>NC_049224.1:58215618-63015618 GCF_011100685.1 Canis lupus familiaris
GCCCACGTAGACTTATTTTGGTGAAAGATGTAAAGCATGAGTAAACGTTTCGAAAATGATAAGCCGGCTTACTAAATAACGCACCCCTTCCTTAGAGGCACAAGTTGCCTCCCCTGTATATCTAGATCTTCATACAACTGCACCTGTATCTTGATTCTTTCTTTAGTTCAACTACATTGTCCGTTGCTGAAACCACACATGAAAATTACCCTGAGCTCCAAATACTGACTTCTAGACCAATTGCTAAAACACACGCTGTAGAAAGACTCTTCCAGAACAGCAGTAACATGGGGCCTGGGGACAATGAGCATTGGCTTACCTCTCCATTTTGCTGCTCACTCCCTGCTCAACCCTGAGCGAGCACAGCCTGTGAGCCTCAGTTTCCTTGATGGTAAGATGGGGGCAGTGGCCTCCCCTGATTTCTGATCCTCCCCTAAACTCTGCATTCCACCAGGAAGGGGCAGTAGGCCCTGAAATAGCCTTACCTGTTCATGTCTCTGCATGCCAGCCACGCTGTTTCCTCAGCTCTGAATAGTGTTCTCATGTCCTCTTTCCATCGGACATCCATCTTCACGCACAGAGGAGACCCCAGGGGCACCTCCTCCCGAAACTTCCCCATACCCAGGTTACCAGCCATCCTCTCATATGCTCTCCTGGCAGCCTATACGCACAATTCCTGGGGACGTATGTATTTACATGTTCGGCCCAGCGGCTGACTCAAATCCCCTGGGAGTGGACGCTGGGTTTGCTACTATTCTTTGATCACCAGAATTAACACCCAGCAGGTGCTTAGTAGGTGTTGGTCAAATGCATGGGTGGATGAATGGATGCTGACGTAGGGCTAAGTGAGAGTCCAGCCGGTCGCCCATTGTCCTCTGCCCTTGGAAAGCACACCCCAGGAAAGACTTCACCTTAGTGGCCAATTCCTTACATTCTCTCTTGCCTCCTAATGACAGCATCCTGATGTCAGAACCCCCTCTCTCTATGGGACTGCTGTCGCCAACGCTAGATCCCTAAAAACCTCTCCACAGCTTCTCAAAAAGCTGTCTCCTTCTTTCTCAGTGGATCTTATGTTCCTGGCTTTCTCTCTGGGTTCTGAGCTCCCATGGCAGGTTTTTGTAACCTCAGGACATGACATTAGACCACAAGGCTGGTCCCCCACTGGTCTGCCAACCTACAGAATAACCATGGGCTTCCTGCCTCTCCAGGGCCGACCAGGGGGGCCAAAACGTTTGCCTGTGCTAGCCCCCTGAGCTGGAGGAAGGCAATTAAGTTTGTTGAATAATTATTATGAGCCTGGAGCTTTGTATGTGGATTTGGATTTAATTCTCTCAAAACCTCTTAAGACCAGGGTGACTATTTCCATTCCCAGAAACCCCAAGGACCTGAAAGTTGTTCCAACTGAAATGGAACTTGTGGGATTTAGTCACAGCCCAAAGACCCATCCTCCTTCCACATCTTCCCTTGATGCCTCTGGTCTTGCCTTCCTGGGTGAATGCTGTCACGTGGTCATCACTGCCCTGTGGTGGGCTGCATCCAGCCCCCGGAATTAGACTTCTGGTGGAAATCCATTTGAGTGGCTCTATCTGGGCACCAGTCATGCAGGTCTCCCCCAGTTCAAAGTCCATCCCAACACTCCTTGGAGTTTGGAGTCAGAATCCCTGGGCCCACCCAGATTTGAGTTTGAGTCCCGCCTGTGTTGCATACGAGCTAGACGATTCTCAGTGTCTCCGGCCAGGCTAATAATCCCTCCTCATCCCTCTCGGGGCCAGCCAATTCCTAGAGAGAGCACAAGACTCAGGCTCCGGAGTGTACTTTTTAAATGCAAACCAACCATTCCAGAGCCCACACTCCAGCATCATGTTTTAGGAGACGTTCACACTCCCAGCTATTCCGCACCTGCCCGCAGCCAGGGACTGTGTTCTAATGCAGATGTCCTGAGGTTAAGAATCCAGGAGGAGAGCTCAGGGACCATAGAGAAATTAGGCAATCAGTGCTAAACCTCCTTACCCACCCAGCCTCTCCTGCTGCTTCCCCTGGAAGCCACCATAAAGGCTCCTGCCCACACAGTTCCATCCACCTCCTGCCAGAGCCAGGTTCCCCTGTGTCCCCCTCTGTGGTGCTCTTGGGAGTGGTCTTTCCAGGGGCAATCTTCCCCTTATCTGTTGGCCTTGCTGGAACTGATTTTTTTTTCCTGCAAATACACTATTTTGATCCATGCTTTAAATCCAAGATTCAAGATACCAGCAGTATAATCCTTGGTACATTTCGCTGAGGCTCCTCTTGATCATATGGGGACAGGAACAATTTCTACCTCTTCAGGTCATTGTGGGGAACAAGCAGTAGGTTCCTGGCACATGCTAAGTGCCGAAGGAGAGTGATTACCTATGTGATCATCGCAGATGTACCTCAGCGCTCACCAAGTACTCACCATGGCGCAGCGCAAAAGTCAGGGCTTGACAGGGCACAGAGTGGGGCAACGACAAGCAATTAAGAGCCTTCTCCACCTACTTCCCTGATCATCCAAACACAAACTGGGCTCTGAAGAACTGTGGGCTTGCTCAGGGGAGGCCATGAGTGAAACTTTGTTAACCTTAGTAACTGAAAAAGCAGTTGTGCTGGATGGACAGCGGTACCAGAGCAGCACAGCCACAGAACACACTGCCACGAAGATGGCTGGAAAACAAGGGGCCAGGAGATGGCAGTGGACCTTGCTATCAAAGTAGAGCTCCAGTGACAAATAGCTGTGAGCCATGGTTGCTAGGGAGTGATGTCAATGCAAGGCAAAGGATCAAAAGCCAGGAGTCAAGGGATGGTTATGGGTCAGTGTTACACCAGCGATATTAGGTGCCTGCCATACGCCAGTCTTGATTCTGTAAAGGCTGGGTCTTCCAAATAAAGCAGTGATAGAAGTATGGATGTGCTGGGGAACAGGTCTTGACCTCATAGAGAAGGTGTATGAGGTCAGTGGTTCTCAAACTTAAGCATGCATTAGAACCACCTGGAAGACCAGTTAAATCACACATTACTGGACCTGCAACCTTCACTTACCTCCAACATTTTCTGATTCAGTAGATCTGGGGTGGGGCGTATCTAACATGCTCCTACACTAACTAGCACTCCACCCGGAAGACCAGTTAAATCACACATTACTGGACCTGATGGCCTTGCCCCTGCCCAGCCCAACCACCTCTCCTGTCCTGTTGCAACTCCTTCTGGGTCAGTCCCCCATGCTTCCACCCCTTCTTCCCTTCAGCCCATTCTTTGCATCATAGCCAGAGTGATCTTAAAAGTATGAATTGGATTATGGATTATGTCATCTCCCTGCTTTGTGACATAATCCAATGGCTTTGTGATATATTTTGAAACATTTGCAAATGTTGGAGAGGATATGGAGAAAGGGGAACTCTCTTGCACTGTTGGTGGGAATGCAAGCTGGTGCAGCCACTCTGGAAAACTGTGTGGAGGGTCCTCAAAGAGTTAAAAATAGAGCTGCCCTACGACCCAGCAATTGCACTCCTGGGTATTTATCCCAAAGATACAGATGCAGTGAAACGCCGGGACACCTGCACCCCAGTGTTCATAGAAGCAATGTCCACAATAGCCAGACTGTGGAATGAGCCATGATGTCCTTTGACAGATGAATGAATAAAGAAGATGTGGTATATGTATTTACAATGGATTATTACTCAGCCATCAGAAAGGATGAATCCACCTTTTTCTTCGACATGGATGGAACTGGGGGGTATTATGTTGAGTGAAGAAAGTCAATTGGAGAAGGACAATCATCATATGATTTCACTCATACGGGGAATATAATAAATAGTGAAAGGGATTATAAGGAAAAGGAGGGGAACTGAGTGGGAAAAATTAGAGAAGGAGACAAACCATGAGAGACTCTTAACTCTGGGAAACAAACAAATGGTTGTGGAAGGAGAGGTGGGCAGGAGGACGGAGTGACTGGGTGACAGGCACTGAGGGGAGCACTTGATGGGATGAGCACTGAGTATTATACTATATGTTGGCAAATCGAACTTCAATAAAAACAAATGTATGGTCTCATTCCTTTGGGGAATATAAAAAAAATAGTGAAAGGGAATAAAGGAGAGAGGAGAAAAAATGAGTGGGAAATATCAGAAAGGGAACAGAACATGAGAGACTCCTAACTCTGGGAAACAAACAAGGGGTGGTGGAAAGGGAGGTGGGCGGGGGGTGGGGGTGACTGGGTGACAGGCACTGAGGGGGGCACTTGATGGGATGAGCACTGGGTGTTATGCTATATTTTGGCAAATTGAACTCCAATTTAAAAATATATATATGTAAAAAAATAAATAAAAATAAAAAAAACAAATGAAAAAAAAATAAAAAAATCTTGAAGAGAAAAAAATTTGCAAAAATATTGATGATATTTTGTTAGGGATTGCATTGAATGTGTAGATTGCTTTGAGTAGCATAGATATTTTAACAATTTTATTCTTCTAATCCATGAGCATGGAATATTTTTCCACTTCTTTGTGTCTTCCTCAGTTTCTTTCATGAGTGTTCTATTGTTTTCAGAGTACTGATCCTTTACCTCTGGGGGTTCCTCAAAAAGTTAAAAATAGAGCTACCCTATGACCCAGCGATTGCACCACTAGGGATTTACCTCAAAGATACTGATGTAGTGAAACGCCAGGACACCTGCACCCTAATGTTCATATCACCAATGTCCACAATAGCCATACCGTGGGAGGAGCCACAATGTCCATCAACAGATGACTGGATAAAGAAGATGTGGTGTTTATATATGATGGAATATTACTCAGCCATCAGAAAGGATGAAATCTTGCCATTTGCAGTGGTGTGGATGGAACTAGAGAGTATTTTTCTAAGAGAAATAAGTCAGAGAAAGACAAATACCGTATGATTTCACTCATACGTGAGAATTTAAGAAATAAAACAGATGAACATAGCTGAAGGGAGGAAAAATAAGATGAAAACAGAGAGACAAACCATAAGAGACTCTTAAGTCTGGGAAACAAACTGAGGTTTGCTTGAGGGGAGGAATATGGGAGGATAGAGTAACTGGGTGATAGGTATGAAGAAAGCACGTGATGTGATGAGCACTGAGTGTGATATGCAAGTGATGAATCACTAAATTCTACCTCTGAAACTAATGCAACACTATATGTTAAGTAACTTGAATTTAATTAAATAATTAAAAAAAAAATTAACCTCTTTATGGTCCCTGAAGGCCCTGCCTAATCCAGCTCCTGCCCACTTCATCAATCTCCCTCCTACTGTGCTCACGAGATTCAAGCCACATGCCTTCTCAGTCTTTATTACCACCTCAGGACCTTTGCACAGCCAACTCCTTCTGCCAGATATGCTCACCTTGAGATGCCCACATACCACATTCTCAGGGGGCTTTCCCTGGTTACCCCAACTCAGGCAGTGCCTCTGCTTCCCTCTGAGGTAAAAATCATCTTTCCTTACACCTCTGGCTGTTTGAAATTATTTATTTGCTTACCTGATTGCTATATGTACATTCATTAGAATGGAAATCCCGGGACATCAGATCTCAGATACCATGCATTCATTTTATCGCTCATCATTCAACAAATATTTATTAAGCATCTACTATGGTTTTTGTTGTTGTTGTTGTTGTTGTTGTTTTTAGCATCTACTATGTTGAAGACATTGCTCCTTCTGGGGAATTTAGCCCCTAGCCATGGCCTTGCACATTCAAGTTGCTTAATAAATAAATATCAGCCAAATAAATAAATGAGTAGAGCAAAGGGCAGGAAAAAGGTTGGATCAGAAAGAAATAGGACATCCATACATCATTTATGTTAAGACCGAGCTTTAATAATAAAGTTAATTAGTAATAAAATGCTAACTTAGGCTGGCAGAGACATCCCCATCAAACAAACATCTCTCGTTCCCAGAGAGAACGAGCCAGGCAAGCCTTCCTCATTGGGATTTCTGAAATCACACAAAAATCCTTACAATGTGGGATATGCCTGTGAGCAGCCAGCATGAAAATAGCACTTATGTATCTTCTCTTCACAGGTGACTACTTGGTTACTTATGAGGCAAAATTTATTAGGTGCTTTTCCTGACAAAGGAAAGGAAACTATATTTGCAATTAACCATACACACACTGCTGATTTCCAACAATAATTTTATGTCCAGGATTTAATGAATCTTTCAGGACTCTTCAAAAACCACTGTGAGCTGAAGTCAGATTTGAGACAGCAGAGAAACGGCATGCTGCACAGGTTGGGCTCCAGCCAGAAATGTCATTGCTCTGTTCCTGTTTTCTAATACTGGTGTATTTTTCACATAACATAGTATCACATCTGTCTAAAGCCAGGTACGCCTCCTCCCCTCCATTCTATAAAGAGGACTGGTCCACAGATAATCCACATCCAGTTATGGCCAAATCCCAGTGATTCCGGCTTACCACGGACAAAGCCTGAAAACTGGAGCATGAGGAGAAGGTGTGCTTTTTTAAAAAGGTACCTTCAATGGCATAAAGTAAGTTAACCAAGTATTGACTTTTGCTGGTACTTGGGGGTGGGGAGGAATCTAAATTAATGACAGATTAAAATGTCTTACGATTGCACATTGCACATTGATTTGTCCTCATGGGGAGGATAAACATTTTCCCTACAAGATTACTTACACATTGTTTCCTTAATTTACTTGTTCAGAGCACTCTGGCAAAATGCAATCCAGGCTCGGTTGATCTGTATGCAAACCTTGTATTTAGGTCTGAATCTGTATTTTATTGTAAAACTGAGAAGCATTCTTAAACTCTAACATTGTCCAAGCTCACATCAGACTTCTTTCTGTGTTTAAGTGTCAAGATATTAATTGCTTTTTGCAGTGTGCTCTGACTTGCATCCAATCAGTTTTCTTTAATGACTCAGGCAGGGAACTCAGTGACATTTGTGAGTGGCAGAATGAGATAAAAGAAGCTGGATGAATTCTTTCTCTCTCTCTCCAGCATCCTCCATGATACGATTTCACAAGCAAGAGATGTGCTACGGCCTCTGCCCAAGTCAGCGATGATTCATTTACTGCACACTGAGGGATGTCTTCATATCTCTGGGATGAAAAAATTTACATTGACGCTGTGCTCACATAAGCACAGATGAATAGACAAACGGAGCAGGATAGGAAGTCCAGAAAACCATATATACATTCAACATACAACACAATACATGTCAAAGGGGGAAAGATGATCTTTCTAATAAATAGTGCTGATCAATGGATATCCACATGGGAAAATACATTCCATAACCCCCCACTTCACGCCAGGAGTAAATGCCAATTCCAGAAGATGTACAGATCTAACCATGAAAAGTAAAACAATAAAGCTTCGAGAAGAAACCAGAGCATCTCCATGACCTCAGAGTCTGTAGAAAGGTCTTAAACGGGACTCACATTGCCAATCTAAATGAGAGAGACGGTACATTTCTCTATCAAAATAAATGATCTCTATTGATCAAGGGCAGCCCGGGTGGCTCAGCGGTTTAGCGCCACCTTCAGCCCAGGATGTGATCCTGGAGACAGGGGATCGAGTCCCACGTCAGGCTCCCTGCATAGAGCCTGCTTCTCCCTCTGCCTGTGTCTCTGCCTCTCTGTCTCTCTCTCTCTGTCTCTGTGTGTCTCTCATGAATAAATAAATAAAATCATTTAAAAACAAAGACTATCTATTGATCAAAAAGATACCATTGAAAAAATAAAAATGCAGCTCACAGAATGGAAAATAGTATCTGTAATGTATATCTGGCAAATAATTCATTTTCAAAATGTATACAGAATTTCAACAGTTCACTAAGAAAAAGAAAACCAGCCTAATAGAAAACTGGGAAAAATTTGAACAGGCACTTCACAAACTAGGACAAAGGGCCAACGAACACACAAAGGTAGCAAGTCTCATTCATCCTCAGGAAAATGTAAATTAAATTTGCAATGGGGTGCCACTACATACCTGCACAATGGCTACAATGAGAGAGGGTGCCTTGTGAGTAGGATGTACAGCAACTGGACCTTGAGTGCATGTTACCAAGGGAGTGTCAGTTGGTGGAACCATGTGAGACAACTTTTTGGGCATATCTGCTATAGCAGAGCTTGATTATACCTCATGGTTCAGCCGTTTTTATTATGGTTTTACTCTGAAAACCATAGAGCAGTACTTTATTCCGTTTTAACTGCAGAAATGCACACGTGCATTCACCAAAAACACAGACAAGAGTGTTCATAGCTGCAAACCAGAAGCTACCCAAATGTCCTTCAACGGTAGAAGAGATAAATAAATTGTACCATGTTCTCCCTCAGTTAATGCAACAAAGTGGGAAGACCACACTGCAACACAATGTTTTCACAGTATTATTTTGGGTGAAAGAAGACAGACACAAAAGAGCACAAAGTGTGTATTCATTTGTTATTTAAACTCACCGATAAATGAAATCATATGTTATTTGCCTTTCTCTGACTTATTTCATGTAGCACACACAGAGAAAACAGAACAGACCCGTAAATACAAAGAACAAACTGGTGGTTGCCAGAGGGACGGGCAGGGGATGGACAGGTGGGTACAGGGGAGGGGAAGGTCCAGGCTTCCAGTTTATGAGATGGGGAAGGTCACGGGATACAGTCACTGATACTGCGGTGTGGTGACAGATGGTAGCTAAACTTGTGGTGAGCTCAGCATCCCATGTGGACTTGTCCATGTTGTACACCTGAAACTAATGTAACACTGAGTCAAGTATATTTTTTTAAGAGTACAAACTGCATGAACGCATTTATATAAAGTTTAAAAACCAGCAAACGAATGTGTGCCCTCAGAAGTTAGGATGGCCATTTTTCTTTGCCAGGTTTTAATGGGAAGGGGACATGAGGGAGGCTTCTAGGGTATCCGAATGTCCTGCTTTTTCATTTTGGTGCTTGTAATGAGCAAATGTGATGGTTATGGAGGGTTTACAATTGTGAAAAATCACCAAGTTGGACACTTACAATGTGTGCATAACACCGAACACTTATAATTTACACATAGAATAAAATCTCACTGAAAGATAGCTTATAATTTTTCAGTTTATTTTTGATTATATTTGGAGAGGCAGATTTTACATGATAGCTTCAAACCAACCATCGTACATTAACCAAATTATACACAAGCCATTTGAAAAAAGATCTAAAAATGTGCTTAGTTATTGGTATTATATAACATTGATCAAGCACCAAGAGTGTGCTGACAACTATATAGAACAAACATAGAAAAGACAATCCCTGCCTTCAAAAATACCCATTCCTTGAGTCTCACACATAAAACTTCACCTTACATTTCACACCCTTTTATTCATAAGGCATAAATAAGGAAGATTGTTGCATTTCTCATTGTTAATCAATAAATATCTAATACCCTTTCCCCCAGTTATACCAACAATTACTAATATCTTTGCCTTTAAATACAAATTTCCATAGTACAATATACAGTATATATTGATTTGGTATTCACACAATTGACCACAATATTCTTGCAGGTTGGTTATAATATGAAGCATGTTGAATTTCAACATTCACAAATTTTTATACCACTTAACAGAATCATTTACTGTTGGCAGAGCTTATTTTTTGTTAAAAAAAAATGAGGTGCCATTACTCTTATATTGATAAATTAATTGTAAACAAAAACAGCACTGCCTTGATTCCAATAAGGGTATCAGAACTCATGGCACACAGAGCAGTTGGGTGTTAGCACATCTACTGGAGTAGCCTTGCAGATAACAATCATATAGCCGCATGCCCTAAAATATTAACAATTTATGATCAGCTAGTAATGGGTGATTATAAATATGATTTGCTTTACTGTATTTGCAGTTTAAAGAAGGGGATAGTGATGTAAACCATCTGAAAACTGAGCTGGGAACTTTTTTGCTTTTCTGCAAGGCTGTGTTCAAAGCAAATCAGACTAGAAAAGACGAATTAAATGATTCTGAATTTAACGACTGACTGAGGATATCAGATTTCAGGATACTCCTTTAGGCAACGACATCTGATTGTTCATCTTTTAAAAGCAAGAGAAATGAAGTGAGTTTTGATAGGGTAGTGATTTTAGGCCCTGGCATAAAAAATTGTACTTTATGTGAAAATGCCAGAGAGTGTGGTAGAAAGAGGTGCCCAGCAGAGAAGACCTGCCAGTCCATGCGGTCCCCACTGGGAGCTCATAGCAGCAGGAGGTGAGAGGCAATTTTAGAGGGATGAGTAGAGGTCTCCTTCCCAGCCAGACTCTGGTCTTGCCCCATTCTGCAAATACAGGGATGGAAGAGTCTGGGGTTCAGGGAAAGAAGGTTGTCATAAGCTTGAGGTCAAAGGAGAGAAAAGACCCAACTATGAATTTTATCTTCTTTAGATCCCAAGACCCCGAGCAACCATCAGCTTCAAGCCACAGCAAAGATCCATAATTGGCACCACACTCCAACCTATAAAGCTGAGGATAACCCATTTCCATAGGAAAACACTTGCCTTTGGGGCCATCTGGTTTCCCAGGGACATCACCAGGTCTGGGTGTTTCTCCACTATGTGGCAATGATGTCAAGTTCAAGTTTAAAGCTATACTGGACTAAATTTCTCTGCTACCTCCTCAGATATGAAAAGGGTAGAAGAAAATTCTATAGAGTCTTGTCTCTTCTGCACATGGAGTGGGAATGGTCACACGCCCCCCCCACCTCGGTAGCTAGACACATGACTCAAGCAGGGCCCATTAGGAACAGGTGCACCCAAGAGCAGTGGCAATAGTGGTTTGGTCCATCCCCCGTGGTCCTACCTGGCAAGGAGAGCAGTGGTTGGGATTTGACAAAGTTTTTCTTATCCTGGGTAAGTGTATCTCCACTTCTCTGAAAACCATAGAGCAAGAGGTTGGGAACTACCTAGCTCTGATGCTCTTGTGGTTTAATCTGTGGTAACAGGGACAACGTGTCACAGAGCCATACTGGTTGGCAGGAGGGCTGGGTTGGCAACTCCCAACTCTTGCAGGTGTGACTCTAGTATCCCCTTTGGGGTGAAAGAAACAACCTTATTTAGTGAACCCAACCCAGGATGGAGCACCAAAAGACTAAAATTCTGACGATAGGGGATCCCTGGGTGGCGCAGCGGTTTGGCGCCTGCCTTTGGCCCAGGGCGCGATCCTGGAGACCCGGGATCGAATCCCACATCAGGCTCCCGGTGCATGGAGCCTGCTTCTCCCTCTGCCTGTGTCTCTGCCTCTCTCTCTCTCCCTCTCTCTCTGTGACTATCATAAATAAATAAAAATTAAAAAAAAAAAAAAAAAAAAAAAAAAAAAAAAAAAAAAATAAAATTCTGACGATAGACAGTAACATATATGTATATATATTTTTTCATTTTCGATTATAAATCCTCAGTTCTTCATACTAAGGCTTAAGTTTCAGTCACCTAATTGGAAGTCACACATAAACAGAATAGAAACAGGTATCACGAAGACCCCTAAAAATGAAGGCTCACTACAGATGAAAGCATCCATCCCTTATTTGTTGACTGCATGAAAGGTCCTGACTACTCCATGTGGGGATCTATAGGATTAGACAGAGCAAGCTAAGCATTATTGTAAGGTTTCTGGGATGGATGCTGGACTCCTATTGCTTTAAAATCTGAGACGCACCCCAAAGCTCTCTTTCAGGAATTTATTATACCGTTCAGGGCGATTATTCTCGCTACCAACATTTGTTTATATCCCACCTTGTTCTCAGAAGAATTAAGGTAGCTAGGATCTGTCAATCATTTTTCTTTGACCTGTAACAAGACATTAGAATCAAATGCTAAAAAGGATTCTTTCTGTCCAGTTATGTCGAAGCACCATTCGACAGGTGGAAACTGAGATCAATTTCTGATCGAGTTACAACAGCTTCCTGTACGCTGGAGAAACCTTGCTCTCAAGTTATTTAACAACAGGGAAGACAATAACCCAAACTCAGGTATATAGATAGACATATAGATAGATAAATGGTTAAATAGAGAATTAATTTTTTTGCACTGCTGACAAGTATTCAGAACTCTGGAGTTGGTGTTGTGGTTAAGAATACCTTGGTGCCTTTATTGTGTTACTGACAAGCATTCAAGATCCTGTGAGAGCCACTGGAAATGGCCAGTACTAGTGGCGCACAGAAACCATGGTTTACATTTAGAACGTCAAAGTTTAGCCACTGTCTCTACTCTTCAAGGCACAAGGACAAGTTCCAAACTCTTTACCTCGTCTGTGAGAAGCAGAGCAGCCAGTGCCACCAGGAGACAGAAGACTAAGGTGTGGAGCCACACCCCACAAGCAAGAATGGGAGACCCCTCGGTGGCCATGATTTTCAGATACCGACCTTACAGTGTTGGCAAGCAGCTCTTCCCCACACCTCAGCGTGGCGTCAGGAAGGTCTCCTGGCCTAAGTGCCTCAACCTAGTAAGCAGAGGGAGCACACTCCATGCCAGGCCTGATGGGCCAGTTCAGCTCCTTCCTACCCTGTGCACAAGGAGGAAGGTCCAGAATGTTCCATGAAGATCTGCAATGAAGATCATAATGATGACAGAAGGGCAAGAAGGAAAAGTTGGTAGCCCTTGATAAAGTCAACAGAGAAGTGACATCCTTCATGAGCATGATACCTGTTACTTCACCTGCAGTCGTCTGAAAACATGAAGGAAAACAGAACTCTTGCTATCTCCCTTAGCTTCCCCAAGCAGGCAGGTATTAAATATCTTCCCTATAACATATTCCCCATCATGAAACGTCATTAACAAGGAAAGGGTCCAATTCACTTTTTTTTTTCTTTTTGCTTGGAATTCAATTTGTATCTACTAATAGATAGTTCAGTACATTCTGTTGCTAGGAAAAGATATTGCACTTCCCCAAATGTATCGAGCGTCATTAAGTCAAAACCAAGAGGAGGGTAGATTTTTCTGTGGAATGCATACTTTCTGAAGAGCATCTTCACACTGGCAGAAGCCTCCATGACTCCATCTCTACTCCAGCAAGCTGGTGCCACACCGCCCCGGGACCTCAGGCTCCAGAGGGAGGTGCCGGTAGTCATGGGCTGTGTGCCGCGAGGCGGCCCCGGGCTCATGATTTCATTGTGCAGATGGGCACCACAATCACCAGGATGACTGTGCACGTGGCAGCAGCAATCAGAGCGGCGATCTTGCAGACCTTGGCTCGTCTGAACTCGGCTTCCTTACGTTTAAGCAATGAGTCGTAGCCTGGAGTATAAATATCTTCCATCCAATATTCTAAGTTGTTAGGGTTTAAAGATTCTTGCGTCTAGAAGTGAAGAGAAGATGTTAGAGACGCGATGAACACCTGAAACCAGGTCCCGACGCCCCTGAGTGGTCCACAGCAGGCCATCAGGGCTGACTGCGACATCCCCCGCCGGCCCCGCCTAAGACAGGCTGCCAAGGCCGTGGACTCCTACACCTCATGGACTGCACCTGCCTCGCCCCTGTTGCCCATGCGCTAAGGGTCTAGACATGGGGAAGCCACGGGTCTCCTCTCTGTGAGCAAGCAAATTAGGGCCGAGAGGAACGGGGCAGGACTGCAAGGGCTGGCCCCCAAGAGCAGGCTGGCCCCGCTGCAGGAGGAGCTGACAATGGCCCTGACAAATGTTCTCCCCAGCAGTCCTTAAGAACAGAGCCTTTGTTTGAAAAAGGCTGTCCTCTCGCTCTGATTCCGGGCCCAGTTCCTCACCAAAGGTCTATTGAAAAATCAAAGGCACCTCCCAGATAAGCAGCTCAAAAAATATATATAAAATATTTCCATTTCAAACATTAGTCTGAGCAGGTCAGGCCACTGCTCAGAGTCAAGGTCCTACAGATCCACGCAGACTGCCCCCGTGCCCGGGGCTGCATCCCCAGAGGCAGGACCCACCTGACGTCACCCGTCTCCCTGAGACAGATGCGCTCTCTGCAGAAAAAATACCATCTTTAACCTGTACTGCCCGCAGATCCCGCTCCCCTGGGATGGTTACAATCTCCTCCCATGAGGAGAGGCAGCGTTCTCCTTTTATAGCCAGCATTTAATGATATAGTGTCACATAAGAGCAAACGATGAAATTCCAAGAAAGGTCACCTCAATCTTTGAAATTCAAACAAAATATCCATTTTGAAGATTTTTCTCGGCTTAATGCTCTAAACATGTACACATAAAAGTCTGTTTCACATACACAAGATCACAAAACTTGTGAATCCTTCAAAAACTTTTAAAAAACTGAGTTGTACTGTATTGTTGGGAGAATACTGGTGAATCTAACCCATGTCACTGACTGTCACCTGCCCTTCACAGATGCACCCTCTGTCCTTTCCTGCCTTGTTCCATGTCCCAGGAGCCTGGCCCCAGGGACCCACCCAAGTGGGCCCGGTCAGCAGACAATGAATTCTCAGTTCCTACCAGGCACCTGCTGCAGAACCGTGGGTCTCAGTGAGTTTCAGAAACAGCTCCCTTCCTTCTGCCTCGGATCCCAGGGTGACAATGTCCTGTCACTGGTACTGGTCCCTGGGCTCTCACCCTGCCCACCACACAATAACAGCCCCCTCCCTGATCGTTCCATGTCCAGTCTACCATATGCCTGTGAAGAGCCCACCAGCTGAGAATGGCCCCTACATTGTTAAATGGTTGCCAAAATCAAAGATTATTTCATGTTATGTTAACGTTATAGGAAATTATAAATCTTGCCTTCCAAAATAAGTCTCCCTCAAATCACAGCCATACCCAGCCATTCACAGATCTTTGGGAGCTGCTTTCAAGTAGCCATGGTGGAGTTAAGCAGCTGTGACAGACACCGGAGAGGCCTTGAGGCCTAGATTGGTCACCATCTACCTTTACAACCCCTGTTCTGGTATATTCTATGCCACACTGCATAATGACAAGGATGGGACTCTCCCAGGCCCCTTCCTCACTGAGACAGAACATTTATGGGTTCTTATCATCTGTAGGACGCAAAGTCACGCTGGCCACCCTCACATCCATCATGAGAACAGGACTCCCCGGGTCATGTAAAGTCCTAAAGTCAGGATGCTCCATCTATGCAAGAGCCCCCCTACAGTGTCCTCCTCTAGAGTCCCAGGAGCCGCGGCCTCCCTGAGCTGCTCACTCCCACTGTGTGGACCAATGCCTGTCTGTACACTCGAGCCAGAGCTCCCTTCCCACCAAAGCTCTGCTCTCTGTGGGTACCTGGAGTGTGTGGCTGTGGCCACAAAAGCCTTTCAGCAATTTCACAGACACTAGACAGGACAGACAGACCCAGGATGGGCATATCTGGCTGGGAGACTGGTGTGCAGTGGTGGGGGACCACCCAAAGGGGCTGGGTCCAGGCGGAAGGTGGACAGCTACCCTCCCTGCCCTGGACCTTCAAGACAGGCTCTGGCCACGCGTGGGCTGCACCAACCACCTCATCTTCCCAACCGTGCCAAGGAGGCAAGCCACGCATACAGCACACATCAGGTGTCGTGTTCCCTCCAGCTCAAACAGGAAATCGGTATCTTTCCATATACGTATACTTCATGGGCTGGGGGTCAGCCTGCGAAATAAACTAATTTTAATATTTTAATTTTTCAGCAAGCACAAGCTCTAATAACAGCAAGTAGAGCAGTGATCCCAAGGTTTCCAGGGACCAGGGGAGGGTACCTTGTTGTCACCAGGCCTGCCAGACTCTGGCAGTGAAAACACACTCAGGAGGGCCCCATTGACAGGGAATGCACATCTGCACACAAGGGGACCCCATGGAGACCATCCAGGTGCTCATGCTGCTCTGACACCACCAGAGCCTCTCAGGCCGCCTGCGCTGCCTTCCTCAGGCTCCTGACGACGTCGGCCTGGCTCTGCAGCAAACATCCTCGTCAGGCCATGCAAGCCACATTCCCTCCTGTTTTGTGCAGCTAGAGATGCGGCTCTTTGCATTTCTAAGTGACGTCATCCAGAACGCTCTAATGTGAAGATCTACTCTTATTTCTTATAATTTTGTCTCTATAAACACTGGCACAGCAATGTCACATGTGCCTATGTGCAGCCTCCATTGCCCACACTCTATAGAGATGTTTCTCAATCTATGACTCACTCAATCTGTGCCTTTCAAGGTCATGCAGTAGCGGAGCCTCTCAAACCTCAGGGCTTGATACCCGCCGAGAACGGTGTGACTGGCGC
Source organism: Canis lupus familiaris (assembly GCF_011100685.1). Taxonomy (NCBI): domain Eukaryota; kingdom Metazoa; phylum Chordata; class Mammalia; order Carnivora; family Canidae; genus Canis; species Canis lupus. The sequence goes on from NC_049224.1 coordinate 58,231,799, forward strand.
CTATGGCCAAGCCGTCCACCGCCCACCTGCAGGGGAGTCCATCGCAGTCTGGATAGCAGGGCGAGGACAGAAAGTGGCCTGCCACACACACACGGGGGACACGGCATGCGGTAGATAAGTGGCCGCCACTACGAACCCCACTGGGAGGATCTGGCCAGAGCCACCCCCTCCCCTCGTTGCTATCACTTAGGGCCCAGTACAAACAAATGTCATTGCAGTCATGGTGGGGACACGAGGCTCTCAGACACTCTCGCCAATAGGAAAGGCAACATGGGAGGAAGAACACAGGCTGTGGGTTGGGTCCAGATCGAATCTGGACGTGTCCAACCCCAGGCCAGTACGGAGCTCTTTGGTCCCTTGTTTGGAAGCTGGAGGAGACCGTAATGGTCCATGTGCCTTGCGCTCACAGCCTGCTGTGCAAGCCCCTGAGGAGTTCAACTATCTTAGCATCATATAACCAGCCCCTACAATCCTTGTTATGGCCCACTTCATGCTGATACTTTAAATACCTTATTTTCAGACCCGTCACAATGATTCTGCAAGGCAGAGAGTGCGTGTGCCCACCAAACAGGTGAGGGGATGGATGCCCAAGCAGGGGCATGAACGTTCTGGGTCCCACAGCAAAGGAGCCTCTTCCTGCCACACCATGCCCCCCCCTCCACCTCAGCCCCTCTGCTTCAGGCCCGCACCAGCCCCGCTGGCATCTCTCCCACGGCCTCTAAGTGACACGCTCATTCTGGGACATGTAGCACTGGCACTGTGGAGGCTATGGCCCCGCTGCCCACAGAGCTGATCCTGCAGGTAGGGACAGGCCGCCGCCTGGGCTTCCGCGGTGATGCAGAGACACAGGCGCCACACGAAGGGGACCAGGTGGAGCTGCCCACCCGCATACACGTGTGACCGAACCCCAGCCCCGCGTGTGGTGAACAGAAAACATGCCCTCCGGCCACGACTGCATTCACAGAGCTCCCGGGGGTGGCTCTTACCTGGGACTGCTCCGTATGGAAACATAGTCCATAGCTTGGCTCCCACAAATATGCTTATCCCACGTGCTACGTATGGAAGGAGAAATCAGCTTGTATCTCATTAAACGGTTGAGCTCAGGTCTCGTGAGCAAATGCGAGAATCTGCACTTGGTACAGAGTCTTAAACACGCTGTTAGCAAATCGGGTGGCCAAAGTAAACAATCAATCGTTTACAAACATATAAGCAAAATAACGTTCCCCTCCTTAAAAATCTCTGCTCTGTGGCTTACAAAGTTCAGGGGGCCCGGGGCGCTGAAGGGTGGGGGAGCAGGCTGGACTAGGCCACCTGAGGTGCTTCCTGTGTCGGCCGGGGCATGGCTGGGCTCCCCCCGCCGCCCCCCTCCCCGGGACAGCGAGACACTCACCTGCAGGTCCAGGGCAGTCAGCTTGCCCTTGTCGCCCGCGTTCCTCGTGTACTCCTCGATGGTCCAGGAGGGTTGGCCCCGCTTCACCTCGGCCAGCTCCGTCAGCCGCATGTCCGTGTACAGAGGGTTGTTCTTCATGTGGGCTTTGAGGGATGCCGGGTAGGGGTGCGGGCTGAACACCTGCTCCACCAGGAAGCTGTCTTTGGGCTGCTTGGGCAGTCGGTGCTGGGGGGGGATGTCGTACTGTCTGTCTGCCTGCAGAGAGGCACAGAGAAGTCCAGAAAGGCGGCAGAGAGACTAGGATTTCACAGCACAGTGGGGCGGCCTCGGGTGTACATCCTCAGGCCTGCGGCCAGCCAGCTGGAGGGATGCGGCCAGAGCTAGTGGGGTGCACTCATTCACCCAGATACCAAGTATGCCTGTGGCAGGAGTGGTCTCTGGGCACAGCCGGTAACGGTTACACCACTGCCTGGAGCTAACACTCTGGTGCCAAACCCTGGCCCCCCCTCACTACCACCAACCCCAGGAAGCTGCACTCCTGACGCAGAAGAGGGGAAACCAGGACTGAGAGCAGAGGGAGGGAGGAGGGAGGGTCTGCGTGAATGCCTGGTGAGCCGCTGTGCAGGTGTGTGCGAACGTGCACCTGCACGGGGACCAGCCCCTATCACACCCGCTTCCTGCCAACACCACGTGCAGTATGCGGCTGCAGAAGGATAGAACAGCCGCCAGCACAGATACCACATGGTTGCTTGAGATCAGAAAAAATATCACCTCTTTTATTTACTCTTTTCCATCACTTTGGACACTGCAAACCTGCTGAGGTCCAGTTTTCCAAGCTTCTCCTTCTCGACCCCCTCTAGGGAACCCAGCCTCCCCCCGCGACTCCATGTGTCTGCAAGCCTGCACCACCGTCACTCCCTCTCTGATGCTGGACCCTCTGGTCCTTCCCCCGACCTTCAGAATCAGGGGAGGGGCTGAGGAAAGCAGCACCTGAAAACTGCATCACGGTAACCCAGGGATGAAGAGCGGCCCCAGATGCCACCGACACGGGTCCCCCGGCTGCAGGGAATGAGGGGACGAGGGATAGGAGCACCTGTGCGTGTGCTTGCCCTGGACAGACCGGGAGATGAACACACTCAAGCTAGCACGAAAACAGCCCAGCACACAAGGGTGACACGCAACAGTGACAGAGCAAAGGAAAGGGCCATCTGGGGAGCTGCTGTACTCTGGCAGCCATGCTGGGACCAATCTCCTTATTGGTCTTGCTTTTCTTACTAGTCATCTACCCATCTCACCATGGAAAAACTCGAACCTATAAAAAGCCCCATGAATCCACGCAACACAGGGAGGGGACACCCGCGCCCACGTGCCTGGAGGTGCCCACACCCATTTCCTCTGCTTGCACCCTGCGGTTCCAGAAGGAACAGGAAGTCATCCTTGGCAACGCCCGCCGCTCCACTACCCGCCCCATTCTAGGAGAATCTGGCCTCTACCACCCATTCCATATCCCAACCCCGCTTTCTCCAGTGTCTAGCTGACGGGACGTGCTCCTTGGAGCTGGCGGGACAGACACGCTGCCTTCCGCCCTCCATGCTCTAACACGGACAGCCTGCCACACCTGGAGGGAAGGCCTCTCTCTCTCCTGACTCCCGTGACACTCAGGGCCAGGACATGCACCAGGACTGTGAGGGCTGGAGTGCCCAGGGTGGCAGGCATGGATGACATTACCTCTTTAGACTTGCGATGCCAGTCCTTACTCTCCCCAGGGCCTCGGTCCTTGCCGTCCTCCTCACCGAGGCCCACACGGCTGGCGTAGGTGATGGTGCGCCAGTCTCTGGGCGAGTTGGAGGTGCTGGCGATCTTGGATTCCGTGGCGCTGTTCTCCTCGGTCAGGGACCTGGAGGACGGCCTGGGGAAGAGGCTCTTCTTCAGGGCCTTGACGCGAAGGCTCTCGCTGTTGCTCCCGCTGGCATCTGAGCAGTACCAGTCGGCCGCATTCTCCAGCTTGGGGGCCCGGGGGCCGCTGTGTGCGCGGAACAACCGCGGAGAGGCACTGTCGTCGGAGGGCGCCTCGCTCGTCAGGGAATTCAGGTCGATCTGCACGCTCACCTTCTCGGGCTGCTGCATTTTCTGATCCAGCTTATTTAGCTTGCCCAGGACCTGGGAGATTTCCTCGCGGACTCCCGACAGCGACTCAAGCTTCCGTTCGATCTCGCCGATCCTGAGCACCAGCCGGCACACACTGGTCTTCAGCTCCTCTTCCGAGGGGTGGCTGTTTTCTGGCCGGTTGCCCTTCTCCCCTTTGCCGCTGGAGAGCCCATTGGCAATTTTGGTCAGGTGGCGCTCGGGGGAACTGTCACCATCCGACTTATGGACCTGAGATAAGGACCCTGTGCTGTTGTAGCAGGAAGACTGCATCACCCCTGTGGAGCCGCTGATACTCATGTCATCCAGAAATCGGAAAATGTCACTAATGTCATCGCTGATGATTTCCGAGTCATCGTCTGACAGCTTTCTGGTGTGCCTGTCGCCGTACTTGCTCTGCCCCGAGGTGCACAGGTCTTTGCACTTCTGGGGCTCCAGCACGTGCTGCTCCGTCTGGGTGCCCACGCTGCTGGTGTCAGAGCTGAGCTGTCCGCTGGTGCAGCTGACGCTCTTCTCTTTGAACTTCTTGACCGGCTCATGCTTCTCTAGATCGACGGGTGATGACATCTCTTTAGATTTGAGCCCATTTGGTTTTGCCACGTAGCCAACAGGCAGGATCGGCTGCTGTGGGTCCTTTGGCGCCAGGTAAGTGGGGCGCCTGTCTGGGGTTGGGAAGTTGGGGCTCTGGCTGCTGGAATTCGGGTAGCGCAGCTTCTCCTCAGAAGGATTTCTATTGAAAAAGGATCGTTCAAAGTCAGGGACTTCTTCAGTATTCAGGCTCCAGCTTTTGACCGGCCAGGGGGTCTGCTTGCCCGGCCTCCCGGGACAGCGCCTGGCTTCCTGGGGCCCCATCACAGGCGTGGGCCCAAAGTATGTGGAGGCTTGAAGGTCATCCAAGCTTTCATGCTTTGCTCGCCTCTTGTCAGGCACCGGCGAGTAGACGGGATTCAGGTACTGACTGTTGTAGGGCATTTCAAAGCTGTGGTTGAAGAAGGGAGTCTTGTGGGACTCCTTCTGACGCTGGGGCTCCCCACGCTCAGCCTCGGCCTTGTTAGCAGGGCCAACCAACGTGGGGGACACAGTCATCAGGTTGTGAAAATCCTCTTTAAAGATATTCCTTTTCTGGACACAGGACTGGACCACAAATGGCTCCTCATTGGCAATGAAGGTCTCCTTGATGCCCTGGCCAATGGGCAGGGAGTCCTGATCCGAAATGGACTCGTTCTCAATGTTCATGGGGAAGTAGGTCCTCTGCATCTCACAGGGCTGGGGGCTGGCAACGGAGTAGGGGGCCAGGGCCTGCAGCCGGTCCAGGGAGGCCGCACGGCTCTTCAGCTCCTTGCTGACGCCCAGCAGGAAGTTGGGCTCGGAGGCGGGCAGGAACTGTGGGCAGTCCTTGCGGTCCACTTTGCGGCCCTGGGACGATCGCCGGGTGGGGTAGCCCCGGTGGAAGGTCTCGCTCAGCTCACAGTTCAGGGGCTCACACTCGGCCGCGGCGCAGACCTCCGTGTCCGACCTGCACGACTCGAAGGATGTCTCCTTCTTGCGCACCTTCTGCCGGCCACTGGGCAGCTTCTCCTTGGCGGCGCCTCCATTCATTTGGATCAGGTTAAATATTGTCACGATGTCTGCTGCCACCATAATCTTCTTGGACTGCTGGTTGTTGACGGTGCATTTCATCTTGTCTTTGAACAGCGTGGCTGGGAAGTTGGGGTCGAGACAGGCCGTGTAGAAGAGCACGCTTCTCAGTTTGGCGAGCTGCGAGAGGTCGAAGCGGGCACACAGGGACTTGCACAGATCCTGGTAGGAAACCGTGTTTTGTTTGCTGTCCAGCTCCTCCAAGATCTTCATCAAGAAGAGGGACGTGTCCTGGTTGGTCTCCATGACTTAGGACGTCAGAGGCTCACTGCCGATGTGGAGTCTTCCAGCCTGTTCTATAGTGACAACACCAAAAAGTGGAGGGAGGTCATAAGCACCGGGGGAGTTGTAAGCCACGTGCGTCACCAACCACATAAGGACATGCAAGGAAAAGCTTCTTAGTTCAAAAATGTCTTATCAGCTTTGAAAGTATTTATAATGTACGACTTTGTCATTCCCTTCCCAGGTATTGATGACAATGATTTATATATAAAGAAGTGTGCTGTGATGGCATTTATAATAGTGAAAAAATAAAACATCTTAAGTATCCGAATAGCCAAAGAATACATAAATAAAACATGTTCTGGCATACAGACTTTTCACAAGCATTAAAATCACACTAATATGCATCCTTATGATGGAATATTACATCAATAAAAAGGAACAAAATTGGGGTGCCTGGGTGGCATAGTCGGTTAGGCGTCTGGGTTGTGAGATCGAGTCTCATGTCAGGCTCCACACTGAGAGGGGAGTTTGCTCGGGATTTTCTCTCTCTCTCTACCCCTGCCCACCAGCTCTCTCTCTCTCTCTCAAATAAATAAAATCTCTTTTTAAAAAAATTTATTTATTTATTCATGAGAGACACAGAGAGAGAAGCAGAGACACAGGCAGAGGGAGAAGTAGGCTCCCTGCAGGAAGCTGGATGCAGGACTTGATCCCAGGACTCTGGGATCATGACTTAAGCCAAAGGCAGATGTGCAACCACTGAGCCACCCAGGTGCCCCAATAGTTTTTTGTTTTTTTTTTAAAGGAACAAACTGGTGGTACACACAATGGTGTGGATGGAGCTCACAGGCATTGTGCTTGAGTGAGAGAAGCCAGTCACAGGCTACGTGTGGTAGGATGCCACTTTAATGACATTCTGGAAACATCTGTGGCCTCAGGGTCTGGGTGTGAGTCAGTGGAGGGTGCTTCCCTGACTGTATGCATCTGTCAAAACTTGTGGAACAATGTGTGAGTTTCACTGCATGTAAATTATACATTCATTTGTCATTTAAAAATTAAACACTGAAGACTCTGTATGACAAAAAAAAACCAACTATGCTACAAAACTTAGTGAAAAATGGAAATAAATCTTTTTATGTAAGAAGGTCTTAATTATAGAAAGTTAGATGTTCTTGGAAATGAAGATTAAAGAAAATAATGCACACTACAATATTATCAGTGCTCATGTCTGGATAGTAAATATGGATTTTTCCTTAATAATCATCTTTGTCCCTCAGTATTTTATGACGCAGATTTTCAAACATACAGCAAAGTTGAACGAATTTTATAGCAAATACTCATATGTCCGCCATCTGGATTCTACCGCTAACATTTTACTGATTTGGCTCCTCACATACCTATCCATCGAGTCTTCATCAAGCCCTCTTATTTTTTTTTCATGCACTTCGAAGTCAATTGCAGACGTCTGAACAATCCCCCTGAACATTTCATCATTCATATCATTAACCCAAGTGCAGTAACTGCTTACAGTTTTTCTTTGAATATCAGATCTACATGTGCAAATCTTAGTTGTGTGTTTGCGGAAGCTTTGATACATGTGCATACCTGTGCAGTCACCAAAACCCCCGGAAAGATCCAGAACGTTGCCAGTGCCCTGGAAAGTTCCCTCATGCCTCTTCCAGTTCACGCTGTGTCCTCATGCATTATGGGTAATGTTATGTTTTCTTTACAATTTCCCACCCTTTCTACAATTCTGACATGTGCTATTTATAATCCACACACGGTACTAATAATAAGCCTTACTTCGAAATACAAGGAGCAGCTACATCAACCCATCCTGAATGGAAAAAGTTAGACCAAACGTTCCACAAAATATCACACAAGCAAGTAGAGCCCATGGATAAATGAGGACTGGGTCTGAGATTCACCAGGAGACACGGAAGCCCAGGGCGCCACCTCCCTGCTCACGCCTGCTTGGTGGCCTACTGATGCTGGGGTTGGCTCAGCCCACATGGCCGACCCATTTCGTAGGGCAGCGGTGTGTTTTCTCTGGGTTAGATTTCAAGGGTTCCTGGGCTCCTGCATGTGTTCACCCACATGTGTCTTCAGGGACATGCGGAGACCATGGTTTGGATGTCCTCCTCTGGAAGACACAAAGGCCCTGAGGGGTCCCGTTCCCACACAGAGCCAGTCCCTGAGAAGCCTGCTTCTCCCCAGCAGCACACCCAGTCCTGCCCAACCCCACATTCGTCCCATGAATGCACTGGGTGTCAGGATGTCCTGATAAAGTGGGTACAACCCACTGGGCTTGAGTGTCAGGAAGATAAGCAGGCAAAGAAACCAGAGCAGAGAGAGCATGAACGTAAGGAGGGAAGGGCAAGCTGTACTCCTCATACTCGACTGCGTGTTGACTCTCACGACAGCCTCATGAGACCACTGTCACGTCTGCAATTGCCCTGACCACCGAGAACAGGGTCACTCTGACCTTGAAGGGTAGGAGGCAGCAACGGGGAGCAGTGAGAAGTGACGTGGAAGGCTGATGACCCCCATGCAGTGCCCAGAAGAGCCCGACTCTGCTTCCTGTGAGGACTTTCTATTCCTCTTCACTAGCTAAAAACTTCCTTATCCCAGGTCAGAAACAGCATCTGGAAATCAAGGCCCAGTGTCTCCTGGAGTGAATGAAGGAATCGCAAGTGATCTGGAATAGAATAGAAACCTGACTCACTTTCTATTAAAACTGAACTCTGGGGGCAGATGAATGGCCAGGGATGGGCACCTGCCCCATCCGAGGGGGCACATGGATGCATGCGTGGCACCTGCGTGTGTACGACATGGATCCTTATGGGGGAACCCCATGCAACATCCTACAGTACGCCAGAGGAAACTAGGGAGGAATCGGGAGAAACGGGGTGCTCGGCTGAGAAGTAGGCTGCGAGGCACTGTAACCGAGTGACAAGGTCTCACTGCCACGTGCTGTCACAGGCGGGCTACCTCACTTGACCACACAGGCAGCTCTATGGTGTGAGGAGGCCACTCCCATTTCACAGATGGGGAGACTGAGGCTCTAGGAGGGGTGACAGCTCCTTCAAGACAAAGTGAGTCGTCTGGGGGCCACAGTCAGGTTAGGGGCCCAGGGCTGATGATGCTGTGGAAGGCGCGCAGGATGGGGAGAAGCATCACCACTGCGGCTGGAGTAAACGGGGCAGGTGGGGGGCCACTATGGCCTGAGCACCTGCTACGCACTGGGGCCTACACGAAACGTGCACCACAGCCTGGAGAGGGAGGCACCACCACTCTTCAGTCTGTTTGAGGAAAAAAACACACGGAAACACACGGACACAGTCACTCAGATGCGTGTACACACTCACATTCTTACTCACACCACTCACCTAGGCTCTTTCCTCCTTACTTCTCTGTTGGCCCCAAAGACTGACTCAGAGGCTGTGTCAGAGGGGAGGGGACAGAGCAGGGGTTCCAGGCAGAGGGCAGGAGGCCCAAAGGGGCAGGTGGAGTGAAGTTTGTTTGGTGAGGATGGAGAGACGGGGGTGGACCTGCACCAGCAGGGGATTTGGATAGGCGAGTGTTGGGTGACTGGGCGGCATCTGGACTTGACTCTGTAGGCAGCGGGAGCTGAGAACACCAGGCCTGAGGGTTGGGGTGAGCACTGAGCCCACAGGATGCACAGGCGGACCCATGCTGTCTCTGCTAGAACACCATGAGTCGCACCACCTGCTCTAGGCTCTTTCCACTCCCACCCAAGGCTGTTGCCACCACACAACAGATGTGGCTCTGGGAAGGGTGGGACCCAGATGCCTGATGTTGTCTCACCCCTTCACAGCACTGCATGCCTTTCTCACGTCCCTCTCTGGCCATGACAAGTGTTGTTGCTGTCTGGTCCATAAGGCTAAAATGAACATCACCTTTCCATAGCTTTATGCATTTATAAGAGCTCAGAGTGCTGACATCTGATGTTAACCAAAACAGAGCAGAAGAAAGGGAAATATGCTCCTGGGCCACAGCTCATAGAGTTGCCGCGGGAAGCTCTCTGGACTTCATTTCCACCAACCTGCCTTAAAGCTTTCATCTTCCCTTCTGCCAGCAACCCTTAACGCTGGTGAAAACGAATGATATAAACCTTCAATCAGATTAGCAAAAGACAGTGATGACGTGTTCTCATTCAGGCTTTCCCACACGCCCTCATATATTGATCCTTCAGAAGCCAAAATGGCGGGCAGCAGTGGAATGTGGCCGCGGTGCCCTTACTTCACGAGCGTGGACAGCACACTGCAGAACAGTTTCCCTGCAGTGTCTGTGTGATTCCTGCCTGAGTGTTGGCTTGCCTGTGCCTCTGGATGTTGTTTGTTTCCAGGATGGTGTTTGCTGCTGTGATTCAATGCAGCCGTGGATTCAGGGAAGCTGTAAAAGGGAGGCATGAAGTGAGGAATCTGAAACGTGTGGTCAGGAAATTTCACATTTCCTTGTGAAAATGTTAAGCTGAAGGGAGACCGCTTTCTCTCCCAGAGGCAGCTCTTTGCCACAAAATCTGCTAGAGAGGGCAGCAAGGAGTTGGAAGGGGCTACACTTCCACTTGCCCAGATGCATGTCCTACCCTGAGCTCAACCCTGGTGCAAAGTCCTTGACTAAGAAGTCAGGTCATTATGAAGCAATTTCCAGGTCTGGTGAGAAGGCAAGCTTAGAAAATGTGAAAAACCTTCCATTGTGAACACCTAGAAATGCTGGATAAAACATACTTAAAAGAAAAAAAAAAAAAACATGTGCAGCTAGGTTTGGGAAAGAGCCAGGTAAATGTGCCAGAAACAGAGAAAGGATTGAAAATCACAGGAGGAGCAGGATCACTGATCACGTGGCTGCTGTGGGGAAGATGGGGCAGGTGGTTCCCACTGAGTTAGGATAGAAGAGTTCTCCACCACATGGCGAGTGGGAACATGGATGTCTGCCTGGAGCTGGGACCCCTGAAGGACTATTCTCTAACTCTGCATGAAAATACGAAATAGAGAAAAAAACTGCTCATGAGCTCAGGAAACAAGGAAACTTGTCAGCCTCTGTGTTAGATAAAGTAAAAGGTTATTCCTTAAAATGCAAAGCAAGGCAATGCCTTAAATGCTCTGGGGCCAAAATTTATGTTGCCACAGGGTTCAAGAACTCTCAAGCTAAGAAATTAATACTATATTGGTTCCGTGCTGGTGATATCCCTGGATGCAAGCAAAACAAGTGCAAGACAGCTCTGGACAACTGACGGTGCCCTGAAGAGATAAGAAGCCACACACACTAACACAGGATAATATTTGAAAAAACTACAGCACACAAGAGGGAGTATTCACAATGAGTAAGAGTCAGCAGACATAAAATAATCAGGACCATTAGGACTTTAATAATTTCACAAAGTAGAATAGCAATCTTAAGGACTTTGCAAAATGGAATAGCAATTTTTAAAAAAGCTGTAAGTATATTTTAAATAAGCAAAGATATCTAAATTTTTGGGGAATCCAAATAAAAGATATTGTGAAAAAAGAACACAGGGACCTGGAAAAGAACCAAATAGTACTCCTAGAAATTAAAAATAGCCTTTGAAATAAAAATCACAATAGATCAAATAACATACTAGCATAAGCAACAACAAAAAGAGAGAACTGGAAGACAAATCTAAGGGAATCTATAAACATGCAGCATAGAGAAATATAAATATTTTAATATGAAATCAGGGTCAAAAGACATAGAGCAGGAGAAGTCTTAACAAATGCCTAACAAGAATTCCAGGAAAGATAAGAGAATAGTGTAAAGCCAATAATCAAAATAACAATGTCTAGAATTATTCAAGAATTGAAAACACAAATCCTCAAATTCAAAGAGAAACCACAAGAAGATCTATAAAAATAAATTCAGCTCTAAACATCAAAGCATACCACATGGAAACTGAAGCATACCAGAAGGAGACAGAAAGCCTTAAAATGGCTGAGGCAGTGGGGCAAGGGAATGAATTACTGAGAAGAGAATAAACCTAAACATAAATTTTTTCAAGAATAGAGAAAAAGGGTCTAGGGCATCTGGGTGGTGCAGTCAGTTAAGCACCCAACTCATAGTTTCAGTTCAGGTCATGATCTCAGGGTTGTGAGACCAAACCCCATGTCTGGCTCTGTGCTCAGCACAGAGTTTGCTTAGGATTCTCTCTCCTTTTCCCTCTGCCCTTCCCTCTCACATTCTCATGCTCACTCTTTCTCTGAAATAATTAAATGTCTTTAAAAATAATAAAATAAAATACATTTTAAAAGGAACTCTTCTGTTGCATAAAGATGAGATGGTAATTTGGGGCATCTTTTTGATAAGCTGAGGTCTATTTATGAAATCCACATTATGTGTATTCCATGAACAGATGTCCAGAATTCTTGGCCCTTTTAAAGTTAAAAAAAAAAAAGAAAAAGAAAAAGAAAAACTAGAAGACATAAACACAATATTCTTGAAGTGCTAAGGAAAAATGACCTATAGCTTATAGTTCTAACACCAGAAAAACTACTATTCATAAAAAAAATTAAAACTGCAGACACATTCCTCACTGTAAAAACTACTAAAGAAGCTCCTTCAGAAAAAAAAAAGAAAATCCAGAAGAAAGTAGTAAACATATAGCTAATTCTAAACACATATTAACTATATAAAAGCATAGTAATGATTACTTTTAGAGCCAAGATGGAAGCAGGGGTATGATCAGGGTTAAAACTCCTTAAGCATTACCTGGTATTCTCCAGAAGAGGAAAAATATGTTAAATATAGATGTTAACTCAAAAATGTATATTAGAAAACATTTATGGATAACCATCAATAGAACAGGAATAAATTACAGAACTTAATGTAGAACTTCTAAACTAGTGTAAAGAAAACAGAGTAAATAAAAACTCAGTAAATTAATAGAAGGTCAGAAATCAAAGAAATAAAGAAACAATGACAAAGTAAGATAAGTAAAACTCACAAGATGACAGAAATATATCCAAATACATCAAATCACAATAAATGTAAACAGGCTAAATTTACCAATCAAAAAACTGTGACTCTCAAATTGGGTCTTAAAAAAAAAAAAACTTGCAGCCAAATGCCACCTATGAGAAATATACCTAAACATGCTTTCACAGGAAGGTTGAATGTATATGGATGAAATAAGACATATCAGCCAAAACCAAATCAAAATACAGTTGGTATTTGTTTTAGGCAGAATGGTACAATAGTTAAATATCAGAAACTCTAGAGACAAATTGCCCAAATTTAAATCCAAGCTCTTCCACTTATGAGCTGGGTGACTTAAGCATTATTAGTCTCTGTGTCTCAGTTTCCTCATCTGAAAATGGGGATGATAATAGTATCAACCTCACATGGTTGAGTTATATGTATGAGTGCCTGGCAAAGAGTAAGCAGTTTGACTATACAGATAAAGGTCAAGATAAGCAAATCCTATTGCCTTCCAAATCCCCCTTTAGTTATACATCAAGATAGACATTCACATGGGTTCATAAGGCAGCAAAACTGCTCATTCAAAACACTTTTTAATAGTAAGAGTACAGTGGGGAAAGAGATAAACATGGGTTTATCATATAATTGATATTATACAGCAGCTATTGTGAATGAATTTATTTGTAGTAAATTAAAGGATGAGCTTCAAAAACACAAAAATGTGTGGAAAAGAAAGTTACAAATCAATGTGTCATATCATTGATGTCATTTGAAAAAAAATTGTTTTAGAATGTTTATATAAAACAGAAAGTATGAAAACATCTATGGAAATGAAATATGTCTGGTTTGGGATCATGGTATCCTTTAGAGAAAGAGAGAGGAGGAAGGAAGATGTGGTGTAAGACCCAGAATTACATGCCATCTTGACATCTGGTGAAACCAGAGGGTCTCACATGACCTCCACACTCTGCTCCTGTGCAGAAGGTCCCCAGCCCAACATCCCTCCTTCTCAAGGAGATCAAGCATAGCTCCTACCTGTCCCTGAGTAGCAGGTGTTGGTAACTTGCCAGCCATGGAATTATTCAAACAAGTCAATCAAGCCTCCCAAGGATCCAGGGGTCACTTCACCCTCTTGTCACTATATCACCTACTTCCCACAGACCCAAGTTCACACCCTTTGTGCCCCATTTCCTCCTCCCCTGGGCCATGAATACATGATTAATAAACCATTGTCAATATCATCTATCCAACATCAGGTGCTTGGTGCATGGACATCCACATAGCCCTAGGAGGGAAGGGAAACCTCCCTCTCACCATTGGGGTGAAGAGCAGGTGATGAAAGTACAAGGAATGGCAAGTGGAACATGAGCTTTCACGTAGTTTTTCTTTAAAAAAAAAAAGTCATGGAAGCAAAAATGATCAAATGTGAACTCCTATTTAATCTCAGTGGTAGATGGACATCTCTTAGGTTACTTTCAGTTCTTCTATGCACTTTTAAAAATATGTACTAATTTAAAGGTAAAGTATGTTTTAAAACCTAGAAAAACAAGTTCCCACTTAAACCTGTCAAAAATGGAAACAAAAGGAAAGAAAGGTATTTTTGTAAGTAGGCTCCACACCCAGCGTGGAACTCAATGTGAGGCTTGAACTCAAGACTCTGAGATCAAGACTTGAACTGAGGGACATCTGGGCGGCTCAATGGTTGAGCATCTGCCTTCAGCTCAGGGCGTGATCCTGGGGTCCTGGGATCAAGTCCCACACCGGGCTCCCCGCAGGGAGCCTGCTTCTCCCTCTGCCTATGTCTCTGCCTCTTTCTGTGTGTCTCTCATGGATAAATAAAATCTTTAATAAAAAAAAGATTTGAGCTGAGATCAAGAGTTGGACACTCAACTGATGGAGCCACCCAGGCACCGCCAAAAGAAAATTTTTATAAATAAGGCTATAAAGATGAGTAACTAAGAAAATCAACAAGACTGTGTTTTGCTGTTATTCATATTCATTGATTTTGCATTTTTATGGTGAGAGGTCCTGTGTGCTGGAGGGAACACTAAAAAGTTATCTGCTTTAAGATACTTAGTTAGATGCTCTGGTCAAAATGGCAATCAATTTGGATAGCCAAATATTGAAACTTAGTGCAAAGCTCCTATAATTATAATTTGATGGATAAATCAATGGAGAATAGAAAGACAAGAAGCAGCAGGACTGACTATATGACAAAGGAAGCCTTTCGAGTCCATGAGAAAACACTGCTTTATTCAGTAGAACATAAATGCACCAATAATTGTTATTGGAATAACTGGTTAACCAGCAGGTAAAAAAATTAAGTTAGCTCTCAGTCCTTGCCATACACAAAAGGAAGTTATGGATAAAATAAAAAGAAGGAAATTTTTGTCAGGATATAGATAATGGCAGGTCATGTAAGCATCTTCCATACAAGATTCCAGAAGTTGAAATCATGGAGAAAAAGACTGATCAGTTTGGATGAATGGAAATGACTACTTCCAATGCCAATAAACATCATGAAAATTGAAAAAAAACATAACAAACAAACCTGAATGCAGAAGCTTTTGGCATCTTACTTAAAGCTCTAAATACTAACAGGAAAGAAGGAGCAGTCCAAAAGAAAAAAAAGTCAATCTACAAAGAAAGAAAAGCAAAGAAAATAATGTATGTCATAATAAGTAAAGCAAACTAACACAGCAATTTGACTACCTTATTATTTATAAATCTAAAGAAAGTATTTGAAATGATTTCTTTATGAGGTGGGGAGGCACTACAAGATGTGGGCTTTTTGCCTGATGGATTGGAAATGGTTAAGAAGGCTCATACCCCTATGGGGGGGGGAGGGGAATGGCTATGGGAAAGAAGGCATCCCCATGTATCATTGGAGAGGTACACATCTGTGTGACTGTTACAGGAAGTAATCAGCAGTAAAATTTAAAATGAAACTTAAAACCTAAAATGAAAACATACCTATTTTTAAATAAAACAAATCTATACTTCTAGGTATTTCTCTAAACGAAATAATCAGATACACGTAAAAAGAAAAATGCTACAGATACATTCTCCTCAATGCTGCTTATAAGAAGAAAATATCATCTTTGTGATAACCTTTGTATCCAAAAACTGGTCGTGATTTCAGCATATCACATTAATGTGCTGAAATACCATGCAGCACATTAATAAATCATGTTGCAAAAGTATATTTATTGACATGTTAAATATTAATGACATCTTCTTAAGTAAAAAAGCATGCTACTAAATGGCACATTGTAATATGATATGCAGTTGTTTATATGTATACATCTCTATATACCAAAACTTATACTAATTGTCCCTGGGTGCTTTTTTTTCCTCCTTTTGTCTCAGGTCTGTATGACTCAAATGTTCTGAATAACTGACTTTCTAATGAAAAATAAAGAGGAAAAAATTTTAGGCAGATCCCAGCAACCTAAATTGGGGAGTAAATTATCACCTATGACCTTTGGTTTTCTCTTCTAGAAAAGGAAGGCATCACTTCCTGCTCCTGGGATCACTAAAAGGGTCAAATGAGACATCCATTTTTTTTTTTTTCATTCAAAAGATCTTTATTTTGTAACTGGTATGTGCCAGGCACTATTTTAGCTGGTAGAAATACAGCGGGATACAGAGCAAACCAAAATAAAACAAAACTCCCCTAGTAAACTTATGTTCTAGGTGGGGAGATAAGCAAAATAAACAAGCACAACATATAGTACAGTAGAGATGCAAAGTGCTATGGAGAAAAAGAGAGGAAAACACAGAAAGAATAGGGCAGATGGAAGTCACAATTTTAAATACAATGGTCAAAGACGTCCTCAGGGGAAAACTGCATTTGAATGAAGTCCCTGCATATATATAGAATAAACCAGGTGCCTACCTTTTTTCCATGAGGAGAAAACCAAGTGTCCAAGGCAGAGGGGACGGCTAGTGCAAAGGCCTTGGGGCAGAAGCATAAGTGGCATGTTTGGCTGGCCGCGGAGGCACTTTATAAGATATGGTATGTAAAGAATTATTATGTACTAGTATATTACCTCTCACATAATATTTAGCTCCAAAATGATTACTTTATCAAAATGTCTCCAAGAATACCTTCCTAATGCTCAGGCATCACTCGTGTCTCATTTTAGGGCAAAATATTAGTAACAAGTAGGAGGTCCCTTAACTTCCCCTTTCTCTGCCTGAAATCATCCCCAGACCAGCCTCCCCTCTTTGACTTCCCAGGACGGGTGAGGCCCTGGACCCGATGATGGCGGCAGAATGGAGACGTATAGACAGACAGCATTTTTGGGGTTGGGGGGGGTGGGGGGAGGTGATGCCAGGGAAGCCAAAGTGTTGCATAGCAGTACAAGAATCCCTTGGTTCACTTTTTACCCGGGAAAGTTTTTCCGTCCTCTCCTGCACAAACTCCCTATACTTTGTGTTAATTTGTGTTAGCTGTTTTCACACCTGCAATAAATGTAAACGTGCATCCCTGATCCCACGTGTGGCCTCCTGACAACTAGGTATATGGCTCTGTGACTCCTGTGCCTGATGGGCTCTTGAGACCGTGTTGAACTTTTGCTATTGTGTTTCCCAAACTGGGCTCCGTGGCTTGAGTTTCAAGAGGGTAGATTCTAGGATTCGAGAACACGGGCCATGGTGAAGATCGTGTGGATTCTCCAGAAGTCAGATGAAGCTATGCCATGGGTCTGCCTCCCCGCACTTTGGCGGCAAATACAGATCATCTCGGACGTTGTCATCTGAGGCTGCCAGGTGCGAGAAGTCCACCTGGGTTTCAGGGTTTCACAGGGCTCAGATCCAGATATCCTTGACTCGCGGCCCCCTCCTCCATCCCCAAAGCCAGCAGCCGCGTGGCTCCCACCTGCGCTCCCATGGTTGCGGCTCCCTCTGCGACTCCTCTGCCTTCTCCTGCCCGCTTGAGGGCAGTGGCCACCCAGATGGCCAGGACAATTCCCTTTGCAAGGTCCTTAACTTATGCACGTCTGCAAAGTCCCTTCTGCCGCCAGGTACCCTAATGAAGCCTGAGGTGCTGGGGGCTGGCCGCAGGCCGCTTTGGGGAGGTTCCTTCCTGAGCCTGCCATGGGTTCCTCCCCCTGGGGACCCAAATCCCTGGGCACCAGAGCCCCCGGACGGAAGGAAAGCTCACCCCCCACACACACATTTTCTCACATGTACAGTAGATGTAACTGGAAGCACGACATCCTTCCCAGAGGGCGAAGGCTTTGCCCTAGTTGATAAAATATGACTTGGTTGGCCCTGCCCGTCAGTGGGAACTGGCTACTGATGGGCGACCGAGGAGAACAAGAAGAATTTCTGGTGGTGTGAACAAGGACTGTCCCAGGCAGCAATCCCGAAACACGTCCTAAAATCTGGGAAATGTGGCTGGCCATGCTGCCTCATCCTGCTCCCCATTCCTGGAGCCCACAGCAGGCCCGACCTTCGGAGTAGGTACCTGCAGTGCCCTCCACTCCCTGCCAGAAGAAGGCAGCCTCCCCCCTCCCCAAGGGGTCACACATCGGGGCAGCTTTCCCAGGATCTGCAGGTGGCTCCTCCATCCCGGTTCCTCCAACCAGCCATCCACGACCGGCTGCAGCCATTGAGTCCTTTCCGTTGATGAGACTCGGCTGCAAGCTCCATCCTGTGACTCAGGTCAGCTCAAACCCAGGTCCCCTCTCCCCTCCAGGCAACTTGCCACAGCAGGTGTAAAATGTGGGGTAAACGGAGGCTTGGTGCTCAGCCCAGACATTCCTACTGGGCAGCCCTGGGCAAAGCCTGGAAATCTATATTGGTGAAGATCCCCGAGAGGCTCTGGGATGGTGGGCAGCTGCTTGGGGATTCTGGACGAGTCACACCGTGGTGCCACGACCCGTGGTTCTTTAAATAATTCCCTACTGGTTCTGCACTTCTCAAGGAGAGCTTCCTTATGGTGGCGTGCAGAACACTGTCCCCTCCCTCAGCCGAGCTCTGAGGATCTTTTCAGTGGCCACACCATGTGGTAGACTCAGACTCAGGCTGTGGGGGGACTGAATCGTGGTCTTCTCTTCCTTCCTGTGGCTGTGCAGGGTCAGGCCTTCCACACCCCTGCAGAGATCAGCAGGACCTCATTCCCTCCCTCACCCGATGGTATGCACAGACATACCAGGCCTAGGCCAGATACGATGCTAGTCACAGGCTGACACCAAGAAGGGTGCAGTCCCATCCTTCCAGGGTCTCCCAGCTCAGTGGGGACAGACCAGCAGACAGCTGTCAGTACAGCTCAGTGCGAGCTCCCGTGGCGATGGGGACAGAGAGGAGGAGCCCACAGACCACTGCCCACACCCAGTCTTTATCTATGCCCACTCACACCCACTCTCTGCCTACCCACTGTCCACCCACTGTCCACCCCACTCACTGCCCACTTACCGCCCACACACTGCCCCCCAGCCGCCACGCTGAGGAAGGTCTCCCCACTCCCCCCAGCTCCGTGCTCTTCTTGGCTTCTCGGCACTGCCAACTCCCTGCAGGCTTCCGTGACAGTCATAGCCCCTTGTGCTCATGGGACGCCCATCAGCCCCCACTGGTCTGTTGACCTCTCTGGCTTGTGTTCTCAGCTCTTTATGGAAGTCCCCTCAAGGACCCATAAAGCCTGCACGTTTAGCTTCCAGCAGGAGGCTTTCCTATTTTGAAATTCTCGTGTTCACAGAGGCTCCACATGGTAGCCACTGCCCATCAGCCACGGGGTCATGACTGCTCCAGAACAGAAGGTGAATGGCAGGGGGGACGCACAGAGGACAGTCCAGGCAAAGGGGATGCTGGGTGCTCAGCGCTGTGCCTGCTGGCCATACTGGTGGGAAGGCCACTCAGAAGCTCCTGCTGGCTAGGGGCATGCAGAACTCACACGCAGAGCTCTAGCAACAGCACCTATGAGCACGTCCAACAGATCCACTCTCAATGCTTTGATGACACATGTGCACATGTGTGTAGCCCACTGGGCCAGCAGATGACACGTCACAGGTCACAGCTACTCAACACTGGCCCTTCAGTTCCTTCCACAGGCTCTCTTAGCTTGGATTCCAAGGTCACGACACAGCTTCTTTTTATTATCTGGCTCCTAATCTCCCTGGTCTGTGAACACATTTACCAGATTCACTTTCTTCCCCCCAAACTGGAGCCAGCGTGTCATGGCCGGTTCACCAGGCTCTGGGCTGTCATGGTCCTTCTCAAAAACAGTGACCTGGGTATATCCCCAAACGACCTCTCCACCCAGCTAATGATGACAACATCCTCACGCAGCGGCCACACCCCAGTGCTGATCCCCCCTGAAGCCCTGTCTCAGTAGCCATGGGCCCTCCCGATGGGTTCCAAACCAAGGCCAGCCTTATCCTGAGCCCTGTATGCACTGCCCCTGTCGGGATGGGCAGGTCCTGCTGCGGGGATTCACAGTCCCCAGACTCCAGGGACTCTAACACATCCTGTGTGAGTAAGCTAGGGTCTGCACCCCATGTCATCTGTGATCCAGGACTCAGACCGAGGGAGCGGCCAGCTTCTAGAGCTTTCACTACCAGTGGAGCAGAGGAAAAGGAGACTATGGTGAAACATCTTATACGTCTGAAAGCTCCCATGCACATCTCTCTAGCCAAGCAAGGCACACGGACATGGTTAACTTCACAGAAGCTGGAAAATGCAATCCTATGTGTGCCCAGAAGGAGAAAGTGTCCGAACATTTATGAACAGAATAGCCGTACATATATTGCTTATTACCTCTTGTAGAAATCCCGTTCCTAGGTGCAATGTAATCATTTAAAAATATATATGTATTTGGTCCTTCAGATAATCGAAATATAAACTTCTCAAATATGTTGGGCCTTCATCCACAGACCCTGACAATGCTTCAGAGCCATAAGGGTGAAATGGGTGTCTTATTTTTGAGGAAGGTGACTTTTGGATCCTACCCAAGGGCTGGGGCTGGTTTCCAGGAGGACCAATCACCTAATTTCAAGGGTTGGGACTTCCAGTCCTACCCCCAATCTCTAAGAGGGAAGAGCGGCTGGAGCTTGAGTCAATGGCCACTGATGTAGTCAATGGTGACCAGGTCACGAAGCCTCCATAAAACCCCAAGAGGAGAGCTTTCTGCCCCCTTTTCAGACAGCTTCCATGTTCGAGGAACCAGAATATCTCCATGTTCCACCAAGCTGGGCCCCTAGCTCTAAAAGGACTGTAGTTCTTTTGCTTGGGACCTTGCCCTGCATCTCTCTTCACCTGGCTATTGATTAATATCTTTTAATAAACTGGTGAACGTTAAGTGTTTCTGTGAGCCATTCTAGCAAATTAATTGAGCCTAAGGAGGAGGCAGTTGGGACCTCCGCTGTGTGGCCAGCAACCAATCTGAAGCACAGGTAACAACCCAGGGCTCCTGGCTGGTGTGTCAAGCGGGGATGGGGTGGGGACCGTCTGTAGGACTGAGCCCGTAAGCCGTGGAATCTGATGCTGTCTCAAGGAGATTAAGTCAGAAGTGAACCGAACCCAGGTGTCCAGGAACTGCCAGTGTGTGGATGACCCACTCCCCACATTAGAATTCTCAAAAGCCCAGTTAACAGCTCTAACCACGTTAAGTTTTTCTTACAATGAGCCAGTCAGTGTCCTAGATGCTGGAGACACAGCAACAGATAAAGCCCCTGCCTTCCTAAGATTCACACGGTAGCAGAGCCCGACTACCAGTCACTGTTCCCTCAGAATAACTCTTTTCCTCATTCATCCAGCAAGTCCCTACTAAGCACCCTACTCACCTGCTGGGCACAGGGCCAGACCCAGGAGATTTAGGGCAGCAATGGTGAGGCTCCTCTGGGGACAGAGCTAGCTGTGGAGAAGGATCGGTGCCAGGGAAACATTTATAATACAGAATGAGGTAACCACAGTATTTTGTTTCCAACAGACAGAGAGAAAATATGCCATGTTCTAGAGAGAAGCCTTCCAGTGATTCTCAAACTGTGTCCTGTGGAGCCGTTAGGGGTTCCGGAAGGGTGCCTGAGAAGTCACACCCGGAGTGAGTAGGCTGCTCCCCACTCTTTAGTCTGTTTCGCACACTCAATTGTCATAGAATATTTAATTTTAAAAAGAGAAAGGGGATTAATGATCTGATCCGATGTGCTCTCATTTCATGCTTATAAACATGCAGGAAAGTTAAGTAACTCATCAACGTCATAGGATGAGTTAGGAGCATGCCTGAAGCTGGCCCCTCACTGCCTCTGCTTGTCTCCAAACTCTACGGTGTGTGTTCTTTTTCTTCTTTCTTCTTCTTCTTTTTTTTAATTTCAATGAACACCGAGTCTGCAGGTAAGGTTCCAAAACTACCGTCCCAATGTCAGTGGGAAAAGCTAATCAGTGGGGCTTTAGCAACAGATTTGCAAAGGGATCTGGAGCAGAGAGCAGAGCCTCCCCCTTCCTTCTCCCGGGCCAGCGGATCCCGGCCCTGCAGGCGCAAAGCCAAAACTGCAACACTGCTTTCTGCTTCACAGTCTGTCAAGATTTGAGACAGGGCTTATTTTGGAAATCCTGAGTAAGAAGAGCCCCAGACCAGTCCTGCGTGCTGTGGACAGAAACAGGACACACAGCCTACCCTCAGTGGAGCACAAATGCTTCACAGGGAGGATCAGAGTTAATAAATACAAAGGCTTTTAGAAGCTGGAAAGTCTCATCAATTTTGCCTCTGGCACTAGCCAGGGAAAAAAGACATTCTATATGTAAAACTCAGAAAGAACATACCACCAACAAAGAACTCTTTGTCTGTCTTCCAAGTATTAAGTGCTATACAACACTTCCTCACCAAACTCATCAGAAATGCAAATAAACTGTTTGATCTATTCTTTCCCTGGCAACTGATATTTATTTTCACATAGTCCCAGATCTATACAAACCTCATCAGACACACACAATAAAAACCAACTTTATTTACCAGACATTTAAGGTTTTTCCCTCCGGGCTCCAGTAAGCTAAGAAAATCTGTAAATTTGCTCTTTCTGCAGATTTGACTCCCCCTCCTGCTCCACCTTCCTCTGCTACACAAGAAGAAAGCCCATTAAGGGGGGGGGGGGGGCAGTGTGTAACTCTCTCTACGGTGCCAGGCACCGGACACACTCTTACTCTCTTCTCTCACTTCCACAGTGCTCGAAATACTGCAGCCAGGCTTTCAATGAGCCGGTGGCCCAGAGCTCATTCCAAAAGACAACCGTGGCCACAGCAGCCTGCCGGCTTCCACCTGCAGGGCAGGCTCTGTTGATGTCGGTGATTCTAGAGATGGGAAGGAAGGGCCCTTTACTGACCCTCTCCATCCCAAAGAGGTGATGGCAGCGGTTCATTTGCTGGAGGAAGGGGTGCTGGAGGAAGGGGTGCCTCACTGGCCCCAAAAGCTGCTGCCAGACTCCTGGCAACTCTTCACATCATGCATAAAATCACAGCAGAGCCCAGCAATGAAGCTCCAGATCACAGCAGCAAAAACTCTGCCCCCTCCCAATGAAATCATCCCGTCCACAAGAGAAACGGGGGTAAAGCTTTTGAAGACAGACCTCTATTGTTTATAGCAGAGACTCTGGAGCTTCCCCTTCCCTCAGGTCTTCACCAAACGTGTGCACAAGCATTTAACACAGCTACGGTCTTCCAGCTACAATCTTCCAGTGCTGATTGAGCGCTATTACAGTTAAGCTACTCAAATGCCACCGGAAGCTCCGGGCACCCCGGGGGAGCAGACAAATGATTACTCTGGCTGGATTTGATCCCGCCAGGAATACTCGGAAGAGTGGCTTTAGCAGGGACACTGGAGCAGGTAGGGATGCTGCATATGCATGAATCACACAGTATGTGAGTGCACCCTCCCTGCCACCCAGGCCTGGCTTCTGTGTTTCCTGGCAGGTGAAGTTGAACATCCTTATCTGCCCAGGAAGAACAACGATCCCATTCCACCTCTACGTGACTGGAAATCTCAATTGAAGAATCGGAGGCACTGGCGGGTCCACCTGGGGTTTGTCCAGCTCTCGGTCTTACTTCGCGCCTCTGATGTGTCAGGCTTTTTGCACACAGAGCTCACATATTTAACCCTGAAAATATCGTTTTCTAGAAGCGAATTTTCAGCTGTGAAAACTTGCCCCAAACTGCATGGCCTCTGCCCGGATTCCCCATCTCTCTGCCAGGTCTGGCCAAGCCCGCACCCCCACCCCCGCCCCCACCCCACCCCCACCCCACCCAACACCTTTTCCAGCTCTCGGGGAGCGCAGCGCCACGGGGCCGCAGAGCCGCGAGCCCCGCGGAGGCAGGGGGCGCGCCCTCCCGCCGCGCCCCGCCTCCCCCCCTCGCCCCGCGCGCCGCGCCCCAGCCGCCTGCACCGCGGACCCCAAGGCCCGGCACGTCCCGCCCGCCGAGCCCCCGCCCCGCGCGTCCCGGGCTCTCCGAAGTTACCTCCGAGGCCCCGCGGGGCTCCCGTGCTCTCCGGCGCCGCTGCGCTCGGCCTCCCACGCCGCGCCTCGGGATGGATCCGAGCCCCGCGCGGCTCCGGGGCAGCCCGAGGTGCGTGCCGGGGGCGGGGGCTGCGGGTGCCGCCGCCCGGCCCGGGAGGAGGTGGGGGCCGGGGCCGACCTCAGGCGCGCGGCGCCCCCCGGGCTGCGGGCGGGGTCGGGGCGGGCGCGCGGCGGCGGGGGCGGGGGCGGGCGCGCGGGCTCCTCCGGGACGGCGGGCGGCCAGCGGGGGCTCGCGTGGCCCCGGGCGGCCCGGCCCCGGTCTTTTGTCTCGGCCGACGCGCCGCGTCACGGGCGGGGGGCAGCCGGCGGCGGAGAGCGGGGCGCGCGGCTCTCGGTGCCCGCCCGGGGCGCGCAGCCGGCAGGGCGCACGGGCGGGGAGTGCGCGCGCCCCGGGGACGGCGGGGCGGGCCGGGCCGGGCCGGGCCGGGAGGGGCGCGGCTGGAGGCTGCGGCGGGCGGGGGCGCGGGCGCGGGCGGGGGCGGGGGCGGGGGGCGCCGGCGTCCTCGGCCCGGGTCGCGGCGGGCGGCGGGCGGGGGGGCCGCGAGCGGAGGCTGCGCGCTGGAGGCGGCCGGGCGGGAGCGACCAGCGGGGTTCGCGGCTCCCGCGCCCCGGAGCTGAAGGTGACTGCGGCCCCCAGCGGCCGACCGGGCCCCCCGCGGCCTCGCCTCCCCCCGGGGCGCCGGGCTCGCCCTCTCCAGGCTCCGGCTCCGCAGTCTTCGGCCAGGCCAGGCCAAGGGGTCCCTTCGCTCCTGGATTTTTCCCTCCTGGCGGGTCTTGGCTTACTTGGTACCCAGATTGGAGCCTGGAGGTCATGTGACCACCCCCTCCCCAAACGCGCACACACATTCACACGCACACGCGAGCCCCCGAGAACCCCGGCGGGTGTGCGGGAGATGGGCCCTGGCGGCCGCTGGCGAGTCGCCGTGTGCGCCGCAGTGGGGCCTCGGGCGCCTCCATCCGCACCGCCCGTCCCTGTCCCCGAGGCGCGGAGGCTCGCATTCGCGGAGTTCTGGTCCCCTCGGCAAGGAAAGCACCAGGACAGTCCGAGTTTCAGGCCCGTGGGACGGCGTTGCAGAAGGAAACGCCCCCTCCCCCGAAGTCTGGGTACCTCGGCGGCCGGCCGCTCCCTGGGCCGCAGGCGGTGGCTCTCCCCGGAGCGCGGCCAGGATGCCAGCGCGGCGACTGCTACCTGTGGTCTGAGCCTGGCCCGGGGACGCGGGGGACGCGGGGGACACGGATCGCCGTCCAGCCTCCGCCCCGCGCTGCCTCGATGCGGCCGCCGGCGCTGCTCTGAAAGTGGACCTGCCGACCCACCGACACTCTAATTCCCGATCAGTGCGAGGCCGGGAAGGGCTGGGTTTTCCCAGAGCTCCTCTCCGCTTGAGGTTTTAAATTTATTTACCTTTAGAACCTTTTTGCCAGGCAAGTGCAAACCTCCCCTGCAGAGAGAACAAAAGGACTTGAAGGCGGGAGGTGGGAGTCGAGTTCCTGCCATTCCTTCCACTTTGCTCGGGGACTAGAAATTCGGCAATAGTACTGCCTCTGTCTTTTGTCTGAATGTGGTTTGTGGCCAAGAAAGGCACAAACCCAAAGAATACGGGGTGCCAGAGTGAGGAGTCTGGTCGTAGCTAAGGAGATCTGGAGCTTTCCAGGGGCCTCCTACCCTTTATGTTCAGAGGACAGGTTACTGGAGACCTAAGCAAAATACTGCTCTGTTTCTCCCCAAAACCAGAGTGGCGGCCCCCACGTGGAGCAGTCGGACAGGAAGTTGTGTGGTGCCTGCCTCCCCTTGCTCTGAGTTCTACTTTCTCGATCTCCCTACGGTTTCCCCACGAAGTACCACCACAGAGGTTCTAGGAGGGAAAACCAGAACTTCCTAAAGCTCAGATTGAGCCAAAATCTGCTTTTTCCTTATACTGGTTCAGCTGAGGAAGACTAGAGGTTCATTCCATTTTTTTTCTTCTGAAAAACCATTTTGGATAACGATGTTTTAAATTTAAAGCAGCATAAAACGAACCAGCAGAGCATAGCTCTCTGACGCTGAAATCACTGGGTTCCAGCCAGGAATTTGCTAGTGGTGGTCATAGTCACAAAGAACTCAACATACCGTCCCTTCCAAGTCCTGATTCCTGATTCCCCCAAGCCTGTCCCAGGAGGCCTCCCACTTTCTGTTTGGCTGCTAACTCTCCTCAGGAGAGGAGGGGTGCAGTAGCACCTCAGCCAGCCGCTCCCCACCCCCTCCCCGTCGCTCTCTGGGAAGTGGCAGTAATTCTGTGACTCCCTTTCCTTCTGTGCACTCACAGTGGATGTCCTTGTATCCACCCCATCTCGCCCACCTAGGAAAGAGACCTCATAATCCAGAGTCATTTCTCTGCACCACCCACTGTGCCAGAGTGCCACTAGATCACACCCACTTATCTATGGACCCAACGCGGAAAGGTTGGGACAAAATGATGGAAAGTCATGCATTCTATTCCCAGGATAAGCTAAGGTCTTTTTTTGTTTTAGGGTTGTGTGGGGTTTTTTTTGTTTTGTTTTTTGTTTTGTTTTGTTTTGTTTTTTTCTGGAGAACAGGAGACAGGGGATGAGACGGAGGACAGCAGCAGACATGAACACAGGATGGGATCAGCACCCAGCAACCCCGTGGATTTCAGCCCCCACCCTGATTCTACTGTGTTCCCAGACCCCTACGTTCCCCCTCCGCCGCCCCCGCCGCATAACACCATTCAGAAACAGGAGAGGACCCAGTGTGGAATAAGCCAAACAGCACTGAATTTGGAATCTGAGGGCCTCACTGTAGACATCTGCTAAGTGGTATGAACCACCTATGTGATCACAGACAAATAACCCCACTTATCCTCAGTCCTTTAACACTTGAAATGCTGGGTTTTACTTATGTTTAATATATGGACTGAGACACATGGATGGTTTCCATCATACAGAATCCGAGCTTGATTGTGAAGCCCCAGTGAATCTGTGGGGAGCAATGTGACCCGGTCTCAGTAAAGTGTCCCATTCAATGAAATATAGTCCAGTGGCCAAAAGAGAAGTATCTTCCTTCAGATCCCTTACCTGAGTTTCTCAGGAACAGCATTTTCCTCTCTCTCTGTCTGTTATCCCTTCTCACCTCTTATGCTTCAGAGCCTCTGTCCTCCCCCTGCACTCCCATATCCCCGCTGTACCTCAGTTTGTCTCCCTTCCCCCTCTGCTTTGTTAAATCTCCACATTTACGGTCCTCCCTCCAGAGGGGAAGGGGCACGCTGGTCAGAGTCAGAATTCCCTCCAGTGCAAAGGCAGGGAGAAGGTTGTGGACACTCAGGCAAGAACATTCCTAGGTCCATCATAACTAGGTCTCCTCTGGGCATGCTGGGCTGTCCTGAAGCATCAGGGAAGGTGCTACACGTAGTGCGGCAGACAAAGGGCTCTGGCCCACGCTCCCCTGCTGATAGTCTGGGAACACTCAACACCACTTTGTAACCTCTGCTGGCCTCAGTCTTGCCTTCTGGAACTGGGGCAGGAAAGACTGGGGTCATTGGGAAGAGTCACTGAGAAGACTAGATAAAAGTCTAGTGATGGGCATTCAGCAGGTGTCTGTGGCTTTTCAAGATGACAGGAGAAAGAAGGAAGAAAGATAGGAAAGAAGGAAGAAAAGAAGGAAGGAAAAGAAAGAAAGAAGGAGGGGGAGGGAGGGAGGGTGGGAAGGAGGATGTGCATCTTGGCCGCCCAGGCAAAAGCTTACCTGTACCAATAAACAATGACTTGAAGCACAGGGAGCCCGTTCCCTCCTCGGAGCTGAGAGTCTGAGCTGCAGTCTCCTTTTGGAGTGGATATTGTCCAGCGGCTGGCTGGACAAAGTGGCGAGCAGCTTGAACCCACAAAGTCATGCCATGGTGTGGGTGCTGTCTCCGGCTCTCCTCTGTGAAGTCCAAGAATCTGTGTCTGATGCTTTGCTGTATCCCTGGCTGCCACCTGCCAGTTCAGCACTTACAGGCCTCACCCTGACCCCCCGGGGCTTTCTGGATCCCAACCTACGAAACCTCGCTTGTCCAGGCTCATATCTGAGGACTTGCAGAGAGAGCTATCAAGCAGAAATAAATGTCAGAGATCATTTCAGACGTTGGTTTTCAAACCAGAGGAGAACAGTGGCCTCTACCCTGTGCTTCCCAAGGAAAGCCTTTTTGATATATTGCCTGTTCCCAGAAGGATTTCATCAGGGCAGGGGTTTCGGGTAATCGACTTCTGGGACAAATTTGGGGTGAGGTGGGGTACACTCTGGGTCCCTAACTAGTTGGCTGTGAATTAATGACACGGATGAAGGCTGCTGTAGCAGACTGCCAATCATGAGAATGAGCCCTGGAAGGAGCTATACACTTGTCGGTGGTGCTGCGAATTAGGACCGGATCTGAAACCAGAACTGAGGTCTCATGAATCCTAGATCAACACACTCGGAGGGCTACCTACCTACTGCCCCCGCTTCCGGAAATGCCGTATGCTGGGGGAGTATCCTCGGATGAGGCTGGAGACTAGGGGCCTCTTTGGGCTGAGGTGAGGCCAGCAGCCTCATGGTCGGCTCCAGAAGGCCAGGCCCTGGGCCAGACACATCCCTCGTTGAATGTGAGCCCTTGGTTTCTACTATTCTGCTTTGCAAGTGGCCTTTCCAGGCAGAGGCTCTGTTGTGGTAGGTTTGGCAGGTGCAGAGGACATTTGTTATTTTGTGGCTGCCCAGATTCTAAATTCTCTTCTTATTTTGGAGAAAGCTCATTTTGAAACTTCACTGTCCCCTCTCCCCCTGAACCCTGGCAGATAGGGAGTGGGCACTGGCCAACCCCGGGCTCTAGCCTGATACTTTGAGGCTGGAGCCAAAGAATCTGGTAACAGTTGGGAAAGGCATCCAGAGCCCAAGGTGGGAAGAGCAGAGCCCTACCAGAGCCTTCCCTACACAGAGCCCTATCAGAGCCCACTCTGCACGTGACCTTGACCATGACCCCAGCCCCTTCCACCAGTTTCCCCCAGTGCACTCCAAGCCTGATCTCTGGCCTTCCCACCAATGCAGTCAGCTCCTGGGATGCTTCCAAGAAATTCCCTTTGTATCCATGTGGACCAGAGTTGGGATCTGATGCTGGTGACCCAGAGTCCTGATGGGCAGTGAGAAGTTGGTTTTCCATGCTCAGATATTCTCATGCCCTGGAAATCCCAGACAGGAAACAAGATTGAGACCCAGCTCGGAGTGTCCAACCACACCGGAGCTAAGCTCACCAGGCAACAGCCACTTCCTGCAGCCCCCTCTGCACTGTTCTGCAGGTACAGGCCACAGTAGATGCCATGTGAGCTGCGGGTAACCTGGGAGTCCAGTCCCCCGTCCCTCCTCTCGGGATCTGTCACCTGGCCACCATGCTGCGTGCCCTTAGCCTGGCTTCCTTATGTGCTGAAAAAGGAGTTTGCATCAGGTTTTCTCTAGAGAACTCTGCCACACAGGCCTGGCATTCAGGATCCTGGGATGCATGCCGGAGAGTCTGCAAACAACCTGAGCTCCTAGGCCTGGTCTCTGGATACGCTGCTGAAGGAGAGGCAAGAGGAAGAAAGCAGGAGGGAAAAGGAGCCTTGTCCGTGCTTTGAGTTCTGTAATTTCATGGTAAGGGGCAGGAGAGGAACCAGGTGAGTAGGGAAGGCAGTAAGTCCTGGGCATGGCTATTTGGGGGACACGGTTCATCCAAATTCCCAGCCATCCTGCACTGTCCAAATGGGACAATAAGTCATGCCCTTTGCTGCAGAAAAACCATGACTCCTCTTTGAGACCGTAACTACACAGCAGTGCTTATCTGATTCATAGATGGCGCTGCTGATGTTAGAAGTTGAAGCACGAGTCCCCAGCAGAAGTGACTAGACCTTCCTATTTCTCTCAACAGCTCTCCAGTGACTCAGGAAGCAAGCAGAAGAGATTCTGTGGAGCCTGAAATACTGCCTGGAACGTAGTGGGGGCTCAGTAAATGTGCGGCAAGCAACTTGAATGTTCTTGCAAACATTGCATCACATGAATCTCTTCTAAGTGCAAGGCTGGGCACGTAGTAGGCGCTCGCCACATCTGCAGAGTCATCTCTGTGTTTCCCCACAATTCATCCCAGGGAGCTCCCAGACCAAGCTGACGTTAGCTTCCCAACATCCTCATGGTGCCAGGGAGCGTGGATTTGGGTTATCATGTGTTTTCTCACTGTCGGGAGAACCAAGCCTCAGCCCCGTAAAGGAAATGACCTCATGGAGGCCATTCAGAAAGTGGGCATTCGCTCATGCTGATCTAACACTTCCCCCTGGCACTGAACTCCGAACAGAAGGTGGGTCTCAGGTCAGCGTGCCTAAGTGATACCCCTGACAAGGAAGAGTTCAGTGAAGCTCAGTGGGGAAGAGTATTTACAAAAAAAAAAAAAAAATCCACGGATGTTGCCTGGAGATTGCCAGTGCCATGGGGGCTATTTGATGACCAGAGAGAGGCTGGCCTCTCATTGGAAGACCTCAGTATTTCCCTGGTATCATCTGGATCCCTGAGATAAACAAAAATATTTTTAGGGTTTGCAAATGGGAATGCTCGCAGGTTTCCACTGAAATAACCCTCTCCTTTATCATGTCAGGGACGTTGGTCTATGGGACAACCTGCATCATCCAGAATTATCTACTAGCTAAGCAGGAGACAGATTCATTAGCACTGGATATTCGTTAGCACAGGGAAGAATGCATTTGTTTATTCCATGCAAATGCCAAGCACCACAATGCACCAGGCCCTGTTAGCTGCCCCCAAAAGCAGAGCCGTCGCCAAGCACTAATACGCAGAAAACTTAGTACATGCCAGACGTCTGCAGTGAGACTTACTTTGCTTAAGCCTTACAAAAATCCTATAAGGCAGGTAATGCTGCAATTCCCACATTACAGACCAGAAATCTGCGAACAGAGAGGTTTAGTTACTTCTCTACAACCATGTAGCTAGTAAGAGCCAGAGCGGGGAGCTGACCCCAGGCGGCCTGGCTCTAGAACCTAGGGCATGCATCTTTACACTATGGAGATGATGGCACTTGCTCCAAAAGTCTCAGTGTCCATGGGAAGACGGTGCCCAGAAAGTCCTTATAGCTCAGGAGGCCAGGCCATGCAAGGGTCACAGTTAAATAAATTGCTGTTTCTGCTTAAATAAATTGCTTATTTTATTGTTTTGAGTAAGTAATGCATACAATATACAAAGTTTAACAATATCCAAAAAATGCCAACCAGTTACCCTGCATAGAGAGACCTGCCTTCCCAGTGTCTTGCGTGTTCCTGCAGAGACAGACATAAAAGTAACAGTGGATCAGTATTTCTTTTGCAAAACACCAACATTCTACACACATTACCTTAAGCATTGATTCTTTTCACCATCAGCAAGGTATTTTGGAGATCCCTCCATATCAGTGTTTATAAGACTGCCTAGTCCTTATTTCAGGTAAACTTTTGGTTATGAGATATTTGTAGATTTGCATGTCGTTGGCCTTTCTTTTTTATGGTTGCATAATATGCATTCTGCATTCTCAAATGTTGAACACTTTTCTCCTGCCTTTACACCAGGGAGAGCTTCTAACACCGCCTACGAAATCCTCAGGCATTTTCTCTCTCCTCTCTCTCTCCTTTCTTCTCCTTCCCTCTCTCCCCCTCCCCCTTCCTCCCTCCCTCCTTGCCCTCTCCCTTCCCTCCCCCTCTTCCTCACTCCTCTCTCTCTCCCTCCTTCCCCTCTCTCCCTCCCCTTGTCCCCCTCCTCCTCCTCCCCCTCCCCCTTCCTTCACCCTCCCTTCTCCCTCTTTCTCCCCCCATCCCCTGTAGCAGACTCTGTTGCTGATGATTCTATAAATGGTTCCTGGACCCCAATGTGGACCCTGGTCTGGAAGTTCAAACATTTTTTCATTTCTGCAACATGTTCATAAACTGATCTAGAAATGTGTTTCCTTCAGTTCTTGGCTCACTTCCCTTCCTCAAGCCTACTTTGCATGCCTGTGTCTGTATCTGTCCCTCTGTGCGCAGGCTTCCGTGTCATGGGGACCCTGCTTCCCTGCTTCTATTCCTGGAGAGGGCAGCAAGAGCTCCTCCCTGTCCCCTCCATGTCCTCTGCATCCCCTCTTTCCCCTACCCCCCTCGCTCTTCCCTTCCCCCTCTCCGTGTCCCGGCTGTCACCTCCACCTCCCCATCTCCTCCGTGTCTCTCCCTCTCTCATCTCCTCCGAACCGCATCTGCACACAGGGGTTGCTGTGCTGTGTGTTTGAAGCCTCAGCATTCGCACTCGGCACAG
The DNA here is from genome assembly GCF_011100685.1 of Canis lupus familiaris. NCBI lineage: Eukaryota > Metazoa > Chordata > Mammalia > Carnivora > Canidae > Canis > Canis lupus. The sequence continues at coordinate 58,263,960 of NC_049224.1, forward strand.
ATGCTCCTAGTGGTCACTCTCGGCTGCCACGCTGCCCCTGTGCTGGTCCCCTTCCTCATCCCAGGCAGTCCCCGCGGCTCTCTGCTGCCCGTTTCCCAGTGAAATGTGTCTGAACATTTGACAACGCTCTGGGGACAGGATGTGTCCAAGGATGCTTCTGGGTGAGGCCCAATGACAAAGTAGGCCCCAGCGGCCTGGGCCTTGCTGGTGGCCAGCACCCCCTAAACCCCGTGCCAGCTATGGAGGCGGCAAGTGGGAGGGGAGAGTGTGGAGGTCTGGGGGTGCCCCCCTCCCCGGTGGCTCCTGCACAGCTGCCCCCATGTCTCCCCCTCCCCCATCCCCACCCTGTTACCCTGGATTCAGAGACATTCCCACCACCACCACCCCTCCCCTATCCTTCTGCTCCAAAACAAGGATTTTTTTCCTCCTCTGGACACGTTACTCTCCTTGGAGTGATGCCGGCTTTGCCAGCTCTGCTGGGATTTGTGGGGCAGGTGTTCCCCCCCCCATTCCCCTAGATCCTCCTCCACCCATCTGCTCCTGGGCCTTCCACTGTGGGGAGACTTCTCCCTCCGATTCCTGCTTGCTTCACAAGGACGGGCTCTGTGTTGCTGCTGTCCACACTCGGGGCTACCCCCAGAGTAGCTGGGCAACCATCGCATCCTCCCTGCCCCGCAGCCCAAGGCCAAGAGCTGCTTTCTGGAGCCACCTGCCATGCATGGATGACACTGCCATCCTTGGGGACCACCGTGGGGCAAGGCTGTGGGGATGGGCAGGTGCAGGCGGGTGCAGCAGCCAGCCTGCAAACCCTGAGCGAGGACATGAGACTGTCCTGGGATGCCCACCTCAGCGTCCCTGTCCACACACGCTGCTGCCCAGATGGTGGCCCGGGCTGGGGCTGACCCACAGATGGACCCACCCACTGCAGCATAGATGTGGAAGACAGAGTAGCTCTGTGTCTGTTGAATTTAACAATAAACAAGGCAGCTTATATATTTTGGGGCATCTTCTTTATTTTCCCCCCAGTAATTTATTTTGATTTTACTGTGTAGAAGTCTTAGTTTAAACATAATGGAAATTTAAAACAAACAAACATAAAACAACAATTGTGCTGTCCTGGGCAGCTTCTGCAGGGGGCTCTTGGTCTGTGTGTGGCCACCACAGCTGGTAAAGGCTGTGCTAAGGGATCAGCACAGCGACAGCCCGCCTCTGCCTGCGTCGGGGTGATCAGGAGCATCTGATGGCAAGATTTTTTTTAATTTTTTAAAATTTATTTATGATAGTCACAGAGAGGGGGGGGTGGGCAGAGACACAGACAGAGGGAGAAGCAGGCTCCATGCACCAGGAGCCCGATGTGGGATTCAATCCCAGGTCTCCAGGATCGCGCCCTGGGCCAAAGGCAGGTGCCAAACCGCTGCCTCACCCAGGGATCCCTGATGGCAAGATTTAATATGAAAACCATACAGGGCGATCCAGAAGTAGCATTATCATCCCTGTTTGGGCACAGTGGGTCCACTGTCCCAGCACAGAAGTCTCCGGTGAATCTAGGGGCTTCGGGGATAGCCACTTCCCAAGCCCTGGTCCCCAAATGCCTGTTTCCACAGCTCATCCTGAGCCACGAGCCTGTGCTCCAAACACCAAACGACCCTGGGGGAGGAGATGCTACTGGGAGCTCACAGCCTGGCCTCTTGGTCTTCTTCTGTATTTATTTAGTTACTTGTATTTTCATTACCTGAAAGAGCAAGGAGAAAAGAAACCCACAAACAAAACACGCTTTCTTTGGAGCTCTATATTTCCTCATAAGCTTATCTTGAAGAACTGTGTAGAGTCACAGATACTTTGCAGAGGGGGAAAGGAGGGCCTCTGTGTCCCAGATGCGACACGGCTCGTGTGTCACCAGTAACGAGCTCCCATGGATGCAGCTCATCAAGGGTGCTTAGCCCACGCCATCCAGATTCCATCCTTGGTATCCACTGCCTTGCTCAGGACCCCATGCACACCCCATGTCTCCTGGGCTCCTCTGAGCTGGGACAATGTCTCAGTTCTGCCCTGTTCAAGATGACCTTGCAATTTGAGGAAAGCAGGTTGGGTCCCTCAGTTGGGGTCCCTCTTAATTAGCCTGGGGTTCTGGGTCTGGGGCAGGAAATCACAAAGGTGAAGTGCCCTTCCCATCACATCTGACCACATGGACAGACTGTCCCCATGGCACATCGATCTGCTCACCTGCCGATGTCATATTTATCATGCGTCTCCACTGCAAAGTCACCCTATTTCCCCCCATTTCTGAACTCTGTTCCTTGGAAGGAAGTCACCAGATACAGCCCACATTTGGAATTCTTCCAAATAACAAATGAAATTGCCTATTCTCCCGCACTTATTCATTTACTCATATATGAATATGATTATGGATCTGTGGGAGAATAAATTCCTGTTGTTTCAAGTGGTCACGGGAAACAAGTACATGCAGTATCATGTGGTCCATCATTTCAGTGTCACGCAGAAAAGTCACCACGCTTCCCCTTTCTACCTTCTTCCCCACGTCCCCGGCACCCACACACCTGTGCACACAGCCATACGTGCATGTATTACTACCAGTGTACTGTACTAAGACCAGGACACATGCGTACACACCTGTATGTATGTACATGTGCAGACAGACACATATATTAGTATAAAAGTATTTATTTTCTAGTAGGTGCTTGCTTAGTAGTAATACCTAAGTTTACATGATATGTTACACTTCACAAGATGCTTTAAGAGCTCCCAGTTAGCTTGTCTAATTCTTACAATATTTGCCTTGCACTCACATCTGGTGGCATTCTATCACCAAGATAAAGTATTGCTGTGACACCTGACCCTGCATCAGCATCTCCATTAGTTTACTTGCTAATAGAACCAGATTTATGAGCATCTTTCGTGAAAAATAAATAAGACCTATTTTACTTGGAATATAGACAATCTCTCTGCTTACACCTGTTGAGCAAAACATTTAACTGAGTGTTTTCACCTGGACTCCCTTTCAGAGAGCAGGTGGTCTCAGGCTGGTGAAAGCATCCCACGCAGGGGGCCCCCATCTTCAGCTCCTCCCCGTGCGCACTCCTCGCTCTTCTCCATGGATCAGGGTTTTTTGAGACCCTTACAGGTAAATCTCATTTCTCTTCACCTTCAGTTCTACAGGTGCTAACGAGCAGGCCAAGCCCGCGGGATACACAGGTAAGGGGTAGGCAGCCCAATGAAGACCAACCTGTACACTCACGCATGTGTGTTCCATTTCAAATGTAAGTGTTCAAAGACATTTTGTTTTAAATTCTCATCACCTAGGCTTTCGACATCAAATGCACGGTTGTTTCCTTTCCCATTGTGATGTATCTGAGATTTCCAGTTTAATTAAAACTATCTTTTAAAAGCTGTTTGTAAAAATTATTCTTAATTACACAATTAATATGCAAATATTCATGCTTGATTCTTTTTTTTCCTACTAGTATCTTTCTGATTCCCCCTGAAATATATCCTATAGCTATGCTTCCTGGTGCTGCTGGGGTAAATTTGATGCTCATTCATAAATAATCGCTCTATCTCTATTTTCTGGGAGGTCTCAGAATTTTGTTTAAATCCCTGCAGCTTTGACATCTCGTGACAACCTGGCCAGCTGCTGTTGGTGGGCTTGCGAGTTAATTCACCTGCTTGGTGGGCAGTGAGCCTCTCAGTCTGAGGATGGATGTCTGTGCACAGCTGTAGAAAACAGTGAGTTTTCTTTTTTTTTTTTAATTTATTTATGATAGTCACAGAGAGAGAGAGAGAGAGAGGCAGAGACACAGGCAGAGGGAGAAGCAGGCTCCATGCACCGGGAGCCCGATGTGGGATTCGATCCCGGGTCTCCAGGATCGCGCCCTGGGCCAAAGGCAGGCGCCAAACCGCTGCGCCACCCAGGGATCCCAAACACTGAGTTTTCATACTTTCCAGATCTTGTGCCCCCGCCCCATTCTGCTTACTCTCTGCCTTTTTTTTTTTTTAAGATTTCATTTATTTATTCATGAGAGACACAGAGAGAGAGGCAGAGACACAGGCAGAGGGAGAAGCAGGATCCCTGTGGGGATCCCACCCTGAGCCGAAGGCAGATGCTCAACCACTGAGCCACGCAGGTGTCCTTCCCTCTCTGCTTCTAAAACTGCAAGCATGTGGATGATTTTACCTCGGCATTGATCCTTTGTGTCCCTGAACATCTCCCTTCTTTGTGGTCTGAGAGTGTCCCTGCAATCAGCCTGACGGTTCACTCATTCACTCCTCTATGCTCTTCACTGTTGTTCAACTCATTTATTGAAGGTTTTATGTTAGCATTTTCCTATCATTTATAAGGTCTTTGTTATAAATTTCTTTCTTGTGTCATAAGTACATCTGCTTGTGGGTGGGGGAGGCAGAAGCCCCGTCTTGGCATAGGGCTGCACAGCGCCACTGGCCGGCTGAGAGGCACAGGTTCACTGGCATCCAAGGCCGCCCCGGCCGCAGTTGAAGGTTGGCACCACCTCACAGTGATCTCACCTTTGGTTTAAATATCACTGGAGACTATTTTGAGTCACACAGCCTCTGAGACTTGAAGGGTTATAGGAGCACCCCTGGACCTGTATGGCTAGTTCATGCCACTTTATCAGCTGGTCTGGTACAGTTTAGCTCATCGTTGTCCAAGTACCACCAAGATGCAGCCTCAAAAAAAAAAAAAAAATGATGCTGCCTCCAAGCTCCCTACCAGCCTGTCCCTCCCTGCACCCTGGCCCCATCCCTACAGAAGAGAGGACCAGAGTCTATGGCAGAAGAGTCACATCACAGTCACACCACAGCCCGGCCAGATGGGTCACCCTAGGACTAATGTCCTCCCTGTGTGAACACACTGTCTCCTTTGCAGGGGGCTGGCTTTCCCTAAATGTCTCCTGGCTCTTCGCCGTGAGGCCCATCCTACTAGCTGAGACTCACAGTCAGCTGATGGCGGCTGCCTGGAAGGGCAAGGACCTGTCCCCACAGAATGCTCAGTGCCTGCCAGAACTGGGTCAGCTGGCCGGGCTCCCAGGGCACCCGGGCACAAGTGTCCTCTGTCCTCCAGGAGCTGCCGGCCTTCCCAGTGCCAGGGCCTATAACCGTTCTTGCTGGAGGAGCGCATTCCTGCTGCCTAGGGAGAGGGGGAGGGTGTGCATGGGTGACCCCAAAATGTCAGGCTCCCTGCTGCCCCAGCTCCTCTCACCAGCTGACCAAGAGCAGCTTCAGGCTGGCCCCCTCTCTGTGCCAGTGCTCACCCTGTGTCCCTCGGCTGCCCTGGCTTCTGTGTCCGGCTCTTAGGGGCCCCTCCTGGATTCTAGACCATGAGTATATGCTGCTGCTCACAGGCTGGCAGCACGAAAACCAATCTTCACAGAGGTGTTTATAAAAGCTGGTTTAAACCTAAATCTCTTATCTAAATAACATCTGCTCGGGCCTCTTACCAGCTTTTCTGTGTGACTTTGGACAAACAGCTTCACCTCACTAATTCCATCTCCTCTCGGGGGGAAGGAAGGATCCGCCAAGAGGATCCTTAAGTTCTTTCCATCTGAAATCCTATATTTAGACTTTAAATGCAGCTGAATGACCTCCACCGCCAGGCTTCCCACCCCCAGGTTCCGTGACCCACGCACAGCCCCCCCTCCCCCTCGCCCCTGCCCCTGTTACCTGCAAGGAGAGCCAGCAACCAGGCCTGCCCCGCCGGGTCCATGCCTCCACAGGGGGGGGTTATGGTAAAGCCTCATGAACGTGGATGACACTAATGTACAGCGTATGATAATTCCACGACTGGACCACAGTTTATCTTTGTTTCCACGGACCGTGCAGATAAATGGCATCAACAGCACCACCGAGCCCGTGTTCAAAATGCTTACAACAAAGCTATTTCTCAAGTCCCTACAAGCATCTCCAACACGTGCATTTACATTCTTCCAGGAACCAGCTTTCAACCCAGAGCACCCAGAGCGAGTAGCCTGGCTCCCTTCCTGCAGCCCCGCTCCGCAGGCTTGGAAATGGGCATGACCCTGTGCCATGCAGAGGAGCGGGTCACCCACGCTGCAGTGGGACTTTCCCTCCAGGGACTCTGTCCTGCTGCAGCAAGGAGACAAGGTGTGACCGTGGCCAGGCCAGTCGGTGGAAGCGTCTGGGCTACAGATGTGTTGCCTGGCAGCTGTGTGCCTCCAGGGACACTTTACCTCTCCCGGGAAGATGGGGGTCTGCTAGATTCCCCGGGGGAGGGGTCGCTGGCAGCCGGGGTCACAACACCCTGTATCCAGACTGTGGGCAGGGGTGTAGGCGGTGCTCCGGGGAGCCCTCCAACTGCATGAGCCTGGCCGCCAACCCTGGCAAGCTACAGAGGCAAGCCCATGATGCCCCCAGGGGGGCAGCCGCCGTGCTCCCCATCCATCCCACCACAGCGACAATGCAGTGGGTGGGGGTACATGGTTGGATTAGCCTCAGTGTCCTCACTTCATGGCCTACACCGTCTGGAGCTATTTCCACAATGGGTTTTCCTCCCCTTCCCCATATTTGCCTCGAAGTCCAAACTTCACGAGGCGCTGGGCCATCTCTCTGGAGCCACCACCGTTGGCAGAGTGCCTCCCTCCCACTAAAAGGAAACTGGCATCCCTGGCAGCGGCCACAGACTGGGTGCACTGGCCACATCTGCTGACAGGCGAACGACCCTGGCTGGCCACGATATTTGGCCAAGAATCCTGTCCCATCACAAATCAGGCCTTCCCCCACCAGATGTGCCAGGTGAGAACTGTGCCCGATGCTGGAAACCTCACTCCCAGCTGCCAGATTCTGGGTTCAACTGAGAATTCTAAGACTTATTTATAAAAAGTCAGAGTAGGAAGCCAAGAGAGACATTTCCCAAAAGCTGTCCATGACGATGCCTGTGGCAGTGTCATCTGCAACAGGAAAGCTTCCGGGGTTAGGGCAGGATTTTGAAAAGTATGGTACACCTGCTTACAAGGCGTGTCCTTCAGCCACTAAAATAAAATTAACATAATATCTGAAGGAGAAACAAGTTTATCACGCACTGTATTTAAAACTACAAAAGGAATCCTGTGTATTATTGCTGCAGAGAAAATACCTCTGTGTGTGGACAAGGATTGGAAGGTGGGGAGCAGATGATAAAAGTTGCCAGTTTGGGGCACCTGGGTGGTTGCGGGTCTGCCTTCAGCTCAGGTGGTGATCCCGGGGTCCTGGGATCCAGTCCTATGTTGGGCTCCCCGCAGGGAGTTTGCTTCTTTGTCTATGTCTCTGCCTCTCTCTCTGTGTGTCTCTCATGAGTAAATATATAAAATCTTTAAAAAATAAAATATATTGTTAAAAAATAAAATTATTTAAAAGTATGACCTTACCACAGGGCAGAGAAAAGGGATAATTTAAAAAATGCCATGTCCTGGTGCCTCCATTTATTAAATCCCTGGAGCTGTCTCCAGGCCCCATGTTCTCAGCACATAGGCCTATAATTAAAATGTGTGTTTCCTGTCTCTTGACCTTTGTGGGAGCACTGCTTTTTCTATGGCTCCAAGGCGTTTGTACTAGGATGCAAGACCCCAGAAGCATGCAGAGGGAAAGCCCTTGCAGCCCTGGAGCCTGGTCTGACCACACCTGCACTGTCTGGTCCCTGTGTGCAGCCCAACCCAGCACAGACCTCATCCAAATCCATCAAACAATGCCCTAGAACCAGGACTGCTGTGCCAACGTTTCCCACCACTGCTATTGATTTGGGTTTGTGACTTTGGAAGAATTCCGCCACCGAAGGTAGAAAAATAGTAAGTAATTAAATCATCCCCCAATCATCATGACAAGTGTGCCCAGGGAATCGCTAATAACAAGTGGCCCGAGTTGGGCACGCAGGCTCCCTCTGTGCTTTGGTGCCTAACACTAAAGAAGCTGCAACTGCTGCTTTATTAAAAAGGACACGGGGTCTGACTGACGAAGCCACGGGCCTGCTGGGAGCGCATCCGTGGCTGCCACTGCTGACCTTGTCAATAACCCCAGCCCCACAGTCAGGGCCTCCCTGTGGGAGCCTGTGGGTCCCCATTCCAGCCATGCAGTCCCTGTGCTTCCCAGCCCCACCCACTCTGCTCCGACTGACCTCGTCACACCTTCCCCTGTCCCCTCCTGAAACCTCACTGGATTTCTGTGACCCCATAAGGATCCAACGTGGTTTCTCGGTTGAACCCCTATCCTGACACCAGCAGCCTGGAAGATTCAATCAACGTCCTCAAGCTGAGGGCTGACGTTTGTGACTTAACTTTCTGGCACTTGCTGGAAAGCTCTGCACTTCACCATGGATGGGACGGGCTCACACTCTTGCCCCCGTGTCACCCCAGTGTGCTGGCTGGCACCCCTCCTGATGTACCCACTGACCCAGTGTGCTCTGCAAGGAGCTGTCATGATTGGCGTCCTCCAGATAATCCCCCATCCCACCTTACTCACCCCAGAACCCACAGTGCAGTGCCCCTATGAGCCCCCCCACAGACACATAGTAGGTCCTCAGTAGGTGTTTATGAGCTTGAAGACAGCTGGCCCTAGGAGGCCATGCTGAGCCTTCCCATCCCTGCCTCTCCCCCACAACCTTGTCCCACCCAAACTCTGCACCAGGCCCTCCCTCTCTGGAGTGACCTGGTGTGCCTCTCGCCTCCAGCCCTCTGTCCTGTTGCTGCACCCTCGTCGTGCACATCTCCAGCACAGCACATGCCTGAAGGTGTACCCCTGTCTCTGCACTCACTGGGCACCCAAGTGCAAGACCAGAGGCAGGCACAAAAGTCAAACTGCTTGGTGGACACAGATCCGGCACACAGGGGTCTTAACGTGTATGCAAGGGCTCTTTGTGCAGGCGCAGACACCGCTGGCTGCTCATAGGGAAGGGGACTCGCTGAAAGGCTGTAAATAAAGGAGAGCGGGAAGCACAGATGTGAACCCCAGGCTGCTCAGCCCTTGTGTTTTCTCTCCTCTCAATAATTCACACTCAAGGAGGGCGCGTATAAATCTTTTGCATGCGTTCAGTTAGGGAAAGGCAGACCTAATTAACCCACAGAGAGTACCCGGGGTGGGAGCGCGGGGAGGAGGGCAGCAGAGGCCAGCTGCCATCTTCAGGAGATGGTGGGACGGGTGTGGGACGGCCACGGACAACACGAACAATTCATGTCCATCCCGTGATATGCGCTGAACATCTAATAACATGCAGTCTGAAGGGCCTGAGGTGCGCTGTCCCCTGACAGGTGGCCGGGAGGATCCTCACCTCTGGACAGCACCGGGAAAAGCTGTACCCTAGATCTGCATGTCTCTCTTCACCCCAGCCAGATGGCTGAGGTCCTGCTTGGAACAGCAGACAGGAAGCCCATTTTCAGCTCGTCCCGGGTGTGAGCTATGCCCCATGAACGTGCTTCTGGCACAACTCAGCCAGAGCCACACAGGGGCTCCTTGCCTCCTCAGACCCCATCCAGTCTTCAATCCATAAGGCCATAGAAAGGATCTATCTCAGCTCTGGGTCTTTCTCGGGGAAGAGCAAGTCCTCCTGGGGGTCCCACAGCACACCTGGCATGCGCTGCACTTGAGCAGGTGAGTCACAGAGTTCTGAGGACAGCCACCACTGCTGCAGATGACAGATTCTCCAGTGAGCCAGACTCTACACCTCTGGCCCTTCTCTGAGTTGCAAAACTATTAAAAAGGATGAAAAGATTCAAACAATGAAATTCAGAACCATGAACAGCCCAGGATAAAGCCCCCCACCTGTTGGCTGCATTTCTGTTAGCTGCCTAGCTTCTTTGAGGAAGAATTTACCTTTACTGGCAGCCCAGAAGGCTGGGAAGGATGCATACTCACCTGCCAGAGGTGGGGTGCTCTTGGCTACCCTGAGGTTCATTGAACAGGTCTTTGGCCCTGCTTTGCTTCCTCTCTGCAATCCTGCAAACCCCCTTGCTTGGGGCCTTTGTGAGCAACCAGCAGTACTCAGGTCACACATCCAAAGACAAAGGATGCTTCAGGGTCAGGGCCCAGAAAGAGTCACAGAAAACACCTCAGGTACCATCTTCCTGTCAACACATCCTGCATTTTTTAATGCGTGTGTCTGGAAATGTATCGTGTTGGACTCAGGAAATTATAATTTAGATCGAACCTCTTGCAAATCATTGCTTCTGAGCTGGCGCTGCCAATTTTCACAGTTTTGTCTGTCCCTTATGCTAGGACCGTCCGCCGTTCATACGAGTCCATCTGTGAGGATGTACATCTTATGTGTTCCCCACAGTCTGAAGCTTAAATCCATGGGAAATCACCCAGCATCGTTTCATGAGTCCCAAACAACAAACACTTCTCATTTAATTAAGTTGGTGATGGGATTGATGACATCAACGGAACCAGTTCCCCTGAGAGTGCAGGGAAGACTCTGGGAGAGTCTTCCGCAGTGGAAGCGCTCCTTGCGGGCCACACCATGGTCACTGGCCACGTGGAAGATGCAAAGATGCGGTAAGATGCGCCAGCAAAAGGGGTCGTGCTTGCTTCCGACAGACAGAACGGGGCCCTTTCACACTCCAGAATGACCTGGATTGGATGCTGTAGAGTCATAATGTTCATGTCCTGTTTATAAAACCATGCGGACACTCCATGGGGGGAACGCTATCAACCATTCTAAGCCTCCAGAATCCTGGGTGAGAAATACCACAGTATGGGTTTTGTTTCTGGAAGCAGATACGTAAGCTTCCTAGGTCTATGGGCTAATTTAACTTTAGACATTTATGCCTTGAAGTAGCAGGTGGTAGATTTTGCGTGTGTGTGTGTGTGTGTGTGTGTGTAAAATGCATGGGGTATAGTGAGGAGTACAAATCCAAGTGAGCAGAGTTCTTATCGAAATTCAGCCCACGACATCCAAAAACTGGTCACCAGCTCCTTAGACTCTCTCTCCAAGGGCAACTAATGTTACTGATTTGTTGTATAATCCAAAGTCACAGGGCAAGTTGTTTGCTGCTGCTGCTGGACTAGGACGCCAGCTCTCCCCTCCGCCAGACCACCCTTCCCCCAGAGTACCGCTTGGCAGCAAGCTCCAGGCAAACTAAAGACATTTTTTTAGATGTTATTTATTTATTCATGAGAGATGCACAGAGAAGCAGAGACACAGGCAGAGGGAGAAGCAGGCTCCCTGCAGGGAGCCTGATGCGGGACTCAATCCCAGGACCCCGGGGATCATACCTTGAGCCAAAGGCAGACGCTCAAACACTGAGCCACCCAGGCACCCCAAGACATTCTTTTCTTAAAATGCAACCCAAACTTTCTGATGAAACAGAAGGCTGAGGGAAATGTGCAAAATGCTTTCACTTGGCTGACTGTTCCATAAAAGGTGCAGGACTTCAATTCCTCTCCTGCAACAGCCTGGGCTTACCAATGAGGAATACAGGCTCACTTGGGAAACCAAGGTGAGCGGCCCCAGGGACAGGCGCTCTGAACACTGCTCCTGACCCCGTGGACAGTGCAGCTTGTCCTCGCCCCAGTGCAGTGGCCGTCTCTCCGTCCACCCGGCCGTATCAGGGGCATTGTGGCTGAGGTATAATGAAAGCTGCAGAAACACAGTGATTTCCATAATGGTTTTATCTGTAGAAACCTGTGAGGACATCATTTGGCTACAAGATCTGGCGCTGAGTATCTGAGAATCTTGACGGAAGTGCGATGCTCCAAGGCGCTGCCTCCCAACCGTGAACAAATGCATCTTTGCTCCTGGAGAAAAGCCTTTCTCTGCACCTGCAGCCTGTAGCACCTTGAGCCGTCCTTGTCACAAGGTTCACCGGGGAGTTAGAAGCAGGTTGCCAGGCACTGGGGACATCTTATTGCCTTCTGAGGAATGCAAGGTATAGATGTCAGGAAAACGCAATCACAGAACAAAGAGAAGCTATGCATGCACAGAGAAATCTATACAATGTCAAGTTCTCTCCTATCTTTCTTTTTTTTAAAGATTTTGTTTATTTATTCATGAGAGACACAGAGATAGAGGCAGAGGCAGAGACAAAGGGAGAAGCAGGCTCGGGAAGCCTGATGCAGGACTAGATCCCAGGACCCCGGGATCATGACCTGAGCGGAAGGCAGACGCTCAACCGCTGAGCCACCCGGGTGTCCCAAGTTCCTGCCTATCTTTCTAACGTATGTTGTATGAGGGAAATGAAATTACCGAGGCCAACAGGTAGTGTGGTGGCCAGACAAGGATGCAAACCCAGCAAGGCTGTGGACCCTCCCTCCCCAGCCCTGGGAAAGAGCCAAGTTTCAAAGCCCTGCCTGTGGCACCCCTATGTCCTTCCCTGTCGAATCTCATGACGAATCCAGGAGGCAGGAGTTACCACCACTTCCATTCTAAGGATGAGAAACATCGAAGCACAGAGAAGTCAAGTGACTTCTCCAAAGCCACATAGCAAAGGAATGACATAACAAAGCCACATAGCAAAATTAGATCCGGGGTTTCCAGCTTCCAAGTAACATTTCCCACCCTCTCTAGCTCATTGGCACAATCCTCTCTTCCTTCCACTCGCTGAAAGGCAGGCATCCTCAAAGTTCCTCTCTTGGCTCACTTCTACTTTCTTCCCTCAAACGGTTTTGTGGTGAGTTCCTTTCACATGCAGGTAGCTCCTCTTTGCAGACGCTGGGCCCTCCCACTGTCCCAAGCCAGTGTCTGAAGCTCAGAGCGCTCCTCCCCACCCCACCACAGACACGGGGCGTCTCTGATGGGTTTCTGATGGGAACCAGCAGAAGTAGATAAGGCCACAGCTGGCTGAGGCCTGGCCACCATGTTTGCTTCATCAAGAACTGCGCCCACCTGCCTGCATCGCTCCAGACCCTCGGCGTGATCAGAACTGGAAAACAGGCTCCCTACTCTGGGAGGAAGTGGTATACAGACTCGGAACGTTTCAGGACCTGCTAGCACAGGGAAAGAGGCTGAGGAGGACCGATGCTGAATCCTGGTGGCTCTAGAACCAAGTCCCATGGCACAGGGCTCACGCTTCTGCTAGAGTCCCGCGGGGCCAGGCAAATGTGCTGCCAGGAGAGCCCCTGGAAACCTCCACACAACAGCCTTCAGTAAATGACACAGAGGTGCCACAGCACATGGAGGAAGGGCTTGAAGGCCAGAGGGACTCATAGACCAGAGAACCTACCACTTGGACAACTCCCAGGGACGGGCATGGAAGATAGTCCGTCAGCATCTTGGAGAGGCTCCGTGGCCACGCCTTCTGCGGGCCTGGGCTGACGGGACAGATGGGTGCCTCAGCACATGGAGGGATGGCGTGCCCTCAGACCGAGCATCACGTGTCAGAGGCGAGATGGACATTTCTCCTGCGACCTCTCCAAAGGGACCGGAGGCTCTTCCCCAGAGCCCATGTGTGTGCAGACTCCCGTACATGCGGTCTGAGCCGGCACGGCCGCCACCGTGCGTCCCACCCTCCCAGGCAGAGGGGAGATTCACAAGGTCAGGTGCAGCCCTGGCCCCTGTACATGTAGGTCCACCTTCCAGTCATTTTTCTGGTTCCAAGCTCATGATCATGCCCGGCAGCTGGCAGGACCTCTCACTCGTTCCCTGGGCTGTGGTGGGAGAGCTGTCAAGGAGGAAGGGCAAGCAGAAGCCCCTAAACAGCCCACCGCCCCAACCAAGATGTGAGCGAGAAGCCATACAGCTTCCAGGGTGGCAGATCCCAGCGCGTCTTCGACAGTTTTCAGACATGCACGGCGGTGCTCATCGTGTCTGCTCTTCCATCCATCCAAGGGGCTTCTGCAGAAGTCGGATGGGGACAGACTATTATAACCTGAGCCAAACTGCAGCCTCGCTTGTAGCTGCTGTGCCGGACAGAGAGAGAAACACAGTCTCCAAGACCAGGAATGCGGCTAGATATCCAGCAAACATGTTCTCCTCAAACCCCATCAGGAGCGAGAATAGAGGCCCCTCCCCTTCCACGGGACGGGCGGGTGCTCAGGCTCACCGCATTGCCATGGGGCTGCAGGGATGCTCCCGTCCTGGGAGAGCCCCGAGGTCTGGATGGTCGTGGTGTTCACAGACCTCACGATGGTGCCCTGTACGGAGGACAGCATGCTAACCGGTCCCGATGAGCATGGTGCTTCTTTTAGATTCTCCACTGACACATGACCAGGGTATGGGGGGAGGAAAATCCATGAAATTCAGAGCCTGGTCACATTAGTGAAGTTCCCAGACATTCGGGGGTCTGAGGCTCGCCAGGACATGCCTGCCGAGGTCGTTTGCTGCACCTCGCACCCCCTCCGCGGAGAAAGATGTTTTGTAGGCTTCTTTGGATTCTGAAACAGCACATACAGCACTTGGGAGTCACTGCAACCAATTTATCAGGCACACTTGGAAGGCCTCCAGGTTTGAGCAGAGCAAGAGCGAGAGAGCACTCTCTGGCAGATCCGAGGTGCATTGACACCAACTTGCACCAAGCTCCTGTCACTCCGGCGGTCCGACAGGGGGATCTGATGGAGCTGGAGGCAGTGGCAGGAAGGATGCTCTGTGTACAGCTGGCCAGCCCTGCAGGAGAGCTGCCGTTGAGACCTCCAGAGCTCTAGGTCAAGGTCACAGCATCAGCAGCAGGGGACCACTGCCCTGGGAAGGCCCCTTCTAGCATACCGCCCCCGGTATGACTGAGCAACCATGAGCAGTCTTCCAGCTGTATGAAGTCCTATGTTCAGAATCGGGTCCAGGAATTTTTGGTTGTGGCCTCGGTGGGAAGCCCAAGCTGCGAGTCTCCCACATGAGAGGCACCCGTGCCTCCTTCTGAACTTAGAGCAGGGAGCAGAGGAGGCTTCCCTGGTTCATGGGAAGAGTGGGAAATCCTGAGGCCTTGTTCGTGGATGACTGGCTCCCTTCGTGGGTGCTCACCGAGGCAGGGACACTCCTGCCCACACCCCTCTCCGGCTGGTCTGAAGGACACCTGCGTGGGAATCCTCCTAGTGAGCACACCGATACTGCCGTGCGGGCTGGTCAGCCCTGCACAAAGCGGGAAGCAGGTGGAAGGGAGAGCCAGGTCCACCTCTGGGTACTGGCAAATGGCTGATTGGCTGGGGGTCCAGAAGGAGCAGGGCTGGGAGACTAGAGACCAGAAACACTGAGGTGGCGGCCTGGGGGCAGTGGTGCAGGAGGAGCACAGTATGTACAAACGCCTCATGTCTGGGCACCCCCGCTCTGAGTGCATGGCACAGGAGGCTGCTCCAACCAGGGACAGAGACACCGCAGAGGCAGCAGGCAGGCTGCTTGGGCCCCTGTCACCCGTGCCCGTCACGCTACAGGGGCTGCTGAATGTCCTATCACCAGTGAAGGCTGACACTGAACCTCTGCTCTGGCACCGTTCCTCAAGAAGACAAACCAGCCACATGATGGCAGGAAGAGTACAAGCACCCTTGCTGGGGCAGAGAGTAGCAGGGGTGATATAACCTTACAGGAAGTGTCACTGAGGCCATGCAGGCCCTTCAGGCTCCCCCATTCGAGGACAGACTCGCTGGCACAAAATATTCAACGCAACTGCTTCAAACCCAGGGACAGGCTTTGGGACAAAGGGGATGCATGTGCATGTGACCACCATATACCACATTCCTGGAAAGTGCTAGCCCGTGGGAACAGTGATGTGTCACTGAGGGACCCAAAGTGCCACAGTGGAGACAGCACGCAGAGTTGGGGCTGTTCCCTCCAGAGGGCACCGTACGTACGCCCTGAACCCGGGCCACCTGCTGCTGCATCTTGATATCTAGAACAAGCACGTTCGGGAACCAGGAGGCAGAAGCAGCAGCGACCTCACCACCAACCTCAGACTTTCTTACAAAACCTGTGCTTCCTGCATTCACACGGGTCTCCATACTGCTGGGCCATCGGCTCGACTCCCAGCAGGGAAGGGAAATCTTCCACGGGGAATGCAGCAAGGTTCTCGGGACCGGCAGCCACATCTGCCACCTGCTCTCGTGCCAGCGGGCCGGCGGGCAAGGATGAGAGGTGGAGAGGTGTCATTGGCTTCGCAGAGCCGGAGAAGAAGCGGAGGCCCCACCCCACGGGGCCTGAGCACACACTAGCCCCGCTGGCCTGAGTCTCACTCCCCCACCTCAGCTGTCACTGCGGATAAGGGCAGGATCACATCTGACAATTCTCACAGATACAATTTTTACGTAGCCTTCCCAGAGCCCAGTAGGTTGGCATTTGAATAATGAGTACCAGGAGTGTTCTGCCCACGAAGGGAGGCAGGTCGGAGACCTTTCTAAAATGCAAATCAGACTGTGTCTCTCCCTGGTTTAAAGCCCTTCATCACATGCTGGTTCCGGACACAGGGAATGGCCCGGTCCCAGAGCCCACACCGCTCCCCCTGCACGTCACAGCTGCTTCTGGAATTCAGAGGAAAACAATGAGATGACGCGATAAAAAGACGGTAGATTCAAAGCCAGAAGATGAAGAAACACCTGACTTTTGTCGCTGGGAGGCCGTGTCTGGACTGGAGCGACGTCAACGGAGCCCTGCGGCAAGGACTTCCCAAGCAGCCGGTTGGCATTTGGACGGACCACTGACTTCTCATCAGCGGTGGTGGAGCCAAAAGAAAACCCAGCACGGTGTTCCGAGAGTGCGCCTGAAATGTCATTCTTTGCCATGGTATTCTCTAGAGAAAGGGCAGAGCGAAGACGTATAAACATTGAGAGACAATCATCCACAGACTTTCATTAAAAGCCAGTGATGGACATATTAAAATGTGAATGGACACCAGGCCACAGAGGAAACGATGGTGGAGACACCCATAAAACACTTGCGTGAGTTTGATTCCACATCTGCTGTAGTATTTGATATTTTTATTTTAAAAAGTAATGCAACCAGGATTCTAAATAATAACAGCAACAGTGGCAGGTGTTTGACGGGTATCTGAACACACAAGCCCCATACCCACGATCGGGGGTGGGGCGGGGTGGAAATACGATTTGTTCGGTCTTTTTTAAGTCTAGTTAAATAGGCGTTTTTAAAAACTGAGAGTAGATACTGAACGCAAAGGAACTTTATCTGTAGTTTCCAATTCAAAAGAAACTGAAAACAACAATAAAAAAAAAAAAAAGACACAGAAAATGCAATCAAGCCAATAGATGGCAGAGCCAAAGAAGACGCAAAGAGGGCAGATGTGGAGGAGGAGCCCAGCTGTTCTGGCGACGCAGCCCCGTGGGTGCAGCTCGGGAGTGAGACACCATATGCAGGCTGCTCTGGGGCCATCAATCTGCCGCGACCGCACAACCCCGCACCCGGAACGATGCCCAAACTCACCCCCAGGGTTTGCCTCTGGGAGAAGGGGAGGCTGCTGGCCTCGGGCCGGTGAGAGGCACCTTGGTTCCCCAGAAGGCCTGACTTCTTTCCACGGAGCACAACCACGTGCTCGGGGGGGTCAGAATTTGATAAAGGCAAGGCCATAGGTACACAGGTGGTATGTTCTCTTTCTCCTCTCTCTACGCTGCCCTCTAGGTCAGCTGCATGCCTGAAATATTCCCTGTAAAAGAAATGGCATGGGAGGGAGAGTCCAGGAACACCATTCCACGAGCTGCCCCACGTCTGCAGCCTGAGGGAGGCCGGGTCAGAAGGGCACCTGTGGACAGCTTTTCCCAGGACTGGTGCGAGGCAGGCTGCGTGCGGCCTGCGGACCTGAGAACTGCCTGGCCTCCGCCCGACACGCAGAGACTTCCAGATGCAAGTGCTACTTGCAAACATCACCCGCCCACCCGCCTTCCCAGCAAACCAGCTCTCCTGGTTCCTCTCCAGGCCTCAGACCCCTTGCCACAGTTTGACAGTAACATGGCTGTATGAGCACTGGAACCCACCGAGGAGGAAAGCAGCCCGCCCTCCCCAGTTGGGTGCATGTCACCTGCCATGTGAACAGCCCGATAGAACAAAGGCAGAAGAAGGGTGCACTGACCCACCTCTGCCCCTGCGTCTTCTCTAGACTGGGGCTCACACTGTTGGCTCCCCGGCTCCCAGGCCTGGGGACCTGGGCTGCACAAGGCCACCTGCTCTCCTGGGTCTCCCACCTGCAGACGGCAGATCGTGGAGCTTCCCAGCCTCCACACACTTCCCCGTACACACACGAGAACCCTGACTACTCACCCCTCTCTGGCACTCGGGCTTTTGAGACATAATTAAACATCCTTTGCTGTGAGCTCCCATTCGGAATTGGACCTACACTGGTGACTGCTCATACGTGAGAGCAGAAAGGAGGCAGGAAAGCATGGACTGTGTCAAGGAGCCAAAGGGCACTCCACCAGGTCCCCCAGGCTCTCCTCACCTGCTTTCTCTGTTCCTCCAATCTAGGGAACACCTGTTATTTCCACCCCTTGAAACCCGGTTCAAATATAACTTCCACAGGAAGCCTTCCCGAACACCACCAGGCAGAAGGAGTTCCATATAACGTGGTCTACGTAGATGGTTTAGAGTGGCTGGCATCATACGTGGCGTTGGGCTCCCGTGCCCAGTGTCCTCAGAGCCCCCTCCTACCACAGCCACTGTGGTTCCTGCCCATGTGCCCCCCAACCCCGCTCTGAGCGGAGGTGCCCTGTGTCCTCTCACCACCAGGACTCAGCTCTGCTTTCTGCAAGCCCAGGACCAGCTACACCAGCTTCCCTTCCTGGAATCTAGGCCTAGAAGTACTAACAGCTTCCAATTCTGGCAATTGCAGACCAGGTCACTGGGGCCCAACCTTCCAAAATTTTGCTAGGAAGAGAAACAGACTTCCTTTACATGATAAAGAGATTGACAAAGAAAAAAAAAAAAAAACACAAGAAAAGGCCACAGAGAACATTGTACTTAATAACAATAAATCACTGGCATCTACTTTCTGACATCAGGAAAAAGACAAGAATACCCACTATCACCACTTTTTATTCAACATACCGGGGTGGGGGGGCTCGTCAGCCCAAAACAGTAAGAGAAAGAAAGAAAATATATAAAGATCGCAATGGGAAAAATGAAACTCCTACAATTTCAGGTGTTGTGATTATGATCACAAAATTTTCAGAAGTTCAGAAGTTCTACAGATCAATTACTAAAACTAGTAAGGTTAGCAAGGAAAACAAAGATTATAGGAGATAAAATCTATTTTGTTCCTATACATCAGCAATAAGCAAAAAATGAGTATTTTCAAAAATTAATACTTACCATAGCACCAAGAAATATCAAATTTGTAGAAATACAAAGAATCAAAAAATGTATAAACCTATATGGAGAGAAATATAGAACTTTACTGAGAGAAACATATGGAGGATTTAACTACATGAAAAAGGAAGAAAGCTCTATATTGCAAATATGCATTTCTCCCCAAATGACCTGTAGACTCAGGGCACCCCCAGTGAAAACCCCAACTTAGTGATACTGGTTTTAGATTTTTGTTTTCTGTTGGGTCACTGTTTCCAAGATGTAGGTGGAAATGTAAAAGGCCAAGAACAGCCAGACACCGTAGAAGAGCACGAATGGAGGAGGACGGTCCGTTGAATGTCCAAACGTAGGGAGCTTCATTTATCAGGTCACTGTGGTCGCTGTGGTCGCTGTGGTCACTGTTGTCCAGGAACTGACCAAAGAGCCTGCAGACACACCTTTAAAAAAAATGGAATGAATTAAAATGAGTTGGGTCTACTGTGCACAGGTGGGGTGCCACTCTTCCAAGGTCACCTCAACTGTGCTCTATGTTGCCGGGGCTCGGCAGCACACGTGGCCTGAATGCCCCGAGCCAGTGTACGCCCCATCATCCCCACTCCTTGTCGGCAGGCAGCTCCGGCTTTGCAGGGCCTGCAAGAAGGCAGTGTTGTCGGGGTCGAACTCTCTCAGAACCACCAGGTTTATCGTGGGGGATTTCAGAGCAGGGTCTGCTGCTCCTGGGGTTGCATAGGAAGCCCTCGGGGAGCTGGCCCCACCCCAGCCCCAGCCCCAGCCCCAGCCCCGTCCCTGACTGTGCACGCACCTGTGCCCCCATCTGTAGACAGATGCCCACCATTCCCGAGGGGCGTCCCTCCTCCTCTGCCCCCCCAAGGTTTTCATGCCACCTCTGCCCTCATGTGCCTCGTGCACACATGTCCCCTCATTTTCCAGGACCCTGGTCTCACTGCTCCATTACCTGCAAGGTACTTGTGGCCGCTCAGAGCCCCTCCCTTCCAGACCCTCACTCAGCGTGACCCTTGGCCCAGGGACCATCACTCAAGCTACTGGGTCAGCTGCTGGAGGTCACCTCTTCAAGAGCAGAGGCTCAGCCTTCCAGAAACGAACCCCCTGGTGGGGAACTTTCTCTGGAAATTCCATGGGGTAGGACAGGGCTAGAGATGTGGGAATAGAGCCAGTGGGTTCTGAATAGAAGGACAAGGAGCCAGGAGTGCGGCCCTGAGGGTTTGCGCTGGCAGGGGAACCGAGGGTGAGCTCTCCTGAGGCCCCTCCCTCACCCCAGATCAACAAGGAAGCTTCCAGAGCTCTGGGCTGGCTCAGACCCCACCACCGGCACATATGTGTATAGGATTTCCTCCCTTGGGTGTGCCTGATGGGACATTTGGGAGCTCTTTGGCAGTGGGACGTGAGTTTCTTTGATTTCTCAGCAGGGTTGAATGATTCCCAGGAAACAGAACCATGGAATGAGGAAGCTCTTCAAGCTTGTGCTGGAAAAGATGATGTTCCCCAAAGGAAGGTGGGCCCCTTGCCCCTGGTTCCTGGGAGTGGGCCCTGGGGCCACACCGGGCAGTCTACAATAGCCATGCCACCCGGCATCTGCTTGATCTCGGGAGAGGATAGAGACAAAGGCCAGCCATGTGGGGGGGCAGCTGTGAGGACGCCACTGATCCCCCTCCCCCTGGGAAAACTCTGGACATCACGATGTAGGCACATGTGCTTGCTAGCAGTACTCCAGCATCTCGGCACCCATTACTGCTGGCAGAAGTTCACGCCATCTGAGCGACTTCTCACACTGGAGTTCTGACACCCTTCTGGGAGCCTCTTCCCATTGCTGGGGTTAATTTCCATCTTCTGCTATAATAATCTGTAACGATGGTTGAAAGAGATTCGTCCTCCTGCTCGTGAGTCACTGAACCCGAGGCTGGCCTGCAGACCTCCTCACTGTGCAGATCTCCACCCAATATTCCTTTTTCTCCACCTAAGGGCACCATGGATCATAGAACTGTCATCTTTGAGAGCCTGAAAATACCTTCCAAAGCCAGGAGCCAGGCACCCTGCCAGCCCCCGGACAAGTGTCCACACTGATAACTAGCCAACGATGACCCTGTGTGGGTGGGCAGGGAAGCCAGGAAAGGACATCATGGCATAAAACTGTCACTGCCTGAAGATCTGAGTCCTAGAGGCCCTGCCTGGGGAAGCACATCCAAGAGGTCAACGGGCAGTCAGAACAGGGAAACCCCCAGTGGTGATTGCACCAGGGCCCCCGTGGTGGTCTCGGCACTGGTGAGGCCTGGGGGCCCTTGGAGGGAAAATGGAGCATCTGGATACCTTCGTGACTGACTCCCATCCATAGGAAGAAAGGACATCCTCTCTGGTAGGAATGAGATTAGGAGGCACCTGTGAAAGACCATCTAGAGGAAGTTCCCTGCTGCTGTGTCTGAACACACTACTCCGTAAGCTGATGATTCGACCACATTCCAGGAGCAGGGGTGGCAGGCAGGGTGGGAGGCAGCAAAGCCATTATCCATGCTGGTGGAAGCTCAGAGTGAAGTGCAGGACATCAAGAAGGGAGGATAAGGACTTCCAGCTAGGAGGGGAGGGGAGTGGTGTGGAGAGCCATCTCCTCAGCCAAAGTAGCTGAGCACCAAGAGGAGCTGTGCAAAGCACATGACAGGTACAGTAGCCTCTGGAAGCTTGGGGATGGCCCAAAAACCCCCATGGGGGTGGCCCACAGACTCCCGTGGGGATGACCCACAGATTCCCATTGGGGGGAGGGCCTGCAGACCACCATGGGGATGACCCAAAAACCCCCATGGGGAAGGCCTGCAGACCCCCATGGAGATGGCCCATAGACCCCCATGGGGATGGCCCGCAGACCCCCATGGTGGGGCGGGACACAGACCCCCGTGGTGCTGGGGCCACCAGCGCAGACCACAGATCCCCTGGCCAGCTGATGCCCTTGCAACAGCAGTGGAGCTGTGTATTGAGGCACGGTGCTCTCCTGGGGGGATCAGAGATAGCAGCTCCATGCAGGTCTGTCAGCACAGGAAGCTGGGACTACTCACAGCTATTATATTTTTCCCAGTAAGACCCATCATGGAGGCTAGAAGGCCTGCCTTCCTAGAAAGAAGTTCCTTCCAGGAGCTGTGCCTACAGAGCTGCTCATTGCATCCTCGCTTTTGGGTAGAGTAAGAACCCAGCAGTGCCACAACCCCATAGCTGCAGGCCGGCCTATCCCTGGAAATGTCCTCGTATCACTGAGGACAGTCAAACATCACCAGCTGTAGGACACAAAACCGGGGAAGGAGGAAATGCCTTCTGGTAAAGTCCAGAGAAATCCAAGTCCTAGTCCTAGGGGATATGCTGAGGATAAGCTCTTCTTGGATACAGTACAGATAATTTTCCATTGGGGAAACTGAGGCAGGGCGTGTGCTCTGTGCATACAATGTTCTAGCTCTAGTGCCGCCGTTCCTGGTGAGGTGAGCCAGGCGGGTTCCTGGAGCAAGGGGACCATAGGTCAGAGTGTCTGGGGCGACTTTGCACAGAGAGCAGTTTCAAGCAGCCGAAGAATCCGGCAACAAAAGTGTTTGTCACCCCGAGGGATAGCAAGCAGCCACAACAAGGCGGGGACCCAGCCAGAGTGGCTGGCTGTTCTCCTCTCCCAACGTCCTGATGACAAAAGACTGACTCTGGCCTCCCAGCCTGGGCACCCGGGGCTGCAGAACAGACCTCGGTGACACACAGCAGTCGTCCTGAGCCAAGTGGGTCGGTGAGTTGCTAGCAGTGCAGAGCTTGCCCACAGGGAGGAATGAAGACTGTCGTATGCCAGGAAAGGCCGCCTTCCTGGGGGGAGCAGATCGCCTGCTACCTCCCCGTTGTTCCGGAGAACCTTAACTTGACCTTCATCCCATTCTGCTACGTGTGCACCTCCCAAGCCGTCTGTGCTGAGCTGAGCGGAAAGTGAGACCCAGACGAGTTCACCTCGGCTCCTGTCTGTGCTGGGGCTCTCGTCCCGGTTCATGGGGCCTGAGCGCACTTTGCCTTGGCTCCGGCCCATGCATTCCAGGCTGAGGCCCTTACAGACCAGTTTCTCTTCCTGCTTAAAACTCACCAACAACCAGAGAATGCCACCCCTGGTGGTAGGAGCTGCCTCAGGCGGGAATCAGCCC
Organism: Canis lupus familiaris; assembly: GCF_011100685.1. NCBI lineage: Eukaryota > Metazoa > Chordata > Mammalia > Carnivora > Canidae > Canis > Canis lupus. The sequence continues at coordinate 58,287,309 of NC_049224.1, forward strand.
ATGAGTATCAAATTGTGATAAAAGAAGACTTTGAAAAAATATATATATAAAACTTTCAGAGTAAGAGTGAACAAAACAGCGAGTCAGCAAAGTCGGGCAGATGTGGCCAAAGCACATTCGTGTGATGCTTGTTTGGCCAAGAAAACCAAAAGCTTAGCACACGTTCCAGATTCATCCTCTTCCTTTTGTTGGGTCGTTAGCTCCTTGCCCTGTTTAAAAAAGGAATTGTAAGGTCATATTCTTGAAGATCTGAAAATTCAAATATCCTTTGTCAAGCGAAATAGATCTTCTTTTAATTGATGCATCTATCTCCGTGATACTGGAATTTAGAAGTGCTGTTTTATAGAAAGTGTTTTTAAAAGTTTCAACTTGCTTGTTAAGCTTAATGAATTTAACTTGATACATGTGCAAATGATGTTCAAATCACTCAGAACAGGTTTCTGAGACTTGCCTCCGGGAGGGGCAGGGGGTCCCCCTTGCACAGAGAGTTTAAGGTGTGGTCGTTGTTGTGTGAACCGGCCCAAGGACAGGTCAGAAGGCTCACACAGCTCCTTCTCCCTGTCCCCGAACACAGTGGCCTTTCCTGGCATACGACAAAGGCACTCTCAAGCCTCCAGGGTCCTACAGGGCCAGGTGGCTCTGAGCAGGTGTGGAGCAAAGAGACAACTATAGTCCTGCCTGTGGAGGCAGCTCCTCTGCAGATGGATGGAGGCGCCAGGGGGCTGCTCAGGCCTGGGGCTGCCAGCGTGCACAGGGCCTGGAGGCACCGGTGGAGGGTGAAGTGCCGTGCTGGCACCTGCTTGTCACAGGGCAGGGTGTGCAGCACCTGGGGGTATTGCAGGGCCAGGCAGCAAGAAGGCTTTCATCCTTTCATTCCCAAATGTCGTCCAATCAAACATGAGGGACATACTTCCCCTTTCCATGTTTCCAGGTGAGCCAATCTTTTCTGAGACATTTGCGACCCAAGGGCCTCCGCGGCCTGGTGGCTCTGGCCCCTCTCAGCGTAGCCATGTCGCTCTCCCAGTGCCCAAGGTCTTCAACAGACACAGGTAAAAGCCTTCTGTGATCTTCTAGTTTGGCACGCCTCATTCAGCAAGGGAGTTAGAGCCTGTTTTAATACATCGTCTCATGAAACATTTATTCCAATTAGAGTCTGACATCCTCTTATTTCATTACAGAAAATGTTTAATACTCTTCTGTCTCCTTTTAACAACAACAAAAAATACCCACAACTATGTACTCATCAGACTGATTCATTTTCACACTTTAAGTACATAGGAAAGTGTGATTGTGGTATCTAATGTGACTGATCACTTCTGATCCTTATACGTGATTCTTACTTAATTATGTCAAGAAGCTAGATGCCAATGTTGGATATACAAGTACGTATGTGTTTCCTAAAGACCATGCTTCCTATGCTAGCTTCATAAATCTCTGTCTGCAAACTACACTTCACACTGTACGTTACTAGACAAAATATTAGATATATGTCCCTTTGCTATTGACGGCTTTTAGTAATATATCCTACAAGATGTGCTCGGAGGTATTTCTCACTGGTTCTTTTCAAAATAAAACACACGGAAAATAAAGCTGGTTCTTTCTAATTTTATTAAAGCAAGCCAGCCTGACGTGATGTGCTGGTTCACAGCGAGGATGGCTCTGCAGAGTGTGTCACGTGGCATACTTCTCCATGAGCTTGATAAGCTCTCTGTGCAGTTCCAAGGTTTCACCCAAAATAAAAATAGTTATTAAGTGGGCAAAGCAGTGAAAACATTTTATAAAATAATATTGCATTGAAATTTTATATTGAAGCAGAAATTGAAATCCCACCTCCCGTTCCTGACTCGACAAGGTGCCCGTGAGTGAAGACATGGCACAGATCATGCACTGTCACTTCCTACATATTATAAAGGTTTTTTTGGTTATACTTTCAGAGGCTTGAATAAGGAAGAACACTAATGAATGGGTGACATCCTCTTGGAGAAAAAGGTGGTTCAACAGCAGTGCAGGTGGGCCTAGGGAGGTCACCAGCTGGCCGTGAACTGAACAGGAAATGTTGGTAGATAAGGACGCCATTTTTGATTGTGACTCAGAGGGAGTTCCAAGAATCGAGTGGCAGCTCAATGACACGATTTCCATCCCCACCCACATATTTCTGAGAACAAGATTTCTCAGCAATTGCATCTGTAGAAATGGAAACCAGGAACAGAACAGGTGCTGAATCACGTCACATTCCAGCAACAAGTGAAACTCATCGGTGGAATATGATACAATCTTTAAAAAGCCATCCATCACATTAAGAGATGTACTTTCAACAAACTTTGCTTTGTGTTTTGTAGTTTGTATGTGTGTTTGTCCGCCTGCCAAAATGTGTGCCCCGCGTGCCCCGTCCTACAGCAACGAGCTGTCCCTGAGAAACATAGTGCACCAGGGACCTGTGCACAGGGTGGTCACCGATGGACCGAAAGCGAGCTGTCATGAGGCCAGTCACTTCCAGGCCAAGGCTTCAGAGATGGGGGTGCGTGTTCCCTTCTTGTTCCTGTCCCTTCCCCCAGCTGGCTCTGCTCAGATGATATAGCCGCTCGAGGACAGAGGAGCCACAGAATGGAGTGAAGGCAGATTCTCCGAATCATTGAATGCAATGCTGCACACAGACCAGAACATCCACTTGAGCCTGGCAAGTGAGCACAAGACAAACTTCTGTTGTGCTGGGCCCTTGGAATCCGGGGATTTGGTTAAACAGCCATCATCACCTTAAATAATACAATATTTAATCATTATTTATCATATTCGTAATACATCTGTATTGCTTTTTTTAAAATGTGTGTTAATAATGAATTATATTGATAACTCAGCCCAGAAGAGATTTTTAGCACTTAGAGCCTTATAGTCATGGGAAATCATTTAAAAATTCAATTTCCATTTATATTCATAATCTTAATATAGAAGATTTGGCTGGAGTGACCAATAAATAAAAAATGTATTCTATTAGGCTAAAATTGTGCAATGAAAGGGAACTGGCAAAATGAATTCGAAGAGACAAAAGGATAATATAAAATATCCAAATGTTAAAAAAGAGTTTGTTCATCCACAATTTTTAAAGGATGGCGGCTTGCCTTGAGTTACTACCAGTCTCTTCTACAGCTTCTTTAAAACTGTTCAATACTTTAAAAATCTATGTAATGTAGTAAGGACACAAAATTTTGTGAAAGTGTGAATTAAGTGATGTGTCTACATCTGGAGCTGCGATATCTTTACAATGATTGGCTACATGTGCATTTATTGATGACTCTCTACATGCATGAATCTGTGTGAGATGTTCGTAAAGGCACAAAGGTAATGCACAACACTGACGCTCAGAAATACTCCGCCCGTTCTCTCTCTCCTCCTCTCTCACACACAAGTTTAGTTTGCTGTTTTGTTTTATCTTCTTAAATTGTTCCGCAGATTTATCAAGATATGATTGACACCTACAAATTGTAACATGATTTTTGACGTGTAGGACATGATGATTTGATGTATGTTTGTATTGTGAAATGATCACCACCATCAAGCTAATTAATACATTCATCACCTCACGTAGTTACCATCTGTGTGCAGTGAGAATATTCAAGATCTACTCTCTCAGCAAATTTCACGTATACAAAACAGTATCATTAACTGTAACCACCACGCTGTACCTCACATCCCTACAATTTACTCATCTTCTACCTGAAAATTTGTACCCTTTGGCTAACAGCTCCCCACATTCCCCACCCGCAGGCCCTGGCAACCACCATGCTACTCCCTGGTTCTATGAGTTTGACTTTTTTAGATTCCACATAAATAAGATCATACACTATTTGTCTTTTCCTGTCTGGCTTATTTACATTAACATAATGTCCTTCATAATGTTGTTGCAAATGTTCCTTCTCTTTTATGGTTGAATCATGTTCTTATATCGCACACATCTTTATCCATCCATCCACCCATCAGTGAACACTTAGGCTGTTTCCATGTCTTGGCTGTTGTGAATAACACTGCAATGGACACAGGGATGCAGATATCTCTTTCAGATCATGGTTTCACATCCCTCAGAAAAGTACCCAAAAGTGGGATTGCTGAATCATAGGGTAATTCTTTTTTTATATTTTTGAGGAACCTCCACACTGTTTTCCAGATTGGCTGCACCAGTTTGCATTCCCACCAACAGTGCAAGAGACGGTATCACGTTGTGGTTTTGATTTGCATTGCCCTGACACCGAGTAATGTGGAGCATCTTTTCATGTAACTATTGCCCATTTGTATATCTTCCTTGGAAGATCTTTGCCCATTTTTAAGGTTATTTATTTATTTGCTATTGAGCTATAAGAGTTCCTTATATTTTGGAGATATTAACTCCTTATTGTATATGTGATTTGAAACTATATCATCTCACTCAGTAGGTTGCCTTTTCATTGTCTTAAAGGTTCCATTGCCATGAGGAGCTATTTAACGTGATATGATCCCACTAGTTTACTTTTGCTTGGATTACCTATGCATTTGGTGTCATATAAAAAAAAAATTATCACCAAGACCAAAGTCAGAGAGCTTTTTCCCTGTTTTGTTCATGATTTTAGGTCTTTCATTCTTTTGGAGTTCACCATTTTGAATAAGCAAGATGGTATGTCCACTCCTTCCTAGAAAACGGTCCTGGGGAAACAAGCAATGGCCCAACTCAAAATTGTTAAGAAAGGATCTGCCTTGTTCATCTGGGGGAAATTCTGTGCTTTGTCCTAATGTCTGTGACCCTGAGTTCCCCATCTCTCTCCAGTTCTCCCCCAAGTATCTCCTCAGCCTCATAAAGGCCCATAGTGGCTGTAGTCACAGCTTCCTCCTCAACTCCCACTACTCAGAGGAACCACTGAAAACAATTTACACGTGGCCCTTGGCCAGGTGGCCTGAGGCTCTTCTGGACAGTGGGCTTGGGGTTCTGCAGAACTATACAACAGATCTGATCTCAGCCATCTCAGTGAGGCCAGAAAGGGGGAAAGAAGTCTGAGCCCCCACTAAAAAATAGGAAAACAAACAAACAATAACAGAAAGTGCCTAACAGAAGGTATTTTGAAATTGTGGCTGGTGTTTAACTCAGCATGCCGGTACTCGGTGAGCCAGTGGGAAGACCAATGCTATTTTGGAGACAATAAGGAAAGTCTTGATTCCAAAACAGAGGAGGAGCCGCTGTGGGTCGGTCTGTGCTGGTCAGATATCCTCTGTTCTGGGCATCATGCTCTGACTGCAGCCCTGACAGTTTCCCTTATGACCCCACTCCAACGTGTGGGTAGTTACGGGGCCTGTGGGTTCCTTGGGGAGCGAAAGAGGTTCAGATATCCCTCTGAAAGAGGGACTGGGTGTGTTACTGCCACACTGGAGCGTTACAGAATCTTCTGACGTTGCTAACTCCCCTGAAATACAATGTGCAACAAGACCAGACAACCTATCTCTAAAAGGCCTCTGTCTCTGCTATTCTGGTTTGTTACCCAAGTGATCACCAAAAGTGATCTCATAGAGGGTCCCGATCTTCATAGCATGATCTGCAGAAATTACAGGCTGCTGTATTTTCATTTAACACAAGACAACGTATTTTGTTTAAGGATATAATGTTTTATGTTAGTTGAGCCCTAAGTTGGAAGAGATAAGCAGAGAATTTATGACAGGAGGGCACCTGGTTGGGTCAGATATCCCCAACTCTAACCCTTCTTTATCAAGGCCTGCCAGATTTCTACTTTTTACCTTGGATGTAGGGTGGGGAGGGGAGTGGGCTTGAAGCCAGGCACCACCTTCCTTCTCAGGATGGCTTCTGACACCACATAAAGTGTGCCCCATAAATTCTAATTGCAGTGGCTTTGGTCCTACCCACTACCCTCCTCACTCAAACAGCTGGAAGAGAGGCCCTGGGATCCCAAGAAGGGAGATATGAAGGCACAGGGAATGTTTGCTGTCATCTACATGGGAAGAAACAGAATAGAGGGATATGTGCTACTTGGTGGCCCAGGGAAAGTGGGACCAGAGTTGCCTCCCACAGGATAAGGATTCAAAGGCCAGAGGGATGTCAGCCTACCTAGCATCTACTGAGCTCCTCATAGGGGCCCTTTGATGCTTTGGGGATGAGGAAGTTTTGCATGAATTGTGCAAAACTTGGAATTGTGAAGGTCACAATCAGCTCTGGGTGGGTCCTGCATCATGAAGCACCAGGCTGGCCAGTTAGGGCTGGCTCTCTGAGACGGCTCACAGACAGGAGATCTTTGTATGCCTGCCTGGTACAGGACCCAGGGCAGAAAGAAGGGCAGGGCATGGAGAAGATGCTTTCTCCAGGATCAGAGGGTACTGGTCTCTCTGGAGGTTCCCATAGATCCTGTTTTTCTTGGCTCGGGATCAGCAACCTGACACGGAGGCAGGGTCCACAGTACGGTTGGTCTGATCCACCTATTCACCCGGATCCATTTGCAAATCAGCCTAAACAGGAAGGTCCTCAAAATCTGCTATACATGTTCCAAAAATATCCCTGAGCCCCCAGACTCTTGTTATCAGGCAGGTGATTGGGCAGGCACGCGGCAGAGAGATTGGGGTGGCAAAGAACTCATTTGCATCTATCTCCTCAGTCTCCACCTTGCTCCGACTCAAGTGTCCATACAGAGATTTTTAACTGAATTCTCCTAATCTTCAAGCATTTTCCAGCCACCCAACATATTCTTGCTTTAGGCAGGGAAGGCCTCAAACCAACCCACGAACCCAAAGAGAGCCCATCAAACCCGAAGGGAGCATGGTGGCTGAGAGGCTACCTGACCTGGCCCTGGGAGCCAACTTTGTCCTCATGTTAGCATTTAATCTTGTGTAGTTTGCAGCAGTGAAAGGCACAGATGATTAAGTACCGTGGGGAGGCATGGGAAACCCACTGGAAGATGGGCTTGCCTGCATTAAACCGTATTTATAACCTTTGCAGTTGAGGACAATTGAACAGCCAAAGAAAATAGCCCAAGAGGGAAACCAAAGAGATTTAGGATGCCTCAATGGAAGGTTCTTGACAAAGCTCCAAGACTGGTAAATGCAACCCATTCCCTGATTTACTGGAAGAATCTATGGATAAAAGAGGAAACAGCCCAGGATTGGTCTTATCTGTATGATCAGTGGTGTTTACAAAACACATGTTTGTTGTGTAGCCAGAGAATGTCTGGTACAAGCATGATGTGAGCAACACAAGAGCTCCATTCTCTATGCCCCCAGGTCCTGGACTGGTCCGTGGCTGCCTTGAGTGGGGTCCCAAAGAACCCCATCTGAAGAAATCAAGAAAGACTGGATGTGTCCTTTAAAATGGATCAAACCAGGAGAAAGCTTCTTGTTCAGACATAGCCTGTAACTTTACTCAAAAAGGCTTGCACACCTCCTGGGCACAGCCAGGGCACTGATGAGAACAGGGGATTCAGGACTCTACTCAACTCTAATCACTCAGCTGGAAGTGCAGATAAAATCCCAGAGCCAGGGTCGGGGAGGGAAGGGACAGGAGCACCAGGAGTGTGGACAGTAGTGGAAGCTCTGGAGGGACGGGAGAGCACTGCATTCAACTCAACGTGTCTGTCCTCCAGCCTCATATGGAATGGCCCCTGGATCAGACCCTCCACATGCCTGCTGTGCCCTTTCCTCAGGGCCAGTAAGCCTTCCATTCACTGTGACCCCTCCCCGCCTGGGGCCCTGATGCCCCACCTCCTCCACATCCCCAGGTCACCCGGAAAGCCACCCATCCCCGACTATCACCAACAGAGGACACTTCATGTGGATCTCCAGAACACATGGCAGTCTCTTAAGATTTGGATGCAGAACTCATTTTCATATGTCGATCCATCATCTGACCTACTCAGGAGCTCAGTGGTAAAACGCAGCCTAATGCCTTTAAGAACACACATTTTTGGTGTGTTTGGTTTTCTGGAAGTAAGGCCTACTGGACAAGTTAAAAGATACAGTGTCCACTGTGTTAGTGAATGAAAGGCAGCTTTGAGAGAGTCCTGTGAATATTGCTTCGGTTCGACCACCACCTAACCCGTTAACAGTCCATCTACCTCTCCATGGGGGTTGGCTGCCAAAGCGCTGCCCTCTGACGCCTCTCCCATCCCGGTGACCCAGTTCTGATCAGAGCGGGGGTATGTGCACATTCTGGGGGTGGATGAGACGCCCAAAGGAGCGGAGCCGCCACGTGTCCATGCCCAGCCGAGCGTGCAAGCCGATGCTTATGAGAATGGCTGTCCCATGTGCCAAGTCGCATGAGCCATGGGGCTGCACCAACTCCGGAGGGTGCCTATGGGTTCCTCCAGGTCCACAGCCTCAATCCAGAACATACTGCACTGATTATTACATTCTGACACGAAGGAGGTCAGAAAGGCAGAGGCATGCACTTGGCATCGAAGAGCTGGCCCCTCCTCCTCCGACTCTCCCCAGAACCACCTACCACAAGCCCAAACTCTGTAATGGGTTCTTTCCAACACCATCTCGCTGGGATGCCTATGTGACCATGGTGCGCAATCCCCACCACGTGACACATACTAACTGAGCTGGCCAACTCCAGGAGAGCGCCTTGTGGTCTCCAGCTGGAGGGATTGGCACTAGCAGCCTGCTGCCAGCAAGGGGCACAGTCACCACCTACCGGACCAGTCCAGGCAACCCAGCAAGCCCCAGATGGGAACCAGGGTGACTAACTTGTCTGCATTCTTACCACGTGGCTGTAACTCGCCAGGATGGTCCTCCGCCTCACCCAGCTTCCCTGTGTCACCTCTGTCCTCATCATCTGAGTGCTGAAATAATTTCCACTTCACTAATGCAGTTGTCTGTCCCTCCCGGGCAATGGGCGCCTAGCCCCATAGTGGTTACCTGTGTTGTACTGGACCCAGCCAGGTGGAGACCCACCTGATGAAAGAGATCTCCACCCATGTCCTCCCCCCGGGGGGGAAAGATGGCAAGCTCTGGGATGCAGACACCTGCCGCCAGCTCTACTGGAACCGTGTGTGTCCTCTTGAGCCCTCTTCATGGCAGCTGTTGTTGGCCTGCCGACCCTGGGTGCCCAGCTGGGTATTCCCACCATCATGCCACTGCCACCATTCACGCTTGGGCAGACCCTCTCATGCCACGTTTCTGCTTGTCATTGTTACCAATACCAGGGCTGACCCAGGTCTGTCACAGTCACTGGCAGATTCCAAAAGCTGCAGATAACACCCCTGCCCCAAGACTGCAAAACAGATGAAAATCAGGTTTGGCTCTCTATATATTTGTATATTTTATTTTTGAATGTTTGGTTTTTGGACTTGTAATTCAGAACAAGGCAAAGAACTCTAGAACCCCAGCATAATCCCGGAAAGTTGAGGAGCAATGAGGGGTCTTTTCCCCTAGACACACTGCAGTATTAAAATCCCCTCTCAGCTGCCTGGACCAAATTATTTGTCTAGGAACTTGACAATGGGAAGGTTTTATTTTCGTCCTCTTTGTGACAAACACATAAATGAAAGCAATAATGTCATGTGATCATTACTATCATTAATATTCACGAAGACACTCCCTGTTTCCTTCTCTGGGACCAGGAACTGCTCAGGGCTTTGCGCAAGCACCGCCCCTGCGAACCAGAAGATGGTAACCACTCAAGCCCTGAGTCCACTCTGCATGTCCAGGGTGACATAGCTACTCTGGAATGAGTGAAATCCGCAGGAAGAGGGCCCACTCACAGGAGAAGCTGTCCCCGGGAACGAGCGTAGGGACAGGTTTTACTGGGGAAACACACAACCCGATGTGATGCGGCACACAGTCCCCTGCGCTGTCCTCATCCGGGGAGGAACACAGGGGCTGGGGCGCATGTGGACGGGGAAGCCGTCCCTCTGTTACCCCTCGTATCCAGGCCAGCATGAGAGCATGCAGAGTGAGAACAGCTGGTGCTCAGGTGCCACGGGTCTGAGTTTAGACACCAGGTGCTAGAAAGTGGTGACGTTCGAGGAAGCGGCATTCTGGCTGAGGGCACAGGAGCCTCTGGTTCATGGGAACCATGCGCCCAGCCTCTCTCCCTGAGTGGCAGGTGATGCTTGCCCCAGGTGGATGTGCAGGCACCCTGGGTAGGGCCCCTTGGGTCACCCCCAAACAATTCTGGGGGTCTCTCCACAATGTGCAATGAGCACATTCATCTCCAACCTTTCCTTAGCAGAATATTAAAGGCTAGGTTCCTCTGAGGGAGCATCTGACTCTGAATCGAGACTGCAAATCCGAGCTTTCTGCAAACAGTAATCCAGGCATCATTTTCTGCAGCCAGTGATGGAAGTTACCATCCTATGAGTGCAAACACACTTACTTGGAGTGAAAGGAAAAAATGCACCAAAACACAAATGCAGCCCATTCAACACAGAAAGGAATGCTGGACGGCCACGTGCCAGGGGTCCTGCAGCTCCTTCCCCACAGTCACGCAGCTGACATGATAGTGACTGTCACCTGGGAGCCTAGGTGTTGGAAGCCAGCCGCAGGCACTGCTGGCAGTCTCGGGGCTGCCACTGGGTGCTCAGCCCTGGGATCTCAGTGACCCGGCTTCTCAAAGACACGGAGGCTGGAGAGGAACTTGGTGGACAAAATGACCAAATGTGCCTTTGTTTTACACCAAAACCAGAGAAAGGGGAGAAATGTGCTTCCTAAAGCATCATTTCTGCTGCCTGGCTGCAAACCATCTCACTCACTGTTTTAGTACGACACTATATATTGTTAGAGAGGGGGAATCATTGTCGGGTACCTCTTGGCCAGCTGTATTCTGTGAATGATTTATTTCTGCCTTTTGTTGTCATTTTTCACTTGGAGTTTTAAGAAGCGAATCATAAACATCTCTTACGTGTTAAAGTTACTGGCCATTTCCCTGTGATGCGGTTGGCAGGCAGTTTTTCCCGGTTTGCTGCTTGTCATTCTTACTATTTGACTTACAAACATCATAAAAGTAATCAGTTGGATCTATCGATCTTTTGCTCTTATAATTTCTGCCTTTTGTGGTTAGAAAGTCTTTTCTAAGATAAAAGTTATGTAGGTAATATCTGTGCTTCCTTTTAGTGATTTTAAGGGTTTGTTGGGGCTTTCTTTTTTTAACATTTAAACCTGCCCAGACTTTATACTGCTATTTGGTAGGTATGAGCTACATATTCCAGGTATTTTTTCAGTGATCTGATTAAATCGTTTCTCCCAGACATAATGTGTTGCTTTTCCTATGGAATGAGCCCTCGGATGCACCTGCACCGGAATCTGAGCTATTCCACCCTGTTGACCAGGCTATACCTGGTCACACAATTTTCATCTTGTAACTTCGAAACATTATATTGTTTGGCAGGACACATTCTCCCTCTTTTTTAAATGTCCACAACCATCCATATGCATAAATAAATCTTCTGTATTAACTTTAAACAGTTTGGTAAAGTTCTCCCCCCAAAACCTCCCATGGGAATTATATTAAATGTGTTAACTGATTCTGGCAACTTGACTGCTTTGCTATATCCCCTTTGCTATCTGGGAACTATAAATCATGTAAATAATATAAATATATAGAAAACATAAATATATGTAGAAATAATGTAAACTAAGCCAGAGTTCATGACTTCAGCAAACTTTTGTTTTCCTTCTCATTGACCCCAAACATTTTTGTTAATTCCTATGACATCTTATCTTTGGATAATGGATCTCTTATTCATTACATTATCCAAGTGGTTAATGCTCGTGATTAAGTTTGTCATATTTATTTTATAATCAGACACATTCTGAGATTTCATGTTTGTTCTAAGGCTTTCACTTAAGATAACGTGGGACAATCAGCTTAACGTGGGGCAAAGTACGTGTCAATCATAATACTGAATATTTAACTAATTTTAGAATTTAAAACTAAATGCTTTCACCTGAATGACCTCATTTAATTCTCATGAAATTATACGAGATAAAATTCAGTATCCTCTGTTACAGATGAAGCAGCTCAGGCTGTGCAAACGTGAGTCTCCCCAGTCCACCCCCCACCCCCACCCCCGGCCAGTGGCAGAACTGGAGCTTGAATGAGGGGATTGGATAAAAATATCAACTACATGAACGATGTGTAACACGACACACCTATTTCATGTGGCTCTACAGCACTGTCTTGGCGCTTTTTTGCAGCTTATACCTGACAGCAAGAAGAGATGACAAAGAGGAAGAGCTGACACCATGTGGCACATGGGTCAGGCACACAAGCAGCCAGAGGCACCTGTCACCACCCAATACCTGTAACCCACCTGTAATCCCGTTGCCGGGACATTCCAACTTAATGATGTGGAAAGAGCCCCCTGGTGCAGTGTTGGCAGCGGTGCACAGTCGTGAGGAGTACATGTGCAAGGGCCCAGAAGCCGTTGTTATAGTACCTGGAGTATCATTGACCCTCAGAGGTGGGTTATCTTTCCCCTTTTCTTCTGCCCTTAGGTCAACACAGAGCTGGTCTCCTTCTTGTGCTTCAGGAACCCGTTGTGATGGTGAAAGACAGTAGCTATGTGGCCCCTGGGGTTCCATTCACTCACCTAACAGCCTGCATCCTCTAACGATTGAGGGCCCCCCCATAAACCTGAGGCTCGGCCCTAACATCCAGATACAATGGCTCAAGTCCATCCCAGTCTCTGTGTGGAGCACCCCCACCTCCACCCCAGCCCCAGCCCAACAGTCCCGTGAGCTTCCGAGTGGATTGGATGCTCCAAACACCCTGGGGAGGGGGGTCGGTTCTGCAGCGGCTGTACCTGTGTCAGCTGCACCTGACCGCCCTCCCTCTACCTGCCTCCACCCTGCACTGGGACCTACCTGGCCCCAGGTCCTAATCCATCTGCATAGTCTCGTTTTTAGTATGCAAGTGCACATGGCGCCTACTGTTGTTCTGAATTACATTGTTCACTGCTTCCTTCTGGCTACACAGGCTTCCTCGCCTACCTTGTCTCTCCTCCTGGGGAAGATTGGTCCAAGTGCCTGTCTCACCAAGTGTCCAGAGCAGCACCCCTCACATGCAAGGCACTGGGGCATCCTCTGTCTTGTCCCTGCCGGGACGCTCCTAGTAAATGTAGGTACGGCATGCTGTCCACACGATGTAGGAAGAAAAGCCGCTCCTGAGTGCAAATCAGAGCAGCCACTGCGGAAAACAGTACGGAGGTTCCTCAAAGATCAGAAATAGAGCTGCCCTACAATCTCGTAATTCCACTTCTGGGTATTTACATGAAGAACATGAAAATATTAATTCAAAAAGATGCATGTATCCCTACATCTACTGCAGCATTATTTACAATAGACAAGATAAGCAACCAACCCACCTGTCCATCCACAGATGAATGCATAAAGCTATGATACACACACACACACACACACACACACACACACAGTGGAGTATCACTCAGCCATCAAAAAGAATGAGATCCCGCCATTTATGAGCACTTATGTTAAGTGAAATAAGTCGGAGACAAATACTATACTATTTCACTCATATGGAATCTAAAAAAACAAAACAAACAGAACAGGAACAGACTCCTAGACACAGAACAAAGTGGTGGTTGCCAGAGGAGGGTGAGGTGGGGAGACAGAGGACAGGAGTGAAGAGGATGAAGAGGTACAAACTTCCAGTTATAAAGTAAAAAGTCACAGGGATGAAACATACAGCACAGGGATATGGTCAATAATATTGTAATCACTTTGTATGGTGACAGGAGGTGACTGCACTTACCTCGGTGAGCCCTTGAGAATGCACACAGTGTTGAATCACTATGTTGTCCACCTGAAACTAGTATGTCAACTATGCTCCAATAAAAAATAAAAATTAAAAAGTCAAATTAACAAGTGCCCCTTCCCATAGCCCCTTCTCTCTGCTCTCCTAATCCATGCAGACGAACATTCAGGAACCAAGTTCAGATCACAGCTGTCCTGCCCCGACGACCGGCTTCTCATTTGTCTGAAAAGTTCCCAACGTTTCCAGCCTGGGCTGCAGAATGGCTCCCACAAAGAAGGCTGGTAAGCAGAAAGGCTGTTGTGCCATGGACACTCACAACCGCGTCCGTGGAGTGGCTTTCCAGAAGCGTGCCCCTGGGCACTCAAAGAATCCAGACATTTGCCACGAAGGACACGAGCACTCCAGAGGTGCACACGAACACAGGTTCCGCAAAGCTGTCTGGGCTGAAGGAGTAGCGGCTGTCGCCTGCCGTATCCGTGTGCAGTGGTCCAGAAAATGCAACGCAGATGAGGACTCACCGAACAAGCTCTGTACGTTGGGTACCTCTGGGCCTGTCACCATGTTCAAAAACTTACACAGTTAATATGGATGACAACTAACCACTGATTTGTCAAGTAAAGATATAAACCCACAAAAGCAATATTAATAAAATAAAAAACATAAAGTTCCCAGCACAGTGCTCCTTGGGGGAGTGAACAGACCGAGCACCTTGACCTGGGGAGCTGCGTGGGGCAACCTTCTTCCTGCGGTTTCACTGCTAGCACTGGAGAAGGCAACTTTGGCATTTTTTTTTTTTTTTTTTTAACTTTGGCATTTTTGAAAGTAACATAGATCCTGCTGATAGAAATATCGGGGAGGCAGTGATCAGAGCCCTGGGGTAGGCCCATCATCTCCTCCTAGGCCCAGCTGGGTCCTTTCCTTGACCTGCTGACCTGGAGGCTGGATCCTGCAGGTGGGGGTCATGAAAGATGGAGTCTATCTCCCCACCTTCCACCCCAGCTGGAGCCCATCACTCTCAGCCTGTCCAGGAAGAAGTCACGGCCAATAAAACTGACCTTTCTTCAACCGGTCCAGCTGTGGGCCATCTGCCTGCATCTCCCTGCAGCTCTGGTCCCGGTTACCCCAGAAACACAGGGAAGCACCTAAAGGTTCATGCTTGGAAGGGGCGAAATGAGTGTCCCCCCTGCCAACTGGTCCTGGCTTCCAGTCCTGGCCCCTGTCCTCAGGCCATGCTGCCTCCTCCCCGTGTCACAGGGGAGCCCAGATGGACAGTCCAGCAGAACCCCCACCCCGGAAGAGCCTCCTCCCAGCCTGCCTCTCCTCACACCCGCCTGCACCCAGGGCCTCTGGCGGAGGACAGAGGGCAAGTCCGTTCCCTCAGGGCGCCCCCCATGCCCTGGTCTTCCTCTCGTGTCTGATCCCTTGGGGATCTGCTGTATGGTTAATAAACCTGGGAAAAGCTATTTCACACATTCCTTCATTCATTCGCCAAATACACACCGAGCACCTGTTTTGTGCCTGTGCCATTCTCTGCACAGGGAGCATGGCTCTAATGAAAACAGATGGAAATCCCACCCCATTGAGCGAATGAGACTCATCCCAGTGGGGACTCTGAGACAGGGGCTGTGTTTCCTCTCCGATCTAACAAAACTGCTGAGCTGCCCCATCCCTGGAGGAAAGCATCATACAGACCCATACCGACCCCCGGCCATCAGGTGGTCTCTCCACACACACCTCGCCACACAGGACATGTGCTGGGGATGAGCACACAGGTCACCAGAATGTTCCATCAGGGCCACCTCTCCCAACAACAGGGAAGAGCTGGCTGAAAAGACTGTACATTGCTGACATCTCTGACATTTAATTCATGATAATGATGTTTACTTGAGCCAGAACAGCTAAAACTGAACCTCACACTTAAAATATAAAAAGTAAATAGCATTTTCTCAAACATCTAGTTAATCAGTAAAAAATCCTGCTGTGATGTGGGCAGTAGCTGCCATCCTGAAAACCACAGTTGGAAAAGGTAAAGGATGGACTCAGGGAAGGGGCGGACAAGCCAGGCGGCTGAGGGTCAGGCGGCACCCTGGGGAGACTCTCTCGATGGCACACATCTGCCGGTTCCCCCACCCAGACCCTGGGCGAGCCCCGCACCGAGGGGCAATGACCAGCCTCTCCTCTCCCCTCCTCAAACCTGGCTGTCTGTTGGGCAAAGACCAAAGTGTGGTTCCAAACCAGTGTCTGGTTGTGGCAGATGTCTGGCTTGAACTTCCAGCACCCCCGGGACCAGAGTCCTGCTTTTGATGGCAAACTGGTTTTCTGGGACTCTGAAAACCTTCTTTCTGGCTGGCGTCACTCGGGTTAGCTGGCGTGGCATTCTTCTGGACAGAAGCCCATGTCCCCAACCAGGCCAGCCACCTAACCTACCACCTGGATCCTGGGCTGCAGGTGACCATCTACCTGGACACCCTGGTGCTGGCCACCCCCACCACCTCTGGATTTGGTAGTAAGTCCAGAGGTCCCTGGAAGCAGCTGTCATCATACCAGTGAGCTGTGTCATCACAGAGTAGCCAAATTATCCCACCAGGTGGGCTTCTGGAGGCCACATCTGACTTCCTGGTCTCATGTACAATATCGACATAATTGATAGAATATTCTGGCTCATTCCTGAAGACCCTGGGGTGCTCAGCAATGGGATAGTGGCACAGGCTCACTTCCTGTGTCACTGATACGAGGAAGGGATGCAGGCCCAGGGGCAGAGATCACACAGGAAGCCACACCGTCCTGGTCCCCCTCCTGATCCATCAGAGCCTTTGCTGTTTATGTAAGAAAAATAACTCACGGAGGACACTTATGAAATGTCTGTTTGCCTCTCCACCCCAATGGAGGTAATGCCCAAAGATAGATCAGAACAAGCCAAAAATGAAGCTAGGGAGCAGAGCTCAAGGGGGCTGGCTGACACATACAACACTCTGGCCTCCACAGGGTGACGCTGTCAGCAGTTTCTCTGCCTCAGTCCTGCTCCCTGTGGTGGGCAGGGGGCGGTGGGATGGGCCTGGAGCTCCCTGTAGCTGCTCAGAGAGGCTCCTTCCCTTCGTGCACTTTCCCTGAGTACTTTTCGCTTCCTACCACTGGCGTGGTTTTACAGGAATGTGAAGCCAGGTGTAGGAGGCTGAGAGTTCAGCCCGCTTGCTCTTAGCAAAGGCCAAGGGCCTGCCGTGGGCTGCAGGAGCTCCCGTGGGGAGAGTCCCATGGTCCTTGGGTATGGGGGAAGGGTACATCCAGGGCTTGCCCTCAGTGCAGACACCTTCCCTGGCTCTGTCTAGCTGGAGTCACTGTACTCGAGGAGCCTGTTGGTCAGGAGGACAAGGTCTTCTGGTCATTTTTCTCTCCCCCTCTCTCTCTGTCCTTTTCCCCTCTTCCATCCTGCTCGAACCAAGAACCACCAAACCATTACTTTCATCTTCTGGACAGAGATGAATGGCAACACTGGGGCCTTTATATCAGGCCAAAGAAGAGTTTGACACATTCCTACTGTCCCAGGAGTTACGAGCCCAATCCTCAAAATGTCAGAAGACACAGCCCAGCTGCACACAGGAGCTCTTTTTCCTGCACTTGGGCTCTTCACTGTCACTTCAGGCTTATGCAAGGGAAATGTAGGGGCCACCCACCATCTCTGATCCCAAACACAAGCCTCCAAGCCTTAGTCATGATCATCTAGGCAAGGATCCATGGGAAAGCTGGGGCCACTGGCTTCTCCCTGAGAGGTCAACAGCTATTCCATGAGCCGAAGAAGCAGGTGACAACATGTGGACTGGGGGGCAGGCAAAGTGAGGCAGCGGCATCATTGGGTTGTGCTGAAGGCACTGATTTTATTTCTTCCTTTTTAAGATTTCATTATATTGCACAATAACATGTTCACTTTATAAAAGGTAGAAAATGTAGATGACCAGAACACAACAAAATCTGCAAATCACATGTGATCTGTCGTTGAGAATCAAGATTTGGTGCTGTCCTGAGGATATTCTGTGGGGACTTTAGTCTATGCAAAAATGTGTGTGGGGGCACTCTGAACTCCAAATGGGACCACACTCTGGACCATGTTTTATAGCCTTCTTTTTGGCTCTCAAGAAAATTATTTTCTTCAAAAGTTTCCTGCACATTTTAAAAACCTTTTTCCTCTAATGGTAAAATATAAATTTTGTCATTACAGTAACAGGGTTTTTTTTTTAACATTAAATTTTCTAACCAGCTATCCTTGGTATGTAAAAAAAAATATTGATCTTGTATATATTTTTAAACAGCCTCTTTATTCTTGTTAGTTCTAATAGATTTTTAGCTCATTGCCGTGGGTTTTCCACATTGAGAATCATCTCAGCTACAAATAAAGATTGTTCCTCTTAAAATCATGACTTTTATTTTCTTTCCTTTAGAAGGCTTAAGTGCAGAAAGAAAAATCAGTTCTTGAAAGGAATGTGACCCACTAGTAAAGGTCTTAAGCATTCCCCAGCTTATCTGAGTACTGTATTGATTTGGGACAGACTACAGGACATCCTACATTCTGGCACTGGGCAGAGTCTGTCTCTTAAAAAAAAAAAAAATGGACGTAGACTCGTGGCAGGTGAGCACCAAGGCTGGACCGTTCACTGGGGAGCAGAGCATGAGGGGAGTGACACCCTTTGAGTGGGGAGTCCTCTGGAGAGGAAATGGGGGTGAAGCCAAGTCAAGGGAAGGTCTGCTGATCGTAGAGAGTGGAACCAATAGTCTGTGCCACATAACTGTGTCAAAGAGGTTGGTTTTATTTTTAAATCAATTTCCCCAGTTCACTTTATGAAGTATTTTTTCAGGGGAACAGAGGAGAAGTAATCTATTCTGAAGCCCTAGTTATTACAGGCTTTTTCCATCTTTTCAATAAGTAGATACACAATTGACCACCAATCCTAAAACTGCACTTGTCATGGATTTGTGTGTGAACTGAAAAGGCACTTCTCTGGGGTGTCCTCCCTCCAGCTGATCCTGTAAGTCAAAGGGCTGTAGGATACAGACCTGCTTTTCTATCCACACTCACCCGTGATGACTGTATTGGCACACGGTCATCTACACATCTACGAGTCCTGCATCCAGCTGTCAAGTTGACATCTCATGGGATAGCTCATGGGTTCCCCAGACTTCACATGGCCAGTAAAGAGCCCTGGGTCTGCCCCCACTACCCTCACATGAAAATTCTCCTTCCCACAGGCAGACCCACCTCAGCAAATGGGGCCATCTTGCACCCAGCACAAGTCATCAAGTTGTCCTTGACTCTTCTTTCTTTTGTACTTCCAGCCCAAGTGCCCACCCCTCACCCCCATCCTCACCATTCCACCTGCTGAAGCCACGGTCATCTCTGCCCGGACTGTTATGGTGGCTTCACACCCACATCCACCCACACAGCAGCCCGTGGGATCCTGTGAAATATAATCCAACCCATGGGAATGTTTGTAGCAGTTCTATCGGGAAAAGCCCAACATGTCCCTCAGTGTATGAGTTGTTGAGTTGTGGCACACACACACACCACAGGATACTTACTACACAGAATCAGATGGAATGTGCTAAAAGACACATAGCAACCTCGATGGTCTCAAGGGCACACAATTTCATTTGTACAACATCTTCAAAATGACACAACTACAGAGATGGAGAGCAGATAAGTGGTTGCCAGGGCTCAGGGATGGTGGGCAGAGGGCAGTGGGTAGAACCATGGGCCAGATCTTTGTAGTGAGGGCACGGTTCTGGATCTGGTGGTGGTGGCTCCACGGACCTGCATGCAAGACAGAAGAGTCGGGTCTGCACATGCAGCACCACCCGTGGCACCAAAGTCAATGCCTGGTTTTGAAACCCTCCCCTAGTTACACGAGACATGACCACTGATAGAATCCGAGTGAAGGGGATGTCATATCTCTCCTAAAACTCTATCTTAGGACTTTATTTTTAGAGCAATTTTAGGCTCACAACAAAATCGAGAGGGTAACCCAGAGATTTCCCCCATCCCCCCCACCTCTACATATGTGCAGCCTCCATATCATGTCACTCACCAGAATGATTACATTTTTACCAAGGATGAACCTATGTTGACACTCTGTAATCACCCCAAATCCATATTTTACCTTAGGGTTCACTCTTGGTGTTGTTCTATGAGTTTATCTAAATGGTTAATGGCCTATATCCATCATTATAAGACCACATCTCACTGCCCTGAAAAAATCATATTTCCCCTGCCTATTCATCCCCTCCTAGCCCAGCAACTACTTGTCTTTTTATTGATTCCAGTTTTGGCTTTCCCAGAATGCCATATGGTTGCAGTCATATAACATGTAACCTTTTCAGATTGGCTTCTCTCACCTAGCGATATGATTTTAGGGTCTCATAGATCATTTCCTTTGGTGCTGAAGGATAGTCCACTCTCTGGATATACTATGTTTGTCTCTACATGACCACGAAGGACATCTTGGCTGCTCCCAAATTTTGGCAATTATGAATAAAGTGGTTGTAGATGTTCATGTGCAGGTTTTTGTGTGGACCTAAGTTTTCAATTCCCTTGAGTAAATGCCAAGGAATGAAGATGCTGTGTGTAGTTCTGTAGGAAAGCACCACCCTGGAGGACAGGGTGCATCTGTTGCCATGAATGAGCATTTCTGCTGCTCCACATCTTCACCAGTGTGTGTCGTCAGAGTTCTAGATTGAGCCATTCTAATGGGTGTTCTGTACCACTTTTGAAACCTCCTGTGAACTTATGATTATTTCAAAATAAAAAATTTTAAAAAGCAAAGCTTTAGAAGAACAATTTGCCCATCCTATCTTTTTGGTGGCTTCCCATCTCAACTTTGCATAAAATTAAGCATATAGTCTTACCGTGGCCCAGAAACTCTTCATGAGCTGGCCCATAGCTACCTCTCAAAATTCATTTCTTACCAGTAGCCCCATTGCTCACTGCCACACCTATTCCTGTATTCCTGAAGTTCCCCAAATATGCCCTGAATTTCCTGCCTTGGGGCCTTGCACTTGCTCTTCCTTCCATTTGGACCATTCCTGCTCAGACACCATCTCAGTGATCCCATCCTTCCCCCCAATCTCACTAATACCTTTCTGACTCTGTCTCCATCTCTACCCCAGGCCCAGCATTGTCTGTCTTCACTGCACTATCATGACCTAACATCACACATTTACTGGGTTATTTATTGTGACTGTTCCATATAATGTAAGTCTTGCAGGGCAGGAATTTTATTTATTCATTATTCTCTTTCCAGTGCTTAACAGTGCCCAGAACATAGCAGACATCTAGTAAGTGGTCATTGAACCAACTACTTAATCAGGACTATTGGCCTTTTTTGTCATGAGTTACAACAGGAGTATTTCTCAGTCTTTGGTTTTGTTTATAGCGTGTGCACATGCAGGTTCTAGTATCGACAATCTAAAATTCTGAGTGGTTGGACTCACTTCTCTCTCCTTCTGGATACTGTGTCATGTTTAGAAGTATCTCCCCCAGGCCAAGCTTATTTTAAAGTTGTTTGGAATAAAGTAGGAAATAGATATTTAATTTTTCTGACCTTGAACTTGTGACCATCACTTTGTTTTCCTGTTTGTTTTTATTTGCCTGGTACACCTCTGGTAACTCTTCTATTCTCAATTTTGCAGAATAACTTTGTTCCAGCTGTGTTTCTAGCACACAATGTCTTGTAAATGTTGTCTACAATATAGATTTGTAGGAGTTCTGCTTTGTGAGCCAAACCTTTTCTTCAAATAGGTGAGTTAGGCCATTTACCTTTGTCTGTATGTCAGATATATGTGATGTTAGTTCTTTTATGCTATTCTTATAGCTTGTATCTCTGCTTCAAACTCTTCTTTTATAAAGGCAATTGCTTCATTATTTTTTAATTGATAATGACATATTTGGCCATAACTTTTATCTGCCCCATGCCAACATTTCTGTTTTCCATTTTCAATGTGTTTTCCCAGGTCTTTCTTCCTTTTATCTTGTTATATGTTTGGATAGACCAGGGCTTCTCAACCTAGGCACCCTGGCATTTTGGGTCATCCACGGATTTGCTGTGCAGATGTTCAGAGGCATCCCAGGACCCCACCCCCTAGATGCCTCTTCTCCAGTTGTGACAACCAAAAATATCTCCAGACATTGCCAAATGTCCCCTGGGGGCAAAGTCACTCCCTGTTGAGAACCCCTGCATAGATCAGGAGCTCCTACCTTTGGTTGCTTACCTCTGAGAAAGGATTTTCCCCATGTATGATGATGACCCCTGCTCAGGTCAGGCATGAATCTCCCCTGAGACACAGGGTGAGGGGGTGAACAAGTGCCCATGCCCTCTGCTTCTCCGACCTACAGGCCTGGCAGCTGTTGCTCTCCTCATGGTGTGTCTCTCCCCTCTACCAGCCTTGCCAAGGGTAGCCCAAAGCCTACCCCTAAAATCTCTCCAAGGATGAAGCCCAACTCCTCTTATGGTAATTCAGACTATTCACTGGCCTCCTCATCTCCACTACTGCTCACACACTCATCCCCCTCTCCTCCCATGGCCCAGCCAGCCAGAGTCCTGGCTTCCCAAAGCACTCAAGCTGCAGGACACCCCTGTGCCTTTGCTTCCCACCCCCCCCCCACCCCGCCACCCGTTCTCCTTCTTCCCCACTGGCTTTCAAGCCCCATCCCGGAGCTGCCTCCCCCAACAAGGTTCTCTGGTCCTGCCCTGCCTCAAGCCTGGACCTCGATGAATCCATGGGTGCATGAATTAGTGGGTGGATGCATGAATGAATGATTTGCTTTTCTTACTGATTTCATTCTTGCCAGCAGTTTGGCTTATTGAAAAATAAGTGAAGGATGTCATTTCCAAGTTATGTCAAATCGAGATAGAGAACAATGATACATTTAATGAGGAAAAACCTGGGAAAATGACTGTTTGTATTTAGCAGCATGAGAACAACAATTACAGCTGACTCATTGTTTACGGCATGCCAGGTGTATCGGTTACCTACTGCTGCATAACAAACTACTCTCCAATTCAGCAGGTCATAACCACAATCACCATTTACCAGTTTCAAGGGGTCAGGAGTTCAGGGCTGACTTAACCAGGAGGTTCTGGCTCATGAAGAACCATGAAATTGCAGCCAAGATGTTGGCTGGAACTGAGAAGCATGAATGCAGCAGTGCTCAACAATCTTAAAGCCCCTGATACTCTGTGAATAATCCCCATCCACCGGATTTCTCTGCAGAGACACATTTCTCTGCTCAGAAGCCAACTGCTTTTTACCAGCCCAACCCTTAAAGCAAAACAGAGCTTCATCGGTGTTTCCATGCTGTCCTCTTGTGGTCATTTCTCACATTGCTGCAGTTCTAAGATAAAGATGAAATTCACTTTGTTTTCATGGAAAAAACTAAGGTATTAAATATGGTACTTTGGACAGTGTTTACTGGGAGCAGTGGAAATATGCATTTTTGCAGATAAATAATTTTGGAGAATAAATTTTGGAGAATCTATTCTCACCGCGAAGTAAGACACTCAGCCCAGAGGTGTATGAGGGTCTGCGGCCGCACAGGCAGGGCTGGGTCAGGAGTCCGACACTTACTGCCCTCACCCCTGCTGTGGTGGAGGGGGATCTCCTCTCTGATTGCGCTGGGAGGACACTCCATTCCCCACATGGTGCTCCTTGTCCTCGGGCTTCTAGACTCACATCAGGATCCATACCATGGACCCCTTGGCCTCAGACTAAGAGCCCTGGCTCTCCTGGTTCTGCAGCCTGCATTTGGCAGACCCAGGGACTTCTCAGCCTCCAGGACCATGTGAGCCAATTCCTACAGGAAATGTCCTGTCATAAATCCTATGGCTTCCATTTCTCTGTATCTCATACACCAGTCTGGAAGAATATTCCACCTCCATGCACCAGAGTCACAAGGACAGAATCAGTAGCTCTCTCTAAAAAAAAAAATTTAAAAATTAAAAAAAGGAATGGATCTTATTAATCCATTTATTAATCCAATTTATTTTTCAGAGCCTCTTGAGAGGGCCAAAGAGCATCCCTCAGTCTACTCTTACAAGCTATATGGCCTTGGGGAAAGTTGAATCATTCTCCATGACTTGGTTTCCTCCTTATAAAACAGGAACGTCAGTGGGCCCCATGTCATAAAGCTGTTTGGAGCGCTAAGTGAAAGGATGCACATAAAGCACTTCAAACGGTGGTCGGCCCACAGTAAGAGTAGAGTGTGATTCTTCTGTGGTTGTCATAATTAGGGTGACTTCTTAAATTCCCAGGAGGAAAAATAAGGAGGTAAGCATCTACACCTTGCCCCCCATCTCTCCGCACTCCCTAATTCTCAAGTTCAGCTTGCTTACTATTAAATCACTGTCCAATGATCAGGACTGATAGAATGTATTCTAAGCAGATTTTTCCTGGTTCCCTGGGGCTCCACCTTGGCGACTTCTTCCAGAATGGGTGCTCCATCCCCTGAGTTCTAGATTCTACCCTCGTCCCCTGTTCCCCTGCATCTGGATGACAGCTCTTCCTGGGACTGTCCTTGCCCCGTTCCCTCTGTATCTGGAGTTCCCTGCAGACACGGTGTTGCTGTCTCCTCTGGGAAATGTCCCGGAAAATCTGGAAATCACATGATGTCTCCCCCATGTGGACCATCTGCTCTTTGGTCTCTGTGTTTATAACCACAAGTCACACGTGGATGGTTTAGTTTCCTGGAAGCCAAGGACCTGGCCAGGATGTCTATGGTTCTGCTGCACGTTTCCTGAAGTGCAAGGCACCCTTTTAAGCTGAGAATTTACATCTTCGTTTATGTTTTAAAGCGTTAGGTTTTTTAAAAAGCCAGGAACTTGTGGGATGCCTGAGTAGCTCAGTGGTTGAGTGTCTGCCTTTGGCTCAGGGCCTGATCCTGGGGTCCCGGAATCGAGTCCTACATCGGGCTCCCTGCATGGAGCCTGCTTCTCCCTCTGCCTGTGTCTCTGCCTCTCTCTGTGTGTCTCTCATGAATAAATAAATAAAATCTTAAAAAAAAAAAAAGCTGGGAACTTGCTGTTGTGGTTGCATTTCCTCCTCCAGGGACACGGATGACCTGCACAGGGCACGCTCCCTTATGCAAATCCCTCAGTCTGTCCCCAGTAACTTTCAGCTTGGTGCTCTGTGTCTGTTTCGAGCACCTGTCTTGGGCTCTTCTCCAGACTCTCTACCTATGACCGGGAGGCACCTGTTCTATTTGGTGTCTTCAAACTGAGGATCCCTTCTGGGATGGTCCTTCCTTCTTGCACGTGTTTCCTGAGACGAGAGAGTACTTTCTCATGTCTTCCATTATAGTATCAGCTCTTCTACAATTTCTTGTGACTCTTCTCTGAAGCTGCATTGCTATTTTTCTTTCTTTAAGAATATGGGGGGGAAAATGTGTTTGTACTGCTCTGCCTCTTGGGGTAACTCTCCCTCAAATCTGTCCTTTGTGTGCCTCTCATCTGTTGCCTCACTCTTATGCCTGGTCTGGGGCTGTCACTCCTGCTTCTGACATCTTGGCCACTGGCCTTCAGGAAAAGTGTGCAGGGAAGCTGGCGTGGAGAGCCTGGCCTCAGATGCCTGCTTGCTGGCTCCTCGGGGCTTCCCAGGACAGGCTTCTGCTGGGCAATCTCTCCATCTTCGGCACCACCAAGGAGATGGCAGTTTCCAGCGACACCCAACCAACCACAGGTCTGCTGGAGGCAGTTGTGTGAGGGTGGCTACACACCTGCCACTCTCCTGCCCACCCATCTGACAAGCCTGTCTTCCAACCCCCCATGCCTTCCCACTAGGAGGAGAGGACTGGAGCAGGGGCCACCTCTGCCACTCCCACGCAGCCTCTAGAGACACCATTTCCAACCCTGCTGCTCGGCCATCCAGGACAACACCTCCTTCTCTTAGGACAGTCTCAACCCACTAGAATCACTCTAGGCATCTCCCCCGCCCTTTTAAGCATCGCCGAATTTGACAGCCACTCCTCATAGCTAGGTATTTGGGACTGTGACCTTCTGTGGTTTTAGGGATTTAAATTCTAAATTCTCTGATTAGCTTGGGTTGACCTCATGGAACAGCAGTGGGATGGGGAGGAGGAAGGAGTCTGCTTCCTACATCAGAGTCCAAGACTGTTCTCTTAGCATAGTTACTATTGTGCCATGATCTCCTTTAAGAGCTGACTCCAGAGACTCAGGGGTCGTCTACAAGTCTGCTCCTGATTCTCGGTAACTGCCTGGAAACACCAGTGCTTAGGGCGACATATTTTCTCCAGTTTCTTACCACTCAGGTGAGTGCCTATCAGTTAACCACACTGATTTCAGAACAAACCATGCTCAAGGGAGAAGCTGCCTGGATACCACCCTGTTTTACTTTGTTTGAGAATGTTCTACTGCCGTTGTTTATGGTCACTGTGGTCTCAAACACAAGGGTTTGGGAGCCTCAGGAACCAGAAGTCTGGCTTGAACACACTCAGCTGAGCCAGAACTGGTTCCTGCGCACCACTGAAAGCCGAAAATAGACCTACAAATGATTAAAACAGTCTGATCAGGTTCTTGGAGGGGTTCTCCAGGATGGGACAGGAAATGTGGAGAAGCAAGCCATATGTGAAGCCTGTTGTCTCCTGTGGCCAAATATTGGACTCAGAAACATAAACCAGCAGGAGCAAAATAGGACAAAGCTATGTCAGAATCCAGAACCATAACAGCTCAGTAGTTCTGAGGGTAAAAAAGACTTTTTTCAGAGTTACATGGAGCGAAAAATGGTTGCTTTCCATGCAACTCACAAGGTCCAAGCAGGCTGGTGCCAGGTGAGCAGGGAAGACCTGCCTGACCTGTTACTGCCACCAGAGTGGAAAAGCAGGTGCTTCCCAAAGTTGCCCCATAGCCTGTCAGCCAGCTGTGTTAGATCATGCTTGTGTGTGTTTGGCCAAGATGCTCTGTCTGCATTCTTACAATTTTTGCCTGAGGACATGTCACAGGGGAGTGGTCATCCCCGGGGATCTGCTCCAGGTGAAGTTCTTGCAGGCATGCACCCTGGCCCGTGGCTCTCCAGAGATGAGTCTTCTCCTAGAATATGGGAGATGGAGCTTCACAGGGGTTAAATTGGAGAAGGAGCAGATCAAGGTCCAGTGGAAGCTGGGCGGGCAGCAGCTACTCCTCTCAGTGTGGACCGGGGGCGGTCCTCTCAGCGTGGGCTTTACCTGGGCCACAGTTGTGTCTACAGCCGGAAGATGCACCTGAAACTCTGACAGTGAGGAAATTAAGCTTCTCCCCACTCTGCGTCTAGAATAAAACACCATAAACAGTAGACCAGATGCTTTTGTTCAGAACCTCGCGCAACACAGAGATATAATCTCTGGGAAACTGCACCCAGATCCTGGAGCCTGAAGGAGGCAATCGTTAGCCCCTCACAGCTCAGTGAGGCTGGGGGCAGGCTGCAGGCTTTGACTTGTCTGAGGAGTTGCCCATCCTGCCTCAGGACAGTGGCCAAGCCTCTCAAAGGCAGTGCGTTCCTGATGATAATCAACTATCGAACTATCACTGTCTGTATCTGGGCATAAAAGATGAGCATTGTCCTTAAGAGAAACTCACTCCTTTGCAAGTGTCTTAAAGGGAGGAAGGTTCTAGTAAAACAGGGGCTTCAGGTTGCCCTAAGTACTCCCCACTCCGCCCACCACACCTAGCTCATCCCTGTTGCTTCAGTGGAAGCCGCTCTGGAGTGTGCGAGGCCTGGTGCTCTCTGGGTGCCCTGGCGGGAAAGGTCTGGATCTTCTGAACCAGGGGAGTCCTCAAGGGTCCACTGCAGGACGTGCTTGCATGCTATCCACTCCACCCGTGGATGATGGAAATTCTGACTTCCTCTCGAGTCTCCTCACACACACACAAGACACTCACAGTGCTTCTGATAGCAGGTGGTTCCCCACACCGAGCAGCTCTGCGGCACCCACGGGGTGTCCTCATGTCACTTGCCTCTGTCATCTACCAGGAGACGGTGTCACATCCCGCCAGCCAAGGGCCCAGTCCTGCCCAGCTGTCCCTACATCAATCGCCAGTTACGAGGTCAGCCTGTCACCTGTGTTCCTGACCCACCGGCCACAGATCGGAGGTTCTCATGTTCCCTTCTCAAGTTCCATTAATTTGCTAGAGTGGCTCTTGGAGCTCAGGAAAGCAGTTTAGTTACTGCTCACAGTTTATTATAAAAGAATATGATAAAGGAGGCAGGTGAACAGCCAGATGGGAGAGGCCTCAGGCGAGGTATGGGGAGGGGTGAGGAGCTTCTGTGCCCTCCAGGGGACCCCTCCCAACACCCCCATGTGTTCACCAGCCCGGAAGCTCCCCGCACCCTCCACTGCTGGGAGTTGTATGGAGGCTTCACCACGTAGGCGTGATCCTTCATTGCAGTCTCTTCCACTCTCCTCTCTGGAGAATGGGGCGTGGGGCTGAAAATTCTGAAGTTCTGAGTGTGACCAGGTCTTTCCCACGACTGGCCCCCCACTTGGGAGCCTCCCAGTGTCACCTCATTAGGACAATAGATGCCTCTGGTGCTCCTATTACCTAGGAAACTCTAAGAGTTTCAGGAGCCAAGCCAGTGCCAGGGGATAGATGTGTCCAAGCGTTTCTTCCTAAGTCATGAGCAGCATGCCGCGTTTGGATCTTAGGTGTTTATGTGAGAGTTTTTCTCATTGGTTACACTGTCACCATTCCTCATTTAGAAAAATGCAGATGTGGGCAGCCCTGGTGGCTTAGCAGTTTAGAGCCACCTTCAGCCCGGGGCATGATCCTGGGGACTCAAGATCGAGTCCCACGTCGGGCTCCCTGCATGGAGCCTGCTTCTCCCTCTGCCTGTGTCTCTGCTTCTCTCTGTGTCTCTCATGAATAAATAAATAAAATCTTTTTTTAAAAATGCAGATGTGTGTCTATCTTCATCCCTGTTTTCATTTCCCACACTGTATTCTCTGCTTTCCAGCTTCTCATTGGACAGATCCCGCGTTCTTTTCCTGACCTCAAAGTTGTCATTTCTGATTTTGTTCCTATGGTGGTTGCTCTTCACTTAAGGCCCAAGCACACACCCATGTAGCCCTGCAGCCTTCTTCAACTCATCAGCAGCAGGATTCCTCCCAGGTTAGTCAGGAACCCGCCCTGTGGCATCTCCAACGGCAGCTGCAAACACAGCTGCCCTGGATCAGGACGTGGGTGCTTGGCTGTCACGGGTCTCTTCCTTTCCTCCGGCCTCAGACCGTCCAGACAACAGTCCCCGGGACTGAGGCAGGTGACAGCCCACCTCATCTCTCCTCCTCTGCCCTGCCAGGGCCCCCGAGCAGCTTTCCTATTGATGATTTGGCTGCAGGTGGATTTCTAAATCCATAGTTTGGTTTTGCCTTTTCTGTTGGACACTATCACCCCATTTTCTGGCGGGAAATCTGACTCAGTCTGACGGGCAGAGGACTGGCTCCTCATCTCTGGAGGTGCATGGGGCCTCCCCTTGGCCTTCTGTATTCCTGCCGGTCATTGTGTGTCCACGCGGGTGCTGAGCGTGTCCCTCTGTGGGCTCTGTCCTGGGACCTCCCATCTCCCCTTCACTCGAGGTATTTCACTACCTCATGCATGTTTTTCTTCCTTGCACTGCATGCACCCCCACCTCCTCCCACCTCCCTTGGCTTCACCTTCTTATTACCCAGCTCCTCAGGGCGGGATGGCAAACTTTTGGGCACCTCAGCCCCTCTGTGGTCACCTTCACTGCCAGGTTAGCGTTCCTCGTGCACAACCTCTGCACCCACTTCTCTTTAGACTTTTGTAACAGCAAACTGTCATTAAAATCTCACAGCATCGTTATCACATGACTTAAAGGTTCTGGCCCATGTGTCCCAACGGTTTTCCTTCTAATGACACATAGTGATCAGTGTGTAGTGTTGCTGTCACGCTGTCCTCTGGGGCCTTGTTGCCTGGCCTGGGAGTTCATGTGCCCCCAGGCCCAGGAATGCATATGGACCAGAACCCAGGCCAGGCCCTAGCTGGATTCTTTCCAGGGAGTTTAGGACAGGAGGATGGAGCCCAGGATGGGGGGTCGTGGTGTGCAACAATCTGTTCAATCGAGTGCCTGTGACTGTCAGGGACAGAACAGGGCTGAGCGGGCACCCTAGGACAGCTGGTCAGCTTGCACCTATTCTTGCCAGCCATGCCTGCCGACCTCGGACAGGGCCTGTGATCTGCACTCATTGTCCCCCAGACACAGCAGTGTGAACTGCTGCCCTGACTCTATGAGGAGGGAAAGGCGTTGGCAGCCTCAGGACAACAGGGGACTGGTGAGTCAGAGCCCAAGAGCTCCTCTTCCAGCCTCACTCTCAGCAACCCCCACCTTTCCACATGCCGCTCCGTGGTCGGGTATGTAGGGAAGTCCTCAGGTGCAGGCTTCCCCTGCTTCTGTGGTTTCTCCAGGCTGGGTGTGGAGGATGGGTGCTTGCTGGGCCACCAGCCTGAAGATGACCTGGGGTCTCCATACACATCCCTTCATGAGCACACACACACACACACACGCCCACACACATGCATGCCCCTTGCTGCCCATCCACCAGGTCCAGTACAAACTCAGCACATTCTGCAGCGCTGGCTGGACCACATATAAACCAAGGGTCACTTCACATGTGTGGTCCACCTGGGCTTCAGACCTGAGGACCAGTCCTGCTGAGCTGCCCTTTCATCAGAAGACATAAACAGACAATTATCTAAAGAAGACATACTCATGGCCAACAGATATAGGAAAACATGCTCCACATCACTTGCCATCAGGAAAATACAAATCAAAAAACTATAATGAGATACCACCTCACACCAATCAGAATGGTTAAAATTATTAAGACAGGAAACAACAAATATTGGAGAGGATGTGGAGAAGGGGAAACCCTCTTGCATGTGGTGGTGGGAATGCAAACTGGTACAGCCACTCTGCAAAAGTGTGGAGGTTCCTCAAGAAGTTAAAAATAGAGCTACCCTACGACCCAGCAATTGCACTACTGGGTATTTACCCCAAAGATACTGATGTAGTGAAACATCGGGACACCTGCACCCCAATGTTCATAGCAGCAATGTCCACGATAGCCAAACTGTGAGAGGAGCCATGATGTTCTTCGACAGATGACTGGATAAAAACATGGTCTATACGTATGACGGAATATTACTCAGCCATCAGAAAGGATGAATATCTACCATTTACATCGATGTTGATGGAACTGGAGGGTCATGCTAACAGAAATAAGTCAGAGAAAGACAATTATCATATGGTTTCATTCATATGTAGAATTTAAGAAACAAAACAGGATCATAGGGAAAGAGAGGAAAAATAAAACAAGATGAAATCAGAGAGGGAGACAAACCATAAGAGACTCAGGAAACAAACTGAGGGTTGCTGGAAGGAAGGGGGTGGGGGTTGGGGTCACTGGGTGATGGGCATTTAGGAGGGCACATGATGTAATGAACACTGGGTGTTGTATACAACTGATGAATCACTGACCTCTACCTCTGAAACTAATACACTACATGTTAACTAAATTGAATTTAAAATAAAAAAAAAAAAAAAAAAAAAAAAGATGAGTTGCCCTGCTTGGCGTATGGAAGAATAGATTCCACTTAATACTTTAATTGCCTGAAATTAAAAAAAAAATTGCCTGAAATACAATTTTATAAATCAAAAATGAGAATGTGGCTTTTACTACTTTGCAATTAAAAATGCAACTCAAACACACCCTCCCCTTGAAGGCAAACCATATAAGGAGTCAGATGACTGGCCATCCAAGAGGCAAAGCCTTGACTCTGTCTTCCTCCCCAGATCCCACAGCCACCTGACCCACCTGTGCCTCCCCTCCTTTGGCAACGGGCACTCCTAATAAGAAAGGAGACTTTATTTAAGATCTATTTATTTGAGAGAACGAGAGAGCACACGTGAGGGGGAGGGATGTGAGGAGTAAGAAGCCTGATGCAGGGCTGGACCCCAGGACCCCAGGATCATGACCTGAGCTGGAGGCAGATGTTTCACTGACTGAGCCCCCAGGCGCCCTGAAAGGTGATGTTTTAAAGTGAATATTGAGTCATGTTCCACAAGGAAGTATGGATGTGCCAAGTGGCATCCACGGAGGGCTGAGCAGTAGCAGGGTCATCTCCTAGGGGTGGCATGACAGGCTCCAGCAGCCCAGACCATGGCATTTCCTTCTCCAGCTCCCAGTTCTCCACATAAGCCCCCAAACACATGGCATCTTCTTAGGAAAGTATGGCTGTCGTCTGCCACCCTCATTAACCTCAGGGCAGCAACTGCCTTCTATTGTATTTTGCACGGCTTGTTTTGGGATAAGGCAAAATGAGAAAGCCCCAAAGTGGGCACAGCGCAGGGGAGTGGTTGGACTGCCCATCCCCACAGGGAGCAGCAGAACGTCAGGCTGCAGGTTTCATGTTTACAGGTAGATGTTCGAGCTCTTAGGCACCATCACATCTGGTTTATTTACTCATGTTTTCTTGGACATTCTGAGGAAAGAGCTAGAACTAGCAGGTGTCCCATCAGCAGCACGCGGGGCACATTCACAGACAGACGCAGTCCCGCAGCAGGGCCAGAAGGAGCAGAGTGCAAGCACAAGGTACAATCACAGGAGCCCGGCCTTTCTGGGGGCTGCTCTCCCAGGGGCCCAAGGTCACGACCCTCCGCTAACGCTGGCTTCCCAGAACCTGCAGCAACTGACCATCCATCCCTCCCTCCCTCCTTCCCAGTCTGAGGAGGATATCAATTTTTTTTAAAGTGATTGATTTGAGAGAGGAGGAGAGCTTGCAAGAAGGGGCAGGGGCAGAAGGAAAAGCAGCCTCCCTGCTGAGCAGGGAGCCCAACAAGGGGCTCGACCCCAGGACCGAGATCATGACCTGAGCTGAAGGCAGATGCTTCACCAACAGAGCTGCCCAGGAGCCCCAGGAAGGTATTATTTTTTTAAATAAGGGAGAAGAAATAGTATCAAACAGTTATGAACAGACAAGCAGCATCCTTCACTGAACCAAGCTAGGCAGGCCCCATGGACCTTCTCTGCTGCACGATGCAAACCGTGCCTCTGTGCCTACAAGGCAGGAAGAGCACCAGCCAGGCAGCTGGCTTTCGGATTGCTCGGAAGATGCCTTTAGGGTAGACCTCAGATCTTCCATGGAGACCTACTTCAGAGACACTCGGTCAGACGCACTAACTTCCAACAGGCGAGGCCATCTGCTCAGCAACTGGTACATGTTAAGATCTGAGTCTGCAGGAGGCCTTGCAGCAGCGAGCAAAGCCATCCCCCTGCCCCACAACCCCATGGTGGACCTTACATCCCACGAGGCACGAGGGACAGTACATGCACAAGTGAACATCTGTGTCAGTGGTGACACATAGCTGAGAAGTGAAGCAGGGGTGGGGAGGCAGGAGGCAGGGGCAGGTGGGGCGACCCCATCTTGAACGGAGTGGTGAGGGTCGACCTGCGGGTAACATAACATCTAACCATGATACGATCACACAGGTATCAGGGAGAGGTGTTCTCATGGGACACTGCGTGTGCAAAGGCCCCAGGGCAGAGGCATAGCCTGGTGCGTGGTAGGAAAAGCAAGGAGACCTGGGAGGGGTGAATGACGACACGGGGTCGAGCAGCCAGTACCCAAAGAGGCGAGACTTCACAGGCCCCCATGGCCTGAGGGACACGAGGAGCCACGGAGGGTGTCGACCAGGGAAGACATGGTCTGACCTAAGGTTTACAGAGAGAGACCAGCGTGGCTGCTGTGGAAATGGCACGCAGCACAGCCACTGACTGCTCTGCTCTGTCCCCTC
Organism: Canis lupus familiaris; assembly: GCF_011100685.1. NCBI lineage: Eukaryota > Metazoa > Chordata > Mammalia > Carnivora > Canidae > Canis > Canis lupus. Next base: position 58,320,883 of record NC_049224.1, read on the forward strand.
CTGTCCTCAGCCCCTGTGCTGGGACAACGATCAGATGCCTCCACAGTGACCTTCGGAGTCTGACCCTAGAGGATAACCAGCTCCCACTTCACTGCTTTCATCCATGGGAGGAGGGCAAATGACCCCAGGCTCTGCTCCCCAGCAAGCAGCACCTCGCACACGCCTCATGGGCAGCAGGTGTCCCCCACCCTGCACGCCCACGTTCCCAGGACACTGCACGCTCTGTCAGGGCAAAGAAATACAAGCACTAGGGTCCATGGGGCTCCTGCTTAGTTTTTATTAGGCAGAGTGCTGCCTCTGGGAGGCACGCAACTCACCTCAGGCAGCACCCAGCCACAGGCCCTTGCTGCTTACTCAGAGGTCTCCTCTGCTCTCCATGGAGCCCAGCCACATGGATAGCCCTTCCCCTCCATGGAGGACAGGACACACACAAGCCCAGCGATCCACACTCTGTGGAGCACAGTAAGCGCCCTGAGCCGCCCCCAGGAAGACTGGGCACTGGGGGTCCTCATACAGCCAGACCATGGGCCCTGCCCTACCGAATGCCCTCCTTGGGGCCACACGGGCTGCTGGGCTCTGCAGGCACTGGCTGCTGGGGGGCCACCTGTGTTCCCTGCCCTCGGGGAGCCCCAGGGCCGCCCTGGGGGAGCCGCTGCAGCTTGGCGGCAGGGCCCGGGGCAGGACGCAGACCTAGGAGTGCACCGCCCGGGGGCTGGCTCGCTTCTCCGTGAAGAAGCTCTTCAGCAGCAGCACCTGGCTGAAGCTGACCACGAACAGGGCAACCGTCTCACCAACAGACCAATAAGACACCCGGCTGTTGAGGTCTTCTGCCCGCGCCCGGTCCTGGGCCTCGCGGAGCCGGTAATGTGTCTGGGAGTCAATCACGGTCTTCAGGGCCTCGTGGATGGTCACACAGGCGGACTCCATCTGCGCAGGAAGAAAGAGGCAGTCACACTCCCCCCAAGAGAGGAAGGCGGCCCACACCCTGGCAGCACGTGTCTGTGCGAAGGGCATCTGCACCTCACTTCCATCTTCAGGTGAGCTAACGGGCTCAGGGAGGGTAAGGACCTGGGCCACCCTTGCAGGTTGGCATGTGGCAGTCAGGCCTGCACTCACCACCTGAGTCCCGAGCCAAACGCTTTCAAGAGTGTTCTCTTCACACTCCTGACACCCGACAGGCAGGGCCCATGGCCCTTACCACGCTGGGTGCCGATGAGGGAACAGAGGCTCAGAGACGCCATGTGATGTGCCCAAGGTCACACAGCTAACAAGCAGCAGGGAAGTAAATGACAACCGTGTGGGGCTCCGCTGCTGAACACAATCTCTGCATAGTGTCCTGTACACACACACACAGGAACACGTGCCTCTCATATACATCACACACACGGGTTTACTATACCTGCCATAAAGAATCCTGAAACCGTCCCAGCAGCACTAGGACGCCCGGCCCTGATGGCAGCGCCTGTGACAGGATGAGCTCTCCTTCTGGATAGCACAGCCTTCCTCGATGTGGCAACCACCCAGGGTGCCCGACCTGATCCCATAAGCCCTCCCAAGGAGTAGATCAGGTGTGCCACCGCTGGCCCTGAGGATGGAGAGACGCATGCAGGGACCAGAGGAAGGCCTGGGGCTGGTGCACGAAGCCAAGGAAATCAGGCCACGGTCCTTCAGCTGCAAGGAACTGAATCCACCGACAGCCTCCCAGAGCCCCGTGATGAGGTCCCACCAGCCACGCCCTGACCCAGCCTGGGAGGACCCCAGCCAGACCCAGCCGAGTGGCCGGACTTCCCACCTGCGGGGTGGAGGTAATAAAAGGGTGTGGTTTGAGGCCATCAGGTGCATGGTGATCAGAACTCATGTACATACATCTGTGGTCATGAGTTCTCACAGGCAATCTCTAACATGTGAGTTCATCCAAGACCTAGTAAGTTCTATCCCAACAACACGTTCTCGGGCTGCAGCAGTTGCAAAGCATCCAACATTCACCTGCTTCGGTCCCCAGACTGCAGAGGTGAACCATCCACACAGTGAGCATAAGGAGGGGAGACCGAGTCACTGCGCCACCACCTCACTGACCCCCAAGACCCTCCTCTCTCTCACAAACTAAACCGTCCCCAGGAGACAAATGGGAGACTCCAGCCAAAAAGTGCCATTGGCTTATTCCTCTGGCTGGGAACTCCTGACTCTGGGCCACATGAGGAAAGACAAGGGCGTCCCCTCAGCCTTGTATTCAGGAGGCTGTGTCCTGGGTCCGCCTGACAACCAGCCTACCTCCCAGGGCCACGGGTCTCCTCCATGCACATGGCTGGCCCTCTCCTCTGGCCTGTGGGTAAGAGGTGGGAAGAGCCACACAGATGGAGTAGTGACAAGGTCACCAAGCATCAGATGGAATTCACAGAACCCTGTGGGCAGACTCCATAATAAAGGACAGCCTGTGTGGCCTCCAATGGGCTGCCCAAGGGGTACCTCTATACTGCTTTCTGGGTGGCATCCTGCAGGCCCTGCCATCTTGGGTCATAATCTCTAGGCCAAAGTAGTCGGCACTGGGTAGATAGCTCGTACCTACTGTTGCTTGATGTTGAGAAACAGCCAGCTGATCCTAGAAGGGATCCTGATGTCAAGAAGCTGGTCCCCAAGGGGACTTTCAATGCCAACTGGCTTCAATGACAGCCTTCAGCAGGACCACTCTGGGCACAGACCTCTGTGCTGGAGGTGATGGTAGCCTCTGCAGGCACGTTCCCCTCTGCCCCCCAGGCCTCTGGCGATGCCTCTAGAGCTCATGAAAGCACAGCCACCGTCACAGAGGGAACAGGGTACCAATCTGGGAAGGACCAGGGAAGGGGCAGCAGCACAGTCAGGCTTATGCTCTGGGAGCCTGCGTCCAGGTCAAGTCAAGACATGGCATTTCCAGGAGCCTCCCTAGTGCTCACTTCTGGTCACTCCCTGTTATGCAGGAAGATGTGAAAAGTCAACAGGGTCTGCGTTCACACTGCCCTGCCCATCCCTGCAAGACCCGAATCACTGCCAGGGGGTGAGGGCTGCAGATGAGCACCTGTAGGAATGAGACAAGAACTTCAATGGTGCTGGCTGTTCTCTCACAGTCTGGACTTCCACTAACACATTCACTCACGTGTACGGCGATTCATGCCTCACCAGCTTCCGGGCACTGTGCTAGGCCCCAGGGATCAAACACAGAGCAGGCTCAGGCCAGTCCTGGATGCCACAAGTTCACAGACTAAAGGACAATAGAGAAGACTGGATGCACCCTGAATGGGGCTGGCCAGGGGGGTGTAGCATGGTGGGACCACCCAGGGCTGGTCCTACAGGGGGAGGTGGAGGCACCCTTCCCACAGGAGTGCCCAAGGGGCAGACGGAGGGAGGAAGAGGAAGGACTCAGAAGTCATGGGTGTAGAGGACACATCAGAGATATGCCATGAGAGGCACCACCTGAGCCCTGGGTCAGAGGCCACGGGCCAGATACCGGCCAGAGACAGTTCTGGGCAGAGAGCCGAGGCAACTGCAAAGTCTCAGATCCAACTGGTGACAGGGAAGGGGGCCAGGTCCCAGAGGGTAAGCCACAGCAGGTGCTAACACAGCTTTCCTGGCATCTAGTTAGGACCTGGCACAGCCCCACAGGAGACCCGATGGCACATACCCGGAAGCGTCAACCTCCCACAAGAGCACACTCCATCCCATCCACAGGGACCTTCCACCGGTGCTGGTTTAAGAGGCACCTCCTCGGCCTGGTACCACAAAATTTCAGTTGGGCAATCCGTCCAGCTGCCCGCAGAATCCATTCTGTCTTCCCAGAGCCATGCGGCCTGCAGGGTGGAGTGCAGCCTTCTGCTCTGCCAAGACCACCAGCCCTAACTGCTTTCCAGGGTCTGAGAGCCCCCCGACGAGGATCCTGGTCGCTGCTCCATCGTGACAGTTGGTCCCTGGAGACACCCTGACCTGTCCCCTACCCAGGACCATCCCCTTCCTCCACTGCCCACTGTCATCCTGTCTTGACCACCTGGTGGTGCTCAGGCCTTCAGCCTGTGACCACCAGCACATTCCCCCAGGCCTCGCCTCCAGAAGTCCTCCACTGGCAGGACTACTTGGTTCTTTACAGACTTCAAGAACTCAAAGATGGGGAAGCACGAGCTGACCTCAGAGCAGGCAAAGGAAAACATTTAATCCTCCCAGACCACCAGTGAGGCAGCCCCAGGCCTCTGACCAAGTCCCCGTGGCCTCCAGCCCTGGCCTGGACCTCGGTCACTCTGGATCCTGCTCTTTCATCCTAGTATGGATTCCTTTGCTAACATAGCTGACAGGTTGTGCAGGCTCCCACACAGAACCTGCCCAGGCTGCATCTTCTACCAGAGTCATACAGCCAGGCTCAAAGCCAGTGCTGCCAGCACACCTCTCCATACGTGGCCACTAGCCACCTGTGATGCTGAGCACCAGAAATGCTGCTAGAGAGCCAACAAGGAAGGGGTTTTTAAATTTAATTTTAACACATTTAAATTGTTACAGCCATGTGTAGCCTGGCCAGTATGCTGGACAGCGCACCACTAGCCTTCCACCACTCGGAGAGGGCAGAGGAGCCCATGGGCAGAGCCACGGAGGAGCAGGGGCCACCTAGAGGCAGCCCAGAACATGACCTGGCCCTGGTGGAGACTCAGATGCTCTGGCTCTGGTCCAAGAACAGTGGCCACAATGATCCATTCCTGTCTTGCAGGGTTCCCTGGGCCCTGTCACTCAGTGACTGGACAAATACTCCTTGCCAAGCTCCAGGCACTGGGATGCAGGGGATAGCAAGGTAAATGACATGGAGCGCTGGCCTCGGGAAGCTGGGGGCCTCCACGTGAGAGGAGCTTTACCAGCAGGGGTGGGGGGAAACAGATGAAGGAGCCTGGGATCAGATTATCACTGACCCCGAGAGCCATGCACATGGGAGAGGACTATCTGCCCCGATTCCAGAGTATAGGGCCCCTGCTAGGAGTGCACCGCCCAGTGGGACATATCTACCAGCCTGCCCTGCACACAGATGCACCACATGACTGTGAGCGGCAGGAACGCACATGCTGTATGTCACTTCTGGGCAGGGGCTTTAAGAAACAGGTGGGGCTTTCTCATGCCCCCTTCTTCTGTGGTCAGGGATAGAGGGGCCTGGAGTCCTGAAGGGCAGCAGAGAGATGACAGGAAAGAGAAACCCCAGGTTCTTGAGTCAGTCCCTGGAGGAAAGCTCTCCACCAACCTAGATTATCACTTGAATGAGGAAAAATCTTCCACAGTGTTAGGCCATCGACACCTGGGGCACCCCTGCTACAGTGGCTCCTGTTACCGTAACTAACACACCACACAAGCAGGCCCCCGGCCTCTGATGCAGACACACAGTGTAAGGAGAGGGGAGCACAGCACTTCTAAAGCAGTGCTGCTTGCAAGCCTGGGTGGGAACCGAGGAATTCCAGAGGAGAGTACCCCAGGGATCCCGCTAAACAATGCAGGGGGGCCAGAGGGGAACAGTGTCCTCGAGGACTGAATGTGGGGAGGAATGAAGCCCACCCTGAGCCTTCCAGCCCTGCAGCTGGATGGGGTGGTGACGCAGAGCAACAGCCATGACAGGAGCGGAAGAGGGACAGGCTGAAGGCTGAGCCGGCCTATGCCCTCCAACGTCCACTCACCTGCGTGAGAGCTGTGACCCTGTTCCCCATGTCTGGGAGAATGGGGGGCTCGTCACCAACTTGAAAGTCAAAGTAGACGGTCTTATGAGAGAAAGTGGAAAACTCGTTACTGAAGCAAAACTGATAAACGCCCTTGACTTCAGCCCGGTGCGTGAAGCTGTCATACTGCTTCTTGGTCTCTCGGTAGATTGTGTTCCCCAGCGGGTCCTCCACGTAGCAGTCCACGTCGTAGTGGCCTCCAGTGATGACCTGACAACCACAAAGACACCCACAGTGCGCTGTGACCAGCGGGGCAACCACCCAGTAATACATGCCGACCAGGCACCACCATCAGACTTTAGGAATGTTTTTGTTTTCAGGTAATCTTCACAACGTTCTAAAGTAGGTGCCAGGACACTCTGTTTTACTGGGGACTACACTCAAGCTGAGAGAGAAATGGGTCATGGTCACACTACTTAAAGGTGACAGGACTGAGATCTGAATCCCTGTCTGCAAGTGTGCACTGAGCTTGATCCTCTCCATTTTACAGAGAGGACACTATGGCACCAAGCTCAAGTGGATTGCAGAGCGGGTCTAGGAAACAGTATCCTTACTGATGGGAGTGCGAGAAGGCAAGTGCAGATTAAAGTGGCCGTCGGAGGTAAGAGGGTCCCGGGAAATTCGGAAGTTCAAATTCTCTTTATAAACCTAGGAAGATGGGCACCCGGCAAAGTCACACAGGCGGTCAACAGCTACAACCCAGGTCCGCCACGGGACGTATCAACTGCCTCCATCTGCCTCCAAACTTCCAGAGTTCCTCTGCACAGGTGGGAGAATTTACTTTGCGGAGTGGTGAGCGCCCTGCGGCTGGAGGGGTTTGGACTAAGCTGACCGGCCCTTGGCAGGGGATTCCTGACCCTGCAGTGACCTCCCAGGCCCCTCCAGCCTCCTAATGAGCGCTCTGCAGCGACAGCGCCTGGGGGACCCCCGCAACCCAGCCACGGTTTCACGCTGCGCACAGAGCTGAAGCCGCATCAGCGACCCGAGCCCCCCGCCCCCCCGCGGCACAAGCCTGTCGCAGCGGCGGCGCCGGCCAGGACCGGGGAGGGGCCCGCCTCGCAGGGAGGCCGGGAGGCCCGGAGGACGCGCCGCGCGGGCAGCCGCGAGGGATCCGCCCCACGCAGCCCGGCCCCAGCGCACCTGCCGCGCGGCCCCCCATCCCGGCAGCGGGGGGCTCCCCGGGCCGCCCCACCTGGTAGTCCAGGGAGAACCGGACGCCCCGGTCCACGTCCTCGTGGAAACACTGGCGGGCGCTGTCGGGCAGCTCGAAGGTCAGCTCGGCGCCCCGCGGCCGCCCGGCCCGGAGCAGCAGCAGCAGCAGCAGCAGCGCGGCCGAGGCGGAGGTGGAGGCGGAGGCGGAGGCGGAGGCGGACGGCGCGGCCCCGCGGCCCATGCTGCTCGGGGGCTCCGCCGGGTCCCGGACCCGCGGCGGCTGCGCTGTGCTGCGAGCGGGGCGCGGACGTGGCGCGGCGGCGCTTCCGGGGGCGGACGGCCGGGTGCGCAGGCGCAGACCCGAGCGCTCCGGCGGGGCGCCGAGCCTTCCCCGCTGCGCGTGCGCGCCGGCTCCGCGGGCGGGCCACGCCCCTGCCACGCCCCTGCCACGCCCCTGCCACGCCCTGCCCTGGGCGGCCGGGCGCTCCCGGCTCTGGCCCGCCGGCTGCCGCGCGCCCCCGGGGCGCCCCAGGTCCGCACCCAGCCACGGAGGCTGCACGAGGCACGGTGCGGGCCCCGCAGGTGCTGTCTGCACCTCCAGACGCGGCGGGGTGCACGGTCCACCCGGGTCGGCCCAGGCCCGCACGCCTCCCCCCACCCCCCACCCCCCACCCGTCGCAGCGGCTGCACGAAGCACGGTGGCCCACACCGCCCCTCCCTGGAGGACCAGCCTCCGGGTGCAGCAGTAGGCGCCCCCGCCCGCACCGCAGCTGGGGGGCTGCAGAAACAAGGCCTGGGAACACAGAGGACGCCACCTCCGCCTCCCGGTGGAGAGGCTGCAGCGACGCGGGGAGGCGACCTGCGCTTGCACACCTGCGCTCACACGGAGGCGGAACTCGGGTCTCTCTGGCTGGGCAACGCAGAAGTCCCGGCCATCACAAGGTGAAGGTTGTCCTGGCATCACACCCTCCCTCTTTCCCTTTGACGTCTCAAATGCCCCGAAGCTGATCAGTTGATTTACTGCCTTATCCACTACCATTGGCTCCAAAAGATATTTTGTATAATCATTACTACAGGTTTTATAGTCTATGATCAGATAAAACAAAGAGAAAAAGACACTGATTGTGGTCTGGCTACTCAGTAAAGGGTTTTTTTCAGGCCAGCATTATCAGATGTGCATCTTGATTTCAGCAAAGATTTTAGCTGCCCATATAGATGTCTACTCAGATGACGGAAGAACTGCCACCAGGCTCGCTGGGCGGTGCATTAACACGCAGACAGATGTGAAAGCAATCACGCATAATGCTGTTGTTAATATTTACTGACTCTGTACCAGACTCAGAGAAGTTATGGAGGACTGTGCCATGGGACTCTTGCCCTGGCTCTGTACTGCTGAACATTATTTTTTTGTTACCCATTTTTTTAAAAAATGTAAGAAATAACCATTTCATATGGACACAGCCAGGGAAGAAACAAATGACAGGTGTAAGAGCAAGATGAGCTTGGCCAGCTGGCGGGCTAACAAAATGGAATTTCACCGGGTTTAATGTGAAGTCCAGGTGTAAGTTCCAAGAAAACACCTGCATAGGATCAGAGACGGAATGCCTGACTTGGCAGCCGCTCAAGTCAGAGCACTGGGAGACTGATCATCAACAGGTAGCAGAACGTCAGTCAGCAGAAATGGATGAACTGGAAAAGGAGCCTTGACTTGCGCCTGTGAATCAAGAGCAGAGCTGTTTCAGCACCTGCAGCGAGCAAGCAGCTATTCCTGGAGGCCACTGTTGCCTGGTCCCAGGCAATGATCAGAGTACATGTGTCATACTACTTTAGGAGGGGGCTAGTATATATAGTAAATTGCCAGGAACGCTTCTCAAACCAGATGAAGTCCGAGGAAACAGGATTTAACCTCAGAGAATAAAATCTAAGAATGAGGAAAGTGATAACTTTAAAAGTTTGCATAACAGGGGTAGCCCCGGTGGCTCAGCAGTTTAGCACCGCCTTCAGCCCAGGGCCTGATCCTGGAGACCCAGGATCAAGTCCCATGTCAGGCTCTCTGCATGGAGCTTGCTTCTCCCTCAGCCTGTGTCTCTGCCTCTCTCTCTCTCTCTCTCTCTCTCTCTCTCTGTATCTCATGAATAAATAAATAAAATCTTTAAAAAAAAATAAGTTTGCATAACAGCTACCATTTACTTAGCAAATACAGTGCACTTCCTGCAGTGCTAGCTACGTATGCACTTTGCATATTTTGCATTAATTAATCCTCACTAGCAATCGTGCAAAAAATATTATCTTCCCCCTTTGATGATTAAGAAACAGCAGCTCAGGATGTGTAAAGAAATCACATTTCTGCTTCTGTCGGCCTTTGCTGTGTAACACACTACCCATGGCTGAAGCCAACAATGATTTACAATTTCTCCGAGACAGCATCAGTTGGCTGGATGGTTCTTCAGCTGGCTGGCTTGGACTTATTCATGCACCTGCCTTCAGCTGGAGGACCTCTGAGCTGGAAGTCCAAGATGGTCCCACTCACGTGTGCACCAGCTGATGTGGACTGTTGGCTACAGCAGTTCAGCCCTCATGCATCCTGTCACCTCTTGCAATTATGTGACTTCCTATATAGAAGGCTCAGCCCTCATGCATCCTGTCACCTCTTGCAATTACATGACTTCCTTATATAGCAGGCTCAGGGTAGCATCCCAGAGGCCAGGGCAGAAACAGCAAGCCCCCCCTCAAAAAAAAAAAAAAAAAACAACACCCCAGTGTCTCTTTTGCCAAAGCAAGTCCCAAGTCCAGCCCAGATTCAAGGTGAAGAATTAGACTCCATCTCTGGATGGGAGCAGCTCTAAGTCCCATTCAGAGGAGGAGCATACTGGAACGGCAGGAATTTGTGGCCACTGAACAAGCGGCCATAGCACCCAAACTCACTCAGCTTATTCATGGCTAAGCCAGCAATTGAACTCGATGCGCCTGATTCTAAAGGCAACATGCCTCCCAAACACACTGTGTCCACCTGTACCTCAGGACATTTCTATCCTGCGTGTTCCATCTTGTGTAACCTGGAACAAAGCATGAGTCTGACAGTGAGGTGCACTTTAACTCAATATAAGAAAGGACTTCTGACAAGTAGGGCTTTCCAAAGCTTAATGAACAGGGATACTGGTTTTTTTCATCATTAAAATATTCAAGTAGAGACTAGATAAGCAAGCAATTCACATAGTGTCCAAAGGAAATGAAAAACCAACTTTAATTAGATTAAAGGATACAAGGATATCTTCTTTCATGTAGCAGAAAATTCAGAGGTGAGTGGCTGCAGACATAGCATGATCAAAGTGGATCAAGGCTCCACTTTCCTCCCAGTGCTACCCTCCTCTGCATGTTGGCTTCATCTTTAGACTCTATGCTCAAAAGAGAGTCATCAAACTGAACAAATAAGCTTTGAAACAACATGTTTATTTGGTCATGTCTAATGGAAGGAACAGCAAATCTTTCAACCATGGGACATATGTCCTTACCTTCAGCCCAACTGGTCCAATTAGGCAACCTATCTGTCTCTGGACCTAAGGCACTGACGCGAGGGAAGCCCCATGGAGATTGGTTTAGATTGGATCCTTTAGCCAAGGACTGATAAGGAGAATGGACTTGTTCTGATTAACTGTGACCAATCAGGCCTTCCCTAGGGGTGACTAGGGGTGGAGCAAATTTGCTTCAGTCAAAAGAGAGGCAGGGATATACAGCAACTACACGAACACAATAAGGTTTGTTAAAACAAGAAGGGAGAAATCGAACCAGACAGGCAACCAACAGTGCATACAGTTGCAAAAGGTGGAGGCCGGGGCGGTGGGGGGGGGGGGGTTAAATACTTATTAAATTCTAATGGGATAATTACAAAATCAATTCAGCTCCCTTAGCTCTCCCCATATGAGAAATCCTTTTTGCTGTAGATCAAGGGTGTCTGTGCTTCCTGGGTCCATCACCCCAAGGGAGGCTGAGGACTCCCGGATGGAGATCCAGGAGATGTTTCTCCATGTCGGCTCCCACCCACCTGCAGGACCTCGACCTCTCTGCCCTTTCCTTCTCATCCCCTCTGTTCCTCTTCCTTCCTTGTCCTTCCTCACAATGCTGACCCTTTCTTTTCTCCAGCGGGTGGCGCTACATTTTTACTGTATGATTTCAAACCCCACATCCATCGTTAGCGACTAGCGTCAGATCAGGGAAGCACTGTCAGCGGAGGATTCCCACGGAGAACTTTCGGAACCCTCCTCCCTGGGACCCTACCTGGCATCCTTACAGCTGGACAGTAGCCACCTCCCTTGTCTTGCCTGAGGTTTTCCTCGCCTTTGACCACCTCCCCCAGGCAAGTTCCAGGTGTGATGTAGGTGTCTTCCTTCTGACACTGTGCTATAGAGCAAGGATTGCTACAAATTTCATGACCTTTGGATATAAGAAACATCACACTTCTTCACTTTCTTAAATCAAATTAAAATGGATCTGGTCCCCCACCCCCGACCTTAACAAAGACGATAAGAATGTTCATCTCAATCATGGAAGAGCTCTCCTGGCCTCATTCCTTTTTTTTTTTTTTTTTTAAGAATTTATTTATTTATTTTGAAGGGAGGGAGAGAAAGCACAAGTGGGGGGAGGGGCAGAAGGAGAGGGAGAAGCAGACTCCCCACTGAGCAGGGAGCCTGACACAGCTCCATCCCAGGACCCCGGGATCATGACCTGAGCCGAAGGCAGATGCTTCACGGGCTGAGCCCACCAGATACTCCCAGGTGCCCCCTGGCCCCATTCCGTGGCAGTCTTCAACAGTGCACAGCATTCAGGCTCTGGGTGCCTTTCCTCCTCCTGCTCACCAGCCATGCTGAGGTATACACTGTCCAAGCTGGAATGTTCCGTCAGGGCAAGTGGCTTAGAGTCCTTCCTGCCCAGCCTGACCCCCACCCGCCTCCCAGGATGCACCACGTAGCCTCTCCCCTCTACGGTTTTGCTCTGGAAGGGAACAAGTTCTACTCAAGGGACCCCAAACTTCTAAGCCTTCTATCAATCTTGGGAATGCATCCTCTCCCTCTGGTGGGCCACTGTGGCCTTGCCCCTCATCACCTTTCCCCCATCACTCCCATCAGTTTCTCTCCCTTACCCCTGTAGGCTCCCTCAGGGATTTGGAGATGACCTGGGCCCGCCTTTCCCGAAGATAGAAGTGGGGAACAGATATACAGAACCTATTCCTTTCTTTCCCTTTTTTTTTATAATAAATTTGTTTTTTATTGGTGTTCAATTTGCCAAATACAGAATAACACCCAGTGCTCATCCCGTCAAGTGCCCCCTCAGTGCTGGTCACCCATTCACCCCCACCCCCCCGCCCTCCTCCCCTTCCACCACCCCTAGTTCAAAGAGTTAGGAGTCTTCATGTTCTGTCTCCCTTTCTGATATTTCCCACACATTTCTCCTCCCTTCCCTTATATTCCCTTTCACTATTATTTATATTCCCCAAATGAATGAGAACATATAATGTTTGTCCTTCTCCGATTGACTCATTTCACTCAGCATAATACCCTCCAGTTCCATCCACGTTGAAGCAAATGGTGGGTATTTGTCGTTTCTAATGGCTGAGTAATATTCCATTGTATACATAGACCACATCTTCTTTATCCACTCATCTTTCGATGGACACCGAGGCTCCTTCCACAGTTTGGCTATTGTGGCCATTGCTGCTAGAAACATCGGGGTGCAGGTGTCCTAGTGTTTCATTGCATCCGTATCTTTGGGGTAAATCCCCAACAGTGCAATTGCTGGGTCGTAGGGCAGGTCTATTTTTAACTCTTTGAGGAACCTCCACACAGTTTTCCAGAGTGGCTGCACCATTTCACATTCCCACCAACAGTGTAAGAGGGTTCCCTTTTCTCCACATCCTCTCCAACATTTGTGGTTTCCTGCCTTGTTAATTTTCCCCATTCTCATTGGTGTGAGGTGGCAACTCATTGTGGTTTTGATTTGTATTTCCCTGATGGCAAGTGATGCAGAGCATTTTCTCATGTGCATGTTGGCCATGTTTATGTCTTCCTCTGTGAGATTTCTGTTCATGTCTTTTGCCCCCTTTCTTTCCCTTTGTGTTGACATAATTCATTTCAGTAGTCTAGGGGAGAACCTAAGGAAAGGTTTGAAATGTTCAGAGAATCAGGGATTGTGGGTGCAACGTGAATCACAGAGCCCTGTACTTTAAGAGACGAGGGCTTGTCCTCTTGATGCTCTGCCCTCAAGTGGGAGTTTATGTTAACACTGGTTGACATTAGACACAGGCCTCAAGGAGGGAGAGCCAGTGGCTGCATTGGGTGACAGGTGCAGCCCCAGGAAACCCAAGCAGTGGGGGCAGAGCAGACACCAGCTCTCACCATGAAGTGCACCTTCTTGTCCTTTGCCTTTTGTTTAACCAAGAGAGAAACTATAATACTTGGGTAAGTAAAAAAAAATTAATTTTTAAAATTATGCGTGCAGAGCACCTGGGTGGCTCAGTGGTTGAGCATATGCCTTCGGCTCAGGCTGTGAAACCAGGGTCTGGAATCCAGTCCCACATTGGGCTCCCCACCGGGAGCCTGCTTCTCCCTCTGTCTATGTCTCTGCTTCTCTCTCTTTGTCTCTCATGAATAAATAAATAAATAAATAAATAAATAAATAAATAAATAAAATCTTTAAAATAAAAAATAAAATAAAGTTATGCATGCATAAAATACTGGGTGTCTGCTGAGGTTAATGTTCCTAAGCAGTCATGTCAACCCCATTGTAAGGAAAAGTTAATATCTGTCCTTGAGATTTCACTACAAAAAATGGGGCAGGCTATGGAAGGATTGCAATATATCTTTTATTGACATGTTAGAGGTACCTAAAAAGCTCCATTACTTGCATTTTGAAATATCTTTGAGCACATTGTCAGCTTGAGACTAGAGTATAATGCCACAGAGAACCGATTCAAGCAACACACGATATGTCCAAAGCACCAACACACACAAAGGAGGAAGGTCAGACACAGCCTGCATTTTGCAAGATACTGTTTACCTGATGAAATTCTAGAATAATTGACAATGGGTTTGAACAAACAAACAAAAACTGGCTTTGGAGTGTCTAGAAACTAAACTGAATTTCCAGACTTTGAAACTTTAGGCTCCTGTTCTATAATATATTTTGATAAATATTCCAGAAAGTTAAGTGGATGGGTAATTACAACTACAGTTTGCAGCTAACTTCTGTAGTGATAGTAGTTTTCCAAAAGAAAAGCTAATCTCTGGTCTAGAAAACATAGTTGAATCTAAAGTACACTTTTAAGAAGCATCCTTGTGAGGTCTGTCAACGTGGACAAAATCACCTACTTACGCACTAACCGTGATAAAGAGTTTTGGTCGCACTGGTTTGGAACAGTCTAATCCAGCTAATGCATCATTAAACAGGGATGAAAGAAGGTTCTCTCCTGGAGACTGTCCAGAGAAAGGCCAATGGACAGGTCATAACTGATGGAGGCAGGCTGTGAGTGCCCTGAGAGCACCTGCTGTAGGCATTCGTGGGACAGACAGGTTATTCTGGATAAATAGCTATCACGTTTCATGTCTCATGTAAGCTAATTGTTATGAATGTGCCTCACTCACTATTTAGGATAAATTAGGCTTTCAAGTCTTAGCTAAAGGTTTGGGGAAATGGACATGTGCAGTGGTAGATCTACTAGCAGAGATCTAGTAGGTCTATGAGATCCCCACGACTAGATCTACTAGCAGACGTTAGTTTTCCCTGGCACTAACGACAATTGGAGTGTATGTGTGTAGCATGTGTGTGCACATGAGTGTGTATGGGTATTTAATGAGCTGCTGAGAACAATGGTTGTCTGTGTGATTCTCTCTAATGCATTGGAGAGTTGTTTCTTTGCCTGTAATCATGTCCATTTGGTAAGGACTTTTCGTGACTCAGTGGTCCCGAGAAGCATATGGATTGTCCACGCTAAACCAGGTTCCTGAGCTCTGTTTTCACTAGTTTACATGCTTTTCTTCCCCCCTGCAAAGTACAAGAGGCCACTAGCAACCCATTTGTATTTTGCCAAGAATCCTAAGGGCCCAAGTTATGAATCGATTAATCATCCTACAAAAGCACAATTCAATTGGCTTCAAGTCCATGCGAGGGCTGACCCAGCCAGACCCACACCTCCATGCAGCTTTGTTGGTCTCCACATATTTCTGCCAGATGCACTGTCAGCCTCCCAGAGCAGTGGTGATCAGCCGAGGTGATGGTGCCCCCAGGACATGTCTGATCATGTCTGGAGACGTATTTGGTTGTCACATGTAGGAGGAAGATGCTACCCGTGTCTGGTGGGTGTCAGGCCAGGGCTGCTGCAGAACCTCCTACAATGCACAGGACAGTCTCCCATAACAAAGGATTATCCAGCCTAAAATTTCAGTAGTGCCAAGGTTGAGTATGGGCCTGCCCCAACGGAATGATTAAAAAATAAATATTTGATTTATTTGTAAACATCATCAGCATTTTTGTTTGGGATAAATGTCTGGCAGATGTGGCCAAATATATTCTACTTTGCCAACATACTGAGAGCTCAGTATTATGGAATCACTGGGAGTCTCAAGGAGACACTTGAATTTTTCAGCTGGACTTTAGTCCATTTTGTGTAGGATATCATGCATCATGTGAGATGGGGAAGCCTCAGAGGTCTGAAGATGTGAATCAGAATTAGCTACCTCCCATCCACTTACTTATCCGTGCCAGGCACGGCAGCAGGCTCTCTCGGGCACACTGCACTTCACTCTCCCTTGCCCTTTCAAGGTGAAACACTGTCAACCCCCTTTTGTGATGAGGAAGTGGAGGCTTAGGAAAATCACAAAGCTGGTGAATGATGAAACAAGGATACAAACCCAAATCTCAGAGCCTTTACTCATTCCTCCTGGGATGAGATGCCCAGGGATCACCAAATTCTTCTAACCCTAGAGCAAATGTGTCTGGGCAGCAGGAAAAGAAAAGTAGATGGGAGATAACCAGGAACACCTTCATCTGAAACACAGCTACAATCCTCCAAATGTACCAAGTCTCTGCTTCCCTCCTGGGGTGAGTGCAACGTGGCTGGAGAGGGTCATTCAGGGAGGTTATTTTTACAAATCCCCTATCACGTGGAAAATTCAGGCAAAGCAGAAACTGGATTTTTCTTGAATTACCTCTACAAGAGTAGCTGAAATGACAGTCTGCACCCCTTAGCATTTTCAGGCTATATAATTCAGTCCAGTCCCCACTGCTTCTGGCCTGAGAACCACCCACTTGTGCTTTTCATCTGTATATACCCCATCATTAGTTACCGCTCTGGCTTTGGGGATCTCTCATCAAGTTTTCTTAAGAACAAGCATGAAACAGGTCTATTCTGGAAATTGTATCACATTCAACACATTCCAAATTAATGAACAGACCCTGACTGTTTTTTCACAAGCTTTCAACGCAGAGCTTGCTTCGGGGCGGGAGGGAGGCAGGACTGTCTCTCGGAGGCATCAACGAGTGTGGCACATCAGAATTTGGGGGACATGTTATGATAGTTGGGGAAGCACATCCAGATATGCGTGCGAACACAGTGTGTAACTGGGGTTTGGAAAGATCTCAAGTGTGCCGTGCTGGATGGTGCCCTACCTGCTAGAGCCCCCTGACAGGGGAGCTCACTTCTCCTTCCAACAGAGCACAGCTACCAGATTTCCTGGCTTCAGGGTTGGTTTGGAGCTTTCGCACATCCCGACAAATGTGAAAGCCTCATCTTCTTTGTAGGCACTTTATAGATTTATTACAAAGGGCATACTTTGAATATTGTTGTAGGCTCTAAGTTCTTGTCTGTCTGGCAGAGGAGAACTGAGCCTAGATCATTGTGCTTGCTGTGCTCCTTCCAAACCCCGGAGGCTTTCTTCCTTTGGAGAATTTTTTTTTTTTTTTTTGTGATGATTTCCTGTCTAGAACCCAATTATTCCAAGCTCTCTTCAAGTAAGCCCGTAAAAACCCAGAGACCATTTCAGAAAGGAAACAGCACTTTGTTCCACATCTTCCACCAGCCCTAAGGGATGAACGGGATGCACAGGGTCTGCATGGCTCTGTTGGCCAAGATTACAGAGCCTTTCATTAACTACAGTCTTTTTTCAAAACCCCTCTGAAAGCTTCTAGGTCATGATTTCTTCAAAGTCAGATAGCTGCTTCATCTGCTCCACTTGCATAGAGTGCCTCCTGAGGAGCTTCTTTTTACTTCTCAAGTCAACTCTCTTTGGTGAACTTGGCGCAACAGGAACCATGGATTTTAAGCCGCCAGCAAGTGGAGAAGGAGGTTTGCTGCTAGATCTGATATCTGGGATGGGTGGGTTCAGATTTACATTTAAAGGCGGGAGGAAGCCGGGCCTGGTGTGCGAAATTCGATCCAGCAGCAGAGTTCCAGAACCTCGCCTCTCCAGAAGATGCGGTGGTCTGCGGCGTGCTGAGCTGGGGGACGTGCTGGGTGCAGCGTCCAGGGACTCCCTTGAGCCATGGAAGAGGGCCAGGTGGGAGCCGTTGAGCCTCTTCCTGTCCAAGGGTCCTTTGCTTGGCTCTAGGGACACAGAGCTGAGCTGCTCCGCTGCTGCCTGTAAATCTAAGTCATGCAGGTCATTCTCTAGCCATTTGAGGGACACTGAATCTTTGAGAGCGGGGGACCCTGTGGCACTGACACCAGCCTTCTCCTGGTCGATGGGGAGAGTTCCTCTTCGGGCCAGGCGAGGGTGGGAAGCCTGGCCCTTCTCATAGACTGCCTTCCAGGATGCTGGTGCCGGGGAGGCTGGGATCTTGAGAACCTGCTCTGTGACTGTGGGAAAGAGGGTGGGGTCTTTGCCATCGATACTGTTGGTTCTGGAGAGCGGCCCCCTTTTGGGGAAGGACATATCACTAATGCTCTTGATGACCTCACCATCTGCGCTAGCACCGTAGGTCTCATCCTGACGCGTGTTGGCAGCCAGCACGGACGGCGCGATCAGACCCCAGGGTTCAGACTGGAGCCTCTTCAGTTGGGGCAGGCGGGCCCTCTTGGGGTTCCCTGCTTTCCTGGTGGGTGACCCAGGCTCATTCAGAGCCTTGGCAGTGTTGCAACTACTCAGATGCCCTGTTTGGAGGCTGAAGAAATCATCTTCCCTCTCACTGGGTGGAGAGCCCAGGCCTGGGGCTTTCAGTTCAATATCCGAGGGCGACATGCACAGTGGAGGTGGCTGTCGGTCTTCCACTTTGGGTGAAGGAGGGACATTGAGATACTGTTTGGTGGTTTTCGTGCCTGATGATGATTTATCTGTCGTTATAATAATCACCTCCTTCCCTTTGGCTTTGCAGGCGTCGAGCAGGTGTTTCAGGGCGTCTTTGTCATCTGCATTTATGGCGTAGACCAGCGCTGAAGCCCCAGTGCGGTCCTCAAGGCTGGGATCAGCTCCGTTCTCCAGGAGCAAGGAGACCACTTCTCCGCCAGCCCCCCTGATGCAGGCATGGATAAGAGCTGTCTTGCCAGACTTATCCTGGATATTGGGGTCAGCCCTCTGGTCCAGCAGGTACTTCACCATCTTGGACTTGCTGATGCTCTGCTGGTCCACATGTTTGGTGATGCAGGCCACCATGAGAGCCGTCTCCCCTTTGTCATTGCTTTCGTTGATATAAGCGCCCCCCTCCAGGAGGAGCCTGGTCAGCCTGAGCCTCCCCAGCCACACAGCCTTTAGAAGCGAGTTTCCATCAGTCCTCAGCTCTGTGTCGTCATCCATCCTACTGGCGCCAGCGCCTTGGGGCCACCGTGGCGATCAGACCTAGCGAGGGAAGAAGAGAGAAAGAGTGTCGTGTGTTCTGGAGGTGATCTGAGTGGTGCGGCTATTACAGGGCTGGATGCGGTCAAACCCCAGCTGATCCTGAGTGATGCTACCTTGGCCAGGTGACCTGGCTTGTCTGCATCCTTTTCTTCATCTGTACTGCGTGAGGGCTGGAAGGGTGGCAGGTGCTATAGAGCCAGCATGGATATCAAATGAGAGCACACACAGAAAACCCTTAAGCACAGTAAAGCAGCTGACACAATGCTACACCTAGTAACCAGGACAAGCTGCCGTCACTGGGCTATCTACTCCATACTTACCTCAGTTGTCGTATAGGAAACTTTGCTTCGTGCCCGTAGGCACCACTGGCATCAAGTCCCACAAGGAAAGGTGTGTGTCTCCCTTGTTTGCTCTGCAGCCCCAACATCTAGCAGCGATTTGCACATCATGTCACCTCGTAAATGATTGTCTACTGCATTGTTCTTCCAGCAGGAAACACACCAGAATGGTAATGGAATTATGGGCAGCCTTCATCTTCTTTTTGCTGTACTTCCTAAAATAAGTGTGCATTACCACTGTAACAGGGGAGAAATCAGGAAAAAAAAATCATTATAAGGCAAAATCAGAAAAAAAAAATCATTACAGAGCTACCCCTATCTGGGTAGTAGTCTCTGCTCTTCCAGCAGATGTCAGAATCCTCCTCATCCTCCTCCCAGTCTTCCAGAATGATGCCACACCACATCCTTCCCATAAACAGGTATAGAGCAGAGGACCAATGGATTGCACGCCTGCCTGCACAGGAACTTCCTCAACCTAGCCTGTCAAAGCTAGGTTTTCTGGTCTGGCTGTCCCCATGTCCATCACCCACTTCCTGCACCTGGAGCCTCCAAACTGGGTGTTACTCGAGAGGACTCCCACAGATAAGTAGAGGTGGGGGCCCGGGCACTGGCACCCCTGCCAGCCCATGGGTCCCTCCCTGGCCCCTACCTGTGCCATCACAGCCCCTCCCCGTGGACCCTGTGCCCCCTGGGTCCTGCTGAGCAAACAGCCACAGCTCTGCCCCCCACCTTACCACCCCAAGCATTACTGATCAGTTTATGATCCTCTATTAAATTGGAAGTCAGGAGCCTTTCCTGGCTGAAGCTGAGAGATGGATACATAGCCTTTATACATTTGTAATGCATTAATAGATACTTGCTATTTTTTAAAAGCCCAAACCACATTTAATTATGTGAAGAATGGAGATCCCTGGGTGGTTCAGTGGTTTAACACCTGCCTTTGGTCCAGGGCGTGATCCTGGAGACCCGGGATCGAGTCTGTCAGGCTCCCTGCATGGAGCCCGCTTCTCCCTCTGCCTGTGTCTCTGCCTCTCTTACTCTCCTCGTCTCTCATGAATAAATAAATAAAACATTTAAAAAATAATAATTATGTGAAGAAGAGCTCTCCTTATGCTTGCGTGTGAACACACACACACATGCCACACACACACACACACACACACACACACTTGCCTCCTTGAAGCCACTGTCTTCAGAAGCGACTATGTCTAAAGGTCTAAGGAAGCATTGTTCTAAGAGCTACATCTCAGCAGGATCTTGTTGCAGTTCTGTTTGTGTTCCCAGGAGATCTTTTCTGGAAATGTTTCCACCCAGGGACCACATGCTGTTAATTATGTGTGCAAGTCTATGTCTTCCTATCTCTCTGCTTCCTCCTTCTAAAGGTTCCTGCTGACCTGTGGATGTGTGTGCAGTGTGAGTGTGCACACATATGTGCGTATGTGAGTGTGTGCACATGTGTGTGTGTACACATGTATGTGTGTGCGTGTGCATGTGGGGTATGTGCACATGTGAGTGTGGGTGTCTGCACACATGTGGGTGTGTGCATGTGTATACATGCATGTGTGCTCTCATGTGGATTACATGGGTGTGTACACGCATTTGGGTGTGCACATATGTGAGTGGTTGTGCATGTGCTCCCGTGTGTGTGTGTGCACAAATGTGGGGTGTGTGTGGATATGCAGTGTGCGTTCATGTGGGTATGCACACACATGGATGTGAGGGGTGTGCATGTGGATGTGCATGCATGTGGGGGGTGTGGATGTGTGTGCACATGTGAGTGTGTACATGTATGTGCACACGTGGGGTGCATGTGTGTGGGAGTGTGTGTGCACATGTGGATGTGGGTATCATGTGGGGGTGCACGCGTGTGTGAGTGTAAATGGATGTGGGGGTATGCACACATGTGGATATGTGCTCATGTGTGGATTCTGAGGGTGTGTGCACATGAGTGTGCACACATGTGGGTATGGGTGTGTGTGCTCATGTGTGCATGTGTGCTCACATGTGGATGTGTGTGCACATGTGGGTGTGGGAGTGTGTTCATGTGGGTGTGTGCGCACGTGTGGATATGGAGGGTATGAGCGTGGGTGTGTGTGCCCATGAGGCATGGCCTCTCTTCTGTTTCCACCATCACCATTCCTCTCTGGTCCCACACAAACAGATCACTTTCCTGAGGTCTTCCGTGTTAGGGGTGCCCTCCCTGCACTCTGGACACCTGAAGCAGGGTTTCCACACGTAGGCGAAGGAGCGGAAGCAGCCAGGAGCAGGTCGCCTCTGCTCTGTCTCCTGCCCCCTGTCTGTGGCCCAGCCTCCCTGGCACCACCCACTGCGGCTCCTGCCCCCCCAACACACACACTGTGGACCTCAAATCTGGCTGCTTCTCACATGCCCGACTTTGTCCCTTGTAGCCCTCTTCATGTTTCTAAATGTAAGGCCTCCCTGACCTTTAATTATTCATCAGCCTGCAAACCTCAGCTCAAATGTTACTTCCTTTTTAATCAGGAGGAGACTAGGTGGAGATGGAAGCGGGAGGGCGGCATGAGATTACCACTGACTCACACCCAGGCTATGGAAACAACTCCCACAAATCACTTCCTCCAAAAGAGGATGCACAAATGGCCAGTAAGCACATAAAAAGGTGCTCAGCCTCATTAGTAGTCAAAGAAAATCAAATTAAAGCACAATGAGATAGCACCACACCTGGTGTCTAACTCAGCGGGGCCGAAAACCAGACCAGGGATGGACGAGGGTAGAAGGCAACAGGAGCCCGCAGCCGGGGCACAGACCAGCCCTCCAACCCCTGTAATTCCCTGCCTGCACTTCCACTTCTGGTAGATTGAAAAGCTTGGCCACAGAGTCCCCCCACCCCTGCCTGTACCCCGTGTGCAAGGAGATACTGGCCCTCCTCCCGTCAAGAGGAGGAGTCGGCGTGTGACCTGCTTCGACCAATAAAATGCAGCCAGAGTGACTTTCAGGCAAGGCCTCTGTGGATCTGACAGCTTCCAGTGTGCTGTCTGGAGCCAAGCTGCCTCAGACAGATGTGTCAGCTGTCCTGCAGAAAGGACACAGGGAGCCCCAGCTGACCACCCCGGCTGACCACCACCCTGTGACCCACCAGCCAGCCCCCAGCTAGTTACAGCTGCGGGAGGGAACCCAGGTGGGGGCAGTAGAAGTTTCCAGAACCTAGTCCAAACTGCAGAAATATGCATGAATAAATGGTTATTGTTTTAAGCCTTTCATTTTGGGAAGGTTTGTTCATATCAGCAAATTACCAATAAATCTGTATAGCCACACATATATGAAAATGTTCCCAGCAGCGCTATTCATAAAAAATAAAACCTAGAAACAGCCCCCCAAGAAGAAAATGAAGAAACGGTAGTATATTCACACGCTGGAGTGCTTTACTACATCTTTGCATTCTCGCTCTTTCTCACACTCACACACAGCACGCAGACTCTTACCCACACACACAACAGAGACACACAGCCCACACTCACAACACAACACAAGAAAAGCTGGATGCTGCATGGGCTCCTAGATACTTCGCAAGCTTCTTTGCTGAGCATTGGCTTGTTAATCTCCTGGGCAATGTCCTCCCCAGAGCACTGAGCCCCTTGCCCCCTCCGAGCCCCCAAGGGAGAAATGAGGTCTTCTCTCCCTCATCAGTTGTGCCACAGTTGAAAGAAGAATAAAGGAAAAGTCAAAGGGAAGGAGGAAGAGACAGGAAACGGAGGGTGGAGAGGACATGAGGATGGAGTCGAGTGATCCCTCTGTGGCACATGCTCGGGGCAATCCCAACCTTCCAGAGTACTCCAAAGTCCAGGGTAGGGAAGGAAGGAGGAAGGGCGAGAGGGAACAGGACGGGATATCTAGCTCTTCCTTCACTTGGAATGAGGGGTCACCTGCTGTCCTGAGCTAGGGCCTCGTCCCAAATCCTAGCTCCTAAGGAGATAACAGAATGCAGACAAAGCATTGGGTTGTTTCCCAGCCCATCCATGGGCACAACACCCTCTGTGTGCAGGGAGGATTTTTCTCTTTGTCCACAACCATTTTTCCACTGTGAGCCTTGCAACTGGCATTCCTGAATGACAAAAATGCAAGAGCTTTGAGTGAGGACAGAGTTGGACCCTGAGCTGACCCTTGCAGCACTGATCCGAGGCCAGCTGACTGGAGTCCTGCCATTCACTTTTCTGCCTCCCCCAGACCGACAAGGTCACGTTGACCTATCCATCTCAGAGTGGTGGCCACTCACCTGGCTTTCCCATCGTCATGGCCTCAGATCAGTGCTACAGGGGGCAGGTGGCCCGAGCCCCTGGTTTCAACTGATCAGGAGCCATGGTTTCCCCAGTGAGGCCACTGGGCACAGAAGTGGGGGCAAGTTAACCTTTTCTAGAGCAGACATTGACTAGTAGGGGGCAGGGTAGGAAGGAGATGTCAGGCAGTCTCCTCTCCCTTTCTTCCCCCCAGAGCCTGTGGGCAGTGGGTTTCAAGGATTTGGGCGGGATGTGGTAGAGGATCTGATTTCCACAAGACTGAGCTCTCAGTGAGCTTGTTGTCGGGCGCGGCTGGCTCCATGTCCCCCTTCTATTGGCTCCTCCTCCCTCTTCACTCTACTTTTCATTCTCCTCACTCCTACTCCCCAGGGTTTGATATCCCCATAAAGAGCTGATAAACTGGCATGTTTTTATTTAGGAAACTTGAATTAATTTCTATCACTTATAATAAAGCAAACCATGACTGACACCCTGGCATTACTTGCTCATCCATCCATCCATCCATTCATCCATTCACCATCAAATATATACTGGGTGTCAGTATACATGCTCAACATTAAGGACAAAGGAATGTGTAGAAGTCAGATTTGGAAGAGTCTGGCCAGAGGCTGGAGGTCACTAGGAGCCTCTGAGGGATGAAGAGGGTCAGAGGCACCAGTTCAAGGAGGTCAAGGAAGCATCGCGCGGGAGAGGAATTCTAAAGGTAGATTTGAATAGTGAGCCGCTGGATGGTGGGTCAACCAAGATCAAATGTATGTTGATTTGGGAATTTATCTCCCATTGTGCACAGTAGAGAAAGAATGTGAGGAGCACCGGACACAGGAAAGATCAGATGCCTTCATGGTTCCTCAGATCACCGGCGGAAGGAAGCAATTCTGACTGGACAGAGCTGACATGTGCCCAGAATTTTGAAACCCCAAGCGTTTCAACTGCTAGGCATCATGTTTTAAAATTAGCAACCCCAAAGTGGGTTTTTTTCACATGTTTCAGAAACAGAGTTAAGTGAGAAGTAAGCAAAATTTGGGGCGCCTGGGTGGCTCAGTGGTTGAGCGTCTGCCTTTGGCTCAGGGCATGATCCTGGGGTCCTAAGATCAAGTCCTGCATAGGGCTCCCCACAGGGAGCCTGCTTCTCCCTCTGCCTGTGTCTCTGCCTCTCTTGTGTGTCTCCCATGAATAAATAAGTACAATCTTAAAAAAGTGAGCAAAACTTTCTGGGTTCCTTCCCTGCTCCCTGCCCCCCCGCCACCCCTCCGCTCAGGGTAGTTTCCTCCCTCCCTCAACCACAGCACAATGGACCGAACACACCTCCCAGAAGCCCAGGGACTGTAAGAGAAACACTGAAAACTAAAACATCACCAACACCAAAAAAAAACAAATCAATGCTTTCCCTGATGAAGTGGGTGGGTGGAAGCAGTTGCCTGTTTTGTCCAGATACCCTTGCATTATTTTACTGTCCACAAAATTGTGAAAGTCTAAGACTTTTGAAGCTGCGAGGAGCCATCTTGTTCAATTGTTCCCAGTTTAGAAATAGGGAATTTAAAGACAGAGTCTTTTATCTTGCTGAATGCAAGCTCTTGCGCCTCTGCACATCTTTAGCCTGAGCAGCGTAGATCAAGGCTGTACAATAAAGGGCTGGGGGCCAAGTGTGGCCCCCAGGGACATCTTGCTTGACTGGCACCATGTTTTAATTTTTTTAATTTGAAGGTTTTAAGATGCATCATTCATTGTTCAGTTTGGCAAAGGCCCTGCCATTCTCTGTAGTCTTACCACTGGCCTGATTCACACATTCAGGCCATTTACCTCTGCAGAGATGTGGTTTTATGACACTAGATATAAAGTCAAATACTTGAGGGTGCCTGGGGGGCTCCGTCTGTGAAGTGTCTGCCTTTGGCTCAGGTCATGATTCCAAGGTCTTGGGATAGAGTCCTACATCGGGCTCCCTGCTCTGCGGGGAGTCTGCAGCTCCCCCTGCTTGTGCTCTCTCCACCCACCCCCTCTCTCAAATAAATAAATAAAATAGTTTTTTTTTTTAAGTAAAATACTTGGAATACAAGTCATGATGCTTCATTTTTCCCATCACTTCCTAGATTCTTCTGTCTAGAGGTTTGTTAGGAGGATCCAGTGAGCTAATAGATGCAAAAGCCCTTTTCATAAACTTTAAAGTATGGTTTGCTTCTGTGAGCCATTATAAACTAGGTAATCAACAATTACTTCAGTGCGGGGATCCCTGGGTGGCTCAGAGGTTCAGCGCCTGCCTTCGGCCCAGGGCATGATTCTGGAGACCCGAGACTGAGTCCCACATCAGGCTCCCTGCATGGAGCCTGCTTCTCCCTCTGCCTGTGTCTCTGCCTCTCGCTCTCTCTGTGTCTCTCATGAATAAATAAATAAAATCTTTAAAAAAAATTACTTCAGTGCAAATAAAATACCATCTGCTTAATCTCTTCTTCCTTGAGTCATGGGGCATCAGATTTCCAGTTAAACTCCCTGTTTGGCACCAAGATAAATCAGAGGCTTGAGGCATTGCATTCATTTGTGTTTGACCCCAGTGGA
This sequence comes from Canis lupus familiaris, assembly GCF_011100685.1. Lineage (NCBI taxonomy): Eukaryota > Metazoa > Chordata > Mammalia > Carnivora > Canidae > Canis > Canis lupus. Next base: position 58,346,724 of record NC_049224.1, read on the forward strand.
AAAATGATGCAAAAGGAGGAAGGCCAACTGAGTCCTGCAAACGTCTACATAGTGCCTCATGTTCCCAAGAAAGGGACTGGAAATACACAGAACTGTACTCAGTGCCCCAGAGCAAGTCTCTAGGACTTTCTAATGCACATGCTTTGTATTCATCTTACTTCTGGTTATGGCCTTAATCTTGTTGCTTGCCTACTTTCTCAACTTCCTCCTCCTCCTTTCCTCCTCTTCCTCTCCCTCCCCCTCCTCCTTCTCCCCTTTATCCTTCCCCCCCTCTTCTTCCTCTTCTGTTGTTGCTGAAGGACGAGTTCAATGCAGTGGTAGTCTCAGGGAGATAAGCATATGGCTGTTCTTATGTTTGCACACATAAGTTTGCACACAATTAAATCTTAATGAATCTCAACTACTTCTGATATGTGTCAACCTAACACCTTGTGGATCTTTATAAATTGCTTTAAAGTCTTTGTAGAGGGGCATTTGGGTAGCTCAGTCAGTTAAGCATCTGCCTTCGGCTGGGGTCATGGTCCCAGGGTCCTGGGATGGAGCCCTACATTGGGTTCCCTGCTCGGCGGGGAGTTTGTTTCTCCTTCTGCCTCTGTCTGCTGTTCCCCCTGCTTGTGGTCACTTGCTCTCTCTCTCTCTCTCTCTCAAATAAATAAATAAAATCTTTAAAACAAGTCTTTGTGGAACAAAATAAAATGGACTCAATGAGCATGCATTCGGTTAATCTATATGAATTTGCTGTTTCTGTAGGTCAAACAGTGGTTTAAAAATCACTTTTCTTTCACATGGTTTGTCCTGATATTTATGTGTTTCTCTAAATGGACCCTAGTTCTGTAATTGTTCCACAGTCTGAGCTCCCAAGGATGGACAACTGTGGCAGAAAGATTCCAGAGTAGAGAGGCAGGTGACCTGGATTCTAATCTCAGCCCCCAGCTACTAGGTAGCTGTGGAGCTGCTGGCAAGCATCATTTTGCCAAAGAACTTCAGTTTTGCCTTATAAGATTGTTATGAGGGTCAAATGTAGGCAATATGTGAACACTCCCTACAAAGTCCTGTAAATAAGGAATTATTATGTTGAATTAAACTCATCCAGGATCCTCCCTCTGAACCCTCCCACTGGGGTGCCCAGCACCCACCCCAGTGCCACTGCCATTCATCACCCACCCTCTTCCTCTTCCAATCACCTGCTCCTCCCTTTCTGGCCTCCACTTCCCAACCACAGTCTGCAGTTTGCAGAGTTTTCCCACATCCATGATCTCTTCGATCATCTTCCTCAGCACTCTTGCAAAGGAAGCATTATTATCCTAATTTTACAGGCACTGAGCCTGAAGTTCAGACAGGTTGGGTGATTTTGCCCAAGAGCACACGTTCGTAAGTGGTACAGCTTTGGTTCAAACTCTGCTCCTCTGAACCCAAGCCCGGAGCTTTCAGGAGGGAATTTCACCCACTCAGGCACACCTCCCCAGGACCGCAGCCCCTGGTGGGGTTTACAGGTGCGGGACAGCACTAGCCGGTTGTATAGAATGGGAAGGGCTACTGAGCCTCTCTTGCTGCGGTTTTCCATCGATCGATCGATGGAAGATAATAGCACCCAAGCTCGCCGCGGGCTGTGCGTAACAAGAGCAGAACGCATGGAGAGCGCTTAGCACAGGGCCCTGGCGCAGAGGAGCGCTCAAAAAATACTAGATTTTGGAGGAGTTTGGGTACGCCTTTCAAAATGCAGGAGGCCACACCGTTCCGGAGTAGCATTCGCGGAAGCGTGGGGATGTTTTATACTCCGCCTCTTCCTTCCGCAGCCACGGGAAGCAGTCAGAGGCGGATCAGAAGCTGAGCTCCACGTTAGCGTTAGCGATTCAGGAGGAGTCCCTTCTCCGGGGCCTTCGGGCGGCGATGCGCAGCGGGTCCCGGCGGCGGGGAGCGGGGCGCAGGGCGCGGGGCGCGGGGAGCCCGGGGCTCAGCGCGATGCTGGCGCTGTCCGAGGTGCTGGACGCCGGCGGTGAGCGCTCCGGGGCCGCCGCTGTCCGCGGGCATCTCCGCGAAGGCCAAGCGTGGCGTCAGGTGCAAGCAGCGCGGTAAGTGCTTCTCCATCACTGCTTTGAAACGCTCACATTCAAACTCTTTACGATTTCTCAAACGTGTTCCGGATCATAACCTCTCATAACCCGATCCTCACAGGTTTCTGCAAAAATGTAGGCTTTGCTCCCCCTTCAGTCCTTGCAGGAATTCAGACGCCTATCACCCAGCACCACTCCGCAACCATTTCCTACAAAAACCCAGGCCCCTACGCATCTCACCCCCACGCGTCAGTGCAAAAATGAGAAAAAATGTAAATCTATCTTCCACACCCTTCACCCACAATTTCCTGTGATAAAAGCAGCCTCTCCCAGCCTCCCACTCCTGCCTGGGCTAAACATCGTGGACTTACTTCTCGGGAGCTCAAGATCCCTCCCACCGGCTGCAGCGGGGGGGAGACCCTTGGGGTGCTCTTACCTGGCGGAGACGCTCACCGAACCAGGCCACCTGAGCGCAGACCACCGGTAGGGTCATTACTCCAAAAGCAAAGTCCAGGGTCACCTGGCATTCCCGCCCTCGGCTTCAAGCTGGTTCCCCAAGGGCACTGCCAGGCTGAAAGCGCCGGGAGCTGGGATGACTCCGGCCTCGTGGGTCCTGTGACTTGCCCAGAACTTGGTCAAATAAAACCTCTGCGTCAGTGCCTTTCTGATCCCTCCCTGGCTCCGCCAAGTTCGAGTGAGAACAAGAGAGTTCTCTCTCTCTTTTTTTTTAAGGGAAACAAGGAGGCGTGGAAGAGGAGAGCTGCGCGCAGTTCAGTCTTGCAGGTCTCCTGCGCCCCGCGCTCCGCGCTCTGCTCGGTCCCGGGCCGGGCCGAGGGCTGACTGGCGGCTCCAGGTCTCCAGCCGCGGCACTGGCTGGCAGGCTGCGTGGGGTGTGTGCCTGGGAGGAGCGAGCACCGCGGGGGCAGCGGGGGCGGGGAGAGGCGTCCGCGCCCCGCCCGCACCCGCACCCGCACCCCAGAGCAGGGTCAGCCTGGCCACACAACCCAGCCTGAGCTGGCGGTGAGGGTGGGGGGCCAAGGGTGGGCGCGGCGCCCCGGGGCAGGAGCAGGGCCGGCGCCCCCCCCTGCCCCCCCAGTCTACGCCACACGTGCGGACGCAACTCAGGATTCGAACTTGCGTCTCCTCTGCTGTCCACGTGGCCCTGCCTTGCTCGGGTTTCCTCCTCCGCCAAACTCCCCCAATCCAGAATGTTCGTCCACAGCGTGGAAGGGAGAGGAAGGGTGGAGGAGGGCAGGGCAGGAGACCTTCCAGCCGCCCCCCACCCGGGGCCCTGCATGTACAAACCACTGTCCTACTGTACAGACCCTCCAGGTGGGGGGAACCTTCCAGCCCCCCACCCCGGGGAGCCCAGCATATACCAACCACTGCCCTGCTGTATAGCCCGTCCAGGTAAACATGCACACGGGGTCCTTTTTCCTAAGAAAGAATTGACTCCTACTTCTAAGATCAATTTTAATTATTTAGGTTTTCCTACAAAATTGTCCATCTCATTTAGAATTTCGAATTCACAGGCACAAGATTACAATGAGCATTAGCTTTTAATTTTTCATCTCCTCTAATCTGTTCTTACATTCCCTTTTCATTCCTGATATTGTTGCATTTCCCTCCTCTTATTTTTGGTGTTTATGTGTAACGTTACTTTGCCATCATCAAATTATATGATCTATGTAATTTCTATTTTGTTGCCTGTTAAATGACCAATTTAAACTCAAAAACCATTTTTCCTCTTACTCAATGAAAGAAAAAAATGAACATTCTGTGTTTTGGGGTATAAACATACAAATACACCTGTAAAGTTAGTTGCATGTTGTTACCATCTGTATCTTCACTAGTGTATTGGTTAAGAGCAGAGTCTGCATGCATTTAAATTCTAATCAGCCACTTACCAGCCACAGATTTCTGGTGAGTCACTAAACTGGCCGGTACCTCAGTTTCCACCTCCATAAAATGGAATGAATAATAGCATCTATTGCAGATAGTAGCTACATTTACGGTGAGCATAGCATAAGGTAACTATAAACTTGTTGAATCGTGTCATACACTTGAAGCTAATGTAACATTGCGTGTCAGGTAGGATCTGTTTCCTGGGACCAGAGAGAAGGGAACTGGGTTAACACATGTGCAGTGTTAGTGCCACTGCCTGGTCAGGGCAAGCACTGTATAAGTCTTAGCTATGTGCATCTATCTGGTCCATTAATATCCAAAGTAAGCTGTTAAAGTGTTTCAGGATGCTCGGATTCATTTATTCAAGAAAAATTTATTGAGTTTGGGCTGTGTGACCAGATCTGCATTTTTGGGGGATGTGCTGGAGATTCAGCTGTGAACAAGAAAGACAAGTTCTCTGCTTTCATGGTGGGACCTTCTGAACATCTATATTTGTCAGCATCTCTTTGGGTGTGTTAGCGTACGTGTGAATCAGTGTTCTGCTGTTGCATCCTACCTGTTTCATGCAAGAGAACATGGGTAAATATTTTACAGCCTCTTCCAAATCTGCCTTCCAGTAGAATCTCAGTCCCTTCCCCAGAGATGGACCCATATGCTAGACCCATTTGATTAATAACAACTATATTTTTCAAAAATAATCATGACTAATAGTAGCAATAAGGAGTTTTAAATCCTTACTGTTGTCAATACCTTCTAGCCATAGACCTCGAGGAACACACCAATTATTATATTATCATTATTATTATTATTACTTGTTGCAGCAAGGGAGAATGCACACCATGGGAAATAGTAGGCACCTCAGTAAGAAGGTGTTAGAATGTGTTAGAGTTAAGGCTCTGGTTGGGAGATTTGGGGAAGGGTTCGCTCCACTCGTAACAGAGGAGAATCACATCAGATGGTATTCTAACACCACGAAGAAAATTATGAAGTGACCCTTGGTGCCCTGCTTCTCGTGCACTCTGTTTTTGTTTTTCTATTTTTTTAGAGGCAGTTGGCATATAACCTATTAGTTTCAGATATACAACATAATGATTCAGTATTTGTATGTATATATTGTAAAATGATCACCATGGTAAGTCTGGTTAACATCCATCACCGTCAGGTTAGAATTTTGTTCTTGTGATGACAACCTTTAAGATCTACTCTCTTTGCAACTTTCAAATATACAATATAGTACCTATTCTTAACCATAGTCATCATGCTATACCTTACATTCCCATGGCTTATTTACTTACCCTTCTTCCGTCTTGCCTGCCTCTCCATCCGCCTCCGGTAACCACCCATCTCTTCTCAGTGCCCACCCAATACACACCCTGCTCTAAGCCAGGGGAGGGATAGTGCTTGTCTCTTGTTCCTGAGCAGTTTCCCTGCACAGAGCATATTTCCAGCCAGTCATTGTCCTTAGGGAAGACAGACTCAGAGGTCACTACTGAGTGGCTTAGCTAGTGCTCTTAGCAAGAAGCCGAAAGTCATTTGAGTCACAGTCTTTCCACACTCTGGGAAGCTATGTTCAAGAGCCATGAGGTGCTTTCCTGAGATCACACAGCACATTAGTTCTAGGCTACCTGGCCTCTTGGGATCAGCTTCGTGGGACTGGATGTGTTCCAGACTGTTATAAATGTTTAAATAACTTTTACTAGATTGTTATTACAAGTATGTTATAGGTATCACCTAGAAAACATGGATAAGATATGGACATTCTGGCTTTTAATATTAAGTAATGGTTTCTTTCAAATGCTTTTATAAACTCCACAATTAAATCAGAGAAGTTTTTGCTGCAAGTATCATAAAATCCATCTTAAATGGACAAAGAAGGACTTCTCTTCTTACATAACAGAATGATGATGGATCAGAGGCTCCAGACTTCCAGGGCCAGCAGTGGTGCTTGTGGCATCTCCCTGGAGTTTACCAGAAGGCTGCCATCAGCTCAAGCCATAACATCACATCCCAGACAAATGTTGAGGAAGGAGTACAGCCAATCACATGGGTCCCTCTTATTGGGGGAGTAAACCTGCCCCAGCAGTAAATACACCACACAGCCAGGTTCTCCTCGAATCTTGTTATTCAAAATGGGGCACATGTGAGGGATACTAGGAAAATGGAAAGCCAGAGTGCTGTGATTGGTTCAGACCACAACCAGTCCTTTCCTTGGTCTGGTCTAATGGCAGTCCAAATGAAATAGAATTCTTTTAGCAAGAAAACAAATAGGAAGTGAATGATGTGAGTGTCACAGTGCTTGTTATTAAGCCCTTGGGAAATGCAGAGGAGCAAGAAAAAGAGGCAATCAATAATATTCATAATATATAGGTATAATTTATAAAACTAGAATTAAACAATAAAGTACATTGTATTAATCTTGTATCTCTTCTTTTTTCCTTAAGAAATCTGCTATAAAGCTATCAAGTCAGATAATTTTTTGCTCTATGACTTATTTCCACATGGTTGCATGCAACTCTTCTGCTTCGTTGTTAATGGCTACAGTATATTGAAGTACATGCATGAGCCAATTCTCTGTTGAAGATGTAAAGGTTTCACATGGTTTCTCTCTGTTGTAAATCACACTGCAGTGAAGAGCCTCTAGTTAATCTTCAAATTTCAGAATTATTTCCTTAGAGCAAAATACCTGAGGTTTTTGACTAAAAGGTATGCAAAATTTTATCATTTTTATACATATTTCAAATGCATCCTCCATGAAGATTGCACCATTTTTCATCACCCCTTGGTCATATTTAAGTGCATCCTCAACCACGTGAGATCTTATCATTAAGGAAATTTGCTGATGTGATAATTAAAAATGTATCAGGTCATTGTTTTCAGTTGTATTTCTTTTATTACCAGTCAGGTTGAATTTTTAAAAAATGTTTATTGCTGATTTTTCTGTAAATTGCTCATTTATATCTTCTAAATTTTGTCTTGGTGTTCGTGATTCACACTTGAATAGAAAATGGAATAAAGCAAAGAAGATTGTTCATTATTTCCCAGAGATGATCACTATTACTCATTGCTCATGCAGGTTCATGTGGGTTATATATTCTTCTCTCTCTGTTTCTGTTTCTCTTTTTCGGTTTCTGTCTCTATCTCTCTGTCTCTTTGTCTCTGTCTCTCTCTGTCTCTGTATCTCTCTGTTTCTATCTCTGTCTGTCTCTGTCTCTCTCACGTCTCACATCTATCTACTTAAATATCTTATGATTATTTCCTTTGAATAAATGGCCAAAAGTCAGATTTCTGAGTCCATAGATAGCAAAAATGTTTAGGCTTCGAATAATTGTCAAATTGTTCTCTGAAATGTGGTAATAATATATCAAATTCATGATACACCCTCATGGGCCCTACCTACAATAATGTTATTTTTAAAAAATACGTGCCACTGGAGAGGCAAGATTGTAAGTCTTTTCTGTGATTCTAGCTTTCTTTGGTATTCCCAGGGTTGGCTATTTGGGGCCTCTTTTCTCTTCTTCCTTCCTAAGACCCGATCAGACCTGATCTACTTCTTCATTTGTCTTCCACACACAAATCTTTGACATTTGCTAATTGTAGTATTTTTCTAATTTACTACTGTTTTCCTTTAATTCCTATTAATTCCTTACTCTTGTTTTCCTGATTTTGTTTTTTTGAGTTGAATTCATGGTTAATTCTTACTCTCCTTTGCACTCAATTGAATTCCTTTAAGGATATAAATTATCCTCAGGGCACAATTTTGCCAATCCCTTTCTCTTTTGTTGTCTTCAAACTGAAAATAACTTTTTGAAAAAAAATGACACTTTAGTAATATCAGAAATTTTAAAGAAGACAGAAAAGCACACACTCACACAAAAACCAGAAAATCGTTTGAAAGTCCACAACTTTGAGTTAACTATTGTTAACATTTCAGGGAACATCTTTCCAGAATTTTGTCTTATAAATGTACATACAAATTTTGTGCAAATGGTGTCTTACCATTCTTTTAACAATATACTGTATAATGAAAATGTTTTTCTCTTAGTGAATGCAACACACACAATAACTTTCAATGAGTCCACTGTATACAGATATTATTGGGGTACCTGCTTGGTTCAGTAGTTGAGCATCTGACTCTTGATTTCGACTCAGTTCATGATCTCCGTGTTGTGAGACTGAGCCCCTGTTCTTACTCTGTGCTCAGCAGGGAGTCTGCTTGGGATTCTCTCTCCCTCTGCCTCTGCCCCCACCACAAATAAATACAAATAAATCTTTAAAAAAATACATTGTCATTTATCTAACCAACCTATAGGAGATGCACATCATAAGTCTTTCTAATTTTTCACTGTGATAAATAACTATCATACCTTAGTATATTTGCCCAGCCATCCTCTTAAATACCTACAAAATAAATCGCTGAGATGGATATATATATATATATATATATGATATGGAGAAAATATTAAAAGTTTTAATAAATATTTCTAGACAATCTTCCAGAAAGATTATAAAAATTTACACTCCCTAAACAGAGTATGAGACTAACCATTGTCTTACACCCTCATGGGTTCTGGATAGCATCAATCATCTTAATCCCTACAATCTAATAAGCAAAAAAAAAAAACAAAACAAAACTTCTTTTTGCATTTCTTTAGCTACTAATCACCTTGATTCACTTGTTATGTTGTGTTGTGCATGTTATGTTATGTTTTGTGCATGTGCATGTGTGTGAGTTGATTGCTGGCATCCTTTCCCATTCTTCTATTTGACTTGTCTTATTAATTTTTGAAACTTTCTCTATATATTATGTTTATGTTCTTACTCTGTCACACATATTACAAATATTTTCCAGTGTTTTATTTGCATCTTAGTTTTATTGTGTTGTTTGTGTCATAAATGAGTCTTTAACTTCTAAATTGTCTAAATCTATCTTTATTTTCCTTTAAATTTCTTGCCTTTAAGGCATCATGTTTAGAAGATGCAAACCCTGCCTTGGTGCACCCAGGTGGCTCAGTTGGTGACACGTCTGCCATCAGCTCAGATCATGATCTCAGGATCCTGGGATCAAGTCCTGCATGGGGCTCCCTGCTCAGTGGGGGGTCTGCTTCTCCTGCCCCCCCCCACTCGTGCTCTTGCTCTCTCTCTCAAATAAATAAATTAAATTAAAAACAAAAAAATTAAAAAAACAAAAACACACAAAAAACCAGCTTCCTACTGATGCTCTTCGGGTTTGATATTTCACAGTCAGATGTTTGCTTCTCCTCATCTGTAGTTCATGCAGTTAACTTGATGTGCATTGAGATTAATTGTGTTTCCAATGACAAACTAATTACCCCAGTGAAATTTTTGAAGAATCTTTCTTTCCCCCCTCTGCTCTTGAATGGTGTTTTTATCACAGGCTACATTGCTATAAAAACTTGAATTTATTTGTGAACTTCCCATTCTAGTTAATTGATGTACCTCTTCCTCTATTTATGCCCCTTCTTTCTGGTTATTATAAGCTTATGTTACAGTGTTGGATGTAATGGTGTAGATTTCTCTTTAAACTACTTCTCCCAAACTTCCTGATTTTTACCACAGATTTACCCTTTCAGATTAATTTTGGAATCATCTTAGATTCTAAAAAATACATTTTTGATCAAATAGTGTCTTTTTTCTAATCATTATGACACTACTGAACCATCTTCTTATTGCTGAAAATAAGCATGAGCTCCATATTTCCAGGGGAAAAGCTCACATTTTTTCTTGGGGTCCTCAGCCACAGTCTCGTGTAGAACTGCCCTGAAGACCTCCACAGAGAAGCCCAAAAGCCTCCAGGCTGCTATATGCAATGGACTGAATTGTGTCTCCCCTCTCCCCAGTATTCATAGGTTGATGCCTAACCCCCAGTGTGATGGTATTTGGAGGTGGGCCTTTGGGAGGTAGTTAGGGTAAGATGAGGCCATGAGGATGAAGCCTTTATGATGGGCTTAAAGCCCTTATAAGAAGTGACAGAGACCTTGCTTCCTCTCTTTCCACCATATCAGGACACAGCAGGAAGATAAGGGGCCCTCACTAGGAACTGAAACAGCCAGCGCCTTGGTCATGGACCTCCCAGACTCCAGAACTGTGAGAAATAAATGTTTGTGATTTGAGCCACACCATCTATGGTATCTTGTTATGGCAGCCCAAGAACAAGAGAATCTACATGAATTTGGCCATATGCTGAGTTCAATCATCTGAGTCTGTTCATTGATGATTCTCTCCCCACAAGACTCATAGTTTATTTCTTTGGATAAGATTCCTAGAAAAACCAGAGGTATTTTCTGACTGTAACTCCCAGACATGTTCTTATTTCTTCAAGTCTGTGTTATAAGCATAGAAACATTTAGCAAGATTGGTTGGATTACGCACTCTGGTGATGGCAATACGCCTCCTAAGGGACATTATACTTCAAAGCAACCATCATGGGGTAGCATCAGGGCATGGACTTCCTAGGCAGTGAGACCCTCCCAAAACCCCTCAAAACTTTGGGCACCAGCCTATGTAAAGCACTAATATTGATGTAAGTTAGTACTCAATGAGGACTCATAGATTTATATATGTCTAAGTGTATGTACATGTGTATATGTGTACATGTGCATATATATATATACACTCAATCTATATATGTGTCACACATCTATGTATAGTGTATATCGTCACAAAGGCTCTGGCATCAACTCTAAACACCTCAGTGGAAATTTGGGACAAGACTCTAAGGAACTTGTGCCTCTCAAAACTTTTTTTTTTTTTTTTCCAAAACTTATCTCTAATTGTGACTTCCAAGTTATTGTCACCTGGGAAGCAACTTGGGAAGATATTTTGGAACACTGGCATCTTTGCATGTAGTTGTGTGCTGGCAAAGGAAGCTGGTTTTCTGCTGGGAAAATGGATGTACATATCTGTAAATATATACATCTGTATAAATGTATGTATATATATGTATATATGTACATATACACAGACATACATATAAAAGTTTATTCCTAACCTGATTAATGGGGTACCTGGGTGGCTCGGTCCATTGAGTGTCTGCTTTCGGCTCAGGTCATTCATGATCTCAGGGTCCTGGGATAGAGCCTGTGTTGGGCTCCCTGCTCAGTGGGGAGTCTTCTTCTCCCTCTCCTTTTGCCCCTCCCCCACTTGTGTTTTCTCTCAAAAAAAAATCTTTACAAAAGCTTGTCAAAAAAAATAAATAAATAAACCTGATTAATATAAGTGGCATGTAGCATGGTATTTACAAATAATAGTAAAATATACAATCTATTTTTTGTAAATTCCATACAATCAATTGTTTTTCATAGAACAGGTTCATCGATTTTTAACAAACTTTTATATCCCCAGTTTATGAATGCAAGCCAACTACAATTTCACAAATGGAGCTGCATCCCAGCCCACCTACTCCTTCCCCCCAAAATGTACTGTCATCCCGTCAGACATGGGATCTACTCTTCAACTGTTTCTCACCGCATACAAATTACATTCGTGAAACGGAAATCTGCTTCAGTTTCCACACTAACTTTATGTTTGATCTGCATTATTATAAGTTTTTCCTGTTAGGTACTTTCTTTGGTGTAGACAATCAGTCAAGCAATAAATCAATAAATAAGGTTTGTCGCACCTGCCAGTTGGGTTGTGCCAATTCTTCCATGTGGCCTATTCCAAGCTGCCATTGGGCTATCACCGAATGCAGAGTTGGGAAGAGAGACAAACCTCTATATAGTATTCCCAGCATACCGACACAGCAAAGCTAAAGAACCTCAAGAGCACAGATAATATAGTAAGAGGTATTAAATAATTAGGAAGGGATAAATTTTGAGTATTTATCCCCTTTGTTTCTTAATGGAATTTAATTGTAAGTTTATATATTAATTTTTAATAATGTTTATGTTTGACAAAGGCTCAAAAAATTCCAGGAACTGCAACTACCAGTTCTCGTGAGCTGACTCCAGCTCTGCTGCCCCACACCCCTGTGATCGTGGAACGGCTGGGCTGGAAAGGTGTTAGCCATGACACACTGTCCACGCACATCCTATGTGGTTGGAGAAGCAGCAGTCTTAGGGTTACCCGAGACCAGAGCTAGTGACCATCAAAGAAACTCTCCGTTTCCCAGCAACTGGGCCAGCATGTTTGGCTCTGCATCCTGCTCTCCAAGTGTGGTGCCAGCAGCAGCAGAATTACTTGGGAGCATGTTCAAGACACAAAATCTCAGGCCTCTTCCAGACTTGCTGACTCAGGAAAATAAACTCCAGGTGATTTAATGCCCGGGGTTAAGAATTTCAGGTACACTGTCCTTGCCAGAATGTCACTGTGGACACCCGAGGCTGCTGACACCGAGTCTTTCTGGAAGCAGGGTGAAGGTGAAGCTGTCTACACCTGCGGGTGGCTGGAAGTGAGCACATCCACAGTTCCCCAAGCTCACCCTCCTTCTGCCAAGGGAAGGAGTGAGGACCCCTTGGAACTTCCTAGCACTCTCCCATCCTCTGGGGAAAGTGGGAGCTATGGGAAAATCAGCAGAGGTACTGAGCTCACAACACTCGTTTGATGCCCAATTTCTGCTGCCACCTCTGCTCTGCTCTTTCTCACTTGGCTCTGAAGAGGTGGTATTCAAAGTGTCGTTGCACCATAAACGCTACAGCATTGTGATCGCCGGTGTCCTCACCACCCTCTTCTGAGGGCTCCTGCGGAGATTGTTTTTATCTTTTCGGATTTGAAGTGCTTTATAAAAATACTCAGCAAATATTTCAGTGAAACGAATGTCCCTAAATAGGCACTCTATCCAGTGTAAGTCATGATCACCAATGTTCCTCTGAAATGCCCAAAATAGAGTCCGTGCTGGCACTTCCCTCCGAGGAGCAGCCTTGTTTAGCTAACCTAGTTAGAAGCTGTCAGCTTGTGCTTTGGGTCCTGTGAGTGTCTTGTGATTCTTCGTCTCCAAACGCTTCTCATCCCCCGGAGGAGCTTCACCATGTGCAGGGTTCCAGGATCCAGGACAGGGGCCCGTGGCCCACCTGTCGTGGGGACACAGCCCCTGTTTGCAGAGCCCATGGGAGCAGCGTATGGGCTTGCAGCAGGGGCAGCCCCTGAGCAGAAGATGCTGGAACTTCTCGGAGATGTTTCCTTTGGGCGGTGTCTCTGCTGGTGCGGTGGGCAGGTGTGATGTCCCCCTTTCTTCCAAGACCCCTTGTCTGGCTCCAACAGTTGGTCACTTCCTTTAGGCCAACATATACAGAGGGAAGTTCCTTCATTTTAATCTGATTCCTGCAGTGATCCAGGAGAAGAAGGGGCATTTTTCACATCTGTCGTTCCAGGGGGACAAGTGTCCCTGACACCACCAGAAGCAGCCGAGGACTAAGGTAGCATTGAAGTCCAGGTGGGTGCCTGATGGTGGCAGCAGTGTCTGGCTCGTCCTGATGTGTCAGGGAGTTTCTGTTTCCACACCGAAAAGGTCCGTGTCCCAAAACCCCTTTCGGTCATGGGCAAAGCAGAACTACTGGTCACCCTGGGTGGCAGCCCAAAGCCACCTCTCCTATGATCTGGAAAAGTAGCCTCTGCTGAGTATCATGATGGAATTTTATAAAACTTGAAATTAAAACAGATAAACAAACAGAGTTTCATGTACATGAGTCAGACTGGTACAGCCATTAACAAAACCCTCATTTTGGGGAGAGACACAGTAGATCCCGGGGTAAAGATGCAAGGCCCCCCCCTAGAGCCGTCGGCTACTTGGACCCCTGGGTTACAGCCCAAGCAGAGCCAGCCAGAGAGGGAGTCGCTTGGGAGTCAGAAGAGGGACCTAGCGAGGGCCACGGGGACACCTACCCAGGGCTGCGGCACAGGCAGGCAGGGGGCCGATGTCCCAGGCAGCTCCTCGCTGCTACACAGACACTCCCTAAGGGATCAAGGGAAAGAAAACTATGAAAGCTTGTTTTTCTTTATTATAAAGGGAATACATTTATGGTGAGGAAATGTGAAAGGCACCGAAGCAGATAAAGAATAAAGTTAAACCCCCACGTGACGCCACTGCCTTGAACAAACCATCTGTAATATTGCCATGTGTTTCCTTCCTGCAAAAGCCAGGAGTCCACGCAGTCCAGCCCCAGCCCGGTTATGTGTGTTGAAAAACCACTTCCTAAGAGCAATCAAAAGCAACTGGGATCTTCACTGGAGATCTTCAAAGAAAATCAAAGGGAATCCAATTCATAATCCACAGATGCACTTCTTAAACATTCCTTCCCATTCCAGCCTCTGGACACCTACACACCTGCACACCTGTTCACCTGCACACCTACATACCTGCACACCGACACACCTGCGCACCTGCACACTTGCACACTTGCACACCTACTTACCTGCACACCTGCGTGCGTGCCTGCATACCTACGCACCTGCCCACCTGCACACCTGTGCACCTGCACACCTGTGGCTGCCCCAAAGTGCTCTTGGTCCCTCTGCAAGCCACTGCCAGTGGCCTGTCAACCCCGATAGAAGGTGCCCCAAGGCTCTCTTTCTCATCTGAGAGCCTCTGATCCCTTCTCAACATTAGATTAGGTGGCCTTGCTTCACACCCTGTAGCTTCTCCTTTCTCTTGATGTTGGAACTGATGCTCAGTTCCCTGGGGAGAGTCCAGGCATGTGGACTCCTTCCTTCCCCTAGAGGTCGGGGGGGGGGAAGCAGAAGACTCCTTCACATGCAAGGGAGGAAAAATAATACATGCAAATGCCTGTCTTGTAACAGCTTTTAGGGAAAAAACTATGAATATTTTACATGCATTTTTTTATAAAACTGCAATTATATTACAGGGGCTATTTTGCTTTTATTTATTTTTATTTTTTAATGATTTTATTTTTAAGGGATCTCTGCACCCTACACAGGGCTTGAACTTACATCCAGGAGATCAAGAGTCACAGGCTCCATGGACAGAGCTGGCCAGGAGCTCCTGCAGGTGCAATTTTATATTGTAATCTGTTAACTTTACATTATATTCATTCACTCATTAATTAATCAATTCATTCATTCATTCAGCAGCTGTTGTGGGTTTATTATGTGTAGGACACATGTGTATTCTTTCCCTTTCAGAGGGAAAGAATAGTGATAAAAGGGAAGCAGACAGAAATTCACACCATGGTGAAGCATAGTCCCCCGAATTCCTGGGGGAGGCTGGGGCGGGGACCACCCCTCCTGTGATGCTCCAACCCTGATGTGTGCAGGAAACACCTGCCCAGCTTACGGGGAATGTCAGTTTACAACCAAACATTCTGACTCTCTGGGTCCTGTGCTGGGCCCAGAGCTACCCTCCAAGAAGCAGTATCCTGCTGTCCTGACACCACCGTTTTGGAAAACTCGCTTTGGAAAAGTCTGCAACATGTCGCACCAGAAGCAAGTAATGCTGTCTGTCCTGCACCTGGTGAGCTGCCCTCCTGGAAGCAGGCTCAGTCGGGCTGGGGCAGGTGGCTAAGAACAGCAGGAGCACAAGGGCCAGGCCTCATGGGTCACTGACCTAGGACAGGGGAGGAGAGGGCACAGGGTTAGCCACGCTGGCTATGCGAGGCCCCAAACTTCCCAACCTGAAGCTCTGAGAACACAACTGAAGACCACCTGGTTGGGGAGCCGGGCAGCAGCGTAGCCCTCCAGACACCACCTGGTCCCTAAGGCACCTCATCTGGGCAGGGCCATGTGTTGTCAGGATGTCACCGCTCAGCAGGACCAAGCTCATAGGCAGGACTGTTTCCATGGGTCCTTCCTCTCTCATGCTTGGCTCCTCCTCACCCCCCACCCGTCCACCCAGGCTCTGACTTGCTGTTTGCTCTCTTGTCTCCATCCTTACCTGACTTTCTTGGCTTTGACACAGCAGATTCCTGGGCTTCATGGACAGTGAGGGATTGATGGAGCCAGCCAGGGTGCTGCCAAACCATGAGGTCTGGCCCCAGCGCACAGCTGCCTCAACCGCTGCTGCTGACAGCACTCCCACACGCGACACAGGACGGTCCCCACATGCGCAGGGGACACACATGTCCCTCAACTCTAGAATCGTGTGACCTCAATGTCCTTGGATCTGAAGACCAGAGTGGAACCAACAGAAGCAAGAATTAAGAAAAGACAGCAGAACACACAAAGCTTGATCTCATGGTCATGAGTTCGAGCCCCACACTGGGTATAGAGATCACTTTTTAAAAATTAAAAAAAAAAAAAGACAGGGACACCTGAGTGGCTCAGCAGTTGAGTGTCTGCCTTTGGCTCAGGTTGTGATCCTGGAGTCCTGGGATTGAGTTCCCGCATTGGGTTCCCTGCAGAGAGCCTGCTTCTCCTTCAGCCTGTGTCTCTGCCTCTCTCTGTGTCTCTCATGAATAAATAAATAAAATCTTTTAAAAAAAATTTTTAAAGAAGAAAAGACCTGAATATCAGAAGCTCACAGATGACATTAATATTAATATGATAGTTTCCTTTAAACTGAAATGTAGGCAGCCACTAAACCTGACGTTAGGGAAATATGAAATATGGGCTGACATGTATGATCTGTAATGTTGAACAATGTGTGTGTATAAAATTATGGGAATTACAGCAGCTCTATCCATGTGACGGTGTTTTGGTGGTTTTCCCTTCTATTCCTCTACATTTTCCATGAAATGTTTTCCTACAATGAACATGCATTTGATAACTAAACACAAATTTAAATTACTTTAAAAATAAATGTAAGGGCACCTGGGTGACATGATTGGTTGAGCGTCAGAGTCTTGATCTTAAGTCAGGTGTGGATCTCAAGCCCCGCATGGGACTCAGCACCGGGCATAGAGTCTGCTTAAATAAATAAATAGATAAATACATAAATAAAGAGAAATAGATGTAGCTTAAAATGAAGAAAACCTGCTCGTACATCACTGGAGGAGATGCAGGAAGGTGTGTGCTCCCACACATTCAATGAAAGATGAGGATACTCTCATGCACACACTTGGTGTGTAAAGATCCTCAACCTTTTTCTCAAAATGATGCTGTGTTGTCAGGCGCCGAGAGCAGTTGATAAGCTGTCTGGGATCAGCCATGTTCCCTTGAACAGCGTACTGTGTTTGGCAGAAACCACATGATTGATCTTGGATTGTCACCCATCCCCAACTCCAGACCTTGTCACCAAGTGTCCTCAGCAAGAAGGGCCATGTCTACACGTCAGCAGAACCCCAACTATCTCCCCCAACACTTTAGATCCTCCTCCGGAAACCCAGTCTTTGTGTCAACTGATAGGAATTTGGGATGAAGGGCCTCGGGGACCATGTGCTCTTGCCCCAGTGCTACCAGAGGCCTGTGGGTGGGGATGGCGAACCCTGGGGGCACACAGACCAGTGGCCGGCTCAGTGTCCCTGACTGCTGGCCCATGCCTGTCATCACAACGAGCTTCAGTTTTCTGTTGGGGACCATGGCTCTGCCTTCCCACACCGTGGGCCCTCCCCAGGCCACTCCCTTCTGACCCGCAGCCACTGGCTATAGAGCAGGTGAATGGCACCACTCGGCAGGCTGTGCACCCCAAGGCCATCTGTAAACCTTCTCATGTAGTTTAAGGGGTGAGGCAGGCATGATGGGGACAATGGAGGCCTTGGGGTGAGTCAGCTGAGCCTGGGGAGGAATGACACAGGTGAGTCTCTTCTGCACTGGGAGCATCCTATGCACACCATGTACAGATCATCACAGCAACGCCCCCAGGTAGAAAGTGTTGTGATCCCAATTTTGAAGATCAGGAAACCAAGAGGTTGTGCTAGTTTCCAATAGTGGCCATAACAAATGACCAAATTTAGTGGCTTAAAACAACACAAATTTATCTTACAGCTCCAGAGGGCAGGGGTCAGAAATGGGTCACACTTGGTTAAAATTCGGGCACCGGAGGGGCCACCTGCCTTGTGGCGACTCTGGGAAGAACTGGCGCCTCACCACCTCAGCCTGTCTGGGCTACCCACACTCCTGACTCCTGGTGGCTCCCCTTCTCTCTGACCCCTGCCTCCCTGATCCTTCCTGAGGACCCTTCTGACACACTAAGCCAGGTAGTCTGGGGTACTCTTAACCACACCTGCAGTGTCTCTTTTGCTGTGGAAGGCCACACATTTCACAGGCTTCAGGGCTTAGGATATGGACATATTTGGGGGCCATTATTGTGCCTGTGACAGGTGTAGAGAGACGTGAAGTGCCCAAGATCACAAGCTACCAGGCCCCCACGATTGTGCCGATGGGCAAATAGGAAGATAATGGGGGGCTTGCCCTGAGGAGCCCCTTGCCCCTCCTTGGCTCCACCTGACACCTGAGGGAGGGACCCCTGCCTCACCCAGCACCCACCTTCCAAAGCCCTGTGTGGCCTCCCCACTCCCTCAGCCATCCTGGGGAATGCTCTGGGGAGCCTTCCACATTCCCACTGCACTATGAAGGCATTTTGCTCATGGTGTGGCTGGATTTCACATCTTCCTGTCCTACTGGCCTGGAATAAAGACCACATCGGATCCTTGCCGTGTTCACAGGGTCCATGACACACGTGCCAGCCAGTCCCTGCTGCCCTAGTGACCAACCGAGTCCACACCTTACCCCACCATCTTCATCAAAGACTCTGGATATGCCTTGACCAAGAAAGCCCTAGTCCTTATCCAGCATCTGGCATCTAATCTATGAGACTCAGCAAATGGACTAACAGGTGTTGCCCACTGACTGACCTGTCACTCACTCTTTCAGTTGTCATCCGCGTACCACCCACCACGTATTTAGTGCCACTGCATTAATTAATTGTCTCTCCTCATCAGAAAGTCAATGCCAGGGCAACAAGACTCTTTCCTGCCTGTTCGCAGCTAGACCTGGCATGTGTGACCCTAGAAACAGCAGTCAGAACATCCTGTGCACATGAGCTCACAGTGTGGGATGTGTGATGAACACAGGAAGGAAGGAAGGAAGGAAGGAAGGAAGGAAGGAAGGAAGGAAGGAAGGAAGGAAGGAAGGAAGGAAGGAAATGACAAAGCAGGAAAGGGCATTCCTAATTACATCTACACTGAGATGACTTCTCTTACCTGTTATATTCATGCAAACACAGATGCTGAGTCATAGCTGCCAATGTCAGGCTGCAGAAAACCACTCACAGATGACCCGTGAGGATGCAAAATGACACAAGCCCAGGAGGGGGACTTGGTGATCCTAGCTGGACTATATATGCCATTGCATAATGGCCACACAGAAGAGATCTACAAGGTCAGATTTGGGGTGGGGGAGCCCAAAGCTTCATGTCCTCCCGCCATCCTCCTGCACATCTACCCAGAAGCTCTTGGAATCTCTTTGTTCAAAAGTCTTTCCAGAGCTTGATCACTGGCCCCAGGCTGTTAGGTGGGGCTGGAAGTTCCCCATTGTAATCACTTTCAGGTATAAGCCTTTCCCCAAGACTGTGCAGGGGCCCCCACCCCAGATCAACTCATTAGCCTCAACTCTAGTGCCACCAGAGATCTAGGACAAAAGACACTCCCATCCCTTGGGAACCATCAGGGACAAAGAACATATATATTTTTATACCACAGGCACCAACTCACCATTCCAAAAATTAGTAAGAGAAAAAAATAAGACACTTATGCAGCTTCATTCTACAGGGACAGTATTTCAGGGTAACCAAATAGTTGATCGGGGAAAAATTCTTCTTTAGAAAAGTAGTCCAGTGAATAAGGACAGAAGCAGATGATTGAATTAGAAAAAAATATCATCACTTTCGAGCCCCAGTGAAATAGCTGATCCAGGCCACAACCATCAGTGGTGGTAAAACTTTAGGAGGGCTGGCAGGGGCTTTACAGGTGGAGGATTAGGATGAGGCAATGCCTGAACTCATAGACCAATCTTACCATCACCGAAAGTGGGACAAGCAATCACTATGTGCCTCCTGAGAAGATGCAATGAGAAACGCTCTGAACCACCTTTGACTTATTCTTGCCTAAATAAAAGCTGAACCAGGATCTAACTGAGCCTCTAGAAAGAAGTGGTCCTCAGCTGGGGTGCCTCATCCCCCAGGGACAGTGGGGAGAAGATGCTCCTGGCAGCCAGTGTGCAGAGGCCACAGATGCTGCCAAACATCGCCCTGTGCCAGGAAAACCCCCAGCAAAGAATGTTCTTGTCCAACATATCAGCAGTGGAGGGCTGAGAAGTCCTGCTCTAGATCTAACCTGTTCACAGGAAACAGAAAGACCAAGCAGTCTGTTAAATGAGGGCAGGAGGATGCCATCAGCCAAAGCCAGGATGCTGAAAATTCTGCAGCACAAATCACATTTATTCAACAAATAAATGGAATAAAAATGCGAGAAGGAAGAGACACTTCAACTTTCAAAAGTTGACTTTTTAGAAACAAAAACCAAAGAAACAAAACCAAAGCTGCAAGGCGGGCCATATCTTGGATCCTGATTCAAATAAAGCAACTGTAAAAAAAAAAAAAAAAAAAAAGGTGTTGAAACACTAGGGGAAATTTGGACACAGGCTGGACACAGTATCTTAGGTGATACTCGGAGCATATTATTTGTTGTGTCACACATATGATATCAATGTTGAGATATGTGTTTCCATGTCTGCATTTGTTAGGGATACATGTTATTTACAGGTGAATGTAATATAACATCTGGGATTTGCTTAAAAACTGCAGTTCCCAGGGGACCTGAGTGTCTCAGTGGTTGAGAGTCTGCCTTTGGCCCAGGGAGTGATCCCGGAGCCCAACGTGGGCTCCCCGCAGAGAGCCTGCTTCTCCCTCTGCCGGTGTTTCTGCCTCTCTCTGTGTGTCTCTCATGAATAAATAAATAAATAAATATTAAAAAAAAAAAAAAACCAGCAGTTCTCAGTGTGAGATCCACAGACCCCTGGGGGTCCGCTGAGGTTCATCTAGGAATGTGCAGACGTGACAGCAGGTAAAATGGTGGGTGCTTTGGGACACATCAAGGCAGTGGCACCAAACTGTCCTACTCAGTGTGGGGAGAAGGGGTGACTGGGTGACAGGCACTAAAGAAGGCACTTGATGAGATGGGCACTGGGTGTTATACTATATGTTGGCAAATTGAATTTAAATTTTTTTTTAATTTAAAAATGTACTATATGAAGCCATAAAAGCTGCTTTGTTAAATCTTGATCTTTAGAATACATCTTTTTAATATTCTCTGTGATAAAATGTGAAATGCCTCTGACTTTAAAAGAGCCAGTTATTTCACCAGCAAAATGGGTTTGGTTGGGAAGAGCAGCTGGAAGGACCAAGCTGGAGGCTGCATCCTAGACAACCGGGAGAGCATAGCAGAGGAGGCTCTTTTCTAGAAGAAACAGGGCAGGGCTGGGAGGGGCTGATATAAACTAAAATTCCATTGGAGTCAACTGGGAGCTCCAAGCCACTGCTTCTCCATGGCTGGGCTGTGGCTGGGGGAGGAGGAAACGCACTCTCTGCGGGGTGCTAAACTGGGTCTGCAAAGGGCTGTGGGAGCGGCAGGTGTCCGAGCTCCCTGCGCTGGCCGTCCAGCTCTAATTATTAACAGGTTTCCTTTATTCGGTTTCAAGTGCCCATCAAGCAAGCACCTTCTGCTCTGTACCCAGGAATGCTATAATCCCAAGGAAAAGAACTTGTGGTATTATTTACATTTTGAGCTGAACTAGCTGCTTCTTCCACAGAGCATGATGTTTACTTGAAAAACTAACAGGTTAAATTATGGTTAATTCAATTATGGTCAGTTTGGTCCTATTGGGTATTAGGCAGACATTTGCCCAAAAACAGTCAGCTGTCACTTTAGGTGAAAAAATTGGCAAAATGTGTTGCCAATCATAAAACTTGAGCTTTCATTTTTTTTTTTTTTATTTTATTTATGATAGGCACACACAGAGAGAGAGAGAGAGAGGCAGAGACACAGGCAGAGGGAGAAGCAGGCTCCATGCACCGGGAGCCCGACGTGGGATTCGATCCCGGGTCTCCAGGATCGTGCCCTGGGCCAAAGGCAGGCGCTAAACCGCTGCGCCACCCAGGGATCCCAAAACTTGAGCTTTCAAATGAAAATTAGAATTCAGGAAAAGTATCTCCCAACTTGCCAGAATCTACGGATATTCTGAGAAACTAGTAATGATATTCCCAAAGCAATTTTTCAATATTGTGTAATAAAATATGTCAACATTTGGAAGATCCACATAACTTAGCAACCAATGTTTTCCAAATGACCAAGGCATGATGAAACAAAAGTATGAGGGAAAGACCCACTCAAAGTGGATCAAGGGAGAACAATGGATTTTAATGTAACAAAGTACAAAAAGTTTGTAGATGTAATGTCAGATTCCACCTTGCAACTAACATCTAAAAACTAGCATTTATCAAGTTTTGGTATATATCAAAAAAGAATATCCACAAAGGTCTCAAAAGACTGCCAAAATATATCTTTATTTTCCAACTGTGAATCTGTACAAGGCCAGATTCCCTTTCTGTATTTCCATCAAACAACATAATGTAACCAGAGAATATACAAGCAGAAGCAAGAATCTAGCTTTTATTGAGTCCAGTTGCCTTAAACCAGACATTGAAGAGAATTGTAAAAATGTAAAACAATGTCACTCTTTTTACTGTTTTTTAAATACAGTTATTTTTCTTTCCTTTTTTTAAAAAACATTTTATTTATTCATGAGAGACACAGAGAGAGAAGCAGAGATACAGGCAGAGGGAGAAGCAGGCTCCACGCAGGGAGCCCGATGTGGGACTCGATCCCAGGACCCTGGGATCGCACCCTGGGCCAAAGGCAGACGCTCAACCACTGAGCCACCCAGGAGTCCCAATATAGTTATTTTCCATTAAAAAATAGGTCATTTATGTGAACATGTAATGGGTGTGTTGTACTGCTTAAATGAATCAATAGGTAAATATTTTAGTTTCTCAGCTTTAATATATAATATGGTAAGTACCAAAAGTTTAACTCACACAAACAAAAGCTGTTTGGGGTCCTTGACATTTTTTTAAAGTGCAAAGGAGTCCTGAAAACAAAAAGTTTGAGAAACACAGCTTTAACACAATCTAGAACAATCCTGTCGAGGGAGGAGGCAAACATGGCAGGGTTAGGTTGAAGTTGACTGGGGATTTATTGTACTATTCTTTCTCTTCAAATTATCTATAATTCATCTTTTTTTTTTTTTTTCCAGGCATATCAGTGGTTTTCAGAGGCCAGGGAGTGAGGGAGGGGGGGTGGGAAACAGAAAGAAAGAAAAAGCCTCAAAACATAAAATTACTATAAAGTTCTTAGTAAAGCTAAGACAAGACAAAATAAATGTTAAATGTAACTCAAAAACAAAACTCAAATCCTTGCTGTTTCCTTGAAGCACACCTAAAACTAAATGAAAGAAAAAAGATGTCCCACCTTATGGATGGGACAAAATATAATAAAATTGAGGCAGTTATGTGTAGCAACACCCAGACTAGACAAAATAGAATTCTAAATAAAATGATGCTAAATAAAAGTAGAATAGCAACAATAGAAATGTTTGATTTGATAAGATGGAAATCCACACAGAGGTTGAGTCATTAATTATCAAGTACTAACTTACAGCATCAGATGTATCATCACCCAAATTCATCAACAAAAGAAACCCAGGAAATATATCATTGCCGCTGATTGGCTAGAACAAAGGGAGCCAAACACTCAACAAACAGATTTCAGAAGTAAGAAGTATTTATTTCACCTAGCTGAAGGTAATGGTTTCAGATGCTGCTTGACCCCAGCGCCCTGCTCAGGCTGACAACAAAAGAAGAAGAAGGAGAGGGAGAAGGAGGAGAAGAGAAGGAGAAGGAGAAGGAGAAGGAGAAGGAGAAGAGAGAGGAGAGAGAGGAGAGAGAGCCCTCCCCTCCCTAGGACGTTGATAAGCACACACCAGCACGTTCCCTCCCATGACCTCAGGGCCCAGGAGCCCAGCCGGAGCAGCATCAGCTCCCACTCTTAAGGACGCAGACCTGGAGGGTGAGAGGAACAGTCTCTGGTCAAAACCTACAGCCTGGCCCAAGACTCTCAGCTAATTGCAGGGTGTCCTTGATGGCCTCGTGTCGCCCCAGAGCAATCACCATGTTGAGGATGTGGGGAGGTCTGAGGATGCCTCTCTGCACCACTGGAAATGCACTGCGGACCACAGACCCCTCTCTGGCTGTGTTGTCATCATATGTCCCAAGATTGTGAATCTGAGAAACCACCAAGGAGCTGACACCCATGCAAGCACAGTGCATGAGGGTTTATTTGCAAGCTCGAGCTTGGGTCCAAGTATACCTGACACACCGGAGCAGGGGCTTGGACCCCGAGGTTAAGAGGCGTAGCAGTTTTACAGGGGCCAGTGGCCAATGAGATTGTAACACACACAGAAAGTTGCATAGTCATGTGGGTCCACGCAGGTGGCCAATTGAATTACAGTTTACCCTATAGTGACCGTTTGAACTAGCCTATCACTCTGGTCAGAATTGGCACGCAGGTTTGGCGGGCAAAAGGCGGGGTTTACATTCTTTGGCGGTTAGGGGTAAGGGTGTGCTCAGTGGCTTGACTAGGGTGGGGGAGTGCCTTAAGCAATAAGCAGGTCATGTGGGGGTTTTACATGAGATGGCGGGTGTAGCACAAAATGGAGTTAGTCCTGCTCTGCTTGTCCAGGGGTAGGGGATTTTTGTTAAATTCCTTGGGTCCCACAGCTGCAGTTGGACCCAATCATCTTTGTGAGCTTCCAGCTAATCCGCTTTGTAAAACACGATGACTCTTAGTTCCATGAACTGTTGGTTTAATAATTGTTAAGTGTTGATTGTCTGGCAAGCACCAGGGCTGTTTCCTACAGAATACAAAGCACAGCAGCATTTGTGATTTTAGCGACACTGGTCTCCACCCCCCATCTTCTTATTCCAAAAATTCAGCCATGAATGTCACCACTGCTTTGATTCCTTTGGAAATGAGTCCCTGACACTTTATTAAAGGAGTCTTACCCTTTCTGGAGATAGAAGTGAAACGGAAGGAATGGGTCTGGGGGAAAGGTGTTTCATTTCATTTAAGACACATAGGTTGATGGCTTGGGCACGTCTTAATGGAAGCGTCCAGTTTGGTAGATGGATCTGCAGTTCAGGAGAGGGGTCTGACTGAAGAGAGATTCAGGAATCGTCCACTTATACCATAGTGAGGAGATGGGTGTGAGTGAATTTGGTCAGGTTCCTGGGGAGCAGAAGGAACTCCCCCCACCAACCGCATTGGAAGAAAGAAACTAGTACAGTGTATGCGGAGGGGAGGGCGGGAGATCAGGGAGTAGGAGAGTGTGTAGTCCAGGAGGACGAGGAGAGAGGGAGCAGGTATAGAGCCAAGTGCGAGGATGGAAGAGTGTCTGCTGGACCTGGCAGCCAGGAGGCCACCAGTAACCTTGCCCGGGCACTTTGGGTCAGTGGTGAGGCAGCAACCACACTAGCCTAGTGGTTAGATGGTGGGTCCAACTGGCTCATAGCAAGTCTGGCCAACAAAGGAAGGAGGTCACCATGTTCAGGAAGAGTTCGTGTTTCTTTTTTTTAAATGGGAAAGACTTAGCATGTTTTAAAGTCAGCATGTTAATTGATTATATTGATGGGTAGAAAGGAGCCGATGCATGGAAAGAAGTTGAAGAGACAGCGAAGGTGGTGGATAACCAGAGGCTGAGGAAGCAGACAGGTTGGGGTTCGAGCCTCAGGCTGGGGGATGGCCAAATCGTGCGGGGTCTCACACACAGGACACAAACCCTCAGAGGGACGGGATGAGCAAGAAATTACAAGAAACACAATCAACCGGCCAAACTACAGTTTCAGCCAATGATGAGATTCTAGTTTTCATCCCTCAATTTAGCTATTGACAGGTAAGGAAACTGAGACACAGATGGGTTAAGATCAAGACCACGAAGCCAGCACCTGACAGAACCAGCATCAGATTGCAGGCTGTCTGGCTGCAGGCGGAGCTCTCAGCCATTATATGATGGCTTTTTGCTAAAAAAATAATCACACACTGCATAAATGTGCATTTCCATAATTAGTGCATGTCAATACACATACGTGTGCATGTACAGTACATACTGATATTCACAGAGAAGACTAGATACCAAAATGTGAAGAACGGTTGTCTCTGGCTGATGGGATTACAGCTGGTTCTTTCCTTTTTGCCTTTCTGTATTTCTAAATTTCCTCCAATGGGTAAATTACTTGTGTATAGGAGTTATTTTTAAAAACAGGCCTGGGGGAGGCCAGGCTGAAGCGTGAATCTGACAACACCACTGCTCAAGTGCAGCCATCCTGGGAAGCCCTGGGACTGGGGTGAGTCCATCTCTGAGGTACCCGCCGAAGCCTGGAGCATCTTCCCTGGGGTCTGAGTCTTCCGTCCCGTCTCCGAGGGGACCTGACACAGGGTCTCAGCCTCTCCCGTTCAATCTATCCCACCAGGTATCCCCATGGTGTCCCAGAAGCCACTGAAGATGCATGCCCTCTGGATGTGCTCCTGCATTCGGTTGGAGACATGCCTCCTGGGCCCTTTGCAGAACCAAGACCAGGATCAAAGGCCTCCTGGGCCCCTCCAGGGGGCTCAGCCGTGGTGGTCCCAGCTCTCAGGCCAGAGGGTTCTTCATGACGCCACACCTGCAGCCCCTCCACCCCAGGCTTGTGCTCCCAGGTAGTACTCCTTCTCTCGAGGAAGCCCTCACTTCCTGCCAAAGCAGGTGCGCGCTCCCAGACCCCGCCTTCCACCTATTTGCAATCATCTGGGAGAGGCCAGGTCAGAAATGCTTCTTCCTTCTTTCCATCCATCACCTCTAAGGCCGATCTTTGTAGCTGGAAATTTTAGAGTGAGCTACTAGGTAAGCCTTTGCTGCTGCTCAAATATTATTTTTTAATAACGATAATTATTAATAATTATCTTAAAGGATAATTCTACCAGCAAAAAATTTTTGAAAAGAAGGAATTTCTGGTTGTCCTCTGAGAGAACTAGAAAATCAAAACACAGGTGTATGAGAACTGACCCGCTGTAGGCCCATCTGAGCAAGTGAGAGGCCAGTGGGAAGCAGGTGGGAGGAGAGATGTGACACCTGGCTGTGCAGGGGGAGGCGTCCTCACACTAGGAGGAGGGCACAAGACCCAAGACACATGCACATCACAACTTTGTGATCTTTGTTCTGAGCCAGGCTCTATGGGGTTTCCCATGATGCTCTGCCCACAGAGTGAGGGTGCTTCTCCAGGCTCCAGGACTCCTCAGAGCACCCGGTGAAGGCCCGTTGCAAGATACACCTGCTACACACATGCCCATGATCCTGTGCCCAGGACAAGGAGCACTGCTGAGCAGGGAGGCTGCTGCACTCAAGGTGGTGCTTGCTATGGCCAAGCTGGACTCCTGTCCTCCTTCCTCTGGCAATGCCTCCTCGCCTCCCAGAGGGCCAAGTGGAGAGAATAGAGCCAGAGCTTCGGAGCCAAAGCACAAAGACTGCACACGTCTCTCAGCCACTCACTGACGCTGACCAGCCAGCCAGTGGCCGGGCTGGAGGATAGAGGGAGAAGGAGGAGCCACCCCTTCATGCCCTCTGGCCTCAGCCTCCTGTTCTGTGAAGTACAGACATGGTGAGGATTAAACCAGAGGTGCTGGGGCAGCGGTTCCTCCTTCTCCCTCCACCCTCTGCACCCTGACTCAAGTCCTGTCTCTCTGGGGAAGCATCTCCCAGAGACAGCCTCCCTGGCTTGCTATGGTTCTGTGCCCTGTCCCAGCAGGGGGGCTGTTCTGTGTTCTGTGCAGCTCCCCACAGCCAAACTCAGATCTGACACTGCCCACCTGGAGGCAGCATCAGATTCCACAGGGGAAGGACTCGGTCCCCCAAGACTGTCCCCTCTCAGACACTACTTGCATGTCCCAGTAGTTACCTGTGCCTCTGACCCCTGGCCCCACCCCGGGGCTGTGAGCAGCTCACTGAGCTCACAGAGACATTTCCCTTACTAGAGTACTGGGTTATTATAAAAATTGCCACCCTGGAACAGCCAGATGGAAGGGGTGCAGAGGCCAGGTGTGGGGAGGGAGGCAGAGCTTCTGTGACCCCCCCAGTGCCAGGTGTTCCCCAAGCAGGGAGCTCTCAGGATCCTGTCCTTGTTGGGTTGTGCTGGAGGTTTCACTGAGTAGGCAGGATTGATTACATCACTGACCACTGGTCACTGGGCTCAATCTCTAGCCCCTTCTCTCTGAAGTGGGGATGGGAAGACATCCTCCAATCACGCTGGGTCTCTCGGGTGACTGCCCCCATCTGTAGGTAACCCACAGAGGTCACCTCATTAACACAACAACAGATGCTTTATCATGCCCACCACTTAGGAAATTCCAAGGGTTTTAGGAGCTCTGTGCTGGGAACAGGACAAATACATACCAAATATGTATTTCTCATCATAAATCACATACCACCTTTGACTCCCATTGGCCCTGGTGTCCCTCCCTTCTTCTGACAGTGAACAGAACCAAGTGTGTGTCTCCATCCTCAGGCTGGGGCAGAGTGGGGGTGGGGGTGGGGGTTGGGGAGGGTGGAGACTGCAGTCCCTGCTCCCGGAGGGAGGGATGCTGGGGATGTCAGGACCAGGTGGGGCCAGGGCTCCAAGCCCACCTCTCCTGGGGAGGCAGATGCAGGAGTTGGTGCAGGGGTGCCCAGCGGTCTGGAAACAGGGCAAATATGTGGACAAGGACATCACCATCTGTCAGGAAGTACCTGATATTGTCTGTGTTTCCAGAACCAGACATGAAGGGCCGGAGTGGGTCCTGGTGTTGCCACAAGATTTGGCATTAATGAGGGAATGTGACCCCCAGCCCAGACTCAGGAAGGGAGGCAGCTGTATTTGGTTTGGGCTCCTTTGAACTAAAAGCGCCCCTTTGCAGATGCAGAAGCGCAGAGAAGTCCTGCTCTAGCTCTGCCAGTTGTAGGCAGGGTTTAATACAGATTCCCTGGGCGCTGGCATGCAGGGGCTCCAGACGACAGGGCAGCAGGCGTCTTGAGTGCTGTCACAGAGGCCACATCTCTCCCAGCGGTTCTCACGCTGCCATGGCGACGGGCAGTTAAAAATAGTTCAGGCGCCAGTTGAGGAGTCAATGCTCACTGACGCTGGGAAAGCTCCTGGCGAGGCTGGAGGATGAGCAGCAGGCACGTTCCCTCCCAGGACAGGTGCTCCCCGTGCAGGGACAGGGTGCAGCACACCCTCCCTCCAGGCATTCTGCAGGTTTTCTTCTGCACGTAGAGGTAGACTCAGCATGTCCTCAGGAAAACTGCAAGCCCGGGGCCTGGGACAGTTGGGACAGCCTCCCCTCAGCCTCCCTGCCTCCTTCTTGCTCTGTCTCACCTCACACTTGTCAGCTCCTGCCTGTCCTGTCCCCCTTGAGTCCTCAGAGGGACTGCCTGTCCAATGTTTGCTTCCCCGCTGCTTCCCCCGCAGCGTGCACAGTGCCCGACCTTTAGTGGGTGTTCCAGACACATTTATTGAATGAATAAGCAAGCTCATGAAAATTATCATTTTTAACTCCTTGTTTTGAAGTACATGTTAATATTTCTGACTCATGCACTGGCAGACCATGGTATGCCGGTGTTGACTAGAATCAGATGGGCTGGGTCTGGACAGCTCATCCTGCCCAACAGACATTCCCATTTTACAGAAATTCAGAGACAGAGACATCCTAAGTCACACAGCGGCCACCTGCAGAGGCCCCGGGCACTGCTTTCTCTCTATGAGCTTTTCTCATTAGAGATAGAAATAGACTCTAAATGAGCATTCCCATCGCCAGAACTGTCTGAAGACAGTGCTGCCAATTAAGATCATGGTTTACAAGAAAAGCTAGGACACAGGCTTTGGGATACCTGGAGGAAGAACGGGCTCCTGCTGAAGCTGCAGAAAACTCCAGAGTCCTGGGGCCTGCGGACAGGGCATTTGCATGATGAGCTCAGTGCATATATTTGCTCCAGTGCCTCAAAGTCCTGAGAGGTGACTGGGTATTATTAGTGTCATCTTAGCTAGAACTGGGTCACATAAGAAAGGACAGGCCTCCCAGATGGCTCCCCGGGATCCAACTGCTCATGCACTCTGAGGACCACAACCCCGGCCAAGGCTCTGGTGGAGTCCCCAGACCACAGACCCCTCCTCTGGGAAGTAGAAAATCAGCCCTGCCTCCCGCCCCCCCACCCCGACCCCAGGGCTGGAGCCTCCCTCTCCACTCACATCCTCTATCTGCCCGCTTCAGGCACCCACCTGGCAGGGAATGATGGCCAAATATCTCTCCCCAGACCACGTTTTCTCCTGGCTTCCAGACCTTTGTATCCCTCTGCCTTGGAGATGTCTCTACTTGGAGGTCCTGGACCCAAACAGTACATCCAGGACCAGACCCAGCATTTTCCCCTAAAGCCACTCTCCTCTTGAGATCCCCGTCTCCGTGACTGTCCCTGTATCCAGAGCCTAATGGGTGGCATCCTCCCCTAGCCACACATCACCCTTAAACACTGAGTCCTGACCCTGTCTCCTCCTAAATGTTCCCCCTCCTCACCTGGGTATAGCTCACCCTCACTCACCTGCATAGAGCTCACCTGCACTCACCTGTGTAGTGCTTACCTGTACAGTCAGAGTGCCTGAACCCTCTTCCAACTTCAATCTGGGCTTCTGGGACACCCACCCTCACCAGCTGTCCACAACTCACCCCCGTGAACTTTCTGATCCAACTATGGCTCTGCTCTTCGTGACATCATTCATGGCTTCCCAGGGGAATGAGAGAGTTCTTGGCCTGGAGCCAAGTGACCACCACATGGAGCCCAGTGGCCACCCCACCCTTCCATCCTCACCCCCACAACCCTTCCCACCAGGGCTCATGTCCTATACCTCCCCTGGGTTCTCTCATTGCTTCACCCACCGTGGTGGGTGAAGCCGTGAGGGTTTCAGAGCAGGGAGCTAGGGCCAACCACAGGATTTGAATGCCTGATGGCACCACCTCTGGCTCCTTCTCTCTTCCCACATTGCCCACGTGGGGCTGTCAGAGCTTCTGTTGGCCACAGAGCTGGATGCCAGTTGGGCCTCTCTCCCTGGGAGTGCCAGCTAGCTGTCCAGTTAGTAGTGCTCAGCTGGGAGAGGCTCTGGCCCAGGGGGCCGTTGTCTGGCTTCCCTCTTCTTTTCTGTTCTCTGAACTGGACATACCATCCTCAAACTGTAGACCAGCACGTCTTACCCAGGGCACAGCCGGCCACAGCCAGCAGCAGGGAGAGATGGCACCAGGAGGAAAGCATGTGCCCATATGCCAGAGGGTCCAAGGGAAGACATTGGGAAGGGCCGGTAGTGGATCACCAGTGGGTCACCAGTGAATCACCAGTGGATCAGCCTCTCCCCTCTGCCCTCTGCAGGAGTAGGAGTGAGGGTCAGGCTGGGAAGCAATGGAAGCTCCTTTGGGAGCAAAGAGCCCATGGCACCCTGTCCCTGGACATCGCAGGTGCAGGGTCTCATGTGGGGTCCCCACAGGGTCTTGACAGTTGCTGGTGCTCCAGACTCCCTGATAGTCCTCCCCTCTACACACATGAGGGATCCAGAAGTGGCCCTCCTCCATCCACATGGGCCATCTATGGGAACTCGGTACCAAGCAGAATTCCCTTACTGGACCCAGAGCATCCCGCTTAACTCCTGCTTTCCCAGGGGCAGCCCCAAACAAAGGCTGTGACTCATCTTGTCACAGAAGCCTTGATGAGAAAGGCCTGGGATCATAGTAAACCGAGCGGGCTGTCTGAGACTCTGAGATGCCATGTGAGGCGTCATTGTCCAAGCTTCTGGTCACCCAAGGTGTAAAGGGAGCCATAGTAATGGTATCGCTAAATGCCACAGGCTTCATGGATCATGTACGGACATGGCACAAAGTAGGTGATCAATAGAGAGCAGGATCTTCCCCCACATGTGCAACATCTTGTCCCTTCAGGTAGACACCGTCACCTCCAGCCCTGGGCTGGACTGGATTTACCTTCTCTGGCCAGATCTCCACAGCTTCGAGGAAGTGATGGCATCCCGGGATGCAAGGGTCTTATGGGCATAGTTGCCACAGCCTCATGAGCCTATGGGATCAAGTTTGCTGAGCTCCTTGTCTTCTGACCGGCTCTGAAATGGGGATGGGGTACATCCTACCTATGGAACCTCAGAACCTCACCCAAGGGCTTCAGGGAAGACAGGCAGATGGAACCAGGCAGGACACCCCACAGCTTTGTCCTTCAAATCTGACAAGGCAAATTTGGAAGTAAAGGAGGAGCTTTACCTCCAGCCTGTGTGCTACCTTCTGGAGCCTCAGTTTCCTCACCCAGAAAATGGGATAGCACAGCCTTCCTTGCAAGCGTGTCACTTGCAGTCACAGGCTGAGCCGTTCTCTGTGAGCTGCCTGCACCCATGCAGCTGGAGGGGTTGGTGATTATGAAGCTGTTGCCCAAGGTCCGTCTGTTGCTGCTGGAGACCGCAGCCGTTGGACTCTGTTCCCGTCTTTCCACAGGTTGCTAGAACCACAACTTATAATTAATGCATGATGATGTGGCTTGACCCAATTTCCCAAATTGGAAGGTTTCAACGACGACAGATGAAAAATGTGTAATTCTTGTCTTCCTAGCAGAACAAGCTGCATAGACCTCCCTTCTATGGGCTTCCAGCTTTCTTCAGAGCCAACAAGTAAATACAGACATTGAGCAAATCAAAAGATCCACTCACTCAACAGGTCCCGATTGACTCCCTACACTGCGCCATCCGTCATACCTGACACTTTAGCGGGTTGACCTGTCTCGTTTAATCCGCACATGAATTCTGTGAGGTGGGCTTTGCCTTCCTGAAACAAGTGAGGAAACTAAGACTCATGGGGTGAGGCTACTGGACAGGAGGTGGCAGGACCACAGGTAACCCGAGTGTCCTCACCCCAATAACACCACGACACTTCTCTAGGCTCCCTGGGAAGCAGAGCGAGGGCTACATGTGGCAGATGGGATTGGAGGCTTCAAGAGCAAGTGCCGGCATCAACCATCCCAACCTTTCCTGGGACCCAGCTACTGGTCCTTGTCCCCATTCCAGGCGGGTGGCCTTGGGATGCACATACTGCCACTCCTCTCCTGGCCAGCCTCATCAGGTCTGTACCATGGGGCAGCTGGACCAGTGCTGGAGCTCGCTTTTAACTTGTGGCACTGCCACCATCCCAGGACCATCTAGGATTAGACCAGCACTGAACTTAGTCTTCTAAATGGGGCAGCCCCATCTCCCCTGCAGCCTGGGCAGAGGGCAGTCGTCGGGCAGCACAGGGCGTGGAGTCAGACAGGGTGAGGTGCCACTGCTTGCTCCCCATCTGACTTGGATAAAGTACCTGGGTTTCTCTGTGCCTCAGTTCCTCTCTTGAAAGCTTGGGATAGCACCCATCTCCCAGGATTGTTGTAAGCAATCACCAGACAGGGAAACATCCTTGTGGTGCACAGGGGGGCTCAGCAGGTGCAGGTCCCTCCTCCTCCTTTACTTCCAGAGAAGCTTGGCCAAGGGCAATTTCTGACTGTTCCTTTTTCCTCTGTGATTTCTTAGAGATTTAATTTTGTGGTGAGTAGAAGAAGGTATGAATCTAATTCCTCTTTCAAACTCAATCCTCTGTTCCTGATGGGACAGTTTGTTAACCTTTCCCTTCCGTGCTGCTCACTGGTGCTGGGTCCACCACACAATCATCTTTCTGGTTCTTTGATCTCGTTCTTGACCATCTTCTATGTGGCTGGCAGGTGGTTTCTCTCCATAACTGCACTCCAGTGTTTTATCACTATTGCTCTAAAATCATTTTCTGTGCAAGGCAGATAAATCTCCGCCCCCCCCCGTGCCCCCCTCCCCCAATTCTTTATCATTCTTGCCATTTATTCTTCTAGCTGTGCTCTTTTGTTAAGTTCCAAAAGAAGTTTGGAATTTCAGATTAGGATTTGCTGGGCTAACACTGGCTTTTAGGAACTTGTGTCTAGATCCCATGAGCTTTGATATCTCCAGGACTCAGACCACACGTGTACTCACAGGGCCAACCCTCCTGCTTTCTTGCCCTCCAACACCACCCACAAATAAAGTGTAGGAAGAAGGCAGTAAAGAATGGCAGCCACTTGTCACCCACATACAATCCCTTGCCAGGCCTGCCTCCCAAGGAAAGTCCTGGGGATGAAGCTGGAAACTGGTCTAGTGATGGGCAGGTCCAGGGGACCCCCAGAGCTAGAATTGCTCTGCCAGCTTCTGGCTACACTGGGCCCTGAGACACTTGATGAATCCAATAAGTCTCAGAGTGGAGCCCCCCGCCCAGCAGCTTCAGCAGTTCCCGGAACTTGTTAGAAAAGCCAATCCCTGGGCTTGGCCCAGATCTGAGTCAGAAACTTCCGGTAATTCTGGCACAAACCCAAATTTGAAAACTACTGGACTAAGGAAGCGTAGATTTGCTCAAAGGTGACCTTTTCTCATTTCTGGATTATAGGTGTGCTGGTAGCCTGGTCGGCTGCGTGGAAGCAGCTGGAAGGGTGCTCCAGATGTAGAACAGCAACGGTAAAACCATATGTGTCGTGACCAGACCCCGCCCACCCAGGCATTGATGCAAGGAGAACCAGTATCTTTTGTTCTTTTTTAAAGATTTTATTTATTTGTTCATGAGAGATACAGAGAGAGAGAGAGGCAGAGACACAGGCAGAGGGAGAAGCAGGCTCCCTACAAGGAGCCTGATGCAGGACTCGATCCTGGATCCCGGAATCAGGACCTGAGCCGAAGGCAGACGCTCAACCACTGAGCCATTCAGGTGTCCTGGAGAACCCATATCTTCAGGAGGGAACTCCTGCTTGCCTCCCTCTGTCCCGGCTCCTTCGATGACCAGCAGTCTCCGCCCAGGTCCCAGGCATCTTATGTCGGCTCTGTTCCAAAGCCCCTGCTGTGTTCTGTTACCGCGCTTGGGATCTCACTTGCTGTGGATTTCCTACCAGACCGTGGTGGTCGTCCAGTGTCCTGAGCGTCCATCGGTGACCACTTTCCTAACCACTTCATTTCTAGTAATTTCTGACAGCTGATTTGTTTGTGTGTTTTAAGGTGTCTTTGCATATGAATACTGCCAAGTTTGGGGACCTGATCATTATTATTTGCATTTTCTGCTCAGGTGGCCTTGACACTGGGTGATGGAAGGGAGGGCATTTCAGAGCCTGGCCTTGTCCTGGAGCACACTTCCCACCTGCCCACTCCCTGACCTCAGCTGGGCTTCAGAGTTCACCTGGCAGTAGGCCTTTGACCCCATAGGCTTCTGAGACAATCACCCCCTGGTGCTTTCACCACACACCTGAAATGGGTTTCCCTTTTTTTGGAGGGGTTCCCTTTTAAGACTGTAACTCCACCTTCATTTTAATCTGTGTTCAAATCTGTTTGCATGGAGTGATGCAGAGTCCTCTGTAATCACTCTTTTAATTTAGCATTTAGGGGGGATCCCTGGGTGGCTCAGCGGTTTCGCGCCTGCCTTTGGCTCAGGGCGTGATCCTGGAGTCCCGGGATCGAGTCCCGCGTCAGGCTCCTTGCATGGAGCCTGCTTCTTCCTCTGCCTGTGTCTCTGCCTCTCTCTCTCTCTCTCTATCATAAACAAAAATAAATCGTTAAAAATTTTTTAAAAAATTAATTTAGCATTTATGGTTCTATTTGTTATATTTAACTTTTGGATCTATGTAAAGTTTATTTGCACACAAAGAATAAGGCAAGAAATACAAATTTTTACTTTCAAATAACTAATGAGGCTCCCCAAAGGTTTATTAAATAACCCATTCTTGGAGACAAATTTAGCAATGCCATCTTAATCAAATCCTCAATTCCCAGACGTACTTGATTCATTTCTAGACTCCCTGTTCTCCTATGTGATCTCTCTGTTTCTCCTGCTCTAAAATTATATTATTTAAAATGTCTGTGGCCTTAACCAATGTTTTAATACCCAATAGTGTCATG
This sequence comes from Canis lupus familiaris, assembly GCF_011100685.1. Lineage (NCBI taxonomy): Eukaryota > Metazoa > Chordata > Mammalia > Carnivora > Canidae > Canis > Canis lupus. Next base: position 58,382,649 of record NC_049224.1, read on the forward strand.
GTCTAATGATTATTCTTCTCTGTCAGACCTTTATCTGATCCTAATCCTGGGTTAATTCCATCAGATAAAATCTAGTTTTAATTTATCATATTCCAAACAACATTCTGTTGGAATTGGATGGGGAACACACTGAATTCAGAGATTAAACTCAGGGGTTGAAAGTTTCCCCCCTGCAGTGTCTTCCAAAGAGAGACAAGGGAAGCTTTTACTTACTAAAACCATTTTAATGGCTTTCAGTAGGAATTTCAAGTTTATAGCACAGAGCCCTAAAATTTAGTGCATTTGTCATTAGGTTTTTTTTTGTTTCTATTGTAAAGGGCATCTTCTCTGATATGAGATTTTCTCACTGGTTTTCTCATAATATAGTAAAGGTTTGATCTTGGCATAAATGTAAAAACCCTATACATCTTCCTGTACATGTTCTGTGCCTCTTCTGTCATTCTAATACATGACAGTGGGAGTTTTTACTTCTGGCTTCAATGGGAAGACTTTCGACCTCCTACATGAAGTCGTACTAGCTTTCTGGGCGAGGGATTATAATGTCTTCTTGTGTGAAGGAAGTCCCACTAGTGTCTATTTCACTGAGTTAAGGAGACTGAAATGAAGCTTGGTTGATAGCAGTGCATCCGTATGCATAAGAGGCTCTCAGATTGAACCATCCTTGCATGCTCGGGATTCATTTCTCTTTGTGTATCTTTCTTTTAATATCTTCTGTGTTCTTCTTTTTGATATCTTATTTGGGGCTTCTGTGTGAGTTATCACAATGGAGACTGACCTATAGATGCTTCTCTTTCTTTCTCTTTCTCCATTTTGTATCAGGTTTGTTCAGACATTGGGTGAGACTCTCCTGTGTCTGGAAACAGTAAGCAACAGTAATTATCTGTACCTTAAACATTTGAAAGAAGTTACCTATGAAGCCTACAGACTCATAATGAAAGTGGCTTTATTATAATTTTCTGAATTGATTTCTCTACCTTACAACCTTTAAAAGATCATGCCTCCCTATTTTCCATCGATATGGGATCCACCTGCAAAGCCACCTACCGTGAACTACATGAACATCTCCTCTTACTGTGGGCATACCTCAGAGATGTAGCAGGTTGGGTCCCAGACCACCACAATAAAGCAAATTTCACAGTAAAGCAAGTCAGATGAAATTTCTTTTTTTTTTTTTTTTTTTTTTGGTTTTCCAGTGCCTGAAAGTTATGTTTTCACTACACTGTAGTCTATTAAGTGTCCAATAGCACTATGTCTAAAAAAAGTACATAACCTCAATTTAAAAATACTTTATTGTTGGGGCACTTGGGTGACTTGGATGGTTGGGCATCTGCCTTTGGCTCAGGTCACAACCCTGAAGTTTCAGGATTCAGCCTGGCATCAGGCTCCCTGCTCAGCAGAGAGTCTGCTCCTCCTTCTGCCTTTTCTTCCCCTCACGCTCTCTCTCATTCTCTCTCTCTCTCACTCTCATTCTAACTCTCTCTCTCTCTCAAATAAAAGAATAAAATCTTTTAGAAGAATACTTTATCGCTAAAAAATCACCTGAGCTTTCAGTGAGTGGTAATCATGGATTGCGAATCACCATCACAAATATAACAATGATGAAAAGTTTGAAAACTTCAGTCTGTAAAAAGTATGATATCTGTGAAATGCAGTAAAGTAAAACACAATAAAAGAAGAGGTGTGCCTCTATTTTGTTTCTATTCAGGCTCCCACCTCCTTTTGCAGCTTTAAAAGAATTTTTAAAAGCTTTAAACAAATTTTATGTTGATACTATTTTATTAGTACTTAAGGATTTAGAAAAGCTATATGTTCATGGGCAATTGTAAATTTTACAATTTGTAAAATTTACAATAAATTGTAAATTTTATCTTTGTTCTGTGCCTCTTCTTAGCTTTAAAAGAATTTTATGCTGATATTATTTTATTAGTACTTAAGGATTTAGAAAAGCTATATGTTCATGGGCAATTGTAAATTTTATCTTTGTAAAGTATCCCCCTTTCAGTCTTTCTCTTTTCACCTTAGATTAAACTTTTATTGGTATTAATATACAACTTCTGGTTTTGTTTGCATTTATTGACCTGAATTAATGGCCATTTCTAGATGAGGTTTTTGGGGGTTTTTTTGTTGTTTTGTTTTTTCTTTTTTTTGTAAATAGCACATCACTGGTTTTTCACTGAGCTAATGTATATTGTTTCAATAACCAGTTAGACACAGAGATTATGGTCAGAGGAAAACAGAATTGTTCCTCTGCTCCCGGTGAATACAACTTATCTGTGGGAGGAAGGTCAGAGCATCTGCAGCAAGATCTCAACTCCAGCACCAGTGATATTTTGGAAGAGATAATCCTCTGTGGGGGCCGCCCTGGGCACTGCAGGATGTTGAGCCGCATCCCTGGCCATTCCCCTCCAGATGCCAGTGGCATCTCCCCTCCCCACCCTCTCCATCCCCCGGGGTTCGACAACCAAGAATGTCTCCAGACACTGTTGTGCGTCTGCTGCAGGACAAAATCTCCCCCGCTTAGAATCCCTGATCTAGAAGGTACATTCCACACCTTTCTCTGGGCTTCCCACCCACCGATCCCCATCTGTTCCCTCCAAATAGAGGTGTCAGAGTGAGATGTGTGGCAGACATGCTGCTCTCAGTGGTGGAGAAAGCCCCAGCTTTGAATTCGAGAAACTTCCATCTTTGGCTACACCTCTGGAGGTTGCAATCCTCCCTTTATTTGGACATGACCACCTTATCCTTTGCTGATGTGTCTTCCCTCACTGTGTCTTACTATGTTGACGGAGAAGTAGGTTCTGCTCCTCTGCACCGCCTTGTGCACCTGTCTCCCAGGCCCGGCTCTGCTTCTTCTCACCACGTGTCTGACAGGGAGAGACACGGCAGGTCTCAGTAAAAGTATAATTAAGTCGATTCAGCTCGGATCAGATGGCATTAAACAGAGGAATCTGGAATGAGGAACAATGTTCGCTGAGGGAGAAATATTTTTACAGGAATATTTTGGTATTTGTTAACGTGCTAGAGTTAATAGGGAAGCGTGGGAGATCCTGAATAGAAATCCAATTTGTAGTGATTATTTCCAAATTAAGATTAGCACAGAAACCTGCCTGGAGTGGGAGGCAGAGTCTGCTGTTCCCAAGAAGAGGTTTCAAAGGTGTGGGTGGGGGGATGAGGAACACCGAATGTAGGTGCTCTTGTGGTAGGAATGGGGATGAGCTGGCAGGTGTCGGGACAGCCACCCGCGTCAGTTTGGGACGAGGCTCAGCGGCCAGCCCAGAGAGGACCCGCAGTGGCCACGCCATTATCCTGACCCCATGACGACCTCAAGCGCATCAGATAGCTTATGGCTTGCAAAGAACTTCTGTGGGTTCAGCATTTTAGGTAAAATTGGTAAATACACAGGACTGCCTAATAAAGGGATTGATTATGGGATTCCTAACTAGATGGAGATTTAAATAAGCCATATAAGTTGTGGTGAACAATTGCTTATTCCATAAATGACTATAGGGCACCTCATGGGTTTCATACACCACTCAGGGTACAGGGACTAGTGTTCCACTCTGTGCCACCAAGAGGCTCACGATTCTTGGTGGAAGATGCAATTTCAAAGCAGTGTCATGGGCCCTGGGAGAGAGATCTGATGGTCATGCAAAGGAGGAGCTCCGAACACTGCCTGGGAGATGGAGCAGGGCCAGAGAAGTCAGAGAGGGCTTCCTGGGGAAACCAGAATGAAGCTGCACACGATGGTGGGTAGAAGTCAGCTGGTGAACATGGTGAAGGCATTCCTGGCAGAGGGGGACACATGAGCCAGAACAGCGTGGTGGGCGCTGAAGTGGTAATAGCGGTTCAGTATTGCAGGAGCAGAAAGCCTGGGGCAGGTGTGGCTACGATGGGTGTTGGGGTGCTCTCGGGTATCTGCATCTGAATTAACATTCAGTTGCAAGTAACGAAGACCCCAAATAACAGTAACTTTAAAAGGATAGAAGCCATCTGTGGCCAATATGGCAGCTCCACCATCATCTAGGAAGCAGGCTTTGCCAGACTCCTTCTCCAACAAACTCAGGGCGTGGCCTTCAGCCCCATGGCACCAGGGGGAGCCCCCCCAACGTAACTGAGTTCACGAAGCAGCAGGAAGGAAGGTGGGATGGAGGAGCTGTTGCTTGTCAAGTGCCCAGGAGGCTGACTTGCAGACGAATACTTGCATGCAGGAATTTGCTGGGACGGGAGCTCCAGGTCAGCATGTGTGGGGAGGAAGGCAGGAGGAAGAGTTGGACTGTGACGCCAAACAAGACTCTAGCCGGTCCTATGGGAAATTCTGCAGCTTAGATGTCCCTCCAGAGTTTTCCCAAATTGGGGCAAGGGGACCAGACTTTCTTAGCCCCATGTCACCCAGTCATTAGACACAGGCTGCACCAGAACGAGATGGGACTTTGGGTGTAGTGTGGCTCCTTTCCAGCCCAGGAAAGTCCCTGAGAAGAGGGGCTGAGCTGAGATATGGCATTTCTGGTGTCCGTGCTTCAGCCCTGCAGGCAGGAGAGGCCCCGTGTTACTCACACCTGTTGCTGTGTGCAAGTCCTGAGAGCAGCTCCTGCACGGTTTCCGGGGGGACTTACACAGTGAGGGTGAATGGGGTGAATATGGTTCTGCCACTGCAGCCTGTCTGGAGGCCACAGCTGGACTCAGCGTTGGCTTCCCCCATTGAGCGTCTGAGTGAGCCTCTTCCCTGACCTAAGTGGCTTCTCCCGTGGGTGACCTTGTGGTCGGAGCCCTTCTCAGGCTGTGGCTCCACCACCTGACCATTCACCATCAAAGTTGGATGGGGGTTACTGAAGCTGATCGCTTTGGGGCAAACATGATCTCCTCTATCCCTTTGGGTGCAGGCAGCCTGTATTCACCTGATGGTTCGTGCTGGGACGGTGACTTCATTCTCTCCCTGTCAGCATCACGATCCCAGGGACCAAGCAGCAGTCTGAACTTTAATGAAACTCGTCACAGCCCCTGGTAGCATCAATGCCCCCACCCAAAGGGCAAGGTCTCTACACCAAGAGCCCAAAGCTGTGTGAAGGGGACACACCCATCCCCCAGGGGGGCAGTGGGAGTAACATCAACAAGACTGCTCCTTCTCCCATCCTGGTTCCTGGCCCATCTCCAGGGAGCCAGTGAGGCCAGCAGCGTGGACAAATGGCAATTCTAAAGTGGCGGTGTTGAGGACAGGCCACTGAGGAGAGCATTTGAAGCAGGAAGGCCAGTGATAAATTGTCCAGGCAGGAACTTATGTGGCCTAATAACAGAATATTATTAGAAACTGACATTTCCTTCAGCAGGAAAGAGAACACTTGGCATCCAATTAGTGTCACTGGGTACTTCAGGAGGAACAGTGTCGGGTAGGGAAGACATTTGTGAAGCTTTCCCTGCACCCCTAGAAGCAAAACGATTACAGAGCCACGCCAAAAATAGCCCAGACGAACTGGTGAGCTGCAGCTTGGCTGCACGTCAGCTCCGTCAGCAGAGACACACAAGGATCGCCGAGTAAAGAGCCAGGCAGATGGACGCTACATGAACCCCGCCCAGCGTGGGGCCGGGGAATCTGGATTCTGCTCCTAGCCTCTGTCTGTTTGCTTCTCTGCCCCAGAACTCACCACCTGCTTGGAAATCAAGGCATTTACACATACAGCTGCCCCTGCTCTGGAGGCAACCCTGTGGGACAAGAAGCCTTCGTCCCCCTGACTAACACAACCCCTAACTCCGAGAACAAGCTCAGCAACTGGTGACTGCAACTGAGAACCTTTGCAAGTGAGATGGCCAAGCTCCTCAGGGGTCAGTAACAACACAGGCAGCACCGGCCGGGCTGTGGGGGGTGGTCGGCGGTAGGACACACCACCCGCCCATGGTGAGCCAGACCCAGGCAGCTGAAGGCTCCTCACCCGCTCCTGCCCCCAGAACAGACATTCTGCCGGCTGTCCCCACAGTGGAAGCCGTGTCCGAGGACATAGACGTGACATGGTGATGTGGGGTTGGGGCCATCTGGATGGCAGGTACGATGGACCCAGTGAGGTGTCTCTATGAACTTTTAAGATTCTGGAGGGTGGACACAAAGACCTACTCATCATGTGGCCGCCCCAGACAAGCCTCGTATGCAAATTCCCTGGCTTATTCGATCCCTGCCAATCTGGTGTGGGTCACCTCATTCCTCAGCCTTTCCTGACCCTCCATATGTGGGGCCAGTTTGCAAACCAACACGGGCTCTTCCTGTGGGCCAGACACACTGCCAAGGGGTTTTGTGGTTTATGCTACATAAACCTTTCAGGAACACTACAAGGCAGATATTATCATCATCCTTATTTTACACAGAAAGAAATTTGGTACAGGGGGCTCAGTAATTTTCCCTGAGCCACCCTGCTGCTAAGTGGTGGTCCTACCTCCCAAAAAAACTCATATGTGGGTGCCAGCAAATGTGGTGCCAATCTGAGGCTAGATTCCAAAGCTAACTGAGAGGTCAGTGGCCCCAGGGCACTTTCAGACGCTGACTAGGAACCCAAGGACAGGCTCATCAAGGACAGGCCACGCAAGGTTAACCTCTTTCTTCAATTATACATTTTACAAATATACTAAGTCTTTGTATGTGCTAGACACCATGCTGAACATAGCTCTAAGAGGCTGAATGAGGGGCAACCTCTGTTTCTGGGATTATGGCACATGAGAAGGGGGGAGACAGAGACATGGCAATATGTCTGAGTAAGTGGAGGGCTCTGCGAAGACCACCTGGGCTTGCCATTGGACAAGTGATCAGGTGTTGCTAAATGAATGTTGAGGTGTGACTGGGATTCATGACAGGGTCAGGGTTTGGACTTTGGGATGGAAGAAGAGATGAATGTTTCCAACAGACAGGGCAGTTGTCATGTTTAAAAGCTGGGCTCTGAAAAAGTCTGTGATGTCTACAAAAGAATGGAGATGGTGTGGTTTGGCTGGAGCAATAGTTCTCAGCAATGGCTGCCACTACAATTATGTGGGCAGGCTTCACAAAACACCGGTGGGTGTGCCCCACAGCTGCACCTCAGCACCTGGACCAGAGTCTGTGTCCGGAGCACACAGGGAAGGGAAGGCAGGGGGCAGGAAAGATGAACATGTGGTGAGGAGAGGGTGAGACCACAAAGGTTTCTGAATGATGTTTTAAGGAATCTGGGCTTGGCCCTGGGGAGGGGAAAGTCATGGCGTACAGCTATGTCTGCAGAGTGGAACAGAAATTGAGGAGGACGTGGCCATAAGGAAGGAGCCAACAAGGAGGCTGTAGTCTCTTTAGGTGAAAGACGAAGATATCCTAACCCAGAAGTAGTCCTGGGAGAAGTGAACAGATCGAGATATTACAGAGCCATAATGAGTGAGCCAGGTGTTTGATTGGATATCATGGTCAAGAAGAGATGAAAGGAATGATGGCCATGTTTCTGATCTGATCAGCTAGATTGATGGAGGTACCATTTACTGAGATGGGAAAGCCTGAGAGATGCTGCCTCCTTGGGCAAGAGGTGAGTGGGTGATAGGCCAGAGTATCTGAGAAGTCCCTGGGGCATGTAGGCAAGGCAGTCCAGTAGACAGTAGAGTCGAGCCAAGGGAGCAGAGGCTGCTGAGAGACAGCCCAGGGACAGCAGCGGGAATCAAGCCACTCAGTTGTTCCAGCTGAACCAAGTTCTAGAGAGTAGATGTAAATTAGAGAAACTGGCTTACCAGTCCGTGTAAACCAGGTTCTGCTGCTATAACAAACAATCCCAACAGCTCAGGGCTTTGAGAACACAGATGATTATTAATTTTTGCTTCTGTTATGTGGCTACCAGGGGAGCCTGCTCACAGAGTCCAGGTGACAGAGGAGCTTCCATCTGTGTGTTGCTTCAAAACCTTATAGAGGAGAAGAAAATTCTAGACAGCCTTACATTGGCAATTTACAGCTCCAGCCTGGAAATGACACACGTCACTTCCATTCACGACTCACTGGTCAAAACTAAATACGTGGTCCCACTTAATGGCAAGGGAGCTGTGAAGTGTGTCTGCAGACAGAAGTCCCAGCAACATCTGGACGCCAGCACTAATGACAACTACCCCTTGGAAACAGGATTCCCAGAGGCCCTATGGCAAAGTTCTGGGAAGAAAGAGGACAGTAGTTACTGGAACCAGACTCTGATGCAAGTTTATCTGATTCCAGACCCCATATACACCAAAGCCTCCATAACAGTTATCTCTGAGATACAATTTATGGGAGACTTTTATTTCCTTCTTTATCATTCTTTGTCTTCTCCAGTATTTCTACAGTGAATCAATGTACTTTTATAACCAAATATACATGTTGTAGGGGAAATAATATCTGTATCACTACCTTCTGCTAAACAAGGAATTCCCTTCCCTACCCTCCTTCTTCCAGCACTCTCTTCTTTGCTCCTTCTCCCCAAACCTATTATCAGAAAACCTTCTGATCAAATCCATGACACCGTGAGGTCCTCACTGGTGCTCAGTGAGGACTTAGCCATTGTGAGATGTTAGTCTAGTAAGTTACTGCCTATATGGTAGCATTTCAAGTGTGAGGTGCCATCAGGCTGGATGGAGAGCTGCCTTTTCCAATATGAAGAAGGGAACTACCCCGACATCCCTGAAAACCCCCCTGCTATGGCTATGTATTCTAATTCGGGCCCTGCGCCCCCAACCCTGCTCCCCAACCTCCAGCCATATGCTCCTCTGAGAATTTCACACATCCCTCTTACGTAGGCATTTATTTTCAAGGAATTGAAGGTGTCATCACAGTTTCTGTCATCCCTCCTCCACAGCTGCTGCCTTTATCCTGCAAAGCTTCCAGTGTGTCAGCACCAGGCACAGTGCACCTGCCCCTGGGATATAAAACCCACTGCCTCTGATCATAGGCCCATCAATGTCAACCAGAGCCCCAGACCAGCACAGCTGGCCCCACCTGCTGCACCCTGGCCCTGGCCACTTGGTCTTTCTATGTGCTCACCGGAGGACTGCCCTGGACTTCCAAGGGAAGGAGACAGAGCACCAGCCCCTGGTGCTGGCTGTGGGACTTAGCTGTCACCTCCTGTCACTCCCCCCAGAGGCTGAATGGATGCATGAAGGCAGCAATGAAGTATAAATTTGAATGAAAGAAACTCCTACAAGTCAATAGCAAAAAAAAAAAAAAAAGACCAAACAACCCAATCTAAAAAATGAGAAAGGACTTGAATAGGCATTTCTCCAAAGACATAGCATCTTGACGGCCAGCAGAGACATGGAAAGATGCTCAACATGACTCATCACCAAGGAAATGCTAATCAAAACCACAATGAGATACCACCTATCCCCCCCCGCCCCCCCGCCGTTAAGATGACCACTGTCTCAAAAAGCAGGAAATGACAAACGTCAACAAGGCTGGGAGAGATTAGACAACTTGTGCACTGTTGGTGGGATGGTAAAATGGAGCAGCTACAACACTGAAGAGTATGGCGTGTTCTCAAAACCAGAAAACACAACTGCTGTGTGATGCTCTAACCCTACTTCTGGATATTTTGTCCAAAGGAACAGAAAACCAGGATTTCAGAAGTTTGTGCACTCCCGTGTTCAGAGCAGCATATTCTCCATAGCCAAAGGGAAGAAACAACTTGAATGTCTGTCAGTGGATGACCAGATGAAGAACAGGCGCTGTTACCCAGCATTTAAAAAGAAGGAAACCCTGTCACCTGCTACACCATGAACTTTGAGGACATTATGCTCGGCGAAATGAGGAGAACATCCCACAATACAGCACAATTCCACTTACACAAAATATCTAAAGCAGCCAGGGCCCCAGAAGCAGAGCATGGAATCGGGGCTGCCAGGGGCCAATGGATGGGCAAAGTGGAAAGTGGCTGATCAGTGACCCTAGATCTTCAGCACAAGAGATGAAAGCTCTGCAGATCTTCTGGACCATGGTGTGCATGCACTTAGCAGTACTGTGTTGTACACTTAAAAATTAGTTGAGTGTATGCCTTACCTTATGTGGTTTTTACCACAGTTTTCTTTAAAAGTACAAATGTGAAACTTATCCAGAATTGGGTGTGAGCATTACTTGTTCTTAACCACATCGCACTTAGACCTAATTAAAAATCAAGAGAGCAGGGTCTTGGGGTGGAGGGTGCTGTAGGTTGCCATCGAGGATGAGCTGAAACAGAACAAAGATGATTCTGTGACAGAAGCTCACAGGAATGTCGGCCAAGCATCAGACAGGTTCAAAATAGCCTTGAGCTGAGCACTAGTAGTTGTGTGAGCATCCCTGCCCCATTGGGAGCTCCACATTCCTGCCACAGGGCTGGAGGCCATGGTGATGGACTGGGGTTGCAAGTTCACACTGCTCCAGAGGATGTCAGCTCCTGCTGTCACAAGTCAGGCTTGGGTGTGCAGCATAGGAAGACCAGGGAGGGTGAGTCCTCTAAGACTGGTCCAGAGGGCATCTGAGTAGCCCTAGGCAGAATATCTAGGGGACCAGGGTACAGAAAAGAGAGAAGCCAGGCCATGGGTGCATGCACACAGCTGATTCTGTACATTAATGGGCAGCCGGAGCAGCCCCAGGGGAGGGGACCAAGGTCTAGGGTCGGGTCCAGACCCCAGCCAGGAGGACTGAAAATGGAGGCAGGAAGCCAGCGGAGAACCCCACAGTTTGGGAGCCTCGGGACTTTGCTCCAGACCTCACCTCCCTCCTAGGTGACCAGAGCTGGGAGGGACTCTCTGGAGGGAGAGGGTATAATGGAGGCTACAGCCTGAGTACAGGATGCAGGGTGGCCACCAAGAGGATGGACAGTGGATCCCACCTGGTTGTAGCTGGTGACTTAGCAGTGCCAGCTAGGCAAAGGGACCCCCTCCAGTATGGGGATGGAGAAAACCTCTGTCCTCCCTCTCTGAACCTGCCTTCACACTGAGGGCCATGCCATAATGGTGGGCCAGGGTGATTCAGCATGGACTGTGCCTGGCCCCTCACCCCACACAACCTCCAGCCTCCATCCCAAACCCTGGCCCTTGCAGTCTCACTTGCTCCCAGGGGAAAGGGGAGAAGAGCTTTAAATAGATGTGAGATCAACGTTCTTAAATGAAGAGAGCCGAGTTCTTCCTAATTGCAAGCAACTGAACTTTCTGGAAGTAGGCTGAGCCATCGCCAGGGGAGCCACTACCCAGAGGGAGAGGCCTTCAGCATAATACAGCCAAGGAGCCACTGGGAAGCAGAGCCATCCATTCCGTGCCCATGCCCCTGCCCGTGCCCTGATGGGTTGCAGCTGCTTCAACAACCAGCTGTGCTAACAAAAACTGGTTGGTTTGGAAGCTTTCTAGGCAGGACAGTGGGGCTCATCCTGTGGCCAGAGGTGAGGCTGCATGGCCGAGCGGGGCTGAGGCTGGCTGGGATCACTGCGGGGGAGGGCAGGAAGGCTGGTGGGGCTTGACCCATGTCCTTGGGCAAGGTGCTGGCGGAGCGGTGGGACCCTCTCCAAGTCCTCACACAGAAGTGCTGACCCCTGTGAGCACACGTGTACATCCTGCAGGGAAAGGTCTGGAGGGAGAGAGCATCACAGTTCATGTCTCCTCAGTCCAGCCACCGGGGTGTAGCTCCTCTGAGCTCACGCAGTCCAGAGCTGCCTTCTTGCACGGCCGTGGTCACCCTGTGTGGTCACCCTGTGTGGGCCCTGGCTGCAAGGAACCCTGTCTCTCCCCAGAGGGAGAGAGTCTCCAGGTCAGAGAGGGCCCGCCCTCATTTCTCTCTCCCAGGCACCAAGCGAGGATGCAGCCGTGGTAGGTGCTTCCCGGATGTTTGAGTGTTTCTGGAGCAAATGGCTAGAGGAGCAGTGGAATGTCTGGCCTTATGGGTGGATGGATGGATGGATGAGCACGTGAATGCCTTCCCTGGAAATGAAGCACATTTTCCCCAAGCCCACTCCCCCTATACAGAGGTGCTCAGGCTCCAGACTGAAGCCGCTGTGAAATGTCCGTGACCTCCACTCAGCCTGACGAGCCTCATGACAGGCTTGACTAATCCCCTAAACAGAGCTTCGAGTGTCCACCCTCCAGCGTCCGGCTGCCAGGCTGCACCTCTGCCTCCTCTTTTTTGCAGGTTCAGCTGTTTTTAAAAAACAGATGGGGCAGCGCTTTCAGAATGAAGGACACGAGGGCTTTGCTCTGGAGTCAACCCACGTTTCTGCCGCCAGAGGGGAAGACCCTGACTTGGCACATCCTATGTCCCCAGCAGGGAGCATCTCACCAGGGCCCAAATAACTTTCCAGTGCATGTTTGTTGAGTGCACGTTGGGGAGAGAATCTGCATACTGCATAGAGATGGAGCTTCTCCAGCCACGGGCCGGGACCTTTGCAGACCCCAGGGTGTTTGGATTCCAGGGCTGGGGGACTGGAGTGTCCCCAGGCTGTAGGCCCCGAGTGCCATCTAACAGTGCCCTCTGCCCTCTGCTGTGCTGGCCTTTCTCAGACACACGACCACTGGGTGGCAGGTGTGGGGAGCAGGTGGGTCCACCCAGCCACCCTGAACCTCGGCTCTCGTACAGACAACGTGCCCCTCTGTGGTATCCCTGGCATCTGCAGGTGACCGCTCTGAGAGTGCACATTTGCAAAATAGGGCTTCATTAATTATTTCCAAAAACTTGATAGAGAGAAATTTGGATGGATTCAAAATCCATTTGCGTTAACAAAAAAAAAAAAAAAAAAATCAACATCACAAGTACCAGAAGAAGAAAAGATGCTCTGATTCTTGAAACATAATTTCAAATGCTAAAATGGCTCTTAATTTTTTTATCATTTGGGGAGATGCATATTTCTAGTCCATGTACTGAGTTTTAAAAACTTGATCCGAAATTCCACATAGCCATTTAAGGTATAAAATCTGATTATTGAAAATATATTTTCAATGGAAGCAAATGCAAGAAAGTTTCTCACGATGAAACTCGAAAACATTTTATTTCTAACTTTTATACAAATCCAATATTTTGTGTTTTCTCTGATATTTTTACCTTACTTTACTCATCCCAATTATACACTATAAAGGAAATATAATGAACTTCTTCACGCAGCCTCATAGATCCTCACATCCCCCAGGGGAAGCCCCACGTGGAAGGCAGATGTCACCGTGTCTGCGCCAGAGCGCTGGGAGGCACCGGAGAGAAAGAACTGCCTCTCCTGGTTCAGAAGTGCTAACGTTCTTAAAATCCTTGTCAAAAGTATGAAATTCTGGCATAGGCTTAGGTTTTAATAACTCAAAGTTCTTTGAACCAGAGAAGTCATGTCAGAGGTCAGGCTTTTAAAAAGTCATAAAATTGGCTGCCAAGACTAATAATGCGGCGGATTATATTTTCCAAGAATGATTCCCCTCCCACGTGACCTTCTTACCCTGTCACGCTGATGCTCCTCCCAAAATGAATGGGATCTGTGTTTGCTCCTCTTCCAGCCTGGTTTGACTGCAGCAGGGACATGTTGCATGACCCCCAAAGCCAGGTATTCCTGGTACGTTTGCCACATGGGCTCCAGGGGGCCCAGCCACCCTGCCTTGAGGATGCCCAAGAAGCCCCTTGAGGGCTCCTCCGCAAGGGGTGCTCCAGGTGAGCCCACAGCCAGCAACTAGCAGCAACCTGAGGTGACACATCTTGAACGTGGATCCTCTGGCCCCGATGGGTACCCCAAACCCTCCGGCTTGCATGGTGTGGAACAGGCACAGGCTCCATCCCCCTGCCTGCCTCATAGCTTTGTGAACAAAATAAATGGTTGTGATTTAAGCCACCAAACCTTACAATGATTAGTTACGCAGAAATAGTTGGCAGAACAAGGAAACCAGATCATCAGCTGAAACAGGTCAGAAGGAGGCTAAATTAGCAACGCTTATAAAAAGCTTTCAAAAGTGTATGTGCCCTTAAATCCAACCATTCTGATGGGGAGGATTGAATCCTCAGGAACACACAAAAGATGTGCTCTAGAATTTCTTCGCAAAAATGTTCTTCAAAATAGCAAAAAGCTGAAAAATAGCCAAACGTTGGTAGAGCATGGGGTGCTCGGTGACGGCACAGCTTGTTCCTTGGGCCCTGAACCTGGTCCTCGGAATCACCTGTGGAACTGGAAACACTGACCAGCCCCTCCCCCCAGTTCTCATCCTGATGAATCCTGAGGTTATTGGGGGCTGTGACAGAGAAGGCGTGAGGCACCTGTCCCAACAGCCACCCCTAGATCCCGCTGCGTTTGTTCTCCTGAGATGCAGTCCTGCCATGGGGTCGTCTGCATCCGGGCACATACGATTTCCATCGTGGCAGATAATTTCCCACAAAACCTAGAGCAGCTTACACTCCTATCAATAACACACGACTTGCATTGCCCCACACCCGGAGCAGCCCTGCGGTCCTGATCCCTTGAATTTGGCCAGTGTGGTGTGCACCCCTGGGCACGTCACGACCTGCGTATGCCTTCCCCCGACAGCTGGTGGGCTGGAGCACCTGTCTGCTTTCCACATCCGTTTCCTCTCTAGAAATGTCTTCCTTATGTCCTGCATTCTCCACCCCCTGCCTTTCGAGCAGTTTATATTTTTCTTATCATCTTGGAGGAGTCTGTGTGTTAGGGGTACTGCCCTTCATCCAAGGCCATGTAAGTTCTAAATATTTCTTCTGAGGCCTGGTCATCCTGACAGCCACCTACCACCCATGGCCATAGATACTTAAACTCATTTTCATTTAATTTAATTGTAGGTTTATTTCCTCAGTCAGACCAGCTTTGTGAAGTGTGTGATTGCTGCCCGCAGCCGGCGGCAGCCTTCCCGGACAGCTCATGATGGAATGTCTGTGTCCCACCGACAGTTCTGTTAGACCGCTGCGTCACAGGCCACCCCACACTCCCCATCTGTGCTGCTTTTGGCCACAGAGTTTGAGATTTTTTACAAAGTTAAATCTGATTTTTTTTTTATGACTCCTAGGTATCTTTTCTTGTGTAAAAAGGTCAACCATATTCCAAGGGTGTTTCAAAAAAAAAAAAAAAAACACACTTGTTTTTACTTCTGATATTTTTATGCTTTTTCTCATTTGGATCTTTAACCCATGGAGAATTTACTTTTGTGCACAGCAAAGTTGTATCTCTAGTTTTATTTTCTTCCAGGTGTGCAGCAAGATAATTTGTTAAGTAACCCAGTCTATTTATGTAAGAGCTGATTTTCAAATGTCCAGTTGTGGAAGGTCTGAGTAGTTTCTGACTTTTGTTTCCCTTTATGACCTGAGCCTGGCTCCTTGCCTTCAGTGGTTCTGGGTTCCGGTCTGCAGCCAGATGGAGATGTGAGGGGGCGGGCACTCACTGCATTTTCACCAAGTCCGCAGACTCCACCCTCTTGCCCCAATTAAAGACGGGACCTTGAACCCCGGGAATGTCTTCCTGGTAAGGAAGCAGCTGGAGGTGCCAGAGCAGAGACACAGGGATCAGGTGGTGGCACTGAGACGTGACCTGAGCACGGCCGGCTGGATGACTGGGGGACCGCATGTGTCCACAGCTCTGTGGCTGCGTGCTGCACATCTGCTGCGTGGCACTGGCACCTCCTGCTCCCGGGCTCCACTGCAGGGACACAAAGATGACTTAGAGCCAAAGCCTCAGTTCCCGTCATACCATCTGCTCTCACGGGCTCCAGAAGCTCCTCCCTGGCTGCTGCCCAGGCGTCCTCAGTGACCAGCCTCTGGGCTTGGCCTCTGCCCAGGGAGCCAGCCTAGGTGCAGAAATGTGCTTGGCACTAGCAACCCGCACATCTGATCAGACCAGAGGTCTGGTGAAGGGGCCTCCCTTAGGGGGGTAGGTAGTGCTGGCTATACATTTTGAGGGGCCCAGTGAAAAATAAAAATGCAGGCCCCTTGTTAAAAGTTAAGAATTTCAAGTTGGTGACAGCAGAGAGTATAACCACAAAGGAGCTATGGAACTAGCCCTGCTCTGGGGATTACAGACCCAGGGAACAGGGGCCCTGCCCAGCTCCCCCCACTCACCTGAGGTGCCCTTGCCTCCTGACTCCAGAGCCCAGGGCCCCACCTGCAGGGGCTGGTGGCGTCCTGGCCTCCAGCTTCTCCTAAAGCCCCAGGCTGTGCCCCCATATGAGAGCTCCACTCAAATTCTACTAATTTAGAAACTCAGCTCCACAGAGGACCCAGCCACCAACTCCAAGCCTCACACCCATCATACCCAAGTCCCCGCTGAAGGTGTGACCTTCAGGTGGATGTGGACACAGCCTTTAGGAGCACCATAAAGTGAGCAAGAAGCCAGCCTCAGGCTCTGTGTTCTGCAATAGGATAGACCCGGGGCCATGTGCGGCTCCTGTGCTCGCCAGGTCACAGCGAGGAACGCTTCAGATGATTTAGGAGCACGTGGCATGAGCCCCAGTGCCTGGCACACAGCAGAGGTGTATTAATGGTCGTTTCTAAAGAGAAGCCATGTGGCCATGTGGTGAGAGCACGGACCTCCTGAAAAATCCCGGCTGGGCCATCTGCCCGCTGCCTGTCTTCACTCCACTTCCTGGACACCTGTGTGCCTCGATCCGCCGAAGGGAACGGGGTTGACAGTAACAACACATTCCTCCTTGCACTATCTTATGGAGGAAATACATTAACATTTGCTCCTTGGCTTAGGGTGCTGCTGGACACACAGCCAGGGATGTACGGGTTTCCGTTTATTGATGAGACAAAATCAAGAGTGTGCCATGATTGTGTGTGGTTGGAATTGGAGGTGCTGGGTTGCAGGTCTCGCCCACCTCTCCCACCCACGGCCCTGAGGACCCCTGTAGCTTGTCCGAGGGGCAGTCTCCTGGCCACTGAGTGGGGTTACTGCCTGGGGCCTTCAGGTGGTGGCAGGAGTCACACTACCCCTGGTGCCTAAGTGCTGATGAGCAGGGTACAAATGTTCGCTACCGTCCTTACAATTACTCTTCCAGCCATCAGAGTGGGGACAGAGGAAGAAGCACAGGACCCACTCTGTGTGCTTCCCGTGGACCCATTGTGTGGCCAGCGTGTGGAGCCCAGCCAGGGCAGCACCTGCCCCCCAGAGATTCAAGCCGTCCTGTGAGGGGCAGACAAGCACCGGAGCTGCAGGGAAGGGGGTGTTGCAGGGATGGGGGCTATGGCAGCGGTGCTGCAGGGAGGGCCTCCAGCACCATATGTGTAGCCCGGGGTCTGGCTGGCCTCGCTGGCTGCTCTCAGGGCCAGGCACACAGACTTCTGGGGGCTTTGGCTTCCTTATCTGAAAAGCAGCTAAAACAGATCAGACAAAGTATGTGCAAACCATCTAAGAAACGGCAGAGAGACAGGGGCTGCTCCTCCCCAGCCACAACCATCTGAGACCATGGAAATGGGGCGGGGGGAGTCCTCCACCCAAACCCAAATGCAGCAAGTTCACCTAGAGGTTGCAGGGGGTGAGGGGTGGGGGCAGGAGCGGCCCCAGATTTGCGCCACTGACATCCCGCATCCAGGATGAAGGGAATTTCCTGAGCCTGGCTTTGCTGTCTCTTATTCATGTTATGAAACACAGCGCTCTTCCTGCATCCATAAAGATGAAGACATTCTTTCACAGGGATTTAATTTCGGGGCTGCGTGCCTGGCCCCTGAGAAAACCCAGGCTTCCTCCTCCTTTGCAGTCTAGCCCGGGCAGCTCTGTGAGCTGCAGACAGGCCTGCATTCCCCTAATGCCCCTGGAATCGCTTGCTCACACTGAAATCCGCTGCCTCAGGCCTTTCCAGCCAGAACTAAGCCTGCTTTTCATGGGCAATCAGTCAGTGGCCCGGAGCAGGGAGGGGACATGGGGGCACCCACACACCCCGCCAGGTCTCTGCAGACAGCAGGCGCAGAGTCCTCCTGCCCCTGCCCCTAGGCACGGAGGCCTGGGGCTGGGGGTGGGGATGCTCAGCCGGGGCAGGGTAGGGGGGCAGTGGGCAGTGACAGGAAGAACAGACATGTCCACTTCATGGAGGAGGAAGCGAGACAGGAGCCCTGCCACGTCCACAAGAGGACTTGAACCAACTTCCTGAATGGCCGCCCAGAGTCCCCCTCCCTGTGGCCACGAGGCACCTGCTGCACTGTCAGCAGCACCATCTGGGCAGGAAAGGAGAACATATTTGAGACGGTGTCCCCAGCCTGGGGCTTGTCCATGGAAGTCCCTCGGTGCCCCTTCCTGGGGGGGAGGGGGTTCCCCAGCTTGGAGATCTGAAGGAGGTCTTGGGCTGGGGCCAGGGGCATGCGGGTTGGCACCATCAGGTCCAGGGGCTTCATTCAGCAAAGGTGTATTGGGAGCCCACCCCATGGCAGGCATCACGCCAGGTGCTTCGGCTTTGGGACTGAACGGAGCCAAGAGAGGCCAGTGAGCACCGCCAGGCCCCACAGCACCAACTGGAACAGGAGCACAGGCCGCGGATCTGACGAAGGAAGACTCGGTCCCCTCCCTTCCGTCCCTGGCCTCAGGCCCTGGGCAGGTAACATGTTGCAGATCCCAGGGTCCCTAGCTGCAAAATGTGACTGGCCCTAAAACCTGCCTCTCAGAAGGTGTGGGGGGCATTGAAGGATGTTTTATAGATAGCAGGATCCATACCCTCACTAGGCCTGACTCTGCAGCTCAGGGTAGTACAGGATGGTGCATGAGCAGGATCCAGTAGGCCTGGGTTCAAATCCCAACCTTGACCCTGTGACATGATCTAGGGCTTGTGACTTAACATGTCTGGACCTGTTACTATCCTAACCATAAACCAGGGAAGGATGATGGCAGTACCTGACCATAAGGATAAGGATTAAATGATTAAATTCAAAGGTAAATTTAAGAGCTCTTACAGTTTAAACGTAAAGGGTTTTGCACAGAGATTTCCTTGTAAGCCCTAAATAAATGTGAGTTGCACTTTAATCATTCATATTCTTTCATTGCAAGGATAATACAAGGTATTTTTCTATCTTTCTTTTGTACGTCCTTGGATCAATCCAAAAAAGTGCCAAATTGGAAACATACTCACTGCACAAAGATAGAGCTGTGGGGAGCTTTGAAAAGGCACCAGAGCTTCAGAGAACTGGCTGCAGTGCTGTGTGCTCTGTGTGTGTTGTCCTTCCCGGGCTGGGTGTCTCGCCAGGTAAGCACCAGCCACTCCCAGCATCAAATGTCACACTGGAGACCAGAGGAGGTGGCACAGCCTCTGCTGACCCTCCGCTCCTCCCAGCCCCCCCACCTGTTCACCACCCAGCCAACCGAGCCGCTTTCCACACACCTGGACCCAGGGCAGAGACCCTGAGGACTGAGTCACCTTCACCCGTGAGAGAATGGGGCTTTGGCAGTCCACTAGAGCAGGAGAGGCCCTGAGGGAACATCGGCCCCCCTGTGGCCCCAGTATCCATTTCACCTCAAAGGAAGCAGGCATAATAAGGGTTAAGGACTTCTGCAGTCTCAAAGGAGCTGAGGACTCAGACAGGGCAGGGCCCTGGGTGTGGGCCTCCCTGATCTGCCCACTGGCATCACTGCAGCTGTATGCTGGGTCACCGGGCTCAGTGTCATCGTTCCCCCACCAGCCCAGGACCCACTATATCAGAATCTCTGGCCCCGGGCATCCATATGGGGTAGCCAGGGGGGCCAGCACCGCATTGCAGCTGGGACTCCACCCCCTTGAATACTCCGGGCCTCGGCTCACGTTCCACTGGCAAATTCCCAGCCTACACGGGCCCAGGCTGTGTGCCGGAGACTCCCATGTGTCTGGGGCACCAGGATTATTCAAACCTCCCAAACATTTCCAACATGCAACTCAGATTGAGAGCCAGCTATGATGTAGCATCTTAATCTGCCTTTAAAACTCTATTCACTCAAAACAAAAAAAAAAAAAAAAAAACTATTCACTCTTCAAGGAAAATCATAATACCTCATTGTAGCAAAAAACAAAAACAAAAAAACCCCAACAAACCAAAGCCAGTACCTGTTGGGCAGCAGTACAACCCATCATGTGCTCATCTGGACTCAAGTGCCAGCAAACAGAGGCGTTTGTACTCATGGGGAGAGGAATCTGTGGTTTTGTCTACCCACCTCAATCACTGCCATATGCCAAGTCAGCGGAAAACATGTTGAATTTGCTTTAACATAAGCAATTATGAATCTAAAAGATCATTCTCAACTAACAAATAATAAACAACCATGTTTAATGTAGCAGAAAGGAAATAGGTTTAGTTAGTGCCACGAAACATTCTGTCTTAACACGGGGTCCCCGTAAACAGAGTATGGTGTCTAACCGTCCACGGAGGGAAGGGCTGGGATGGGACTTCCACTAGGGTCACGTGGAAAATCCTGTTTTGTTTTGTTTTGTTTTAAAGTAAGATTGCCTAAAATTCCAAAGCGGGTTAGCCTCTTTGTTCACTTCCCAACTGCTTTGAGGGCACCTCGGGAATAAGCGCCCAGCCACCCGCCTGGGCTCTCTGCAGAGCCCCAGCCCCAGATGCATGGAGCCTGTTTCCAATAAGCAGAGGACCGACCTCACTGAGCCCAAAACCCAAGAGCTGCTAGGCCGTCATGGGCCAGAGTGCAGACTGGGCTCCGGCGCCCACGGGGTTGGGGGGCCTCCGGGGCGGGCGGCCCTCGGGGTTCCAGACGCAGTGTCAGTCACCTACCCTTATCAGTTCTCCGTCCAACACTTAGAGTCACAAAGCTGGCTGGAAAAGTGATAAGGGGATGTGACTGGCCGACCAAGAGGCTTTGCTGCAGTTTGCAGGTCCCGATGAAAGCTGACGTCTGGTTTCCCAGCCGCAACTCACTGGACCCTCCCTGCCACTGCTCCCTCGCCCCAGGGCCTCTCTGTGCCCGTCTGCCCTGCTCCCCTCCCCGTCTCTCCTCTGGACATCTGGCGGGGCACTCGTGTTCCTGCACACGGTCGCTGAGATATGCAGCCCTGCATAGCTATGCAAAGTAGTAGATGGTTCACATTAAAAAAATTTTTAAATTTTAAATTAATTTAACTGTTGAGATTAATAAATAAACCAAAGTTAGCAAAGTCTTTACCCAAAAGCTCCCGCAGGTCTGAGGCACACCCAGCATGTTCTGCTCCTCCGGGACTCTGCTTCTGTGCCACACCCACATGCCATTCATAAAGCCCAGCGCTGAGTCTCCTCCTCTGGCAGGGATTGGTCCTCAGAGGTGCTGGCCCCAGGCCAGGACCCATCAGCCACAAATCCACTGGAGCTGGATGTGTCCACTGCACTATGTGGCTTCCACAGGATTAGGCGGGGGTGGAGTTTGGGTCCAGCGGGGAGACCTCACCCCCCCCACCACGGCGGACTCCTCCCTCTTGACTGTCGACCTTCCACACCATCCATGCCCAGAGTTATCGGAAACCAAAAACTGGTAACGTGGCTTCTGTTGCAGAGACCTGACCAGGATCATCTACGTCAGGAAGAGTCCAGAGAGGAACCGCCCATCCCTCAGGAGGGGATTTGCATGGAGTAAAGCCATCCATCCACTTCGGATCCCCTGTACTGCTGCTCACCTATTGGTGGCTTATCTAACCTTGAGCAAATCATTGAGTCTCTCTGAGCCTTGGTACCTGGTCCCTAAAGCAGATCGTCTCGCCTAAGTCCCAAGACCACTCTGAAAATAGCATGAGGAGAGGGATTGAAAAGGCTTTTCTTGGACCTAGGGCCCAGTCTGGGCACACAGCCTCTGGCAGGGCTTATAAACTCTGGGTCTCAGCTGCCGCTTCTGCAAAATGGGGTCGTAATAGCTACCTCAGGAGAGCTTCTCTGCAGAGGGAACAGGTCAACGGTGCAAGGGGAAGAGCGTGGCCTTTGTGGTTAGTTGGCCTGCCTGTGAATCCTACTTTGCCATTCATTGGCTCTGTGTCAGTGCCCTGGCCTCTGGGAGCCTGCCTTCCCATGTCCGCAGGTGACAATCCTGACAACCCTACCTGCCAGGGCTGTGCTGAAGGTGAACCCAACACCCTACACACACAGAATTCAACTGATGTGTAGCTGACATCATGGACAAGGTAATGCAATCATGGACAGTGGCAGTGAGCCTTAGCTACTTCAGCCAAGCTTCCGAGATGCATCGCTGCTCCACTTGGATGGCTTCCCCAGGGTCAGGCCAATCCAGTCCGGAGCACCACCTGCTCCTCCATCTGTGTCCTATAGGGAAGGTGTCCATTAGGCACAGGGCTTTGGAAACCAGCTCCTTGTTGGGCACCAGCAGATTATACTCTGGAAGGGCAAATGTCAAGGATCCAGGACCCAGAAAAACAGCAGAACCAGGGGCTCTAGCTGGTGGAGCAGGTGAGCCAGTCCCAGGACTCGAGGAGTCCAGGTGTGTGGGAAGAGGGAAGACCCCTCCCTGGATGGGGAAGCAGGACTGTACAGTGGTAGTACACCTGTTCCTGTTTGAACCCACCCCCATGTCTCGCCCTTGGGAACCAAAGCCCAGGTTGAAGGATCCCAAGGATGCAGCTCTCTTGTCCTTGGCCCTGGATCAGAACCAGTCTATGACACGGGCCAGAAAGCAGATGTTTTTACACAGGAGACAGAAGGGCCGAGCAGCAAGAGGAGGGGGATGAGGGTGACCAGCCCAGTCACCTCCTCCCAAGGACACAAACTGTGACAGAAGGGAAAATGCTGTGGTTCACTTCTTCCACGGAAGCTGCTGTCCTGTTCAGGGCTTGCAATCCTGGGCTCCACACTGTGGGCCTCTGTCTGCAGAGACCCTGACGGGAGCTTGGAAACGCTGGTTCTCAAACCTGGAGAGCGTCTAACAATACGATTCCACGTGCCACCCAGTGCCCAGTCTAAACGCGAACCGTCCAGCCGTGCCAAGGGCTACATTTCAAAGACCCCTCCCCTTTTGTCTTGTGTCCCTGGTCTAAAGGTTGTTTATGTCTGGGTGTTTACATAAGATAGAGTGCTTAAGATGTTAATCAAAATTTCTTCTAATCTTTGCAATGAATTCACTTGCATGGGGCTTTTTCATTCTAATCAAATTCATCCAACAAGAGGAGTCTCCATCCACTGATGAGGCTGTGTGTTTTCCAGGGCTGCTCCAGACGCTGGGGAGAGTGGGACGAGCTCAGCTTCTGGACTGAAGGAAACGAGGCGCTCACGGTGATGCTGACTCACCACAGGGACACGGGGAGACCATCCCATGGCAACCCTTCACTATTCACAGTGGTCATGACTGTGCCAAAGGAGCAAGCAGGGCCACAGCCAGCTGGCGAGGGCTGCAAGCACAGCCCTCTGGCGGCCCCCCAAGGCTTTCCCCTCTGACTCTGTCCCTGATGCTCCAAACTCACTCCCACCCGTCTTCCCTGACAAGTCTCGAGGCAGAGTGCCGCGCCACCCCGTTAGGACCGACCTCCTGGGCACCAGAGCTTCTGTTACTGAGACATCAGGTACAAGGGGCCCCTGCTGGGGCCTTGGGGGGCCGCTTGTCCAGCTTCTCACAGCTGGACCCCTGCTCCATGTGGTCCAGCACAGCCTGTGCCCCTCGGCTCATTCCCTCTGTGGCCCCGGCCACAGCTTGCTTGTTTTTGTTGTGCCTTCAAGGCTTTTTGTTGACACATGTTCTACAACCACCAGTGTGCACATCACTGAAGCACTGCACGCACACCCTCTAAAATATACGTCTATGCACACGTCAGTGGACCTGGGCTTTCCTTCTAATACAATACAATAGTACAATATATTTCTAATACAGCAAATTTTCTCAGGGACTGGCTCCACTCAAAGTGTCACCACCTTCTCTTTACAGAATTCGGCAGATTCAGGAGGTTAAGGAACTTGTCACAGGCTTCGCAGCTGGTCAGAATTCCAGCCTGGATGTTGTCTCTGTTTGCTTTCTCCTACGCCAGGTGCCTGAGCGGGCGGGTGGGCACGCCCGCCAGAGCCTCTCCCAAGGAATCCGGGTCGTGCGTGCCTTCTGAAGCCACCTACCGCTCCTTAGCCTGGGAGCCGGGGACGGTCGTGGCCAGGGAGGCCGGCTTGAAGAGGCAGTGGAGCGGTTGCTGAGACACTGGACCATGCCCTGCCCATCTTTCACGAACCCCGTCCACAAAGCTCCCCTGCAGACCGCACCCGGGCTTCTGTATGCACTCGCCTGGCCCTCAGGGTTACGAAACCCCCATCCTTCTGCTTCTCCGGCCGGCGGCCTGTCACATCCACTTTGCATCTCACATAATCCCTTCCTGCCGACTGACTGGTTCTACCTCGGCCTGTCTGCCCGCCAGTGGGTCAGCTCCTGCCGGGCAGTGTGGATGGCGACCCCCAGCCGCCTGCCGCCCTCCCCCAGAGCTGGCCCAGACAAACGTGCCCCAGGGTTGCGTGTCAGCCCGGCTGCGGGAGGGACTGGATGGGGACAGGCGGGGAGGGACAAGGACACGGGCCAGCCCTTGTGCAGACCAGGCTGCCCTGCCTGTTCATGCTCCGGGGCTGCGACCTCTGTGTCCTCCCCAGCCTCCATCCGGTTGGGCTCCCTTCACCCGGTTTAATGAGCTCAGGAATGCGCTCGGTGGAGACGCCCAGTGTTTGCTTTGGCCCCATAGAGCTGAAACGTGCCCCAGGCTCTGCTCATCTGCCTGCAGGACTGCTGGGCTCCATCTCAGAGAACACCCAGGGGCAGCAGGCAGGCTACGCCCAGAACAGGGCTCGGCACCTGCATTTAACATATCACAAAGCATAGGAGGCATCCTCTGGCCTGTCCACAGACCTGCTGCAGATGGGAATGCGCATTTCTCTGACGCTGGTTGGGGCCCAGCTGCCAGCCGCTTCAGAGCTGGCCTTCCCTCCCCGAACACTGCCTCGTTCTGAAGGCCCCCAACTGCACCTGCTTCTCTGACGCTCATCTGGGAAGTGCTCTCTGAGCTCGGGCTGCGTGCTGGGCACTGAGCTGAGGCCCTGGGACATGGGGCTGTGCCCAAGCTGCCAGGCACCAGGAAGAGTGGCACAGTGAGCCACCACCACCAAGTGTGGAAGGAGAAATAGAAGCACAGAAACGGGGCTGTGGTTCCTGAACCCCACTCAAGAGCCAGTTATGATTCTATCCTGACTCGGGGCTTAAGTACACAAAGAAAGACAAGAAATAAATGGTGTCAAAATGACCCCCAGGAGCTGGGGGGTGAGAACACCTGCAGGTGGTCACCAGGGGGACCCCTGTCCTGTCCTAGTCCAGCACCACATGTGCCCCTCCCTCCCAACCTTACTTCCCATTCATGTCACCTGTGGGTCAGCCTGGTTCTGTGTGTCCTCGAGGACAGGGGACACCCATTTAGGCCCTGGACACTCACAGATGCTCAACAGACTGGGTGGCATTGGCTCCTTGCTGTCGTGCCCTTCAAGGCCTCCTTCCCCAGGATGGTGGTACAGGCAGGATGTGGGAGAAAATACGTGACTATAGACTGCATAGACTGCAGTCTGCCCTGATGGGAGCACATCAACCGCAAACCATCAAGCCATCCTCGTTCCTGCAATGGCCTTGCTCTTGGGCATCTAAGTCCTTGTTTCCACATGGAACGTCTTCCTCCAGGGGCTCTGCCACTGTCCTCCCACAGGCCTGGCCCCCACTCCCAACATTCATGCAGATCACGTGATATCAACACAGTCATGGGTCATTCCATGCCTCTAGTGTGTGGCCGGATGACACATTGCCTTCTGACTCAAACACTGCCTCTTTCCACCACACACACAAGGGAACGTCGAAACCCCCCAATACACGCAGGTGTACACGCTCTCCTTCTCTGCATTCTGATGTGGTGAGAGAGAGGGGCATCAGAATATTGCTCCGTGTAGGGTCAGCGGTGGTAGACCTTGTCACACCCCTCCCCAGGTCCTCCCTCTGCTCTCATCTCCCTGGCCTCACCCTCCTGTGCACACCCTCTGCTGCATCCCTTTGCAATGCTCCACCGAGGGGTCTCCTCATCTTGTGCAGAATGCATGCTGGACTCCCCCCAGTGTCAGGGGACAACTATGAGATGTGTACTGAGGGATGTGTCTGGTGGGATTGACCTGTCCACACCCTCCTGCTGATCCCCTTCTCTTCTCCATCTTCCCCATTCAGCTTTCTAAAGAAATCAACAGTAATCACGTCATTAGATAAGGGTGTCCTTTCGGAAGACTCCAGCCCAACACAATCTCCCCACCATTTTAAACTCTTTTTGCCAAGAATACATGATGTGCTCCCAAGGCCCCAGTGGTTTCTGGAGTCATCAGAAGGAAGATGGATGAAATTCTAAAACTCAAGGATCTTAGGGTAAGACCCTTGGGAACCATGGCCGATGGTCACCATGTTTTAGAGCTGGGCTGTCTCTCAGGGTTGGCCAAGCTCAGCTCCGCACTTCTCAGGTGAGGCATCTGAAGACATCCAAGGACAAGCCTGTTGCCCAAAGCCACCCTCCAGGGAACGGCGGGGCTGGATCCTCTGGTTTGAACATTTGCTCTGAAAGGGTTTAACCAAGTGGCAAGCCCCTCCCAAGGTCACTGACTAAGTTCACAGCCAAAGAAAAACATGTTCTGACATTTCGACTCTCCCATGAACTTTGCAGAAACTGAAGGAAGAAAGTACCCAGCCCTTTTAAAGCCATGTGTCTAGATGGCAAAAAGAAGTCCATTCTAAAAGGAATTACCTGCACCATCTCGGCCTGGCAGAGGTTGATGCTACTGATAATCCCTTGAATAATAGCCACATCTCCAGGCCTCTTCGTGGTCTCAGTCAGGGAGGCCCAGGACTTACTGGCAGAAAACAGAGACTCTGCAGGTCCAGCTGAGCAGTCCAGTCCTTAGGAAGGGGGAGACGGGGCTCAACATAATCTGGTTCACACGCCTATACATCTTACATAACACTCTGCACAAACAGCACAGCCACTGGGACATCCAGAAGCTGCAGGGGGAAAGCCCGGGACAGGACACAGGCTCATGTTCCCAAAAGGCTGAGAAATGACATGTGGAAGGAGTGTGGGCCTGCAGTCCGGGCAGTCCTCTGCCCAACGAAGTCCCTTCATGGCCTCTCTGCTTGCTCCTGCCCCAACCAAGGACACCCCGGAACCTCACGATGGGTAAACTTCTGCAGAGCACAGAGTTGTTTCCAGAGCTGTGAGCCCATCTGCACTTCTGCAAAAGCGTTTTTGATTATGCATCGTGAAGGTGAAATGTAAGCAAGGCCCTAAAATACCCACTCGGCCTGCGTACACATGCAGCCGAGGTGTGGGAAGCATGGCTCAGCCTGGGAGCCTTCTCAGAGATATTTAAAACAACATATTTTATTAAAGCAGGATATTTTTATCTGACTTGCTGTCTTCTCGGGATGTCTTCCAACATGTGAAAGACAATAGGGTTTAACTGTTAATTATGTGATTTCTATCAGTAGCATATTTTAAAACGAAAGATGAAGAGTGGATTATTGTCTCTGCTCTGTGATCCCGTGACCTCTCTCCTTGGCTCCCCTCCCAAGGAAGCAGCAGAGGACAGCAAGAGACTATGACACAGAGGTTCCCTCCAGGGTGCCCAGAGAGCTCTGCCTGAGGATGAAGCATCTGCCTTCAGCTCAGGTCCTGATCCTGGGGTCCTGGGATTGAGTCTTGCATTGGGCTCCCTGCTCAGCAAGGAGTCTGCTTCTCCTTCTGCCCCTCCCCCTGTGTGTGTTTTCTCTCTCTGTATATTTATCTCTATCTCTCTCAAATAGATAAATAAAATCTTAAAAGAAGAAGAAGAAGAAGTTCCCTCCAGCAGGATGCATGATGGCCAAACACCAGGATAACCAGACCGGCGTTGGGAAAAATCTGGTTAAACACACTTGGGTGCATCCCTTCTATGGGAAGTCGTATTATTAGCCTGGTTGACTAGGTGGTGTCGTGGCTGTAAAGCACGTCTGCAAACTCTTGGACACTCACCCCACCAGGAGGCCAAGTTCACAGCACACCCCCTTAGCCTGTTCAGGGAGCTTCTGTGGCCCCTCCATGGATGAAAGGAGGTAGAAGTGACTTCAGGGCCAGGTTAGAGAGGGCCACGTGGCTTCTGCTTATTTCACTTGGGATACGGGCTCTGGGAGCTTTGGGCTGCCATGCCAGGAGTTGGTTCCCTGTGGAAGGCATGTGGAGACCTCAGGGATCCTGCCTCATCTGGAAGTCTTCCCAGCTCATGTGCCCGATCTGTGGGTGAAGACAGCTTCCCTAGGACCCCCTGCCCCAGCTGCCACCTGCCCTTGGCCACTGAGAGCCCCTCCATGAATACTACAGTCACTGCCTCTCCAAGCAAAATTAATTATTGTTGCTGGCTGAAGACACTGTTTGGGACGGGTTGTTTCACTGCGTGTGAATCACTGAAACGCAGAAGCAGAGGTTCAAAGAGATTGTGAATCCTGCTCAAGGTCCCATGACTCATAAGAAGGAAGCCCGAGCTGGGATTGGAAATGAGGCCTTGGGTATGGGGACTGTGATAAGAAGATGGTCTATTCTGCTTGGCACAAAGTTGTTCAGCAGAGAAGAGGAGACATGTCAGCCCAAGGCTCAGGTCTCCTGGATCCTCAGCACAGCAGGATTTGGGGTTGGCAGGTGCACAGAGCACTGGGCACCACCAAGTGCCGCTTGCTACCAGGGACGCAGGCTGGCTGTGATGCCCACCATGCTTTCTCCCTTCCTGCTCAGTTTCCCACCTGCTCTGTGGGAAAGGTGTCCCTTGTGTCCCTGCATCTGGCCCTCCGTCCACAGAAGGGCTCAGCTGCTACCTTGTGCATTAGGTCGGAAGTGCCCGCCTACCACCACTGACTCCATGCACACAGCTTGCACATTGTGCCCCCACCTGGCCCAATGCACTCCCCTCCCTCCCCTGCATTACCCTCCATCCCCTTGCACCACCCTCCCTCACCATCCAGACAGCTGAGTTTGCAGCCCTTGGCTTGAGATATAGAGATGCTCTTCAGTAGGACGTGCACCTGTCTCCTTGACCCCGCCCCCCATTCTCCACAGATTTGGCCACGGCATGAAGGATCCCTTCAGCCTGCCCCTCTATAAGGCCTATGGCAGCACCATTGTTCCTAGGGAGGCACAATTTAGGAAAAGCTGGACTATGAGATGCCCTGGGGTCTTCTAATCCTGCTCTCAGCACCTAGTTGTCAGCAGGCTCTACCTTCGGGGAGCTTACTTCCCCCTACAGATGCTGAGAATCTTCCAGCGCCTCTGGCACCTCAGCTGTGATGGCCACAGAGCTGCTCATGACATCTGCTGACACTGCTGTGTCTCCTGCATGAGCATCTAGGGCCCCGCGACTCTCAGGTGATGGTGGGTGCCACCCTCCAAGGGTCCGAGCACCACCATCCACTCGGTTCTGTGAGTAGTTCCAAGCAGCCCTCTTAATTTAAGTATCTAAGGAGGGCAGGTCCTGGACGAGTGTGTGCCGTCAGAGGGTTGGAATCCACAGCCCCTCGTCCTGGAAAGTGCTCATTCTAAAACAGGAAGTAAGGACTCCATACTGGGCTGAACTGTGGCCTCAAACAAAAGAAAGATCCGTGATCTTGATTGGAAATAGGGTCTAAACCCAACAACTGCATCCCTATCAGAGCATGAAGAGGAAGATTTGGGATAAGGAGACAGGCAGGGAAAAGGTGGCCTGCAAGAAGAGGCTGGAGGGAGGCATGTCCAGGACACCAGCTACCGCCAGTAGCCAGGACAGAAGTACAGAACAGACCCCCGCAGCCCCCAGCAGGAGCCAGCTCTTCTCACCCCTTGGTTTTGAACTTCTGGCCTTCAGAGCCATGGACAAGAACATCTCCATGGTTTCAGCCCCCGAAGGTGGGCCTGGGGGGAGATATGATTGCCACGTGGCTGTGGGATGGGACGGTGAGGTGAGGGTCCTTGCAGAATGCCTGTGGGTGGGGACCCCAAAAATCCCCACCAGGTATGCTTCTCATCCATCCTCTCTCAACTCCCAATAAAACTGAATTAAAGACTCGGGCTGGGCCTGCTGTGCTATAGGGAAAAGGGGAGAGCCTGAGGCACAAAGGGGAGACAGAGTCCCTGTCCCTGGAGACGGGGCAGTGGGGCAGGACAGGGGCTCTGCAATGCTGAGCTCTGCAGGACGGCCCACCCACCTGTCCCCTGCACCAGGGGCAGCAGGGAGAAGAGGGAAGAGGGGCCACAGCACGTGGCCGTGACCAACGCTGCCCCCTGCACGTGCCCATGACCTACACCCTGAGGACCTCCAGAAATAGGTCCGTGGGATGCCTTCATGGGGTTGTCTCTGACATCAACGCAGCAGAGCTTTGTCCTGCTTTAATCTGAGTGGTTAAGGGGAATGTGACCTTATTCTGTGATCACAGGCACTGAGGCCCGAGACATTGGAGACAGGTCAACGTGCCTGCATCATTTCCCCAAATAGCCAAGAAGTTAGCACCCCCAAAATAGTGGTGTGAGCAGAGGGCAGAGCCTTGCTCAGGGGGGTGGGGGTCACTGCCTCCTCCTCTTCCTCCTTCACAGCTCCCCCATCCCCTCCCTGTACTTTCTGCTTTGGGTCTCCTCCTCCGGCCTCCACCACCTGTCCCCCTCCACTCTCTCCTCCTCTCGCAGGTCCGCCACAGTCTGCATTTCCCACGGTGCCTTCCTGGTCTGACTGCACCCTCTGAGGGCGAATGGCTGCTGGTGCCAGCGGCCAAGCACCATGGCCAGGGCCATCCATAGGGCCCCTCAGAGGGCATATACTAGGAAAGGGATGTGCTCTGGGATGGAGCTGCCCTTATTTTTTTAAAACAAAATCATGACATTCATTCATTCATTCATTCATTCATTCATTCAACCAGCAGCCTTGACTAAGGGACTGAGCACCTGCTGGTGCCTGCCCAGAGCTGCTGGCAGAGCATACGGTGTTAGAAACGCCATGGTGCAAGTGTGCACGGGAAGCTATGGGAGCCCGAGAGGAGAGGCTCAACTTGTTAGGACCAGGGACCGTTGGTCTACGAGACGGTGACCTTGTAGTTCATTGCTCAAAATAGGACACAGGTGAGGGTGGTGAATTCCCTGGGCAGCAGGTGCCAACTAGGACTGTCCCAAGCAAGCAGGGGCATCTGGGCACATGTGCTCTGAAGGTTCACAAGGGAGGGGTCCTGGGTTCCAGGCAGTGGACAGCAAGTGGACAACACAAGGGATTACAGAGAGTTCTGCATGCTTGGGGACATGTGCTAACAGGGTTTGAAGGGAAGATGGGATGCGGGACTGAACCATCCTTGAGACTCCATCATCACCGGCTGTCAGGTGCCAAACCAAATCGGCTTCCATTCTTCCAGAATTAGGTAAATGCTAGAAAAATCATTCCTGTCACATCAACAGGACATAAAAGGAAAGGACAAAAAGGAAAAATATATGGTCATATCAGTAGAGGACAGAAAGTTACGTCATAAAATCCAGCATCCCAACTCACAAAAAAGAATTCTGTGAACTGAGATTAGAAGAACTTTCTTAATATAATAATGATCTCTATTCAAAAATACCAATCCACGTTCAACTTAATAAATATTGCTATTAGAAAATGCGATGGGAAAATACCCTGTAGACGTTTCAAATGTAAGTATATAGATATATATGCACATATATGTACACATGTACATATATACTTGACGTGTTTGGGAATAAATGTAGTAAGAAATATGTAGGACCTACAAGAAAAGATGCCGCCAGTCATTGAGAAGCACAGAAGATTTTAATAATTAGAATCACAGAGCATTTTCTTGAGGCCAAGACAATTTTATAAAGAAGTCCAATGTCAATAAAAATCATAATCACATTCTGTAATAGCTTTTTACTCAAAATTTTGGGGAGACGGTAAGTGCACAGAGAATATGGAGACCGATCTGAAACAGAAAAGCCAGGAGAGGGATGCGGCCTGCGGAGTGTCAGCGTCCCCACCCAGCCACTGCCCTTACGACAGCACCGCGCCCGAACTGCCGCCACGAGCCCTGGGCACCCCTGGCCCTGATACGGCTGGCTGGACCGACACATGACCAGGTAGAAACACTTATTTTCTGTTAAACTTCCGTAGACTGTGTAGAAGCCAGAAAATTGCCAGAAAGTTCCCGGTAGGTGACGGAGGGCAGCTCTCGACCACTCTTTCACGGCCGCCTGTCTGTACCTGTCTGGTGAAACTGCCCGTATGGACCCTTCTGTAAAGCGGGGCCCCGTCAGTGTTGGAAGGGCCCACTGGTCAAACACCCCCTGCCCCCCGACCCCTCGGTCCCTGACCCCATCCCTGGCCTCCCTGCCCCGGGGAGAGAGGGAGACGTGCCACCAGGCTCTGCAGGGGAGGGACACAGGCCACACGCAGAAGAGCCCAGTGTGACCTTTGGGCTGTTGTCCCCTGCAACCAAGGAGGCCCTCTGCTGACACGGGGCCTCTCAGAATAAGAGGGCCCCGCTTTGCCAGCGGCACACGGCAGTGGACGTGTAATGTGCCTGGAAACCCCATCTCTGTGGTGATACTGGGATGGACTGTAACCCAGGCTTTCCAGACTCTTATGACAGGTCACCTCCATATCACCACCTCCAAACACTGGTCCCCAGCTCCATGGCTCAGATCATCTGGGAGCTCTGAAAATTCCCATTCCCAGGCCACCATCCTCCGAGGGCTCCTCATCTCCAAGTGAGGATGCTGCACTTTCCTTTAAGAGGCTAAGTGTTCTGTAAGACAATCCACGTGCGGCTCTCAGTCGTGCCGGCGGTTCTGCAGACCTGGTCTCTCCCACTCGCCTGGCTTTCCCATGGGTTCCTTCCGCCCTCAGCTTGCACACAGTTGCTGATTCTTGAGAAGCTGCGTGTGCTCCTGTGAGACGTGCTAGCAGGCGTTCAGAGGCAGAGAGCCAGCAGAAGCACCATCCGTGCCCCGTGGTTAGAGGCACGTCTATCAATAGGACCTGGTGCAAGGAAACCCAACCTGGACTGTCCAGCCAGTGTCCTGCACAGGAAGCTCTTCAACCTGAGACACTTTTGACTTTGGGGGGCGGGCTGCACCCTGCTCTGCTGTGTGCTGAGCCATCTCCCTGTGGGGTCAGGATAGAGGCTTCACCTCTGCATGGGGTTCCCCAGGCAGGAAGGGAGCAATCCTGCAGCTGAAGGCAGGATCCCAGGGAGTTAGACTCACTGCACCATCACGGTGGCATCAGTGGGGCCCCTCTGCCCGGGCAGCCAACATAGGCGGGGCAGTGCCCTAGGACGCTATCCCGAGCACTTCCAAATGTCTCATTGGCGAGTACAGACTAGTTTCTGCAACACCTTGGGAAATTAGGGGTCCTTGTCATAAAAAACACGTCTTCTCTCTTGCTTCCTGCCCCAGGTCTGCTGTGGCCTGAGGGAACTCAGTGGACACAGAGGTCCCCTGAAGAGGGCCAGGAGCCCTCAGGAAGCAGCAGAAGCCCAACACACACCCTCCCCAGAAAAATCCAGAGAGGAACAAACAGCAAAGCAACTTCAAAACGAGGGCTGAAGCCTGCACACCTGTCAGATGGCGCCAAAGCCATGTCATGTGGGGCCTAGTGATGCATTCGACCCCAGGATAAAGGTGGCCTCTCACTAAGGAGCTGGGGTTAGGAGGACTCAGGACCTCAGGGCTGGCCCTGGGACCCTGAGCTGAGTGCCTGAGTGGCCTGGGGAGCCCTGACCCCCAGGGGCTCCGTCCGGAGGCTGACTGTGGACTTCCTGGACCGAATGATGCCCATTTGATGGGGCAAGCACATGGAACTGGCAGGGTCAGGAGGGGATGGTGAGGAGCACGGCGGCTCTGG
This sequence comes from Canis lupus familiaris, assembly GCF_011100685.1. Classification (NCBI taxonomy): domain Eukaryota; kingdom Metazoa; phylum Chordata; class Mammalia; order Carnivora; family Canidae; genus Canis; species Canis lupus. Next base: position 58,416,391 of record NC_049224.1, read on the forward strand.
GTGGGACCGTCGCTAGAGCTTGCTGACCCCATTTAGAGGCAAGGCAGGCTCAAATTTGTTTTTTTCTGAATAATAAATTGCCATTAAACTGTAGAGTATATGTTCCTATTCAGAAAAGAAACTGTCAATAGTCAGAACATCGTTATCTGAAATCAAAAAAATAAGAGGACAGATACTAGTTATGGTGGGACTTGTTATACCTCATTAACTCCTCCTCGGTGTGAAAACTTGCTCAAACTCTGTCCCTAGAGCCCCCACGGGCTGTGTTCCTCGATCTCCAGACTTGAAGGCCACAAGAAGACTGTGCTGGGGATGTCGCCCTCTGCAGGCCCGCAGCACAGGACCCCAGGACGGGGCGTCAACCAAGACCCCGTCCAGCCTGGGTACCAACGCCACTCAGCAGGCTTCCTGCCCCAGGCTCAGGCCACACAGTGTTCCTTCTCCGTCCACCTGAGAACCCATGACTCCCACCTTCAGAACACACTCTCCACACGAAGCATGTGAGCAAGTGCTCCACATGTTCCCAAGAGTGCCAACCTCGTGCTTCTGGAATGCAGACCACCCGCCCTGTGTGCCAGCCACACAGGCACCATCTGTGGCCTTCAGGAGGGCACACCTGTCATCGGGAGGCTGGGGTAGGAATCAGGGGTCCCTTCCCTCCCAGCTCATAAACATGTGTGCCATAGGACACCATGGCCAATGCTCCCCAGATCGTGGCTGGTGCTCCCTAGACCATGGCTGATGCTCCCCAGACCACACGTGTGCTGCCAGGAGCCAGTAGGAGACCGCGGCCAGCCAGTACTCCCTGAGAAGAACCTCACAGCAGGAGAGGGTGGAGACAAGGAAGGAAGAGACCTCTGCCCCCAGCCCAGGGCCTGGGAGCCTGTAGGAGAAGACCTACATGGATTTGTTCAAAGTCCTCATCCCCCAATGGCTCCTTCTCCTGCTCATTGCAGGGGAATAGCCAGACCCCATGACCCAAAAGCAAGCCCACAGAAGTTGGGCTTTGTCTCAGCGGGTTCCAGGGGCAGCAGTGTGTCTGAACCATACCTTGAACTCCTATCAACTGCTCTTGCACATCCACAGAACGGCTGTAGGCTGTTCCCCATAGACCTCGGCTGCCCCAGAATCACCTGGAGGCTTTGGATCGCCCAAGACCAAGTGCTCTAACAGTCACGGTAGACATGGATTTCACGGGGCCACCACTTGCCACCATAGCTGGCCTGTCTGAAGCTCTCCATGCCTCCTGGCCCATCCCTTCCCAAGGAAGCCACATTGTGGCTCATCCTTGGCACCTCTGCCCCATGACCAGCCATGAGCTCCCCTCCACTGGCCCCACTCCACGTGCCGTGTGCTCCCCAGGGAACCGCGAGTGTAATCAGGAGTAAACCCTTACCAGGTTTTCTGCATCTGGCCTCACCCAGAGCAAGATGAGCAGAAAGATGGACACCAGGATTCGGATCACTGAGCACGGCGTGTGGGTGAGGATGTACATCAGAAGCCACGAGAAAGTTCAAGAAAGGAGAGGATGTCCCTGGAAAGAGCTCACCAAAGGTTCAGTCCCTCTCCTTTGTCTTGTAGCTCAGTACACCCATTGGGATTTGCTGGAGGAACTTTCCATCTCGGCCTCCGGGGGACACACCGTGACAATCTCATGAGCACATCTGAGTCACGTATTAGTACGCTTCCAGGTGGGCTGGAAACCAACTCAACAAACCTAACCAAAGACTAGTGTTGGCAGGTAGTTGTCACCGGAAGGAGATGAGAGCCACTCAGGGGACATGGACCATGACTTAGACAAAGGTGGGGAGGCACGTTTATCTAATCTGCACATTCCACAAAGTTAAGCATGGTGTGAACAGGCAGGATGAAGCTGTTGGATCTGTGAGACCCCAGTTGGATAGCCATGGAGCCCCAGGATCGAGGGCAGAGGCCCCGAACGGAGCCCACCGGGATCAAACCCAGCTCCACCTTCTACGGCCAGGGCTCCAACCGTTCCTCAAAGGAGGGTCTCCCTCGTTTCATCAGTGGGTGGGGGCAGGGACAGTCGTCTCTGGCCTGGTCCGTGGTGGAAAGCAGAGAAGCAGAGAAGGTGGCCTTGTTCTGGGCAGGGGTGGAGGGCGTCCACAGACCGGGTGTCTCAGCCTCCTTCCCAAAGGGAAGCATGACATCTGACAGTTTCCCAGATGCCCAGGAAGCCGCAGGTGCAGACAGCTGGCAGGGGACGGCGAGCCAGAGGAGCGGGGGCAGCTTCAGCCGCCCGTGGGCTGGGCGCACAGACAGGGAGGCTTGGGGCTGGGCCAGGGACTGTCCAGCAGGGAGGGGAGCGCGCAGGCCCTGCAGGCACAGAGACAAGGTGTGGGCTTCTGCATGGGCGGAGTGGGTGTGCTGCGGGGAGTGTCCGGGTCAGGCGCGAGGTCAGTATCACCACCCCCGGGAAATGACGCATCCGAACAGCAGAGCCAGTGGGCGATTTCAGGCTGCTGGGTTGATGAGGAGGCCAGCCCGGAGCTGGGGCTTTGCCTGGGAGCCTCACAGTGTGAGGGCTGGATGAACCAATTACAGCCAAACACTCGGCACGGTGCCTGGCCCAGAGCGGCGACCCCACGGCAAGGGCTGTCCCCTCCCTCCACCCCCACTCGGACTCTGCAGAAGGGCCCAGCATGGCCACTCGGGGAGAAGTAGTGTTTTGGGGTGCACCCGGGACAGGAGCCGTAGAGGGGCGAGACAGTGCCCGCAGCGGGTGGCGGCCTGCAGAGTTCCAGAGCCTCACTTCCAAGCTCTGCCCCCAGGGCTGAACCAAATGTCACTGGCATTGGGGCGGGCCGGGTGGGGGTGGGGTGGGGTTAGGGTTTGCTTTTCATCTGTCTTTGACCTCCTTAGTACTTCTCCAGACCACTGGCAAGCTGGAAGCATCTGCGGAACGTGGGCCTTCTGGGTTGTTTAGATGGGCACAGGCTCTAGAAAGGAAGGTCCAGACCGTGGGTGCCCTTGGGGTGCATCTAGAGCAGGGCTCCCGCGAGACCTCTTTAAGAAAGCAATTAGATCTGTCGACCTTCACCCCCACAAAACTGACCCCCTCCAACAATTCCCTTAAAATTTCAGGGACTTCACGAAATTCCCCCCCCCCTCGATCCCTAGAGTGCTCAGGGGAGCCTGGGTCCAGCCCCCTGGGTTGCAGATGGGGAGCTGACATCCAGAGGGAACGGGGCGGCCAAGATCACACAGGGGTGCTGCACAGGGGTGCTGGCAGATGGGGTTGATCACCACACCCATAAACACCTGCATCCAGAGAGGCAGCATCCTCGCCGGAGGCCAGGGTCTGGCGTAAACGGCTTCACCTCTGCCCACACCTGGGGAGCCCGCGGGACTCCGCACAGCGGCCGTGGCCCCTTCTCACCACGAGGTGGCGCCTGCGCCATGTGTTACTGGAGTTACCGCCAAAACCCCTCCAAACTGGGGGTGATCCAACTACCTGCCCTCACAGCAGGGACACTGAGGACAAGAGAACGCGCCAGGCTCCCTGAGTTCTCCTGAGTCATCGTCCTCCGTCCTCTGGTACGACAGCCCCTTCCATCCCAGAGGCATCTGACTTAGATCACAATGTGTTTCCACATGGGAAGGTTGGGGTTCACGGCAGCCCCTTGGGGACGGGTCGGAGACAGGTGCAGAGTGAGTGAGCAGGGCGTGGGCCTCTGAGCCCCTCACCCTGTGCTTCCACCGGACCAGCCCCATTTTACCCGTTCACATACTGGGCCTCCACTGGGCTCACTTCATCTGCAGAGGACTCCGTGACGAAAGGCAGTTTGAGCAGCCCTGACCTGGGGGTCTCCGGGAGTGCATCTGCCCCAGGAGGCTCCCCGCAGCAACACTCAGACGTTTCCAAACTGGCAGAGACACATGGCCCTCTGGACCTAGAGAAATTCTGGGGAGGCACCCAGCCAACCCAGACAGGCCGCCTGAGTCCAGGTCAGTGCTCATACAACAGACCAGCTACTCAGGTTAACCGAGCACCTGCCCCGCACCTGCCCTGTTAGCTGAGCACTCAGCCCACACCAACTTTGTTAGCTTGACCACCTGCTGCTCCACATCTGCCTTGTTAGCTGAGCACCTGCCCTGCACCTGCCTTGTTAGCCAAGAACCCATCCCATGCCTGCCTTGTTAGCTGAGCATCTACTTTGATGAGGTGCTTGCTGAGCACCTACTTTGATGCTATGCTTGCTGAGCACCTGCTTTGACATTGTGCTTGCTCAGCATAATCTCATGTCTGCTATTTGATGAGCGTCTCCCAACGTTCAGCACTGTGAGCAAAGATTATCTCCTCATTTTACAGAAGAGGAAACAGAGCCCCAAATCATGTTTAAGAGAGAAAAATGAGCCAGATGTTCTCAAGGATGAAATTATCCTGGACCCCCAGTCTCTCCAGAGGAATCCTAGAAATGGAACACAGAAGTGCAGGTGCCCCCACCTCATGCCCAGGCTCATCCTGTGGCCCTTTCACTGCCCCTGTTCCTTGGGGACAGCTCTCCCTACACCCCCCCCCCCATCCTCACTCCTTCCCTCCGTAGGCATCCCTGGTCTGTCTCTTCCTGACACCAATCAGCCTCTAACAGACAGGGACCCCAGAAGCCTGCTACCTGGATTGTACAGAACGCAGGCAAAGCCCTCCCCGACTCTATGCCAGCAGGTCCACCAGCAGGCCTGTCCGCACTTGGGGCTGAAGACTCTCCCCACATAGAACTGAAAGCCCTGGGAAAGCACAGAGCTTAATCCAAAGTCAGGCGCTGGAACCTCACAGCTCATGAGTACCAAGACTTTTCCAGAGAGCAAGCGGAGAAGACGCTTAGGGTCTTCTCTGCTTGCTCCAGAGGTTAGGGTTAGGGTTAGGGTTAGGGTTAGGGGGGTTTGGGGGGGTGGTTACGGCGGGAGAGTTCACAGTGCAGATGCTCTGAGCGCCCAGGACTATCACGACTTCCTTGAGGGGCTCTTACCCCAAACACTCACGTTCCCAAGCATCTGCTCAGGGCTGGACTCTGTGCCTCATGCAACTAGCAAGAGCTAGGAGAAGCACTTCTCCCCCTTGGGGAAGGCAGGAGCACATAAACACAGCACCACCCAAGGGGCGGTGGTGGCTGTGCTTCAGTGGTCCTGTGGGAACCCAGAGCAGATGGCATTCCCTGTGCTGGTGAGTCAGGGAGGGCTCTCCAAACAGGAGAGGTTGGCCTGGAACCCATTCTCAGGGGACCTGATGCTCATACAGTCGTGTGTGCACTCCTGGCAGGGGGAGTGGGAAGCTTCCCTAAGTAAAAGAATGTGAAGCCAACATCGAGGACAAAAATCTAACATTGATTCAGAATGAGAAAAGAAATCACAACAAATTACATTTCAAAGCTGGAAAACGTTACCAACCTCACAAAAATCAGACAAAGAACATGATATTTCTATTAATAGAACACCTGTCTTATGTCTAAAATACTTTTATATTTTTGCATGCCCAATCTTTGATGGTCTCTGCATACAACAATGAGTTGGTGGGCAATGTAATTTTTTTTTTTTGGAAGAGAGAATATAAATATAAATCAGTCTTTCCTCCAGCACGAAGGATCAGAAGAAGGAATCATTGTTGTGATCACGTCACATCCCATTATTTCTAAAGACAAGTAAATGTTTACAATTGCTATTGATTTGGGAAAGCTTCTGTCAAGGATCTTTCCTATGTGAACTGTAAGATTTCATGTCATTTCAACGTGTGTTTTGCAAGGATTTGTCTTCGATGCTTCTTAAACTGCAAGCACATATTAGCCACATTGTCACCGATGTGTTTGGGCGGCAGCACACTGCAGATTCGACACAGTGTTTGTCAGTATCTGTATTTATTCCAAATTAACAGGAAATTTGAATCTTTTCCAAACGGGTTCACAGAATTGCTCCTCCTCATTAGCTGGATGATCGAACCATCCCAGAACCAACTCATTATCTTAATGAATTGTATAAATCATCCCCCCTTTGCAGATTAGGTTCTGTTCCTTTGCTCCCCATCTTTAAAGCTTTTGTTCCATATTCCATTTATTTTTATTTGAATGCCCTCTCAGTTCTTTAATTAATAAACTGAAAGGCGGCAGCAGCAGCAGAACACCTTAGTACCTGTCTGGATCAGTAGTCTGTGATTTATCATTTGTTTGTGGAAACATTCTAACACGTCTCTCCAAGTTGCAGCTAAAACGGTGTCCTTGAGCTTTATTAACTTTTTAAATAAACTTTCGGATCTTGCACCAGTGTTTGAGTTCCTCTTCCATCTCAAAATAGATGTTTACATTCCGTAAAACACCATGAAACCACATGGCAAGGCTTGGAGCATGCATCTGGGGCTCAGGTCACGGTGGACGTGAGCTGGGGCACCTGCAGACGTGCCAGCGAGGTACATGGTCAGTGTGGTATGGGTAAGGCTCTGGGAGCTGGCTCTGTGGGGCGGGGGTACCTCCAGGAACATCCCCGCTGCCCCTGCTGTCATGACGCTGGAGTGCAAGGCCAGGGCATCAGAGCGGGAAGAGCCAGTGGGTTTAGCCAAGCACAAGCAAAGCATCTTACTTTAGCAAAATTCTTAAAAATTCATTGTCATACAAACACATTGCTAGGGCCCCTTTCCAGGGATAGAGGGGCTTGGCAGGTGCTGTGCAGGAGAGGCCCTAAGGCTGACATTCTTTAGCTTTCTGTAAATCCATCTCGGAGGATGAGAAGGGGTCTGTCAAACACAAAAGAAAGAGAACTCCAGGCAAAGGCAACAGCACGAGCAAAGACAAGGTACCCAACTGTTCAAAAATATATAACTAATAATAAGCCCAATGCAGCTCAGGCGACAGCAGGCTGCTGAGAAAGACACAGGTCAGATCACAAAAAGCCTGTACTCCCACCTGAGGAGGTTAGACCACACCAGCTCAGGTGGCCAGCATGGTGACCCCGTGTTATACACGCTTCCCTTCCATTCTTAAGAGGCCTTTCCTGTCTTTCCTTTCCTTTGTAACTAAGGACATATTTTTAAAGCACAGCAGCAAGGCCTGAAGACATCTGCCCTTTGACAGCAAGATTGTGGAAGTGTCCGGAGACACCGTGGGCATCCCTTTTGGGCAGCACATGCCCGAGGGCCGTGCGGGCAGACAGGAAGCAGAGGGCGTGTTTGCTGCACAGAGCAGTGCCTGCATCCAGGGCAGGTGTGTCCATCAGCCACTCCCGCCACCTCTGGCTCCTCTCCATTCAGACCTGACACCCCTGCAAGGCGGCTGGGCCGTCCGTCGCTGCGGGCCCCCATCCCTAGCAGAGGGAGCCAAGGCCCACAAAGGCTCGGAGGATCCTTCTCCACCACCCGGGCCCTGGGCCTCTGAGTACCGCACACTCTGAGTCCACTGCAGGCCCCGAGCCCACCAGACGCCCTCAATCTCCTAGAAACCGGGGGTATCACACAGTCCTTGGTATCACACAGTCCTCGGTGTCACAGAAGGGGGGTGGTGACAAAACACATCAAATCATGGGACCATTCGGCCCGAATTCTGTGAGGCCCCTGACAAAGCAGGGGAATCTGCGTCCAACGGGTCCCCTCTGCGACCCCAGCCCGAGAGCCACCACATCCCAGAGGCCAAACTGGGAAGGGATGCAGGGAGGACCAGCACTGCCCTGGGAAGGGCACACCCAGAGCTCTGCTGCTCGCCTTGCCCAAGCTCAGCTGTCCCAGGACCCCCCGTTCCAGAAGCTTCCATCCCTGCACCGTGAGCAGCATAGGAGGAAGGGCATGGGTGACTGATTTCTTATAAGTGATGGTTAACTTCCTGGGAACGGGTGCCAGCCAGGAGGGACATCTCAGCTCACGGGTCTGGGTAGAGAACAGTGTGCAGTCCCTCCCGGTTGGCCTGGTTTCTGGGAGCGCGGGATCCAGCCCACGTCCAGGGTTTCTTCAACTGCCGTGTGCACACAGATGCCCTGGGGTCTCACTCCACAGATCTGGGGCAGCCCCCAAATGGCCTCACCTAGACAGCATCCCTGGACAGCAGATGGTCAGCACCTGCCTTCCTGCTTCCTCAGCTCCACTGGACCCCACGGAAGCAGAAGCAGGCACCCCGAAGTCTTGGAAAGATGGCCACAATCCCCAACAAGAGAGGCTGGCCTGCCAACGTGCGCTGGTCCCAACCCACCATCTGCTGCTGGGCTTCCGGAGGCTTCCCCGATTTTGCCTCCTACAAGCTGTGAAGCCTTGGGGAGCCTCTCTGGGCCTCAATGTCCTCATCAGAGTGCGGGGGTGCCCACAGAGTTGTAGCAAAGACTGAATGAAAGGCCTGCAGAGCACACGCACCCTGCACCCTGTCCTCTGCCCTCCATCCACCACTGGCAAGTGGTAGGGGGTGCCTGGAGAGAGACCCCACAGCCTCCTAGGTCCATTCTTCCTTTGTCGTCCAAATGTTGGGCCTCAGGAAGTGTGACAAGCCATCCTTGTCCAGGTAATGTTGACTGATCATGGGGTTCTGTGCAAGGGTCCTGGGACTGACGTGACCGTGTGCCTCAAACCAGGGTGCTCTGAACAGTAGGAACGCACTCTCACTCTGAGAGCAGGTGTCGGGGGCTGTGTCCCTCTGGAGGCTCAGGGGAGATCCCTTCCTTCTCCAGCTCCCGGTGGCTCCAGGCTCCCTCCATCTCCCTGCCAACTTCTCATCAGCGTGTCTCTCCACCTCCCTCCTTGTAAGGACATCTCACTGGGTCAAAAGTCTTCCCAAATCTAGAGGGTCTCACTACAAGATCTTTAAGGGAGGACACTTGCAAAAACCCTATTTCCATATCAGGTCACATTCTGTGGTTCCAGGAGGACATATGTTCCTGGAGGGTCCTGTTCAACCCTCTACGGGCCGGCCTTCAGGAGCACGGCACTGTCCACCCATACCACCAAAGTCGTCCTGCACACCCCACACTCAGCCACCTGGCCTCAGACATCTCTGTGCATGTCTATGGGGTGCAGGGGAGAGAGGGGCATCAGCAGTGAAGCAGGCCCCCCTCCCCACCCTTCCCTCCCGTAGCCTGGAAGGTATTTCCCCCAAACAAACCCAGGCACCAGGACATGTGGCTGGAGGGGTGAAGTCTGAGGTGTTGGGTAGCAAGGCTATAGGGTTACCGTCTGCAAAACTGCAAAGATGCAGGATGAGTGGGACCCTGCGGGCACCACAGAAGCAGAAGCTGCAGCACCACAGCGCTGGGCAACAGAGAACCTTTGCAAGATGTGGCGTCCCTCCGTACTGTCTGCCCGCCCGGGAGGGTGCTGCTCCCAAAGACGCCGCACTCAGCCCCGATTCCCACTGAGTGGCTAGGGGTCCACCGATGCAGCTGGAGCCCTGGCTCCTCCTCTTTCCTGGGCTCCGGGTCCAACGGTCAGCGTGAGCTGGAGATCTCATCAACTGCTCCTGAGAATGGAGAACACAGCACCGCCACGTCGCTTCCCCGTCCGTGGTCGTTACCAAGGAGGGTGCCATCTGGACTGGCCGTCCTCCCCCACCCGGAGACCCGGGCTTCCCCGCCTCGGCTCCCAGAACCCTGCGGGCCGGGGCCGCCCTCGCCCTGGGCGTCTGTCCTGCAAACCGTGGGGTATTTGCCAGCCTCCACCGGGAGGTGCCAGGAGCACCCCACATCCCCCATCATGGGAACCCAAAACTGTCTCTAGATGGGACCAAACGTCCCCTGGTCCAGCACCACTGCCAGGGAGGCACCTGTAGGCAGCAGGCCCAAGGCCCTCAGGCTGCTTCCTCCGCGGCACACTCTCAGCCCCACCTGCTCCCTTCTGCCCCTTCCCGAATCAAGCCCAACCTCTCTACTACCAATGTGGGGGGTCAGTACCTCTCTTCCCGCCTGGATCCTCAGCACAGTCCTCTGTGGATTCTCTCCGAGGTCACTCAGGCCACCTTGCATTGGACCTATTGAAAATCTAATACCCGCCCATAGTGCCCTCCTTCTTTAAAAATGCCTACCTGGCTTCTCATTCCAACCGAGTGGAGTTAGAGATGAACCAGTCCAGTCCACTCGAGCTTTCTGAGATGATGGAAACGCTGACGGTGGTCTGTGCTGTGCACCATGTTGGCCACCGGACACTTGACATGCGCTTGTGGGGCTGAGGAGATGAAGTTCTAATTTTACTTACAGGGAATTCATTAATGGGACACTGCAAGTCTATACAGTGCATGTGGCTTCATTTCCTCTCGTGATCTTCTAGGTCACCAGGTGTCAACTTGGTGTTAGAATCAACTGGAAATCTTTTAAAAATCCATCACCCAGTCAGTCAGAATCTCGGGGGGAGGACCTCAGCCTCAGCATGCTTACAGCACCTCAGTGACCCCACATGTGTGTAGGGTGGGGAGCCATGCAGAGCCCTGCTTACCTCCCTGCCTCTCACATGCACCTCCCAGCCCCAAACAATTCAGCCATGTGCCTGAGAATCTAGCACCCTGATCCATGTCCCGGTCCCTCTGCCCAGAAGGCTCTCATCCACATCATCTCAGAGGACACCCCAATTCCTGGGTTAGAGGCCTGGGAAGTGGTCTCACTAAACAATATATAGGATGAGGGGAGAGAGCAGGTTTGTATGGGGAGCGGTCCTGGGCTGGAGAGGATTGAGTCCCCCAGAAGAGCCAGGTGCATGCTCTGAGCCCCTGTCGCCCAAGAAGGGCTGGGGCAGCTTGGGCAGCTGCCACTCATGTCATCGTGGGGTTTCAGGGTTTGCTCCCATGGGTCACCAATTCCAAACCTGCCCTTCTTATCTGTAAAATAGCAGCAATTATAGTCTTTACTTCTGTGGGTTGTCAAATGAATTAACACATAGAAAGCACTTAGAACAGCACCTGGCACATGATAAGCACTCAATAAACATTATAATTACAAATAATATAAAAAATTACAAATAATATTATTCCCAATAATTTCATCATGGACAGAGCTCAGACCCAATTGTCTCGTTTTACCTTCACAATAACCTCTGATGTGAGGCCTTATCATTTTCTGCCCCATTTTACAGCTGAGGGCTCCGAGGCTCAGACTTGCCCCGAGGTAGGACCGCTAGCAGGTGACAGTGCAGAACTGAACTCAGGAAGGCTGGCTCTCCCTCCCACATGCATCACCTGGCTGACTCTTCAAGAGCTCCACACAAGGACACCTGGACCAGCCTTCAGGTGGACGGCACTATTTGCCCATCCCACCACCAAAGTCAACCTGCACCCCGTACTCGGCCACCTAAGCATCGGCCTCATCCACCCCATGGGGCCCTGGAGGCTCAGGCCAGGGTGGGGTTTGAGGGTGGGGCCATGGTAACCACAGCCAGGTGGCCAGGGAGGGAAAGCAGGGAGCATCCCGGGACAGCGCGTCACTGCTCCTTCCACATGGCATCAGGGGAGCAGAGACACCTCTGCCTGCCTCCAGAAGGGATTGCTGGGACATGGGGCTGCCAGAGCAGGCTGTAGTCCCAGAGAAGCTAGGAGGAACAATGGACCAAAATGGGGGATCTAAAAGCCGAGCCCCAGGCCTGTGAGCCAATCCATGTGAGGCCCAGGGCTCCAGGCTCTGCTCTGAGGTCTGTGTGACCCCAGGAATGACTCAGTCAGGGGCCACCAGACTGGGTCCAGTGGCCTTTTGTACCTGGTTTGCTCAGAAACGCAGCCTCCTCGGGAGTGGAAGACAGGACAAGGACAGAGGGTCAGCAGGGATGGGCCCCACAGGAACACCCCCCGTGGACGTGTGCACCTTGCATGGATGTGGTCAGCTTAGCTCGGGGGCCCAGAGACAAGAAGAACCCACCCCAGGTCATCCAGCAGGTGAGTGGCAGAGTCAGCGCCCAATGCCCCGACACCTGTGACAGCGCTGGATGGAGGACACGCAGGCAGTTATAACCCTCACATTTCCCCTGACTGCTTCGAACAGAGCATTTCCCCATCACACTGCTCACGACTTGTCTTCGGAGCATCATTACTCATGTTCATTGCTCAGGGCACCCTACGTGCTGGATCTCGTGGAGTGGAGTCCTCTTTTAATTCTCTGGGGAATTTGGAATCCCTCTTTTCAGGAAAGGAAACTGAGACTCAGAGAGGGCAGATAACTGACTCAAGGTCCCACAGCTAGTGGGCACAGAGCCGGGATTCAAAGCCTCTGCTGAGCCCCAGAACCAGTCAACATGTCCACACACCTTGCCGGCCAGTGCCAGCCTGTGGCTGTCTGTCCTCTGGTCCCACCTGGCTGTGCACACAGCAGAACACAGGCTTTCAACCTCCACTCGTAAAACCTGCCAACTTCAGTGGTAAGTGAAAACGCCCTGCTGCCCACCTGAGGGAACTCTGAAAATCTAGGGGGAACCACACTGTGCCCCGCTCCAGAGGCCCACCTGAAATGCATCAACACTGGCTTGTCCCTCTCAGGTTCTCAGGCTCAAGGTGAGACAGTGATCTGAAATAGGAAGTGCCACCTCCCACCAGACTCTTCCCTGCGTTTTCTCAGGAGTGGGGGCGGTGGGGGGGGGAGGGGAGCCAGCCCAGGGCTCTGGCTGCAGAGCATCTTCCCCTAAAGAGGCTGCGTGTACAGCAGGTACTTAGGGCTTGTGAAGCCCGTATCCAGGCGGCCTTCACGAGGAGGCAGGTCTGCAGAGACCTCAGGATCTGTCCTCACAGGTGGAGGGAAAGAAAGACCCCCATTGCAGGACGGACACCGGCACAACCTGGCACAACCTGGCCAGGGCAAACCTCGGACCCGGGCAGAGGCCGAGCCCCCTCTTTGGGAGATGAGAACAATAGGAAACATTCATTCCCAGGGGACGTTCGAAGATCAGCCCAATCCAAGCAAAGAAACATGATGGAAGTGAACCTTCCGAAGAGTGTTTTCAGCATTGGTCTCTTTAAATTTTGGAAATGCATCTCCAGTTCCAAAGCAACCCATCTTGTTTATATTCAAATCTTTTCAACATAAAATACAGAAGAGCACTCACTCACTCAAACCAAAATTAAACATCTTTGCTAATCTCGCCACTTCATTTGATCTACAAGGCGCCTCAGCACCCCCAGCCACCCCCAGCAGCGACATCTGCGAAACTCCAGGGTCTTCCCTCCAGACATTCACTTACATTCAAACAAACACATGTTGACATGTAGTAAGTAGATCAACGAGGTCAAAGCATCCCAAGGGTTTCCTTTATGTTAGGATAGCAACAGAAAGCATGTGAAATAAGAAACAAATTGTAAAGTTTTAAAATAAGAATGTAGAGAAAGAGCCCCCTGAGAGCAGATGGATTCTGCGGAGCTGCGTCCTGTCCATGCCCCCGGGGTGGCAGCCAGCCAGGAGCCCCAGGGCGGCGGCTGTGACTCAGTCTGACCGCTGACCCGGTCAGGCAGGGGAAAGCCGGCAGGAAATGTCAAGAGCACATCAGAGGGACGTGGCTCATCGAAGTGGCATCAGCATCTGCCTCTGGGGAGCTCTGAGAAGTGCTCTGAATGGAGCTGACAGGTCCAGTAGTTGCCAGCTCTGACCTCACCTCACAGAACTGGCCGCCCCACCCACAGCCGGCTGGGACACGTGCGCAGGTCCACATGGGATCCTGCAGGTGCCGCAGGACATGATACCTTCACGATCATCATTGATGCCAATCACTGAGCATCAGCGCGACACCAGGCATTGTTTGGCAGGGTCCCACTTAGCCCTCAAACAGCCCGGTAAGATATCTATCCCTGACTCTACTCAGCGATGGGAAAGTGAGGCTGAGAGGGGTGCAGGCACCCACCCGAGGTCATCTCAACAGGGAGAAAGTCCACATTCCTGCGCTTGGAAGGCAGCGTGTTGACTTTTGGCACCACCCCGTAAGGAAGATACTTACGTCCCCACTTGACAGATGGGAAAACTGAGACCCAGAGAAGTCAGAAACCACATCCTCCCATTTCTTCCTCCCGAACCCCAGTGAGGGGGTGGTGCTGCGGAAATTCAGAGGACAGGTTGCATAACATCCCTCGTTCTCCGCCAAAAGCTGCAAACGCCCACCTTCCCCATTCACGAATCTGGGAAATGAGTGGTGGGAGTCAGGGAAGGATATTTAAAAAAAAAAAAAAACTGTCTTCAGTCAGGGAATTTCACAGTATAATTATATAGTGAGGACACCAAATTAGCAGAAACAGGGACTGTCAACAGCGGGAGCCACACACCACTGCCTACATCCCCACGCGCAGCCAGCCCGCAGCCTCCTGTGGAACCCTGCCTCTGGATCCTGGGTACACACCACTCTCCCACACACAGAAGTCCTCAGTGGCCAGTGACCCCCCCACCCATACCTTATAGTTAGGAAGACCGAGGCCCCAGGAGAGGAGCTCTGTGTGTGAAGTCCCCCAACCCCACCCCATGCCTCCAGACCCACCCAGCTTCTCTGAAGCCCGGAGACAGAAATAGACCATGCTCGGGCTTCCAGAGTCCAAAATAAAGGCGTGCACAGTGCTTTGCATTGTTGCCATGGTTATAGATAACAAGGGCTATGTTAAAGCACAGCAAATTAGCTAATAACAGGAGAGAAACTTCCAGCAGTGGCACGTTCCACATGAGCAAATTGCTTTCCTAATTTGGTGGCAAGCTGGGCCCTGTGGCAGGGCGAGTGTGGGTAGCGAGTGGGGGTGGGTGGTGGGGAATTATGGTGGAGGTGAGAGCAGGTGCAAGCGCTATCCTCAGCCCGTCCTCACCCCTCCCGACCCCCGCCATCACTGAACACAATGTGGAACATGGAAGCCTTACAACCGGTCCAGCCTTCTCAAACCAGCAGGGGAGGGGGCAGCTAGGTTCCCTCCAGGACCCATAAGGCGGTGGCACCTGACCCTTGGTGGGATGGCCGGTCAAGTCTGGGTAAGTCTTGGGTAAAGACGAGCCTCCTGTGAGACTCTGGTTGACTGGTCGCTTGGGGTGTTTACTCTGTGTCCTCAAGCCCTCGAGTTACCTGCTTCCTGCCCTGGCTGTGTCCCCCACGTTTCTCCTCCCTATACCCAGCACCCCTGTCCCCCGCTCTCTGCCGAAGGACTGCGCAGCTCCTCCCACGCGGAGGAGCAGAGCATCAACCCTCCAAGGCACTGCTGGGCCATGAGCACTGAAGTCTGTTGACTCTGACCCACGAGACTCATGTCTCCTGCCAGCATCTGTGAAGCAGTAACAGGCTAACCACCTGTGAGCACACTGAGTCACATCCCATCCCAGATCTAACGCAAACCAGGCACGCTCCCACCTGAGCACCCACTGCAGCCTCTGTTCCCGTGGCTGGAAACACTCTTCCCTCAGCAGCACTCATGGCTCACTCTCTAACCTCTTCAGATCTGTGCTGCTCCGGTCCTGCAAGGATCAGAAACAGGAGGGGCCGTGCATGGCTTTCATCAAGGGAAGGGTCTTCAGGAAAGGAAAAAAGGATGGGCAAGGGGAGGCCAGGGTGACCAAAGTCTGACCCCAGAGAAGGAAAGAAGAGAGAAGACATCACGGAAATGTCCTAGAGCTCCAGACAGGCTAAGGAAGTTTAGCCAAAATCCCTGAGACAAAACTTGCTATCAAGGGGTCTTTGTCTCCCAGGAGACATCAGAAGTTGGCAGGAAGCTGCTGTGGGAGGGGACCTTCCAAGTGACCAGTCCCCCCACCTACCTCCCCAGCTTTGTGCCTTTTTAACTGTATTTTCATTTAGTGATCACATAGTTACTTTCTTACTTACCAATTTTCCTATCCTTGGCCACCAAAAGGTAAGCTCAATGGTGTGGGAATTGCCCCCAGAAATGAAGATCTTTAATCTTCAGGCCACCACCCAGATGAAATGTCATCGAAAATTTGATAAGAACCGAGAGGAAGTGAAATTGACAAGAAGGAGGAAGGGACGAAAAGGGTCAGAGGAAGGACGGGGACACTGGGCCTCCAGAGGGTGGGGCAGGGCAAGGACACCACCACCCCAGACATCTGTCATCACAAAGGGACAGGAACCATCCACACTGGCTTCAGGCTCTTCAGAAGCCAGAGGGGTGTGTGACATGGGAATTATTATCAGCGCTATTTCCTTAGGACATGGGATAGTGTCTGGCGCTCACAAAAATCGTTGGGTGAATGCATGAATGAATGAATGAAATAAGAATGTTTCCTGATAGGTTCTGAAGGGCCACTTTCATTTTCTGCCCCATGTCATGGACTAAATGTCTGTGCCTCGCCCCCAAATTCACATGCTCCCGAATGTGATGGCATGTGGAGGTGTGGCCACTGGGAGTTAATAGGGTGGGATGAGGTCATGAGGGCGGGGACTCCATGATGCCCCTATGAGAAGAGACACCAAGAGCTTACTTCTTCTCTGCACACAGGTGAGCGCTCTGAGGGAGGTGATCTTCCGCACGCTGGGAGTCCAGCCTCACTAGAAACCGAATCGGCCAGCGCCTTGATCTCGGACTCCCAGCCTCCAGAACCATGAGACACAACTGTTTGTTGTTTAAGCCTCTCGGGCTGTGGTATTTTGCGATGGCAGCCCAGGATGACTAAGACACCCCAAGCCCATGAGCAGGGCACTCTGAGTGATTCTCCGAAGTAAACATGTTTTATTCTCTGTAAGCCTGTGTGTCAACAGGGAGTGGGACTGCCTTTCTGGTGGGGGCTGCTAATTGACAAGGAAACGGCAAATTGCCTGTTTGTGGCTGGTGGTGGCTGGTCTCTAGGAGGGAGGGAAAGGGGATGATACCCTTTGCTGAAAGCTCTAAGGTCCCATCCACTTACATTTCCTCTCATTCCTGGACATTCTCGGGCTACGGAGCGGCAGTGACAGCCCTGTGGTCTAATCAGCCCCTGAGCTCTGGGCAGCAGTCCCTACCTTGTTGCTATGGCAACAGAATGCAGCTGCAGGGCCACCTGTCACTGACACCAAGGTTGCACTCCCATCACATCTGAACGCGGCTGTTGGATTGGGAAATGGAAAGGCCTCAGGGCATTCCAGGTGGTAGCCAGCAAACAATCCAGGCTGCAGATCTGGTGACTTTCCCCGCTGGATGCCAGGCCCCTGGGTGTGTGCACGAGCCCCTGTGCCACCCTCTTGGTCAGTGGGGACAGCTGTCAAAGCCAGATGTTCCATGACCCCTATGGGCAAGCACTGGCATGCTCAAATCAGGCAAGATGCTTCCTGCAGACTCCACCCACCGCTGCCACCACCACCCGGCTTCCACCAGAAACAGGACTCACCTTAGACCCGAGGCAAGTCTCCCACACCTGGTACTAGTTCCACGTCTACCTCTAAATCAAGGGTGGGAGTCAGGGCTGTCCTACTACCTCTTCTGCTGACCCTCATGACCCACTCAGGCCCCAACATCGTGGCACCCCCAGGAGCCCAGCGTAGGCCAGATTGCCCCACACCGACTGCAGGCTGAAGCCATTCTCTGTGTGAGACCCCGGGTGGGGGGGTCTTTTCTCTGCAGCCCCCTGCAGCCCCCTCCCACCCTGTGGCCCCTGTCCCAGGCCCAGCTGTCCTCTCACCTCCATCTGGACTGTTGGCGGCAGCCTCCGTAGTTGGCCCCTGCTGCCACCTGTTCCTCTGGCTGGACCAGGACGGTTTGGGCTCTGGGTCTGCAGCCTTGTGTCATGGACGTGAGACTCCCGACCCCTGCCCTGACCCGTCCCCAGCAACGCTCACAGCAGATTCCTTAGAGCAGATCAAGAGTGGGGGTAGCAGGAGGGGAGGAGGAGGAGCGGCACTATGGCCTGCCGGGGTTTTCCTGACTTCCCCATCTCTGCCACCACGGCTTGCACCCCAAACTCTCCCTCCTCTGGGCCAACACAGCAAGCCAGCAAATCAGTCCTGGCAGAGCCAGGTGTCCCCCGTGCCAGGGGTGTCCACGGAGCAGCTCTTCCCCTGCCAGGCCACGGGTTGCGCCGGTAGAGGCAGTCCTAGCATCCCCAGCACTGGGATTACAAGTGACAACAACCCCGCCCAGAGCATCTCACACACTTGTGATCACAGGTGGAGGCGGGTGAGGTGGGGCAACACCAGGTGTGATCGACTCAGCGGTCCTGCATCATCGGGGGCCTGGGTTCTTTCTGCTCTCTTGCTGCCCTTACCAGCTCACGGTGGATCAGCTCCTGTCATGGTCCCCAGACGGCTGTCACGGTCCCCAGCAGGCGTCGCGCACACGTGCAAGCACAGAGCAGCGGACAGGACTCCCCACCTGCCAGCTGGAATTCCCCGGGAATCTCCCGGCCACATCTCATTGGAGCCCCAGCCGTCCCAAAGCCAATGACTGGCACGGGGCGTGGACTCTGTGATTGGCTGACGTCATGAAGAGTCGTGGCCCTGGGTCCAGAGCCCGGAGCTGTGCACCTGCTGCTGGGCCACGCCCCGGTCTACCTGCGGGGTTGGGGTGGGGGGGGTGCGCAGGCAATCACCTGCTGTGCCTTGGTGTTTTTGCTCCGAGCGAGAGGGTGTGGCCAGTCCCCCTCCCCAGACAGGCCAGGGCGGAGGGCTGGGGTCGGGGAGCAGGAGATGGAAACAAAGGGAGCAGTGGCCAGCAGACCCTGAAGACATTATGTCGAACCAAGAAATGGTGAACACTGCAGAATGGCATCGGGGGTGGGAATACAATAGAGAAGACACATGCAGGAGAAATTTCAGCCCTGGATCGGCGAGTCTTGGCTGGATGCAGAGGATGTGGGGCCAGGGGGTGAATCAGGACCTGGAGGGTTCCAGCCAGGGCGCTTTTGAGGTGGTAGAGTCACTGATGTCAGAAGGGCTGGATGTGCTTATTCCAGATGATTGACAAGGGGAACCCTGGGACTGGGCGCTCCCCAGGGCCTCATCATGCTCATGGATCAGGTTTGTTCCTCAGGGCGACCCAGCACGCCAGGCAGGGTGGGGCAGGCGACAGCATTCCCATTTTACAGATGAGGGTGCTGGAACCTGCTGGTGTCATGGGCCAGAGGTCCTCTGGGTGACAGTGCCTGGAGCTGGGTCAGAATCTGGGTCCCCGAACTGGGGGAAGTCAGGCTCACCCTGGCTGGGATCTCCTTGATTTCTGTGCTCAGCTTCTACCCAGACTCCACCTGCCTTCAACCTGTGACTTCAAAAGATTTCTCCTTTCTCTGTGGTTTTTACCTGAGGTCTTTTTATTGGTCATTTTCAGAGAAACTGACTTCCTTGTGTGGCATATTTACCAATATTTTTAAAGCATAATAACGGGAAATTTTTATTATCATCTCAGAGTGAGGAAGGACTAAGCACGGCAAACCCAGTAGTTGTGAAAGAAAGAAGAAAGAAAAGGAGGGAAGAGAAGGGGAAGGAGGGGGAGAGAGAGAAAATGGAGGGAGGGAAGGAAGGAGAGAAGGAGGGAGGGAGGGGATGGGGAAACTAATAAATTGGACTCTGTAGAAATAAATACTGCAAAACTACCATAAACAAAATCAAAATGCAACTAGGAAAAAATATAGTATTTGTAATCCATATCACAAAGGGCTGATCATCCTAATAAAGAGCTCTATAAATCAATCTAGAAAAAAAAAGACTGACAAACCGATAAGAAAGTGGACAAAGGATATGAACAGACAGATTTCAAGGAAGAAAATGCAAACATCACTTGAACCTATGAAAATATACTCAAACTCAAATTAAATGTATATAATAAACCAACTTTTACCAGATAGTTTGTCAAGAAACAAAAAGATTGATGCCGTCTTGGGGATCCCTGGGTGGCTCAGCGGTTTGGCGCCTGCCTTTGGCCTGAGAGCGTGATCCTAGAGTCCCGGGATCGAGTCCCACATCAGGCTCCCTGCGTGGAGCCTGCTTCTCCCTCTGCTTGTGTCTCTGCCTCTCTCTCTCTCTCTCTCTCTGGCATGAATAAATGGATAAAATCTTTTAAAAAATACTTTATAAAAAAAGATTGATGCTGTCTTGGTGAGGGTAAGAGAAACAGGTACTCTCATGCTGTTGGCAGAATGAACCGCTGTGAATCCTCTGAAAGGGAAGCAATATCTACCACTATTATAAAGATGAGGATACTCTTTCAGTGTAAAACTCCACTTCTAGAAATTTATCCTGCATATATACTTACCCTTGCGCTAAATTATAAATGTACAAAGTTGTGTTACAATATTGTTTGTAACAACAAAAGATTGAATGCTAGCTAGAAGTCCATCAGGCGGACTGCTCCTGATTATCAAGTGATAGTACGTCTATGTAAAAAAAGAAAGAGTTGTGTACTGATGCAGAATCTCCAAGACATAGTAACAAAAAAACAAGGTGCAAAATAGTATGTATAGCATAATGCCATTTGTGCAAACTAAAAGTAGATCTGAAGTGGTATTTGTACATAGATTTGTAGACTTTCCCTGGATTACCAAGAAACTGGTAACGAGGTTATCTCCGGGGCAGGAAACTGAGTAATTGGGAAGAGAGAAGCAAGAGAAGACTTTTTGCCATAAACCCTTACAGCTTTAGAATTTACCATGTGAATGTATTATCTATGAATACATAGGCTATCAAACAACATTGGAATGAGAAAGTGCACTGAAAGGATGAATGCTTAAATTCACATGTGCTGGGTTCAGGTGTTTGCAGTGGACATGCTATTAGCGTTCTGTGCTGCATGACAAATAATCACAGACAGTGGCTTAAAACAAAACTAACAGCTCAGGAGTCCAGGCGTGGCATAGCTGGGTCTCACGAGGTCACCATTGAGGTGTTGGCCAGGCTGCGTTCTCATCTGGAGACTTGACTGGGGAAGAACCCAATGCCAAGTTTGTTCAGGATGCTGGCAGAGTTCATGTCCTTGCAGCTGTGTGACCAAGAGCCCTGGCCTTGGCTGGGGGCCACGCTACACATCTGGAAGAGAGGTTTCTTTGAAAATCACCCCCTCTCCTGGTCTCTCTGGATACTTGGAACAACATAACCAGCTCCGCCCAGTGTGGACCACCCACTGTGGCCCAAGGTCCTCTGCCTCAGCTCTAGCTTCTGTCAAAATCCATCCTAGAAAACTGGATGACCATTCATTTAAAAGAAAAAAGAGAGAGAACTAGAGACTTTGTGTCACTGCCTAGACCTGGAGGCACAACTGGGAACGTACCCAGGATTCAAACCCACAACCCTGCCCCCTTCCTCCAGCTGCATTTACATCATATCAGAAAGCCCCCACCCCAGGCCAGTGTGTCTGAAACTCTCTAAACTTTAGCCCTTAGCAAGAACACATATGCCTCATATTCTACTCCTTACCTACAGATACAAATGTTTCAGGAAACAGTATCCTTTCTACTTTCAGTGTCCTCTGGTCTTTTCTGTTTTATTTCATTTTCTTCAATGCTGGTCACGATCCACCCAACTGATTCCATGGTCCACTCATGGTGGCAACTCTGGGTTTTAAGTGCTGCTCTGAATTCAGAGCTCCTGCACCACAGGCCTCGCACAGAGCCCACACAGAGTAGGTGTTCAATAAATCCCCAGCCTGACTTCCATTGAATCAGGGCTCTGCTCTGGCCTCAGGAAATAACCAGCCCTCTCAACCAGTAGATAAGGATCCTGGGGCCCGACAACCCCAATGGTGGAATCCTACCCCTCAGTGTTAAATTTGGAAGGCAGCAGGAGCTCCGGATAAAAAGCTGGAATTGACTCAGCATGCATGATCATTGTCAGCAGGACCAGGGCAGCAGCACTATGTGTGGCCCCACAGTCAGGGTCAGGGACCTGCTATGGTGGCCTCACAGCCCTGGTGTGGGGACAGAGAGGAGTGGCCAGGGACAAGGGTGCAGACACGGGCACTGTCAGCCGGGCAGTGACAGGCAGGTGAGGCTCATCGGCCCTGGACTCCACCTCTGACTAAACACAGGCTGAGCTCACTAAGAAGCTGGATTCTAAATTTAGCACCAGACTCTGGGAAGCTGGTGCACCGGCTCCCACCACCACCAGAACATCGGGCTATGAGTTTGGAGCTCCATTTCCCCTGCTCTGCCAGGCTGTCCTCCTCCCCAGGAGCCTGCTGCTGACTCAGCCTGGGCCACAGGCTGGCAGGACCAGTGCCTTAAAGACCCTCCTCTGAAAGCTCTGCCAGGGGAGGGAAAGGGGGCAGGTGACACCCCTCATGGAGCTCTGAGTTCCCAAGGCTTGAGCAGCCTCCCCTGTCAGCCACATCAGCACCTTGTCTCTGCAGCCCTCCTGATGCCCCTGCCCCAGGGCCTGGGCACAGCCTAGTCCCACCTGGCCCTAGGTAGGGATCCTCAGGTGGCCACCCTACTCAATCCTGGTGCCCTTGGGCTGATAGGGGTCCTGGAGTTGAGCAATGATGACCCCCTCCCCATCCTCTGACTGAGAAGGACTTTCACCCAAGGATGAGTGCCACATGTCCACACAGTTCTTAAATCACAGATTGTAACTGGGTCCCCCAAGCCCTTGGATCACCTCCCTGAATCCTCGCAAAAACAATGTGAAGTAGGCACTACCCATTTTTAACCCATTTTGCATGTTGAAAAACTGAAGCTTACAGAGATTAATTCATTTGCCAGACATTGTATGCCTGCATCTGTACAAGAACAAAGCCCTGCTCTTAATGGACTCCGTGTCACACCCCATGTCTCTGTGCTCAGGGGCCTTCCTTCCACCCCCCTGGATCTGGGGCTGTTGCTACCACTGGCATTATACAGCCTGTAGAGCCTGGGTTAGGATGAGCCCCAGAGCCAGACTGTCGGAGTGACTGCTGCTGGCTATGTGAGCCTGGGCCTATTCAACAGCCTCTCTGAGGCTCAGTTTCCCCATCTGTAGGGGCAAAGGAGTGGCTTGGTGTTGTGTCAACTTGGCCAGGCTGCACGACATTTCTCAGGATCCTCTCGCCTGTGTATTTCCAGTTAGGATGGGCCGCTGGAGATAAGTCCCAGCTGGGTCTTGCTACCTCCTACTTTCCTTCCAGCTCCCTCCCCAGTGGCCTGTTCTGTGGAATTCAATGCCCACCACCAGATGCAAATAAATAGCCAACCAGACACTGCTTACTCAGCCCCACATTGTGAAAGTTAAACCCTATAAGAGAAAGAGAGAGAGAGAGGGAGGGAGAGAGGGAGAGGAGAATGGGTAGAAGATTGAATGGACAAATGGGTGGGTGGAGAGACAAATCAGATAGATGATAGATAGATAGATAGATAGATAGATAGATAGATAGATAGATAGATACAGTTGGACGGATGTATGATGGGTAGAAGATTGGATAAATGGGTGGATAGATAAATTAATAGATGGATGATAGAAGGATAGATGGATAGGATGGATGGATGGATGGATGGATGGATGGATAGAGGATAGATGGATGGATGGATGGATTGACAGATAGACGTCAATAGATACCAGGTAGGAACAGTGTTTGCTACATCAAGACATGGGCACTGAGTGACAGGGGTGTATGCACAGGGCCTGGCACTGGGGAAGCAGTCAGGACATATTAGATGCTATTAATATTTCTCAACATGAGGTCATGAATTGTTCATTTGTAAAATGAAGGTAGCTGTTCCTGTGATCCTCAGAACCACACATTGCAGGCAAAACGAATCTAGGGTGACAGTGACTTTCTTTGGCGAGGGTGTTGATTGGGAGAGAGCATGAAGGAGTCTTTTGTCCTTGTTCTATGTTTATTTTTTTTTAAGATTTTATTTACTTATTCATGAGAGACACACAGAGAGAGAGAGACAGACAGACAGACAGCAGAGACAGAGACAGAGAGAGGGAGAAGCAGGCTCCATGCAGGGAGCCCGACATGGAACTCAATCCCAGGTCCCCAGGATCAGCCCCTGGGCCAAAGGCAGCACTAAACCACTGAGCCACCCAGGCTGCCTTTGTTCTACTTTTAGATGGAGGTGGTGGTTACACGGGTGTATACATATGTGAGGCTTCATTGAGCTCCACATGTAAGATGTGTACACTTTTCTGCAGTATGTTATAATCTGACAAAACATTAATTTTTTTTAATGTGACAGGAGAACCAGAAATCTATCCAATGTCCTCTCTGCCATCAGTTTGGTGTAGGACCTCAGGTAACCTCTTTGGACCACAGTTACCACGTCCATAAAATGGGTGAAACTTGCCCAAGCTCAGCGACCTGGTGCACACGATCTCCTTGTCCCCAAATTCTCTAGACCTTTGTTTCAAAACAAACAAGGAAAAAGAGGTGGCCACAGAGTAGGTCTATTAAGGATTAAGGTGTGATCCAGTCTAAAGGACTAGTGCCCCCTGCGTGGAGTGCCTGGTGCTTGCATTTCTAGGCACTGTCCTTTGGGGAAGGATAACTGTGGGTTTGTGTCTACACAAGTGTACCCAGGAAGGCACATCAGAGGGCTGTCGTAATGCTGGGGGTGAATGGGAGCTGTCGGAGCTGCGAAGGAAGGGCTGTGCCCAGGATCTACCTTATTATTTGGGACAAGGAAGGATGAGAATGTCCATGACTTGTAGACTCACCAGATGTCAGACCGAGCACCAAGCGCTGCCTGCACCACCTCATTTCACCCAACAGTGGAATAACCCACAGGCACTAAAATGAGGTACATGTGTGAATCGGGAGAGCTTGTTTTTTTTCCACTCATTTGCATTTTCTAAGTTTTTACTATATACAGAAAAAACAATACTACTGAAATTTTAAACTAAAAAATGCATGGTGTTCAAAGCTATTTTCTGTGCGAGAAGGGGCGACTGTGTTCTGACTCCAGGGATCCATAAAGCATAACCCTACGGTCCTAAATTAATGCAAAGGTAGGCAGTTAGTGCACCTGCGGCATCACGCAGGGACTGTGATTGTCCCCATAGCCACGTGTTTGATTTCAACTTTGATTAACAGAACACAGGCTTGGTTGGAGGCAGGGAGACCAGTTGGCAGGCTCTGGAAATGGGAAAAGTAAAAGTGCTATTAGACCCTGTTGTCGTAGCAACAGCACAGCAAAGCTATTTTGTTGTTAACTCCTGAGAGAAAAGGCAGGAAAAGAATTAATGTAAAGTTATAGTACAATTTGGACCATGGGTATTAACCTCCCTCCCCCACACCCCCGTGAGCACACACAGTGTGCTCCCAGCGAGCTCTAACTCCACCCTCTCTTGTAGTCCAGAGACTGTACCTGAGCCAGCAAGACCGCGGGATTTGGGAACGGTCCCTGGAACGGTGCTTGCAAACCAAAGTAAGAATCTTCTGGGGACTTTGTTAAAATGCAGAGTCTGCCTCAAAGGCCGGTCTGCAGTGGGGGCAAGATGCTGCATCTCTAACAGGCTCCAGATGATGCCCGCGCTGCTGGTCCACAGACCACACTTTGAGTAGCACAGCCCTCGCCTGGACTATTAAATGTTTACGAAGGAAGAAACCAGAACACACATGCTTTGTCCCCTGCTGTCTTCTCTGGGTCCAGCACGATCCCTGACACAGGTGGGAAGGGGAAAAGGCAGGAGGAGGCTCAGGATGTGCTATGTGAATACATGAACACATGCACGACTAGATGAACATGGGACTCATTTGCATATTTATGCTGGTCTTAATTGAAATGGTAAAACGTTAAAACATGAAGAAAGAGCAAGGCTTCTTTGTCTGAACTTCTGGTCACCTATTAATAGGTTTTCTTTATCCTTCAGGAATTACTGTTATTATTAATACTTCTCTTTTCTCTTTGCATAAGTGGGAGCATGCTACGGGCATTGCTCCATGTCTTAGGGGTTTTTCCTTTTAATATATAGATATTGGACATTGATCCCTATCTGCAAATGTAGATTCCTTTGAACAGCCATACAGTGTTCCATCCCAAAGATATAGAATTATTCCCCCTTTGCTGGACATTTCTGACTTTATGAGTCTTGCTATTTCAAACCATGCTACAATAAACACCCTTGCATATTTGTGTTTCTGCACATGAACGTTCTGTGTTGGAGAAACCCCTCTATGTGCAACAACTAGGCTAAAGAGTGGGATTATATTTATGATGCTGGAGAATGTTCTGTCCCCAAAACCAGTTGTACATATTTTACCCACTATAAATAACAATGTCTAATTCCCTACACTTCTAACTACTGTTTATGCTTTAATTTTATCATTCTAATAAATGAAAAAAGAGTACTTGTTTTCATTTGATTGATTAAGTAGAAATGAGATTGTACATCTTTTTCCCTATTTCTGTGCATTAAATTAACTAGTGAAGTGCTCTTTTATTTAGAAAGTTATTGATTTTTGTATATTGATTGGAAACTAGCAGCTTCACTTGATTCTTATTGCTGCTAGTAGCTCTTTTCAGTTGATTCCTTGGGTTTTCCATTACATAAGCACAGCACTTGGAAAAAATAATAATTTTGCCTCTTTCTTTATGATTTTTACATCTGTATGTCTTTTCTTATTGTTAAGTCCTGCAGAAAAACTATCTGATGACAATGGTGACAGTGGGCAATTTATGTCTTATTCTGGACTTCACCAGTGTCAGTTGCTTCACATCATTAAGAATAATGCTACTTCTGGCTCGAGATGTAGTTTTGTCCTACTGCAGAGATACCTGTGTTTTTAGGCTTTTCCTCAATTCCTATTTAATTAAAACTTCCTTTTTTTTTTTTTTTTTTTTTTTTTAGGTAAGTTCCATGCCAACACAGAACCCAGTATGGTGTTCAAATTCACAGCTGTGAGATCAAGACCTGGGCTGAGATCGAGAGTCGGACCCTCGGCCAACTGAGCCACTCTGGAACCCTTAGATCAAGAATGACAATAAATGAAGTATAAGGAAACATTACCCTGCATTGGACCATCTTTAACTCTTGTGATGAGCCCCACTTTGCTGTGGTTCTTTCTCTTACTATGCTACTAAAGGAAATGTCTTCCTTTTACTAGTTTCTATTTGCTAGTACTTTGGTAGGATTTTGTATCGATCTTTGTGAGTGAAGTTCATCTCAATTATTCTTTTTTATGATTCCTCAGATGTGAATCCATATCATGCTGGTGTAAAGCACAGCGTGCAACGTCCTCTGATACTATTTAAGGAGTTTTGGGGTCCTCCTTTTCCTTCATGTTTTATAGAACTCACACTTTGAAACACACTTGTTGTGCCTAAATTGCCCAGAAGCAGGGAATGAGTGAACGTCCGTGGACCCAAGCACTGGGAGCTGCAGAAAAGCCTGGCCAGCAGACCCGAGGGGCTGTAGCTCTTTCTCCTTCCATGGAGGTCCGTCAGGCTCATTTCTATCTTCTACCTGTAATACAATCAATTTTGGAAATTTACATTTTCCTAGTAAGGAATCCATTTTTTTTCATATTTATTTGCATAAAGTAAAGGACTTTCTAAAATTGTTTAATTTCCTCTGTGTCTATGAGTAGTTTTCAATTCTCATTTCTAATTTTGTGTTTTTGTGCTTTCCCCCTTTCTGTCTTGTGTGGGCTAGCTGGTGCTTTACCTACCTTATTATGTGTACATTTTTCTTATAATTTACTTAGCTTTTGGATTTACCTGCTAGTGTCCTATTTTCTGAGCCAGTAACCTTCGTTTTTGTTTTTGTCAGTCCTTCTCTTTTTTCTCCTTACACTTTCTTTTTGTCATTTTTCCAATTTCTTGGGTTGTAGTAACCGATTTCCACTCCTCCGTGTTTTGTAAAGGGAAGCTCTGAGAATAGCTTTAGCTGTGACCTCCTGGTCAATGCTGTCCAACACAGGACCTACCAGCCATTTGAATTGAAATTTTAATCAATTAGAATGAGACAAAGCTAAGCGTTCAGTTCCCCAGTGCGTTAGACACATTTTAATGGTTCGGTAGCCACATGTGGCTAGTAGTCATTGTGCAGGACATCCCAAATGAGGGCATTTCCTCCTAGTGGAAACAGAATGTCATGTGGAGCTGTGATGGTCCAGTCTTCCACTCACACGCTGAAGGGCACACAGTGGTGCTCAGTACCTGCACAGCCCCGGGTGCGCCTGGCTTCCATGCTCCATTTCTCAGTATCTCCAATTCACTTGTTTCAGCTTCCTCAAATCAAGTCTCAGTTCTTCTCTCCACCGGACTTTACTCCACGCAGCAAGGCAGTGTCACTACAAATCAGACTCTTTTCTCTGCCATGGGAGTCTTTTCTCTGCCATGAATAGAAGTGATTTATTACCGAAACTCTCTCTGCCTCAGTCTCCTCCTTTCTCAGATGGGTAGACAGTAAAGCCTACCTCGTAGAGTCGGTGCCTATGTTTAATGAGATGAAACATACACAGCACTTAGAACAGTGCCTAGTGCTTAGTACTCAACAGATCTCAGCTGGTACTGATTCCAGATGGATATCAATTGTTTTCCAGTTCAAAGGAGACCCCAGAACATTTTTTTTCTGGGCTGAATTTCAGAATTTTAAATGAGTTTATGTGGTCTAACACCCTAAAACTGGCAAAGTGGGTCTGCATTTGCTCAAACCCAAAAGAACCTTGGTTATACCAACAGGAAATAGGCTTTGGGGGCAATATATACTTCAGAAGGGGAGTCCCCCCAAACCACTCTAATCCATGGCAATGGGGAATAACAGACAAGAGGGTTTGACAACAATTCCTTTCTCTCCAGGTGGTAGGCCATACGGCCACTGGTAGCTACAGGTTCATGCCATCCAAGCCTTGCAGAAAAGAGACAGTCTTTTCCATGAGCAGAAACATCCCAGCTAGGACTCTGATGGCCCAACGTGGGGCAAATGCTCATCTTTAAAATAATCACCGTGGTCCAGAGCATACTCACTCTTAATTGCATAGACCTGACTCATGCGCTCCAATATGGCCAAAATAATATTAGAAACCCCCTCAAAACAACAGAGTTTGAGGTAGAAATAGTTTTCCAAAGAAAAAGTGGATAACTCTCATCAGAGGAAAGACATGGAAACCACCCTGAACAGTCAGAAACCATAGCAGAGTTGACTACATTCCACCCCTTGAATACCCACCGTGTGTACACAGAGGCACACACAGTTCTTCCCATGAATGTAAATTGTTAAATGCCCGCCTAACACAGTGCAACTACCCTACATGCATCCAATATGTATACACACTTGTGTGTTTCTCCCCATCAGATCTGGATGTGGCCCCTAAAGATCACAGAACCTATGGTTAGATGATCATTTAACCACCCCCAAACACCTTCGATATGCATTGAGGGCAGAGATGATGGTACACACATACACACACATGCAAATACATGCACCTGCTGAAAAAATGACAAAGGGGAAAACAGTAAGCAGTCTCCAGTGAGAAGTGTAAGCCACCTGCTGCTGCATGAGGTTTATGAGGACTCCATTGTCCAGCCACAGAGTGCATTTCCTGTTCCATCACCATGGACACCCCAAATTCTGCACACTGAGAAACCCTCTTGTCTGTTACTCCCCATTGCCATGGATTAGAGTGGTTTGGGGGGACTCCCCTTCTGAAGTATATGCCCCCAAAGCCTATTTCCTATTGGTATAACCAAGGTTCTTTTGGGTTTGAGCAAATGCAGACCCACTTTGCCAGTTTTAGGGTGTTAGACCACATAAACTCATTTAAAATTCTGAAATTCAGCCCAGAAAAAAAATGTTCTGGGGTCTCCTTTGAACTGGAATTCCCACAACAGAAATCCTGACAAGTTATGGTCTTTGAACTCAAATCCCTCTTGTCATTTCTATCGCTTAGAAATAATCCATCTGGAAACTTTGTACTGAACTAACTTTTTGGTACATGGACTTTTGGCACATTCTCATTCTCATACTGATCTGAATCTCTTTGGAAATTTTTAAAGAACAGTTTGATTTAAGTACACTTGAAAATAACACAATGGAAACATTTTCTAAGATACCCACACTGCAGTGCCTCCGTAACCACATGCGAGCAGAAAAGCAGAAAAACCCATCCTCCAGAAATTCAATGGGGAAGAGACCTCTCTACCTTTTTACTATAGAAGGTGACTGAGAGGCACAATCATAATTATACTGTCAGATATTTCTGCCACCATAATTCAGAATCAAAGTCAGCTAGCATTCTGTTTGAAAACCAAATAAAATGCCAAGGTACCAGACTTCAGGGCAAAGTCTAAAACTGGAATTGAAACGTCATTAATGCCCATAGACTGGTTTCCCTACCCATACTTATGCATGTAAGGGAGCCTGTATAGAATGAATAAATTCCTTCATAAGCACATAAATTACCCATGCTTCTGTTGCATGGATGCATTCACTGAACGGAGAAGGCTGGCAGTCATCTGGTTCTTCTGATCAGCACGGACCACTGTGCCAGTCAGGCTCCAGACTACAAGCAACAGGGACTGTCCAGCTGATGGCATAGCAAAGGGTTTCATTAGAGGAGGGCACTGTTCTCTGAATGGTTGAGAAAGCCAAGACATGAGTTGAAGGTTCTTGATCAAGGACCAAACCGCACCGCAGAACTCTCCTGTTGACGAACCCAGTCCTGCTCCCTGCAGGGGCCACTCCACCTTACAGCCACTCCACCCCAAAAGTCAGATGCTAGGGCAGCACCTGCAACAGCAAACTGGCTTCCACCAGAGGCTCTTCTACACTTTGCTCTCTCTCATGTTAGAGCCTCAAGGAGCCAAGTCTGATGAGTAGATATGAGGTCATGTGCCCACGTCCTAGAAGCCAAGCAAGCTGGGAAATGGGTCCCGAAGGTTCTTCCTTGGGGAAAAGATGGGACTTGTAAGGCTGGAAGTTCTCTGAATGTAGCAACATGGCCCAAAAGTTTCTAAGCACCCATAAAATGTGGTCAATGCCCACTACCATCATCAAAGGATATTTTTCAGCCAAGAAATCCGCATGTGGAAATTTACACTGCATATGGCCCAAGTTCTGTACTGCATATGCAATTGGGACCAAGAAATCTGTCTCAACTTTCTTCCCCCAACCCCCAAATCTCATTAAGTTGTTTCTGAATAACACACTGTTGGACAAACATCATGATGAACAAGCTTGGCTCAGACAGAAACTCTGCTCTCTACACGATGACAAAGAGACACCTGTTCCAGGCAGAGAATGTGGGACTTCTCTTGGCATTCTGGGACCTGTTTACACCTGACACACCAAGTTGGTTGTTCCCGGTGTGAGTGGCTACCAGACTTAGGATCTGCCATTTTGGGTTACATGGGGTGTCTTAGAGGCTCCCTCCATGATGCTCTCCCCCACCCACTGCAGATCAGGAGGTACAAGGGCTGCAGAAAGCCTCAATTTTGATTCTTGTGCTTCATTTGGTGACCTGATTTTTCTTTAGCTCCTGGACTGATCATCCCATGCATTCACCAAGATGGTGGCAGATGACAGATAGAGACTTTTCTAGGAGACTCTGGCAGTCATGGACACCACTGAAGCTGCTCCAAGAGGGAACATTGTCCTCTACCCCATCCCACCCCTGACTACCAGCACCCTCCACAGCCCTCCACTGAAGTTGTGGTTGATAACAGGAAACATTTGTCAACCCTCCTACAGAGATAAGATTCAATAAGAAAGAAGGATGTTATTTGAAAAAGAGTGGGTCTTCATTTGCATACCATGATCCTGAAGACTCTTCTGGAACATTCTGATCCAAATTTGATATGTAGGTTGAAAGAAAACAGGCCAGATTCTGATTGCTCCCTCCCCAACCTCAAAATCGCCAAACAAGATGAGAGTGAGCTAAGCCAATTTGACCATGTATGCTGGTCGCCTGGGCCACACAACTCTATCTTTCTTTATGTCCTGAAATTAATTTTAAAACACACAGTCAATTAAAAAAAAAACAAACACAGTCAATAAAAGCAGCAACCTCCTGCCTTTCCTCTTCCCACATTCCAGGCTCATCCAGCACTTACCTCCCTGGCATAGAATAGCAGGCTTCCACCATTATATCTTGATTTATCAGTTTATTGCATGGTGGAGTTGTTGCTGTGCTGGATGAGGATGTGGCTGAAGTCTGAAGTCCTCTCCAATGTCCTGCTGTAGTTGTAGCACTAGTTAGAGCTCCTCTTTTAGATAACTTGCATAAATTTGAGCAATAAGCCAACACTGTCCTTCCTGCTCCATCAAATACTTTCCCCTTTCCAAGAGGAGACGCTCCCTGGCTTCCCTTCAACTGTTTCTCTTTCCTCCCAGACCTCTGCTCCTGCCAGCTGCACTTTCACGTTTGCATTTTAACACTGGCACCTGAGCATTCTGCTCTGTTCCAAAACTTGGGTCACCTTTGCTTTGTCTGTAGGATGCAACTAAATGCTAACACTCAGTAAGCAGTGTTGGTCTCTGGGCCACTGGGACCACCGTTTGCCACACAGCCAGGCAGTAGAGGGGTGTTACTCACTGCTTCCCTCACAGCTCTTTGCTTGTCCAGAAGTTCATAAATATGTTGTTTTCTACGATCAATATTTCTAATCTCTCCTCCATGGCAGTAGGTCTGGGTGGCGGTCTTCTTCTTTGTTCTTGGCCTTCACTGTGCTCTTGCAATCCAAAGTTCTGTGGCTTTGGCTCAGGAAAAGAGCCCTGTATTTTTTTTTAAAGATTCACTTATTTAAGAGAGAGAGAGAGCATGCACACACATGCATGAGCAGGGGTGAGGGGCAGAAAGAGAGAGAGAATCTCCAGCAGACTCTGCACTGACTGTGAAGCCTGACTTGGGGCTCAATCCCACGACCCTAAGATCATACCTGAGCTGAAACCAAGAGTCAGATGCTCAACCAACTGCGCCATCCAGGCACCCCTGGGACCCTGTATTTTTAACCACGGTCTCCCTGTTCCAGCTTTCTGGGGTTCCCATTATTTGAATGTTGACCCTCCTCAACTGGGATCTCTCATCTTTTCCTTCTGTTTGTCTTCCTATTAGGTTTCCTAAAGCGTTTCTTCAGATGTGTCCTCCAGCTCTTCCCCGGAGCTTTCTTCAGGCAACGCCGTTCTTAATCTCTACAGAGCTTTTTCGTAGCCCTGACTTTTTCATGGTGTCCTGTTCTGGGTTCAGGAATACGTCCATCTTCTAGAATCTCTGTGGATAATAATTTGAGGTGTGTTGCATTTTCAATTCCCTTCTGTTCCCCCAAATTAATCTATTTTTTGCAGAGTCGTTTTCTGTTTATCTGGTCTCTCTCTTTCAAGATGGAGGATTTCTTCAAATGTTTGATGATCCTGGATTTCCCTTCAGATGTAAAAATGAAACAATAAGAAAGCCCGAGAGTTGGTTCTGTATATGCAGGTGGCGATGGCGGGGAGTTGGCTGGCCGTCCACAGGGGTGACTCCTGCCTACAGACAGGATGCTCCTGGCTCCACCGCTCAATGTCTTTAGAGAGAGCCCTCCACAGTATTTCTTTCCCCGTGAAGGACGGAGTCTGGATGTGTGTCTGCAGCGTGGAGGACCAGAATATGGAGGATCGGTTCCAGGAAATACAGACATTTGCCAGCTGACGCCCAGCTCACCCCGTGGACTCCTCCTCTGCCTCTGCTTCCCACTAGTATAGTGAGTGCAACTCCTGCCTCAGAGGAGGGTGGTACCAGGAGGCGGGGTTTTCACTGATGGCCATGTCACACAGACCCCTGCTTTATTAAAGTGGCTTCCTTTGACCCTATAATGACTTTTATCAAAAAAAAAATAGATTCTATTCCACTTGTTCTCTGTATTTTTTTTCTTCTCTTTATCCTGTACCTGCTCCTGCTCACCCTCTTCCTTTCTTCTCTGAGCCATGAGCTGAGCCGGCATGAGCACCCAGTAGCATCTGCTTTGTTCCTCCTCGGGCCTTCAGAGATCACCAAAAACAGTAAACTCCCAGCTTTGCCATGGTGGCACTTGTGTGTTCACAATCCATCAGGTGGCATGGTTTAGCGTTGCAACAGCTTCATCATAATTACCAGAACCAGACATTTGATTGTACGTGGAGTGTGCTCCTGCCATCTGGTTTTGAAAACAAGTCATTTCTCAGAAGAAAGACTAGTTTGGGGAAATGTGAATGTTTAAAATTCCCCCACAGTATCACAGTGTTTTGAAGTTCTCTTGCTTCCTAAGAAGAGCTTCAGACAACTTACTCCTCTCCTACTTGGTGATGAATCCGAATCCTTTATGTTCCTGACACCTCAAGCCCCCTCTGGTCCTGGGGCAGGCCTGCAACTCGGGTCCAGCCCGGCCAACCTCAGCCCAAGTGCTCTGTGATGCCGACCAACCCTCTGCCCTGAGGAGCGCTCACAGGCTTGGGGTCTGGCTGCAGCTGCTTGTTTACATTCACTTTGACCTTAACTCTCACTGTTAGTGGGATCAAATCCCAGCAGCGTGGACTAGGGTCCTTGCTTCTGGAACCTTCTCTGTCTTCTGTCCACATGTCAATACTAGGGCAGCTTGAGTCTTGATGGCCCCTTAGGTAAGGACCTCGTTGGTTTGAGTTTCTGGTTCCATCTGGAGGTGTCGGCCCTCTTGGGACATCACTATAATGTCAGGTAATTGTGTTTCCATCAAGAAACACCTGCTTCCACCAGGAGACATTCGAAAAGTGGGAAGTGGGATTCTTTTCTTTTTTAAAGATTTTTTTAATTTATTCATGAGAGACACATAGAGAGAGGCAGAGACACAGGCAGAGGGAGGGAGAAGCAGGCTCCCTGCAGGGAGCTCGATGTGGGACTCGATCCCCAGATCTGGGATCACTCCCTGAGCCAAAGGCAGACGCTCAACCACTGAGCCACCCAGGCGTCCCTTGGGAAGTGGGATTCTAAGATTAGGTTTTGTTTCAAAGATTCAAAATAATTTTATTCCATGTCTATAAAAGTCAGAATGGAAAAAAAAAAAGTCAGAATGGGCCAGGAGCTCCATACGAAAGGGTTCCTTGTGAATTATCCGAGGATATGGAGTCCTGCAGGCAGGAAGGAAGCCAGGCTTGGAAATTCATCTCTTGCAAAGTCTCATGAGTCCACATGAAGAAGCAGGAAGAGTTCTTGGAGACTCAGGAGTTTTCTGCCTGGACTTGCCCCCCAACCTTTCTCAGGCAGTAGCCATAGATGGTGATAGATCACCTGCTTGTGGATTTCCTGGAGGAAACCCTGTAAGGGACACAGGCCTATGGCTGTGACACACGGAGGCACAGACTGCACTGCACACACCTGGGACCTCATCCACACAGGCGTGTCCCCCCCACACCCCCACCCCGCCACAGACTTGCCACAGCCCTGTGTGATGTGTTTTTGAGCTGGGTCTAGACTTAATCTGATTCTTGGTTTTTCTGAAAAGGAAAAAAAAAAAAAGAAATGAAGAAAAAGGTCCTACAACATTATCTAGTCAAGAACTGCAGTGTCTCCCAAGGCTGATGTCAGAAGACCCCTTCCAGGGCTGGTCCCAGACAGGAGCCTCGCCTTCTCTGGTGGGTAGTAAATGCAGGAGAACGGGATACACTTTCCTTCTCCTGAAATCCCCCAGTGCACCTTCCTCCTGAGCGCTGAATGGAAATCTCATCACGGTATCCTCCACAAGTGCTGTTTTAAAATGTTTGCTTCTGGTGGGCGTTGGGGAAATATAATTAAAAACACATCTCCCAATCTGGAAAACCTCCTCATAAAGATAGACAAGAAAGAAAACAATTTTATTATTGAGTAAGCATTAAAGCAGAACATGATGCGCATCTCAGGCAGCCCGCTCAGAGACTGCAGGCACAGAACGGAGCCTCACGCTTCCGCCCAGCCAGGCGCACGCACCTGCTCACACCCCCGAGAAAGAGTAACTAGTCCTCCGGCAAAACGACGGCAGTGCTTGGAAGCTGGGTGACCAACTGGCTTCCTCCAGAGGGAAAATGAACTGCTCCCAGCAGATGGCCGGGGGTCGTTTCACAATTTAGAGGCTCCTTCTCTCTCACAGGAAGAAACTGGGATGGGAAAGCACCAACTGTCCAGTCCATGACATCCCATAGAGAGGGTTCCCAGGTCCTTCAGAAAGACCATCCTGGGCCTTAAAGCTAGCAAGAGGATTATCTAGCTTCTATAAAAGATTTGCACACATGTCAAAGTGGCAGAGAAACAATCTACAAGTTTCCCAAAGTACACATTCTCAGTAAAGGGAAAAGGGGGATGTTCTTCTCATTTTTGACAACAGAATCAAGTCTCTTGTTTTTAATTTGTATTTACTTTTCCCTGCATGAGCATGAAGAAACCACAGGCAAATCATTTTCATTTTAAAATGATTCTTTTATTGCTTTTTAAAGGTTTTATTTATTTATGAGAGAGAGAGAGGCAGAGACATAGGCAGAGGGAAAAGCAGGCTCCCTGAGGGGACCCCGATGTGGGACTTGACCCCGGAACCCCGGGATCACGACCTGAGCTGAAGGCAGACACTCAAACACTGAGCCACCCAGGTGCCCCTAAAATGGTTCCTTTAAAAAAGTAAGTTTTGAGATGCTTCTAAGCAGGGAGAGGAAGTAGAATTTCTTAAAGAAGAATCTTAAGCGGAGTGAAAGCCAGCGCTCTTGGTGATGTAAAGCCACTTTATGCAAAATGGTTTACACATTTTTAAGTAGCTTCAAAAAGTCAGTGATTGCGCCACCAACAGCAGTTGCCATGGAAGCAAAAGTTCGTGTTGTTCTAATCTAGTTGGTGACGGAGAGTGTGGAGCTGCTGCGGGGTGCAGGAAGCCGTGTTCTCTGTGTAGGGTTGCTCGTTCCTGCAGTGTTGCGGGCAGCAATCGGCGGAGCCGACTGTGTGGAAACTGGGGTGTAGAAGTAGGGCAGGCACAACGTGAGGACTGACCTGCTGTGAGTCAGACATCAGAGAAACGTTGACAATTAGGAGAGCTCGGGCTTCTCCTTTCCAACATGTCCTTACTGAGGGCTGGGCTAGGGTTGGACGAGGTTGGAACAGAAAGAGCAGTCTCTGTGGACTGCGCAGAAATGTAGTGACTTTACCTGCAAGATCTGCCCCAGCCCATCCATGTATCCTGGTGCCATTTTGCATGAGATCGCGGAAGAAATACAAGAGGCACGTCCAAGGTCATGGGGGAACAGGATGTCGGTTCTCAGCCTCAAAGTGGGAGACGTTGGCAGAAGTGCCATGGGAGAGAGTCAAAGATGCTGGTTTCCCCAGAGGAAGGAGAGGTTGGTTTCCAGTCAGAGGAGGGAACAGAATAAGCATTACTGTGAGTTCAGGTTCACCTGGCAAGAGCCCAGACAGAGGGGAGGCTGGCAGCACACGGGGCGGCAGGGTGAGGCCGAGTCTGTTGCACTTGCGCTCTATCTTGGAACAACACTTAGACGTTCAGAAGGTCCTCAGGGAAAATTTGTCGAGTGGTTGGGGAATGAATTCTTGCAACAACATGGGGCTGAGGGAAGAACACAGTGGGAATTTAATCACGTGGACGTGAGGTCTCAGGGAAGGCTGAAAAAGCACTCAGGAAATGGGAAGAATTAAGATTTTACCCTACTTACAAGCCAAGAGAGCCCATCGTGGCTCCATGGATGCTGGTGGAAGATGAGCGTCCCGGGTCAGAGGCAGAGGACGTGGTGACTCACAGTATGAACAGTAGCTGGAGTACCACAGGTTCTTTGTTCTCACGGGCTCACGTGAGATGGATGTGGCAGCAACAGTGGCAGGTGACACCTGTACTTCTGGAGAGGAACTCTGAACTTAGGGGAAACTCGGTGTCTTTTAACGTGCCTGCCCTTAGTTCCAGAGGGAGACACTCTCTATGTCCCAGGGCTGCTCACTATGAAGACAACACCAGAAGAAACCAGCCTGGAACAAAGCATCTGCTGGAAAGGTCAAGGTCCCACAGACGATGGTCTCCCCACCATGACCTGGCTGGAGGACCACCAGTCTGTGTTATGTGCTGCTGAGAACCCCATGTGCAGACGAAGTTAAGGTCAACCACGTCAGAGCCTCAGGGCAGACACAGCACCTTTCCTGACATCTGGGACAGCTTTGGGAGGTCCTGAGATCTGATGTTGGAACAGTTCATCAATGATTCATATGGGATAAAAGGAATACACAGAAGCAACCTATAAGGAAACTTAACTCCATAAATCCTAGGACCTCAAGCATTTTAGCCTGCACTTCCTCAAAGCTTGCATGGCATTAGTCTCCTTGGGAGTTACTCCAGGAAGCAGAGGTGACAGGAGAGACACGGGACATGAAACTGAGAAGCACAACCCAAAGATGTGCTACCCATATGACCACCTCTGTGGGCCACAGTGCTCAGCATCATGGGGCCTTCGGAGGAGCTGAGTGAAGGGCACCCACACTACCTTCCCCGGAGATAAAGAGGAAGCGAGTGTCTAATGGCTCTGCCCCCCTCAGGTCGTGAGCATCAGCTAACTTCAATCATCCTGGGGGCCCATGTTTGAGTTCCACTGGGGGTTCCCGTGCCCGGGGCAAGAGCAGGAAGTACATGGCTCAGGCCCCAGGACGGGGCTGGTAGGAGGCACCCTGGGGCTGTCAGAGGCTGCGTGGACCTGGCCTCCAGAGGGCGGGTGGAGGACGGGGTGAGGCTGAGAGGACATGAGGACGCACACAGTACTGCACCCCTAGGGAAGGTCAGTGCAGCATCACAGGGACTCCTCGAGGTGGTGGCCAGTCACGGTCTCCGCAAGGACAGAGTGCAGCTGGCTGGAAGCTGGAAGTGATAATCCTCCTCCTCTCCACCACCACCACTCATTCTAGACCTTGGCCTCAACCAGCACGCTGGTCTATGCTGCCCAGCCAGCAGGCGACCCAGCTTGTCACTGAAGCCTCCTTACTCGCCCCAGCCTTGGGGATTCCAGCTGCTGAAACGCCCCCTACACCACTGTCAGCAGGCAGGGGAGAGCCACAGAACTCCAGCACAAATCGTCCGGGCCCCAGACCCATTCTTCCCTGTCCCTGCTGCAAAGCAAAGTCCCGCAACTTGTGGTCACTACACACGTTCCCAAGCTGGATGCTGCCAGTGTCCCTTTATGTCCCTAGACAGCCACTGTCCATGCACACAGGCGGCTTCTTACCTAACACCCCGGACACTCCCCACCCAAGGCCCTCTGGCTGCAGAGATGCGCTGGACTCACTGTGAGAGTAGGGCAGGGGTGCTGGGGAATGGGCTCCCGGGGACGCTCTCCACTAGTGATGCCGGCAGTGGACAGATAAATACCCCAGCTGTGTGTCCCCTCCAGTGCGACTGGGATTAGGAAGCGTGTTCCACTCTCCTGGTGCCCGTAGTGGGGACATGTGGCCACTAACACACATTGGCCGGGCCCCTCACCTGTTTAACATCCTTACCCTTGCTGGTGCTTCCCGGAATCACCCCCGGGTTTGCCATTCACCTCAAAGTCTGGTCTCCCAGCTCCACAGGGACCCAAAGTAGGACAGTTGGTAACAGAAGTGGCCCTAGGGAGTAGATCCTCAGGCTGGCCTTCTGGAATTGGATCTCTCACTGGCCAGGGAGCAACGGGGATCCGAATTCTGTGGTGGGTGCCATGGGGGTTCCCCGGCTGTGCTGCAGCCTCCAGGGACCACACAGGAGGAAGGGGATTAGCGGCCACAGAAGCCACGGGGAGGAACAGCAGCCTCGGGCCAGCCTGGAATCAACTCAGGCCATGGCGGAAAAGCCAGAAGGCTTCCCCAAGACACCTGAAAGGCCTGTATATCCAAAGGCTAGAGGGCCAGGTGTCCTGAGACTCATGCTCAAACACAGAGCCGAGTGCTGCTGTGGGTATCCGGTGGCTCCTGCTTCCAAGCTCCCTGCCTGGGGGAAGGCAGGGCATGGAGCTTAAGCCCCCGGGCCCTTGCCCCTCCTCAGAGACAGCTCCTAGGTTGGCCCACATGACCCCAGGGGCATCCAGGACCTGCTGTTGGCTTCCTTCCTCTGTCTATCTCACTTTCTCATCCCTTGGTATGTCCTGGAATCATCTCCCAGATCAACCGCATGGGCCAGAGCCAAGTCCCTGGAGAATCCCCTCTAAGACACCAGGAGGATCCCTTCCTCTGCCTCCTGGTCCGTGAGCATGAGGACAGTCATACTGCATGTCCACACCTGGAAACAGAGCCTCTAATCCAGCAGGATCACAGTTTACAAGGAAGGAAGCACAGCTGTCTTAAGTGTGTCCTGGGAGCCATGGTGACCAGGACCGATCCAGCTCCCCCCACCCCCTGCCCCTTTGCTTCCCAGACCCCTGCCTTATTGCCCCTGTGCAGCACAGCTCCACAGATGGCTTGTGGGCTTGGGGTACAGACTGTGCCCTGGAGCCCGGCATGCCAGTCCTGCAGGGTGTCCTCCCAGAGCCAGCCCCTTAGCTACGTCCTCATAGGTCGCTCTGCTGTTTTATTTGGCCAGCTCCTCTGGCCGATGGGACACGGGAAGCCCCGTGCTTGTGTGCCATCATCAGGACACACCCATGAAAGGGGTCCCTCACGTGGAGGCCGCAACGGTTAGAGCACCATGCTGGTCCTGTCGTCCACAGATGGGGGTGCTCCAGACAAGGGACAAATCGGGATCCACAGGAGGTAAAAATCCAGACAGAACACGTTGCCACCTCCTTGAGAGGAAAGGTCTCATTTAGTGAACTGTTACCATGTGTCCAGCAGCCGTCCTCACACACCCAGGGCTCACTCAGACCTGCTGAAACCCTTATTCACCTGTGACAACTTGATGTACTGATGAAATTCACGATTTGCCATGTGTGCCATGAATATTTTCCCCAGTTGCATTTCACCTTTAAGTTTTATTTTGGATGGGTTTGTAGATATGGAATTACCTGAGTTTTGGTTTTGGTGAAATCCATCAGTCCTTTCCTTTACATCTTTTGCCTTTGTTGCTGTTCTTATAAAGCTTTTCTCATTCTGGGGTTAAATGAAAAATTCACCATTAGTCTCTCATCTCTGATGACTCTCTCCTCTCTCTCTCTAAACATTTAGACATCTCATTTACCTGGTGTGAGGTAGGGATCTAATTCCCCTGCAATGATTAAGCAATACTTCCTATCTTGTGTGTTTTATTCCCAATCTCTCATCACTGGTTTAAGATGCTCTTGCCTCCAGGTGCTAAGGTCATCTGGGTTCTTGGCTCCTGCTGAGATTTTCTCTTCCATTCTA
The DNA here is from genome assembly GCF_011100685.1 of Canis lupus familiaris. Lineage (NCBI taxonomy): Eukaryota > Metazoa > Chordata > Mammalia > Carnivora > Canidae > Canis > Canis lupus. The sequence goes on from NC_049224.1 coordinate 58,457,364, forward strand.
GTCATCTATCAATCCCTGTGCTGGTACTAAACTGGTTCAGTTGTCACAGCTTAAAGCACTTTAGTTCCTGCTTGGGAACACTTCCTTCTTTATTAACCATCCCTGAAATGTTCCTGGCTGTTCTTGCACATCCTCTGAAAGGAGGCTTCAATGGGAGTTGGACAGAGCTATTCCACAGCAGGATAGAGGCACAAGCTCCAGGATCAGTCGGAAGGATATGAGGAGACCCAAGGGGACTGTGGTCCAAGCATACACAGCTTGCCTCAGTCCAGGACAGGAGGTGACCCCACTCCCCATTGTCACTGAAGGTCACTCAGGCGAGCTGCCTCTGACACAGAGTGAGGGTCTCCGCATCGAGAGGCTCACTCTGCCAGCAACGTGGAGGTCTCAGAAGCATCTGGAAAGCTGGTTCTGCCTAGGTCTGCACCGGCCCACTCCCTGAGGTGACCAGGGAATGGTCACCAGCTCCCAAGCAGGCCAGTCTCCAAATGGGAAGCTGCCAGAACCACCTGGTTATGTGGATCACAAATGTCAGGGCCTGGAAATAGAATGCAAGAAAATACTGGAAAATCCATCCTTTGAATCTGTTGGGTCCTTGGACAGGAAAGGGCAGCTCACACAGTGCGAGTCGTAGCCTCTCCCTGGGACGCAGAGCCGGTGGACAGCCGTGTGTGTCTGTGGATGTTACAACTTCTTCCCTTCCAAGTAGGAGTTATAGTTGAAAAGAGAAGCAGGAACACTGTTGTCACAGATCAGGCTGGGCGCAAACAGAAGCTCTGTGCCCGCAGATGAGGGCCTACCTGTCCGGGTGCCCCTGCGACTCAGTGACCCCTTCCAACAAATCATAATCCCGCTCAGCTGCAGAAGCACACTCCTACAAACCTCGGGGGAGTTTCCAGGGAGCATGTGTTTGTCTTAAATCACTACACCAGATTCCGTTTTTTTAATGTGGCTTGTTTTTCATTCACAGGGTGTATTCTGATTGGAAAATAATTTGTTTCTGGAATGATTCTGTTTTCAAAGTCTGCCTATTAACTGTTGGAGTCCTTTGAACATTTTCATTATTAAAACGAAGAAAGAATTTAAGAAATCTAAATTCAGCTTCATAAATCTACATGTTCACTAGATTTTTTTTTTTACATCAAATTAAAAGGCATGTGTGGACATACACTGTGATTTGTGAATAAAATACAGGACATTCGTGCTAGCGGATACGCAAGGGGACAGGAACAAGGATATCAAGGACGGTGCTGTGGGACGTGGCCGGGGTTGGAGGCCATTGGAGGTCCGTCCTCAGCAGAACTGACAGCCGTGGAGGATGCATGTCCCGTAATGTCCTACAGCAGCTATGATCAATAGGTTAGATGTTCATCTAGCTGCAAAGATAGATCTTGGAAACATAGTGCCGAGTGAAGAACCAGCTAGAAATGAAGGGGTTTATGCAACATTGATAATGCCAATTAAGAAATAAATAACCACAAAACAACCGTGCACATTGACAAGATACACAAAACATCACAATAAACATATTAGAACACTCTCCTGTGGGGGGGACGGTAACAAGAGCAGGGAATGCAGATCGAAAGGAAATAGAAGGAAGAAAAGACTATTTTAAAATACATTTCCCATTTCTTTTTCTTTTATGTGTATTTCATATTTAAATTGTGGTTTTTTTTCCTCTTCCAAATCAGGAAGAAAGCCTCCCACCCACAATATTCTAGAGAGAGAGATGAATATTCACCATCTAACTTCTGAAATTGACATTTATTTTGTGATTCAAGAAGAAAAGAAAAAGTGGTGGGAATAAATATATAACTGGGGAATTTAATCCATAAAACTGGGAGAACAAATTAGGTTTTATTAATCAGATTTGAACTGGGTACGGTCATCAGCTTGGGGAGATTTATTTACTTGGTGATCTTAATTTGGATGAGGAGGAATTTTCATTAGTGACTTTGCTTATTTTCGCGGGAATTAATTTTGTGCTCTGTGGTTGGGGTATGCGTTTACCACTAGATGCAATGCTCGTCGCTCAGACCTTACATTTTCGCCTGGTAATGATTTTTGCACACAGACAGCAGTGGAACTCACTGGGAAACCCTCCAGGAGGACTGGTCCTTAATACTGTGTTCTGCTTCTGCTGTCACACGGCACTGGGGTTTCGGCCACATCTGTGTTTTCTGAGCTGGTTCTTAGTCACCTGGACAAGACTGTTAGCACCCCCCCGGGGGTCCCAACGAGCCTCCTGGTGAGGCTCCCCACTCCGAGGGGCTGGGAGGGATCCTGTTCCTCAGCACTGCTTCCTGCAGCCTTCATAAGCCCCCCCGCCACGTGGATCTGGGCACCTGTTCTTGCTCTTGGGGGAGAAGTCAGACATTCGCAGCAAGGCAGGGAACTTACCACACGCCTTGCTGTGGCGCCCAGTGGCACTGGTGACAGCTGTGCTGGGCGGCACCGTCCCACACAGTGGCCAGTGGGGCCCAGTCAGCAAGGGAAGGCCTTTCCAGTGGAGGGGGAGGCATGCATCTCTCTGCCACCCCCACCAAGCCCAGAAATAGAGAGGTCGCATGTCTTGCCCTGATTCCCCACTTCCTCCAATGGGGTGCTGAGTGTCTGACTCACAGAGGGAGGGGACAGAGTCAGCAAATGAGGGAGAGGGCCACCGGGGGCTTATGGCATGTGAATCAGCAGGGCCCGGGGTACTGGGTCATCCTCTGTAGCTGCATCTCCACCAGAAACAGTGGCTTCAAACCAGCACCATTTTTCTTCGCTCCAGATGCTGAGAGTCAGGGCTCAGATCGGTGGCAGGTGGCTGGCTCCGGTGCTCTGGTGCACTCAGCTGGGGACCGACTCAGCTGGGAGGTCCAGGAAGACCTGGGTCCCGTGGCTGCTGGTTCATGCGCTCCTCCACAGGGCCTGCCTCTCTCTGCACATGTGCTTTTCTGTTCAGGACGCTCCCCAGCAGGACCCCGAGGGCCTCCTTACAGCCGATCAGCTGGGTCCAGGGAGGAAGAGCCAATGCACAAGCACTTCTCAAGCCTCTGCTTGCAGCACATTTGCTCCTGTCCCCTTGGCTAAAGCAAGTCACAGGGCCAAGCCCAGAGTCAGGGTGACAGGCCTCAGCCACACCGGCCCAGTCTGCTGAGTCACAATGCCTCCGCATGGCCGGACCTTCCTCAGCCGCTTCCGGCGTCCTGCCCAACCCCAGGGCCACTGGGGCCACGAAGCAAGCTGCTGTGCTGGCCTCTGCTCTGACTCCTCTGTGGCTCTCCTACATGGCGCCCTTCCTCCTTGCGCACAGACCGCACCCCAGGGCCAGTGTCCTTCTGCGTCCCCGCCAGCTGTCAGCGGGTGACCTGCCCTGCTCCAGAGGATCCGTGCACTCTGGCCAAAGCAGTCCGGGGGCTCCCAGGGTCTTACCAGCAGCTGGTAGGAACCAGGCTCCAGGAGGCTGAGCAGGCGACAGCAGGAAGAGCAGCTCCCCGCTGCCACAGGTGCGGGCGGGCCTGGGGGAGCCCTGGCACCACTGTGAGGTCCTTTCTCACCGAGGCCAGTGTATTCAGCTCAGGCAGACACACAGGAGGGACCTCGGTGATACGCCTGCACCCACTCCCTGCAGGGCCTCAAACAGCCAGTGTTTCTCCCCAAAGCTGCTTTCCCGCACCTGCTCTGCTGCGGGACAAAATGTGCTCCCTCCCTCCCCAGAACCCGACATCAGGCAGCACTAAGTGCGTGGAGAGGACACCATGGCAAGGCAGAGTAGCAGGGAGAGGCTGGGACCTGAATGACCTGTCCAGGTGCAGGTGCCCCCAAGGTGCGTGGGTGAGCCCCAGAGACTGACGGGAAGGGGCCCCGGGGGCGAAGGACAGCATCACACAGGTGACACTGGACCCTGCCGACGGGGTGTCCCCCAAGCCAACCACACAGGGGCGGGACTATCCCCTGGGCTCAGGCTCCCTCGGCTCCTTTCCCCGCTCGAGGGCCCTCCCCTTACCTTCCCAGGCATGCTCACCGGTCTTGGATGTGTCCTCCGAGGACTGCTGCTGACCCCCGAGGTAGGGTCATGTGATCCCCTCTAGAGTCCCCATCTTTGTCCGGCTGTAGGGAAAGAACCCAGTCCTGCTCAACTTTATAACCCACCAGACACCTGGCAAGAGCTCCTTCCTCCCTAGTCCCTCTGTCCCCTCCCAGGTCATGTTTTCCGGAGGGCTGAGCAGGTTCTGCTAACACTGAGGGAAGCAAACTGACTACAAGACGTCCTGTCTGCTGCGCCAGCCCAAACGAACAGGTCCAACTACCAAGGGAAGTGAGACATTCTCTGCCGTAGAGACCTTTCCATGCAAGGCCCACCATGTACAGTGGTGCAAGTTGTCTATGGTACAAAGATGTTCAACCAGAGACCCAAGAGGGGACTGAAACCCAGCCAACTCTCCTTTGCACAGTGCTCTATCCACCTGCAGGGGCGCCTTCTGTTAATTTGCAAAAAGTTCTGTGCAGACTAGCTGTAGCCTGTGTCCACTCACTGCAGAACCCTCGCCTGTCCCCAGCAGCCATGGGCCCCAAGAGCACCCAGGACACAACCTGAGAATTCTTGCCGAAGGACAGCCCTGACGAGCATCATCAGCTCTGCTGCACTTGTCTACACTGCTCTGTCTTCCCGAAATTATAGTTAGTGGGTCCAGCCCACAGCGCACACCACGTTTGCATTGAGTCCTGAGGGAAAGCGTGATTCTTACGGTGTGTCACAAGCATCCGTTCGTTACCTGGGTCAGTACAGGAGAGGTCCACGGAGCAAGGGGAAGTCAGATGAGGCGTCAGCACGCATCAATGTCCATCCTGAGGACCCAGCTCCTCACAATTTCAGCTCGGAATTTCCAGGCACCAAAGTTCCAGGAATGGAATTCCCCATCCAGTCAACCAAGGGTCCTGCCACTCTTGATGGCCCCCTGCTCCCTGCCTGGCACTGTGCAGGCAGGGGTCCTGAGCGGCCCAGATCCCCACCATGCCACCCGTCTACACCGGGGCTTAATCTTTGAGCTCTGGGATCACAGGTGACTGATTCTTACCACCCCCAAGGCCTGAGATCACATCACTCGGACAGTGGAGCATCTCTGACTATCCCAGGGTGTCAGGAACGCCATGAGGTCTCTGTCTTCTTGCCCCCACACCACCTGTGCTTGAGCCAGTAACACCCAGACCAGCCGTGCAGGAACACTAGTGGGAATGGAGAACCCTGAGCGGGCTTGCTGCTGGCCCTCTTCCCTCTCTTCCTCCCTCCAACAATCAATCCATCAATCCTTACGTGGCACCGGCCCTGCCTCGGGCCCTGTGCTTCCAGAACTGAGAGGGTGCAGATGAAGTGGGTACACCATCGGACAGGGTGGGCACGTAGGACAGGGTGGGTGTGCTGTCTGGGCTTTCCTCCCCCCCAGGCTCATCTTTCCATCTGGAGTGGTCGCCCCTCATCCCTTCTGGACCAAATCTCACGCCTCCTCCAAGAGGAGACAGTCTTTGGGGGCTTGGCAGCTACCCTTACCAGGCCCCCGTGCAGGAGTGAGGCAGAGAGATAGGATCTGCCTGCAGAGAGCCTGAAGTCCCTGAGGAAGGAGTGGGAAATCCCAGTATGGTGTGGGTTGCACAACAGAGCTCCTATGAGGGGGCCCAACGGAGGGACGGGGGATACGAGGGAACCCAGCCTGGAAGTGGGGGAGCAGATATGAGTAACCTAGCCTGGGGGGAAGCAGATATGAGGGGACCCAGCCTGGGGGGGGGAATGGATACAAGGGGACCCAGCCTGGGGGGGTGAGCAGATACGAGGGGACCCAGCCTGGGGGGCGGGGAGCTGATAAAAGGGAACTCAGCCTGGTGGGGAGCAGATACAAGGGGACCTAGACTGGGAGGGAAGCGGATACGAGGGGACCCAGCCTGGGGTGGGAGTGGATATGAGAGGACCAAGCTTGGGGTGGGAGTGGATACGAGGGGACCCCAGCCTGTGGGGGGGATCAGATATGAGGGGACCCTGACTGGGAAGGGAGCAGATACAAGGGGACCCAGCCTGAGGGGTTAGGGCTGTGCAGAGAGGGCCATGCAGAGTTTCCCATGCATGCCCCAGCTTAAAGGAGCGACAATATAACAAACAGAAACAAAAAAGGAGGAAAATCCCACACCTGCCTCATTAGCTTTGCTCCCGCATGGCTTGAATTTGGAAGACACAGACCCCATGGACCCCATGCCTCAGGGACCTGCCATCAGCAGGAGGTCCTGGGTTCTGGTCCTGGCGCCACTCCCCCCCCCCCCCGTCCGTGTCGCCTTGGCTGGTCCACAACACCCTCTGAGCCTCAGTTTCTCCGTCTGTAGAACAGGGGCCCCATCTCCCCCGGGGGTTGAGGAGACTCCATGAGGGATGCTGGTGACACAGGCACAGTGTGGGGACTGCGACTAATTCCTCCCTCCAGTCCCATCCCCGCGGCAGCTGCATGTTCCCCTCCTGACATCAGAAGCGCCCTTCCTAATGTGAACTGGTGCAGCAGCCACTCTGGAGAACTGTGTGGAGGTTCCTCAAAGAGTTAAAAATAGACCTGCCCTACGACCCAGCAATTGCACTGCTGGGGATTTACCCCAATGATTCAGATGCAATGAAATGCCGAGACACCTGCACCCCGATGTTTCTAGCAGCAATGTCCACAATAGCCAAACTGTGGAAGGAGCCTCGGTGTCCATCGAAAGATGAATGGATAAAGAAGATGTGGTCTATGTATACAATGGAACATTACTCAGCCATTAGAAACGACAAATACCCACCATTTGCTTCAACGTGGATAGAACTGGAGGGTATTATGCTGAGTGAAATGAGTCAGTCGGAGAAGGACAAACATTATATGGTCTCATTCATTTGGGGAATATAAAAATTAGTGAAAGGGAATAAAGGGGAAAGGAGAAAAAATGAGTGGGAAATATCAGAAAGGGAGACAGAACATGAAAGACTCCTAACTCTGGGAAACAAATTGGGGGTGGTGGAGGGGGAAGTGGGTGGGGGTGGGGGTGACTGGGTGACAGGCACTGAGGGGGGCACTTGATGGGATGAGCACTGGGTGTTATGCTATATGTTGGCAAATTGAACACCAATTTAAAAAAAATGTCTATTCAATAAAACACATTTTTGTAAGGAAAAAAAAAAAAGAAGCGCCCTTCCTCCCAAAGTCCCAGAGCCCGTGGGTTTGGTCACCCCGCAGACATGTTGGCACGACCAGGTGTCTGCTGTGGCCTCACAGACACACCTCCCGCCCTCCGATCCTCCTGACATGATAGCACATGGCAAGTATCAATTTGACATTGTCACTGAAATAGAAGTCCCATCTCCTGCCATCTGGGTACAGCTCATCGCTGAGCCTCCAATACAGCCTTAGCGACGGGCTCACTTAGAAGTCCTCCCAGTGGGACGCCTGGGTGGCTCAGTGGTTGAGCATCTGCCTTTGGCTCAGGTTGTGATCCTGGGGTCCTAGGATCGAGTCCCATGTCGGGCTCCCCACAGGGAGCCTGCTCCTCTCTCTGCCTGTGTCTCTGCCTCTCTCTGTGTGTGTCTCTCATGAATAAATAAATCTTAAAAAAAAAAAAAAGAACTCTTTCCAGTAAAAGAAGCCATCATGGATGCCAGATGCCCAGTCCCCTTATCTGTCTGCATCCAGGTGTGTGACAGAGGAGGCATTTTCATCACTGGAGGACAGGACAGACAGGATGTCCTCTCGCCCCGTGAGGAGGAGGTCGCTGCTCAGGCCTGTGCTGCTCTCCTGCGTCTGTGGGTCTGAGCTTAGGAGCATTCACTGTGCCGGGCCCTGTGCTCACAGTCGCTCTGCAGAATGGAGGGGGCGGTGTCGGTTTAGGGGGGTGACACCGAGGCCGGATGGGCGCCCCAGGCAGTCAAGCTCACAATCCTGGGGGCCTTCCGCTCCTGGGGCCTCACGCTCCTGGGGCCTCACATTCCTGGGGCCTCACGTTGCTGGGGGCCTCATGGTCCAGGGGCATCACGCTCCTGGGGCCTCATGCTCCTGGGGCCTCACGCTCCTGGGGCCTCATGGTCCAGGGGCCTCATGCTCCTGGGGCCTCATGGTCCAGGAGCCTCACGCTCTTGGGGCCTCATGGTCCAGGGGTCTCACGCTCTTGGGGCCTCATGGTCCAGGGGCCTCACGCTCCAGGGCCCTCACGCTCCTGGGGCCTCATGCTCCTGGGGGCCTCACCATCCTGGGGGCCTCACGTTCCTAGGGCCTCATGATCCAGGGGCCTCACGCTCCAGGGGCTTCATGCTCCTGGGGGATTCACCATCCTGGGGCCTCATGCTCCTGGGGCTTCATGGTCCATGGACCTCACTCTCCTATGGGCCTCATGGTCCAGGGGGCCTCATGCTCCTGGGGCCTCACGCTCCTGTGGGCCTCACCCTCCTCGGGGGCCTCACATTCCTGGGGTCTCATGGTCCAGGGGCCTCACACTCCTGGGGGCCTCACGCTCCTGGGGCCTCACGCTCCTATGGGCCTCATGCTCCTGGGGCTTCATGGTCCATGGACCTCATGCTCCTATGGGCCTCATGCTCCCGGGAGCCTCACAATCCTGGGGGCTTCATGCTCCTGGGGCCTCATACTCCGGGGGCCTCATGCTCTGGGGGCCTCATGCTCCGGGGGGCTTCATGATCCTGGGGGCCTCATGGTCTGGGGGCTTCACGCACCTGGGGGCCTCACTCTCCTGGGGCCTCATGCTCCTGGGGGCTTCACGATCCTGGGGTCTCATATTCCTGGGGCCTCATACTCCGGGGGGCTCATGGTCCTGCAGCCGGAGTGAGCCCAAGTATCTGGCTGCCCCTGCCCAGGATCCGCCCACAGTGCCACACCGCTGCTACCCCAGCCAAGGGCAGCCCTCATTCCTGCCCTGGTTCCTGGGTTCTAGCAGGCCAGCTGCTGCCTGACACCCCTGAGACCCAGAAAACGCTGTGCCAAGTGTCCCCAGAGCCCCTGTCTCCGTGCTTACCCGGCTCCCGCAGGGATGCCTACTCTGTAGTCCGGCCTCCTCCCTGATGAAAAGTCAGAAGGAGTCTGGACCCCACAAGCTGGAGTCTGCCCGGGGCCCCCTGCAGACCTCTGTGTGGCCATCCCTGCCCCTCGGACCTCGGGTGCCCTGTACTTCTATCACCCTGCCAGCAGAATGATCTCCACCCTTTGGTCACTGGGGCTCGGGCAGCTCCTCTGCCTTGACTAAAGTCCAGGGCTCTCCCTTTAGAGCATCCTTCCTTAACTGAATATCCAGCCCGCGGGTGTACAGGCGGGAGCCATCACCCCCAGGGTGCTCTGCAGGAAGTCACGCTCAGCTAGACTGGTCCAGGGGCATCTGCGCCCTCATCTTGCACACCCCCACACGCTCAGGGAAGGCTGAGGTCCAGAGAAGGGAAGAAGCACAGGATCTCGCTGACAGAGCAAAGTCTAGAGCCCAGATCAGGTGCTTGCTGTTGATGATTAGAACATCCATTTGTGATTAGTATCTGGACTGGCTTATAGGAAATAATGCTATAAAACCGTGGGGTCCTATGGCTAGAGCAGCTCTCACCTGCATTTTTCACCAACAGAAAAAGGTTCCGCTGGACAGACCCAGCTCCTCACCAGGGCAAAGGCTTGGCAAGCCAACAAAGGGCTAGATTTGCCCCTTCCACCAAGTACATTTGTGCAGTGAAGCACCTGAACAACTGTACATGGTGGCCCTGCATATATATAACATTGAAATTATTTGCTTAAGTGTCTGCTTCTTCAGCCAGACTTAAAGGCTCTTTGAGAGTGGGAGTCCTGTTTTATTCATCTTTATATCCCCATCGTGGCAGAAAGCCTGGCAACATTGGGGCTCATTGAAGCCTGCTGAATAAATGAATGCAGGAACGCATGATTCACTCTTCCCACTTCACTACTTCCCTTTGCACATATTCGCTTCAGTCATCCTACCTATACACTACTTAATTTTCTTGTCGTAATGACTGCCCTGTGCCTCAGTGTACCTGTCTGCCACCTGACAGCACTAACGTCCGCTTGGTATCGTCCTCACAGCAGCGCTGAGCAGGATCTGTGAGCCACAAAGTGCTCTTACCTCCTTGGAGGAAGATACCAGCCTTTCCCGGGGTTTGCAGAGGAGACTCGGGCGGTAACCCGTAAACCCGTGGGTCTGCGCTCCCGCCTCCCCGTGCCCGCGCCCTGCCAGCTGGTGGGAGTTGTTCTGGGCTTCTCCTCGGGTGTGGCCGGAAACAGAACTCACCAGTGACAAGCGGGCAGACCCGCTTACAGAATGGGCAGCCCCCGAAAACCACTGATGATGCCGTGAGGGGGCAGGAGGTAGGGACCCGCGGTACCTGGTCTTCAGTTTAAGACACGAATGTCTGAAAATGAGCAGTTCCTCAGGGCCAGCCCCCCAGATGGGACATTTAGCGCCTGGTTACATAAACAGTCGCCGAAGCCCAGAGGTCAGAGCGGGGCAGCAGCGAGGGGACCTGACTTGTGCCAGGGCAGGGCACAGAGCCAGGCACTGCAGGGTGAGCGCCCCGTGTGGCAGCATCTCTGGGGAGCCAGCTGTGCCTGAGGATGCTGGAGCAGAAAAGACACAAACCTCCCTCTTGTGCCCAAAGAGCCTGCAGGCCTCGGGGAAATCTGCCCCAGGGCAGCGAGGACAGGGGGCCCCAGACACCAGGGACTGAGCTCTCGCCGGGCTGCTGCAGACCATCTCAGCCTGGCTCCCGGGGACGCAGTGTGGCCCCAGACACCAGGGGCTGACCGCCCCACCCCCACCCCCAGGCTGCTGCAGACTGTCTCAGCCTGGCCGGGAGGCAGAATCACACCACTGTACCCTGCAAAGGACGGCCCATTCCTCTGATTCATGGGGCTCCCGCTCACAGGCTTCCACGCGCAGAAGGCAAAGTGAAACGGGTGCTCATGGATGCCCCAGGAGCGCGGTGTGGACCATGGGGAGGCAAGCAAGCACCGCACACACTGACCCAGCACACAGCATCCACAAGGAGCTTTCCTGCAAGAGCGGTCGTTGTTCCCAGGACCTTCAGGGCTGACCTGAGTCCACTCATAGATTTGGGTGTGGAGGGTCAGAGAGGCCCAGGACCACGTGGTCCACCAGGGCAGAACTGACGGCCGTTCTCCTACGTGTCTTCCATCTGCCATACCCCACGTTCTACCCCCTATGGGGTGACAGGCCCCTGGGTTCGAGTTTGCCCAGAGCCTCCCCAGTTTTAGTGCTCACTGTATCCCAGGTACTCCCTGGTCATGGGCCAACAGGAACAGGGGGCAGCCCTGATCCCTCCTCCGACTACGGCTGCACAAAGTGCTGTGGAACTTGGAGGAGGAGGGGAAGTCCTCGTGGCCTGGGCAGCTGAAATCAGAGAAGGAATCCAAGAGGAGGTTTCCATTGCCTAGGCCTCTAAGGCTGAGTATGAATACACGGGGATGTGGGAGTGTCCAAGGGGGGTGGGGGTGGTAAAAGCACTTTCCAGGCAAAAATAAGAATGATGTACACACGGGGGTGGGGGGGCCTGTGAGTTGGTTGTGGGGCTGGACAGGGGCCCCCCACCTGTGCTTTCAGGAAGACAGCAGTCATTCAAGGGTACTTCAAGAGGAAAGAACAGGGTCACCGAGACCGCCCATGCCTCGCCAGTTATCTGTCCTCACCTTCTCCCTTGGTGATGGAAACCTGCTTTTGACAGCAATATCTCCAACAAAAGGAAAATGTTTCTAGTCTTCAATGCACTATGGCCAGTAAGATATGAGCGCAGTTAACTTACATGTATTTCCAGGACCAGGCTCCCTTAAAAATATCAAATGGCCAGAGAATTCCACTTCGCTTCTTCCTATTTTTCTTCCTGTTTGGAATTTGACTGTGATGGCTGGAGTGCCAGCAGCCACCTGGTCACCTTGAAGATGCATGCAACATGCTAATAAAGTTGTAGCAGACAGACAGAAAAGGGCTGGATCCTGCATGACTGTGAGCCACCACTACCACTCTGGACCAGCTACTTCCTGAATTCCTTTACCTGGGAAAATACAGCCTTATGTATTTAGACCACAGGAGGAAATTCTGTTTTATTGGCAGTCAGATATAATTCCACCCAGGGAATAGCTCAAGCAAAGGCACTGTGGCAAGAATGCACACAGCCTTTGAAGTTGCCTTCAGGACTTAATTACTCCCCCAGGACTTAATTCTCTTTAAGATCTCCATCCCTGCCTTTATTCCTGAGCCTTTCACTGACAATGCACAGTATGTGAGTGTCTCCTAACCTTCACCCAGTCAGTCCCATGCACTAAGAACCTCGGAGAAGGAGTGTGCAGAAAACCGGAGTCCAGCCTCAGCCTTTGAATGACGAAGTAGACTTTTAGAACTCATTGCAAAAACGTTAGAGAAAGCCATTTTGAATTTCAAAAGCCTGGGTGGTGTGCATTACAGTGAACTTTCAGAGTGTCAGCAACAAAAGAAGACCCTACAAGCTCTCCAAGAGAAACAAACAAACCCCCCCCTCTAAAACCACCTGATGACAAAGGAGGAAGAACCAGAAGGGCTTCCGAGTTCCCAACAGCAAGTTGCTAGAAGAGAGTGGAACCATGCCTTCAAAATTTTGTAAGAAAATCATTTGCAACCTAAACGTCTATTCCCAGCCAAATTATCAATGGAGGAATGGCAGAATAAAGGCGCTTGTGGACATCCCAAGCCTCAAATATTATATTTCCGACACATCCTGCCTGTGGGTATTGAATGTAAAACAAGAAAAAGAAAGACATGGGATCCAGAAAGCAGGTCCCCAAGCAAGAAACACAAGGAAGAGAAGTCCCAGGAACGCGTTTCCAGCTGGCCTAAGGAGGAACCACAAGATGGATAGAGAAACCCCAGCCGCAGACAGAGCCAAAGACAGAAAATCCCAAGGCTGCTATGAACTCCAGGCCAGGCGGGGTGAAGCCCTGGTCAAAGGGACCTCCTTGCTCAGCAGAGAAGGATGTTTGCATGTGTACGAGGATAAATACGCCAACTCATACACTGCCCATGATCGGAATGGAGCCTGCTGGGAGTGACGAAAAGTGGGTAAGTGCACGCCTATCACAGCAAAACATGAACCAAGAATATGGAAAATCAGGGCACCTGGGTGGCTCAGCATTTGAGTGTCTGCCTTCAACTCAGGTTGTGACCTCAGGGTCCTGGGATCGAGTCCCGCATCGGGCTCCCCGCAACGAGCCTGCTTCTCCCTCTGCCTGTGTCTCTGCCTTTCTCTCTAAATCTCTCATCGATAAATAAATAAAATCTTTAAAAAAAAAAAAAGAACATGGATAATTGATAAGGGACACGATATTCACATAAGCACATTACTTAGAGACTTGGTAAATGTAGAGGAAGTCAGAGCAGCTAAGGTAACTAAGGAAGTGGGGAGAGCTCCCGTAACTTTTCAATCTACGTATACTCACGATCTCATTAAGTATAAATAATAGCTTCGAAAAACATAATAAAAAAGGAACATGGAGTTTTTAACACAGCAAATCTTAAGACACTGGAGAGCACCAATATACCCCCCTCCGTATCCGTAGCCCATAATAAAAAATGTTCTAAATTTCAACTCACAAAATAAAATTCTAAGCAAGTTTTTGAAGCCAAAGCCCTAAAGACATAAATGATAGATTTAGAATCAACAATGATGGGTTTGAACCCATTCTCTCTTGTATGTATACATTTTTAACTTTTTATCCTGAGATAATGATAGATTCACAGGGAAGTGACAATCACTGAGCCACCCGGGTGCCCCAGTCCTTTATCATTCTATATAAATTTTAGAATTGTCTTGCCTGAACTGCAGGAAGTCTTGCTGGAACTTTGGTAGGGATTGCATTACATCCGTGTGCCAGTCTGGGGGATAACTGGCTTCTTAACCCTCATGAAAGTCCCAGCCCACGAGCGCTGTGGCCGCTACTTCAATCTTCTAGATTCCTATCAGCCTCTGCAGTTTAAATGCACAAATCCTATACGCATTATGTTAGACCTATAACTGACAGTTACTTATGGTTAATTTTACAGGGCTATAGTCTTATGGTACATTTTACGTATCAACCTGACTGGGCCGAAGGACACCCAGATAGCAGGTAAAGCATAATTTCTGGGTGTGTCTGTGACAGTGTTTCTGGACCAGATTAGCATTTGAATCCGTGGACTGAGTAAAGGTGATCACGCTGACCAATGGGTGTGGGCAGCATCCAACCCTGGAACACAGACACTCCTTCCAGGTTCTTGGGCCTTCAGACTCAGACTGGGACCACACCTCCAGCTCTCTGGTTCTCCAGACTAATATATTATTCTCTCTCTCTCTCTCTATCTCTCTCTCTAGCAATTATAAATGGTATTATATTTTTAATTTTGGTTTTCATGTATTTAATGCTATTTTCTAGAAATATTAATTGACTTTTACATATTGATCTTTGCAACCTTAATGGACTTACTTCTTGCTTCTAGGATTATTTTTCTCTATAGATTCCTCAGGATTTTCTATGTGGACCATCACATTGTCTGCAAAAAGGTACAGGTTTATGTCTTCTTTTCTGACTTGCATGACTTTTATTTCCTTTCCTGGCCTTGCTGAGCTATCTGGAACTTCCAGGACTATGCTGAATAGCTAAGGATTAACATCGGTTCTACACAATCTGTTCCAGAAAATAAGAGAGGACACTGGATAAGACCAATATTACCCTAATAACAAAATCAGACAAATACAAGTCAAAACAGGGAAAATACAGGCCAGTGTACTTCATGAATATAGACACAAAAATCCTTAATAAAATTTTAACAACTAGAAGCCAGCAATATGTAAAAAGAATTACACCACAGGATCAAATGGGGTCTCCTCCAGGGATACAAGGTTGGTTCAACATGTGAAAGCCTATCAACTGTATTAGCAACCATGTTAATAATGCACCATGTTAACAGATGAAGGAGAAAAATCACATTTTATTATCAACCGATGCAGAAAAATACTTGAAGAAATTCTCAACACTTTGGCTTTGCATGACAAAATCTCCCTGAAAATGAGGAATAAAGAGGAACTTTCTCAACCTGATAAAGAATATCCATATATTAAAAAAAGAAACCCAGAGCTAATATTAGACTTTCATGGTGAAATCCTGAATGCTTTCCCCTGAGAAAGCACCATTATTTGTGCTAGTGTGTATTTTTGAATATTTTTTCTGACATATAATCCCTGGGCTGGAGGACAGGGAGAAGTCAGTGGCAATGGGGAGAGTTAGGAGGTGGGGTGGGTCCCCGAGAAGGTGGGCACTAGCCCCTCACCCTGCTGGGCTGGGCGCCTGAGAGAGAACATGCTGTGGCCTGGGGAGCACCGTGCCTCTTCTCCAGGTGGAGACTGGGGAGGTGGCATCTCTCCCAGAGCTTATACCCCACCCAGCACGGGGCTCGGGCGGCCGTGCAGAGCCGACTCTGTCGGTGTCCAGGCAAACATCCAAGGGAGCTTGGGGATTCTCTGCTCCCCTGGCAGCAACGCAGGGAGGGGGAGGCCAGACAAGTGTCTCTCACCCGAGGTGGTACAGAGCTGCTGATGGAATACAGAATCTGAAAAGCCCTGCACAGCACTGACCCCACGTATCAGTGACCACGGTCCAGACAGGGGCAAAGAGCATCTCTGTGAACATTCAGTGTGTCACTGTCGACGACAACACATCCAAGGCCCCCCACCCTTGGGTGCTTGGTCTTCTCCTGTCCACCACCACCCAGAATGTACACACAACTCTAAAGAAAAGAGAAGTGAAGTCCATGGATTGAAAACCTGAACCAGCTGGACATACTGTCTGCTTCCCATCAGAATCAGGCTCAAAATAGAAAAGAAGTTCTGTTCTAGGAAAACACCTGCTGGCATGTGAGCGTGTGCAGCCTGGGCGCTGGGCAGCTGTGCTCATTTGGATGCAGATCTGCCATCATCACTTGGCAGCCTGATGAAGAGTGACCAAGGAAGAAACCTGGAAAGCTCAGTTTTGAGATGTCAGACGTGTTCCATCCACTGAGGTGACCCTAGGGATGGGGCAGGTGGGGGGTTGGTGGGAAGGTGCAGGGAAGGGTAAACCCTCCAGCTGGTGGGAAGACCCTCACATTCTGGACCTGACGAGAACCCAGCGCTGGTCAGGAGTGGATCGCAGGTGCCTACAAAGCTGGGAGGATGGTGCTGGTCCCTGGAGGGAGCAAAGACTCCCCTCTCCCCACCTCCTCACTGAGCACCCAGAAATGCTGAGATCCAGTCCCTCCCTTACAAGAGAAAGTCTGTGCTTGCACATTAGAGGCCATGCACCAGAACTCTTACTAGGAACAGCAAGAGGACACAAGGGTTTGAACAACCAGACACAGAAACTCTCACCTCTTGCCTGGATCCAGGACTGACTATCGGTTAAGAACTGGAGGGCCCGGGTCTCAAGCGAGTATCCACTCAGCACCCCAAACAATGCTCTGGCAGATCTACCCCCCCCCCTTTGACACAGCAGATGGCAGCCAGTGACCCAGAACAAACACAGGTGCACCCAAAGTTCATTTTTTAAAAGAAATTTTCTTTTTTAAGATTTTATTTATTTATTCATAAAGAACAGAATGAGAGAGAGAGAGGCAAAGACACAGGCAGAGGGAGAAGCAGGCTCCACACAGGGAGCCCGATGTGGGACTCGATCCTGGGTCTCTAGGATTACGCCCTGGGCTGAAGGTGGCGCTAAACCGCTGAGCCACCCGGGCTGCCCTGCACCCAAAGTTCAGATGCTGTTTCTGCCATCAGGTTCCCACGTGGCCACTCACATGCTGCTGTCATAGGGTCATCAGGTGCTAGTCGGAGATCCCACCACCGGACTCCAAGATCCTGCCCCAGGAGTCAAGGGCACATAGTGCCCACAGTGGCTGGACCCAGCAGATGTGGAGCCGGGAAACCCCAGGGCCACCACCTGCGCCCGACACAAAGCTGGGCACACTGTAAAGTCGCAGTGCTTGGACACATGAACCACTCCAAGTTTCTCCTGGGCCACCACTTCTGCACCTGCGAGTAGGCTCAGCAGGGAGAGGGGTTTCCTACGTCAGCAATGTCAATACTTGAGGTCTCCAGAATAAGCCACGTACGGCAACCCCAGAAGGCAGAGCCATCCTGCATGCTTGCCTTCAGTTCTACTCACCAGGGTTCTTCTGGATGCAAGTGCCAGAAAAATCCAACTGGTTTAGACACAAAATGGGGAGTTTGCTGACTAGTTTCGCTGAAGAGCAGATTCGGGTCCGGCTGGATCTCTGCAGTTAAACAACACTGTCTAGACGCAGTCTCTTCCATCCACCATCTCTGCGATCCTCCCGTGGGCTTCAACCTCACTGATGGTGACAAGACTGCTGCCAGTGTGCTAAGGCTTACATCACATGGCCTCAGCATCCCCAGCCGCAAAGGGGACGTGAATTCCCTGAGAACCCCCATCACAGCTGTCCCAGAACTGGGTGTCTTTGGCTCTGATTGGCCGGCTTGGGTCACATGAGCATTCCTGGTCTGCTCATGAAGGCCAGATGGATGGGGTGTTCCATCGGGTCAGGCCTGGACGGAGACATGGGACGGTGATGCTGCTGGGGATCCACGGCCTCAAGTCCTGCCATCTGTCTTCTAAGGACCCGCAGCATATGTCCCCTGCCCCGGGGGTGTCCATCGCAGGCCGTGAGGTCCAGGGAAGAGTGGTCGGGGTGTTGTGCCCTGCGTCCCCACCTGTGGAAAGGGCAGGAGCTACCAGTGAGCCCACCCCATGAGCAGCCAATGAAGATCCAGCCCCTGCCTGCCCACTGTGTCAGCCACGAAGCCAGGCCAGAATGTGAGGAGGGGACTCCTGGGTGGCTCAGCAGTTGAGCATCTGCCTTGGGCTCAGGGTATGACCCCGGGGTCCTGGGATTGAGTCCTGCATCAAGGTCCCTGCAGGGATCCTGCTTCTCCCTCTGCCTATGTCTTTGCCTCTCTGTGTGTCTCTCATGAATAAATAAATAAAATCTTTAAAAAAAAAAAAGAAAGAAAGAAAGGAAAAGAAAAGAGAAGAAAAGAAGAAAAGAGAAGAAAAGAAAAGAAGAAAAGGAAAAGAAAAGAAAAGAAGAAAAAAAGAAAAGAAAAGAAAAGAAAAGAAAGAAAAGAAAAGAAAAGAAAAGAAAAGAAAAGAAAAGAAAAGAAAAGAAAAGAAAAGAAAAGAAAAGAAAAGAAAAGAAAAAGTGAAGAGGATCCATGGGGTGGATGAAGGGCAGCGTCAGGGACAGAGAATTCTCAGGACCATTTTGAGCTCCTCTGCCCGTCAGGGTGCCTGGGCCCTCTCCCCCAAAACCCTGGAGCCTGAGCTCTCTACACAACACTGTGCTCACCCAAGGACGGGCACTGTGTGAACCTGGTTCGTGGATGGTGCTGACCACTTGCACTTCCTCCTTCAGATCCAACCACCACCTGGCTCTGCGTCCTAAAAGCTGACCCTCAGGGGTGTCCTTGGCAGGCTCCCAGGCCTCTGTGTCCTGGCTAAACCCAGCAGGAGATCCGGAGGGAGGGAGAAATTAGGGTGTTGATTCCTCCAGTTCTTACTGCACCCATCAAGGGCGGCCGTCTGTGTCCCTGTACTGACAGTCACAGATCCTGTGTGCTGACCATGGCCCTGGCTCCTGCTCCTGCCCCCCCAGCCAGTATGGAAAAAGCTCCCCACCATCACTGGCCCCGGGATGCTGCCCCACCCCCGGAGGTTTCCCTGCAGCCTGGCACAACTTTGTAAACAGCCCTCTTATTAAACTCTCCTGTCACCCAGTGTGCTACCTGCTTCCTGCCAGAGTCCTGTCTGCGGAGAAGGAGCCCGATGAGGTCTGGGCTGCACCCGGGGCCTCAGAGAGCAGCAATGCCCCGGACACTCTGGGAGGATCAGAGAGCAGGTTCCAGCCCCTGGACAGGAGCTGCAGGGGGGCGTAGGAACGGTCAGGGCCAAGCAGGAAGCAGCGTGGCGAGCTGGTCGGGGGCCAGCATGTGGCTGAACGGGAAGCAGGCTCCACGTCCGACCCTCGCCAGGACCCACGTGCTGGCACCTGACTTCCAGCCTCCCGACCATGAGGATAAATATCTGTTATTGATAAGCCTGAAGAGAACAGAGAATCCTGGACCCTGTCAGATGACAGGGAACTAACCCTCTACCAAACCTGAGCCAACGTCTTGAGTCATTGGTTGCAGACTTACATCTATTTCAGCTGGGACCCTGAACTGACCCAGGGGTGCATCTTCACTGCCTTGGAGCTCCTTCCCCTCATGTCCAAGGAACTGTGCAAGGTATAAGGTTCAGGAGGGTGCAGACATGCTGACACTTCAGGATCTCAACCAGAGATCATGGTTCCTTCATGGCTTTTCTTCATGGCTTTTCTGTTTTGACCTCAAACACCAAATCAGCCTAATAATAATAGACTTATTGTAAAATCCCTCCAAATCCACACTCTCATTTCAGAAGCATGGCAAAACTACCCCAAAGAATCAATACAGGGCCCAAGAACTGGTTTTCACCCAGCAACTCAGTAAAACCTCTCTTCCAGAACATTCCAGAACCTTCTAGAACTGTGCTGTCATGGGGAAGCAAATTCTGTAAATGGATGAAGATCTGCCATCTCTTGAGCACCAGAAGTTTCTGACTGCAAGCATCTCTCATAAATCTGTCCATGTCCCTGTCCTGTTTTGTTCACTATAGTAACTTTTCATTACAAAAAGTAGAAAACAAGGATAAAGAAAAAAAAGAAAAATATTGAATTAAGATGAGATGCAGAGCACATATGCCTACTTCCCCTCCCACTCCCCTAAAATGACTCAAAAGATCAGATTAGCTGGGCCTGCTTCCAGTGAAGGGGGTGGCAAATCTTTGACTTATTTTTCATATTCTTCCCTGTTTATAAGTCAATTCTATGTATGCAACAGAATTTGATCCAGAGAAAGAACAGTAGAGAGGCACGAATGGCAAACGAAGACCCCAGAGACTGAACATCCGTGTGACCCTGAGCATGTCACTTCCCAGTGGAAAGATGAGGTGGATGGGCTGACTTTTTTGCCAGTTTCCTACCTGCTCCGCACCTGTTAGCATCCAGGAAACAGAGAACATTCAAATTGGATCATTGGAGACAAGAGTATAATAAAGGGACTATTTCCCAGTGTCCGGGCTGGGAGTGGGGAAACCACCAGAGCCACTACTCTTCCAGGGGATGAGTACCACCCCTCGTCCTATGGAGCTAGGGAGGGAGTCCAGCCACGCAGCTTGGAGGCCACGCCAACCTCACTCTCTCTCTCTCCCTCCAGGAAAACGGGTCTCTTGGGCCAAACCAACTGGAAGCTCTTGATGGAGCTGGGACCACGGACAGCTACCACCCCCAACCTCCAGGGTGGAGCTGGCGGACGAAGAGCAGAGGGGTGCCAGGGGTGCCTGGGGGTGCCCGACATGGCCTCATGCATAGGCAGCTGGACTGCCGTGCTCTGTGCTCTGCTCAGGGAGGATGGACAGCTGCGTCTCACAACTGAATGTCAACCATATACTTGGCTCCCTCCCCTGTGAACTTTCCCTCCTAAACCTCCATGGGCCGGGAAGCCTAATAAGCAAGTCCACTAGACCTTGTGCAGCGTAGACGCAGAAGGGATGTACAAGGCTTGGGGGCATGAGCCCTGCAAGTCAGAGGGCTGCAGCACACGGGCACTCGTTATCCTTCTTTACGTTTGCTTCCAGCTCTGCAGCGAATGAGCTGCAGCAAGCCCCCAGGGCACTGGATTGTGAACCTGAGCTTCCGCCGCCCTGGTGTCCACCACCAAAAACGTCGGCAGCTTCTGTGCACAGTTGCCAGCTGCCCTGAACACAAACCAGAATTAGACATTCGTTCCTGGAAAATATAATTGATTAAGTTGAGCTGCTAGACATTCATCAAACTGTATGCCCTGTGAATAGTGTATGTGCCCTCTTTCCCAGGACCTGTGGAACCATCACAAAATTGACTACATACAGGGCATGAGAAAAACTACAAGGTATTTCAAATATAGAAAGAGTACAAGCCACATATGATATAATTCTTTATTATATTTAATATATCTAAGTATATATTATGTATTTTATGCGTATGTATTTATTTTCTATATAATAGAAACCCCATTGCATCTGGAAAAAATCTGCACTCAAAAGAAAGGGCATAGTCTTAAATACTAACCATAAATACTAAAAATAAATTTAAAAAGTATTCAAAAGTTGAAGGAAACAACAAATTAATCTAAAGAAAGCAGAAGAAAGAGTTTAATAAAGACACAGGTGTATATACTAACGAACTAGAAAAAAGAGTTAACAAATACATTTAAAGTCTTAACAACAATAATAATAAAATTAAAATCTTCGCAAGGAAAGACAGATAATATAAAACAGAAAAATGAGTCCCTAAGAAAAACACAGATGGAGAGACTCAGAAAACTTGTCAGTAAAAATTCAGTTCAGTCTGTATATTAATTGGAAAAGTAAATAAATGATCTTGGAAATTATAAACCATCAGAATTGACTCAAGAAAAACAAATAAACAATAATAATGTAAAAAGCCACCAGGGTCAAATGGGGGTTATCTATTGGGAAATATATTCCAATTGCCTGATGGGCAAACTTAAACATGTAAATTTTTAAAAACAAGAATAATTCAGGTTAGTAGTGGCTTACAAAATAAAAATATAGAAATGGTAATAGTTTTATTATATACTAATAATGTCTAATTTTTAAAAAATTAAAAAAATATTTTTATTAGAAATGACAAAATGTAATACCCAGAAATAAATAAGAAGTGTAGAAGTATAGAAAAAAAGTATACAATTCAATCAGAAAAAAATTGAAAAGACAAAAATTGGAGTGATACACTCTTTTCTTGAATAAGAAGACAAAATATTGTAGAAGCATTGGTTCTTCCTAATTAATAAATATTTTCAATGCAATTCCAGGAAAAATCTCAGACTTATCTGGAACTTGAGAAAATGAGTAATGAATTAATTAATCTTTGTTTATTCAGATATAATTGACATGTAATGAATTAATCTTGAAAAATAAATGCAAAGATATTTAGGAACACTACCCATACCCACACTCAAAATGGATATTAAACCAGTTAGAAATAAAATCATGGAGAAGGACAAACATTATATGGTCTCATTCATTTGGGGAATATAAAAAATAGTGAAAGGGAATAAAGGGGAAAGGAGAAAAAATGAGTGGGAAATATCAGAAAGAGAGACAGAACATGAGAGCCTCCTAACTCTGGGAAATGAACAAGGGGTGGTGGAAAGGGAGGTGGGCGGGGGGTGGGGGTGACTGGGTGACAGGCACTGAGGGGGCACTTGATGGGATGAGCACTGGGTGTTATGCTATCTGTTGGCAAATTGAACTCCAATTAAAAATATATATATATATGTAAAGGAAAGAAAGAAAGAAAGAAAGAGAGAAAGAGAGAAAGAAGGAAGGAAGGAAGGAAGGAAGGAAGGAAGGAAGGAAGGAAGAAAGAAAGAAAGAAAGAAAGAAAGAAAGAAAGAAAGAAAGAAAGAAAGAAAGAAAGAAAGAAAGAAAGAAAGAAAATCATGTGTCACTGGAATCAGACAGGCAGACAGATAAACAGCAGGACAAAAAAGAAGCGTCTGAAATGGTCCGAAGTATAGACAAGAACTTGGTGTATGATGAAGATGCTACCTCACATCAGTGGTAAAATTTGGGTTATTCTTTTGGATAAGTTACCAGATATTTGAAAAATTGGGAAAAATTAATAATGAACCAGATCCCAGCCTCACTCTCAAAAATAAACTGCAAATTAAAATTATGAGTGGAAAAAATGAAAGTATAACAACAGAGAAGAAAGAATGGGCAAATATGTTTCAATCTTGAAGGAGCTGCCAGGCACACAGTCGGGGAGGGGGGGAGTTGGCGAGTCCAAAGTCAGAAGCCATAAGGAAAGATTTGTCTAACAATTCAAGTTGTAAAAGTTCTTTCAACCCATATAAAGGCAGACATGGTATATACGCATAGTGGATACATGCAGGATTAAAGACAAGTAACAAAACATGGAAATTATTCACAACATGCATGATGGTTAATGGCGAATATCCCTCATTTGGAAGCACTTTTAGACAAATCTAAAAGAAACATATTAACACGTCTGATAAAGGGTGCTGACAAGAAAGTCACAAAGGAAGGAACGCAAATGATCGTAAACATTTAAAAATGTCTATACTCACAAGCAATAAAAGAAGTGCATCATTTTGCTCTTTTGAAACCGGCGCCTCTCAAGAGGTGGAGACTCTGGATATCCAGGAGCGACAGGTGGGTGAAGTGGGCGGCTCGTCCCCCATGACAGCCACGCACAGAGTACAAGACGTCTCTGAAAATCTAGTATAATATGTACCCATGGGTCACATGCACGCTTCTTAACCCAGAAATGCCACTGTCAGGAATTCAGCCCAAGGGTGGGAAGTGTATGCACAAAGATATTAAGTGTAGAATTATTTCCAAAAACTATGAATTGGAAACAACCTAAATGCCCAATCATGAAGAATCTATTCATCAAATTCATGGTAATATGAAGACATGCCCCCCACCCCTGCAGAGCCAAGTGAAGGGTGCCAGAGCGAGATTTCAAATAGCCTGTGTTGCAAGCAGCCCATTTTCGTAAATAGATTGGCATCGAAACAAGTAAATAAGATGCAATAGAAAAAAATTATATATAAATATACATATATATAAGAAGTTACGCTTTTATTTTCTATACTATGCTAATTTTTTACAGAAAGCCTAATTATATTTATCATCAGAGAGAATATACAGCTATTTTCATCAGCTGGGAAGTCACGGTGCAAACCCCTGGTGTCTGCACACTGGGGTGTGGGTGGGTGGCAGGAGTTGACCCGCTGAGCCTAGCACTGAAGCAGCAAACTCTCCCGGGCAACCTCCATTTCCAAAAACACTTCTGACTCCACATACTTAATTTCATTTTTTAGGTGACGTGGAAGTTCTACGTTTTTTTACTATAGTGCCCAACGAGCAAAATTTCTCTGAGCATTACACCTACCCCCCACAGCACACATACTCTCCCATGTGCACACGGCACCGCTCAGAGCCTTACACACACACAGCAGGTGACACACACTCTCCCCCAGAGGTCCTCACATACCAGCCCTAAGGGCAAGTCAGACCCACAGACCCCCTATCTCAACCAACACCCACACTGAGCTGTGCAAAGCCCAGTGGTAATCCCCCTGAGAGGACTTTGTAGGATTTGGGCCTCGGCAATGTCCCTGTCATATACTAGCCATTTCTAAGTGCTGCCATCAAACCCACCAAAATACTCCTTAATTCTCCTCGTTTCCTTATCTACAGACACCTGTTCCCCAGATGCAGGGGAAATGATTTTCCTCCTGCTACACTAAGCACCCTGTGGAAAGGCACACTTGTGCTGGTCTACACTCCAAAGGCAGAGACTGTATGCCCAGCCCAAGGCCTGGTATAGACTAGGGGCCCAATGAACACTGGTGGGGCGGGTGTGTGCAAATGAATATAGGAAGGAAGGAAGGAAGGAAGGAAGGAAGGAAGGAAGGAAGGAAGGAAGGAAGGAAGGAAGGAAGGAAGGAAGGAAGGAAGGAAGACATCTCATCTCCTCCTACCTCCTGAGTGCCCTGGATCCTCCCAAGCTGGTCTGCAGTGCAGCAGGGTCATGGCACCAGGGAGCTTGTTCAAATACACTCTCAGACCCTGCACCCTAACGAGACCCCTCGTGATTCACATGCATAAGACAGGATCACTGGTTCTGCCATATTCTGGTGGTTCCCCAGCTCTGCTGCACATTAAAATCACCCATGAAAATATATAACCCACTCGTGGCCTTGGTGGGTGCTGGTCAAACATCCCCCGGTGATTCCGAGCTGCAGTCCAGGTTCAGAATTCAGGTACCATGGGTTTCTCTCGCAGCATCGGCCATGCGGGCCCAACCTGGGCTCTGGAGCACCGGAGAGATCCTGCCCCCATTTAGGAGAAAAGCCACCCCTCCCCTGCAATTCAAGGACCACCCACCGAGCTGTACATGGACCCTGGGGACACACCACCCAGTTCTAACCCCACCTCTGCCACTTCTGATGAGGCCCACCGACTCCTGCGGGCCTCATTCCCCCACCTGTGCAATGGGGCTGTTGGGGGTAGGGCTAGTCTAGTGCACATGATTGTTTTGGGGTGCAATGACCTCAGTGACCTCGAGCACTCACAAGAAAGCCCCCACCC
Source organism: Canis lupus familiaris (assembly GCF_011100685.1). NCBI lineage: Eukaryota > Metazoa > Chordata > Mammalia > Carnivora > Canidae > Canis > Canis lupus. Next base: position 58,482,692 of record NC_049224.1, read on the forward strand.
TGCAGTGCTCCTGGCCTCTGAAGCCCTCTGCCTACTGGGAGAGTTTAGATGAAGAACCTCACTCCTGGGAACTCTGCTTCCATAAAGAGGGCGAAAGAGAGTAAAGGTGGTCCAGGGTAAGGACCCTCTGAGGACAGCCTGGACTGACCCAGGAGGCTTAGCCATCCTCCCACTTTGTTTTCATCATTCGCGAAGAAAAATCTGCTTGGCTGGTTCCTTCTAGAGTCCCCGCGCCCGGAGCGTGGGCACTGGGCCGGCAGATTAAGGTTAGCACAGCCCCTCCCCACGCGCTCCCCCGGAGGAGCGGAGGAGCGCAGTCCTGCGCCACAGGGCCCGGCACCAGGGCAGCTCCAAGTGCTCCTCCATCGCGGGTGCCTCCTCTCCGCGCACTCCGCAGGCCGACCCGGGGCGCCCTGATGCCCTTCTCTCGCGCCAGCCCAGGGTGTGTGTGCGTGTGTGTGTGCGCTCGCGTGCGTGTGTGAGCGTGTATTCCAGCGTGTGCGCGCGCGCATCGGGGGAGGGGTGCCCGCAGGTTGGCTGCTGAGAGATGGTGTCCTTCCTTCTTTCCTTCCTTCCTTCCTCGTCCCTCTCTCTCCAGCGCTGAGCGGCAGCCCTGGGCCTCTGCAAACGGGCCGGGCCGGGCCGGGCGCCGCGCGGGGTCCGGGGAGACCGCTGCCCTCTGCGGCAGCCGGCGGTGCGCGCGCCCCGCTCCAGCGCCCGGCTCGCCCCGAGGCCCGCGCGCCCTCCCGGTGCAGCATGCGGGCGCTGTGACGTGCTCGGATAAATGCCGTGTAACTGTGTAGGCGAACGCGAGCTAAAAATAAGAACGGAAAATCTATCATTAAGGTATCATTGCGCCAGAGCAGCTATTTGAAGGCTCCCATGGTCCCCGGCGCCTGCGTTTGAAGCCCGCCTTGAGGCTTTGGGGGGTATTTGCAGAGAACTCCTGGCAGCGGCTCGCCAGCCAGACCTCGGGGCGCTGGGGGTGGCGCCTGTAATTATGGCAACACTCAAAATAAAATGAAATGAAATAAGCACTCACCTACCCCCTCCCCCGTCTCCCCCCTGCGCTGTCCTCAGGTCGCTGGGGAAGCCGCTGGGAGTGCGACTGGATGCTGACACAAATGTGACCCGGCCTATTGCGCAAAGCATCGAACCAAAGCTCTTTCAGATCCATTTCCCCAGCCACCCTCCTCCATCCACTTCGGATCAGGAGAATAAAGTGCCGGGAGGGGGCCTCTGGAAGAGGAAAGGACAAGTGGGACTTGACCCCAGGCGGAGAGTGCGCCGCGGTGGGGCGCAAAGACGCCGGCTCCCAGGATGGCGAGCCTCCCGGTGCCGCGGGCTTCAGCCAACGTTGATCCCATCTGGTTTTAGCACCCGAAGGAGAGCCGGAGAGGCCGGCGGAGAGGCGCAGGGCTCGTGTGTGTGCGTGTGCGTGTGCGCATCCGGGGAGGGGAGGTGGCGCCAAGGTGCGGGCTGCGCGCCGCTCTGCGCCGCGGCGGGCTGCGTGCGTGTCTCTGTCCGCGCTGCTGAAACGGGCTCTTCGAGGGATCGGCGTCACATGACTCCGCCTGCCCCTCGCCCGCGCGCCGGGGGAGGGTCGGGCGGCACCTCCGGGGCCCCGGGGCGCGGAGGAGCGGAGAAGCGGTTCCGGCGGGGAACGGTACAGCTCGGCGCCGGCTCCCGGAGTGGAGCTCCCGGGGGGAGGGGAGAGCGAGCAGGAGTGGCCGGGAGCGAAAGCCGGGGAGAGGCAGCGCGCCGCGCGCGCGGACAGGGGACCGCGGGGGGCCGCGCGGAGAAGATGTAAGCGCCTGGGGTCGGGCTGGCCTCCGAGCACCATGCAGAAGGGGATCCGGCTGAACGATGGCCACGTCGCGTCCCTGGGGCTGCTGGCGCGCAAGGACGGCACGCGCAAAGGCTACCTGAGCAAGCGGAGTTCGGACAACACAAAATGGCAAACCAAGTGGTTCGCGCTGCTGCAGAACCTGCTCTTCTACTTCGAGAGCGACTCGAGCTCGCGGCCCTCGGGGCTCTACCTGCTGGAGGGCTGCGTCTGCGACCGCGCGCCCTCCCCCAAGCCTGCGCTCTCGGCCAAGGAGCCGCTGGAGAAACAGGTGAGGCCGGCGCCGCGTCTGACCTCCCGGAGCCCCGGCCGTGGCCCTCGGCACCCCGGGGCTTCCGCCGGCCGAGGACGCCCCAACTTTGGTCCTTGCACTGTCGGGCGTGGGGGGAGGCTGGGCTCGGGCGGGCCGCGACCCCGCGGTGGGCAGGGGTTAGGGACTGCGGGCAGGGAGGTGGCGCGGGCCACGGCTGCCCTTCACCCAGCGAGCTCCGTGGGAGGCGGGGACGCAGGGGCCGAGGCGCGGAGGTGCTGAGAGCCGTGGGGTGCGGGCGGAGATGGTCCAGAGGGCCGGACCCACACCGTGGAGGCGGACCCACGTCCAGCCACCCCCACTGCCACCCGCGGGTCCCTCGCCCCCGACAGCCCCGCTCGCCTGCTCCCGGCCCGGGGAGGGCGAGACAGAAGCGCCGGCCCCCCGCGCCGCTGGCAGGGAAGAGGACGCGCGCTAGCTCTGCCACCTTGGGGGTGGCGGGGCCGCAGGGGTCAGCTGGGTGCCTCGGAGCGGCGGCGCGGCGCTAGTCCCCCGGCCCGCCCCAGGCCAGAGCCGCAGCCCCGAGCCCCAGCCCCCGCTGTTCCAGGGCCCCTCTGGCGCGACGAGCCCGGGGCCGGGGCTGCTGCGGAGGCCGCGGGACAGGCGCGCGCCGCCCTCCTCCCCCTCCCCCGAGCCTCCGCCACCGCCGCAGTCAGGCCAACGCGCTGCCCTCCCGCTTCTGGAGCTGCAGGGCTCAGGGCCCGGCCTAGATGGGGGCGGGGGGGGGGGGGGCGGGGGTTGCGCCTCTGGAACGGAGGGAGAGAGCAATGTTAAAGACCCATGTGCTCTCCAAAGGCATCTGGTCAGTTTCCGGGCCTCTGGGCAGGTAAAGTCAGAGATATTGGATCCAAAAATATCATCGCTGGAAAGGACCTGAGATGGGAGGGGGGACCAGCTGGTTATTGCCTAGAGGAGGACGCTGAGGCCCACACTGTCTCACCTGGCGACTGCCCCGCCGCCGCTTCAGGTTTCAGAAAGGCAGCTGGGATCTCAGAGCCCCTGCTGGGTGCAGACTGGTGGTGATGGAAGCAGACAAACTGAAAGCCTGGCTGGAAGTTGCCCACCTAACTGGCAAGACAGGTCTGCGCTTGGCATCTGCAGTACAGCTCTTGCGTCCCTGCCCCTGTCTGGTGGGTGTTGGGGGATGATCTCTGGGGACTGGAGTATTTGGGGGTGGACCTCTGGGGACGGCAGGCCACAGGGCAGGGAGAAGCCCCCAGACCACCGAGCAGAGCCAGGAGAAGGCAGCTCTTCCACTCCATGGGGCCTCAAGGACTCACCCCAGAGAGCCAGACCCAGGCTGGGCCAGAGACACTGCTCCAGCCCTTGGTGACCTGCCCTGGCCAGCCTTCCAGAGCGTCACCAACCCTTGCCAGCCCAAGAACACCTGTACCTTCCAGTGGCCCACAGCCTGGGCCCCCACTGGAGCTCACCTCCACCCCTCATTCCCCAGCTCCAGAGCCCAGCGCCGAGTGCCCGGCAGGCAGAGAGAGCAGGATGGAGGAGACAGTTGCTGTGGGCCTCACAGCGTCTGTTCTCAGCCCCTCGGAAGCCAGAGACAGGCCTGAGGCCAAACCTCAGCACGCTTACTTCCTGGCCCTGGGAGCTCAGAGAACACCCTCACTGCTCTGAGCCTCTGTGTTGTAATCCAGAAAAATGGGATAACAACACCTGCTTTCCTGAGGTTTCTGGAGCTCGGTTAGGTAACGTATGTAAGAGTAAGTTCCCAGCACCTTTTCACAGGATGTAGAGAAGCTGTAGCTGATCTGCAGTGCCCATGTGGGCATGGGACGGAGGCCAGACAAAAACGTTAGGGCTGGAAGGAACCTCAGGGAGACCATACAGTTCGTCCTTCCCATTTCACAGACAGACAGACGGAAGACCAGAGAGGGGAAGGGGGTTGCCCATCAGCACAGAGTAAGTCAGGGGCAGAAGCACACCTAGAATTCACCCAGCCTCCAAGAATCCCCAAAGAGGAGATCCTATGTTGATTTCAGGTCAGTGTTGGCTCGGGTGTGGAACTGCACTAGCGGCAGATAAGCACGATGCTCAGAGCTGCCTCCCCAGGACACTGCTAGTCAGGGGTGCCCAGATGTGCTCACCAGAGGGCCTTGTGGCACGAGAACAGGCTAGGGCTGCGAGGAGTAGGTGCGGTTTGGTGCTGCCCCTCTCAGGGGCTGCGTTCCTTAGAGAGCTGTGCCTCGTCTCGTGCACTTACGTGGATGTTCCTTCCATTTGGCCCCAGAGCAAGCGTTTGGTTCACATGGAAATGCACATCCCGCTTCTCAGGCCTGTGCGTGTCTCCAAGAATTTGTAACGTTTGTGTTCTACATCCCACAGTAAAACCGAGAGTCCCAGCAGCTGCCCCATATCTCTCGTTGGGTTGGGGGCCCCACGGCACCCTCAAGGCCCTGGCGACAGAGCCTGGTGCCAAGCCATACTGTCACTGGCTCTGCCCTGCATCTGGGCCCCACAGGAAGCCCGGATCGCAAATCTGCTGGGCATGTGGCAGACTGCGGTCATCAGGAGGCCTCAGAGATACTGGTGGGTTGACTGGACCAGCTGGTATCTGGTGAAGACCTGCTTTTAGCGGGATGTCATTTTGTCTGGGTCTAGGTAGGCAGCTTCCACCTGGAAAGGCCAGGGCAGGTTACGCCCTCCAGGGATTGGAACGAGTCCAGGACAATGCGCACAGTAGGTGTGCAGGGAGTGCTTGTTGACCTGAACTTGGTGGATCATAGGTTAGTTCCATACTTTAGATACTGAGGACTGACAGGCCCTGGCCCCAGGCACATCTTCACGTGCCGCCCTGGTATCCTATCATCTGGGGGTTTGCATGTGGGTCTGATGGCCCATGGTATGGCCCCAGTGTCCTGGAGCCCCGGGGTGGAATGACAGGGGCTCCAGACTGGCCCAGCCATGCTTCCATGCCCAGTGGTGGCTACAGGACACCTGCACCCTGCTTGCTCCTGGTTCTGCAGCCCACACACCAAAGGCTCTAGTGCCCTGGACTTAGGGTTGGGGTTCTACTTCCCTACAGATTGGCCCCCGATACTCCTGACCATGCTTCGGCTTTGAGTGCCCTACACAGACTTTCCACACCCTTGTTCTGATCCCCCTGAAAGAAGGGTTCCAGCCTCAGCTTTTCACTGGGGAACCTGAGCAGGCCAACTCAGCACCGTCCTCACCCCAGCCCCAACCAGAGAGGGTCAAACAGTGGACCCTGGGCTCCTCCTGGTTACCTGGGGACAGGAGGGGCACAAATGGATCCCTCCCACCAAACCTCAGTGCCGATGTGGGCAGAGGCCCCAGAAGTGGGGGGCCCATCGAACTGACTGTGCACCCAGGGGGTGCCTTCCCTGGAGACAGATGAAGCCCGCTCCTGGTCCTCTTCACAGCACGTGTTACTGGTTGGTCTGGGGCGTTCAGACCAGCAGCAGCTCTGAGGCTAGGAGCGTGCCCCCTTACAGCTGAGGATGCCGGGGGTGCCACCCCACGAGGCAGTGGGTGAAATGAGACTCTTTCTCTGGCTGTCTCAGTTGGCAGCTACGCATTCTCATCCTCACAAAGCACACCTCCCGTTGCTCTAGCACATTCTGCTTCTCGGCCAATCAGAAAAACGCAGACCTGCACGTAGGGGGGATAAGGTTGTGCCAAAGCAACACCCCTCAGACTCGTCACCGGGGGACTCAGACTGCGGAGGCTCATGCCTAAGGAGAAGTCCCATGGCAGTGGATCAGACACAGCCCCTGCAGGTGTGACGCCCTGGGGTTAACTGTGCGGGGTGTCTGTTCCATCTCCCAGACTTTTCTGGAGCTGAAACAAGGTTGAAGAGGCTCAGTAATGATACGTTAATTAGGACAAGGAAATACCAGGTCACTGCCCGCCTGTCTGCCTGGGGAAGGGAGTGAGGGGTAGCACCAGACCATGCACACTCAGGCTGCAGGAAGAGCTCACTGCTGTTTATTTGTGCAGCAGACTCTCAGTGCCAGACCTGTGCTAGGTCCTGTGGCTACAGAGGAAAATAAAGCTTAAGGTTTGTCGTCAAAGAGCTCAGGGGGTGGGTGGGGAGCCATCCCTAGGCACTCCTGTAGCTTTGGCCAAGTGCTGAGCATTCTCCCTCCCCGCCCCAACCTGGGCTCTGGAGCTCAAGGCGCCCAGTTTGGCTGCTCAGCGTCCTCCCCTCCTATGGTCCCATCTTCCCTCCACACAGCCCCCACCAGATTGACCTTCCCAGGCACTGCACAGAGCCTCTGAAAATGCCCTGTGCCCTGGATGACCTGTGGGCCCTACCCCACCTTCCCCATTATGCTCCTCCTCACCCTCCACAGGCCTCTTCTTTCCTACCCCAGGGCCTTGGCACCTGCTCCCTCCACCTGACATGACCTCCCACCCCATGCACTTTAGTGACCAAGTATAAAACCCACCTCCTTAGGCCTTAGCAATGAGCTGGGGCTCTCCTGCATCCACACCGTGTTACAGTCTTTGATGACCATGAATTTCGGGTGCAGGAGAAACAGGGCTAGCAGGGCTGAAGACGATGGGGCTGTCGTAACTAATGATTGGTGAAAGGTGTCAATGCCCTGATGGATGAAGGGACAAGGTCCTGACGGTGGAGACTTTATGAGGAGACACTCAGGTATCGCCCTGGGACCTGCCACCCAGCTGGGCAGGATGGAACCTGACATCTGAGCCTCTGCCTCCATGCACAGCAGACTCCGTGCTGCCCACCAAGAGAGACGGGTGGGAGGAGGGCAGGCTTGGGGGGCGGAGAACAGTGGAGGGTCCAGCTCGGGAGGTCAAGTCTGAGGTACCCAAGGCCAGAGGAGGCTGTCGTCCCTCCCCAGGAGTGCTGAGGCTGCTCCTCACAGAGACACAGGCCCCTGGTCAGGCAGAGGACACACTGGACATGCAGAGCATCTGCTGAGGAAGCAGGGTTTGCAACTCCTGTGTGCACGGAGGCTGTGGACCAGACGAGAGGGCCCCAGCCTATGGCTTCCCTGCCATGGGAGAGCCGTGGTGGCCCCCATCAGGGCCCAGGGTGGCCTGGGGCTGCCTGGGGGCTGCAGCCCCCCATTAGCTACTGTGCATACCAGGGCTCCATGTGAGATTTCGTCCTTCTTGATGCTTTCAGAAGCTTGACCTTTACAAACGGCAGAGCTAAAGGGCCTTTGGCTCCCCTGTGGTGTGAGCGCAGATTAGATGCACCGTCCTGTAGCTGAGCTCCAGTAGATACAGTTCACAGAGCACCTGCTGCATGCCGGCCACTTCCCAGTCCTCCCTGAGGCCCTCAGTGGTTGTCACCATTACCCGATTTTTGAAAGCACAAAACTAAGGCCCAGAGCTGACAAGAAACTTGCTCCAGGTGACAGAGTACACCGCCAGGCAGGACCTGAGCCCCTCCACCAGAAAGTGCTGGGGGCGGTTTGAGTTCGCCAGCCTCTGCCAAGAAAAACAGAATTAGTGGCAAATGAAAATCTGTCCCTGCTGCTCTGGTGACTTCCCTGGAGGAGCTTTGGTTTCTGCTTGGGTGGGAGGCTTGCAGCTCTAATGCCATGAGCCTTAAGGGAAAACCAACCAGGACAGGCGTCCACACCCCACAGCCCGGTTTCCCCAGAATCCGTGGGGGCTGGAGCCAGTGCCATGTGCTCGCAGCTGAAAACAGGGCTCAGCCCCCTCATTGTGCAGGAGCATTGGTGCAGCATGGACCTGGGGGGAGAGGGGACACCTGTGTGAGGGCACCTGTCATGCCTTTGACACCCCCACTGCCCACCCTGCTCTTCGAGAGGAACATGCAGCCCTGCAGACACGAAGCCTGCTCACTGAGGAGTGAGTTACCCATCTCCAGCAGCGAAGCAGGTTTGCTGGGAGCTGTAGGTTTCAGGCCACACGGACTGGCTTTGGATCCTGGCTCTGTCCCCTCTGGGGAAGGTCCTCAGGCTCCTTGAGCCTTGGATGGCCCATCTGTGAGGTGGAGACAGAAGCACACCTAGAATTCACCCAGCCTCCTGCCTCCCTCAAGTCCCCATTCCAAGTGTTAAACTAGGTGCTACTTGCAAAGTCCAAGCACAGCACAGTGGGACTTGCCAATAAATGGTGGCTGGTGTGGCTCCAGCTTTCACCTTTATGAGCAGATTCCTGCCCAGTGCTGCTGGCATCTCTGGCGGGTTTGAAGCTAGTCAACAGCAAGCCATGACCCTGGACGTTAAGATGGGGTGGCAACTCTGAAAGACCTGTGGGCTTCTGGAAACATCCAAGCGAACATGCCCCTGAAGGAGCAGAACAACCACACCAGCATCCAGCCCTGTCCATCTTACCTCCTGAATCTCTCAGACCCACACCCTTGTGTCCCTGTCTCCTTCCAGCTGCAGTCCTGGTGGCTATCACCTCTCGCCTGGACTCAGGGGTGGCCACCTCCATGTGCACCCGTCAAGATGTGCCATGTGACGCTGCCGTAACATTAACACAGTGAAGGTGTGTTTCTTGTTGGTGCTTTATATCTTGTGCAGTTGGTGTTGTCATCCCTGGGGACCAAGCTGATGGACATTCATCCTGACACTTGCCGGTCACCACAGCCAAGGGGTGGGAGTGTAGCAGAGCCCTTCTGGCTCTGAAGCTCCCCCTAGAAGTGACCCACTCTGGCCACAGCTCAGTGGACAGGCTTCAGCCCCGAGGCAGCAGGCACTCCAGGGCCTGGTAGCAGAGCCCCGGGGGCCCCACAGTCTCCCAGCATGCCCTGTGTCCTGCAGTCCAGCTGCCGGTGCGCAGCCAGATCTGTCTTTGCAAAATGCAGACCTGTCTGTGACACATGGCTCACACACACAGAGCAGTGGGGGCAGGGGCAGTGAGCCTTCAGGTTGGGCATAAGGGCAGGAGACAGAAACTGAGCCAAGCCATGTGTGCTCATGATGGGAGGGGCAGCTCCGAGCCAGGCCTCCCCTTCTCCTTATGCTCAGTGACTCTGTCATCCCTGGCCAGGCGACCAGAGAAGCACACTGGGTTTCCCCCGAAATAATGAGGAGGAGAATTCTAGAGGCAGAAGCAGCGTTCTGAGCACATTAACGCTCCATCAGTGCCTGTCTTTCAGAGTGGCCAGTATCTCCCAGGAGCCAGGCCCATGCCGCTTGGCCATGGGAGTACAGCACAGAAGGCAGGGGCCTGCCCTGGAGGAGCTCCCTATCCAGCAAAGAGACCACCCAGTGGTAAACGTGGCAGCACAGGGTGCTCAGCACTGCTGTAGACAAAAGCCTAGGGCCTGAGGGGTCCTGGCAGGGGCACTTCCACCCACCTGGGGGCCTCAAGGAGGTGCCACCAAGAAGGGATGTGGAGGACACAGGGCACGTGTGTGGCAGGAGCCCCTGAAGCCAGCCCCCAAGGCCTGTGTGCCCAGTGGCAGAGTCGGGCCTTCTCTGGAGCAGCTGCTTGCTGGGTTTTTGATGGAGGCTAAACAGCGCATGGAGCCGGACGAGAGTTCCTGCAAGTCAGCAGGCGTCTAGAGGGGTGGGGACAGACTGGCAGATATTTGTGCAGGAGCAGCCACACGTCACTTCTGTGGCCGTGGCTCCTCAGGCTGCAGTGACTTACTTGAGACAGTGTTGAGCAGCAGGCATGGGGAGGCTACACTGACTTGAGCCCCAGGCCACGGGCTGTGCTACTTCATACAAGGCTGAGTCTGGGGAGGACGGGGGCATCCCCGGTCCAGGCAGGGCAGGCAGGGCATAGAGGTGAGCAGGTACTGAGGTGTTCCTGGCAGCAGGGCTCGGTCCTGACCAGGTGGCAGGCCAGAGTGACCCAGGACTCAGGCCCCCCAGGAGGTGACAGTCGGACAGGGGCCTGAGACAGGCACTCGGCTGGGGGACGAAGCAGAGCCCAGTGCAGTAGCCAGGCCCTGAGAAGATTCCAGCTTTAGAACTCTGAGGCAGAGCCTAGGCAAAGTGAGGCCACTCAGAGCAGGGGAAGGATCGTCAAGTGGGGTCCAGGCCCCATGTGGGGCCATGTTGATGAGGTTACAGTGTTAGGAGTGGGGCAGCTGGCCAGGTCCTAGGATTGGTGTGGGAGCACCATGTGGAGGGAGCATCACATGGTGGACTGTGGACTGTGGACAGCTTATCGTAACTCGAGTACATCGGCCTCCATCACATGGAGGGGCTGTGGACGTTAGTCCTCCCACTGGCCCACCTGGTGAAGTGCCTTGTGTACCTGACATGAGGGTCGTGCAGCCAGGGCTGGAGGAGCCAGCATGTGAGGAACAGGCTGTGCTGCAGAGGCATTGAGAGAGGTTGGGAGACGCACTTGGAGTGGCCTGCCCCCCCGTTAGATGGGACCTCTCCCTGCAGGGGCCAGAGGACATGGTGGCCTCCCCCAGGAATCTGGGGGAAGAATAAAGGGACCTGGGTGTCTGGGAAGACCTGAGAAGGAGTCTGGATGATGGCCCGTATTGAGGGGAGGGTGGAAGAGGTAGAGAGCAGGCCAGAGTGTGTCCATGTGCACATGCTTGCATGCACATATACATACACATGCACATACACTCGTGTGCACACACATGGCGGAAGCTCCAGCGGGTTCTCCAGCAAGGCCCCCTCTGGACTGGATACTAGGCAGCATCTGGCAGAGAGGGCTGGCAGAGGCCCAGGGCCAGCTGGGCCCAGGCCCCGAAGGAGGACCAGGAGGGAGGAGCCAGGAGCCCGCAGGCGACGAGGCCCCAGAGACAACCATGCGTGGTGCCTCCATTGCTCAGCTAGAGGAGGCAGGGAGCAGAGACCCAGATGATGGGTCTGGGTTCTGGCCGACCAGGGCAAATCGGGGCAGGTGAGACTGGACGCTGGGGCCAGAGAGGCCAACTTAGTGACCCAGGTGGGAGGACATGAAGCCTTGAAGTAGGGTGGCATGAGGTGGGGGAAGGCATGGATTCTGATGACGAGAGCAGAAAACCAGCTGATCAGTTGAGTGGAATGAGAGGGACGTGGGAGCTGAAGTGATGCCTGGATGGCGGCCCCTGCTGGCTCACAGACACCCCCAACCCTAGTGCAGCCTCAGCCCCTTGGCCCACAAGCCCTTGGGGCCCCGTATGTGTGCTCGTGCCCATGGGTTTTGGGGGCAAGGACGTGCATTTCTTAGTCTGAAACAACATGGTGGATGGTGGACTCTCTCCCAGTTCTGGAGGCGAGGAATCTGAAGTCCCAGGGAAACATGTCTCCTGGCTTCTCCCAGCTTCTCGTAGCGTCTGGCAGCCCCTGCTGTCCCGTGATGCGTAGACACATCTCTCCACCTCTGCCTGCCTCTTCGCTGGGCTCTCTCCCCGTGGGTCTGCGCCCTCATGCTCCTCTATTAGGGCCTCTCCTTCCTAACCCAGCACAGCTCATCTTAACTCAAGTACGTCGGCCAAGACCCTATTTTCAAATAAGATCATAGTCATGGATTCTGGCTGCTTGTACACGCGTGTCCGTGCACACACGTGTGTGTTTCCTGGTAATTTGCCACCGATGGTTGATGAGACCCATCATTTAGACTTGCAGAGGATTTCATTGATTCAAAACCCATTACTGAGCACTTTTATGAACCATGAGCTCTTTTAAACCATGTTTAAAACAGATTGTTTTAAACAAACCTGTGAGGTGGCAACACCCTGCCTGCTTTGTGAAGGAGAAAGCAGATCCACAGAGGAGATGCGCTGAAGCCCCCAAGGCCAAATAATAATTCATTTGAACCAAGGTCTGGTCACTCCGAGCCTTGGTGCGTGCCCCAACCCGAGAGTCCCAAGGTGGACACCCCAGAACATAGGTTTCACAGAATACAGATTGATCTTTTAGAACCTGAAAACAAAAAGGATTCCATGGTGGAACAAGTCCCAGGAAAGGTCCTTTGTTGCAGGACTGCTCAGAGCCTTGATGATGCCACAGGCCTCTGGGTCTCCCTGAGGAGTCCTAGACCTCACTCCGGAGAAGCCAGGTCCCACCTCTCCCAGCCCACTCCACTGCCCGAGCCTGAGAAGCAAAGTCAGTGTCCCCTACTCTGTGGCTTTGCTGGTTATGAATTAATAAACCGGGCTCCAGCGCCACGGTGACAAATGCGTTCAGTCACCCGTTCAGCAAATGAAGGCTGCTCCATGCCCGGGCTGAGGCATAGAGCCAAGCTACAGGGGTATTTCTTGGTCGGAAATCATTCAGTGGAAAGGAAGGAGCTCATTCACAGCAGCTTAGGCAGAAGTGAGGACTCTCGGAGTAGTCGCGGTGGTAATTAACGGGCCCCACCCAGAAGACGTGTGTCTGGCCCTGACCCTGGGGCATGTGCCCACAGCTGCTCCAGGGCTGCTCTCTGGGAGGGTGTGGGGCGGGAAGTCACGGTGGGGACCCACCGGCAGAAGCGTGCACCTGCCAAGGCCCTGCAAGAATTCTGGACCTGTTGGATGGGTCTGGCCTTGATGCTCGTCATGCATCGGGATCCATCGAAGGACTCCTGGGGGTGCCCCAGGTCAAGGCACACACCCCTTATTTCAGATGGAGGAATGCTCTGGTCTGTCCTGGATGTCCGCGGAGGCCCTGGGGCAGTGCCCAGCCCTTCTTCTGCCCTGTGAGGCTACAGGGCTCCTTCCCTGAGCCTTGCTTTTCTAACAAAGCCAGGGGTGGCCCACTGGTGGATTCTGCTTCCATGGCACGTCTGGGTCTGTTCCAGCAGTTCTTGGGAGACCCGTGAAGAGTCCGGGCGGAAACGTGGACTCCCAGAGGAGGCTCCAGATCTGAGTTTACCCTGTACCCTTGATGTGTCCCGTATCCTGTAGTATGTGAGTCCTGATCTCACCCAAAACCCCAGGGAGGGTCTGCAGGTGTGAGGTGTCCCCACGGCTGACTCCAGGACAGTGCTGCTGTTCTATAGAGGGATCCACCCCGTGGGACAACGTGGTCACATCATGGGGGCAGATGTGACTCCAGCCCTGTCCCATGATCATGTGGAGGCCCGTGTGTAGTTCTGGTTGCGTCCTGTGGACCCTGAGAAGCTTCAGGTAGTTCTGCTTGGTCACACATCACTCTGGGAGTGCCCGGGATGTCGTCACAGCAGCTCCATGACTCCAGTAGGTCCACAGGGTCTAACTGTACTTCTGCAGGGGCCTGTCTCTTGCCTCCACACAGCCTTGTCACTCAGGGAGACCCTGGGCTGGCTCAGCCACCAGGGGTGACCTGAGATCTGTCTGATCTCTGAACCGACACCATCAGAGGCCGTGGGACCATTTCAAGGACTCTGGTGGCATCTGGGGTCACTGCTCCTCCCTGGGGAAGACTGGTATGACAACATTTATCCAGAACCCCAGAAACACTCCAACTCCCATCTCAACCACCAGCCATGGGAGCTTCTCAGGCAGTTGCTGAGGATAAGACATTCGGGTCTCTGTGGCATCAGAGGGCTCCAGGGAGCCAGGCTGGCTCACCCACACGCCCTGGAGCCTGGGACCTGGAAGAAAGGCCAGGGGCCTCTTGTGCCCCCAGCCTGTGCCCTCATCACAGACCCTCCTGCTCCAGGATCCAGAAAGCCTGTCCCAGACACGCCTGACCAGCCAGGAAGGAGCTCAGGGGGTGGGGGGAGCACGTCAGGAGCAGAGCACATGTCCAGACTTCTGGGGCAGGAGGAGGGAGACGGGGAGCCCCTTACCTGGGTGCAGCCTGTCACAGCCTGAGCAGGAGGAGCAGACCGAGAAGGGGAGATCTGTGGGGCTGCTTCTGGAGCCTGTGCAGCAGCCCCGGCTGGGAACCTCATCTACTCTGTGGAAGGAGCTGAGAGGCACAGGACAGGGGTCTGGGAGGGTGGATACTAGGGAGGCAGAGACAGACCCAGGGAGAGCACACCAGCCAGACACAGCCCAGTGCACCCAGGGTGTGTGGGGATGGCAGCCCCGCACAGGTGGGCCGTCAGCAGAGGAGGGGAGGAGAGCCCGAGCGCCCCGGTCCTCCCCTGCAGCCACCAGTCACCCACCCACTGGCCAGGTTGGACACTCAGTAACTCTGACGTTGCCGCAAACCTCTGAAAGGACTCAGAGCCTGGACAGTAACCCCATTCTCACTGCAAGCCCACAGCGCATGCACCTGCTGGGAAGTCACCTCTGTTTTGAAGTAGGCTCGGTTGTCCTCTCCAGCCAAGCTTGCCAAGGGCAATGAGACTATAAATATATTAATAAATTAAAATTATAGCAACCACGTGTTGGATGCTTGGTTGCTGCTGGGCACCAGCATTAGATTATCTGACTCCCACAGCGATCGTGAAAAGAGGGGACTCCTCACGTGACCCCTTTGTGCATATACGCTGCAAATACAGTGACTACCACAAGCCTTGTGGCGATCGCCGTCACCACGGGGCGTGAGGTGCCATGCAGTGCAATACTGCTGACGGGTCACCATGCTGTGCATTACGTCCTGTGACTTACTCCTCTTATGACTGAAAGCTTCTACCTCTTGACCCTTTTTTCCCGTTTTGCTCACACCCCGCGCGCGCGCACACACACACACACACACACACACACACACACACACCCCTCTGGCAACAACCAATCTGTCCTCTTCTCTGAGATTGCTTTGGTTTGGTTTCTTCATTTGTTTTGTTTAGATTCCATGTCTTTATCCATCTATCCTTTGATGGACACCAAGACTGGTCCTAAGCCTTGGCTGTTGTACATGATGCTGCCATGAATACGGGGGTGCAGATAGTTTTTTGAATGAGTGATTTTGTTTCCTCTAGATAAATACTCAGAAGTGGAATTGCTGGGTCATGGGGTAGCTCTATTTTTAATTTCTTGAGGAACCTCCACACTGTTTTCCAGAGTGGCTGCACCAGTTTGCATTCCCACCAACAGTGTAAGATGATTCCCCTTTCTCCACATCCTCACCAGCACCCGTTGTTTCTTGTGTTACTGATCTCTGCCATTCTGACAGGTGTGAGGTGGGATCTCATCGTGGGTTTGATTCGCATTTCCCTGGTGATGAGTGATGTTGACTATGTTTGCATATGTCTATTGCCCATCTCTGTGTCACCTTCAGAAAAATGTCTGTTCCAGGCCTCTGCCCATTTTTTAATTGGATTGTTTTCTTGATATTGAATTACATGAGCTCTTTACATATTTTTGATATTAGCCCTCCATCAGATCTATGATTGGCAGATCTCTTCTCCCATTCAGTAGGTTGCCTTTTTATTTCGTCGGTGGTTTTCTTTGCTTTTGCAGAAGCTTTTTAATGTGACAGTTCCATTTATTTATTTTTTGTTTTATTGTCATTGCCTTTGGAGTCAGAACATCACCAAGAGTGATGTCCGGAGCTTAATAACTATATTTCTTCTAGGATTTTTATGGTTTCTGGTCTTTCATTGAAATCCTTAACCTATTTTGAGTTAATTTTTGTGTATGGTGATGAAAGTGGTCCAGTTTCATTCTGCATGAGGCTGTCCAGTTTTCCCAACATGATTTGTTGAAGAGACTATCTTTTCCCCATTGTGTATTCTTGCCTCCTTGTTGTATGTTAATTGACCATACACACATGAGTTTATTTCTGGGCTCTCTGTTTTGTTCCATTGACCTGTGCATCAGCTTTTTTTGCCAATATCATATTGTTTTGATTACTACAGGTTTGTAACATAGTTTGAAATCAGGAAGCAGGATGCCTCCAGCTTTGTTCTTCTTTCTGAAGATTGCTTTAGCTATTTGTGATCTTTTGTAGTTCCATACAAATTTTAGGATTATTCCTTTTCTGTGAAAAATGCCATTGAGATTTCAAGAGGAATCACGTTGAATCTATAGATTGCTTTGGGTAGTATGGACATTTTAACTGTATTAAATTCCTATCCATGACCATGGAACTTTTCCTTTTCTTTGTGTCATCTTTAATTTCTTTCATCAGTGTTTATTTATAGTTTTCAGAATACAAGTCTTTCACCTCTTCAGTTGTTTATTCCTAGGTATTTTCATGTTTTTGATGCACTGATAAATGGGACTAATTCCTTGATTTCTCTTTCTGCTGCTTCATTGTTGGTGTATAGAAATGCAACAGATTTTTATTTGTTAATTTTGTGTGCTGCAACATTCCTGAATTCTTATATCCATTCTAACAACTTTTTGGTGGTGTCTTTGGATTTCTGTTATACAGTAGCATGTCATATGCAACTAGTAAAGATTTTACTTCTCACCAGTTTGGATGCCTTTTATTTCTTTTTCTTCCCTGATTGCTATGTCAAAGATTTTCAGTACTGTGTTGAATAAAAGCGGTGAGACTGGACATCCTTGTCTTGTTTCCGAGCTTAGGGGGAAGCTTTCAGTTTTCACTATTGTGTGTGATGTTGGCTGTGGGTTTTCATATATGATCTTTATTATATGGAGGTATGGTCCCTCTAGCCCTAATTGGTTGAGAGTTTTTTAACATAAATGGATGTTGAATGTTGTCAAGTGCTTTTATACATCTATTGAGATGATCATATCATTTTTATTTTTCATTTTGTTAATGTGATGTATCACACTGATTGATTTATGGATATTGAACCATCCTTGCATTCCTGGAATAAATCCCATTCAATCGTGGTATATGAGCCTTTTTAATGTGTTGTTGATTGTTTGCTAATACTTTGTCTAGGATTTTTGTATATATGTTTATCAGGCCTGTAATTTCTCTTTTTTGTGGTGTCCTTGTCTGCTTTTGGTATCAGAGTAACATTGACCTGGGAAATTGTGTTTGGAAGCATTCATATCTTCCAAGGTGTGGTATTCAATCTTCCCATTTGGATAGGTATTAAATCTTCTTTGAATGTCTAGTAGCATTCACCAGTGAAGCTGTCTGGTCCTGGACATTTGTGTGTTTGGAGGTTTTTGATTACTGATCCAGTATCCTTACTATAATTGGCCCATTCAGATTTTCTATTTCTTCATCATTCAGTCTTAGAAGATTATATGTTTCTAGGAATTTATCCAGTTTTTCTAAATTGCCCTATTTGTTGGTGTATAATTGTTCAGAGTAGTCTTTTATGATCCCTTGTATTTTTTCAGTATCAGTTGTAACTTCCTCTCTTTCATTCATGATTTTATTTGAGATTTCTTTCTTTTTTTCTTACTGAGTCTAGTTAAAATTTTATCAATTTTATTTATATTTTCAAAGAATCCGTTTCATCCATTTTTTTCTATTGTCTTTTTCGTCTCAATTTCATTGATTTCTGCTCTGATCTTTATTATATCTTTCTTCCTATTGATGTTGGGCTTTGTTCCTCTTTTTCTGGTTTCTTTAGGTGGGGAGTTAGATTGTTTACTTGAGATTTTTCTTGTTTCTTGTCTCACTAAAACTTACCTCCTGGAACTACTTTTGCTTTATCCTGGAGATTTTGGTATATTATATTTTCATTTTCATTCATCTGAAGGGTTTTTTTCCATCTTTGATTTCCTCATTGATCCATTCGTTGCTGAGTAGCATGTTTAATCTCATTGATCCATTCATTGCTGAGTAGCATGTTTGTGATTTTTCGCAGTTTTCTTTTGTAGTTAATTCCCAGTTTCATGCTGTTATGGTCTGGAAAGATGCTCAATATGATTTCAGTCTTCTGAAATTCATTGGGAATTGTTTTGTTGCCTAACATATGGTGTCTCCTGGACAGTGTTCCATGCACACTTGACAAGGATGTGTTTTCTGCTGGTTTGGGGTGGAATGTTCTGTGTAGAGCTGTCAGGTCCATTTGGTCTAATGTGTCCTTTAAGGCCGCTGTTCCCTTGTTGATTTTCTGGCTGGTTAATCTCTCCTCTGGTGCAGGTGGGGTGTTAATTAATGTCCCCTGTTGTTGTTCCATTGATGTAGATTTCTCTTTTTATGTCTCTAGTGTTTGCTTTATATGTTTAGGTGTGCTTATGTTGAGTATGTAAATATTTACAAATGTCGTGTCTTCTTACTGGATTAACCCCTTCATCATTGGTAATGCCCCTGTGTCTCTTATTACAGACTTTGTTTTCAAGACCCTTTTGTCTGATACAAGTGTAGCTACACCAGATTTCCTCTGGTTTCCATTTGCATGAAATGTCTCTTCCCATCCCTTCATTTTCAGTTTGTGTGTTCTTACGTCTGTATGGCCTGACATCTTGTAGCAGCATATAGATGGCTCTTGTTTTTTGTTTTAATCCATTCAGCCTCTGTGTCTTCTGATTTTTGGAGAATTTAGTCAGTTTATGTTTAAAGTAGTTACAGATGGCTTTGCCCTTATTGCCATTTTGTTCATTATTTTCCAGATGTTTCCTATTTCCTCACTGTTTCTTGTTCTCTTGCTCTCTCCCCTTGTGGTTTTATGCCTCTCTTTAGTGTCATGTTTAGATGCCTATCTCTGCCTAACATCTGTGTATCTAATTTAGGTTTTTGTTTTGTGGGAACCACGTGGCTTACATACATCAGCCTACAGATAGACCTCAGAGATATTGGAGGTTTGGTTCCAGACCACTGCAATAAAGTGAATATTGCAATAAAGCGAGTAAAATAATTTTTTTGGTTTCCCAATACATGTTAGGTTATGTTTACACTATACCGGAGTCTATTAAGTATACAATAGCATGATATTTAAAAAAGCAATGTACCTGCCTGAAACTAAAAATACTCTATTGCTAAAAAATGCTAACCATCATCTAGACTTTCAGCAAGTCATAATTGCTTATCGCAGATCACCATAACAAGTATAATAATAGTGGAAAAGGTTGAAATATTGCAAGAATCACCAAAAGGGGACACAGAGACACAGAATGAGCAAAGGCTATTGGAAAAATTGTTGATGCGGTTGTCATGAACCTTTACTTTGAAAAAAAAATGCAGTAGCTATGAAATGCAGCAAAGCAAAGCATGGTAAAATGTGGTGTGCCTACTATGTGTGTATACATACTAATTTATTTTAAGTTGATAGCAAGTTAAGTTTGAACACATTCTAAAATTTTGCATTTTTACTCCCTCCCCCTACATTTTAGGCTTTTGATGTCTCATTTTACATCTTTTTATTTTGTGTGTCCCTTAAGTAATTGTTGCAGGCATGGCCATTTTTACTGCTTTTACCTTTAATCTTCCTGCCAGCTTTATAAGTGATTAAGCCACTGCCTTTACCTGTATGTTTACCTTTCCCAGTGAGACTTATCCTTTTATGTGTAGCCTGGTTCCCAATCAGCGCCCTTGCTTTTCAGCTTGAGGGAGAGAATTCCCTTTGCCATCTCTTTACCATCTTCCCTACTGCTCAGCAATAGGGAAGTCCTCCAGTTCCTGCTTGTCTGGAAAATTTTCTCTCCCCCTCAGTCTTGAACAACATCCTTCCCGGGTAGATCATTCTTGCTTGGAAGGTTTTTCCCTTTAGCATCTTGAATATATTCTGCATCTCCCACCGGCTCACATGGTCTCTGCTGAAAACTCTCTGATGTCTTCCAGGATCCCTTGTATGCACGGAGTTGTTTTCACATGATATTTTGAAGATCCTCTTTGTCTATCACTTTTGGAGTTTCCATTATAGCAACATGTCAGGTGTGGGTCTCCTCGGATTCATCTTCTTTGGGAGTCTCTAGGCTTCCTGAGCCTGGGTGTGTGTTTCCTTCCCCAGCCCAGGGATATTCTCAGTCATTAGGCTTCAAATAAGTTTTCTGTCCTTTTCTAGGGGATAGTTTTCTTCTCTTTCTGGAGCCATTATTATACAAACATTCCCTTGATGTTGTCCTGTAGGCCCATTGAGCTGCCTTTACTGTTTTAAACTCTTTTTTCTTTTTGCTGGTCTATTTTCGAGCACGTGCACTGTCTTCCTGTTGACCGATCCTTTCTTCTGCTTTGTCTGCTCTGCTGTTGAAGTCTCTTGTGCATTTTTCGCTTCAACTTTGTATTCTTCATTCTGTGACTTCTGTTTGGTTTCTTCTCATGTTTTCTTTCTGTTGAAATTCTGTGTTCACCCACTGTTCTGACATCAGTGAGCTCCTCTATGACTATGACTTTGAACTTTTTATCAGGTAAATTAGCCATCTCAGCTTCACGAAGGGTTTTTTTCTGGAGTTTCATCTTGTCCTTTCATTGGGAGCAGGCCTCTGTTTCCGTATATTTGCTTTACTCTCTGCATTGATTTCCACGTATTAGGGCAAACAGCTCTCTCCTCATCCTGAAGGAGTGGGCACAAGAAGCCCAAAGGTGGCTTCTGTCCTGCTGTCTGGGCAGCACCCCTTGAGGTTGGCTGCCAGAAACTGTCTCTCTAATCAATTCAGTTCCATGGGGCCCAGAACAGCAAGCCCCTGGCCACCAGAGCCAAATGTCCAAGGTATGTTCTTCTGCCAATTTTGGTGGGTCCATAGGGGAGTGCTGCGGCAGAACAGGTCAAGCCTACCCAATGGGTATGGTGAGAAGGGAGCCATGGCCTCCCCCCACTTTTAATACCCTGAGAATTCATAACTTTTGCCATTCCCACACGATGACAATAACCTCCTCTTATCCTAATCTTGCTACTTCCCCTGGAGAAGTTTGCCCCATCTCTCCATGCTGCCAGGGAAGTAGGATAAAGATGGGAAATAGGCTGGCACAGAGACCATTGTATCACCCACAGGGCCCACTCCAGGACTCTGCTTATTTGGGGTGGGCTTCCCTTGATGCTGAAAAATACAGCAGTCTCAAGCCTCCACTCACAAAGACCATGAACTCAATGTCTTACCTTCCCCACCTGGTAGATGCCTCTGAGAGATGCAGCCTCTGAGAGATGCAGCCACACCAGGTGGCACACAGCAAGTATTCAGAGGGTTATTGGTGGTATTACATTGAGTATTAATAGGAGTAAGGGGATGAGTGGCAGAAATGTCAAGGTGCCTAATGGAGACATCCTCAGACTCCTGGAGTAGATTAGCATTTATGTGTCTGTTCATTCTTTTCTTCTTTGGCCATTCGGCTGCACCTGCTCAATGCCAGACTCTGTGTGAGGTACAGAGTCCCCTGGGGAAGGAAGCCAGCCACAGCCTGGTCTTGAGCCATCCAAGTCCTGTGGATCAGGCAGGACTGTGAGGCTCCATGGGAGGAGAGGACTCAGGGAGAAGGCAATCCTCAAGTGAGAGGAGGACGGGGGCTACTGGACCCCCTCCCCACCAGACTGAGATCCAGACAAGCACCTTCCCCCTGACCTGAAGTTCTGTGTCTTCCCTAGCTGACCCCAGGACACAGTGCCACACCTGGGCCCTCAAGCCAGACTAGGGCTACACACTCTAAAGAGAAGGGGGCCAGGCCAGAGTCACACCTAGAGCCTCCTGAAAGCTGTAAGAAGAGACAGGGAGTCATCTTGGGCCTGAGCTTCAGGGAAAGATCGCACACTCTCATCCAGGCTGTGTCTCTGCCTCCCTCCCTCCCTCTCTGTGAGCAGGTGGATGGATGGGCAGGTGGATGGAGATGTGGATATGCACATAGATGGTGCAGGTATAGAGAGAGAGGGTGGAACTGAGAAAAAGTAAGAGCCCAGTTTATCCACCCAACTACCCACTTCACAGATGAGAGCCTGAGCATACCAAAGAAGGGGCCCACCTGCCCTGAGCTGCACCATGGGTCAGATTCCACACCAATGCCCTTTCTCTGACCAGGAAGCCACCTACCCCTCTTCACTCTGGTGAGCCCTGTCCATCCCTGTGAAAACAGCACTGGGTCACCGAGGAGCCCTGGACTACAGCCCTGGCCCAGACCCCGTGAGGCCCTCACACCTCCAACCATAGCCCCTGCATGAGAGGGGGGTCACCACCTTGCAGGTGGCTCTGCCCCCAGGGGACACCTGGGCTGCACCTGCCTGGGACTGCTGCCTCCCCAGTCCCACTACCAGCGCTTTGTGGGGTCTCTTCTCTCTGTTTGCAGGCCTCTCCAAGTGCAGGTCTCTCCATGCACGGGTCTGAGCATCTGATGTTCCCCCTCCCCGCCCCATCCTTCTCAGTTCTCCAAATTGCCTTTTTCTTAGCATCTTCCCGGAGTCTGGAACTCAGCCTTTCTCTCTATATGTGTGGGCTTTGTTCTTTCCCCCAGCGGATTTCACTTTTTCTCTCCACCTCTGTGTCTCTGCTCCCCTGCCCCCGTCTCTATCTCTGTCTCAATCTCTCTGTCTCTGTGTCTCCATCTCTGTCTCTATCTCCATCTTCATCTCATCTCTTCCCCTGTCCACGTCCTCCTGCCTGCCTCTGTCCATGTCCCCCTCCCTTACCTTCCCTTACCCTCAGTCCCCGCATAGAGCACAGCCTTAGTCAAGTGGCAATGACTCCCTCGGTGAGCACCGTCTGCTAGTCGCTCAGGCAATGGGCACTGTGCTTGTATAGACCTGGGGTTGGGGGTCAGGGGGTGGTTACAGGCACAAAGTGAGCACATGGCCCTCTTGTCATCCAAGGCACCTGCGTATCAGCCCGGGGCCACCTGGGGCCACAGAACAGCCTAGTCCTGGCTTAGCGCGGCTGCCTGCAGGGGACCTTGGGGGTGTGTCTTGCCTCCCACCCTGTGAAATGGGGGTGATAGCGCATGACTCCTTGGGTGAGAGGTGCTCCTGGCAAGGCCATGTGTGCAAGGAGCCCAGCCCCGTCCTGCAGCCTCCAGTTCCTCCTGCAGTGGAAGCTCCCAAGTTGCCTGCATGGCACCCTGCTCGTCCTCCTCCCTGAGGTTGCCCTGGGCCCTCCTCAGAGTTCACTGTGGCATTAGGAGGTGCAGTGAAGTTTCTAGGTCATGTCTTCCCCCCAGGCCCCCACCCCTACCCCTGCACCAGCCACTGCTCCATCACAGGGCATCTAGGTGCTGTCTCCATGGACAAGAGATGCAGCAGGGTGCTGGTGAGGACGCTGGCCACAGCCAAAGGCTTAACCTAGAGCAGAGGTGACAGGTCTAGAGGCCCCACAGGGGCTGGACAGATGCCACCCTGTGGCAGTGCCTGGGGGTGGCTGGGGAGGGAGCCCTGGGAACCAGTCCTGCCCCAAGGGGCAGAGAGCCAAGCATCCTTACAGCTTGAAAACCAAAGGTGTCCTGTGGCGATGGCAGGGTTTAGGCTTGGGGGCTTCTAGGCTGGCTTCCTTTGGTTGTACCTGCTGATGCAGTGTTGCAGGGGGAGTAACTGTGAGCTTCTCCCCTAAGCCGGGCCGACTGGGGAGAAACCTCTGCTCGGGGCTGAGGAGCTGACTCACTCCCCATGGCTCTGAGGGGCCAGGGAGACCACTGAATGGGCTCATCTGCCCTGGGGACCAAGGGGACCCCCTCTGCCTGTCTGTGGGCCACTGAGAGACCCCATTTCTGAGTTAGGACCCAAAGTCTCACCTGTGTGGAGGTTCTGTAGGCTTTATCACCTTCACCTCCCAGTGCCAAGCCCCGGCCAGAGAGGATGGTAGGTGCCTGGGGAAGGTGCGTTATCCTGGCTCCTCTGCTTCCCAGCTGTGTGGACTTGGGCACGTGGCACAACCGTGCAAAACAGGTAACACCTGCTCCACCTGGTGACGTGGGAATCCATGAGATCACGGGAGACGAGCACTGGGGTGTTCATCATCCTTGAGAGTCAGGGGCAGTGCTTGACAGCCACCTGCAGCTCTTCCTCACCTGCCAGGGAGGGTGGGGAGCCCACCTGAGCCTTCCGAATTCAGCTCTTTGAGACTGCAGCTGACATTTTATTACATAGCCCCAGTTATGTGTTTCCTAGGAAACAAGTGAGAGACATGGACGCTCCGTCCACACGCACATGCACACACACTGGCTGCCACCGAGACTGACAATTAACAGAAATACAGTAAATGTCAGCAGAGGCTAAAAATAGTTTACGCACCACACTCAGCTGCTGCTCCCTGCGCCTGGGCGCCGTGGGTAGAGGGACGGGGACGGCAGCTCCTCTGACACACTGCCATGCCTTGGCCGTCCAGGGGCGCGTCTCTGACTGGGGGTGTCCCTGACCCAGCAGGCCTGCAGGTCCATCTCTGTGCCCCCCTGCCTGCCTCTCTCCCTCCTACTCCAGGATGAGACCCAAGGGGTGTCCATAGGCTGGGCCCCCAGCACCCGCTCACCCACCCTCTCTGCCAACCTCTGTGTGCCTGGAGCCTGACACTCCAGCCTGACACTCCAGCCCCCTCAGCAGCCGGGAGAGACATGGGCTGTGGGCCCAAAGTCTGCATGTCCCCCCAACCCCACCCGCCCCCCAAAAAAACCTGCTCGTGGTCCTGCCAATGCCTCACCTATCTATACAGCACCCCTGGCTTCTCATCACTCAAGCCAGATACGTGGGTGTTTTCCCCTCACTGGGCATGGCCACCAGACCCTGCCCACCTCATCTCTGGCATCCGTATGCCTGCAGTCCAGCCCCTCGCACCCTTGCCTCTTGCACACTGGGGGCTCCAGATGTCTGTGCTCCTTGTCCAACATAAACAAACCTGGACCCTGCCCTCCCCCACCAGGCAGCCGTCCTGCTCTCTCTGGGCTGAGCAGAGGGTGGCTTTCTCTGTCCCCACAGTCCTTGGTTCTTATCTCCCAAATGGAATGACTGTAGCTAACAGATGCGCTTGTTGGGCATCAAGCCTTGTGCTGGGAGCTTAGGTGCATTAACGTGGGAATTTAACAGGTGTCTGTCGTCAGGCGCTCTGCCTCCCGGGAGCCTAGGCGGCAGGCCCCGTGCTAGAACCAGCCCCAAGTCACCCGCATCCAACAGACTTGCTTCTGGTGGGCGCCCCTGGGGACCCCATCTGTCTGTCCCAGGACCAGAAGAGCACTTGGTACATTTCCGTGGACTGTCCGGGCATGCAGCGCCCAAATGGTACCAGCTCCCAAATGGGGTGCTCTCGTGGGGTGTTCTCTCTGCCTTCCCCCAGCATCCCTGATGGTTCAAAATGAGCTTTTTTTGCAGTTTGTCGACA
Organism: Canis lupus familiaris; assembly: GCF_011100685.1. NCBI lineage: Eukaryota > Metazoa > Chordata > Mammalia > Carnivora > Canidae > Canis > Canis lupus. The sequence goes on from NC_049224.1 coordinate 58,507,685, forward strand.
AATAGGGCTTTGTGGGTTTTGCTTCCTTCTCACAATATCCTAAGCAGAGGCTCTGTGCCATCATACAAAACCTGCCTCAATCAAGAGTTTGAAAATGCTAAATAGAGCAGCATTCCAGGGATCACAGATAATGAACCTGCGCCTGGCTGATGTGGCAGCGAGCACTTTGCAAAACAGTCAGCCTGCGAGCCGCGGACACCCTGGTAATCAGAGATGTCTTCTTCTCGATGCAGCATTATTTCACGGTTAACTTCAGCCATGAGAACCAGAAAGCCCTGGAGCTGAGGACAGAGGATGCCAAGGACTGTGACGAGTGGGTGGCAGCCATCGCTCATGCCAGGTATGTCCCAGGAGACAAGGCGGACCCGAGGGAGGCCCCGGGGTAGGGAGGAGAAGGAGAACTGTAAGGGGGGCTCTCGGCAGGGTCGCCCTTAGAGCCCTGGAGCTCGGGTCCCACCGGGAGCAGGAGACCTGAGGAGCAGCCTCCCACCTGCTCCAGCACACTGGCTTCTTCCTGGTAGAGGAGCCGAGCCTGAGTCGGTGTGGATAAAGGGCTTTACGGCTACCAGAGCCTGAGTCTGGGCTCCAGCCCAATGCAGCCACTGATCTGCTGCCTGACTATGAACTGCTCCTGTCATTCCTCTGGGCCTATTTCCTGCCCTAGACACTGAAATCCTCTAAACTGCTCTGAGCTTGGGCATTCCAGACCTCCTCATTCCCAGCAGTGTGCCTCTCACTGGAGGAGCCAGATGGAGAGAAAAGCAAAGGGTCTCCCGTAAGTGCTGCAGAGAAGGCCTTCCACACTGGGTTGAGTCTTTTGGGTCTTAGGGAAGGGCCAAGCTTGTGGGCTGGGGTGCGGCTCCACAGCTGGCAGCCCCCTGGCAGAGCTGAGTCCTGAGGGCAGGGACCCCCCAGATTCGCCCCTCTCAGCAGGTGATCTTTCTTGCTCAGTGGAGAGGGGTGTGCTTCTGTGTCTGTCTGCCTGTTAAGTGTGAGGTCCTGACGGCAGAAACCAAGTGTAATTCTTTGCATCCCCAGGGCTTATAGAGGTATAGGCAAGCGGTCAGCAAATGTGGATTGGAAGAATTCAAGGATGAATGAATGGGTAGAGGATGGATCCAGGTTGGATGTCGAGTGGAAGATGAATGATGGATGAATGGAGGGTAGATGAAAAATGGATGTGTTTAAACTGTGTGTGAGGGTGGATGGACAGACAGGTGATGAACAATGCATGAATGGTGTGTGGGTGAGTGGATGGATGGATGGATGGATAAATAGATGGGTGTGGTGGGTGGGTGAATGGATGGGTGAATGAGTAGATGGGTGGGTGGGTAGATGGGTAGATGGGTGGGTGGGTAGATGGGTGGATGGGTAGGTGGGTGGATGGATAAATGGATGGGTGGGTGAGTGGATAGATGGGTGGATGGATGAATGGGATGTGGTGGGGTGGATAGATGGGTGGATGGATAGGTAGGTGAATGGATAAATGGATAGGTATGGGTGAGTGGATGGATGGATGGATGAACAGGAGGTGGGTGGATGGATAGATAGGTGAATGGGTGGGTAGGTGGATGGATGAATAAATGGATGGATGTGGGTGGATGGATAGATGTATGAGTGAGTGGCTGGATGGATAGGTGGTTGGATGGGTAGGTAGATGGATGGATACCAAGGCCCTTCCTTGAGCCCTGGAACGAGCCAGCTGACAGAACCCCTGTGACCTTGAGGTCAGGCCATGTCCATCTCTGTCCTCAAGGAATGTCCAGTCTAGCCATGGACACCAGGTTCTCACACATGAACTTGTAGAGTCAGGCTGCAAGTATGGCACTGGGCAGACAAGGATGGATGAAAGTGCCCTCCAGAGATGTCACAGTCCCATCAGGAAGACACTAGTCGTGGTCACAGCCAGCAAGCACTGGTATGTGAAGGCTGTGAGGAGGAGACATTACTTCCCTCTATACGTAGATGGTGGAAACTGGATATAGGATGACATTTGATCTGAGCCAGAGGACCAGAGGCATATTTAATGGGTTTAACTATGAGTGCTTGGGCCCCGGACCACATCCCCAAGGCACAGATGTAGGAGTGGCTTCCAGGAACAATGAAGAGACAAGTGTGGGTTTCCGAAGGTGGAGTGTAACCTGGTCATGACCAGCCCTTGAACACCAAGCTCAGGTGCTTGGCCTTGCCGACCCCAGGCATCCCACCTGCTGCCAAGCCCCCACCATCTCCCTGTGACAGGTGAACTTCGTGTACTGTGTCTCGGGTCCAATGTATGAGTTGTGAGCAGGGTTCATCTATTTTAAATGCTCACTGCTACCTTCACTGCTCTGTGAACAGTGGGAGCCATCAAAGGTTTTACACCAGAGGAGTGACACCATCAGACCTACAGTTTTGAGTGGAAATTGCCGGCCTTGTGGAGGATGGATTCACGTGGGAAGACCCCAGACTCAGGGAGAGTAGGTGGCCCTCAGCCTCCCTGGCACTGATGTAGAACCGAGAGTAGGGTCATTTTGAGAAACAAATGAATCAGTTTCTATGGAGGGGCTTCCCAAGCGTTCGAGCGATATAGAATTCTAACGTGTTGTAGACTCTGATTACCAGGACTACACGGATTCAGGAAATCAGTGCCTTAGACAGTGAGATGCTACCATGTGTGGCGTCTACCTGGTGAAGGGGACAGAGACGGCGCAGCGCTTGTTGGACCAGGGTGGCCCCGTAACTCACACACAGGCAGGACCAGAGAACGGCTCGAGCACTTCAGAAAATCGTGGTCCCCTCTCCTGGCCTCAGTCTCTTCGGCTGTAAAATGAGACCGTGGTTCTTCCATGGCTTCTAAGTCCCTCTCCAGATCCAAGTCTGAGTCCCCAAGGATAGTGCTGCCCAAAAAGGTGCTCAGTACCCCGTCACTGGAGGAATGGAGGTGGGGGAGGCAGAGCTGCCCAGAGCCGCTGCGCATGAGGCCCTGCTCCGCCCCGAAGCACTAGCGTCCGTGACAAACCAACCGAGTCCTGGATGGCCCTGGAGTGAGAGGGAGGTGTGGCAGTGTCTCTCCGCTGAGCTTCCTTTGCAAGTAGACAGCTGAGCCTCTTGGGAAGTAGGAAATGCTTTAAAACCTAATATTCTGGTTAACGCTCATTTTCATAAGGCAAGCACAGAATCCTCATCTTAAGCCAATGGTACCACCAGCCACGTGCCCCCTCCAGCCTTACTGACCTTTAGATAGGGTGCAGAAGCCAGGACGGAGTTCTGGGTCCTCCCCTGGCACGTGCTCCAGGTCCACGGGCTGCCTACACCCTCTGCCCCATCCACCCACCCCCGCCACTTTCGGGTGCCACAGGAGTCACCTCCTCTGACACAGGCCGGGAACCAGGCTTTCTCAACCTCCTGGGCGCCCCCCCAACCCCTCCATGTAGCCCCTGTCATATTGCAACACTGTGTCCCACCCATGGCATCCTGGGATCCTCATCTCACTCGGGCTCATCAGGAAGCTGTCAGTGTCCCATTTAGGGCTTAGAACATTTGTGTGCAGCTCCTGAGTCGGGAACAAAAGCCAGCATCCCCGACCTGGCACCCCATGGACCAGCCACATCCAGGGCAGCTGGAAAGTCATGTCAGAAGATGCCAGATGGGAAACGGTCCCCTCGATTGGGCATCGATTGGGCAAGGGGGTAGCCAGCTTGTGACCCCCAAGAGGGACCAGTTCCCTCTGTGGGCGCAGGTGGCAGAGGCTGCCCTGGCTAGGAGTGAGGGGAGGACAAGTGTGGGACAATGGGTAAGGGCAGGCTGTTCTTTCAATAGACCTTACTGCAAAGGTGGGGAGGGGGCTGGGTTCATACCACAGGGACTCGGGGCTCCTAGACTGAGGACAAAGAGCCCAGGGCATAGGGGCCGCTGCTGACACAGAAGGACAGACTGTGGGGGGTCCGGGGAGGGACCTGGGGGGGGTCAGGGGCGGGATGAAGGGAGCCACGGTAATCGCAGCACTGTGTGTCCTGTGTGGTGACTTGTGCCATGCCGGCAGAGCCCCGTGAGCAGGGACTCATCATCCTCATTTCCCGGATGAGCAAACTAAGGCACAGAGAGGCCCGGTGACCGGTCTGCCGTCCCTGGGCTGATGAGTGTGTGAGCAAGCAGGGCTGGGCCCAGGGACGGGGTCAGAGCATGGGACCCAAGCAGAACTCAGCCCACGGGGGGCAGGGGTGGCTGTGGGTGGCACAGCTGGGGGTGGCAAAGCGAGGCAGGACTGCATGATGGACATGAGCGGGCGGGAGGCAGGATGGGGATTGGAGGGGACAGGGAGCCTTGGAGGCCAGAAACAGAGCCATGTGGTGCGGAGATGCCAAGGGTGGGGGAGGCTGGGGACACAGGCGCAGGAAGGCAGGCTGTCCTGCGGGGCCCTGGGCGGGAGGACCTTCCCTCTGAGTCCATGCCTACGCTCCAGTCTCCTGCCCCGACAGGCCCATTGCAAAGCCCCTCGGCCCTCAGAGGCCGCACCCCTTCCTGGATCCAGGTCCTCCCCCAGTTCTGAAGTCCTCACAGGCCCTGCCCATGCTGCGTGGCTGCGTGGAGTCAGGGGGAACCCTGGCCCAGAACACATCACCCTCAGAGGCCTGGGACCTGTGACTTTGGGCAGGGCACCACTGCCCCCACCTGGCGGCTCTTCCAAGTTGCCCAGCCGTGATGCTCCACCAGCCTAAGGCTTGTTAATCTGACAAATGCTGGGCTCCCTCTTTCATCCTCTGCTTGGACTTTGAGGGGCCCTCTTATCTGGCCCCCCAACCTTGGTCCCAGTCTCCCCCAGCACAAGCCTCCCAGTTGGGGCTGCAGTTGGAGGAGGGGGTGCCAGAGCCCTGGGTTGGGCATCCGAGGCCTGGGCAGTGGGGGTAACCCCCGTAGTCTGGGTTGGAGAAGACACCTGGAGCCAGGAAAGAGGACGAAGCTAGCACAGGGAGGGGAGAAGGGGGAGACAGGCTTCAGACAGAAGATCTGCCCGTGCAAAGGCCCGGGGGCCTGCAGGGGAAAGCGGGACCCAGTTGAACAGGAGTTGGGGAGGAGGCCCCAGATGCTTGGGCAGCAATCAGGACCTTCTCCTGAGTACCGTAGGGGGGTGAGTCCTACCTGGCCTGCAGCTCTGGGGGGTCCAGCAGGTAACGTGTTAACCTGCCGTGTCCATCTGTCCGCAGCTACCGGACCCTGGCCACAGAGCACGAAGCGCTGATGCAAAAGTATCTGCACCTCCTGCAGATCGTGGAGACAGAGAAGACAGTGGCCAAACAGCTGCGGCGGCAGATCGAGGATGGGGAGATCGAGATCGAGCGGCTGAAGGCAGAGGTGAGCGCCACATACCACCCCAGGCGCCTGCAGGGGCGGGGAGCGTGTGCCGGGCAGAGCAGGAAGGATGCATAGTCAGATCTAGGTTCAAATCTCAGCCTGCCCCCCCTACAACTGTGCCTCAGTTTCTTCATCTGGCAGAGATCATGGACAAGCTCCTGGGAGTGACCCCAGGGAGGAGTTTCAGAGCACGGGGCCGAGGGCCATGCTGACTAGGCATTCTGCATTACCGGCCAGCGCGGCAGGGGCTCGGGGTCGCTGATGGTCCCTCTGCCTGGGGCTCACCAGGCAGCAGTCTGGAGGCTGCACCGTTGCCAGGTTGAGCCCGCCAGGACCTTGATGGTGAGTATGGTCCATGAAGTGCTATCTCCTTAGGAATGCAGAGCCCAGGGCTGCCTGTCCACTTGCCACTCTTGCCACTCAGCTCAGAGCCATGTGGGAGTGATGGGAGCTCGTTCTGGGGTCAGTCTCACCCCAGACACCACCCCCGGGGCCTCCCCTAGCCCAGCACACATCCCCAAATCCAGGCTGTATCCCTGTGAGGAGCCCGAGGCCTGGCCCCAGTCCCACATCATGAGCTTTATGAGCAAGGGTGTCTGTCGGGGTGCCATTCACTCCCTCTGTCACCTGACCACTGAGCATGGCCTCATCCTCTTCCCCAGGCCAGGCAGTCCTCCCTAGTCCCACGGGGCTCTGCCCAGTACCTGGAGCCATAAGCCGTGTACCCTGCACCTCTCGGCCTTGGCACATTCTGGTGCTCCTGTTGGAATGCCCTTGTCACCCCCCTTCCTGCCTGTGGAGTCCTAGCAGGTACATCACCTCCTCCCAGGGCCCCCCCACCTCCCGGCTGGGAGAGTGCTCACTGCCGTGTTCCCACCACGTTCCTGCACCCACCTGCCACATCGGAGCCAGTTCCACGCCTGTGTTCACCCACTCCAGCCTGGTGGGGGCTCTTGGAGGACCAGGCTATCCTTTCTCACCCACTCCGTGTGCCTGGCATATAGTAGGTGCTCTGTGAATACATGGGTGTCAAGCTCTGAAATCAGCATCGTAATAGAGCTTGTGGTGTGAACCCACACAAGAAGTGAGTTCTTTTGCAGCCAGTGAGAGTGTAGGTTCCTGTTGCCTATGGCCTTGGAGGGTTCCGGGGATTTGTGCACCAGAGGAGGGGTGGATGCCCAGGGGGAGACCCCTCTGTTGCCGGGGAGCAGAAAGCTGGTCGGTTGTGAGCATGTGCGTGCTCACAAGTGTGTGTGTCAGAGCCACAGCAGAGGCCCACTTGGTGGGAATTTGGAGCAATTCTTCCACTGGGTGCCTTACCCTCCAGGGCAAAAGATCCTTTTAAGGAAGACTTAGAAAGAAAGGCTGCCTCAGTCAAGCTTTCCGGCTGTGGTCTGTGTCTCTCATATGCCCTGCGGGGCGGGTGGACACAGCCTGCTCCCAGGAAGGAGGCTGTGAGGGAGGCAGGAGGCGCTGAGAAGCCAAGCAAGCTCCTGGGAGTGACCCCAGGGAGGAAGACAGAGGCCTTGGAAAGTGACTGCTGGAGGGATCTGATGACACAGGAAAGGGAGGGGCTTATCCAAGGTCGCCCCAAGGTCACCTGAGTGATGGAGTCCCAGCTCAGACTTGGATCTCGGACGCCTGGCTCCACATCCTTGGTCCATGCCTACCCCTGAGGACTCAGGTCTGATGGAAGGGGCACCCCCACGGTCCGCCTGTCCTCCACTGGCCAGGTACAGCTCCCAGAGCCCTGTCAGCATGACCCCAAGGACTCGCAGGGGCTCGCCCTCTCCTGCCCACCTCTTGCTTCCAGACTCTGCTCTCCTGACTCACTGCATCCCTTCCCACTGCGGCGGCCTGCACTCCCTCTGCTCTGCTCCGGACCCTTTGGGTGGCCGCCACGAGTCTGTCGGAGTGACCTGGATCCCACGCACCCACGACCCCCACATCGTGGGGCTTCCAGCAGCAAGGGTTGCTCCTTCCCTCACAGAGGGACTCCCACAGCCTTCTCTCACCACGGACACATGAGATCACACCCCAAAGGAAGTCTGCACCACCCCCACACACCCCTTCTTGGTCTCCAGGGCCACCCGACACCCTGTTGGGCCTCATCCTTCTTGCCCACACCGCTGAGGACCTTTTATAGGAAGGGGCATCTGCCTCTGAGAAGAAGCATCGTCGTCTCCAGGCGCCCAGCTTGGCAGCATCTGGTTGTTCATTTATGGTTGGAAGTAAATGCCGAGCACAGGAGGGGGCTGGCAGGGCAGGAGCCTACAGGCCGTCATACTTTACTGTTCCTGAAGCTCTCAGAGTCCTTGAAGCCTGACCCTGGAAAGAACCGTGGACATCTTTAGTTCAGGGTTCAGGTCAGTCTTGCAAACAAAGTTTGACATGGATCCCCAGCACAGAAGACAGGGCAGCGGGGAGATGACTCTGGAGGACACGGGAGAGCCCAGCTGGGGCCCACCGCCACGCCTGGAGGCATGCTTCTCGCCTCCCCTGCCGCCCTGGCATGCCACACCTGTGTGCCCCGTGCCTCTGTTCAGCCGTCCCCTCTGCCGGAAGTCCTCCTTCCCATAACCCTCCTGTTGGACTCCTCTTTGTCCTTCAGAACCTCTTCTGGAAGATCCTTACTGCTTCCATGGGGAGACGGTCCCACCACAGTGGCTGCACACCTATTGTGGCCTGTCCTGCTGGACTGTCTGACCCCCTTGTTAGGCTGGGAGCTCCTCCAGGGAGGCGTCTGGCTTATCCACCTCCAGCTGCATCTACCAGAGCCCACCAGAGACGTCAGCATGACATGTGGACAGGGTTGGCCCAGGAGGATGGAGGTGGGCACCTGAATGACTTGGAAGAGGTCAGAGGGAAACAAGAAGGGAAGAGAAGAAGCAGGGCCACGTCACGTGCCAGCGGTTTGAAAAGCAAGAAACATGGAGCTCTTTAGCAAAACCGTGGCTGCTAACACGAAGAAACACCCTGGATCAATTCCACCGTCAGGGGGTGCGCTAAATGCATCCTGGATTAAAGACACCATCTCGGGGACGGAGGGGGGGGGGCAGCCGCCCGTCTTCAACAGGCCCATCTTCAACTTCCCAACAGGGCTCTGGGAAGTGCCCCACAGTGGGGTGGCAAGTGGGCCGGGGCCCGCCAAGACACCCAGCCTTGAGCCAGGCTGGGCACTCAGGGCTGGATACCAGCCAGGGGGTGGGGGCAGGAGCCCACGTACCAGCTCTCCGTGGCCACCGTTCACGAGGGTCCACCCAGCAGGCCCTGCGGTCAGCGGGGATCCGAGGCAGATCCACTCCCAGAGGGGCTGCCAGATTTATAGAGGAAGGTTGCGTGTGAGGTCACTGGGGCCGGGGCTCTGGCCGCCTCCCCACACTAGCTCCAGGCGGTTGGAGGGGCGAGGGGGAGCCACGGCCCGAGTCTTGTGCGGTCCCCGGGCTCAGAGCTCTCTACCCCCATTCTGTTCTGTAAAGACTCCAGGGCCCTGCGCTGCCGCCTGTGCGTGGAGCACAGCGCCTGACCTAATTGCGTCTATTTTTTGCCCTGGTCCCTGCTGAGGGCTTGTCCTGGAATCCTCCCTCTGAGAAGAGCACCATCCGTTTTAGATACAGGCGACTTACAGACACACGTACACGCACATGCACATACACACGCATCGCTGTTCTACAGAGAAGAGGGTATGGTGTACGAAGCTGCGGCGGGGAAGCGATAATCTCCAGGATAGCCAGGGGAGGGGGCGTGGGGGGCATTCCCGCGTTTCTGAGCTGGGAGGCTGCCTGCACGTGCATGTGTGCATGCGTGTGTGCGCGTGTGTCCCTCAGCCCTCTGGAGCCCGGATCCAAGAGTCCGCCTTGATGTCAATGGGCAGATGTCCTCAGACAAGCCTGGGGGGGCGGGGTACGACGAGAGAAGGAAGCGAAGCCCGCGCCGGCCCCAGTGCTTCTCGGATATTTTCAGCGGCGCTGCGAGCACAGGCTGGGGTAATTTTAGCAACCAGGGGAGTGGAGAGCGAGTAACTGTTCCATTTGCTTTCCAAGCGCTGCATCGTGAGAGCCCATTCATTGTGCGGTTCACAAGTGGCCTTGAGGGGACAGAGCCGTGTGCTCTGCCGAGGAGCTGGCGTGGCCGCGCGTTCGTAGGCTCCCCCAGCTGCTATCTTTAGCTCCCGTGGGTGAGCTCCGTGTGGCTGCTGGTGCTCCAGGCGTCTCCATGAGCCGCCAAGGGTGCGCCGAGCGCCCAGCCCCTCGCGAGCCTCCAGGAGCAGGTGGATGGGAGCCGCAGGCAGAGGTGCACCAGCGAGCAGGAAACGCCTGCCCCGTGCTGGAGCGCGGGCTCCCGAGCAGCGGCCTGATGGCACCACGGGCCGTCCCCTCTGGGGGGAGCCCACCGCGGCCCGGGCACCCTTCTCCTGGGCGCTGCCCCTTGGTTCTGTTCCGGCAGCTGTGCTGGCCTCTCTGATCCCCGCACCAGGTGAACGGAGGCTTTCAGGGCGGCTCCCGTGGTCCCTCCCACGTCCCTCTGGGCCGCCGTTTCCACGGAGGGCTCCTGGTCAGGGAAGGGCTTCAGGGCGGCCCAGGGGACGGGGCAGCCACGCCAGCCGGGCTTTGCCTCAGCCACTGGCTTTTCTCTGATTCCAGCACGGTTTTGTCTGAAGGAATAAGGGGACAGCCCAAGTGTCCATTTACAGATGAAGGGATTGCAAAATAGGATGTGTAAATACCACAGAGAATTACTCAGGCTTGAGAAGGAAGGAGCCTGACACCTGCTACAGTGCAGACAGACGCAGAGGACTTTACACCAAGTGAATTCAGCTGGCCCCAGAGGGCCAGATTCTTTAGGACCCCACTCATGTGAGGTCCCGAGCAGAGTCAAGGTCACAGAGACAGAGGGTGGATGGGGAGCTGGGGGTGGGAGACGTCGGTTCATGGGGACCGAGTCTGTGTGGGAAGGTGGAACATCCTGGAGATGGGTGGTGGGAACAGCCTTGCAACCGGGTGTGTGGACTTAATGCCCCTCAGCTGTACACCTGAAGCTGGTTTTAAAATGGTTAAATTTTATATTGTTTTGCCGCAGTAAAAATTCAAAAATAAAGGGGGCTGATGGTTTGGGCATAGGGAAGAGAATCAGGTATTGAGGCCAAAGCCCCCAGATTACTCTGGGCACCTGCCACACACGAAAGGGGAGGGCCTCTCCCCCGGCCACTGGGGGCTGGCACCCGGCCGCCCAGAGCTGAGGTGCGGGGGGTCCCAGTCCAGTGCTCACTCGCTGTCCAGCCCCACGGCCTCACACGGAGCAGGGCACACAGGCTGCAGGCCCTTGCAGGGAAGGTGGCAGGGTGCGCGCTCACCCCAGTGACCCGTGTCTCTTGCAGATTGCATCACTGCTCAAGGACAATGAGCGCATCCAGTCCACGCAGACCGTCACCCCCAACGATGAAGACAGTGACATCAAGAAGATTAAGAAGGTCTGTAGCAGCCACCCTAGAGGGCCTCCTGGCACCGTCAGCACCGTCCCCCCAGGGATGGCCGCCCCCCAGCTCCACCCCAGAGACCAGATACGGGACCCGGAACAGCCATGCTCAGGCACTTCCTCCAGGCTGTCCCTGGGCGACACTGGGTCCACCCTATTTTAGGGAAAACAGGAGCTAAAGCGGAAGGAGTGGGAGGGGCTGGGACAGAACCCAGGCTGCAGGCTCCAGCTGGGAGCTTCTCTCACATCATGGTGGGGGCGGGATCCTGAGGCCACCTGGCTCCCCCCATAACTTCCCCCCCACAGCCACCTCCCCACGGCCACCCCCTGCCCCTCCCCATGCAGACCCTTCCTCTCACAGTTTCTCCCTCTAGTACCTCCCACCCCGCACACCTTGGCCTGGGAGCCCCTGGACCCCAGAGCTGCCCCAGCAAACTAGCTGGACTTTCACAGTCCAGATGGCAGACATCATAGATGGCCCTGGGGAGGTGCCTGGCAGCCGGGGTACCACCAGCATGGTGGGCCAGCCCTGGGCATGTGCAGGCTACCAGACCCGAAGCCAGAGAGCCCGAGTCACCCTAAGAAAGGCAGGTGATATCGGACAGTCCTGCATGTGGAGCAGCCAGAGAGCCCCCAACACCCCAGACACTGCAAACTGGCGTCCCCCCCATCCCCGGCCAAGTTCAGCCTACCAGCGTGTTTGGGGTTCTGAGCCCACATGGTGTGTTGTTTTTTTAATTTGTTGCTGGTGCTTTAAAAGCTAAACATTTCACATAAAAATCTGGATTTTGTTTCTCAAGAATAGAAATAGCTAACATTCATTAAGCACTTTCTATGTGTCAGACGCTATTCTAGGAGCTTTATGCAGATTAATTCATTCCTAACTCAAAACCCTGTGGGGTTTCATTATTATCTGCATTTCACGTTACGGGGAGGCTGAGGTGCAGAGAGGCAGAGGGACTTGCCCAGGTCACCAGCTCAGCGTTGGCACATGGCATTGAAACCCCAGCCGCCCAGCCCCAGAGCACACATCCTCCTGGACACCACTGGGACATCGCCTCCTGGAAAGCACGAGGCCATGCATGCAGCCCAGGGCCACCCACCACAAGCCTGAGGAGACCCACCAGCTGGCTTCCTGAGTCTGTAGGACCTGCTAGGCCATAGGCAGGGGTGTTGCCAGTGGGTCTGAGCCAATCCCCATCCTGGCAGGCATGCGCTGGCCTTGCCTCTCAACTGTGGCTCTGCTGGGCTTCTCAGCCCATTTTCAGAAGCCGTTCTGGTTGGAACATTTCTTTTTTTTTTTTTTTTTTTTTTTTTTTTTTTTTTTTTTTTTTTTTTTTTTTTTTATTTTTTTTTTTTTTTTATTTTTTTTTTTATTGGTGTTCAATTTACTAACATACAGAATAACACCCAGTGCCCGTCACCCATTCACTCCCACCCCCCGCCCTCCTCCCCTTCTACCACCCCTAGTTCGTTTCCCAGAGTTAGCAGTCTTTATGTTCTGTCTCCCTTTCTGATATTTCCCACACATTTCTTCTCTTTGCAAATGACATATCAGATAAAGGGCTAGTTTCCAAGATCTATAAAGAACTTATTAAACTCAACACCAAAGAAACAAACAATCCAATCATGAAATGGGCAAAAGACATGAACAGAAATCTCACAGAAGAAGACATAGACATGGCCAACATGCACATGAGAAAATGCTCTGCATCACTTGCCATCAGGGAAATACAAATCAAAACCACAATGAGATACCACCTCACACCAGTGAGAATGGGAAAAATTAACAAGGCAGGAAACAACAAATGTTGGAGAGGATGTGGAGAAAAGGGAACCCTCTTACACTGTTGGTGGGAATGTGAACTGGTGCAGCCACTGTGGAAAACTGTGTGGAGGTTCCTCAAACAGTTAAAAATATACCTGCCCTACGACCCAGCAATTGCACTGTTGGGGATTTACCCCAAAGATACAAATGCAATGAAACGCTGGGACACCTGCACCCCGATGTTTCTAGCAGCAATGGCCACGATAGCCAAACTGTGGAAGGAGCCTCGGTGTCCAACGAAAGATGAATGGATAAAGAAGATGTGGTTTATGTATACAATGGAATATTACTCAGCTATTAGAAATGACAAATACCCACCATTTGCTTCAACGTGGATGGAACTGGAGGGTATTATGCTGAGTGAAGTAAGTCAGTCGGAGAAGGACAAACATTATATGGTTGGAACATTTCAAGTACCGGCTGAAATCCTCCTCCCTCCCTCTACTTTCACCCTCCTGGGGTGTCAGGGCAAGCCCTCCACGTAGAGAGAGGTTCCCTGTTCTGGAAGAGAGTAGTCTGAGCTCAGGGCTAGCTTCCTCTCCAGGGCCAACACCCCTAGCCACACATCTGCACCCCAACAATGGCATTTGCTGTCCATGCCCCTTTCAGTGAAGGCTGGTGAGTGTCTGTGCCTGCTCCTCAGCAGGCGACCCCTGGGCCCCTGGGGCCCCATCCCGTGGCAGGAGCAGCAGGGAGCTCTGGGGTAGCCAAGAACCTGGTTCCTCTCCTGGATTCTTGCCAACATGTGGCCGTGCCAAGCAGCCCAACTGCAAGATGGTCAAGTATCAGCATTCATTTCCCCACAGAGGCAGGAGAGGTCTAAGCAGGTGTGGGCACTCAGAAGTGCCGATGAGGCCCCAAGCATGAGATTAACTAATTTGTCACATTCTGTTCAATTCGATAATCACCCTCTATCCAGATGAGTGTTAATTGGAACTTGTGGGCTTTCAGGCCTGTCGTTAGACAAGATGAGGTGTAGATGGGCCACCACAGCCCGGCAGGCCTGTGTCCTCCAGCTCCTGCTCCAGTGGAGACTCAGCCACCCTTCCCCTCCTTCAGTCAATGCTTCTGAAGCAGCCAGGGATCTTGCTGAGATGGAGGGGTCCACGGAGGAGCCTGGCATCTGCATTTCCAGCACACTCTGGGGGGATGCTGGTGCCACCAGTCCCGGGGCCACATTTATAGTCCAGGTGCCTCCTCATGAGCCCCATCCTACAGCCAGGAACACTGGCTCAGAGGAACCAGGCAGCGGGCCCAGGAGCTCGCAGGCAGCAGGAGCAGGCCTGGCCCTCCTCTGGGCCTGCAGAGGGGGCAGGTGGACAGAGCCCATGTCCCCGCCCTGGAGCCCTCGCTCCTGGAAGCATGAGCCCCCAAGCCCTCTGACCAAGACCCTCCCGCCCACTCCCCCAGGTGCAGAGCTTCCTGCGGGGCTGGCTGTGCCGGCGCAAGTGGAAGACCATCATCCAGGACTACATCCGCTCGCCGCACGCTGATAGCATGCGGAAGAGGAACCAGGTGGTGTTCAGCATGCTGGAGGCCGAGGCCGAGTACGTGCAGCAGCTCCACATCCTGGTTAACAACTTCCTGCGCCCACTGCGGATGGCCGCCAGCTCCAAGAAGCCCCCCATCACGCACGACGACGTCAGCAGCATCTTCCTCAACAGGTGAGCTCCCCCAGGGGCTGGCCCAGCACGGAGCACCCGCCCAGGGCAGGTGAGCAGATGGGCCACACAGGGTGGAGGTGCCCAAGCCACATGACTCCAGGCCACCTCCAGCGAGTGTGGGTGCAGGGCACACACGGAGGCCATGCAGCAGGTAAAGCTGCTCCACTGGGGGGTCCTGTCCCCCAGGGAACACCTGGCAGGGTTTGGAGGCATGTTTGATTGTTAAAACCTGGCTGAGCTTGGGAACGCTGCGGGCACAGCTAGCAGAGACCCCGGGCTGCCGGAAACCTCAGGCAGGGCCCTGCCCAGCCCCTCAACAAGGACAGCTCTTCCCACAGTGTCCCTGCTGAGAAGCCAAGTCTCCGGGAGCTAACTACGCTCTGTCCTTCTACCCCGACGCAGCCACAGTGACCAGAGGCCCGGTTCTCTGCCCGAACATATCTGCCCTCTAAACGCACCTCCTTTTCCCGAATGGTGACTCTAGCGTCACTGTGGGACTTGTGGTACCCCAGAGGGTCCAGCTTGCACTGCTCTTCTGCTGTCTACCTCTTTTTAAAAGGAGTTTCTTAAAAAGTTGTTTAAATAGATGAGCTTTTTGGTGGGTGTGAAAATTGAGTGAGCCGTTTAAAAGCGACAGGCCTGAAAACACATACCCAGAGTGCGGAGGGTAAGCGATTCCCCCCGGGAATGAGGATGGGCTGCCGTGTGCCCCAGGATGTTCATTCAGCCACTTCACTCACTCTAACCAGCCCCCATGTAGGCCCGCCCCATGGCGGTCAGGACCAGGGGGTGCTGGGTGCGAGGGACCAGTGGGCTAGGAGTGATAGAGATGGGCAGAGGCTGGCCAAGGCTCTGGCTGGACAGGCCCAGAGTCAGCGGCGTGGGCAGGCCTCCAGCTGTGGTGTGGACACCGCGGCAGAGCCGGGGCAAGAGAGAGACGGACGGGGAACAGCCTTTGACCTCATAGGACCTTCTAGAACTCAGCCACTGGGCCTTACAAGGTTGCTTTTTTAATATATGTGTTGAACCCAATTTTTAAGTATTACATAAATGCTTTTAATTCATTTCTTGAAACAAATAAATCAGTTATTATATTTTTGTGACATCGGATAACAGCTCAGAAATCACAGTGGACTCTTTCCAACACTGTGACCTGCACAGTCCCTTCCTGGGTGACCCAGGCAGTGCAGCAGGGTTCACACATGGGCACACGTGAGTGAGCACGGGAGCTGGGACCCTCATGCTTCTCTGTCTCAGGGTCCAAGATGGGGCCGGGGCACCCCACCTGCAGCAGGTGCAGCAGGTGCACAGGTGCTGCTGCCACAGGTCACAAACCCCTGTCCTGCAGGCTTGGTGCATCCCCAGAAACACTGCTGACCCTGGACAACTTGGGGGTGAGGGACACACCCTTGAACATCCACATGTAACCTTGAACTCCACCCAGTCTTAACCATCGATGGCCCGCTCTTGACCGGAAGCCGTAGTGATCACACATACTCATTTGTTATGTGGTTTACGAAACATACCTTACAACAGAGTGAGCTAGGAGAGAAAACAGCCTCAAGAAAATGTGTTTTGGGCACCGCGCTTTATTAATCAGGGAACCCCACGTGTGAGCGCACCCGTGCAGTCCACACCCGGGCAGCCCAAGGGTCCACTGTGCTGCGGGAGGCACGGGGACACTTCTGGGCTGTCCCCCCTTCTCTTAGGCCATGACTGCAAGCCCCTGGTGACCATGTATCACAACCACCAAGAGATGAACCTGTGCTTTTGTGCTGATTTAATCTTTCCATCATTTTGTTATACTTCATGGATCTTCCATGGAATCTCTGGGCTCAGGAGGCTCCAGGCAGAATGAGCCCTTCCCGGTGTGTCCCAACTCTCCCTCAGATGTTCTTCCACTTTGCTGTTCTTGATGGTGTCTCCTACTGTCTTTATGTCTTTCCTCGGAGGTCACGTCCCTGGCCACCCCCATGTCCCTTGCCACCATTGGCTTATGTCCTTGCTGTGTGTTCACAGGGCCTCATGCTGCCCTTTGTGGTACCCATCACACTTAAATAGTGACTTACTCTGTGTCTGCATCCTGCTTACCATGGATGGGGTCAGGGCTGTAGTGTACAGCTGCACCAGCTACACATTGCACAATTCAGAGACACTATTCACATGGACCAGAGATCAGCACAGTTTTTCTGTAGAGCATCGGACAGGACATAGTTTAGACCTTGTGGGTCATGTGGTCTGTGTCGAAACTAAGCAGTCACAGACGGTCCTGAATGAACGCACATGGCCGTGTTCTGATAAATCTTCACAGAAACTAAAATATGAATGTCGTATGTGTTCACATACTGTGAAATATTCTTTTGGGTTTTTTTCAAACCATTAAAAATGTAAAAATCTTTCTGAGCTTGCAGACTGTACAAAAACAGGGAGTGAGCCAGTCCTTTGGATGAAAAGATTCTGTGTCCCATAAAGTTGCCGTGTTCTCCCAGAATATTCTATGAATGTCATAGAATTCCAACCAAAGTGCAGTGTAGCAAAATGATCTTGAAGTTCGAGTGAAGGAATAAATACACGTAAATAGGTGACTGTGTTTCAAAACAAGAGCATTGAAAGAAACATTCC
The DNA here is from genome assembly GCF_011100685.1 of Canis lupus familiaris. Taxonomy (NCBI): domain Eukaryota; kingdom Metazoa; phylum Chordata; class Mammalia; order Carnivora; family Canidae; genus Canis; species Canis lupus. Next base: position 58,524,608 of record NC_049224.1, read on the forward strand.
CTACTTTAACTGAAATATGTTATGGAAATCGATAAATATAGTAAAGTAACAAAAACAGCCTGAGTGTAGTAGCGGAAAATACAATAGAAAGTCTAGAAACAGACCTAAGAGCTAGAAAGTCTAGAAACAGACCTAAGAGCGTGTAAGAAGTTAACGATAAGCAGCAGCGTAGAAGAGCAGTGGAAACAGCTGGCGGCGCATCGTTAGATGGAATCGGGCAATCAGCTACCCTAACTGCGGAGGATTGCGCTTATACCCCTTGCGTGCATCTCACACCAGCGTGAACTGCAGTTGAGTATTTTATGTAAGCGTGAAGCAGGAAAATTAAACAGGTGAGTGTGTGCACAACCCATGCACACTCAGAAACCGAAGACAGAAAGAAATATTATGCCTCACAAGGCAAGGGGGGGACAAGATGGACAAACTTCCCAAAAAACGATGAATTAAAACATCAAACACACCTAATGGTGCTAATGCAGGCAGACCACTGAGCAAAAGTGTCTACAGTGTTTATGTTAGGTTATGTGCTACATATGTGGGGTTATTTAAAATTAAGAAGAGACAGAATAATAATTGGACGTAGCTAGGGAATTCCCAGAGAAGGAATTCAGGTGGCCAGTGCATAGGAAAAACATTTAAGGAACATAACAATGATTTTTTTCAAAGCATATCAAATCAAAATGAGATCATTTTATTCTCTTGTGAGATGGATAACAATGGTAGCTTCTACATTATAGGTGAAATTCCTTAAAATGCCTTAAAAATGAAGGCTTCATCAACTGTATTTTTATAGTCCTAGCTTATGATGTCCCTAACATGCTACTACAGTGGCCCGTGCAGTGTTGGAATTTAAGAAGGTGCATTTCTCCCCGATGCATCCTGAGCAGTGGGCGGCTGGCAGTGCGTGGAAATGGCTCCCCTGAGTGGTGCTGGGCAGTGCTCGGGGTAGTCCGGAGCCTTCCGGCTCCCTCAGGAACCCCAGAAAGTACCCTGATCCTCAGTCTCCCCATCTCAGACCAAACATTCTGCCACTTGTGCATTCTCACTCACCCTTGAGTCAGTCTCTAACTTTTTGAACATGGGGCCAACGAAAGTTCTTGGAATTAATACGTGTTTGTCCACACAGCAGACTAGTTCAGAGGCCACAGAGACACAGCCCAGCCCTGTCCGAGTCACTCTGAGGCCACAGAGACACAGCCCAGCCCTGAGTCACTCTATAGGGGACAGCTGCCTAACTCAAAATGACTTCAGCCATTGGGGGGGATTCTGGTCGGGAGTCAGTGTGTGTACACACCTGGGGTGGGGGGGACCCTGGTCGGGAGTCAGTGTGTGTCCACACCTTGGGGGGGACCCTAGTCGGGAGTCAGTGTGTGTCCACACCTGGGGGGGGACCCTGGTCGGGAGTCAGTGTGTGTCCACACCTGGGGGGGGGGGACCCTGGTCGGGAGTCAGTGTGTGTCCACACCTGGGGGGGGGACCCTGGTCAGGGATCAGTGACCACGGTGGGGGGACTATTCTGGTGGGACATCGAGGAGGGGACAGTGAATCTCCACAGTGCGGGGACCTCACTCTGAAGATTTCATGTCTGTGGATGATGTGAACATTCCCCCTGGCACCGGTTCTCCTTCCGTCCTGCACATCTGCCAGTGTAACTGAGTTCAGGCTTTGCCCCCCAGCCTGCAGGTGTTGTCTGTCCATCTCCCCCACCCCCCAGGATCTCGGGGTACCCCCTGCTCTGCTCCCCACAGGCCTGCGCCCCGGCACCTCCCATCCCCGCCGCCTATGGCGCAGAGGGAGTAAGACTCTGGTGGGGGTGGGGGGATGCCCTTAGGCCCATGATGCTGGAAAAGAGGACAGCTGGGGGGGCGCGCACCGCCCCCCAGGAACAGAGAACCTTCCAGGGAGGGGGAAGCCAGGTCAGGGGCTCAGGCTGCGCCGACCCTTCCTCTCGGGGCCTCACTTTTCCTGTCCGAGAATCAGGCACACGACCTGGACGTCCTCTGGACTCCCCTACCTGGGTCAGGGCCAGCCCCAGGCACCCCGGGGAGACCTCCAGCCCCCAGGGTGGTAGGATCAGGGTGACGCGTGGCCTCAGGGAGGCAGGGAGGGGCTGCAAGAGGAGGCAGGAGCCTGTCCCCTGCAGAGACAAGCAGTCCTGTGTCCTCAGGACAAGCTGTGACAGCAGACTGGGGCTGTTCCGGGCCAGCTGCCTGGGGAGCGGTGGGCGGGAAGGGGGTGCGGCGGGAAGCCAAGGCCAGCGTGGCTGCCAGGGGACAGCACATTCCCCTGCACTCCAGGTGGTGACAACGCCGGCATGGAGGGCACATGGGGTCTTTTGCTTCCCTAACTTTTCCCGGAAAGGGTGGCGGTGAGCCCGCGTTGACTGAGTGCCCGCCACGCACCAGGCACTGGCAGTCCCGACGTTTCCAGGAGTTACCTCATTTCACCTGCCTGTTTTGTGCAGAAAGACCCGAGGTTCAGAGATGTTAGGCATTTTGCCCAAGGCCACACAGCCGGGGGAGGGGCGTAGGCAGAGACCAGGTCTGCAGCCGCAGCCCTGCACACACAGCACCCTGGCCTTTCCTTGGTATCCTCTGGAGCCCTGGGCTCGTCTGGGGTCCCAGATGGCGAGACCTCAGGGGGCGCAGGGAGGCCGGCAGGCCCCACCTGGGGAACCCTGCTTGGGGCGATCTGGAAATCCTCCACCGCTTCTTAACGGGGGTCCTGCGTGCTCGTCCGGACCTGGGCCCCGAGCGATACAGCCCGATACAGTGCTGGTGGGCCTTCACCGGGCTCCGTGGAGGACAGGACTCGCTGCTTGGCGTACTGCCTGGCGCCGCTACTCGGGGTGCCCTGGAGGGGCTGAAACCGCCCCCACCGGGGCGCCACTCACCCTGTGCTCTCCCCGCAGCGAGACCATCATGTTCCTGCACCAGATCTTCTACCAAGGCCTGAAGGCCCGCATCTCCAGCTGGCCCACCCTGGTCCTGGGTGAGTAGCCAGCCGTGGCGGGGTCGTGGGCCGCCCTGCAGAGCGTGGGGGAAGGCCCACGCCAGAGCCCGGAATCCCTCCCGGGGAGCACAGGAAGCACTGGTTCACAGAAACAGTATTTCTCGGAGGAAGCCACGTATTCTTAGTTACCTATCTATTTTTCCCTTTTAAAAATAATATCGACGTACCCATTTGAGAAAATCTGAGAATCCAGAAAATGAGAAAAGGTTTAAAAATATCATTCATAGTCCTCCCTCCAGAGATAACTGCGATAAACATCTCTGTGTGTTTTCTTCCAGTTTTTTTCTCTGCATAGATCTTGGGTCCCCCCCCTCCCCGTTTTACATAATTGCAAACATACCAAATTTAGATTTTGAATCTTACTGTGGGTTGTTGGTTTTTTATTTATTTTAATTTTTTTTTTAACTTTATAGCACAAATGTTTTTCTTATCCTGGAAGTGTGCTTGTTGACGGCTGCGTAATGCTCTACTGCCCGCCACTGGCTCATCAGAATTATTTCTGCTTTTTTGTTACTAGAAATGATTTCTGTGCGTGATGTTTTCTTTTTACGGAGCATTTCCTTGGGATAGGTTTCCAGAAGTAGAGTTCCTGGACAAAGGGCTGCTCTGCCCTCAGGCCTTGGAGGCCTCTGAGCGGGTTGGCACTTCCTTCTATTTTTCTCAAGTCAGAGACCCCCACACACATCCCCCAAGGTCAGGATACGAGCACCCCTGGCAGGATGGGGCTGCCCTTCCAGCCGTAGCACAGGCGAGCACTGTTCGCCGCACAATGGGAAGCCCTCCCCAGGACCCCCCCTCCCAGTCTGTCACCAAAGCACGTGTTTTTCTAACGTAACAGGGTTTGTAAATCACGGTGTCCGTGGGTCCATCTCACCCGTCGAGTGTTGGTTGGGCCGGCCCTTCACAGGTGTCGCAGATGGAGGCTGGGGGCAGGCCTTTCCACCCCCACCTGGGCGGGGCACGGAGTGGGGTGCGACTTGTGCCAGGCAGCCTCCTTCTGCCTGTTGCCTGCTGAGAGCGAGTCTTGGCAGAGAGAACCCAGGTGGGAGCCCACAGGAAGTGCCCTCGTCCTGGAGCGGTGGGGGCCACCAGAGCACCCTCTGCACCTGCTCTCGGGGGCCCTCGGAGACACAGGGGCGAGAGTAGATGGACCCCATCTCTACAAATGTGATTCTGCTGGGGCCCCTCCATCTGGCCCTGGACAGGGCTGGGGTGCCAGAGACATCCTGCCACCACGGGGCTCCCTGGGTGGGGATTGGGGCTGGCCCTGGCCTCCTGAGTGGGGCTGGGGGCACCGGCCCCCCTTAACGCGCCGTCCTCACAGCTGACCTGTTCGACATCCTGCTGCCGATGCTCAACATCTACCAGGAGTTCGTCCGCAACCACCAGTACAGCCTGCAGATCCTGGCGCACTGCAAGCAGAACCGGGACTTCGACAAGCTGCTGAAGCACTATGAGGCCAAGCCCGACTGCGAGGAGCGGACCCTGGAGACCTTCCTCACCTACCCCATGTTTCAGGTGGCACCAGCGCCCCCGGGCTGCTGCGGGGGCGGGGGGTGCGGTGTGGAGGGCACAAGGTCAGAGGGTAGCCTGCTCCTTCCTCGGTCCTGCCCTGGGGGGTCCGCCCCGCTGAGAGCCATTCTCTTCCTGCCCCCTCCCTCTATCCCTCTGTCCCTGCCCCCCCCCCGCCTCCCACAGATCCCCAGGTACATCCTGACGCTGCATGAGCTCCTGGCGCACACCCCTCACGAGCACGTGGAGCGCAACAGCCTGGACTATGCCAAGTCCAAACTGGAGGAGCTGTCCAGGTGAGCCTGGCTTCCGGGCGCCACCCCTGGGGGGCCGAGTGAGGAGGGATCCCCACCCCCGCCCCGGGGCTGAGAAGGGACCCCCCCAGGCCAAGCGAGGAGCCTCCCCCGCCCCGGGGCCCAGTGAGGAAGCGCAGTGGGAGCTTCAGCCCCAGCTTAGAAGCAGGCGCTTGCATGAGGGTTCGGAGGCAGGGGCTCAGCCGCCAGCAGCAGGAAACAGACGGAGCCCCCGGGGCAGACCTGTGTGGCTCGGGGCAGGGTGGCTCCGGGCAGGGTGGCACGGGTGGCATGTCCCGGGCACGGGTGCAGAGGACGACACTCACAGGCCCATTTTGTCTGTCTTCGGGTGTGAACCTGTCAGCCCCGTGGCCTCACACACGTGTGCAAGACTCTGATCAGTGGCCGTGCCATCGCTGGGGACACAGGCTGTGGCCTCCAGTCTCCGAAGCCCAGGGAGCCCTCCCCCTGCCAGCGGGGCTGCCGAGGGCCCGGGGTACGGGGCCCAGGGACAGGGGTCAGGTCTCAGGCCAGACACCTGGGTGCCTTGGCGACACCCCTGGCAGGAGATGATGGTGGCCGGTGGAGGACGGTGGCCGTGGGGGTGAGGGGGAGGCTCAGACTCCAGCGGCGTGTTGAAGGGGGAATTAGCAGGAGTCCCCAGCGGGCTAGATGGAGGGCCCTCGCTGAGCCGCCAGGAGGGGCAGGAAGCTGCCAGAGGGGCGGTTTGGAGGGGAGTCCTTCCTGTTTTGTGCTGGGGAGACAGACGCTGTGGCAGAGATGGCGGGACAGGAGCAGTGTCTGGAGGTCAGGGGAGCGAGGCCCTCGGGGGCTCCACAGTGTGGGGGTCAGATGTGAGGGGGCGCCCTGTGCCCAGAGACAGGCTGCGGAATCGGGAAGGAGGGTCAGCCCGCAGGCCAGGGAGCCCCACCACCCACAGCCCTGCCCGGGCCCTGGGGCCACTCACACCCGAAGAGGCCACCCCAGGCCGTTAAGGGGCAGCAGGTCAGGGCAGGGGGAGGGCCAGCTGCACCCAGACAGGGAGGGGGTGTGAGGGGGGCGTGATTTCAGATCACACAACCTCTGTGGGCACCCCATGTCCCTTTGAATCCCAAAGCCACAGTCTGCACACTCGTCCCCCATGAGAGGCCTCAGGGCCCCCATGGAGCACCCTGTCCTGGGGTACACAGGGCTGCAGGGGGCACACCTGGGACCAGGTGTCAGGCCTGAGACCCCGAGTCCCATTCCCCAGGGCCCCAGCCACGCAGGAGACAGCTCTCCTGAGTCCTTGATACTGGCCCCTCCTAGCTCCCTGCCCAGGGCCCAAGGAGACTCCCCCCCCCACCCCTGCCCTCACTGTGCTCGCAAACCCCACCTCTGGGCCTGCCCCACTCCCCTTCTGACCCCGACCCCAACCTGCGGGACCCTGAAAATTGGGTGCACCAGCTGACAGCGACCCCAGCCCGGGGCTGCTGGCCCATATCTCGTGGCAAACTGGGTTCACTGCCTTGCAGTCACCCCCTTGTTTTCAAAGGGGGTGCTTTGAAAATGCTGCTTCCAAAAATGCTCCCTCCCCAAGGAGCTAGCACAGGCCAGCAGGCGGCTTGGGGTCTCATGTCCCCCCCGGAGATGGGCTGCGCCTTGGGATCCCAGGACAGCGTCCCTGGGGGCGCCCGGGCCCCACCCCCAAGTCCCTGTCCAATAGAAGAAACAACAGATAAAAATACAGTCACAACACCCTGATCACTGCCCTTCACCCTGTCACCCGCCGTGTGCCAGACATCAGGCCCGTACGTGAAATCCGTTATCTCCCGTCCTCACCCCAAAACCCCATAGGTGGGGGGAACTGGAGGTGTCCCATAGCACTCAGCCTTGTGCTGATTGCACCAGCGCACATCGTCGGAGTTTGAACCAGGTGACGTCCCCGCGAGGACCGCCAGCCCTCCTGGCACCCTTGGCCATGGAGCAGCGGGCGCTTCTTCCAGACTCCCTCCCACAGTACTCATCACCTCCCCATCCGCAGAAACCTAGGAGCCTCTTTCCCCACCACGCGGTTATTTGAGAGCGGGTAGATAGCGCCACCTGCTGGCGATGAGGGGTGTGGCGGCAGTCAGAACAGGACAGTGCTCTGTAGTCTGGTTAGTGGCTTGGTGTCCTGCTTCCCTCTCACCCATGCTGTCGCCTGTGGACATAAACCCAAGTCAGCCTTGCCCTGAGCCAGCTGGATGGCCAGCACTCCAAAACTCAGTCATTCCAGAACCCAAACAGCGTTAAGGAAAAAACCATAATAAAGAGCATTCACAGAGAAGAAACAACATGTGCAAAGGCCCTGAGGCAGGGATGAACTTGTTTTGTTGTATGGATGGATATAAGGCCAGTAGTGCAGTAAGGGACAGAGTAATGAACAAAGGATGTTTGCTGAGCTCCCTTATTCCTCCCATTGCCATTCTATTGCACGTGACTCAGACTTTTTAGACAGACCTGTTTCCTGTTAATCTCCATTTCCTTCTCCCTGAAATAAGAACACCTGCCTCCTTGGATTTCCCGAAGAGGAAAATGAGATCAAGTCTACAAAGTGTCCAGCACACAGTGGGTACTCCATAAATGCTTGACTGCAGGCTCCAAGAATCCTAGGAGCCTAGCTTTCCTTCTGGGTCTGGCCAGAGGCCTGACATTCCCTCCTCCTGCCCCTGACTTATTTCCCGTCCTTGCAGGATAATGCATGACGAAGTGAGTGAGACAGAGAACATCCGGAAAAACCTCGCCATCGAGCGCATGATCATTGAAGGCTGCGAGATCCTGCTGGACACCAGCCAGACTTTTGTGAGACAAGGTATGCCCTGCCTGCCTGGTCCCGGGAGGCTCCGCAGCAGGGGCAGGCAGCCCTGGGACATCGCCGGGTGGTGCGTCTGCAGAGTGACCCAGGGCTGCTGGAGGGCTGTGGGTGTCGCGTCCACACACACAGGTGCAGGCACGTTGGTCTCCACGTCTTCCTTCTTCCCCAGTGGCCCAGCGTGTCTGTCGTACATCCTAAGAAATGCTGACGTGTGCTTTCTGGGGCGAGGGTAGGGAGCCGAGGACCAAGCCCCAAATCACAAGCATCTCTAGCCCCAGGGTGGGGGTGGCAGTGTGACTCTGGTCCTTCTGTCCTCTGCTCATCATCCTTGGCCTCTTGGGGACAGCCGCATTCAGAGTGGCTCCCAGCCCCCACATGCCTCCAAGCCCCATCTGGGAGGCACAGCCCCACAAGGGTCGAGGAGGAGCTGGCTGTCCCCACGGGATGCTGGATCTTCTGTGCACCTGACAGTGGCCCCATCCAGAGCCCACAACCTGCGGGAAACAGCTTTGCATGCACGCCCCAGAGGTCCTCCTGTCCAGCCCTGGGACTCTGACCAGAAGGAAAGCTTGCAGCACGTCCTCCAGCCTGGGAAGCTGGCTCTGCACGTGGCCTCACCTGGAGTTTTGCTCTGAGCCCCCGTGTGGCACCCATGCCTTTCCCCAGGCTCGCCCTGCTTACCGGAGCCGCATGGGGCCCAGGATGGAATTACCCAAAGAACTACCCCTTCTGGCACACGCAGCATCCCCACAGAACAGGAATCTGCTCCGTTGCCCAAGCAAAGTGTGTCCTCCCCTCCCGTGGGCCCTGCTCGACCTGGAACCAGCCAGGGGTCCAGAAAGCCCTTTTTCACTTGGTAGTCCCACTGGCAACACTGGTGCCCGCCTCGTTCAGGCCACGCCCATGCTGGGCACCAGGGACACCCAGAGGGTAGACCCACCCCACACTGCAGAGGCTGCTGTGCAGGGGGCAGGGGAGTGAGCAGATGGACATGGGGTACAGGGGGTCATGAGCGGACAGACGCGGGGCAGGGGTTCGTGAGCGGATGGTCGTGGGGCAGGGTTCCAGGCAGCGATAAATGTGGGCAAGAGGCAGAGCGGCGGCCCAGAGTGGGGCAGGGAGTCAGGGAGGGCTTCCTGGGAGGGAAGGACAAGTATGAGTTCACCGGGTGGGAAGGAAGGGCTTTCTTTCCCGCCAAGGAGCGGCATGCAGGAGCCGGGGTAATGAGTGGGAGCTGGGACGGCCGAGGGGGGGCCGGCGCAAGAGGGCACAGGTGCCTGAGTCGGTGGGAAAGGAGGTGTGTGGTGTGTGCGTGTCGGGGGTGGGCGCCAAAGCGGGGGCAGCAGGTGGCTTCATCCACGGCACCTGTTCTTCCTGAGACACTGCCTGTCCCCAGCACACGGCGTCCGGGATGGGGCTGTCTGGGCTCTGCAGCCAGGGTGCCACACCTCTCGGCTGCAGCAGCCCGGGCCCCAGGGCAGTGCATGGTGCCGACCCGTCTGCATTCCCACCACACAAGCCCAGACCTGGAGGGCTCCTCTGCTTGCCAGGGCCCTGGCGGGGGGGGGGGGGGGGGGGGCGCGGACTGGGGAGCCCTGAGGGAGCCCTGCTCCTCCTGCCTCCACCACCTGCCGACCTGGGGTGGAGGGAGCGTCATTCAGGGTGCATACCTGCTGCCAGGAACCGGCACAACCCAATCCCCTCGTGGGGACCCCGTCAGCCACAGAGCTGGCCAGGGGTGAGCATCGCTCCCGGAGAGGGGCTCAGGGTCTGTCCCCCACCCACAGGCTCGCTCATCCAGGTGCCCATGTCTGAGAAGGGCAAGATCACCAGGGGACGCCTGGGGTCTCTGTCCCTAAAGAAAGAGGGTGAGCGGCAGTGCTTCCTGTTCTCCAAGCACCTGATTATCTGCACCAGAGGCTCTGGTGGGAAACTCCACCTGACCAAGGTAGGGTGCAGGGCTGTGGGAGGTTTGCGGGGGCGGGGGCGGGGAGGCCGCGGGGGCTGCAGGGAGGCTGCAGGGTTGAGCTCACAGGGGGCTCCCAGCAGGTACCATCCTGACTTGGGGCCCAGACCAGGGGCAAGGGAGTCAGAGACACGTGAGTGCACGCCTGTGCAGGGGTGCTGCTGGTGAGTTGGATGAGGGGCCAAGGCCGGGTTTTCTGCTGGAGGGATCAGGGGAATGGGGGGTGAGCGTCAGGAGCCCCAACAGCTGGCGCCCTAGCAAGGAGCCTGAGAGGTGCTCCTGTGTGCGAGGGGCTGGCTGCAGCCAGAGCAGCACCAGAGCCTGTCCCTGGAGACGCTCAGATGCCCCTCCCTCCCAGGGCCTCCTCAGGCACCGCAGCACCAGCACAAGAGCATGGGCACGGCCAGGCCCCACTTGCAGGCCAGGGAGGTGCTGGCACACAGGGCAACCTCAAGACCTCGGAGCCCTACAGGAGACCCCATACGCTCGGCCAGCTTGTCCCTCCTAAAAGAGAAGGGAAACGCTGACCGTGATCACAAAGGTGGTTTGCCCAGGCCTATCTGGATGTGTTGAGCTCTGTGATTTCCCCAAATGCAGAAAACTCAACTCCATCATTGGGGAGGAGAGGGAGCTGCACTCCAACTTCCCCCCTGACAAGTAAATGGTCAAAAAGGAAAAAAGTGAGGGGGAATCGGCACCTGCTCCTTCGCAGACCGCAGGGCCTTGGCTCATGCGGTCCACTTCTTCCTCCCCTGGAGGACCGCCGTCCCGTCCTCATGCTCTAGCACCACGAGCGGTAAGGCTGCACCCTGGGCAGACTCTACTACTCCCCAGCTCTGCTCCGAGCTCAGGCTCTGACCTCCGGACCTCGTCTGCAGTACAGGGGGTACCATCCTCACCAGGGGCTCTGTGGACACGGCAGCTGGCAGCAGGTACCCGCTCCGTCGAGGTGAAGCCCATGCGCCTGTGAGCTCAGCCTCCCCTGGAGGCTTGCCGGCAGACCTGGCGTCTGGACACGCTGCTGCCAAGAAGGGGCCAGAAGAGGCCAGAGCATCTTCCGGGCCCTGGATGCCCGGCCCCAAACCTCCCGCGAGCTGCTAAGAAACCACGTGCTGGCTTCAGGGAACATACCGCTCGTGTGAACCTGTGACGAATTAGCCGGTGGGCTGCCCCAGCGGAAACTACCTTATAGTGAATACTCCAGTATCGACCGAGTTACGACGCATCAGGGAGAGCTTCCTCACTTGCCAGCTCCAGGTTTCTGCTGTGAGGCTGTCTGTCTGGGCGGGAGGGACGTCCCTCGGTCAGTGGGGCAGGTAGAGCTGCAGACTGAGTCTGAAAGCACCTGTTTTTATGTTTGTTTTATCTTATTTCATCTGGGGTGGGGTTGTTTGAGCTTCTACAGTCCCTTAGTGTAAAGAACTAGCAGGCGCCCGCCCAGCCTCGGTTTACCCACCTGCACCACAGGAGTGAAAACACCTGCTCCAAGGGGTTGCTGTGAGGATTCAGGGAGCAAGTACAAAGCGCGTGCCCTGTGCCCGGGACGCAGAACGAGCTCAGCAGGTGCAGGTCGGCATCGCTCTTGATTCTTTCGTGCTTGCACAATGATTGCTGCAGGCCAGGCACTGTCCCTGTGCATGTGTGCCCACCTCCTGCCTCCTCAACGGCCCGCTGAAGCAGGTGCCGGTACCGCCCCATCTTGCAGACGTCTAGAGGCCAGCCTTGGCGAAGCGGGGATTGGAACCCAGGCCAGCCGTCTGGTGCCGTGGTCTGTGCCCCGAAACCACAGGCTGCAAGTCAGACTGCTTCCCAGCACCCTGAGTCCCCCTGAAAGGGTCACACTGCACATCCAAGAGATTTAAAACTACCGTAAGATCTTCTGGAAGGAAGAGACTCAGAGCTGTGCAGGGCTCTGCAAGATTGTCAAGCCCGGGGCTCACCCAAGGCCACTGAGGAGCAAGGCAAGAAGCAGAACCCAGGATTCGAGGTGCCCGGCTGCCCTCTCCAGGCCTCCTGACACCCCCCCCGGGGGGGCAGCCTGCCCAGCAAACACTGCAGCTGGGTCTCTGTTGTCCTCAGTTACCATGCTGCAGAGCAGTGCCGTGTGACGAGTTACCCACAGACAGACTGGCTCGCGGCACTCACAGCCTCACACGTTCTGAGCGAGGCAGTCTGGTCAGGGCCTCACGGGGTTGCCTCCAGGCCCAGGGGCTGTATCAGCCTTCCCGGGGTGGCTTCCCCACGTGATGGTCGGCTTCCCCGAACACATGGTCTGAGGGACCCCCAGAGAGCCCGCAGGAGCTGCAGCACATGCTCAAGAGGGCGGATCATGGACCCCACCCACCTTTGGAAAGAGGGTTTCCACATCTTCCACCCACCAGGGTTGTGGCTACGGTCCCTGACCACAGCATCAGGGCCTCTCATACTCACAGATGGGAGGCACATTCCCAGTGTCCCGAATAACCAGCAGCCAGGAGGTGACCTCAGCAAGGTGACCTCAAGGCTCTCCCCGACCCCAACCCCAAGTGGCTTGGGGACCTCGGGCAAGATCCCTCATGCAGGTCTCATCTCCTTACCTATAAAATCAGAACAGGACCTACGATGTGACCAGTCAACTGGCCTGTGTCCCTACTGGTAACAGAAAGGTTCACCCCAGACTCGGGGCTCAGACTTTGCAGGCTTAGGGGCCCCCAACCCTCATTCGGGAAATGCCCGTGTGAGACAGTCCCACCTGATCCCCTCCACGGGGCCTCTTACGTGAGGATGACCAGAACACCCTCATGGAACACGCACACACATGCACACGCGCTCTCGCACTTGCAAGCCTGCATCCCACCCAGATGCGCCGGGCTCTTCCCCACACAGCCCCCAGTGACCCGAGGCGGCCCCTGCTGTCTTTCAGAACGGGGTCATCTCCCTCATCGACTGCACCTTGCTGGAGGAGCCGGAGAGCACAGAGGAAGACGGTAAGTGTGCCGGCCACACGCACCCCTGCACGCCACAGATCCCTGTGCGCCCTCACTCATCCCGGCCCAGCCTGTGGGGATGGGAGGGTGCTGAGCCACAGCGAGCAGTTCCTGTCCTGGACCCAGAGGGCCCAGCTGGCAGGTGGGAGCCTCCTCCCTGTCCCACCTCCGTCCATGCTCCTCAGGGCCCTGGACGCGTTGGTGCTATTAGGTTTGGGGTCACAGCACCTCAGCAAGCGCCCCTCATTCACGTGGCCATGGGTGCCCTGCGTGGTGGCTCCCCTGGGTCAGGGAAGAGCACAGAGCCACCCCTCTGTCCTCAGCAGGAGGTGTGGGGACACAGGTGACCCCAGCTGAGGGGAGCAGGGGGGCTGCCCCAGCCTGAGGGGCAGCCTGAGGGGCCTCAGTGGGGAGGCAGGATGTTGAGCTGGAGTGGATGCTGCATGGGACCCCCCTCCCTGGGTGCCACTGGGCAGGGGATGGGGTCGTTGTCTTAGGTTAGTGGTGGGGTCACCACTATTGCTTGATTGGGCTGAGGCTGGGCCTTATGTCCCTTCAGGCCTCCCCTGGGGAGGACCCCAACAGGACTCCCCAGATGGGTGCCTCAGAGCGGGGCTAGGGCTCCATCTGGGGGCCCATGGGGGACATGGGGCCCTGTCCACACACACCTCCCCAGGGAGCCCCCAAGGGCAGGATAAACATGTGAAGTGATCCACCGGGAGTGCTCTAGGGCCATAGGCAGTAGAGGGCTGGCCCCCATGCTCCGCACTCAACCCGCTTCACCAGGCACCCCGCTCCTCACAGAGGTTGGCACTGTCCCGTCCCTGAGCCACCACACAGAACAGGTGGTCCCGGGCCCAGCAGGGAACCCTAAAACCCTCAAGTGTCAGAGCTGGAAGGCGAGGGGGCCCCAGAGACATCCCGCCTACTCATGGAGGACGTCGGCAGTGGGGGCAGGAAAGGCAGCCGCCCAAGGTCACATGGCCCGTGACAACAGAGCAGGGCCCTTCCTCATTCGGCCCCGCTCTCTGTACCCTGGGTAACATGGGCATCCCAAACAGCATCCATAAATTGTGATCTTGGTCTGTCCAAATAAACAGCCTCCCAGAGTCCAAGCAAGTTTTTCGGTTGAGAACAAGAATAAAAATGCCCAGAACACACTTTGGCTCTGGGGAGCTCTAAATTGAGCTAAATGTCCAGTCCTGCTCATAAAAATTGAAGATCCGAAGTTCCCCTTCTGGCCCCAGTATCACCTGGGGGTGGCGGGAAGGCCTGGCAGTGAGGCCAGTTCCAGTCCTGGCTTCGCCACTGCTGCCCTGACCCCAGGACGTCCTCCGTGGGGACTTCCGCTGCCCGCCGGGTAACCCTGGCTCTGCCACTGGATGGCCCCACGTGCCGTCAGCCCCAAGTCTGCCCATCTCTGGAGTGGGGTCCCTCGCCATAGGGGGAGAGAATGTTCTATAGGCAGCACGTGGCCTGGTACCCAGCAGCCGCAGGGCCCTCGCCAGCGGGTAGGACAGGAAGGTCATCGTTAAAATGTCCCCGCTTATTCTGCTAACTCCGTGTTTTGCGACTGGAAGCCAAAGGATCCAGCCAAGACATAGACCACTTGGATTTTAAGATCGGGGTGGAGCCCAAAGACTCCCCGCCTTTCACGGTCATCCTCGTGGCCTCGTCCAGACAGGAGAAGGCAGCGTGGACCAGTGACATCAGCCAGGTGAGCAGGGCGCCTGCTCCTGGAAGCCCATGGTCCCTTCGTGCCTGAGCTGATTTGGGACGCGGGGGCAGCTCTAACAGAAAAGGCTCTAATGGAAAAGACGCAAGCGTCCTCTGGGTCCAGCGACGGCCACGGCTGAGGCCCAGGTCCCTTCCTGTTGGCAGAGCGTGGGCAGGGAATCCCTGGCACCTGGGTCATGCCCTATGGTGATTTTTTAAACTCCAGATTCTTGAGCTCCCCTGAGCCCCCGCAGACTTCCCAGATGCCAATCTCTGGCACCTGGAATCTGTCTTTTAGCACCTGCCCCAGGCCATTGGCATGCACAGAAAAGTCTGAGCGCCACAACTCCAGGGTGCTGGACATCAGAGCTGGAGAGAGACGAGGGGCCCCACAAGGCCTAGTGTCAGCTACACAGAGAGGAGGGTTACTTGCAACTTCACCTGCACAAGCTCTGAGGTCGTGCACCCCACTGGGAGCAGCTCACCAGAAAGGGCAGGTTTCCCAGGGACCCCTGAGCAGACCCAGAGGGCAGAGGGCACCCAGGACCAGGGCAGAGATGTGAGTCTGGAACAGCCTGTCTGTGGCCCCAGGCTTCAGGACAGGCCTTCCCCGGGTAAGCACGACCCTGCTGTCCCCACAGCAGAGGAGCTCCTCTGAGGCCTGCCCTCTGCAGCGTGGCTGAGTGTGCTGGGAGCAGCCGACCATGAAGCTGGGCCTTCCCTCCACTCGGGGCTCCGCTCTCTCTAACGGTGCCCCCCCCCAGATTTTGATGCCCCATTCCTGGGCTGCCCCAAGTGCCCACTCCCCCCAGCCTAGTGCCCATCTCGAAATGCTGGGGGCAGGTCGCGGTCCCATGTAGCAGGCGTCTGCTCATTCTGACATATGTCCTCAGAGCTCTCTGCGTGCCCCAGAGAAAGCCGGAAGAGCAGAAACTAGGAGACAGTGCTGATGCCCATGGGCGTCCAGGACCCCCCCCCCCACCGCCCCGCACCCGACCTTCCCCGGGGCCCTCTGATGCCTCGGGGGAGCCCAGGCCAGAGCCAGGCACCCTGCATCCGCGGCTGCTGGTAGGACCAGAGCTGGAGATAGCCCCAGGGCTGTGGGTTGGAGATGCCGGGCTGGGAACACAAGGAACCAGAACATTCCTCTGACAGACCTCCACCCCCACCCCGAAGAACCAGGGGCCTAGGCTTGATGGGACACTGGTCCCCAGCAGACGACTGGGTCTCCCTGGCCACATTCTGGTGATGATGCGCTGCCCCAGCATGTGCATCCTCAAAACCAGGAGACTCAGGTGCGCCCCTGCCCTCATGCCCAGAAGCAGCCCTCCTGCGGCAAAGATATAAAGGCTTGGGGTGGGGGCGGGGTGAGGGGGCTAGGGGAAAGGAGAGCCCCCCACCATAGGACGTATCCTTTCGTTTGGGTGGGTCCTTCTTATTCGAAGTGGAATGTGGAGTTTGAGCTTTCAGAGGCTGAATAAACACAGGCATGTCCTCCCGGGTGGGGTTTGCGGCCTTATCACGTAGCCGTGGGCTGAATGGAGGCTCTAGTGTGTGGGAATGTGCGCGGGGGCATGGGGGCCCTGCTAGGTCAGCCTCTAGGAAAACCACCCTGTGACCCCGGACGACCTGACCTTGCCCTTCACCCAGACCCCAGAGGTCAACAACAGGGTGGCCAGGTCAGCGCCTCTCTTTGCCAGTGACCCAGCCAAGTAGGGCCTGTTATCCCCGCTTCCGAGTTAGGGACGTGAGGCTCAGGGAGGTCAGGTGAGTCCCCAAAAGGTCACTGAGGCAGGAGGTGGCTTCAGTCCATGTGAAGGAAGCTGCAGCCACCCTGCCCTTGCCAGCATGAGGATCCCTCATCAGGTGGGCTGCAAGCCACTCCCTCGAATGGCTACTGCAGCCCCGGGGTGGCAGGATGGCAGCCAGGGCTCTGACCCGGGGCCCCCCTCTGCTTCCAGTGTGTGGATAACATCCGGTGCAATGGGCTCATGATGAACGCCTTTGAGGAGAACTCCAAGGTCACTGTGCCACAGATGATCAAGTAAGTGCGCTGATGCCCACAGGCTTGGCCGCCGTCCAGACACGGCCCCACGGCCACAGCGACAGCAAGGGCTTCCAAGGCACCGGGCCACGTCTCCGGGGCTTGGGGGTGTCTGTCCACTGGTTTAAATTAACTTCTATTTGAATGAGGGCTCCGGCTTAGTGTTTATTGTTTTAAAATGTGGATTTTTGTGGTCAGCTGTTTAAACGATAACAGGAGTGAAGCTTTATGCATTTATTTTCATAACTATTTGTTTTTCCTGATTACAAAATGAGAACACTTCAAATACACAGGCTCTAGGTCCACCGTGTCTGAACGACCGCGGGGACCGGTCCACTGAGCATGCGGCTGGAGCTCCAGGCTGCTCTGCCTTCCTGCTCCCCATCCTCCCACCCTCCTTCCTGCTCTCCACCGCCCTCCACCGTCCTTCCTGCCCCAACCCTGCACCCAGGCAGGGGCAGGGGCAGCCGGCTGGCTCTCTGGCCTCTGTCCGAACCTCTGACCTCGGAACCTGCTGATGCCACATGAGCTGTGCCGGGACCCACATCTCACCAGGCCATGTAGCCAAAGACACCTGAGTGACCTGCTGCTCTGATGCTTCAAGGCGGTGCCCCAGGGAGCAGCAGGTGCATCGTTCAGCGGGTATGTGAAGGTGCCCACCTGGCGCCTCGGTGAGGACAGGTCCGGAGAGGCCTAGACAGGGTCATGCACACAAGCTCTCTGAAGCTTCTGGATGCGATGGCGAGGTATCGTTCTGCCCTGTGAATGTGTTGGGTCCGGCCGGGGCTGGCAGGTTTGGAAGGAAGACCTGGTCCCCAGCTCCCACTCTCACCTGTAAGTGGGAGAGGGTGATGCTCTCATCCAGTCTCCTGGGTTTGTTCTCCCATTTGGGGGTAGGTGGAGGTTGCATTTGTGGTTTTTGTTTTCTATACAAAGAGCTGGCGTCGTTTTTGTGGTTGAGGGCGATGCCTCAGACGACCCATTCCGGGAAGTTTACTGAATGAAGTCCAGCCTCACAAGGCCTGTCTCCGTGGCGCCAAGGCGCATCCTGAGCAGACCCTGCCGGCTTGAGCCCAGGCCGCAGGAGCGAGAACCTGGCTGAATTCTCATGGCCCCAGGGCAGCAGCTGGCACCCCGTCTTTCTCGGGTGCAGAGAGGCATAGGGGTATTTGTTTTAACGAGCAAATTAAAATCACACATGGAATTACGGGGAAGCATGTGGTAGGTGCCCACTCTCATTTTCTGCTGAGGACGTATCATCAAGGTAACAAAAGTGAGCAAGGCATCACCTGTGAAGGAAAAATAGCGAGTTTTAAACTCTGACAGTGACAGAGTAAAGGGAGTGTCCAAACCAAAGTGACCGCACCTAGGACCCGCTGCCCCCAGGGGGCGGGGTCCCGGCTCAGGCCGCATGCAGCATCCTCCTCCTGTGAGGCTGTGGATTATGCCCCAAGTCACCCCTCTGACGGGGAGCGAGTGGGGACCGAGGGCCTGGCTGGACGGCCAGTGACGAGGGGTCACCCCCTGTATGTGTGCCCACCAGCTTCTGAGTTCCGGGCACAGTCCCCATGTCAGACAGAGTCAGGACTGTCCTGATTCGGGGTTTGCAGTACAAGGAGGCATGAAGTCCCCTGCTGCCTCCCTGACGCAGGGAGTCCAGGTGCTCTGGAGCGTGGACGCTGGTAGACACGGACAAGAGAAGGGTCTGGCGCCATGCACAGAGCTGAGGGCCCCAGTGTGTGGCCTCAAGGACCCAAGGACTCGCCTGGAGATGGGATGTGCTTGGACCTCTCGTCCAGAAGTGGACAAGTGTGAAGAGAGAAGCAGGGCTGAGCCTCCAGTCAGGAAGCACCAGGGTCGTGCAGGACTGAAGACCACTTCTTGCAGGGCCGACAAATGTCTGGCCCAGGACCCGGAACTCGTGGCAGATGCTGCTCATGGACTACAACCCTCTTGTAGGCCAGGCTGTGTGGGAATCATCGGAGCTCACGCCCTCTCCTGGGTTGCAGGAGCACACTCTCCTGGGTTGCAGATGGGACCTGAAGTCCAGGACAGGTTTGCACAGTGGGACAGAGGCCCTGTGACTGCCGACGATGACGGCCTGCTTGGAGCAGAGGAGACAGGGGACCAGGCTGTGTCCAGCCTTCTCTGCCTGTCTAGACACAGGAGGAGCCCAAAGAGAAGGTGCTCAAAGCAAACAGCTGCCAGAGCGTGTCCGCAGTCCCCGTTAGGCTGCCAGGCCTGGGCTGGACACACAGGGGTCTGGCATGGGAGGTGTCAGTGTTCCTGGGACAGCCTGGACACTGCAACTGGAGTGCTCCCTGCCTGCAGACACGTCTCCTGCTCATTCATTCTCCTGCTTTTTTTTCATTCTGGCGCCCACATCTCTCCTTCCTCTGGAGGCTCCTGGCGCCTTGCCAGGTCCCTCTGTGCACAGCTACTTCGTCCCTCGTGGGCTTAGCTGCTGTCGTTGCTGGAGCTGGGACAGTTTCTCAGGTGCCATCAGGGCATCACACCACTGACTCCAAAGCACCCAGGCCACTGGCTCCTCTGATGCCAGTCTTGTAGTTGGCTCCCAGTCAATCTTTGTGATCTCAGATCATTGTGTGTTTCCCTGAGTCCTGGAAGAAACACAAAGCCAAGTTATCTAAAGCGTCTGAGTCATGCAGCAACGTTTCCCTGGAAGGGGTTCTGGAAAGTCCATCCAAACTGCTTTGTGGCTTTTCCAGACTTTTCTCACCCTGAGAAGGAATCCCTGCTGCCCTGCTCATGGAAGGCACTCGATAAAGGTGGTTTGCTTTCCAATGAATGTCTCAAACCCCAGGGCTGTGTCCAGAGAAGGCCCTGAAAGGGCAGCGTCTGCACCCCTGGACAGGTGACCCCCCAGGAGACACCGTTTACTACCCACACAAACGGAGCACCGCAGTCTGCTCTAGGTCCCAGAGGTCGCTCACTTTATTAGGTACCTGCGAAAGCCTATGAGGCAGACCTTACTGTGTCCATGTTATGGATCAGGAAGGGTAGGCCAGGAGAATTAGCACCGTGTCTCAGACACGTGGGACATGACGGTGACAGGTGTCAGTTGAAACCGTGTGTTCTGACCCCAAGCTCTGGTTCTTCCAACTAGACCACAGACACTGCACCTGTTGCTGCCATGACAGCCATTATGAGCCGAATTCGTCTATCTTTACATGCTTTTCCCCCTGAAAGCTCATTTTGATAAGATTTCCAAGCTTATCTTTTCAGTAACATCGTTTATTTGCTTATTCTATATCCTTCAGATCGTGTCCCAGGACACAAAAGAGGTTTAAGGCAGCCTAGTGCCCGTATGTGAGAGCTGCCCAATAAAGTACCGCTGCTGGTGTGTCGGGATGAAGGGCAAACACAACAGAGAGAAGAGATAGAAATCGAAACCCCGGGAGGTGGGGGTAAGCACGCTTGCTGTGGCCCCTGCTGGGGTCAGCGCCACACTGAACTCCAGGCTGCTCGGCAGCCACGCCAAAACGGAAACCGTGATTCAGGGATTCATGACGTCCTGAAGGGCAAAACCACAGCTGCTCAAGTCAGGATGGAGCCACGCTGTGAGAGGGACGGAGCACCGCACCCACCCACCCACCCCCTCCCGTGGCCAGAGCGCCCAGGGCACTGTGTGTGGGACCACTGTCAGGGCTGCTGGTTCCCACTGCACCTGGAGATGCCCCCGACCTCAAGCTCCCCCACCTCGGAGAGGCATGTAGCAGTGCAGCCCTTCGGTCAGGTCCTTAGATCCCTGGGACCTGGTCAGTCACCTGTCCTAGACATGCTGCCCCCAGATCAATGTGGAAGGTCTCAGAAGAGTCAGGTTGCTCCATCTGGACTCCCATGCCGTGCAGAAATCACTGTGGCCAGGGGCGCAGGGCTCTGGAAGGTCCAGTCCAGGATACCTGCCAAACTCCAAGGGTCTCACCTTAGTCAAGTACCTGAGGTCCAACCACCAGCACTGGCTGAAGACAGACCCTAATTCTTCAGTAGGCAGCCAAGGGGAGGTCAGGGGAGCATGACTTGCCCTGCAGAGGCTGGCAAGGTGAGCCACTCAGGGCTGGAGGGTCCTAACCAGGGACATGGCAAGCTGGCCTCATCGGAGTGGCTCTCTAGCCGTGGGGGTGCTGAGGGTGGGAGGCATCCCTGGTCAGAGAAGGTAGGAGGATTATCAGGCTCTTGAGGCCAGAACACAGCAATTCATGTGTGATTCCTTGTGTGGCTCTTGATTGTGGTTTGTGAGCTCATTTTCCAGGGGGATTTATCGGAGAATATGTTGCAGGGCCTGGATGAGCTGTGCCCTGGGGTTGCCATAGCCTGGGCCCTCCCCTGTCAGGGGCTCCTAGACCACAGCCTGTGCGCCTGTACCTCGAAGCCATGGAAAGAGCAGACAGTGCACCCAAGCGTGCTCTGTGTTCCGTCCTCTTCCCCTCCCCCCCACACGCAGAGCCTGGGCTCCATCTCCCTCTCCCAGGTAGACCTTCTGAGGCCACTACCCGGGCCTCCACCTTCTATGGAGGCCTCGCTCCAACACCCCCTCCCCAAGGCCCCGAGGCCTTGTCCTTCCCCGTGGAAACCCCAGACACTCCATGTCCACCAGCAGCTGATGCCCAGAGACGTGTCAAGCAGCAGCTGGTTTTCCAAATTCTCTTCCTGTTTGGCCCCAAGGATTTCCCTTGGAGCTTCTTTGTACCTACTTGGTTTTTGCTGAGACATAATTCGTGTAACATAAAACTCAGTTTTTTAATGTGTGTGGTTCGGTGGACTTTGTGCATCACCATGCTGCGCGAACATCACCACTGCCTGATTGCATCATCCCAAATCCCCGTGCGTGCTAGCAGTCAGTTCCTCATCCCCGGGCAGTCAGCTGCCTACTTTCTGTGTCTGGAGACTTGGCTGTTGGGACATTTGGTATAAATGAAGTCCTATGATACGCAGACGGTTTCTGGATTCCCTCGCTTGGCATGTTCTCAAGACCCACCGTGCTGGAGCCCTTCCCCAAGCACGGTGCCCTGTCACAGCTGCGCAACCCTCCACGTGTGGACAGACCTCCCCCCGCCGGCTGTTCTCTCACCAGCAGGTGGACCCCAGGGTCGCCTCTGCTTTGGGGCAATGACGAATCGCAGAGCTGTGAACATCTGTGGCCAGATTTCCCTGTAATCCTGTCTTAGCGACATTATTTGTAAGTTCATTACATTTTGTCCAGAATTTTTAGGAGTTCTGTGTCGGGTATGTGGGACCTAGAACCAGCGTCCCATTCTTGCTCAGTGTCGTTCCCCCAGGCTGTCTTCGTCCCCATAGTCGGCCGCCCGCCCGTCCAGCCACCTGACCTTGGCGGCTGCACGCCGGGGAGACTGGGACCGGGCAGGAGGCAGCCGTGGCTCGCGGGTTCAGACCCCACCTCCCCGTGGCCGTCCCTCCCTCCGCAGATCCGACGCCTCCTTGTACTGCGATGACGTAGACATTCGCTTCAGCAAGACCATGAACTCGTGCAAAGTGCTGCAGATCCGGTACGCCAGCGTGGGGCGGCTGCTGGAACGGCTCACGGACCTGCGCTTCCTGAGCATCGACTTCCTCAACACGTTCCTGCACTCGTACCGCGTCTTCACCACGGCCGTCGTGGTCCTGGACAAGCTCATCACCATCTACAGGAAGCCCATCAGCGCCATCCCCGCCAGGTGGGCAGTGCCGCCTCCTCCCGACGGGCACCTCCCGACCTTCCAGGCTGGGAGAGGAGCGAGCTTGGCGTGCAGGGGCTTGCAGAGCCTGTGACCTGAGTTGGGGGGGGGCATGGGGCACCCCAGGAACCAGGCAACCCCTCTGCAAGGGTAGAGAGGGTGGACTGGCCCAGGCATCTCTGCCTGCAAGCCCTCAGGGGGGATGGAGTTTCGAGGGAACACTGCCCTGCCCTCCCTGCCCTCACCTCTCTCAGTTGTCCCCAGAGGGCAGCACTTCCCCACCTCCCAGGTTCAGAAAGCAGGGGTGAGGGAGGAATAACGGGAGGGTGGGAGGGTGGACAGAAGGACACAGAGAGGCAAAGACCCTCAGCCCTTCCCTGCTGGGACCCCACCCTGCTCCAGAGAGAAAGGGCACCTGTTCGGCCCACAGGGGCTGGCGCAGCCAGCCAGGACCCACAGAGGCTGGAGACCTGCCCCAGGGGCCCTGGACGTCCGGGGTGAGTGGGGGCAGGAGCCAGGGCCCTGGGCCATCCAGTACACGTGCAGCCCCGTGTGTGAGCCCGGACAGCGGGCAGGGTGGCACTGGCCCTCACTCTGCTTTTCCTCCTGCGCTCCTCGCTGCCCTGCTCCAACCGCTGTTCAACTGCCCACCCCCAGCTCTGGCCAAGCCTCGAGGGGCCCGGTGGGTCACCGTGAGCCCTGGGCCCCTGCCAGGTGAGAACCCGAAGGGTCAGCCCAGGAGCCAGCCCAGAGTGGCAGAGTCAGTAGGGCTTTGCAGACGGGCCAACCACCAGTCCCACCGCTGGGCACCAGCCTCTTAGCCCAGCCCTTACCCCGCTTCACCTGGTAGTTACCCCAGTGGGGGCAGTACGGAGAGGCATGGCGGGGAGTGACCCCAGGTGTGACCCAGGCATGCCTGCAGTGCAGCTGAGATGCACAGGGAAGGCTGCTGTGAATTGTCATCAGCACAGCGAGGCCAAATCCCGAGAGCTGCCCTGTGGTCTGCCAAGTTTGGGGCCCGGGACCCGAGGGACCTCACAGCTCCAGGGAGGACTTGTCAGGAAGTGGGAGGGACCAGCAGGGGCCTTCCTTTTCTGCCCAGACCTCTGCCGTGGACAGGCCGGCCCACCCCAAGCCTCAGAGCCCCCACCGAATGCCCCTCACCCTGGGGTGAGACGGGGCAGGAGCCTCAGCGCTAGGGCTACGGGAGCAGAGCAGATGTCCTACTGGCTCCCCGTGGCCACTGGGCAGCCACACTGGTCCCAAATGAGAGCCCAAGATGTGAGGAGGGGCCACAAGGCCTGGTGGCTCTAAGCACCCTCTTCCCCCCGACACCTCTGCTGCCAGAGCAGCCACCTGCCCAAGTGCACCCCCGTGTCCCCACTTCCTCAGCCTGGCCACTCCAGCACTCACTGCCTACCTGCTCTGGCCCCACCAGGGCAGGGCAGGGCAGGGCAGGGTAGGGCTGTCTCTCTCCTCTGACCCTCTGAAACCTCGGCAGCCAGCTTTCCAGGGGCCCCAAGAGAGCTGGACAGACCCCCATCTAGGCTGGGTTCACACGTGGAGGAGACTATTCCCAGGGGCCCAGAGAAGGTCTGTCCTCTGCAGAACACAGACCCGGTCCACACGTCTGAGTGTATTATCACATGCGTGTCAGCCGCTTCCAGCCTGGCCCTGCGGCGTGGGCCCCGGTGTGAGGAGGTAGGGGCACAACCAGGATTGCTGGGAGACCCCGCCTTCCACCCCTGCCCCAGGCTTGCCCTGAGTCTGGTCGAGCGCCCTGGTGACAGGCAGAGGACTTGGGGTTTGGAGCCAGGCGGTGTCCTGTCTCTGAGCCTCAGCCTCCCCATCCATAAGCACCCTCAGGACCTGTGTGAGGTCGAGGTGGGGCGTCCATAGGCTCAGCGTGCCCTGGAAGGCCATGCCCCTGCCCAGACCACAAGATGGGACACTTACTAGCACATGCAGACCTGTGGCCACACCATGTCATCACATTGCCCTTTGGCCCTGTGTCCACTCAAACGCACCTGCTCAGAGGATTGGCCCAGATGCCAGGCGTCCCAAGAGTGGCACTTGAAACTGGCCTCGATTCCTAGGGTGTCAAGGACACAACCAGCCAGAGTGGGCAAAGGAAATGTTTTCCCTGCAACCTTTGCAATCCTAGCAAAACACCAGGGATGTTTCCCAATGAAGTGTCCCCCAAAAGTAATATTGGGAAGTTTCCAACTCAGGGTGCAGCGTATCCACGGAAGGGCTTGCACGATGCAGAATTTAGCAGGGAATCAGGACAAAGTCGTCCTGACCTGGCAGAGGCCAGATCCAAGCTGAGCGAAGGCCCGAGGCCGAGGGAGTCAGGCTCCTCGATTCAAATCAGTGGTTCCGCTCCCAGCGGTGAGGCTGTGCCCCCCACCCAGTAGCACCTGTCTGCTCACAGCTTCTGTTTCCACGAATCACACCCTGGGGTCTGTTTCTGCAATTGCAGCTTCTCCCAGGCGGCTGTTCAAGGAGTGCGTCCAGGCGAGCGGTGCCGGGTGGGCATCAGTCACGAGGTGGCCCCCTATGTCCTGCCGCCCCCGGAGCCCCAGCGGACACAGAGAGCCCCCTGGCCTGGGAGGGCAGCCAGGCCCACGCTGACCCTTGGTCTCTGCCTCCGCCCACCCCACAGATCACTAGAGCTCTTATTCGCCAGCGGCCAGAACAACAAGCTTCTGTATGGTGACCCTCCCAAGTCCCCGCGCGCCACGCGCAAGTTCTCCTCACCGCCACCCCTGTCCATCACCAAGACGTCATCCCCCAGCCGCCGGCGGAAGCTGTCGCTGAACATCCCCATCATCACGGGCGGCAAGGCCCTGGACCTGGCCGCCCTCAGCTGCAGCTCCAACGGCTACACCAGCCTGTACTCGGCCGTGTCCCCCTTCAGCAAGGCCACGCTGGACACCAGCAAGCTCTTCGTATCCAGCAGCTTTGCCAACAAGATTCCAGACGAAGGTGAAACGGCCACTGAGAAGCCCGAAGAGCCCGTGGCTCTCAGCAAGCAGAGTGAGTGGACGTGCGGGCCAAGCCATCCCCTTGGCCCCAGGCCCCACCAGGCTGCCCCAGGGCAGGAGGGCTTGGGGGTCCCAGCGGATGGTGGTGGCGGGCAGAGTCTGGGCAGGAGGTGGCCACACACGTGCAAGCCCAGCCTGCAGGGACCCCAGGGCATCTGATGAGCGATTCTGTGGTCAGGTGCCTAACAATGCCACTTTGTCGTGCATTCCCCCGGGTCTGTCTGTCTGTGGGGCGGGTCCTTGACCTGGCCCCTGGCAGGCCCGGGAGAGAAGAGGCCACCAGACCTAGCTTCTTCACGCTGGGATTCACGATGCGGCCAAGCAACACGGCCACACATGAACGTGGGGATGTCTGATGTACTGTGTCCAAGGGATGTTCGAGGGGCACCAGAGGTGGGCTGGGGACACTGTCTGCAGAGTCAGAGTAGGCTTTCTGGGGTTCCAGGAAATCTAGATTTTCACCAGAAGGAAGGGAGCACAGTGGAGCAGGCAGGACCAGAGCAGGGTAGAGCATGGTGTGATCAGGACAGCCGGCACTCGGTGTGGGGACAGCGCGGAGACCAGGAGGGACAGGCTGCAAACTCCCTACTCTCCATGCTCCTGACTGTTCCAGAGGGCGTCTCTTTGGATGGTCGGTCCATTCTCTTAGTTCAGCTCAGGACACATCCTGGGCACCCCAGGTGCAGTGTGCATGCATGTGTGTGAATGCATGCACGCACACATGCACACAGAAGCACACACTCCAGGCCCTGAGAGAGAGGCCTTTGGAATGACATTGAGGTCGGTCAGGATTTCTCCTCTGTGCGTCAAGGGGAGGGGAGGCAGGGAGCGCCGCCAACAGGAACGGCTGGGGAGGAAACCCAGTGACCCATGTCCCCTAGTGACATTTCACCATGACACATACAATAAACAGGTGATGTGCACACCCAAGTTTGTCACCAAGGGAACAGCCCCAAATGCCAACCTGCGGGTGCAAAGGACAGGGTAAACCATATGACCTAAACCCACCATGAATCTGCACTTGTCACATTCTGAAATTTCATACAAGACGGTCCTGAAATGTGGTCTCAAACAGGGCTTCTCGGCCAGTGATCAAGGGGCCCGAGAACCCGTGTAATTGTACACCAAATTGTGTGTGCACGTGTGTGTGCAAACATTCGTTTCTGAAGAGAAGGTGTGTCTGGATCTCAAAACAGTGTAATTTCACTTACTTTCCAGTAGAGGAAAACTGAGGATCAGATAGATTAAGAGCTTTGGACCAAGAGCTCACTTTTAACATAACTCGTCCCTTTTTCCCAAAGTGCATAAACCACGAGTCTCCCAAGGTTGGGCAGACTGCAAGTTACCGCCAAAACCAGGACCCTTTTTATAGTGACCAGAGAGGCATGAGACCACAGGGGCAAAGCAGGACTTCCCAGGCAGGGGGCGCAGGTGGTCACCCTAATGAGGATGCTTCACGCACTTGCACACACATGAAACACACGTGCACATGCACACATGCACTCAATAATGCGCGTGTTCACATGCACACATGCTTGAACATGCACTCCTATTTAGACTGCACATGTGCACATGCACTTGCATTCACACATGTACACATGCATACACACATGCCCATGCACTCATATTTAGATGTGTACACACACATATGTATGTGTGCACTTGTATTCATGGCATACACATGCACACATGCACACTCATTCACATGCACACTGCGCAAACATGTACACACAGGCACACTCATTCACACGCACACATGCACACACACAGCGAGGGGTCTCAGGGCACAGCACCTCACTACTCAGGGTGTGGTCCATGACCTGCCACATGGGTATCCCCTGGGGGCACATGAAGGCTGTGCAACCCCCTGGACTCCCAAGTCAGCACCTGCGTCCTGATGAGGTCCCAGATGTGCCCCTTTAGGTCTGAGAAGCCTGGGGAGGAAAAAGCCATCTTGGAGACTCATGGCCCCTGTTGGCACAGGCCCCACGGCAAATAAAGCTGTCATGCCGTCATCGCAGGTCAATCCCAAACCTGCTGTGATCTGCTTCAATAAATTATAGGCCTGAATGTTTAAATGAATGACTCCTGGAGACGTGGCATATTTCTTCTCTCCCCCAGGCTCAGAAGTCTCCGTGAGGGAAGAGTCCGATAACGATCAAACCCAGAGTGACGACGGGGACACTGAGGCGTCCCCAACCAAATCGCCAACAACGCCAAAGTCAGTCAAAAGCAAAAATTCCTCAGGTACAGCTCAGCACTCAGAAGTGACACACAGATTCCCAGAGGACGCGGGAGGCCCAGGCCAGGGAGGGCAGCAAGTCACGCTGAGCACAGGCTGGTGGGCATCCCCATTGCAAGACCAGTGACCCCGAGTGCAGGGCCACTGCCATGAATCACAGCCCGAGGGCAACGGCGGGGCCCAGGCATTAGCTGCCCCTCTGTAGCCTAGTCACCCCAACCCTAGACCGGATGGTGCCACCAACGCAGGAGGGCAGGAGGTTCATGGGGAACCGGGCTCATGAGCCCTGGGCTGGGTCCATCCGTGGTCGGGCAGCTCCGTGGAGCGGCCAGGTGGTTTCTGGTTATGGAACGAGGAAGGACACTGACAGGTCGTAACCCCCCCCAAACCTGCCTCATGATGCTGAGGCATCTGGGGTCCCCTCGCGGTGGCTCCCAGTGCCCAGGGCAGGGCAGGCACTCTGGCTCACCTCCCGGGTGGCCCTTCCTGCCTCCAGCCCGCGGACCAGGTACAGCCAGAGTCCCAAATCCCCAAGCTGTCCAGGCCTTCCGAGGAGACCCCATGAGTCCCAGGGCCGCCCAATCGTGGGCGCCAAGTATCAGAAATAAGTTCTGAGTTTTCAAAATAAATCCCTTGCCTGCTACAGCGTAAGTGCTGTTACTTCATCCTGAGTGTGGAATTCCGTCCAGAGACTTAAAGATGACAGGAAAGGTTTCCAGAGTCAGGTTCTCCAGCTCTGACTGCTAAAAACGAAGTGTTATTTAGCACGGACGACCCATGGCGGGCGTGTAGCATTTCACGCAACACTAATACTCATGTCTGTAACCTTGACACCCTCTGAGGTAGGTGTTAACGTCCCCGTTCACCCGAGGCCACACAGCTAGCTGGGGCGGGCAGCGCGTGGAGGGCAGGGCCCAGCCCACCCCTGGGCCCGGGAGCCCATCAGTGGGAATTACTGACGCGGGACACTGGACATTCATTCGCAGTAGGCGGAGAGCGGAAGGGATCACGCGATGCCGTCCGCAGGCAGCCAGGCCCCCAGAGCGCGGGGGTAAAGGAACAGCAGAGGTGGACGGGGCAGCGGGCTGGGGACTTCCTGTGGACCAGCAGCAGCTCAGCAGAGAAGGGGGGCTTCCCCTGCCCCGAGACCACCCTGGGGGTGGCACGCCCCCTCCAGGCCCTGAGCAGGGGAGCGGCCCCACCTCCGCCTGCTAAGCCCTTGGCAGGGGGGGCAGTGAAGACAGGCTGTCCCCTTGAGGCTGCTCCGGAGGGAACCCCTGGTTTCTTTTTTTTTTTTTGAACCCCTGGTTTCTAAGAGCCACAGGTGGGACCAGAGAGCCTGAGGGTCACTTTCATTCCCTGCGCAGAGTTCCCCCTCTTCTCCTACAACAACGGGGTGGTCATGACCTCGTGTCGGGAGCTGGACAACACGCGCAGCGCCCTGTCCGCGGCCTCTGCCTTTGCCATAGCCACGGCGGGAGCCAACGAGGGCACCCCGAACAAAGAGAAGTACCGGAGGATGTCCCTGGCCAGCACAGGTACACGGGAGGGGGCCACTCACGGCCCTGTCCGGGCTCAGCCCAGCTGCACTCGGCAGCGATGGGCACCTGTCCCCTCTGGGTGCCCGGGGTTCACTGCTCCCACCTTGAGCAGTGCCGACCCCCCACCAGCCTGCTTACTCAGTAAAGCCCCCAGCCCGCAGCACCCACCCCTGCACGGCACTGGTCCTGTGACGGGGTGCAGCGGGGGCTCCAGGACCAGAGCTTCCAGTAGCGGAGGCGGAGGCAGATGCACTGCGTCCAGAGAGGCCATGGCCTCCATCCTCACCGCTCACCCCCTGGGGCTGGTGGCTGGGTGTCTTCCTGCCCCTGCCCGGTGCCACCCACCCCCAGCCACGGCCACAGCCCTGCGTACCCCGATGAGAGCCAAGCTTGGCTTCTTGCCCTCATGTCCCCCCGACCCCTGTGCCACCAGGGTTTCCCCCTGACCAGAGGAACGGGGACAAGGAGTTCGTGATCCGCAGAGCGGCCACCAACCGCGTCCTGAACGTGCTCCGCCACTGGGTCTCCAAACACTCGCAGGTGGGTGGGAGGCCCCAGCGCCAGCCACCCCCCCCCCCCCCGGGAGCCGTTGCCAGGACAACAAGCAGGATAAGCAGGACATCAGGGCAGCAGAGGCAAAGGCCCAGGCCAGCCATCCAGCACTCCCAAAAGGGGCTGCCCCAGGGCCTCACTGGGGACATCCCAGGGGACAGGGGCCTGTGTCCCTCCCTCCAGCTCTGTCTGCACCCCCAGGGCGCTGGCCTTGGGGCACAGCCAGCCAGGGATGACCCTTACCCTCACCCAGGGTGTTACCCCTGAGTGTCTTTAGGCCCCCGTGGTGCCTGGCTGCACAACCAGGGAAAAGGAAGACAAGGCAGCCAGCCTCCGTGGGCAGAAACAAACTCCAGCCTCCACGTATGGCTGGACAGGGACCAGGTAGCCAGGGCGCAATGACCAGAGCCACCATGTCTTCCCCGCAGGACTTTGAGACCAATGACGAGCTGCGATGCAAGGTGATCAGCTTCCTGGAGGAGGTCATGCACGACCCAGAGCTGCTGACCCAGGAGAGGAAGGCTGCGGCCAACATTATCAGGTGGGGGCACCTGGCTGAGCTCAGCAGGAGGCCCAGGGGGGCGGAGAGGGGGTGGGGGTCAGGCTCTGCCTCCACAGGGCAGGCAGCTGGGAAGAGCCCTTCCCACAGGCTGGCTTCAGGCAGGTATGTGGGGGGAGGAGCCCCTAGTGGCAGGGGTGGGGAGGCCGTGCACCCCTCTTCTGCAGATGCCCCCCCAGCAGCTGGGCCATGTGTCCTTCCTCCTTCCCCCAACCTGATCTCCTTGAGGGGGAGCCTGGTCTCCTCTCCATGTACAGCCACCAGCTCTCGTCCACACCACCCTCTGTGGCAGCTGCTGGCGCCCAGGCTGTCCAATCTCAGGGTCAGAGGGAATGCAAAGTTCAGCTTCTCGGCCACATAAGCCACGCGGCGCCAGGAGCTGTACTCGCGGTCTGACCCGGGCAGGTCCCCTCCCTCGGCCTCCGTTTTCTGCCCCATAAAATGGGTGAGCAACACCTGTCCAAGAGCTGTGGTGAGGCAGGGGTGAGGTCAGCTGTGGTGTCTGCAGCTCAGCGCGGGGCTGTGGGGCACAAGGCCGCTGTCCCCCCACCACTGTCACTTGGCTGACCTGGACCGTCCCCCCAAGCCTTGCCTGGGTGCCAGGGCTCAGGGTCAGGCTCATTCTCCCTGCTTCTAGCCCCCCACCCATAGGCACCCTTTGTGACCCAGACTGGCAACCACTTCCTGCCCGGAGTTGGAGTCTCCAGCCTTCCTCCTCCTGGACGTCCACCTTGCTTCCCACAGCCCCGGCTTGGGCCCATCAGCCCCTGGGCTCAGAGTCCACGGGGCCTTTCAGGCTCCCCTCACCTTCAGCACCCGCGGCCCCCACACATGCACCCGCACCCACACACCAGCACCACAAACACACGCACATGCACCTGGTCGCACGCATACACACACCTGCACATATGCACACACGCACATGGATATACACCTGAAACATGCACATACACCTGCACACATGCACACACAGTCGCACACATACATGCACACACGCACACATGCAAATAACACATGCACACACGCACTTGCACACATACACCCATACATACACCCGCACACAAACGCAGCCGCGTGTGTGTACACACATACACACACCCAGCCTCACACACACAGCCGGCCCCCAGGGTCCTATCCCTCCCTCAGGAGTGCACAGAGCCCCAGGCCCCTCAGCTCGGGAGCTTGATCTGGACGCTGCCTCTGGTGCCGTGAAGAGCGCAGCCTGGTATCGGGTGGCCCTGCTTGAACGGCATGCACACCGTAGCCAGCTGTGGCACCCTGGGCCAGACGTTCTCTGTGTGACCATCACCTGGCCATAAGTTTAACTAAAAGTGCCATCTGCAGGGTGGACATCCAGGGGTTTGTGTCTGTCCACCCAGGCCGTGCGGGCCCCAGGCCTCATCCTCTGCCCCAGGGGTCATGCTGCTGTCACATCAGGGACGAAGCACTGTGGCCGACTCAGAGTCCACCCTCACTCCCCACCACGGCCTGGTGTGCACCCTGCACCCCCAGGCCACGCCACCTCCTTCCTCCCACACACAGGCCACCTCTGGGCCTCCCCACCTCCTCTGTTTCTCCATGTCTGGAAGGCTCCACAGAACTCCTGCCCACTCTGCCGTCCAGGCCTGGGGTTCCTTCTTCCTTCTGTCGTTCCACACACATGTCAGAGCAGCGGCCACAGGACCACCCGTGCTGCTGCCCGAGCACCAGGTGTGGACAGACCAGAAGTCAGCCTGCCCTCAGGGGCTCCTGGCCTGGGGTGGGGGGGTGTAATGGGAGCCAAGCGTGCACACTGCCTCCCCAAAGCCTGGAGAGGAGGGCTTGAGGGAGCCCCAGGAGGAGGCCTCGCCCAGCCAGGAGGGCCAGGGAGCTGATCCCGATGGTCAGACCTTCAGGGAGACGTCCGTGGTGCAGGAGAGCGCAGAGGCAGAGGTGGGGCAGCCCGCGGGAGCCTGCCACGGGCTTGATGGCTCCAGTGGGCACGGGGAGGGGCACCGCCAAGCTGAGGCCAGGTTCAGACTGCACACGGCTCACCGTGCCATCTCGCCCCCTAGGACTCTGACCCAGGAGGACCCAGGGGACAACCAGATCACACTGGAGGAGATCACGCAGATGGTGAGCCAGGCCTCCCAGGGCCCCAAAATCACTGCTCGGGCCGCTGACCAGGCAGGCCCCTCCCGTATGGGTTCCCCAGGGCAGCCGGAACAGAGCAGCAGGAATGTGTCCGGTCCTGGTCCTGGAGGCCTGGCATTCGAAGTAAGGTGTTGGT
This sequence comes from Canis lupus familiaris, assembly GCF_011100685.1. NCBI lineage: Eukaryota > Metazoa > Chordata > Mammalia > Carnivora > Canidae > Canis > Canis lupus. The sequence goes on from NC_049224.1 coordinate 58,556,859, forward strand.
GGAGCCGTGCTCCCCTGGCCACCTCAGGGGACGGGCCTTCCTGCCTCTTCTAGCTTCCGGTAGCCCCAGGCAGTCCTGGGCTGTGGCCGTGAATCTCTGATCTCTGTTTCCCTGTTCTGGGCCATCCTCACCGCTGCACGTCTCTGCATCACCTCCCCCATGCACGTCTGCCCCTGTGTCCCCCTCATCATAGAGACACCAGTGCCTCTGGAGAGGAGCCCGCCTCATGGACCCACGTTAACCTGGGCATATCTACAAACACCCTATTTACAAACATGGTGACGTTCCCAGAAACCAGGGACTCAGACTTCAGCGCGTCTTTTTGGGAGGGAGGGACCTCAACCCGTTACACCCCTGCCTCTCTTTTCCTCATCTTCAGCCCTCTGCCCACAGCTCTCATCCCCCCCACCTCCCCTCCACTCCTGTCCACTCCCCTCCCCTCCCCTGGAGCCGGGTCTCCAGGTAGGGCATATGTGAGGCCCCGCACAGGGGAACACGTGCCTACATCATTGGATCATGGGGCCCACATCCTGCCCTCTGAGTGCTGGTGGCCCATTCACATGCAGACACCACACTGACCCTTGGGGCAGGATGCTGGCTCCTTCCTGGGGCCTCCCCGCAAGGGAGCAGTTTCCCAACAGGGGCTAACTGGAATGTTTAGCCCTTGGGAGCAGGAGAGCCCCTTGTTCCCTGGCAAACATCCTGAAGCTCTTGCAGAACAAAGCGCCGCAGGAGCTACCCTCAGCCCTGACTTGTTCCCAGGGCCCCAAGCCTGTGGGGGCACATCCTGTGCAGAGGAGGCCCTAGAGGCCTCACCAGAGAGCCCAAGGGCCAAGGGCTTCTCATGGGAAGACCTGGACAGGCCCCGAGATAGGTGGGGGCAGGCATGCTTCCATTCTCTCTTCCAGGGTCGCCTTGTCTCTGGGGTGAGTGGGGGAGCAGGGTCAGCTGCTCCTGGCCAGGCCTCTCCCCAGCCCGGGCCAGCTGCTGGTCCTCAGGCCTTCAGTCCAGCCATCCCGAGCCCGGGAGAGTGGGCTGTGCTGCTCACCTCCTGCGGGGGCTCCCTCCCCATGAGAGTCCTTACCCCCAATCACAGTGGCCTGCTTGGCACCTGCTGCTCCTGCCCCCGTGTCCCCACTACCTTCTGAGAACTTGTCCCTCCCCGATGCCATCATGTCCCTGTAGTCCTACATGAAGGCCTCTGGCCCGGGGTCAGCATGCCCGGGACCATGGACACCCCAGTGCACACACTCACAGGCTGCAGCGGGAGGTCCTTCCTCTGCTTCCCTACATTCTGTCCCTGCCTGCCCTGTGGCTGCAGCTCCCTGGAGCAGGGACTGTGTTCTCTGCTGCTTCCGTGTCCAGTGTCTGGCCAGGACCTGCGAGCAGCCCTTTGTGGCTATTTGTTGAAGAAGGGGTGAGGGGGGCAGGCAGTCTAGGAGGTGGGCTTGCCCCCTCGATATGGGGTAGACCCTGTTCCCTTGTGATCAGTGCAGCTTTGGGAGAGCTCAGCCCAGCCCCTGGGGCCTCTGGGCAGGACAGCTGGCCCCTCTGTGCCCTGTGGCCCGGCTGGAGGCCAGGGGTTGAGCCTCACTCCTGACTCCTCCCTTGTGAACACAGGCCCCTCCCCCATGGACACAGGTCCTTCCCTTGTGGGCAAGGCTCCTCCCTCATGGACACAGGCCCCTCCCCTGAGGACACAGGCCCCTCCCCTATGGACACAGGCCCCTCCCCTGTGGACACAGGCCCCACCCCTATAGATACAGGCCCCTCCCCCATGGACACAGGCCTCTCCCCTGTAGATACAGGCCCCTCTCCTGTAGGGGACATGACCAGAGACATGGAAACTCCAAGACAAAGGCCAGACTGCCATTTTCTGGGTGCCCCAGGGGGATCACATCTGTGAATTCATACCTGATGATGAGTTTTAAAAGGAAATGTGGAGGCAGCTACCAATGCAGACAGAACCTATAGGGAGGGACAGGTCACTGGGAGCCTGGGAGTCCTAGCCGGGGCTCCGGCACATTTCCTGCCGAGTGACGTGGGCCAGTAGGGTCCTCTGGGAGCCTCTGTTGTCTCATTCCTGAGCCAGGGAAGGTAGCCTCCTGCGAGCTGGCTCGGGGAGCACAGGCTTGCACCGCTCAGGGCACAGCAGATCGTCCCTTCCCTCAGTGCCCTCCCCCAGCCCCCAGAACCTAGGCCAAGATTACAGCAGAGAAGCTGCCAGAAATCCAGGAGGGCCTAATTCAGGACTTAACTCCCCTCAGGCCGAAGGCGTGAAGGCAGAGCCCTTTGAAAACCACTCGGCCCTGGAGATAGCGGAGCAGCTGACCCTGCTGGACCACCTGGTCTTCAAGAAGATCCCTTACGAGTGAGTGGGTGCGGGCACCAGGCCCTCCTCTTGCCACCTCTCCCCCGGCCAGGGACCTGCCTTGATGCATCCCTGGAAGGTGCTAGGCTTCCACAGCCACCTGACTTCTCTGCAGGGGAACAGAAATGTGCGTGTGGGCAGGGATGCAGGAGGATCCTCTGTCCTGACCTCACGTTCTGCACACACACATGCACGCACACGCACACGCACACAGGCACACACAGTAAGTATTCCAGAAGCATCTCCAACTCGGTGCTCCTACTCCGGGGCTCTAGAACAGGAGTGTTTATGCAGAAAAGAGTGAGTGTACGTGTGCACACACGTGCACCTCAGGAACAGAGTGAGGGCACAGCTCTGGAGTTTGAAGAAGCCCCGAGGCCTGGCATTGCCTCGGTCACCCCCAGGTACTAGCAGTAGTCCCGCTGTTTAAATGAGCGCCTACCCCTCCTTCAGCTAACAGCGCAAATGGTGTTCATACACGGCATCGTCACAAGGACACGGCTCTCCCCAACAGGCCACGAAGCCTGGGGTGGTGTTCAGGATCCACGTTTATGTGTAAAGCCGAGGTAAACCTCCTCGTAACTAAGTGTTTTTGTGAGCTTCTGACAACTGTCCGAGAACAGCTTCCCCAAATTGGGATCTCCAGATCTGAGGCCCCGAATCACTGTAGGGCTTTGGGTGTGTCTGCTCTCCCAAAGGCAGTGCCCCCGAAACTCCCGATGGCTGTCCCCGGCATGGAGGGTGTGGGCATTCCAGGCACATGCTGGATCTCTGGGGAAAGGCTGGCTCGTTCCTGATGGGCTCCCCTGGGAGGAGAAGCAGAGTCTCACACATGTTCCCCCCAAGTCCTGACCACAGCAGCCCACCGGGGTCCCTCACTGTCCCTGCCAACACAGCTTCCCTGGGAGGCTCGGATGGCTGTGGGCTCCCCACACAGTCCTCGTCGCCAGAACACACAGCTGGCTGGCTCATAGGCTCCTCACCCCTCTGGCCTTGTCTGCAGACCAGTGTCTGCACAGTGAGTCTGAGGTGCCAGGTGTCCCTGTCAGGAGCGAGATCCAGAACAGGACCTGCTGGAACTTTGCACTCCACAGCAGCTGACACGCCTCCCCACAGAGTCTGTCATCTTGGCCTGGCAGCAGCCCTGTGGGGAAAGTGTGATCTTTGTTCCCATCTCACAGATGAGGCCACTGAGGCCCTGAGCTGGTACAAGCAGAGCTGGCCACATGCCCAGGGCCCCTTCCTCTTGGGGGCTCCGCAGAACTTACTCCCCGAGATGTGAAAGCCTTTCAGAAAGCAGAGAAGTCAAGGTATGGAAGGGAGGGAGGCCGAGCTCATGCACCCTGGGTTCACTTCCCGCAGGGAGTTCTTCGGGCAAGGCTGGATGAAAGTGGAGAAGAACGAGCGGACGCCCTACATCATGAAAACCACCAAGCATTTCAATGACGTGAGTACAGGGATGGCAGGGGGCTGGGGCGGAGCGGGGGGGGGTGGCCTTGGGGGGGGCGTGCCTCCCTCTCCGGGTTCTTCATCGCTGGACCCTGTGATCTGTCACAATCTCACACCCAGCCTAAGGGATGAAGGCTGTGAGCCCACACTAGACACAGGGAGACCGAAGCTCCTCGGGCCGACGCCTGGGGTCTGCTGGCTGCCCACCCCCGTGGCTTGAGGACCACCTGTCCAGGCAGCCTCCGCATGGCCACCCAGGCTGCAGCCCCTGCAAGCACAGGGCCGCTCCCAGCCTCTCTGGAACCTCGAGGGCACCCTGAGGGGGTCATCCACTGGGGGGAAGACCTTTGATAGCTGCAAGCAGGGAGCACATGACTCCACTTGTCTGACCGCCCAGCCGGGGCTCCCTGGCAAACACCCCGCATTGGGGAGGGTCCTGGGCAGCCAGGAGGAAAAGCAGGAGACCCCTCCCCCCATTCCCCCATCCCCTGCACCCACTCCACCCCCGCCCAGCCTGCACTGCAGCTCAGGGGAGGAGCCCTATAGGGAACCCAGCAGCAGAACAGCAGGAGCAGGCCTGTGTCCGGCTAGAGGGAGTAAGTGGGGCAGGTAGGCAGGTCCTGGAAACACCATCCCTTGCCCTCCCCACCCCAGTGCGTGCCCAGGACCCAGGCGAGCCAAGGGCGAGGCCACAAAGTGAGTACTTGCTGCCCGTTTGCCACATGCCGGGCACTGTGCTGTGGGCTTCGTCATCACCATCTCATTCCCACTTTATGACTGGCTAAATTTCATCCCCAACGTTACACAGCAGGACAGCCTGCTTTGAACCTACGCAGTCCACCTCCGAGGGCTGCCCTCATCACCACCTGGCATCTGGCCATCTCTCTTAAAATCCACATTCCTGGCAGACACAGTGTGTGCCTCCCTGATGGAGATGTCCCAGCCTGTAACTGTTTCTAGATCTTTCTCTGGCCCTTTGCCTGTAATTTCTTTGCCTCATTGAGTGGTACTGACTGGGTTCTGCAGCATTGGGGCTTCTTAGGACAGGGAGCTGGAGGCATCAAGGTGCCCAGGTGCACCCCCCTGCCCATGCCCACCCCTGCTGCCCACACCCTCCCCCTGCTCCCCTCGTACACCACCCCTGCCCGCACCCACACCCTCCCCTCTGCCCACATGCACCCCCTCTGCCTGAAGCCCCTTACAATGGAGCTGAGTGGAAATGTTGGTAGTGAATCTCAGGGGTGGTTCCACGGTGCTTCTCATATCTCCCTGTTTGGGACAATGTTTGTTTCTTTATCAGGTTAAAGAAATTATTTTCCTTGTTTGTTAATGCAGTTACCATAGGAATTTTATCTTTTCTCCCCACCTCAAGTATTGAGATGGGCCTACAGTTTACTCCCTTTAACCTGCTGATGTGGTAAATGCCGATTTTTCTCTAACAGTCACACACCCTCTCATTCCAGAAACAAACTAACGTCGTCATGGTATAGTAATGGGGTGTGTGATTTTCCTTCTTGTGTTGTCCATATCTGGGTTTGGTATCAAGATTTTACTCCCTTCATAGAATAAGTTGTAAGATACTCTTTTTTTCTCTATGTTCTGGAAGACTCCACTGAGCTACTCCTTTAAAAAAAAAAATCATATAACTTACATGTAAAACTGGTTTTGGGTTCAGTGTTTCTTATGGAAAAGAAAAACCTTTATCACTTCAATGTAATTAAGAGTTACAATATGGTACTGTTTTGTGTTATCATTTCTTCCTGATTCTCTTCGGTGTTTTCCATTCTTAAATACTTTTATGATCCATTCTTTTGATGCACACCCTGCAGAAATTATTTCTGAGAAGATTTCTTGGCAGTAAAGCCCTACAGTTTTTATTCATCTATGAATGTCATTTTATTACCTTAACTTTTTTTATAACAAGTAGTCTTTTTCTACGTTTTCTTAGTAATCATAGATTCATAGGAAATTGCAAAGAAAAGCACAGGGCGACCTCGACCTAGCTCTTCCCACTAACCCAGCTCCACACAGTCCTAGTTCCATGATGCTTTAGTCCCACCCACCCCCAGCTTCCTGGCTGCCCCCCATTCCACCCACATTTGATGTGTGTGTCTGTATGTGCCTGTCTGCTGGGGGCAGGGAGGCCTCTTCCACTTTATATGTGAGACCAGGATGCCACAAAGTGTAGGGTCCTCTCCAAGCCCAGTGGTGTGGACTGTGGCAGAGCTTGGCTTTTCTTTATTCTTCTAGATTAATCATGGAATCATTTCATCAGGTTCTCAAGAAAGCTCCCATTGCATGCTTATTGGATTGCACTAAAGCCACATATTAGTTTTTTGGCATATTTATATTCCCATTTGGGAATTTGATCTTTTTCTTCATAATTTAAATGTTTAAAACCTGTGGTAATTTTTTTTTTCCCATAGCATCTTCCAATGTTCACATCAGTTTAGGTTCCTAGGTAATTTACACATGACCTTTCCTCATGGTATTTTCTTGTCGGTATTGCCGATACATAGGAAAACTTCTCATTTTCATATCTTGAGTCTTTAACCAATCACCCTAATGTTAATTGTTCTGCTAATGAGCATCATCTTGGGATTTTCAAACAGGCAATCATATCATCTGTAAATAATGGTGATTTATCATCTTTGCAATATTTATGCCTCTTTCTTTTTTCTTGTCTTTCTGCATGGGCTTAAAGATCAGTAACTTGATTGCTTCAGAAATCATCCGCAATGAAGACATCAATGCAAGAGTGAGCGCCATCGAGAAGTGGGTGGCTGTGGCTGACATATGCCGCTGCTTACACAACTATAACGCTGTGCTGGAAATCACCTCGTCCATGAACCGGAGCGCAATATTCCGGCTGAAAAAGACGTGGCTCAAAGTCTCTAAGCAGGTGCGGGTGGGAAGCTGGCACCATTACCTGCCTGGGGCTGGGCTGGGCTGGGCTGAGATTCTAGAGTACTGGCCTCTGGACATCCCTAAGTGGGCAGAGGACAGGGTGAGGGCCAACATTCCCAGTAAAACCCCTTCTCCCATATCACCTGGGACCAGTATTGGACCCACAAATGTGGCACTGGGACCCACAGGACTTAAATTCCCACTTGAATAATTAATACTCCAAAGCAGGAAGCATTAAGACAGTGATTATTGGTCCCAATGCTGTTCTCCTTGAGTTGGGACAAAAAAGTGGTGGCTTCATGCAGACACCAGTCCAGATCTGCAGGGTTGTTGACAGTGGTGGGATGATCTCCCAAGTTCCTTCCCGGGATTCTAATTTCACCACCCCTTCTGGCCACCAGGGATAGTTGATGATCTCAAATGTGGGCTTGATCTTTATTCATTCAGAATGTGATTCTGAAATGTGGATTCTTCCTTGGGAATAAAGTTCCCTGCACAGTAGTCATGAGGGGGCATCTCTCCTAAGAGGAGCACACAGTGGGGCCATTGGGCCACCTCCCTGATGCATGTGTCAGGTGCCCCAACCCCAGCCTGCATGTGTGCAGGAGGCTGGATGGACGCCATCAAAGGGCAGAGTAAGTTTGACGACAGTGTCTGTGGTCCCACAGCTAGTGGGCTCTGTGGGGCCCAGGGTCTCCAGGGGTCCTGTCTCATCTAGACTGCTCTGGATTTGCATACCGAGTCCCCCTCAATGTTCTCTTTATTACCTGCTCTCCTACCATCCTCTTGCCAATGGCAGGTCACGATTCTGCACCCCCAGGCAGGCAGCACATCCATGAATTCCTCTTCCATAGATAAGCAACCAAACCCAGCAAGCCCTGGGATGCTGCCCTTCACCACATCTGTTCACTCTGGCCCAGATGGCAGCAGACTGCAGCGTGCTGTAGGGATGGCCCTGCTCCCAGCAAGCCTGGGCTTCTTGCTCTTACACACAAACATGCCAGGGCATGGACAGGGGACGGTGCCAGCTTGTCAGCGCTCCTGGAAAGAACAGAGGCTGGAGCTCTGGGGCTCAGGTCTGTGGGCACATCTGGCCATGTGTGAAACATGGTGCTGTGAACTCCAGAGGCCAGGGGCTGAGCCGGATGCTGTGGAACCCCCATGTCATCCAGGCTAACTTGACTTGCCAGGGCTCAGGCAGGGCTGTCCGTGGAGTCTGAGGGCCCATTCCAGGTCCACATCTTTCTTCTCCTGCCCCCAGACCAGCCACACTTCCCACCACTGGGGGTGCTCTGTAACTCTCTTGGCCTCGTTCTCCAGCATCACCCATGGTGCGGAGTTGGGAGGGAACCAGCTTGACTAGCCTGAAGTCTTCTGTTCTCTCTGGAGAGTGCAAATAGGGGGCAGTTAGAGGTGCAGAGGTGAGGCCTGGCCTGCATTCTCAGATGTCATTTAGGACCTGGGGCCACCAATCAGAGATGCCTTGGAAAGCACAGGCAGGCCTGCATGCTCTGTGGCCGGCTGGGCCCGGCCGGCTGCTCCCAGCCCTTCAGCAAGGCGCTGGGCATCTGCGCATCTACATGGTGCCCAGCCCACACCAGCCAGGGACTGGGCGCTGCCCCTCCACAGGTGTCCCATGAGATACTTGAGACCTACCAGAATGGCTCTGTTTCTGCCCGGAACATAGCCCCAGCAGCTGCTTGAATGGCCAAAGCTGGAAAGTATTGTGTCCGAGCCCAGGCAGGCCTGTGCAGGAGCCAAGCAGTCAGGTGGGGCCTGCTGGCTCTGTTTCCCTGTTCTTCCCCATCTCCTTTGAAAGGGGAACACCCTCCAGGAAGAATCAGAGGTGGCCCTCCACCGGCTGGTGCAGATGGCTTACGGGTCTGTGTGTCGCCTCCCTGGAGGATGGTTGCATTTTAGTAGAAGCAGAAGTCTCTCTTAGGCTGGCAGTCCTCTGCGGCCTCTCTGGGCGGGAGCGGCCTTGGCCATCAAGTGTTCTGTTCTTGGATGGGACGGGATGACCTGCAGGGTGCTCTGTCATCATCTTTGTCCTCGATACCACTTACAAGGCAGGCTCCCTGCTTGGTCTCTGGTTTCAGTGACCAATTCCGAGGACCCCTTATTTCTCTGCCCACCAGCAGAGATGCCCAAGACCCCAGGGGCTTGTGTCCCCTTGGGCACAAAAAGGATGGACACTCCTGTTCCCACCAGGAGATACTTGAGCTGCTTCAAGTTGGAACTCACTTCTTTAAGCAGCGGCTGGGAAAATTCTGTGGCCTCCCAGGCTTCACACCTCCTCCCCGGACAGAGCGCCACCCCAGAGGAGCACAGATGGGGAAGGAATCAAAGCATGCCCGTCTCAGAGCCACAGATTGGGGCCAAATGTATACCAAAACTCCACACAAATGAGAATGTCGTCCTAGGTTCTCATGACCACCGGCAGGGTGATATTTCCTCTGTGGGCCTCCTGAGCTAGCATCTGTGTGGCCCAGTCCTAGGATATGAATGATCATTGCCTTAGGGAATACCTGGGCCTTCACTCCCATTTTCTTTCTTTTTTTTTTTTTTTTTTCACTCCCATTTTCTGACTGTGAAAGTGGAGGCCCAGCAATGTGAGAGGGGTGGTGTCTTGCCCGTGGGCTCACAGAGGCTGCTTGCCACTCCCGCCAAGGCCCCAGGTCCAGGACTCTCAGCCTCCATCTGGCCTCAGGCCTCAGGTCATTCCTCCACAGGCAGGTGGGAGAGAGCGGCGAGGGGCAGCAGCTCAGGACAGTTAGCCAAGGGCAGCCATCTCGGGGGAAGCAGGACCCCGTGTCCTTGGCTGGGTGCCCCTTTCACTAGCTCCAGAATGCATGTGTGCTTTGAGCCGGGCTCGTCCAAACTGGGTGCTGACGCTTCTCGTCAGGAAGAGAGCGACCTGCACGGTGTGCTCGGCCAGCAGATCCCCTCGAGGAGTCACACAGTCTCTTCTCCCGTCACCATGAACACTCTGAGTCGTTTTCTGTGGTCAGATCTCTCAGAGGGACTCTGGCCCAGAGCTTAGGGGTGCTCTCGGCCCAGTGGCCGTGTCCCTTCCACGTGCGGGCACACAGCTGGCCTCTAGTGCTGTTTCTCGGCCACCATCTGGACTTTGGGGACAGGAACTGGAAAGCAGGGCTCACCGTCCACCTCAGTGATGCATACATGAGGGAACCAGGGCCACCGAGGCACAGGGGTTCCCCCCGCATTGCAGAGCCAGGCCCAGGGCAGCCCCCCGGGACACACACCTGCTCAGACAGATGCCAGTGTCCAGCCTGCCATGCAGCAGACAGGACCCTCGGCCCGGCCCTGCTCTTCCCCCTCGTGGCCTGTCCTCCTGGAGCATCAGCTCACCTGCATCTTCTTTCTTGATTCCTACATTTGCGGGGATCCTGGGATACACAGGTGAAGGTGGGTCCCTCGGCCACACCCCTGGGTTCAGGGCACAGGAAGGGCTTAACTCTGGAGGGGCTCCTTGCATGTGCCAGCCCCACCCCCGCCCCCTTGATGTCAGGGTGCGGGGTGTTTCCAGGGCCCAGAATCACCCCACGTCTGTTTCTGAAGGGTGTGTGCATGGTCACAGGCCCCCAAAATGAGGGCCTGTGTCTGCCTCTTCAGGAGGTGGGGGGTGAGGTTCCAGACCCTGGAGGTCCCCAAAAACGCCCACCTTCAGAATGGAGGTGGTTCTGGAGCCCCAGGCAGCCTGTGGAGTGTGGGCCGGTGCCTCGGGCCACGGTGCGTGCCGTGGGTTAGTAAATGCTTCTGATTCTTTCTAGACAAAAGCTTTGATTGATAAGCTCCAAAAGCTTGTATCATCAGAGGGCAGATTTAAGAATCTGAGAGAAGCTCTGAAAAAGTAAGTGTGTGTCATTTTGTCACCCCACTGTTTAAATCGTAGAACCACATTGCAGAGGCATTCACGGGCCGCATCCGGCTGGAGCAGGAGGTCTGTCTGTCTGTCTGTCCGTCCGTCAACCTGCGAGACCCCTAGGTACCCCCGACCTCCAGGGTGGGTCAGCTTTGTCCTCTATGACCGCCAGAGTCTTGGTGACATTTCCCGAGAGAGAGAAAGAGAGAAAGGGAGAAATTCACTGGTGTCCAGTGGGTCCAACAGCTGTGATGCCAGATGCCCCTCCTCTGACCTGCACATTCTCCCCACATTTCAGTATTTCTGATATCAGGATGTGCCTTGAAGTCAATGTGTTTATTTAATGATATTGTATTTCCTCTCTCAACTGAGAATTAGTCCTCAAAACAAGAGCACATTGTACAGAAAATGGCATCTTGGAAACAAAGAAAGGCAGTTTTTGCAACAGTTGCACCCTACCATTTGCAGAGCTCCACTAGCCACACCCTACTGTTTGCAGAGCTCTGGTAGCCACACCCCACTGTTTGCAGAGCTCCCTTAGCCACACCCTCCTGTTTGTAGAACTCCCGTAGCCCCCCTGTTTGCAGAGCTCCCTAGCCACACCCTACTGTTTGCAGAGCTCCCCTAGCCACACCCCACTGTTTGCAGACCTCCCCTAGCCACACCCCACTGTTTGCAGACCTCCCCTAGCCACAGCGCTGCACCCACATCAACCTGCCTATCATTTGCAGAGCCTCCCAGCCTCAGCCCTCTTGTCACTAGACCAGGATCATCCTGTGATGGGGCCTGTCTTGTGCCCTATAGGATGTTTAGCAGCATCCCCAGCCTCCACTCATGAGATGCTAGTGCTCCTTCCCCAGATTCTGACAACCAGAGCTGTCTCCAGACGTCCCGGGAATGCCCCTGGGAGGCAAAACCACCCCCACGGAGAACCACCACTGCAAGATACTCCCACCCCATTTCTGCAGACAAGGAACCCGAGGCACTAGTGGCCACAGTGACAGAGCCAGGCACTGGCCCAGAGCGGCCTGCAAGGCCAGAGCTCTGTGGTTTGCCGCGGGCCACTTCCCAAGAGGGTCTGGGCAAGCTCCCCCAGCACAGCAGTGCCTCAGCCCCTCACTACATGCAGTGTCCACCCACGCACAGGCAATGGCTTTGGTGTCCCCTCCCCCATGTTTGCTGTGTGAGGCCCCTCTGCACTGGTCTCTGTCCTCCTTCTGTGGGGAGAGCTGAGTCGGCCCCACCCTCACTCCCCTGTGCCCCTCCGGAGACCCTGAGCCACCCCTGGGTGCTGACTACTCAGAGGCCAAGAGCGCCTGTGCTGCCATCATGCCGATCACAGGGTCACTGCCCCTGGGGACAGGGCAGGCCAGCACCCCTGGCCACTGGCGGCAGCCCAGGTACTCCACTGACAGCCCATCCATGCCCCCTGCTGCCCCCACCACACCTGGTCCGTCCCTCACCAGCCCCTTGTATCATTGCCGTACTCATCCTCACTGTATTTGTCCTCAGACAGATGTCCCACCCATCTGTGCCATCTCTCTTGTGCCGGGGCTCCCCAGAGCTCCCCATGGGCTGTGCTTGTGGGGGGCTGCCCCACCGTGCATTTACCAACCTGCCATCTGCCCTGGGTGCCTCTCCATCTGCCTCTTTCCCATGGCTTCCTCGTCCACCGCCGCCCCTGTTCTGTCTTGGCCTCCATGCTGTGTCTCCTCTTCCCTGTGGGCCTGTCGCAGTGCCTCTGCTCCCTGCCACATGGGGCGGCGGGGTCTCCAGGCATTCTGGGGGTTGAGACCTTCATGTAAACCAGGTTCTTGCTTTATGGACACATGGGATAAACGTGTCCTGCATCCGTTCTCCAGAGGCGCTGTGGTTTTCCCATAGAGCTGGGCATGCGAACCCCTGGGGGTCTGCCTCACCAGGTGGGGGACAGTGACCAGAGGGAAGGAGGTGGCCATCTGTGGGCACAGCTGGTGACCTGCCTGGACAAAGAGTCCATGCTGAGCCTTACCATGTGGGTCTCAGCCCCATCACGGGCCCCAAGCCTTCATACAGCCCATCATTGAAATGTTTTTCACCCAGGCTAGTCAACAGCCAAGACTTCACCCCTGCATCCTACCCCTATTCCCCGAAGCCACCCTCTTCAATGCCCCTGGGCCCGCCTATAGCACTGGCTGCATGCCCAGACACCCTGAGTATGACTTCATCCACCCTTCCCATTCCCCAAACCCACAGCCCTGAGAAGCCCATGAGACCATCCCCTCCTGTCCACCTGCCAGCCATCAGAGCCTCCGAGCAACAGAATTTAGCTGAGATCTAAATTCTTCAGTAACATTTGGTCACCGGCCCTTTTGGGGTCAGTTCTGGTTTTGCCCACCCGCCCAGCCTCATCCTAACCCAGCACACATTTGCATGTCTGCACACTGGCCGCAGTTTGAATAGGAAGCCCTCCATTTGGAGGAACATGGGGCCAGGCTACTGCCATAAAGCCAGGTCCCTCAGCTGCCTGAAGTGAAGGACAGGACCAGCCATGGGGAGCCAGTCAGCTAGCTGACCGCCAGCCCATCCCCAGACCCCCTGCGCAGGAGTGAAAATCCACCCCTGTGTGGATGTGAGGAGTCAGGGGCTCCAACATACCAAATACCTCTTTCCACCTGCATTCTCTGCCTGTGACCACACAGCAAAGCCCCGTCTCCCGCTAACGAGACAACGGAGCAGTCAGTGTCCAGGTGGCCAAAACCAAGATTGGACTCTGAGCCCCACCCCCCTCCTGCCCCACGGCAGTCTTTTCCCCAAAATCTGAGTACCCGATTTCCTTGCACCACGTGCCAGAAGCTTGGACCCTAGCCCTGGCGGTGATGGCCCACCCAGCCCAGCCTTAGTGCCCCTCACACCCTCCCTGGAAAGAAGAGATCCCAGCCAGAGGCAGCGGAAGGTATGAGAGTGGCCCGTCCCTCTACTGGGTGGGACAGAGCGGAGAGAAGGGAGAGGTGACCACTGAGTGGAAGCCCACCAGGCAGCCACGTCTGACTTCAAGTTGCTGGTACCACATGATCCCTGTCGTCCAGCCTGACGTCATCAGAAATTTCTTGGTAGAAAGAAACATCAAGTTGGGGACCCCAGGCAAGCATAGGCAGGTGAGGCCTGGGTGCCAGTGTCTTCCAGGCAGCATCATGCCACATCCAGGCACTGCCCAGAAAACCAGAGGCAGTGATTAGGATGGAGAATGGGGCTCTTTTCTCTCTTTTCCCTAAGACACCAGATACGGGCATGTGAGGCATCTGTCAGAAGAGGGAGCAACCCCATATCAGCTCTTTTGGATAGGCCATGGTCCAGGGCAAGACCCTCCCTCCCCAAGGCGGCCCAGGGTACCCACAGGGAAGGGTCAGAGCCAGCCAGACATTGGGTGTTTAGCCTACAAGGAGACCTCTGCATGCTTCCCTTGTCATTCGGGTGCTCCCCACGGTCAGTCCCCACACAGTGGCACCCGTTTGGGACCCTCCATCAGCCCTCTCCTCCCCACACGGCCCCCATCCGCCACCCCCACACATCCACCGGCACAGCTCTGGGTTTCGGTTGGTTGGTTATGTGTCTGAATTTGCTGTGCATGCGTGTGTGCGCGTGTTCATGTGATTGAATTAACCACCTCACTAGGAAGGCAGTGAACAGGGACAGAGCAGTAATGGGGCTGGTGATGCCACCTGCAAGTGACTACTTTGCACGTCCACCGTGTTTCCCATGAGCCTCCATAGACAGGTCAGGAGAGGAACCCCTGATCTTCCCACCACTCTGGGCCCTTGGACACCCCATAAGACCTCCAGGAACACTCTGCATGTTCGGTCCCTGTGGCCACGTGGCCTCCCTCCCCACTCCTTCCTGGACCAGAGATCCTCCCCGGCCCCTGGTTACTGAGTCACCATCAGGTGTGGAGCTGGCAGGGGGAGCAGGCAAGCCCCGCTCAGAGACAGCTGGCCAGCCAGCTGCCACCAGCTGCAGCTCCAGAGCTACTTCTCCATCTTTGAACCGTGTCTCCATCCACCCTGAGCCTGTGCCTCAGACTCACAGGATGACAGGCGGGATGTGGAAAGTCATATACTGTGTGGTTCAGCGGGACCCAGATTGCCCTGCCAGTGACCCGTGTGAGTTTTGCTGAGTTTTTTAATCACAACCCACAGTATGCATGAAATGCATAGACATAAAAGAGGAACAAAAACCTCACTGAGCAATGTATACTTCTGGTCCATGCAATGAGCTCAGATGTTCTCTTTTATTCTACTTCTCGGTTTGGTTTTTTCCATTTTTTAAAAAATCTGATCAACACTTCTAAATTATTTTCAACACTCAAGAAAGAGTCAAGACTACAGTTCAAAATTTTATTTATTTATTATAGTCACAGAGAGAGAGAGAGAGGCAGAGACACAGGCAGAGGGAGAAGCAGGCTCCATGCACCGGGAGCCCGATGTGGGATTCGATCCCGGGTCTCCAGGATCGCGCCCTGGGCCAAAGGCAGGCGCCAAACCGCTGCACCACCCAGGGATCCCAAGACTACAGTTCAGAAAACGATTCTGTCCCGGTCTCCCTAGCTGCCATATCCGAGCCCCAGCTGCATTTACGTTCACGTAGCAGTCTCCTTATAAGTGACTCATGTTTTCCCCAAGATGAATGTAAATAAGAAGGAAAACTTTGTCAGGACAGTAAATGGAAAGCCACCTTACTTGCCATAATACAAAGTTACCACCATAAACAGATAGAAGGTCACTGAATTTTGGTCGGGATCCTGGTATTTGCCAACACTCTGATCCCGAGACCTGTTGCTATTTGTTTAAAAAGAAAGAAGTGAGGGCAGAGAATTGCCAAAGCTGTGAGACCACCAGACGGAAATGCAGTGCTTCTTACCGTAGGAACAACAGTATTTAATGTAGTGTAAGCACGTCACCAAAACTGCCTTGCAACCCGCTCCACTGTGTGAGCGAGCCTCAGGCCTGGGGGACCGGCCGGGGTCCCACAGCTAGCAGGCAAGGGCCCCCCATCTCCCTGCCTCACCTGCCTCTAGGGTGGCAGGTTGCCACGTGGCCCCCAGGAGACGAAGGGCCAATGGTGTGGGAACAGAGGTCACCTGCACCTGCAAGTCCATGCACAGAGCCCCCTGCACCTTCGTGCTGAGCTGAGAGGAGGCCGCGGACCCTGAGGGCACTCCCTGGAGCTCTTCCAGAGCATAGTGGCCGCTGGACCCATTGCAAAACCAGCCCCTTTCCCTGACCCTACCCAGAGGCTCCAGAAGACGCCACTGTAGAACCGGAACTGAAGCCCTTGCTTCAGAGCCACAAATCAGAGCTGTGGTCTGTCACTCCTGGGTCCCATCTCCCCCAACATGCTACCCCCTAAAAAGTCACCCATCATGGACATTGTCGCCACCCCCTGCCTAGAAGCCCCTTGCAGGAGGGTGATCTCAGAGGGCCAGGTCTCCTGCTCTGGCTCCCCGGTGCTTGGGTGGCCAGCGGCTCCTGACACAGGGGCCAAGGTCTCAAGGAGCAGAAGGACGTGGGCGGCTGGATTCCATGCTGGTGGAACAGGGTGGGGGCTGCAGAATCCTCCAGGAGGTGACTGAGCAGGACTGGACGGGGAGTCACAGGAGAGACAGGGTCAGGGGCTGGGAGGGCGCCAGGGGCAGAGCCCGAAGGCTGCATCTGGGACAGAGCGGAGGGGACCGGGAGGGCTTTCTGGCCCGGGGAGGGTGGGCACCGTGGGTGGAGAGGTCCCAGGCCCCACGGGCACTGTGTCACCCCGTCACCCTGGGACTGAGCCTCAGAGCCAGTGGACAATCCCAGGCCTGAGAGTTACCATTATTCTCAGGGAAGAGAAACCCTTTGCCTCCAGCAAAGCAAAAGACTCAGGCAGGGTGTTCTGTTTGTAGTAGAGGCTCGTGTTTTTAAATGAAAACGTTTTGTTTCATGCCATTTGCTTCAAAGTTGTGATCCACCCTGTGTCCCTTACCTGGGGATGTACCTCACCGACCTGGCCTTCATCGAGGAGGGGACACCCAATTACACGGAGGATGGCCTGGTCAACTTCTCCAAGATGAGAATGGTGAGTTTCCCCGGGCAGTGGGGGCAGCAGAGCCCAGACCTGAGTCCCAGAACCAGCAGGCCTGCTCCACGTGTGCGCCGAAGCCTGGATCTGGCTCCCCCAGCCGGGGCCGTGGTTCCCCCAGTGAGACCTGTTCCCTCCCACCCCCATGAGACCCATGCCCCCCGACCCTGGCAAGGGCCATGGCTCCCGCAGTAAGAGCTGTGTCCCCCCACCCCACCCTCCTGCTGCAAGGGCCGTGGCTCCCCCCGGGAGTTGACTGCATCGGGCAGCCCCTGCCGAGCCCGCCTTCCTGCACAACCTCAAATGATGCACACAGGCCGAGGGGTGGGTGCTTCTGGAACAGTATGCCCCGCCTCACAGGGAAGCAACCTGAGGCTGGGAGGGGTCAGGGACACCCCCCCCCCACAGTTACCCTACAGGTGAAGGGCAGAGCACCTTATGTGCACCCCTTCTTTTACTGTCTCTATGACACTTGCTTCTTGTGGCCCAACAAAATCATCAATGCAGCATCCCCCAGCACTAGCGAGAGGTTTCTAATTTTCCCAGAGAGACCTGGGGCTGTAAGGGGAGCAGGGGCCTGAGTTCTAGCTACCCCGTCTACCTTCTCGCTGGACCTGGGGTCAGGGCTGTGTGACGGGCTCCCCACAAGTGCCTCTTTGTGGAACGAAAGCTTGCTGACAGGTTGGGGCCCCTTCGCGGGGTGCCTGTGCACAACATAGCAGGCGCCTTGACTTTTGCAGGGAGGTAAGGGCTGCTTTGGGCTGTTGGTCAGCCTGCCCCACTGACAGAATGATGCGGTTTCTCTCGAATAATTGACCTGTAGATTTTTGATGAGTATTGCCCTGGGAGCAGTTTGAGCAGAAACCACGAGCCTTGGTGGGGCTTCCCAGGAGGCGGCTTCAGGGTCGGCTGTCGATGCCCCTTCTGTGCTGCAAAGTGGAGGGGCTTGGGGGGGGGGGGCACCAAGAGAGCAAACTCTCTTCTTAAACTCCCCTCCTTCTCACAGATATCTCATATTATCCGAGAGATCCGCCAGTTTCAACAAACTGCGTATAAAATAGAACACCAAGTGAAGGTAAGCCGCCAGTGCTCCGACCCTTGGGCTCTCACACAGGTGCTCTGTCTGGACCATCCTCTTCCTCCCTCATCCCTTCACATCTACCCACTCCCTTTCTCTCTCTGGCTCCCCTGGGCTCAAAGGCCAACTCCTCCAGGAAGCCCTCCCTCTCTCCTCCCCCCCTCCCCCCGCCACCAGTGAGTTCTCCCAGCTTCAGGCAGCAGGTGTGAACCTTGTCACCTGCCCTTGGATGGTGGAGGATTACATCTAATCCTCCACCAAGACAAGGGACGCCGCATTTTCAACATCTTTTTGTAAAGCAATATGCTCCCTGGTTACAAAGTTCGCAATTGGGAAAAATCCCCCAGCCACCAGGTCCCCACCAGAAGCAGGGGATCCCCATCTCTGTGCAAACAGCACGGCCCAACGTACTCACTTTGAGGTAGCACAGGCTACCTTGTTGCAGGAGGGTGTGGACACCACGGGGGCCCCGCAGGTGAGACCGGCTCCAGGAGGTGGGGAGGGCCCACCTGAGGATGGCCACAGGGAGCAGCAGCAGACAGGCCCCAAGCAGGTGAGCCTGGGCTCCTGGAAGCTTCCGGAACCTTGTCCTGAGGACCATGGGAAGCCAGGAAAGAAGATTACAGAACTGGTTTAACTTGTATTTGTAAAGACAGTGGCTGTGTGGAGGGTGGTCAGCATGCTGGTCTCACTTTGCTCTTGAAACCGCATGCCCCATTTCATGGACAAAGTAACTGAGACCTGCTGACCCAAACTCTGGCTCCTGATCCTATGACCTCTCCTCCGCGCAGACATCCATCCCCTCTGTCCCACCTCTCTGCCTTCCTGCTCAGGGTTCACTCAGTGTCCAGCCCCAGACAGATCCCCAAGCACCCCAGAAAAGCAAGCTCTTACTTTTGTTTTGTAGCAGATTTGCCTGTAAGAATCTGTTTTTGAGAAAAACCAACAGGTTACCGATTGGGCCCCTTGCCCCTGGTCTTCGCTCATTCTGCCATTCAGCGTGCTACGTGTCAGGCGTGGGATCAGGCCTGGGGCCCTCCTCCTGGAGCTCCACCTCGAGCTTGGATGGGAGGCACATGGAAAAGTGGCCACCTCACAGGGGTGCTGTTTGCTGACCATCTCCCCTAAAGCAAAGCTGCTCAGGGGGCTTGATCTTGAGCTTGCTCATCATGAAGAAGACGAGCTCGTCCATATGCTGGAGTTCGGGGGGCTTGAGGTCGAGATTTATGAGTTCTAGGAAGGGGTGTTGGCAAGAGGTGGCCAGCTGGGCCTGGAAGACCAGCAGCTCATCTGGACTGTGATGTGGGGGTCACTTCCTGGACACACTGGTGGGACCCCTGAGCTGGACACTATCATCACTTTGTCTGCAACTAAGAGCCAAGGTGTTGGCAGCTCCCAGCCCCGCAGTAGCATGCTAGAGGCTCCAGCAGCAAGACGTGCACCCAACACCTGATTTTGCTCTAGCCGCCATCCGAAGATCCCCAAACGTGTGTTTTCTCTTCTGCCCTGGGTTTCTGCGCAAAAATATGAACCTTTGGTTCCAAACAGCTCACAAATGAGTGAGCCTTATAAAGACACCTGGCATAGCTGGTGCCTCCTGGGAGGGATGCTCGGGCTCGGGCTCCTCCATGTGCATTTAATTGTAGGAACCCAGAAGGTGATGTGGGGGAAGGAGGGAAGAATGAGTCAAGTCGAGCCATGGGTCCTCCTGATTGTCCACCCCAAGATCGTGCCCCGGAGTGAGCCATGCAAGGCCAGAAGGGGAGGCCCAGCCCATTTCTGCTTTCCTCCCTTGGGCTGAGCGTCACTCAGCACTCTGTCGGCCTCAGGTTAAATCTATCTTTCCAACATAAAGGAGACAGTGAAAGAACATATAAACCCCCAGATCACCCACCACTTGGATTCTATACTTGACATGTTAGATTTTTTTCTTTTCAAAAGAGGAGCCCAGAAAAGGGGCACCCAGGGGTTTCAATCAGTGAAGCTCTGCCTTTGGTTCAGGTCATGATCCTGAGTTCCTGAGATCGAGTCCCTCATCAGGCTCCCCAGTCAGTGGAGAGCCTGCTACTCCCTCTCCTGCTCCCCCTATTCATACTCTCTCTCTCTCTCTCTCTCTCTCTCTCTCTGTGTGTGTGTGTCAAACAAATAAATAAAGGCCCCCAAAAAGGCCCCAAATACTCCATCTAGTGCTCCACCAAAGATAAGGCAGTGGAGGGTCAGGCTGACCGCCTGTGATTTAATATTACCAACAGGACGATATTTACGGTCATAAGGAGATGCGTGAAGACAAAACGCAGCATGAGGCGGGTCTGCGTCGTGCACCAGGCTGGCCGCCCTTCGGGGGGCCTGCTTCTGGGTCAGATGCCACAAACACCCCATAGCCCTACTGCTTCTTCTCCTGTCTCTCCCCCCAGGTGACCCAGTACCTCCTGGACCGGTCTTTTGTGATGGATGAGGAAAGCCTCTACGAGTCCTCCCTCCGAATGGAGCCAAAACTGCCCACCTGAAGCCGCCAGCCCAGACCCGCTGCCCCACGGACATGCGCTGTGTGATGTTGTACATAGTTGTCTGGTTCCTGGATCTTCCTCCTTAGTATGTGCTTCTCCAAGAACACAGTCCGTTCTCGTTCTTAGATTCCTCTAGAAGCGGACCAGGAGCCTCGGCTCCGTTTCAGACGCCCCCCTGACTCCCGCAGAGCCTGGTTCCTTCCCACGACGTCCTCATCTTCCCGGCCCCTCAGCCTCTCAGAACGGGGGACAGAGCCCACGCAGACGCCAGCCTGGGCCTCATCCTGCTTCTGGCGCGCCCCGGCCCAGGCCCCCGGGCCGCGTGCCCCCCCACCCCGGGGCGTCCTCCCAGCATGTTCCATGTAGTTGTTATAACTGGGGGGTGGGGGGAGGCGGGAGGGGACCGCACCCTGAAGTCCAGTCATCCACAGATCTTCCCGCTGACGGTGATGCCAATTTCCAAAGCAGCTTTTTCAGCCAAAATCCCAGGGGTCCACACTCCCCGTCTCCCAGTAACCCGGACGGAGGGGAGTCCTCTCCACTGAGAACCATGCCCCGCGACACCAGCGCCGCCACCTCGTGCAGACACCACGTGCTCCTTGCTCTAGGAATCACACCAGGTAGCATGAGTAGCCGCCTCCGTGAACCCGGACGAGGCCCTGGAGCATCCCACGGGACACGGAGTCACCACACAAGGTCGCGTCGGCTTCTGCCGACCGCTGCCCGGCATTCACTGCAAGTCGGGGACGCAGAACATGTCACTTCTCCTCTTCTAGCTGCCTAACGGTTACTCCAAGCTTACGTTGAGATGCTCTGAGTCTGTATGCTTCGTGAAAATAGTACCACACCGTAGAACTAGGAAACCAATAACCGAGTGTTTTTATTGCATATACTGTAGTCCTGTCTGAACGCCTTCTAGCAGGAATATAGTACCGTAGTGCTTATTCTGTGAATATTACCATCGATTTTTTACATTGTACAGTAGAGAGAACGCGGGTTAACTCTGAAGCGGCAGGCATGCTCCACGACGACAGACAACTTTTGCTGTAAGCAATACCTAGTGGTATGAGAATTCTATTTCAAGTCCTAAAAATATTTCAACTTACAGCTTGTTTGGAAAAAAAGAAATTTCCATTTTTGTAAAAATATATGTTTCCTGATTACCTCTTGCTAAATAAATCTCTTCTATCTCAGGGTGAACGGTGAGTTTTGACGGGTTTCATTCGTTCACTCAAGGCATATCTGAGGAGCCCCTGGTTCTTCCCAGACTCTGGGCTGGGACCAGAGATCCAGAGTGACAAGGACACAAACTCTGCCCTTGGGGACTCACGGTCTGATAAGGGAGACTGAGCCGGGCATCTGCTGCCCCGTGACACGTTACGCCAAGGCTTAGTGGCTTGAATGAGTTTGTGTTGTTTCAGAGTCTTGGGGGGGGGGGGAGGTCGATGACAGGGCTCTGCCGAGGTCACGGTCACAGCAGGTGGGGCTGGTGGGGCTTCCAGGATGGCCCTCTGAGTAGCTGGAAGGTGACATTGGTGGGCACTGAGCTGGGGCTGTCCCCCCTCCCCCAGCACCCTCACCAGGCCTCTCGAGTGGGGCGTGAGCTCCTCAAGGTGGCAGCTGGTCCTGAGAGCCACCTTCCAAGAGGCTTGGGTAACAGCTTCAAGGCTACTTATGACCCAGCCTCAGACTTCCCACAACATCGTGTGGATCCAGCATGTCACCAAGCCCTGCCAGGTCATGACAGGCTGGGGAGCCAGCAGCTGGGACTCACAGCATCTTCATTACTCTAGAGACAGAGCCCATGAGCCCTACTATCACTGGGTAGGGCAGGCGGTGCCCTGCGGACCCGGGGAGGAGAAGGCATATCATGAAGGATGGGAGGGAGCCCCACAGAGATGCCAGGACAGGGATAAGCAAGGGTGACAGGTCACGCAGAAACCAGTAAGTGCCCAGACACCCAAGAAAGAGGCCACTTGTTCAGGATCGGCTAGCTTGAGTGGGCAACAGAAATCCAGTGAGAAGGGGGACATAGGGTTATAGGAGCCCGGAGATACGCATTTGCAGAGGGGAGGCAGCTCCCATTGGGCCTGCAGAGGACACACGGCCACCAGTGAAGCCCGCAGCGCCCAGGGGAGGGTGAGTGGGAATACACCGTGAAGGAAGAGTCTGAGTCCCGCACACCCCTGACCTTCTGGTGAGCCCAGCCAAGTCGCTCAACCTCTCTGAGCCTTGACTTCTTAGTCTGAGAAATGAGGTTGAGAATATTTCACCGCAGAATAGAATTAAACGAGTAACCCTTAGTGCTTAGCACAAAATGAACAGCTAACGGGGGAACGGGCGTGTTTTGAGGTTCACATGAGGGCATGGGGGAAGTCTTCTTTAAGGCAAAGCCACCTGCTGTTACTCCTTCCAGCAGGCTTTGAAGGCCTTGCCAGGCTCCATGGGCCTTGCCTGCTGGGGCGTCCAAGACAGGGATGGCCTGGCCCTTGCCCGCCATGGGCAGTCTGTGAGCTCCATGCACTCCTCCATCTGCTCCCGACAGGAAGGAGCTGGTGGTAGCAGTGCTCTCCCCAGGGGACATCTAGGGGTTGTCACGGTTGGTCAGGGAGGTGGGGATGCAGCTCAGCTCACAAGGTTCACCCCTCAGCCAGACTCCCCGGTTCAAATCCCCACACCACCACTTACCAGCGTATAACTTTAGGCAAGTTATGTAACCCTTCTATGCCTCAATTTCTCCTGTAAACCACGGATGGCAATACTCCCTGTCCTGCAGGGTTGCCGTGGAGATTCAGTGAGATGATTAGCACGAGGCAAGCACCTGACGACCTCCAGCTGCTTCAGGAAATCTTTACGGAATGCTTGAGCTCCGTGGACTCATGTATGAACAATGCCATCAGGGTCCCTGCCCCCAAGGCTCCCATGCTGCTGGGCAGCAGGCAAGGGACACATCTTGGAAATGCCCAAGGCAGGGTGGTAACCGCCATGAGGACTACCAGGCAGGGTGGTGGTCTGGAGGCCAAGATGCCTGACCTGACCTGACCTGACTTGGAAACCCAAGACCACGATGTCACGGTCACAGCAGCCACGAGGTCACCACTCCCGTGAGTGCAGGCTCTTGGGGCCAGGGGAGGTGCTGGGCAGTTCTCAGAGCTGTTTTGGGGCAAGATGACAGTGAGGCCAGAGGAACACCCCCCTCCCAGGTGTCAGATTTAAGGGGCTACCAAAAATCTCTGTAATAAAGATAACATCCTAATGGTTTTTAAAAGTCAAAATTGATATAAGCATCCGTGTGATGAACAGTCTAAGCATTTGTGATGCAAACAGGGTCAATATCCCTGGTGTTCCCTTTGGTCCCAGGCTCCCATGGGACCACTCTGGCCTCGTGCCACTCAATACAGGTGAGCAGGTGAGCCTCCCTGCTTGTCTGTGTTTGGCCGGCTGATTTGGAGGGTGTCTCCCGCCCCCAGCTCCTCAAGGAAGTTTTGTAAGGTCAGTTCACAAGAGCACAGCCGCCCTGGTCTCCGGTGTAAGTGGGTTTCACGGAGGCTAGTGGAGCTGCCTGCGGGCCTGCCTGCCCGTGCCGGCTTCTCCTCCCACCCTGTGATTCAAGACCACAGTCTCTCCCCCAGCAGTAGCCCTGCAGGGGCCCCGATGGCTGTGGGGGCAGGTGGTTATTGTCACAGGATGGGATGGTGCCGCCCAGACCCACCCACGCTCCATGCATTCATCAGACTCCCACGTGCGCATACCTGGCAAGCGGCACCCACCCTGTTCCTGACCTCCTAGACCTCCTGACCCAGCTGCAGACTGGATGCCCTTGCAGCCAACACCCCGCAGGTTTCTAGCTACAGCCACACTGCCCTCCTAGAGGACTGTCATCTAGGAGCCATCTGGGGGGTCCCCAACTGCCACCTCAAACGCAACCGGACCAAATAGATCATCAGCTTCCCAGTACACCTGGGCCTTCTCAGCAACCCATCTGGGTGTGCCAGCCAGAAACCCAGCGGGTCACCTTTGACTCCCACCTGCCATGTGTCATGGTTCCCATCCTTGTTCACCTCCTAATTACCTTCCCAGGCAGATGGTAGCCCGTCCCCGCCCCTGCCAGCACCCCAGGACCCACAGGACCCCTGCACTCTTTAAAACTGCTGAGAACTCTAGGGGCACCTGGGGGGCTCAGGCAGTGAGGGGTCTGCCTTTGGGTCAGGTCATAACCCCGGAGTCCTGGGATCAGGTCCCGTGTCGGGATCCCTGCTCAGCAGGGCATCTGCTTCTCCCTCTCCCTCTGCCTCCCCACCCTGCTCACTTGGTCACTTCCTCTCTCTCTCAAATAAATATCTTTTAAAAAACCTGTTAAGAATGTCCCCCAAGGGCAGCCCCGGTGGCGCAGCGGTTTAGCGCCGCCTGCAGCCCGGGGTGTGATCCTGGAGACCGGGGATCGAGTCCCACATCGGGCTTCCTGCATGGAGCCTGCTTCTCCCTCTGCCTGTGTCTCTGCCTCTCTCTCGCTCTCTCTGAATGAATAAATAAATAAATCTTAAAAAAAAAGAACGCCCCCCCAAAATCCTGAAATCATGACCTGAGCCAGAGGTAGACAGACACCCAACTAACTGAGCCACCAGGGTGCCCCTAAATAAAAATTTAAAGAAAAGGAAAAAAAAAGTACAAAGAACCTCTTTCTAGGCAAGGTGACATTGACAGGTTTTGGGGATCAGAACCTGATATCTTTGGGGGAACATTATCCTGCCCTCCAAAATTTCTGTCTCCCTCAATTACTGAAACACATACAACTGCCCACAACATAGCAGATGCTCTGTCATTTCTCTAGCCAAGTGTATTGTATTCTATAGTGTTTTTCATGATATGTTCATAATGTAATAACAATGTGCTGAACTGTTCTAACGTCTAAACAAAGTAGCTTTATAGGACAGTTCTCTTACGTAAATGGAAACGTGATTTAATGAAACGACATTTTATGAGCTGGGAGTATTTTGTGTAAATCAAATGGCTCTTTTGTGCTCAGTGGTAAGCATCACTAAGTGTGTCTCTCTTGCTAATACAGGGGTATCATTATCATCTAAATCATACAATTCAACTTGAAATTTAAGCTGAAATATTGTTGAGATACAAGCATGACCTTTGCATCCACTCATTACTGTTTTTTTTTTTTTTCAAATGACATGACACTCAGAAAAATTTAACAGGATCTTATGTTTTCAACCGGCTAAATAAACTGTAAGTAATGGACAGACCCAGTTCTTTTTTTGTTTTGTTTTGTTTTGTTTTGTTTAAGATTTTATTTATTCATGAGAGACACAGAGACAGAGGCAGAGACACAGGCAGAGGGAGAAGCAGGCTCCCCACAAGGAGCCCCAGGACCCCAGGATCATGACCTGAACCAAAGGCAGATGCTCAACGAAAGAGCCACCCAGGTACCCCATAAATAGCCTATTTTTAAATGAAATATCACAGAATGATCTTCAATGATTATTAAATGATTATTAAATTGAAAAGAATGAAAATTCTTTAATGAAAGAACTTTTAAAAATAATAATTCAGGGCAGCCCTGGTGGCTCAGCAGTTTAGCACAGCCTTCAGCCCGGGGGCTGATCCTGGAGACCCGGGATCAAGTCCCATGTCCGGCTCCCTGCTCAGTGAGGAGTCTGCTTCTCCCTCTCCCTCTGCCTCTCCTCCTGCTATGTTCTCTCTCTCTCTCTCAAAATGAACAAAATATTTAAAATATATATAGAAATATTTATATAAGTAAATAAATAGGAGCCCAGGCCCACAGGCCCCCCAACTGCGGCCTCTGAGACCTGAACAGAGGAACCAGGCTCGCACCAGAGGGCTGACCTTTGAGCGCTGACCTCCATAATGTGAGCTGATGGTTTTCAAGCCCGTGAGATCGTGGTCATTTGTTGTAGCAGCAACAGAGTGAGCACCGTGCCCTGCCCGCCTGCCCCGTTCTGTGAGTCCCCACGCGAAGGGCGTCGTCAGCCGCCTTGCACAGGGGAGGAGCCCAGACTGTCACAGGGCAAGTGGCAGCCACGGTTGCTGGGTTAGTGTGAGAGCCAGCTCTGCGGTCAGGTGTCAGGTCGGGTCTGCTGGTCTGAGAGCCACGTGCTCTGCACCCACCCTCTCCACCCACCCTCTCCCTGCGTCCCTCCCCTGGAGCACTCTGCTGGGAGCGGCATCCTGCATGCCCCTCCCCCCTCCCAACCCCCACCCTTTTCAGCGTCCCTCTGTCCCTCTGGGATGACTTTTAACTTTCTCTAGCCAGGAGTTCCATCTGTCTCATCTCAGGCTGACCCTGTCTATGCCACAGACCTGGGTCTCCTCTCCACTGCGGGACCCTACGTAGGGAGAGCGCCTGGTGTCTCCCGCCTCTCCCAGCACACCTGACCCACCGACTGCTCCAAAGTCTGGTCTGCTTCAAAGGGAGCTGCCAGAAAGAGAACAAAAAGAGAGAAAGCAGACCCCTCAGCATTAGGAACCCTCCACCTCAGAGGACATCATTGAGAAAGCCGGGCAGCCTACAGAACGGGGAAATATTTTTGCAAATCATGTATCTAATAAGAGCTTAGTATCCAGAATATATAAAACACTCTTACACCTCAACAAAAAGACAACAAATCCTCCATTTTAAAAACGAAGGAGGGATCCCTGGGTGGCGCAGCGGTTTGGCGCCTGCCTTTGGCCCAGGGCGCGATCCTGGAGACCCGGAATCGAATCCCACATCGGGCTCCTGGTGCATGGGGCCTGCTTCTCCCTCTGCCTGTGTCTCTGCCTCTCTCTCTCTCTCTCTCTGTGACTACCATAAATAAAAATAAATTAATTAAAAAATAAAAATAAAAAAAATAAAAACGAAGGAAAAAAAAAACAAAGGAAAAAAATAAAATAAAAATAAAAATAGTCAAAGGAGCTGCGTGGATATCTTTCCAAAGATGGACAGACGGCCAACAAGCACAGGAGAAGCTGTTCAACGTTAGTCACGCTGCTGGAGAAGTGGAGACCCGCGCTCCCTGCCGGGGGCCTGAGACACCACGACATCTGCCGGACACAGTCAGCAGGTGCTCAGCAAGAGAAGCCCGGGGCTCCCTCGGGATCTGGCGATGCCCCAACCAGGGGTCTCCCCACGAGGGAAAACACACGCTCACACAGAGACGTGTGTGTGCATGTTCACTGCAGCCACAACCGTAATAACCAAGACGTGCAAAGAGCCCAAGTGTTCACCAGCAGATGAGTGAATATCCAACATGTGCATCTCCATGCCATGGACTGTTACTCAACCTTAAACAAAAATTGGGACACCTGGCTGGCTCAGTTGGTAGAGCGTGGGACTCGTGGTTTCGGGTCAGGTCATGATCTCAGGGTCATGGGATTGAGTCCCATGTGAGGCTCTGACTCCGTGGCATCCACATGAGATTCTCTCTCCCTCCTCACCCCTTACATCTCTCTCTCTCTCCCTCTCTCTCTCAGAAGAATAAAATATAAAATAAAATAAAATAAATAAAATAAAATAAAATAAATAAAATAAAATACACTGATAGGTGCTGCAATTTGTGTGAACCTCAAAAACATGATGCCAAGAAGCCAGACACAAAAGGTCACATGGTGTGATTCCTTTTATGTAAAGTGTCCAGAACAGGCAAATCCTCAGACAGAAAACAGATTAGTGGCTTCGGGGAAGGGTGGGGGGGGGCATCTGGGTTGGAGGAATGAGGAGTGGTTTCTTCCTGGGTGTGGGCTGTTCCATGGGGATGATGAAGTTTTGAAACCAGACGGAAGTGGTGGTTGCACAACACCGCCAGCGTACTAAGTGCCACTCAGCTGTACACTTTAAAATGGTTCATTTCATTTTATTTGAATCTCAGTTCAAAGGAGAGAGAGAGAGAGAGATGGGGCGC
Organism: Canis lupus familiaris; assembly: GCF_011100685.1. Classification (NCBI taxonomy): domain Eukaryota; kingdom Metazoa; phylum Chordata; class Mammalia; order Carnivora; family Canidae; genus Canis; species Canis lupus. The sequence goes on from NC_049224.1 coordinate 58,585,057, forward strand.
GTGGCTGGCTTGGTTGGGAAAGCACGTGGCTCTTCATCTCAGAGTCATGAGTTCAAGCCCCACATTGGGCATGGAGCCTACTTAAAATTAAAAAAAAATAAAAAGAGAGAACTGAATGTAGTTGTCCACTGAGAAGCACTCCAGTTGTGATCACAAGTGCTTTAGATTGGTTAGTGGCGTGCCTCTGCGTGGACACCTTAAAATGGTGGGCTGTGTGCTCCCTAGATGTTGGGCAGTTGGAAGATGCAGTGAGAGAGAGAGAGAGAGAGAGAGAGAGAGAGGTTTCGTCAGAGATTGCTTCTCAGAGGAAGTGTCTCAAATGGGGCCCTCACAGGGCAGGAATGCAAGGTGTCTGGCTGAGAGAAGAGGAGGGGCTGGGGGTGAGACCAGGAAGGGTCTGGGTGACATCTGGCGGGGCCCTGGGGACCATGCAGGGGCAGAGGAGGAGGTCGGCGGGGCCCCGGCAAGGCTGGCTGGGGGTCACCCAGGCACACCAAGCACCGCTGCCATCTCGTCCCACTGGGGCCCTTCACTCAGGCAGCTCCCCTTGAGCCCTCACACACCCGCAAGCATGCGTGTTTACAGTACAATTACGACCCACACTCAGGCCAAGTGACTCATGCCAGAAACCAGCCAAGCCAACTCTTGGTACCAGGAAGGGAGGTCAGGAATGTTCTGTTCGCGGCGGGGGGCCAGGCAAACCTGCAGATCCTCTTCTGGGTCTGGGGCCTCCACACAGCCCCGCCTGCTGCTTCCTCCCACTGGGTTCCCCCTGAACCTTGGGCCCCACCACCAGCCATTCACCCATTCCTGTCCCTCTCATGGCAACTGCCAGCCCCATCAGGAGGTGAGCACAGCACCTCCAAACTTCCCTCATCCAGGACCCATCACCCTTCAAATGTCCCCTTCAATGCCCCAGCCTGTCGGCATCGGACTCAGAATAAGTTGTCAACTATTCCTGCTGCTGCTGCTGCATTTATGCTGTCCTTGCTGTATGCCGGGCAGTGGGCTTGAGCTCCAGTACCCAGCATTTTTACTGCAGAGGGCACAATACAGGAAATCTGACTTTCAAAATATTTAACCACCAATACAGCATGGGCACTGACCCCTCAGGCTAACAACCTAATGGGTACAAGCTGGCTGAAAATCAACCAGCACCACAAGACACTCTCCACAACAGTAAAAGATAAAGCTAACAGTGTGTGGTGCAGATTATTAATTCAGGGGTTCTGGAAGAGGAAGTTTCTGTAGAGGAGAAAGGACAAGACATGAAAATAGAGAGGGAGCTGGAGGTTGTACCCGACAAGGAGCTCACCTGTGGACTTGAGGAGGTGCACTGGTGGTGGACATTACAAGCAGAATAGGGATGTATCACAGGAGGTCTTAAGTGACAGGCAAAGGAGTATAGACAGACTCTGTGGACCCCAAGAGATTGAAGGAGGCTCTGGAAGAGAATTTATTGGAGGCAGACACACTCTGGGCTCCAGCTCCTGAGCTCCTGGCTCTCCCAGATGCAAGAGAAAAACCAACTGAGGGGGTAAGTTCCCATGCACAAAGTATGGGGTTTGCAGAAAAGTCCAGAAACTGCTGCTTCCTCACAGGGCTGGGACTGGGGTGAACAAAGTGAGATGCACCCCTCAGATGCCAAATGGAAGGGAAGGCCAAAATACGAGTAATCAAGGTAAATAATACTTTAGTGCAATATTTTTAAAAATCCAAAATTAATGCAAAGAAATCATGATGAAAGGAACATCAAATTGTAATAACTAAAACAATGATGGGATCTAACCCTTCCCTCACACAACATAACCCACTGCCTTCACCCCAAGCCTGGCCTTGATGAAATGCAGCTTCTGGACTTTTCTGCAAGCCCGCACACTTCTCCTGGCTGTGGCTGCTGCATCTCTGAGGCTTAGCCAAGGATGCTTGCTGACTTCTCAGGACACAGATGATGACTTCTCTTGCAGTCGGAGGACATCTCCAGGACAACTTCTCTGATCCACAGCACAGGAAGTAACCAAGTTGACGAAGCAGAGTGTCTCCTGGTGGAGGATGGAACAAGTTCCTATGAACCCCCCTGATGCAGACTTATACCTTTTCTGTATTCCTTACCTTTCCCCCTCAGCAGGCCCTTTAGTCACTCACTCACCTCTATATCCACCTGTCCATGTATCCATCCATCCCTTCCTTACATCTTTCCATCCATCCATCCATTAATGCATCCTCCCAGCCAGCCAGCCATCCCTCTGTCCTATCCACCCCTTCGTTCCATCCATTCATCCACCCCTTCCATCCATCCATCCATCCATCCATGTATCCTCCCATCCATCCACCCATCCATCCATCCTTCCAGCTGGCAATGGCCCCTTTATCCTCTCCACCATTATGCATGCACCTCTACAGTTATCCACCCAACCACTCAGCCAACTCTCTGCCTACTGCACAAAATCAGCATGTGGCTGTGGGAGAAGCTCTACCACCTACAGCATACGTGTACACTCCGACAAACTTCGCACGGCTGTTATGAGCATGGAACAACAGGATCCATGTCGTCATATTGTTAACACAGTTATTACTGTTACAAGACGCCAGAGGTAGGGTACAGAAGTTTATCTGGCGAGGGCCCAGCCTGTCTGCTGAGCTTGACTCTGACAGGTGATCTGGAAAATCAGTTAAACCTGTAGCAAACAACTGGTGAGGAGGATGAGCAGGAGATCTAGCCTGAAGAAAAGGGCTAGTCAGGAGTGGGGCAGACAACAGTCCCAAGAACTGTGAGCGGGAGGTCGGCACGCAGGTGGTCACATCCAGGAGCTGCGGTTTGGCTGGATGCCTGGCCCCTGCTGACACCTCAGGGGAGTGCAGACCTGGACAGTCAGGAAAGTAGGCAGGCCTGGGGCTCACTGTCAACCACCTGCTCCCCCGGGGCTAAAGCCTATTTCTAAGGAGGAGAACCCTGGATTCAGTTGGCCAGTGGTTCAAACCCCAGCTCCATCACTTAATTGTGTGGCCTGAGGCAAGCTGCTGATGTGTCTCAGTCATTTCATCTGTAGAATGGGATAAACAGTGAGCACTAAGAAAGTGTTCACACAAAGCACTCGGCAGTGGGTCTGACATGTCCCTAAAGAAGGTAATGACTTCTGAGTGGGGAGGGTAAACACTGCTCTCGTCTCCTAGCCTCCCAGATCCCGGAAGTGCAAGCTCGTGACAGCCTCCATGTTCATGGGAGCCTTCGAGCACGCCCACCACCTGTCAGCCCAGGCAGCAGCTAACCTGAGCACCTCACCTGGTGCATTAGTGTCCTATTGCTGCGTGCCAATTACTGCAAAGTTTGAGGCTTAGAATGACACAAATACACTATCTCACAGCTCCGGAGGTCAAAAGTCCACATGGATTTGGACAGTTCCTCTGCCGCCCGTTGCACACGGCCAAATCCAGGCGTCAGCCACACCATCTTCCCTTCTGGGGATTCTGGGAACGAATCCGCTCCCCAGCTGATTCAGGTTGTTGGTAGAATTGCTGGCTGGTGGGCCTGAGGGCCCTGCTTCCCAGCTAGCTGGTGGCTGGGTCCTTCTCCATTTCTGAAGGCCACCCACCTGGCTATGCCCCCCTCAAAGCCAGGGATGGCAGGTGAAATCCCTCTTGGGATTCAAGGTCTCAGACTCTTCCGCCTTCCCCTTTTGCTTTGAAGAGCCCCTGTGACTGTACTGGGGCCCTCAGATAATCCAGGACCATCAATTAAAGTCAGCTGACTCGAAATCTTAATTTTGTCTACAGAGTATTATCAGAGCCAGGCCTGGATTGTGCCCAATTGAATAACTGAGGCAGAACCTTGGGACATCTGCCCCCCACCCAGGCCCAGCGAGACTCTGCTACCAGCCAGTCTGCAGCCTCACAGGTGCAGGAGTACCGAGGGCCAGAACCATGGAGGAGCCACATGGGCAGACAGACACCGTGAAAAGGGTGCAGGGAGCAAAGGACGGCACCCATATCCGGGACGAGTCACTACATAGTGCAAAGCACCTGCCTGGGTCACACAGCCAATCTGCAGGACTAGAGGCAAACACTAGTCTCCAAGTGACCAAGCCAGAGCCTTCTGCACTGCAGTGCAGACCCTCTGGAGTGACCTGAAAAGGAGGGTCACTGGGGACCCAGCACGGGGCGGGGGCGGGGGCAGGGGAACCTGGGTCTGAGATCATCATGGCCCTCTGTCAGGCTCCAGGCAACAGGATGAGAAGGTGAGGTTCTTCCTGCCTACCCAACAGATGAGACACCAGGAGAGAGAAGACACTTCTCTCTAGGCCAGTGCCTTAACTGTGCAAACAACAGGCAGGGTATTTTCGGAGACCCGTGGCTCCAAATGCACCCAGAGGGGCATCCGAACACAGACAAAATCATCAATTGACAAAGAGCTGCTCTATCTGCGAAGATGGTGTCTGTGAGCTCGGGCTGCTGGCTCTCCCACCGCCAGTGTCCACCTGCTGCACCCCCTGCTGCACTGAAAGATCCCCCAGAGGCCCCTTAAGGGCACATTCCTGGGCTGCCCCCACCAATCAGATCCCAAGAGAGGGCCTAGGGACCTATTCCCCTGGGGCCTCAGAGGCACAGGCTGGGCTGAGCACTTGGGAGAGAAAACCTCCTATGGAGGGAGAGACAGGAGGGAGAGGGGAGGGGGGAGGGGAGGAACTGGGAGTGGGGAGCTGGGACAGGCCAGCCCCACTAGCTCTGACCTCACCAAAGTGCCTCTGGCTGCAAAAAAGATCAAACCCGGGCTCAGACTCCCTCTGCACACTTGCTGGGAGAGCTAAGGAAAATGTTGGGGTTCAGATCCCACAGCTAAGAATGAATTCTTGGACATCTTTGGTGTGAAAGCTCATGACAGAACCTGTGGGCAGGGAGAGCTGCCCTGGGGGCACAAGGAGATGCTCCTTGTAGACTTGCAGGTGGGGAGGAGGTCAGGGAGTGACAAGGTTCCCAGGACCCTGAGGGGGCCAGCTATTGTTGGGGAAGGTCATTTGTTATCGGCTAGTAAAATCCTAGTAATGAGACCCTTCAGAAGTGCATGGGGCCACATGCTTGGGGGATGACAGCCAGCATGTATCCTGGGGGTGGAGATGAAGGAGGTTTCCTAAGGAATCCTGGGGGGTGGGACCAGGTCAAGCCTGTTGCCCTTCACCAAGTGTTCTGGAGGAAGCCCCCTTGCCCCGGGGACCAGGGCTTTTCTGGGCTGCTGTCGGCAGTAAGAACACTTATCTTCCCACATCTGTGACCACCCACTCTGGGGCCTCGGTCTCCCCATCTGTAAACCAGGAGTGGAGAGAGGGAATGTAGGTGAAGAACCAGCCCCTGGGTACCTGGTTGCAGGCCTCCCCCCACACACACACTAACAGTCCTCGGTCCCTCAGCTTGAAGCGTTCCTCCTTCTATTTGTGTCTCACAAACTCACATTAAGGTCTCCCGCCTTTCTGCACATTTGCTGGAGACACGACAAGGCCCTGAAGCTAAGACGACTTTCTCACCACTTGGAGCAAAACGCCTGTTGTGGGAGAGGCCGGGAGGGAAGGGGAGGGGTGGGGGGTGGGGGGTGGGGAGGTGAGCCTCACCAAACCCTGCTGACTCCTCCCTCCACTCCTGAGTTCATTCTGAGGGAGGAGGGACACCCCGGGGACTGGGCCTAAGGAGGACCCGAGAGGGGCGCTGGGGGGGCACAGGGAGTGCTCCGGGGGTGGAGGGCTCCGGGGTCAGGGGGGTCAGGGAGGGGCGTTCCGGGGATGGAGGGGGCAGGGGAGGCTCCGGGGTGGGGGGCGGGCTCCGGGGGGCCGGGCAGAGGCAGAGAAACGGGGAAAGGGGGGTGGGGCCCCGGGGTGAGCCCTGGGAGAGGACTCGGAGGCGCGGGCGGTGACCTCCCCGCAGCCCCGCCCCGCCCCGGGAGCCCCGCCCCGCCCCGGGAGCCCCGCCCCGCCCCCGCCGCCGCCGCCGCCTCCTCCCCGGCGCCCGCAGCCAGTCCGCCGCGGAGCCGCCGAGATGTGGGTCGTGTTCCCGCTGCTGTGCGCGGCCGCGGGGCTCCTGGGACTCCCGGCCTGCGGCGCCACGGACGCCTCCGCGAGCTCCTTAGGTACCGGGAGGGGGCGCCGCGGAGAAGGGGCCTCGCCGGGCGGCTCGGTCCCCCGAGGACGGGACCGGGGCAGAGGGACACGGCCTGCCCGCCCCGGGACCGAGGCCTCCGCCGGGGGGGGACCCGGGGCCGGGCGGGAGAAGGTGCAGGAGCCGGGGGGCGGGGGCGGGGGGCGGGGGCGGGGGGGGCGGCCCGGTGCCTAAGCGCCCCGCGGGGTCCTAGAGGACTGTGGCGGGGCCTCTGCCAGCGTGCGCAGGGACTTTCCAGCCTTTCTCGCAGCCCCTGGGGATCCCCGGGTGCCCCGAGAGGCTCTGTGGGATGGCCGGCTGCGCTTCGGCGGGTCTGCACACCTGATGTAAGGTCGGCCAGGTCCCGCATCAGGCCGCCCCGCGCGCCACCTGCACAGCGCCCGCGCCGGCTCCGTGCTGCCCTCGCACCCCTTACACTGCTGGGGCTGCGAGCACCTGCCCGGGCTGGAGGCCCTGCCCTGCGGCCCCCCTACCCTGCTGCGGCCCACCTCAGCCCTCCACCCCCTGGGCTCTGAGCTCACTGCCCAGCTGCCCTCCTCACCCTGGGCACAGAGTTGCCAAAGCACAGCCTGGAGACAGGACACAGATTGCTGAGGCTGAATCTTCTCCGCTGCGAATCTTGCCTCACTCCTCTCTACTCAAATACAAGAAAGCCCCCCAGGTCTGCAAGGAGGCCGGCAGACGGGCAGCTCCAGGCCAGCCCCAACCTGAAGAAAATCCAGTGCCCCCAGGCTTGGCTTCACCCTCCCATGCGGGCTGTGCGGATGGGGGTTGGCCCTAGAAGCCATCCTAACCCCAGAGCAGGGCTCTGAAAGCTTTTCCTGCCTAGGGCCAGAGAGTAAATACTTTAGGTGTTGTGGCGGCACAGAGTTTGTAGCAAGTACTTCGCTCCGCCCTGGAGAGCAGCCCCAGACAGGATGCAAATGAATGAATGTGGCTGTGTTCCCAGAAACTTTTATTTATGGATGCTGAAATGTGAATGTGGATGATTCTCAGGTCTTACAAAATGTTGTATGTTTCTTTCAATCATTTAAAAGTGTAAGAAGACATTTTTCAGTTTGCCATAGTTTGCTGACCCCTGCCCCCAGACAGGGCGGACATAAATATAGTTTGTCCAGAAGCACAGTGGATTTGAGATGTGTCTGTCTGAGGTTGGGGCCCCGGGCTCACCAGCAGAGCCTTCCGGCCCAGCCCCCAGGGCATCTCAGCTCTTATTTCCACTGACCTCCTGTGAACGAGAAATAGTCCTGAGTGTCATACCTGCCATACTTGTTGCTTTTGAAATATCCCAGAGGGGAAAGCTGGCCAGTTGTCCTGAACTCTGTCCTGCTTGAAGTCCTGCTGAGTGGAGGTCCATCTCCTCTGTAGCCACCAACTGTAGCAGGGCCCGGTGACCAGGACTGGAATCCTCCAAAACCCTTTGCAGGATTGTAGTGGAGAAATCGGTGTTTCTTTCCTGCGGAAAGTGACTCTAGCTCGGTTTCTAGAATAGGGAGGTGTGTGACCCACAAGGGAAGTTAGACTGCTGAGCATCGTCTTCCGCCGGGGGGAGGGGGAGGTCCCTGGAGGAGCACAAACCCCAACAGATGTGGGTGCACGTACGGGGTTAGGGTCCAGCCCCTCCACTCCCAGACATCCTCTCTGCTAAAGCCAATCTGCACCTCTCATTTGTCCTCAATCTGAACCTCTGGTCATAAACACATCAGAGGCAGCAAAAAAATGGATGGTAACAAATCTTCCTCAAAACTCCTGCCAGTTCCTCAAGGAAACTGAAATTGAAGAAGACAGGACCTCACCAAGGTATCAGCTGATGAAGTCTTAGATGGTCAGGTGATTGGGGCATAGAAATTGAGAAACCTTGCCTTCCATTGCCGGAAGCAATAAGTAATTAGTAATCTGCTTATTTAGCAGGATTTCTTAGTCTTTTGACCTATAAAAAAACAAAGATTGGGGCGCCTGGGGGCCTCTGTTGGTGAAACTCTGCCCTCAGCTCATGTCTTGATCCCAGGTTCCTGGAATCCAGCCCACATCTGGCTCCCTGCTCCGCGAGAGTGGGGGTCTGCTTCTCCCTCTCCCTCTGCCCCCCACCCCACTTGTGTGCACTTGCTCTCTCTTTCTCAAATAAAATCTTTTTAAAAATTAAAAAGACCAGAATTAATACTGACCCATTAAAAAAATAGGAAATACCCATGAATCTATAAATCCATGAGGGGGGGGTTACTTAGAAAAGTCCTGTTGATCTCATTAAGAGATGCATTTCTTTTTTTTTTAAGATTTATTTATTTATTTGAGAGAGAACTTGCGCATGCCCAGGGTAGGGGGACACGGGGAGAAGGAGAGAACCCCAAGCAGACTTCCCACTGAGCATGGAGGCCAACGAGGACATCCATCCCGTGAGATCAGGACATGAACCTAAACCAAGAGCTGTAAGCTTAACCCCCTGAGCCAGCCAGGTGCCCCTAAGGACGCATTTCTGATACAGGTTTATTTTTTATGTTTAACAATTACTTTTCACAATGTATATAATATATTTGAAATATTTTGATCGGTTGGGGTGTTGATGGTGAGGATTTATTCTGGATTGAATACTGGAATTCAATCCAGAATAAATTTATATAATGTTCAGAGATGCGTGAGTCACAGGAAGTAAACATAATTTTGATGTATGCTTCTTGTCCTTGTTGCATAAAAGGATGATTTGTTTCATTACTGACGGCGGGCATTAACTCAGACTGTATGCAGATTCCCTTGACTAGCTTTAAAAGAAGGATGTGGCATCCTCTTTTAAAATGATATTTACAGGGCCCCTGGCTGGCTCAGTTGGTCAGACATTGAGCTCTTCATCTCAGGGTCGTGAGCTCAAACCCCATGGTGGGCATGGAGCCTACTTAAAATTTAAAAAAAAAAAAATTGAAAAATTAAAAAGACAGTATTTACTATAAGCTGGAATACATTCTTTGTAGCCGTTTAAATGTAGCCTGAAATTTTTAGATAGCTCAAAAAGATACAAGGTATAGCGGGGGTCCATCCACAAAGAGCTGGTGTCTGGTTTGTGTTCACACCGTGGGCACAGACCATGGGACAGCGCCATGTCGAATATATTGGTTGTCTGTGTCTTGAAGAAAAAATTTGCTGACCCTTGGGGATTAGATTTTTTAACTCACTTCTTATTGAAGTATATCATACAGAGAAGTACACATATCGTTAAATACACATTTCAGTGGATTTCCACAACGTAAGCACCATTGTGTGACCAGCAGCAAGTGAAGCCATGGGGCATTGTGGGACCCAGGCCGCCCCGGGTGCCCGCTCCGGGGACAGCCCGTGTCCTGTCCAACCACAGGTTCTGTTACCGCTGCCACTGCAGTGAGAGCCTGACTTCTGCATTCTGCATCAGATAACACCATTTTTGGTGCCTTCACTGTAGTCTCGTTTCCTGAAATGCCGATCAGCTCTGAAGTGCCCTGCTTGGCTGAAGGCCCCATTCATTGCCAGGCACCCGGGCTAATGTCTTTTGTTTTTTCTTTTTACAGAGAAAGTTCACTTCAAGTCATGGGCAGTGCAGGTCAGTGGTCACCTTCTTCCTGAAGCTTTTTGTTTCTCTGTTGCCTGCTATCAAAGCTGACGGTGCCAGACTTGGGATGACGGGGAGGGATTTTCCCACCCACACCCCTGGGTCTTTCCAGACTGGGAATTGGCCAAGATGGGAAAGATTCAGTTAGGTTAACGCCTTCCAAACAGTTGTCCCCAGTGATTTTGGCAGCTGGCAGCCTTTACAGCCTGGGCACTCAGGGCCATATTTTATATTTGGATACATTGCATGCTGGCTGCAGAATTAATTGCAGAACACTGGTGCATGGGCTTTTGAAAAGTGATGATTTTTGTCCCAGACTTGAGCCAATGCCAGCTGTGGATCACTGGAGGACCTGCATTTGGCACATTTCTTCCCCATGGCCCCAGGGTGTGTGCCTATGACCTCCTTTCACAGCTGACACCCAACAGTGTCCTGCCTCCTAACAGGGCTTTAGCTCCAAAAACTCCATTGTACGGTAGGGAAAAGCTCCACCCATCCTCTTATAAAACAAACTGTCCCCTTCTGGCGAGCCACATCTTGTTTCCCTGACTTACTGTGGCTGTGTTTCGTTTCAGCACCAGAAGAAGTACAGCTCGGAGGAGTACCTCCAGAGGCTGCAGACCTTCGTTGGCAACTGGAGGAAGATAAATGCTCACAACGCTGGGAACCACACGTTTAAAAGTACTGAGGGGCTGCCTCTCCTCCAGGCTCCGTGGGGCCACGTCTCAGAGCTGTTAGTGGCAGCCGATGCTTGGAGGCCCCCTGGGAGGGATATGGAGTGGAGGGACGGCCCGAAGCCTCCCTGAGCTGACTTCAGTCCTGGCTCTGCTGGGTCTCTGATATCCCCATGGCTGCAGGACAGGGGCGCTGAGCCCTCTGGATGGTCCTGGATTTCACAGGAGGTCTCACAGAAGCCCCACCCCATTCTTGCCAGCTGAGGGTCCCTCCTATGCTGAGTGCTGCCCTTGGATCACTGGGTGGCAGGCCCCCTTCAGCAATGTGCTCTGCACTCAGGAGCAGACTCCAAGGACAGACCTGCCCTCCGTCCAAGTCATTTCCCTAGAAGCATACACACCGCATATACACAGAGGCCTCAGAAATGTCAGCAGGGTCCACGACATTGGTATTGTGGGCAGCAAGTATAATAAAAGTTGTGCTTGAATCTCATCCCTGCCCAGTGCTCTGTGCGACCATGGGGCGGCGGGGGGTGTGGGGGGGTGGTTACATCGTCAGAGATGTGCTAGGCTGGCAGGTAGTGATGGGAAGGCTCTCCACCCTGGGCACAGGTGGGAATGCACGTGGGGCAGATATAGCGGCTCTTCACCTGAATGTCCATCAGAGTCTCCAGTGGGGTGTCTGAACCCACTCCTGGATGGGGTGCCCAGGCCCTACCACGCACTAGCCACACCTACACACCTGCCATGCAGCCCACTTGTATGCACAGGACAAGCTCCCAGGCGGTTCTTTTTTTTTTTTTTTTTTAAGATTTCATTTATTTATTCATGATAGACGTAGAGAGAGAGGTAGAGACACAGGCAGAGGGAGAAGCAGGTTCCATGCTGGAAGCCTGACACAGGACTTGATCCCGGGTCTCCAGGATCACACCCTGGGCCAAAGGCAGGCCCTAAACCACTGAGCCACCCAGGGATCCCCCTCCCAGGTGGTTCTGAAGCACATGGAGCATTGACCTTGCTCTGATCAATGATAATTACATTTAAAACCTACAGAGGTGCCAGTCGCTGCAGCTGGAAATAGCACACAGGTTAACTGGGGCTGGTAATGTTTCTGTTTCTTAATCAGTGCCTTAGTAAGTGCCTCTTTGGATTTTTTTGTTTTTCCTTCTCTTTTTCAGTGGGGCTGAACCAGTTTTCAGACATGAACTTTGCTGAAATAAAACACAAGTATCTCTGGTCGGAGCCTCAGGTGGGTGTTAGTCATTGTGACCCAAGCCGACTCTTTCCACTCAGACCTTTGGAATAAGTTCAGAGTCTGCCAACTTCCAGCCGGACTCGAGCCTACCCGGCTCCGGAGGGTGGGGGGAGGAGTGCAGCTTCCTGGGGCGTCAGGTGGCTCCCAGCAGCTGCTCAAGCCATGCACACAGCCTTAGCTATGTGTGCCCCAAACTTAGGGTTGCCAGAGAGAATACAGATGCACAATTAAAACTGAATCTCAGGTAGATAACAGGGTATTTTAGTGTGAATATGTCCTAAGTACTGTGCAGGACATACTTTCACTATAGTTACTCATCGTTCATATGAAGTTAAAATTTAACTGGATGAACTGTGTTACTACTTGTGAAATCTGGCTCCCAGGACCTCACTCCCCCACCTGGGTCATGTCAGGTTGGGGCGGGATGTTGCTACAGTGATAGTCATTCTCTTGGTGATTGTTTTACTTGCACACATTTCCATCAAAAAAATTTTCTGTTCCCCTGAAAGAATTGTGTTTGGTCATTCCAGAATTGCTCAGCCACCAAAGGTAACTACCTCCGGGGGACAGGTCCCTACCCCCCTTTTGTGGACTGGCGGAAAAAAGGAAAGTTCGTGTCACCGGTGAAAAATCAGGTATGTGTGGCCATCCCCCGTCCTTCCCCAAAACATAGCCACATTCACAGACAAAACAGCAGGAAGAGAAACTCAGAACCCCAAACTGGCAAGTGTCTCCCCAACTCTGTTTCTTGTCGGCCTCCAGCTGCCTTCCTCTGCAAGGCTGTGAGCTCCCTACCTCCACAGGCTGCTCTGGAGGAGGGAGCAGTCCCTCTTGGTTGGACTGATGTCCCCCTGTACCCCCTGCCCAGAGCTCCTCAGTGGCCCCAGGGCTCCCACAAAGTCACCCGAAGCAGCAGTTCTCTGTGCCCTTCAGAGATGGGACACAGGGCCCCATTCCTTCCACCCCATGCAAGGCCTGGCCCAGCCCCTCCGGCTGGGGGATAGCAGGTGCTTAGCGAGCAGGATGACGCCAGCCTTCCAAATGACACTGGCCTCCTGGCAGGGAGTGTGTGTCCTGCTTTCTACACCCACAAAGCTACGGCCTGGGGGCTGGCTCTGTTCTGGAGAGTCTCCCCTCTGCCCACTGTGTCCCTCCCCTGGAAGTCACAGCAGCTGCCTTTCCAGAAAGAGGCCATGCTTTCCCCTTCAGAAAATGCAAGGTGCAAGCTTCCCTCCTGCAAACACTGGCTTTCGTATCAAAACGCTCCCTGGGAAACGTTTTCTCCACAGCTTCCTATCCTCTCAGGCCTGGAGCTCCTGGAGCTGGCACTCTGGACATTCACTGCAGCCCCTGGGAGCCACAGAGCAAAGCCCTCCGCCCCCCAGAGCCAGTTTTTAGACTAAGAATCCCATGACAGGTTTTTTGTTTGTTTGTTTGTTTGTTTTTTAAGATTTATTAATTATTTATTTATTTATTTGAGAAAAAGAGAGCACGAGCAGGGGGAGGGTAAGAGGGAGAGGGAGAAGCAGGCTCTCTGCAGAGTGCAGAGCCCAACATGGGACTCAGTCCTCGGACCCTGAGATCACAATCTGAGCCGAAATCAAGAGTCAGACATGTAATCAACTGGGCTGCCCAGGTGCACCAAGAATCCCATGACAATTTAAAGCCATGAGTTTTCTGTGTAGAAGCCTGACTGTGCTCACTGTTGGGACAGGGAGGTCTGTCAGGAATGTTCCAGGGCCTTCTGGGGAGCCTGGGCCACCAGGTGCAGGGCTGGAGCAAGGTGGTGGCTATGGCCACCGTGCGGATGCAGACACAGCAGCAGAATCTGACATTAGCTCGGCAGCCCCGCATGCTTCTCGGGTCACAGAGGAGCAAACCAAGGCTGAGGGCTGGCCTGGCGTCCAGATGGATGGGGGTACAGGGGGCTGCATGCCAGGTGTCTGCCTCTCTCAGCCAGAGAGCCTCAGACGGGGTCACCCCCGTACTGACAGGAGGATGTGGGAGGAAGGGACCAGGGGGGCCCTCCAGGACAACACCAACCTCCTGAGGGCAGGGCAGGGGCTGGATGTGAGAGAGAGTCGAGAGGTAGAACCACCTGTGGAGGGAGAGACGAGACGGGTGGGCCATCTCAGATGACCAACGGGGTGGAGGTGGAGAGGCCAGAGCTGACCCCCTGGCTCGCACAGCTGTGCTTGCTGGGCTGTGAATGGGCAGGTGGCAGCAGGCTCTGGCAAGTTCAGGGGCTGCTGGTGACTGTGGAGGGCAGGGGGTGGGCAGGCGCGGCAGCCCGGCAGTCAGGTGTCTGGGCTCGATGGAGGTGAGGGCTTGAGGGGTTAGTTTGTTAGGACTGAGCGGAATGAGGTTGGAGGTGGAGTGGTGGTAGAGAAGGTTCTGGAAACAGGATGTGGGTGAGTCCTGCTCAGACACCGTGGAGAGAAGAAGAGCCTGTGTGAGGTTCAGCCATAGAAGGAAAGCAGAAGATCACAGGATGGGGGTCATCCTTGCAGGGCAGTGGGCTTGGTGTGTGAGGGGCCGGGGCTGGGAAGGTGCTGGTGGTCAGCGGCTCCTGCTCCGTTATGGGCCTCAGTCCTGTCACCTGTTAACCCAGACGACCTTGGCCGCCTAGGGCCTGATGGTCCACATGGATGGGAGCCCACTTTTCTCGGGCCTGCGTCCTGGTGTTCTTGTTACCGACCTCCGACCTCTGTCCCGGCCTCTCTAGGGCAGCTGTGGCAGCTGCTGGACCTTCTCCACCACGGGGGCCCTGGAGTCCGCCATCGCCATCAAAAGTGGGAAGTTGCTCTCTTTGGTAAGCAGCCCGCCCCCGGGGTCACCTGCTGAGGTCATGGCTCTGCCCTGAGGCCTGGCAGAGAGGGCCAGGTATGCCATCGGGCTCCTTTAGAGCTTCGGTGTAGATGTGGTTTCCACTGGTCATCAGGCACCTCCCCCTCGTGGTCATTCGGCCTGTGAAACTGAACGCACGTTCTAGAATGACTGAGGCCACCTGCGGCCTTCGGAGAGCAGAGCCTGGGAGGCAGGCTTCTAGGAGCCAGTCCGGCCCGAGCTGCCTGGCTGTCTTCCCCGAGGGCAGGGCCAGGGCCCATGTGTCCAGCTGCTGAGCTCACAGCAAGGGATGAGGGTGGGTGGGGGTCCCCAGCGGGGCTGTCCCCTCCCGCTCCCACTCGCCACTGTAGGCATGTGCGCCTCCCAGCCGTGTGCACCAATGGGCAGCACCCTCACCCCCCTGCTTGGCTGCCCCAGCGGCTGACCCCTCCCTCCATGTGCCAGCTGCTGGTCCCTGCCTCGGCAGCTTGACGTCTGGGGCATCTGGACATGGGGCTGATGGGGCCACAGGGGTGTGCTGCGGGGAAGGCTCAGCACCCCGGGCCAGAGCCTCCAGTGGTCTCTACCCTGCTCACCACACTGTGTGTCCCTCCAGGCAGAGCAGCAGCTGGTGGACTGTGCCCAGAACTTCAACAATCACGGCTGCCAAGGGTACGTCCCTGACCGACAGGCCCTCCTGGGGTCCCTCTCCTGCCCCACAGATTGCTTCTGTCGGGTATAGCATGTGCCGACCGCTGCCCCGTCCCAGGTCACAAAGGAGATGGTCACCCTCAGGTCCTGCAGCCAGAATGTGACAGAGTGTGACCCAAGCCCAGGCCACTCTGCTCCCGAAATCTGCCCTCCATCCAGGGTGTCCCCCCGGCCTCACCACAGTGCAGGTGGCCTCAGCAGCCCCCACAGCCATGGCCAGGTGTCTGCCTGGCCCTTCCACACAGTTAAAGTTCCGAGCAGCCCCACCTGGCCATCAGAAGTGGTAAAAGTGCTCGTGCTGATGGCTGTGTCTTTACTGCGCCCGTCTCCTCGGCCGGTCCTTAACATCGTCATCAGGGGTTTATTTGCTCGTGTGTCTGGTGTCCATGGCCACTGTCCTAGTGCATGCATGCGTCCGGCCTGGTTCTTCCCCCTCATGGCCCATTTCTGGGGAGGGACATCCTTGGGCTCCATGTGTAAGGGGGGGCTCCCTGTGCTCTGGTTCATGTTTTCAAGCACTCCACATGTGTGACTGAGCACCTACATGTGGCTGGGCCCTGGGGACACGCAGCCAACAGAGCATACAGAGCTGATGTTCTAGCTGCCTAGACCCAAAATAGCGTGCTGTGGGTCAGGGGGTGACTAGTGCCAGGGTCAGGAGCGGAGGGGACAGGGTGTGGGGGTGCTGGGAGCTGTGGCTGGACGGCCATGAGTGGCTCCCTGCTCTCAATGACAACATCGGCCACACGGGCTTGATGGGAGTGGTCAGGAAGTCCTATTTCTAGAGCACCTGCTGGTGGGGGCCCAGGGGGCATGATGGTGGTGGATACCCAGAGCTGGGCAGGTCCCTTACCCCAGAGGGGGCTGGCCTGGGGTCTCTACGGCGTCTGAGAGCTCCCTGTTCCCCTGACGTGTGCTTCCTGGGTCTGAGGAGCGTGGGGCCAGGGCCAGGCCAGTCCGGGTGGGCAGCCCTGTGTGTGCTTCCTGCAGGGGGCTCCCCAGCCAGGCGTTCGAGTACATCCGCTACAACAAGGGCATCATGGGTGAAGACAGCTACCCCTACAAGGGCCAGGTAACTGGGGGCTGCCGCAGCTTCATAGTCTTGGCCAGCAGGACTGGCCAGCGCCATCCCCTTCAGCCTCACAGAGCACCAGGATGGGGTCGGGGGGGACCCCCACGCCCTTGAGCTGTAGCCCGTCCCCTCCCACCAGAGTCATCTGCATCCACCAAGCCCTGCCCACCTGCTGTTCCCAATCTCCTGGGTCCCCCACACACACTAAGTATACCAGGGCGCCCACCTCCGCTGCCCTTCCCGCCCAGCACCACAGCCCATGGGGTCAGTCTCAGGCTGACCACACTCTCTGGCACCTGCACCCTCTCTGCCCACAGCCATCTTTCCCCCAGACCTGTAGCTCTGCCTGCATTTCTGCTCACCAATAAGCAACACCAGCCCCCCGAAACCTGCTGGCCACTGGCAGGCTGTCTGAGGGTGATTCCCACCGCAGACCCTCACTCAAGTTCTGCCTCCCAACCATCGGGACCCCACAACTGTTCTGTGGGTTCACCCACGTCTCCATCTCCATCATCCAGCTCTCCTGGGGCTGCCGAGTGGGCTCTCGGACCTGGCTCTGACCACTCACCTGCCTTATGTAGGATGCTTCAGAGGCTGTTGGGGGCCTGCCCTCTCACCTGTTGTCTCGCCTCTCATAAACCTTGGGCTCCAGCCCAGCCACTTGCTGGTTCCCAAACACCACATCATGCCTCTTGCCATCCCCACCTTCTGTGCTTGCTCTTTCCTCCACGTGACCTGCCTCTGCACCTGCCTTGTGTCTGGGAATGTCTGTGCACTAGCACCTCTTTCCCCTGCCAGGCAGCTCATGCTCACCTCCAGTTCTCCCCAGGTCCCCCAGGCTCCCATAGGCCCACCTCTGCCAAAGCAGTGCTGGGCTCCTATGAGCTCCTTGAGAACAAGGATGCCCCTGACCCTCTCTTAAGTGACCCCATGATCCCCTGGCACTCAGAGCTTTAGCTCTGCAGACATTATCAAATGGCATGGCATGGGGGGGTGGCCCTAACCCTCAGCCTGGGGCCGATCCCCCTAACTTGTGCTGCCCTGCACAGGACGGTGACTGCAAGTACCAGCCCAGCAAAGCCATTGCTTTCGTGAAGGATGTAGCCAACATCACCATTGTGAGTACCGGCCCTTCTCTGCAACGGGCAGCGTGTTCTAGTGAGGAGGCCAGCGTCCACTGCTGTCCACTGGCCAGCGGGCACAGCAGGGCAGCCTCTCCTGGCGGCAGATCACTTTGACTGGACAGTCTCCATTATCGGGGCATCCCAGCCACAGTGGTGGCAGCAGGTGGGAGGTGGGTGAGACAAGCACCAGACGCTCGGGCTCTGACCTGGGTCTGTGCGGGACTCTGGTCTGGTCTGTTTTCTCCTTTGTAAAACGCAAGCAGGAATCCCCATCCCGAGGAGCAGAGTGTGAATGTGTGACATCAGCGTGTGTGTAAGCGATTGAATGCAAGTTGGAGGATGACTGTTAGGTTATGTTTGTTACTGTTGTTAGTAACAAACAACCCCAAAGTGTGGAGTTGGTGTCTCCCACGTGGTGTGGCTGTTGGTGTAGGCGGGGCTGCCCTCCATGTGACTCTCTTCACTCCAGGATGCAGGCAGGGGATCGGAGTGGCCAATTTTGCTGGCTTTGTGGGGGCAGGGCAGGGGGAGTCACAGGGGCATGTAGGGGGACCGCAGCAAATGGGTGGGAGGGGCCCAATGAGCTGTATACCTGCACAGTGGCCTCTACTCTAAGGTGGGGCGTTCCCTAGAAAGAGAGATGACCCGCAGACCCCACCAGCAAAGGGGAGGGAGGTCACAGGAGAGTCAGGGTGTCAGAGGAGGGACCCGTAAGCCAAATAACCCAAAGGAGCCTGGCCGTTCTGGCACAACCCCGCTATCTGCTGTGAGGAGGGGGCAGCCAGCCCCTTGGTGGCTTCTCAGTCCAACACAAGATGCCTGCACTGCCCCGGACCCCCATCTCTACCTCGGGGCAGAAAGCCAGCCAGAGGGGGGCAGAGAGGTGACAGAGACTGTGTGTCCACAGAATGACGAGCAGGCGATGGTAGAGGCGGTCGCCCTGTACAACCCCGTGAGCTTTGCCTTCGAGGTCACCAGCGACTTCATGATGTACAGGAAAGGCATCTACTCCAGGTGAGCCAAGGGCCCCCCGCAGGCAGGCCTCAGGGCCCGGCTCTGAGCCTGGCCACACTTGCACAACACCAGCCGTGGGTGTCTGCGGCTCTTGGGGTGGGAATGGGGAGGGCAGACCCAGGCCAAGGGCAACGCACTCTCCATCAGCCCAGGAGCTACCTCCAGTTTGAGAGCAGTGGGGGGTGGGCACGTAGCTGCTCTCAGGATGCTGGGCTGGGGGCTCCCCCAGCAACCTGGAACAGGGCCCAGGACCATCCCACCATCCGACGTCGTGGCCCTGTAGAGACTCCGATCCGTGTCCTCCCTGGCCTCGCGCTGTCCCAGACCCTGCCACCAGTCCATCCTCCATGCGGAGTCAGAGTCCCCCTGTGAAGCACTCTCTGGCCATGCCACTTTCTGCTGCTCCTGTGTCCCCCTGTGGTCCAGAGTCCGCTGGGCAGGGGACCCTGGTGATCTGGGCCTCCGTTCTCTGAACCCATTTCCCAGAGAAACACAGCTGCGCTGCCCATTGGACCCGCTGCCCACCGCAGCCACACAGGGGGTTTGTGGCATTGGACATGTTGCCCCCTCCTGGGACCCTGTCCCCGCGGCGCTGACCCCTCCTGTTTGCTCCCTGCCAGACATGGCTTCTTGAGGCTGACGGCCCGCAGCAACGGGGCCGATTGATTCCTACCGGCCGTGCCTGGAACCGCTGCTCCATGGGGCCAGTGGCATCAGACAGCTGCTGTCATCTTTCCCGTGGGTTCAAGCCTTTCTTTTCCTTTTCCAGCACTTCCTGTCATAAAACTCCAGATAAAGTGAACCACGCAGTCCTGGCTGTTGGGTACGGAGAGCAGAACGGAATACCCTACTGGATCGTGAAGAACTCGTGGGGCCCCCAGTGGGGCATGAACGGGTGAGCCACTTCGGGCAGGGCACTGGGAGGGGCGCCACCGCTGGAGTCTGGGGGCCTGGCTTGGGGGGGGCGGCGGGGCTTCTCCCTCAAGGACACACGTGGCTTCAGAGCCGGGGCAGGGGCAGGTCACCTGGCCAGCTGAGCCCCAGGGCAGGCCAGGGCAGGAGCCTGAGGCTAAGATGCCCCCACGCAGCCCCCTCCTGCCCCGGCCCCCACATCGGAAGGATCCTGTGCCAGACATGAGGGTCCCTTGTCCCAGGAGGGTCTGGCCGGGGGCTGGCATGGCTCAGCACGGTGCCACGGCTTGGAGGGCAGGTTGGAAGAACCTGGGCCACAGGCGTGCCTCAGACCATGAGCACCCGACCTGGGGAGGGGGCTGGAACCGGGTGCCGGGGTGTCCGCCATCAGACTGCGTGCCCTCAGGGTCCCGGTGATGATTAAGTAACTAGCTGAGGGCCGAGTCGGGAAGTTGTAGGGAAGTGGGATGGACGCAACGTGGTAGCCACAGGGAGGGAAGAGAAAGCCCGTCAGTCAGGTCAGGTCAGGGGTTTCCTGGGTGTTCAGCAAGCCAGGCCATCGCCCCTGGAGTCAGAGCTCGTGGTACAGCATCCTAGGAAGGTCCGCCGTGAGGCAGCCCCAGCCCGTCCCCAGCTCGCTCTGTCTGCCCAGGTACTTCCTCATGGAGCGTGGGAAGAACATGTGTGGCCTGGCCGCCTGCGCCTCCTACCCCATCCCCCTGGTGTGAGCCGCCGCCCGGGCCGGCGCTGGAGTCCTGCCCTGGAGGAAGGGGCCCGGGACCCCCAGGGCCCTCGCCCCCATGCCGTGCCCTGAGGCCTGAGGAAAATGAGGAAGAAGAGTCCACCGAACGAGCGACAAGCCTACCACGTCTCCCACATGAAGGTGGCCGCCAGCTGTGTGCCTTCAACACTCCTGTTCACGCACTTAAACCCAACGGCCAAGAATAGTCTTTATCTCCCACATTTGGAGAGCACCCCTGTCTTTCCTGTGATCTGTATTCAATAAACATTTGGTGAACTCCTGCCGGGCCGGGTCTGTGCTGTGTGCTGCGACCTCACGTGACCCGGGCCTACTCTGTCCTCGGGGCTTGCATCCCCCAGGAGGGAGGAGGCCTCCAGAGCCGCCTGGCTGGGAGAATGGTGCAGGTGCAGGGGTCACTGTGCACCACGCGGGGGCCCAGGAGGAGGAGCAGGTGGGACTTGGGACCTTGGCAGGTTGCACCCCAGACGGGGGCAGCTGCGGAGGCCAGAGGGACCGTGCCAGGCTCAGAAGAGGCAGGATTTGGACCCAGACACCAGCCTGGAAGCTGTACCTCCCCATGTGGCCTCCCTGCCAGGACCGCCTGCCCGTCCTCTCCAGCCCCTTGCCCTGAACGTGCCTGGTGCTCCTGCCAGCTTCACACCATCCTTTCCCTTTGAGGACACTGTGGGGTTTTTTTGATAACAAGCTTTATTTAGAAAATACCCATATGGTTTTAATCCATTAGAAAGTTCCAGTAATATGAAATGTTGCAACAATAAATCAAGACCAACAGTTGTGAAACAAAAGCCTATTTCCTTAATGCAATAGAGTCCTAGATGCACTGTCTGTGACATAAGAGGCTCCTAGGAGCCCAGGAGCACATTGTTGCTGACCACCTGTCTGCAAGGCCTGGCCACCGCATGGGGGGAATAAACCAAATTAAAGTCCACAGACAGTGTGATAATGTGACCACAAACATCCAAGAGAGACAACAGAAAAGCTCAGAACAAACTGATCAGAAAGTGCCTGGTTCCCAGACACCAGAGACACAAAAATCAACAAAACCCAGAAGAAAAGCATGTGGCCCCATAGCAACAACGCTGGTCACCAGGAGTAACCATCAAAAATAACAGATGTCTATAGACTAAGAAAACGACACAATTATGAAAAGCGAAAGCATGGCCTGAATAAACGGAGCAGCATGCCGTACTCTTGAGTGGAAAGAAAGAACACAAATAAGTGACTCTTGCCCAAAATAAAAACATGGGTTTGGTACGTTTCCAAATAAAATGTCACTAAAAGGGCAGCCCGGTGGCTCAGCGGTTTAGCGCCGCCTTCAGCCCAGGGTGGGATCCTGGAGACCTGGGATCGAGTCCCATGTCAGGCTCCCTGCATGGAGCCTGCTCCTCCCTCTGCCTGTGTCTCTGCCTCTCTCTTTCTCTCTCTCTGTGTGTGTGTGTGTGTGTGTGTGTGTGTCTCGTGAGTAAATAAATAAAATCTTTCTTTAAAAGTGTCAATAAAGTTGATACTTTCCATTTGTCTGAGGGGAAACAGGACACGGTGGTTAGGAGGATTTTATAAATAAGCAATGGGAATGAGGTCTGCACTTGAAAGCGTACCCCAGCTAAGAACACATAATCGCCCAGAGTGCACAAAATAAGAATTCGGTGCATAAGGAACAGGTGGACAGATCAATTTTTACCACTCAGTAAAAGGTGCTAGGAAATTGAGCAACTATTTGGAAAAGCAATTTAACCTAAATCTTCTCCTGTGCTTTTTATAATAAAATTTTAAATTTTGTAAGAGTTTCAAATTTAGAGAGTTCACATGAAGACGGTATCGAGAGTTTACGTATGTCTCACACCTGGTTTTCTCTGTTACTGTCTCAGGATGGAAGGATGGCCTATTTATCAAGATTAATGAACCAACAGAGGACAAGAGGTGACCACCAGTCTCTTGTAAATGGGGCTGCAAAGGTCAATCCCGGACCCTTTGTTCGGTTAGCAGACCTCTGCTGCTGTCAGCTGTATGCGGCCTACCCCACCTCCACCCCACCAGGCACCAGGGAGCACACAAGGATGTTCTGGGCATCCTGCGTGAAGCAGGAAAAAGGGCCTATTAGGGTTTGAAGAGAGGAGTGGGCAAGGCCACATCCCAGTGTGACAAATCCCCTCCACAGGCTCTGGACCTCCAGAGATCCAGAAGAGAGCCTGGTGTGAAGTAGGTGCAGCCCCACTGGTCATTTGTCAGGGTCCCCATCAGCCACCCCTCTAAAGGCAGGCCTAGGCTCGGCTCCAGAGGCCTGAGTCCATAGGACACACCTTTGGCCCCAAGGAGCTCCCTCACTGGGGTAAAAGACAACAAAGGAAAAATAAAACCGAACAAAAACAGTGAAAAGTCAGTTCAAGACATTACAGTTCAAGACATTACAAGAAAAAACTTCAGAGTGATATCATTTGTTGTTGTAGATGCAAAAATCCTCAACAAGATACTGAATGCAAACAAAATCCAGCAACATATGAAAAGGATTCTGTATCGTGAGCAGGTGGGGTTTATCCCAGGAATAAATGGTTGGCTCACCATATGAAAATCAATAAAATACACTGTATATCAGTGAAGGACAGAAACTGCATAATCCTCGCTCTAGACAGAAAGAGCTTTTTTTTTTTTTTTTTTTTAAACAATCCAACATCCTTTCATGACAAAGGCACTCAGCAAACTGGTCATGGAAGGGGAACTTCCTCAACCCAATGAGGGCGTCTATGGAAAACCCAGAGCTAACGTCACCCTCAGTACGGAAAGCTTCCCCCCTGAGATGCTGTCCTTGCCCCCTCTGTTCCACGTTGTCCAGGAGGTTCCAGCCAGGGCCGTTCAGCAGATGGAGATGTCTCAGCCACCAGATCATAGAGGAGAAGGTAAACTACCTCTGTGTGCAGAGAACATGATCTTGTACGTAGAAAAGTCTGAGGAACACACACCCCAAAGAAACCACTGGTGTCAGCCCATGACTTTGGCAGTGCTGCAGGATATGTTTCTATAGCCAGCGACAGCCCAATTTACCATAGAATCAGCAAGAATAAAAATCTTAGGAAGAATTTAACAAGGGACGTGTAAGACTTACTAAAAACTATAACATTGTATCAAAAGAAATTAACATCTAGGAGTACCTGGGGGGCTCAGTTGGTTGAGCGTCTGCCTTTGGCTCAGGGCACGATCCCAGGGTCCTGGGATGGAGTCCCGCATTGGGCTCCCCGCAGGGGACAGACGTACAGATCGATGGGTTGGAATTGAGAGACCAGACAGAATCATACAGTCATGGCTGATTTTCAACAAGGACACCAAGATAATTCAATGGGGAAAGAATCATCTTTTTTTAAGCCGGTGGTCCTGGGACAGCTGGACGTCCCCAAGCAGAAGAATGAAGCTGGAGCCCTGCCTCACATTGTACACAAGAATCGAGTGAAGATGCACCGCAGACCTAAAAGTGGGTGCTACCTCTGTAAGACTCAGAGAAGGGGCACGTCTTCGGGAGGCTGGATTTGGCGAGTTTCTTAGATAGGACACCAAACACACGGGCAACAAGGGCAGCCACAAAAGATAAAGCGGACTTCATTAAAATGAAAGACTTTTGTGCTTCAAAGGAGCCTGTGAAGAAAGGACAAGGAAAACCTGAAGAAGGAGAGGAAATATTCACAGATCGTAGTGATCCGGGATTTGGAATAAAGAGATGTGTCTCAACAGTAAAGACACAACCAACCCAACTTACAAGTGGGCAAAAGATTGAAGTGGCCACCCCCCCAGAGAAGGTCAGCTGACATCACAGTCCAGCTGGGAGACGCACCAGGCGCCGTGAGGGTTGCACTCAGAGAGCCGGCAGCAGTAGGAGCGGCCGAGGACGTGCAGGGCTTGTGACCCTCAGCGCACCTGCGGTGACCGTACACAGCAGGAAGTCACCCTGAAACCAGCGTGGCAGTTCCTTAAAAAATCTCACTGCGTGACCCAGCAATTCCACTCCCCAGGCAACCAAGAACGTGTCCACACAGAAATGTGCACGCGCATATTGAGAGCGGCATCGTTCATCGCTGCCAACACATGGAACAACCCACGTGTCCATCTCCCGAAACAGGTGAACAGATCAGCAAAACGTGGTCTGTCTGTATGGCAGATACCGAGCACTGGCACCTGCTACGACGGGGCACATTCTGGAAACATTACGCTCAGCCGAAGGAGCCCAACACGGAAGACACGTGTGACAAAATTCCCCCGATGAGAAACATCTGAAACAGGCAAATCCACAGAAACACCCAAGGACTGGGGGAAGGACTGCTTACGGGTCTGGGCTTTTTGGGCGGGTTCTTGGAAATGTTCTGGTATCAGATAGCGCTGGTGTTCGCACAACTTTGTACCTCTACTGAAATTCACTGTGCTGTACATATTAAAAGGGGGAATTTTATGGTATGTCAATGGTACCTAAAAAAAAGTCCAGGGACAAATGCTTTGAGGGTTTGCCTGGAATGCCACCCGTACAGATTGCCGCGGATGGCAAGACGCTTGAGCTGAGCTCTGTGGATGAGTGGGCTTTCGTGAGGAGCAATACAGACTCCACTTCATGAGAGGAGCATGTGCAAAGGCCCAGGGTGGGGCTGCGGTGACACAGCTGTACTTGGTGCCCACTGACCCGTGGGCGAGGGGACCTCGTCTGCAGAGGGGACCTGAGGCTGTGGCCTGCCCATGCCCCAGCTGTGGTCCCAGGAGAGGAGCCAGCAGGAGTGCATCTGTGGGGAGGGCTGCACTCGTCAGCAGAGGACAGGTGGATGCCACCTGCAAAGCAGCTCCAGCTCCTGTGCGAGAGGACACCCTCTCCAGGGTGGGAGCAGTGTCCACGCACAGAAGCCACCCTTCTGGGGACAGGGGTGCAGACCTACAGCGGCCCCGACCCTGAGAACGTTAAGCCTGATTGAGATGGGCGTGTGCGCAAACATGAAAGCAGCTTCCCTCTGGGTTGTCAGATTCCAGCTCAGGCCACGGAGGGGACTGGCGCTGAGGTTGCCCTGCTCTGGGCGCAGGGGCCAGCCACCCCAGGCTGCCTGCAGCTGATGATGATCCCAAGACTTGGAAATTTTAGTGCTAAAATCGTGTGCTTCCCAGGAAAACAGGCAGGTGTGTGATCGGGGCAGCCTGTCTGAATGCCCTTCCTTTAGAGTTGCCCTGATGCACACGCTGCATCGCAGGCCCATGGGGCCACCAGCCTTGCCCCTGATGGCCACAGATGTGTGCTGTGCTGGTGAAGCCTGACACGGGGCCTCGCGCCCCTGCCCACTGCCAGGAACGGAAAGGAAAGGCTGGCTTTCAGGATGGCGGGCGGGACCTGAGGAAGGCATGACACGGGGGGGGGGGGGGGGGGGGGGGGCGGCTTCCTCAGGCGCCAGTTCCAGCCAACCCATTTGCTAGATCACGTTGGGTGGACAACCACATGGACCCACTGCTTCTGTCCTGTGCCAGGTGATGCTCCTTCACACTGATGACCCCAATGCTCACCACCACCCTAGAGGAGGTCATTATCATCCTCATTTTGCAGGTGAGAACGTGACACTAGGCCTACATAATAGTGTGACGGCGCTGGGATTCAAATCCAGGTCCTGCTCTGAACCCCAAAATGGGAACGACACACCTTCCTCATGGGGTCACACAGGCTCCGAGACAGTGTCTGCAGACCGCCAGCGCGGAGCGTGGTGCACAGTGTGTGCAAATGCCTCGCTCTCCCTCCCGTTTGACATACAACCTGTACTTTCAAGGTCAAGGTGGTTTTTTTTTTTGAAGAAGGTGCAGCTTCGTTCAACAGCTTCCAAATAGGGACCCCTGGTGGCTCAGTGGTCGAGCGTTTGCCTTTGGCTCAGGGCGTGATCCTGGGGTCTAGAGATCGAGTCCTGCATCGGGCTCCCTGCATGGAGCCTGCTTCTCTCTCTGCCTGTGTGTGTCTCTGCTTCTCTGTGTCTCTTGTGAATAAATAAATAAAATATTTTTAAAAAACAACAAAAAAAAGAGCTTCCAAATAAACAGGCCGCTGGTCTTTGGGCTGTTGGTACAAAGACCATGTTCACTGCTCAGCGTCCTGGGAGCTGCATGGTCGGGCAAGGCCCGCGTCCTGGCTGCCCTGTGACCTCAGTGCCATCGAGGGCCCCACCCTCATGACCTAAGCAGCCCAGAGGCCCCCTCGTGCCTCATTGACAGAGACTTAACAAGGCAGCACCCTGTCCCCAGGAGAGGAAGCCCAGGCTCCTGCTCCACAGCAACGAGCCCCACCCCAGCGTCGCAGGGCATCTGGCTGATAGGAAGGGTCCCTGACTCCCACCTGGGAGCAGCTGCCTAAACTCCAAGTGGAGCTTAAGCTTTTAATAATTGTTTCTTATCCAAACTGCGTCCACACAGGCAAACGGGCAGCAGACTTCAAGTATGGGCTGGAGGCTGTGTCTGTCCATCTGCAGGGCTAACGGGGGCAGTCAGGGCCAGAGGCAATGTGCCTGAGTTGCCAGGGGACCCTCAGGGGACGGCCACCGTGGGGGACAGGGATGGGGACCGGGAATCCCTGCCCTGCGGCCCCGAGGGGCACAGAGGGCACCAGAGCAGTGGGTGGGTGGCCATGACAAGGCTGAGGTGCACCCTCCCTCTCCAGGACCTGGGCAGCTGCTGTGGGCTCAGCGCCCGACATGCTCCGCTGCCCGTGTCACTGCCAGACCCCACAACCTGGACGCTGTTATGACCTCATTTTCAGACCGGGAAATTGAGGAACAGGTTAGCTAAGCAACATACCCCAAATCACAAAATTAGGAGGCAGCAGAGCCGGCTTCCCATGCCAGCCCCGGCCCTGTGGCTCTGCTGCTTCTCTGAGGATTCATAGTCCTTAGAATTCGTAAAGCATGTCGAAGTCATTCTGAGTCATGAGAACGTGCCCCGCCAGGTTGTGGGGTCTGGGCCACAGGGCAGCCATGGCGCCATCCGGCCTGGGCCTCCTCCCTTCGTCTTGCTGGGACCCCGGCTGGTATAGGGGTATCCGGAGGGGAGAATTGAAGGATACTCTCTATTTCTCTTCACAGTTCTTGGGAGATGTTGAAAATATTTTCAAGAAAGTATAATGTGAGAGTATCCACGTCGAGGCCGCAAAGAACAGAGGTTGTTGTGGGAAATCTTGCAAAGGTGTCCACGCTCCCGTGCAGCGGGCCAAGCAAGCTGTGCCGGAGAAGGGGGTTGATGAGGTCCAGAGAGGATGGATGGAGGAACCACCATCTCCCACCATCTCCTGCCATCTGAAGCTGGCCCCTGGGGGAAAGAAGGGACCCCTAGAAGGAAGGTTAGAGGCCCTGGCGCCCAACCCCAATTCACAATCTAAGTGCTCCTGGGGCCCCGAGGATGTGGGGATGAGGGAGGGTTGTTGTAGGGTATCTTGGGGCGCCGGCGTGACCCCTAGTGGGCCCAGCCCTGGGCTCTGGGGAGACCATGGGTCACCACAACCCGTCAGTGTCTCGTCTGACTTCCAGGTCCCGCAGTCAGGCCTCAGAGGGAGAATGGACAGACATCCAGAATTCCTGGACCGTTGCAGGGTGGGCATGAGGGGCAGGCATGAAGGCTGGAGTGATCATCTTCAAGTGTGGGTGGAAGTGCGGGTCGCATGCTGGGGACACAGGGCCCTGGCCCCACACGGCCCCAGCCCTTCCCCTTCCTCCCCTTCTTCCTATGCATGTTCCCCCGCCCACCCACCCATTGCTGCCTCCCCAAGCTCACTGCTTCTTCTGAAACCATTGCTTCTCCTTTCCCATTTTCAATTCCTATTTTTCTTCTTTTTTAAAAAAGATTTTTTAATTTTTACATAATCTCTACACCCAATGTGGGACTCGAAGTCACAGCCCTGAGACCAACATCCCACACACCACCAACCAAGCCAGTGGGTGCCCCTCATTCCTATTTTCGAAACTATTCTCAGCCTTCTAAGTGCTGGGACAGAGACAGCCAAGACTTAAGAGCGTTTTACTTTGGTTTCATTTTCGAAGCTTCTCCCACCAGACTCTCCCAGGAGGGCACAGGGACCCAGCAGCACACAGGTCTCCCCCTGCACACAGTGGCTTGTCCACACCAGCAGCACCACTGGCTCCTTTCTTTCCCAGGCCTGGCCTGGCCCCAGTGCGACCCAAGCAGTGGTGTCCCCACAGAAAGTTCTAGAAGGACCTGCAACACTGTCAGCGGGTGTGTTAGAACCCAGACTTAGGTCTTCTGACCACACACCTCCTGCGTCATCAGTGCCCAGGGCTGCTGGCCACCCGCCTCCCTGCCAGGAGGGCAGCCACATGAGGCCCAGGAGCCCCTGGGGCCAACACACAGCCTCCACTCTCGCCGCACCAGGCCTGAGCGCCTGCGCTTCGGGGGCCAGGGGCTGGAGACACGGGGTACTCCGTACCTGCCCGCCTAGCCGTGGCCTTCGTGCTGGCCTATGCCAGACCACTCAGCAGGAAGTCGCCTGGGTTAGGACTGCGAGTCAGCAGGTCGGAGGCAAGCAAGGGAGGAGCAGGTGGCAGCTGGCTTCGCTATTTGGCGGAGGAAGGACGGGGGACTGGCGGCAAACAGCTGGTTTCAGGAACCAACACAACCTTCCATGTGCACCCCAGCTGCTCCTAAGAGTCAGGCCCTAGCGGGTCCTGGGGGGCCCTGGGGGATCTTGCTCCCCGTTTCCAGGGTCCCCCCTCCTAGACCTGGAACACAGACCCTGTGAGCTCCTCTCCGTGGCACCCTCCCACTACCCCCCAGCCCCGGGCCAGTTTTTTTCAGACAGAAGCTTGCACTGAGCTGCTAAAGATGCACTCAAGTTCCTCTTTACTGTCCGGTGGTTCAGAGCCGCCAAGGGCTAGGGTGTGCGTGTGCAGAGCGTGCGTGGCCACAATGGCCACAATATCCACGAGCAGCGAGCCCGGCGTTACGACCACCCTTCATCCTGCTCTTCTGGCAACCTTTCCACTGAATTCAAAATAAAAAGTGGAGGAAAATGTTTGGTGGGCCCCCTCCACACCCCACCCCCTCACCCTGGCCAGTCCCCAAGGCGGAGGACAGGCCTCAGGTGCTCCAGAACCACGGCAAGCGCACATGGGGGTCATGGACTTCCACACACATCACCAGCAGCTCGGGTGATCCAGAGAAAACCCCCTGGCTCTCATGACCCAGCAGGGGTGCAGGGGGTGGGGTGGACCTGCCCCAAGAGCCTCTGGAGGTCTGTGGTGGGTGCCAAGACCATGCAGATGTCTCTGGGACAGGGACATTTGCTCCACCGCGGGGCAGCCTCTGGAGCCCAACCTCCTGTCGCTCAGCCTGCCCCCTCCCCAACCCCACAGCTAACTCCTGCGAGAGAGAACCTTCCAGAACTGACTCAGTCTCTCCAGCACTCTGCAAGGGGACCGCTCTGTTTGATCACGTTCACTACTCATGAGTCCACAGCCCGGGACACTTGTTGGGCACATGGCTGCACCATCCAGCAGCCCCCTCCCCAGGCCTGAGCTGGGCACAACTTCACCGCCCAGGGTCGGCCAGGAGGTCCCGCGTTCGCTCCGAGCTTGCCCTGCACCGCACCACCTGCCCACCCCCAGCCCCGACTGCCAGCAGCACCGCAGGGTCCCTGGAAGCTCCGCACTGAGGCTGCGGTTGGTGGGCCACGGGCTCGGCGTGGGCAGGTGTGCTGCCCTCCCAGCCCCATCCCTGCACCTTGTCAGGACCTCCCCTCATCCCCACACCCTCACCCTGAGCTGGCAGGGTGAGCTACGTGGGCCCCCTCACCCCACCCCTCCACCTCACCAAACTGGCACACACCATGCCCAAGCCCCCGCCATTGCCCCACCAAGCATCACCGCGGCCTCCTGTCTGCCACCATGCACACCCTGCAGCCAGCGTAATGGCTCAAGACGCCAGTCCTCTCGTGAGCCTTCCCTGCCTCCTCCCCTCAAAGCCTCAAGTGGTCCCCAGAGCTCCTGGAGCAGAGGATGACACCAGGTCCCGCACCCCCTCCTGCCCCAGGTCCTGTGCTCAGGCTGTGTTGCTCAGCATGCCGTCTTGGCTCCAGCACCCCCTTCTCAGGAATGCCCACCCTGACTTCCTGAGGAACATGGATCTCCTCAGGCTCTCGCCCAACTTCACTCCCGTGCACTTGCAGGCTGGGGTGAGGATGTCTCACGTGATGTCTCTCCCCGTCTGTTCTTGTGGCCACAATCCCCAGCCTCATCCTGGCACACAGTGGGCAGTAACAAATACTCTGAAACTAATGAACATCCGAGGAGTCCCCCGGGTGGCTCAGCTGGGCAGACATCAGACTCTTGGTTTTGACGGAGGCTATGGTCTCAGGGTGGTGGATCAAGCCCAGCACTGGGCTCCGTGCTCATCAGGGAGTCTGTTTCAGAGTCTGTCTCCCTCTGTCCCCACTGCTCAGTTTCTCTAAAATAATCTAACAAAAAGAAGAAAGGTTACCGCGATAGGTTAGCCTCAAAGTACCAACAGTCCTTCGTTCACTCGGCGACAGCGCCGACGCACAAGCCTCGCACAAGCCCCGCACACACACGTCGCCTCCTGCCTCCCACAGCCCGGGCTCTCACACCTGACATGCTCTGCAAACCAGAGCCCAGGGTTGCGGGAACAGGGAGCAAACATTGGCACGTGGTTTGTAACAGAAGGACTCCTATTCCCACCGAGTTTCCAGTGTAGCACCTCCTGCTCTAGACGCCTCGGTAGGCGGAGCAGGATGTGGCAAGCTGGCCTTCATCTGGACGGCAACACTCCAAAGTAAGCCAGACGGCTGCACCTCCGGGACCCCACCAAGGTGGCACTCCCATCTGGCTTGTGACCCCAGCAAGTCCCCCCACTATCCATGAGAAAGAAAACCTCACTTCTGTCCCTAAGCAGCAGGTCTTAACGCAGGCATCCAGCTCCCCTTCTTCCTGCAACACCACCCAGAATGTTAAGAGGTGTCCTCCTAACAGCATACCGGGTTTTGTTCCTTTAAGGACTGCGACACTTTTAAGAAGCATTTAGCCACTTACAACTACTAATACACATAGATCTGGATAGACCCCACCTTTACAACTTCTTTTACCTTTCCCTTCATGTTCTCAATCAGTTCGTTTCCGGGGGATCACACCCTGAGCCAAAAGCAGATGCTCAACCACTGAGCCACCTAGGCATCCCTCATCTTTGGGTTTTAAGGACAGATGTCCAAATGGGTTTTCCTGGGTCATGCTCAAGGTTCACAGGGCCGCTTCAATCTTTAGATCAATTGCTACAGTGGGTCCGCAAAGGTGCTGTCACCATGGGATACATCCCAGCACAGAGCCCCTAGCCGCTGGGGCCTGGCCCGTATCTCCCAGCTCTCTGGAGGTCCTGGTTCTGGACTTAGGTGCCGGACTTAAGTTTCTGCTGGAATTCCCCATCCCAACCACCCCTCTCTGAAAATGAAGTGTCCTAGCCTCTCCCAGATGTGGACTCTCAGAGGCTGGCTCAGGATGCTTGTTCTGTAAGAAGTAAATTGAATCTAGCAGACTGAGTCTGCTTCTCAAACCTCCTCTGGATTTGTTTTCATTGTCTCACACACTGAGGTGAACAGCTTACTTTTGTTTATCGTAGAAATAATTCTGTCTTCTTCACTCCTGAGGTAGAACCTCACGGCGTCCTGACCTGCACAGTCAGCCCACCAGGCCTCTGCCCCCTCCTCACACCTGGATGAACCACTGCACAGTACAGCCGCACCACACATGAGCTCCCCCCACCCCACCCCACCGCCACCCCCCTGCCCCCGGGCCTGAGCTCCCATGGCCTTCCTGCAGAGGTTCACATTCCTGTGTCTTTCTGCGCTAAGAACCCCCAACAGGAGGCTGTCTGAATCCCCACATTCTTTTCCTCATGCTTACAACGTTCTATTTATTATTCAAAGTATTTTACATGTAGTATCTCTGTGTTACGCACATATTATAAAAGTGCGTATAAAACACATTTTAAGGGGGGATCCCTGGGTGGCGCAGTGGTTTGGCGCCTGCCTTTGGCCCAGGGCGTGATCCTAGAGACCCGGGATCGAATCCCACGTCGGGCTCCCGGTGCATGGAGCCTGCTTCTCCCTCTGCCTGTGTCTCTGCGTCTCTCTCTCTCTCTCTCTCTCTGTGTGTGTGTGTAACTATCATAAATAAATAAAAATTAAAAAAAAAAAAAAAAAACACATTTTAGGGTTACTCCGCTTTTGAAGAATGAAGGGAAAGGCATGGAAAGGTGGTATCACCCAGAGCAGGATCAGTATCCCAGAAAATGTCACAACTAATTCAACAGGACAAATACAAACCCGTCTCAACCAAGTAATCATGGTGCCGACAGGCACACTGACACACTGGCTCTGGGAACACAGCCACCGCTCCCCGCCCCGACAGTGAGCCAGTCACCCCAGCAGGCAAGGCCTTCACAGATACGGCCATCAGGTTCCAGGCCGGTACTAAAGCAGGACGTGGAGAAGTGATGCACTACTTACTAACTGAACCACAGTGGACGAGGGAAGGATAGGGAGGAGAAGCCAGGAGTGCTGGTCTCATACCACCCTCGTCAGGAACAAAGCAAAGCTCCTTCTTGCCCTTCCAGCTTTGCCTTTCGTGTGGCTCAAGTACTCACTCAAGAAATAAATTTAAGACTAAAAACTCTAGATCGCGCCACTTGCCACAAGCAGATCCAGAAGGGTCCAACATTGCCAGGACTCCGCCCTCAACTGTCATTTCACAGTAAATACGAATACAGAATCACGATGGCATACGTGTAAAACTAAGGACCTATCTCAGCTATACGTTGAATAAACAGAGACTTTAACATTAACCCAATCTCACTTCTTGATACACATCAGTGAACTATAGCTGCCCCTCAGGGCCATCCTGACTATACTCTAGTCCAGCTACTCTTACCGCCACACAGCCCGTTCTCCAGCCGCACCAAGAACCACTGCTGAGTGAAAATACTCACCAACACTTCACAGAGTGTCCATGGAAGATTACTGCCCTCAGTACAATCAGGCGAACCTGTCAATTCTATTCTTATGCTCCATTTACAAGTGAGGGGCGAGGTTAATGAATAATTAAGAAAATCCTACATATTAGGCATGGTGAATATGTAAACATGTTACAATAGTTAGAAAGCCAGTGTCAAGCAGGTAAAAATTTCCTTACTGCCCAAAATGGACTGCTAGCCACAACTCAATAGCAAACTGCCAACGGTTCTTGGCTCAATACTGAGCCAACCACCTCCTTCCATAAATATGGCCAAACAAAAAAATTAAACACCTACCTGAAAAATCAGTCTAGATATGAAAGGAATACACAGTGTACAAAGGTTTCAGAATGCATCCACACAAGCACACTGCTCTTTGAAATTTAAAGAAAAAATTTATTGAAGATCTGAAAAACAATTCCTAAAAGATCGACTTTTCCAGAAAACTGTAGCTACACAATGCATTGCGTCTATCATGTTAAAACGTGCATTAGACACAAATACAAAAACCATGAAACAAGCCACCATTCTTCAACAATCTGAGCAAAGATAAAATGCCTAAGGAACAACATGGATGGCCTGCAAAGGATGGACTCTTTAAGCACCATTAAAAAAAAAAAAAAAAAAAAAAAAAAAAAAAAAGCACAAACGGATGAGCGTGTTCAGTTATATACACTGAATTGAACCTTTGGCACTAGGAATCAGAGCATTTGTCATAGAGCATTAACACATATTATAAAAGTGCGTAGTGTCAAAGGAATAGAACCACCAGCATTCAAAGCAGCTTTGTCGACTAGGCAATAGAACCATCTACAGTATGTCTCTCCGTTGTCCGTCACTGAATACACTGGTAGCAACTTTGAAATGAAAAAAAAAAAAAAAAAAAAAGGAAAGAAAAAAGGAGCTGTAACCCCTTTTATTTTCTCTGTTTAAGATCAAACAGAAAACAAACATCAACTCTGTTATACACTAACATTTTCAAAGTACATCATTTGTACAAGAGAAGGACTAAACAAAAATGTGTTTACAGAGATCCAAACGAAGCGAGGGTCTGCGCCTCGCCTCACACGGCCTTCCGGTGGTACTCAGGAGGAGCCACTTCATAATCGCTGGCACTAAACAAGGTTGCCGAATTCTTTGCCAGGTACCTAAAAATAAAGTATTAGTCATTACAAAGATGAAAGAGAATCCTACCTCGAACTAAATCAATGCACAAAAGCTGCACAGTTTCTTGCAAGATACACTAAAGATTTCGAGGTAAAACCCTGTGGTTACAATTCAGATACACTGGGCTACACCCACCAGACAACATGCATCAAGGAAGGAGGAGGTCCAGAGTAGGTCCAGAGTTGCTCCCAATTTCAGAACGGTAAAAGAACAGGTGTTTTCAGAACACCAGTGCGAGAGCTTAGACTATCTTTACAAAGCAGACGTTGCATCCTAAAGCAGTATCTGGTGTTTTCTTTAGCTCTTAGAAACTCTGCATGAAACAGATTCGGAAACTGACAAACACCATAAAAATCCAACGGTCCAGGGATCCGTGGGTGGCGCAGCGGTTTGGCGCCTGCCTTTGGCCCAGGGCGCGATCCTGGAGACCCGGGATCGGATCCCATGTCGGGCTCCCGGTGCATGGAGCCTGCTTCTCTCTCTGCCTGTGTCTCTCCCTCTCTCTCTCTGTGTGACTATAATGAATAAATAAAAATTAAAAAAAAAAAAAAAAATCCAAGGGTCCTGAACTGAAGCCCTCAAGCAGTAGAACACTTTCATTTCATAAAGAAATCGGGCTGAGAGGATCACTGGCAGAGCAAGCACTATAAAGACAGAGCAAGCACTATAAAGCCGTGTAGATACCCAGGCATGTGTTGCAATGTTGAGATTATAAAATACATGGTGTCACTTTAAGAAAATTCTAATACAGAAATATATGAAATAGAAACTAACCACTCCAACCTTCCCTCCCACAATTGTGCCCAAGAACTAACCCACCCTTCAGTATGATCCACAATTTTCTAATCTTTTCCCAAGAGTACAAATGTTTCTCTGTCAATGAGGGGACTCCAACCACACCTAGCTTTCCTGCAACGCGGCTGTTTCAACACCACAACACGGACAGCTTCCTCATCAGTGTGTTTACACCTACACCCTCTAATGGCAGCTTGGGTGTTGACAATTCTGCATTACTATCTACATACACATAAATCTTACATTTTCATGCATTTGGAAATCTTTATGCACCTCAACTTTTCTACGGGGTCAGTTCCCAGAGGAATAACAGTCTGGTCCGAGGGAAGCACACTGGAATTTCCAAAAGGCATTGCCAGAACACCCTCCAAAAAGCGGGCAGACACAACTGCCCTCCTTCTCCATTTCTGCAGTCTGTTTAATCTTGGCCAACGGGACTGAGATCCTCGGACCATGGGAACCCCCCACTTTCAGGAGCCCACGGTACTGCCACCCCTGTGGGATCCCAGAGTACTGGTTGTCATCGCTTTGCTCATCTTGATCAAACTCTTTTTCTTTGTTACTATTTTTAATCACAGAATTTTAAATCTTTTACATGGTCGACTATTTCCTCTACAATTTGAGTATTTAGAAAAACCATTCTCAACTCTAAAGATAATGAAAATATTACCATTTTCTCATCATTATCTTAATAGTTTCAATTTTAAACTTAAACTTTTGATTCAGTCTAGAATTTTGATCTGTGACAGTAAGCATGGATCCTTCCAAAAGACTGGCTAGTTGATTCCATCAGACACCACTCCAGCAGTTTGTGGCATTCACCACTTGCACGTATGCTGCCCCATTAACAGCCTCAACTCTGGCACCCCTCACTGCTCTGTTCTTGTCCACACTGCCAATGTATCAGAGTGACTTCCACTACACCATACTAATTCATGTTTTTAATTTCAAGCATACCAGTAAACTTACTTTAGGAAATCATGAAGATAATTGAGCAATAAAGCAAGGCTCTTCTCATCCAGCGGAGTATAAGCCAACATCGCTCCAATTCGTACTGTGTAAACAAAACAATGTAGTCCAAGTTACATTCAAGATAGCTCTATAAGCGCTATGATCATTATGGGAGCAGATGAAATCGCTGACTCCTTTAAAATACAGATTTTAGAAACTCCTCACTTTTAAACAGATTTGATATTTAGTATTTTAGATAAAAAGTGAATATTTTTTTTTTTTTTTTTTTTTTTTTAAATTTTTTTTTAATTTTTATTTATTTATGATAGTCACAGAGAGAGAGAGAGGCAGAGACATAGGCAGAGGGAGAAGCAGGCTCCATGCACCGGGAGCCTGATGTGGGATTCGATCCCGGGTCTCCAGGATCGCGCCCTGGGCCAAAGGCAGGCGCCAAACCGCTGCGCCACCCAGGGATCCCAAAAAGTGAATATTGAAATGGAATATTCTATGTTATTTTCTGTTACCCCTTGATGCCAACCAGGAAAGATAAAATAATTAAAAATCCAAAGGACAGGGATGCTGGGTGGTTCAGTGGTTGAGTGTCTGCCTTTGGCTCAGGGCGTGATCCCAAGGTCCTGGGATCAAGTCGGCATCAGGCACTGGGCTCCCTACAGGGAGCCTGCTTCTCCCTCTGCCTGTATCTCTGCAACTCTGTGTCTCTCGTGAATAAATAAAATCTTAAAAAAAAAAAAAAAAAAAAACCCAAAGGATAAAAAGTACATTTTTTCTTAAAGAGGATATTACCAAATAATCTCAGTAGATGTGGTGCCCCATACACCTGGGACATGGGTGCATCCGGGTGATCTGCAAGGATCTCTGCATACTGTGGTCTCTCAAATTTGTAGAGTAGCTGAGTGCCCAACATCACATTGAAGTATTCCTTTATTCCAGCCACAACCTCATTAACAGCATACTCCCTGACAGAGAGACAAAAATCTTTATTTCAAAGCAGGTCACTGAAAAGAATTGAGAAATAGAGATTAATTCAACTAATGTAAGAGTGAGAGATTTGAACTGAAGGTTGAACTTATAACAATGAACTTTTACTGAACAGATTTTTAGAGCTCTAAACAAAAGAACAAGAAAAATCAATTCCAGAAGTAAAGCAAGCTTTAGCCCTGAGGCTAAAAATGTTTTTTAAAAACATCTTCAAACAATTGTGTATTGTGGTTATATACACTTACACATAATAACTTCAATTTCACATACAATATTTACTGTCTGGTGCTTTAAATAGTAAGTTTGGAGGCCAAACTTCACGTCGAATCAATGAAATTTTATTTTGCTGGTTTCTGATGGCATTATTTTTTTTAGAGAAAGTGGACATTTCAGAGGATTTATTTGGAATAATACTTAAAAGAAAAATCTTTTGTGTATACTTTCAAGATTTATATATTCTTACTTATTATCTGTGTTTCCTCGAGATTTCTTGTAATTTGCATAATCCTCTAGGATGGAATCCACATTCTTCTTGGCAGGAAGATAAAAGAGCTATGAAAACAAAAATACACTTCAATTCCAGTATTTTTATTTATTTTTAAAGAAAAATTACATTGGAAAAGCTTCTATGCAATAAAAGACCACCTAACAGTTATGAAATAGAAAATGGCACTGTTTAGCATTTATTTACAACAAGGCTAATGTAGCAGAGGAACTAATAAAAATTTTTAATAATTTCTACTAAGTAGCCAAGTGTGACTAGCAGCTGCCATATTGGACAGCACAGCTCTGAAGATGAGCAACCTACTGGACATACGTTCATACTACTCACAATCTATGGAATGCACCACAAAGAAGTGGTTGGCTCCTGACACGGACATTATGTACTACATGTGCATCATGTGCCAGACCCTGTTTGAAGCATTCCTAAAACTGCTCTACATCCTCACATCAGGAGTGAGGTAGGGATTAAAACATGGAGAGGCCAAGTCACTTGTCTGAATCCCTGATAAGGCCAAGGTTTGACACCAGGAGTTGGGCCCCAGAACAAATGAGGTCCACATGTTGTCTGTGACTGAGGTCTGAAGTCTCATGAGCCCCAACCAGTCACACTCCAAGTCCACCCCCTTCCTGCCCGTGCCACCTGTTTTAAGACTTGGCTCATCTATCTGGATTTGACGATGGAACCCTTGCAATGTCCCCCGTGTACCTCACAATGCCGTGTTCTCTACACTAGTAATTAGACACAGGAACTGGAACAGATTCAGAAGACCTTACAGGAAGTATTGTGTGCTTCTCATCACACCTCACTAGTCCCAAGATTATGGAAGGATATCTCATTTTCAGTAACAGAACAGGAAAACACATGCTTGTCTTTATTGGTTTTCAGAAGGATTTCCTATCCTAGCACCCTCCAAAATTGAGTTCTCTCAACCTTTTCTCAATATAAACTCACGAGACTTTATAGCCGTACTTGTATTCCTTTCCAAGTCATGCTTTCTGGCGATCACACTATTCATAGTCTCTGAATTAAAATAGCACTCATCCAAAAAAAAAAAAAAAAAAAAAAACCACTCATCACTCATACTCCTTCAGTATTCAAGTCCATATAGATTTTTCCTTAAAATTCTTTTTCACACTAGCAAAAACATCTCTAGATGACAATCTATGTAGCTTTCAAAGTACCTGTTTTTGTCGGGTAATTAAGTCCCAATCATCAACAAGCCATGGTTTTAGCTCCTCAGGAATCTTCACTTTCACTTCAACTCTGTTCATGAAGGTTTCCTCCTGGACAGAAAAGATTTTGGCACTGAAACCCCATCTTTTGAGACAGCAACTACAGGGATTTTCTCAATCTCTAGAGGCACCAAGTATTCAGGTGGACTGCCAGAGTTGGCATTCAACAATTCCGAAATGAAAAACCCCTATAGCTAAACTGCTGGGAGCAAAGAATCTTGTCTTCACAGAGAATTCGTCTATTTGGTGCCTTTTTGTGTGAAGGCACAAACTTATCACATTTTCTTTTCTTTGTAAACGAGCACTCAGACTGGGTGCACTTTAACTTGGTGTTTTCATATTTATCGCTGATACCAAGGACTGTTCCAAACACGACTACCATGAAATTACTTAACATCTAAAATCAAATGTACTGACTCCTAATGAAGTCTTCACTAACTGCCCAAAAGTGCCTGTTTTCAAAACATACCATTCTAAGCATACCAGGTTCCTAATCTCGGCTTCACTTATATTAAAATTAAATAAAAACTCTACTTCCAAATTCCAAACTTTAGAAATAAGACATTTTTCACTTAAAGAAATTCTAAACTCTCATGCATGCACAGATAAAACTTTTGTGGCATTTTTTATGGGTTTATTAAGTCATCTGCGGACATACTAAACTGTTTAATATGAATTGTTAAGTCTATACAGTGAAACATCAATGAAATATATTTAGTCTTGTACATCAACAGAGCTTGCAAACAAGTATTTGATGATGAGCTGGGGAAGACATAACAGGGACATATTCAGAGCTACAAGTGAAATAAAGAAAGATGTATTTTTTAAAAATCCTTCATCCAAAAATAGGAGTATTTTTATTTCAGTAGTTAATTTGGTTAACAATGTTCTCAAGACTCAAGTTCTGTTTGATTGCACAGACTACAGATACTAATATGTCGAGGAACCACTCACATTCTCAACAGTGGGATCCACACGGGCCCTTTTCTTGCGAGGAGGTGGAGGGGTCTCACTGGTGCTACCACCATCTCCGTTTCCAGGCGCTGCACAGATTCAGGACAAGGAGGAGATTTCAGCTTAATACAGGAGAAATTTGTGAGGAAACCAGTCCCATGATACCCCTTCCTCTTTTCATGTTCCCATTATACAGGAGTTGCCTGCATCTATAAGCAAAGAATCTTAAAGTCTTACCAAAAATATAACTTTATAGCAGCAGGTAACATTTACCAATATTATCATCTGATATTTATTACAAACTATTTTTTTTTTTAAGATTTTTATTTATTTATTCATGAGAGACAGAGAGAAAGAGAGAGAGAGAGAAAGGCACAGAGATACAGGCAGAAGGAGAAGCAGGCTCCATGCAGGGAGCCCAATGCGGAACTCGATCCCAGGTCTTCAGGATCACACCCTGGGCTCAAGGTGGCACTAAACCGCTGAGCCACCCGGGCTGCCCCAAAATATGTTCTTCTCAATTATAAAGACTAACCGTAAAAAAAAAAAAAAAAAAAAAAAAAAGACTAACCGTGACATAGGTCTCTCCATGGTAAAAAGAATGTCAGAGTTGGGTCTCTACTACCCACGTACGATACTATGAACTGGATGGACTCTATAGAATGTTGTTGTGACTCATCTTTGAGATGACCAACATAATATGCCTATTCTAAAAAGTTTTCAAGTTTTAACATTTTAACACTAATTTCAAAATGAAAATGCAATAAAAGTAAATAATTTTAACAAAGTTAATATACTTACTTTTCTGTTTGTTCTTTTTGGTTTTCCTAAAAGGGGATGGGGAAAAAAAGAAAGAAAAATAAGTGATTGTTGCTACTAAAGCTGCCTCTGTGAATTCCCCTTTACAATGGTTAAGTTCATACGGAAATACTGCCTTAGATGGTAAGACTCAGCTGCAAATAGTTTCCTGCTTAGATAAGAATTTTCATTGATAGATGGTTAAATTCACACCTCCCTCCATATAATACAAAAATAAACCAAAACCACCATGTTGGGAGAGTTCTAGGATATTACTAATTTACAAGTTCACAGCATGTAAGTTATATGGTTTATAAGATTACATTATTAGTTCCACCAAAATAAAGTTCCTCCATTAACTCAGTACCAGAAAGCTCAGAGAGTAGGGTGCAGGGCACATGCCACCCTCACTGGCCAGTTTCCCTAAACTACTCTCAACTGGACACTCCCTCCTTCTCAACACCTAATACTCTCTTCTTCCCCTACATAGAACAAAGTTAATGTCTCCTTACTCTTGGTCACCACATTTCTAACAGCAACTTAACTCATGTCTATTTACAAACTAGCAAACAGTAAATTATTAATTTTAATTTCACACACAACTATTTATAGAACACAAGGAAATCCATTTGAAGCCCACAATTATGGCCTACATCTGGTGGGACTGAACCAGAACAATGGATTATGTGGACTCTTCTACTGCTTTAAAAAACATTTATAAATGTTATTAATTGCACTGACCTAATTTAGAGCATGGGGTTCATTTTGCAATTCAAATTAATTTGTGTTTGGTTATAAATACAAAAATCTGGGATGCCTGGGTGGCTCAGCGGTTAAGCTTCTGCCTTCGGCTCAGAGTGTGATCCTGGAGTCCCGGGACTGAGTCCCACATCAGGCTCCCCGCATGGAACCTGTTTCTCCCTCTGCCTATGTCACTGGCTCTATGTCTCTCATGAATAATATAAAAAAAAAAAAAATCCGGCCATCCAAAAGTACAAGTTTTTTCCTGCTTCTCTAAGTTTAAACTTCTGGAGCACAAGTATTTGTTGGAGAGTTATTTCTGGGTCAGATTAAACCATAAATTTTTACTTATACACGTTAAGAACAGGTGGTGGCGGGCAGCCTGGGTGGTTCAGCAGTTTAGCGCCGCCTTCAGCCCGGGGTGTGATCCTGTCGGGCTCCCTGCATGGAGCCTGCTTCTTTCTCCCTCTGCCTGTGTCTGTGCCTCTCTCTCTCTGTCTCTCATGAATAAATAAAATCTTAAAAAAAAAAAAAAAGAACACAGGTGGTGGCTAGGAGAAACCTAGAGCTCTGACAGGCATTCCTTAAACACTTATTCTATATGACAAAACTAAAGGAAAAACACTGACAATGGGCCCTAATTATATAATCTATAAACTATACTTAAATGAATCGCAGCAGCAAAGAATCACGAACATTCTTGCTTCAACCTTCTTGCTTACAGTTAATTAAAAAGCAAGCTTTCAAAAAAAAAAAAAAAAAAAAAAAAAAAAGGGATCCCTGGGTGGCGCAGCGGTTTGGCGCCTGCCTTTGGCCCAGGGCGCGATCCTGGAGACCCAGGATCGAATCCCACATCAGGCTCCCGGTGCATGGAGCCTGCTTCTCTCTCTGCCTCTCTCTCTCTCTCTCTCTGTGACTATCATAAATAAATAAAAATTAAAAAAAAAAAAAAAAAAAAAATTAAAAAAAAAAAAAAAGCAAGCTTTCTCATATTGCAAAAATTTCCTACAATAAACTGCTAGTGCTGTTTCTTTCTCTAAGCCCTATGACCAAGTATATAGTCAAAATATTAGCTGTTAGATTTCAATTTAAATAAGAGAAGTCCTAAGTCACTCTTAAGAAAAGCCATTCCACTAAACAATGAACCAAAGCACAACCTTTTGAAGCCAAAGTACTAACAAACATCACGCATATTCACTATTAGTTTAGGGAAAAAAAGTTTAAGGACCAAGATGTTAACAAAGTTTACTTTACTTCTCTATGCATATTCAGAAAAAGAACAATTACTAAACCCTAAAGATCAAGTAGGATAAAACCAAACATTAAAAATTGTATCAAAAAAATGTATCAAAACTCAAATCAAAATGAAAGAAATGGGGGAAAAATATTGTCAGGTTTAATTACTCATTATTTCCATATACTTTAAAATATACCTGCTATTCTACTAGGGAAAAGCAATGCTAAAAATTACTTGAGGTCTTCTCTAACCACCCAGATAATGAGCTCAATAAAATGTCATCTTTCCTACTAATAAAGGCTCTTGGAGAAAAAGGAAGTTCCAGGTCTTAGGGCACAAAATTTACCAGGTGATCCTAGAATATACCTTTATCCTACCTGATGACACAGAAGACCCAAAACACCTAGAAGCCCTCAAAAGGACCCAGGAGTCCATAAATGTGAAGAGGTCCCAATTCTCCAAGGAAGGGAAAGTTGAGTTTAAAGCTTTACTTCAGAGACAACCGGGTGGCTCAGCCGGTGAGTGCTGCCTTCAGCCCAGGGCCTGATCCTGGAGACCTGGGATTGAGTCCCACATTGGGCTCCCTACATGGAGCCTGCTTCCCCCTCTGCCTGTGTCTCTGCCTCTCTCATGAATAAATAAAAACCTTAAAAAATAATAAATAAATAAATAAAACTTTATTTCATGTAATTACTGAACCATTTTTATATGTACGCTTTATATTCAAATACTAAGTTTTTAAGTCTACTACTATGTAGACTAATTTTCTACACCAACTTTTAACATGATAAAGGATTAACATATCAAAAATATTATTGTACTGGAATGCCTGGGTGGCTCAGCGGTTAAGCATCTGCCTTCCACTCAGGGCGTGATCCTGGAGTTCCAGGATCGAGTCCCACATCAGGCTCCCTGCATGCAGCCTGCTTTTCCCTCTGCCTGTCTCTCTCATGAATAAATAAAATCTTTTAAAAAATATGTATTATTTTATTGATATAAATCCATCATATTCTCCCATATGAGAAAACTGCTGACTTTTAAGACTCACTTGCTATTAAAACCCTAATGAATACTACCACATGGCAGTTTTCCAAAAAACTGCATCATTTGTTATTGTTTATTAATGAAAGCTACAGGACACCCTCAGTGGCACACCCACTCCCTGGCCATCAATTATCACCTCAACCTTCCAAACGTCTAATTACCTTCATGACTAACATCTCACATTTAGGTAGTAAAGTCAGACCAGACCGCTAACTGTAAAGCAATACGATATAATTCTAAGGAAAAACTTCTTTGATAAATCATATTTTAGAGCACTGTCACTTTTGATCCTTTGACAAGAATACAACCTCTCATTAAACTACCTGTTTTTAAAGGAGAATAATCAAATCACAAGAAATAAAATGATCTTTTGTTTTTTTTTTAATTTTTTTAAATTTTTATTTATTTATGATAGTCACACAGAGAGAGAGAGGCAGAGACATAGGCAGAGAGAGAAGCAAGCTCCATGCACCGGGAGCCCGATGTGGGATTCGATCCCGGGTCTCCAGGATCGCGCCCTGGGTCGAAGGCAGGTGCCAAACTGCTGCACCACCCAGGGATCCCAAATGATCTTTTGATTAAAGTTTTTGTCATATGTGTATGACTTCCACACAGTTTTTTTTTTTTTTTACCAAGATATTCTAAATCTTAAGAGTTAACAAGAAATGTTTCCTCTCCCATGGGGTGGACAGGTAATTTGAAACTGTTAACATCTCACACATTCTTACCATGGGTTTCAAGAGAAGAATTAAACTAGTATTTATTTTTAGTGCTAGAGGAGAACCAAATCTACCCAAAAAATACCTTACCTGACTTGTATCCAACTGATAATACTCTAAAAAACATACATGCACAAATACATCTTAAAAAGTAAGGGTTGTGGAAATACTCAATGCCACTGAATTATACACTTAAAAAGGAGTTAAGTGGTAAATCTTAAGTTACATATATTTCACCATAATAAAAAGGGGGCAGGGTGGTACAAAAACCTAAGGGAAATTAAGGAGTATTTAATTATCACCTATTTTCAACAACCCAACACTTGAGAATGCGATTCTCATTGGCATTTTTCAAGTCAAAAATGTTCCAATTTCCATTTTCAATAAATCCTAAAACATGATAATGAGTACTGAGTTTGAATTTCACGTATAAAACAATATGCAAAATTAAAACAAAGAGAGCTTCTTACACTTCAACATTTTTCTGTTGCAGACCAGATGTCTTCTTTCCTGGGGCAGCCCCTCTCATCTTCCCCTCTGCATACTGCTCCCTTCAAAAATAATTTCAATAAAGTTGTCATTAAATGAGTATGTGGAAAAGTAAATCGTGCCACCTTGATTCCATTTGAGATTTATATTCAAACTGACGTCCCATGTCCCTTTCCAAGTATAATAGAATCAGGAAGGAAGATCACAGTGAGTTTGCAACTAC
This sequence comes from Canis lupus familiaris, assembly GCF_011100685.1. Classification (NCBI taxonomy): domain Eukaryota; kingdom Metazoa; phylum Chordata; class Mammalia; order Carnivora; family Canidae; genus Canis; species Canis lupus. The sequence goes on from NC_049224.1 coordinate 58,629,994, forward strand.
AGGAATTCCAACAACATCCTGCTATTTTCTACCTAACTCTATGGACAGACTCAAGAAATGACCGGTATGCTAACAACTCCTTTTTTCTAGAAAAGGCTTCTCTGATTGCTCGAAGTTAAAGCCCCAACACACAGCAGCTGATAGGTACCAAGAATCATTTTTTAGGCAGGCAGCCAACATGATTTCTACTTTTCCATTTCTCAAAATTAAATTTATAGACATTTCTCATTTCTCATACTCGTGCTGCAAAACTTACTGATTGGCTTTTTGAAGTTCTCGCTGTTTCTGCAGATTGGTGTCCACATATTTGAGTACTCTGCTTTCTGGAACCCATTCATCCCAACTGAAAAAGAGAAGTTAAATTATCATTCAAAATTATTTTTTACTACTATTTAGATTCTGTCCACCAATTACTTTTTAGAGATTCAAGAGGTAAGACTTTGGATTTCTCTGACAAAATTTAACTAGCTACGACTACAAATCCATTCTCAACTAAAATGAAAATCTGTTCTGTAAAGGAAGTAAACATTTCATATCAAAAGCAGCATTCTAAATCTGCCAGATTCCAAAAGCAGATTACTCAAATCCTTTTTTCAAATGACTTAAGAGCATGACACTTAAGAGTCTCTAAGCAACTACCTTTACAGGATAAAGAGATCTTAAAGAATTTTAATTTCCAAAAAAATGAAAGAATCCATCAAAAGCTAACAATATTGTAATATAACAGCAAAGTTACAGACAGAACTAGTTGTGTCTTATTTTCATCACCTGTAAAATGGGGGTAACGGTACTTACCCTGACAGAATTATTCTAAGAATTCAATAATATATACACAATAGTCGCGAGTCTGACACATAAACACTAAAGGTAGGTCAGAAACGTGATTAAGTTGATCACACTCAAATACCATCCAGACCTATTCTGCTAAGACTGTAGATCAAACCATTATCATAGTTTATCAGACTACACAGTCCTCAACCTTCACTCACTCACGACCAAGGAATGTACTAACTTCCAAGACATATCCAGAGATGGCTTTCTGAACATCAGGAGGTAGAACCAACCACTCTTGAAAAATATCTAGTTGCTTAAGCATCCTGGCATGTAGAAAAGCTCCTTCCAGATTTCTGATGTGGTTTTTCTCCCCAAAGGGGAAAACAAAAACAAAGTATTTCTTAGGGAAGGCTTAACTATTCATGCAAAGTGATTCTTTTCTCCTGCCGAGGGAGCTCCTTTAGTGACACAGTTAGATGTAGCCTCAAAACAAAATCTTTCATTTAATGATTTCCCACCTCTGACCTCTTACATAAGATAGCCAAAAGGAGAATAAATAATGAAAAAGCAATCCTCAATATGATTTCCTAGAGAAAACTTGAAAACATGCATTTACCTAGAGGTCAGGAGGGGGTGGTGTACTGAGGGAGCTCCTTCAGGAACAGGAAAAAGGGCTACAATATCCTCACGTGTCTTCAAAGTTTGTTCAGAGCGCCTGGGCCTCACAGCACTTCTGATACAGACAGCATAGTACAAAGTAATCTCAGTCACTAGGTGCAGAATTTAGCTTAAGCTTTATTAAGATTTATTTACAAATGGAATATTTAATTGTCTGTGTCAACAAGTTCCAGTAAGGTTTTTGAAACTTTAGAAATATATTATCTACTGTGCTTTTGAAAATATTTACATATTTACTAAAGTTAAAAAAAACTCCAATTTGGAAATTGGGCTTTTGTTGTATGACTTTCTAAAAGTATCCTACAAACCATTTTCAAAGTGAGAATCTTACTTTTATTTATACATCTACTTAGAACTATTCCCATTCTAAATTAAGAGATGGCAAATTTTTATTTACCATGAAGTTCCATTTTAAGGCTTGCAACTTGCAAATCCCTTTCCATTCTGAGAGAAGATGCATCTAAATAAGTACCTCAATCTAAAAACCAAATCAAGGGGCACCTGGCAGGCTCAGTTAGTAGAGCACACAACTCTCATTGGTCTCCGGGTCATGAGTTCAAGCCCCACACTGAGCACAGCATTTAGTTAAAAAAAAAAAAAAAAAAAAATTTAAATAACACGTTTAAAAATAAATAAAAACCAAATCAATTCCAGAGTTTCCTTTATGTGTCAGAAGCTGAAAATCCTTGCTGAACCACAGGAAAATAAAATAACATCTTTTGCTCTGAGGAATATCACTGAGGGTAGTAACAACTCAAGGCCAGATGTTCAGAAATTTTCACAGGTCACAAGCATAAAAAAGTTCAGAATTTTCAAAGGAAGCTTGTCACTAATTCCCACATAACACTGACCCGTGGCACTGCTTACACAGTACTAAACATAAACGTAACACGCTTGCTGGGCATTTGAGTAACTCCTCATTTTAAAATGGGCTTATTTAAAGGTAACTCTTAAAAACTCACTAAGATCAAATTTTCCAAAATTACATATATTGATCTACATTCCTAATCACCTATAAAAAATACATCTTTGTTCATTAATATTCTCAACACATCTACAAAGATACTAAAGATCTCCAATGTTTAGTGCCATTTTTAAATTATTTTTTCAAGGAATCGGCATATAAACTTAGCTGAAAACAAATCTATGCAGCTTATCATTTACTTTTGTTACTGAACTCTAAAAAGGGAAAAAACATTATTTTGAAGCCACAAAATCAGGAAATACAAGCATTTGGCACTTTCACAATTTTTTATAAGTTACAAATGTCACTCAAAACCCAAGTCTTTAAGCTATACATTTACTCATATATTGTACATAAAAGAGTTAAGCACAAAAACTGTGTATTCACAGCTATAACAATGAAATGCTAAAATAATTATTTACAAGTGTACATGGAGAGGGGGACAAAGCTATGCCATGAATGTAAGTTTTTTTTTTATTTCCTAGATGGACTTTAAGTTTCCTACACATGATATGCACACAAATGAGATGGTCTATGATCTGTAGAGAATGGAGATTCTTACTGTAATGTTCTCAACTTTACCCAATATTGACAAGAGTATATGTAAAATAATACAAGACTGAAATACAGTTTAAACATTTTCTCAATAGGGAAATCTACAATATACACCAGGAGCCATACGATGAACTTCCCTGGATATGAGAAGTAATTTAGCACTCCTACTGAAATCACATTTACAATGAGTTTACTTCTACAAGACAAAAGGATAGTTTTCTCCATTACTTTCCCAATTTCTCTATTTAAAATGCTGTCATTATTAGAAATAGTTTAATCATTAAATGGGGGGGGAAAATTACAAGTTGTCAGAAATGTGCTTTTACACATCTTAGATCTCCACCTTTCTACAACTACACTAATGGAAGAAAAGTGAAGGGTCTGGTATTTCTTCTTAGCTAAAAGCATTTTGTGAAAACTTTTCTTTAAAAAAAAAAAAAGAAAATCAAACTGGGTTGTGTCACCTGAAACAAGACCAAAGTCCCAAAGAATACCTCCTTGCATACCAACAGTGCTCATCAAACCAGATGGGGGACCATGCACAGGGCACAGGTGACACAAAGCCTTTTAAGCTGCTAGAAAACGACCCCTGAAGAACTACTTTCTAGCAATCTCTGAAAGACAAAATATCACTAATAAAGTCATTTAAAACCTCTCATAGTAAAAATTACAGGCTCTTCAACTTTAAGCACCAAAAAAGAGTCCATTATTGTGTGTGATATTTGGGGTCCCAAAGAGAAAGACTCATCACTGAACAAGAGCTCCACGGGCTAGGTATCCTAGAATGTGTTCAATCTATGACCATTGTCCACTCCCGGTAACAACAGATCAGTACAACACTCCTTAAAAAAAAAAAAAAAAGTCTAATAACTCTTCAAGGTGAAACATTAGGTTGTGTAATTAAATTTCTGTATCTGTATTAATATTCTAAAAAGTGAACCATATGAAATCACTCTCTGCCTAATTTGTTACCAAAGCTCAGAATATAAAAGTTGGTCATTACTTCCTAATCAGGCAACCTTATCCTTTTTCCTTTTCTAGGCAGGAAAATCCAACTAGCTCTGAGTATAACTGTTTGCAATAACATATAGTAAATGAATTTGTGCTGAGGCAAAAAACTCAAGCTGTACTAAGATGTACCAAAACCAGAAAAATAGTTGGATGCCTAACAATTATTAGACATTCTACTAGAACAGATATAATCCAAAGAATTCAAAATGAAATGGCTGTGTAACCTCGTTTCTATTACTTTCTTCATACTACAAATGCAATACCCTTGCTTTGATAAATGTATTAGGTTAAAACCATGACACACAGGACACAAGCTACCTTGTTAGAAATAAAACATTGCTCTTAAAGATCTAATACTAATACTCACTTTTTATTCCAACCACTGTAATGTATAAAGTATTTCACTTGTTTGTCCTTTATGGCAACCTTTACACACTGAAATAAAAAAGAAAAAGTTCACTCAGAAATATGTTTTGAAAAAGACAACCATCACGTGTGCTTTTCAAGTATGCGATCTTTCAGAGACACTCCTTTCAGACTGATGGCCAAATCGAGCACAACAAAATGTGACTCTCACAGAGGCAGGAGTTCAAGCTCCGGGCTCCTCACATTCATCACCAGTCATAAAGATGCTCAGAGTCACCATCTGTTGGATCCAGTCTAGCAAAGCTGAAAACCCCCTAAGAGGTCACCCTGACGCTTAAATCAATGGGCTCAGCACTCCAAGAACGGCTAATTAAAGCCGTGTTTGCACTTTCTCAAAGTCTACCAACCAGAAGCCATTATGTATTTCAAAAACAAACTTAGCTAAAGAAAATTATTTATACCAAATTATTAAAAAGTGTCATTTACCTATGGAAGGCAATCAACTGTTTCTGCTGCAGAATATCAGCAACTAGCCAAGTGACAGATGAAAAACATTTTATGTTCTTAAAAGAAGCCAAATTAGAATGAATTATGAGGAAATCATTAACTATGACAAGCAATCACTACTCGTTCTGGATTAAGTCTATCCTGAGTAAACCAAGAGAACCATGATAGTTTAAGCCATCCCAACAGCCATTTAAAAATCATTCCCTGGAGTTTCTGCTGCCTGAGGGAAAAAATCTGCCAGGTTAGTGGAGGTGACACAACAAAGTAACATTCAGAGATATAAACGATTGATAGAATTCACAACTTACGGAGTGTTAGTATGACATCATTAAAACATAAAGTTACCAGATTCTCCATGAATCCATATTCAGCCATTTTAGAACTTTAAAAACACACATCTATGTATTTGAAACAACTGAGAAATCGTAAAAACAGTTATTATTTGGTCACATGGGCACTTCAAGATTAAGACCATTTTCAAACATATAAATACCAAAGATGCTGTAGAAATTGTATTTAACTAAATGCTTTATTATTTTATATACTGTTTTTAAAAATTATGTGTTAAAAACAGTCACAACATATTTGCATTGAAAGCAGAAACAATATACTTTTAGAAATCTGTTTTACTTGGGAACACATCATCTCATTTACCTCCGGCTAAATGTAAAATCAGTTCTGACTGCGGGACCACAGCACTGATACAGAGGAAAGGAAGCCCCTGGGGTTCAAACTCTGACAGACAAACCAGCAAGTTCAATGTTGTCACATTTTTTAATGTTCACGTTTATCTTTAACGCAGCCATGTTAGTTTAGAGCTCACTCAGCATCATTTACACCCAAAACTGACTGGCAGTATTTTCTCACAAGTCACTAAGTACACAATGCACTTGCTCCACAAACAACCAGGCTTTTACCTTTCCCCTCAAATACTCCCTCCAGCTGCTGGGCCATCAGCAGGTCACAAGGTAAAAGACAAGGTGGCAATACTGTACCTGACCCATTCGGACTCTATGGACTACCAATCTGAAAAAGGCAACTAACTCTCTTCCTACCAACCACTGAAATCTGATGCTCAAAAGTCATCTGACCAGTCATTTCAGCTAACTTCTCAAAGGAAAACAGATTTCATACCTTTGCTTCATAAAGAAGAGGCCCATGAAAGCACAGTACTCGCTCACCTGTAAGAGTAAAAAAAAAAAAAAAAAAAAAAAAAAGAAAAAAAATGCCAGGTTAATTTTAATTTCTCTTCATACCTAAGGGTCACGTGGGAGGGTCATCATGTGTTCCCATGTATTCCTTGAAACACTGGCAGAGTATGGCTATGTACAGATTAATACTTCAGGTCAAACTTCAATAGTACCTTACAACAAAAAAATCACCTTCATACACATTGTAAACAGAAAAAAAAATTGAGTAGAATGTCAATCTATGTAGATCATCAAATCATCTAACACCTTATAAACCAATAAAATCCACTGTATCAACCTTTTGGCAGGATTTGGATTTTTCAATATCTGAAGAACACAATTTTTTAAATATTTCCTGATTTTTTAAAATTAGTTGGGAGAGAGAGAACTCATGGGTATGGGCCACCAGAGGGGAGGGGCAAAGAGAGAATCCTCAAGCAGATTCCATGCTGAGCACAGAGCCTGATGCTGGGCTCCACAGCAGGACCCCGAGATCATGATCTGAGCCAAAATCAAGAGTGAGATGCTTAACCAACTGAGTCACCCAGGGGCCCCTAAAATATTTCCATATTTAGAACCCTATAATCTCCCTATTATCTTCTCCTTCCAAACCTTTTACTGGCCAACTAAAATAAGAATTCTAACTTTCGGAAATCATACTCTATGTCAAACCTACAGTTAAGACTTGCAAGAGTAACTAAATGTAAGGGATTAAGATGTGGAAGCCAACTTGGCTCATCAGACAATCAGGCAGTGAATTCCTGGCAGACCTGAAGATCACTTTCAATTACTATAGAAATGGATTTTCTTGCACGTTATTTTCAGTCCCCTTGGATTTCATCAGACCCAAAGATAACAAAAGTACTCCACCACAAACAGCTCTTTCAGCTCTAAAATCGTTAAAAATGACCTACTAGTTCAACATTTTTTTTAAAGATTTTGAGAGAGTAGCGCACATTGGAAGAGGAAGAGGGGAAGAGGAAGGAGACTCCCTGCTGAGCAAGGAGCCTGAGATCATGACTTGAGCCAAAGTCAGATGCTTAACCTACCCAGGCACCTCCAGCTCAACTCTTAAAACTATAGGGCAATAAGGTTTTCACCAATTTATTGTTTTTTTAAAGATTTTATTTATTTACTCCTGAGAGAGAGAGAGAGGCAGAGACATAGGCATAGGGGGAAGCAGGCTGCCTGCAGGTGAGCCCTATGAAAGGGAAGCAACCAGTACAAAAGCATAGAAACATGACAAGGAAACACTATTAGGCTACCTACCATTTAAGTATAAATAGTTCACTATCACTGGATAACATATGAAAGTAGAAATCAAAGCTACACAGATCACGGAGTCCCACGTTATGAAGTCTGGACTTTATCCTGTGAGGATTCCCAAATGTGATCAAGAATCTCAGGAGTTTTTTTTTAAACTGCAGATTTTCAAGCTACACCAGGGACCTGTATGAGACCCTTCTGAGCAGCCCCAGGAACTTTACTTTGATCGAAGTTCTCCATGTAATTCTCGTGCAGAGGTTCCTGGGCCTATGCAAAGCTTCAAGTGGAGACTACAAATAAGCAGTCCACGGTGAAATCAGAAATAGGTCTGAACCAAAAGCAGGTACGCGTGAAGAACCGACTATGCAAAAGTGGTCATTTAAAGACTTCCAGACTGTGGAAGCATTAACCAGAACAGGAAATGGGGGAGGGGGGGCCAGTTTTGGACTGTTGAAGAGTGGATCCAGCACACCCAAAATGGAGCCGTCTAGGAAGCAGTTGGGTATACAAGTCCAGAGCCCAGCGGGGAACTGGGCTGGAGCCATCACTGAATACCAGGGGCAAGGACGAGACCCTGGGGATATAAGGAAGGTCCAATACTAACAAACAACAGACTTGTGTCTCCTAACTTCACTCTCCAGGCACAGTTTAGAAACATCCTTAAGGACGCCTGGGCGGCTCAGTCAGTGAAGCATCCAAATCCTGATCTCAGCTCAGGTCGTGATCTTAGGGGGGCTGAGATCAAGCCCTGTGTCAGGAGCCCAACGTGGGGCATGGAACCTGTTAAAAAGAAAAAAGAATAAAGACACCCTGAAAATGGCTTTATTCCTTTTTGGCTTCTGCAAAAGTCTACTGTCCTGAGACTGAGGCCCTTCTGACCTCCATTCTGGCTACCTGACCCTCCTATTGTCTTGATGAATACACAGTGAACAGGAGGCATAGGAGCCAGGGTAATAAACACCTACGGCCTAGTTTTCATGTACGTGGAGAAAAACCTGTAATGGGGGAAAAGAGCACACCAGCATATCAGATATGGTTTGTAAAGCCTTTGCCCACTCTTGATCCTTCCGGTATCCTGAAACAAAGGTAATTCTGTCCAGTGCTCTTCCATCAAGGTCCATGAGACTCCAGGCCCCCTCCACCCACTGGCCTGTGTGCACTGGAAATGCTCAGAAGCTACTACCACCGGTGAATTCCTGACAAGGCAAAAAGGCCCTCCCTGACAGCAGGCTAAATGCCAACAGTTTACTCTGTGCTGTATCAGAATTTCAAAAGGAGAATGGAGTCCCACACAGACAGATGTGTCACTGCACCCAAACGCTGCTTACCTACAACGTGCTGAACCCTGATGAAAAACTTCCGAGTTTACAGCAACCATAAGCAGAAACAGTTTCTGACCAATCAGTCCTGCGGTGCCCCAACAACTAACTCTGTGCCCACCGGCAAGGCATTCCTGCTCTCCGAACCTGTCCTACAAACAACCACTTAGAGGAGGCCAGAGAGGAGAACCCCGTGGAAGCGATGGCCCTGGACAGGGTCTGCAGGGGTCAGCGCAGCACGTGGCTCTGCAGCCGCCCCCACCCCTGGTGGAGCACTTTCCCAGGGAAAGCGGCAGGGCTGAGCCCAGGCAGTGGCCCTCCTCCACTACCACCCAGCAGGGAGCACCTCGGGGCCCCGCCCAGGACGGTTCCGTCCACACAGCAACCACAGGGCCAGCCAGAGACAAAACTGCGACTGAACACTCCAACCGCAGTGCGGACGTTCAGGAAGCTCGGGGACAACCACCGCGACCTCGGGTCAGGGGCGTCCACACCGCATGCATCTCGCACACCGCAGGGCTGGAGATGCAAACGTCCTGCGGGGGCTGCTGCGGGGGGTGGTAGGGTGGGGCGGGCAGATCCATCACCGGAACCCTAACGCCCGGGGCGCCTGGCTGGCTCAGCGGCTGAGCTTCGCCTTCCGCTCAGGGATGGCTGCAGGGCGCTGGAATCGAGTTCCACACTGGGTTCCCCGCAGGGAGCCCGCTTCTCCCTCTGCCTGTGTCTCTGCCTCTCTCTGTGTCTCGTGAATAAATACATAAAATCTTAAAAAATAATAACTTTTACAAAACCAAACGAGTCCCAACCGCGCTGGACGCCTAGTTGCAGCGCCGCACGCCCGGGCGGGAGCCCTCCCCGCGGAGGCAGGGCGCCCCCTCCGGCGCGCGGGGTCCTAGCGGGCGGGCCGGGGCGGGGCGGGCCGGGGCGGGCAGGCGCAGGGGGCACCCCGCCCACCCGGGCCGCCGCGGCCCCCGCGCACAAAGCCCCGCGCGGCCGCCGGGAGGGGGCGCTGCGCAGCCCGCGCGGGCCGCCATGATGGCGCGGCCGCCTCGCCTCGCCTCGCCTCGCCTCGCAGCGGCCATTTCGCAGCGGCGCTCGGCTCCCGCGCGGGGGCCCCACTCCCCCCGCGGCCCCCGCGGCCCCCGCGCCCCCCGGGCCCCCGCGCCGCGCCCGTCGCCCCCGGGCTGCCCCGCCCCGCCCCGCCCCTCCCCCGCGGGCCTGCCCCGCCGCCGCCCCTCCCCCCGCCACATCAGCGCCCCGCCGCCGCCATGCCGCGCCCGCCGCCTCCCCACAATGGGCGGCCCCCGCGCCCGCTGCCCCGCCGCCCCGGCCTCCCCGCCCGCGCCCGCCGCCGCCCGCCGCCGCCCCCGCCGCCCCCGCCGCAATGCGCCCCCCGCACCAAGCGCTGCGCGCCGCCGGCCGCGGCCCGCGTCGGCCCCCGCCGGCCCCGGCCCCGCGCCCCCGGCCCCGCGCCCCCGGCCCCGCGCCCCGGCCCCGCGCCCCCGCCGCCTCTCCCCGGGGGCCCCGACTCACCCTCCTGGAATTTGGGCTTCGGGTCCTGCTTCGGCGCCATTTATAAGTGATTCGCCGCCGCCTCCTCCTTCTCCCACCACCCCCGACTACCGCCCCCTACTCTCTACCCCACCCAGCTCCGCGTCAGACGCGCCGTCAGCCGCCGCCAGCTCTACATCCTGGGCCCGATTTGCCAGCGCCCGCAGACCTCACCGCGCCGCCACCGCGCAGCCGCCGCCCCAGCCAACGGCCGCCCGCCGCGCACGCGCCCTGAGGCCCGCGCCGCCCCGGGGCATGCCGGGACTCGTAGTTCCGCGGGGACGGGGACGGGGCGGGGGAGGGGCAGCAGTCCTGGGCACGGGGAGGGGGAGGGGAAGGGCCCCCCTTCCCCCTCCCGCCCGTCCGCACCCCTGAAGCACCCCACGGGAGTGAGGGTCTCTGCGAGCCCGCCCGCCTCCCTCGCTCGGGGCTCCTCGGGGCCGCCCCGGTCCCAGTAACCCGGCTGTGGGGGTGGGGGTGGGGGTGGGGGTGGGGGGGGCGGCCGTGGGTGCCCCTTGCTGCCGGCACCTGGCACCCCCCACCTTGTGTCGTCACGGAGAACTTGGGGTTTGCCTGGAAGCTGTGATCGCACGACCCAGGTCCACCTCCCCTCTGCCCGGCCTCCCGCCCGGTCCGCCAACCCCCTGCCCGGCCTCTCCCCGCCGAGCCTCCCCGTCCAGGTGCAGTGCGGACATTTCCCTGAGCTCCCTGCGGGGTCCCTGTGGGTGCACGTCCACCCCGTGAGCCTGCAGCGCGTCTGTGCGCTCGCCGCATCCCTAAGGATGAACAGACCTTAACTTGTCTGGTGCCGGCGGTGTTGCAGGCCTCAGAGGCTGCTCCGCTGCGGGACACCGGTGTACACGAATCTATGCAGGCCCCGGAATCCAAGGGGGGCACGTTGGTAGCCCCGGTGAAGGCCTCATCAGCTGACATTTCCAGCACCCCTTTGAGAGCCTGTTTCCCCACAGCTTTGCCAACCGTGCTACCATCGGTTCCCACAGCCCGCTCTTCATGTAGGAGGGAATCCAGCATCAGGGGAGTGGTAAACGAGGGTGGGAGGGGGCCGGGCGGGCGAGCTTGAGGGTGCAGGATGGGTACTGCTTCTCCCTCTGCTGTGGTTACCTGCTGTTGGCATAGGTGAGGAGGCATCAAGCTGTGCACTTAGGAGTCATGCACATCACCATACCTACCATGTACCTTAATAAAAATATCTTTAAAAGTCACTTTATTTGGGGGTGGCTGGGTGGGGCAGTCGCTTAAACATCTGACTTCATCTTGGCTCAAGTTTTTTTTTTTTTTTTTTTTTTTTTTAAATTTTTATGTATTTATGATAGTTACAGAGAGAGAGAGAGAGAGGCAGAGACACAGGCAGAGAGAGGGAGAAGCAGGCTCCATGCACCGGGAGCCCGATGTGGGATTCGATCCCGGGTCTCCGGGATCACGCCCTGGGCCAAAGGCAGGCGCCAAACCGCTGCACCACTCAGGGATCCCTTGGCTCAAGTCTTGATCTCAGGGTCCTGGGATCCAGGTCTGCATCTAGCTCTGCATCCTGGGTGTGGAGCCTGCTTAAAATTCTCTTCCTCTGCACTGCCCCAGCCCTGCCTGCTCTTTCTTCCTTTCTCTCTAAAAAAAAACAAAAACAAAAAAAGTCCCCTTATTTTAGATATAGATTTTCAAACATAGAATTTTCTAACTAGAAAGAATTATGTGTCATGCCTGACTTTTTCAACACACACCTCCAACATAGAAAGGCATTCTCTCATTTACCACGATACCATGATCATACACACACACAATTAACTGTGGTTCCCTAAAATCATACAATTCCTATTCCATGTTTCCTCACTTGCTCCTAAAATATTTGAATGATTGTTGCTTATTTTTCTTTTTTTCGAAACAATCTATTAAGTGACAGTTTGCATTTGGTGGTTAAGTCTCTTAAATCTTTAAATCTAGGCCCCAAGTTCCTAAGGTGAAAATCTGTGGATACAATTCAAAGGATCCAAGAACTCACATAGGTGCAAAATTACATCCTTATTTCAACCACATTCAAAATGAAATTTAGCATTTCCTTTCATTATAGATGAAGGAAACAAAGTGCAGTAACCCCAGCAACACCTGTGGCTTTGCCACACTATAAATTAGATGTTTTCACTCACATTGCAGTTCTTGTATAGATCTCAGAGCTATCGTGTAAATTCATTATTTTGAAGTTACTACACTTATTAGATCGTGTTATTTCATGCATTAGAAATGAATCAAGTGGGGATCCCTGGGTGGCTCAGCAGTTTGGCACCTGCCTTCAGCCCAAAGACTGATCCTGGGGTCCCAGGATCGGGTCCCACGTCAGGCTCCCTGCGTGGAGCCTGCTTCTCCCTCTGCCTGTGTCTCTGCCTCTCTCTCTGTGTCTCTCATGAATGAATGAATAAATAAAATCTTTTTTTTAAAAAAAAAGCCTCGATTAGATCTAAGTTGAGTTTTTGACAAGAACATTTTACAGGTGATGCTGTGCACTTCTGAACTGCGTCCCATCGGAAACACACGATGTTTGGCCATCTCATTAGTGATGCTAAATTTGATCACTGGGCTAAGGAGGTTAAGATCATTTCGTTTTTGCATAATCAAATAGTATTTAAATTTATATAGATTTAAAGCCATGTACAAAAGCAGAGGGGATAGTATGATGAACTGTGGTATATACATTGCTCAGCCTCTAAGTTAATAACCCACAGCCAATCCTGTTTCACTGCTGTGCATCATTCCTCTCGCCACCAAAATCCATAACACAAAGCCCAGATATCATATCTATTTCCATTATAAACAAGTTAGTACACATCTCTTCTTTTATGTTTTCTCTCTCCAAATTTTTTTAAAGAAATTTCTTTTTTTTTTTTTAAGATTTTACTCATTTATTAATGAGAGACAGAGAGAGGGAGTGGGAGAAGCAGGCTCCATGCAGGGAGCCCGACGTGGGACTCGATTCCAGGTCTCCAGAATCAGGCCCTGGGCTGAAGGCAGCGCTAAACCGCCGAGCCACCAGAGCTGCCACTCTCTCCAAATCTTTATTTAAATTTCAGTTTAACATACAGTGTAATATTTGTTTCAGGAATAGAATTCAGTGATTCATCACTTCTATATAACAACTGGGAATTGAAGGGCTCTTTTTAAAATATGTTACTACATTTAAAAATATTTAAAAATTAGAAATAGTAATAAATCATCAGTCAACATAATACATCACCAGCCAGCAATAAGAAAAAAAAATATTTGAGATCAAGCTCATTTTTAAATGTTAGTTCTGAAGGAGCTGTGACCCTAACTCCCTCCCTGGAGGGGAACACCTGCATTGATTTTCCTAACGCAATGAAATGAAATAAATGAAATGAAATGAAATGAAATGAAATGAAATGAAATGAATGGCAATTACTTAATACAGAGCATTAAAAAAATAAATTTTAGGGGCACGAGGGTGGCTCAGTGGGTTAAGCATCTGCCTTTGGCTCAGGTCATGATCCCAGGGTCCTGGGATCAAGTCCTGCATCGAGTTCCCTGCTCAGTGGGGAGTCTGCTTCTCCCTCTGCCTCTGTGCTTGGTCTCTTGCTCTCTCTCTCAAATAAATAAATAAAATCCTTAAAAAATAGTAATCATATCTAAAAATAAATAAATAAATTTTAAATCAAGATCCCCTCCTAGTGGAACACTGGTTATATTAGTGTCCTGGGGCTGTCATAACAAGGTGCGCCAGAGTGTAATCTATCTCACAGCTCTAGAAGCCAGAAGTCTGAGCTTAGGGTGTGGGCAGGGCTGCTTCCTCCTGAGCTGGGAGGAGAGCTTGCTCTGACTCTCCCTCTAGCTCTAGTGGTAATGGTTGGCGTTCCCCGCTTGTGAAAGCACTCTGCCCTCTCCTTGCATCCTCACAGTCTTCTCCTTGGTGTCCAAATGTGCATTTCTAGGTGTGTGTCTGTGTCCAAATTCCCTCTTTTTATAAAGACACCAGTGGAACTGGGTTAAGAGCTCATGCTACCCCCGAATGACCTCATTTTTACTAATTACCAAAACACTATTTCCAAATAAGGCTACCTTCTGGGGTACCAGGGGTTAGGGCTTCAACACATGCATTTTACAGGAGCACAGTTCAACCCATAATACCAATGTTCAACTTAAAATGGATGCATGAAAAAATAAAATAAAATAAAATAAAATAAAATAAAATGGATGCATGATGAATATTTCTGGGCAAAAGAGTGTACTTATGGTGATAAGCACTGGGTAATGTACAGAATTATTGAATAACTGTGTTGTATGCCTGATATAATATAACACTGTATGTTAACTATGGTGGAATTAAAAATCAATAAATCAATAGATGGGCGATATCTTCATTAACTTCTTGTCAATTTGCTAATTTGCCTCTTCTCTGACAGAGTTTTTGCCTTCTGAAAAATTCTATGCCACTCGCATCACTAGAGATTCTTAAACTACTGTAATGATAGAAGTATTTAGGGATTATCATTTCTGATGCTGAAATCTTCCGTGTGTTTCTTCCAAAGCCTGAACTTGTATCTTGAATTGGTGATAACAGCATCCAGTAGTTGCGGAGAATATTTGGAAGTTGCTACATATGATGGAAAGTATCTACTTGATAAGGAAAACATTTGCAGCTGTCACCATAAAAACAAAGTTTTACCCCTAAGAACTTGTTCTTTCAGGAAAACTTGTGCGGGGGAAGAGGTCTTTTGAGACTCCCAAATGTCAGGTGGAAAATTCTAACCCTACAGTTTGAATCACTAACTTGGGAAGGAAAGATTAAAGCAGTCCTGAGGGTCTGTTCACAGCAGGTACCCCATCAGCTGACCCCTGAGCGGCCCTGGGGACCCTGCACAGCGCCCCCCACCCACTGGCCCTTCCCACAGGCAGGAAGCCAGTGAAGGACAGGACATCAATCTGCATAAAAGACCTCGCCAGTCACAGCGGGTCCCCAAACCGGGCAATACCGAACAGCATTCAATTAAATACTAATTAGATAATTATAGATTATTTTCAAAAACCCACGTTTCAGATGTTTTAACCCGGTTTTTTTTTTTTTTTTACCTACTGCACTGTTTGATGACAAGGCAGCCCAGGTCGCACGGAGCACTGTGGGTGAGAACAGGCTGGGGGGACCCGGGGGCAACTCGGAAAATCAAAACGGCAACCGCCCAACGTGGGGCTCGAACCCACGACCCTGGGATTAAGAGTCCCATGCTCTACCGACTGAGCTAGCCGGGCGGGCGGAGGCTGCTGCCTTCCTGGAGCCTTTCAAGGGAGTAAGATTGTTCCAGCCCGCTCCAAGATTCGGGGTCCTCATTAATTCTATTTCTCATATCTTGGGGGGTAAAGTTTTGCACTACTCGCAACACTGCGGTTCATTTCTGATTCTGCGCACACAAACTCTGATTGATAAAACGTGGGACGGCCCCCTAGTGGTCAGAGGTACCGCGGCCGCACGGGCGACCCCGCTGCGGCCTGGAGATGGGAGCGGGCGTGGGGCGCGGCGGGGCGGACACCTGCCCCAGGCCATCCAGAGGACCCCGGCGGGACGCGCGCCCCCGGTGCAGGGGGACCCAGGAAGTGCCGGACACCTGCTCCAGGCCATCTCAGGGAACCACGGAGCAGGTGTTCGCCCTGATGCAGGGAGCAGGGAAGGTTCCGGACACCTGCGTGGAGCATACCCTGCAGCAAAGCTCAGAGCCCGAGGCACAGTAAGGAGAGCTAGCTGGCCTCTGGCGCCTGTGTGCGCTTGAGGTTTCTGGAATTTTTCTGAGGTTTTATGGGATTTTGCAACTAAACCATGCCATATTGTTCACACAATAGAAGGTCATGGAAAAACTAAGCAGTCTCAGAAATTAATTGAAAATACCAGACGGTGTTTGGTCGCCCACAGATCTAAAAGATGGGAAGGGACACTATTTCAATCCTCTCCCCACTAGCACAGAAAAATCAAAGACTTATTTTGCTTTTCCGGTAGGAACTGTAGTTGTCATTACCACCTGGTTCCAGGTGATGAGGAAGTGTGCTGCTTCATAGGAAAAAAAAACAAAACAAAACAAACAAAACCGTAAACACGTAGGATCAGAAAAAGCATAATTTTGCAGACTCTTAGAAATAAGGATTATCAAATTGTAGTTAAACCATTGCATTCATCATTGGTGGAGAACTGGACATTCACACGGGGTCAAAGTAACAGGACACATATTACTCCCTAGTTGCAGGAGGAGCTAGTTGAATAGAGGAATGGAGAGATCGGGCTGTCACCACCCTGAGAAATTGACCTGAGTTTTGCTAGTGGTTTTACTAAACCTCAACAAGAGAGTGTGTCTTTAGTGGTGATGTAATATCAAGAACATGGGATCAGTGGTAATTATCCTAGCAAAAAATGTTTTATGTGTATCTGCCAGCCATTAGATATTAATTCCAGTTCACGGGAAGGGAAGAAGGGTGAGGAACAGATGAATGACACTACGCAGAAGCCATAACACAGAATCAGAATGGGGGCATTCTACAGGGAGGACTGGCTCAGGGTCTTTGATGAGTGTTATGTTCCTAGAAATGACTTCTGGATGAAGAGGCCCAAGGGCCGAGCCAGCAGATGTGATAGGTGATCCTGGATTGGATGCTGTTCTGGATAAACCAGCTATCAAACAGATTTGGGGATCAACATGGGAAATGTGAATATAGTTTCAATATCAGATGAGATGAACATTCCCTGTAATAGCAGAGTGGAGGTGGCTGATTGGAAGAAGCAGATTGCAGGCAAAATGGGATCTCTCCTCTTAGGAGAACCAAGGCGATGTAGTCAGATATTTTTTTCTTCCTTTTTTACTTTTTTTTTTTCTTTCTTTCTTTTTTTTATTTTTTTTCATGTAGTCAGGTATGGTGACACTTGGAAAATAGGAATCCCAAGTTGCACTTTTTGAATATTTGTTTGCTTTGATTCTCTAGCTTCCTAAAATGCATCTGTATACGTGCATAATCATAAAAAGGTTACTTTTTAAAAATACTTGAAAAAGAAAAAAGAAAGTAAAAGAAAGGGAGGGCCGTCACGCAGTTAACAAGTTCACACGTTGCTTTACAATTTGGCTGACAGAAATGGGAGCCCAGAAGTCTGGATTCTTCTCATGCATAAGAGGACTGCAGTGCTGGTTCTTCTAGCAGGCCAGGCAAAGAAGGAAAGCTGATCATCCTGCAGCTTGTAGGACCCTTGACATTAAGCCATTTAAACCAGACTCATTCCTTGGGTACCAGGACCAAAATGATGCAGCTCAAGAGATCCTGTGATTTAGAAAGAACTGTTCTGAGACCAAAGATACCTTGATCCTTGTTCCTTTGGAATCATGTTTGTGTGTGTGTGTTGGGGGGGGGGGGGTGTTTCAACGTTGTAGTAGAATAATACATAACATAAAATTCGTGTTTTAACTGTTTTGAAGAATTACAGATCAGTGGCATTTGGCGCATCCATACTGTTGTGCAACCATGACCACTGTCTGTCTCCAGAACTCTCTCATTGCCCCACCTGACCCTCCTTTCCCATACAACTTCCCCACCCCCTGGGACTCAGTATTTGGCTTCTCAGGTACCTGATATGAGTGGAATGGTAAGTATTTGTCTCTATGTGACTGGCCTATTTCACTGAGCATCATGCCCTGAGGCTCGTCCATGTTGTAACAGATGTCAGAACGTCCTTCCTTTTAAGCCTGAGAATACTCGCACGTGCATATGTGTCACCTTGTGTTGATCTATACATCTGTCAGTGGACATGTATGTGACTTCACCTTCTCTCTCAATGTTGGTGAAAAATATCTGTTCAAATGCCTGCGTTCCACTCCTTTGGGTATATATACATCCAGAAATGGAATAGCTGGGTCATATAGCAATTCTAAGTTTAATTTTTTGAGGCACTTCTGCAATTTTCAGCCTTCATGCAAATCATTTCCTTAATGTGGGCTTCTATTTCTTCAGCTGCAAAATATGAGGGTAGGGAGAGTGAGAGAGGGCTTCAGAAGGTCCCTAAGGAACTCATGAACTAGTGACCACCCCGGCCCTGGACAAAAGTGCTGATCTCCATAGAATCTCACTGAGTATAAGAAGAAAAGCTCTTCTTCCCAAGAGGCATGACCTGACTTCCATTAGGTGCTGGTCCTGGGAAGCCTGTGGGTGAGGATGGAGGGATAGAGAATGGGTGGCCAAGATTGCAAGGTCAGCAGCAGGACTGGGCCCTTCTGTCCCACCCTACCTGACTCCAGCATCTCCTGCAGCCCCTTCAGTTCACCTTCTTTGTTCCGAGTTGGCGGGGGGGGGGGGGGGGGGGGGGGGGGGGGCGTAGTGAAGCCAGGGTCCAGGCTAGTCTAAAACACTTAAAATTTCAATAAGGAGATTTCATTCAAGGGAACCACACCAGGGCACCTGGGTGACTCTTTGGGTTAAGCATCTGCCTTTGGCTCAGGCCCCTGGTCCTGGCATCCTGGGATTGAGTCCAGCATCAGGCTTTCCGCTAAATGCATCCTAAAGGAGGGAGTCTGCTTCTCCCTCTCTTTCTTTGCTGCTCCCCGTACTTGTGCTCTCTCTCTCTCTTAAATAAATAAAATCTAAAAAAAAAAAAAGAAAGAAAGAAAGAAAGAAAGAAAGAAAGAAAGAAAGAAAGAAAGAAAGAAAGAAAGAAAGAAAAAAGAAAAGAAAAGAAAAGACCACCAACAACAAAGGAAATGCACCGGCTTCCAGTGTCACCATGGAGACAGGCTGAGCTGAGAATCAGTCTGGTCTCCTTCCCCCTCCCCTCTGGGTACCAGCCGCAGCTAAACCAGACTCCTCTCTGATTTGGGGGCAACCTCTGAAGCCAGCTCTATCTTTCAGATATGTCACCTAAAACTCTCCAGGCAGGTTGTCCACTTCCTTGGGATGAAGTCCTGAGTCTGAACCTCGTAACTAGATCTGCCTCATCTTAGTGGGTCTTCACCTGTTGGCCTTGATGGCTGACACCCCGCCCCCACTCCATGCCTGCTATTTGGCCACACTGAGCTGGGAAGAGCAGAGCTGCACATTTGCAGGCCTTCAGGATGCCAAGTGCCCTTCTTCTTGGCCTGGAGTCTCACTCCCCACTCTCCCTTCTCAGCTCCATCCTGGAAGACCCCGGTCAGGAGGCCCCCACCCCAGGAAGGCTTTGCTGCTTCCCAGATGGTGAACATGCTGTTCTTATACACCCCTAGTCAACTACGCTCCCTTCTGAGTCAAGGGTGCAGAAAGTAAGCACATGGGCATTGGCCTGAGACCACCTAGGTTCGAATGCCCACTGGGTACCCATACAGCCTTGTGGTTTGCAAACTGCCTACCGGACCTCAAGAAGCCTGCACGACTGGATATGTGTGCTGCATGCTGCTTGGTACGCAGGGCACTGGGCTTCCTCGCTAGGCTGTGAGTCTGGCAGGATGAGGACCTGGTTTCCCACCCTCGGTGGGTGCCCATTGAGTGAGAAGCATCATGCCACGTACTCTCCACCGATGATCTCATTCATATCAAGGAGATGAGACTATAGATTCCAGGCATCCCTGGGCATCATGGGGGTGGGGATGAGGCAGCCTGGCTATCAAGAGGAGGCCACACTGTTGTCAAGGTCCCTGATGGCTGTTGTGAAGCAGATAGGTGGCAATGAGCATTGGTGAGGATGGAGAGGAGCCAGGACCCTCCTGCACTTGGCAGAGCTGGAGAAGGCCTGCCAGGTCCTCAGAAGGGCACGCACAGAGTTAGCACCGGCCCGGAGGTACAACTCCCAATGCGGACCCAAGAGATTCGAAAACTCGTCCCAGTGTTCACAGCAGTGCCCTTCATAACAGCCACTGTGTGGGAGCGACCCGCATGTAAGCATCTGCTGTGTGAATAATATGTGGTCCACTTGGGGGTGAAATAGGCTTCAGCCCTTATGGGAAGGAAGGCACAGGCTACGATGTAGATGTTCCCTGGGAACATTATGCTCAGTGACACGAGCCAATCAGGAAAGACCACCTGTTGCACGATTCCATTCATACGGAATGTCCAACAGGAGACAGGGTAATGGCTGCGGGAGGGGGAAGATGTTCTAAATTACACGGTGATAATTCTACATCCATATGGGAAAACCCACTGAACCGCAGAGTTTTAAAAAATGAATCTTACAGGGGCACCTTGGTGGCCTGTCGGTTGAGCGTCCGACTCTTGATCTCTGCTCAGGTCATGATATCGGGGTCGTGGGCTACAAGTCGGGCTCTGCGCTGGGCCTGGGGTCTGCTTGGGGTTCTCCCTCTGAGGAAGAAAAAGTGAATTTTAAAGTGTGTAAATTATATCTCCATAAGCTCCATTTTAAAAAGAAGGGGAAAATGCCAAAACAGGATAAGAGTTTAGATGTCTTCTAAATAAGTTGCAAGATGAATGTTCACTTTTTTCCATCTCGTCAGTGTGTTTGGTGACAGAACCTACAACTTCATTTGGACCAAAGGTCAAATGTCTAAAGTCTAAGTCTCTAAAAGCCCCCAGGGAGGTAAGGCCTGGAGCAGCAGGGCTTCTGCTACTGCCCACCGCCCCTGCCCTGTGCTCTGTGATGCCAGGCAAGGGTCTCTCCCACTTGGACCCAGAGTCTTCATCTATGAAATAAGGACACACAGGCGAGGGTCCTGTGGGGCTGGGCCTCCTCTTTGACCTTCGCAGGGACAGCTGGAGGAACTCGGGGGGCTCCCACGCCTTCCCACCCGTGCCCTGCAGGGCATCTGTGCAGGTTGAGGACAGAAGGGAAACTGTGAGCCCCGTGCACTCACAATGGTGCCATTGTGCCCAGCAGGGCCTCTTTGTTCTTTTCGGCTAAATGTTCCAGCCTCCCAGATCAGTGTCCACTCTCCAGCTCTGCAAGGAGTGGGCCGTAGCATGGGGGAGCGCCGTGGGCAGGAGCCAAGAGCCTTCCGCAGGCCTTCATAGTAACAGCTGCCCATTGGTGGGGTCTCCGATCTGCGAGGCGCCTTCAGGCACTAAAAGCATCATCAGCTGGGCTGGGTTACGTGGCCTGTCCGAGACCACACAGCTAAAAAGCAGCAGGGCTGGGCTTCAGGCCCTTTGAAGGCCCCCTCTTACGCATGACGTCATCACTTGCTCTGATGCCCCTTCTCATTTTCCATGACGCTGGCACCTGCCTATGCGCTGTGTGCACATGAACTCATTAAAGCCTCAAAACAATGGAAAGTGTTGTCATTACCATCACATGGCTAAGGAAACTGAGGTACAGAGTGGTAGTGCTGGCTCAAGGTCACACAGCTAATGAATAGTGGAACTAGAACACAGATGAAGAGGTCTGGCTCCTGTACCCCGCTTTCACCATGGTGCACCCAGCAGCTGGTAAGTTCTTGAATCTGAACTTTCACTGTCTGGAGCTCATGAAGTGTTTCTTGAAGGCTTGAAAAGGGATTTAAGGCTACTTGACCTGAGCCGAAGTCAGGAGTCCAGCACTTAACTGACTGAGCCACCCAGGCCCCCCAGCAACTAAGTTTTTTTAATGCTCACATTGCACCAGCTGAACCAAACCTGCCCGTGGGCCACATGTAGTCCTTGGGCTGCCAGTCTTCACCTTCCAGCACAGAATGATTTAGTCACTAGACCCCCCAGGATCCACTCAGCACTGCGGTCAGGCCTCCCTGTCCCTGGGATCCTAGGCATCATGGGGATCAGCTGAGGTCTGAAGGTCCTGCCACCAGGGGTGAGAGCACATGCCCCATGCCTCTCCACCAAGACATCCCTTCCAGGTCAGCACCTGGCTGGGAGCCCCCTGCCCTGGACCCTGGGGGTCCTCAGGGAATCAGCAGCTGCTCTGGTGAGTCAGACCAGGCTTCCAGGCTCTATACATACAAGCTCTTCTTCCCCAGGGGACAGGGCTGCAGCTGTGCAGGTAGGGGCAGCCCCAGCCATGCCTCATCCAGAGGGCAGCAGCCCACAGTACCCTGGGCCCTGAGGCAGCCCGCCCATGACAAGCCTGCCCTTCTGGAGGGCAGGTAACATGCATGTGTGACCTCTGACCTCACAACCCCTTAGCATTTAGGGAGCCAGTTCATTTCACAGACTCAGAGCTGGAAGTCACTCAGCTTCTCATTTTACAAAGGAGGAGACAGGCCCCCACCGGCCGTTTTATGATCTCTGAGACCTGAACAGACACTGACTGGTACGCCAACGTTCCCAGTAGCATTAGTCACAGCTCCCACAGGTAGAAACAGCTCAGTGGTCCATCAACAGGTCAGTGGATAAACTAAGCACAGCATACACACACACGATGGGATATTATTCAGTCATAGGAAGGAAGGAAATTTTGATATATTCTATGACATGGATGGGCCTTAAAAAATTGTGCTAAGTGAAATAAGCCAGACACAGGACAAATACTGCAAATGTTGTATGATTTCAGTTACAGGAGGCTCCTAGAATAGTCAACTTCACAGAGACAAAGGTTCCAGGGGGTTGGGGGGTGGGAAGGGAAAGATATGTTTAACAGCACAGAGCTTTGGGTATAACAGGGCGATGCTCACACAGCACTGTGATCGTCCTTACCCTCCCTGATTCATGTCCTCACAAATGGTTTACCTAATAAATATTACTTATATCCTACCACAATACAAAGACTCTGAAGCCCTCCAGACACTTCTTATTGGAGTCCCCATCCTGACATCACACCAAACATGCCGACATTTAGGAAGCCGCACGAGTAGAGCAAGGCAGCATGTGGGCTCCTGGCCTGTTCAACCTGCCTGCAGGGAACCACTGGGTAAAATGCAGATAGCACCTGAGACAGTGTTGGAACCGTGGTCATGTTTGGGGAAAGTGGACAAAAGAGGACCTTCAGGGGTGTGTGCCAGGCTCTCTCTCCTAATGTGGGAGTTGTCACCCGGGGTTCGCTGTACACCCAGCACTGTCAGGTGCAGGAACCGAGACTCGCAGGAAGAAGGCCCAAACAGCCCTGCAGACCCCTGTAGCTCCAACCTGCTTCTCTCACAAGTGGGGAGCCAGAGAGGCCCAGAGCGGGAAGGGCCCTGCCCAGGTCATACAGCACACAAGTCCAGGGTCTCCTGATGCTCAAGCCAGTGCCCTTCCTACCAGTCCTCCTCCCCACCCTCTCTCTCTCCTCCCCTGCTAGGTGGGGGAAGCTCTGAGCTCAGAGCACACCAGCGCCCTCCAGAGCTGCAAGTCTCTACTGATAGTAAGGAGCAAAGAGACTCTGGGAAAAGCTGCCACAGGGAGATTGATATGTGTTTTTTTTTTTAATTTATTTATTTGAGAGAAAAAGAGAGAGAGAATCTCAATCAGACTGCCCGCTGAGCAGGGAGCCCCACAAGAGCTCCATCTCAGAACCTTGAGATCATGACCTGAGCCGAAAGCAGACATGTCACTGACCGACCCATCCAAGAACCCCTAAAGTTTTACTTAAATTCTGATTAGTGAACATACAGTGTAATATTAGTTTCAGGTGCACAACATAGTGACCCCACTCACATACAATACTGGGTGCTCATCAGGTGGGTGCCCTCCTCCATCGCCATCTCCTGTTCTCCATCTCCTCTACATCCCTTCCGGTGACCCTCAGTGTGTTCTCTGTAATTAAGAATCTGATTCTTGGTTTGCCTCTTTCTCTTCCTTTTATTGTCTTGTTTCTTCAATTCCACATATGAGTTAAATCATATGTATTTGTCTTCCTCTGACTTGCTTTGCTCACCATAACACCCTCTAGTGCCATCCACGTTGTTGCAAATAGCAAGATTTCATTCTTTCTGATGGCTAAATGATAGTCCATTGTGTATACATCACATTTTCTTTATCCGTTCATCAATCCATGGACACTGAGCTGATTCATAATTTGGCTATAAACATAGGGGTGCACTTGCCCCTTTCAGTCTGCATTTTTGTGTCCTTTGGGTAAATACCTAACACTGCAATTTCTGATCGTAGGGTGGTTCTATGTTTTACTTTCTGAGGACCCTCCACACAATTTTCCACAGTGGCTGCACCAGCTTGCACTCCTGCCAATGGCTCACTGGGGTTCCTTTTTCTCCCCAAATAGCCAAAGCAATCTTGAAAAAGAAACTGACAAACACCTAACAGCAGAGCTGAGTTTTGGACTGGCAGCGGCCAGGAGCAAGAAATCTTCAATTTCCATCATTAGGGCGTCCCTATGTCTTCACCGAACCCTGGCTAACTTCCCCAAACCTTGAAGGAAGGTGTAGCCTGGCCTCGGAGCCATCAGGGGTCAGAGATAAGAGCAGTTACCTTTAGCTGAGTGCCTACTATGTGTCAGGTGTGTCTCCTTTACTTCACAGAGCAACTCAACGAAGCAGACGTGAACATCTCCCACTTCACACACGGGGAAGTCGAGGCTCAGAAAGGTGTGGGCTTGATTCATGGAAGTGTCGAATCACTATGTTGTACACATGAAACCAGCATAACACTGTATAGTAGCTACACTGGAATTAAAAATTTAAAAATAATAATGATAATTTTTGTAACAAGGTGTGAGGATTTGCTGAGGATTACACAGGGACAGAGCTGTCTGAGTCTCCCTCAACTGCAGAGTAACAGAGCGTTGCTAAACAGAGTCTCACAAAATACTCACCTTGTGGACCTTGGCCTTTATCAAAAGGAATGTTTATGGAGATTGAAGTTAAGCAGCTCCCAGAAAGCTTTTAAATTGTCTTCTGTACAAGAGAGTGAATCAGGCGGAGACGGGCTGAGCTAGAGACCTGGGGGCGAGCACCCAGCAAGGCAAAGCCCCGGCCACCTCAGGCCTCCACTGCCCTGCGGCCAGGACAGGCCTGGGGGTCCCAGGTGACAGACTGGGCCTCAGCTAGGTCTGCCTGCTTCAGGGGGACCTTATAGACAGGGAGGAGAGATAACGGAGGGGTTATCTGGGTTTGCCTCCATCTGGGTTTGCCCAGGAGCCAGAAAACCCGCCCCAGGCAAACCGAGTGGTTCCTCAGCCCTCAGGCTGGCCTGCCTTTCTCCTGGGACCTTGTCCATCAGACCGAGGGACACAGGCCAAGACACAAGATTCCCCCCCTTGGTTTCCCCGTCTCATGAGCAGGGGCTCGGCTAGAACGTCTGAAGCTGCCTCTCGCCTCACCATTTCTCAGTAGGGACCTATGTCTTGCTGACCAAGCTGACGCCAACTCGTGGTCTCCACGTGGCTGCTGCCCTGGGGCATCGCGGAGAAACCAGCTGTGATAACCCATGCGGCAGCAGGACCTGTGCAGGAGCCCCCACATTCATCCAGTGTGTGGTTAGGAGGTGATTATTCATCCTCACCACAGCAGGAGGGATGTTTGAAATGGAGCCCATCCACCCGCAGGGAATTAAAAGTGGGCTTACAGATCAGATCCCCATTTACTTGGCATTTTAACCAGCTACTTAGAAGCTGAGAAACCTAAAGTGGAAACATCAGGAGTGGGGGCCATGCTCATTTGCAGGTCAGTAGGAGTCTTCAACACCCCTCCAGGCTCGACAGCCGGAGCAAGGAAGTGGGTAACTGGCTTCAAGAGGCTCCACTCAGCCTGTGGAGGGTGTCCTGCCCCAAAGGACTGAGCTTCCGGCACAATGTGGCAGGTGCCCTCCAAGTCCCCAGGAAGTGGGGGAAGCCAAAATACGGGGCAGTTGAACAACATGACTTGTCAGGGCATAAGCTGGGCATGTGCATGACATTTGTCACTCACCCCAACCCGCTGTCAGTGGTCCGGAGTGCTTTAAAAGAGAAAGCTGAAGACATGTTGACAGGTGCAGGGCTGTCAGACCAGAAGGCTGAGCGTCCAGGGGCCTGGAAACTGGGGCCATAGAGCGTCATGGCACAGATGGTGGGCACACCAGCAGATCCCCATCTCACGGGGCTGGTGCCCTGGGCAGAGGGGACAGCAAGAGTGGGTCTGTGCAAGGTCTGGGTCCAGAGAGGGCTGCAGAGGAAGCCCATTGCAGGCAGAGGCAGGGGATCTGGGGCTCTGTCCTGCGAGTTCCTGCTGTTCACTTGGGTTGTCTACAATGGAGTATTTGGAGCATTGTCTACACCAGGCGCTTGACCATGGAGATGTTTTCACCATAAAATAAACATGGAGCAGACTGCAAACTGGTGAATTCTGAGGATAAAACTCAAGACTTTAAAGAACGTTTCACTCCCAGCTGCATGGAGAGTCCTTGAGATCACAGGGGTGGAGAGGTCTGGGGAAGCACCACCAGGCAGCAGGGACCCGGGGGGCAGCAAGGTCAGCTTTGAGTGTATGTTCCAGTTCCCAGAGCGCCCAAGGCAGGTGGGAAGGCCCACAGAAAGGGCCCTTTGAGTTGGGCCTTGATGTAGGCTGTGCTTTCACCAGGGAAGGGTAGGGGTGGGAGGGGAGCTGGAAGCAGGGGAGGAGGCTGTGAGGAGGACCAGGAGGAGGGATGGGAGGGGGGACATCCTGAGAGGAGAGCCAAGGAGGAAGGCCAGAAGGAGGGGTGGAGGGGCGGGTGGGGAGGTAGTGGGGAGAGGTGGGCAGGGAGAGGGGCTGGTCCAAGGTAGCCTGTGAGCATGGGAGGAAAGGCAGGAAAGGCCAGGCAGGGCCCAAGGTGGGGGCACAGCATACAGGATGGAACTCCCACTAAGAGGCTGCAGGGGGTGGTGGGATGAGGCCCCTGAGGCGGAAGGACAGCATGTGACAGACACCACCACCTGGGTGCCTGCCTGCATGTAGGAGAGGCCTATGAGCCACGTCCTCCCCAGGAGCTGAAGGCCATGTAGCTCCTGTGGGCAGTTCTGAACATGACCCCCAGGCCAGCTGTGGCTCTCGGCTCTGCCAGCTAGCTGCCCTGGAGCCTTGCACCATTTTTTCAGCCAGGCTATGCCTCGTTTTTCTCACCTGGGAAGTGGGGACACAGAGGTCACAACATTTATAACAGGCCCAACTCACAGTGGACACTCAGGACATGGTAGCTGTTAGCATTTTCATTATTCAGTATTGAATGTGTCCTAATTTCCATTGTGGTTTATTTATTTGTTTGTTTATTTTGCATCATTCATAAGCTTTTTCTCCTACATGCAGGTTTTTGTTTTGTTGCTGTTACCGACTTCCCGTGTAACTGGATTGTGATCGGAGGTTGGAAGTCTGTACAACAGGAGCTCGCTGGTTCTGCTGTCAAGTGATCTGTGGCTGGTTCACGGTCCGTCTTTACAAAGTTAATTCCCTGAACACTTGAAGGAACGTCTATTCTCTGAACATCAGCTGTAGGGTTTTATATTTATCCCTTTGATTGAGCTTGTTACCTGTGTCACTGAGATTTTTCCATATACCCTGATTTTTAATCCGCTGAACCCTTGGCTACTGAGAGGTGTGTTCAGAACCTGCCACCACAATCGTGGATTTGTCCTTTGCTCCTTTGTGATCCTATTGTTTTTTGCATCGTAGAATTTGAGGCTCTTCTATTTTTCGGATATGAGCCGTCTCCACGTATCTTGCTGGAGGGCTGTTATTTTGTGTTGTCCTCCAGTGAGCTGCTCTAGCCCTCGTGAGGTCTGGTGCCCTTGGACGCCTCCCTCTGACGGTAGCACCGCTGCATCTTCCTGGTCACTCAGGTTCAGATTTGCAGGCTGCCAGCCGTTAATCTGCGGCCTGTTTGAGGTGAGTCTGTGCGAACAGCGAGGAGCTACCCTCTGGGTTTGTTTTCCAAATGCAGTGTGACAATCTCAGGGCATAGATAGCATATGCACGCATGTCTCAGACACAGCGCCTGACGCACAGCCAGGTTGCAGGAAACGTTTGCAGATGTGAGTGGATCCCCATGAAGAGAACAAAAACACACACTGGCAGATGGACGGCTTGGTCTCTGCCAGGTGGGGCAGCTCACAGGACCTGCTCTAGGCTCTGACAGCCCATGCCCTGTCCCCAGGCTTCCACCTGTGCGGCTCCTTGTTGGACCTTGTAGGCTTGGACCCCACACTGCTAACCTGCCCAACTGCTGGGCTGCAAGGAGCAGGCAGGAAGGCGTGGGGGCTGCCACGGGACCTCTGTGCTAGCTCCCTGTCGCTGCCGCCCAAACCAAGGGGCGCATGTGGGTGGCTTAGGACAACAGCACTGTATTCTCTCTAGTCTGAGACCAGGGTGCTGGCGGGGTGCACTCTCTGGGGAAAAGCCCTCTGCAAGGGGGCCTCCAACTCTGGAGTTAGCAGCAGATCTCCTTTTCCATCCTCACTGCCTGTCTCCACCTTCATGACACCTTCTTACGAGGACACAGCTGTTGGATTTAGGACCAAGCCCAACCTTAACCCGATCAACCTGCAAGAATCCTGCTTCCAAACAAGGCTGCCTCCCCAGGGCCTGGGGGTGCACGCTTAGCTGGTCTCCTTGGGGATGCGGCTCAGGCCTCAGAGCAGGTGTTTTCAGATACAGCTGTCAGCCTGGACACCAGCCCCACAGGGACGGCCTGCATCACAGACGTCACCCCCTGGCTCCCAGGCCAGCCCTGCTGTGTTCTGCTGGCTCCCTCCCGCCAGCATCGGGGGAGCCACCATCCTCCCTCACCGTCGTCGTGGCATCCCATGCTCACGTGCCACATGCCATTTGGCAAGAGCTGTCCACACAGGCAGCCTCTCGTCTCTCACCTCCCAACTTCTCTTCCTCAATCTGGCCTTCCCCACCAAGCTGCCCAGCACCTCCCAGGAGCTGGGGATTGAGCCAGGGGCAGCCTCATAGGGATCCGTGCTCAGACCCCAGTTCTCAGCATCTGGAAGTCCCTGCGTTGGCCCGAGGCCACCCTCCCCTGGCAACCTCCACGTCCACGGGGCCCTCTAGCTCCTCTAGCAGGCCGTTAGCCATCCCCATGTTTCCCCGTGTCACTCAGGTGTGTCTGGACAGAGTGCCCCTTCCCTACAGCAGTCTGAGGTGACTCCTCCATGCAGTGGGCACAGTGCCATGTGGTTGCCCAGGGTGCTAATGGCGCAGGGGAGGTGTGGGGCACATAATGGGCTGCAGGGAGCTGAGCTCCAGAGGCCCCGGCCAGCAGGCCTGCCCCACCGCAGCCTGTGTTCCAGGAACAGCCCTCTGGGACCCGAGGACAGGTCCAGGAGAAGACCCTGCTCAGATGAAGAGAAGGGGGACCTGCGACCTCATGATGTGCAGGCAAACTGCAGGATGAGAGTGCACACAGCAGAGTCCTCTCAGCCGTCAGACGCTTATTGACAACCTGCTGTAAAGCAGTAAGAGCAAGAATCAGACGCAGGTAGCTATGGTTTGTGACCGCAAAGAAGAAACAAAGACATACTCAGCACTCAGTGTGCCGTCCTTCAAGGGTGGAGCACCGAGTGGAAGGGACCAGGAAGACCTGTAGGCCTGGCTTGCGTCCTCCAAGGCGAGCCAGATGCACTGCAGGGCTGCCTGCAGCAGAGGGGGAGCTCAGGGCACACAGGCCAATGACCCCAAAAGCCTCCGCAGGGAGTGGGCTGACGTCGAGGTAAGGTCTAGAACACTTCTGCTGGGGTCACAATACCTAGAAGCCTCCCTGGAGGCAACGGGAAAGGGCACCTGGATGGGAAAGGAGGGCTCCAAGGCTCCTCCATCCTGAGGGGCAAGGACTAAGTGCCAGGGCCCAGGGTTCACAGGCTAGCTGGGCTGTGTGGCTCAGGTTTGGGGCACCAGGGAGCCTGCTGCCCTCTTGGGACGGGGCAGGGGACCATCGTGCAAGCTGGAGATGCTCTTCTAGCTATGTGCTCCCCGACCCCGACACAGGGTCCACTCAGAGGGGCTCCAGGCGCCGGAGGGTCCCCCACGCACCACCGAGGGGACAAGCACTTTCTGGGATGAAGGGCAGTATCAGCGTGCCTGGGACCACTCAAGCCATCACCCCCACCCTCACCCCACATACACACATCCCTGCAGCATCTGCTGCCCCGTCAGCCTGGCCTCTGGAGTACCAGCGCTCTCGGCAGGCACGCGGCTCCTCGTCGCCTCTGTGTCTAGGCCGTGCGTGCTCACTGACAGATGCCCTCCGAGCATCTGTCTGCCTGCCGGGCTCTGGGCAGATGAGCCGACCCCAGGTCAGGGCTTGGGCCTGGCCGTCAGAGAGTGGCAGTGTGAGACTATCCCCCTCCGGGCCATGAGAAGCACGCAAGTCCCCACTGCCTAACCCGCCTGCCTCTGCGGGAAGGGTCGGTCCACGCCAGCCCACTGCTCACGCCCACTCTGCAAGCTCCCTCGGAAATGTCGCGTCTGCTGGGCTCATACGCTTGGGTCTCGGCGTGGCCCTCCCGTCCACGTCTGCTGACAATTCCCATCCCAAGGTGCATGGGTGCTGTGGACCCGTGTGTCCCTCCTCACCATCCCCCAGCCCCGGGGCAGCTTGCGGAGAGGCCTCAGGCGCGTCGGCTCTGGCCGTGGCTGCCCACACCTCCCTGGGGTCCGTAGTCCTTTTCTGGGTAAACAGCCTCACACTCTGATGACGAGAGCCAGGAAAGTCGCCCTGATCTCCGGAAAGGAGACGGTTTGCCAGAACCAATAGTCAGACGAACTCTGCTTTGTGGCAAGAAATGGCCCTAAGAGCAGTTTGCATGTGAAGAACAGTCAAAAAACAGCACAGATGGTATAAAAATTCATCATTGAGTCACTACTAATCCCCTCATTTTATGGAGGAAGAAACGAGTCCAGAGAGGCAGGGTGACTTGCTCAGGGTCACACCGCAGGGCAGACCAGGGGCTTCTGGCCAGGCTGGCTTCACGCTGAATGTCTTTGCCTCCCACACCTTGGTTGGTGTCCACGGTATGGTGTTCATGGGCTGATTACTGTGCCTTTCTATGATATTCTTGAAACAGGATGATTTTAGGAGTGACCGTGTAAGAAGCTACTATTTCTGATTCAGAGCTTGCAGTTCTCAGTCTCAGGGTGTCTCGGGAGAGGACCCTGTGTCACACCATTGGCTCTTAGGGACAGCTGGGGCCTGGGCTGCAGGGAGAAGGTGGAAACTACAGTCCAGGCTTGTCCTCCCCGCCATTGCTCCATGAAACACTTCCCCCTACACGTGAGGGAGAAGTGAACTGCAAATGGCCCACTTTTAAAATTAACACCAAGAAAAATAATCACAGTTTGGTGCTGATGAAGCAGCGCAGTTCTTTACTTTCCAGAAAAGAGTAACTTCCTTGTAAGTGGACAAGTATTCCAAGGCACTAAGATCCCTCCTAAACACTGTGCTTTACAGAGATAGTGGCACTGCCCACACCACGAGCCGCAGGGTTTCACTGCATCAGGCACTGGCTCTGGGATGGCACATCTGCAGACATGCAGGTTGACCAAGGTCTTGCATGGACTCTGGGCCTGGACACCATGCAGGCAGAATGGGCTTTCTTTTTCTTTTCTTTTGTTTTCTTTGAGTTTATTTATTCATGAGAGACACACAGAGAGAGGCAGAGACACAGGCAGAGGGAGAAGCAGGCTCCCTGCGGGGAGCCCGTTGAGGGACTGGATCCCAGGATCCTGGGATCATGACCTGAGCTGAAGGCAGGCGCTCAACTGCTGAGCCACCCAGGGGCCAGAATGGGTTTTCCTTTACATTCGAGCTTCAAGTTTTCCTCCCTGAGAAGCACCAAGCATGAACTTTATGCGCCAATGTTTGCCAAAGATGTGACTATGGCTCCGAGCTCTAACCACCTCCTCTCGAGGGAGGTGTGCGGAGAATGATTTACAGTGGCTCTGCATTGGGAAGAATCAACTACTATCTACCACATGTAAATCACATGCCTTTTCATTTACCTTTTGGGGTGCATGTGGGGAGTAGGAGGAGAAGGTGCTCCCATCTAAGGCAGATGTTAAGCACATACTGAAGATACGCTCCCCATCTAGGCTCACAGGAGTGTGGAAATCACCCAGCAACACCATACCCCCGTGTGACCAACCCGCATCTGTTGGAATACCTCCAAGGACAGGTTTCTCACTACCTCATGATGCTAAAGTGCTCAAAAACGGGAAAAGTCCGTCATAAGTAGGGATCAAATTTGTTTCCCATGACTTCTCCCCACCACCCCCACAGCAGGTGCATGGTCTGTGGCCACCCAGGCTACCACTGTACCACCCCCACTCCCTTATGTTTATCTGAGGCCTCTGGCTGTTCCTTGCAGCCACTTTTCAGGCAACAGCTGGCGCTCTCCAAGCCAGAGCACATGCCAACCAATGATGCTGATCCATCAGAGAAGCACCAGGATCTGGAGGATAGGGCGCAGGCAGGCCTCCCGGATAAGAGCTCAGAAACCTCCAGCCATGGAGGGCTGCCTTCCGTTTCTCCACTGTAGGATCCCACAGATGCCAGGGCCCCTTACAAACACAAAGGGGACACGTTCTGCTGTAGGTCCGTCAGAGGGCGAGGAGCGGAGGGCACTGTGGGCAGAGGCTGTGGCAGGACACCCAGGTGCCAGACCTGGTGTGGTCCCTGTGTTCAGTGGTCCTCGCCTCTACTCATGGACAAGAAACCCAGGCTGGGCAGGAGGGGGCTCTCAGCCTGGGCCACTCTGACCTGTAAGTCTTCTCCACCGCCCCCTCTGAGACCCCAGAACACGGGCCCTGATACCAGAGGTCGTGGGCCCCCGCAAATGACAGCTCAGCCTGTAGCTCCCAGTACTGATACAGAGGGAGCACCTTGCTGAGAGGGGTGCTTCTGGGGGTGCAGGTCGAGCTGCAGGTACAGCTGCTGGGGCCACAGAGCTCTCTTCCACCCCGGCAGATTCAGAGGGCTGCTGGCAGAGCAGGGGGCAGGGGCAGCTGCTGGAGTGGGCCAGGTAGATGGAGCCTTGGAAGGGGGGTGTGTCCCACCGTCTCCAGGGACCTTCTCCCTGCCCACTCGGCACCCCCCCTTCCCTCTCTGGGGTCTGTGCCCCACCCTGCCCTCTCCAGGGTCCACGCCTCCCCCCCCCCCCCGCCTCCACCCACGTCACTGTCCCGGGGGCAGCAGCTGAGCCCCACCCAGGGCTCCAGTCCGTGCTCCTATTGGCAGCTGCTCAGAGAGTCCTCGCACTCCCAGGCCCCGGGTGGGGCGCTGACCCGTGGGTGCCCCACGTCCCTCCTCCTCCAGCACCCGGCCCTTGAGCCCTCTTCTCCAGAGAAAGGTGCTCCCCCATGCACCAGCTCGGGACACCCCTCCCCAGAACCCCATCTTGGTCTGTTCCTGAGCCCTGGACCTGGTTCCCAAGACCAGAGGGGCCCCTACACCTGGGCTGGACCCTGAGAGGCGACTAAGCCAGGAGTGGGGGTGGGGAGGGGAGGAGAAGGAGCAGCTCACCCAAAGGCAGTGCACTGCTGAGCAGACTCGGAATAGGGGTCCCAAACCAGGGAAAGCCTGGAAGGCTTCTCAGAGGAGGTGGCTTTGCGCTGCTCACGATACTCCCTTGGCTTAACGCATCCAGTGGCTTCCTCGTGCAGTTGGAGTGACATCCAGACTTCCTGCAAGGCCTTGTGACAGAGACCCTCAACCCGGGCTTTAGAAAACAAATCAATGAACGAATCCCAGACCCCAGAGCTGTGGGCTAGAATCTAAGCCTTGGTATTTTCACAGGTGCCCCAAGCAATCCCAGAGCCCGCCAGCACAGACAGTCTCCCTGTGCAATCCCTGAACACCTGCCACCATTCTGGACCTGACTCAGTTTACTCCAGGCACACTGGCCTAACCTACCCGAGCACACCAATGTCACCAGTCCTCAGAGTTACCTGTGGCTGGCTCCTCTCAGCACGCAGGCCTCATCAAGTGCCACCCCTCAGGGAAGCCTTCCCTCTGCCACCTGCTTCTCCAGGTCCCAGATAGTTGGTGCAGCCCTTGTATTCAGTAGGCACTCCAGGAGCGCTAGGGTTGCAGCGGTGCAGGGGGAGCATAGCCTTTGCTGGGGGATGAAGACCAGTAGGTGAGCCGAGCTGGTGCAAGGGACTGGGCGGCGGATAACACAGGGAAGTAGACAGACGGTCAGTAGCCTGGCAGGAAGCTCCAGGTGCGATGGACTGAAGGATGGGAGGGCCCCCAGGGGAGGAGGAGACCGTGGGCCCCGTGAAGTCACTTACCAGCTGCGTGTCCTGGGGCTGACCGGTGAACCCTGCCCATCTGTAAAGGACCCTAGTGATAACTCCTTGTCAGGGTCATAGGAGGAGTAGCCCAGTGAATGGGGGAGGGCCTTAGCTCTGCTGCTATGGGGCCTTGCTCCTTCTTTCCCTCCTCCTCCTCCTCCTTTCCTTCTCCTCTTTCTCCCCTACCCTCTCTCCCCCCCTCCCCTTACTCCTCTCCCCCTCCCCCTTCTCTTCCTCCTCCCTCCTTTCCCCTCCTCCCCCTCCCGGTTCCCCTCCTCCTTCCCCTCCTCCTTCTTCTCATGGTTCCCAGGCTCCTCTCTGTGGGTGGATATCCCCTGCTGGCCCTGGCTCTTTCCTTCTTTCCTGCCTTCCTCAGGAACACTGGCTGGGCATGCCACCAGGAGCTGGGAGGTGGTCCCCAGAGACCAGGTCTTGCTAGAGTCTCCTGTCCTCCATCAGTCACCACAGCCAGCCCTGCTCCCAGGCCTCTGCCTCCCTTACCCAGGGGAAGGAGAATCAGCAACAAGTGGGAGTCTCTACCCAGTGATCAGAAAAGGGGAAATTGACCCAATTACCCAGCTCTAGTCTGGGCCAGACCCTGGATGAACTAGAAATCTCATAGGAAGTTTGCAAAATTAGGTCATACTTTCCCAGGGTTTCCCTCCAGGGGACCCTGAGGGCCAGGGGTTTCTTCCTCTGGGAGGTGTCACTGTGTGTCAGGTGGCCTGGGCTCTAGTGTCTGTTCCTCGGCACCTAACATGCTGTATGACTGGGGGTGAGTGCCTTGCCCTCCCTCACCCGTCTGTACGCCCCCCGCCCCCCATACAGTGCTCTGTAAGGCCCCATACTCTATGAGCTCCCTGTGCACCTGTTGTCTTCGTTGGTTCATGGATGGTGTGTGGGTAATCCGGCTGGGATCCTCTTAGCCCCTCTGCATTCGGAGGAGTCAGATGCCAGCATGCCCCACCCCCAAGCCCTCCATGACTTCCTTCCCATTTAGAATAAGCTCCTCACTCCTCCCCTGGCCACAAGGCTCTGCCTGATCAGGTGCCGGCTCCCCTCTCTGCCCCCTGACTCTGCCCACCTTGTGCTAGGATCCACCTACATCTGCCTCAGCTTCCCCAGAGCACCAAACCTTTCCTTGCCTTGGAGGCCTTGGCACTTGCCACACTGTCTGCTTGGAGTGCTTCCCCCAGTTTGCTCCAAGACTGCCTCTTTCTTACGCCACAGGTCTCAGATCAGAAGTTGTCTCCTCCAAGAAGTCCTCCCTGACCACTGTATTTATATCTCCCACCCCACCCCACCTCAAGTCTCCCTCTCATCACCTTTTTAAGTAAAATGTAATATCCACACACATGCCCACATATCACAAGTGTACAGATGATGGATTTTCACAGACCAAGCACACCCACGTAAGCAGCACCCACATCCAGAAGCAGAGCATGACACACGGGGTGGTTGTGCCACGGGACGTTGCCCGTTCTGGACCCCGCATTCAGGGAACAATGTGATGGAGATGGGACCAGGAGCTCTCAGGGTATAGGGGAGCACAGACAGTGCTGGGGGCAAGGTCAAGGGACAGATGGGGAGGGTCGAGCTCTAAGCTGGGCCTGCAGGACCTGCAGGACCTGCATTCACCAGGGTGAGTGTCTCAGAGAGGGTGGAGGGAGCCAGGGCAGGGGACATTGTGCCTCCTGCATCCAGGCCCAGGGCTAGCACTGTCACAGGATTGGTTCTTCCCACCCTATGGCCCCTGTGAGGCCCTGGGGGAATGGGGTGGGGCCCCACATACACGGGAGGAACCTGAGGTCTGCCTGTGCTGCTCAGATGGCTCCCCAAGGACAAGCACACAGGATCCACCCAAGAGGAGGCTGTCATGGGTAGGAGAGGGTCTCGGGTGAGGGACAAATTAGTTTTCTTTTCTAAAAAACAATTTCTTGACCATTGTTACTACAGTGAAAAAAATAGCACTTCCATGGATCATTTTTCACAAGTTATGTGGTCAGTATTTTTCCCTTTGGGATAACTCCCCACGAAGAGATTACAGGTGGTGAGTCACGAGCCGTTCTGGGTTCCTGCCTGCCGCACAGCCCCTGCCAAGCCCCCTCGCACTCCCAGAGAGCCTTGCTGGATGATCTCAGAGCCCACGTGCCAGCGGCCCAGGGGACCTCTGGGACCTACAGAGGACAGGTCTGGCTCAGGGCCCCCTTGGAACTGCATCCTATCCTTCCACAGAGTGTGTCTGTGTGCGTGTGTGTCCGGGGAGGTCGGGACAGGGTCAGCGGCCCAGGTTCTTGTGGCACCACTTGGCCTCTTTAACCATGAACAGGTGTTACTTGGATACATCTGCAAATGAAACAGCAAAAACCAGATATTTCTGCAAATTTGACAGGTGATGAGGGCTTCATGGATGCTTGGACTGACATTCCCTTTGTGGCCGGTGAGGATGAACATCACCATTTGTGTTCTCTGAATGCCGTGCGCACTGCCAATGAGGTGCCACGGTGGGAGGTGGGCCTGGGGCACACACAGATCACAGGGTTAACCAGAAAATTCCTGCAGAGCATCCAGCATGTCCACGGTCTCCGCCACATCCACGAGCTGCACCACATCCACAGGCCAATGTCAGCGCAGGAATGAGACGACCAGATTGTCCCCCAAGTGGCTGTAACGCGGGGTGGTGGACTGGGGACTGCAGGCCCACTCAGGGCACACAGGGGACTTGCTGTCGGCAGGCCCGGTGGCCAGGGCACGCTGACGGCCAGAGCTCCGGCGTCAGCCTGGCCTGGAGCCTCCTGGGCTCCACTATGGTTCTAGGCAGTTCTCCATGATCTTTCCAAAAACATTTGCCCACTTTTCGTAGAAGCAACAGCCCCACCCCCACCCCACCCCACCCCCGCCTTGCATTCAGATTTGGGTTTATCTCCTTAATTATGTCATACCATGGTAACAGGATGGAGAGTCCAAGAACTGAACTCCAGGTCACAAACCATCTTCCTCGGAACCTCAAAGGCAGCGCTCTGCTGGCTTCCAGCTCTCAGAGTGATGGCGAGGACTCCCGATTCCCGTCTCTGTGACCGTGGCCCCTGCTCTGGAAGCTCCAGGGGTGACTTACCCGAGTACCCGAGTGCCCGTGGGCTGGCACACACAGATGCAGTGAGGCGGTGTGCCTGTGTGGATCCGCTTGCTCCTTCTCCATTGTGCTGGATGCCAGCAAGCTCCTCCAATCTGGAAAATTAGGTGCTTCTGTCCGAGAGACGTCCTTGTGCCGTCGGCCTGATGGTCGTCTCTCTGACCTCTCTGATCTTTCCAGATCTCCCGTTTTTTGGATGTTGGGTTTATGGAGGTTTATAATATGGAGAAGTTTTGCCTTTTATGTAGGCGCATCTATTAACTTTTTTTTTTCTGTACAGATTTTGCTGTTGATTTCATCTTTAAAGTATTCATCCCAACCCCCAGATTATATAACCAGCCCCATTTGTAATGTTGGTGAAACCAATTTCACAATCAGGCTCGTGCTGTTTCCATTCAGCTTGGCTCCACCGCAGGCAGCACATGTGAGTGTTCGTCAGGTGAATAAAGGAGAGAAACGTTTTATTGATTAAAAAAAGAAGAAAAACGACCCATGTAATCTATTTTATCCAGGATTTTATTACCAGCAAAATTCTGTTTTGTTTTCTTTTTAAAGATTTTATCATTAAGTCATCTCTACACCCAGCGTGGGGCTCGAACTCATGATCCCGAGATCAAGAGCCCCATGCTCCCCCAACTCAGCTGGCCGGGTGCCCCAAGGTTCTGGTTTTTAAGTGTTGAAATGGTATTTTCTTTACAAAAGTTAATAAAATGCATGGGAAAAAAAGTTAAAGGATAAATGAACAGAAAGAACTACCAAGCCCTCAGTAAATTAACAGAGAAGCATAAGGAGTTTTCAAATGATTCCCAGACACGGGGATATGGAGCACCCACTGCTGAAGCGATGGCGGGAAGAGAAGGGAAGCAAGGAGGTGACGAGTGGCTGCAGACGAGTGGGGTGGCAAGAGGCCGAGCAGGGCCAGGTTCCTGCCAGGTTCAGGCCGGGTGCGCAGCTCACCTGCAGAGCAGCTCAGACTCGCAGGTGACAGTCTCCTCTCGTGGTCCTTGTGGGCGCCCGCCCAGGAGAGCAGGCCCGGCCCTCTGGGGGCTTCGGGGCTCGGGGTAAAGGCAAGAGCAGACGGCAGGGAGCAGGGAGAGGGCCATCGCCAGGGTCCCTCTGGAGTCAGCACGGCTGTTGAAGGAAGGTATTGCGAATCCTTCTTGAAGAGGAGATGGCCTATTTCCCACACGCATTTAGCAGCCTGACAGAAACATCTCCAGAAGGAGAGCAGCACCACTGAGGAGCCTTTGATGATGGATCCGGGAGGAAGAGGGCGCGGTGGCAAGGGACCCAGGTGCTGCGGGCAGGCCCGGCTCTGACACCTTCGCTTCAGGACCTTCAGCAGATGACGCAGGTTGTGTGCACTGCAGGTTTCCACTTGATCGATCACTGAGGATAGCGGTGACCTCTACTTCATTTGGGAACAGGATGACGTGAGATATTGCAGGTAAGGTGTAGGGCCAGCACGCTGGACTCGGTGCATCCAATGTCACATGTGCCTCTGTCTTGTTTTTAAAGATTTTATTTATTTGACAGAGAGAGAGAGAGAGAGAGAGAGAGAGAGAATGTGCAGGGGAGAGAGGGAGAGGCAGGGGGAGAAGCGGACTCCCCGCTGAGCAGGGAGCTGGATGGCCATGGGGCTCGATCTCAGGACTCTGGGATCATGACCTGAGCTGAAGGCTCAACCACTGAACCCACTGAGCCACCTAGGCACCCACACTTGGCCTCCCTGGGGGACCTGGGGCAGCCCGCCCTGCCAAGGCCTGGCCTAGGTGGGAAGGTGTCGGGCTTCAGAGATGCAGATAAATTGAGGACACTGGAGTCTCGGGGCTTCCAGGATGATGGCCAACGGGGCCTGGGGTGGTGCCTCCACATTCCCTTCTGAGGCAACGGTCTCGTGCATCTCCCGGGCTGGCCCTTCAGAGGGGGCTTGTGGGGCATCCCTGCCCCCTACACTGGAATTTAAAATTAATTTTGCAACTCTTGCAACTTACTGGGGTGGAAGAGACCCACCAAAACAGTGCCTTTAATTTGGCAACAGCTGCCCATCTGTCAGTTACAGGTGCACGTGCCCTGGACAGCTAGCCTGGAGCTGGACCTGACCCCACAATGTGCTCACCCTGATGCACAGAGGATGGCCACAGTGAGACTGCTACTTAGAATGCGTCAGTGGGTGAAACAAAGATTCCCTCCTCGAGCTATTCACGTTCCGATGTGTGTGCCACCTGCTAGGAAGCCATGAAAGGCTGTGACAGATCCACAAGCAGAAAGGTGGGACCATCACTATGCTACATTGTTTTATTTTTTTATTTTTATTTTTTAAAGATTTTATTTATTTATTCATGATAGACATAGGAGAGAGAGAGGCAGAGACACAGGCAGAGGGAGGAGCAGGCTCCACACAGGGAGCCCGATGCGGGACTGAATCCCGGGACTCCAGGATCGCGCCCTGGGCCAAAGGCAGGTGCCAAACCGCTGAGCCACCCAGGGATCCCATGCTACATTTTTTTTTTTAACATTTTTATTTATTTATGATAGTCAGAGAGAGAGAGAGAGAGAGGCAGAGACACAGACAGAGGGAGAAGCAGGCTCCATGCACCGGGAGCCCGACGTGGGATTCAATCCCGGGTCTCCAGGATCGCGCCCTGGGCCAAAGGCAGGCGCTAAACCGCTGCGCCACCCAGGGATCCCCCATGCTACATTGTTTTAAGTGAAAAATCCAGATATAGCTAGAGTGTATGTGTGACCCTGTGTGTGAAACACAACTTCATGTATGCACACGCATTCCCTGGGAGGATTTGTGAGAAACTGAGGCAGAAATGGCCCCAGGATGGAGCACGAGGCACCAGGGACCCGCTTTGGGAGAAGAGTTAGTTTTCTCTGCGGGTCAAGTCTCAATATTTGTCCTGTGCCCGCCTGACCAAAAAACGCAAAGTACAACAAAACTCCAGAACATAAGGCCTTTTGCTTTGCCACATGCCTTCAAACGATTTAATCCACAAGACCGGAGATTTTCAAGCTAGGCACTAGTGGCATTCAGGGCTGGATAATCCTTATTGGTGGAGGCTGGCCCCCTGTAGGAGGTTGCCCGTGGCATCTCGCCCTTGGCTGTGACAACCAAAAATGTCTCCAGACACTGCCAAATTCCCCGGAGGTGACATCACCCCCGGCTGAGAACGCCCATGCTAGAAAACACATGAAACAAGGAGTGCGGATCACCGTCTCCATGAATAGGTTAAGACAGTTGAGGCTCAGAGTTTTTATTGAATTTTTAAAAATTCTGTGCCTCATTTTATCAGTTACCTATTCATTTATAACCTTAAAAATAGACAGTGTTTTACTGTGTGTACTACCGTTTCAGCAACCTGTCAATACATCCAGTTTCTGGTTTACTTTTGCCGTTTCTGGTAACGTTTTAGCTAAGTTAAGGCTAACTGGCGATGTTGGGCCACGTAGCGCAGTGATCATTGAAAACGGAAAATAATCTCTATTAGGACTTGGGAGGGAGACTCTCTAATGGGACATTCTGAACGATTGCACTGAACATGCTGAAATATCTTCTCCCTTGCTTTGTTCAAAATGTTCTCTTTGACCCCAGGGCCTTGTTTTCCTGATTGGGTCATCCCCGTGTCCCGTCCTCTGTGTGCTGGGCAGTCCGGCCTGGTTTCGGAGGAGGTGCACAGGGAAGGCACTCCTGAGGGGTGCACTCAGGGTAGAGGCCGGGGCCTGGGGCTGGAGTAGAGGCAGATGGCCACTGTTGTCGGCCTGGAGGCGTGAAAACACACACTCCAGGGCTGTCTTTCAGAGAGGCCTCAGATCGGGATTTGGCCTTGGTGGTGGCCACAGGAACAAGGGCGGCAGGTTGTGGCACTGGCCAGGGAGAGCTGGTACCCCCTCGCCGGATCCTCTGGGAGGCCCGAGGAGGGGGCAGGGTGGGCAGAGTGCCCGTGAGAGTTGGTATTACCTACAGTCTGTAAGGATAGATGTTGGAGGTACCATGTCTGTGCCCATCTATCCCCTCACTGCACACGGCTGGCCCTCATCACTCTGGTTGAAGGCTTCCCCGCAAACTCCCCCCCAACCCCCTGCAGCCCTCTCAGTAGAGGGGCTGTCCGCCTGCCCGCTGTCTGCAGCCCCCTGCCACAGGGCTCTTGAGAAGGGACACCATGTCCATGTTGTTCCCTGCAGAGGCCCCTGTGAATCCCCCACATCTGCAGGGTGAGGAGGGGACGGGCCAGGCTGTTGAGGGTGAAGTGCAGGGGTGAGGTAGGGGCATTTCTAGAATGCTCAGGGCAGGTCAAGACCAGGACCGGGCTGGGTCCAGGGGCTCTTGCACCACAACGGAGGATGGAAGAGGGAGAGAAGTCTAGCTAGGCCCTGGAGACGTGGGGCTGAGAGGGGGGCAGAGGGGCAGCTGGGAGCCCTAGGGCCCCCTAGTCCATGGAGGAGTGTCATTGTGTCTTTCACAGGAGGGAGACTAGGATGCCTTTAGACTGAGGGTTGCCAACTATGGGGACCAAGGAAAGAGGGAGCTCCCAGAGCAAGGTCCTTGGGGGAAGCAGGAGGCCAAGGGGCACAGGGCCCTGGTGAATGTATCTGCCTGTGATTCTGGGGGGTCCCTGCTCCGTTGTGTCCAGAGGGAGGGGAAGTTACAGGAGCTGGGTGCATGGGGTGAGATGTGTGGAGGGTGAGGAGTGGGATTGTCCCGGGCACTGGGGGCGGGTGGGAGCCAGGGGCCAGCAGCAAAGGAAGTGGGTGAAGCCAGGAGGGGCTGGTAGGTGGGGAGAGAAGGGGTGACACAGGACCAGAGGAAGAAAACAGAATGTGATGAGGGCATGGGGAGGGCAGGAAAGACCAAGGTCTGATCTGAAGGCCGCCAGATCCTCAGGTGTCAGAGGGGGAGGTCCCAGATGACAAGCCCAGGCTGTGGCTGTGGGAGCTGCTGGCTGAGCTGGAAGGGAAGGTCCCTGGACACGAGGACGTCAGGGAGCCGAGTTGACACATGCTCCCTGCGACCCTGGAGGAGCCAGGAGTCAGCTTCCAGGAACCAGGGGAAAGTGCATGGAGATGGACAGACAGGAGGAGGCGTGGGCCTGGGGGAGGGGGGCTGGCCACCAGGAGCAGGGAAGTCCAGGGCAGGCCAGGCTGAGCCAGGGCAGCAGTGTCCCGGGGGTGGGCTCCTGCCGGCACTGGCCGAGGGGCTGTGACCCTGGGGACAGATGGCCGGCCTCTGTGCTGACCCACCGGCGGGGCAGGACGGAGCCTGGGGACGAGCCCACCAGCCGGGCCCACCAGCCGGGCCTCCCCGCTGACAGCATCGGAGTGGGGTCTGTGTGGGGGTCCCCGGGGAGACCTCCGTGCCCTGCTCCTGGGGGCCGGCCGGCTCCGGGAAGGATGGTCCCGAAATGCCGGCATCTCCGGGGGGGGGGGGGGGGGGGGGGGGCGCGGCTTGTGGGGGGCGGGGAGACACTTGCAGGGTCACGGCCCAGAGGTCCGGCTCGGCTCCGCCGCCAGAGGGCGCCCGCGGCCCGGCGGGAGGTCGGGAAGGTCGGGGCCGTCGGGGGGCGCCGCGCGCGTCGGTCCCCGCGCCAGCCCCCAAGCTGTCGCCGGGGGGCGGGGCCCGGAGGGGGCGGGGGCGGGGCCGGGGGCGGGGCGGCCCGGGCCGGGGAGGGGCTGGCGGCAGCGCGGCCCCCTCCCTCCCTCCCTCTCTCCTCCGCTCTCCTCTCCTCTTTCTCTCTCTCTTTCTTTCTCGCCGTCGGGCCCTCGGTCCCGGGAGCCTCCTGCGCCGCCGAGGGGGCGGGCCCTGCAG
Source organism: Canis lupus familiaris (assembly GCF_011100685.1). Lineage (NCBI taxonomy): Eukaryota > Metazoa > Chordata > Mammalia > Carnivora > Canidae > Canis > Canis lupus. Next base: position 58,673,191 of record NC_049224.1, read on the forward strand.
CCTTTGTTGCCGCAGACCGGGTCCCGCCGCGGGAGCTGCGCGCGGGCCGGGCATGTCCTGAGCCGGACCGGGACCGGGACCGGGACCGGGACCGGGCAGCCGGCGGACGGGACGGACCAGAGCGCGCGCGCCCGGCGCCCCCTACCCGGCACCGCCCGCCCCGGCCATGCCCCGCCGCCCGGGCGCCCGCAGCCCCCGCAGCCCCCGCAGCCCCCGCAGCCCCGCGCCCCGGCTGCGCCCCCTGCTCCTGCTGCTCTGCGCCCTGGCGCCCGGCGACCCCGGACCCGCACCAGGTGGGTGGCCGCCCCTCCCCGCCCGCCCCGCGCGCCCCCCTCTCGCCCCCCGCACGGCCCGGGGGCTTGGGAGCGGTGGGGTCGGGGCCCCCTGCCCGTGCCTGGAGGAAGCCGCTCGGCCTTCGGGCGCACGGCGCGGGGTCCCCCTGGGTCTGGTCCGCGCGCGGAGGGCTCGGTGCGGAGCCTCGTCGGCTCCTGGTCCGCAGGGCAGCCCGTGGGGGTCGAGGGTGCAGGGGGCGCGGGGACCCCGGGCGCAGGGGCGGGGGCGCAGGGGCCCAGGGGCCGGGGGTGCAGCGGGCGGGGGCCCGGGGGCGCGGGGCCCGGGGGCCGGGGGCGCGGCGGGCCGGGGGCGCGGGGACCCGACTCGCGGGCCCCCCGCACTTCCTGCCTCCCCTCCCCTCTCCTTCCCTCTCCTCCCCGCCCGGAGGGTGCAGACGCCGGAGCTCCCCGGAGGGAGCGGAGGGGAGCTTCTCTCCCGGCCCTGGGCTCGGCTCTCCCTGCCCCGCCCGGCCGGCCTCCGACGAGCCCTTGGCCCACGTCCAGGTCCTGCTAGGCTGCGGAGCTGCAGGCGCGTCCGAGGCAGCTGGCCTGGGACTTGGGGGGCCGAGGACCCGGGGGATCCCTGGGCTGATGGGCCGGTCGGATGGCCGCGAGAGCCATGCGGGCGACGGGCTCCGGGAGGCTTTGTAGGGGAGGAGAGACCAGAGCCGGGAGGGACGGGATGGATGAACCCCTCCGGGTGGGCTGGAGGCGGTGGGGGCGCCCCCTGGCAGGGCGCGGGCGCATTGGGCCTGCGTGCTGGGGATGGGGGCCTTTGCCCCCCAGGACAGGGACTGATGGGGAAAGCCTCCCTGGGCCGGAGTGTGGAGGCATTTAAACCAGATTTTAGAGGTTTGGGGGAGCCACTGACGGACGTAGCTCGTGGAAGTGGAGTTTTCGGGAGGTTCCCTCAAGCGGCAGTGTATTCCTGTGCAGAGGGAGCAAATATTTAATGAATTCTTATTTCTCATCATCTCTGCAACAGTCCTGAAAGGCAGGGAATACAAAGTTCTTTCATGATGGAGGGGACAGGCTCAGAGTGGCCTGCCCGGTCGGGTCCTTAGCTACTGGGTGAATCCTGTTTTCCCACTGCTGGGAGTGGGGGGCCCCTGAAGGCTGCCCAGGTGATGGGGATGAGGCAGCAAAGCATTTGCCCCAAGGAACTGCCCCTGAGCCTGCACTTGGCTCTAGGCCCCCCCGGGCAGCTGTCAGAGGAGTGAGGGGGCCCCGGTCCACTTCCCAGCCTTCTGTTGTAGTTACCAGGATAATGGTATGTACCTCGCAGGGTTCTTGGGAAAGATACAGGTGCTGAATGTCAGTAGCTTAGCACAGAGTAGAGTGACTGCCACTGGGAGGTCATTTTCAGTAATCTGCCACAGAGACCCAGGAAGACTAGGGAGGCCTTGGTGAGTCCTGTGGTTTGGACAACCTCCATTTGGCAGATGAGGCAGGGCAGGTACCCTCTTCCATGTAACCTGCCCCCTTCCCGCTGGAAGGTCTTCTCGAGCCCCCATAGGTAGACAAGACGGGGCTACCCCATCCTGACCCCAGACTGCACAGCTGTTATCATTTTCTCTGGAGCTGCCTTGGGAGTCCTAGACCGGGGTCTCTACCCACTGAACTACCTTCCTTGAGACCAAAAGGGCATATTATGAGCTCCCTTTTAGGAAAGTGTATCCTGACTTTTCCTCCTGTGACACATCAAGAGACGTTTTGGGGTTGATGGGACTGGGGTGGTGTACCCTCCCACTAAACACTGAATTGCACATGTGAGCCCTGTGTGCATGCTGGGCACATGAATGCCAATTCTAGGAGGATGGCATGTCTCGCACACTCATGCACTCTCACACCCCGGTTATTTTTCCTCTTTGTCATGAGCTTCGGGTCAGGTCATTTGAAGGGCTGGACTGTTACTCTGGTTTTTGATAGAGAGGTGAGGGTAAAGACCTGACGGCATTTCTCTGGTAGAAGCTGCAAAGTGACGGTTTTGTCACCCAGTGGTGATATTGAAAGTATTTAACACCCAGCGTGGCAGGGGCTCAGTCCATTCAGAACAGAGCACCTGACTTGGCACAACCGCTGGGCCGCCAAGCAGCATGGTCCTGCTGAACAGCGCCCGCACCATCCAGCCTCTCAGCCCTGTGGTGCCCACACACCTCTACGGCTTGCCAGCCCTGGGGCGGGGGATGAGAGTCTCAGCTACCAAGTCTCTACCAGGGGTCAGCTGTAGAGACAGGGAAAGGGTTGTTTGCTTTGTAACTCACTCAGCCCCCATCATAAAATATTTTAATGGCAAAACAATATGTTACAAAAAGATTAGTGCAGAGCAAAACAAGAAAATAAAATTATTGCAGCGAAGTGATAACTTTCTCCAAGTCTTTAGTTTCCTTTTTTTGATTAAAAAGCATCTTCTTAAGCCTTTGGGCAAAGAGATAAAACAGGCTTTTAGGAAACTGTAGAATCTACTTTAGAACCTCTCTGGCTACTTTTCTGTTGTAACTTAGCTCTCCCGTGCTGTGTGCTGTGTTCCTGTGCTCAGCACCTACGTGGGAGCTTGTTTAGCTCACACACCCGGAGGGGCAGGTGCGGTGATTCTTGCGCCTGAGTTAGAGATGGAGCACAGACTCCAAGGGGTTGAGTAACCTGCCTGCAGGCTAACAGCTTCGGGCGGCAGAGATGAGACGCAAGCCGGGCGGCCTGGCTCCAGAACACACGGATCCTCGTGCCTTTTACCTGCATTTCCGTCACATTTCTGAGCTTAATAGGCAGCTTCTTTATAACTCATTCTGAACTTCGGTCTTGTGATTTGCACAAGGTCTAGAGCAGGATTTTCAGCAAGACCCTCTATCCCCGGGGGCCGTGGATCCCTCCCCAGGGACACCTGTTTAGAGTGGGCCATTTCTCCCCAGTAGTTCTGATTCCCCCATCGCATTCGTACCCCCGATTCCCACCCTATGTGCTAAAGACACTGCTGTTGCCACGCAGCCCCTGTTGCTCAGGACACTGGGCGCCACAGGCAGGTGGGCACCTGCATGCCCTTACCTTCAGGGAGGTACCTGGGATGGCCCAGGCCCAGGAACCACGGGTGGTACTTAAGACAGAGCCTTGGGATGCAGCTGCTGACTTATCCCATAGGCTTCTTGTCCTATGCTCCCTCCCCCCGGGGCTTCTGTCCCCTGACCAGGGTTCCCCCTGTGGGTGGGGACACAGAGGCTCACAGAGGCTCAGCGACCATCCAGCGACTGCCCCCAAACTTTTCTGTGTTCCAAGCCCACATTCCTGACAATGCCTTATTTCATCACTCCATGGTCTTGTTTTACAAGACGTGGGCGTTGCCTGAGCCTACAGCATCTAGTCCTCCTGGGGCCCATCACCCGGCAGGGTCCATCACCTGGTGTCTGCCACGGGACCCTCCGGAGTCAGAGGACTGCACACAGCACCCTCCCTGATGAGGCTTTTCTTAACCTCAGCCTATCTGTGTGACATCCCCTCCCCAGCTGGACCACTCAGTCCTGGGCCAGGCATCAGGGTCAGGAGTGCCCGACACCAGTTCCCTGTTTTGAAGGGAAGGATGGTGTCTCATACATTTTCCTGGACTTCGGAGCAACTACCACTCCCTCACAATCAGTAGCCCAGTGTGACACATCAGGTGCCGTCCCCCAGGGCAGCAACATGGGTGAACAAGCCTGGCAGGTGGCCCATCTCCTGTTTCTCCATTTCTGTTAGAAATTCAGTTCTTTAGTCACTGAAAGACAGCATAACTAGGAGGCAGTCAGTGGCAGTTGGGAATAGAAGAGGGAGCCGTGGGGACTGGGCGGGGGGTGGGAGGGGGTGGGGGGCAGCCAGGGTGGAGTACAGGCCCTCTCCCAGGGGCTCCTTGCTCTACCGCAGCCACTTCTGCTGGGTGGAGATTGAGGTCTGACATGTATGAATGATAAGGCTTTTCGGAGAAAGCTGAAAATTGAAATTTTTGGATAAGATCATGTAATTTTTATTTGTATTTATTTATTTATTTTTAAGATTTTATTTATTCATGAGACAGAGAGAGAGAGAGAGAGAGAGAGGCAGAGACACAGGCAGAGGGAGAAGCAGGCTCCATGCAAGGAGCCCGATGTGGGACTCTATCCCCGGTCCCCAGGATCACACCCTGGGCTGCAGGCGGTGCTAAACCGCTGTGCCACTGGGGCTGCCCAGATCATGTAATTTTTAAACCGGAGGCAACTGATTAAATATTTTTCAATATTTGTGCAAGTTGAAACGAACAAACAAGATCAATAAACTGACAAAAACCAAATCTGCAGGCAGTGATTGTGGAGCTGTAATCCCAAATACCCTCATTAGGACGTCAGAGCAAGGAGCCTCCTTGAACCAGCCTGCCCACTGGCTTCCAAAGGTCAGCCTCGGAAACAGTCCAGTCTGAGTCCCTGTGAGGCTTAGGAAAATATGGAAAATGCAGATTCTGGGGCCCCAGAGCCCTGGGTCTATGGAATCCATCTGTGGGCTGTGTTCTCAGCCTCTGTAGCCTTTCAGAGCTCTCCTCCAGGTACTGCTGATGCTCGGCCAAGTTCACTCTCTGAGGAGGATTTCCGGACTTCCCTGATGATCACAGTCCCCTGAGGCCCTTGGCAAAAAACACAGCTTCCCAGTCCCATTTCCTGGAGATGCTGAATCAGTGGGTCTGCAATGGCTCTGGGAATTTGATTTTAACAAATTCTTCCCCAAGAAGCCTGGAAAATCCTTGTACTTGTGTCCTCCGGAGACTGGGAGAGGGAACCTTTGCCCAGAACCACACAGAGTGACCCTGCCCGTCTGCCCCTCACTGAGTATCCTCCTGGACGGCACCCTGTGGGCTGCCCACCAGGCGGCTGGGGCATTCGGGCATGTCCTTGGCAGGAGCACACCACTGGTGTGTGCAGGGCACGCTGCACGTGGTTTGGCAGGAGATGGCCAGTTGGTTTCTGCAGCCTGGCCAGGATGGAGCTTGGGGCTGGACTGGGCTGGGCTGCCCTTTCAGCCACAGAGAAAGCCTGGGGGGCATTTGCAGGGTGCCCAGACATTTCTATGGCCCCAGGGGTCATTGTCCCGAGCAGCCAGGATTTGGGAGAGCTGGGCCTGTATCTGGTTCATCAGGGCAGGACCTTGGGCAGAAAGACCTCAGATGGGCCAGTTTCCTAAGTGCTCCCCAGAGCCTGGGGACTGCAGAGGGAAAGGAGACAAGAGCATCAGCACCAGGATCCCTGGGACAACCCTCCCCCACCCCCACAGTAGTGCTGTTCTGATGTGTATGTGTCCATACAAGATTTCTTTTGAAGAGTAGATCTGGTGGCTAAAGAAGTTTGAAACACTTAATCTGGTGCAACTCCTTTATGTGAGCGATGAGGAAACAGGCCTAGCAAGGAACGGGCTGCTGAGAATGCAGAACGATGTTCCCGGGGGACTTGGAGCCCAATCTGCTACTCTCGCTTTGTGGCTCGAGGCCGGCTGTGTTCCTCTCTGAGCCTGCAGCCTGCAGATTTTCCCACGGGTGTCCTCCCCTGGACTCCACAGCCCCAGGGACGTGGGCAAAATTTAGAGGATCCATAAACTCTGATGGGAAGATATTACGTCTTTAAGTTCTTTTACTTCTAAGTTAGCATTTCCTTCAATTTTGCATGTTAGCACCAAACTACAATAGCATTAGGAGCATCTGTGACTTTGTTACCGAGCTAGAAAACCAAACCATTTTTTAATAAAGATTTTTATTCATTCATTCATTCATTCATTCATTCATTCATGAGAGATGCAGAGAGACAGGCAGAGGGAGAGGCAGGCTCCTTGCGGGCAGCCCGATGTGGGACTCGATCCTGGAGTCCCAGGATCACGCCCTGAGCTGAAGGCTGACGCTCAACCACTGAGCCACCCAGGGGTCCCCCAAACTATTTTTCTATCTCAAATCAAATCACTGCTCATCACTACTGCAAAATTACTGTAATGGTTAAATTTGCCCTTAGGTCTTTTTAAACACGTTCATAAAGGAGCGCTTAAGTGTATATCCCACTTCCAAAACAATTTTGATGACTGTGTTTCAGTATAATCCATTTCCTTGGCACTCGTTTGCATTTTATCTTATGCATTCGAGAATGTCATTCTGAGAAGGGCTCCTCAACGAAAGAGGTTAGTTAAGAGTCTTGCTCTGAGAAGACTCTGAGAGGGATTCTAACAGCCTCCAGGGCCTGAGCACAGGGCTGCAGGTTTTGTCCAGGCCTAGAACCTTCTCTTCAAATGGACCCTTGCATGTAACACAAATAACCCAGAGTTGCTCAGCTGGAGTGGGGGCCTCACATCTGGATGGTCCTTCTCAATCTCCCAGGGGCAGGACACCTACCCCACCGTGGACCCTGAGAGCACATTTAAAAATCCACCAGGCTATACAGTCCACCCTAATAATCATAATGGCCCACACGCGCGGTCAGCAAGCCGTGCACTGCCGTGGGTGGATGGGCTCTTTCACTAAGAGCACAAGCAATTATCCCCATTCTACAGATCTGATATTTCTCGAGAAACTGCCAAGTCTTAACTACCTAGAGCGCTAAGGCACTGTTCTGACAGGTAGAGTCTTCAACAAAGACCAAAGATTCTCATCCTCCTGGGGTTTACATTGGAAGAAAATAGACAAATGGAGAAAATAATTAAAATGCTAAGCCACATAGTGTGTCAGTCGTGCTATGGGGAGGAATACAGCAGGGAAGAAGGACAGGGAGCCAGGGAGTTGTCATTTGAAGATATAGTGGTCAGAGGAGGCCAGTGAGCCCTCTGAGCGGGACTGGAGGGAGGTGAGGGTTTGGCCTCGCGGGGTGGCACTCGGCTGGGGGGCAGGAGCACAGAATCGCAGGCCAGAGCAGGTGTGGCTTTTTGAGGAGCCGCAGGAAGCCCAGTGGGCTGAGTGGCAGGAACTCAGCAGGTGTAGCAGATAACCTTGAGTGACCTTGCCCGGGGCCTCCCTGGCTGTGGCCAGAGGTTTGCCTTTCTCTGTGATGTGGCCTGGGCAGGAGTGGGGGCCTCCATCCACCGCTGTGGGGTGGCTCCCTCTGGCCGCTGTGCTGCAAGCAGCCTCTGGGAGGGGCCGGCTGGGGGTTATGGGGTAACAGGGCAGAGAAGTGGGCCTGGGGAGGCGGGGTTCGGCTCGCACCGCCGCCTCTTCACGCCGGGTCGGTCGCCGGCCGCCCTCTCCCCGCAGGCCGCGACGTGGATGGCCGCGTGGCGCTGGACGTCGTGCACCCCGTGCGCGTGGACGCGGGGGGCTCCTTCCTGTCCTATGAGCTGTGGCCGCGCGCACTGCGCAAGCGGGACGGGTCCGCACCCCGCGCTGCACCGACCTTCTACGAGCTGCAGTACCGCGGGCGCGAGCTGCGCTTCAACCTGACGGCCAACAGGCACCTGCTGGCGCCCGGCTACGTGAGTGAGACGCGGCGGCGCGGCGACCTGGGGAGCACGCACATCCATGCCCAGGCGCCCGCCTGCCACCTGCTCGGCGAGGTGCAGGACCCGGAGCTGGAGGGCGGCCTGGCGGCCATCAGCGCCTGCGACGGGCTGGTGAGTGCCCCGCACCCCAGGGGACTCACGGAGCGGGGTGGGGGGTGCAGCTGTACGGTGGGGGGTTCCTGTCCCCCAGGGTGGCAGTCTTCGAACTTGAGCCAGAAGCACGCTTGTTAACACTGTGCTAGGATGGGGTGGGTGATGCTCCCAGGCCAGCATCTCTGAGCGTTTCCCAGTGTGGAAGTTGCAGGTGCAGAGAGGGCTCTTTGAGAATCACCCTGTAGACCAGGTCACTCCTAACACAGCGCAGCTGTCCGTCCTGGGGAGCGTGGGTTATGCCTTTGTTCTCAGTGGGGCAGCCTCGCCTTTACCTTTCCTTCCCGAGAGCCTCAGCCACCCTGCCCCGGGTGGAGGTGATGCTGGCTATGCTGCAGCCTTGATTGCCTCCCTCTGCTTGGGTTGGCACGGCTCCCACCTCAAGCAGCACAGGGATCCCTCTGCTCCTGGCCAGGTGACCAGATATGCCCTCCCCTTTCTGGGGATGCAAGTGTGGGAACCGTAGAGGGGGAGGAACGTGTACATGGTCAGTGGGTCAGCCGTCTACCGGTCCCAGGAGGGCCCTCAGCTCAGAGCGCGCCCAAGAAGCCACAGGCTGTAGCAGGACCACTGCTGCAGGACATCCAGACCTCTGAGAGCCGGGGCCTGTCCTCTCATATGGTCATCTTGTTGAGTCTGCAGCAGCTGTGCATATTGGTGTCGTTCCCGTTTACAGATGAGCAGAAGGCTCAGTGGGAACCTTGCCCAGGGTCCTTGCTGCTGGTGCTGCACTTTCTGGCCCTCGGGGCTCCCAGCCTTGTGCAGCCCAAGGGGTACACTTGGTGCAAAGAGGGAGCTGCAGAGGAGGCAAGACCCTCCCCCCAGAGGGCTGGGCTTCCTCTGGAGGTGGTGGGCTACCCAAAGATGCCTCCCCAGGCCCCCCTGCCCTGGCCTCTGCACGCCAGAGGATGTGCCCGAGATGCCCCTGCCTGCTTCCCTGCTCTGGCAGGCCCGGGCAGTAGAATGTCCTGGTGACTGTGGGCATCTCAGTGGCTTGGGTGTGGGCAGGGCTGCATTTGGAGTGATTCATCACCTCAGGGAGATCGGGACGCAGGCCAGGGGCAAGAGGACACAATGGCTGGCATGCTGAGAAGAGGGAAGATGGTCTGGATGCCCCGCTGCCTGACTCAAGGCAGCCATCTGGAACCATGTTGAAGATGCCATCCTAGATTTAGCGTGGCTGCATTTCCTGCTCCTAACTGGGTGTGCATGGAGAGGGGGAGGGTAAAGCAGACATGTGGAGCATCCTCCTGAGAGTACTAGCTTCTGAGCTCTGCCCTGAGGCCTTGGGCCGTGTGAAATGGCCGGGAAGGCCATGCAGGGCAGAAGGAACAGAGTGAGCAGAGGCCCAGAGGGGTGAAAGCACATGTATTGGGGGTTGGTCAGAGGCACTGAGAGCGTGGGGCCTCAGGGACCGTGGGGCGGAGGAACCCACTGCAGCCTTTCCATGTGACCCTGGCGCTTCTTCCCAGAAAGGTGTGTTCCAGCTTTCCAATGAGGACTACTTCATCGAGCCCCTAGAGGGTGTCCCAGCCCGGCCCGGCCATGCCCAGCCGCATGTGGTCTACAAGCGCCAGGCTTCTGAGAGGGAAGCAGCACTGGGTGGTTCCAGGGCCGCAGGCACCTGTGGAGTACAAGGTATGTGCCTCTGCTGCCAGCTCTGGGGAAAGGGCTGCAGGCATTGGGCTCCTTTCCAGAAGCTTCTCTCATCAACATCTCCATGTCCAGCTCCCCTCAGACCAAAGGGATGCAGACATATCACCATAGCCCATGCCTTCCACATGCGCCACAGGCCTGAGGCCTCTGCCTCTGCCTTACTCACTGCCTACCACACCTGCAGCTCTGTTGGCCATTCTTCCTTGGGTGGCCGGGCCATCAGAGCAGCTAGCCAGGAACGTCCCTCCATTCCCTGCTCTGGCCCCAGCCCAGAATAGGTGAGCTCTGTTACTGGAGACATAGCACCAGCACCTCTTCTGCAGAGCCACATTGCTGGCCAGTCCAGATGAGGAGCTGCCCACGAAGGGCCGCAGGGGTCTGGGGGCTGCTTGGCCAGCATGCCAGCCTCAGAAGCTGCCATAGCTCAGTGACTTTATTCATGGGAACAGTATCCAGAGTTGGGCTTCTGGGCCCCAGTCTTCCTGGCTTCTGTCTGGGGTGGCTTAGACAGGGGAACAGGCCTCCAGTGGGGATGGCCTCCCAGGCAGGGCCCTGGGGTCCACCTGTGTGGGGATCTGCCAACCCCAGGGGACAGGGAGCAACACTGGAGATGGGGCCCAGGAGCTCCTTGTTCACATCTACTGTTTCATTGCACCCCAAGGGCATCCTCTGAGGCTCCTTGGCTGATTGCTGTTTATAGTCGGGGATGCTCCGGGTCAGAGGAGGGACGTGACCAGAGCAGGGTCACACAGCCCAGGTCTGGGGCAGAGCCACAGTGGGTGTCCTGGCAGCTTGCTCTGACCCCGCACTGTTCCCTCGGCCCCAAGTGAGCTGCTGAGCGGGGGCCTTGAGATGCACCCTCGGCCAGCCGCTAACCCCCAGGCTGCTAACCCCACCACCTGGGCCCACAGCATCCACGCAGGTGGAGGCGCGGCGGGAGCGGTGGGAGCAGCGGCAGCAGTGGCGGCGGCAGCGGCCCAGGCGTCTCAGTCAGCGCTCGGTCAGCAGAGAGAAGTGGGTGGAGACCCTGGTGGTAGCCGACGCCAAAATGGTGGAGTACCATGGGCAGCCGCAGGTCGAGAGCTACGTGCTGACCATCATGAACATGGTGAGGTGGCAGCTGGACACCAGGCCTGGGCAGGTGGGAGGCGGGCGAGGCGCGAGGTGGTGGCCCTGCTGGCTCTGCTGGCCTGTGGGGGGGCAGTGCAGGGGGGCAGAGCGGGGTGGGGGGCAACCACCGTCCTGTACCTACCTGGGGAAGCCCCTAGACAGGTTGGATCATTCATATCGGTTACGCATCTTCCTCCTTTGTGCTGGGACTTGTGGGCGCTGGGGATACACAGGTGCTCAGCGAGAGCAGCCTGGGCCTGCGACACCAGCATTTGTGAGAGTTCAAAGGGTCTGTTCAGTTTCTCAGCCCACCAGCTGCTGACCTCAGGCGACACTTGACCTGTCTGAGCCTCAGCTTTGCTCATCTGTGAACTGGGGATGAGGATAGTAGCCGAGGGGCCGGTCCTGCTGACCTGGGCCCATGTGCCAGTTGAGAAAAGGGCCCTGAGAGGGTGAGTGACTTGCTCAGGTCACACTGCGAGGCAGGACAGAGCGGGTGGGAGCCCAGGCCCCCTCTCTCCTTGGTGCTTTGTGGCTTCCTGGAGCTGGTGACCCCTGGAATGGGTTGCAGCTCGAGCCACTCTGTCCCTGTGGCCGCCCCGTGAGAGGAAGAATCTGGGCCTGGCCACTGCACAGCCCCACCCTCCTGGGTGAGTGAGGGTGTGTGCTTTGGAGGGCTGCGTCTCAGGGCTGTGCCAGGGCCAGAGCCTGTGATGCTTGCCCCTGCCTGCCCCTCCCCTCCCCCAGCTCTGGGAGAAGTGCCCCCAGAGGTCATCCAGCTGTGATGAGGGCTCAGAACAGGAGGGGTCTCTGCCCATGCCCCCTGCACTCCCACAACCTCATCAGCAAGCTCTGCTCTGGGCCAGCCTCCTGCCCGACAGTAACCACCCTTGTCAGGCTCCTTGCTCCTCATGGAATAAAAGCCACAGCCTCCTATCTGGGACTTGAGACCTCAAAGGCCCAGCCAAGCCTCAGTGTGACCTTGTCTGCCCAGCGAGGGGAACCACTAAAGGCCAGGGCTTGGGGAGACCATTGCCGGACAGCAGGGCCTGGCCCCTCTGGGGGAAGATGAGCAAGGCCAGGTTCCCAGGCCACAAGGTCGTCGTCCTCTCTTCTCAGGGCTCAGCCTGATAGAGGCCAGGGAGCTTGGCCAGAGCCAAGCTGGGTCAGGGGTCAGTCAATGAGCCCAGGGCCTGGCCTCTACCTGCCTTCCTGTCCAGATGCCCAGGACCCATGTATTCACCTTGTGAGCCCCATCCTTGAGGAGTGGTCTGGCACGCTTGTTCCCTGACTCTGGACTATATCTGGCTTTCCCGAGCTGGCAAGTCCAGTATTGGTCAGCACAGAGTGGGGCTACCTGTAAGCCAGTGCCAGATACCTGGGGAGGCGGTGGGGAGGGGGAGGGGGCAGGGACAAAGGGTGGCATGTGGAGAGCCTCTGAGAAGGACCTGCTTGTCCAGTGTCCCCAGTTACTACTGCCTTGCCTCAGCCTCACCCTCATTTTCTAGAGGAGGGAACAGAGGTTCAGAGAGGCCTGGGGATTTGTTCATGGTCACACAGCAGGTTAGTGGCAAAGCTGGGGGTGGAGCTTAGATCTGTCTGCCTCCAAAGCCCACTTGGTCTTCTCTGCCCCAAGGCAGGCAGCCAGGGAGCAGTGGTGGCCAGAGCCTGCTAGAACGGTGGGGGATGGACAGTGGAGCTGGGAGAGCTTACCCCCTTTGTCCCTCTGGAGCAAATGCTTGTTCACTTAACACCGATGTGCTGAGTGCCGGCTCCACCCAGGATTAGGTGATGGATGGGCAAGAACAGGATCCCTTGCTTGGGAAACTCTGCCTTGTTGTAACGTTTCTCCAAGAAGGTTCCAGGGAGGACTTGTTCCAAGGGATGCTAAAAAATATTCTGTGAAAAAAGATGCTACCGTTGAAGAAGTTTGGCAACAAGGGTTTAACAAAAAAGAACAGACTTGTTTACTGCAGGACTTGTCAGAGCCTTCAGAGCTAATAAGCACTGAGAATTCCTAAAACTAAACAGAAGGTATTTTCCCAAGTTAGAAAGGAAGAGCAGGGGCTTTGGGTCAAACCTGGTTCTGGTCCCAAATTAACTGTCTCTTGGAGCCTCAGCAACAGAGGGGGATGCATAATAAATGGGGACGCTTACACCCACCTTAGAAGTAGGACAATCAATCGAGATGTTGCAGGTAGGATGCCCAGTACAGGGACTATTCCTGTTGGGCTTGGCTTGTGTCTGATGCTACTGGGGTGGCTGCTACAGCACCTGCCCTCTAGCCCCACAGCCACCTGCAGGGCAGCCTCCCTCTGCTGGGGCCTCTGACAGGCCCGTTTGCAGTGTCCTCTCTGGGCCAGACCCTATCTGTGCCTGGGAGCTCGGGGGTGTCCACTAGGCATCACAAGACAGGTTCCCCACCTGCCTGGTTTGCACCTCTCATCCTGTGTATGCTGTCTCAGGTCACTGGCCCTTTCTGAGTGGCTCGTGTTGTACTGTCCGCCTGCTGGAAGCTGGTGGTCACCTGTCACCCCCAGATCTTTCACAATGTTGCACACCCAGGCTGCTGTCTGGGCCTGTGGCAGAACAGAGCTGGGCTTCCTGGGGATCGTTTATCCAGTGGTGACCCCCACACGGACCTCAGGCCACTGACAGGCACCCTCCGGTTGAGCGAGCAGGTCAACCAGTGAGGACTCTGCCTCCCTCCAGAGCCTCCCAGGGTCTGCTTGGTCTCTGTACTTCTTGGGGGCAGGGGTGTTATACGTGCTAAGGGAGGGACTTGGTGTGGCTGGAGCTGCCCCCGGCCCTAAGTCAGGGTACGGGGGGCCAGTTGTCGGGACAGGTGTCAGCAGATACTCAGGCACTCCCTACCCCCAGAGCCACTTTGCTGGGACCTCCTGCCAAATGCACCTGTCCGTAGTCTAGGAAAGACTTATTCTCTTAATCCAACTCTCATTTTCCGCTACTTTAAAATGAGACGATCCATTGACGATACGTGGCAAGTCCCCCAAATGGATTCATTCAGCAGATAGTTCTTGAGTGCCCATCATGTGCCGGGTACTAGATGTGTTGCTGGGCTGTCAGAGGGAGCCCCCAGACATGGCCTGCGTGTGACAGTAATGAAACCGTCGTCCTCAGGAGCACACAGGTCAGCAGAGGGGCTGCTAGGAAGGACAGATTTGTGGTGCTTTGGGGGTTTCGGGTGGAAGGAGGGCCCCCCAGGCATATGCTGGAGGGCTGAGAGCTGGAGAGAGGGCAGGATGTGACTGAGCAAAGATGAGACGAAGAGTATTCCAGGCTGAGGGCACAGCATCTGCAAAGGCCCTGCAGTACAGAGGCTCAAGGGATTCTGAGAGTGAACCAGAGTGGTCGGAACCAGGGAGTGAGGACAGCAGAGGTGGTCATCGTGGGGTCAGGACTGGGACTTTGTCTTCACCTTGTGGATGGGAAGACCCGCTTACCGTTTGAAGCAAGGGTGCAGTGTGATTGGCTTGTGTTTCAGTGGCAGGTGCTGCAAAGGTGTAGGTGGGCAGGGTGCATGGGGACACTGCCAGGAGACCCCCAGGGCTGCCCAGATGGGGATGCTGGGCACCTCGAGGAGGCAGGCCTGCTTGATGGGGGGGAGGCGGCGGCACACGGGGGCCCCCAGGCTCCTGACCTTGCTTCTCAAAGTGCAGCTCCTCCCTGTTGGTGCCCTCTTGCTGGTGTGTGTCTTATCCATTCCCGTTTAGATATTATTTTTCTTGGTGGACTTGCTAGAAGCAAACCCATGACTGCCTGTCCTGCCAGGAACCTGCCACCTGACCCCACCCGTGGACTGGCCTCTCTCTTGTTCTCAGGGCACTCTCAAAGAGAAGATGGCTTTCTCTGCCCACTCCCCCACATATTGATGCACCTGCCATCTTTGGGGTGGCCTTCTCTCTTGGGACTGAGTGGGGCACCCCTATGGAGCCATGATACCCTGGAGAGATGTGCACACCTGGCACCTTCGCCCCAGGGCTAGCAGGGCAGAGGGGAGACCCTGGGGGCCCGTGCCTGCCCTCATGCCTCTCTAGGCTCTGCCCAGGTCTCCAGCCCCATGGGAGGACTCAGCCCTGGGGTGCTGGTCTTGGCATCCCCCAGGCATGAGGGGGCTGCAGGCTGTCCCAGGCCAAGACAGTAGACAAAGCAGGGCCCTGGGAGGGCTGAGAGGCCAGCGTTTGGAAGAATGAGTCGGGGAAGCAGATCCCAAGCTGGTGCTCAGGCTGGGAAAGCCTTACGTGCAGACTCTGTTGTCGCCCGTTTGGGGAAGCCTGCATGCAGGGGTGAGGACGTTCATGTGTGTGTGTGCCTGTGCACGTCCTGAGTGCAGCCCACATGCGCTAGGTGAGCCCCCTGTGTGTGAGCAGGGGTGTGCATGCCTTTGCATGGGTCAGTGCTGGCTGTCCAGACCTTCTCTGTCCAGGGCAACAGCCTAACCCCATCTCTCGGGCAGGTGGCCGGCCTGTTTCACGACCCCAGCATTGGGAACCCCATCCACATCACCATCGTGCGCCTGGTCCTGCTAGAGGATGAGGAGGTGAGAGGTCGCATGGCCCCAGGCTGTCTCGGGATGGGCATTGACTGCCAGAGCCGCCCCATCCCCATCACCTGAGCTGCCCTGTATGGTAGGGCACAGCGAGCCTCCTTGGCCCGAGCTGTGCCCCTCCCACCCCCAGGCCCCGGCTGGCCCTCTCTCAGGTGCTCCCAGGATGTGCCTGTCAGGCGGGGGGGTGGTCAGACTGGAGGCTGGACCGGGGCCACGAGCCTGGCTGTGGTTGTTCTCTCTGCCCCCAGGATGACCTGAAGATCACCCACCATGCAGACAATACTCTGCGGAGCTTCTGCAAGTGGCAGAAGAGCATCAACATGAAGGGGGACGCCCACCCACTGCACCACGACACCGCCATCCTGCTCACCAGGTGTCACCAGCCGCGGGGGTGCAGGGCCCAGGGGGTGTGGGGCCCAGGCCGGAGTGGGAGCTCCCTGAGCCTCAGGACGGAGCAGCTGGCCCCCGAGGCGCTGTGTGGGGGCAGTTTACTGGCTTTGGCTGGAGACTGGATTCCTCAGCACTCGGGGAGATCTTGTTGAAATAGTCATGGATTCTCCTAGAACCCTCAGAAACCACAGGCACGCCTTCGCCCATCCTTCCCAGGGCTCGTGCTGGACATCATAGAGTGCAACACTCTGACCAGGGCACGGGCACGGGTTTCCCCGGGTTGGGTTTGTCCAGCTGGGTTTGTGTATATGTGTGCTTCATGCACGTTTGTCACACGTGTGAGTCCCGGCATCTACCCTGCGGGCTGGATCCAGGGCAGGCCCATTAGAAGGAGCTCTCAGGCTGCAGTCTCACAGCCAAAGCCGCCCTCCTCGGCCCCGGCCCCATCCTTGCCCCACCTTGGACAACTGCAGATCTGTTTGGAGGTGGTTTTTTTTCTTTAAAGATGTATTTATTTATTTTAGAGCTGGTGAGGGGTGGTGCAAAGAGAGAGGGAGAGAGAGGATCCCAAACAGATTCCCCCAGCGTGAAGCCTAACATGGGGCTTGATCTCACCATCCTGAGATCATGACCTGAGCTGAAACCAAGACCCAGACACTCAGCCAGCTGAGCTACCCAGGGCCCCAAAGGCTCCGCGCAGCCCCCTCACTGGGGCAGTAACCACAACTGTGCTCAGGTCTGTCCCCACCCCACCCCCGGCCCCAGCAGGTGTCCCATGTGCAGGAGGGCACCGCCTCCCAGGTGCAGCTGTGCTAGCAGTATGTCTGGGTGGGAGGGGGGCTGCTGTCCTCATGCCCTCCTGCTCTGGGGCCTCTCTGCTCAGGTGGGCCTGGCGCTGGGCTGAGGGCTGCTCTCTGCCCACGCAGGAAGGACCTGTGTGCAGCCATGAACCGGCCCTGCGAGACCTTGGGCCTGTCCCACGTGGCGGGCATGTGCCAGCCACACCGCAGCTGTAACATCAACGAGGACACGGGCCTGCCCCTGGCCTTCACCGTGGCCCACGAGCTTGGACACAGGTACTCCTCCCGCTGCCACAGCCGCTCTGGCATGCCAGCTTCACCTCTCCACTCGGGGGCAGCGGGCAGCGGTCAGAGGAAGGCAGCCCGCCCCCCCACCTGGCCATGCGCTGTGCCTGCACTGTCCCCACCACACAGCCGGGCTGCTCTCTGTCCGGTGGGGGAGAGGCCGGCCCGGTACCTCTGGGGCTGGCTCAGAGTCTCATTTCTAGTGGCGTTGAGCTGGCCAGAGTCATCAGCACAGGGCATCAGCTGCCCCTGCACACTGTTCTCGTGCTTGCATGTTGACCCTTGGTCCCGGCACACCTGAATTCCCAACTGCTCTGTGACCCCAGCCCAGTGCTCTGTCCTCTCTGGACCTCTGCTCCCCGGTGAGCAGGGGCTTGGATTCAGTGATGGCTCCTGGGTCTCCGTGTGGCCCATGCCCTCGGCTGGCTATGCCCAGGCTGTTCAGACGGTCAGGAACCGATGCCGGTGCGCCACAGGCAGGTCTGCTTTCAGGGGCTTGGGCTCATGCAGGCAAGCCACCGTGGTGGTGGAATGAGCACTCTGCCCCACATCTGCCATTCCTGGGCTATGTTCCCTGCGCCTCTCTGAGCCCCCCTGGGCAGTTCTGAGGACTGAGCAAGATGGGGTTTCTGTGAGTGCACAGCACGGCGCCCAGCACGTTATACGTGCTGAGTAAATAGCATTTCTTGTCTCCTTCCCGAGGATGCCCTCTTGAGAACTTTTCTATGACAGGGCGGCTCAGATGCCCCTCACTGCAGTGCATAGCCTCAGGCTGAGGACCCGTCAGGCTGTTCTAGGGGCCACGGAGGGTGCAGGGGCTGCGGTCCCCACCGTGCCACCTGGCTCACCCCTGTAGGTGCTCATCAGGCTCGAGCAACCTGTCCCTGGAGGAGGGCCCAGGGAGTACAGAGGTCCCAACACATCTTAGGTCAGGGAGGCGGAGGCTTCCAGAGGGCTCAGCCTTCCTGTGGCCACACAGCAGTTTGAGGGTTTGGTGGATTCGTGCCAGCAGGCCTGCGGGAAGGGGCGGGCTGGCGGCTTCCCTCGGCTCACTCGCCCCTGGGGCCTGTGCTCTCACGCAGCTTTGGCATTCAGCATGACGGAAGCGGCAATGACTGCGAGCCCATTGCGAAACGGCCTTTCATCATGTCTCCACAGCTCCTGTACGACACTGTCCCCCTCACCTGGTCCCGTTGCAGCCGAGAGTACATCACCAGGTTCCTGGAGTAAGGCCCACCCCGGGTGGGAGGGTGTGCTGGGCTGGCATTCTGGGGCGAGGTGAAGGGAAGCATGGGTACTGCAGGTGGAGTTGGGGGCCAACAGGTGGGGGTGGTCAGCAGGTGGAGCTGGGGGCCAGTGGGTGGGGGTGGTCAGCAGGTGGAGCTGGGGGGCTAGTGGGGGGATGGTCAGCAGGTGGAGCCGGGGGCCACTGGGTGAGGGTGGTCAGCAGTTGGGAGTGTTCAGCAGGTGGAGGGAGGTATTGCAGGTGGAGTTGGGGGCCAACAGGTGGGGGTGGTCAGCAAGTGGAGCTGGGGGCCTGTGGGTGGGGGTGGTCAGCAGGTGGAGCTGGGGGCCAGCGGGTGGGGGTGGTCAGCAGGTAGAGCTGGGGTCAGTGGGTAGAGGTGGTCAGCAGGTGGAGGGAAGCACTGAGGGCAGCAGGTGGAGGAGAGGCCAGTCCCACTGGGCTGGAAAGAGAGACCACCTGAGCTGTGTCTCTGACAGCGGGAGCGGACACATATGCAGAAAGGAGAGGAGTGGTGTTCCTATGGAGTGGGAGGTGGCTGGGACACAAAGGAGCTGACACCTGTCGGGAGAAAGGGAAAGAGTGGGGTTGCGGGGGCCATGGGTCCGATGGAGATGCGAACCTTGGGTTTGGGATGGGAAGGAGAGCAGACAGGGCACAGGACTGGCCGCTTGACCAGCAGAGTCCAGGGAAAAGCACCATCAATGATGCTGACACTAAAGCTTTCCCTTTCTTTCACATCCTTTTGATTTGCTACGGTGTTTTTTCTTTGCTATTAAATGTTCTAAGCAAAGAAACATTTAAATTATCAGCACAAATTTTACCACTGATTTTATTTTGTGCTGCGCTGGTTATAAGTGCAAATATGAGAGCGGTGACCTCCTATGTGAATCACTAAAGTGCCGCAGTGCATATTCATAGCTCCCGTGAACAGTGGATATCTGCACAAAAGTAACTGGATGGGTTTTATTCCACTTCCTGATATGTGTGCCTTCTGCCAACACTCCGGCCCTCGGCTTGCCAGCCAAGAAGTCTGAAGGGAAAGGGTCTGGGGGCTGCACCACATCCCCTCTGCCTCCTCTCTTCCAGCGTGTGCTTGGCTGAGACGGGGAAGTGATGCCAATAAGGAAGGGCAGATGCAGCTTCTGGGCTCCTCGTGTTTCTCGACATATCATTGCCTTCTTTCCACGTTTTTTTTTTAAAGATTTTATTTATTTATTCATAAGAGACACAGAGAGAGAGAGAGAGGCAGAGACACAGGCAGAGGGAGAAGCAGGCTCCATGCAGGGAGCCCGGTGTGGGACTCCATCCCGGGACTCTGGGATCATGACCTGAGCCAAAGGCAGATGCTCAACCACTCAGCCACCCACGTGCCCCTTCTTTCCCCATTTGAAGCGAGTTTTGGTTCCAGCAGACAGTGTGGCCTCTGCACCCTGTTGCAGTGTAGACTGGGTACTTTCTAGAGCTGTGCTAACATTGCCTAAGGGATGGTCCGCTACCAATCCTGGGGTGGGGTGGGGTGCTGCTCTGTTTTGGTGGAGCACATCCTCGAGTAGCTTTCTGAGAAAAGGTGCAGGGAGGTAAGGGGTTAGCTTGTTCAAAAGCATCTTTTTCTGCCCTCACACCTGATGGGTAGTTTGATTTGATATCACCTTCCAGCCAGAAGTCACCCGCAGTGTTTCAAAGGCTTTTCCCCATCTTCCGCTAGCTGCTAACATTGCCCCTGAGAAGTCCCATTACAGTCTCATTCCCAAGCCTTCCTGCAACATCTGCAAACTTTTCTTTCTCTTTTCTCTTTTGGTGATTGGAAATTTTGCAATTACATGCCTTGATCTGTCTTTGTTTCGGAGGGTACTTGGGGGGCATTTTTCTTTTTTTGATTGTTTTATGTTGATTCCCGTAGAGTTGACATACAGCGTAATATTAATTTCAGGTGTACAATTCAGTGATTCAGTACTTGCCTACACTGCCAAGTGTTCATTGTGACAGGTGCCCTCCTCCATCCCCATCACCTGTTCCCCCAACCCCCCACCTCGCTGCTGGTGACTAGAATGTGTTCTCTAGAGTTAAGAGTCTGTTTCTTGGTTTGCCCCACCCTCTTTTTTTCCCTTTTGTTCATCTGTTTTGTTTCTTAAATTCCACATGTGAGTGAAATCATATGTTGTTTGTCTTTCTCTGACTTATTTCGTGTAGCATAACACCCTCTAGCTCCATCCACGCCGTTGCAAATGGCGAGATGTCATTCTTTCTGATGGCTGAGTGATATTTCATTGTGTATACACCACATCTTCTTTATCCTTTCATCAATCCATGGACCCTGGGACTGCTTCCATATCTTGGCTATTGTAAATAATGCTGCTATACACATTGGAGTGCATGGACTCATTCAAATTAGTAGTTTTGTATGCTTTGGCTGATACCTAGTAGTGCAATTACTGGATCATAAGGTAGTTCTATTTTTAATTTTTTGAGGAACCTCCACAGTGTTTTCCAGAATGACTGCACCAGCTTGCATTTCCACCAATGGTATAAGAAGATTCCCCTTTCTTCACATCCTCACCAACGTATTGTTTCCGGTCTTGTTAATTTTAGCCATTCTGACAGGTGTGAAGTGGTATCTCGTTGTTTTGATTTCTGTTTCCCTGATGATCAGTGATGTTGAGAATTTTTTCATGTGTCTGTTGGCCATCTGCGTGTCTTGTCTGGAGAAATGTTTGTTCTGTCTTCCCCCTGTTTTTAGTTGGATTATTTGTTTTGGGTGTTGAGTTGTATCAGCTCTTTATATATTTTGGTTACTAACCCTTTACTGGATGTATTGTTTGTAAATATCTTCTCCCATTCCATAGGCTGCCTTTTAGTTTTGTTGATTACTTCCTTTGCTGTGCAGAAGCTTTTTAAAAAAAGATTTTATTTATTTATTCATGAGAGACAGTGAGAGAGAGGCAGAGACACAGGCAGAGGGAGAGGCAGGCTCCATGCAGGGAGCCTGATGTGGGACTCGATCCTGGGGCTCCAGGATCATGCCCTGAGCCGAAGGCAGACACTCAACTGCTGAACCACCCAGGCATCCCAAGAAGCTTTTTATTTTGATATAGTCCCAATAGATGATTTTTGCGTTTGTTCCTCTTACCACAGGAGACATAGCTAGAGAAAAGTTGTTACAGCTGATGTCAGAGAAATTACTGGCTGTGCTCTCTTGGATTTTTATAGTTTCGGGTCTCATGTTTAGGTCCTTAGTCCATTTTTAGTTTATGCTTATGTATGGTGTAAGAAAGTGGTCCAGTTTCATTCTGCATGTGGCTGTACAGTTTTCCCAGCACCACTTGTTGAAGACAGAAGAAACTGTCTTTTTCCCATTGCATATTCTTGCCTCCTTTGTCGAAGATTAATTGATCATATAATTATGGGCTTGTTTCTGGACTTTCTATCCTATTCCGTTGATCTGCATGTCTGTTTTTGTGCCAGTACCATATTTTTTTTTATTCCTACAGCTTTGTAGTATATTTTGAAATCTGGAATTGTGATGCCTCCAGCTTTCTCAAGATTGCTTTGGCTATTTGGGGTCTTTTGTGGTTCCCTGCAAATTGTTCTAACTCTGTGGAAAATGCTGTTGGTGTTTTGATAGGCATTGCATTAAATCTGTAGATTGCTTTGGATACTGTGGACATTTCAATAATTTTTGCTCTAATCCATGAGTATGGAGTATTTCCTTGTGTCCTCTTCAAATTTTTTTCCATCAGTATTTTATAGTTTTCAGAGTACAGGTCTTTTTCCTCCTTGGTTAAGTTTATTCCCAGGTACTTTATCAGTTTTGGTGTAATTGTAAATCGGATTGTTTTCTTAGTTTCTCTTTTGCTGCTTCACTATTAGTGTATAGAAATACAGTGGATTTATGTATCTTGATTTTGTGTCATTAGATTTACTGAATACATTTATCAGTTTTCATAGTTTTTTGGTGGAGTCTTGAGGGTTTTCTCTATATAGTATCGTGTCATCTGCAAATAGTGAAGGTTTTACTTCTTGCTTGCCTATTGGGATGCCTTTTATTTCTTTTTCTTGTCTGATTGCTATGGCTAGTACTTCCAGTAACTATGTTTTGTAAAAGTGGTGAGAGTGGACATTTTTGTCTTTTTTCCTGATCTTAGAGGAAAAGTTCTCAGTGTTTTATCATTAAGTATGATGTTGGCTGTGGATTTTTCATATGTGGACTTTATTATGTTGAGGTATATCCCCGCTAATCAAAACCTACTTTGTTAAGGCTTTTTATCATGAGTAGATGTGGTACTTTGTCAAATGGTTTTTCTATGTCTTTTGGAAGGATCATATGGTTTTTATCCTTTCTCTTATGTGATGTATTGTCTTGAATGATTTATGAACCTTGCAACCCAGGAATAAATCCCACTTGATCTTGGTGAGTTATTTTATAATATATTGTCAGATCTGGTTTAGTGGTATTTTATTGAGAATTTATGTATCTGTGTTCATCAGGGTTATTGGCCTGTAATTATTTTGTTTAGTGAGGTCTTTGTCTGGTTTCGGTATCAGGTAATACCTCACGGAATGAATTTGGAAGTTTCCTTCCTTTTCTCTTTTTTGAAAGAGTTTGAGAAGAGTAGGTATTGACTCTTCTTTAAAAGTTTGGCAGAATCCACCTGTGAAGCCATCTGGTCCTGAACTTTTTTTTTGTTGGGAGTTTTTGATTATTGATTCTATTTCATTCCTGGTAATTGATCTGTTTAAATTTTCTATTTCTTTCTGATTTTTTTTAAAGATTTTATTTATTTCTTCTTGAGAGATAGAGAGAAGCAGAGACATAAGCAAAGGAAGAAGCAGGCTCCCCGCTGAGCAGGGAGCCCAATGTGAGGCTCCATCCCAGGACCCCCAGATCATGATCCAAACCAAAGGCACACACTTAATGGACTGAGCCACCCAGGTGCCCCTATTTATCTGTTTTATTATTTTTTAAATTTTATTTATTTATTCATGAGAGATACACAGAGAGAAGCAGAGACATAGGCAAAGGGAGAAGTCCTGATGCAGGACTAGATCCCAGAACCCTGAGATCATGACCTGAGCTGATGGCAGATAGTTAAATGACTGAGCTACCTACGTGCTCCCTTTCCTCAATTTTATTATTTTTTTTAATTAAAATTTTTTTTCCTTAATTAAAAAAAAATACTTCACGTTGGGGTGCCTGGGAGTTGGGAGGCTTGTGAAGCAGGCAGGCTTTTGGGGAGGGGCTGTATCTCTGGGAGGTGTTCAGATATCTGCACGAGGCTCATTTCTGGTGTGGTTCCATTTCCCCAGAGAGGAACTCTCCTGTTGTCCTGGGAGGTGTTAGGCATTATGGCACCTGCGTGTGGAAGCGGCTTGGCGATCTCCACCCTTCCTTGTGGAGACTTACATTTTTCCCTTCTCTATAGATCCTTCCGTAGGTCTTCGGGGGCCAGATCCTTTTGTTCACCCTCTTCAGGAGTGACCCTTGGCTCTCTGCAGGCAGGGAGGTGGTCATCACCTGGCCACACAGAACGGGGAGCGAATGTGGGAGCTGATGCCTCTGGTCCTCCATCCCACTGGAGCCCTGGCCTCCATGGCTCCCTGGGACTGGAGCCTGAGCCTTTCTCAGGCTCTGCTTCTGGGTGGTTCTTCCATGTAGGACATGGCTTTCAGCTCTCGCTGCTCTGACCAGGTTTGCCACTGGTTGACCATCTGCTTCCCAGCTCCTGGGGTTTTGCTGACTTTTTGTCTGCCATCACCTCCCCCTGGTTCCTTATCCCTGAGGACTTATGCCCTGTTCTTTTCCTGTCATCCTAGGGGGATTCTGAGCAGGTGGGGAGTTCATCTGCCATGGGTCTTCTAGAAGTCCCTTACTGCGGGGTGTAAGTGGGGACACGGGTGCGTCACTGTGGGTGTGAGCAGCAGCTCTGGCCTCTGACAGTGGAGGGATGGCAGGGGGCAGGGGGGCAGGGGAAGAGATGAGTTGCGGGTGATAGTTAAGGCCTGGACTCTGCTTGGCTTTTGCCTGTGTTGGCAGACACGTCCCACGGGGCTCCTGACGGGCCTGCCTCACGGGTGGCTGTCCGGGTTCAGTATATCGCTGATGGAATGGTTCACATTCAGAGCTGTGTGCCTGTTATCGCTACTGAGCCACAGATGAAACAGACCTGAACCAGGGCCGTAGCCTGGGCATGTAAAGTGGGCCTGAAAAGAATCCCCAGGGCGTGTCTCCTGCCCCAGATGGGGGCAGAGAGGAAGGGACTGGGTTGGAAGATGATCTGCCCCAACACCCCCGGGACCTGTTCCCAGCTGTCCCCACCCAGGGAGCTGCCCCGCACCCTGCTGCCTCCGTGACAGACACACACACAGGGTCTCTGTGCTGTTTCAGTGGCTGGAATGCACGAGGGACTTGGCTCGGGGCCTAGGGCGAGGGTGGGAAGAGCAGGCTGGAGCCTGAGCCAGCCGGGGCCTTGGGAGCCTGGGCCCTGAGACGGGCCGTGTGGGGGCAAAGGTCAGAGAGAGCCAGCCTGCAGCGGAGGGTTCTGGGGGTCACACTCAGGCTGCAGGGTGGGGGTGCCAGCCTGTCCTCCGGCGCCTCACCCTCCGTCTCCCCACTGGGTCGGAGCAGGATGAACAGGACGCATAGACGGTGCCCACTGGGGTCAGCTGGTATTCCCTGGCCTTGGGGGAGGCTCAGGAGCGCTCCCGGGCCACCTCGCTTGCCCTGCACGCAGCTCTGGTGTGTGTCAGCGGGGTGAGGAGCCCGGCAGTGAGCCAGCCACAGGAAGGAAGGGCCTTTCCCAAGTACGTGCTGCTATTTATACCTCCAAGCTTGGGTTCCCTCAGGCTCCTCAGCCTCTGGTAGTTAAGTCCTCAGAAGCAGGAGGGATGGCCCAGGGCCGCACGGAGGCAGAGACTAGAACTCGGATGCTGACGTTCCATCAGCACGTGGGCCTGAATATGGCCCTGATTCTGGTGGGAGGTCTGGAGGACCCCTCCCCCCATACCCCCAACCTGTCACACACATATAGGATGGACCAGAGAGGCTTCTGTCACTCCAACTGCCCGGCCCACAGGACATGACACATGGCAAGTTCCAGCCAGGAGACAAAGCCAGAAGAGGCCATCAGACCCCAAGTTGGAGGAGCCCCCAGGCGGGGTCTGAGGCAGAGGGGTGGGCGAGCCTCCCCAGCCCCTGTCTTGAATTGCAGGACAGAAGGAGCCCCAGGGTTGGGCTGACCCTGCCCCCCATCCTCACCCCAGCTGACACTTGGCCCCAAGGGCCAGGCCAGCCATCAGCAGGCGCCTTTCTGCCAGGACTCAGCTGCTGTGCTTTTGAACTTACACTGGGGTGAAGTATTGAGGTCAGGTCTGTAGATGGACGGGCCTTCACTGGGGCCACCCAGCAAGGGATATGCGGGGCCCCCAGCAGCCTGAGTCTGGCATTAGATCCCAACCATTAGTGTTCGCTGGTGGGACCCAGGGCAAGGGGTGTCCTGCCTCAGGCCTGCGTGTGCAGGGAGAGGCATAGGGTCTTCCTCCCAGGTGGTTGAGGAGCAACCAAGGACCTGGCCCATGATCATCTGGGGCAAAAGGATGGGTCCCAGAGCTGCTCATTTGCTGACACCCGCTTTAGGGGGTCTGGTTTCCACCAGCATAGGTGGTCGGGGTGATTTGGGCAGAGGGGTCCCCAGGGCCCTCAGCAGGAGTCTAGTCTCAGAGGCTGTGTTCCCTGCAGCTCTGGGTGGGGCAAGTGGCCCTAGGCAACCCCACAGACCATCCACCCCACCCTGGGCCCCACAGCCTCCCTCAGAGGCTGACTGCCCCCAGCGTTGCCCCCTACCTCCCGCCCTGACTGATGTGGTGGACTACTCTGTCTTCTTCCAGTCTGTCTTGTGGTGTGTCCTCTGTCCCTTCCTGTCAGAGCCCAGTGCCCATCACCTCTGTCCTTCTGACCCTCTGCTCATCTGGCCCCCAACCTTGTACCAGCCACCCTCTAGCACCCCAGCCTGGAAAACTGGAGGGTTTCTCCCCACCCTCTCCTTGCTGCCTGGGCCAACTACCCATCACCCCCAATCTCAGCTCTCACCAGCCATTGCTGCCCTAAGGGAGGTCCCTAGACACTTGTCTGACCCCTGCAGGACAGCAGTGAGCCCTGGGCTGGTTGGTCAATGTGCAGGGCCTGGCAATGGTGTTGGGATAGACACTGGCCCCCAGAGGCCACAGCTGTGCACAAAGGGCCCATGGACAGATGCGCTGGCAGAGAAGGGCCAAGCCCAGCCTGGGATGCCCTCCCCAGGGCCCTCCTGCATCCGTGTTCCCTGCCTGCTGCTGTGGCGTCTGGGCAGCCTGGGTCCCCTGCACTGCCAGGGAAGGCTGGCAGAGGGCAGACAGGAGTGAATGAGGAAGTGATAGGGTGGCAGCGCTATCCCCAGCCCAGCATGTCCCTGGCCCAGCGTGTCCCCCACAGAGACCCCAGATCTCAGCCTAGGGTGGGGCCCACAGAGGCACACTGCTGTATCAGCTGTGAAGTGATGCTCTCCAGATCTGGGGCGGGGGTGGAGGCTGCAGGAACTCAGAGCAGCAGGGCCAGGGGAGGGCTGGGCGTAGGGGAGGCTTCCCTGGCGGTGCCCTTGGGATGGGTCTCTGGGGCAGAGTTCATGGTAGTGTGTGCAGAGCACTGCAGGTGGAGCCAGCAGCTTATGCAAATGTGTGGCCCCAGGAGGGGGGTGAGTTGTTTAGTGAGCTAGAGTGCCTGGAGGTGAAGGGGAGAGTGAGAGGGCCCCAGATGCTAGGTTGGGGGTTGGAGGGTGAACTGGGATAAGCAAGAAGGCTGCCTTTTGCTTGCAAGGTTTAGTGTTTTATGCCCCCTTTTCTCCTCCTCCCTTCCCTGCAGCCGGGGTTGGGGCCTGTGCTTAGATGACACTCCCACCAAGGATGTCATTGACTTCCCCTCTGTGCCCCCCGGGGTCCTCTACGATGTGGGCCACCAGTGCCGCCTCCAATACGGGGCCTACTCTGCCTTCTGTGAAGACATGGACGTGAGTGTGGGATGGGCATGGGGTGGGGGCTGCCTCCCCAGCCTACAGCAGCCGCTGGCCTGAGCTTGGCCATACAGGATACTGGGAGACACCGTGGCTGTGGGATCAGCTGTGGCTGGGTGGCCACAGACCCAGGTCTGAATTCTGGGTGGAGCCCCTCACCTCCCAAGGCCAGGTTATGAGACAAAACAAAACCTACGCTGCATATAGACTTGGGGGAGACCATAGACTCAGAGGGGACCCTAGACATGGGGAAACTGTAGACCTAGGGAAGATCGTAGACCTGGGGGGGACCATAGACATGTGTGATTATAGACCTGAGGGGGACCATAGACCTGGGGAAATTGCCCAAAGTGAAGGCCATCGTCCTGTTACGGACTCCCCAAGCCCGAGGTGGGTAGGTATCTTTCTAGGCAACTGGGCAGGGCTGATTTGAGAGTAGGTGAGCCTGGAGACAGGTCAGAGCAGCAAGCCCCAGGGCTGGGCACCCCCAGCACCACACAGTTGGGAAAAGATGGGAGGGGCCTTCTGGGAGTCCCATCTGCAACCCCCACTCCCATCCCCTCCCCAAAGCACCAGGGAGGGGTGAGAGTATGGCCCATGTCTTCCGCCTTGCAGAACGTGTGCCACACTCTCTGGTGCTCTGTGGGGACCACCTGTCACTCCAAGCTGGATGCAGCCGTGGATGGAACCAGGTGTGGGGAGAGCAAGGTAGGGGTGCCGCAGCCTCTGCTGTGGAGGCAGGTGGGTGGGGAGAGGTTGAGCTCCCGTTGTGCCCATGCTCTGGAGGCCGCCTGGGTTCAGACCAGCTTAAGCTCCTAGCAGAGCCCCAGCCTCCCCCAGCCTCCCCTACTCTCTCTAGCCCTCCCCGTGTCTGCAGAGAGGAGGTGGTGCAGCGGCCCCACCAGAAAGTCACGGGCTCCCTTTATTCCCTGCTCTGCTCCACCGTGGGGCCTGAGTCTTGGACGACTGAGAGGGGGCCTCCTGACTCCTCAGTCCCACTGGGGCAAGGATGACTGGGTGGTATTTCCCTACCCCCATCTGTCTTAGTGGTGTCTGAATGGGGAGTGCGTTCCTGTGGGCTTCCGGCCTGAGGCTGTGGATGGTGGCTGGTCTGGCTGGAGCCCCTGGTCCATCTGCTCGCGGAGCTGTGGCGTGGGTGTGCAGAGTGCTGAGCGGCAGTGCACACAGCCTGTGTGAGTGCGGGTCTGGGGGCAGTAGGGATGGGTGGGCCTGGGTGCCCTGAGCAGAGTCAGCCTACCATGGAGAGCCTGGCTCTGTGCCAGCCTCCTGGGCTCCAAAGCGTCCCCATAGAAGCCATGCCCAGCATATCCAGGGCCATCCTGGTCACTCAGAGGGGCACCCCGGAGGCTAGCAGAGTCCCCAGTGTTGACCGTGCTGCAGACGGGAACACCAAGGCTCAGCATTGCAGTAACTGGCTGGAGGGAGGCAGGAGAGGCCAGGGGTGATGAGCTTAGACTCTGGACCTTAGACGGATCAGGGTTCAGATCCTCTTTGCACTTCTCCTTTGGGTCTCTATTTCCAGGGAAACTGGACTCTGGGGTGACCGCAGGGCCCCCCAGCAGAGCTAAAGCATGAAAACCTGCAACTAGTAGGTAGAAAGCACTTAGTAAGGACTCACTTATTGGCCTCGGACGCACATATGGGTCTGAGATGAGAGGGGATGGCTGGGAGAGCTGGTTGGCTTGGAAGGCGTGTTGTGTACCCTGGGGCAAGTGGCTTCACCTCTCTGGGCCTCAGTTTCCCCACCTTAAAAAGGATGATCTGAAGATTCAGGAGATGCTGAGCCAGCAGTAGTACAGACCGAGGAGATACCTGGCTCCTTGGGACGAGCCCTCTTCGCGAGGCTGCCCTGGCCAGTGTGGGACTCAAAGCCAGCCCCACCCAGGGCCTGTGCCTGGGCTGGGCTGGGGGCTGCCACCCTGGCCCAGATGAGGGTGAGGGTCAGCTGCTGTGCTTCTGGGCACGCCTCTCAGCCAGGCTAGGTGAGGAACAAGCCTGCAGACCTGTGGGGCACCAGCCACATCCCTGGCTCATCACAGGGTCGTAGCAGCCCTCTGAAGGGGAAGCCCCATCCCTGTCTTACAGGCCAGCGAACTGGAGCTCAGACAGGGATGAAGGGCGCCCTGCAGGGTGGGCGCAGAGCCCAGAGGGTGGGTGGGCGTTGGACTCCCCGCAGTTAGAGGTTGCAGGAGCTGCCACATGGTCCAAGGGCCTGCTCCTGGACCGAGGTACACAGTAGGCACTCACTGTGTGCTCACTCAGCCCCACCTGGCTCTCCTCACAGACCCAAATACAAGGGCAAGTACTGTGTGGGTGAACGGAAGCGCTTCCGCCTGTGCAACCTGCAGGCCTGCCCCCCCGGCCACCCCTCTTTCCGCCATGTGCAGTGCAGCCACTTTGACGCCATGCTCTACAAGGGCCAGCTGCACACGTGGGTGCCTGTGGTCAATGACGGTGAGTCCTGCCACCCATGGTGACACTGAACCGCAGGGGGAGTCCAGGGGCCCGAGGTTCCACACCCTGGCCCTGGGTCATCGCCCCCACCAGCTCTCCAGGGTGCAGCCCAGGGGTGGGAGGGGTCCGGCCCATGTGCTGCCCCGGAGCTGGGTCACATGGCCACGGATGTGTGCAACGGATCTGTCTTACTGTGACCTCCCTGACTCCTGCCTGGGTTGTCCCTAACGGCCCCTCCACTTGGGCCCCCAGCGAACCCCTGCGAGCTGCACTGCCGGCCCTCCAATGAGTACTTTGCTGAGAAGCTTCGGGACGCTGTGATCGACGGCACCCCCTGCTACCAGGGCCAGCCTGGCCGTGACCTCTGCATCAACGGCATCTGCAAGGTGCGCCTGAGCAGAAAGAGGGGCTCCCATGTTGGCTACCCCTGGGTCCCTCCTAGATCCCCCCAGCCCTCTCCCCAGGCTGTCAGCAAAGAGCCCACCCCTCCTGGCACTGGAGCTCCTTGCAGGTGAGCCTCACACCCCAGCCTCTGCACCGTGGGCCCTCCCACTCCTCCTGGCCCACAACCCACTGCCCAAGCCTCTGAACCTCGGCCGCCCCCGCACAGCGCCCCCAAGAAACCAGCCCACGGCTCAGCCTCCTACTGCTTCCGTGACCCCGGCAGCCGTTTCCTCTGTCTTAGAAAGGCGGGGCCGGCTCCCGGTTGTAGGGCTCGGTGAGGTCATTGCAGGGTTACGCAGGGCTCAGTGTCTGGCAGAGGTTGTGTCAGTGTTTGCTAGCAACATGTACTCCTGTCCAGCAACCTCAGAGGTCGCTCCTCCCTGCCCCCTTGCCACTAGGACCCCCCAGGGGTGTAGACGGGCAGCAGGGAGGTGCTAGCCCAGGCCTTTGACATCCATCCCTGTTTCTAGGAAAGTCCTGTCTACCCTGGGCAGAGCCCCTGCCTGCTGTGGCCTTTCGTAAAACTTGCCCTCCGGTGCCTTGTGCCACCTGTCAACCTGGCTGTGTGACACAGACCGGGCTCCCTGTCTCACAGCTGGGGGACCGTGCTCAGGGAGGTGGAGGGGTTCACTTGAGGTCAGAGGGTGCGGCTGGCGGCTGGCTGGAGCCCGGAGCCCTGTCCTCCCTCCTCTCCCTGCTCTGGTGGATCCCTGAGGCTGGGGCTGATGCTAGGTCTCCCTCCCGTGTGTTCCAGAATGTGGGTTGTGACTTCGAGATCGACTCTGGTGCCATCGAGGATCGCTGTGGCGTGTGCCACGGCAATGGCTCCACCTGCCACACCGTGAGCGAGACCTTCAAGGAGTCTGAGGGCCTGGGTACGGGGAGGCGCTGCTGGTGGGAGGTGCTCTTGACTTGGCGGCCCCTCCCCCTCCCTGTCTCCCTCTAGGGCCTGCCCTGGACCGCCAGGGTCCCCACCCTGGCTAAGATCCGAAGCAGGGGAGCCACCCTGCCTGGTCCTTGCAGGTGTTGGGGTGTCCTCCTGCCCCAGGGACCCCGGCCTGGCTGATCTTGCTTTGGGCTGCCTTCTTGGGAGGCTTCAGAGACCCCCAGCTCCACTGCTATACCTCTGTGTCTGTTTTGCATGTGTTGCTTGAGGGCTGACTGTGCTAGGTGAGGAGGGACGGCGGCTGAAGGGTTTAGTGTAGGAGGCCCAGCAGGCTGAGAGCACTGACCTGGGGAGGTCAGCAGGGACTTCCCATAGGAGGCAGCAGTTTAGCTGAATCATGAAAGACTCAGGTGAGGTGGGAGAGGTGTTACATTCAGAGAAAAGAGCTGTGTCCTCAAAGCCTGGAGGCGCATCTGTGTCCAGGGACCCATGGGGGATGGCCCTGAGTGCTGGGCCAGATGTTCAGCCCCCCTGAGCTGGATCCGTAGCCTAGCAGAGCCGGCGGGCAAGTTACTCATCCCTCTGGGCCTCAGTCTCCTCATCTGTCACACAGGGGTGACAGAAGTACCTGTGTCCTAGTGTAAAGCATATAAGGTCAGTGAAAGGAGAGAGGCCAGCAGCAAGGATGGTGTCCCAAAGGAAGGGTGCAGGCCGATGACATGGAGCCAGCCAGGTCTCTAGGAGAGGGGTAAAGAGGTGTGGGTCCCGACAGCAGGATTTGAGCCCTTCTGAGGAGGAGCCCTTCTGAGATTTAGGTGACCTAGGACAGATTGAAGCTCCACCTTTGGGGGGAGCTTGGAATCTTGAGGTAATGGAATCTGCCACCAGCGGCCTGGAGAAGGGGAGACAAGAGAAGGGGCTGAGGGCAGCCCACACCCTCACACTCTGAACAACCCCTGGCCAATAGGGTACGTGGACGTGGGGCTGATCCCAGCCGGTGCCCGTGAGATCCGCATCGAGGAGATGGCCGAGGCTGCCAACTTCCTGGCCCTGCGCAGTGAGGACCCTGATAAGTACTTCCTGAATGGGGGCTGGACCATTCAGTGGAATGGGGACTACCAGGTGGCCGGCACCACCTTCACGTACGCACGCACAGGCAACTGGGAGAACCTCACGTCCCCAGGGCCCACCAACGAGCCCATATGGATTCAGGTGCCCGCCTCCCAAGGCTCAGGCTGGGAAGCAGCAGGGGCTCGGGGAGCAGCTCAGTTTTGGGGAGTAGCTAAGGCTGGGGAGCAACTGGGGTTTGGGGAGCAGCTGGGATTTGGGAGCAGCTCGGGCTGGGGAGCAGCTGGGGCTCAGGAGCAGGAGTGGGACCTGAGGGATCCTGTGCACCCCTACACCCACCCCCAAACCCCGCAGCAGAACAGAGCCCCGGGGACTCTGCCTTGGGTTCCCCTACAGTGTAGCCCCAGGTCCCACAGGGGCTAGAGTCAGCTCCTTTGGGATGGCTCCTCTGGGTAGCAAGTCCTGGTGTCTGGAGGGGACACCCCGTGCTCACAGGGCCCCCACCTGCCTGCCCCAGCTGCTGTTCCAGGAGAGCAACCCCGGAGTGCGCTACGAGTACACCATCCAAAGGGAGGCGGATGGTCAGGGCCAGGTCCAGCCACCTGAGTTCTTCTGGGACTATGGGCCCTGGACCACATGCACAGTCACGTGTGGTACAGGTGAGGAGAGGGGAGGGCACAGCCACTGCCCACCGGGGCCATCATCTCGGGGCAGCCATGCCTGGCTTCAGCCTCCACTCACTTTCCTATTCCTGGGCCACCGTGAGCTTGGAATGCTGGCCTTTGGGTCCTGGAGTCCCACTGGGGGTGCTGCTGATGGCTGTGTCCCCACTGGTAGAGGGATGAGGCCGGCACAGTGCCTGGCACACAGGGGTGCTCGGTATGTCTCAGCTGTTGGCACTCTGGTCCTGGAGAGGCACTGGCTAGCTTCACACGGCTCCTGCTCCACTGGGGACCTGATCCCTTTGTACTCTTGGAGCTGACCTGAGCCCTCCCTGACCTGGGCTCCTTCCCTCCACCTGCTGCAGAAGGGCTCCAGAGCCTCCTTCCTGGAGCCCTCTAGCCCTTCCTGGGAGGCCCAGAGCCTCATGCTCCCTGGATGCTACCCCCAGGAAGGGCCTCCCCATGGAGGACAGAGCCAGGACGGCCAGCTCGTCCCCACCCCAGCCCTCAGCATCTGCGCCCAGGGGTCCGTTCACCATGTTCACTCATTTCTCTCAACCGTGTGACACATGCAGGGACCTCACTGACCTTCCCCACCCCCCACGGCCCTGCCCATTGCCCCCACTGCCCCTCGGCATCCAGGGAGCTCGGCATCAGGAACCAGACAGATGTTGAATGTTCCTGAAAATGCTCCTATGGGGATGAAAACCAGCCACTGAACCTTGGCAGAAATCTCCCAAAGCTGTTGAAAGCATCCTGTCCCACATCAGCATCTCTAAATTTACACACGTGAAAGAAAACCTATTGGATGAACTGGACTCCGGGGAAATGGCCTTTCAGCAGAGTGGTGGCTTCACGGGTGGATGGGTTAGGAACTCAAGCTGCAAGTAGCCAGCCAGCAGTCAGAAGGCCCGGGGACAGAGGCCAGGCTGGCAGGATGGCCTGCGCTTCCGTAGGGACGTGGGACGTGTCTCCCTCACACCCGTCCACAGGGCCCCCTCCCAGCCTCTTGTGGTCCAGGCAGGAAGAAGGGGCATGCGCTGGCTCCCAGGGGAGGGACTCGTGTCCAGACGTCCCTCAATGCACGGGAACTACAACGGAGAGTGTTTTCAGCGGGGCCCACGATTACCCTGCACAGAACCAGAATTCTGTTAGGGAAGGAGGAGCGGATAGGACATGGGAGGGAAGCACGGGTGAAAGGAGAGCCTGTTCCTGGGGGTCCTGCTGCTGGAGGCGGTGTGGGGGTGCATGGTGAAGGTGAGGAGACAGCCATGCCAAGACCCAGAGGCAGGTGGAGGGATGAGAACGGTGACAAAGGTGGCATGGGGGTCGGGGCTGGAGAGGAATGTCCCATGGGGGGTGGGAATCTGATGAGTTTCCTTGCTCCACCTCTTCTGAGCATGGACCCTGCTAGAAGGGTCGGTGCTCAGGCTGGGATTGGATTTGCATGACCACATGGTGTTCTCCTTCCCCGGGGGCTTTCAGGCAGGTATTACTGTTACATAGACCCTGAGGTTCAGAGAGGCTGAGGGAGCTGCCCAAGGCGTCCTAGCTAGGATGCCAAGGGCTGCCCCCCCGCCCCCCCGACTGTCCCCCAAGCCTGCACACTCTGCTCCCATCCAGGGGCAGAGGCAAAGGCTGGGAGGACAGTGAGAAGGAGTGATGAGGCCTTGCTCTGAGAGGCCCTAGCAGAGCGGGTGTGGCCTTGTCTTCAGGCTCAGGGCAGCTTGGGCAGGGGGCACCGTAGGGGCCAGGCCCAGGCTGAGCCCCTGTGATCCCCAGGTATGCAGAGGCAGAGCGTGCACTGCACTGAGCAACAGGCAGGGCCTGTGGATGAGCGACACTGTGACCCCCTGAGCCGGCCTGATGACCGCCAGAGGAAGTGCAGTGAGGAGCCCTGCCCTGCCCGGTGAGCCCACCCTGACCACTGCCTGCACAGGCTCCTGACTCCCCGGTCCCTGGCCTTGCTGCAGAGCCCACATCTGGGGGCCTGTGAGAGGAGCAGAGGGAGCACGGCCTGGCCTCTGTACAAGGCTGAAGCCCAGACCCTGGTTCTTCCTCCCCCCCCTGCCCCGCCCCGGCAGCCAGCACCAGCCTAAGACATGCCTGGTCACCTGTGTTTGGGTTTTGGGAGGGCTCAGGATTTGCCAGTTCCCCCCGGCGAGGGTGGCAGGAGCAAATGGGGCTATGTCCTGCCACCGGGCCTCGGGGGTCAGGTTGCCGACCGGGCTCAGGGCTCTGGGGAATCGTCCCCTGGGCTTGGGCCTGGCCCTGCCTGGAGCCTGAGAGCCCGGGCATCCAGCCAGCCCTGGCTGACGAGGCCTGTGTGCCCTGCAGGTGGTGGACAGGGGAGTGGCAGCCGTGCTCCCACTCCTGCGGGCCAGGGGGCCTGTCCCGCCGCGCGGTGCTCTGCATCCGCAGCGTGGGGCTGGATGAGCAGAGCGCCCTGGAGCCACCTGCCTGCGCACACCTGCCCCAGCCTCCTGCCGAAACCCCTTGCAACCAAAATGTGTCCTGTCCGGCCACCTGGGCTGTGGGGAACTGGTCTCAGGTGAGCGTCAGGATGGGACAGGGCCACCCCCAGTCCCCAGCACCCCCAGCAGCCTTGGGCTTCGGGGAGTTGGAGACAGTCTTCAGGGAGCCCGGGCTGTCCCGGTCCAGCCTCTGTCCCCAGAGCCTCAGGACCACGGTGCCCTGGCAAGCCACCACTACAAGCCATGGCCTTGAGGCGGAGGGGGCCGGAGGGGGCCGGCTGGGCCTCCTCCTCTGACAGCGGGCAGTGGCAGGTGCCCCACCAGGCCCCTCACTCTGGTCTCCTCTGCAGTGCTCGGTGACGTGCGGGGAGGGCACACAGCACCGAAGTGTCCTCTGCACCAATGACACCAGCGTCCCCTGCGATGAGGCCCTGCGGCCGGCCAGTGGGGTTGCCTGTTCTCTGCCGCCCTGTCCATGGGCCCTGGACCCCGAAGGCTCGGGCAGCGGCTCCTCCAGCCGCGAGCTCTTCAATGAGATCGACTTCATCCCCCCCCGCCTGGCCCCACGCCCTCTGCTCGCCTCGTCCCCCGAGCCGGCCAGCATGAGCAACGCCATCGAGGAAGACCCCGAGTCGGGCCCGTCGGGGCCTGTGTTTGTTGACGATTTCTACTATGACTACAATTTCATTAACTTCCACGAGGACCTGTCCTACGGACCCTTTGAGGATCCCGACCCAAACCTGGCAGGTGCAGGGGATCGGACACCCCCACCCCTGAGCCGACCTGCGGAGGCTCCCACAGGCACCCCTCGGCCCAGCCAGGCTGGCCTGTCTCCGCACCCGCCCTTGGGTCAGGCCCCTGGGAGCCCCCCGGGCAATTTCTTACCTGAGGAAGATGCCCCCGTGGTGACCCCAGACTCGGGGCTCCCCAGCTTGCCCCAGCCCCCGGTGTGGGTCAGTGGCAAGGACACACCTGCTGCCCCCGGAAGCCACAACAGGCTCCCGGGAGGGGAGGACCGCCAGAGCCAGCCACCCCCTCCGTACTGGCAGAGGACCAACGAGCTCTCTGAGGACGAGGAGGAAGCCTTCGGCGGTGGAGCAACCGGCCTGCCCCAAGGACGGCGCCCCACGTCATCCCCTTGGTCCTCCATCCACACTCGCCACACCTCCCGAAGTCCTGACGTGGGAGACCTGTGGACCGTGGGGACAGTGGCCTGGGAACCAGCTCCAGAAGGCAGCCCGGGGCCTATGGACACTGAGCTACGGCCCACCGTTGGGGGGCGCCCTTCTACTCCTTCCCCCCACGCTCTGCCTGAGACCTGGGGTGGAGATGGCCCCCTGGAACCGGGGACTCCCACCACTGCAGCCCCATGGGACCTGCAGACCCCGGTCCTGCCAGGGACCTTCCTTCCGACAGCCCAGGGCCCAGGACCTGAGGACCAGCCAGTGCCCCCCCACCCCACATCACGGCCCACACCAGCTCAGGACGGGTCAGCCGATGGCAGAGTCCCCAAGGCCCAGCCTGTGGACCCCAGCCCGGCCAAGGACCCCCCACCCGCCCAGAATGCCAGCTGGGAGGTGGGGAGCTGGAGTGAGGTAAGGGGCCAGGGAAGAGCAGGACCTCACTGTGTCCTCTTCAGCACATGGCCCACGGGGGTCCCGGGGTACAGAAACCGGCGGCCCGAGCTGGGAGCAGCGATGCCCTCCGTGTGCCAGGGGGCCATCCGCCCTGTCAGCCTCAGTTTCTTAAGATGAGGAGACGGGCCACCAGGAAGGTGTGGGGTGGCACGAAATGGAGGGTGGCCAGGAGCCGCGTCCCTCATACTGCCGGACAGGGTGCCCCCTGACACCCTGCTGGTGGGGAAGCCACCTCCGTGGCTCCCAGGCCCAGTAGGGCCCCCTGGGCTCAGCCTGGCTCTCCTTGCCTGGCCCCTCCTACGTGGCCTCACCCTGCTCCTTTAGGGGCCGGCGAGTGTGTGAACTTGATGGCCAGAAACTGACTGTGTCCCTCTGCCCACCTGTGTCTTCCTATGGAAGTTCTGTCTGGGCTGGGGAGGGACAGGCAGGGCTTAGCCAGGAGTCCAGTCACTCTCCCTAGGTGATTTTGGGGCGCAGTGAGCCCGGTCATGATGGTTGGGTCACCACCTCTGTCCCCCGTGAGCCAGGACATGAGGTGTTTGAGGTTTTGTGTTTGGGAGGTGGGTGGAGGGGCCCATTGCACAGATGGGTAAGGTGAGGTTCTGGCTCCAGCGGGTGCCCCCGCATTGCTGGCGGCCCGGCCGTGGGGCTGGGGGGGCGCGGGGATCTGCCCGCCCTCACGGCCTGTGCCCGGCCCCCAGTGCTCCACCACCTGCGGCCTGGGTGCTGTCTGGAGGCCCGTCCGCTGCAGCTCCGGCCGCGAAGAGGACTGTGCCCCCGCCGGCCGCCCCCAGCCTGCCCGCCGCTGCCACCTGAGGCCGTGTGCCGCCTGGCACGCGGGCAACTGGAGCAAGGTGCGTGAGCCTCGGGGTGCAAGCTGGGCTGCCCAGTGCCCACTGCACGCTGGGTGGCGGACTCTGCGCTGCCATCCTGGGCTTGTCCTGTCCACACACCTGTCCCGGGTTGGCCTGCCCTGCCCCTAGCACCTCTGCTGCTGGCCATGCCCTTTCTCTTGTACCTGCCATGCCCCTCGGGATGGCATTGTCACTGACTGTTCCAGTGGGGCCACCCTGGCTACATGCCTGAAGCTGGCTGGTCTCCCCGGGGTGGGTTGGGGGGTCCGATGCCCACACCGCCACCCCTCGCAGGGCCGTGTGCGAGCAGGTGCACGGGGTCTGCTCACACTGCGCTCCTTGCCCTGCAGTGCTCGCGTGGCTGCGGGGGAGGCTCCTCAGTGCGTGACGTGCAGTGTGTGGACACACAAGACCTCCGGCCACTGCGGCCCTTCCACTGCCAGCCAGGGCCCCCCATGCCGCCCACCCGCCGTCCCTGTGGGGTGCAGCCCTGCCTCAGCTGGTACATCTCTTCCTGGAGGGAGGTGAGGCCTGGGGGCCCCGGGACAAGGTGGGGGGGTGTCCTCAGACCCCGGCAGTACCCCGACCCCTTTCTCTGCCCATCCCGCTCTTCCAGTGCTCCGAGGCTTGTGGTGGTGGCCAGCAGGAACGTCTGGTGACCTGCCCAGAGCCAGGCCTCTGCGAAGAGGCGTTGAGACCCAACAGCACGCGGCCCTGCAACACGCACCCCTGCACGCAATGGGTCGTGGGGCCCTGGGGCCAGGTGAGCAAGCCTGCGGACCAGGGACGGGCCCAGCGGCCACTGGGAAGTCCTCCGTTCCCTCGAGAAGGCATCATCTGGTGTGCTATGTGCCAGGCTCTCTGGTCACTGCAGATGTGGGTGGTGGCCAGACGAGGTCCCCACACTGCCGAAGCCTTGGCCTGCTGGGGAGAGGGGGTTGAAAGGGAGTGGGTGGGTGCTGGGATGTCAGGGAGGCCTGCAGGACTCGGTGGTTCGAAGTAGAGGTCCAAGGGGAACAGCATGTGCAAAGTCCTGGGGCAGAAAGGAAAGATCTGAGGGTTTAGGGAACAGAGCAGAGGCTTGAGTGACAGAAAGGGTGGAGGAGGGGGCAGCGAGCCCTCAGGGGGCGCAAGATGCCTTCCTGCCACCTGCTGGAGCTACAAGGTCCAGGAATCCCAGTCCTTGCCCCCTGGCTGCTGAGTGGCTCTGGGCAGGTGGCCTGGCCTTGCTGGGCCTCTGGTTTCTCATGTGCAAGACGGGGGTGTGGGAATGAATAGAGCAGCGCAGTGAGGCGCCCAGCCCAGAGCCTGGCACCATGTGGCAGAGATTAAACCTACTTCTAGAGCTTTTTTTAAAAAAAGTACATCCTAATTGTTAAGAATAGAGCCTGACTCAGGCTGGAGGGCCTCTGGTTGAGGAACCTGCAGGGGCTGTGGCAGGTCCTCTCAGCCTCTCGGGTGCTCCTGGGCCTCGGGGTGGGTGCAGCTCCTGCAGGTGAGCCTGGTAGGCTCTGAGAGGCAGGGGGCAACGAGAAGCCTCAGAACTGGACATGCTCCTGGCCAGGGCATGGGCAGCTGCCCCTGGGGTGCCCTTTCCCCTGGCCACAGGGGGCCCTAACCTCTCCCCCACACATACACAGTGCTCGGCCCCCTGTGGTGGTGGTGTGCAGCGGCGCCTGGTCAGGTGTGTCAACACCCAGACTGGACTGCCCGAGGAGGACAGTGAGCAGTGTAGCCACGAGGCCTGGCCCGAGAGCTCCCGGCCATGCGGCACCCAGGACTGTGACCTCAGCGAGGCCCCACGTGAGTGCTGGAGGTCGGGGCAGGGGGGATGGCAGGAGACAGGAGCCAGCTGCCCTGGGTGATCCGTGATTGTGAGGCTGCTGGATGCTGTGCAGAAGCTGGGTTGTGTCAGGGCCAGAGCAGAGGGTGTCCTGCCCTGCAGACACTCCCAGACACCCCTAGGCACCCCCTACGCAACCTCCAGATACCCCAGGCACCCTGCAGACACCTCCAGGCACCCGCAGTCACCCAAGGAACCCCCCCAGGCACCCTGCAGATACTCTCAGGCACCCCCAGGCAGGCAGCCTTCTCTAGTGCAGAAACAGGGGAGGCAGCAGACTTGGCCCCTAGTTGCCGTGTGACCTCGAGCAAGCCCCTTGTCCCCCAGGGTCTCAGTGAGCCGCCCAGTGAGGCCAGGCCTGGGTGCGCCTCCGTCTCCAGCTCTGCAGGAGGAGGAGTGCCCAGAGTGTGTGCTGCAGCCGCAGGAAGCGGCCTCCCTTCCAGGGTCCTGCTGGCTGCCTGTGGCCAGCTGCTTCCTGGCCAGCTGTGTCCTCCTGGAGGAAGGGCCCGAGCCAGAGGTGGCAGTGGACACAGCTGCCCTCGGGGCGCTAAGCACAGGAAGCTGGCCCTGGAGCCACACCTGGGCGCCCTCACCAGCTGGGTGGCCGTGGGCTCCATGTCCCTGTCTGGGCCTCCCCTTCCTTGAGCACAAAGGGGCTGAGAGCCATGCATAGGGAGGGGGCGGGGAGAGCTAAAGCCAGGTCACTGTCGACTGGGGTCAGGAAGGAGCCGAGCAGCTTGTGTGTGTCTCAGCCATCTGCCCCGGGCCCCCAGGACAGTCTGTGGTCCTTGGGCTGGCGGTCAGCGCCTCGGGGACCTCGCTGCCTTCTCCACAGTGGCTGGCTCCTTGGCAGCCCAGCCTCCTCCAATCCTGTGGCCTCAGGGCCCAGTGGAGGTGCCACCCACCCTGCCCCTGCCGCACACAGCCCCGGCCAGAGGCCGCCAAGGCTCCTTCCTGCCTCTCACCTGGGCTCGGGGAGGGGGACCCATGGCGGGGAGAGGGTAGAATGGAGGCCGGGTCTCCGGAGGTCGGGTGGATGGAGGGGTGGTCAGGCGGCTGAGCCACCAGCCGACCCAAGTGAGGAGTTGGGGGTGGAGGCCAGCTCGGGGGTGACGTGGGCGCCAAGATCCTGAAGCTCGGGGATGTTTTGATGGTTTGTGGGGCAAGACGTTTAGAAAGCCTGGAAACTCCAGGGCGTGCGGTCAGCCCGGTGAGGCAGCTGACCTAGCGTGGCCCACATCCGTTTGTGGAGGTGGGCGTTATTGACAGAGGGAACCCCCTCCCCCCGGGTTAAGAGGCTCGCCCGAGGTCACACGGTGCACACAGGATGCGGGTGTGCAGATGCACAGCTGCTGCCCGAAGCCCGGGTGGAGGACCCAGCCTGCTGCCTCGTGCCCTCTGCGGGCCCCCGGGGCCGCGGGCTTTCCTGTCCTCCTCCCCCGGGACGCCCACTAGAGGCAGCTGGGGGCTGTCAGCAGGAGCGGGAGCGAGGCCAAGAGGCTGGAATCAAACCACTTCCCAAAATAGCTGCGACCAGCACAGGGCAGCAGGGCCGGCCAAGCCCCGCCGTGGACAAGCGTAGCCCGCAGCCTTCCTGTGTCCTCCTTGGGAGCCGGGTTTTACCCCCAGGGTCACACCGTCTCTCTTTGGGCCTCAGGGCCTGGCCTCTTGGAGCTCGGGTCTGTGAGCGGAAGCTGAGGCTCAGTATGACCCGGGGGCTTGGGGGGCCGGGGGGGGCGGTCGGGGGCGTCCAGCAGGGCAGGTGCACGGCAGGGACGGCGGGGGTCGGGTCGGGGGCCGAGTCTCCTGCAGGCTGGTCTGTGGCGGTGGAGGTGGGGTCGGGGTGGGGGTCTCAGAACCTTCCCCCTGGAACGCTGACTCGGCCTTGCCAGCGCCCCCCTCCCGAGACCTCTGGAGTGCTGAGGCCCTGGGGTGGCTGCCTGCCGGTGTGATCCCAGAGGGTGGCCCCCCACGGGGTGCTGGTGCCAGCTCCATCCTGAGGGTCCCTCCCACCCCAAACCAGGCTGCGAGCGGGACCGCCTGTCGTTCGGCTTCTGTGAGACCCTGCGTCTGCTGGGCCGCTGCCAGCTGCCGGCCGTCCGCACCCAGTGCTGCCGCTCCTGCCCCCCGCCGGGCCACGGCGCCCCCTCCCGCGGCCACCAGCGCATTGCCCGCCGCTGACCCGCCCCAGCGGGCTGCCCTGACCGACCCCCCCACCCAACCCCCCCAGACGCACGGACCTCATGCCCCACTGTGGGCTGCACCCCAAAGGTGCTAACCTGGCCTGCTGGTGGCAGGCCGGGGACCCCTCCCCCAGAAAAGGTATTTTTTTAATGGTCTGCATAACCTTTATTATTATACATAAACGAGCACCTACAGTTTCAGCGTGCAGCCTGGCTTCCTCTTGCGTCGGGAGAATTTCAGGTTGGAGCCCGCCCCCCGTCCCCATCCTCCTGAACCGCCCGCCCTCACATGCTCCCGGGCACCTCCGGACAGGTCTGGTGGCCCCCGCAGCTGCAGAGGTGGGGCAGGTCCAACTTGGCAGAGGCCGGTGGGGGGGCAGTGGCCCCGCTTAGCCTGCACCCCCCACTCCGGGGCCGCAGAGCCGTGGTTTCATGGTGACAGGGTCACATCCCACCTCAGGCAGCCAGGCCCTTCCTGTGTCCAGCAGGACCTGCCCCCCAGGGAAGACGGGGAGGGGGCTGGTACCCCGTTAACATGCCTGCATCAGAGGAGAGGAGGAGGGTGGCCAGTGGAGCTGGTGACCCCCAGGGACTGGAGCAGATGGGCGGCCACCGCCTTCCTGGCCTTTACATGTCCTGTTTTGCCACATGCTCTGTGCTCAGAGACAACGGGGCTGGTCACAGGTGGTTCCTGCCCCCACTGCCACCTCAAGTGTTGGGCTCCCCCCACGCTGACCTGTGACCTTGCACCTGCCCGCCACGGCCCCTTCCCGCCTGCCCAACCTGGGTCCATGGAGCCTGTGGACACAGCAGGCAGCAGAGGGGTGTGAGGTGCCCCAAGAGTGAGGGAGGCGGCTGGGGAAGGGGCCA
Organism: Canis lupus familiaris; assembly: GCF_011100685.1. Lineage (NCBI taxonomy): Eukaryota > Metazoa > Chordata > Mammalia > Carnivora > Canidae > Canis > Canis lupus. Next base: position 58,715,625 of record NC_049224.1, read on the forward strand.
CACGCAACCAGGCTGACCAGGCCCCTCCTGGGGAGTGCCACACGCAACCAGGCTGACCAGGCCCCTCCTGGGGAGTGGCCTGTGCAGGTCCCAGACCTTACCTCTGGCCCGAGCCTCAGACAGGACTCTTCTATAACCCGCTCACCAGTCCTCCTCCTAGAGGGTTGACTTCCCTTCTCCAGATGGGGGGACACCAAGGTTCAGAGGGGCCCAGGTGCCCCTGGGGGCACCTGCAGGGGATGCCACATTCCACCATGTGTGCCAGTCATGGTCTGCAATGTGCATGGTGGTCCCTGAGCAATGTGTACGTTGTGAGGCCATACGGTCACGTGTGGCTGGGTGAGTGTGTGGAGGGTGGGGCGGGTGGCGGTCACTGAGACAAAACATGTCAGAGGCTGAAGCGCCTGTGCCCAGACTGGTCCCTACATGGAGGGACGGACAGTGGTGCCCACCCGCTCTCTGCTCACACACCACACCCCTTCACTGACGCACTCTACGGGCCCGAGAAGCCAAGGCTCCGAGTGGGTCTGGCCATGCCGTCCTGGAGCCCTCCAACTGGACAGGCCCCATGGTGTCTTCACGCACAGACGGTGGGTCTGAGGTCACTCAGGAAAGTGAGTCACCGAGGCATGCGAGAGGCGGGCAGGGGCATCAGACTTCCTGTGTTTGCAACAGTCCTGCGGCCTGAGGAGGCCCTGGGGACCCACGCACTGTCCACTGCAGCAGCCCTTACAAGGAAGGGGGAAGGGGGCCTCTGCCCTGGGGCCGTGACCTCAGGTGCCCCCAGCCTGGCTGAGTCTGTCCCAGGGGAGACAGGCTGGCTCTGGGATCCTGGCTGGAGCCCCCTCCCCCACACCATGTAAAGACATTTGGTCTTAATCATTCTCGGGTGTTTTTCTAATGATGGGGGTGAGGGGGTGGTGTCCCCCACGGCAGCTGGGCCTGAGTGGTGAGCCCAGATGCAGGCGAGGCATGTCACAGCTGCGGCTGGCGGGGGCGGGTGGGGGAGCGTGGGGGTGCTCCAGCTCCCAGCTCAGCCCCCGGGCTCCCAGTTCACCTGTGGCTTGGCCCCACCTCCCCAGTCAACTAAGGGAGCAAACTTGCCCCTGCACCCCTAAACCCCTGAGCAAACCCAGAGTGGGACCTACAAACAGCTAGTGCAGGTCAGAGGCCCCAAGAGGTCCTGTCCCCCTCTGAGTCCTGTCACGAGCTGGTGTAACTGCATCTCAAACCAGAATATACAAATTAGTAGTTTATTTGGCTTTTTAGTATGACTGTTCCAAAATACAACTCAGAGTATAAAAGCTGCATGACCTAAGGGGAAGTCAGCTGCCACCACCCCCCCATGCAGGCCCTCTGGGGGCACCCGCCTCCCACCTGCAGGGGCTGCCCTGGGCAACGTGCAGGAAGACAACAGTGTGTGTGTGTGGGGGGGGGGGGGTTGTGCAAGAATACAAACATTTAGGTTAAAAAAAAAAAAAATGGACTGGCTCTTTGCTTAGAACACTTCCTATTGGATACGACGTGGTAGGAGAGCACCCCCGGTCCAGCCCTGGTGCCCTGGCTGCCACGGGACAGCTGTCATTAGCAGGACCATGGGCAGCACAGAAGGCCCTACTGACCAAGCCCAGGACTGAAGCCGGGGCGGAATGAAGAGCAACTCAGGCTGCTTGGCCTGACACACACACACACACACACACACACACACACAGTCATAACACAAGGGGAGAGCTCGTTGTATAAAATAGATGTATGTAACCTAGAAAAACCTTGATAAAAATAGTCTATAAAAATATAAACTGTAGTGAAAAATATACAAAAGTATTAAGAAATGTTCAGCCCATAAAACACAAAAACCCATCCCTGTGCAAGGTGACAGCTGCCCTTGGCTGTGGTATGGGCATCTAGGCAAGAAGTCTCCATGGAGACAGCAGAGGGGGGTACCCACGCCCTGCGGTTCTGCATCCTGTCCCGCGTCTGGGCCCAACCACGCACCCTTCCAGCCTTCGAGACACCCAGAGGGTGCACAGCCTCCAGGAAGGTGGCCCCAGTCCATTCCCCCAACGACCGCACTGCTCTCACACCACGGCCTGGCCTCAACAACTGCCTGGAGACCCCTGCACGGTGCTGCTGGCCACCCGGGAAACCATGGCTCTGGCCACACAGCAGGCACCATGCCCAATCCAGATGCTTTTAAGATAGGTCTTTTTGGGGGCGACACAGACATTCCTAAAGGCAGCATTCCCCTCCCCGCCCCCACAACTGGATGTGTCAGTTCCAGGGGAAATCAGAAATAAACTAGAGTCTGATCCTGCTGGGCATCCTCACTGTAGTCCTCTCACTCGGCAGTGCGGGAGCTGGGCAGGCAGGGGTCTCCAGTGGGGTCTACGGAGGGCAGTGAGAACGGCGCTGCGTGTCTGCCACCAGAAGCCAAGAAGGGAGTGCGGAGATGCCAGCCTGGTCAGGATACCGCTGAACAGGCCGTAACAGGAGAACGTCCGTACTTAGGAAAACACACTTCCTCAAATTCCGCTCAACACTTAGGCTGCATCTAGTACATTTAGGGATTACTTCCAATTTCTCCAGGTAGTGTAAAAAAAAATTCTACTTTAAATGATTTCTTTCCTATTTGAATAACACTGAGCCAGGAAACACTCTCATGTCCACACACATATCAGGGATGGTCTGCAGAGAGACTGACCCAAAAATAACCTTCCTGGGGCAAAGCCTCTGCATTGCTTCAAAAACTGCTCTGGCTGTAGAAGTGCGTGGGCAGCCTGACCTGCAGGAGGCAGCAGTGACCCCACAGCGAGCACCACGCTGACCCTGGGGATGGCGGGAGGCCAGCTGCCAGAGCGCAGGGGCAAGGCACAAAGCTATGCCCAAGCGAAGGCCCTGGCAGCCAGCCTCCCGGCCATCCAGCAGGTGGAGGACCCCCAGGGCACCAGCTGTTCTCCAGAAAGCCAACAGTGACACCCAGCAGCTATACCACTGCCCTGAGTTCCCAGAAAAGCTTCCTCCTTCCCTCAACCAAGGCCTCCCCAGGGGTGGGCCTGCCTGGCAGGACGGTGTCCACAGAGTCTCAAAGAGCCAGAGATGTGTGCACCGTGTGACGGCATGGAGATGGCCATCGACAGCAGACCGTGCTCCGAGTGGGAAGGAGAAAGTGCAGGGTGGCTTTGGACATCTGCCCAGCAGATTTCCAGAAACCATGGGCATTACATTCGGGCTTTCAAAGGAGCAGAGACGCCTCTGTGGGTCATCCTTTTGGCACACTTTGGTTGTAAAGGCAAGAAGAGCAGCGTCATGGGTGGAGCACTCAGGTGTCCTCTTCTTCATCACTGACCAGCTCCCCCTTGTCAGGGCTGCTGTCCCGTTCACGCAGGAAGTCCTCTCGGATGGCCTCCAGCTCCGTCAGCTCCAGCCGGACCTTCTCCAGGTGGTAGGCACGCCGGTTCCGGATCTGGCGCAGGGGGAATGGGTTTAGGTCCCCAAATGAGATGCTGATCAGCTTCCTGGCAGGACACAGGACAGGGACAGAGGTCAGCAGGGCAAGACACAGGATGGGGCCTGACCACTGCCGGGCTAGACACAAGCGCTGGCTTGTGTGTCGTGGGGTGGGTAAAGTTCCTTCCCTTACTGGATCCTCATTCTCAATCTGGATGCTGGAATAATGGAAGAGCCACCTCCTGGGGCGTGGAGCTCCTCACACTGCCACCGGGAGCACTAGGACAAAACCTGGGACTGACCGGGAAGGAACAGACGCCCAAGCCGGCCCGGTGGCAGCTGTCACACTACCAACCACATCACAAGGGTCGGGCGTGGTCTACAGACCGATGCGCACTCCATGGCTGTCACACTACCCGCAGCTCAGGCACCAATCCCACTAACTTGCCCCCAGCCACTGGCTGGTGGCAGAACGAACAACCAGAAGGTGTCCCACAGCCTGACTGTGGGTTCCAGCACCAACTGGGGCAGCCCGGCCCCCGGGGGAACAGAAGTCGGTTCCTCCAGCACCAAGCCCCCCACTCCCACTCAGCCGGCCCGGAGGCTACTCTCCCCTCCAGCCCCCAGGGGAGGCCATCGTGACACAACATCGCCTCAGGCCTCCTGCCACCAGCCGCGGGAGCCGCCTTCCTGCAAGCTCTACTGTGTGTGACATCAGCCTGCGATTCTCAGACACCCACCCCTCAGAGAGCCTGACTCCAGAGCAGCCCCCGCATGAGGCCAAAGGTCAGGAAGGCCCACTTCCAAGTTCCCAGAGTGTTCTAGAACACAGGTGTGGGAGAACAAGGCAAGTGTGAGCAGAGCCCAGCTCAGTGTAGACTTACTGGGGCCCATGCACCCCACACCTAGTGTCTGGCTACTGCTTTGCTACAGGAGGCAGACACAGAAAGCGCTAAGTTAGAGTCCCATCAGCCCCGCGGGCAGGGGGCAGGGGGTGGGCAAGGGTGCTGCAGCCCTGCTCAGGAGACAAGTAGATGTCCCACAGTCAGCTAGGGCCAAATAGCTCCAGGAACCCTGCACAAGAGCAGCTTAATCCTGTTATCCCGCCATCTCCTGAACACTCACCTCTGCAGCCTCCCCCTCCTCTCTCCCGGAACTGCTCAGTTATGGGGAACCACCGGGCTGGGCAACCACCGGGCTGGGCGGCTTTAAAATCCGGGGTCCCAACCTGCCTCTGCGTTTGCAAACCGGCATCCCATAGACTTCAGCGTCCTGAAGCCAAGGGCAAGGCGGCTGCCCCTGAGCTGCTTATAAGTTGGTGCTGCCGCCAAGGCTGGAGGGACCAGTGGTGCCCTCGACCTGCAGCCATGCCCCTCTCGGCTTAGACCTTGGGCAAGGTTGGTGGACACTCTCAAGCGTCACCTCAGGACTCACACTCAGCCTCTCACTGGCCAGTGCTACCCTCAGGCGTCGTGTGGCAAAGCTGAGGTCATGGCTACGGGTAGGTCAATGTGCCTGATTAATACCCTAAAAATCCACTTCCTGAGCAAAAGGCCCTAAAAACAGTGACGACTTCTTAGGATGTCAGGTGTGGCCTCCACCAGCCAGTCCTCTTCCCAGCATCCCCTTCCCTGGGGACCTCAGCCCCAGCTGCCCTCCCCCCTGCCCTCCCATGGCCGGCTCACCCTCCCCTGTGCTCTGGAAGCTGCCCCACAGCGAAAGGTGCCCTTAGGCTTCCTGGGGGCCCTTTGGGGTTTGAAGCAAGTTGTGACACGTCAGTGGATGGAGACGTCCATATAGGGAGTCACAAGAGGCATTTCATGATAAAAGGGAAATTAAAAACCTCAATAAGTAATGCAGACCTTTAGCAAAAGCCACAGAATTTCAATAAATCGTTTAATTTCTACACAGTCCAGAATGGGCGTCCTACATCCTGAGACAAAGCAGCCTCCTCACGTGCTGCACTCACGCCCTGAAAGCATCTATAAGCCCCAGATATCTCTCAGTGGAAGGACCTGTGACTCTCATGTGGCTGGGCGAGCCTGATGCAGGAGGGCTCTGGTGTGCGGGGAAGGCGACTCGCACTCGGCACCCAGTAGCAGAGAACTGTGACCCCCATGGCTCCAAGCAGTGCCACCTCCCCACCCAACCAGCAGCAGGTCCGTAGGAGCCCCCATGGGAGCCCTGGGAGGGCAAGCGGGACCATAGTGGCTGCCAGCCACGGTCAGGGCACATGCATGACAATCACCCAAACAGGTGATGCCTTGTGGCCAGGGAGATGCACCCCCTGATGCTTGGTGCCTGCCCACAAGGCCAGGGTCTTCTCAGGTGCACTTCTCTGCCCTCCAGTCTCCTCTTCCATGACTAGGGGCACCTCAGGCCCCAGGCCATGCTGACTCCCTGGCCTCCCCCCTGCCAATGCTCCTGTCTTCCCAACACCCCTGTGTGGAGGCCCAATCCCACCCAGGCCACTTCCACGGCCCGAGACACATCACCTCTCACGTCTCTGCTGCTGCTCCAGCTCCGAGCCCAGGGCACCCTCTCCTAGGTGCCCCTCCACACCCCACCCACCTCATCCTCCCCCTGCACGTGCCCTGTCCCAGGCCCGGGCCTCCCCCAGGGCAGCACCCAGACCATCAGGCAGTACATCCCCCTCAGTTCATGTCAGGGGCTGTGCCTCCTCTGTCACCTTGGCACATGGGGGAAGGCTCACCACACCAGGAAAACCCAGGAAACACTCAATGAACACACAGATGCTGCTCTGCCCATGGGACGTTGTGTTGATTGGATCAAGGACAATCCATTCTCCCCATTCCACCCCATTGGTGGAAGCCACCGGATGTCCCCAGCCTTTTCCTCTCCTCACTTGCACAGTGGGAAGCAGGTGCAGCACCCCTACTGCTTGCCCCCTGCCCCCCACAAGGATTCACCTGGCATCAAGGATTGTTCGAGTGAAGTAACGGAGATACTTGAATATGGCCATCGAGTCCTGCAATTTCAGGATCTCCTCTTCCTTGTATTTGAAAAGTGCCAGGGCAAACCTGAAAATGACCTGTGAGAGCATGGGGACATCTGTAAGCTCAGGGCTGCCTGGGCAGTGGCTTCCCGAGCCCCAGGCCCTCCCATGGCAGCACACCAAGGGGTCACTCCAGCCCATGGTGACCTTTACGTGTCTCTGGTGAGCAGACCCACCTTCGGTCCCTCGTAGAGGAAAGAGTCCCATATCTTAAAGAGGATATCACTGACGACACTGTCCACAAACACCACCAGAAACCAGTTGAACGTGATGAGGGTGTAATCCACGTTGTACTGGTCCAGGTGTGCATGCAGTCGAGGCAGCTTCTCGCTCATGAGGTCTCTGAACACCCGCTGGTCCACCTGGAAGGAAACAGAGGGAAGCGTTGGGTCTGCTGGGGCGCAGAGCATGCCACCTGAGCCCTGGGCACTGCTGTCCCACATGCCCACTATCACCAGGGCTCCTTGGCCTGAAACTGACTCCCATACTTGAAATGCTCGAGAAATAGGCTGCTACGTGAGTTCAGGGCTAAGAGGGCAGAAACCAAGTCCTGGACCCAAGGGGAGGTGCAACACCAGCAGGTGCTTCCCCTAGATGCCACCCAGGTGTGGGGGCGGCATGGGGGCAAGGGTCCCAGGGTCAGGGGCTCAGATGGGCCTGGGTACCTCTCTTATCGACGGGTGCCCAGGGCACCTGTCACCGGCTCTCACAGGCTGTGCTGGGGGTTCCACGAGCCACATGTAAACCACCTGCCTCCACCTCATGTGGACACAACGCCCTGCTGAGCATAGGCTCCTAGCGAGCTCGCCTCCACCCAGAGGAGCGAAAAACTGTGTGGGGGAACCAGACGCCCGGGCTGCTGAGACAGCTGTGGTCAGGGGCCTGTTGAGGACGCATGGGTTGCGCTCTCAGAACCACGGATGGATCCCAGACAAGGACACTGGGGAGGCAGAAGCCAGGGATCCACTTGGGCCCGACCTCGGACTGGGACCCGCCCCTGCCCCATCTGTGCACACAACAGAGGGACAGAAGCTTCACTAATCATGCAGTTGCACATCAGGACGCTTTGATGCTTCACCTCTACTCTGTTCACCTCTGTTCAACCAAAACAAAAGGACAGCTAGAGCCAACCTAACACGACTCCATGTGTCTCTACCACCGCAACAAGATGCCAGTCGGGCTCTGAGCAGGAATGATGTGGCTGGACATGCACTTCAGCCCCACCGTGGCCCAGGGGGTCCAGCCCAGCCGGTGCCAAGAGGGCAGGATCCCAGGATCGCTGTGGCCCTGGAGACCCAGACAGGACACTCCAGGAGCGGCCAGGGGCGGGGAGTGGATACGGAGCCACTGAGGACAGCAAGCCACGCATGCGGGGCACCACAGGGGAGGACGGGAAGCATGTGACCCTTGTCAGCCCCCATGAGCCCCAAGGCCATGTGGGAACCACACACTGCCAGCCAGCCGAGCAAAGGTCAGCAGAACCCCCGAGGAGCAGCTGGAGGCCGCGGGAAAGAGTGAAGTCACACTGGCTCCACGGGCTCTGCCCTAGGGACACCGGCAGACACTCAACTGCACATGAGCCAGGTCAGGATGAAAAGTGCACTGATTCTCGGGGTCATCGAAATGCTAAAGTAACTACAAACAATCTACATAAACATGTAAAATAACATTTTTTAAAAGTAAGCTCCACATCCAGCATGGAGCCAACACGGCACTCGAACTCATGACCTGAGAGGAGATGGATTCGGATGCTGACCGAGCTGCCCAGGAGCCCCTAAAATGACACTTTAAAAGTTTTTTGTTGTTGTTGTTGTTTTAGGAAAACCTGAAACTTTAAAAAAAGCCCACTGTTCCTCCTTTTTGGAAGTTTTCCTTATTTACATGTATGGAAGCCTTATCAAAAATGTGTTTGACTTTTTAACAAAAATGCCTGATTAGATTCAAGTCGGTATCACTGGTTGAAATTGTAAAATTTAAAAGGTAAAATAAAAAACTAGAAAGTTTTTTATAAAAATGATTCTAGAGCAGCCCAGGTGGCTCAGCGGTTTAGTGCCACCTTCAGCCCAGGGCGTGATCCTGGAGATCTGGGATCGAGTCCCACATCAGGCTCCCTGCATGGAGCCTGCTTCTCCCTCTGCCTGTGTCTCTGCCCCCCCACCCCCCACCCCCATCTCTCAAAATAAATAAATAAAATCTTTTAAAAAAATGATTCTAAAGAGTTTTAAAGTCCTCTCAGTGCATAAAAGAAGCAAAATACAAAAATCACCTTGGAGACATACATTTTAACCAATTTGTTTTCTGACTAGAACAGGAGACAAAGTTTCAATGACCTAAACTGGTTGAAACAAATCATCATGAATACTCTTCACAGACTTAACAGACAAGCAAGCACACAATCCACTGTTGAAGTGTCCCACCACCCCACCCTGAGCACTTAACAAGGCATCCGGGAGAAAAAAAAAAGCAAAAAGGAAATACATCAAAATGCCAGTTGTGGTCCTGAGCTGCCTGGATAAGAGGTGACTTCCAGTTTCTTCTGAACATCTCCCGTGTTCTCCTGTATGAGCACCGTGACTTCCACAGTCAGGGAGAAACAGTCTCCTTAGAGTTTACAACTATGTTCATGCAACAAAATGATGCAAATTTTATCTTAAACCCACATACTTAAAATAGCTTTCCCTTTCTGCCTATAAGGATAATTTTACTGAGTTTTTACAATCTAAGCATTAGGATAAGCTCATAATGTGTCATCTGAATTCGACCACGAGCACTCCATCGAAGGGGAGTATGATGCTCATCTGCCAGATGTGGAAACTGAGGCAGGGGCTGTGCAGTGAGGTGGCCCAGCTCCATGGCTCACAGGCTGGAGGGCCTGGCTCCATGACAGATGAAGGCTTCTTTCTTATTCTGAAACACGGCTATCAGTGATTTTGAGTCTCTAAAGCTATTAGCTTCCCGGTATCTGTGACACACAGAACTTTATTTACTGACCTCTTCCCTCCCACCAGACAGTTGACTGCTGCCTCTTCTCGCTGCTGCTCATTTCCTAGTTTACAGAATATTTCTGGCAAAAATAGCCTCTAAGTGGGGCACCTGGGGGGCTCAGTCTGTGAGCACCTGGCTTCAGCTCAGGTCACGATCCTGGGGGTTCTGGGATCGAGCCCCACATCGGGCTCCCTGCTCAGCAGGATCCGGCTTCTCCCTCTGCACCTCACCCACGCTCATGCATTTGTTCTCTCTCAAATACATAAAATCTTAAAAAAAAAAAAAAAAAAAAAAAAAAGCCTCTAGGTAACTTAGCAAAGTAACATGATCAAAGGGAGAACAGCTGACCTCTCCTAGAACCAGTCAGCACCCAGGACCTCCCGTGATCATCCCGTGGCATTCTAGGAGGCAGTGGGCGAGGCCCAGACCCCAGCCCGGGCCCTCAGTGGTGGCACTCAGGCGAGCTGCTCAGTGTCTCTGACCCAGTTTTCTCCTGAGAACAATGGGGATAATGATGCCTCCATTGGGATGGTCTTGTGCAGCTGCTGGCACGGGCTGGGCTGGCACACACTCATGCCAGCTCCCTGCCCTGGCCAGAGAGCCCACGCACGCTCAGCCACTTGCTGCACTGGGTGCCAGCAATACTACATGGAAGTCGGGACTGCCAACCAGCTGCAGGACAAGCACACAGACGGGATCCCGTCAGACAGCTGCCATCCCCGAGGCCCGTGCCAGAGCAGCAGGAACAGCAGCGGGCCTCAGGTCGACTTGGGAAGGCAGGATGCAGCATAGGGGACACGGAGGGAACAGTGGCCTGGGGAGAGGCATCACGGCTTCACACCGAGGACGAGGCGAGACTGATGAGCAAGTTCTGTCACAGGGCACCCGATGCTTCCAGCAGGGGACACGGCGATGGGGGACAAGGTGGACCCCGTGACTGACACAGATGGGGGACACAGGCAATGCAGTGATGCAGGAAGGGATGGTGCCCTGATGGGGGTCGGGGGTCAGCGGCAGAACGAGAGCCACCAGGCAGGCGGCAATGACCAGAAACCTAACCATGGGGACGCCGAGGGAGAGGAATGAGGAGAGTCCAGGCTGGCAGACAGGGGGTCGGGGGACAGGCAGTAAGGAGGCTGTGATGAGGACCCCTTTGACGGCAGAGATGCAGATGTGTAGCAGAACACATCCAGGGCCCAGCCAGGTAAATAGAACCCATCCTGAATGTTTACTATGGAAGGACATGGTCACACGGGTGACAGGAACTGGGAAGCCATGCGGCTCATGGTGCGGTGGTCTAGAGGCAAGGGCAGAAAGTCACCCCCAGGCAGGAGCAATGGCGGGGAGAGAACTGCCTTTGATCCCCTCCTGACACACGTGGTCTCCTGTCAGAGCCTCTGCTGGCCGCTGTAGGGCCTGTGAGCAAGGAGCCCTGGCCTAGGCCTGAGGAGCTGCTGCAGAGCCAGGACTGCCCATGTGGGGACGCCCCTGGGCTCTCCTGGCAGAGTCTCGTCACCCTGGCTTTAGGCTCCAGCCATGGTGGGCATGACTGCACCCTCACGTCTGCAAGGAGGTGACTGCCGCCCCCATGCCAGCCCCGAGTCCAGCATGGCCTCCGGCTGCTCCTAGCCAGGGGGGACTGTGGGTCCTGACACAGCCCGCTCCCATAGGCGCATGCCCCTCAGGGGCTGGAGGGCGCCCCGCTGGCCGGACCAAACATTCCTCAGCACCGCACCATTGCCGAGATCCATCCCAGCCAAGGCTCCTTCCTGTCTCTGGTCTGGGGGTTCCCCTGGCCTCCCCCACCCCTGCTCTTTCACAGGTGCCTCCCCTTAGAAATCTCCTGCCTTACCTCAGCTTCTTGGAGAACCTGAGCCAACACACCAGGCTCCCAGGCATCCCTGGACTGCAGCTTAGCTGCCCAGGCAGGCAGGCAGGCAGGCTGTGTCCAGGGAACAGCTGAGCTGGGGGGTGAGGGGGGTGGATGGGGACAGCTGAGCCCAGGGGGGAGGGGAAGGGCAGCTGAGCCTGGGAGGGGGTATAGTGTGGACAGCTGAGCCTGGCGGGGAGTGGGGGGACAGCTGAGCCCGGTGAGGGGAACAGTATGGACAGCTGAACAGCCACCATGAACAGCAGGGCTGCAGGGCTGGTCCACTTCTTGGCCATGTAATGTCAGCAGCTCCCCCCACTCATGCTCAGCTGGGCCCAGGGTCTGCGGCCCTGCCTCAGGGGTCAGTGGCCGAAGCCATGCACAGGACCTCCTCCAGCCTGAACTCCCCCCAATGCCAACTGAAGTGTGGTGTTTGCAGACGTACCTGGGACCCCAGCAGTGTCTTTGTGTAATAGTCTCGAGGCATGAACACTTCCACAATGGTAACGAGACACCAGAAAGCATCTTCTTGCTCCAGATACAGCAGGGCCACAGCCACCAACCTGCAAGCAAGTGGGCAGCAAGGTGAGTGCTGGCGCCCTGTACCCTGTGACCCAGGCCGTGAGGTGCCAACTGTTCAAGGCCACAACTATCTCCAGTCCCCCAATAAACGACAATGAGTAAGCATCCCCAGGCAAACGAGGCATTTTGTCTTTGTCATCTCTACATCTGATGTGGGGCTTACACTCGCAACCTCAACATCAAGAGTCACACACTCCACCAACTGAGCCCACTTGGCGCTCCAAGGGAGGCATTTTCCTAAGTTTGAGAAACAAAGTTATGATTCCCCTAACCTTTTCATTTTTTCATTAAAAGGTGATGAAATTCTTTCCCAATGATCCACCAGCTTCATTAAAGAAAAAAGCCTTAGCTAATGCTGCTAATCCTTTCATATACAAAACATCCAGCGATGAGTGTAAGAGATAACTAATAAAGGGGGTTTACAAACGACCGCTCTCGGGGGCTCTGCACCCACAGTGGGCACAAGGGGGAAGGAGGCATGGCTTCTACTGCCAGGGTGTTCCTAAGAGAGACCCGGGGCCGGCCAGGACACCGTCACCAATCAGGGAGTAACCCATGCAGGGATTCCTAGGCTTGGCTCCCATGGCCATTAGACAGGGTCTGGACATGGCGAGAGAAGCGCCCCTCTCTTGGCATCTGGAATCTGAGAGCCTCGTCTCTGACGTGAAGCTTCTCTGCCTCACGGAAAACCCTTAAGCCAACTCTCAGAGGCTGTTTTGGTTTCTTGCTTCCTACATAGAATTATAATGGACTCATCACAAACTAAAAGGTTAAAAGGAGGGATGCGGGGTGGGTGTGAAGGGGATGCCTCCTGCAGGCCTGACTGCGCTGACCACAGGAGGATGGCCACAGCAAGGATGGACAGAAGGCAAACCCACAGCACCCATGGTGCCGGGACGCGGGGCCAGCCGTCCAGAGCCACCAAAGCCCTGCAGGACATAGCTCTGAATCATCTGATGTTCAAGACGACAGGCCTGGATCACTCAGAAAAGGCTAATGCTTGTCTACCAAAGTTCTGGGTTCTTAGGACGCACATATAAAATATTTGGAAGACATCCAATAAAATGGTTAAAATGAAGAGGCCCTAAAAGTGATGGGTGCAGATGGAAAGCTTCCATTTTCTGGGGAAAAATGAATCCTGTGACCACACCAGATCAACGGGGTGCTAGCATACCCCCACATAAGCATGTGCAAGTCCCCGCTGGGTCCTTTGGGCTTCAGAAGTTTTCAGCTTCTGGAAATTCTCAGAGTGAGCATACCACGTGAATCACGGATTTAAACAAAACAAGACTGCTTCCTCATGCAGCATCCTATTTACAGGCTTGTTTTGTTTTTTGTTCTAAATGGGGGCTGTGGAGGAGTGGCTGAAATCCCTTTCACTTCCAGGGCTCAGGGGCTACCCCATCCTCACCACCATGGAGGCAGTGTGACCTCCTGGAAACCTTTGGTTTGGAAATCCCACTTGAAAACCTTTCTTCATGCAACACTGTGATTTGAGATGCCAACAGACAGCCCTTCCTGGAGGTCTGTACCCATGGAGGAGGATTTAAGAGGCCTGTGAACAACCAGAATAAACCTAAGCATTCAGAACTCAGCACACGCACTTGGGTTCCGGGAAAATCCCTAGGAATGCACACAGAGCTTCTCCCTTCTTCCTGAGTCTGAAGTCTAAGCAGCCTGGCTGCCCCCTCCCTGCACGCAGAGAACGTGAGTGTAGTGCCTGTGTGAGCAGGAGGTGTGTCAGCCAGACCAGGACGGGCACAAGACACAAAGCAGCCGAGCACAGCTCCACATAGCACAGACCTCCATGTGTTCTGTGGCCTTGTCTCACCCCAGCCTGGCTCCAAATAAGGAGCCTGGGTCATCACAAGAGGTGAGAGGCTTTCCAGTGTCCTCTGTCCACAGATGCGTGGATGTGCAGACACCCGCAGGAAGACACTGCTCCAAAAGGCCCTATTTCGACCTGCTGAAGAGCCATGTGGGGCATTCCTGATCCCCAAAGACCTTGCATAAACAGGAGTGGCCACCAGTGTCCACTTCGTGCGTTACGCACAAAAATTATAAGAAATTATAATTATAATGAAATCAAACTTTTGGTCAAAACCTGACAAGAGCAAAAGGGACTCAGAATAAGAAAACCTAGTTGATCCAGATAATGGGAGTTTGGTGGTGGTGTTTTATGGAAGGTTTTATTAGGCTCAAACTGACAACCCCAAGATCAAGAGTCGAGGCCCCACCTAAGCCTGCCAGGCAACACCAGTTCCTGGTGCTCCCTGAATGTATGTTTCTCTGAATTACTCCAGAACTGGGGATGGTGCATGAGAAACTGAGTGGATGGCTGGCTTCCCCTGGGCGGCCAGGAAGGGGGCCAGAGACAAACAGGAGGCGCCGGGCCGAACACCCACCTGTTCAGACCCTGACAATAGCCAATATCTGGGTTCCTCCAGGAGAAGGCTAGCAGGACGTTGCGTAGCTTCTGTATGCCTTCCGAGGTGGGGCAAGAGTAATGCTTGTTGGTGGGCAGGGTCCGTAGCAGGTCCAGCTCGATCTGCTTGGAGGCTGGGTTCTGCTTCTCCAGTGCCTTCTGCAGCAGTGTCTGGAAGTACCCAGGCTCTGTGTTGTCCTTGAACTTGCGGGTATGCAGGTCCACGCACCACTTCCACACCGTGGAGCGGTGCTCATGCGGGATGCCTGCACGGATCAGGCTCTTCAGCTCCGGGGAGCATGCCATCTCACGGTTCATTATGCTCGCAAAGTAGTTCTCCCACTTGACGCCGGTGGACACCTCCTGGGTCTCTGTGAGGTGCAGGGTCTTCAGGTCTAGTGCACGGACCTTGGCCACCAGCTTCTCCTCCTCATCATCCTCTGGGACAGTCCTAAACCCATAGATGTCATACTCGCTGTTCAGAAAAACAGAAGAGAAAATTAAATGACAGGATTTTGATAAAAACTTCCAGAAAACAGAAAAGGGCCTCAGCCCATGGGGACGTGGCCCCTAATATGGGCCCTGGGAAGGCTGTCAGGTCTGGGTAAGTGGCCATCTCCATGGGAAGAAATGAAGCTAGATCTCTTCTTGACACCTGGAAAAACATTGATTCTAGATGGTTTAAGGTCCTACATGTGACAGAAGAAAACACAGGACATACAGCAAACACAAGGCTGGCAGACGGGCCACGTGAATGTGCGTTTACAGTAACATGTGTCCATCCATGTAACTATCATGTTTGAAAAAAATCGTTTTAAAAGCTGGAAAGGTGAGAGAGAGCATATTGGCATAAATAAGGGATAAAGACAACGTGGCTGCAGAAGGCAGGACAGGGACCCCAAGGACATTCAGCACCCCCGCCTCAACCCTGTATCCAGGCCACATAATGTGGCAAAGGCACACAGAATCGAGGGCAGAGAGGTCACCCTGGGCCATCCAGGGGCCAGTGCATGCACAGGAGCCTTCACGGTGAAGGAGGACAGGATGGGTGCAGACCATGGAGGAAGAAGAAGGGGCCAGAGCCCAGGGACGCCCATGGCCCCCAAGTGGGTAAGGCCATACCCAACAGCCAGTGTGGAAATAGAGCCCTTACTCTACAACCCCGGCAACACTTGCAAGAGCAAGGACACTCTGGAACCTCCAGGAGGAACAGCCTGTGACACCTCAATGGTCCAGTGAGACCTGCCCAACAGCTGGCCCACAGCAGCGGAGGACTGTACACAGGGAGAGCTGTCATTTCACTACTGCGGCGGTGAGGACCTGCAGGGTTGGCCACAGGAAACCAGTACAGGGGCCTCTTGCACCCCGGATGTCAGGCACGCAAACCTGTACAAATGCTGTGGGAACGGGACCCAGCAGAGCTGGAGATGCCTTCCCCACAGGTCAGGGATTCACTTCTAGTCTACGCTCTAGAGCAGCTCACACACAGACATGCGGAAACACGATGCCCATCTCACTTGTCACACAGGGACATGGCAGGACCCTGTGTGTCCACCTGGAGGAAGAGCAGTAAAGACAGCGAGAGAAGAGCGCCACCTGCAGCCCCCACGCTGATGGTGCAGGACACGCCTGGGAGCTACATGGATGCTGAGGGGACATTCAGGAAGCCCCACGGAGATAAGAACACCATGGGGCTCCAGGGTTATAAAGTGTCATCAGTGAGAAACCAGAAATACATATGGAAGTTCTAGATATTCCAGGAAAGGGGGCGCCTAGGGCTCTGTCAGGAAGCGTCTGCCTTGGGCTCAGGTCAAAACCAATAAATAAAATTTTAAAAAAATAAAATACTCCTGAAAAAAACAGAAGGTGCACCTGGGGGTGGTCACGTGACTACTACATTATGGGTTAGAAATTTTCCTTAATAATGAGCTAAAAACAAATCAATACACACAGCTATTATTCTGCTTACCTGCGAAGTTTGAAAATGTACAACATAAACAGTAAGAGTCCAATAGCTCACGAGGGAGGAAAATCTGTACCCCAGAGCAGCCTGTCAGTCCCGCAGCCCCAGTAGAGAACACAGCGTGGAGCTGGTTGGACAGGCCGGGGGCTGTGTGAATGCAGGCAAGTTGTGTCCCTTCCTAACCTCAGCCTCAGGCTCCCTGAGCCTCCTCCTCAGCCTCTGCAGAGGGACCATGAAAACCTACCCTCACCGACGGTTAAACATGTGCTTGCAGGTAAAGCCCTGGTGCAGCTCCTGGCTTCCCCTGGACTGAATCCATCTGCTGGCTCCTCCTCCCTCCAGCATCTAACAATCTCACTTTTCAGAAAATCGCCCATGCAGGATACTAATGGGACATCCCTCATGGGCTTCCAGACTCCACAGCTCTCCGACAGATGTGTGACACTGTGTGTCCGTGGCACAGGACAGACCCTCGGTGGGTGTCAGGCCCTGGCCCCAGGCTAGCTACACGCTCTCCTCATGCAGGGAGGCCCCTCTGCTCTCCAACCACGTGTGGGAGCAGCTGCATCTCAGGATGGGCTCCCCCTCCTGCGGGAACTGGCTCCCAGAAGGACTGGAGCTATGGTAGAACCACTGACCCTGACACGTTTTGGAGAGAGGCCTTGTACTCAATGACCTGGCCTGCGCCCAGCTCTACCGCGTGCTCATTACGGCAAGCACATCGGGATTATCTGTCCTGATGACATCCGGTGCTGCCACGAGTGTGCAATGGAACAGACTTGCATCAAGTCCTCTGTGAACCACAACTGCTGTTGAAATGGGACATTGGAAACAGGTCCCACCGCCTGCAACGATCGCCAGTGCCTTTACCTGACGAGATGTGGCTTCACAAATGCTTGCTCCGGCTGCTCCGAGCCCTCGACTTGCAAAGCGTCCTCCAGCAGCTGGGCTATGACGTCGCGAGAAGGCCCCTGTTCTTCTGAGCAAACTGGCGTCTTCATCTCCTGGAGCAGGATCAAGTACTTGCTTTCTATCTGGCAGAGCTTTGCTTCCAGGCTGGAATACTGCAGACAACAGGGAGATTACCTCCACTGGCTGAGAGACACACAACACTGGGTGCCCCAAGCAGCCAATGATGCCGCAGACTGCACTGAGGACAGAAGAGTCATTTATGCCTCAGACCACCTGTCGTGTTCACAACGGACGGCCCTGGGCACCCCTCCTTCAGGGGCACTGGCACAGAGGAGGGTCCTGAGGTCACACTGAGCATCACCTGGCATGCAGGCCGTGAGCAGATGCCCGTGCAGCACTGACATTTCCCAGGACACCACACTCTGGGGCCAGCTCCCATCCACTACCTCATCTGACCAGACACCCTAGGACCACGTGGATTCAAGTCCAGGAAGATGCAGTGTGCTCCATTCCAAAGGTACACAAAGTACACACAGGGTGGCTGAGAGTGCCACCGAATGCCACTGAATGCTACCTGAGGACGGCTGTCACATTGGAGCTGCTGTTCCGGCCACAACGTCGACAGACTCAGGCTGACAGGTCCCTACCAGCCCCGTTTATAGATGGGAAACCCATCCACACAATAGCAAAAATCACAATCCAAACATCCTTCATTTGGGGATGGTGAGACTCTGATGAGGACACATCAGGGCACCTCTGCTTGTCTTCACCTCAGACACAGTGATGCTCTGCACCCCATGTACTTTGTATTTCAGATTCAGTGACTGCATGCCCCCACGTGGGGGCAGAACTGGGTTATGGCGTGCCCACTTCTAAAGGTTTCTGTGGGCAGCCCTGGTGGCGCAGCAGTTTAGCGCCGCCTGCAGCCCAGGGTGTGATCCTGGAAACCCAGGATCAAGTCCCGCATCGGGCTCCTTGCATGGAGCCTGCTTCTCCCTCTGCCTGTGTCTCTGCCTTTCTTTCTCTCTCTCTCTGAATAAATAAATAAATAAAATCTAAAATAAATAAATCAAATAAAGGTTTCTGTGTCCCTTGCCACCAGCAAACAGCCTTGCCCTGACCCACCTTGGCCATCAGATCCCGCTCCCTCCTTTCTGCGTTTCTCCGCAGTGCCGAGAGCTCCAAGATTTCCTTATTTAGAAACTTATTCTGGGTTTTATATCCCTGTAGGTTATCCTGTTGGAAGAAAAAAAACATCAGATCATGCTGGTTGAACATCTGCTGATATCCACGCGGTTAATACATCACTGCCTCTGCAACCAGAGAGCCTCGCCAAGTTAGCATGAGCTTTAAGAAACCGACCACTGGGCACGTCCTGATGAATGCTGCCCCATCCTCAGAGGCAACCAAGGGAACAAGGAGGGTCATGCCCTCATTGCGGACGCGTCACCTCCCCACTCTCACTGACGTGCACATAAGCAAACCCTATGTTCATTTCTCCTCTAACTGGAGCAACAGCACATTTTCTGTGGATTCTCATCACTCACCCAGGTGACGGAGAAAAGGCCATGCACACACAAGGTGCGCTCGACTACAGAATCGCACCTGCCACCTAAGTACACACCCAGCTCAAGAAAGCACATTCCTGCCATTTTTATGTTGAAACATCTCAATCGCAGGAAAAGTACGATGAACCTGATACCCCCTCACCTCAAATTCGCAGGTGTTAACGTTTGCCGCACCTGCTGTGTGATAAGAGCCTCACGGGCTGGTGAGGAGCTCTGCCAACTGTGGCGACATGATCAGCGGCAGCCCTGAACTCCCGTGAGGAACAGCAGCGTCTGGGACAAACACACTCTGCCAAGCACAGGCCTCTAACCACGTGCTACCCCTGCTCTGCCAGGTTCCCAGGGTGGCTCTGACCCCTGGGTTATGGGGCAAGTCCAGGGCAGGTGGCAGTGTCCACCCCTCATGGAACAGAGGCTATGGTCATTCCCCCAAGACGCACCCCAGTCTCCAGGCTGAATACTGCCATGGGGACAGAGGCCACAATCACCCTAAAATGTACAAAAGGACTGCAACATTTCAAAGGTCCCTCCAGTCGTTAACATTTGTGGAGCTTGCCCTACAGGTTACAGGGTCAGCATGAGACTCCTGACCACTCCACAGTGACGGTTTGCAGGCAGCTGTCCCTGTGTCTCTGCTGAGAGGCCGCTGGGCGCTGGGCCGCTGACCATGCCCTATGGATAAGCTCACGCCTCCTGTGTCAGCAGGACCGCACATCGTGACAGGCACACAAGATGCCAAGTCCAAACCTATGGGAGACCTAGACGGCTCCCTGGTCTCCATCCTCCCCTCTCCTGGCAGGTGAAAGCTCTCAGTTTGGAGCAAACAAACACGCCAATAAAGGTCAGTGGGCAGAAGGACGGCAAGCAGCAGGGCTAGCAAAGTGCATGCCCAATGAAGGTGGAGACTGAGGCACGTGGGCAGGCAGGCAGACTAACGTCTTCCAGCTCCACTACATGTGACGGTTCATCTTAAGGACTCTCCCTACAACCTCGATCCACAAGACAAGCCCCTCCCTGCACAGTCCCACGAGGGGACGGCTGGCTCACAGACAGACAGATGACCCTGCTGGGCAGGGAGGGGACCCAGCCCCAGGTGGGGCTTGCCGGCGACAAGGCTGGGTGAGGACATAGCGCTCGGTCTGAGCCCACACCCTCTTCCCCATGCTGCCTACGGTCTTGACACTGCCCGTCTTTGTGCTTCCTAACAATGCTAGGAGCTCAGGAGAGGCCATATGCTTCCAGCAGTGCAGCCTCCAGATGAGGAAAACCTGCTAGCAGGATGGCACATGCCAGAGAGGTCATGCAGGTAGGTGGGGACAGCACCACCGGCCGGCAGCCCCGACCACGCCCAGCGAAGCAGAGCTCTACCTACTGTGAGCAAGGAAGAATCAGGGGCCATGGAAAGGCCCGGAAGGAAGTATGATAAAGTATTCAGGCTGCTGAAATCCTACAACCGATATTTGCTCCTTCCTCAAAATGCCCCAGAAACAGAAAGTGACCCTGTTCCAGACCCAATGAAGCGTGTCAGCAAATTCCAAAAAGCAGAAATCTTTACAGGCCACACATACCGACCAGAGTCAGAGAAAGTGGGTCATAATATTGATGGGAAGACAAGAGGCCACAGAGGCCACACAGATGCCCCCCCGCCACCTACCTCCCCGCCGTGGACGCACTCTAAATTCGGGTCAGGGGAAGAAATGAGTATGGAAATGGTGCACCAGCGAGAAGTGGAGGGCAGTGAGGACATATGTGCAAAACCCCCACTTCTGCCCACAGTCCCCCACCCACAACCTGCTTTCAATTCCTGCAGAGCCACCACAGGAGCCAGAGGCAGGAGCGGGCATCAGGCGCTGGTGGCGTCAGAAACCATGGGGTGGCCGGCCACTAGGAGCCACAGCCACATGCCAGCCCCTGAACCACCAACCCACCACCACCTCCATAAGCTCTGTCCCCACTGCACCCAACTGCAGGGGGGGATGTCAGAACCACAGGCTTTAAAAACAATTGAGAAAAGTTGGAGAAAAAAGTCAAGTCACAAAATCACCAAATGATTCAAAACCACCCCACTCATTTGCTGCAAAAACTAAAGGGTGAACAAGGGGGAGAAGTCTAGTTCTGATCAACTCTGTTCACTGTCTCCAAAGGGAGTCACAGAGACCAGAGGCAAGCTGCTCACTCTGCACATGCCCTGCTTGTGCGTGTGTGTCGGGGGGAGCGGGGAGTGTGGCCTCAAACACCATAAAAATATGCACAGTTGCAAAATATAAATTTCAGGTGACATTAAATAAGCCACGGTCAAATGCAATGAACGTCCAGGTGGGGCACATCTCGGCTGCGGGCATGAGCAGAGCCGACTCTTCCCAGCCACACTGACCACGACGGTTTGTGCAACCACAGAGACGTCTGTGGTAGAATCACAGAGAAATGAGGTTGGGAGCTGTTCTGCTGCTCTTCTGGTTTTTCTCAGGAATGATCCTTCTGGCCTCACATGAGCACTGAGAAGTGATCACTATGGGAGGCCATGTGCACGTCCCAATGGTGCTGTTAGCCAGTGTTAACTTCTGTTCTAGAATTCTCTGAGGCCCCTGCATGTCCACCACTTGGCCATCCACTGCGACAAGCAGACAAGCAGTAGGTGCTCACTAATAACCTCCATGTGTTTTGCCTTCGAGGAGAACCAGAAAGAGGGCAGCAGGCTCCTCAGTGAGGGAGCACACTGGGGCTGAGCCACACACCCACCTGGGGTGGTCAGGGCCATGCCAGCACCTCCCTGTGGCCTGAGGGCCAGGGGCATGACCCTTCTGCTCTCCCCTGGGCATGGAGACTTCTCCGCACACACGGGGCTGCCCCCACCTCCCACAAGCACTGTGCTCCTCCAACCACCAGCTGGTTCCCACCAGGTATTACCCTGAGTTCAGGCAGCAGCACCCACCCCAATCCCAGGGCCACCCTCTGTCCTCAGCCCCAGGACCCCCCAGCTTGGGCGCAGGGGCCCCAACTCTGAGTGGGCCTCAGCTGGTGTGGGGTCCATGCTCCTTCAGCTTCCCTGACCCAGGTGCTGAGGCAGGCCATGCACGGTGCTGACATAGGCACATGAGTGTGTACACGGTCCCCTGGGCTACGTAGGGTGATAGAGCTCTAGGTGTAGAATAGAAGAGGGGCCTCGGCTGCCTGAGAGCAGGGGGGAGGATCCCAAACCCTCTGAGCAACACAATGTCACTGGACTCAGACTTTCCTTTTCTGAGGACACTTCTTACAGAACTATCCATCATGTGCCTGTGAGTCCTGCTAGACCTGCTAAAGAGAAGCACAGTAGCTCTGCAGGTGCTGCAGCCCCAGATGCCCAGAGGGGCTGCCAGCAAGGGTATCTGAACCTGCCTGGCAGCCAGAGCCCACGTGCCACTTACTTTCAGCCTGTCCAGCTCCAGCTGCTCCCTGCTGGCAGGGGTGGGGGAGCCAGGTACCCCCGAGGTGGAGGATGTGCCATCCGCGCCCTCGCTGAGCCGACGCGACAGCTTCATGATGACCTCGTCCTTGGCCTGGATGGTCTCCACCAGCATCCCCAGCTGCTCACTGAGCTCGCCCACCTTGGTCTTAAGCGTCCTGGCTTCCTGCTGCAGACTCTCTCTCTCCAGGGACAGCCGCTCCAGCTGGCCACTGAGGCCCAGGATCTGCTCATCCTTGCAGTGTAGCAGCTCCAGCGCATCCTTGGGGATGCCCTCCGAGAGCCGGCTGCTGGCGAAGTACTTGTCATACTGGGAGGACCGCACCGTCTGCTGCAACAGCCGCACCAACTCCTGGAGAGGCAGAGACAGTGACACGCCACACGGACCAACACAGGACAAGAAACACATCAGCACCAAACTTCCTCTTAGAATCTCAGACATAAGAGGAAGAACCACGCACTGTGGCCAGCCCGCCCGCAGAGAACAATACTGGGAAACAGGAAACCGCGGAGGTGCACCATCAGCAGCAGCGGCCCCTGTGCATGGACACAGGAGCCCTCAAATCAGCCTGGACTTGCTGAATGACGATGTGTCCTCGGCCCCAGAAGGAACCTGACACCACATGGGAACTCTTTCCTGTCCTGTAAGTAGACTCGGGTCCACATGTGATCAGAGAACCAACATCATGGCGGGAGTGGAAGCAGTGGCCGAGACACCCTCCCTCCCCTGACCCACTGGTGGTCCACCCCCTGGGAACCTAAGTGTCTCTGAACAGGTAACCTAGTGGCATGCGGGCCTACAGCATCAAGTGCTTCAGGAGGATCAGGGGATCCTCCTCTGGGGATCAGGACACTTAGGGGCCCCGAGAGGCTGGCAGGGGACACACAGGCGAGGAGGGATGGTTACCTTCTGGCTGGACAGGTCCTTCTTCAGCCGCTCCAGCTCCTCTTGCTGGCTCTGGACCTGCAGCTGCACCTCGGATGCAGACTTGCTGCTGCTACTCTGCACCCCCTCAGCTGAAGGCTCGCTACTGACGTGGCGGTTTCTGTAGGATCCGATCATGTCTTTCAATGGGCGCTTTCCTTTGTAGGGAATACGTCCCAAATCAAAGGGAAATCCTGAGCCAGTGACTCCTACATAAAAACAAACCTTGTTTTCTAAGTGCAGGACAAATCGTCCTTCTGGAAACTCTAGTAACACACATCAGCCTCCCACCTGCCATCCTCTGTGATGCCCTGTGTTCACGGCGTGGAGAGCATAGGCAGGGGTGGGGATGCCTCTCAGCCCAGCATGTTCTCTATGAAAACTGAGCCTAAACTCAAAGATGACCCCACACTGGATCCTTCCTTATTAGACGTGTCACATGGTCCCTTTTAAAGAAAACGTTCTGGCTGTGATTGCTCAATTTCTGCCCATGACGCATGAGAAGAGGCAGAGTGTCCTGCTACGAACCGGACATTTAGGACAGGGCCACACGACAGCTCGCTCGAGACCTAGACGGTCAGTTCACAGCATCAACTCCCCATTTCTGGACCAAAGAGGACAGAGACATAGGCTAGGGAGGAGCGCAGTTGCTCTGAGCTCCTGCAAACACAGAGCCCTTCCCAGAGCCCCCGCCTGCCATCACACAGGTTCCCAGGGTGGGACGCACAGATACTTTGGGATCTGTGGCCGCCTCCTGCTCGTCTTTCTCAGTAAGGAGAGAAAGCCAAGCCCTGCCTTGAATGTACATTTTCTTCATTGTGAACACACGCTTGAACAACATTCTCTACCTTAAAAATGGGTCTTTAAAACACTGATGGATCCAAATAAATCCATCAGTATTGTGGATGGATTCAGATTTATGTTTAGAATATGAGGCAACATGAAACAGAACACATGATACAGATTCCATAAAGCTGGAAAACAGGCAGATACTTTCCTGTCCTTACTTCAGGACAGTGGCTGCCTGGGAGGGAAGATGACCAATGGGGATGGGGGCCAGGGTATGGGAGATGGGGGGACAGGGATGGGGGACAGGGGATGGGGGACAGGGATGGGGGATAGAAGATGGGGCGGGATGAGTGATAGAGGGACAGGGATGGGGGACGGAGGATGGGGGATGGAGGATGGGGTTGTGGTGATGCCTGCAGCTGGTATGGGCAGGGTCCAGGGATCAGAGAGATCGAGTCCATGTATGCCCTATGGCTGCATGTCTGGGACTTTCCTCCTCCCTCCCCCCCTTCCCCCTCTCCCACTCAGCCTTGCAGACCTCTCCTTCCCGACCCGACTCACCCACCCTTCCATTTCTCTCCTGGAGCCTCTACCAGAAGTTGGGGCTAACGTGGTGAATCCTCCAGAACCCAAGTCCCCCTGCTCTGGTGCGTTCCTGCTCATGTGCGCCCTTTCCAGGGTCCCACAGGGCTGTGGCTCCCACACGACGACCCTGCGAGCACAGGGAAGCTCCCCAGGACAGCAAGTCAGGCCATCCTCTGGGGTACAGGATGAGTCCTTTCTGTAGTTAACACATGCCCTCCCAATAAGCATACCCTACAGCCCTGCCTCCTCCTGCTAGCCCACCTGAGAATCAAGCATGAGGCAGGATTTCAAAATGATTGTCATTTTACATTGAAACATCAATATTCCCTCACGGGTCCCTGGACAAGCATCACAAGTGTTTGTACAGACGGGGCTGGGCTGATGACACTTGAACCCTGATTCTCTCAATATCAGGGAGCCAGACATGAGGGGCACCTGACCTGAACACCCACCAAAGAGTGTCCTTGTCCTGATTAAGTCAGCCCTGAATCTGGGCAGGCCTCGGCCCCGCAACCACATAAGGGGCACATGAGGGCAAGAAGGGACCCACAAAAACACAATTCTCAGACTCCTCAGCATGGCAACTGTTCCTGCCACACACGTGCCAAGGCAGAGGGAAGACAAGGACGGGTTGCTGTTCAGAGGTGAAGAGGCTGACGCACATCAGCAAGCAAACCTGCCTGCAGGCCTTGTCAGTACCTCACCTGACTGGGGACATGAGCACGCAGCTATGGAAAGAGTGCGGGCTCAGATGATTAGATTAGATTTACTACCACTGCTTCTCACTCAGTACAATCATGACACTGCCATAATTTAAAATGAGTTGTTATCTCTTAGAGATAGATCTAAAATAAAATATTGAGATGCAACAGACAGATGTCTAGAATGTACGACCCCACGGACAGTGAACACAGGCTCCACCAGGACCCCAACCTCACTGTTCTACTTTCATGTTCCTTACAGGTTTCTGTAAATAAAAGGTTTCTTTAAAAAAAAAAAAAAATCGATCTATCCACAAAGAGTACCATGATGTCTGGATGCTCTATGTCCCAAGAGGCTTTAAGAGCCACAGGACCGGACAGTCACTCTGCAGGCCCTTGGGGCTCATCCCCAACAGAGAGGATGTGAATCCCCAACGGGCCTCCTGCTTCCAGAAAAGCCTGGTACCTTGGGGTCTCAGGCACCGCAAGGGCCACAGAGAGAAGGATGGGCGACAGGAAGCATGTCCCCATGTCCATACCTCTGCTTCCTTCAGGGGCTGGCTTCTTCCGCTCTTCTTGTGCCATCGACTCCTCCAGCTCCTTGGGGTTCGGGTCTAAAAGCTCCCAGTCCTCGTTGGTATAAAACACACTCTTCCGACTGTCGCCATGTCCTCTCCCAGGACGGAAAGACGACATTGAATTTCTGTTAGGAGAAATGAAACGAGTTCTTTAAAAAGCTGTAAGATAAAATGTAATTTCACATAAATAGCACTGGCAAAAATTAACAGTTATGATAACATCAAATATTGGGGAGGAAGTGGATGGAGGGGACACCAGCTGGCACTGCTCGCAGGAGTCACACGGGGGACATTTGGCAATACCCAGTTTAGGTGAAGGGAAGGCCACTTCAAGACCCAGCATGTCCCAAACAAAACCCTGGGCATCGGCATGAGGGCACAGAGGGCAGCACCCACCGCTGCAGCATTCGCACCCGGACCAGGTGGACGTGGTGGCCCACCACCCAGTGCCCACCAAGTGCCCACCTCCCGCCAGGTGCTCGGGAGCCACAGAGGCCAAGACACGTTCCTATCCCTAGGGACAGGCTGGCACAGTCGTGTCATGGGGATCAGGGTTTTGAGATGCTGAATGAAAGAAGAAAATAGAAAAATGATGTGTGGGACATGACAGCATTTCAAATCTTTGAGGTAATACTGGTAAGAGAGGCTGTACCCACACGTGTGGTAAGACTATGAACACTAGGATGCAGGACCTCGCCACCTCCGGGAAGCCAAGGCAATGAGGCGGGTGTGCGGCCTGTGGCAGGAGCACGATGGCCCCACTGCTTAACCCGTGCAGTGGAGCAGCCAGTAGTCAACCCCAAGTGAGGGGTTTACCCGCAGAAATGAGAAGATGTGTGTGCATGCGGGGTCTGCCAGTGGCCAGTCACAGCTGCCTGATTCTTCACAGCCACAAATGCATCCCCAGTGAGTGGGTGGCCCAGCTATGACGTGTCCATGTGTACTGGACACTATTCGGCAATGAGAGGGATGAACCATAAGACATGTAGAGGAGCCCACAAAGATGGCGCTTTTTCTCAAGAAGACAAGCATGAGACCACACACAGCACTACCCTGTTCACACAGCAACAGCAGGCAGACCAGGGGTGGCCACAGGGGGATGGAAACGCCCGACATCTCCATCATGGAGGTGTCTACACGACCATGAATGGTTTTGGAAATTCATAGGCCTGAACACCTAACACACTTGAGTTTCCTGCAGGTGATTACACCTCGATGAGGTGGTTAAAGCCAAGGGGAGGGAGAAACGTGCACCATGTGGGATTCCCTGAGGTGGACAAGCAGCGGGGAACAGAGTGAGGCTGTGGGAGGCAGACCAATGACAGCCTCACCAACAGCGGTCCTTTCTCAACATTGGTGGGTTCACGAAGCACATTGTTTTCACCTGATTTGAACCATATTAAAGTGCTCTAGACAGAAGACTGCAGGGAAACTATTAATACCGTTAGGTTGGTTAGGTTCCCACCACTGCCTCCTGCAGAGCCCTGGGGGCCTGGACTTACACCTGCCTGTGAGTTCTTGGTGCGTGTACTTGGGGCCACAAGGGGGCTGGCAGACGGATGGCGTACGGCACCATCCACATGCTGCCTGTCCCTGAAGGTCTCTCCCACTGGTGACTGTGGCGTGTCCTCGCAGATGCCCGCTAGCACTCAACAAGCAGGGTGTTTTACAAGGATGGCAGTTGTGCAGGAAGCTGTGCAAACAGCTGCTCGGGAAGAAAAGGACACGCCCACACATGCCTGATACACTTCTTTGGCACGCCGGCTGCTTAGGTGGCTGTGCACAGGCACGCAGCCCCCACGGCGGCTCCAGCTGCCACTCACACACGGCACTGCGGGCTGGAGGTGTCACCAGCTCTCCGCCCTGGTTCTCAAAGGGGTGAGTGCAGGAAGGAACCAAGAGCTGAGAAGAGCAGACGGGGATGCTGCCAGGAACAGCTGTTTACACAACTTAGGAGTTTCCCCACTTCTGCCCCATGGCCAGGCTGCTTGCACAAAGCGGAGCTCGCCCTCTGCTCCGCAAGGAGGCACCACGTGCCAAGCCCCAGGTGAGGAAGCAGACTCAAAGCAAAAACTCAGTAAGCGAAACACCACGGAGCCCATCATTGGCTCAGAGCTTCTGCAGGGACGGAGGCCACTGAGCACACCGTCCTCAAGCCTCACATCCCGCCCACTCCACGCACACCACTGAGCTCACGGCTGTTTAAACGGGACCCTCCTGGCAGAGGCTCGGGGCCCTTCTCAGACCATGCTCGCTCCTCCAAGACCCACTCGAGTGACAAACCTGAGCCAGACCTCCGTGCCCCTAAGCACTGTGCCACTCTTTGCTTCAATGATAGACCTAAACAGACAGTGAGAGGCTAGTAGGCAGCCGACGGCAACTTCAGAACCACACATTCGGCCCCAAGTGTCTGTAAACGCCAGCCGTCTATACAAGAACAGCTGCTTCCAAACGTATGTATTTCATATCAGTTTCTCCACACACGTTTATGATGTGTGACCAACACAGGCCATGCTGGGGTCACCAGTAGGGCGCAGCCCCTCTGATAGGCCACAGCCATCCCCCAGCAACAATGAGCTCTTCAGATATAGTCTCGCAAGGATGCAGACACACTGTCTAAAATGGCAAAAATGCAGAAATAATTGGAAAGGGCCTGTGGAGGAGATTTAGGGCCTCAAGATGGGGAGCATCACCGTGTCCTCAGGGGCAGGCCGGTGTGCAAGCATCACAGCCCCAGGGCTCCAGAAGCATCTGGTTGATACCCTAACATTAGTCCCTGGGACTGATTTTGGACTTCGGGCTCTAAGTACAGGAGGAGAACTCAGGTCGCTCCCCGGCTCTGCTGTGCGGCGATTTGCTGCAGCAGCCAGAGCGAAGAGCCACGGGCTGTGAAAAACCCCTTCTCATTACAGTGCACAGTTGGGCCAGCTTGCAAGTCTGGGATGTCACATCTATGGTTAAAGCAGCTTCACTGCTGACAGAGTGACATGGAAAAGGCCCTCTGCCGCGTGCCCATCCACCTAACGTGGACAAATAATTCTGCCCTACTTCTGTGTCCATACTCATCTCAGCCACGTTCAACACTCAAAACCCGCTCGAAGTAAAGATCTTATCATTGACGAATGCCCAGGCAGGTGCGGCCCCACCAGTTCCCCACAGCCCGACACCTGCACCCACCCCTCCGCCCCGGGCCCCCACCTCCCCTGGCATCCAGCACCTGAGCTCCTGGCCATGCAGACTTGGCTACTCAGGGAAACCTGTGGTCAGAGCTGCACACCCATCTTTCCCTCTGCAGCCCCTCCGTGTGCTAAGACCTAAGTGAAGACCCGTCGTCCTGCAGAGCCTCCCCTATCATGCCTCAGCACACCAGGGCGGGTGGGCAGTGATCACTGGCTTGGCCCATAATTGCACCCATGGCCTCATGCGTGACACCCCACCCGCCACTGCCCTTCCCAAGGGCCACAAGCGGCCAGCTCTGACCTGCAGGCACCTCAGCCCCACCCTGTATGGGGGACACTGGGAAACACAGTGGTTGAGAGTCTGCCTTGGGCTCAGGGCATGACCCTGGAGTCCTGGGATCAAGTCCAATATCAGGCTCCCCACAGGGAGCCTGCTTCTCCTTCTGCCTGTGTCTCTGCCTTTCTGTGTCCCATGAATAAATAAATAAAATCTTAAAAAAAAAGTGACAGACGCACATGCGAAGCAAACCCTGTCTCAGGAGGCCAAGCACAGCGATGGCCCCCAAAGCACCTGCCGGCCCTGGGGCAGATGGCCGCTCACATGGAGCAGGACAGGTGCAAGGACCAAGCACTTCTGCCCCTGGAGGGTCCTGGGTCCCGTCACTTGTGAGTCCTTCCCCAACCAGGCTGGGGCACCCCACACATGCCCAGGGCTGCGTGAGGTGCTGGGGACATACGGGCTCTAGCAGGAGGTAGGCCACAGGCCTGGATGCGGAGGAACATAAGGTTGACCAGTAGTAGGACAGCTGTGGAGGAGAAGCTCAGGGTGGGGGCAGAGTGAGGCTGCCCTGAGGCATGGCTGGGACTCCTAGGAGAGAGAACGCACCCAGTAGGGGGACGGCCTGAGGCAGGGGGGTGGGGGGCACCTGTGTCTGTAGAATGGAAAGCAGCCTAGCAGCCCAGCGACAGTAATGAGCCCACTGGACCTCCAAACCCATGTTTACAACATGGCCTTCAGCTGATGGTGATGATGAGCCTCTGAAAGGCTTGAGGCGTGGGAAGAAGGGATTCGGGTCACTGAGAGTAGGGTCCCTGCGATGGAAGGGTCCAGGACCTGCAAACGATGCAGACAAGGTACCCCTCCCAGCTCCCAACTCTAAATACAACAGGAAACATGGGCAGTTACACCCCTGGACGAGGCACTGACATCCCCTGAGGTCATCTCGGGCACTCCAGGTGACCGACCACACTTTCTGGCCAGGCCTAATGGCCTATAGCAGTTTTGGTGGCGTGACATCACAAGGCTCTGGCCCTTGTGATGCATGGCCCTGGACATAGAGTGCAGGGATGGCTGAGGTCAAGAGAGCTGCTGGACGGGCATACTGAGCAGGCCCTCACACTCCACGAGGGCTGTCGGCCCCCACCCTACAAACAGTGCACCCCACATTGTAACATCCATTAAAAACTGAAGAGTTTTAGCAGTTTTTCCAAGTCCTGTACTGAGGCTTTAGCACTTTGTCTTTCCTGCACAGAGCTGTGCCCGCAAGGAAAACCACAAATAAACATGTCACAGCTCTGGGAATGGCCTCCGCAGATGCATCGAACCTCTGCATGCAGAGTTCCAGATGGCAAAAAACGGAAACATCCCTCCAGGATGGCTAGCCGCGCACACAAGTCACTATTCCCACCAGGTCCAAGGCTCAAGCAGGAAGTGAGACCAAAGGGTCAGGGCAGGGCCTGGCAGGACAGGCATGCGCTCCCAGCTAGCTTGGTCTCCTTGGCCACCACCTGCACCACACCCACTGGCTCAGCAGACACTGTCATGAGAGCAATGGCCATGTCTGCAGGACCAGCTCCCTTTGCCACCACGTCCTGAGTACTCACAAGGAGTACAGACACTGAGCCGGGCCTCACACCCACCAGCGGGAGGGCACATACACACATGTGCACACACACACACCTGTTTACTAATGGGGAATGTCAAGCCCAGAGAGGTTTGGTCACTGGCTCAGCACCACACAGCTGACAAGCGGCAGGGCCATGATTCCCAAGCCCAGGCTGGCCATAGAGAGCAGCGGCTGGGGTGGGACCAGCTGTACAGGAGGGACAGCAGGACCTGGGAGCTGCCAGTCACACAGCAGGCAGAACTCAGAACCCATCAGCAGACCCAGCGTCCATGCCAGCAGAGCCGTGGGACACTGCTCATGGTGGTCACACCACCTGCAGCACCGTGGTAGCCCACACACAACTCCCACGCACCCCCCGTCTCGCTCACACACGCCTGCCCACAACCCAAGTGCATGCAGACCAGCCTGAACCTCTCAGGAGGACAATTCTCTGACCCAAAGCGACCTGGACTGCTGGTGGATTAATGGAAAGCTTGGTAAAAGCAGGAAACCATCTCAGAATAACTGAACACAGACACAGGTGCCTCTACAGGTGTCAGTACCTGTGCTGCCAACACCTCGTCCTCGAGCCGAGGCTGCCAACCGCGCTCCCTGGCATTCCTCCCGGGTGAACTGCACCCACCAGACATCAGCTCACTCGTCCAAACCTGTTTCATCCATGTACAAGGTCCACAGGTTGTTCTCAACTTTTCCCCAAGCACATACCTACAACCTCACAGTGACTTTCAGTGACTTGCTTTTATCAAATTTCCCCCAAGTGCTCAACTTATTTTTCACAGAAAAAAGGACAATTCCTTTTGGTCCAGATGGGCTTCCTCCATGTTTTGCTGACAGGACAACAGGGACACAGGTGTGGCTGGCGAGGAGCAAACCACTAGGAGGGGAGAGGCTGGCAGGAGCACGACGGGCTCGTGTGCATCATGCGCGGGATCGAAAACGTCTTTCCCTGGGGCGCCGGGGGCAGGGGTGCAGGGTGAAAGCACAGCAGAGTATGACCTGACTACCTGAGGCCTGACTGCACCTAAACGAGACACTATTTCAAATTTATGCAAACACATCATTTCTGAGCTGTCAGTTCATAACCGGAACACTGCTGCACTATCCACAGTTGCTGAAGGAGCTTCCCGTGCCCAAAGCATCCCACCTAAACCTTCACATAAGTAAGAAGACAACACATGAACCCAAGATCCACGGGCCAGGAAGTGAGCACTAGGGTTTCTCCAAGAGGGTTTCCACAGACAACAGCTCTGTTGTTTGTTTCCCTGATGACAGCACGGGTGTGGCCGTGTCCAGGGCTCCCCAAGGGCAGCTCGGACGCAGCACCCCACGCTGCCTGCCTGGGCTCCCAGGATATGTGATCACCACCCTGATTCCCAGTCGAGAACAGATGCATAGGATGTGAAGAAACCTGCCCACACTAGCTGTCATAGAGTGGGGACCACGCTCGCTCGGGCTGTATGGCTCTCGCAAGGCCACCTCACAGAGGTGCAAGCGGCAAATGGCAGCCCCCACTGACAACTCGCCGAGTGTCATCATCATGAGCAGGAGACGTGTGCATACTTTCCTAGACACAACCACCCACAGTCAAGGACACGGAAGCACCCGGGGGACAGATCCATTGCCCCTGTGCTCCACTTTAACTCTTAGCTGAGTCAGGTATGAAAATCTGGCATATCAACAGTTTCCCAATTATGTTCTTATAATGGGCACTGGGGTAAGGGTAGGGACACCCCTAGCTCCAACCAGGGGACCCTGAGTGCCCTGCCGCATGCCTGCTATGTCCTGAGTCACCTTCCTGCTCTAACCTCAACTACTTAGCCTGTAATACAGAGAGACAGTGTCTCAGCAGCTCCCAAACATCTCCTGGAGCACGGAGCCCCAGCCCCTGCACCTGCCCAGGTGCTGGATGAGTGGACAAGCTGGTCAGGGCATCAGCAGAGAACCCCCAGTGCATGAAGATCCTGGTGGAGCAAGGATCTCGTGGCCACACACAGCGGTTCTGGGAGTCAAAACATGGGGACACGGGGGCCTACAGGACAGACTACAGACCACGGAGACCCCTGCAGGTGGAAGAGGGCCAGGGACGCTCCCAATGCGGGATGACAGCACAGGCAGAAAAGAGCAGGATGTGCAGCAGATGGCTGGACAAGCAAGGGCGAGTCCCCTGAGGGCCAGGTGCCCTGCCACACCCCATTCAGCTTCTGTGCAAACTGTGGCTATATTTTAACAACTGACAACACACGGGGGAGTCTGAATCCCACCATAAAGGTGAAGGAAGGATGGGGCCGCCGTGTGAAAAAAACATGTCCCCACACATGCACGGTCCCCGCAGCCACCAACTGCATGTGGCCCAGGTGCCCCGTGGGAAATCAGGGACCTCCAGCCACCCCACAGCACCATCTACACTGAGCCGAGTCCCTAGGGCTCCGCGGCTGCCACCATAGAGGGTTGCTCCAAAGAGGAGGAGAAACACCTTGACTCCAGAGCTCCCCCAGCTCAGCAGGAAGGAGGCAGCAGGGCATTCAGGTTCCTGTCCCACAATGAGGAGCTTGGGAGTAGCCCCTCAAACCCAAAGGCAAGTAGAGAGCTGAACTTCGGAAAGACAACACATCCCCTCGGATCCTCAAGGGACAGGGGACATGGGGCAAAGCGCTGCCCCCAGACGGGAGTGACAGGCAGCAAGCATGGGAGGCCTGGCTTCCTACAGGGGAGACTCAGCAGCACCCTGGCACCAGAGCAGGACCCCGACCTGTAACAGGCAGTCGCTGGAGGCTCGTGTAGACCCCTCCAAGGGCACCAGCCCCCAAGGTGCTGTGAGGTTTCCTCCAGGAGTTCCAATAGGCTCTGCCAGAGAATTTGGGGGAAAGTCCCTTCAGGCTTCTGGCAGGGAGACAGGAAGGGAGCAGTTTTAAATTCTCCAGAGCACCCTGCTGTTAACAAGGTTGTGCCCTCGGAGGACCTGGTTAGCCAGAGCCCACCCTGCTGGGGTGATAGCAGAGCCCCACTGACCTGGGTGTGGGGACCCCCAACTCTGGTCCCTCCTGCTGTCCTGCCTACGGGGAAGGGAAGAGATGGAGAAACCCTTGTGGGTCTTCACTAGTCACAGGACCACAGAACCCGAGGCCCTCCCCACCACCTCCTCAGGGGCCAGCCTATAGCATTCCTTCTCCCGGTATGTCCTGTCCAGCTGTCTAGAAAAAGGAACAAGGCAAAACAACATGATGTGGAGAGAGAGAAAGCAGCAGATCCAGACGAGGCAGAGATGTGGGAATTATCAGACCAGGAATGTAAAATGACTCTCGTTAATATGCTAAGAGCTCTAAGGATACAGTATCCAGTATGCAAGGTCAGATGGGCAATGTAAACAGAGAGACGAAGACCCCAAGAGAGAACCCCCCCAAAAAATGACAGAAATTAAAAGAAGAGAAATGAGAAGCACCCCTGCTGGGCTTGTCGTTAAAATAGACATAGCTGAGGAAAGACTGTGAGCTGGAGGGCACATCCGCAGAATCTTCCAGCACCAAAGAGCACAACTGACAAACTGTGTCAGCGGAAGTGGAGAGAAAGAATAGACCATCCAAGGAGTGAGTGACAAATACCGAACACGCACCATCCATCTGCACCAGGAGGAGATGAAGAGGAGAGGGATACATATTGAAATCAAGGAGGGTATTTTTCAAAAGTGACGTCAGGCACCAAACCACAGCTTCATGAAGCTCAGAGAGACCAAGCAAAATAGAGGCTCAAAACCTCATAACCTAGCACACCATCTCCTAATTACAGAAAAATCGAAGGTGAAGAATAAATCTGGAAGGAAGTCCGAGGAAAATAAACACCTGACCTCCAGAGGAACAAAGATAAGAGCTGCATCAGCGTCTTCTCGGAAACTGTACAAGATGTGTGCAGAGAGAAACCAGCACGGGGGAACCCTGCACTCTGCAGCCTTCAAGAGTGAAGGAGAAAGAGGCTTCCGCAGATAAACAGGGAGGGAGCTGGTTGGTAGCAGACCTGCAAGAGTGATAAGTTCTTTAGAAAGAAGATGATGACCCAGGTCAGATAGATCACCAAGAAGAAAGGACGAATCTGGAACACAGGAAGGGTTAGTAAAATACAGATTTCTCGTTTTTGCCTGATATAACAGGCAACAGCTTGTTCGAAGTAATGTCAATGATGTGTTTGCTTATGTGCGTGCACTGTGTACATGCTCCCGTGCACCCCATGGGTAGATGACATGTGCTCCCTATCACATGACACACACTCCCACGCTCCCCACACACACACAACACACACTCCCGCACTCCCCCACATGAACACGACATACACTCCCATGCACCCCCTCACTTACATGACAACAGCGATACGGAGGCAGAAGCTGTGATGACTTTGCTATTACAAGGTTCCCACCCACCTGTAGAGCAGCACAGTATGGTTTTTTTGTTGTTGTTGTTGTTGCTTTAGGATTTTATTTATTTATTAATGAAAGAGAGAGAGAGGCAGAGACACAGGCAGAGGAAGAAGCAGGCTCCATGCAGGGAGCCCAATGTGGGACTCGATCCCGGGACCCCAGGATCACACCTGGGCCAAAGCAGGTGCTAAACCACTGAGCCACCCAGGGATCCCCAGCACAGTTTGATTTTTAAAGTGAACTTGGATTAGTGGTAAATGTGTGTTACAAACTCCAGAGCAACTGCTAAAAAAGCTAAAAAAGAAGTATAACTGAATATGCTAATAAGGAGGGAGAAAAAAAATGAAACCATGTAAAATGGTCAATGAAAACCACAGAGGCAGGGGCACCCAGCTGGCTCTGTCGCTGGAGCACACGACTCTTGATCACAGGGTCACAATGTTGAGCCCCATGTTGGGCACAGAGATCACTTAAAAAATAAAAGAACATAAAACTACAGGAGGCAGAAAAAAGAGTAAGAGACAAATACCAGGAACAGATGACAAGGGCAACAAACAGAAAACAGAAACAAACATATTAATACAACTGCATCAAGAATCACCATGAATGCCAATGGCCCACACGCAGCAGTTAACAGGGGTGGTTAGAGCAGATCAAAACGCAGGGCCCAACTGCATGCTGTCTCCAGAAACCCGCTTTAAATACACATACATATAGATGAAAAATAAAAGGAGAAAAACACACTGTGCCAACCACACTCATCAAAAGCAAGCAGGAGCAGCTGTGTGAATCTCAGAGCAGACTTCAAAGTAAGGGAAGTCATGAAGGATAAAGGTGGCATACAGCAATCCTCAGTGCATATGCCCCAACACCACAGTGTTGACAAAACTGTGGGACAAACAGAAGGACCAACTACCATAGTGTGACACGTCAGCATCTTCTGTCAGAACTGGAAGGACCCAGCAGCAGAAAATCAGTAAGGGCTTAGCTGAACTAAACAACTATCAGTCAACTGGATATAACGGATGTGTAGACAACTTTGTCCAGCAACAGCAGAATGCACATTTCTCTCGAGCTCATACAAAACACTCACCAAGACAGACCACATTCCGGGCCACAAAACACAGCCCAACAAATTTCACAGAATAGAAATCCTATGCCTGTCTTCAGAACACAGGGGGATTGAACTAGAAATCGCTAAGAGAAACATAACGAAAACCCCAAAATACATGGAGAATAAACAATGTACTTCTAAAAACACACAGGTCAGGGGGATCCCTGGGTGGCGCAGCGGTTTGGCGCCTGCCTTTGGCCCAGGGCGCGATCCTGGAGACCCGGGATCAAATCCCACGTCGGGCTCCCGGTGCATGGAGCCTGCTTCTCCCTCTGCCTGTGTCTCTGCCTCTCTCTCTCTCACTGTGTGCCTATCATAAATAAATAAATAAATAAATAAATAAATAAATAAATAAATAAATAAATAAATAAATAAATAAATAAATAAATAAATAAAATAAAAATAAAAACACACAGGTCAAAGAAGAAATCTCAAGAGATACTTTAAAATGTTTTAAACTAAATGAAAATGAAAATGCAACTTATCAAAGGTCGTGGGATGCAGCCAAAGCAGTGCTCAGAGGTAAGTGTATAGCACTGAATGCACATAGTAGGAAGAAAGAAAGATCTAAAATCAATAATCTATGTTTCCACTTAAGAAACTAAAAAAAAGGACAAATTATATTCAAAAATAAGAAAATAATAATTAGAACAGAAACCAATGAAATTGTCAACATAAAATTAATAGACACAAAAGCTGGTCCTTTGGAAAGATCAATCAATTCAATAAGCTTCTAGCCAGGCTAAGAAAAAGAGAGAGAAAACACAAAGCACTAATATCAGAAATGAAACAGGTGACATCATTATAGATCCTATGGAAATTAAAAAGATAATAAAGAAATACTATAAACAATTCTGTCCATAAATGTGGTAACTTAGATGAAATGGACCAATTCCTTGAAAGACACAATCTGCCAAAAATTACATGAGGAAAAAAAAAAGATGATCTGAATAATCCTATATCTATTAAAAATACTGAAATAATAATAACCTTCCAAAACAGAAAGCACCAGACCCAGATGGATCCACTGGTGAATTCTACCTAACATTTAGGGAAGAAATTACACCAATCTTGTCCAATCTCTTTCAGAAGATAGAAGCAGAGGGAATACTTCCTGACTCATTCTATGAGGCCGGGATTCCCCTAATAATACCAAAATCACAAAAGGCATTGCAAGAAAACTACAGACCAATGTCTCTCATGAACAGATACAAAAATCCTCAAGAAAATATAAGCAAGTCGAATCCAACAATATATGAAAATAATTATACCCCACAAACAAGTGGGATTTATCCTAGCTATGCAAGGCTAATTCAACATTTGAAAGATGAATGTAATCCATCATATCAAAATGCTAAAAATTTTTTTAAAATCACATAATAGGTTCATATCGACACAGAAAAAGCATTTGACAAAATGCAACACCTGTTCATGATAAAAACTCTCAGTAAACTAGGAATAGAGGGAACTTTCTCAAATTAATAAAAACTCTCTACAAAAATCCTACAGCCAACGTCATATTTCATGGTAAGAAACTCAAAGTTTCAGGTACAGGGATCAGGTAGGATCAGGTACAGGGCAGGGACATTCCTTTTCAACACTGTACCAGAAATCCTTGCTAATATAATAAGGTAAGAAAAAGAAATTAAAGGTACATAAAATGGGAAGAAAGACAAAATTGTTTTTATTCAAGATGACATGATCATCTATGTAAAAACTCTGAAAGAATAAAAAAAAACCCCTGAAATTAGGTAAGTACAGTCCCATTGTAGGATACAAGGTTAATATACAAAAGCCAAGTGTTTTCCTATATACCAACAACAAGTAGAATTTGAAATTAAAAACACAGTAATATTTACATGAGCACCCTTGAAAATGAAACAGGTATAAATATAAGAAAACACATATACATACAATATATATGCAAGATCTATGTGAGGAATACTATGAAACAGATGAATGAAAGAATGGAAAGACTGTCCATGTTTATGGGTAGGAAGACTTAATTTTGTCAAGATGTCAGTTCTTCCAAAATTGATCAACAGATTCAACGCAATTCTAATCAAAATCCCAGCTAGTTATTTTGTAGATACTGACAAAGTGATTCTCAAGTTTACATGGAGAGGCAAAAGACCCAAGATAGCCAACATGATATTGAAAGAGAAGAACAAAGCTGGAGAACTGACATACCTGACTTCAAGACTTAGTATAAAGCTACAGTAATTAAGACCATGATACTGGAAAAAGAACATGTTAATGGAACTGAACAGTGAGCTGAGAAATAAACCCCCATTAATACAGTCCACTGATTTGCAAAGGCAAAACAACGGAGCAAAGACAGGCTCTTTAACAAAAGGTGCTGCAACAACTGGACATCCACATGCAAAATGATGAATCTAGACATAGGCCTTACACTGTTCACAACAATCAACTCAACAATACACCAAAATGTAAAATGCAAAACATCTAAAACTCCCAGAAGATAACATAGGAGAAAATCTAGATGACCCTGGATGTTCTGATGCCTTTTTAGATACAACACCAAAGACACAATTCATGGATGAAATAATGATTAACTGGACTTGCTTTCAAGTCAAAACTTCTGCTCTGGAAAGACAATATCAAGAGAATTAGAACACAAGCCACAGACTGGGAGAAAATATTAGCAGAAGACACATCTGACAGAGGACTATTATCCAAAATCTACAAAGATTTCTCAAAACAATAGGAAAACAACCCAGTTAAAAAGTGGCCCAAAGACCTTAATAGACACACCCCATCAAAGAAGATATACGATGCCAACTAAGCATACGAAAAGATGCTCCATGTCATACATCATCAGGGAAATGCAAATTAAAACATCAGTGAGCTACCACCACATACCTAGAATGGCCAAAATCTGGAACCCCAACACCACCAAATGCTGGTGAGGATGGGGGGCAACAGGCACTCTCATTCACTGATGGTGGGAATGTTGCATGGTGTGGTCACTTTGAGACAGTTTGGAAGCTTCTTACAAAAGAGAACATGCTCTTACATACAATCCCCGACAGTCATACTCCTTGGCATTTACACAAAGAAGTTAAGACTCTTATGCCCATACAAAACCTGCACGTGGATGTCTACAGCAGCTTTGTTCATAATCGCCCAAACTCGGAAGCAATAAAGATGCCCTTCGATAAGTGAATGGTTTAATAAACTGTCTATGTCTGGACAATGGGATATCATTCAGCACTAAAAACAGATGAGCTATCAGGATGAAAAGACATGGAGGAACCTTACATGCATATTACTAAGTGAAAGAAACCAATCAGAAAAGACCACTATTCTGTGATTCCAATAAAACTGACATTCAAAACTATGGAGACAATGGACAGATCAGTGATTGTTAGAGGTGGGTCAGGGAGCAAGATAAATAAGCAGAGTATGGAGGATTTTTTAGGGCAATGAAAATACTCCACTGGATACTATTAATAGGTGGACACATGTCGTTAAATGGGTGTCCAGACCCACAGAATGCACAACAGCAAGAGTGACCCTAACGTACATGATGTACTTTGGATCAGGACACTGTGTCGATGCAGGCTCATCCATGGTACAAGATATACCATTCTTGTGACGATGGGGGTAGGGGTGGGGGTGAGGGTGGGGAAAGGATGTATAAAAAAATTTTTCCTCTCGATTTATTGTAACCCTAAACCTGTTCTAAAATTTAAGTATTTACAAAAAGGCAATTTGGGGGCACCTGGGGGGGCTCAGTCGGTTAAGCATCCAACTCTTGATTTTAGTTCAGATCGAGATCTCAGGGTAGAGAGATTGAGCCCCGTGTGAGACTCAATGCTGGGTGCAGAGTCTACTTGAGATTCTTCCTCCCTCTCTGCCCCCCACCCTGCTTCTGCCTTTCTCAAAAAAAATTAAAAGAACAAGGTAGTTCCACGCATGTCAGCCTGTGAATACCATCAAGACATAAAAGAAAGAAAACGCAATTAACAAATGGACAAAGGATCTAATGGGATGTCTCTCCAAAAATCTACAAACGGCCAATAAGCACACGAAGCTGCGCAGTACCATTAGTCACCAGGGAAATGCAAATCCCAACCACGAGGCTCCACTCCACCACTGGGGATAACGAGAAACCCGAGCACCGGGAGGGTGTGGGGGCTGTAACCTCCACATATGCTGCTGGGGACGCAATGCGAGGTGGCCTCTGAAGAAGGGCATGCACAAACTTAGTGCCCGGCCGGGCGGTGCCACTCCCACTGCAGACCCCAGAGAATCGAAACCTGTCCCCAGTGTTCACAGCAGCACCGTTCATAACAGCCATCATGTGGAGAGGACCCGCATGTGCGCCAAAAGAAGGACACACACAGGTGGTCTGCCCACATAGTAGAGCCTTGTTTCCCTGTAACAAGACATGAAGCCCTAACCAAGGCTATGAAGGGCTGGACCCTGCTAACAGCAGGTCAGTGAAAGGCACCAGGTACAAAATCTCCTGGGAGGCCATTTTCAGCATATGTGCAGGACAGGCAAGCCCACAGGGTCAGAAAGCAGATCTGTGGTTGCCAAAGGCTGCAGGGAAATGGGAAGAGGATGCTAGCAGGTACTAAGGTTCGGCCATGTGTGCTAAAAACCACCAAACCTTACATTTTAAACGGGTGAACATTATGGTCCGTGAATCATGTCTCCGTAAAATACATAAAGTATTTCCTAAAAACACAGCTCAGGCCCCTCTCGCTTGCTCACACACAAGCAGAGGACAGAAGCCCGGGGTGTGGCCTTGGGGGCCTAGGAAGGGGGCTGGCCCCGTGGGAGCCCCAAGACCTCAGACAGAACTCTTCCAGGCCAGCTTCTGCTTGGCACAATATGAGGCAAGCAACAGGCATTCCCCACATGCTAAAAAAAAAAACACCAACTACCTGAAAGGACCTTGTCAATGACAAATGCAAGGTGCTTTCAGAATTTCATACATAAGATTATAACATCAGAAATAATCAATTTTCAGTTTCATATGTTGCTTTCCAAAGACTCACTTGAGCTCAGTGCCCCACTGTTTGAAAGAGAAATTAATGGAATTTGGGTGCCCTGGGGCTGGCTGATGAGCTGCTTGTGCTCCCACCAGCTCTCCAGGGACGGTTTCCACAGCGAGGACATTTCTGGCTTTTTCTGCAGAAGCATCTGGATGCGGGCAAATTACATCTGAAAGACAGGCAAACAAACATCAGTTCCTCAACACTTCCACGTGGGCCTGGGTTCCTACCTGAGGCATGGACTTGATGGGCTATATAAACACCTGGAGGACACCTGCCACATGGCGTCACCTGGGGTGGCTTCCATGTTCTGCGACCACTTTCACCTAAACTACTTCAATGTTTGGGACATGCTCCAAAGCACCCAGGGTCCCGGCACCAGCCCAGGAACAGGAGAGGCAGGGTAGGGTCCCCTCTGCTGTCTCGCGGCTCGGCAGAGCAGCATAACGTGATGGCCAAGGTCCACTCGCCTGCATTGATGGAATGACTCCAGGATAAGCCACAGGCCATGATGCAAAGTGCAGATCAGATTATACTAACACTCTTCCTCCAAGAAAAGGGCGAGTAAGAATATTCTGCATGCATATGCTAACATCTGCAGTGGTGACCTCAAGGAAGTAAGTTTGGGTGTCCCAGAGAGTGGCTCAGTAAAGCCACAGAAGCACTGGAGCTAAAGCCTGATCAAATTCCAGAATAGCTTTAAAATGTAAGCTTTTGCAATACTGAAGGTTGAAACAGTATGACGTCTAGGATTTGCTTCAAAAGAAGAATATTTGGTTATTTAACAAATAAATAATAATATTTGCTTCAAAATAACAAAGTGGGTAGGGGTGTCCAGGAAACCTGATGTGTCCATGAGGTAGTAATTTCGGGAATCACCCCGAAAACATGGGGGCAATCTTACAGATTCTCTGCATAAAACTTCCCATAGTAAGAAATTAACATTTTGAAAAGATGTCCCCAAAGACAAATGCTTTGTATTTTCCCCAATGGGATACTCTGAGAGTAGGGCACGCTTGTGAACAGACGGCGGCTTGCCCTACACATCCCCTTCACAAAGCATCTCCACTCTACGGTGTAAACCCTCACTCTCCCCATAAAGGCAAAAGCCGAAAGGCCTGCTGAACGCGGGACATCGGGAAAGAGCGGCTTCTCGTCAGAGGAGTGCCAGATCTGAGCAACTCGGGACAGCGTCTGCGGAGGAACAGCACACAGGGAATATGGGGTGCGGGCCTGGAAACCGACCCCAAAGATGGGCTCTCTCTGTGTAGGTGGGTCACCAGGGGGCCACGATGGAAAGAGTACCCTGTGAGCAACATGAAGGGAGGGCCGTGTGTCAGTACGGGGTACCTGGCTCTGGCCCACAGGGAGGGCGCGCAGCCAGAGCAGGTCCAGAGTGGGAAGAGCAGGAGGGGCACTGGGGAACAGAACAGGGGGCAGCCAGGAGTTACACCTGAGCACAGGTGCCCGAATCTTGGCTCGATTTACCAGTGCACGGTGAGCACGGCACCCTCAGCCTACACCAACAGCAAGAACACATCTAGGGAGGAGACATAAGATAAAAGAGCATGATGCAGAGCCTGGGGTTCCAGAAGACGCTGCAGGGACCTTGGACAAGGTGGGGGAAGGCCCCACTCACGGTCCCACTATGGTGGCTCCTCTTCACTTCTCCACAGCCTCAGCGCCCGATATCTCAGTTGGAGTTCCAGGAAACAGAAAACAGGTTCCAACAGAACCGGGACCAGTCCCCTGGCCCTGGGAAGACGAGCACCACACCCCAGGGTGGGGCACCGCCACAATGCCTAGCCAATCGCTGGCGCATGAGGGACACCTCCATTCTTTCGGGGATGGGCTAAATCGAGGCTTGGGCTCCCCCAGGGGTGGTCCTCTCAGAGCCTTGCAGCGAAGCAGCACAAGCCAGGCAAGGAAGTGGACGTAGCGCTAGTGTCTGCAGCAAAGCTGGCCCGCCTCCTTCTGTGTGGCTGGGGACAGGTGAGCGGTGGCTGTCAAACATTTGTGCAGAGCGCCTCCAGCCAACAAAACTCCAGGCTCTGCAGCCGCCCTGAGGCCACACTGGAGCCACTTCCCGAGGAGCTCAAGGCCCAAAGGCTGTGTCAGAGAGAAGGGCCAGAGGCGAGGGGGGACGCTGGTGGACACAGCATCTCTGTAGGTAATCACTCCACACGAAAAAGCAATTTCCCAATTTTGCTATTAGCATCATTTTGCCTCATCTTTGGCTTTTGAACAACAGTAGAGTTCCTTGTTAGGAGCAGAGCAGCTGGCTTCCCCACCCACGACCTCACATCAGCATTCGGGAGCCACCTGGCGGGGACACCAGCCAGGTGATAGCATAGTTTCCCTGAAGTCCTGATGGGCACCGACCCAATCCCGGGGCTTTGGTGGGAAGGTTCTGGCGTTCAGATGTTCCCTGCTCTGCTCAAATGTTTTGCTTTTGTTCTTCCAAAGATTTTATTTATTTATTTATTCATAAGAGACAGAGAAAGAAAGAGAGAGAGGCAGAGGGAGAAGCAGGCTCCATGCAGGGAGCCCGATGTGGGACTCGATCCCGGGTCTCCAGGATCACGCCCTGGGCCGAAGGCAGCACTATACCGCTGAGCCACCCGGGTTGCCCATGTTCAAATGTTTTAAATGCCCTCACGGCGACCCTGAAGGATGGATGGATCCAGGTTTTCACATTTCCCAGGTTCTGACAGTGCCGCCTCTCAGTAGGGGTGCTGGGACCCCCGCTCTCCAGACCTGGAGCCCTCCCCACGGGCCATGCTGACCCTCCCAACAGTGACAGCAGAACTCCCCTTGCTCTTCCACTGTCTCAACCCTGCCGGGACGTCGGGTCATTTGTGAAAGGGAGAAAGCCACGGGCAAAGGCCACTCCCACAGGAGACACAGAACACAGCAGAACACGTCCTCTGTGGGAGCTGGAGAACACAGAGGGCTTAACAAGAACAAGCTTCTTCTTTCCCCTTTATCTCAGAGTTTTACTCCAGGTTGTGGAGGGGCGATCAGAGGCATCAGAGAAATCTAAGTGAAGGCAGACTGTGTACGGAGCACGGAGGCTCTCCCCAGTGGGCCAGTCTACACATCCCGCCGGGCTGCTCCCACCACGGAGGTAAACCTTGTGACCAGCAGCCAGCAGAGAGGGGCTCATACGCACCGGGGACCCAGACTATGAATGAAGAAAAGATGGAGGGATGAGGAGCCAGGGTGGCAGGCCCTGTAGGTCCCCAAAGAATTCGTGCATCTCCCTCTGACCTGCCTCTCCTGCCATCAACTTCTGGGAGATCCCAAGACAGGGTGGGGCCCACATCTGGCACACGGCTTCCCTCTCCTGCCTCTGCCACCTCCTGCAATCCACTCAGACCCCAGCCTCAGCACCAGTATCATCCCAGTTCACTTGCACCCCATCCTCTCTCACCAATACCCACCCAGCTCACCTGCACCCCATTCTCCCTCACCAGCACCTACCCAGCTCA
Source organism: Canis lupus familiaris (assembly GCF_011100685.1). Taxonomy (NCBI): domain Eukaryota; kingdom Metazoa; phylum Chordata; class Mammalia; order Carnivora; family Canidae; genus Canis; species Canis lupus. Next base: position 58,760,539 of record NC_049224.1, read on the forward strand.
CCTGTACCCCATCAACCTCACCAACACCCACCCAGCTCACCTGCACCCCATTCTCCCTCACAGCACCCACCCAGCTCACCTGCACCCTATCAACCTCACCAAAACCCACCCAGCTCACCTGCACCCCATCTACCCTTAGCCAGGCTCTGAGGAGGCCCCTCCCAGGCACAGCTAGAAGCCATCCTCACACACACATTGTTTTCCGGATCTGATGTGAGAAATCACAGCACATCCGGCCAGGAGTCTCAGAGAGCATCCTGTTCACAGATGGGGAAACGGTGTGTCCAAGTCCGGAGAGCTCTGCGCACTGGGACTGGCTGCCTCTCAGGCACAACGCTGGAGTTGTGGATGCCACTTCCAAACGACACATAGCATTTGTGGTACTTTATAATCGGGGTCACACAACAGCACAGCCTCTCTGACCAGCTCACGGGGAGACAGCTTAAACAAGTCCGTGGAGCCACCACAGCTTTGCATCCTGCCCCATGCGGGCCCTGCCCTCTGCCAGCTGCAGTCCCTGCAGAGTCACCAGCTGAGAGAGCAGCCGCCTCACCTCACCTGCCCCGAGGAGGAAGTGTGTGGTCTCCCCTGAAACCGTCTGTTCTGCCATTTTCTGTTAAGAGGCACCAGCTGTACTCAGACGGGTACTTGGGTGCTCCAGACTCTTGTGATGAGTGCTTCTGTGGTCCTCAACTTGCAGGAAGTCTCAAAACACCAGGTATTGCCATCCCCCGCTGGTTTGCTCATCAGTATACGTGGTAAATGAAGTAAACAGAACTGCATGCAGCTCCTGGGCCAGGGTCATCAGCTCCTTATGTTGCCTCCTGCCCAACAGCTGGGAAGGCCCCTGCACGTCGTCTTTGTCAAGTACTGCTTCATGGAAACTAGGTCTTCACCGTGCAGGTGCAGAGATGAGCAGGGTGTGCGTGTGTGTGGCAGGGCGAGCCCACAGGGCCCAGTCTGGGGTGCAGAGTTTCTGTGTGCGGCAGGGTGAGCCCACAGGGCCTGGGATGGGTGCAGAGTCCGTGTGTGGGGCAGGGCCTGATGCGGGGTGTGGACACCTGTAGGGTTTCTGTATGAGGCAGGGCAAACCCACAGGGCCCGGTATGGGGTGTGGAGTCCATGTGTGCAGCAAGGCGAACCCTCAGGGCCCAGTGTGGGGTATGGAGACCTGCAAGGTTTCTGTGTGACATAGGGTGAGCCCGCAGGGCCCAGTGTGGGATGCGGAGTCCATGCAGCAGGGGGAGCCTGCAGGGCCCAGTGCAGGATGCAGAGTCCGTGCGGCAGGGTAAGCCTGCAGGGTGCAGAGACCCGTAGTCTCTGTGTGAGGTTGGGAGAGCCCACCGGGGCCGGTGTGGGGTGTGGAGTCCATGTGTGTGGCAGGGCGAGCCCACAGGGGCCGGTGTGGGGTGTGGAGACCCGCAGAGTTTCTGTGTGAGGTAGAGTGCGCCTGCAGGAGCCTGGTACAAGATGTGGGTGTGGAGGAGATGGACACCACCAACCATCCCTCTCTGCAGCCTGACTGATGCAAAGCTGCAAATCCTGGTCACGAGATTTCCATGCCTACACGGAAAGCACCAACTCCTGAGAAGGAATGTTAGCAGGCCGGGGTGGTGGTGCCCGCTGGGCTCCAGGGCTCCTGCAGCCCCTCCTTTCTCACAGTGTGAGGACCCTGCCTCCCCACTTCCCTGCCAGCTAGGGGACAGTCCAGCTGAGGAGGTGCAGGCTGAGGGGCCCCAGGGCACCCACAGTGGCCAAGTGGGAGATCTGACCCACGAAGGACCGTGAACAGCACCAGCCCCGGCAAGTGGCTCTGCCCACTGCGTGCTGCCCATCATGAAACCAACACGTCCCCTTTTAGATTTTCTGTTGATGACAAGTAAATGTAACCCCAATGGATTCAAAATTGTATCATACTATTATACTTAACACAGTCTGCCATCTGTCCTTCATAACATGACTGCAAGGGGTGGACACACTGTTCACATTCTAGCCCTGACCCCATGCTTGGCTTTTTGATTTTCGAATATAAAGTCACATTATCTCTACTCTGAGACCGTCCAGGAATTACCAGGACTTGTGAAAATGCCACAATCTGGAAAGGGACAAAACCGGGTAGCATCTCCCTCGGGGAGATGATGGAGTGCAGGCTTTGAGAACAGAGGGTGCACACGTCTGGGAACGCGTCATGGGGCGCTCCACCTTCAGGGGGGCATAGGGGTCACCACCGGCGGACCCCAGCTTCTTGTCCACTAGGGGCGCTGGGCATGGCCCTGGCCAACCCCTGAGGTCATTATCAGGCTTGAGTATGACTCAGCACACAGAATCACCAGAAGCTGGGGAACACCACCAATGAAACAGGGTCATAGTAACTCTGGTTCCCAACATCCATGTGGGCTGCCCTGCCATGGTGAACGGCTATGCACAAGAAAGTAACATGGGTCCCCCCACCTGTGACTCACCTGAGTTATCTCTGGCTACGAGACCCTTAGAGAAATCCCCCGGGGTCGGGGAGGTCCTGCTGTCCCACCTGACCATGTCCAGACCACTGCAGTACTCCCACCGCTTCTGTTGGAGCTCCTGCAGCCAGTAGGTCATGAGCTGACGATTAGGAGCCTGCAAAGGGGGGGGGGGGGGGACGGACAGTGTTACGGAGCCATGGCAGGACAGATAGACACCCTGTCCCAAGGCCAGTGGCAGTAAGTCACCATCGGGATGGGCAGCTGCTGCTCATGCAATCCAGCAGAGCAAGTGGCATGAACACCGGGAAGTCATCCTGGTGAGAAATCCTCCCATTTGTGGGACCTGGGATTCTGGGAAGACACAGAACACCTTCCACAGGTGGTTTTAGGAAGGCTGGGCATTCTCACTGCCCCTGTACATGGCACTTGCACAAAGCCCATCTCGAGAGCTCCCGCCTTGTGCAGTCAGGGGTGGCGTCCTGGCCACGCCATGTCAAATAACCGTATTTCCACCTGTTAGCCTCTGGGAAGGCATCCAAGGATGCTCCACGCTGGAAACCAGAGGAAGGGCACTGGGCACTGTGGCGACCCCCTCCTACTGCTCCTCAACATGGGCACCATGACAGACCAGCTTTGACAATCCTTGGTTTAAAGGGGAAATCTGGGGGGAAACAGTACCTCATGATCCTCTCTCACTCAATCCCTGAGGCAAAAACAAAGTCACATGTTCTCAATGTCTGACCCATTATTCATGTTACAGAAATCTGGTCAATATGGCAACAAAACCACCTCAAGGCAATGATTAACTGGGGTTCCTTCCTTCCTAAAAATCCGGAAAGCACCAAAAGCATCTCGACTTCGATCCCAAGCAGCTAGTGAAAGGATCCAGGGCACATTCTGTCAGCAGGGAGGTGCGGCCACAGGGTGCTGAGAACCCAAGACAAACACGCACAGGCAGTGCCCTGCGGCCAATTGCCACAAGTCCAGCCAGCCTCCGCGGGTTCCCTCTGGCACTCCTGCACGGAGGACCCGCCAAGGGCCAACCTCGCCCCCTCCTGATTAGATCAGCATCACTAACTAGGCTCTTGGTCACCCGGTTCAATCTGGGTTCAACAGGTAAAGTTTGTCCAGATAAGCCCGGCACCACGGCCACTGGACACATGACATGAGCTGGTGCCACATGAGGTGGTGCAGGAATACTTTGGATACCTCGGATTAACAAATATATTTATTAAAGTTATCTCACCTACACTGACAACTTAAAGCACACAGGTCATGGCTCACACCATGTGACAAACATGCTGCTCTAGACCGCGGTGCCACGAGCAGTCCATGTTGAGCGCCAAGCTTGGTGGGACATGGCTTTGGGGACAGAAATAGGGCCAAGGGCATCGGGTTCCTGGGGTGTGGTGCAGCTGCCACCTCTCCCCTCCAGGACTGTATGACTGAAGATGATTTCTCTGCTCTTCAGCCACGGAGATGCCGACGGCAGGTGAGCTCATCAGCTGATGGCTCACTGTTTCAGCGCTTCCATTGCCCTCCTCCAACAGAGCAAGCTGACCCTCAAGCACTCTGATGTCCTGGAACATTCCATGAGCCACAGCTGGGTGCTGACAAATGAGCTGGTCAGTGCTGAAGCCTGTCACCAGCACACATACCAGCCAAGCACCCAATGGCCAGAGGGATGGGGAGCAGGACTGGGAGACCATCTGCCCCCTACTGCCAATTTACAATGCTCGAATCCCACATTCTGGAGAGCCAGATGGGCATTCCACTCATGCTGGAAGGGGCAGAGCCAACACTTAGCACACAGGAGGTGCCTATGGGTGACAAGCGTCCAGCAAGAGGCCAGGTGACAGCATCTGCCATCTCAAGACACAGGCGGGCCATATCCTCAGTCTTACAGAACACTAGTCTCCCCAACTCCTACACAGCCTTTAAAGCCCCATGTAAATATTCCTTCCAGATCAGCCTGGGTGGCTCAGCGGTTTAGCACCGCCTTCAGCCCAGGGCATGATCCTGAAGACTGGGGATCGAGTCCTGTGTCAGGCTCCCTGCATGGAGCCTGCTTCTCCCTCTGCCTGTGTCTCTGCCTCTCTCTCTCCCTCTCTCTCTGTGTCTCTCATGAATAAATAAAATCTTTAAAAAAAAATAAAGTAAATGTTCCCTCCAGAGAGTTTCCTTGACCTGAGCCTGCACGTTCTCTCCATCCACTGAATGGGATATACTCCAGGTAGGCTCCCCATGGATGCAAGTCTACTCCTTGCATGTCTCTCATTAGCCTAAGCTCCCTGAAGGCAGAGGCCAGACCTGCTGCTCTCGATGTGGTCCAAGATGCCTGATGCAGTGTCTTATAGACGGTTAGGCACTCAAATGTCTGACTCATCCTCTCCCCATGTTCAGCTGCTGCTACTGCTCCAAGGCAGCTAATTTCAGTCAAACACGGCACCAGTCCCCACAAACCAAACAGAACATCTTGGAAAGGCATCCCTCCACAGTCGGGTGAGCATCCTGAGTCAGGGACAGACTTGGACTAGGCAGGCACAGCACTGACAGGACGCCTGCTGTGTAGTTCCACGTCATGTCCATTCAGAGAATGAAAACCAGGCCGCCCACCTCTGGCCTGACACAGACTTCAGTCTTCAGTGGCTGAGAAGAACCACACAATGCCCCTGCTGCCCCCGTCCCTTCCCCTGGACTCCCCCCAAGCCTGGTGCTCTTCCCAGGGCTCAGAAAAGTCCTAGAATAAAGTCATCTGGTCACAAGTGAGTTCATATCAACATACATTTCTCCAGGGCCCGCTCCTCGCAGGTGGGTGTGTTATTAGGGGGAGGGCTGGCACAGGGAGCCAACAGCATCACGGGAATCAGGCCTGGTCCCTGACCACATTCCCACCACGCAATACCCCCAGGTCTCCAGCCCTGCAGTAAAGAACCTCCACCATCACGCCTTAGCCCACTGGAGAAGCTGCACAAAGCTTGTCCCCTGTGACTCAATGTCATTCCTGGGTATCTACCTAAAGGAATCCCAAAAACAGGAAATGGAAAGATGCCATGTACACAAAAATGTGTGTTCATTCACTCGGCAAATATTTACCAGGCGCGTAACATAGGCCAAGTGCCACCATCCACGCCAAGGACACAGAACTGGGTGCAACCCAGTCAATTCTTGCCTCAGACACGCCCAGTGAGCAAAGGGTATCCTTTACAATGGCAATAAACAGCTAGAAACATGGTCACAATTACAACCAAAATACAAAATGCCTGGCCTGGGAGAGCCTTGTGCATTACAGAAACTTTCCAAAAATCCAAAATGCTACAGGAGCTCATCAAGGCATGGCAAGGAGATAACAAAATTCATCTAAAGTGTAACCTTTGAGAACTCTGAACAAAACAGATGAGGCGTGAGGCTCTGCCCTGCCAAGCAGAGAGGCTCGTGATGAAGGCACGACTGGCCCGTGTGTGCCACCAGGGAGTCCAACGCAGAGCTAAGCAGGTAGCAAACACAGCACCTCAAACAAGATCAGTGGGAATATTCACTATTAAACCATGGCATTAAAAAAATAAATAAATAAATAAACCATGGCATTAGGACAACCGGTTAGAAATTTGGAAAGAAATAAAATGATTTGGGGATCCCTGGGTGGCTCAGCGGTTTAGAGCCTGCCTTTGGCCCAGGGTGCGATCCTGGAGTCCCAGGATCAAGTCCCACGTTGGGCTCCCGCATGAAACCTGCTTCTCCCTCTGCCTGTGTCTCTGCCTCTCTCTCTCTCTCTCTCTCTCTGTGTGTGTGTGTGTCTCTTGTGAATAAATAAAATCTTTAAAAATAAATAAATAAAATGATTTCAAATTTGATTCGAGATTTGAAATGTACAATAAAAATCATTTAAATCACCCAAAGAAAATGCCTACGGAATTAAGTTTGTCACTTTCTGCATCCCACAACGATGGCCGAGTAGATTTCTGCCGATTTTCAAAGGTGTGCATGAGGGTCTGACTCTGGACTTTATTTTTTTTTTAAGATTTTATTTATTTATTCATGAGAGACACACAGAGAGAAAGGCAGAGACACAGGCAGAGAGAGAAGCAGGCTCCATGCAGGCAGCCCGATGTGGGACTCGATCCCAGGTCTCCAGGATCATGCCCTGGGCTGAAGGCGGCACCAAACCGCTGAGCCACCTGGGCTGCCCTGACTCTGGACTTTAAACCTGCCGTGTAGCACGGTGCCAATCCACACAAGTTCTCTTGGCAGAGATAGGAACACGACATAGGGTTGATTATTCTCCCCAGCAACGAAGGGGAAGTTGCTACTGCAACAACCCTATTCTCTTAGAACGTAAAGACCTTTCTAATCCCCAAAAGAAATGTCTGTCCAAAAACACCAGATCCAGAATTAAAAGACAAATAATATTAAAAAAAAAAGACAAATAATAAACGAAGACACAGAGTAAACAACCTGCAGGTGGTGGAAGAGCGCATGGCCCCGGCCACACAGCTCTGCAGGCATTCACGCTGCAAGGACTCCTGTCTGCCTAGGAGCTCCTGTTCATCTTCTTCTTCTTTTTTTTTTTTTTTTTAAGATTTTATTTATTTATTCATGAGAGACACACAGAGAGAGAGGGAGGCAGAGACACAGGCAGAGGGAGAAGCAGGCTCCATGCAGGGAGCCTGACGTGGGACTTGATCCCGGGTCTCCAGGATCACGCCCTGGGCCGAAGGCGGCGCTAAACCGCTGAGCCACCTGGGCTGCCCTCCTGTTCATCTTCTTTAAAAAAAAAAAAATGCAGGGATCCCTGGGTGGCGCAGCCTGCTTCTCCCTCTGCCTATGTCTCTCTGCCTCTCTCTCTCTCTCTCTCTCTCTCTGTGTGCGACTATCATAAATAAATAAAAATTAAAAAAAAATAAAAAATAAAAATAAAAAAAAATGCAACAACACATTTTAGACTTGTATTTCAAATAATAGTAACGACCTATGTTTGCTGTGCAAAATCTGGAAAACACAGGAGAACCTGACCACAACCCCATCACCGGATACAATGTCAATAATGCTTTGCTATGTGTCCTCTCGAATATTCTTCTGTCCCCAAACACACCTACCGATTCCCTTCACAACCCTGAGGACGATACATTCTCCGTGACATGCGTCGCCAGCGGGCCTGTGATGCCCCGTTGGGAGTACGTGAGTGACCACAGGAACATACCTAGTGTCACAGCTGCGACAGTCAAACCTGCTCACACCCAGCAAGCTTGAAACAGTACCAACAAGCCACCCCTACTCACCGGGCAACAGCTATCCCCGTCTCCACCACCACCCAAGACCTCTGAGTCCTAGGCCTGCACTCCCTGCTGTCACACGGAAGAGGGGGTAGCACACACCCATGACTACACATCTTCCCAGCATGTCAGCAGGACTCAGAAGCCCCTCACGGTTTTCCTCGATGCTGAGAGGCAGACAATAAGACCCTGTGAGTGTGCTGGCTTCAAGGCAAGGACGGCTGGTCCCCAACCACCGCCCCCCAACACGGCGGTCCTCCAGACACACAGCATGGTCAGCACTGCTCCACCTGGCCAGAGAGTGCGGCTGACGGTTCACAGGGACCCCAGAACTCCGCAGTGAAGACGCCAGGGGCAACAGGAGCGCCACGTGTGCCATGGAGGAGAGAAAAGCCACTCTCTAACCCAATGGAGTTGCCAGCTCTGCAGGGTGAAGGCCCCACTGTCCCTGCGCTCACGCTCCCTGGTACTCTTCTGGCTCACCCACCCAGGGGCCCCACAGCAGCCTGCCATCCTTACTGTCCCCCTCCAAACCTTCTCACACCTACCCAGCGAGGTCACATATACCCCATGCTTCCAGACTCCCGGATGGCTTCCACATGCCCTGCGACCTGCACACTAACCTGGCCCACACAGTGCTGCACTCTGCAGGACGGTGGCCTCCCCCCACACCACAGGCACACACAAGCTGGGTCAGCTTCCACAGACCTTGCTCCTGCTGCACTAGCAACCATCTGCAAACTCCTACTCACTCAACACCCAGTGCAAACATCCCATCTGCCACCCCGGCAGAACTAGGTCACACAGTATGTGGTAACACGGCACTTTAGTATCCCACCTAGGATGCAAATGCTGGGCTGCTCCCCAAAGGGTTGTCCCCCACCCCATATTTACAAACCCAGAGAATAGCATGACCCTTGCTCAAGGCAGAGCCACAGGAAGGAGGGCACATATCATACGGCACGTTGCTTAAGAGGACATGATGGCCGCTCACAATGAAAAACTTTTGTTTAGGGATCCCTGGGTGGCGCAGCGGTTTGGCGCCTGCCTTTGGCCCAGGGCACGATCCTGGAGACCCGGGATCGAGTCCCACGTCGGGCTTCCGGTGCACGGAGCCTGCTTCTCCCTCTGCCTGTGTCTCTGCCTCTCTCTCTCTCTCTATGTGACTATCATAAATAAATAAATAAAATTTAAAAAAAAAAAAAAAAGAAAAACTTTTGTTTCTTAAACCTGAGGAAGGATATCTGGATCCCCAAGACACGTCTAACCTAATTGTTCCATAAGCAACAAAAAGCTCAAGTGAGTGGTAAGCAGCCTGATGATACAAAACTCAGATGAAAAACAGACCACAATCCAAATCTGATAAGATTCCAAATTTTCTTTTGAATGTTTCAAAATCATGAGCCTGGAAAGAATCTCAAGGGATCTGGCCCCAGACCAACAAAACAGATGCGAGGTCTTGTGTCTGAGCCATCAGCAGCCACGGGGGGGGGGGGGACCCAGACGGGACGTCCCAGCCCGGAGAGAGGGGAGCATCCACACGGCCCTCCTTTCCTCTGGTGGCACCATAAGCTTTTACCTCCTCTCTTTCAAACTATGTTAGAATCAGCATCTTCTTGTTATCTATTAAAATAGTCACACAAAAAAAAAAAATAAAATAAAATAAAATAAAATAAAATAGTCACACAAATTGTAATCTAAATCCTTTTTCAAAGGCTGAGCAAGAACCCAGACCCAAGGGGAGGTGCCCACTTCCCACCCAGCCTGGGAGGTGGAGTCGGCGGGGCTCCCCCTCCTTATCACTCTAACACCCTCTTTTAAAAAGCAAATTCACAGAGACAAACCCATCTTTCCAGCTCTGACGATGTCACAGAGATTAGAACAAGGGCAAGGCCGGGGGAAGACCTGACACAGAACAAGGTGAAGCCAATGCACGTTCACAGGAAAAGGGCCCCAAAGATGGGGTTGTGGGGGGGCTGGGCCCAGTGACGCAGGCAAAGACAAGGCTGCTCTGCCTCTACGCTCCTGCAGGAAGGGTGGGAGCCCTCAGGATGCTTTCTGTTTCAGGGACCATGGAGGCACGTGGCCTCTGAGTGACCACGGGGCTGCATTCCTGCTGCTCCTATCAGCTCTGCTATTGCACAATCAGGGAGAGCCGGGGCTTTACGACTCAGGAGAATTAATTGAAAGCTGCAGCAGCCACAGCCAGCAGCCCACCAGACAGCCCCGCAGCACCCCTGCCTGTGATGGTTTCCATACAGTGTGATGCTACACTGCTTGGGAGCAATGCTTTTTACTTAGAAGCAGGACACAGAAATGACTTTGTATAAAGGTTTAGAAACTGGGGTCCCAGGCTCCACCTGCCAGAGACCTGGGGGCAGAGGTGTGTGGCAGCAGACGTCTGCCTGCCCTGTGAGCAGACTTGCAGGGTGTCGAACAGTCTTTAGGACCAAGCTAGTGTCTCTGGAAAGTATTGGATGAAATCTGGCGGCTCCCCTACATGGAGGGGCCATCACTAAAAGTCACCCTCCCAGAAATAGCATCCCCCCACTGATGTCAGCAAACACCATTGCTCCCAAAGGCCCCTGGGGGAGTGGCAACACAGAGTGCAGGCTGGGGACTAAATGGGACGCTGGGAGATGCAAACCTTAAGGCCTCGGGGAATTGGGAAGAGGGTGACGGGCCCCAAACCACAGCTCATACAAACTCAGAATGCAAAGTAGATGTGCAGATAGAAACCACAGAGTGTCAGCCCAAGGGTATGGGGCTCACGCTTCACTAGCCTCCACCCACGCAGCTTAGCCATTTCCATTCCACAGAGAAAACCATCAGCAAATGGGCCTTTGTACTTCACAGCAGAGGGACCGGTCACTTGCCACCTGGAGGACAGCAGTGGTTCCCAGAGAGAGGCCACGGATCTGCGGTGGGAGGGTCGGAGATGGCTCCACAGGTGGGCAATCCCTGGCCATCCCAGCGCAGCAGGATATCTGGGGCAGGACCCCCATGTGCACGTGCCCAGGAAGTTCCTGTCCTACAGTCTGTGCTTTCTTCAAACAACAGACACCGAGAGTGGAGTCAGCACGTCACCTGTGGGACAGGATGTGTGGGGGCGCTATGCAAACCCTGAGGCCCTGCTAGTGGGCCTGGCTCACAGGCAGCAAAAGGACACCCCCAGCTGCTGGGCCTGACCCTCTCGGTGTACACCGCCTGAGAGGAGGCTCCCAATAGGATCTGCATGTCCACTAAGTCAACTCATTCTGGAGCCTATCATCTACACCGCTCACATCCTACACCGCAACATGAAAAGGGCAGACTCGAGTTTAGGTACCTGCCCATGCGTGAGCCTGACTTCCTACCTGCGGACTAGAGTGGAAACATGAAGTAAATATCACCAGACTGCTGGCTTTAACATCAGCACTTGAGTTCATGTATCCGGGGAAGGCTCCAGTCCAGAGTTGCCATCACCCCGCTATGGGCCTCAGTTCCCACATCCTGGCACCTGGGTTAGGGCTCCTTTACCTCCGACTCAGGGATGATGACCCTTGGAGCAAAAGCACATCATGACTTCCTCCACTCAATGACAGCGCCCTAATCACACCCCGAACAGGCCAGAACGAGCTCCCCAGGGTCAGAGGTGACACCTGAGTTCCCCCAGGCGCCCATCAAGGCCTCGAGCCACAGAATCTGTCAGGCAAATGGCTAACTGGCCGCAACCACAAGGAAAGTCAGGCCAGCTTGTCTGCAAGCAGTCTTCACTGGATGTCACACAGCTGGAGAGGAAATGAAAATCGGTGTGCTGCCTTCAAATAGTCTAAGACGAACATCTCTGACGGCAGGGCCTGCCCACCCCGTCAACCATCAGGCCTGCCATCCGATGCTCAGATAAGTCGTTGCCCGTGGGGCCAAGTGTGCAGAGGCTGGCCCTGGGAGCGGCCAGAGGGAGGTCCCAAAGACTCCGCTGCGGATCCCTCCCCACCATGTTCCAGATCCCCCACATGGTCGATCTGAAAAAGGTGAGCAGATGAAGCCAAGCCCCTGAATCTTGCGTGACCAGAAACATGGCCGCTGGCCTGCCAGGCACAAAGCCTTTGAGCAGCTACACAGTTACACCAAGATCTAAGCAGTGCAGCCACCCTCCCTGGAGCACTCCCTGACAGTCAGTCACACAGGCCTCTCCAGTTCTGCAATGCCCAGGGAAATCCTCATGCCTCCCAGTCAGCCCTCTACATATGGGCTTCCCCTCCTCTCCATCCCCACAGAAATACACCACACTTGCCCCAGAATCAGGACACCGGCAGGCATCTGAAGTCACACCCTATACAGAATACTACAGACAAATGCTATCTCCCTCCATGGTTTTCCCAAAGCCATCAGGTGCTAGTCTATATTTAAAGTCTTCACATTGTAGTTTCTTACATGAGTGGGAAGTTCCTGCTGTATTTCAGAAAAAGCATCATGGCAGATGCTCTAGAACATTCACTAATGAATCAGCAGACAGCAAAACTTCCCCTGTGCCACGGGAGCATGCAGTCAGTGGACCAGTGTGCAGTGTACATCCATGACCTGCCTGACTCCCTCTAAGCGCATGGGACGCAGGTGAGCCACGGCAATCTCTGCCCTCAGGCCGACAGCAGATGCCCCGGGACCTGACCAGGACTGGACCTGCTTTGGTGAGCGACGCAGCCCTGGACCTGTGTACTTGGGGCTTCCTGAATAGGCTGTGATCAACTGTTGAGGGGGCAACTGGGGGACCCACAGGCTCCCCAGAGACCATCCCTGCCTTGGCTACCCAGAGAGCCTCACAGGACGCATGCTAGTATGTCCCGGTCACTGCACTGGAGGCAGGATGTGCAGATGGCTAGTTAGGGGCACCATTGCTCCCCACTTCATGACTCCACCCAGCACTGAGAGCCAGCCCCACGGAGGCCTGGACGCCACAGGACATAAGCAAACACCCACTGCAGTGTCCCTGAGACTCTGCCACATGAATCTCTACGATAGTTCCTAATCAATCCGAGTCTTTTCTACAATAATATGGTCTTTTCTTGTCCTTGGAGGAAAGGTAATGGTCTCAGTTCTGCTTTGACCTAAAGGAGGGAGGTAGCCCAATGGCCAATGGGTAAAGACACCCGAGCAAGGACACCTGTCCACCCCTCAGAAGCCTCAGGGAGGTGGTAGTTGGTGTTTGCACCTCAGCCCCGAGGGCATTGGGCCCCTCCCTGTTTCTCAAAAAACAGTTGCCTCCGAAGGGGAAGGAAATTGGCAAAGTGCATCTAGGCAAAGCGGGTGGAAGAGGAGAGCATTTGGTGAAGGCAGTTATGAGGAATGCCCTGGGATGGGCAGTGCACCCCCGCAGGGAAGACCCCCTGAACGGCTTCCCAGACCCCACTCTCCCTGAAACCATGGTGCTGAAGAAGCAATGGACCATGATATCTTCATCTTCACATTAGAAACCTTTCTGCCGGGGCACCTGGGGGGCTCAGTCAGTGAAGTATCTGCCTTCACCACACATCCCAATTTCAGGGCCTTGAGATAGAGCCCGGAATCGGAATCGGGCTCCCTGCTCAGTGGGGAGTCTGTTTCCCCCTCTGCCCCTGCCCCTCTCCTTGCTCATGCTCTTGCTCTGTCTCTATCAAATAAATAAAATCTTTAAAAAAAAAAAAAAGTGAAACCTTCCTGCCAGTGTGTAAGGTAACTACTTCCACCCTTCATACACAGACTGGATAATCCTACAACAGCGTTAGATGAATGTACTGGACGTGACCCAACCACCACTTTGGAAGAGAGAAAAAGACTGTCAACCCTCACTTAAAACTCTTTGCTGATTCCCGTAGTTCTGGCCCCAAAGGCCTCCCCTCCACAGACTGCCCCTTCTCCCCAGCTGCCACCTGAACTCCTTGAGCCCCACAGGCAAACAGCACTCCCACCTACGCACCTCTGCTCCTGCCACACTCCTCCCCCTTCCCCCTGTGGTCAACACCAACCCAACCTTCACATCTCAGCAAGTCTCTGCAGCCGTCCCCACATACTAGATTGGGGCCCAGTCACACATGCACCTCCCACGCTGCATAGCACTGGTGCCATTACCAATGCCCATCTCCCTGCTCTACAAAAAGCCCCACCGGGCAGGAACTGGACTCACTTGGTTCAGCCTCTACCCCCAGTGCCTAAGCACACAGTGAGTGAGTGAGAAGTGCCCCAGGTTCCTTCCCCTAAAACATGCGAGTCATTCGACCACAGTCCGGGCCATATCCACCAGCTACTCTTATACACCTCCAAGCCAGGAATGGTTTTCACACTTCTAAATGGTTGAAAAAAAATTGAAAGAACAGTATTTTGTGACATGTGAAAATCACATGAAATTTAAATGTCAGAGTCCATAAATAAATAAACGTTATAGAAACACTGCTATGCTCATTTTATGGTTCTGTACTAGGACAGCAGAGGAGTCAGAAATGGGATGGCAGCAAGACCTAAAATATTTACCATAAGGCCCTTTACTTAAAACATAGACCCATGGCCACACCAGTGTCCTCAGAGCCCAGCCAAGGTCATGAAACACAAGAGATGGGAACAGAACCTCTGTACTCTGGGTGAGCATCCACTCTCTGAATAGTTGATGCCTGTTGTATTCAGTAGGTGCTCACAGCAGGCCACGAGGGGAGGGGGTCATCTGACACACTGGAGGCTTGAGCTCACCCTTCCAGGGGGCCAAAGCCCTCCCTAAACCAGAGCTTACAGAGCGACCACCGTCTGTGCTCTCATTCCACAATGTCTATCTGGGCACCGCCTGCGTGAGATGAGGATGGAAACCTCAGGAAGCGCAGTGGAGACCACGCCGTCAGGAGCACAGTGACTGGCGGCAGCAGAGGGATAGAGCAAGCCACTGTGATACCACACACACGGAACACTGCACGTGCCTTTGAGGAGTGTCCTAACTGGGAAGCCACGATGAGCCAGTGAAAAGTTAAATCTGGACAAAAGATTTCATTAATACTTTGAGACCCCCAAGAGGATGCCCTCAGGCAAGACAGCTTCACAGGACCATAGCGGCTGTACGGCGGGCCCCCTGCGGGCCCCTGCCGCTGTTCTGTGTGGGACACACCATGGTTGCCCAAGCGAACAAATGTTTGTCATTAAGCTGGGAGAAGTTTCCACACCAGAGAATGTGCATCCTTCCCACAAAAGCGGGTTAAGAACAAGACTGCACGACTGTGTAGTTACATGTGACTCAGAAACTGACTCCATGTCCATCTGAGCACCAAACAACCACAAGAAAGGGGCAGAGGGCGGGGAATTCATCTGCAGACCATCGGACGATGCAGGGGCTACAGAGACCTGCAGAGCAGGGTGGTTCCCGCTCACACTTTACCCCCCCCCCCATCAGTCACATGCCGCCCTGAGTCCCAGCTCACTCTAGAACTGTCCCCTGCGCCCCGCCCCAGGAAAGCCGGGTAGGGAGGGTCCAGCACACTGTCCTCACCCGCCTGGGGAAGCATCGGCCCCACACCACAGCAGCGTCCAAGTATAAGATGCTCCTGTTGTTTTCTTACCACGTAGAAAGGACAGAAGTCAAAGGCAGTAAAGGGAAAACTTTATCTCATCAAAAACCACTGATGTTCTAAGTCAAAAAAGTAGACCCGTCAGAGCAGAAAACACAAGTAGATGCCCTGCATTTCGGACACTCACTATTCCTGGCATGTCTACTTTTAAACAGGGTCTGAGTCTAGCTTCGCAATCTCAGGCCAATCCCAGCCCCTCTCTCTGGCCCTCTCCATTCCCTGGTCTGTAAAATAAGGCGCTGGACCAGATCCCTGAATTTAGCAACAGAGAAGCTTAGCAAGAAATTCCAATATCGGCTTTCATTAAGACTCAAGCAGTAAAGTATTTTGAAAAAGCCCAACAAAACCACAGCTTTGCCAGAGAGGCCTGAAAGACACGTTAAACAAGGAACACATGATAATGCAATAAGCAAAGTGCTGATTTTTCTTTTCTTTTTAACTCCTCTGTCAAAAGAAATGTAAAATGTAAAATAATACGCAACCCGCCGAGGCCTGAACAGGGCTGGGTCTTCACTGGCCTAAGACTCCCCCCCTGCAAATCAGGGCAGCCCCCCTGGCCGAGGAGCCCCAGCGTGAAGCGTTAACACCAGGCAACAAGGAAAATAAAGGACCGATTCCCACTTTTACCACCACATTAGTGTTGCTCCCACTGCTTAAAAGGAACCACCTACGCTAAAATACACCCTTCTGCACTCCATGCCCTTCGTCTGGACAGCCCTGTGCTTCTGGAAAGCCTTGCGTGCACGTCCATGCCCACTGCCTCCATAAAGCTGACCCTCAGCCTCGGGCATTTCCATCTTATTCTGTGACTACTCAACCTTACGGACTCCCCAGTCAGTAATCCATGCAGAAACGGATTTCCTTTTCTAAAAATCTTCTGGACATAGAAACAGGTGGACAGAATGCTATGAAGTGCACTGGTACACCCGCCACCCAGTCCTACAAGTAGACAGTTGCCAGAACACTGGGTGCCCGTGGGGACCTGCTCCCACTCTTCCTAAGCAGCAAAGTGCACCCTGAATCCAGACTTGTCACCGTGCACAGCTCCCTACTCCCCACACAGCACAGACAGCTGCGTGACCTTCTGCACCCTCCTGCCCATGGAACCATCTGTGTGCCATCCTTCTGTGACGTCTTCTTGCCCAGTTCCATGTGCACAGCCAGCACTCTCATTTCTCAGCACACACTGCTGCAGGCCATTCCATTATAGCAGTACACCACGGCTACAGCCACAGGTACCACTTGTCCTGCACGGCTGCCATGCAGGGCCTGCTCCATGCCAGACACTTCCCACATTTCCGGAATGTTCACAGCCCCTAATGAGGAAGGTGACGGTCCCAGCGGACCAGAGGGAGCTGAGGCAGACAGGGTGCAAGATGCCCAATGCGTGCAGGGCAGACCCAGGGAAGCTCAGGCCCACGGCTGGCCACCGTCTGCGTCCAAGCCCCCAGCCCCACTTAGGTATTTACCTCCGTTATTCACGTTTCCCTGCATGAAAACACTGACAAGGCTCCAACGCCGTCTGAGAAAATCTGAAACAGGATGCCCCATTTTGTTCTCTAACAAACAATTCCACAGGAAGTTCATGTGACACAGGATTGTGCACAAGCACAGTGAGGACAAGCCTTGCTTTGGCAGCGTCCCTGTGTGCTCCCTGGACTCCTTCCCAAGTTCATCCACACGGCTTCTAAGTCAGCCCTGCCCAGCTTCCCTTGCAGACAGGCAGAGGAGGCACAGGGGCCTGGGAGAACCGGGAATCACAGCCATCCAGAGGGGCTGCAGCTGCTGCTGGAGCTGACCTGGGGCAGCTCCAGCTGCTACGTGGCCTCCAGGGCCCAGTGCTGAGGCCACGAGGCCGGGGGAACCAGGCTCAGCCCACTGGGCTCTGCACTTGACCCAGGAGAGCTCTGGCAATAGGTGGGCCCAGCTAGAGGAGGGAGGGCAGGAGCAAGGCCAGGAGAGGGCTCTGAGAGTGGACCCCAAGGCCAGGGCCACATGGGATGTATGAGGCCCAATTGGTGGAAGGAACCCCTTGACACCTCTCCCCCAGCAAGAGAACAAGCTCTGCACTTAGCATAGCGCCCCTGCCCACTGCAGGACCGGAGTGAACTGTGAGCACCCCGCCACCTCCCACCGCCTGGCACCGCACCAGCAGCCCACCCCTCCCCGTTCCAGGAAGAGCAGCGGAGGCACCAAGGGGTCCACCTGGCAGATCCAGAAACCTGCGGGCGCCAACGCCTGGGACCGCTGCGCAGGGCGTCCACTTCGTGCGTGGGGAAGCGCGGGGAGGGGGCGGGGAGAGGGGCGGGGGGGGGGAGGACGACGGGAAGGGGGGGCCGCCGGGGAGAGGGGCCCCAGGAGACGGGAGCCCTGAGGTCGGGGTGGAGGGCACCAGGAAGGGAGGCGCCGGGGTCGGGGACACCGAGGTCGGGGCGGGGGGCGCCGGGGTGAGGCCGGGGAGGGGGCGCCGGGGAGGGGGCGCCGGGGTCGGGCAGGGGAGGGCGGGGGGTGGGGGGGCGGGGAGAGTGGGCCGGAGGGCACGAGAGTCAGGCCGGGGAGGGGACGCCAGGGAGGGGGCGCCGGGGTCAGGCCGGGGAGGGGGCAGCAGGGGGCGTGGCCGCGGGTCGGGCGGGGGTCGGGCCGGGGCTCCGCGCTCCCACCTTGAGTACCGTGACGGCGCCCGCGCTGTGCACCTGGAAGTGCGCGGGCGGCTCTGCGCCAGGCTCGGCCGCGTCGTCGGGGCCCTGGTAGCTGAAGCAGGCGTCCGCGATGTCCAGGTGGCCGAGGGGCAGCGCGTCCTGCGGGCTCTTGAAGTAGTAGAGGTAGCAGCGGCGCGCGTCGAACACGAACCAGCGGCTGCGGTAGCCGCGCAGCGGGCCCTTACCCGACAACTTCTGCAGGTATCCGCACAGCCGCCCCGGCCCCGGCCCCGGCCCCGGCCCCGGCCCCGCCGCCGCCGCGCCCTCCCGCTCCTCCTCTTCGGCCCGCGCCCCGGGCCCCGGCATCGCCGCCGCCCCGCCGCCCCGCCGCCGCCCGGACCCCGCGCGCCCCCGCCCGCCCGCCCGCGCGCCGCCCCCGCGCCGCCCCCGCGAGCCCCGCCCCGCCGCTGCGCACGGCCCGCGGGCGCGCAAGGCAGCCTGGGACTTGTAGTCCAGCAGTCTCGGCACAAGCCGGCGGGAAGCTCGCGCTCCGCGCACCTGCAGCACCTGTACCGGGCGCCCTCCGCTGATGCGGGCGGCCCGCCAGCGGACACGCCCCTGCGAAATTGGCTGTCACCAGAGAGAGGAGGAAGGACGGGGCCGAGCCAGCCGCGACCACGTGGGCCCAAGGCCACGGTGCTGAGCTAAACTCGCCGGAGAAAGAGACCGTGCGATTTCACTCATGCGTGGAATCTGGGAGACACACCAACATATTAGAAAGAGACCGTCCGTCAGTGCCAAGAACAAAGTGGCGCTTGGCCAAGCGAGAGGTCGGGGCAGCGAGAGGTCCGGGCTTCCAGGTGTGCAGGGGCGGGGGCCGGGGGGGGGGCACGTGCAGCCTGGGGGGCACGTGCAGCCCGGAGGAAGGGGGGCAGGTGCAGCCAGGAGCAGGTGGAGTCCCAGAGCAGGTGCAGCCTGCAGGGGCAGCGGGTGCAACCTAGCGCCTGTTGCAGCCTGGGAGGAGGTGCAGCCCAGGAGTGACACTGCCAACCTCTGCGTGGTATCCCTGGAACTTGAGTATGTCCACTACACCTCCATGGAAAAAGGAAGGTTCTAGCTGTGTTTCTGCAAGGACCAAATCAAAGCAGATATCCCACATCCTTTCTTCTGCACATTCGTACACAGACATGTGAGTGGACACAAAGCTGGAAAGCTTAGCTTTCTGGGAGGGACAGGGCACCAAACATGCATGAAGAGCGGGCTCCCACTCGCCCACCCAGCCAGCCTCAAACAGGCCCTGTTCCGCTGACCACAGACACCTCTCGCCAGCCCATCCACAGCCCGGCCTAGGTGGCCACAGCAAGGGGGACTCCACTTTCATGCCCTGGGTGCTCTTTCAGCACAAAACACATGGTGTTGAGGGTGGGCTGTGGAGGCACGGATTTGCCTCCCGGCTCTGCCACTAACCGGACATGTGACCTTGGGCAGTTTATTTGACCTCTCTGAGCCTCAGCCTCTTCGTCTGTAGAATGGGGATCATACAGTCCATGCCATTGTTCTCATGACACTTACAGGAGAAACACATGTGAGATTACTCAGCACGTGCCTAGCACATAGCAGGTCCTCAGTGCAGTCCAGCTGTTCTTACTATTCTTGTACAGTTAACGTGAATGTCCTCCTCAATTGGCAGCTTCTGAGAGGGAGGATCCAACAGCGGATCAGCCTCCATACAGGGCAGGCCTGAGAGTGCCCTGCACCCTGGGGAGAAAGGAAACCAAGTTGGATTTGGGCTTTGCCCTATGCATGAGAGGGGCAGTGACTAATGGGCTTGCAGGGTGAGGCAGCAGGGTGGGATGTGCCCAGGAAATCCCATGGAAAGGGGAACAGCTGGGAGCACTGGATCTGTAGCTACAGCTCCACGTGGGAGGTGCGCAGGAGGCTAGGCAGGAGCGGGGGACAGCCCACTCTCCTCAGCTCTATCAGCCAGTTGTGCAACAGTGGGGGTGTACTGAGCCCAGGTCCACCTTGCAGAGACCGAAGTCTACTGAGGTTCAGGAAGGCACAGGTGTGAGCCCCCAGCTTGAGCAGGTGGGTCTGGACAAGGGACCACTACTGTCACTCCGTGGCTAGTGTCTGCTTCCACCAGCATAACCCTCCTGCCTCGGAGCCTGTTGTTGGTCCCTAGCCAACCATGGCAGAGGAGTGGTGCCATTCTTGCTCGCTCACAGGCCCCATGCCCTGTTCTCTGAGCCCGGCCATGCCCCACACGATACCCAACACAGTCAAGTGCCCCACATCCGATGTAAACATGACTCTCAAAACATTTGAAGGAATTGCTGTAATTATGGTCCCGATATTATCTGTGAGGAATTCGTTTTAATTTATGTTTGGCTAACAATTTCTTGGCAATCATCATGTCTGTGTGGGCATCCTGGCTGAGTGAGAGAAATCCAGCCTACACATTGTTTTCAAAGGGAGTGACTTTTTTAAGCCTATTGATTTTTTAAGTGATCTTGCCATCCAACGTGGGGCTTGAACTCATAACTCCAAGATTAAAAGTCACACACTCTACTGAGTAAGCAAGCCCACCAGGTGCCCCTCGAAAGAGTGACATTTTGATGATTATAATGTTACACTTTGTAGACATCTAATTAAATGTCTATTGATTTAGATTTTGCTCTTTTTCTTGGGAGCCCGAGCATAATCATCTTTTGCTGTTTTTCTCGGGTTTTGGAATCCAGGTATACTTGTCCTTGGCTACAGACCTTTCATAGGTCCCTGGAGAACTTGCAGAGCCAAGCACTGGGCCTGCAGAATCTCACAGACTGGCCAGGCCCAGAGTGTGGCCCTCTGAGGACGCTGCACAGCCACAGGTCCTGAGACCCCAGTGAGCGGGACAAAGTGGCAACAACCTCTCAGCACAGTCCCTCCCCTCCATTCAGCTGATTAGAATTGGCCCCAGCCTCCAAGATCCCCCAACCCCCTATGATCCCCTAGATCTCTCCCAGGCCACCAGCCCTGCCCACTCCAGGAGGCTGGTTTTCCAGGAACAACCCTGCATGGTGTCACACCCCGTTCCGTCCTGAGGGCCCTGTGCCGGGGGTTGAGAGCTGGCGCCTTAGTTCGGCTTCTGCAGCCCCTCCCCCACCATCTTTCTGGACAAGTCTTGTAATTTATGTAAAATGCTGAAGAAATGCAGCTTCGGTTCCGTCCTTTCCAACCAGATCCCCTGCCCAGGGTTATCCTGCATGGGAACTTGCTGGCTCCCGGGTCCTCCCTTGGAGCCCTTCTCAAATGGCAGGTGGACATTTGCAGTTTTCAAAGTCCCTTTAGACTGAATGTCCAGGTCCTGTGGTCAGGGGCCAGCGTTGTGCAGCCTGTGTACCCTCCCACCACCATTTCTAGGATATGTCTGCTTGGTGCCACAGGGCCTGCCCCCTCTAGCCTCGTGGAGCCCAGTGACCAGAAGGAAGTGGCCGACCCAGGAGGAAGTGGCTGCTGTTTACCCAAAAGGGGAAATTAGGGCAGTGAGCTTGCTCCCACATGGCCAGCCCTGGGCAAGCCCCAGGGACACAGAGCCAATGACTCATCCTCGGCCAGTCTCCCTCAAGAGGGATGGGGTGGGAGGCCCAGCCACGTGCAGTCTCTGCACCTCACAGACTCCAGGAGGACAAGCTGGCCAAGGTGCCATCCTGTTGCAGGAGGAGCCCACAGTCCTTGGGGGAGTCCAGAGAGAGGAGACCTCACTGCCTGATATGCTGCCTGATAGCCGTGTCTGTGCCCTCTCTGGGCTGCAGGGGATGGGCAGCAGTTGATCTCCAATGGTCTGCCTGCCTGCCTGCAGCCCAGCTGTAAGGCCTGTGGGCCTTCTCCAGCTGGGCCAGTGAGGCTCTTCTGTTTCCAGCCTCTTGAGGTTTTCAGCCATCACAGCTGACCAGTCCCTTCCCTTTGGGCACTCTTCCATCCTGCCCTCCGCAGTTAGTGTAAGCATTACCACTGGGGGGCACAGGGTGTGTCTTCCCTGCCACCCCACCAGAGAAGGGGCCCTAGCTGCAGCCCCGTGGCCAGATGGCACAGAGGGAGCCCTCCTGTCTCTGAGCAGAGACTGCCCCATTATCTGGAGGTCAAGCACACAGGGATCCTGATGGGGCCTTGCTAACCCCGGAGCTTGGTGGAGGAAGTTGGTCTGGATGGGGGTGGTTTGGAGTTCAGGGTGTGGTGCTAGAGGGGGAACCGGGGAGCTGGGCTGGCTTCAGAACAGAGGCTGCATTGGCCAGGGAATAGCCCCCAGAGGGAGGCCCCACCACCACCTCCCTACCACGTGCTCCCATACCATCCTGCCCTGATGGGGTCATGGGAGGGAGCCCGAGTAAGGGGGGTGAGAGGGACTGTCACCACCCCTGCCTCTACCTCCATTGGGTGCTGTGCTGAGTCTCAGAAGGGCCTGGGCAGGCGGGATGGTGGCTTCAGAGAGAGAAGCCCCACCGCACCCCTCTGGCCTGGATTTGCAGACTCTGGCTTCCCGAAGGCCTCATTTCCCTGCCAAATGTGCAGGCAAATCTCACAGCCTATGGCTCCCCTTCCTGGGGGGGTGGGGTCACCTGAAGTGCTGGCCACTCTCTAAGCCCTGGGGCCCAGGGCACTGATGGAGGGCAGAGGGTTGGCAGGGGCTGGGGGCCAGCAGGTGAGGACTACACAGGAGTTGGGGGGACATACAGGCTGGGGAGCGGGGGAGGCCTGGACACAGGGCGGGCTGCAGGTACAGAGGCCTGGTCCTTTCTGTCCCAGTCCTGGTTCTCGGCCTGGCACCACAGCCAGGACAGCAGCCCGCCTGTCTTGGCTCCTCCCCAAGCCCCCTGCCCTCAGAATCCACCCCCCCCTCCAAGGCCTCCAGGCACTGCAACTCCCCTGTGAGGCCCTTTTGGGGGATGGAGGCATTTCAATGGAGGGAAGGTGCGGGCAGACGCAAACCACACAGCGGGAAGGCCCTGGTTAGGAGGGAGACCCCCGAAGGCAGGCAGGATACGAGGGCCCAGCAAGAGCCCCTTTGGAGTCTGTTGGAGTTTCTTTTGTATTTTGAAGTTTAAATATACGGCTAAATAGCTACTAATATTGATCCATTGCATTTTGAAGGTAGGTACAGAATTTGCAGGGAAAGGTGCTCCCGGCTGGGGGATGGTGAGGGCGAAGCAACAGCAGGTGGGCAGATGCCCCACACATATGGAGAGGCCCTGCCGCTGACTCCATCTTTGGCTGAGGCAGGCCAGGCTGTCTCTGGTCCTGAGTCTGTTTCCTGTCTTGGCAGTGAGGACAGACAGAGTCATACCACCTTGCCTGCCGGGACAGAGGACAAAGGAAACAGCGTGTACTGGAAGTGCTTGGTGCACATTAGGGGTGCCATATTCCCGCTGCAGGGGACAGTGAAAGTCAGGGCCCCCTGTGCAGGTGGCCAGGTGTGCCAGGCCCACCCGGCCATCAGTCTCCAATAGAACAAGGTTTTTAACACCCGGTCTCTGACCCCTGGTCTTCCCCCTGGGCCTTAATGTACCTCTCCCTGGTTGTCCCTCCTTCAGGCCTCATGAACACATGGCCTACAATTCTGCAGATTTTCATTTTTAAATGGGACTCAGAACGACTGGTGAGGCCAGATAATCTATGGAGAACACTTGTTCCTGACGCTAAAACTGAGAGGTAGTTCACAGGGAAGCCCGCTGGCCTGAGGGATGGTTTCCCTTTCCTCTGGGCAGGTGGGGAGCCCACAGCCCCAGGCGGGGTGCTCTATGGAGCAAGTGGGGCTGCTGTGGTTTTAGGACCATGGTGGGTCCAAGGCTCTCTTTGGGGTCCCATTTCACTTCATATCAAATATATATAATTTTAAAATGACAGTCACAAAAAAAAATAAATAAAATAAAATAAAATAATAAAATAAAATAAAATAAAATAAAATAAAATAAAATAAAATAAAATAAAATAAAATAAAATAAAATAAAATAAAATGACAGTCACATCTTACGTTATAAACTGTGTGCCTGTGTGTGTGTATATATATATAACTTTTTTCCTTTGAACTTTTGGGAAAATATTATTTTTATGATTGGGCTTTGAGAGTTCAATTGGTGACTGGTAATGATTTCTCAGCAGTTCTCCTGCACACTCAGAGGTCCTGGCGAGGGCAGACCATCTGACCTCCAAACCATTTTCAGATGCGATGAATCTTTTGTGAATTCTCCATCAAATTGATGCAATATTCCATTTATAGACATTTGCTTGCACACTTATTGTGATTTTATAGTTTCCTATTTTGGATTCTGGAGTCAACGCTGGTGCAGGCTGGGGCTGTTTCCTTATTTGAGTTTCCAGGACTGTGTCAAGGCCCTGGGACCTGGCCATTGTCTTGCTCCTGTGTGCAGTGGGTGCAGGGCCTGAGGACATCTCTGGGGGCCACCATCCACCCCAGAAGGCATGCAGAAACAAACTTGCTCAGAGGCGCTGAGGGGCCAGATTAAGGTCAAGAAACTGGTGACCTCTCCCGCCCAGCAGCAGTCCCTCCCCTGCGGGAGGGCCCCATATGACAGCGCTTGAGAACACAGTCCATTCATCAGCCCAGTCCTTTCATGTTTACTGATCACAAATACATGCAACCCCAAAAGGAGGCAATTTGGCAACATCTGTTGAAACCACAAAGGCAGGCGTCCTCTGACTGGAGCGGCCCCACTGGGGGATGTGTGCTGTGGGTGTTCTCACTTTTGTGCTCTGTTGAGTGCTCCTGAAGCTGTCCCCTGCCACATTGTTGGACATTGGGGAACCTTAGAAATGACCCAAGTGACCCCCTATAGGGGACTGGTCACAGAACATACAGTGCAGCCACACAGCGGAAACAGAGTGGCTGCGGCCGACAAGGCCTCCCCAGCAGCCTCCTGCAGGCAGAGCTCCAAGAGGCAGCATTGAGATATTTTACAAAGTAAAACACTGAATGTATACAGAAGGTCAGATGATATCCTGCCCTCTGAATTAAGAATATACGTGTCGACTTGGTGGTGCAGAGACCTGGGAAGGACATTCAGGAAAGGAGTAGCCGCAGGTCCCTGGGAATGAGAAGGACATGGGTGCCTGGGACTGAATGCTTGGAGGGAAAATATTTGTACAGATACTTTTTAATATTTTTTATTTTTAAAAGCCACGTGGGTATGTCATCTATCTGAATAATAATTTAAAATACCAGGATGCCGGGGTGGCTCAGTGGTTGAGCATCTGCCTTTGGCTCAGGTCGTGACTCTGGGGTCCTGGGATGGAGTCCCTCATCGGGTTTCCCGCAGGGAGCCTGCTTCTCCCTCTGCCTATGTCTCTGCCACTCTCTTTGTGTCTCTCATGAATTAATAAATTAAATCTTTAAAATAATAATAATAAATATAAATAAATAAATAAATAAATAAATAAACCTATTGAATGAGCATAGGGTATTATATGCAGCTGATGATGAATTACTAAATTCCAGCCCTGATACTAATAGTACACTGTATGTTAACTTGAATTTAAATAAAACCTAAATCAATCAATAAAATGAAATATGCTCATCAAGCATCTAACTGTGCCACGCACTGCTCTAGGTACAGGATGGAGTAGATGATGATACAGACAACTTAAGAAACAACATATCAAGACGCCTGGGTGGCTCAGTGGTTTAGCTCCTGCCTTCGGCCCAGGGTGTGATCCTGGAGTCTCGGGATCGAGTCCCACATCAGGCTCTCTGCATGAAGCCTGCTTCTCCCTTTGCCTGTGTCTCTGCCTCTCTCTCGCAGTGTCTCTCATGAATAAATAAATAAAATCTTAAAAAAAAAATAAAAGAAAGAAACAAGAAATCAGCTCATTCGTTCTCCATGCCCTCATGTTGGGGAGCAAATCTGTGCCACTAGCAGGATAACTATGAGTGTGCAAATATAGTGTCCACAGGCAGCAACAGGCTGCCTTGGCCTCCTGTCCCCATGGCATGGGTCTGGGAAGGAGGAGTGGGGGCTGGGGCCAGTTACGTGGTCAGGACAGCTGGACAGGCCTGGGAGGGGTCCCCAGGAGGGGAAGCCAGACTCGGCGCCCTCAGGCAGGAGCCCCAAAAAGGACGGCACATTGGCATGTCTGGGTCCTACAGGAGGAGCGTGACCTTGGCAGGGGCACCCAGCACCAGATAGACACGCTTGGCTTTAGAAGACCCCTCAGGTGCCAGGCAGCTGGGCAGAGGCTGATGTAGCTTGCCAGTGCCTTCCAGCCACCCTGCTGCCTGGACTGGCCTCTGAACCCCCAACCCCTGCCAGGTAGGTAGGTTCTCCCTCCCCTCCGTTCTTACAGATGAAGACACACTGAGAGGTGGTGAGATTAGGACCCACCTCAAAATCCCCCTGCAGAGCCAGCAATGGGGGCCAGGTGTCTTAGGGGGTCAGTCTGACACCAGAACCTGTGCCCCTCAGGGCACCCTGGGGTAGAGCCATGCCAGTGTCATCCATGTGCCCAGGCCCAGCTCCCTGGGTGACCACAGTGGGGACTGAGCAGTAGGGTGCATGCCCTCAGAGACCACCCACCCCCTAGTCCTTCCCAGAGCCCTGATGCCACAGTCCTGGGCCCCCACATCCTCAGAGCTCAAACACAGACTCCCCGTCTCCACCCCCCCACCCCCAGCACAAAACGCCTTTGTCTTCACATGCAAATGACCAGGTTCTGCCCACAACAGTATCCCAGGAAGGGGAGGTGGAGAAAATGCCTCATGGAAAATCATAAAAACACATTTCTTTGCATTTGAATACATCTAGGATTGACTTTGGCAGCAAAGGGCCCTGCATCAGACTCTAGCTTCCTTAGCCTTTCCTGAGCCCTGGAGCCCTCTGGGTGTCTGGTGATGCCCATGGACTTCTCAGAATGTGTTTTCAAATGCACATAATAAAATACATAGTATGCTGGTGGGACTCAATTACCCAAAATATCTGTAATAAAGACATATGAGGGGATCCCTGGGTGGTTCAGCAGTTTAGTAATTGCCTTCAGCCCAGGGCCTGATCCTGGAGTCCTGGGATCAGGATCCAGTCCCACATCGGGCTCCCTGCATGGAGCCTGCTTCTCCCTCTACCTGTGTCTCTGCCTCTCTCTCTCTGTGTCTCTCATGAATAAATAAATAAAATCTTTTAAAAATTTTTAAAAAAATAAAGACATATGATGTGCGTCTTTATTAGTGTGTCAAATAAGACTCAGCACTGGGTCTAATTACTATAACTTTGACATAATGATGAGAAAAATCCACTTTCTCAAGATGCCCACGAAAGCTGTGATGCAACATGAGAACATCTGTGATTTCTATTGGTGACAAAGTCACAGGGGATGTGATGATGAATCACTAAATTCCAGCCCTGATACTAATAGTACACTGTATGTTAACTTGAATTTAAATAAAACCTAAATCAATCAACCAAGAAAATGAAATATGCTCATCAAACATCTAACTGTGCCACGCACTGCTCTAGGTGCAGGATGGAGTAGATGATAGCACAGACAATTTAAGAAACAAGAAATTGGCTCATTCATTCTCCACGCCCTTGTGTTGGGGAGCAAATCCGTGCACACTAGCAGGATAACTATGAGTGTGCAAACATAGTGGGATTTCTGTTCTGAGCCCAGTATATTCCAGGTTTAGATCTGTGGCAGGAAAACCATGCACCCCATCCCCACCCCCAGGGACCCCCGGCTAGAGCTGGCTCCTCGCCATCAAGGCTGGAAATTAACTGTTTATAATGGTGATACTCAAACAGCTGCGTGTCTGGAACACTTCCTGGCCCCAGCACACCTGTCCCCATACAGAGGGCCTGCTAGCGCTGTTTCTCTCTTTCCCCGGGAAGCGAGGTGAGTGTCTGTTACCTTTTGTATGAATGTGGAAAAGGAGACCCAGAGACGGGACTGGGGTCACGGGCTTGCCTCACAACATGCCTGTCCTCGCCATCACATGCATCCCACAGCTGCCGCAGGCATTTCCATCTTGCTTGGGATGACCACGGTGGGGCTGTAGCAATAGTATAATCATGTACATCCTTACCCACAGGGAAGGATCCACCGGGTCAGAGCCGTTACATCACAGTCACAGTCAACATATGGCGAATCCCCATCACTCACGGTATGCGGAGCACTGTCCTCAGGCCCCAACTCCTTAGCCTGCCCAGACATTGGAGGGCTTTTCCTGTTCCCCTCCTCCAGCCAGGATTGGAGCCAAGGACATAGGGCTGCAGCCTCCACCCATCCACCGGGGAGCTGTCTTGTGAAGCCACTATAACCACAGCAGTGTCTACCTAAATCGTGAGCGCAGAGCGCAGGGAGATTTCAAAGTGAGCACATGTCTCTCCCCCTCTGCCCAGACCAAGGAACAGGATGTCGCAGGCACCCGCTGTCCTCGCTTCCACCAAGCGCCGCCGTTGTGGGGTGCTGTCCAGTGATGGAAGTGGATGTGTGCTCTCACCTTAGCCACCATGCACTCTCACTCAGCCCAGGCACCCTGACTGCTTCTGCCCATTCCCATTTTATAGACGAGGAAGTGGACCTTCTGAGGTCCCGTGAAAGCAGGACTCTGACCTGATCCTGTCCCCAGGGCCCACACTTTACAATGCCTACTGCCCCAGGATCCCCCTGGCTGGGTTTCTGCCGTGGAACTCAGAAGCACAGGATGCATTTAGGGATGAACACATACCCTAGCTGGTCCAAAGCCTTCTTCAAAGGCCTCTGCCTGGCCCTTCCAGACCACCCGTCCACACTAGCTGCTCCTCTCTGCTCAACCCCTGACCAACCCTCCATCTAAAGGAGATAAGCCGCGTCCTCTTCCCTTCCTTTATTGGGGTGCACATGATACTTGGCACCATATTCTGTACATGGACTCGACGATTGCCTGTCTCCTTATGCTGGAGCCACGAGGGCAAAATGCTGTTTTGTGCACGACTTTATTCCCACAGCCCAGTAGACACTCAGTAAATCTTCAGTGGAAGGAAGTTAATCAGTGAACTTCACCAAAATACAAGTGGCCTCCACTAGGGAAGGATGAATAGAATTGAAAGCTACTGCTTTGCTCATGAAGCTGGGCTGAGGGCCTCAGCCAGGCCTGGCCTTTAGCTGAAGGCGGAGGCTAGAGGTTGGGGGAACGGGGCCAGGCAGTCCATAGTCTCCTCCCCTAGCCAGCCCCACCCCTGCTAATATGACCCTCCCCACAGTGTCCCCTGCCAGAGAAGATGGCCACCCCAGAGTCAGGAAGGAGAGCTAGCCACCAGCCAGGGTGACAATTGGGCTCCTGTGTGCTGGGGCGGTTGGGGCGGGCACTGATTCAGGCAAATGAGCGGGGTGCCCACACATATAGAGGCGCGTGTGTGTGTGTGTGTGTGTGTGTGTGTGGTCTGCGCTCTGCTTCCGCTCCATGCTGGCCAGGATGGAGGGCAGCCCGAAGCAGCTTGGCCCTGGGAGGGGGCCCGGAGAGTCGGGGGACAGCCAGGCCTTGGCCAAGCTGCAGGAATTGGCCCTGACCTGGTTCATGGAGACACAGGCGCCCCTCATCCTGCAGGACGGAGCCCTGCCCCCCTGGTTCCACGGATTCCTTACCCGCAAGTAAGGCTACCCCTTGGCATGGAGAAAGT
Organism: Canis lupus familiaris; assembly: GCF_011100685.1. NCBI lineage: Eukaryota > Metazoa > Chordata > Mammalia > Carnivora > Canidae > Canis > Canis lupus. The sequence continues at coordinate 58,790,120 of NC_049224.1, forward strand.
GGTCTGGGGACCCTGGGATGAGGATGGCTCCTGCCGTCTCCCTGGGTGAGGCCCGGGATGGGGTGAGGAGCCTGCGGTCTCTGGGCAGCTGGGCGAGTGCAGTGGCCACTCTGGGAGTCCCGGCCTAGAGAAGAGAGAGAGCAGGTGCACTCAGACATGGCAGGGCCTTCGGGTCATTGTCCAGTCGCACACCATTCACAGGGAGCTGAGAGCTATCTTGGGTGGGGACCGCCTTGGGGAAACCTGGATGTGCACTGCCCCCCAGGAAAGGGTGGCTCTTGGATTAGCAGATGCCAGAGCTGCCTGAGCATGAGACCAGAGACAGCAGATGCAGCCTGGCCCTCCCTGCCCAGCACCAGGCACCAGCTGTCTACAGGGGCAGCTTGGGGTCCAGCACTTAGCTTATTGCCCTGCTGTCCCCATCATCAAATCCTTACCTGTTGAGCTCAGTGCTTTCATTTAGTCGCAGGCTGTGCAAAATCCACAGCTGGCCTTACAGAGAGCAGGTGCTCAGTTGGGGCCGACGTGCTGCCAAACCAAAGGAAGCTGGAATTTCTCACCATGTCGCCAAAATACTTGGCACTGTTCAAAAATATTCCTGGCTGCCCAGCTGGAAGGGACACACAGGGGACATGAGAGCCTGTTGGGATCAGGGTCCAGACAACACAGCACCTCCTCCCTATAGAAACCTGCACAACTGTACATGGTGGCCCTGAGGCCGGGACCTGCCAAACCTAAACCTTTCTGGCTCTATGGATTCGTTCTTGGTGGGGGGCCAGGGTCAGTGGCTATTGTGCCTGAGGTGAAGCTGCAGTGTGGAGGTGCACGTGGGGCCTCAGGACTCTGACCCAGCCCAAGTCTGAGTGTGGACAGGCCACAGTGGCAGCCCGAGGCCTGGGAGAGTCTCCAACCCCTACCGTGGAGAGGGCTGGCTATCTGTGCACTGCATCTGGCACCCAAAGGCATGGCCAGCAGGGATTCTGAGGCAGGTCCAAGTCGGCCTGCTCCTGCTGCCAGACGGGCACAGGCCCCAGTTAACTGCATGCCCTCTGCCCAGGCAGACAGAGCAGCTGCTCGGCGACAAAGCTCTCGGCTCCTTCCTCATCCGCCTCAGCGACCGGGCCACCAGCTACATCTTGTCCTACAGGTAGGAAAGAAGCTTGCTTTGCAGATAGGACAGGTGCCCCCCACCCCCCTGTGGGCCACACTGCCTGGCTCTCGCTGGGCCGCTGGCTCCCCCACCCCGCTCCATCCATCATGTGTTCTGCAGACACAGCCACAGCCCTCAGTGGGAATGGGTGGGGAGGGGGGGCAAGAGACAGTCCCCCTCACCGGCTTCCCGGAAGTAACCTTGAGCCTAGGGCAGAAGAGAGGGTGTGATGGGAGTTCAGGAGGGCCTCTCCACTGGATGGGACAGAATGTGCAACGGTCCAGAGGTACTGAGACAGAGGCGCTGAAGGAGCCGCGAGGGAGGTTCCCAGGAAGGAGTGCCTGCGGAGGAGGAAGCCAGGCGCCTGTGCAGACCGCCAATGGCTTCTCCAGGGTTCTTCCGGCAGGCTGTGGGAGGAGGCTGGACATGCAGGGCCATTGGGCCCCTGAAATGATGAGCTCCGGTCCAGGAGGGGGGCAAGATGGTCAGGATGAAGCCAAGAGGATGACATCAAGCCCAGTCTGGAGAGGATGAAGGGAGAAGCTCTCTGCCTGTCAGGGTCAGAGGGTCAGGGTCAGGGTCAGGGTCAGGAAGGACTGCTAGAGCTCCAGGGCAAACCTCGGAGGCCCCAGGCCGAATCCTAACCTGGAATATGTCTGGCTCCATTTCCTCCTCTGTAGGATAGGGACACTGTAGAACTGACTTTGTAGGGTTGCTGAGGGGGTTCAGTGGGTTCATCCGTCAAGAGGTGCTCAGCACAGTGGCTGGAACATCGTGAGAACCAAATAAACGTCAATCACTGTGAAAACAGTAATTATATTCCATGTGCCACCTGCTCGGCTACACACTTTGAAAGAGATGAACCCAGAAGCTTTCAAATGGCTTTTTAGCATCAGGGCTCTTTTGTCAAACATGACCGTGGATGGAATACCAACTTATCACATTTCTCTGACATACGTGACAGGGACATGGATCTGCGGACCCCCAGCATTGGGTCCCCGGATTTACAGCAGTTCTGGGGGAAAGGCAGGGCTTTCCAGTAAGCGGGTGGGAGCAATCGGATACCCAAGTGGAAAACAAGGGACCATAGACCCTAGTGACAAAAGCAAAGCAATATATTTCTTAAAGAAAACAGGAAGAATCGTCAAGACTTTGAAAAAGGCAAAGATTTCTTAAGACACAAACCTATTAACCATAAAAGAGAAGGTTGATAAATTTGATTTCTTTAAAATTAAGATTTTTTGTTAATCAGAAGACACCATGAAGTCACTAAAAGGACAGAGTATTAGGAGAAGTTACACATTGTAATAATGTATTTTTTTAATATTTTATTTATTTATTCATGAGAGACAGAGAGAGAGAGGCAGAGACACAGGCAGAGGGAGAAGCAGGCTCCATGCCGGGAGCCTGATGCGGGACTCGATCCCCGGTCTTCAGGATCATGCCCTGGGCTGAAGGCGGCGCTAAACCTCTGAGCCACGAGGGCTGCCCTGTAATAATGTATTGAACAAAGGACTCTTGCCAGAATATACAAAAAGCTCCCACGAATCAATAAGACAACATGGTAAATAACGTGGGTAGACTAGAATGGGTACTTCATAAAAGGGGTCGTCCAAAGGGCGATAGTATGTATCGTTCGGCAGCATTATAATCGGGAAAATACAAATGGAACCTGCAACGAGTGGCTGAAATGGGAAGACAGAACACAGTAGTTGGTGAGGATGTGCGGCAGCTGGAACTCTCCTGCATAGCAATGGTTTCAGGAAAGGATTTGCCAGAACCTAGGAGCTCCACAGAGGCCTGTCCCCACCCACCAAGGCGACACCCTGGCACATTCTCAACATCAGTGAGCACATGAACAGAATATCCAGGGCAGCTTTGTTTCTAGCAAATCTGGAAAGCCTTAAACGTCCAACAGAAGGGGTAAATGGTGGATTTTTTTCATTAAATGGAATTTTACACAGGGGGGTATGGAGCTAAATGTCCCTGGACATGAATCAATCTCAGAGATATGATGTTGAGTGAAAGATGCCAGACACAAAAAAGAAAGACCCTGGGATTTCTTTTTGCGAAGTTCCATAGACAGAAGGGGCAGGGGTTGGAAATGTTTTCTGTTTTGCTCTGGGGGCAGGATCCATAGGACTGTGCACTTGCAGAGTCACCCTCCACACCCTCATGACACTGGTCACTGTGGGGTTACTGATCCTTAAAGGAGGGACCGACTGAGAGGAGGGCGCAGTGAGGGGATAGTGAAGGAGTAGTGAGGGGATAGCGAGGGGGTAGTGAGAGGAGTGAGGGGGAGGAGGGGGTAGTGAGAGGAGTGAGGGGGAGGAGGCAGGAGTGAGGGGGAGGAGATGGGAGTGAGGGGGAGGAGATGGGAGTGAGGGGATAGTGAGGGGGAGGAGGATGTAGTGAAGAGTAGTGAGGGGATCTGAGGGGGAGGAGGGTGTAGTGAGGGGTAGTGAGGGGGAGTGAGGGGGAGGAGGTGGGAGTGAGGGGGGATGAGGGGTAGTGAGGGGGGAGTGAGGGGGAGTGAGGGGGTGGTGAGGGGGTAGTGAGGGGGTGGTGAGGGGAAGTGAGTGGGAGGAGGTGGGAGTGAGGGGTAGTGAGAGGGGAGTGAGAAGGGAGTGAGAGGTAGTGAGGGGTAGTGAGGGGAAGGACGGGGTAGTGAGGTGGTAGTGAGCGAGGAGGGAGTAGTGACGGGGAGTGAGGCAGGAGTGAGGGGAAGTGAGTGGGAGGAGGTGGGAGTGAGGGGGGGATGAGGGGTAGTGAGGGGGGGGATGAGGGGTAGTGAGGGGGAGAGGTGGTAGGGGTTTAGGGCTGCATGCAGTGGAGCCTGAAGTCTCTATCTCTTGCAGGGATGGGGTTTGGGGGAGGAGTGATGCTCGTGCAGGGTTGGACCTGTTTTGGGTGAAGATGTGGTGTTTCGTTCACCGTGGATTCCTCGGCATTGAATTTGATTTTCTACACACCGCCTTGTTGGATGTTTGCTCAGTCTGTAGGGCCCTTAGGTCTCGTGCCCAGCCTCACAGGGGCAGGGAGGGGACCCCAGGGACCTGGGATTTGGAGGCCACCCCCCTGCTCTGGACCCTGTACAGCCCCCCACGGGGCAGAGCTCCTCGAAGGCCAGGCCCCCAACCTCCAATGCGGAGCCCCCACAGACGGTCAGCGTCCCCCGAGCCTCGTCCTGCACCCAGGACCCAGGGTACGCGCACTTGTGTCGTAGGGGCAGTGACCGCTGTCGGCATTTCGTCATCAACCAGCTCCAGGACCGGCGCTACCTCGTCTCTGGGGACACCTGCAGCCACAGCACCCTGGCTGAGCTGGTGCGCCACTACCAGGAGGTGCACTTTGAGCCCTTTGGGGAGACCCTGTCTGCCGCCTGCCCCAGGGTAGGCACCCCTCTGCTGCGGCGTGGCGAGGGGGGACAGGGTGGGGTGTCCAGGCCTAGGTTGTGCCCCCGCTCAGGCCCATGACCTCGTGGTCACGCTCCCTATTTAAAAGGGGGAGACTGAGGCAACACCTTACCTGAGGTCAGGGGCTCGGTGGGCTGGTGTGGGTCCCTCACCAGCTGGGGGTGCATGAACATGCCCCTACTGTGCCCCCACTACCCTCAGCCAGAGGACAACGATCCCTATGATGCCATCACCCTGGGTCTCCACCACACCAGCCTGGGCCTGGAAAAGCCACCTGCCGCAGCAGCCCCCACGGTGGGCGCAGACGCCACCCGCCCCCAGCCCCCAGTCTCCTTCGTCCACACCAGGAAGAGCCTGGAGGCCACTTCCTGTAGCTTCTCCGAGGAGGGATGTGTGGAGGTGAGCAGGGTCCTCAGCGCTCTGGGTGGGGCTGCACCAACACCCACAGGTCCGGCCCACAGGCTGGCCTTCCTGGCTGTGCCTCAGTTTACCACTCCTACGGTTCCTCTGCACTTGAATAAGAAAATGGGTAAGAGATGCCTGAAACTCGTGTACACTGTGCGAGTGTGGGGGGTGCTGTGAGAGGGTACTTTCCCTCCACAGCACCTCCTGGGAGGGGCTCAGATTTTACTCCTATACAACAGATCACAGCACACCTCAGGTCTCACCTCACCCTGAGGCCTCACGGGGCCCTCACCCGGGGCCCTGCTGCCTCCTCTCTGCTCTCTTCTCCAGCTTCACCAGCCTTTGGATCTTCTCAGAACACACCAACCTTGCTCCCACCCCAGGGCCTGTGCACTTGCTAGGTCTTTGCTGCGATGCTCTTCCTACCAGAAAGCTGCTGGCGCACTTGGTCCACTTGCATGTCATCTCTCCAGGAAGGGCACCAGGGCTGTAGGAAAGGCCCCTTCCCACCTGCCATTCTGTTCATCCCGTTACCCTGCTGTGCTCTTCTTCATGACACGACTAACGACCTGATGGTCTAACATGTGTTGTGTCAGGCACATTAGACCATGTCACAGGCTGGTCTGTTGCCCACCTCCCCGGTTAGAAGGTGGCCTTCGAGCATTGGCTGTGTTGCCCATAGAGTCCTTGGCACCTGGGACAGAGTCTGGCCCCAGCTGGTGCCCAGCAGACATTTGTGGAATCATTTACAAATGACAGCCTGGGGGGTGGTCTCCTCCGAAGGGTGGGCTCAGGGGCTTCTGAGCGTCAGCCAATGCCCACCCATGACAGTCAGGTAAGCCGAGCCAGGACAGGGGACAAGGCTTGTCTGGGAGCATCCGTGTCCCCAAGGGTGTCGCTCCAGAGGTTCTTTCCCTCCCTAGCTCCGCGCCAGGGTGCCTCCCCTCCCCGAGAGGAGTGCCTCCCTTCTGGAAGAGTCTTTTGGGAGCCCTGGCAGCACCATCTACTCAGAGCTGAGGAAGATGAACCAGGCACGGCTGGGCCTGGGCGCAGAGGGGTCCAGCGAGCCTGGGACGGTTCCAGCTGGCAGCCGGGCTTGCTCCCCAGGCGAGGAGCCCCTGAGGAGACACTCAGTGGGAAGCCAGAACAGGCCTAATGGCCCAGAGCCTGCCCTCACTGGGGTTGGCACAGACCATGGTCGACCGGTGCCTCCTGCATCCCGGGCCCACCTCCTGGCCCCGGGATGCTCGGCTGCCTCCTGGAGCCAGGCGTCCCCGAAGCTGAGCCACAGAGCACAGCCCTGTTCCCCAGGCACTTGTACAGACACATACAAGCTCCTGCAGACAGCAGACCCACCGGAGCCCAGGGAGGCGCCAGAACAGGAAGGCAGTGCCTACGCTCAGGTCCCAGCCTACTGGGGCAGCCCAGTAAGGCCCCCGTGTTCCAGGCCCAGCCCCCCATCCAGCTGGCGGCCAGGATCCTCAGACTATGGCTGTGACAGGTTCTCGGGGGCCCCGGAGCTCCCTGAGCCCAGGAACACCTACGAACAAATTCCAGCAGCCAGGAGCACCGGACAGGCACACAAGGTAGGCTATATGGTGGGATGGGGTGGCTGCCAGGCCCCACGTGTCTGAGAGGTCATGGCCCTCATGCATGAGCAGCTCAGGTCACTACTACTGCCCCCAGGGGCCCAGACTTATCCAGGGGTCACATGTACTCGAAGATAGTGGGAGAGGCAGTTGCTCAGCGGGAACAAAGGGGGGCTCTCTCTGCAGACCAGTTTCCCCTGCCAACCCCCACACCCCAGCGTCTCAGGGCCTGTGCAAGGTGTACAGGGGGCCCTGGCTCCAGCCTGACCTACCTTCCTTCTTGTCATGGCTCAGCCACCCCCCAGCCATGTGGCTTTGGGTATAGCACTTTCCCCAGCAACAACTCCTAGCGAGAGTGTGTCCCAAATACCACAATTGCTCTTTGTTCATCTAAAACTCTAACATCACAGGGCCTCCCATACTATTTAGCCACCTGACCTGGGGCCTCCATTTCTTCATCTGAACCATGGTCTGGTCTCCGCTTGTGTCCAGAGAGGTCTGCCCCAAGGCTAGATGTGCTCACATGTTCAGGACACAGCCCAGAGCTGACTGGACAGAGTAGTCAGAGGGCAGGACAGGGAAAGGGCGGCCAGGAGGTCAGAGGGAGGTGGTCAGGGGCTCCCACAGGGCCCAGGCCCTGTCAACCCCAGCACTCTGCCTGCAGTCCAAGCCAGGGAGGGTCCACGCTCAGTGGGGACAGCCTCAATCCCAGGCACACATGGACCCAGGTTCTGACACCTCCTGGACTAGAGCAGCCTCGGAGGGCCTGCTGTCCTGGGACCACAGGCCACCCCACAGGCAGGCCCTCCAGGAAGCCCTGAAGCCACATCCATGGCAGCTCTTCCCCCACTGCAGTCTCACATCCTCTCTGGTCCCTGGTGGCGGCCTTGCTGCACCAGAGTGCTGGGAATTAGGGGACCCCTGGCCCCTCCACCCCTTAGCTTTCACTCAGAACGGGCTGGAGGTGGAATTTGGCACCGTAAAGCTAGCAGAACCAGCACCAGTCCTCCGAGCTGGCCATGGGCCTCAGCCCCCAATCAGTGCTGGACCCCTTTGTCCGGGGACCCCCGGCTCCAGCAAATTCTCCATCTTTGCAGCCTGACAAGCTCCGGAGGTTCTTCTTCACGGACAAGAAGCATAAATCCTGAGCACCTGGCTTCCTGGGGCCCAGCTATGCCAGGAGTGACTGGGAAGCCCTGAGGCTCTGGAAAGCACCCCTGCTTCCCTAGCGTCCCTCACTCTCCCAGGGGAAGGGTGTCCTGGTCTGAGAGGTGGAGAACTGACCATAGGCAGGGTCGGCATCCCCACCCCCCACGTGGTCCAGGGCAGGCCCTCTTCAGTGGGCCAGCAGAGCCACAGGCCCGGGAATAGCAGGGGAGCCCCTGCCTGAGGCAACAGTTGTAGCCTGCAGGTGCTGGGCTCTCAGGAGCAGCCCCTTGGCCTGTCTCCAACCGGTCTGTGCTGCAGATGGGGAAACTGACACCCACATAGGAGCAGCAAGCTGCCTGAGGTCTCAGAGCCTGGCTGCCTGGGGTCCGCTAGGACGCGTTCCTGGGTGTTGCTGGAGAGCCAGCCAGCATGTGCCGCCCACCCCTGTGACCAGGTTGCCCTCACTTGCCCTCTGCCTCCCAGTCCCGGCCCCCAGGGCAGCTCTCAGGGCCCTCCCACCAGGCCCACACTCAGGCAAGCGGCCCTGCCCATGCAGCAGCTCTGGACACAGGCAATCTGGTGTCCCGCTCCCCCTGGGTCCTTCCTGCTTTGTCCCACTGTCCCCTCACCTGCATGTCCCCACGTGTCAGGGTGGTCTGCTGCTCCCCGCCCATGGCCCCTGGGCAGCAGAGGTGGAAAACAGATGGACCATCCCCAGAGAGAGCGCTGCAGCCCACACCGCTCCCGCCTGTGTCCCTCAACGGTGCTGGGCCTGGTTCACACCTGGGGGAGCATCTCCCCTCAGCAGCCTCACACCTCAAAGATCGGGGACATGAGAGCCCCCACCACCTAGGGTGTGTAGGATGGACAGCATGGCAAGTGGCTTTGTGTCTGACATATGGTTAGTGCTCTGTGAATTCTCACCTAATGTCCCCCGTGGGGCTCACCAGAGACCTGGGGCACCAATGTGTCTCCCTCTCCAAAGTACAAGCATTGAAATAAACGTTAGTGCCCAAAGCAGGAAGGTGATGCTTGACCCCGAGGGGACTAACTACTGGTGGGATTTCAAGGAGAAAGGGACCTTTGAGTGTATCCTAGTGTCAGCAGGCAGACCACGGGGACATCAAAGTGCTTTACTACTGGGAATTCACATATGTGTGGGTAGGATGCACCAGTGAAAATTCCACATCTCAGGAGAGCAGGGGGTGGGGTGCCCAGGGCTCAGAGCCAGGGACAGAGCAGAGCCCTGGGCCCACCATCCTCCCAGCTTCACATTGGGGGGGTTGGGGTGCAGCCCAGCTGTGGGTTTTGGAAGACTGCATAGCTCATAAAATCTTGTCCTCTTTCCCTTTTCACTTTGCCCTGGGCAACCCGGGACGCCTGCCCAGCACTCAGGACACATCTGTGTCCCCTGCCCCATAATGTCTCTGCCTTTCCTCCCAGTGGGGCCCTTCCTGACAGGGAGAGGACCGGGGTCTGGGGGCTCAGGGGCACAGATGGAGGGCCTGGGAGGGGCCCTGCTCCCCACATCCCCCTTCCCTGGTTAAGGATTTTTTGCTCAAAGGGCCAAGGAAATGTTGGTGGGTACAACCCCAGAGGCTGCAGCCTCTTTCTGGGCAGCATGGAGGTCACACTTGCGTAGACAACAGAGCCAGGTGGTCGGCTTTGGGGCCCTCATGCCCTGGTGGTGTCCTCAGATCCGGATGTGGAAGGTGCTGGAAAGAGAGGAAGGGCCCTCAGTAGAAAGCTCACTGAACCCCAGCCCAGTGTCGACCGGTCCCTTAGGAGGACACGGCTGACTAACTCCAAGGGGGGGCCAGTCGTCCCCAGGGGCCGCACCTGAGGAAGTCAGGGGCCTTGGCGATCATGTCCTCAAAGTCAGCGAAGCCCAGCTTGCCGTCCCCATCCAGGTCCGCCTCCTCAATGACCTTGTCACACACAAGCACCACCTCGTCCTCATCTAGCTCCGACTTAGTGAGCCGCGCCAGTGTGCGCTCCAAGTCCTCCTTGCAGATGAAGTTGTCTGTGTTGAAGTCTGCGGGCAGGTAGGTGGGGGTGCTCAGGCCGGGCCCCCAACATGCCACCCTGTGCCCAGGCCCCGGCTGACTACCACAACCCACAGGCCAACACTCATGATCCCATGACACCTCCGCCATGGCTGCAGGTATGAACCTAGCCTGAGACGCTTGCAAGTCCAAGTCTGAGGCTTGGGCCACCAGGCCTCCTGCCACACCTGCAGTACGCCCCGTGTGCCCTCAGGAGCAGAGGGAAGCAAGGCCCAGGAAGGCCAGCGACTAAATCAAGCTCAGAGAGCTGCTTGGAGGGGGAGGCAGGATACTGCCTGGGCCTGTTGCCACTAAGCACCCCTGCCCAACCACGTTCTTTACACTGCACCACAGGGCCTCCCGCAGGCCCCCCAGCAGGCCGGTCATGGTCAGAAGACTCAGAAGCCCCTTGGAGGGAGGGCTGGCTCCTGGGCACACTTGGCAGAAGGCACCACCACTGCCCAAAGCACGGCCGCACGGCTTGCAGCAGTGACTACACCCTCCCCTCATTTTCAGCTCAGCTTCTGGATCTTGGCCCCCTCCTCTACCCAGAGTGCCCCTCCCACTTGTCTATCCAGCAAATTCCCATTGGCACCCCCAGGGGGCTTTCTAAGCCTTAGGGCTCCCCGCTCCTGGGCCTCTGCCACTAGCCACACCCTGACGAGAAGGGCAGTGATGAAGAGCGTGCCCACTAGCAGGCATGTCACACGCTCTGCCTCATGGCCCCGCCTACACAAGCTGAGTGGTAGGTCCAGGGAGAGTCCCTACCATACACAGATGAAGAAACAGGTCCTGCAAGGGGCATGTGACCTAAAGGGACATCCCTGGTCAGGACCAGGACCCAGAGCCCAGCCCCTTGACAGGTACCTCCATATTGGCCCGTGAGTGCCTCTGGGGTCGGCATGGGTAAGAGTCACCTCCACCCCCTTGGGGGCTCCTGGGAAGCTCTGTGGGGATGTGCTGGCTGGCTGGACTCCTGTGCCCCTTTGCTGTGGTGAAGCCAAGGCCCAGGGAGAGCGTGACCTTTGCTGGAAGTCAGGCCCCAACACCAAGCCCTGTGTCCTGGGTGTCTTTCCTGCTGTCCCGCAGCTGGGGCAGCAGTGAGCCTCGGTGCCGCCGTCCCTGCCCCCTCCCCACCCAGCTGTACTCCCATTGCTCACTGGCAGACGACAGCCTGCCCTGTGAGTGATGCCCCATGTGAGATGTGGAGGGTGGACCCACTGATGCGCACACATATGGCAGTGCTGCGTGCACCCAGACCAGGCCTCTGATGTGGGCACAGTGGCTACAAGAGGAGAAAGCATGAGAGGCTCCGGAGCCACAGGGTGGCCACAGGTGCTGGGACAGGCCTGTCGGGGCTCCTCTGCTAGCAGGGACCCAGCCCTCCCTGGAACTCCACCTCAGGAGGGTAGACAGTCCATGAAGGTCCATCCTCTGGAGCCCAGTGCCCTCTGGTGGTCAGCATGACCGTGGCACTGGGAACCTGCTGCCTGGCAGAGGCCCCTCCCCAGCCCCCTACCTCTGGCTCACACCTCAGAATCCAGAACTGCCCACCTGCAATCCTGTGGCGCCCTGGAGCCCCAGCACCTGGTCCACGTTCCCTAGCTGGCTCCTCACAGCCTGTCCTGTGACCTCCTCATGAAACCCGGCACCTCCCTACTGTTCCATCCACTGGGCACAGCTGCCCCTACCTGTGGTGTCCACGTGGCCCTTGCTCCAAGGCCCCTGCACCCCTACATGCTGCCACCCACAGGTATGCAGTCCTCTAGGCCCATACCGTAGATCTTGAAGGCATAGTTTGCCTTGAGCTCTCGGGGTGCTGACTCACACAGCACGGAGAACATGTCCACAAAGTCATTGAAGGTAAGGTTCCCCTCGCCATCCTCAGAAAAAGCCTCTACGATCCTTTCCTTGAAGGGGTTCTCCTGCAGGAAACAACCAGCATCACATGGGTACATGGGGACTGAGCGGACTCAAGAAAGACAGCAACGATGTGTGTGGCCTTGGACAAGTGACCTAACCCCTCTGAGCCCCCACATCCCCATCTGCAAAGTGAGGATGACAAATGGGCCTGCTGGGCTGGTGTGCCAGGGGCTGGATAAAGTATGACAGGTGGGGGTGCAAAGCCAGGCTGAGGTGCACTCACAGCAGGCAATGCCTCATGTCAAGCAGGGGCACCCCCCACCACTGCTCAGAGGGGTGCACAGGAGTACCTGCCTCGACGTGGATGGAAGAGAAGAGGTGGCCCAGGGCACAGGCAGGGGACAGGGTTACGGGAGGCAGAGGTGGGGCCCCTGAGGCTCGGAGAAAGGGCCGGGATAAGCAACAGGACTCGGAGGGGCAGTCAGAACCCGGGCCATCACCAGACCGCTCAGGGCCTCTAGCCCCAGGGATCCTCCCTCTGATCCCAGGTCTCTCGGGGCTCTTCTTTAGAGTCCCCCACCCCAACTGGGCTTGGCCACTCCCACTCTGTGCCTGCGTGGCTACTGCCAGTGCCCCTGCCCCTGCAGTGATCCTCTGAGCCAGGGCGCAGGCTTCTCTAGGCAGAGTGGACACCTGCCCAGGGGCAAGCCTGGGCCTCACTGTCCCTCGGGACTGAGGTCACAGCCAGGACACAGGCCAGAGAGGATGCCACATGGTGCTGTGACCCCAGAGTCATACATCCAAGGCCTAGCAAGGGGCTAGTGGCAAAGTCCCACAGCAGTGTAGAGTCCTGCCCCCATGGCCAACCTCCCCTACTGCCGGAAAGCACTTGACCACCAAAAAACACACAAAATGAAACTTTTGTGTCAGATACATGTGTGGTCTGAGGTCCAGCAGGATCGGCCTTGCCTGGGAGCTTGCTGGAAAACAGAATCTCAGCCCACACCACCCACACTTGCTGACCCCATGTGCCTGTGTGTATTCTGGGCTGAGAAGGGAGGGTGCGGATGACCTGCTGTGAGAGGCCAAAGAATTATCCAAAAAAGCAGACGCAAGGGGGCGCCTGGGGGCTCAGTCAGTGGAGTGTGGGACTCTTGGTCTTGGCCCTGTCCGTGATCCATGATCTCAGGCCGAGCCCTACAGGGCTCTGTGCACCTTGTTGGCTTCCACCTCTCCCTCTTAAGTAAATACATAAAAACTTAAGGGAAAAAAAACCAGACACAAGTCCTGCCACATGGAGCCAACTGGCCATCTCACAAGGGGGCAGCAGTGAGCATGGCACCCTATGGCCCCACATATGGAACTCCTGTGTTTAGAGCACAGGGGAGGAAACAGGTACAGAGTTCAGTGACCCTTTTGGGCCCACACAGCCACGAAGGGTAGATCCGGCCTCATCCCAGGTCTGGGGGCCTCTGTTGTACCTCCAGCCCACCTGCCCAGCAGCACTGGCCTCTCTCGTACCCGGAGCTCCGGCATCTGGATGATGAGGCTCATGGGCACGTGGACGATGGGGCTCTTCCGGTAGTCCATCGGGACGAGGTTGGGAGCCAGCTCATAGAACCGTGCATGGAGCCTACAAGGGAGACAGAGGGGAAGAGCTGGAGGGGGTGCTCACCCCGAGCCCCAGCGGCCAAGGCTGCCCCACCTGCACCCAGATGCACTATGGCCCCAGCCCAGGGAGGTTAAGAGCCATTTGTCTAGGACCACACAACTTCAGAGACCAGGGCCCATAGCTGGAATGAAGGTCTGGAGATCCAGAGCAAGGATTCTTCACCACTCTGCCCCAGGCCTAAAGCTGCTGAAGCCCAGGCCCAGTGCTGGCCCGTCCCCAAGCCAGGCTCTGAGGGTTGGGTCTCTGGAAGCTGCCACTCACATCCACAGGCTAGTGTGAACCAACCCGGACCCCGGGCCAGGTCCCTAGCTCCTCCCACCTCGCTGGGCAGCCCGCCACTCAGAACACAAGTCCACCTGCACACTGCACAGAACCTCAAAGGTGTGAGGCCACCTGACCCTGGCTAAGGTGCAGGTCCCTCCCTGATGATTCAGTCCTCTCCTGCCCTATCCACACCCCTAACATCCTAGAGAACAGCCCCCAACTTTAGCCCCAAATACAGCATAGTTCCAATGAAGCCATGTCCATGACATGCTGCCAGACAAGGGGACAAGCTGCCAGGGGCCCAGGGGGGGACCCTGCTCAAGGTGAGGTCCAAGACTGCTGGGGATGGGACTGAAGTGGCCCCACCTGCCCTGCTACCCCAAAGCCAGGACACACTTCAAGATCCCCCCGGAGCAGGTCCGGCAGCACAGCCACCCAGCCCTCTCCAGCAGAGCATATAAGCACTCGCTGGGCTCCCACAGGTAACATCAGCCCCACTGAGCAAGTGCTCCCTCTGTGCCGGGCTCTGCAACAATCCCCCATGTGGATTACTCAATCTCCAAACCACCCCAACAGGTGGGTGTTAAGTCTCTCCATTTCTCAGGTATGGAAACCAAGGCTTCGACGGTTAGGAGCCTGTCCCAGCAAACCAGAGTAGTGGGGTGAGGGCTGAACCTAAGGCAGAGCCCAAAGCCACGAGCCCACTCCCCCAGTCACAAATTCCCAAAAGTCCTGAAACCACAAGGAAGTTCCATGGCTTAGATACACAGAGCTGGAGGGGAAAAACCCAAAGCCTGTCCCCTGCCAGTGAGCAGGTATTGGGTGACAGGACCAAGCAGGACTCTCCCCCAGGGGCACGAGGACTTTCTTTGCTCTTGCTTTTGGTGTTGAGGAAAAATCTGTCCCTCTGCCTGTGTCTCTGCCTCTCTCTCTCTCTCTCTGTCTCTCACGAATAAATAAATAGAATCTTGCAAAAATAAAAATAAAAAAAGATACAGGGACGCCCGGGTGGCTCAGCAGTTTAGCATCTGCCTTTGGCTCCGGTCATGATTCTGGGGTCCTGGGATGGAGTCCCGCATCGGACTCCCTGCAAGGGAGCCTGCTTCTTCCTCTGCCTATGTCTCTGCTTCCCTCTCTGTGTGTCTCATGAATAAATAAAATCTTTAAAAACCAAAAATAAGATATATATAAAAGACCTAATTCACAATAGGAAAAAAACACACCAAAATCCCCCAGAAAAACAAAGTATAAGATAAATACAAAGTGTGTAGAAGATATAACATATTTAGGCAGAATCTTATAATCATGACAACCATTTCTTCATTGTCCTGCAAAATGAATACAATCTTTTTTTTTTTAAGGTTTTATTTATTTATTCATGAGACACACATACACATACACACACACACACACACACACACAGAAGCAGAGACACAGGTAGAGGGAGAAGCAGGCTCCATGCAGGGAGCCTGACGTGGGCCTCGATCCCAGGTCTCTGGGATCATGCCCTGGGCTGCAGGCAGCACTAAACCGCTGAGCCACCTGGGCTGCCCAAATGAATACAATCTTAACCACAATCTGCAATGGAGTGATTTGAGAACTTACGAGAACATGTGACATGTTCACAGGTCTGTGGGGCAGAATAAATGCAGGAGGGTGGGGATGGCCCTGAAGGAAGGATGTCTGGGGAGTATCGGCCTCTGGGATGCGAAAACAGTTTGAAGAACAGCAGGTCACCCCACAGCCCAGGGATGCCCAGTGTGAGGGAAGACAGTCCATAGCAAACAGCACTTGAAATCACAGACACTTGGATTCTTCTGGAAGTCACAGACTGGTGGTCCACATTTAGGACAAGCGTGCACGTTAACAATAACTAAGTTTAACTAAAATATAGATTTTATAGTTGCCCAAACCTACAAATGAAAGCCCTGGATGAAGAATCTGGATCTGCCCAAGGCAACCAACCCCTGGACTGGGGAGGGGACCAGAGACCCCTCTTACAGCAACTCCCCGACGGGGCTCCACTTATGTACGGCACATCTCTGCCCTGCCGAATGAGAGGACCTTGGGAAAGTGAATGACTGGGGGGCAAGAGACAAAGATACAGACAGCCAGTGTGCCGGGGGGTTTGGAGGTGGCTGGCGGCATGGGCACAGGGCTGGAATGGCGGATCAGCAGTAAATATCAAAAGACTTAAAAAGTGCCTATACCTTTTAATCCAGAAACCTGTTGGAAATTTATCTCAAAGAAATAATCTGAGGTGTGAGTTATAGTCGTGGTGCCATGAGGCCATTCACTGCAGCGCTAACTATAATGGTGATGTGCAGAAAATCTACGTGTCCAACTAAATGAATTGATAACATGGCCAGGTCATTTCTTTTCTTACCTATTTTTCCATTTTGCCTAAGGAAGAGTAATTTTTTTTAATTCTTTTTTTTTTTTTTTTTAGATTTATTTATTCATAGAGATGCAGAGGGAGAGAGAGAGAGGCAGAGACACAGGCAGAGGGAGAAGCAGGCTCCATGCAGAGAGCCCGACGTGGGACTCGGTCCCGGGACTCCGGGATCACGCCCTGGGCTGCAGGCGGCGCTAAACCACTGCGCCACCAGGGCTGCCCAGGAAGAGTAATTTTAAGTAAATTATAAAACAACATGATACAATATTTTGATACACACTCTCAAAGGAAAAATACTGGACTGATACATACCACAAGGTTCAATACACAGAAGGGTTAATGGTTATTCTCTGTGAGGAGCAGGATTAGGGGTAACACTTTGTCTTCTCTTGATTGGCTTTATTTTAGAATTTTTCTGGAGTCATCATGTATCACATAAGACGTAAAAAAAAAATTATAAGTAATTAAAACAACACAAATTCTGAAAATGGTGGGAAAACTAAAGCATGATAAATTAACACCCAGGCAAGCACCACTGGGTGCCCTGAGGGGCAAGGACTCACTGGGGAGCATAGGCTCCCTGTGGGCAGAGGGGAGTCAAGCATACCCACAGGAAGGAAGAGGGGTAAATCAGAGGGGATGAGGGGGCCCAGTGTTAGGGGTGGAAAAGCTGTACCCTGACCACAACTGGATCCACTGAGACGGGGGCAGGGTGGCCGAAGAGGCCTGCCCGATAGTTCGATAGTTATCAATGACCCAGGGCTGCAAGGAACCTGCTGCTCAGGTTTCATCCCGCCATCTGGTGAATGCTCAGGGTGCAGCTCACCAGCAATGGTGGGCTGGGGGTAAGGGGGAGGAGGGCCCTGCGTCTGGGGCCTGGCTCTGCTGCTGGCCCTCTCCTTGCCCTGCCTGGACTTGAGATGTGAACAGTGGAGAGGGCTCACTCAGCAGGGGTGGTCAGTTCCTGGTTAAGTCCTCCTGGCCCTTGCTGGGGCCTAGAGAGAAAGCTGGACAAAAGTGAAAGTGCCAAACTGGTAACAGAGCTATCATGGTTCCTCCAGAGACAATTATCCCACGCACTGCCTGGTCTCACCACCCTTCCTGAGGGTGCACGGAGAGGCCCCATGACCCCAGGTAGCCTGTGTTGCACCCAGGGCCTCCCAGCCACAGGGGCTGGGCAGGAGACAGCTCCAGGGAACACTGCTATCTCCACGGTCCTCCCCAGCAGCTGCTACAACCATCTTCCTCTCAACACCAGCACTCTGCAGAGGCAGCACCAGGCCTGGCCCCTTGGGTCCCCAGTGAGCATTAACACTGTGGCAGAGCCCCAAATGAACCAGAGTATGCAGCAGGGAATTAGGGGGACATCCAGCCGCTAGGTGGGGTGCTTTCTCCCCATTTGAAATCCAGGTCTACTTCGGGCTCTGGGCTGAGCTACAGAGGCTGGGGTGCTAAAGGGTTCAGAGTTGGGTAGGCCAGGGCTGTGGGAGGCAGCCACAGTTTGGGGCCTGTCCCCTCACCCTGCCTCTCCATGGTGGTGAAAGTGGGTGTTCCTATCTACCCAAGCAACAGGTTGAAGAGCAGCCTGGGCAGAGAAAGGCCAAGGGACACTGCCATCTGAGCACAGTGGTCAGGACAGTGACACAGCACAGCTTGCTTGGGAAGCTGTTACTGGCTCTACCCCAGCCGGCCCTAAGACCTCCAGGGAAAGCAAGTAGTCCTGTGACCTTGCCAGTTTTTAATGCCACCTGGTAACTCAGGCCCAGGGCCTGCAAGGCTCCTGGGGCCAGGTTTCCTGGCATTCTGTGGGTCGTGCTATCTGATCCTGGGGCCCTAAGTTGCCAGCCCCTCCTCATCTCTCGCATCAAAGCCAAAGAATGGGGTTGTCCTGGAAAGGGAAGAGCCCGTGGGCAGCTCACGAGTGCTATGGGCATACAGGCCAGGGCCTGGACTTCTGGACCTCCCAGGAGCAGGAAGACATCAGAGTTGGAGCCATGGGCCAGATCTTTGGGTCCTGGCTAAGTGACTGGACATTTGCTAGCCTCATCCGCAAAGTGGGGATAAAAGGATTCTCCTGTTACATGGTTACAGTGAGGATAAAATGAAAAGGTGCCTGAAACCACCCACCACGGAGCCTGGAGCCTGGCGCACAGTTCAGAGATGCTCGATTCCTGGCAGAAGGATGTGGGCTCAGGCGGGTGGGGAGCTCTCGAGTTCACGGCCGCCTGGCTGATGGTCGTCCACACCTCCAGCCAGCACAGCCAGACCTGCGAGGTCCCCAGCCCCCGCCCCAGCTCCGAAGGATGACCGAGAAGCCACTTACTTGAGGATATCCTTCTTATTGAAGAAGGTGCAGTCCTGCAAAGGGAAAACACACACACACAGTCCCTTGCAAGTCCCAGGCTCCTTTTCCCCTCAGGATCTCACAGGAAGGCCCTGGGGCAAAAGACTCACTATTGCCCCTCACTGGCCTGCCCCAACCCCTGCCCTACCCAGTCCCTGGCCCAAAGGGCCCTGGAAGCGGCCTCCTGAAGCTCTTGACCTGGCCCAGGAACCATGTGCATGGGGTGGGGGACTGTGAAGCTCCTTGAGGGAGCTCATTCACAGGCAAATAGAATGGTCAGAGGTGGAAGCCACTGATTTGCGGACTGCCCTGTGGGACAGCAGAGAGAGGGGCTGCGAGACAAGTCAGGTGTAAGGGCCACAGGGGTGCGCCATCCACACTATAGCCCCATGGCACTGTGTGTGCGTGGCTGTGGGCAGCTGCTCATGTGCAGAGACAGAGGATTCCAGGTACACAGGCTGGACAAGCTACAGCATCTATCTGGCATCTGAAGCTGCAGGAATAGATGAGGTCACATGGGAGACAGTGGAGGCTAGGAGTGTGGGAAAGAGTGTGGGAAAGTAGGATCAAGGAGGCAGGTGGGCAGGGAGGAACTGCTGGCATCTGGACAGATGCAAGGGCAGAGGCTTCCAGGGACCCTCGGGCAGGCATTTCCCAGGGTGGGGGCAGCTCTCAGATCCTAAGGTTGCCCGTTCATGGACTCATTTCTGGTGTCCTGCCTTTGTCTGGATGGCCTGCCTGGTGATGATGGCCACTATTCCAGGCCACGATGGTAAGTATGGAGGTGAAAAGATCCCAGCAAAAGGCCTTTGTGCCTATCCCTGCTCCCTGGCCCCTCTACCTTTGCCAGCTGTTGCCCCACGAAGGAACGCAGCACTTAGGCTCTGTTGAGCCCAGAGCCTCCTGGGGCAGCGTGCTGACCAGAGCTGGCTCCAACGAGGGGCTCACGGATGCAGTCCAGCCTTGCAGCCAGCCAGGCCTGCCCAGGATGAGACCTAAAGCCACTAGGCACTGGAGCAGCTTGGACTGGGCAAGTGACTGGGCACAGGTGACTGGGCAAACATCCAGGGACGCACTGGGTGCCTACGGTAGAGCTGAGGGGGGCTGGTAGGCTCCACATAGTCAGTGTGACCTTCTGGGCCACAAGCTACTACCCAAAAGGTAGACTACCCTTATGCTGCCCACCCACCTGGAGGGTGGGGCTTGGCTTTAGGCCATAGCTCCTCTGCTCCCTCCCCACCAAGCATGGATACCCTGCAGGCTTAAGACTCAGCTGTGTGGACTGATTATCTAAAGACCTAGATACCTGGAGCAGGCCCCAGGGGCAGACCTCCCTCAGCCCCCAGGCTGGTTCTGTGGCCTGTAGGAGATAGTGAGAAGGGCCAGGGCTTTCCCCACCAGCCTGGCGGGGGTGTCAGCATAACCAGAACAGGGAGAGGCCTGACTTCTGCTCTGTCCCCCTGGCCTGTCCTCTCTCCTTTGCCCTGGGAAGGAAGAGTCTGGGTCCCAAACCAAGGGCCCCACAAGCAAAAGATAAAAAGCTTCTCACAGGACCCTGGTCCCTTATCAAAACCACTTATACCTAACTATGTCAATGGTCTTCAAGGTGTGCTTCCTGGATCGGCAGGACCCGATTCTCAGGGCCCACTCCAAACCTACTGAATCACCAACTCGGGGGAGAGGGGGCAGGAATCTGCACCTTTAAAGATCCTCGGGTGACTCAGTGGTTTGGCGCCTGCCTTTGGCCCAGGGCGCAATCCTGGAGTCCCGGGATCAAGTCCCGCGTCCCGCTCCCGGCATGGAGCCTGCTTCTCCCTCTGCCTGTGTCTCTGCCTCTCTCTCTATCATGAATAAATAAATAAATCTTTAAGAAAATAAAAAATAAATAAAAGATCCTCCATTCCCAGTGATGCCGATGCCTGCTAAAGTGAGGGCCTCAGCTCTAGAGCAGAATCACCTGGGGAGCTCCTATGCCCTCTTTCAGCACGGACCAGGTCAATTAAAGCAGAATCCCTGAGGTAGAGCCAGGCATCAGAGTTTTCAGAGCTCTTCCGGTGATTGCACTATACAGCCCAGGCTGAGAACCACACCCCCACCAGGCCATGACCATCACAGGCCTGGTCCACAGGGGCTCTGATTACCCAATTTTATTCAATCCTCATCATTAGCCATGGTGGGGGGAGGGGGACTGGCGTTATCTCCCCATTCTGTCCCCATTCTGTAGGTGAGAAAATTGAGGTTCAGTGAAGTGGTTAGCTGGCTCTCAGCTGCACATGCAGCCCAGGACTGACTGCAATTCAGGCCTTTGTGATTCTTGACCACAGTCCATTGGGAACAGAGCCCACCCATGACCACTGTATGCTGACTGCATCTGCTGTCTTATCTCGGGATCTGGCACCTTGTGGGTGCTCAATATGGCAGGTGGTATGAGGAATCAGGCCTCCACATATGTGGAGCCTCTCATTGACTGAAGGTGTCAGTGAAGACATTGGCCCTGCCTACCCTAACCTCTCTCCTCTCTGAACACATGCAACAGCTGCCTCTAGGTTTTCTTTCTTTCTTTTCTTTTCTTTCTTTTCTTTCTTTTCTTTCTTTTCTTTCTTTTCTTTCTTTTCTTTCTTTTCTTTCTTTTCTTTCTTTCTTTCTTTCTTTCTTTCTTTCTTTCTTTCTTTCTTTCTTTCTTTCTTTCTTTCTATTCATGAGAAACACAGAGAGGAGAGAGAGAGGCAGAGACACAGGCAGAGGGAGAAGCAGGCTCCAAGCAGGGAGCCCAACATGGGACTCGATCCCAGGTCTCCAGGATCACACCCTGGGCTGAAGGTGGTGCTAAACTGCTAAGCCCCCTGGGCTGCCCGTGCCTCTAGGTTTTCAACATTACCAACAAAGCTGCCATGAACCTGCTCATCAACTGACGTTTTGCTTTGTCCTCTGTTGACTCATCGCAAGGAGGTAGCTTACAGGGGATCAACATGGCAGGAACCTTAAAAGGTTCTCAGGGTTCTGAGTAGCTTGGTGGTGTTGGCAAAAGAAAAGGTCTGTAATCATTCAAATTTCTGTCTTGCTTTGGATCCTTAGGTGGAGAGAAGAGGGGAGTCCACAGGTGAGTTACAGGACTTGCTCTTAACTGAGCACCTGGGCTGCCTGAGAACAGAGCAGAGAGCAGGGCCAAAGCTGCAGTGGTGGGTTCTGGGGAAGGCCGGGCCCTGTTTTGTAGTTTGAGGGGTTTGGGGGATGGATCGATTGATCAGGAAGGCAGAGGAGTCTGGAGAGAAGCCTGCACTTAAGAGTCACTGGCACCTGCATGGGGGTGGGGTGTCTATAACTGGGGCCCTGTCTGGCGTGGGGCTGGCTGGCTGGACAGCAGAGGGAGGGGTGCTGGGGCTCTCAGGTTCCCTGGGGATGGGGAGGGGGGTTGGTGGCAGTAACTGGGGCACTGGCTGGCGAGGGGCCAGTGGACAGAGGGAGGGGGGCTGGGGCTCTCAGGTCTCTTCAGCTCTCATTTCTCCAGCCTGTCTGGCCCTGGAGGAGGATCACAATCCAACACTGGGCCTGGCTCCGAAGGGTAACCCGTAACCCAATGCCAGGCTGGTCTGAGTGGAAACCCAGGCTCTCACCCCCACGGGGCCACTCTTCACTTGTGAGCATGGTCTACGAACTTGGCTGTGCCCACCTCCAAGCCTGCACCATCTCTGAACCTTGCAGAGCAAAAGCCCCCCTTCCCTCCTGGCACTCCGCAGCCCACTAAGGCCCTCCCCTAGAGCAGGCTGGGAAGGCTGGCCTCTGGGAAGGCTGGCTGGCAGGACTCCAGGACACCCAGCTCACACAGGCCCTGCCCCTAAACTAACCTGAAGGGATGGGCTCCTCAGCCTCCATCTACTCTTCTGTAACACAGGTGATAACCACCCGCTGTGAGGGCAGCCATTCTGGGGCCTGGTACACAGCAGGTGCCCATGAGTGTGGCTCTGGCGCCTTCCCAGGGCCTCACGTGGAGCTGACAACTGTTGACAGCCAGGGTTTCTGAGGCAAAGGGGCCTTTCTTCACCTCTGTCCACATCACAGGACTCACATGTCAAGCCCATTACCAAAATAAAAACTGGTGAAGGCAGCAGGCGGTGCTCATCTCCCCACAGCACACACTCCACCTGCGCCCCTGCCCAGGGGAGTCGGGTGGGGGCATCCAGTAGGGCCTCCACCGAGGAAGAGCACCCACCAAGGGAGGGAGGAGAGAGCCTGGTGCCTCAAGGGAGCTGTGGACAGTCCAGGGTGGCTGCAGGGCACAGGGCAGGGGAGGGGTGTGGGAGGCTGCAGGAGCCCGTGGGTCAGGCTGTGGGGCTTCATCCTGCACCAGGAACCCCCCAACCCATCAGGGTCTTCATCCTGCACCCCGTCCTGAAACTGTGGGCAGCGGGCTGTGGATCTCGCTCCAGCCGGTCTCCTGGCTCTGGACGGGGTGGTCCAGCAGGGAGGTGGGAGGGTGTAGCTGCGGAGGGGCCCGGGGAACCAGCACCTGGCCTGCCTCCTTGCTCCAAGCATCTCCATGCTGGGGCCAGAGGGAAAGACCCCAACAGACAGACAACACACCAACCTAAGCCTGCATTCGGGAGCGGACGCGGCCGACTGAGCCAGGCGGGCCCCCGGTGGTTCCTGCTCCGCACAGACCACGTCTCCTGCGCTGCGGGCCCTCGCTCCAGCCCACGGTCAGTGCCCGCCGAGGACGCGCTCGGCGGGAGCGGCAGAGCTGCCTGGGGAGGGCTGGCTCGCCCCCGGCGGCGCGCCCGCCCTCCACGCAAGGCTGGGGAAACTGAGGCTGGAAGTCCCGCCCGAGGTCACGCCTTGGCGGGAGGCGGGGGGGGGGGGGGGGGGGGGGCAGGGTCCGGACCGCCGGCTCACCTGGTAGTTGTCCAGCTGCTCCTCGGTGAAGATGGTCTGCTTGTTGCCCATGGCGGCCGGAGCCCGAGCCCGCGGCCCCGCGGCCACCCCGAGGCGGGAGCGCGACCGCGAGCCGGGCGGGGAGAGGCCGGGCGGGGAGAGGCGAGCGACCCCACCCCGTCAGCGGCCCTTCCCGCCGCGGGCGGCGCTGCCCCGCCTCTTCCCGCCTCCGGCCGGGTGCGGCCGGGACTTCCGGCAGGGCGGGGCGGGGACTTCCGGCAGGGCGGGGCCGGGACCTCCCGCGGCCGGGCCAAGACTTCCGGTCGAGCGGGACCAAGACTTCCGGTCGGGCGGGGCCAGGACCCACGGGTGGGCGGGGCCAGGACCTCCGACTGGGCGGGGCCAGGACCTCTGGGTGGAAGCGGTGAGGATCAAAGGCAGCGCCGGGTTAGGGTGCCGAGGGCCTGGCGGCCGTCCACGTGGGGCGAGCCCTGGACAGGGTGCGGGCATCCAGGTGTCGCAGCGCGACCCCACGACCCAAGAGGGGTCAGTGAGCGGGAGGCCCACCTGGTCTCTGCCCGGACGTGGCGTCTCCGGGTCTTGCGGGGGCGGGCAGGATTCGTCAGCTGTCTTTGCATCCTGGGGCACACACAGGGGACTGGAGACGATTTACAGGGCTTGGGAGTGTCCAGGGAGGCTCTCTAGGACTTTTAAGCAAACGCCAAAGACCTCAGCAGATAGTCACCGCCACGTCCAGCCCACACGTGCGTTCCTGCTACCCCCGGGAATGCTGATTCTACTGGTATTATCTGCATTTTAGTGGGGAAACAAGCTGAGAGCCGATCAGCCACTCGCCTCGATCCCACCCGCTGGACCTGGGTGCTGCTGACTCGTGGTTCTTCTGCAGTTGCACTTCCTGAGCTTAGGACCTTACGCTTTAAAATAGGTGGTTGGTTTGTTTAGCCATTTGGGAATCTCCAGTCCCAGGGTTTCTGATTTAGTACATCTCGGGTGGCCCAGAATGTGGCGGTCTGACAAGTTCCCGGGTGCTGCTGGTGCTGCTGGCCCTAGACCACACTTTGAGGATCACTGCTGGAGGCTTGAGGTTCCCATGGGAGCAGGGGTCCCTCTTGGCAGATAATCCCTGCTGTTTTTATATTTTCCTTTTCTACCTGACGTTCCTGTTTGGGGTTTCCCAACATTGTGCCACCTTCAGCTGAGAACAGCAGCCATCCCCTAAGCAGACAAGCCACCCTCTTCAAATCCCAATCAGTCGCTATGAGAAGACAAGGAAGCAATTCAGAAGCCCAGGAGATTGCTGACCAGCCTTCATGTAGATTGGACACATGTGATGGAGGCTTCCGCCGCAGTAAAGGTGACAGGATATGTGAGCAGAAATTCGGGATTTTAGAATAGAAGGACTTAAGGTTCTGTGTACCTCTCTTCTCTCCTGCATTCGAGCTAGGGAGCCTGAAGCCATCTCAGACCACACAATCACTGGTACAGGTTTTTCTTTCTGCTGTCTTAGATTGCCCAATGCCCAGGAGCAGGCCAGAATTCTGTGTTCAGATTCTGCTCGTACCTTGTGTCCCAGGTAGAGAAGCCAGAACCTCTACAAAGAGGACTGTTTTTAATTCCAGGATTTTGTCCTCACAGGAGACAGAGAAGCAACCAACCTGGAAATCCCCTTAAGACCTTTGTGATGACTATTGCCATGGCCCTATAGGAGGCCCTCCCTCTTGAACTATTAGAACAGTGCTGTGAGGAGAGGCCAGTTACATTCCCTTTATAGTTGAGAAGCCCTGGGCTCAGGCAGGGGGACCTGCCCAAGGCCACCCAGCGAGGAAGGGGCAACATGATGCTCTTGCCTCATTCTCTGATTTTCTGTGCTTCCACTGTGGGGTGTGGTCCCAGAAAAACAGTGTGTGTTTGTTTGATGGGAGGGTGGACAGTGATCACCTACCCTGTGCCCAGGGTCGGGCTGGATGCTGTACACTGACCAAATATGATCATTCCATTAACGCCTCTTAAGTCTGTAGAGTTGGCGTTATCATCCATTCACGGATGAAGAAATAGTTTGAGAAGAGTGGCCAGAGGTCACTCAGCAATGTGTAGATTGAAGTCTTGACCACACTAAGGGAACCCATGATTACCGCCTTTTAAAGAGGGCCAACTCCTCATCGACTGCACTCTTGTAAATGATACAACATGAGAAGGTAGCACCAAGAGGTAGCGGAGGGCCCTGTGGCAGCACCTGGCACTTTCTGAGCACTCATTAAACACTAGCTTTTTTCATGTCTGTCTCATTCCATAAAGTTTATTTCAAAATTTGGAACAGAAACAGGAGGATTAATGCTACATAAAACCCAAGGAGTGACCTTGATAGGAGGTAAAGGGTCTGAGTACAATAAAACATTAATCTTTCCTCCTTTCCCATCCTTCCTCACTGGCTGTTACTGTTTGTGAGGAAATGTCCTTGATCTGCAAACAGTTCTTCTAAGACTCATTGTCTGAGGGGATCTTTACGGTGGAGATGAAGTGTCCTGGGCTCCTGGGCCCAGGGTGTTGTCCTTCGCTATCCCACCTCTAGTAACTTATCAGCTTCAGAGCCCCTCCTGGAATGTCCTACCACCATCTCGGCTTACTCGAGTCTTTTTTATCCCAGGGGCAATTCAGACCGGATTCTTTTCTGCAGTCTTATCCCTGCTCCCAGAGCACTTGTCAGGTTGGCCTCTCCCCAAATAGAGGAGAGCTGTTATGTTCTGTGAGCTGAGCTGTTACTGAGTCCACTGTCTTGCACACAAGTCCCCTGCAACCACCCATTTAATGTCAATCTCTAGCACTGGACAGCCTGTCTTTTCCAGTATCTCCAGCATTTTACACACAGATTTTTTTTTTTTAAGATTTTGTTTATTAATGAGAGACACAGAGAGAGACACAGGCACAGGCAGAGGGAGAAGCAGGCTCCATGCAGGGAACCTGATGCAGGACTCGATCCCGGGTCTCCAGGATCACACCCTGGGCCAAAGGCGGCGCTAAACCTCTGAGCCACCCAGGCTGCCCTACACATAGATCTTAATATTTCTGGAAGAAGGAATACACAGTCCAGAGCCATCTATTTTGAAGGGGGCAGGTATTATTTCCTCTCAAATGCTAGGGTTCAGGAGGGCTGGCACCATATCCTACTTGGCTCTATCTCCAGGGTCTAGCTCAAGGTCTTAGTAAACACTCAGTCAACATTCTTTAAAAGAATACATTTCCTGGACCTGTTTGCACATTGAGTCAAGTGACTGCTGCCACAGGGTCTTTAGTACAGAGCAAACATGGTGAGCCCCCTCCCTCCCTCCCTGAATGGCTCCTGTGGGCCTGTGTTGGAGCCTCCCCCACAAGCCATTCTGGGTGTGGGAAGTTCCCAGGTGGCCTAGAATGGGACTGAGCTGATGGTGACTTCTTTTTTTTTTTTTTTTTTTTTTTATTCATTAGAGACACACAGAGAGAGGCAGAGACACAGGCAGAGGGAGAAGCAGGCCCCATGCAGGGAGCCTGACGTGGGACTCGATCCCGGGTCTCCAGGATCCCGCTGAGCCACTGGGGCTGCCAGATGGTGACTCCTCTTGTTGAGGGAGGAGGAGTCAGCCTCTCCTGCAAACTGTCCTGTCCATCCTTTCAGGTGCCTTTAAAATCCTCAGCAGCATGACCCCCTCCTTCCCTAACCCCATAGTCATCCATCAGTATAGGCTGCTCTAGCCAGAGTCCCACTGCTTCGAGCATTGTACCCCATCACTTTGGCCTGAGCCCCCTCCCCTCTCCTGGACCAGCATGACAGTGGGATGGGATTTCTGTCCTAAAATGACCATGGCATGTCATTCACCACCAGGTTCCATTTTGCTGTAGATCCAAGTCACCTTCAGTGGTGAGTGCTAGATGCACAGATCTTGCTAGGGGGGTGGGGGGTTGGGGGGTGGCCCAGCCAGTGCAAGTGAACTGGACTGTGGGCCGTGGGCCATCACTTACTAGCAAAGACGTCCTCTGCAGTCACAGAACCTGCTCTGTGAGCACAACGCATGGCTGAGGACCCGTCCTTTTAGATGTTGCAACAAGCTTCCTTGTTGATTTACTCCGAAGCAGAAGCCACAATGTTTGAGCAACAAAATCCAGCCTTGAGTTCAGGATCAGATGACAGCGTCCTCACTCAGCAGCTCGAAGCTGAGACGAGATGGAACATCTAAGACCTACAGCCCATGGAGTCTCCTGCTCTGCCCAACCGAGAGTAGAGGCCGTTGGGCCAGCACCTCACATATCGGAACAGTTGCTTGGGCCATCCTGGTGCTAATGAATAGATCCTTTGCTGCCAGGACGCTTCATTGCTGTGGAGGCATCTGGAGAAAATCCCCACTGCCTCCAGGGAGTCCCCCAAGCACAGTCCCCAGGACCTTTTCAGACGGTCTGTGAGGTCCACATTATTAATTACAACCAGTAGAATGAAGCAGCAGACAGGACAATCCAGCTGTCTTCCATTAAATTAAGCCAGGCTTTAAAATGTTTGCAAACATGTGGAACAATCCCACTTGTCTCACTTAATGTTTATGTCTTTGAAACTATTTTTCATAAAAATAAGGGAACTAAGCTAACATATAGAGGGGTTATTTTGTAATTATCTAAAGCACATGTTTAATACAGCTGTAGGGGTCATTTGCAATTTTATCTTATAAGTTTTAATAGATATAACCTGTATTAACAAAGCTTGGGCCCTCAAATTTTATTTTTTTAAAGGTTTTATTTATTTTTTTATTCGAGAGACACGAGAGAGAGGCAGGGACATAGGCAGAGGGAGAAGAAGGCTCCATGCAGGGAGCCCCTTGTGGGACTCAATTCCAGGATCCCGGATTCACACCTCAAGCTGAAGGCAGACACTCAGCCACTGGGCCACCCAGGTGCCCCAAATTTTATGTTAATTTATTTTAAAGATTTTATTTATTAGAGAGAGAGAACACGAGTGGGGGGTTAGTGGCAGAGCCAAAAAGAGAAGCAGACTCTCCGCTGAGCTGGGAGCCCGACGCAGGACTGGATCCCAGGCCCGAGATCATGACCTGAGCCAAAGGCAGATGCTTCACCAACAGCCCCCCCGGGTGCTCCAAAGGGCCTCTAATTTAATTTAATTTTAATTTAATACTTTATTTTATTTATTGCCTCAAATTTTATTTTATTTTAAATTTTTATTTATTTATGATAGTCACACACAGAGAAAGAGAGAGAGGCAGAGACACAGGCAGAGGGAGAAGCAGGCTCCATGCACCAGGAGCCCGATGTGGGATTCGATCCCGGGTCTCCAGGATCGCGCCCTGGGCCAAAGGCAGGCGCCAAACCGCTGCGCCACCCAGGGATCCCTGCCTCAAATTTTAAATTGAGAAATAGTCTTGAGACCAAGACCAAGACCAAGCATTGCTGTGCGGCTCAGAAAGCTTTCTGTGTGGGCCAGGTGGGATGGTTTAGGCTTTGCAGGCCACCCAGTCGCAGTCTGTGCTGCATTTCCTTGCCTCTGCTCTGAATGCTGCCATCCCAAGCATGCGGGCTTGGCCATGTTTCAGTGAGACATTCCTTATCAACACTGCAATCTGAGTTTTATGTAATTGATGTCCTCCAAGTATTATTCTTTTGATTTTTATGAGCCATTTATTTTTTTAATTTATTTTTTTTTTATGAGCCATTTAAAAGTATAAGTGTGAAAACAATTCTTAGCTGTCCAAAAGGGGGTGTTGAGCTAATGCCTGCCTGTTGACTGTAGTTTCCAAACCCCATGTGAGTAGGTTCAAACCCGTGACACACACATAATTCACATTATTGAAACTGAAATGTTTGAAGACAACATAACAGCTCTGCCCCTGGTTCCTGACACGGAGTCTCCAAAGCTTTTGTAACCTCCTGGGTGACAGGAGCATCCTTCATTCTAGTGAGATGACCCTGGGTGGCTCCTAGAGAGGTCTGGTCATGAGAAGGATCCAGCCGTGATCAGAAGTTTGGAATTTGGGCAGCCCGGGTGGCTCAGCGGTTTAGCACCGCCTTCGGCCCAGGGTCTAATCCTGGAGACCTGGGATCGAGTCCCACATCAAGCTCCCTGCATGCAGTCTGCTTCTCCCTCTACCTGTGTCTCTGCCTCTCTTTCTCTCTG
The DNA here is from genome assembly GCF_011100685.1 of Canis lupus familiaris. Classification (NCBI taxonomy): domain Eukaryota; kingdom Metazoa; phylum Chordata; class Mammalia; order Carnivora; family Canidae; genus Canis; species Canis lupus. The sequence continues at coordinate 58,819,450 of NC_049224.1, forward strand.
TGTCTCTCATGAATAGATAAATAAAATCTTAAAAAAAAAAAGTTTGGAATTTACGGCCTCCTTCCTCATCCTCTGGAGAAGGGAGCTATTAAATGATGGTGCCCACTTGGTGCAGCCTCCATAGAAATCCCATGTGTGTGAGGTTGTGGGGAGGGGAGGGTTCAGGTTGGCAAACACACCCACAACATCCAAGTCTACAGAGACAGAAGCTCCTGTGCTCGGGACCTTCCTGAGCCGGCCCTCTGTATCTCATCTGGCTGCCTGCATTCTTTTTGTCTTGTCCTTCAATAAACTGGTAAAAGGGTTTCTCTGAGCTCTATGAACCTGGCAAATTACTCAAACCCACAGAGGGGATCAAGGGTATATCAGAGTTGCGATGGACTGTCAGAAGCACAAGTGACTACCTGGACCTGCAACTAGCATGGTAGTGGGACAGTCTGGATGGACTGTGCCCTTGGCCTGTGGGATGTGACACTCTTTCTGGGAAGACGGTGTCAGAACTAAGTTGTGGGACATCCAGCTGGTCCTGCAGAGAGCTGCTGGTTTTGGGGGAAAACCTCACATCTGGGACACAGAGGGCAGGGAGCAAGACCAGACTACTGAGGGCCTGCACACTTCAGCCAGAGCGCTGGCTCTTCCAGCGGAGGGTGTATTTGTCTTACCCTTTTTTTTTTTTTTTTTAAATTTATGATAGTCACAGAGAGAGAGAGAGAGAGGCAGAGACTTAGAGGGAGAAGCAGGCTCCATGCACCGGGAGCCCGACGTGGGATTTGATCCCGGGTCTCCAGGATCGCGCCCTGGGCCAAAGGCAGGCGCCAAACCGCTGCGCCACCCAGGGATCCCTGTCTTACCCTTTAACAGGGTCCTGGAGGCAGGAGATGGGCTGGAAGCAGAAGGACCAGTCTGCAGGCTACTGCACTGGTTCTGCCCAGACTGGACTCTGGCTTAGACCAGGGACAGAGCAATGCAGGTGGTAAGTATCTAATTCCAGATCCACGTGGAAAGATAGAGCTGACTCTCCCAGTCTTCTATCTGAGCCAACAGGGAGGCGGGGGCTGGATCTCACTGAGAGGGAAGTCTGATTCAGGGAGCAGAAAGAAGTGATAGCAGAGCAAACACGTTAACTTCTCATACATTTCTTACTGAACATTAAACTGTAAATAATTACCAAGATTCCAAAAGGTCTTCATAATACCTTTGAGGGCTGTATGTTCCACTCCATTACCCTCAATTATGTGACCATTTCCTCTGTTATCATCTAGACTGCTTCTCTTTCAATTAACAACATTATAGACATTCCTTTAATGAATATCTCTGATGGACTTGTCTTTGTGGTTTTTCTCAAGGGATTTTTGGGGATGGGTTTATGTATGAGGTGAAAGAGTAAGAACCCAGAAGCTCTCGAGACACACTGCTAAAGTGTTTTCCAGAAAGATGGTGACAGTGTTTAGTAGGAGGCCAGCCAAAACTAAGTGCAGCAGTACCACCGTAAATGAGACAGTAGAGGGCATTAGCATTTTATTAATATTTCCTAATAAAAGGAGTAAAAAAGTTTCTAACTTTTAGAATCCTCTTGGGGCAGCCTGGGTGGCTCAGCGGTTTAGCGCCGCCTTCAGCCCAGGGCCTGATCCTGGAGACCCTGGATCAAGTCCCACGTCAGGCTCCCTGCATGGAGCCTGCTTCTCCCTCTGCCTTTGTCTCTGCCTCTCTCTCTCTGTCTCATGAATAAATAAAATCTTTTTTTAAAAATAAAATTTTTGTAAATACTTGATTGTGGCTAAAGCTGAACATTTTATTTTGTTAAGCAGGCTCCACACTTAGTGTGGAACACAACGCAGGCCTGAGCGCATGACCCTGAGCTGAAATGAAGAGTCAGATGCCTAACTGCCAGAGCCACCCAGGCATGCCCCACCGTTGGACATCTTTAGAGTATCTCTGGCTGTCAACAGATTGTTCAGGTCCCTTGCCCATTTATTTACTAAAGGTCTAATATTTAGGAAATAAATTAGGGAAACTCTATTGAAGCAAATTTGTGCTCCTTTTGTAAAAAGAAGCACTTGGTATGTTAATAATGTATTTTGTTGACATTAATCTAAACATTACCATCTTGATTAAAAACATTTTCTAGAGGGAAGCAGACCTGGATTGGGTAGTGCTGTAGTCACAAACATGGGCACACTTTCTAGATCCTTCTCCGAGGGGCAAACACCTTGCTGATGGCATCTCAGGATGCTACAAAGTGCAAGGACAGGACGGAGGGGCTTGTCTGGAGAGTGACCTGCAGGCTGGAGTAGCTCCAGGATGGCTCTCAGGGATTCTGGAGCCTGTGGCTTGCTCCAGGGAATGACTCCCAGTGGGGGCAGGGGTGGGGTCAGCTAAATGTCTCTCCCATGACGTCCCTCCAGCTGCTTGGCAAGCCGGGAGCACCTTGTTCGTGAGAGCTGGGCCTGGGAGGTTTCCTCTGGGGTCTGTTTCAGTTCTGAGAACCCGACGCTTTTCTGCTCATTCCAGTCTCCTGGCCCCATCTCAGGCTGCTGACATTTTACCTCTTCAAGTACCACCTCCACCATAGCATCTTCCCCAGTCAACGCACCAGGTCCAAACCCCTCCAGGCACCTGTTGGGGTCTCTTCCTCCCTAGACTGGGAGGACAGGGCTCAGGCTTACTTCCTGTCCTCACTGCATCTGATAGGATGCCCCTTGCCTGGGAAGCCTTGCTGAACAGCTGACCTCTCGGTAATTAGGTTTCCCAGTATAATGCAGCACCACTGCCCGCTGCACTTCAGCTTCCTCACGGGGTTCTGGTGAAGATTAAAGAGAGTATTGGAGAAAGTCACCCCATCTTTGTTTTACAGTCACTGAGCACAAACGTGCTAGTTTCTGTCCAGAAGCAGAGACACCGGAGATCCTCTGTGGGCTGGGAAGGTCTTCTCCAAGACTGGGCAGGAAAGACCGATTGGGAAGGGTTCGGGTTCCCTGGGGACAGGGCGCACTGAGTAGGGGACGGGATGGGGGGGGCAGGCCTGGGGGGTTTCCCCAGCGGGGCTGCAGACACTGGTGAGAGGTGAGGGCCTGGGAGAGCCCGGGGGTCGGGCTGGCGGGGGACGGGGCGGGGCAGAGCAAGGGGAAGGACGGGGTGCGTGAAGGCCAGGGACACGGGGAGGCTGGCGAGGTCCCTGGTTTGGTGTCAGTGAGGCCTTGGGCGTCATTTCTCACCTACTCCATCACCTTGCAGGGCGGGCAGGGGGAGGCCTAGTCTGCTTAAGCCACCCCCGACGCCCTCCGGGACGAGCCCGCCCCCCCCCGCGGCTCGAAGCCCCTCTCCGTCCCCCCCCCCCCAGGGCGAGGCCTCCTCCCCGGGCACGAGAGCCCCCGCGCTTCCCCGCAGCGCCCGCGGCCTGGCCCGCACGACCTTGCCGCCCGAAGCCCCGGGGACGCAGCGCTCCCCACGTCGGTGACGCTGTCCCACAGCAACAGGCGTGTGCGGCGAGAGCCAGGCGTCCCCGCACCCGCAGCAACCGCGAGCAGAGGCCGCCCGCACCCGCACCCGCACCCGGATCCGCACAGCAGCAGCCGTGGGGGGCGGGGCCTTCCCGGCCGCTTCCGCGTCGCGCCTCCGTACGTCACCGCGAGGGGAGCCAGGCGATTGGCCAGCGGGGACGGCGGCCGTCCGGGGCTACCGAGCCGGCAGGGGCGGGGCCGGGGCTCCGGGGGCGGGGCCGGGAGGGGGCGTGGTTTCGCCGGGGGAGGGCTCGGCGGCGGGCTGCGCGGCTGCGCACTGCGGTCGCTGCTGCCGTCGCGGCGCCAGGAGGGACGCTATGGCTGGCCCCGCGTGGATCTCCAAGGTGGGCGCCGGGCCGGAGTGCGGCCGGCGGGCTCGCGGCCAGGGAGCCAGCGGGCGGGGGCGGGCGCGCGGGCCTCGGCGGTCGCGGGCTGTGGCGGCGGCCCGGTGCGCGGACGGTGGCGCCTGAGGCGGGGCCAAGGTCACGGCGGGGCCCGGGCATCCCCAGGAGCGCCGCGCGGGAGCCCGGCCTGAGCCCGGCCTGAGCCTGGCGCGGGGGCCGGGGTTGCGGGGCGGTGGGGACGGCGGCCCACGGGCCCACCGTCGGACGGCGCGGGGTTTCCTCGCAGCCGGGAGATCCCCGCCCAGCCCCTGCCCTGTCCCGGGGGCGAGCGCCGCGACCTGGAGAGCCGTCGCTGGCCCTGACAGCTCGGGGCGCGGGCCGGGCCGCAGGGGCGCCAGGGGGCGCGGCGACGCCAGGGGGCACCGAGGTCGCGGCCGAGCCTGCCTGCGTCTGCAAGGCGCTGCGGCTCAAGGTCACGCGCGGCGTCGGGGTCGGAACTGGGCGGCCGCGGGGGTCCGGCTTGCTAGTTCTCACCCCCGTACTGTCTGCTCTGCGGCCAAGGTCACACCGGTGACGCCACGGGAAAGTGGGCCCTCGGGTCTCCTGTTGCTCCTCACAAGCCTGGCCCCCTAGAAATCTACTACAAGCAGTTCAGGTTGTTTTTGGTGAAACTTGGTGCTATTCTCCTTTTGCTTTGAGCTTAAAGAGTGACCCAGATCGCTGTGATTTAATGAAAAGAGCTCTGCGGGGAGTCTGCCCCCAAGTCCTAGGTTTGAATTCGGACAATGCTGCTAATGGGCTGTGTGACCTTGAGCAAATTACTTTACTTCTCTGAGATTTGGATGCTCGTCTGTAAAACACCTATACTTGCCTCACAGAGTTGTTTGAGGATCACATAAAGTAATGTGAAAGTACCTAGCACATGCGGAAGGAACACACATCTGAAGGTTTCCCAGCAGCCACCAGCAGACAGTGGTGCTTGGGCCTCAGTAACTGGGCTCTGCTTGGTTACCCTCTCCAGACCTGGATGTGTGTATGACGGTGACTGTTATGCCACATTTGCTCCTGGAGGTAAAAGTGATTTCTGTATCACTGTCTCAGCAGAAATCAAACCTTGAATCACGGAGTTTACCCCCACTTAACACCTGCTTCATCTTTGGTAGGTAGAGTGGCAGACTAATAAAGCAGTTCTGTTGATGGTGGATGTGTTGGGAAATTTGCTTTGCCTTTATTGCAGACTGCAAGAAAAAACCCATATAGTGGGTATTCAGAAAGCAGTGGGTTGTGGAGTCAGATGAGGTTCTCCCCTGACACGGACTCCTGTGTGACCTTGGCCATCACTGGACCTCTGTGGGTCCCGCTTCTCCCTTTAGGGGTTGGAGTGGAAGGTGCTTCAGAGACCCACGCCCCAGGATGCTGGAGATGCTGGGCTGATGTGGGTTTCAGTCACAGTAGTTCCTCTGTTGGAGTTCCTTCTAGACTTTTATTTGAAAAAAAAGTCTGCAGCTTAATTTTTTTTGAAGATTTATTTACTTATTTATTCATGAGAGACAGAGAGAGAGAGAGGCAGAGACACAGGCAGAGGGAGAAGCAGGCTCCACGCAGGGAGCCCGACGTAGGACTCAATCCCGGGACCCCAGGATCATGCCCTGGGCTGAAGGCGGGGCTAAACCTCTGAACCACCCGGGCTGCCCCTTAATTTTTTTTTTTTAATCCAGAAAAGCTTTATTTAGAGAAAACACTAGCTTTCTAAAGACCTTTCCGGTTCTTTTTTTCTTTTTCTTTTTTTTTTTTTTTTTTTTAGATTTTATTTATTTATTTATTTATTCATTCATTCATGAGAGACACAGAGAGAGAGAGAGAGAGACTCCATGCAGGGAGCCTGAAGTGGGACTGGATCCCAGGACTTCAGGATCACAGCCTGGGCCGAAGCCAGGTTCTCAACCAGCCACCCAGGCATCCCAAGACCTTTCTGGTTATAAAATGCAGTATTTACAATAAGCCAGTTCCCGAGCAGCAAATATTTATTAAGTGAGTATCTGTCATACGTCCAACACTGTATTTGTGTTTTTAAGTTGGATTATGAAGGTAATAAAGGAAGTAAGAAGCAATGGATTCAGATGGCCCAGGACAGGAAGTCTATGAGCCTGGCCTTAGTGTCCTCATCTGAAAGGGACCACTAATACCTACCTTTCCAGGTTTTATAGAGATAACACCATGTAAAGTATGTACAAGTACATTATAAAGTACAAGACAGTCTCTGCTTTTAAAAAAGCTCATTTTGGGGCAGCCCGGGTGGCTTAGCAGTTTAGCGCTGCCTTCAGCCTAGGGCGTGATCCTGGAGACCCAGGATTGAGTCCTAGAGTACTACATCAGGCTCCCTTCATGGAGCCTGCTTCTCCCTCTGCCTGTGTCTCTTGCCTCTTTGTCTCTCATGAATAAATAAAATCCTTAAAAAGTAAAAAAAAATAATTGAAAAGCTCATTTTACTTAAAGTTCTGGGTCATTTTACTGACTTAGATGTATACTGCCTTATTCTAAGATCACGTAGGAGAGATGACAAACATGGACAAGACTGGCTGTTAGAGAAGATGTCCTAAGTATTAAAGATGTTTGCTGGGGTGGGGACTTGTCAGATAAGAGAGATGATTGAGGCCGGCTTGTGTTTCTCCAAAAATACTCCAGAGGGAACACTTCTTGTGTGTCCCATGCTGTTCTGGACACTGGAGAGCCAACAATGAGCAAAACAAAAATCTTTGTGCTTGTGGATTGACATTTTATTTTATTTTATTTTTAAAGATTTTATTTATTTGAGAAAGTGAACAAGGGAGAGCGTGAGCAGAGGGAGAAGTGGACTCCACACTGAGCTCCCCATGCAGGGTTTTATCTCAGGACCCTGATCATGACCTGAGCCGAAGGCAGGCGTTTAACCCACTGAGCCACCGAGGCATCCCTGGATTGACATTTTAAATCATTTTGGGGGCAGCCCCAGTGGCTCAGCGGTTTAGCGCCGCCTTCAGTCCAGGACATGATCCTGGAGACCCTGGATTGAGTCCCACTTCAGGCTCCCTGCATGGAGCCTGCTTCTCCCTCTGCCTCTCTCTCTGTCTCTCATGAATAAATAAATAAAATCTTTTAAAAAAAAATAAATCACTTTTGGGTTGAGTCTTTGTCACAAAGACATGGGCCTGTTTTGTAGGATTATTTTCCCCCTCTTTCTGGGGTGGGGCGGGGGATGGGGAAAAACACTCATGCACATTTTATAATGTTGCCTGTCACAGAGTGGCTTTTACATGGCCTCTCTTCCAGTAGCCCATCTGTCTGTGGATGAATCATGTTCTAGGATTAAGGTTTTTTGCCGGTGTGTTCTTTTGGGTCTGGCCCTATTTTTTTGGTTTTTCAGCCCAGAGAGATGACTGTAGATGCCAGGTTAGAGAATACGGTTCATTCATACCTGTTTGGCTGCTGCTTGGCATCTCATTAGTAGATGCCAGCAGAGGGTCGGGCCTTGGGAGAATTCTCTCCAGAAAGGAAGACTAAGCCACCATATGACAAATGTATCTGCTTATTTGTCTAGCATGAAAAAAGTTACCTTTATAATTTTTTTTTTAAGATTTTAAAGATTTATTTGTGAGAGTTAACAGAGAGAGAGAGAAGTAGAGACACAGGCAGAGGGAGAAGCAGGCTCCATGCAGGGAGCCTGATGTGGGACTCGATCCCGGGACCCAGGATCATGCCGAAGGCAAGCGCTAAACCGCTGAGCCACCCAGGGATCCCCTACCTTTATAAATTTTAATGAATTTTAGTAACTTTACCCTATGTACCCAATTTCATAATAGGACTTTGTACCAGTTTTCAACAACCAAGTTATTAAAGTTCAAAACAACCTTTTAAAACTTGTTTCTAGGGGATCCCTGGGTGGCGCAGCGGTTTAGCGCCTGCCTTTGGCCCAGGGCGCGATCCTGGAGACCCGGGATCGAATCCCACGTTGGGCTCCCGGTGCATGGAGCCTGCTTCTCCCTCTGCCTGTGTCTCTGCCTCTCTCTCTCTCTCTCTGTATGACTATCATAAATAAATAAAAATTTAAAAAAAAAAAATAAAACTTGTTTCTAGTGTCTGATAGTGTTGAGTGGAAAACAATATACTGGAAAAAAATAAAATAAAAAAACAAAAACAAAAAAACCCCACAATATACTGGTGGTAATATCTCATAGTGGGGTTAGTAGGTCACTTTTTTTTTCTGTATCCCCTAACCTGACAGTTAACAATAATGACCATGTTACCTATATTATCAGAAAAATAAGAAAAAATAAGTAAAATCTTCATTCTATATGACACAGGTATCAAATGGTATTAAATAAACTTTGTTAGATTTTTGTTATTATAAAGTATAATTACTAAATCATGGGAGAAGAGTAGGCATGACATGTAATTGAAGGATCTCTGGACTAGAAGTCAGCAGACATAAACTCTGGCCTCTGTGATCACTCTGTGGCCTTAGGCAGATCCTGACCCTTGAGACACCAATGTCTCCAGCTATAGAATGAGTGAGTTGGGCTCTGGAATTTGTAAGGACCCTTCCAGCTCTAAAATTAGTGATAGCTGGGTACCTGAGTGGCTCAGTGGTTGAGCGTCTGCCTTTGGCTCAGGTTGTGATCCTGGGGTCCTGGGATCGAGTCCCACATCGGGCTTCCCACGGGGAGCCTGCTTCTCCCTCTGCCTGTGTCTCTGATTCTCTATGTGTCTCTCATGAATAAATAAATCAATCTTAAAACAAAACAAAATTAGTGATAGTTTTCTTAGAGTATGGGTTCACCCCAAATTGACCCAGTAGTCAAGAACGTTGACATAAAACCTTCCAGGTCATCTGAGAAAAATCCAGTGTTTGAGCTAAAAGGGTATAGTTTCATTCCACCTTCAATATTTTTTGACAACTTCTATTCATCAAATCAACTTTAAAAGTGTATAGTACTTAAATTTTCAAAGCAAAGATAAACCAAATATTTAGGTTTTCAAATCTGAGATAGCTTGTCACATTGAGCTAATTCATGAGAAAAATATTCCTCCGAAGTTCCGGAATGTATGTGTGCAAACTTGCAGCAGCAGCAGCATCTATCAGAAATGGCCTCGTCCCCACCTGTATATGGTTTTTAATTCTATGCATGACATTTCTTTGTTGATATTGATGTAGGTCTCTCGGCTGCTGGGGGCATTCCACAACCAAAAACAGGTGACCAGAGCTTTTGCTGGTGGTGTGAGTATAATTATCTTTTATTTTTTTCCTTTTTAGAAGTTTCTCAAGAAAGATGCTCTAGAACATTTATTATATAGTTTTTTGTCACCATTTATTTAAAATTAGGAAAAACTTGTCATACTTATACTGGATATTTAAATTGTTGGCTGACACGCGTAAATCCATCCGATTGCTTGCACATTTAAGAATTATGTTACAGCTGGCTCTGTAATGTCTTAAAGGAGCCTGGTTAAAAATAGAAATTACCCTTGAGCCTACCCTTGAGATTACTTTACAATCTCATTTTCGTAAGACTGGTTTTTTTTGAAACCAGTACAAGTTGAGAGAAAATTGTTGAGAAGCTTCAAAACCTGCTTTGCATTTTTCTTTTATGAGCTTCCCTAAAAACAGTAGATTGACCGCTAATTAGGAATGCCTCAAACTCATCTGAGCCCTGTGGGCTCATATGTCCTCATGCAGTCTTTATAGACTGTCATTGTAGTGGATCACCTATTTCTCAAGAAATCTGCTGCTTTTAGAATCTCCAGCATTAGAATTCTGTGCTTTAAAAGCTGATACCACATTTTTAGAGCATTCTAAGACTGTGGGTCAGTGACTTCCTGTTTGTTTTTTATTTTACCCCTTTCTCACAGAATCTGATTTGTATTTCATAATTCCTCTACTCTCATATATCTCTATAAGACCTGTTTCTTCCGCTTACTTTCTCTATCGCGGAGGAAAAGTAGATTCTTCTGGTGGCCTAATGCCATTTATTACTATGTGTTGGGAGAACAGGAAGAAGAAGCCAGAGGGTTCTTTGGCTTGGCTTATACAAAAGATGCAGAAGGAAGCTTATGCTTCACACACAAGGCTGGCCATGCTAGCATTTCTACGCACTCTAAAAGCTCATGAGACCATCATTACTCTCCACTATCACTTGAAATGTCTGTTTTGTGAAGATATTCGCCTGGCAGGGAGGGGATTATATCTGAAAGAAAAAAGAACAGAAACTAACTTTTAAAAAACTTTCTTCAGTAATACAGAGGAATTCAGAAATAATGAGTCTACCTGCTCAGTGACTATCAGTGGAAGGCAAAAGGCCAGGGACACTTGAATCAGTGATTTCTTAAAAAATATAGCACAGGCAAGGAAGACTGGAAAAGTTGGGGACCACTGTCTGGGCAGACTTCCTGCTGAGAGAAGGTCCCCTGATAATGACACGTATTGTCCGCAGTTGGCGGGGGGGGGGGGGTTGGGGGGTTCTGAATATGATCTTAACTCATTGAAATCCCATCATGATTTCCCTTTACACATTTTTATTTCTACATTTGAAATGCTGACTGGATTGTTTGAAACCTCTGTAATAAACCCCTGATGTTACATTATAAACACACTTGCCATTCTAGGTCTACCTCAGACTCTGCTGGCGTGACCTCACTTGCTGTTCTTGTAGGTCGCACATAAAATCTCTGCCGGGCTCCCTCAGATGACATTTGTCATGGAGGAGCCAGTGTCTCTGCTCAGAAAAGCAGAGGACACCCCCCCCCCACCCCCCACCCCGGCGATTGGAAGTCTGATTTTCTCTGAGTTCTAGAACAGACTGCAGCCGTATTCTGGAAATGTGTCTGAATGTTTTTTAGCCTGGGTTGGGTGAGGACCTAACTCTCCAGAATCCCACTGGAGAGGAGAGCAGTTGCCTTCATGAGAAACCCCCTGAATTTCAGTGAGAGAACATTGTGGAAACTTTGTTCTCTTTGGTTTCATAGACTTAATTGGTCTCTTTGTAGCTTGTCTGAAATGTGAATTGGGAAGTCTACTTAGTAGTTTATTTTTGTTTTATCTAAAGAGCATCACTTACGTTTTTTCAAAGCCTCAGAACTCAGGTGAAGAGTAGAGTTGAGTCTCTAGAGTCTCGCCTCCATCTTGGTGAACTCTCCAGAGGGACATCTCTTTACTCGAAGGCCTTTGAGTCTTCTTGAGCCCCTCACTGCTCCCCACCAATGAACTGGATTTCTCTGTCAGTGATGTTCTTTCCCAAACCTTCCAAAATTAATCCAGACTGTCTTTGCTGATATCTCACACTCAGGTTCAGACAGTCACTTTAATTCCAGGAGATGGTATCGGCCCTGAGATCTCAGCTGCAGTTATGAAGATTTTTGATGCTGCCAAAGTAAGTGCGTTTAAAAACTGCCTTTAATAATAACGTGTACAGATCTTTTCTTAGCCAATTGGAGTCTCAGGATAAGTTACTCCTGTTTGTGTAAAGTGGGGAGGTTAGTGCAGGGTGCACGGGCTTCGTTGGACTCAGTCACCTGAGCAGTGCTGTTGCTTGCATGTGTGGGTCTTGAGGCCTTGCCAAGGCACCTGTCTGCCTCATATCTGCCCTCCTGCCAAGAAGAATAAAACTGATATTTTAAAAAACTGTAGATGAGATTTTTGAAAGATAAAAAAAAATCTTTTTTTTTTAAGATTTTATTTATTTATTCATGACAGACACAGAGAGAGAGAGAGAGAGAGAGAGAGAGAGGCAGGGACACAGACAGAGGGAGAAGCAGGCTCCATGCAGGGAGCCTGACGTGGGACTTGATCCCAGCTCTCCAGATTCACACCCCAGGCCAAAGGCGGCACTAAACCGCAGGGCCATAAAAAAAATTCTGAAGCATTATTACCATCAAGTAGGAGATATGATTATTCTAATAGCCCAGCCTCCCATGCAGCAGATAGTTGAAAATGCTTTTGTTTGGGGAATTCGGGAAAGTTGGTTGTGTTTGACATGGCAGCTAGGCAAGGTCCTGCACTGTCATGATACCGCCCAATGTGGGGTGGGGACGGAGATTTGTTTAAACCATACATACTTAGTTTTCCTAACCATGTTTCCTAACCATGATCCTACAGAGGATCCAAGGCTGGAATAGTAGAACTGGGTGCAATTGCTCACCCGCCGTCAGTGCCGGTGGGGAAGGCTGGGGCTCCTGAGCAGCTTACATGCTGTACCTGGGGTTTTTAACTGGCTTTATTGAAGTACCCCACGGTTTGTCTGTTTGCAGGGTGCGGTCCAAGTCCGTGGTCTGCAGCGCATGCAGACTTGTACAGCCAGCACTGTGTTCTAACTTTAGAGCATGCTCAGTCCCCAGACAGAAACCTGACCCACCTTCACACCCGCTGCCCATCCTGCAACCCTCTCAGTACCCTCCCCCCTTTGCTTGCCCCAGGCAGGCACTTGTCTACTTTCTGTCCACACACTTGCCTCTTCTGGACATTTCATATGAGTGGGGTTTTGTACTATGTGGCTTTTTATGATGGGCTTCCCTCACTTAGCATGTGATCCCTGGGTTCCTACGGCAGGCATACTTCTCCCTTCCTTGTGATATTCTTTTTTTTTTAAGATTTTATTTATTTATTTATTCATGAGAGACACACAGAGAGAGAGGCAGAGACACAGGCAGAGAGAGAAGCAGGCACCATGCAGAGAGCCCACTATGGGACTCGATCCCGGGACTCCAGGATCATGCCCTGGGCTGAAGGCAGACGCTCAACTGCTGAGCCACCCAGGCGTCCCATCCTTGCAATATTCTAATCGTAGCCACATTAGGGCTTTTGAGAGATAAGTGGGCAGGTGGCAGCCAGGTTTGAACCAGACAGGGTAGCACAGAGAGGCGCTCTGGGCACACTAGGGAGTGACAGCTCTTCGAATGCCAGGAACTTTCTGGATGTATATTATGTGTTATCACTCATTGCACCCAAAGTTGGAGAAGTTTGTAACTGTGTGCGTGCCAGTCACTGTGCGGCTCACTGTGCTCTGTGCCTTGACATCTAGGCGCCCATTCAGTGGGAGGAGCGGAATGTCACTGCCATTCAAGGACCGGGGGGAAAGTGGATGATCCCTCCTGAAGCCAAAGAGTCCATGGATAAGAACAAGATGGGCCTGAAAGGTAGTGGATGTGGCGGCTCCTATGGGTTTCTGCTTCCAGTGTCATGTTTCTGAGAGATTCTGTGTTGAAGCTAAATAGGGCCTGACCATATTAAAACAAACCATCCTGTGTGAAGCAGCGTACTTCTTTCTGTTCTCAGAATGTCTTTATTTGAAAAAAAAAAAAAAAAAAAAAAGGATGTCTTTATTTGAATGTTGCTAACACACTGTTATGTTAGTTTCAGGCACACAACCTTCTCCACATGTTGTATTGTGCACCCCAAATGAAGCTACTTAGTTATGGTCAGATTGTTTTCATTTGGGGTGTATTGTTCCCCAGTAAGAATGTTCAAGGGTGCTGACACGTTGTGTTTCGGCGACAGGCAGACAGACAGGCAGACGCAAAAGAATGTTCAAGGGTTACTGGCCAGTGTCAGTGAAAGTGTATATTTGTGCTAGGTTTATCTTCTGCAGACTTTTCACGGTTTTATTATTTTAATTAATACATGCTTCAGGTCATGATTCAAAATATGAGCATGTACCTGATTCCCATTCAATACAGTCCAGACAGATGTAAGTTTGAATCCCATCCCACTTACTGCTGGGAGGCTTAGGCAATTTTCTTACTCTTGCTTTTGATCTTTTGTTTTTTTTCTCTTCACTTTTATTTTATTTTTTAAAGATTTTATTTATTTATTCGAGAGAGAGAGAGCACCAGCAGGGAGGGACAGAAGAAGAACCAAACTCCACACTGAGCAGGGAGCCCAATGTGGGACTTGATTCCAGGACGCTGGGATCATGATTTGAGCTGAAGGCAGACACTTCACCCACTGAGCCCCCCAGGCACCCCTTTCCTTCACTTTTAAATGACAGTAAGTGTTGTTACCTCATTGGTAGGGGCGAGGGTCAGATACTGCCGAGCCTGGCCCTCTCCCATGAGGTATGCAGTGTTACTAAGGAAGGCAGTAATGTTCCAGAAAGCTTCCATGGAACTCTTCCTCCTTCATTTGAATCAGGGAGATAAAGTCAGAGACAGACACCCTCATGGTGGCCCGGGTAGATTAGCCGGTGACCTGGGAGTGCCTGAGAGTGACAGCCATGCTTAGAAAACAGAGAACTGCCTGTCCTTTCAAGTGACCCTTGGTCTGTTGTAAAAGTGTCTTTTAGTTCCTAAGCATGCATGTACATGTGTCACACAGCTACTTATCCAAAGTTCTAGTGGAAAAGTGAAACAAGGAAGAATTGGAATTTCAAATAAACGTTCTATACTTGTGTTTATAAAGAAGCAGAAAACCCCAGAACCCTGTTGTCATCTGGGTGCTCTTTACTACAGGCCCTCTGAAGACCCCAATAGCAGCAGGCCACCCATCTATGAATTTACTGCTGCGTAAGACATTTGACCTTTATGCAAATGTCCGACCGTGTGTTTCAATCGAGGGTTACAAAACCCCTTACACCGACGTGAACATTGTCACCATCCGGGAGAACACAGAAGGAGAGTACAGTGGCATAGAGCATGTGGTATGTTCATTTCACACACTTGCACTTGGGACAGTTTTTCCGATTCCCGTTTGTTGGACACATCTCGCACAGACAGCTGCCTGTGACCTCTGCAAGGTGTGGGCATGGGCCTCAGTCCTGGCTTGGCGTCAGGCAGTGGGGCTTGGACCCAGGCCTGGGGAGTGCCCTCTGTTGGAAGTTTGAATCCTCCAGTTCACAGCCGTGTTCTTGGGGGCAGGTGGCCACCCCTGCACCTCAGTTATCCTCATCTGTTCAGGGGGCCTTATGTTACCTACTCCATGGGGCTGGGGTGGGACTGGGGCTGATGATGTTATTAACCTCTGGGACACCCCACATCGGGGTGCATCCTCACCGGCCACGGCCCGGCGCCGGGCCAGTCCAGTGAGGCAAGGACCTGCTCTTCAGATCGTGGATGGGGTCGTTCAGAGCATCAAGCTCATCACTGAGGAGGCGAGCAGGCGCATTGCTGAGTTTGCCTTCGAGTATGCCCGCAACAACCACCGGAGTAACGTCACAGCTGTGCACAAAGCCAATATCATGTGAGTCCCGGCCAGAGCCGCACGTGCTCAGGCAGTTGGTGGGGGCGGGCAGTGATCCAGCTTCCCTTTCTTCCCCTCAGTCAGTGGGTCCATGTCTCTCTCGAGTCTCGTGTCCTGTGTATGCAGCAGATTGGAGGGTGGGAGTTCAGGTCCTGGTATGTCAGGAGAGACTGGGCATTATCAGAGAAGGATGCTGGAGTCTGGGTCCCCATGTGCTGTGGCTGTGGTGTACCCAGGCCATGCAGTTCAAAGGGCAGGGGCACTCCTGTTGTCCACGTAGACCAGGGGAGCATCTCTAAAATGGTCACACTGGGGCTGCCTGATGGATGGTTTGTGGTTGTCTTTCTGCTCACTCCACTGCTTAAGGCAGCTCCGGGTGTGTGCAGAAACCGGTTCCCTGACCTAGGAAGGGGGTTGAGCGTGTGCAATAGTCCAACCACTTAAATGATTGATTAAGTTTATCTTTTAAAGCAATTTTAACATTTTCTTATTAATAGATATTTCTTAATTCTTGCTGGACTTAGAACTAGTTAAAAAGCATAGTCTTTATTATGATAAAACGATTTTACATTTTTATGCCCTTTTGTGCTTCTGGAAATACTCTAAAACATTTTCAGTTTGCATTTTATTAACTGCCAAAAAAATAATTTTAATATAATTGAAATCTGACGTCTGGGCTTCCGAAACATTTCTTGAACTTATCTTTACTCTCTGACCTGATCCTTTTCTTTCTGCAAGTCTTTTCAACAATTTTTATTTGATTAAATACAGGCGAATGTCAGATGGGCTTTTTCTACAAAAATGCAGGGAAGTTGCTGAAAACTGTAAAGATATTAAATTTAATGAGATGTACCTTGATACAGTATGTCTGAATGTAAGTATACGTGCTTGCTTACCTGCTACTTTCTGTGGCGTGCTGCGGATGCAGCAGTGTGCCGTGTTGGTCGCTAAACACACAGATTTGTCTCTTACAGATGGTCCAGGATCCGTCCCAATTTGATGTCCTTGTTATGCCAAATTTGTATGGAGACATCCTTAGGTGAGTCCAGCTATTCCTTTTCAGTCTGTAATTTATTTATAAATGTCCTAAAATGAATGTGGCTTAAGGAGTTTGAATCAATTTTTATTAAGTATAGCGTGTGTCATATGAGTTGGATCCTAGCATTTGGGTGGTGATGTCAGTGATTAGAGGTTGGACGGGTTATTCATCTGTTTGTCAGATCGGCTCTGGGCTGTTGTCCCTCTTCCCATGCTGAGATGTTTTTTTGGTTGATTGATTTTGCCGTGTTATGTATAGCCCTTGGGTGGTCATTTTTACCAAATTTTTGTGACTTTTGGCAGAATTGCAGGCTTACAGAAAAGGAAAATTGCTGTGTCCCTGGCCCCCACCACCTGAGTGCCCGCATCTTAGCACCCCTGCTGGTGTCGCTCCTCCCCTCCCCCTTCGTCCCCTTGTCCCTTGCCCCACAAAGGTGGCCACTATTCCTTCTCCACCTGTTAGTGGGTATTCTTCTGTGAGAATAAGCTTCTCTCATTTATTTGCATCCGTTTTTGTATCAATTTGACTCTTGGATACAACTGTGAGTTACATCCGACATCACCATCATTCATACTGGCCGGTGCATGGCCCTTTGAGCTGTGTTGTGTCCCCTGGGTATGGCCTACTGTGTGCTTTCTGAGACAGTACGCTGCCCCTTCCTGACTGTGGCCCTGGATCAGCTGTTTCTCAAGGAGCTCTGCTTCCTTTTGGCGGGAAGTCTGGGTGAGGCTTTCCAGAATACTCTTTGAAATGTTTTTCTGCTGCTAGTGACCTGTGCGCGGGATTGATTGGAGGTCTTGGTGTGACACCAAGTGGCAACATTGGAGCCAACGGGGTAGCGATCTTCGAGTCGGTAAGGCCCTGGGTAACCGTGAAGCCGCGGTCACAGGAATGGCCTGAGGCCAGGGTGGGTTATCTGCATGGATATGGTTCAATTGTTGAGTTTTCCCTGGGGTTCAGGTTTTATATAAGCTTATTCATTGATTTCCTCCTTAATTTTGTATCCTTATCATTTATTATGTCTTTCCTCAGTTACATTTTATCGGAAATCGGAAAAGATTGTTAGTCCATATTTTGTACTTTTTCTCTGTGACTTTGGCTATTTTTCTGAGCCTTTACCGCCAGGACCCATATCTGATGAGTTGGGCACAGTAGCCGTTCTGTAGCTGTTGCTCATTGATGAGGAGACAGGACCAGGCCCAATGTGCTGGGAAGAGGCTGTTGGCTGTCCCCCGACTGTGGTTGTGTTCCCCACCGCTAGGTTCACGGAACTGCCCCGGACATTGCTGGCAAGGACATGGCCAACCCCACGGCTCTCCTGCTCAGCGCTGTGATGATGCTGCGCCACATGGGGCTTTTTGACCATGCTGCAAGGGTTGAGGCTGCGTGCTTTGCTACAATTAAGGATGGAAAGGTATCAGTCATCTGCCATACTTATGCTGTGCCAAATACCTTCTTTTTTTTTTTTTTTTTTTAAATATTTTATTTATTCATGAGAGACACAGAGAGAGAGGCAGAGACACAGGCAGAGGGAGAAGCAGGCTCCACACAGGGAGCCCGATGCGGGACTCGATCCCAGGACTTCCAAGATCACGCCCTGGGCCAAAGGCAGACGCCAAACCACTGAGCCACCCAGGGACCCCCCCAAATACCTTCTTGAACACATTTTGTCCGGGTGAAAGCAACAGGCAATGGCACCCCAAGCATACTTAGGCCGTGTGCACACACGGGAGTGTGTTCTGTGAAGAGAGGAGCCCCATGTTTCATGAGGGAGGGGTCAGGAAGCTCTGATGCGGAGACCTGTGTGCAGCAGGAAGAGCCGAGATTTGGGAGCCAGAGCCATTTAGGCCTGGATATCCTGTTGGCAGTGCCCGATCTGGGCCAGGCCCCTGATTCTACCGGCAATAAACATGTGTCATGTACATCGTGGGGTCTGCAGAGTGTAACCCAGCAAGCAAAGCTAAGGTCCAGGCCTCAGGGGCTGGAATCTCAGGGCAGATCCAGATGCTGGACATGGTACACAACATGTGTCTGTGTTAGGAAAGTAAAACAGAGCTTTTCTGAAAGTAATCATAGTGGCCAATAGAAACAAAGTACTTGCATGACTATGTTTTTTATGTTTCTCATCTCCACAAATCTCTTCTGTGAAGGAGATGCTACAGTTAATCCCCTTTTCTAAGTGAAGGGACTGGGGCACAGAGAAACGGATTATCCACAGTCCCATGGCTCCTTCATGGCAAAGTTGGGGCTCACACACAGTCTGGCTCTGACTCAGCAAGCTTTGCTGTTCCAAGCATGGGCAGAGAGTACGGGGCTCATGGACACTAAGCTGGGCCTCTAGGGCCTAGGATTCGTTTCTGGAAGCTATCCCACCAAGCCCCCAGAGCCCAACCTGCTCTGCAGAGCACCGCCTCAAGTACACGGTGACCCTTATAATTGTGCAGGACACAGTGGGACAAGAGACAAGTATCTCAAGATCCCATTCAGACTGAAGGGAGGACAGACTGTCAGAGGACCCAGGGCAGTATGGCACAATTTCTCTTCTAAGGAGGAGAGTTGGAGAGGCAATGATTGAGGGGTGCTGGGCCAGCTCCACTGGCGGAGCACAAGATTCCTTATCTTGAGCTCATGAGTTCAAGCCCCACACTGGGTGAAGAGCTTGCTTAAAAAAAAAGTTAGTGGGGATCCCTGGGTGGCTCAGTGGTTTAGCGCCTGCCTTTGGCCCAGGGCGTGATCCTGGAGTCCCGGGATCAAGTCCCACGTCAGGCTCCCAGCATGGAGCATGCTTCTCCCTCCTCCTGTGTCTCTGCCTCTCTCTCTCTCTCTCTCTCTATCATAAATCAATCAATCTTTGAAAAGAAAAGAAATACTTAAATTGTTAAAAAAAGAAATTAGTGATTCAAACATTACCTTAGTATTTGTTTCTCAGCTTCCAAAAATATCTCAAAGTATGTTTTTTTTTAACTTTAAAAATTCCGGGATCCCTGGGTGGCGCAGCGGTTTGGCGCCTGCCTTTGGCCCAGGGCGCGATCCTGGAGATCCGGGATCGAATCCCACGTCGGGCTCCCGGTGCATGGAGCCTGCTTCTCCCTCTGTCTATGTCTCTGCCTCTCTCTCTGTGTGTGTGACTATCATAAATAAATAAAAAATTAAAAAAAAAAATCCCCAAGGGATTTATTTATGCTTTTGTTTAAATGTCCATAATCAGATGTTTTCTTAGGATCTACTGTATGGAGGGAAATTTTTGGAAAGCCTCCTGGCTTCCCATTGTGGTGAGAGCGTCTTGTCTTCCCCAGGCGTTTTGTGTGCGCTCACTGGACCCTAGTCTTCCTGGGTGGGAACATAGTGCCAGCCTTCGGCCTTGCTCTTCCGTGGGTGGGGAGCCAGACTTGCCCTGCCAGCATCTCACCGGGGGGCTTTCCATAAAAACAGCCTTGTTTTGGTCGAATGTGTTGGTGCATTTTTATCTTTGCTTTTTTTCTCAGAGCTTAACAAAAGATTTAGGAGGCAACGCAAAATGCTCAGACTTCACAGAGGAGATCTGTCGTCGAGTACGAGATTTAGATTGAGGATCCAGCGAATGGAGTCTGTCCGTCATTCCCACCCGATGAGATGTACCTTGATACAGTATGGCACCTCCTGTCTTGCACACATTTGGTTCTCTTCTTTCCTGACAGTACATTTTTAGATACGGCCTTTTCTTAACAAAATCTGTGCAGAGGGTGCAGGTGACGTCCCTAGGCCTGCTTTCAAAGGACTTTCCCTAAGCGCTTGTTTTATTTATTAAATGTCTATCCAGTATATGTTTTTTGTAAACTCTTAAGTGGACTGTATCGTTTGCCATGTTAATCATTTTAACACTTCAGTTAAAATGGTTTCTTCAGCTATAAATACGATACAGAATTAACAAGAGAAAACAACTTTTTTCAGAAGACACTGTTTTCCTTGGTTTATGAAAAATGTAATAGAAACAAAACAGATTACAGACATGATAGCACAAGGTAACATTCTTATAGAGCTAAGTGGGCATAGGAGGTTTCCTGGAAAGTTCAGGTCAAAACCAGTGACAACGGCATATTTTTTAGTGATGTGGAAGTAGACAGGTGGGCCCTTCTACGTGGATTACTGAGTGTGAATAAAGATTTCAAACCCAAGCACTATGTAATGAGAGATGTATTTTTGGTAATAAGACATAGGTAGTATATTGGATACAAAGACACGTGTTTTGTTATCTGGAGATGCACCTTCATGGCTAGAGCTTTAATGGAGGGCAGGGGCGGCCTTTCCACTGGACATGTGAGGGTGAGGAGTCTCTGGTGCAGAGCCGGCTACAGGAGCCTGCAGCATGACTCACACCCCCCATGGCAGCTGAAGGACCCCACCGGGAATATTCTGGCTGTGAGGAGCTGGGGGTGCTGGCTGGCCTGCCTTGTCCCCACGGCACTGAGCCACTGCCCTCCATGTGCCATAGCAGTGCCAGTGAGAGCTGACCCCGCAGTGGGGGCTGGGCTCTGCTGCTGACCTCTGCCCCTTCCCCTCCCCCCCGCAGCGCGACTGTCCTTTATGTCAGACTCTAGGTCACTATTTTTGTGAAAAGCTATGCGACCCCCACAGCAAAGGCCACTCCTGTCCTCTCCTGCCCCTGTGTGGCATTCAAACCCCTGCACTTTGCACACTGCACCCAGAGCACAGGGGATTTTTAGCATGTGTCCCACCTGAGTATGTTTAGGCTTATAAAGCAGACTTCAGGCTCACATGTATTTTACTTTGTTCAGGCTGCAGCTTCCTCTGTTGTGTTGGATCACCCTAATAAAGACTTCAGAACTGACTGAGATGCATGCTTTCTCCACCTGTCTCCTGGCGAGATGCCGGAGGTCCCTTTGTCTCTGGGTATTCAGGGTGCAGGGGGCTAGCGCCAGCCACTTGCCTTTACAGAATATTCCCCTCAATGCTCTCCTGCACCTGTGCTTGTCCCAGGGTGTCAATGGTCACTCACGCCCATGGCACACCGTCCTATGGCTTAAATAACCACAACTCTGGCCTGGCCCGCCTGCTCAACCAGCAAGAAAGATTGGGTACTTGTTGGCAATTCTGTTAAACAGTTTAATATTCAAATTACACTCAGTACAATCAAACAGGCAGCAGCAATTTATTAAGCTTCAAATCAGTTGGCAATTGTGAGGTGCCCGAGTACCTGGACTCGCAGGGCAGGGTCGGCAGCAGCCACAGGATTCCAGAGTCAGTCCGCCGTTAGGTAAGTTAAACTGTTGGCTTCCCTGCAGGGCACAAAGTCACTCTGCCTCCCCCAGCACACAGCCTGTGCACTGGACTGTCCCCCTGCCTGGGACTCAGCCAGCCACCCGCCCTATAGTTCTGGGAGGACAGCTGATCTCATTTGTCACCTGAACAAAAAGCAGTGCTGAAAATTAAAACTATGCACGTGTGAAGCTTCTTGGCATCATCAGCTACTGTTGGCATCAGACCTGGCAGAGGGCCATGCCAGTGCCGTGCCTGGACGTGGAGGCCTCACAGCCTTGCCAGGAGCTCACACGCCCAGACTAAGGGGCTCAGGATAACCCTCCAAAAGGCCTGCTGTCTTCAGCGGAAACTGGGAGGATGGCTCCAGCTCACTTTCTCTGCTCGCGGTAAAAGGAGTCGATGATGTCTTTATACTTGTCCAGAACCGTGAGCCGTTTCAATTTCATCGTGGGACCTGAAAGAGTGATTGGAAGGAGGAAGTGAGGCCTGGACTCAGAAGTCTGGGAAGGGGTGTGGACAGGGTCCGGGACAAGGCCGGCCTGCAAGGTGGTGCCCATGACCTGTGCTCCTGGGGCTGCACCCCGGCATGGTCCCAGCGGAGTGATATGCATCACAGAGGACTGGGTCCTGGCACAGCCCCGATAGAGGTTCATGCCCGCCTTCTTTAACTTGCACCCATTTCTCCTCCGTATACTTTCTGCTTTGTCCTTTGGGTGAAGAGATTACTCAGACTATCCAACATAACAGCAGAATGATGGTTTCTTGGTCTCTCAGGGATCATTCTGGAACAGGCGAGCCACTGTGCTGTGAGCGCACAGGCAGCCTGGCAAGGAATAGAGGTCTCTGGCTAACACCCACAAGGGTGAGCAAGAAAGTGGCTCCAGTGGCAGCACCAGGCCAACATTTTGACTACGACCTTGTGAGACCCCCAAGCCAGAACCTCCCCACCGCCCACCGCCCCCGGTTAAGCTGCCCTGGATTTCTGACCCACAGAAATCAAGATAATAAATGCTTATTGTCTCAAGCTGCTAAATTTGGGGGTAATTTGTTACAGAACAGTAGTGAGTGACTGGACTGCCACGTGGGGCATCATGCTTTGTTCGCCTGATGGGCAGGGGACGGCCTGGGCTCGTCAGGCCTCTACCGCAGTCTCTGTGAGCGGTCTTTCCCAGACCATTGTTTTTGGGCTTGGTTCTTCCCTCTGAAGCATGGTTGAAAGGGCTCTGATTCAGGTCAGGGGCAGTGTAGCATCCATATGGCGCTAACACACTCCTGGTTGTGTAACTGGAGACCTCAAAGCCAATTGCATATGTTAGCTGTTTAGAGAGGATACCTGTCCTCCATGTGTTGGCACCAGACGAGCAAATGAGCTGCGGTGTCTATGGCAGCTCAGCAGCTCCCTCGAGGTGCTGGAGGCTCGCCTGGCCGCGAGCACCGCAATGTGCTGCAGCCCAGAGTGACCTCATCCATCCAGCGGGGGCTGCGCCAGAGCCAAGGGACTCCAGCCCACACACTGACAGGGCCTGGGGACCGGCCACTGGTCCCATTGTGATTTCAGGGGGAAATGGCTGCACGGTTCCCACAATGTTAAAGGTTGTAGTTCAAATTAATGGATTCAAAAAAAAGAAAAAATGGATTCCAGCACACATTTTGTGAATGTGGCCGGCTCTCCACAGGCTCATGCCCAGGCACAGGGCAACTGTGACCCCCCCCCGCTGGAAGGAGGTGGCTGTCCACGTGTCTGTGGCTTGCGCTTGTCCTGGCTGCTTCCCGGCAGGTACCTCGAGGGCTCTGCAAAGGCCTCCAACCTCCCACGCAGCCCCTGGAATCATGAAAACAAACAAGCAAGAAAACAAACCCCTACCCAACTCTCCACCGGAGATGGAGAAGTCCTTCTGCAGAATGGCCCACTTCTGGATGTGGTAGGGTCGGGCGGCCGCATTCTTGTTGACCCTCTGGATTCCCTGCTCAATGGCCTGGTACACAGCCTCATCCTTTGTCCCCACGATCTCAGACACGGTGGTGGCTTTGCTGCCCACCCGCTGACAGAACTCCATGGCTTGCTCAGTCAGGTTGTCAGTTGGGTCAGATGTATCGGGGTCCAGCGTGCACTGAAAAGCCAGAGGTCAGGCAGGCTAAGCCTTGCTCTGCGAGACACCAGGCCTGGTCTTGCTGCTGAGGCCAAGGGTGTGGATCACAGAGTTGTCTCAGAGAGAGGGCTCTAGAATGGATAGGCCACCCTGTGGTGGGAGGACACCTGAAAGGACCTCAGCCAGCAGAACTGTGGTCTGCCACAGGGACCTCTTGAGGCCCCACCCATCATCCTGGACTCTGAGCTTCTAGCACCTTCGGGGCTGGGCTGAGCTGGGACGATGAAGGATTGTCGAGGCAGTACTTTACCAGCCGTGTTCCTGCCCCTTAGTGCACGTGGCCAACAGAGGAAAGTCTCGAGATCTGTGGGCGTCCTGGCTGAGCGTGGCTTCTGACCCACGGAACACCTGCCCCTCTAAAGCCAGACCCCCCAACATACCTTCAAGGTGAGAAGCATGGATAGGAACTTCCTCTGGTCCCCGATCAGCATGGCATTGCTGATGATGGGCAGCTCCGTCTTCACGGCCTCCTCGATGGGCACGGGGGGCACATTCTCTCCACCGGCTGTGATGATTAATTCTGGGGAGGCAGGGCGGAGCACCCCAGCACAGGCTTTAGTCCTGGTGCCCAGCTGACCCAGGACACCAGCCTTGGCCAAAGACCCTGGAGGCAGGAGTGGCTGACAGTCCTATGGGTACTCGGCAAGTGGGGGCATGCTCTCAGAAGCCCCTCACACCTGTTGGGGGCACACCTGCTTGGGGGGGTGGCTGTTCCACACTCAGTGTTCCCACTCTTTTGCTCATCATCCAAGACCCTGCCTGCTCAGACTTCCCATCCATTGCCCCCTCTGCCCAACTCGTTCCTCCGTGGACCTTCCCCTGACCCCCTGCAAACCCTGCCAACCCCCCGCACTGCCGTGTACCAGGTCTTGTGCTAAGTGTTGCATGTGCACTGGTTCACTGCCCCCTCATGACCAGCCCATGAGGAAGCTCATTCTACAGATGGGGAAACCAAGGCACAGGGAGGTTGTTAGGTGGCATGTCTTTGTAATGATTCTATTTATTATCACAAATGTTCACAATATCTATGCATTCTTGTTGGCATGCTAGACGGTTTTTGTAATGACATGTCTGAGGTCACATAGTGGAGCAGAGCACAGTGAGGTTCCAGAGCCCCTGCTATAAGCCTCTCACCCTGCCTACACCTTCCCAGTACGCCCTCTTGTCTCTGTCTGGTGCACCCCCTGTTCTGTGGGGGCCAGCTCAGCTGCCCCCTCAGGAAGCCTGCCCTGCTTGAGTGCACACTGGCTCTCCCTGCTCTGAGCGCCTCTCACTGTGTCCACCCCTTGTCCACCGAGTCACTCATTCAGGCTCCACCCAAGACACCTGTGTGAGACCAGGTGTGGGCACTTAGTGCTCTGGTCTCTTCTCTGGAAGGTGGCTCACTGCCAGGCCAGAGGGTAATAAGTGGGCATTTACTAAACACACTGGGACTGCCCCCCCCCCCCATTCTAGTTCAGCGCGCTGATCACATTGTGTGCAGGTCTTATGTGGATGTTGGGCCAGGTAGGGTGAGACAGGCCCTGGCTGCAGGGAGCTCACCAGGCCATGGAATAGGGGTCCACCCAGATGTTGAACACGAACTAGGTCTAACAGGCAGAGGGCATGTGTGCGCAGCAGGTAAGGCAGGGAGGCCAAAGCAGCAGGGGAGCAGGGCCAATCACAGGGTCCCGTGGCCACTGAGGGGCTGCCCAGGCAGGGGGCAGCCCCTAAATGGCTGGGGCTCCAAGTTTCAGGGCACCGGTGGTCGTCGGGGTGAGGTGTGGTTACCAAGGCATGCTGGCCAGAGAGGAAGCCTTCAGACCAGTAGGCTGGGGGTGGGGGGTGGGGGGCAGAGGTGGGGTGGGCGGGGCCTTGGCCTTGTCTTCCTCCTTACCCCTCCCTTCCCACCAGCACCTTTCACACATTAGTAGCACAGAAGCCCTCAGCAAACGGTATAGAAAGGAGCACCTGCCAGAAATCCTCACAAAACACTCAGGAATCAAAGGTCGAAAGCATCCTCCCCCATCAAGACCAGGAGCAATCCACAGACGACCGGGTGGTCTGTGTCTGTTCACCGCTGCTCTCAAGGCCCCACCCACACAAGACTCCAGAGAAACACTCAGAAAAAATGGAAAGGAGGAAACGAAAGTGTTGGGTATTTGAAGACAAGGTCCCAAGACCCCAATCCTGCGCAGAAATCAGCTGGCATGCCGGTGGCATGCACATGGATAACCGCAGTGTGTAAACAGCACCCCAAACATAAACTACTTCGGAGCAGATCTAAGGAGATATGTGCAGAAGTGTCTACACCGAACACAAAAAGACAGTAAACACAAAGCATCGCCAAAGGCAGGACATCTAAGGGAACAGCAGGGATGTTCTTGTGCTGGACGCCGATGACAGGAGCTGCGGGCCAGCTTCCCAGCTGTGACATTTGTCTTTGCTCTTGGTGGTGTGACTGCCCAGAGGTTTGTTTTGTCTTTAATGCAGTACAGTTTTGTGAGTCCCCCTCCACAGCTCCTGTAGCAGGAGTCCCAGGTAGACCCTCCTCCTTCCTATAGGATGAAGGGTTTCTGTGTTCCTCAGAAGCAGGGAGGGCTTCGTTCTTCATAAATAAATGTTCTATCATGCACGAACTAGTTTATTCTGTGATGCCTTCTAGATGTGCTGGCACAAGGCATGGACTCCCTGTGGCTGTCTTCTGACTTTCTGTTTGCAAGATGCTGCTGGACGGTGTGGCTGACCGTGGGCACCACGACCTGCCCCTTATGTCGGAGGCCTGGGCTCTGCATTTCCCAGGATTAGCCGGCTTCTGGCTTGGGAGACTCACGTTTCGTGACGTTGTGGAAGTAGACACCCATTTCTGTCTTTGTCCATGAATGAGGATATTCAATTTTTGTTAAATGCCTTCGCAATATATGCAGACATGATGATAAACATTTTAAAGCTCCATTAAAAGGATTTGTTATATTATATATCCTGCATTTCCTGAATAATTCCACTTAGTCATGATGGGTTATGTTTTATGTGCTGGCATAGGCTGTTTGCTACTATTTAATTTAGGATGTTAGCATATGTATTCATACAAATTGGTAATCTACGGTTTTCTTTTTAAATACAATCTTTCAGATTTTGGTGTCAATGTTAGACTCACCTCACTGAAAATTTGAAAGTTTTCCTTCTTTTCTATGCTCAAAATCAGGTGAAGTGCTGTTGTGATTCCTCAGTGAACCTGCTGGTCATGGTGTGTTGTGTGTATGTGTCAGGGGGATGGTCCCTGTTTGTTCCTTGGGAATCCATCTCTTTAAGTTTTACTGTCTTTTCTGGAACTGCTTGCATTTCCCCAGAAAATGACCTAAGTCATGTTTCTAAATATATCTGCACAGTGCTGAGCGATCTATTCCACGTTTATGGATTGGACGATGCGATATTGCAAGGAGATACATTCTCACCAAATTAATCCACAGATCTGATGGAATAAAAATAAAAATCTTGGCAAGTGTTTGGAGGTTGTCCTACAGATAAAGACAGAGGCTGCAGGCCTCACACAGCCTGATGTCAGGCCCCATCACAGAAAATCTCAGGGTCCCAGGACAGGCAGCCCAGGTGCCTCCCACAGTCCCCTGGTGGGTGATGCCCTGAGGAGAGGCTGGGTCAGGGGCTACTGACCTGGAGAAAAGGCATCTGGGTCCCAATCTCTAACCATACTGTTGTAAAAGGTGGTCCAGCTGGGCCTTCCCAGGTGCAGCTCCTCACTGGCCGGCACCAAGCCAAGCCCTAGGCGGCGCTCTCGACCCACCTGAGCCACTGGAGATTGTGTGTGCAGCCTCAAGGCTCAGTCCAGGCTCCCCGACTCTGTCCTGAAAGTCAGTCCTCTGTGGCCAGCAGGACCCAGGCTGGATAGCACCCCGGCCTGCGCGATTTCCAGAGCTGTTCACCCACTCCCTGAGCTGGTTTCCCCTGGGAAACGGTGTGGACTCCCCAGATGGATGTGTTTGGGCTTACGCTCCCTTAGGCAAAGTCCCCAGCTGACCGCTGGGAGGGCCACAATCTTCACGGGAAATTTCTTTGAAGTCTCCTGTTTTATTTTATTTTTTTTTCCTGTTTTATTTTAAATGCTATATCCAATCTGTGTTCTTGATATCATGCCCACATTTGCATGTAAAATTCACACTATGTCCCAGAATCTTCTGGAAAGACCTGCTTTGCTTTTCCAGGGAGTCTGGATCCAAGCTCCACCATTTCCTAGCTGGGTGACCTGACACAAGTCCCTTCACCTCTCTGGGTGTCCTCATCAGGAAGCCAATGTGAGAGTGCCCCCAGGACACAGCAGCGAGGTCCAGGTGCACAGACTTGACTCCTCCGGGCTCAGGACTCCTGGGCACAGATGGCGGAGCGCACCCCCCACTCCCCTGCAATACACACGCCTGCAACTGCCAAGCCGGCCAGTGGCACTCACCTTTGAGGCGCCCAGTGATGTAGAGGAAGCCGTCTGCATCCAGGCGTCCAGTGTCACCCGTGTGTAGCCAGCCCTCGGCGTCAATGGCCTCCCGCGTCTTGTCCTCCATGTTCAGATAACCCATGAAGATTGTGCGGCCCCATAGACAGATCTCCCCGACGCCCTCCGAGTCCTCGTTCACCACTTTCGCCAGGCAGCCGGGCACCACCTTCCCAGAGCTGGGGTTGGTCAGGGGGCTCAGTCAGGCCTCAGCCCAGGGACAGGCCCCAGCTGGGAACTCCAGGTCTGCAACCTCTCACTCTTCCCAATGGCCAGAAGGCGTCCCCTCCCAGCATTTTTGTATTTTAACAGGGACTTAGAGGTAGAGCCAATAAGGTAATGATGGAGGAAGGACGGCACAATCTCAAGCTCTGTGATGGGCCAGCAGGACGGTGAGGGGGCAGGGTAAGGTCACAACAGGTAATCCCTCCATTCTCCCCAGAGCTGACTACCCTGCCTGCCTACCAGAGGATCAGCCCTATCCCCCCAACCTCCTCCTGTCCCCGCTATCCATCCCTGGCCAAGTGAGGCACCCTCCCACATACCCCACCCACAGGACAGAGGGAAATCCCTCCCCCAGAACCTGCTCAAGGCCCCAGGGCTGCAAGGGCCCCATGACACTTGGGTGCAGACCACCTGTGGGAGACAGGCCTCCAGTGGACCCAGCCCAGGATGGACCTGGTGACACCTGAGACCCAAACAGCAGTGGGCACCAAGGATGTCAACAAGGGCATGTGGGCACACACGTACCTATAGAGCCGGTAATTGTAGGGGCTGGACATGAAGTGCGGGCCTGACGTCTCACTGAGGCCATAGCCCGCATACAGGCGGATGTTGAGGCCCAGGAAGAAGTGCTGCGTCTCGGCTGTCATGGGAGCTGCTCCATAGAAGCTCTTCTGACATTTGGCAAAACCAAGTGCCTGGCGGACCTTGGCCAGCACTAGGTAATCTGCCAGTCTGGCTGTGAAGGGCTTCAGGTCACTGGTGGGGGAGAGAGACTGGTCCACAGAGGGACACACATGTGTTCACGTGTACCAGGTGGGCATTGGGCAGGTACACGCTGGCTTGGAGACAGATGTGTGCATGCACCTGTGTGCACTACGTCCTGAGCTTGGAGGTCAGAGTGGGCTGTGAACAGGTGCACAGGCAGCAACATACAATAAAACACAGGGCGGAGATGTGAAGTATGTCTGCACAGACATGCATGTGCAAAGGTGTGTGATCCCACCTGAAGCCCACAGATGAGTCGTTCATGTATAGTCAATTCCCATGACTATGCAAATGAAGCCATATTTGCAGACATGTGTACACACCTCACCAGACATGATACAGTTTCACGGAATCACCAGTAATGGAAAATATTTCTAAATTGGAACCAGCCAGGTCCATGCCACTAACCCTCCCAAACACTATTGTGTGAATCTGGGAAGCCGTCAGAAGGCTGCGGGTCCCTCGGCAGCTGGAAAGACTGAGTGCTCATCTCTGTGGCCCTCAGCTCCAGCCCCCTACAGAGTCAGGAAACCTTCAGGAGCCATTGTCAGAGGAGGTGAATGCTGCCCAGACAGAGAGAGTCAGTCTTCCTGGTCAGAACCCAGGGATGGGGTGACAGTCTCCTGTAGAGTCTGGGAAGAGATCTGAAGCCCGGCCCCCGAGTGGGCTTCTGCACAGGGGTCCCCTGGACCAGCCCAGCCTATCAGATCCTTGGTTGCTTACTGGAGTTATGCCCCAGCCCTGATACCTCCCAGACTCCTGCCCCCTGTCCCTCCATACCTGCCCGGGCAGGTGAGGTTCTGCTCCAAGGTCACTGACATGGCCCAGAGCAGCATCTTGCGCCGGATGAAGCCAGACTGAGCCGTCACCTCCTGGATCCTCTCCATGATCTTCTCCCATACGCGAGGCACCCCCATGTGGGACGTGGGCTCCACCTCCCGCAGTGTGTTCAACAGGCTCCCCTGTCCAGTGCCAGAGAGGAAGGCCTGCTGGCTCAGTGCCAGGAAGCCCCCACACCACAGGCAGCTGCACGTACCTCCCAGGCACCCACCCACACAGGTGCATACACCCACCTGCACACAACCTGTCCCATACTGTCAGCCTCCACTGGGCGGCCATCCCCATTGTTCATGGGCCAGATGCTTCAATGCTCTTCAGTCCCCTCTCAGCCCTGGCGGTGGCCACTCTTTCTTCTCTAACCCAAACGTGACCATCCCGTTCCCCTAAGCAGTGACTAGTTTAGGGATGGACGAGGGACACCATTTGGGCCAGGAGGGGCAGATGGAGGGGGATCTGTGGGGGGGCGTCTGGGAGAGCTCTCCTCACAGTTGAAACAAGTTTCCAAAGAATGGGTGCGGCATAGGAGACTAGGAAGCAGGGCAGGGCCGTGGCCATCTGTGGCCTTGCTCTGAGGACGATGTACCCCTTCATGGCACGTGGACCCTCTCCTTATGGGACACCTCAGCCCCTTCTCAGGTGGTCACGTGGGCTGTGCTAACAGCAATGGGAAGAATTCTGACCGCGAAATGCACCTGCCCGCTCACAAGTGCACACGCCAGCCCTCCACCCCCCATGAGTGTACCCGGGGGTATGCTGCTGCCCACACACTCGGACACCTGCTCTGCAGAGGGACTGACCTTCAGGGCATCAGGCTCGGCAAAGCAGACCTGCGCCCCCCACTGGATGCCTGTCCACAAGTCGTAGATCTGAGCAGCAATGTGGCTGAGGGGCAGGTAGCTGACCACCACCTCCTGCTGGACTTCTGCTGGCTGAATGTCGCCAGCCTGGCTGCCATACCGGGCTGTCCATGTGATCTGGAGGACAGGCAGATGGGCCCTGGCGTGTCCCCAAGCCTGCCCTGGAAGTGCTCACCCCGGGGGCTTGGGCTACTTCTGGAGGGCCTCCTCCCAGCCATCTCTGCAGGGAGTGCCCAGCGCAGACCTCCCTCCCCTCTTCCTCACCACCACTGTATTCGCTCTGGACCACAGACCCAAGGGCTGTCCTATGTCTCCTGCACCCTGAGCAGCAGGGCCAGAGGGCTGCTAGGGCAGGTCCAGTGCACAGGTCCACCCGCAGCTCACACCCACCCATCTGGGATCTGTCCTACATTGTCCTGACTCAGCATCACGCCCTTGGGGCTCCCAGTGGTGCCGGAGGTATAGATCAGTACGCAGCACTGGTTAGGCTGCTGCGTGTTGATGATGGCGTCCAGTGTCTCCTCAAGCAGCTCATCCCCCAGCTCCATTAATTCCTCCATCTGCAGCCAGGAGGGAGGGGCCGGACACCTGATCAGCTGGGCAGCTGGGCAGGCCCCACCTGCCCCCTGGGCCCTCCACCCATACCGTGTACACATTGGCCATCTTCTTTGGAGGAGCTTCTCCATATATCACTACTGCCTTCAGATGTGGCAGATTTTTCCAGACCTGTGTTGGCAGGAAAAGCAATGGGGATTTATTAAGAAAAAGTTACCTGCTGAGAGGAGCCCCATCTCCAGGTGTCAGTCAGCCTGCCAGGCACCGGTCACCGGGTTCCCATGCTCCTACCTCTGACCCAGTGGTACACCTGCCTTCTTCATGCATAGCTATACCTCAAGAGAAAACCAAGCATCCCAAGGCCTGTTATCCCACGTTAGAGACCTTTGTAGGAGAGAAAGGGATGGGGGGGGGGACAGAGAAGGAGGGGAGCAGAGAGGGGAGGGGGACAAAAAGGGGGGAGGGAGAGGGAGGGAGGAGAATAGGATTTGGTTATCTTGCTGAGTGGAGGTCACAGCCCAGAGATCAGGAAAGCCATGATGGCTAGAAGCTGTGGGACCGGACACTAGTGAGGAGAAACTAGGAAGAGAGAGTTCTAGAAATCTCTGGTCATGTCCCTGTGCTCCGGAGTGTTTGCTGCGTACTAGCATGCAGGGTGGAGAGTGAAGCCCAGGGCAGGAGCTCCTGAGGGGCCAGAACCATCCATGTTGGGATGGGGTGCTCAGTGGGACCCAGAAAAGCCAACCTATAGCCCTGGCGTTAAAAGGAGCCTTAGAGCAAAGGGCCTGTAAACCTGCCCAAAAGGTTAAACACAAGTCTCAAAGTAAAGTTCAGAGAGAGAGAAAAACAGGAAAAACATGATCCTGGGAGAAGACCAGAACACCCAACATACATGTAATTGGAGTCCCAGGAAATATTTTTTAAAAATTGAAAAGCAGTCTGAGAAATTTCCAAATTTGATTATAAATCCACCAATTCAAGACTCGCAATGAAGGCGGGCTCAGTCGGTGAAGTGTCTGCCTTTGGCTTGGGTCATGATCTCGGGGTCTTGGGATTGAGTCCCACATTGGGCTCCCTGCTCAGCAGGAGTCTGCTTCTCCCTCTGCCTCTGCCCCTGCTTGTTCTCTCTCTCTCTCTTTCTTTCATAATAAATACATAATTTAAAATTTTTTTATTTTAAATACATAAAATCTTAAAAAAAAACTCACAATGAACTCTAAGCAGGATAAACACAAGTAAAAACCACACTAAGAGACAATATAATCAAATTGCTAAACACCAGTAATAAAAAAAAAAAAATCTTAAAAGCAGCCAGAGAAGAAAAAAGAACCTCTTACGCTATTGGTGGGAATGCAAGCTGGTGCAGCCACTCTGGAAAACAATGTGGAGGTTCCTCAAGAAGTTGAAAATAGTTACCCTACAACCCAGCGATTCCACTACTGGGTATTTACCCCAAAGGACATAAACACAGTGATTCGAAGGGGCACCTGTCCCCCAGTGTTCATAGCAGCAATGTCCACAGCAGCCAAAACTGTGGGAAGAGCCCAGATGTCCACTGACAGATAAATGGATAAAGAAGATGTGGTGTATACACAATGGAATATCACCCAGCCATCAAAAAGAATGAAATCTTGTCATTTGCAACAACAAGGATGGAGCTAGAGAGTATTATGCTGAGTGAAATGAGTCAGAGAAAGAAATTATCATATGATCTCACTCATATGTGGAATTTAAGAAACAAAACAAATGTGCAAAGGGGAAAAAAGAGGCAAACCAAGAATCAGATTCTTTTTAAAAAAGATTTTACTTACTTATTTTAGAGAAAGAGCACGCAAACAAGGAGGGAGAGGGACAAGCATGCTCCATGTAGAGCATCGAGCCTAAGGCGGGACTTGATCCCATGACCCTGAGATCAGACCTAAGGGAAACCAAGAATCAGATGCTTAACTGACTGAGCTCCCCAGGCACCTCCAAGGAAGAAACTTTGAACACAGAGAAGACACTGCTGGTCACCAGGGGGAGCTGGTGGTGGGGGCATGCGGGAACAGGTGATGGGGATAAAGGAGGGCACGTGTCCTAATGAGCACCGGGTGGTGTAAGGAAGTGCTGAATCACTATAGTGTTACACCTGAAACATATTAATATTGCTGAAAACTAAAATTATATCAACTACACTGGAACTAAAATAAAAACTTAAAAAAATCAAAAAAATAAAGTAAATAAAAGCAGCCAGAGAAACAAGCTACCCTAGATACAGGGAGAAGATACAAAGATACAAAGTTTCTTCTCATCAGAAACTATGTAAAGTTGAAGACCTTGGAATGGAATCTTTAAAAGGCTGAGAGAAAGAAAAAGAAAAAGAAATCCTATCAACACAGAATTTTAAACCACATGAAAAGACCTTTCAAAAAAATGAAAATAAACATGTTTTCAGATATGCATTGCAAGAAATGTCGAAGAAAATTCTCAAGGCAGGAAGACCATGGCCAAAGCAAATGTGAGGGAAGGAAAACTGTCAGAAATGGCCAATGCGGGCTGCCTGGGTGGCTCAGCGGTTGAACACCTGCCTATGACCCAGAGCGTGATTCCAGAGTTCTGGGATCGCGTCCCACATCGGGATCCCTGCAGGGAGCCTGCCTATGTCTCAACCTTCTCTCTGTGTCTCTAATGAATAAATAAAATATTTTTAAAAAATGGCCAGCGTGTGGGTAAATATGAAATACATTTTTCCTTCTTTTAAAATGCCTTTGAGGGATCCCTGGGTGGCGCAGCGATTTGGCGCCTGCCTTTGGCCCAGGGCGCGATCCTGGAGACCCGGGATCGAATCCCACGTCGGGCTCCCGGTGCATGGAGCCTGCTTCTCCCTCTGCCTGTGTCTCTGCCTCTCTCTCTCTCTCTCTCTCTCTCTGTGTGACTATCATAAATAAATAAAAATTAAAAAAAAAAGTTTAAAATGCCTTTGAATGATCCTCGACTGTAGAAAACAATGAGTTGTAGGGTTTGTAACCTGGATGGTAGTAGAATGGAGGCAAGGGCGCCAAGGATGGGGAGGAGGAGGGATGTTGGCGGGAGCCCCTGCGTGGAGTAGCAGAACCCCGTCCTGGCGTAGGCAGTGAGAGTTGTGTAATAGCCAAGCAGACCGGGCTGAGTTAAACACGCAGAAGGTAAACCCCAGAGCAACACTAATGCAATAACTAACTAGCCCCTGGAGATAGAATGGAATAATGAAAGACGAAATGTAGATAAGAAACTCAGGCCAAAGGAACTCAGGACAGAGGGGACGCAGGCCAAGGAGAAGATGGGAGATAGAGAAACAGTCGGTTTACAGACAGTGTGGTCGGGTGGGAAGGGCGAGACCCAGCTCTCTGTTGTCCACGAGAAACCTGCTGTCAACACAGGGACACAGGTGGGTTACATGGGACTCAGGGCAGGCATCAAGCAGGAGACGTCTGCGGTTTATCAATTTAAGACACAGTAGCTCCTTTTCAGGAACGTTTCTTACTGATAAAGGTGCTGTTGCACCAAGAGGACAGATGAGCCTAAAGACATGTACATCACAGCACTTCAAAGTATATGAAGCAAAACCCAATAGAATGGAAAGGGGAAATGGGCAAACCCACAGTAATACCTGCAGATTCCACACTCCCTCTCTGAGTCTTTCATGGAAAAGTAGACAGAAAATCAATAAGGACAGACAATTTAAACCTTATGGACACCATCAACCATGCTGACATCATTAACTTTCATAGGGCGTTGTACCCAACAATTGCAGAATGCACCTTCTTTCAAATTGGCCCCGAACATTCGTCAAAACAGACCACACTGCGCCTGGCGCAATGCCAACAGGGCACTCCAGAGAGCACAGAGCCCCAGATAGTGAGAGAAAATTCTTCCTCTGGAGGAGAGTCCCAGCCGATGACTTAGAAAACCAACATTTTGCCACCACTCATGAAATAATTAATTCAGGCAAAGACCATCAGGGCTCGAAGGTTAATGGGAAATGCCACAGTGGACGACAAGCAGTGCCCCCTCCCCAAATGCGCTGATGCTCAGCTGCCCGCGGGGTACGGGGCGGGGGGGGGGGGAAGCAGGCGTCTGAAATGCATGAAGCCTTTCCATCTTACAGCAATGACAGAAGTTAGCGGTTGAGTTGAGCAGCAGGGAGAATGTGGGACACTGCTCAGGACAGCCGACCTAGTTCCACAGCCTGTCAATGGCAAAGACTCCTACATGGTCAGAAGCACCCATGGGCGTGTTCAAGGCAGGGTGCTGGCCCCACGCCCAGTGTCCCCTGCAGGAGTTCCAGGTGGGGCATGCAAGGCTGCTGGTGTCCACACGGAAGCAAGGTGGGGCTTTGCTTTGAATTAAAAGACCCTTGGAGACTCTGCAGCAGCAGCCCGTGCCCTGGGGCAAGTATTTCCTAACTCAAGTCTCTTCAGTTGCAAATGGTCAGGGGGACGGCATCAAGGGTCCCTGGTGAGACCCAGAGCCAGAGCCCAAGCCCAGAGCCCGAGCTGGGCAGGATCTGCTGGGAGGCATGTAAAACTCCCCTGCCCTCCCTGCCTGGGATCCTGGGGAGCCCATGTGGAGAGTGAAGAGAAGGACCCCTGCCTGCCTGGCTCTCAGGGAAACCAGGAAGATTGAGGCCCAGAGAAGTTGGCTTGGGGGACCTGGTCAGCTCTTGGCTGCACATGGGGCTAGTGACTCCTTTGCTTCAGAGCCCTCTGGGGCCTGCAAAGCCCCCGAACCAAGGGACATCAGAGCCCACGAGTCCCAGGGCACCCGGGCAGGACAGTGACAGGATGCCCCTGATGGTTATCACTCTCTAAACTCTTGCACCCTTTTCTATCTCGTGAATGGCCTGAGTGCTTGGGGTGTGGGTGTGGGTGTGAGCAGGGGTGCCAAGGTCAGCTCAAGTTCACCTCTACCTCTCACAGCAACTCACTATGGCCCCGATAATTCGCACCCCCTCCACTCCCTGATCTCAGGCATGTATATGACCCAGACAGGATGGAGACATCCGAATGAGATCCTGAAAACACGTCAGAGGTTCCCACGGGGGCAAGGCAGTCCCCTTCCTACAACGGTGAGCCAACTGGACGGATCTTAGTTGTAACACAAAAGCAGGTCCAAAGTGCCCATTAAAAAGAGGGTTTTCGAAAGAATCCAAAAGGGCAGGGACAAGGGAGCACTCCTGGGGACTCCTGCCAGCCATTGGAGGGGCCTGGAGGCTGCAGGCAGGACAGGCCCGCTGGGCCCTCATCTGAAACCAACCAAGCAGGGCAGCAGCAGAGTGTTCACCCAGGCACAGGCCCAGGAGACCCACTTGTTTCCCCACTGAGATGCTGGTGGGGTGCGAGGCTCCCTCTGCACCCTCCTCCCCAGCGACTGTGGCTCGGGACCATGTGATGAATTCCCTTCTGGTCCCAACGCAGCCCCTGGGTCCCCGTGCTGTCCTCACCAGCTCCCTTGATTGGCTCTCCCGGTTCCCTTATAAAACCTAGCGTCCTTCCCCTGCTGCCACCTTTACCAGGGACAGAACGTGGAGCAAGCCGTGCATCACCTCTCTGGCACTGTTTCCTTGTCTGTAGGATGGTGTTGCAAGACAGTTTCTTGGGGCCTCTGAGATGTAGGCTGGTGCTCAGCACCTGAGCTCTGTTATCACCATGGAGCTCTGGGGCCTCCTCCCTGAGACCCCTCGGCCCCTCAGGGCTGAGATGTACATGGGGTAGATGAGATGCCTTTCTAAACCTCCAGGTTATGAAAGCCCCCTAAGTCCTAAAAACAATCCCTTTCTTTCTTCCCATGAAAGTCAAGACTTAAGCAATATAATAATTGAAAAGCACATATAGGATACTGCTATGGTTTAAAAAAAAAGGGGGGGGGTGGGGGCAGCCCAGGTGGCTCAGCCGTTTAGCGCCACCTTCAGCCCAGGGCGTGATCCTGGAGACCCAGGATGGAGTCCCATGTAGGGCCCCCTGCATGGAGCCTGCTTCTCCCTCTGCCTGTGTCTCTGCCTCTCTCTCAGTCTCTGTGTCTCTCATGAATAAATAAATAAAATTAAAAAAAAAAAGAAAAAGGATACTGCTATAGATTGAATCGTGGCCAAGTCTCCGGCTTGGGCCCCTCTGGGGATCCAGATCCCACAGTCCTGATATCAGGGGCAGGTCAGGAGCCGGGGCCCTGATGACATCTCCAAACCAGAGCCAAGCCACCACGTCGATCCCAGAGGCCTCTGGGATGTAAGGAGCCCTTGAGATCTTGCAGGCGGCCAGTGCAGCTGGGCCAGCTCAGGGGTGTCCCTAGGCCACCACACCCTGGCCGTGGTTCATGTGGGATATAGACAATCAGAGGTGGATGTTAAGTAAATCCCACCCTGCAGTGGAGATCTAGCTGGCTCAAGGGGTGCTTTCAAGTTCTTGCTATGCCCCCGCTGTCCTTAGAAGACTTTATAAAACTTGTACCCCCTGCCCCATGGCAGCCCCCCACCCCTGACTCTGCACTAAAAGTCAGGTTCTAGTGCTCAGGCTGTCCCAGCCCTGGGCCACCCTCCAGGCACCAATCCTTCTGCCAGCAGAGGACCCAGTGCCCACGGGAAGACCCTGCCCAGAGGGAGAGCCACGGGAGGCAGTGGACCTGCAGGTGGCCCTAGCCCAAGGCCCTGCCACCCCCTCCTGGGTTCCCCAATCTTCAGTGTCCCCACCCAGCCAGTGGGTAAGCACCCTCTGCCCTGCCTTGTTCTATGTGTATCTATATTTCATGGGGTTGCTGTTGAGCATGAGGAGGACCCCAGGAGGGAGGGTGGAAAAGTCATCTGTGAGCTGGACGACCGCACGGACACCTGGCCTCTGGCCCCCACATCCGCCTCCGCCTCCCCCTCCCGCAAACCTTCAGGATCTTCTCCAGCTGCTTCTGTGTGTCAACCACAATGATGTTGGCACGGCTGTCGTGGGCAATGTACTGGCAGGCCTCAGAGGAGCTGGTGGTGTAGATGCCAGTGACAATGCCGCTGCAGGAGACCCAGGAAAAGTTTGTGTCTGAGCTGGAGCAGAAGGCCACTCCCTCAGCCCAGCCTCTGCCCCAGAGAGCTGCCACACCCGGATGGGCAGGGCTCCCAGACCAACTCAGCACCGCTGTTCCAGCAGCGGGGGCCGAGGGGTACCCAGAGGGCACCTGGGAGGAGATGGGGTCTGTGGAGGGCACAGGGGCCTCTGAAAAGAGGAAACAGCTCTCTTCCCACTCTCTGCCCGCCCCTGACCCACCAGACACTCTGCTTCTCCCCCAGCCACTCACCCTGCAAATACTGTGCCCACCGCCGAGAAGAACCACTCTGGGGAGTTGAAGCCGAGAATGGCCACGCTGTGGGCCTGCTCCAGGCCGAGCTCCAGGACCAAGGCAGACAGGTCAGGTCAGCAGGCATGGAAGGGGGCCTCTTGCTCCCAGCAAGGCCCCTTCCAGACCACAGGGACCACCCGCCCTGGCTGAACCCAGTGGGAGATGCCCTGGGCCCTCGCTGCCCCTCCAGGGGCCTTCCAGGGAGTGGGGGCCTCCACCCAGCACACCTGGCAGCCCAACCCACCTGGCACATGTGAACACAAGGGAAAAACAAGTGTGGAGTGGCTGACAGGCGTGGGGAGGGCTCCTAAAGCATCAGAGCCCTGGTCCAGGGCCCAGCACACACCCATGGCCCCAGAGAGGGTAGTGGTTTTGCAGTTGTTTGTCCTAAAGGCTTGCCAGGTGGGGGTCAGGGGGAGGTTGTCGAGGGCCCAGAGCTGGAAGGCAGGGCTGGGGAAGGGAAGGGCTACATCTCCAG
Source organism: Canis lupus familiaris (assembly GCF_011100685.1). Lineage (NCBI taxonomy): Eukaryota > Metazoa > Chordata > Mammalia > Carnivora > Canidae > Canis > Canis lupus. The sequence goes on from NC_049224.1 coordinate 58,858,480, forward strand.
GGCCTCACCTTGAGGAAGCCCTTGGCAGTTCTCCGGGCCAGCAGATAGTACTGAGAATAGGAGATGTGTTCCCACGTGCCCTGACGCTTGAAGCCCAGAGCACTCAGGTCCCCGTACTTGTCCAAGGCCTCATAGAACATCCGGTGCACAGTGTAGGGGGGCTGCGGGCAGGCCGGGTGCAAGCGTGGGCGCACACGGCCATCGGCCCGGGTGGTCCACAACGTCTCCTCTGTGGGGGAGGGGAAACCATAGCTGGGACCAGGCTGGCCTAGGGTCATCCCTCCGGGCCCTGGTCCTCCTGTGGGCAGAGCTCCCCAGCCTCTGGCCCCAGCCATGCTTTGGGTCCTGGGCCATGGGTGCTGGTGGACAAGCAAGGGACTGGGGTAGGTGGGAGGCTGCCTGGAGGAGGCAGTCTGATCTGCAGCCCTGAAGCCGGGCAAGGGTTCAGGATGTCACGAGGAGGTGGAAGCCATAGAGACATCGGGGGCCTGGACCTTTTCCTGTCTTCATGGCACCGGGCCTGGCTCCCGGAGGCCAGGTGGTCAGCAGAAGCTGGGCCTCCTCTGAAGAGCAGGGCACCAGACCTCAAGGGTTTCCTTCCTTCCTCTGCTTCCTGAGAACTGGAGACCCAGCTGGACAGAGGGTCAAAGCCGCAGAAACAGCAGCCTTCCCAAGGGGGTGCCTGGGCACAGATGGCTGGGACTAGCCTGAAATATTTCCCAGCCACAGGGACAGCCTTCCCTCGTGCCCACCAGGTGCCCCACCCCCAAACCCCCATCCTTGGGATCCAGCCAGCAACACAGGGGCTGGCGCCTCATCTTGCAGACGGGGCAGCGGCAGCTCAGAGAGGCCCAGTCATTTTCCCGAGGCCACAGAGCAGCCTGGTGTGCCCAATGTCACTGCTCACGGGTGGGCCACCATCCAGCCTGCCAACTGCATGTAGTAGGTGGGATCAGATTTGGGTTCAGCACGTGAGACTTTGGGTCTATTTTCAAGGAGGAAAGGCAAGGATTCAATCATCAGGGATGATAAGAGGATCAAGGGAAATGGTGTATATGAAGAACCCCGGCACCTCATCGGTGCTCGATAAATGCACACTAATGCTTTTCCAAGTTCTCCAAATTCTGAGGAGGCTTGGATGTGTAGTCTAGATGCTTCTGTCCATGGGGCCTCCTTTCCCCAGGCCAGCACCGTCATTCTCAGCAGATGATCTGCGGGGGAAGGAGGGCAGCTCTGCCACCTACTGGCCGGACGGTGTGCGTGGTCCCAGTGGGCACATGTCCTTTTCAGGCGACAGGACCTCTGAACCTCAGACATTTGGCTTGCGTGTGGACTGTGAGGTTGTGACAGAAAGAGGTGCAGACCCCAGGCTAGGGCAGGACAGCTGGTTCCTCCTTCTGAGGAGGCCACTGAATCTGCTACACAAAGATGTGCATAAGTGCTACTTATGACAATCAAAATGAGGAAACTACCAAACACCTGTCAGCTGCTGAGCAAAAGTCAAATGTGGCTCTCCACACCTGAGAATACAGGTCCGCTCTGCAAAGGCACCCGGGACTGGTCTGGACCCAACGCACCTGAGCCTCAGAAGCCTGTTCAGTGAAAGCAGCCAGAAGGAAATGACAGCCTATTGAAGGGAACTGTTCAGAAAAGGCAGACAGGAGACATGGTAGGGTAGTGGTTGCCTGCTGGCAACAGGGAGTCACCCCAGACGGGCACTAAAGATATTTTTGGGGTGATGGAAATGTTCTAAACTTAGATCACAGTGAAACTGGTGCAACTATAAAAATTTGCTACAAATAATTGAAAAGAATAATTTTTTTTCAGTGAAAACTCATTATTTTAAAATGGTAAATTTGATGCCGTACAATTATACCCCAATAAAGCAGTTCTAATACCTGGGCAGCTGTTCCCTTCCTGGCCCCTAAACCAGAAAAGGTGGATCCTCCCCACAGGTGCTCCTCCCTGAGGGTACTCTTCCTCCCTGAAGGTGCTCCTCCCCATGGCTCCTCTTCCCCATGGCTCTTCCTCCCCATGGCCACTCCTCCTGATGGCTCCTCCTCTCCTGCCAGTGCTCTGCTGCATTTACCCATTGTCCCCTGATTGCCAAGATCAGAGACAAGTTTTATAATCTGTTGCTACATCTTCCCTCAGCCAGAAGTTTTAACTTTATTATTTTTTTTCAAAAGTTTTAACTTTAACACATAATCTTTTTTAAAATCACAAAACAATATGTACTTGTCAGAAATAGGACACAGTTTAGAAATGTGTGATATAAAACCTCATGGGCTGTCCTGAACTCTACGCCTCTAGGGAGCCTTGCTGATGTTGGGCGTGTGTGCACCGTACTCATACAAACACGCACAAGGAAGTTAGACTTTCTCTTGTCACTGGGGCCGCTTTCATTTTCTATCCAAAGGACAAAAAGGACCCTGTTACTCTTGTGTTATTTATTTATTTTTTTAAGATTTATTTATTTACTTTAGAAATTGAGAGTGAGTGGGAAGGAGAAGGGGAGGGAGAAGCCCACTTGATCTCAGAACCCCGGGATCATGAAATGAGCTGAAACCAGGAGTCAGACACTTAACCTAATGAGCCACCAGGCACCCTGGGCCTTGTTACTATTGTATTAGTCAAGTGTAATAAACCCCAAATGCCCAAAGGAGTCAGGTGGCTCAGGTGTCAGCATCACAATAAATAATGTGTAATGATGGGCGCCTGGATGGCTCTGTCAGTGAAGCATCTGCCTTCGACTCAGGTCAGGACCTCAGCGTCCTGGGTGGGGAGTCTGCTTCTCTCTCTCCTCTGCCCCTCCTGCCCCCAGCTCATGTGCTCTCTCTCTCTCAAATAAATAAATAAAATCTTTAAAAAAATAATGTGTAAAGATAAGAAGGGCAGGAATGAAGCGATCCAGGGTTTGCATAGGAAACAGGCCACAGTCTGCCTTCCCACAAAGACACAGGGTCCTTCTCACCATCCTGGAAACACACGGCTCTGGCGCTCCTGTTTCTGTTCTTGATAAAGAACAACATTCAGGAAGGACAACTACAGTCCATGGGGACAGTAACTGTGTCAGGGAGGCCACAGGGCGTGGTGGGGATGGTGGGCACAGGGCGGTCACCTTGGCTGTGGCAGCTGGGGCCAGCAGGAGGACATCTGGGTGTCTGTGTGCAATCCCGGCATTTTTAACTGTTGGCTCACACTTTTAAAAAAATCATGCCGACCAAATCAAACGTAGCTATCAAAAATGACCTGTCCTTGGTTCTGTGACCCCAGCAGATCTCTGGGGGCACACGGGTGGGTGCAGCACCCGCCGCAGCCCCTTCCCCAGCTGCATGCACTCAGATGGCTCCCAGCTTCCTGCCCTTGATCCAGGCTTTCCAAAGGACAGATCTCCAGAAGGGGGTTCATTGAATCTGAAGAAAAAAGCCTTTAAACTTTAATGGACATTTTAGACAGAGCTGCTCCCCTCCTAGGGCATGGCCCTGCCTGTCCCCAAGTCAGCTCTTGCCCTATGGTGACCCCATCAGAGGAGGACAGAGGGGATGTAAAGAAAAGGGATGGTGGTGGGTCTTCGAGCCTGGCTGCTCCGCCCAGGGATGAGGCCGGCCTGGAGGACAGGCACCTGGCTGCGGGTGATGAGAGGCCCAGGTCTCCAGAGGCCCAGTGACTCTGCTGCACACGGAGGACCGCAGTGGCCGTGGTGCGTTGTGTGCCTGCCCACCTCGTGACAGGTGGGGTGCCCATATCCTACTCCCAGCCTCTGCCGCAGCTGGAAGCTCTTGAAAGCAGGTGTGACTGGAGTGCAGACGCCCAGCCCAGAGCGGAGGTCAGGGGGCTTTGGGGAAGAAGGTACTACCTTCTGTCCCGTCTTGGTCCCCGGAGGCTGGGCTGACCGACCATGGGTCTAAGGGACACAGGCCTCGCTGCTCTTCCCTCCCGCTGCCCTCCGGCATGGCCTGACAGTGATGCAGGTCACCCCTGTCCCCAGCACTGAGAGAGGCCGGCCCCCAGCAAGTGTCTGCCCGACACAGCCTCGTGAACCCCTGTGCTACACACCTGGCAGCCCGGCTCAGTGTCCTCTACTCCTGCCTGCCGCAGCTCGGGGCCTTAGGGCCTGAACGAGGGGAAAATGACGCTCCAAGCCTGGGGGCCTCACGCTGCCCTTTGTCATCACACGGCCCTGTAGGGCCCCTTGGCCATTGGCTCATGCTGCTCCCTCTCCCAACCTCAGCTCTGTCTGAAAAGAAACCCTGGATGATGAGTTGGAAGCCCCACTTTTAGCTATTAGCAAGGTGGGCAGAGCAGTTGGAAAGGCTGAGCCTTGGAGCCGGGCTTGCGCTGCAATCACAGGAGCGGGAGCCCCACGCCCCGGCCCAGGCCCATGGGGTCACCTCGTGGGGCTCTGTGCCTGGGAGCCTCTGTCTTGTGGGTCTGAATGCGACTTGCAGAGGCTGTGACGGGGAGCCTGGAGAGGCAGGCAGAGGGCTGAGTGTGTGGGAGGGCTGAGTGTGTGTGAGCACGGTGCCAGCAGAGCAGAGAGCCACGGGGCCTCTTCCTTCCCATTCCCCTGGCTGCTCCCGAGCTTCTTTTCCTCCCTATGTTCATGATGACCTCCCAGACTGAGCCATCTGGACACACCAGCCCACCTGCCTCCTGACCTGGGTCTCTCCCAACCTGCTGTCTCCAGGCCAGCAGACCACATTGTCCGGTGGCCGGAGCGCCAGGCAAAGTGGGACTGTGGGTTGGATGACTTTCCTGGGGGCAATCAGCCAATATATACCAAAGGGCTTCAAAAAGGAGTGACCTGTGAGCCACAGCCACCACACTTGCAGGGAGTGCCCAGGGGAACGGATTGGAGATGCAGAGGCCCACTTCTCTGTGGCTCTGTCTCCCTGAGCAAGGTCACTGAAATCGACCCAGTGTCCCCAGCAGCAAAGCCATGGCATGGGTTCCAGGTAGTCATTAAAATAAAGCATTTAAAGAATTTAATGACAAGGAAATCCCGCAGAACGACATCCGGTGGAAAGTGGTATGAACGCACAGGCAAAGCAGAAACTATGGGCCTCCTGCATCCCTGGGGGGAGCTGGCCCACCGGGCACTCCAGAAACCTCTCTTCCTTCTCTGGGAATAGACCTGAGCCCGTGCAGGCGCTGCCCTTGTGGCAAACGTTCACCAATAGAATAAGTACAACTATGGATGTGGCTGAGATATTAGCTGGGGGTGTGGGGGGCGTCCTTGAGAAACAGTGGGAACTCCACAAGCAGCCCATCAGCGGTGAGGAATCTGTGTCCAGAGGGGCAGAGATGTGTCCCAAGGTCACAGCAGGTCAGGAGCACAGGTGGGACCATCCTCGGTCAGTCCTGCTCGCTGGATGGGGTGTTGGTGTGGGGGTCCATGGTCCATTCCTTTGGGGATGGCATTGGGGGAAGGAGAGCATGGTGCCCAAGTCCCCCGACAGTCTGCTGGACCCAAGGGGTGGGGTTACCGTGATCTGGGGGTGTCCTCAGCCTGCTGCTCAAGGCCAGCTCCTGGGGCCCCAGCAGACTAAGCAATCAGGATGGGCTACCCGACCTTTTGCCCTTTCTTTTCTGTTTATTAGTTTTTATTTTAAGTCGGCTCCACGCCCAACACAGGGCTCGAACTCATGGCCCTGAGATCAAGCTCACGTGCTCCACCGGCAGAGCTGGCCCAAAACCCCGAGTGGCCAGCCTTCTAGAATTGTCCCCATCCCCCCACCTTGAAGTTCAACTGGGACACAGGTCTGCTGAACCCAACTAAGCTCATGGCTACAGTACCAGCCAAGAACACAGGACCCAGTCAGGGTCATGTACTCGGGGTCCCAGCTGGACTCCAGCAAGCATTTGAGCCCAGAGCACCCAGCTAGCAGACAGTGTGCAGCCATCCCCCACAGCACACTCGAGAGGACGGTGCTGAGGGCCCAGCCTGCACTTCCCCCTCCCGGCCTTGTCCCTCCTTCTCTGGCTCACATGGCTACTGGTCTTGGCCTGACCCTGGCTTGTGTCGTATCAATCCCCCATTATACTGGGGTGGCGGGCGGGCAGGGAGCCCTTGTCCATGGGTCTCTGGACTCAGGCATGTGAATACAGAGGAAATCACTCAGTTGGCTGGGAAAGGGAAGGGGTGGAGGGGAGGTGAGCCCAGGGGTGTGGGAATGGCCTAGAACCAGCCTGTTGTACAACTGGTGGGTTACAGAGGCCCAGTCAAGGTCAAAGTGGCTCTCAGGCTGTGGACAGATCTGCCTGGAGACCCGGAAGGCCCTGCTGCAGGGGTCAGCCAGGGACAGGGCCGGGGCACTTGCTCTGCACGCAGTGACCCTTTGCTGCGGCCCTTGGACACAGCTCAGCCCCATTCCTGGGGATATTTAAGAGAAAGAGGCCATGGTAGCCTCAGAACATGGCTTGAGATAAGGCCAAGGCCTGCCTAGGACAGGACAGTCTGTGTAGACTTTGTACAGAATGTACCAGATTGTGAATTTGGCTCCACTGTGCCTGAAGTGGGAGAGACCCCTCCACCTGCTGGCCACTCCCTAGCCTTCTGGCTCGAGGATCAGGAGCTCTGGGTTGTGGCCACTCAGCAGAGAAAGCCTGGGCAAACCCATGTGCTCCCTGGGTTCAGTTTCCTCATCTGAGTGACAATTGGTCTTTGTGGGCTCCCCAGGGTCCCTGTTTTGGGTTTTGGGTTCTACCCCCAGGGCCCCACCTGTCCAGGCATGGGGGAGCTGAGAGCGGCTTTACCTGCCTGTGCTGGGCCTGAGCCAGTCTCCCTGCCCCAGAGACCTCTTGGCCTCACAGCCCTGCTTCCCTCTGCCGGCACCTCCTCTGGGGGCACCACTGGGGCTGGGGCTGGACCCCAGGTGACCAAGGCAGTTGTCTTGTCATTTTGGGGCATGAGCTAGCCTCCTAGCCCCACACTGTATACAGACCCTGTGGCCCCCTGGGGATAGATGGGAGTGACTTTGAGCCTGGCGTCCCCTCATGACCTGGGGCAGCATCTTTACTCGCCCGTGGATCCTGTGCCCAGGCTTTAATAAACCCCCATTCTGCACCAAAGACATCTCAGGAATCTTTTCTTGGCCATGGGCGCCAGACCCACCAACCTCACCTGTGTTCTAGAACCACATCAGACATGGGCAACTCTGCACAAAGCATCTAACACACTCCCAATGCGATGGAACTGGACACTTGGCTAAGACACTTGGAGTAGGAAAGTTTTTATAAGGATCCCCACTGGTTTGGGCTGGTGAGGCCGGGTTACCCTCAGTTCCCATTTCTCAGGCAAGGAGTTACCTACACAAATGTCCCTGTTCTCTGCGAAGCCTTCTCTGACCTCCCCACCCCCACCCAGGGCTGAAGTAACAGTGGTTCTGTGAACCCCACTGTCCCCACCTGCTCCCAACCTCAGGTTGAGAGCTCTCCTTCCAGCCCAACAGAGGCCTTGCCCTTGAAGCATGAGGGAGGGTGGGGGTGAGGAGCACAGGGAGGCCCCGTGCTTCCCTTGACTCAGCCTAGGGCCTCACGGGGCTAGAAACCCTGGCCTCAGAGCTCTCTAGTTGATGTGGGGGTCTCCCAGCAGGAGTGGGTGTGGGGAGGAGCCCCATTCCCAGCAGCTGGTCCCCCTAGACCCCTCCCCTTCCCTGTGGTCTGGCCTTGCCCTGCTCCAGTTGGGGTTCATGCTCAGCTAGAAAGAGCTAGAAAGAAATGTGTCTCCAAGGCCGGGCACAAGGCTGCCTTTGTGTGGAGGTCACATTGTGGCAGCTAGCTCGGTGGCCCGGTTCAGGCCCAAAGCCTGGCCTGGGGACAGGAGCTAGAGGACCCTTGAGCTTCTGGGAACTCAGGGAGGCTGGGGGATGCTGATTGCTGAAGACAGGATTCTCAGAGCTCCTGGCAGGGCTGCTAGCTCAGTGGCTAGCTGGAGGGGACCACACGGCTACCCAGGACCCCACGGGGGCAGCATGGCCACTTAAGAGTTACACTGCTTACTAGCTGTGTGACTCTGAGAAAGTCTCAGGACCTCTCTGAGCTGAGTCTCCCCCGTCAGATGGGAATGGTAAAGTGCCTACCCCAGTGCTGCTGTGAGGATCACATGAGTTCCAGTCAACCCCTCTGCACAAGGCCTAGCACATGGCAAATGTTTAATAAAAGCTAACTCCTCCTCCCGAGGGGCAGCTGTTTGGGGAAGGGGGAGTGAAGCCCCTCATAACCCTCCAGCACCCCCTCCAGTCTTTCAAGTGGATGGTGCCCTCTCCCAATCTTATGGAGAGGGCTTCCCCTAGCTGCGGCTCTCCAGCCTCTGCCGCACGGAGCCTAGAGCCTGGGCTCCTGGAGTTGCTGGAGGTCTCGAGAGAAAGGGTGTCCAGCCCCACACCAGGCTGGCACGTGCAGACACTCAGCCCATGATGGGTGAGGGGGCTGCACGGGAGAGGCTGGGCAGGGTGTGATCCCCATGCCAGGCCTGCCACACGTTCCCAGGGCAGGGTCCCCGTCCCCGGGGCAGCTCCTCCAGGGGCCTGCTGACAGCGCTGGTGCCAAGAAGCCCCTTTAGCCCAAGATGCTGGGCCTGAGAGAGGGGCAGCTGGTCTGACGGCAGTGCCAGCCCTGCTGGGGGACATGATTGGGATTTGCTCCCCAGGGAGCCAGGCTGCCCCGGGTGGGGGGCAAGGAGCCTGCCCTCCCTATGCCTCTTTTAGACATGGTGACCTTTGCCTTCATGCTGTCTCTGTCTTCCAACCAGGAAAGCCAGGCCAGAAGAAATCTGGGGGAAGAGGCTGCCCTCTCCTCTGTCCTGTGCAGGGACCCAAGGAAACGGCCTCCCCAGCTAGTCCCACTTCATACACTACCATCTGCTTCCCCAGACCCATACTTAGTCCAACCACGAGGACAACACCAAGTGGACCCAAACTGAAGACACACCCAGTTCAAATGCTTCCACCCAAACAGCTGGGGGTTGGTGTTGGGATCAGGCCTGGCTGCTCCCAGGACCTCGCAGCTGGAGAGTCCATAGCTGGGCAGACATGTACTGCAGGGGCAGCTTTTTCCCCCAGAGGTGACACAGGACAGCGGCAAAATGGCAACAATGTCCCACCCCAAGGATAGCTCAGAACTCAGGAGGCAGTAACCCTCTGTGCCAGGCACTTACTGTTGCGAGTTTTGTTTAACTTGTGCTGTTGCTACAATATTGTGGGACAGCCAATAAAAGTGAGCAAAGCTGTGTTGCTACTATGATTGTGTTGACTCTTTGGGGTAAATGACAACTCTGCACCCAGCACTCCAGGAAGTTCTTGTAAGCCTCCGACAGACTCTGCTCACTTCCGGCCACCTGCAGGTGCCTCACCCCAGGCAACCAGGTTGCCAGCTCCTGGCCTGGCTTACCTGGGCCTCCACCCTTCCTGAGGCCCCAGTGCCCACTGCGTCCTTCGTGCTTGGCCCCGATGCAGCCATAATGAGTGGGGTGTGGGAGTGTCCCTGGGGGATACAGCCACTAGCAGGATTCCCACCTGCCCCGGCCCCCAGAGTCCTGTCCAGCAGCTCCCCACTGCTCGCCTCTGCCTGGACTCTTCCTGCAGCCCCCGGCACCCCAGTGCAGCCTGCAGCCTCCTGGCCGGCTCACCTGACCCATCCAGCTGGGCATCCTTCGCCTTCTCTGGGGACGGGAGCGTGAGAGCGTGGCTTATGGACTCTTTGGAGAGCGTCTGGCCATCAGTCAGGGAGCTGGCAGGGAGGAGATAAACAAAGTGAGATCCCTGGGGCCTGACTTCCCGGTGCTGGCTCAGCACATGTCTTGTACCCCGGGGGTGACAGTGGCATCTCTGCCCCTGGCAGGTGTCTCTGCCTACCGGGGGAAGAGGGGGTAGTCAGGGGACAAGAACTCAGTAGCTGCAGGGCTGTGCTCACCACTCCCAGCCTCTCCCTGCAGGTTCTAAGGGCTCAGGAGAAAGAACAATCAAGCCCTGCCCGCTCTAGTTTGTGGTGTGACTCTGGCAGGTGCACAGCTCTCGCTGGACTCAGCGTCCCTCTCTGGATAAGGAACGGCTTGGGTGGCCCAGCAGTGGCTAGTTCTGGGCACAGCTCCAGCGGAGCCCCTCCTCCTTGCTCCCCATACCCACTGGGCCCCAGGCCTTGAAAACAGTCATGCTTAGAAGCTGAGAGCAGAGCTGAGGACATTCCCAGGGTTCTCATGGGTCCTCTGCAGGCCCCAAGTGAGGATCTCCCCTCCCCATGGAGAAGACAGCGTGAGGCCAGAGACATCTGGGGCTCCAGCCATCTCCCTTCACCCCCAGTCCAGATCCTCCTCGCTTCCCAGGCCTGGTGACCCTGGACAATGGATCTCCTCTTCCTGCCAGATAGCCCCAGGACTTATAAGGTCTCTCTTGTTGACCTCAGCATCATTCTTCCTCAGGGTTCAATTAGCCAGACCTCAACGTCCTGGGGGATGAGTGGGTGGAGTTCAGTACACGCACCAGACTCAAGCAGGACTGCAGCTTTTGCACAACTCCTGGGGCATATTTCATACTCCTCAGCTATGTAAACAGAGCCCATTGGAGTTGTGCAGTGTGCAACCTGTGCAGCTGGTCATGGCAGCTCCAAGAGCAGAACCCTGGCTTCAGGGAGTCCCATCCATCTGTCAGGGTGGGGTTAGTCCCATTCCTGCCCACTTCCCAGGCTGTTGGGCCAGTTACCTGCTTGTCACATTCGGCCTTACTCCTTGCCGGCACTGCAGGCTCAAACTAAGTTTGCGAACACACCCAGGCCCACCTGGCAGCAGTCTGCTTAAGAACCTGAATTAGGTTTTAAAGCGAAACACATCAGGAGGTTAAGAAGGGAAGGTGGGGAGGAGCCCAGCCCGGTTGGCTCAGCAGTTTAGCGCCGCCTTCAGCCCAGGGCGTGATCCCGGAGACCCTGGATCTGGTCCCACATCGGGCTCCCTGCATGGAGCCTGCTTCTCCCTCTGCCTGTGTCTCTGTCGGTCTGTCTGTCTGTCTGTCTCTCTCTCATAAATAAATAAAATTTAAAAAATTAAAAAAAAAATAAGAAGGGAAGGGCGTGGGGAGAAGCGGGGTGAGGTGGGGCCAAGTTGGTCCCGGTCTTGGGAATTCCGTGAGTGAGGCCCTTCTGTCCGTGAGTGGGGACCTGTCCCAGGGAAGCCACTGGAACACTGAGATGACAAAGCGTGCTTCTAGGGTGGGGATCTGAGCGTGTGGGACTTGTCCTGCTGACTTTGGGTCACGGGTCACCACCATTACTCGCTTGGGTCGCAGAGTGGACTCTGCCTCTGCTTTAGGATGGAGACAATCGTACTGGTACCGAGCGGCCTGGAGCTCTGGGCACAGACAAGTAGCGGGCGGATGAAGGACACACGCCTCGGGTCTGGCACTGTGAGTCCCTGTGCGCGGATGGCGGGCTGCGGATGGCGTCCGCCCCACTGGCTGGGTCCTCAAGGGCGAGCGAGGCCAGCCTTGGAAATCGCCAGCTGGGCAGCCACCCCAGATTGGCCGAGGCCGTCGCTGATGGTGGTCGCTCGCCATCTGAACGGCCTCCTCACAAGTCTGCTTTGAACCCCCATCTAAAGCTTCAGGCGGCATTTTCCCACCTGATAACAGGTGTAAACTGCCTCTGGTTTCAGAATAGCTAAAAACAGATGAAGTGAAAAGATAGGCGCCTAAGGGAGCTGGTGGCCAAGTGAGAGCCTCCTGAACCAAATCCTCTGTTTGTGGGGGGCCCTTTCCTGAGCGCCCGGCACCCCTGTGCTGGCCGGGCCCTGGTGGCTCAGACACACTGCCGTCCACTCCCTGTCCTGCTCTCTCCTTCACAGGTGACCCGGTGGAGGGGTCCTCCTCTGCCGGTGTGACAGGGTCTTGTCACCCTGTGCACAGCTGCGTGGGGCAAACGGTCTGGCTCAAGCCTTCAGCCCTGAGCCTGCAGAATACTGGGTGCCTCAGTAAGAGGCTAGGTCCAATCTTCCAGGCGGGTAAAGCGTGTCCACGTCCTCGCCAGAGCTTGGCCCCTTGGAGGGGACGGCACCCTCGCCCACCGTGTGGGTGGTGCCAGGGCCTGTGCCCTCCCCGCATGGCCACCACCCTGTGTCCGGGTCCAGGGGGCATGGGTGGGGTGACCTCCAGTCCTGCCCCCGCTGTGTCCCCTACAGTAGGCCCAGGAGCTCAGAGGGACCAGCGGGTGAGGTGGCACCTTCGTGATCGCCACCAGCGCCTGGCAAAGGTGATGAGCACAGTATTCCCGTCCTACTTGTACACACCCACCCTCAGCACCTGGCATTACTCGTCCTGCACAGAAACCAAATGTCTGCGGTGCCTTCCTAGTGGCTCGGGGAGCAAGGAGCTCTAGAAGGGCGTGTGTGCACAAATACACCGTGAGGTGCTTGGCCAGGAGAGCCTGCCTGCACTCCCTCTCTTGACCGTCTCTGGTGAGCTGGTCTTGCCTCTGTCCTCCTGTTTTGCCAGAGGAGCTGAAGGGAACCATTTGATGGTAGAGCCGACCAAGCCTCATTCAGTTCCTCCTTCAGGAAGCCCTCGAGGATTATCCCCAACACCGTCCCCCTCTCACGGCCTTGAAGGCCACACGTGGCTTGGTCAGTTCCATGAATCTTCTTGTCCTCTGGCCTGACACGCACCGAGGTACACAGCGGGAGCTCAGTAAACATCCTCCTCATGTTGCCACTGTGTGTGTGACCCATAAGCTGAGAGGAGCTCTCGTTTTCCACGGGAGCCTCTCCCAGATGGGGGTCTATCTCCTAGTTATTTTGTTGTCTATCTTCCCTTTCAGCCTTCAGCAGCCAGGTCTCTGTATGCAATAGGTGCTCAATAAATGCTTTCTTGAAACAATATAGCATTGAGGTTCACCAGAATTCACCCCCTTCACTGGCTGTGTGAGTCTGGGCAAGTCACTGTACCTCTCTGAGCCTCGGTGCTCTGCATCACCCTGTGTCTGTGGTGAGGATACGGGACATCTGCAAAGTGCTTAGTGCACAGTAGCTCCCCCATATTACTGGGGGGCTGTCAAGGATCTTTCAGGGAATCAGGAGAAGAAAGTTCTTTGGTACGATCGGGAGGGTGACTCAGTGGAGCGAAAACCCCCAAACCCAAGATGGGTCTGGGTGCTGAGCGGCCTGGGTACTCTCCCTGGGAGGGGGGCGGGGTCCTTGTTCCTTACACGGTCCTCAGGACGGAGCCGGCAGACATGAGCAGGAGCATCTCTGGCATGGTCCCCGTGGGGCGGCCGTGCCCCTCGAGCTCACAGAGGAGAGAGTGGGGACCTCCGGGAATGCATCGGCCCCAGGGAGGCCCCGCTCCACCAAACCACCCTGCAACAGATACAGGGTGTGTCACGGCCCGCAGCTGGGCTGGGCCCGGACGCAGGTGCCTTCCTTGCTGGGCAGGACTCACCGGCTCCTGGGGCTGGGCACCTGACTGTAATTTACTGCCTGCTGAGCCCACACATCTGATCGTGTTGAGAGCAACATGGGCTCGCCTTCGGGCTCTGGTTTCCATACCCCGGGCCAGGCGCTTACCAGGAGGACCACGATGAGCGAAGCAAGCAGACTCCAGGACTCACGCTTTGCAGATGACTGAGCACCCCTGCCGCCCTCCCTGTTCCTTATTCCAGTGCTGGCCGCCCTCTGCCCCGGGCACAAAGCTGAGAGCCTCCCTTCCCGGAGCACAGCAGTGCAGGGCGTCGCCTACACATTCCCCGAATCCTCAAAGGCCCTCACTGAGGGAAAAGCAGGATGTCCTCCAGATCCCACTGTCCCGACCACCCAGGCTGGAGTGTGCCACGCCACAGCCCCCCCATGGGCTACTTTCACACGGGCCTCTCTGCCCCCCACCACGGTGGCCCACGCCCCTCATGCTTCCTTTGTCCACATGGCCTGTCTCACCTTGAAGATCAGACCCCCAGCAGCTGTCTCAGGATCAGGGGTCCTGGCTGAGGATCCCCCGGAGGCCTCACGGCAGAATGGGTGCCTGACAGGATCCAGCCACAGAGGGGAGCTCACCTGGTCTCCCGTGTGGAGGCAGGAACAGGGCTTGGTGCTCCCTGAGCTCCGCCGGCTAAGGCATCGTGAGTGTGGGAGCTGGCACCGCTGGTAATGAGGCGCTGGGGCTGGGCGTGTGTGGGGACCCGCCCCGGCCTACCCTGGGGCTGTGGGTGAGGTGTGGCCTGAGACACCTCTGACCCACCTGGCGCGGGCCCCAGCTGCCCACCTGCGAGCCTTACATAAGAGGGTGGGAAGCAGGAGAGGAAGAGGGACCTGCCGGTGTGGGCCAGGGAGGCAGTCTTTGGCTGCCATCCTTGGCAGGGCTGTGGGAGGACTTGGCTCCTGCAGTGGGCCCTGCACCTGGAGCCAGGCTGGGCCCCAGCCTGGGTGGAAGCTTGACTTCTGGTTGGGTTGTGTCTTGACTAACTTTTCTTTAGTAAATGCATGAACTGTGCCAAGCCCTGGACATGCAGTGGCCCCTTGCATCCTCTCCACGACCCTGTAACGGCAGTGGTATCAACAGCTGGTGCCCCGGCTGAGGCAACAGAGATGTCCAGAGAGCCGGACGGTGGCTCCGTGTCACATGCCCTGCGAGAGGCAGAGCCGGGTGGAAGCCCAGGTCTCCGTGACCCGCTCTGGAACCGGGAAACCACATGAGCTAGATTTGCCCTCCATCCACACTCCATTATCACCCCTGCCTCTGCACCTTGCCCTTTGCCCTCTAGCACCCTCTCCTCTTCCTCCCTCATCTCAGGACTTGGTAGGAGTGTGGCAACAAACCCAAACTTTCTGACACCAGGGACCCTGCTCCTTGGACACCCTGCCCAGCCAGGCCTCCCGCCCCGAGCTCCCCACCCCTTGGTGATCACTTGCAGGCCACCACCTCAAAATGCCAGGCTACCTCTGGGGGTGGGGGTACTGGTCGGGCGAGGTGGCCCCCTGGGTGTTAGGGGGGATTTTAAGTCCCCTCTGAAGGCCCAGGGGCAGGGCATGGCAGCAGCGACAGGGATGGCTTGTTCCAAGGCCTTGAACCCAGGCAATGGTGGGTGACCCCCAGATTTCCACACTGAGCTACTAGCTACTCAAAGCCAGTACACTCACTTCAAGAAAATTCGGCCCATCACCAAACTCCAGTCCCTTAAAGTTCTCTTTTCCAGGCCCTCCCTCTGAGGACGCCTTGATAGTCTGGGTCTGGGTTACTGGCCACAGGGGTTAGGACCCCTTGAGAACCTGCTGGAAGCCCTCCCCTGCCCCCCATCAGTGCTGTTTCGGGGTTCCCAGTGGGCTCTGGAAGCCCATGCCATATCACCAACCCAGCCCCAGAGAACCCCAGGAAGGAATGCAGACCTCCTCTGTCCCCAGGACGCGATGACTCTTCCCTTCTGGTGCTGCTCTCCGGCTGAGGACTGAGCAGTGGCGTTAATGATCTAATGATCAGAGTTGATGCTGGGAGTGGGTATAGGTGAGGGGATGGCACGAGAAATGTCCTCAGGTCATGGGCTGGCAGGAACCCCATGTCCGGGTCTTTTAGCACCCTCCGGGCAGCTTGATGTGCACGCTGGATGTACAGTTTCTAAATTGATGTGGAGGCTGAACAAATAGGCTTATCCCTGGATCAGGATGGCTTGGAAAATGTGTAATCTTCATTTTCCATGCCCTTGCAAAATCCACAAGCTGGCCCACCTACTATTCCTCAGACGACTCCTCCTCCAGGAAGTCCACTGGAAGGGACCCTCTGGAGCTGCCCTGGCTGAGCCCCTCCTGGAGCACTTAGCATAGAGGCTGGGTGTTATTTTGTTAAACATAATTGTCTACCATGAAATAAAAATCTTAAGTGTATATTCCCTTCCCCTGACTGATAGATAGTTCCTGGAAGATCCTTCTTTCTGCACCGATCCTGTGCTGACACTGCTGAGGGCCTGGGGCCAAGGAAGCTGGCTGGCCGGATTCTTGCCTCGAAGGCTGAGAGGTGATGGCAATCAGGTGGCAGTTGGGGAGCAGGGGAGCACTCAAGGTCACTGGGGTTACCAGACCCAGGCTGGGGTGAGGGCATCATGCAATCAAAGGAGAGAATTGGCAAGGAATGAAGTTTCCACCATTTTATGGGAGGCGAGGACATGTGTTCGAGGCAATGGTGCAGAGGGGGAGGCTGGTCCAGAGGGGACCCTTGGCCAAGCAGAGGACTTCTGGGGATCCACGGTTTCTCAGAAAGGGTGAGGATAGGGCAGGAGTGGTCGAAGCCATGTCCCCCAGACCCTTCCAAAGGAACATATTTGGGGCAGGTGCCCTGGGGACTGAGCCCCCCATGCAAGACCCCCAAGGAGTGTGTCTGGGGAGAGGCTTTAGCTCCAAAGTCTGGTCCCAGCTTCACCCAGGCTCCTGCCAGTTTGGGTGGGGCCAGCCAGCCAGCTCACTTCTAGCCCAGCTGGCAGCACACAGAGTGTACAACCCTGTCAACATAAACACGCCAGCCTGTATAGAAATGAACACATTGATCACCAGGCTCTGTTGCAAAACCTGGACCCAGTTGGTTGACAACCTGCTCCCAACTAAGACAGAGTGTTCTGGGCACCGGGACATGTGGGTTCTAGCTTGGGGCCAACCCTGACTGGGTGACCGTGGGCGAGTCCCTAGTCCTCTCTGTGACTCCCTTGCAATTAAAAAAAATTATTTATTATTTTAAAGATTTATTTATTTATTTATGACAGACATAGAGAGAGGCAGAGACACAGGAGGAGGGAGAAGCAGGCTCCATGCAGGAGCCTGACGTGGGACTCCATCCCAGATCTCCAGGATCACGCCCTGGGCTGCAGGTGGCGCTAAACCGCTGCACCACCAGGGCTCCCCTCCCTTGCAATTTTTTTTTTTTAATTTTTATTTATTTATGATAGTCACACACACAGAGAGAGAAAGAGGCAGAGACACAGGCAGAGGGAGAAGCAGGCTCCATGCACCGGGAGCCCGACGTGGGATTCGATCCCGGGTCTCCAGGATCGCGACCTGGGCCAAAGGCAGGCGCTAAACCGCTGCGCCACCCAGGGATCCCTTCCTTGCAATTTTTTATCAGTGACGGGATTTGAGTGCCTGGGCTGGAATTGTGCTGCCCTAAGCAGGGACAAGGCTCTCCGATCGGGCATTGCCAGGTCCCTGGGCCCAAGGGACCTGAGAGCAAATGGAAATAATACTATTATGTAAACAGCCAGTAGCTCACATTTATATGGCACTACTGGGTATGTACATTAACACATTCGACCCACAGCCAGCGCAGTGAGGTAGTTCCTACCACCATTCTCACTCCACAGATGAGGAAACAGGGTTTACTCGAGGTCTTTGGTTAGCAGACTTGAGGCTGCAAATTCAGGCAAGTGGGTTTCAGACTTTGTACTCTTGGCCAACAGGCCACCCCAGAAATCCTGGGCCTCCTGGGCAGGGCACAGAAGGGTGGGCACCCCACAGTCCTGTTCCCAATCATCCACCATCAGACCCTTTTATTACATCCCTCCATCCACTCATATTTTGAAACATTTTGTGCATAAGAAAGGTGTGTGTACTAAATCAGAATTAAATCATTTTCTTGTGTTGTATTGATGACAGATGACAGCTACTTGGTATTTTTTATTGTTGTTGGGAGGGCAATATGAAGCTCAGAGTTGACATAATTCAAACCCAGAGCAGAGAGCCCTAGAAAACTACCATTTCTTGCCATTGTTATTTACTATGCCGCAAGTACAACATGGGGCCCAGCTCTTGTCCTGTTAGGGCTTCGATTACCTGGTCTATAAAAGGAAGCGGCAGATGGGATGGTCTCTAAGTGCCAGCTCTAATGGTACGTGGTTTTCCATCTTTCCTAGAGGGAGATGAGAGGAAGGAACAACACCACCTATTCCTCAGGCTCTGGACCATTCTCTTGGCCAGAGGAGCTTTGTGGTGTAGGGTAGGAGTGAAGCAGGGGTTTGAACTACCACGAAATGGGGCATGGTACCCCTGTAGCATATGCATGACAGCTTCCAGGCCTGGTCCTGGCCCTGGAGGAGACCATAGTCTAAAGAAGAGGGTGAGGAGAGAGGTGTACACAGGAGAGGCATCTATGAACAAGGGGGCCGTGCAGTAGGGTCACAGAGCAACAGGGGACCAGTCTTCTAGAGAACGTCATTTCACTTTTTTAGAAAAGATTTTTTTATTTATTTGAGAGAGAGAGAAACTACCCATGGGGGGGTCGGAGCAGAGAGAGACAGAGATAGAGACAGAGACAGAGAGCACAAGCAGGAGGAAGGGCAGGGGGAGAGAAAGAGGAAGAAACTGGTTCCCTGCTGAGCAGGGAGCCTGACACAGAACTTGATCCCAGGACCCCGGATCATGACCTGAGTGGAAGGCAGGCACTTCACAAATTGAGCTCCCCACCACGCCTCATTTCGCTTTTTTAAAAGTGCAAACTAACACCTACTGAGCACCTAGTATATGCCAGGCACTGCTCCAATTGCTTTACATGTATTAAGTCATTTAATTACATCAATAATCCTATAAAGTAGGTACTGAATTATAGTCCGCATTATATGAATATGGAAGCACAGAGAGATGAAGTAATTTGCTGCAGGTGATACAGCAAGTAATCTGAATAGTTGGGATACAAACCCAGATAGTCTGACTCCAGATTTTAAACTCTAAAGTACCAAAGCCATTGCCTAAACTTCAGTGTCTGTGAGGTTCCAGACACCTCTGCACACAGCTCAGCAAATCGGGATTTCTTAGGAGCAACTGGCTCAGAAAGGCAGAGCCCTGTGGCTGAGACACTAGTTTAACACACATGCGTATTTAAATTCTTTGAATCAGCATACTCCTAACATATCATCAGAATTTCCAACATATAACAAAAAATGACCAGACATCCGAAAAAGCAAGAAATATGAGCTAAAATTGAGAAAAAAGGCAATTAATAGAAATAAACTCAGATATGACACAGATATTGTAATAAGCATACAAGGACTTTAAAACAGTTACTAATACATGTTTGATAATTTTAAAAAAATATAGACATAACTGATGAACAATGGAGGATTGCCATATGAAAATAGATAGTATAAGGGAAGTATAATCTCTGAAATGAAAAGCTTACCAGATGAGCTTACCAGCAGATTTGAAACTATTTTATAAACAAGTTTGTGAACTTGAAGACAGAATGATAAAAATTATTCAATCAAAAGACTAGTGAGAACAAAAGATTTTTTAAATTAAACATAGCAAAACGTTGTTGAAATAAATTAAGATATAAACAAATGGAAAGTCAATTTGTGATCAAGAGACTTAATATTGTTAAGATGACAATATCCCTCAAAATGATCTACAAGTCAACACAATTCCTATCAAAATCCCAGATGACTTTTTTTGCAGAAATTAACAAGCTGGTCTAAAGTTTATATGAAAATTCAAAAGATCCAGAATAGCCAAAACAATGTTGAAAAAGAACAAAGTTGGAGGATTCACACCTACTGATTTCTTTCCTTTTTTTTTTTTTTAAAGATTTTATTTATTTATTCATGAGAGACACACAGAGAGAGAGAAAGGCAGAGACACAGCAAAGGGAGAGACAGGCTCCATGCAGGGAGTCCGATGTGGGACTTGATCCCAGGTCTTCAGGATCATGTCCTGAGCTGAAGGCAGACGCCAAACCCCTGAGCCACCCAGGCTGCCCACACCTACTGATTTCAACACATACTACACACCTACAGTCATTAAGACAATATAGTACTGGGGATGCCTGGGTGGTTCAGCGGTTGAGCGTCTGCCTTTGGTTCAGGGTGTGATCCTGGAGTCCCGGGATCAAGTCCCACATCGGGTTCCCTGCATGGAGCCTGCTTCTCCCTCTGCCTGTGTCTCTGCCTCTCTCTCTCTGTGTCTCATGAATAAATAAATAAAATCTTAAAACAAAAAAGACAATGTGGTACTGGCATAAGATAAATATAAGGATAAATGGAACAGAATGTAGAAACCAGAACTCAACTTCACATATACAGTCGATTGGTTTCAACAAGGGCGCCAAGACCATTCAGTAGGGGAAAGAATAATCTTTTCAACAAATGGGACAGCTAGATATCCATATGCAGAAGAATGAAGTTGGACCACACCATATACACACAAAATTAAGTCAAAGCTTATCAAAGGCTTAACAGTAAGAGCTAAAACTTTAAAACCATTATAAGAAAATATATCTATGGTGCCTTGAGTATGGCACAGTCTTCTAAGATATGACGTCAAGAGCACGAGCAACAAAAGAAAAACAGATAAATTGGCCTATGTCAAAATTAAGCCTTTTTGTGCTTCAAAGGATGCCATAAATAAGGAAGAAAGATAACCTGCAGAATGAGAGAAAACATTGGTAAGTTATGTGTCTGATAAGAGAATTACATGTAGAATATACAAAGAAACTTTACACTCAATAGTAAGAAGACAAGTAACCTGATCAAACCAGGCAAAGGGTTTCAGTAGACATTTCTCCAAGGAAGATGCACAAATGGACCAGAGTCACATTAAGTGATGCTCAGCACAGTCAGCCATCAAGAAATCAAAACCACCGAGATACCACATCCCCCCACCAGGATGGCTGTAGTCAGAAAGGTAGATCATGATGCGTGCTGCATGGATGTGAGAAATCAGAGCCCTTGCACTCAGCTGCTGGGGATGCGAGGTGGTGCAGCCACCATGGGCAACAGTTTGGCAGGTCCTCAAAAGTTTATGCACAGAGTCATCCTATGACTTGGTGATTCTACCCCCACATAGATACCCAAGAGAAATAAAACATGTCCAGATAAACACTTGTGCATAAGTTCGTAGCAGCACCATGCATAACTGCCATAAAGTGAGAACAGCCCTAATGTCCTCCAACTGATGAATGGGTGAACAGAACAGGCGCATCCATGTACTGGAATGTTATCTGGCCGTCCAAGGAATGAAGCATGGTCATGAACCCATGCTCCATGAAAGACCATTCACAATAGGTGATACACAAGTTCACTGATGTAAAATGCCTGGAAGAAGCAAATCTATGGAGACAAAATCCTATTAGTGGTCGCCTAGGGTTGGGGGCTTGAGGGGAATTGGGAAGGAACTGCTAAGAGGTTTGGGGTTTCTATTGGGGATGACAAAAATATTCTAAAAGTGACCGTGGTGATGGCTCTGTGAAAATACTAAAAACTATTGAATTCTACAGTTTAAGTGGGTGAACTGTATGATAGATGAATTATATCTCAATTTTAAAAAATGAACAGAGCCTCAGTGACCTGCAAGGCAGTATTGAATGGCCTAATGTACATTTAATTGGAGTCCCTGAGAAGGAGAGACAATGGGTCAGAACAAAATTTGGGGAAATCATGTGTAATTTTCCCTAGCATTTGGTGAAAATACCAGCCTACAAATTATAGATGAAAAACATAGAAATTATACATGTTGACTGTTCCTGAGCTGTATCAAATAAAACTAAATAAAGTAAACCCACACCTAACTTCATCACAGTGAAACTGCCGAAAATCACAATGTTTTAAATCAGCCAAGGCGGGTAGAGGAGAGAACCTGTCACCTAACAGGAAACAGGAGTAGAAATGATGACTGACTTTCTGTAAGTAAGAGGGTACTGGAAGACATCGGAACAATATACTTTAAAGTACTAAAGTGAATGGTGGGTGACCTTGGAACTCTTTCCAGTGAAGGTAGTTTTTTTTTTTAAAGATTTTATTTATTTATTCATGAGAGAGAGAGAGAGAGAGAGGCAGAGACACAGGCAGAGGGAGAAGCAGGCTCCATGCAGGGAGCCCGATGTGGGACTCGATCCCAGGTCTCCAGGATCACACCCTGGGCTGAAGGCAGATGCTCAACCACTGAGCCACCCAGGCATCCCTGAAGGTAGCTTTTGAAACAAGGATGAAGTGATGACATTTCAACTAAAGGATGAGTGGGAATTCTCACTCCCCATCTGTGAGGGCCTGAAATCAGGTCTGCAAATCCTCTTACACCCTCCCATGGTGGAGGCTGCGTCCCACTCCTTCTCTCGGAGATGGGCTGGCCTTAATGACTGGCTTCCACCAGATGTGGTGTGTCTCAGTGATACTGTGTGGTTTCCAAGGCTAGATCCTAAGAGGTAATACAGTTTTCCTCTGACTCCTAGGACACATGCTTTCTGGGTCCCCGATCCACCACATCAGAGGTCTGGCTGCCTTGAAGCGATCATGAAGGAAATCATGTGAAGGCACCATGTAGAAATACAGAGGAAAAACTGAGGAGCGCAGCTTCTAAATCCTAATTCTGAGCTTTCTGAGTCTTCCCACCTCAGACACATGATGGACTTTGGAATGACCTCAGGCCCAGCCACCTGCTGTCTGGCAAGAGGACATCAAGCAGCTGACAGGTCCACTGGCAAAACTAGTCTCTGACCAGCAACGAATGCGGTAAATTGAAAGCTGCCCCACCCCCAATATCTATCTCTTAATCTCTGGAACCTCTGAATATTACCTTATGTGTCGCCCCCTGCCAGACAAAAAAGAATTTTATTAATGTGATTAAATCCAGGACCCTAAGGCAGGGAAATTGGCCTGGATTCTTCAGGTCGAGTCTAAATGCAATCACATGTATCCTACAAGAGGGAGATGCACACAGGATAGGAGACCCAGTGTGATCACAGTGCAGAGATTGCAGTGGTACAATCGCAGGTCAGGGTGAAAGCTGGTGGATGGGACAGGCTGGGGACGCATTCTCCCCAAGACTTCTGGAGGGGGAACAGCCCTGCTGACATCTTGACGTGAGCCCAGTGGAAGTGTGGCCTCCAGAACCTCAAAAGAATAAATGTCCATTGTCCAAGGCCACCAGGCTTGTGGTGGCCTGTCAGAGTGGCCACAGGAGACTAACACAGCCCTAACACAGTCCTCCAAATCCAGATGGTTTGACCTGGGAGATGCCTTGACCTGCGACCTCCAGAGACCCCGCGTCAGAGCTACTGGTGAATTACTGATCCCTGGAAACCATGAAAAATAATAACTGATCGTTATTGAGCTAAGGCTGACAGGAATTGCACCAGAAGGAACATGAATCTCCAGGAAGGAATGAAGATCATGGGAAGTGCTAGCTATATGGGGAACAGGCAAGGATGTCCCCTCTATGACCTCTATTTAAAGTTATATCGGAGGTGCTAGCCAGCACAATAAGGCAAGAATAGCTTAAAAGCAAAATGACTGGAAAGGAAGAAGTGCAGCTTTATTAACAGATAACAAAATCATGCAGATAAAAAATCCTAGGGGTACCCCAATAAGTAACTAGAACTAGTAAAAGAGTTTAGTAAGATCACAGAATACAAGGTCAATAATTTTAAAAATCAGTTGAATTACTATATACCAACAACGAATGTTAGAAAATTAAGTATGAAATACATTTACATTCCATCAAAACCCATACAATTCTTAGGAACAAATTTAAGATTTCTTGCAAGAAATCTACACTGAAAACTACAGCTCACAGATGAGAGAAATCAAAGACCTAAATAAATGAAAATATAGACTATGTTCATGGATCAGTCCCAGTTAAAATGCCAACAGTCTTTTTTGTAGAAACTGACAAGATAATTCTAAGTTTTGCATGGGAATACAAGGGAGTAAGTGTATGAGCCATTTATTGTTACATAACAAGTATCCTAAAATGCAGTGACTTAGAGACACAAGCACTGATGATCTCACAGTTGCCATGGGTTAGAGTCTAGTGTGGTTTAGCTGGTGCCTCTGGCCCGGAGCCTCTCAAGGGCAATGATCAAACTGTCAGTTAGTCTGCATCGCATCTTGAGGTTCAGTGGGGGAAGGACCTGCTTCCAAGTTCACTCACATGGCTGTCGCTGGCGTTCAGTCCCTGCCAGGTCGTTGGACCGCACGCCTCAATTCTCCTCAATTCTCTGCTGTTGGCTAGAGATCTCCCTGGGCCCTTGCTACACGGACCTCTCCCTCAGAATGAGCAAGAAAATGAGGGAGGCAATGAAGTAAAAGCATGGCCTTTTTGCAACCAAACCTCTGAGGTGAAATCCTAGCACTTTCGTGATATTCTATGTGTTAGAAATTAGTTTCTAGTTCAGCCATGGTGGGGGGTTTGGTGGGGGAGGGGAGGCGGCTGCACAGAATCTAGAAGGCAAGAGTCCTTGAACATCTTAGAGGCGCCTGCCTGTGGCACTGGGCACAGCTGGAGAAAGAACAAAGTGGAGGACCAGCAGTGCCTGGTTTCTTTCTTTTTTTCTTTTTAAGATTTTTTAAAAAAAATTTATTTATTTGAGAGAGAGAGAGAGAGAGAGAGAGAGAGAATGCATAAGCAGAGGGGACAGGCAGAAGGAGAAGCAGACTCCCCGGTGAGCAGGGAGCCCAACAGGAGATTCAATCCCAGGACCCTGAGATTATGACCTGAGCCGAAGGCAGACATTTCACTGATGGAGCCCCCTAGGTGCCCCCAGTGCCTGATTTCACAACTTATGATATAACTAAGGCAAAGAAGACAGTATGGAATCAACACCAAGTGGAAGAAAGCCCAGAAATAGACCCACACATATATGGTCATTTTTTTTTTCTACAAAGGAACTTTGGCAACTTGATAGTCAAAAAAAATTATTTTGACAAATGGCACTTGAATAACTGAATAAACACGTGGAAACGTTAATTTGAGATTATCATGCACCTAAATGTAAAAGCTAAAACTATAAAAAGCCTGGAAAAACACATAGAAAAAAATCTTTATAACCTTGGCATAGGCAGATTTCTTAGCGAGGACACAGTGTCTCTAACCATAAAAGAAAAAAGTAGGTACATTGGATTTTATCAAATAAAAGATGTTTGTTCATTGAGACACCATTAAGAAAGCGAAGATAAGCCACAAAGTGGGAGAAAATATTTGCAATACATCGGCCTAGACAAGATGTCCAGAATATACAAAGACTCTCTGCAAACAATAAGAGGACTAAGAACCCAGTTACAAAATGGGCTAAAGATTTATATAGACACTTCGCAAAAGAATGTGGAGAAATGGCCAGTAAGCACTTGAAAATATGCTCAGCATCATTATCAGGGGACTGAAACCTGAAACCACAAGGAGAGTCCACTGTTCACCCAGCAGAAGGCGGGCGGTTGGAGGATTATCACGACCAGCGCCGACAAAGACGTGGGGCAGCAGAAAACGCTTGAGCGGACTGTACCTCCACGAGGGAAAAGCTCTGGCGACTTCTTCAATGAGCTGCCACAACACTTTGCCACGGGGGTTACTCCCAGGGACATGGTGTGAGGCCCCCTTGATAAAACAATCGGCAGCAGCCAGAGCAGTGTCTGTCTGAACCAGCTGCTTGCACAAGAGGGGCGGGGGCTCACTGCCAGGCACTTCACGAACGTTGGGATGATGAAAGCTCCTGTATTTCTACCACGTTGCTGTTATAGGAGTCTATGTTTTTTGTCACAAGTCCTCAAGTTATACTGATTGTGTATTGCACTGGATGAAAAATTTACTTCCGTTAATAAAAAACATACAACCTATTAGATTCTGCAGAAGTAAAGTCTCATTTTACAACTTCTTGGGGTGAGAATCTGAGCTAAGTCCTAGCTGTCCTGCACACGGTCATGACCTTCACAGTTTCCAAAGCACCATCCCAGGCCTGACCTCAAGCGTCCCCCACAAGGTCCTTTACAAGGAGTCAGTGCTGCCTGGGAGGGGGGACTGGGACCCAGTGTGATGTATGGCTTTCTCTAAATGAAACCATGTCTTTTGCAGGGTCAAAGAAGTAGTGAGTTCCCCATCACTGGAGATATTCAAGTCAAGGTAGGTTGATAATATGTGAATATTGTGAAGAGTGGGTTAGGCTCAGTGACCTAAAAAAAACCCACTAGCCTGAGAGTCTATGATTCAAGGGCTTGCCCGGGGACAGAATGAGTCAGCTTCGGGCCTGGCGTCCTGACTCCAGGCCAGCTTAGGCTCTACTGTCCCTGGGCCACAATTTGGCATCCCCTGCAAGGACCCAGGGCTGACCTGGGCTGACCTACATCCCAACAGCATCCAGACCTGTATTCAGATGTCTGGGACCAGGGACTCTGATTGTCCGGAATGTGTCCTGCCCTTAGTCTGAAGACTCTTGACACTAGCACTCTGCCTTCCTGTGGCACTTATACTCCCAAGTCCTCTGTCCTATGCCCACTGGCCTTTTAGATTCTCAAACACTACGCGCAACTTCTCATCCCAGGACCTTTGCACGTGCTGTGCCTTTTTCCTAGAAAGCTATTCTCCTAATCACCTCCTGCTCACCTTTCAAGTCTCAGCTTAAGGCCTGCTTCCCCTAAGGAAGCCTTCCCCAACCTCGGAGACTAGGCTGGACATCTGTTACATGAGGTCCATAATTTCTTTTAAAAAACTACCAGCATTTTATTTTTTAAAAGATTTTATTTATTTATTTGACAGAGAGGGCATGAGAGAGCATGAGCAGGGGGAGGCGCAGAGGGAGAGGGAGAAGCAGGATCCCCACTGAACACGGAGCAGGATGCCGACTCGACCCCAGAACCCAGGGATCATGACCTGAGCCGAAGGCAGATGTTCACCGACGGAGCCATTCAGGCACCCCAAATTACCAACATTTTAAAGATACTTTTTACTGTGGTTAAATATATGTAACACAAATTTGCCATTGTAGTCGTTTCAAAGTATACAGTTTGGTGGCATTGATCACAATCACAATTTAACACGTCACTGTATAATTACTGTTCGATGTCGGGTGTCAATGCAAGTACGTAAACTGCTAGGTCAGAAGCTTTCTATGATATTCTCCACCGCTTAGCACGGGGCCCAACATGGTCAGCGCTAACTGATTTTGAATAAATGAATGTGCATTTATGAAAACAGAGAAAAACAATAAAGATACCAAAACCAAAACCAAAACCCCCCACCATAGTGTGTTTCATAGCATGGAGGAGTGGGGAGGAGGCTGGGAAGACCCAGAAGGCACTGGACATTCTATATTCTTAAAATGCCTGTATCCTTCCCCTAATATTTGCATTTTGACTATTTGCTCCTAGGCTTGCACATCCCAGAGATGTCGTCCTTGGAGAGCTCTGTCAGCGAAAACAGCCTCCTCCCCTGGGCTTGCAGCAGCCCCCTGTGCCTGCCCCGAATCCCTGGCTCCCAGGGGCCTCCTCTCTGCACCCAGTCTTTGGTGGGCAGTGTCAGCAGGGCAGCTGGGAGCTTCACCACACTTCCCTGCCCTGGGCCAGCCTCATCTCCCCCCAGACTAGGCTCTCCTCTGCTCCTGGGGCTCCCCTCGGTTTCCTCCTCTGGCCCCTGGCTACCTGCATGCCCAGCTGCCCCAGTCTGGCCACACTGGCCCCTCCAGACCTAGAAGTCAACCTGGCCCCTATCTAACCGGTCCAGTGGCCACCTGTAACTCCCACACACCACCTTCCAGTCCACATGCTGCCCTTGGCTGCACCTTTACAGACACAGAGGGTCCCTAGCAGGGGTCCCTAGCAGGTGTCCCTAACAAGGGTCCCTAGCAGGCCTTCCTCCTAGCTGGGCCTTCAGGCTCAGGGAGGCTGCTCTCTCTACTGGATGGAGGACCTGACAGGGGCTCTGGACACACTTGGGGGTGCTCCTGATGGATGGCCTGGCTCCTTCCCATTGATGCTATCTCTCCCTCCACTGACCTCCGGTCTCTGCACCCCCTCCCCGCCCCCAGTGACCCTGGGAAAGGGGGTGGGATGATAAGGCCCCTTGGCTATTGGAGGAATGCAGCTGCAGTCTCCGGGGGACAGCAAGACAAGGCTGGCGGGGGGCCTCTGGCACTGGCTCAGCCCACAGGCAGAGAAGCCGAGCAGATTCACAGAAGCTGTAACTGTCTTGACTTGAGAACAACAGCAACCCAGGGCTCAGAGTTCTTTCCTGGGAGCCACATTGCAAAGCCAAGGGAGCAGGAATGTCTTGCTGACCGACAGGGAACAGAGGCTCAGGAAGCCCGTCCTGCCTGGGGGCAGAGGAGGTCCAGAGCAGAGCTGGGTGGGAACCCCAGGAAACCACCAATGCCCCCACTCTCCCCCCCCCGCCCCGCCCACCATGCTGCGTCACCAGGACGTCTACCGGGCCTGGCAGCGTGACCGTTCTGCTTCTGGAACCATGCACCAGCTAGCGGCTAATCGGATCTGCAAGGTCCATGGGGCTCAGGCGCTACGCCTGCAGCGGCACAGGGGGGTGCTGAGGCTCAGGGAAGTGACACAGCTTACCCAAACCTCGATGCCAGAAAGCAGAGAGGCAGCTCCCCCAACTCTGGGTTTTCAGCCCTCTGTCCCCAACACGGGCTCTGGCCCCATTTGACAGCCTCCTGTTCATGGTGTCTGCAAAGCAGGGTCAGCCTCTGTGAGTGGCTGGCCCCCACCAGGTGCACAGGACTCTCTGCCACCTCTTGTCACCACGGGCCTTCTCGGCGGACCTCACAAGCCATGGACTCCTGACCCCCACCTCATTCATGGGGCCGGGAACCTGGAGAACCAGCAGAGCTTGTTGCCTCCTGTCCAGGGCTGAGCTTTTGAGGCCAGTCGACGAGGGCTTTGCCCCCAGAGGTGGCCGGACCACCCGCGTCCAGAAACTACCCTGGGTGAGGAATTCTGGCCAGCTTACCTCGAGGGGCCTACTGACCCCCCGTGTATGGCCGTGTCCAGGGAGGGGGCTGGACCTCATGCTCTTGAGGCCTTGCAGGCAAAGACCCCCTCACCCTGGGGGGACAGAAGTCCACCCTGCGTTCCCTGGAGACCTTGCCAGGGACCTGTGTCTCTGAGGCACATTCGCCTTCATCCTTGCTCGGCCATCCCCTTCTCCCCCCGCTGCCCGTGAGAACGGTGGCGATGCTCTGGAGCTCAGAGGGCTCAGACACCGCAGGTCCCCATCCTCCTCCCGCCTCGCGGCCCCTGGACGTCTCCCAGCCCAGAGTCCCCTGACTTCCTTCATGTATTCCTGCCGTGATGTTGTCCTGTCCCCTCGGCCCACAGGTGTCTTCCTCTCCTTTCTGACTGTCAGCGTCCCTTTGGTCATCCAAGGCCTAGAGCCAGCGCCCTCAGTTAGAAACATCTCTGCCTTCCCATTGGCCGGCACCCCTTCTGGGCACAGATCACAGTGTCTGGACCCCAGAGAGTGTCTGCCTCTCCCTGCCTCCTGGCTGGGGCGCTCCAAGGCTGGGACGGTGTCCCTCCTTCTCAGGATCCTGGGCGCCTTGGATGGATAGGGCCTGGGTCAGAGCGGGCACCAGAGAACGTCTGACTAATTGAATCTGCTTCATCTGAATCACAGATTGTGCAACACACACAGTGCAAGGGCTTCAGACAGGGACGCTACAGCCCAGAGAGAGCCAGGGGCCTGCCAAGGTCACACAGCTGGCTAGAGCTCTCCCATCCTTATCTCTTATCACCCCCACATGCCAAAGGGCCCTGGGGACACAGGGAAGGTTCTTAAGAACTGAAGGGTCCTTCCCCCATTCTCCGGCAGCCCCTTGCTCTTGTCCCAGGGGGGCAACTCCTTTTTCAGTTGAGTCCCTCTTGGCCACCCAGGGTGGGTGGACACAAGTAGCAGCTCAGACGACTCACGTCCCAGCCAGTGCTCATTCCAGAGGTCATCCAGACCCTTCCTTCCATTTCCCAGATGAGGAGGCTCAGAGGGTGGAGCCACTTGCCCAGGTTCACGGACACCGGCCTAACCGCTGGCTCACCTGGGTGTCAAGCTTTCCTGGGCGGGCTGGCTGGCCTGCGGGGCCTCTGCGCTGTCCGGCATGCTGGGGTCCTCGGGGGCCACCGTGTCCAGCTATAGAGCTGTGTGGCATCTGCCGCGGGCACCTGCGCCAGAGCTCAGTGACCCACTGGACGAGAGGCTGGCCTTGAGTGGGCAGTGGGGGCGGGCCCGGCAGGGAGGCGGCGACTGCAGCGCCCAAAGAGGCCCATTTCCTCTCTATTTTTAGAAGCTCAAAACGCTCCTCAGCGGTGAAGTTGCTCAGGATGAAAACTTTCCTTTTCTTGGTGGTTTTGTTTCGCTGGAGGCCAGGAGAATTTCAATGAAGCCAGTGTTCTTTTTGATGCAAATCCGCCCCAGCTCTCCCAGGACGTCTGGCCAATGGGCTCTGGGCTCTGGCCCCCGGAAGCCATCCTCGCTGGCCTTCCAGGCCACAGTGGAGCCCTGGGGGTGTCAGCACCAGGGTGCCACAACCGGGACCCTGCTGGGGCTGTACCCCAAGGGCCAGCACTCTGCAGCCTTGCCTTACCCGCTACAGGACGGGGCCCTGGGAGGCCGTCTCACCTCCCTTCCCTGCTGCCCCTGCCCAGCCCTGGGCGCTGGACACCTGAGGACTTCCTGTCATTGTCATAGGCACCTTCACCAAAGCAGATGTGAGAGGGGGACCGAGGACTGTGACCATCCAGGGCACCAAATATAAGCACGGTAGCCACAGACGGATGTGGGCAGGGAGGATGGAGGGTTTCTCTGAATCCCAGAAATCTCCTCTTTGACTGTGCATCGGTTCTTGAAGGTGACAGGAACAAAGCACCACAGAATGGCGGGCTTAACACCCAGAAGTTCATCGTCTCACATTCTGGAGGTCAGCCATGTGGAAGTCAGGGCATCGGTGGGGTTCACTGAGGTCCAGAGTCCTCTAGGACTCTGGGTGAGCAGCTTTCCTGGCCTCCTCCAGCCCCCAGACGGCCCTGGCTTGGAGGCACTGCACCCCAACCTATGCTGGTCTCCACGTGACTCTTTTCCCTCCCTGGGCAACATCCCTCAACGTCTCTTCATGTTACAAGGTCAGCAGTCACTGGATGAGGGCCCCCTATGACATCATCCTAACTGATCATATCCACAAAGACCCTACTTCCAAGTCAGGTCACATTCTGAGGCTCTTGGGAGAGCACAAGTTTTGGGGACCTGATTCAACCCAGTGTAAACTATATACAGGAGGTATTGCTGGAGATTCCTGTAAGGTGTCCCCAGAAAGGGGCAGAGGGATTCCCTGGGTCACCTGGATGCGGTCTTGCCCAGTGGCAGCAGGTGGCTGAGAAGGGGCTTGGCTGTCTCCAGGAAAATTCAGGCATTGACCTCAGGCCTTGGGATGCTGCCTCCCAGTACACAGGACAGGAGGCCCAGGGTATGGCTTTGTTTTTTTTTTTTTTTTTTTTTAGATTTTATTTATTTATTCATGTTAGACACAAAGAGAGAGAAAGAGAGGCAGAGACACAGGCAGAGGGAGAAGCAGGCCCCATGCAGGGAGCCCAACTTGGGACTCGATCCCGGGTCTCCAGGATCATGCCCTGGGCTGAAGGCAGGAACCAAACCACTGAACCACCCAGGGATCCCCCCAGTGTATGGCTTTGAAGCCTCAATCTTCACCCATGCCTCCTCCCCTGTGACTTTGGGTGGGTTCCTGCCCCTCTCTGGGCCTCAGTGTGACTGTTTGAATCATGTGGGTTTCCCCACATGAAGGTCTGAGACTGACCACCTGGTCAGGGCAGGTTGAGGAGGGGCATGTTACTGAGTTGGTGGGGATGCCAGCAGGACTGTGCCTTGAGTTACAAGTCTGAGAACCCCCAGCCATGGGGCAACTGAGTCAGAGAAGAAAGATGTCCAATTCTTGGCTGAGATGAAGGCCTGGAAGAGTGTGGAAGGGGGTGTGAAAAGGCATAGCAAGTGCCTCTCGTCCCTTCCCATCACCCAGACTCTTAGGGGTCCTAGGAAGGAAACCAGCCCTGGGGAGGGGCATCCTCAGGCCATTTCCTGCAGTGGAGGTGACAAGGCCCCTCCACAGTGCCACAGAGGAGATGGTACCAGGGCATCATGGATGGGAGGGCCTGGTCAGCCCCCTCCTCAGAGCAGCAATGGACCGGGGCCCACCTGGGAGATGGCAGGGTGGGGGGCTGGCAAGAGAGGCTGCTGGCCACTCCACTGTGCCCCAGGACCAAAGGCACATGCCATGCAGAGAGTCAGTGCTGAAGGGAAGGACAAGGAGCAGCCAAGTCTGATTTAGTTGAGCTGTATGGACGGTTACCCTGTACCACTGTGACCACTTGCTGGTTATTCGGCCTCCTGTCCCCCCCCACTCCCAGATTTCCTCTGTGCTGAGCTGTGTGGACATCACTGGGGTTGAGTTAGGCCAACGCAGGGGGACATAGGGTGAAGGGAGAGGCTGGGGGCTCTTAGGGGCCCACTGGTCAGCAGCAGCTTCCTTGCCCCTGTACGCAGCCCCAGGTGACCCGGCCCCATGGCCACAGGAGAGGTCTGGCTCCCCGCTGCCCCGGCCCCGGCCTGTACGAACATCTAGGTTGTTTGCAGCCACAGCAATTGGCTGTGCCTGGACGGTCAGCACTTAACCCCAGGACAAGTTCCCACTGTGGAGCTGCTGGGGTATGACTTAAAGTTAAAAATGACAGTTTTTGTGATGTGGACAGATCGAACATTCTGCCATTAGGAGGAAGAAGGGGAGAGATTTAGATTTTTTCCATCAAGTTACAGAGAAGCAAAGCTGCAGTTTTGCCCATGTGAGTCTGCAGACTGGGAAGCCCCCACCACCACCACTCTGCACCAGTTGTAGGGCCTTCCCTCTGCTAGGGCACGTGGGGTGCAGGGGTGGGTGGGCAGGGCTTGCTGTCTGTGGGATGCTGTGGGCCCAGAAGCAGGAGGGGTCTGTGGATGGAACAAGTATTCTTAGCTGGGAGTGCGGGACGTCCCTGAAGTCACGGGCAACTTGTGTGCGTGTCCCCCCATCCCTGTCTTTCTGGGGAGGGGGCTCCTAGCCCTTAGCAGACCCAGAGACCCCCAGACGGCAGGACAGGGAGCAACCTCAGGAGTGGGGAAATCCAGCCTCGCAGTGACACAGCCCTGGGCCCCGAGCTGCCATGGGGAGGGGGCTGCAGCCCGGTGAGCCTGGGGGCAGCAGGGGCTCCCGAGAGTCGTGGGTGACCAGGGTGACCTTGGGGAAGGTGTCCTGCACGGATGTGGCGGCCGATGGGGCTTCCTGTGGCTCCGCTGCACCTTGTGTAATAGCCTGGTCTCTGCCTCCTTCTCTGCACCGGAGCCCGTAGGGACCGGTCCCGGGACTGGTCCAGGCAGAGCGGGGACGACGGTTCCCAGAGTGCTGGCCTGAGCAGGACCGTGGGCAGAGCCCATTCTCCTCTCCCGGAGCCTAGATAAGGCGGGGTAATGAGGGGGCGGGGTGGGACAGGGCCGAGGAAACAGGGGCTGGGGAGGAGCGACAGGGGTGAGGCGGGGCGGCGGGGCTGGCGGGGCAGGGGCGGGCTGCGAGGCTGGGGGCCAAGAGGGCGGGGCTCGGGTCGGAGGCTCTAGGCTGAGGGGGGCTGCAGGGCTGTGGGAGTGGGGGCGGGGGCTATGGGTGCAGGAATGAGGGTACGAGGGGCGGGCGGGGCAGGGGACGGAGCTGAGGGAAGGAGGAGGAATCCTGGAGGGGACCCAGGGGCCTGCGCGTGCTGAGGGTGGAGCCCCTGCCCCCATCTCAGGTGGACGACTGGCCTCCCCAGGTCTGGAGCTGAGTGAGCAGAGGGGAGCCTTGGAGGCCCGCACAGCGGTGAGGCCGCACAGGCCCCTGCAGGCCTGCAGTCCGAGAGCACATTGCTCCCCCGCCAGATCCAGCCAAGAGCTTCCCTTGTCAGGATAGAAGCCACCGTCCTTGTGCTGGGCCAGCAGGCCCTGTGTGATCTGGCCTCCGTTATCTCACATCACCTCCTACAAGCCCTCTGCCCCCTAGCCACGCTAGCGTCCTTAATGTCCCCACCACCTCAGGGCCTTTGCAGTGTTCCCTCAGTCTGGAACATACAGTCCCCAAATACTGGCTGTCTCTCTGCCTCCTCCCTCAGCCTTGCCCCGGTGTCACCTTCTTAGGAGGTGTTCTCCAACCACCCCAGCTGGGACCGCACTCCTCACCCCCTTTCTGGTTATTTTCTGCATGCCCCCTAACTGTTACCCGATTTTGGGATACTGTGGTTTCTAGCTTTACTGGCCCACTAGAATGCTGCTCCCAGATGGCAGAGATTTCTGTCTGCCCCTGGCCACTGGGGGGAGAATAAGCAGCTTCTTTTGGAAATAGGTCCAGGATGTCTCCCAGTAAAAAGGGGCAGTCCCTATAACAGGCCTTACTCCTGGCTCCAAGACTTGGCCTGAAGAGACAATGTTTGGTGGATAAGAACACCAAGCAAAACACAAGGTGATTTAGAACATCAAGAAAAAACAACTTGCAGAGATAAGTCATGGCAAAGATGTGAAAGGGCAACACTGCAAACATTGTGAACAGTTGGGAGAAGCTGGAGCTCGAGTATGTGTCCCCAGTGCTGGAGGCACTGGTCGCAGAGCCTGGATGGGGGCTGGTGCAGGAGAAGATATCTGGCCCAGACTCAGGGTGCCAGGAGCCAGAAGGCGGGTGCTGAGTGTGATGCGCTGTCATCGTGCATAGGTGCCATTTACGGCTGATAAACCAAGGCTCAGTAGATGAGCATATGCTTTTCACCTGTGGGACCCTCTCCAGGAGCAGGTGTTACAAGTAAAAATGGTTAAAAAAATACCCA
Organism: Canis lupus familiaris; assembly: GCF_011100685.1. NCBI lineage: Eukaryota > Metazoa > Chordata > Mammalia > Carnivora > Canidae > Canis > Canis lupus. The sequence goes on from NC_049224.1 coordinate 58,893,070, forward strand.
AAGATGCCGCCGCAGCTTGGGCAGGGGGAGCACGGTTATATATTGTCAACATCAGAAACTCTGGGCTACTTTTCTGTTACCATCTCTATTACCAGGGCATAGTTTTTGCTGTTGTTTCTTTAATTTTGAAATGCTGTGCTATGGAGCTCTGGCTTAAGGCTGTGCTCAGGAAGTCAGGAGGACAAATCCTGGCTGTGGCATCTCTCAGAACCACCTCCACCCCCCAAAACTGCGTCACTCCCCCGCCCTGGCAGAGTCCCGTCAGGCACGGTGCTCTGCCCCGACGGCTGGCCTGTGTGCACGTGAGGGCTCTGCGGCTGGGGCTGCATCTGCATCCTGTGGGTCCCCTCTACAGTGGACCAGCTGGGTGTGGGTTCCCTCCAGCTGAGGACAGAACCCAGCAAGCGGTTCCTGAGGCTCAGACACCTCTCCTGGGGCCTCGGGGTCTCACAGACTTCCCACCAGGGCAGAACCATGCCGAACCAGGGGCCGAAGGATGCGGTGCATTGGGGTTCTGACCTGTGGGCACAGGACAACGGGGCTACCTGGGGACAAGGTGTTTGAGGGAGGAGACAGGGGCGGCTGAGGAGGAGGAGGCCACCCAGTGGCCCCAGACAGAGGCCATGGAGCCACGTTCTCAGGGCAGAGGCTGAGCCCTGGTGTCAGGTTAGCCACACTGCCAGGACAAGTCACCCCCCGAGTCTGTGTGTTCATCTATAACATGGGGACTTTTGGCCACAGTAGCAGAAACCCTAAATGAAACCAGCTTAGGGAACAGGGACAAGAAGCTGCGCTCCGCGGAAGGGCTGTGCAGGAAACATGAGCTGAGCAGGTGGCGGAGGGGTGCAAGCTGGGCCACCCATCTGTCCCCCTCCCCCGGGGCCTCAGCCTCGCCCTCCCCGCTAGTCGCCTCTGCCCCACACCCTCTCCGCACCAGCTCCCTCATGTGGACACCTATGGAGGAGCTCCTCTCAGCGGGAAGGCCTGCCTGGGCAGCCATGGGATATCACAAAGAGCCGTTTCCGTGTGCAGCCGAGAGCCACTCACTACCTCAAAATTGCTTTCCACCCTTTACTGCCCCGCACCTCCTCCCCCTGCACATCTGTGCCCTGGGAATGCAGTCCCAGCAGAGTCTTGGGGCAGAAGACTTGGCCATGGCTCTGTTTTCTGGGAACCTGGGATAAGATAGCTGCTTACATGCTGTGTGACTTTGGACATATTATTTAATCTCTCTGTGCTTCCATTTTCTCATCTGAAAAGTGGGGTCACAACAGCTCCTATCCCTTGGGTTCCAGGGAGTTAAATGTACGGAAAGGACCTAGGGCTGTGGAAGCTTTCAATAAGAGTTAGTGTTTGCTATTTTTATTACCCTGGGTCCAGAGAAAGCTCCAAAGTGGCACGGAGGCAGGTCATCACTGAAGAAGGAGGTTTGGACAACCCCCTCCAGGGCTCTCAGCAGGGGAGGAGCCTCAGGATGGAACCTGCTCATTGTTGCCCAGGCAGCACCCCTGCCCCCACTGTCCACCCTGGGGTGGGGGCACGGTGGCAGCTAGCTGCCCTTGGAGCTGGCTGCTGGGCCAAGGTTGGGGAAGGAGCCTCAGCCCTGGACAGGGGTCTGCAGGCCTTGGCGCCAGGCTGCATGACCCTGAGGAAGGCCTCAGTTTCCCCACTTATGAAATGACATTTACATGCATACCTATCTCTTAGGGGCCTTACCTGGGGTGGGCCAGCAGAGCTCCAAGAGCTCAGTTGGCTAAACACTTAGTGAGCATTTGCCCCAGGGGAGGTCTGTGCCCCAATGTCAGAGAGCCCGGGGATGGGGATGTGGGCAGCGACTGTGGCCTCTCCAGGGAGTCCTGACATATGGCCTGGGGCAGCCAGGAGCTAGGGCCAAGGCAGGCTGGTCACCACTGAGGCTGGACACCCAAACATGCAGTGTACTATCTGCTGAAACCCCATGTCCTACTTAATGACAAGACTTGAAGACCAGGCAGTGGGTGTAAGGAAAGAGCATCCTTAACAGAGTCAGGCTGGGGCCTTCTCAGGTTCTAGCTGACCCTTTCCTACCCCAGACCCTGCTCCTTGATGTACAGTGGACACCAGCAGGGAAGAAATGAAGAGCCCAGGTATGTTCACATTCAGGTGTGAGTGGCTGCTTCCTGGCCTAGCGGTGCCAGCAGCCCGGCCTCCTAAAACAAGAGCAGGGGCAGGTAGGTCCCACTGGCGTCCCATGTGCCAGAGCCAGGCCATGCATCCACACCTGGGGCTTGTGTGTAAGTCGGGACGGCCCTGCCAGGAGGCATCCATCCACCCTGCAGATGGGGACACCCTGAGAGGTTAGGACATGCCAAAGCCCCGCAGCTGGCCATTACAGTCTTAACACCAGAACCTAGGCCTGGCTCTGCAGCACGCATGTAAGTCAGGGCCTTTGTCACTTCAGGTGTGTCAAATTGAGCACAACCCAAGGATGTGTGGAAAGCAAAGTAGTCTTTATTACTTATTACAGGTATGGAGCCAGGGAGGTGGCTCTAAGCTCCATCTCCTGTGGGGTCAGTGCAGGAAGCTTCTATTGGGGAATTAGGGGCGGGGGCGGGGAGCGTGGGGTCAGTGCAGGCAGATTCTATTCTGGGTGTTGTAGGGGGCTGGGAGTTGCCCAAGCGCTTGGGTTCAGTCATCTACGTGCCTGTGCACACACACTGTGGGTTTGAATGAACAATGGTACAAAGCTCTACCCGAAGCAGGAGCTCGCAGTATGATAATGTGCTAAAGGTAACTCCAAGACAACGCAGGGGGTTTGCAGGGTCCGTAGCTCCAATGAGGCTCAGACCCAGTCACGTGAGGGGCTGTCAGGAGACACCTAGTTGGGCTTCTCCTTGGCTGGAGCTGTGGGTTCTGCAAAAGCAAACACATTCCTTCCCTGTGTCGGTCCCTTCCCATCCTCTCTTCTGTAGATGGTTTTCAGCCTTCTGACGGGAGTAACTTCCAGACGCACCCCAACTATCAGGGAGGGATTGCCAAGCTGTGGGTAGGAGCTCAAAGGAGGCTGCCCTTCCCCATGGGGCAAGTGTTGGCTTGGGCTGGGGGGCCCAGTGACAGAGCTCAGTGCAGGGTATAGTCGCAGCTAAATGGATTGTTGCTCTTTCCTGTAATGCTGCCCAATTCTTCTTCCAAATGAGAATCTGATGCCTTGATCTGGTAGGACTTCGGGAGATCCATTCTTTATGGACATCTCCCTGGGGCAGAATGCAGTCAGACCTGGAGCCCCCAACCCCTGAGAAGACTGGGTGAAGCCCCAGGGGGGGACTGGGGCCTCTGGGGTCAGCTTCCATCAGCCCTTTGTGAGGACCTGGGTCACAGAGGAGCCAAGTCAGCCTCAGGGGCCTTCTCAACATCATAACTGTTTCCCCTTGGGCTTTGCCACCATTTGGAAGGAGGAGCATTCACACCCAGGGCCATGGGAGGCTGAAGAGGTGATGGAAAGGTGCAGAAAGTGGGGAAGGCTGCCTCCCACAGTCACCTCCTCTGGGAAGCCTTCCCAGATATCTCTGTATTCTCCAACCTTTTCAGGTACATTCCTTGGAGACTTCCTCCCTGCCACCAACAGCTACCCTGTCACCTCTGCTCCATCTGGGGCTTGGAGCCAGGTTTCCTGGTGGCCCTGAGGTCAGACCACAAAGGCACAGAGCTGAGGGCACTGTTTGCTACACAGAGTTTCAGCCCGGCTAGGAAGGGGGTAACGATGGAAACAGGACCATTGTTTTTTTTTTTTTTTTTTTCTAATTTATTTATGATAGTCATACAGAGAGAGAGAGAGAGAGGCAGAGACACAGGCAGAGGGAGAAGCAGGCTCCATGCACCGGGAGCCTGACGTGGGATTCGATCCCGGGTCTCCAGGATCGCGCCCTGGGCCAAAGGCAGGCGCCAAACCACTGCGCCACCCAGGGATCCCAGGACCATTGTTTGAATCAAGCTGTTGTTTACTGGGCTCCATGCTAAAGCATTTTATGTACATTCTCTTATTTAATCCTCATACCTTATAAAACTGCCATTACCATTATTATTTTATAGAAAAGGACAGGACAGCAAGACACATAGCATGTGACAGAGCCAGACTGAGCCCTAGCGTGCCACCTGCCAGAGCCTTCTTCCAGGTGTGCAGCTCAGGGCTGGCAGCCTTGGGAGGCGGCTTCCAGGGGATCAGAGCGCTGAGTTTTGGGGGTGAGCGTTCTGGGAGCCAAGCTGTGTGAGTAGAGAAGTGGAGGTCGTGGAGGAATGAGGGCCTTGTGCCGGTGTGGGTGTGGCCAAGCAGGCAGCTCCTGGGTTTCTGGCCCTGACTGTGGGCTGAGGGTGTGGGGCTGAGTCACGGCCTCCGAGGATGCCTACATCCTCACACAACCTGCGAATACGTCAATGTCCATGTCAGAAGGGACTTGGACTTCAAGATGGGAGCCTACCCTGGATTATCCAGGTGGTCCCAATGTAGTCCCAAGGCTGCTTGTAAGAGAGAGGTGGCACCTGGGTGGTTCAGTGGTTGAGCATTTGCCTTTGGCTCAGGTCGTGATCCCTGGGGTCCTGGGATCAAGTCCCACATCAGTGCCTCTCCCTCTGCCTATGTCTCTGCCTCTCTCTGTGTGTCTCTCATGAATAAGTAAATAAAAAAAAAATTTTTTTCAAGAGGGAGGTGGGAGGACCGGGTGAGGGGGATGCAGCCAATAACACAGTAGGAGGAGAATGGAAGCTGCTGGCTTAGATGATGGGGTGGGGGCCCGGGGGGTGAGCCCAGGCCTGGGAACTCAAGGCCACGGGTCCTTCTCCAGAGCCTCAGGAGAAACCAGCCCTGCTCACACCTTGATTTTGGTGCAGTTGGAGTTGGTGTGGATTTCCGTCCTCCAGAAGAGAAGCAACATGTGCTTCATGAGTCCCTCGGTTTGTGGCTGCATGTTATAGGAACCATGGGCACACATGGGGGCTCAGGCCACAGTCTGCACAGTGCTTCTAGCAGTGTTGCCCTGCCTGCAGTTTAGAAAGCTAAATTCAACCCCACGAGCACTTCCCAGGCACAATCCAGACACCAGGCAGTGCACTGCCCCCCGCCCCCCACACACACTGTGGCCAGGGAGCCGCCCCAGCCCTGTGAGAGGAGGCAGGAGGCAGGTTATCTCTGACCCTCAGGCTGATCAGAACCAGTCGGACTTGCCCCTGTGGGGCCTTTGTTTATCCCAATGAGGTTACCTGAACCTGAATGGTTCTGAGGCCAGCGCTTCCCGCTGAAGCTGGCACACAGTGCCAGCGATGTGTGTCCGCGGCTGCCCACCTGCCCGTTCTCACCCGCCCCACAGGTGCTTTCTCCAGGCACTGAGCTGGGGGCTCCACTGTGGGGGGATGCACGAGCGCCCGATCCATGCAGCGGCTCCTGGGCTGTGCGCTCTTGACGTGTGAACACACGTGGGCCGGGAAACAGGTGCTGGCATGTCCTCGCTACATGAACCCCGACCTGGAACGACCCAAATGCCCCTCAGTGGCAGAATGGCCCACTTGTGACATATGCATGCCATGGGGCAGCAAGCAGCACTGGGTGACTCCTGGGTCATCGCCAGACTCAGGAACTGATAATTCTCGAGTCACTCTGAGCAAGGGCCGCAGGACCCACGAGATCAGCTACTACAGGACCCCATGGAGAGGGAACGAGGCTCCACGTGTTAGAAGTCAGGACGGGGGCGGGGGGCAGCCTGAGTGGCTCAGTGGTTTAAGCGCCTGCCTTCCGCCCAGGGTGTGATCTTGGAGACCCAGGATCCAGTCCCATGTCAGACTCCCTGCATGGAACCTGCTCCTCCCTCTGCCTGTGTCTCTGCCTCTCTGTGTCTATCATGAATAAATAAATAAAAATCTTAAAAAAAAAAAAAAAAAAGAAAGCTCTATTTAAAAAAAATAGAAGTCAGGACAGGGTGGGGGGCTCCCCAGGCAGGGCTGGGGGGGTTGTAGGAGGAGGGTACAGGACGGTGCTGCACTGCGGGGAGGGCTGGGGGCTTCTGGAGGGGGCTGGTTGCTCTAAGTCTGGGCAGGGGTTAAACAGGACAGTTCACTCGAGCTGTATACTTATGACTACTGTATTTTTAGTGAGTATGTTTTATCTCAATAAGAAGTTATTTTTGAGATCATTGAGTAGGCAATCGTCTTGAACCCTGGATAATGGTGTATGTTAACTGTACTGGAATTTAAAATAAAATAAAATTGGGGATCCCTGGGTGGCTCAGCGGTTTAGCACCTGCCTTCGGCCCAGGGTGTGATCCTGGAGACCCGGGATCGAGTCCCACGCCGGGCTCCCTGCATGGAGTCTGCTTCTCCCTCTGCCTATGTCTCTTCCCCTCTCTCTGTGTGTCTCTCATGAATAAATAAATAAATAAAACCTTTAAAAAATAAAAAATAAAATAAAATAAAATAAAATAAAATAAAATTACTGAGCATGCAGCAAAGATTGCCGGTGATACGGTGGAGAGGTCATTGTCTGGGCTCGAGGAGGTTCAGATTTTAACGCTAAACTGTCTGGCCTGAGGGGCTGCATGGCCCTGGGCACACCGGGGCCCATCTTGGGATCTTGGATTCCTCATCCAAAAACTGGAAGGGTGTGTTATGTGGATTATATGACTTTTGCAGAAATTGAGCAAGATGTTTGCACTGTAGCTAACCTGCCTCCTCATGTAAAAGAAGAAAGAAGCCAAAGTGTTGGAGCCGGACAGGTTTTCCTGTATCCTTGTCGTGCTGGCCACATGGGGATTTGCCTGCATTGCTCACGGCCCAGCTCTCTGACCTTGGCTACAGAGGCAGGCATGTGGTGGACGGGAGAGAGCGTGGTGGGCGTTGGGAACATGACGACAGGGCTGTGGGTCTGGCAGGGTCCCCATTTTTGCATCGTGTGACCTGGGGGAAGCCCTGAGTCTATGTCCTCACCGGTGAAATGAAGCTGATGGTGCCCACTGTGCTGGGCAGCTGTGACACTCAGTGACAAGGGCCCAGCCACAGACAGATGCGGTGCTTTCCCAACACCTGGTGAGGTTCCTAAATTAGGTGGGTCTCTTGCTGGGACCGGTTCAAAGATGACATCTGATCATCCTGACAATTTGTGGATCCAAACTAAGCCAAGACATAGAGGTAGCCAGGGAGCCCTTGTCACACAGAGACCAGGGCATGAGGGCCTCCCTTGCCAGCCTACGAGCCCTGGGAGGGTCAGACACCATGCTGGTGTCCCATTTCCCATGGGTCCTTCTCACGGCCTCGGGGACATGCTGACCCCAGGACCAGAGACACCTCACCGGATGCTGGTCCAGCCTCTCATTCTGAGCTCAGCTCCAGACCCGGCTTGTGAAGCAAACAGGATTCCAGGGAGGGGTTATGATGCAGGAGGGATAGCCACAGCGGCTGCTGGGCTGGGTGCTGCAGCTCAGAGAGGATTCCAGGGGCCTCGGGTCACCACTTCTGCAAGTCCAGGCCTTCTGGGTGGAGACTGGTGCTCCAGCCCCATCTCAGAGAATCCAAACCTGCTTATTTTTAATGACTTTTTCCTCATTATATTTTATATAAATGCTTATGCAAAAAAGGGGGGGCACAGAAAAGCAGAATAAGAAAAAAAAAATCACCCATAACTTCAACATCTGGAGATAGCAGTTGATGGCATTTTGTGTACTTCCTTCAGATTTGGATGCCTAGTGACCAAATAGATTTCGTGGGTCAGAGTTCTTGGTTCCAGGCAACAGAAACTGTTCTGGCTAGCTCTATGAATTAAGGTGTACTTAGGTGATGCATTAGGAAAATCCCTATGATAGCTCTACGAAGCACAGATTTATTTTTTGCCCTTGTAAAGCTCCAGACAGCTGTTCCTGACAGGTGTAGGGTGTGGGGGCTGCTCTGCTTCATGCAGCCACCCAGATACTCAGGCCGCAGGTGGCTCTGCCGCTCAACACATGGACGCCGTTCCGGCTCCTCGGGCCTCCCCCGCCAGCCTGGAGGCCAATAAGGAAAGTCAGAGCCAATCTGGTCCATGAAATTGCCTGGAAACCTCATGGAAAGTAGCCATGTGGGGCCCAAGGTGGCCTAATGCAGGCCACATCTCACCATGGTTTCCATGTTAAGCCCCCAAATACATGGGAACGACTTCCTCAGTCCTCTCGTCGCCAAAACCACTGCCAGCCCACAGGCAACAGCGAGAGGGTGAGGGAAAGGACAGCAGATATACCCCCTATTTGGACGTGAGCTGTCTTTGGGGGACCTCCCTGCATGATTCCCTACGCCTTCGACACACCCCATTGGCATCCGAAACAATAAGCACATAAACAGATGATCAACAAGGTGGGTCCTGAGGGCTGAGCCCATGAGAGCCTTCTGACCACATTCACAGACACGGCTGCGGCGGACAAGGTCGAGGAGATCCGCTGTGGACGAGGCCGCAGGGCCGCGGGGACTCGCACGCGCGGCTGGAGGGTGCACACAGTGGCACCTGGTGACTCCACGAGCAGCGTGGATGTGATCTCCTCTTGGCCAGGGTCCACTCCTGGTGGTTACCGATCAGGACTGAAGCCCTGTGGTCACATGAAGATTTGCCCTGCAGCTTTGTTCAGGATGGCTTGGAGCAGGGCACAAGGCAAATGTCCGTCTGCAGGGTAAAGGGTGAACAAATGGTGTTCTCTTCATGCAACAGAATGCTTCCCATCCATGCCCATGCACCGACACGCACAGAGTTGTGGACACAATGAGCCAGAGTAGCCAGACGGAAGGAACACATCCATGATTGTCCCATGGACGTGCGCCCCATGGGGACAGAGCTCAGAATAAGGAGGAGACTCTCTGGGGTGATGGAGATGTTCTCTCTCGTGCCCAGGGCAGTGGTCACATGGGCAAACACACCTAAGGAGTCATTGGGCAGTCCTCTGGGGCTGTGCCTTTCCTTAAGTGTCATTTACACTTTACTGTGAAAATCTAAAAATTCACAAGGCTGGTTTTCAGGGTTCTCTTTGGGGTTACTGTGCCCCTTGCAAATGAATGCTGGTCTGTCCTTGAGTTCTGGCCCTGCACCAGCTACTGGGGGTGCTGGGGTGGGCCTTGGAGTCAGGCGTGGGGTGCCCATCTGTGGTCCAGGTCCTGCTGGCCTCCTCCGTGAGGCTTGCCACGGGTGAACGTGGGTGCACTCTGCTGCACAGTGACCTGTGGTTCGCTGTGGACTCGGCCTCTACTGGTCATGCTGCTGTTTTCAATTTGCATTTTTTTTTTTATGTCATGAGAGGGAGCTTCTGAAATATTGTTATTGGGATCATTTCTTTGCTCTGGGCCTGACATTTCCTAGGGTCCTGTTCCACAAATTACTTGTTAGCCAACCAGCAAGGGAAGACCTATTTCTGCCAAGCAAGTTATTTCCAAAGGGATTTTTTTTCCCCACCAAGACCATGCTCGTCTTTCCTCTGTGCTTCTCCTAAGAGGGAGGCTCTTGAGCTGGCTGTTTTCTTGTAATAACCATGAGAGTAACAGTCACAGATAGAATCAGATTGTCATCAGAGTAGGTAAAATTGGTTCATATCCATCAGACCCAAGCTCTCTCATGATTTCTATGCCTTCCCAGAGTCGGAGAATCCTGTGAGCTCCTCTGAGGATCCTGAGGGTCCCCCCTGCAGATAGGCCCTGCCCTGCACACACATGTGCAAACACACACACTCACACATGCACACGCACTCACCCACACCCAGGTCTGTGCATTGGGTCAGCTGGAGGCGGGTAGGTGGTGGGGAGGACACGGGCAGGGGTGGGGGAAGCTATCAGCTCCAGCTCGGTGGGGCCACCTTCTTGCCACCTCTTCTCCATGTGCCTTCCTGGAGCAGAGGACCCTAGAGGTCCCCCCCTTAGCTGTCATCTGTGAGGACCTTGCCCTTAGAATCACAGCCTCCTCTCTAAACTGCATTTCAATTTGTCTTTTTGAGGGCAGTGCCCATTCTAAGAGCAACCTAAAGCTAGCTTCTCGGGGGCACATTTTATTTATTTGTGTTTTTTTTAAATATTTTATTTATTTATTCATGAGAGACACAGAGAGAAAGGCAGAGATGCAGGCAGAGGGAGAAGCAGGCCCCCTGTGAGGAGCCTGATGTGGGACTCAATCCCAGGACCCCGGGATCATGACTGGAGCCAAAGGCAGAGGCCCAACCACTGAGCCACCCAGGTACCCCCCCCCCAGGGGCACATTTTAAATCCCCCTTCACTGTCACCATAACTGAAGTGCACTATCTCTGCTTCTGAATCGACGACTCCAGGCTCGTTCTTGGACCTCCTAGCTGGCCAAGCACACTGCGCCATCCTGACAGTGCAGCGATGCATTCTGGCTGGACCCAGAGCCAAGCAGGGTGAGCTGGGTTCAGGCCATGGGGCAGCTGCCACACCAGGGACTGGAACTGATTGTTCCATACAGGGGCCCACCAGAACCAGGCTCCTGGGCATCTTGTGGCCGGGCTGCTGCACGAGTAGCTGGAGTGGTTCCAGGGGTTGGACGAGGGTGGTGAGGGTCTGGGTGACATCGCACAGCCGTTGGTGATGCAGGGAGCGACAGAGGAAGGGATGAGTCTCACCATCCAAGGGGGAAACCAAGTGCTCTGTCCTGGGCTGGAACAGTTTGTCATTTGCTGGGAACCATACTTGCCTTGGGCCTTACTGCTGTGATGGCACCAGCTGAGGCCACAGAAAGTTCTGAGGAAACAATTCAATACGTGCAGCATTACCCAGACACACAGCTGTGTCAAGGCGAGTGTCTTGGCTCCATTCCACTAGAAAAGGGAGGGATATTTCAGCTTTCCATCTTGTTGGGTTTTTTGTGTTCCCAAATGTGTTACTTCCAGCAGAGACATTGACAGGGCTCTTTGCATCGAGTGATAATGGTCAACACTGACTGCACATGGTGCCAAGTGCAGCCCTAGGGGTTATTGTATGACTTACGTAGACACGTATATGTGCGCGAGTGTGTGAGCACATATGTGATCTCATATACCCATATATTCCCGCAACCCTATGAGGTCAGTACTTCTACGGATGAGAAACTGACACGGAGGTAGAGTAGCAGGCCCAAGGTCACACGGCGAGGAAGACGGGGAGCCAGCATCACACCCAAGGGCACTGACAGGAGGAGTTCCAGGGAAAGAATCAAAGTAGGAGGCAGCAGAATTGGCCTCTGGCTCCAGCCCAGCAGCTGATCAGCACAAGCTGGACACACCATTTTTCATGTGCGCACTCCATCGGGGGGCTCTTGGGAGTGATGGGTGCGTTCACCACCTATTTAAGTGATGGTTTCGTGGTTTTGTACATATGTCAAGCCTTATCACATGGTACATTTTAAACACAGGCAATGTGTTGTAGGTGAATGACATCTCAATAGAACTGTGAAGAAAACTGATAGCAACTATATGGAATTAAAATATTTGTAATATTCTACAGTAACTCTTATTTACCTTACGTGACCCATTACAGTGTTTGAGCATGATGCCTAAAATTCATGATTCACTTCTGACTCTTAAGCATTGCTTTGGGTATTTGCTATGCCTCAGACCAAAGTGCCTGTAAAGCCAAGCTAAAAGCCGCAGTGGCTCTGGGAGCGTTCTGTGATCCCGCACCACCAAAACAGGAGACGGGAGTGTGCAAAAGTGCTGTTTATAACAAGATAGTGATCCTTCTGAAATAATGCGTAAAATGAAAATACGGAATATAAACGTTTACTAATTCTGTGCAGCCTGTGAGGCCTCCGGGACCACCCAGACGCCGCAGTAGAGCAAGGTTTCCCAGGGCACGCAGTCAGGTACCTACTAGGTATGCAGCAGCATTATGGATAAAGAATACAATGTACATACCTTGATTTAAAGACGCTCTGTGGCAGAGGAGAGCTAACCATCTTCTGAGCTTTCAGGCAATATTCTTGCAGGTGGAGGGTCTTGTGTCATGTTGAGGGCTGCTGAGGGTGGGTGTTGTGGCAATTTCCTTGTAAACTTTTTTTTTTGAAGGGGAAGGGGCCAAGGAAGAGGGAGAAAAGCTCAAGCAGACACCCTGCTGAATGTGCACAGCCCCACGAGGGGTTCAATCTCATGCCCCTGAGCCAAAACCAAGAGTTGGCCGCCAAACCGACTGCACCACCCAGGCACCCCTGGCAGCTTTTGAAAGTAAGATGATGGTGAAACCTGACGTTTGGATTGATTCTTCCTTTCATGGATGATTTCTCTATAGGGGCAATACTATCTGATAGCATTTTACCCATGGGACTCCCAAAATGAGTCTGTCCTCCGACTGCTTTCTCAACTCAGTTTATGAAATGTTCTAAATCCTTCCTGTCATTCCCACAGTCTACACAGTGTGTCCACTGGGAGTAGCTTCCATCTCAGGAAACCACTTTCTTTGCTCATCCTAAGAAGCAACGTGTTCATTCAGGTTTTATCACGAGATTGTAGCTGTTCAGTCCTGTCTTCAGGCTGCACTTCCGACTTTCGTTCTCATCTGCAGTCTGGAGCCCCTCAAAGTCATCCACGAGGGACAAAACCTGCTTGGGATAAAACAAACTCCTGTTATTTTGTCCTCTTCCCATGCGTCACGAATGTTCTTAATGGCATCTAGAGTGTGAACCCCTTCCAGAAGGTTTTCCATTTACTTTGCCCAGATTCTCAGAGGAACCACTATCTAGAACAGCCACAGCCTTACAAAGGCTATTTCTTAAAGAGTCAGACGTGACAGTCAAAATAACTCCTTCATCCCCGGGCTGCGGCATGGACACTGTCAGCAGGCATGAGGACGTTAGCCTCATTGCCCATCTCCATCCAAGCTCCTGGGTGACCTGGCGCAGTGTCAGAGAGCAGCAGGTCTCCACAGGGTAATTAGGATACCCGGTAGGCCATGTTGTAAGCAGATGTGCTGTCATCCAGGCTTTGGGTTTTTGTTGTTGTTGTTGTTGTTGTTTTTAAAGGTAGTCTGGCTAGGTCGCATGACAATTTTTAAAAAATGTCATTTATTTATTCATGAGAGATACAGAGAGAAAGAGAGGTAGAGACACAGGCAGAGGGAGAAGCTCCATGCAGGGAGCCTGACGTGGGACTTGATCCTGAGTCTCCAGGACCGTGACCTGGGCCGAAGCCAGCGCTAAACCGCTGAGCCACCTGGGCTGCCCTATCCAGGCTTTGTTGCTCCATTTACAGAACACAGAGCAGGATTCTTAATGGCCCTGGGATTTTCCAAGTGGTACATGAGCATTAGTTCAACTTAAAGTCAGCAGCTGGGGTGCCTGGGGGCCTCCGTCAGTGAAACGTCTATACCTTTTGCTCAGGTCATGATCTTAGGGTCCTGGGATGGAGCCCCGTGTTGGGCTCCCTGCTCAGCAGAGTGTCTGCTTCTCCCTCTGCCATTTCCCCCCTGCTTGTGCACTCTGTCAAATAAATAAAATCTTAAAAGTCAGCAGCTGCGTGCACCCCTACAGAAGAGTCCCTCTGTCCAAGCCTTGAAGAATTGAAGCCAGGCACTGACTTCTCTCCAGCCATTAAAGTCCTAGCCAGGTCCTCTTCTGACGTAAGGCTGTTTCACCCACCCTGAAACTCTGTGTTGTCTCGAAGGGCCTCCTTGTGAATGGTCCTAGCTGGACCTTTTGGAGAACCTGCTGCTTCACCAGGCACTTCTGTTATGGAGACGGTGTCTTTCCCTAAACCTCATGAACCCATGCACCCACCTCTGTTGCCTTAGACTTGTCTTCTGCAGCTTTGTCCCCTCTCAACTCTCAGAGTGAGCACCCTGCTCTGGTTGGGGTTAGATTTAAGAACATCGTGGCTGTTGGATCTTCTGTCTAGACACAGTCTTTCTCCAGATCAGCAATAAGCCGGCTTCCCTGTCTTGTCATACATGTGTGCACTGGTTTGGTCTTCAATTTCCTTCAAGAACTTGTCCTTCGCTGGGATGCCTGGGTGGCTCAGTGGTTGAGCATCTGCCTTGGGCTCAGGTCATGATTCTGGGGTTCTGGGATTGAGTCCCACATCGGGCTCCCCGCATGGAGCCTGCTTCTCCCTCTGTCTGTGTCTCTGCCTCTCTGTGTCTCTGATGCATAAATAAAATAAAATAAAATAAAATAAAATAAAATAAAAAATATAAAATAAAATAAAATAAAATAAAATAAAATAAAATAAAATAAACTTGTTTGCATGCACAGCTTGGCTAACAGATGCAAAAGGCTGAGCTTTTGGCCTGTTTTGGCTCCTGACATATCTTCCTCACAAAACCTAATCATTTCTAGATTTGGTTTAAAGTGAGATGCGTGTGACTCTTCCCCTTCACTTGCACACTCAAGAGGCCACTGTGGGCACTGTTCACGGTGCCTCCAACAGTGATGGCAGTAACATCAGACGTCAATAATCCCCATAACATGTATACGGAAAACATTTGAGATATTGGGAGAATTATCAAAATGTGCCACAAAAACACAGTGAGCAGCACTTTCAGAATCGCGGTGCCAGCATATGTGCCCCACACAGGGTCCCATACGCCTTCCATTTGCAAGAAATGCAGTAGGGCAAGCACAAGGTGTGCCCATGCTTTTCCTGCATGGCTCTCATTGAGTGGTTAAAGGCTGATTTCCCTGCCGGCCCATGTGAGCTCCACGCAGGCAAGGGTCTCTGCGTACACGGTCCAAGCCCCAGGGGCCCAAAGCCCTCCTGATGGGAAGACCTCAGTGTCTTGTGTGGGGCACGTCAGTGAGGTGTCTGCCTTTGACTCAGGTCATGACTCAGGGTTCTGGGATCAAGCCCCATGTTGGGCTCCCTGCTCAGCGGGGAGCCTGCTTCTCCCTCTCCCTCTGCCCCTCCCCCTGCTCATACACTCTTTCTGTCAAATAAAATCTTTTTTTAAAAAAAAAAAAGAACGTCGTGTGTGAACTACAAACATGCACCAGGAAGGCCACTCCCTCACTTTCTTTGTTCTTCTGAAACAGACCCCCCGCCCCCTTTCTGGTGGCAGCAGCTCTGGGTGAGGCCAGTGTCCCAGGAGGAAGTGGTTCTTGGAGATAACCCACAGAAACAGCAGCACCAGCTTGGGCTCTGCTGTTAAAGGTGGTGATGGTTATTTCACTAAGGGTCTTGGGGGTGTCATGATGGCAACATGGCCTGGGCGAGGGATGACCCAGACTGGTTAGGTTCAGGGGCTCAGGCATGGCTGGTCTATGGGCTCCTAGGGGTGGGCACTGTGTCCACCCCACTCTGTGCCGTTGCTCCCAGCACGGAGCCAGGCACACGGCAGGTGCACACCCACCGCCAACGGTGATGAAATCAACACTCCACCTTGGGAGCACCGCCGCATTAGGCACCGCATGCACATGGTCTCCACTAATCTTTTTACAACCCTGTGAGGTTGGCATTCTTGCTCCCATTGTACAGAAGGGGAAACTGAGGCTGTGGTGACACCCAGACAGAGGTAGGGAAGCAGAAGTCCCTTGGGAAATTAAAACAATGGCCTGGATCGACAACTGCTATTTTGGGTGCCAACAAACAAATATCCCCTCCTTGGAAAAGCCCCGTGGCTGCTGCCCCTCAGAGCCCTGGCTCTCCTCTGTCTGCACCCCACCAATGTGGCCCCTGTGGGCTCCGCTCCTCCCCGCACTCTGGCTTCTTGTTGCCTTCCCAACGGCTGCTCTCCCTCCTCCCACATTCCCACCTTGGGGCTCTCTTCCTCCCTCTGCACCCCCCTCTCTGGGCCAGCTCGTCAACCCCCTGGCCTCTCAGATCTGCCCCTGCTGATGGTTGCTGGCTATTTCTTCCAGAACACAGCTCCTGCTCTAAGACCTTCAAGGGCTCCCGGTGTCTGTCAGAGGAGAAGCCAAGTCCTTCCAAGGCAGCCAGGACTCCAGGACCCCATCCCCACACTTCAGCTCAGAGCCTTCCTCACCCTCACACTTTGCTGCCCCTTCAGCACGCCCCCTCCCCTCTGTGCTCACTTCTGGGACACGGCACAAAGTCCTTCCTGAGCTCCCTGCCCAGTCTCCGTAGAGGACACCATGGGGAGGACAGTGCACTTCGATGTGTCCCGAAGTAGCTGGTGCTCCAGAGGGAGGATGGGGGCATGGGGCAAGGGGGGCTCGGGAGGCACGGGCCCTGACAAAGGGCCAGTGGAAATGCAGCTACACCGGCTGTCCTGGCGGGCTGGTACTGAGGTTAGGATTCCAGCCTCCCACAGACACAGCACACGGAGGCCCTGTCCTCAGGTGCTCGATAAGTCTCGGCAGCCCTGCTGATCCCATGCATGCGCTTTGGGGGTGGGGTTGGCGGTGGGGTGGGCGTCAGAGGCATGTCCAGGATGTGGCCTGGAGCTGCTGGAAACCGTGCCAGTGTTGATTCAAGTCTTGACAGGTCAAGGTTGAGGCCTCATGAGGAATGGGGCTCACAGGAGCCTGGGAAAAGTTTAATAAAGGAGAGAATCTTCATTAGCTCTTCTATCCCCATTGAAAAGTGAAGGACTCTAAGGCTCAGAAAGGTCCATCACCCACCCAGGGTCACATAGCCAGAGCAACTGCACCAGAATCTGAATCCAGGTCTCCCTGGTCCCTGTGATCCTAACCCCCATCCTGTGCCTTGGATGCCCACATACGCCGCCGTGAGGATATCACTGGCCCAGTGCACAGGACCTGGCAGGTGCGTGGTGCTGGGCAGTGGTTCTCAGCTCTGGTTGGACACTGGAATCACCTAAGCAGCTTTAAAATACTGACTCTTGGGTTCCATCCCAGGGGTTCCGATGGCCCTGGTCTGCAGGGCGGCCTGGACACGGATTTGTCCAAGCTCCCATGGGATCCCTACAAGCTGCCAAGTTGGGGACCCACCGTGCCAGGTGCCTTCACAGTCATTCCCATCTGATCCAGAAAGAAGCCAGAAGGGCAGGCCCACAGGCAGGTGGCAGTGACCACGGCGCACCGATGAGCAGGCAAGCCCAGGCAGGCTGAGGCTCCGCGGCCACCAGCATCTGGCCACCAGCATCTGGCCGCGCAGTGCCGCTCCCTGACCTCCAGCTCCGCCCTCCGCCCAGACGTTACGGCCCGACGCCGGCCTGGGAGGAAGAAGGGATCTCTCCCAGACCAGAAATGGGCAGCTGAATGTCGCCTGCACGTTTAAAGTCCTTTCAGTCTCGCACTGAGCCCGTAGAGGGCAGTGTGCCAGCGACCCGTCCAGCGCGGGGCAGAGCGGGGGAGGGGGGCTGGAGCCGGCAGCCTGCAGCCTGCAGCGCCCCGATAACGCCTGCCGCGCCCGCGCTTCTGCGCCCGTGAGCTGCCAGCGGCCCGGGCAGGTCCGAGGCCTTGGCTGGACCCTCCCTGCCGGGCCAGCCACCCCACGGGCCTCACGCGGGCTCCCAACACCCTCGCGACACGCGAGCCGGGTCCAGCCTTCGAGGTCCGCGGGCTTCCCACCTGCAGACACGCGGGGCGCTGCCCACTCTCGGGAGGCCGGGGAGGCCGGGACACGTGGCCGCCCGCACCTGAGGGGCGCCACTGGCCACCTGCGCCGGACGTCACTGCTCCCCCGCGGGGGCTTCAGGGGGCCCCGGGGCTGCGCAGGAGGCCGGGCGGGGCCAGCACTGACCGCGCACCGCGCCTGCCGGCCCCCGGGACGCCCCTCCGCGGCTGCGCACCCCGCCCACCCCACGCCCTCAGGGCCGCGCTCCGCCGCCCCCGCCCCGCCCCCGCCGTGACCGCACAGAGCACGGCCACCCCCCCCCCCCACCTCCCGGGCGCGGCTCCGCGGTCGCGGACGCAGCTCCCGGGCCCCAGCCCTCGGGGCAGGGTTCCCGCCCGCGCGCCCCCTCGGGCCGTCCGGCCGTCGGACCTGCGGCACCCACGCACCCGGGGCGCACGCACCTGGGCGCAGGGCGGCCCCCTCGCCGAAGCCCCCTTCCCAGCTCCCCACCATGGCCCGGGGCGGCGGCCAGAGCTGGAGCTCCGGGGAGTCAGACGGGCAGCCGGAGGAGCCGCCGGCCGAGGAGCCGGGGTGAGCGGGCGGGTCGCGCGGGCGGGCGGGCGGGCGGGGCTGGGGGCTGGGGGCCGGGCAGTCGGCCGTCCGGGCGCGGGGGTCCTCGAGCGGGGAGGGTCCCGGGGTCCGGGGTCCGGGGGTCCCGGGGTCCGGGGCGGGGCTCTCGCGTCCAGGGACCAGGTTCGGGGTCCGGGGTCGGGTGTCCCGGGTCGGGGATCAGGCGTCCCGGGTCCAGGGTCTAGGGTACGGGGTCGTGGCTCGGGGGTCCCGGGACCGGGTGCAGGGGCGGGGTCCGCGGGTCGGGTGTCCGAGGCCCGGCGTCCTGGCTCGGGGTGCCCCCTCCCCCTCCCCTCCCCCCTCCCCTCCCCTCCCCCCTCCTCTTCCCGCCCCCTCCCCCCACCCCTCCCGCCGCCCGCCGGGGCGCCGCCGGAACCTCCGCGAAGGTTCTGGGCGTCTGTGGCGTCACTGTCTCCTCGCGGAACCTTCCGCCGGCGCCGAATAAAACCCGCGGCGGAGGAGCCGGAGGCCGAGTGCGGCGGTGCCCGCGGCGGCGGCGGCGGAGCGGGAGCCCGAGCGGGAGCGGGAGCGGGAGCGGGAGCGGGAGCGCGGGCGGGCGGCGGGTCGTCGGGGGCGCACTGACCGGCCTCGCCCGCCCCGCCCGCCCGCAGAGCCAAGATGGTGAAGGAGACGCAGTACTACGACATCCTGGGGGTGAAGCCCAGCGCGTCCCCCGAGGAGATCAAGAAGGCCTACCGGAAGCTGGCGCTCAAGTACCACCCGGACAAGAACCCGGATGAGGGCGAGAAGGTGCGGGGGCAGCAGACGAGGGGCTGGGGTCGGCTGGGGTTAGACTGCGGGTGTGGGGGGCTGCGGTCAGGGTCACCGCGGGCCCTGGGACCCCTGGGGACCCCTGCATCGCGTCTCCCCCGGTGGGCAGGCCCCACGGCCCCTGCAGCGCGGGTGGGCACAGGCCGAGGGCGGCTCGGAGGAGGGGCAGCCCTCCCCCCACAAACGGAGGCGCGGCCGGCAGAAGTCATGCACTTGCTGTGCTGGGTGGAATTTTGTGTTCTTTCCTCCTGGATGCAGAAGCCCAGGGGACGAGCTGCTTGGACCTGGGCCAGTACCAGGGCAAGCCCGGGTCAGGCTCGGTGGCCGGACCCAATTCCGTTGGTGTGCCTAGGTCTTGCTGGGTCAAGGTCGTCAGGCCCTGAATGATCCTAGTTTTGAAACAGACACGCAGATCTCTACCCTGACACATCATTTTGCAGGATTATTCCACGTTTTCGGTGACAAATGACCCACAGTTGATTCTAAGGACCGAGTGCCTGGAAATACTCTGTCTAATGGGGACCTGAATGAAATGTTCCTTGCAGGGGGCAGAGCCAGCCTGAGTCGGTGACTGGCAGGACCTAAACTGAGTCTTGGGAAAGCTGCTGGCAGTCCCAGCCCTCTGTCCACTGTCTGCCACTTTCTCATGAAACTCTGGAAGTCTCAGTGGTGGTGGGGAGGCTCCTGGAACAGGGCCAGCACTGACACCCAGGCCGCTGGGGAAGCCGCCGTCCGGCGCCCAGACCCTTGGAGACCAGGCCAGCCTGCGTTCACTCTCCACGAGGAGCCGTCTGCTGCAGGAGGGGCGGCTGCTGGCTGCCATGATGGCATATTTATATTTAGCCACATGTGCCGAGCGTGGCTGTCACAAACGTAACATGCTCTCCTGTGAGACGTTTGTGCATTGCTCACTCGCGTTCTCATCTATATTTAGAGGGCTTACTGTAGCTTTCACAGGCCCTGGCTTTCTGCGCACTGCTAGTGATTCAGGACGTGCTAGCAGGGTCGGTGGAGCCTGTTGGTGAGGATCTCCCGCGAGGGGAGCACGTCCAGGCTTCTGGTGTGACACTCAGAAGGCCGCTTGAGCCTGTTCCGGGTCACATCTCCGAAGTTCAGGGCTGTGCATGTGCACGTGGAGTGGGTCTGTGCTCTAGAACTTGGGCTTGACCTCCACAGCATTTCTGTAAGTGTTGTCCTGTGCGGACCTGTGGCAGGGGCCATGTGGTTTGTTTTCAACCTTTTAGAGCCAGGCACCAAACCCTGTCACCTAAGTGAGGCTCTTGGTGAGTAGGCAGGGTTTTGTCATGTCCCCCCCATCTCGTGAAGCACGAAAGCCATCAGTGTGGGGGTTCCAGCGGGCTGCCCTAACCCCTGCCCAGAGCCTCTGGCCCCGTCCTCCCCTCCCTGGTGGCGGCCAGGGCCTGCTGTCCGGCTTTCGTAGTGCTGGCACTAGGATGTGTGCAGGCTGGCTGAGTGAGGGGCACTGTGCGGGAGGAGGAGCAGACCCCGTACCCAGACTGTTTGGGAGGGAAGCTGGGAGCCCAGCGGCCATGGGGCTGCAAATCAAAGGGGGGTGAGGAGACGGGGATGCAGTTCATAGAAACCTGACAGGAGACTCACTGACCCACCAGATCCCTACTTTCTGGTCCTGCTGTGTGCTGGGCGCACGGTGTAGACTGCTGCTTTCTCCTGTATTTGTCATGGGGAGAACTGGCACAACTTTTTTTTTTTTTTTTTCCCTCCTAAGGTTGTCACTGTATTATTAATGTCTCTTCAAAAATAGATTCACTACTTTCCTCTGTCGGGAGGCAAGTGAGCCAGCTCTGGGTGCTGGCTTTTGTTTTGTGCCCTGTTGTCCTGGGTTGCTAAGCATTGGGCAGCCCGTGCTTGCTGTCAGGTGCTCTGCGGAGTCTGTACTTACCCCCTCTACGCTGCTTTTCTGCAGGATTCCCGGGCAGGGGGTCAGGAGGCCAGTCCCCTTTGGGGGCCGTGCTGGGGGCATATTCTTGGCTGTTACCCTCATCAGCTTGAGATGAGTTTGGTTTTTTTGGCCAATTTCACTGTAACTTTTAGTCTGAATAATAAATTTTCAAGTTAAAAATCATTAAAAAAATCATAAAAGAGAGCATTACAGTACAGGAAATATGAGACTCTAGAGAAAACCCCCCCATGTACACATCTCCCAATGGCTTTTCCTGTGCCTCTCTGCAGGCAGCCTTTTCCAGGTGGTTGATCCTGCATGGTCATCCTGCTAGCTTTTCTTCTTACCACCTAATATTCTATCACAAACCCTCTTCCAAGTTACAACATCATCTCAAAGTCATTTTTTCCTGGCTGAACGGTGATCTCATTAAGGTCCCCTGGCAGATGATCACAGTCTGAAAGGTGAGCTGGTGTGGATTTTCAGCTTAGAGGACAGGGTACAGGCCGGAACCCAGATTAGACTCTGGAATTCTGGTGCCTCAGAGGTGGGCCAGACCTGCTCATGCTGGTGGGAGCCCTGACCCTGGGGGAGACGCTCCTCTGATGAATTCCCAAGTGACGCGGTGTTGCTTTGCTTCCTAGATTGACCAGAGTATTTGGGGAGTGTTTCTAGTGGAAATTCTCGAGAAGTGTATTTATCTGGTCCATGATGTGCGCCCCTACTGTCAGCAGGAAGTCGAAGGCATAGGGAGCAGGTGCAGGTCACGGACAAGAGTCTGATTCTGACATCCCTTGAGGACTTGTTTGTTAGGTCTTACTTATTATTGATGAATTACAGATTTCGATCTCTCTCAGGAGTCTGTAATACAAGAGAAAACCTAGCTTCTCTGTTGAATTTCCATATTTGCTTCCTCAGAGCACATTTTCCTGTTTTACGGAGCCAGTGGTGTTGTGGGCTATTCTCTCAGACTGCAGACGGCTCTGCAGGGCCAAGACCCTTCTGCCCATATTCCTCTAGAATTGAGCCATTCACCTGACAATATCTGCCACCTGCCTTTCGCACGCAAACGTTGTTCTAGGCCCTGGGACACAGCAGTGGACGAAGCTGAGCTCAAAGTAGACTCCGTGGGGCAGGGGGAGAGGGGGGTCTGACGGAAGCCTCAGGGAGCGTGAGGTGGTGTGGGCTGGCCACATGGCCCAGAGCGAGGCCCGGCTCGGACTCTGGTGCCACAGACCACCTTTGGGACCTGGGTCAGAGGACTGGTGGCCCACCATGGCAGCAGTGTGCTCAGCGGAGACGGGCTTGAGGAGGTGGGAGGCCGTTGGGATTATGGCTGTGATGTAGGTGCAAGCTGGTGGCCTCCATAGGCTGGGTAGGTGGAGTGGCAAGAAGGGGTGGATTAGGGATAGTGGACTGTGTTCTAATTTTACTTTAAAACCTTCATGTACCTGGAGGAGAGGTGGGCGTGGGGCAGTGAGCACCTCACGCTGTAACCAGGGGCAGCCTCTGCTTCACCAGCCTCTCGTTATGCTTGCAGGCCTCATAGCCTGTCCCCCGAAACACTTCAGTGTGTTTCTCCTGTGAAAACCCCATTGTACGTAACCGCAGTCCACTTAGCACGTTGGAGAAGTTGAACATCAAGGAATAAACTCACATTCTCTGGTCGTTGCAACGTCTCCTGTAGTGATTTTCCCTAGTCCTGGATCACACGCTGCACTTTGTTCTCTTTTAGTTTTGCAGAATGTCTTTCAATTTGGTTTTTCTGATACCTTTCTTACAATTGGATTCTGGTGACATACTAAGCGTGAGTGCGACATGTGGGGCATTTTGTGTGTCAGGGTGCTGGAGGTCAGCATTGGGAGGCAGTGCCAGAAGGATGTGTTGACAGATGAGAGGGACAGGAAATGAGGTGTTGGTGTTGGTGTTAACTGAGCTGGGGAGACCGGGTGGGGGTGTGCACGAGGCGTCTCACGCAGGTAAACTGGGGAAGTAGTCCTTGTGTCCCTAAGGCCTGCGGCCGTACCTGGGAGCCTGGGGTAAGCCCTGGCCTGGCCTGACTGCCTCTGGCTTCCTGTCCGGGGCAGCTGAGGTAGGGAGGAGTGTCCATTCCCCACCACCACGGCACACTCTCTCGTGTTCATTGGCTCCTTAGCAACGCTGGCCCTCGGTCCCTGTCCGTGAGGGGAGCACACGGGCTGGCCTGCTGGTCTGGGTGTCAGGGTACGGAGTACCTCCATCATTGCATTCCTTGCCGTGGGTTGCTTCAATGAAACTCAAATCTTCTTTCTTTTCTCTTTCTCTCTCTTTAAAGTTTAAGCTTATATCCCAGGCATATGAAGTGCTTTCAGATCCAAAGAAAAGGGACATTTATGACCAGGGTGGTGAACAGGCGATTAAGGAAGGAGGCTCAGGCAGCCCCAGCTTCTCTTCGCCCATGGACATCTTTGACATGTTCTTTGGTGGTGGGGGACGGATGGCTAGAGAGAGAAGAGGTAAGTGCTTTTTAAAGGCACTAAGCAAGTTTTATAGTTTTAAAATCCTACATGTTCCTGGAATCAGGGTGGACCTTCAGCTGTAAGTGTTTCCCCGTTCTGTGGTATCCAGGCTACCTGGAGCCTCCTAGCACCTGATGCACTCACCTGACACCTGCAGATGCCACCTGAGAGGCAGCAGATGGGGTGGCGAACAGAGAGGAGGAGGGGAGCTTGTCCTGTTTCTCCCTTATTGGGCTCAGGCCCTTGCACATCCTATGGGACATCATGGCACCTCCTGCCCTGCGCCCGTGTAAGCTGTTTCTGGCTGGCACTCTGCAGTGTGTGTCATTTTCTGGGGCTGCTCAGATTTTCCAGAGAATGGAATTCAAGCCATTATGTGGGGACATCTTTGTAAGAGACCACCTGCCTGTGTCTTTGGAGGTGAGTCATGGTTGGCAGCATCACCTCCTGGGGTGAGGTGAGGGCCTTTGTTCTGGGGATGGTTTCCCCACCTCTTCCCTCCTGCCGGCCCGGAGCCGCCCCTCTGGCTGTAGGCAGTGGTCTCTAGTCGCCGCTTCCCCCAGGTTACCAGGGACCTGGAAACTAGACAGCCAGCCAAGCTTATTAAAATCCTGGGGCCCTGGATGGATAAGGCGGTACTTGTTCTCACATTATAATCCATTCTGAGCTTCAGAAGCTTGGTCATCCAGTCTTGAACACAGGGTGCGGATAATCAGCTGATCACGAGGACAAGCCCTGGCCCCATGACCCCTGTGTCGCTGGCTCGGATAATTGACAGGGACACAGTTACAAGCTTGGGTCTTGAGGTGGACAGCTTCATACTGAGTCCAGTTGTCTTTCCAGGTTAACAGCAAATAAATGGGGACAGTGTGTCTCCACGACAGTGTGAGCCCCAGGGGCAGTTGTGGGCTGTCTGACCCTGGCCTGGAGCCCCAAGGTGCAGGGTCCACAGATCAGGTGTCAGCAGAGTTCCCACTTGACCACAGATTACAGAAAGGCTCAACCGTGCAGAGCTACAGAGCATGAGGCTCAGGGAAGAGTTTCGGTTAAAAGTTCCCAGACTGGTGGTCACACCATCTTCGAGGGAAGGAAGGGCTTTCCTGGGGAGGACCCATGGCCCTGCTGGGGGCCTCCCCTCCCCACCATCGCTCTCAGGTTTGTTCTGAGGAGATGGGAAGTCTTACTGTTGACTTCTATAAATGATCGAATAACCAGCTCTTCACTACAAAGGGCATTTGTTCTCGGCTGGGGGAGGCGGGTGGGGCTGAAGCAGCACCTCCAGTGGGAAGGGAGTGTGGGCGTGGCTCCGCAGCTAGGGCTCAGGCCTCAGGCAGGCGGGATTTTCCATGGCCCGTAGTGTCCACTGTGGTACTAACTGTGTCTCTCTCCTCCATAAGGCAAGAACGTCGTACATCAGTTGTCTGTAACTCTGGAAGATTTGTATAATGGAGTGACAAAGAAGTTGGCCCTCCAGAAAAATGTAATTTGTGAGAAATGTGAAGGTAAAAATTAATGTTTGAAGGAGTCCTATAGCTGATCCCTTAGATCTAGAAAGTTCTGATTGTTTTCTAATTCAGAGAAAAAGAATTGTGTATCTTTTCAAATGTAAGGGTCAAACAGTTGCAAACAGGTAGCCTAAGGGCTGAATCTTAGTTTGCCCTGTATGCTTTTTCTTTGGACTGACATTTAACATGTTGATCATTATTTTGAACATTAGAAACCTGAGATAGTTCACCCAACTTAGGGGCCAGATAGGAAGTGTTCCAGGTCCAGGGGCTACAGGGTCCCCAGCGGCTGTTGGCACAAATAAGCAGATGTGCCTGGGTGCCAGTAAAGCCTGATTCACAAAGCCAGGCAGCTGGCCATAGTTTACTGTTCCTGACTCAATGTAACTCCATGTAAATGTAACTAACACAGTTTTTAAAAATAGGAATTTTCAAGAAAAGTCGTGTCTGGTGATTTCAGACACACGTCCTGAGTTGGTTGAGCTGGGCTGCCCCACGCCAGGTCTCTCAGCCCAGCCCCCTCGGTTACCTGTAGGCAGGGGTGGGAGACAATATCGCTGGTGAAGCTCAAGGAATGCATTTGGCTGGGCATGGCCAAAGCTACAAACATTTGAGGTCATGTGTTAACATCTGGATGTTACTGCTTGGTTAGAATCATCCAGACTCTGTGCATTGCTTTCCACGCCTATAAATAGAGCTCCAACCCCGGGGTCCCATGTCAGGGCCCAAAACCCCTGCCCTGGCGCCCAGAGGGACGGGCTGTCTGCAGAGGAGCCTGGCTCTCACTCCTGCCGCACCTCCCTCCAGGTGTTGGCGGGAAGAAGGGGTCCGTGGAGAAGTGCCCTCTGTGCAAGGGCCGCGGGATGCAGATCCACATCCAGCAGATCGGGCCGGGCATGGTACAGCAGATCCAGACCGTGTGCATTGAATGCAAGGGCCAGGGCGAGCGTATCAACCCCAAGGACCGCTGTGAGAGCTGCAGCGGTGCCAAGGTGATCCGAGAGAAGAAGATTATCGAGGTACACGTCGAGAAAGGTGAGGCTACACAGCTTAGCACTCCACACCACTGGGAGTGCTTCCGGCAGCTGACTGTGGGGTGCACAGGTCAGGCTTCTGGGATGTGGGACGCAGGGCAAGACATCCGGACGGGGCCGAGTGTGCCCCAGCCCTCCTGTTCCCAGTTCCCCACCTGGCTTCACTGCCATCCCCATCACCAGCCCAGTCTGCCTGCTGCAGTCTGCTGCCTCCAGATCAAAAACGATCCATTTTGAAGGTTTTTCAGTGCCCTCAAAGGTGCTTGACCTTGATTTTGGTTAAGTGCCCTCCCGTCCTCCTCAAGCCATCCCCTTGGAGTCACGGGGCATCTTTTTCTTGACCACCTCGGCCGTTCACTGGCCGGAGAGCTCCTTCCTTTACACGTGACCCCCGACTGCCGAGATTCCCCCACGTACAGCCCTCCCCTGCTCTCCATCCTGCTGACACTGTCATTTTAAGGCCTCGCTCATTGTTAGTGGTTCTCCAGGTATTTCTGGATTATTTTGTGAGCTCCTAATCTGGTGAATATGTTCTACGTGAGAGATGAGACCAAAGTACACAAATCAATACCCAAACCAACACGGGCATCCTTAGAGGACTTCTGTTTAAGCATTCTGGTACACACCCCCAGAGCCTTGCACCATGCGTGCAGCATCAGTGGGTGGTGACCATGTGCGTGCAGTGGCGGGTGTGGCAGCCACCCAAGGGGCTGTGTGCCAGGGGAGGCGTGGCCTTCTTTCTCTTGGCGATCCAGCTATTGTTCTGGTCCCCGTGCCCATGAGGTTGGGAGGTTTGACGAGTAAAAACCCTCAGGGGACTGTGTGCCATCTTCATAGCTTTGTAGAAAGTATGGTTTTTTTAAGAGAGAGAAATGCTAATCAGAAAGGATGATGTCTCATAGGTATGAAAGATGGGCAAAAGATACTGTTTCATGGAGAAGGAGATCAGGAGCCTGAGCTGGAGCCTGGCGATGTCATAATTGTACTTGATCAGAAGGATCATAGTGTCTTTCAGAGGCGAGGCCACGACCTGATCATGAAAATGAAAATTCAGCTTTCTGAAGCCCTCTGTGGCTTCAAGAAGACGATAAAAACGCTGGACGACCGAATCCTCGTTATTACATCCAAGTCAGGTAATGTTTCAGGGGCGTGTCTGTGGCTGTCGTGCTGAAGGGCGGCTGTGTGTGACATGGCTGGCCGCTGGCCTGGCTTCGCACTGGACAGTAGTGAGACTTCGTCTTCTTTGAGTTGAGTCATCGCTAATGACTTGAGAAGTTTCTGAATGTTTTAAATATTCTAGAAAAAAGAATTCAGAGTCAGGGGAAAGAGCCTCCCACAGGAATCCTGGCATCCAGTGCTCTCACTGGAACCTGCCAATTTAACTCAAACTTTTAAAAATTAATTGGGTAAGACATGAGGGGTAACAGGTGGTGGCAGTGCCACCTTCCTCATGTGCCCCCCCAGCTCACGTGCTGCTGATTACCCATCAGGGATATTTTAAAGTAGAATTTTCCTCAGAAGACGTTGCCTGTCAACTCAGCCTTGGCTGCTCATGCAGACCCACTCACCTGCACACGCCCACGGGGGCGGGGAGGGGCCAGAGGAGGACGGCAGAAGGCGGGGGGGTGTGTGGACTGAACTTGAAGCAGTCTCCAGGTAGCACGGAGATGACTCATCCGTGTCAGCACGCATCTGGGCAGTGGTGGTGGTGGCTACATACCCAGGCTCCCTGACAGGGTCAGGAGCAGCTTGCTGAGGCATCTGAGGTTTAGGGTGGGTGGGGATGCCCGCTGCCTCTCCAGAGGCGGTAGTGGCTGGTAGCTTGAGCGGATCTTGAGCTGCCTGCTTGCCTGCTGGCTTCTTTCTGTGGCTTCGTTCCCTCTGCTGCTTCTCTCTGTTCTTTCCCTCCACTTTCTTCCTTTTCTGGACATAAAATGATACGGATTCTATATCCAAGCCTTGATCAGAGTTCTTTAATTTTTTATTTGGAAACCACTTCAAACCAGAAGTTGTAATGATAAACACAGTACGTGATCTGCCTGTTGTTAACATTTGACCTACTTTCTCATTTTGCCACGTGCGTCTACACTGATGTGAGGGGACATGGCAGGGTAACACGCCACTCTCATGAAAACATGAAATGCAGCCCTCACAAGGTCCCTGGTTCCTCCGCTTGCTCGAGTGGGGGCCTTGGGGGCCACGGGGGCCACAGCCTCCCTGAAGCCCCAGGCAGCAGTCATGAGTGTGAGGTCCAGGCCTGCTCCTGGGGCCCTATCCCTGACCGTGGTGCTGAGAGTGCAAGCAGGCTGGCGTCAGTGCAGCTTTAAGATGGCTCATCCTCCTTGGCCACAGTTGATGGGCAGCCTGGCTCTGGGTCAGTGATGGGGGGCAGAGGAGACCCCACCTCCTCACGTAGTGACAGGGAATGGCCAAGGCTTCAGAGAACCTTCCACTGGAGTAATCTCCTCCTCCTTCATTTATTGTCCTTTCCCTTCACCTTCTCATTTGGGCTTCTCGTTGCTTGGCTGCTGCTTCCTCCTCTGTCTGCTGCCGAGGGCTGAGACTCAGGGTTGGGGGGGGCAGGTACCTGGAACTGCTGGAGGGCCTCATGCGTGTATCTTCCCAGCCTCCTCTGAAGTAGAGGCAGAAGCATGAGGCGTAGGGACAGAGATGGGAGAACTTTCCAGCCCATAGGACGGCCATAGGCCCTGAGGCTGAAGGCCCCACACCGAGTAGGACCCTGCCGCTCATGACCCAGAGAGGGTCCTCGGCACCTTTCCCTTGGCAGGCTATGGAGCAACCATGCTGGGCGTCCCCTCCCCACCCTCATTCTGCATGGAGCTAGCTTCTGGCGACCGTTGCGCCCTTTCTTTTTCAGGGTGGTGGTGGGGAGACAATGTTTTTAGATGTGGGCCAGAACCCTGGAGCTCAGGGGCCTAAACCCCATGATGCCTTTAGAACGTGCATCGTGGGCAGTGCCGGAAGGCAGGCTGGACCACCTGCAGCTCCCAGGCTCCAGTGCTCTGGTCTGGTCGGCATTCAGAGTGGTTTACCTTGTGCTGGAGGGGCCAGCACGTTGCCCGGGGTGCTTCCCCTTGCCCTCCAGCAGGGTCTGTCACCAGGCCACTCCCGTCTTCTGCTCCATAACTGACCCTTCTCTGCGGCAGGCGAGGTGATAAAGCACGGGGACCTGAGGTGTGTGCGTAATGAAGGGATGCCCATCTACAAAGCGCCCCTGGAGAAGGGGACTCTGATCATCCAGTTTCTAGTAAGTTCCAGATGGTGGTCGTGGGCTGTGTTAGGCATGCCTCCCTGGGAGGGGCAGCTGCTACCTAGCTCCACCTCACCCTCCACAGGTCATCTTCCCTGAGAAACACTGGCTTCCTCAAGACAAGCTTCCTCAGCTGGAGGCCCTGCTGCCCCCACGGCAGAAGGTCAGGGTCACAGATGACATGGACCAGGTGGAGCTGAAGGAGTTCAACCCCAGCGAGCAGAACTGGCGTCAGCACAGGGAGGCCTACGAGGAGGATGAGGACGGGCCACGTGCTGGGGTGCAGTGCCAGACAGCGTGAGGGACCAGACAGCTGGACTAGCGTGCCCTGCGCATAAAGTTGGCACAATGAAAATGGCATCGCCTAGTGGGCTCGTGTCTGGGGTGTCCTGTGTGTGTGTTCAGCCTTCTCAGTTGCTGAGTCGTCTTGTTTTTTTTTTTTCTTTTGGTTGTCACTTAAGTTACAGCTTTATATTTAAATGTTTCAAGTGTAAATCACCTCTAGTCTGCATATGGAATGTTTATTTACATTTTCAGGATACTTTTGAAGCGCCAGTGGCTTCGCCATAACCACCAGGGCAGCTGTTTGTAGACCCCTAGGCTCGGCCTCCGGCACGGATGGCTTCCCTGCCCCCCTCCCGGGGCTGCTGCTGGGATGGTCCTGAATCTAGATTCTTCATGAACCTCCCCCAAGACAAAAGCACAGCTGTGGCCTGCACTTGGTCCACATAAAATGGGGGGCGGGGGGGGGGGAGTATGATCATCTGTCCTGGAAGCTTCCAGGCCTTGTGGGGGGAGGATAATCCAGTGTTGTCTACGAAGCGCTGACCCCACACCTTCTCCTCTGTGGTTGTGATGACTTTCTGTTGGCAGCCTTTGCACTGCTCTCCCACCAAAGTGCTTACCGTAAAGACAAGGACACCCCCAAGTGCTCCATAGCCTCAGGGCAGCAATGGAAGCCGCAGGAGCAGCCTGGTCTGGGAAGGCACCCCCTCCCAGATCTGGCTCCCTTTGACAGATGGTTCCTCTGGCTACATGGCCATGGAACAAAGGGCTTCTTGCTGAGGGGATGTGGTTCTGGTGAGCACACTGCCTAGCCAATGCTGTGCACTGTGGTACGGGCTGCCTGCCCAGATGGACGGTCCTCACCGCTTTACTCCCAGCAAGTGGCCACAGCTCATGTGTAGGGTCATCATAGCCCTTAGCCGTCACTGGTACCTTCCTTCCCACTGCAGTTGGGAGAAGCTGCTGGGCTACAGAAGGGGTCACTCGTCAGACCTGCCCTCTCTTGGTTCTGCAGAACCTGCAAGTTTGATGCAGACCAGGGCCACCCACAGTAGGGCTGAGGGGCCCCACAGGCCCACACTCAGGGTGAGCCAGCTCGCGGGACCAGGCTCCAGCAGGACTGTGTGGGCAGGCAGGCACCACTTGCTCAGAATAGGTAACCCCCAGTGCCTGCTGTTCAGGACAGCCCTAAAACCTACTCTTCCAACCAAGCCTGTGTGCAAACCCATTTACAAATGGGACCATAGCTCCAGGGTGTCCTGTCTATACCACAACTTCCTGATCACCGCCGCACAGCTACTGCTGACGGGGTGGCATTACCTTCAGCTCCTTCCTGGTGGCAGGAATGGGATTTGGAGGATGTTTCTTAAAACTGACTCCACCTGTATCTTTGTCACCTCAGAATTAAAATTGAGCTGGTCTGAGAAGAATGGCTCTGGCTGTTGACATTTTCTTGAGATCCAATGAGGGTGTTAAGTGCCAGCCTGCCTCATGCTGCTGGACAGGCGCTCCTACCTGGGGTGAAGGTATGTGCAGACATCAGGCATACAGGCAGCTGTAGAGAGAAGGGGTGGTGTCTGGTGGCAGCTGTGGTGCAGGCTTTATTTGGGGATGGCACAGGCTTTATCTGGGGATGACAGGGGCTTGGGGGACAAGCATATAACCTCACAGGCATATGGAGTCAGTAATAAAAAGCAACTAGCTTCAGAGTGTGAGCCATTTCCATGCAGACCCCGTTGAAGGGACACCAGCTTCTGGGGTATGGAGGTGGGGCTGGCACGTACGGACACCACAGGCAATACCCCCCTAAAGTCTAGGGTGCCATGTGGCAGGTGACATTCAGGGTACCAAACATGCCCAAATAGCAGAACTCCAGGACATTTCCCCCCCGGGCAAATACCCTGCTCCCTTCAGGCCTCCATTCAGAAGCTTCTGCAGGACAGATACCCCGAGGAGAAGCCTGCAGCCATCTCAGCTGGGAGGTTTGGGAGGTGCCCGGATCTCTGCATCTCTGGGGCAGATCCTCCTCCCACTCTCCTACCTGCAACAGGGCAGGTCAAAGAGCCCAGAACGCAGTGTTTGTGTTATGAACACTTTATGTTAAAGTATGAACAGATACCATATCTACAAAATTTAAGCTTCTGTTCCAATAAACACTCTGTTTTGTTAAAGCTAGAGAGGTACGGAATGTCATGACCTGCACACCAGCCTGCGAGACTGGTGTTTACACGGGGCAATCATAGACGTGGATTTCCTGGTCATCGCCCACGGACACAATCTTTGAGCCATTTCCATTGTATTTTACTCCCCAGACCTGTACATCAAAGAAAAAGAGAAAGCAAAGTTCTCATGCTTTCATTCTTCACGAGCAAACATCCTTCTCTATTCTCACTATACTGAATCTAGAAAAACAGTGAGATGGGGATGTTCTGGTGCTTTCTGAGCCAGTACACTCCAGGGCTTTCCCTTAACCAGGCACCTTGCATTGCTAGGATTTATCATCCCTCCCCTCCCATATTCCACAGTGTCATTTCTAAACCCAAATCAGGATATCTACAAACCTTTCCAGAGTTTCAGGATCTGGGGAGTGACCTTATGCCATGAAGCTGGTACCCATAGGACTGGTGCGGGCTCTCATTTGTGTTTCCAGAAAGAAGGCCCACAACTGCCCTGGGGGTACTGCCTACGGGGAAAAACTGCTCCTCACCTCACTCCTGTGCCCCCATGCCCAGCCCACGAGTCTCTGTTATCAGAGCCTCTGGAGCCTGTCTGTTCTCACAGCTGGACCAGTAGGCATCAAGGAGCCCTGGTTTTACTTGCTATGTTAAGTCAACGGTCATATCTCTTTCCTGACAAAACTGACTCTGAGTGGGGGTTCCAGCCCTGAGTCCAGTGCTTGCACCTGTTAGGCCGACAGCCTTACTTCCACCCAAACACTCCTGAGACCGCATCATACTCTGAGCCACGTGCAGCCAGATTTACTCGCATATGAAATGTTGAAGTCCAGAGGTGAAATATCAAGATTAAATCCCCTCGACTTCATTAGCAGTCATTATTTCACATTAGATGTAAAGAAGCATAAACAATTATATTCACTTCAAGCTGCATTCCAAAGAGGTCATCGGGGCTGCTGGTTGGCTCAGTTGGTAGAACATATGACTCCTAATCTTGGGGTCATGAGTTTGAGCCCCAATATTGGGTGTACATATACATTACTTGAAAAACAAAAATACGATAAAAAACCTGGGATCTTCATAAAAACATTAAAAATATATTAAAAGTCAACTTTTTACTGCCATGGGCATTTTTAAAAGTGACTAGCTTCCTGAAACTTGCTACTCAAAGTGGTTGGGACCAGCAGCATGTGCCCCTCCTGGTGCTGGTTACACATGCAGAAGCCCAGGCCCCGTGCCAGACCTAATGAATGGAAGAGCCCCAGGGATTCCTGATGCAGAGGCACTACATCAGACCACCTTTTCCTTTCACATCCACACGGGCAAAGACAAAAAGTACCCTGGGAGAACAGAGTCACCGCCTCATTTAAAAAGTGAAGCAAAGGGATGCTGGGTGGCTCAGTGGTTGAGTGTCTGCCTTTGACTCAGGGTGTGATCCTGGAGTCCTGGGATCGAGTCCCGCATCGGGCTCCCTGCATGGAGCCTGCTTCTCTCTCTGCCTGTGTCTCTGTCTCTCTCTGTCTCTCTCATGAATAAATAAAATCTTAAAAAAAAAGCGAAGTAAAAAGTTATTAATGTCACTAAAGCCAAACAACCTGTTAAGAATTTATGGCTTTAAGTATGTTGAAAAAAAACACTTCTATGGCCAGCTCCAAAAATGACAAGAGCTGTGTGTGTGAGAAATGGGCACTTCTAAGGAAGGCCCTTCCTGGGCCAGCGGTGGCACACATGCAGTGGCTGCACATGGAGAAGTGCTCCCGGCATGCCCTGGGCACCCTGCACTTTCCAAAGGCACCAAACGGCTGCGTGGCTGGTGCCGTGTTCCCTGGCCCTCAAAGGGACATCACGTCTCATGGCCTACCTAGCCGCCAGCCCATTCAATGTGTGCAGGACACTGGCTGATGGACACTCAAGCAGGTCAAGCAGCAGGTCAGGAGAGGGGACAGGTGTCAGCAGTAGTCAGGTAAGGCTAGCACATCTGCAGGTCTAACCAAAGATAAAGGAACGTGAATGTGAAGTTTGCTGTACCTGATCCTGGTGATCGAAGAAGGTGTGAACACAGGTTCTTGTTCCAACATCCCAAACTTTCACACTTTTATCAGATGAACTGTGTAAAAAAGGGAATATCAGTTTCAAAACAGTTTGTATTCTGGGTTTAGGTTGGAATGAATGTGACCAGAAACCCCACCATCCTTCGCTCCCCTATTCTGCTTAGCTGTGTGCACCGTGGCTGGCCTGAGCCCCACAGGAGCCTCAGACACGTGTGCCTGTTCCAGGTTGGAGGGGGCCTGTGAAAGCTTCCCAACAAAGAGGCTGCCGTAACCTCTGTGCAATGCTAGTAAGCCGGCCATCTCCTTTCTTTACCGTGTGGGCTGCCCTGGCCCTGAAACACCACTTGTACACCGATTTATGTATTTTGAGTTACTGTTGGAACACAGGTATCCCTACAGCAACTGCATGTGGAAGCCTAGATTTATAAGGAAAAACTAAAAATTGAACTATTCTAAGAATCCACCTTTGTTCCAGCTAGGACAACTACCTTCACAACTCAGGCAACCACTCACAAAATCAATGTAGAAAACAGTCTACCTGAATGAAAAAGGGTCGGACCATCTTCAAATTTTAAGGCAACTCACAAAGGACAGTCTTCATTTCCCCAGCATTTAAGAAATGGCTAAGAATCATAAGTACCTGGACACAAAGTGGGTGTCGTCAGGACAAAATGCAACATTCAGCACCCATGATGCATGGCCACTCAGCGTGCCAGCCAAATTGGCATGTTGTCTGAAATGGGAAAGTTTCAAACAAAATGGAAATGATACAAATTTTTACAGGAGCATTAGCACAAAATGTCTGAATTTCCCCCCATAACAGAGTAGGACCCACAGCAAGCTGAGAGCTTCACAGCCCAAAATCAAGAAGGAGAAGAACCACAGGAGAAGAAACTAGCAGGGGGGCTGGCTGCCTGAGGACAGTAGCAGGGTGTCCCTGCCCGCACAGCCGGCACCCCTTCCACCAGGGAGCCAGTGCCTCCTGTCCAACGGAGCTGCTCATATTCACGCTTTAGGACAGATGTGGCATGGACAGACCATTTTAATCAAACCAAGAACAAGACAGGTCTAATTACAAAAGCCATTTTTCACTTTCAGAAAAGTGAAATGCAATCAGCAAAGGCAGGAGAACAATCCTGAGGCCTGACTGCAGCGTGGCGAGGTCCTACATGGGAGAACAGGCTGCAGCCGCACAGAACAGACCTTGGGGGGGGAGGGGCGGGGTCCAAGGAGAGGCTCCTGCTCTGCACTTAGGGGAGACTAGTCACTAGTCCCTCTGGAGCCTGAACTCCCTCTCCAGCTCTTGTTCAGAACCTGCACTTCTGCCACCTTGCTGACATTTTGTCCTCCGTGTTCCTCCACCCCGGTGCAAACCCCCCAGAAAACCCTCACGAGCCCACATGAGGGCACACAGGTGGTCAGGGTTGTGGCACCCACTCACTGCTGGGGCACGGACCAGTATGTCCTGTGCACCCATGGCACCAGACTACTATATTCGGAGGCCATGAGCCAGAGGCACATAGACCACATTGCTGAGTCCAAGCATCAAGGACACAAACACCCTTCAAGGGATGCCTGAGGGTGGAAAAGAACAGTGGGGAACCCTGAAGATATGGGCAGTGCACAGGCTTACAAGAGAGCTGTGACCTGAGGAGAATGATCACTCAACTCACTCCTACACCTGCAGTCAAACCACTAACAGTCCCGGGAGAGGCAGAAGAGTGCAGACTGGATGTTTGTGGTTCTGCCATAACTCTGCACCAGTGACCACCAGTGGTTCCACCTCCTTATCTGTACACACCTTACTTACCTGAAGGAAGTGAAAATCCATGAGCTCCACAAGAGACAGGATAGCTGGAAACAGGCAGGAAGTGCCTGATCCTAGCAGGCAGCCTGTGACATTCTAAGTTCAAGGTCAGGAGTACTGACCTGGGAGCAAAGCCCAGGGCCCTGCACACAAGCCCCCCCTGGGCCCAGGACTCCTTCAAGCAGTGGGATACAGGAAGGGCACTGATACTGGGTGAGAAGCCTCGAGTCTCCATGATAACTTACACATCATAGATCTTGATGTAGCCATCATCTGATGCAGTGACCAGGAGCTGAGAATCCGGGGAGAATGTCAGGGAACGGATAGGCATAGCATGGCCTGAAATTCACAAAGGCCCCTGTCAATCTGGCAAATCACAGGTTCCCCACTGACAGTGAGTGTCCCTTTTAATGACCACAGTCACTGAGCCGCACTGCTTCTGTCAGAGGGTGGGGAGGGACTGCACAGGCTCTCCTGCTAGTGTTCCAGAAACATCCACATAACACAGGCCCCTCCTCCTGGAGCCATTTCTCCTGGGTTCCTTCCCTCATCAGCTTGACCTCAGCATACATGGCTGGTCTGCTATCGACACGGACAAACGAGGAAATATACATGCTGATCCATACGGATGGGCTACAGGATGCTGTCTCCTACTGCATCCCGTATTGTATGGTAAATGGTAAACTAAGCAGGCCCCGTATTTGCTTGGTCAGAATTGCAACTAGTAGGAAGAGCAGAGTAGAAGCCTCCCTCCCAACCATGCTGTGAAGCCGCAGGGCAGGGCACAGGTACTGTGCATTCATCCACCTTCAGGTTTTTGACAAAAAGTCGTTCTTAATCACAACGTTCTGCAGAACCAAACAGGACAGAAAGGAAACACTCACATGACTGAGATACACGGACACATAAACAAGTGAGTGTTCACCAGAACAAGCACGTCCAGGTTCTACTGGACGACCAAACTAGGACCTGGAGGCATTTCAGATTTCCAACCGAGATCACTCTTTTGCAAATGTAAAACTCATTTGTCATTTAGTAGCATTTTAATAAAAGACTAATTCCTCCTTGGTGATCTGATAACCCACTTTACACAAAACAAAATGAGCCATACCTTCCAGCGTGTGCAGAAGTTTTCCAGTTGCAATATCAAAAATATTGATGATCCCATCTATGGCTCCACTGGCCAGATACTTCCCATCAGGGCTCTGTGCAGAGAACATTCGGAGGACATCTGAGACTCTGCGGGGCTAAGCCGTCCCCACCAAACACAAGCAGAGCTGCTACTACAGGCTGTGCCAGCCAGACAGCGGCGGTCACAAGCTGCAAGCGCATAAAGTAGAGTTGGGGAGAGAAGAGAGAGCAAGGGTTCCTTACATATGCAATACTAAGAATGAATTTTCCTCTCGTGTCCAGAGAATATTCCTTTTTCCCACTTTCCACACCAAAAATGTTCACTTTCCCCACATGAGTTCCTGTGGCCAGATACTGGGAATCAGGAGAAAAGGCCAAAGTCCAGGCATCCACTGAACAGAAAAAAAGAAGGAAAAAAATACGGTGAGAAAAAGTGTGACCTTAAGTTTTAAAACTTTTACAATTTTGCCAAAAGATACAGTTTTTAAAAATTAGAAACAATGTCCTGATTCAAAAACCTATGCGTGAAGTTGCTAATTCTTTACCAATTTAGTTTATGGGCTTTTAAAATTTTTGATAAAAATAGGATAATACCAACTGTTAACAAGGATGTGAAGAAACCAAAATCCTCATGTACTGGTGGAAACATAAAATGGTGCAGCCATTCTGAAGAACAGTTAAACAGTTTTCTTTTTAAAAATGTTAATCACCGGGACACCTGGGTGGCTCAGCGGTTGAGCGCACCTTTGGCTCAGGGTGTGATCCCAGGGTCCCAGGATCAAGTCCCACATCAGGCTCCCTGCATGGAGCCTGCTTCTCCCTCTGTTTCTCTGTCTCTCATGAATAAATAAATAAGATCTTTAAAAAAATGTTAATCATTTGGCACTCATCAGGATACGTAGCCTCCTTTACCCCTATCACCTGTGCACAGAGGTGCCCCCACCACACCCCCACACCCCCGCTGGTGACCAGCAGTGTGTCCTCTGCGGTTCAGTTTGTTTCTTGGTTTGTGTTTCTTTTTCTCTTCTTGTTCGTTTGCTTTGTTTCTTAAATTCCACATGAGTGAAACCATATGGTAATTGTCTTTCTCTGACTGACTCATTTCACTCAGCATAATACCCTCCAGTTCCATCCACAACAATGTAAATGGTAGATGTTCATCCTTTCTGATGGCTGAGTAATATTCCATTGTATATATAGACCACATCTTCTTTATTAATTCCATCTGTCGAAGAACATCTTGGCTCCTTCCACAGTTTGGCTATTGTGGACATTGCTGCTATGAACATTGGGGTGCAGTTGTCCCGGCATTTCAACTACATCTGTATCTTTGGGGTAAATACCCAGTAATGCAATTGCTGAGCCATTGGGTATCGCTGTTTTTAACTTCTTGAGGAACTTCCACACTGTTTTCCAGAGTGGCTGCACCAGGTTGCAGTCCCACCAATAGTGTAAGAGGGTTCCCCTTTCTGCACATCCTTGACAACATGTTTCCTGTCTTGTTAATTTTAGCTATTCTCTCTGGTGTATAGTGGTACCTCATGGTGGTTTTGATTTGTGTTTCCCTGATAGCAAGTGATGTGGAGCATTTTTTCATGTGTCTGTTGGCCATTTGTATGTCTTTGGAGAAATACCTGTTCATGTCTTCTGCCCATTTTGTAACTGGATTGTTTTTTGGGTATTGAGTTTTATTTTTTATTTTTTAATTTTTATTTATTTACTTATGATAGTCACAGAGAGAGAGAGAGGCAGAGACACAGGCAGAGGGAGAAGCAGGCTCCATGCACCGGGAGCCTGATATGGGATTCGATCCCGGGTCTCCAGGATCGCGCCCTGGGCCAAAGGCAGGCGCCAAACCGCTGCGCCACCCAGGGATCCCGAGTTTTAGAAGTTCTTTATAGATCTGGGATACCAGCCCTTTATCTGAGATGTCATTTGCATGTATCTTCTCCCATTCTGTAGGTTGTCTTTTAGTTTTGGTGACGGTTTCCTTTGCTGTGCAAACCTTTTTATCTTCATGAAGTCCCAAGAGTTCAATTTTGCTTCTGTTTCCTTTACATTCATAAATGTGTCTAGTAAGAAGGTGCTACTGCCAATGTCACAAAGGTTGTTGCCTGTGTTCTCTAGGATTTTTGTCTCACATTTAGGTCTTTCAACCATTTTGAGTTTATCTTTGTGGTGTAAGAAAATGGTCCGGTTTCATTTTTCTACATGTGGCTGTCCAATTTTCCCACACCATTTACTGAAGAGACTTTTTTCCATTGGATATTCTTTCCTGCTTTGTCGAATATTGATCAAAGAGTTGAGGGTCCATTTCTCTATTCTGTTCCATTGATCTATGTGTCTGTTTTTGTGCCAGGACCATATAGTCTTGATGATTACAGCTTTGTAATATGGCTTGAAGTTTGGAATCGTGAGGACTCTGGTTTTGCTTTGCTTTTTCAAGGTTGCTTTGGCTTTTTGGGGTCTTTTGTGTTTCCAAACAAATTTTACAATTTTAGGATTGTTTGTTCTAAATCTGTGAAAAATGCTGTTCGTATTTGGTAGGGATTGCATTGAATGTGTAGATTCTCCGGGTATCACAGACATTTTAACAATTTTATTCTTCCAATTCATGAGCATGGGATGTTTTTCCATTTCTTTGCATCCTCTCAATTTCTTTCATCAGTGTTTTATAGTTTTCAGAGTACAGATCCTTTACCTTTTTGGTTAGGAAAATTCATAGGTATCTTACTGGTTATGATGCAATTGTAAATGGGACTGTTTTAACAGTCTGACAGTTTCTTAAATGAAAACAAACTTACCAGAATATCCTGCAATTCCACTCCTGGGTATCTAACCCAGGAGAAATGAAAACACATATTCACACAAAGACTTGTGCACAGATGTTCATAGCACTATAGTTTTTACATAGTAAAAATTTGGAAAGCATCCACATGTCCATCAAGTGGTTGGTGCAAGAACAAAATAAGGAACTGCTGATACATGCTACAATGTGGAGGAACCTTGCAAATGTGATGCTACAGAAAGAACGAAGACGTAGAAGACAATACAATTCCACCTACACAACATTTTTCAGAAAGGCAAAACTACAGAAATGAGGAGCAGATCAGTGGCTGCCTGAGGCTGAAGGTGGAGGAGACTCACTCTACATGGACACAAGGGTATTCTCTAAGGCCTGGAACTGCAGTGGTGACCATACAACCCCAGAGATTTACTAAGACTCACAGAACCAAACACAGAGGGCTACCTTTACATTGCAATTATACAAGTGAGAGCTTATCTCAATAAAGCTATAACTAGGAACGCCTGGGTGGCTTGGCGGTTGAGCATCTGCCTTTGGCTCAGGGCATGATACAGGGTCTCAGGATCGAGTCCCACATCGGGCTTCCTGCATGGAGCCTGCTTCTGCCTCTGCCTATGTCTCTGCCTCTCTCTCTGAGTCTCTCATGGATTAAATAAATAAAATCTTAAAAAAAAAAAAAAAAAAAAGCTATAACTAAATCAAGATGTCCTACCACAAATACTCTTCTGTTAAACTAGAATATGACAAAGTATTTACCACAAATTAACAAGGACTGGAAAGAGGCACTGCTGCTTTTAGAAAA
The DNA here is from genome assembly GCF_011100685.1 of Canis lupus familiaris. NCBI lineage: Eukaryota > Metazoa > Chordata > Mammalia > Carnivora > Canidae > Canis > Canis lupus. The sequence continues at coordinate 58,933,176 of NC_049224.1, forward strand.
ATCACCTAGTTTCTAAGTTACACCATTCAGCTTAGTTCATTTCAAGAGCTCTATTCCAGTGTGATTTGTGCATCACACTACTTCCTCAGCTGGATTTGGGGGGGGGGAGGGTCATCCTCTGGACTCCCCTGGGGTAGGGGCAAGTGATGATTTCTATCTGGGAACATGCCACTGGTGGTAGTCTAGCATTTATTTTCTGAGCTACTCAGAACCACTTCAGAGGCCATCCCAAAGACCTCTAGGGGCCTTTGGGGTCAGGGGTTGGAGGCCAGTTGCTATCTAGTTGCTCACTGTCTGCCTGTCCCTTTATCCACATGCACTCTTGTAGAGGAACACACCCCAAGTCTTGCCACCCTGCCCTGACACAACAGTGCTTGTCAGATCAAAGGGAAAGCAGAGAAAGGCTCCCTCCCAAGTCTCTGTCCTCATTCCTGGGAAGAGCTCACATACAGCAGGCCCTTCCCAGCCCACAGGACTGAGAAGAGGCTGCTGTGAGCTGACACATGGCAGATGGCAGGTCCCAGCACAGAGGGCTCAGCACCATCTCCCATGGTTTTGTTTTCTTTTTTTAAGAGTTTATTTATTTACTCGAGAGAGAGAGAGAGAGAGAGAGAGAGCGCGAGCGAGTGAGACAGAGAGGCAGGCAGAGACACAGGCAGAGGGAGAAGCAGGCTTCATGCAGGGAGTCTAATGTGGGACTGGATCCCGGTACTCTAGGATCACGCCCTGGGCCGAAGGCAGGTGCTAAATCGCCGAGCCACCCAAGGATCCCCTATCCCCAAGGTTTTTTAAAACAAAAATCTCGGGTAGCCCTGGTGGCGCAGTGGTTTAGGGCCGCCTGCAGCCTAGGGTGTGATCCTGAGGACCTGGGATCAAGTCCCACGTCAGGCTCCCTGCATGGAGCCTGCTTCTCCCTCTGCCTGTGTCTCTGCCCGCCCCCCCACCCCCGAATAAATAAATAAATATTAAATAAATAAATAAAACAAAAATCTCTTGCAAATTTCAACACACATATTCAAAGGGGTAATAATTTAGTTCTATCACTTTTCTCACGAAATGTTCATTTTTAAAAGGAAATTAACTTCAAGAATGCTCAATTTTTTAAAAAAAAGATTTATTTATTCATGAAAGACACAGACAGAAAGGCAGAGGCATAGACAGAGGCAGAAGCCCCATGCAGGGAGCCCGATGCAGGACTCGATCCCGGGACTGCAGGATCACGCCCTGAGCCAAAGGCAGGTGCTCAACTGCTAAGCCACCCAGGCATCCCATGAGAATGCCCAATTAACCAAGATCTGAAAAAGCTTTTATAATCAATCTCTCAAATAGCTGTTTTTAATCTCTTTACTAATAAATAACTAGAATTTATTCTAACAAGATTATGCTTACTTATTCCTATTGTAATTTAGCTGTTTATTTATTTATTTATTAAAGGTTTATTTATTTATTCATGATAGACAGAGAGAGAGAGAGAGAGAGAAAGAGAGAGAGAGAGAGGGAGGCAGAGACACAGGCAGAGGAAGAAGCAGGCTCCATGCCAGGAACCCAATGTGGGACCCGATCCTGTGTCTCCAGGATCGTGCCCTGGGCCAAAGGCAGGCGCTAAACCGCTGAGCAACCCAGGGATCCCCATAATTTAGCTGTTTACAGAAATAATGGTTACTAGAAAATCTGCTTTGAATTCCTTTCAGTTTAATAAAATATTTCTAAATATTTTTATATTTCCCTGTTAGCTGGTTTACGATATAAAATTTTTAGCATCAAATATCCTGATGCTCAAAATTGAAGGGATTTTTGTTCCCACATTCTAAGCCTATAATTTCTGCACAAAAGGTATCTATCATAATCACTAAGCTCCACCTCGTCACTGGGAGCAGCTCCTTACTCATGGGGGTCCTGCCTGTCTGAGGGCGCGGATGCCTATCCCAAGTGTCCAGTGCAGGGAGCACAGCTGCCTTGTTCATGAGGCCCTCGCCTATGTCCTCACTGCCATCCACATCCTTACATTCCCCGGGATCAGGGATTTTCTCTTTCCCTTTTCCCTGTTATTTGTGGTGGTCCACATCCTCCATGTATTTTCAAAACAGGCACAACGTATGTGTTGTTGTCCCCACACTCATGAGCAGTGTGAGCCTTTGCATGGCTCAGTTGCTCTTTAGCTATTAACAGCAGCACCTGCTTTTACTACCCAAGTACCTGCTGTGCCACAACCAGATTCCTGTCCAAAGAGAAAGTAAATCTAACCCCTTGACGAATCTCTGGACCTTGTTTCTTTCCCAACAGGAACCTTTCCACAAGCACTTGACACACACAGAACCGACACCCAATTGTTTAGGGCACTGGGTGTCAGGGAAGGCAAGCTGCGTACAGACTCATCCTCTCCCTTGAAACCAAGCCAGTACTCATCTCTCCAAGTGCAGCGCACCCAGGACCACAAGATCAGCTCACTGCCCTCAGCATCACAGGTCTGGGGAAGGCTTTGGTGCCCAAGGTAAAAAGGCAGTGACAGATCTGCCTCCTCCTCCTCTCCAGGGCTCTTTGTCTTCATAGGCTTTGGGGGCTGGTCTGGGGCCTCAAGTCCTCCATGAGCGATGTCAGCAGGTAAGAATACAGGCAAAGACAATCACCTGGGAAGTCAGTGTCTGAGTAGCTTTTTCCAAATACATATCCAGCCCACACACCCTGATGATTGCTCAGGGTCTGGGCATGCGTATTCTTTAGAAAAGCTCCAGCGGTAAGTACCATAAACATGAACTATTGCTTCTGAGGGGAAATGCACTCAGTCCCCAAATAATCTAGCTTCCCTATAAACTGTGGGACTATTATTCTTTACAATATAAAGACAGCCTGTATTGGCTACTGAGCATAACCACTGGGAGGCAAGTCCACCTGGGGCTCCAATCAAGGGAATTATGTTCAGGAAACACTGAAGTAACTTTTCTGTAGCCAACCCTCGAAGGGTGTACCAGAGAGGCAAGTAGCTCTATGCTCTCTGGGGGTCATGACCCATTCTGGCCAGATAGCCTCTGGTCGTGAATGCTATGCAGTCATTTACAAGCAGACTGAAGGCTACAAGGAATTCTGAGATGTCGTGTGGTTGTTCCAAGTTAAACCATCCACTGAAACCATTAATTCCTTTCCCCCAGATATTTATCAATGCTGATGGACAAGATTATGCTGTCCTATGGTATTTTAAAAAAAGAAATGTTATTCTAGCAGTTTCATGTCAAATGCTGGGAATCGGGCACTGTAATCATAATTCATAGAGGTTACCATGATACAGATTTAAGACAACACAATACTTTATACTGAAGACTTCTATTAGCCATTGCATGTCAAATCAGACTATGGCAAACCCAGAACCTCCGGACCATCCAAATCCACAGCCCCAAATCGACAATTCTAAAATCTAAAACCTCTGAAAACTCTGAGGTTTTTAATAGGCTTAGCACTAAAATTTACTTGGCAGTAAAACCTGACCTAACGGATGTAGAAACACTGTTTAGTTGCTGAGACATTAATGCTTGGAGGGCACTCCTCCCAAAGCTATTACGTAACATACAGTTCATGCACCCATGTTAATTAGCCCCTCAAATCCAAAAACTTCTGAACTACAGGTGTGGAAAGGGGTTGTGTCTATTATCTTCCTGGCAAGTAAAGCTCTTACCTGGTCCTGCATCTATAGATTTTATCTGTTTGCCATTATCCAAGTCCCAGAGACGAATATGAGCGTCAAGAGAACTGGATGCAGCGATGGGCAGCGTATGGCTGATGTCCACAGACACCACGCCCAGTTGATGTCCCTCTAGACTCCACTGTAGGTCCAGCCTCTCATCACACCTGCAGTGGGGGACAGAAAAATGGGTTTTTGCACAACAGGCTGTACCAGCGCCTAAAATTCTAGGCCCCCATGACCTGCCCCCTCCCATTACCAATAGTCTGTAAAATGCAGACTTGGAGTGGAACCCATGGGCATGAAACACCAAGGGAAGCCAAGTTTTAACTGTGGGACTTTTTTTTTTTCTTAAAGTATAGGCCTTAACATTGAATAAGGGGAAAACGTAGGCTGCCTTTTTATACCATCAGACTGCTACTGCTTTCTTGCCTAGGAAACACGACTCTCCTGATTGCACCTTGGGAGTCCAGAAGCAAAACTGTGAACCCCAATTTCCAAAGCCATAAGGGGAGAGGGCACTCACCACTTCCAGACTTTCACCAGGTCATCCAGGGACCCCGTAACCACCGTCTCAGAGTTTTCTTTCTTGTTAGTCCCCCAGGCAACTGACCAAATGGCATCATCATGGGCTAGAATTAGAAAGCACTTCATTTAAGTCTTCCTGCAATGTCTAAACCGCACAGGCTGAAAGGAAGCAGAAATGCTGCTCCGACAACTCTAAGCTCACAGCCACCTGCTTTAACTGTCTTGCCAAGTGCTTTCCCATCAGTTTCTGTCAGAACTGCAGAGGGACACACGAACACTGGACATTCTGAAAAAGCCTCTTGTCCCAAATCACAGGTTTACCTGGTAGGAAGGGAGTACCAGAGCCATCTATGTCCTTTCCACTTTAGCATACTGCCTGCCTGTGTCACCTGGTTAGAACCAGGGAAACCAGTGGGAAGCCCCTCACCCTCCAAAGACCTAAACTTGGTAAGACTGGTGCCTCAAGGATCCTTGGCAACCAGTAGGCAGTTCAAGTGCAAATAATACAGGTCTGAGAACAAATATCAAGATGCTTGAGCTCTCCAACACAAATGTCTCTTATGCTTCATCAATCAGTAACTACGTTAATTTTATATAATATTATCTCAATTAACCACAACAACCCTATGAAGGGTTAATATCCTCATCCTACAGACAAGGAATCAGAGGCTTAGGGAAGCACAGTAACTCACTCAAAGTCAAAAGCTAAGAAGCATCAGAACTGGGATTTAAACTCAAGCTCTGCTGACTAAAGTCCAGCTTAAATTCCAAGTCCACCAACTGCATATCTGGTGGCCTTCCCTGTCAGGTCTGCAGACCTGGCGCAGGTCCAGGGATGTGGCAAGTGCACACAGAGGCTTTATTCATGCCTTGTAGCAATGATCGAGGAATACCTTCCCAATACGTATTAGGGCCATGAACGGCTGTGGCCTCAGTGAGAATGCCGACCTGAGTCTAGCCTGCTAGCTCGCCACCTGGAAGGCATTAGCAGCATGCCAGGTAGTTGAAGGTAGTTGATGGCATGCCTGACTAGTTAGTTACCCATCTGAGCTAACTTGAAGAATGCGTTTGGCTTTAACTTCAGCCTATCTAAACATCAGTTACCTAGAGTGGAAGAGCTTTTACAATGCCTTTCCACAGGTTCCTCCCGGCTTTGCCCAGCTCTTCCAGGTGTGGTGAAGAAACGGGGCACATGAGAAGCCCAGCGTCCTGGCAAGCTGTGTCCCAGACTACACTGACTGTTCCCCATTCCCATCCCACCTCAGCTACTGCTGCACAGCACCCAGCCCATCCTCCACTTCTACTAAGGGTCACGGTCTGAAGGGGGGAACCATCGTAAAGGCGCCAAGACATGTTCAGAGGCTCTAAGGTTCCCCTTCATCACCCTGGCTACTGAGAAGCTCAGAGCTTCATCTTTCTCAGGTGGGAAAGCTTCCCTCAGACTGCAGCTTCCCAGTCTATTCTGTGACCCCTGCTTTTTCTTTCTAGTTAGTTGTTTGGGGGCTTCTGTTGCTGTTTGCTTGTAAATATGTGTTTTCAGCTGCCCCTGCCATCTCTTGTGCATGTCAGTTCAGCCTTCCAAACACCAGGGACAACAATTCTCACAGATGAGGCTGCTTACCTTGTTCTTGTTTGAAGAGAATACTGTACTAAAAAAGAAGAGATGTCACATTAAACCAACAGTCAGACTTCAGAGGTATCCCCTCCCTCCCTAAAACACCCCCCCGGACCCAGTTGACCACACATTCCCCACTGTAAGCTACTCCGCCATCCTCACCCTGCCCATCCTTGCAAGCTCCCTGATTCCTGCTCATGCCAGATATGCAGACTCAACTACTACACCAGAAAAAAATCAGTTCTTGCAGAAACTGTCCTCTCCTCACCCACTGCTAGGAGACTGATAAATCCTGTGCATTCCCAGCTATGATCACCAGGAGACTCTGCATCCGGGTTCCAGCATAATTTTTGCAGTTGTACAAAACCACATAGTCTGCCTAACCTGTTATCATTGTCCCTAATCTTATGATAAAAATTTCCCCATTTCTGATTTTTGTTTCTTGTTTTTGAAGACATTTTTTTTTTTTTTAATTAAGGACGCTCTACGCCCAACATGGGGCTTGAACTCACAACCCTGAGATCAAGAGTCGCAGGCTCTAGTGACCGAGCCAGCTGGGTGCCCCTGAGTATGAATTCTCCCCAGTCCCTCTGGAAACTGTGGAAATATTTCGATAGGTGAAATCCTCCTCCTGCTGGTGTTGTGCAGCTTATAGTGCCCCCAATTGTCTGGTGATTTGGGCTCAGGGTCACCCAGCACTTTATTTTTTCCACCCAGGACTTTAAAAGCAGAGCAGGAGCAGATGCTAGTTTCCTGACTACATACCCAGACCACATCCTGGGCTTCCACCTGCCAAAGGAACCAAGTGTTATTCTTCCGAACGTCCCCATAGGCCTTACCTGGTTGGTCATTTCCTCAACCAAGGAGGAAGGCTACAGGCCAGACAGTTCTGTGGAGACATGAGGGCTTCAGTATGGGGGTGTCATCAGGACAGAGGCGGATACGGGATAGGGCAACCCTCTGTCAGAGCGGCCCTGACATTCTTCAGTGGATCAGCCCCAAGGACCCTCCACAAGCCCAGCTGGGTGCTACCACCTTCCTTCCCCCTTGGAGCCCAGGGACTCCACTCACATATGCCCCATGCCAAGTCTGACTAGAGAGGGACTGGTCTCCACTGCTTGCTGCTCTTCAGATAAAACCATAGATCCTGCCCACTCGAGCCAACAGGCATGTGAATGAGGTCCACAGCTGCAGACACACATCTCCCAAAATCTTAAAGGACTCAGCTAAGCACAGACTCACTCTAAAAATAGACTTATTTATTTTCTCAGGCTGCAAGGACTCTTGGACTCTTTGTATTCTGTGTGTATGGACCCTCTAGCAGCCTGGTGAAGCCTAAAGCCCCTTCTCAGAGCTTTTAGATGCACGGGGACTACAAAGGGAACCAAGTACACTCAATGCTTGTTGCTTGAGACTCTCCCATTCTCGGAAGGACTAGGAACACCAAACTAGTGAATACTGACCCCACTGCTTCTAGAAGAAATACTGGGTAGGGTCCTGCAAGCTGATTGTAACATTTCTGTCAACCGATCGATACATAAGTTCCTATGCTAACCCCTCAGTAGTGAACTCACTGCCAACAGCACCCTAATTCAAACCTCACAGAAGCTTACTGAACACACGCATTTTCTCTGTACACACCTCACAGCCTGGCACTGAGGAACCTACCACTTTGCACTGTGTTGGAGGCTATTTTAACGGTGATGTCACCAACAAAAAGCACAAAAATGCAAAAATCATGACACTGAATAGACTGAAAAAAGGACCTTTGTCAATGCAAGAAGGCAGCGTCACCTTGTTCAGCCATAGCTGAAATCATGGCAGGCGACTCAAATTTTTCACCACCCTGCACATGTCCACAAAAGACCACAAAAGCTCTCCAAGTATGGATTCTGGGATGACAAATCAAGTATAGCGGGTAGGCAAACTTGCAAACACAGAATCTGAGAATAACCAAGATGAACTGCACACCTAAAAAAGTTTTATCAAAATATGAAAATTAAAGTTGTGATAGCGCAGCACATGTGACTCTTCATCAGCCGGTCAGGCAACAAGGTCCAGCAGCACTTCTGGTAACGCCGTCCTTTCAGAGTCTGATGAGCTTTCACAACATCCGAGGATTGGGGAGTATCTATGATTTACTACTGCGGACAAAGTCACGCTGTTGCTACTGGGGTTTGTTGCCTACCTTCAAACTTGGAGGAAATGCTAAATTTCCATCAAAATGCAGGTTTTCTTCTCATCCACACTCGTGCCCCCTTGATTCCATCCAGGGACAGAGGAGACGGAACCACTAAGGCCACTAGGAAGGTTTCCCAAGGCTAATAGGTAAAGGCTTTCTAACTAACCCTCCTCTGTGTCGTGTGAAGTCCGTTGTGGCCCAAGTGCAGGGTCCTGCCCGGGGCGGGGAGGCAAGGCGAGCGGGCGCGGGCTCTCCGCGGTCCCGTTACCACGTCCACCCCGTGACCGCCCCAGAGGGCTCACGGAAGCCCCCCGCCCCCCGCCCCGCCCCGCCCCGCCCCAGCACCGGCAGCAGATGAGTGCACACCTCGCGGCCCGGGGCCGTCTCTGCCCCCTCCCCGGGTCCATGCCGGCTCCGTCCCTCAGGTCGCTGACCCCGCGCTCCACGGGGCCGGCAGTGAGCAGAGGCCGGCCGCTGCCTGCAGCCGCCCGGGGACGGGAGGCTCGCTCGCGGGAGGACTCCGCGGCCCGAGCCCCGGAGCACGGCCCTCTGCCACCCCTCCCGCAGAGGCACAAGCGCCCCTTCCAGCCGGCACAGAACGTTCCAGGACGTCCTCCCGGGCCCCGCGCACCCACACGCTGCCAGGGCGGAGGCATCGCAGGAGCCCCCGGCGCACCCTCGCTTCCCCGCTGCCGGCCCCGCTGCCCCGGAGACCCCCCACCCCAGCCCCAACCGCCGGGCACGTCCACTCACCGCCGCCCTGCCGGCTGCACAGCCGCCACACTTGTGACGTGCGGCTCGCGGCGACCGCGTCGCGCAGCTATGAGCCGGGGGGCGGGGCACCTGGCAGCCCCGCCCCCGCCCCAGGGCGCAGGCGCGCGCCGCAGCGCCCCCTACCGCCGCGCGGCCGCGCTGCCCCCAGCGCCCGCCCTGGGCTCCGGGCTCCCGGCTCCCGCCTCCCGCATCCTGGGCGTCCGCGGAGCTTCTCCTCCGCCTGACCACTTCCGAGGCCCAGTTGCTGAAGGAAACGGCCGTGACCGTGACGTAGTTTTGTTTTTCAAACTGAAGGTCACAGCCGGTGTGTGCGACAGCTCTAGATTTCCTAGGTTGTGACCAGCATTTCCCCCGCCCCCAGGTCACTCCGGGACCCCAAGCGAGGGCCTCTCGGGCTCAACACTTCTCACCTAGCAAATGGGGTGGAGAGCAGGACCCGCGCTGACCTGGTCCTCGCAGCACCTGATCCTCTCCCGGGGTCACCTGACCCCGCAGCATTGTACCCCCCACGGAGGGAGATGGGGGCCACCTGACCCCACCTCAGTGGGTGCAAGGAGATGGGGGCTGCCGGTCCCTGCAGCAGTGTCCCCCCTGGGAGAGGGAGACAGGCGGGGTGAGGGGCACTGGTCTCCACAGCAGTATCCCCTCCAGGGGTAGAGGGAGATGCAGGGCCTCGGGCTGTCTGGGGGGCAGCCCCTGACCGGCCAGCCCTGCGTCAGTCAGCCCCAGGGACAGATTGCCATCTCTCCTGATTAAAACTGGGGTAGAAGGTGATGAAAGTGAAGTGTGGTCACTGTGGATGCGAGCCCCAAAGTCTCCCCGAGTCTTCTTTTCCCTGGAAGTTAGAGCTTCATAGGGTCTAGTTCATTAGGACCATCTGCAGGTGTACCATCGATTCCAGGAAACTGTTAGGCCATACAACAGTTTATTCATACAACAACATAAAGTTCACCTTTGGAGGCTTTTTGAGGAGGGTGTGTGGCCCAGAACTTGGCTGGAAACACACACTGTTCCCCCAGGGTCGGTTGTCTGGTCCTCAGGAATTCCTTGCATGACTCCTGGGCCACAGAAATTTCATCCGGCCCCAGTGGATCCTCTGCATGTCACTAGTTTAGGAAGTTTGGGTCAAAGTGAGCAGGCTTCAAGACATCCCAAATTACCAAAATCTTATGTGGTGCCTCTTAAGAATCAGGCTATTGCTGTAACCATTCTGGATATATTTGACCACAGGATGTTTGCTCCTAAAGCCAAGAAAGAATGTACAAATCATACCTTTAGGCCAGGTGAGCTCGTCTTCAAACTGGGGACAGTTCTCATCACGTTGACCCACATGCTGAGTGGACCCTGTTCAGGTACACCCCACAGAGTCAAAGCCACAGAAATCCCCCCTGCAGTCATGGGAACCAGTTCCTAACGTGCAGAAAGGTCACAACAGTCTGCAAAGCACTGGCTTTTAGCGGAGAAATCATGAAGAATCCCCCACCCTTCTGCACAACCAGTGCCTTAGTTTGGGCCAATCTGGCCCCCCCTTTTTTTATTGGCAAAGTTTGTGGGTTTCTCTGGTTTTTGAAAATAGACTGATTATATATATATATATATAAAAAGACTGATTATTATGTGGCCACTCCCAAACCAAGATAATTGGACCATCTTTACTTTGACTTGTAGTTTTGAACATAAAGAAGCATTTTTGAAGTCTCCCACTCAAGAATGCTAAAACTGAGGTCATCAAATTGCCTCCAAAGATATAAGTAAGTGAATTTTAGTTTTTATGATTTGAACTTATGTGGATACTTTTTCCTTTTCTGCACATTAACTGGAAATCCCCCACCTCTAGATTATTCTTTTTTCTTTTAAGGATTTTATTTATTTATTCATGAGAAACACAGAGGGAGAGGCAGAGAGAGAAGCAGGCTCCATGCAGGGAGCCCGATGTGGGACTTGATCCCAGGACCCCAGGATCACGCCCTGGACCAAAGGCAGGCGCCAAACCGCTGAGCCACCCAGGTATTCCCACCTCTAGGTTATTCTAAAAGCACACTGATCACTTGAATGTCTTTTCCCTGTTGTCAGAATACTAAGGCTTTCACCCTTCTGTTTGCTTGCTTCTAAATCTGCTACTATTAAAAAAATAAAATAAAACAAATCTGCTACTATTCATTTCCAATTGATGCAAGCTGGGTACTAACTCAGTTTATGTCAGGCATTATGGTTGTGAAAAAAATCAATTAATCATTTCCCCAAAATCACATAGAATAGATCAAGAAAAAATAGCACAGAATATGTAAGAGTGCATCATGTATGGTAAAACTACGTTGAATAAACAACCCATTTCGTGTACGCAGTCAATGCACTGCAAAGGAAAATCTATTTCTTGCTGTGAGTTGTGCCAAGAAGTTTGGAAATCATTGAAATAAAGGCTTTCTAAAGACTTTCCAGCTGTGTGATTTTATAATTGTGTTGGAACTCCATTCATTTAAAAAAGATGTGTTGTGGCCGTTTTCACCCCTGTGCTGCCAGAGCATCACCCATGGGGTCACTGGCACAGCCTAAGCAATGGTACTGTGACACAGGGTGGGTGGCATTTGTGGGGCCGTGGACACCTTTGGCATCTCATGAAGTCCCAGAATCCTTTCTCAACATAACGTATATAAATGTATAAAATAAGGTGCATAGGTTTACAAAAGAAATGGGTTGTATCAGAAAAGATCTGGAAATATTTGTTGAACAGTATAAGTGCTGCTTTATTCCTGAAGCAAGTGGAAGAACTGTGACTGAGGAGTAGCAAGGAGCGTACACTCTCTCACATTATCTGCAGTGGCTCTAAAGTGATGGGAAGTATCTATGGTTTGTGCGGGACAAAGTCGCAGGAACTGCTAGCACTTCTGGGGCTCATTGCTTCCACTCATAACATCAGAAGCGTTGCATCCTAGGTGGAGGGCAAAGAAAGTAAAGGTGTAGTTATCATCCACCAGTGCTCCCAGCTCGCCTGAACGCCTGTGGCAGAGCAGGGGCAGGTTGGGCAGGACTGCTGTGGCCAGTGGCAGGACCCTGTTGCTCCTTCTCCAGCTGGTCAAGGGAGGCTAAGCTGGGAAGTCCCTGGACAGGGCTTTCCACCCTGCAACTAGATCCTTGGGCCACCGTCTTGGGGTCAGAGGTGCAGGCAGGGGAGCCGGCAGCCTGGGGCTTGACTGCTGCTGACCAGAGGGTGGCAGTCACTGCCTGCTCACAGTCACTTGGCTGATCCCTGCTCAGCTCTCCAGACCCCAGAGGCAGGAATGCCCCCCTCCCTCCGGTCATTCCGGGACCCCAAGTGAGGGCCTCTCAAGCCTAACACCTCTCACCTAGCAAATGGGGTCAAATACCATCACCGTAACTGCTGGTGGTTTCAGTGTGGTTCCCAGCGTCACCTGGAAGCTTGTTCAAATGAAAAGTTCTTGGGCTCCACTGCAGACCTGGGGGTGGGCCCAGCAACCTGGTCTTAACGTGCCCGGTGATTGTGATGGGGGGCAAGGGTGAGAACCACAGCTGTTCCCCAACCCCCCTCCCCTCCCGGCGAGGAGACAGAGGCAAGACAGGCACCACCTGGCAGTGTAGCAGCTCCACCATGCCTATAGCGCGGAGGATGGAGCCCCCTGGCCTGTGGGTGCCCCACCATGAGCCTTGCAGGTGCTAGCAAAGAGACCCCCCCCAAGGGGGTGAGGGCAGGACCAGGGCAGCTGAGGTCTCCCCATGCTCTACACACCCCTGGCTAGAGGGCTGGAGCCCCTTCCTTGCATTGAACAGTGATTCAGGGCAGATCCCGCTGTGCTTTGTTGGATTTGATTCACCAGCTGCTGGCCTGTCCCCTGCCACAAGCTGCCACTGTCCCCTGCATGGGGATTCACATGGGAATCCCATGGAGCCTCTGCTCCCAAGGAGTTCCCGGAGACTCCTGCCAGGACTCTGGACCCCCTTACCCAAGGGTCAGTCTTCTGGTCAGAGATGCCCCCTTGACCCCCGAACATCAGAGGCCTGGCAGTTCTGTAGCCCCACGTGGAAGAGAGAAGTTGGCACAGAGAGAGCAGCTAGTAGGGCTGAGGCAGAGTGGGGCCTAGCAGCCAGGCCGCGTGTCCCTGTGCAGGGTGCCTTGCTGCCCCGGAGGGCTGGAGCCCCGCCACCAGCACCTGCAGTGCCTACACTCCTCGGCAACAGGAATAAGGCAGTAGTGGACTCTCCCACCCTGGGGCCAGAGTCATGGGCCCAGTGGGCGCCCACCTGTTCTGGGGAAGTACAGAAGTCCTGCTGTGCCATCTGCACTGTGACTCTCTGGGCATTGCTGGCAAAGTCAGGCCAGGAGAACAGGCCACCTGAGGGAGGGTGAGGACAAAGAGCCCCCAGATGTGCCTGCCGAGGAGGCTGGGCCCCAGGGTGGTGGGAACTTAAGTGAGGGGCAGTGAGCCAGTGGCATAGCTGGGGCTGGGAGCAGAGATGGCCAGGTGGGCGTGCTGAGTGGGTGGAGAGGGTCCACCTGGTGCTGAGAGGCTCAAAGGAGAAGCAGGGCCCCCTCTGTGTGCTGGTAAGTGTTCAGTAACAGGGGAAAGGCCAGACCTGGTTGACAGCATATACCAGTTTCTGTGGCATGGGTGCAGCTCCTGGGGACAGCTTCAGGTTTCCGCCCTGCTGTCGCAGACTACATGGTCGCCAAGACCTTCAGAGTCTGGTTGTGTGCCTGCGCCAACCCCCCCCAGCGGTTCCAGCACATTCTGGAGCTGTCAGCCTCAGCCCTGCATGCATTGGGTGAACACACCCTGCAAGGTCCACCCCAGAGGCTGCCAGGAAGCAGTGTCCTCTGGGGAGAGCTGGGGATGGTGACAGCAGGGTGGGCGTGAGGGGCCGTGAAAGCACTGGGAAGGCAGGGGCTTCCATTGGCAGAGTTGGGGGCAGTCAGAGGATTGAGAGCAGCACTGCAGGGAAAACTGACCAGATGGCCTCACCTGGGGGCTTGGGGAGGAGAAGTCACCACCAGAGCTTTCCAGCGGAAGCTGCCACCCCTTCCTGCCGCTGCTCAGGCTTCACCTCCCGCCAGGACAAGCAGGTGCTGGTGCCAGGCCCTAAGCTCCAGGAATCCTGCCTCGGACGCCATGGTGAAGGGCATCAGGGACAGCCTGGCTGCCCAGCACCACTCCCTCCCACACCCTGATCTCAGGGACGAGGACTGAGCCAGGGTCTCCAGCCAGAGGTCTGGCTTTCCTCCTGGCACGGCTCCCCAAACTGCCCCACCAAACCGTTAGAGATTCTGAGCCGGAGGGGCCCTGTCCTGTCCTGGGGGGCCCTCCCCTGGCCCTGGTCTCCTCGTCGGCTTGTCCAGCGAGGACCCACCTCAGCTGCTCCGGCCCGGACCGCCTCATGTGCCCCATGTTGCTCAGGACGGTCTGTGTGCATCACATCATGTACTATTGGCCTCACCTCTTAGCCTGGCCCCACCCGAGGTCCCTGTATGGGTTTCAGCCAGCTTGGCCCATGCGATAGCCACCCCACCGCGAACCTCTGCCAGTCTTCCTACCTGGAAATCCACTGCACACTCACCCACACGACCCCGGGGTGGCCTCGGCCAAGGGGGGATAGAAGTCATGGGGACTGTTCCCCCTGGGTCCCTGAGGGGCAGTTCTGGGACCCCCATCACAGGGCTCTGGGGAAAGTCTGGCAGCACTGGGCCTAGCTCAGCCCTGGCGAGGGGGTGTTAGAAGAAGGGCTGGGAGGTCAGTGGGCAGGCAGTACAGGGTGGGTGAGGGTGCCCTGAAACTCATCAATGCGAGTTGGGGGGCTGGTTGCTACTGGGGGTGTCCCGCGCCTACAGATATGAGCTTTGCTCACTCAGCCCTGACGTGGGGTCAGCCTGGTTCAGACCTGCAGAGGAGAGGCAGCATTGGGCTCGGGTTGAGGGGACCACGCCCGGGCCACAGCTCACAGATGAAAGCGTCTCTGACCCAGGCAGTCAGGGCTGGGCCAGGGTAGGTGCTGAGCCTTCTCCACAGACTTCTGCAGGGCAGTGCAGGCCAGAGGGGCAGCTGTGGGCTCTGGCCTCAGGATGGGCTCGTACACAGGTGTTTGGGTGATAGCAGGGTTGGGGGGGGCAGCACTGGTCCATAGGACAGGGGCCATGCCAGCAGAAGGGGACAGCCAAATGCAGGGACAGAGCAGCCTCCGACCACAGCGCACCCTAGGATACAGGCTGTTGTCCTCTCCCCAGCGTGCATTCTGGCCCCGGCACCTGGTGTGGCCCCACCTGCCTGGCCTCAGGTTCTCCCTACACCAGGCCCATCTCCCTTACGTACCACCTGAAAATCCCAGTATCACTGTGTGCCCCGCTGGTCCATGGGGCAATCCGGAGACCCAGCTCATTCAACGGCTCCCTTTGCAGCTTTCCCACAGGTCCTGCAATGGAGACAAACAGCCAGTCTGCAGGGCAGGAGGCAGAGTGCTGTGCTAGAGTGAGACATTTCCCGTCATGAACCAGTGGGTTCTGGGTGCCTAGCAAGGGCTCTGGGCTCCATAACACAGGCCAGGGCCTCTTGCCAGAAGTGCTGCAGGTGGGGCAGGGCCGAGGCCAGTGCCCTGAGATCTCTGTGATGACCAGGCTGGCACCAGGCTGGGGTGTGACACCCACAGGAGGGGCCAAGGAATGCCTGGTGTGAGGAGGGACCACGGGCACAGATGGAGGGGGACCTGCGGGGGCTTCAGCATGTTCTGCTGGCAGGTGGGCTGGGCCGTCAGGGATGGGGAAGCTGCATGGTCCCTGCAGCACCGCATCTCTCCTGGGGGCCCAGGCATGATGGCTGGGGGGCCCACCCACTCTGGAGCCCCCCTGACCTGCCCCCCGAGCTGGACCTGGACTCTGGAAGTCTGTCCAGCCTCATTCCCTGGAACCCCTACTGCCCTCCTAAGCCTGAGTGGTGCCCATGGGGGGCCTAGTGGAGGTTTGCATACTCTATGTGGCCAAGGTTCTAATCTGGGTTCAGCTGCTTCTGAGCGACAGTTTTCTCACCTGTGAGAGGGTTGGCATGACCCCCAAAAGTCTCTGTAATCGGAACTTCTGGGGTCACCAGTTCATTTCCTGAAGGCAAACCAAGGTCCAAAAAGCGGGCTGATGGACCCCATGGGGGAGCAGAGGTGGTAGGCATTGGACCCTCATTCCCTGTGTGCAGCCCCCTGCCCCCCATGCAGGTCCTTGGGCTGTTGGGGAGTGGTCAGCTCTGAGCAGCACTTCATGTTCCACACTTGCTCTGGACCTGCCTCAGTGGCTGTCCGGAGGGAGGAGGCCAGGCCCTGGGCTGGCTCAGAGGGTGGGGAATGGGCTGGGGGCTGGCTTGGGGGTGCAGGGTCTGGTCCACAGAGTAAGGGAGGCCACCTGGGAGGGGTGAGGAGATTCGAGTTCCAGCAGCTGCTCTGGCACCTTGCTGTGTGCAGGGAGAAGATCACAGCTGTCCCCAAGACCCCATGTCCTTAGTCACATATGTGGGACCTTCCGCGGTGACCAGTGAGGGCCTGGCCTGGCAGGAAGAACTCTGGCCTCCCAGGGCATGGTGGCTCCTTGGGTCAGGCCTCTGGGGACGGGGCTGCTGCTCTGCAGTGGCTGCCTCGGTAGACCCCTTGTCAATTAATTTGGCAGCTCAGTGTCCGGGGCAAGTGGTGTTTGAGAGGCATCATCTATCCATGTCAGAGATGAGTTATGGGACTCTCTGTGGGGCTGCAGCCATGCCTTTCCCCAGGCCATCCCCCAGAGGCTTGCTTTGTCATTAGCTCCTGTGTTTGCATGTGTCATTCCTCCCGACCCCCGTCACTGTGTGGCCACGGGGGACTCATTGGAGGCCCATTATCGGTGCTGGTTTTGAGGGATGATGTGGGGGCAATGGGGGCAGACCCATCTGCACACACATCAGCCCTTTGTCTCGGGCCTGCTAGGGAGATGAATGAGGCCTGTCTAGGCCTGCAGTGCCTGGGGGACCTTGGGGGCCAGGGCCGGAACTCATTCTCTGGACCTTGGGGGCCAGGGAAGATCTCGAGGGCAGGGATGGACCTCAGGAGCTGGGGATGGACCTTGGGGGCCAGAGCCGGACCTCAGGCTGCATGTCAGGTACAAAGTGGCCTGTGCTTACCTCTGTTATCACAACCACAGCAAACAGGTCTAAGCAGACACAGGTGGAGGGACGGGTACCAAAGAGGGAACCTGGCAAAGCTGTGCCAGTCAGCTGGGGTTTCTGCTGGGCCAGTGCTGGGCATCCCCCACCCCCCGGCCCCCTCTATCGGGGCCAGGAATCCTTCTCTGCATTCAGTCCAGGCTGACCCAGGTCTTAGACCAGCTGATGCAGATGCCTCTCTCTGTGGTAGGGAAATTGAGGCCTGAGAACCCTCAGGAGTCAGCAGCTGGGCTGGGAGCCGACCTGATGAGCTCACAGACACCCCTGCCCCATGGGGAGTGACTATGAGACAAGGTTCTGGGAGCATGAGGCAGCACAAGGGGCTCCCACCCATTGCTGAGCTGTGAGGGGCCTGAGGATGCAGAGGGCTGTCTGGTTTCACAGAGTGGGCAGAGCCAGCCACAGGGCACTGAGGGGCAGGGGAGACACCCCGGTGGGGAGCAGCTACCATGTGCGTGGAGACCCCACCTGGCAGCTGCCAACCTTCCTGGCTTCCTTGACCCCTTGGCCTGGCCCCTGAGGCCCGCCGTGACCGTCTTGGCCCACCTCCCACAGCCACCTAAGAGGGCAGCTGGACTGGCCACTGGAGACCATTCCTCTGGACTCATGGCTCACTGCCCTGGCACTGACTCTACTGGGTCACTACCCTGATCCTGAAAGTCCCCCTTCCATGTCTCTCCTCCTGCTGAATGACATTCGCACGCCTCACCTGGGCCCCCAGTCCCACTCCTGGTAGGCACCCAGTGGATGTAGGAAGGAAGAAAGGAAGGGAACCGCGGGCAGGGAGGTGCCCATGCTGTGAGAAAGCATCAGTCTTCCTCACCAAGGGCCTTCACCTGGTCGTCCCCTCTGTCCTCGTAATCCTGTTCCTGGGATAATCTCTAAAGGAAATAATGCAAGACACAGAAGGAAAAGCCTGCAGAGATGCGATTGCATCCCAGCGGCCCTCATACCATTAAATGTGGGCCAGTCCTAAACGCCCAGTCCAAGGGGCTGCACTGTTCCGTGGACACACATGCCCCCGATGACACGGTCATCCTCACTGGTGGCAGGAGGCTGGAGGCCAAGCCAGGAGGGCACCGGGTTGGAGGTGCCAGACTTGTGTACACCGCAGTTTACGGCCGCTTGATGACACTTGTCGGTTTACTCCTCTGCCAGTTTCTTTTTTTTTTTTTTTTTTCCTCTGCCAGTTTCTATGGTTTCGAGATAATTAAGCTATAGGATCGTGTTTTGTATCTGCTGGGACTATTCTCCATTTCCAGAATGATCCCGGTGTATTGATTCTTCTGTGTAAATTCTAGAGCCAACCTACCAGATTTGGAAATTCTCTGTTAGCATTTTGATTGGGCTTGATCTGACTTTACAGAGTTTCTGAGAGAGAACTGACAGCTCTATAGCATTGAGTCGTCGTATTGGTTTTGGAAACTGCTAATTCCATTGGACTGCGGGACGAACATGCCGTCTGACCACATGGAGCGGGTGTGGGGGCCTGGAGGCCAGCGCTAAGGGGCAAGCAATGCGTTTACCTCCTCTTCTCCACTGTCTACTTCTTCTATAAAATGTTTTAATTTTTTAAAAATGTAGACATATTCTTTTTTTTTAAAGATTTTACTTATTTATTCATGAGAGACACAGAGAGAGAGGCAGAGACACAGGTAGAGGGAGAAGCAGGCTCCCTGTAGGGAGCCTGATGTGGGACTTGATCCCAGGACCCTGGGATCACAACCTGAGCCAAAGGCAGATGCTCAAACACTGAGCCACTCAGATGTCCCTGGAAACATATTCTTAAAAAGGGAGGCACTGACAAAGCCTAACATGTCCTCCAGAGGGAGACCAGGCAGAGGAAGGAAGCTGGCCGTGTCCCTGCAGGAGAGATGGGAGCTCCGGGAAGGGGGCCAGGCCCGGAAGGCGGCACCGGGCAGGGAGGACAGATGGAGGGGGCATCTTGTAGGCAGTACTCCTGGCCCTGCGGGGGCAACCTTGGGATGCAGGCAGTGTGGGTGTGTGGCGGGTGATGTCCAGTGCAGCTGCAAATCCGTGGCTGTGATGCTCCAGCATGGAGCTGAGAAAGTCCTCTGTGCTCAGGTGCCTGGTTCTCTGGGGAGCACCCCAGAGCTGGGGCTGGGGCTGGGGGAGGAGAGGTCCAGGGCAAGTGAACTAGGAAAACATGAGAGCCGGTGGAGCCCCGTCCTGTTGAGTGAATGACAGACACCTGGAGGTAAGAGGTAGCTCCTGCATCCTGACCACTCCCAACTCTCTGCCTGCAAATCACAAACAAGGACTGTGGGGCACGAGCATCTGGTCAGCCTGGCCCCTTCCCAAAGGGGGCCCCACGAGTGACCCGCAGGATGGTGGCCATTTACAAGTTAACAGTCCGGGTGTCAGAGGGGCAGTGCTGGTGTTTGCTCACCGTACCCCCCCCCCACCTGTGCAAACACCTGAGGGACTGGAGGGGCTAGTCCCCAGGCTGTACGGAGGTGACCTGCCCCAAGCTGTGAGCAGGAGGGCCCTGCAGCCGGCATCCAAGCAGGTCTCCCCACAGTGTTGTGCAGTCTGCAAGGGGTTGGAACAATAGAGACATTTCCCCAGCAGACTCTGTTCTCCCGCTGCAATGCCCACCCCCACACAGAGGGCAGAGCCTCCAGGACAGTTGTGTCCGCCCTTGGGGGTCATGGATGCATCAGGGCAGAGACAAGATGGATGGGTCATCCGTAATGAGCTAGTCCTAAGCCCCCTCTTGGGCCGGTGGCGGGTGGCTCTAATGACCGCTGGGCCCAGCCTCCCTGAAGACGGGCAGCCCAGCCCACCATCCTTCAGCTGTGCCTCCCAAAGTGACTGCGGCTGGGACCCTCACCCCACTTTCCCCATCTCCAAGGGGACAGGTAGCTGAGGGGACGTAGCTGAGCTTTGTGAGGAACAAGCCAAAGGCAGAAGCAGTGACAGTGGCATTTCAAGGAGGGGAAGGAGGCAGGGACTGCATCCTTGGTCACCCAGGCCTGGAGCAGCCACCAGGTTGGTCGGTGGAGCTCGAACCCCATCCTGCTCGCCTCTCTCACCTTGCAAAGCCAGGTGCTTCCCTGCAGGCCTTTCTGCGATGTAGTTTTCGATTCTCCCCACCCTGGGGAAGGTAGGACGCCCAGACTGACCCAAAGCCTCAGACAGAGGTTCCCTGAGCACCATAAGCACCTGCCCCAGCCCAGGATGGGGACAGATAAGGAGACTGCCCAGTTGCCTACCCCCCCCCCCCCCGTGGACTGGGAGGCCCAAAAAAGCTGCATCGAGGGGGATGGCACTCCAGATGCACAGTTTCCCTCCCACCCCCTTGTCAGGCTCCTGGCCCTGAGGAGAGGGCAGACAAAGGCTTGGGGAGGAAGAATGTGCAGCTCCTAGAACAGCTGCTCCATGGACAATGGGTCTGAGAACCGCCCACAGGGTCCTCCCGTCACTATCACACCCTGGCAGCACTGAGGTCACTCTAGCATGTCCTGGGCTGGGTGCCTGGCCCAGAGCTGCTCTCAGGCTGCAGAAGGGGATGTGATGGGGCCGCGGGGGCCTGAGGATGTGAGCTGGGTTCGAATTGTGAGGGGGCATTTGCGAGGCAGATGAAAGGAGAGCAGCACAAAGCAGGAGCGTGAAGGGGCCCATGGTTTCGGGGTGGGGGGGGCAGCCATGGTTGGGAGTGAGGTGGGATGCAGGTGTGAGTCCCAGGAGGGTGGGAAAGGCCCATCCACTCCCCAGAGCCAGCACCTGTGTGCCCCACAATGTCAGCCTGCCAGAGCGCCAGGGTGGACCCCCCAAAACAGGAAGATGAGGCCAGTGGCCGTGGCTGCAGCATCCCATGAGAACCTGCACTGTGGCCCAGGGAGAAGTGCACCCCTTGGTCCCATGAGGATGACTACCAAGCATAGCAGGGATGGCACTGGAAGAATAAAGTGGTTCACTTCCAAACTCTGTTGCAGAAGGCAATCCTGGCTGAGAGTCAGCAGGCCCACAGTTCTGGCCCGCTTCGGCTAGGCTTGTAGGTGAGGCCTTGTCCCTCGCGGGGCATCGGGCTCCCCATCTGCACCATGAGATGTCCTCCCCCAACTCCCCCACATTTCTCAGCTGTGGCTTCCCAGGGTGCCCAAGATGAATGTCGATGACCTGGCCAAGGTCAGCAAGCACATGACGGAGCCTGGGAGAGCCTCCCCACCCCGCCCCCGCCCTGCCGGGCTCCTGCTCCCTCATCTGACTGTCTATCCAGGGCACTGGTATCTCCTCCTTCCTGCTGGTGGAAGGAGGAATTGCTCTGTAATTGTCCAGTTCTCTTGTGCATATTTGTTTCTATGGAGGGGTCATGCCTCCTGTTGGGGTCCTTTCCTGCTCCCTAGAACAACCAGCCTGGTCTGGCCTCTGGTCCTGGAGGCCACTCCACAAAGACCAGCCAACTAACTGCTGGTCCCAACAATGAGGCCTGTGATTTGCCCCCTGGGGGCCATGTCCAGGCCTGGGGTCCCTGGGATGATGCCCCCTTGCATGGGCACCTGGGTGTGGGCAGCTCAGGGAGGGGTCTAGCTGCCTGGTGGCCAGCTCAGCCCTGGAGATGCTGGCAGGCCAGGGACTGGGGGGGGGGGGGGGTGGTCGCTGGGAACGCTCAGCTGAAGTAACAATACGGCCCATGAATCATATTTACAAACACTCCAGTGAGCAGGAGAGGGACGTTAATTAAATATTCACATCCTGCGGGGCCTCAGGGAGCCCTGAGGATGAGGACATGATTGGGAGCCTGCAGGAAGTACGAGCTGCTGGAACGTGGGCTGCCGTGGGGCTCCTTCAGCAGCCTGGCAGGTCTTATTATGGTGATTAATTTTGAGTTATCAGCTCTAATGCAATCACCATCATAGGCCAGGAAAGCCCTCTTCATCACTCCAAGCCCAGGCTGGGGCAGCCTCAGAGGAAGAGAAGGCAGGCACTGAGTTTGTCTTCAGAGGGGGTCAAGGGGGACCACAGCCTTCAGGATCGCTTGGAGGCCTTCCTGAGAGGGGCCGCCAGTTGTGAGAACGAACCCAGTGTCGTGGGGGCCTGAGGCCGAGGCCCCTCAGGTGGGGCTTGCAGGGCTCTCCCAGCTGCCTCATTGATCGGGAGAGGAGAACAGAAGCCTCCGACACCTGGGAAGTCTGGGGCAGCTGGAGGAGCTGGCTGGGACTCCCACAGGAGCCCGGGGGCTTCTGGAGACCCACATGCCCCACATCCGTCAATCTCGATTAAGGAGGGCCACAGGGAGCTGGAGGCTTCTCCAGCCACAGCAGCATTGTCCTGGTGACGCCCGGCTGGGGGATGAGGGAGAAGGAGGTGGGCGTTGCTCGCATCTGAAAAACCATTAATCCTGCCATGGTGATTGAGCACCCGTGACGAGCAGTCATTGTGCCGTGCCGCACGTGCCATGGGAGGGGCAGCTAGGGGAGATTGATCAGGGATGAATGGGGTCTCTTTCTTTATGGACTTTCAAAGGCACCATTTGGCACCCTGAGCAGTGCGATCGATGCAAGGCAGCTGACCCCCCTGTGGCCACCTCCAGGCAGCAGGTGGACAGGCCCACGTGGGGGACAGCCCGCGAGCCCCTCCACCGCCCGCTCTGCACGGTTCACCAGGCCGGGGGCCCTTCCTGGTGCAGGGCTGTCGGCCATCAATTCAGCCTCTCCTTTTGCACTGGAAGGGAAGCTGGGACAGTTGCCGTGTTTCCTGATAAATTATAGTCGCCGGTTCCCCAGCCTCGCAGCCCAGAGGAGCCTGGCGCTTGTATAAATCAGACTAATGAAGGCTGAGGCTGTTGTTTCTGAGAGCAGGCATTCATTCTGCAAACCACCACGGAGTGCCCGCTAGGTGCCCGGGCCTAGGCCGCCTGTAAGACAGATGGAAACCGCAAAGGGCCCCCAGGCCGGCGGGCAGGCAGACACATGGCAGCCCTTAACGGCAGGCAGCGCCGGGGCAGCCCCACTTGAGGGAGTATGCCCGCTGGGAGCAGCTCCACCACCTCCCATGAGGCTTCAGGCCAGAGCCTCAACCTCTCTGAGTTCTGCTTCCTTTACCTAAAAAGGTGCCACAAGGACACCTACCTCGCAGCACCCTGGACAGGTGGAGGGATTAGGCGCCCTCTCAGCAGGGCCCAGCCCTGTGCCTGGCACCCAGGGGCACAATAGATGGTGAGCCCCTCTTTCTCCTGTGCTCCCACTGCCTGTGGTGAGCCCACCCCGGACTGTGGGAGGCAGGGCATGGATGCCAGATGCTGGACTCCACCACGGGGTGGACGAGGAAAGACATGCCAGCAGGGATGATGCAGACAACTTGAGTAGGGGCTAGGGGATAGCGGGGTTGTGAGAGAAAGGGGTTGTGAGGGAGACACAGGACGGGTCATGGAGGACACAGGGGTGCTGAGAGAAGAGCCAGGAATTGTGTTGGCCACGCAGAGCTGGGAGAGAGGGCCGGTCCTGTCAATAGTCTGCTGTGAGGGCCCAGGGCTGGGGCTGGGCCTGCAAAGATGGAGAGGCTGGACTGAAAAGGAGCATCAGGCACTCAGAAGTTGCCTGAGCCACAGGACGGCCTGGCCCGGCAACAAGCCCATGGCAGGGACACATGCGACTGGACGGGCCACATGGGAAGGACCAGTGTCCACTCATCCCCTTCAGACACAGGCACACGGGCAGAGAGAGACAGCCACGCAGAGTGTCCCAGAATGCACAGTGCAGACACACAGTGGGCACACAGTGGACACAGTGGACAAGCACAGAAAGCACCGTCGTGGCATATGTTCATCCAGGTACTCAGACTATACCGGAAACAGATGACCAGTTCATCCCAGTCTGTCCAGGGCTTTCCCACTTGACCTCAGAGGGTCCCCATCCTGGAAACCCCCAAGTCCCAGGCCAACAGGGACAGTTGGTGACCCCAGGTCGGAGACACACAGACACACACAGGCAGATGCAGCATGTCACACACAGAGCAGAGACAGCCCCTCCCCGCAGAGATTGCACTCCACAACCATGCACCCAGACACACGCACACAAAGAATGCCAAAACCACCGCCATGGAAACAAAGGCCACGCAAGTTCTAGGAAGAATGAAAGCAGCAGTGGAGTTGGTGGCTGCTGCTCTGACGTCACCAACGCGGGCTCACTACCTGGGGGCTCAGAGACTTGAATGTATTGACTCTCAGCTCTGGAGACAGGACTCCAGAATCATGTTGCAGGGTGGCTCCTGTGCAGAGGGAAGGATCTCTGCAGCCTTCTCTCTGTGGTGAGCGGATGGCCATGTCTCCTGTGTGTCTTCACAGCATCCTGCCTCTGGTGCGCATCACACAGGGTCAGCTTCCACTCTCACGGCCTCCTAGCGCACTTCCACAGGTGGATCTGGGGGACATGAGGGAACCTAAGAGCTCATTGCACATGGAGTCCACCCCACGTGGCTCCATCATTTAGGTTTTCACGAGGAGCCAGAAATCTGGATTTACAGAAGTCTGATTTCTCCACGCTGGTGGCATCTTCCCTTTAGAGAATCAGTGTGAGGACCTCACTTGCGCACCTGCCTACCAGGCGTCCTCAGGCTGCTCACCCTCCCCAACTTCTCCCTGACACCGTCAGGCCGCCGCTCACCCTCCCAGATGCCTGCCTTCATTTGGCTTTCCCTGCCTTTCAAGCCACTGGGTCTGTGCTCTTGCTGTCTGAGATGTTCACTCGGCAAGCTCAGCTCAAGTGTGGACCCTTCTCCCAAGCCCCTGCCTGGCCATGGCACCGTCCCCCCTCTCCTGCTCCTGAATCTCGTGGGATATTCCTCAGCACAGGGCCTGCTTCCCATTACCAGGGCTGGCTCATCGCTCTGCCTCTGCTCTGTGGCAGGGTGCAATTTGGGAACCAGCCTCACTTATCAGCTTTTAGGAGGCTCAGACGCTGGATGAGACAACCATGAGTTCAAATCCTGGCTTCTGTGACCTAGAGTCACCTAATGTATAAGCCCCAGTTTCCAAATCTATCAGATGGGTATGATAGCAAACCCCACAGGGTTAGTTTGAGAACTGCGGGCCCTCATGTGTAGTAGGTGCTTCCTAAATGTCTGCTGAATGAGTGCCGCAGTCACTCCAAGGAGGAGCCAGAGCTCTCCTGTGGCTGGTGGACGGGCCAGGAGAGGACTGGGTGCAGATTCCAACAGCTCACAACCGTGGTACTCACACGGATGAATTTCTTATTTATTTATTTATTTATTTATTTATTTATTTATTTATTTATTTATTTATTTATTTATTTATTTATTTATGATAGTCACAGAGAGAGAGAGAGAGAGAGAGGCAGAGACATAGGCAGAGGGAGAAGCAGGCTCCATGCACCGGGAGCCCGATGTGGGATTCCATCCGGGTCTCCAGTATTGCGCCCTGGGTCAAAGGCAGGCGCCAAACCGCTGCACCACCCAGGGATCCCACGGATGAATTTCTTTTAGCTTTTAGAGCAGGCACGGTGGTGCTTGCATTTCCTCTGGGGGTAGAGGGACAAGAGGAGCAGGCTGAGGTTCATTGTGCTTGTGACTTGCTCCGCATGAGCAGCCACTTGGCAGTGATTGGGAACTAATGTCCAGGTAGACAGACCTGGACCTGCCATGCCCTTTCTCCTCTGCCGGTTTTAAGCAGAGTCGCCCTGGTCAGCATGGAGGTGGTGGGAGGTCTCCAGGAGCCTGACGCCTGGGGCTGCTGGGCAGGCACGAGGACCTCCCTCCACTGCTTGGCCAGGGGCCAGAACCCACTCTGGGCCTCAAGTCCCCCCATCTGCCTGCTCAGCCAGCATCTGGGGCTAGCTCTCCTGGGCCCCTCCTGGGTCTGTCTCCACTGGCCGAGTGACCTTGGACACTTCATAGCCTGTGATTTAGCTTCCTCATCTGGGACCGAGTGCCACTCACAGATCAGTGGTAAAGGATGAATGAATAAATGAATGCACACCCCTATGCCCAGTGCCCAGTACCCAGTAAAAGCTCACAGAATGTTAGGCAGTTGTATTCATTGTACCAGGGGGCTCCATGTCCCCAGGTCCCCTTCACCCCTGGTGGTGCCCCCCCCCCCCCAGCTTCCAGTCCAGAGCTCCTTCCACTCCATTAACCTAGAAGAAACCCAGCGGGACGAGTGGGGCCCCATCCTCAGGCTTCCCAAGATATCAGCTCTTGGCCTGTTCTCCTGACTCCTGGCCTGGGCGGCACAGTGGCCCCAGCCGCCACCACAGAGCCATCCTACAGACCCCCACCGGGACCCTCTGCAGAGCCCCCAGCTTGCAGGGACTGAACTCTGACCCCCATTCTTCCAGCACGAATTCGGCCCGCCTAAGGGCATGGGGCCAGGCCAGCGGCCCCTGGGAAGCTGAGGCTCTGGCATGCCTCCAGGCAAGACTAGCAAAGCTCAGCAGAAATGCCCCGGACAGGGACACGCAGGTCAGTGGCCTGGCCAGCCTGTTGCTGGCAACATGGGGTCTGCAAAGGCAGGAGCTGCCAGCCTGAGAACAAAGGGGTCTTGAAGAGAAGGCCCAGCCCTGGCTCTTGCTTCAGAAAAATCTGCCTCGGGGAGGAAACACTAGGGATTGGCCACATCCCACAGGCAGCTACGGCTGCTGATGACAACTGGCTTGGCCTGGACTCGGGGATCCCTGCGTCCCCAGGTGAGGTGTCCACAGCGAGCTCCTGGCAGATTGGCCCCTCCTGGAGCCCAGAGGCTGTTTCCCCCTACTCTGCACTGGAAACACCTGTCCCCCTTCAGAGCCCTGCCTAAGGGTGTCCACTGTCCTCTCCTGGGCCTCTCTGCCCTTCACAGCACTTACTGAATGGTCCCCAACTTAATCTTCCCCAGCAGCCGTGTATCACAGGGCCAAATCCCTCCATCTCTGAACTCCATGCCAGGCCCACAGTATCTCTCCAAGGACACCAGGTGAGCCACCGGGATCTCATGTTCCCAGAGTCTTTGCTCTAGAGATTCAAAGATTGGTGTTTCCAACCAAAACAGAAAGGGGATCCTGACTGTAAGTACACGTGTGTGGGTGTGCCACATGCACAGGGGGCATTTGGGAATGTGCTGGAACCCCAAGGACGTGATATTGACCTGGGCTGCTATGCTCGGCCCGGAAGCACCTCTGCACACTTGACAGCGTGGGCTGAGTCTCCCTGAGCCACACAGTGAGGGCCCAGGGCTTGATCCCCTTTGGGCCACCTGCACAGGGTGCTGCCCCACCAAGCTCCATTCTGAAGTCTCAGGCACCCCTCCCCCCACTCAGCCAGCTGTCCTTTGTGTCCCCTTGCATCCATTTACATGCCCAGCATTATGCCTCTCACTCCCACCCTGTATGCTGGGGTCCCCAAGCTGTGGGAGGAGAGCCCCGGGCCCTGCTTCTTTGCAGCCCCTTTCACCTCTCCTGCTCCCCCATGGCTCTCACCTTGCAGCCCTCCTCAGCCTCTGCGGAGCCCCATCTCCTGGTGGCCAGGAAACAACCCAATTTCGACAGGAACCTCTGGCCTCTAGTTCCCCAGCCCCTGGACCCTTCCTGCTCCGGGTGGACACCACACCTTGCCTTCTAGGTCCCATTGTTTCCCCTTTACTACCTGTACCATCTTGCACGCCTCCTGCCTTCAGAGACAGTAAACACCGAAACTCTTCCACCCAAATGCCAACACACAAAACCCCAGCTAGTCCTTGGGACGCAGTCCGTCCTTCCTTTTGTAAAACACTGTAAAGTGTAGTGCCCCTGGCTGCTAGGACATCACAGTCTGGTTTCCCTCCTCCTTCCTAGACTCTTCCCTGCTCCATTGGCCGCTCAACGCTGAGATTCTCCTCCTTGGCCTCCCAGGCATCTCGTGCACACTCATGTCTTCACCTGCACCTGCACACGGGTGACCCCCACCCCCATCTCAGCTCAGACCTCATTCCTGAACTCCAGGGCCATATGCCCACGGGGTCCCGGATGCCCCAGATGACTCAGACCCAACACATCCCAAATAGACCCATAGCAGCAGATGAGACACAACCCAGAATGTGGGAGTCACCCTGGGCTCTTTTCGCCCCTTCTCCTGCCCTGCCAGGTGCAGTGGGTCATGTACTAATGCAGGGCCAAGTTGTGGCTGTATAAGGAGAATTGCCTGGAAAGCTTGCCAAACATAGCTTCCTGGGCCCTACCCCTGACTTGCTGAATCCAGAGTTCCAGGGCTGGGGCCTACGAGTCTGAATTTCTAGAAGGCTCCTCTGTGTTGCTGTGAGGACTGGGGTTCAGGCCTCTTCTCTAAGCCACCTCCTCCCATGTCCACCAGCCGTGGTGCCACTGCTTGCCTATCCTGGGCATCTGCTTCCTCCTGGCAGCCCCTCCCATCCATTCTCCACACTGAAGTGGCAGCCACTTCACCAAAAAGCAATAGGACCACAGCTCACCTCTGCCTAAAAGCCTCCCATGTGCCCCCCCCTCTGAGAACACTGCTTCTGGCCCTGCGTGCTTAGTGGGATGACTTCTGCTCACCTCCTGGAACCTCCTGCCTTACCCCTTCAGACTCTGCATGGGTCGCCCGTGTATATGTGCTGTTATAGCTCCTGTCTTTACATACGTGGTCTTTTTTTTTCTTTTTTTTTTTTTAGATTTTTATTCATTCATGAGAGACACACACAGAGGGAGAGGCAGAGACACAGGTAGAGAGAGAAGCAGATTCTATCCAGGGAGCCCGACGTGGAACTAAATCCCAGATCCTGGATCCCAGATCCATCTGCTGAGGGCAGATGCTCAACTGCTGAGCCACGCAGGTGTCCCCACATGGTCCTTTCTGACCATATGCCCCTAGACAGGCCTATGTCTCAACCCAGGCCTGGATAACTGCCTGCCTCCCAGGCTCCATCAGTCCACACAGTGATCACAGATGTTCTAGGTTCCCCTGTAGCTGAACAGTGGACCCTCAAGACAGGATACAGTGGTGCCAACCCAGAGCTGAGCCCAGGTCCCAGCTCAGAGAGCTGGTTGGCAAGAGTTAGTGAGCAGGAGAGTAAAGCAGGAGAAGGAACGGAGGCTGGCAGGGAAGCCCAGGCCTCGAGCTGATCTGTTACCAGCAGGGACCTGGAGGTAGGTCCTGAGGCTGGCCCCACAGGAGCCTTGCAATGGTGTTTTCTGCTCTCTCCATGCTGGGTTCCACCCCACCTCGTAAGCAGCCAGGCCAGTGACAGGAGCTTGCCCTCCTCTCCATGTGCTCCCCGGTGAAGGAGCTTCCAGGAAGGTGAGGTTTAGGGCTTCCAGGAAGTCCTGGCCCCTCCTGTACCCTGACCACCTCCATACTATATGAGTAAGAACAGGAGGCTCACAAGGACCCTAGGACCACCTCACATGTGAATGCTGAACTGGCCCGCCTTCCCCATTCCTGGACTCTGCTCCCATGCTTGGCTTGTGCTGGGAAGACTCACCATCGTCTTGCTGTCATGGCAGTCCCAGCTGGATGGTGGACCCTGTCACCTGGCACCTCTGCCCATCCCTCTGTTCCTTTACCATGATTTCTCCCCCCCTTTGCCCATCCACTGCCTCTGCTGCAAGACCTGCTGGTCACATGATGCCTTATCCATAGCCCTCTGACCATTCTCAAGGGTTTTCCCTGTGGTCCCGAGTCCCCCCTGTGGAGCCCCAGGCCCTCCCCGGCCCTGCTCTTTTTTTTAAACAGAGACTTCATGTGATTTTTTTTAAAAGATTTTATTTATTTATTCATGAGAGACACAGAGAGAGGCAGAGACATAGGCAGAGGGAGAAACAGGCTCCATGCAGGGAACCCGATGTGGGACTCCAGGATCAAGCCCTGGGCTGAAGGCAGAGGCTTAACCGCTGAGCCACCCAGATGTCCCTCCCTGGCCCTGCTCTTAAGATGCAGAAGCCTTATGGGGAGCAGTGTTGGCTGGGGTAGGGGCTTGCCTAAGCTGTGTGACACCCCTGTTTTGCCCCCTCACTGTAGAGATGCCAGTCCCTCTATGAAATGAGTCTGATTCGATGGCCACCTTATCTTCTGCCTCCCACACTCAGGATCAGCTACATAATTTGTGGATCCCAGTGCAAAATGAAAATGCACATTGTTCAAAAATGATGAAGAATTTCAAAATGAACCAACCACCAGGCTCACCTAAGCACGTGGGCCTGTGTGACTGCTGGCGTCTCAGCCCGATAAGCCCAGCCCTACCCACATCTCTTTCCAGCTGGTGACGGTCTCTCCGCCCTCTCTTATCCTCAGCTGCTTTCTAAGACAGATCCTCGGGGCCCCAGCGCGGGAGCCCAGCCCCAGCCCCCTGCAGACAGCAGAGCCCTGTTCACCAGGTGGTCAACAGAATCCTGCAGCCCTCTGGGGGTCTTCCCCCCACACGTCCTCCGGGCTGCAAAGCACTTACATCCTCTCAAATCGATGCTTATTTATGGAGCCCCACCTGGCAGAGCTTGAGCCAGAGAGGAAAAGATGAACATTCAGTCATTGCCCTATAGGAGCTCAGGTGATAGATAGCAGGGATACTATCTGGAACAAGAGCAAAATACTGGAACAAGAGCAAAACCAAACACGGATCCTGTGGGTTCAGAGAAAAACAATTGATTTGGTTAGGAAACTGAATATCACAGAAGAGAGCATAGAGATGGACTTGAAGAAATGGGCATGATTTTAGGACCTCGGACAGGAAAGCGAAGGGGCATTCCAGGGAGAGGGCACGGCATGGGCAGAAGTGGCCTCGGGAAAGTGTGTAGCTGGCTCTAGAATCCTGAGTTGTGCAGTTTGGCTCAGGCATGGATGATGGTACAGTGGACAGGGACTTGGGGTCAGCCATGCACGTTCCAGGCAGCCAAAAAGTGGCGTATCTTCTTGCTGGGGACACTGAAGGGGGTGTTAAGCATGGTGCACACTTGGGAGCAACGGGAGAAGATAAGGGAACCCCTCTGCAGAATGCAAGCCACACTTCTCTGCAGAACGGGCTGCTCCTACCAGGGTGCCGGTCCCGAGGCTGTGCGGCCTAGGCGGCCTCCTGCCCCTCGCGCCCTGGGCGGGGGTCGTGGGACTGCGGCTTTCCCTCCCCTGCCATCGCTCTCATTGGTCCTGCGCGGGTGTGTGTGCGGAGGGGGGTTGCGGAATAGGATCCAGCACTGAGTGGGGGTACAGCGGCTGCGCACGCCCGTAAGGTGAGGCCGGAGTGGGGAGAGCGCGGCTCGCCACTCTGCTGGCCCCACCATACACTGCATTTTCACTTTATATTACGGTTATTCTCAAAGTGCACACAAGTAGAGAGAATGCTGCAGTGCTCCTCCACGACCCTCCCCGCCCCGCCCCGCCCCGCTGCGCCCACCCTCCCCCAGGGCCGTCCCCCAGCTGCAGGAGTGCGGGCGCCAGGGGCGCAGCAGCGAGGCCGGGTGCGGGCCGCGGGGGGCGGGGGCGGAGCGGGGGCGGGGCGGGGCGGGGGGCGGGGCGGGGGGCGCCCTCCCAGGGACTCCGGGCGCGCGGGCCGGGCGCCGAGCGTCAGTCTCCGCCCTGCAGCCCGCAGTGAGCCCGCCGCGCCGCAGCTGTCCGCCCGCCCGCCGCCCGCCGCCCGCCGCCCGCCGCCTCGCCATGCCCAACTTCGCCGGCACCTGGAAGATGCGCAGCAGCGAGAATTTCGACGAGCTCCTCAAGGCGCTGGGTAAGCGGGCGGGTGGGTGCGCGCCGACGAGGACGAGCGGCTCCGGGGTGCCCGGGCCCGCAGGCTCCGGGACCGGCCCAGGCGGAGGGAGTCCCCGGGGCGAGGGCGAGGGCAAGGGGAGCGTGCCGGGGCCACCCCGGGGGCGGCGGTGAGGGGAGCCCCGAAGCCGCGCGCCGTCCCCCCCACCCCCCGACGGCTCAGCCTGTCTGCGCTGGGTCAGCGCGAGGAGGACTCTCGCTGGAGTCCAAGGAGGACCAGGGACTTGCCATTTGGAGACTCGCTGTGAGGCCGGGCCCGGCCACGAATTCATCGCGCTGCGCAGGGAAAGCCACTTGCCCTCGCTGAGCCTCAGTTTCACCTCCCGAAAATTGGGGCGAGGGTTAGGGGAGGCGCGGGAACGCTTTGCGGCCGGGGCTCGCGGCCAGGGGTCCGGTGGCGCAGCCCTCGTTGCCCTGCAGGTGTGAACGCCATGCTCAGGAAGGTGGCGGTGGCGGCGGCGTCCAAGCCGCACGTGGAGATCCGCCAGGACGGGGACCAGTTCTACATCAAGACGTCCACCACCGTGCGCACCACCGAGATCAACTTCAAGGTCGGCGAAGGCTTCGAGGAGGAGACGGTGGACGGACGCAAGTGCAGGGTGAGGCCCCAGAAGCGGGCGGCGTTCCGGGCGCGCCCCCTCCACGCCCCGGGCCGCCGCAGCCCAACGCGCCCCTGCCTCCTCCTGCAGCTGGGGCGTGCTTCCCTTGCAAGGGCGGGCAGAGAGGGTTTGCAGAGAGGGTTCTTCGTGCGAGCGGCTTGCCCTGGGCTCGGGAGAGGGGCCTCCCCAGCGCGCCCCCACCCACCCCGAGCCGCCTCCTCCGCGCTCACAGCTGCTCCCGGAGCGGCGGGGAACCCCGGGCGGCGGCGTCCGCGGGGGTGCGGGCAGGGGTGTGGATGAGGCTGCGGGTGCGGGCGCTGGTGCGGGTGCGGGGGGTGCCGGCACGGACGCGGGCGGGAGGTGGGTGCGGGGCCACGGGGGCCGTGCCGCAGCCACGTCTCCTGTCAGCCACGTCTCCTGTCGCAGGTGGAGCGCCCCCCCCCAGCGCCCCTTCGGGGTCCCCGATCCCTGACCCACCCCCCCACCCCCCCACCCCGGACACCCTGGATCCAGTTTCAGCAGCCTTGTGAGCCAGCAAGGTCGACCTCTCCGTGCGACCCTCAGCCTGGTTTCTAACGGGAAAGGCGGGATCCTTACAAAAGCAAGGCAGATTCTGGCTGGGAAGATGGATTAAGTGCTTTAGTCCTCAAGGGCCAGAGTTTTGCATTTCTATGTATATTGGCCCCAGGGATGAACCAATGGAGTGAAGCAGCGGTTGTACATTCCTTTCTCAGATGGGCAAAAATTACATCTGGTTGAATAGAATGGCCAGTTAGTCCTGTATTTTGAGCGTAGATGGAAAAATTGTCGCTGCTTCTACCACTTATTTAAAAAGTGACAAAATGTCTCCCTCTCTTTCCCGTGTGAAAAACAAAGAAATGCTAATAATGTTCCAGAAAGTGAGGAATTAAGTCTCTCCTAAGTGGTGCCTGTCTGATCTGCGGAGTGGGACTCTCTGGGCTCTGGATTTGGGAGGAGGACACACAGACACGGCCACAGGAGCTGGCCCCCAGAACCCGAGTGGCCAGAAAGCCATGTCCAGGCTTAGAGCTGGCAGATTCTGAGCCGCTCGCCACTGCACTGTTAGAAAACACAAAAGAGTGGTTGGGGGTAGTAAGAGTGAACATCTTGGAATCACGGGGAGAAGGCCTGGCAATTGGCAGGGCTCAGGTGGGGACATCCAGCTACCGCCAGAGATGGTGATTCTGGTAAAAATCAGGTTCACACGCCAGCCTGGCAAGTGTCAGAAAGTAAATATGTGTGCATCCCGAATCGGTCTCCCACCCCAATGTCGAGCACTCTGTTTTGTGCAGACTGGGGAAAACCCCACCTCCCACCTCCAGGAGCATCAGATTGTTTTGTCTTTGGGACCTAGCCTGGAAAGTGGTTGTGTTTTTATCCTTAGAGCTAATGACACTTGGGTTTATCAGAGCAGCGAGTGTGCTGCATCTGATGAGTGCACATAGAGAGGAGGGTGTTATCCCCAACTCTGTGCAGTGGAGAGGGCTTTGGATCTGCTGGCTGTGGTGTCTGAGTGGTCCTACAATAGTACAGTTGATGGGAAAGTTCTTGTCCTTAATACCCCAATTGCTTGAAGTGATAGTCCATTCTGACATAAATTAATCACTGCGTGCTGTAAATGTCATTACTGGAGATGTAAAGCATGCCTCAAGCGTTGCTGGTTCCCCTGAGTGTGTGTGTGTGTCTGTATGTGATGGGGGAAGACTTGGGGGGATACAAGGTAATATTTATTCCCCATAAAACCTGTGACCGGCCGCCTCCTGAATCTGTGAACTCCATAGGGCGCAGCAGAGGGCTCTGTGCCCTGCTGACGGGGACCATGTGCTGCTTCTCTCCATAGCAGTGACTCTCCGGAGCTCACTGTTATCTCTATTCCTGCTGCCAAGACTGTAATTAATGTCACGAATGGTTTTCCTGCCCACAGAGTTTGGCCACTTGGGAGAATGAGAACAAAATCCACTGCACACAAACTCTCCTTGAGGGGGATGGCCCCAAAACCTACTGGACCCGCGAGCTGGCCAACGACGAGCTCATCCTGGTGAGGTCATGGACCCCTAAATCAACCCCACAGCCCTAGATGATGCCTACAGTGCGCCACGCAAATGCTTTACCCTGGGTTAAAATGTGAGCGGAAAGCTCGAGGTGACAGTTTAGGTCACAGGCAATCATCGTTCCATGGTGTGGTTGGGAGGAGCGTGGATCGGGGGCACAGCAGGGCTATGACAGGCTGCAGTGTCCTCCCTGTGCATCCAGTGGAGCCTTGGTGGATTCTCCGAGCTGGCCTCCCCCTTGACCCTACCCTGGCTGTGAGGCCCCAGGGATTTTCACTCTGCATAGGGATTTTTCCCCCCTTCTCACTCCTCATTTTGCTGCCAGGGAAAGATTTCAGGAATTTTAGCATGTCAGCACTGGGAGCCTCAGAGAGCATTTTTACCCTTAAACTTACCAACAACGGAGGCCTTCAGGGGCCAGGCGAGTTGTGCTGATGGGGGAAGGGTCTGAGTGAAACACCGTGTGGGGCTAGGGGAAGGGTGGGCCCCACCTGAAAGACATTCAGATTAAAACATTTTAAACATTCCTGGCCACACAAAATTCACCTGGTGAGGCCAATTTAGAAACCCCCACCGTTTAATCACACACCTCCTTGTCCTTTAGGTGTGGGGGCAAAGGAGGTTGGCCAGGACAGGGGAAGGCTCAGTCCCTCTTCTTTTGTGTTTCAGAGTAGACCAGGCTTTCCCTGCAGCAACCCCACCCCTGCCAGACCCACACACACACATGCACACACCCCCCACATGCATGCACGCGCACACACACACGCACCAAGTGTACACGCACACACATGCACACACACGCAAGAAAAGGGAAAAGCTGTGTGGGTAACCAGAAAATGATATCCTTTGTTCTCCATCAGGCATATTGTTACCATGTTCCCTCCAGGATGCCTGAGGCCCCATCTTAGCAGTGTTGGGGAGGGAGCCTGCAGAGTGGGGTAGCCTCCCTGTGTGACCTGGGCGTGGCTGTAGAGTGAGGGCTGACACTAAGTCTGATCACCCGGCTGCTCTCAGCCCTGAAATTGCACGTTGATCCTGAGAGCAGACCCTGAATGGAGCCGTCTCCATTAGTTTAACTGGGGCTGTTTGATCTTAGGCTCTCCTCTTGTCCTCCTCTGCCGGATTTCATTTTGAGCACTGTCTGCTTTCATAGAGAAGGGGACTGGCTTACTTTGCAACCTAGTGAATGCTGTTTCTAGGAAGGAATACTTGATGGAATTGGAGGAGGAGTTTGAGGCTGAGATGTGGAACTTAGAGAAAAAGGAACAGAACAAAAGGTTCACTGGTACGAGAGTTCTGGAGCGTGGCTGCGGGTTGAGCAAGCTTGTCTTGCCACGAGAAAGTATGATTTTATTAACCTGGTAACATGCAAGCAACCAGAGCACACTGCTGCACGGTGCCTCCCTCCCCACCTCCACCCCTGCATCCTTCCCTGGCTCAGCCGACCAGACAACCCTCAAAGGGCACATTAATCCTTGGCATTTGAGACCTGAAATATGGGCTTTTATTTCAAGGGTTGTTATCGTTAATAAATCCAAAACGCAGGGAGATGCCATCTCCTTATAACAAGAGGCAAATTATCCTAGTTAAGTTGAAATAAGTGCTCCCCGTGCCAACAGTAAATTGTCCCCCGGGGGCTGTAAGCTGCCTTCCGTGAAAACAGAGTATCTTCCCTCAAACCACCCTGGAACATTTCTAGAGTTTCTTGCAGGAGTCTTTCAGTACGGGTGCCAGCTGAGAAAGACGTTTCAGATATGGTTGGAAATGTGATTTCTTCTTGTGTCGGCCTGTGGGAGGTGTCAGATACGAGGATGGTCAGATCCATGGAAGGAGTCAAACCCCAAACACTCCATGGTTGTAGAGCTGAGAGGTTGGCACATCTAGAGGTGAATGATGGTGGGAACCCCTGCCTTCCTCCCAGCACAGAATCAGGTGCAGACGGAGGAGGTGTCCAGAGCAAGTACACCTGGGCTGGTATGAGCAGCTAGCTCCCTACTTGGAAAAGGAGTTGGTGATGATGGACATTTGCTTCTGAGTATCACTCATGACTAGTATTTCCCTGAGACACACATTGGCATAATAGCACCTGCTCCTTGATTGCCTCTCAGCTTGATTGCCAGCTGACAGGCCAGGGCAGGCAAAGGTCCAGGTCTGTCCAGGCTCTCAGCCTCTCCCAGGCCTCATGCCCCTTTGAGAACTGCAGAGCTAGGGATGCTCCTACTGAACGGTGTACATCTGCAGACATGCCTGCATCAGATCTACAGAACAATTTTGATTCTTGGTTTTGTTTGTGAAACAAACATACTGAACTGCCTGTGGGAGCCCAAGAGAGCAGGCCTGTGCATAATTGCTAGTTTGGGGGAGTTTTGATAGTTTATTTACAGGCGACACCATTTTAGGGGCCAGAAGGAAAACCTCCATCTGTGGAATGGCTTGTGCCTACAGCACAGCAAACAAAGAACCGTAAAATTTTAGCTGGAAAGAGACTTTGGGATCATCCTGTTGGATTCCACCCATCTGAAACCCTTCCTTTCCACTCCAAACCAGCAAGAGGCAGGGCAGTGCCCAGTGTGCCAGCTGTATGCTGCAGAGCTGGGTCTGGGAGCCAGCACTGGGCCTTTACAGCTCAGACCAGTTTTCTGGCTTGTGGGTGGCTTGAGGGGTGGGCAGCTGCTCCCTGGAAGGTGCTTCTGCGCTCTCCTCAACAAGGCCCCATCTCACTGGTCAGCACAGGACCCTTGCTCTCCTGAAGTCATGTGAAGCAACAGAGCCACTTTAGAAATGTCCAGTGTGACATCTTCCCCTTTCAGTTTAATTTTTCAAACCAAGTATTTATGTCAGTATTCACAGGCTCCAGAAACAAAGGGAAATTACATAGAATTCTACACCACAGCTGCCTCTCTGCCAGTACGGAGCTTAAGGGAGGAAAAAAAGAAAAAGAAAAAAAGACCTTAGCAGTTAGCATGAACACATGGCACAGGAAATTGAATGTCTGTTACAAAGAGTCTTTAACGGGGCCGTAAGCGGCCTTATTAGTGATATGCTTTAAACGTATCTGCACAGGCATCTGCTCTGATTGCTTTTCCTTCTCTGCAGACGTTCGGCGCCGATGACGTGGTCTGCACGAGAATTTATGTTCGAGAGTGAAGGCGGCCGGCTTGTTCCTGCTTTGGGGGTGGGATGCATGTTCCCCTGAGAAATGTCCTTAGGTCTGAGTTGCCGGGGACCTTCCCTTACCCTGTTCTCCCCATGCCGGTGGTGTTGTGCCTCCCCAAGAGCCCTGTTCTCCCTGTGCTGGTGGTGTGGTGCCCCCCCCTCCCCAAAGCCTCTGTGCCCCTGCCCCTGGTGCTCTGTAGTTTGGCATCTGCATGGTTCCACCCATCATTAAACTGGTTGGCCAAATTTCAAGGCTCTTCCTTTCCTTGAGCTGCCTCTTCAGTTTCAGCATGGGTTACTGTGCACCCGCGGTCCTTGGCATTGCACTGCCCTGTGTGGTGTCTTCAGTGTCAGCCTGCTGCCTGGGTCCCCTGGGTGGAGCACACAGGCTCCTTCCAGCTGGATCTAGACTGAGATCCAGGTGTGTTTGGGCTTCACAGCGTTGTCCACTAGAATTAGTCTGTGTCCTAGCAGGAGAGGGAGGGTACATTCAAAAGGTATATTGAGGGGATCCCAGAATAAAGGGATAGTTTACATAGGCACTGACCTGGATAGGATGAAGAGAATCAGAAAGGATGCGGTGGCCCTCAGACTAGCAACAGAGGAGCTGTTACCTGCTGCGCCTGCAAACAGAAGGCACACAGAACCCCAGATCATAAGAGCTAAAGCCCAGGGGAGAGGCCACCATATAGGAGCTGTGGCCGTGCGTGGAGGGACGTAGCCACTGTCCAAAC
The DNA here is from genome assembly GCF_011100685.1 of Canis lupus familiaris. NCBI lineage: Eukaryota > Metazoa > Chordata > Mammalia > Carnivora > Canidae > Canis > Canis lupus. The sequence continues at coordinate 58,971,389 of NC_049224.1, forward strand.
CATGGCCCCAGTGACATAAGGGGTGGGAGTGGGCGTGGAGTTTGCCTCGGAACTCCACGCCCTCCCAGGGTTAAGTATCCTGACCTCCCAGCTTTCCATCTCTGATCTACCCGTGCTGCCCACTGGCCACACCCAATTGGAATCCAAGGGCCGGTGAGGTGCTGTCCTCGAGAGTCACCCTCCCTGAACACTGCCAGGCACAGAATGGATCTGAACATGTACGTGGATGACACTCCACAGTTGCCAACTCTTACATTTTAAAATAAGGAGATTTCACATAAAAATCTAGATTTCTGTTTCCTTAGGAGAAAAATTGGGAAAATCTGGCATCCTGGAACTGACATTCCCACGGGGCTAACAGCTTCCCCCCCCTTTTATGTGGACCTTGGATTGTCTATCTCCCCATGGTTCCTGCCCTCATGTGTGTTGTTTTCCCAGCTTCTTGGGCATATCTCTGCTCTCAGGTACATGGGTTCTTGGCGAAGCCAGGCTAGAGTTAGCTGACCAACACGTGCAGGGATGGATGAGGCCAGGAGACAGTGACCCCCAAAGAGCTCACAGTCTCATGGGGCAGATTACCTAAGGGCCAGGCACCACGACCTGAGAGTAAATGAGGACACGTTTACCTAAATCCTCACACTTCTGAAGTGCAGGTCCCCACAGTGCTCTTGCAGAACTTCAAAGTCTCCCAGATACTCTGTTGCTTACGTGGAACTGTGTGGGGAAGGGGGTCTTCTGCTGAATCTTGAACACAGCTCACATCCTACAACCTGCAGTCTAGGGATGGTCTGGGCTGTGCTGCCCTCCATGCACACCAACAGCTCTGGTAGCAACTGTTTCTCAGCCCCATCCACTAGGCCCTGGTGTATCAGAGCAGGGCTGGATTATGGGTAGAAGAGACTCTAACACTGGGCTATACACTCTCTCCAGGACCCTGAGTGACCTCTGCATGTCCCAGAACTTCTCAAAACCCTTCATGGGAACAGCCTGAGTGCCACCTGGACAGTGGGTACAGACACCATGACATACTTAACATTTTGCTCCAGGTCCACACTCAGTCCAACATGAGTTTCCTATAGCAGAGAGCAAGTGTTAGAGGTATTGCTTGATGGCTTCCTGCAGGAAGGGGGTCAAGTTGGGCCTGTAAGGATAGGGAGCACCTGGCCTGGTGTGCGGTGGAGAGGAAGGCTGCATGGATGGCTAACCTGCACAAGGATGTCAGACTAGAGGGAGGTGAGGGGCCCAAGCTGGCCACAAAAGAAAGGGTGAAAGTCAGGTCGGCATAGAGACGGGGCTGGCGTGTCTGTACTGCACTACGGGTGCTGGGAGCTCCGCAACGGGGACGGACAGAGTGAAGCCTCAGACGTCTTGGGGTATATACTTCTGGGCTCTTCTCCGGATCTAGCCCAAAGGGGGCAGGTCCGGGTGGAAGGGCAGGTGCAGGAGGGCCTTCCCCTTTCCTGACCGGGATTTAGGGTGTCTCCATCACGTTCTTTAGTCACAGGGCACATGGGGCACGTCTGGCACACATGTATCCTTCTCTTTAGGGGGTGGGTGGGGTGGGGAGGCCAGAGGGAGGGAGAGTCCCCGGCGACTCCAGGCTGAGCGCAGCGGCCGACGTGGGGCTGGACGTCCCCACCCTGACGTCGGGACCCGAACGGAAATCGAGTCCCAGGCCGAGGCCCCAACGCGGGCACCTCTGGACGCCCGGGTCACCCGCAGCACGTGCACCGTGTCCCCACTGACTCTGGAGCGCCGAGCTCCCCAGAGCCTGGTGCACACACACTGCCTGGCACATACGGGGGACGAAAACCCACGCGGTGTCACTGTCCTCAGTCATCTACAACACTGCTCCCAACTCACTGCCGCCCTCGCATCCCCGCGCTCGAGCTCTGGGAGGTCCAACTCCGCCCGGCATTCAAGGCCCACCCCCACCCCCACCCCCACCCCCACCCCCTGCTTGGCCTAGCCAGGCACAACAGAAAAGGCAAGGGCTACCTCCTGGGCACACCTTCAGGTTGCCAGTGCTAGAAACCGAAACACAGCCAACTTCGGCTCCACGGCAGCACCGGCAAACCTAGACGACACCGGGCAGGTGGGGCCGCCACGAAGCCAGACCCCTCAGCCCATCCCTCCATTTGGGTTTCCTGCGCAGCGGTCCGGTCACATGACCGCCCGAACCAATCACCGCTGGGGGCGGGGCCCCAGACCGCATCACGTGACCACAGCGGGGCGGGGCCAAAGCGTGGGCGGAGCCAGAAGGCGGCGGTGGGGCGCCCCGGCATGGCTGGGCCATGGGGTTTGGGGTGAAGGGTCAGTATGCTGGGCTTCCCCGACGCCCGTGAGCCCGGCTGTGCGGCGCCGGTCCGAAGTTGCTCCTGCGTCTGGGCCTTGGCTGGTTCGCGTTTCCAAGACCCGAGCCCGCCCGCTTGGGGCCCCCTCCGCGGCCCCCTCCCGCCTCTGTGGCCCCGTCGCCTGGCCCCTCCGGGCCGGGTCTCCCACTCTCTGGCCCCGCCCCTCGGGCCCTGGCCCCGCCTCTCCGGCCCTGGCCCCGCCTCTCTGGCCCGGCCCGCCTGGTGCTCCGTAGCACCTGCGGCTTGTCTGACCGCTGGAAGAGCCGAGAGTCCCTGGGCCCTGTCCCCGAGGCCAGGCGGCGCAGAGGACACGCGTTACCTGCTCCGTCTGGGGGGCAGGCGGCCAACATCCCAACCCCATTTGGGAGAAACGGGAAGGTTTCGGCTGGTCGCCTGCCCTGGTGTCTCCTGCCCTCTCCCTGCCCACCTCCCATAGTGGAGGCCCCGAAGGCCCCGAAGGGCACCGCTGCACCCTGCGTGGAGTTGACCATGAGACTTAGGGGAGGTCGGCTCCGGGCTTGGATGCCGGGAGCAGAGCCCAGGAGGTAACCCCCGCCTGTGGCAGAGTGTGGAGTGAGAGCCAATACCTGGAGCTGGTGCAGCCATCTTACACCCCTGAGGAAGACGCCGAGAGAATCTCGGAGATGCCAGCCCAAGTCGCTGAGATAATACAGTCCCCACCCCTCTTTGAGGGTATTGCTGTGTGATTAAGGGGAAAAAAGGACAAGAAAAAAGCCCTTTGTTTAAGCCTGTTATACAGTGGCTTCCATACTTGGAAGTAACACAATCATCACTAATAGGCGGAGGCAACAGAAGGTCAGAGGCCTGTCTGGCTGGCAGATGTCCAGGAAGTCTTGTGTTCATGACACTGCCACACAGTGGCACTACACAATGTGCTGTCCCCCTCCAGGAAAGTGATGCTGAAGTATCTTATGCAAGACCCCATTCATATGGTAACATCCTCCTCACTGCCCTCTTCAACTCCTTCCGGTCACCATGGCAACTGGCACCGGAAGTGAGCAGCAAGGATGCATCAGAGAAGATGCGGGCTACAAGCTTAGGAAGGTGGCCTGCACAGCACCAACCTGACCCGCTCTGGCCCCTCAGAGATGTTAGCCCACTCCAGCTGGGTGCACTCCGGCCACCTTCCTGCCTTCTTGGTACCCTTACCGTACCTGCGTACCTGCCCGTTAGGGCCAGCAACGGCCTCCGTCATGTTGGAAACATGCCTTGCATCTGTGTCTGCCCTCCCTACTATCTAGGATACACTGTGCTCCAAGGTGTATGTCATTGGGAGAAAATCTGTCTTCACGGAGTCTCTGGAGAGTTCCTTGCATGGGACCTGGAGTGCATGTGAAATTCTCTTCTACTGCACACTTGTAAATTGCACAGACCGCTGTGCTTATCCCAGCCTTCAAGCTGCTCCATCATCAGCATCCCAGGTGTGGATAGCTAGAACCCAGGGCACAAGTCCGCCGGGGTCGTTGTTCAGGGGCTTGTCAAGATCGGAGGTTCTCTCTCTACAGTGCCCTGTCTTTATTTATTCATTTATTTTTAACTCTTATAGAAAATTTGAAGTATCTGCCGCAGTAAATAGTATAATGATTCCATGCACCTATTACCCGCTTCAACAATCTTTGTCTCCAATCTTGTTTCATGTACAGTCCCCACTCTTGGATTACTTTGAAGCAAATCCTAGACAATTTATGATTTCATCTATAAATATTTCAGTGTATGTCACTAAAAGTTGATAATTACCTTAAAAGTAACCATGATTATCATACCTTAAAGATTAAACGTAATTCCTAATATCATCAAATATCCTTCCAATATTCAAAGCTTCCTGATTGTCTCATAACTTCCTTTGCCTGATTGTTCAAATCGGGTTTGTAAAGGAGAGTACTTTGTGATTGATTCATCTTTCTTTTAAGTCTCTTTGGATCTCTAATTCCCCCTCACCCCACCACCACCTCCTTTTATTTTTAGGTGTGTTTGTTGGAGAGATTGGTTTTTGTCCTGTAAAGTTTCTCACAGTCTGGATTTTTATGGTTACATTTCCGCGGTGTTGTTTGCTGTATTTCTTGTAAAACAGTGGGTATGTCTAGAAGTTCAGGCAGATTCAGGCTTGATTTTTCTTGTGAGACTGCAGCAGAGGCCGTGTGTGCAGTACCTCCCTAGGGGACTCGGAAGATCCAGTTCCTCTCCGTGCTGTCAGCAGCCAGCGGTGGTGGCTGCCGAGATCCATGGCTTCACTGGAGGTTAGGACACAGGGTATCCTAAAGCCAGCATTTCTTCATTTATAGCTAGATACTTCCACGAGAAGTGAAGCCCCCTCATCTACCATGTGGTGATCCTGCCGGGTGGGTTACATGGGACAAGCAGGAGATGTGTTGGATTCTTCTCTGTACCTACTACTTTTCAAAGTAAGGAGTTGGTTCTCCTGTCATTCTTCAAAGGGAACCAATGCATTTTGGTGTTTTGGGTTTTGCTGTTTTTTTTTTTTTAACTTTTTTGGGGGTGTCACTATAAATTTGTAGATTGAAATATGTTTGCCTTTCGCTCCCCTGCAGGTGCTGTCCACGATTGGCCAGCAGAAGCCTCTTTGAACTTACTCCGAAGCCTTTGGTAGGAGCCTTGTTGTTTTTGAGAATGTCCTTGCCGTTTGTGTGACAAGAATCCCCATGTTCGTTGGGTACGTGTCCTGTGTCAGCCCTGCTGTCGGGAGGCAGCATCTAGGGCCGGGAGAGGGCTCTAGTTTTGATTCTAAGATAGAAGCAGAGTCTGAGCAGTCTGAGAGCAGAGTCTGAAGGCCAGAGGCAGGCCACAAGCACAAGAGCTACTCCGTCCTTCGTCTGTACTGTCTTTTGCCCAAGACGGCGCTAACAACTTTCAGATGTTCCCAGCACTGTGGGCGGCTGGTCCTCTTCCCTTGGACTCAGGAATCCGAGCCGTTTCTGACCAGCCCCTTGGTGCAGGGGCCTCAGTGGAGGCAGAAGCTTCCAAGAGCATGTGACTCTATGGGCAGGGGTCACTTCCAATCAAACTCTTACCTCGGGGAGGAGGGTTTCCTGGGCCTGTTGCTTAGTCGGAATATGGAGCTTAGTTTCTGGGCAAAGAGCAAATTCTCACAAGGATTCTGCAAACATTACATGTTCTATCCCTGACAAGTGGATCGTTTATCCTTCTGGAAAGGCTACCTACAGGACTTGGAGAAATTTACTTAACAGCAAAACAGATGACAGCCATAGCTTTCTAATTCCATCGGTTCTTACCAGAGGGAGAGACCTATCAATCATGGTGCATAGGGGGGAGGGGGTCTCAGGCTAAAGTGAGGCTTCGCCAGGTCTCACAGAGCAGCTGTACCGCGGGGAACAGGATTTCGGGATGCCAGCAAAAACAACATTCGCTTCAGAAACAATGTGTAGGAAATATTTATGGAGTCATGAACTCTTGCAAAGAATATAATGAAAGGCAAAAACTCGGAGAAAGTTGGAGAAAAAAATCCAGTTCTCAGAAACGCATGGGATAGGTAATGAGTTTTTTTCTCTTCTCTACTGTCAGGAGAAGGTTCAGAAAGATATTAAGTTCCCTTTGAACATCTTTTTAAAACATAAACGTGTGCTGTGATTGGATTCAGAGAGCATGTCAGGGAGCAGAGGTATCAATCCCGGTTCTGCCCCTGCCCTCCCAAGACTCTGGGCCTCTGCCTGCCCCTCTGCACAAAGCTGGGGGACAGAGGCTTGACTGGCTGCGCAGGACAGGCAGACAGAGCCCACAGCATCCACCCCTGGGGGGACGGTCACTTTGACCACGACAGTCATGGGATTCTCTGTGGCTATTTAATGGAATGAGGCGGTCCTACATGTCCTGTTGTGGAAAGATGCTCAAGCTATGTGAAGTTTGACCAAAAATGAGCGATGGTGATTCTTGTTTAGTGGGGGGGGGACAACTATATGGTCCACTCTTTCCAGGAAAAACACAAGACCCTAGATTACACACACCACACTGAACAGCAGTTACCCCTGAGGATTGGGTGTGTTTATTCGTTATTTCTGTATTGTTGGAAGTCGTTTAGAATGGGCATTATTACTTTGGAAATTTAAAACACATTTTCATTTAGAAAGTGAGAGAATCTGATCCCCTATGTTTGGGCTGGAGTCCATGAATCTGAATTTTCGTGAATTTTCTTGTTCCCCAAGTGATTTCAGATAGACCACCTAAACTAAGGGTCACAGAGTTCTCTTGCGGGTTGAACACTATCCACCCTCTGCTCCCCAGAAAGTATTTGCCTTGTGACTTTGGAAACAGGCAGAGAAGGACCAAATGGGAGAAAAGGAAGGAAAACACTGTGCTGGAGGCATGACCAATGACCTGCAAGGTGTCAGCTCCAGCCTGTGGCTGCACGGCAGTCCTGGGGCCTGCATAGGACCTGCGTCACTGGGTTCCCCATTGTGGCAAGAACGCGGGGTTCAGAGTGGTCATGCCCTTGGAGTGAGTCGCCCGGTTGGTAAATGGCAGAGCTACGGTTACAATCCTGGGTGATCTGAACCTGGAGCCCGTGCACCTTACATTGCATTACCTGTCAGGGACATGAAGTATTTCCCCTACTGGGATCAAGGGTTTTGTTTGCAGTTTAACAATATCAGATCGCTTCTATGGAAAAGGACGGAGGGAGAAGGCCTAGCAGTTAGTACCTAGGCCTCACTGTGCACAGGATCCCGTACTAAGCACTGTTCATAGCATTCCTTTTAATCCTACGGGAAACCAGCCAAGAAGGCAGTTTCCACCCCCATTTCACAGGCAATCAAACTGAGGCTTAGAGATGGAATAACTTTGCCCCAAATGAATGAGTTGGTGGTGGGGTTGAACCTAGGTCTTCCATGTGAAGAGAAGCAGACAAAGAGCAGGAAATGGAAAGAAAAGACAGACAAGTGGGTGTGTTCCCCGAGTCTCCATGGGACTCCCGTTTCTCAGCGCTGTCATCACCCCACATGGCAGTCCTGGGGGCCTTCCCGCCAGCCCAGCACTGCTGGGCCGCCAGCCAGCCTCCCTCCCTCCCAGGGTGCATTTCCTTTGCCTACATAGATAGGTATCCAGTTTCACCAAAGGCCCCCAACTCCTGGATCTGGTTTTAATCAGGAGCTCCAGCTGAGCCCTGGAGCAATTGCTGGCTGTCCTCAGCAAGGCCCAGATGGAGCCCAGCCACCTTCTCTTCCCCAGAGGGCTCCTGGGGAAAGGCGCTTGATTTCTAGAGCTCTGGCTTTGGGTGGTGGCCCTCTGGACACAGCATTCAAGGCCCTTCCTTCAGGCAATGTCTGCAGAGGCTGGGAGATACGCAGGATCAGGCCAACAGCCTCTCTTTACCTAGTGGAGGGCTCTCATTCCTCGGTGATTGTTCAATTGCAGATCTCACCTGCATCTCCTCCTCCCTTCCTGGAAGTGCAAAGTGGCCATACGTGCTGTGCTTGAGGAATCTGTCTTTGGCCAGAAGAGACAGACAAAGAATCACAACTGAAAACCTGCATGACCACGTCTGAGGCAGAAGCCACAGTTCTGTGGGCACATGAGGAGCTCATGACTTATCCTGGCCAGTTCATGGAGGAGTAGGGTTTGGACGAGGAAATGAAGGTGAGGAGGAGTTCTCCAGGCCGTACTGCAGCACCAAGGAAAGGAAAGTGTGCCGGACATTGCAAACGCCAGCAGTCATCCACATGGCCACCTCTGTGTGGATTAGATAAAGGAGCCCCTTCAAGGCAGACACAGAAGGCATCCCATCCCCCGTTTGTGCAGTGCACAAACTACGCAACTGTGCTAGTGGCCCTGGGAGGAGGCCTTGGCAGCTAAATTTTGTTTGTCTTTCACATCTTCTTTCCCCTCCTGGTTATGGACCCCCCTCACCTTTTCTTTAAATGAAGTGATTCTGTGTGGTTACAGTGAGGCTCTCAATCCCAACCTGGGGTCGGCATTTGGTTCAGTCATGGCCAGCCAGTCAGAATACCACATCTTCATGGCCGTGGCGATTGGTTCTGAGAAGGGCATGTGAACCAGGCTGGGCCAGTGAGACCCTTCTGTGTGATTACAGTCCACACATTCAGGGAGGGATGCCCTCTTTCCACTGGGTTTGCTGGGTCTGACTGCTACGGGTAGAGCTTTCGAGACATCGGGTGTTACTTTTGAGAAGCTTCTGCCTGAAAAATGAAGCCAACACGGAAAAATACACAGCTGAGAGATCAGGAGAAAGAGAATTCTGCTATTGTTTGATATTCTTTAAACTCACTCCTAGAACATTCCACGTACAAGAACCAGTAATTTCCCTTTTTGTTTAATCTAGTTTGAGTTTTTATGCCTACAATCAAAAGAACTAACTATTATGGAAAGAATTGCTGGGATTCCAGCCAGTGGACACAGAGCCTTCAGAGCTTTGGAAATCCAAACCCAGAAAGCTCTGGCTGGGGCCTCGACGTTTCTAAATCAAGAGCTGGGGATGAGAACACGGCATGGGGACCAGATGGGCTCCACTCAAAACCTTTCCCAGGTGGTATCCCCTGTGTGCTTGCTGCTGCCCCGGGAGCCAAGGGGGGCTGGGCAGCTGAGGCACAGGCTTGGTACCTGGTACACGGTAAGGCTGGTGATGAGCTTGGGGTGCACTGGGGTCTGGCAGTCTGGGGAGGACCAGCAGGGGATGGCTGCCTTGTGAGTTGGCAGGAAGAATGTCTTCCGTGAGCTCCTGGGAAATCTGACGGGACTCAGGACTCGTTTTGTGTAATGCAATCCACTCTCATGCCCCTGGGCCTTTGTATGTGCTGATCCCTCAGCCTAGGACCCCACCCCCTGACTTCGTCCATCTGGCAAACTTCTAGTCTGCCTCTGAAATTCAGCTTGAGGGGTACCTCTTCTGGGCAGTTGTAGACATGCCCACAAATCTCCTGCCTCTCCTCCCCATGAGAGACCCACTGCGTGTCCATGTACCTTGAATCAGTTTGGCCTTACAGCTCTGACTCTGACCAGTCATAAGTGTTGGAGGGGACGCTGTGTGTCTTCAGAGGCTACGTCATCAAAGGCCGTGCAGCATCTGTCTTGTTCACTTGGGGCATTCATCCCTGAGTCCCTGAGATGCCGTGTAGGAAGTCTGAGGCCACCACACTGCAGAGCCCACCCAGAGGCCTTTAAGGGGCAGTGGAGCCCCTTCTTCAGCCGGCCCAGTAGTTCCCCAGGCATCACGAGGCAGGCAGGAGGCAGCCCCCCAGTGCCCGCCCCCCATTCCTGCGCCCTAGAATCTGCAGACACACACAGGTTCTTCTGGAGCAAAAGATAACTGGAACTCCACCCGAGTCCTTCGGGCAAACTCAGTGCTTTCTCCTCTGGTTTTCTTTTCCTCCTGAGTCCCTGGAATGTGGCTCCAGCAGAGCCCTGACCACACTGGCTGTAACCGTCTCAGTGCACACCCGTCTCCTCTGCTGTACTATGTGGTCCTGGGAGATAGGGGGCCCGGGGGCAGGAGACAGGGACAGGTCTCCATCTCCGTGTTTCCCTGCCGGGGAACGGCACTCACGAGGTGTTAGCAGAGGGAGAGGGAGGGACAGTGGCTGGGGGAAGTTCTATGCAAGCTCCGTGGTCACAGATGGCCAGCCAGGTGGGCAACGCAGGCTGTGGGCGGTGACCCTGGAGGTCAGGGTGAGGCCCACGACAAGTATGATGGCAAATGAAGCCATTGCAGTAAATGCTGCCTCAGGCTCCTTCTGTCTGCACCAACCCTGGGCAGCACCAGCCCCAGGGACTGGAGAGGGCAAGCCCCAACGTGGGCGGAGAGATGTGGGCCAGCTGGCCTGCCTGGAACATTTCCTGGGAGACTCCCCTGTAGAAACAGAGGCACGATGAGCATTTTCAGCTATGGATCTGGTCGTCGTGATCCTCAGGGGCAATTCTTGGCTTGCTGAGCAGAACCGGGGATGAGCTCTCAGGGGTTCATGTGTGCTTGAAGCTGAGAGGCCTGCCGGGGGGGAGCTGAAGGCTCAGGCCCAGAGAACCTGTGAGCGTCTTCTCTCAGGAAACCTGCCCAGGATGTTAGCATTAGCGGACAGTTCTCCCCGCTGCTGGTGCTGCCCTGAGTTAGGAGGGGAGCTGGGGCAGATCCGCCTCTGGATCTCGGGACAGGAGGGCTGCCCCAGGCTTTCCCAGGGATGTGGGTGCTCTTGCTGGAGTCTCCGATCGCCCTAGGGGTCTCAGGATGGGGATACTTGAAGACAGGGAAGACAAGAATCCTTGAGGCGCTGTGTGTGGGAAGAATCACAACTGTTGACACTTAGGTCCCAGCAGAACTTCTCGGGGAGACGGGAGCACCCCGCCTGCTAGCCTGCAAGGTGCAGGTGCGGATGGCTTCAGTAGGGCAAGCGGCAGTCTGCTGTGAGGTCCCCAAAGGGGTGGCGGTCCAGCGAGGCCAGGCAGAGACCTCTGGGCCGAGGCCTCTGTGACCCCTCGGTGGCCCCACATCTGTGGCTGACCAGCTGCGGCCCTGGACACCCGCCTCCTGAGTCCACGCTTTCCCTGGCACTCCCTGGAGTCCAGCAAGAGCAACAAGGGATCGTGTCCAGAGATGGGGTGGCCCCGGGACCGTCTGCCACCCCCTGCGTGCAGTGTCCAGTACGGAGCGTGTGTGCAGGGTCGGGGGCACTCCCTCCTGCAGGCGGCGGGCAGGCCAGGCTGCGAGCTGAGGCCCTCCCCGGCAGTCTGCTAAGTGGCTGCAGATGTGCAGTGAGATCATCCAGCAGGCCAGCTGCCGATGACAGGAAGCGTCCCCTCCAGCTCGCACTCCGCCCCTCCGCCCTTCCTCGAGCCAGGCGGTTTGAAGAGGACACCGTGGAAAATTCATACAGAAGAAATGCTGTGCTGTCCCTCGGGGTCCACACAGGGGAACTGGGGCAGATTTTGCTGGCAGGATGTTTTCCAGGGTTAAAATAGAGCAGCCTTGGCCTTTCCAACATACCAAATGTGAACGTCAGGCAAGCATCTCGTTTCAAATAGGTGGTATGTACTCATGGTGCAAAACAAAAGTGCTGGGGGGGTACCTACCACAAACTAGGTTTCCTCTGGGTCCCCAGCTCCTAGTGGCAAACACGGTATCACTTCTTAGGTGATCTCTGGGAGGCTGTCTGCCCCGTATGAAGACACACTCACATGCACGGCACCACCATGCTGCCCTATGGACCTGCTCCTTGCCTTCCCCAGATCTTTGCACCCCAAGAGGCCACCCTTGCAGATCCCTGTTTCCCAAGGTCCTGGGTCAGCGGGCTTTGGGATTAGTGGAGGGGTTCTAGGGTAGGAGGGGAAAAGCCCTCGCTTCCCGTGTTCTCTCTGCCGTGGGTGGCTTTTCCAGTTGTGTCTCCTTGGTGCATGGGGGACTGGTCTGCCAGGGCTCCAGACCTCCTGGGACTGAAACCCCTCAGCTCTGCTAACAGCCTCAGGCTGTGTCCTCTGCTTTTGGGTCCAGCAACGTTCTTGGGTGGCCGGTGCCTGGGCTGCCTTACCCTCCCTGTGTCTGGCTCCTCACCTCTGGTATCATGTTGTCTAGCCATTTCCTGAATTAAATTCTCTTCATCTGAAAAACCTTGAATGGGATCTGTTTTTCTAATCAGTCTGATTCCCTCTTTCTTAAAGCTCCCGGTTAGCTGAAAACTTTCGTGGATTCACATAGGTATTTCTAATTTTTTCACCCAGATTATGACCTGTAAACACAGTTCTTCATCTCCCTTCTTTGTTTCCTAATATGCCTTGTAGGGCTGTTATTTTTTTAATATCAGCATATATAGAACCCCCTCTTTTTATAAATAGCTACATAAGATTCCTTTTATTCGACCTGTCATTGATGAACACGGAGGCTTTTTTATTTTATTTATTTATTTATTTATTTATTTATTTATTCATTTATTCATTCATTCATTCATTCATTCACGAGAGACACAGAGAGAGAGAGAGAGAGGCAGAGACATAGGCAGAGGGAGAAGCAGTCTCCATGCAGGGAGCCCGATGTGGGACTCAATCCCGGCACTCCAGGATCACGCCCTGGGCCAAAGGCAGGCGCTTAACTGCTGAACCACCCAGGCATCCCCTGCGTGCAAAAATAACTTCTGGGTGAATATTCCAGTGCATAGGTCATCTGTATGGAGGTCTGTCCACAGGATGGACATCTAGAGGTGGAAATGCTGAAACCACACTTACGGTTCTGAAGATGCGGCCAGTTTGCCCTGCAGAGAAGCTGCAGGATGCATGGCCCCCAGGCATGCACAAATCTGAGCACGATGCATGGCTCCCATGGCCCACAAGTCTGAGCAGGCCCGGTGTGAACACGGTGTGAGAGCCCGAGTATAAGCGTCCCGAGGACAGGGAGCATGTCTCTGTTGCTCACCGGTGTGTCCCAGCGCCTAACATGCTTGTCACATGACATTAATACATGGAGAGGTGTTGGGGGGCAAGAAGATCAGGTCAGCAGACTCCCGGCCCTCAACAAGTCTGGATTCCATGAACTCGGAGTCCTCTCCCACCCTTACCACCTGGGATCAAGGGCTTCCCAACCTGGCAAGCATCAGAACCATTGGCAGAGCTTGAAAGATGATGACTCTGGACTCTATCCAGGGATTCAGCTGCTCCAGGAGTAGGTAGAACCCGTGGTGGACTGCAGGCCACCACCCAGATGCCCCCCAGGAGCCAGTGACTCTCCCCCAGCTATCAGCCCTCTATGGGGACTGCCTCTGCTGGATAGAGTGGCCTGCCCAAGGTCATTTCCCCATCCCAGGGTGATTGCATCCAGTAACTGGCCAACGTAGGGGTGCAAAGGCCTGGCCCCCTGACCCCAACTTAGGACAACTCAGCAGCAACATCCAGCTTCAGGATGGGATGTGGGGTCAGCTGGGGCCTCTAGCAAGCTACTTCTGCTCCGTCTGCCCAATCTTGCTTCCCTCCTCTCTCTTCCACAGGAGTTGATCCCAAAGGCGCTGAACTCAGTTCAGAGTTGGCTTCCCAGAGAAGCCTTCCCAATATGTGATGGGCCCTGGAATCTGTATTTCAAAGATATTACCCAGCCACCCCCAGGGTATGTGACATATAGCTTCTGCCCATGGGGAACCCACACTGAGGATTACTTTGTTGTTGTTGTTGTTTTTTTTTTGTATTTTTTTTTATTGGATTTCGATTTGCCAACATAACACCCAGTGCTCATCCTGTCGAGTGCCCCCCTCAGTGCCTGTCACCCAGTCATCCCATCTCCCTGCCCACCTCCCCTTCCACTATCCTGAAGGTTACTTTGGATAACATGAGATCTTCATGTTTTTATTTGCTTGGTGCCATAGACCCCTTCTCAGAATAATGTCTGTAAATATATAAAATAAAGTGCATTGGATTACAAAAGAAATCAATTATATTGAAATAGGGCTAGCAACACATTTTTCAAGTTGTAATATGATGTTTCTTTATTAGCCCATCAACTGAGATGAAGCAGTGCATCTAAAAACTACCGTAATTTTGAAGCAGTGAGGAACGTCAGCCGTATCTCAAGATGCCTGTAAGGAGATAGCAGAACACCAGTGATTTCTGTTGGGAAAGAATCCCGAGTGTGGCCAGTACAACTGGGGTTTGTTGCTTGCATTCATAGTGGAGGAAATGCTCAATTCATCTAGAGGTTTGGGGAAATAAAAATGTTCTTGTTTGTTGTGATCTAAGTCCACACACACCCCAAATTCTATCTGCAAATCCCTGCTCCAGTGGGTGACCAGTTCTAGTAATCTAGTGGCTCCATGGCCTCGTGGGTCCTTTGACTTTGTTGGTACTTTGGTCCTGTGGGTCCCTTGGTCCCATGGGTCCCTTGGCTTTGCGGGTCCCTTAGCCTGGTGGGCCCCTTGGTATAGAGGGTGTTCTTGCTGTAAATATCCAGGTGGGCTCTACTGCCAGCCTGAGGACAGATTTTTAAACCAAGAGTAGGTGGGATGTGCAGGGGTCTCTCTAACCTCCTTGGTGGGAGCCTCAGGCACTGCTGAGCAGCATAGCAGAGCCCACGTTTCCCAGTTAGAGCAGGTTTCCAGTTACACCAGAATAAGGCACCAAATTGTTTTCCAGATCGTTCAGTGGGACTGCGTGTTCCTCCTGTAGGGGGCTGAGGCTCATCTACTTTGGGCTCTGATGCTTCACGAAAGGCCGCCATTCCAGCCCTGGTGGACAGCCTCAGTCTAGGCCCACAGCAAAGGCACCGGCCTCACCCCTCTGAGTAAGCAGTTGTGGTTCAGCACAACTGAGCCTGTAGCGGGGAAGCAGGTTTAATCATGTGGGGAGGAGGGGTACTTGCTGAGTGTCCCAGACATGGGACCAGAAAGACAGAACCCTGAGAGCAGGGAGACATGGGCCTCTGACTGCAGGTGACCAGTGGACCTTGCCCCTTCCCCCAGGGCCACTTTGTCCTGAGAGTGGAATGAAAAGGACACTTCTCCATCCAGTCTCACCACCTACCAGCTGGTGACACTAACCAATCATTCTTGTCTTTTAGCTTCCATTGTCTCACTTCTAAAACAGGATGATAATACCAGTGAGGCTGGTCTCACAGTTGTGCAGCTGTGGATAGGTAGACACAGAGTCTGGTGAGCTGAATTCATGGGTGGCAGGAGGATATGGATGCAGCTGCGAAAGCAGGTTGCTGTTCACAGATGTGCCTGTTGCTACCGTTTGAAGGAGATCCCTGACCTGCTTGCCGGGTGTCCGGCATCTACTCTACTTGCCAAGCCGTGCGGCCTGGCTCAGGACTGAGGAGAGCATGCCTTTTGATAGTGCACACGGTGTCCCTGCCTGGCCTGCCAACCAATTCATACCACCCTGCCCAGAGGGATTGAAACTACGCATTTCTTGGGGCCTTGGGAGGTGAACATCAGCCGGAGGGAGTGTGCGATCCTCCTGCCTGTTCACTGATGGGCTTCTGTTGAGCTCTTAGATGATCTAACTTGTTCCTGTGATTATCTGTAGAGATAACTTTGTAAAAAGCAGTGGATGGTTTTTTTTTTTTTTTCTTTTTAGTAGCTTCATACACAGTAAGTGCAGCTGCAGTCCTGAGAGCAGACTGTCACTGAAGAGGCCACTGAAGAGGTTGTGACCTGGCTGTGTGATACCCACAAGCCACAGGTTTCTCTCCCCTGACTCCTTGAGTCACAAATATATTGCTGGTTTCAGTATGAAAACCCTGATGTTGGAGGTTTGCAAAACTTCCATCTTCTCTCCCTGATGTCTGACATAAGAGGACAGTCCTCCTGAGTGACAGCGACGGGGTGGCTGGGACGGAGAGCAACAAGCCCTCAGCCAGTGGTCATGCCTCAAGTCTGTTTTCTGTACCCAGATGGAGGTCTTTCAAACTCAAATCCCTTGAAACTCACCCCAGTTTTGAGAGCAGCAGAGGCACAGTGAGACTGGGACTTGGGGAAGGGAGGCCTCATCTCCCAGCTGGGCCCAGAGCCAGGGGCTGGGCCTTCTCCGTCACCGGACATGCTGCTCAGCCAAGCCCGGGCCTCGGGCACTACTTTCCAAGCTGTTCTGGTGCAGGGCATGGCATGGCATATGAGAGTGCCAGTCCTGGGGCCTAACTAGGTCAGGCTCATGGTCCCGAACTCCGCAGCCGGAAAATGGAGTGACACCGTGCCTCCCTCCCAGGAATGGCATGAAAACACAGCCCTGAACTGGTGCACAGCATATGCTTGGGCCTGGGGCTGCTGCAATTGGCTCCACCTGCTCCTGGCTTTGGAGACCCAGGAAGGACACCTGATCACCTCTTTTTGTCAAGGGACAGACCACTGTTTCTCCTTGGGCAAGTCCCTGTCCCATGGTGGACATCAGCCTCTTCCTTGGTGGACATCAGCCTCTTCCTTGGTGAAACGCTGGGGCCTAAGTGGCAGCATGGGTTCAGCTGGGCCATCCCTGGGCCTTTCCACCGCTGGGTTCACTTTTATTCATGCCTAGGCATCTCTGTCCCCTCCGTGAGTGTTCATTGAGCCCCTACTATTGCCAGGCCCCGTGCTGGGCAAGGGGACACAGCAGAGCAGAAGGGTATGGGCCCTGGTGGGTATGGACCATACCACCCTGCCCAGAGGGATTGAAACTACGCATTTCTTGGGGCCTTGGGAGGTGAACATCAGGAACCCCCAACTGTGCTTTTATCTCTGCCCTGACTCTGAAGGGCCCTATCAGACCGCCAATGGTCTGTAACCGGTTGCAGCCAAAAACCACGCACCCTCACCGGCCCCTCCTGCTGTCCCCTGATCCTTGCTGTGCCAGGCCTGCAGCTCCAGCATGTTCTATAGGCTGATGACGACCGCACTTTCCCAATGCCAGTCCAGTGTTGTTCCTTGTCGATACAGAAGCGGCGTCTCCATTTTGCACAAACACTGATCACAGAAATACTGCTCAGTATTCCCTTCAGCCTTCCTGGTGGCACAACCTGATGTCACTGGTCACCCACTGGCTCACACAACAGAGCTCGACATCCATGTGAGCATCTGACTCGCAGAGAGACTTGTTGGCTCCCTGTGGCCCTGACCTCTTGTGTATCTCCACTTGAACCCAGGGCCTCTGTCCTCTGTCACCGGGAGCCCACAACCCCTGCTCCAAAGCTGCAGGCCTCTCTCTGAATGGCAGCCGGATGAGCTTTGGGAACACCCCTCCTCTGTGCCAGTGATACTCCGGTCTTCAACTGCTCCTGCTGTGCTTGCGGTAAAATCCCACCACCTCACGCCAGCCCCTGCTTCTCCTAGAATTCACCTCCCTCTGTCTTCAGGACGGGCCTCCTCATTGCTTAGAGGGACTCAGTTCACTTCCCCCAGGAAGCCCTCTGGGACCACTGCTGCGCCTCTCTGCTCCCTTCCTGAAACTACTCGTGTGCATGTTTATGCTCCAATGGGACCAGCTTCTTGAGGACAAGCTCTCCGACTTCACGTCATACTTTTTAATCCTCCAGCACCTAGAACAGTGCCTGGCCCACAGATGGAACTCAATCAACGTTTGCTGATTGACTCTTGAAAAGAAAGAGCAAGCTTATCCCTGAAGGATGGAGTTTGTAAGGGCTGGGAATCCTTCCTAGCTTAGTCAGAACCAGCTGTGGTCTCTTTAAAGCTAAAAAAAAGTTCTCGAATGCAGCCCTCTCCATCAATCAACCTCCTGACAGTTGATCCGACAGGTCAGAAAGCTGGTCCATTTAAGCCCCTTCCCTCTGTGCCCGTATTTCCCGTGATGTCAGGGGGACAAGCTGGCATCACATCAGTCCCAGCAGGAGTGGGAAGGGCTTATGTGTTAACTTATCTCCCTGCAGGGGGATGTAACATTTGCCCATAAATAAAACATTTTATTCTTTAGCTCGAACGTTACATTTCATGAGTCTGTAGCATGTGTTTCATTACAGCAGACACCACGGTGTACTTAGCAGTGAGGCTGTGGAGTGCTGCCCTGGCTTGCAGGACCCCAGCAGAGAGATCCCGCACGGCCTCAGAGCGATGCTCTGGGTCTCCCCTTGCAGTATGGTGCTGGCAATCACATTTTCCCTTCACGTGGCCCTTGGTGCTGATTAAACAAGTGGCATCGGATGCTCTAATCTGCCTCCAGCTGCTTTCGTCTGCTGTGGCCGCCAATTTACCGCAGGCTGGAAACAGTCCCACAGCCAAGCTGTTAGAATGGCGTCCAAAGTAAGTACCAATACTGCCCGAACACGCAAGGTCCTGAGGTCCGAAGAGGCAGCAGAGGTTCCAGCCCACTAGCCTGAGGCTCTTTCCTTCACCCCTGCCCCCCTGCTCTTGGCTGTACTCCAGAGTAATGCTCCTCAGAGGTCAAAATCTGCATAGGAATCACCTGGGGCCTTGTTAAAATGCAGTCTAATTCTGTAGGTCTGGGGTGGGGCTTTGCTCCAAGGAGTTCTCAGGTGATGCTGCTTTGCTGGTTGTGGAACCACACTTGGGGCAGCTCTAGAACTGGCCTGTCCAACATGATAGCCACTAGCCACTGGTGGTCATTTAAATTAAAATTAATTAAAATTAAATGAAATAAAAAAGTTTCCTCAGTCGCAGCGGCCACTTTTTGAGGGTTCAAGAGTCAGTTGTAGCCAGGGTCTGCGGCACCGGGGGACACAGATACAGGACGTTGGTCAGACAGTGGCTCTGCCCAGTGAGGCCACGTCCCTGCCCCAGCTCTGTGCAGGGCCCCCGGGCGACAGGACTCCAGGGGGCAGCAAGTGCTTGAGCACAGTGTATCCTTGGGGATGGAGCCCTGGCTCTCACCGGCACCATTGGTCATCCAGGAGGCCAGGCTCCCTGCTGTAGATGCATGGAGGTTATGATGGTGGGAGACCAGGGGCCGAGATGCAGTGTGGGGGTGAGCTGCCCCAGGCCCTTCCCCTCACCCCGTTTAGCTGCGAGGGTGGAGGGCAGCTGACGGGCCCTTTGCTGCTCCTACTGCTCTGAGCAGCTTCATTCCGCAGGAGGTGGGGAGCAGGGAAGTTAGCAGAGAACAGAGCTGGTTCTACACACATTGGAGTAATAAGGCAGGAGACAGGCTCCCTCCCCTCCCGGGATCCTGCGCAGGAGGGAGGGAGAAAGGGGGAGAGATTTTTCAAGAATGCCTTTCATGTGGATGCAGAGCTGTCACTTTCCAGGCAATTCTGTGAACCAGGACCCAGGGCAATTTCCCAAAGTGCAGTTGGGGAACATGTGGCCAGCTGTAGTGGTTTCGGGGAGAGGCATGTATCCTACCCAGCGCCCAGGGACGCTGCTCCACCCACTCAGAGTTCAGGCCCTACAGGCTGGAGGGGCTGGAGAGGGGCTGGAGGGGGCACTGATACCAGGCCTGCGAGTGCTCAAAACAAGCACTTGCCCATCGGTGATTCTTCTATGTTTTGCAACTGGGGCTTCTGCCTTTTTGTAAAAAAAAAAACCAATGGACCCCCGCCCGCCCCAGGCGCCTTGGCCGTTCTATTCTGGAAAGCAGAGCTGTGAGGAGCTTTTCTTTTTCCCAAAGGTGGGACAGCCACTGCCTCCCCCGTCACGCGGGCAGTGTGGCCCCGTGTGACCCGGAGGACTGTCAGAACCGTTACTGTGAATGAGCCCCCGGCTCCCAGGCTGCCTGGCGCAGGGGGAGGGGAACGGCCACGTTTCAACATTGAGAAATGTAAAAAAGACAAAAAAAAAAAAAAAAGTTTTTTAAAAGTGGGGGGAGAACACCCGAGCACTTTAACTACCGTACCAGGTGAATCGATACAGCTCATTTCCTTACACCAACTGTCATGCCGGACTTTTGTATTGTTTTGTAAGGATTTAATAAAAGTCAAAAACCCGTGAAAAAAAAAAAAGTCCTTGGACCAGGACTCTGCTGATGTTGGAACAACAGCCCGAGTCTATAAACTCACAAGCAAGGTCCATCTGTCCCACACGGCAGGGTTAACCCTCCCACTAACCCAATGGTGTGCAGCTGGTCCACAGGCGGGAGTGGTGCTGCTGCCAGGTCAGGAGAACCAGGCTCAGAGCCTGCCTCTGGCCCTCACCACATGTGTGACTGAGCCAGTGTCTCTTCTCCCGGCCTCAGTGAACTCCTCTAAGGAGGATCATGGCTCATCTTCAGAGCTGCTTGGTCTCTGGTACATGGCACCAGGTGCTCAGGGAACGTCAGTCCTGCTCTCCATACTTGGAAGGTGTGTAGGCAGAGACACACTGCTCAGATTCACATGAAATCACGTGCCAGGCGGAGGAAGGGGAGCTTCAGAGTGCAGGGAGAGTGAGTCCTGGGGCCCACGGGCCAGGGAGGCCGACTTCCCAGAGGAAGAGCTGACCCAGCTGAGAGCTCGACCAGGGAGGCTGAGGGAACAGCACCTGCGAAGGCCCTGTGGCAGGAGAGCACTGGGGAAAGGCCAGCATGGGAAACAGGGAAGGAAGGCAGGTGAGGGGAGCCAAGCATCTGGGTCATAAAAGCCAGGCTAGAGGCTGTGGGTCACTCGGACCACTGACGCCCGGGTCTCCAGGAGCTCCATCCACAGACACAGGGTGGTGACTGTTCCAATATTCTTCAGTGTCTCAAATGTGTTGTTGCATCAGGGCCGTGTCCCGTAAGAAGTGAAAATGGCCAGGGTCTGAGGAAGTGTACAGAGAACACAGGGGCTCCTGGTCCCCAGGGTGGTCAGGGGCCACACGGGCACCATCCACCATGGTGGCTGGGTCTTAGTTGGGAGGGTCGGGGAAGGCAGGTCCAGAAGTGAGGCTGTGGGGTTCAGATCCCAGCCATCCTGTTCCTGGCCCTGGACTTTGGGAGACATCATGTGACCCCTCACAACCCCAGATCCCTCTGTGAGACGGGGATAACCGCCCTGCTGACTCACCTGCTCCTCCAGAGGGCTCCAATGCATCAATGCACCTGAGGTGCTTTAGGTGACAGACCTGCTCCTCTGTGTGGGGGCTGTGACAGTGTTACCCCCATGTCCATCCCTTCCCAGTGGCCCGGCCTCTTGCTTTCCAGGACACCAGGTCCTATGCAGTTCCTATGCAAGCAGGACCTCAAGGAAGTGGGCCCAGAGAGGTGCTCTCGGACCCGGTCAGCCTGGACATGCCCCACAGGACTCCATCGGTGCCCGTGGTGCCCTGCGCACTAGACCTAGAGGGTGCAGAGCTCGGACCCCTTTCAATGGGCCCCCAGCTCCCGGTCTTCACTATCCTCTGCTTCCCCCCAAAACCCGCAGCCATAATCTCTTTTCTCCTCTAGAAACTGAGAACCACACCCTCACTCATCCCCAGGGACTTGGCAGTCGTGCCTCAAAAGCAAAAAAACCCTCTTTGTTCTCTGAGCTCTGCTGTGTTATCTCCCCCATCAAGTCTCCCAGGACAAACCCTTTCCCTGGTGGGAGGGAGGGAGGGTCAAAGGGCAGGAGGAAATGTTGGGGGTGGGGTGGGGCAAACAGTAAGATGTCAAATGTCTCCTCCCCACAGTGTGTTGTCACCTGACAGAGGACTCACCCAGGACTCGTGCCTGGTCCTAGGAAGAGTGGTGTTAGGGCTGTGCCCCTGCCCACCCCAAAGGGAGCTGCGGAGCCCTCTGGGTCAAGGGCAGGAGCACCTGAGGATCCCCACAGGGTGTCAGGAAGCATGTTCTTGACTTTGCCAGTTGGTCCAGCCAACCACTGCCCCCAGGTGCACCAGGCACCCCGCCACATGCCGATGCTGGCAGCGAATGTGCTTCCTGCCAACCAGCCCATCAAGCTGTTTCTGATCACACAATGGGACTCACCCTGGCAGCAAGAGGACCAGCTTTATACATCCTTCTGGAGCCAGTTTCCATGGAGACCTCCTGCTCTTTCTTTGCATTCCAGCCACGCTGTTCTCCTTATTGGGCCTTGAACATGCCAGGCCTGCAACCACCCCAGGGCCTTTGCACTCCCTATTCCTTCTGTTCAGACAGCCCTTTCGCCCAAATATCCCATGGCTGCGCCCTCCACCCCCTTCAGGTCCTTGATCAATTGTTGCCCTAGCAGTGAGGCCTTCCCTGAGTGTCCAGTTCTGAACTCTATCCCAGCCCTGCTCACGCTCCTCTCCCTTCCCAGGTGTTCTCCAAGACACTTAGCATCATGTGTCCTATTTCTTTCCTTTCCCACTCTGCATGAGCAAAGACTGTGTCTTGTTCACTGCGTTACGAGGGTTGGATGAAAAGGCCCTCACACGAGCTCTCTGCCTTCTCCCCATTGTTCACCCAAAGCACTACGGCCCAGAGAGTGTAAGTGACTTGCCCAAGACCACATAGCTGTCGAGAGAAGGGGAATCTGTCCTGGTTACTTTGTAGCGCCCTCATCCTGCTCTTTGCAGCCTTCCTCACAGCGTCCATCCTTCCCTCCTTCCCATCTCCTGTGGCAGAGTCCTCCATCCTCCTGCCACAGGGCTCTCTCCGGGAGGACCCCCGCCCTGGGCACCCTCCCCGGGAGTGATGACTTCCCATGCACCTGCTTGGCTTTCTCTGCCTCGTGGGAGCATTTGGTTGTGTGTGTGCTGGGCTTCGTACAGCTCCGGGCGTGGGCTGTGGTCCCCTTTCTGTGCACCAGGCCCTAGGAAGCAGGAGGAAGTGTCCACCCCTCCCCAGCCCTCCTGTGTGGCCCCCAAATACCCATTTTTCCCTGAGAGCTCGAGGGGAGGAGGGGATGGCCGAGACCTGACCCAGGATATAGAAGACGGGCTGGAGGCTGGACAAGTGCCAACTCCTCCAGTTTATCTTTCTTCATGGACAGGATTCGTAGGCCCCCCATGGACCTGCCTCTGCATCTGCAAGGGTGTTGGGCCCCACTTTACGGAAGGAATTGTAGAACCCTGTCTACACCGATCTCAAGTTCCTTTCCACTATTGTGAGCAAGCTGTAGGCCTTCCTGGATGGCTCCCCGCTTCTGCCCCCCACAGTCCCGCCCCTTGATGGGGAGGGCCAGGCCCGAGTCAATGCTCACCCCCAAGCCAGGGGGCTGGCAGGTGCAGCAGAGGGCAGACCCCAGCGGGGCAGGACAGGAGGAGCGGCAGACGGATAGGCCCCTCTGGTCTCAGCCCTCATGTCCCAGAACAATTCAAGCGCCCGCTGGCAGCCCCGATAGGAGAGGCAAACCCGCTGGGCCTTCCAGCTTGGATTTCACATAATGAGCCTTTGGAATCCGGGAAGTGATTACAAGCGCACTGGGGAGGGACCACCTACGGGTTCTGGAAGCTTTCGCTGCAGTGACTACAGGCTCCCCAGGAAGCTGCACAGAGATGAGGAAATAACCCGTTTTGGAAATGTAGGGCTTGGGAACCCTTGGGGGGCGCTGAAGGCAGCCCTGACTGAGGGGTCAAGCCCTCACCAAGATGCAGGGCTGACAAGCCCCAACGGCCCCGGCGCCCCCACAAGCCCCCCAGCCCCAGGTATGCACACTGAGTTAAGTACCTCCTTTAGAATCAGAGAACGTGAGTTTCACAGTCAAGCTGCCTCTTGTAGGCGAGACCACCAAGGCAGAGAGAGGGGAGATGGGCGGTGGGGAAAGCTCCACCAGGCTTAGGTCTCAGCACCCCCATCCGGGGTGGTCTTTTGGCCGCCCCACCATTCCTGCTCAGATTAGAGCTAGGAGGGACCTAAGCCAGCCTGGAATCCCACCCACTCATTTCTCGTCCAAGCTGAGCCATGTGAAGCCCTGCCCCTTGAGGTGCTGGGGTCAGGGTGGAGAGAGCAGTACGAGCCCTAAATGCCACTCACCGTCGGGACTTCACCACATCTTCTCACTCCCCAGACTGTCCCGAGGCGGTGGTAGGAACTGCGCTCCTTACTTTTCAGATGGGACAATGTGGCTCAGAGAGGTTCAGTCACTTGCCCAGGTAACCCAGCAAGAGAGCAGTAGTGCTGTGATTCATACCAGGCCGAGCTGACTCCACACCTTTGCCCCTCCAGTGTGCTGGGCTCAGGGAAGGTTACCTGGAACTGTTGAGGCAAGGGCTGCCATACAAGAGGAACAGCAGTGGGAAATGTAGCAAGGAAGACAGAGTATCATGTCTCTGAGGCCAAAGGCTCTTAGTCACAGAGGTATGGTTACCAGGCCCTCAGGCAGTCACTGACTTGCTGGGCAAGGCCTGCTCATTTCTGCTCAGACTGTAAACACACGGTTCTCTGGGCATGAAGGCCCAGCTTGTAAAACAGAGATGGGGCTCCAGGGAAAGGGCTGAGGGATCGTCCCCCATTTGGGGCAGCTGGCATCTAGAGGGCACTGGGTACAGGGAGGGGGCCGGAAGCCTGCCAGAGTCCAGCTGAGCCCTGGGCCAGGGCCAGAAGCCAGTCCTGCTAAACAAAGCATTACACAACCACCTCATTAACTGCATCAATCGAGAGGGTCAAACTAATTCATCCCAGCTCTTCGAAGCTCTGGCTGGAGGGGGTGGGAGAGGACGGCCCCTGAGTTCCGGGACCCTGTGTCCATGTTGGTTTAATTAGCTCCATGGTTGCTGCTTCCCTTGGGTACAGCCTTGCATGCCAGGCCCCGGGCAGCTGCCTGGTGCCCTTAGAGGACCCAGGAAAAGAGGAGGGTGCCCAGGGGCAGTGGGCCAGGGTGCAGGCCAGTGGTGACGCTTGCCCAGAGCCTCCAGGGCTGGGAGGCCAGGGGCAGCCACACAGTGACACAAATACAGAGACCAAAGCCAGAGGATCCGTGGTCTACTCGGGTCAAAGCACCAGGAGCATCCGTCCCTGGGAAAAGGAGGTCAGCAAGCTTGCAGAGTGTGAGGCAAGTCAAGGCGACCCGTTCAAGACAGAGCATAGAGAGCGCGAGGGTGTCGTTGGCCCAGTGTGGATCATTGCCAGCGACACTAACACAGACTGGAGGGGCCCTGCACAACTGGACCTGGGCAAGCAGCGAGGGTGGAGGACTCTAGGAAACATCACAGAGTTCCAAGAGCTCCAGCCCCGGTCCGGAGAGAACACTGGAACTCAAGGTGCAGTCCCTGCATCGGCAGCATTAGTATCAGCTGAGACCTTCTTAGAGAGGCAGATTAGCAGGCCCCACCCGAGGCCTCCAGGAGAAATCTGGGGGTGGGACCCAGGAATCTGCAGCTTTACTCATACCTGCAGGTGCTTCTGACGTATGATAAAGTCTGAGGTCATCTGGAACTTGCTGGAAATGCAGTGTCCCAGGCCCCAGCCCTGCAAATCAGACTGCACTTTAGCGGACGGACGGGGCCTCAGGGGGGTCGCGTGTGCCTTAACAGTTTGACATGGGCAGCACCTGAGCTCCCGCCCCAGATTCTGCTGAGTGTGAACGGGTCTATGGGAGGGATACAGACAGATGGCAAAGGGGACGCGGACCATACAGCTCCAGACACAGGCGAGAGCTGTCCTTGGGTCTTCAGGAACCCTGTCGACTCCCAGAAAATGTCACACACACACACACACACACACACACACACACACGTAATAATGGCTTCTTTGCCTGCAAAGATGCACATCGCTGACATTGCGCAGAAAGCAGATTGCAAAGGCAACAAGACTAACAGCCCATCGGGCGCTATTCATATTCCACGGGAGACAGCGGGGGCTGGCGGTGCAGGCAGGCTCCCAGCCTCCGGGAGGCGCGCGCATGATTTAGGGAGAAGCAGCCGGGCTGCTGCAAGCAAGGGCTCAGCCCACAGAGATGCTCCTGAGGGGACAAAGCTACACAGGCGGAGGCTGCACCCGTGACCTGTCTTCACGGCAGCCCAGGGTGACCCGGGCTCTCATTTCTTCCAGGGAAACCAGCAGAGCCGCGCTGATGAATTACGGGAGGGGAGCCGCCTCGGATGGCTCTGAGGCAGAGCGAGATCGGCTTTCCCCCATGACACTAGAAGGAATTCCTTCCTTCCCCATCTCCCGCTGGCTTCTCCGTGCTTGGGATTCTCCCACAGTAACCTTTCCGCTCCCTTTAATACGAGCTGCTAATCAACATTAATGTTGATACGTGCCCGGCTCTGGGCCCAGTACCGTGGAGGCACTTTCTCCTTTGATTCTTTCAACAATCCTACTAGGTAGGTGCCATAGTTCACATTTCTGCTAATATTTCTGTATTTACTAAATACTAACAGATATTTACTATTGTACAGATGGAAAAAGTAAGACTAGAAGTTAGGTGGCTTTCCCAAAGTCCGCTGGAGAGAAAGGGTGCAGAAGACAACAGTGTCCCGGCTCCTGTCCTTGGCACTCAGAGCACAGTCCTGGGCGCCAGTGGCCTCAGCATCACCCACGGCTTGTTATGCAGGAATCTCTGGCTGCATCCTACAGACTCTACATTTGAACAAGACCCCCAGGATTGGCTGCGAGTCCCCCTTGCATGAGGGATGCAGCTGATTCCAGTCAAGGACCCCTCAAGAGGCAGGAGTGTCGGGTCCTCTCTGGGGACCAGGATGTCAGGACCCCAGTCAGAGCCACAGCTTCTGGGGGACACAGGGAGGGGAGAGAAAGGAAGAACAGGGCGTGCCTTTGTGGCTGCCATGGGCACAGACAGGCTGGCCTGACAGCAGCCTTCCCAGAGGAAGCATTGTCTGCACTTTCTCTGCAGCCTCTGAGGAACAGGGATCCTGTAGATGCTCGAAGATGGGCCAGAGGGCGCTTCTGCGTTTCTCTCCCTGGGCCTCAACAACCTCTCCTGGGGGAGGGGGGGTCACTGTGCCCACCTTCCCCGTAGCTGTGCTTTCAGGACCATTGGTGTGAAACGGTTTGCAGGTTCAGGGCAGGGCATGAGTGTGGAGTGAGAGCCTTCCACTGGGTAGCCAGGTGGCCGATCCTGCTGCCCCATGAGCTGCTTGCGGCAGCCCCTCACCGAGAGGCTCGATCTGGGTCCCTCCCTGTGCCCCCTGCTCCTCACACTAACCTGGGGGCATCGTGGGCCTGCTGTCCTGCCTGTTGAGACAGTGCCAGCACAGAGCTCTACCCACGGATGACTCTGCTCTATGGGACATGGCACCTCCCACGCCCTTGATGACCATGTCTATGCCACTCATCACTGAATCACAGTCTGCTTCCACAGGACCCGAGATGGCAGGGTCAGCAGGGCTTAGGCCCGGCTCCACACTTTATTAGCCACATGCGAGGCTGGGCCACACTGCTTTCTAGAACCAACCAGATGCTGTGCGGTCTCTCTCCTCCCAGGCTCCCGTTCCCTGGGACACCGAGGCACTTGTGTGGTGGTGCTGCTGGGTGGGGGGCACTCTAGGAGTTATCCAGGCCAGGCTCTAAACCCACTCCAACACGTGCTAGCTGTGTGATCTTGAGCTAATTACTTAACCTCTCTGGGCCCCAATGTCCTCATCTATACATATTTTCAAGTTGATGTGAGAGTGAAAAAGATCATGACAGTGTGAGAATACTGAAAATCATGGTGGACTATGTTCACCTGCTTCATTTTTTTTTTAAAGGGTTTTATTTATTTATTCATGAGAGACACAGAGAGAGAGGCAGAGACATAGGCAGAGGAAGAAGCAGGTTCCCTGCACTGAGCCTGATGTGGGTCTCGATCCCAGGACCCCGGGATCACGACCTGAGCCAAAGGCAGACGATCCACCACTCAGCCACCCAGTTGCCCCTGTTGACCTGCTTCAAAATAAAACAAAAAAAAGGGCAAAAACAACGATTGTTTATTGAGAGCTTGTGTGCCAGACATTGTGCTTTGCAGGCACCATCCGATCCAATTCACTGTCATCTATCCCCTAACACCCCCAAATTACAAGGTTAGCTTCATTTCCCCAGTGCTGAAATCAGAGTTCAGAAAGTTAAAAAATTTTGTGGACAGAGGAAGCAGAGTCTTGAGGCAAACCAGCCCTCCCTGTCGGCCACACAGCCTCTTGACGGCACCCACTGCCCTGGGTTTAGCCTCGTTAGAAACAAACGGCGTCCTGAGTCTCATTTTCGATGTAACATTTGTTATTTTATTGGAAAAAGCTGGTATTAACATATTTATAATTTTATTCAACAGTTGGATAATCTGCGATACCGAAGAAAAACCAGAATGCACCCATGAGTTATGGAGTTCAAAATGATCGAGTCTGTCTACCTACCACCACATATCCAACGCCACCCAGAGCTCAGTCCTCAGAGTAGGAGAATAAAAACGAAACGACCCAACAACTTCACAATGACTATGTGAACGCTCATACATTCAAGAGCAGAAATTTTAAACAGAGTAAGAAGCAGAGTTTGTGACAATTTTACTGGCCCGTCTGCCGTGTCTAGTCTTGCCCCTCCCCCCCAACATGTATCATTATTCACAACTTGCTTTGGACATCATGATTTTCCAGGGATCTGAAGACATGCTTTTCCTCCAAGATCTTTTTCTTTCTTTCTTTTCCTTTTCGGTTTGGTATCCAAAGTTTAAAACCAGAGTGAAGAAGCAGGAGCTGTATTAGGACCTCCCTCTGAATGCAGTGTAAGAGTCGTAATCTGCAGACGGTAGATGCGAAACCCACGACCTGACAGTAACCTCCAGCTGCAAATGCAAGTCTCCTCTTAGCGTCCGAATCACGAAGGGAAATGGATTGTGCCAAATATCCGCGTAGTTGTGTAAGGCCCTCAGAGCTGGATTTTGGCTTCAACGAGATTTCTATACAATGCACCACATTCTTGAACCTCTTTACAAAGGGGGAAAAAAGGAATGCAATCCTGTGATCGTTAATTTTAACTAGAATAGATATGTACATATAATACTGTCCAGGTCACCTGGATTTTACAGTGATATATAAACAAACATTCTTCATTCTTGTTGATTAAAAAAAAAATCAGAACAAAACAATGGACCCATTTCCTTGTGTAAATATCATATGGCCAGAAGTGAATGCACATGCGTTTTGTGCTTTGACACACACAAAAGTACACCATTATCCACTGAGAAAAATCTCGGGTGGGTCTGTTTCCTGGGTTGGGTTACATCTTGTAAAAAAAAAAAAAAAAGTTGGCTTCGGCCTCTGCACGCACTGTTCTCTGAATCACGACGCACAGCCAGTGGTTCCCTGTAATTCCACGCCGAGAGGCGGAGTGGGTGGGGTGGGTGGAACCGGTCTCCAGGTCCACGCAGCAGGAGCAGGTGTTGTGGAGACGCGGCATTCAGTGTGGCCATCAGGAAAGAGTCCTCCGAGGCCGGGTCATTAAAGGAAATGTATCTTGAAATGGTCATAACATGCAATTTCCTCTTGGAGGCGGCTCAGTACCTGAACAAAGGGCTGGGGCTGGGGTACAGATGTGGGTGCAGCCTGGCACTCCAGAGGGGGGGTCTGAAGTCAGCACACAGAGCTTGGCACCACCGGGGTCTTCTCCATTCTCTGTGCCTCGGCTTGGGTCACCCCAGACTCTCATCATTGCCCATCTGCTCTGTTCTGCTTCACAAGACGAAGAGGTGTTTCCAGAACCTTCCAGGCAAGAACGTTGCTTTAACACGAGCTGCCAACGTGGTGGACTAGAAAGCGCCCAGTGCAAGTGAAGACCGGCTCAGGATCCCTGACTCCACCACTTGGCCGGTCCGTGCTTTGGACAAACTGTTCATTCTTTTGGAGCCCGTTGCCTCATGCATGTAGTGGGGATGATAACAATTCACCTTTCATCCCAGGCACCTGGCACAGCGCCTGGCACTCAGCGAGGGGCTGGTGTGTATGGAGTAAGTGAATGGATACCCACCTTAAAGGGTCACAGACTGAGCCGGCATAAGCTCTCATGACGTGCCCAGTGACCGGGAAGCATGACAGGAGAGCCCCGCAGAGCGGGCACCGAATCCATGTGCCCAACGGGTCGAGCACTGTGCCTGGCCCCCGGCCCACACTCAGCAAAGGCTGGAATAAAGGGTGAGAAGAAGAGGCACACACACACGGGCGGATTTCACCGCCCCCTTTCCTCTCAGGGAACGCCAGACCCGGGGTATCGAAAGACTTTAAAAAGAGGAGCTTGCACCTGCCGATTCTCAGCATGAATTCACGATCCAAAAAGCAAAGGGAAAACCCTCAGCTCTGAGACAATGGAAACTGCTCCACTGATAATCAAAAGAATCCCTAGCTGGCTTGTTCAAGTCCATCATCTGTCCCAGAGCCCTGATCTGGGGGCCCGGGAGGCTCCTAGGGCGCCCGCTTCCTCCTAAAAGTTGCTGCTGGAAGAAGGGAAGCCGTGAACCCGGAGACATCCACGTCCTAACAGTGGAACGGGCAGCACAAGGTTATATCCAGGAACAGAGGCCTGGACCCCAAGGCGACAATCACGTCCATTTCACCGTTTGTGGCTGTGAACCCTCCTTACTCCTGTTTTCCAACAGAGAGTGGCCAGCAGAGGCGGCCTGGCCGGTGGGGAGAGCCGGGAGGGGACAGGGCTGCTCCTGCGTCGCCCTGGCTGTGCCCCATGCGGGTGGCATCGGGGACAGGGCCCCGCGCCCACCTAGTGCATCTCGGAGTTCACTTTGTCCTGGAAGATGTACAGGTTGTTGGTGGCCGCGATGGCGATGATGTTCTCGGCCGGGTGCCAGGCTGTGTGCAGAATCTTCTTGGTGAAGTCCAGGCTGTCCACGCTGATGTCGTCCCGCCTGCGCTTGCCCCCCACGCACACACGCCGTGGCTTGAGCACGGCCCGGGGCTTGCTGCTCTCCCTCGACGCCTCCAGGGTCACGTCGCGCTTCGTGTTCCGGTCAAACATGCGGAAGAAGTTGTTGTAGGCCCCGGTCATAATGACGCTGGTGGGAGGAGGAGAGACGTCAGGTGGGGAGGACGCGGGTGGAAATGTGCCACGCTGCAGGTGATATGCCCCGGGCTGCAGGGCCATGCTCCCTCCTGGGAAGGCTACCCCCCACCCCACTCCCCAGGGTGGAGGAGAAGAGATGGGTCCCAGTCCCCACCTTCCTCTCGGGGTCCCCTCCTTCGTCTCAGGCTTCTGTCCTCCCTCATGGCTCAGCTGCCATCTGCACTTGGCCTCTGTGGCCAGCAGCTAAGACCCCTTAATGCTCTGCCCAAGACATCACTGAGAAAACCCACCTGTACTCTCCTTTTCCTCCAGGAGATGCCTAACCTTCCAGAGAGACTAAGCACCAGCAGAAGGAAAGCCAAGGGTAAATAAACACAGAAGCTGAGGCCCAACTGTAGACTCCAAGGCTGACCCAGGGCTGGTCCTGAATTGACCTCACACCAGGCCCTTCATGGCAGGGACCCTGCTATTCTAGGGAGCTGAGGGACTACATACTCTTTGCACACCAGTGAAGTTCAAGTGTTCACGGACTTCCCTGTCCTGCTAAAGAGAATTTGACACTTGTCTTTGCACTCCATTTCTCTTCCCCCCACCTCCTCTAAGGAGAATGGGTTCCTGTGGCATGGGAGAGAGACCATGTTAGTCTGCTTGGTAAGAGCTGGGACAGCCATCAGGGCCTAGGCCTAGAGAAGGGGTTTGAGGGTTTGGCCCAGGAGAGAGGCCCCAGGACAGGCAGGGAGGGAGTGTGTGTGTGTGTGTGGGGGGGGTGCAAAATAACTGAGGAGGGAGGGAGAGGATTCCACAAAATGGGGCCCCCTTCATTGTTCTTCAGGAGGGTGCCTACAGACTGGAGTTCCTTTCTTCCCTCTGGAAGCTGAATGTGTCCCTTAGAGGTGACACAGAGCCCTGCAGACCCCTGGTTCACAAGGGCTATGCACGTATGGTGTGTCTTTAAGCTTGCCCAAGTCAGGGGAACAATGCTGGGCAGAGGGGCAGGAGATGCTGGAGGCGAGATCCACCTGGACAGACCAGGCACCTGGGCTGTGGGAGTTCAGATGCATGGAGGGGCTTGGGGGCCCTGGGTGATGCTGAGTCACAGGCTGAGAGGGACACAGCTCCTGGTACCAAGTTCCCTTCTGTGGGAGAATGTGAGTTGATAGACATGGAGAGAGTGAGTACCCCAGGCCCCACCTGCAGCATCTCTACGAGAACTGGGGAAACCAGCCTCCTGGGGCCTGCACCAGACACACAGGAGTCCCCGTCACCTCACCTGTGGACCATCTCTCAATGTCAGTCCCTTCTAGATGGTGGGGCAGGGTGTATGGTGGGGAGGCCTGCTGCTGCCTGGCTCCTGGACCTGCCCGAGGGGAGAGACCTCCCCAGCGGAGGGCAGGGGGTTTGCCTCCTTCTGCCTCCTTTCTCACTGAGAAGGCGGCCCCTCAGAGTTCTGATCCTTCCTAGGAAGGGCCTTGTGTTCCCGGGGCCTGGCAGGTCTGGGACGGCAGCTGCTTTGCGGGAAGTACAGGCTTTGGCTTTCCACCCATGAGTGGCATCGGGCCTCCCCTGCACACTCTGCACGCGTGGTTCCCGGAGCTGGCCTCCACCCATGAGGCGAGGCTTTCCAATGCGGCCCATGATCTGCGGAGGTAGCATCGGTGTCCCCTCCCCCTGCCACCCAAACTGCTTTGTCAGACCTCATGTTGAGAGATCTGTGAGTGAGGATAGGAAACCTCCTCCATAAAGCGCTTCTTCTGCGATGTTCCTGGGGTGTCCAGGCAGGCCCAGGCGAGGATCAGAGGGCAGAAGTCACACGCCAAGTGGGTGACTGGAGGACTCCGTAAAGAGGTTATGCACAAATGTTCTGGAAAGTTCTAAGGGAACCACAGGGAAACTGCCGTGCCCTGAGGCTGGAACTTTTGGAGATTTTGTTGCCAACCCCCCAGGCCTGAGTGGGGAGGGGAGGAGAGCTGACGGAGCCAGAGCTAGAGCCGGATCTGTGTGGAGAGGCTGGCTGGCTGATGGGAGAAGCACCCAAAGGGACACAGTCGGCTGAGAGGACAGGGAGGGAGGTGGGACAGATCACCTGTCTCTCTCTCCCACCTTCAGACCTCCCTCCACTGTCCCCACTGCTTAAAGCTGGCCAGAAGCCAGAGGTCACCAGGCCTATTAAGGCAGGGCCTGCATGGTCGGCCTCAGGGCACAGGCTAGGGGAGCAAGAGGGGCAGGCGGGGGACCCTCATGGCGCTAAGCTAATCAGCGTGGGCCAGTGTCTGCGGGGACCTTGTCTCCACTGCTGGGTGGGGGTTCTTGGGGCAGGAGTGTCTTGTTTGAGCCCCAAGGCCCAGCTTGGCCTCATTGGGGAGAGGGAGGGAAAGAATGCAGAACCTTAGCCGCAGACACAGAGGCAGACCAAGTCGAACCCCTGGCCTGGTGCTCGAGGAGAAAGCAGCGAATGCTCTGTAAACTGCAGGGAAGGAAGTGCCCAGGAGCTTCTCTTACTCACTATTCACAGCCACACCTGCGAGTTCAGAGGTACGTGCCCCCCAGGTGCTCTTGAGGATCTGCTGGAATGAGGGAATGCAGCAGAAGGGTCACAGGCCCTCACAAGGACCTCGCCCATCCACCCCTCTGCATCTGACCTGGGATGGAGCAGGGGGTGGGGGTGGGGGCTTCTCTGCACCGGCTTTAGCCTGCAGTTTAGAACAGACCAGGCCACAGGAAGGAGAGGGGTCGGCAAACTCAGAGACCCAGAGCTGTTTTCCGGGGGAAAGACAGGTCCCCAACATCAGGCCCCCAGGAGCCCACTGGAGACCTAGGGATGCCAGTTGGGGACACCCAGCCTGTGGAGTGCTCATAACTGGGGCTTTACATGGCCCATGCTGGAGGACAGAGCTAGGGCCGGGGACCAGGTGACGTTAGCATTGCCACCAAGGCTGGGGAACGGCAAAAGGGGCCACCCTGCAGCCCAGTGCCACAGTCCCACGGCCGAGGGGCTGGGGGCTGCAGGAAACAGGGCTCACTAGCTCCTCTTGATATAATAAGCAGACACTTGGTGGCCTGTTCATCGTCAGATCCTCGTGCAGCCCAGGAGGTCATGACCTCTCTCGGGAGCTTCTGCATCACATCTCTTGCTTCCCGGAACCGGGTGGGGGTGGAGGGCGAGGGGGGAATGTTTTTTTTAAGGCTCCACCCAGGTCCCTGTGGCAGCCAGTGGACGGGGACCCCCGGGCCCTATGGCCACCCACAAGGGTGTATGTGACCCGGTACCTGGGGTGGTCTGACTCTAAACCTTCCCCTCTACCTTCACCGCCCACATCACCCTTGTCCCTGGCCCCGAGGGACAGCTGCAACAGCCTGCTCACTGGTCACCCTGCCTCTGATCTCCAGCCCAGCCCCCAAGCCCATGACACCCATGCTGGACTCTCATGGCACCCACCCCAGGGAGGCCCTAGAGCACCTATGAACCCTGAGACTTAACCTCTGCCCTCACCTCCAAGCTATGGCCACAGCAGTTGTTCTTTTCCTGAGGCTTCTGCCGTGATGCTCCCTCTGCCCCAATGCCCTTCCACCCCCTATGGGCAAATTCCTACTGGTTTCTTGAGACTTGAAGGCACCTCTTCCAGGAGGCCATCCCCAGCTCCCTCCCCTGATAGGCCTCCACCCATTCCCCTCCTGCCCAGGCTTCCTGCTGAGCTTTGCTCTAGTCTGTGCCCTATAAGCCACATGGTCCTCCCACGGAGGCACTGGATCCCATCTCCGCTGTGTCCCAGGTGCCCTGTGCTCTCGGGGATGCCAAGGCTGGAATCTGCAGATCCCAGCTGATACCTGCCTAGACTCTGCCATGTGCCTTGTAGAGAGGGATGCTTGGACCTCGGGGGTCACCAGCTGGGATAAACTCTGACCTCCCGACCCAGGTCAGCAACCCATCAGGCCTGTCTGGCTCAGCAGACAATAAGTGGGGGCGGGGGGGGGGGACCTGCCTGTGGCCCTGCCGATGCTCCCCATCAGTCCCACAGTGGGTGTCCACTGTTGTCAGGTGCTGGGCCAGGCTGGGTCACAGGGAAGGCCCCACCTGCCAGGATCCCACAACAAATGTACAGTGAGTAAGTGCTGATAAGCCCAGATGCCCACGGCCCCAGTCTTTATCAGAAGGTGATTCCTGCTTTCGCTCCTTCCTCATCACTCGCTGTGTCCAGCTCTGGGACTCACGGGGCAGTACTGAGATGTTAGCAAGAGAAGGTGGACTCTCCCCCTCCCCCAGGGCGAGCAGCTGCAGCACCTACTCCCTCATCTGGCTTCCACCCTATTAGGTGGTCACTGCCAGAGCCTGCAGAGGAAAGGCATCACCTGTTGGCCACAGACCTACCTGAGGAACTCCTAGAACCCATGCCAGCCCTGCCCCGGGGTGGACTCAGCAGCCTGGGGCCAGGGCACGGCTGTGGTTTCCGATACCCAGGCTGGATGGGGACACCTGAGATCCCTATGGGGTCAAGGTCTCCCCTCTCTGTGCCCAGAGTGGCTGCTGTGGAACTCCGACTGGGGTCAGGAACCTGCCGGGCTGCCCCAGGCGCCTGCAGTCTGGGCATGGTAACTGGCCTCACTGTAAAATATGGGGTCTCTCCCCACTTGTTTGCTTTTCTTGGGCCTAAAAGGCAAAGGCACGCCCCCACACCCAGGTATTGCAGGCAGGTGCTCAGGCCAGCCCACCTGGGTCCAAATTCTAGCTCTGCCTCTACCATGCTTCCGCTTCCCATCTCTCCCTGGAGGTTTTTCCATTGATAAAATGGGGGTAACAAGGGACCCTAGCTCCCGATGAGAATGGAATTTTCAGTAAAACGGGGCAGTATGGTGGCCCTGGGAAATTCTGCCCTTCGTTATACTACATGCCGACAGGTATTTCTTGATTTGAATCATCTTCCTGGCCTGAAGCCCCGCTGGCTAGCTCTGAGAGGGGATGCGTAAAATAGAGGAGTAGAAGGAACAGGGATGAGAACCAATTCTCAGGGAAGGTTCCTGTCAGGGGCCACACCCTCCCTCCAGGCCAGGAGGGCAGAGAAGAGAGGAAGGCATCCCCCCTTTGCTCACTTAGCCAGTGACAGCTTTCATGCAGCTCTCCCCCTTCTGGTCCACCAAGGGGAAGGTGGGGTGAGGTCACTAAAGTCCTGGCAACCCACACAATTGTTAATCCTCCTCCGTTGAGATGCAGGATCCAGCTGACATGGGCGGGGTTGGGGGGGACGGAGCCCCTTCCCCACCTGCAAGAATGGTCTCTCTCATCTCAGAACTCCAGGTCCCAGTACCCTGCGACCCACACCAGGACAGAAGGTTCCTTTAACAAAGTAAAGGGCAAGCCCCTGGCCTCTATGGTGTCTAGGCAGGTTGCTTCACCTCTGCTAGCTTCATCTTCTTCACCGGGGACCTCAGTGGTTGCTCTTTCCTGGGTGGGAAGGCTCTGGTTCCTATGCCAGCAGGTGGGGGCTCTACACGCCCCCTGCTGGCCAAGCGTGGCATGCAAAAATCACGTGCATGCTGACAGACTCCAAAAGTGAGCATGTAACCCAAAGGCAATCCAACCCTGACCCTCCGGGAGAAATTCCCATTGACCCGGGGACAGCGGCAGGCTGTGATATCAAGGCCAGGGGAACTACTTGGGACCATCATCCCCAGCAGCGACTGGAGCCTCAGCACAGGTTGAGGCTAGTGTGTAAAGAGAAGCAGGGAGGCACAGAGATAGGAATAGACAGGGAAAGCGATGGCCCAGGACACATCAGAGCCCTGGGGTAGCCTTGTCTGCACCTGCTCAGAGCAAGCTTAGGCTTGTCTGACCTCTGCAATTGGAAGACGCCTGGTTGACGCAAATCCCTTTGTCCCAAGCAGAACAGGTCAAGGAAAGCTTCCTAGAAGAGGTGGCACTTGAAATGGGACTTGGAGGCTCAGCAGGGTTCTTTGACGTGGGTAACAGGTATGTGCAAAATAACCAGAACTTCCACTGCCCACACAGACCCACAACCTTGCCAGGAGCCTCACATGCAGGGTCTCAGCTGTGCGTTTATTAGAACTGTGCACCAGGTGAGCAGACTCAGGAGACCCGGCAGCTCGTTCAAGTGCAGGACTGGAGAGTGGTGGAGGGTAGACCAGAAACCCAGGGTGTCTGACCCTTCCCTCTGCACCACGCTGCCTGTCTTGGTCTTGCTGGCGTTTGGTACGATGCCACCGTGAGGGACATCAGACAGCCAGCAGACCACTAAGGCTCCCCACTGATATCAGAAGCACCACTCGTGGTGAGCCTGTGGGGTTCAGAGAGTTGCTTTGCTCTGCAAGAGTGGGGTTCCCAGGGGGCAGTACTTGCTTCTCTCCTTAACCCCTGAGCTCCTAGAAGACAGGGACTCTCCTCCACAGGGCACAACAGGCTCAGAGGAGCGTTCAGGATGAAGTAGAAGGGGGTGACACACCCCTGTGCCTTCTGAATATGAATAGCCACCGGCTAGACACTCCTAGGGCCCCGCATGAACTGCTCAGGATGGGCTGGGCCACAGTCGCACCCTCATGGGCACGTCAGCCAACAGGGCAGGCAAACAGAGACAAGGAGAAAACATGATAGATGCTAAGACACAAGGGGCTAGGGGGGCCAACAAGGTGGAGAGGGCCCTTCCTGGAGGAGGCGGCCTTCAGTTGGGTCAGTAATCTCAGGTGCCAGCAGGAGTGAGCTAGGTGCAGTGTGGCCAGGATTTCAGGACGCGGGGAGTGGAGCTCGTCGCAGAGCTACATCCCCTGAGGTGAGTAGCAGGACCCCCAGGGGTGGGGGTGGCTGTCATGTAAAGTGCATGGCAGGAAGTGGTGTGTGAGAGGCAGGACAGCTGAGCTCCAGGCTGGGCTGCAGCCAGGACAAGCTTGGCGGCTCCTGTCTGTTGGGAGCCAGGCATTGCCTGTTCACGAGTGCCCCCTGGTGGTAATGTGGAAGAAGGGCGTGCAGCGGCCGCAGCCAGAGGAGACTCCCCAACACATGCACACACGCACACACTCACACACAGTAGTGTTGGAATCCCCTCTGGCCAGCAACAGTCCCTCACCTGAGATTCTAGTGAACCCCTATCCCAAGACCCACTGCCAGTGCTCACCAGGGAACCCCTATGTGTCAGCGTCTGCAGCTCCGGGGTATGTGAGAAGCCCTGTCCTGGGTGGGGGTGCGAGGGTGTCTGGGGTCAGCCAGGGTGCGGGCACCTGGAGTGCCATGTGTCCCCTGTGACCTTCTGAGTCAGCCTGGTCTCCAGCCAGGGCCTCTACCCTGGTTTTCTGAGTGTTACTCAACAGACCCCCTGTGACCAGCATACTGGTCCCTGATGGAGAGCACTGCCTTGCTCAGAGACCCCAGGGGGCTAGGTGAGCCCCAGGATGTCAGCAGCAGCTATAGGGCATCCCCACCCCTGGCCACAGTGGCCTAGCCCCACATGGGGCCAGCCTGTATGCAGGTGGCTCCCTCCCAGCCCCATCCCTGTGGTTTCTGGACCTCCTCCCCACCCCAACCCTATGGTCTCAGCGTAGGCCTTCCTGTCCGCACCTGCCCTGGGCTGAATGAACCATCCATGGGGAGTCAGGAGCTCACATCAGGCCATTTCCCGGGTGGGTGGGTGGGGCTGTGAGAGGTGGCCAGACGTGGGGAACCCTGCCAGCCCCAGAGGCGTGGGAGCTAAGATATGCCCTCCTGCTCCAGCGGGACTGATATAGGGGAGCTGCAAGAAAGAGGCAGGTGCAGCCACAATCCAGGGTGGGGGTAGGGTGCACACAATGGCCGAAGCTCTCTGCCCCATGGGTGCCCAGACGCTGGAAACACCCCTCCTCCTGACAGCCCAGGGAAGCAGCCGTGTGCTAGGGACCCAGAATGGACTGAATGCTTCCACTACCGCTCAGGAAACCAAACCCGGGGCTCAAAGTGGAGGCAGTGTGGTTGAGGATGTGTCCTGAGTTCTCGTGGGCGCTGCAAGAAGAGGGGCTCGGCAACCTCCCCCTGCAACCCCAACACCTTCATTCACCAAGGCTCATTAGCAGCAGATGCTAGGTCAGCGGCCGAGGCCCTCTCCAGCTAGGGGATCACTGTCCTAGGATTGGATGGGGGGGTTACCTGTCGCTTCCGTTCCAGGCACATTCAAACTTGTCGAAAATGCAGTCATTCTCATATAGGGAACAGAGCTTGCTCCGAAGGTAATCATGGACCTAGTGAGAGAAGGGGCAGGGTGAGCTGATGCAGGGGGCACGTCTCCCTAAGTAGTGAGAGGCTGTGCCCTCTGGGGTCCGGATGCCCTCCCAATCCAGCCCTGCTCATTGAGATGGGCCCACAGCCTGTCATGGCCAATCCCTGAGCTGTGGCCAGAGAGAGGACAGTCGGGATGACAAAGGGAACAGCACATCGGGACCAAATCCTGGCCTCTCCCCTACTACTGCTGTGTGATCCTGGACTAGTAACTTCACCTTTCTGGGCCTTGGTTTCTTCTTCCTTAGAGTGCTTAGAGCACATACCTCATGGGCCGTCATGGGATCAACCAGAGACTGCCTGGTGTAGGGTCATGCCCCCTGAGGACAGTGACAGTCACGTGAGCCCAAATCGTGGACGAAGGGGAAGGGGAGCTCACACAGGCTCCTTAACATGATCTCAGTAGACGTCACTCGTCCTGTTTTGTGGATGAGGCACTGCCACTCAGAGAGGGTAAGTAACTGGCCCAAAGTCACACAGTCAGGACCCTCTTCCAGAGTCACCTGACACCCTGGGAGAGATGGCGATGCCCCTGTGGACCATGGCCACCTGGCAGCAGCCTCATCCCACAAGCTCTCCCCCACCCGAGGGCCTCATGAGCACCAGCTGTCAGCCGGGGGTGTGGCCCTGCCTTCAGGGTGGGGGAGTGGAGGGCACCCAGGTCCCCAAAGCCCACATGCCTGTCTCGACCCCTTACTGTGTGACCCAGAGGGTCCCTTAACTTCTGTGTTCTGTGAGCCTTGGGTTTCCCATCTAGAAAGGGGGTCGGGAACCTCTTAATTCATCTTTAAAAAGATGGGTGCCCACCGGCAGCCTCGATGGGTCCCAGGATGTGCTGTCTCATCCCCTGCGGCTCTCCCTGGAGGGGCGTCTGTGGCTCCTGCCCCAAGTTTCTGTGTGGACCCCTCCTGCTCCGAAGGTTCGCCCCCATCTTACACAGGGACCTCCTCACGGAGGGAGGAGGCCACAGGGATGGGCGAGAGGCCCCTCCAGGCTGCCCACGAGCCCCCACTGACGAGCCCCCGGGCCCTCCACCAGCCTCCGTGCTCCCCGGTACTAAGGTCACAAGCAACAGCATCCCTCCCCCCACCTCTGGCTGGTCACACCCCACAAGCGGCTGGTCCAGAATCCAAAGTGATCCGGGGCCCAACTGCTTCTCACCGCGTCCTGCTGCCACCTGCTCCCAGCACCATCTCTCGGCAAACACCTCCCGACCGTTCTCCCCGTGCTATGCCCCCAACTCTTCTGTCTCCATAGGCAGCCGGGAAGACCCTCAAGAAACCACTGTGGATCATGGCACACTGCTGCTCGAGACCCTCCAGTGCTCACAACCCACCCCAGGCTCTGTCCCCAATTGCTTCTCTGACCTCAGAGTCTTCTCTCCTCTCTGCTCACTCTGCTCCAGCTGGCTCCCCACCATGGCTTGACCACCGCACTAACCATGTGTGCCTGCCTCAGGGCCTTTGCACTTACTGTTCCCGCCTCTGGGAGCACCTTCTTCCCCAGATGGTGGATGCCCTCACCTCCCTCAGACTCCAGCAGCCCTACTTTCTTTGCCCCAGCCCCTGGTTTGCTTTATTTGTCACACATTCTGCAGTTTGGGATTATTTTGTCTATTTGCTCAGTTTCTGTTCATCTCTCCCATTGGAACGGAGGCCCCTCGAGGCAGGATCTATCTTGTTCCTCACAGTTTCTCAATGGGGTGCACAGGGTCTGGTACAACACAGGGGCTCTATGCATTTTTTTAGAATGAACAAATGGGGTTAGAGACCCGGTTTATGGCTCCCCAGGTGCCACAAGGCTCTGGGTCTGGGGGAGGGCATGCAATGGGAGGATGATGGGCCTTCATCCCCAGCCAGAGGCCAGAAGGAGAAGGGTGAGACTTGCAATGGGCTGAGGAGGCCGGGAAGCAGAAAGGGGAGAGCCCAGGGTCTGTGCTGCAGG
The DNA here is from genome assembly GCF_011100685.1 of Canis lupus familiaris. Classification (NCBI taxonomy): domain Eukaryota; kingdom Metazoa; phylum Chordata; class Mammalia; order Carnivora; family Canidae; genus Canis; species Canis lupus. Next base: position 59,012,150 of record NC_049224.1, read on the forward strand.
ACCCAAGGGAGGAGGTGGGATGGTGGGGGGTGGGGGTTTTGTGCATCAACAGCACCTGGAGGGAGGGAAGCATAGGGCAGGGCTCAGGGACACCTGGGATGGAGCCACTGTGTCAGGGACTCCTGCCCTCCTCCCATGGTGAGCCCCCCTCCCCTGGTGAGCATGTGGGGTGGGGAGCTCCCTCCATGGGAGCCGGCAGGGCCAGGAATAAGGCTGCACAGACCTCGGGAGGAGGAGCATTGCCAGCTGCACACTGGAGCCCAGGCTGCCTCGGATGGGACCATGGCACAGATGAGGCCACACAGAGGGGACCCCTGATGGCTTGTGAGTCCCCGAGGAGCCAAGTGACAGAGGCCAAGGCAGCCCTGGGGGAGCCTGAGAGGAAGGCTGATGGACACACATGAGAGAGCACCAGGGGTGATGGAGGATGCAGAGCGGGGAAAGGGGAAACAGATGCGGGAGGGTGCTGCTATCTCCTTCAGACAGGTGCCCCCCTCGGGGAGCCGCCCCCTCCCAGGGAGTCCCCCGCTCCTGCAGCGGCACCTGGCTGAGGCTCACTGGGTCCCTGTCAAGGGGGTGAGGCTGTGGCCCCTACCTCTCCCTGAGCCCAGGCTCTCGCCAGGCACAGAACACACCTGCCAAACATGTGTAACCACCCAGATAGATGAGGGTGAATGGTGACTCTCAGGGGCTCGTGTTCACCCCTCCAGATCAGCACTATCGTGTGTGCTCCGCTCCCTGTGGGGGCACAGCAGCCTCACTGCTACACTCGTCCAAGCACCTCCACGCACTGTCCTGGCTCTCCCTCTCCAGAGCGGTGAGCGCCTCCTGCCCTCGGGTGGCAGGCCAAGGAAGAGCGTGGGCTCTGGGGAAAGCCGTGAGCAGCCACCTCAGGTGTGCGTTTGCTAGCTCTACTCCCACAGATGTACCGTTTCATTCCATTTTCTCCAAATAAAATGCGATCAACAGAACACTGGCCCCACTTCCCAGGGCAAATGTGAGGCTTTAAAGTAGAAAGCTCTGCCAAGGACTCAGCTCGAGGCGGCATAGGCTGAGGGCTGGCTCACTGACGCCCTTCCCCACCCCCTCTCCCCTACCTTCCTCAAACACAGAGGCCATAAAACTCATTCCCCAGCCTGGTCACAGACCCATTCTGGCCAACGACTTGTAAGAAGTCTTCTGAGGAGTGCTCTGGGAAAGCTTGTGTACTCCCAAGAAAACATCCAACAGACCCAACTAACACAGCCTTTCACATTTCCTATTTCCTCCTTGGAATGTAGGCATGGAGTTCCTGGAGGTGTGGCAGCCGTTCTGCCACCATGAGGTGTCACACATGACGGCAGGGTGGACTTGATCACAGAAGGAGCTGCTGGGATACCATGGAGGTCCCAGAGCCATTCTCTGTTCTTGTGGCTTCTTGTGAAAGGAGAAAAGTCCCTGTGTGTTCATCACTGTGCATCAACAACCGCACCCCTGCTGAGCCCAGTCCTAGAGCATAATAGCCAAAAATGTTAGTTTCCATCTTGGTTTCATGTAACTATTTTATGATAGGGTCAACAGGCCAGGAGGCCAGAAGCCAAGCACCCAGCTCTTGGCCTTGTCTCCAAAACAGTCCCCTTCCACGTTATTGGGTCCCCACATACTTTGAGGATCTCTGGAGGCTACAGACCCTCTCTCTGCAAAATGCCCATGTTAAACATCACACCTAGTTTTGGGGTCTGTGGGTCTTTACTGATGACAGGGCCATGGAAGGTTGTCACTCCTGCATCCCTACCCTAGGCCCTGACAGGGAGGGAGGACAGGGAATGGGCTGGAGGGCCCCCCTGGGCTCTGCGTCCACCACCGGCCAGCTGCAAGGCAGCTCCCACTTGTCCTGGCCTCTTAGCACCCAAGTTCCCTTCCAGCCAAGTGGAGCTGATGGCACCCCCTTTTGCAGGAGTGGTAAGGAATTGAAGTGACGACTGTTAAGTGTGTGACACCTTGTGGGCACCTAATATTTGGTGACACTGTGAGGGTCTGACCGGGGGAGCTTCCAGTGGGTTTCACTTTAACATCACATGAATTTCGTTTTTTACCCCCTAATATATCTGGGTAGATCATAACAGAAAACTGATAAATTATAACTTTCCTGGAAGGTGTCCCTGGCTTCAGCCTACGTGCCTGGCTTCCAAGGCCTGTGGTTGAGGATGTAGAAACAGAGCATGCCACCCTGTCCCCACTGCCCGCGCTCAGCAGGTGTCCCCTGGGGGAGGGCACTGTTTCTCCCATTTTAACCTAGGGCTGCAGACGCTGCTCCGAGGAGGCACAACATCTGTACCCTTAATCATCTGAACCCTCAAACTGGGCTGAGCCTGATGCTCAACCTTGTTCATCTGGGCCCCAGACCGCAGAGGCCAGCAAACAAGTGGACAGCACCCACCGACCCGGTGAGGCAGGACAGAGCAGGTGCTTCTGCTGGGGCTGGGGACGGGCTCCCTGATTACCTGAGCCTTAGCATCTTCGCCTACAATACAGGTGTATGAAGGCCACTTCTGTGGCTGGGGACACCCTGTCTGGGGGAGTTCTGGGCACAGGGCACGGAGGCCCGGGGTGGGAGGGTCTCCTACTCTGCAGAGGGGCTCCGATTTTTCTGGGCTGTGGCACCTACCTGGTAGGTCTCTATGGGCCTCGCCTCCATGTTCAGGTCCCAGACTTTGACCGTGAGGTAATCCCGGGTGAGCATGTACCGGCCGCTGTGGCTGAACTTCACGTCCGACACAGAGGAGATGATTTCCGAGAAGAAGGAGCGGTTACTGGGGTCCTCAGGCTCTTCAAACACTGTGAGGACAGAGAATCCATGGCCATCACAGGGCTGCTCGCCCCCACGGGCCAGAATAACAGACCGCTCTGTTTTCCATCCTGGGCTCTCGCTGTAGGGTCACTCATTCATTCCTCAAACCTGTAACTGAACACCCACTCTCCGAGGCAGTGGGCCCAAAGGGCTGTCTGAGGAGGGAAAGAACAGCTTTCGGGACAATGTTTATTGAGCATTTATTCTCAGCCTGATTCTGTGCAGAGCCCTTCCTGTTCATAACTCATCTAACCACCTAATAAAAACATCTGGTCAGTACCACCATCATTCCCTTTTCATAGCCGGGAAAACTAAGGCACAGATGGCTGAAATCCATGGCCGAGGCACTGAGCTAGAAGAAAGTTGCGGAGTGGGGATTTGGACCCAGAGTGGCACTCGCTGTGCTGCACTCGACAGCCGCCTGCTGGTGATGCTGACCACCAGGACAGCGAGGGGTCCTGACATTCTCGCCTGTGTTGGGCAGTGTCCTGGGCTAGCCTGGGCACTGCTGGTGGCCCTAGGGCTCTGCCCATGCAGCACTGGGCGCTCGCGCCTGAGCCCTGCTGGCGGGCACGCTGTTTGGTTGCCGCAAGGATTGTGGCAAAATCAAATCTCGCTGCCACAGACAGAGCTCCATCTCCCATCTCCTATTACCTTGGACCAGGTGCCCCACACAGGGAATTGCTTAGGCTCCCAATGGTGACAGCTTGCTGCCCCAGTCGGATGATCCCACTCTGGGGCGGAGTGCACGGTGAGCACCTCCCCAGGCAGCGCCCCCTCTCTGCTGCCCCCAAGCACCGGGCTTTCCTGACACGCAGAGGACCCCACACAGCAGGACAGGCTCTTCTGGGCTCAGTCTGTGGCTGGATGTCCCACCAGTCTGAGCACCAACAGCCTCATTGGCTAATCAGATCCTACAGTGGTCCTGGTGCTGGAGCAGGTGGGGACCAAACATGACCCAAGCCTCACCTTAGCTAACCAAGCACTAACTCGTAGGAGCTGGGGCACAGGGGGGCCCGGGGAACATGGAAGAGGATGGAGTGGTGGGCTGGCAGCTATTCCCCAGCCAGTCTGGAAGGTCTTAAACATCTGACAACCTGCCTAGCTGTCCCCATGGAAACCAGCTGAGTAGCTGCTCCACCTGCTGGCCCCTGAGCCCCTAGACCTGAAACAGGGAAGCAAGAAGCAAGAGAGCTGATCACATGTCCTTAGAGGCTCACAAACATGCCCTGCCGGCCGGCACCGCCCCCCGATCCCAAAGTCCCTCATCCTACTTCCCAGGTAGGTCTGTCCCAGCCCTGTATTCCCCCCTATTTGGGACACCAGATCTCTCTTCTGTCGCAGGTAGATGCCAGTTCCTGCCACTAGGGGTCAGAACAAAAGATGAGTTACAAAGACAAAACGTGGTCTCTTAACACCCCAACTCTGCACCCCAGGCCTGCCCTGGAGGTCTCTGGCCAGCCTCCATCGAAACCCCCAGGGCTGGCCCTGCTCACTTCACCCCTGCACCGTGCAGAGCATCTGGCATGCCTTGCAGGGTAGGTGGTGGCTTGGGATCAAAATCACAGAGCAGCGTCCGCACTGAACACCACGGAGCCATGGGCTTGTCTCCTGCCAGCTTCAAGGAGCAAGACACCGCAAAGGTCAAAGGCTGAGAGGATGCTCTAATCAATAGCTGAGAACAGAAACACCAAACGGCCCTCTGTAACCCGAGCTCTGGCTGTATGCGGGCATTTCTGATGGCTTTTTGAGCACAAAAGGACTGGTGCTGCACACAGTTAATGGGAAGAGATACTGACAGGTGTGAAAAAATTATATCTAAAAGTCCTTTTTATTTTTCAAAAATTCCTGTGAAATTTCTGATACCAGTATTTTTTTTTTTTTTTGTCAAAGGGTTGCAGAATGTCCTCTTCCATGTCAATTCCCGTTCCCCCCTCCCTGCTACCACAGGCAAGCCGCACGTCCCCCAGGGCGTCAATAACAGATAAGGGAGTCTCCCCTCTAATTGATGGAATCACGAAGGACAGTTCACAGTAATTATTGCTGCCAAGAGTTTAAAGAAATGCATCCCAGAGCCCCTGTCATTGTGACAGGCTCAATCCCCCACCCCATTCTCCCCGATTACGTTCAGGTTGTAGGGTTCCAAATCCCCAGAAATGTCCTATTTCCTTTTAATGATTTTGCTAATTAAGGCTCTGTGGCCCCGGTTGGTTCCCTGAAAACCACCTCCTCTTGTCTGGGTGTCCATGGCATCGCTGCTGGCATACAGTGGGGAAGGGTGAGAAGCCCTTCACACTCCCCAAAATGAGGTGAAGGGGTCCTAGGGAGCCGAGCTCTGAAGCACCTGTGCACCCCAGGAATGGGAAGGTGAAGCCAGAGGTTGGGTGCGGGCCTTCCTCTCCAGCCTCGTCCGCAGTTGAGCGAGCGTTCCTCTGTGGCTTAAAGCTCTCTATGGCTTCCACTGCCTACAGGATCAAGATTCGGGTTCCTACAGGTAGGACGACAAGCTCCTTCCTAACCAGGCCTTCATCGGCTGCTTCTCCAGCCACCCTCCAACTGCCTCTCAACAGGGCCCCAAGGGCCTCGAAGAAGGCGAGGCCAAGCAAGGCCCCCAGGGCAATACACTGAACAATTCATTCTCAGGGTCCCCTTAAATGAATGCCTCTTCCAACACCCTGTGCTGCCATACCCAGCATCAGAGCAGAGCAAGCTCTGTGTGCCCTCTGGCAAGCCCCTTAGCCTGAGCACAATGTGCCTCACCTGGACAGCAAGCACGATGGGATCTCCAGAGGGAATCACCGGAAGCACCCAGCTCAATGAAGGGCGGGTCAGTAAAAACGTGTAGCTATTTTTAGAGTAATTTTTTCTCATTTTCTCTCCCTGAAATTTCCTTTCCCATTTTTACTCCTTGTCTTTCTTACCAACTCCTATACATCCTTCAGAACCCTAATTCAAATGCCCTGTTCTACATGCATCTCATCCAGATTCTCTCCAAAGAAAATACTCAGCCTTGCTGCCTGCACAGCCTGAGCCTGGGGTACTCTCCTGGATGGCATCCGCAGGGATATGTGGTCACAGTCATGGGACTGTGAGCTGTTCAGGCAGGGCTCCTTCCTCTGTCCTTGGTCATCTGAGCATCCTTGCCCAGGCTGGAGCCTTACTCAGAGCCCAGCCCTACTCACAGGGTGGAAAGAACCTTCAGTGCTGCCTGTCAATGCCACCTCTTCTTGACATTTCTTCCCCAACCTAATATGATCCCACTGAAGTTTCTAGGCTTCACTCACCCACTGAAGCCTGTATCTGCTAGAAGTGGCTTCTGAGTGCCTGCAGCTCTTGCTCTGTGTCCCTCTGGGTGGCACCTGCTCCATCCCACTCCTGTCTCTGGTCATGGGTGGGTAGGAGAGGGTGAAACGGAACCAGGAGAGTTGATCAGATGGGGACAGGATGAAGGAGGGATCAGACTTAGAGCTAGACCTGCACTGACTTGAGCCACACGTTCAGCCTCAACTGTGCAGGCCAGTGAGGCCTTGGAGAGAAACAGACAGATGCACAGAGGAGGGGCTCTGGGGGGACACAGGAAGATGCGGGCCTGAAGGAGCAGATGGGGTCCTGCCGGGTTGTTGCTCATGCTGCCTTGGCATCGAGCCCCTCCTCCGCCCTGAATGATGAGCACAAGTCCAGGCTGGCCCCCCATCAGGCTCCAGGAGCCCAGGCTAGCCTTGCTGGGCACAGGAGGAAGAGTGGATTATGGGTCACAGGGCACCCCCCTCCCCTGACGGACACCTCATTGCAGCCACTGCTGGGGGAGAGGCCACCTGCATGACAGCCTCCCGGCCCCTGACCCCTGCAACCCCTGGCCACTAGGAAGGTAGAGGGGGTTCCAAGTGGGGAGGAACAGGGAGTCGTTACAAGGTGGTGGGTATAATGAATGTTAGCTGATGAAGAGCTGTCAATTGTCCCCTGCTCAGCACCGTTTGATGGACCTCAATGGACAAAATGAAACCCGATCCTCACTGTGGCCCTGGCCCTGCATGATCTGTCGCCACCTCTCAGCCAGCATCCATCAGCCTGCTCCTTCCCCAGTGCTGCAGCCAGGCCCCTCCCACCCGCTGGACTCCCCCCCAGCCCCGCCTCTTCCCAGGCTACTCCCACCTGCTGGGCCCTCAGCCCCGCCTCCTGCCCCCCCTTCCCAGGCTCCTCGCATGTCCTAGGGGCCCTCAGCCCTGCCTTCTGCCCTCACCTCTTCCCAGGCTCCTCCCACCTGCTTGCGGGGGGGGGGGGGGGGGGGGGGGGGGGGGACTCAGCCCCGCCTTCTGCCCCCTTCCTTCCCAGGCTCACTTGCTCTCTTTCATCCTTTGAGGTGTGCCAAGAAGCCTCTTTGGACCATAGTAATCGCAATCGAGAGCCAACTGCAGCAGGAGACATCCTCAGAAACGTCCCCCGCTCGATGCTCCTGTTTACTTGGCATTTGCCTACCTCTCCACTCAGCTCTGTAAGGGCAGGAGCCTGCTCTGGGCACAGAGCCTGACGTCACCCCACCCTCTCCATTCCGGTGGCCTGGAGGGCCAGCAGGCTGGACTTTGCAGGGGGCGGATGCAGGACCTGACTGCCTCCCCTCCTCCACCGTGTCCCCCCGACTTGCGCATCAGGGAAGGGTCCCTATGGCTCCTGTCCTTTCAGAGTAAACCCAAAGAGCTGGCATGGTCTGTAAGACCTCTGCCTGGAGACCCCTCTCTAACCACACACCTCTCTGCCCTCACTTCCCATCTCTGCCTGCTTTACTCCTGCCTTTGCACTGGGTGTTCCCTCTGTTGGAGACCTTTGCCCTGGCTCTGCCTCCAGATATCTGGAGCCTTCCTGGCAGAGGTGGCTGGGTCTGGTCTTCCTACCCCAGATTTGTGATCAGGAGTGAGTCCTGGAAGTCGGCCCCACCTGGCCCCTTTCAACGATCCTTGCTCATCCACAATCCTCATGAGAGTTCTTAGTTCTCAGGCTGTGAATCTTAGTGAAGATTAAGTGAGAAATGTACAAGTTCATAGGCGTGGGACCATCAGAGCCTCTATCCTAGCTCCACCTAGCTGTGTGATCTTGGGAAAACACCTTAACCTCTCTGTGCTGCAGATGTGGGAAACAGCAGCAGCCCCTAAAGATGTCCACTTTCTAATCTCTGGAACGAGACATATGTTACCCCACGTGGCAAAAGACTCTGCAGATGTGGGTAAGTAAAGGATCTTGAGCTACAGAGATTATCCTGGATTCTCCAGGCAGCCCCACTGTAACCACAAAGGTCCCTATGAGAAAAGTAGGAAGGTCAGAGGCAGAAGAAGGAGACGGGACGATGGAGCAGAGGTTGGAATGCCACACTCGAGATGACGGAAGGGCCGTGAGCTGAGGGATACAGCAGCCTCTAGAAGCCAGGATGCCTTTGCGGCTGTTGCAAATCAGAACACAAATGGTTGTTGTTGAAGCTGAGTTTTTAAACAGACCCAAAGATGAGATCTTTTCCTTGATACCTCGCTTCTGTCCACTGATCCAGTTGCTGCCCAAACTAAGGAGTGGCTGGTAGTGGCACTCAGAGATTCATGGTCAAGACAACATCCTCCCAACAGGTGAAACAGGGACTTGCCCTTCACTGGATGAAGGGTGTCCTGGATCACGAGTGGATGTTGATTCTGGCACAGGACAGTTAAGGAAATCGAGGCACAGAGAGAGGTGCGGTGGCTTCCCTGGGCCCTCTGTCAGGGGCAGAGCTGGGCTGCTCGGGCCACTCCACTGCCCAGCCTGCATCCTCACATCTTCCTCCATAGCAGTGGAAATTCGAGTCTTTTGTCTGCTAGTCATTATGACAGGGTAACCATGGAAACACCATCCATGATGCCTCAAAATAGACAGTTATTTCTGCTTTTGACAGCACAGAGCCTGTGCTGTGCCGGGGCATGGAGTCCCTCGAACAGGGGATCACGTTGGTCGCTTCCCCCTGTGGGATTCCTGTGATGCGCTGGCCCGGAGCTCGGGCAGCAACAGCCCAGCTGACGTTTGTTGAGCGCTTGCGAAACACGGGGTGCTGTTCTGAGTTTATGTCTCGGATCCTCCTCCGATCATCTGATCTGGGGAAAGCAAACACTCCGTCTGCTCACTACTGAAGGCAGGTGACGCAAGAACCAGAAAACAAGCCGCAAAGCACGCTTGGCGCCAAAAAAGACTGTGGATGATCCCTTGACTGGCATTAAAGGGAAAGTTTCTTGCAAGATACTGAGTTTGAGAACGAAAAAAAAGAAGTCTAGAAAAATTGAAAATACAGAATCTGTTCCAATAGCAAACCTGCATAATCCAATCATCGAAACAGATCTACACATGAGTTTCACTAAGACTTCAAGGAGCAAATGCTAAAATAACTTTTAGGCAAAGAAAGAGTGTGGCCCACCTAGCTTGTTTTATAAGAGTTGAATAATCCTAATAAAACTGGACAAAGAGTGAAAAAAAGACAGTTGAAGATTGTAATCTTCTTTATAATCATTTACATCACTTGTAAATGTTTATACAAAATGCAGAATTTTTGCATTTATGGAAAAATGTCTCTGCAAGAGCCCTGACCCCAGGGCTGCCTGGGCACAGCGTGAGGTCATGGTGGTCGGAAGCTACAGAGACCACTCCCTCTTCATGCCTTGGCCCTACAAACGCCTTCTGGAATCTCAACGTGATCTAGGAAGAGGCAACTCCAGTTACTATGTTCACGGCCACTCCGGGAGAGGAGGCCAGAAACACAAATGGAGTTGAGTCATCCAACATGAAGGTCTAATTCTTGCACTCTTGAGGTTGTGAGTGATTCACCTGCAGCGCATACACCCCAGGGTGTGTGACAGCTACATGCCCGAAATCCATGTGCCTGTGCTCTGGAAGCCTGCAAGTGACGGCTGCCCTGGTAGGTGGCCACTCACTCAGACCCCCGGGGAACCAGATGACAGAAGCCAAGGGGGACTCTGACTTCCCCTCCAGCACTTGAGAAACATCATTCAAAGAGTGCAGGGTGCACGGAGCTCTCTACTCCCCAGATCCTAGCCTTCCTGCACACGCACGTGTTTCCTGATTCAGAGTTAAAATCCAAGCTAAAATGCAAATACACAGACAGCTTAGATAGAGAAGGATACTGTATGACTTTCTAGAGCCCGCCATGCAGGGACCATTGCTTGGCATGTTTCTTGCCCCTGTTTCCTGTTGCCACTATTGGGCGAAAATAGTTTTTGCCTGGCTTTCTTACCCCCACAAAATACTTTAACATAACCTTTTCCTCGTGTCATTAAAAATCTTCTGACTCAATATTCTAAATGACCAGACAACCTTCCAGGATACAGATGGCACCGTCATTCACTTGTCGTTTGCTCTGTTGGATGTTTAGAGTGTTTCTGAATTCAGCCCCTATAAAAAAGGCTGGACCATGAAGTCTCATCCTCCTTCCTTCCTATGGGGCTCACATGGGCTCAGGCTGGCCCAGGAGCAGAGCCCAGGCTCTCCTCTCTTCACCTTGTTCTGTGCCAGTCTGACCCAGAGCTGCACACGGACAAGTCTCCATCCTGAGCCACAGGCTGCGGGCACAAGGTGGTCTGGGATGGGGGTGCAGAATAACAGCCCCAGAGCGGTCTGTACCCTAATTCACAGCACCTGGCAATATATTACGTTTTGTGGCAAAGGGGAAATTAAGATTGCCTATGAGCTCAATCATCCAGGTGGGCCCACTGTCATCACCAGAGTCCTTAAAAGTGGAAGGGGAGCAGGAGAGGCAGGGTCAGTGTGATGCAGCATGAGAAAAGCCAGCACTGGCTACGCAGTTGGAGGGAGGGCTGCAGCTGGAGGGAGGGCCAAGAGCCAGGCACTGCAGGCGGCCCCAGAGGCTGGAGATAGGGATGCATGGATTCCACCCCCTGTCCCCGGAGCCTCAGAAGGAACCAGCCCTGCTGACACCTTGATTTTTGTCGGATAAGACTCATGTCAGACTTCTGAACTGCAGAACTATAAGAGAAAAAAAATCTGTGTTGTTTTAAGCTACCAAGTTTGTGGTCATCTGTTTAGGCAGCTCTGGGACCCCAATGCAGCCCTGGGCTGCTCTTAGGGGGCTGGGCACTGTCCACACTCACATCCTGGGCTTCCTGTCCATCCACACACACTGGAAACTTCATACGTTTATCTCCAGCCAGGACCCTGTCCCGATAGCCCTCCCTGGAGCCCAACACAATCCCACACGTACCGTGTCCAGAACAGGCCTGTTGGTCCCATCTCCGCTCCTGGCTGCCCTGCGCCCAGCATGTCTGCTGTCTGGCCCCTGGACAGGACCCCACCTCCACCCACCACACAAACCAAACCTCCGATGGAGTCATCATGGTCCACACACCACTTGGCAAAGCCTGCTAGCTCAGACTTCAAAGAACACCCAGGATGGGACCTGTCTCCCCACCTTTGCTATCCCACCCAGGGTCCACTGTTTATTCCCAATGAACCCTGGCAGGGGCTCCTCCCACCCCTGCTTCCACGTTGACCTCTGCAGTTTCTTTTTTTCAAACACGTGTCTTGTGACATCCTGCCCTGCCCTCAACCTTCTGCTGGTTTCTCTTCTCATTTAGAATAACACCAATCCTTCCCCTGACCTGCAGAGTGCTGGCCACTCAGCCCTCTCAGCGCTGGAGAGAAGGCTGTTCCTGGGGCTGAGCATGTGCACGAGGGCTCTGTCTGGGCTCCCCTGGAGAGGTTTGGGGCTCATGGACGGGTGAAAGCTGCTTGAGCAGGTGCAAACCCAGAAAGGACACTGTGCCCAGTGAGGAAGCCCCGGACACTGGAGCATGGACGTGCCCAGGGAAGAACAGTGTGGTGAGAGGTAGGGGGACGGAGCTTGCCAAGGAGGGGGAGGGGCTGGCAGCTGCTGAGAGTCCTGAGCCTGAGTCCCTGTGCACCGGCTGAGAGCCACCCTCTTGGACTGTCCAGGGAAACTTCGTTCCTGAGGCGAAGAGAGTGACCCAGTCCCTCCCAACAGACCTCTGATAAACCCGCCTCCGCCAGCCTACTGGTCACTCATTCGTTTGTTCACTCAACAAGTACTTATTTCCAGACGCTGTTGTAGGCACTGGGGTGCATACAGAGATGAACAGCAGTCCCCGCCCCCCTGACTGGGTCCTGTCTGTCCCTGTACCCCTGCTACCATGGCAAGGTTACCTAGGAAGGACACTGTGGCCTGACTTCCCCTGATCCTCTGCCTTTGGGGGCCTCTGGGGATGCCAGCACCAAGCAGCCCAGCCTGGTGGTGAGAGCACCAGCTGGGACATCCCAGAGGCTTCAGGTCCTGCCTCACCACTTTTCACTCTGGGTGATCTTGGACCCATCCCTGGAACCTAAGTTTCCTGTTCTGTTCAGGACTCCGTCAGAACTCAAGTGAGGGTGAGAGGATGTGGCTGAGAGTTGTCTGGGCACCCAGCTCAGCGCATCCAGTGAGTGAGAGCTGTTGTGTGGTCGTGACAGTCGTCCTCTGGCATTCCCTGGACCTTGCTCAGCCCGGATCCCCACAGCACCCCTATGGCATCCCCTCAGCGGGTCCTGTAGTGGGTTCCAGCACCAGGAACTGACCTCGTGGAGCTCACAGGCTGCTGGGGGAGACTCCCCAGCCCACAGAAAGTTCTACAGGGTGTGGCCAGTCCATGAGAGGGAATCTCTGGGGACTCTGGGGGCAAAGAAGGGGCCTGAACCAATGTGGGGGTCAGGGAAGGCTTCCTGGAGGAGTTGACCACTGAGTATGGTCCCTCCTAAGCTTCTGGCTCCCAGCCTACTCCCTGACCCTTGTTTTAGCTGCCTGCTCCCTAGAAGCTGGGCAGCTCCTCTCGGGGAACCCGGGGGGCAGTGGGCGGCAAGACCAGGATCCCCCCAGCCCCAGACAGTGCAAAACACACCTATGCTACTCCCACCCGCCCCGGGGTCACAGCACCAGGATGGCTGCTGCCCTGCCACCCCAACTTTGTACTGGGTCCTGGATGGTGTCGACACTTACGTTTGGAGTGCTTGTCACACAGGGCGGCTGCACGCATGTCGCAGAGACGCAGAGAGCCCTTGCTGCTGCTGTAGACAAAGAGGTTGCAGTGGTGGGGGTGGAACTCAGATGCTGTGATCACCTCTGTGAGGTCTTCCATGTTGGCCGGCTTGATGTCCACGATGTCTGGCGCTGTCAAGGAAAGGGCAGAGAAGGGAGGGCACCCTCGCCGCACTGCCTTCCCATCCACCCTGCATCTGTGCTGCGTCTCTATTCCTGAGATTCTTGGACAAAGCCCCAGACAGTATCTGTGCTGCAGACCTGCATGCCCAACCCCCCACTGGCTGCCCCTGCTGGGTGCCGTCTACTGTCCCCATCAGCCTGGACCCGCAGCCTCCCATCTGACCTGTGCTTTCTCCCAGCTGGCTCCCACCAGGTGCCCAGCCTCCCCTCCAGCCCCCTCACCAGGGGCCAAGCAGAAGGCAAGGAGGGTTTGAGTACCTAGTATGTGCTGGGCTCCTGGTAAACAATTTCGGTTCTCCCCATCACTCAGTGAATTGTGCCTGGAGCTGAGCGTATGGGCACCCCCACCCCCGGAACCCACTCCCCTTCTGTCCACAGCATCGAGATTCTCCCTGGCAGAAAAAGTTCTCTGCCTGTCTGGGTTCTCCGCTCTCATCTGTGCCTTCCCCTCCACTCGCAATCACCATGAGTGATGAGCACGTGGCCTCGGAGGTGCCAACAGAGGGGCTCCAGGCTTGAGACGTGGGGAATGCTGGGAGCAGCTCTGTCCTCTGCTGGGCTGGGTGGTGTGCAGAGGAGGGGTGCATACTTGCTGCTGTGACAAGGGAGACCTGGAGTCCACGGGTGGGGTAGATAGCCCCAAAGATAGACTGGGGGGAAAGACCTGGCAAGGCCATTTGAATCCTGAATCAGGATTCATCAGAAGCCATGGCCCTTGGGTGATTAAGCGTGGAAGCCAATAAATCCACTTTCTGTTTAGGATCAAGTATTTTGTCGCCTGCAAAGAAAGTATCCCTGACAGATGCTCTAGAGCCCAGAGAGGGTAAGCAACTTGTCCAGGATGGCTCAGCAGTGAGTAGTAAGTCTGGGCCCCATCCATTGCTTGTTGCCTACAGCAGTGAACCGGAACCCCCTGGTGTAGCCTTCAGAGCCTGGCATCGCCCCTCTTCCTCTCCAGCTTCAGATCTGACTAGTCACTGGGCCCTAAAGTCACTTTCCTCTCTGACAGCAACATCCTCGTCTCTGGTCTCCCCAGCCCTGTGTGGGGCTTTTGCCCTCTCCTCCCTATGAATGTGCGTGTGGGCCCAGGAGTCCAAGGTTCAAATCCCAGCTCTGCCACCTTTTGCCTGTGCAGTCGAGGGGCTCTTCATGCCTCTGGTTCCTCACCTATAAAATAGGCCAACAGTTCTAACACAGTCTTGCTGTGAAAATCAGAAGAGGCAAAGCCCCTCGCTCACTGCTTGGCACATTACAGAGCTCAGTGAGTATCAGGGACATAAGTATTTTTTATCATGCGGAAAATTCTGATTGAAAGTCAGACTCACCGGCCATCAGCCCTCCCTCCCCCTCCCACCGCAGCCTCATTAAGAGGCATTTTCTGACTTTTGTGAACATGAGAGTTTATAAAACATCATAAAAGATGGATCTAAGTGACCAGAGGCAGCAAGGAGGGTCTGTGCACTCACACTCAAATACTGCTGCTGGAAGCACCTCACTATGTAACCAGAAAATTAGAATCACATAAAAATAGAGAGAGGAGGAAGAAGGAACCTGGGCTGGTTTCCCAGGAAACTGCGGTTTTCTGGTATGATAAGAAGCAGAGATTAAATCATGAAAAATGAGACAGAACAGTAGGAGAGAAAAAGCCAACACTTCTGTGCCAATTCCCTCCCCATCCTCCGGGGGCTAAGCGCCTGCAGACACCTGCTTGGGAACAGCTTCAGTTTCTCCCCCAACTTATTTTTTTTTCTCCCCCAACTTAAAGTGGTGTCCAGGGAAAATGTGCGGCCATTTACGAAATGTCATGCACATTAGCACAGCACCTGTTTGATGCTCTGCACCAGAGGGACTGAATTCTCTTTGCAGAACGCAGGCCACAAAGGTCCAGTGAAGCCTGGGGGACACAGAAGCGCCCAGGCCTCAGGGGACGCAGGCTGGCTTGCAGTCGACATGTGTTTACGCTGTGTCATAGGGCTATGACTTCCCCGGGAGCAGGATGCAGTGGGATAAGGTGGAAACGCCCTGCCAACCACTGCAGCTTCCCTTCGGGGGCAGGGGGATTTGTCCACGGGCCCCCGTGGGACTCAGGGCAGCCACTCCCTTATTGCTCTTCCTGATGAATGGAAGGTGGAAGTGACAGGTACCATGTGTCACTCCCAGGCTGTAGTGGTGAGAGCCAGCACGTGGTGTGCAGTGACATGTTCCCCTCTGCTCTGAGACCCTCACCTTGGGTGGCCTGCTCTATGAAATACCCCTGGGCTGTTTCAAGCCTCTGAGATTTTCCAATCGTCTGTTTCTTCTGCACATAACCTACCCTCTCGACCCACTTGGTGTCCAAAGCCTCTTCACAGGCCTGCCTTCACATCCCACAGGATGTTCTAGAACACACCTCAATGGAGAAGGATCAGAGGGGTGACGTCTGAACTCCAATGGCGCTGCTTCCACAAAGACCAAAACTTTTACGTACCCGACGACAACGACAACTGTTCTGTTTACGACCGTTGTTCATTGTGAGTCATAGGCCATGTGCTCAGTCACCGGCCACCCACATTTACTTAGTGTCTGGCTCGTGGGAACGGAGGCTGGTGTTCATGAAAATCTTTTCACAAAGATAGGAAGACCGGGACACTTTGCACACTGGTGCCCATAGAGGGAGCACAGTGTGGGGGCTCAGAAGCCTCCTCTCCAGGGCCCCACCTGCCACTCTGAGACTCATGAGGGGCCCATGGCCAAGCCTTTTTGCTCAATTCCAGAGTGCATGCCTCCTGTGACCCCATGATGCTTAACCAATCCTGGCAGCCTCATGACAACATTTGTTACAAATATGTACGAGGCATGACGGCTTTTAGAAGTACAAGGTAGTCAATTATGTCTGCAGCCTTCTGCATCAAACAGGCCAGAACCAGGTGACACAAAGCTGGCTAAGGATGATGCACATGGATGGAGGGTCCTGTGTGTGGGCTCAGGAGACACAGCGTCCCCTGCCAGGGTCCCGCTGACAGCCCAGGACCCAGAGTTCTTAGCGCTCAAGCAACACTCAGGAAATCTCTTGCTGTTTCAAACAAAGGACTCTGGCTCCAGTGGGTGCTGGAGAGATGAATGGGAAATATTTCTATGTGATCCCAGTGGAGGAAGACAAAACCACAGTCATGGCCAACAGGCCAGGGCCCCTGTAGAGCAAGGGCTCCTGAGGCTCAGCAGGCAGTCTCACGCCTCTGAATCCCAGGGCAGGGCCCAGAGCCGTGCCCACATCTCCCGGGACAGCACAGCATCCTTCAGCGCACGGGCACCAGACCTGACTCCAGGGCAGCCTCTCCAAGACCTCGGGCTCCGCTCACCACAGGACCTGCCCTGCACCTGCTCCCCAGCTCCCTGCAGGTGCAGGTGGGTATTGAGTAGGGCCGTTCCTGTCGAGTTCCCTTCATCACATCACAGAGCCGGGCTGGAAGACAGACTCCTGACAAGGGAGGTAGGTGTGGATG
Source organism: Canis lupus familiaris (assembly GCF_011100685.1). Lineage (NCBI taxonomy): Eukaryota > Metazoa > Chordata > Mammalia > Carnivora > Canidae > Canis > Canis lupus. The sequence goes on from NC_049224.1 coordinate 59,028,711, forward strand.
AAGACTCCACGGCATGATAATTACATTATATAGATACTGCAGACCCTCCTCCTGGACTCACACTGAGTAGCCTTGTGCACGTGGGCCATGGGACATTTGGTCCAACTGTGACCATATGTGGCGGCTTTGGCTTTGGCGGGACCTGTGCTGGGTCAGAAGCTGGAGGCCTTGGGCTAAGTGTGTGGTCTTCATGCTCTCTGGACTGCTCAGTGCCACGCGCAAATGTTATTCCTGTTCCTAAAGCCTGTTTCTCCCATTTGCAAAATGAGGGGTTGGGCATGATCCTGGAGAACCTTTTCATTTGAAGCATTGACCCCCAGGTGGCCTCTCCCCCATTTCATGGTCAGTGGCATAGAACCCACTCATACATGGTGCTTGATGAGGTTCATGGCAGACTGGACTCCCTGGAGACTGAGCATAATTAGACTCATCTATAAGCACCCCCCTGCTCCCCACCCCAGCAAAGCTACGTGAATTATTCATGTTCTGTTTTCTTTTTCTTCTTTTTTTTAATTTTTATTTATTTATGATAGTCACACACAGAGAGAGAGAGAGAGGCAGAGACACAGGCAGAGAGAAGCAGGCTCCATGCACCGGGAGCCCGACGTGGGATTCGATCCCAGGTCTCCAGGATCGCGCCCTGGGCCAAAGGCAGGCGCCAAACCGCTGTGCCACCCAGGGATCCCTCATGTTCTGTTTTCAATCTAATTGCGCTCTACCTGTCTGATGGGCTTCTGTTTAACCTCCAGTCACACCTTGACAACTAAGTTTGCAGACTAGGGAGGTGGAGAGAGGAGTAGGTTGTGTAGGGAGGAGGATGATGATGATGACAACTCCCCTGGCGCCACAGCTCCTGACTGAGCACGAGGGATTTTTTCCAGAACGGTAGGTTAAATGGTAGCCCCTTAATACCTATCCATATCCTAACCCCAGAAACTGTGAATGTGGCCTCATTGAGAAAAAGAATCTTTGTAGAATATACTGAAGCATCTTTAAGAGGAGGCCATCCTGGATTTCTGGAGTGGGCCCTAAACCAGTGACAGGTGCCTTCTAAGAGACCCCCACAGAGGCCATGTGACCACAGAGGCAGGCTGGAGTCAGGTGGCTGCCAGGAAGGCCTGAGGCCACCAAGAGCTGGGAGAGGCAAGACAGAGCCTCCTGGGTAGCCTCCAGAGGGAGCACAGCCCTGCCAGCATCTGGACTGCAAACTTCTGGCCTGCAGAACTGGAGGAAATTTCTGTTGTAAAGCCACACAGTTTGCAGACATTTGTTCTGGCATCCACGGGAAACTCAGACACCAGGCTGCTTCTGGGAGCTGGGCAGCAGTGGCGTGGCCATCGTACTAGTAGCCCAGTGCTCGCTGGTTGACTGCCCACCTTCCCAGTCTGTCAGGGTCACTGCTGCAGCACCCAGCATACAGCAGGGGCTTCTTAGGATAGCTGCTGAGGTCAGTGAGCCAATCAGCCTGTCCTCATGGGTCCCTGTGACCCGGGCCAGGCCGGGGCAGCGCAGGAAGAGTCACACCCATCTCAAGGGTAAGAAGCCCTTAAAGTGGAGATGAACCTGGGCTCAGGGAGACGCCAAGCCAGGGGAGCAGGGTGGGGGCCCTTTAGCAGGGGGCTGTCACTGACAAGGGCCATTTAAAAAGCCATCACCCTGCAGCACACAGGAAGCCTTGCTGCAGCCACATGAGTGCTCAAGAGCGCTACTCATCGGGTTTCTGCAAGGTTCTTGGGAAGGTCGGATTCCCCACAGTGCCTTCCTTAGGTCCCCACTGCACTCTGCTCATAGACCTGCTAGCACTGAGCTTTTCAGGCTGCAAATACTATCTGTCCTGTCTGCTTCACTCATCTGAGTGCGGGCAAAATTGTGTTGCCATTTATACACCTAACTCCAGCCCAGCACCTGGCACCTATATGCACCTGATATGCCCTGTGGGATGGCCACGATCACCCTGCTTCACATCTGTGTCTTGTTCCAACCTCTCCACCTGCAAGTAACATGCACCCCATCCTGTGGATGGGGACGTGGAGGCTCAGCAAGGAAAAGCCGTTCCTTGGGACTTGGCAGAGGGTCCCAGCCCAGGACTGGCTAAGCTGGATTCTAGAGCTAGCAATATACCCGCTATGACAGGGGCAAAGCAGAGCAGGGGTGGGAAGTGCAAACCCCAGCCCCTGACAGCCTGAGTGGGCGGAGAGGCGTGCTGCTCCCTGGAGCACTAGCCTCAGGGGAGGTCTCTGGCTCCTCCCGGCTCCTCTCCTGCCTCCTGTCATACAATAAATCCCTTTACCTTCAGTGTGAACGGGTGCTCTAGATCCAGGGCAGGTAGAGGTCTATAAAAGGCTAGAGAATAAACATTTTAGGCTTAGCAGGCTCTAAGCTCTCATCTCCACTTACCAACTCTGGTGCTCTATTGCAAAACAGGCACAGACAACATGTAGGTGAATGGGAGCAGCTGAATGAACATAAAATACCAAGAGGGGGGTTCGGGCCCTAGGGCTGTACTTGGATGGCCCCAGGCCTAGAAGAAGGACTGCAATCTTGCTTTTGTCACAGCAGTCTCCCTCCTTGATCCCACACAGGACCAGGGTATAAAGCAGCCCCCCTGGCCTGACCCCACCCCCTGCCACCAGCATGAGGCCATCCTCCGGTGCCCCCTGTACCCTGTGAGCTCCAGGCCTTCCCTGGGGGAGTCCGCAAAGCTCAGAAACAGGCATTCATCCCATCCTGGAGCAAAGTCTGTGGCTCTTGCTGTCAAGGACACTGGAATGTACTCCAGGCGGGCCTTCTGCAGAGTCATCAGGTTTGCAGAGATTTTTATAGAAACTCCTTCATCTCCTGCTGCCAAAGGCATGGCCTGATGGCCTGAAGCCAGCCAAGGTCACATCGGCATGGAGCACCGATGTCAGCCCTCAATCCCTGGGCTGCAAGCCCATGAGGCCCCACCCGGAGAGCCCCTGAAATGTCGGGGAGAAGGTCACAGGACCTCCAGTGGTCCCATTCTTCTGAGGTTTCCCTCTGAGCCTCATCTCCCCTACTCGAACAGGGGGTGGGCACAGGTACACAGGGCCATCTCTCATCCTTGGCCAAATTTCCCCTGGCCATGAAACAAGTTAGGCACACGAAATGAATAAATATCATTGGTTTGTTTGGGAAGGAGTTCAAGTGAGAAGTGGGTATGGAAACCATCCCAGAAACATCAAAGAGGTACACAAATATTAACTAACATCACAACAGGCTCTAGCGGCAGCACCACAACAGATGATGCTATAAAGATGCAGCAACTAACTGAGGTTGAAGACACAGTCAAACCTTCAGAGAGCTGTGGAGGGCAGCCCTGGACCCCGCATCTATGGGCCAGGCACCTCGCATCCCTGTGGGAAGGACTACCTACGCTCCACGTCCATGGGTGCTCCACAGGGCTGGCAAGTGACGTGCCAGGGACCACATGCAGAGCCCAGCAGAGCAAGGATAGAGTTCTGGCTTCCTAACTCCCAGCCACTGCTCCTCCCTGTACTCCCTCTGTTCTGGAGTGAGAGCATCTCCACACAATATATACAAACCCCCAGGCAATGCTTCTGGGGCACCCTGGACTGGCTTGTGACCCTGCAAGAAGGGTACTAATAGCGTGGTGGGGAGAGTTCAATGATGAGAAGGATGCAGCCTTGGGCTCCATTGATTGAACTGAGCAAAGCGTGGTTTATCTAGATGTCTCGGCTGGAACACGCTCTCAGGATGGGGGAGGCGGTTACCATGGTGACCGAGCAGCCACCACATTAGAATGGAGGCAGCTCCGCCAAGGACCACGCCAGAGAAGCCTTCCCACAGGCTCTCCAGAGACACTGGGTGCAAGTACCCCGGAAGGCCTCCAGCACACGGAGATAGTCCTGTTGAGGCACAGCCGGCAAAGCTGCCTTTTTTTTCAGCAGATTTTCTCCAAAAGATGACCTGGTTACAAAGATGAGCTAGAAGTACTCTGGCCAAACCCTATCGGATCCTGTAAAGAGGTTCCTGGCAACCTTTGCCTCTGTATGAATTTGCTAGGGGTTGCCACAACAAATGCCATAGATGGGCGGTTTAAACAAAAAGTTATTCTCTCCTAGTCCTGGAGGCTGGAAATTCAAGATCAGGGTGTCAGAAGGTTGATGTCTTTGAGGCTTCTCTCCTGAGTGTGTAGATGGCTGTCTTCTCCCCGTGTCCTGACATGATCTTCCCCATTATGGGTCCTAACCTCCTCCTCTTGTAAGGTGGATTAGGACCCATCCTGATATTTGTTTCACCTTAATCACCTCTTTAAAGACCAAATACCATCACATTTGAGGTCCCAGGGTTAGGATCTCAACATATATATTTTGGTGGGATGCAACTCAGCCCATGACAGCCTCTTTCCCTTCTCTGCTCAGAGCCTTACTAACTATGATGGTACCATCCTGCTCGGGGAGGATGCAGTCCTGCTCAGAGAGAAGAGTCAGATTGCTGGGACTATGTGGGGCCATGAAGAGGGGCGATCCCGTGTAACTGCTCACCACACAAGCCCATGGAAGCTCTTGTGGGTCTTCTCCATGCAGTGAGCCAGTCTACCCATCTCTAGCACAGCCAGCTTATGCGATTCCCAAATACTGAGCCAGAGAAGAGAGTACTCAGTTCTGAGTCACAAAGACCGAGGCTTGAGTGTCTAGCCCCATCACAAATAGCTGTGAGACCTCCAGAAAACTTCTCAACCTCCCTGCACTTTGCTTTTCTCATCTATAGAATGGACTGATAAAATCTGTTTGCAGGCCTATGATGAGGATTTAATGAGATGACATAAGTCAAAGGCCCTCACAATGAAAATAAATAAAATGACTTAGACATTTATTTTTTTTAAGTCCCTAGAACACAGTTAGTACTTTTAGCAAGAATTAAAGTTCATTAAATCAGAAGCAGAGTCTTTCTCTTCCTCTGGAAAAACAGGAAATTAAGCGGATTGCCAAAGGAACAGTGTATTCCCCCCGCCTGAAAAAAAAAAAAACAAACAAACCAGGACTTGAGGGTTTATGCTGAATTGTATGCTTTGGCTCCTAAGATCTGGGAGAGAAACCCCAGACAGGACGGAGCAGGACGCACAACCAGGTGGCTATCTTCTCATGGTCACTGAGAAAGGGCAAACCAGAGCCCATCCTGACCTCCCCATAACCAGGCCTTCCGGCCCAGCAGTGAAGCCAAGAGGCCCACGATGATCATCCGGGAGAAACACACAGGGTACATGGGATGGGATTTTTGGGGAGGCCCTGAGCTGGTCTGGAGAGTCAGGGAGGCAGGGGTATTAAGCTGAGGACTTACAAGAGTAGGAGTTATCCAGCCAGCTGGAACCCGATGGGGAGAGGGTGGGAGATGAGGCTCTGGAGTGGGGGCTGGGGTGGGTGGTTAATCTGGAGCATGTCACAGAAATGCCACAGAGGCCTGTCAGGAGGGATGAGAAGCACAGGAGAGTCATGCATTCCCACCACTAGAGGACACAGCAGCCACCCCCCCCACTCCTCCCCCCTCCCCGTGCACCTGGCCGCCTGTGTCACCTGTCACCTCTGTCACCAAACAATCCCCACTCTGGCCTGAAGTGGGGCAAAAAGCACCTGCTCTCCCTTAGGATCTAAAAGTAGAGCCAGGAAATATCACTGCCCAATGGGGCTGGACGAGCTTCTCAGAGCTTCTCAGGGCTCATCTCCATGCCACCCACAAAACAGAGAGAATGACAGGACCCCATGACAAGCTGATGTAAGGGCTTGAGGCGCTCCTGCCTGCAGACTGGAGGTGAAATAACAGTGGCTGCTGCGGGGCTTGCCGCTCTCACCACTGAGAGGCAGTGCAGCATGACAGTGAAGCGTGTGGGTTCTGCACCCAGAGGGCCTGAGTCTGAATCCTAGGCCCTGGCACTTCCCAGCTGGGTAACTCTGGATAATTACTTGCTCTTCCTGTGGCTTAGTTTCCTCGTCTACAAAAGAGGGATGTTAATAATGCCTACTCCACTGTGTTGTCAGGAGGATTAAAGAGAATTAGTATGTGCAACGTGCTTAGAGCTCTGTTTGGCACCGAGTAAGTGCTCACGAAGGGGTGACGGGGTGTGTGAGGTGGTCGGGAGGGGGACCCACAACACCAGCTGCCAGCAGAGTCAGCACCAAGGACAGCTGCACCAGCACTTGGGCCCCATTGGAAGCCCGGCCTTGTTGAGCCCGGAAAGCAGCTGTGTGCAGGCAAACAGCTTAACCACAGGCTTTCTGGTGGAAACCAATTTGGGGGATTCAGATTCGGGGCATTTCTGAGCAGATGTTCTTGTTCCTTCTCTGTAGAGTGGTACTACAGGAGAATGGAAAAAGGCAGCCTGTAGGGTGCCTGACAGTGGGTCAGGGCCCGTGTGGGTTGTGTCTATAGCTCATCAGGCCCTGCGCTCATTGGCTACTCCACCCTCTAGCCCCCAGCACAGGAGACACACCTGCACTGAACTGACGAGGAAAGCAAGGCTGGGGAAGGCTAAGTGACCAGCAGGGTCACCTGTGAGTGAGCAATGGAGGCAGGCTGGACGCCAGGCTCCAGGATTTTTGGCCCTCACAGAGCCTGGCACATGGAGGGGCCTCAGCCAGTCCCTTCCTTTGTTTCCTGCAAGGGGAACATGCCTAGCCTGCAGGTGGCCATGTGCAGACTGGGGTTTGGAGCCTCTGCCCCTACTGCCGCAACATCCCGCCTAGCTTCAGGACCTGCTCTCTAAAATGGCAATTAGAAACTTGCTCCAGACCGAGGCTTGGTGCAATGCCAGCTTCCACCATGAGAAATCGCTCAGGGGGGGAGAAAAATCAATTGAACCATCTTCGCAATTCTCCAAGTGCTAAAAATAAAGCAGAGGCCCATCAGCTGAGACCCTCTGTGCAATCTGTTACCTTTAAGAGGCATCGAGCTCCAGAAAAATCACTCAGAGCCGCCTAACTGTCTCAAATGTTGGTTAAAGGACGTGAGAGGTTGTTTAAACAGATGTGGACACAGCGCCAGGGAAGAAAGGGGGCTTCAACAATCAGAGACGACGCAGGGGTTTTATGAGAGCCAGCCTCAAAGATCTGGGGAGCTGCTGTTTAAGGAGGGAAACACGGGCCACCTGCTGGGCCCTGATTACTGCCAGGTCTCTAACGTGCATGATTTCTTTATTCCTTACAAATATCCTTAGGACAAGGTAATAGGCCCATTTTACACTGGGGGAAATTGGTGGCCCCGGAGGTTACACAATGAATCTAAGCACAGGTCCACTAGACCCCAGATTACTGCTCTTTAGGGGCTAGGGTCTCTGGGTCCCCCGGAACCCAGATTTATAAGGAGGTGTCTACATCCTAAGACTACATGGGGACTGGAATCCCTCCATCCAAAGTCACCATGTGTAGCTACTCCTAAGCACCTACTATGTGCTGGGCCCTGCATTATGTATGGGGATACAGAGAGGGCTCAGACTGGGTGCACCAAATCTCAAGGTTTTCACCAGAAAACGGGGCAGGCATCATACTAAGAGATGAGGAAAGTCCAGTGTGACCAGGGAGTGAGGGGCTCTGACAGCCTAGGAGGCAAACAGAGTGGACAGAGTCGAGATGACTGGGTGAAGGGGGCTGTGAGTGACACTTATGGGCAAATGGGAGCCAGCCAGGCTATGAGAAGGAGAAAGAGCGATCCAGGGAAGGAAGAGCAGAAGGCAGAGCGCCCCCACCTCTCAACCCCCCAAAACATGAAGAGAAACCCAACAGCCCAGAGGTGTGAGGAAGCCTGATGCACAAGAGTCACCAAGAGCTTTAAGCCAGGGCCCCACAAGGTCAGACCAGAGTTCTGCTGAGACGTGTGGGATTCAGGCAATGGGCCAGGCAGGAATGGTCTGGCTCCAGCAGGGCCTCTGGCAGGGATGGAGACGAAGGCATGATTCCAGAGCCAACTAGGGGGAGAAAAGAAAGGGCTTGGCACCTCTTCCCATCTAGCGGGTGAGGGGGAGGAAGGAGGCGCTGCACCATGTGTGTGCCCGGCACACAGAGAGGCTCCGTGAGCACCAGGCTCCCCTGCCTCTCCTCTCAGAGCAGCCAATTCTCAAATTAGCAGCAGAAAGGTCCTCTAAGCTTTCTTACTATCTATTCTCATTGGTCAAAACAACGCCCACCTTTTCTTCTTTATTACAAAGATTTTCCTTTCTCTTAAAACCTTTGCTGGAGATCAATTCTCCAGCCTAGGTGGAAATCGTTGCTATTTCGACATGAGGAGGTGGTGCTGCTGCAGAGAACTTCTGGTGGCTTGGAGATGGAACAGCAGCATTATGGCAAATCAAGACACCAGAAGGCATGAGTCAAAGGGAGGGTAAGCCCCAGGCCCAGACGCCCCCCCCCCCCAACCACGGGCTTGCACAAAAAGGGTCTCCCAATGCAGAGCCACTCTCCAGCTTGGCAGGCCTTGCCGGCCTCCTCCCATTTTGGAAATGAAACGCCTTGTTTAGTTACTCAGCTGCACAGGACCATCATCACGGCCACAGCCCATGGTCCTGAGGCCTTCCCTGTCAGGAGGCTGGCCTCTGCAGGGCAGGTGCTGGTCTCTGTGCTGGGGTGGGAGGGGTGACTCTTGTCACTCTGGTGGCCAAGCAGCAGCAGGCCCTGGGGAGCTCCCTGGGCCTGCTCTCCAAGGAGCAGGGAACCATGCAACATAGTTCCCTGATGAATTGGTCTCAGCAGGGGAGGTTTCCACAACCACCACGCACCCCTGGGGACTCCTCTCCGCCCCTTCCATCAGCCTACTGGGTACTCCCCTTCCACGGGCAGGAGCTGCCTGGAGCCCAGCTTGGCAACCATCAGTGTTCTGCAGTACCCACACTCCTCCACCTCAAGGGCCAGGTTGTCTTTACATTGTGATCAACTACCAACTCACTCGCACAAAATGAAGACGCAGCACACATGTTTTAACACGGAGTTAGGAGGCAGGACAGCAGAGAAGACTCTGGGTTCCCAGGAGGTCCTCCCCCCTCCAATGACTGATGTTCCTCTCTCGTCACTAGCCATCTCCTCCTCCTAGATTCAGGCACTGTCAGCTTCCTGTCTGCTTATTTACTTGGCAAAACCCCCCATCCTGGCTCATACTCCACCTAACCCACACCTGCAGCCACAGAGATAAACAGGGCTGGGAAAAATGCACACCACTGCGCTCCGTGGCCTCACTGCACTTGTCAGCTGCTTGCATGCTGGGTATGTTATTTGTTTACTATATTAATGGTTTATTGTCTGCTGGCTCCAGGAGGGCAGGGCTCTTTATCTATCTAATTCAAAGTCAGGCACAGAGCCCGGTACACAGAAGGTGCTCAATAAATACAGCGGTGAATGGCATGCTCTCCAGCATATGGACAGGGCACAACCTGCAGTGGATCAACCCTCTTTTCTTATTCAGGCCTAGCTTGTTCCAATGTCCTGTGGCCACCTTGGTCCTAAAGACAGTTATGAGACAGCCCACTGCCCCACTATGCCACTGCAGCCTGCCCATGGCCAAGCCCCTGCCTACCCATCGCCACCTCTCCTTGGATCTCCTTGCTGGGCTCCTGGCCTCTGGGCTTGCCTGCTGGAATCCAGTCCACCCAGGACACACATGCACAGCTCTCCTACCATCCTTACCCACCATGCCCCGCTATGACATGCCCACTGCAGCTCGTGCTGGTGCTGCCCTGCTCACAGCAAGGGTGATGTCCCTGATACCACCTGGAGGCCCCCACTGGCAGGGCCAAGTTTCTTTCATTGTCCCTGTGTCCCCGGGGCTCAGCATGGGCCCAAGTCAGAAGACATACCAGGAATTAATGGCTGAATGAAAGGGAACAGTAACCCTTACACAGCTGCAAGGCTTTACAGTTTGTAAAGGGCATTTGCAGTGTTCCTGAGTCCTTACAGCAGCCCAGCAGCGTCAATTGGGCAGGGGCTGCGTCCCCAGCATAGCCTGCGATGGGGGCTGCAGCCGGCAGCCTAAGGGCTGGGCCAACAGCCTGGGGCCAGGCTGCAGAGGCCCGAGCGCGAGTCCCACTCAGCTCTGCTTTGTCAGCCAGTTCTGTCTCCCAAAACCTCTATTTCTGCATCTGCAGAATGGGGTGATAATGCACCACTGCTTCCAGCTTTCATGCCAACATGAAGGCCTTGCGAGATAACGAATGGCAAACTGGTCTGTGCACTGGAGAGTGCTGGGAGGAAGAGCTGAGGACAGCCAGCTGCCATGACACAAGTCCCATGCCCCCACGCCCACCCCGTTTGCAGATCCGGGGCTCCCACATGACTCATTTTATTCTGCTAGGAGGCTGGTCAACACCTCAAAGTTGGCAGCAGACATCTGCCTGTGCATCCCACCATGGGAGCTCCCAACTGCTGAGGGAGTGCCTGCTTCTTCTGAGGGGACCCCCCGCTACACACTGACCCTCTCCAGCTCCCTTGGCTCAGACCTGGCCAGTCAGAGCATTGCATCCCTCACCCACAGTCACAGGTTCAGAGGGGCCCCTGAGGCCTAATCAGAGCCATGGGGTGCCTGGGGGGACAGTTCACAGAAAACTGGTCTCTTTTCTCTTGGGCTTTATTCTGGGAGGACAAGGCACGTGTCACTGGCCCTAATTTGCCACCATGTGGCACCTGAGATGAGCCAGAGCAGAGAGTAGAGGCAAGAAGCAGAGAGAACCATCTAATGACATTGTTTTAGCCCTTGAATCCACCTGTGCCTGAAGCCTTCTCACGGTCCCTAAGTCAGTAGAGGCCTGTGTTTTGCTTGAACCAGGAGGGATGAGGTGTTCTAAGCCTTGCAACCAAGAGTCCTGATCAACTGAAGCTCTAAGCACCGGGACAGGGGTAGGGCCCACTGGGCTTCCAGCCTGAATGGAGGGCCAGGCAGATGCCTAGCCCAGCCTTCTCCACCACACCAAATCTGAGCTTCCATTTCTTCTAAGTGGCTGCAGCTTCAGCCCCTCCTTGAACTTTTGTGACCACCTCAATCCACTTCCACCCTCCCGGCTCAGAGGGCACCATACCTTCGGGGCAGGAAGGAGACATGCAGAGCACTAGCTCTGTGCTAGGTACACCCAGGAGGGGTGCACCGAGTGTGCACGACACAGTCCTAGTGGAAAGGGGTGAGTGAGGCTCACAGGGATCCATTACTCACCAAGGTCCGCGAGCTGGAGGGAGCAGAGCGAGACTCCCACAGAGGCTCACACTGACCGCAAAGCCTCACATCCTCCTGCTGGGCTCAGGGAACAGCATGTGCTTGCTCGCTTCTCTGCTCCTCTGAGCCCCAGGTCTCTCTGCCTAGTGGCCTCCAGCCAGTCCCTGGCTCTTGGGCCTCAGAAGCTATTTGCTACCCCCTCTCTCTCCTTCAAACCCTCCAGACTGCTGCCTCCTACTCCCACACTCCCTCCCAGTCCATCCTGGCTTCTGCTCTGAGGGACACAACCCCCTCCTGACAGGTAAGGCAGCTGCAGTAGCAGGTCCGACACCCTGTGTTGGGAGCTTCTGCAGCAGGAGCTCCCTGGCACCAAGCACAGAGGGGGCACTTGGGGGACCATCAGCTGGCATGAGAGCTCTCAGGTGGGGCCTCCTACCCCATTCCATTGCACATCTTGGGGGGCAGACTTCACAAAGGGCAGTTGAACATAAAGGTTAGAAATGGGGAGTTGGGGCCAGGGAGCCTGGGCTAGACACTTGCTAGATGTAAGCTTTGAGCAGGTCAACTTGGCTCCCTGGGACTCGGTTTCCTCATTTGTACAGGAGGTCATGATAGCACCTGCCTCCTGGGTTGTCGTGAGGGTGATATGAGTTAATATGAACATGTCGATGTCAGGCACAGAGCTGCACTGTGTAGGTTTATTATTATTGGTCTGCACAGAGTGACACAGTAGCAACCTGGCTGCTCTGTCCCCTGCGGCCCCTCCCAGGCCCATACTTGCGTACCAAGTTCTTCACCAGTCAGCGGGACCTGGAGTCCAGCCTATTGCCCCTAGCTTGCCTAGACATGGGGGACCACCAGGCTGAGCCCTCCTTTGACCCCATATAACGGGGCTTCTGACACCTTTACTGTCTGTCACTCTAAGCCCTGGGCGGGGGGCGGACCCCAAGGCTGCTCATCAAACACTGAAGCCCCTGCCTTGAGCAACAGGGAGGAGGGTCCATAGGAGCCTCTGGCTGACTCTCCCGTGGCTCACCCCTCTTCCAGGAAGTCTGACCCCAGGACTCTATCTCCTTTGTCGTCCCTGATGAGGTCCCATGACAGAGAACACAGCCACTTGGAGAAGGCAACAGGCTGAATACAAGCCTTGGCAGCCATGGCTTTAAAGTTTCATAAATCAGCTCATCAGGATTCCAAATTTGGGCCTCACTCACTGAAGAAGCTGAACAGAAACAGAAGCCCCCAAGTCGGCTCGCTTACAACCGAGCCAACCAGCCCCACCCAGAAGCACCCTGCCCTGGGAGATGGTGGGTGGCCACCACTGGAAAGGATACTGAAGCTCCTGTCAGTGATGGCCAGGTGCCACAGGTTGATGCGCAGGTCATCCGCTGACATGTACGTCTCACAGTCACTATTGACGGAGATGGAGTTGATGTGGTAGGTATGGCCATTAGCGAAGACTCTCCGTGGGCTCACCTCCACCATCAAATCCATGGGCTTCAGCACAGGTACCTGCAGAGAGGAGGGGGCAGTCTAGAGGATGATGAGGTGATAGGAGGGGGAGTGCAGGGGGGGTAGGTGCCTAGGGCAGGAAACGGCATGCCAGGGCTACATGATCAAAACTGGACACTGGGAATGTGCCAGTGGGCATCCATTCTGCACATGCTAGAAAGAAGCAGTGCCATGTGGCCAATGTCCATCACCCGCCAGCCCTGCATGAAAGCCTGGCCTCCTGGGATTGGCGCTGAGCCTGCTGCATGACTCTGAATAAGCGGCTGAACCCCACTGCCCCCAATTTCCTCACCTGTAAAATGGAATGAGAAAATATCGTGGCAGCACCAGCCAATTATCCACCATTTTTGTTCCCTTGTCACAAGGAGGTGGTTCCCCCCGCAAGAACTACATTTCCCAGCTGGCCATGTGACTAGTTCTGACCAATAGATGTGAGCACAGTGACACAGGGCACTGGTGAGCTGGACTGTTAAGAGGCAAGGTGTGCCTTCTCTACCTGCTTTCCCCTTCCACTGCTGGAAGGTGAGGATCCAAGCATTAGGAATGAAGGCCCATGGGATGGAAGGACCCTGCATCCCTGCAGGAGAGTCATGGGTCAACCAGGAACACCGATCCTGGACCTTTCTGTGAGTGAGGAATACATTTCTATGTGTTCCGCCCTGCGATGCCGGGGTTTTTTTTTTTTTTACACCTGCTGTTTGCCTAACTCATACAAAGTCCACCCTGGAGGGTTGGTGTGACAAGTCCCTGGACAGCACTGGGTACTATGCTTTTGCTTTCTTCCACATTCTCTGCCTGGAATGTTCACCCTGTGAACACTTAGTTAACGGACTCCTCCGGCAGGGCCTAGAAGCAACAGCCCCTCAGATTACAGCCTGCCCTGGGAGTGGGGCCCCAGGCCTGCTCACCCCCACCACACTGCACACATCTGTATCAAGGCTCATAGCATATGTTGCACTGTGCGTCGGGCACAACACCCCATCCCAGGAAACTGCGAGGTCTTTGAAGGTCTGGAGATAGGCAGACAGATGGACATGGCTGCATCAATCTCTCCCAGGCTTGGCCCAGACTCTGCTCAGGAAATGGGGACGGGCATGGCCATCCCATCCTGGGTGGGAAGACTGCATGCCAAGACGACCTGACATGTCGAAGTCACAGAGCCAGGAAATGCAGAGCCAGGGACGACCACCCCTCAGAGCATCCTGTTGGAAAGGCGGATACTTGAAACCCTACTGCCCTGCTGCCCACTAGGGTTACCCTCACTGGGGACCTCACTACTCTGGGCCTTAGTTTTTTAATTTCTTTCTTTTTTTAAAAAAGATTTTATTTATTTATTCATGAGAGACACAGAGAGAGTCAGACACAGGCAGAGGGAGAAGCAGGCTCCATACAGGGAGCCTGATGCAGGACTCGATCCCAGGACCCTGGGATCACGCCCTGAGCTGAAGGCAGATGCTCAACTGTTGAGCCACCCAGGCATCCCTGGGCCTCAGTTTCCTTAGCTGTGAGGAGGGGTACGCTGGCACCTGCTCAAGGGCTTCTGTGAGGACCCCACGAGTTCCTGCAGGTCCAGTGCCCTGAGAATGGAGACCCATATAGGGCTAGGTTGCAGCCAGAAGTAGTGCCCGATCTCCTCCTCAGGAAGTGATAGGGGCAGGGCCCAGGCTGGAACCCATGTGGCTGTGTGAGGGCTTCTAAGTCAGCTCCTAATCTTCCCTTCCCTTGCCTCAAGGCACAGCCACTGCCTCCCCAGCTCCCCCCACCCCCTAGGCCCCTGGACTCTCTCAAGTCACACCTGTTCCTGGAGAAGGTCAGAGCATAACTGGCCTAGCAAAGGCTTGGATCTCAGTCTGCCTTCCCTCCTTCTGGCAACATCACTTCCTCCCGGCAGCCCTGACCTACACCCAGGGCTCCAGTCAGTCACTGCCATCCCCAAACCATATTTCAAAGCCATTAAAAGAACAGAGGAGAGGAAGAGTGAAAATAAATTCGCCATGAAGGTTTGAGTGTCTTGTGAATAAAACACCTCCCCTCCCCCAACACTTCTAGAAGCCCTGGTCTAATTAAGGTGAGAAGCAGGAACCTAAACATTAATGACAGAACACTGTGAGATACAAAAAGCTAGAATGCACAGAAGCAGGATGAGGTTTCTTATCTGACTTGCCTAGAAACGGCTTTACAGAGGAGAAGGCTAATAGGGTTTTAAAGGATGAATAGGAGTTCGCCAAATCAACAAGGTGGAGAAAGGCCTCCCTTGTGTGTCCATCTGCCCAGTACTGACCACCAAGGTTGGGTGACCCCATGTCTGTTTCCTTGGGGGGCTGGGGACACTTTGGGTCAAGGACTCAGCCTACCCTGGCCCACCTCTGAAATCCAGGGATCTAGAAGAGGTCTAGCGCAGAGCCACTTGTCAGTGAGTAACAGCCCAAGCCTCCAGTGAGCTCGGCAGGGATTGGGGAAGAGCTGCACGTGGCTGGGTGGCTTCAGGACACAGGAGGAGACAAGGAAAAGGCGAGAGCAGGAAAGGCCCAGGTGCCCCCATTCTCTCTCCCTTCCTCCTCCTCCAGCCTCAGCGGGAAGGTCAAGGGCCGCCTTGAGGTGTAAGTGAGACACAGAGCAAAGTCTCTGACGCTGGGAGGGAAATAAATGGATTCCCGTGGGCCACCAGCGCTGCCGCAAATGCCAGGCCCATCAAGAGGTGATAATTGCATCCTTCCCACTAGATGAAAGCCTCATAAACTTCCTGGGGGCTGGGGGTGGGGCACGTCACTCCCATTACTCAGCGTGGAAGCTAATTGGCCTCCTTTCTGTGTTCTAGCTTTCTCAGAATTTATTTGCACAATTTGCCAGTCATTTAGAGGCGGATATGTTTAAACATTTATTTCTCCATCTCAAGAACAACACTGATTACCGTTTCGTATTTACGACAATAGGCTGGCCATGTAGTGAGCGCGTACGCTAAGCTGTTTTGGGGAAAGTGAGTCCTCATCCCCATTTGGCTGGTGAGGAAACCTAGGCCTAGGGCAGGGCCCTGCCTACGCGCCTTACAAGCCTTGGGTGGCTCTGGGAGCAGTCGGGGAGCCCAGGGCAGGAGCTAACACCCCTGCGCTAGGCCTCGCCACTGTCCCCCCCAGCCCCAGAGTGGTGCACACTCATAGCTGTGAGTTGGTCCTCCTCTCCCAGGAGGACAGGCAGTTCCTGGGATGTGACCCCACCTTTTCAAACTGGCTAGAACATGGAAATGGGAGCTGAAGAGAACAGTACCCATGATGCTCATTCATGGGACTTGGGCTGCCTCCTCGGAGCCAGGACTGTCCCAGGAGCAGGGACACTAAGACTCGGACCCAATCTCGCCCCCAACCGCTCTGTTTCCCTGAGAGGTCTCCCAGGGCTGGGCTCAAAGTGGGCACTCAGTAAGTGTGCGATGAATGAATGCATCCAAATAAGCTGTGCCCCGGCATGACCTCCAACAGACGTGAGGGGGGCACCCACTGTGTTCCAGGCTCCGATCTGCAAGCCAGACATAGACAAGGTGGCCTCAGTCTACTTCCTGCCCTGCTGGAGAAGGATGGGGGTGAACTTTCATGGAGTCTTCCAGCAGGACACCACGGAGCACCCCCATGGCCTTCCTGTGAAGCTGGAACCTCGTTCCCACTTCACAGGGGAGCCTGAGATGCCAACCCTGGAGCCGGACTTCCTGGGTTTGGATCCCAGCTCTCATTTCATCTGTAAAATGGGGTTGATAATCATGTGCCCCTTTTCTAAGACTTCAGGGAGGATTGAGTTACTACTATAGGCAAAGGGCTTGGAAGACACAGGCTCGCCACAAGGAGTGTTTATCTCACTCCAGATGGGGAGTCGGAGGCTTATGGAGGCCAAGAGCCTTGCCCAAGGGCACACCACCAGGAGGTGGCCGAGGCAGGATTGGAACGCAGATCCTGGGACTCCAGAACTCTTTCTGCCACGTCTCATAGCCCCTCCCCTGGAAAAAAGAGGAGTTCTTTTGCCTTTTAATCATGTGTGGATGAGAGTGTGCTTCAGCATGGCCCTGTAGCTCAACCCTCCTAGCCTCTTTTAAAACAATAGCCAACCTTCTGGCTGAGCCTCTGTAGAGGCCACAAGAATCACGGGTTCCAAGCCTCTCTCGGGCCCTCAACAAAAGGGCTTTGAATCCACAAAGTCTGGCCCATAGATTCTTCGTCCTGGCTCCACCACTCATACAACTGAGTGGCTGTGGGGGGACCGGCTGCTTCTCTTTGGGACTCGGTTTCCCTCTTGGTGCAGCGAGGGGTTCTAGTACTTGCTCTGCACCTGCACTTGCAGCTGAAGAATGCTTTATAGACACACATCAGCCCGGGAGGAAGATGACTGTCCCTGCTATGCTCACAAGGAGACCAAGGCTTGGAGCAGATAAAAGCCTGTGGCCACCTTACACATAAGTAGCCCTGCCAGGCCCTGAAGCTGGCTCTGGCTCAAATCTCAAAGGCCCTTCAAGTCCTATAGTCTTACTGTTTCATAAAAGCAGCACACACTGCTTCCCACTTGCCGGAATCTTCTGTGTGCCACATCTTACCTGCAATGATGTCACCGTGGACAGGTCCTTAAGCTTTCCTTCTTCATCTTTTAGGTTATAGCCCTCGGGCCTTTTATCTCGTTCGGTAATCTTCCATAATTTGATAGTTTTGTCTTTAAAAACAGAGCAAATGAGACAAGATGAAGAATTAACCCAAGCCCAGAGAACAGTCCACGAGACAGGGGCATGCTGAGCCAGGAATTACTGGGCTGTTAGCGTGCTCTTGGACATGCGGGGTCTTTCTCCTTCTGTGTACCCATGCATGAACATGGCTGCATTCTCTGGTTCCTCACAACCGATCCCAAAGGTGGAACTGCTAGGTCCAAAAGGAAGGTGCCTGTGAGGGCAGCTAGCACACCCTAACTAAACCCTCTTCCAGAAAGAATAGACAGATGTGGCTTCCTACTTTTTAAAGTCCTGCAGCAGCAGACAAAGAGAGGGTAACCCATTGGCGATTTCTGAGCTACCTCCAGACCCTGCAGGGGGCAGCTTCCCAGTGACCTCCCTTCTCTGGCCTCCAGCCATGAACAGCAGAAGAGTAACCTAGTGGCTGTGATGGTTCATCTATGTGTCAGTGCAGAGAAGCCAAGCCACCCAGATATTTGGTTAAACACAGACGGGTGTTGCTGTGAAGGTTTTTTGTGTTTTTTTTTTTTTTCAGGTGGCATTAACACTTACATCCCTAGGGTGCGGGCTGAATGAAGCCTTAATTTGTTGTTGCAAGACTCTAGTGCTTTCCTGCCTCAGTTGTGGAAGCCCATATAGAAACAGGGGATGGAAACTCAACATAGTTTGGAATGCTGAGCCCCCATATGGAGAGCAGTTGTTCTGGAGAGTCCCACAGCCCTGAGATGGACTTTATGGGAATGAAAAATAAACCTTTGTTAAACCACACACGCACACACACACACACACAAAAGGAAAAAATCTATAGAGTGAAGCAGACTGCTCTCTATACTGCAGGTGGGCCTCATCTAATCAGTTGAAGGCCTTAAAGACAAAAGACTAACCTTCCCCCACAAAGAGGGAGTGCTGCCAGCAGATGGCTTTCAGACTCAAGCTGCAACATCAGCTCTTCCCTGGATCTTCAGCCTTCCAACCAGCCCTGCAAATTTTGGATTTGCCAGCCCCCACAATCATGTGAGACAATTTAAAATAAGCCTCTTCCCATATATCTCTATCAACATGTACATCCCTACCTACACACCTACACACACACATATGCTCATCGTATCTGTCCTGGGTCCTGTTTCTTCAGAGAACCCTGACTGCTACTGCAGCCAAAACAAACACAGCCATGCTCAGAAGGAAGACGGAGACAACTGGTATTGATTAAACCCTTGATATATACGTAGGATATGCCATTAAGAAAGATGGGATTTAAACCTGGAGTAAAGAAGCTTTGAGGGGGAGTGAGGGTATAGGGAGCCCCTGAAGCTGACCCTCTCCCCAGAGGGGCAGGAAGAGAACAACACGTCCCACTTCCATGGTTCAAGTAAAAGCTGCACATTTGTGTGGCTCAGGAAGCACTGACCCTGTTCTAACCCATGATGGCCTCGTGTCATTTCATCCTCCCAATGCCTCCATGATGTGAAAGTGCCAGGGCCAGGATGTGAACCACATGAGGGGCTCTTATCCTTGGTGGCGGGGGGAGAGTATTCAGTGCCCCTGCTGCCATGCAGGGAAGGTTCCCCAATGGCTGAGCATGGCCCCATGCTAAGCGCCCTGAGGATCTCAGATCCTGCACCTGCCATGGTGAAGGATGAGAACAGCAGGAGCCCAGGGGTCAGGCCTAGGGTTAGGAGGGGCCTGAAGGGGCCAGGATTGCCTGCAGGAGGGAGAGTAGGCTCAGCTGAGAAGTCCATGAAGGCTCAGGGGGGAAGGGAATTCCAGTAGAGGTCTAAGGGACGAGGAAGGGGTTGGCCAGGTGAGGGACAGAGAGAGCAGCCTTCAGGCACAAGGGTGGGCTGGTAGGGTTGAGTCCGAGCAGTTTGAAGGATGCCTTCACAGATGCTCTGTCAGGGAAGGCAGGTGGCATCACATTGTGAGGTTGACACACTTATACACGTGACTCACAGCAGGGCTGGCTGGTCTCAGGTGCTGGCTCAGTGTGTCCCATGACCCCTCATCACAGCCCAGGGAGCTGTGTCCACATTGCCACACAGGTGAGGAGGGAACCAAGGCTCAGGGAAGCAAAGCCAGTGCACCAAGGCCACCAGGCAGGGATGGAGTCCAAGCCTGTCCAGGATGGTGGTGATGTCTCACCACTGATGACAGGGGCAAGAGATGCAGGACAGGGAGCAGGGGGAAGCAGAGCCTCTGGCCTCGGGAGCCATGCTGGGTGGGCGACAGCATAGCAGGAGTCTGGCCAGGGGAGTACCTGAGGTCTGGGGGTGTATGCGCTCTCTCTGGGGCAGAATGGTCAAGTGGCCAGCCAGGCTCCTAAACCCACGCCTGTCCCGTAGCCCAGCCCACACAGCTGAGTGACAACCCCACCTGGGGCTGCTCCAGGATTCCAGAGCAGTTATGTTTGCCTCCTTCATCAGGAATACAAAGCTCCTTCCACCCCCCAAAGAACAGTAATCACAGAGATGTTCCCGGAGCAGCCACCTGCAGCAGTGCAAACGAGCCTCATGTCCCCCTGTGGGCCAAGACTGAGGAAGCCCCAGGATGGTCACTGAGTGGAATCTTCTTGCTGCTCAAAATATTATTTTTGAGCTCTCAGGACCTAGAAATATGCTCATGATATAAGTGAGCTGGAAAAGAACATTTGACAGCCAGCGGTGATAGCGCCCCCGCACAGGCCCCTCACCGTTGGTGGACAGCAGGGAGTGGGCGGCATTCTGCTGCGGAAGCCACTTGATCTTGTTGATTTTTTCCTCTATCTCCAGACTCTTGAGATAGTCAAACTCCGGCTCGTGGCTCTGGAAGGTGCTGTAGACGTCATACTCGCCCTGGCTGTGAGGTGCATTTTTACTCTGCAAGAGAAGCCAGACAAGGGGGCCTGAGCTCCAGGATGGCAGGGGAGTACGCACCCCTGACCAAACCCTCAGAGGGCCTGACGCCACTGGCAGACCCGTGTCCAGAAGTGCTGGTGGATCCGATGCCAGGGTTAGAGGAAGCTCTGTAATTTAAGTGAACAATAACTTGCCACGTGGCTGTGGCCAAGCTTCGTCCCCTCCTCAGTCCAGTGAGTAAAAACAACAACAACCAGGCCGGCTCATGTTTACTGAGCACCTACTATGTGCTGGGTGCTGAGCTGAGTGCTTCTCACTCCACATCTTGTTCCATCTACACAGCCCGTTGGCAGTGGGCACTGTGATTCTCCCCATTTTACAGATGAGAAAGTGGAGACTCGGGGGTGAACTGACCACCCTCCTCAAGGCCATGTGTCCACTAAGTGCTGCCACTTGCCCCTCTAAGGTCTGTCTGACACCAAGGCCAAGACTCTGTCCTATTCCTCCAGTTGAGTGTCTGACCTGGTCGTGACTCAAGGAATGCATGCGTTACAGAACAGATTTTACACTGAGGCAGAACATTCTAGAATGTCAGACTGGAGATAGACCATCGTCCCCCCTCCATAGGTTTAGGCAGCAGAGTTCCTAATCACAAGGGCCCTCTTGATAGAGCCCTCAAAACAGTGGTGAGTCCATCGTGGGCACAGGGAGGGCTTTCACAGTAGACAAGTTCAGAGTTTGTGGCAATATGGAGCTTCAACCTGATGTATAACCTGCCTGGGAGCAAAACAGAGACATTCAACCAAGCACAATCTCAAGTTTCCTGTTATTTTTTTTTCTAAAAGCATGTATTGCTAAGTTTCTACATCTGTCCTGCTTCTGGAAAGCTTTCGAGTTCTGTACGGTTGCCTCTAATTCCCTTTATCAGCCATGAGCATGGTCTACGACTAAGGTCACTGGGACCAGAATAGAGAAAAAAGATTAAAGGAGAAAAATCCCAAAGTTGAGAAACTTGCATCTTCCCATTTAATTTCTTTCTGCAAAAAGGAGGCTTGGCTTTGCAATCCCTGGTGGGCTATACCCTGGTCCTTCTCGTGAAATCGGCACACTCCGGCCACAGGACGGTGCTTGGGTAACCCATTCTCAGCTGTCCGCTTTCTGGCTTATGGTCCTTGCTCAGCTACGGCACTCGCTCTGAGATCTGGTCTCCCCTGCGGCATGAGGATGCCAACAGCACCTACTGGCACCACCGGGGTTGTGGTGAGGGAGGTTACGGTGGGGGGCACACAGCTAAGGACAGACCTCAAGGACAAACCTCAAGGAACAGGCACTCTGGAATTGAATGGGGCAGGGATGCGTCTGCAACATCTCCCCTGCCCTCCCCATCCCCTCCTTCCTGCTTTGCTTCTCACTCCTCACCCCTCTTCCCTCTCCCTCCCCGCTGCCCCATCTTCCACCTCCTTGGTTTTCACCATCCTGTCTTCAGCATCTAATCCCCAGGTGTGTGAGTCGTCCCCTCTCTGGGGCAGGGTGGTTTGTAAGCAACAGAACACATGGTCTTGGTTTCGGTCCCTCATCTTTGCTCACCAGCTGGGGGGACTTCTCCAAGTGTCCTCATCTGTAAAATGGGTGTTGGTCTCCACCTTCTGAGGTGGGCAGTGGAGAGTAAATGAGAAAAGTATGTAGAGGACATAGCAAGGTTATGGCACATAGTAGGTGCTCAACCAGCAGGGGCTTTTTTGTCATGAGGCTCTTGCAGCAGTTCAGAAACAGCGCCGCTGGGGGGATTGTTCCAGGCTGCTCTCATCTTACCTGGAATTCTGTTGGACAACCAGCCTCGCGAGGGTGAGCCTGGGATTGAGCCAAATGGCCAACCCCAGCCTTAAGGCAGCCCCACAGCTGCAGAAAACTCAGTCCTCCTGTCCCCCCACCTCTGGCCGGGTCTGTACCGGCTCACCCATGTGGAGGGCAGTAATTGGAGGCTTAGCCCAGGGCAGCAGGTGGCCCTGCCTGTCCTGAATGCATTCCTGGGGTCCAGGACAGAGCAAGCGAAGGCCTGGGTTGGGTGTGACCCCCCTCCCGCCACCACCAGGTCCCGCCGCACCTCCGGCTCCCGCTGGAAGATGACAACCCGGCCACCCTTGTCGCCTGTGGCCAGCAGCTCTCCGGTGTGGTTGAACTCAACGGTAGAGATGATATCGGCTGTAGGGGGAGAGACAGGAAGGTGTGGCTCATTAGGACCCCAGTACTCTGCAGCTCAACAGAACTGAGCCTGCCCACTACCCAGAGCCTGCACCCTTGGGCCACCATCCAGAAGCAGGGGCCCAAGGAGTCAGGAGCACTACTGAGGGGCTGGTGGTTTCCCATCCCCTCCTGGCTGGCTGAGGACAGAGACCTTCCCTCTGTCTCCTTCCTCCTTCTCTTGCTTCCCTAAGCAGCATGGGGGTTTATGTGCTGACCAGGTGACCGGGCCACAAATCTGACACTAGCCCTACTCTGGAGGCCACCAGGGCCATGGGCTCCTCATCGGTGGGACCCTGTAATCTTCACATTCCTGGCCTGGACTCTGTAGGCACCAGGATCTCTGATCCAGGTTTAGCACAGTGGAGCTACTTTCAAACAAACCACAGCTCTGATCACTGCCCCCACTCCATTCCCCTACAGCCACCAGGGTGGTTTGCCTCCTGAGTCACGGTGTGCTCTGCCCGAAACCCTCCACTGATCCCCCAAACCAGATGATGTTCCCTCCCAAAGCCCTTCTGGGCAGCGTCCCCCTCAGGTGGTGGCAGCTCCATTCTCCCCTGGCTCAGACCCAAGCCTTAGAGTCTCTCTGACCCCTTTCTCTGTCTCCCTCTCTGTGTGCCACATCTAATCCTAGTAGCTCGGCCATTGCATTATATCCGGATTCCACCCGTATCTCCCCACTTCTCACCTGGAAGATTCCAAGAGCCCCCTAAAGAATCTCTTCGCTTCCTCCCTGCCCCAGCTATAAGCTAACCCCAGCAGAGCAAGAGGAAGCCTGCCTGAAACCCTTTAGATCAAATCTACATTTGACCTGGGAGTAAAGCAAAGGTCTCAGAGTGGTCTAAAACCTGAATGGTCTGCAGTCCCCGGAGCAGACCACATCAGAAGCCCAGACCTTTACCCTTCTCCTGTATCTGCACACAACCTGGCCCTGCCTCCCATCCAAGGCTGGGCGATCACCCCAACCCCCACCCCCACCACACTCCCTGACTCTGGGGTTGGCCATGTCATTTGCTTTGGCCTATGGGACACCAGCAGACAAGCCACCATCCAGCCCCTGCCACTGCCAGAAGGACCTGCCCAGGAGGAGGGGGACGAATACAGCTGAGTCACCAGCCATGCCAGCCCTGAGCAGGGCCCCTGCCCACCCGTTCACGCAGCCCAGCCTAGCCCAGCCCAGATCAGCGGGATCAGCAGGTGCGTGAGAAAAAATGTTCATTGTTGAACCCACTGAGTTTTGTGTTTTTCACTCTCTCCCCCAGCCTCATCTCCCCTCCTGCCCACCTCGCTCTTCCACTCAGGCTGGGCCCCTTGCTGCTTCTCAAAAGTCCCGACCATTTCTCATCTCAAGCCCTTGACTGATTTGCACATTCCTATTCAATAAACGCCTTTTGCTTTGCCAGTTAGTGCCTTTCAGAGGCAGCTTCTGGCTTGCACGGGCTTCTGAGCCATAGGTAACTGCCAGCTCCAACAGCAAAAGAAAACAGGAGAGAAGGTGGTTTAGAAGCAGGATGATGGGCTGGATATTTTCATTGATCAAGATAAAAGCACATTTCATTGAACTTAGAAAAACAAGACAAGGAGAGCAGCGGTCTGGGAGCGAGTAAACGTGTGCTGAGCACAGAGCTGGGAGTGCGTATGGTCCTCCACGGGGCGACCCGCCCAACCACCAGCAAAGATGAACTGGAGCCAGAGCCCCACACTGCTGGGTTCCCGGGCGGACAGCCCGTTCCTGCTCCTCTATGAGCACCCCCAAGGGGCAGAGAGCAGGACGTAAAATTGTATATAAAATGTTTTTAATTATATAGACCAGTGATCACAGCCGTGTTAAATAGCAAATACAATGGGCAGAGGAAGAAAAGCTGAAAACTGACCACCCACCACATGAGCAGAGGGTGCTCTGGGATGGCCAAAATAAAATATTTTTGCTTCTTTTTCTGCTTTCCTATCTTTTCTTGATTTTCTGTATCAAATGTAATTTTTTTTAACAAATGTAATTTTTAACAGCTTTATTAGGATATAATAGATATACACACATCTTTAATATGTACAATTTTATGAGTTTGGATGTATGCATAATTTATATTATTTTTACGATGGAAAAATAAAATGCTATTAAATTAAAATACCAATGTGACCACTGGTACCCAGAGTGCATGCAGTCCATAAATGCTGGGCGGTTACCACAGTAACAGACACTAACATCTACAGGCAATTTACAATTTATGTGTCAGTTTCCCATCCGTAGCCTCCTTTGAAACTCACTCCAGCCCCTGAGGGAGATACCACTATTATTTCCATCCGCAGCTGGAGAGACGGAAGCCCCTGCAGCAGGACAACCTCCTGAGCTGCTTGCAAGCTGGTGGGAAGTCCTGGGTGGGAGTCCTGGCTATAGAGCCTTGGCTGGGTGGCCTTGAGTTGGTCACATAACTTCTCTGAGCCTCAGTTTTGTAGCATGGCTATAATAGAGTCTGCTCCGGGTCAGAAGCTCCATAGGGGCTCTAGGGTGTGAGGGTCAGGGAGGAAGGATTATGACTCTGAGGAACAATGAGTTAACAAATATATTGGATAGGAAACTGAAGCTTCTTCTCATCCTCGCTTCTGGCTTCCACAGACTTCCCAGTAGCTAGCTCAGAAGTGTGTGTGCAAGATGAATGGTGGTTCAACTTCACTGTGCAGGTTTGGAAGTTTTGACCTCCAGCACTGTGCTAGTTCCATCCTACGAACACTTATGGAGTAAGCAGACCATGACATTGCTTCCTCAGGCCTTGGGGCTGGTAGATGTTTCACATCTATTCATTGCAACAGGAAGCATCTTCTAGGGTTTACCTTAGGAAAGATTGCCTCCCCTGAAAGCTAAAATTCTCATCAATAAAACTTTGAAATCAGAAAGTCTATTCTCTCATCTTGGAATGTCTGACACATGTCCAGTTCCAATACCACCTCCTCCAGGAAGCCTTCCTAGAGAGTTCCCTTGCCCCCCAGTTCGGTGGTCTCTCCTACAACTACAGTCTCATGTCTACTGTGTGCCCCTCATTGAATGTGGACCCCTTCCTACGGGTGTGTCTGCGTCCATGTTGCTTCTCATCTTGACCACAGAAGGGAACTTAGCAATGTGGTCAAAACTCACATGTTTACGTGCTCATTTGCCAGGCACTCTGTTCTAAATCTCTCCACATGAGTTTTTGCTTCTGGTAATAGCCTGATGGCTCCTGTTGGATCAACTCCCTCACCAATCACAACTATAAATCCTGAACAGAAAAACAACAAAACCTAACTACCTGAAGGCACAGGAGGGGACCAAATGCAGGTGGAATCTGCAGGAAAATTAGCAATTGAAACTTACCCAGTGAGCCATTTTCATGGCTTTTACTCTGAGGACAGGCCTCTGTGTGTGCATGTAGCTGCTGAAACTCAGGTAGAAAGTCCTACTCTTAAGGCTCAATAAACTAGGTCACAGAGGCTAGGGAAGCTCCAGTAGTAGCTAAAAAGTGAGGAAGTAAATTCCAGAAATGGGATGCCCAGGGGAGGTCCCCAAAAGCAGCACAGAAACTCTGCCCAAAACTTTAGTCACAAAAACATTCATGCACATGACAGATCAGCAGCCCCACTAAGGCTAAAAGAGATGAACAGGGGTTTGTGTTGCTGCCTATCACCCCAGAGATGGGGTCTGCAGTTGAGTTCAACCAAGTTAACTGTTCATAAGATAAAATAAGACAAAAATGCTACAAAAATGATGTAATAAATGTCTAGAATCTCTACAATGTTATCATTCCCAATGCTTAGTATATAATCCAAAATTATATGAAGGCACACAAAGAAATAGGAACACATCACCCATACTTAATATAAGGATAATTGATGGAAACTGGCCACAAAATGCCCTGGATGTTGGAATTAGCAAATGAAAAAGCTTAAAGTAGATATTATAACTATGTTCAAGGATGTAAAGGAAAATTTGTTCCATTGAATGAAAAGAAAGGACATTTCAACAGAGAAAGAAAACTATTTTGAAAATAACCAAATAGACATCCTGTAACTAAAAAATACGCTATCTGCAATAGAAGACCATTAAATTGCTTAACAGAATATTTGAGACGACAGAAGAAAGACTTAGTGCACTTGAAGATACATCAATACAAATTACCCAATATGAACAATAGAGAGAAAATAAATTTAAAGAAGAAAGAACAGATCTTCTGGGATCTGTAGGTCAATATCAATTGTCTAACATACATGTAAGTGGAGTTCCAGAAGAAGAGAGAGATGATAAAGTAGGAGAAAGACTTCAAAGAACAATGACTGCAAAATTCCCCCAAATGGGAAAAGACATCAATGCACACATTTAGGAAGCTCAGTCAACTCTGAAGAGGATAACTATGAAGAAAACCACACCTAACTGTTAAACAGCTGAGGACCAAAATAATGATAACATTTTGTAAGTAGCTAGAATAAAACCATGTTACATTCAGAGGCACCAGGACTCAAATGACTGCTAATTTCTTATCAGAAATACTGGAGTCCAGGGGCACCTGGGTGACTCAGTCAGTTGGGCAAAGAGCTCTTTATTTCAATGTGGGTCATGACCTCAGGATCCTGGGATGAGCGAGCCCCATGTGGGGCTCCATGGTCAGTGGGGAGTCTGCTTCAGATTCTCTCTTGCCCTCTCCCTCTGCCCTCCCCCGTTTGCATGTGCATGCTCTCTCCCTAAAATAAATCTTTTAAAAAAGATTTTCTGGGGCCCAGAAGATGTTCAAAGTGCTGAAAGAGAACTTAAAAATCTGTGAGCCACAATTCTGCATCCATTACAAATATTCTTCAAGAATGAAAAGCAAGGGAAGATACTTCAGTTAAAGCCTTCTTCTGTGGACCTGTAATCTACCTTTAAAACAATCCTGTGTTGTCATTCTCTCTTTACAGATAAGGAAACGGATTCACTGAGAGGCAAGACACTTGCCCAAAGTCATACATGCAGCAGGGCCTCTGCAGTGTGCACTTCTGGCATGTCCCTGCATCCACACCACAGAGCCTCATGGTGCCACTGGCTAAAACCTCAGAGTGCCACTGGTTAAAAGCTCAGTGTCCCAGCTCAGCCACTCAGTGAGGTCTGCCAAGCCCACCCATGACTAGTGGGTGCTCCCAGTCACCCTTTCTTGGGTGAAGAAAAATCCCATGAAAGCCCATGCTGCTCTTTCACTTGGGAGGTCCCCTCTGCCTTCTGCTGCAGCTCTGGGGAGTCCCCCAAATGGCAAGGCAGGGTTGGAAGAGGCAGCTTGGACCATGGCAGAAGGAGACACCAGTTAACTCCCTAGAACTGGGCATCATGAAGCCCTGGCAGGAGAGACCCAGAGCTGCCTGGTCAGGACACCAGAAAGCCACACTGTGACCCAGGGCAGGCTTAGGGAGAGGTCAAAGGTGGTGTCCAACATGAGCAGCCAAGTGACAGTTCCACACTGGAAGCTGGACCAGGGATGGTGCTGTGGGTTGAATGGTGTCCCCCAAAAGAATTGATGAAGTCATAACCCCCAGATGATCAAGTGAAGATGTGGTCATACTGGATTATGGTGGCCCCAAATCCAATGACTGGTGCCCTAATAAGAAGGCTAAGTGATGACACAGGGACACACAGACACATCAGAAGGCCATATGACAACAGGGACAGAGATGTGATGCATCTTCAAGGGGAGGAACATCAGGGATTGGTCGGGGATTGTCGGCCACCACCAGAAGCTGGAAGAGCCTGGAACAGATGCTTCCCTGGAGGTTTCTGAGGAAGCAGAGCCCTGCTGACACCTAACTCTCAGTCTTCCAGCCTCCAGATTGTGATGGATGGGATCCCTGTAGTTTTAAGCCACTGAGTCTATAGTCCTCTGTCTCGGCTTCCCTAACCAATAAAGAGGGAGAATAGGACTAAAACAAGAGGTAATGCACACGCCAGCCCCAAGGACGCAGGCTGCACACACCCTGGGCTGTGGCTCCAGCTGGGGTGGGGTGGGGGGCTGGGTCAGCCTGAGGGGAGGATCAGCCTGTGATCTCTGGGATACCCACCATGGCTGACAGCAAAAAGAAGATATTTTGGTCCCAGCCCTAGTACTAGCTTGCTGTATGATCCCACCCCAAATCACTCACCCCATCTGAGCCCTAACTATTGCACTAGTAGGATGGGAAATGTATCCCTGCCCAGTCACAGTTCTCCTAGGGTTTATGCCTGGACTGGGAAGTTCCCTGGAAACTCTGGCAAAAGCCTGAAAATGCAACAGGGAGATTAAGATGCTTGGTTGGGGGGGCCTCTTCCCTGCTCGTCCTTCACCGTCCATCACTGTAAGTGCTGCTGACACCATTAATGATCCATCAGATGTCGGGGCTCACTGCAGAGGGGGGCCTCGGGAAGCCCAGCCTGAGCCTTCTGATGGGAGCATTGCCTTTAATTAGTATTGTCAGAGGCATCAGGCTGATGAGGTGGGAGGTGCAGGCAGAAAGAGGAGGGGAGGGGAGTCTGCCTGCCGTGGAAGGCAGCTCAGTGAGAGAGAGGCGGCCTGGCAGCGGGCACCAGCCCGGGACAGGACATGGTGAGGGGGCTTCCCCAGTATCTTCTCTGGGCTCCCCTAGGAGGAGGGGGCCACATTGTCAAGGGAATCCAGGGTCCAGGGAGCCACACGCAGGAGGTGAAGATGTGGCCGGAGGGGAGGGAACTTCAGGATGGGGAGCAGCAGGATTCGACAGGGTCTGGAGGAGCCAGGAGGAGTGGCTTCCTGGATCCACACCTGCTATGGTGTGACTCTGCAGCTTTTCCCATCCAAAGGCAGAGCCTGTTTCCCATGCTTGACCCCACACGAGCCTGTCACCTGCTTTGGCCAGCAGAATAGGGTGGACACGAGAGGGGCTGGTTCTAAGCCCAGGCCTCACAAGGCCCTGTGGCTGCTGCATTCTTTCATAAGGACCCCCTGCTCCACCACGAAACCCTAGGCCAGCCTGCCGGAGGATGACAGGCAAGTGCAGCAGGGATGAGCCACCGCAGCTGAGGCCATCCTGGGCCAGCCTACAGCCAGTTGGTCCCCAAACATGGGAGACGGCCTGCAAAGACCAGCAGAGACGCCTTCCTGACCAAACTACCACCGATGTGGGAGTGAGCACAGCCAACATGCAAGAACACCCAGTTGACCCACAGAAAAAATAAATGCTTATTGTTCAAAGCCACTGAGCTCTGTGAAGGTTTCTTACCAGAGGGGGTGCCAGGCAGAGCTGCATCACAGTGTCTTTAAAACAAAGAATGGTCCCCCATCCAGCTCTGCTCTGCAGATTGCCTGCTTTTGGAGGTGAGGCAGTCATTGAAGAGGGAAGACTTTCCTGATCAGGACAAGCTCTCAACTATTCGCTAGATTTTCATGTGGGTGCACACTCCGTCCCCTGCCAAGGGGCCTCTGACCACAGTGCTGTCCCTTCCCGGCTCACCTGGACAGCTCTGATCATTCTCTAGGTCTCAGCCCAAGTGTCCAATCTCTGGGGGAGCCACAGAGCCCTCCATGCTGACACCCGGTTCCTTCGGGTCATGGTGGCCTGTGATGGCCCTGGGGATGCGAGGCAGTGGGAGGCAACAGGACAAGAGGCTCTAAGACCAGAGTCGGGCTCAAGGCTTCTTTGTGCACTGACCTGTGACCCAAAGCAAGTCTCTCCCCTGAGACTCAGTTTCCTCCATAACAGGGATAATGTCATCGGACTTCCAAGTAGCCCAATATGACAGGGATCAGGGCAGCAAAGGGAGCAGGAGTTCTGAGAACCCAGCCGTGTGTGGCTCTAGGACTCTGAGCCCTGGGACCAGAGCAGCTCAGAGTAACAGTTAACCCTCTGGTACTTCCCAGGAGTGATGCCATCGTCCCCATTGTACAGATGAAGAAACCGAGGCAGAGAGTGGATTAATAACTTTCCAAAACCTGCCCACCTGTTGTGTATGGGGCCAGGACTCACTCTCAGGCAGGTGGCTTCACAGTCCTTGCATTTGACTCCCAGCCTGGCATTTCTCAAGACGTTTACAGGGGTCAGAGATGGGAGTGGGGGGTGGGTGAAGACATTTGCTGGGAGAACGCAGGTGCTGAGGGGAGGGTCCCACTCATACCTTCCTTCTTTGGGCTTTGCAGAGCTCCAAAGCACGCCTCCTGACAGTAGGGGAGGGGACCCAGGCCCGAGGCTGGGAAAGCCAGGGGTTGGGGTTTGGCTATGCTGGGGACACAATGGCTTGTGCCCATGTGCTTCCTGGGGACAGCAGACAGCTGGCCTTGGTCATCTTAGCCTGTCTGCTGGCTTTCCAGAAGGGCAAGGAAGATGCAGGAGGGGGAGGCCACTGCACCCAGAAGCCGAGGAAAGCCACCTGACGTACAGCTGTGATTGCCTGGGTCAAGGGTTCTGTGAGAAAATGTTTGGCAGGAAACTTCCAGAACAGCTGGGGAAGGACCCACGAGAAAAACAGGTAGCTGTGTCCACTTGCCAGGTCCATCCAGAGCGGACAAAGCCACCAGAAGTAGGAGGCGGCCTGTCTCCCTGGTGGCCCTGCCATGGGGGGCGGGTAGCAGCAGAAGCCACAAGACCCTCCAGCCCCTTCCCCTGCCCCACTGTCGGCCTCCAGCATGAGCAGGCTGCTGTGGGGGTGCAGAAGGGGACATGCCCAGTCTGATTTGGCTTCTGCACCATTACTGCATATGTGACAAGAGGCTACTCAGCTCCCCAAGGGTGACCATTGAGGCACTGCCCCATCCAAGTTCTTGTTTAAAGGGAACATGTTGGCTAGAATTTGGTGTTTTTAATGCAGACTGTGGGATAAAAGACAAAAAAAAAAAAAGCACAGAGTTTCTGTTTAGGACAATGAAAAAGTTCTAGAAATGAACAGTGGGGTTGGTTACAGGGCACAATAAGTGTAGTTTTTTTTTTTAATAAATGCAGTTAATGCCACTGAGTTGTACGTTTAAAGATGCTTAAAATGGGGGACACCTGGGTGTTATGGTTGAACATCTGCCTTTGGCTCAGGTCATGATCACCGGGTCCTGGGATCGAGTCCCACATCGGGCTACCACAGGGAGCCTACTTCTCCCTCTGCCTGTGTCTCTGCCTCTGTCTCTCATGAATAAATAAAATCTTTTTAAAAATGCTTAAAATGGTACATTTATCTTGTGTATATTTTACAATAAGAAATTTAACTTATTCAGGCCCACCCAGGGATGCCAAAAAAGTTTTCAATTTTTAATTTAATTTTGTTTATTTATTCATGAGAGACACAGAGAGAGAGGCAGAGACAGAAGTAGGCTCCATGCAGGGAGCCCAACGCGGGACCCGATCCCAGGACTCCGGGATCACGCCCCGGGCCAAAGGCAGACACCCAACTGCTGAGCCACCCCATGTCCCAAAAAAGTTTTCAATTTAAAGAAAGAATAGTAACTGAGTACCTACTGTATCCCAAGCAGTGTTCCATACATGGGGAGCTCTGCAGTGTACACTCCCTGCAGGAAGCTCACTCTAGTGAAGGACACAAAGAGTAAGCAGATGTTTGTATACATATGTGTCACTTTTCTGGGGACAGGGGAGGAGCTAAGATGAAAAGTAAAGGGGATGGAAGCGGTGGGAGGTACTATTTTAGCTGGGGAAGTCAGGGAAGACTTCCTGGAGGAGGGGCATTTCAGGAGAGACCTGAAAGAAACCAGGGAGGGAGCCACACAGGTATTGGGGGGAAAGGGCAGCACATGCAAAGGCCCTGAGAGGTAGGAGGGGTCAGCTTGGTCTGCAGATCAGCAAGGAGGGAAGTGTGTGTGTGAAGGTGACAAGGGCAGGATGTGAGATCAGAGTGGCAGTCTGGGTGAGGTTCCTGGGTGAGGCAGGCCAGGGGGACTTGGGATTTGATTTCAAGTGACAGAAACTGCAGAGCATTTTGGGCTGGGGCACCTCGATGCGACAAGGATTAATGGCTGCTGCTACCTTTGTGTATGTCTCTCACTGAGGGAGATGAGCTCTTTCAGGGGCGCAAAGTCCCTTCTCTGGGGACTGCACTTCGACAGTTTGGGGCCTCCTGTGTCTGACCTCTTTACCCTGTGTGTTCTCGACGTTCATCCACATGTAGCGTAGGCCAGCGCTCGGTCCTTTCTCGGCTGAGAAATACTTCACTGTGATCAGGATGCTCTCTAGAACAAGTCCTATTCCTTTTAAGCAGAAACTCAGGCCCCAGAATGTTTGAGTGGCAGCTGGGAACCCGTGAGTGTCCCTGCACCCTGAGGCCCCTGACCCATGCAGCACTTAGCTCTGCTGGTAAAAGGGCTGCTGTGGAAGCCACAGTGAAGGGAGAAGAGTGCTGCTTCTTCCATGGGTGCTCCCCAAGGGGCAGGGGCTGTGGCTGCCAGTTCTCCCTGCCAGGCCAGATGGGCGCCTGCCGGGTAGCCGTTGGCCTGGCCGGCACAGAGGCAGATGGCCTTGGGGGAGGGTGGGGACAGCGGTGGACTTGCCTATGGTCAGCAGGACCTGGTCAGGCCACCGGGTTTGATTTTGGGCCAGGTCAGCTTGTGCTCAGAGCAGGGGCAATGCCTCAGATCCGACTCCAACAGAGCCCCAGGCATCATCCCTCAATCCGACCCCAATGGTCCCAGAAGGTGGCCAGGAGGCCTGGGGCCAGCAGCTGGCCTCGGGACAGGGGCAGGGTGAAAGGGACCCAGAGCAGACCACCTGCTCCCTGTCTGCTTCCTCACAGCATAAGCTCCAGGAAAATCCCACAGCTCGGTCACCTGGGTTCTCTCCTAAAGTTGAAGATTCCTAGCATCCTGTCCAGACCCAGGGCCCTTCCCAGATCCAGTGGATCAGAATCGCTGGTGCCTGGAGTTTCCCTTTTGACAGTTTCTGTGATGTGCCAAGATGTGTGAGCCACTGGTGAAGTGCTGGGAGGTTTGGGAGTGAGAGAGAGAGTCTCAGTTCACTGGGGCTGTCTGAGCCTCAGCTCCTCGAGGTACATGCTATCATGCACAGTGGGTATCATGCTATCATCTCTCAGGGCTGGTTGTGCAGACTTGAAGATACATATACAAAGGTGCCTGACAAGAAACTCCTCAAAATTGAGCTGCAATCAGTAGAACATTGTTATTATGCATACAGACCAACAGAACAATCTGGATGCTGCAAGAAAGGGCATAGGGGAAGAATTAATACATGGGTGGGGGAGTTGAGATGTGCTGAATTTGCTGTTGGGGGACCTGGCTATGAGCCCCACTGAGTCTCAGTCCCCCCACTGTGTAATGGTAATGGTCATGGTATGAGCTGCCCATGCTAGAGGGCTCTGGAAATGGCAATGTGCTTTCTCGGGCCGGGATGACAGTGTGCTGTGGAAGGGAGGATGGAGGCCCGGTGCTGACCTAGACTGACCACTAGTGTCAGGCTGGGCCAGCTGGCCAGGGCCTCCCAGCACCTGGGGCCTGTAGGCCCCGGCTTCGCTGCTCAGGATGCAGCCAGTCCCTCTGACTCCTGCTGGCAGATGGGCAACCAGGGCCAAATGGCCCGATGACAAGGACACCCTTCGGGCCTCATCACATCAGCGTGTCCACCAATCCCTTTGCCAGACCTGTGTCTGCTCTGCTCCAGGGCTGGGCACAGGGCTTGGGCGCTGAGGTCATGGCTGGCACAGCCGGCCATCCCCTCTGCCCGCCTCTCCCACCTCTGCCCTGGTCCCAGCCATTGCTTCTTCTCTCCTGGAAGATTAGTTTCCTGCCTTTGCCCAGCCAGGTCAGAGAGTCTTTTGTGAAGCTGAAACCCTGTCACACCATGACCCTCCTTAAAATCTTCTGTGGCTCCCCATTGCCTTCTCCTGCCTCTCTCTCTCTCTCCCTCTCAACACAAACCCAACCCCTTAGCCAGCCTGGAGTTTCTGTATTTCCCCAAATGGGACCATTCGTTTATTCACTGAATACTTACTGACCACCAACTAAGTGCCAGACCTCACGCTAGGCAATAGGAATCCAGCAGTGCACCTAACAGGCACCTAACAATGCTTGCTGTACACATTCTTCCCCTTCCTCTTGGGAGGGCCCTGTGGCCCACCCTTGGGTGCCTGGTCCAGTGTGGGATGACAGTGCTTTCCTGCTAAGGTGTGGCTAGGGTGTAGGCAGTGCCTGGATACCCCCACAACAGGGGCTGGAATACCCATTGCAGCCCTGAGATCAGGGGTGCCCCACAGTTGGAGGAGAGTGAGGTGAGGGCATGGCCTTGGCAGCAGATGGGCTCTAGCTCTGCAGTGG
The DNA here is from genome assembly GCF_011100685.1 of Canis lupus familiaris. Lineage (NCBI taxonomy): Eukaryota > Metazoa > Chordata > Mammalia > Carnivora > Canidae > Canis > Canis lupus. Next base: position 59,063,417 of record NC_049224.1, read on the forward strand.
CTGAGGACCACTGGCAGCTCAATGTCCAGAGGTTCACTTTCCTCATCTGTAAAATGAGCATGACTGTGCCTATGAAGTGGGATGCTGCTGGCAAAGGCCAGCAGGGAGTGTACCTGATTTTGCTGCTGCTGCTGGTCCTCCATGGGACCTTGTTCACTGGCAAGGAGCATCCTCAGGACACAAGGCTCCCTGCCCTACTCCTTGGTAGGAAGGAGTCCTGGCTTCCCTGGGGTTCCTCTCTCCAGGCCTCGAGGCTGACTGGGTGATGCTGCTGGCAGGGCCATTCTGTTTGGAATACCAAGGCCATGGACAAGGAGACATCCCCATTGTGGTCTGTCCAGGAACCCTGGTGGAACCTGGGTCCTGGGGGATCTGACTCACTAAGAGCCACCAGGTGCCGGACAGTGGCCAGGAACCCTACCCACATGGTGCATTAACCCCATTGCAGCTCTGGGGCTTTGGGCCATTCTACCATTTCCATGTAGGTAAACCTAGGCTCAAGCACATTGTATCCAGGAAACGCTGTGTGGGTGCCAGCTGTGGGGTCAGCATGGTGACTTGAATCTGGCATCACAGGGGATCCCTGGGTGGCACAGCGGTTTAGCGCCTGCCTTTGGCCCAGGGCGCGATCCTGGAGACCCGGGATCGAATCCCACATCGGGCTCCTGATGCATGGAGCCTGCTTCTCCCTCTGCCTGTGTCTCTGCCTCTCTCTCTCTCTCTCTCTGTGACTATCATAAATAAATGAATTTTAAAAAAAGATGAAAAAAAATAAATCTGGCATCACGATCACTGCCAGCACTTCGCACCTATGACCTGACTTAATGGCTGTGATGGCCTTTTGGGGTAGCATTACTCTTTCCCCCACTTACAGATGGGGAAACTGAGGCTCCTTGGGGATGAGGTCCTGCTGTGCTGGTAAATGGTTGACCACTGGCTCTTTAGGGAGTTAGGGGCGAACAGAAGCAACCACCCTGATTTGTGTGTTTGCTGAGCCTGAGACTTCAAACCACTCACAGTTTAACAACTGGCTTGCAAAATCCCCAAAAACTTAATAACCAGGGCTGAGCACAAAATTTCTGACACAAGACAGGTGTGCCACACCCTGGGCAGAGTCCCCCACATCCACGCCTATGTGGGTCCCAAATCTAGCCCCAGTCCCAGCCTTTAGCCTCCAAGCAAGATGCCTCTCGCAGCCCCACCGTGGCCCTGCGAGGGCAGAACAGCCCCTGGAAGCTCCATGTCTAAGTTAGCAGGACCCTCACCCCAGCCTCCAAGCCCACATCACAGACACCCTCCCAGCCCAGCATCACGGACGCCAGGACCAGGGCACCCATGGAAGACAGCCAGACTCCCAGGACACCCACACTCCTTCCAGCTGCAAACACTGTAGAATGGGCTAAATAGTCACATCTGCCTCAGGGGGCATTAAGGATTAAATGAGTGAACATGTGTTCATGTTAGATCAGGGTCTAGAGCAGCCAAAACAGTTTTACAGAACAAGAGCCAAGTTGGAGGCCCTACCCAACCTGATTTCAAGACTTCCTATAAAATCACAGTAATCAGACAGTGTGATATTGATTCAAGGACACACCTACACAACAAGAGAATGAAGTCAGAAATAGATCCACAAATCCAAAGGTGCCCAGGCAATTCGATGAAGAAAGGATGGTCTTCCCAATACATAAATAAACGTATGGGAAAAAAAAATAACATCAACCCTTACTTGTTGTCATGTACAAAATGACACTGGATTAAGGCACAGACCTAAATATAAAAGCTAAAACTACAAAAAACTAGATGAAAAGATAGGAGAGAAAAAAAAGGAGAAAATCCTTGCAGCTTTGATTTCTTAGGCAAGACATAAGCGTGAATGACGGGAAAAAATGAATAAATTGTACTTTACCGAAATTTAAAATTTGGCTCTTTGAAAGAAGCCATTAATAAGAACAAAAAGGCAAGCCATGGAATGAGAGATAATATCCACAATACATATATCAGACAAACCACCTGCATCTAGAGTGTGCACAGACTTGACTTTGTATAACTCAGTAATAAGACTGTGAACCACTTAAACATGGGTAAAAGATCTGATCAGATATGTTTTTTTAAAAGATTTTATTTATTTATTCATGAGAGACACACACACACACAGAGAAGCAGAGACATAGGCAGAGGGAAAAGCAGGCTCCTCGAGGAGAGCCCAATGTGGGACTTGATCCCAGGACTCTGGGATCACACCCTAAGCCGAAGGCAGACGCTCAACCAATGAGCCACCCAGGTGCCCCTGATCAGATACTTCTTAAAGCAAAATATATGAATGGTCAGTAAATATATGAAACTCAACATCACCGGTCACCAGGGAAATGCACATTTAAATCCCAATGAGAGGGCACCAGAGTGGCTCAGTCAGTAAAGTCAGCTCAGACCTGCCCTTTGGCACAGGTCATGATCCCCGGGTCCCAGGATCGAGTCCAGCATCAGGCTCCCTGCTCAGCAGAGCATCTGCTTCTCCCTCTTCCTCTGACCCTCCCCCTTCTCATGCTCTCCCTAATAAATAAAATCATTTAAAAAAATCCCAATGAGAGGGGTGCCTGAGTAGCTCAATTGGTTAGCCATCCAACTCTTGATTTCTGCTCAGGTCATGATCTCAGGGTCATGAGGCTCTGCGCTGAGCATGGAGTCTGCTTAAGACTCTCTCTCTCCCTCTGTCCCTCCCCACCCAGATCCAAGTTGGTGAGGATGTCACACAACTGGAAATCTTCATTGCTGGCAGGGAGGCACAATGATACGAACCCCAACAGCTGGCCAGTTTCTTACAGAGCTCAGCATATGTCGCTCATATGACCCAACCATTTCTTGTCACCACAGAATAACAAAGCCCATGGACACAGAGACTTGCACATACATGTTCATAGCAACGTTATGCACAGCAGCTCAAAACCGGAAGTGATCGAATATCCATCAACAGGTGAATGCAGAAAGAAACTGTGGTGTGTCCATACGGTGGGATGCTGCTCGGCAATAAAGATGGACATGCCAGTGATACATGCAACAACAGGGGTGAATCCCAGAATAATTATGCCCAGCGAAAGAAGCCAGACAAAAGACTATGTGGTCCATGTATACGAAGCTCCAGAAAAAGCAAACTGATACGCAGTGCCACAAGGCAAATCAGTGGTGGCCAGGACACTGGGCACGGTCCAGGACAGACTGCACAAGAGAACAAGGAAACTTTTGAGGGTGATGGAAATGTTCCGAATCCTAAGCCGGCCATTTCCTAAGTGTATACAGCTGTTAGAACGGTGAGACTCTGCACCTAAGCAGATCCAGTGTATAGCGCTTAATAACACTGTTTTTAAGTTTTTGTTTGCATCAAAGGGGAAAAGGAAGCCACCACAGCAGGCACCTACCATGTTCTGAAGCCTCCAGCAAGTGCTGATTTAATACTCTCAGGGCTCCATAGGCAAGCCAACCACCCGAGTAATTACATTAAGGGAAACAATCATTTGGTTCATTTTTCATCAACTGAGATCATTCATATTTATCAAGTTGCTAATTCATCTCGATTTGTCCAAGGAGGTCTGACCCACCCTGGCCTGGGCATGAGAAATGCATTGTGCCAGGCACTCAGTAAAATCTTAGTAATTGCACGTTGAATTAATTAATAATCATCCTGCTTCCCCAGGCACACGGAGCTCATCAGCAGCCAACGGGAAGCCAGAAGCCCACGTGAAGAGCCTGAGCTGACCCTGAGAGAAACCCAAGGTGTGCCCCCCTCCACAGATGGTGGCTTTACCAGGGCGTTCTCAGGTGCTGAGGCTTGGACCAGCCAGTGAAGGCAGTCAGGACCATTTTGATGCGATGTTAGGGGGTGGGGTGGGCAACATAGCAGTGAAGCTTGAAAACTTGTGAGCAGCTGATCCAGCGTCAAATGCAGGCTTCCACCAGAAATGTCCAGTCCAGCCGGATGATAGAAGTCTACAGCTGGATATAACTGCTGGGGACAGTAGAGCCAAAGCACGGGAGTCTTGGCTGGGGTTCTCAGGTCAAGCCAGTATTTTCTGGATACTGTCAGGGCTCTAAGATTCTGAGCTTCCCTATCCATGGATGAAGTAACCTGGGGTAGTGGGGGTGGGGGGGGGTGAGTTATGCTTTCTCTTTGGGCTTCATCCATCACCTATATCAGCAGTCCTCAGAGCTTCCAAGGACCCCCGGATGCTCATGGGGGTCATGCGTCTTCCAGCTACGTATTTGCACGAGGCTGGATGTTCTCCCACTTTAACCAGACGACAGATCCAAACAGGCTGAATGCAGAAGCAGGTGTGAGGACCCTGCTGTCATCTATTAAGCCAGACATTAAAGAGGTTTACAAAAATGCTACTCTTCTCGTGAATGCTTTTTGGTTTTGGAAAAAGGGACTTTTCCAGAGGGGGAAAAAAAGATTATTTATGTTAACATATAATGGACTTTTTTTGATTTTTAAATAAATAGATACATAAATCTTTTTAAGTGTCTCAATTTTAATTTCTAATATGATAAATATCGAGGGCAATAGCCCACATACACAGAAGCTTTTAGGGAATCCACAATAATTTTTAAGAGCGTAAAGGGTTCCTGACACCTAAAAGGTTGGCAACCACCACCCTAAAAGCATGGTAGGTAATTTGGGTGTTTGATCTATTAATGTGTCTACTAATCCACGCAACATTCCTTAGCTCTTAGAGCTCTTTGGTCCATCAAGGACCCTCCCATGCTCCTAGGCTGGTGCCATTTGTCACAAGACGCCCAGAGCCGAGAGGAGACATGAAGGTGAGCCAATGAGATCCTGACAGCACACATCCCAGAATTGCGCCAAAGCTCGCACCAGCAGGCTTGCGGCTCTCGTCCCTTATGATGCCCTGCCTCTGCTCACGAGGTTGCTGTGGTCAAGGCAGTGAGGGAGGGAAGCTCAGCCGGGAGGCACCAAGAGAACATCTCAAGGGGGATAAAATGATCTCAGCTCACAGAGACATTCTGCCAAAAGCAGCAGTGTGTCCACTACACATTTAGCCAAAATGGTGCATGGCTGGATGCTACCATCAATACTTGGCCAAAGGTAAATATCACCGCCATAGAAAAAACTTCCAGATTATGAGACTAAATCTGAAATTGTATTCAACATTTGAGTCATGAATCCTATTGGAAATGTTAGCACACCATTCAGCTCGCCTGTCCTAGAAAAAAACCGGTGAGGTTGACAACACTTCTCTCCATCCCCTGGACCCAGCTGACAGCAAGGTTGCAGTTTCAGAGATGGACACTTCGGCCAATGCTTAAGGAAGGCACTTCTGAGTATTTCCAGCCTTCCGAAAGCCTTCCTCTGCTGTATATTGTTAATATTTCTGCGCAAGCTTGCCCGCGAGTCGTTATGCACAATGTCTGTAATAGCAATCTCACTGATCCCCGTGAGTTCAGACAACAATGAGTCAGTTACTTGGCCTTCCAGAGACCAAGGACAAGGCCATGCATGGAACAGAAGCATGGGACTCCACGCAACTCAGAGCCCTATACCCTAGTGCATCCTGGTCTGAGATGCCCCGGAGCCGGGCTTGCATGTAGCATCCATGAGCCCAACTGCCTTCCATTGTCATACTTTATCCAAGTGGCTCCAGGGGCCACAGGTCAGCTCCAAAGTGTCCTGGCTGTGAGCTCACAGAGGAAAATTATGAGCAAGACAGGAACAAGCCCGAGCCAACTCTTCCTGCTGAACAAACAGCAGAGTCTAGGAGGGGAGTCTCCCACTTGGACACAGCAGGGGAGGTTACTGCAGAGTGTGTTGGCATGGTGATAACGGTGCCTGCCACTTAAGCACCCCCAGCAGCCAGAAACAATAATGGAAGCTTACATACTGGAGGCAGTGGAGCAGCACAATCAGTGGCACCAGTATCACAGCCAGAAGATTCAGGTTCAGATCCTGACTCTGTCATGCACTGGCTGTGTGACTTTGGGCCAGTTACTCAACATCTCTGTGCCTTGGTGTCCTCATCTGTACACCAGGGTTGATGATGAGGCGGGTGTCAAGTTCCTCATGGGGCTGTGGGGAGGACACTCTTAGAACACTGCCTGGGCCGGTTTTCCCTGTTCTGACTGTCTCCTCTGACCCACCAGCAACCCAGGAGGTGAGTGAGGATTGCGGTCTCCACTTTAGGCAGGAGAGAAGCCACACTGGAAGGCTGAAGTGCCCTGTTCAAGGTCCTGCCTGACCCCAAGTCCTCTGCACTTTGCACTTCACCTGTGGCTTTTTCTTTAAACCATTCCTGTTTCACCAAAGCAAAAAGACACTCTTCTTTGCTATTTTAGACCTAAGATGGAAAGTAGGAGTGGTGCGGTGCTTGGCTCTGCCCATTCCCAGTCATGTATCCTCAGTGTTCTCATCTACAAAATGGACACAGTACTACCTGCCCTCCTTTCCTTCCTTCTTTCTCTCCTTCCCTCTCCCTCTCTTCCTTTCCCCCTCCTTCATTACAGCAGACACATGCTGTGCCACCACACGATGTAGGAATTCAGACATGGAGGCCCTGGTCTCATGAGCTCCCAGTCTCCTCAAGGAGTCAGAGAGCTAAACAAACACCATGTGGTGTGGCCAGTGCTTTAAAGGAGAGAGACCTGGGGACTGTGAGGGCCCAGCAAGGGCAATCAGAAATGGCTTCCTGGGGGAGGTGGTGCAGAAGCTGGGTCTCATAAGGTCAGTATGAGCAGAAACAAGGCTGCTGGGGAGGCATTCCAGGTGGCCAGGGGCATGCACACGCACGGCTGGAGCACCCACCCTGTGAAGGGGCCAGCAGAGAGGGGAGGTAGACGGGGTCCTCAAGAGCCACCTCTCTGCGAGGCTCTGACTGGCCTGCTGAGAAAGACCAACTGAGTCAGGAAATCTGTGCATCCTCTTGCTGTCGCGTGACTAACTCACAGCTTCTAGGACCAGCTGGTAAATCTGGAGGCAGAGAAGCTGTAAACTCTACCGGAGCCAGAAGGAGCCAGTCTGGGCTAATTAGAACCACAGAGCTGTCTGAGGGTCTCAATTACTGAGCTCGGCAGGACGCGCGTCCCCACCGTCTGCGGGGTGATTAAGTCCACCGGGACATCGCTGGCAGCACGAGGTATTAAAAAGAAGCGGGGTCCCAGAGCAATTCTGTCTTGCTTAAATGGGCAGATTGTTCATCTGAGGGGTCAGAGCCTCAGAGGCAGAAACGCAGGACCGGGGCAGAGTCTGCGTTGGGAACTGGTCTGAACACAAGAATGGGAAGAATGACTCCCTCCCCTCCTTCCCTCCTCCCCTCCAGCCACTTCCTGGTGTTTTACTTAATTAAAAAATATATAAGACAAATGAAACTATGCTGAAATCACAACTCTGTTTCCAAGTGTGTAGAGTTTATCAGAGATGCAGGACAGAGCAGGTGGCCGCTGGCTGGGCCGGGCTGGCAGGAAGCCGGCAGGGACACCACTCAGGGAACGTGCTGACCTGCTCTCTGAGCCCCGAACCTCTTCCCCTGGCGGGGAGATTTAGTCCTGGGGGTTAGACATATGAACTGCTACCTCTGCCATTCTACCCTGTGACGGTGAGGGGACAGAGGAGCACCAGAAAGCCCCAGCTCCCTCCCAAGCCTGCCAGCGCCTCGCTGTTCAACCTTGGCTCCGGCGCTCGGCCTCTCAGGGTCTCAGTCTGGTCATCTGTGAAGTGGGTAGTGGTAGCTGGAGAATCAGGAAATTAGAAATTCTGCAACTCTACAACTTCCCAACATATAGAGGGATGGGAGTTGCCACATTGAGACATGACAACCAATTAAATCTGACCTTCACATAAACCACCAATCATTTTTTACCATAAGCATATCCCAAATATTATAGGGGACATATGCGTCCTAAAAAAATTGTTCTCCAAAATCAAATTTAATTGGGCAGTCTTTATCTTTGCTAAATCTGGCACTCCATCAGGCACAAAACTTACTCTAAATAGAGGAGGCAGTGATTCTGGCAGGGCGGGAGGAGGAGGGGAGGCGAGGGGCAGGGAGGTGGATCTTGGGCCTCCCATTGGAATCTCTGCATGTCACTCCCCTTTGAGAGTCACCAAGACAGGAACAGCAGGTGCCATGACTTCTGAGTGGCAACCACAGCTCCTGGTTGACCCCGGATGCTCATGGGAGCCAGTTACTTGGGCCAGTTACTCAACATCTCTGTGCCTTGGCATCCTCATCTGTACACCACGGTTGATGATGAGGCGGGTGTCAAGTTGTCAAGTTGGGGTGCACTGTGCTCATGACACTCAGGTGTGCCTCTGTGTCTCCCGACAACCCGGGGGTGGGGCGGAACTGTCATGCTGCTATTGTAAAGATGAGCAAAGGAGACCCAGAAGTGTGGAGGGACCTGCCTGGACTCACATAGCCAGTCTGAGGCCAGAGCCACCCTATGCTCCAGGAGCAGAGCGGTCCCCCCAGGCCTACCTGGAGTCTCCCTCAGACCCCATGTCCCACCCAGATCCTGGGCTGAGCCCTGGCCTCTGCAGCCACCCCCACTCAGTGACTCCCAGGGCCTCCCTTCCAAACTGCCTATCCTTGTCCCTTTTAGCTTAGTTCTGGTCAGCTGACAGTGACCGACCACCTGCTGCGCTGGAGCAGAGAGGTCAGGCCCACGTGGGCCTCCCAGGAGTGCACATCCTCACTGGTTAACACCTTGACTGTGATGAGTGAAGCTCCTGCCATGGCCTTGGGAATGCATGTGCACCACGCCACTGACCCTCCCACACCTCCTCTAAGGTATTTATTCCTATATCCATTTCTCAGATGGGGGAGCTGGGGTGCAGAGGGGTTAAATGGCAGGGCCAATTGTCAGAGCTGGGACTAGAACCAACTGCAGTGTCCCAACTCCCTCCTGGAGGTGCTCAGAGCTTGTCTCCCTGGGAGGATCTGGAGTCTTTGAAGAGGGACTGTGGAAATTTCCTTCCTGAGCCAAGAAGTTGGGTTGCTCCCCAGTTCTGGGCTCTGTAGCAGGCCTCTGGAGAGCAACCTTGAAAAATGGGAGGTGTTGTGGGTCCCCTCCCCCATGCCTCCATCTCCCTGAAGTTCAAGTTTCTCTGTGGCACCAACACCCAACCACCTCTCGCTCCCAAGTCAGACGAGGCACTGGCACACACAAGGTGCCCCGAAACTGCATGTGGAACTTGCTCTTCCACAGCCAGGAAAGCAGCCACTGGAAGTAGATGCTTCCAGCCTGTCCAACCAGAACCATCCAGGTCCACGGGGAAGTGCTGCCCCTGATGACCTTGCCCGACCACAAAGCACTTTGCAGATTCAAGGTGCATTTGTTCTGTTCACTTCCTGCGTCTGGCTGAGTGTTTGCAATGTTACCTGTGAAGCACCTGGGCAGCTGGCCATCCAAAGACAAAGGAGCTGAGACATGAGAGCATAACCTTCAGTTCCCTACGGGGCAAGTTATCAACCTGCAGATGCATCATAATCTCCCAGGGAGCCCGTAAGGAGATGATGGGCCCTGATATTTCTGAGTTGAGGGGGCCAAGAATCTGTATCTGTCAGGCTCTGCCGGGGAGGCTGGAGCACCTCGGGGAGCAGGGGCTGCATCAGGCCTGAGGGCAAGTAGGTACCAAAATTGTGGGGCGGTGGGGGGGAGGTTCGGGGTACCAGGTAATTGCAGCGGAGGGCCTGATGTGCAGCATGGGTGAGTGGGGGACCCCGTGTGTGGAGAGGCAGGAAGCTATGGGGAAAACTAGATGGGTTCATGGGTATGAAATTCTCAGAAGAGCCTCTGGCACAAAATGAGCACTACAGAAGCATCAGAGTCCTCACTGCCTTCACTGCCCCATGCCAGGTGTGTGTGGGGTCATTTCCGCCACCTCCTTCAATTCTCAAAGCTGCTTTGTAAGACAACTGCTATTCTATTAGTTGCCCCCAAATGAGAGGAGTTACAGGACTCTCCCAAGGTCACAGGGCTCCCAAGTAGAAGACCTGGGTAAGGTTGGCCGGGCTGCTCTTTGAAGACCCCACAGCCCTTCTTTCCCATCCCACAGGAGCCCGGCCACCTCCTACATCCTCTGTTGCAAACAGGAAAGACAGCATTGGAAACTGGCTCTAAGTGGGCACTTGACAATGGTTTCCTGAACAAATAAATGGATGAATAAATGGGCAAGTGGGGGTGGTAAGGAGTGCAGGGACAAAGGGAGAAAAGGGAGAAAGAACTTTCACATCCAGCTCAAAGGCAGAAGAAAGATCCCCACTGCAATGACGGGGAAGGGCAACCCCATGCCCGCAGTAACACAAGCTCTTTCATTACTGTTTATGGTTTCCTGGGCCCATTAGCAAATCCCCCAGGCTCCTGGGGGTGATTAGATAGTGGGAGGGGCTAGGCCTGCTCCTAGGCTACACCGGAGGGTCTGGGTCTGGGAAGCATCCCATCTTGAATCCAGATGCTGACATGACAACATCACAAAATCTCATTTGCAAACCCAAATTAGTGCCATCCTGATGATCATATACAAAAAGGATGGGCATATAAAGTGAGCTGTGAACAAGCATGACCAAGGGTAATGGCATCACCAAGGAGCCAGGAGAGCTCATAAAGAAAGGCTTTTGTCACCAAAACCCATTTGGTGACTTACAGACTCAGCTTAATTCTTTGTTTTGTACCTTGGCAGGGGCCTCTTCTCTAGTTCATCGATTATCATCCTCAATAGTAATATAAAGGTGTATGATATGGATATAAATATACAATCATGATAATCACCATTGCAATGATGAGATGTAGCATTTATTAAGTGCTTGTACTGAGCTCGGCCCTATTCAGAGCATGGGACAGGTATCACCATATCTACTTTTGAGCAATGTAAGGCATCCTTGTCTTTCTGCATGCAAATGACTTACTTATCTATTAACTCCTGCCCAGTCCTGGCCAAAACGGTTTAAAGCCCAGCCAACATGAACCAGCACTTGTCCCCGGCACTGGCAGATGTGCTGGGTTAGTGTGCCTTTCCTACAGCCCACCGTTGCTGCAGGCATTCTGCAGCCTAGAAAAAGAAAACCACGTCTCAGCCTCCTCACATTTTCTTTTTTTTTTTTAAGATTTTATTTTTTTATTCATGAGAGACACAGAGAAAGAGGCAGAGACATAAGCAGAGGGAGAAGCAGGCTCCCTGCAGGGAGACCGATGTGGGACTCAATCCCAGCACCCCGGGATCATGACCTGAGCCAAAGGCAGACGCTCAACCACTGAGCCACCCAGGTGCCCCAACCTCCTCACATTTTCATTTGTACAAACACTAATGTTTCACTGTGGTGGGCCTGCAAGACACGTGCCCACGTTTTAGCCCCCAGAACCTCTATGTGTGGCATTAATTATAAAAAAGGTCTTGGTAGACATAGTAAAAATTAAGAATCTTGACATGAGATCATTTAGGGTCAACCCCTTACCTGCCACCAGCTACCTAGTGGTTCTCTGCAGCATGACTATGCCTCCACGCTGCCCTCAGCGGATTGGATCAAGGGGCAGACACACCCCCTTGAAAGCAGCCAATCATCAGGCTGCTGAAAGAGCTGAGCCAATCACCTTGCCCCCCCACCAGTAGGCCCACGAACAGTAGTGGGCTGTGAGTTCAGCAGGTGTAAGGCTTCCTAGGGGTTGCAGGACGCATAAGCCAAGGCCACAAGAACATGAATAATCCAGACCAGGGCATGATGACTTCCGTGGTGCTTAAGAATGCAGATTCCTTGGCCCTGTCCCCAGTCTGGGTGGGACCTGGGAAGCTGTGTCTTAAACCAGCCCCTGAGTACATCTGTCACAGGAAGTCTGTGTGTCACACTGTGAGAAATCCCAAGGGCAAGGGTTGCAGAGGTTGGTGGGTAAAGAGAGGATAGGACAGATCAGGGGTGGCTGCCTTGGGTCCAGTTCAAGGGGCCAGAGCCAGTCAGGAATGTCACTGTCTCAGGGTCCCCAAAAGGATCCCAGGGCACTCACACCACAAAGCCCCCATCCTGTGTGGCCTCACAGCTTCGTGGAAAACTGGCCAGTGGGTGCCAGGTGCTCAGCCCTCTAATTTGAGCAGATGGATCTGCAACACTCTTCCTTTCTTTCTTTTGGCATCTGTTTGATGAAAACTCCATTTCACCTCCCCTTGAAGTCCTAGCTGGTTCCAGAGTTAAGGGCAATCTCTCAGGAAGCAGTTTATAGGAGAAGGTACACTGACGTCAACATCTGAACTACATATGTCCCTCATAAGCCCTTAAACTGAGGGCCCCAGCTCTGTGCCTCCGGCAAGCCAGCAAGAGATGAGTATGCCTGCGTAGAACTGGGCTCCCGAGCTCAGGGCCACTTTCTGTGGAGCCCGAGGTAGAAGCCCACCGGTGGCTGCTCCGAGCTAATGGAGCCACGTGTAACTGTAATTACACCAGCTCACAAGCCTGCACCGGGTGCTGGGCGTGCTTGTTCATGCAAGGCCTAATGAAGCATCCCATGTTCTACAAAACTTGCTGTGTGATTTAATTAACCCTCTGCTCCAAGTGTGCCCTAGTCACCCACTGTGAAGGAGGGGACCCCAGCCTAACTTGGGGAGCAGCTGCAGAGACCATGTAACTGGGGGTGTGCACCAGAGGGAGGTCTGGTACTGGGAGAGGGGAGCTCATGCACCCGCTAAGGGGGGGGGGGGGGTCTGGGATTTGAGTTCAAATTAAGAAGGAAGATAAAATATCAAAAAAGATAATGAAGGGGATGCCAGGTGACACGTAGCATTTGGGGCAGTGGCAGGAAGGTCCAGCATGAAGGAAGGGGCCATCAGGGGGCATTCTAGCTGGTGTGTGGACAGGGCTTGGTCAAACATGAGGCGGTGCGGTGTATCTATAGCCAGACAGATGAGGATGAAAGGGCTCTGCCACTGACCACAGGAGCAAGTCTGGGCAAGTGGCTCTCTTTTAGAAACACACAGGATCAGAGTCCTTCACATACACTGAGCACTTGATCCTCACAGCAGCCCTGTGTGCGGGACAGTCATTACTTCCAGTTTAATGATGAGGGGACCGAGGGTCAGAGAGGACACGTAAGGTGCGCACAGTCAGGCAGGCAAGGAGTGCGGCTGGGATTCCAGCCCAGGCTGTCTGTGCCTACTTCTAGGGCACATAGGAGTGTTAGTGCTAACGCGTGGCACTCAGGCACAGAGCCTGGTGTGCAGCAAGGAGAAGCGGGAGAGAGGTTCGCTTCTCCCAGCCCATCCTGCCTTCCTCCCACCTCTCCTCCTCTTCACCCCTGCTCCACACAACCTGTGTTTTTCCCTGAACTAACTGCACTCTATACATTTTCAAGCTGGCGTCTCTTCTCCACCTGGGCTGTCCTGGTGTCTCTGCCATTTACATAATATTCATAGGGCCTCAGTTTCCTCATCTGGGAAATGAGAATAATAATACCTCAAGGGATTGTTTTGAGGACTAAACGAGTTAATAGTCAAAAATGACTTAGAACAGTGCCTGGCAAACATCAGGTTGTCTTTAAGTGTTAAATATGAAAGTCACTGTTTCCCTTCTCTTCCTTAGCGCTTCTTGCTGGTGGGAATGGGGGTGGGGGTGGCAGGCCCTGCCTCTACCCAGCTGGCGGACCAGACTTGGTATCGGGTCATATATGCCAGCCCAGCTCTGCAAAGGAGCACTCCAGGGTGTCTGGACCAATAATAAATTGACAGTGACCATGGCAGCCAACCGTGACTGGGCACCCATGTGCCATGCCCAATTTGGGTGCATGACTCACCTGCTATACCTCCTTCACTCCCCATGACAACTCTATGAAACATTGAGTGAATTCCCCCATTTTATAGATAAGGAAACTGAGGTGTAGGGGGTAGTACTCCTATGACGTTACCCATTTGTCACTCAGCAGGGGGTGTGCTCATAAAGACCAGGGTGCCCATGACAGCCACCAACTTTGAACAGGGCCACAAGGACCAGGGCATATGACAGTTGGAACTGCTGTGTGCTGGGTAGCTGGGTTTGATCACAGACATGTTATTTTAGAGCAACAGAGACAAACCCAAGTGCATTCTGAGCAGAACACTAAGGGGGCAGAAGGAATCCAAAAGCCTGTTCCAAAAGGCACCCTGGAAGGAATGTGGGATGCTTAGCCAAGACAAGGCTCACTCTTCAGGTGTCTGATGGGTTTTTATGGTTAAGAGGAAGCAGAAATTGGTCTGTGTCCAAACTGGTCCAGTGGGTGGACACTTAGGGAGGGAAAGTCAGCTCAGTTTATAGATAAACCAGTCAAAGCTGCAGGTGGAATGGTGGGGAGATGGTGATTCCCTGGCACTGGACATGTGTGAACAGAAGGTGCAAATTCCCATGTAGAAAATGCTGTATCGGGAAACAAGCCATGCCTTAGGTGCTGGGTCCCCTCCAGCCCTGAGATTCTAGGAGTGCACGTTCCTGGGAGCAAGTCTGTCCCCTCCCTACTCGGGCACCCCCAGGGCCCTTGCCCAGGGAGGAGCATAAAGAGGGAGCCTAGGAAATCCTCACTGGATGAAAAGGTTTTGAAAAAGCTACCTTGGATAAAAGGTCTGTTTTAATTACATATATATATAAAACATTCTCTTAACAACTTCGGAAGTCTGATCATCATTTGCCAGTCAAAACCAGGAGGAGGATGTGAAGAGATGGAACAGAGTATTTATTTATAAACCATGTGTGAGGCCCTTGCTAAATGTTGTCATTGTTCAATGCACTGAAATAACCTGAAAATATCCTGCCCCATAGGTGGCATCACCCCATCTTATAGGTGAGGAAGATAAGGCTCAGAGAGGTCAAGCTGGATACTGAAGATGGCAGTGACTCCTGCCTCTACTGATATGTCCCCAGGCACACAGTAGGTGTCCTTAGATGCCAGCTGTGTGCTTGAGCAAACAATGAAAAACCACCCAAATAGCACCACTCCTGCGGGCGAGTAAGTGCGCAAGGGCGCAAGGGCTCTGAGAGCTTCACTGGCCCCACCCTGTGCTTTTGTGCACTTGGAACAATCCCATGGCAGCCTCATTTCACATCCTGCACAGGAGACATCAGCTGGGTTCCAAAGAAAGTTCTAATAGAGCCATAGCCCCTGCCCACAGAATGGACATGCAATCCTTTCTTCAAGATTTCCTGCCCTTGGGACACCTGGGTGACTCAGTAGTTGAGCATCTGCCTTTGACTGAGGTCGTCATCCCAGGGTCCTGGGATCGAGTCCCACATCAGGCTCCCCGCATGGAGCCTGCTTCTCCCTCTGCCTATGTCTTTGCCTCTATTCTCTATTTCTCTCATGAATAAATAAATAGAATCTTTAAGAAAATATTTCCTGCTCTTTTCCCCCAGAATAAACAGTCACACACACACATAGATTTGTGCACACACGTGTGCATACTCCCACCAGCTGAAACTGAACCCTCTGTTTATTCAGCAGTTTGGGGTCAAAGCCAGGGCCTTCAGATGTGGGGATTCACCCAATGTTATTGCTGCTGAAGCCCCACCAACGACCCCAGCACCACCTAGCTCCACCACAATTACACTACCAGGCGACGGTGCAGGGGCACATTCAGAGCCCATGCATATTTGTCTCGGCGCCATCTCCAGAGCCAGGACCTGTCCCCTGTGAGTGGAGGCCACCTCCTAGCTCCTTGGTCTCTGCAAGAGCAAAGCCTTGGGTCCCATGATGACAGCAAACATCGACTTGGGTCTCCTCTGTAGGGTTTTGTGTGACCCGCATTTTTAAATCTAGACACCCCAACAATCCTCTTGTTGGCAAGTGGAGACACCTGGGCTGGAGAAGGGGGAGTGCCTGGCCCAACAGCAAAACTATCAGGAGGCAGAGCTGGACTCCCACCCAGGGCCAGTCAGCTCCCAGCCACCACCAGCCTCTGAGGCCCCTGCTCATGCCCTCCACCCCCTCCTATGGGTTCATCCTCCTGCATCAGAATCAAGAATCGTCACTCGTGGCTCTGCAGTCAACGCCATGCTGCCAGTCAATGGCCAGAAACAGATCAGTAGGACCCAAATCTACCAAATAACGCTCAGGACAGCAATAGAAATTGCGTGTGCATGCATGTGGGTATGGTGTGTGCTTCGACAGATAAACATTCAAAGAAACGGAACACTGCCGATATGTCCTGCTCCTGGCTGGAGCTAGAACTGGTCTGAGCTGGTAAGTTGCTCAAGATTTATTCAGAAGTGCTCGGTATTGGGGATCCCTGGGTGGCTCAGTGGTTTGGAGCCTGCCTTCGGCCCAGGGTGTGTTCCTGGGGTCCTGGGATCGAGTCCCACGTCGGGCTCCCTACATGGAGCCTGCTTCTCCCTCTGCCTGTGTCTCTGCCTCTCTCTCTCTTTCTCTGTGTCTCTCATAAATAAATCAATAAATCTTACCAAAAAAAGTGCTCAGTATTATTTTCTACCTGAACGAGAAGAGCTGGTTCTCAAAGATCTGCGCTAGGTGTGGGAATGCTCTGTCCGTGTGCGCAGTGGGAATTCTGGTGGAGGTGCTATGCGGGCGGCTCTGTTCCCTGCTGGGGTCAGGGCAGTCGGACAGGGAGTGGGAGGCCATGGGTGAGCACCAGGCAAACGCTACAGTCCCTTTAACTGTATAGGAAGGCGACAGACACTTACAGTTTATACAGAGCTAGTATCAGGCTCTCAAGTCACCAGTTCAAAGAGCCTTGCAAAAGCGTCAAGTGTTCCTCCCATTGTACAGATGGGGAAGCTGAGGCACAGAGATGCAAGAAGGCAGGGAAGAACACTCCGGGTAAGCTGCTGGCGTGTTCACGAGGCCCTGTGATAGGTGCCATCTAGAGCGAGGCCCTACAGTGTGGAGGGAGGACCAGGGAGTAGAGACCTCAGCTCCTTCATTGCTCCTGGCTGTGAAACCTCAGCCCAGTCACCCAATCCCTCTGAGCTTCGGGGCCTCCTGTGAAAGCACTTCCTGCCCAGGGCAGTGAGTGATGCTCAGCATGTGCTGCCAGCTTCCTGCACCAGCCTGCTGCTCCTGACTCTCCCAGTGGCCAAAGCACCATCTCACTCATGCTCACGATGATGGGATGGGCGGTGACAGCAACTGGTGCTGTCTGGGGGGACAGGACCATGAAATGCCAGGACAATGGATGGACAAAGAGCCCTGTCCTGGCACAGAGCTGATGGATCACAGCCACACTCTTGACCACATGTTCGAGGACCAGCTGCACTTCCCTTGCTCAGAGGTAAACATCCGGGACGGGATGCCTCCCAAAGGGCCCACGCCTGCCAGTGCCAGCGGGTCCGCCCTTACAGCCCGCAAGGGCTCAGAGCCCCTTGGAAACCACCAACGACACGTCTCAAGGTTAGACTTCCAGGTGTTTAAATCTATTTGCATTTGGCAGACGCTCAGCAACTTATTTTAAAGGCAAATTTGTGCCTGCTTTACTATTTCTGCTTAACACACACACACGCGCACGCGTGCGCACATGCACACACACAGAAACCCTGGGTAAGCTTGTGCAGCCAAGGCTCAAGCAGGTGGGGACCAGGGCGACAGTTACACTTTGAATCCTGTGCAGAGGCCAGGCAGATGCCAAGGGCTCTCGAGAGCTTCGGACACACAGGAGGACACCTGAAGGTCATCCAGACCAGCCCTCTCTGGTGTCCTCTTTCCACGCCCCCACAGGTAGACCTCCAGCTGACTCTCATACCTCCCATGATGGGGACCTCACTACCCCCTTGCACAATCCATTCCAATTCAAGGTAGCTGTGGTGGGGAGAACATAGTTCCCCAAGTGTTCCCCTGCTGGAGTCCCCTTTTCATCTCAGTCTGCCTTCTGGGCCCACACAGAGCACATAGCCCCTGTACCCACAAGACAAGGGATAGGGACCCCCGGTTCAATTTTTTGTTCCAATCCTTGTTTGTCATATTAGGTCTTTCTACTTGGATTTCTCACAAGACATTGAAATACAACATGTCTAGGACTGCACCCACCGTCTTCCAAAACAAACCCACTCCTCTGCTATGTCCACCCATCAGCCCAGGTTCAAAGCCAGACTCAGCTCAATGCCCCTCTACCTCCCTCGGGTCAACATGCTAACCAGGATACCATACCCATGAGGCTGCCCAGCCCTGGGCCAGGTGCCCTATATGCACACCACAACTCCACAGTGGGGAGCTTCTCCCATTTCACAGATGAGAAAAGTGAGGTTCAGCGAGGTCATAGAACTTGGCAAAGTCAGACAGTGACCCAGAATGAGAGCCAGGATTCAAACCCAGGTCTGAATGAAATGTCACGGCCAATCCAGCAGCGCAGCCCATCCCTTCTGTTGTCTTGACACCCTTATCGTGCGTTTCTGGGATCCCCCAGCCTCCCCTCGGCATAGCGCTCACCACCACTGCCTCCAGCCTGGCTTTTCCCACACAGCAGACCAGCTGCTAGCTCCAGGAGGAAGTGGGAGCCCTGGCTGAGCCCCCAGCACCCCAATTAGGCTTCTCTCTTGCCATCCCCCCTCCCTCACCTCTGCTCCAGTTACACTGACCCACTGACTGAGTCTGTGCTGCCAACATGCCCTCTGGCCACACAGATGTCAAGTGGCAGAGCCAGGCTCTGTTCCTTCTGTTTCTTAAGATTTGGGCTCCTCCCACTGGGCCACACAGTCACCACCCCCACAGGATGGCTGGGACCACTTGCCAGAGTTGGGGGGACACCTGTTCCAGACTCCTGCTGCATCTCTGCAGGGGAGGCCCTCCTCCTGGGAGGGAGGGTAACTAACTGGTGCATCTGGAAGGAGGACTGGCACAAGGACCCCCACCTCTCCCCTCCCCTCCCCTTCCCTTCTTCCTCAGAGCCAGGTGCCCGCAGGGAGGCCACCCACTGTGCTCTGCCCCTGCATGCCTGCCAGAGTCTAGAGATTGGTGGGTCTGCCAGGCCAATCCCGGAGTTCACTGTTAGGAAGCCCATTTGCCAAGATACCTAAGCCATGTCCCCTTATAGCCTGGGCACCCTGTAAGGACGTCCTCAAGGATGAGCAGGGGAGGGAGTGAATGGAAGGAGACGGGGACGGGGTAGGCGGATGCTGCTTTTGAGAAAACTAAAGAAAACAAGAAGAGCTCAGGGGTGCTCAGGCCCCAAAGACAAGGTGTTCACTCATTAAAGGCATGGCCCTTCCTCCAATCCTACCACCTATGGACACAGGCTTTGGGCCTTGGACTCTTCTAAGCAGCAGCCCCTTTCTGGGGCTCCTGGTGCCCCCACTCTCTGTGGCCCTCCTGGGGCTTCCTCCCTGCAATATATTGCAAACAAGCTCTAGCTACTCGAATCCCAAGGACAGCTCAACAGGATGCATTTCCAGGCCCCAGCCTGCCTGGCTCCCTCTGGACCCTGCTCCAGTTTCTGAGTAAACACATTCTCCTGCAGAGACTCTTTGAGTCAGGGGCCCCCAGGGACCCCAGCCCATGGCCTCAGCCCTGTGGCAATAATTCAAAGATGACTCCTATGTGAGGACAATCAAACAGGCCTTCTTGGGACACACTACAGACTGATTAAAGCCAGGAGAATCTAATCAAGGGTAGGCTCCAAGCTGTGTGTGTGCCTGGGGAGGGATGGGGGAGGGGAAGGAGGAAGAAGGTGGGTCCATGGAGCAGCCAGCCAGGAGGTGCTCAGTGGAGTCACCATGCCTCAAATGGCAGTGTTCCTGATGGATTTCTGTCATTCAATCCAACAATTTAAGATGACGGAGGCTTCTCTTAGCTCTGGCCAATGTGGCCCAACCATCTGTGGCCAAGACAATGAATGCCTTGAGCAGGCAGTGACTCTGGGGAGGTTGGGGGGGCAGGAGGAGGACCAGGCTGCAATCCATTCTGCCCTGTGCCTTGCCTTGTGGCCTCAGGTACATCACCTCCCTTGCTGAGCCTCTATTTCTTCATCTGTAAAATGAGGGTAGCCAGAACAACCCTTGCACAGTGCCAGGATGGGAAGGACCCAAGGGGATAGGGGACACAAACCCACTCCAGAAGGAGAGAGGCTTGGCAAAAACATGAGGCTTTATCCTTCAGAGCCACCTGGCAACCAAACTGTTAGGAACAGCAAGTGCCCCTGTATGCCAGGCTGCTCTATGCCATGCACTTTCCTTACCCTGTCCTCAGGACACACCCAACAGGAAGGCCTGCTGTGCCCTCCTCCAGAGGAGCCTGAAGCCCAGCAAGGTTAAGACATTCATGCAGGGTCACACAGCTGCCATGCTGCAAAGCTGGAATCCCAACCCGGGTCTGACACCAAACTCCATGCTCCTAGGACCGGCTGGCACTGCTTTTAGAAATCATTTCCCTCTTTTCTAGGTTCTGCATCTGGGGGACCAAAGCTGGGCCCTAGCACTTCAGCTGTTGCCAGGGTTGGGTGCGGTTCAACTCGCCCGACTAGCTCAAACACCCGTCAGACATGCCTCACTTTCTCTGGCTCTTCTCCTCCATCATCAAATGCTGTATGGAGATGACTCAGCCAAAGGACCTGCCCTCCCGAAGGGACAATGACAGCATGAAGTCACTGCTGTGAAAGCGGGACCTGAGAACACCTGATCCAGAGAGAGCTTCTGGAAAGCTCCCTTTTCTTCAAACACTCTCCTCTGAGCTCCTGCAACGCACCAGACCCTGTGTCTAGCAACCCAGAGTGAAACGTGAACAAGATGGACAGGCCCTTGGCTCGGACACAGACAGATATGCGCCCGCCTAGCACTGTCCCATGGCCCTCACTCAGGAAAACCAGCCCTGTTCCCACTGACAGGTGGAAAAACCAAGGCCTGAGGGGCTCCAGGCCGGCCCCTCCAACAGCATGTGGCTGATGGCAGAATGCAGGACCCTCTGGCCAGGACAGCTGTGCGTGGGGCTAAGGCTCCCCACAGGCAGGGTTCATGCCTCAAGTCCAGGGGCTGGCAAACTACAGCCAGTAGTTTGGGCCAAAGCCAATCCAAGATCAAGAATGTTCTTTTGCATTTGTCGGAGCATCTGGATGGCTCAGTGGTTGAGCATCTGCCTTTGGCTCAGGTCGTGATCCCAGGGTCCTGGGATCGAGTCCTGCATCAGACTCCCTGCAAGGAGCCTGCTTCTCCCTCTGCCTGTGTCTCTGCCCCTCTCTCTGTCTCTCTCGTAAATAAATAAATAAATAATCTTTAAAAAAAAAAAAGAAGAATTTGTTTTGCATTTGTCAGGGTGCATGTGTGGCTCAGTCGATGAAGCATCCAACTCTTGATTTTACCTCAGCTCATGATCTCAGGGCTGTGAAATCTCAGGGTCATGAAAGCTCAGGAGATCCTGAGATTGAGCCCCGCTGGGCCCGTGGAGCACACTTAAGAGTATCTCCCGCTCTCTCTGCCCTCCCCACCACCACCAAAAATGAGTGCCTTTTCCATTTGTAAAGGGTTGTAAACTTTTTTTTTTAATTTTATTTTATTTTATTTATGATAAGCACACAGTGAGAGAGAGAGAGAGGCAGAGACATAGGTAGAGGGAGAAGCAGGCTCCATGCACTGGGAGCCCGATGTGGGATTCGATCCCGGGTCTCCAGGATCGCGCCCTGGGCCAAAGGCAGGCGCCAAACCGCTGCGCCACCCAGGGATCCCCCATTTGTAAAGGGTTGTAAAACAAACAACAAACAATGACAACAAAGCAATGAAAACTAGGCAACAAACACAGACACTGTCAAAAATATTCTGGATCTGGCTATTGACAACGAAAATGTGCCACCCCCTACAGTGTCCAACACCTCACTTTGCAGAGGAAGAAAATTGGGGTCAGCGAGCTAGGGGCTGGGCTGGGTCTGTGTCTTTCCCGGTACACATTCGGAGGCTGGAAACGATGGAAATGTATTGTCTCACGGTTCTGGAGGACAGAGGTACAATGTCAGGGTGTCAGCAGGGCTGGTTCCCTCTGGAGGCTCCAGGGCAATGCCAGTCCTTTCGTTCTCCTAGCTTCTGGTGGTTGCCTGCAGCCCTTGGCCTCCCTTGGCTGGTATGCGTGTCACTGCAGTCTCTGCCTCTGCCTTCACATGACATTCCCCTTGTGTCTCTGTGTGTCCCTTCTCTTCTAAGGACACCAGTCATTGGACTCAGGGCCCACCTACTCCAGTATGACTTCATCATAAGTAATTACACTTGCAAAGACTCTATTTCCAAATAAGGTCATATTCTGAGGTTCTGGGTGGGTTCAAATTTGGAGGGGGACACTATTTAACCCACTACAGTCTGGAGCTCCCAATTTCTGCCCCCCACTAAAGCTGCCTCCCCTGGAGAACCATGTTATCAGGGGTGTGGACAATTCTGTCTCACTCGCGCATGCACACAGATGTTCTACTCCACAGGACAGGTGGGCAAGACTTCCCAAGGACAGGCTGTGTGACAACACGCAGGCTGGCACATGGCCACAACAAATGGCTTATTTTTTGCCAAGCCCCACTGACAATGCCTCCTTCCATGAGCACGAACCACCAGCGATAAAGGTGAGAATAAGATCATTTGCCGTGTGAGGATGGAGAATGTCCCCTCCCTCCCGTCAACCAAGCAGGCAGCAAGGCTCTCATAGGGCCTGGATTCAGAGCTGCCTGCGCAGCTTCTGGTCCCAGGGAGCAGACTTGTTCCAAAATTGTCAGCTTCTTCCAGTGAGCCAGCCGCAGGGGCAGGCCCCTCGCTGCTTCCCTATGATCACCTCTAGCTCCCACCTGCTCAGGTCTGGAAAGGGAACTGCTGGCGGCTGAGCATCTATGATCTGCTGGGGACACTGTCACCCATGAGTTTATCATCATGCTCTTCAGCACACCATGCAGATGCAAGTGATGAATTCCAGGGCCCTGTAGAGGGTAGAAACAGAGTAAAAACAAACCTACTGCCCAAGAAAGAAGGTTGGTAAGACAAGGTACCATGGCCATATATGTGCAGTGCCACTGACAATGACGGGACCGATGTGAATCTGACGTGTAGAGATGGTCCCAACATTCCTGACACCAGGGCTGTGCCTGCACACGGCATGCTCACTAAATACATGGCTGAACATCACTAATCGGATATTTGAGGTGACTGTAGCATCACCTGTTTACCAAATCTATGCTTTCTCCAACTGGCCAAGCGGCTTTGGGAGGGGCCTGAGTGGGTGGTCTGCTGGGCTTGAGGAGGGCTCCATGGAGGAGGGGTGCAGGCCTGGGCTGTGTAGAGGATGGAGGGTATTCCCAGTAGAGGGATCACTGGGTCAGAGGCACCAAGGCTTGACCCCATGTCAGTACCCTTCACCCCAAGTGCACTGGGGGACGTGCAGTGGGAATGGTGGGCATCTGCTATCCTTTTGGCTGCTCTGTGTGCACCGCCTTCCTATTTGGGGTGAACCCCCACTGCTCACATCTGCAGAAATACAGTGGCCAGAGACCCCCCTCTGTGCCCCAACCACAGGCAGGTAGGAGACCCGGGCTTGGCCAATCACGGGCTTCCTGGCTGCCACATGACCTGCACGGGCCAATCGGATGCCCGTAAAGAGAAGGAGCCCTGAATTCGGTGGTGGCCATGGTAGCTGCACCTGCAGTCTGTCTGTCCCATCCAAGGTCAGTGCAAGCTTCCTGGCTTCCCAGGCTGCCCGTTGACAAATCTGGCTCTGCAGCTCCTGCCTGGTCTGCAGGCCCCAGCTGGGACCAGTACCCGGTCCCATTCCTGGCAATCAGGCACCCCACCTGACACCTAGGTGTTACACTGAATGTTCATGGCTCACCGTGATGGACAACTCTGGAGAGAGAGCATCACCTGCTTTGTCCCAGGTGCCCACCGGCTGCCGCAGACCTGGCTGGCATAGTGCCTACCAACCAAGTGGCTTCCACTGCCAGTGAGCTGAAGGAAGAGGGAAGGGCGCGGGACACAGTGCTGCAGAGGAGTACCAGGCCTGCCCCTGCTCAGATGTGGCTGTTTGTGGGGTGTGGTCAGCATCAAATGAGATGCCGGTGAAAATGGGCTTAGTAAGTAGGCCAGGTTACATATGTACATACATTCTACAAAAGGGTTTGGGCAGGAACCTCTGAGCTTAGTAGCCTTGGGGGTGAAACCAAGTCCACCCACTTGGCCTGCACCAGCTCTGGAGAAGGACACAGTCACACTGGGAGGTGCTGGGGGTTAGGACCCAACATATGAATCTGGGGAGGGGACACACAGTTCAGCCCACTAAGAGTAACACATGGAAAGGCTCTAGCACATAGCAGAACCTCAATAAACGTCACATCTGCTTCGCCAAAGTCTCAAAATAATAACCAGCACTGAGTGCCCACCAAGTGCCAGTAACATGTTGTGCATTTTATACACATTGTCTCTACGCCAGGGAACGACCCAGCGGTTCACAGCCTGCCCCACGGCCTGCTAGACACTCCCATATTCCCAGGGCTGTGCCCTGCATGGGAGGGACTGCAGTGCATACACCCAGCACTGGCTCATTCCTTCAATGAATATTCGGAGCCCTGCTGTGTGCCAGGCCCTGTGCTATCCATGGGGGGAGGGGCAGCTTAGTAAGCAAGAAACCTGTCCTTAAGAAACTTCATTCCTGCTGGGGAGGCAGACGTCAAACAGGCAAGCAGTGTGACTGAGAAGTACCTAGGGGAGCCCAGGAAAGGCCTCCACAAAGCAGGCTGTGCGGGGGTCTGGACTGTTGGTGGGGTTTGACACTGGGGGAGTAAGGACACTCTGGGCAGAGGGGCCGGGTGTGCAAAGGCTCAGGACTGTGCCCTATGTGTAGAGCTCTCTGGCAGAGGCAGGTGGGGCAGTGACCCTTCCAGCCACCACACCTCCCACAAGACCCGGGACAATGACCTCACCTCAGAGAGTCTACTTCTTCACTCACAAATGGCCAATGCTAAGACCTCAGAGGCACTTTCTAGGTTTTAAATCCCGACTCTAGCGCTGTCTAGCTGCCTGGCTGGCCTCTCTGTGCCCACTTCTTCCTCTGTGACTTGGGGATACATGTCTCCAGCTCGAGGATTATCCTGGGGAAGACTTAAGTTAATATAGGCAAAGAATTTAGCATGAGCCTGGGACCTAGAAGGCTCTAAAGACTATGTTCGCTGTTCTGTTCTCATTCATCTGGGGATGTCTGGGAAAGAGAGGAAGGATGGGGCAGTGCTGTATGCCCTAAGGCAGAGGCTGCATGGGGTAGGTCAAGGGCCTTCCTTCTCTGCTGGGTCCCTACAGTAGCCTATGCCCTGCCCTCCCCAACCCTGGTGAGCTATTCCCCGTTGGCCCCTCTGAGAAGACCCTGCGCCCAGCCAGGGCAGAAGCTCAGCCACACACCCTCCCCACGACCACTAAGAGCAGGCTCAGGAGCCCCATGCTAGCCACCCACAGCTCTGTGCCTCATTCGCTGTGTGTCCTAGGCACACGCATAACCTCTCTGATCTGAACTGCCTCAGAGCAGTGCTGTCACCTGGAGAACAGGATCATGCCAACCCTTCCTTATGAGTCCTGTGAGGACCCTGGCCAGCCAGGTCTGACATGGCAGCGCTTCCCAAAGCCTAGGGGTGCCATCTTTCTATGGAGCAGCCCTCGTCCCAGTGCTCCATGAGGATTCAGAGCACATGTGCAGAAGCACAGACTCAGAAGCATCACATGTTCACCTCTGCCACCTGCCCCAAAGTGTGTACATGTGGCTTTTGGATCCTGAGCAAATGCAAAACCCTCTACCTTTCTGCAGGAACAGAGTACCAGGCAGCCCAAGCAGCTGCAATTTCCTGTTGGGCACACACAGAAACCCTTAGAAAAGCTTGTCCCTGCCCGTCCCCAACAGAGCAGCACAACCCTGCACTTCTGAAGCCACTCCTGCATCAGATCCTTTGGGCCTAACTTGAGGCCCAAATCCCCAGTGTGCTAGTATTTGGAGGTGGGGCATTTGGGAGACAATCAGGTCACAAGGGTAGAGCCCTCGGAGGGATGAGCACTCTCCTAAGAAGAAACAAGACAGCTTGCTTCTTCTCTCCCCATCATGTGAGCACAGGGCGAGAAGGTGGCCATCTGCAAACCAGGAAGAGAGCTCTCACCAAGAGCCACACTGGCTGGGACCCTGACTATTGATTTCTAGCTTCCAACACTGTGAGAAATAAATGGTTGCTGATTAAGCCTCCAGGCTACAGTCCTTTCTTAGGGCAGCCCGAGCTGAACCTGAGACAGCGGGGAGTGGCATTCTTTTGGGATTTGGCAAATCTGTGTGCAGGGAGAGCAGGGCCCCAGAATCACTACCTGAGTGTGCCCTGGAGGGCATTTCCCAGAGACAGGCTCTGATCCACGCAGCCAACCCAAGGAGCCAGGAGACACCCAGCCCACCCAGCCATTGCTATGGTGCCCACGGGGCCACGGCCCATCACTTCCTTCCTCAGGGGCTCAGTCCTGGGGACCAACTGGGTCTCTCTGCCGAGCCTGGGAGGGCCAGGATGTAGCTCCTTGGATCAGAGGTAGCCAGCAGTCTATAGCCCTCACACGACACGCTCATCATGGAGGGGAGAGGCAGCCTTGCAGTCCCACTACTTCCATGGTCAGCTGCTAAAAATCCCATCAGCCACAATCCTTCCATTTGCAGATGTGTTTCTACAAGCTCCTCCTGTGGGCCTACTGTGTGCTGGGCTCCAGGCAGACTGGAGAGGGAGACTGGACACAAGACAGTGCCTGGCCCTCAGGTGCTCATGGCCTCAGGACACAGGGTTTGGGACCCGCATGGGGAGCAGCTGGCTAGGTCTGCTCAGGGAGATGTGTGTTTGCTACAGGCATTCACACCTGCACGACCACGTGGTCTTTATGTTTCAGCTCCAAGGACCACGTCATCCCCATGAAGCCTACAGCAGCCCCACTTTATTCTGTGCACCCTGCCAGCATTCCAAAGCATTCTCAATGGCAGTGTTAGAAGACAGGATGGACCACTCTAGAGCAGAGCAGGAATGGCACCATGGAGGGGGTGGTGCTGGCCAGGAACCTCTAGAAATCAAGTCCAGCCTCCCTTTATAGAAAGAGGAACGAGCCCCCCAAGAAGTTGGGTCAACTGCCCAAGGTCATCCAGTAGTCACCTGACAGAGCAGGATGCATGCTCGGCTCTGACAGGAAGCCTGCGATCTTCCCACCCACACAGTGGCCATCCCCAATCTCCTCTTTGGTCCAGAGCCTGGCTCTTTGCTAATAAGACCCTCACAGCTGGGTTGGGCCACCGTCAGACCCCTACTTACTGCTCTTAGACGGCCCAGAGGGATCTATCAGGCCCCTGCTGCATGCCCAGTGCCTAGAACAGGTCTGGCACACAGCAGGTACTCTGGACATGTTTGCTGAGCAAATAAAAGAACTGAGCAGAGAATGAGGGGGCTCAGCCTTCAGTACCTTGGTGCTCAAATGAAGACAAGGAAATCCTCACAGGACGATTCCCTCCAACTAACTCAACAACCACATCCCGGGTGTTGTCATCTGCAATCGGGCCATGCTGGGGCCTTCCCAGGATGATGCCCCTGACAGCATCGCAGCCTCCTCACTCCTTCTCCCACACTCAGCTCCAGCCAGACAGGAATGGGAGCAGCCTCCCCACTGCGCCTCTGGGCTTCATCCAGCTGACCCCTTGCTTGACCTACAAGGCCATGCCCTCTCTTGCCCTCCTCCCCATGAACCCTATCCATATACCCAGTGATGACAGCCACCACCCCATCTCTGCCACCTCTCTCTGCCACAGTCACTGGCTGAGATGCTCCCTGGTTATGTGTCTGTTTGCACATCTCCTGCTAGACGGTGAGCCCCCCACAGGAGTGGCTGCAGCAACAGAAGCCCCATAAGCAGCTAAAAGCAGAAGGAGGTTCCCATCTCACAGGCATGACAGGTATAGAGGTAGAGGCTCCGGGTGTCCAACCTACATGGGCACAGCACAGGCAGGGTGGTGGGAAGGAGGCTCCTGGGCCCAGGTCACAAATAATCTTAGCTCCCCCCTGACACGGAGTGCCACTGAGGTGGGTACTGGTGCTTCTGCTTTGCAAATGAGGAAACAAGCCACAGAGCAGGCCAGGTGAGCAGCCACGATTTGCACACACCTTCCAGGTCATCCAGCACTGAAGCACTTTCTGTACCATCCTCTTCATGCACCTGCCACAAGCTCATCCCATTTCTCCCCACAGTGGTTCCAGATCCCTAGATGGGCCCCCTGGGAGAAGACCTACATGGTCTCTGTTTGCCTCTGGTTCCTGTCAGTGTGGCTGTGCCTGACAACTTGTAGCAGCTGCTTGGATAGACACCTCTCTACAAGACTCGCTCACAGTAAGAAGTCAGGACACAGCTTGCCTGAAGCGCCCATCTTCCGACCACATTCATAGGAGTTGCTCTCAAGTGACACCATCCCAGTGTCCAGATCCTGGGCCCAGGTGACAGTGCAGTCCAGGGGCTTGTTTGGTTCTATGGAGGGTGCTAGGAGACTGTCACAGAGCCACCTGTGATTCTATCATCAAAGGCCAGGACCTCCATTTTTTTTTTTTTTCTGGCTCAGAAACCATATCTTGGGACACTGGGTGGCTGAGTGGCTGAGTGTCTGCCTTTGGCTCAGGTCACGACCCAGGGGTTCTGGGATTGAGTTCTGCACTGGGGTCCCCGTGGGGAGCCTGCTTCTCCCTCTGCCTAAGTCTCTGCCTCTCTCTGTGTGTCTCTCATGAATAAATTAAATCTTTAAAAGAAAGAAAAAAGAAATAAAGAAATGAAGAAAGAGAAAGAAGAAAGAAAGAAAAAGAAAGAAAGAAAAAAGAAAGAAAGAAAGAAAGAAAGAAAGAAAGAAAGAAAGAAAGAAAGAAAAGAAAGAAAGAAAAAGAAAGAAAGAAAGAAAGAAAGAAAGAAACAAACAAACAAACAAACAAACCACATCTTGTCAGGGCAGCTGGAGTTTAGCAGCCCTGGCAGGCCAACTCCTCTGAACCAAACTCACAAGAGACTGATGAATAAGCCAGGCAACTTACTTACAGTGATAACATTGACAGTGATGGGAACAGGCACCAGGCCCCTTGTTAAGTGTCTCGGTAATGAACAATGGCCCTGCAAAGTGGGTAGCAGGTGACCGCAAGCTCCAGGAACAGAACCAGAATCCTGAGAGGTAAAGGGATCAGCTCCAAGTCCCAACCAAGAAGGGACAGAGCTGGGATTCAAACCCAGGTCTGCCTGACTCCGAGGATATGCAGTCTTTCTCTACGGATGGGTCTGACCCTGAGCCACACACTTTCTTCATATAGAGGGTTGGCATATGAGTCAGGGAAAACTAAACTAATAGGATGTTTATACAGAGAAAGAAATCTAATAAGGAATTGGCTCATGTGATTATGGAGGCTGAAAAGTCCAAAAGCTGCAGGGTTGGCCAGCAGCCTAAAGACTCAGGAAGAGGTCATGTTGCAATTTGAGTCTGATGCTGTCTTCTGCCAGAACTCCCCCTTGCTCAGAGGACGACAGTCTTCATTCTATTCCGGCCATCAACTAATTAGATGGGGCTCACCCATATCATAAAGGGTGTTCTGCTTAACTTCATGTCTACTGATTTATTTATTTATTTTTAAGATTTTATTTATCTATTTATGAGAGACAGAGAGAGAGAGAGACAGAGGCAGAGACACAGGCAGAGGGAGAAGCAGGCTCCATGCAGGGAGCCCGATGTGGGACTCGATCCCGGCACTCCAGGATCACACCCTGGGCTGAAGGTGGCACTAAACCGCTGAGCCACCCAGCTGCCCCGATGTCTACTGATTTAAATGTTAATCACGGCTAAGAAGACCCTCACGGAAACACCTAGAATAATGTTGGACCACACATCTGGGCACCACCGCCCAGCCTAGTTGACAAATAACCATCACAGTTGGCAAACACTTTCTATAAAAGGCCAAAGAGTCAACATAGAAAGAGCATGGGCTGCACAGCTTCTGTGGCAGCTCCCCATCTCTGCGTGGCCATGCAAAGGCAGCCACACACAATCTGTAAATGAGCAGGGGTGGCTGTGTTCCCATAAAATTGCATGTAGAACAGACAGTGGGTTGGTTTTGGTCCACGGGCTGTCCTTGCCACCCTGGCTCTAAACCACACGACGGGGCAGAAGCAGCATGAATTTCTGACAGTGACATTGAGTTTCTCTAACTTAAACATCACATCTTTATTTTCATGTCTAGGCTTATTGTCACATCCCTTAAAAAAATTAATGTGTGGCTCAAATCAGATAATCAACAGTCAATTAATAGTAAATCTCAGGCCTTCATGCATGGTTAAAAAAAAAAACATGATGAGGACTACAAGCCTCACTAAGATGTGTTTTAATTTAAGACCATAAAGAAGGAAAACCATGAAAGTAATAACAACAAGGGGCACCTGGGTGATTCAGTGGTTAAGCGTCTGTCTTCAGCTCAGGTCGTGATCCCGGGGTCCTAGAATCGAGTCCTGCATTGGGTTCCCTGCAGGGAGCCTGCCTCTCCCTCTGCCTGTGTCTCTGCCTCTCTCTCTGTCTCTCTCATGAATAAATAAAATCTTTAAAAAAAAAAAGGAATCAACAAATATTTAAGGAAAACCGAAAAGCAAGCAGTTCAGTATGAGAGAAAATGAATTCCAGCCCATTGATCAGAATTACACCCCAGTCCATGGTCACAACCAGCACAAGGGGCCCTAGTAGTCCTGGATGTTGCTCCAGATTAAGCTCACCCCAAATACATTGTGCTGCTCTCTCTTCTTCCCTTTTTCTGTAGTGAGAAAGCTCTGACAGGGATGAAAAGCTGAATTTATGACCTGTCCCATAGCATTTAACTGGCTCCTTGAAGCTTTATTGTATGCTAACACCATGGGCATCAATTCTTGACAGAACAGAGTTCACGGTCAGGGGATAAACGAATGCCCAGTCACGTCCAAGAAGCAAGGCTCCAGGAGTACAGGCAGGCTCCCAGGAAGCTTCCAGAGGTCTGAGGATGAGGGGGTCCTTGCTGCACATGGCCTGCTCCAACTGGTCTGTGCAGAGAGGGTGTAATAAGGGCACAGGCTCAGAGGGGCGGACAGCCTTGCCCAAGGTCACATATCACGTCTACAGGGGCCTGACCTCCATCTGAATGTCCCAGGTGCCTAGGCTAAGGGTGCCACTCAGAGCCTAGCCAATCATACCACCTCCCAATTGGGCCTGGACCAAAGTTGGGATGTGAACGTCCACTTAAGTGGCCACATGAATCCATTTCCTTCTCCACAATCAGCTGCATTTTGCCTAGTACCAAAATCAATGAGAGTCCGCCACAACTAGACCCTTGATGGGCGTGCTGCTTCACAGCTGCCACCCGCATGGTCTCCGCTGATCTCCCCTGAAACTCTGGGAAGTCCATGGTGATCATTCAGATTCCCTAGAAGGAAGGCGAGGCCCAGTGACGTCTAGCAAGCTACCTGAGGTCACACAGCCTGCGCCAGCAGTCTGGTTCCCAAATCTCTTCCACTTCTCCTGCCTTGTATCAGCAAAAAGCCAAAGGCAACCACAGGTTCAGGAAGAGAGAGCCCCCCCCCCCACTATGTGACAACAACCCCCTCACCCCGTCACAGGGTGCTGGGAAAAACTGGTTTTCAGAGTCTCAGTGTGCAGTAAGGCCCACAGCCAGACATTCGCGGTTATACCGAGCACATAATCTCAGAGTGAGCCTACCCAACCCAGCAGCTGAACAACAGAGGGAGGAGGGGGCTTTACTGTAATATCTGCCAATCTCCCTGGGGGAAATACTCAGACTATGGCCGAGTTCAGACTACTACCAAGATAGTGACCAGCTCACAAGACTAAAAGCTTAATAATTGGCTCTCGTGAGTAATTGGGCCACTTCAGAATGTGATGAAGTGAGGCTCATTTCCTGGGAGAAAATAAGGCAAGGCCACAGGACTTCCAGGGGCCTCCGCAGAGAGGAGGGCGGGGCAGAGAGAACAGCCGGCCGCCAGAACCCTGGAAGACCCAGAGGTGAGACCACTTCGCCCTCCCCAGTCTGTATCCCCAAGGGGACTGAGCGCCAAGCCTGCACAGAGGACACTGTCTTCCATCCATTCCCTGTTTCCCGTTTCCAAGCTCCCCCACCCTGGTTTCTCTGTGTGCTAGCTTCTGCCCATCTGCACCTAGAACTCTCTTGGAAAGATGCCCTCCAGCTCCTGGAGCTGCCTTCCCATACCCAAAGAGAGCAAGGAGGGCCTGGGAGTGGTGATGACTTTCCCCAGCCCCAGGCCCATAGGAGTGATGGCTGCCTTACCCCGGGTGATGACAAGGCACCAGGATCACCAGAAGCTTCTTTCACCTGAAATCATACCCTGCCCTGCCCCGCCCTGCTCCCCCACAGCCCTGCTAGTTACCCCTGGGAGTACTTCCTTAATTGCTTGCACACCTGTCTTGTCTCAGGTGTGGGGGACAAGGGTGTCAGCTTCTGGGAAAGCCATCCCTTAGAGCCTGGATTCTCAAGATCTGAAGCCTACCTCGGACACTTTCCAGCTGTGTGGTCTCAGGGTGAGGCTCGGCCAGCTCCCACTGACACTTCTCCAGCCATCTGCTCTCGGCTCTCCCCTCCATCCACGCCCTCAACCTGGTCTCCAGCTCCCTTTCCATGCTTGCCCACTCGGAGCCGTGCTCCAGCAACTGGAAGGGGTGGGTGGCAGTGAGTGAGCGTAAGTCAGAGGAGGTCCCAGCCCTGCCTTCCACAGACTACACACCCCGCCAGGAGCTCCGATCTGGGCCAGTGCCCCATGCTGAAACACGTTTCTATTTCCGTAGCAAAACATACGAAAATTCACACTGAAGGGATAAACAGAGACTAG
The DNA here is from genome assembly GCF_011100685.1 of Canis lupus familiaris. Taxonomy (NCBI): domain Eukaryota; kingdom Metazoa; phylum Chordata; class Mammalia; order Carnivora; family Canidae; genus Canis; species Canis lupus. Next base: position 59,096,212 of record NC_049224.1, read on the forward strand.
AAATCAACTTGAGACATCAATTTAAGTCAGGTTTTGCTGCCAAACAAGTTACAAAAAAATCTTTTTGGAGCTTTTGGATTTGAGAAGATCGGTGAATGGTTCTCGTTGGGCAGAGCTGAAGAGTTTTTCTGTCCCAATACCCCAGGGAAGGGGAGAGCTGGACCAGAGGTGGGGGTAGCTTTCCCATGTCTCGACGTTAGCAAATCCCCTCCCAGGAGCTTGCTCTCATCTTTGCTTCTGATGGCAGTGCACGCGCATCTCTGCATCTCCATCTGACCTCTGCCTGGTGCTGGCGTTGTGAGACCTAAAGAGCTTGGCACATCTGAGGGGTTATGAAAGGGGACGGTCTCATTTCCCCATCTACTCGTTGTGACCCAGCAGGATGGCGAGCCCTGAGAAGCCTCCCCGTGTCGCCCAGGATGGACAGGTTGTCCCTGCTGGGCACCCAGCACCAGACCTCTTCCTTTCTGGCTGTGGCTGATCCAATGCTGGGCTGAGAGGCACACGGGCTCCGAATCCAGGCCCTACTTGTTCAGTCACGGACACAGTAATCATAGCGCTAATTTTCCCGTACTTCTTATGGTTTGCCTAGTCATTGCACTTGAATTACGTCAGTTAATCCTCAACAACCTTACATGGTAATACCCAGCCACTCCAGCTGCTACAACAAAATACCATAGACTGGGTGGCTTATGAACAACAATTATTTCTCACACTCTAGAGTCTGGGAAGGGGAAGTCCAAGGCCAAGGCACCAGCAGATTTGGTCTGCGCTGAGCACCCACATCCTCAGCTGTCTTTTACTATGAGTCCACATGGTCGAAGAGACAAGCTAGCTCTCTGGGGTCTCTTTCTGAGACAGTATTCCTAACATGAAGGCTCTGCCCACATGACCTCATCACCTTCCCAAAGGCCTCACCTCCTAATACCACCCTCTTAGGGGTTAGGATCCCACATATGCATTTTGGACCACAGCAGGCAGGTACTACCCTTAACTCCACTGTACACATCTGAGACCCACAGAGGCCACGCAGATGGTAGGTGGCCCAGCCAGCATTTGGACTCTGCAGACTCTAGGACTTCTGGTCATAACATTTCTAAGCTCTGATCATGCAAATGTACAACAAAGCCAACAGTGACAACGAGCCTCCCTCACATGCTTCTCCCTCCTCACCTGCTCTCCTGCTTTGTGGCGACCTCTGTTAAGTTTTAAGCTATCATCCGGCCAGAAATATCATATAGAAAGCAATGACAACATGTCTCACTTTCCTAATCCATGGTATCCCAGATTGCCCACTACTCTGCACCTTGCCCATTTCACCTAAAACATCTTAGACATCAGCCCACATCAGGGTGCCTACGGCTGCCTCACACTTTCCATCGTGGAGCATCACCAGACTCTGGGATAATTTGCCTGGCCAGTCCCCTAATGATGTCTATATACCCCTACCCTTTGGTGTTGCCAGCAACTGTACGATGCATCCATGGATCAGTGTCAGTCCTCACTCATTGGAGTGTCTTTAGAAAGCAGTGGTCAGAAGTGGGCTTCCTGAGTCCAGCACTGAGATCATTCCCTCATTCCTGCCTCCCCTACACTCTCACTGGCACCTGCATGATCAGCCATCAGATCCTCAGCTCTATGATGGACAAAAATGGTACCTCATCTTCACTGTAATTCTCCCCAGTGTGTCTTTCCTCTTACTCACTCACTACACTTCCTTTTGATCCACAATTTCAAACCTTCTCATGTTTAGAAAGTTTCCTTGAAATTCTGGTTTACTTAATCCTTTCCATTCCCACATTCATGGACCCGTTAAGTGTATGTTGGATCCTCTCTGTCTCCTGTGTCACCTGCCTTTCTCCTCCTTGATGTATATGCACCTGTCTGGCTTTTCCCAGTCCCGCCTGCTGCATCTCCCAGTGTGTCTCTGTATTTCCGGCTGGGGTAACTCCATGGTGGACTTGCCCTCTCGGAAGGGTCTATTTTTCGGTCCATCTGCTTCACAGGGCCCTACCATGTTGCCACATCTCCTGAGTTCTTGCACCCCAACATCGCACTTCCATTTTACAGGTGTGGCCACCTCATGTGCCTCTCCTTCCAAGACATTCTGCACAGCTGAAATTGTCCTCAGCTTTGTGGCAACTTCTTCCTCGTGGACATTCTTCATCTCTTACTTTCCTGGTTTTTCAGAGTAATTTTGTATGGAGTCTGTGCTGGTTCTTAGTGACTATGACTCATCTTTGCATGAGGTGGGTTCTTCTCAAGCCACACATTCATACAAGATCCAGCCCCAAAAGTGAGACAGTTCTCATGATACTGGGCAGCTCTATCAGCCTTTACTGTTTTCCAGGCAAAGGTCAGAGGCCACAAGCATGCACCCCACACAGAACCTCTTTTTCCCCCACCCTGCCTCCCCAGAGAAAGCTTCTGGAAAATGTGGTAAGTCCACTTGAGACCGTGTTCAACCCACACTTCCCTGTTTTCCTTTGTATAAAACTAGACTCGGAGGGCTCCATGCCAGGAAGGCATCATTTCTGCTGCTCCACGGTGTGGAGAATTCGGCTTCCCTGCTCCATCTGAGCTCTGCAGCCCCGAGCATCTTCTCTCCCTCTGGAGGCTTCCTGCACCCACTTCTGACCCTTGCTAACCTTCCCCACACATGGGGTCCCAGATGTCACAATGAAATCTCCATTGTTCTACTTGTTGCTTCAGGATAACTTCCAGAGGAAAGAAAAGGGGGGTGGAAATACTGTCTTTACCCTGTCGTTTTAAAGCTGGAATTCTCCAAGCCAGGCTTTGTACTCAGGTCATTCTGGTTCCAAATCCAGAATGTTTTCCCTGCCCCACAATGACCCCCTCAGGGGTTGGCACTCTTTTTCTGTAAAGGACCAGAGAGGAAACATTTTAGGCATTGCAGGCCTCACTGTCTGACAATCGCTACACTCCACCCAAACTTTATTTACAAAAACAAATGGCAGTCCAAATTTGGTCTGTGGGACATAGTTTACCAGCTCCTGATGTGGACTATAATGTAGAGATCTCAAATGCCCAAGCTGTCCCCTGGAACCCTGACCCGCACATGTGCTTTGGCCCAAATAATGTCTGAAAGCCTCTCAATGAACATTTGGAAATTTGCCAGATTTGACATGCAAACCTGAATTTCTGATTTCTTCTCAGAAATTGTACAAGCTGGCCACCCTCGAGTCCACCATGGCTACGCTTGCCAGCACAGCACACTCCCCACACCACTCCCTGATGCCTGCATGGAGTGTCCCCATGCCACTCCCAGCATCATACACATGCTGTGTCTCTTTAGGTGTGCCCGACCTCCCTGGCTTCTTTGGACATGCAGGTTTAATGGTCACCAAAGTAAAGGACAAGCCTCTTGCTCCATTTCCTCAAAAACGTTGGTAGAGTGCTAGGTGAACATGGCCATCAGGAGACATAACTGGAGTTGCTCAAAGGGAAATCACACTTCTGGCTTAAGCCATCATCTGACCTGCTGGCAACAGGGGAATCTGAGACATGAGGGCTGGAAAGGTCTTGTAGCCATCTGGTACAACCCTTTCCTTTTATTTATTTTTTATTTTTTAAAAAGATTTTTGTTTATTTATTCATGAGAGACACAGAGGCAGACACAGGCAGAGGGAGAAGCAGGCTCCCTGTAGGGAGCCCAATGCAGGACTTGATCCTAGGACCCCGGGATCATGCTCTGAACTAAAGGCAGATGCAACCACTAAACCACCCAGGCATCCCAACCCCTTCCTTTTAAAGATGGAGAATGAGATCCCAGAGAGGAACTTGGCTTGACCACAGCCAGAGAAGCCAGGAATGGAGCTCTTATCAATGTCCTTTCACCCAGGACTCTGTCATTATAAACCTGAGAGGGTCCCATCTTCAAAGCTGAGGCTTTGCCTCCAATGAGGCAAAGAGGGAGGGTAGAGAGAGCTGTGTCTCTTGCCATCTGTCTCCTGTGTTCACTGAAATGTACTTGGAAGGTCTCAGAAACAGGCGTAGGAACTTGGTGCACAAAGACACGCACAGTAGCTTCCTGCAGAAATGACAGGCAGTGGAGTTCAGCTGCAGGAGCGTATCTTTGCAACCTCAATGGCACTGCAATGCCACAGCCACCTCTGCTGTCTGTCCCTCCATACCATAGTTCATGGAATCCTCACAACACCCCTGGGCCTCGATCAAGCACCATCCTCCTCCCCACTGCCCTGCGTGAGTGAGCTGCCGATTCCTGACTCCTTAAGCAGATTTTCTCACATAACAACTATGGACCCTGGTGAGGGAGGGGATATAAATGTTTGAGCTAGTTCCCCTCCTCTCAGTCTGGACCAAGCCCCAAGAAGCACTGCTGTTGGCTTAACTACAGCTTTATCAGGTCTTCTGGAAGGCAAATAAGAGCACAGAAAACCTCTCCTTCCTGCCCTTTGTCATCATAGGTGCTGGATGAACAGTCCTGGTCCCAGCCCCACTACGGCGTCCCCAGCGCATGCTTGACAACACAGCTTACCATCCCACAAGTCAGTTGGGTTGCAAAGCCCAGTGGCTCACGTGTGATTCGCAAACAGGAGAATGATGTCAGGGTAACAGGAAAGTTGGATTGGCCCAGGCACGATTTTTCTTGGTGGGAGAATGTTTTGTGCCAGCCGGTGGAAGCAGCTGAACACAAAAACCTCTCAGAGCTCAGCACAGCAAGACGCCAAGGGAGACCGCACGGGAAACTGTGCCAATAGGCTTGCTCCTTCCTCTTGGCTCAGTCTGGAAGGGTTTGGTGGGCAGGTCTCTCTTCTGTACGGGGACTTGTCTCCGCCTGTACATCAAACAACCTTCACCTTGTTTTGCAAGAGCAAATTATATAATTGCTCCAATATTTATTAGGAATTTAACATGTTTTTTTAGATTTTATTTATTTATTTGAGAGACAGAGAGAAAGAAAGAGAGAGAGCACATGCATGAGTAGGCGAAGGGGCAGAGGGAGAGGGAGAAGCAGGCTCCTTGCTGAGTGGGGTGCCTGACATGGAGCTTGATTCCAGGACCCTGAGCCACCCACCCACCCAGCACATTTAACTGTGCCAGATGTTTAGAGGATTGTTACTGCATTTGGTAGTATTCTGATTCAAGGCTACATAGATTTCCAGTGCTCTGCCCTGACCTCATTCTGCCCACCAGCCTGGGGTCAATGTGTGATTGAAAGGTTTCTCGGCGGCAATCTATACATCCTGCTCATGCGGAGACACCCACACTTATCTTTACTTTTCACTTTTCACTTTTGGCCTGATTTGCTGGTTTTCCATTGATGGTAGAGGGCCGGTTTTTAAAGAAAAATATTAAGCTAATAATAACATGCACAGTGCAGAAGTGGTCCCTGACCCACAGTGGTTTACGGGGTAGAAACCCGACATAGCATGGGCACAGAGCAAACACAAGATCAATGCGAGGACCAGATTGGGGTGGGAACACGCAGAAGTGATTACAGCATGTTCCCAGGAAAAGCCTGAGATCAATCCCAGGACCTCAGAACACAGAAGGCAGAAGACATCTGGACAGAGGATCCTTTCATGCTGAATCTCTCAGCAGTGCTAGGGATGTGGGAAGAACTCAGGAAATCATGTTTGTTACTATTATTGCCACACCTATTTATGGAAAAGGCAAGAATGAAATAAATGAGATGTTTCCCCTCTACAACCAGGCAGAAGAGCTCACAGCGACGTCCATTCAACAGCAGAAGCAGTTCAAATAAACTTTCTTTCCATTAACCCTGCATAGGCGCTGGTTTCTCAGCATCAGCAGAAATTACTAATTACTCCAGTCTGAAGCCCAGAAAGATAAAGAATTAGATTTGTTATAAATGCAGGGTGTGCACTCATGCAGAGATGACTTGCTCTATAGCTTGTGATGTGCACTGATTTACAGCAAGACGTTCTATGCTGCCTTTCCAGTTTCTAGTGCTCTAAATGAGACACAGATTACAAAGACCATCAGAAATCTAACTTTGGCATGGTTCAAAATAGTTCACTTCCATCCCAGAAGAGCAGAGATGAAAAGTATCTCTCTTTCTTCTCAATTAAGGAGGCACAATTTGGACTGGCGGGTGCTTCTGGTCACAGCCTCACAGCCAGACACTGGGACCAGCCTTCTCCATTCCCCTGGAAAGTCTGCAAGTCTCCCCATTGCCCTCTTCCCACCAGACTCGCTCGCCTCATCTCCTGTTCCCTCCAGACCCAGAGAGAGATTTCTACATTGAAAATGTGACTCCACCACACTCCAGCTTAAATATCTTTGTTGGATGGCTATCCCTTCAGGGTCAAGTCCAAATGCACTGGCACATGCCCAGGAGTCCTTGCTAACCAAATCCACACTTCCAGCCCCAGCGTAGCCAGCTTAAGCTTAACCCACACGCAGCTATTTACCATTCTTCATGCACATCGTGCTATTTCACATTCTTCAGGGGCCAACGCAGTCACCCAGCCTGCCCTCTGCTTTCACTTCACTGCCTGGAAAACTCTGCTAATCTCTTAAGACCAGCTCAAAGAATGAGCCATGTTCCCCATCCCTCCATTAGCACATAGAGGTTTCACAGTTCCTGTGGCATCTTCCCTCCCAGAACTCATCAAAATGACACACACCGTAGTTGTCTCTTTGTCCAACTGTCTCCTCCCATCCACAACTACTTCCCCAAAGCATGACCTTGGAGACAGAGCCATCTCTAGGTCCTCAGTGCCCAGCATGGGGTCAACAAAGGGAAAACCATCCACACTAGATGGGTGGATAGATGGACCAGTGAACAAAGGCTTCACCAATTCATTTTCTGGGAAGTCCTCAGGAAAGTGTATCTATCTACCTTCATACCAGTGAACAACAATCCGTCCCATGTCTCAGCAAGCTCAAGGCAGAATTCCAATCCTATGCACAGGAAAGCAGAAACTGGGAAATCCAAAGTCCTACCAGATTCTGTCCCCTGGGGCCAAGGATTTGCAGGGTGGGTGTGGAGGGAGCAGACTAGCAATTTTTTAAGGGAGGCCCAAGCCCCTCAGCACAATGGCACTGATCAGAGGATGGCCTGGTTTTCAGCAGTGGCCAAAGAGGCTGGAGGTGAAATGCCCAATTTTTAAAGACTCCATTGTGGTCCTCGAGGCCCAGCCAATGGGGAGACACAAGGTAAAGAACCCAGGTGTCCACTCCCACCCCACCCCACCCATCCCTGTGCTGTCCATGGTGCTGACTTCAGCTTCCCGTTCCTCTCAGGCCTCAGCACCTCCTTCCCCATCCGCCTTTGCCTCCGAGCCTCCTGGCTGAGCTGACAGCCACTGCCTGGGTCCTGTCTCATTGTATTTCCCCTGAACATCTTTTTGCATGAGGACCTCAGCTTCTTTGCTGCCCTGTATTAGGCTGGGTCCAGACGTGGACTCTGAGGCAGGTTCTGAGCAGAAATGATTGGTGCATGTTCCCAGGAAAAACCAGGAAGAGTGCAGAGAATGGGACCAGGGCAGGAAAGGAGACCAAGAGGGCAGTGAGGCCAAGAAAAGGCTTAAGGAGGACACCCTGGCTCAAACCTGAAGGGAACTCTGGGGACAGTGTAGGTCACCCTGCATGGTGTCCCGATCAGGAGCAAGGGGCCAGGGTATTTGTACCATGGCACCTGCTAGTCACTGCTGGCCCTCAGAGGACACAGATGCCCAGGATCCTTGAGCCCCACCCCAGGGCACGGACAAGGGGAGCTCCAGCAGCCTGATGGAGACCCAGCTGCAGGCTCTTGTAAAAGAAAGCACTTTGGTGGACCTCATGCACAAAATAGGTACAGGGCTCTGAGGGGGCATGGCAGAGGCCTGACAACATCAGCCACGGCCCCTCCCCCAATCTCCTCCCTCACTGATGCCACAGTGGCCTTCCCAACACAGCTCTGGTCTCTCCCTCCTCAGCTCAATGCCTTTGCCACTCCCACCAGGTGCCAGGAAAATCCAGCGTCCTCAGCCTGTCCCACGGGCCTCCACGACCCACAGCCCCCGATTCCCACCCTGTTCTACAGTTCTGCCTTACTGGGTGGACTGCAGTCTCCCCATGCACGCTTGGCTTCTGCCCTGCCTGTGTTCAGCTGTGACCTCCTCCTGAGAGCCCTCCAGGCTATCGGCCTCGGCATCACCCCCTGCAACAGGGTTACCAGTCGGTACACCTATGTCCAGGCTCTTCACCCTCACCTAGACCTCTGTTCCTCAGCCTGGGCCTCTGCTGCCCTACTGGCCATCCCTGTGAGAAGCAGAGGGACCTCGGAGGTCAACTGAGTAAGTAATAAAGGGGTAGTGTTGTACAAGGAGAGGGAATGGCCCTCACACACATGAGCCGATGGCTCCCCCAGGCACCATGTGTCTCTGCGCAAGGACCCAGATCCCGTGTCTTGTGTCTTCATGGGCAGCTCAGGATCACAGACCCTCCTCCGGCCACCCTGCTGTGGCAACTAAACACCTGCCGGGCAGTAGCTCCGCCCACCTCCCCCACCCCCCACCCACATCTCACACCTGGCCACCTGGGTGAGACCCAGCCCAGAGCCCATCTGAGTCAAACATGGACTGCTGGTAGGAGAAGCCAGTTGGCCAAGATGACCACCTCACTCCCCGATTCATCCTGTTCCTTGAGCTGCTGATCTCGGGCTGTCATATTCTGATGTGATTCAGAAAGCTGTGACATGTGGTGTCGTAGCATGCAATGAAAATGCCAGCGGCTTGGGCGGCCCCAGGGCAAGGAAGCCACCAGACTGTCCAGCATGCCATGTCCAGCGTCCATTCCCAGCACCTGGGCTGCTACTCCCCGCCATCTGCCACACCAGCAGAAGGCCCATGTCCCTCCCAGCCAGGGGCTGCAGATGATCCTCCTGCCCAGGAGGGGGAGGATCAGCTCCTGCTTGCTCTTGGCAGGAAGGTGGGCGAGTGGGTAGAGGTCTGGGCTCAGGACCAACCTACTTGGACACTCCAAAACTCACATGGGGAAGCAAAAAGTGCCCTCAGCCACCTGCTTCAGCCCCTGGGGCCGCCAAGCCATGATCATGATGCTCTGCTGACCATTCAGTTCAGTTTAGTTTCAGGTGGCAACAGGCCTCATTGCACACCACAAACGGCCTGGTGCCAAGGGGTTGGGCGACATGGTGATAATGATGCTGACCATGGTGGTAATCAAAGCCACCAAGACAAACAGCACTTTCTGTGTCTCAGGGACTCACAAAGTTTCTTTATGGATTAAATCATTTAAGCTTCCAATAATCCTAGAGCAGGATTGAGTCCCCTTTTATCATCCCTGTCATCCCTGTTTTACAGATGAAACTAGGCACAGAGTGGTTAAGTAACTAACTCTGGGCCACACAGCCAATAAGAGGAATCAGGCTTTGAATGCATGGAATAGCTGCAAGGCTGACTCCAGTGTTCTCCATAATGAGTTCTGGGTCCTCAGAATTCACTGAAGAAAGACACCTATATTTTCCCTATTGCAGCTGTGGAAATTGAGCCTCAGAGAACTTGCATGACTTGCCCAGGGCCACACAGAGGACCTGACCTTGAGTCTGCTGGGCTCTAAAGCACATGTCCTGAATTAGTGTGCTTGACTGCCTCCCTGCAGGCTCCTCACCGTCCACCACCCATTCCCACACTTTGGGGGAATCCTGTCTCCTTAGCATCATGGAAAATAGAGCCCTCCCGTGGCCCCAGTTTTTTAAAGTTCCAGAAGAGATGAAGCCCCTTCCCTCTCCCTTGCTCTGGTAAGGACCTGGTAAGACAGCCCAGCAGCCACCTGGCAGGACTAATTTTGCACACACACCAGCCTAATCAACCCTAATACTGTTAGCATCATTTCTCAGAAGTGACTCTGGCTTCTCCATCTTCCAGTGATTTTATTAGAAAGGTTTTTATAGGCAATGGGTATCTCATGACACACATGGGGTGCCCTCCACCCCAAACCTTCCATCCTGGCTGTCCAACACTGCTGCAGGAAGCAGTCCAAACTGGTGTGCAAAAGCCCAACGACGCCCTGGGACCTGGGGGTCGTCAGGCACCGTCAGAGGAGCTGGCTTACTTCTACATGAATCACTCCCTATTTATGGATGTTTCCCATAAGTACTGCAGCAGTATTCAGCTACATGATGGTGAACCTCAGCAGCCTGGTAGAAAGGACATAAGCTAAGAATCAGGAAGCCCTGGGTTCAAATCTCACCCCACCACTTCCTGACTGTGTGAACTTCACCAGAGACTCAACCACTCTGGGCCTCCCGTTCCTGGTCTGTCTAATCACAATGGCAATGCTGGGCTTATAGGGCTATAGAGAGGCTCCGGAAGGCGCTGGGTGCTCAGTAAATGTATTCCCTCCCCACTCCACCCCCGGGTGTCCTTGCAGACCATCTGGTCCAAGGGCTGGGAACAGATGGCTCCTGGGTGCATCTTATCTGGCTGCCTCGTTCGGCCCACGCAGGCTTGCAAGCAGCATGATGAGGCCAGTGTCGAGCCAGCCCAGCACAACAGCAGCATAAGCCACCAGCCCAGTCACAGATTTGGGCTGCCTGCAGCCCTTTGCCCATGATCGAAAAAAGAATTGACAGATCAGGAAAACTATAGTCCAGAACCAAATCATGGACAAAGATGGAAGTACAGATGACTACCAAGCGCTCAATGCAGACTAGAGGTAGTCTCCCCAGGTACAGAAACCAGACTGAGAAATAAGACCTAGGCCCTGACACTTAGTCCAGGAGGTGTGTGTCTGCAGAGGCCAGGGTGGCCGGAGGAGGCAGGAGGCATGTCAGTCACTGTGACAGCCATTGTCCACACCCATATTCTTTCTCACTCTTCTCAACAACATCAGAGCCTCATTGCTACTTCTCCCATTTTACAGATGAGAAGACTGAGGCTGCAGGAGGTCACATAACTTTCCCGGAGCCAGGAGTACTGGGAATTGCATACTCTCAAGGATTGTCTCAGGGGCAATATCCCCCAAGGGTCTCAAAGTTACCACATTCCTTCTCTCTGCCTCTCCCTGCCCCACTGCTTCAGAGACAGGGATTCTGTACTTCCAGGCTACTAAGGGTGGAGGGACTTAGTTTCTAAATTTCTTTGAACATAAGGAAGCTGCACATGGAAAGTTGCACAGATGCGCAATGTCCCCATGTTTCTGAGCGATGACTAGCTGGGCAGATGGTCCTACACTCAGCAGTTTTTACAGTGACATATTACAATGGTCCCACATAGATCAGAGAAACGTCCAGGGATCATTTCTGCAGGGCACCTTTCCATCCATGGCCTGGCAGCATCAAAAACCTCCTCCTGAGCCTTTTCAAGGTGAGTCCTGGTCACCTCTGTGTACCAGCTAAGAATGTTCCAGATTCTCGCATTCACTGCCCAGGTAAGACAGGACATGCTGGGATCATTTGCACATCTGCATCAGCAACTGTGCATTTAATTAATCCAACTGGAACCAATTTGGGGGAAGCTAATTAACTAAGTTTGCAGAAGGACAGACTGTCAGAGAGAATTCAGTTTCTTCATCTGTTACCCAAGCATCCAAAGAACAAGCGAGGTGGCTGCTCTCATCTTACACAAAGGCATTGCTTCATAAATAGGCTAGAGAGATTGTAAAGTTAAAATTGCAAGAGAGGCTCCTGGGTGGCTCAGGAGTTGAGCGTCTGCCTTCAGCTCAGGTCGTGATCCTGGGGTCCAGGGATCAAGTCCCACATCGGGCTTCCTGCATGGAGCCTGCTTCTCCCTCTGCCTGTGTCTCTGCCTCTCTCATGAATAAAAAAATAAGATGTTAAAAAATAAAAGTAAAAAAAATTGCAAGAAAAATGGAGCTCTAAATGTGTAACCTTCACGAATGCAAGGTTCAAGAGGCCTTTCTGGGGCACCAAGGTTCCTGCTCGCACCAAACATTCTCACGCCAACCTGGTACTCCAAGGGAATCGGAAGGACCTCCCAGCCTCGGCCCTCATATGTCCCAGAACTCGAAGATCCGCTGCCCCTGAGTGGCAACATGGCCTCAAGTCCACCCGAGGGGACTTATCTGGGTGCTGTCCAAGGACCACGCCCTGGCCCTGAGAGCTGGCATCTCCTGGCTGAGGGACTCTGGGCACAGTTTCCTCACCTTCAAAAAGCCAGTGACAATGGCAATGACAACCTACCCTATGGGGTCATGTTGAAGATTAAGACAAAGAGCTCACACAGTACCTGATCCATAGGAAGTGCCCCCAAAATATCAGTTATTATCCCGAGACTCTAGAACTCAGAGGTGTGCCTGTAGCACCTGCAGCTGGGCACTGCCTGGAGCACCAGAGTTGGATCAGACCTGGGCTTGAGCTCCAGCTCTGTCTCTTCCAGACGTGGGCACAGATCACGGTGCCTCCTCGAGCCTCAATCTCCTCATCTGTAAAATGGAAATGAATGTCAACTGCCTCCCCGGACTGGTGGAAGCATCAGCAAACAGGGCACAAGCAGGAAAGCCCGCAGCACGCTCAAGTGCGCTGAGCACACACAGGGGCTTTCGAGACCTGATGAGTCTCATCACCCTGAGGACACCTCTGCAGGTCGCCCCCCACCTCCAGGAGCTTGCTCCCCATTAGTCATCTGTGAGGCAATCAGAGCAGGTGCCTGTATCCCCATGGATCAGATGAGAAAAGGGAGGTGGCGGGGTGGGGGTGGGGGGCTATGCAATCCACATGAGCACTTTTTTTTTTTAAGATTTTATCCATTTATGAAAGAGGCAGAGACACAGGCAGAGGGAGAAGCAGGCTCCACGCAGGGAGCCGGACATGGGACTTGATCTGGGTCTCCAGGATCACGCCCTGGGCTGAAGGCAGGCGCTAAACCGCCGAGCCACCCAGGGATCCCCCACATGAGCATTTTCATGGAGCAAAGGGTTCTTCTGGTAAAATGTAAGCCTGCTGGATGGAGGGGCGAGGGATGAGCGATGGTCTGATCCAGGCAGCAGCTGGTTAACAGGCTCAAAGTGCTGAGGCGGCACCCAGAGAACCTGGGGAGGCTGCTGCTATAGTCTCCACCTGCTGAAGCAAAGAGCACGGGGAGGACCAGCTCTGGAGGTCCCTGTGGAGCCAACCTGGGGGCTTGGGAGGCAGGGAGAGCATGGAGGGGAGCCAGCCTCCCCGGGGCCCGGCCTCCCAGCCTGAGTCCCACCAGAAGCGGAGGACAGGCCTGGCAGAGGCCTTACAGCCTTCAGCTGGCCCGCGGCAACTCCCAACACCCAACACACAAGTGCCGAGGGAGCCTCCCACTCTCCGTTTCCATGGGGATCCCCTTGAAATAACCCCGTAACAGGCTGCTGTCTTCCCTGCGGAGGAAGTGCTCAGGATAAATGTGATGGAGGGAATGGAGGGAGGCGGACGCCATGGAAATTTCTGGAGGCCCGGGCTCAGCCTCATGCCGCCCACCCCCTCACTCAGGCAGCAGAGGTGAGGAGAGCCCGGGGACAGATTTAACCTTTATTCCCTGCCAGCAAGGGGGTGGCGGGGGAGGCAGCAAGACCACTTCCTTGGCAAGTAAACAAGGAAATAGCCCACAGCATCTAAAACAACATCCATCCGTGTCCCTTTGGAGTCAGATCCAGGGTCTGTCATCCCAGCATGACCTGGACAAGCTCTGACTCTGAGCCTGCACGGTCTAAACTGCCTCAGGTAAGAGCAGGTACAGAAGCACCTGCAGCTCAGAAATCACTGTTGCCCTCCCCCTGCAGCGGGATCCTGCTGGCCCAATAATCCTAAAATACCAATGGAAGAGTTCTTTGGTTTGCACAATCAAAGGATTTTGAGCTCCTGCTAGGGGCAGGGAGAGTGGGGGTGGAGGTCCCCGTGCATTCCCTACGGGGGCGCACCAGCCTGCAACTGGCAAGTGAGAAGGAGAGCACCTGGCAAGCGAGAACGGCACTGGCCACAAACACGTACCGGGCACTTTCTCTGCGCCACACAGTTCTCGAAGCCACCCTTGAACTTTGAGAACTGTTGCCCCTACTTTGCTGATGGGAACATGGAGGGCTTGTGAGGTCACACGGAGAGGGTAGCAGGGCAGGACTTAGGCCCAGATCCCCTGATGCTTGTTCACAGCCTGCTCTGGGGCCCCCCAGCCATGCCTTGCCCAGGTCGACCCACCTTCCCCAGGTCCAAGCCGTGGCTGGATGAAGGCTCAAGCTCTGGACCCAACCTGACCCTCGGGAGAGGCCCCCCAAGGGACATGCTGCAGTAAGGCGCCTGCATCAGGCTAAATGAGGTCCTGGTTAACGGGGGTTGGGGGGCAGTGCTGACCCCAGCAGGCAACCGAAATGTCCCTGCTGATGGCACTTCCCACAGAGAGCCCCCTTTGAAGCCCCACAGTCAGCCCTAATCACCAATGAGCCAATCTCCATCCCCCAAGAGCGTGCATGTGGGACTAGCCAGGTGTAGACAGCGCACCTGTGGGCAGGGCCTTGGCGCACTGGGCTCAGTGGCTTCCCTCCTGGGTGGCAGGCAGCACAGAGGCGGCCCCAAGATAGTTTCTGAAGGAAAGGCTTTGCAAAGGGTAGAAAGCCATAAAGCCCAGCTCTGGTGAGGACTGGGAAAGCAGGCACCACAGACTTGGCTATGTGAATCAAAATACATGGCATGGGTGTTCGCAGCATCCTGAAAAACAGGGAACAGAATAAAACGACACAACCTAGTCTGTCTACAGGTGACGGCTTTCCTTGGAGGTGCTCCGTCCCTGCCATGAAACACAAACACAAAGCACAGTGATGGGCCAATTCAGAAAGAACTGTGTTTTCATATTATGCCTCAGTGTGCTCCCAGCATTTTTTTTTTACCATATCAATATGTGACTTTAATTTTTAATGATAAAATGAGTTTGACTCTTTTTTTTTAATGATTGTAAAAGCAACTGCTAATAAAAGTCCACGAAACATGTATTTGGGATAAAGGAAAATACGGAGCAGTCCAGACGCAAGGACCCTGCGGCCCCCAGCCATCCAACTGCCCCGTGCCTTCTCACGGGCCCCAACCCTGGGCTCTGTGGCCGAGGGACTCTCGTGTCAGGATACTCATCCCCATAAACAGGAGGATGCTTTGCACAACAGACAGGAGACTCATATATATATTCAGCAGGGAAGCAAATCTCTAAGTCTCAGGATGCCAGGCCACCTGGGCTGCACCCAGTCTCCCTGCTCTGTGGGGCCAGAATCTTCTCTTCTTTCACCAGAGGCAAATGTTGGTGAGCTATGACTGCCAAGGAAACAGCAAGTCCTGGGTGCAGGAATGGGGCTGGGAGGTAGGGGCAGAAAGCCCTGAAAAGAGGCAGATCCCAATCTGCTGGGAGAGCCACCACACCCTGTTTTTGTAGGATTCCCTCCTAATTCTCGCTCACTCATGCTGCGTGTCCTAGATAGCTTTGGGGGTGGAGTCTCAGGCAGCAGCAAAATTAGCTCCGGGAGATGCTGGGAGTGGTGAGAATGGCATACACTTTGGAGTCAGGAAGGCTGGGTTGAATCCCAAGTCCACCCTCCCTGCTGTCTGTGCAACCCTGGGAAGGGAGCCTGACCTCTCTGAGCCTCGGTTTTCTCATCTGTTGGGGGGCAGGAGGCAAGGGGGGACCAAGTGCAGATGGTTTTGAGGACAAGGACCATGGTTGGTGCCTCTGGCCAGTCTCCAGCATCTATTCCATGAAAAAGGGCTTCCTTCACCTGCCATCCTCCGTCTTAACCTGAACACAGGGTCCATTAGTGGGTGAATGGCTACCCAGTTCTTCATCTGGGTCAGAGAAAAATCAAGCAGCGGCTCAGCCGTACTCTTGAAGTTTGCCAAGTGCTTGAAGGAAAAAGCCAGATGATCTGCACAGTGGGTCAGCTTGGGGGATTCCGGCCCCGCAGCGCCTGCTCACAGCGTCCTGGCCAACAATGAAGGAAGGCTGTGGGCCATCCTGGACACGGTGCCCACCCCAGAACCCCAGGGGTGCAGGGAGGTCTGTGCACACCACAGGGGGGCTGAGTTTGGCATCTGCAGGTCTGGATTCAAATCCCAGCCCACCCACAGAGGCGCTGTGAAGCCCCCACCTCCATTTCCTTGCCTGACAATGGGAGGTGATGACAATCCCACACCCACAAGAAGTCCTGAGCCAGGCCTTCTTCCCCTTCTGTGCCACCCACTCCCTGCTCACCCTCTGAAACCATCTTAACCTCTCCTTTTCCTCCTTAGGTCCTAGAACTCGCTCAGGACCCTGTCTCTCCCAAACCAATCTCAATGCCTGCATGTAGCAGGCCTCAAAAAATACATACTGAATGAAAGCACTTCTTCCAGGAAGCCCTCTCTGACTTCCCATCACCCAGGAATGACTTCCCATCACCCAGGAACTCCTCTGGGAAGCCCAGCCCCTCGGCTCCTCCCTGCTACCATCCCGGCCCTGACTCCCTGTCCATCCAGACTGTTCTGGGGACTCCTCAGAACACAGACCTTATCTATCACATCGATGGCCATATTCCCCACTCCCAGCAAAGCAGCTGACACACAGCACATGCTCCATAAACTGCAGGCCAAGGATTCACACCTCACGTAAATTCAAACACATGAGTCTCTTTCCCAGCAAGGTAAGCCTTCCTCCCCTTCTGCCTCTTTCCTCCCCCAAACATCCCATGCACCCCCCAACTAAATCCAGTTTCTTCTCTATCGGGACAAAGTTCCTCTAACACATGAACACTGGACATGCCCTCTCTCCCGGTCCCTGTTTTTTTGTGCTCTCTACAACTGATGGCACCAGCCTTCAGAGCAGAGATGGCTGCTTTGCTCCTCCTTGGAGAGCAGCCCTGGATGAGGGCCTCAGGTTATAAATCCAGCGGAGCCTGTTTTATGGAGAAGGTGCTGCACTGCTGATAGGTTTTTATAGCTGCCTGTTTACAAGGCCGAAGCATAATTAGTTCTCAGCCACCTCCCTGCCACCCCAGCTGTCCCCTGGGGCCTAGTTTGGGGGTGGTCAGGGAGGCAGGGGCAGAGAGGAAACCCCCACCCTCAATGCTCCTGGGTGTACTCTGTATTCCCTGACAGGGAGAGAATTCGGTATGCAGGGCTGGGCTCAGCTGGGAGGATGGGGTGTAGTGTAAGCTCTAACACCAGCAAGACTTGCTCTTCTCACTCACCCCCACCCCCACCCCAGGCCTGGCACCTTAAGTCACAACTTATCCTGGACAAATCAGAACACCTTCTCACCACCCCTGGAGTGCCCAGAGTAGGGAGGGTATGGAGGACCCCTCCCAAGAGCAGGGCTGGGGGTCACAGCCTCCCAACAGCATGGACAGGAGACCAGAGGGCTGGGTCCCACTCTGCTTGTGCT
Organism: Canis lupus familiaris; assembly: GCF_011100685.1. Lineage (NCBI taxonomy): Eukaryota > Metazoa > Chordata > Mammalia > Carnivora > Canidae > Canis > Canis lupus. The sequence goes on from NC_049224.1 coordinate 59,113,542, forward strand.
TTCCTTACACATAAATGGGTCCAGCCACCTCCTGCTGGCCTGGGGGCCGTCTGTCCCTTCAGAATGACTTTATTTTTTTTTAAGATTTTATTTATTTATTCATGAGCGACACAGAGACAGAGAGAGGCAGAGACACAGGCAGGTTCCATGCAGGGAGCCCGACACGAGATTCGATCCAGCGACTCCAGGATCGCACCCTGGGCTGCAGGCGGCGCGAAACCATTGAGCCACCGGGGCTGCCCCAGAATGACTTTAAACATCCCTCTCAGACCCCGAATGTGTGAAAACTGGAATTGAGCCTGTCAGGGTACAGTGGATCTGCCTCGCTTCCCATCCCCTGCCCACCCCTCACCACCACCTCCTGTAGTGGGACCCTGCTCCTGGGACCTGGGCCTCATGGCTTCATGCTGCCTTCTGCAGAAAACACAACGGGCATTTGTGCCCTCAAGATAGCCTTCATTTCACAAACAAGGGAACTGAGGCCCGGGGAGGCCTTGTGGCTTCCCCAGGGTCATGCAGTCACCAGGATAGCCTGCATCTCCACGGGTTCCCCAAGACCATCATCATTACTCATCATCTTGTCACATGGCCCCTTGCAAAGATATAGCTATCAGCGAACCCCGACCTCCAGGTTTTCAGCCACTGCTCCAATTTATCACCTGCTGTACCACTGTCCCCATATGGACACACAGGTAGCTGGCCAAGTGTCCCAGTTTGGGGTTTTTTAAATTGGGTCACCCACAGGGAAGAGCCAATGGGGTACACTTGGGGTTCACATAGGGTTCACAGGGTTGACCAAGGGGCCTCCTGAACACTTCCAAGTCTGGGACTCAGGGAGCCACCTAGAAGCAAAGTCATCTATGGAGTCTTTCACACAAAGCCTGTGTGGGTCCTTCGGGCCAGCTCTGTCCCGCTAGCTGTCCCAGCTCAGCACAATCCTGAAGATACATTCACCCTCTGGCTCAGCACAGATCAGGATCCTCCCAGGAACACCACAGGCACTGCAGGAGCCGTCGGGGCTGGGCTGGCCACGCTGCCACCACAGCAGGCCTGACTGCCCACTGCTTGGACAGGTTGCTCCCTTCCCTGGGCCCTGCTCCTCATGGCCACAGTGCAGGATGCCCTTCAGCCAGTTAAAGGGCAGGGCTGGGATTGGGGTGGGTCAGAGTCAAGGGTCAAGGCTTTCAAAGCTACCCCTCAGCATCTTTCCCTGAGATGCCTACAAGCGCATGGGGGGAGTTTGATGGCTCCCTCCACATTCAGTTCCACTGTTTGGTGGAAGAGGAGCCTTTGATGGGACCTTTCTGAGTATCAGGCACACCCAAAGCTTTACCTCAGTCCAGCCTCGAAGAGACCCCAAAAAGACCTTCTTCTTGGCCCTGATCTAGAGATGAAGGTACAAGGGCACTATGAGAGGCAGGGGCACGTCAACTGCATGCAGGGCAGTGAATGCAAAGGAAGGCTAGCCCAGGGGTGACTGGGGTCCCTGCTGGTGCCCTCCTGGGTGGCAGGTGTCAAAGCACCAGGGACAAAGCACAGGGCAGGCCCTAAGACAGGAAAGAGTGGAGTCAGAAGTCATTGCAAGTGCCTGCAGCATCCAGAATCAGCACCAGCCCACCCCAGCTCCCCCTCCTCCTGGTTGGGGCAGGGTGTGTGTGGGGTCCTATCTCCCTGGCCGCTCTGTTTCCTCAGCTGTGAAATAGGGAGAATCACTCCCACTTCTAGATGCAAAAAAAAAAAAAAAAAGGTAAGGCACTGGTTGGCAGGAGGGGTACCTCTGTATGTCATCCAGGCACAGGCAGATGCTTAACCAACTGAGTCACCCAAGTGCCCCGAGTTGTACACTTTACATGGGCGAATTGCAGTGATTGTACCTCAAAATAGGTACAAAATACCTCAAAATAGCTGGATTTTTGTGTTTTGTTTTGTTTAATTAAAGGTATGAATATCAACAGGCTGCTGGAGCCTCAGGCTGGTCCGGAAGGGGCAGGCTAAGCCCATTCATGTCAGCCGAGCCCAAGGCACCCCCTGTCCCATAACCTACATGCGCCCTGGTGGACAGATTATTTTCATTACCTTCACTGATACTTGGAGGAAGGGAAACACTCCCCTACACTTACTCTGAGGCCAGGGACCCAGCGGAGCCTCTCAATGCTCCCCTGCTCCAGAGAAGGGTCTGGAGGGGAAAGGTCATTGCCTGGGACTCAGAGATTCTAAGCCTCACCCTACATTGGGAACAAGACCCAAAAGTGTTCCTCTCTCCAGCAAAAGTGCAGCCTGGTAGAGCAGGGAGCCAGACAGGCTAAAGAGAGTCCTAGCAGTGAGACTCTGGTCGCTTCATCTCCCTGAGCTCATAATGACAGCATCTGCCTTGGAGATGATGCCAGGACACCACCCGCCCCACGCAGCAGGCCCACATGTGCTCCCACTCAATGGCAGGGCAGCTTCCGTCCCCTTCCCCACGTTCATTCAGAGCATGGTGTCCATCGCGCAGTGGGCAGATGCCATGGACACTGTGTCTGGGACCAAGCCATCAGGCCATAATGGTTTCCAATAAAACTGCTTCCATGAGGCTGAGCAAATAAGATGATCTGGGAGGTCAGTGTGTCCTTAGAGTCAAGCCAAGCAGAAAAACCAGCCAGCTCACCTGTTTCTCTTCTGCGGTCCTCCCCCACTGCAGGGGCCCTGGCAAGAAAGAAAGCACCGCTCCACCCAAAGCCAACCTTCCCTGATGTGGGCACCACACGGCGCACCTGCAGAGGGGGAGGGGCAGGGGTGACTTCTGCTGCACCCAATCCGGTCCTCAGCCGTGTTCATAACTTTTGCCTGGTGCACACACAGAGCGGCAGATCTGTAGGAAACATAATCTACCTCCTAAAGAAAGCTTTTATTCACCTCTTGTTTTCTATATTTGTGTCCAGCTTTACTGAGATATAATTACATACATCGTATAAGTTTCAGGTGTGTGAGTTCAACTTGCTGATTTGAGTGGCTTAAATGCTGCAAGATGATTACACCATAGCATCAGCTAACATCTCCACCATGTCACATGATTACCATTTCTCTTTTGTGATATCTAAGACCTACTTTCTTAGCAACTTGCAAATACAGAAGACAGTGCTATTAACTATAATCACACCATGCTGTCCATTAGATCCCAGAGCTTCTTCATCTTGCAACTGGAAGCTTGTACCCTTTGGCCAATATCTCCCCATTTCCCCCACTCCCAGCTCCTGGCACTCACCATCCCCATCTCTGTGACTTTGGCCTTTGTAGATTCCACATATGAGTGAGATCATATGATATTTGTCTCTCCCTGTCTGCCTTATTTCACTTAGTATAATGGCCTCAATTTCATCCACATCACCATGAGCTCTGTATTTAAACTGGCAAAAAGTACAGGATGCTTTTTGTACTTCTGGTCAGGGAAATGATACAGAGGAAGAGGCCTCTACTTCCGCTGTCCAGCCAGGACGGCAAGGGAGAAGGTCGCTCTCTGGAGATGCAGCAGCAGGAAGGTCAGACAAAGCCCAGCGCAGAGCTTGGCCTGGCCGGCGTCTGCAGCAGACGGCTTCCCAACGAGGGCCACAGCACGGTCTCCCATCCCATCTGCTCTTCCACGGTGGACTTGGCCTTGCCCACATCCGAGGGCAGAGTCTGCCTCCCCTTGAACCTGGGAAAGCCGGTGACTCAACTGAACTCAAGCCACACCCAGGAAGTCAGATTTTCCACCTGTTTCCTAACCCTGATCTGGGAAAGCCAGCTGCCCCCTAAGGAGTCCATCCACCCTGAAGCCACCATGCTAGAGAGGCCATGTCGACTGTCCCAGGGGAGCCCTGCCTCCCAGCCGTCCCCACCACACCTGAACATATGAGTGAAACCCTCTCAGATCCTGCACACCCGCCCACCCACCAGCTTAAAAGGGGGGCTCAACACATGTCATGCAGAGCCAATTTGTCCAGCCAAGCCCTGCCCAAATTCCTGACCCACAGAATCTAGAAGACATAATAAAATGGTTGTCACCTTAAGTCACTAAGACTTAGAGTGGTTTGTCAAGTAGTAATAGTAACTGAAACACCCACTGTGTGACTTCAGGCATGCAACCTGACCTTTACAGGGCTCTGTTTCCTGATATACAGAAAGGAGTCACTCCTACCACCCCCCAGGGTAGGTATAAAGTTCCAATGGCACATGACACTGTAGCAGTCAACAAATGGTAGCATCACCTGTCACCCTGACTGCCGCCACCACGGTCCTTCTCCCACACAGCTAAGAGAGTTGAAGATGCAGATACAGAGCATGAGTCCTCCCCAAACAGCCAAAGTCCATCACCATCAGACACATATCAAGAGACAACGAAACAGCCATAAGTCACCATGCACCACAGCTGAAATCAATTCTTTTTTTTCCCTCAAGCAGGAGAGATGGAGACTGATGGGTTGGCTGTAATCTACAGTTTGTGCCAGAGGTGCATATACACATGGACTTACTCTTTTAAAGATCACCCAAACAAAAATCTTTGCTAAATTTTATTTTTATTTTAGTAGACAACATGATATTCAAATCTTTCATTCAAGCCCTTAAAAGCTCTCCAATCCTTTCACCAAGAAATTGCATTCCCAGATAGCCAGAGACAAGAATATCCTGAAATATGGGAAAATATACATTCACAAGGATGCTCATCACACCTTACTCTAAAACACCCGGAGTTGGGATGCCAGTGTCCAGGAGTGGGGAGGTCTGTCCACCCTCGACCCATGGTGATCTGCGCTCCCAGCCTCCGGAGCACTCTTGCATTGACCAGACCACGAGAGGAGGCTCAACCGTCTTCCCTCTACCAGGGCACACCACCAACCCTCCCAGCCAATTTCCCCTTCCTGCAACACTCACCTCCACCTCCACCATGGCCCACCCCAGCAGCCTCACTGGCAGGAGGTCTTTCCCACCTCTCCTTGAGATTCTCACACCCCACTCTGATCTTCATCCCCCTCCCCACTTTACTCTCCAAACTCCCAAAGACCTCTGACAATACCTTCTCTCCCACTCTGATGGGCTGCTCCTCTGCTCCAGACTCAGCCTCTCTGCCCTGCCCCCACGCTTCAACGGGGTCTCAGCTATGGGGCCCCACTGCCTCCCAGCCCCCATCACACTGTATCATGACCATCTGTGTATGCCTCCCTGCTTCCAGACCTTCTCCAGGGAAGGGTTGCACCTTATTCCTCTTTCCCACACCCCGACCTCACCCCCTACACACACCCACTGCAGGCAAATACCCCAGTCTGATGAAGGAATCCATACCTAGCTATTGAGTGAAAAATTATATCTACGTGGTGGACTATTATGCAGCCATTAAAAATTATTTACTTGGGCATTATGATAATATGCGGAAATGTTTCAGCATGTTAACTATTTTAAAAGATACAAACTGTATTTCTGACCATCTATAGGGGAGTGGTAAGTAGGAAATATAACAAAACTGGAACAATGTTTCTGGGGCCAGCGACATCAGGATGTTATTACCCTACCCCCCCCCTTTATTCTACTCCCTGCATTTTCAAAAATTTCTGTAATGAGAAAATAAATAGGAAATAAAATTAAAATCTTCTTGCACTGAGCATCTTAACATACACGAAACTTGGCTCCCGCAGTCTGATGATATGGGACACATTATGATGATGGATTATATTTTCACAGCTTCAATAAAGAGCCTTACCTCTCCTTGAGGCTATAAAATATTCAGGGTTGTTTTTATCACCTTTCACATTGAAAGCTGGTGTAGCAGCCACTATTGTCAGCCTCTGACTCCTTCAGCCAGTTCATTCCATGATGGATGGTTCCAAAACAGACAGGCTGGCTGGAGGTCTGCGCAATGAGCACAGTGGAGGGAAGGCGTGTGTCCCTCTCACAGTGATCCATGGGCTGCCTGGCCATTCCCACAGTGAGGAATTTGCATTATTTAATATTCTTGAGCTGCTGCCTTCAATAAGGAGGATATTGACTGTAATCCTCCAGCCAGGGTTTAGAATACTGTGGAAGGGCCATGCAGTATTAGATACTGCAATTTGGAATGAGCACAGGGAGCTCTCAGTTTGGGGAACCAAAAAAATGACTGTGTATGCCCAAATTATTCAAAGGGATCTTAATAACCAATCTGGAAATTACTTTTTTAAGATTTTATTTATTAACTTATTTATTTGGTGGGAGGAGAGAGTGTGTGCACACGAGCACGAGGGAGAGGTAGAGGGAGAGAGAGAATCTTCAGCAGACTCTGTGCTGAGTATGAAGCCCGGCACTGGGCTCAAACTCACACAACACTGAGATCACGGCCTAAGCTGAAACTAAGAGTTAGATGCTCAACCAAGCCATTCAGGTGTCCCAAGTTAAATTTAAGTTCTGTGACTTAAAAAAAAAAAAAGTTTTAAGTCTTTAAAAACTCTCTTATTGATGCCTATAAGTGTATATACAAACTTATATATAAGTATAAAATTAAATAGTAAAACCAATAAAATAAAATAGTAAATAGTAAAACCAATAATCTTTTTAAGATTGTATTTATTCCTGAGAGACACTGAGAGAGGCAGAGACACAGGCAGAGGGAGAAGCAGGCTCCCTATGGGGAGCCCAAAGCAGGACTGTATCCCAGGATCCTGGGATCACGACCTGATCCAAAATCAGACACTCAACCACTGAGCTACCCACGTGCCCCCAAACCAATATTTATTTAGTACAGCAATTTAAAACATTAGAAACATTGATAATTCAAGTGTTTTTATTTCTTTGTAAAAACAAATGCAAGGAGAGTAGTTGGGACGGTGCTGCTCCTGCTGACCGTATGACTGCTGGCACCTTGTCTGTGCCCAGAGACCCGTCCTCCCAAGCTCAGGTCAGCTTCCAAGATTTTACTCCGTGCACTTCTAACATCATGAAACATCTGGAGTCCGTGAGTTCTCTTGTACTCAGTGGTCCTGTATTTAGCAGCTGTAAGCGAGAGTCTCACCAGGCAACAGCTTCAACATCCCCAGGATCGGCAATTTCCTCTGTAATTCTGCTCACATTCCGCTCACATTTCCCCTCCAGGGAATCACCTTTCACTCCCTTGTTGAACATCATCTTTGTTGACCAACTCCCTCTTCTTGATTTTTCATTTTTGTAAAGCGTCACATGAGTTTATCATGGGGAGACAAGGAGGTAGCACTACCACGTGCTTTGCTGTTTGTGTGTGAACTAACAGGTGTGTGGTGGCCAACCAACAACAGACACAGAAAGAAGTGACTTGGTCACAGTCCCCAGTGCACATCTGTCATTTATTTAGCGATCTGTACACTGAGAAAGTAGTAGCAAAGTTTGTACTCTAGGCAGTCCTCATGGTTACCTTGCCATGGTAGCTCAAGTTTGATCCACGTGGCTGTGGGTCTGGCGTGATTTAACTGGAACTGTGGGAACTGAAATCTGTACAAACCTGACCTTTGCAAAAAGAAGACTATTTATGCTCAGGGAATTTGGCCAGGGGCAGGTGTGGCATTTGTTCACTTGGTCACTCAAACATGTGCTCACCTAGCATCTGGCCAGTGGCAGGTGCTGAGCCATGTAAGAGGAAGCAGATATGTCCAATATATGTATCTACTGAGGTCTCATGGGGTAGGATTCTAGGTCCTGTGTTTCAGTCTGGGTTCCAGTCCTGTCTTATGATCTGAGCTGAGTCACTCTCCTGGTTGGGACTGGGAATGAAGATTCTTTAGTCGTAAGTAACAGAAATTGACACAGGCTGACATACACAAGAAGGAAGTTCCTGGAAGGTTCTGGAAGAGCTACAGAATCAAGGACAGCATAGCAGTTGGACAAGGGGCCTCACAAGGAGCAGGAACTAGGCACAACTGGGAATTCAAAGTGAGAATCCATAACTAGTTCAGTTATCTACCGCTATATAACAAATCTCAAAATTCAAGGGCTTCCAACAGAAACCACTGCTCTTGTTCATGAATCTGCCACCTGGCTAGGTCTTGGTAAAGATGCATGCACCCCCTGAGCAACCTGCCCAGGGTCTCCCAGCTGATAAAGGGTGAGGAGGTCCCTGGAAGGAGAGAGGGGCACACCCCAGGGGCTGACTCCCAGGATCCAGGCAACCACTCATCAGCCATCTAGACCCATCAGGCAACTGGGAGCCAGACACAGGTTGGGGACACTCTGGGCAAAACTGTAATCTTTCCAAAAGAATAACAAATGTCTTCTGCAGTCAGTAGTCTGAAAATGGGATAGAGGACTGGCCTCAAACAGGAAAGACCTAAGAGACAGAACAGCCCCAAGCAGGTGCGGGACTTGGGATCCTGCTTCAAAGCCAGCAACCAGAAAAGAGCATTTTTGAGACAAATGGGGACCTTGCCAAGATGGATGAGAATCAGATGGGAAGGCATTAGTGCTCGTTCTGTCATGGAGGGTGGCGGCACTTGGTCAGGTAAGACACGTCCTGGCCTACTGAGGTACAGGTAAGATGACAGGAGTCCTAAATTGGCTTAAAAATTCTTCAGTCAGGGGATCCCTGGGTGGCTCAGCAGTTTAGCATCTGCTTTTGGCCCAGGGCGTGATCCTGGAGCCCTGGGATCGAGTCCCATGTTGGGCTCCCTGCATGGAGCCTGCTTCTCCCTCTGCCTGTGTCTCTGCCGCTATCTGTGTCTCTCGTGAATAAATAAATAAAATCTTTTAAAAAAATTCTTCAGTCAAAAGGAGAGGAAAGTTAATGAAGGAGGCATGGTGCAATCTTCAGAGCAGCTGGACCAAGGCCATGGGCAAGGAGCGATCCCAAATACTACTTCCTCTACCTTACCACATACTTGAAAGTTTCATTGAAACTTTTTTGAAATTGGGGTGCCTAGGTGACTCAGTTGGTGAAACGTCTGTCTTCAGCCCAGGTCATGATCTCAGGGCTCTGGGATAGAGCCCCACTTCGGGCTCCCTGCTCAGCTGGTAGTCTGGTGCTCCCTCTCCCTCTGCCTCTCCCTCCTGCTTGTGTGCTCACTCTCTCATGCTCTCTCTCTCAAATAAACAAATAAAATCTTTTTTTAAAAAAAACTTTTTTGAAATTGAAAAAAAACTCTAAAAGCTGATACTAACAATATAAGTAGCTGCGTTTTATGTAGATTTATGTCCAGTATACCGACTATTTCACCCAATACTCACAGAAAGCCCAGGTGGCTTGTAGTTCTCTCTGCCTCACAGGCGGGGAACCAGGTTCTGAGGCTGAAGCACCTGCCAGCTGGGCCAAGACCAGAGCTCAGGCCCCCGGAGTCTAGGCCCCAAACTCCAGCACTGGTGGCCCCAAGGTTCAGGGCTACAACCTCTGTAGGGTAGAGGAATACAGGAAGCCAGGCGAGCCCAGAGGAAGCCCCAGGCCTGAGCTGGCGATCCTATCCCTGCTTGGGGCAGCTGGGACCTCTGAGCTGCTTTGTTCTCCCTCAATGGGCCATTCAGCCCAGGACTCTGGGGGACAATAGCTTCCAGTGTACAAGGAGGCAGTGCCCATCCTGGACAGCACAGTGGCTCCCAGGTGGGCCCTTCACCCTGAGCTGGCTGGCAACTGCTTCTTGGGTTCAGACAGAAGAGCCTGGATGCTATTCGGGACAAGCCTATGCATGTTGCTTTGCACACGCTGTCCTGCCTGCCTGGAATGTACTAGAATGCCATGTCCCAAAGGGCATCACTCCCTCACCTGGGGAATGCCACTCCCTTCAGTGCCAAAGCACCTGTCCTCTCTAGAACTGCGACCATCCCCTACCCCCACCCCTCATTCTGTGAAAGTGATCCCTTCTCTCCCTGGCCCTTCTCAATTGCCTTTAACCACACACATGGATGTAACGGATGCACTGCTGCATGCTCAGCATGACCACACCAGGCAGTCCTGGGTTCAAATCCCAGACCCTTCTAAGCCAGGCACATAATCAGAGCTCAACGGATCTCCTGTCCCTGCCCTGTCAGTTCCTCCATACAGTGTGGAGATCAGGAGTGTGGGTTCTGCAGGCAGATGGGCTGCATTCAAACCCCAGCTCTGCCCCTTATGGGGTTTGACTCTGGGCCAGTGCCCAAACCTCAGCTTTCTCCCCTGTAAAATGGGGAAAATACATACAACACCAGGTTTTGTTAGGATCCAATAAGATAATGGACTTAACATCACATCTGCATATAGTATGTACTCAATAAATGGCTAATCATAATGATGGCTTTTATGTTTGTTTTACAGTTATTTAATACTAAAGTCCACACAGGTCATTCTGCGCGAGGGCCGCAGGATACCATTGCAGTGAGAAAGAGGCATCTCTCTTACAGGGCCTGGTTTAACTAGGACTCCCCAGGGTACTCTGCCGGACACAGCTCTCTCTCAATGGCACCCAAGACCCTGGGAGAGACAGGCTCACATTTCAAGGACACAGCCTGGACTGCGAACACAAAATGAAACCGGGAGCAAAGAGTTATCGAAACGTGCCTTCTGGGACCTGGAGCATTGGCCCCAGAGGCAGTGAGACCAGAGAAGGGATTCAAGGGGCCGTCTAGGAGAGCAGAGAATAGAGAGCAAACTGTTCTGTGTGCCAGCTGGGAGACCTGAGTGGAGAGACAGGGCTGCAGCCCATAGGGGCTCACAGGAAGACATCACCAAAGCAGAGCCCCAGGGGACACGATGCCAAATGGGTGTGAACACCTGAAACAGACAGCCAAAAGACACTTCTCGATACTGTCCTACCTGGTGGTGTGGCATCATTTAATGCCGGTGGTCCATCCTTCTTCCCTCCCCTGTCCCCTCCTAGCTGGATTGCCAGGCCTGGGACTCCACAGCCCTCCTGGTCCATTCCCACTTGGGTGATTACCCCACCTGAGCCATAGACTTCTCATTCTCTGTCCTTTAAATGTTGGTGAACCTCGGGTTCTATCTGAGCTGTCTCCTCTCCCTGCTCTTACCCCTCCTCACCCTCCCCACCCCAGCAACATGGGCATCTTCTGTGCCCAGAACACAGTGGCAGCTCCAGAGATATTCCAGTGAGTGAGTGAGTGAGTGAGTGAGTGAGTGAGTGAATGAGTAAATGAATGACAGCAATGAACTTGCTCCTCAATACTGCACGTCCAGCATCTAACATCACCCCTCCCTCCCCCAGCCTCTAAGGGGGAGCAGTAAATGTCTGTTGAACAAAGTGGAAAAAAATGTCCCACCTCATTGGTATTCAGACATAAATTAAAACAAATATTTTTCATCTATGATATTTGCAGAGGTCGAATGAATTAGGATACCAAATGCTGATTAGCATGTGGCAAAACAGAAAAATTCTCTGGAGAATAATTTGGCAGTGTCAAGAACATTAAACACATTCATAATTTTTACATAAAATTGCATGCATAGGATTCTCTCTTAAGAAATTATTCCAAAGTTAGGGGGAGGGATGGGACTAGGGTATCATCTTATATGACTGGTGCTCATTGGCTCAGCATCAGGAATGCTTATATAAGGGGAAAAAAGCCATCTCATTATCCAACAATCAGGGGGTGATTAATTGAACTGTGGCACACCTATCACAGGGATAATGCACAGCCAATGAAAGATGGCATCTTGGGGCGGGACTGAGGTTACCAGTTAGGCATCCCTCTCACCTACTGGACTTGAGACCACACAGGGAAGGTGGACAAGAGGGAAAATTTTTTAAAAATATGCTTTATTTTATGTATGCTTTATTAATGGTAATGGGGGTGGAGCCAGGGACCCCTAGTCTACAGCCCCTCCCCTTGGGCCTGTAGGGGTTGAGAGGTTTAAAGGCTGGCATCTGCAATGAAAGACCTGCAGGCCCCTCCTTGGAACAGCCCCCAAGATGAGGGGTCCAGTGGGTAGGGGAGGAACAGGTGGGATGCCAGACAAGGATTCTTAACCCCCTAGAATTCCAGCCTGTCCCCTACAGCAAAGGAGGGCCAATTTTATCATTTATAGGGCCCAGTGCAAAAATGTAGAGCACCTTGTTCAAAAAGCAGGGGGAAAGTATCATTTAAGATACTAAAATATAACGCTCTTTCATTTTCCCCATGACTTGCCATGGTGTTATTGCCACTTAATGCCAATAGAAAAAAATAAAAGTTTAAATTACTAGTAAGCATGAATAGTGCCAGTCATCATTCTATTATGCAATTCCAGTTTTAAATGCAAATGTGAGAGTATTTAACTGGAATGCAAAATCACTGAAATACACAATTCCTATCTGGTAGCTTCCATATGCACATGTAGCTCACTCTTACAGGGCAGTGGGAAACCAGCTTATCTGGTTTTATTTCACTTTTTGATGTTTGTACATCCCACACACGCTCCTCCACCCTTGGCTCAATGATGAATAAGGGTTGAAAGGAAAGGACCATGGATGTCCCATCCTCTCCTTTCCTTTCTTTCTGGGTCATCATTTTCAGTATCACTGATTAGCTCACACAAGGATATAACATGGGTAAGAGGGTATGATAACCAGCTTCCTTGGTCCCTCATGCGCTTTGGAATGTCACTTCCTCCCTTCAGTATCCAAATCAAGTTCTGGTTCAGAAGAGTGGCTTCTCCAGGCTGTGAGCACCCACCGCTGCCTGCAGAGTCATGGGCACAGAACGCACAGGAGCTCAGTGGCACTCAAAGCCCACATGTGGTGTGTACAGGAGCCGCACAAAACAGCCAAAACACATGTTGTGTGCATCACCTCTGCTCAGGTGCCCGCCCTACCATCTCATCACATGTCACTTATAAAATCTGGGTTCAGATACAAAATTATAAAAATTTCAACAAGGCAACAGCACAACATGAAATCAAAAACAGGAGGGTGCAACTGGACAAGTTCCAGCCAAGCACTGGAAAACTATTATAGGGTCATGCTTCTTTTAAAAAGTCGCCTTCAACATGGTTTATGTTTATATAGAGTGATTATAGTTCTTATTAAACACAGATGTGAGCATTAAAAAAAGACTGGAAGGAACTCCCACAAATTGCTAACAATGTGCATAACTGTGCGGTACTCTGGAGACTGTCCTTTCCCCTTCGTCCCCGTGGTGACTCCAGTCCTGGTCCTTAAACCCAGGGTTACACATAGCCATGCTTCCCCTTCTCAGGACCCATAACACCTCTTGCCAAAAACATCCCTTAGCTCAGTGGGCCTTCAAGGATAAAACCCAAAAGCTGTAGCAAGTGTAAAACAACCAGGAGACAATGTGGAAAAGTTTTATTAGAATTTGATTCCCATCTTGCAGGAAGAAAATGAGAAAAAGCCTACTCCATGACTGCACCAATCTTTCAGTTAGGATTGATTAAAAATAAGTGAGTATGTTGCTTACACCGTGGGAGCTGACCCCCTCAACAGTTTGGGGAAACTGGTAACAACAGTAACCCCTCCACATGGGCAGACCTTTAGTGTCTACGTGGCCTTTGCGCCTCAGGGCTGTGTGACGACCCAGGGAAGGAGGCAGTGCAAGGAGCCTGAGGCTCCGAGAGGTGGTGTGGCTGAACCGAGAACACCCAGAGGTGTGCCCCCTGCAGCTGCCTTCACTGCCCCCACCCCTGAAATGGAGACAGCATGAGCTTGGAAAACTCTAGGATTGTGATGGAAGTGATGTTCCTAACTGGAAGGGAAGGGGCGACGATTCAGCCGTCCATCCACAGCTTGATTTTCCAAACCAGAGGCTGGATCTACCCACTGTTCCTTGGAGCTGGCTTTAGGGCAGTGCCACAAGCGACACCATCTGAGCCTCCACTGCCCTGTGGAGTGCCGATGGGGTGAGGTCAGCCAGTCTGACAATGGTTCTAAGGGCTATTCTAACTCTCACCCCTAAGAAGGAGGCATTACTGTTGGCAGACAACATTTATTGAGCCCTGACCAGGCCCCAGGCTCTGGGCCGTGCATGTTTACACCCATCGAACCCATCTCACACCATGAATGCACTGAGGGTGTTCCTTCCATGGAGCAGGGTGGGGGGCTCATGACATGTCACAGCATCAAACTGTACATCCCACATTTCAAGTGCTCTAAGCAGCAATCCAGAGAAGACGCTAAGACTCCATAAGAATGTGTGACCTGCCCAAGATGGTGAACCCAGAGTCAGACCCCACTTGGAACGCAGGTCTCCTGACACCAGATCCTGGGATATCTCATTTGGCTGGAAATGCATTCTCAGGAAGGCCAAGGATGAAAAACCAGAACACAGCAGCTTTGACTACAATAAAAGAGATCACGGATGGTTCCTAAAACACAAAGCAAACGCATCAAACTCCCTCATGGTTTTGGGGACATCATGGCCATGAGTGCCAGGACAGCCCCCTGGTCTTCTGGATAACTGGGAGAGAGGGTGTTGTCAGCTACAAATCAAAGAATCTTGGCCTAAAGTGTGATGCAATGAGGAAATGTGCCGGCTGATGGAACTAGACGCCCAAAGGTGGGTAGACAGCAGGCCTGATTAACCCAGGGAATCACAATGTCCTCAGCTGCCACTCGCTCTCTGCCCAGACACCAACAGGGTTGTTGGCTTAGGACTTACTGCCTTCGTGATCTCAGAGCAGCTGCCGGCAACAATGGGGGATTCCCTGTTCCTTCACAAGAGAGAGACCGGCTTCCTGCAGCTCTGCTTCCCACTCAACCCCCAGAACTGTTTCCCATGTCCTGAAACCAGTCAGTGCAAGAGGGACACACTGCTCTTAAGACCAAGCTGGCCCAGCCTACGGCCACAGGTCTCTGGCTGGAAACCACTATGCTCTTGGTGGGGTGAGGCACTGGGTATTGGGGAGGTTAGTCTCAGTACCCTCCATAGGGGGCACATGTGGCTGAATGCTGGTCTCTCGCCAACAGCATGCCTCTCCAGTGTGGTCTAGGCCTGGGCAGAAGGTAGATATTATTCCCACGCTATTAGTTCAAAACACAAGGACATGCAGTGGAAAGTGCCCGAATGCCAGGTTCAGACAAGCCTGCGACATCCCCCCAACCATACCAACTCCTTGTCTGAGCCCTGGTTTATTTCTTCAACCACACAGTCTGTGGGAATATGCCCATGGCCCTGAAATCACATGGAACTTATGCGGATGGCAAGCATATGGGGTCAACAATGCAGAGGTGCCTTTCTTTCCGTGGACAGGAGAGGTGCGCATGTATGACAGAGGTTAATGGCTGAGATGGCTGAGGGAGGAAAAGCTGGGACTACGGTCCTAGCAGGAAAGGGTGGCCCTCAAGTGCCTTCCCCTCCAGGTGCCTGGGAGAGACTACTGCTTCCCAAAGAGGCCCAGCCTCTGCCACCTGCCCTGGGCCGTTGGCCCCCCGTGTCTGACCCCTCACTGCCTGCCGAGGACTACACCCAGCAGAGAATGGGCCTGGAAAACACAGCTAGGTGAAAGGGATGAAGGGATTTGCAGACCAGTCTAGCCTAGGGACACCCACTTCACTCACCCCAAAGCTCAGCTCTGTGGCTGCAGCAAGGGAACACACAGCCAGACCTCCCGGCACTCTCCTACCCCTGGCAGTCCCTCTCTCAAGGGTCCAAGTCCTTCTACTGTCTTGAGAGACTTAATCGTACTGCTCTTCCCAACACCCACCCAATCTTTACAAAGTTCTCTGTGTCCCAGGGTGGCCTGCACCCATGCTTAGTGATCACAACAACACTCAATCAGCTGAGCTGTGCCAAGAGTTGTGGGAAGGGGGGATTTAAAAAAAAAAAAAAAGCTGCTCTAATTCATACCAAGGTATGAATGACTAACAACACCTAAACTCTTCCCAAAGTATTTGAGATTTTACAAGAGACTCAGGAACTCAAGCAGGACTCCCACTGGCAAAGATGGTGTTAAATGTGAGAACTAAAGGATGAGGAGTCAGCCATGAGAAGAACAGGAGGAGGATATTCTAGATAGAGAACACAGCCAGTGCAAATACCATGAGGTAAGAAAAAAAAAAAATGACCTGCAGGTCATCTGGATGGCTCAGTTGGTTAAATGTCTGCCTTCAGCTCAGGTCATGATCTCAGGGCCCTAGGATAGAGCCCCACATCTGGCTGCCTGCTCACCGGGGAGCCTGCTTCTCCCTCTCCCACTGCTCCCCCTGCTCCTGCTCTCTCTCTCTCTCTCTCTCTCTTGCTATCTCTGTGTCAAATAAATAAATAAAATCTTAAAAAAAAAATGACCTGCTTAAGGCACAGGAAGTAGACCAGAGCCACTGGGGTGTAGTGAGCGAGCATTTGTAGGCCAAATGACCAGGTGGAACAGGAATCTGTACACCTGGGTCTTTTGCAAAATCTCAGCATCTATTATCTGCTCATGAAGCTCTTCCAGGAACCTTATAAATTATACCAGTGTCATTGATTACATGCCTCCAATAGACCAAGCACTGTGCTGGGTATTTTCTGTATTAGCATAATCACTGATTGTCCCAACAAGCAATAATGCAAGATAAGTTATTATTCTTTCTCCCTTTATAAAGGGAGAAAGTGAAGCTCAGAAAGGTTTAATAACTTGTCCAAGATTATACAGCATATGAAGAATCAGAAGCCAGATTTGAACACAAGTCTATCTGACATCGAAATCTGTGATCTACCCTGTGCTCTGAGCACAAAAGGCAATATACAACACTGGGCGAGTCTTTTTTCATGCAAGGAGGCCAGAAATCTCATATAATTCTAACAATTATAGTTATTGCTTCCTCTCCTAGACCCTACCGTCCCTAAGAACAAAAATTTCTGATCTTGCTGGTCTCGGATCCCAGCCTCCAAGCTCTATGTCCCATATATCTTGGCACTCAGTCTGGGACATGGACAAGGTCAAGACTCGGTTTCTTCCATAAAATGGGGATGGTCTTGTGTGAGGTCCCAGCATACAGAAGGTGCTAAGCATACTTCAGCTGCCAGTTAACAATTTAGAGTTCTGAGCTGGCTCCCTCGTCCACCAACCCACCTGACCCTCACAACCCACCTGACCCTAAGACCTGGCAGGCAGGATGGTATTATTCATCCCCTTCTACAGATGGGGAAACCAAGACTTCGTGCGAAGAGCTTCCTCTCAATATCACAGAGCTCCCTTCTAGAACGTAGGCTGCCCAAGGGCAGAATCTTGGTCTAGTCCCCAGGGCTAAAACAGTGACTGGCACGTAGAAGGTGTTCAGTAAATATTTGTTGAATGAATGAAGAGGAATTAAAAACATCACTTCTTCCTCAAACTATGCACCTCCCCCTCGCTCTCCTCTGCTAAGAGCTGGTAAATGTATGGAAGAAAGCTGGGAAGGAAGAGGGTGGGATGAAGAAGGAATTAATGTTTGCAGATGTCCACTATGGGTCAGGCATGGGGCTTTGTACTTTTAATTACAGAGTCCTGCATCCTATCCCATCATCCTCAGTATAGAGATGAGAAAACAGAGATTTCCTGCAGAAAGCCAGACCGGAATGACCTGCCAAGATCCCCTCTCAGCCAGAGCCAGAGCACTAGGGCACCTGCCAACAACCCAGAGGCCTCTTCACCCTCCAACGCTCGTGACTCGGCAGCCTGCAAGCAGAAAGCACACCCCAACGCTGGCTGATTCTTCCTCAACCTCACCGAGGCAGGCAATAAAGGGCCGCCTTCAGCTCCCTGGGCCCCTGGAAGCCCTAGCTTGGGGGCTGAGCCCTCACCCAGCCAGGCAGCCCTGTCCCCCCTCCCCCCACCCCCATCAGCAAAGCATGACTCAGCGGTTCTCCTAGGGGAGCGGGGAAGCACCACCCCTCAGCATCCCTCCACCCAGGTTACACACCCAGCCTCTGCTCTCCGGGACCAGGGCCCGACAGAGGGGTCCCGCCTCGCGCTGGTCCCGCGGTCCCAGGCCTCTGCAGGGCTCGGGCTCCCACTCGGCCTCATTTCCGGCGGGGCCAGGCACTAGGTACGCGGACACCACCCAGGAGTCGAATCACCGCCTCCAAGCCCACACAGGTTCCCTGACACAGGCACCCACGCGCGCCAGGCCCGCGGAGCGCAGTGCCCACGGCCCCTCCCACCGGGGCACCCACCCGGGGACCTCTTGCCACCAACCCACAAACACTTATGCTGCCAGTCTAGCAGCCCCTGGGGAAGGTGCAGCCAGTCCCTAACCCCCCCCCCCCACCTCCGAGGTCTCGGGCACAAGGGTCCCCACTGCTGCATGCAGACACCCCACGGCTAGCTCTCCCCATCTTCAACCAAGCATTCTCTCCGCGGGCCCCTGGCTGCGGCTTGGGAGCTGTCCCCACCGTTCTCTGGGCAGGGTTGTAGGGGGACCCTGGGAAGTCACTGATCCTTCAGCTCTGACCAGCTGGGTTCGACCACCTCGGGGTGGGGGTTGGGCTTGGGCCAATTTAAGGGATTTCAAACGCAGAGCCCGTTTGGGATGGCATGTCCCACTTTTGGGGGGAAATTCTGACAGTTTGGGGCCAGCTCCTTCTGTCTCAGTATAACTCACTGGGAATAAAAGACCAACCCCAAACCCGCCGCCTTCTCCCACCCACGAGGGGCCCCTGCCTCTGGAAGCACAGGGAGGGGCCCAGGACAGCGAGCCTCTGGAGGGATGGGGGGCGGGGGATTGGGAATCTGGCAATGAATTTTTTTCCCCCCTGGATCCCTCTTCGTCTCCGGGGAGTGGGCAGCCTAGAAAATTCTGTGGGCTTTGGGCTGGGCTGAAATGGCAAACCCAAGATTCCAAGCCATTACATCTCCCGGTTTCTTCGCCAGGTTAGCCGCAGAAACGGCCTTTTTGCAAACGATGGCCAGGGCCGATTCGAGATGCCGCCAGGCCTGGGGGCCGCAAGCTGCCCGCCGGAGGGCGGCGCGGAGGAGGGCGCTGGACAGCGGAGGCCGGCACCCTCGGGCTCCCTCCCTCCGGGACCCGGGGCGGGGCGGGGTGGGGTGGGGTGGGGTGGGGGGGACACGACACACAGCGCGCGGTCCAAACCTTCGGAGGGCATTCGGTGCGACGGCATCCCCACGCCGCGGCCGGCCGGAGGGGGCCTCAGACAACACGTACGTTACCTTCAGTCACATAGCTGTGGTCCCGCAGGAAGCTGTGGTTAATTTTCCGCGTGTCCGTGTCCTCGCCCATTGAAGGCCGTGCCCGGTGCCCTGGGCATGCCCCGCCGCCGCACACCGATGCAATCCGCAGAGGTCGCGCCGGGCGCGCGGGCCATGCCGCCGCAGCCTAGCAGGGGCGCGGGCCGCCGGGGCCCCGGGGGGCGGGCATCGCGGCCGGGGGGCGGCCGGGGACGGGCGGGGCGGCCGGGGCGGGCGCCGCGGTCAGGCGAACGCGCGGCGGGCGGGCGGCGGCCGCGGGTGGGGGCGGGCCGGGGCCCGGGCGCGCATCCCGGCCGGTGCGCGCTGCGTGGTGCGCCCGGCGGCGGCGGCGGCGGCGGCGGCGGCCTGGAGCCCGGGCGCCTGGCTGCGCGGCGGCGGGAGGGGACGCGCGCGGCGCTGCGCCGACCGAGCCGGGGCCGAGCCGGGCTGCGCGGGCTGGGGCCGCCGCCGCCGCCGCCGCTCCGCAGGCCCCTCCCTCGCGCCGCCCGCCCTCCGCCCCCGCGGCCCGCGCAGCCCGCCGCCCGCCGCCCGCCGCCCGCCGCGCGCCCGCCGCCCCGCGCCCTGCAGGTGGAGCCGCGCCCCGGCCCCCGCGGGCGGGCCCCTTCGGCGGCCGGGGGTGCGCGCGCGGGAGGGGGGAGGGGGCGCCTTGGCCGCCCAGGTGCCGGATTTGCGGAAGAGATGCCCCGCGATGGAGGGGTTAGAAGAGGTAGGGCGGGCGGGCAGCTACCGGGGGGCACACTGGAGCACTGAAGACTCGAGAAATGCGGTGGGGGGCAAGCGCCCCTTCGTTGGTAGAGGAGGGTGGGTCGTACAAGTTGAGGACCCCTGGAGCGCAGAACTGGACCGGTGGGGGCGGGGCGAACCCGCATCCTCCGAGGTAAAACTCCGGGAAGTTGGCCTCCCCCAGGCAGAGCTCCGTGATCTATCCTCTCCTGCGCAGTCTTCTACGTACCGGTAAAGATGAAGTATAGAAACAGCGCTGGGAGCACTCCAGGCTGGAAAACGGGCCCCTCTACCGGGCTCCCTGTCCACCAAACCCAGGGCTTCTGCCAAACGGGAGCCTCCCGGCCTCCTTTCCCTTAGTCACCAGGTCGGCTCTGCATCACACACAGTGCCTGGCACAGAGCAGGCCCTCAAAAAGTATGTCCCCCTCTTTTGTCCAAACTAACCACTTGCCTGAGGGATGGAGTTCCCTGCGGGGAGCACAGGTCTTACTGGGGGCTTTTGGGGGAGGGGGGAATGGACCCCCCAGTACCTTCCTAGGTGCTCAGCAAAACCACTTTGGAAAAGAAGGAAAGGTGGAGGCTGCACGGGACGGGTAACAAATGCTGAGAGGCCTTCAGCCCCAAGTGGAAGAGGGAGCTCGGAACCCCCAGTCCCACAATGCTGCGAGGCTCTGCTTCTTTCAGCTGATTTTCTGGGGACTCCAGGCAGCTCCCCAAACTGCAGGGGGGCCATAGGAGTCCAGAAGGGGCAGGGGCAGAAGGACGGGATCAGGGAGACTGGGGCAGGTGGTCACTGCCTGAGGTTTCTCCCCCCGGGAGTGGGAGTTTGTCAGCTAGAGATGGGCTTTCATGTGACAGAAGTGCCCAGAATGGACCCATGAGGAGGCCCAGCCACCCCTGCCCCGGGTTTAATGGAAAGGGCTGGACTCCTAAGAGTCCTGGGGGCTCTGTCAGCACCACCACCTGCTTCCAGAATGACCCCCCCCCCCCACCTCTCCCACCCTCAGCTTGGGCACGGTGTCCGCCTCAGCACAGATGTGCAGGTTTAGTGCAAGGACCAGGTAAACGCAGGTCAGATGTGTTTGCTCTTCCTTGTTGTGAAGGAGGCTGATGTCCATGTCCTCTCCCACCCACCAGCCTGGCTCATTCTGCTCTCTCCCTCATGCCTGGGCTGCCTGAACCTCACATCCAGAACCCAGCACCCCACTCTCTTTCCATACTCTGCTCACCTCTCTAGTTCCATGTAGCAAAAAGACGGCAGCCTCCAGCTCCGGAAGACACAGGCTGGGTTCAAGTCCTGACAGGGAGGGGGCGGGCAAGCACAGCCTCACCTGTGAGATGGATATGATCACAGAGCTGGTGTGGCCAGTTCATGCTCAGTAGGGGCCTGGCCTCATCCACACTCTGGAATGTTAGCTGTCACCATCATCATGCTGAGACTTGCCTCCTCTCTGATCTTAGGGAGGACCCCCTCACCCCATCCTCCCCAACTAACAGTTCTGTGGAAGCACCCACCCCACCTTCCAGGATGCCCTGGAACACCATAGAAACAGCCCTGTCCTGGTCTAACACAACACACCCCTTGGCCCGCTTCTGAGCCAAGTGGGGGACCCCGGACCTGATGGGGACCCCAGGATACAGCATCAGCCCCTCTGCACTCTCCACCTGCACAGTCTTCTCTGATTTCCTCCAGGGTCCTCCAGACTGTCTCCTCCAATCCCCTGAAGCACCTCCCCCATCAGAACCAAGGCCCTTACCTCAACCTCCTGCCCACCCACCCCCCACCTGCACTCATCCCTGTGTAATCCATTGCTTCCTCTTCGTGTCTGCAAATATCCCTACCTGCTCAGCGCAGGGCTGAGCTCCAGATCTTTCCTCTTGGTCCCCCCATCCCTAGTCTCTCTCTGTATACCTCTCCATTGATTCGTCCATGACAAGTGTTTCTGGAGCATCTACTGTGTGCAGGCACATTCCCAGCACGGGGGTAACATGGGGAACAGAACAGATAAAACTCTCCCCTCCCGTGGGGTTGATCCCCTAGTGAGGCGAGATCAACAAGGTGAAGTAAGTACATAACATGTAGGTCAGGCAGGGACGGGGATGGATGGGGGGGGTCTATTGTACAAAGCGGGAGTGGCAAGGACCTCTGTGATACAGTGAAATTTGTCAGCAATCCCCTTGGGGCTCCCCACAGCAAAGCCTGACTAGCTACTAGCATGGTGCCCTTCCCCTTCACAACCAGAATGCCACAGGACACACCTGCATTCCACATCTCCTCTCTGCACCCCATCACTTGCTGCTAGAGCCCTCCACCAACCTGGCCTCTTATCACCATCCCACCCTCCTCCCCAGAGGGAAACTGGTCTCAGCAGAGTTGAGGATGACTTTCCTGTTCCTAGAACCGTGGATGAGTCTTTGGCCTCCTCCCGTGGCTGACCTCTCAGCAGCCTTCACCCTGTGGGTCACCCTGCCACTCCTTCCCTCTGCTTTGGGGACCCCATCTTCTTCTGCCTCTCAGCTGCTTACCAAGTTATGCCCTTTCTGGTGGTCCCTGAAATATCGTGTCTCAACTGATGTTTAGTTTGTGTAGAGAAAAGCATACAAAAGTTAGATGTGCTGCTCCCTGGACTGTCACGGGGCAAACATTGATTTAACTACCACCCCAGTGGGGAAAAGAAGACCTTGCCATCCTCCAAAGGCTCCTCACCCCCCACTCTGACCACCCCGCAGAGAGCCCTATCTTGACCTTGACTTCTAACTCTGTGATTTCCTTGTCTGGGGGGCTTTCTGCAAAGAGAATCACAGAGCATGAGTGTTTGGGGATCTGGTTTTGTTCAACATTCTGTTTCTGAGGCTCACTCCTCAATGGCATATTTGTGACCTTATTTTATTCTTTTTTCATTATTGTCTAATATTCCATTGTGGAAATGCTCTGCAGTTTCTTCTGTGGATGGGCACTTCACTTGCTTTGGGTTTGGAGGTTCTTCTGAATACAGCTATGTCTCAGCATGCACCTGTACCCACTTCTGTGGGGTGCGTGTAACTCAGCGAGGAATTGTGGGTGACGGGGTCTATGCATGCTGGGCTTTAATAGCTGATGTCTAAGAGTTTACCAAGGAGGTAATACAGGAGAGTTCCTGTTGCTCCCAAACCTCCTGAAATGAATTGTCATTGTCTGTGACTTTAGTAGTTCACCACTTGCAGTGCGGCACTCACATCCTCTCTGGCAACCGAGACTGGCTCTCCTCCTCATCCCCACTCAAGATGGACTGGAATCAACCTCTACCCATCACCCTCAAGTGATTGTGTCCTGTGAATCTTCCAGTCCCATTGACTTGCCCTCAGAGCTCACAGATCACCCTCCTCCTACCAGCCTCTCTGCCCCACCAGAACTCAGGGGTTCACCCCTTCCTCACATGGGCAGAAAGCTGACCCTGTTCACTTTCCTGTTTACTACATTTCTAGGCTCCCAGCTGCCACATACTAACATCTAAATCCAGAGGTCTTCATGGAAGAACTCCAAACTGCATCTCTGGCCAATTTCCTGTGTGCACCGTTGCTCCCTGAACATCTGCAATGTCCCCAGCAAGGCAGGTGCCTTCCAGGCTCTGCATTTGTGTATGTTGGTCCCCTGCCTAGAATTTGGTCCCACATGCCAATTTTCCCCATTTGGAGTCAGCCTAAAAGGTCATGGTGAACAGTAATTCCAGAACCAGTCACCATTCATCAAATGCCTGAAAGGAAGTCCCGGTGCTGACCTCACATACCAGACTTCCTCCTTCTGTGCAAAGGGTGGATTTGCACTCCTGCTCCTTTTAAAATTGGTTATAGGCATGAGTCTTGCTTTGGGCAGTGAAATGAAAGGGAAATGACTTGCATCTCTTCTGAGCTGGAGCTTTACAAGCCTGAGTGTGGTTTGCCAGATTCTTTTTTTTTCCCTCCTGACTCAGGGTCTTGAAAAAAGCACCCATCAAGATAAGGCTTCAGGATGCATGGGTGGCTCAGTCTGTTAAGTGTCTGCCTTCAGCTCAGGGCCCCAGGATCAAGCCCACTTTGGGCTACCTGGTCAGCAGGAAATCTGCTTCTCTCTCTCCCTCTGCTCCTCTCCTTGCTCACTCTCTCTCTTTCTCTCTCAAATAAAAAAATTAAATCTTAAAAAAAAAAAAAAGAGTCTCCACCAGCTGGGGTCCCTGAACAGGGACCCCTATAAAATGTATAATGTGAATGAGAGATACACATATGATGTGTTTGGTCACCAAGATTTGCAGGTTGTTTATAGATGTATATGACTTCTCTTCTCCCAACTGTGACATCCCTATACGCCACATGGTGGCTATGCACTTCACATACGTTATCTCCTTCTGTCCTCCAAGCATGAGCACCCTGTCTCAGCCAGAATGGACTAGGAGGTATCGCAGCAATGAATAACCTTCCACATGCAGCAGTGGACAGAATCTGTCTCACTCAGGATCCCAGCTTGGCTGCACCTTTGATCCTCGCCATCTGTACTCTGGGGACCAGGCTGATGGAGCAGCCCCAAAGCTGGACGAGCTGGGCTCCTGGCAGAGGCAAGGGAAAGACGGAGGCCTTGAGTTCACTCTTGGAGCTTTATTGCCTCAATTAGGTCCCATAACCACCACCCATGAGTTCAACAGGGCAGAGAGGGACACTGTAGGTCACATGGCCACGTGACCTCAATGGAGCACACAAGACAACCCTCCCCCAAGAAGGAGTTGCATATGGTTTGCACAACAATGCAATCTACTATAGTACTCAATTTATAAGGGAAAACAGAGACAAAAACAACAGGCACCAAGTCACTTTTCCCAAGTCACCTAGCTAGTCAGTGGCAGAGCCTTATTCATCTCTTGTGAACCCAAAACTTATATAGTCAACTCATACTAGCTGGTACTAATTTATCTGCTTCTTGCCACTTTTGCCTCTATGACCACCCAGATCCCCAGATCCACCCTGGGATCTGGGTGGTCTCTCGGTATCGCCACCACCATGAACCATCTGTTTCATCCTATAGAAGTTTCCTGGAACAGTGCCAGGGTGGATCTTCTCACAGTAAAACACCAGACAAAAACCCACACCCGACTCCTAGTCTAGTCACAATGCCTCAGATGGAGGCGGTCTGAGAATTCTGACAGGTGCTGAGACCATCAAATAGACATGCCAGCATGCATGGGCCCAGAGCCCTTACCCAGCCCAACACTCACGAGCTCAGTGGCTTTTTGCCACTGTGAAGTCACACTTACCCAGAAGAGAAAATGTGAAACTAAAGGACAATAGAAAAGCAACGGTCCAGGGTCTCTCAAGGGGGTTCTGTTTTTATATAACCATGATCATATTTTATTTTTGCATTATATTTATGTTAATAAGATACTGGACTGTGTTTTAACAGTCCCCTCCCCCTTTTGAATATTGATTCAAAAGGAATCAATATTAATATTCTGACATATTTGCATCAGCTCTTTTAATTTAAAAAATAAAACTGTGGAGATATGCTTAAATTATTTGTGTTCTTTCTCATATACTTCTCTTTCCAAAGGCAAATGCTACCCCCAAATTTTTGTTTTCTTCCGAGCCATGTTCTATTCTTTAATGCATATATGTAAATTATATCATTTGGTGTAATTTAAAAATTTATATAAACATGATCCTATTGATTATACCATATTGCAAATTGCTATTTTTCTAAGCATTATTTTTTCAGCTCTACCCAGTTTCTTCATTGATCTTAGATGCTAGGAGAAAACAATCAATGGTGTCCTGGAGCCTACTCTGAGGACCTTACCAGGAGCTGATCGTGTGTGTCTCTTCCCAGTTCTGCATTCAGTGATGTCACTGCGGTAACCAGAAGTTAGCCATGGTGGGAACATTTGTATCCTGGAAATCAACAAATGCTACAATTTAAGGCTTTTTTTCCCTAGACAGTGGGTTGTTTAACATTTATCAGCATACCGGTGACCACAATTCATTTCTTATTCCTCCCACCCAACTCTACCCATGTTAGGGTGTTTTAGGTTGTTTCCAACCTTTTGGGTTTTTAAACAACATTGCAGTGACATCACTGTACCTACTTTCTCTTACCCAAGTATGAGGGTTTCCCAGGATGGACACCTGGTGACAGGGACCACTGGGTTGTAGTATCTGTACCTTTGTAACCTCCTACATGTCACCAGATCAAGAAGCAATTTATGCTCCTACAGCAGTGTATCACATTCCTCCTCCTAACACTTGGAATTGACTTACATGCATGTCAAGTTGATGACTGAGCTGATATATGATGACTGATTAATTTGCATTTCTTGATTCCTAGTAAGGTTGAGAATCTTTCTGTTTAGCCTTTGTGATTTCCTCTTCCATGAAGTACCTGTTCTTCCTCTGCCCATTCTTCCATGAGGTTACTTGAATTTTTTTTCTTACCGATTTCCTGTAGTGTCATATAATTTTACTGTCTACCCTCTGTCTGTGTTTCACACATTCTCTTATAATTTGTTGCTTTTCTCCTAACTTTGTTTATGGTACTCTTTTCCCACAGAAGAAGCTTGTTTTTGATGTGGTGAAATTTATCAATATTTTCTTTTAAGTATTTGGTCTTTTGTGTCCTGTTTGATAAATAGTTCTCTATCTCCTGAGTTGTATCAATGGGCTACAGAATGTTCTTTTATATTTGTATTTTAGCCCATCTGGAACATGCTGTTCTGTTTGGGGTAAGGTAGAGGCCAAATTATATACTTTTTCCATATAAAAGAATCTAACATCCAAATCATTTTTTCAATAGCTCATTCTTCATCCACTGATTTATAATGCCTTTTTCTTTCTTTTTTTTAAGATTTCACTTATTTATTCATAAGAGACACAGAGAGAGAGAGAGAGAGAGGCAGAGACATAGGCAGAGGGAGAAGAAGCAGGGAGCCCAATGCAAGATTCGATCCTGGGACTCTGGGATCACGCCCTGAGCTGAAGACAGATGCTCAACCACTGAGCCACCCAGGTACCCCTGCCTCTTCCTTTCTATTCCCATATACATGGAGGTCTATTTCTGGACTCTGTTCTGTTCCATTGGTCTTTCTATCTGACCCATGTGCCAGTAATGCCCTATCTTAGATTGTGTAGTTTTATATTGAGTCAATATCAAGTAAATCAAATGGCACAGGCTTTGTTTTTCTTCAAAATCGTCTTGACTATTCTTTCAACTTTGCTTTTCTACATAAATTTTCACTTTTTCAGATCTCATTTAAGAATTCTGTTAGTGCAGTACCTAGGTGGCTCAGTTGGTTAAGTGTCTTCAGCTCAGGTCGTGGTCCTCAGGTCCTGGGGTCCTGGGATCCTGGGATCCTGGGATCGAGTCCTGAGTTAGGCTCAGAGGGGAGTCTGCTTCTCCTTCTCCCTCCCCCCCCCCGCTCATGCTTTCTCTCTCTATCTCCCTCTCTCTCAAATAAATAAAATCTTAATTTTTTTCAAAGATTTTTATTTATTCATTCATGAGAAACAGAGAGAGAGAGGCAGAGACACAGGCGGAGAAGCAAGTTCCACCCAGGGAGCCCATGTGGGACTCGATCCCGGGTCTCCAGGATCACGCCCTGGGCTGAAAGCAGCGCCAAACCACTGAGCTACTGGGGCTGCCCTAAAATCTTTTAAAAATATTCTTTTGGCATTTTCATTGCAACTGCAAAGACCTTACCAATTAGCCAGGAGAAAATTTATATCCTTCTTTTTATATTTTTTTAAATTTTTTATTTATTTATGATAGTCACAGAGAGAGAGAGAGGCAGAGACACAGGCAGAGGGAGAAGCAGGCTCCATGCACCGGGAGCCCGATGTGGGATTCGATCCTGGGTCTCCAGGATCGCGCCCTGGGCCAAAGGCAGGCACCAAACCGCTGCGCCACCCAGGGATCCCAATTTATATCCTTCTAATACTGAAATGTCCCATCCATGGACATGGTCTATCTCCAGATGCATTCAGGTGTTTTCTCACATCCTTCAATTAAACTTTGTAATTTTCTTTGTAACAATAGTAGCAAACATATATATGCAATATTTGTGCAGCTACTGTTATAAAAACTTTATATTTAACTCAGTTAACCTTTCTGACTTCCCTATGAGGTAGATATTATTATTGTCTCGCTTTTACAAATAAGGAAAATGAGGCATGTGTGATCAAGTAGTTCATCCAAGCCAGTAAGCGGTAGGGATGCATGTGGAACCAGGCATTTTTGTATTGGAAGCCCTGCTCTGAACCACTCTGCTAGACTGCCTCCATAAAAGGGCTTATACATCTTTCCTAAGATTTGATCTTGAGTACTGTTTTGTGTGTGTGTGTGTGTGTGTGTGTGTGTGTGTGTGAAAGAGAGAGAGAGAGATATCAAGCCCTGCACTTGACCTCCATACCCAGTGCAGGGCTTGATCTCACAACCCTGAGATCATGACCTCAGTAGAAATCAAGAGTTGGATGCTTAACCAACTGAGCCACCTAGGTGCCCCTAATCTTTGAGTACTTTCAAGATTTTACTGCCTTTGTAAATGGGGTTTGCCTCTAAACAATGTAGCATTGATAATGCTGTTCAAGAGGAGAGCTGTTGGTTTTAGCAGTTGTCTTGTACACAGCAGTTTTGTTGAACCATCATATGGTTATAATAGTTTGAAAGCAAATTCTCTTGGATTTTCTAGGTAGACAGTCATATCTGCAATTAAAGACAGCTCTGGCTTTTTCTTGCCTTCTTCACCCATTTGCTGTCTGGTCCAATTGGTTCCAATACAAGGTAGGGTTGAGTAGAAGTGGTGATAGTAGGGGTCTTTGTTGTGGCTCTGTTTTTTTTTTCTAACTATGTTTTTAAAGTTTCACCATGAATATTGTTTGCTATTGGGTCCTTATAGATACCCTTTTTCTTCCTCCCTAGTTTTCTGGGAGTTTATTAAGAATGAGTGCTTAAATTTATCTAATGTGAGTGATTTTTGTTTGGCTAATTACTTTGTGTGGTTGTATCTATTGATATGATAAACTGTCTTTTTGGCTTTAATCTGATAATGAAGTGAGTTACATTAACAATTTTATCTTCAAATGAGTCTTGTAGTCTCACTGTGGACCCTACATAGTCATAAGATATATATTTTTTCCCTCTTTCTGTATTTTTATGAAATAGTTTGTTTTTGATAGAAATCATATTCCAAACTGTTTCCAAAGTGGTTATACCATTTTGCATTCCCAACAGCAGTGTATGAGAGGCCCAGTTCCTTCACAGCCTTGCCAAAATTTGGTATAGTCAGCCTTCTTCATGTTAGCCATTCTAATAGGTATGTAGTGATATCTCACCGTGTTTTTTTTTAAGATTTTATTTATTTATTCATGAGAAACAGAGAGAGAGAGAGAGGCGGAGGGAGAAGCAGGCTCCATGCAGGGAGCCTGATGTGGGACTCAATCCCGGGACTCTTGGGACTCAATCCCGGGACTCCTGGAACACACCCCGGGCTAAAGGTGGTGCTAAACCACTAAGCCACCGGGGCTGCCCTCACCGCGGTTTTTAAATTTGCAATACTCCAGCAACTAATGATGTGCATCTGTTCTTGTGCTTGTCATCTGTATATCATCTTTGGTGAAGTGTCTCCTCAGACATTTTACCCATTTCTTATTTAGCTAGTTTGTTTTTCTTATTATTGAGTTTGAGGATTTTTAAAAATATAGTCTAGTTACAGCCATTTATCAGACATATGTTTTGCAAAAATTTTCTCTGAGTCTAGGGCTTGTCGTTTATTCTCTTAATGATGTCTTTCAAAGAGAAGACATTTTTAATTTTGATGAAGTCAATTTGTGAAGTTTTTTTAGCTGCAGATCCTGCTTTGATGTCATATCTAAGAAATCTTTGACTAACTCAGGTCATGAAGTTTAGTGTTGTATGTCTTCTTCTACAACAGGTGTCAGCAAACTATGACCAACAGGCCAGCTGCCTACATTTATATGTAAAGTTTTATTGGAACACAGCCACACCCATTCATTTCTGTATTTTCTATGACTACTTTCACATCACAATGGCAGAGTTGTGTTGTCATAACAAAGACCATAATGTCCATAAGCCTCAAATATTTACTGTGTGGCCCTTTAAGAAAAAGCTCATCAACTCCTATTTTAAAGTTTTCTAGAATTAGGTTTTATATTTTGGTCTATAATCCATTTGAACTAATTCTTATGTATGATGAGAGCTATGGTCCTTTTTTTTTGAAATATAGTTCAGTTTTAAACACATATATACACACACATACAAATTGTTTTAGCACCAATTGTCTATATATTCTCTACTGAACTATTTTTTCACCTTTGGTGAAAATGAGGTGTATCAGCTGCTATATATGTGGCAATCTATTTCTGGACTCTCTATTCTCTTCCATAGAACCACTTGTCCATCTTGACACCAATATCCCCTGTATCAATTAACAAAGCTTTATAGCAAGTTCTTGAAATCAGATTATATTGATCTTCTGACTTTATTCTTTTTCTTAGGACCTATGCATTTCCATATGAATTCTAGCATCAGTTTGTCAGTTTCTAAAAAGAAAAGAAAAGAAGGAAAGAAAGAAGAAGGAATGTTGAGGTATCAACTGGATTGTGCTGAATTTATAGATCAATTTGGGGAGAACTGACATCTGAATAATATAGAGTTTTCCAATATATGAACATGGTATCTCTCTCCACTTATTTAGCTCTTTAATTTCTTTCATCAGATTTATTTTTTTTAAGATTTTATGTATTTATTTATTTATTTATTTGAGAGAGAGAGAGAGAAAGAGAGAGATCACAAGCGGGGGGGGAGGGCAGAGGGAGAAGCAGACTCCTTGCTGATCAAGGAGCCTGAGTGGGGCTTGATCCCAGGACCCTGGAATCATGACCTGAGCCCAAGGCAGATGCTTAACCAACTGAACCACCCAGGTGCACCTCATCAGTGATTTATAAGTTATAGTCTGTAGGTTTTTCACATCTGTTGTCAGATTTTATTCCTCTATATCTCATATTCTAAATAGTATTTAAAGCTTTTCAATTCTGATTGATTTTATCCTATAAACTTGCTAAACTCATTTATTATTTCTGGCAGCTTTTTTTGTGGGTTCCATTGGATTTCTTTATAGATAATCAGGTTGTCTGTGAATAAGGATGGTTTTATTTCTTCCTTTCTAATCTGAATGTCTGTTATTTCTTTTTCTTGATTTTTTTAAAAAAAGAATTTATTTATTCATGAGAGACATGGAGAGAGAGAGGCAGAGACACATGCAGAGGGAGAAGCAGGCTCCATGCAGGGGCCTGATATGGGACTCAATCCCGGTATTCTGGGATCGTGCCCTGAGCCGAAGGCAGATGCTCAACCACTGAGCCACCTAGACGTCCCTTTTTCTTGTTTTATTGCACTGGCTTTACCCTCCAGTAAAATGTTGCATAAGCATGGTGAGAGTGGCCATCCTCATCTTATCACCAATCTTAGAGGGAAAGCATTCAGTCTTTCACCAGTAAGTCTGTCTGTAGGTTTTTTACAGATACTTTTCATAAAGTTGAAGATGTTCACTTCTATTCCTAGTTTGCTAAGAGATTTGATCAGTAGAGGTTAGGTTTTATCAAATGTTTTTGTGTGCCTACTAGAATGATTAAATAGCTTGCTGTTTGTTTTTGAGGTTGTAAATATAGTGAATTACATTGATCAATTTTCAAATGTTAAACTCACCTTGCATTCCTGGGATATTCCCACTTGGTTATGATGTATTATCCTTTCTCTATATTGTTGAATTAAAGAATTTTTTGTATTGACATTCATGAGGTATTGGTCTGTAGTTTCCTTTTCTCATAAGGTCATTATTTGGTTTCGATAGCAGGGCAATGCTGCCACACAAAATAATTTGGGACATACTACCTCTTTGATTTACTGGAAGAATTTGTGTAGAATTGGCATCATTTATTTCTTAACTATTTGGTAGAAATCATCAGTGAAGCCATCTGAGCCTGAACTTTTTTTTGTGGAAAGGTTTTAAATTATAAATTCAATTTCTTTAATAGTTATAGGACTACTCAGGATATATCTTTCTTCTTCAGTAAGTTTTGGTAGTTTCTGTGTTTCAAGGAATTTATTTATTTATTTATTAGCTTTAAAAATAGTTTATTTCCTTCTTCACAAACACTCGAGCCTTCTAAACATTATGCAAGGCACCACAAATTAAATAAAAACATTTATTAGATTCTAATTGTCTTACACAATTCAAAAATAAGTGGGATTTTTCAAAGCAAATAGGTGCTAACTGTGGGGGGCTGGAGTAGGGTGGTAGGGGGCATGAATGCAGGCATCGGGACAGGGGGCACGTGCTTTCCTACACGGTCTACTCAAACAGGCAGTGACAGTATGTGAGCATCAGATGAGCAGTAATTCAAAATGAGCACACCCAAGAGAGGTGCTGCATCTCATGGATTCTCTGTCTACAGGATACAATGCCTCAAGAACCTCCCTAAAAAGACTTCTCTAATAGTCTTGATACCACTAACAAAGTACGATTATTAAACATCTTCAATGTGGTTTTCATTACAAAAAAAAAGTTTCACATAAAAGCTTCATAATATAATCCAGAAATAGAATTAGTATATGTTTAAAATCTGAAGCCAAGCTGGCTAATTCTGATCTTTTTTTTTTTTCATTACTTCCAGTGTTGTTGTTGTTTTTATAGTGATAAATATGCACCCAGTTTCCTACCAGTTGAAACATGCATGAAACACTTTGCTCTGAGCACCATGCTTTGTTCACTCCATCTAAGTTGTTGAATTTATTAGCAAAAAGTTGTTCATCATATTCCCCATTGTTATTATTTTAATATCTATAGGATCTGCAGTGATGCAACCCTCTCATTCTTGATATTGGTAACTTGTCTTCTCTCTTGTTGTCCTGGTCAGTCTGGCAAGAGGTTATCAACTTTATTGATAAAAACTCAAAAGACTCAGCTTTTGGCTTCATTGATTTTCTCTATTTTATTTGTTCTATATTTTGTTAATTTCCATTCTGATCCTTATTATTTCCTTTTTTCTTCTTACTTTAGATTTAATTTAATTTTCTTTTTCTAGTTTCTTAAGATGTAAGCTAGTATAACTGACTTGAGAACATTTTTCCCAATATAGATGTTTTAGTGCTATGAAGTTCCCTCCAAATATTATTTTAGCAATATTTCAGATTGTGATACAATATAATTTCATTTTCATCCAAATTATTTTTTGTAATTTTTATTAAAGTTAGCTTTGCCAACATATAGCATAACAACCAGTCATTTTCATCCAAATTAAATTCTAATTTTCCTGTTGGTTTTTTCATTTATACATGCATTATATAGAAGTGTGCTACATAGTTTCCAAATATTTGGAGGTTTTCCCGAGCTCTTTCTGTTATTGATTTCTAATTTAATTCCATTGTAGCAGAGACCATGCTTTTTATGACTTGAATTCCTTTATGGATTTTAAAACCTCTTTTGTGGCCCAGAAGATGGTCTATTTTGGTAAATTTTCTGTGGTGTGTACTTGAAAAGAATATGTGTTCTGCCCTTATCAGGTGGAGTGTTATTGTTGGTTGACAATGTTGTTCATGTCTTCTATTTCCTTACATATTTTTGTTCTACTCTTTTTATTAATTATTAAAAGAAGGTTGTTGAATCTCCAACCATAATTATGGATCTATTTCTCCTTGTATTTCTATCAGTTTTTGCTTTGTGTATTTCAAAGATCTGTTATTAGATGCATAGACATTAAGATGACTGCATTCTCTTTATCATTATGAAATTACTTTCTTTCACCCTGGTAATATTTTTTTGTAAATCTACTTTGAGATTAGCATAGCCACTGCAGCTTTCATTTGATCAGTACAGCATATCTTTTTCATTGTTTTACATTTAATCTATTTCTGTATTTATATTTAGAGTGTGTTGCCTATATTTGAGTCTTTTTCATCCAATCTGATGATTTCTGCCTCTTAATATGAATATTTAGATGATTGCCATTTAATGTGATTATTGATGTAGTTAGGTTTAAATCTACCACCTTTACATTTGTCTTCCATTTGTCCCATCTTCCTTATTTCCTTGTTCCCTTCTTCCTCTTTTATTGCCTTTCTTTGGGATTAATTGAGCATTTTTTTAAGATTGCATTTTATCTACTTTGTGGTTTATTAGCTATAACTTTTTGTTTTTTATTTTAGTAGTTGCTTTAAGGCTTACAGTATACTTATCACAGTCTACCTTCAAGTGATATATCACTTCACATATAGTTTAAGGAAGTTATATTTACTTACAATAATGTACTTGCATTCTCCCCTCACAATATTTTTGCTATGCTGTCATACATTTTTATTTCTACATATGTCAAAACCTCCTATTAGGGATCCCTGGGTGGCGCAGCGGTTTGGCGCCTGCCTTTGGCCCAGGGCGCAATCCTGGAGACCCGGGATCGAGTCCCACGTCGGGCTCCCGGTGCACGGAGCCTGCTTCTCCCTCTGCCTGTGTCTCTGAGCCTCTCTCTCTCTCTCTCTGTGACTATCATGAATAAATAAATAAAATCTTTAAAAAAAAAAAAAAAAAAAAAAAACCTCCTATTACATGATTATTATTTTTGTTTCAAGAGCCAATTACATTTTAAAGAGACTAAAATAATAACAGAAAATATATGTTCACCTACAAAGTTACCATGTCAGGTGGTAATGCTCTTCATTCCTTTCTGGAGATCCATATTTCCATCTAGTATCATTTTCCTTCTGTTTGAAGTATACCTTCTAACCTTTCTTATATTCAGGATTTTCTAGAGGTAAATTCTTTTAGTTTTTATATGTCTGAGAAGTCTTTAATTTGCTTTTACTTATGAAAGATTTTTCTTCTGGTTATGAAATCTAAGTTGACAGTTTTAAAATATCAGAACAGTATTTTAAAGCTGTTGCTCCACTGCCTTCTCACTTGCATTGCTTCTTACATGACATATGCTGTAATCCTTACCCTCATTCCTCTGTAGTAACATGTCCTCCCTCACCCCTCTTCTGGCTACTTTCAAGAGTATCTCTTTATGACTTATTTTGAGCAATTAAATTACAATATGCCTTAATATGGTTTTCTTCATTTTTGCTTTCCTGGGATTCTCTGAAATTTTTATATCTGTGAAGGCATAGTTTTCATCAAATTTGGAAATTTTCAGTCATCATTTCTTCAGATATTTTCCTGTTCCTCTTACTCCTCTTTTTCATGGGCTCCAATTACACATTTATTAGACCCCTTGTCATTGTCTCATAGTTCACCAAGGCTCTGTCCTTCTTTTAAATTATTATCATAATTGTTTTTCTATTCTATGTTTCTTTTTGGGAAATATCTATTTCTGTCCTCTAGTTAACTAATCTACTCTTCTACAACATCTACTCTGCTGTTCATCCCACCCAGTGTGTCTTTCATCTCAGACATTGTGATTTTCTTCTGTCAGAGTTTGTTTTAGGTCTTTCTTACATCTTCCATGTCCATCATATGTTCCAATTTTCCTCTAACTTTTTGAGCATATGGAATATGGTTATAATAACTGATTTGGCACCCTTATCAGCTAATTTTTAACATCTCTGTTCATTCAGGATCAGTTTCAATTGATTGACTTTTCTCTTCAATACGGGTTGTGTTTTCCTGCTTCTTTGGATGGCTAGTAGCTTTCTACTGGCTTCTAAACACTTGACTTTTACCTTGCAGGTACTGAATATGTTTGTGTTCCTATAAATATCCTTGATATTTGTTCTAAAATGTAGTAAACTAAAAATAAAATAAAATAAAATGTAGTAAACTTACTTAGAAATAACTTGATCCGTTCCGGTCTCGGCTTTGGTGATTTGCTAAGCATGTTTGGAGCAGTTCTCAATCTAAGACTAATTATTCTCCACCAGTGAGGCAAGACTTTCCTAAGGAAGCTATTCAATGCTCCATGAATGATGACTTTTTTTATTTGGCTGGTGAGAGCAGACAGGGTCCTAACTCTGTGTGTGTACAAAGCACTATTCCCTCAGGTGGTTCTTTCCCTGAATTTGGATAATTTCCTCACATTGGCTGATTGGTACCCAGTTGAGTACTCCATTTGGACCTCTCCATATCCCCAGAGCTCTCTCTTTGCAGCTCTCTCTCTCCATGATTCTTCCCTGTGAACTCTAGCTGGCATGGTTTCCCCAGACCCTCAGCTCAGTCTTCTCAGCTTGGGGATTCTATCAGGCTTGGCTTGGACAACCTCTCCCTGCAACATAGGAAGAAAATTCTCAAGCTAGAGCAATCCTTGAGCTTACCTTGTTTGTTTTCATCTTTCAATGATTGCTATCCCTCACTGCCTGATGTCCA
The DNA here is from genome assembly GCF_011100685.1 of Canis lupus familiaris. Lineage (NCBI taxonomy): Eukaryota > Metazoa > Chordata > Mammalia > Carnivora > Canidae > Canis > Canis lupus. The sequence continues at coordinate 59,149,664 of NC_049224.1, forward strand.
ATCTTTTTTTTTATTTTTTTTTAATTTTTATTTATTTATGATAGTCACAGAGATAGAGAGAGAGAGGCAGAGACACAGGCAGAGGGAGAAGCAGGCTCCATGCACCGGGAGCCCGACGTGGGACTCGATCCCGGGTCTCCAGGATCGCGCCCTGGGCCAAAGGCAGGCGCCAAACCACTGCGCCACCCAGGGATCCCTCCAATCTTTTGAAAAAGGTTGTTTCATATGTTTTGTCCTTTTTTAATTGTTTCTGGTGGGTAGGTAAATCTGGTCTCTGTTATTCCATCTTGGCTGGAAGCCCAGCAGCTACATTTGAAGCTTTGAGTCATCAATCCACACTTAACTTTAGAGAAGGGGCAGGCCTCTCCTCTTCCTCCTGCTTAGCAGGGATAGGATTCCTAGTACATACAGTCCCCAAAGACATACTCCCCACAACCTCCTTTCATTACCCATCACTCAACCCTTTCATCTTTGTCATTCTTCCTTTGGAGTGGAAGAATCTTTGCAACCAGATTTGGGCAATTTTATTTGATAAATCTGTTTCTTTATTTCGGTCCCCACTTTGGTGTTTTATATTTATTTTAGTGGAATGTCTCAGTGGTAATGGAAGGAGATAATATACACAGAGTCTGGTACATCACAGGTGGCAGGGAGTATACAGTGCCCCTCATTTCTCAGATTCCTCCAGCCCATGACTCAAACAAGTATGTCAAATCTTGGCATGATGGAGGCACACAGAGCAGCACATCTTTGTAATGCCAGCTAGGACAGGAACCCCCTTTAGCACCTGAATTAATCCTATCCACAGTTTTAAAACTTAGCACCAAAGAGAAATGGATGGCCTCCCTTTTCACCCCAAAGACTGGATTGAAGCAAAATAAATGGGCACAAAGCAAATCCGTCCCCTGGGCCAGCCCTAGGGAAATTTGGATAACAGACAATTAAGCGTGATCGAGCAGTTTTGCCTAAGAGGGAAATGACCTTGCCTACACATTGCTCTCTGGTGATCAATAATTCACAGCACTGCTGAGTATGCCCCCTCCATTCATCTATTTCTCGACCAGCTGGCCTAGACCTTTCAAGAGGGTCCTGAAGGCCCGCCTCTCATCCCCACTTCCCACCTGGAGCTGGCCATGTGAAGGAAAGAAGACTCCAGGCTTCCCATAGGTAGGCTTAGCAAACCAAACCACAGCCAAACTCTCTGGGGACACATATTCATTATAATGTTCTCTGCAGTGAATAGAGATCTACCCAGCCTATGCCAGTGAGACAGCATTCTTCTTTCCCACTGGCAGTTCCAAGCCCTCCTCCCATGACACTTCTTCCATGGAGTCCTCCTTGATTGCTTTGGTGCTTAAAGTCATCATTAGGTCCTTATTCCCCACTCATTAATTTAATTAGAAATTATTGATCACTCATTAAGTACCAGGCCTGTAGTAGACATGCAAGCAGAAACCAATGAATAATACACATTTCTGCCTACAAGGCCTCAAGGAAACCAAAGTGCTAATGGACAGATGGACAGGAACCCATCCAGGTGATGCACAGACCACACTGGCACCAAACCTCAAACAACTGGATTGTTCTCCCTGTGTCTCCCAAGCTTGGCATTCCAGGGAGAGAGACCATGTCAGGGCACAGAGCATTAGAAGTTCTACACATCTCAGGCCTAAGAAGAAATATTACCTGTGGAGAGAAGCTAAGGTTGAGGCCACTCACATGACAAACACCATGCAAACACTCCAAACGTGCCATTCTACTCCACCTCCCAAACCTCCATGGGTAAGGAGGTTAGCATTTAGCATTTCACAGATGGGAAATGGAGCTGCTAAAGCTCAAAGCTCAAAGAGGTTGAATGACCTGTTAAATCACACATGAGCAGAGGAGACACTCAGACCCAGGCAGCCCAGCTCCAGTGCTGGGCTGTGAACTCCACCCTATGCTGAGAATGGGATATCCCCCCGTTACCTCCCCCCATGGTGCCTCCCATAGGGAGTGGTACAGACTATGCCATGGGCACATGGGGCAAGGCCAACTGGGGGCAGCGGGGATGGGGAGGTGGGTGAGCCAGGGAGTCATACAGGGCAGCAGAACCATTCCAAGCATCCCTTGGGACCCAGAGAGGCAAGTCCAACGGGGCTGTTGAAACCCAGAGGACCTTGAACAGCCAGGGAAGTAGTGAGCAGTTGGGCATCCTAGTACCAGGGCTTGGCAGGAGCAGCTGTGCCAGGCTCTACCTGCTGGCCTTCTGCAGGCCCTGAGAACCACTCTCCTTGAGGGCCTGGTGGTGCTCAGGATGATGAGCATTGCTCAGCACTCTTGAGCTGCAAGTGACAGAGAGCCAGTCTGAACTGGCTTAGCAAAAGGGGACATAAACCCAAGCCTTTGAAGGTGGACCCAGTCCAAAGAACAAGTGGAAGCTAGGGTTTAAATGCCGTAGGACTCTGTCTGCCCCTCTTCTCTGTTGCTCCCAGTGGGGAGCCTCCTTCTCCCCTGCTGCAGGCTGACTTTTGGGGTGTGGGGAGCCCATGGCCAGCAGCAGCTCAGAGGCTATGTCTCATAGCATCTCAGCCGGAGTAGAAGAGCCCCTCATCACCTGCCTCAGCTAAACCCCTGGGATGCACTCTGGTTGCATCAGCCAGGACACGCCTACCTCTAGACCAGTCCCTGCAGCCAGAGCAGTCCTGTCCTTGGCCTGCCCAGGGTCATGGTGCTGAAGAATGAGAACGGGGCTGGGGAAGATGTCATGAGACCCTCAGCCCACCTCTGGTTCTAGCCACAACTGTGCTGGACCATCAGCCCAGGCTCCAACTCGCCCTGATATATATGGCCTTACCTCAAGCTCTGGCTTCATGCTGCATTCCATCTCCAGGCCTTCGAAATGCCACTGGGTCTTGGGCTATGCATTGCCTGCAGTGTAGGAAATCAGTACCTGAGGCCTGAGGCACCCACCACCAATTTAGAAGGCAAAGCCCTGGAGAACTGTCTCTGTCTCTGCCTTTCAGGGATCAGTTCTGGAACCTTCTGGATACATTTCAGGGGACTGAAGCCCTCATTTCCTGCAGCAGAGACCAGGTGATGTGCCCTGGGATCCCCTTCCACATAAACCACCTGCACCCATTTCTGAGAGTGCTTCTCAGGCTCTGCTTTCCAGGAGCCCAAACCCAACTGCACTGCAGAGAGAGCCCCTGGGAGTCTGGGCACAAGCTGCAGCTCATTCAGAAAGGGGCAGGGAGGCCTGTCAGCAAGGTATGGGCCCCAGGTGTGGGACTGGATCTTGGGGTCAGGATTCTGACCCAGGAGTGGCAGACATGAGAGGAGCATCGAGCAATCACAGACAGCCTGAGGCCCCTGAAGGAGCCTCTCTGCGCCAGGAAGCTGGATGAGTGCCCACTCCCAGACCTGGAGGCCCTCGAAGCTGTCCTTGCTGCCCCATGATGAGCACCTACTGTATGCCGGGCATGGTGTAAGGCCCTTCACTAGCACTTGCCCAGGTGGGTGTCATGGGACAGCCTGGCAGTTAAGCAGAGTGTTCGGGTGACTATGAGTGGCTGAGCTGAGTTAGGATCTCATTCTCCCCTGGCTCTTCTGCTGGCTTCCTCTCTTCCTGTGGTCTCAGCTCAAATATCCCCTCCTTAGGTAGGCCTATCCTGATGTGACCACATCCTAGATGGCAATTCCATCATTGTGTAGTAGTTTAGAATAGCATAGTAGACATGATATTATTGTCTGCTTGTCTATTTGTCCATGTTCCATCTTTGTCTAGAATATACTCTTCATGAGCTGAAACATCATTTGGCTATACTCAATGTCCAGTGCCTCTTGAGGGGCTGGAGGGAGGTGAGATTCATGGTGGGAGACACTGGGTGTCTCCTGGCCTATCTCCTGTGCACTCCACAGGACATACCCCCTCCCTCCTTCTCATCTTCCCTCCCATCATTCATTTGTTCAGCAGCCACTCGTAAGTGGGCTCTGGAGCGGGGTATAAATCAGCTGGGGCTCAACCCCTCAGTCCAGAGAGGGGGGCCTGACGTGCTATTACAAGAGATGGTCTCAGGGGACTGAGGGCTCCAAACATTGAGGGCACACGTGGGGTCAGAAAGACTGCAGGTGGAAGGGACATTGAGCTGGGGCTAGAGGAGGAAGTGGGAGCCAGTACCATTGATGAAGCACCTTCCAGAGCATCTGCAGACAGTGAATGGATCACAACCCCACCTACTGGGCACTGTCGCCTCCCTTTCAGAAATGGAAACATTGTCTCAGAGCCCTGGATGAAGCTGGGCTGGCCGGGGCTGTGCCTTACGCTCTTTCCGAAAGAACCCGAGGGTCCTGGTACAGGGGAAGGGGCAGGTGCCTGCTTCAGACAGAGGGTCTCCTTGCACCCTCCTGCCAAATGACATGCAGCAAGCTCAGCTCATCTCCCAGCTCTTCCAGAAGGCTCCACAGACCACTCAGCCCACATGTACCTCTTTCCATGCTCACTCTTTCCTTCTCTACCTTCCCACCTTCCTTCTTGCTTCTCTCCTTCCCTCCTACTCTCCCTCCTGATCACATTTTCTGAGCACCCTTCCTGTACTGGGCATTGGGGACCCAGAGGTGCATCAGACCCCACCCCTTTATCCAGGGTGCTCCCAGCCAGTAGGACATGGCTGGCATCCCTGGCATCAGGGAGCCAGTTGTGAAGCATTAAGATAAAGGCTGTGAGCTCATGCCAACTCTGAGTGTGGACATTGGTTGCCCGGAGTGCCCACCTGAGCAGAATCCAGAGGCGAGTCCATCGGTGATCATGGTCAAAGTCGATCATGATCACTGTCCATCAACAGTGATGCCTGCCCCAGCTATGGAACATGATGGAGGCCAGCGTCCAGGTCCCTATGTATTTGCCCCACCTGTGCAGGTAAAAAGTCACAGGGGACTCTGGATGCACAGAAGGGAGGGTGGCTAACCCAGCTGGGGGTGGTAGGAACCTGGGCTTGCCTCCAGGGTTTGTAACCTGACACTGAATCCACTTGTTCAGTGAAGGCATGCTTCTTCATGGGAGGGAGAATGCAATCATTCAGTGTCTATTCTGTGCCCAGTGCTGGACCGGCTGGCCTTTTTCAAAACCCACAGCCATTTCTGCCAAGTAGCTGTCACCACCTCCATTCTGTAGATTGGCAAGGAAAACAGGGGCTGGAGGGTGAAGTCACTTGTCCCAGGTCACACAGGGAAGCTCACAAAAGAGCATCTGACCCTCACTGTTTGCCCCTGGTGCCTGCTGTCAACCTCTGCTCCTCACATGTCCCTCCCTGTGTGGTTGACAGGTAAGATGCCACCAGGTAAGGACTCTGCAGGTAAGGAGTGGGCAAGTGAAAGTCCAGTTCCAGGCTCAGCCACTCATCAGCCTCTGGACCTGGTGCCAGCCAGAATGCACCTCATGGCACCTAGTGGCACCTGCAGGTGCCACTCAGCCTCCTTGCCCATGAACCAGATAAATGAGTCACACACCTTTCAGGTTCAAGACACCCCCAGCACAGCCCCTGGTACAGAATGGCCCAGGGAACCACGGCTCCCTCTCCCCACCGAGCCTGTGGCTCTTCCTACCACCATGTGCTCCCAGTGGCCTGAGGATCCTACACCACCTTCTCATTTTCCTTGCTCTCCCGCCAGCTCACTCCATGCCTGCCAGCCACGTTGGCCTCCCTGCTGCTCTCCCAGCACCTGCTGGACTGTCCCTCCACCGGGACTGTTTTTCCTTTGGATGTCTTTAAGACTCAGCCCTTCATTCCTTCAAGGTTTTGCTGAAATGTCACTTCCTGGGTGAGGCTGGCTGGGAGCCCCCTACTTACAATTGCAACCAGCCACTCCCCTCTGCATACACCCCCCCAACTCCTCTTCCTGTTTACTCAGCTCTGCTTTTTCTTTTTCGCATAAGATATTATGTGCTTGTTAATTATGACTATTACTTGGTGTCTACCTCCCCCAACCCGAAAGTCAGCTTCACAAGGTGGCAGTGGCAGGGAAGGTGGGGGGGACTTCTGTTGTGTTCACTCTTGAACCCCAGCAGGCATCGGTATCTGTTCGCAAATGAGAGGTGGGAGCCATTTGTGATGTAAAATGAGGACAATTAATCCTGACCATCGGGATTACACACTTCATGCATTTTGTATACTAGCGGTGCTGTGTTAGAAACCTGACACGTACTAAATTGATTTACTGCAAAATCAAAGATAAATTCATGCTGGTGCCTTTCTGAAGGAGAAGCCCACGTCAGCAGCTGGCTCTCCTCGCCGGCAGCCTGCAGTTGAATACCCCTGTGAAGGATTGCAAACACGGAGGGGTGGATATCCTTGGCTTCGCTCTAATTGCTTCTTACAGTATCCAATCCTCTGGGCTGCATTTAAACCCAGCCCCACAGCCCCCCAGCCCGATTAATGGTTTTCCCTTTCTGTCGACTCTTTGGTTGGGAGCCCTGGCTTTAAAATCACACCTGCCTCGGTGTACTCAGTGTACTGTTACCTAGCAACAGCCATAAATCACCAGAACATGCTGGAATGTTAGAGCAAACCACCCTGGCTGTTAGATGCTTTGGCCTTTTTCAATCCAAACATGTTCATTTGCCCCCACGCCCCATCTGCACCCACCTTTCTGCTGCCTGGCTTCATAGAGCCCCTGGGTTTATACATTTTTAAGCTAGTTTACAGCCTTTCTGATTTCTCAGCTTGAGTCTCTTGTGCATTTTCAGCACTCTGGCCAGCGCCCAGGAACAGGACTTGGCCTGTCCGTCCACGCAGAGTGCTTCCCTTGCAGCTCTATAGCCAAGGGGAGCTGGGTTGGCCCCGCAGAGTGTCTGGATGGAAAAGGAACACTAGTCCTTTCTGCAGATCCTCCAGTAACCCACCATAGTGGGCCAGACAGGATGGGTCGATAAGGATATGAAGGCACCTCCTGGGTACCTGACATTGGCACTCATCCTGCATTCATTCACTCATCTGTGCAATCACTTAGTCATTCAACATTCACTGAGCACTTCTCTCCTGTAAGAACTTGGGCCAGGCCCCTGTCGGCAGAAAGGAACAAGGCCTGGGCCTTGCTCTCAGAGAGTTTTCATCCCACCGGGGAGGAGCTGACTGGAACCCAGCAACACAAAAGCAACAGGATTCCCCAGACCAAGGGCCACCCAGGCTGGACTGGATCCAGACACTCAGCGTACAAGAGGCAACAAGACAAACCCAATCCCAAATTCAGGATGCTCCCAGCTCATGGCAGAGGCCACCAAGCATGCAGGGTGGGCAGGGACGCCATTCACGTAAGTACACAGGGAGGGTCAGGGTGGGCCAGAGAAGCCATGTGAACCCACACGCCTCCAGAGAGGCCTCCACAGAGGAAGCATCACCTGTACTGAGTCTGAAAGAGTGGGAAGGTGTCCACTGGGGTTCCAGGAAGAGGAAATGGGGGTGCATAGCACATCCAGCTCCTTCCTGACTGCCCATCTGTCCAGTGCAGCTGGAGAGCCAGGAGCTGAGCATGCAGTGCAGACATGAACCAAAGCGCTGAGTGCCAAGCTGTGGCCGAGAGGATGGGAAGAAAGGGGATGGACTCCATCAGAATGGTCTGATTCAGAAACCACTCTCTGGCTGCTGTGTAGACAGAGGCTGCCATGGAGGTGAGGCCAGAGGCTGTTACAGTGGCATAGGCCAAGGTGCTGGTGGCCTGGCCGTGGCCATGCTTCCTGGAGGAAGCAGGAGACGCTGAGTGTCTCAGAAGGGGTCGAACAGATTCAGGGGCCAGGGGAGTGAGGTGTTGAAGGAGGAGGAAGGAATAGAGGAGGTTATTGCCCATGTGACAGAAGCTGTCCACAGAGTGGGAGCAAGTGCCGGAGAAGGTGCGACTCACCAGTCACCGACTAACCCAGGGCCCTAATTCTCCAGCTGCTCAGCCTGTCCTGCCAAGTGGCCTCCACGGCCAGAAGGGAAGCCCTCAAGATGAGAGCCACAGTGTTGACCAGCTAGCAAGCAGCTCTCTGAGTACAGGCTATGGACAGGCCATCCCACAACCCGACCCCCCTGCCAATGGCACATCTGTCACACGTGAGCCCAAGGAGTGGCAGCAAGTCTGTGAGTCTGTGTCAGTGTAGCAAATGCTGCCCCAACCAGGAACAAGCTGGACTCCAGGACTCAGCAGCAGTGGGGTGGGGGATGAGGGTGTGTGGTGCTGAGAGGTGTCTGGTTCCAGAGGGCTAAGCCAGGCTCACTGCAGGATCCAGTGGGGTTCAGAAGGAAAACAGTGCTGAGTCAGGATATGAGAGGGGTGGGGATGCTTTCTCTGCCTGGAAAATGGAGCTGTCGGGTCCCTGAGCCCTCATCCCAGGGCTATGGTGCCGTCAGCTCGAGCTGACACAGCAATGCTGTCTAGAAGGGAGGGAAGGGTCAGGGGCTGGCTTTCCCAACTGTCTCCTGCTGGATAACTTCTGCATGGTACATTACTTTTCCTAGGGCTGCCACAACAAATCATCATCAACTTGATGGCTTAAAACTATAGGAATTTATTGTCTCACTGTTCTGGAGGCCATAAGTTCAGGATGAGTCTTACAGGACTAACACTGAGGAGTTAGTAGGTTGGTTCCTTGCAGAGGCTTTAGGAGCAAATCCATTCCATGTCCGTCCTGGCTCTTGGAGGCTGCTGGTGATTTTTGGCATCCTCCGGTTTGTAGGTATATTTCTGCCTCCTCTTTATCTGTCCAGTATCTTTTCTATTATGAGGGCTCCAGTCTTTGGATCTGCAGCCCCATCTAAATCCTGACATCCATTTAACGACATCGGCAAAGACTCAATTTCCAAATATGGTCACACCCACTAATACTGGGGGTTAGAACTTGGACATATCTTTCCAGGAATGCAAAATCAACCCACTACACATGAAAAGAGAATTCTGACTTTATAGACATTCATGGGCGTAAAGACTCAGGTCAAAGATAATCCTGTGTGGTGGTCAGCCTGACCAGGCCTCTGAGGATGGGATTCTCTGAGAACAGGTCTTTGAAATGGGTATAAGATAGGCTTTGCTTGAACATTCTTCCTTTCATTTTCACTAAGAAAACTCACCTATTACAAATATGAGATGAAGGATTGTGGGAAGGAGCATTTTAGGGAAAGATGAGGCCAGCTGAGGTGGAAATATGATTAGTTCTGATGGGCATCCCTGAGCACCTCTGTGCATCAGCCCCTGTGGTGGATGTGGGGTGGGTGATGAAGGGAGTCAGGACCAAGGGTGGGGGGTGGCTGGGGCCAGCCAGGGGTAGAGAGCTGTCAGGGGAGGGGGCAGCAGCCGGGGTTGTGGGAGCCAGTGGGGGGAGGGAGCCAGCTGGGGGTTGGAGCTAGATGGGGGAAGGGAAGGCAGCTAGGATTGAGGGGTATGAGTAAGCAGCAAGCAAGTGCAACACAGCGCATGAGGATAATTGAACCCAAAGAACAACTACCTAGCTCTTTATGGGACTGCCCTAGAAGCCTTTAGGACCATGATGCTTAGAGCAGAGTGTACTACCGAGTAGGGCTTTTGCAGGCAAAGGGCGGAGACGGCACCCCAGAGAAATGAAACAGCACTGGAGGCAAAGGCAAGATGACAAAGAGCTGAGTGTGTCTATGAATGCAGAAATAGGAATATTGTAGCTAGTTACTTATTTTTAGAAGAAGAATGCACTTGGGAGGAGGCAGTACTGGAAGGGGCGGGGGTGCCCTATAAGACAGCAGGACTTCATCGTAAAGCTCTAATTCTTCAAGCAGTATGACATTGGTCAGTGGAGCAGAACAGAATTCAGACCACACACGCAAGGAAACTGGTGTAACGTGGAAAGGATGTATTGGTTAGACAAGCAAGAAAGGGTAGACTTCATGAAGTAGTCCTGGAGGAGTTGTTCTACCTTTGGGAGGGAAAAAAAACTTCATTTAGATCCCTACCTCAAACCCTACACAAAAATCAACTCTGAGTAAATTAGAGATTTAAATATGAAAGGCAAAACTTGAAAACATTTAGAAGGCATTATAGAAGGCTATCCTTATGACCCTAGAGTAGGATGGGATTTCTTAAACAAGTCAAAAAGAGGAAGACACTTTACTACAGTAAACCACAAACTTGCGACATCATAAACGGAGTGAAAATCCAAGCCACATGCAGGGAGAATGCATTTGCTACCCAGGAAATGAACAATTATTAATGTAGGAAATGCCCAAATAACTTCTAAATGTCAACAAGAAGTCAAAGAAACCAATACAAGGCTTTGCAAAGACCAGCATGAGTATTTCATAGATGTCATGAGAAACTCCTGGAAACATATGAAAAGGTAACCAGGGAAAAAGAAATCAAAATCACATGAAAGACCATACCCGCCAGCTTGGTAAAAATCTAGAAAGTGTGTGAATGTGGACAGTCAGCATGGTCTCAGGTCACTGAGGGATGGTGCACTGGAACCAATGCTTCAGAACACTAGTTGTCAGTACAAAATACAACTGATGTTGTACACACCCCAAACCCAGCAATTTCTCATAAATGCCTAGAGAAATTCTTCCAGTCACATCCTTGGAGATGCATATAGTCATGGTTGTGGCTCATCATCCTACCAACAAAGTAAGGGCAACAACCCAAACGTCCATTCACTAGAGGATGGGTAACTGCTGGCACATCCATGTGGGGGAACAATGCATAGCAGTGAAGATGAATGCAGAACCACGACACACGTCGACACACACATTGAATGTCCTTGAAAAACACACAAAGAATATTCTATTTATATAAAGTTAAAAAGCCGTACTCACTACACTAGATGGTTTCAAGCTATAGCTTTGTCATAAAGCTGTAAAGAAACAAGGGAATGATACAGAAAACATTCAGGATAATGATCCCTCTGTAGACAGGGAGGCAGCGGGTTTAGGGTGGAACAGAAGGACCGAATATCATACTGGATGCTTGGCATAGAGTTCACAAATGCTACCATGCTCCATAATCTGCACAACCCCTATCTTATATTATTTTGTACGTATCAAATATTTCATAGTTTAAAATATAGAAAAATAGAGATGTAAGATGCCAAACATTAAGAAAAAGAAGTGAGAAGTGGAACTGACTCACCAAGTATGCTATAGAATAAGGAGGGACAGCAGTTAGCAAGGGGACCATGAGAGGTGACACCCTGAGGCAAGGGAGCTGACATTGTGCAGAGGCCAAGGAGCCTGGGCAGAGGGGAAGCAGGTGAGCCACCCTGAGCAGCCAGCTCATCCACTCCTATGTGTGATCCCAAGGAGCACCCAGGCTGTGTGAGGGCCCAGTGGGGACACAGGTGGCTCAAACAGCCATCCACAGGAAAAGTATCTCTTCCCTGAGCCCAGAGAATCCAAAGACCTAGTGTTTAGATCTCCGAGACCTGTGTTGAGAGGCTGGAGCAAAACCAAAGGAAAACCCAGACAAACAAACAAACCAAAAACCAACCGTGAGCTGCTTGGAGGAAGGAGTAACTCATTTCCAAATCCTCCAAAGCACCTGACTCAGGGTAACTGAAGGAGTGAAATAGGTGTGAAGTCCACTTAGAATGATCCAGAACCCATCCCCTGCAGGCTCCACCACCCACTCCAACCTCACGTCCCATTCTTCTCTTCTTCCTCCACCTCAGCCTTCTCCTGGTTCCTCTGACACCCGAGCACGGTCTCACCCCAGGACCTTGGCACATGCCATTCCCTCTGCCTGGAAACTCCTACCAGGTGGCCTGCACCCCTCTGTCCCAGACTTCATTCAGGTCTCGGCCCCAGGTCACCTTCTCCTCTGACCACTCTGTGGCAGGTGTCACCAGGACTGCCCTCTCCCCTGCCAGTCTCCTCCCCTTCCGGGCTTTGCCTTCCTTCACAGCCTTGCCCTTTGCTGTCATGGCTGGGATCATCTGTCTCCTACCACTGGATGTGTGCCTCACAGAGGAGGAAGCTTCTGGTTTTCCCCCTTGTATCCCTAGGCTGGAAGCAGACGTAGGCACATGTGGCCTTGATCAATGTTTAATTCCTGAATCAAAGCTGCAGGGACGAAGGTTGTCTATGGTGTCTGCTTGGAGGAGAATGAAGAGGGGGAGATGGAGTCACCCTGACCCCACTGACCTTGTGCATCCAGGGCAGTTGGCCTGGGACTGACCATCATGTGGAAGGGCCCATCTCCCAGGGACCCTCTGCCCTGGGGCCCCTCAGCCCAGCCCCAGCCTTCCCCAGGAGGGGCCCCATGTGCAGCGTCAGGGCTCTGGGTGATGAGGTCAGTCATCTATAGTGAGCCCTGGGGTGTGTTGGGGCCTTACAACCCCCCTACCTTACAGTAGCCCAAGGGCCCTGCATGGCCCTCACCCTGAGGGCACTCAGGGTTGATGGTTCAAAAGCCATGACATGGGGACAGATTGATCTGATCTGAGGACAATCTGAAATCCTGCAAGGACCCTAGGGAGCTGGGTGTCCCTGGTAATAAAAGCTGACATGGGAGATCCAGTCACATCAGCCAAGGCTGCCCGGAGGGCGCCGCACACCTGCTCCCGGCCTCCTGCAGCCCGAGCTGGGCTGAGAGGCTGATATGCAGCACCGGGACCTTTACAACTCTGGGAGGAGAAGTAGGAGTTTGATCCAAGGCTTCTTTTAAGCTGGAATATTAACCATGAATTATTCAGTGATCTGGATCCGGTTTTCTGGCAAACGTAAGCCTCACTCTGCTCCCTCTTGCCCTGTGACGGGGATGCTGCTCTCTGATCTGATGCATTAACCCAGCTGCTGCCATAAAATGTACGTGGCTGGTTCTGGAACAGACAAAACAAATACCCACTGGGTCTTTGAACTGCAGGCAAGGGGCTGGAATCTGTGTCCCTTCCCCTCAGGCACACACTGAAGGACATCCTCAGGGTCACCAGAGCTTGCTCTTGGGATGGGCAGTGCAGGTCAGCTGAGGTCCCCCCGGAAGGATCGACCAAGCCCCTACAGGAGTCACATGGGCTCATGTATGTCAGCACCATGAACCCTCATGACGCTTTGAGCTCTTCCTTCATTCAGTAGGAAGCTCTCCCCTGGCTCTGGGTTCACCTCCAGAGACAGAAGCCAGGGGGGAAAGATCTGTGGTCCTGGCCATTGTCAGGGAGCCTGGTCCTTGGCCCCTTTCACAGATGAGGAAGCAGAGGCTTAGGGTGTCCCAGGGGGCTGTAGAGTCACTCCTCCCCTTTTCACTGGCTCCCAAATGCTCCTGAAGGCTGGAATCTGGCCTCTAGAGTGGAAGTGGCACATCTGCTCTAGGCACTCCCCGAGGCGGGTTCCATCATGTAAGCCAATGGGGCTTCTCTGTCTGGGTGGTCCAGGGCACAGCCCAGAGCTGGTATATAGAAGGTGCCCAGAAGTCACTGGTTGGAATAAATGAGGATTCAGAATTGGAATCAGGGAGGGTTTGGTCTGGAGAAGAGGTGACTGGGGTTCCTCTCTGTCCTCCCTGGTGCGGGGCTGCCAGGAACAGCAGTCTTCCCTGGGGCTGACTTGCTTCTGGAATTTGCTGTTATCCACTTTGGTTTAACAAGAACCCAACATTAGTTCCTGTTTTCACTACTTGAAAGACATCAGATTTTTTGTATTAACACAAAATGGCAAAACGCAAAACTCATGTTCAGTACTGGTTTTATAGGGAGAGGAGCAGGTGAAGGGCAGAGCACATCTGAGCAGCAAGTGGCACCCCCAGTGACTTCTCCAGGGTCCACACTCAGCATTTGGGCTTCAGGCTGCCAGAGCTCAGAGCTGTGTCTGTAAGTTCTGGGTTTTTCTCCGTTTCTTGTGTGTATCCATTAGTAATATTTCTCCTAAGGTACCAGAAAAACCTAAGAGAGTTGATTTTCTTAGGGTGAGAACACTCAAAAATTTTTTCCATATAAATGAATGATAATTGCTACTTGGCTTTATCCCATTTGGCTCACAAAAGGTTTCACAAGAATGCCCTATTTTCAGAGAGTGAAGGGAACCCATAACTGTAGGGCTGGCCTTAGGTGAATGGGGGCCCATCTCTGACCTTGTCAACTTTGGGCACTTTGAGGTCAGGGACATGTGCCTTGCTGCTGTGGAGGTCCTACAGGAGAGCAGAACCAATGTGCCAATGAAGACTAGACCACTTTCCCTTTCTGAGCTAGCCTCATGTGGGACCAGCTGCCTACAATGTGGTGGAGCCCTGGCTATAGGTAGGACTCTGCCCTGAGAAGCCCAAGGTCATTTTCTTCAACAAAGCATATCGCATCTACTTCGAGGTTTGTTCTGAAAGGAGTCACATGGCTCATGTATGTCAGCACCATGAACTCTCCTCAACAAATATAGCCACTGAGTACTTCAGGCATCCAGGGGAAGAGAGACAATACATTCTGAACCATGAAAACCATTAGTCTCATGGCTGCCCTTGGCTTCAAACTTCAGCTGACCTCTCCTATGGGAGAGGCAAAGAGGGAATAGAGAGAAAGACAGCCCTTCCCTCCTGACTCATCCAGCTGGTGCCCCAAAAACTGTCCAAGAACAGAAGCAGTGGTCAACTAGGGTGACTTATCAAGTATCCACAGGCACATCTGGGCCAGACATGCACAAACAAACCTACAAACCCTATGTTATCCTCTCTACCCAGACATACCAAAGTCCAGAAAGCTTATGTTTGCCTAATATGCAAATGTGGTTGTTAAAAGCTCAGGTCTTGGTTGTAAGAGTGGCCAAGCTCAAAAACTGCTCCATCACTTATGACCTGCCATGGATCTACCTCCTGAACACTCATTTTCTTCCTATTGACACATGAATCAATAAAATACCCTGGTCATCAGATTACAGAGGATTGAGATAACCCAGGTAAAGTACTCACTGTAGGGCTGGGACATAGTAAGCACTCAGTAAATGTTGGCTGCTATTATTATGTCTTTCTAATCCCAAAGCTCTAATAATTTAACAGATGACTTTGATAATTATTGCTACCATTTGTTGGATTATCAAGGGCTGGCACTGTGCATTTGTATACCATTTACTTTCAGAACAAACCTCAAAGTAGATGTGATATGCTTAGGATGCATATGAGAACATGGAGCTTTATTAACCAGCTCAAGATCACACAGCTGGTAAGAGACTTCCACTCACAAGCTGATATAGCAGTAGCCTGTCATGGATGGCCAGTCTCATCTAAGGCCTGTTAGGTCTTTATAGAGCCCTGAATCAGAGGCCAGACCATCTTGGGTTCTTGCCCTTTCTGCTGCTCACAGGTAAGTAATTCAGTGTAGTTCAGCAGGCAGTCCATGAACTCTTGTCTGGATGAGGAGCCAGACCCTGCTGATTTGAACTGAATGACCTCTTAACAATCTCTCCCATTCCACATGCCCATTTATACCATGGCTTTGTCATTCTTTCCAGTGAGAAGTAGAGTCTATGTCCCCTCTACTAGAACCCAGGCCAGTCTGTAACTTGCTTTGACCAACAGAAGAAGACAGAAGTGACACTGGGTAACCTAAGAGATTTTTAAAGCTTCCACTTCTGCACTTTTGCAGCTCTGAACCACCCTACAAAGAAAGCTAGCTACCCTGTTGGACTCTCTGTGCAGAATGGGGGAGACTCAGCCAGGCTCCAGCTGTTCTAATCATTTGGCTGATGCACCTTGGACCGGCTTGGCCCAGCCAGCATATGAATGACTGCCAGAGGTCACTGAGTAACCTAAGGTTAACCAGCAGAAGAACCACCCAGTTGAGCCTTGCCCAGATTGCAGAATTCAGAGCAAATACATGGCCATTGTTTTAAACCACCAGACTTGGGGGTGGTTTGTTATACCAATAGCCAACTGATATACTAAGTAAAACCTAACCTACCAATCCCCATATCCTACCCTAAACTTGTCCCCTCAAGATCAGCTCTCACCTTCTGGGCACATCATTCAATACTTGAACCATTTCCTCGTCTATCAAAAGGTAAAGTGCATGATTACTAAAGTATTTTTTAGCTCTGAAAATTCTGTAACATGGAAAGACCTGAAACAAGTTAGAATGAGCTTCAGAGCATAAAACAATGACTAGTGTTTGACTCTTAAGAGGGGTAATCTGACCATTGCTTTAACTGCAGTGTTTAAAACATCTTGAACTTCTGGTGTTTCTTCTGTGAAACTAGCTTTCCTGTGGTTGAGAAAGGACAATTGCAACATTAAAACACTCTAACTTGAAAACAAAAGGTAGAACCTGAACGCCTCAACCCAGAGCCCCCCCTTTTTTTTTTAAGATTTTATTTATTCATGAGAGACACAGACAGAGAGAGAGGCAGAGACACAGGCAGAGGGAAAAGCAGGCTCCATGCAGGGAGCCTGACGTGGAACCCGATCCCGGGTCTCCAGGATCATGCCCTGGGCTGAAGGCAGGTGCTAAACCGCTGAGCCACCCGGGCTGCCCTCCAGTGCCCTTCTTGAGAAATGGTGAACCAGTTTGTGTCTTGGTTCTCCCCATAATCATCCACAGGGCCACACCATATGTCAAAGATTTATGAACTAAAGCACAAGAAATATTCAGGAGGGGGGATCCCTGGGTGGCTCAGGGGTTTAGCGCCTGCTTTTGGCCCAGGGCGCGATCTTGGAGTCCCGGAATCGAGTCCCGCGTCGGGCTCCTGGCATGGAGCCTGCTTCTCCCTCCTCCTGTGTCTCTGCCTCTCTCTCTGTCTATCATAAATAATAAATAAATAAATATTTTTTTAAAAAAGAAATACCCAGGAGGGAAAGTTGAAATGCCATTTAGAAATTAGCAAGTGCAATAAAAAAAAATTGAGCCTCTGGCTGAAAAATGAGTTAGTGGAGTGGTGAACACTATAGGAAATGGCATGTTCAGTAAATCTACAAGAAACCTAGCCAAATGAATCTGTTCTTACTTAATCACATTCAAGGGGTCTATCTCTGATCCACTGAAGCACCGCTGCTGGGAGCTTGTACCTGCCCTGGTACCCACCTGCACAGATGTGAGCAATGCCACTCTATACCAGCTTTTCCATCTCTTCTTGCCTCTGGCTCCAGCACCTTCCCACTGCATGACCTTAGCTCTCTGTGACTTAGTTCTTTCCTTTGGTTTCCATGGTCCTAAGAGCAGTACCTACCCTTTCTTCCCTTCTATTCCAACAACAAACTTGAGTAGTGCCTGGTGAGGGTGAGTATTCATTGTCATCAGTGGTTCTTAGCCTCTTTCCTTGCACCCCACGTGTCTAGCAGATCCATTGTTCTTGTTGATTCCATTTGCACGACATATCTCAAATGCTTCTAACTTCCTGAATTTCCATGGCCACTATCATGGTCCACACAGCTCCCATCTTTCACCTGGATGACCCCCAGCACCTTCAGACTATTGTCTCCATCTCCTTCCCTGCTCCCTTCAACCTATTCCCTACAAAGTCACCCAAATGGCCTTTTAATACATGAGAAAGATATGCCACCTGCCTGCTTAACACCTTTCCTTTAGCACCCAGAGTAAACCCAGACTCCAACCCACACCCACATGGCCTGGCCCTGCCCATGGCCCAATCTCACCCCACCACCCTGTTCCCTGCTCAAGATGCTGGAAACTCACCAGCCTCATTCTGCTCCTAAAACATGGCTGGGTAGTGGCTGGTGTGAGGTTTTGGCACTTGCTGTCCCCTTCCCCTGGAACTCCATCCCCAAATCCACCCTTTCTTGTTCTTCCAGTCTTGGTTCAAATGTCATTTATTTCAAATGTCAAATGTCATATATTCCTTGACCATCCAGTCTGAAGAAGCTCTGCCCCCTCAATTTGTGTCCCAACAACGTGCTTTAATTTTATCACAGCATCTGTATCTCTCTGAAATTATCTCCATTCATTTGTTTACTTCTTCATTGTCTGTGCTCTGACCCTGGCCCACCCACATGCACACACACATGCTTGCTTCCAGGCATTCACACACGTGCATGCATTTATGCATGCACATATGCATACATAAGCACAGTTACAACATGCAAGAATGTGTGCATCATACATATGTGCCATACACAGGCACACACACATATTCTGGGCTGTAAGTCTCCTGCTCCTATCTTGTTAGCTCTGTATCCCTTAACCCCTGGAATGGCACATGACTTGTACAAGATCCTCTCAAAAAATATTTGTCAAATGAATGATGAGACCAAGTATCTGATTTGATCTCCAGCTCTGACACTCACTAGCTCTATATTTGAGAAAGTCCCTAAGTTTATTATAATCTCAGTTTTCTCATCTATAAAAATAGAGATCATAACAGTTGTTTAATAGAGGTTAGGTGAGGATTACCTGAGAAAAACATGTTAGACACTTAGACTAATGTCTGAAAAGGATTAAGTGCTCAATAACTGTTAGTTTTTCTGGTGATGATGGTAATGTAATGGTGGTGGTGGCAGTAACAGTGGTGATGGTAGTGATGGTGGTGGTGGTGGTCGTGGTGATGGTGGTGATGGTGATGGTGGAGATGGTGGTGGGGGTGGTGGTGGAGATGATGGCGATGGTGATGATGGTGGTGGTGGTGGTGGTGGTGGTGGTGGTGGTGATGGTGATTACTGAAGGGGGGGAGGAGATTGACAATGAGACATTATTGGGCCTGAGTTCTGTACATAACATATATAAGGACTTAGGGTGATACTGGACAAATGGTAGGTGCTGGTAACTGTAGTTTCCATTTCACAGTTCAGTTTAGTTCAAAAGCAAATGTGTTATCTTATGATAAGACTCAGTGAAACCAGGTCCAATAAAAGCACACTATAAAATTCTGATTTAACAGCATTAGCTGGTCACGTCAGGATTACAGAAAGGACTTCGCTGTATTTTATTGCATCTTGGGGAATTTTGTAAATAATATAATTTATTTTGCTCTAAATGTGAGGGATTTAAAAAGACTTACTGCAGTTACTATAATTTGGTTACATCTAGAGCTAGAAAACTCTCCAAAGAATACATGATTCACTCATTCACTCATGCATTCATTAATTCACAAATATTTAATAAGCATCTACTCACTAAACATGTTCATCTTTGAGAAACTCTTCCTGGAGGCTTTGGTTTTCAATTCAGTACAACAGACCCCGGGGTGAGATGGAGTCTGTCCAAAGAGTGAGGACAGAGATGAGTGTCTTCAAGGAGCTGTTGTACAGGCATGGAGAGAGGAGATTCCTCACTGGATGGGAAGGAGGGTGAGGAACAAGGGAAAGCAAAGCTTCTTCCTAGGAACCTGGAGGGAGGGCGAGGGAAGCCACCTCAGCTGCATAGATGGGCACCTACCTGTTTGTCCTGCTCCATTATGCTCCGCCAGGCTGGAGGGGCTTTGTGTGAGCCAGGTGAGTGTGAAGGGGACAGGTGCAGCGTGTGAGGATGGACGAGGGTAGACCAGTTCACAGAGGACCTCCAAACCAAGTTAGCGACAA
Source organism: Canis lupus familiaris (assembly GCF_011100685.1). NCBI lineage: Eukaryota > Metazoa > Chordata > Mammalia > Carnivora > Canidae > Canis > Canis lupus. Next base: position 59,169,077 of record NC_049224.1, read on the forward strand.
TGCAGTCTCAGGGAAAGGACACACATAGGAGGACACCCTGGAAAGGGTAGGAAGGGAATACTTGGACTGGAGAGGCCAAGGAGGAACCTTGCAGGCCCCCACTTCCTCCCTGCTTTGCCTAGTCTTCTCCTTCCAGGAGCACACACTCCACAGACACCACCCCTTCACTCCCCTCATGAACGACCTACAGTTCAGAATAACTTAGGAAAATATTTTGCAAATCTCTCATGAAAATAAATTAAATCAACACTAACTTTGAGGCATTCTAAAAACATTCAAATACAGATGGGATGTATAAATTGGGCCTCTTCTATTTAGGAAGCGGAAGAAAACAAAAACAGAACCGTGTTAGCCAGCACCAAATTAATTTTATGCAAGGAGAAAATAACTTTCTTCCCTTTGACTTTGTTTTTCTTTTTGGAAAGCATGAAACCTGGTATAATTGTGTTGTTCTTTTCTGATGTTATCTAAATAGCAGGTGAAAACACTGTATAATTAATCTTTGCAATTTTGTGAACCTATGGTACTAACCATAGTAGAAATTCAACTTCATTTATGGGATGAACCACCCAACAGAGGGGTCTGATATTCTATTCAGGTTAAGAAGCATTTGTTAAAGACTTTGTGGAATCAGGGATCCCCGGGTGGCGCAGCGGTTTGGCGCCTGCCTTTGGCCCAGGGTGCGATCCCGGAGACCCGGGATCGAATCCCAAGTTGGGCTCCCGGTGCATGGAGCCTGCTTCTCCCTCTGCCTGTGTCTCTGCCTCTCTCTCTCTCTCTCTCTCTCTCTCTCTCTCTCTCTCTGACTACCATGAATAAATAAATAAAATATTTAAAAAAAAAAGACCTTGTGGAATCAGGTACTGCCCAAGTGTTGGCACATCTTTCCCCACTTCAACCTCACACCTCTCAAGGCAATATGATTATGGCCACTTTTATAAGAAGTTCCTGGAGGTCAAAAACGTTATCTGGTTGGTCCTAGGTCTCAGACCTGGCAAGGGACTGACTCCAGAGCCCTGGATTTTTTCCAGGACTTCACCTCCCTGACCCGCATCCACGGGGATGCAATATATTGATTTGCTCTGAAGGGAGAATGTTCAAGTCACTTTAACTATTAAATTGAGGAGGAAGTTCAGATGCCTGGGTTCTAGAAATTGCTGGAAGAAGGTGGAATGGAGGTTAGAATAGGATGAGCCCAAGTCAGCTTGTGGCCAAGCCTGGTGCATGTTTGTTTCTTGTGGTTGCCATCGCAGAGCACCACAAACTGGATGGCTTAAAACAGCATAAATGTAATCCCTCACAGTTCCAGAGTCCAGAAGTCTGAAATCTGGGTGTTGGTAGCACCACACTCCCTCTGGAGGCTCTAGGGGAGACTCTGTTCCAAGGCCTCTCTCCCAGAATCCCTTGGCTCATTAATGCATCACAATAATCTGTCTCTGTCCTTACTTGGAGTTTTCCCTGGTTGAGTCTCTGTGCCTCTTCTTATAAGGACACATTTATGTCTCATCAGAGCTGACCCCCCAATCTAATATGACCTTATCTTGACTTGACCACATCCGCAAGGTCTTATTTCCAAAGGGGTCATATTCACAGACATCGGGGTTAGAAACCTCAACAGATCTTTTTGGGAGAAACAATTCATTCTGCAACAGGATACTAATATAAATGGGGGCTGGTCAGGGAAGGCATCTTGGAGGAAGTGACAATTTTAAGGATAGAATCAAACCAGCTCTGCTTCAGTAAATCTTGAGCAGTCACCCAGAGACTCTGGCAGACAGGTTGAAAAGTGACACTTCTCTTGTTTGAATTGAAGACTCTTGCAGAATCTCAGAACTTTGTCAGCACATCTGGGGAAAGGCAGTGGACAAGTATGAGGCGGTGAGCATTTATCTATCACCTATTATGTATTGGTCAACAGGCTGGGTGGCAATATTGCAGTGCTGCCCAGCAAGAGCTCTGGGGTTTGTGCCACTTGGCTCTGCATCTTAGCTCAGCTGCTTACATGACCCTGGGCAAGGGGCTTGTCGCTCTGTCTTGGTTTCCTCCTCTGTAGAGTGAGAACCGTAGTAGCACTCGCCTCAGATGCTTGCCCAAGTGTCCTGCAAACTGTAATTGTACAACTATTTTCAACCATCATCAGATCCTGCAGCCCAGTGTCTGCTATAGAGCAAGCACTCGATACACATCATTCACTCATCATTCACTCAGCAAGCACGTATCAGGCTCCGACTGTGTGCCAGTGCTGTGACAGGCATTTGTGTCAGTTTCTTGGGGCTCCATAGCCAAGTACTGTAGGAAGATTGGAAGTCTAAAGTCAGGTGTCAGCAGGGCCACACTCCCTCTGAAGCTGACAGGGGAGTCCTCCCTTGCCTGCCCTAGCTTCTGGGGTTGCTGGTCATCCTGCTTCCTGGGCTTGTAGCTGTGACAATTCAGTCTGTGCCTCTGTTGCCACTTGGTGATGGTGGTGGTGGTGATGTGTGTGTGTGTGTGTGTGTTCTTCTCAAGACACCAGTCATGCTGGATTAGGGCTCACCCTCCTCCAGTATGACTTCAGGGTAACTAGTTACACCCATAATGACTCCATCCAAATGAGGTCATGCTCTGAGGTATGAGGGGTAGGACTTCAACCTATTTTGGGGGGTATACTCATATCATCATTGGAGACTTCTTTGCCTGGCAGGTGTGCTCAGAACTCACTTCATCATGTCCCTAGCCACCCACCATCCCCAGTGCATCCCCAGAGCCCTGCCCCAGGGGGCACTAGGCATTCCAGACCAACCTAGTTGTGCAACTTGCAGAGAGGACCATGACAATGACTTCTTGTACGGGTCAGCAAATTGTTATCCATCATTCTTGTACCATCCTTGGTGTCACATAGAGATAGGCAACACTAGCCTTACTTGCAGATAAGCAAGCTGCATCTCATAGAGGGGCTGCTTTTCCTTTCAACTCTGTATCTGCACAACTGAGCCCAAGGCCCAGCCTCCTGATCGGGTTTATTCACCCACGATGAATGGGTAAGGCGGTGCCCCAAAGCCTCAGGCTCTGGTACTCCCCATCACCAGACTCTGTGGGCACGAGCTGTCCATCCCTGTTTTCATAAGATTCTGGAAGGATTAAGGCAGCTAGAACCCCAAAGACAGATTTCCATTAAAAAATGTATTGGGGACACCTGGGTGGTTCAGTGGTTGAATATCTGCCTTTGGCTCAGGTTGTGATCCCAGGATCCTAGGATCATGTCCCCCATTGGGATCCCCGCAGTGAGCCTGCTTCTCCTTCTGCCTATGTCTCTGCCTCTCTCTCTGTGTCTCTCATGAAGAAATAAATAAAATCTCTAAAAAAATGTACTTGGGCAGAAGGGGAAGTCAGAGAGAGAGGAAACAAAGCAAGACAAGGATTTGACACACTGCGGCTGGCTTTGAGGAGGGAGGAACCATGCCTAAGAAACAGAGAGGCCTCTAAGAGATGAAAATGACTCCCTGTCTATTGCCAGCAAAGAAATGGGAACTCAGTCCTGCAAATGCAATTTGTCTGAGCTCCCAAAAGCCTCTAGGTAAGAGCCCAGCTCAGATGGCATCTTGCTTTTGGCCTTGTGATACCCGAAGCATAGAACCTACTGAGCCCACCTGGACTTCTAACCTACGGAACTGAGGTAGTAAACAAGTATTGTTGTAAGGGGGCAGGGGAGTATTCCATTTACTGGCCTGCCCTTCAGTCTGAGATGATGTGTTTTCTACTTTTTTGGCATTGTCATAGTGCTTCTTTTATGACATGATGGTGATAAGTGATTTCAGAAGCCCTTACTGGGCAAGATGAACAGCTGTCAACAATGCTGACCCCTGGGGTTTCTGTGGGAAGATGCCACTAGTTTGTGAAATCCTGCTCTGGCTGACCCCAAACTTCCTTCCCCTGTGAAATCCTTCAATAGGTGTGTGGAGCAATACCCAGGCAGGGCGCTATCCACCTCACGTCCCCAAACCGTCAGAAGCTCAGAGCGCATCAGGGGGCTATTTATAGACAAGGCACAGTTTTCTTTAAAAAGCCCTGCCGCAGTTAGCTCCCCCAGCAGCCCCCACAGACCCAGAAATAACTCTATGTGGCCTTCCCCTTCGCCAGCCCCCGGTGACGAGAGACACTGATGCACATACGCACCCTTCCCCACCCCCAGGTGGCCCACCTGGCAGAAAGGGGCAGGGCCTCCGGGTGGAGGGCAGGACTGACCTGTTCTGGTGACCCCTACCCTCAGGGATCACCACTGGGAACCTGCCTTAAGGGGTAGGCACTATGCTGGACGCGTGACCCATCTGACCTCAGCCTAATGCGGAGCCCTAGAGTCAGCCCTAGGAGCCAAGCCAGGCTGGGCAACCTGGTAGCTACGGGGAGCCCAGAAAATGTCCTCAAGCTCCCTGGACCTCACCGTCTCCTCTGGGACATGGCAAAAGTGACAACTTTCCAGGGACAGTAGGAAGGTGGCATGTGACACAAGCACTCCTTCCATGCTGGGTGCTGCTGTGATCAGACTCTGAGTGTATGGCGCCCTCATCTAGCAAACGGGGAGGCGGGGGCTCTGAGAGCATCTGTGGCTGGTCTACATCCCTGGGACACAAGAGAGAGAAGAAATGAGCTCTCGGGCTGTCCAGAAAGCCCTCCTGCAGAAACGCATCCCCCCCTCTATGCTCCTCCTTCCCTCCATCCAGAGTTTCCACACACCCTGCCCCGCTAGTGTCCGCTGTGCTGAGCTCAGCCTTGGGCTGGGGCAGGAGCGGCTGAACATGTGGGTTTGGAAGTCAGGCGGACGGGGCTCCACCCGCAGCTCCCACACTTCTGGAGACTCCCGGGCTGCTGAGTCTCCTCCCTGCCCACGGGGAGCCCGCCAGGTCATCAGGGCTGCCTGGGCTCAGGCTGAGTCTGGCAGATTCTGGGGCTCGGCCTGAGGAGCCCCTCATCCTCAGATGTAAGCCACATTTTCCACTACCAGTTTTTTCGGCGACAAGACTAATATTTTGATGTCACTTCTGCTTTGTCTCTTATCTTTTAATTGGCTCCATATCTGGGCTGAGAGGTTGCATTTTAGCCTCCTCAGATTCCACTACCAGCAATCAAAACCTGCATCCAATGGGCATCGGGCAGGAACTTAGACTTCACCTGTCCAGAACAGCAAACGGTCCCTCCCCACACCTGAAGAGCCTCCTCAGCTCTTCCTTCCCCTGTCCCCGCAGAAGGCATCACCACTGCTCATCTCACCAAGACCCTAGAGTTCAGCCTCGCCTCCTCTGTCCCTGCCCTGGGCTAGAACCCTTCACCTCTGTCTCAAGACCTGCCCCAAGGCCTCCCTTGTTCCCAGCTCCAGTCCATCATCCCCCCAGGACCCCACCTCTTACCTGGAGCAGTTGGATGGAAGGGCAGAGGGAAGACCCTCATTGGACCAGCCCCTGATCTGGCCCTCAGACTTCTGCACTGGTTGGGCCTCCCATCAGCCCTGGCCCCGGTCTGGCCTACCTGAGGGTGTCCTGCCACACCTGCAGCTCTAGCTCAGCACAAATGCCTCTGAGGACACCCTTTCCTGAGGCTCAGGGGATGGCAGAAGGGAATGGGATGCAAAAGAGACTGGTCTCCCAAGTCTTCGAGGCTCGGAACACCTGCAGGACTCTAAGCTGGCAGCAGACTGAACAGTGGCCCTCCTGAAAGACACGTTCATGCCCTCGCCCCTGAAACCTGCAGGGATGAGCCTCCTGGGGGAGGGGTCACAGATTGCCCTGGGGACCAATGGGGTCACAGCAGCCCTCTGTCAATGGCTGGCATTACCGTGGAGACTGGTACCATCTGCATCCCAGTGAAAGAGCACGTCTGTCTGTCAGCGTCTCACTGTCCATCCTCCTCTGGACAAGGTTTCTCAAGTTGCTGTGCTGAGTAGAGTGGCTTCTGTCCCACATCAGTGGCAACCCCGCCAATACCATCAGGAGGAGAAATGCAGTTAACACACAGGTGAGGGGCTGCCCAAAGCAGATCGTGACAAGGCCGTCCCAGAGTGCCAAGCCAGTCCCCAACAAGTGACACTTGACAGTGAGCCTCCAGCTGGACATTTGGTTGAGCATCATGATTCAGGTCTGATGGCACACACCCTCCTCTGCCAGCAGGGCCCTCACCCCCACTTCAGAGCTGCGGCAAGATGTAGGGTGGGCTGGGCATGGGAGAGCACTGGACTTGGAGCCTGCCGACTGGAGGTGCTGCTGCCGCATTGGGAAGGCCCATGATGTGCCAGGGAGGCTCCGAGCCTCCCCTCCAGTGGGTCACATATTCCTTCCAACAACCCTCAACGTTGGTCTCATCAGCTAGCTGCATTGTACACACAGAGAAACTGAGGCAAGAGAGGCAAGGTACATTTCTCTCTCTCTCTCTTTTTTTTTTTTTAAGATTTTATCCATTTATTTAGTGAGAGCAAGTGAGGGTAGGGGCAGAGGGAGAGGGAGAGAGAGAATCTTAAACAGATTCTCTGCTGAGCACAGAGCCTGATCCAGGGCTTGATCCCATGACCCTGAGATCATGACCTGAGCCGAAACCAAGAGTTGGACACTTGACCAACTGAGCCACCAGGTTCCCTGAGGCAAGTTACACTCTTAATGACCCACAGCTGGCAAGAGAAATACAAGTATACCCCACTTCCATACCCTCTGGACGATGCTCTGGTACAGCCTTCCTCTGACAAACACGCTGATTTCACCCAGACTCAGTTTCTTCATCCATGAAATGGGGAGAATGAGCCCACATTAGAAGATTGTTCGGAAAAGCACAAGTTTAAATAAAAAGAAGCCCACAAAATCAATTTGGAAGCCTGAAATCTTTACTCAAATATTAAATGCTCTTATCATCTCTCACAGGAGGCAGAAGAGAGCAGGAGATTGCAGGCTGTGGTCAAAATCCCACCTCCACCACATACTGGCTGAGGATGCTGGGCAACGTACAAGTCCTCCCCGGGCTTCCAGTTCCTCGTCTTTAAAATGGGAGTAATGACAGCACCTGCCTTGCAGGGATTTTGTGAGGATTGGCTGAGAACATGTGAAGTTTTTAGAATGTGCCCGGTTCCTAGCCAGTCCTCTGGAAATGTCTTTATTCTTATTACCATGGGGACCTCCAGGGTGCGCAAACCTCTTTGTGCTGATGGGGCAAAACTCAAGAGAAGAGCAAATTCATCTCCGTCACTGAGCAGAGTCTGAAATGCACAAATCTCGGAGAGGAGGTTCAGAATGGTTAGGTGACTGCCGGGAGGCCACACCGCATCCGTGGCGGAGCTATGCTGGCCCGGAGCCTGCCTGACTCGGAGCCTCGTGCCCACAGGATCCGAACGTGCTAACAGAACACTCAGTTCCGAACACGGACGCCACAGGAGCCTTCACGGCACAACTCCTGAGGGCTCTGTGCAATCTCTGCATCTTCTCACACGTGGTGGGTTGTGCTCAGCCAGCAGGAAACCACTACTCACTCGAGGTATCCACTGGTCACCTGCTCTCACTGGGAGTGGCTCCTTTACTTGCTTTGACACCCATAACATTGTCATAAAACCTGTGGCACAACCTTAGTTCTTACCCCTATCCCTCCTCCAGTGGTTCCTTACTCAAAGATCCCAATTTTCTTTGGGGTGTCTAAAAACTGCCCAGCATCCTTTGCAGCTAAGATGAGACAAAAGTGAAGATTGTTGGGGGGGTGGGGAGGAGTCTTCCAGAAAGGTCCTATAAAATGAACCAACCTCAGGATCTTCATCCCTTCCTCCTTCTTCTTGCCTGTAAAACAGGAGCACAGGGATGCAGCAGCCATTTTGTCACCATGAGGCTATATGCATGAGGACAATGGCTGCGCACTAAGCATGGCCGAGTGGAAAGGTGGCAAGAGGCAGGGTGCCTTGTGGTGTGAGTGAGCTTCTTTCTCACTAGCTCTGGACGACCCCTGGACCTCTTGGTGTTGGAATGAATAAACCTCTTAAGGGTTAAGCCATGGTGCGAGGTTGTGGAAGGAAGTCTCCAGTGTCCTCTGGAGGAGTCTTGCATGGAGTTGTTCCTGTCCTTCCCTCCAGGAGGTTACCGTATCCTCGGTGCCTGTTCTGGTGTCTGCTGTGTGTGCCAGAATGTCCCTCTTCTTGCAGGGCATCTTGCAGGGCAGTGCTCTTGCAGGGGTGCCCTCCCCTGCTGCCCCCTGCAGGCTTCTAACCCCGGGCGCTAGCTTCTCACTGGGCCCACTCAGCACACTCCTCATCCGGGTACATAGAAACTTCAGTCCTACTGACCATGTGATGAGGGACCACGCTTATCCCATCCCCGCCCCCCCACCCCGGCCCAAGGTTTCTGTGCACATGAAAGGAGCTCCCTAGTGAAGACCTGGCCTCCCCCGCCCTGCTCCCGCTTCCCAGGAGTGATGACACTGAACAACAGCCTCTGCCCTGACCATCTCTCTCTCGGCAATAACAGGCCCAGAGGAAGCCTACGTTCAGCTCCACTCCTCTAGGGCACCAGATGGACAGCTGCTGGTGGGGTGGGGAGCAGGGGTGCTGCCATGCCCACAGCGGAGGTCCTGGGCATGATGAGGTGAGTGAGTTTGATTCAGGGATTCAGGATACCGGTCCTCTTGCTGCCAAGCACCCAAGCCATGCTCTCCAATATCACATTGCTTAGGGAGGTGCCATTCAGTTTCCCACAGTAAGGAGCTGAAGTGTGTCCCCCCCAAACTCATACGTGGAACTCTAATCCCAGCATCTCAGAAGGTGGCTGTATTTAAAGATAGGCCCCTGGATGTAATTAAGGTAAGATGAGATTGTTAGGGTGGGTTCTAATCCCATCTGACTAGTGTCCTTATAAGAAAGGGGGATTAGGACACAGACACACGGAGGGACCTCCGTGTGAAGACACAAGGAGAAGGCGGTCATCTCCATGCCAAGGAGACAGGCCTAGGAGGGGACCAACCTGCCATGCCTGGGTCTCGGGCTTCCAGCCTCCTGAATGTGAGAGAATAACTGTCTGCTGTAATGCCCCTGCCCGTGGTGCTTTACTGTGGTGGTCCTAGCAAACAGAAACACCCATCTACCTTCATTGAGTGTGATCACTTGGGTGGTTTGGAAGGGAGTGCCATTCATCGAGCCCCCCTCAAAGCCCTGACGAGGGACATCCTACAGAATGGCCTGTCCCGGAGGTCGCTGTAGGAGTCTGCCCATCTGGCTTCCTGGGTTCTCTCTTCACCCCCCTTCATGCCCTACAGGGGTGAGGGGAGCTACATCAGTTTTATCTTTGGAACCCAAATCCCATCTTGGCCCTCTGAGGCTCTTCACTCCTGCCTGTTGATAGGACTCAGTAGGTGGAAGTGCTGCAGACAGAACTGGGCCGCTGTACACACTCCTGGGCCAGTGTTTGCTCCTGTCAATCATCCTCCAGTGGCCCACTGTTGCTCTCATTGTGCCCCGTACCCAACAACTGCCAGTACCTACTGAGCACCACCATACACCACGAGCTGAGCACCACTGTACACCACGAGCTATCCATGAGGTAGGAGTCACTGCTACTGCTGTGTTGCAAATGGAGAAACTGAGGCATGGTTAGAGAAAAGCCTAGGATGCATCCAGGTCCATCGGCCTCTGGAGCAAGCCAGCCATCACTGTGCAGTGGCCAGGACTTTGCTCTCACTGGGTTCTGCCCTCCCTACAAAGCAACAAGGTCCCTGAGCCCAACCAGCAGGGGACTCCAGACAACTGGGGCTAGTGAGCTCTGAGAACAAAGACTTATTATTTCTGAGCCTTCTCCAGTCTATTCATGGTGCGCTGCTCCAGCCTGTCACCCCCCAGCCCCATTTAAAGCTCCCTCCCGCACCATGTTTCTCCCACTGGGTCCAACAGCTAAGCCTGCTGGTTGCTCAGGCTGGGGCAAGACCCAAAACAAAAGGGCCCAGGAAGGTCAAAGTCCTGTAGCTGTTCATAGTGAACCCAACCCCAATCACAGCTGGGGCTCTCCCCATCACCGCTGACCCTTGCTCTGGAGACCAGACACAGAACCAGGAAGGTTTGACCCAGACCCTGCAGCCAATATTTGGAGCAGGGGCAAAAGAACCCAGGTCTGAGACTCCTAATCCTTCACACTTCCCCCTGCATCTGTCTCCAGAGCTTCCCCAGGACACCCCTCCCGTCCTGGTAGCACCCCCACCCTGTCCCGCACCCTCAAGTTCCCAGGTGTGGGTGGGCCCTGGGGTTAGACAGGCTCACTTATGGGGGCAGACAGAGCATCGAGCTCTGTACAAGTGTAGGCCTAGTGGCAGGCAGTGGGAGCTGTCAGCATGGCTCCTCAGTAGATGGACAGGGCCCGGGGGCTGCTGGGTACATGTGTTTCTGATGCCACAAGGAGGTAGTTTCAGCAGGCACCACACCCCAGGCCTTCTCTACTTGGCCCAGTAACTCTTGGCTAACATAGGCTGAGCCAGCTCTGCTGCCTTGCCACCCAGGAAGGAGACAGAGACATGGAAACAGGGAATGTCTCTTGACAATTCCTACTGGCTTTCTAAGCCACATCAGATCCCATCCTTTCTCACTGTTTTATAGACAAGGAAGCTTACATGATGAAACCCGCCTCGGGGAGTGCCTAGAGCAGATGTGCCACTTCCACTCTAGAGGCCAGATTCCAGCCTTCAGGAGCATTTGGGGGCCAGTGAAAAGGGGAGGAGTGACTTCACAGTCCCCTGGGGCACACTAAGTCTCTTCTTCCTCATCTGTGAAAGGGGCCAAGGACCGGCCTCCTTGACAATGGCCAGGACCACAGATCTTCCCCGCTGGCTTCTCTTTCTGGAGGTGAGCCCAGAGCCAGGGGAGAGCTTCCTACTGAATGAAGGAAGAGCTCAAAGCGTCATGAGGGTTCATGGTGCTGACATACATGAGCCCATGTGACTCCTGTAGGGGCTTGGTCGATCCTTCCGGGGGAAACCCCAGCTGACCTGCACTGCCCATCCCAAGAGCGAGCTCTGGTGATCTGAGGGTGTCCTTCAGCGTGTATGTACCTGAGGGGAAGGGACACAAATTCCAGCTCCTTGCCTGCAGTTCAAAGACCCAGTGGGTATTTGTTTTGTCTGTTCCAGAACCAGCCACGTACATTTTATGGCAGCAGCTGGGTTAATGCATCAGATCAGAGAGCAGCATCCCCGTCACAGGGCAAGAGGGAGCAGAGTGAGGCTTACGTTTGCCAGAAAACCGGATCCAGATCACTGAATAATTCATGGTTAATATTCCAGCTTAAAAGAAGCCTTGGATCAAACTCCTACTTCTCCTCCCAGAGTTGTAAAGGTCCCGGTGCTGCATATCAGCCTCTCAGCCCAGCTCGGGCTGCAGGAGGCCGGGAGCAGGTGTGCGGCGCCCTCCGGGCAGCCTTGGCTGATGTGACTGGATCTCCCATGTCAGCTTTTATTACCAGGGACACCCAGCTCCCTAGGGTCCTTGCAGGATTTCAGATTATCCTCAGATCAGATCAATCTGTCCCCATGTCATGGCTTTTGAACCATCAACCCTGAGTGCCCTCAGGGTGAGGGCCATGCAGGGCCCTTGGGCTACTGTAAGGTGGGGGGGTTGTAAGGCCCCAACACACCCCAGGGCTCACTATAGATGACTGACCTCATCACCCAGAGCCTTGACACTGCACATGGGGCCCCTCCTGGGGAAGGCTGGGGCTGGGCTGAGGGGCCCCAGGGCAGAGGGTCCCTGGGAGATGGGCCCTTCCACATGATGGTCAGTCCCAGGCCAACTACCCTGGATGCACAAGGTCAGTGGGGTCAGGGTGACTCCATTTCCCCCTCTTCATTCTCCTCCAAGCAGACACCATAGGCAACCTTCGTCCCTGCAGCTTTGATTCAGGAATTAAACATTGATCAAGGCCACGTGTGCCTACATCTGCTTCCAGCCTAAGGATACAAGGGGGAAAACCAGAAGCTTCCTCCTCTGTGAGGCACACATCCAGTGGTAGGAGACAGATGATCTCAGCCATGACAGCAAAGGGCAAGGCTGTGAAGGAAGGCAAAGCCCGGAAGGGGAGGAGACTGGCAGGGGAGAGGGCAGTCCTGGTGACACCTGCCACAGAGTGGTCAGAGGAGAAGGTGACCTGGGGCCGAGACCTGAATGAATTCTGGGACAGAGGGGTGCAGGCCACCTGGTAGGAGTTTCCAGGCAGAGGGAACACCACTGGCGAAGCCTCTGGGGTGGGACACCCAGAGGAACCAGGAGAAGGCTAAGGTGGAGGAAGCAGAGAAGAATGGGACCCAAGGTGGAGTGAGTGGTGGAGACCAGCAAAGGGGGCAGAGAAAGTTATGGATCACGCTGACAGAGTCAAGAACCCAGACCACACAGCATGCTAGAGGCTTCCAGATCATATCAGGTGCCTAGGACAGAGCCTGACACACAAGAATGGCAATGGGGTACATGGGAAGGGTGCCTAAGGATGGCTGTGATGACAAAGGACAGTCCAGTTCCACTGGACCATCCGTCACATGAAGCTTGGAGTCCATGCAGCTGAAAGTGTGGGGAATCCCCTTCAGGCTCCGACTCCCACCTCAGGTCCCTGTCCTAGGAGAGGGTCACATGGGACTGGGTACTTGCACCATTTCCAATATAGACCATGGAGGACCACGCAGAAGCCCTGAAGTGAGAACAGAAATACCCCGCAGATCCTGCCACCTGGTCTCAGCACCCAGTCTGTGGGGCTCAGGACTCAGGTCAGCCTGCTCTTTGCATGACTCCTGCCCGGGACTGGGGGTAACCTTTCCATCCTGAATGGACACCAGGCCCCCATGCTACCCACAGGCTCTGAAGGCCCTTGCAGTACCCACCCCTCCCACCCCATCATTAGCCACACAGTAGGCCCGCACGTAACACTGGTGACCTGAGTGAGAAGGGATGGGGTCTGTGTGGCAGGTGCCTTTGCTGTCATGCTGGGTATTTCACTGCCTTATGGGAGCTTCCTGAAGACTCCTGCACATGCATGGGGAGTGTGAGTGTGTGGGCAGACATCATCCAGGTGGTGGGATCACAGAGACAGGCTCTAGTGCCCAAGGAGACTGTGTGGGTCTGTATAATGCAATTTTTATTTAAAGATTTATTTATTTATTCATGATGGACACATAGTGAGAGGCAAAGATGTAGACAGAAAGAGAAGCAGGCTCCCCCCGGGGAGCCTGACGGAGGACTCAATCCCTGGACCAGGGATCACACCATAAGCCAAAGACAGACACTCAACCACTGAGCCACCTAGGCATTCCTATAAAACAATTTTTACTTAAAGCACAATGAGCCCCTAATATGACCATTTTCTACGTTAGCCTATCAGGTGGACAGCTGTTCATCCCCCATCCCTCCATGCATGCTTTTTTCATGTCTTAGGTCGTTTTCTTTTTCTTGGGGTCCCTGGGGCCTCAGAGTCTGCCCTGGGCTTACTGCTATGAAAGTGGATGAATGATGTCCGGATTTTCTTCAGGTACATGGTGACCTTGGTGCCTTGCAGGGGTGTTGAGTGAGATCTGGAGCTGCCTAGGGGAGCAGAGATGTCTGTCCTTAGACCTTAGAGCTACCTGCTTCCACAGGACGTTTCCACCCAACAACCCCCTCATATACCGCACCTGCCTCCACTCTGTTATGGATCCATCATGAAGGCTCTTGGGTGCCCCCTTCCTGTGGAGACTCCCACTGCCATGGACCCCTTGCATTCTTGCCTTCCCATGAGGGTAATGTGTAAGTAGTCCTGGCCATACATGGCCTCATTCCCCATAGGGTATAGCACTCAATGCCTAAAGCTTTCTCCCTCAGGTCATCTGGTGGGGCCTGCTCTTTGTATTACTGGGTTCCACTAAATTCAACCTTCAGAGGGAAATTTCATACATTCATCCACCCACCCGTCCAACCATCCATGCATCCATGATTCATTAGTCCATCCATGAATCCATTCTTCCTTTCACTCATTCAAATACTCACACGTCCATACTCATCGATCCATACATACATTCTTCTTTACATCTATCATCCATCCATCCATCCACGTGACTACGTGTCCAGCAATGTAGATGGCACTATGCTGTGTGCAGCGCACAGAGAAGATCCACAGCAAACAGGAAAGAGGGGGAGAGGACAGCAGGGAGGACCCTGATCCAGCACTGGATTTCATAGAAGCTTGAGTAGGAGCAGGTCAGAGGAAAAGGGACAAGGGCCATGCAGGCAGAGGGAACATCATGGAAAAGACTGGGAACCATGAGGCTGCCAGTGATCCCCAGGAGCTGACAGTGTGTGTGCAGCATGAGGCATAACATGATAGGTGTCAGAACCCCCTGGAATATGCTTGCCAGGTCAGGACTCAGCCAGGACAGAGGCAGAGGGTGTGGTCTGCAGACACACATGCGGGTGTTCACCCACGCACTGACCTGTGGTAGATACAGGAGGGGGCAGATTCAGAGAAGCTAAGGAGCCTGTCAAGGTCCCAAGGGCCATAAGGGGCAGAGCTGGATCTAACAGGTTGGCCCAACCTCTGAGCCAGGCTGGGGGCTGCTGGGATACCCAGGCAAGGCCTGAATCAGGGGCTCCCAAACCTCTGTGGTGGGGAGGCTCCTGTGTCCTCCAGCTCCAGCGGTGTAGTGTGTTCCCATCCCAGGTCCCTGTCAGTGAGCGATCCTCCACCGCCCCCACGGACCCCAGCCCCTGCAGCAAAGCCTGCAGAGACAGGAGCACAGAGAGGGTGAGCTACTCCAAGCCCCAGATCAGAGCAGGTAAAGCAGGAGTAGGGGGGGCAGTCTCACCCTGGGCACAACACACTTCCTCCTTAATTCTTACTGCAGATCCCCAGACAGGAACTGTGTCCACATTTTAGAGATGAGGACACTGGCCAGGGTCAGCATGCTTCCCCTGGCACTGTCCTGGAAGAGCACACTTGGGGGTGGTGGACACAGGAGCTGCCTCCTGCATCCAGACCCCTTCTTTCTGGTATGGCTCAGCGGGCGGCCCCAAGGATGAGGCCAGGCATCCTTATCCCTCCTCTGTGCCAAGTAAGCACAGACCCAGCCTCCTGTGCAGGGAGGGAGGGAGGCGGCCCATTCTGGCCTGAAAGAAGGGACCCTCTGCTGTCCAGGAGATGGGAAGGTTCTAGAGAAGCTTCCTGGCATTGAAAGGAGGAGAAAGCACAAGGGGGCACAGCCCTTATTGTCTCTGCCTTCCCAGCTTCTGCGGATATATCTGCTTGAGAGGCCCGTGCGGCGGGTGACCACAGGGACGAGCAGAAGCAAAGAGCCAGCAGGCTAACCAAGGCCGGCAGCAGGACAATGTGCCCCAGGAAGGGAGTAGAGGAAGGAGAAACAGCATGAATGCAGGAAGAGGGGGGTGAGGTGCCCCTGCGCCCCCAACAGCACCCACTCCAGGTTGAGCCAGAGCTCCCACAGCCATCTCTTTGCCCATGTCTTGCCAGAGGGGATTTTCAACTGGGCTTGTGTCTCTGCTGGGGCTTCAGGCCACAGCCAGGAAGCCTGTCCCAGGTCTGAGGGCACTTACCTGCAGATTGACCTTCACTGGCTGAGACAGGACCGGGTCCTTGCCTTCCTCATACAGGTGGTGGAGCCGCAGCAGGACATGGCAAAGTCAGCCTTGGCCTTCCCTCGATGGCCTTCAGGGATAGAAACACCCACATTGTTTGTCAGGGCCAGCACTTGACTTGGCGGCTTCCCTGTCTAGTCTGAGAACTCTGTGAGTCCGGGGTCCTTGCCTACCATCGCCTCTGCTGATTACCCACCGCCTGGCACAGGAGACAGTTGTTCAGTGAATGAATGGAAGCCCCGGATAGTCAGGCTTCCTGAGTTCAGAGGATGAGTGGGACTTAGTTGTTCCCAGCTCCAGGAGGAGTCCCTGAGGAAGCAGACTCCACGGCAGGCTAAGCATCCGGCAAAGGTGGACGATGGTTGGGGTTTGGTGGTGGGGATAGAAGGGATCCTCAGAGCCTGGGTGTGGACAGGTCCTCCTCTGGGGCCCTGCCGACTGGGTGTCCTGCCTACTGAGGGACCCCGGTCCCCCCACTGCCTCTCTGTGGGCCTGGGTCTCCCCATTGGGCAGATAAGGGGAACAGGGGACCATGCAGAGCCAGGACAGCTCTGAGAGGAGCCCACTTTGTCCGGTGATGGGCGTGGGGCCAGGTTGACATGAGGAGGGAGGAGTGACTCTGGTTCCCTGGACACCCGGCTCACGTTTCTGGAGATCCTGCAGGTGCTCCGTGTGGTTGGAGCTGTAGTTCCAGCCCGGGATGCTCAGGATCTACAGGTGAAGACTTGGGGGCAGGGTCACGGCTTCTTGCTGCTGCTGGGGGCCTGGAAAAATCTGGGCAGACTCTGCAGGGCAGACACACAGAGCCAGGACGAGGATTGGGCCCCACGCCTCCTCCTGGCACCGGGAGCTGTGTACACTCTGGCCCCCATTCCGGGCAATCCGGCTCCTGCCAACTCGTGCCCCTGAGGGAGGACAGCCTGAAGCCCCTGCTGGTCCAAGCGCCTCGGGCACCCCGTCTAGCCTTTGCCCACGGACATCCTTCCACCTGAATGCCTTCCCTCCCACACGTCCAGGGGCCCACACCACAGAGTCTAAGAGTTGGAAGGATCCTGAATCTCTAGGTCAGCTGTTTCCAAGTACAGATGGGGAGACGACCGCCCAGAGAGGTGATGTGGTTTGTTCTAGATCACAGGGCAGGTTCACACAGAGCCTCGGTTTCAATTCAAGGTCTAGGATGCCAGCTCCTCCCTTGTTAGGTCATCCTTGGTCCCCTGCTCAGAAGCACCCAAGGCCCTCCTTCCAGGAGAGGACCTGTCCCTTGCCCAGTCCCACTGCCTCTGCTCCCTGAAGCCTGGATCTGTATGAGCATGGCCCCCCAGCCCATAGCTCAGGAGAAATCCTGCAGGAGAGGCCTGGCCCTTGCCCATCCTCAGTGTGCAGCACACAGCAGGCACTCAGCCCGTGTTTTGTGCACGTGTGAGCAGCAGCCTGCCCGCTTCTACAGCCCTGGGAGGGTCCTGCTCTAAAACTGAAATAAGGATAAATCATAACCACATTCTCTTCCAAACCTCTCAAGTGAGTAGAGAGGAACAGTTCAAGGATTAAGGGAAGGATACGAACTGTATCTAAATGATTCATTCTTTAAAAGCTGCTGCAGAGTACCATATTTACACATGATCATTACTTATTGTTTCTCATCTTCAATTATTTCTGTAAAGACATAGGCGGTTTTAAATCTGAAGAAGTCTGACCGAGGGACCCCTGGGTGGCTCAATGGTTGAACATCTGCCTTTGGATCAGGGCGTGAATCCCAGTGTCCTGGGTATAAGTCCTACATTAGGGTCCCCGCAGGGAGCCTGCTTCTCCCTCTGCCTGTCTCTGCCTCTCTCTATGTGTCTATCATGAATAAATAAATAAAGTCTTAAAAAAAAAAACCAACGAATTTTGAGTGGAGGCAATGCATGAATTTTGCACATCAGACCATGAACTTGAACTAACCTTGCCTGGTGACAGCACACCCAGAAATCAAATAAAACAAGTCTTTTAATGTTGATCTACTAGGGGTGAAGCCATCGAGCCATACATGTCATATTATGGAAGATAAAGAGTCATCAGAGCAGAAAGTGAGGGATACTCAGGGAGAGGATACAAAGCAGAATCTGTGTGATTCTCAGAAGTGCTCGCTACTCCATGTATAAGCTTGGGTGAAGCCTGAAAGTATTTGCACACACTTTGCCCACACATTAAACGAGGGCTTGGATCAGAGACCCCTGAGCTCGTTTCTGATCAAAGTTTCCAGATCATGGTGGCCCACACGGTCCCCAGGTCCATCCCAGCCAGGGGGGCTCTTTCTGGGGTGAACACTTCCTTACCATTCAGCTCTCTTAATAGCACTACAGGTGCGTGCTGCAGCGCTAGCCCACACCTCTGACGCAGGCGGGTGGTGAGAGACTGGGGTCCCAGCAGGAGCCAGAGCACAGGGTAGACAGTGGAGGTGTCATTCAGGGTGAGATCATAATCCAGAGCCCAATCAAAATTGTTCCAAAGCCGGCGATGGAGCATGACCTGCAGGGAAGAGCTGTCTGACCGGCCCCCCTGCCCACCTGCTCCCACCCCTGGGTGACCAGCAGGGCCCACTTCCTACCTCTACCTGCCCGTTCTCTTGGCTGGACACGCCGTGTGCCTGCTTGGACAGCAGCACCAGCCTGCTTCTGCCGTCCTCAATGAAGGCGGACTGAGCCATGGGGTAGTAATTCTGTGGACACAAACATTGCCAGGCTGGCGGTCGTGGAAGGGGACAGGAAGGCCTCTCGGTCCGGGTCCCCCTCCGGCCACCCCACACCCTCCACCCCACGCACAGAGCACCAGCTCAGGGTGGAGATGGAGACAGAGGTTAGAGGCTCTGACGTTGGACACCAACAGACTGTCACTCCAATCCAGCTCCACTGCTTCTGACCATATGAGCTGGGGACTAAGCCCACTCAAGCTCGGTTTCCCCACCAGTACAAAGGGCCCAAAGACACACTGTGCACAGTCCTGCAGGAGTGAGGAGGGGGCGTGTGGGGTCCAGCCTGATAGGGGAGCTGGGTGGAGAGTTGCTCCAGAGAGAAAGGGCCATGTGTGTTCTGGGAGAGCGGCCCCTGTCCCCAGGTCAGTGCTCTGCTGGAGCCAGATGTCCCGGGTGGACCCATGGGAACTGTCAGCAGCCCCTGCACAGCCCATGAGGGCTAGCAGGTAGGGACGAAGGGACCTGAGCTCAGAAGCAGAGGAGGGTGGGGACACATGCCTCTGGGTCCCCTCAGGAGGAAAAAGAACTGATTATTGAGGGCACAGGAGGCCCCCAACGGGGGCTTCACCTGGATTGTCCCCCCTGACCCTCACAGCCCTGGGTCTGTTCCCTTTCTCGGGTCTGCAGGGAGTCATAGGGAGGCCGGCCCAGCTCGCCCAGGATCACAGGGCCAGAGGCCTAGGACGTGGGAGCCCATCTGGCTTCGGGCCATGCTCAGCGCTTGGAAGAAGCTGCCAGGGAAAGTCTCTGCCACAGCACCTGGGATGGGTCAGGCACACTCAACCTGAATCTCAGAACACCCCACACGAGGCGTTCATTTTCCACAAGAGGAAACCGAGGCACAGACAGGGACAGGGACGGTCCAGTGCAAGGGTGCACACAGGGAATTTGAGGTGGGGCTGGTCCAGCAAGCACTGTCCAGCTGGGGGACGAGGCCTGACTCAGAACCATCCCAAGGCTAGCCTGAGGCCTCTGCCCTCCATGTCCTGACCAGGTAGGCTCAGAAGTTGTCTGGCCCTCCCTGGTTCCAGGTGCTCCCCACACCCCCTATGTTGGCTACTGGGCCGTCCTCCCACCTGCCACATCCTCTCTCAAGGGGATCTTTGGAGTGATGAGGACAGAATTGTGATGGACCCCACGGCAGGGGACTTCCTCATGCTCTGTGGCTGTAGGGCTGTGGAGAGCTGCCTTCAGGGGTTGGACGTTTCATCAGGATGGGTACCCTCAGTGTTTGGACCCAGCCATCCTGAGTGGCTCCTGAGACAACAGGCACAGGTATGTGTCACCTGTCCGTTCTTTCCCCCAAGGAGCACATTTCCCATACCCTCTGCAGCTGGCAGTGGGTCCCGCTGCCATTCCGACCTCACTGGGTTCACGGGGACTGACCTGACCTTGCTTCTGGCAGCTGCATGCCGGCCCCTGGGCTCTTATGTGTGTCCTCTTACCTGCAGAGCCCCCAGCACACCCAGTGCTGCCCTGGCCCCACTTCGTTGGCTGGGCCGGTTGGGGAAGCCCATCTCTCTGAGCACCTAGTGGACTGGTTGGTGCTCCTGCAGCAGGTAAGAGGTGGGGTTGGGAGGTGTACTGGACTGAACTTCATACCTTGCACACTGGAGACCACCTAGATCCTCCAGGGAACAGGGGTCACGGCCATGTCATACAATCACCCTCACATGCACTTCGGGGAGAAAGTGCCAGGAGAAAGTGCCTCATTCAGGTTTGAATCCTGAGGCGGCCCTACAAAGCCTCATGGCGGGCAGAGCTGTGGGTGAGGACGATGTGAACCACACACACATAATAGGGATTTATAAACAGAGTGAATGCTATGGAGCAGGAGTGAGAGGCCATGAAGGGGTCTCTGTGAGCCTTTCAGCAAGACAGAGAGGGAAAGTGCTGCTTCCCAGCCAGGGAATGACATGGACAAAGGGCCTGGGGCGGGAAAGGCTGGAAGTGCTGGGAGAATGTGGCCAGGCAGCACTGGTGGAGGGAGGAAGCTGGCTCACTGCAGCTGGATGAACCACAGCAGCCAGAACACGGCAGAGGGAACGGGTCATGAGGATGGGGAGCAGTGGGGCCCAACAGCAGCTGCCGGAAGGAATGGAGTCCAGGGGGTGGGGGGTGAGGCCAGAAAGGCAGGGTGAAGAAATCTGAAAGGCTCTAAAACTCAGGCAGAGGATCAGGCTCTGGAGGGGAGACACTGGGAGTTATGGAAGGTTGGGGGCAAGAGGTTTCCAGGATCGAGGCTGTGGCCCAGAAAGTCAGTGGCACTGGCGGCAGCCCCCAGGCACTTTGACCAACAGACTGCCAGAGCCTCCAGGCCCATCCCAGCTGCTGCAGAGCACAGATAACACTGAAGTCACAGGGATTAATTGGGAGATGGTGCAGGTGCACCTATCCCACAACCTCCTACAGACCAACAAAGGAAGTTCAGAACGTTCCTTTTTCTAGATCACCCAGAACAAGTCCTGGGCACCTAGTGGGTGCGGGGGCCCGGTTCGGGGGCACAGGCCAGAGGACCCATATGTGGCACTGGGCACACATTAACGTTGCCCCCAGGGAGCACCCAGCACCGTGTATGCTTTTCCCGGGGCTTTGACTCAACTGTGCAGCGTCTAGGGGCATCTCACTGGAGCACGGAAAACACGGCTCATGCCGGCTTTCTCCAGAAAACTGTTGGTGACCAGGGACAGATGTCACAGAAGTCACAGAATCCAGAAACCAAAATAGCCTCCTGAGGCTGAGCATTCCAGGGCCTGTTCCCAGAGAGTTCTGCTCCTACGCTGCAGCCTTGTCTGCAGGGAAGGCCAGCTCCCTCGTCAGGGAGAGCCGGCGTTCAGAGGATGGCACCCAAGCGGCCCCCATGCTCTCCCCAGCCCTGGGGGCACCCAGCCTGCAACCCTGACAAATTATGTCTGGAGCTGGAGCTCCATGCTGTGGTATCTTGTGACGGCAGCTCCAGTAGACCGTGCTCACCCTCTGCGGACCAAGCTCGGGGAGGCGGCAGAGAGAGAGTCGTCCACTCTGCATGCAGAGGAGGTGCCAGGTCCACCGTGACCTCTGGAGGGAGAGGGAGGGATCAGAGATTGGGCAGGTGAGCATGGGCTCCCAGGGGACAGTGTGTGAGGTGAGAAGCCTCCGGGTGACAGTGCTCACGGGAGGCCCAGGGACACTCGTCTTACCAAGCTACAGCACACAGGGAGCTCGGAGATGGGCTGCCCCCAACCAGCCCGGCCGACGAAGTGGGGCCAGGGCAGCACTGGGTGTGCTGGGGGCTCTGCAGGTAAGAGGACACACATAAGAGCCCAGGGGCCAGCACCCAGCAGCCAGAAGCAAGGTCAGGTCGGTCCCCGTGAACCCAGTGAGGTCGGAACGGCAGCGGGACCCACTGCCAGCTGCGGAGGGTACGGGAAAGGCGCTCCTGGGGGGAAAGAACAGACAGGTGACACACACCTGTGCCTGTTGTCTCAGGAGCCACTCAGGATGACTGGGTCCAGACACTGAGGGTACCCATCCCGATGAAACGTCCAGACCCTTTGCTCAGGTGCCAGCCTGACTCAGGTTCCAAACCCAAAACCCACAGATGGAAGGAGACCCCAGGTCCCTAGGATAAAGGAGTTGCAGGGCCCGGCAGGGGCCTATTGGAAGCATTCCTCCCCCCCTTCCCCAAGGAGGCTTCTGGTCATTGACTGGACGCTGGGGAGACGGGATTCCTAGTGCTTTGAGGACCGCAACTTAAATCAGCACCAGACTTTCTGGGGTGAGGAATTCAGGAGTGATGCAGCTGGGTGAGTCTGGCTCAGCATCCTTCATGAGCATCTTCCAGTAAGGACTCTTGCAGCTGGATGGGGGCAGGGTCAGGAGGGGTGGCTGCAGAGCCAGTCCAGGCTGTGGGTGGGACGCCTTAGCCCCTCTCTGTGTGGCCCCTTCAGAGCTGCTACAGGGACCTGGGTATGGAGGCTGACTTCCTAGAGGTAGGGTTCCAAGGGGGGAAGCATCCCGGGAGAGCCGCCCTGGGGCTTGGGATTCTGCTTAGATGTGGACATTATTGGAGCACCTGGGTGACTCAATGGGTGAGCATCTGCCTTTGGCTCCGGGTGTGATCTCGGGGTCCTCAGATCAAGTCCTGCATTGGGCTCTTTGCAGGGAACCTCTGCCTATGTGTCTTTCTCTGTGTGTCCCTCATGAATAAATAATTAATATCATAAAAAAAAGAAAAGAAGTGGAAGCGTGGACAGGACTGGAGGGGAGGGCGGAGCAGGAAAGTTGGTGTCCATGTGCCACCCCTGGCCTAACTCAGGTGACAGCAGCACCTCTGCTGGCCCTGCTCCTCCTGTTCCTGTCAGCTCCTCCCCCAAGTGTGCTGATCCCTGCTGTCTGTCTAGGGGACCCATCCCTGGTGGCCTGCAGGGACAGCCAGAGCAGCCCCCGGCTCCCCTGGCAGCAGCATGTGGTCGGTCTGCTGGCTCCCCGTGCTCACACAGCTGCTGCTGCTGCGGTTCCTGGTGGCTCAGCCTGTGAGCCCCATCAGGGTGTTCGTGGTGCCCCACAGTCACATGGACGTGGGCTGGATCTACACGGTGCAGGTAGGTGCCTGGTCGCTGCTTCCCACACGCCCCTGGAGCTCAGCCTCCTTCTCCTGCCAGATCCCAGTGTGGTTTGAAGCCTGGGGTCAGCTGCCACCTGGGGGGGGACCAGCCTGTGTGAGTCCTGACTCTGCTGGAGACAGAGGACACTGACCAGGGCTCGGTGCTGCTGTTCTCTGGCTTCAGTGTCCCCATCCGTGCCAAGGAAAGTGGGATGAAGAGGCGGGGACCTGACTCAGGCCATGGTCCCAGTGCGACACTGGGGCACCCTGGGTGGACTGTGTCCCATTTCGGAGCCTCCGGGTCCCCCTTCCGTAGGATGGCACTGGCCTCCCACCCTTTGCACTGGTTTTTCCTCTGCCCAGAAGGCTATCCTTCCACACACCTGCAGGACTCAATCTGCCCCATCCTTTGGGGGGGCTCCACAAAAGGTGCTTCCTGGCCAGGCCTCCCTGGCATCCCTGTCTGTGCCCTATTTCCTTCCCCATCCTCCTTTCCTGCCACATTACTTGAGGGCTAGTGGACAGTCCTTGTCCCCACTAAAGGCTAGCTTCACAGGGCACAGGTTGGTTCATTTTATTTCCTGACACTCCATACATTTCAGACACAAGAGGGACACCAGGAATCACTGAATGAAGGAATGAAGGAATGAATGATGAATGATGGAAAAGGAGAGGGAACAGCCTCAGATTGTCCAGGAATCTGGGCTGGTGACTGAATATTGTCACCCAGGCTACCTCCAGCTCTTTTGTGGGAAGAGGCAGGAAACCCAGTAGAGAACAAACAGTCTCTGGGATTAGGGATCTGGTAACTTTCTGAGGTCGTTGCTAAGTGGGCAGCTGGACTCATCAGGAGAGAGAAGCAGCAGCAGGATGTGACTCTGGGCAGTGGGGGAACCTGGTCCTGGACTCACTGGGCAGCCTCTGGGGGACACTCGTGGGCCCTTGGAGATGGCTAAAGGGGAGGAACGAGCTTGCACCCCTCAGTTACAGAGGAAGAAACTGAGGCCCAGAGGGGGTTGGTGACTTGCCTGAGGGCACCCAGGAATGACCCCCACCGCCCACTCCTGAAGCCTCTCAGCCCAGGCTCATTAACTCCTTTTTTTTTTTTTAAGATTTTATTTATTTATTAAAGATAGAGAGTGAGAGAGACACAGGCAGAGGGAGAAGCAGGCTCCATGCAGGGAGCCGGACGTGGGACTCGATCTAGGGTCTCCAGGATCACACCCCAGGCCGAAGGCGGTGCCAAACCGCTGAGCCACGGGGACTGCCCTTATTCACTCCTTTCAAGGAGCAGGTCTGGGCACCGCCATGTGCCAGCCTGGAGACAGCTATGAGAAACAGGTGCGGCTGCATCCTGGGAGCCCCCAGCCAGAGGGGGGAGGTGGGCAGGCAGGTGCCCAGGACCAGCCAGGGGGCCGGGGCAGCTCCTTTCAACTTCTGGTCTCAACACCGGCTCCCCTCATCTCAGCCCAGGCAGGCCCCGAGGGCACCCTGGACCCCCTCCCCTGTCACTCCATGGCTGCACTGCGCTGTCTCCACACCCTAAGGGCCCCTTCGGGAAGCCGTCCCTGATCCCTGGTTCAGGCTGGCACGTCCTCCGCCCACGTCGTGTGTCATGGTCTGGAACGTCATCTCTGTCCCAAGAACAGCAGTATCTCAGCAGAGGTGGGAGGGTCATGAGGCCCTCTCAGGCCCAGCCGGCACTGGGTGTCCAGCACCTACAGGGCACCCGGGGTCCTCCAAGTGAGCAGCAGAGGGAGAAGCAGAGGAAGAGCCCTGGGCGCATGCCTGCAGGGGGTGGCGGGGCCCAGGGACACGATGTCACTCTGCAGTTTGCTCCTGGAGCCTTGGGGCCAAGAGTCCGGGAGCCTCCCCAAGGGCTGGTGTGACGGCGGCCCCCTCCCCAGGAGAGCCTGCGGGCCTATGCTGCCAACGTCTATACCACAGTGGTGGAGCAGCTGATGCTCCAGAAGCAGCGCAGGTTCATCGCGGTGGAGCAGGAGTACTTCCGGCTGTGGTGGGATGGCATCGCCTCCTACAGGCAGAAACGCCAGGTACCCCCACCTACAGGGGCCTCCAGGGGGAGGGTGGGGTGCCAGGGCTGTGTGGCTTGAAGCTCAGGCCCAGACACACTGGGCGGTTCCCAGGCTTGTTACCTCAGGTTTGGGCTCAGACCCTGCCCCCAGGACAGGTTGGGGGTTTTTTTGTTTGTTTTCTTTTGTTTTTTTTATAAATGTATTTTTTATTGGTGTTCAATTTGCCAACATATAGAATAACACCCAGTGCTCATCCCGTCAAGTGCCCCCCTCAGTGCCCACCACCCAGTCACCCCCACCCCCTGCCCACCTCCCCTTCCCCCACCCCTAGTTCGTTTCCTAGAGTTAGGAGTCTTTTATGTTATGTCTCCCTTTCTGATATTTCCCACTCATTTTTTCTCCTTTCCCCTTTATTCCCTGTCACTATTTTTTATATTCCCCAAGTGAATGAGACCATATAATGTTTGTCCTTCTCTGATTGACATTTCACTCAGCATAATACCCACCAGCTCCATCCACGTCGAAGCAAATGCTGGGTATTTGTTGTTTCTTTTTTATTATTATTATTATTAATAATCATAAACATTTATTAAGCACCAAGAGTATACTGCAATGGTTGTTATATAAAAGCTTATTTAACAATATAGTGTCCCTGCCATCAAGCTTACAATCTAAAATGAAATACAACAAGAATGCTGTTAAGACTACCTCAAAATTTCCTTAACTTAGAAATGGCTATTTTGGCAAGGAAGTGAGGCAAAATGGCCTATCATTTTAGGTACAATGTTAATAAGGCTTTGAACATGATCCGGATGTCAGTGTGCAGCCTTAAGCCAGCACCTCGACATTTCCCTCAATTATATTAGGCTTGGCTTGGTAAGAAAAAGACCACTTAGAAGTTGGGTAAGAAGAATGAATTATTTCAAATTGCCTTGTAGGACTTTAAACAGAGAAATGCTTACCAGCCTGAGTTTTTCCACAGCCAGGAAAAACTCTACAAAAAATATTATGAGCTCAATCAAGCCCGTCTTCTATGTATTTGTCGTTTCTAATGGCTGAGGAAGATTCCATTGTATACATAGACCACATCTTCTTTACCCGTTCATCTTTCGATGGACACCGAGGCTCCTTCCACAGTCTGGCTATTGTGGACACCTGCACCCCGATGTTTATAGCAGCAATGTCCACAATAGACAGGTTGGGTTTTAATCAGCCTCGTGGCGATTGGTGTAAAGTGTCAGCCTGGCAAGCCAACTGAGCACTCAGCTGGTGCTGAATGGGGTCACTTCTGACCTCAGCACTCCGGAGGGGCCCTAACCCCACCTCCTGCGTCACCGACCCCACCGACCCCTGGCCCCACGGGCACGCAGCTGGCTGCCCTCCCAGGTGCCACAGTCCCTGAGTTAGTGGGCTGCAGGAGGCATCACAGGCTGCAGGAGGCATCACAGGCTGCAGGGTCACAGAGGCCTCACCCCATAGGGAGGCAGCCTGGGACCCGGCTCCGCCTGAGGCAGGGGTGCACGCTGTGAGCTGGGGGGCCCGCCTGCGCAAATGGGAGTGACCTCCCCCTCCTCGGAGTGGACAGGCCAGATGATGCAGGACGGGAACACCTGGGAGGACGCTGTGGACCTGGTCCCCTCCCTGCCATTCACCTTCCTTCAGAGCAGTCACCGATCGTGAACGTCAGGGAGGCTAGAGACGTGCCCAGGGTAGTAAAGCTGAGAAGGCAAAGCAGAGAGTCAGTCCCCCCAATCAAACTGGGGGCTCTTCACCCTGCAGCCTGTGGAATCCCGAGGAGGAGCCTCGCAATCATGGGCGCCGGCTCTGCTTCTCACACTGGATTAGCTACACTGTTGCGTCCGTGTCAAATGTCCTATGTGGAGCCTTACACTATGTTACACTATGGTTATAAGCACCCTCTCCTGACAAGCACAGTGAAGGACCTGGGCGCAAGGCTGCTATGTCTAACTGGTAATTTCAAATGGTGTAGAGAAAACCCTCCCAGGTTACAAGGAGATGGGGGAGCGCTACGGCAAACAGGTGAAGAAGGTTCACAGTGAACGAATCCGCGGAAGGGCTCAGATTCCCCGGGAGCCACTTGCATACTCCTTGCAAGTCTTTCAGAAATTTCAAATTATTTCCACAGCGAAAAGGTAACAGATGTGGATACAGACATGAAGACACAGAAAAAGATAGACAAGGAGGTAGAAACAGAGGTAGAGAAAAAGGTAGACATGGATGTAGAGACAGAAGTAGAGACAGAGGTGGACACAACAGAGATCAAGTACAGCCAAGGGCCAGGTGCTGGCGCGGGGGGTGGGAGGCAGTGCTGACCTGCTGCTCTTGCAGAATGAAGGCACGGCAGGACTTTGATGGAGGACACCATGAGACGCCGGAGGCATGTCCCCACAGATCCAGCCCTACTGTGGGGTTCTATCCTGGCTTTGTTCTCTCTGCTTGCCACCAAGGTCCGCCATCTCCTGGCCACGAGACGCCTGGAGTTTGTCATCGGGGGCCAGGTCATGCATGATGAGACCGTGGCCCACTTTGATGACCAGATCCTACAGCTCACAGGTGAGGTCCCCCTTCCCCATCCCCCGGGTCTCCTGGGGCCTCCAATCAGACTGGGACTGGGTTTCTGAGCCCAGGTCTGAGCCCCGTCTTCCCCTCTGAGCAGGACCCTGAGGCCAGTAGAAACAGGCATTGGCGAGTGGCGTCCTCCTGCCAGTGCTGCTGAGTGCAGGGCTGTGGACGTGGACTGGAGACCACATGGCCTGGCGCTGTCCTGCCTCTGCCCATTCCCAACCCTGTGACCCAGGCAAGGGACGTCACCTCCCTGGGCCTCTGTTTCCTCATGACTTAAATGAGTGTGAGTGTGATGGCACTGCCTACCTCCCAGGGTAGTTGTGAGGATCAAATTCGGACAATTCATTAGAGCACTGGGAGTGGAGCCTGTGGTTCCCAGAAAATGAGTAGTGAGGTTAGATGCCATTGCTGCCTTCCCCACCCGTACGTACAGGGCCACAGCAGCAGCACGGTCACCCTCCAGCCTTCCCCCAAGGGCCACCACCACCACCACCTGTATCATCTTACTACCACCAACCACACTGACTGCCACTGCCCCACATACACCACCTGTGTCCACATCACGATGACCATCATCATAATCTCCAGCATCGTCACAACTAGCTTCGTGACTTCACAGGCCCATCCACACCCCAGCAAATACCGCCACCCACTCCCACTTCATGGCCATCACCCCTCAGGGACCTCCTAGGTCACAAGCCCTGTTTCTGCCCGGTGCAGCTACCACTACGGCTACCATCACCACCACCACCATTACCATGCACATTTGTCCTAAAGACACTTTCCTCTCCATGTACCGAATGCCCTCAGGAGCAGCAGCTCACCCTGTCCTCTCCGCAGGCTGCTGTGAGCACATGGTCTCCAGTCTCCATGTGCTCAGATGACCCTGACCAAAGAAGGGCCAAAAGTCAGTGGATGGGCTGGGTCTTCACTCAGGCCTGTGACTGCAGCCAAGCCCTGAGGTCACTCCATGACACAGGGGCCCCATTTACCCTTGTTGTAAACCAGAAGGATGGAAAGGGATGCTGTCTAATGACCTGCTCACACTGTCTCCCCTGACCCCGGCTTGAACGATGGTACTTTCTAGCCATGAATAGCTAAAGCCAATGAAAATTGATCTCTTGAGCTGGGTGAGGTATCGTCAGGCCTGGCTTGCTCTGGCTCCCTGTCTGTAGAGAGGACTGTTCCTCAAGCTACCCTCCCCCGATCCGGTGATGCTGTTGAGCATTCCCTGACAAGCTCAGGCCCCACAACCCCGAGGTCTTCCCTCCCACTGCTGCTTCTTCCTCGTCTCCTCTGCTTCCTGCCCTGAGTTTTCTGACACAGTACGTGGTGGCAGGCCTGGGAAACAAGAACCAATGTCTGGCACTAGTCTGGAATTTCTTTCCCCTGCAGCACTCAACCTGACATCAGACTCATGGGGTGGCTCTACAGTCGTGAATGAGTACATGGAACATCGGGTGATCCTGCCGTGGCACCCTCTGTGTTAGGCCCTCTTGCAGCACACCCCAGGATGGCACTCCAGCCCCCTGGAAAGGCAGGGGCCCTGAGTGAGCAGGTGGGGAGGGACCACCCTCCTGTCACCAGCAAGGCAGGGCTCTCTTTGCAGAAGGACACGGCTTCCTGTAC
The DNA here is from genome assembly GCF_011100685.1 of Canis lupus familiaris. Taxonomy (NCBI): domain Eukaryota; kingdom Metazoa; phylum Chordata; class Mammalia; order Carnivora; family Canidae; genus Canis; species Canis lupus. The sequence goes on from NC_049224.1 coordinate 59,198,221, forward strand.
GAAACCTTTGGGATCCGGCCAAGGTTCTCCTGGCAAATCGACTCCTTTGGTGCATCTGCCACGACCCCCACCCTATTTGCCCTGGCGGGCTTCCATGCCCACGTCATCTCCCGCATCGACTATGCCCTGAAGGACACCATGCAGAACTCGCAGGTGAGCCGTGAGCCACATCCGCTGCTGCCTCTCGCCCCTGGTCCTTCCCTCTGTGTGCAGGGCCCGTTACTAAGCCCCTGCTGTAGCGAGTATCGTGTCTTGGGTAATAACGCTCTGGGACAAATGCTGGCTGCGGCTCGCAGCGGTAGACAAGGGTACAGGTGGGCTCTAGCTGGGCAAGAGGAGAACATGTCCTGAGCCCCACCTCATGCCACGCTGTGCGCAGAGTTCACTTCCCATGTCAGCTCATTTCTGCCGCTGCTGACTCTGTGAGCTGCGTGGGGCCCTCCCCATTCCTCCCATGCAGAAACCGAGTCCCGGGGGACTCAGGGAACATGTGCATCGTCCCAGAGCCAGTGCTTAATAGAACCAGGATTTCCCCCTGCTTTGTAACCCTGAGCGGGTCCCAGTCATGAGAGCAATGAAGAAACAGACCAGAGGATTAGTGAGAGGTGAGCAGCTCCTGTGCCAGGAGGTCGTCAAGCAGAGCCAGAATGAGCTTCGCTGGCAGGCCTTGGTAGAGAGGGTCCTTCCCCGGGGCAGGCGGCGGGGGTGGCGGGCAGTGAGCAAGCGGGCTGGCTCCCACTAGAGGGCAATTTCCACAAACATGGGTGGCCTTGGGGGGTCAGAGGGAATCTAGAGGAGGCAGCGGAGGGGATGGCCCCTGGAACCACTGAGGGAGACCCAAGTGGGGCTGGAGGAGGCAGAACCAGGGCCACCGTGTTGCCCCTGGGCCGTCACTCTGTTCCCTCTGGGTTTGCAGGGGCTGCAGTTTGTGTGGCGAGGGTCCCCAACCCTATCAGCTCAGCAGGAAATCTTCACGCATGTCTTGGACCAGTACAACTACTGCTCGTGAGCACCTTCCTGGGGAGCCCAGTTCAAAGCACTCTCCCTGTGTTACCTGAGAAACGACCCACCCTCCCGTGCATCCTCTTGGGACACTCTGGCTTACACAAAGAGAAACTGAGGCAGGGTCACTCAGCCAGGGTCCCAGGGCCCACAGTGGCAGAGTCAGGTTGGTTTGGACAGACTATTTCCAGGCCTCTAAAGCATGGGTGCAGCCAGGCTGTGGGCTCTTGGGACGAGAGGCCCTGGGTCCAACTCACTCTGGCCCTTTCGACCTTGAGGCCATAGAGAATTGAGCTCCCCTATCCTGGAAAAGGAGAGATTATTGGGCAAGGTGAAGGATTTCATGACCTCTTCTCTAGCCCACGCTGTGCACCAGGCAAGTTCTCCAGGGCTTTCCACTGATGTCCTTTATTGATTCTAACAACCATCAGGACATTAATGGATGAGGATACCTGAAGCTCTGAGGATCCAAGTGGCCACTCCTGGATGCTGGCCCGGGTCACCCCTATGTCACTCTATGCTGCCTGGAATGAGGCAGGGGGGACCCTAACTGGAGCATCCGGACCCTCAGGGTCGGTCTCGGGGTCTGTGTCATACAGACCAAATTGGAGCCTGAGACAAAAGGGAAAATCCGAATACTGCCCTTGCACTTGGGGGGAATGTTGGTATTCTGTTCATCGCCATTTGTTTCACATTAATTCTGAGTTTTGAAGCATGACACCAACTTACCTCCATGTCACCTCCTGTGACTGGGCTCCCCCTTACACTCGCAGCCCAGGGCACTGTGCATCACAGCCTCACCCTGCCCCAGCCCTGCTCTGTGCTTTGGACTCAGGTCTGAGGGTACCACAGTGGCCTCCGTGAGATCCCCAGTGGGAATGCAGACTGTGGGCTCCATGGGGCGGGGGAGGCAGTGTGGGCCCAGGGAAGGGGCCGTGTTCCAGGCCCCACAGCTGGCAAACTGTGACATGTGGATTTGAGCCCCATCTGTCAGAGGAGCTCTTGTCGGCCACCATTGACCCTCCCAACACACAGGTGTGAGAAGGAGGCCTGAGCGCCGATCTGTACACCCTGAGCTGCCCTGTGGCCTGGCCGCACCTGCCTGTCCTCCTGGACCCCGAGCTGCCTCCCCTCTCAGGGCGGGGCTCCTCTAACCCTTCTCTCCCCTGCAGGGAAGGCTTTAACTGGGACGGCACTGCAGTCTTCCCGAACTCACCGCCAGACAGGGTATTTCACCCGAAGTCTGTACCCATCACTTGGAACAATATCAATTACTATGTCAGTCTCCTTGTGGACAATGTGAAGGAGCGAGCCACCTGGTTCCGGACACCGCACCTCCTCTGGCCCTGGGTAAGGTGGGATCCCAGGCCTCAGTGACCTGACCACAGCCCTGGATTCCTGTCCAGTCTCACCCAACCATGCTCTTTCCAGGGGACAGGCCAGACAGCCATCTCAGATCCGAGGTGGTGCCTCTTCCCTGCACACCACAAAGCCTCACCCCTTCCACCAGCTCCTGCCACCACCCTGGACTCCCCAAGCCTCTCTCACCTGAAATACAGCCCTGGCCCCTGCCAGCCCCCAGTTCCACCCAGATCCTTGATCTTCCTCTTCCCATCTCAGTGTTGGGACATGAGGCTGGGGTAGGAATCCTGAACCCCTGCTCAGACCCTGTGTGCCTCGACCCCTTTGGGTCTCACTTTCCTCATCTCTAATGTGAGGATCATGACAGTCCCTGACTCACAGGCTGAGACTGAGGGGAGGCATGCCCCGTGTCAGTGTCAGAGTGTCAGACACTCCCTTCTCCTCTTCCTCTTTGGCTTCCTCCTCAACATTACATTCAGATCCACCCCTCACTAGCCTCCCCAGGGCACAAGGCACCTTCTATGTGATACATTTGTCTCATCCTCTTAGTCTGCCCATGGGCCTAGAAGGCAGACACTGCTGGTATCCCATTTTGACAATGAGAGACCTGAGAACCAGAGAGGTCAAGGGATCGTCCTGAGGCCGCACAGCTACTTAGCAGGGCAGCTAAGATGGGGATTTGTGATCACACCCTGGCTGGGCATTCCCTACTCTGTCTTCTTATGTCTTGAGTGCCTATGGGAAAGTGCACAGAGGGTCAGTAAATGTGGGTGATGGCTGTTATCCCTGGCATTCCTAATTTTCATATTATTATTGTTAATGATATTGATGAAGAGTCATACTGCTGGTCTTTAAGAAAGGCCCACGGAGTGAAGTAAGTCAGAAAGAGAATTCCAACCCTGCACAACCTCATTTAATGTGGTTCTAAAAGCATCAGATGTAGAGAAAAGAGATGAGTTTTTTAGTTCCCAGACTTGAGGGGTGAGGGAGGGTCAAAGGTACAGACTTTAGTTATATGAGAAACATGTGTTGGAGGTGTAATGTAGAGCATGATGTAAAACCTAACAAGATTTTAGTGAGAACAGTAAGCAGAAAGGAAGGAGGAAAGGAAGGAAAGAAGAAAGGAGGAAAGGAAGGAAGGAAGGAAGGAAGGAAGGAAGGAAGGAAGGAAGGAAGGAAGGGAGGAAGGAAGGAAGGAAGGAAGGAAAGAGGGAAAAGGAGGAAGAAGGTAGGAGGGATGGGGGAAGGAATGAGGGACGGAGGGAGGGAGGGAGGCTCGCAGGAAGGAAAGGGACACAGGGCTGCACTCGGGAGCTGGTGGGGCCTCTCCAGGCAGAGCGGAGGGCCCTGGATGGCCGAGGGAGGCCGCTCGCCTGGACTGGGCTCAGCCCCGCAATCACGGGGGTCGCGCTGTGGCCCGGCCTGCAGGGCTGTGACAAGCAGTTCTTCAACGCGTCGCTGCAGTTCTCCAACATGGACCCGCTGCTGGACTTCATCAACAGTAACTCGTCCAAGCTCGGCATCTCCGTGGAGTACGCCACGCTGGCCGACTACTTCGAGGCGGTGCAGGCTCACAACGCCTCGTGGCGCGTCCACACCCACGGGGACTTCCTGCCCTATTCCTCCGGTAGGAGCCCGGGCATCCTAGGACGGCAAGACATTCCCGGGACGCCCGGGAGGCTTCCTGCTTCCCTCCCCTCATTCCCTTCCCTTCCAGGAGATGCCCCAAGGAGCCCCTCGCAGGAGCTGCCTCCCGGGGGCGGGCGCTGCCCTGACCCGCCCGACAGGACGGCTGCTCCAGCCCCTGGGCCCCCACCTCTCTCTGTGCGGCTGCCAGGGGGAGCTGCACGGCTGTCAGGCCTTTTTCTGTCTGACCAGCATTGGTGGCCGGCCAGAAAATCCCGCCAGGGAAAGAGGCTACAGGGATGTGTCCAAGGTTGCACTAGAGGAGGGAGGTTTCTAGCTGTGGGCGGGGTGACAGGCAAAGCGGAGCGGGCCCATGAGTGCGGGCGCGGTCACAGGGGAGGGGGCGAGGCTACTCCCAGTGGGTGGGGTGACAGGCCATGATGTGGGCGGGGCTGTTGGGGAGATGGGAGGGACACAAGGGTGACCTAGGGATAAAGACAGGTGCCATGGGATTCCATGTGGATGTGGCTCACTCAAGACAAAGCAGCTACAGTGGAGATGGGATGGGCCACAGTGATGGAGGGGATGGGTACAGTCCAGGTGAAATTGGATATGTTGAAGTGAGGGGCTGTTACAGGTGAGGTGCGAGGGGATACTACAGAGACCTGGGAGTGGATTCCAGACAGAGGTGACACGTGCAAGTGGGCGGGATTACCGTCAGGGTGGGCGTGGCTACCCTGAGGTAGACAGGCTGACAACTGAGATGAAGGCCACATCCACAAGGCTTTGGCTGCCATCCTGTGGGAGGACATACAAGGGTGTGAGTTTGGCTGGGGTGGAAGTGGGAGGGGCAAATTGATGTGGGCTGGTTACAGGTGCAGTTCCAGGACCATGTGCCTCTGGGCGTGGTTACGGTCCAGGTAGGGGTACTGTTCAGGTAGGTCCAGACAGGGCGATGTCCAGCAGGTGTTCTGTCCTGAATGGGCGTGGCTTGCTGTAACCCCCCAGCAGAGACAGTGTTTATGTGGAGACTGGACAGGTGCGGTGAGCCCTGGGCCCTGCTCTGGGTCACGGGCGCCTTAGAGCTGAGGCTGTGGAGAGCCCCTGCCTGGCCAGGACACTCAGCCTGCTGGAGGGGCTGTGGACAGCACATCCACCTGACCCCATGGCCTGTGGCCTTTCTCCGGGCCAGTGGGGCTACCCTTCCTGGTGTCCTCAGGCCGTGTGGGGAAGGTCAGGGAATGGGGACACAGGCCAACCTGGGAGGAGGCAGGGGGCAAGAACAGTGGGAAGAGTCAAGCAACTTGTGAGACCCAGCCAGGGCCTGGGGAGGCACTCCGCACCCCCTCCTCTCACCAGAGCCCAGAACAGGCGTCATCCTCTGGGTGCAGGTCAGCACAGCAGCTAGGGAATCCCTCAGCAATCCCCCATCCCAGCTCCCTGGGCTGCCAGTGGAACCCCACTGATTGCAGGCTTCCCCTGAGTCACAGGCAAAGGCCTCTGCCAGCACTCAGAGCACGTGCCAGCTGGTGCTGCCTGCTGGGCTCCCACCTCCCCCTGTACTCCTCAGAGGTCTCCCAGGCCCTTGGCTCACAGGCTCTTCAAATTCCCAGGTCCTCCCTGGACTGTCTGGTCCCCCATCCCAGGCCTGGCCCAGCCCAGCCTGATCCTCCCACCTGCCCCAGCCCCCACAACAGGGATCCACGGGCCATTCCTGGCCTGGCTGGACAGGAGTCTCTGGCTGCCTCTATAGGTGACCCAGGCAGAGCCAGACACCAGGCTCCAGTTTCCCCAGCTTTACTGGGCTTGGGGTCTGGAAGCCCCCACGCCAGGGAGACTCATGCCAACTGCCAGCTCTTCTCTCCAGATCCATTTCAGGCCTGGACGGGCTTCTACGCCTCCCGCAGTGGGCTCAAGGCGCTGGCGAGGCGAGCCAGTGCTCTGTTGTATGCCGGGGAGTCCATGTTCACACGCTACATGTGGCCTGCCCCCCACCAGCACCTGGACCCGGCCTGGGCCCTGAAGCAGCTCCAGAGGCTCCGCTGGGCAGTCTCCGAGGTAATGTCACACCTCTCAGCATGATGTCAGGTTGAAACCTCCTGTGTAGTGCACTTCCCCAGCCCCTGGTCGCTAGAGGTCACTTTCCAGAGGAGAACACTGAGGTGGTGGGTGTGTGTGGACACTGGACCAAGGCTAGAATCACGTCCTGACAACGCTCAGCTGGTGGGTTCAGTAGGCTTTAGAGCCAAAGGGCAGAGGGTAAAGGGCAGACAGGAGAGGCGTTAGTGTCCTGTGTGGATTCAGTCCTCCTCTGCCGGTGGCTTCAGGCTCAGGACTGCCCTCTCTGAGCATAATTCCCTCCCTGGACAATGAGAAATTCACGCCCACCCCAGGGTGGCGAGGCTACTGAATGTGATAATGTACATAAGGTGCTGGGCACGGTGGCTGCCCCATAACAAGTGGTTCCGATCTTCCGTCTCCACTTGTCCCCACTGTACAGATAGGAAAAGTGAGATCTGAGAAATCCTGTGACTTGTCATACCCAGCCAGAAAGGGTCATGCTGGACGTGACATTGGCATGCTCACCTGAGGGAGTCACTGGCAGATGTGTCACTGGGGTGAAATGGGTAGACCTTAGAGTCCTTCAGAGGGGGCTGGACAAGAGGCTTCACTGGTAGAGTCTCAGGTTCCCTCGGGCCGGAAAGTTAATCCCAGTCCCACTCTGGCGCAGAGAACGGAGGGTGCCCGGAGCATCCCAGCGGCACTTCCTGGGAGGCTGGACAGTGGAGGTGAAGCAGGGGCAGGTCCCTGACAGAAGTCTCCTCTCTTCCCGAGCTAGGGGACACAGTGGGTCTCCGTGAGCCCCTGGGGAGCGGGAAGGAGAGCCAGCACCTAGGAGGTACCCGGGTAGGTGGTGTACAGAGGCAGGCCAGATCCCATGTTTCCCCCAATCCTGTCGGGACGCAGGTCCAGCACCATGATGCCATCACTGGGACCCAGAGCCCCAAGGTGAGAGACATGTACGAGGAGAATCTGAGCTCAGGGATGCAGGGTGTGCAGGAACTGATGGCCTCCATCGTCCGTGACAGGACCCCAGCCCACTCGGGTAAGCGAGGCCTATGTATGGTGGCCCTGCAGGTCAGTGGTGGGGGGCGGCTCTGACCATTTCTGAGCACAGAGCCTGGGGTCAGGGAGAGGATCTGAACAACCGGAGCCTCAGACCCTGCCACCACATATCCCTGTGCAACCCTGACCTTGGCCTGAGCTTGGCAAGTGCTTGGCTGCTCAGAGCCTGTGTGTCCTGTGTGTGTGTGGGAAGAAGGGTGACGTTGCCATGAGAGTGAGGCCTAGCGGCCGCCTCAGCACTCTGCACACAGTGGTTACTGAATGCCGGGAGGGTCTGTAAGCTCGGGGCTGTTATCCTCACTGCGCAGCTGAGGACACAGCAGAGCCAGAGGCTGTGGACCTGTCCAGGGTCACTCAGCCAGGAAGGAGCAGAGCAGGGCTTGAAACCGTGGCCCCGTGCTGCAGGGTTACAGAGCATGCAGGTGTCCTCGGGGATCTGAGCCCAGCCTGGGTCCCCCAACTCCCTCGTCAGTGCAGTTTGAGTGCTGATGTCCAGCCTCGTTGATGGTGAGGGTTCCACATGTGCAGATAACTGGTCATGCCAGTTTGGGCCTGAGGAGGTTTGAGAACCTCCCCCTTGAAAGGCCCAGGCACCAGGACACCGTGGTGTCTCTCCCAGTGCCTGAATGTGACATGTACAAGGCCTGATGAGCCTTCCCTGCTCCCCAGCCCAGCATGCACTCTGTCATGGGGCACCCCTCACATCGGCCCTCGCTGCTCCCCTGGCCGGCGTTTCCCTCCCTTCTGAGTCTATGTGCAATGCCATTGGATCCTCAAACTGAGGAAGGCCCACGGGGACCAGGTAGCAGCACACAGGGTCCCAGCCCATAGATCCTGGGGCGGCTGGTACAGACCTTTGCAACAGAGCTGGAACCTGGGGTCGGATTTCCCTGCTAGGTGGGACCGGCCGTTCCCGTGACCTCACCTGGGCGGTTGCCCAAGCAGTGAGCAGAGGGAGGTCAGGAGAGGTGTCCCAGCCATGGGGACAGCCTGGGCAGGGGCTCGGGCCTGGAAGTGTGTGATGTGTTTAGGAATCATCAGACATGGTCAGAGTTTACCTCACTGAATAAATAAAGGATGGAACAGAGAGGGAGCCCAGGTGCACATCGCTGGGGCTCACACGTTGGGCTAGGCGATTGGACTGGACCCTCCAGCCTCCCAAAAATTCTCCCGTCCATCCCGAGGCCAAGCACTCAAAGCTTGGCAGCCACACCTCAGTAGCAGGCCAGGTGACTGTACATCTCCGGGCCTGTTCAGTCCAGTGGGGCTGTCAGGGGTGATGTGTGAGGAGCATGGGGACCCTCTCTGTCAGAGGAACACTGTGTCTTCCCTTCCAGCCTCTCTGCCTGGGGACCGGGAACAGAGCACTGAGCAGAGTATGGGGCCCCTGGGTGTAGCAGTGACTAGCCCACTAGTCCCTGTCCTCAGGTGCCCTGGCAGCTATACTGGGATGTGTCTCTCCTGCCTCCAGTTTCCCATGTATCCAGGGGTACCCAGGTGTGTTGGGTGAGTCCAATGGCAGCAGGTAAACTCAGTTCTCTGTGTGCAGACCAGGAACCTGTGGGACACTCTGCCGCGGTCTACAACCCCCTGGCCTGGACGGTCACCACCATTGTTACCCTGACTGTGGGCTTCTCCAGGGTCAGCGTCACAGATGAGTCAGGCCAGCAAGTGGCTGCACAGGTATGGGTATGACTTCCTGCACGTGGCACAATTGCCGTTGCTGACACTTGCTCTCTGAGGGTGCTTCAAGAAATGGGAACAGTTTAAGTGAACATGTGACAATGGGTGCTCCCTTGGAGTACATCCCCATGGGGACCCTGTCCAGTGAGGTTCCGTGGGATCCACCAGGAGGCTGGCACTGGGCTATGGGCCTCTGAAGTGGCCAGAAGGGCCCCACTGTCCCTTCCCAGGAGGTTCTCCTGGGTCATTTGCACTGTTTGGGAGGCCCTTCTCCCGCCCCCCATCCCCCCCCACCCCCCGCCATGAGGCATCTTTATATTCTGAATGTCAACTTCCACTTTGTGTGGGAAAGACCCTCATGGGGCTTCCTGGGGCACTTGGTGGAGGTGCTGATGTTTCAGACTGGCCTGCCTGAAGGTGTGCGTACCCAGATGCCAGCATGCCCATGATCTGTTCTCATGTCCTTCCACGGCCAGGAGCCAACAGGGCCCCAGGGACCTGCCTGTCCCCCAATGCCAGTGTTTCCCTGCAGAGGGGCAGGAGCTGCTGACCTCAGCCATTTAGCAGACACTCCGAGGGCACATTCTGCTCCCGCCAGGGCTGAGTGCTCATCCCCAGGACGGCAGTGCCACCGTGGGGAGGCTGTTGCAACACTTGAAGGACACGTGTGGTGTGGAGTGATGACCTGGGGAGCCAGGGCAGCTGGCTTTGCTTGACGCAGAAGGAGGAGTTCATGTGACGTGGGCAGGGAGATGAGATAGGCTTGCTCTCACAGACCCAACTCCTAGCACCCCCTTCTTCCCCCACATGCAACAGCATGCAGATAAATGCTCTTAGCAAATATTTCTGGAGACTTGCTTTGTGTCAGGCCTGCCCTAGGGGCCAGGTTTCCTTAATAACCAGGCATATGAAGTCCCTGCCTGCGGAGGACTCATATTCTCACCCTGGGTGACAACAGGAAACAAATAAGATGGTGTGGAATGTGACAGATGGTGGTGGCTCTGAGAGGAAGTTCTCCAGAGCAGGATGGGGGCAGGTACGGGGTGTCTGCTGAATGTCCCACAAGGCCTGGGTGGGACGCTGTGTGCAGACATCCTGGGGTGACTAATGGAGGCCCCAAAGCTACCCCCAGCAACTGGGATGCTGCATGCTTCCCCTAGAGAGTGAGGGGTTCCTCTGAGTGTACCCTGTGTCCTCCTCCAACCCTCCCAGTTCAGGTGACAAGGGGAATGGGAAGGCCAGGAGGGGAACAGGAAAACACCCCCTTGGGAAAGTTGGAGGATGTGAAATCAGGGTCCCCTCAGAGAGCGGACCCTCCAGGGAGAGGGCACATCATGAGCAAAGGCTCAGAGGCAGAAAACAGGGTGCTGAGAAAGGAGGGCACTGCTGATGCTGGACCCTGAGGAGTGAGGGGCCAGGGAGGGAGATGGGGCTGGGGAAGGTCCTGTTGAGCAGGGAGGATGACTAGAGGGAACTCAGCACAGTCCAATGATGCAAAGACCCTGCTGCCCGTGAGCAGTGAGCGCCTCGACTAGGAGGTGTGCAAGTCACAGGTTACTGAGGACGCTGAAGGTCTTCCAGGCCTGAAACCAACCACATTGCCCTATCCTTCTGGCCTGCAGATCCAGGAATCAAAGAAGACACAATCTGCATATGACCTGCATGTGCTGACCACAATCCCAGGGCTCAGTTACCGATACTACAGCATCAGGAGCACCGAGGGGACCCAGGAGGAGACGAACCAGTTGGGTGCCAGTCTGGCCAGAACCTCCAACTTTGGCCGCAAGAAAAAGACACCTGCTCGTCCAAGGGACAGGCACCTGATTCACGTGGAGAATGACTGTTATACTGTGTTCCTGGACCGGGACACTAACCTACTGCACAGCATCTGGGAGAGGTGAGGCGCAGCCATGGTGGCTCTGAGGCAGAGACGTGCACTGAGACCTGGGCACGTCATTTCCCCACCTGTCTCAGTGTCCTCATCTGCTAGGGGAAATCATCAGAAGGTGACAAAGGCCCTCCTTCTGTTACCCTCTCTATTTCTGCAGTTCTGAGACTAGACAAGTACAATAGAGCCCTTCTTGAATCTGACCATTTCAGGGCTGTTGATCCACATCTACCCACCTTTCTGTCCATCCATCCATCCACTAACTTTTTGTTCATGCATTTACCAATGGCCCAATCACCCATCTATCCTCTCATCCCCACAACCGTCTTTATAGCCACACACAAAACAACCCATCCACCCACCCATCCTCCTCTTCCAGACACCCTCTCATTCATCCATCCATCATTCATCCATCCATACATCCACCCATCCATCCCACCACCCTCCTTCCAACAATCCACCGTACTCTCAGTTTTCTATATATTTATCCAATCACACATTCAACAATCCATCTACTCACTCAACTATGCACCCATCCATTCACTACCCTCCCATCCACCATATATCTACCCACCCATATACCTAACCACACACTGGTCATCCATCCATCCACTCATCAACTTTTCCACCCATCCATATATCCACCTACTTACCACTCATTCACCCCTACATCTATCCACTAACCACTCGATCTATCTATGTATCTGCTTATCTGTCCATGTCCACCCATCTATACATCCATTACATATCCATGCATTTAGCAACTAATTGTTGACAGCAGAGAAGGCAGGTCACCCCAGGAAAAGGACTCTCAAGTGTTTGGGGCCAGCCCTGTCCATCATCAGGCCACATCCCAGATAGTTGTCATGCCACCCCAAATGCCTCTGCCAGAACAGCCAATTATGTTTCCCAATGTGACATCCAAACAGGATTGGAAGTGGAGGAGGAGCAGGAAGTCTGGGAAGAGTAGCTGGCAGAAAGTGAGGGGAAGGAAAGAGAAGGGAGCGGGCAGCATGGGTGTGAGGTGAATGGCCCCTGGAGCTCAGCCTGAAGGCAGCTGTCCACAGCTCTGCAGCCACAGAGCATGAGAAAGTCCCCTGCAGTGGGGCCCATCACAGCTCTTTCCTCATCACTCCAAAGATCCTCTTGAGAGAGGATGTGGCAGGTAGGAGGAGGGCCCAGTGGCCAGCATAGGGGGTGTGGGGAGCACCTGGAACCGGGGGAGGGCCAGACAACTTCTGAGCCTCCCTGGTCAGGACGTGGAGGGCAGAGTCCCCAGGCTGGCCTTGGGATGGTTCTGAGTCAGGCCTCGCCCCCCAGCTAGACAGTGATTGCTGGACCAGCCCCACCTCACATTCCCTGTGTGCACCCAAGGGAGGCCTCATCCTCAGCCACATCCCCCACCCAACATTTCTGGGTGTACAGCTCATGGTTGCCGACCATCCATCTGACCCCAAGTGTCTCTATTACCTTTGGCTGGAGTGAGGACTGGGTATTTCTCATAAGACTCTGAAATCCCCTCCAGGGTAAACTGCTAGCTCAGCACCTGAACTCTGGTAACAGAGAAAAGGAGCTGTGGGAATGGAGAGCAGGAAGCGCAGAGGACGCTTGGTGGGCAGGAGGCATCTGGAGCCGGGCCTGAGGACTGGAAGGGCCAGAGCATCCACGGGCACAGACGAGGGGACAGCTAATTCCACGGAGGCAGTCTCCTGTGCAGAGGACCGAATGGGAGGCCACCATGTACAGACCACCCCGGGCCAGGTTGTGTTGAGGTTGAGCTTCTCTTCTTACATGACAGCACTGTGGATATAATTCACTGACCATGCACTTCAGCCATAGAAATGGTCCCCATCTATGGTATCAGGACACTCACGGGCCCTGTTAGCATCACCATAGTCATGGCCCTTCTCACCCTTCTGTCTGGATGTGTCTAAATTGGACATTTCATACCTTGGGATCAACTCCAGTTAGCCCTTTGGGGTTGGCTTCCTTCCCTAGAATCATGTGTTCAAGCTCCCCATCCATGCTTCAGGTGCATGAGGGACTCAGCCCTCCTTGGGCTGAGTGTTATTCCCACGACAGATGGAGCACATTTTGCCCATCCAGTCTCTGGCTGATGACGCCTGGGGGATCTGATGAAGAAAAGGGGGCAGCCTGCAGCCAGAGGGAAAAGCCTTGGGGGCCAGACTCATGAGAAGGATTCTTTTCTGGCCACTCCAGAGGGACTACAGGGGCCCTTCACGGATGACTCCCTTGCCTTCCCTATCCATCTCCCCAAAATTAGCACAGAAAACCCCAAAATGGCTGAGGAAGTGACACTTCTCCATGTTCTGTGGCTGCAGGGCCATGCCTAATCCTGGATACGTGGCTTTGCCTCGGCTTAGACCACACAGAGATGTACACGTGTACACCATACACAGGTCTACAAGGCTCTGAGTCCCCACCCACTCCTCCCCGCTCCTCCGACCCAAGCAAAACATTGGAACAGAATAGAAGGAGCGAGAATATACAGTTGAGTCAGAACCTGAGTCCTGGCCTGAGCATTTCCCAGACATGTGATCCTATGCCAGTGATGTTAGGGCCCCAGTCTTAGGTGACTCGGTAGCAAAACGGGCTAATATTCCCTGCCCTCGAGAGTCAGGAGAAGGTGAAATGACTGACAGTGCTGGTTCCTGACATCTGGACACCTTGGGGTCAGCATGACAAAGTCTTTGTGGGTCCTCCTTGGGGTACCTCTGAAAGGTATAGGGTGGCCCTGGAGGCAGCCTGATAAGCAGGCACCATTCCCTGGGATGATTCCTCTGGGGCAGCGTGACTGCTTCTTATAGGCTCTCAGGGGCCTAGGGTGAGGCCTCTGTCCCCCTCCTGTTTTGGGATCCCCACTGGCACATGGAAAGATCTAAGGCAGTTTTGGCTCAGGGGAGGGGCGACTCCCAGGGGCTTTATCTGAGGCAAGTGCACGGGTGTCACCGAGTGGCCTCCTGACTGTCACTGAGCTCTGCAGAGATCACTTTTCTTCACTTCAGGTGGAGCTTGGTGTCTGCATAGAGGGCTTCTTACCGGCTTCCAGATGAGAGGACCATGCTTGGGACATGTGTGCACGAAGATAATGCTGTGTCCCATTTCTTGTCTCTGCAGAGGGAGTAACCGCACAGTGCAGGTGACCCAGGAGTTCATGGAATACCATGCCAATGCTGATTTGAAATATGGCTTTGTATCTGATAATTTTGTGTTTATGCCCATCGACTCTGCAAAGCGCCCATGGAACAGTGTGGGAATGCAGATTGTGGCGGGAAAGCTCATGACTGAGATCCGGCAATACTTCTACAGGTGGGCTCAGGCTCCTAGGTGCTTGCCGGCAAGTGTGGAAGGGAACGAGGGTCCATGTTTGTGCCGGATCCCTGCTCCTGGGCCCGTGCTTGGCACATGGTCCTTCTGGAGGGGAGATTGAGGAAGACGTGATTGCTCTGGCCTAGGGCATCCTGGCTCCATCGCACGTGCTGGACCTTGTACGGGGTGTCCAGGTTCAGAGCTGGGACAGGGACAATGAGGGGACTCTTGTGTTTTCATGAGAGCACACACCTAAGCCATCCGGGTGAGGCACCCCAGCTCCACGTTATCCCAGCTCCACATCATCAGGGGACCAGGTTCTTTCCATTATGTTGATAAGTAATGCTCCCTGCCCCCCTGCCCCCCTGCCCTGGATGAGGGAAGGAAGGAGTGAGGGAGGGATGGAAGGAGTGAAGGAGGAGGGAGAGAGTGAGGGGAGGGAGGGAGGGGCATTCCAAAGGAACCCAGAGCCTGAGCCACCCATTCCCTATTTTGCACCAGGAAGGTGGGGGACAGGAATCACACATATGCCATCTACTCCCGGCTCGCCCACGTGCCCCTGGCCCAGGGAGCGGAGCTGCTGTGCCGGCGCATCGAGCAGGAGTACCGGGTGGGCCCCTTGGAGCTGAACCGCGAGGCCATCCTGAGGACCAGCACCAGTCTCCACAACAAGCAGGTCCTCCACTCAGACAACAACGGCTACCAGATGCAGCGGAGAGTCTTCCAGAAATACTCGAGCAATGGCATCGCCCGGGTATGCTCTAGGATGCCTGTTTGCTCTGCGGTCCCGGAGCGCGGGGGGGTGGGGGTGGGAATCCCTGATGGTGCTTTTCCAGAAGACAGGAGGAGGAGGCCCATTGCAGCTTCACCATGGAGCGGCAGAGGCCTCTGGACAAAACTCCAGCAGAGCCCCCTTGCCCACCTGTGCCGTTAGGAGTGAGGCCCAGGCTGGGCCACCTGCAGTGTCTGAAATCCGGGGCCACCACATGCACTAGACTGTCCCTGTCCCTGTCTGTGCCTCGGTTTCCTCTCGTGGAGAATGAACGCCTCGTGTGGGGTGTTCTGAGATTCAGGTTGAGTGTGCCTGACCCATCCCAGGTGCTGTGGCAGAGACTTTCCCTGGCAGCTTCTTCCAAGCGCTGAGCATTGCCAGAAGCCAGATGGGCTCCCACGTCCTAGGCCTCTGGCCCTGTGATCCTGGGCGAGCTGGGCCGGCCTCCCTATGGCTCCCTGCAGACCCGAGAAAGGGAACAAACCCAGGGCTGTGAGGGTCAGGGGGGACAATCCAGGTGAAGCCCCCGCTGGGGGCCTCCTGTGCCCTCAGTAATCAGTTCTTTTTCCTCCTGAGGGGACCCAGAGGCATGTGTCCCCACCCTCCTCTGTTTCTGAGCTCAGGTCCCTTCGTACCTACCTGCTAGCCCTCACGGGCTGTGCAGGGGCTGCTGACAGTTCCCATGGGTCCACCCGGGACATCTGGCTCCAGAGAGCACTCAGCCTTGGGACAGGGGCCGCTCTCCCAGAACACACATGGCCCTTTCTCTCTGGAGCAACTCTCCACCCAGCTCCCCTATCAGGCTGGACCCCACACACCCCCTCCTCACTCCTGCAGGACTGTGCAGTGTGTCTTTGGGCCCTTTGTACTGGTGGGGAAACCGAGCTTGAGTGGGCTTAGTCCCCAGCTCATATAGTCAGAAGCAGTGGAGCAGGATTGGAGTGACAGTCTGTTGGTGTCCAACGTCAGAGCCTCTAACCTCTGTCTCCCTTCTCCACCCTGAGCTGGTGCTCTGTGCGTGGGGTGGAGGGTGTGGGGTGGCCGGAGGGGGACCCAGACCGAGAGGCCTTCCTGTCCCCTTCCACGACCGCCAGCCTGGCAATGTTTGTGTCCACAGAATTACTACCCCATGGCTCAGTCCGCCTTCATTGAGGACGGCAGAAGCAGGCTGGTGCTGCTGTCCAAGCAGGCACACGGCGTGTCCAGCCAAGAGAACGGGCAGGTGGAGGTAGGAAGTGGGCCCTGCTGGTCACCCAGGGGTGGGAGCAGGTGGGCAGGGGGGCCGGTCAGACAGCTCTTCCCTGCAGGTCATGCTCCATCGCCGGCTTTGGAACAATTTTGATTGGGCTCTGGATTATGATCTCACCCTGAATGACACCTCCACTGTCTACCCTGTGCTCTGGCTCCTGCTGGGACCCCAGTCTCTCACCACCCGCCTGCGTCAGAGGTGTGGGCTAGCGCTGCAGCGCGCACCCGTAGTGCTATTAAGAGAGCTGAATGGTAAGGGAGTGTTCACCCCAGAAAGAGCCCCCCTGGCTGGGATGGACCTGGGGACCGTGTGGGCCACCATGATCTGGAAACTTTGATCAGAAACGAGCTCAGGGGTCTCTGATCCAAGCCCTCGTTTAATGTGTGGGCAAAGTGTGTGCAAATACTTTCAGGCTTCACCCAAGCTTATACATGGAGTAGCGAGCACTTCTGAGAATCACAGATTCCGCTTGTATCCTCTCCCTGAGTATCCCTCACTTTCTGCTCTGATGACTCTTTATCTTCCATAATATGACATGTATGGCTCGATGGCTTCACCCCTAGTAGATCAACATTAAAAGACTTGTTTTATTTGATTTCTGGGTGTGCTGTCACCAGGCAAGGTTAGTTCAAGTTCATGGTCTGATGTGCAAAATTCATGCATTGCCTCCACTCAAAATTCGTTGGTTTTTTTTTAAGACTTTATTTATTTATTCATGATAGACACACAGAGAAAGGCAGAGACATAGGCAGAGGGAGAAGCAGGCTCCCTGCGGGGACCCTAATGTGGGACTTATACCCAGGACACTGGGATTCACGCCCTGATCCAAAGGCAGATGTTCAACCATTGAGCCACCCAGGGGTCCCTCGGTCAGACTTCTTCAGATTTAAAACCGCCTATGTCTTTACAGAAATAATTGAAGATGAGAAACAATAAGTAATGATCATGTGTAAATATGGTACTCTGCAGCAGCTTTTAAAGAATGAATCATTTAGATACAGTTCGTATCCTTCCCTTAATCCTTGAACTGTTCCTCTCTACTCACTTGAGAGGTTTGGAAGAGAATGTGGTTATGATTTATCTCATTTCAGTTTTAGAGCAGGACCCTCCCAGGGCTGTAGAAGCGGGCAGGCTGCTGCTCACACGTGCACAAAACACGGGCTGAGTGCCTGCTGTGTGCTGCACACTGAGGATGGGCAAGGGCCAGGCCTCTCCTGCAGGATTTCTCCTGAGCTATGGGCTTGGGGGGCCATGCTCATACAGATCCAGGCTTCAGGGAGCAGAGGCAGTGGGACTGGGCAAGGGACAGGTCCTCTCCTGGAAGGAGGGCCTTGGGTGCTTCTGAGCAGGGGACCAAGGATGACCTAACAAGGGAGGAGCTGGCATCCTAGACCTTGAATTGAAACCGAGGCTCTGTGTGAACCTGCCCTGTGATCTAGAACAAACCACATCACCTCTCTGGGCGGTCGTCTCCCCATCTGTACTTGGAAACAGCTGACCTAGAGATTCAGGATCCTTCCAACTCTTAGACTCTGTGGTGTGGGCCCCTGGCCGTGTGGGAGGGAAGGCATTCAGGTGGAAGGATGTCCGTGGGCAAAGGCTAGACGGGGGTGCCCGAGGCGCTTGGACCAGCAGGGGCTTCAGGCTGTCCTCCCTCAGGGGCACGAGTTGGCAGGAGCCGGATTGCCCGGAATGGGGCCAGAGTGTACACAGCTCCCGGTGCCAGGAGGAGGCGCGGGGCCCAATCCTTGTCCTGGCTCTGTGTGTCTGCCCTGCAGAGTCTGCCCAGATTTTTCCAGGCTCCCAGCGGCAGCAAGAAGCCGTGACCCTGCCCCCAAGTCTTCACCTGCAGATCCTGAGCATCCCGGGCTGGAACTACAGCTCCAACCACACGGAGCACCTGCAGGATCTCCAGAAACGTGAGCCGGGTGTCCAGGGAACCAGAGTCACTCCTCCCTCCCCATGTCAACCTGGCCCCACGCCCATCACCGGACAAAGTGGGCTCCTGTCAGAGCTGTCCTGGCTCTGCATGGTCCCCTGTTCCCCTTATCTGCCCAATGGGGAGACCCAGGCCCACAGAGAGGCAGTGGGGGGACCGGGGTCCCTCAGTAGGCAGGACACCCAGTCGGCAGGGCCCCAGAGGAGGACCTGTCCACACCCAGGCTCTGAGGATCCCTTCTATCCCCACCACCAAACCCCAACCATCGTCCACCTTTGCCGGATGCTTAGCCTGCCGTGGAGTCTGCTTCCTCAGGGACTCCTCCTGGAGCTGGGAACAACTGAGTCCCACTCATCCTCTGAACTCAGGAAGCCTGACTATCCGGGGCTTCCATTCATTCACTGAACAACTGTCTCCTGTGCCAGGCGGTGGGTAATCAGCAGAGGTGATGGTAGGCAAAGACCCTGGACTCACAGAGTTCTCAGACTAGACAGGGAAGCCGCCAAGTCAAGTGCTGGGCCCTGACACACAATGTCTGGGGTGTCCCCAGACTCACTGAATGAAAGTCCCTCCTCCCTGGGGAGCAGTGAGTGAGTGGCAGAGGGAGAGGAGCCTCAGGGATGCAGTGAGACACCCCCACTGCTGTCCTCGAGCTCAGGGCCACCTTATGAAGTAGGTATGTGGTCATGGACATCAACGTGTCTCAACCCCACCCCCACCTACACCCCCAACAGGACACAGACAACGTGCCCAACCCTTGGGCTGAATCCACAACCACCACCCTGGAACACATCCAAGAGATTTTATAAACCCCTTGTTCTGCAGGACCCAGGAGCCCACATTCCCCTGACCCAACACAGCCTCGTTCCTTTCTCCCCTGTGCCACAGGTCCAGTGGGCTCAGCTCATGGCCCTTGTCACTGTGGCCACCAGGGTCCCCAGCTGATGGAGGCCATATTCAGCACCTGCTTCCTCCTTCCCGGGGATAAAGAAGTTTGTGCAAGGGCTACATCCCTCCTGCTCCCTGTGCCTTGACCTGGGAGGGTTGGGGCCACACCAAAGCACACAGGGGGCAGGGAAGAGCAGTCCAGCAGGCACTGGGAGGCTTAAGGATGAGCCTAGTGAGGAGCACAGCAGCAGACGAGGGCAGAGACTTGCAGGCACCCCTCAGCATTAGTCCCTGGGTGTGGGGAGAGGCCTCGGAGGCTGCCAGACCTGGGCTGGAATCCTCTGTCTGGTGCCCACCAGCTGTGTCTTTGGGCAAGTGACCAGACCTCTATGAGCCTGGTTTACTTGTCATCAATAAGGGACCGGGTCAGCTGCCTCCCAGGGAGGTGTGGAGTAGGAAGTGCTGGGCCCTGACTAGAGGATTTGGGGCCAATGTGGGTCCTTCTGTCCCTGAAGGCCATCGAGGGAAGGCCAAGGCTGACCTTCGCCGTGTCCTGCTGCGGCTCCACCACCTGTATGAGGAAGGCGAAGACCCGGTCCTATCTCAGCCAGTGAGGGTCAATCTGCAGGTAAGTGCCCTCAGATCCCTGGGACAGGCTTCCTGTCTAAGAAGCCCCAGCAGGGACACAAGCCCAGGGTGAAAATCCCCTCTGGCAAAGACGTGGGCAAAGAGATGCCTGTGGGAGCTCTGGCTCAACCTGGTGTGGGTGCTGTTGGGGCACAAGGGCACCTTGCCCCCCTCTTCCTGCATTTTTCCTGCATTTCTACTTCCTCTGCTCCCTTCCTGGGTCATATTGTCCTGCTGCCAGCCTTGGTCAGCGTGCTGGCTCTTTGCTTCTGCTCGTCCCTGTGGTCACCCACCACACTGGCCTCCCAATCAGATGTAGCAGCAGAAGCTGGGAAGGCAGAGGCAAAAAAGCCCATGCCCCCTGTGCTTTCTCTCCTGTCAGTGCCAGGAAGCTTCTCCAGAACCTCCCTGTCTCCTGGACAGCAGAAGGTCCCTTCCTTTTCAGGCCAGAATGGGCTGCCTGCCTCCCTCCCTGCACAGGAGGCTGGGTCTGTGGTTACTTGACACAGGGGAGGGATAAGGATGCCTGGCCTCATCTCTGGGGCTGCTGCCTGCTGAGCCACACCAGGGAGAAGGGGTTTGGATGCTGGAGGCAGCTCCTGTGCCTGCCACCCCCGAGTGTGCTCTTCCAGGACAGTGCCAGGGGAAGCATGCTGACCCTGGCCAGTGTCTTCATCTCTAAAATGTGGACACAGTTCCTGTCTGGGGATCTGCAGTAAGAATTAAGGAGGAAGTGTGTTGTGCCCAGGGTGAGACTGCCCCCCCTACTCCTGCTTTACCTGCTCTGATCTGGGGCTTGGAGTAGCTCACCCTCCCTGTGCTCCTGTTTCTGCAGGCTGTGCTGCAGGGGCTGGGGTCCGTGGGGGCAGTGGAGGAGCGCTCACTGACAGGGACCTGGGATGGGAACACACTACACCGCTGGAGCTGGAGGACACAGGAGCCGCCCCACCACAGAGGTTTGGGAGCCCCTGGTTCAGGCCTTGCCTGGGTATCCTAGCAACCCCATAGCCTGGCTTAGAAGCTCTGCCCCTTATGGCCTGTGGGACCTTGAGCAGGCTCCTTAGCTCCTCTGAATCTGCACAGGTCAGTGTGTGTGCACACCTGCATGTGTGTCTGGAGACCACACCTTATGCCTCTGTCCTGGCTGAGTCCTGACCTGGCAAGCATATTCCAGGGGGTTCTGACACCTACCATGTTGTGCCTCACACTGCACACACACCATCAGTTCCTGGGGACCACAGGCAGCTCATGCTTCTCAGTGTTTCCCATGCTCTTCCCTCTGCCTGCATGGCCCTTGTCCCTTTTCCTCTGACCTGCTCCTACTCAAGCTTCTGTGAAGTCCAGGGCTGGATCAGATTCCTCCTCTGCTGTCCTCTCCCCCTCTTTCCTGTTTGCTGTGGATCTTCTCTGTGCACTGTACACGCATAGTGCCATCTACATTGCTGGACACTTAATCATGTGGAGATGGATGGATGGATCATGGATGGATGGACAAATACATAAATGAAAGGGTGGATGGATTGGTAGATGGTTGATGGATGATGGATAAGATGATGGATGAGTGGATGGATGTATGGATGGATGTGTGACAGTTGGATGGATGATGGATAGGTGATAGATGATAGGTGGATGGATAGATGGATTGGTAAAGAGGTAATGAATGATGGATAGATGGTGGATTAATGGATGGATGGATGAATTGATGGATAAATGAATGGACAGGTAGATGTGTAGATGGATGAGGATGATAGATTGATGATGGATGAATAGATGGATAATTGGGTATATTGAAGGGTATTGGGTATTTGTGTGAAAAGATGGGTAGAAGGATTGATTGATGGGTGAATACGTGGTGAATGGATAGATGGGTGGATGGGTGAATAATTGATGGAGGATTAGATGATGAATGATGGAGTGAAGGATGGATGGCTGGGTGGGTGGATGGATGAATGGGTCTATGGAATTATGAGTTTTTGAATGGGTGAAAGGACAAATGGATTCATGGATGGACCAAGGATCATGGGTGGAATGATCCATGGGATGAATGGATGAAGAAATTTCCCTGCCAAGGTTGAATTTAGTGGAGCCCAGTAATACAAAGTGCAGGCCCCACCCAAAGACCTGAGTGAGAAAGCTTTAGGCACCGAGTGCTACACCCTATTGGGAATGAGGCCATGTATGGCCAGGACCACCTACCTATTACCCTCATGGGAGAGCCAGAATACAAGGGGTACATGGCAGTGGGAGTCCCAGGAGGAGGGGGGCACCCAAGGGCCTTCATGAAGGAGCCACAACAGAGTGGAGGCAGGTGTGGTATATGAGGGGGATGCTGGGTGGAAATGTCCTGGGGAAGCAGGTGGCTCTAAGGACAGACCACCTCTGCTCCCCCAGGCAGCTCCAGATCTCACTCAACACCCCTGCAAGGCACCAAGGTCACCATCTACCCGAAGGAAATCCGGACATTTTTTATCCACTTTCGTAGCCATGAGTCCCTGGCAGACTCTGTGGCCCCAGGGAGGCCCCAGGAATCCCAGAAAAAGGAAGACGACCCAGGACATGGAAAAGCATGGAGGGATGGGGGATGAACAGCTGTCTGCCTGATAGGCTAATGTAGAAAATGGTCAGGTTGGGGGGTTTGTTGTGCTTTAAATAAAAATTGCATTAAACAGACCCACACAGTCTCCTCAGGCACTAGAGCTGGCCTCTGTGATCCTCCAACCTGGGTGATATCTGTACATACATCCACACTCCCCATGCATGTGCAGGAGTCTTCAGAAAGCTCCCATAAGGCAGTGAAATACCCAGCGTGACAGCAAAGGCACCTGCCATACAGGCCCCATCCCTTCTCACCCAGGTCACCAGTGTTACATACGGGCCTACTGTGTGGCTAATGATGGGGTGGGAGGGGTGGGTACTGCAAGGGCCTTCAGAGCCTGTGGGTAGCATGAGGGCCTGGTGTCCATTCAGGATGGAAAGGTTACCCCAGACCCGGTCAAGAGTCATGCGAAGAGCAGGCTGACCTGAGTCCTGAGCCCCACAGACTGGGTGATGAGACCAGGCGGCAGGATCTGCGGGGTATTTCTGTTCTCACTTCAGGGCTCCTGGGTGGCCCTCCATGGACTATATTGTAAATGGTGCAAGTACCCGGTCCCATGTGGCCCTCTCCTAGGACAGGGACCCGGGGTGGGAGTCGGAGCCTGAAGGGGATTCCCAGCACCTTCAGCTCTATGGGCTGAATCTAAATGTCGACACCCAGGGTGCCTCCTATATGGAAGAGAATCCTCTGGGGAATTCTGGTGAAGCATAATAGCAAGTGTTCTCCCACACACACCCTGTGTGAGACACAGCCAGCCTGCAGGGAGGAGCTACCCACAGGATCAGGGTCTGGAGGAGATCTGTGCCTCAGTCTGGGCAGTCCCCATCCCTTCCCCTCCTGTCCTTTTCTCCTTCCCTCTCTCTCCCCTCTTTTCTTCCTCTTCCCTCCCTGTCATCTCCCTTCCATTCTCCCAAACTTCCTCCCTGTCCTATCCCTGAGTTCCTATACAACTCCTAGAACCTGCCCTGGAGCCTTGGGTTCCATCCTGTTGGGGACAGAGACAACAAGGTAGCAAATAAGACATTAAATGATTTCAAGATACCCTGGAAAAGCCAACACAGGGAACAGGATAGAGTGACTTAGCCTTTTCCCATTCCCATCCCTCCAGCAAGGGTCTATTGCCACTTGGCAGGATCAATATCCAGCATTTAATTCGAGAGCACTCAATGCTCAGGTCATGATCTCAGGGTCCTGGGATGGAGTTCCAAGTCAGGTCAGGCTCCCTGCTCAGTGGATAATCTGCTTCTCCCCCTCCCTTTGCCCCTCCCCCGCACACCCCTAATCCCTGCTCATGCGTTCTCTCTCTCTCTCTCTCTCAAGTAAATAAATAAAATCTTTAAAAGAGAGAGAGAGAATTGAAGTGGACAGAGCTTTGGGAAATAAGCAGACTCAACTTCTGGAAACTGGCACAGAAATGAGGAGAAAAGCATACATGGGAGCACCAAATTCTGTGTGTGAGCTTTACCCAAAACTCTGGCTTCACAAGGCAAACACCAAATAGCCCAGCAAGTGTACGAGAACCACACTGAGATTCTAGCCACTCCCCTCTGCAAGGGAGACATCTTACAGTGTGAGTTCACATGTTAAATGTACATAAAAGGCAATACCCTCAGGAGTAACAGAATAGAATTCAAACTATCTAGTACTCACAACATTCAGGACCGAAACCAAAATTACTTGATAGGAGAAGAAACTCAACTCAGAGAAAAGAGAGTCAGCTGATCCCAAATGTTGGAATTTTCAGATAATAATTTTAAAGCAGATGGGGTGCCTGGTTGGCTCAGTTGGTAGAGTGTGGGACTCTTGGTCTTGGGGTCATGAGTTTGGGCCCCTCATTGGGGGTAGTGTATTTAATAAAGAACAAAATTTTTTAAATAATACTTTTTTTAATATTTTTTTTCAATTTTTATTTATTTATGATAGTCACAGAGAGAGAGAGAGAGAGGCAGAGACACAGGCCGAGGGAGAAGCAGGCTCCATGCACCGGGAGCCTGATGTGGGACTCGATCCCGGGTCTCCAGGATCGCGCCCTGGGCCAAAGGCAGGCGCCAAACCGCTGCGCCACCCAGGGATCCCTTAAATAATACTTTTAAAGCAACTCTTGTCATGATGCTTGAGAATGTAAAGAAAAATATGTTCATGATAAATTGATATAGATAATCTCGAACTATTAAATGAGCTACATGGAAAATCTAGAACTAAAATTATAGTATCTGTGGGGTGCCTGTGTGGCTCACTTGGTTGAGCATCTGCCTTTGGCTCAGGTCATGATCCAGGGGTCCTGGAATCGAGCCCCATGTCAGGCTTCCTGCTAGTGGGGAGTCTGCTTCTCCCTCTGGCCCTCCACCCTGCTCATGCTCTCTCTCTCTCTCTCTCTCTCTAATAAATTAATTCTAAAATCTTCAAAAAATAAAATAAAATATAGTATCTGGGATAAAAAAATTCACAAAATGTGCTTTAAAAAAAAGTACATATTCTACAAGAAATCCTCAGTTGAACTTGAAGAGAGATGAGTAGAATCTACCCAATCAGAAGAACAGAGGAAGGATATCAAAATAATGTAAACCAGACCTTCAAGGTCTGTGGGACAATACCAGAGTCTACAAGTGTAGGTCAGTGTTGTCACAGAAAGTGTGACAAGAGAGAACAAGGCAGACAAATGTAATGATGGCTAAAAATGTTCCCAATTCAGGAAGAAACATATACAATGAAAAATATCCCAAGGCACATGTCATGGTTAAACTACTAAAAACCAAAGAGAAACACTCAAAAGCAGCAAGAGAAAATAAAAGATGTATTACAGACAAGGGAAGGACCGTGTGACCATCACTGACTTCTCATCAGAGATAATGGAGGCCAGAAGTCAGTGGAGTGACATCTGGGATGTACTGGAAAAATCTGTCACTGAAAAAATGCTATCTTCCATGAAAATATTCTCCAATAATGAAGATGAAATAAAGACATTTCAGATGAAGGAAAAAAAAAAACTCAGAAAATACAGTGTTAGCAGACCTGCATTCCAAAGAATGCTAAAAGCAGCCCTCCAGAGTGACAATCAACATGCAAAGTGGAAACCTGAACCTTCCAGAAGGAATGAAGACCATTGGAAATGGTGAGTACATGGGTAAATGTAAGAAACTTGTTTCTCCTCATTTCTTTACAGTGCATGCAATTATGCACAGAAAACTGATTACATTGCGGGGGTTATAATGTACCTTAGATATAATACATACGATAACAATAGCAAAAAGGATGAAGGGAGTCTACCTTTCTGTTTGTGGGGTGCTTCCATTCTTTGAAGTGGCCCAAGATTGACGAAGTCCTCTGTGAACAGCTGAGGATGTATATAGTACAATCCTAGAGCAATTGCTGAAAATTTAATGAGAGACAGAGACAGGACTGAAGAGCCCACAGAAAATTGAAAATGGAATTCTAAAAAACTGTCCAAGAATGAAATACTGATTCGTGCAAAAATACAGATGAGTCTCATGGACCCGCAGAGCCCAAGAAGTCAAACACAAGAGGACACAGTGGAAGACTCCACTCATACAGCATTCTAGATCAGGCAAATTGATGTGTTGGCTCTTCAGAAATCAGAAATGGTTGGCTCTACGAGGCAGAGGACAGTCTACCAGACAGGAAGCAAGAGATCTTTCTGAGGTGATGGCATGCATACACATTTGTCAAAACTCATCACGTTGAATACTCAGGATATGTTAGCTTTACTGTATGACATTTATACCCCAATTTAGACTTTTTAAATTTAAAATGTTTATAAGAGTCTCTGTATCATGATTCTGGCATTTAGATGGAAAGCCAATCGCTGAACACCAACAGCACCGAGGATATGGCTCTGCCAACACCCATAGCAGATCTCATTCCTGTGAACACAGAGCACAAAGGTAACCAAAAAGCCACCAGAATGAGATTCAGCGAGGCCTCTCTGAGAAGTGCCTTCTTTTTTATTTATTTATTTATTTATTTATTTATTTATTTATTTATTTATTTATTTATTATAGTCACACAGAGAGAGGGAGAGAGAAGCAGAGACACAGGCAGAGGGAGAAGCAGGCTCCATGCACCAGGAACCCAACGTGGGATTCGATTCCGGGTCTCCAGGATCACGCCACAGGCCAAAGGCAGGCACCAAACCGCTGCGCCACCCAGGGATCCCTGAGAAGTGCCTTCTGAAGACAGATCATTGAAAGGAAGGGATCAGTCATGAAAATGCAGAGGAAAGAACTTCAGGCATAGGAGGCAGGAGAAGGAAGGGACCGGAGTCAGTGTCCCAGTTCCCTACTGCTGCATCACAAACTGTTGCTTAAAACAACAACATGTTATTATCTCCATGGTTCTGTGGACTGACAAGACCATCCCAGAAACATGCAACTTCAGGTTCCTGAGCTGGGGTCCCTGACCTTCCCTTCTCTGAGGTTGGAAAGGAAGCAACCACCATGATGCTTAATGAAGGTGTGGCGGGAGAGGGCTTGGTCTGACTCTGCCATTCATAAGCTATTGGCCCTGGGCTGGTCACTCCACCTCTCTGAGCCTCAATTAATTGCATCTCCTAGAGGGTTGTTGTGAGCATTAGTGAGATAAGGCATATTGGAGCCATCTCACTAGCATTATTTCTGTTACAAGTACCACCGTCAATACTTACTGAACACCTCTGATATGTCAGAAACCCCTCTGGAGCTCCCTCGCTTCCAGGTGTGATGTCTGGATCTGGGATGAGCCAGCCACACCCTGCCTCACTGTGGCCAACTGGAGGACTCTGGTCAGACTGCAGTTCTGCTGTTGACCTGACACCTTCTTCTGCTATAAAACTCCAACCACAACCTTGACCTTGCAGTTTCCTTAGATACATCTACAGAGGTCTGAATGCCATGGCCAGCACACAGTGGCACCAAAGCAGTGACAGCTGCCATTATTCTCAGGGCCCTTCCCATCAGCTGTGCACTGGTTCCATGCCTTGTGGGCAATTCCCTTATAGATCCTCAAATTTCTGGAGAAACACCCCCATAGGGGCTGGTGCTTTGTACAGGTGCCCTGGAAGCTTCCTGCCTCTATGGAACCCTTTAGAACAAAATCAACAATGTGGATACTTGGTTGACCATTTGGATTTAGCTACCAGTTTGAATGCACGTGGTGAGCCTAAGAGGAAAGCAAAGCCTGGCTTACTTGTACCCAGTTGATGGAGGCCCCCGGGAGAGAGATCACTTGCCACAGTTCCCCAGTGTTTCAGGCACTGGCACCTACCTACATCTCATGATTCATTTTCTGACTGACTCCACATGCAGGGACTTGGGGATCCCTGGAAGAGGAGGGGTCCTCAGAGATGACACAGAAAAAACTGTGGCCAGGGAGGTACAGTGACTTGCCGAAGATCTCTGAGTCAATTACAGGAGAGCTGGGAAGAGAGCCAGGCCCCTGACCCTGGATAAGCATCCACTGCTCTAAGCCTATTTCTTTGCATTGAGCCTATAGGTGCAGAGGAGAGTGGACCCATGGAGGAGAAATATGCCCCACTTTTTTTTTTTTACCTCTGACCCTGCGGACAGTAATTTCCAGAGATAGACAATCCAGACAATCCAGAGATTGTCTCCTAGGGCCTGCAAATCAGGAATATCTGATTTCACACCCACCACACCTTGAAAGCATCTTGTTCATGCAGGTAATTTACCCTGTAGGTCCCCAGCTATACTGCCCCTGGGATGAATTGTAATGCGATTTGGTTTGTTTGTGTCACTCAGGCATTTGTTGAAACACAAGTGCACTAGTAGAGCTTTCTGAAATGAGCTTTCTATACATGCTTTAAAAATATGTGAGTTTTCCCTAATGCACTGTGAGAGGTAATAGGCCTGAATTTTGTAGATCAATGTTCTTCAATCCATAACGTATTTCCTGGTCCTGAGAAGGGGTGGGTGAACACCTGCAGGCACCAGTGTGGCATTTTGGAAGCCTGTGTGACATTAGACAGCAAGAGCTACAAACTCTGTCTTCCTCCCTGATGCAGCATTTTCATTTGGGGGGACTTATGTTCAGTACATTAGATGAAGAAGGAACAATAAACTCGTATCCCTAAACATACTCACTGAAGAATTATTTAGCAGTAGAGACTGAACAAAACAAATCTGGAATCAACCCAAAGATGCAACCACAGGGATGTGGTTTTCAGTTATGCGTTTATTTGCTTCTGTTACTTTGTATGAACTTGCTCCTTTTGGTACTTACAGACCACAGAGGAAAGGATGTGGCTGGCCAGTGGTGTTTAGTCTCAGAGAGAGACTCTTGCCCACACTTCCTTCTTGTCCACTATGAGAGTCTCTGTGGGGACGTGTGTGTGCAAGTAAATGCATATCATTTAGGGAAGCATTTGGCTGCAAGTAAGAGAAAAATTGGCTCAATGGACTGCTGATGGCTGGAGCCTAAGGGGCTAAGGTTGAGCCCAAAATGTTAGAGTCTACAGTCCAGAAGTAGTAGTGTAGCTCCATGACATCCTCAGGAGCCAGGCTTCTGCCATCCTCCAGGACTGCCATGCTTGACCCTGGACCAGAGCCCCTCCATTGTATCTGCTTCTCTATCTCAGTAAACCAGTGGGGCTGGGGTGAGGGAAACACTGGGATTCCTTCTCCCCCTCCTCAGGGGCAATCCACACTGGGGACGTGGAGGTTTTCCTTCTGAGACAGACCCTCCCAAGCATCTGTGCAAGATAGCTCAGCGTCTAAGGAAGGTGAAGATGAGAGCCCATAGGAGAGCCTGTGGGGTAGCAGAGAACACACCCTCATGGAGAGGAACATTCCAGCTTTATGATCCCTAAGACATGGGTCAGTATTTTGGGGTGTGGCCTTCTTGTTCCTGGCCAAGAGGTGGCCACTACACACCCAATTACCAACCCGTGGGAGGTTGGGCAGGGGCCAAAGGACAGAACCTCCTTGGAAGGCTGTTTCTTTGGTGGCTCTCTTTCCTGTCAGTCCATGCTCCTGCTTCATGGGACAAGCTGGGTCATCTGAGCTGCTTCCCAGGCCCCACACCCCATGGGGGCGGGGGAGCTACTCTTGTCAGAGGTGTGGAGGTGTGGGGGCAGTTTCCTGCCAGCTACAGCTGAAAGCCTTTCCAGCAGCTGGTCTGCGGCCCAAGACCAGAGCTGCAAGCCTCCACCAACGAGGCAGCATTTCTGGGGCCGCTCTGCAGCATCTGTCAGTAGGGAGAACCTGCAGCCCCACGGGAAGAATTTGATCTTCTGGGAAAGACAAAGTCCTCTGGAGCTGAGCTGGTGGAGAAAGTTGGGAGCAGACAGGGATCCTTCCTTTTTGGTTGGAAATAGGGTCTGAATTGCCGCCACCCCCCCCCCCCACCGGCAGTTTCAAAGCCCTTTGGAAGACGATGAGTGCCTCCTTCAGGCCTCACATACCTGGGAGGCTGGGGTGAAGTGGGGGGCTGGGGGAAGAGCCACACCCCAGTGGAGAAGCCATTGCAGACCTGAGAGTGACTTTCACATGGGCAAGGATGGTGTCTCTGTGAAGGCATGGCCCTCTGTCCCCTACCTGCCCCAGACAGACACTTGACCAGACAGAGCAAGCTCTGCACAAACCTGCTGCTGTTTCCATGGGTTGGACATTTGCTAAGGAAGAAATGTGCCCTTTTCTGTGCTAAGATTCTGCAGGGTTCTTCTGTCCACGTTAAGTGGAGCTGCAAGACTCAGCAAGTTAGGTACCATTCAGGACGATAGGCAAACCCACCTCATCAGACAAAAGGAGGAAGCTGACCTCTGCAAATCTCTTCTAGAACAAGTGTTTCACTAAACGCCACCTCCTTGGGCTTAGTCGAGCCTCAAGTTCAACAATCCTTGGGAATATCGCATATCTGTCCCCACACAAAGGAAGCTGTCTGTCTTAGTCGACAGACCTGCAGAGGGAAACCTGACTTTATGTAAGACACAGAGTAGAGTGCGGGTCTGCCTTCCACCGTGAGGTGCTGGCTGCATAACCACCGCCTAAGCTTCCCTGCAGTGGTTTAGCTCAGCATCACAGCACCTCTGGACTTTGCCTAGCCTTCGCTGGCACCCTGAGCCACACTCCCTCTAGGATCTGGGTTCACAGTGGTGTCTTTTCGACCCAGGGATGAAGTACAGGTGACAGGAATGATGCTTTTGTGTTTCCCAGGCACAGACATCATCCTTCCTTTGTTCACTGTTGGCCCTATCCTTTCATGCACATGGATAATATATCACATATGTAACAGTATATAACACACAGATCTCCCTCTCTGTCTATACAAAACCTACATGCACATAAAAGTAATGTAATTAATTTCTGTGCATTCACCCCACCCCCAGGTTGAGATAGAATATTCTAGGACACTTGAAGCCCCCTATGGCCCTCCCCTTGAAGCAGGAGTTCACTGGGATCTCATCCACTTCACCTTCTAAGGTAACCACCATATGGAACATTCCATCAACAAGTCCATAGCTTTCTTTATTGTCAGTGTTTCTAAAGGATGCATCATTCAGCTTTGCCTGGTTTTGCAATCTAAATGAAAGAGCAGGTCTTGCTTTTGGCCACCGGACAGTTTTTGAACACTTTGTGTTTTGAAAACTCTGTGATGCTATGTACCCCTAAAGGTCACTCATTTTCCCTGGCCCATGGCATTTCATCTCATAAAAAACCACACTTCCCTTATCTAGTTTACTGTTGATGCATATCTGGGAAGCTCCCCATTTTTGGTGTTACCGGGTTTGGCCCTATCTCCTGGTGCACATGCCAAGAATTTCATATGCTCAGGAGCAGATCCACTGACCCATAGAGCATGAGTGAATTCAGTTTTTCCAGGTAGCTGCAAACTGTTTTTGCAAAGTGACCACCAGCTCTGGAAAGCAAGAAACTGCAGCCATTCAATCCAGGTGCCACACAGGGGGATGGGGCAGAGAGGAGCTGTCTGCAGTCCTTCCATGGGGATTGGGACAAGTGGCCATGGAGCTGGTCTCTGCCTCCCCCAGGAGAACAGTAGACCCTGGTAGTCAGGACTGAGAGTTGTCCTCCTGCTGCAGGACCTTGAGATGATCTGAGTCCCTGTGGCCACTTGTCAACTTGCAAGTTGTGGAGGTGAGGTGGGAACAAGCACAGCATGCTGAGTGCAGTGCCTGACCCATTGGATGCTCAAAAAAACCCAGCTCTAATTATTTCATTTCCCTGTGTATGCCTCATTTCTCAGCTCCTCTCCCTTTCTCCTTCTCTCTCAGTACCTCTATCTCCATGTGTGTGTTGGGGCACCTTCCCACACATACAAGTGGGGTCCCCGCTTGTCACTGAGGAGCATAGTTCTTCACAGCCCTCCACTAAAGCATCCCACACACAGACCATCATTTAGGAAGCCCACTTCCTACTGTTGGACATCCAGGCTATTTTCACTTTTCTTAATTATAAATATGTGCAACCATTTCACCTTTGAAATGTATTGAGACACAAACAACATGGTTAGAGAATCTTAAAAATCTCCTAGGTGGCTCAGCAGTTGAGCGTTTGCCTTCGGCTCAGCGTGTGATCCCAGGGTCCTGGGATTGAGTCCCACATCGGGCTCCCTGCAGGGAGCCTGTTCTCTCTCTGCCTGTGTCTCTGCCTCTCTCTGTGTGTCTCTCATGAATAAATAAATAAAATATTTTTTATAAAATCTTCCATCCTGCATTTGGATACCATCATCAATCATGGACCGTAGGCCTCAGGGCCATTCAGCCTTAGGTACCATTAACATTACAGTTAACTCCCCATCCCCATTACCCTAGTCCCCAGGACCGCTCTGGACAGGGCCCCAGGGCAGCTAGTGGAGGCGCCATGAGCACCAGGCCCCAGCACCTCAGGAGGCCATGACTTTGTGAGGATGACAGCCAAGCTGACTCCCTTCCCACATTTTCTGTGTCACTCTATTGGCTTTTTCATAGGAGGTTGGCAGGCTCCACAATCTAGGACCACGTTCAAAGATTATATACCCCAAGCTGAGCAGATTTGGCAGTGGCCAACACCACTGTTTATTCTTTATCTGATCATGCTCTTCTAGGCCATGGGAGTGTGTTCATATGACTTCTCCATTTATACCCAAGGATGCTTCTGAATTCTAGAGCATCACATGCCTTTCAAGCACAAGTGAGGTCATTCCAAAATTTACTTTTGCAAGCCTGGATGAATTCTGTGTCATCAACCCTTGATCAGGAGATGTCTTCTCATTCTCCTGCTGGAGGTGGGCTAGTCCGCCTTGTGGGCTGGGCTGAGGGTCTGAGGAGTGTAGCTGCTCCACATGTTATGTAAAGTGTAAAGCATGATATGGGGGGAGACAGCATGGAGGGCAGGGGGAAGCCAGTGGATAGGACAGCCAGTCAGGATGGGGTGCCACCCAGGGGGCCTTTGTACCTGACCCAGGTAAGGCCCCCACATCCATTTCTTTGCTGGTTCCACTGGGAATCCCAGCTGCCTCTGTCTGCTCCCTTCATCTCACACCAGGTTGGTGGGTACCCTCATGTGCCCCAGAGTGGCATCCGATATGTGAGCCTCAGTACCCACATGCTGGCCTCCTGCACAGCAGACAGGCAGTGGTGGATTCAGGCAGCCACATCATTTGCTCTCCACTCCCCCCTGGACACCACCCAGCTGGCGTCTGGGCCATGCTCCGGGCTTGTGCATCAGCTTCCAGCTAATGGCCTTTAGCAGCATTGGCTCATTTCCTAATCTGGAAAATGGGAATCATTCCTGCCTCCCAGGATTGCTTCAAGGATTCTATGAGGCCAGGGAATAACAAGCACCATCTGGTATCAGCATTTAACAAAGTCTCCTTGCAGCTTCATGGTGCCAGCCCTGCCTCTTCTGAGGCATCATGCTTCTTTGCCTCCTACAAGCACAGAAGATAGTTGTTACTTTTTTTAGGTTCCCAGCAGCTAAACCCTCTTAGTCTGGAAATCCTCTGCCTTATGAATCTGAGCTCACCTCCCACTAGAGGAATGGAGTAGAAGATGCCCCCCTTGCAGCTAGGGCACATGTATGTGACTTGGGCCCTACCCACCCAATGCACCTGCCTAGGACTTTGGCTGGGAAGCCAGTGAGGTGACAAAACAGGGACAGGGCTGGAGGCACCATATGGGGGCCAGGGGAGGGTCCCCAGTAGCGGAGGCAGCCATGGAAAACACTGTGGACTTAGTGGTCCCTTCCCTTTGCAGCCTCAGAGATGTAAAAGTCTTGGAGCACAGTTCTGGAGGGTAAATGTATTTTCAAAGAACCAGCAAATGTGGCAGCAGCCCCTCAGGGACCCATAACGTGGTTCGCCTGCGGGTCAGAATTTCAGGACCAGGGACAGCGGCCGCCTTAGGCCCATGGCGCCCTCTCGTGGCCGTCATGAGAAAGAGCGGGGCAAGACAGGAGCTTTCCCAGCTCCTCAGCCCCATCCCTGAAAAGTTGCAGAAACCAGGAGGGAAGGGGGAAGAAATGGGAGGACAGGAATGGCAAAGGTCCTAAACATGGAAGGGCACGGTCACTCCCAATGTGTCCAATGGATCACTTCACCTGAAAACCTTGGCGGGGGAGGAGAGGGCTCAGATTTAGGTTTATGGAAACTATTACTCACACTCAACATTGGAATCACTCAGATTCAACAATTACCACAATTCTGCTGCCCTGGCTTCATTCCTCCCTCTTCCCTCAGGCTCATTTTCTTTTTCTGGAGAATTTAAATTACAACCACCCCCTTCTCTTCAGCAGGCTTATTTCTTACACAATCACAGAGCCATCATCGTGCCAGGAACACAATCATTCCTTGGATCATCCAATAGAGCCCCTGATCTAATCTTTCTGGCACTCTGCAGCCCCTCCCCATTTTACCTCAGCCATGCCTGCGCCCCTGATGCAACCTTGTATGTGTACCCATCCTTTCCTGCAAGGTTCTCAGTGGTCTTGGAATGAATAAATATTTGCAGCTCCTCCTGGTGGCAGTGGCAAGGCTCAGCTGGGCACCGCAGTAGCCTCCAAAGTCCTCTCCTGCTTTCCACCTTGACCCCCAAAGGCACGCTCCGCAGAGCATGAAGGGAGATCTTGTATCACCGCTGACCCCTCTCCAGCTAAATCCCTGCCCTCACCCCTCGCTCTCTGCTCCAGCCACACTGACCTCCTCACTGCTCCAGAATACGCCAAGCTCATTTCACTCCCAGGCTTATACCTGTTGTGACCTCTGCCTGGGACTCCCTTCCTTGCATCCTTCTTATTATTGAGATCCTAGCTAAAAGGTCACCTCCTCCAAGAGGCCTTGGATGACCACCCTCCATCTGGAGCTGCCTGTCTCTGGATCCTCCTCCTCATTTTATACTGTTCTTATATTTGACACCATTGGAAACCATCTGATTTATATAAAGAACTTATCAAACTCAACACCCAAACAACAAACAATCCAGTCAAGAAATGGGCAGAAAACATGAACATACATTTCTCTAGTGAAGACCTACACATAGCCAATAAGCACATGAAAAAATGTTCCATATCACTGGGCATCAGGGAAAAGAAAATCAAAACCACCATGAGATACCACCTCACACCAATGAGAATGGCTAAAATGAGCAAGACAGGAAACAACAAATGTTGGCAACAATGTGGAAAAGGGGAAACCTTCTTACATTGTTGGTGGGAACACAAGCTGGTGCGACCACTCTGAAAAACAGTGTGGAAGTTCCTCAAGAAGTGAATGATAGAGCTATCCTATGACCCAGCAATTGCACTACTGGGTATTTACCCCAAAGATACAAAAGTAGTGAAACAATGGGACACCTGCACCCCAATGTTCACAGCAGCAATCTCGCCTCTGCTTGCTGGACAGTCTCTTATGACAGCAAACATGGGCCAAGGAGACCCGACCCTAAGAAAAGCAGGGACTTGGGAGCTCTGCCCCTGCGGGCCAGGTGGCCTTGGGCAAGCTGCTTCCCCTCCCTGGGCCTCTGTTCCTGCTCCGTGCAATGGGAGCCAGAGCGCAGGGGCAGCAGGCCGTGGTGAGGACTCAGTGGGATGGTGTTTGAAAGCCCTTGGACACGCAGGGCGCCATGGCGCGGCTGTCACATCAGGTGATATAGGCCACCCCTCTGCACAGGCTGTGTCCATTGTGTCCTCCGTACTTCGGGTCGCCTGCCTTGGAGGCCACCCAGGAGAAAGGAAGATAGGAGAGTGCAGAAGCTCCCATCATGGCCACTCCCCACCTGCAGCAACGCTGCCCTGCTGTGCAGAGGAAAGGTGAGGTCCTGAGGCGGTGAGTGATTCGCCTCAGGACACAGGCTAGGCAGGGGAGGGGTCTGGGTGGGCCAGTCCAGCCCACTTGCCACCCCTGCTCCTCCCATACAGAGCCCCATCGGAGGCTCAACAGCAGAGAGGCCGAGGCCCCCTAGTCAGCAGCTCAGGAGCCAGCCCTCCTCGAGAGGCCTGTTAGGGGAGGGGGACATGGCCCCCTCAACCAGGCCCTCAGGTGCAGCGCTGTTCATGGGGCTGTCACCGGCGGGGACCTGACTCAGAGGGATGGGCAGAGGCCGGGATGGAGCCACCTGCGTGGATCGCCACCAGCTCTGGCCCCACAGAGAGGTGGGCTCTCCATGTCTGTCCCCTGAGGCTCAGAGAGGTCGGCACAGACCACAGCACAGCACATCCCCACTCAGCGTGAGGGCTCCCTTGTGACCCCCCCCCCCCAAGACCATGGGCTTCAGAACAACCGTTTCTAAGCCCAGCAGAGGCCACACTGCGGGGTGATGGCACCAACACCTGGCTGGGCTCTCTCCATCCTACTTCTAGCCCGCAAAGTAGGTCTAGGTGGACAACCAGCCAACTCCTCAGCACCCGGGCCTCTTGGCCACCCCACCCAGCTCCCTGGATCACTCTGTTTTTCTGCCCCGTAGCCCGTGACCCTTCCATCTTCCTTCCTGTACTTGGAGGCACAGTTCCTTCACCCCCTTGTCTAGGTAAGCCTCTGCAATTTCCAGGAGCCCTCAAATAACTGGAGCAGTCCCCCGTGGGCAGCACCCACCAAGGCCAAGGCCTGACTTCCACCGCAAGGGCATCCTGAAGCAGCACATCTCCTGTTCAATGGCCTCCCAACCCAGAGCCTGGCACAGAAGCAGGAAAAGGGTTTATTAAGGGATAAAAATCTAAAAATACGTCCAAGGAGCAGCCAGCCCTAGAGCCCAGAGAGGGAAGACCTGCTGTTTGTTACTGAGTACACGTGTTGACTCAGACACAGACGGTCACTTTACTTTCCAGATGACTTAACAAAACCTCCAATAGACCAAAACATCTCCATTTCACAGGTCAGAACCCTGAGGCTGTTAGGCAGCAGGGGTTGTGCCCATGCCCTGATCAAGGTGGAGTGAATTGATTCTATGAGGTGACAGGTGGGGTTGGGAGGTGTACTGGACTGAACTTCATACCTTGCACACTGGAGACCACCCAGGTCCTCCAGGGAACAGGGGTCACGACCATGTCATACAATCACCTTCAGGGAGAAAGGCAGAGCTCCTCCTCATTCAGGTTTGAATCCTGCAGCAGCCCTACAAAGCCTCATGGCGGGCCAAGCTGTGGGTGAGGACGATGTGAACCACACACACATAATAGGGTCTAACAGAGTGAATGCTATGACGCAAGGGTGGGAGGCCATGAAGGGGTCTCTGAGAGCCTTTCAGCAAGACAGAGAGGGAAAGAGGTGCTTCCCAGGCAGGGAACAGCATGGACAAAGGGCCTGGGGCGGGAAAGGCTGGAGGTGCTTGGAGAATGTGGCCAGGCAGCGCTGGTGGAGGGAGGAAGCTGGCTCACTGCAGCTGGATGAGCCACAGCAGCCAGAACATGGCAGAGGGAACGAACGGGTCATGAGGATGGGGAGCAGTGGGGCCCAACAGCAGCTGCCGGAAGGAATGGAGTCCAGGGGGTGGGGGCTGAGGCCTCAGATTTGTCCAGGATACTGGGCTGGTGACTTGATATTTTCACCCAGGCCGCCTCCAGCTCCTTTGTGGGAAGAGGCAGGAAACCCAGTAGAGAACAAACAGTCTCTGGGATTAGGGATTCGGTAACTTTCTGAGGTCGTTGCTAAGTGGGCAGCTGGACTCATCAGGAGAGAGAGGCAGCAGCAGGATGTGACTCTGGGCAGTGGGGAAGTCTGGTCCTGGACTCACTGGGCAGCCTCTGGGGGACACTTGTCTGCCTGTGGAGATGGCTTAAGGGGGGAACGAGCTTGCACCCCTCAGTTACAGAGGAGGAAACTGAGGCCCAGAGAGGGTTGGTGACTTGCCTGAGGGCACCAGGAATGACCCCCACCGCCCACTCCTGAAGCCCCTCAGCCCAGGCTCATTCACTCCTTTCAAGGAGCAGGTCTGGGCACTGCCGTGTGCCAGCCTGGAGACAGCTATGAGAAACAGGTGCGGCTGCATCCTGGGAGCCCCCAGCCAGGGGCGGGAGGTGGGCAGGCAGGTGCCCAGGACCAGCCAGGGGGCCGGGGGCAGCTCCTTTCGGCTTCTGGTCTCAACATCAGCTCCCCTCATCTCAGCCCAGGCAGGCCCCGAGGGCGCACCGTGGATCCCCTCCCCTGTCACCCCATGGCTGCACTGAGCTGCCTCCCTCAACACCCTGAGGGCCTGCACCGTGCCCCCTCGGGAAGCCGTCCCTGATCCCTGGTTCAGGCTGGCACGTCCTCCCACCCACGTCGTGTGTCATGGTCTGGAACGTCATTTCTGTCCCGAGAACAGCAGGATCTCAGCAGAGGTGGGAGGGTCATGAGGCCCTCTCAGGCCCAGCCAGCACTGGGTGTCCAGCACCTACAGGGCACCCGGGGTCCTCCATGTGAGCAGCAGAGGGAGAAGCAGAGGAAGAGCCCTGGGCGCATGCCTGCAGGGGGTGGTGGGGCCCAGGGACACGATGTCACTCTGCAGTTTGCTCCTGGAGCCTTGGGGCCAAGAGTCCGGGAGCCTCCCCAAGGGCTGGTGTGACGGCGGCCCCCTCCCCAGGAGAGCCTGCGGGCCTATGCTGCCAACGTCTATACCACGGTGGTGGAGCAGCTGATGCTCCAGAAGCAGCGCAGGTTCATCGCGGTGGAGCAGGAGTACTTCCGGCTGTGGTGGGATGGCATCGCCTCCTACAGGCAGAAACGCCAGGTACCCCCACCTACAGGGGCCTCCAGGGGGAGGGTGGGGTGCCAGGGGCTGTGTGGCTTGAAGCTCAGGCCCAGACACACTGGGCGGTTCTCAGGCTTGTTACCTCAGGTTTGGGCTCAGACCCTGCCCCCAGGACAGGTTGGGGGTTTTTTTGTTTGTTTTCTTTTGTTTTGTTTTTTATAAATGTATTTTTTATTGGTGTTCAATTTGCCAACATATAGAATAACACCCAGTGCTCATCCCATCAAGTGCCCCCCTCAGTGCCCGTCACCCAGTCACCCCACCCCCCGCCCACCTCCCCTTCTCCCACCCCTAGTTCGTTTCCCAGAGTTAGGAGTCTTTATGTTCTGTCTCCCTTTCTGATATTTCCCACACATTTTTTCTCCATTCCCCTTTATTCCCTGTCACTATTTTTTATATTCCCCAAGTGAATGAGACCATATAATGTTTGTCCTTCTCTGATTGACTTATTTCACTCAGCATAATACCCTCCAGCTCCATCCACGTCGAAGCAAATGGGGGGTATTTGTCGTTTCTAATGGCTGAGGAAGATTCCATTGTATACATAGACCACATCTTCTTTACCCGTTCATCTTTCGATGGACACCGAGGCTCCTTCCACAGTCTGGCTATTGTGGACACCTGCACCCCGATGTTTATAGCAGCAATGTCCACAATAGACAGGTTGGGTTTTAATCAGCCTCGTGGCGATTGGTGTAAAGTGTCAGCCTGGCAAGCCAACTGAGCACTCAGCTGGTGCTGAATGGGGTCACTTCTGACCTCAGCACTCCGGAGGGGCCCTAACCCCACCTCCTGCGTCACCGACCCCACCGACCCCTGGCCCCACGGGCACGCAGCTGGCTGCCCTCCCAGGTGCCACAGTCCCTGAGTTAGTGGGCTGCAGGAGGCATCACAGGCTGCAGGAGGCATCACAGGCTGCAGGGTCACAGAGGCCTCACCCCATAGGGAGGCAGCCTGGGACCCGGCTCCGCCTGAGGCAGGGGTGCACGCTGTGAGCTGGGGGGCCCGCCTGCGCAAATGGGAGTGACCTCCCCCTCCTCGGAGTGGACAGGCCAGATGATGCAGGACGGGAACACCTGGGAGGACGCTGTGGACCTGGTCCCCTCCCTGCCATTCACCTTCCTTCAGAGCAGTCACCGATCGTGAACGTCAGGGAGGCTAGAGACGTGCCCAGGGTAGTAAAGCTGAGAAGGCAAAGCAGAGAGTCAGTCCCCACAATCAAACTGGGGGCTCTTCACCCTGCAGCCTGTGGAATCCCGAGGAGGAGCCTCGCAATCATGGGCGCCGGCTCTGCTTCTCACACTGGATTAGCTACACTGTTGCATCCGTGTCAAATGTCCTATGTGGAGCCTTACACTATGTTACACTATGGTTATAAGCACCCTCTCCTGACAAGCACAGTGAAGGACCTGGGCGCAAGGCTGCTATGTCTAACTGGTAATTTCAAATGGTGTAGAGAAAACCCTCCCAGGTTACAAGGAGATGGGGGAGCGCTACGGCAAACAGGTGAAGAAGGTTCACAGTGAACGAATCCGCGGAAGGGCTCAGATTCCCCGGGAGCCACTTGCATACTCCTTGCAAGTCTTTCAGAAATTTCAAATTATTTCCACAGCGAAAAGGTAACAGATGTGGATACAGACATGAAGACACAGAAAAAGATAGACAAGGAGGTAGAAACAGAGGTAGAGAAAAAGGTAGACATGGATGTAGAGACAGAAGTAGAGACAGAGGTGGACACAACAGAGATCAAGTACAGCCAAGGGCCAGGTGCTGGCGCGGGGGGTGGGAGGCAGTGCTGACCTGCTGCTCTTGCAGAATGAAGGCACGGCAGGACTTTGATGGAGGACACCATGAGACGCCGGAGGCATGTCCCCACAGATCCAGCCCTACTGTGGGGTTCTATCCTGGCTTCGTTCTCTCTGCTTGTCACCAAGGTCCGCCATCTCCTGGCCACGAGACGCCTGGAGTTTGTCATCGGGGGCCAGGTCATGCATGATGAGACCGTGGCCCACTTTGATGACCAGATCCTACAGCTCACAGGTGAGGTCCCCCTTCCCCATCCCCCGGGTCTCCTGGGGCCTCCAATCAGACTGGGACTGGGTTTCTGAGCCCAGGTCTGAGCCCCGTCTTCCCCTCTGAGCAGGACCCTGAGGCCAGTAGAAACAGGCATTGGCGAGTGGCGTCCTCCTGCCAGTGCCGCTGAGTGCAGGGCTGTGGACGTGGACTGGAGACCACATGGCCTGGCGCTGTCCTGCCTCTGCCCATTCCCAACCCTGTGACCCAGGCAAGGGACGTCACCTCCCTGGGCCTCTGTTTCCTCATGACTTAAATGAGTGTGAGTGTGATGGCACTGCCTACCTCCCAGGGTAGTTGTGAGGATCAAATTCGGACAATTCATTAGAGCACTGGGAGTGGAGCCTGTGGTTCCCAGAAAATGAGTAGTGAGGTTAGATGCCATTGCTGCCTTCCCCACCCGTACGTACAGGGCCACAGCTCCAGCACGGCCACCTTCAAGCCTTCTCTACAAGCACTGCCACCACACCCTGAGTACCTCCATCACATCACCAGCTCCACTGCCACTACCTGCATCACCACGCCAGCACCGTTCACACCGACAGCGACAACCCCCTGATCCCACGTGTTCCCCTGACGATATCACCATCATCACTTCACCACCAGCTCTGTGACCGCACAGCCCCATCCACACTCCGGGAAACCACGCCACCGCCCCTGCTATGACCATCCCCCCTCTGGGACTTTGACGGCTACAATCATTGCCCCTGCCCCTTGCTTTGAGGCACCTCTTGGCCACCACAGGCCCCCTCTCGTGCCCGTGCCCGCAGGGCCTGAGCGTCACCCGCCCGCCCTCCCGACCTCCTGCCTCCGGCTGCCTCCCACACCACCTTACTCTGGACCTGACATCTCTCTGCGGGGAGTGGCACCTGCCCGCAGCACCCGGGCGACCAGGAAATGCTGAGTGTGGCCGCAGCCCCGGGGATGGCAGCCGTCACCCGCCTCGCTGAGCCGCCAGCTCCGCAGCGGGATCCTCACCGGGCGGGTCCCCCAGGCAGTCCCTGGTGCGAGAGAGCCCGGCCAGGGCCTCCGGGCTGCGATGCCACCTGCAGCAGCACAAGGAGGCGAAGGCCCGACCGGAGCGAAAGACACATCTGAAACAACCCGGGTTTTCCCGCCTCAGCAGCCCCTCCTCGACCCCTACCGCGGCGGTCACCTCTCTGCTGCAGTGCATGCTGGGGGATGTAGTCCAAAGCTCCTGCTCCTCTCTCATTGGCCAGGATGTGATCATGTGACCAAGGCGGCCCTCCAGGGGTGCGGAGGAATTCAGTCCCTTGCTGGGGTCACAGCGCGCGGTCAGCGGGGAGGCAGGGGCCGTGGGCGGCGGGGCCGTGGGCGGCGGGGCCGAGCCGAGCGGCTCTACACCTGCCGAAGCTCGGGGGCGGCTGCACCTGATACCCCTAGAAACGGAAGACCGTTCCATGAACAGTTAGCACTTTTGTTCCCTAATCTGCTCTTCATTTGGAGTCAGGATGCTTGTGCCGGAGGGCCCGGGACCCTGAGCAGCAGCGACTTGACAGGTCTCCACCTAAGCACGTCCCATTTACTACACTGGCTGGGATCGGTTTGGAGTCTGGGCAGCTGCTTCATGTTTCCCTGAGTCTCCTGAGCCTCCCCTCCAGGTCCCAAAGGGGGGCCACAGCTCCAGGCATCACATTGCCATATATCCCCACTCAAGGCAAGAAAAGAGACGAAGGGTCTTCGTCCTGACTCCCTCTTTTTAATGCAGGTGGGAAATCTTTCCCAAAAGCAGACCAGGCTTAACACGCCCATCTTTTTGGCTCCACCCATGGTCCATGCCCCCCTCGAGATTCCAGACAGGCTGAGAATGCAAGTATCTGGCAGAAGGGAATAAGCTTGTATTGAGCAGCTGAGTCCATGACAATCCATCCCTTGGGGTGCAGTAGGCACCCCCTGAACAAAATAAGGATTCTGTGAGTGGACGGGAAGGGGCCACTGAACAGGCATCGTCAGGCGTGGCCTGCTCTGGCTCCCTGTCTGTGGAGAGGGCTGTTCCTCAAGCTGCCTGCCCTCAATGTGGTGATGCTATTGACCGTTCCCTCATAATCCCAGGCCCCACAATCCCCAGGTCTTCCCTCCCACTGCTGCTCCTTCCTGGTCTCCTCTGCTTCCTACACACCCACCCTCTGCCTCCTTCCCTGCTGACCCAGGCCACCAGTAGCTCCACACCAGGTCTATGCCCCCTGGCTAGTCCTCATACCCTCCTGCGTGAATCAACCCGGACTTCCTAGCCACCCACACCTGCCAGCAGGCACCCCTCCTGACTTGGCCTGGCCTCTGGTCTGATCATGACTCTTTCCCACAACCTGGGGTCCTGTGGGCCAGAGCCAGCATCCCCAAGCCTGGGAGTGAGTAGTGAGAGGCAGCGTGACATTCTCTTACTCCAGGAGACCTGGTTTCTCTCCTTCAAATGCAGACTGGAGCCCAGGCCCTGGGTTTGCTGACATAGCCCCATAGGTGGGAGGCCTGGGGAACAAAAATAAATGGCACTAGTCTGGAATTTCTTTCCCCTGCAGCACTCAACCTGACATCAGACTCATGGGGTGGCTCTACAGTCGTGAATGAGTACATGGAACATCGGGTGATCCTGCTGTGGCACCCTCTGTGTTAGGCCCTCTTGCAGCACACCCCAGGATGGCACTCCAGCCCCCTGGAAAGGCAGGGGCCCTGAGTGAGCAGGTGGGGAGGGACCACCCTCCTGTCACCAGCAAGGCAGGGCTCTCTTTGCAGAAGGACACGGCTTCCTGTACGAAACCTTTGGGATCCGGCCAAGGTTCTTCCCTCTGTGTGCAGGGCCCGTTACTAAGCCCCTGCTGTAGCGAGTATCGTGTCTTGGGTAATAACGCTCTGGGACAAATGCTGGCTGCGGCTCGCAGCGGTAGACAAGGGTACAGGTGGGCTCTAGCTGGGCAAGAGGAGAACATGGTCCTGAGCCCCACCTCATGCCACGCTGTGCGCAGAGTTCACTTCCCATGTCAGCTCATTTCTGCCGCTGCTGACTCTGTGAGCTGCGTGGGGCCCTCCCCATTCCTCCCATGCAGAAACCGAGTCCCGGGGGACTCAGGGAACATGTGCATCGTCCCAGAGCCAGTGCTTAATAGAACCAGGATTTCCCCCTGCTTTGTAACCCTGAGCAGGTCCCAGTCATGAGAGCAATGAAGAAACAGACCAGAGGATTAGTGAGAGGTGAGCAGCTCCTGTGCCAGGAGGTCGTCAAGCAGAGCCAGAATGAGCTTCGCTGGCAGGCCTTGGTAGAGAGGGTCCTTCCCCGGGGCAGGCGGCGGGGGTGGCGGGCAGTGAGCAAGCGGGCTGGCTCCCACTAGAGGGCAATTTCCACAAACATGGGTGGCCTTGGGGGGTCAGAGGGAATCTAGAGGAGGCAGCGGAGGGGATGGCCCCTGGAACCACTGAGGGAGACCCAAGTGGGGCTGGAGGAGGCAGAACCAGGGCCACCGTGTTGCCCCTGGGCCGTCACTCTGTTCCCTCTGGGTTTGCAGAGGCTGCAGTTTGTGTAGCGAGGGTCCCCATCCCTGTCAGCTCAGCAGGAAATATTCACGCTTGTCTTGGACCAGTACAACTACTGCTCGTGAGCACCTTCCTGGGGAGCCCTGTTCTTTAAAAAAAAAAAAAAAAGATTTTATGTATTTATTCATGAAAGACAGAGAGAGAGGCAGAGACAGGACAGAGGCAGGCTCCATGCAGGAAGCCAGATGTGGGCCTTGATCCCGGGACCGCAGGATCATGTCCTGAGCCAAAGGCAGATGCTCAACCGCTGAGCCACCCAGGTGTCCCCTGTTCTATGTACTCTCCCTGTATTACCTGAGAAATGACTCACCCTCCCATCTACCCTCTTGGGAGTTGATCTGGCTTACACAAAGAGAAACTGAGGCAG
This sequence comes from Canis lupus familiaris, assembly GCF_011100685.1. Classification (NCBI taxonomy): domain Eukaryota; kingdom Metazoa; phylum Chordata; class Mammalia; order Carnivora; family Canidae; genus Canis; species Canis lupus. The sequence continues at coordinate 59,242,463 of NC_049224.1, forward strand.
GGTCACTCAGCCAGGGTCCAAGGGTCAGGTTGGTTTGGACAGCCTGTTCCGAGGCCTCTACATCATGGATGCAGCCAGGCTGTGGGCTCTTGGGGGTGAGTGGCCCTGGGTCCAACCCACTCTGGCCCTTTACCTGGGAGGCTATGGGTAAGCCGACTCCCTGTCCTTGAACAGGGGAGATAGCGGGCAAGGTGAATGACTTCAGGACCTGGCATTTGCTTTTGTCAGGCCCACTCTGTGCCAGGCAAGGTCTCCAGGGTTTTCCACTGATGTTTGTTCTTCATTGATTCTTCATGACAACCATCAGGACATTTATGGATGAGGAGACAGAGGCTCTGAGGATCCAAGTGGCCACTCCTGGAGGCTGGCATGGGTTATCCCTATGTCACCCCATACTGCCCTGAGTGAGGCAGTGAGGACCTCCACAGTTGATCTTAGGGTCTGTGTCATGAGACCGAATTAGAGCCTGAGACAAAAGGGAAAATCCGAATACCGCCCTTGCGCTTGGGGGAATGTTGGTGTTCTATTCATCACCATTTGTTTTGGATTAATTCTGAGTTTTGAAATATGACACTGACTTATCTCTATGTCAGCTCCTGAGACTGGGTTCCCCCTTACAGTTCGTCCCCCCAGGGCACTGTGCCTCACTGCCTCACCTGCTCCAGCCCTGCTCCAGGCTTTGGACTCGGGTCTGAGGGCACCGCAGTGGCCCCAAGGTCCAGAGATCAAAGGACTCTTCGAGATTGCCAGTGGGAATGCAGTGGGAATGTAGACTGTGGGCTCCATGGGGCGGGGGAGGCAGTGTGGGCCCAGGAAGGGGCCGTGTTCCAGGCCCCACAGCTGGCAAACTGTGACATGTGGATTTGAGCCCCATCTGTCAGAGGAGCTCTTGTCCTGACCCTCCTGACCCTCCCATCACACAGGTGTGAGAAGGAGGCCTGAGCGCCGGTCTGTACACCCTGAGCTGCCCTGCGGCCTGGCTGCACCTGCCTGTCCTCCTGGACCCCGAGCTGCCTCCCCTCTCAGGGCGGGGCTCCGCTAACCCTTCTCTCCCCTGCAGGGAAGGCTTTAACTGGGACGGCACTGCTGTCTTCCCAGAGCCACCCCCAAATAGGATATACCCAAACATGATGGAGCCTGTCACTCAGAACGTCAGAGACTATATCGTGGCCCTAGTGAAAAATGTGAAGGAGCGAGCCACCTGGTTCCGGACACTGCACCTCCTCTGGCCCTGGGTAAGGTGGGATCCCAGGCCTCAGTGTCCTGACCACAGCCCTGGATTCCTGTCCAGTCTCACCCAACCACATTCTTTCCAAAAAAAGTGGGAGGGCCGTTGATGGGGGTTGAGAAGGGGCCACTCTGCCTGGGCTGGGCTCAGCCTATTTGGGGAGCCAGGAATTTCAGGAAAGCCATCAGAGCTGGCAGGGTGGTGCTATTGTGCGGGCCATAATTCGAGGCGCCCAGGTGACCCATGTGAACAGCTTCACCAGGCTCAGGCTTCGACTACTGTCAACAACTGCCGGCCTCACCTCCTCCCAGCCAGACCCCCATCACTCACATGTGTTCTACAAAACTTCATTTCCTATCTTACTCTCCATGGCAAACTTTCAACAAGGACAATTTAGAGTTACCGTGACTGTTTGTGGTGGGGGGGTGTCTTGTTTTAATGCTACAACTCTCTCTCTTTTTTATTGAGATAAAGTTCACATATCACTGTATATGAGTTTTAGGCATGCAACATAAGGATTCCATTTTTGTCTATGTTGCAAAATGATCCCCACGGTAAGTCTACTTAACATCCATCAACATACACAGTTACAAGGTATTTTTCTTGGAATGGGTGCTTTTAAGATCTATTCTTTTAGCAACTTTCAAGTACATGATACAGTATAATTAACTAGTCACCATGCTGTATGTTACATCCCCAGAACTTACTTATCTTCAAACTGGTAGTTTGTACCTTTGACTCCTTCACCCATTTCACCCACTCCCCATCCCTAATTCCACCTGTAAGTGAGATCACATGGCATTTGTCTGTCCTTGTCTGATTTATATCACAGAGCATACTGCTGTCAAGTTCCATCCGCCTTGTCCCAAAACTGAGATTTCCTCCTTTCTTTGCTGAGCATGATTGCCTTGCACATATGCACCACATCTTCCTTATCCACTCATCCACAGATGGACAATCAGGTTGTGTCCAGATCTTGGCTATTGTGAATAATGGGGTAAAAGAATAAAGAGGAGAGGCGCCAGGGTGGCTCAGTGGTTTAGGGTTTGCCTTTGGCTCTGGTCGTGATCTCAGAGTCCTGGGATCAAGTCCTGCATCAGGTCCCCACAGGGAGCCTGCTTCTCCCTCTGCTTGTGTCTCTGCCTCTGTGTGTGTGTCTCTCTCATGAATAAATAAATAAATAATATTTTTTAAGGGAACATAGAGGAGCATGGAAATGAGCATGGGGGTGCATACATCTTTTCAAATTAGAGTTCTCAGTTCCCTTGGGTAAATACTAAGACTTGGATTGCTGGGTCATAAAGTCATTCTATTTTTCAGTTTTTTTTTTTTAAAGATTTTATTTATTCATGAGAGAAACAGAGAGAGAGGCAGAGACATAGGCAGAGGGAGAGGGAGAAGCAGGCTCCACACAGGGAGCCTGATGTGGGATTTGATCCTGGGACTCCAGGATCATGCCCTGGGCTGAAGGTGGTGCTAAACCACTGAGCCACCCAGGCTGCCCTATTTTTCAGTTTTTGAGGGACCTCTGTACTGTTGTCTGTAGTGGCTACACCGATGCACAGTCCCACCCACACCTTTGCCAACACTTGTTCTTTTTAGTTGTTCTGACAGAAGCCATTCTGATGGCTGTCAGGTGATATCTCATTATGGATTTACTTTGCATTTCCCTGAATGGTGAGTGATGTGGATGGAGCATCTTGTCATGCAACTGTTGTCCATTTGTAGGTTTTCTTTGGAACAATGTCTATTCAGGTGTTCTGTTTTTAAATGGTTTTTTGGTTTTGGGTATTGAGTTGTATGCATTCTTAGATGTTATGGATATTAATTCTTTATCAGGTATTTGATTTTCAAATATTTTCTCTCATTCATTAGGTTGTCATTTCATCTCATCAGTGGTGTCCTTGCTACACAGAAGCTTTTTTTATTTTTATTTTTATTTTTTAAAAATATTTTATTTATTTATTCATGAGAGAAACACACACACAGAGCCTGACGTGGGACTCCATCCCGCGTCTCCAGGATCACACCCTGGGCTGGCGCTAAACCGCTCAGCCACTCGGGCTGCCCAGAAGCTTTTTTTTTAATGTTTAGTTTTGCTTTTGTTGGTTTTACTGTTGGTGTAAAATTGAAAAAAAAAATTATCACAAGACAGATGTCAAGGAATTTTCCCCTTCTGTTTTCCTCTAACAGTTTTATGGTTTTAGGTGTTATATTCAAACCTTCAATCCGGGGCAGCCTGGATGGCTCAGCAGTTTAGCCCTGCCTTCAGCCCAGGGCATGATCCTGGAGACCTAGGATCAAGTCCTGGGTCAGGCTTCCTGCATGGAGCCTGCTTCTCCCTCTACCTGTGTCTCTGCCTCTCTCTCTGTGCTTCTCATGAATAAATAAATAAATAATTTTTTAAAAAATCTTCAGTCCATTTTGAGTTAGTGTGTGTGGTGTATGATACATTTCATAATTTTGCATGTGGCTGTCCAGCTTTCCCAACACAATTTATTGGAGAGACTGTCCTTTCCCCTGTGTATACTCTTGGCTCCTCCATTTCAAATTAACTGACCATATATGTGTGGGTTTATTTCTGGGCTTTCTATTCTGTTTTGTTGATCTCTATGTATGGCTTTATGCAGATACCATTTGGTACTGATTACCATGATTTTACAATGTAGTTTGCGATCAGAGAGTGTGATGCCTCCAGCTTTGTTCTTCATTCTCAAAATTGCTTTGGCTCTTCAGGATCTTTTGTGGTTCCATGCAAATTTGAAGATTGTTCTATTTCTGTGAAATATGCCATTTAAATTTTAACAGGGATTTAACTGAATATGTAGATTGCTTTGGGTGGTATGGACATTTTAACAATATTAATGCTTCCCATCCATGAGCACAAGATATCTTTCTATCATCTGTGGGGCTTCTTCAGGTTCTTTCATCAATGTCTTACAGTTTTCAGCATACAGGTCTTTCACCTCCTTGTTAAACTTCTCCCTAGGTATTTTATTCTTGGTATGCAATTATACATGGAATTGTTTTCTTAATTTCTCTATCCAATAGTTGATTATTAGCATACAGAAATGCAACTGATTTTTGCATGTTGATTTTTTATCCTGCCACTTGTCTGAATTTGTTCATTAGTTCTAAGCATGTCTCGGTGGAGTCTTTCAGGTTTTTTATATACCATGCCATCTTCAAATAGTGACATTTATTTCTTCCTTTCCCATATGGATGCCCTTTGCTTCTTTTCCTTGCCTACTTGCTCTGGCAAGGCCTTCCAATGCAATGCTGAGTAAATGTGGACAACATGGGTATCCTTGTCTAGTTCCTAATCTCAGAGGAAAACCTTGCAGCTCCCCACCATGGAGTATGGTGCCAGATTTGGGGTTGTCATAAGCAGCCTTTCTTATATTGAGGCATGTTCCCTCTATACTCACTTTTTGAGAGTTTTTATCATAAATGGCTGTTGAATATTGTCAGTTGCTCTTTCTGCGTCTGGAAGAGCGTCATAAAAGTTTTATCCTTCATTTTATTAATGTGATGCATCCTGTTGGTCCATTTGTGGATGTCAAACCATCCTTGATTCCCTGAAATAAGTCCTACTCTATCATGGCATATGATCTTTCTGACAGGTTGTTGACTTCAGTTTGCTAATAACTGTTGAGGATTGTTGCATCTGTGTCCATCAGGGACATCAGCCTCTAATTTTCCTTTATGTGGTTTTAGTAACAGTATAATGTTATTTCTGGGATATGAGTTTGGAAATGTTCCCTATTTTTCTGTAACTTTGGAAGAGTGTGAGAAGGATAGGTATTAATTTTTCTATAAATGGTAGAATTCACATAATAATTGGTCTGTTGAGATTTCTATTTTTTCTTGATTCAGTCTTGGTAGATAGATTATTAGGAATTTATCCATGGTGTTTGACTTTATCTCTTTTTTTTTTAAGATTCTACTTATTTATTCATAAGAGACACAGAGAGAGGCAGAGAAATAGGCAGAGAGAGAAGCAGGCTCCCTGTGGAGAGCCCAATGCAGGACTCAATCCCAGGACCCCGGGATCACAACCTGAGCCAAAGGCAGATGCTCAAGCACTGAGCCACCCAGGTGCCCTGACTTTATCTTTTTGAAAGTGAGTTCAAGGTCAGTAAATGTGAGTTGTGGCTGTCATCACTGTCATTCATAATTATCATATCATTAAAATTAATGATGTCGAAAATTAGTAATATAGGTATGTGTTAAGAAAAGTCCAGGAGTGAAATAAGTTAGACAGCAAATGCCCATCCATTGTAGTCTCACACATATGTGGGATCTAAGAAAACCAGACTGATGAAAATAGGGATTAGATTTATAGTTGCCAGACGTGTGCGGGTGGGGAGGTGGGGGAATTGGGTGATGGTGTTCAAACGGTACAAACATCCAGTTATAAGATAGACAAGTACTTGAGATGTAAAATGTGATGAAAGAAGGAAGGAAGGAAGGAAGGAAGGAAGGAAGGAAGGAAGGAAGGAAGGGAGGGAGGGAGGGAGGGAGGGAGGGAGGGAGGGAGGGAGGAAGGAGGGAGGGAGAGAGATGGACACAAGGATGTACTCGGGAGCTGGTGGGGCCTCTCCCAGGCAGAGTGGAGGGCCCTGGATGGCAGAGGGAGGCCACTCCGCCTGGACTGGGCTCAGCCCCGCAATCACGGGGGTCACGCTGTGGCCCAGCCTGCAGGGCTGTGACAAGCAGTTCTTCAACGCGTCGCTGCAGTTCTCCAACACGGACCCGCTGCTGGACTTCATCAACAGTAACTCGTCCAAGCTCGGCATCTCCGTGGAGTACGCCACGCTGGCCGACTACTTCGAGGCGGTGCAGGCTCACAACGTCACATGGTGTGTCCACACCCACGGGGACTTCCTGCCCTATTCCTGAGGTAGGAGCCTGGGCAGGTTGAGATGCAGATCTGGTGCCGAGGAGGGTGCCCACCTCCGTGTCTGCTCTGCCCTGCTGATGGAGCTGGTGAGGGTCCCTGGGGCTGAGATGATCCCTGCCCCGACCCCCGACTGTCCCACCTAGACATCCTAGCTGCCTCCACACTTGTGCCCATCAGGTTGAACCTCTTGCTATTGGCTGCACACAATAGTTTCCAGCTGAGAGTGCTCCACTCCCACTACCCCTATCCTTCCACCTAAATCCTACTTATCTTGCAATGTCACCTTCTCCTTTCCTGACATCAGACCTAGATCAGGTGGGTTCTTGGTGTCCCTATGGTTATCTTTCATAGTATTTTCAAAATTGTTGGGGAGCCCCACCTGCTTCATGCCTGTGTTATTGAGGCAGGGACTGTGCTGGCTCTAGACAGTACAGCCCAAGGGTGAAAGGGACCAGTCTTGGAGTGAGCCTACTCCCTGGCTGCATGCAAGTCCTGGAACCAAACTGTGTCAATAAAATGGAGAGGTTCATGGTGCTCAATCCATTGAGTTATAAAAATGAAATGAGGCAAGAAAAGCTCTTAGCCTAGGGTCTGCCACAGAAGAAGGGCAAGGAGATATAGCCATTCACAGTTGTGTCATCCCTAGTCCTGTTGGGACAGGTCCTGCCATGCAAATGATCGGTCCATCCCTGTGAGGAGGCTAACTGAGGGCCTGCAGGGTGCTGTGAAGGCAGCCTAGCAGCACTACTCCCAGGCCTGCCCCAACCCATCCCCCATGCTAAGCTCCCTGCACACCCCAGCTCTCTGTCCACAGTCCAAGCTAGAATTAGAATCTAGATCTAGAATTAGATCAAGAACAGAATGACACAGAGCTGAGGGAGCAGAGAACACCATCCTCACCCCACCCCTGTCCTGGCACATCACTGGGGAACAGTGTTGACCAAACCATTGACCTTCTAACATCTTTATTGCATAAAATGGGAGAGCCCTTGAAGGGTTTCTGTGGTCCTGCTCTGCTCCTGACAGAAGGAGAAGCCAAGGGGATGTGGGGATGCAGTGAGGTAGAGTGGTAAGGGGCCAGGACAGCTTAGGGAGCTGATGTAGCCTCTACTCCCAGCCAGCTACCCCCAGTAGGCCATGGGCTAGTTGGAAAGGTTGCTTAGGACAGGAGGGTTGAGATGTGGCCATACCAATCATACAGGTGGAAAACCAAGGCTTGGAGGGGCTCTTGCACGCTGAATGTTCACCAGAAAAATGTCTGGGGGGGGTCTGGTCTGCACCACTGACCAGCAGCCAGAGTGCCTGAGGAGGGCCAGCCAGGCAGTGGCTCAGACCCATACCTGGGTTCGGATCACAGTCCCTTTCCTCACAAACTGTGTGGTTTGAGGCAAGTGATGTTACCTTTATGAGCCCAGTTTTGTCATCAATGAAGCGGGTTCTCGAAGGTTTGGGGGGACAGCCATAGAAAGTAGCAGTGTCCACTGCCTCAACCTTGGTGTCCCACCCACACCCTAGGGTGTGGGCGGGACACTTGTAGAAGGGCTCCTCAGCTTCCATTTGCTTATCTTCCCAATTTCCTTCCCCTTCCAAAGAGATGCCATGGTGGGCCCTGATACAGGTGGATCTGGACAGGCACTGCCCTGGTTTGCCCATAAGTTGATTTGTTGTCTGTGTGGTGAGAATGTGGGGCTTCATTATTCTGAGAACAGGACAATTTAGATCTTGTGGACGGAGAGCTGGCCAGTGCTGGAGGTAAGAGGATATCCTTCAATGTGACTATGGTTACAGAGAAGATGGGAGGAGCTACTTTGATGGGTCACATGGAGAGCCCCTGCCTGGCCAGGACACTCAGCCTGCTGGAGGGGCTGTGGACAGCACGTCCACCTGACCCCATGGCCTGTGGCCTTTCTCCGGGCCCGTGGGGCTACCCTTCCTGGTGTCCTCAGGCCGTGTGGGGAAGGTCAGGGAATGGGGACACAGGCCAACCTGGGAGGAGGCAGGGGGCAAGAACAGTGGGAAGAGTCAAGCAACTTGTGAGACCCAGCCAGGGCCTGGGGAGGCACCCCGCACCCCCTCCTCTCACCAGAGCCCAGAACAGGCGTCATCCTCTGGGTGCAGGTCAGCACAGCAGCTAGGGAATCCCTCAGCAATCCCCCATCCCAGCTCCCTGGGCTGCCAGTGGAACCCCACTGATTGCAGGCTTCCCCTGAGTCACAGGCAAAGGCCTCTGCCAGCACTCAGAGCACGTGCCAGCTGGTGCTGCCTGCTGGGCTCCCACCTCCCCCTGCACTCCTCAGAGGTCTCCCAGGCCCTTGGCTCACAGGCTCTTCAAATTCCCAGGTCCTCCCTGGACTGTCTGGTCCCCCATCCCAGGCCTGGCCCAGCCCAGCCTGATCCTCCCACCTGCCCCAGCCCCCACAACAGGGATCCGCGGGCCATTCCTGGCCTGGCTGGACAGGAGTCTCTGGCTGCCTCTATAGGTGACCCAGGCAGAGCCAGACACCAGGCTCCAGTTTCCCCAGCTTTACTGGGCTTGGGGTCTGGAAGCCCCCACGCCAGGGAGACTCATGCCAACTGCCAGCTCTTCTCTCCAGATCCATTTCAGGCCTGGACGGGCTTCTACGCCTCCCGCAGTGGGCTCAAGGCGCTGGCGAGGCGAGCCAGTGCTCTGTTGTATGCCGGGGAGTCCATGTTCACACGCTACATGTGGCCTGCCCCCCACCAGCACCTGGACCTGGCCTGGGCCCTGAAGCAGCTCCAGAGGCTCCGCTGGGCAGTCTCCGAGGTAATGTCACACCTCTCAGCATGATGTCAGGTTGAAACCTCCTGTGTAGTGCACTTCCCCAGCCCCTGGTCGCTAGAGGTCACTTTCCAGAGGAGAACACTGAGGTGGTGGGTGTGTGTGGACACTGGACCAAGGCTAGAATCACGTCCTGACAACGCTCAGCTGGTGGGTTCAGTAGGCTTTAGAGCCAAAGGGCAGAGGGTAAAGGGCAGACAGGAGAGGCGTTAGTGTCCTGTGTGGATTCAGTCCTCCTCTGCCGGTGGCTTCAGGCTCAGGACTGCCCTCTCTGAGCATAATTCCCTCCCTGGACAATGAGAAATTCATGCCCACCCCAGGGTGGCGAGGCTACTGAATGTGATAATGTACATAAGGTGCTGGGCACGGTGGCTGCCCCATAACAAGTGGTTCCGATCTTCCGTCTCCACTTGTCCCCACTGTACAGATAGGAAAAGTGAGATCTGAGAAATCCTGTGACTTGTCATACCCAGCCAGAAAGGGTCACGCTGGACGTGACATTGGCATGCTCACCTGAGGGAGTCACTGGCAGATGTGTCACTGGGGTGAAATGGGTAGACCTTAGAGTCCTTCAGAGGGGGCTGGACAAGAGGCTTCACTGGTAGGTAGAGCCTCAGCTAATCCCAGTCCCACTCTGGTGCAGAGAACGGAGGGTGCCTGGAGCATCCCAGCAGCACTTCCCAGGACAGTGGATGTGAAGCAGGGGCGGGTCCCTGACAGAAGTATCCTCTGAGGAAAAAGAGAAAAATAATTAAAAGACCATGAGGAAAGGTTAAGGGAAATAAATGACAGCCTCAGAAGGAAAAATCTACATTTAATTGGGGTTCCAGAGGGCGCTGAGACAGAGGACCAGAAAGCATATTTGAACAAATCATAGCTGAGAACTTCCCTAATTTGGGGAGGGAAACAGGCATTCAGATCCAGGAGATAGAGAGGTCCCCCCCTAAAATCAATTAAAACTGTTCAACACCTCGACATTTAATAGTGAAACTTGCAAATTCCAAAGATAAGGAGAAAATCCTTAAGGCAGCAAGAGATAAGAGATCCCTAACTTATATGGGGAGAAATATGAGATTAACAGCAGATGTCTTCACAGAGACCTGGCAGGCCAGAAAGAGCTGGCAGGATATATTCAAGGTCCTAAATGAGAAGAATATCCAGCCAAGAATACTCTATCCAGCAAGGCTCTCATTCAGAATAGGAGAGATAAAGAGCTTCCAAGGTAGGTAGAAACTGAAAGAATATGTGATCACCAAACCGGCTCTGCAAGAAATATTAAGGGGGACTCTAAAAGAAAGAGGAAGTCCAAAGATATAATCCAGAAAAACAGGGACTGAAGAAGCATTATGATGACACTAAATTAATATCTTTCAATAGTAACTCTGAACGTGAATGGGCTTAATGATCCCATCAAAAGACGCAGGATATCTAGCCACCAACCACTAAACCATTCATCCATCCATCTCCTTACTTACCCATCTACCGATCCCTCACCCTCGATCTATCCATCCATCCAACCACCATCCATCCACTAATTTTGTTCATCCATCTATCCAACCACCCACAACCCATCCATCACTCACTAACCCATCCATCTGTCCATCCATCCAAGCATCCTCTATCTTTCTTGTTCATCCATTTATCCAGTGACCCAACCACCAATGCTGGCCACCTGATAAGCAGGCACCATTCCGTGGGACGATTCCTCTGGGGCAGCATGACTGCTTCTCGTTGACTCTCAGGGGCATGTTGTGAGGCCCCTGTCCCCCTCCTGTTTTGGGATCCCCACTGGCCCATGGAAAGATCTAAGGCAGCTTTGGCTCAGGGGAGGGGCGAGTCCCAGGGGCTTTATCTGAGGCAAGTGCACCAGTGTGACCGAATGGCCTCCTGACTGTCACTGAGGCTCTGCAGAGATCACTTTGCTTCTGGTGGAGGTTGGTGCATAGAGTGCTTGTTACGGGCTTCCAGATGAGAGGACGATGCTTGGGACATGTGTGCATGAAGATAATGCTGTGTCCCGTTTCTTGTCTTTGTAGAGGGAGTAACTGCACAGTGCGGGTGACCCAGGAGTTCATGGAATACCATGTCAACAATCATAGTTTGAAGGACAGCATTTCTAATAACTACATATTTACACCCACCCAGTCAGCACAGCGCCCATGGAACAGTGTGGGAAGGCAGATTGTGGCGGGAAAGCTCATGACTGAGATCCGGCAATATTTCTACAGGTGGGCTCGGGCTCCTTGGTGGTCGCCAGCAGGTGTGGGAGGAAATGAGGGTCCATGTTTATGCCGGATCCCTGCTCCTGGGCCCATGCTTGGCACATGGTCCTTCTGGTTGGGAGCTTGAGGAAGACGTGATTGCTCTGGCCTAGGGCATCCTGGCTCCATCGCACATGCTGGACCTCATATGGGGTGTCCAGGTTCAGAGCTGGGACAGGAACCCACAGGGACAATGAGGGGACTCTTGTGTTTTCATGAGAGCACACACCTAAGCCATCCGGGTGAGGCACCCCAGCTCCACGTTATCCCAGCTCCACATTATCGGGGGGCCAGGTTCTTCCTATTATGTTGATGAGTAATGCTCCCTACCCCCCTGCCCCCCTGCCCTGGATGAGGGAAGAAAGGAGGGAGGGAGGGAAGGAGTGAAGGAGGAGGGAGAGAGAGTGAGGGGAGGGAGGGGCATTCAAAAGGAACCCAGAAAACAAAACAAAAAAAAAAGGAACCCAGAGCCTGAGCCACCCATTCCCTATTTTGCACCAGCAAGGTGGGGGACAGGAATCACACATATGCCATCTACTCCCGGCTCGCCCACGTGCCCCTGGCCCAGGGAGCGGAGCTGCTGTGCCGGCGCATCGAGCAGGAGTACCGGGTGGGCCCCTTGGAGCTGAACCGTGAGGCCATCCTGAGGACCAGCACCAGTCTCCACAACCAGCAGGTCCTCCACTCAGACAACAACGGCTACCAGATGCAGCGGAGAGTCTTCCAGAAATACTCGAGCAATGGCATCGCCCTGGTATGCTCTAGGCTGCCTGTTTGCTCTGCGGTCCCGGAGCACGGAGGGGAGTGGGGGGTGATCCCCGATGGTGCTTTTCCAGAAGACAGGAGGAGGAGGCCCATTGCAGCTTCACCATGGAGCGGCAGAGGCCTCTGGACAAAACTCCAGCAGAGCCCCCTTGCCCACCTGTGCCGTTAGGAGCGAGGCCCAGGCTGGGCCACCTGCAGTGTCTGAAATCCGGGGCCACCACATGCACTAGACTGTCCCTGTCCCTGTCTGTGCCTCGGTTTCCTCTTGTGGAGAATGAACGCCCCGTGTGGGGTGTTCTGAGATTCAGGTTGAGTGTGCCTGACCCATCCCAGGTGCTGTGGCAGAGACTTTCCCTGGCAGCTTCTTCCAAGCACTGAGCATTGCCAGAAGCCAGATGGGCTCCCACGTCCTAGGCCTCTGGCCCTGTGATCCTGGGCGAGCTGGGCCGGCCTCCCTATGACTCCCTGCAGACCCGAGAAAGGGAACAAACCCAGGGCTGTGAGGGTCAGGGGGGACAATCCAGGTGAAGCCCCCACTGGGGGCCTCCTGTGCCCTCAGTAATCAGTTCTTTTTCCTCCTGAGGGGACCCAGAGGCATGTGTCCCCACCCTCCTCTGCTTCTGAGCTCAGGTCCCTTCGTCCCTACCTGCTAGCCCTCACCTGCTGTGCAGAGGCTGCTGACAGTTCCCATGGGTCCACCCGGGACATCTGGCTCCAGCAGAGCACTGACCTGGGGACAGGGGCCGCTCTCCCAGAACACACATGGCCCTTTCTCTCTGGAGCAACTCTCCACCCAGCTCCCCTATCAGGCTGGACCACACACACCCCCTCCTCACTCCTGCAGGACTGTGCACAGTGTGTCTTTGGGCCCTTTGTACTGGTGGGGAAACCGAGCTTGAGTGGGCTTAGTCCCCAGCTCATATGGTCAGAAGCAGTGGAGCTGGATTGGAGTGACAGTCTGTTGGTGTCCAACGTCAGAGCCTCTAACCTCTGTCTCCCTTCTCCACCCTGAGCTGGTGCTCTGTGCGTGGGGTGGAGGGTGTGGGGTGGCCGGAGGGGGACCCGGACCGAGAGGCCTTCCTGTCCTCTGCCCCAACCGCCAGCCTGGCAATGTTTGTGTCCACAGAATTACTACCCCATGGCTCAGTCCGCCTTCATTGAGGACGGCAGAAGCAGGCTGGTGCTGCTGTCCAAGCAGGCACACGGCGTGTCCAGCCAAGAGAACGGGCAGGTGGAGGTAGGAAGTGGGCCCTGCTGATCACCCAGGGGTGGGAGCAGGTGATCGGGGGGGGCTGGTCAGATAGCTCTTCCCTGCAGGTCATGCTCCATCGCCGGCTTTGGAACAATTTTGATTGGGCTCTGGATTATGATCTCACCCTGAATGACACCTCCACTGTCTACCCTGTGCTCTGGCTCCTGCTGGGACCCCAGTCTCTCACCACCCGCCTGCGTCAGAGGTGTGGGCTAGCGCTGCAGCGTGCACCCGTAGTGCTATTAAGAGAGCTGAATGGTAAGGGAGTGTTCACCCCAGAATGAGCCCCCCTGGCTGGGATGGACCTGGGGACCGTGTGGGCCACCATGATCTGGAAACTTTGATCAGAAACGAGCTCAGGGGTCTCTGATCCAAGCCCTCGTTTAATGTGTGGGCAAAGTGTGTGCAAATACTTTCAGGCTTCACCCAAGCTTATACATGGAGTAGCGAGCACTTCTGAGAATCACACAGATTCCGCTTTGTATCCTCTCCCTGAGTATCCCTCACTTTCTGCTCTGATGACTCTTTATCTTCCATAATATGACATGTATGGCTCGATGGCTTCACCCCTAGTAGATCAACATTAAAAGACTTGTTTTATTTGATTCTGGGTGTGCTGTCACCAGGCAAGGTTAGTTCAAGTTCATGGTCTGATGTGCAAAATTCATGCATTGCCTCCACTCAAAATTCGTTGGTTTTTTTTTTAAGACTTTATTTATTTATTCATGATAAACACATAGAGAGAGGCAGAGACAGGCAGAGGGAGAAGCAGGCTCCCTGCGGGGACCCTAATGTGGAACTTATACCCAGGACACTGGGATTCACGCCCTGATCCAAAGGCAGATGTTCAACCATTGAGCCACCCAGAGGTCCCTCGGTCAGACTTCTTCAGATTTAAAACCGCCTATGTCTTTACAGAAATAATTGAAGATGAGAAACAATAAGTAATGATCATGTGTAAATATGGTACTCTGCAGCAGCTTTTAAAGAATGAATCATTTAGATACAGTTCGTATCCTTCCCTTAATCCTTGAACTGTTCCTCTCTACTCACTTGAGAGGTTTGGAAGAGAATGTGGTTATGATTTATCCTTGTTTCAGTTTTAGAGCAGGACCCTCCCAGGGCTGTAGAAGCGGGCAGGCTGCTGCTCACACGTGCACAAAACACGGGCTGAGTGCCTGCTGTGTGCTGCACACTGAGGATGGGCAAGGGCCAGGCCTCTCCTGCAGGATTTCTCCTGAGCTATGGGCTGGGGGGCCATGCTCATACAGATCCAGGCTTCAGGGAGCAGAGGCAATGGGACTGAGCAGAGTGGGGGCTTGGTGCTTCGGGGACCAAAAGCCTGGAGAAGATTGGGGTCCACTTCGAGGGCAACAGTTGAGTTTCTCTTGTTTGTAAGTGACAGAAACTGAAGGGGCTGCTGGTTGGGCGGAGCTGGGCAAATCCTGGAATCAGAGCAGCAGCACAGGAGGCCTGGGATATGGGATGGGGGCAAGGCAGCTGGGGGTCTGTGGGGAGCAGGTGTTCACCGTCATCCCTCCAGGACTGCCTTTAGCTGCCTGCCTGGCCACCTCTGGGTCTCGGGCTCCTGAGAGGGGGATCTGATGCACCAGCAAGTCGGGCTGCTCCAGGCTCTGTCCGTGGTCCCTTCCAGGAGGCTGGGAGCCCCTTTCTCTGATGGGGATGTCATCCTGTCTGAGTGGGCCCCGAGACTAGGTCGGCATCTCACACTGCCCCCCTCCCCGGTCTCTCTTGATTGAAGGGGAGAGAAACTGAGCGTTCACTGGCTGAGCCACCAGGAGGCTCTGTTGCGAGGTGTGGGCACAGGCTGTGGGGAAGGGCAGGGGTGCCATGGTGCTCAGAGGCTGGAACCTTCATGATGCCACCCTCCCCCCCACACTCTCAGCTGTCCTGCTCCCTGCCTGCAGACCTTCTACTCCTCCTACAGGGATGAGGCTGTGAACCGCTGTGCCTTGCGTGTCCCCTCACCAAAAGGGACCCAGCCTCACCTTTCCAGGCTCAGGTGCTGGAGTCCCAGGGAAAGCTTCTGATTGGTGCTGAGAGGAGCACCTGGCCTGACCCCAGACCAATCACTGTGGCCGGAGGGCGGGGCGGGACCGTGTCCCAGCTGAGCCCAGGGCTGAAAGGGCATCTCCTGGAAGGAAGGCCTTGGGTGCTTCTGAGCAGGGGACCAGGAATGACAAAACAAGGGAGGAGCTGACATCCCAGAGGTTGAATTGAAACCGAGGCTCTGTGTGAACCTGCCCTGTGATCTAGAACAAACCACATCACCTCTCTGGGCGGTCGTCTCCCCATCTGTACTTGGAAACAGCTGGACTAGAGATTCAGGATCCTTCCAACTCTTAGACTCTGTGGTGTGGGCCCCTGGCCGTTTGGGAGGGAAGGCATTCAGGTGGAAGGATGTCCGTGAGCAAAGGCTAGACGGGGGTGCCCGAGGCGCTTGGACCAGCAGGGGCTTCAGGCTGTCCTCTCTCAGGGGCACGAGTTGGCAGGAGCCGGATTGCCCGGAATGGGGGCCAGAGTGTGCACAGCTCCCAGTGCCAGGAGGAGGCGCGGGGCCCAATCCTTGTCCTGGCTCTGTGTGTCTGCCCTGCAGAGTCTGCCCAGATTTTTCCAGGCCCCCAGCAGCAGCAAGAAGCCGTGACCCTGCCCCCAAGTCTTCACCTGCAGATCCTGAGCATCCCGGGCTGGAACTACAGCTCCAACCACACGGAGCACCTGCAGGATCTCCAGAAACGTGAGCCGGGTGTCCAGGGAACCAGAGTCACTCCTCCCTCCCCATGTCAACCTGGCCCCACGCCCATCACCGGACAAAGTGGGCTCCTCTCAGAGCTGTCCTGGCTCTGCATGGTCCCCTGTTCCCCTTATCTGCCCAATGGGGAGACCCAGGCCCACAGAGAGGCAGTGGGGGGACCGGTGTCCCTCAGTAGGCAGGACACCCAGTCGGCAGGGCCCCAGAGGAGGACCTGTCCACACCCAGTCTCTGAGGATCCCTTCTATCCCCACCACCAAACCCCAACCATCGTCCACCTTTGCCGGATGCTCAGCCTGCCGTGGAGTCTGCTTCCTCAGGGACTCCTCCTGGAGCTGGGAACAACTGAGTCCCACTCATCCTCTGAACTCAGGAAGCCTGACTATCCGGGGCTTCCATTCATTCACTGAACAACTGTCTCCTGTGCCAGGCAGTGGGTAATCAGCAGAGACGATGGTAGGCAAGGACCCTGGACTCACAGAGTTCTCAGACTAGACAGGGAAGCTGCCAAGTCACCAGCCAGTGACATTAATGTTCACAATAAGCCCCCAGCCCGGCCTGATGGAGATGACACCTGCCATGAACTGACTCATCCTGTTGCCAAAGCTCCAGCTGCACCTTATCTTCCCCTTGGCACTGTGAGCAGCTCACAGGCAGGGCTGGCTGCCCCGCAGGCACCCTCTTGTCCCCAGAGCCCCACCAGGGCCTGGCAGGCACCAAAGATGGCTCAGTAGGAATCCTCAAATTAAGAAGGAGGGAAGGAAGGAAGAGGCAACAGGCCAGATAACACCATCTGATCTAGTGGATCTCTGGGACCCTGGCACATGTCTGTAGCCAAGGAGCTTTCTAACACTGAACCCCATCATCAGGATCCCCCCTTGTCATAGAGGACCCTGGACCAGCAGCCTCTCCTACAAGGAGGAGCATTCCCTTCCCCCTTCTGTGTGTGGCCACACACAAGACAACTGGTCTCCTCTAGACAGCTGGCTCCCAATAGGAGGAGAGGGGTCTGGCCTGGGGGTGTCCCCAGACTCACTGAATGAAAGTCCCTCCTCCCTGGGTAACAGTGAGTAAGAGACAGAGGGATAGGAGCCTCAGGGATGCAGTGAGACACCCTCACTGCTGTCCCCGAGCTCAGGGCCACCTTATCAAGTAGGTATGTGGTCATGGACATCAACCCCACCCCCACCCCCACCCCCAACCCGACACAGACAACGTTCCTGACCCTGGGGCTTGAATCCACAACCACCGCCCTGGAACACATCCAAGAGATTTTACAAACCCCTTGTTCTACAGGACCCAGGAGCCCACATTCCCCCGACCCAACACAGCCTCGTTCCTCTCTCCTCTGTGCCACAGGTCCAGTCGGCTCAGCAAATGGCCCTTGTCACTGTGGCCACCAGGGTCCCCAGCTGATGGAGGCCATATTCAGCACCTGCTTCCTCCTTCCCGGGGATAAAGAAGTTTGTGCAAGGGCTACATCCCTCCTGCTCCCTGTGCCTTGACCTGGGAGGGTTGGGGCCACACTACAGCACTCAGGGTGCAGGGAAGAGCAGTCCAGCAGGCACTGGGAGGCTTAAGGATGAGCCTAGTGAGGAGCACAGCAGCAGACGAGGGCAGAGACTTGCAGGCACCCCTCAGCATTAGTCCCTGGGTGTGGGGGGAGGCCTTGGAGGCTGCCAGATCTGGGCTGTAATCCTCCGTCTGGTGCCCACCAGCTGTGTCTTTGGGCAAGTGACCAGACCTCTCTGAGCCTGGTTTCCTTGTCATCAAGGAGGGACCGGGTCAGCTGCCTCCCAGGGAGGTGGAGGGTAGGAAGTGCTGGGCCCGGACTAGAGGATTTGGGGCCAATGTGGGTCCTTCTGTCCCTGAAGGCCATCGAGGGAAGGCCAAGGCTGACCTTCGCCGTGTCCTGCTGCGGCTCCACCACCTGTATGAGGAAGGCAAGGACCCAGTCCTGTCTCAGCCAGTGAGGGTCAATCTGCAGATAAGTGCCCTCAGATCCCTGGGACAGGCCTCCTGGCTGTGGCCTGAAGGCCCAGCAGGGAGACAAGCCCAAGGTGAAAATCCCCTCTGGCAAAGATGTGGGCAAAGAGATGGCTGTGGGAGCTCTGGCTCAACCTGGAGTGGGTGCTGTTGGGGGCGCAGGGGCACCTCACCCCCTCTTCCTTCATTCTTGTTGTTTCTCCTTCCTCTGCTCCCTTGCTGAGTCACATTGTCCTGCTGCCGGCCTTCGTCAGCGTGCTGACTCTTTGCTTCTGCTTGTCCCTGTGGTCACCCACCTCATGGACCTCCCAAGCAGATATATTGGCAGAAGCTGGAAAGGTAGAGGCAAAAAGGGCCTTGCCCCTCTGTGCTTTCTTCTCCCGGAAGCTTCTCCAGAACCTTCCCACCTCCTGGACAACAGAGGCTCCCTTCTTTCAGGCCAGAATGGGCCACCTGCCTCCCTCCCTGCACAGGAGGAGGGATAAGGATGCTTACTTGGCACAGGGGAGGGATAAGGATGCCTGGCCTCATCCCTGGGACTGCCCGCTGAGCCATACCAGGTAGAAGGGGTCTGGATGCTGGAGGCAGCTCCTGTGTCCACCACCCCCAAGTGTGCTCCTCCATTGCAGTGACTGGGGAAGCATGCTGGTCCTGGCATCCAAGGAAGATGACCTAAGACATAGAAAAGCAGCATGGAGGGATGGGGGATGAACAACTGCCCACCTGATAGGCTAATATAGAAAATGGTCAGGTTGGGGGGTTTGTTGTGCTTTAAATAAAAAATGCATGTGTGTCCTCATCTCTAAAATGGGGACACAGTTCCTGTCTGGGGATCTGCAGTAAGAATTAAGGAGGAAGTGTGTTGTGCCCAGGGTGAGACTGCCC
Organism: Canis lupus familiaris; assembly: GCF_011100685.1. Lineage (NCBI taxonomy): Eukaryota > Metazoa > Chordata > Mammalia > Carnivora > Canidae > Canis > Canis lupus. Next base: position 59,261,316 of record NC_049224.1, read on the forward strand.
CCCCCCACTCCTGCTTTACCTGCTCTGATCTGGGGCTCGGGGTAGCTCACCCTCTCTGTGCTCCTATCTCTGCAGGGGCTGGGGTCCGTGGGGCAGTGGAGGAGCGTTCACTGACAGGACCTGGGATGTGAACACACTCCACTGCTGGAGCTGGAAGAGACAAGAGCCTCCCCACCACAGAGGTTTGGAAGCTCCTGGTTCAGGCCTTGCCTGGGAATCCCGGCAGCCCCCAGCCTGGCTCAGAGGTTGGGCCAACCTGTTAGATCCAGCCCTGCCCCTTATGGCCTATGGGACCTTGAGCAGGCTCCTTAGCTTCTCTGAATCTGTCCCCTCCTGAATCTACACAGGTCAGTGTGTGTGGGCATGCCTGCATGTGTGTCCGTAGACCACACCCCCTGCCTCTGTCCTGGCTGAGTCATGACCTGGCAAGCATATCCCAGGGGGTTCTGACATCTGCCATGCTGTGCCTCACACTGCACACACCATCAGCTTCTGGGGGACTACAGGCATTTTGTGCCTCTCGGTCTTTCCCATGCTGTTCCCTCTGCCTGCAAGGCCCTGTGCCTTTCCCTCTGGCCTGCTCCTACTCAAGCTTCTATGGAGTCCAAAGCTGGATCAGTTTCCTCCTCTGCTGTCCTCTCCCCCTCTTTCCTGTTTGTTGTGGATCTTCTCTGTGCACTGCACATAGCATAGTGCCAACTACATAGCTGGACATTTAGTCATGTGGATGGATGGATGGATGGATGGATGGATGGATGGATGGATGATGGATGGATGGAAGAATACATAGATGGATGGGTAGATGGATTGCTAGATGGTTGATGGATGATGGATAAGATGATGAATGGGTGGATTAATGGATGGATGGATGGATGGATGGATGGATGGATGGATGGACGGGTAGATGTGTAGATGGATGAGGATGATAGATGGATGAATAGATAATGGATGGATGGATGGATGGATGGATGGATGGATGGATGGATGGGTAGCTGGATGGTTGAGTGAATAGGTAGATGTGTAGATGGATGAGGATGATGGATGGATGAATAGATGATGGATGGATAGATGGATGAATGGATGGATGGTTGATGGATGGATAGGTCTATGAAAGTGTCAGTGTTTGAATGAGTGAAAAGGATGGATTCTTGGACAGACTGATGGATCTTGGATGGGTGGATGGTTGGACAGGTGGGTGGACGAATGGATGAAGAAGTTTCCCTCCCATGGTTGAATTTAGTGGAACCCGGTAATACAAAGAGCAGGCACCACCAGATGACCTGAGGGAGAAAGCTTTAGGCATTGAATGTTATACCCTATGGGGAATGAGGCCATGTATGGCCAGGACCACCTACCTATTACCCTCATGGGAAGGCAAGAATGCAAGGGAGCCCATGGCAGTGGGAGTCCCAGCAGGAGGAGGGCACCCAAGGGCCTTCATGAAGAAGCCACAACAGAGTGGAGGCAGGTGCGGTATATGAGGGGGCTGCTGGGTGGAAACGTCCTGGGGAAGCAGGTACCTCTAAGGACAGACCGCTTCTGCTCCCCCAGGCAGCCCCAGCTCTCACTCAACACCCCTGCAAGGCACCAAGGTCACCATCTACCCGAAGGAAATCCGGACATTCTTCGTTCACTTTCATAGCAGTAAGCCCAGGGCAGGCTCTGAGGCCCCAGGGACCCCAAGAAAAGGAAGATGACCTAAGACATAGAAAAGCAGCATGGAGGGATGGGGGATGAACAGCTGCCCACCTGATAGGCTAATATAGAAAATGGTCAGGTTGGGAGGTTTGTTGTGCTTTAAATAAAAATTGCATTATACAAACCCACACTGTCTCCTCAGGCGCTAGAGCTGGCCTCACCCAACCTGGGTGATATCTGTGCATACATCCACACTCCCCATGCATGTGCAGGAGTCTTCAGAAAGCTCCCATAAGGCAGTGAAATACCCAGCAAGAAAGCAAAGGCACCTGCCACACAGGCCCCATCCCCTCTCACCCAGGCCACCAGTGTTACTTGTGGGCCTAATTTGTGCCTCCTGATGGGGTGTAGGGAAGGGTACTTCAAGGTCAGGGGGCCTTCAGAGCCCCTGGGTGTTATGGGAGCCTGGTGTACATTCAGAATGGCTATGGAAAGGTTACCCCCAGGCCAGGGCAGGAGTCATAGAAAGAGCAGGCTGACCTGAGTCCTGAGCCCCAACAGGCTGGATGCTGAGAGCAGGTGGCAGGATCTGCTGAATATTTCTTTCTTTTCTCACTTCATGGCTGCTGGGCGGCCCTCCATGGACTGTGTCAGAAATGATGCAGGTATCTGATCTCATGTGACATTCTCCTAGGACAGGGACCTGGGGTGGGAGTTGGAGCCTGAAGGGGATTCCCAGCACCTTCAGCTGCATGAGCTCCTAGCCTCATGGGACCAACAGTCCAGGAGAGTGTCCCTTGCCATCAGAGGCAGCCTTAGGGGCCCTTCCTGTGTAACCTCATTGCCATTCCTGTGTGTGCCAGCCTCTGTCCTGGGTACCTGACATGACCTGGAAACCTCTAGCACATTATGTGGTCTGGGTTCCTGACTCTACTTAACTGATGAGAACCATGACTTGGATTGCTCAAGTCCCTCTCCCAGTGTCACTGGGGACTAACACCCTGGCCCTGGCTCCTTGTCCAGGTGGCTGCACTGATATATCAGGCTGGAGGGACCTAAGATGGGACCCAGTGGAGGCCATAGCCACACACAGGATGGTGTATCCACTATAGCCTTCTAAGGAGCTGCAGATCTTGAAGAACCTGAAGGAAAGCTGAAAAGAGACTCCTGGATGCTGTCCTCTGGAAGGTGAGGCATCTATGTGGCTGCTGACACCAATTCCAGGCCCATGAAGGGTGGAGGAGGTGATAGCAATGACCACTTATGGGCCTGAGTCCAAGGGGCCCCTCTGACCCTCAGCTGCCCTAGCCAGGAGCACGGGAGAGAATTAGGTATGGCCAGAGGATTCTGGACTCATTCCAAATAGAAAGCCACAAAGTCCTGCCCGGGCTGTGGGTGGAGGAGGACTCCAGGCATGGGAAATTTCAGGAGTGTCAGTGGCTCACAGAACATCCCTGACTAGGTCACTTTTCACAGGTTACCTCATCTGGACCCTAGAAGGAGCAGTCAGAGATGACCCACTTTATACCTTAGATGCTCTCAGGATCTGCGTGTAATAGAGATCCTTCTACAGAGTGAGTCTAGGGCCAGACAGGTGCCCTAGACCTCAGACTTCTTTAGATCTTAGAGATAAAGTGCACATGTCCTGTGTCAAGGAATACCCTGCATTGGATCTGGGGCAGTACCTGTGATTAAATACTGCCATGGGCTGAATTGTGTCTCCCAAAATTTGTGTGTTCAAGTCCTAACCACCTAACCGCTCAGAATATGGCTGTATTTGGAGATAGGGTATTTTAAAAGGTCATTAAGGTAAAATGAGGTCATATGAATGGCCTCTAATCCAATCCCTATTTTATGCTATTTTATTTTTAAAGATTTTATTTACTCACTTGAGAGAGAGAGAGCGCAATCGAGAGCAATAGAGAGCATGAACAGGGTGCAAAAGCAGAGGGAGTGAGAAACAAACTCTCCAGTAAGCAGGGAACCTGACACGGGCTGGATCCCAGGACCCTGGGATCATAATCTGAGCTAAAGACAGGCGCATAACCCACTGAGGCACCCAGGCGCCCCTCAATCCTTATTTTAAAGGGAAATTAGGGGGTGCCTGGGTGGCTCAGTAGGTGAAGCATCTGCCTTTGGCTCAGGTCATGCATGATCCCAGAGTTCCAGGATGGAGCCCCGAGTCAGGCTCCCTGCTCCCTAAGCAGGGAGCCTGCTTCTCCCTCTCCCTCTGCCCCTCCCCCTACTTGTTCTCTCTCTCTCTCTCTCTCTCTCTCTCTCTCTCTCTCTCTCTTTCTCAGTCTCAAATAAATAAATCTTAATGGGCGTCTGGGTGGCTCAGTGGTTGAGTGTCTGCCTTTGGTTCAGGTCGTGATCCCAGGGTCCTCGGATTGAGTACCACATCAGGCTCCCTGCAGGGAGCCTGCTTCTCCCTCTGCCTATGTCTCTGTCTCCCGTGTGTGTGCGTGTATCTCATGAAAAAATAAATAAATCTTTTTAAAAAAGAAAGAAAGAAATCTTAAAAAAAAAAAAAAGATTAGGATGCAAACAGAAGAATGACCATGTGAGGACACAGGGAGAAGACAGTCGTCCACACTGCCAGGAGAGAAGCTTCAGAAAGACACCAAACCTGCCCACATGCTGAGGACGTCAGCCTCCAGAACCCTGAGAAACAAACTTTTGTTGTTTAAGTCTTCAGCCTATGTGACTTTATTCTTGGGACCCTGGCCAACTGACACAAACACTGATATTTATGCAGTGAAAACATGATTTTCACAGTAAATGGAATAATGTAAGTGCTACAAATGTCCTCACATCATCTCAGCCAAGGTTTGCCATCAAAGGAAGTAAGAAGAGATGTTTCCTTTTCAGAGCTTTTTGAGTTTCAGAATTGCAACTGTGTAAGTGTGTAGCTGTAAGTAAACGCATCATTGACTTATAGGAAATGCTAAAACACGAAGTGTATTTAGTAGCCCCGCATCACTGTCCATCTTCCACTTGTATTGCTTTTAGAGTCTTGAGTAAACAAATCTCTCCAGGTACCACCAAGGAAGGGCAGATACCAGAGGGACCCAGGAGGCTGGTAACAAGGCCAGTGACAAGGTGAGACGGTATGGTGAGCATCAGGCCCTGATGGGCCCTGTGCAAAGGAACCCACTGATTGGCTTAGGAAAATGTACTTGACACATCTTTGAGGGAAAAACAAGTTTCAGACCACCCTCATATTTGTTTCCCAGGGATAACATTTCAAAGTACCACAAGCCGGTGCGCTTAAAACAACAGAAGTGACTTCTCTCATAGTTCTGGAAGCCAGAAGTCTAAAATCCAGGTGTCAGCAGGGCCAGGCTGGGCCCTGGAAGTTCACAGGAAGGATCCTTCCTTGCTCTTTAGCTTGTGGTAGGTCCAGCAATTCTTGACATTCCTTGACTTGTAGATGCATCCCTCCAGTTTCTCCAACACTGCCATGCTCACAGGACCATCTTGCCTATGTGTCTCTTCCTCTCTTCTTACAAGGACACTAATCATATTGGATGAACGTGATTAATCCACCCTACTCCAGCTTGACCTCAGTTGATTACTTCTGCAAAAATCCAATTTCCAGATAAGGCACTGTGGATCAGGACTTCAGTGTATCTTTGTAAGGAACACAATTCAACCCAGTACAACCCTGGATAGTACAGTTTGTGTCTCTGTGTGATGGATATGTATAGAGAGATCTCCAGGTACCAAAAGGTTTTGGGAGATCCCAGCAAAAATTTCTCAAAAATACCTAAGATCTTTGTTCTCAGGAACAGATGGGACTAACAGATTATAACCATTGCCCTTGAGCATTATTCATTGTTCATGATAGCCATAAATTGTAGGTAACCTGAAGATCCATCCCCAGCAGCATGGATAAATAGAGAGTGCAGTGGGTCTCAAAGTGTGATCCCAGGACCAGGAATATCATCATTACTTGGGAAGCTGTTAGAAATACAAATTATAAAAAAAAAAAAATTATCAAGGTGCCTGGGTGGCTCAGTCAGTTAGGCATCTGATTCTTGATCTCTGCTCAGGTCTTAATCTCAGGGTCATGAGTTCAAGCTCCGCATTGGGCTCCACATTGAGTGTGGAGCCTACTTTAAAAAAAAATTTTAATGAAGAAAAAGAAATATGAATTATCAGGGGCTCCTGACTGCCTCAGTCAGAAGAGCATGTGACTCTTGATCTCTGGGTCATGAATTGGAGCCCCACATTGAGTGCAGAGATTACTTAAATAAATAAAACTTTTAAAAAAAGAAAAGAGGGACGTCTGGGTGGCTCAGTGGTTGAGCGCCTCCCTTTGGCCCAGGATGTGATCCTAGAGTCCCGGGATGGAGTCCCACATCAGGCTCCATGAAGAGGAGCCTGCTTCTCCCTCTGCCTGTGTCTCTGCCTCTCTCTGTGTGTCTCTCATAAATAAATAAATAAAATATTTTTAAAAAGAAATACATATTTTAAAGATTTTATTTATGTATGAAGGACACAGAGAGGGAAAGGCAGAGACACAGGCAAAGGGAGAAGCAGGCTCCATGCAGGAAGCCTGATGTGGGACTCGATCTCAAGATCCCGGGATCACGCCCTGAGCCAAAGGCAGATGCTCAACCACTGAGCCACCCAGGCATCCCAAGAAATACACATTATCAGGTCCTCCTCTAGACCAAATAAATCAGAAACTCTATGGTGGGCCCAACAATGTGTTTTGACAAGTTTTCCAGGTTATTCTGATGCAGGCTCAAATTGAGAATTACTGACATAGAGCAATCAAAATGAATGAACTATATTTGCAGATGACGTGATACTATATACAGAAAACTCTAAAAACTCTCCCAAAAATCTACTAGAAATGATAAAGGAACTCAGTATGGTTTCAGGATACAAAATCAATGTACAGAAATCTGTTGTGTTTCTAATAAACACTAATAATGAAACAGCAGAAAGAGAAATGAAGAAAACAATCCCATTTACAATTGCACCAAGAATAATAAAATACTGGGTGCCTGCGTGCGTGGCTCAGTGGTTGAGCATCTGCCTTTGGCTCAGGTCATGACTCCAGGGTCCTGGGATCAAGTCCCACATTGGGCTTCCCGCAGGAAGCCTGTTTCTCCCTCTGCCTATGTCTCTGCCTCTCTCTGCGTCTCTCATGAATAAATAATCTTAAAAAATAAATAAAAATAAAATACCTAGGAATCAGCTTAACCAAAGAAGTGAAACACTTGTATTCTGAAAACTATAAAACACTAATAAAAGAAATTGAAGATAACACAAAGAAATGGAAAAACATTCCATGCTCATGGATTGGAAGAACAAATATTGTTAAAATATCTATGTTACCCAAAGCAGTCTACACATTCAATGCTATCCCTATCAAAATACCAACAGCATTTTTCACAGAGCTGGAAAAAACTACCTAAAATGTGTATTATGCCACAAAATACTCCAAATAGCCAAAGCAATCATGAAAAAGAAAAACAAAGCTGGAGGCATCACAATTCCAGACTTCAGGTTATATTACAAAGCTGTAATGATCAAAACCGTATGGTACTGACACAAAAATAAACACATACATCAATGGAACAGAAAAGAGAAATAAGCCCACAGTTATATGGCTAATTAATCTTCAACAAAGGAGGAAAGAATATGCAATGGGAAAAAGTCTGCTCAATAAGTGGTGTTGGGAAAACAGCACAGTAACATGCCAAAGAATGAAACTGGACTATATTCTTTTACCACTCACTAAAATAAATTCAAAATGGATTAAGGACCTAAATGTAACACCTGACACCATAAAATTCCTAGAGGAGAACACAGTAACTTCTCTGACATCTCCATAGCAACATTTTTCTAGGTATATCTCCTAAGGCAAAGGAAACAAAAACAAAAATAAGCTATTGGGACTTCATCAAGATAAAAAGTTTCTGCAAGTGAACTAAACAATCAACAAAACTAAAAGACAACCTACTGAATAGAATATATTTGCAAATGACATCTGATGATAAAGGTTTAGTATTCAAAATGTATAAGAAAAACTGATACAACTCAAGACCCAAAAAACCCCCAAATAATCCAATTTGAAAATGGGCAGAAAAATAATAATAAAATAAAAATAAAAATGGACAGAAGATGTGAACATACATTTCTCCAAGACAAACAGGCACATGAAAAGATACTCAATATCACTGACCATCAGGGAAATGCAAGTCAAAACTACAATATCACCTCACTCCAGTCAGAGTGGCTAAAAACAACAACACAAGAAACAACAGGATGTGGAGGAAAAGGAACACTCATGCACTATTGATGGGAATGCAAACTGGTACAACCACTCTGGAAGACAGTATAGAGGTTCCTCAAAAAGTTAAAAATATCCTACAGTCCATTAATTGCACTACTGGATATTTACCTTAAAAATACAAAAATACAAAAAAATTTTAAAAAATTAAAAATACTAATTCAAAGGTATATATGCATATATATAACATACATATATATAAATAAACACATCCTATGTTTATTGCTGCATTATTTACAATAGCCAAGACATGAAAGCAACCTGTCTATTGATTGATGAGTGGATAAAGAAGTAAGAAGAAGTGACATATAGATATATAGTTTATTCAGCCACAAAAAAGAATCAAAGTTTGCCATTTGCAACAATGTGGATAGAGCTAGATAGTATTATGCTAAGCCAAATAAGTCAGAGAAAGAAGAATATGATTTTACTCATATGTGGAATTTAAGAAACAAAACAAATGAACACAGGGGGGAAAAAGGAGGGAGAGATAAACCAAGAAACAGACTCAACTATGGAGAGCACACTGGTGTTAACAGAGGGAACATGAAGGGGGATGAAACAGGCGATGAGGATTAGGGAGTGGACTTGTGATGAGCACTAAGTATTGTATGGAAGTGTGGACTCACTATTTTGTATACCTGAAACTAATATTACACTGTATGCTAACTATGCTGAAATAAAAATTAAAAACTTAATTTAAAAAATGAGTGAGCTATACCTACCTGCATCAACATAGGTGAGTCTCCCATACATAAAATATTGAGTAAATGAAGCAAGAGACAAAGGAGAAACTATGATTCCATTTATACAAAGTTAAAAAATAGGGGGAACCACTTTATTATTTACTATTGCATTCAGAGCCAATGAAACAATAAAGAAGAGCAAAGATATAACTAACCAAAAGTCACAGGAAAGGTTACCTCTGGGAAGGTGGGTAGCAGGAGGACTGAATTCAGAAGAAACACACCAGAAGCTCTGGAAGTGTTGGCATGGTTTTATTGCCTGACCTGGTTGATGTTTATATGTGCATTTCCTTTAAAAGCATATATTAGGGCCCCCTGGGTGGCTCAGCGGTTTAGCGCCACCTTCAGTCCGGGGCCTGATCCTGGAGACCCCGGATCAAGTCCCATGTCGTGTCTCCCTGCATGGAGCCTGCTTCTCCCTCTGCCTGTGTCTCTGCCTCTTTCTTTCTCTCTGTTTCTCATTAATAAATAAATAAAATCTTTTAAAAATAAATAAAATAAAATAAAATAAAATAAAATAAAATAAAATAAAATAAAAGCATATATTATGGGTTTCCCTGGGTGGTTTGGTGCCTGCCTTCAGCCCAGGGCGTGATCCTGGAGACCCAGGATCAAGTCCGTGTCGGGCTCCCTGATTGAGCCTGCTTCTCTCTCTCTGCCTCTCTCTCTCTGCCTGTGTCTCTGTCTCTCTCTCTGTATCTTCCATTAATAAATAAATAAAATATTTTTAAGTATATATTATGATAATTATATATACTATACACAATACTGCATATATAAAATGTTACATATATTCTATATATATAGTGCATATATACATATATTGTTATGTTCACAGAAACTATTGAAAATGTTGAAAAGGGGCACATTGTTGGCTCAAGTGGAGGAGCATGTGACTCCATCTCAGAGTCATGAGTGTGAGCCCTACATTAAATGTAGAGATTACTTAAATAAAAATAAAACTTGGGGCACGTGGGTGGCTCAGTCTGTTAAGTGTCTACCTTTGGCTCAGGTCATGATCTTGGAGTCTTGGGATTGATCCTGCCGTCTAGCTCTGGGCTCAACACAGGGTCTCCTTGGGATTCTCTGTCTCTCCTCCTGCTGCCCCTCTCTCTCTCACCCTCTTAAGTAAATAAATAAATCTTCAAAACAAAACAGTGAGTGTTTTGTTTTGAAGTGCCACCTCTCAATGGCAGGTACACTTGTGCTAAGCCCACATCACCAAATGAAGACTTAACACCTAATTTAATTACAGTTTCAGCCTCTTCCAGCAGTTCTGTCTCAAGCCAGTCAATCTGGAATCACCTGGTCAGCAGTGACCAGTGAGGTCATCTGCTGGATGGGTCCATGCTGTCCCCTAAAGGAAGATGACCTTACCTCAGACAATCCACTCTGCTGGTAACTTCCTTGTCTGGCCCCTTTCTGCCTACACAAATCTTTCATTTTGCACAGCTCTTGAGAGTTCCTTTCTGTCTGCTAGATGGAATGCCGCGTGATTCATGAATCATCATAAAGCTTGTAAGAGCTTCAAAATGTACTCAGCTGAATTTTGGTTTTTAATGGATTGCTTGCTGATTGGACTTTATTTCTTCTCTCTTTCATTTACTGTATTGTTTTCTTTCTCATTTTTTCTTTTCTTCTTTTCTTTTTTTAAAGATTTTATTTATTTAATCATGAGAGACACAGAGAGAGAGGCAGAGACATAGGCAGAGGGAGAAGCAGGCTCCCTGCAGGGAGCCCAATGCAGAACTTGATCCCAGGATCCCGGGATCATGACTTGAGCCAAAGGCAGATGCTCAATCACTGAGCCACCTAGGTGCCCCATTTTTTTTCCTTTTCAATTGGTCAAGCTTTCGTTTTATTCTCTCTAGTCGTTTCAATTTAATCTCAGTTATTTCCTGAGATTTTTGCCCTGATAATCATGAATAAATCTGTATTTCTTTATTGGATATCAAAATAAAATAATCATTATACTTCGCTACCGCACAGAGGACTTTGTCACCTATGCTCCTTCCTCTTCCTCCCAGATAAGATAAAGCCTGTGGGCCATGTTAACATCCCCACTCTCTCTACCATTTCTGAAAACCTCAGGCTTCAGTTCAGGTCTCAGAGAAACAAGCAAAAGAGAGACCAGAAGAAGTACGGCAGTCTGTGCTCTTGTGGGCCAGCAAGTGCAAATAGCAAAAAGAGAGGAGTCCTATCCCTCTTGACATCCTTAGAGGCATACACCAGACTTCTGCCAACCCTGGGAATGGGGAGTGACTTAACCTCTGAGCATCAGTCTCTCCCAGGACCACAAGTGTTTGAGCAGCTGTAATGCCCACCATCCCACATCCCACCCTCCCCCGCTCACCCCAGTGGACTTCCGGGCATCCAGAGAGGACTCTAGGACTCATTAAAGATGGTCTGTGCTGCAGGCTCTCCCTCTGGGCCCACAGCATCACCTCTCCGACAAGAACATCAAGAAGGATAAAAGATCCCTCTTCCTGCCTTTCCTCAAGGTTCAGACCCAAGTCATATGACTGGGAGTTCCAACGTTTCCCCCCATGGCTTTGCCATGTGTCAATGGATCCACAGCAAATGGTTATTCAGTTTCCGACTTGGGGAAAGTCAAGACCCCACATCATCTATCTAGCTGAAACTGCCTGGCATTATGCTGCCAAGGCCCCTGGAGCTGCCACATGGGACATGAACCTATTTGCAGACCTGCATCTTTGAATTTGCTAATCTGAACAGATGGAAAAGAAAAATGTTATAGATTCTCTTGGGAGCACAAGGGGTGTGTGTGTGTAGAGTAGTAGAAGACCAAGGATGAGGCATTAGGAGGCAGGCAAAAAGAATGCAATGTCTATAGGGGATTTAAAAACAATAATAAGGACAGCCTGGGTGGCTCAGCGGTTTAGCGCCGCCTTCAGCCCAGGGCGTGATCCTGGAGTCCTGGGATCAGGATCGAGTCCCACGCTGGGCTCCCTGCATGGAGCCTGCTTCTCCCTCTGCCTGTCTCTCTCTCTCTCATGAATAAATAAATAAACAAAATATTTAAATAAATTAAAAAATAATAAAACCGACTAAATCTGTCTGCTTTCTGTTATCACTATGTATAGGCAATTCTAAACAATGTCAGTGATAAAATACCCCTCCCTCAAAACACAACCACTGCAGTTAGTGTTGAGAATATATATGAGGTGGGCTGAATAATGCCCCCAATGATGCCCAAATCATAATCCTGTAAACCTAAATACCATCTTAAGTGCCCAAAGAGATTTGCAGATAGGATTACACGACCGATCTAGAGATGGCCAGTTTATTCCAGATTATCTGGATGGACCCCATGAAACCATAAGGTCCTTATAAGAAGAAGGAGGATCAGAGTCCAAGAAGAAATCGAGGTGACCACAGAAGCTAGAGGCTGGGGACAGAGGAGGCGCTCCAAGCCAAAGAACTTGGGTGTCTCTAGAAGCTAAAATCTGGCCAGGAACCAGATTCTCCTCTGAAGAGGGAGAGGTTTGAGGCCATGATGACATCTTGATTTACACTTCTGATCCCAGGTTTGTAATATAACAAATGTGTATTGTTTCAAATCACTAAAGTTGTGATAATGTGTTACAGCAGCCACAGGAGATGAATACAATATGTGAGCCTCCAATTAGATCATCCTAATGATTTTTCCTTTTATAAACATTTATTCTACATAGAAGCTGATTCAGAGGCATCCCCACTTCCATGGGAACAGAAGCTCCCTGGATAGTGGGATATTGGAATTGTCTCTATTGGCTGTTCATTAATATCCTCTATTATGTCCCTTATCATAAACCAGTAAATATGAGTGTTTCCCTGAGCTCTCTCTGCTATTGTAGCAAACGTAAGGAGGGGGTCATGGGAACCCTGATTTATAGTTAATTTGTCAGAAGTACAAGTAACAACCTGGAATTTTTTATTGGTGTCTAAAGTGGGCACACTCTTACAGGATTGAGCCCCTAACTCGTGGGATCTGACGCTAAATCTAGGTAGATGGTATCAGAATTGAGCCAAATTATACGACACCCTGCTAGTGCTGCAGGAGAATTGCTTGCTGGAAACCCCGCATATAATGGTGTCAGAAGTGAAGCAAGGTATTGTAAGTGTGGATAGTAGTGTGAGAGTAATGGGGAAACACATTTTTCATTACAGATTAGTCTAGTAGGAAAATAATTTTTTTAAGATTTTTTTTATTTATTCATGAGAGACACAGAAAGAGAGAGGCAGAGACACAGGCAGAGGGAGAAGCAGGCTCCATGTAGGGAGCCCGACGTGGGACTCCATCCCCGGTCTCCAGGATCACGCCCTGGGCTAAAGGTGGCGCAAAACCGCTGAGCCACCTGGGCTGCCTTAGGAAATAATTTTATGTAACTAAGTGCCTAATGTTAGCAAGTAGATTTTAATAAAATATAAATAAAACCAAAAGGCACAATTTAGGAAACCAGTAAATTATACCACTGATGCAACATTTTATTTTCTTAATACTTTAATTTTGAAACAACAATTTTAAAAGGCAGAATATATATATGTATATGTCTTTTTTAAAAGATTTTAAGTAATCTCTACACCCAGTGTGGGGCTTGTACTCAAGAGTTTGAGATCAAGAGTCTATGCTCTACTGACTAAGCCAGCCAGATGCCCCTTACCCATATTTACTGGTTTATGATAAAGGATATAATAAAGAATATGAGTGAACAGCCAGATAGAAACAAGAGTTCCAAGTACAGGAGCTTCTGTCCTCATGGAGTGGGGATGTATCATCTTCCACATGTAGATGTGTTCACCAATCCAGAAGCTCTCTGAACCCATAAGATTGAGATTCTTATGGAGGCTTCATTGACTATCCAGAGTCACATCATTAGAAGGAAAGACATACCTATCACCCAGAAAATTCCAAGAGATGTAGGAGCTCTGTCAGGAACCAGAGTCAAAGACCAAATATTAGAACAGTAGTTTTTCCTAGGGCTCTTATCACTTAGGATTTTAGGAGCTCTGTGTCAGGAATCTGGGACAGTGACTAATATATAGATTTCCCATTATTTCACAAATCACAAGAGCAAAGATCAAACCACTAGGTAGCCATCAAAGCTATTGAGTAAAAAGTTCTGCTTGTTTTTCTTTTGGGAATTTGGAGGAACTTGAAACCTTTTGTGTTGTGAAACCAACAATTGGCCCATAATTATTCTTAATTTCATTAGGAAATGAGAAGCGGGCACCTTGAAAGGCACTGACCCCCATGGAGTTCAATGAAGAAAAATTTTAAGCAAAAGAGGAGACAATTGAAGCAATATCTGGATGTATTTTGGAATAAGAAATGCCCACAATATCCCAAATAGTTTAATTTCACATTTATTACTGCAAATAATTTGCCATAGAAAGTAGAGGATATTAAAAATTATCCCTCCTGAAGACTATCCACTGGAAAAAAGACAGTTTCTTCAATAAATGGTGCTGGGAAAATTGGACATCCACATGCAGAAGAATGAAACTAGACCATTCTCTTACCCCATACATAAAGATAAACTCAAAATGGATGAAAGATCTTAATGTGAGACAAGAGTCCATCAAAATCCTAGAGGAGAACACAGGCAACACTCTTTTTGAATTTGGCCACAGTAACTTCTTGCAAGCTACATCCATGAAGGCAAGAGAAACAAAAGCAAAAATGAACTATTGGGACTTCATCAAGATAAGAAGCTTTTGCACAGCAAAAGAAACAGTCAACAAAACTAAAAGACAACCTACAGAATGGGAGAAGATATTTGCAAATGACCTATCAGATAAAGGGCTAGTATCCAAGATCTATAAAGAACTTATTAAACTCAACAGCAAAGACACAAACAATCCAATCATGAAATGGGCAAAAGACATGAACAGAGATCTCACAGAGGAAGACATAGACATGGCCAACAAGCACATGAGAAAATGCTCCGCATCACTTGCCATCAGGGAAATACAAATCAAAACCACAATGAGATACCACCTCACACCAGTGAGAATGGGGAAAATTAACAAGGCAGGAAACCACTCATGTTGGAGAGGATGCGGAGAAAAGGGAACCCTCCTGCACTGTTGGTGGGAATGTGAACTGGTGCAGCCACTCTGGAAAACTGTGTGGAGGTTCCTCAAAGAGTTAAAAAAAATAGATCTGCCCTACGACCCAGCAATTGCACTGCTGGGGATTTACCCCAAAGATACAGATGCAGTGAAACACCGGGACACCTGCACCCCGATGTTTATAACAGCAATGTCCACAATAGCCAAATTGTGGAAGGAGCCTCGGTGGTGTCCATCAAAAGATGAATGGATAAAGAAGATGTGGTCTATGTATACAATGGAATATTCCTCAGCCATTAGAAACGACAAATACCCACCATTTGCTTCGACATGGTTGGAATTGGAGGGTATTATGCTGAGTGAAGTAAGTCAATCGGAGAAGGACAAACATTATATGGTCTCATTCATTTGGGGAATATAAAAAATAGTGACAGGGAATAAAGGGGAAAGGAGAAAAAAATGAGTGGGAAATATCAGAAAGGGAGACAGAACATGAAAGACTCCTAACTCTGGGAAACGAACAAGGGGTGGTAGAAAGGGAGGTGGGCGGGGGGTGGGGGTGACTACGTGACGGGCACTGAGGGGGGCACTTGATGGGATGAGCACTGGGTGTTATTCTATATGTTGGCAAATTGAACACCAATAAAAAATAAATTAAAAAAATATCCCTCCTGAAAAGGATAACAAGGGAAAGGAGGGGAACTGAGTGGGAAAAATTAGAGAGGAAGACAAACCATGAGAGTTTCCTCACTCTGGGAAACAAACAAATGGTTGCAGAAGGGGAGGTAGGTGGGGGGATGGGATAACTGGGTGATGGGCACTAAGGAGGGCACTTGATGGGATGAGCACTGGGTGTTACACTATATGTTGGCAAATTGAATTTAAATAAAAAATGTAAATTAAAAAAATTTATCTCTTCTGAGTGTCAAATATGCTAGGTACTCCACCAGGAGGGAGAAGAGAGGGGCCATAAGCCTCCATCCCATTAGTTTCATTACCCAATCCTGCCAGCTTCCACTTGGAAAGGGGATAAGGTGGGGCTGGCTGGTCTCCAGGTCCTCGAAGTGCAAACAGCTTAGGGTTCCTGGAATACCTTCTCCCTTAATGCCCTCAGGTGAGAACATCCTGTTCTAAAGCAAGGTACATACAGGATCAGATACTATAGAAAACAGATAACTGAGCAAGCAGCAAAATGATATTAAGATTTTGAAATGAGGGTAGGGGTGACTGGGTGATGGGCACTGAGGTGGGGCGCTTGATGGGATGAGCACTGGGTGTTATTCTATATGTTGGCATATTGAACACCAATAAAAATAAATTTATAAAAAAAGATTTTGAAATGATAAGGAATGATGTCAAATCTAAGAAGCCATCAATTTTTAAGATTTATCCTTCTTTTAGGTAATGCTAAAAATGTGAATACAATTAAAATGTGAATCAATTTTTTTAAAATCATAGCAAATGGGGGCACCCGGGTGCCTCAGTGGCTGAGCATCTGCCTTTGGCTCAAGTAATGGTCCTGGGGTCCTGGGATTAAGTCCCACATTAGGCTCCCTGCAGGGAGCCTGCTTCTCCCTCTGCCTCTGTCTCTGCCTCTCTCTCTGTGTGTTTCTCATGAATAAATAAATAAAATCTTTTTTAAAAATCGAAGCAAATGAAAGATGCAGCACAATTTCAGAAAATTTAAATGTGAAAACAAGTTGCAATGAGAATCTGTGAAAAATAGTACTTTAATAAAACAAAAGAGAAAGAAAAAAATAGCCAAGCAGACTTGGGGGCCGGGGGGGGGGGAACCTTCCTGAAACTTCTATTGATAAGAATTATATGAGGATTCTAACCTCTGTGCAAGTGAATAAAATATCTGCATGTGTATATGTGTGTGCAAAAAAGTGATAGAATTACAAGAAGTTAAATCCATCAACATAAAGACATCATTGGTAGGTCAAACGGACAACACATTAACAAGGTTATAGAAAATATGAAAAACACTATTAACTTCTCATTTCATTCATTTAGCAAATGGTCAAAGATCCTAAGGAAGTGAGAGCAGACACTCACGCTGATATCTGAAAAAAGAGCCTTGTTAACCTTGAAAATAACACTACCAGTTATTTTACCAGCAGAAAATGGGTTCACTCGGGACCAGCAGAGAATTACAACCCAGGACAAGAAACCTGTGGCAAAACCATAGGTGAGCACCCACAGTAAAAAAAAGAACACTTTTTTATAGAGGAAAGGGGGAGTTAGGAGGGCTGTTGTAAACAGGAAATCCACTGGAGTAAACGGGGAGTTTGAAGTGTAGTGGCTTCTTATTGGCTGGACTGTTGCTAGGGGAAGAAGTAAGCCCTTCTTCCTCCTGCCAAGGACAGTAGTAGTAGGTTAAGTAGATCCACCTGCAAGGTTTCTTGTGCCTCTTCCTGTTGGATTTGCTATTGACAAGGAGACAATGAGAGCTCACCCTGCAGAACCTCCTGATTCAGGTTTTAATGAGGTTTTCCCTTATTCAATTTTCACAAGGCCAAATAATGCTTTGCTGTCTGGATTACCACAGTTTATTTTTCCATTCACCTCTTAAAGGACACTTTAAGGGGCACTGGATGGCTTAGTCTGTTAAGTGGCTGCCTTTGGCTTGGGTCATGATCCTGGGGTCCTGAGATCTGGCCCCACCTGGGGCTCCCTGCTCAGCAGGGTGTCGGCTTCTTCCTCTCTCCTCTACTTGTACTCTCTCTCATGCTCTGTCACTGAAATAAATAAATAAAATCATTTTAAAAAACTAATAAAGGACACCTTAAATCCTCCTAGGTTTGGGCAAGTATGAATAGAGCTGCCATAAACATCTGTGTGCAAGTTTTTGTGCAGGTGTCAGGTTTCAAGTCGTTTGGAGAAATACTAAGGAGCACAATTGCTGGACCATATAGAAAGAGTATGCTTAGTTTTATAAGAAACTTCCAAACTGTCTTTCATGGTGACTGTGTACCATTTTGCATTTGTACTAGCAAGGAATGAGAGTTCCTGTTGCTTCACATCACATCCCCACTAGCATTTGGTGCTGTCAGTTTTCTGGATTGGGTTTTTTTTTTTTTTTAACAAGGGTGCAGTGGTATCCCTTGTTGTTGTTGGAGCTATATATTTTTATGCATACAAAAACACTTATGAGGGATGCTTGGGTGGCTCAGCGGTTGAGCATCTGCCTTCAGCTCAGGTGGTGATCCTGCGGTCCAGGGACGGAGTTCTACATCAGGCTCCCTGCATGGAGCCTGCTTCTCCCTCATGTCTTTGCCTATGCCTCTCTCTCTCTCTCTCTCTCTCTCTCTCTCGAATAAATAAATAAAATCTTTAAAAAAAAAAAACTGATGAGCTAGCTGCCTCTGATATACTGAGGAAGCCCAAAAGTTGGATTTCTAGTAAAGCAACAAAAGATAAGGAATCTGACAAATATCTAAAATATAAGGACCTTACATGTGTATATATTTGGTATTTACAAAGCATTTTCATGACTATTGTTTCTTTTCCCCCTTAACTCTTACCATAGTCACAACTAAGATTTGTGCAAAACAAAAGCCAAAGGCTCCGCACTTGTGCAAGCTGGATTCCTCAAGTTTTAACTCCTGTTTTATGACCCCATCCACAGGCTAGAAAATTATCATTTCTCAAAATTGTTTAGTATGGTTTTTAAAAAAAGATTTTGTTTATTTATTCATGAGAGACACGGAGAAAGAGGCAGAGACATAAGCAGAGGGAGAAGCAGGCTCCCTTGGACGAGCTCAATGCTGGACTTGACCCCATGACCCCCCCGACCACCACCCAGATGAGGGCAGATGCTCAACCACTGAGCCACCCAGGCGCCCCTTAAAGCGAGTTTACTAGCACGTGCCAAGCTGCGCCCAGGGCTTCAGGGACACAGACCCCCAGAGGACCCTGGACCGGTGGTGACACCTGCAAAGGCTAGCCAAGAAAACCCTCCTCACATCCCCCTGAGCTTTGGGTCTGGCGGAGCCTCGGGATGAAGGTACCAGTAGGGGCCTGGTACCCTGGAGCGAGGGGGGTCCCGCCTGGTGAAAACACACGCAGGCATTTCCGACTGTAAGCCGAAGATGACGGAAAAATGCACTTTCCTGACAGCTAAGAGGGGTTTGGCCGCCCTACTAAAACACAAGGGGCTATGGGAGTTAGTCTGGGGATGCCACAGCCTTTCTATCTTTGTTTATTGCAGGAAGGGCGCGGTTAAGCCTTAAAAAATATATAACTGAGTGCTCCAGAAGCCCTCCAAGAGGAGGGCGCGCCCAGAAGGGCTCACCCCAAAAGGAGGGCGGCGCAGGGGCGCGACCTAGGGGAAAGCGGCAAGCGCAAGTCAAGCACAGTGCGCGCCAGTACGTGCGCGCTCCCGGCCGCGGGGCGGGGTTGCCCCGCCCATCCTCCGTCGGCGTGCGCGCGCCCGCGCCTCGTTCCACGAGCGGCGTGACCGTAAAGAGGCACGGCCGTGTCGCGAAAGGGGCCGCAACGCGCAGGGCGCTGGTTGACGGCTGGGACTCCATTTTGTTCGCGGCTCCTCTCCTCGTAAGTCGTTCGTTTCCGCGGCTCCTGTGAAGCGAAAAAAGTTTAAAAAGGGTAAAAGTTTTAAAGGATTTTCTGGAACTCTGTCGGTAAGCCTAGCGAGTCTCCATTTTCTCTCCGCAGCAGACGTCGGTAAGCGCGGTTCCGGAGAGGCAGAGAGGATGCGGCCCTTGGACATCGTCGAGCTGGCGGAGCCGGAGGAGGTGGAAGTGCTGGAGCCCGAGGAGGATTTCGAGCAGTTCCTGCTGCCGGTCATCAACGAGATGCGGGAGGACATCGCCGCCCTCACCCGGGAGCACGGCCGAGCCTACATGCGCAACAGGAGCAAGCTGTGGGAGATGGACAATATGCTCATCCAGATAAAAACGCAGGTGGAGGCCTCGGAGGAGAGCGCCCTGAATCACCTGCAGAATCCCGGCGACGCGGTGGACGGCAGAGCGGCCAAGAGGGGCGAGAAGGCGGACGAGAAGGCCAAGGAGATCGCGAAGATGGCAGAGATGCTGGTGGAGCTGGTGCGGCGGATAGAGAGAAGCGAGTCGTCCTGAAGGAGGAGGGCGGTAAGGCGGAAGGGAGGCCGGCGCGGGGGGAGCAGAGGCCGCGGCGCGCTCCGGTTGTACCCTGCGTGTGAGCAGGGCGGCCGGAGTGTGTCCGCTTGCACCCGGGAGCCGCGGTGCCCTGCAGAGCCACCTGTGCAGGCCTTGAGGGAGGCAGAGTCACGCCGGGGCCGCCGAGCCACGGCGAGGAGAGAGAGGACCAGCCGAGGGGAGCGGTTATTGGGCCGTTTTGGGGTTTGCCGGAAGATCGGAGCGGGTCGGGGGGCGTCCTGCGTGTTTGAATTGGTGAGGGGTTTTGATTCGTTTGGTTTTCTTTTTCGGAATTAACCTCTTGAATGACGGCTTTCTCCCCTCTACTCCCGAACTGTACTTTAGGTTTACAGCCAACGGATTCTGGTCAACTGATGGGAGATTGGCTGACATCCTTGAGAAGCTGAAACCAGAGAGCCTTTTGTTTTCTCTCTCTCTTCCCCCACCCCCCCCCCCACCCCACCCCACACTCTGTCCTCACTTACACTACGTTTTTTGCTATGGTCTGTGGTTGGTGACCTCAAAATAAGTTTTGACTGTTAAATGTTTTTGTTTGGAAAAGTAACTTTTATTTGGAAGATGATCTCACATGAGAATTAGGGCCGAGATTGTAAGCTCTTGCAGCAGTGATGTTTGTTCTTGGGCTTTGGTGATTTCTAGGTTTTGAGGTGCTTTGTGCTTTCTTGTGTGACTTGATATAGCTCCCTGGATCTTTGAGTCTGTGTCACATGAGACTCAAGAGTTGGAGTCTTCCAGCTCTGGAGGTGCTGAAGGAGCTGCTTACTTCTGGAAGATTGCTTCGTGCAGCAACTGCTCAAGAAGCTGAAGAAGAAGGGACCAGACTTCAACTGGGAATGTGAATGGGGTTGACCTGGCTAGGACTGAGGAGTCGAAAGGAGGTGTGGAGGATGATAGTAGTGTCTGTATTTTCCGGACTTTAATTTCTGTGTGAGACCAAAGGAGAAAAGATGTATTTTGTTCAAAATTTAAATTTTATGTGGCGTACTATCTGATGTAACCTGTCTGGTCAGTTTATTTGGACAACCCAACTCAGTTTTATTTGATATGGAACCTAGAATAGACAAGATCTTGGTTTTTGTACAAGTTGATGTGATATTCTGATCATTTCAGGGGATTCACAATGGAAGAGATATTTGCAAAGGCTCTTGAGGGGCTGGCTGGGAAAAGAAAGGAGGACTGTCTGCATTGGACCCTAAACTGGACAGGGACTAGGTATTTTTGAGGTTGATAGGTCGTCCTGCTATAAGTTCATTTGAGTAGCAGACCTGACAAAGCATTTGAGGTCAAAACCCTACCATGTGTAATTAAAAAAAAAAAAAAGAAAAAAAAAAAGACCATGTTAATAAAAGTATTCATTTGCTTGAAAAGACAAAGGACCTAAAAAGTTATTGACTAAAATTTTATTTCTCTCAAAATCTTTCTCATTGATTGTCATCATTACCAAATGGAGGATGAATTTCTTCTAGTTTTTGACGCTCTCAGCCTCTGGTCACGGGGAAGATTTATTTCTGCATGCTAGTATCTACATGTTGATCGAAAAAGGGCAGACTCAGTTTTTAGTGTAGGAAGGAACCTCTTGAAATCCTGTGGTCTGGGCCATTGCCTTCAGACAGGCCATAGTACTTCCAGTCACCTAACCTAAAAAACTGGAACATTAGCCCTCACATTAGGGAATGCTATGGTAAGGGGGGGTGTGGACCACACCACTCCCAGCACCTTCAGATATGATGCGCTTACTCCCCAGCTGCTAGAAGTGTTGCTGACAGATGGTGTGTAGCTGGTCAGCCCTCCAGAAGCGCCTCTGCTTAAGAGTAGCCTTAGCTGAGGTCATGCCCCCTTTCCTGGGTGGCCCATATCCAAGGACTAATAGACTAGGGGTCTAAGGGCTCTTTGCCTCTTGCTACAAGCTGGGAAGACTTTGAAGGGCATCTCTGTGTGAGCTGCCTGTGGGGTCTGCTGAGGCTGTTTCTAGGGCTGCTTCTCTGCCTAGTCTAACAGGCCTCCCATGGCGCCTAAGCCCTAATAAACAACCTGCACTGACTGTTAAATGTTTTTAATGTAATTTTCATCTTGAAGTCTGCTTCCTAGGAAGCCCAATCAGTAAGTGTAAAACAGTAGGAAACCATGTGTCCCAAGCTACATGTCCTGTCTCTGGAAGAGTTAAGAAGCACTTCAGAGCAGATAACTGGGGAACTTGGCTTTGAAAGATGTACTGCTGAGAAACTGAAGAGAAGAACAGACATCCAGGCTCAAGGAACTGAGAAAATGCCAGAAGTTCCAAATTGTATGGGTCTTCATCATAAGTGGGTAGGATGAAATTAGGAACCAGGAAACAACAGCCACCAAAATTTAAACTTGTAATTTGCTAAGACTAGGAAAATAACATTGGTGCAATACTAGGTAAACTACAGACTTCTGATTTCACCAGTTTTCCAGTAATGCCTGTTTTTCTATTTTAGGATACCACATTGCGTTTGGCTAGTTAATTTTTAAAATGAGTAATATGGGGATACCTGGGTGGTTCAGCAGTCAAGCATGTGCCTTCGGCCCAGGGTGTAATCCTGGAGTCACAGGATCAAGTCCCACATCGGGTTCCCTGCATGGAGCCTGCTTCTCTCTATGTTTCTGCCTCTCTCTGTGTGTGTTTCTCGTGAATAAATAAATAAAATCTTAAAAAAATAAAAACTAAAATGAGTAATACGAATGGCACAAAATTCAAAAGCTAAAAAAGTGACCTGTTGCTGTCCCCATCTTCCCAGTTGTCTTCTAGGAAAACAACCATTTACCAGTACATTGTATACCCTTGCAAATATGCATGTTTGAGCATATACATATGTAACTCTCCAACCTTGGGTTGGAAATTTGAGTTCTTTTTTGTTTTTACATAGATGGTAGCAGACTGTATAACCTGTGAATGTCCTTTGTGTGTTTTCATCTATATGGTTTGACAGTCTTACCCTATATAAACTTCTAGGTCTGTGTTTTTTCTAGTAGCTGCATGGTGTTCACTGTTTATTGTCCTATAAATTGTGAAGTAGATAATCCTTAGAGGTTTGAGAACTTTCGTCCTAAATTAGTTCCTTATCCTTGTAAGCAACCAACTCCAAGGTTCCCAGCTCCTGGTCTATCCTGGATAGACTTCAATTGGAACAATCAAATCTGAGTTTTCTAAGCAGAGGATGTTTCTGAGAGGCAGTCTTACAGGATTGTACAGTCACATCATTGAGTATGACCAGGGTTGTCAGAGTTTTTTCTTCTATATCTGTATCTTTTATGAGCTCCAGGCTCTCTGTCCCTTTCTTGGCTGTCCTTCAGAGTTCTGGTCGCAGCTATACAGAAAGGCTTGCTGGGGTCCTTGGCCAGGTTCTCTCCCTTGCATAGCCTCCTTAAGCTGGATCCTATCTTTGTTCAGATGTTTCCAGTGTGCTATTAAAGAAACATGGGGCTTGTGGGAGCATAGAGGCCTGGAAAGGCCTCTGAGAGGAGATAGGCAAGATACTATGTAACAGAAGTTCTGATAAGAAATGGAGGCAAAGTATGCAGAATGTTCACAATCTGCTGGTCTCACGCCTTACCCTGGGTAAGAATCAGGCTGGGAAAACAGAGTAGTCAGTCCTACAGAGGCTTGTGCATCTAGATGTTTCATCAGCCAACATGACCCCGGGGAAGAAAGCAAGTTTAATTCCAGTAGATATGCCAGGACTGACAATAACCAAGGATACAATCAGCACTTGGGGACAAGCACTAACAAAGATGACTCCGGGGGCGCCTGGCTGGCTCAGTCGGTAGAGCGTGCTACTCTGGATCTCAGGATCATGAGTTTAAGCCCTACATTGGGTGTAGAGCTTATTTAAAAAATAAAGTGGAAAGTTACTTTAAAAAAAAAAATTACTTCAATGAAGGGAGGACACTCCAAGGAGTTCTTAACCTTACTGAAGATAAAACCTTAGAGTCCTGGCTGCCATGGAAGAGGGGAACTGGGAAACAGGAGATTTGGCTCCCAGCCATCCTGCTACTGCTTTCTGTGTGATCTTGGGCAGAGACTGGCCTGAGTTTATTTCCTGCATGGGTGTTCTGCGTGACTTCCAGAACTAAAGCTCATCTGGAGCAGAATGCTTAGGGGCCATTAGTAGGATTGAACTTCTAGACCCCTTGTGGTGAGTGGAGGGCAGGGGCAGGGGGCTGCAGAGAGGGAGAATGAGACTATTTCTAGCCAGTATCTTGTGAGGGAAAGTAGCACATGTTGTATCCAAGCCAGAATCTCCCAACAAGAGACCCTCCAGAGTTGTCTCCTCTGTGGCACAAGGACCAGCAGCATTCAAAATGGTGGTTGGGGGATCCCTGGGTGGCTCAGCAGTTTGGTGCCTGCCTTCAGCTCAGGGCATGATCCTGGAGTCCCGGGGTCGAGTCCCACATTGGGCTCCTTGCATGGAGCCTGCTTCTCCTTCTGCCTGGATATCTCTCTCTCTCTCTCTCTCTCTCTCTCTCTCTCTCTCTCTCTCATCTCTCTCTCTCTCTCTCTCTCATAAATGAATAAAATCTTTAAAAAAGTAGTGGTTAGTCATCAGCCTATGTTCCTTTGATACGTGTAGTTGCCCTGCCAACTTATGATGAACATATAGCATGAACAAGGAAGAACTTAGTTGTTTTAAGCCCCCGAGATTTGGGGATTGTAATGGTCATATGAGCCACACTAAGGTGACTGATGCTCGTACTTTGACCCTTTCTTCCTCTCCCTCGGTTTGATGCAAGGGTTGTCCTTCCTTCTCTCTAGTCCTAGAGGCTCACTTGTTTTCACATCCCTCCCACTTGCTCGGGGCTTTCATCTGCAAACAATTATCTTTCTCACTCATTCATTTGTAGCTGTTCACTTTCTTCTGCCCTCAAACAACTCCAAGGTGAAAGAGCCCAAATTCAAGTCCCTGGTCCTGAAATCTTCCCTCTTCCAGGCAAGAGATAAACATGGTTACCTGGTTAGCACTGTGACCAGATAAATAAATCCATCCAGGGCTTCCTTCAGTGCTGCCCAAGATAGGTGAGAGCTTCACCTAGTCAATTCTATTTTGATGCCCATAATGCTCTGCAGTTCCTTTGTCCAACCCTTTTCTGATGCCCATAATGCTCTGCAGTTCCTTTGTCATGTTTACATGCCCATTCCTCCTTCTTTCAAACTCCATGATTCACAAAAATCCTCCAATCTCTTATTCCCAAAACTCACCCATATTCTTTGCATCTTCAAAGAACATTTCTTTACCACCTGTAGCAGCTGCAACTAGACTCCCCCAAGCCCTGGGCTTTCCTGCACCCTTGTTGGTGGCGGTCCCTAGCAGCACGCAACTGATTAAGAGCTGTGTTTTTGACAGAGGGGTAAAGTGAGGGGAAAAGGAAAGAAGGCGGAAACAAGAGTTTTGAGGAGGATATCGTCACAGATATCCACAGATATCGGAAGGGATAGGTGGGGAAATGAAAAGGAGGAGAGCTACAAGAGAAACTAGCTGTTAAAGCACATTGAGGGGTCAGTGAGGTTAAAAAGCAAAGGTGCTGGTGACTATAGTGCAAATGTCACCTAGAAGGTTGGGGCATGGTCAGGAAGGAGGAGGGCTGAGCAAGTACTGAGCAATACAATACAATTATTGTATTGGGGCAATAACAAGCCCTAAGTCACCCTTGGGAACAAGCGGCCAAGGGACATCGAGGAGCTCATCAGCTGTGGGGAGGCCAGGGACCTGGGGCCCCCAGTACGGGATGGCCATGGAACTCATCCAAGATGATGGCAGGACATGGGGTGGAAAGGAAAGCCAGGAGCTGAGTGCCAAAGTGTACAAGGAATGAGGGTGATCCGATGTGGAAGGAGGGTTGGAAGATGACAATCTTCCAAGGGTGGTGGGAGGGGAACAGAGGGTGATGAGCAGCACGTACGCTAAAGGAATGCCGCTTTAGACAAGAATGAGGACGACAAGTGGTATAGCAATGGCCAGGGGAAAGGCCGGCCCCCACTCCTGACCGAGGCACGAGGAACATGAAGAAACCAGCAGCTTACCCTTCATGGACCTGAGGACCATTTGGCACAATTCTCTGGGGATAGCCCAGCAAGGAGCAAGGTTGGGCTGGAGGGCAGGGAGCAGGCAATGGCCCACCAGTTCCTACAGGACCAAAAGAGGATTTGGGGGTGGAGAACATTATGGGAAACTTGTCCTTAGAATCATGCCCTAGGCTGATTTCTACTTGGTTCATCAGTGGGACAGATGGGGTGATGAGCACGGTAAATTTAGTTCTGAATGTAGCCTGAGGGCAGATGGCCATGGCCTTGGCATGACCATTACAGCAGAGCCAAAGAAGTAGCAGCTGGAGGTTGTCAACTATGCTTTCTACAATAGCTTCTTTGAAGGAGATGTGAGAGGCCATCACTACTGGTCATTTGGGGTTGAAAATGGCAAGAGTTTCTGCAACCCAAACTGAAACTGTTGTGAGAAATGGCTATAGATGGCCATGGCTGGCTCAGTGGGTGGAGCATGTGACTCTTGATCTGAGAGTCCTGAGATAGATGTGTGTATATTAGGGAAAGAATTTATATATACAAATTAAATTTTAATTTTTTTAATTTTAAATTTTAAAAAAGAGAGATGGCTCGAGAAGAAGCCATCTTAGAGATGAGACAAGCCTGAGACCCCAAGGTCTCTCTCAAGCATGTTATTTTTTTAAGACTTTATTTATTAATGAGAGATACACAGAGAGAGGCAGAGACATAGACAGAGGGAGAAGCAGGCTCCCTGTGGGGAGCCTGATGCAGGACTCGATCCCAGGACCCAAGGACTATGACCTGAGCCAAAGGCAGACGCTCAACCGCTGAGCCACCCAGGTGTCCCTCAAGTATGCTCTTTAAAGGTTCTTCCCCAGATAGCAGGTGCCATTCAAGCAGCAAAGACCAGATTACTACTGTCACCCTCTTATCAAAGCCACTTGTTCCACATGGGCATCAGTGAGATAGTAGGGGAAGGACAGAGCATGGGGATCAGTTAACAAAAAACTAGTCTTGACAAGATTTCTGTAATGTGCTGTAATTACATGTACATTGGAACTGGCTGAAAATAAACAAAACATCTAGGGATTTTGAGGAAATTTTATTGGCAAAGAAATTCCAAGCAGGGTGTGCTAAATCCAGTGGTTGTTCAGCCTCCAGAGGACCTGATGAGCCCCACATCTGCAGCAGCAGGAAACAGGCTTCCAAAGTGGCCCTGCCCCTGGAAGGGTGCCCTTCCTAAAGCATATGTCATGTGTGGCCTGGGAAGATAATAGACAAGTAGGAGCCTCTCTGAGTAGCTCCTCCTGGAGACCAAGACCAGGAGGGACTAAATGGGCTCAGCTGGGCACTGTGTCCTCACTCTTGTCTGTGGCCTCCGATGGCACCTAGAGGCCAGATGTACTGTGTGCTCTAAGACAGAGAAGCAGAGATGAAAGCTGTGGTCCTTTTACAGCTCAAAGATGTTCACTGTTCAAGGTGCTACACCATCACTTCTACAGTATTCTGCTGGTTAGCAGCAAGTCTGTCCACACTCTGGGGAGGGTAATCAAGTTCTGTCACCAGCCTGCCCCCCAAACTCAGGAAACTTCTAGTAGAAGCTTCTGCCTAGCTGTCAATCTTACCCTTTAGAAACAAGCTAACAGACTGCTGGGACAGAAGAAGACACATTTGAGGAAGACAGCTGCTCAGATGAATCAGAAAGTTCCAGAAGTGCCCTACAGTTACCTCGACTTCGTTATAATATTAAAATCCCATCTGAATACTCATCCCAAGCAGTAATAGGGAGTCAGTGCTCTGGAGATTATTTCTCCTCATCTTCTTATTTGTACAAAGAAAGATGACCTTGTGAGGCAACTCCCCCAGTGTGGTCTCTGCCTATAACTCAGCGGGGAGCAGAACTATGACAAGAGAAGGAGCAAATGAATTGTGGACATGTTTCTTTTTTTTTAAGATTTTATTTATTTATTCATGAGAGACAGAGAGAGAGGCTGAGACACAGGCAGAGGGAGAAGCAGGCTCCCTGCAAGAAGCCCGATGTGGGACTCAATTCCAGGACCCCTGAGCCGAAGGCATGTGCATGATCAACGCTCAACCGCTGAGCCACCCAGGCTGGACATGTTTCTTAAATGATCACAACTATTACTGTTCTATTCCAGTGATATTTTTTTTAAGATTGTATTTATTTATTCATGAGAGACACAGAGAGAGAGAGAGAGAGAGAGAGGGACACAGACAGAGGGAGAAGTAGGCTCCACGCAGGGATCCTGACACAGGACTTGATCCGGGGTTCCCAGGATCAGGCCCAGGGCTAAAGGCAGCGCTAAATAGCTGAGCCACCCAGGCTGCCCCCAGTGATAGTTTTTTAAAACATCGTAGATTTGAAAGAATCTAAAGGTAAATCATCACTGTTAGTAGTAGAGTTTAGTACGGTTTCTAAAAACAAAATCAATACATGAAAGTCAGCAGCGTAGGGCACCTGGGTAGCTCAGTGGTTGAGCGTTTCCTTCTGGATCAAGTGATCCCCGGATCCTGGGATCAAATTCCGCATTGGGCTCCCCTCAGGGAGCCTGCTTCTCCCTCTGGCTATGTCTCTGCCTCTCTCTCTGTGTCTCTCATGAATAAATAAATAAAATTAAAAAAAAAAAAAAGGAAAGAAAGAAAGTCAGTGGTGTTTCTACTCAGCAAGAAGAGAAAATATATTTTCTAAAAGGTGTCATTGGGCAGCCCAGGTGGCTCAGAGGTTTAGTGCCGCCTTCAGCCCGGGGTGTGATCCTGGAGACACCGGATGGAGTCCCACATCGGGCTCCCTGCATGGAGCCTGCTTCTCCCTCTGCCTGTGTCTCTGACTCCCTCTCTGTGTGTCTCTCATGAATAAAATTTTTAAAAAGATAAACTATTTTTAAAATAAATACATACATACATAAATAATAAATAAATAAATAAATAAATAAATAAATAAATAAATAAATAAATAAAAGGTGTTATTGAGTCCATCCATAGGTGAATGGATAAAGAAGATGTGGTATATATATTCAATGGAATAGGACAGGGACATTAAAAAAAAAAAAAGAATGAAATCTTGTCATTTGCAACAAGATGGGTGAACCTAGAAGGTTTAATGTTAAATGAAATGTCAGTCAGAATAAGACAAATACCATAAGATTTCTCTCCTATGTGGAATTTAAGAAACAAAACAAATGAACAAAGGAAAAAGGAGATAAACAAACAAACAAAAATCCCTCAGCCTCTTAACTATAGACAACAAACTAATAGGTGCCAGAGGGGCCGTGGGTGGCAGGATGGGTGAATTACATGAAGGGGACTGAGAGTACACTAACTGTGATGAGTACAGCGAAATGTACAGAATTGTTGAATTGCTATATTGTACATCTGAAACTAATATAACACTGTATATTACTTACACTGGAATTTTATTTTATTTTATTTTATTTTTTACACTAGAATTTTAAAAATAAAAACTCAACCTAACTACCTCTCAAAAATAGTAATAATAAAATAAGGAGTGTCATTTATAATAGGACCAAAACAATTTTTAACGGTGTATTATTTTCTTAGGGAGACTGTAATTGCCACAAATTGAGTGGCTCAAAGCAATAGAAATTCATTCTCTATTTAAAAGGCTGGAAATCAGAAATCAAGGTATTAGAAGCCTCCCCGCCCCCCTTTTAACATATCAAAGACAGTCTCTTTCCTTGCCTCTTCCAGTTTCAGGCGACTTTTGGCAATCCTTGACAGTCCTTGAATCAGTTCAATCCCTGCCCCCGTGTTGTCACATGACCATGTTCCCTGCGTGTTTCTCTGTGTCTTCACATGGTCTTCAGGTAAGGATACCTGTCATTGGATTTAGGGCCCATCCTAATCCAGTATGGCCTCATATTAACTAATTATATCTACAAAGACCCTTTTTTTTTTAAGATTTTATTTATTTATTTGAGAGAGTGCAAGAACAGGGAGGAGGGGCAGAGGGAAAAGCACACTTCTCCCCCACCAGCAGGGAGCCCACTGAGGGCTCTATCCTAGGACCCTGAGATTACTACCTGAGCCAAAGGCAGACCCTTCACCAACTGAGCCACCCAGGGGCCCCATAAAGACCCTATTTTCAATAAGATCACATTCTAAGAGGCAGAATACAGATGAGTTTGAAGGGAGAGACATAATTCAACCCAATACAAATGGTGCCTGGGACAATTTTAACAAGACATATGGAAAATCTTTCTGCACAAAATTATAAAATTATAGTGAAATACATTACAGAACAACTAAATAGGCTGACAAAATTGGCATTCTAATTCTTTCCCAAATTGGCCCAATGAGATGAGTCAATCCAATCCCAAAGAAATCTCATCACGTGGGTTTGATTGTTTTGGTCAAACTTAAAAAAAATAATTGAAAGTCAGAACAAGGGATCCCTGGGTGGCGCAGCGGTTTGGCGCCTGCCTTTGGCCCAGGGCGTGATCCTGGAGACCCAGGATCGAATCCCACGTCGGGCTCCCGGTGCATGGAGCCAGCTTCTCCCTCTGCCTGTGTCTCTGCCTCTCTCTCTCTCTGTGTGACTATCATAAATAAATAAAAATTAAAAAAAAAAGAAAGTCAGAACAAGCAGAAAAGCCAGGACATTCCTGAAGAAGGAGAAGCAGGGGGGGGAGGGGGGAGGGGGGAGGCGGGGGGCCTTGTAATACTTAGCTAGATATCAATACTTACTATAAATCTAATTTAGTAATCAAGTCAATGCAGTGAAAGCCCAGAGATGGAGATCAATGGAACAGAAACAGACACAAGCAAGTATAGAGACTTGAGACCTGACAGGTGTTACACTGCAGACCAGAGGGGATGGATAAAATATTCAGTAAGCTGGGCTGGGATAACTAAGCACACATACAGGAAAAACTGCAATCAGGTCCCTGCCTCAAACTTCATTTCTAGCTGGATTACTCACACGTATAAAAGAACAAACACTAATCTTTTAGAAGATAATGTAAAAGAATAAATTTTTATGACCTCAGGGTAGCCAAGGATTTCTTAAAATAAAACCAGGGGGAAAAGGGCATTAAAGGAAAACTTGATATTTTGTCTTCATCAAAACTAAAATATTAACTTGTACAAGAACGTTTGGAACAGCATTATTCATAATAGCCAAAAGGTAGAGACAACCCAAATGGCCATCAGTGGATGAATGGATAAACAAATTGTGGTATACTCATGAGTTAATATTGAGCCATGACAAGGAATGAGTACTGATACATGCTACAACTTAGATAAAAACTCAAAAATATTATGCAAAATGAAAAAAGCCATATACAAAGGCCATATATTGTATGATTCCCTTCTTAAAAACCTTTTTTAAGTTTATTTATTTTTGGGCCACTCTTTCGGGACCCCTTTCACTTCTGAGAGCTTTCTCTGTATCTTCACTTAATAAACTTCTATCACTTTACTCACACACACACACACACACACGTTTATTTTTGTTAGCAATCTCTATACCCACCGTGGGGTTTGAGCTCACAACCCTTAGATCAAGCGTTGCATGCTCTATGGGGGCGCCTGGATGGCTCAGTGTGCTGTCAGACCCTTGATTTTGGCTCAGATTGTAATCTCATAGTTATGAGATGGAGCCCCACATCAGGTTCTGCACTCAGTACAGAGTCTGCTAGGGGTTCTCTCTTCCTCTCCTTTTGCCCCTCCCCCCACTCATGTGTGCATGTGCAGGCACATGCAAATAGTCATGCTCTCTCTCAAATAAATAAAATCTTTTTTTAAAAATGGGGGGGATACGCCTGGGTGGCTCAGCGGTGGAGCACCTGCTTTCGGCCCAGGACGTGATCCTGGAGTCCCGGGATTGAGTCCCATATCGGGCTCCCTGCATGGAGCCTGCTTCTTTCTCTCCCTATGTCTCTGCCTCTCTCTCTCCTTGTCTCATGAATAAATAGAATCTTAAAAAAAAAAAAAAAAAAGTTGCATGCTCTACTGACTGAGCCAGCCAGGTGCCTCTGTATGATTCCTTTCATACGATGTCATGGACTGAATTGTGTTCCCCAAATTCATATGTGGAAATCCTCACTCCCAACATGATTGTATTTGGAGACAGGACCTTTGTCTCAGTCCACTGTAGCTGTTGCAACAAAATACCACAAACTGGGTAGCTTACAAGCAACAGAAACTTATTTCTCACAGTTCATGGATTTGAAATAATCTAAAGATAAACCGTCAGGGCAGCCCAGGTGGCTCAGCGGTTTAGCACTGCCTTCAGTCCAGGGCGTGATCCTGGAGACCCGAGATCGAGTCCCATGTTGGGCTCCCTGCATGGAGCCTGCTTCTCCCTCTGCCTGTCTCTGCCTCTCTCCCTTCCTCCCTCCCTCTCTCCCTTCCTCTCTCTCCCTTCCTCCCTCCCTCTCTCTCTCTGTCTCATGAATAAATAAAATCTTAAAAAAAACAAAAAGATAAACCATTAGCATTACTAGTAGAGTTTAGTGAGGTTTCTAGAAACAAAATTGGCTGGAAGTCCAAGATCAAGGCACCAGCATGGCTGAATTCCAGTGAGGCTCTCTTCCTGGTTCATAGCTGGTGACTTCTTGATGAGCTCTCATGGAGTGCAAGGCAAAAGTGAAGGGGAACGCATTGGGAAGCTCTTTATAAGAGCATTAATCCCATTCAGCAAAATCCCATTATGTCACCCTCATGACATAAGCCCTTCCAACGGCCCATCTCCTAACACCATCACATTGGGAACCAGGATTTCAACATAGGGATTTGGTGGGGGGTGGGGGAGGACACGACATTCAGATCATAGTAGACTTTAAAGAAGTAATAAAGGTTAAATGAGGTCATAAGGGTGGAATTCTAATCCAATATGACCTGTGTCCTTATAAGAAGAGGAAGAGACACCAAGGATGCTGGTGAGCAAAGGCTATGTGAGGACATAATGGCAAGGTAACCACCTGCATGTGAGCCAGGGAGGGAGGCCCAGAAGAAACCAAATCTGCCAACACCTTGGTCTTGGGACTTCTAGCCTCTAGAACTGTGAGAAAAATACATCTCCGTTGTTTAAACCACCCATTCTGTGATACGTCGTTGTGACAACCCTAGTAGAGTGGTATATATGATAGATCCAGAATAGACAAATCCATGGACACAGGAAGGGGATTGGTATTACCAGGGGATGAGCAGAGGGGGAATGTGGAGTAATCACTGAACAGTAACGCGTGTTTTGGGGGAGTGATGGAAAAGTTTAAAAGTTTTAAAACTAGAGAGAGCTGGCAATGAATACACAAAATATCACTGAATTTTACACTTTAAAGTGATTGTTACATGCATTTTGCCTCATTTTTTAAAAACTAGAGCATTTAGGACACCTTGATGGCTCAGCAGTTGAGCATCTGCCTTTGGCTCAGGGCCTGATCCCGGATTCCCAGGATCGAGTCCCGCATCCGACTCCTTGCAGCTCTGGAGCCAGCTTCTCCTCCCTCTGCCTGTCTCTGCCTCTCTGTGTCTCTCATGAATAAATAAAATCTTTAGAAAACAAAACTAGAGCATTCAAATCCACAAAGACAGAAGTTAGAACGGTGGTTGCCAGGGGCTGAATAGAGAAGAGGGAGTTAGTGTCTAACAGTACAGAGTTTCAGTTTGGTAAGAGGAAAAGTTCTGGAGCCAGAACTGGTAGCGATGGTTGCACAAAAGCGTGAATGTGCTCAAAGGCACCAATCTGTCTACTTTTAAGTGGCAAAAATGGTAACTTTCACATTATGCATACTTCACCATAATTTAAAATATTTGTTAAGATTTTTATTTATTGGGATCCCTGGGTGGCGCAGCGGTTTAGCGCCTGCCTTTGGCCCAGGGCGCAATCCTGGAGACCCGGAATCGAATCCCACGTCGGGCTCCCGGTGCATGGAGCCTGCTTCTCCCTCTGCCTGGTCTCTGCCCCGCCCCCCTCTCTCTCTCTGTGTGACTATCATAAATGAAAATAAAAATTAAAAAAAAAAGATTTTTATTTATTTATTTGAGAGTGCACAAGGAAGAGCAGAGTGGGGAGGGAGGACAAGCTGATTCTGCACTGAGCTCAGAGCCTGACATGGGGATCGAAACCAGAACCTGGAGATCATAACCTGAGCCACCCAGGTGCCCCTAAATTATTTTCTTAAGATTTTATTTATTTATTCATGAGAATACACAGAGAGGAGAGAGAGGGAGAGGCAGAGACACAGGCAGAGGGAGAAGCAGGCTCCATGCAGGGAGCCCGACGTGGGATTCCGGGTCTCCAGGACCACGCCCTGGGCTGAAGGTGGCGCTAAACCACTGAGCCACCCGGGATGCCCTCTAAATTATTTTTTAAACTAAAATTTTACATTTAACAAGGGACCTTAATCAAGGTGGGAGGTTAAGCCTACACTTCTCAATTTTTCTGTAAACCTAAAACTTTAAATCATAAAGACTACTTTGAAAAAATTGTCAAGCATCAATTGAGAGAAGATATTTGCAGCACCTATCTTGGCCAGGGGTGGAGGAAGGGTGGAGGAGAAAGACTCCAAAATGTATGAAAAGAGAGCTCAGAGAATAAGGTTGTAGCAAGTCCATGAGTGTTTTTATCCACTTTCCCCCATGCTTAGGCTCAGGACAGACTTTTTTTTTTTAAGATTTTATTTATTTATTCATGAGAGACACACAATGAGAGGCAGAGACACAGGAGGAGGGATAAGCAGGCTCCATGCAGAGAACCCAATGTGGGACTTGATTCCAGGACCCCAGGACCATGACCTGGGCCAAAGGCAGGCGCCAAGCCGCTGAGCCACCCAGGGATCGCAGGACAGACTTTTTCCTAACTTCATCTAACCGTTCTGCAGACCAAGTTTCAAGCCCTACTTCCAAGCAGACCCTCCCTCTCCCTCAGCACTAGTTTTCTAAGGATGCTATAAGAAATTATCACAAATTTAGCAGCTCAAATCAACACAATATATTATTACAGTTCTGAATGTCAGAAGTCCAGGCTGGGTTAGCAGGTTTCTGTACTCTGGGTCTGACAAGAACAAAATCAAGCTTTTGGTAGCTGTCTGACGAGGAGGCTCTTTGAAGAAACCACTTCCAGGCTCATTCTGAGGTGTTGGCGGAATCCAGTTCTGTGTTGTAGAACTGAGGTCCCTGTTTCCTTGCTGGCTGCCAGCTGGGGGCCCCCCTTAGCTCCTAGATGCCTCCCCCTTGTCCTTGTAACATAGCCACTTGCATCCCAGAACCAGCAGTGGTACAGCAAATCATCTTCAGGCTTTAGATTTGCCCCAAATCTCCCAGCCAGCAAGTTGTGAAGCCAGGGTCCGAATCCCCTAACATCTTAGAGCCAGCGTCAGCCTGTCCGATCATCCCATTCTTGCAATTCTTACTCCTCCTTTCTTTTTCTACCACAGCTCTCTGAATCCAGCCCAAAACATTCTCTGCTTTTACCGGTAGCCATAGGGCCCACTTGATGATCCAGGCTCATCTCCTTATTTTAGGACCCTTTTTAAACTACATCAGCAAAGTCCTTTTTACCGTGTAATATATTTATAATTACAAAATAAGTTATATAACTCCGCACATAATCACAGGTTCCAGAGATTAGGATACGGACATTTTGGATGCCTGGGTGGCTCAGTGGTTAGCATCTGCCTTAGGCTCAGGTCATGATCCTAGGGTCCTGGGATCAAGTCCGGAGTCGGGCTCCCTGCAGGGGGAAGCCTGCTTCTCCCTCTGCCTATGTCTCTGCCTCTCTCTCTCTGTCTCCAATGAATGAATGAATGAATGATTAAAAGGATATGGGCATCTTTGGGGGCCCTGTGCCTATTATCTTACGCCTCCCTAGACGTCTTGGTGTCCGACCCCACTAAGTACAGGTGGGCACACCGACGCCCAGAGGGCCATCTCCGTCCGGGCTGCTCCCTGACTTGCCCCAGGTCTCCCAGCCAGCACGTTAGGAAGCCACAGGGCCCAAATCCCAGATCTAACTGCAGCACTTTCCCTCAACCACCAGGTAGATACACAGTCTAGTAACAATACCACTTGCAACTGTACTGCCTGGCGCTTCTTTCAATCCTCCAAGGGACCTTCACGCCCATTTTCCCAGTTAGTCGTTTCAATCACCCTGACAGGTATTCAGAAGTGGGACCGCCGGCTTCACCTGATCCACTGGAAAGCTCAGCCCAAACCTGTGGCACCTGTGCCGGCCGGACCACCCCACCCCCACCCCACCCCCGCCGCCAATCTTTCCTTTTAGTCTGTCTGGGGACCACAGGCCTAGAACAGAAGGTGATCCACTTATGCCCCCCCGCCCCCAAATAGCACGGTAAGGCAAAAAACAAAAAAACCCAAGTACTGAAGCCCCGCTGGGCGGCAGGCCCTGGGAGAAAGGCGGGGACACAGCGAGGGGAGGGGCGGATCGCAGCCCTGGGGGGCCCAGGGTCGAAAGACGGCTTCTGCAACGCTGGGCTCACACCTCCGCCTGACCACCTGACCCCCAGGTCTCGGCAGCGCAGAGCCACGGCCCG
This sequence comes from Canis lupus familiaris, assembly GCF_011100685.1. Classification (NCBI taxonomy): domain Eukaryota; kingdom Metazoa; phylum Chordata; class Mammalia; order Carnivora; family Canidae; genus Canis; species Canis lupus. The sequence goes on from NC_049224.1 coordinate 59,297,798, forward strand.
AGCGCAGGGCTCGCACCTGCGGGGACCCGCCCGCGACCGCAGGACACCCGGCCCCGGCGCCAGCGCATCCCTCGGGCTTCCCGCCGCGGGCGCGGCCGTAAAGGGGGCCCCTTCCGTCGCGAAAGGGGTCGCAAAGAAACAGGGCGCTGCGCTGCCGCACGGCGGGGAGGCCGTGCCGCACGTGACTTCCGCTCTTTGAAGGCGACAAGTGTGGGGCAGTTCGGTTAAAAAGTCCACCCGCGCCCGTTGTTGCTCAGCACGGCTGCGTTCCGGCGGAGCTCGGCCCTGCGCCGGGGCTCGCTGTCGGCCCAACGTGCACGCGCGGCTGGGGCCAGACCCTCCCGCCAGCCCCGCGCGCCCCCACCCCGTGGGGCGTCCCCGCCCTCGAGCGCGAGCACCTGCGGGCCCGCGGGCAGCTCCGGCGCGGGGTGGGCGCCCCGCCCGGCTGTGACGAGAGGCGGGCCGAGATGCAGGGTCGCGCGCTCTTAGGGAAAATGATTTGATTTTCTTAAAAGATGAGACTTGGGACAGCCCCGGTGGCGCAGCGGTTTAGCGCCGCCTGCAGCCCGGGGCGTGATCCTGGAGTCCCGTGTCGGGCTCCCTGCAGGGAGCCTGCTTCTCCCTCTGCCTGTGTCTCTGCCTCTCTCTGTGTGTGTCTCAATAAATAAATAAATAATCTTAAAAAAAAAAAAAAAGGTTGAGACCTAAAGGTCAGCAGTAGAACGGTAAGAGGTGCAGAGCTGCCAACTGGCTGGGGGATTGAACCAAAGAAAACCCTAGGCTATAATAAAGCAGAATTCGAGGGAGGAGAGCAAAATTGGAAAGTGTGAAACAGAAGTCCACCATTGAATGTCCCTACGTTTTGCCAGCAGTTTTGAGCGTTTCGCTTGACCAGAGGTGGCGTTCTGCACCATTGCTCCTCTATCCCCGCACAGTGGAGTCTCACGGGGGTCAAAGGTTAAAGCAGTCCAGCGTGATCTGAACGCAACTTCCCTGAAACAAAGGGCAGCAGACTTTAAAGGCTTGGGTGTGCTGGGGAGAGGCACTGAAGGGTTAAAGGCAGAGTTTGGTCCATGTGACTAGGCCATCTGGATTGGCTCGCTGGAGCACATCCAGAGAATCAAACGTCTGTCTTCATGGCAGGGGCCCTGGTGCCAGCTGGACTGGGCACCCACCCAAGTGAAGCCCTGACCTGCGCCAAGAGTGAGGCCAAAGAGATGGCTTTCAGGTGCTCAAGGAGACTGTTTCGGGTGGTAGTAGAAGATTGACACTTCAGAGAGGGGAAAGAGGATTTATAAGTGCAAGCTCTCTAAAGTAGCTGCTGTAACAGGGATCTCGGGTGCTTCTCTATCCGTAGGTTTTGGTTGGAACAAACAGCAGACGTTCCCAGCAACTTTGAGCTTTGCCCCTGTAGGCACTTTAGGGTGGGGTTGGGGCTGGGGTCTTGTTCATCCTGGGGACGCAGCCTTAAGATGCTGGAAGCCATGCTAGAGTTTGGCCAGGTGTCTGAATGCCAGGGTTTGGACAGAGTGGGTATGGGCCAAGAGTTCTACAATCCTCACAGGTAACATCTTGATAATAAATTTCTCCCAATTGCCCAGGAGGTTCAGCATCAGACTCTGGTTGACTGGTTGGCTGACATCCTGGAAAAGTTGAAACCTGAGAGCCTCTTGTTCCCTTCTACATATACCACTAAATCTGCATCTAATCTATGTGGTAACCACTGTAGGAATACAGATGGTCAAACATATTCTGTTCTGGAAAGAACTTTTACTTGGGAAGGGCTTGCAAGGCAGCTTGAGTTTAGACTATAAATCGATGAGATGGTTATGGTTTTTTCCTTGGAATTTCTCAATGTTTGTAAATTTGGCTGTTTCGGTACATGTTACTGCCTCGCATGTGACCTAATCGCTGCTGGAAAACTGGGCCAAGCCAGACCCTGTCAGTTGTCCAAGAGTGGAGTTGCTGATGGAGTCCTACCTGCTTCGTTGGAAGAAGGCTGGCAGACGTTCTGTATGCAGTTTAGAACTTGTCATTTCTCTGGGAGAGAAACAATTCCCTCTGAAGTTAAATCATATTATTGGCCATATAATGTCCAAACTCTTGGGAGAGTTTGGACAACCTGGTGAGGTCTGATTTGACCTGAAACCCAGAACATGGTTCTGTTCTTTTTTTTTTTCTTAAGATTTTATTTATTTATTCATGAGAGACACACAGAGAGAGGCAGAGACACAGGCAGAGGGAGAAGCAGGCTCCCTGTAGGGAGCCCGATGTGGGACTCGATCCCAGGGACCCGGGATCACACCCTGAGCCGAAGGCAGACGCTCAACCGCTCAACCGCTGAGCCACCCAGGCATCCCTGGTTCTGTTCTTCTATTTCCTTTGTAGTTTGGTTTAAGGGTCACCATCACTAACAGCTCCCCCTAGTGCATTTTTGGCACTCTGAGGCTTGAAAGGATAGGAATTTGCGCTGAGGGTCTGGAAAGAGTACCATGGACCTACACTGAACCAGCACCACTTCATCGGCTGTCACTTGTCTAGTTATATTCATTTGAATTACACACCCCACAGGGATTCAAGGTTAAAACACCACATGTAGGGGTGCCTGGGTGGCTCAGTGAGTTAAGCATCTGCCTTCAGCTCAGCTCACCATCCTGGGGTCCTGGGATCCAGCCCCACTTCAGACTCCCTGCTCAGTGGGGAGTCAGCTTCTTCCTCTCTCTCTCTGCTCTTCCCTGCTCATGCTCTCTCTCTCTCTCTCTAAAATAAATAAAATATTTTAAAAAGTGAGGGGGGAAAATAAATAAAAAATAAATAAAAAGTGAGCAAACTTTCTTTCTTTCTTCTTTCTTTCTTTCTCCCCGTGGGTAGCCTGATTCAGGACTCGATTCCAGGACCCGAGGATCATGCCCTGAGCCGAAGGCAGATGCTCAACTGCTGAGCCACCCAGGCATCCCGTAAACTTTCTGTAAAAGGCCAGATGGTAAATGTCTTAGGGGTTTAAGCCCTATGGTCTCTGTCTTAACTTCTCAGTTCTGCCATTGTAGCTCAAAAACAACCATAGATAATTCCTAAACTAATGGGCCTGGCTGTGTTTTCAGTAAAACTATTTAGAATGATAGGAGATGGGCTGGACTGGGCCATGGGGTGGGTGTCAGTCTGAGTTATGAAAAGACCACAGATTCCATCTTGGATGTCATCTCTTTCTCTTAGGATTGCTTATCCTGGGGGAAGCTAGCACCATGTCATGAGGCCCATGTAGTGAGGGAGTGATGCCAGGCGACAGCCATGAGTCTTCTTAGAAGCAGATCACACCCCCTTCCTTGGGTCAGGTGAGATTGAAGTAGCCCAGCCAACAGCTTGACTACAAACTACAAGCTCAGTTGAGAGCTCTCAGCCACAGAAGCTATAACATGACAAATGTTTGCTCTTTTAAGCTTCTAAGTGTTGTTACGTAGCAAAAGAAAGCTTTGACAGTTCTCTAGGGTTCTCAGGCAGTCGGGGTAGAGGACTAAGCTTTGTACCTCTTCACAGATCACTCACTGACACAGGCGCCCCAGGAGGAGCATCGTGAAGTTGAGTGAGGCAGCATCTTCCGTTTGGGCAGCGTCCGAAGATGAGTGCCAGTGTTGACTGTCTCCATGAAACTCTCATAGTAGGGGTGCCTGGCTGGCTCAGTGGTTAAGCGTCTGCCTGCCGGCCCAGGGGGTGATCCTGGGGTCCCGGGATCGAGTCCCATATTGGCCTCCCTGCGTGGAGCCTGCTTCTCCTTCTGTCTGTATCTCTGCCTCAATCTCTCTCTCTCTTTTCTCTCTCTGTGTGTCTCATAATGAATAAATAGGGTCAGAAAGAAAGAAAGAAAGAAAGAAAGAAAGAAAGAAAGAAAGAAAGAAAGAAAGAAAGAAAGAAAGAAAGAAAAAAAGAAAAGAAAAGAAAAGAAAGAAAGAAAGAAAGAAAAGAAAAGAAAAGAAAGAAAGAAAGAAAGAAACTCTCACAGCAGCTAGGATTACAAGATCTTCATTTCTGAAGGGGGATCTGAGCCACATTTCTAACGTCGGAGCTCCAGACTATCCTGGGCAAGTGCACCAAGATTTGCAGATGCCTCCAGCACAGAGTCTGGCTTTAATGTTCACATTCACTGAGTTAACTGCTGTTTCTGTTCCATTTGGGGCCTCTGAGGAGTCCACACTTTTTTCCAGCTCAACATTGCATTTAAACAGATCTTTATTTTAAACATTTATTTGGGCGGGGGGTGCCTGGGTAGCTCAGTTGGTTGGGCATCTGACTCTTGATTTTGGCTCAGGTCATGATCTCGGGTAGTAGGATCATTCTCTGTATCGAGCCTGCTTGAGATTCTCCCTCTCCCTCTGCACCTCCTCCTCCCTAAAGAAAAATTAGGGGTGCCCGGGTGGTTCAGTCAGTTAAGCATCAACTCTTGGTTTTGGCTCAGGTCATGAGATCAAGCCTCACATCGGGCTCCACACTCAGTGTGGAGTCCACTTGAGATTCCCCCTCTGCTCTCCCCTTCCTGCTAGTGCTCTCTCTCTAAAATACATAAATAAAAAAATAATAAAATAAAATACATAAATATTTTTTAAAATAATAAACGTATTTAGTATTATGGTTTTGTTTCAGGGGTGAAGGTTTTAGGAAACCTAGCAGTGAGTCCTACCAAAATGTAAACTTTGTGGGCATGGGAACTTTGGTTTGTTTTGTTCACTGTTTTAGGTCCAGAGCTTAGAATATTTGTTGAGTTAATAACCTGTTTTACTGCCCAGGGAGGAAATGAGCAAGCTTTTTGAAACAGGCTCTAAAAGATATGAGGTCTTGTGATTTATTATAAGCCCACATCCCATTCCTAGAAAAAGGACACTCTTGGCTCTTTCTCCCTTTCCATCTCCTGAGCCCCAGGAATCCGTCAAAACTAGCTAGGGAAACAGTGGTAAATAGACCAGAAAAGTGGGGTAGGTCTTGCCCTTACCCTCCTTCCAGTGGGTGAGATGGACCACAAACAAGTAAATCTATGCCATATTTTGTGCTGGCTACTCTGATGAAAGGTTGAACAGGGTCAGAAGTTTGAGTTGGTTTAGGTCAGGGAAGACAGGCTTCTCAGGGAGTCGGCCGGAGCTCAGGAGGGTTTTGCAGGGAGAGAACCCACCCCAACCCTGAGTACCCCGACTCCAGCCCCCAGCGGATTTGAGGGTCAGGGGAAGTGGAGCCAGGAGAGGGTGCTGTTGGGCTGCCTGCGGGCGGCAGCGAAAGCAATTAGTCAGCTGATTCTTCTAGCTGGGTGGCCGTGGTGCGGGTTCCTGAGAAGGGGAAATGCACAGAGGAGAGTCACTTCCTGCTCTTGACCTATCAAAGCCTTCCAGGGCCGCCCCTGCGCTGGCTGACCACCTCCCACCTCTGCTGGAGTTTGCACCGGCGCACTGGCCTTGTGCTGCCTGTTGAGGGCTTTTGTCCCTGTTCAAGCGGCTCCACTGCACCTGAGAAGTGCCATCAAGTCCAACCTGAAGGGGGTAAGAAGTGGAAACAGTGCATACCTACAACTCCTGAAAAACGCGAGTGGATAGGCACAGGTTCAAGGGAGGGCCTTCCCTTTCTAAGCTGGGGGACATGATGGCGTGCCCTGTGCTGGGGACCCCATGCAGGGGGGTGGTCAGGCCGTGGGAAGCATGGCCAGCCCCGAGTCTCTCCCTGGGCTGGCTGCTCCAGTGCCTGCCTCCATCCTTCACGGAACTGAGGGTCTTTGTGGCTTCTGGTAACCGCTCAGCCGCATGAGATGCCCCAAGAATTCTTACCTCCTAAGGCTTCTCAAGCCAATGAGCGGGAAGGTACAGCACGGCCATCGGCACTGCTGTAACCTTTCCCTGGGGAGCACATGCCATCGGCAGGCAGTCCAAATCCATCCCCAGCGCCTCTCCTACCTTCCCTCCCCAGCCAGAGTCCTGAGCTGGTTGTGCCAGGCCACCTCCAGACCAACTGAGGGGCTCCTGCTGTGGCCTTCGGATGCATACCCCCCCACCCCCCACCCTGCCTATGTCTTCTTGTCAGCTCTTCATGGGTGTCTCCTCTTCCCTTCTCCTGGATCAACCCAACTTCTCTGTGAGATGCAGGATGGAATGATACAGGTTTACGCACCACTCTTCTTACAAAGCCCTTCCCCAGTACTTCTTGGGATAATGACGTGAAACATAGGTGAGAAACAGACTCCCAACTTTTTGGATACATTAGCCATTTGCCATTCTCCTGCTTTCTGCTCCAGCGGCAGCTCCAGTGAGCCTGGTGCAGGGCCTGCTCCCCATCACGGTGCTTTACTCCCAGTTCGGAATTCCCAGTGCACTTGGGTTTCGCTTCCGGGGGGTTTCCCACCCCCAACCCTGAGCTTCACTGCTTGGTTACTCCTGTGGGTTAAGCCATGTGGGTAAGTGCAGTACATCTCCAGAGGGGCCACTCTGCTATCTGTTGACCATTCAGAGGTCCTGGGTTGGTGGCACATCTTGTCTTCACCAAGTCCGTTCCAGGTGGACGTATGGATCCTGTTCTCCATTGGTAGTCCTTGCTTGCTGCTGTGCCTTGTTGTCCCTTCTGCCCTCAGTTCTTCCTTCAGCGCCAGCCCTGCTCTCCTTGAACCCTAAAACTGAGCTCCTTCACAATGTCAACAAAGCTGCCCTCCTCCATCCAAAGTAGGGAGCGATGGGAAGCCAAGGGGTGAGAAAATCTCTTCTGTAACAACTTTTTACTATCGTGAATGAACATGAAGAGGAAAAGACAGTAAGACCTGTAGAATGGAGGCACTGTCACTCCAGATTGCTTTAAAAAAAAAAAAAAAAAGATCTTAGGTATTTATTTATTTACACAGGGGAAGGGGGGGTAGAAGGAGAAGAAGAGAAAAATCCCTAGCAAGCTGCATGCTGAGTACAGAGCCTGACACAGGACTTGATCTCACAACCCTGAGATCCTGTCCTGAGCCAAAATCAAGAGTCATGGACACCTAACCAAACTATGACAGTCAGGTGCCCCCCCCCAACCTTTTTATTTAATAATCTATATTTACTTTAAAAGAAGTCATGGGTGTTTAAAAGACCCCCTGTGAGAGGGCAGGTGGTACACAGGGGCTTACGTCCCAACGCTATGGAAAGAACTGGCTTTCTCAGTTATACCGTGCTCATGTTGCTCCTTCCTCTGTTCTAGGTCACACACCATGAGGTATGACTTTGGAGTGACATTGGTGGCAGGTCACCAAGTTAGGTGGAGAGAAACCAAGGCCTAATTGCCTGGGGTTCCTCAGGTTCAGCTTTCATCATCAGAGATTTTGTCAGAATTTTGGTTCCCATGATCGCCACACCTGGTGGTGTTATTTCCACAAACATGTGACATGACAAGGCAAAAGAGACTTTGCAGCTCTAATTATCCAGGTGGGCCCACTGTAATCTAATGGGCCTTCAATGCAGAGAGCTGGAGCTTGAGAGGAAAGCCAAGATATTCAAAGCACAGAAAGGATTCCATGCATGTTGCTGGCCTACAAACAGGGACCCAGTCCTACGAACCCAAGCAACTGTGGAGTCTGCCGACAACCCGAATGAGCTTGGGAATGGTGTCTTCCCCAGGGTCTCCAGAAAGTAAGGTAGCCCAGGTGACATGAGCAGAGACTTTAGCCACACTGGACTTCTGAATTTAAGAGTGTGAGATAATAAGTGGGTGTTTTTTCAAGCTGTCAAGTAAGTAATTTCAGCTTTGTGGCAGAAGGTACATCAAGCCCTCACCAAACTGCAGCTTCTGGCATGGCACTCTGTTCTGGTGGTCTCTTGCTACATAACAGATCACTCTAAAACTGAATGGGTCGGGGGATCCCTGGGTGGCTCAGCAGTTGAGCGCTTGCCTTTAGCCCGGGGAGTGATCCTAGAGTCCTGGGATCAAATCCCACATCAGGCTTCCCGCAGGGAGCCTGCCCATCCCTCTGTGTCCCTCATAAATAAATAAAATATTTTTTTAAATTTAAAAAATAAAACTTAATAGGTCCAGAATTTGGAGGACTCAGTCCAGCATTTTGGGCTCAGGGTTTTGTGGAATTGCTGTCAGGGTTGGCTGGGGCTAGCGTCATCTCGAATGCTCCGTCACTTCATGTGCCTAGTGCCTGGGCTTGGAAAACTGGAAAGCTGGGGCCTCTGGGGCATCTCCTTGGTTCTCTCCCAATCATTTGTCCAGTGTGGTGGCTCTGGGTAGTTGGAAAAAAAGCTGCAGTCACCTGGGCCATACTCTCTTAGGTGGCCACAAAGACCCATCCAGATTCCAGGAGAGGGAACATAAGATTCCTTCCTTTTTTTTTTTTTTTAAGAATAAGTTAAAAAATATATATACATATATATATATATTCATGGGAGGCACAGAGATAGAGAGGCAGAGACATAGGCAGAGGGGAAGCAGGTGCCCTGCCGGAAGCCCAATGGGGAACTTGATCCCAGGACCCCAGGATCCTGCAGTTTGCAAGAGATCTATCTTGAGATCCTCAGCAGGCCTTTTGTGTGTTTGAAAGGCCCTACGATGGGGATCTGTGGGTGGCTCAGTGGTTTAGCGCCTGCCTTCGGCCCAGGGCATGATCCTGGAGTGCCAGGATCGAGTCCCACATCAGGTTCCCTGTGTGGAACCTGCTTCTCCCTCTGCCTGCGTCTCTGCCTCTTTGTCTGTGTCTCTCATGAACAAATAAGTAAAATCTTAAAAAGAAAAAAAAAAAAAGCAAAAGGCTCTATGAAGCAACACCATAAATCTACCTGAGGTTTTAACACAGCATTTTTAGTCATGCCTTTAGGTTTCACCTTTAACCTTGTTTTCCCGACAGCAAGGATTTGATCTCTGTCCAGAGCCCCTCCTTAATGTTAGCACTGTCTGCTATGCAGAGAGGCTGGGAATGAGAAACCCAGCAAACCCGGCAAGTCCTGGCTTTTTTATATTCAACAGATGTTTCTCCCTCTTACATTCTACTATAAACAACTAGAAGAATCCAGGCAACTTTCAACACTGCCTTCACATCTCCTTAGCTTGATTATACAGTTCTTTAGGTACATGTTATCTTTTCCACTTTTCTTCAGGTTGCCAAGTTCTCTGCTGCTGTAACCAAGAAAGATCCCCTTTCTTCCAGAATCCTCAATGTGGTGTGATGTGGTCTGCAGCTGGCCATAGCAATGTGATCTTGATTGTAAAATGTAAAGTTTGGGGAACATCATTTGTGCATATGGCAGTGATATTTAAAAGTGGCTATAGTGACAAATGACTTATATATTTTTTAAGATTTTATTTATTTATTTATTCATGAGAGACACACAGAGAGAGAGGCAGAGACACAGGCAGAAGGAGAAGCAGGCTCCATGCAGGGAGCCCGACGTGGGACTCGATCCCGGGTCTCCAGGATCACGTCCTGGGCCAAAGGCAGGCGCTAAACCGCTGAGCCACCCAGGGATCCCTTGACTTATATTTTCTAAAATTTGTGTCTTCTAAAATGTGTGTCTGGTCGTGCTCGCTTCGGCAGCACATATAATAAAATTTGTGTCTGGTGCTGTGACATCCAGAAAAGCAGCACTACAGTGTCAGTGTGAAAAAGGGACATGGAAAAAGCTTTGGATGTGCCAAGGGAATGAATACCACCTCCTGAGGAAGACACTCCAGCCCCAAGTTTCTAAAGTTTGTTTTGTTTTTATTTTTTAAGTTGGCTCTATGCCTAGTGTGGGGCATGAACTCATGACCCCAAGATTGAGAGTTGATGCTCTACCAACTGAGCCAGCCAGGCACCTCCAGGCCCAAGTTTCTAAAGGAAAAAACCCAGGGGTGCCTGGGTGGCTCAGTCAGTTAAGCATCTGCCGTTGGCTCAGGTCATGATCTCAGGGTCCTGTGATGGAGCTCCATGTCAGGCTCCCTGCTCAGTAGGAAGTGTGCTTCTCCCTCACCTCCCCCTGCTCCTGCTCTCTTTCTCTCACAAATAAAATCTTTATAAAAAAATAAAGAAAAAAACCCAGAACATCTGAGCATTTGAGTGAGATCCTTCCAACTAAGCTTGGCGTTTTAATTCATCTGGGTTCACAATCTCATCTAAACAGGGTTCATACCAACTGGATCAATTAGCTTTTGTTGCATAGGCCACCCTAAGTGCCAGTAACCACAACAAACATTGCCCAAGGGTCTGTAATTTGGTTGGGATTTGGATGATCCAAACCAGCTCCCTAATGTGTCTGTGGGCCAGCTTATCTAAATTGGGCCTGTCTACGGCAGCTTGGTCCAGTGTTTCCCTCCTCTTCCTCCTGAGACCACTAAGACAACCCAGCACATTCTTCTCATTGCAAGGCGGGGGCCCCACTGTGTCAGCACGCTCCAACAATGTTCTTGAATCATGTTTGCTAACATTTCATTGGCCAAAGACACACGGCAAAAGATGTGGATGCAGGAAGGGGTGGAGAACTGGGATCATTTATATAATCTACCACAGTTTGTCCCCATTGTCCCCAATTACGTAAAATTTCCTCAACCTCTTCTAAGGATCCCCCCAAATTTCCTCTAGGCATGGCATTTGGCTAGAAGTCTGATACCTTGTGATCCACACCAGGTTTAAATATGGCTTTTCATGGCCCAGAGGCCTATGAACTTTTTTAAAAGACGAGTTCTTGCCCTGTATTTTAGTTCAGACTACTATAACAAATATCATAGACTGGGTGGCTTAAGACGACAAACTATTTCTCACAGTTCTGGAGGCTGGAAATCCAAGATTGAGGTATTGGCAGATCTGGCATTTAGGGAGAGCCCTCCTCCTGGCTTGTGGACAGTTGCCCTCCCACTGTATCCGAGAGAGAATGAGCTAGCCAGTTCCCTGGCGTCTCTTCTTCTAAGGGCACTAATCTTATCATGGGGGCTCCACCCTCATGACCGAACTACCTCCCAAAGGACACACATCCAAATACCATTTGGATTAGTGTTTCAACATATGAATCTGGGGTCGGTGGGGGGGACAGCAAACATGCAGTCTCTAACAGCCGCACAGAGCCAATACACTGAGGTGATGGGGCAGGACAGTGCCCATTTGTAAGGGAGGCTGAATGGTGGCAGTAACTGACTTGCAGCAATGTTGACATGCTGTGGGGCAAATATCGTCTGGTCTTTCTACTTTAAGGATAAGGAATATTCCTTGATTAGGTCTTGGCCCTGCAACCTACAAAAGCTTCACTAATGCAGGTGTTGGCACATTTTTTCTGTAAAGGGCCAGAGAACCAACTTTTTTTTTTTTTTTTAAGATTTTATTTATTTATTTACTCATGAGAGACACAGAGAGGCAGAGACACAGGCAGAGGGAGAAGCAGGCTCCATGCAAAAGCCTGACGTGGGACTCGATTCTGGGATCATGCCCTGGGCCTATGTGCTAAACCGCTGAGCCACCCAAGGTATGTGCTAAACCGCTGAGCCACCCAAGGATTGCCAAGAATCAACCTTTTTAGGCTTTGTACATCACATACCTTCTGTGTCACTTTATTTTTATTTATTTATTTATTTATTTTATTTTAATTTATTTATTGGAGACAGAGAGAGAGAGGCAAAGACACAGGCAGAGGGAGAAGCAGGCTCCATGCAGGGAGCCCAATGTGAGACTTGATCCCCGAACCCCGGGGCCAAAGGCAGATGCTTAACCGCTGAGCCACTCAGGTGTCCCTCCTTTTTCTTTTTTAAACTGCTCCTTAAATATGTGAAAAACATTTAGTTCAGGGCTGTAGTTTGCTGACCCTGCCTTTATCCGTTGTCTTCCACAACACGTGTCTGTACTCTCCAACATGTTCTCTCTTTTCCATCACACATCTTGGCCACTTCTGAAGACGGCATTGAAAAAGATGTCAGTTTTGGCTACTGAGCCTACTTTCTGCTGATAGAAAATTGGGAGTCTAGAAGCCTTTATACATTTTGAACAGTCTTGAACTTTCTTCAACTAGGGTGGCAGCACTTTAGCTAATACGACTGCCTCAAAAACTCAGTAGATTTCCTATGTATTTTATTGTTCTGCTCTTGTACCAAAAGCCGGGCAATTCTTGTTATGTTTAGCTCTCTAGATTTCCTTACTGCTACTTTTGTCATATATGGCTGCTGGGAAATCAAGCTCTTAGGATTCCTAGGAGCCTATGCTAGGCGTAATTTTAATACAGCTTCCCGTGAGCCATATTATTGCTCTCTGGTATCACTGTGAGCTCAAGTATTACTCCTGTGACTATGTTACATTATACTGCAAAAGGATGATTACTCAGGCACACCTGATCTAATCACATGAACTCCTTAAGTAGAGTCTTCTCTGGCTAGGAGCAGACAGTGATGTCCGGGTTAAAACGATGAGGACTGGACATGATGCTGCTGCCTCTGAAGAGGGGCCACGTGCACGGTAGAGTAGCCTAGAAGAGACGTGACCTCTGGCCAACCCACAAGGAGGGTCTCCCCAATATCACCTGCTAGAGGTGCACAGAGTGAAAACGCCTAGAAATTTACCTCGTCTGTCCCACAATGACAATAGGTGCATTAAAAAATATCTTTGATGGTAGCTACACCTGTAGTGAGAATAGCCTAATGTACAGAGTTGCCAAATCACTAGTTATACACCTGAAGCTAACGTGACATTGTGTGTCAACTATAATTAAAAAGAAAAAAACAAAGCATAAGAAAAAAGAAATGCCGGGGGGAAAAAACGATACATCAGCACTTACTGAGCTCTTTCTGTATGCCGAGGCAGGGGAGGGTCATGCGGAAACCACCCAGAACCTGCCTGCCTGCAGAGCCTGCAGTGATAGGGACGGGCTCACACAGCCTGACGGAGAATGGATCATTCCTCCCGAACGACTGCGCGAGGACGCCCCTGGCGCCAGCCGGGCGAGGCGATGCCGGCCGGGATAAAGCGAGGCTCAGTGAATCCCACGCTCCAGCAGAAGTCGGGCGGGCGGCGGGGCGGCGGGGCGAACCCGGCCGTGAGCGTCCGTCCGCAGCGCACAGCGCGGCTGCGGGCGGGGCCGAGAGCCACCGTGCCCGGGAGCCCAGCGCGGGGAGCCGCCGGCGCGCGCACCGAAGCCCCGACGCCCAGCTCGCCTCCTCGCTCCTCGCCGCACCGAAGCTGCGCATCCCAGCAGCGCGGACCCCGGCCGGTTCCCGGGGGCTTGGAACGCTAGGGAGCTGGACCCGGGGCGACCGCGCACCGTCGCGGCGCACGCAGGGCGACGTCCGCACTCCGCGAGCGCCGGCACGCACGCACGCACGGCCGGCCGCAAAGCAGCCCCGGCGTGCCGTAAACGGGACGCACGTGAGCGCAGCGCTGGCAGACGGCAGGGGCCCCATTTTGGACGCCGTCTCTGCTGCGAAAACTCGGCGCAACCTGTTGCTCCACACGGCGAGCTCGGCCCCCTACCCGACGCTCGCCGCCAGCCGCTCGGCCTCTCGGGGCCCGTGAGCCGGCCGCCGGGGCGGGGACGGGGGCGGCGCGATGCGGCCCGCGGACGCGGACGAGCGGCGGGGGCCGGAGCAGCCCTGCGGCCGGCCCCCGAGCCCCCCGAGCCCCCCGAGCCCCCCGAGCCCCGAGCGCGCCGCCGCCCGCCGGGACGTCGCCGCCCTCCAGCGCGAGCACGTGCGCGCGCACCTGCGGGCCCGCCGGAAGTTGCTGGAGGTCGCGAGCCTGCTGGACGAGCTCCAGAGCGAGGTGGACGCCTCGGCCGAGGGCGTGCTGGGGCCCGGCCGCCGCGCGGGCGGCGAGGCGGAGGAGCGGGTGCTGAGGCTGTGCGAGAAGGCGGAGCGGAAGGCCGCCGAGGCCGCGCTGATGGGGCGGAGGATCGTGGAGCTGCACCGGCAGATCGACAGCTGCGGCTGCGGCTGCGCCTGACGGACGCGGGGGCGGGTACGTGCGGGGCGCCGGGGGCGGCTGGCTGGACCCGGGCTCGTGCAGCCCCGCCGCGGAGCGCCCCGCCGGGCGGATAGACGCGGGGTCTCGCTTTTACGTTGGGAATTAGCCGCAAGGCGTTTGGTGTGTTGTGAACCGTAGAGACCGCCGCGGGGAACGTCTGCAGAAGGTGGGCCAGCCCCCTCCGCCGGGTGGAAGCAACCCCGGGAGGCGAGCTGGAGGAGCGCGAATGCAAGTGCAGGACAGGACTTTTCTTGGTGTGATGAGGTCGGAGCGTTTCCCACGACCCGAGAGCAGGCGGTAGCATTCTGCACAGTTGGTTGGGTTTGTTTGACCCCAGGATACGAGTTCTAGAATTTAGGTTGTGATGATGATGATGAATTGCCCCACTTGTACTCCAGATTATCCGCTGATGGACTCCGTTCAGCTGGTAAAGAGGACTGACCGGAGAGGCTTCATGAAACCAAGAGTCTTTCACTTTCTCTACGATGTTTTCACACGTTGAATACTAAGTCTCTAGTATTATTCTGGGAAGAGGATTTCAGTGTTGTGTATGCGGATATGATTATGATTATCAGGTGTATTGAGTTTCGAGAAGACAGCTTCTAGGTAAATACTGTTACCTAAGGGAATAGGCCTAGATTGTAGGCTGCTCTGACTTTGTCTTTTTAAAGTTCCGACGTATACTCTTGTGCTCTGCTTTTTTTTTTTTTTTTTTTTTTTTTTTTTTTTTAATGCTTCCTGGAATTTGGGGACCCATGAAAGAGACTTGAGGTCAGACTTCTGCAAGAGAGAAGACCCTGCTTGGCTGCAGCTGCTGAAGCAAGAGCCCAGACCGGTCAAGGATGCAGATGCTGCTGCTTTGGATCAGATTGAGAAGCCCCGGGGGCTGTTGGGCATGGAGATGGATGGCATCCGCATTTTGGGATTCTGCAGTCTCTCGTATCAGAGGAGGAGAGCTGTGGTTTTTTTCTTTTCTTTTCTTTTTTTCTGTTTGCTTGTTTTTTGGTTTTTTGGTTTTTGCTTTTTTGTTTTTTCAGAAATGTAATTTTCTGTGGCATGTTAACTGGTGCACATCATGTAACCTGTCTGGTGAGTAACCTAGAATAGGGGATGAATTCTAGGTACTGTGTGTATTGGCTGACTTCAGGGTAAACCATTTTGATATAATCATGCATTTTAGGAGCTTCTCTGCCACAACTGCATGTGACATCTACGTGACCTGGAGGGCTTGGGTAGAAGAGCATGGAGCTACCAATGGTGGGCCCCAAATTGATAGCAGGTAGCATCTTCCAGGCTTAGGTGGTACCCAGCTTGGGTCCTCAGAGCACACCCCAAAGGGGTTGAGAGCAGAGCTCTAGCTTCTTACTATAAAGTTCATTTGCCTAGAAAAGAAGCGCTGAAAGCCAGTTTTTAGAACCTTTGTGCAAATAACCAAAGCCATTGACTTGGCCAGGAAAAGGTGAGATAAATAAATCGTTTTCAGAATGAAAGTTTCCCTTTGGTTGTCATTATTGCCAAATGGGTGTCCGGTGCTTCCTATTTTGGAATGTGCTCAAAAGCCTGTAGGCCAGGGGAAGGTTCTATCTGTGGGGACTGTAACAGGACAGAAAAGGCAGAGCAGGAAGGGGCCTCTGGAAAGCATTTGGTCTGACCTCTGCCTCCAGGAGGCTGAAGTTCATTCAGTCCCTTAATGTTCACTGTGACCGGGTGCCACTCCAGACTCTGCTGGATGCTAGGAGTTTCTAGGAGGGGTGGTCCCATGGGTTAAGACAGCTCTGTAAACAGAATCAATACAGTGCCCCCATTGGTTGTATTTATATATCCCACATAAATTGAGTACCAACAGGTGCTGGGGGTGCATCAGTGAACAAAGTGCTTATACGCTTGGATTTGACGTTTGTAAGCTTAGGACAGTGCCTCATTGTGCTAAGGCAGGAAAAAAGTCATATATATCCAATAGTGGTAAGTTCTTAAAAAGAGAGAGAGAAGCGGGTATTGGGGAGGGAGGTGTTGCTGTTTGATATAGGGTGGTCAAGTGACATACCTGATACGGTGATGTTTGAGCAAGGATGGGTGTGTGTAATATACACAAGGATATCTAAGGAAAAAATGTTCTGTGCTC
This sequence comes from Canis lupus familiaris, assembly GCF_011100685.1. NCBI lineage: Eukaryota > Metazoa > Chordata > Mammalia > Carnivora > Canidae > Canis > Canis lupus. Next base: position 59,313,823 of record NC_049224.1, read on the forward strand.
TCTGTGGGTGGGACAAACAGGGTAGAGAGCTGAGGAATAGCAGGAGACACAAGTGGTTTGGGAGAAAGTGGCAAATGGTGAGGTCAGAAGGGACAATCGTTCTGACTGCAGGTGACACGGAAATGAAGCTTTAAGCAGAGGAGTGGTGGGACCTGACCAGGAATGAGGAGGTTCACTGGCTGCTGGATTAAGAATTGAAGTTGAGGGCGGAGTGAGGAGCAGACAGCTGGGAGTCCTGGGGCAGGGTGGTCCCTGCAGGCACCGGTGGGTGCATGGTGTTCTGAAGGCATTGCTGAGAGATGATGTGGATGTGTAAGGATCCAGCTGTGTCCCGAGGTTCACGGCCTGAGCACCTGTTGAGGGTAGCCATGTCATCTGTTGAACTGGGGCAGTTTTTTTTTTTTTTTTTTTCTAAATTTTTATTTATTTATGATAGTCACACACACAGAGAGAGAGAGAGAGAGAGAGGCAGAGACACAGGCAGAGGGAGAAAAGCAGGCTCCATGCACCGGGAGCCCGACGTGGGATTCGATCCCGGGTCTCCAGGATCGCGCCCTGGGCCAAAGGCAGGCGCCAAACCGCTGCGCCACCCAGGGATCCCCTGGGGCAGTTTTGAAAGTGAAAGGTGGCCCTAGTAATGATATGGTTTGTGGTCCCAGGCCTGCTGCAGGTGGCCCAGGAGATGTTGTACCCTGTGTTTTTACTGTGGTGGGAGCGCTGAAGAGGGAGTCCACTGAGCATTGGGGGTGTGAGAAAGCTCTTCAGACCCAGTGCCTCCTGGTCTGGACCCAGAACTGTGAGCTCAGCCCTGAACAGCACCCCAGGCACAGGGAACAAGTGTTCTGGAACCCACCCTGGGAGCCTGTCAGTAGGTAGAAATGTGACATGATAGAGGAGAGTTGTGGGGTTTTGCAGGGAGCGGGAGGTAGGAGGCATGCTTGTAGCCATCTGCGTGTGACTTGGAAGAGTTTAAACTTGATCCTGTGTTTCCCTGCTTCTCCACCTGGGGTCTTCGTGCTCTGGGCTGCACCTGGATGTGCTCTCAGTTCTTCATACCAGGAGATATACTGGTATATTCTGAATAGTCAAATGTTTTTGAATGTGTGACAAGAAAAAATATATTTTTAAGTTTTTGAAATGACCTACCACTCGCTAAAAAAAGTCTCAACAGTTGGGGCTGCTTCTGGCTCTGTACCGAGCCCCTAAAGCAGCACTGTTCAAATGTAAAGTGCCTCTGAAACTCCGGGGTCATTTCAAAATGCAGCTTCTAGTCCTGTAAAGGACCTAATGTCATGTATTTCTTACAAGCGCCCACATGATGCCTGTGCTGGTCAAGGTACCACGATTCAAGTAGGACAGGCCTCTGAGGTAGTGGTGGTTAGCTGGAAAGGCTTGAGCAGGTCAACAACACTGTGGTTTAGGAAACTCGCGTGTGGTTGTGGAAGGTGGACGAGGCAAGGCCTGTGAGGCGAGGGTAGAGATCCCACCTCCATGATTGTGCAGGGGAGAACAGAGGACCTGGCCTACCTCCCTGCCTCTGCTTCATTTGGTTGCTCATGATGTTTGTCACCGTTGGAATTGCAACAGCCAATGGCCTGTGGGACCAGCCCCCCAAGTCTGGAGTCCTTTATTAGAAGGACAACTGTATGTTGTGCTCTGGCTTAACCAATTAATGATGCCAGGAGCACCGTGGGTGCAGCTGCACAGAGCTGGGATTGCTGGGGCTGAGGACTGCACACCCCTTCCATAGGAGCCGCAGTTTCTGAGGCCCCTGTCCTGGCTGTCCCCGCAGGCTGGACCATGGGTGACAGCAGCAGTGTCAAATGGAGAGGGGTAGTGGTGAAAATGGGGGGTGGATTCTTGGGAGTCCCCAGTTTTTGAATGTGAGGTCTTTGTTAAGGCAAACATCCTTTTATTTACATCTTAAAATCCATTTCCCTTTCTAACTGGCAGTGGTTAGTATTATCTTTGCTTGCATCAAACTCCTGAGGAATAAAGTCAGTCTCTGGGATGCAAATGGGGTGGAACAGATCCAATTCTAAAATCACTCAAGGACCCGAAAGTGTCCCATCTGTGCTGTCGGCCCACAGCCATGTTCCTACAGCTCCTGTCCAGGGGCAGGCAGCACATTGGACGTCTGGAATGAGAAAACAAAAGTCTATTAGAAGCTACTTGGGGTTTGGTACTGAACATACACATTATCTAATTTTCAGAAATTTGAGAGGTCATTTTATTGTCCTCCTTGTTCAGGTGAGGATGCAGGGGCTGCAAAACCCCCAGGAACTCGCTCTGGAGGAGGAGCTGGCTCTGTGACTCTGGGCCACCAGAAGATGATGGTTTTGCACTCTCTTCTCTGAGCTTCCTTGGGGCTTGACGTTCCAGTTGTCTCCAGTTCATGTCAAGTAAACCACTCAGCCAGTGGACAATTTCAGTGCTGGCCCTCGAGGCAGAGCTTTGAAGACAGGTGTGTCCGGCCTCTTCCTAGGCTTTGGGAATTTAAGGAGAGGCCCAGCTACCCTGGGACTTTCACGTGAGTCCTGCATTAGGACTAAGTCTGTTTAGACAGCAGACAGTGGCTGGGTTCCAGACAGGCCCTGAGACACATTCCCCAGCTGCAAAAGGTACTGAGCAGATGAAATCCACCTTTGGTACTCCCGCATGGTCATCTGGTGACACCCATGATGCAGTTCCTGGGCAGTCAGAGGCATCCTGAGGGGTCGGGGTATATGGTCTGATCACTCAGTGTCCCATGAGTCCCACACTCTAACCCACATGGATTGAACTGCATGGTACGCCCTGTGACTCCGAGAAGGTCAGAGAAGTTCCTTAATGTGCTCCCGTAGAATATGCCTGCCTGACGAAGCAGTCCTCTGTCATGCTCGAGCCGTCAGCTGGAGCAGGCTTGTTGGACTCTCCAATGACCGGCTGTCCATTTTCCCCTTGGTATTCTCCCTTAGTAACTTTCTGGCATCTGTCTGAGAATTCAGTTATCCCTTAAACCAAATCCCAAGTCAGGACCACAGACTGCAAAGGACAAGATGGGCAGACTTCTGTAGTTTCCCACCTCTGACCTTCAGTTTCTGCAGTTTCCCACCTCTAGCTCCTGGTTGTTAGGCTGCTTCACTGCTCCAGCCAGGTAGGCTGTTCTGCTGTTCCCTAGCCATGACAAGCACGTGCTGGCCCCAGGGCCTTTGCCCATGTTGATGCTTCTGACTGGGGCACTCCGTTACCTAAAAGGAGTAAAGATGGTGAGGGAGAATGGGGAGCACTTTGAAGGAGTTCTGCTGTGGAGGAAAACAGAGGAACGAGGTGAGTGGGGAGTAGTTCGAGCGAGGGTTTCTTCTTTGATGTGTGACACGGGGAAGGCACCTGCTGATGGGACCACCCTGGTGCATAGTGGTCCCTAACCCCCTGGCTCTCCATGCCTCTCTCCTGCCCTCCAGCCTCTGATTTAGTTAGCATAAACTTCCCTGCAGTTCTCTCTTAAGCCACCAGAGGTGCATCAGCACTGATCTTCTATTTCTAGAACATTGCCTTGGGGAGCACTCAACTGCAGCCCACATGCCCCTTCCCCAGCAGCCTCCCCGCTTCCCCCTGAGAATCCTGACCTCCACGGTGCTGGAGACCTCCTGCCCTATCTGATAGGGCATCTGACTTCTGATACACCCTGCCCTATCTCACCGACCCCTCCTGAAGCAATCTACTTGATTCTGAAGTTGTGCTGGGTGAGAATGGGTTTATGAGCCGTGATCCAGAGGCCTTCCCCCCCCCCCCCCCCACCGCCCCCCAGGTTTCCTGGGAAGGTGACCTGAAGAGTCCACACAAGATGGCAAGGGTGTGGCTTTCTGGTGGAACAGCCACTCACCTGGTGATGCCGGCGAGCTCACCACCGCTCTGCTACCCCCAGCCCCTGGGCAGCCCTCTCCTGACAGTCCAGAGGCCTCATCTTTCAGGAGGCTCAGGCTTGACCTGCCCTGCCCCAAATGCTACCCAGCAGGTGCCTTGGGCTGGTGAGATGTGCAGGCCGGTCAGCCCTGTAACCAACAGAGGTCGCTGCAGAGCATATCTGTGTAGAGGGTGTCAACAGATCCCTTCTGTTCCTTCTGCCCACAGAAGCTTAGGGTAGCGTTCGGTTTCAGCTGTGCTTGGCAGACCATGAGGTCTCACAGCTGCTCAGCCTCAGTCCACTCACACATTCACCCAGTGGCAGGTTAACAGAGGAAAGACGGATGATTAGAAAAAGCGTTGAATGTGAAAGGCCAAGGCATTTGTGGCTGGAGCACCAGGGTGGAGGATGGCAAGTGTGGGAAGAAGGAAACGGTTGGTCTGTTTAGATCCGGACAGCCGTGTGCCTGGGGAAACGTTGCTGGCTTTCCTCACCCAGGCATGGGGAGTTTCACAAACATGTCGTGGCTTGCAGAATCTGACCGGATGCTGGCCCTCACCATGACCATGACCCCTTCAGTCTTGGCTTCGGATACCTCCATCCCTGTCCTGGCACCACCAGGACCTTTCCCTTGGTTGGGCTCCCTACCCCAGTCATATTGACCTTCCAAGCCACTGCTGGGGCAGTGCTGTGGATCCAGTGTCATTGGAAAGGAGGCCCTGGGGGAGGCTGGAAGGATGGGTGGAGACCCGGGAGGCCAAGAGGATCAAGCCACTGAGCACTTGCTGGGAGGGGCTAGGTGGAAATACAAGGTGCAGATCAAGGCCAACGATGGAGGGTGGTGCTTATGAGCCTAAAAATGGTGTCACTGAATGCCTCGTGCGATGCTGGTTCCTAGAAGCTGGGGGTACATGGACATTTTTCTGGAAGGAATCACAAGCAACTGTTAGTGCTTCCCTTGGAATGGGAAACGGGGGGCCTGGGGAAGGCAAGCTTCTCAGTCTTGATGTGTGCCTTCTAGTCTTGCTGGGTTTTCTAAGCCTGCTCAGGAGCACTGTATTTACCTGTTAATGTCAACAAAAGTTAGCTGAGTAGGGTCCACTATCTTTTTTGGTTGCATTTTACACTTCCCTATATTTAAAACACAGTCCTAAAATTATAAAATAAAAATTTTAAAGACTAAAGGTCAAATGTTAACAGTCTTAAAAACATCCAGCCCTGTGGCCTGTGGTCTTACCTGTGAGTCTCGGAAGGAAGCCTGGGGAGCCCTGGCTCCTGGTGGCAGCAGTTTCAAGTCCACAGTTGCCATGTGCTGGCTGGGGACCTCTGTGAGCCCAGTTCTCTCTGGACTCAAAATGAAATCTAACAAAATAGAAACAAAATGAATCTAAAATGTGCCCATCGCAATCGTGGCCACTGAGGGGAATGGGTTGTGGACTCACTTTCATTGTGTCTCCACAACACCCTGCAAGGCTGGTGCCAGCATGACCATGCATGCGGGTGAGGACTGGGTGCAGGGGTGGAGGTGCTGCAGCCTCCAGACCAGCCTCTCCCTCCCTGTGCTACCCTGCCCACCATCCTCCCTTGAGGAGGAGCCCCTACTTCAGGCAGGGCAGGGGCTGCTGACGAATCTGAGATTGGGGAGTCAGCGGCCCGGCCTCTCCTCAGGCTGGCAGGGCTACCCCCACAGGGTCAGATTGTCTAGTTTCCAAGTTAGGAATAGAAAGCAGAGACTTAAGGAATTGGCTCACACAACTGTGGGGATGTGGCAAGTCCAAAATCACAGAGTAGGCCAGTGACGAGATTGGAATAAGCACTAATGTCACAGTCTCGAGTCCGCATTCTGCAGGCTACCCAGAAACAAGCAGGGTGTCTGTCATAGTCTTGAGTAGACTTCCTCTCTCTCCTGGAAACCTTGGTCTTTTCTCTGGAGGATGTCAATTGTTGGGGTGAAGCCCACCTGCAGAATGGTGGGTCCTCTGCCTCACTGAGTCCAGTAAGCAATGTCTTCACGGCAACATCTAGACATGTAGAACCACGCAGCTGGGCCCTGTAGACTAGCCAAACAGACAACATTAACCATTGTGGCTGTTGGCGGGCAGCCTGTGGGTGGGATGCTGTCCCTCTCCACTACAACCCTTGGGGTGATGCTTCATCTTCTCTCGAGGAGAGAACTGGGCTCACAGAGGTCCCCAGCCAGCACATGGCAGGGGCAGACTCAGACCCAGCCCTGTCTTTTGGGGGCCTCAGAGAACTCGGCATGGACCTCGACGCGGCCCTGGTGGATCTAGGAAGTACAGTGTGGGGACAGGCGGCAGGGAAGACCCCCTATGCTTCTGCTTAAGACAGAGACCTGGGGCAGGGTGGGGGGGGATTCATGCTAATGTCAGGAGGATCTCATGAGAGAGCCATCTGAAGGGCATTAACACATTATAGGGTCATAGGGTCAGCCAGGCCTGGGTTTGAACACACAGAAACGTGTCCTGAGCGCCCTTTGTCTTGGCCAGCCTGGACTTTTATTCTTATCATCCCAAACTGTCCTGGGTTTTCTGATACCCATCACTTGCAAGTCTTGACTCGCAGAAGAAAACAGCAGTTTCCTGAGGTGTGGCTCTGGAGGAGGCCAGAGGTGAGCCCTATGTGCTCTGGGCTGGAGGCTGTGGGGCTCCAGCCCTCCTGAGATGGCAAAGAGGGTGGGCTTTTTCTCTCCATCAAAGCCCTTTGGCAGCATTTAACTGAGGCAGGAGCTGGAGTTAAGGGGCTGTGTGGTGGGAAACCCCAAGGATTTCAGGCTGTCTCCAGAAGGTAGGAGAGCAGCAGGAAGTCTCCCTCTGAGGCCCCACAAAGGAGCCACCCTGCTGACACTGTGATTTTGGACTCGCAGGCCTGTGAGAGAAGCAATTTCTGCTGTTCTCAGCACCTAGTTTGTGGGCATCAGCCCTGGGAACGGAGCCTGTTGGGAGTGCTCTCAATCACAAACCCCAAGAATCCACATGGTGGCATCACAGCTGCTACTGCTCCGGGTGTCACGTCCAGACCTCAGAAGGCTCCAAAGGGGGGTGGGGGGGTGGCAGGTGGAGTCCTTTTGCTTTCTAGACTGAAGAAGGATTTGCAGGCGGCTGCGCCGGGGCCCAGGGCTCATTGCCCCCTTCCCCGGGAGCCATGTGCCTAGGCTTGAGACCAGGCCCCTGCCCCCGCGGCTCTGTGGTTTGACACCCCTGACACTCAGCTTGTCCTCGAGAAACTCATTTTCTCAGCTCCCCCCACCTCCTCCCTCAGCAAATATTTGTCTGATACATTACCGTGGATAAAAACGGTTTGATACCAGGGCTGTTTGTGCAGTGAAACTGGAGAGGAGCCTAGGCTGGCTCACCCACATCATTGCCCTGAGCCACGGTTTCCCCATCTGCAAAGGATGGATCAGAGGGTGAGGCCCCTCCACTTCCTTCTCTCTTCACCCTGTTGAGGCCTCTCCCAGTTCCCCGATGTGCTTTGGGCAGGGGCTGTGGGACTCCCCAACTGGCATCCCTGGAGGGCTCCTTACTCTACAGCTTCCTTGCTGGCCTCCCTGCCTCCAGCCTCATCCTCCTCATCCAAATCTCATACCAGCTGCTGAGTTAGCCTAAAAGGTAAATCCTACCAGATCTCTTTCAGCTGAAAACCCTCCAAGACCCTGAGTCTCTAGCTGTGTGGCCAGCTGGCAAGCTTTGAACCAGCACAGCCCCCTGAAACTGCAGCTCTAGGGCAGCGGGGCCCTGAAGCCAGCATTTAAAGTCACTGAGGAGCTCTGCTGTGCTGCAAGGGCTAGGAGCCCCAGGCCTCTGGGACAGGGCCCCAGCGAGGCCTGCCTGCAGGGCCTTTCCTGCTCCATGTCCTATTCCCTCCACAGCTCCTCCCCAGCTCTCCAAAGCGGCAGTTCTTCGTGTCTCTGCTCTCTGCTGCATTCGCCATCAGTCCCATCCCATCCCCACGGGGCTGGCTCTTGCACACCAGCGTCCCGCTGTGGGCTTCCCATCATTGTCTAGGTGCTGCCTGGGCTAGGGCCTCCTTGCCTATGCGCTCCCACCTCCCTGTTGTGGGCCTCTGCCACCCAGGCACTCCAGAGGCCAGGGTGTGCACCCCCCGCAGCCGGGAGTAGTGGCGGTGGGGAGGGAGGGCTGGGGGACTCAGAACTTGCACCAACATGGTTTGGGGCCTGTGCTGACCTGGGGCCACACACGAGGGGCCTTCGGTCATGTTTGCTGAGCACAAACATCCTTCTCAGGGGGGCCTGGACTCCAGAGTCAAGTTCACGGTTCTGGGGTTTCCCGGGGCAGGTCCTCCCCACACATGCCTTTCCCCAGAGCTCCTGGACCCACAGAGCCATTTCCTCAGAAGTAGGGCAACATCCTGGGCTTCTGGAGAGTGGGCAGCCTTCTGTCTCAGGGTAGGGCCTCCCTGGTGACAATCCCCTGGGCCCCTCTGTCTTTCTCGGTGGTTCCTCTTTGCCCCGCGTAAAAGCTCGTAATTCCACTTCTTCATCTGGCCTCTGGTGCTGGATATGGGAGGGCCAGCAAGCAGAGGTCTGGCCCTATGGTTATGGGGAGCATAAAGTGGGCTGGGCCGGGGGGGGGGGCGGTCTGTGCCAATGCAGGAGCACTTTTCTCTCCCAGCTCACCCTGCTCAGAAGAGCCATGCTGGTCCCTTCCCAGTAAGCTGGGGGCTGGGCCTGTGGAGACACAGTCTCCCAGATCTGTGACCCCAGTCTGCTTCCTTGCTGACCCTGGAGGCCCCCCAGAATCGCCATCTATAAAAGAGGGCCTGGCACCAGTGATCTTGGGGCACCCAGGCCCAGGGTGGGAAGAAAAATCACCCCGCAATGGTCAGGGACAGAAAGGTGTTTCTGCATGATGCAATTCACAGTTGCTAGGGAAGAAACGAGCTTTCCAGGGTGCCTGGGTGGCTCAGTTGTCTGCCTTTGGCTCAGGTCATGATGGGGGGGGGGGTGTCCTGGGATCTAGCCCCCCCCCCTCAGGCTCCCAGCTCAGCAGGGAGTCTGCTTCTCCCTCTGCCTCTGCCCTTCCCCCTGCTCACACACTCTTTCAAATGAATAAACAAACTAGCTTTCCAGATGAATGCAGTGTAAAAAAACAAAATTCAACTCTGTACATTTGAAGACTTAATTAGCTTTGTTAAGCGATTCAGGAACCAGATGGCCCCCCAAGTAGCAAGTAGATGGGAGCTCCCAGGGGTAGTACAAAATGGAAGGTTTGTATAGAAGAGGGAGAAGGTCATTTATTACAATCCAGTAAAACCCTTGTCCTGAGACCCTTCAGATGCATGTCGGTGGGTCATACGCTTGGGCGATGATTGCCAACATGGATCTTGGGGGGTAGAGATGAAGGAAGTTTCTAAAAGAATTTTGTATGTCCCAGTAGACTGACAGGATCCTGGGCCTGGGCTAGGCTTGCCTTTTGCCCTCAGTATCAACATCGAGGCACCTGAGCTCCTGGAGGAATGTCACTCGACCTGTTTCAACTTCTCAGTGGGCTGTAGGTAGTTTTTCTTTGTAACAGCAGTTTCTGTTAAATGTTTAAGAGTGAAGAGCTGGTCTGGGAAGTTAGCCGTGTCCCGTCGTGTCACCACCATGCATCTCCTATTGAGGGGAGCGAGCTGCTTAGTGACCTTCATCCCTGCATTTCTTCCACCTGTGTTCACTCTACCAGTGATAATCTAACCACTTTTTTTTTTTTAATGCCTACAAAGATCTCCACCAAGAGAGGTCTTTGAGTGACCTTGCCTTGACTTTTGCAATGATTTTGAATACAAAATGTTGGAAAAAAACCACACACTCATCACTAAAATGTTCTAGGGTGGGGGAGAAGCATCCTGTTTCAGCAGGGAAGGTGACTGTTCTTTGAGAAGGCCAGGGAGGACCAGCGCTCCGCAGGTGCTGCACTGGCACCCCGCGCCCCGGCTCCAGGGAAGCCCTGTCCTAGAGAGCACAGGCCGGCACCTCCTGGGCCCCTCCTGGCCCCACGCCGGGCCCCTTTCTGTGCCAGGTCTTCAGCCAAGAGGGTCTGGCAGCCTCTCCCGTTCGTCAGGCTGCTTGGTGCCCGCTCTGTGATCCTGCCTTGTCCTTGGGCCCAATCTGTCTCCCACTTGCCTCACCGCGGCTGTAGCAAGAGTCAGGAAGTCCCCTCCCCATCCTGACGCCTGACCCAAGTTCCTCATCCCTGCTCAGACGGGTAAGCCCTGGCCTGCCTGCGGCCAGAATCCCCCCAACCTGTCTGCCTCCTCAGTAATCTCCCACTCTGTGACCCCCCACTGACTCTGCTCCTGGGCATCCCTGCCAGCTCTGCTGTGGGTGGGCGCTGAGCCAGTGTCCCCACTGTTGGGATAGTCATGAGCCCTGTTGCAACAGCCCTGAACACTTACTTCCCTTTCACCAACTGTCACCACAAGGCCTCTGACACCCTTTTGTGGTGCTGCCGAGGCTCCAGGCCTCAGGATTCCCTCTGGAGGCTCCCCCTAGCTCCCTCCATCTGCTGGGGACCCGGAGTCTCATCCTAAGAGGGACTTGCCCAGCACAGCAGAGTGGGCTGACCATATCTGCTCCCAAATGACCACCTACGGGGCCACGCTGAGCCTCCCCTGCAGGAGACCTGGGAAAGGCAACGTGTCCAAACGAGAAAGGACTGGTGGAAGACGGGCTGCTCCCCACCAGTGCCAGGCTGGGGCTGAGCCCGCTGCATGGAAATGGCTTCATCTCCCTTCCACCGACCTCCAAGCTCTGTCCAGGGGCTCCCTCTGCCAGGCCCTGCAGGCATCTCCAGCAACAGCCCCGTGACCTATGCCACCTCTGGGGAGCGAGGGAGGGGCAACTCTGTGCTCCCAGAGTCCTGGCTTGGTCACAACCTGGCACCGTCCATCAGGAAACAGAGACAGCCTTCAGGTCTGGAAATCACACGGCCCCCCAAGCCCCCCGCCCCCAGCATGGCACAGGGAGATAGTAAGAACAGGCAGGGGTTTCTGAGGAGCCTGGCAGGGCAGGCCAGGGTGGCCCTTCACCTGCTTGGGGGGCTAGCAGTGTCTGCTGTGGGTTTGGGGAGCGGGACTGAGGCACCTGTCCTCTGCGTGCTCCGTGGGGTGTTCTGCACAGCACCACAGGAGCAAAATCCTGCTCTTTCTGCCATTTCCTCAGGCGGCCTTCCTCATGCTGGGCCCCTGAGTGCCAGACCCGCCTCCGCCACTGCATGGGGCCAGATGTAACCGGATAGGACTGCTCCATCCATTCCTTGCTCATTTAACAAATGCTCGCCAGGCACACCCCTCCTCCACAGACCCCCTTGTCCCCTGACCCTTGCTCAGTAAATCAGTGATGAATGACCCCAGGACACACGGAAGCACAGGGAAATATGGGTGCCCTGAGGTGCAGGCTGGGGGGAGGCTTCGGACAGGAAGTCTCTGTGATGCATTTCTTCAGAAGTGAGCAATGCAGAACGGGGAGGGGCAGGGCAGGGTTTGCTGCTTGGTCCAGCCCGCTGGTCGCACCCTCTGTCAATAGAGGCTGGCCTTTATAAAGCTCCAGAAAGCCTCTGGGGAACGTTTCCTCCGTCACGCCAGCTCCCAGGGGGAAGGTGGGTCCACATCCAGCACCATGACCGAACTGGAGACCGCCATGGGCATGATCATTAGCGTCTTCGCCCGGTACGCAGGGGTGGAGGGCAGCAAGCAGAGCCTGACCAAGGGGGAGCTGAAGGTGCTCATGGAGAAGGAGCTCCCAGGCTTCTTGCAGGTGAGGGCCCACGGAGAGGGTCAGGGAGGACAGTGGGAGCACTGACCTGGTGGGGGCACGTGGGGAGGGCAGGGAGGACAGTGGGCCGGAGGGCAGGGAAGGCCCAAAGGGCTGCATGGCTGAACTGCCCTCCACCAGGGCTAGAGCCTCTGGAAGGAGGAGCCCCCCCACCCCAGGAATGGATCGGCTGCCCTGGGGGAGAGCCAGGAGCAGGTGTGGCTCCTGGGTCAGTCCTTGAAACCTGGAGTTGGAGCAGCAGTTCACTTGCTGCCAGAGTGGGGGGGAGCCCAGGGGGAGAGGGTGCCAGCCTGAACTGGGCTGCAGGACTGGGGGGGATCCAGGACCCACGGTGAGGTTGGGTGTGCTGGCCCCTCACAGCTGCACCCCTCTGAGGCTGCTGGCCACAACCACTCCTGCTGTCCCGTCTGCTCTGGCCGTCCTCCCAGCATTCCCGGGCCTGGTGTTAGTGGGGCTGACGGGGGTACAGACGCGAGGAGGTCCCACCCTGGCACTTTTCTGCCCAAGGGAGGCCTCCTCCGGGGACCTCAAAAAAGAGGCCCCGCCCTCCTCTGCCTCCTCCCTTCCTGCTCCCGCTCCTCCTTTCCCCACTATGCTCCTCTCAGTTCTTCACCCTCCAGCTGCTCTCCTGTCCCCTCCTCCCTCACTTCCTCCCCTTCCATCCTCCCCTCCTCTCCCTTTCCCCTTGCTCACCATCCATCTCTTCCTCTCTGACCGGGAGCTCTCAGCTCCAGCTTCCCTTCTTTCCCACTTCTCCCCTCGCCCTCCTGGCTCCCCTGGAACCCACCAAACCCCACTTAACTGCCCTCTAATGGGTCTACCCTGAGCTGATTCTTAAAAATGGAAGCCTAAAAGTTTCAGTCTTCAATTCAAACACAGTCTTTCAATATGTAAGGGCAGTGAGGATACAGTTCTTTAAATGAAGTTTGTTTTTGTCTACTATAAATACGTGTTTCTGGTAGAAAATGTAAAAATACAGAAATGTGGAGGCAAGAAATCCCCACCCAACACACTCTCCCTCTCTCAGCCTTTTCCCTTTGCAGGAGCTGAAAGCTGATGTGTGTCAAACTCTAGAGATGCAGTTTAATTTCTTTTTGAACTTAGAGCAGAGTCTCAAACTCCAGTGCTCACAGAAGGCCCCTGCCCGGGGTGGGGGTGGGGGACTGGGCGTGGGGACAGATGCTCTGATAAACTGCCAAGTTTGAGTCTAACCCGTGGGGATTTTAAACCAAAAGTTTGGGGATTGCAGGAGGGGCAGAGGCAAGTGGCTTGGGAACACAATTTGAGAACCAGTGGTTAAGGGGGGGATCCTAACGAAGGAACTTGGCAAGAGCAGGGGCTCAGGGCTGCCGTCTCCGGGGTCCAGCTGACACGGAAGCCCAGCCTGGGGTGCAGTCAGAGCTGCCATACTGGGGGGGGGGGAGCTGTTGGCTACAAACCTCAGGAGCCCCAGTGGGTGGCTGTGGGGCACTGGGCCAGGGACACCCCTGCACAGGGTGGTCCTTGGTGAGGCCGCACACTGGGGCAGACTCCCGTAGACTGCCTAGAGCCTTGGCATGCACACGCACACACACACACCCTGCCCACCACTGCCCCCCTACCGGGGTACCCGGGGAGGGGGAACTCTGTAGCCCCAACTTTCCCTGCCACCCCCCCACACACCACAGTGCCCAGGGGCTCTGCAGCCCCAGATTTCCCTGTGTCCGGGCTGGCCCTGAGGATCAGAGGCTCACTGCCTAGGAGGGTGTAGAGCACAGGCCCCCATGTGATCTGGTGAGGTGACGCGGCAAAGCTGGTGGGTACCCCCTCTACAGCATATCAAAACAGGCCAAAGGACACCCTCTCCCCAACTGGCCAGTGAGACACACGCTGCCTCCTGAGCTGCATGACGCAGTTCTGACCGGCCCTAGATCCAAGGGTGGGTCCCAGCAGCTCGCAACTGCCCAGAGCCCCGGGACTCGGGCCTCAGTGCCCCCAACGCCCTCACCCCCATCCCACCCTGCCAGCAGTGGCGCTGACCCCGGCCTCTGTCTCTAGACTAAAAGGGACAGGGACTCCGTGGACAAACTGCTCAAGGACCTGGATGCCAACGGGGATGCCGAAGTGGACTTCAGCGAGTTCATCGTGTTTGTGGCCACGCTCACGGCCGCCTGCCACCAGTACTTCGAGCGGGCGGGGCTCCCCTGATGCCCTGCAGGCTGGCTTCCAGAACCCTCTGGGCCAGCATCAGTAAAATACTTGTGAAAAGCTCCCCGTCTGGTGGAAATGGATTATTTCCTGACCCCTTCAGCGCCCCCACCCCCAACACAATGAGTCCGTGGATTTGTCACTTCGTGCTCCTGCCCAGGGGGGAGATGAAGAGGGTAGGATGCGGGTCAGTGGGTAGGGGGCTACCTCCGGACTGCTCCCCGTGCTCCAGCAGACCGAGGCCCCGCTCCTGCTTCTGCGGGTGGGTCAGCACCCTGAGGGTGCCACCCTGTGCTGGACCCTCAGAAGCCCAGGGGACAGCGGGACAGCCACTCCTCAAACCTCGGAAGCCCGGGGGACAGCAGGCCAGCCACTCCTCAAACCCCCACCCCGTTTCTCCAAACGCATTTTCAAGTCGCAGCTTTTTAACGCACTGATACTAGGTTTGGAGGTTTCGGTTTTTGCCACAAAGGCTGTAAAACACAGTAACAGAGAAGAACTGAATGACAGGAGGGGTGCCTGGTGGCTAAGTCGGTTGAGTCTGACCTCTGCTGGGGTTATGATCCCAGGGTGGTGAGATCAGTCATGGGAGGGGCTCCCCACTGCACAGGGAGTCTGCTTGTCCCTCCCCCTGTCCCCTCTCCCCTATTCGTGCTCCCGCCAATGCACTCGCTGTCTAATAAAATCTTGAAAGAAAAAAGAAATGTATGACCCGTGAGGACTACAGTCCCTGCTGAACTCTGGCCCTCACGTGTTTTTCTAGCTGCCTGCCACCACGTTTGCAGCATGGGACACTGCCTTTAGAAAGAAAGGACGCCGGGTGGCGCAGCGGTTTAGCACCTGCCTTCGGCCCAGGGTATGATCCTGGAGACCTGGGATGGTGGAGCCTGCTTCTCCCTCTGCCTGTGTCTCTGCCTCTCTCTCTCTCTCTCTCATGAATAAATAAGTAAAATCTTAAAAAAAAAAAAAAAAATAGAAAGGACGTTTAGAAACACGCCCCAGGTGAGGTCGAGGTCGTGGGTGTAAGGCTGGTAACCGGACCTGGTTTTGAGGCGCCCATCACCTTTGCAATACCAGCAGCAGAGGTCTCCCCTCGGCTTTGAAGTCGTTCCCACCAGAGCAGAACCCCCGGCCGCACCCCCGGCCGTGCTGGGGCAGCCCTGGGAGGCGGCACGGGCCCTGGGTAAGCAGCCAGCAGGCGCCCTGACCCCAGCCCAGAGGTCCTGATGCCCCAGGGCTGCGACCCCCCCAGATTCCGGGACATACGAGACCACAGCGCTTAAGCCACATTTAGCCAGTATCAGCCCCAGAACCACCCTGTGGTGCATACTTGTCCTTCGTTCTGTCTGTTCCACATCTGCACCCCTCATTGCTTACGCACCTTGGGCCACAAGTCTGTCTAACCGGTCTGGTTGAAAATACCAGATTCCTGCAACAAGTGTTGTCACATGACCTGGAACCCACCAATCGGAGTCACCCGTGCCTAGTCTGACAAGAGCTAGTGATGCTAAGGGAGGGTTCAAGGAGCCAGGTCTACTCAGGCAGGGTAGAGGCAAGGTGTTGGGGCAGAAGCGGGCATGATGAACTGAACCGTCCTGAGCTCAGAGGCAAGGCAAAGTTCCTCTCCGTCCAGTTCTGCAGTGTGGGCTGTTCCTGGAAGCGGCACCCTGAACCTCTTCCTGAGCCCTGGAAACTGCCTTACCTGTCCCGGGTCAGCTTCTGTGCCCCTAGGAACCCTGACCGATTTCGTCCATAAAGCTCTCAAATTCGTTATTTGAAGGCAAAGAATGTGCAACAGCAATAGTTACTGTAATAGTTAATAATTTTAATAACTATTCCATATATAATAACACATTACCATATATAATAACAGTAGTGACTTTATTAGTAATTCTTAACCAAAAGGAAAAAAGGCAGACTTTTAAAAGGATGAATCTGGGGCAGCCCAGGTGGCTCAGCGGTTTAGCACCGCCTTCAGCCCAGGGCCTGGTCCTGGAGACCTGGGATTGAGTCCCGTGTCCGGCTCCCTGCATGGGGCCTGCTTTTTCCTCTGCCTCTGGGTCTCTGCCTCTGTGTGTCTCTCATGAATAAATAAATAAAATCTTAAAAAAAAAGAAAGAAAATGTGGAAAATTAAAAAAAAAGGATGAATCTAGAAAGAACTTCCTGACAAATTCAGAAACATTGCTGGCTTACAGACCTGGTTGCCTTCTGCTGTTCACGATAAATACTGAGTAAAAGATAGAGACTGGTGGCTACATTTCAGAGACAACATTGAGCTTTTATTTATTTATTTATTTAAATTTATGATAGAGAGAGAGAGGCAGAGAGACAGGCAGAGAAGCAGGCTCCATGCACCGGGAGCCCGACGTGGGATTCGATCCCGGGTCTCCAGGATCGCGCCCTGAGCCAAAGGCAGGCGCCAAACCGCTGTGCCACCCAGGGATCCCAACATTGAGCTTTTAAAAAGGTCTTGGGGCACCTGGGTGGCTCAGTCAGTTGAGCATCTTACTCTTGGTTTCAGCTCAGGTTGTGATCTCAGGGTCATGAGATCAAGCCCCATGTCAGGCTCAGCACAGAATCTGCTTAAGATTCTCTCTCCCTCTGACCCTCCACCCTATGCTCACTCACACTGTCTCTCAAATGAATAAATATTTTTGGTTTATTTTATTTTATTTTATTCATTCATGAGAGATACAGAGAGAGAGAGAGAGAAACAGAGAACACAGGCAGAGGGAGAAGCAGGCTCCATGCAGGGAGCCGGATGTGGGACTCGATCCCGGGACTGACTCCAGGATCAGGCCCTGGGCCGAAGGTGGTGCTAAACTGCTGAGCCACCCAGGGATCCCCCTGAATAAGTATTTTTAAAAAATAAAAAGGTCTTTAGCGTTCTTTTATTAATCACTTTAGAAATGTTCTAAATTTGGAAACTTATGGAAATCACAAGCTTACAGAAGTTAGAGTACAAAGAATTTAATTTTTCAGAAGGATCTGAGAATAAGCTGCTGACATGATCCATCAGCCCGAGTACTTGAGTACGACTGTCCCCCACAAGGCACTCTCCTACAGAATCACAGTGCAGCCACTGAGATCAGGAAATGCACATGGACACACGACCACCAGCCCATCTCAAGACCCCATTCAAGTTTTGCCAATTGTTCTAACAGCATCTTTTATAAAGCAAAGGATCACGTTTATAGCAAACACGCCTCACTGCTGCATTTAGTTCTCGTGTCTGTTTGGTCTTCTTCAATCAGGAACAGTTCCCCAGTTTCACAGACCTTCGTGACCTTGACACTTTCGATGATTACAGGCTGTTATTTTGTAGAGTTTCCTTCCATTTGAGTTTATCTGATGTTTCCTCATGACTCAGGTCTGAGTTGGCAAGAAGTGATTCTTAAGCACTATCACTGTTACCACCACTGTCTGTTCTGATGACCACACTGCATCCCGTTTGGCAGCGGGGCCCATTCAAGCTGCGCTCTGTGTTCTGACCTATCCCAACCTTGTCTGAACACCCCTTGCTTTCTGTCACAGCAAGGTATCTGGATACATCTTATGCTCTCCCTGCCCTGGCTCTAGAACTGACCATTTCTCCAAGCACTTCTAGTTCCTTTTAGTGGAAAAGTAGTATTTAGAAGGGAAGATGATGGGGCGCCTGGGTGGTGCATTCTGTTAAGCATCTTGGCTTACAGATGCTTGGTGCACTCATGGTCTTGGCTCATGTGGTGAGGTCAGGGTCCATCAGGCTCCGCACTCAGCAGGGATTCTGTCTGGGATTCATTCCCTCTGTGTCCCCTGTCCCTCCCTTCTGTGTACATGTGAGTGCTCTCTCTCTCTCTAAAATAAAATAGGGCACCTGCGTGGCTCAGATGGTTGTGTGTCTGACTTCAGCTCAGGTCATGATCCCATGGTCCTGGGACTGAGCTCTGCATCAGACTCCCTGCTTAGCGAGGAGTCCAATTCTCCCTCTGCCCCTCTGCTGCTTGTGCTCTCCCAAATAAATAAAATCTTTAAAAAATAATAAATAAAAATTAAATTAAATTAAAAAGCCAAGATCAGAGAGCCAGGAATGCTCATTACTACTGGGGTGTCACTGCTTCCTGCTGCTTCCAATAGGCAGAATGTGAGAATATTTGTGTGTACATTAATTCGTATACACACATTATGGTTCTACATCGTTGTATAATATATACACAGAACCAAAAGTTCACTCAGATACCTCTAACTTCAATCCAATATCACGGAGTTCATTCTGGCATTCTTTTCTCATATTTCTCTCCCACTGCTGGCACCCCTTTTCCTGCATGGAAAACTTTTCCCTGATAAGCCTCTGATCCTTGTGCCAGTCTGACCCTGAATGCACACCGTCTCACCCCTTGGGCTGAGTCACATCACAGGTCTGGCCTCCTCTCTGGATGCCCTCCTTACCCCCTTCAGGCTCTGACAAGCTGCACGGAGTTGTCCCCATGTGTGGCTGCTCCCCTCACCCCACTTGGGCTCTGACCCCTGATCACCTTGGGGACTCCTAACCCTGCCTGGGTTTTCATTTCCCAGGTTGGGTTTCCCTCCCTCCAGCCACACTCCATAGATGTCTTCACCCTGCTTGGAGGGCTCTGACCCCTATGCCAGGCTGCCCCTCTGTAGGGATGTCCTCTCCACCCTGCCCAGGCTGAGCCCTGACCTGGGCCACTGTGGCTCCCTATTCCTCACCAAGACATCTACATCGGGCTGTTTGAGTGTGTAGTCTGCCCTCATTTGGTGATTTTATATTTACAAACTTGCCCACTCAGTAAAATATATTTGTAGCCCCAAAATCAATACTCGTGGAGCTTTCCTGGTCACTCACTGACATGTACAGCTGAGGGAGAATGACGTGGAACCCTGCCTTCTTGTTTCTGCTCACCTCGTACAAGTGTCTTTCTCACAGTCTGCATTTGGGAAGTGGAGGGGTTGTTGGTGACTTCAGTTTGAAATGGGCTCCAAGCCTAAGTGCTGAAGTTCTTCCCAGCATTTCTAACCACAAAAATAGTGAAGTGCCTTACAGAGAAAACACGTGTGTTAGATAAGATTCCATGAAGCGTGGGTTACAGTGCTGTTGGCTGGGAGTTCAACATTAATGAATCAAAAATATGCTAAATAAGGTATCTTCAAACACAAACACACATAAAACTAGGTTATTTTTTTTTAAAGATTCAATTTATTTATTCATGAGAGACAGAGAGACAGAGAGAGAGAGAGGCAGAGACACAGGCAGAGGGAGAAGCAGGCTCCATGCAGGGAGCCCGATACGGGACTCAATCCCAGGACTCCAGGATCACACCCTGGGGATGAAGGCAGATGCTCAACCGCTGAGCCACCCTGACATCCCAAAACTAGATTATGTATTGTTCGGTTGATGACAATGTGGCCAGACCTTGACAGAAACCTAAGCCTGTTCATCCCTTAGAGGCAGTGATCCATATTTGCTAACTCAGTGCTCATGGTGTCTTTATCACAAATGACAAGCACCGACTGTCTTCACAGACATGCACACAACTCTAAGAATTGCATCCAACTGGCAAAACTGCAGCCCTGCACATACCGAGTACCTACATTCTCTGTGCCCTCACGCAGGGAGTGGAGTGTGAAGACCCCACACCCTGAAGCTGCAGAGGCTGTGTCCAGACAGCAGACATTGACAGAAGGAGGAGTTAGAGTCTGTAAGAGGTAAGAGGAAGGCTAGTCACAAGGAAGATGAACATCTTAAATGTGAACATTTGAGGACGAGGGAGAGGGCTCACTTCTGGGTAGTGACAGAGGAAAACCAGAGTGAGCCCACGCTGAGGGATGGAGAAATCCTTGTACATATGAGAAATATATATGGGGCGCCTGGGTGGACTCTTGGTTTCTGCTCAGGTCATGATCTCAGGGTCGTGAGATCACGCCCCACGTTGAGCCCCGAGTCAGGCTCCACACTCAGTGCAGAATCCTAGAATTTCTCTCTCCCTCTGACCCTCCCACCAGCCCCTTCCTGCAGCATATTCCTTCTCGCAAATAAATAAATAGGAAAAAACAAAAACAAAAACAGAAAGAAAGAACTAACTACATATTTCGAATGAATGAATGTCTTTAGCACTCATCTCTAGGTAACATGCTACCAATTTCTCCTGCTTACCATTATCTCCAGCATTAGAATGAAGTTCCAGGGGCAGAACTTTTGGAATGTCCGTTCACAGCCCCCAATGCCTAGAACAGTGTCTGATACATAGTAGGAGGTAAATAATACCGATAAGTAAAGACTTGTGCGGCAAAATGAATTTTGGAAATGGTTATAAGCAGGGACTCAACGTAGCCCAATCTGCTGCTAACTGTGAAGGAGAGGGACTGGCAATAAAACAAGCAGGGAGGCCAGTTAGGAGAGCACTGTGCTAGTGGTCTAGGGCAACTGGAGGGAGGTGGGGGAACCTAAGGTACAATCTGGCAAAGAATCGATGTGTGTCAGTGATAGTGAGGAAGCGGGAAGAGATTGCTGAGGAGGAAGGAGGAATCAAGGACACTGGTTTCTGGCTGAGAAACTTTGGTTTGAATTATTTGCCCTGGTAAGCAGACACAATATTTTTTAAAGATTTATTTTTTAAAAATTATTTATTTATTCACACACAGAGAGGCAGAGACACAGGCAGAGAGAAAAGCAGGATCCATGCAGGGAGCCTGATGCAGGACTTGATCCCAGGACCCCAGGATCATGAGCTGAGCCAAAGGCAGACACTCAACCACTGAGCCACCCAGGTGCCCTTTTTAAAAGACTTATATATTTATTTTTGAGAGAGAGAGAGAGAAAGAGCGAGCAAGGGAGCACACAAGAGCATACAAGTGAGAGGGAGAGGGAGACAAGCAGACTCCGTGCTCAGCATGAAGTCCAACTCAGGGCTGGATCCCATGACTGAGAGATCATGATCTGAGCTGAAACCAAGAGTCAAGTCAAGAGTCAGATGCTCAATCAACCAAGCCATCCAAGTGCCCCACAATTAAATTTACATACCAAATTGGTACACATTCATTCAATGAGCATTGAGTACAACCATATGGCCAATCAAGCATTGGTCTTTGTGCTAGGAATTTAGCAGTAAACAAAATTCCTGTCTTCAAGGGACTGACATTCTATAGGGAGAGGTCAGGCAATACACAAATTAATCATCATGTGGCAGGTAGTGAGAAGAAAAATAAAGGAGCATAGAGAGTAACAGGGATGGCTGTGTTGTTTTTAAAGAGGGAACATGGGGGCCTCTCCGGTAAGACAACCTGTAAGCAAGAAACTTGAAAGGTGGCCTAGTGAGCTACGTGGATAGTGGATAATCACCTGTTCTCAGAAGAAACAGAACTCTGAGAAGTACCGCAACAAAACATGAGTGAAGATTCAGGCATCACAAGCCAGCTGCTGCAAGTGGTGGCTGGAGAATTTCCCAAGCTTTCTGGAAGAGAACACAGAATTTCAGACTCCAGAGCAAAGAGTTTGGGCACGACAGGCTCGTCCATGACAAATGATTTCAGAGCTGCTGACAGAAGGCAATTCAAATTTTCTAGCTGACTTAGAAGTTGTTTGAATTCCACGGACATGCAATCCAATTAGGGGAAAATTTATGAGTTAAAATAGGAAATCCACACAAAGCCCTGTATGCCTCTATGTTACTCTGCATCACAAGCATGAATGAAGACCACCAGCCTGTCACTATAGTGCTCTGCATTAGAGCCAAGGGTTTAAAATGATTCGGAAGACTTAGGGCTCTGACCATGAAGGAGGCTTAGCATCAAGACCTAGGATAATGAAGAGATGAAATGTACTCCAATGAAGAAATATAATCTGTGGTCAGTTAATCAAGAGGAAACATGCATACACTGTGTACATCTATATACCACACACACACAAGTGCAGCAAGTTTTTCACCCTCAACGCATCTATTTCTAAGGGGCGCCTAGAGGGGCACTGGGGGGCTCAGCAATTGAGTCTGCCTTCAGCTCAGGGCATGATCCTGGGGTCCTGGGATTGAGTCCTGCATTGGGCTCCACATAGGGAGCCTGCTTCTCCCTCTGCCAGTGTCTCTGCCTCTCTCTCTCTCTCTTTCTCTCTCGAATAAATAAATAAAATCTTTGAATGAATGAATGAATGAATGAATGAATGAATGAATGAATGAATGAATGAGACGCCTAGGTGGCTCAGTGCGTAGTGTCTGGTCTTTGGTTCAGGTCATGATCCCAGGGTCCTGCGATCGAGTCTCGCATCAGGCTCCCTGGCCACAGGAGTCTGCTCCTCCCTCTACCCCTGACCCCACTCATTCTCTCTCCCCCCCTTTCTCTCTCACACAGATAAATAAAATCTTAAAAAAAAAAAAAATCAGTGACACAACTTATAACTAAATTTCCTGAGTCAAGGTCCATAATATCCCAAAGAGGTGCTTCTTCAGCCAACTCCTGGAATTAAGAGATCATGGAGCAACTAACCTGCAATGCACATCAACAGGCCCCTATGAACCCCCCCAGGGCTGCAGGTCAATTGTTCTTGAGCTTCTAATGCCCCCACTGGCTTCTACTCTCAGAAGTTGTACTGCGCATTCTAGGGCAAGTTCCAGTCCCTTCCACATAGTGCTGAGTCCCTCCTCCTGCTCCCACATCCCTGGCCTCGGCTGGAAAGAAAGCACGTTATGCCCCCTGAGAGACTAAACACACTTTCTAGCATGATGAGGGGCAGGGGCTGGGACCAGGCATCTCTGCTGAGAGCCGAGTGTTTTGTCATATTATCCCCACGGCAGCTGCCATGAGCAATTCTCTCACAGTTCCAGGCTCACAGAGAACCCAAACTTCAAGCAACTTGGTCCCACATGTGGATGGGCAGCAGCACTGAAAGGAGCGTGTCCATTTCAAAGGAAATTTATTAACCCACACAGGGGCCTTGGTCATCTGAACGTCACCTTTTAAAAAAAGGTTTTTGGGACATCTGCGTGGCTCAGTGGTTGAGCGTCTGCCTTTGGCTCAGGGTGTGGTCCCAGGGTCCTGGGATGGAGTCCCACATTGGGCTCCCTGCATGGAGTCTGCTTCTCCCTCTGCCTGTGTCTCTGCCTCTGTGTCTCTCTCACGAATAAATAAAAAAAATGAATAAATAAAATCATTTTTTTAAACGTGTTTTATAGATCTTTGTTTTGCAAGGCGAATGAGCACTTAATTTATCACATGTCTGACTTCAATCTCAAATCTTGGTCAGGTCTATCCTGATAAACTAGAAGGGACTTTATGGGTCCTGGCGATGCCTCTTCCTCTCTCCAGTGTCCCCAGGCTACTTGTAGATGGTCTGTTTGATTTGATACTCAAAACCCTTGTTAACTGAGGGCATTCCGACAGTGAAGCGTATCCCATCATTCTCTATTCCAACTTTTTTTTTAAAGATTATATTTATTCATTCATTAGAGACACACAGAGAGAGAGAGAGAGAGAGGCAGAGACACAGGCAGAGGGAGAAGCAGGCTCCATGCAGGGAGCCCGATGTGGGACTCGACCCCGGGGACTCCAGGATCACGCCCTGGGCTGAAGGCAGGCGCTAAACCATTGAGCCACCCAGGGATCCCTCTATTCCAACTTTTATTTGGGGCCAGCGATGTTGTCTAGATAAACTCACCTGACGGGTGATACCACATACACCAGACGATATGCCACAAGACATAGCTCTATTCCTGTGTCTCACAGGAATCAAAGTTCCAAAATACACACCCAACCATCTTCCAACTGCCTCCCAGTTTTTCCCAGTGCTCCCCAAAGCAGTCTCACCCCAACACTGGGCACCAGCCACACCCAAGCAGTGCCTTCCAGGCACCTCCACAGGTAGAAGATTCTGGCCCCACATCTACAGATGTCCCAAAGTTCCAGACGACAATCAGGTCACATAGCACCAGCAAAACACAATGTTGGCCACGCCCAACATTTTGAACACAGCAAAGTAACAAGAACGAACGTGGCCACTGAAACAACTCTGCATTAAGCCCCATTTCCATTATGAGAGTATTTCCCATACAGTTATTCTTCAGGAATCAAATACACTGGACGATCTAAACCCACATCAGGGTCACCAGCTGATGCCAGCACCCATCTTGTTAGGTCAGATCAAAGGACAAACATTAGAGGTCTTATCGTCCCCAGGCACAGCTGGACGGGCCAGGAAACACACAGACCCAGGTCCAAGAGCTGGAATGCTTGCTGATCATTCAAAGGAACGTGAAGGATGCAACCCCACTAGTTTATGCACATACAAGCAGTTGATCAACACTATCCTAACTACAGAATTACCAGATGTACTTAATCCAAAATCTCCAACATAAGAAATAAAGACATTTCTTAGATTCCAAGTCTCTCGAGAGCAAACAGACTGACCTCCATGGGACCAGAATAACTAAGTAACATCTGTGAACACGACTTGATTTTACCTCCAATCCATCAACTGTGTCCACCTTGTCAGCAGACCCCCGCCCCAAATTTTGCCCTTAAAAACCCTCACTTGTAAGCCATTGGCAGTTTGGGACTTGGAACATGAGCCCCCTGTTCTCCTGGGTGGTACCACACCAAGGAACAGTCTATCTGGCTTCACTGCAAAAGCTCCAAGTCAGTCTTTTACTGACTTACTATGCTTCCAAGGGACGAATTCTCCTGCCCTAAGGGAGACTGTTACATGTGGATTAAAAACCACAGAAACAGGGGTGCCTGGGTGGCTCAGTCGGTGAAGTGTCCACCTTTGGCTCAGGTCATGATCTCACGGTCTTGGGATAGAGCCCTCAGTGGGCTCCCTGCTCAGTGGGCAGCCTGCTTCTTCCTCTCCTCCCCAGTTGTGCTATCTCTGTCTCTCCTCTCTCAAATAAATAAGTAATGAAATCTTAAAAAGAAAAAAAAAACTAACAGAATAAGACAGAATTAAAAAACAGAGTAAACAACAAGCTGTTTCAGCATCCATGAGGGGGCAGCCCATCCCTACCAGATGACCAGAATCCATCAGCTGTGAAGGTAAAGCACAACTGGAAGAAATCTGCCATCAAGACCCTGAGTTTCAGATTTCTGGAGTGGTGTTTAAAAAAAAAAAAAAAAAAAAAACCTAAAAAAAACTTACCCACAAGAATGTCACTTCTTTCAGACTAGGTCCTCCGACGCATCTGTCTTCTAGAAGAACCTGGGCATTTCCGGCAAAGGCCTACAGCTTCACACTTCTCCGTTTCTTTCCCTGTGTTCTCACCCTCCCCTATTCTGCTCCATGGGCCAGATTTTCTTTGGTCTCCCCAGCACCACCCTCCTTAGCGCCTAGGCGGCTCTACCTCCAGCAGCTGTCCCTTTGGAAGGGGCTTTTCAGTTTTCCAAAGACGAACCTGAAGTTATTCTAATTTTTCTCTAATGACCAGCGGAGGTTGGGGGAAGCCTCAAAAATCATGAACACCTAGCCAAGGTAGCACGCACTCATTTTCCTCTTGACCTCAACTTTGCTCCCACTGCCCAATTTATGACACAGTAGGACTGAGGCTTCGCCTTCACCCCTACAATAAGACCACCACCCCGGAAGCGGAAGCTGTTTACTCGGGCCACTGCGGGGGTACTTGCAGCCATCACCGGGGTGGGCGTGTTTGCGGCACTTTCACGACAAGGCCCGGCCTCTTTACGGCCACACCTGGGCCCACTCCTGTGTGCGGGTGCGCGCACGCAGAGGGACCCTGCCTCGGGCGCGCGCACGTCCTCCACCACCTGCTTCCCGCGCCCTGCCCTGCCTCCCTTCTCCAGTCAGCCTTTGGGAGCCTGGTAGTGCTTTGATTACCTCCTCCGCTAGGGCATCCCTAGGCTTTTTCTTTTTCTTTATTTTATTTAAAAAGATTTTATTTATTTATTTATTATTTAAATGCCTTGGACAAGATTTATTTATTTATTTGGTTAACTAGGGATCGTGATGTCCGGGTCCTGGGATGGAGTCCTGCATCGGGCTCCCACGGGGAGCCTGCTTCTCTTTTTTTAAAAAAAGATTTTATTTATTTATTCAACAGAGAGAGACAGAGCACAAGCAGACGGAGAGGCAGGCAGAGAGAGAGAGAGAAACACGCTCCCTGCGGAGCTGGGTGCCCGATGGGGCTCCATCCCGGGACCCTGGGATCATGACCTGAGCTGAAGGCAGACGCTCTACCAATTGAGCCACCCAGGCGCCCCTTTATTTATTTATTTTTTTTAAGTGAAAGCAATTCTCCCTCCCTTGAATTTGAATAAGATGGGCTGATGTTTACTGCTCTAAGTGCTTAGATTAGGAACACGTGGGTGGCTCAGTGGTTGAGTATAGGCCTTTGGCTCAAGTCGTGATCCCAGGGTGCTGGGATGGAGTCCTGCTTGGGGCTCCCTGCAGGTGCCTGCTTCTCCCTCTGCCTGTGTCTCTGCCCCCCACCCCCCCGTCTCTTATGAATGAATAAACTTTTAAAATCTTTTTTAAAAATGTTGAGATTAATTCATTTCACCTCACAATGAACCTGTTAGATGAAAAACTGGCTAAAATCATGCTTAGGTCAGAATTTGAACCTGAGCTATTTTGGGTCTCCAGTCGCTGCCCTTACCTACAGCACATGCTCCCTCTTCTGAGACAGGCCCTTAGTCAAAAACCAGGGATCCTACCTGGCCTTTTCTCTATAATCCCCACCCCTTCCTCCCAGATTTTTGTTCTGGGGGGATGTTTCTCCAGATGCCTTGGGTGGTTCTAGTCAGTAGTTTTTTTTATCTCCCTTTGAGGTAGGGGAGCTGAAGGGAGTCCATTTTAGAAAGGCTCTATTTCTGCAATTTCTCTGCTACGTCACAGTTACTCTTGGTCTATATTTTGCATCTGAATTAACCAAAGAAGCTATGTTCCCACTTCAAAGGGGAAACAAGAAAGTTAATCTTTCTCTGAACTTTTGTCCTAAGCCCCCAAACACCTGATAACATCTACAAGGAGGCAGATCGCAAACATGTTCCAGGGCGTTAGTTTTGAAGAAATCTTAGCTGATGCTGGCATCGATAACCCCTACCTTCAATGATTTATAGAATTACACCTATTATTCACCTGCCACTTGCTTTTGATCGGGCCCTACCCTGGATTCCTGAAGGAACATGTATACTAGACTTCTTTCCAATATAGGCTCATCATTCTCCTTTCCTTTCTGAGTCTCCTAGACATGCTGTCTGCTATTATGTCACTCACACTATTCAATAAACTCTGTTTTTACTTTCTCCGGTTCACATCTCATTTCTGTCCTGTGCAAAGTTGGTCTTGCAGGGCACCCTCTGTGGATCCTTGGATCCAGCCTGCCTGCATCAACTTCATCAGACTGTGAGCAACCTACGATAAAGGACCACTTCCGATTCAGCTCTGTCCTTAACCCCTCCTGGCAGCCTGGACACAAGTAGGGCCTTAGGGAATGTTTTAGAGAGAAGGCCTCCTTTCTGAAAATGTAGGAGCCTCTGCCTACTGGAGGTTCCTTGAGGACAGGTTCTGGTCTCAGTCCCCACCACCTACAGGACCTGCAAAACAGCATGGGCCCAGTAAATGTTGTTTCAATATTCACTTAAAAAGTTATTGAGCACCGAGAGTATGCCATTGTGGAGTAGATGGAGTCTGTTTCCAGGCTTGTTCAACTGGTGCCATAATAGCAGTACTTTGGAGGGATGCTGTTTGCACAGTGCCACACATCAGAGCTTTGATTTTCCAGTCTCATAAAGACCAGTGATCCCAGCCTGAATCTCTGTCAGTGGGAAGATGCATAAGTGAGATGATGTGCAGGAAAGTGTTTTGCAAATGCCAAAGCACCAGTAGATGTAAGTGGTGATGGTATTATAACTATTATGACAGTGAATAGAGGTTATTTGATGCCAAAGGTATTGGAGTCAGACACATCCTGCATTAGGTCCTAGCCCCTCCAATTACTTGCCTTGGACAAGTTGGTTAACTCAAATACATATCTCTGGGTGTCAATTACCACCTGTTGCACTAGGGTAAGCATTGGACATATGATCCTTCATGATCATCTTATAATCTTTATAGTCCATAATAATTACATGATATAGTTTGCCCAAGATTTTATATCTTGTATCCTGAGTGTCCTCTTTCACTCTTCAGAT
Organism: Canis lupus familiaris; assembly: GCF_011100685.1. Taxonomy (NCBI): domain Eukaryota; kingdom Metazoa; phylum Chordata; class Mammalia; order Carnivora; family Canidae; genus Canis; species Canis lupus. The sequence goes on from NC_049224.1 coordinate 59,341,823, forward strand.
GTTCCTGGTTTGATGAATTGGAATTTCTTAAAATTCTCACATGTTCATCGGAAGACATCATTTAAGAGAATGAAAATGCAAGCCACAGAGTGGGAGAAGATATATGACAAAGGACTCATATTCAAACTGTATTGAGAACTTCTGTAGGTCAATAAGGAAAAGATAAATAGCTCAATTTAAAAATGGACAAGACTTGAGCCAGCACTTCACGGAAGAGAATATCCACAGGGCCCGTAAGTATATAAAAAGGCACTAAAGTTCACGATTCAACAGGGAAATGCAAATCAAAACCACAATGAGATAGTACTCACTATACATCCTAAAAGTGAAAATATTGACAATACCAAGTGTTGGGGAAAATATGGAAAGAAGCTGAGAACTCTTTTTTTTTTTTTAAGATTTTATTTATTTATTCATGAGAGAGAGAGAGAGAGAAGCAGAGACACAGGCAGAGGGAGAAGCAGGCTCCACGCAGGGAGCCCGACGTGGGACTCGATTCTGGGACTCCAGGATCATACCCTGTGCTAAAGGCAGGTCCTAAACCGCTGAGCCACCCAGGCGTCCCAGAAGCTGAGAACTCTTAAAGTCACCAAGAATAGCAAGGTTTCAGGGACCATACTTTTATTTTTCTCCTCTTTCATTTCGATATAAGCAGCAAGAATAAACTAGGGATAATAGGATGCTCTTCATGGGTCTTGGACATGTTCTGTATCTTGATCCGGGTGGAGGTTACAGGATTGTGTGAACATATGCAAAAGATGCACTGAGGGGGCACCTGGGTGGCTCAGGGGTTGAGCTCAGGTCGTCATCCCAGAGTCCTGCTTCCAGTCCCACATCAGGCTTCCCACAGGAGCCTGCTTCTCCCACTGCCTAGGTCTCTGCGTCTCCCTCCGTGTCTCTCATGGATAAATAAAAATAAAATCTTAAAAGAAAAAAAAGATGCGCTGAGGATGTGCGCCTCTCACCACAGTCCTGTCACCTCTTCACATTCTACAGTCCTGCCTGCGAGCGCTGCGCGTGCACGAGCGCCCAGGGGCGGGGAGAGAGACGGGCGCGCGCGCGTCCGCGAGCGGAAGCCCAGGCGGGGGGCGGCGCGCGCATGCGTGCGGAGGGGCCGGAAGGAGAACGGCCGGGCCCGGAAGCGGGGCGGGCGGCCCGGCCGAAGCCGGCCATGGAGGGTGGTCCCGCCGGTCGGGCGTCGCCGCGCGAGGGGCCGGGCGAGGAGGAGGCCGAGCTCCAGGGAGCTGCCTGGAGCGGGGACAGCGGCAACGTGTCCCAGAGCCACAGCAGCGCTTCGGGGCCGTGGGAGGACGAGGGCCCCGAGCCGGGCGCGCCCGGCCGCGACCTGCCGCTGCTGCGCCGCGCCGCCGCGGGCTACGCCGCCTGCCTGCTTCCCGGAGCCGGGGCGCGGCCCGAGGTCGAGGCCCTGGACGCCAGCCTGGAGGACCTGCTCACCAGGGTGGACGAGTTCGTGGGCATGCTGGACATGCTGCGCGGGGACTCGTCCCACGTGGTCAGCGAGGGCGTGCCTCGCATCTACGCCAAGGCCACGGAGATGCGGCAGGTGTACAGCAAGATCGACCGGCTGGAGGCCTTCGTGGCGATGATCGGCGCCAGCGTGGCCAGGATGGAGGAGCAGGTGGCCCGGGCGGAGGCCGAGCTGGGCGCTTTCCCCAGCGCCTTCCGGAAGCTGCTGCACACGATCGCCGTGCCCTCCTTCTTCCACAAGGCGTCCTCCGGCAGGCCCCAACCGGGCGCCTACGAACCGCCCGTCCTGTTCCGGACCGAAGACCACTTCCCCTGCTGCAGCGAGAGACCTCAGGTCTGAGTCCGCGGGACGGCGCCGGTCGGGGGCGCTGCCCGAGAGCGCCCTCGGGCGTTAAGTCCCGGGGACGTGCTGGTGGCAGGCCGGCGGGGGGCTGCCTGTTGCATACCCGCGTGCCTCGCCGCCTGCGTGATTGCATGTGGTTTTCCGTGTCTCCCGAGCCGAAACGAGGCCTGCCTGGTCGGGGGGTCGTCGGGGAAGCTGAACGAACCAGCTCATCGGGGCGCTGCGGCACAACCGTTCTTTTTATGGGTTTTACAGCTCAACCAACAGTGTTCACCTTTCCAGAGTTTCTATATTTTATACGCTTAAGAAGAACTGCCGAGGGCTTCAGAGCCTTGTTATTTCCATCCTAATGGCGATTCCATTTTCTGTAGCTTAGTTTCAGGGTAGATGGTAAGTTATTTCACGTTCTATGAAGCTTTTCACATCATGGGTCGTAAACGGAAGGATCATACACTTTCTGAGAAGATGTATTGATTTATTGCAGCTAATTCTGAAGTTGAATTTGACACTGGGGCCTCAGAATCTTAATTTGTCCACGGCAAACGTCTGTGGTTGCTAACATTTTGGCTTATAACTTAAATATTAATAAAAATTCTAGCTTTTATCGGAAAAAGCTTTTCTTCTGAAAAGGACTTATTCCCTTTTTTGTTTGTTTGTTTGTTTGAAAATCCACCTGTTGTTCATGATTTTAGGGATAAGGAAAAGTGGCTTGGGAGTACCTCCTTGAGGATGTGAAAAATGTGAAAAGGCTCAGCTACTATTTCACAGAATTTTATGTTTCTTTCCTCTCAAAGTGAATAGTTAAATCACACGTGTGAATGACCAGTGTTAGGATTTTTGTCTTTTTCACCCGACAGCATAGAATCTTGCAGTTACAACAGGTCTTGGTCTTGATTTGAATCTTAATCTGTATTCTCCATTGGTCCTCCCAGACAGTAGACCTCAACTATGCACCCAGCTTAGGGTGTTTTTGTGTCATTTATCGAAGATCTCAGAGGTTGACAGGGCAGGTATAGCCTCCCTTAGCTGTGTACATCATGATAAATCCGATAATGCAATCTGCTTAGCTTTCATGGACCTTCCATATCGCACATTTACAGTGTTTATTCAGGAAGCTCATTGATGACAAAGAATCTCTGAATTTAGAAGCTGAAAGCACATGTAAGTTACATTTAATACTGGCCATCACTGGGAAGTCATTAGCATATCCCTATGACGTCACTGAATATGAAAATAGCTTTCCTTTTTTTTAAAATATTTTATTTATTCATTCATGAGAGAGACAGAGAGAGGCAGAGGGAGAAGCAGGCTCCATGCAGGGAGCCCGATGTGGGACTCCATCCCAGGTCTCCAGGATCACGCCCTGGGCTGAAGGGCTGAAGGTAGCGGTAAACCACTGAGCCACCCAGGCTGCCCCTGAAAATAGCTTTCTTATCTAATATCCATGTTGCTAAAATGCCTTTTTTATAAAGGACAATCTCTCTTTTTTTAAGATTTGTATTTATTCATGAGAGACAGAGAGGAAGGCAGAGACATAGGCAGAGGGAGAAGCAGGCTCCCTGCAGGGAGCCTGAAGCAGGACTCCATCCCAGGCCCCAAGATCATGACCTGAGCCAAAGGCAGACGCTCAGCCACTGAGCCAACCAGGTGCCCCAGCTAAAATGCTCTTTAAAAGGGGCACCCTGGGTGGCTCAACTGGTTAAGCACCTGCCTTGGGCTCAGGTCCTGGCCCCAGGGTCCTAGGATTGAGTTCCATATTAGGCTCCGTGCTCAGCGGGGACTCTGCTTCTCTGTCTCCCTCTGCCTGCCACTGCCCCTGCTCATGCTCTCTGTCAAATAAGCAAAATCTTTAAAAATAAAATAAAATTGTGGTTAATATTAAAAAGCAGGTAGTAATTAGGGCAGATTATGAAAAAATTAGAATTTTAAAGCTGAGATTTAATCTCTGCATAATAAAAACTCTAAATTCCAGAAAGCATTAAGTTCACAAGTAACACTTTAAAGAGTAACACTTTATTTTAGGAACATATAGTACTTATTTACTTTTATTACCTATAAAGTAAATTGGGTTGAGAAAATTAAAGTATAATAACCAGTAAAAGAATGAAATTCAGCTTGACATTTTTTAAAGTTAATCACATATAATTTTCTTTTTTTAATTTTTATTAATTTATGATAGTCGCACAGAGAGAGAGAGAGGCAGAGACATAGGCAGAGGGAGAAGCAGGCTCCATGCACCAGGAGCCCGACATGGGATTCGATCCCAGGTCTCCAGGATCGCGCCCTGGGCCAAAGGCAGGCACCAAACCGCTGCGCCACCCAGGGATCCCCACATATCATTTTCTGACAATACTTTAAAAAACAAGCCCTGGAAGCACCTCGCTGGCTTGGTGGGAAGAGTGTGCAGTTCTTAATCTTGGGGTTGTGAGTTTGATCCCCACGTTGGATATAGAGATTACTAAAAAATAAACTTATGGGGCAACCCAGGTGGCTCAGCAGTTTAGCGCCGCCTTCAGCCCAGGGCCTGATCCTGGAGACTGGGATCCAGTCCCACGTCGGGCTCCCTGCATGAAGCCTGCTTGTCCCTCTGCCTGTGTCTCTGCCTCTCTTTCTCTCTGTGTCTCTCATGAACAAATAATAAAATCTTTAAAATTAATAAATATTTTATTTAAGATTTTATTTTTAAGTAATCTCTACACCCAACATGGCATGAACCCACAACCCCGAGATCAGGAGCTGCATGCTGTACCAACTGGGCCAGCCAGGCACTCCAAATACAAACTTAAAAAAAAAAAAAAAGCCCTGGTTTAGATGACAACTTACATGATTACATGTGCAGCTTATCTCTAAGCAGCCTTGGGTTCTGAAAACTCTTGTGGTCACTTGTTCTTGAGGGTTCTAAATAGAGAGTGCAGGGCCTTGTTTGGAATGGGGCACTCGAAGCTGGTTTGCATAGTGTGGGACAAATGAAGCTCCTTTGTCTCAAGAACCAGGGTTGGGGGAGCCAGGCACACCTCTGCTCTGGCACTGCTACCCTCAGACCTCCTGACTCCTTCCTCCACTACCCCTGACCAACTGGAGATTTAAGGAAGGTCATTCTCACTCTAATAAGTCAATAAAATTTGGGGGGGACACTAGTTTTCATCATGGGTGACCCCAGCAGACCCATCTCTACTGCTGGGTCTGGAGCTCCCCCACTTAATAGAAGAATAAACAAGGATGGGGTTTAATAAACCTCGAGAGGAGGTATCCCATCAGTCTCACTGGAGTCCATCTGTTCTTCACTCTCACACCTGCTTATAGAGCACAGCTCTGCTTAGAGTGTCTGGGAGTCCATAGGACCTCCACCTAGTCCAAGGGCAGCCTCGGGCATCCGGGAGCCAGTTTATGAACATTCATGAAACGGTACTAATGAGCTAGTCAGTACCTTGTGGCTTCTTTTCCTCCTAGCCAGAACTTTGAGAAACGAGTCTTGGACCATGTGTAAGGAGGTGGATCCATTCACTGTAAATGGAAAAGTGCAGATAGAAAAGTGGATGGCTCAGTCCTTTTTTTTTTTTTTTTGCAAGATTTATTTATTTATGATAGACATATAGAGAGGCAGAGACACAGGAGGAGGGAGAAGCAGGCCGTATGCCAGGAGCCTGACGTGGGACTCGATCCCAGGACTCCAGGATCGCACCCTGGGCCAAAGGCAGGCACTAAACCGCTGAGCCACCCAGGGATTCCCTGGATGGCTCAGTCCATTAAATGTCTGCCTTCAGCTTAGGTCATGGTCCCAGGGTCCTGAGATCGAGCCCTGCTTTGAGCTCCCTACCTGGGTTCACTCACTGTCTCCCAAAACAAAACAAAAAGTGCAGCTCGTAGAATCAGTCTGGTGTGAACTTGCTAACTGTATGAACTAGGACAGGCTAGTCACATCCCTAAATGGCCAGATGGAAAGAACCACAAGGCTCCACAGTCTCCCAACTACACCCTCGTGGTACACAAGCAGCCACAGACCACATGTAGACAAATGTGCAGGGTGTGTGCAAATAAAACTTATAAACAGGTATTTCTTGAAACAAAAGACCTAACGAGAGCAAACTAATAATGGTCTGAATTTAAGATTTTAAACTACTTTGGCTGCCTCAAAAGGAGCAGCACATGGGAAAGCATTAGTTGGTTAGGTTTTTTTCCCCACTGCTGGTGAAAGCAAATGAGAGAGCTGGGCTCAGGACAGCAGAGAGAGAGCCAGGTCACCAGCTGTCTTCAGACCTCAGACAGTCACAAACAGCTGGAGGCCACCTTAGGTCTTACCTGCTTCGAGACCCGCCTTCTTTATCAGAAACAAAACTTCATGGACTCTCACACAGCAGTATCTTCTAAGGACTTCAGCTTAAAATGATTTGTTAATAGAGCTAACGGGGCTCAGTTGGTTGAGTGTCTGCCTTCAACTCAGGTCATGATCCCAGCATCCTGGGATAGAGCCCGTGTCACACTCCCTGCTCAGCGGGGAGTTTGCTTCTCCGGCTCCCTCTACCCCTCCCCCTGCTTGTGCGCTCGCGCATGTGCGCTCTCTCTCTCTCAAAAAAAAATAGAACTGACATCCAACTCATCAGTATGACTACAAGGACCACCCAGAACACATCCCAAATGCACCAAATGCCCATACCACAGTTAACCCATCTCACCTGGGCTGCTCAGCAGCTTCTTAAGTGGTTTTCTGCTTCCCTCAACCCCTCTCCAAGCCACTCTGCACACAGTAAGCAGCAGCCAGAGGTGTCTTTATTTATTTTTTTTAATTTGTATTTATTTATGATAGTCACAGAGAGAGAGAGAGAGAGAGAGGGGCAGAGACACAGGCAGAGGGAGAAGCAGGCTCCATGCACCGGGAGCCCGATGTGGGATTCGATCCCGGGTCTCCAGGATCGCGCCCTGGGCCAAAGGCAGGCGCCAAACCACTGTGCCACCCAGGGATCCCTAGAGGTGTCTTTAAAAACCACAGGCCAGGGATGCCTGGGTGGCTCTGGCTGAGCGTCTGTCTTTTGCTCAGGGCGTGATCCTGGGGTCCTGGGATGGGGTCCTGCATCAGGCTCTGCAGAGAACATGCTTCTCCCTCTATGTTTTTGCCTCTCTCTCTCTCTTTGTTTTTCATGAATGAATAAATAAAATCTAAAAAACAAAAAACCACAGGCCAGATAGATTGCCTAATACCATCATTAGCTTCTCTCTTTTTTTAAAAGATTTTATTTATTCATGAGAGAAACAGAGAGAGGCAGAGGGAGAAGCAGGCTGCATGCTGGGAGCCTGATACAGGACAAAGGCAGGCGCTAAACCGCTGAACCACCCAGGGATGCCCCCTACTATTGGCTTCTGGAGACATTAGAATGAGATCTGAATTCTGTTCTATGGCCTGCCACACCCTACAGGATCTGGCTCCCACCCCTGCAGTGACCTTGACTTGGGCCTCCTCTCTCCCCTTGCTCACACCCCTCCAGAATCTCAATCCTGAGAGAGAGCATGGTCTGCACCCCCTCCCTCTGGCAGGTGTGGGCTCCATCAGGCCTGCTGCCGGAGGCTGTACTGACAGCAGTAACATCCCTCAGGCCTCCAGAGTGAACCAATGGCCAGGCAAAAACCGGGTGCCCCACAAGGATCAGGAGGCAGAAAGGTGAATACAGTAATTCAGTCAAGTGTCTTCTGGGAACTGGAGCACCCAAGGAGGACTGAAGACACCAAGGAAAATAAGACCTGATTTTTCTTCTTCAAGAGCCTGATGGGCCAGCAGGTGAGCGGGTCAGATGGCCACTCGGTCCAATCCCAGGTTCAGGTAGGCTCAGGATTGAATTTGTTAATTTGGTGCAAGCTTTCCTGGGCGCTCTAAGAGGGCCACTTGTCCATTGTGCCCCAGGGATGTTGATAGAGAACTTCCAGAACTACCTTTTCTTTTTTTCTCTCTCTCTTTTATTCATTTATTTGAGAGAGAAATGAGCAGAGAAAGCGGGAGAGGGAGAAGCTGACGCCACTGAGCTGGTAGGCTGATGCAGGACTGGATCCCAGGACCCCAGGGTCATGACCCCAGCCGAAGGCAGACTCTTCAACTGAGCCCCCTAGGGCCCCCCAGAACTATCTTTCTGAAGAGACTGCTTCATGTGCCAAAAGGTTAAAAATCCCTTTCCAAAGCGGACCTCCACGGTTAGCTCCAGCCATAGGGAAGGGAATGCATCTTAGAATGAGAGATTCCCCTTTGTGTCTTCATCCCCGAGGGAGGCGAGCCCGTGGGGCGTCGGGTGGGCCCGGCCGAGGCTGGAGGCGGAGGCTGGAGGCCGGAGCTCCCGGGCGCGTCCCAGGCCCGGCCCAGGCCCCTCCTGCGGGACCGGCACCGGCACCGGCACCGGGACCGGGACCGCGCAGGAGGCTGGCTGGGGAGCTGCAGGAGCCGCGCCTTCCCGGCAGGGGGCGCCGCCGCAGCGAGAAAGGCCGCCCTGCAAGCGGCCGGTCCCGCCCCGCCTTCCGCAGCTGCGACCCCGGGTCGGGCCGTGGGCCCTGGAAGCTGCAGGATCAGAGCCCTCAGGCCCGGTCCCTCCCGGGGGGCCCGCAGTGGGGGGGCCGCGGCAACACCTCAAGGCTGCTCTTCTGGCCCGGGGTGCGTGGCGGGAGGTGGGCTAGGAGCCGCCAGTGGGCAGGGGGCACATACAGTGTGGGGCAGGGGCAGGGGGGCATACAGTGGCCCTGCCCCGTCCCTCACCCTGTTTGCCGTCCTCTGCGTCTGTTCTGCGCCCAGAATGAGCAGGCTCCTTTGTTGATGCGCCTGTCCGTCTGTCTGCCTGTTTCCCCATTACGGCGGGCCGGGAGCTTGGCCTTTGTCGGCTTGGGGCGCCCCTGAGTCCGGGGTGCCCGGCCCAAGGGCTGGCCCAGAGCAGGCCCTCCCAGTGTGAGGGATGCACGGAAGACGCACACTGGAGGATGGGCAGGCGGTGGGCAAGGAGGAGCCTGCAGCTCATATGTCCCCCGGAATCCAGTTCCCGGTCCTGCCAAAACCAGGAGACCTATTGCAGTTTTCTCGGAGGGGAGAAAAAGGCAGACTGCTGTCCCAACACACACAAAGTCCCTGTCACTGCTCCCAGGTGGGCTTTCGTGACAGTATATTGTTGCCTGGGACTCTGCTCACTGAGGGAAGAGTCTGCTGGGTGGGAGATCCAGGGCTGGGAGGTCCCAGGCTGGGAGGCAGAAATTAAGAGTAGCTGGCACAAGCGGAGTCCCCCGTGCCAGCAGCACTACTGCTTTGCAAGATGGTTAAGTTGGAAACCTAAGTGTTCTTGTCTTCTTTCTTGCTTTATTTATTTTTTTAAGATTTTATTTTTTTTTTAAAGATTGTATTTATTTATTCATGAGAGACACACACACACACACACAGAGGCAGAGACACGGGCAGAGGGAGGAGCAGGCTCCATGCAGGGAGCCAGATGTGGGACTTGATCCCTGGATCCAGAATCACGCCCCGAGCCGAAGGCAGACGCTCAAATGCTGAGCCATCCAGGCGTCCCCAAGATTTTATTTATTTATTTGATTGAGAGAGAGAGACAGAGGGAGAGAGAGCATGAGCAGGGGGAGGAGCAGAGGGAGAGGGAGAAGCAGCCGAGCAGGGAGCCTGACTCTTGGGCTTGATCTCAAGACCCCAGGATCATGACCTGAGCCCAAAGGTAGTTGTCTCACCGACTGAACCACCCAGGGTCCCCTTAATTGATTGTTTTAGTTCAATCATTGTTTTTATTCTTTTGAAAAGAATTGCTGATAAAATAACATGTAACATATATTTACCATCTTAACCATTTTTTGTGTGTCCAGTTGCGTGCTGTTTAGCACATTCATGCTGTTGTGCAGCCGCCACCACTGTCCATCCCTAAAATTCTGTCCTTGCAAGATTCACACTCTGTCCCCATGAAATACTAATCCGCACCCCCACCCCCCACCCAGCCCAGGCACCTACCACCTGCTTTCTGCCTCTGTGAACCTGACTGCTTTCAGCACCTTATGTGACTGCAGTGCTACAGTGTTTGTCTTTTTGTGACAGGGTTCTTTTGCAGGGAACAGTGTCTTCCAGGTTCATCCATGTGGTAGCAGGTGTCAGAATGTGCTTCCTGTTCAACATCGGATAATATCCCATTGTGTGTCTGGACTACATTGTGTTCATCCATCCATCTGCTGATGGGCACTTGGGTTGCTTCCACCTTTTGGCTGCTGTGAATAACACTGCTTTGAACGTGGGGGTATAAATATCTCTCTGAAACCCTGCTTCCAACTTTTTTCAGTAAATACCCAGGAGTGAGATTGCTGGATCATTATGGCAGTTCTATTTTTTTTTTAAGATTTTATTTATTTATTCATGAGAGACACACACACACACAGAGGGGCAGAGACACAAGCAGAGGGAGAAGCAGGCTCCCTGTGGGGAACCTGAGCTGGACTCGATCCCAGGTCTCCAGGATCACGCCCTGAGCTGAAGCCAGTGCTAAACCACTGAGCAATCCAGGCTGCCCAATAGTTCTAATTTTAACTTTTTGAGGAGCCTCCACACTGTTTTCCACAGCGCTTGCACCATCTTTTACACTCCCATCAACAATGCACAGGGTTTCGATTTCCCCACATCTTCACCAACCCTTCTAATTATTAGTTTATAATGGCCATCTTAGCAAATGCAAGGTGGCGAGGGGGTGGAGAACATTCCAGCAGTGAGAATTGCAGTCAGCACCCCATCCCCCTGTGTTCTTGGTTCACCATCAAGCCTCCTGCCCACCCTTCCTTCCCCCCAGTAGGGGTGCTGGGTGTGAGCCTCAGGCACCATTTCTTAGTGGCAGAGTTACTGAATTATAGCCACCACCCCTGGGCGGATTCAGCCCGGTGTGCCATGGCAATGGTCGCAACAGCTGGCTGCTCTGGCTGCCTTCCTGACGGTAGGCGGGAGGGCATGTGGAGAAGCTCTTGCCCACATGGACAACCCCATATCCACTGCAGCCACATGGGGAACATGCCCCTGGAAATTCTTAATACATTGTGCAAGACCAGTGAGATTGGAGGAGGGCCTTCTCAGGGTAGATGGGTTTCCTTTTGTCGATTTTGGATTGAATTTGCTCTTCTTGGGGATCCCTGGGTGGCTCAGCGGTTTGGCACCTGCCTTTGGCCCAGGGCATGATCCTGGAGTCCCCGGATTGAGTCCCACATCAGGCTCCTTGCATGGAGCCTGCTTCTCCCTCTGCCTGCGTCTCTGCCTCTCTCTCTGTGTCTCTCATGAATAAATAAATAAAATCTTTTTTAAAAAATTTGCTATTCTTCTTTTTTCTTTTTTCTTTTTAAGATCTTTTTTTTTTTAAGATTTATTTACTTATTTATTTATGATAGAGAGAGAGAGAGAGGCAGAAACACAGGAGTAGGGAGAAGCAGGCTCCATGCCAGGAGCCTGACGTGGGACTCGATCCCAAGACTCCAGGACCGCGCCCCGGGCCAAAGGCAGGCGCTAAACCGCTGAGCCACCCAGGGATCCCCTTTTTTCTTTTTAAGATCTTATTTATTTATTTGACAGGGAGAGCAGGAGCGGGATGGGTGGCCAGAGGAAGAGGGAGAAGCAGACTCCCCGCTGACCAAGGAACCCGACAACGATGTGGGGCTCAATCCCAGTGCCTTGGGATCATGACCTGGGCCAAAATCAAGAGTCAGATGCTTAACCGACTGAGCTACCCGCACCCCATTTTTCTGCTTTTCTAATTTATGAGTTGAATGGTACCAGCCTCCCTCTAAGAACTGCTTTTGCTACAATTTATATAAGTTGTGTTTTTAGTTTTACCCAGTTCAAATATTTTCAAGTTCCTCTTGATTTCTTATTTTACTCCTGTGTTGAGAAGACTATTGTTTGGGACACCTGGGTGGCTCAGTGGTTGGGCGCCAGCCTTTGGCTCAGGTCGTGATCCTGGGATGCAGGATCGAATCCCACGTCGGGCTCCCTGCGAGGAGCCTGCTTCTCCCTTTGCCTGTGTCTCTGCCTCTTTCTCTCAGTCTGTATCTCATGAATAAATAAATAAATCTTAAAAAAAAAAAAGAGAAGACTGTTGTTTGATCTCCAAGAATCTGGGGTTTTTCAACTATCTCTCCATTAAGATTTTCTAGCTTACTTCCACTGTGGTCTGAGAGTACACACTGCATCGATGCCATTCTTTTTCTTTCTTTTTTTTTTTTTTTTAATTTATGATAGTCACACACACAGAGAGAGAGAGAGAGAGAGGCAGAGACATAGGCAGAGGGAGAAGCAGGCTCCATGCACCAGGAGCCCGACGTGGGATTCGATCCCGGGTCTCCAGGATAGCGCTCTGGGCCAAAGGCAGGCGCTAAATCGCTGCGCCACCCAGGGATCCCAGATGCCATTCTTTTAAACATAACGTGGCTCCGGCAAATGTTCCACAGGAGCCTGAGAAGAATGTGCACTCTGCTGTTATTAGATGAGGTCGTCTCAGTGTTTTTCATTTTTAAAGCTGTCTTTAGGGGTGCTTGGGGGACTTAGTCGGTTGAGCCTTCAGCTCAGGTCATGATCCCAGGGTCTGGGGATGGAGCCCCACGTCAGGCTCCCTGCTCAGCGGGGATCCTGTTTCTCCCTCCCCCTGTGCCTGCCGCTCCCCCTGCTTGTGTTCTCTCTCTCTCTCTGTCCCTGTCAAATAAATAAATCTTTTTAAAAAAACACTTTTTTATTTTGAAATAGTTTTAGGCTTGCATGGAGATTGCAAAAATAGTTCAGGGAGCTCACGTGTGCCCTTCAGCCAGCTCCCCTCGGTGACACGTCTTACATAACCGCTGTGCAATGATCGACCCAGGAAATTGACGTTGGCACCATCCACTAACTGAACTGCAGCCCTTATTCGGATTCCTCCTGCCCTTGGGGGCACTCGCTTTTCCCCTTTGTACCTAGTTCTCTGTAACCACCGCCCCAGGTACAGATCTGTTCCATCTTCCCAGAGAACTCCCTTGTGCTCTCTGCCTGCTGGTCACCCCTTCCCCACTCCAACCCCTGGCCACCACTGACCCACTCACTCTCGGTATGACTAGATATATTTTTAAAATTTCAAGAGCGGTATATAAATGGAATCATCCAGCATGTAATCTGAGACTGGCTTTGTTCACACAGCCTAATGTCCTTGAGATGAGCCTAGGTGGTCTCATTGCAGGGCTGTTCCTTTTGTTCTTGACACTGTCTGTCTTCCCATCTAGGGAAGAGGCCTCGACCCATTTCCTGAACCCCCTGGCTTCCTGGCTCCCACAGCCTGAGTGCTGTGCTCCAGGCAGCAGGACCCTGGGCCGTGAGCCCCAGGCAACCTGTCTCTGCAGCCCCAGTCAGTGCAGACTCGGCCTTGTGCTGTGCCCCCTGCTCACATTCTCTTGCTCAGCCCTGCTGGGTGAGTACCCAGCTTTCAGTTGGGAAGCAGAAGCACAGAGATGTCATTCGCTTCTAATCTGGCTGTGAGCAGAGATGCCCTGTGTGCCCCAGAAAGCCACTCCAGCACACACCCACCTGCGACTGTGCCATCCCGTTCCCCATGTGGGACACTCCCCATTCCCACTCCCAGGATGGCCTGGGATGGAGAGGATCTTTGGTAGCAGGTGTCATCCATGCTGAGACCTGAACCAGGAGAGGGAGGCGGCCAGACTGTGATGAGGGGAAGAACAGCTAATGCACAAGGGAACAACAATTGCAAAGGCCCTGAGGCAGCAACAGGCATGGCACCTGGTGTCTCTCCGTGAGGTTTAGGAGTGAAGACAGGGAAGGAAGTCTCTGGTATCAGGTGTTAAGGATTTTATTTGTGGGGATTCCACTTCCTAGTCACTTGTCTTGACTTTGGCTGGATAAATCTGGGGCAGTGACTGGAGAACATGACCCTCACATGAAGAGAGAGTACAGAAAACCACACTCAGGTGGAGATATGTGTACATGCATGCCTGTGTGTGCATGTGTGTGAGACACACTTCACTCAATCCCAAGACAGGAGTGTGGGGGCTATAGGAGGTGTCAGCGGGGTGGAGGGGTGGCTGGATCTCCTGAGAAGGCAGAGAGCGAAGAAGGAGGTAGCGGGGGTGAAGCCACTAGTGCCTGGTCAGGGGCCAGCCTATGTGGCTTCAAATTTCAGCTCACCTCCATCTTGTTACATATGAGAAAACCAAGGCCAGGCAGAGGGAGGAAACCCACTCAAGGCCATGCCCCTCGCCCCTCACCGTGGCACATGCTCCCCCTCCACCCCTCATGCTGGCTCTTCGTCCCAGGTTACCCATTGTATGTCGTGCTTTCTTCTATTTCTCCCAGTCTCGGTATCTGGTGAGAACAGCCACAAAGAAAAAGTCACTGCTAGATGGAGACACATGGACAACTGCTGGCAGACACACATAGCTTTCAGACTCTCCCAGACTTTGAGATGAGAGGCCCAAAGAAGTCAAGAAAACTATCCAAGATCACATAGACTGAAAGTGGTAGAGATGGAAATTGGACCAGACTAGATGGCTTCATTTAAAACGCATCCTTTACTGATTCATTCAACAAACACTGTTTGGGGTGTGTAATGTGCACTGGGCACACTGGCCAGTAAGACCCAGGCCCTGACTTCAAGGGACGCTGAGGAAGAGTGTGCTGAAGAGTCATCTTAGTCATCACAAGAAGAAATCTTGGCATTCTATGTGAGGTCTGGAGTAGGGGTAGGTAGTCTGGGATGGCTCCCTGGAGGGAGTGATAGCTGAACTAAACATTACAGGGTGAGTCAAAGCTTTCCAGAGAGAAATGGGAGAGGAAGCACCCTCCAGGCAGAGGGAACAGCATGTGCAAACACACAGAGCAGAGATGGATTTGGAGAGCACACAGTACAGTGAAGTCATCATTGTAAAATGAACTAGTGAAAAATCAGTTAAGCATATGAAAATTTACCTTTTTTTTTTTTAAAGGCCAATATGAGACAGGAGCAAGAACCTGCAGGTGGGCCGTTGGTCTGACTCTTGCAAGCCTGCAGAGCATGGGCATCTTGCTCTGTTGATGGTTGACTAGGTAGCAGGAGCCTCTGGGGCCTTGACTCTTTGAGGCTAGTGTAAGACAGGGAGCAGGAGGGGCCTCTGAAGCCACTTTAAAGACTGTGGCCTTCATCCCAGGGACCATGGGAGTCACTGCATAGCCACCTTGGAAAACTCAGAGGAAGTTACATCCAGGTACCCTGTAGCACTCAGCAAGTAAGTCCAGTCAGTGCCAAGCTGCCACCAGTGACCCCAGAGATCTTTAAGGGTGTCACCAACAGGGGGTCACCTGAATGACAGGGCAAGTCCACACCAATGTGCACTGATCCCACTCTGCCGGACCTGCCAAGGTTCAAGAATCTGCCCACATGCCCTAGGAGGGGCAGGACCCATCACTCCATTTCCCAGATGCCAGTGCGTGTTCTCAGGCCATGTGTCCCCAGACATCCAGCCTCTGGTCACTTCTCCAGAGCTGGCGGCTGGTCTTGCACTGGGCTCAGGGCTGCTGGACTGGGTGGCACCTGAATCGCCTGAAATAAACCCTGGTCCTACCCTCACTCCTTACATGGTGCCCCAGACACATTTCCCACCAAGCAGTCTCTCCGTTTGGGTCCACCCTCTACTTGCCTCCATCTCCGTGGATGCTCACTCTGAGGGAAGCTGGCTGCCATGCTG
This sequence comes from Canis lupus familiaris, assembly GCF_011100685.1. Taxonomy (NCBI): domain Eukaryota; kingdom Metazoa; phylum Chordata; class Mammalia; order Carnivora; family Canidae; genus Canis; species Canis lupus. The sequence continues at coordinate 59,357,343 of NC_049224.1, forward strand.
TGAGGAAGCCCAAATTAGCTGACACAGAAGGACCACATGGGGAGGCGCCCATGGGGACAGCCAGTATCAACTGCCCCACATGAATGAACCCTCAGATGATTCTTGATGAGGCCCCAGATGACGTGGGGCAGAGATGAGCCCAAATCCCCCACCCCTGGAATCTGTTAACAAATCTTTGTTTCAGGAAGTCTTTGGGTAATTTGCCCCATAGCCAGAATAATGGGACCCGCCACCCTACCCTTGAATGGGGAATGGCTGGTAGTGGGATGGATGAGTTATCAACCCCCCTGTGACAAGCGCTGGGCAGGGGAAGCACAGGGGCTGGAGGCCCAGAGCCTTGGCAGAGGGTAGAACACCTGCCAGAGGGCAGCCTGGGTGGCTCAGTGGTTTAGCGCCACCTTCAGCCCATGGGCCTGACCCTGGAGACCTGGGATCAAGTCCCAGGTCGGGCTCCCCACATGGAGCCTGCTGCTGTCTCTGCCTGTGTCTCTGCCTCTCTCTGTCTCTGAATCTCTATCTCTCATGAATAAATAAATAAAATTGAAAGAAAGAAAGAGAAAGAAAGAAAGAAAGAAAGAAGGAAAGAAAGAAGGAAAGAAAGAAAAGAAAGAAGAAAGAAAGAAAGAAGAAAGAAAGAAAGAAAGAAAGAAAGAAAGAAAGAAAGAAAGAAAGAAAGAGAAAGAAAACTTGCCAGAAAAAAAAAAAAAAAAAAAAAGAAAACTTGCCAGAGGAGCAGTCAGGGGAAGGATTCCAGCAGAGTAACCGCAGGGGCAAGGGCCCAGAGGTGTGAACCCAGTGTGCTGGCAGAGCTCTGTTAGCGGGCCAAGTCCAAAGACGGGTGAGGCAGGGGGTGAGGGCAGAGACAGGGCAGGTCCTGCAGCCTTGGAATCTGTCCCCGGAGAAGCCTAAAGGAGGGGAGAGGTGGAGCAGATTTGATTGAGATCCTCTGGGGACCACACTGGGGAGGAAGAGTTGGGAGGGTTCTGGTTGGAGGTGGGTGAGCGGTGAGGAGGTTATAGCCCCATAAACCTTGGGCCCCCCTTCCCCAGGCAGGTGGGTCTTGCTGTGGGGCAGAGAGGTTCAGCAGGCCCCTGAACTTCCCTGCCTGTATCCCCCCACTGCTCCTTCCTTGTCTCTGGGCCTCTGCTACTTTTCCTGCCCACCAGCCGTCCAGGGACTGACCCAGCTCCCTGAGGCCCTGATCCCATGAAAGAAATGCCACAGCCTGAAGAGCACTCCTGCATTGGCAGAGGGCACCTTGGGGCTTATTTCCCCAAAAGTTGCTCTAAGTAAGCCTGGCTGTTCCCAAAGCCAGCTCGCCCTGAGTGTCCCGATCAGGTCAAGCTTCTGGATTGGCCCTGGAATGGTCAGACAACACACACACACACACACACACACACACACACACACACACACACCGATGGTGAAATGCACAGGCCTGGGGCTGGGCAGACTCAGTTCCATCCCTATTCCATTATTTACTCCTCGGACCCTGGCCAAGTCACTGGTATGCTCTGGCCCCAGTTGATTCCTAGGGGCACCTATTCCTAGGGATCGTGGAGAGCAATTGAGCTGAGATGTCGAGGCGCACGGAGGCTCACATGGCATCATTCTCGGACCACCGTCCTTCACGTGGGAATTCAAAACACGTTTTCGGTCCCAGGGGAGGGAAGTGCAGGAAAGGAAGATGTGCGTCCATGTGTGAATCCCTCCCCGGGAGGCGAGCTGCCTGCAGACCATAAAGGTAGACTTGCTGGTTCTCTGGGGCTCGTGGCTCCGCGTCCGGCCCCGCCGCCCTCCCAGCCCAGCCTCACAGAGGTTGCAGATGGATGGGCTTGGCATGCCCCCCGTTTCAGGCCGTGCCGGGCCTTCCCTTAATAAAGACCTGTTTCTTCCTGGCTGCGCTCTTGGCCGGGCGATTGCGGGCTCAATGAGCTTCTGAGCGCCCAGCCTGCCCGCCCTTCTGTTTGCCCACGGCGTCCTGTGGAAAGCTCACAATGTGGCCCTGTTCTCCTGCCACACAGCCGCCAGCTCCGCAGGCCTACCCGGGAGGAGGCTGTGCCAGCCGGGGAGGCTGCTTTTGCCGGTTTGCAGGAAGACGAAGGCACCGTGTGTGGCCGGAGGCGGGGCACGTCTTCATTGGCAGCCCCTTCAAATTAAGGGGTGATTTGTTGTGGACAAGACACATGTTCAGCAGGCAGACGGCCCTGGAGAGCGGGCTTCCCGAACATGCCAAGCTCACTCTGGTGCTGGGCCTTTCCACGGGCTGATCCTCTGATCCTTGTGGGGGTTGCCTCCTGCCTCTCCTTCACACCTGCGCCTGCGTGAGTGGGTCCTCCCTGGACCAGGATCGGCCCCAACTGAATGCTCGGCTCTATCTCAGGGCCCGGTTTGATTTTTACCCCCATGTCGGTAGCATTTGTCTTGTCCCTCTAGAGGGTATCCTTCAAGAGTCAAGTTGCTGTATCTCTTGATCATGGCCATTCCCCAGAGCCCAGCACAGAGCCTGGTTCACAGAAGGCCACAATCAAGATTTGTTAGATGAATGAATGAACAAACCATCCACTGTATTAAGAAATCAGCCTGTGAGTCCGTGAAACCATGATTCAATGGATCAATCACCGAATTCATGAGGTCAGGGCACACAGGCAGGAAGCCTTTCCTGATGTGTATATCTTTAATCACCTGATCATCCCCACTGGCCTCTAAGCCCTTTGGGGGCAGTGCTGGGGCCAGTTTCCTGACCCGGGGTACCTGGACCCACAGCCACCGCTGGGCCAGCGCACACCATCTCTCCGTGAGTAGTGATTGAATGAAGAAGCTAGGGCCCTTCACATGACCTCTGATAAATTTGGGGGGGGGTCACCCTGGTTTTGCTCCATCTCAAGATCTTTGTAGCCACTATTCCTGGAGTTCTGCTGCCTGCCCCCTTCACATGAGGATCGTCCTCCTTGGGGTCTCAGCTGGAGCGGCCCCTTCTCAGGGCAGGTTGTGCTCACTCAACCTGAGTGAGTCCTGGTTGTGCAGGACGTGTATAGCTGATTCCGCGTCCACTACACAGCTCAGGGCAGTGGGCCCAGATCCGGCACACGGTGTGCCCGCAGTGACAGAGTTTGTCCGAGATACAGGTGCTCTATGGATTCCTGTCCTCCATTCATTTATATGACAGCTTTTTATCCAACACCCAGTGGGAACAGAAATGGAGCTGAAGCTGCTGAGTGAAGAAATATGTGCTTCCTGGAGCAGGGACGGGAGCAGGAGGACAGAAGAGCCAGACCACCTGCTCCTCAGGAAGGAGTGGTATGGGAAGGCTCCCTGGGGGAGGTGAGGTAACTCCACTTGGGTGGAGTCCCAAGAAAGGAACTGCCCACTCAGGTGGGGGGTGGTGTGGGAGCTGCAAGGTCAGCCCTCCAAGGGGATGTGGAGCTGGCTGCAAGCTCAGCAGGGCTTATGCAAAGAAGACTCCTCACTTGATTTTTTTTTAAATATTTTATTTATTCATTCATGAGACACAGAGAGAGAGAGAGAGAGGCAGAGACACAGGCAGAGGGAGAAGCAGGCTCCATGCAGGGAGCCTGATGTGGGACTCGATCCCGGGTCTCCAGGATCACGCCCTCGGCTGAAGGCGGCGCTAAACCGCTGAGCCACCAGGGCTGCCTTCTTCACTTGATTTGCTCCGCATTTTCGAGAGCCAGTGGTGGAAGCCCAAGAAGACCAATTTCATTTCAAAATTGGGCAGAGCCACACAGAGATGGAAGGAGCTGCCTGAGGAGGGAATGAGAGGATTCTGTTCCTTGGGGTATATAAGCTGTCTAGGGAGAAGGATGAGGGATTCACCTAGATGGGAAAGCTATAAAACGCCAGAGAATCCAGAGAATCTATAGGGTCTAACACAGGCAGAGGAGGTGTTTATTAGATGATACCAACATGCTACTCATACAAATATACATGAAGAAGATTGTCACAGTTTGCTTATAATGAGAGAAACTCTGTGTCATAAGTTCCACTTTTATTTTTTATTTATTTATTTTTAAGATTTTTATTTATTTACTCATAAGAGACACAGAGAAAGAGAGGCAGAGACACAGGCAGAAAGAGAAGCAGGCTCCTTGCGGGGAGCCCACTGTGGGACTCAATCCCGGGACCCTGGGATCACACCCTGAGCCGAAGGCAGACGTTCAACCACTGAGCAACCCAGCCTCCCCATAAATTCCACTTTTAAAAAGTCATTTAGAGGGACACCTGGGTGGCTCAGTGGTTAAGCACCTCCCTTCAGCTTGGCGTGATCCCAGTGTTCCGGGATCGAGTCCCACATCAGGCTCCCCACGGGGAGCCTGCTTCTCCCTCTGCCTGTGTCTCTGCCTCTCTCTCTCTCTCTCTGTGTATGTCTCTCATGAATAAATAAATAAAATCTTAAAAAAAAAAAAGAAAGAAAGTCATTTAGAAAGTCATCCTATGCAATCAACATGTGTACATTCAGGGTTTCCACGGGCCCAGTGCTCGCTACAGTCCTGTATCTAACACTAACATTGGAAATGGCCTGAAAATTCATCTATGTGTTTTTTCTGTCTCCCCTCTGGACTGTGAGGTCCAAGGGGACAGGCCCTTGGCTGTCTTATTCACCACTCTACACACCTCTGGTGGGTGCAAGAGATACAGTGTAATCTGTTTCTGTCTTTCTTTTTTTAAAATGATTTTATTTATTTATTCATGAGACACACAGAGAGAGAGAGAGAGAGAGGCAGAGACACAGGCAGAGGGAGAAGCAGACTCCCTGCGGGGAGCCCGATGTGGGACTCCATCTCCAGACCCTGGGATCATGTTCTGAGCCAAAGGCAGACGCTCAACTGCTGAGCCACACAGGCTTCCCTGTAACCTGTTTCTAAAGAGTATAATCCCAGGGGCACCTGAGTGGCTCAGTTGGTTAAGTGTCTGCCTTCAGCTCAGGTCATTAGGATCATGACTGGGATCCAGCCCTACATCAGGCTCCCTGCTTAGTGGGGAGTCTGCTTCCCCCTCTCCCTTGGCCCCCCCGTGACTTGTGCTCGCTCTCTTTCCCTCAAATCAATAAAATCTAAAAATAAATAAATAAATAAAAATAAAAGGTATAATCCCATTGATGAGAGAGAGGTACATCAAAATATTAACAGAGGTTTTAGGTGATGGGATTAAAGGTAATATTTTTCCTCTCCCTCACATGGTACATTTTCCATATTACTTATAATAAATGTGTATTATGTTGGGAATGTGAAAATCTTTCAGAAAAAAAATAGAATAGCAGAGTGAAATTGGGGTACAAAAATAGTAATTGCTTCCTTTGCTGAGAATGGATATTTAAAGTCAAACTGGAAAATAAAATAAATAAAGTCAAACTGGGGCAGCCCGGGTGGCTCAGTGGTTTAGGGCCACCTTCGGCCCAGGGTATGATGCTGGAGTCTTGGGATCGGGTCCCGCATTGGGCTCCCTGCATGGAGCCTGCTTCTCCCTCTGCCTGTGTCTCTGCCTCTCTCTCTCTCTGTGTCTCTCATGAATAAATAAATAAAATCTAAAAAAAAAATAAATAAATAAAGTCAAACTGAATTGAGTAAGACTTGATCTGAACGTCCCTAGTGGCTCCTCTCACCATCTGGATGGGATCCCACAAGAACTATCCAGCTCATTTGGGTGGGAAGAAAATAATTTTCAGTTTCACATTGGCCACCCTGAAAGCCACCCCCTCTCCTTCAGGTGGCCTATTTATAGCTTCCTTTGGGTGCGCAGACGTGACATTTATCTGGGCAAACCAGGCGTCCACACTCTGGGGTTCCAAAGCCACTTCTGTTCAAGGCAGATAACAAAACACAGATAAGTCTACCAGCAGGAATCTGCCTTTGAATTTGCCTTCCAAAACAAGCAAGCTCTCTTGCTGTTTAGGGCGAAACAACCTGTTTTGAATTGCTCAAGACTCTGAAATAGCCTTCTCTGTGTACAGAGTGCTAAAGGAATTCAGCCTCCATGTGAGGCTTCTCGGAAGGATAGCAGCCACTGCTGAAAATCACTGTCCACCACTTATCCCCTCAGGGGGTAGAAAGCTCCCCGTCACTGGAGGTGTGCAAGCCAAAGCTGGGCAACTCTCGTCAGAGGCAGTGTAGCAGGAATTTGAGTGCAGATTAAAGGCAGTGCTATGAGCTGAACTGTGTGTCTCCGGAATCCACTCACCCCCACACTGCAGAATGTGACTGTATTTGGAGATAGGGTCTTTCCACAGGTAATCAAGTTCAAAAATGAGATCATATGGGTGGGTCCTCATTTAATCTGACTGGTGTCTGAGGTAGCCTTGGAATGTAGGTGAGGTCTGGAGCTGACGACCAAGAAAATTCTTGACACGTCTTTTGTACAAAACGGTGGTTTTATGAAAGCTCTGGGAACGGGACCTGGGGGCAGGAAGAGCTGCTGCCCCAGGGTGTGAGGGGTGGCTGATTATATACTGGGGAGTTGGGAGTAAAGAAAAAAAGGAGATTTCTTAAAAAAAAAACAAACAAACTTTCATATGTTAAAGAGGAAACCTAGGAGATGTTAGAGGCCTTGTCATTGTCTGGTTAGGGTTGTTTTTTCTTCTAGCAAGGCATTAACATGAAGACAGTAGGGAGCTTCCTGGAGGAACCCTACACTCTGCCTGTCTCAAGGGCTTGTCACCAGGCTGCAGTTTAAAAGACATTTAATTATATCTCCATTTCCTTCTGGAAGTTAGGTTATTGATAAGAAAGCTTTCTCTCATAAATCACTAAGACATTTGTAAACTGAGGGAGACTTCTAGCCTGCCGGATGGTAATCTTTATAAATTAACCATTTGTTTTTCCTTCCCTTAGCTTTAGGGCAGCCAGGAGCACCTGAGAAAGGTCACACACATCCCACCTGGGACTTGGGGGCAGGGTAGGGTTGGAGGTGTCAGCACGTGCTCTGCCCTCAGCTTGCCTTCTGTTCCTTCATCAGTGTCCTTATAAGAGCTTAGGACACAAGCACCCACAGAGGGACAGCAATGTGAGGACCCAGGGAGAAATGGCCATCTGCAAGCCAAGGAGATGGGCCTCAGGAGAAAGCACACCTGCCCACACCTTGACCTTGACTTCTGGTCTCCAGAATGTGAGATGATGTATGTCTGTTGTTTAAGCCACCTGGTCTGTGGTGTCACATATAGCAGCCCAGGCAGGGTGGGTACTAGTGCATCCACTGTCCAGATGAGAGAAGGTGCTCCCAAGGGAGAGAAGTGATACGTCCAGGGTCTCACACTCTGTGATGGCTAATTGGGATTCACATCTGGGAAAGCCTGACATCCTCCCCCAAAGTGTTTCCATTGTTCTTAGGATTCTCTACAATTGGACACTTTAGTAGGACTTTGTACAGAGCCTAGGATAGTCTAGAGAAAGAGGGAGACTAGCTGGCTTGGGGCAGGTCAGGGAAGGCTTCCTAGAGGAGATGCCCCATAAACCAGGACCTAAAGGAGTAAACCTCCAGCAGGAGAGAAAGGGGACCCTCACCCTCTATGACAATGACAGTGATGCCATAGAACTTGCCAACCCAACAGCCTGCTCCCAGGAGCTAATGCATAGGGATGCCCCATTGTGCCACCCAGAGAGAAACACAAGCCAACACCACCTACCCTACACAATAGGTTTCAAGATTCGTGGACCAAAGAGACCCAACTTCTAGTTCAAATCACGGCCCTGCTTCTTTCTGGCTGTTCACTCTTGGAGAAGTAACACTACCTCTCTGAAAAATTGTTACAAGTAAACATACTTCGCATGATGCCTTTGCTCCTCAGATACATGTTTTGAGCATCATTTATGTGCCCGGCCTGCTCTCCACAGAGGAAAGAGCAGATGTCAGAGTAGAGTGCTGCTTGTGTGGATATATGGGTCTAGTGGATGAGGGAGCAGTAGGGCAGCTGAGGACAAAGCACAAGCTGACACCTCACAACCTCAACCCCCACCCCCCCATGCACACACTCCTGGGTGGGATCTGTGTGACATTCTTACAAGGAACTCCCAACTATCTTAATGTTAATACTTTGCCAGAGTGAAAAACAAGCTTAGCTTGATAATAGCCATGCCTCCAGGATCCCGAGAGTTTTCTTTAGCAGATGAAAGTCCTTTTGGACACCTCCCTTTTTCCTCACCTCCGCCAACTCCCCAGTATATAATCACTACCCCTTACAGCCCTGGGGCAGCAGCTTTTCCTGCCCCCAGGGTTCTTGTCCCCATGCTTTAATAAAATCACATTTTCCCACCAAAGATGTCTCAAGTAAGTAATTTTTGAGATTAGGGGGCACCTGGGTGGCTCAGTGGTTGAGCATCTGCCTTTGGCTCAAGTCTTAATCCAGGGGTCCTGGAATCAAGCCCCGCATCAGGCTCCCTGCCAGGAGTCTGCTTCTCTTTCTGCCTATGTCTCTGCTTCTCTCTGTGTGTCTCTCATGAATACATAAATAAAATCTTAAAAAAAAAAAAAAAAAGAAAAGAAAAGAAAAGAAAGAGAAATTAGGAAGAGTGAAACCTCCAACTTTGTTCCATTCAGGATTCCTTGAGATTCTACATGAATTTCAGGATAGATTTTCCTATTTCTACAGAAAAGTGTCATTGGGATTTTCATAGGGATTGCATTGAGTCTGTACATTGCTTTGGGCAATACTGACAGCTTAGCAATATTAAAGATAAAAGGTGTTTTGGGTTTTTTTTCCATAACATTTAGTCATGGAGCTGCTGTGAAAACCAGACTGGCAGATCCTCAAAAAGTTAAACAAAGGTGATCCAGCAATTCCACTCCTACGTATATGCCCCAAAAGAATTGGAAGCAGGACTCAAACAGATACTCCTACACAGTGTTAAACACTATTCACAATGGCTAAAAGATGGAAACACCCAAGTGTATATTGACAGATGAATGGACAAACAAGATATGGTCTATCCGTAAGGTGGAATGCTGGATAGCATTCTTGCTATCCAGGAATATCTATCTATCTATCTATCTATCTATCTATCTATCTATCTATCTATCTATCTATCTATCTTTTGGTTCCTGCACCAAGAGTAGAAAGGGTTGGGAGAAGTTCATAATGATAAACTTACGAACACCTGCTACAACATGGATGCACCTCAAAAACATTATGCTGAGTGGAAATAAGCCAGACAAAAGAAGAAATACTGTATGATTCCACTTGTATGAGGTCCCTAGAATAGGCAAATTAATGGAGACAGAAGTAGAGGGAGGAGTGGGGTCTAACCTTTTAATGGTAGAGTTTCTGTTCAAAATAATAAAAAAAAAATCTGGAAATAAGTAATGGTGAAGGTTATATAGGATCATAAGTGTACTTAATGCCTCTTCTGCTGTCCCTGCACCAACATTTCTCTGCTCCAGGAGGGTTTGGTGGGGATGCCTGGGATTCTAAGACTGTACCTCACAGAAGTGAAGCCCTAGGGTTCGTGTGCTGTCATTGTTCTACTGAGTCATTTATTTTCATATGTCCCAATAGAGTTGGACTTGACATTCCAGCTTTACGTCAAAAGGATGTTGATGTCTGGTTATTTTCACACCTACACAATTATGTGGGAAAATTTCTGCAATGTTATGCTGAAATAGAACCTTAACACTAGTTATGCTCTTTTACCCAGTAAGCCCATTTGTAGGAAACATTTGACTTACAAAAGGGCATTTCTTGGAGTATCATTTGCGATAGCACAGAGCCGCCTATCAGGAGGGGACCTGGTAAGTGAAGAATGATTACCCACCACTTGCTGTATTTGCATAGGTCAATCAGCAGTGAGGGCTGTGAACAGCTGCCTGATGGCTTCAAGGGTGTGAAAGAGATCGTAAATGAAAAAAATCAAGATTTGTTATGATTCCTATGTTATGTGTAACCCCTATTAAGACATGTAGCATTAAAACATTTTCATATTTTTTAACACCTTGAAAAAATTCAGTCCATGATTTTAGGTGAAAAAGACCACAAAACTGGAAAAGCTGGTGTGAAGTCATGTAGGATACAATTGTGAGAAATAGAGTAGTTTAGAAGAAGCCTGGAAGGAAGAACAGCAACTTGTTCGTTGCGTCTTTAAGTTGTGGCATAATGAGTCATTTCACTTTCTTTCCTCCTTTTTTTCTCTTTTGGTTTACATCTTAGCTACAGGGAAGCTGTACAACCAGTGTAATCAGAAAAAAAGTGCTTTTTAATCTTTTTTGTTTTTAATGGTTAGGCAGATTGAAAGTTCATCAAAATGCAAATAAGTGCTTGTATTGGGGTGAAATAACAGGCGATTTTTTTCTTTCTTCTCCTATTTTTAAGAATCTGATTTGCAGGCAGCCTGGGTGGCTCAGCGGTTTAATGCCTGCCTCCAGCCCAGGGCCTGATCCTGGAGTCCTGGATCGAGTCCCACATGGGGCTCCCTGCATGAAGCCTGCTTCTCCCTCTGCCTCTGCCTTTCTCTCTCTCTCTGTCTCTCATGAAAAAATAAATAAAATATAAAAAAAAGAACCTGATTTGCTTTATTGTATTACTGTTATAATAAACTCTATGTGCTTGTAACATTTATTTATTTATTTATTTACTTGTAACTTTTAGTGCATTGAATGGAGTCTCTTCAGCAATGACCTTCTCACCACCCCGCCCGGTCCATTTCCAGGTGACTGGCGCCTTATCTCACCTGTAACAGCAGCGTGCAGTTGACAGCAGGAAACAGGACACGTAAGTGAGACCAGGGAGCCTGAGGCCCTACCCCACACGTGGGCTCAGTGGAGGCCTGGTCCTCCTCCCAGCCCCTGCCCTGCTCAGAACCAACCCCAGGGCAGGGAGGATGTGCACAAAGGCCATCCACTTCCCCACAGGCCAGGCCAGGATGCCTTCTTCTCCACCTAGATGCAAACTCCTGAAAACACTGGTGCAAGAAAAACCCTAATGATGAGTGAAGACTCCTGCCTTCAGTAAATGTCACAGCTGAACCAGCGCTGTGGTTCATCAGCCCTGTGGTTCCTGCACCAAAAGACTAGAAAGGGTTGGGACTCAATTTAGAGTTGCCAACTCCGTTCCCCTTGCTCCACCGAGGACATTTTGTTAAAACTTTTGTCTGGAGTCACTACGGTTTTCTTAAAATTAAAAAAAAAAAAAAACATTTAGGGGAGCCTGAGGACCTCAGTTGGTTAAGCCTCTGCCTTTGGCTCAGGTCATGATCCCAGGGTCCTGGGATCGAGCCCCATGTGGGGCTCCCTCCTCAGCAGGGAGTCTCTTTCTCCCCGCTGTGCTCTCTCTCAAATAAATAAAAATAAAAAACCTTAAAAAAATTAAACATAGGAAGAACTTAAGTCTCAGAATAGGGAAAACAAGAAAGGACAGTTGTCCACCGCATACTGGTGTTTCCAAAATTATTTTGTGAATGACATATCTTAAAAGTTTGTTCGGAACAGCCCACAGTCATCATCAAATGACTGGGCACACAACGGCGGTCTATTCATACAATGGAATATTATTCAGTCACGAAAAGGAACAAAGTCCTGCCACTCGCTACAATGTGAGTGAATCTCAAAAACATGTTCAAGGATGCCTTTTATATAAAATGTCCAAAATAGGCAAGTCAATAGAAACAGAAAGTGGATTGGTGGTGGCTGGAGGGATGCCAGGGGCTGGGAGGAGGGGAATGGGTGTGACTGCCACTCGGTCCAAGGTATCTTTCGAGGTTCAATACATGTGTTCTAGAAATGGAAAGTGGTAATGGTGGTGATGAGGGAGCAGAAGGCAAGCTGAGGGCAGAGCACGCGCTGACATCCTGCAGCTCCTGCCACAATCCCAGGTGGGATGTGTGTGACCTTCCTCAGGTGCTCCTGGCTGCTCTAAAGCTAAGGGAAGGAAAAACAAATGGTTAATTTATAAAGATTACCATCCTGCAGCCTAGGAGTCTCCCTTTGGCTTACAAATGTCTTAGTAATTTACAAGAGAAAGCATTCTTATCAATAACCTAACTTCCAGAAGGAAATGGAGATACAATTAAATGTCTTTTAAACTGCAGCTCCATGACAAGCCTTAAGTCAGGCCAAGTGTAATGTTCCTCCAGGAGGCTCCTTACTGTCTTCAGGATAATGCCTTGCGAGAGGGAAAAACAACCCTAACCAGATAATGGCAAGGCCTCTAATAGCTCCTAGGTCCTCTCTCGCATATGAAAATTCTTTTTCTTCCTTACCTCCAACTCCCCAGTATATAATCAGCCTCCCCTTGCAGACCCGGGGCAGCAGCTGCCCCAGAGCTTTAATAAAACCACCATTTTGCACCAAAGACCTGTCCAGAATTCTTTCCTGGTCATTGGCTCTGGATTTCCCCTAAAATGGATTTCATTTTATTAATTTTTTTGAAGGGGAGGCAGAGCGAGAGGGAAGAAGAGAATCTTAAGCAGATTCCACACCTAGTGTGGAGCCTGAGCGGGGCTCAATCTCATGACCCTGAGATCACGACCTGAGCCAAAACCAACTGAGCCCCTCGGGCGCCCCTGGATTGTATATTGTAAAATGACAGGTTTGCTTGTTTTAAAGATTTTATTTGTTCATTTGAGAGAGAGAGACAGATCACGAGCAGAGGGTAGGGCAGAGGGAGAGGGAGATGCAGACTCCCCTGTGAGCTCAGAGTCTGACGTGGGGTTCGATCCCAGGACCTAGAGATCACGACCTGAGCCACAGGCAGACGCTTCACCATCTGAACCACCCAGGTGCCCAAAAAATGACAGGTTTTCTGTAGTAGAAATTATATCTCAATAGAAACTGCAATTTGAAAAGTGAAAGTAGGAAAAAAGTTTGGGAATGTATAAAAATTGACAACCTTAAGTCATCCCGTGACTATCTTGTCGTGGCCTGACTGCGCGCGTCCCGAGCTGGCTCTGCTCCCGAGGATTTTATAAGCTGCTATAAACCCCTTTCCACAGAGGTGGTTTGACCGAAGTGGAAGCCAGAGAGCTCACTCATGCGAGCCCTCCTTGGTGGAGGGCTGCTGGGGTGGGGTCAGCCCCCCCTTCCGATCTGCCCTGGACTTGGACAAAGGTAGAGGGAAACGGGCCAGGCCCCCACCAGGGCTGCTGCCCACCGCGACGGCCATCCACGTGGCGATGGCTTCTGCAGGTGGTGGGTTCTGCCCCTTGTGCATGTCTGTGCCTCAGTCCCCGCGAAGCTCCCTCTGCATTGCCTGCCCCCCATAACCCCTAAGCTCTGCTCTGTTCACGATACTGCTTAGGAGTGGATTTGGGGTGTGTAATGAGAATAGGAAGCTGAGTGTCCCACCAGGCCCAATGAGGAGCAGTAAGATAACAGGCAGTGGGGCCCACGACATAGAAACTCCTCATGGGAGGTCTCCACGGGGAGGGGCCCCAGCTGTTGTCTGGGTTGTGGGATGAATGCAGGATGGGCAGGATCAGCTCTAAAGTGGGGATGTGGGGAATCCCTGGGTGGCTCAGCGGTTTGGTGCCTGCCTTCGGCCCAGGGCGTGATCCTGGAGACCCGGATAGAGTCCCGGGTCGGGTTCCCTGCAGAAGGCCTGCTTCTCCTTCTGCCTGTGTCTCTGCCTCTAGCTCTTTCTGTGTCTCTCACAAATAAATAAATAAATAAATAAATAAATAAATAAATAAACAAATAAATAAATAATTCTAAATAAATAAATAAAATAAATAAAATGGGGCTGTGGAACCCTCACTGAAGCCCCAGATGGTTCCAGTGATTTAGTTTTTAGATGTTGGTGAGGTTGTGGGGTTCAGAGCCACCGGCCAAGAAAGAATTCTTGAGACGTCTTTGGTGCAAAATGGTGGTTTTATTAAAGCACGGGGACAGGACTCCAGGGTCAGGAAGAGCTGCTGCCCCATCCCCATTGTGAGGGGTAAGGGATTATATGCTTTGGGGGAAGTAAGGATAAAGGGAGTTCCAGAAGGATTTTCATATGCTAAAGAAGACTCACAGGATACCAGAGGCCCTGCTGTTGTCCAACCAAGGTTGCTTTTCCCTCTATCCAGGCATTAACATCTAGACTGTTGGGAGCTTCCTGGAGGAACACTAAGCTCTGCCAGCCTCAAGTATTTGTCACTGGGCTGTAGGTTATAAGGACATTTGGTTTTATCTCCATTTCCTTCCGCCTTTGTTATCCGCATCTCCAGGACCCCACCGGTTGCTCAGGCGAATCTGTGCACCCTGGACACGCGTAGCCTCAGGGGACAGTCCTGGGTACGCACCTGCGTGCCCCGGTCCGTACTTGCTTCCCCGCAGCCTGGTAGCCCCTGCCTTGTGCTGACCAGGTGTGCACATCGCAGGGGCACGTGTGCAGTTGTGGGTTGTGCAGCTGTGGGTGAGCTGCAGGGGGGCTTCCAAGCAGGCCACTCCCTCCCACCTGCCCCCGCAACCTTGGCTCCTATGCGGTTTGGTGGGGCTGCGCAGGCCCACGGGCCAGAGCAGCTGGACATAGGCTGCCCCTCCTGCCTTCCCACCCTCCTGACCCTGTCTCTGTGTCTCTGACATGGACTCTGACCCTGTCTCTGGTCCTTTCAAGCTCCTTCTCTCACTGGTTCCCCTCCCTATCCTCTTCTCTCTGCCTCCCTGTCTTAGTCTTTGTCTCTCCCTTCACATCCCCTCTAAGGAAGGCTGGCCCAGGCCCTGCAGGCCTTCTGGCAGACAGAGCCCAGCTGCTCCCCCAAGAGCCCCAGACTGCCCTCCTGGATGCCTGAGTGCATCGGGAGGCCTCTGGAAAGCCTTCTCTCTTCATCTCTGACATGGCTCATTGTCACCCTATTTTATGAGGCCTAAATGAATACATTCAGGCAGACAGAGTCACACCGGGGCGTGGGGACAGACCTGGTCATTAAAGAGGTTGCCAGCAGCCAGCACAACTGGCACCGGGATGCCCAGAAGCATGAATGAAGCGAACTGCCTGCTCTGGGTCTCCAGGGAACCCCCCACGGCTGGTGGGACTCCAGAAAGCAGGGAGCGGGCTAACAACTCCCACGCTGCCCACTAACCCGCCCATCCTGGCACAGCCCTGTGCACACTGCCGTCATGATCCCACTTCACAGATGAGAAGACCGAGGCCCAGAGAGGTCAGGGGTGGCCTGAGGCCACATAGCACAGCAAGAGCCCTGACCATTGGGACTTCCCAGCCCTTGGACAGTAGAGGCTAGGGAGAGCCCTACTCACCTCCTAGGCCAGAAGAAGGCCTGGGAGGGGCGGCCATTCAGTCCCAGATGTTTTCATGCTTCCATTACCACCCAAAGAGACTCAACTAAGTGATTTCACAGAGTCAAGTTCTCTCCCTGAGAGAATTCAGAGTCTGATATAAAGATAATATAATATTCCCCACCTGGTGTCACTCATTTCTTCCTTCCTTCATGCAATCACCATTCTGTGTGCACTCATGAGGCCCCTGTCAGGCCCCCGAGCCAACAACCAGCCTGGACTTAAGAAGAGGTTGGAAGGGCAGAAGCCAGGCCATGGTCCCTCCATGGTTCCTCCAAGGTGCCCTCCAAGGGCACCTCCTCAAAGCCTTGCCTGACCCTCCCTAAGCCCCCGACCCTTGGGCCGGCATGTCGGTGGAGGCTCCAGTTGTCTGGCTGGCTATGGTTATCAGTCTCTGCTGGCCTGCTGTTCACACAAGCCCAGCACCCAGCACGGCACCCACAGCAACACCCAAACAGTGCTATTTGCCTCTGACCTTCTAGGTGAAATGCCTCATGAATGGCCAGGGCTGGTGCGCAGTGCAGGGGTTGCAAGTGTGAGCCCCGCAGGCTGGCTGGGCATGGGGCTGGGTGGGAGGTAGGGGTCATCCGTGGGCTGGGACACACACCCAGAGGCCCTGGGCAGTGGCCTGGCGTTGGTCCAAGAGGACGCTGCTTCTTTGGAGCTGCCCCAGCTGGACCTGCCCTTCTGGACTGACCTTAGCCTTCCCCGAGGCTGGCCACGCCCCATGCAGAGCTCAGGGACTCACACTTCCTAGGTATTTACAGATGGGAAACTGAGGCTCGTGATCAGCCCAGATCCGTAGCTACCCAGAGCGGAGCTGGAATCAAATCCAGAATTGTCTTCTTCTCCCATTGGACTGGGCATTCGCCCATAATAATAGTCACCACTAATAACAAAGTCATAATAATGGTAGCAATGGTAACAAGAATCCAATGTGAATGAGCTTCCAACGGTTAGTGCACTTTTTCCAACATTATTTCCCCGGATGTGCTTGAGAGCCGCGAGGGAAGAAGCTTATCCTCTTTTACCGATGGGGACACTGAGGTCCAGAGTGGTTGTTCACCTTGGCTAGGTTCCTCCTCCTGCTACGGGGCACGTCCAGCCCACAGGAGGCTGGGCCTGGATCCTGGGTGGGGCTGTGTCAGCACAGCTGGGTGGGGACAGGGCTCCCACCCATCCTGTGGTCTGGGCTGCGGGGCAGCCCTCCCGCCCTGCCAGCTGGGCTGTGACCTACACCTCGCTGGGCGGCCTGGGTGTCCTGGCCGGAGGGACAGCCCCAGGGAGGCCAAGGGGCCAGCCTAGGCCACCCACCCTCCTCTGCTTAAGCGGCGTGTCCCCGCCCAGCTCACAGGCAATGCCGCCAGGGTCCGTCCTGCTCTGACCTGTTCTCCTGGCAGGGGCTGTCAGGGTTGGGCTGGGCTAGCCTGGGTGTCCTGCCAAGGCAGGGGTGGCCGTGGGGTCAGACGCAGCGTCCTCTGCCCTCCACGCCCTTCCTTGGCTGAGAAGTCTTTCTCCTCTTAGCTCATCTCGTCAAACTCCCACCGGTCTGTCACAGCCCTGAGGAAAGGCACTGCCCCCAGGAAGCTTCTGGACTTCCCCAGATGGAGCTTAGTCCAGCCCTTCTGCCCCTGCTGTGCTGTCATTAGGGGTTTAGCCATCTTCCTGGCCATCCTCGCTTCTGCATGGCCCTGTCCAGGGAGGCACGACTACCGCGTTTCCCTGTGTGAGGGATCACTTTAAACCAGGACCAGGGAGGGCATGGGGGCCTTAGACTGAAGCGTGTGTCAGCAGAGGGAGAAGGTGCTATGGAGATGTCCACCTGGGGGGTAAGGGGGGAGCACGAGGGCCACGCAAAACAAGCCAGGACAAACAATTTCCTTTAATCGTGGGTGGCCCTCTGGAATGCTCCACTGGGCCCTGTTGCTTGTAGCAGAGGGAGCATGAGGATCTGGGAAGCACATCCCAGGGGGGACGGGAATTCCAGGTGGAAGGCAGTGCCTAAGCAAAGGTGAGGTGGCTGGGCTGGGTGGCCAGCACAGGGACAGTCAGAGGCTGAGGTGGTCCCTGTCTCGGCACCAATGGTCCTGAGGTTTTCTCTGTATCTCTGCATTCCTGGATGGAGATAAAACGACAAACGGCAGTGTCTGGCCAGCAAGCCCTGGGTCAGTCTCTCGGTGCAGGAACCGCCCCATCTGACAGCTTCCACAGGAGCTTCCTGGCCTGTCAGGGGCTCAGACTCACCTACCCAGCCAGCCCAAGGCAGAAACACCCTGGGCTCCCAGCAGGGAATGTGGGTCTTTGGTTTCTAGAATCTCTCTCCAAATATAAGAGTGAGGGACGCCTGGGTGGCTCAATGATTGAGCGTCTGCCATCAGCTCAGGGTGTGATCCTGGAGACCCGGGATTGAGTCCCACATCGGGCTCCCTGCATGGAGCCTGCTTCTCCCTCTGCCTGTGTCTCTGCTTCTCTCTCTCTCTGTCTCTCATGAATAAATAAATAACATCTTTAAAAAACAAACAAACAAACAAAACAAATATAAGAGTGATATTTGTCTGTTGTCAGAATACAGTTGGAAAAGCTAGAAAGACAATAAACTTATGCCAAATCGTCACAGAATCATCCCACGTGGCTCAGCAAACCTTATTAGTATGTTGAGGAACAGTCCCCCTGGTTGTTTTCTGTGCGCGTTTTGACCTGTTGGGATCAAGCTGTACCTGGACTTTTGTGTTTGGCTCTTTTCACTTAGCATATATGTTATGATCTAAAGTCATATTTGTGGTTATTTCCTGATTACAAAATTATTATTTGCGTTTTGCAAAAACAATTACTGAAATGTGGAAGAGTCCAGGGGGGAAAAGAAGGCGAAAATCCCCCACAGTCCCCAATCCAGAGGTGACGACTACAGACATCCCAGTGGATGGCTGTGTAAATGACCCCATGAGTATAAACCAAAAAGGCATTAAGAATGTGGGATTCAGGGTCAGGTCGGCTGCTTCAAGTCCTGCCTCTACACACAACTCCTGAGCTGACCTCTCAGGGCCCAAGCTTTCTGTACAGTAGAATTGCCCAGGGGGTCCTACCCTGTAGAGTTGCTGGAGGAATTAATGAATGAAGGAAAAACATTGGCATAAATGAATTAATACAGGTAAAGCGCTTAACATGGTATACAGTAGGTGCTCAATAAACGTCAGATTGTGAGCAAACTCCCAACAGAATCAACAATGGAGGACTCACCAGGTGCCAGGTAAGGGCCTCATATCTATAATCCACTCAGCCTCCCAGCAACTCCAGGAGGTAGGTCCTTCTCTTGTCCCCATTTTGCAGGCGTGACAAGTGAGGCTGACGTAAGTGGAGTGTCATAATAATCTCATGCACAAGAGTCCAGAGGTGAAAACAGCCCCCACGTGTCCATTGCTAGAACAATAGACAAATACAATGCAATCTATCCCCACTGGTGGAAGATCTCTCAGTCTTAACAAGGAACGGAGCGCTGATGCTCACTACCACGTAGTTGCACATAGAACACGTATACCAAGTGGAAAAAGCCAATCACCAAAGGCCATGTATTGTCTGAATCCATTTCTATGAGATGCCAGGCCAGGCAGATCCACGGGGACACCATCAATGGGTGGCCACCAGGGGCTGGGGGAGGGAGGGTAATTGCTTACTGAGTATGGGGCCTCCTTTAGGGATGATGGAAATGCTTTAGAACTACATGTAGGTGGTGGTTAAACAAAATTGTGAATGTACTGGATGCTAGTGAGTTGTCCATTTAAACATAATTGATTTTGGGGGGCTGCTGGTGCCTCACTCGGTTGAGCGCAAGACTCTTGATTTGGGCTCAGGTCATAATCTTGAGGTGGGGGGATTGGGTGTCAGGCTCTATGCCCAGTGGAGTGTCAGGCTCTATTGGGTGTCAGGCTCTATGCCCAGTGGAGATGCTCTTTGTCCCTGTCCCTCTGCCACTTCCCCCTTTCACGCACACATGCTCTCTAAAAACAAACAAATGTTGATTTTTTTTAAATTTTATTTATTTATTCATGAGACAGAGAGAGAGAAAGAGAGGGGCAGAGACACAGGCAGAGGGAGAAGCAGGCTCCATGCAGGGAGCCCAACGTGGGACTCGATCTCAGGTCTCCAAGGATCAGGCCCTGGGCTGAAGGCGGCGCTAAACCATTGAGCCACCCGGGCAGCCCTGTTGATTTTTTTAAATAATGAATTTCACTTCAATTAAAAAAACAAGAAAGGAAAGAAGGAAAAATGCCAGGCTCAGGATCACAGAGCCAGCAACTGATGATCAAAGTAGCCCAAATGCTTTTCCTCCTGGGTCCCCTGGAGCCCACACCACAGAAACCTCAAGGTTTGCAGCCATCACCATGACCCTGACTCCCAGAAGTAGAATCACAGGGTGAAAACTGCGAGTGACATATCTGGGGACAGACCTGGTTCTGTGCAAGCTCCTGGGTGGATGGGAGACGCTGGCTGGAGGCCTGAATGCGGAGAGACAGGTCAGTGCAGTGGGTCTGAGCCCTGCGGGGGGAGGGCAGGGCCGCCCTTTGGCCTGCACTCTCAGGCTAAGTCTCTGCTTTCAACACCGGCTCCGGCTTGCCAGGGTTATATTTATCCTTCCAGAAGCCAGGACGGAAGACAGCATGGCCTCCCGCAGGCCCCAAAGCCGCACACCGTGATTCATGGCGTGGTACTGCCTCTGGTCACCATGCAGCCTTAGCACCCCACTTCGATGTTGTCAACTTCAGTTTCTCCATCTGGAAGCCAAGGGCCTGGAAACTCAACCACAGAGAAGTTCCAGCGGGAGCCAGACACATGCTAACTAACGAAGGCAGTGGGAGATGCCTAGTCACATGCTCCCTATGCTTCTCCAGGCTTCTCGTTCAGTATCTTGGAAAGCTGATTGTGGACATAGAAATATGTCCAAGAGATGTTAATCAAGAAGAGCAAATACCATCAGGGAACACCTAGTAAACACTTGAGAAGTGGAAGCTGTTGTGACCATTTATTTGGGCTTCTATGCTTTGTTCACTCGGGTTTCCATTCACGGAGAACATTTCTGGAAGGTGACACAAGATACTGTGGGCAATAGGTAGTTTCTTCTGGGGATGAGCCAGGGACACTTTGCACTTAGTACCTTTCTGTTCTCTTGGAAATTTTCACCAGGAGTGTGTATTACTTTCATAATAAAATAAAACCATACTCTGTAAAAAAAAAAAAAAAGAAAGTGTTATTATGACCCTCTCAATTGACAGAAGAGGAAAATGCTGCCCAGACCTCACCTCCTCCAGGAAGTCCTCCTGATGCCCCAGCACAGTGCCTGTTACTGTCTATTTCCTTAGCTGCCTCTCCCATGAAACTGGGAGTGCCTGGAAGAAGGGCCTTTTTGAGTCATCCTTAAATCTCCAATCGGCATTGGCCAGTGAAAGGCTGGGCACAACAGAGTGAAGAAATGAGGCTCAGAGAGGTTAAGCCAGCTGCCCAAGTTGACAGAGTAGGTGATTTTTCAGGAGGAGACACAGGCCTCTGAGTTTTGACTGTACCGCCCCCATCATGCCCTGATTTCTCTAAGGCAGGCCCCACAGCTCCTACCTACTCACCATAAATGTCCAGAAGAGGCCATCAGGGGATCGTCTGAATGGCTGCTAGCTCTTGTGCAGCTTCTATGGTATTTGGGGTTCAGGACAAAAGTTTGCTTAGACCCCAGGTGGCATCTGGGAACACCCAGACATGGAAAATACCAGACTGTGCTCCAAGCAGAGCCAACCAGAACAGCCACAGAAGTCAGGGTGGGCTCTCCTCCCTTGTTATCTTGTCTGACACTTCAAAATAGAGATTCCAGCCTTCTAAATTTAGGTGCAAACTTTTCTGATGATAGCAGAGTCCTTTCTGAGCATAAAGCAGTCACCACAGCCTGGGAGGATTTGGGGCCTGAAGGTTCAGTATGGTAGCTCTTAAGAACCATTTTGCAGATGAAGATATAGGGTCAGAGAGTCTTATCCAAGATCAGAGAGTAGTTTGTTTTTTAAAAGATTTTATTTATTTATTCATGAGCGACGCTGAAAGAAGCAGAGACACAGGCAGAGGGAGAAGCAGGCTTCCTGTGGGGAGTCCCGTGTGGGACTCAATCCCAGGACCAGGGGATCACGCCCTGAGCCAAAGGCAGACACCCAGCTGCTGAGCCACCCAGTGTCCCAAGATCAGAGAGTTGTAAGTAAAACTGCAAAGCATCAAATCAATGCTTCCTGGTCTCGAATGTGTCTGTGTTTGCACCTGTGCTCATACACGACGTGGCTTGGAATCAGGCTACCCGGTTCCATCATCCTAACTCAGAAAGCACTTAGGTCAGTGGCTGGCACAGAGTGAGGAAGCACTCAGGAATAATGCCCATTTGTGGCTGCTGGGGATCTCATAGAGACAGATTTTTAAGGGTATGTATGTCTTTTGCCAGTTATCTTCCCAACGTGTGCCCACTGCAGCAAGAGTTGGGTGAGGGCTCCAGCCAGGGCCTCTGTGGGCTCTGCCTATTTTGGGGAGGAGCGCCTGGCCTGCCCGCAACCTTCCACCCTGCTGCCAGGCCCCCTGAAGGCCAACAGCCAGCCCGTGGTCCACCAGCGCTGCCAGAGTGCCAGGCTTGCCCAGAGCGGGGTGACCTTGACCTCCAAATGCTCTTTGCAGATATGTTCTCAGCTAACACTCACTCAACCTGAATATCATTTCTGTGGCTTAAAACAAACACAAATCTCAGTTCTAAATGAAGGGAAGTGATTCGGTCCTGCTCTGGTTTACTTTTGAAGGGCTTTCCTTTGTGTCAGGATCTCCACGCTTTTTTGTTCACACCCACCTTAAAAAAAAAAAATAAGATGGGAACCCCTGATGTACTGTTGTATATTTTATTATTTTATTTTATTTATTTTTTAAAAAGATTTTATTTATTTATTCATGAGACACACACACACACAGAGGCAGAGACACAGGCAGAGGGAGAAGCAGGCTCCATGCAGGGAACGTGATGTGGGACTTGATCCCGGGTCTCCAGGATCACGCCCCAGGCCAAAGGCAGACGCTCAACCACTGAGCCACCCAGGCATCCCTGTTGTATATTTTTAAGTGGACTCTCAATTTTTCATACTAAATTTACACAGTTGCCAATACTGTAAATTTCCTAATGTACTGTAGATGTTGACTTTTTATTTTTTATTTTTTTTAAAGATTTTATTTATTTATTTGACACACACTGAGAGAGGGAGAGCACAAGCAGGGGGAGTGGCAGGCAGAGGGACAGGGAGAAGCAGGTGGAGCAGGGAGCCTGATGTGAGGCTCCATCCCAGGACCCCAGGATCATGACCTGAGCTGAAGGTAGATGTTTAACTGACCGAGCCACCCAAGTGCCCCTAGAGCCTGTGATTCTTGATCTCGGAGTCATGAGTTCGAGCCCCACGCTGTGCATGGAGCTACTTAAATTTGTTTTTTTTTTTTAAAGAGACTCATGTTCCTTAAAAAACAACCAACCAACCAAACAACCAAACAACCAAACAAAAAACCTGAGAGTTCTTTCTTTCCAGATATATGTGAATCTGGAATGGCTGGCATGAGCCGCAGCAGCCAGTCCATCTCTGGTCCTGCCCCTGCTGGAAGTATGTACGGATAAAGATGGGGAAAGCCTGTCCCTGTGCCTAGATTGAAGAGGCTCTGCCCACACTGTGGTTTGGATTGTGATCCAGGATGGATGAGTCAGGCTTTTCTCTCATAGAGCAGGTGACATGGGTGGGGGGCTTGGGGAGAAACGGGGAAGGAGCAATGCTTTGGCCTCCCAATAGGGGACTACCTGGAAATTGAGGTCCTTAACCTTCTGCACCCACATATTGCTTGGAAAGTCCTTGCTGACTCCTGAAGCCCTGTGAAAGCTGCTGCCTTGAGGACAAGGAGGGGTGAAAGCCCTTCAGGTCACTCCTGCAGGCCAGATCCTTCCAGTCCCTGCCAGACCTTCCTGGTGATTTCTCTCGGATGTCTCAAACATCTCCAAAATGGCAGGGACAACAGGCCAGGGGCCCCAGCCTGCTCCTCCTCCTGGGCTCCCATCTCAGTGACAGTACCACCTTCCACCAGAAATTCAACACTGACCCATAGCCAAGGCCCCCATGCTCAAGCACTGCCAAGGCCCTTTCTAATCATCCTTGATGTCAGCCCCCTCTCCCCATCCCCACAGCCCTCATCTTGTTCTTCCTCCCAGGCATCAAGGTGCCTTTCCCAAGCCTGACTTCATGGACACCCTGCCAGCACAATGGTCAAGTCATCTACCTGGACCAGAGTCTGGCCTTGCAGACCCTTCTCTTTCCAGGCCCCAGTCCCTGCCAGATGTCCTTTATGCCCATCTTCCCCATCCAGTTGGAATAGGGAAACTGTGAACTGTAGCTTGCAGCCCTGTCCTCCTGCCTCTGAGGGAACGCTATGTCACCAGCCTCTCAGGGGAGGCATCCCCCTGGCCGGTTGAGGACAAAGGAAGCTCTGTCCCCCAGCCCAGCAGTTACTCAGTGTCACTGCGTGGCCCTGAATGCTCACCATGCAGTCCTTCCCTCCCACCTCTGGGTGCTCAGGGTGGCTTGAGACTCATGTTTGGACATCCGACCCATTTTCCTGTTGTAGAAACACCCCCACGGGTGTGTAGGAGGCCCTGGCCTGGCAGTTGGCAATGGAAGGGGCAGGAGGGCTCTGATTCTCAAAGACCCATACGGTGGATCCGGAGGAGAGAAGCTCAGAGGCCTGAGATAGGGTGGGAGCGGCCTGTAGCCGGCCAGCTGCTAGAGCTGGGCTGGGCCGCCTGCCCCAGCCTGGGGAGCCGTGGGTGCCAGAGGGCGCCCCGATCCCCAACATCACCACGACCAACATATGCTTTCAGCAGAAAGCATGACCCCTGTAACTTTCATCTGCATGGTTTTACTTTTACTTTTTTTTTTTACTTTTACATTTTTTTAAAATGTCAAATATAAATGTGTATTTTACAGAAGTATCGTATAATCCTTTAACTCCATTGCTGGGTATTTACCTGAAGAAAATGAAAATACTCTTTCAAAAAGATCTCTCTGCACTCTTATGTGTAGTGCATTATTTACAGTAATCAAGGTATGGAAGCAAATGAAATGTCCACTGATGAACAAATGGGTAAAGAAAATGTGAGATACATATACACACAGTTGAATATTACTTAGCCATAAAGAAGGACGAACTCTTGCCATTTGCAACAATGTGGGTGGATCTAAAGGATATTAGGTTGGGTAAAATAAGTCGATGTTGAAAGACAAATACCATATGATTTCACTTACATGTGAATCTGAAAATCAAAAGAAACAAGCAAACAACAAAAATAAAAACAGATTCATAGAGAATACACTGATGGCAGGGGGCAGGGACAGGTGAAGGGGATGAAGAGGCACAAACTTACAGTGATAAAGTAGATAAAGCACAGAGATGAAAAGTACAGTGTGGGGAATATAGTTAATAATATTGTAATAATGTTGCATGGTGACAGATGGTGCCATACTTGTCGAGCCCTGAGTAAGGTATACAATTGTTGAATCACTGAGACGAATTGTCAATTATACTTTAAAAATATATTAAAAATAAGACATTTCATTCTTTTTTATTTCCAGTCTATTTTTAAAAAATAAAACATTTTAAAACAAAACAAAAATGTATATTTTATGTCATATTATCTATATAAGTAGACTTAGCACAGTGCCTGGTTCAGAGTAAGAACTCAGTTAAATTTCAGATATTTTTTTCATTGATCGAAATATGTATACTAGTGGTTTTTAAAACATAACTCCAAAATTTCTTACTACTCCTTGCGTTGAGAGGTGGAGTCCATGTCCTTGCCTCTTGACCCTGGGTAGGCTTTTAAGTGCTTCAACCAAAAGCCCAGGGGATGCAAGCCTGGGGTAAGCTGAGCTAAGATGCAGCCTCAATTCCCTCGGCCTGTTTCCTGGTCCCTAAAGGGAGTGATGGAGGCATCTTCCTCATGGATCTTGGTTAGGTGTGCAAGAGTAAAGGTAAAGCATGTGGGGCAGTCCCAGGCTCAGTATACCTCAGTGTGGGGTGCCATGCCCTGAGCGCCCCCAGGCAGGGCTGCCTCTGCCCCTCAGTGTTCCTTGGCCCACACTTGCCCACACTGTTTCCTCTCTTCCACATGCACACACACATACACACACTCTCCTATAAGCAATTGTTCAACAAATCTTTACTGAGCATATATGAGTCGTGGCCACAACACACCTGGGCATGCCGCGTGGAGCTCACCTGTGTGTGGGACACAGATGTTCAAGAAAAATAATCCAACTAGTGATTTCATCATGATTGCACCAGGGGCTAGGAAGGAAAGTTCTGGGTGAGAGGTGCCCACAGCAGCAGGTGGTACAAGGAAGGCTTCCGGAGAGAAAATGGGTCAGCGTGCCGTAGGGAGGCAGGGAGCCGGATGGGCAGGGAGAGGATGTGATGTGACACAAATGCCCTGCCTGTGGGAGCTCCACTCCAATGACGTGCTCTGCAGCAACTGTTCCCTTAGCGCTAGGCCTTGACCACAGTACTTCCTCACCTCTATTCCCCACGTCATCTTTCAATTAAAGCAAACCAAAAAAAAAAAAAAAAAAAAAAGAAGAGCCAACCTGAAAGCATGCATAGAAAATTCAAGTGTCTGCCTTTGGCTTGTGATGTGATCCTGGGGTCCTGGGATCCAGTCCTGCATCAGTCTCCCTGCGAGAAGCCTGCTTCTCCCTCTGCCTATGTCTCTGTTTCCTCTCTCTCTGAATCTCTCGTAAATAAATAAATAAAATCTAAAAAAGAAAAAAAAAGAAAATTCGACAAGAGGTGAAACCAAATCCATAGGGAGCTGAGTCAGAACAGGGGTTGTATTGGTGTGGGGGGAGGAGAGTCCGCTTGAAGGGGACACAAGGGGACCATCAGGATCTGGAGATGGTCTGTGTTCTGATTGGAGCAATAGCTAGGAGTGTATACAGCTTTGGCCAAACTCACCAGATGCTCAGATCTGTCCATTTCACTCCAGGAAATTATTATTATTATTATTATTATTATTATTATTATTATTATTATTATTTTCTAAAAGATTTTAGATGAGGGACTCCATCCCAGGACCCTGGGATCACGACCTGAGCCAAAGGCAGAGGCTCAACCACTGAGCCACCCAGGTGCCCCCCTTTTCCCTTTCCAATGAAACCCTGATTTTATTTGGAGCAGAAATGTGTCCGGCCAAACACTACATCGCCCAGCACCCCTCACAGCCAGATGTGGTGTGCTGCCCAGGGAGACCCCGGAGAAGTTGGTGAGGCAGGCTTAGGAAGCCCCTGAAAGGAGGGGCACGGAGAGCTGGTGAAGCTTTTTTTATTTTTCCTCTCTCCTTTTCCTTTTCCTCTTGCTTTCTGCTTGGGATGAAGACACAATGGTGGCAGTTCAGGCAGTTATTTTGAGCCATGAGGTGACCTGTAGGTGAGAACTCCCCAACTCTGCTGGTATACCTTAGGGGCTCTCCCCACTTCCACTCCCCTCAAGGCAGTGTGGCTGATGTTTTAAAAATATTAATCAAAGGTGCCTGGGTGGCTTAGTTGGTTGAATGTATGCTTTTGGCTTGGGTCATGATCCCAGGGTCCTAAGATTGAGCCTCATGTGGGTTTCCCTGATCAGTGTGGAGTCCGCTTCTCCTTTGCCCTCTGCCCTTCCCCCTTGCTCATGCGCATTCTCTCTCTCTCTCTCAAATAAATAAATAAAATTAAAAAAAAAATCTTAAAAAAAAGAGAGACCATATCTCTGCCCTGTGGCTTCTCACAGAGCTTAGAAAAGAATCTACACTAACTCCAAGGCCTACTCTCCCACTCTCCTCAGTTTTCAGATAAGGAAACGGGCATAATAAGGAGTCTGATAGCACATGGCTCAGAGAGTGGCTCTGCTGGCCCTGCAGATACAGAGATGGTGAGCAAGACATGCAGTGTGTGCCCTCCAGGCACTCCTGGTCTCGGGGGAAGCCCAAACAGGTGAAACAGTGGCCAAACATTGGGGCTCTTTCTCTCCTTAGAACCTTTCCACACGCTGTTCCCTCTTGCTAGCTGCTATTCCCTTTGCTCCCCATTGAGTTAAATCCTGATTGGTCTTTGGGCCCCCCTCAGAAGTCACCCTCTAGAGAAGCCCTCCTTGGATCTTCCAACCCCCCAATCTAAGGTGGTCCTTTGTCATGTTCTTCTAGCCAGTGTTGTGTGCTGACTTGCAGCCTTGACCAGTTCCCGTAGTGTGGATACTCCGGCCACAGGCAGCTTCAAGCTACCAGTACGAGTGGTACACTGAGCGCAGAGTGAGGAAGACCCGGGCGCCGCCAGCTCTCAAGAACCAGCTGAGCCAACTCTGTGAGCGACAGTGTGCTGCGAGCCAGGGCTCACACTCACACATGGCCCGTCCTTGCCAGCCTTCCCCGCTGGCCTGGGAGGTGTGTGCCGCGTTCACCTCTGCCCACCTGGGTGGAGGACCTCATGGGCCCCCAGTCGGCTCTCCAGGAATGAAGGGGAGGGTGGAATGGGATGGGACGCCTGTTTCCTGCGTTGTCAGCCAGCTTCCACCAGAGAAACAGAGATTTATTTTAAGGAATTGGCTTAGTGATTGTGGGGTCTGGCAGGCAAGTTTGGAATCTGCAGGACAGGACTGCGAGCTGGAGACTCTCTGGCAGGGGCTGCTGCCCGTGGCCAGAATCTCTCCTTTCTTAAGAAAACCCAGTTTTGCCCTTAAAGTCTTCAGTGGATTGGATGATGCCTGCCCCCATCACTGAGGTTGATCTTGTACTCAAAGATGTGAGCCGCATTGACAAAGGACCTCACAGCAATGCCCGCAGGAGCACAAGTGTGGGTCACTGTAGATGGTGACCTGGCCTCGTTGACCTGTACTCTAACCAGCACACTCCTTGTAGGCAAGGATTTTTTTTTAAAAAAGATTGTATTTATTTATTCATGAGAGACATAGAAAGAGAGAGAAGCAGAGACACAGGCAGAGGGAGAAGCAAGCTCCATGCAGGGAGCCCAGTGTGAGACTCAATCCCGGGACCCCAGGATCACACCCTGAGCTTTCGGCAGAGGCTCAATCACTGAGCCACCCAGATGCCCAGGCGAGAATTCTTTTTCTTGCTCTTTGAGGTCCCTGCAGTCATCATTGGTCCCCAGGGCATGTCCAGTGTCTTTAGAGGGAGTGTCTGGGGTGGCCAGCCCCCCACGACCAGGTAGCTTGCTAATGCACAGTGGGGCCTGCATCCCAGGAGCACGCCCCTTCTCTCCTGGCTCACGGGTCCAGTGGCAGGGGCCCCTCTGGGTGGTCAGTGCACCCAGATTCTGGTGTCCAAGTGCAGGGCTCCGGGACTCACTGGACGCTGAACTGTTAAGTCCCCGGGCACTTCTCCTGGCCCAGCTGGGCTTTCTCCTACTGGCTCCGGGCCCAGCTGCCTTGCCTTCCTCCCTAGGCGGCCACTGCCCACTCCTTCCCCTGAGACCAAGGACACCGCCCTCTGATTCTAAAGGGACACAAGCAGGGCTGGCGAGGAGCAGATGTAGCAGAGTCCACAGTGCTGGGCTGCAACAGTGACTCTCCCCAGCCTTGGAGAGGCTGAGAGGGTCCTGGACCCATCAGAGACTTTCAGCTTCTCTCTTGGTAGCCTTGAGCTTGTGTCTGTCATCATGACGCTGGCCCACATGGAGGCTCGGGAAGACCCTCCCTGGGGCAGTAAGTAGGGGCTGGTGGGCATGGCTTATAGCTTCCCCCAAGGCCACCTCATCAGACATCTCCTATCTTCCTGGGGGCTCAGCCTGGGTCCCTCCCTCCACCCCAGTCTTCAGCTTCTGGCCCCAGAGCCAAGGGAGAAAGGGTACCCCCTCCTCGGAGACAGGAGGAAGATTTTCCTCCTCCCCTGAGCTCGGCACAGACACTGACTAACCTTTTCCAGGGCTGTGTCATGCCACTTTCCAAAAGAGGAAACAGGCTCAGGGAGATTAAGCAGCTTGCCCAAAATCACACAGTGGAGTCAGGACGCAAATTTAGCTCTGACACTCAGGCCACCTGTTCAGTACAAACCCCCACAGCAGGCCCACTCCTCAGTGGAAAGAAGCACATGGACCATTCCCCTTTAGACATGAGCTATGCATAAGCCCTGAAGTTGCAGGGGGGTCCCACAGAGCCCCAGGCCACTAGGCACTGAACCAAATTCAGGTAAATACAAGAGCCCTACTGGTCAGGTGAAGTTCTAATCATGCTTCGGCTTCCCAGCAAAGCACTCTACTCATGATGAGTAGCGGTAGCAAGGTGGGATTGATGGGCCCCCACAGCAAGGATGAGGTGTTCCTATCCTGGGAAAAGGATTTTCTGGAAGGAAGGGCTTTATGCGCTCTTTCGCACTTAACATGGCTAGGATGAAGAGCTGTCATGCCCATTTTACAGATGAGGAGACCGAGGCTGGAGTCATTATTTGTCCCAGGTCACACAGATGCTAATAGGCAGAGGCAGGTCTAACTGGCATCAAAACCCTTGTTCCTTGAACCATATCACCCAAACTCTTTGCAAAAGCTAGTCCCACGCAATTTTTCCCAACGTAATCTTACTTCCAGAGGGGTCTTCCAAGTTCCTAACCAGAATTTAATTCTGTCCTGGGTGAGAGTGACTGGACACAATTATTCCTTGCTGTGCAGACCTGTGGTTCATTGTATATAGATACTCTGTTATCCAGAACTACCATCGGGTCCTTGTGAGTCTGGTCAAGGAGGCCATCCCTCTGGAGAGGAGTAAGGGGGTCCTTCAGAGCTCGAGCCTCCAATGGGATGGGGTCCATGCCTGAGCACCGCTGAGGCAGAGGCAGGCTTCCAGCACTGGGGATGCCCTTTCCTCTGGGCACGCTCCCCATTCCTGTCCTGCATCCTGGGCTCCCTGCCAAGTCTGCAACCCCCTTCTGCTCCCTTCCCAGCCCAGGCCAGTGCAGCTGCTGCCAGCATGGGCCAGCGGGCCAGCAACACGGGGATGCCCATTTCCAGGAGCTGAATGTGGTGCTGAGAGCAGGTTCCCCAGGCCAGGCCCTGCCCAGGATGGAGCGGCCCCACTGCTTTGGGATCCCAGTGCTCAGCCTGGCTCACTCTCCAAGTGTGGCTGGTCTCCAAGTCCAGCTGGTGGGATGTATCGGGCTGGTGGACAGAGCCTGGAGTTGAACAGGGTGACTGTGGTTGAGTTAGCTCTCTGGACCTGTTTCTTCTGAGTGTTACAGATGGGGTGCTGATAGCCCACAGTTCCTGGAGCTCTCCTGCATCCTGCACTGTGCTGGTCACTTCACAGAGAGACCTCATGTCTTCTTACAACAGCCCCCTGTGGGCAGCAACTATCCTCACTTCCATTTGTAGGCAGAAAATGGAGGACCAGAGAGCTCCAGTGACCTGCCTTAGGTCACATAGCCAGTAAGCAGCTGAGCCAGGCCTTGAACTCAGGCAATCTGGCTCCAGCGCCTGCAGTCTGAGCCCCTCCATTCCCCATGGTAGGACGCTGTGGTCATGCTTAGAGAGTAAGCCACTCCTACCTGTCTGTGACTTGGTTTCCCCATCTGCAAGATGCAAGAAGATGTCCCTTTATCAGTTCCCAAAGTGAATGATCTTTCAACAGATCTTTAACAGGCAGCTTCCATGAGTGAGCCAGGCAGTTCCAGGCGCTGAGGATGGAGTGGTGAATGGAATGGAGAAGCCTCTGCCCTCCCGGCCCTGGCAGTCAAGTTCAGGAACAACAGACAACTGACAAGCTAGCAAGTGTGTTCTATGTCAGGCGACTGAGTGATGTAGGACTGAGTGAAAACTCAGAGCAAACTGTACAAGTGATCCAGTCCTCCCCAGGAAGGACCTCGAGAGCTCGGGACCCAGTCTGCACAGAAACAGGGCCCAGCAAAAAAAAAAAGAAAGAAAGAAATAGGGCCCAGTATGTGTTACGGTTGTTGTGAGGTGCATATGGTTTTACACTTATCTGCCACGGTGAACCATCTGATTTTGTTCTCTCCGTGACCTGTGTGGTAGATTTTATTACTTCTGTTTTACAGACGGGGAAGCAGGCTCAGAGAGGTTAAGCAACTTGCCCAGTATGCCACAGCCATAAGTGAGACCACTGGAATTCAGAGAAGCCCCCTGATCCGAAGTCCAGGGCATCCTGCTCCTGAGGCTACCCACATATTGCAGAATTTCAACATACTGAGAGTTCCTATTTTATGAGTCTAGATTCAAACCAGCAATGCCTAGTGTCAGAGAAGTAGAATTTTTCACACATTCACCTGGCCTTATTCCAGGCCCTGTCCTAGCAGCCCTGGGGTGGGGTGGCAGGGATGTGACCACAGAGATAACTATCCTGTGGGGGTCCTGCCTATGGGAGTTCAGGATTTAATGAGAGTATTCCAGACCTGGGACTTGGGGTGGTGATGTTTCAGGGTGCCCTGATAAGGTACAGGTCAGCACGCTTTGCGGCACTGATCAAACATTTTCCATATGACTGGGGTGGGCAGGGCTGGCTTATGTTCTGACTCTGGGCATGTCACCCCTTGCTGTGTGACTTTGGTGCAAGTCCCTGTACTCTCTGGACGTTAGGACATCACATGGGGGTGCGCTTCCTGGCCCGGATCCTCCAGCCTGATACTGATGACTCCAGGGGAATTTAAGGCCCCATGGGACATGTAGTAGGCTGGGTAGGTACATTCTTGCTTGTCCAAAGGATGTGAGCTCTCACGGGGACAGCCTTGGTGTTCCTGTCATACCTGGAACCAGAGGCACTTGCCTGGAGCAAGTGTGGGGTCGGGCAGCTCAGCGGCCACGGTAGAGATGCTCAGTGGCTCTGAGCACAGGCTCTGGGATTCCAATTCCAGCAAGGGCTTGACTCCTGGCTCTGCCACCAGCCAGCTATATGACCTTGGCCAAGTCACCCAGC
Organism: Canis lupus familiaris; assembly: GCF_011100685.1. Classification (NCBI taxonomy): domain Eukaryota; kingdom Metazoa; phylum Chordata; class Mammalia; order Carnivora; family Canidae; genus Canis; species Canis lupus. The sequence goes on from NC_049224.1 coordinate 59,389,548, forward strand.
CTCCCTGAGCATCCGCTTCTTCATCCATAAAATGGAGATAAGATTTGCTTGGTAGCTCCTCATTCAATGCATGGTAGTTGACAGCTGGTGATTATGAAGCTGACGATGACAGTGAAGCATCAAAGCTACCACTTTACAAGCGCCGACTATGTGCCAAAGCACAGAGTGCAGAATAGATTCTCCACAATGGTGGTGTATGTATGCGTGTGTAGACATATAAACACACACATATATAGTCTTATAAACAACCTCTGGCTCTCTCTGTATGTTAGAGAGATAGAGAGGAGGGAGGGAAGGAAGGGAGAGATAAAGCAGCCACACTGGCAGACTTTAGGGAATCTAGCCAGCTGGCTGCCTGGGGGTGAGGGCTGGGTTGGCACTGAGTAAAATACTCCTTAATTATTTTTTTTTGCCATGACAATTCCAAATTATATATATTTAAAATCGTATATATACATATGTATATATATACACACGTACACATAAATATATTTTGTTTTATTTTAATCCCAGTGTAGTTAACATACAGCGTATGTTATTGTACTGTGTACAGCGTATGTATTGATTTCAGGTGTACAATACAGTGATTCAACCCTTCGGTACATCAGCCGGTGCTCATCACGACAAGTGCTCTCCTTAATCCCCGTCACCTATTTCACCCACCTCCCCACCTACCTCCCCTCCGGTAACCATCAGATTATTCTCTACAGTTAAGAGTCCCATGTTTCATTTGTCTTGTTTTTCCTTTGTTCATTTGTTTTGTTTCTTTAATTCCACATATGAATGAAATCATATGGTATTTGTCTTTCTCTGAGTGACTTATTTCACTCAGCATAATACTCTCTAGATCCATTCATGTCTTTGCAAAGGGCAAGATTTCATTCTTTTTTATGGCTGAGTGATATTCTAATGAATACATAGACTGCTTCTTTATCGGTTCATCAATCAATGGATAATGGGTTGCTTCCATAATTGTAGATACTGCTGCTGTAAACACAGGGATGTATGTATCCCTCTGAATTAGTGTTTTTGTATCCTTTGGGTAAACATCCAGTAGAGTGATTACTATTCCTAGATCACAGGGTACTTTTATTTTTACCTTTTTGAGGACCCTCTACGCTGTTTTCCACAGTGGCTGCACGAGTTTGCATTCCCACCAACAGTGCACAGGTTCCTTTTTCTCCGCATCCTCACCTACACTTGTTTCTTGTGGTTTTGATTTTAGGCATTCTGATAGATGTAAGGTGATAGCTCATTGCGGTTTTGTAAATACCCCTTTCTGTATTTTGAATTTTGAACCATGTGACTGTTCTACCTATTTAAAGTGACATTTCAATTCTACTTGTCGCTTTATCATTTGATCCTCAGAACAATCTGCAAGAGAGGGCTAGACCCCACCCATCTGGCAGATGAGGTGACATGTGTGACTTGTTCAAGGTTACACAGCTCTTAGGGGACTCTGTCCAGGCAGTGAACTGGTGCCCGCCATCCCCGGTGGCTCTAAGGTACAACTCTCTGAGGTCGTGGCATTGTGCTCCAGAGGAGGAGCCCCCATGGCCACTCCTGCTGGCCTCTGGCTGGGGCAGCACCGGCAAGTGCCTTCACTCTGCCTGGCTGGTCTTATTGGTCGGTTTGAGAACCTGCCCTGTAGGCCTCAGCTCTGCAGGGGAAGAAATAAAAATAGCCAGGCAGAGAGGCCAGGGGCTGGGCTGTGGGTAGCAACGCGTGCCTTTCCCATGACTCGGGTTCTGTAGAGCAGAGTCCTCCCCTGAGCCCGTGCATGCCAGGCCCTGGGCTGGGTGCCCAGGAGGCAGAGCCGAGGCAGGCACAGCTGCCCCGCCTGCGGGAGCTCACAGCCTTGGCGGTGGGACATGTCCAGCATAGCATTGTGAGGTGGTGGTCCACGAGGGGCTAGCGTGCAGGGGACTGTGCAAGAGAGAGCTCTCACCCAGCCTGGGGCGGGGCAGCAGGGAAGGGTTCCCAGAAATAGGTCACGTGGGAGTACATAGCCGTTAAGAAGAGGTGCAGAGAGCGTTCAGGCAGTGGGAACAGTATTTGCAAAGGCGGAGAGGTGTGACAAATAGGACCCATCGAGGGCAGCCCGGGCGGCTCAGTGGTTTAGTGCTGCCTTCAGCCCAGGGCGTGATTCTGGAGACCTGGGATCAGGTCCCACGTCGGGCTCCCTGCATGGAGCCTGCTTTTCCCTCTGCCTGTGTCTCTGCCTCTCTCTCTCTGTGTCTTTCATGAATAAACAAATAAAATCTTAAAAGAACAAACAAACAACCCATCGAGAAGTGTAAATGGCTGGGTGCATCTGGAGGGTGGGGTGTCTGCAGGGCAGGACGTGGGGTTGGGCTGGGGAAACAGGCGGGCAGACCCCGTCACAGGAGAGGCGGGCCGGGACTGTGGGGCAATCAGAGCCAAGACAGGTCCTAGAGCAGGGGTGACATGTTGGATCAACATCTCAGAAACTGTGGATTCAGGAACTGGACCAGACAGACACACCAGGGCATGGATCCACCGTCTGGCCCCTGTGCTCCTGCACAGATGCTGTGGTGCAGGCCTCCTTTACCAACCTGCAGTTTCTAGCACCCACAGCTCTTCCCGAGGGCTCTCTCCGGCTGCCAGAATTACACTCCTGCTAGTCTCTGCCCACGCCCACTGGAAGCCTGGGCCCCTATGGTGGGTGCTCCAAGTGCCCCTTATAGAGGAGGCGGAGCCTGGTGGGCACAGCTGCCCTGCTGGCAGACACTCAGAGCCTCAGAAGCTTCTAGAGGCTTCTGACCTTCCTTGACTCTTGGCCCCCCCTCCATCTTCTCAACCAGCAGATGAAATCCTTCTCCCACGGCGTCTCCCTGACCCACTCTTCTGTTTCCCTCTTCCAATTTTAAGGACTTACACGATTAGGTTATCAACCAGATAATCCAGGATAATCTCCCGATTGCAGAGTCCAGAATCTTCAACACCCCTGCCAAGTTCCTCTTGCAGATGCACAGATCCTGGGGACGAGGAGGTGGATATCTTTGGGAGCCATTATTCTGCCGACCTCACCTCTGTAATAAACCATTGGCACTGAACCTTTGCCCTAAGGCCTATTTATGGTCAAACTAAGAACCCTAAATCTCAATCCTGATCCCTGAATCCATGGACCCCAGCTCCTGGTTGGTGTTGGTCCCCTTTCTCTGAGGGTCTTGGTAGCTCAGACTCAATAGACATTAGGTTTTGCTGACTTCATCCTGAATCACCTTTTCCAAGCCCCTGCCCCTGACCAAGATTCCACCCACTGCGACCTCAGACTTTCTCTTGAACTAGGACAATTGAGCCAAAAAACCAGGAAGGGAATGGAAGTGACATTCAGGGTGGAGATGGGGCACGGCTTTTGCTTCCACTGGAGCTGGGTTCAAATCCTTTCTCGGCAGCTTCCTTGCTCAGTGGCCTTGGGAGACTCACTGGTCCCCTCAGAGCCTCGGTGTGCTCACCTGACAGAGAGGGTGGGGGCCTCAAGGGACCACCAAGCAGTTCAGAGAGTGGATGGATGCGAACACCTGGTACACAGTAGGTTCTCAAGAAATAAGAGCTGTTGTCAGGGACCAGGTAGTTCTAGCTCTATTACCCTCTTCTTTCTAGAAAAAAATAACAAGGAATAAATGCTTTGCTACCTCTGTGAACTGACAACTGCTGCAGGGTAAAAGAGGTTTATTTGTTTATCTGTTTCCTAGCAAAGAACCAGCTGATTTCTCCAAGCCCGGTGCAACTGACAATTGTCCTAGCCAGTGTGGATGCCGCCTGGAAGGTAGCTGAGGTTTTGGGGTTTCACAGGAGAGGGCTCTTCTCAAAACCAGCCACAGTTTCAGGTCCTGTACCAGTCACAGGGGTAATTAGGCCAGATGGTCTCAAGGCAGAAAGTCCAATGGTCCCTGTGATGCTAAAAGTCAAGCCACAAATGGGGAGGGCATCTGATGGACACAGAGGTGGTCATTTTAAGGGAATTTCCCCCCTTTAGGCAAGGTTTCTGTGGCCACGCATCCAACCCTCCCTCCATCTGATTGTGGAAATGAGTTAGGTGATGGGGGTATGTATGTATGTATTTATTTATTTTTGAGAGAGAGAGAGAGAGAGAGAGAGAGAGAGAGAATGCATGTGAGTGGGAGGGGCAGAGGGAGAAGGAGGGAGAAAATCCTAAGCAGGCTCCATACTCAGCATGGAGCCAGATGTGTGGCTCGAGTCCACAACCCTGAGATCATGACCTGAGCCAAAAAAGAGTCAGGGGCACCTGGGTGGATTAGTGGTTGAGCATCTGCCTTTGGCTCAGGTCATGATCCTGGGTCTGGGATCGAGTCCTGCATCAGGCTCCCTACAGGGAGCCTGCTTCTCCCTCTGCCTATGTCTCTGCCTCTTTCGTGAATAAATAATTAAAATCTTTTTTCTTTTTTTTAAAATCAAGAGTCCGGTGCTCAGCTGAGTGAGCCACACAGGTGTTCTTAGGTGATGGGTCCTGATGGCTTGGGTGTTAAATTAACACATCCCTGTGAATATAATGTTTGCTATTCCTTTTGATGGTGCCAACTAGACAGAATGTGGGGTTTCCTAGCCTTTTTTCCCCCCAAAAGATGTATGAAATAGGAGTTTCCACATAATTCCTACATGAGTTTTATTGTGTTTTTCAGAAGATGAGTTGAACATCTACTTTGCAGGAACAACTGGGCACCTTCCGGCCAAATAGATGAACTGTAGATCCTTCTAGCATCTTTCTCCATCTTCCTCCCTAGGGCAACTGGAATTGGCAGGCAGTGGTGGGTTGTGAGGATGGCCCCCTGGGAATCCATGAACACACTTGCTCTCGACAGGTGGACGGGATAAGCCCAGGTGTGTGGCGGACCATGTGTCTGAGGGAGGCCAGTCTTCAGAGCCAGTGGCCTGAGTTCCCATCACAGTTCTATCATGTTCTGGCTGTTCCACCTTGGGCAGGGTCTCTATTTCTCTCTGCTTCGGTGAAATGGGATCGTACTGGCACCCACCTCATGGGACTATGAGTGTCTGATTCATAAATTCGCGTAAAGCCCATAGAATTGCCCATGGCACGCAGTGAGTGCCCAGCAAATGCCAGCATTTCCCTCCTGTTTAAAAAGGCCTCCATGACTCGTTAAGCAAATAGCAGGCAAACTAATTCACGTAAGCGTATGAGGACAGGAACACCATTTTTCAAATGAGGAATCAGGCCTAAAAAGAAATGAACCATCACAGCATTATGATAGCCAAAAGGTGGAAGCAACCCAAGTGTCCCTCAATGGATGAGTGGACAAACTAAGTGTGGTGCATCCATGCAGCAGAATGTTACTCAGCCCTAAAAAGGAAGGACATTCTGATATTTGCTGCATCACGGATGAAGCTTGAAGACATTATGCTCAGTGCAATCAGCCAGTCGGGGAAAGACCGATTCTGTGTGATTTCACTTACACGAGGTTTCCAGAGGAGTCACACTCCTAGAAACAGAAAGTAGAGTAGTGGCTGCCGAGGGCTGGGGGTGGGGGTGGGGGAGGGCAGAATGAGGAGTGTTCTCGCGTTCAGTTTCAGTTTTGTAAGATAAAGATTATAGAGCTGGATGGTGGTAAAAGTTGCACAACATTATGGATGTATTTTGTATCATTGAGCTGTATACTTAGGAATGGCTAACATAGTATATTTTATGTTTTGTGTATTTTGCTACAGTAAAAAAAATGACCCATGAAAGGAAGGACTCAGACCCAGCTTTCTTCCCAGCAGCTCCCCACCAGAAACCTCCTGGCCTTGTGCCTGGGGAATGGGTAAAATTTGCCCAGAAAGAGGGGAGACACAAGAGGCAACCTGGGAGAGAGGAGAAATCAGTGGGCACAAAGTCAGGAGAATGGGGTGTCAGGTGACTTCTGCTGTGTGAGCTTGGGCTCACCGCTCACTTTTATGGGCTTTGTGTCTCCACTGCTACATGAGTTAGGTTGGGAGGACATCTGGGCCCTTCCAGCTCGAAGGTCTGGGAAGGGAGGAGATGGGATGCCCAGGTCTGTTCTTACAGCAACAAGTGCCCTCCCCCACCCTGGGATCCTTGCTGGGTGCTGGGAATGGTCTTCTTCCTTGAATGCCTCCATGCACCAAGCTCTGTTCTGGGCCAGGTCCCAATATCTTAATAGAGAAGACAGGCAATAGACAAATAAACAGGAAGAGATCCTGCCAAGAAGGTCAGACCATGGGTGGGGTAGGGTTCTTCAGGGGCAGGGCCCATAGAATTCCTGGTGGAGAGGAAGGCTATACTCTGGTCAAGGCCCAGAAAAGCACCCTGGAGAAGGTGGCATTTGGGCTAGGCCCTGAGCCTGGTTCCACAAGCCCTTGCTGAGCATCAACTTCCTGCTGGGTGGGAAACACTCGAGATAACGAGCACACAGGTCCAGTCCTGTGGGGACAACAGACAGGGCAGCAAAAGCATGGCAGTGTAGGTGCAGGACAGGAGATGGTGGCCGAGGTTGACAGCAGGGCACCTCACAGGCTATTTGCCTGGAAAAGAGGACCCATGAGCTAGACTTGGGAGAATGAGCAAGTTTATCAGAGCTGAGAAGTGCCCCAGGCATGGGGCATGTGAAGGCCTGAGGGCCCAAGGCAGAGGCTACTTGCACTGAGGTTTGCATGCTGGGTGACCCTGCCGAAGGTGACTCACTTCACTGACCTCAGGTTCCCCATTTGCACAAGGAATGGAAGTACTTTTGAGAATGAAGTGAGATGATGTAGGGACAGAGCAGATGCTCAATGGCATGGGTTTCCTTTCTTGCTCTTCCCCGTATTGCTGGGTCACAGCGTACCAGGTGCACGGGCTATGAAGGGCGAATTTGCTCTGTTCGGCTCCTGCCAAAGCTCCTTCACTTACATTGGCTGCCCACTGCTCTGAGTCTAGAATCCTTTTCTGGGACCCCAGCATTGCCATGTGGAGCCCCCCAGCCTCAACCTCCAAAATCTCCACCCATTAGAAGCACTATCCTGGGGGATCCCTGGGTGGCTCAGCAGTTTAGCATCTGCCTTCGGCCCAGGGTGTGAGTGATTCTAGAGTCCCGGGATCAAGTCAGGCTCCCTGCCTGGAGCCTGCTTCTCCCTCTGCCTGTGTCTCTGCCTCTCTCTCTCTGTGTCTGTCATGAATAAATACATAAAATCTTAAAAAAAAAAAAAAGAAGAAGAAGAAGAAGAAGAAGCACTATCCTGGATGTCATGCTTTTGGGGACCTTTTTTCTGGTGCTGCAAATGATGGCTAAGGGTGAGTGGAGCTCCCGCTCGAGATGAGGGCTGGACCCAGATCCTCTCCATTTGCCTCCAGTGGGTGGAGGGATGCCTCTCAGCTGTGAAAGTCCCAAGCTCTAGAGAGGCAGTGCAGAAGGTGCCTCTGGTCAGGAGAGGCAGGGCATGTGGCATTCCTGCCACTAATTCTCCTGGCCTGAGCTGAAAGGGCCTTAGCTGGAAAGGAACTTATTTTTTTTTTTTAAGATGTATTTATTTATTTGGGGGGGAGGGGCAGAGGGAAACCCAAGGAGACTGCACTCAGCACAGAGACCAATGCAGGGCTCCATCTCACGACCCTGAGATCAGGGTCCTGAGATCATGACCCGAGCTGATACCAGGAGTCAGAAGCTCATCCAACCGTGCCACCAAGGCACCCCAGGAAAGGAACTTTGCCCAAGGCTATGCAACTGCCAAGTGGCAGAGTCACCCAGTCCAACTTTTCCATATTAGCTCTGAGAAGCAAAGCCACTTGCCTCTGTGCCATGAGTTTACCTGATATACCTTCTCACTTAAAGTCACTTCTTTCTGGAAAATGCTAGCTTCCTCCAGTGATACTTAAGCATTGTCATCAGACTGTGACTTAATTATGGCATGTAAACATAAATATAATATCCATTTTAATAAGTATCAATTATATTCATTTTCCCTGTAAATACTATAGCATCATGAGCTGTTAGTAACAAATTCTTAGGAATGACCCAAATAGCTATAAATCTTTGGCATCCTCTGATCTTTATTTATTTGTTCAACAAATCCTCATTTGAGTACCTACTGTGTATGTGGCCCTGTTTTAGGAGCTGGGGATGCAGCAGTGCACACAGCAGAGAGAGCCCTTCCTGCCCTCCTGGAGCTTACAGTTAGAGCAGGGAGAGGGCCAGAGACAAACAAACATGCACGGGAGCATGGGATGTTTAGTGCTAGCAAGAAAAACCCAGGTAACACAGGGGGAGGAGAAGAGAGAGGGTTGTGCTATTTTTGACCATGGAAGATCACTAGGGATATAGTGGATTGAACAGTGGACCCAAAAGATATGTCCACCCAGAAGCTCTAAATGTGACTGTGTGTGGAAAAGGGTCTTTGCAGATGTAACTAAGTTATGGATCTTGAGATGAATTCATTCTGGATTATTCCAGGTGAGCTCTAAATCTGATGAATAGTGTCCTTATAAGAAGAGAAGACAGACAGCCAGAGAAGGCCACATGAAGGCCCCAGTGACCATGTAGGCAAAGAGATTGGAGTGATGTGGCTACAAGCCAAGGAAAGTCTGGAACCATCAGAAGCTGAAATAGGGGATCCCTGGGTGGCTCGGTGGTTTGGCGCCTGCCTTTGGCGCAGGGCGCCATCCTGGAGTCCCGGGATCGAGTCCCGTATCGGGCTCCCGCATGGAGTCTGCTTCTCCCTCTGCCTGTGTCTTTGCCTCTCTCTCTCTCTCTCTCTCTCTCTCTCTCTCTATCATGAATAAATAAAAAATAAAAAAATCTAAAAAAAAAAAAAGGAAGCTGAAAGAGACCAAGAATTCTCCCTTAGAGTCTTCAGAGGGAATGTGGTTCGCTGACACCTTGATTTCAGACTTCCTGCCTCTGGATCTGTGAGAGAATAAATTTCTGTTGTTTCAAGCCCCTGACTTTGTTATAGCAGTCCCAGGAAACTAGTACTCATAACTTCTGACCCACCTTGAACAGAGTGAGGAAGTAACTATGCAGGTATGTGGGGGAAAGAGCACTATGGGTGGAGGCAGATCAAATGCAAAGGCCCTGAGCAACGGGGAAGAATTGGGGAACAGCAAAAACCAACCTGGCTACTGCAGCGGGCTTGCGGGGGGCGGTTCTGTGAGAGCAGGTCAGAAGGAGCTTGGTGCTAGGGCCTGGTGGGAAAAGGACTGGCCTCACTAGAGGGTTTAGGGTAGTGGGGTGACATGACCTGATGTGGTCCATAATCGGACTGCTCTAGTCACCAAGATGCGGATAGCCTAGGGAGGTGGGGGTGGAGACCCATGCTGCATGCCCCCCAAAGTCACATCAGATTCCAAAAGCATTGTCAAGCTCACATGCTTTCCGGAAGTTCTGGTGGGAAAACAGAAGGGGAAGTTATACACAGCACACGCCCAGTAAATGCTGCCCTCCTTCCTCTTTAGAACAACTCAGCTCCTTTTTTTTTTTTTAATTTAATTTGCATCCCAAATCCTCTTAATTTAACAAGTCAGGATCTGGGGCTACCTGGCTAGGTGGCCTCTGGTGCATTTCAACTTCTAGCCCTTCCGTCTCTCGTGGGATTGGATGTGACTGTGCAGGCTTCCTGAGGTCTTGCTGAAATGCCCGCATATGTCTCAGCCCTTGCATGGACCAAAGATTGAGACGGTGCCACAGCCCTTGGGAGAGTCCAGGGCCAACTGGTCAAAGGCCAGAATCTTGCCCCCAGTTTTGAGGATGTGGCTCTGGGACGGCCACCTACTCGCAGTGTGCACGCCTTCCATTTGGACAACTTTCAGACACACACATCATTGGTTATAGTCCCTACAACTACAGCCATTTGTCCTCTTGGACAGGAAGCTTCATCTTCCCTATCATGGGGAAAGGGCCAGAGGCCACCATTGGTGCGACTCATGGACACCCTCTTCAACACAACTTGGTTAAATGTGGAGTCAGTTTGTCTAGCCCGAAACCTGTAGAGCTTGACCAACAGTCTCAGTTAGGTGTCCTGGCTCTTGGGCTCCTTGCACCTAATCTTTCTGTCCTCCTAGTAGCCAGTGTCGGCTCCCATGATGGCTCTTCCTGCTCAGCCAGGTCTGGAAAGATCTCTCAGCTCCTTTTTGAATCCATTCACCATAGAAGCCACTGGTTCTTTCTCTAGGCAAAGTCTGTAATAGCCCAACAAAATCTTCTGCAAGCCTCAGGAAATGATACCAACCTTCCTGATGATCATCATCAACATTATCTCCTCTGGCTCAGATTTTGTGCCAGTGAACAAGCATGTTACATAGATTGCTTATCTCCCTCCAAACTCACGACAACCTAGGAGGTGGATACTATTATCCTCATATGCACTTTACGGATAAGGAAGTTAAGGCTCAGAATGGAGGAGGAATTTTGCTCAAAGGCTATGCCACTGACCAGCAGAGGAGTCAGTCCTCTGAATTCAGTTAAGGCAAATGTAACTTGGGTTGGACTGAGGTGGTGAAGTATCAGTACGTATTCATGCAAGCATGACCTGGCAATGGTATCCACCTGCTACCCTTTTTTTTTTTTAAATATTTTATTTATTTATTCATGAGAGACACACAGAGAGAGACAGAGGCAGAGGGAGAGGGAGAGGCAGGCTCCGTGCAGGGAGCCCGATGTGGGACTCAATCCCAGGACTCCAGGATCATGCCCTGGTCCAAAGGCAGGCGCTAAACCACTGAGCCACCCAGGGAGCCCCACTTGCTACCCTTTTTATCCAGTCTTCGCAGTGGCCTTGAGAGTGACCAAGTGCAGCCAGGAGACTCAATAATGACCTAACTTGTATTAGGAATTTCCAGGCCCCTGGGGTAAATCTCAAAGTGATTGGGCCTCAGGCCCCCTGACTCCACCTGTGACTACCGCCCTCCCTGCCTCCTCCCCAGGGTGTGGTTTAGTAAATGCACTCTTTAGCCACCTGTTCCAGACTTGCAGGGTTGGAGGGCTCCTGGGATATCATCCTGTCCATACCAGCTGGTTCAGTATCTCCTATAGGATCTCAGCTCAGTGATTAGGCTATGTGCAAACACTCCACTGGTAAATTGCTCCTGAGAGCTTCCATCCCATCTCTGGGTACCTCTAGCTGCTGGAAGTGGAAAGAGCACTAGAAGAGGAGAGGTGACCTGGCTAGTGACCTTGGACAAGTTACTTGCTCTCTGGGTCTCAGCGTCCTCACCTGTAAAATGGGAAATTGTAGGGTGGTGGGTGAAGTGGAAATAAAACAATACAAGTGACAAATGAAAGTTCTTTTTTTTAAATATTTTATTTAGTCATAAGAGACACAGAGAGAGGCAGAGACATAGGCAGAGGGAATAGGAGGCTCCCTGTTGGGAGTCTGAAGTGGGACTCGATCCCAGGGCTCTAGGATCATGACCTAAGCCGAAGGCAGACACTCAACCGACTGAGCCACCCAGGCACCCCATAGGTCAAAGTTCTTAGCACAGGTGCACATAGTAGGTGCTCAATAAGAGCATTCACTGCTAACAATACAAATGTTTGACCTTCCTGGTAGGCAATTCCAGGTGTAGCAAGAGTTCTAAATGCTCATTCTCTGTGCAAGGCATATATATTAATACCTTTTTATAGATGAGGAAACAAGTTCAGTGGCCACCCAAAGTCAGACAACTTTAGCCAGAGTCTGGCTCTTGATACTATATAAACTTTACATGGGTCTGAAGTCAAGGGCAGAGGGTCCCCACAGGGATCGTCCTCTTGCTCTCTACTTCAGAGCTTCTGAGAGTGCACACAGCACCAATAGCTTTGCAAGGAATGAAGCAGGAGCCCCAGGCAGGGGCACAATTTGCTCGAGGTCACCCTGCAAGCAAAATTTTAGAATCCCAACTCCTCCCCATTCATTGCTCCTCAGTCACACGCTAACTCCTGAATGATGGCCTTGCCTCGTGGACATTTTCCAACTAAGATCTGACCTGGCACTAGTCTTCCTCAGGCTCGAACTGACCAGAGCAAGAAGCACGTCCCATGGGTTCTATCCAAACTTGCTGAGTAGGTACATGAATTGCCCCATAGCATATTTGCCATAGATCCACATTTCCCATCTGCACTATGAATCAGTTCCAAAGTCCGTGCCATAGCCTCCAAGGCCTGGCCTGATTTGCACCCTCTTCACACTCCTACACATACACACACACACACACACACACACACACACAGACCCCACCCCACCCTCCACTTCTCCAAAGTCATCTGTCATCTGCAATCCTTTAGCCCTGCCCAGACTGCTCTTGGTTTCTCAGTGCTCGATGACCTTTCCTGCCTCAAGAACTTTGTATGCACTACTCCTCCACCTGGAACTCTCCCCTGGGCCTCCCCTGCCCTCCTGACCATAAAGAACCTAGTTCTTCCCGTTCTTTTTTTTTTTTAAAGATCTATTTATTTGTGATAGACAGAGAGAGAGAGAGAGAGGCAGAGACACAGGCAGAGGGAGAAGCAGGCTCCAGGGAGCCCGATGTGGGACTTGATCCCGGGACTCCAGGATTGTGCCCTGGGCCAAAGGCAGGCGCTAAACCGCTGAGCCACCCAGGGATCCCCCCCATTCTTTAAGATAATCTGAATATCACTTCTGCATCGAAGCCTTTTGCTGACTAAGCTCAAGCAGCTAGAGCTAAGTAGATAGTCCTGTTTGCTGCTTCTTGTGACTTTTATCACAGTTAGTAATGGTATACTTAAACATTTTATAGTTTAGATTGTGGGTTCCATGCAGCCATGCTGGCTTTATTTACCAGGGCCTAAAAAGAGTCTGGCACAGGGCCTATCACGTGGCACTCAGAAGAGGTTTGGTGGTTGCATAGATAGAAGAAGAGAAGGAAGGAGAACTGGATGTGGGGTTGAAAGCTTGGGGTCCTCATTGTAGCAGCAACTGAACCACAGACTTGTGAGGATTACTTTGGTTCTCTGAGTCTGAGTTTCCCAACCGGTAAGACAACACTAGCCCCTGGGGATGGTTAAGGGAGGTAGTGTGTGTAATAGGCAAGGCCAAGAACATAGCAGGTGTTAGGGGTTAAACTGTGTCCCCCCAGAAAAAAAATACATTGTCATCCTAAGTCCCAGCACCTCGGTGAACTTTTTGGGAAATAGGGTCTTCGCAGACCCTATTAATTAAGATGAGGTCATCCTAGAGTATGGTGGACCCCAATCCAATATGACTAGCATGCTTATAAGAGAGAAATGGGAGAGAGATGCCCTGTGCCAATGTTAGCAGAGATTGGAGTTATACATCGGCAAGTCATGGAATGCCGGGGATGGTCGCCAACGGTGGAGGTTGCAAGAGGCAAGGGAGAAGTCTCTAGAGGCTCCAGAAGGAGCATCCCCTGCAGACACCTTGATTTCAGACTTCCAGCTTCCACTGCTGTGAGTCAACAGATTTCCAGTGTATAAGCCAGCTAGATTGGGGGACTTTTTACAGAAGCCCTTAGGAAACGGATCCTGTAGATACTCAACAAACGTCAGGCTGGTGTGCCTTCCTTCTTTTTTGCGCTCTCAGATGTTTCTCTGTTTGTGGATGTGTAGTCCCTAGGAGTCAGTGTGGTTCTCAAAGTCTCTGTGTCCAATTCACCGTGGTCCTCAACATGCAGCACAGAGCTAGCCCATGAGTGCTTGTGAATTGTGACTAGAACACATTAGTGTTCTTGTAAGAGCCCCATGGCACTCAGTGGTGGGAAGAAAAGGCCAGTTTCCTGTAGTCCTTGCCTGGCTGGGACCCACCCCATGCCATACACTGGGAAGCAAGGTACAAGAACTTGTCCAGACTAGCTGTGGGGGTAAACGGAGAGGATCTGGGGCCACCCCAGGTTTCCCAGTGGTGGGACCTGCTTCTCTGCATGGCATTCCCTCCCATTACTTCTCAGGCCCTTGTCTTGGTATGTCAACCGGGGAGGCCTTTCTGATGGAGAAGAGGGGATGACAGCCTTCCAGATCACCCACTCCAGGGTGGAACCTGGCTGGAACTTCCTCCCCAACAAAAGGCCTGGCTGCCGACAAGCTGCTGGTAGGTGATGTTCACAGTTTAATATCTTTTTTTAAAAATATTATTTATTTATTTATTCATGAGAGAGAGGGAGAGACACAGGCAGAGGGAGAAGCAGGCTCCATGCAGGGAGCCCAATGTAGGACTCAATCCCGGGACTCCAGGATCACGCCCTGGGCCTAAGGCAGGTGCCAAACCGCTGAGCCACCCAGGGATCTCCCACAGTTGAATATCTTGATTAAAAATCACCTCCAAGTGCTTTACATGCCAATCGCCCAGACACACAGTCCTCTTGGGCGTGGAAGAGCAAACCAGTGCAGAGGAAGCCTCATGAATTGCTTCCTGTTGTCCATAAGGACAAGCGATCAGGGCGGAAGCGGGGAGATTGGGAACAAGGTGTGGTCAATATCCTGCCTTGGGCTCTTGTAGCTAAACTTTGGCCTTGCTTCCCACTTGGACTTGTAAGGTGGGAGGTTTCCCTAAACGTCAGAACGGGCTTGATATCCTGGGTGACTAAATCCAGAGATTACTGTTTGCTACTCGAGGGTGCTCTGGTTGTTTCTATTTTAGGGATATTGAAGCCAGCTCCGAGAGAGGAAGTAATTTGTCCAAGGTTGCACAGCTGCTGGACTTGCACCTAGTCCAACTGCAAGTTCAGGTTCAATAGGGCAGTGCATGCAGACTTTAGCTCAGCAGTGGGGAGAGGACAAAGCTATAATATGGGACTGGGCGAGGGGGTATGGATTATATGGGGAAGGCCACGAGGTAGCTGTGGACAGTAGAGACTTCACCAGCAAGGTGAACATGTGCAGGAGGTGGATCTGGGGCCTAGGAAAAAGGTCAGAGTGAGGAGAGTGAGTTCAGGCTGCAGAGTGGATAGAAGCACCCAGGAATATGCTGAGTGGCAGGGGTGAAGCAGTGGAGTGACAAGGGGTGGAGGAAGAGGGAACCAGAGAAGGGTTTAGGAGCAGGGCAGTAGCCAAGCCAAGCCAACAAAAGGCTGGTGTTTGTTGCATGTTTGCTGTGTACCAGAGACAGATCTGATCCCCTATGTGGATTTACTTATTCCCTCGCTACAGCTCTCTGAGGTAGATAGTGTTATATTATGCCCATTTTACAGACGAAGAAACCAAGAGGTAAAAGAGCTTACCTCTGTCAGTAAGCTAAGTGGTAAAGCCTGGGTTCAGCCCAGTGGCCCAGCCTGGGTGCTTAGCCAACCCGCCACCCTACCTGTATGTAGATTGGATGGTGGCTGGTGACCTTGTTGACTTTTCTTTGATTTGGGGTGAGAGGCAAGAGTGAGGATAAAGTGATAAGCCCTTGAAACAAGCTTGAGAAAAGATAACGAGACTGGGCATTTACACGGCATCTTTGAGTCTACAGAGGACACCATACCTCTAATTTTGTTTGGCTCTTAACATAACTGACAGAGGAGCAGGACAGGGCCATCATCCCTCCATCATTTCATATACTAGGAAATGGAAGCCCTGTGAAGGTCAGTGAGTTCCTCAAGGTCATACTGTGAGGCTGTGTCAGAGGCTTGACCTCAACTCTTTATTTAAAAATTTTTTTTTTGAGTTTTATTTATTTAACCATTCTCTACACCCAACACAGGGCTTGAACTCACGATTCTGAGATCAAGAGTCACACACTCCTCCAACTGAGCTGGCTAGGCGCTCCTTGACCTCAACTCTTCAGATGCTGGAATGGGATTGGCCACTCCTGAAGGGAACGCAGGGCCGCTGAGAGGAGAGAGAGGCGTCAGGAGGGGCTGAGGGCCTGGGGAAATTAAGAGAATAGGCCAAGAAGGAGGGTGTTCATTGATGGCCTTGACCGAGCTTCTGAGCTGAGGTGACCAGTTAGAGTCCTCAATGAGGGGAGGCACTGGGGAGGTTCTCTGTTTTGGGTTCTTATCTGGGCATCCTTCTTTTAAATCTGGACTCAGGCAGGACTTTAATGGAAACATGTTGCATAGTAGCAAGAAGAGGGCTACAATCAAATCAGGGTGCTTGCCACTTAGTAGCAGCGTGGCCTGGGGCAAGCCACCTAACCTGCCACTTAAGTCACAGTGTGGCCAGGGGCAAGCCACCTAACCTGCCATTTAAGTCACAGCGTGGCCAGGGGCAAGCCACCTAACCTGCCACTTAAGTAGCAGCCTGTCCAGGGGTAAGCCACTAACCTGTCCAGAGTCCTCCAAGTCTCTAACTGCAAATGGCAATCACATCCCCCTGCCGACTGACTATCTACCGGCTATCCTCGGGGTAGGAACAATGTGCGTAGAGCACCTGGCCCGCAGATGGGGTCAGTAACCAGGAGCAGGTATCGTGGGTGTTGGGTGACAGCTGAGATTTGTACATTTTCTTTTATTTTTAACAACAGACTTTTTGAGGGGCACCTAGGTGTCTCAGTCAGTTCAGGGTCTGCTTTCTGCTCAGGTCATGGTCTCAGAGTCATGGGATTGAGCCCCACATCAGGCTCCCTCTCTCCTCCTCCCTCTGATCCTTTCCCTTGCTCCTACTCTCGTGCTCACTCTCTCTTTCAAATGAATAAATAAAAAATCTTTAAAAAAAAAAGTAAAATAAAATTAGACTTTTTAAAAGCAATTTTAGGTTCACAGCAAAACTGAGGAGAAAGTACAGAGATTTCCTGTATACCTCCTGCCCCACACCCCCCCACACATAGCCTCCCTCTTTTATCAGAGTTGGCTTCATTGAAATTTTGTTTCCAAAGTTCAGAGGAAAAAAACAAAGTGGGAGGATGCTTTTGAAATCTTCCTGCCTAAATCCTTTGCTGTGCAGAAGGGGAAACTGAGCTCCAGAGAGGGAGGTTATGAGCAAAGCCAAGGTCAGAGAGCTGAGGAAGCCTTGCTCCTGCTTTCTGCCAGCCTGTGCTGTGCAGCATCACAAAGCATCCTGGACCCATGGATGTGGTTACAAAACCACTGCCCCAGCTGGCATCAGCCTGAATCCTTGCTGGCATCCAGAACATTTGGGCCAGAGGCACTAGGAGTTGTCATATGCTCCCTCTCACGACCTCACCCTCATGCAGGGGTCAAAGAGCCGCAGCAGATGGTCCTGGGGCTGGAGACCTGAAATCAATGATCGGAGCTTACACCAAGTGGGACTCCTCTGCTTCCACACCAGTTGTGCCTTCACACCAGAGTCCTCTGGCCTCCTTTGGTTCCCAGCAGATCATAGCCCTCAGGAGCTGAGGAGGAACTACTGTTATTCTGGGTTGAACTCTGCTGATCACCACTCAGGAGCTTTAAAGGTCGCCGGCAGGGTGGTACTCTAAAGAGTGAAGGGTTCGTGTTTGAGACACTGTTTTCAATTGCTCATGTGAGCAAGCAGGGTTGTTTTCTCTCCTTGTAGCCAAACGGACTACATTACAGATGGCCATCCAGTCGTTTGCCCACAAATCGGCAGGTCTCATGACGGGTTGGTGAACGCCACGGACAAGATGACTGCTCTCCTGGGATGCATGCAGGTCTTGGTTTGGGGGGAAGCTGAGTTTAATGACTATACAAACATACAACCAAGATAATTTCATCTGCTGATAAGAATGATGAGTAAAAAACCAAGACAGGGGGTTGCCTCATGACTGGGAAGTAGGCCATTCTAAGTTGGGGATCAGGGAAGGTGTCTCTGAACATATGACATTATAGCTGAGCCCTGAACAAGAAGGAGCCAGCTACGCAAAAATATGGGAAGAGGGGATTGGGCAAGTGCAAAGGCCCTGAGGTTGGAGTTAGTCAAACCTTCCAGGATTTATCAAAATAATCTGAAGGCTAGGGAGCTGTTTTGATAAGGAAACAAAGTAACCAAGATACTTTCATTCTCCAATCTGTAATCTTCCCCTACCACCTCTAAACACTACTAATCCTAGTTAATTCCTGCTCAGTTTAAATACTTTGTCCCCTAAGAAGCCTTCTGATTTCACTTTATGGTTCAGAAAATCTGGTCTATGGCAAAAATGAGAAAAATAAGGTCAGTAAACCCCATGTGTGTGTTTGTGTGTGTACAGCTATGACATTGCCAGCTGTGTTTGTCTCTGAGAATATCTGACATAACATTGTTACTATTTTTATTTTTCACTGTTCATAAATTCTTTCACAAAATGATGAGTGTAGATGACAGCTAGGTTACCAATGTAACATGTTGATCAGTCCACAAATCCCTCCTATTTGGAGGGAGATTTCACTGGTTTGTGAAGTCCAGGTTTGGAAGCCCTTGGCAGCTAGACTCCCAAGCTTCCTTTACTGGCCTCTCCTTTGTTCCAGACCACCCTGGCTTTCCCACACCCTCTCATCCTCTCCCTCCCTTCTTAGACTGAGCTCCAAGAAGGCAGGCCCCACCTCTGCCTGGCATGGAGTCAAACCCAGCACAGGTGCTCAGAAGGTGTTGATTGAACCATCGCACTGTGATTTGTGAGGAGGTACACTCAACCCAGATGAACCTCAGAATAGAAAATTGCGAGCCAGCTCATGAGAAAGAGCTGCGCAAGGGAAGACCCCAGACTTCAGAGCCAGAGTCTGGATTCAAATCCTGCCTCCTGGCTTCAACTCCCCTCACCCCCAGCAGCACGGCTTAGGAAAAATCACTTTCCCTGAGCCTCGCTCCCTCACCTGTGATACGGGGATGATCATATCCAGGATTCTTTTGAAGAGCAAAAGACATGTTTGCAGAAAACCACTTTGTAGGTGGTATGTAAATGATAGTTCCCCATGGTCGTCCCTCCAGCACCGGGCACAGTGCCCAGCTGGCCCCTTCCCAGTCTGTACTTCTGCTTCTGCCAGGAGCCTGTGAGCCGGGTGCCTCGCAAGTTCTGAACAGAAAAGCTCAGTGCCTGGCACCTGGTGGGTGCTCAATAAGTAAATCAACGGAACGATGATAACCCTGGGCAGGTCACTCCCCCTGTGGACGGGGTTTCCTCTTTGGAAGCGGGTAATCTCCCGGTTTCATCCTCTCTGGTGCCTGTCGTACTTAATTATTTGCTTTTTAAGGACAGGACTAGGAATCACATCTAAGGAAGGTGGGTGTGAAGAGAGACGTTGATTAAAAGGTTAGTGCACATTTTTGGTTCCCACTTTCGAATGTTCCAGAATTTATTTTTGCCTCCTTAATAAAAAGAGCCATGTCACATCTCTTTAGCTTGTCTTCTGGGTTTCTTTAAAAAAAAAAAAAATAAAATAAAGTCTTTATTTTAAACCGCCCACTCCAGCCATCCCAGGACGCGGTTAGGAGGGGGCGCAGACAGGTGGAGCCAGCGCCCGGAAAGGCGGGGGTGCCCGGGGCCGCGGGGGGGAGGGGGGCGGCGAGGGGGGGCGGCGCGGCCTCGGCGGGGTCTGGGGTCGCGGGGCTCTGGGCTCGGGGCGGCCCCCTCCCCCTCCCACGGCCCGCACGTGGCGGGGGGCGCTGTCGCGGGCAGCCCTGCCCCCAGCCCCAGCCCCAGCCCCAGCCCCAGCCCCGCGCAGGCAGCCGGCGCGCACGCCCCGCCCGGGGACCCGCCAGGGCCAGGGCCAGCGCCAGGGCCAGGGCCCCGCCGCCCGCCGGTGCGCCCGCCGGTCCGCCCACGGGGCCCCCGGCCGGAGGGGCGGGGCGCGGCCGGGCCGGGCCGGGCGGGGCGGGGCGGGGCGGGGCGGCCGGCGCTGATGTAATCCGGCGGCTGGGCGGAAGGATCTGGAGCGCGCCGGGCTGGCGGGGCGCTGAGGCCAGTTGCCGGGTAACGGAGCGGAGCGGCCGCGCCGCCTCCCGCCCTCCGCCGAGTGGCGCCCGAGCCGCCGCCGCTTTACGTAAGGCGCAGGCCAGGGCCGCCGGCGCTCGGCAGCCGCTCCAGCCCTCGCCGCGACAGGAGGCGCCCCCGCCGGCCGCCGCCGCGCCGCACGGCCGCTCGGCAGGTACCGCGGGCGGGGGCGGGGCGGGGCGGGTCGGGTCGGCGCGGAGGGGCGCGGGGCCGGCCTGGGGCGGAGGGAGGCCGGCTGCCCCGACGGCCCGCAAGCTCCGCGGGAACCCGGCCGGGCCCGGAGCGCCCCGCACGGCGGCCCGCGGCCCCCCCGCCCCGGCCCCCCCGCCCCGGCTCCCCGGCTCCCGGCTCCCCGGGCCCCGTGCCGTGCGCTCCGGGCTCCGCGCGCGGGGGCCGCACGATGAGTCCGCACAATGGGCCGGTGCGGCGGCACTGGGAGCGGCTGGCGGCGGGGAGGCGAGGCGAGGCGGGGCGCGGACGGGGCCGGGGCCGGGGCGCGGGGCCCGGGGCGGGGGCGGCGGCGGGGCTCCCCGGGGGCCGGCGGGTGGGCGCTCGCCGCGCTGCCCCGGCCCGCGCGTGCCTCCGCCCCTCCCCTCCAGCATTGTCCTCTGGGGGCCCGGGCGGGGAGACCGCCGCGGGGGAGGGGCCGCGGGGGCGGGCCGGGCGCTGAGTGACGGGCGCGCGGGCCTGTGGCGCGGGGTCCGCGGAGGGGACGGGCGCGGGCGGGACGGCGGGGCCCCGGGGCGCGCGGCTTCCCCCTGCCCGGCTCCCCCTTGCCCTCCCATCTCCCCCCTGCCCGGCTCCCCCTTCCCCTCTCGGCTCCGCGTTGCCCTCCCGCACCCCCCTGCCCGCCCGGCTCCCCCCCTACCCAGCTCCCCCCTGCCTTCCCGGCTCCCTCTTGCCGTCCCTTCTCCCCCCTGCCCTCCCGGCTCCCCCCTGCCTTCCCGGCTCTCCCCTGCCTTCCCGGCTCCCCCTTCCCCTCTCGGCTCCCCGTTGCCCTCCCGCACCCGCATGCCCTCCGGCTCCCCCTTGCCCTCCCATCTCCCCCTTGCCCGGTCCCCCCCTGCCTTCCCGGCGCACCCCTACCCTCCCAGCTACCCCCTGCTCGGCTCCCCCTTGCCCTCCCATCTCCCCCCTGCCCGGCTCCCCCTTGCCCTCCCAGCTCCCCCCTACCCGGCTCCCCCTTGCCCTCCCAGCTCCCCCCTGCCCGGCTCCCCACTGCCCTCCCAGCTCCCCCCTACCCGGCTTCCCCCTGCCCTCCCAACTCCCCCCTGCCCGGCTCCCTGCGTCCCCCGGCCGGGTACGCGGACTTGGCGCGTGCGAAATGCCGCCTGACGCCCGCGGGTGTCGCGTGCCGCGGGGCAGTGCGCAGGTGACCTGGCGTGCCCGGCTCGGGTGGCTGATCCCCGGTCGTGCTAGGACCCAGCGTTGATTTTGTCTTTTCACCGCCTTTTCGTTTGGGGCCTCTCTGGGCTAGGTGTAGAGAGTTAACCCTAGGAGAGGGTAGAGGCGATGGAGCGGGGAGGGGACGTGCGGCTCCTTGCAATGATTTCATTCTGGTTTTTGCTAATCATGACCTGGGTTGGATACTTGGATTCATTGTCCCAAGTTTCTAAGATAGGTTTTACATCTTTGGGCCTTTGCTTGTTTAAGAAAAAGAAAAAAACCCCAAAAAACCAAAACCCGGTGGTAGAAGATGGGTGAAGGGGGGGTGGGGGCAGGCAATTTTGATAATAGGTGATGCTGTGGATAAAACTGTTCCATCAGATCCCCAAACTAGAATTCTCCTGTGCAGTGTAAGACCCGTGCCAGAACTCCTTGACCATTTTGTAGACTATGCACTTAAAGCGGGGGCGAAATCTACCAGTCTGCATCCTGAAGGTCAAATATTCTGTCATTGGTTGTTTTGGATTGATCCATTCTTAAATGGGTCTCAGGATGTTTTTTATGCCATTTCTTTGTGACAAAGACCATTTCTAAAATTGTGCCTTTGCATACCTTTAGGTCAGCTCCTTGCAGTCATTTACTTACTGTATATACTAGATTCAATTGCTGTACCTGTTAAATAATGAATGTTAGATTATTTAAAAAGTCATTTACTGCTGCAGTTTGGGCACGTGTCAGTTTTCATGTTTGTCACTTTGGCCCCTGGAATATTGAATGGAGGAGGGGAGACTACTACTCTTAAGTGTTTAATTCCATTTAAATGGAATTAGAGGGTTTTTTGTTTTTTAAAGAAAAGTGCGCCTTTAACATGGCATAAACATGAAGCAAATCTGTAATGATTTTAATGGTAATTAGCTTATTTGTTATACAAATTGGAAACATTTAGGGAAATTACATGGATTTTTAGTATTTCTCTAATGGTATTATAGACCACTCTATAGGGTGGTAAAAGTAACAGTTTTCAAAGGCAGTAGGATTATTTTTTTATTTTGCATTGTGTGTCTGGCTTTTCTCCCTGTTTTAGCAGCATTTGACTTGGAGCAATTAATGGTCTCTGAGTCAGTTTTCTGGTCTGTAAGATGGAAGAAATGATGACACTGTCCCACGGGGCAGTTGGTATGATCAGGTGAGGGGAGATGTGAAATAATTCTGTCAACAGTCCTCTTCTTTTAACATATTAGATTCGTACTAGTTTGCGAAGCCGCAGACTCCTCTCTCGGCTGATGCTCTCTCTTTAGACTCCTCCCCACCTTCCTGTGCACACTTTTGCCTGGCTGCCAGAGTCCTCTGTCCTAAACACAGATCACATCTTGCCAGTCTCTGGCTCAGAGAGCTAAGATTGCCTGTTGTTTGGAGCCTAGATTCAAGGCCCCTTAGCCTGGGCCGAGTCATCTCTGAACTTTATGTGTCCTGTCACCTTTCTACACTGTCCCACAGAATGGGACTACACTCAGTTCTCAAAATGTGCCCGGCTACTTCCTTCTTTGCTTATGTCCTTTTTTCTGATTGCAGTGCTTTCCTGCCCTCTCCGGTTTTTTAAAAGTCCACACCCAATTTTATGTCCTCTGCAGCCCTTCAGAAACCCTGTCAATGTGAGTTATTCATTACTGCAGTCATAACCCTCTGTTTTGCTTTCATGATTGCCTGTATCTCCTTGCATGTTGTATGTGAAACTCTGGCTGTGGTGGCCATGCCATTATTTTACTCCTAACACCTTGGTCAGGGGCTTAAACATTAAAGTATTCAAGTGTTTGCTAAATAAAGTCGAAGTCTGTCATCTGCATTATGTAGTATGTTTTCATAAAGTATTTTAATAGTACCAACCACAATGGTCGATGTGCAGTCTTACTACCTTGAGGATAGTTAGTACTTAGAATATTTCTTTTCGATTATGTTTGATCTCTTGCATAATACTAGGTGGTATTTTTATACAAAGTAGAAACAGCCACCTCTGTCGTCTGTGTCTAAACTTCTAGGATCCTTGAGCCTGCACTGCAAACTGAGAAGTCTGTACACCCCTCTTTTGGGTAGAGTGATGCAGAGCCCAAGTTTTAAAATATTTCCTACCTTTCAAATAAAATTGCCCTCCCAGCAGATTAAAGTTTGTTTTTTCCTGAGCGATTTTTTTGTTCAAAGCTTTTTTTTTTTTTTTAAGATTTGTTATACATGTAAAAAGTAACTTGCTTTTGGGGAGGCTTATTTAAAGAACATTAGGCCTGGATTTGCACGATTTGGGTTGGTGTTTTGGCTCATCTCTCACCCCCTGTCACTGGGGGCAAGTTGGTTAGATCTTTCTTGGACTCCGTGTCTTTATTCTGTGAAATGAGAACAGTCTTGTCTGTGCTATTTTTGCTTTGCAGCGTCACTTAAAGTGGCTATACTTTGTGTGTGGCCTGTCCTCGTTCAGGTATAAGCTGACATGATGGCTTCACCGCACATTTGTCCTCCTCATAACTGAGGCTGGAAACTTTTTGAGTCTTCCTTTTACCAGGTCTGCCTCCACATCTCTTTTCCATCACCTTTCTCTTAGCACATCCCCTAGCCTGTCCTTCCCGTCCTCCCATAGATTATTACTGTAGGCCTGCCAATGGCCTTCCTTTTTCTAGTTTCTCTGGTCCTCCTGTGGTCTGTTACCAGAATTGCTCAGGGGGTAGGTCAGAGCCCATCCCCCCTAGGATGCACTGTCCCATCCCCCTCCCTGCCCCCAACCAGGCTGTTCTACATCCTGTAGGATGCACTGCTCTCCCCAGGATGCACTGTCCCCCCACCCCCACCCCAGGATGTACTGCCTCCCCCCATGCACTGTGTGGAGGTTCTTGACATTCCCTCTCCCCCCCCCAATTCGGCCACACCTGAGAGTTATGGCCTAGTTCTATTGGGAGGCTTACTCCTACAAGGATTTTCACCTTGGAGACACTACCACTAGTTGGGAATTAGTGATAAAGCAATCCCTTTAAGACTGATGCCGCCTGGCCTCGTTCAGCTTTCAGCCTCATTTCTCCTGCACCTCTCTTGTCACCTCGTATTTCAACACCAGACCTCTGGCGGCTATCATGCTTGTTTGTCCAGTTCCTTTACTTTGGAATGTCCTCTGAGTCTTGCTCTTCCTAGCAAAGTTCTTAATTCTGGAGGCTTGGCTTCAAGGCTTCTGCTTCTATGAGAGAAGCTTCTCCTGATTTTCAGAATTAACTCTTCCATCATTCTTCTCCCACACAGTGCTTGACTGATGCTTCCACTCAGTTATTTCTCCTTGTGACATTTTATTTAGTTCAGTCTTTACGTGATGGTCTTTCCTGGATTTTAAACTCCTTGAGGGAAGAGAGAGAAACCTTATCCATTGCTGCTTCCTTCTAGTGTGCAGTGTGATTTCATACAGCACTTACTCATTAAATGCTTGACTGAATTCAGTCACTCTGCAGCCTCTGATTTCAGTGGAGGGGGAGCAGGGTTGGAATGGCTCTCTGTGAGAGCTTTGTGCTCCCCCAGGATACAGAACAGGGCCCAGCACATAGCAAGTGCTCAGTAAGTAGCAGCTGTTAACCATTATTTTGAGCAGGTGTAGAGAATACTAGTGGTTGTATAAGATGATAGATTGTATATGTTGGTTTACTGTAACAGTGTTCACAAATTGTGTCTGGGGCACCCATATAAGTGTGTATAAGTGGGGATCCCTGGGTGGCTCAATGGTTTAGCGCCACTTTCGGCCCAGGGCGTGATCCTGGAGTCCCGGGATTGAGTCCCACGTCAGGCTCCCTGCATGGGGCCTGCTTCTCCTTCTGCCTGTGTCTCTGCCTCTCTCTCTCTCTCTCTGTGTGACTATCATAAATAAATAAAAATTAAAAAAAGAAAAAGTCCTCTGGGTTTTCCACCTGCAGCCCTGTTCTTTCATTGATTTACTAACAAGTGGAAAAGTGAGTATTTGGTTGGAGAGGGCTCTTGCACTGCACGAAGCAGATTCGCGACAGTGGTCCTAAAGTATTCTGAAGACAGGTAGACCTATCTGTAGGTGAACCAGGTTCGAACCAGGTTTTTTGCACATGGCTTAAGAAAGTCAGGGGAAAATGGGAATTGTTCTTTTCACCGTATGTTATTTTTCAGTAAAGCAAATGTTTTCATTTTAATCTTTTGTAATTATTAAATGATAGAATTTCTATTTAGAATATTTGGAGTGACTGTTGAAAAAAATTTATTTTAATAAAGATTTATTCATTTGAGAGAGAGCATGGGGTGGGGAGAGAAGCAGACTCCCCACTGAGCAGAGAGCAGGACTCCTCTAGATCTCAGAACCAGAGATGAAGGCAGACAGTTAACCGACTGAGCCCTGTGACTGTTGAAATTCTAATTTTGGTATTTTCTCTAAACCATTTCTAAAATCTTTTTTTTTTTTAAGTTTTATTTATTTATGATAGTCACAGAGAGAGAAAGAGAGGCAGAGACATAGGCAGAGGGAGAAGCAGGCTCCATGCACCAGGAGCCCGACGTGGGATTCGATCCCGGGTCTCCAGGATCGTGCCCTGGGCCAAAGGCAGGCGCCAAACCGCCGCACCACCCAGGGATCCCCTCTAAACCATTTCTGATCACTAGGCTTTCTCATAGCTTTGTGTCTCTTCCTTTGTCTGGTCATCATTCTTATTACCGCCCTGGCTGGCGAAGGGGAAACTAGGTGAGGAAAACCAGCTATAATTTTGAAACATTTAATCGTTTAGTTACTATTTTTAAGTTTATATGTATTACTGATTGAAAGATGTATCCAGAAACTTTAAAAAGTGGAATCTGTTGGTTCTAACATAATATGGAATTCCCTATTTTCAGCAACATAGGTGAATGTATTGATTGCTATTTAATTTACATTGACTGTACTTAGGATTATGAGCTTTTTTGAAAGACATCATTGAAAATCTATATATTTTTAATCTTTCTTAAAACGTGCCTCACAGAATTGGGGATGATAGGGCTATCCCAGCAGATGAACTAGTATCTACATTCAAAATAAACGCAGTGAGATGGTTAGTTTAATAATTGCAATGTGCTTGAGAATGTGCTGCTTTGTGTTTCTAGCTAGAGTTCTAAAGAAATGGTAGTTCTGTGAATACGGGCACTGTGTGTGTGCGTGTGCGTGTGTGTTTGCGTGTTTGCGTTTGCTTCTCTGGTGATGGGAAGCGAGCTGGGCACTGTCAGCGGTCCTCAGGGTACCTGGCACAGGGCAGTGTTGCTCAGTACATATTGAAATAAGTCCGTCACCTATGGAGGAGAAAAATCATGGAGATAAATAAATGTAAGGAAAATGTGCCTTAGTACATTTTCAGATTTATTTTTTGGTGATGCAGTTGTTACTTCAGTAGGGCAGGGGGTAGAAAATGAGGAGGGACTTATTTCCCTTTTCAGCCAGGAGTTTCTAGCTCAATTACATTTTCCAGAGTACCTTTGGAATCTTAATAGCCAGTACATAACTATTTCAAAATTGTTTGCCCAGTTTGAGGATTTATCCAAGCCCTTAATTTAATTTATTTATTCAGTTACTAGCTTTTCCTTAGGTGTCTGAATAACATTTTGCTTCTTAGCATTTTCTGTGAAGATTTTAATGGAGAGAAAGGTGAAATGGAATAGACACTTTTTAAATTCTTTTTTTGGTGGTGGTTATGTACCACTGCTTTCTTTCGTAACCACCATAGATAATTGAATACTGATTGCATTTTTATTTTGTTTTGTTTTTGCTAGTACCAGCAAAGGAGTTTCTTGTTTTTATGAATTTAAAAAGTTTATTTAAAACTGTTAGGGGCGCCTGCGTGGCTCAGTCAGTGAAGCGTCTGCCTTCAGTTGAGTTCATGATCCTGGGGTCCTGGGATCGAGCCCCCATGTCAGGCTCCCTGCTCAGTGGGGAGTCTGCTTCTCCCTCTCCCTCTGAGCCCCCCGGCCCCCATGATTTCTCTCCCTCTGTCAAATAAAATAAAATATTAAAAAATATTTTGGGGGGACGCCTGGGTGGCTCAATGGTTGAGCGTCTGCCTTTGGCCCAGGGTGTGATCCTGGAGTCCCGGGATCGAGTCCCACATTGGGCTCCCTGCTTCTCCTCTCTCTGCCTGTGTCTCTGCCTTTCTCTCTGTGTGTCTCATGAATAAATAAAATCTTTAAAAAAAAATTTTTTTTTTTAAATTAAAGTAGAGGTGCCTGGCTGGCTTAGTTGGAAGAGCATGTGACTCTTGATCATGCAGTCATGAGTTCGAGCCCCACATTAGGTGTAGAGATTACTTAAGTAAATAAATATTTTTTAAAAATTAAAAAAAACTGGGACGCCTGGGTGGCTCAGCAGTTGAGCATCTGTCTTCTGCTCAGGGCGTGATCCCAGGGTACTGGGATCGAGTCCCACATTGGGCTCCCTGCATGGAGCCTGCTTCTCCCCCCACCTGTGTCTGTGTTTCTCTTTCCATGTCTCATGAATAAATAAATAAAATCTTTAAAAAATTTTTTAAAAAAACTATTAAAATATATTTCGTATGATTCATCAAAACCTTGTTCCAAATAACAGTAACTATTATAAAATCTGTTTTATTTGTTTATTTTTCAAAGATTTGTTTATTCATTCAGAGAGAGCGGGAGAGAGAGGCAGAGACTCAGGCAGAGGGAGAAGCAGGCTCCATGCAGGAAGCCTGATGTGGGACTCGATCCTGGGTCTCCAGGATCACTCCCCAGGCTGCAGGCGGTGCTAAACCGCTGCGCCACCGGGGCTGCCCAAAATCTGTTTAATTTTTTAAAGTACATGTTAAGAAATCTAAAAAAGATTAAAAGATGAAAAGTAAAGGGACTCCTGTTTGGCTCAGCTGTTGGGCATCTGCCTTCGGGTCAGGGTGTGATCCCAGGGTCCTGGGATCAAGTCCCACATTGGGCTCCCCGCAGGGAGCCTGCTTCTCCCTCTGCCTAGGTCTCTGACTCTCTGTGTCTCTCATGAATAAATAAATAAAATCTTAAAAGAGAAAAGTCTTCTTTTGCATTCTCCTTCCCCTCCCGTACTCATCCTGTACTGGGGAAAAAAAAAAAAAACACTGATTAAGTTTCTCGGATGTCTTAGGAAAAAAATATACCAATGCTTCTAAAAAATGGAGTCATTGTAGAGAGTGTTCTATGTTTAAGCAAATCCTGAACTTTGTATCTTGGAATGCTTTCCATATCAGCACAGACAGATCTTCTTTATGTACAGATCTACCTCCCTGTGGGTTTTTTTTTATGTGCCTCCTATTCCACTGTATGAATGTGCCAGAATTTACTGAACTAGTTGATGGGACAGACTTCCGTGTTTTATTCTAACACAGTGTTGCTGTGAACATTCTTAACACGTGTCTTGGTGAACTTCCATGAATAACCTCCTTACTCTGAGCAGCCTAAAAATGATCAAGTTTCTAACTTCTCTAAATCGTCATTGATCATGTTAAAATTCTTCTTGGTGGGTATGTTTTAACAGTTCCAGACATTAGGCTGGATATTTTCTTCTTTCAGGTAGTCCTGTGATATAATTTTGTGCTACTGAGGAAGAAGTTTTTGTATTGCACGTTCAGTGTTAGGGTAACAGAAATTACAAAGCGTCAGGGTCGGCTTCATGAGCCAGCCACCTGTGCAGTCACACAGGGTCCTCATTTGGTTTAATGCTTTTTTCTTTTTTCTTTTTTTTT
Organism: Canis lupus familiaris; assembly: GCF_011100685.1. NCBI lineage: Eukaryota > Metazoa > Chordata > Mammalia > Carnivora > Canidae > Canis > Canis lupus. The sequence goes on from NC_049224.1 coordinate 59,418,395, forward strand.
TAAGCAAGGAGCCCGATATGGGGCTCCATCCCAGGACCCTGGGATTATGACCTGAGCTGAAGGCAGATGATTCATTGACTGAGCCACCCATGTATCATAGCCTTGATACTGTTAAGAATTTTGATCGAGGCCTACATTTTCACTTTGCATTGGACCCTACCAATTATGTCAGTCCTATAAAGACTTCAAAAGAATTTTTTTGATAGGGGGAGCAGAGGGAGAGAGAGGAAAAATCTTAAGCAGGCCCTACACCCAATGTGGAGCCCAATGTGGGGCTTGATCTCACTACCCTGAGATCATGACCTGAGTGGAAATTAAGAATCAGATGCTTAACTGACTGAGTCAACAAGGCACCCCAGTCCTGTAAACACTTTTTAAAGAAGTACCCCTCATTTTCATGCCTCCTAATTCTCCCTGTGAATGACCACCACTAACAATTTAATTATACACTTGGAGACTTTCTAATGCATATACAAGTCCACATAGGTCATTCTTGAGTCTTTTTAAGTCTACTAATTAAGTCTATGCAAACTCCGTGTGTATTTTCTTGAGAAACCTCTAATGATCTAGAATGCTGCAAACTTAAAAAAATTTTTTTTGGGCAGCCCGGGTGGCTCAGCGGTTTAGCTGCGGCCCAGGGCCTGATCCTGGAGACTCGGGATCGAGTCCCACATCGGGCTCCCTGCATGGGAGAGAGAACCAGGGAGCCTGGTTCTCCCTCTGCCTGGGTCTCTGTGCCTCTCTCTCTCTCCCTCTGTGTGTGTGTGTGTGTGTGTGTGTGTGTCTCATTAATAAAATAAATAAAATCTTTTAAAAAAACTTTATATATATTTTTTTTTTATTGGAGTTCAATTTGCCAACATACAGTATAACACCCAGTGCTCATCCTGTCAAGTGCCCCCTCCTCAGTGCCCGTCACCCAGTCACCCCATCCCCCCACCCACCTCCCCTTCCATTACTCCTTGTTCCTTTCCCAGAGTTAGGAGTCTCTCATGTTTTGTCACCCTCTCTATTTTAAAGGAGCTTTATTATTTTTTTATTTTATTTTATTTTTTTTAAATTTATTTATGATAGTCACAGAGAGAGAGAGAGAGGCAGAGACACAGGCAGAGGGAGAAGCAGGCTCCATGCACCAGGAGCCCGATGTGGGATTCGATCCCGGGTCTCCAGGATCGCGCCCTGGGCCAAAGGCAGGCGCCAAACCGCTGCGCCACCCAGGGATCCCTAAAGGAGCTTTAAAGGGCTCCTGGTTAAGCGTCTGCCTTTGGCTTAGTTTATGATCTCTGAGTCCTGGGATCTAGCCCTGCATTGGGCTCCCTGCTCAGCGGGGAGCCTGCTTCTCCCTTTCCCTCTACTGTTTCCTCTGCTTGTGTGCCCTCGAGGTGCTGTCTCTCGCTCTCTTTCGCTCTCTCTCAAATAAAATCTTTAAAGGAGCTGTAAAAACAGCGGTAGAAAGTTGGTACTGAACTGCAGTTTTAGATTTCGTATTGGTTGGTTTGTGTTTTTAAAGCATGCTTTACTTCAAGCTTTAGGGAAACAGTTTAAGTTTCAGGCTGTTAAGATACCTATCTTTGGGATTTCATTTGCTAAAATCTAGTCAAATGAATCCTAACCCATCACAGGCAAGTCAGGAATGAAAATAAGGTTTAACCATCAGTTGGGGTCAATTGAACAAGGGATCACTAGTGGGTATACAGGATTATTTGGGGCTTTATTTAGTTAAAAAGTGATCAGAATGCTTAGAAAGAGCTACAGAGAGTGGGTAAGGAGGGGAGTGAGTCCACACTTGTTCAGCAGCTCCTTCACAGCAAGCCTGGTGTGAGGGACCTCAGGAGACTCCTGTATCTTCTTGATAACCTTGAGAGGTGGTGTCCTTTCCATTTTATAAAGGGTGCAGCTGTGGCTCAGAGGCCTCAAGAAGTTTCCCTAAGGTTACAAATAACATGTGACAAAGCTGGAGCCCAAACTTCTAAACTTGGAACTTAGTCCATTTTCTTTCCTCTGCCCTACTCTTCCTAGAGGTTTATTCCTTCCCACAATACTGTTTACTGCCTGCAGTGTCCTAGGCACAGATGCCATGATGCTCAGACATGCAGGAGGCTTACAGGGATTTGCCTTGAGAGGGAAAACGAGGGAGCAGGAGTGTGGAATTGCAGACTGCTGACCTCTGTGCAGGTGAGACCTTGCACAGGGGAGCGAGGGGAGGAGGAACCCGATGGGAGGAGCTACTAGGGGGTCTGTGACAGCCTGGGTGGCCTGGGTCTAGTACTTCCTGCTGCTCAGCATTGCTGAGGGTGGCCTGATATCCTTGCTTTGGTGACTCTGAATGTGCCACAGCGAGAGGCTGTGGGTCAGCTTGGCTCCCCACAGCAGGTTCTTGTGAAGGGTCAGAGCAGGGCACCCCCTGGTCTCCACTCACATGCAGCACTGTTCGGTCCTGATGAGATGAGTAAGCACATGGCTACATATGTCAAGTGAAAATTCCTGCTAAGAGAAAAAATAAAGCAGGAGATGAGGGTCATGTGGGATATGTGGACAGGAAAGGGCTCTCTGATAGGATGCCACTTGAGCTGAGACCCGAAGGAAATAGGGGAAAGAGCTAGGATGCTATCTGGGGAGCAGAGTATCATCCAGAGGGAGAGCGGAACAGGTGAAAGACCCTGATTCTGGGTGTGTTATGAAGGTGGACTGTGTATTTGCTGGTGGGTTAGTTATGAGATGTGAGAAGAGGATGAAGGATCTAGATGATGCCAAACCTTTTGGCTTGAGCAGTGGAGGCATGAAGTTGCCTTGGCTGATATTGGGAAGGTCTCAGCAAGGATGGTGGTTGTGAGAATGCAGTTTTTGTATTTTTTTTGAAGACCTGTTACAAGTTGAGATGCTAGTCAGACCCCTAACTGTCTAGTAGCCTCATGACTCTAGAATTCTGGCATTCATGAGAGAAGCAGAGTATAGTTTGGAGGAATTGCTACCTAGATGGTATTTAAAATCATGGGACTGGAGATCATGTAGGATGGTGCTGTTCAGTAAGCTAGCCTCGAGCCACATGTGGTTTTTGAGCACTTAAATTGTGGCTAGTTTGACTTGAGAAATGCTGTGTCATACATACACCAGATTTCCAAGACTCAGTATGGGGAGAAAAGAATGTAAAATATCAATGATTTTTTACCTCGATTATGTTTGGGGTGATTATATTTTGAATCTATAGAGTTAAATAAAATATATTGCTAAAATTAATTTTACCCATTTCCTTTTTAATGTGGCTACTGGAAAATTTGACATTGAATACTGGTAACTTATATCTTGCTGTTGGGTGGTACTAATGGAGGAAGCACATGTAGGTAGAGAAGTCCAAGGACAGCCTGGAGAGCCAGCGGAGGGGAGTTGGAGGAGGGTGGTGGTGATATTAGTTGTAGTCTATGGGCAAGTGAGCTTCTCTAAAGTTTCTCTAGAACTTGTGGGAAAGAATCAGAGAGCAACTGGGCCTGGCCACTGTACAGTAGATGGGCTTAACTCTTTAGACAGGAACAGATTTCAGACATGGTCTGGAGGATCAGGATCTTTCCCTATGACTCTTTTTGTTTTTGGTTTTGTTTTAAAGTGAGTTTCATCAGGACGAGGATGCAGCCTGTACAGTGAGAGCTTTGCTGTAATGTGGCCTTTGCAGAAGAACCACACAGTTGAAGAAAGCACACACACGTAGGAGCTTTGATGCAGTTAATGCAGCCAGGTGACTCTAATGACCCTCAAAACCTTGGTCTCAGGCTCTCTCCCACCTTGTACCTTTGCTTGATGCAATTCCTGTAAGAATATCTTACCTCCCTTCTCATTCTGTGTTCAGTAGAGTACCTTTTAATGTTCACTTAGGCCCTGGAAGTGGACTCAGCCACCCTGAGGGAGGGCTTTGTTACCATCTCTCTTGTCATTCGGTTCCGGTGCATGATCTCATGTCCAGGGCACTCCCGCCCTAAGCGTCTTCCAGAGACCTGGAGCTGGGACCAGGCTTTGACCCCAGTTGGTCTCAGGACCTTGCAGGTGCTGCTGCTCACGGGCTGCTGCTTATTACTGCACCGGTGAGGACTGGTGGGCACCAGTGGCTGTATTGTTACAGTATCAGGCGAAGGTTTCTTCCTTTACATCTTACTCTTTTTCCCCCTGCATTTCTCCCATTTCTAAACGTACACATGCACATTTAGGAACAGTGTTCATGACAGTTTTTTCCCCTAGCTATGTGGTAGAAACTGTCATGGAAATGGAAACTCCTCTGAGTGGACTTACCCAGGCCTTGCCAAGGCAGGCAAAGGAGTACCTTGAAAAGGACCTGGTAGCATCTTGCAGTCTGCTGTTGGCTAAAGTGGGGCCAAAGCTGGTCTCACTTTCCCTCTGGCGCAGGGTTCAGGTCTGTCAGCTTCTCAACGTGTCTCTAGGTCTGTGGGGATGGTGAACAGTAGTGGCCAAGCCAAAAACTTTGATTAGGAAGGATATGCTAAATGCAACGTAAAAAGGCTTTGCTTTGATCTTTCAAAATTGTGAGACAGCGAGGCTGCAAGTTGGATGAGGGGCCAATGGTGGACTGCACCTGGACTGCAATGGCCCTGGTCTGCACCTGCCTCTGGATCCTGACTACAGTTTAGTGTCTTAATCCATAAATGCAGAGGTTTGGTTTAGCTCCCTGTTTTTTTCATGCTGTAAAAGTGGTATCTGGCACACAGCAGGTGCTCAAATGTTTGTTGAATGAATGGATGGATGGGAGGGAGGGAGCCTAGACACTTAGGGCCTAAGGTGGTGGGGGGAGGCCAGGAGTTTGGGTAATCCCTGTGCTCCTCACCTGTGCCACTATAACCTGTTTCAGGCATAGTATTAGGTTTTGCCTCTTTGAGAAATGTCTGAACAGCACTAGATGAGACGGTGTCTCAGAGTGTTACGTCATCATGCTCCTGGCACCGATGCCTGTGCATTCCTTCCTCCTCACCATCATATTGCATGTTCTTTTCATGAACTGGAAGCTGCAGGAGCTTCCCAGGGCTGCCATGAGGCAGTGCCACAGCCTGGGTAGCTGACAGCGACACAGATTTATCATTCCTGGTCTGAAATGCAGGTGTCAGGAGGCTGGGTTCCTTCTGATGGTTCTGAGGAAGGACCTATTCTGTGCCTCTCTCTTGGCTTCTGGTGTCCTTAGCTTGTATGCATCTCTGTCGGCACGTGGCCTCCTCTCTGGGTCCCTGTCCCCGTTTCCCTTATCTCATAAGGACATTGGGTTAGGGTCTGAACCGAGGTAGATTGACTAGTGGTTGTAAGAGAATGGAAAGGAGAGACTTGCTGAAAGTGACTGTGGTTCCTAGGACTTTGATTAGCATATCCATGTTCCTAAACATGGAACGGAGAGTTTCCATGGAGTGGAAATGTGGATTCTGGTTTATCTACAGAGCAAATGATGACATGGGCCATTGAAGATGCTTATTTCATTTCATGCGCTGAAATCACATTCTTCTAGCTTTAAAATTACCAGAGAACATTCCACCATTGCCCCTCATGTTAAGCTGCTTTGTCACCCTCACTGTGTCCTGCATATTCACCAAATGGTAGTGGTTTCTGATTAAAAAAAAAAAAAATATATATATATATATATTATTTATTTATTTATTTATATTTTTGGTTTCTGATATTTAAATACAGTTAAGGGTCACTTGACTCTGATGGGGCGGTCAGTTCCTATCTGAGTGTCACAAGTTGGGGTCTTTGGGAAGCAGATTCTCTGGAGAGTACCCGTAGACAGTTCAGCTGATGTTGATTAAGAGGTACCTGTGGGGGTGGTGCAGTCAGTTAAGTGTCTGACTCTTGGTTTTGGCTCAGATTGTGAAATTGAGCCCCACATCAGGCTCCGTACTTAAGATTCTTTCTTCTCTCTTCCTCTGTGCCCCACCCCCTCAGTTCTCTCTTTCTCTTAAAAAACAAAAAGAAAAGGCACCCATGGGGTCCGCTCCTGTAGAAAGGAGGAAGACATTGGGCTGCCTTTGTAGGCCCAGCCCAGCCTTGGCTAACCCCATGGGGAGGTGTAAGCTAGAATAGCTCTTTGGAGTCACCCCCAAGATGCACCAAATGACCAGACCTGCACGCTCACATCACTTGTTGGAGGTGGAGATCTCTTGGGAAGGATGTTAGATGGGGCTGCTTTTTGTCTCTGGGGCAGTCCCTGAAGAGACTGACAGTCCCTGAAGAGGCTGACATGGCACTCCTGGTGGCCCACAGCACTTCCTTCATGGGGGTCTGGGTGGTACAGCAGTGTCAGCCACAGTTAGATGGTAGCTTTCCTAGAAAAAGTTTTTATTGATTTGATTTAACGTATTCATTGGCCTTCTGAAGAAATATAGGGTAACTGGGCTCCCCTTTCTCTGAGTCCTGTTAGCTGTCCTCCCCATCTCCTCCCACTACATGTGAAATGGGGGGGCATAAATAGTTAAAGTGCACATTATGCTTTTCTTTTCCTCATTAAACATACTGGTTGTGGGCGCCAAGGGGGCTCAGCCAGTTGAGCATCTGCTTTTGGATCAGGTCATGATCTTGGCGTCCTGGGATTGAGCCCCATGTCAGGCTCCCTGCTCCTCCCCCTGCTCATGCTCTGTCAAATAAATAAAATCTTAACAGCAACATACTGGTTTCCTTAAACTTAAATAATTTCACATGGTGGGATCCCTGGGTGGCGCAGTGGTTTGGCGCCTGCCTTTGGCCCAGGGCGCGATCCTGGAGACCCGGGATCGAATCCCATGTCAGGCTCCCAGTGCATGGAGCCTGCTTCTCCCTCTGCCTGTGTCTCTGCCCCTCTCTCTCTCTCTCTCTGTGTGACTATCATAAATTAAAAAAAAAAAAAATTCACATGGTACCTATGATAACCTGTGATTTTCTTGGTGTGATTGAGACTTCTTTGATTTTCTTTAACCATCTAGCTGCATATTTTCACAAATTTATCAGTGGCATTAGGATCCCTGGAACAATAGCTCAGTCTCAAAATTTTGGGACCTATTTCATGTGAATATAAAGTTCTTGGTTCATTTAATCCTACCTTCCTTTTCCCTTTGTTTGAATTTGTCCGGCTTTAATGATTTGAAGGACTCCTTATGGGGGATCTGTGGCCAAATGGGACTCCCCAAGATCAGAATTTAACTCTTGGATAGCTGGAGTTAGGTGTGCATCATTGCTGCTAAAGGCCTTCCTTTGGGGCCAGAAGGACCCTTTCAGTGGTTGCAAGTTGTTACCAGATAGTCCATAGTGGAGAGGAGCTTGACTCTGGAGTTAGTCTCGTCTGCTTTCAGATCCCAGCTCTTCCTCTTTCTTGCTGTTTGGAGAAATCAATTTTCTATTCTCAGTTTCTGTATTATCTGTACAAAGGGAATAATAACGGTGTCTACCTCATGGGGTGTTCAAATGAAATGAACATGCATGTAGAACACTTCGATAGTAAATTCCATAAACAGAAGCTGCTTCTGCTGTCACTGGAGGAAAACCACCTTTATGTTATAGGACAGGAAGTACCTTCACTCATCTATTCTAGACATCGAGGACTGAACTATAGCTATGATCTTAGCAAATTGCAAAGAAGGAAATGTCCCTGACCAGTGCAGGATGTCTAGAGAAAACCTACAGAGAACATCAGTTTTAATGAGGAAGTGTGGGGACATTTCCTGTATAGTTGGGTACAGGACAAAGGACACCCTGTGATGCCACTTGTTTTCATTGTGCTGCTGAGGTGAGGGCAGGCCTACATGACCCACCTAAGGATGGCAACTCTAGGAACGCAAAACTGTTGCATTTGCAGATGATGATTCTGTATAAAACCTAGGAGAGTCTGTGACTGAGTATCTGGGAATAAACCTGTGTGTGGAACATGAAAACTTGGAAGGTCTAGGAGGAGACCTAAATAAATGGAGAAATGGTCCTCGTTCATAAGTAGGAAGACTCAGTAGTGGAAAGCCGTCCGTTCTCCCGAAACTGATCTCTGTATTTAATGCATTTCCAATGAAAATCCCAGCAGGGTTTCTCAAGGAATGTGGTGGCTGATCCTAAGATTCTAAGCAAGAACAAAGGGCCAAGGTACTGGGAAGACGTTCCTGAGAACCAATCGATGCCTCACGTAAGAGCATAGTGGCTCAGGCAATGCAGTGTGTTGAGCAGAGGAGAGCCCAGGAGACGTGTGGTTATGGATCTAAAAGAGCTGTGTAGTGACATATGGGGACAGAGGGTAGATCCGTAAGTGACACCAGCACAGTTGGGCTTCCAGATAGAAAGATGTGCAATTAGGTCCTGCTGCATTAATTCTAGCTATAGGTGACTTGTAGACAGATTGAGGACCTGGATATTGTTTTAGATTTGATAAGGTTGTACTGTGGTGACAGGACCCCCAAATGTCAGGGGCCTGAGCACCAAACAGTTCTTCGTGGCCCATGTCATGCATTGGCATCTGCGAGTCAGTTGTGGTGGCTCTCCTCTTGAGACCTAGGCTGAGGAGGTGGCCCTGTTTGGGACACGTTCTTTCTGTGCTAGCACGGGAGGCCAGGCCTAATCACATGATTGCTTTTCAAGCTGCTTGGATATGGCTTAGGTCACGTCTACTATGGTCCATTGGCCACACCAGTTCCTGGGGCTCAGGGCGGGGCCTTTCAGCCTCTGGGAAGGCACCGCCGCCCTGTCCCATGGCCATGACCACAGGGGCCTGCTGTGTGATGGGACATATGAGGGAAACCAGGGGCTGCTTGGGAATAGTAGTTCAGTTTGCCACAATAGGAGAAGGAAACCTTGAATACATTTAAAAGAAAGTATAGACTAGCATCTCACTGATCTTGAGGTGGGGAAAGACGGGGTGCCTGGCTGGCTCGTTCCGTACAGCATGGGACTCTTGTCCTTGGAGTAATGAGGTCAAGCTCCGCATTAGGCCTAGAGCTTCCTTTAAAAAAGAAAAAAAGTACATTTGTCACCTGGGGACCTTGGTAGAAGGGAGTTTGTGATTCAGTGGGTTTGCTAAGTTCTGATGTAACATCTGTCATTGTAGTGACCCTCTCTCCTCTTAAGCCTGGTCCTCAATTGCTCTGGTAGTTAAAGTCACCATTGGTGGGGGTGGAGAATTGGTTTGTAGATAATGCCTTCTGCATAAATTACATAGGTTTTTGACCTTGTCACTGAGGAGCTGAGACGTGAATGTTTAGGGATTTTTTTTTTTTTTTAATTTTAAAGATGTTATTTACTTACTCATGAGACTGAGGCAGAGACACAGGCAGAGGGAGAAGGAGGCTCCTTTTGGGGACCCCAATATGGGACTCGGAATCCCAGGACCCTGGGATCACGACCCGAGCCAAAGACAGTTTTTCAACTCCTGAGCCATCTAGGCACCCCCTGTCCAGGGATCTAGAACACAACTCTAATCCCAGATCACTCCTGTGGTTCTTGTTACAGGTTGTTAGGTGGTAGTACCTGAAAGATGCATCTGGATAAGATTACTCTCGTTTATTAAATATTTCCAAGGATTATTAGATTTTTTTTCCCCCAGAGTTGTCTTAATTTCATATTAACTTGAGTAGAATATTATTAACCCCCAAATTAAGTATTTTATGTGATAGAAAACTTGACCAGAATCTATAAGAAAAGCATAGTCAACTTTATATTTAAGAGGAGTCATTTGAAAGTTGACTTTTATGTTTAGTGTTTGGATACTTAACTGTTTCTGTTTATTTGCTTTTCTTAGTTGTTTGTGTATATTTGTTGTGTATATGAGTGCATATGTCTGCTACTTTTTTCTTTACATTTACCTTTGTAATATTTATGATTTGAACATATCAGTGAGATTATAAAGTTTTGACCTGTATAGACCTCTACAGAACATCATGCCAGTCTATTTTTTGAGAAGGGTTTTTTGGTTTGGTTTTTTAAGTATTTTACTATTTGGGGGTGGGGAGGAGCAAGGGATGGGTGGAGAGAGATAAGCAGACTCTGTGCTGAGCACAGAGCCTGACATGAGGCTTGATCTCATGACCCTGAGATCATGACCTGAGTTGAAACCAAGAGTTGGACATTTAAACTTTTTTTTTTTTTTTTAAGATTTTATTTATTTAGTCATAGACACAGAGAGAGAGAGAGGCAGAGACACAGGCAGAGGGAGAAGCAGGCTCCACACAGGGAGCCCGATGTGGGACTCGATCCCGGGTCTCCAGGATCACACCCCAGGCTGCAGGCGGCGCCAAACCGCTGCGCCACCGGGGCTGCCCAAGAGTTGGACATTTAAATGACTCAACCACCCAGGTGCCCTGAGAAGAGTTTTAATTAGTGTAAAATTCCAATCCAAAATCTGTCACCTTTGTGCCATACTTTGCTAGATATTTTATTTTTTGAAACTATTATGGGTACCTGAGTGGCTCAGTCAGTTAAGCATCTGCCTTCAGCAAAATCATGGTCCTGAGGTCCTGGGATCAAGTCCCTCATCGGGCTCCCTGCTCAGTGGAGAGTCTGCTTCTCCCTCTCCCACTGCTCCCCCTGCTTTGTGTTCTTTCCTCCTATCAAATAAATAAAAAATAAAATCTTCCAAAAAAAAACCCCCTATTATTTTATTGTTAAGGAATTCACTTCTATGACTGTCATGAAGCCCAGGCTGGGTTACCTGGAGGTAACTATACGACTCTGGAGTTTCTGGTTATAGGCATTGTCTTCTCTAACTCAGCTGAAACCCTGACTCATGAGGCCTCAATCCCTGCCTCCCTATTCCTGGAAGATGCTAAAGCCAACTGTGTAGGAGGCTTTTTTTTTTTTTTTAAGATTTTATTATTCATAGAGACAGAGGGGCAGAAACAGGCAGAGGGAGAAGCAGGCTCCATACAGGAAGCCCGACGTGGGACTCGATCCTAGGTCTCCAGGATCATACCCCAGGCTGCAGGCAGCACTAAACCGCTGCGCCACCGGGGCTGCCCTGTAGGAGGCTTTTTCAGAGGAGAAGACCATTGTGTCTTCCCAGAAGATGAACACTTCCTTTTGTTTTATGAGGCAGGTAGCAGCCCTAAACCACAGGCAGGCTGGGACCTGTGCAGGCCACTGAATATATTAAAGATTTTATTTATTTATTTTTAGGGAGAGTATAAGAGAGTGGGCATAGGGGGGAAGGGGCAGAGGGAGAGGGAGAGAGAGTCCCAAGAAGAGTCTGCTGAGCGCAGAGCCCAGTGTGAGGCTCAGTCCCATGACCCCAAGATCATGACCTGAGCAGAAATCAAGAGGTGGATAGTTCACTGGCTGTGCCACCCAGGTATCCCGACCACTGACTATTTTAAATAGATTTTCAAGAATAGGGACACCTGGATGGCTCCGTGGTTGAGCATCTGCCTTTGGCTTGGGTCATGATCCTGGGGTCCTCAGATCAAGTCTCCTATCAGGCTCCCCGTGGGGAGCCTGGTTCTCCCTCTGCCTATGTCTCTGTCTCTCTCATGAATAAGTAAATAAAATCTTAAAAAAATATTTTCGGGATCCCTGGGTGGCTCAGCGGTTTAGCCCCTGCCTTCGGCCCGGGGCGTGATCCTGGAGTCCTGGGATCGAGTCCCACATCGGGCTTCCTGCATGGAGCCTGCTTCTCCCTCTGTCAGTGTCTCTGCCTCTCTCTCACACATCTCTGTGTTTCTCATGAATAAATAAAATATTAAAAAAAAAAAAGTGGAAGTCAAAACAAGGCCTAATACAGACTTCCTTTAAAAAAATTTTTTCAAGAATATTGCATTGTTAATATTGCATTATCTTTAAAGTATTTATATTTTGGGTCTTGAGTATCATTGATGTATGGAGAATTCCATAGGTATACAATCCTATTAATGCCACTCTACTTGGTCTCTAAGAGTAGTGGGGCTTCTCAGCGTGTTTCTCAGATTCTGGGGTGCCTCAGAGTACACTGAAAATCAGTAGCCTTTCTAAATTTTTTAGCCAGCTGTGCTTGACCCCAGCAAATGTTTATGGACTACAAGCACTTCTCAATTAGCTTGCCCTCCACCACCCCTGGAGCATGCGCCCTCTGAGCACCCAAGCTTGGCCATCTTGAGTTCAGACACACTGGTCAGGTGAATTGACTCTTAGTGCTGGCTTCGCCATTAGCATCCTATTAGATCTCCGTCTTTTGAGCTGCTAAAAACACTTGGTGGTTTTGTGCAGTGGAAGGAAATAAACCCAGGATCATTTCAATGGCTGTAAGCAACTCCTTGATCCCTCAGGTGCGTGCTTGCTGCTGTGCCTATAATATACGCTGGCAACTAAGTGGTGTGCATTGAGTGCATTGAATGCAGGCATAGCACCTTATATGTCTATTCCAAGGTTATAGATAAGGACTAGGTGTGTCTAGGGGAAAGGGGGAAATCTGGAAGGTTCTGATCCCATATAAAAAGGAGTCTGGATTGATGTGCAGCACAATAGAATTTATGCAGATTTTTTAAAGGGAAATAAAGGAGAAGGGTGTACTTAATGATCTTATTCTTAAATGGTATCTTTAGTTTAACTTTTCAACCTTAGGAAATTGAGGATGTAAGGACCCTAAAAGATCTAGGTCTTTCTTATGACTTGGCCCTTAGGAAAATGTTAAGTGTTTCTGGTTAAAAGGTCATATTTCCCAAAGTGTTCTCAGGAACATAGAAGAGGTCTGTAATTAAATAAGTATGGAAAATGCTATCTACTTTGTTTCCTCCCTAGAGGTTCCAGATGCACATTATCATATTAAAAGTTTTAAGACCTCCTAAAATAAATAAACCTACTTTTGTTTCAGTTCTGGTATTTCCCTAATTTATGCAAAAGGAAGAAATTTCTATGGCAAAAATAATAAATTTTTTTATCACCTAGAATAATGAATACACTTTGGGGAAACTGTAGCAGGTTACATTTTAAATGATGACAATGTTCATTTAAATAGCTTTCTAGGAACTCTAACTACATAGTTAATCTAAGAGTCACAGCTAAAGATGATTTAATCTTTGAAACCTATAATTAATGGATGAAAAATACATGTACTTTGAACCTATTCTGAGTTCTGAAATGTATATCATTTTACAAATAGAGGATTTTATACTGATCCTTTAAAATTGCTAACTAGTAGGATATGAATCAGATAATGATCACAAAATTTTTTATTGAACTAGGTATCTCTTATTGAGAAACACTAAATCTTACCAAGGAATTGCTTATTATCGACAAATACCCAACATTTGCTTCAACGTGGATGGAACTGGAGGGTATTATGCTGAGTGAAATGAGTCAATCGGAGAAGGACAAACATTATATGTTCTCATTCATTTGGGGAATATAAATAATAGTGAAAGGGAATAGAAGGGATGGGAGAAGAAATGGGTAGGAAATATCAGAAAGGGAGACAGAACATAAAGACTCCTAACTCTAGGAAACGAACTAGGGGTGGTGGAAGGGGAGGAGGGCGGGGGGGTGGGGGTGAATGGTGACGGGCACTGAGGGGGGCACTTGACGGGATGAGCACTGGGTGTTATTCTGTATGTTGGCAAATTGAACACCAATAAAAAATAAATTTATTATTAAAAAAGAATTGCTTATTATCTAATGTCATTTTGGAGAACTGTAATATGTATTACTTAGCTTATGGCTTTATATTAGTATTTTTAAAAAATGGACCAACCACTCTCTTACTGGTGAGCCTCAGAATTTTAGGCCATTTTTCCCCCCACCTCTCGAAACTCAGAAGACAATTCACTTTGTAATTTGAGGTCAGTAGTTGAAAGCTGTAGACTTAAAAAAAAAGTATGTATATATTAAATATATATTATATATATATATATATGTATTTTAAATAGAGTGCATGTGTATTGGGGAGGAGGGAGAGAATCTCAACGAGGCTCCACTCTGAGCAAGGAAACCTGATGACAGGAGGTCTTGATCTCATGTGACTTCAGATCCTGACCTGAGATGAAATTGAGTCGGAACCTTAACTAACTGAGCCGCCCAGGCCCCTGAAAGCTGTAGAATTTTTATGAACAGACATTTGACAAGCAACAGGGGCAGTCTGAAAAACGATTATTTGATTGATTGATTTTATTTATTCGTGAGAGAGGCAGAGGCAGAAGCAGGCACCATGCAGGGAGCCTGATGTGGGTGGGACTCGGTCCCTGGGACCCCAGGATCATGCCCTGAGTCGAAGGCAGATGCTCAACTACTGAGTCACCCAGGCATCCCGAAAAACTACTATAATACACCATGATCTAGTATCCTTTTTTTTTTTTTTTTAAAGATTTTATTTATTCATGAGAGACAGGTAGAGGGAGACGCAAACTTCCTGTGGGGACCCCAGTTTGGGACTTGATCCCAGGACCCCGGGATTATCACCTGAGCCGAAGGCAGACGCTCAACCACTGAGCCACCCACATGTCCCCATGATCTAGTATCTTATTTGATAAACTCTTTATCCTTGATTAAATGAATTTTATGTTAGAGCTTTTTGCATTCTCAAAATTCTAAAAATCTGCTTATTTAAATTTTTTGTTTCTAAATAAATTTGCTTAGTGTTTCTGAAAATTTTTATTTCTTAGAGTTGAAGGTCCGTTCAGTTTCTCTTAATTGAAGTTTTTAAATTTCTGAAATTTAGCTTGACCACCTTCCAGCAATTTTTCTAAAAACTTTTAGGATTTCATAATAATGAATTTTGTTTTGATGTTTGAAGTTTGTTTGGTAGCTGTTTTATTGTTTGCAGGAAGACTGTTTCTTTTAGATGTCAGCGTATACATTTACTGCTTTCCCTCTGACCCAAAGGATTTTCCTCATGGGTTTTGATTCTGTAAACTGCCCAACATGCGGTTTGCCCTTTCTAGGGGAAAAATGGCATTTTTTGGTAAGTCTACAATAAGGGCTTTTTTGAAGGCATAAAACTGCCATTCTGTATTCCTGGTAACAAATTCTGATGTCTAATAGATCTAGATGAGTTATAGACACTGATTATTATAATGTGATAACCTGCAGAGATTTCAGTCTGGAAAAATCAGTCCAGTTTTTCAAACCAGAAATATTAACAGATAAGAATGAATCCTCAAATAACTGACAACAGACTAAAAATTAGAAATCAAGCAGTGTTACTTTGTATAAGCAGTTTATCTCCCTCTGGTTAGGCCAGTTACAGCTCTGAGAACCTGGAGGCTGACCCAGCCTTTGGATTCTGTAAACCCTCGACAAGAGGAGAGATTTTATCCAGTCTAGGCTGACAGCTTCCCTTTTATTTCCTCTCCTTAGACTGTGTTGTCGTTCCCATTTGTTTTTCCTTTAGTGGACGTCTATTCTTTACTACTGATTCTCTGTAGAACCAAGTCCTTTTACCTACCATCATTATCTAGTTAGTTCTTCTTTTTTCTAATCTTTTCAGTTTAGAGATTCACCAGGTCTGTTATGTGTCTGCAATTTAGTAAGACCTTTGTTAGTTCCTATTACTATCAAGTAAATACTCTTACCTACAAGAACAACCCTACATTCATGAAAAGAATTCATTTTAACTGTCACTGGAGAATATACACGAACCAGTTCATTTCTGATAGATTGGCTAGTAAAAAGGGAATTTAATCTACATGCAGTTCTTTCTATTTGTGAGGAAAGCACTCATGTCTCACACTAATCTTGTAGGTTATATTATCTTAAACAGAAGCCTTATTCATTTCCTCAAATTTGACACATTTCTAGATGGGAAAGAGACAATGGGGTCTGATTGTCCATATCTACATAATTTTTCAGATTCAGAGGCTAAACAGGTATGTATGATCAGCTTTTAGCCTGTCGTTTCTTTAGTGATACAAGTTCTGGTTTAGGCTGTGAATTCTCTATGGATTTTCTCTTCTGGCCATAGATTTGCTCTGGAGGCGTGCTACCTACTAAAGAAAATAAACGATCCCTTATATTCTAAATTGATGCAAATCTGTGTGTAACTACCTCGTTACATGTGTGCACTCTCTGATTTATTGGGCAGATATTTAGGATCTTGGTGAGAAGTAGTAGAATCTAAAAGCCAGAGTCGTCATAGTTCAAACATCTACTTTCATTATTCTGTTTTCTTCTGTTTATATTTTGTATGTCCTTTATTTATGCTTCCCCTTCAGATGCTTTTGTGTATGTGTGAAAATTGTATTAATACAGAAATTGAGGAATTATACAGTTTCAGGTAATTCAGACTCTTGTATACTGAGTACTTTATCAAATTTACTGTGAAAGTTGTAGTGAAGAAGACTGGTTAAAAAATATGTAGTTAGTGTCAAGTCATAAATTGCAAAAGTACCAAACTAGATCCAAGGGCAGGTGGAAGGTGGTGTGTTTCAGTAGGAAGAAGTACAAGTTGATTAAGGATAAAGACCAAAGCCCCCTAGCATAGGATGGTATATACAGAAAGAACAGACCTAAGGATTATTGATTTTGTGTCACTAGCAGCATACACAAGACCTGGCACACAGAAAGCCTCTAGCACACGTGTGGGTGGTGGAAGAATGAGCTGGGGCTCCTAGGTTAGAGTTGTTCTCCACCTGGGAGCTGAGAACTTGACCAGAGCTCAGCGTTTTCTCCACACACGCCAGTATTAGGAATATTGTATTTCCCAAGGCTGTCTTTGAGAATGTGTTCCATTTAGATTGGGAGAGTGTTTAGTTTGACACAGTTTTGCTCACCTGCCAAGGCCTAAAAATTCTGCTAATTAGCATGTGGAATATGTCACAGTTTGGCTTTGAAGAACTTTCAGCCTTGCTTGTAAAGGAACCCACACGCAGGAGGCAGTTGGAGAATAGTATGGATGCATATCATTGAAAGGCAGAGAGCAGGAGGACAGTGAGTGCCCTAAGTGTCACAGGAAGAGAGCAGTGTGGCTTTAAGTAATTAGGGATGGCTGCTTGGAGGAGTTAGGGCACGAATTGGCTCATTACCATTTAGGTGTTAATGTTTCAGCAGTCCTCATGCCTTCAGAACCTTCCTTAGCTTGTTACTTTAGTCTCTCTTGTGGGACTTATTATTATTATTTGCAGTGTTTTAATTCATCTGCCTTGAATGTTCCACCCAAGTTGACCAGAATGCTGGTTTCAGTAGTGCTAGACTTTATTTAAAAAAAAATTTTTTTTTAAGATTTATTTGAGGGGAGTGCAGAGCAAGTAAGAACTCAAGTTGGGTGGGGGTGCAGACAGAGGGAGAGGGAGAAGCAGGCTCCCCACTGAGCTAGGATCGTGGCCTGAGCCAAAGGCAGATGCTTAACTGACTGAGCCCCCCCAGGCATCCCTAGTGTTAAACTTTAGAGTTGTCTCCTATCAGGAGCCTCACATTTTAGCTCTTGAAGTAATCCTTAAGGCTATTGACACCTATCACTGCTCTTCCCTCCTCCCTGGCATGGGAGAGGAGTGTGCTTCCCCTACCCCCACTTGAAGTGAGTGAGGCCATGAGACTTGGCTTTGACTGGTGAGATGTGGGGCTCACTTCCAGGAAGGAGTTTCCAAAGCACTGGTACATGCTCTGACCCAGGTTTTCTTTCCCCGTGGTTCCTGGACTAGCAGTAGCAACCCTACTGACATCTTGTGTACCAGAGAGGTTATGCTGTGGTTATGCTGAGTGTCCCTGCCAGTCCTGGATGGACATGTAGCAGGAGCATATAAAGCCTTTGTTAAGCTTCTGTGATTTGGGGATTGTTTATTTCTGCAGCATAATATACTTTATTTGACTAGATAACCTTTCTTACCAAATTTTGAGCTTTAGCACCCCATCCTGATTATTCTCGGTTTTCTTTTTGCTTTGTCAGTAAGCTTCATGGTTCTTGCTGTTCTGTATACAGTTTGACATTGTCACTGAGCCTTCCATGGATTACTTTCTACTGTAATGACATTTGACCCCTATCAAACACAAAGGCAGATGTTTTCTACTTCCCTCCGGCAATCCCTCTGGCACATTGTACTGTCTCAGAATGGTTGTGCTTAGCACCCATTTTCTGGGTATGAGGAGTGTCTCTCATGGTCCTAGGTACATGAGGAAGGGTACATGGATTCTGTTGAGCCAATGACCCTTTTTTAGTCAAACGTAGTTCATTTGCTGAAGAGAATCAAAGCCAGTATTGTTCAGAACTTCTGCCGTGACAGAAATGTCCTATATTTGCACAGTAGCCACTAGCCATGTGTGGCTTTGAGCTCTTGAAATGTGGCTGGTGTGGCCAATTTTTTTTTTATGTGCTATTTTAAAAAAAAGATTTTTACTTATTTGAGAGAGAGTGAGTGAGACAGAGAAGGAGCAGGGGTAGAGTCAGAGGGAGAAGGAGAAGCAGACTCCTCACTGAGCAGGGAGCCAGACTCATGGCTTAGTCCTAGAACCCGGAGATCATGACCTGAGCAGAAGGCGGATGTTTAACTGACTGAGCTGCCTAGGTGCCCCAGAAAACATTTGAAGTTCTATGGAAAGGAAAAAAACACTGATAATGAAAATTATCACATGAAAATACTGTGAATTATATTAGGGTGGAGAAATTGTGTGTGGGCATCCTTTTTTTAAGATTTTATTTATTTATTCATGGGAGACACACACCAGAGAGAGGCAGAGACACAGGCAGAGGGAGAAGAAGGCTCCACGCAGGGAGCCCTACGTGGGACTCGATCTGGGTCTCCAGGATCAGGCCCTGGGCTGAAGGTGGTGCTAAACCGCTGAGCCACCCAGGCTGCCACATCCTTCTCTTGTATTTAGAAAAATACTTAGTTTTTTTTGTTTTTGTTTTTTAATGAAAGTAGATGGGATTCACTTGAGCAGAAAAGCAGAAGTGCTTGGAGAGTAAGAGTAAGTCTGTTGAACAGATTTCCCTCCACAAGATCTGCCCTTTCCATTTTGCCCAGAGAAACACGGTTTAGAACTGTTGACTGGTGCTCTTTATGATCAGTTATGCTGTAACACAAGCAAATTGAGAATATTCCACAGATGATAGATATGTACCATGTCAGAAAGAGATGGTGCTTTTTTTTTTAAGGTTTTATTTATTCATGAGAGACACACAGAGAGAGGCAGAGACACAGGCAGGAGAAGCAGGCTCCATGCAGGGAGCCCGATGTGGGACTTGATCCCGGGTCTCCAGGATCACGCCCTGGGCTGAAGGTGGCACTAAACCGCTGAGCCACCCGGGCTGCCCGAGATGGTGCTTTTGAAATAATTTTTATATGTTTCCAGCAAATCTAAAAACATTCACTATAAAAAAAAACATTCACTATATTACAAAAGAAGAAGGGAAATACTCTAATATTTAAATTTAGCTGGTCACTTGTCTCCTGTGCTTGAGCTCTAAAGAAACTGAACTACAGAATGTCTGATTCTCAGAGCTTATAGGACTCACTGCTGCTTGTACCCTAGGTGACTTGTCACACCCACTAATGGGGGCTGTAATTTGAATTACTTCTAGGAATGTGTGTGGTGTTACGAAGAGTACAGAAAGACAGCATTATGTTTCTTGGCACGTTGTTATAATAAGGGAAGAGATTTTGGAAGATCAGTGAACTTCTTCAAAATGACCTTCATTCCACCTCAAAAATCCCTTGTTAAATTACTCATATGAAACTTGTAGCCTTACCAAGTCTTAATTATTTGTTAAATAAATATTTACTTGTATAATAAGTATTAGATCGGTTTTCTTTTTTTCCTTGTGGACAAATCCTTTGGGACTAATTATATGACTCGAAAATGTTTATACAGACTAGATAAAGAATTAAAGGCTTTTATTTTTATTTTTAAAGATTTATTTATTTATCCATGAGAGAGACAGAGAGATAGAGGCAGAGACACAGGCAGAGGGAGAAGCAGGCTCCATGCAGGGAGCCCAACGTGGGACTCGATCCTGGGTCTCCAGGATCACACCCCAGGCCAAAGGCGGTGTTAAACCGCTGGGCCACTGGGGCTGCCCGAGGGGGGTAGTTTGTAACAGTACCTTCCATTCGTATGACTTTATGAAATGCAAAGGCCACAAAATATTTGCTCATTGCAACAACCTTGTGAGAGATTTGAGGTGTAGAGAGAGCACATATATATTATTCTGTTTTACAGGTGAGGAAACAAGTTACAGAAACCAGCTCTTAAGTAGCGAAGGTGAGATGGACTACAAAACCCTAAATGTTATGCTGGGCTCATGTACTTTCCACTCTTTTGTGCTAGGGCTCATGTACTTTCCACTCTTTTGTGCTACCTTCAAGAATTAAAAAAGACATAAGTGATATAGAAACTTCCATGGGCATTTAATTATAGCTATGTATATTTTTTTGCATCCTGGGTCTCCAGGATCAGGCCCTCGGCTGAAGGCAGACGCTAAACCGCTGAGCCACCTGGGCTGCCCCTTTTTTATGTATTTAAAAAATATATTTATTGGAGAGACAGAGCATGTGCTAGTGAGTATGAGTGGGGTGAGGAGCAGAGGGAGAAGCAAACCCCCACTGAGCAGAGAGCCCAGTGTGGGGCTCGATCCCGGGACTCTGGGATCATGACCTGGGCTGAAGGCAGACACTTAATCGATTGAGCCACCCAGATACCCCTATTGTGGGACCTTTTAAATGATCATTTATGCAATCCAGTCTTTGGGATGATTCGGGTTAGTTTTGCATGGGAGAAAGATACGGTGATCCGAAGGCCTTCTTAACTCTGTAAACTTTTGGAGAAAGAATCAGATGTTGAAAGAATGAAGTGAAGCAAAACAGAAAGCCTGGAGTATATATAGTGGTGCTTTTTCTTTAAAACTCTTTTGGAGGGGCAGCCCTGGTGGCGCAGTGGTTTAGCACTGCCTGCAGCCCAGGGCGTGGTCCTGGAGACCCCTGTCAGGCTCCCTGCATGGAGCCTACTTCTCCCTCTGCCTGTGTCTCTGTGTGTGTGTCTCATGAATAAATAAATAAAGTCTTAAAAAAAAAAAAACTCTTTTAGAGAGGTGCCTCGGCTCAGTGGTTGAGCGTCTGCCTTTGGCTTAGGTCATGATCCTGGGGTCCTGGGATTGAGTCCTGCATTAGGCTTCCCACAGGGAGTCTGCTTCTCCCTCTGCCTATGTCTCTGCCTCTTTCTGTGTGTCTCTCATGAATAAATAAATTAAATCTTAAAAAACAAAAAACCTCTTTTGGAGGAGCACCTGGGTGATTAATTCAGTTAAGCATGTGGCTCAGGTCATCATCTCAGGGTCCTGGGATCGATCTCATCAGGCTCTCTGCTCAGCAGGGAGTCTGCTTCTCCCTCTGTCCCTCCCCAATTATTTTCTCTCTCTCTTGTTCTCTCTCTTTCTCAAATAAATAAAAATTTTTAAAAATCTTAAAAAAATTTTTTTGGAGAATTTAGTTAAACCGAAATGAAATTTAACTTCATATTGATTAAATTTCACATTTGGAATGAGCGTAACAGTTTGAAATTTGGGTGTTTGCCAGCTGTGTTCTTGAATTTGCCAGGCAAACATTAAATGGGTTTTGCCTGTGTTTGTCAGACCGTTCCACTGTTTTGACCATGTCATTGATTGTACCCAAAATAAGTTTTCTTGTTTTATTTTATTTTATTTTAAAGATCTTATTTATTTATTCACGAGAGACAGAGAGAGGCAGAGACACAGGCAGAGGGAGAAACAGGCTCCATGCAGGAAGCCTGACGCGCGGGCTTCAATCCACCGTCTCCAGGATCACGCCGTGGGCTGAAGGTGGCGCTGAACCGCTGAGCCACCTGGGCTGCCCAATTTTCTTGTTTTGAAGATTTATTTATTTGAGAGAGTGCACATGTGTGAGAGCATACAGAGGGAAAGGGGGAAGCTGACTCCTCGCGGAGCAGGGAGCCCAATGCTGGGCTCAATCCCAGGACCTTGAGATCATAACCTGAGCTGAAGGCAGATGCTTAACCAATTGAGCTACCCAGGCACCTCCAAAATAAGTTCTAATTAAAAATCAGAACCAACATACCTAGGAGTCTCCTTTTAGTTCAGAACTGGAAACAGAGTCTCATTCTGTCATGTGTTCATCCCTCTGTTGAAGGCTTGCTGCTTAGGGAGAAGCAGCTTTGTTAGGGCTCCATATTCTCTACCTGGGTCATCTGCTAAGTTTGAGGTTCAGAATAGGGAGGATGGACACTGGCTCCAAGAACGTTTAGACCTACCATTATGGTACAAGAAGAGCCATCTTGTACTTTTTCTGTCTCAGACCCTATTACTAGGATCCACTCAGAGTTCTTGCATGGACAGCTGCCAGGTAGTCTGATGGTACCAGACTTAGCAGCCTCTGCTCTTCTCCTTTTCCTCTGCAGTCTGAACTATAGAGAGTAAAAAAGATCATAATCCCTAGTAACTCTAGAGATATGTCCTATTATTTTAAAATGTTATGTCATCAGTTATTGAACAAGTTCGAGAAGAGTTCTGTTAGGGGTAAAAATGCAAGGGAAGGTTTTAACCAGCCTTGATGAGATCTTGGGAGTTCAGTGTGCTTTGCTTCATTTTGCATTTTTATGTTGATTTTTTTTCTCACCCACTTCTTGAATCTTTGCACTTGTCTAAAGAAGTGTGAAATTTCTTAATGACAACAGAGAATCCTATACTTGGGTTGAAACCACTTTTCTTTTTTTCTTTTTTTTAAGAGCAAGCGAGAAAGGAGGAGGTACAAGGGGGAGAAAGAATATCAAGCAGGTTCCAGTGTCCATCTCAAAACCCTGAGATCATGACCTGAGCCGAAATCAAGAGTCCAACACTCAACTGACTGAGCCACCCAGGCACTACTGATTAGCTTATAATTTAGTTCCATATGGTCAAAGAGTATATTTTCTATGATTTGAATCCTTTTAAATTTGTTACAACCTTCTTTATGGCCCAGAATAGTCTTCTGTCAGATTGATGATAATATTGCTCGAGTCTTCTAAATCCTTACGGACTTGGTGTTTATTTCTTTCAGTGTTTGAGAGAGGGGGATTTTGATATCTAGTACAAATAATGGCTTTGTTTATATCTTGAAATGCTATCAGTTTTTATTCACACAGTTTGTAACTCTGCTACCAGGTATATAATAAATAGGACTGTTACATCCCTTAGTAATTGACCCCTTTATCGTCACGAAATGACCTTTACTTCTGTTACTACTCCTTGCTCTAAAATGTCAGATACTATAATCATTCTACCTTGTACCCTTTTTTTTTTTTTTTTAAGATTTATTTATGAGGCGCCTATGTGGCTTTAGTTGGTTAAACATCTGTCTTTGGCTCAGGTCATAATCCCAGGGTCTAATCGGGCTCCCTGCTTAGTGTGGAGCCTGCTTCTCCTTCTTCTTGTTCATGTTCTCTCTTGCTATCTGTGTCTTTCTCTCTTAAATAAAATCTAGAAAAGAAAATGTTTATTTGAGAGAGAAGGAGGGCAAGCATGGGGAGGGGCAGACATGAGAGGGAGAGAGTGAATCCTCAAGCAGACTCGCTACTGAGCATGGAGCCCATGTGGGCTGATCTGAGGACTCCAGAATCAAGAGTCAGCTGCCCAACTGAGCCACTCAGATGCCCCTGCACCTTGCTTTTTGTTAATGTTGGCATGGTGTATCTCTTCCCATCCCTTTACTTGGAACTTTGAATGTGGATATTTTTATAAGGAGCATATATTTGCATCTTGCAGTTTTAAAATCCAGTCTGACCACCTCTGCTTTTTAATTGTTTGGTTTGACCATTTATGTTTATTGTGATTATTAACAGCTGTTGTATCACAATCTGTCTCCAGGTGGCATTCTCCCATTGCAGGTAATATGGGAGGAGCTGGTAGGAGTGTTATTAACCCCCGCACCCAGCTTCGCGTTCTGTTACCCTCCATTTTGCTTCCACGTATGTTACAAACCTCACAATAAATTGTTACTATTTTTGTTTCAATAGTGGAATTATCTTTTGAAGATATTGAAATAAAAAAATAAAAAGAAAAAGAAAAATGTAGTTTTTCTTTTTCTTTTTATTTTTTTATTTCTGGTGCACTTTGTTCCTTTGAGTGGATGCATGTTTTGTTCTGGTGTCATCTTCCTTTAGCCTGAAGGACTTCGTGTAACACTTCCCAGAGCTATCTGCTGCTATTGCTGGATTCTTCCAGCATTTGCATGTCTGAAAAAAGTCTTCGTTTCAACTTCGTTTTGGAAGATTTTGTGATGAGTATAGAATTCTATGTTGATGGGTTTTTCTTCCAGTCCTTTAACATTTTTTTGACTGATTATCTTTCTCCTTTGCCTGTTTCTGACAAGAAACTTGGTGTTCTTTTTTTTTTTCCTTCATCTTATTTTAAAGAGTCTATTTATTTATTTGACAGAGAGCACAAGCAGGAGGGAGCAGCAGGCAGAGGGAGAGGGGAAAAGCAGGCTCCCGGCTAAGCAGAGAGTCTGATGCAGGGCTTGATTCCAGGACCCTAAGATCCCAATCTGAGCTGAAGGCAGACACTTATCTGAGCCACCCAGGTGCTCCAAAACTTGGTGTCCTTAGTCATCTTTTGCTCTGTTCTACCTGATGTGTCTTTTCTCCCCAGAGGCTTTGTGGTTCTTTGCTTTACCATTTGAATGGTTTTGTTGCAGGAAGCCTGGGTATCACTTTCTTCATGTTTCTGTGTTTAGAGTTCAGTGAACTTCTTAGATCTTAGTTGTTATCAATTTTGGGAAAATGTTGGCCATTATTTCTTCAAATATTTCTTTGTCCTCTTCTCTTTCTCTTCCAATTACACATGTTAGGTTTCTTAAAATTGTCATACAGCTTGCTGAAGCTGTATTAATTTGTTCCTTTCTCTCTGTTTCATTTTGTATGGTTTCTTTTGCAGTGTAAGACTGGAATCTTTCCTTCTGAAGGGGTTAATCTGCCATTACCCCCATCCTGTCTGCTTTTTTCTCTGACATTGTAGTTTTCATCTGTATATGTTTGACTTTCAGTCTTTATATCTTCTGTTCTCTGCTCATTAATTACATATATGGCCTTTAGTCATAATCACTGCTTCAGAATCCTTTTCTGCTAATTCTCACTTTTGTGTCAATTCTGAGTTGGTTTCAGTGAATTTATTTTTCTCTTCATTTCTATTTCCTTTATGCCTGCTTGTCTGCATGTCTCCTACTTTTTTTATTGGATTCCAACCATTATAAATTTTACTTAAAAAAAAAAAAAGATTTATTTCAGAGAGAGCACAAGTTGGGGGGGGGAGTGAGGGGAGCAGGAGGGAAGTCTTCAGAGACTCCATACCAAGTGGGGAACCTGATACTGGACTTGATCCCATCACCATAATAAGATCATGATCAGAGCCGAAACCAAGAGGCAAATGCTCAACCAACCAAGTCATCCAGGTGCCCCTGAATCTTACTTTTTAAGATGCTCAGTATTTTTGTGTTCCTATACATTTCTTGAGGTTTGTTCTGGGACCATAATGAAATTAGAAATACTTTGGCCCTTCAGGTCTTCCTTTTGGTATATATTAGTCACACACTGTTCTCTCTAGGGCTAATTCCCCTACAGAGTCAGGGGTGTGTCTCTGAATTAGTTGGTTTTCAACTCTGGCTGGTAGGAAACAGCACCATCCCTGGGCATGCTGAACATCAAGTCCTATTTCCTTTGTTTGTTTGTTTTTTTTTTTAAGATTTTATTTATTTATTCATGAGAGACACAGAGAGAGACATAGGCAGAGGGAGAAGCAGGCTTTTATGCAGGGAGCCTGATGTGGGACTTGATCCCAGGACCGTGGGATCACGCCCTGAGCCGAAGGCAGATGCTCAACTGCTGAGCCACCCAGGCGTCCCCAAGTCCTATTTCCTTCTAGTTTTCTTGATGATCTTCTCCTGTGATCGGGGAGTTTATCACATGCATGCCCTGATTAGTACTCTACTGAATTCTTAAGGCTACTCTCTGCCGATCTTAAGTGCTGTTTGCTGTGAGCTTAAGCTGCCTTAGATCTTTCATCTAGCGCCTTCAGCTGTTGCTTCAAGTCTGTTCTCCATCTAGGTTGATTGTCATTGAATGAGAACCAGCATGTCACCTTGCTTCAGGGGGTGTTCCCAGAATTCAGTGTATTGTTTAATTGATGATCTCTCTGGCATCCGAAGATTCAGTCATTTTAAAGAATTAATGAAATATGTTTTAATTTTGAGAGTCAGCTGGAAAATTTCAGCAAGTGAAAATTATAGAAAAACATTTACTTTATCTATTTTCCATAATTCAGAAAAGACTGTATGGTAGAGAAAAATTTTGAAAATAGAATATACGTTAACAACTTAATATAGTAACTTAGTCCTATGGTAGATTTGAACATTTTTCTTTAAAGTCTGTAAAAGTTACTGTGTAGTTATTCATGAAATACAAGAAGTGGAGTCTTAAGTCTTTGGGGAAACGTCTTTCAGACTTGATACTTTTACTAACTAATAATACCTTTAATTTTTTTTTTTTTTTTTTAAGTAGTAAGAATGTGAGTAGGGTAAGGGGCAGAGTGACAGGGGAAAAAAATCTCAAGTAGACTCTCCACTGAGCAGGGAGCCTGACATAGGGCTCAGTCTCTTGACCTTGAGTCCATGACCTGAGCCTAAATCAGGAGTTGGACGCTTAACCGACTGAGCCACTCAGTGGCTCCTAAATCACTTTTGGTAACCCTCTTATTGTCTGCTAAAATTCATGCAAAAGCTGAGTTGATGAGATTTACTTGTCACTGTGGTAGTTTTCATCTTCTGGTGGCATGAGTGATTTAATAAGGCCGTTGTTAGATTAGTTTGACATATTGAAAGTAGGTTAACTTAGGGGAAAAAGCTATTAAGAACATGGCATCTATCATAGCAGTAAGCAAACCATCAGCCAAGGTGTAAAAGAATAAAAGTTACATCAGGTGTAACCATACAGCCTGGTGTGGCTATGAGCCAAATACATGTTTTACTTTCACTTTTATGAAATAAAATAGTGAGCAGCCATGCAAAGCTTGTAGCTATACGAAATGATTGATTACCTTTATGACCCTTCACTTTAAAGGACTAATTTTTAACCATTGTTTAAATGAAATTACTATTCAGCTGCTTGCTTCTGCTACACTTAAAAATGAACTAGTGATTTGTTACCATACAAATTCTTTCAGCATTACAGAGGAACAAAATTTTATTAGCCCGGTGTCTTGAGGTAGCAGAATAAACATTGGTTTGATTGAGTACAAGCACAACAATGT
Source organism: Canis lupus familiaris (assembly GCF_011100685.1). Classification (NCBI taxonomy): domain Eukaryota; kingdom Metazoa; phylum Chordata; class Mammalia; order Carnivora; family Canidae; genus Canis; species Canis lupus. The sequence goes on from NC_049224.1 coordinate 59,445,528, forward strand.
AAATTTCTGAGTTTTCCTTTCTTTTAAATGATGTAAGCTTAAAATTTTGAAATATCACTTGACTTGGGATCCCTGGGTGGCGCAGCGGTTTGGCGCCTGCCTTTGGCCCAGGGCGCGATCCTGGAGACCCGGGATCGAATCCCACATCGGGCTCCCGGTGCATGGAGCCTGCTTCTCCCTCTGCCTATGTCTCTGCCTGCCTCTCTCTCTCTCTCTCTGACTATCATAAATAAATAAAAATTAAAAAAAAAAAAAGAAATATCACTTGACTTAAAATGTCAAACATGACAGCAAAAAGAAATCCATGTTCAAAGACATCAAATTTCAGTAAACAGTTCATTTGAATTTTTCCAAAAGATCAGTAATTTATATCTTTATATAATGTGTACCTTTTTTTCTCTCTCTCATTTTTGTAGGTTCTGCCGGAGACTTCCATTTGGCCTCAATGTGAAAATAAAGTAGAAAATCACATCTGCGTGTGTATTGCTGTCAGGATGTTGATTCACTGGTCATGCCTGAAGAGGGAAATTCTGTTCTAATGGCTGACTGCCAGCAAAAATAGATGCTTATCCTAGATGTCAAGCATCTCTCCTTTTTACTGGAGTGAAAATCCCCTCCAGATACCAACAGAACATCAACTGCAGAAAATGCTTCACATTTTAAGGATGTCAGCAACCTAAATTCATGCGCCCTATCTGTACAGTTGTTGTGGATGGTTTACCATCTGAAAGCTCCTCAAGCTCTTATCCAGGCCCCGTATCTGTTTCTGAAATGTCTCTGCTTCATGCTCTGGGCCCAGTGCAGACCTGGCTGGGACAGGAGCTGGAGAAATGTGGCATTGATGCCATGATTTATACCCGCTACGTCCTTAGTCTTCTGCTGCACGACAGCTATGACTACGATCTGCAGGAACAGGTATTTCCCTACCTTATGTGTTTTGTGACAAATCCTGATTGTGTCTGCATGTTTGCATTTCTCTTCAGAGAGCGCTTTGGTGCTCCAGAAAAGCTTGTAGGCTGCCAGCGTTTACAAACTCCTAACCTATTGGGGAGCGTTATGTGACTGGTTAGTCCAGCTGCTTTCTCTGTACTTAGATTTTCTCAGTATGGACCACGCTCTGGCTCAGACTCTAGATCTTGTCCTGGGCAGTGAGGGTTTGGTGACCTGCTGCCTTTGAGTAGTGCTCCTTTCTGTGGGTTAGGAGCATCACACATCATGACCCAGCATCGTTCTCACTCAGTTATACTTCTTGACATTCCGGAGTTTAATGTTTCATTTTCATGTTAAACTGCTTCTTAACTGAAGTATGTGTTATAAACCAGTGGCCCTAGAAGCTGGGTAAAAGCACACAGTGTAGCCTTAAGTCATTGTGGATCACCCCATAAGTCGACCATTATACATTTTATTTGATTTCGGTGCTGAGTTGGAAGTGAGAAAGTAAGCAAATCTAGGATCTGTTTTTTTTTTTTTTTTTAAGATTTTACTTATTCATGAGAGACACAGAGAGAGAGGCAGAGACACAGGCAGAGGGAGAAGCAGGCTCCCTGCAGGGAGCCCAATGTGGGACTCTATCCTGGGACCCCAGGATCATGCCCTGAGCTAAAGGCGGCACTAAACCACTGAGCCACCCGGGCTGCCTGCAAATCTACGTTCTTTTTTTTTTTTATTTTTTATTTCTTATTTTTTTTAAATTTTATTTATTTATGATAGTCACACACAGAGAGAGAGGCAGAGACACAGGCAGAGGGAGAAGCAGGCTCCATGCACCGGGAGCCGGACGTGGGATTCGATCCCGGGTCTCCAGGATCGCGCCCTGGGCCAAAGGCAGGCGCCAAACCGCTGCGCCACCCAGGGATCCCCCAAATCTACGTTCTTGAGAGAAAAAGCCCAATTCCAGTTCCACTCTCCAAAAGGAGCTCCTGAAGTGTGGCCTGCCCTAAGGGCAGTACAGTTGTCACCAGTGACCACAGGAGCTCTGGGTGACTTTTGTGTGCAAAGGTCACACGAAGCAGTGTTTTGTGGCTGCTTTTGTTGTTTCAAACCATTGTTACTAACACTGAAAGCAGGAATAAAGTTTCACTAACAGAAGAAAGTGGCTTTGGCCTTCCAAACCACAGAAGAGCCTCCAAGTACTATAAATACAGCATTTCACCACTGTGTTTAACGTTGGTCACTCACCAGCTGTATAGAGTGTGTTACTGCTGTTGTTCCTTATCCTTTCTGGCGGACATAGCCCTATTTTCCCTGCTTCTAGGTTGCTTACTGCTTTGGCTGCTGATAATTAGGTTAGTGTTTTCAGGGTGTTCCATATAACCTAATCAGAGAATATGTTATATTGGTAATCACTCTTTTATATCATTTCCTTACTAAGGCTCTTATTATTTTCCATCATCTTCCTAGTAAATGTAAAATATATATATGTTTTTAGGGGCAAATACAATGTTACATCTACAAACATGGAAGAATTTTTATTTCCAGGAATGAGGAAGATACTTCGCTTAACTCAAAAATTGTGTACTCTTAGGATTATGTGTTAACAGTATCTTTCCAGAATATATTATTAATGCCAATAAGTTTCTTAGCACCAAGTATTTATGTACTGCATGCTGTAGAACATTAAGAAGGGAACGAAACATGGGCCTACTGTTAAGATTAGAGTTGACATCTCTCTGATGAGATGTGTTTGTGATTCCTCTGGTTCCTTTCTCAGTAGGGCTTGGGGTTCAGGGGCAAGGCAGCTCTCTGTCCCCAGTGTTCGATCCTCCTTCCAGGGTGCTGCCTCATTTTTAGGGAGCAGGACAGATAAAGATTAGTGAGAATAGGGGTACCTGGATGGCTCAGTGGGTTGAGTGTCTGCCTTTGGCTCGGGTCATGACCTAGGGTCCGGGGGTCGAGCCCCACCTTGGGCTCCCTGCTCAGCAGGGAATCTGCTTCTCCCTCTGCCCCCCTCCCTGCTCCTTCTTATGTGCACACACTTGTGCACTCCCTCAAATAAAGAAAATAATAAAAAATAATTAAAAGGATTAGTGAAAACAGAATGTGTTTGGAGTTGCAAGGAGACTCCAAAGGGAAATAAAGGCTCCTAAAATACTCTTCCCTCAGCCCAGTGCCAAGTCCCCTGCTGATGGGGAAGGTCAAATTGAAAATGATCCTTGTTTTAAATAAAAGATGACCTGGGAGGTCAGTTTGCCCTGGATGTTACCTTCCCATGACTCTGGGGAGGGATGCACTCACTGTTCCCCCAGGAAGAGAGTCTGGGTGTAGAGCCGAGGGCAGTCTCCCCAACAGGAGGAAGAGGAGTGGATGGCCTTGCCCACCCTCTGTGATTCAGACACTGGTTCACAGTCCTGCTCCCTGGGTCACATCGTGATGGCCTAGCTCCTCGTTTGGAGGCCAGAGGACTTGGCATTTGGGTGTCTGTTTCCTCAAGGCTTTTTGCAGCCTCAGTCCGTAAGTCTAATCTTGACTTAGAAATGGACAGTTTTAAGGCTATTGCTGCAGCTACCAGCATTACCTGCCTTAAATGAGGGATTACATTTAATCCCTCATTTTTCCTAATCTTGGTTAAAACAAACACACGAGCTCCTGAGTTCTAAGAAACCGGTTTTGTACATGACTTTGGTCTCTGCTGCCCAGAGTGGGTAGAAAGAAAGGCTAATCAGTCCTGGGCCTGTGAGGTGGAATAACCAGCAGGGTTAAGCACCAGTCTCCGATTTGAGCAGTTATAAATGCCGTTGTGGCATCACCTGGTTCCTGAGCTGCCCTAGAGAGCAGCACCTCCACTGTGGATGCTGGGGATGTGCCACAGTCTGTTTCCCTGAATTCTTCCCTCCCTCCCTCCCTTCCTCCCTCCCTCCCTCCCTCCCTTCCTCCCTCCCTCCCTCCCTTCCTCCCTCCCTTCCTCCCTCCCTCAATTACCATGCTTCAGTAAGTGCACCCTCCACTAATCAGGAGCTCAGCTGCATGTCACTTTTAGATGTAGGTATAAACCTGGGTTCGAACCTGCCTTGCAGGGCCCCGTGGCCCTGGGCATCCTCCTCTGCTTCTCCCCACCCCCCCACCTTGAAGCTGTGTCATCTGCTTCTAAGCCTGGAGTCTCTTCTGGAGAGCTGCTCATTGCAGTTATTAGAAGGTATTATCTTTCCCAGTAGATTATAAGGTCCTTGAGCATAGAAATCATTTTTTAAAAGATTTTATTTATTTATTTGAGAGAGAGAAAGCACGAGCAGGGGGTGGTGGTAGAGGAAGAGGGAGAAGCAGACTCCCCACTGGGCAAGAAGCCTGTCGGTGGGACTTGATCCCAGGACCCTGAGATCATGACCTGAGCCAAAGGGAGACACTTCACCCACTGAGCCACCCAGGCACCCCCAAATATTCATCATTTTTGTTTTTGACTTTTTGTGAAATAATTTCAAACATCAGATGACAAGAAATAGGGCAAGGCACTAGGTGCATGCTTCACGCAGTTACCTGTTGCTCATATTTTCCCATTTTTGTTTTATTTCTTTTCACTCCTTGTGGTTCTCCTTGACCCCAAGAAAATTGGCATGTTTTTTTAAGAGTGAACTTTCTCAATTGGAGAAGGACAAACATAATATGGTCTCATTCATTTGGGGAATATAAAAAATAGTGAAAGGGGGGATCCCTGGGTGGCGTAGCGGTTTGGCGCCTGCCTTTGGCCCAGGGCGCGATCTTGGAGACCCGGGATCGAATCCCACATCGGGCTCTCAGTGCATGGAGCCTGCTTCTCCCTCTGCCTATGTCTCTGCCTCTCTCTCTCTCTCTCTCTGTGACTATCATAAATAAATAAAAATTAAAAAAAAATAGTGAAAGGGAATAAAGGGGAAAGGAGAAAAAATGAGTGGGAAATATCAGAAAGGGAGACAGAACATGAAAGACTCCTAACTCTGGGAAACGAACTAGGGGTGGTGGAAGGGGAGGTGGGTGGGGGGTGGGGGTGACTGGGTGGTGGGCACTGAGGGGGGCACTTGATGGGATGAGCACTGGGTGTTATTCTATATGTTGGCAAATTGAACACCAATAAAAAATAAATTTATAAAAAAAGAGTGGGCTTTCTTAGATAGCCGTGTTACAGTTATAAAATTCAGGAAAATTAACATCAACACAGTAGTATAGAACATCCGTCAATGTTCCCTTTTTATCTGTTGTCCTAGTAACGTCCATCGTCGCAGCTTTCCTGTCATCTAGGATCCCATTGGAGAACATGCACTGACTTCACTGGTTGCTCCTCCTGGCTCCTTTAGTCTGAAATGGTTCCGTATCTTTCCTTTGTGCCTCACGATGTTGATATTTTTGAAGATTACAGACTAGCTGTTTTTGAGGAATATCTTCTAACTTTGTGGTTGCCTGACGTTTGCTCCTGTGTAGAGTCAGCTTATGTGTTGCTGGCAGTGACATTCCTTGAGCGATGTGTTGATGGCAGTGACGTTCCATGAATGATGGTGCTCCCTTCTTTTCCTTGCACCGTGGCAGGTGCCCATGATGTCAGTCTGCTTCATGGTGTCAGTGCTGGCTTTGGTGATATCTGCCAGGTTTCTCCAGCGTAACCTGAGCATTCTTCCCGTGTAATCAGGTGACCCATGCAGAGAGACTGGCACTTTCACCGTACCTAGATGCTTCCGCCTGAATCACCTATAACTGATGGCTGCAAAGTGGTGCTTTTTTTCTAGCTTTGTTTCCCCTCTACTTTTAGTAATTGGCATTCTACTGGAATGCCTTATCTTTTTGAGATCAGTAGCCTTGTCATGTAGAGAGCACCGGGCGCAGTGCCAGCCATGTGCTGTAGGGACTGCCTTAGTCAGCCCTCATACCACACCTTAGTCAGCCCTCATACCACACCTCTGTTTTCACTTGTGTGGAAGTGGGCACTTGGAGAGGTTAGGTGATCTGTCTGAGGCCCACAATAATGAGTCAGGATGTAAACTTGTGTCTGTCAGACCCAGATCACATGCCCATTTTTAATATTAGTTTTATTGTTTTTGTTTTCATATATAATAAATACTGAATGAATAACATAACACTCAGCTGTAAAGGCAAGCTTTAGAAATGATGTGGAATTGATTTACCGTTTTTTACTGTACTTGTGGTTTGTAGAGAGGGGAAACGTTGCATTTGTTTTTGTTCACATTTGAATTAGGAGTTGAGTCCCTACAGAGTGAAAGTGGGTGCCATGGCAGCATGCATTGCCCAGACATTCAGAGCATTAAAGTCTCTGTTAAAATAAATGTGAGTTAAGTTGTTTTAAAAAAAAAATAAATAAAAGCATAAATATATATATATATATTTAAGTAGGCTGCTGCAGAACCCAGTGCAAGCTACCTGAACCCCATGACCCTGAGATCAAGACCTGAGCTGAGATCAAGAGGTGGACATCTAGCTGACTGAGCCACCCAGGTGCCTCCCCAAAATATTTTCTAGTCTTACTTAAAATTGGCCAGCAGGGAAGCTCCTCAAAACCGTAAATAGAAGGGGGAGTTTACTTTTCCTGCTCAGGGTTGTGCTGGATTGATGGTCAATAGCAAGTTCCTCATAGTTTGCCACGAGTAGGAAGAGTTATTTTAGGAAGATAGGCCTACCTTTCACTACCCCATTCTTAGAACCCTACACATACTTGGTTTTCTTCTATAATTAAGTAAATCAAGACTATCATCCAAGCGTTTATTAAAACATTTATGTCTTTAGATATTAATGTTCTCAGCATCATGAAATCTTTACTAGGAGCCTTTTTTTTCTTTTTAAGATTTTATTTATTTATTAATGTGGGGGGGAGGTGGCAGAGACACAGGCAGAGGGAGAAGCAGGCTCCATGCAGGGAGCCCGATGTGGGACTCTATCCTGGGACCCCAGGATCATGCCCTGAGCTAAAGGCGGCACTAAACCACTGAGCCACCCGGGCTGCCTGCAAATCTACGTTCTTTTTTTTTTTTATTTTTTATTTCTTATTTTTTTTAAATTTTATTTATTTATGATAGTCACACACAGAGAGAGAGGCAGAGACACAGGCAGAGGGAGAAGCAGGCTCCATGCACCGGGAGCCGGACGTGGGATTCGATCCCGGGTCTCCAGGATCGCGCCCTGGGCCAAAGGCAGGCGCCAAACCGCTGCGCCACCCAGGGATCCCCCAAATCTACGTTCTTGAGAGAAAAAGCCCAATTCCAGTTCCACTCTCCAAAAGGAGCTCCTGAAGTGTGGCCTGCCCTAAGGGCAGTACAGTTGTCACCAGTGACCACAGGAGCTCTGGGTGACTTTTGTGTGCAAAGGTCACACGAAGCAGTGTTTTGTGGCTGCTTTTGTTGTTTCAAACCATTGTTACTAACACTGAAAGCAGGAATAAAGTTTCACTAACAGAAGAAAGTGGCTTTGGCCTTCCAAACCACAGAAGAGCCTCCAAGTACTATAAATACAGCATTTCACCACTGTGTTTAACGTTGGTCACTCACCAGCTGTATAGAGTGTGTTACTGCTGTTGTTCCTTATCCTTTCTGGCGGACATAGCCCTATTTTCCCTGCTTCTAGGTTGCTTACTGCTTTGGCTGCTGATAATTAGGTTAGTGTTTTCAGGGTGTTCCATATAACCTAATCAGAGAATATGTTATATTGGTAATCACTCTTTTATATCATTTCCTTACTAAGGCTCTTATTATTTTCCATCATCTTCCTAGTAAATGTAAAATATATATATGTTTTTAGGGGCAAATACAATGTTACATCTACAAACATGGAAGAATTTTTATTTCCAGGAATGAGGAAGATACTTCGCTTAACTCAAAAATTGTGTACTCTTAGGATTATGTGTTAACAGTATCTTTCCAGAATATATTATTAATGCCAATAAGTTTCTTAGCACCAAGTATTTATGTACTGCATGCTGTAGAACATTAAGAAGGGAACGAAACATGGGCCTACTGTTAAGATTAGAGTTGACATCTCTCTGATGAGATGTGTTTGTGATTCCTCTGGTTCCTTTCTCAGTAGGGCTTGGGGTTCAGGGGCAAGGCAGCTCTCTGTCCCCAGTGTTCGATCCTCCTTCCAGGGTGCTGCCTCATTTTTAGGGAGCAGGACAGATAAAGATTAGTGAGAATAGGGGTACCTGGATGGCTCAGTGGGTTGAGTGTCTGCCTTTGGCTCGGGTCATGACCTAGGGTCCGGGGGTCGAGCCCCACCTTGGGCTCCCTGCTCAGCAGGGAATCTGCTTCTCCCTCTGCCCCCCTCCCTGCTCCTTCTTATGTGCACACACTTGTGCACTCCCTCAAATAAAGAAAATAATAAAAAATAATTAAAAGGATTAGTGAAAACAGAATGTGTTTGGAGTTGCAAGGAGACTCCAAAGGGAAATAAAGGCTCCTAAAATACTCTTCCCTCAGCCCAGTGCCAAGTCCCCTGCTGATGGGGAAGGTCAAATTGAAAATGATCCTTGTTTTAAATAAAAGATGACCTGGGAGGTCAGTTTGCCCTGGATGTTACCTTCCCATGACTCTGGGGAGGGATGCACTCACTGTTCCCCCAGGAAGAGAGTCTGGGTGTAGAGCCGAGGGCAGTCTCCCCAACAGGAGGAAGAGGAGTGGATGGCCTTGCCCACCCTCTGTGATTCAGACACTGGTTCACAGTCCTGCTCCCTGGGTCACATCGTGATGGCCTAGCTCCTCGTTTGGAGGCCAGAGGACTTGGCATTTGGGTGTCTGTTTCCTCAAGGCTTTTTGCAGCCTCAGTCCGTAAGTCTAATCTTGACTTAGAAATGGACAGTTTTAAGGCTATTGCTGCAGCTACCAGCATTACCTGCCTTAAATGAGGGATTACATTTAATCCCTCATTTTTCCTAATCTTGGTTAAAACAAACACACGAGCTCCTGAGTTCTAAGAAACCGGTTTTGTACATGACTTTGGTCTCTGCTGCCCAGAGTGGGTAGAAAGAAAGGCTAATCAGTCCTGGGCCTGTGAGGTGGAATAACCAGCAGGGTTAAGCACCAGTCTCCGATTTGAGCAGTTATAAATGCCGTTGTGGCATCACCTGGTTCCTGAGCTGCCCTAGAGAGCAGCACCTCCACTGTGGATGCTGGGGATGTGCCACAGTCTGTTTCCCTGAATTCTTCCCTCCCTCCCTCCCTTCCTCCCTCCCTCCCTCCCTCCCTTCCTCCCTCCCTCCCTCCCTTCCTCCCTCCCTTCCTCCCTCCCTCAATTACCATGCTTCAGTAAGTGCACCCTCCACTAATCAGGAGCTCAGCTGCATGTCACTTTTAGATGTAGGTATAAACCTGGGTTCGAACCTGCCTTGCAGGGCCCCGTGGCCCTGGGCATCCTCCTCTGCTTCTCCCCACCCCCCCACCTTGAAGCTGTGTCATCTGCTTCTAAGCCTGGAGTCTCTTCTGGAGAGCTGCTCATTGCAGTTATTAGAAGGTATTATCTTTCCCAGTAGATTATAAGGTCCTTGAGCATAGAAATCATTTTTTAAAAGATTTTATTTATTTATTTGAGAGAGAGAAAGCACGAGCAGGGGGTGGTGGTAGAGGAAGAGGGAGAAGCAGACTCCCCACTGGGCAAGAAGCCTGTCGGTGGGACTTGATCCCAGGACCCTGAGATCATGACCTGAGCCAAAGGGAGACACTTCACCCACTGAGCCACCCAGGCACCCCCAAATATTCATCATTTTTGTTTTTGACTTTTTGTGAAATAATTTCAAACATCAGATGACAAGAAATAGGGCAAGGCACTAGGTGCATGCTTCACGCAGTTACCTGTTGCTCATATTTTCCCATTTTTGTTTTATTTCTTTTCACTCCTTGTGGTTCTCCTTGACCCCAAGAAAATTGGCATGTTTTTTTAAGAGTGAACTTTCTCAATTGGAGAAGGACAAACATAATATGGTCTCATTCATTTGGGGAATATAAAAAATAGTGAAAGGGGGGATCCCTGGGTGGCGTAGCGGTTTGGCGCCTGCCTTTGGCCCAGGGCGCGATCTTGGAGACCCGGGATCGAATCCCACATCGGGCTCTCAGTGCATGGAGCCTGCTTCTCCCTCTGCCTATGTCTCTGCCTCTCTCTCTCTCTCTCTCTGTGACTATCATAAATAAATAAAAATTAAAAAAAAATAGTGAAAGGGAATAAAGGGGAAAGGAGAAAAAATGAGTGGGAAATATCAGAAAGGGAGACAGAACATGAAAGACTCCTAACTCTGGGAAACGAACTAGGGGTGGTGGAAGGGGAGGTGGGTGGGGGGTGGGGGTGACTGGGTGGTGGGCACTGAGGGGGGCACTTGATGGGATGAGCACTGGGTGTTATTCTATATGTTGGCAAATTGAACACCAATAAAAAATAAATTTATAAAAAAAGAGTGGGCTTTCTTAGATAGCCGTGTTACAGTTATAAAATTCAGGAAAATTAACATCAACACAGTAGTATAGAACATCCGTCAATGTTCCCTTTTTATCTGTTGTCCTAGTAACGTCCATCGTCGCAGCTTTCCTGTCATCTAGGATCCCATTGGAGAACATGCACTGACTTCACTGGTTGCTCCTCCTGGCTCCTTTAGTCTGAAATGGTTCCGTATCTTTCCTTTGTGCCTCACGATGTTGATATTTTTGAAGATTACAGACTAGCTGTTTTTGAGGAATATCTTCTAACTTTGTGGTTGCCTGACGTTTGCTCCTGTGTAGAGTCAGCTTATGTGTTGCTGGCAGTGACATTCCTTGAGCGATGTGTTGATGGCAGTGACGTTCCATGAATGATGGTGCTCCCTTCTTTTCCTTGCACCGTGGCAGGTGCCCATGATGTCAGTCTGCTTCATGGTGTCAGTGCTGGCTTTGGTGATATCTGCCAGGTTTCTCCAGCGTAACCTGAGCATTCTTCCCGTGTAATCAGGTGACCCATGCAGAGAGACTGGCACTTTCACCGTACCTAGATGCTTCCGCCTGAATCACCTATAACTGATGGCTGCAAAGTGGTGCTTTTTTTCTAGCTTTGTTTCCCCTCTACTTTTAGTAATTGGCATTCTACTGGAATGCCTTATCTTTTTGAGATCAGTAGCCTTGTCATGTAGAGAGCACCGGGCGCAGTGCCAGCCATGTGCTGTAGGGACTGCCTTAGTCAGCCCTCATACCACACCTTAGTCAGCCCTCATACCACACCTCTGTTTTCACTTGTGTGGAAGTGGGCACTTGGAGAGGTTAGGTGATCTGTCTGAGGCCCACAATAATGAGTCAGGATGTAAACTTGTGTCTGTCAGACCCAGATCACATGCCCATTTTTAATATTAGTTTTATTGTTTTTGTTTTCATATATAATAAATACTGAATGAATAACATAACACTCAGCTGTAAAGGCAAGCTTTAGAAATGATGTGGAATTGATTTACCGTTTTTTACTGTACTTGTGGTTTGTAGAGAGGGGAAACGTTGCATTTGTTTTTGTTCACATTTGAATTAGGAGTTGAGTCCCTACAGAGTGAAAGTGGGTGCCATGGCAGCATGCATTGCCCAGACATTCAGAGCATTAAAGTCTCTGTTAAAATAAATGTGAGTTAAGTTGTTTTAAAAAAAAAATAAATAAAAGCATAAATATATATATATATATTTAAGTAGGCTGCTGCAGAACCCAGTGCAAGCTACCTGAACCCCATGACCCTGAGATCAAGACCTGAGCTGAGATCAAGAGGTGGACATCTAGCTGACTGAGCCACCCAGGTGCCTCCCCAAAATATTTTCTAGTCTTACTTAAAATTGGCCAGCAGGGAAGCTCCTCAAAACCGTAAATAGAAGGGGGAGTTTACTTTTCCTGCTCAGGGTTGTGCTGGATTGATGGTCAATAGCAAGTTCCTCATAGTTTGCCACGAGTAGGAAGAGTTATTTTAGGAAGATAGGCCTACCTTTCACTACCCCATTCTTAGAACCCTACACATACTTGGTTTTCTTCTATAATTAAGTAAATCAAGACTATCATCCAAGCGTTTATTAAAACATTTATGTCTTTAGATATTAATGTTCTCAGCATCATGAAATCTTTACTAGGAGCCTTTTTTTTCTTTTTAAGATTTTATTTATTTATTAATGTGGGGGGGAGGTGGCAGAGACACAGGCAGAGGGAGAAGCAGGCTCCATGCAGGGAGCCCGATGTGGGACTCGATCCTGGGTCTCCAGGATCATGCCCTGAGCCAAAGGCAGACACTCAACCACTGAGCCACCTGGGTGTCCCAAGGAGCCTTTGATTATCACAGAAAACCCAGCTTGGACTTACTTACACAGAAGTGGTAGTAGAGACCAGCACACCATGTATTGCAAGGCAGCCACAAGTCAGAGTGCTCACTTTCCATGCCCTGTACCTTCTCAGCGGCCCTGAGCTCTCTATCCTGTAGGTAGAGGTGCTTACACATAGTGGCTCAGTTCCTTGCTGAGGGTCACACAGCTAGTCCATTTGGGAGCGTTTATTGGTTGGTTGGTTGGTTGGTTGGTTGGTTGGTTGGTTGGTTTGTTTATTTATTTATTTATTTATTTATTTATTTATTTATTTTCATTTATTGGTTTAAAAGGTTGGAAATGTCCAGGGGTACTCAGCTGGTTCAGTCAGTGGAGACTGCGACTCTTGATCAGGATTGTAGGTCTGAGTTCCATGTTGGTTGTAAAGATTACTTAAAAACAAAATCTTGGGTCACCTGGGTGGCTCAGCAGTTGAGTACCTGCCTTTGGCTTGGGGCATGCATGATCCTGCTGTCCTGGGATCAAGTCCTGCATCAGGCTCCCTGCATGGAGCCTGCTTCTCCCTCTGCCTGTGTCTCTGCCTCTTTCTCTCTCTCTGTGTCTCTCATGAATAAATAAATAAAATCTTAAAAAAAAAACTTGAAATAAATAGATAAAAACTTGAAATGTCCAGAGGCTACGGCTGGCCTCAGTGGCAGCTTGACCTGGGGCCTTCTGTAGTCTCTGCCCCACTGTGAAGCTTTTGTCTTATCTATTGCCTTTATTCTCAAACACACCCTGCCCCCCCCTCCCCTCTCCACTGTAGCCCCAGACTCCCACCCTCATTTGTGTGAGCACAGCAGGCAGAGCCGGGGCTCCTCCTGGTAGGGCAGCTTGGTCATTGCCCCGATTCCTGACCCACCTCCCAGGAGGAGGGGACACCTGGAGCCATAGGGACCAAGAATTTGAGAGGATGCTGCCCCAGAGGTAGTCTGGGGTAATTAGGGTGCTGAGCTGTCAAAAAGCAGCCCTCTGGGCGCCTTGGTGGTGCAGTCAGTTAAGTGTCCCACTCTTGATTTCAGCTCAGGTCTTTTTTTTTTTCTTTTTTTAAAGATTTTATTTATTCACAAGAGACACACAGAGAGAGAGAGAGATGCAGAGACACAGGCAGAGGGAGAAGCAGGCTCCATGCAAAGATCCCGACGTGGGACTTGATCCCGGGACTCCAGGATCATGCCCTGGGCCAAAGGCAGACGCTAAACCGCTGAACCACCCAGGGATCCCCTCAGCTCAGGTCTTGATCTCAGGATCGTGAGTTCAGGCCCCATATTGGGCTCTGTGCTGTGTGTGTGGCCTACTTAAAATAAACAAATAAATAAAATTTTAAAAATCCTTTCAAAGTACCTGCGTACAAAGTGGCATTTACTTCTAAAATGCTTTTAAGTTTGGGGAAATGTTCTTTGGTTGTACTACATTCTGAGACTTGTGTTTGAAACAAATGAACCATTTGTAGTGATATTCAGTCGTCATGATTTTGTTCTTTTGTTTTTTGAAGGAGTTTCATCTTTGTACGCTCTTTCATGATCGTCCTTAAATCTGTGTGATTGCTTTAGGTATTCTTATGTTAAATTTTTTTAGTTCCAGATAGGGAGCAACCATGGATTCTGCACCAGAAACACAAGAGGATTTTTTTCCTTCTGCTTTTGAGTACGTAATGACCAGGGTAGTAATGAATGGGTGAATATTCACAAAGGTCATGTCTATCTAATAACACTGAGATAGACAAATAGCACATTGTACCATCGACACAAGCCCCGGTGTGCCCTACAGCTTCAGCACGCTCCTCGTGTCTGGAGGAGAACCCAGCAGTGTGGCCTGTCTTCCGCCCCTTCTTTTGTCCCTTATTTCGGGGCAACTGGCACCTGCCTCACTAGCAGTTTCTGTCCAGGCCTGAGGGCCTCCCCCAGCTCCACTGCTTTCTCTGTCTCTTAAAGGGCCCTGGGCCTCAAAAGGGTACATTTCCCAGAGGAGAAAGCAGGCTCCGGTGTCTGTTCCCCTGTGCCGGCAGCTGCCCTCATCGAGGACGAGGACAGTTGCCCCTCCTTGTCTTTTCAAGGCCTGGATACTTTTGCAGTCTCTTAATGTTTCAGGACAGGTGTTATGTGTTGGTTTGGTTTTGTATTTTATCTGGCTTTTCTGGTTAGGCTGGGCAGGGGAGTTGGTCTGCTGCCAGTTACTTTTTTTTTTTTTGGTAAAGACTTTTTTTTTTAAAGATTTTATTTATTTATTCATGAGAGACACACAGAGAGAGGCAGAGACACAGGCAGAGGGAGAAGCAGGCTCCATGCAGGGAGCCCGATATGGGACTCGATCCTGGATCTTCAGGATTAGGCCCTGGGCTGAAGGCGGCGCCAAACCGCTGAGCCACCCTAGCTGCCCGTAAAGACTCTTACAGTAATTTTGGTTCCCAGTAAAATTGAGAGGAAGACATTTCCAACATAATCCCCTGCCCCACACATGAAGAGCCTCTCCCATTATTAACATCCCCACCCAAAGCAGTACCTTTGTTAGCAAATCTGCACCAATACGTAATTACCTGAAGTCCATAGCTTACGTTAGGATTCACACTCTGTGTTGAACATTCTCTGGGTTTAGACAGATGCATAGTGAGGGACACGTATCCATCATCACGGTATCCTGCAGAGTGGTTTCCCTACCCCAAACATCCTCCCTGCTCCACCTGTTCATCCCCCTCCCTCAAGCCCTGACAGCACTGATCTCTTTACTGCCTCCGTCATTCTGCCTTTTCCAGAATGTCCTTTCACCTAGTAATATGCATTTAAGGTTCTTCGAGATCGTTTTGTGGCTGGATAGCCCGGAGCTTTGTGACACTGAATAATATTCCATCATCTGGATAAATCACAGTGTACTTGTCTATTTATGTACTGAATGACATCATGTTGTAGCACATGTCAGAATTTCCTCCTTTTAAAAGATTTTATTTATTCATGAAAGACACAGAGGGAGGCAGAGACACAGGCAGAGGAAGAAGCAGGCTCCATGCAGGAAGCCTGATGTGGGACTGAATCCTGGGACTCTGGGGTCGCGTCTTGAGCCAAAGGCAGATGCTCAGCCACTGAGCCACCCAGGTGTCTCACAATTTCCTCCTTTTAAAAGGCTGTATAATATTCCACTGTAGGAATATGCCACATTTTGCTTATCCATTAGTCAGTGGACATTTGGGTTTCTTCCATGTTTTAGCTGTTGAGAATAATGGTGCCATGAACATGAAATAGTATCTCTTTGAGACCCTGCTTTCAATTTTTGGGGGTTATGTACTCAGGAGTGGAATTGTTGGATCATACGGTAATTGTTTTAAATTTTTTGAGAAACTGCCAGTAGCTGTACCATTTTACATTCTCACCAACAGTACACAGGGGTCCATTTTCTCCACAAAATTACTCAATTTCATTATTTTCTGTTTTTTTTTTTTTTTTTTTTTTTTTTTTATAGTAGCCATCCTGATGGGTGTAAGGTGGTATGTCATTGTGGTTTGATTTGGACTTTCCCCAATGATCAGTGATGTTGAAGATCTTTTCCTGTACTCACTGGTTATCTGGGTGTCTTGTGTGGAGGACTGTCTTGCCCATTTTTAAATCGGGCTGTTTATTGCTGTTGTTAAGTGTTAGGAGTTCTCCATATGTGTTAGTGTTAACCCCCCCCACCCCCCATCAGAGACATGGTTGCACATATTTCCTCCCATCTTGTGGGCTGCCTTTTCACCCTGTGGAGAGTGTCTTTGTTGTACAAAATAGAAAAATTTTCATGAAATTTGTCTATTTTTACTTTGTTGCCTCTGCCTTTGGCATCCTGTCCAAGAGATCTCTTCCACAACTAATGTGAAGCTTTGTCCTATGTTTCCTCCTAGAGTTTTATAGATTTAGCTCTTATATATAGGCCTTTGATTCACTTCTGGTTGGATTTTGTATATGGCATGAGGTTTGGATCCAGTGACATTCTTTTGCAGGTGGACATCCAGTCTTAACACCATTTGTGAAAATACTCGTTTTCCCACTGAGTGGTTGTGGCACCCTTATTGAACATTGTTTGCCCGCATATGCGAGGGTCTCTTTCTGGTTTCTGTTCTGTTCCTTTGGTCTAATGTCTTTCTGCTAATACCACATTATTTTGACTATTGTAGCTTTGTTGCAGTGTCTTTTATATCTCCTAATTGAGTGTATCTTCTAGCTGGGAGGCCATCACTCTAGAAATGTAGCTGCATTATTGATATTGGCAGAGGTTCAGTAAAAATAATCCCAGTACTGATTGCTAAGTGGACTGGTGATATCTGCCTTTGGCACAGCTTGCTTATTCCTGGAGCCACTTAGAATGTGCTCTTGCATTGTTCCCCTGTAAGATTGTTCGCCTCCTGAACAATAACTCCTACAAAATATGACCAGTCCTAGGTTCCTCCAGTGTCTTATCACATGTGCTGTATTTCAACAGACATTCATTCAGTAGGCACTGATTTAAGTAAACCTTACACATTGGGAATGTGACAGTACAGTCCGAGTAGGAGTTAGCACTGGTGATGGGTATGCAAATTAATGTCCACAGACATCCTAAGATACCATGACATAATGGTTTTCATGGGGAGTGGGGAGTAAACTCTTCAAATGGAATAGAGAAAAGGTTTTGAATATAAATAATTGCATTTTTAAAAATAAATAATTGCATTATGTAAAATGCACATGTCTGCTTTTTAACTCTCCACGTGGATGCCCATGAGATGCCACAGCAGGTGCCAGGAATACAGAGCTGACTAGGAACGGTCTTCAAGAGAGAGCTGCTGGTCTCGGCATCTGTGAAACACTGGCTGTGCAGAGCTTGGGACACTGCATTCGGGGAACGATGGCAGTGGGGATGACAGAGGAGAGACCAGTTGAGCAGTTGAAGGGAGGAAGAAGGGAGAGTACATGTAAGGTCACAGAAACAGGAAGGGCCTGTGTTGTGAGGCCAGAGAAGAGCAGGGCTGGGAGTCCGATTGGGGGATGAGACTGGGAGGGTGAGCAGACCAAGCCTCATGAGCCTGATGGGCTGTGTTGGGGGTTGCATTTCAGTCCCTGAGACAGAAAGACTCTTTGCTGTGCACACCAGCACTGCAGATGGCCTGTGTGCTGGTAGGTAAACTAGTTAGGCACCCGAGGGCAAGGAGGCCAGTGAGGAATTGTCACTGTTGGCTGAGGACCTAGCTGGAAAAACATAGATGTCATTAAGCTGCCATTAGGCTTGTATTTTAGAGACAATTTGCCGTTTTTTTGAGCAGTGAGAAGTGGATTTATTACTTAGGCCCTTCCTCAAATTCTAGCTGTATCTTTTATTCACAAGCAACCAAAAATTTAGCCTAAATTGGCTTATGAGGAGAAAAAGTCTCCTATAACTGAATTTGGAGAAGTAGGGCTGGCCCCAGCCTGGTTTAGTTCAGAGCTTTCCCAGGGTCACAAGGGCTCCTGCCCTGCCTCTCTACTCGCTTTCCTCTGTCAGCTTGGTTTTGCAGCCAGCTCCCGGGAAGGTAGAGGGCAAATGAAAGTGAGCGTGGTTCTGGCTTCCAGAGGGGGTGTTTCCTTTTATTGTATTTTACTTTATTTTATTTTATTGTTTTGCTCCTTTTCAACTGCCCATGTCTGATGGGTCACACGCCTATGTGTGAGCCAATCTTTGTAGCTAAAGGGATGAAACGTGTGGATTTGTATTAAGCAAGTCAGGGCCCAAAGATGGGGGTGGCACCAGTCCCATTCAGACACTTCAGGGTTTTGGTTTTTCAGGGTGCTGTTAACAGGAAGGTGTGGGAGGCAGGGGTGGATGCTGAGCAGCTGATGGAGACGTCATCATCCCAGCTGTATTTCAGAATGGTGTGTTCTTTTTCTCTCTCCAGTTCTCCGTTTCCTTTTTGACAGAAGGCAGCAAGAGAAAGTCAATCAAAACTCTAGCCTTATGTCACCTCACAGGAGTGTCTGGAAAAGTACTCGGCAATAGATTTCTACGCGGAGAACGTTCTTTAGCCATATCTTCTTTTGGTACTTGATAATTTTTCTGTCTTTAAGATGATGCCTTTGAAAAATCATGCTTGACTTTGCAGTTTAACAAGTAGACCTTTGGCACATGGCCAATATTTTATGTTTGTGCCTCAGTGGACTTGTAATGAGCAGAGCATAGGGGACTGAAAACGTAACAATAAAAGAGAAATATCTTGAACTGTGTTTTTATACTGTTTTCTTTTAAAAGCTTATGATTAGCTCAGTGTTACTGTTTCATTAAGTCCTAATACATTCACACAGTATATGAACCTAGAAAAAAGGAGTAAAGGCACTCTCAGATATAGTAAGTGGAAAACCCAGAATGCACAAAGTGTATCTACTACTCTGTTGTTTGTGCAGCTTTTGCTACACACTTGATAATGTTTCTGAGTGAAGTCAATGTGAAATTACAAGGCAAAACAGCGCATATCTGCAAAATTTCTAAAGCCATCTTCACAGCTAACATTGTTTGTCTCACAAATAATGGCAAGCCGCTTTATATATTTTCATTCTGTCAGAAGTGAAAACGAGAAGCCAACTTCCCGCTCCGACCCAGCTTTGTGGCGGGATGTTGTCCAGGGTCACACTGTGGTGCCAAGCTGTGGCTTCTGCTTGACACGGTGCTGAGGGGACCTCTGTATCTTCATATTCGTGTAATTGTTCAACTGAGAAGCTTCCACCTACCTCTGACTTGGGAATGACTAATCTACACTATGATGACATGTGAAAAGGCAAATATTAAGAGAAGAATCTAACAGAATTTTATAAATGCCTTTTATTTAGGCAATTAACATGTTTAGTTAAATTCATGTCTGTGAGTTAATGTCAGAATTTGGGAATATCTTTGTGTGAAGACATTTTCAAAGACAAAAGCCATGAAGTCTTATTACAGATCAGTATTAACAGGGCAGCTAGGGAAGAAAAATAAGACACTTCCAGCTTAGAAAGGAAGAACTACAACTATATGTGGTTTGCAGATGCCACGATCTTGTATATAGAAAACCTTAGGGAATGAAAAATTAAGAAAATTCCATTTACAACAGTATCAAAAAGGATAAAGTACTTCAGAATAAATCTAATAAAAGAAGCGCAAGACTTGCACACTGAGAACGTCACTGAGAAATGAAAGACAATCTCGTAAGTGGAAAGCCCTCCCATGTTCACGATCAGAAGACTCCATGTCATTAAGACAGAAGTGCCTGGTGCATTGATGCACACACAGCCTTGTCAGAGTGCCCGCTGCCTGTGTTGCAGAACTGGCAAGCTGATCCTGAAATCCATATAGACCTCTAAAGGGACTCGGAATAGCCAAAAACATCTTGTTAAAAACAACAAAGTTGGAGGACTTACACTTTCCAATTTCAAAACTAACTATAGGGCTACAGTAATCAAGACAGCTTGATATTAGCATATATATGGCTGTATGAAATGAAACCAGGTGTTCAGAAATGAGCCTGTATATCCATGGTCTAACCAGCCTGTTCAAGGGGGGAAAGAATAGTCTTTTCAGTGAAAGATGCTGAGACAACAGAGTAGCCACCTGTAAAGGTGGGTGGACTCCTACTTCATACCACATACATCGACTCCACTTGGTTTCTAGACCTCAATAAAAGAGCTAAACCATAAAGCTCTTGGAAGAAAACGCAGGAGTGAATATTTATGACTTGGAGGAGGCAGTGATTTCTTAGGACACCAAAAACAAGCAGCCGTAGAAGACATCAGTAAATGAGACTTTATCACAATGAAAAACTTTTGTGCCTCAAAGGATATCATGGAAAAAGTAAAAAAAAAAAAAAAAAAAAAAAAACAAAAAACATAGAATTAGAGAAAAATATTTGCAAATCCTGTATCTAATGAGAGATGCGTGTTCAGAATAGATAACTTTAAAATGGGCCAAGTATTGAATAAGCCCTTCATATATCTTCTCCGGAAGAATGACAGTAAGTACATGAAAGGATGCCTCACTTCATTAATCATTAGGGAGATGAAGGCCATGATGAGGCACTACTTCATGTGTGCTGGAATGGCTAAAATAAAAACCCAGGCGATGATGAGAGTCCGTGAGGATGTGGAGGAGGTGGGGCCCTGAAATGTTGCTGGTGTGATGGTGATATGTAGCTGCTTTGAAAATAGCCTGTCTGTTCTTGAGATGGTTGAACACAGAGATGCCATGTGACCCAGCAATTCTGCTCCTAGGTGTATAATCAGGAGAACAGAAGATATGCATCAATACAAAAACCTGTATGTGAATGTTCATAGCAGGTAAAAACAATCCAGATGCCCGCCAGTGCCTTCATAGCTGAAAGGAAGTATGTCCTTGCAGTGGAATATTAGGAAAGAGAGTGGAGCACCTCTACTGCCACAACATAGATGAGCCTTCAAAAGCTTGCACTGAGGGAAAGAAGCCAGCCACAAAAGGAAATCTGTTGTATCATTCCATGTATATGAAATGTGCAGAATAAGCAGATCCATAGAGAGAGCAGGTCCGTAGTTCCCGGTGACTCAGGAGAGCCAAAGTAGTGGTAGAAAGTGCCTGCTGACGGTACAGAGTTCCGTTTGGGGTGATAAATAGGTTTTAAAATTAGGTAGTGGTGATTGTTATGTAATCACCAGTGTGAACTATACTAAAAAACCACTGAATTGCACACTTTTAAAGAGTAAATTTGGTTGTCTCTGTATTGTTTGTCAGTAAAGCTGTTATTTTTTTTAAAAAATGAGCATTAACAGATGAACATTTGTCTTTGATTTTGATGTTGAGGGAATGCTAACTTTGAAACCCAGTTAAGCAAATGTTATTTCATCCCCTCCCCGAAAGAATTTCATTCTTGTTGTTAGTAGATCTGGGAACAAAAAATTATACTGAATTATAATTTGAAATCCATCAATTAAAAAAATTGTGAGAATGTATTTCCTTTTTGTAAAAGTAACTACATTTATATCCTTGATCATCATCTTGTCCTGTGAAGTTTAAAATGATATCTGGCTCCCTGAAGAAAAATAAATTTGCCATCCCTTGCTCTAGCGCCACATTTCTTCTGCTTGGTGTTCCTCCCTTATTCTAGCCTAAACTTCTGTTCACTGTTTAAGACTCCACTTCAGTGACCCTCCTGTAGGAAGGGTTGGCTTATCAGCCAGGCCCTTTTTAGGCCTCCCGAGTGCTTTCTGTAGACCTCTATGGTAGCAACAGCCATTCCCAGGCATCTGCCTTTGTGTCTGTATTTGGTACCGGACTGTGCACCTCTGACAGGCAGGGCCTCTGCTGCATTCATTCCTATGACCCCTAGTGCCCCAGGGAGAACAGTCAAGTCCTCACTGGATGGATGGGTGAGAGTACATTCATGGATAAACCTGAAGATGCCAGATATCTGTCCGAAGTGAAGAGCCACAAGAACTCTTCGAGTTTCTCCATTCTTGTGCCTCAGTAAATTTTCCATTAGCAACAACTTTGACTACTGTAGGAGTATGATGTAATTACAAGAAAAATCAGAAAGTCTGTGTCTTCTCCTCCTCACTGAGATAAGCTTCTTAGTGATCTCTTAGTTCGTTTTCTCTGAGACCTTTTAGTGCACATTCATGTGTGTGTGTGTGTGTGTGTGTGCACACGTGTTAACAAAAAGTGAGATTGTACTTTTGTATAAATGATTTCTCTTACGCATACTGTGGATAGCTTTCCAGGTCAATAAATATGCTTCATATCCCCCCCTTTTCTAAAGATTTATTTATCTCAGCGCGATAGAAGGTGCACACGCAGGAACGTGTGCAAGCAGGGGGTGGGGCAGAGGGAGAAGGAGAAGCAGACTCCTTTCTCAAGTCAGAACCCGATGTGGCACTTGATCCCAGGACCCTGATATCATGACCTGAGCTGAAATAAAAAATCCAGAGTTGGACACTTAACCAACTGAGCCACCCAGGTGCCCCTGCTTCATAATCACCTTAATAGCTATAATATCTCCTCGCCTGGATAAATCTTAACTTTTTTAACCAAGTTGTTTTCTTCTTATTTGCCTGGATTTACAGCTATCTGATCAATATCACAGTGGCTAAATCTGTGCACACAGTGGTGACTGTTTTGTTAGGATAAATCCTCCGAATTATTAGACTGAAAGTACATGTACATGTTTAAGTTGTTTGATATGTATTGTCAGACTGCCCTCCAGAAAAAGCACCTGTCCATGTGGCCTGAATTTTGAAAGTCCCTTCTATCTGTATAATAAAACTTTTTTAGGACCTTTGGATGTGTGTTACCTCTGCTGAGCTATAATGTAGCTTCAGTAGAGAAACATGTTTATAATGCTTGAGAAGGAGAAAGAGCCAGTCTCAGTAGCTCAAAACAAAAAAGAGTTGTTTTCCATAATTACACAATAAGTTTTCTACTTTCTTTGTTTTATATACCATAAACAATAGAATTACAACATTTCTC
Source organism: Canis lupus familiaris (assembly GCF_011100685.1). Lineage (NCBI taxonomy): Eukaryota > Metazoa > Chordata > Mammalia > Carnivora > Canidae > Canis > Canis lupus. The sequence goes on from NC_049224.1 coordinate 59,468,210, forward strand.
TCCGCTTTTGGAAGCTTTGAGTCTTTGTTGTTATGGTTCTGTCTGTTGCTCCTGTTAGAGGACAAACTCAATCTCCAGAAGATATCACTGATAAAGAATGTCAGGTTTCAGGTGTAGTCCAGCCAAACCTGTTAGATAAACGGAAATACACTGATGGGACTTACTTGGCCATTAAGCACATTTTCCCTTGGAAAATTGGAATTGATACCACTCTGCCAGAAAATATGTTTTTCAGGTTCATGAGATCTGCAAATGTGTCCAAAAAATTAAGTAAAGTATGCTAATGACGATGGATATAGAAGGAAGGATTGTTCCTCCACTCTTACCTGGTGGCCTAAAAGTAATTTTTATGTGTTGGATCAAAGTAAAAATTGGGTTAGACAGTTGATGGTATATGATTTGACCTTTTAAAATCTTTTGAGTTTATTATTATGCTTTTCCTTCTTTTCACTTCTAATTCATATATTCATATATATGTCCTGAGGGCTTGCTTAGGTCATGTCATCTTCTAAGTAATTTTAAAAATTTTGCCATTGTCTTTCTGACCTTTTTTCTCTTATTGTCTGTCCACTGATTTTAATCATAATTTGTCAAATGAAAGGTTATTTATTTATTTATTTTCAAATGGAAGTCTTTTTAAAAGGCAAAACAAAGTAGCAAAGCAATTAAAAATACTACTTTAATGTCCCCTTTTAGGGAAATAGCTATAAACTTACATCTTAGAATATTTTGTAACCAAAGAATTTGTGGTAACATTGAGGTGATGGGTACAATTTAGTAAGTTAAATCAAATACAATAACTAGCATGAATTCAAATCTGTGATTTTTAAAGCATATAGAAAAGACCAAATAAGGCAGACCAAATTACTCTAGTTTTTACTGGGTGGTAGGATCAGTTATGATTTTTTGTTTTCTTCCTGCTTTTCAAATTTTCTTCAGACTTTTTTTATGGGCCATGTGGAACCAAGGGGTGGGGGGACTTCTCTTGCCAACATGAAATGTTTTATATCTGTTGTTTTATAGACTACAGGTAAAGCAATAAGGATTGAACCATTTAACTGTTAAATGATAAAATCTGGTAGTAATATGAACACTCATTACTGAAGAGTGGGAAGCGCAGAAGAGAAGACATTTAATTATGTATATAGTTTGGAATTTATGATGTACTTGCATTTACATATGATCTTATATTTGCATAAATTTACATTTGCATTTATAATATCCTTACATCATATATTTACATGTATGATGTACTTGCATTTACATACACATACATAAATTGAATTATTTATTAGCATTTACTGAATGTGTGTGAGTCATATTCCTTAAGATCATAAATTCTAAATAATATAATGAGAACCTGGGAAATAGATACCAAATGAATAATTAACCTGAAGCGCTCAGATTGACCATGTTTTGTGGTCTCTGAACTTCCTGGTGATGAATGTTCTTGGGAAGGGAATGTGTGTGAGAAATAGTGTTGAAACTTGTTATTTACTCTTGTTCATTGAAGTCTGTCTAATCTTGCTTTAGGAGAATGACATCTTCCTGGGCTGGGAAAAAGGAGCTTACAAGAAATGGGGAAAGAGTAAGAAAAAGTGCTCAGATCTGACTCTAGAAGAAATGAAAAAACAGGCTGCTGTCCAATGTCTTCGCTCTGCTTCTGATGAAGTAGGTTCCCGTTTTACTTCTAATACTGAAGAAAAAAAGAGGTGGAGGGGGGTGGGGTTTTTTTTTTTTTTTTAAATATACAAATATAACATCTTGACCAAAGAAACTTAAACAGTAAACTACTCATTATCTTACCACTGTGGTGGGAACAGTATCACTTCTTCCTCTAGGGCATTTTTCTGCATAAATGAAGTTGTATAAAATATATATTTTTAATGTAATATTACAACTAGAGGATCCACCAAATTATATATCCTTTTTTTCCCATTTAACATGCTCCATCTTTTTATTACATTATCTTCTTTGTAATGGCTAAGTTCTATTTCATCAAATAATATTCCAACAGCAATATAATACACTCTTTATTAGTGGATATTCCCTTAGCTTGCTCTTTTTTTTTTTCTTTTTAAGTAATCTCTATGCGTAAACTCATGACTCCTAAGATCCAGAGTCTCATGCTCTTCTGACTGAGCCATCAGACACTCCTGTTCAGCTTACTCTTGATTTTCTGTTATGCTCTCCAGAATATTTTCATGTGTGGCTTTTCCATATTCTAGATTATTTCTTTTGGATCCATTCCTAGAAGTAGGATAGCAGTTTAGTGTTTTAAGGGCACTGCATTTCCTTATGATTCATATAATTTTTTGTTTTAAGAAAATATTACAAGAATTTTTATTTTTTTTTAAGTAAGCTCTATCCCCAACATGGGGCTTGAACTCATGACCTAGAGATCAAGAGTCGTATGCTCTACTGACTGAGTCAGCCAGGCTCCCCCATAAGATTATTTTATTATATTAATCTTCTAATACTTCACATGAAATAGTTGTGTCCTTTAGCATCCTGAAAGAACAAAATGGTTTGAGAATATAATCACCCATTTAAGTTAATACTATGTAGTTCTTATTACTCCCTGTAAGATGTACTCTCTGAGATCCTTCTACTTAGAAAATTATTTTGCTTTTACCAGTTATTTGAGATGGTCTGGTTTTAAGTTCCTTTTTATTAGCAGAGTTGAATTGAAAGGATTCTGTCCTCCAGAAACTTCTTAATTTAAATGGGTGATTATGGGACGCCTGGGTGGCTTGGTGGTTGAGCATCTGCCTTCAGCTCAGGGCGTGATTCTGGGGTCCTGGGGTTGAGTCTCACATCAGGCTTCCCACAGGGAGCCTGCTTCTCCCTCTGCCTGTGTCTCTGCCTCTCTCTCTCTGTGTCTCTCATGAATAAATAAATAAAATCTTAAAAAAAAAACATTAAATGGGTGATTATATTCTGAAACCATTTTGTTCTTTCAGGATGCTAAAAGACACGAGAACTATTTTATATGAAGTATTAGAAGATTAATAAAGGAATCATATGCGTTACCTAATGGCTGATGTTGGGATAATTGGGTTTGCTCCATTTGATAATATTCTGTGTGGCCACCACCCAGCTCACATGCCTTTTAAGGCTTGTCCAAGAGTGCGTCCCAGCTGTGTGTTCTCATCCCGCTCAGCGCCGCATGTGAGAGCCCGAGCCCCTGGCACGGACGTGTTCTGTTCATGCGTGCCTCACCTCCTCAGTTGCAGTTGTTCATTTCTGTCCTCCGTTCGTGACTGTGCTCTTTGGGGACCGAGGCTGAGCTCCCCGTGTGCCTGTCTCCTGGTGCCTGAAAGTGAGTGCAGGCACGGGGGATGATGGAATTGCACACACTCAGGTGTTAGGGAGTCTCCCCTGGGCATCCCTACCCTTCCTGTCCTCTCCCACTGTGTTCCTCTCCCCCACCCCTTTGATTTTTGCCTTGTGATTTCTTGAAACTGCTGCCTCCTAGACTGTGGGATAGGGATTTGGAAGTTACCGCTCATCTGGCTGTCTGAGGAACTGTCTCATTACAGCAAGTGGAAATATTATGAACCTAGTTTAAGAAAAAGTGGGATAATATACACAAAGGACGTAGGGATATCTTACTGAAACCACGTCTGGAAATGCAGGGCCCGAGGAACGCCTCAACTAGGAAGAAAATGATTGGCAGTCAAAGTTATTTTCTGTAATGATCCACAGTCTCTCCTTTGCTTCCCTCTCTGCTTCTGGGTCATTCCATCTCTCTCTGGAGTCTGGCTTTCTCCACTTTAGCACGGATGGTGGGAAACACCACCTGCTAGCCCCATCCCCACACCATTGCTAAAGGCTAGTACCTAAGCACCGATCAGCTATGGACAGGGTAATTGGCTGGGTGCGGGCAGGAGCACACACGATCAGGCGGTGGACTGCAAGGACAGGCAGCATTGCCTGGGGGTCCACTCCTGGAGCTAGAGGCAATGCTCTGAAAGAACAGGGTGGTTGGAGAGTTATCCAGGAGGTATTTCTATCTGGCACTGCAAGGAAAGTAATTTGGAGTTGAAAATGGCAGGTGGTTTTTTTTAAGGAGGTTAGTTCAGGTAAATACTTTGAAAAAAATCCAAAGAAGCTGCTGAGTCATGGTTGGGAGGAAAATGTGAGTCAGGAGTTTCAGTCTGGGAAAGGATCCTATTTCTGCTTTGGACCAAAGTTGCTTGAGAAGTGACTCTTGGCTTCAGCTCACAGTGAAGGGAAGCCGAGTGGAAAACAAGGGTGCTTGACATGAACTGTGGAATAAGGAGGAATACGGGCACCTGTCCCAACCCAATGCAAGAGCCTGCTTCCCTGACTCATGGCGCTCGTGTCGGGTTCATCCTAGCTGAGCGTGCTGCGTGCTGGAAAGGACTTGGTGTGAAGTAGGAGCAGTGCAAACAGAGTGGTTCTTTCCATTGTTTCTTGGGAAAAATGCTTTCCTTTGCTGGGAAGTTTATTTTTCTAGCCCAGTGAAGTCTACTTTTCCAGTTTGTTCTTCTCTCTCTCTCTCTCTCTCTCATTTTTTTTTTTTAACACTTACTTATTTATTCATTTGTGAGAGACATAGAGGCAGAGATCTAGGCAGAGGGAGAAGCAGGTTCCTTGTGGGGAACCCAGTGCAGGACTCGATCCCAGGACCCCCGGGATCATGACCTGAGCCAAAGGCAGACGCTCAGCCATTGAGTCGTCCAGTCATCACTGTTTTTCTCGTTTTATTTTTTTTATTTTTATTTTTTTATTTTTTTAATTTTTTTATTTATTTATGATAGTCACAGAGAGAGAGAGGTGCAGAGACACAGGCAGAGGGAGAAGCAGGCTCCATGCACCGGGAGCCCGATGTGGGATTCGATCCCGGGTCTACCAGGATCGCGCCCTGGGCCAAAGGCAGGCACCAAACCGCTGCGCCACCCAGGGATCCCTGTTTTTCTCGTTTTATAAAAAAATTGTTGCATTGTTTTTTCTTAATGATGAATGCTTTTAATCTCACCAAATGAAAACGAGCTGAGTAAATGAACGTGCGAGACATGTACAAGGAGCTGGCTGTCTGCTTGGGGAATGAAGAGGAAGCAGGAAGTTCTTAAGCCAGCTCTCCTGGTTTGAGGGAGTCAGTGGAAAGAACCTGGAAAAAGACCTTCTTTCCTCATGGTCCCTAACAACAGAAAGGAATCACTGTGGATGTTCATAAACTGTAGGTTGTATGTCCCCAGGCTTTTCTTTCTAGAATCCGTCTGCTGGCATAAGGAGGTCCTACATAGGAAATTTGAATGCAAATGTTTTGTTTTCTGTTTTGGCCACAGTGAATGTTTGCATGTGGGTATGATGTTCATTGCCTAAATATCGAGGATGATACATATGTGGTTCTGTGCTCCACTTTCCCACCCAGTCTCTACCATCTGATCAGAATCAAAAGCCCTGAACAAGTTTACCTTCTGACTAAAATGTTAATGACATAACTACAAGACAATAACACAAAGAGGCTGTCCTAATATTAGGTAGGTAGGTAGAGGTGATGTTATGCATTACCTGTGAGATGAATTCTTTTCTCGTGACTTTCGTTTGTGCCTGTTACAGGTACCATGTTAGTTGTTGCTATAAAAGCATCCATAGCATCAGACTCATCACTGTGTCATGGTTTCGGTAGAGTGGCTAACTTCCCTGACTCCTCTTGTGCATACGTGTGATGGGACCCTGTGTCTCCTCCCAATCTATCCCCACAAATTGTACCCCATATGACAACACATCTCTTTAACCTGCTCAGCTCAATATTTTGTCTAAGAGATGTCACCAAAACAGAAAACTCAGTTATGTCAAATTTAATTTTATACGTTGAATAAAGTTTGGCAGCACCTGCAAAGATTTGCGCATCTGGTCTTGATTCCTCCAGGAGGTCATGACCTTGGTGGGCTTTGCTGTTTGTGAGGTCCCGCTGAAGTGCCTTTGCTGATTCTCTGCATCTGCATCTGCAAGTAACGTGCCCTTCTCTGGGCACTTGCTTTCTCTAGCACATTTTGCATCTGCTTTGGTTAGAGTTGTACCAGAGCCTATAAAGGGGGTGGTGCACCTCACGCCACGCCCAGATGCCTGGTTTTATGAAGTGATGCTCTCCTGAGCTGTCTGTTTGTGTTGTCAGTGGACACGATGTGTGTCTGATGTCAACTATATCCAGACCTCTTGCCCCATTTTAATATTTTTTAAAGATTTATTTGAGAGCGTGTGAGCGAGGGGTTGGGGGGAGTGAGCATGCAAGCATGAGCATGCAGAGGGGAGGAGCAGAAGGAAAGGGAGAAGCAGACTCAGCAGGGAGCCCTGTGTGACTGGATCTGAGATCATGCTGAGCTTGAAGGCAGATGCTTCACCAACTGAGCCCCCCCACGTACCCCTCTTTCCCCTTTTTAAAGACTATGAAGCAAGGTTAAAGTTTGCCCGCTCTTGTTTTTTTAGAACCTTCAAGTTTACTTGGTACTGTTTTCTCAGTCCCTGGAATTGGAGCTTTTTATATTGCTTGTTTTTGTTTTAATAATGAGTTATATTTCTGTTTATTTAAATGGAGCTCCTGAAAACTGCATCAAAACTGCCTGTCAGGCTCGCAGGCAGTGACGACTTCAAGAAGTTTGGAAGTGGTGCTGTGCTTGCCCTGGGCTGGGCTGTTGCTCGGCCTGAGGCTGCCATGGAGCCCCACTGAGAGATTCATGCCCTGAGTACCGCGGGGGGCTTGTTGGAGTTGCTCATATTCCAACATTGAAGCTCACCAGTAGAAGCATGTAGTACATCTTAGTATTTGCATATGTATAGTTTATATGCTGTACAGGGTTGAATATATAAAGACTGAGTTTCATGGCGGTCTACTATTGAAGTTAATTTTGACAATACATATTAATTGTGTCTTTGCACCTGACTTGTGAACTTAGCTCATTCTGGATAATAAGAGTATCAAAATAGTAATAAGTGACATGTATGGAATGCTTAAAATGTGTAAGTTTCTGAACATTGCAAGAAATGAGGCTGTGCTCGCTCTGTAGGCCAGACCCCTGCGAAGCCGGTCAGTGGTTGCTAAAGCTCAGGAGTTCACGGCTCTGTCTACCTTGCTGAGGAAGCCTTGACCTTACCTCCTCGGTATAGATGGGATGGGGAGGGGGGCGTGCAAGAAGACCTGTAGGCCTTGGGGAGGATTTTGGCTTTTCCTCTGGGAAGTGAAGTGTTGGAGGGTCTGGAGCAGAGGCTAGTGTAGCCTCACTTCAGTGCTGATAGGACCCCACAGGCCGTCTCACTAAGTTGGGATGGGACAGGACGGGGTAGACTCCGAGAAAGCAGCGGTCTAAAGGTAGAGGACAGTGAGAACTAGTGAGATTCTAAGTACATTTTGAAGGTAGAGCTGACAGGACTTGATTTGGGCTGGAGAAAAGGGTGACATTATGGAGGATAGCTGTGGTTTTTGCAAGAATGCGATTTTTAGAGATGCCTGGGTGGGGTGGCTCAGGCAGTTGAGCGTCTGTCTCTTGATTTTGGTTCAGGTCATGATCTCAGGGTCATGAGATGGAGCCCCACGTCGGGCTCTGCACTTAACGCAGTCTGCTTGGGATCTTCTCCCTCTGCCACTCTCCTTGCTCCTGCACACACTCTCTCTTTTTCAAATACATCTTTTTTAAAAAATGCAATTTTCATTTCTGAGGAAAGGAAATTAGGGAAGAACCACTAATCTATGTGTGGAGGTGTGAATAGACCTTTGAACGTGAGCTGCTGTGGATAGGGCTACGTGGAGACTTGGAAAGGACGGCTGGGTGGAGTGGGGGGCTGGTGAGGCTTTATGGTTTGGGGAAGAGGTTGGTCTGTTAGTGTATCTCGCCCAGACCCGGAGATCTTGTGTTTCCAGGGCCAAGTAGGAAGCTGAGTAAGTGCGGCAGTAGGGAGTGCTGAGGCCTCTCTCCACACTGGTTGTGGCTATGGCTGGTGCTGTCTAATGGGGCCAGATCTTCTGATCTGTCTTTAGAAAAGGTAGGCTATTTTGGTTTTTCAAGTAATTCCTGAATATCAAACATCAAGTGAGGATATGAGAAAGGAAAGAAACAAAAGCTGCTGCTATAAAATCTGCAGCCTTGGGATCCCTGGGTGGCGCAGCGGTTTGGCGCCTGCCTTTGGCCCAGGGCGCGATCCTGGAGACCCAGGATCGAATCCCACGTCAGGCTCCCGGTGCATGGAGCCTGCTTCTCCCTCTGCCTGTGTCTCTGCCTCTCTCTCTCTCTCTGTGTGACTATCATAAATAAATAAAATTTAAAAAAAAAAAAATCTGCAGCCTTGGTGGTAAGAGGGCAAAAAGGAGGCATGTGTGGGGTTGTGGTGTGAGATGTAAAAGAGACTGTGTGCACGAGGGGGTGTGTCACACTGTCCTGCTGCAGAGGATGCAAAGCTTACCGTTTTTTAAGCTTTGATTAATCAAGTTCTTTGATGGTTACTTGTAACAGAGGCTGACATCCTCTACTTCCTGTGACAAATTATAACTTTTTTGCCCATCATTCTAAGAAGATGTGGATCTTGTCCTCCCTGGCATGTAGTAGGCATTTGATAATGTTTACCAGTGGATATTTCTCTCTTCCTCTATACCATATTCTAGAGAACAGCTGTAAATAAGAACTGGAGGCAGCCAATGGGTAGATTTTTGTTGACCTTCCTGTGGTCAAGGATGGGACTCACAACCCTCATGCAGGTGCCTTGGCAAAAACAGCTTTTTGTTTGGGGTTTTAATTTTTTTTTTTATTTTAATCTTTGAAAGGCAGTAGGCCAGAGGTGTTTATCTACATGCCCCTGCTATGTATTGCATTATACCTGGCCATATCACATATTTCTATGACTTCCTGGCCACTGAAGGCATGAGCTTATCAACCCTGTTATAGATTCTCAGTTGTCTCACATGGTGCTCTTTTGTTTACATTAACTTAGTTCTAAATTTTAAAAAGGTTTTTAAAGTTTTTTTTTTAAGGTTTTTTTTTTTTTTAAGATTTTATTTATTTATTCATGAGAGACAGAGAGAGAGAGAGAGAGAGAGAGAGACAGGCAGAGGGAGAAGCAGGCTCCATGCAAGGAGCCCGATGTGGGACTCGATCCTGGATCTCCAGGATCACACCCCAGGCTGCAGGCGGCGCCAAACCGCTGCGCCACCGGGGCTGGCCTTAAAAAGGTTTTTAAAATGGAAGTGAGTGATCCTTTATGTATGTCATCACCAGTAGTCATATCTCAATATCTAGTTGGGTTTTCTCTCAATAATCTTCCAACAGTGCTTTGGAAATTAAAATCTGAGGGTTGCCTGGGTGGCTCCTTTAATTAAGCTTGATTTCAGCTCAGGTTGCAAGATAGAGCCCTGCATTGGGCTCTCTGCCTAGTATGGAGCCTGCTTAACATTCTCTCTCTACCCCAACCCCAGCTTGCACATGCACTCCTTGTTTTCTCTCTCAAAATAAAATAAAATAAAATAAAATAAAATAAAATAAAATAAAATAAATAGAAATTAAACTATGAGATCTGAAAGATTGTAAAAGAGCTCAATCTACATGCAGGGTAGGTTTAAGTACAGGAGTATTTGGAAAGGTATACCTTAGTTATTGCTGCATGACAAAGTAGTCCAAAATTAATGACTTAATACCAATAGCCATTTTTACTTGCTTACAGTTGTGTGGGTCAGCTAGGGCTCAACTGGGAAGTTTTGTTGCTGGTCTTGGGTGGGGTCTCATGCTCTGGCAATCAGATAGCAGTTGGGACTGGATGATCCGTGATTGCCTCTCCTTGTCTGGTGTCTCCACAGGGATCACTAGCTGTGACCTACACATGGCTAGTACAGGCCTCTGTACAGGCAGGTGGAGCCCAGGAGTTGGCATCCCAAGAGCCCATGCATCACACTCTGTGGTGTTTCACTGTGGGCGAGGCCTGTGCTGGGCTCAGTCCCAGGAGACATGGTTCACTGGGGACACCAAAGTGCTAGGCTTTCCCTGTTCTGGTAGATACTTTCTGGAGAAATAGAACCAGGCAGGACACCAGGCACCCAAGAGGGGAAGCTAGGAGATGCCTAAATGGAAATTGCAAGCTAAAAGTCAACAAATTGGTGAATCCCCATCCCTTTCTTCCATCCAGCTGCCGTGGCATTGAAGGTCAGGACTGTTGTGAAGAAGACACATTCGGGGGACAAAGGGATCTTTTCTTGTTCTAAACACATGATAGAAATGAAAAAGTTCAACAGAAGAGTTGGAAGGTAGGGCAGAGGGAATCCCCAGAAAGTAGAACAAGAACACTGCAGGAGCTGTAGCAGGAGAGAAGTCTGGGGGCTGCTGCGGGAAGCACAGTGGCTGTGGTGTCGCTGTTTTCCGGGTGTGGCAACTGAGTTGGTGATGGGTGATCTAGGTAGGGTCATGTGGAGAGCCCTGGGATGACATTTAACCCGAGTTGCTGCCTGTGAGCAGGGTCCCTTTCCAGCACTTAGGGAGTGTCCATTTCAAATGATCTCTTCGTAAGAGATGAACTGTTGAGGTGGTTAAGAGTATGGTTTGAAAATGGAGAAGTGTGGTGACGGGGCAGTGAGTGTGATCGCCTTTGTTCCCTTGTGTTGAGAAGGATGGGCAGAATGAAGAGCATGGAGGAGGACGACCGAAGATGTTGTGGGAAGGGAGCAAATGAAAGAAGTTTCCAGAAGTAGTGGGATGGTAGCTGCCGCATTTGACCGAGGCCCAGCCTCCACGGGCAGCCTCGGTGAGGGAGTAGGGCTGGCAGCGGTCACGGAGTCCAGGTGGAATCCAGAGGATGTGGGGTGAGCTGGGTCAGGTTAATTATCTTTCTTATGCCTCCAACCTCAAAGTCAAAGCAGAGCAAAATTTAAAGGCATTTTAGAGGCAGTGATAACATTAATGAGATTCTGGGAAATGAAAAACATACACGAAATCTAGAAATGGCACCAACGTTCAGGTGACTGATGTGACAGGCACTCTGATGGTGCCTCACATGTATGACATCTTAGTTTGCCCTCATGAATCTTGAGGAGAAAGTGTAGTGTTCTCAGGGTCACAGGTCAAGCAGCACAAACATCATGCTACCCTGTGAGTATGTGGCAGGGTCACAATTAAGACCTAGACTTTTGGTGTGCTCGCTTCCGCAGCACATATACTAAGACCTAGACTGTTGGAACCCCAGAGCCAAATATATTCCACTTGGCCATTTCCTCTGAGCGGCAGGCATGATTACAGCGTAAAACCCGGGAGGACAAGGGCCCTTTCTCTCTCTCCGTGGGTCACACTTGGCCCACGGGTGCTCGTGATCTTTGGTTGACTGAGGGAATGCTACATCAGTGAATGCTCATGCATCAGAAACTTGCCAGTCTCCCTGTGTGCTGCACCAGTTTCCAGGTTTAGAATACTGTTACTTGAATTTTTAGCATGATCTTACTGTTTGGGGGCATTTTTACATATTCATTTGATACTGTGCAGTGACTGTAAGTGATACTGTTCGGAAAAGCAGTTCATAATTTCAGGATGTTAGCATTTTTTTCACCTATAACGTGTTCTTCCTTACAGTTATCACTGTTACTTTTCTTTTTTTAAGATTTTATTTTATTTATTTATTGGGAGCAGAGGGAGAGGAACAAGCAGACATGGGGCAGGATCCCATGATCCTGAGATCCCAACCTGATGTGAAACTGAGTCAGATGGTTAACCAACTAAGCCACCCAGATGCCCCTAATTTACTTTATTTCTTAAGATATGGTAGGCTCTCAGTATTCTTTTTTTTTTTTTTTTTAATTTTTTATTTATTTATGATAGTCACACACAGAGAGAGAGGCAGAGACATAGGCAGAGGGAGAAGCAGCTCCATGCACCTGGAGCCCAATGTGGGATTCGATCCTGGGTCTCCAGGATCACGCCCTGGGCCAAAGGCGGGCGCTAAACCGCTGCACCACCCAGGGATCCCTGGCTCTCAGTATTCTTGAGTGCCCCTGGGATATGATAGACTGTAGAGATACTGGGATATCTAATAGTTTATATCATAATTGGGGAAAGTATATAGAACTCGTTACTACACCAAATTCTCACTGTAGAATACCTGCCAGGGGATGACCGGGTACGGTGCTGCTTAGGGTACTCCTTTTTGTTTTTCAGTTCACCATTACAGCCCCACAGTCTAATGATTAAGTGTAATGTAAGTAGGATGCTGTAGGATTCAGGACAGGATGATCTAGGCCTGGTGGTAGAGCTTGCTTTTTCTATATGGAGTTAGGGAGTGAGCTCACTGCTTTGTTGCCATTTATGTATGAGAGCAAATACACATACTTCTAACCTGCATTACTGCCCAGAACAACTAAACTTCACAGATGTGTGGATGTAATTTCCAAGACAAAGCATGGTTTATCATGACTGTCGCACGTAGACTGTGGAACGGCCAGCTGCTGTGGGGTCCCTGGAGGCTTGGGCTTCTGCACTGGAGCCTGGCACTGGGTTTAGAAACACAGTGACATAGGCTTGCTGTACAGAACAGCATGCAGCGAGTGGCGTGTCAGCTGACACCGGTGTTAAGTTCGTGGTCTGGAGGAAATGCAATAAAACAGCCACATTCAACACCCCTTGAACATTATGGTAAGCAGAGGCTTTCTGATGGGTTTGTGTAGTCAGAGCAGTGTTTGTGACTAACATTTGCCATGGGTTTTAGGAGGGGCTTTAGGGGAAGAACGGCTCTTTTGGGGCCCATCTATTTCCCTGGCGCCCCCTCTGTGCTGTGTCCCCAACTAACAGCTGTGATCTGCCATGGGTAGAGGGTAACCGTCCGTGTCTACAGTTAACCATTTTCACTGTGTTCTCTTTCTCGCTGTTGGAACTGGCACTCTGTGCTTTCTTGTTGAGGATATCCATAATACTTGTGCTGAGTCACTCTGAGTTCAGTGAAGGGGGAAAAGTTCTATTTTTAGCTGCTGCAGGCCCCGTGAGGGCAGCGGGTTGAGTGGAGCCAAGCGCACCTGTCTGGGTCAGGCCCACCTAAGAGAGACTCCCTTCCGAATTAAAAGGGACTTCTGACCACTGAATAAAGTCCTCAGAAACACGTTTGCTCTTCTTGTACCCCATGAGGGATTTTTCTTTCTTCCTTCAGAAACAGAAAATTCTTAAAGTTTAAAAGTCTACATAGTGAAAGATTGTTGGTGTCTGTTTCCAGCATTCATTTTTCCTCAAAGTTTGGCTGTTCTGGTGATCCTCCCGGTTTCATGCTCCTGAGGGCACTGTCCTGAGATGTCCCCCGTCTGCTGGAGCCTAACACCCTGCTCATGACCTTGCAGACAAAACAGAGCTTGGGAGTGCGCTCAGCACTGTGGTGCGCTCCATGCTGCCGTTTCTGTTGCAGTTATCAGTGTTCACTTAAGAACAGAAAAACTTAGCCTTGTTTTCTCTAGACTGTGAGCAACTAGAGGAGCTATGTGAGATTTTTGCAGTTTTTTTTTTCTCCTTCATACTGAGTCTGGTACAAGACCTGGCTCACCTAGATATCAAATATTTTCAGTGGTGACTGACATTTAGTCACTGACCCTTGGGAAGACAGGCCATCCTGGGAGGTACATTAATATTTTCACATTTTGTCGTAAGTGCCATTGAGGGTACTTTATTGGTAAAGTACGTGGACTGGATCAGATTGGCAGACCTGTAGTGTTCCAGCTTTTATGTTGTTTAAGCATTGATAACGTATTTCATTTGGAACGTGGAAGATTTGTGAAACCTTTACATACAAACAAGGGTGTACGAATGCCTGGCAGGAAACTAATGTGTATTTCTGTTCTCACACAGAGCTCCGGTATCGAGACTTTAGTGGAGGAGCTCTGCTCCAGGCTGAAAGACCTTCAGAGTAAGCAAGGTGAGCACACAGCTGCCAGAAGACCGTCTGCACGCAGTGGGCTGTGGGCACTGTGAGGCTTCATTCAGGAGATCCTAGAATTGGCCAAAGACAAGAAGCCAGTCTTTGTTTTTGGTGTGTCGCCATCCAGCATCATGCTGCGTCTTCAGCTGTTAGTGGCTTCTGGGTTACCCTTTGCAGTCACTTGTAGATTGATCCCTGCTCTCAAAGGAGTAACATAATCCACAGGTGCCATCATGGGGCAGGGTGGGGGTGGGGATGTTTTGTTTCATCTTCACATGGAAGCTTAGGGATCAGGAGCAATATTTCCTCTTTCCCATCTTCATACCCCAAAGGTGTTGACACGGTATTTCAGGTTCCAAAGGAACTTATGCCTTGACTCTCAGGTTTTTTGGGAAAGGCAGTCTGGAGGCTCATTAGAGTCCTTTTGATTCGTGAAGCCTTACAGCTTCTTGTGGCAACTTTTCTGCAAGCCCTTAGAATGAAAGCCCCATGTCAAGGTCAAGGGTCTTGGTCTCCTTGTCCTCTTCATGGCCATTCTGCTACCTACCAAGCCTTGAGCCACCTTGCACAGTTTGTTTTTAACCTAAAGCAGTACCATGAGCTAAGCTGAACATATAGCCCTTTGCTTTTATTTTAGTTGACACACAGCCCTTGCTCACCTAGATGTTGTAACAGAGAACTGGATTTTCTCTAAAATCGGTATCAGTCAAGATGAGGCAGTGCAGAGTCCATGGGTGCAGAATTTTGTGAGAATCTCAATAGATGTTCTCTCCTGGTGAAATTAATAGAGGATTTCAGTCTCTTAATCAGGTGCCTCTAGAGCACTGGATCAGTGATGAGGTGAATAGCTCTCTCCTCCAGCCCATTGTTCCTATGGGTAAGTTAGAGAATTCCCTCTGGTGCTGTGAAGAAATAGATTTTTATTAAAAGGACAGATGGTATAGAGTTCTTTTTAAGCCACAAAGCCTGTGTAATTTCTGACAAGTTACTTGAGAAACTTTAAAAACAGGAGCATTTATTAATTAGATAAAAGACAAATCTTTCTGAATTTTTTGTTTCATAACAGAAGAGAAGATTCACAAAAAGTTAGAGGGGTCTCCCTCTCCAGAGGCAGAATTATCCCCTACAGCAAAGGATCAAGTGGAAATGTATGTAAGATTGTATTCAGTGATAAAGTGTGCATTTGTTAAAATCAGACTAATAACTGCTGTGTGGTTTTCGGTTTTTGTTCATTGTCTTGTATTTAGTTTCATATCTAATAACTCATGAAACACTTGAACAATTACTATGTGCTTGCACTGAGAATTCAGAGGTAGATAAGATGGTTCTATCCTTATCATACATACTGAATCAATATTTGTGAAATGAATGGAGCAGGCAAGGTTATTATTTAAAGTCCATTCATGTGCAGTCACACCAGTCTTTGGAGACAGCTGCAAGAAAGTGTATTACATACAAGGAGACCAAGTGTCTACTGCCGCTTACAAAGAAATGTGGGCAAGTCATTGACCTTGTCAAGGTTGTTTCCTGAAGATGCTCTTCTTTCTTTGTAAATGGTTAGTAAAATCAGCTTCACTATAAGCAGAACTTCCTTACTATACATTTTATTTGCATCTTCTGAACTTCTAGAACCTAAGGTGACTATATCTTTTATTGGTTGGTGTGGACCTGTGCTGTCCAGCATGGTCTCTATAAGTTGCGTGTGGCTATTTAGCACCTGAAATGTGGCTATACTTCAAATTGAAATGTGTTATAAATGTAAATTCTCACCAGATTTCAAAGACTTGGTATAAAAAAGAATGTAAAATATTACATTAATATTTTTAACTACCAATTACATGCCAAAAAGATAATGTGATGGATGTATTTGGTTACATAAGATACATTATTGAATTTAGCTGCACCTTTTCTTCTTAAACTTTTAATGTGACCCCTTAAAAATTACATGTGAGGCTTACCATGTATTTCTATTAGACAGCTCTAGTAGAGGCTGAAAAGGAGAATCAGGTGTAGACCCTTTGAAAACATGGCCTTTTATCACTTCACGTGTGACCTTGACTGTTGACTCCAGAGTGACAGTCCCCTTGGTAGGCAACCCAACTCTAGATTCTTGCTTTGGCAACCCGTCTTGGTCTGAGATCTGTGATGGCTACCAGCTTCTCGGCAGATTGGAAACTCTCATTGTCATCAAGTCCTCTAAAAGCAGCCTCCCTGACTTTTACTGTTCTGCATTTCCCGTACTCACTGGTTTCCTCCGGTTTTGTGTCTACATACAGACTCCCGTGCCTCATAAGTAGTACTCCCTAAGCTGCTCTGTTTCTGGGGCGTCAAGGCTCTGCTGTGGTCCACTTTTTCTAGTGGTTCTAGGCTGCACCAGCATCCTCTTTTCTGAATACTTGAACATCCTCGATAACCCCTACTGTCTCTGAGGGCCTGTGTGATGCCAGGCATTTCTCCTGAGAACACTCGTGTGGTGACAGCCACCATGTAATATTCCGGCTCCTCTTGTACATTTATTCCTGTACTATCACAGCTCTGTGAGGTGGATGATAGTATTACCTGCGTTTCGCAGGCCATGGAGAAGTTGTGTCACATGCCTAAGGTCACCCTGGTCAGGGCAGAGTCAGGGTTCATAATCGGGGAGCGCAGCTTCAGATCCCAGGCTCTCCAGCCTGTTTCCCCTGCTCCCAGGAGCCTCATGAGGTAAGTCCTGTCCTCACCGGCTCAAAGCTGAGAATGTGGACCTAGACATCAGATGAGGAGCTTAAAGTCACATGCATAGTAAATGACGTGAACTGAGATCCAAATGCAGATATTTCTTCTGGAGATTACATTCTTTTCTCTGTGTTGTATCTGTCCTTTGTGACTTCTTAGTTAAAACGACGACTTTAAAGATAAAACCTGTCCTCTTCCCTATTTTCTAAATACTCTTTTAGTGCTCACCTCAGTGCTGAACATAAATAAAGGTGCTTGATACATGTGACTAAACAGAGAGCATGTTTCACTGTATTATTCATTTTTCTTAAAAGTTGGTAGTTTGTGGATGACGTAAATGTTGACTGCTAAAGTGAACTAGCCCGTTGCCCCGCCTGGGAGGGAAGGTGGTTTTGCTGTATCTCGCACATCTGAGTGCCTGATTCTGAACTCTGTCCTCTGTTTTGCAGGTACTATGAGGCATTCCCACCACTGTCTGAGAAACCAGTTTGCCTGCAGGAAATCATGACTGTGTGGAACAAGTCTAAAGTCTGTTCTTACTCTAGCTCTTCTTCATCATCCACAGCCCCACCAGCTAGCACAGACACATCCTCCCCCAAGGACTGCAACAGTGAAGGCGAAGCCATCAGGGAAAGAAGCAGCGAAGTGCCCACCACTGCACACGAGAAAACCCGGAGCAAAAGTAAAAGCGAGAAGGAGAACACATTCAGTCACGGCACAGTGGAAGAAAAGCCTGCTTTGTACAAAAAGCAGATCCGACACAAGCCCGAAGGGAAGATTCGCCCTCGCTCCTGGTCCTCTGGCTCAAGCGAAGCAGGCTCAAGCTCGAGTGGCCATCAGGGAGAGTTAAAAGCATCCGTGAAGTGTGTGAAAGTGAGACACAAGACCCGAGAAATTCGAAGCAAAAAAGGGCGAAATGGGCCAAGTAGGCTGTCGCTGAAGGCCAGCGACAGGGCCGAGAGGGGCGTGCCTGTGGGGGGCAGCAGCAGCGGCAGTGGCGGGGGCTCCATCAAGCCGCTCTGCCGGCGTGGGAAGAGGCCCCTGAAGGACCCGGCGAGAAGGGACATTGGAAGCACCGAAGGAAGAGACCTGTCCCTGGAGACCAGAAACGACAGAGAATATAAAGAGGAACCCCTGTGGTATACCGAGCCCATCGCTGAGTATTTTGTTCCTTTGAGTAGGAAGAGTAAACTAGAGACCACGTACCGAAACCGACAGGATACGAGTGATCTGGCATCAGAGGCAGTGGAAGAGTTGTCGGAATCAGTGCACGGTCTTTGTATCAGCAACAATAATATTCATAAAACATACCTCGCAGCAGGTACTTTCATTGATGGTCATTTTGTAGAAATGCCTGCAGTTATCGATGAGGATATTGACCTCACTGGGACCTCATTCTGTTCTCTCCCAGAGGACAACAAGTATCTGGATGATATTCATCTATCAGAATTAACACACTTCTATGAAGTGGATATTGATCAATCCATGTTGGATCCTGGTGCCTCAGAAACAATGCAAGGAGAAAGTCGGATCTTGAATATGATTCGACAAAAAAGCAAAGAGAAAACAGATTTTGAGGCAGAATGTTGCATAGTGTTAGATGGGATGGAGTTGCAAGGGGAACGTGCAATATGGACAGACTCCACCAGCTCTGCGGGTGCTGAGGGCTTCTTCCTGCATGACCTCAGCAATCTGGCTCAGTTTTGGGAGTGCTGTTCATCCAGCTCTGGCGATGCCGACGGAGAGAGTTTCGGAGGAGATTCTCCAATTAGACTCTCTCCGATCTTGGACAGCACAGCACTCAATCCGCATTTGCTTGCTGGCAATCAGGAGCTCTTTTCAGATATTAATGAAGGATCTGGCATAAACTCGTGTTTTTCAGTGTTTGAAGTGCAATGCAGTAATTCTGTTCTACCATTTTCGTTTGAAACTCTCAACTTGGGAAATGAAAATACAGATTCTAGTGCTAATACGCTTGGGAAAACCCAGTCTAGATTGCTAATATGGACCAAAAATAGTGCCTTTGAAGAAAATGAACACTGTTCTAATCTTTCAACAAGAACTTGTAGCCCATGGTCCCATTCAGAAGAAACACGTTCAGACAACGAGACATTAAATATTCAGTTTGAAGAGTCCACACAGTTTAACACAGAAGATATTAATTACGTAGTTCCTAGAGTCTCGTCGAATTATGTAGATGAAGAACTTCTAGATTTTTTGCAAGATGAAACTTGCCAGCAAAACAGTAGAACACTAGGAGAAATTCCTACCTTAGTTTTCAAGAAAAAATCGAAACTAGAATCTGTCTGTGGTATTCAGCTAGAGCAAAAGGCGGAACACAAAACCTTGGAAACTGCACGAGGGTGTGGTGAAAGCGGTCCACATGGAGGTGGCTACAGCTCAGGGGTTATTAAAGACATTTGGACAAAGATGGCAGATGGGGCATCGGCTACGGCAGACGTGGAAAGAGCGGATGAGGAGTTGTTTCCGCCAGACGTCAGTAGCTACTGCTGCTGCCTGGAGGTTGAGGCCGAGGCCGAGACCCTGCGGGAGCCTCACAAGGCTGTGCAGAGGTCCGAGTACCGTCTGTGGGAGGGGCAGAAAGACAGCCTGGAGAAGAGAGCTTTTGTTTCCGGGGAGCTGTCGAAGGTGGACGGTGGAGACTATACCACACCCTCTAAACCTTGGGATGTGGCCCAAGACAAAGAGAACACATTCATTCTCGGAGGAGTTTATGGAGAGCTCAAAACCTTTAGTAGCGACGGGGAGTGGGCCGTCGTGCCGCCCAGCCACGCCAAGGGGAGTCTGTTACAGTGTGCAGCTTCCGACGTGGTGACCATAGCTGGGACAGACGTCTTCATGACCCCAGGGAACAGTTTTGCTCCTGGTCACAGGCAGTTATGGAAGCCCTTTGTGTCGTTCGAACAGAACGATCAGCCGAGGAGTGGGGAAAACGGATTACATAAAGGATTTTCTTTTATCTTCCATGAAGACCTACTAGGAGCATGTGGTAACTTTCAGGTTGAAGATCCTGGGCTGGAGTACTCCTTCTCTTCCTTCGACTTGAGCAATCCGTTCTCCCAAGTTCTTCACGTTGAGTGTTCGTTTGAACCCGAAGGGATTGCCTCTTTCAGCCCTAGTTTTAAACCGAAATCCATCCTTTGCTCTGATTCAGACAGCGAAGTGTTTCATCCCAGGATATGTGGCGTTGACAGAACCCAGTACCGGGCCATTCGGATCTCTCCCAGGACTCACTTCCGCCCAATTTCGGCATCTGAGCTGTCCCCAGGGGGAGGAAGTGAGTCGGAATTTGAATCTGAGAAAGATGAAGCGAATATTCCCATTCCTTCTCAAGTTGATGCATTTGAAGACCCACAGGCAGATCTCCAACCGCTGGAAGAAGATGCCGAGAAAGAAGGCCATTACTATGGAAAATCAGAGCTGGAGTCGGGCAAGTTCCTCCCCAGGTTAAAAAAATCTGGCATGGAGAAGAGTGCTCAGACGTCCCTGGATTCTCAGGAGGAATCAGCTGGGATTCTGCCGGTGGGGAAGCAGAATCAGTGTTTGGAATGTAGCATGAATGAATCTCTGGAAATTGCTTTAGAAAGCTCAGAAGCAAATTGTAAAATAATGGCACAATGCGAGGAAGAAATTAATAATTTTTGCAGTTGCAAAGCAGGTTGTCAGTTCCCCACTTATGAAGATAATCCAGTTTCTTCGGGACAGCTGGAAGAGGTAGGTGGTTGTCTGTGTGTGTTGGGGGTATTGAAGTTGGTTGGACTTGAATGCAGGACCAGCCACATCAGGCAATGGAAGATATGGTGGAATTATTGGGAAATTAGCTTCAGCATATGAAAATGTACATTCTTATGATTTTACATAAGGACTTAGAATGGTTTTTGACATTCATACATTTGAACTAGACAATAGACCTCTTTTGCAGAGAAAAGACATTGTAAAATCATAAGAATAGGAAATTTTGTCTTCATATGCACGCACTATGCATCATGAGAAACTGAGCATGCCAGCATTGCAGCCTTCACAGCTGATGGATTGTGCGGTGCTGGGTCACTCTGCAGCAGGCCCCGCGCCCTTCACGAGCAGAAGCGGATGGTTTCTTTAGGTTGTAACCCTGTCACATGGCTTCCGAAACGCTGGTCAGTTTAGAACTTAGGTTTTGCATGTAAAATAAATGACATCTGTATAGAGTTCTCTAAGACAGATGGCAGTACATGTAAAAACCCACAATCCAAATGCAACGAAAAGGCTCCTACAGAACATATATAGATGGACCTCGCTTTTTACCAAGTGCATATTTCTAAAGCTATGGGAGTTATGTGTCAAAGATAAGGTTAATGGTAGTTTTGTGAATGGGAGTCCTTGTACCCTTTGTGACTATCTCTAAGAAGTGGTTTGAGGTTAAATTGAGTGTGCAAGAATATCACCGAAGGTAACAACTGGTTTCACAGAACACAGCGATCTGTCCATTTCTCAGCCGCTACTTGATCAACAGTGCCTGGCCTTTGTTCAGGAACAGATGATTAAAAGACATTTGGATGTGCTTGAATGTCATGCTGCTTGTGGCCAGAGAGCCACTGAATGTCCTCCCTCCCTCCCTGGCCCTGTGCATGCTCAATCCGCCTCCGCTATAGCTAAATCCTGCCCAAACTGCGGGGCTCTCTTCAGACACCCCCCCCCCCCCGCCCCACATCCTAACTCCTCCTCTCTCCCCTTCCCTCCCCCCCCCCCCCCCCCCCCCCCCCCCGCATCAGAACTAACACCTCTCTTCTCTTCCTGTGCCTCTTTTTCTGTTGCATTTTCCATGTTTCACGGGTCATTTATGTACTTTCTCTCGTTAGGTTATAAGCTCCTTATGGAAATGGACTGTGCCTTCCTCGCTTGTGGGGCCAGTACCGGGGGGACCTGAGTGCGTGTGGTGGGAGGAAGCCCCACAGATGACTCAAGGGCCCCTGGTCTGAGTAGCCTGCCCAGAGATCATTGAGTTGAGTCCCGCCGAAACACTGAAAACCCGGCTGCCGAGAACAAAAACCAGTGATGTCATTAGCCTTTATCTGTTTGCTTATTGCCCCTCTTTTTTATCCTTGAATGTTCCTTTATGTACTTTGTATTTCACCTGGTTCCAGATTGGGAAGAAAGAAACAGAGGGAAGAAGCGAGATTCTACATACCACTGCCATATTGCTTCGCTTCCTAGTATGTTGATGGATTTATGTGTTATCAGACTTCTGGGTTGCCTTGGAAGGTCTCAGCCACTAGTAAAGTCCTCAGAGGACATGGTGGGGTTGTCTCCTAGGGTTGGCGTAGCCACTGCCATCAGCCCCAGCCTCTGGGTGGCGTGGCATGGTGTAGGGCTGGGGCAGAGCTCACGTCCTGGATGGATGAACTACAGAAAGGTTGGGAGAGTGGCCAGAAGGGACCAGAGCGTGTACCTTTACACTCTCACACTGTCTGGGCAGTCTAGGGGGCCCTCTTCCCCCTTTTCCTGGGGGAGGGCAGTCTGTGAGCCCAGTTGTGAAGGTCACTATGAAAGGCTCTGTTTCAGAGCAGACTAAAAATGTAAGAATTCTAGGGGCACGTGGCCAGCTCTTGATTTCAGAGTCATGAGTTCAAGCCCCATGTTGGGCATAGTTTGCTTAAAAGGAAAAGAAAAACCTTAAAGTGTAGGCATTTTAAAAGAATTGGTGTCCAGAAGCATGGATTCTTTTCAAAAGTTGAGTTCAATCAAGTCAAACATTTTTTGAATACCTGTTACATGCCCATCACTAAGGTAGATGTCCTTTAGGAACAAGACCCCATCCCTACCCTGGAAGATTTCAGTCTAGCTACAAAGACCACTTTGTAAATAGATAATTTAATTGAAAAAGGTAATTTATTCATACAGCAAATTCAGAAGTTATAAGAGGGTATATATATCATAGTGAATAGGTCCTTCTGAACAGCAACTGCAAACATGCGTCTTGGCACATCTTTCAGGGGTATTTATGCACGTAGAAGCAAAGACATGTTCACATGTTTCCTCTTTTTTTCTCTTTTCACAGAAATGGCACTTTATCCTAATCAGCCTTCCTTTTTGATTTCCTGGATACTGTTACGTTGTATGGACAGATGTACTGTGATTGACCTAGCCAGTTCCTTGCGTTTTAGGGCATCTGGGTAAATGCAATTGTAGGTAACTGGGTAGGCGGCATAGTGGAGGTGAGCACAGAAATGCCGTGGGAGCCCAGAGGAGAGCCCGCCTAGCGGTGAGAGTTGAGGGAGGCTTTTGAGCACACCTGCGGGTCCCAGGGCAGAAGGGAGAGGAGGCGGGGGCCTAGAGGCAGAAGAAAGAGCATAAGCAGAGGCAAAGAGGCTTGAAGTTTCTCACTTGTGCAGGATATCTGCCAGCAGTTAGTTCTTGGCTTCTGAAATAGAAAATGGAAGGTGCGGAGTGTGCCTTGGGAGCCCATTCATGCATGAGTTGGTGGCAAAAGCTTTCTTGTCATTTTCTTATTGTCAACTTAGTGCTATGTGCTTTAGAGCACAGAAAAGCAGAGAAGGCTTGGGCTGTCTTCAGTTTGTGGCCCAGTCCAGGAGAGGAGCCAGTGTGCCCGAGGACAGTGTGTTGTGGCCATCAGAAAGTTCTGATGAGTGGAGAGGATGGCAGGAGCGGTCCTTGGACTGTGGCACCTGGCCCACTTGTGCCAGTGTCACATCCACTCTGGTTTGTCACCTTGTCCCCCTCACTGCCCACAGTGACCTGTGATGGATTTTTGTCCCCCTCCCTGTGACTGTGAAGGACACATAGGCCCAGAGGGACGGAGTTGCTGCCCCTGAGCCTGGTGTCCGATCTTTCCACTGCTTTGTACTTCTGTCAGTGAAGGCAAACTCAGGCCACGTAGTATCTCTTCTTGGTCTCAGCAGCCCTCTGCAGCTCTTCATTTACAATGGCTTTCTTTTCCTTTTGTGACCTAGATGAGTGGGAGCTGACTGTGGCTGAGGGCCACTCTTCCACGCTCTTCCCAGAGTAGAACTCAAAGAGAAACACCAATGACCTTTGTCTTCCAAACCTGGGAGCACTTAGCATTCATACTCAGCTTCCAGCTTCTGAAGAATTTCTGAGTAGCCCATCGGTTGCTAAAAACATTTCTGGTCAGGCTTTCTGGCTTAAATTTGTGTCTTCTCTGTTTTTTCACGGTTTCATTCATCAAGTATTTGCGGGGAGCCTTCTCTGTCTGGGCACTAGTCTGGGTGTGGAGGAAGGCACAGAGCCGTCTCTGGTCAGGTCACATTCCCTGATGGCATGCCATCCATGACATTGTGTGCTGGTGGACCAGAGGCGTGGAAGGTGCAGAGCTGGCTCAGGGCTGCTTGGAGGACATGCCACTAGAAGCTGGGGCTCAGGGTGGGCTTCTCGGCGAAGGTGTCATCTGAAAACAGGCGTCCAGGTGAGAATGTGAGCTGAGCAGCTGTTGGGGGAGAGGAGAGAAGTGCCCTGGCAGAGGCTCCCGGCCCACCCATAGCTGCGTCCTCGTCTGGTCTCCCTTCCACCCTCCGTCCTCCCCAACTAGAAGTAAAGTCCATGCGTCCAATAGAGGTTGCTTAAGCCATGCCTGGTCCTCTTTGCTGTGCAACCCGGAAGCTGGAGCTAGCGAAGTGAAATGATGTCAGGAGATAATGCAGGTTCATTGAGTATGTGTTCAGTGTAGCACAGAACAGGACAAAGAAGTCTCTCCCTTTGGAATTGACTTTCAAGGGGAGGATGCAGAAAAAAATCCTAAAACTATAGCAGAAACTGGCATGACTTCATGGCATGACTTCAACAGTGGGTTCAGCCCAAGGTGAGGGTGGGGAGGCGGAGGATGACGTTTGGGAATCAGGGAGCTGCATCCCCTCGAGCCTTTCCTTCAGGCCAGCAGACATTGTGTAGGCCTGGTGCCCTGAGGCACGCAGATGAATAGGCATAGGCCCTGCCTCTCCCCTCTAGTCTCCTCAGCTTCCAGCCTCCTCTCTGATCATGCTGACCCCTCCAGCCTGCTCGTTCGCCTGTTTCCCACCCTCCCTTTCTCCCCCTCGCCCCTACTCCCACGGTCTTGGGACAGGGTCACACAATAACCAGTGTGACTGCACTCGCACGAATGAATAAACTTTGATTGCTCCGCAGCTGCCTAGGACGTTTTCTTTGCAAGTAGAAACTTGTCTCCAAGTCCATCTTCCTTTAGTGGTCCTTTGGGGATGAGGGCAACTTTTCTGTCCAGGAGGCCTCTTGCTCCTCCCAAATAGCACTAAGTTGTCATCTCACAGTGTAGGTGTGCCTTATAGAGAAGCCAAGGTCTTTCTGGAAAGGTCTAGGGGTTCTGTGAATGATGTGTCAGATGCAATTAATTTCCTTGAGCTAGCTATAGACCTTGGCTGTTGTGACTTCATTTGCATGAAGCTGAGCCTTGTCCTGCTTATATAACAGCGTGGTATGGACTACTGTTGTTGGAAAGAGCTGAGGGAGAACATAGTGAAGGTTAACTGGCCACTCTGGGTAGACAGTACAGTTTCCCCCAGTATCTAGTTTAAGAGTCTTTCTTTCTGTCAAGTTATATTAAGTGAAAAATGAAGGATTGATGTATTTCTCATTAGTTAAATAATAAAAAACACACATTATTGAATCAAAAATTCTTAGATCTGGAAGACCATTTACATGTAAGAAGAACGAAGTCCTGTTAGAGGAGTGATGTTCATTGTTTGCTAAGACTGCTCAGGTTCTCAGCTTGAACACAGAGTGAGGTGTCTTCTGAAGCAGGAGGTGCATACAGTGTCCACAGGCCTTATTTATATTTAGGCCCAACATCCTCTGGTTCTCAGCAAAGCACATAGTTGGGTTATAAAGCTACGTAGCTTGGTAACTCTGCCTACGCGATTTTTATCATCCAGTGTCGTCGTCTTTGACTCCTCCCCACCCCCCCACCCCCCCAAGAACATGTGAAGGAAGAGACGGTCCGCTCTTCTCTGGAGCATTGCATACCAGTGGAGACTTAGGGCTGCTCCATTATTTCTCTGCTCTTCCCAAATCTAGAAATTTGCCTTTACCTGGGGATATTTGGGGGGATATTTTGACTTGTAAGTATTTTATTGTGTTTGTTTTTTTAAAGATCTTCATTCCACTCCCAGTATAAGTGCTCCTTAAAAAAATTTCCTTTATATGTTATGAACACTTTGGCTTTTTAAATTCACCTTCTCAGATGTCTGGCTGGCTTAGTTGGCAGAGTTGGCAGAGTGTGTGACTCTTGATCTCCGGGTCATAAGTTTGAGCCCCATTTTGGGTATAGAAATTACTAAAAAATAATATCTTAAGAAAATTAATTAATGAACCTTGTCTAGAACAGTGTTACAAACAAAAAACAAGTCATTGATTTAAAAATCCAGGATTTGTAGTTCCTAATTAATAATGCTTGAACTTTCTCCTTTATCCTGAAAGTTTGTAAACTTTTTTCTGTATTTGTTTAAACAGTTTCCCGTTTTGAACACTGATGTTCAGGGAATGAATAGGAGTCAAGAGAAGCAGACCTGGTGGGAAAAAGCCTTGTACTCTCCTCTCTTTCCTACGCCAGAGTGTGAAGGTAAGGAGGCCTATACTGGGGCATTGGTTCATCCACTCATTCAGAGTTCTAATCCATTGAGAGCAGTGCATTCTTTCACTATGATTAGCAGTCCAAAAAGCATTTACCAAGAGGCTCTTGGTGTAGCCAGCCTTTGTCAGGCACTGAGGACACAGAGACAAGTGTGCACTGGATCCTGTCCTTAGCCTGATGTGGGGAGAGGTATGGAAATGCATATAAGAAGGACCGACCTTTGCCAAGACCTATTCAGGATCCCAGTGAATCTTGGGGTGGTGGAGGGGTCATCAGCTGTGAGGGGGATCTTCAGGAAGCTGCCCAGGTGGGGAAGGTGGGGAACGGCAGAGTCCGTAAGAGGAACAGCTTGCACGAGGACAAGAGGGTCTCTGGCAAGTGGGCCCAGCTGGCTTAGAGCTGAGGCCAGAAAGGCAGACGGAGGAAGCCTATCGGGAGGTTTGAGAGTGCTGCTGATATAGGTCAAGTTTAACCCACAGGAAGGGAAGGCCATTGAAAAGACTGCAGATTGGAGGCTGTCAGGTCAGGCGTGTGTTTTAAAACAGTTCTAGCAGCAGAGTGGAGAAGGGGTTGAAAAGCGGAGGGTACTAAGTAGGGTTCTGAGCTCCCCCCACAAGTGGGTTCTCTGGAAGGGACATGGTCGAGGCCTGGCCTCAGGCCCTGCAGTGGGGAGTATCTGAGAGCAGGTCAGAGAGGTTTCGCAGAGGACTGCCAGGGCTTGTTCAGTGACTTTCTGGGAGGCATGAGCAGTAGGAGGGGCCTGAGGGGAGGACCAGGAGGGGGAGATGGAGCAGTTGCACATTTGATGAAGATGACTGTGGTCTGTGAGCCTCCCAGGTAGACATACCCAGCAGCTATAAAAACTCCTGAAGTCTGGGGAGGAGTGAGGGCTGCAGAGGCTAGGGGCTCACTCCAGGGCGAGGGCAGCCCTGACTGTTACTGGCTGGCTCCCAGGCTACCGTGGGCTGTGGCGTTTGACCGGCTCTCTGCCATTAAAGCCGAAGGCCAGAGGGGCATGTAAACTGGTAGTATTCACACGACCTTGTGTTTTTTGTGTCTCCCAGTTCATTTGTGATTAATGTGGAGCCAGTGGTGTTGCTCTCTGCCTGCCTTGCCATGCACAATTCTGGTGCTCAGGACGCTGGCACTGGCCTCCCTCTGCAGCCTGGCCTTCGCCAACTCGGGGGGACATGGGGTTGATTGCTTCCCCCTGTTCTGTGAGCCCAAAAATGCCTTCCCCAGAGCCTGCCTTGCCTTACTCCTTCCCAGAGGTTTGCTGGATCAGAAAGACAGCATAGAAGGAGTGTTCATTTATAGCATCTTTGTTTATTTAACCGCATTTATGAAAGACCTGCTGTTCTACCATTAGCTGATATTTGGGTCGCCTTTTATTGTTTATGGAGCGCTGCTTGTCTTTCCTCTTACATAGACCCCACCATGACCTTGTGCAAGGTCAGCCTTAGTTTTCAGATGAGGACAATCTAAGACTCAGGTTTGGCAGTTTGTCCAGAATCCTGCATTAGCCATCAAGCTCAGGCTTAGTGTGGTCCAGAAGCTTCATGCTCTACAGTAGCTGTTTGCACTCAATGCCCAGGGAGGCACCAGGGTGAGGGGAGCACAAATCTGGCCTGAACATAGATCACTCTATGTGCCGGTGCATTCAGTCACAGATGAGTTAACAGGAGCACAGCTAAGGGAGGCTGAGTGCCCCAGAGTCCTGCCGCCAGAGGGAGAGGACGATGGGGCCGCAGGCAGCACCAGGGGTCAAGGAAGACTGGGCCCTGTGGGGGTTTAGGATGATTTTCAGATCCTGAGTTCTGGCTTTGTTAGTGTGTCGAGGGCAGTCTTGGCAGCCTTAGTCTGGAAAGGAGTCCGTCCCAACTCTAGGCTCTCAGTCCCAGGTCCGTGCTGTAAGGGGAGGTTCATGCTCGATGCTTTTTTTTTTTTTTTTTTATTGTGAAGTGGCAAATAGAGAAACTCTCAGTGGATAGATAATGGTAGCCAGGTTTTGGAATGACCTCCAACTCCCAACTGTGCTTTAAATGCCTGCACAGTTGCCTTGTGGGGATGGTGACGTTCTGAGCCTCACTCTCTTAGCCTGTGGGCATTGGGGCGTGTGGTCTTCAGAGCAGGTTGACCAGGAGAATGGGTGGCCTCTTGCCCACTCAGCGGGAGAAACCAGAGTGCAGCTGATGGTTAATAACAGGCCCTGTCCTTCTCCGAATCAGGGGCTGACCTGGAAGCTTTTGGCCTCCCTGGGAAGGAAGGAAGGGGGCCTTCCCTTTTTACAGTAAGGCAGGATGGAGGCTGAGAGTGAGGCGGCTTCTCTGGGCACCCTGCAGCAGGGAGCCCATCGGGCCTAGAAGCCTGAGCCCTAAATGCCGCCCCCTGCTGGCCTTGTGCATTCACACATGTGGCCATGTAGCACGTGTTGCCGACAGTCCTACCTGGTACGGGGCCCTGGGAATGCAGAGGCCAGCTGACTGGATCCCATTCTCCTGTTTAGCTCATGTCCCAGCACAGACCAGAGGGAGTAGGGACACTAGCCCTGTGACATCCAGGGCTACCTACAGGGAGAGGTGCCCAGGCACTAGCGCTGGTGGGTGCAGAAGGAGGATGTGTGTGGCGTACCTGTAGTGTAGCTAGCAAGGGGGAACGGTTCGAGAGTGGGGTGGGGACAAGGTCCCCTGGAACCAAGCAGCCAGAGCCTAAGGGCCTTGCGTGCTCTATGCCATGATGGGTCTGTCCCGAGTGTGGTCTCTCCAGCTCACGCACTGGACTCTAGAGGTTTGGAAGGCTCATTGTAAGTGTGTGGGTGTTATTTTAGTCTAACAGAGAAAGCAGTGAAACCATATAGGTAACAGTTATAGGCCCAGGAGACAAAATGGAACTAGAGTCCAGGGCCTCCACGGCCAGCTGGTGGACCTGGGGCTGTGACCAGCCCTTTTGTGTCTCCATTGTCTGTATTTGTAAAAAGAGGCTAAAGATAGTGCCTCCCTGAGGAGGTACTTAAGAAGAGGAGTGTGCATAGCACAGGCCTGGTACGTGGTCCTCACCTAGCACATGGGAACTGTCTGAAGGGGGCTTTTGAAGAGCGTTGTCAGCAATCCCTACTGCCTTTTCCGAAGGCCTGTGACGTCATACACTCCTTTTGTACTTACAGAATTCTGAAAGAAGGGCAGGAAAGTGCAGGGATCGGGAGGAGGGTGGGAGCTGGCTATGTCCAGGGGCATATCCTAGCGCAGGAAGTAACTGGGGTAACTAGCTAGCTGGGCATGTGGGGCCCATGAGAGCTTGGTCAGGCGAGCCCAGGGCAGATGAGCACGCCGGGCTCTTGGTTAGCAGCAAGTGTGCCAGCACCATCCTTGAGGCTGTATGCATGTCACCTCTTCTGACTTGCACAGGACTCCATGAGGGCAGATGGTTGCCTCGTTTCAGAGATGGGGGAGCTGGGGCTCAGAGAGATGGTCATCTGCTAAGCCCCATCACTGGTGAGTCGCAGGACCAAGGATCCACTCACGTCTGTGTTGTCCCAGAGCCCGTGTAATTGTCATGAACCTGAGCTGCTAACTTTGAGGTCCTGAGGCGGGCAGAGAGGGCTAGAAGTCATGGAGAGTATGATGGGGCCCAGCACAGCACTCAATGGTAGGAGGGCACAGCAGTCACTGAGTGCTGGTCCTGTCCTCTCCGGTATCACACAAGAGTAGCCTGTCATCTCACTGAATGCCTCATGGTAGCTGGACCACAGGCGCCGGGAAACAGATGCTCAGTTGGGGTCGTTACAGGACTTGCACTCAGTGATTCAAACCAGGGTCCACATCAGGTCTGCTGGCGGTCTCTTCTCTCATCCTTGTGTCTCTGCAGCTGCAGGGGAAGCTGGGGGAGTGGGTGGGCAGGGCAGGGGGGTGCTGGTGTAGATTAAGCCTGGTGGGTGTTAGCCCTGGCTATGGCTCCGAATCACCTGGGATCTTTACAGAACTGCTGACCCCTGGACCCTGACCCAGACCAGTTCAGTTGGGATCTCAGGCAAGCTCTGCTCCTTGGGCTCGTAGACTTTGCCTTAAGCTCCCAGGGCTGGGAACCTTTGCACTAAGTGATTGATTTGATTCCTTCTAATTCCAGCTTCCAGTTCCATCTCCTTCTGTGGGCTGCTCACCTACTCAAACCACTAGCTTCCTTTCTCTTCCCTATTCTGCAGATACAGAAAAGATGGACTTTAGTGTGGTGTTGAGTTGAGGGGGAACGGACGAGGTTCTTACCCTGTTTTGTCTTCCCCACCGCACTTCCTCCTGTCTGAAGTTCTTTGTTTGTTTGTTAGATGAACACGCATATGGTACATCGTCTGCCTCCCTCCATCCTCTGTACGCCCCTGTGAGCTGGGGCCTTGTTGGTGATTATGCTGTGTTCCTAGGGCTTACCCCATTACAGATGTGAATATGTGTGTGTTGAATGAATGTCTCATGGTGGGATAACAGGCATGTCTGGTTATGCTGGCCTATTTTTTTAAAAAACTTAATAAACAGATTATTAAAGGACTTTTTAAGTTGGCATAGCATTTTGCTCGTGCATACCTGGCTGGTTGGCTGCGACTGTGTCTGCTTTAAGTGACTACTTCAGCTCTCCAAAGTGTTGGTAGACCTGATTGATCTGACTTTTCAGCAAAAAATGAAACAAAAATGTATGTTTCATAACCGTGTCTTAATGAAATCTCCCCCCCCTTTCCCTCTTTTCCCTTCTCCATTCAAAATGATTAAGAATGTTATACAAATGCCAAGGGAGAGAATGGTATAGAAGAGTGTCCAGATGGTAAAGACATACCCAGTAACGAAGAGCGTCTGTTAGATTTTAATAGGGTAAGTGGACTGTCCTCCTTACTAACTTACTAACGGCCACGTCCCCCTTGCCACTCAGGCTGGAGCCTGGGAGCCCTGGGAGCTCCCCCTGTCCGCCATCCCAGGCCACCCAGCTCTGTGGCCCTCAGCCCCTGCCTGCATTGCCTCCCAACTCGTCCGCTTACTGCCAAGGCTTCCCATACCCCTGTCCTCTCTCCCCGCAGTCTGTCCTTCCCCATGCTGCCACAGGGAACTTCTGCCTACCAGCCGGACCTTGTCACTCCCCCTGGAAGCCCTTGAGTGGGCACCACCAGAGAGGCCTTTCCCCCTATCTGGGGTGCTCCCTGGATGGACCCTGCCCAGTGTGGCACCATGGTCTCAGCCCCGGCACCAGGCTGCATTGGGTTTCTGCAGGCCTGCCTCCCCAGCAGGCCTGGGAGCCCCCATCAGGCAGGCAGGTGGATGGGTCAGAGGGAACGCATCTCTCTTCTCCATGTCCTATGAGGGCTTTTCCCCCAAAGCACCCTACAGTGTTGGCGCCCACGGGCCTCTCCTTCCCTACCTTGATGAATGGCGCCCTGCGGCACCCCGCCCCACCCCTGCTGCCACACCCCAGCCTGGGGGCCACTCTCTGGCCTCTGTGACCTGCACACACTGTCTGCCGGCCCTGCCGGCCCTGCCCGCCCCACCGGTCAGCCGTTGCACCTCCTTCCATCGCCCACACCCTGTCCAGGCCCCAGGCTGAGCATTCCCTTGCCAGTCCTCACAGCGCCCAACAGGTACCGTCACTGCACCCACCATTCGGCACAGACTTGGGACCCGGTCGTCAAGGCCATGCAGCCATGCAGCCAAGTGCAGACCTGAGCTGTGAGCCTCAGCTAGGACTCCGCGACTCCCGCTCCTAACCGTAATGGCCTTTTGTCACTGCACTCTGCCCACAAAAGCCTTGTGTGCTCTGCCCCTGCGTGCCTCTGGCCTCACCTCTCTTCTCCCCTCCTTCCTTATGGCCGTCTTTCTGCTGCTGCCTCGGGGTCCCAACAGGGATGGTGCTGCCATTTGGAAGTAGGGGGTGTTGTTACTATGACTAGGGGGTGCTGGTTACTCTGAGGACAGGTGGGTGGGGGTTCTTAGTTTCTGTGGTGGGGGTGTTGTTAGTTCCTCTGACTGGGGGACAGGGGTGCTGCCACTTACTGTGATTGGGGGGTGCTGGTTACTCTGGGTTTGGGACATTGCTAGTTACTGTGACTGTGGGGGACGTCACTGGTTACTTAACTGGCTGGGGGGCAGGGTGGCATGTTGCTGGTCACTGTGAGGGAAGGGGGCTTTGCTAATCACTTCGGGGGTGGGAGGAGCATTACTAGTTGCTATGGAGTAGGGAGGGTGGTGTTGCTAATTTACTCTGCCTGGGCTGGGGGAGCCTTGGTAGTTACTGTGACTAGGGAGGGGCTACCATTTGCATTCAGTGTCCGGGGGGGACAGAGATGCTGACCATCTGGTGTGTGGGGGACAATCCCACACAATAAAGAGTTTTTAGAACTCTGGCTCTGCAGCCCGGCCCCCAGGCTCCCAGGCAAGCTCTGGCTGTTCTTTGCACAGGCTTGCTTTCTAGCCTTCCGGTGAGGACACTTCTCAGAACTCCCTTCCCTGCCACAGCTGTCTGAAGTGTGTGTGTCCTGTCTCTGCCTCCCCCGTCGGCCACATCACCTGGTGTACCCCGCAGCGTGAAACTGTGTTGGTCAGTTGGCTTGTTGGGGGCTCTCCCGGGATGGGAGCCTGGGGAGGATGTGGCTGTGCCCACCTCCTGGTGGCTTCTGTGTGCTCGGCCTGGCCCCCACCTATGGTTGGCTCCGGACGTTGGTTTTGTGCAGCCCCCACATGTGGAACGTTTTGTCTCAGGGATTGAACATACAGAATTAGGACTTTGGACCCTTCACAGATCATGAAGTTGAGGTGTGGTGGGTTTTGCTTTGAAGCTGTGAGATGCTTCATACTCTTCAGCTCTCCCAGGAAAGCCAGTGATTTGCTCTATAACCTCTGTATTCACATAGCCCTTCTGAAAAAAAGTCTGGCTTTTGATCTGTTGAACACTGTTCCTTTAATCCCAGGTGTCTTCTGTTTATGAAGCGAGGTGTGCAGGAGAAAGAGATGCCGGAGCAAAATCCAACGGCTTCCACAGGAAGATCTACTCCAGCACCAGCTCCGGCTCAGAGGGCTCCGGCTCAGAGGGCGGAGGCGAGTGGGCGGACCCGGGCGAAGAGGAGCTCTTTTCTCGAACTCATCTCTAATCCTGCAGAGTAGTACAAATTATTTTTTGAGAGCGATATGTGATGGCAAATTACCCTTTTGTGAGGCCTGTTAATCTAAAGCAACAACTTAGGTTTCTTCTTCAATTAACTGATTCAGATCAGCAGTTATCTTTCTCTTCTTGCTTATTTTAGAGTTGAGGACAGCTATCCTGTTGAAGATTTTTTTGTTTTCCAAGCTGTTGAATTCTTGGCTATTTGAAATAGACTAGATTGTGTTGTCAAATCCAGAATGGGTGTGCATGTGCTTGTCTAGAAGCATCCCTGCTTTCCGCATCTTGGCCGCGGTTGCTGTCCTTGCTGCGGCGGCCGGGTCACTGTCACCTTAGCACCGCGGTGTCCGCAACCACTTCCGCTCTCCAGAGACTCGAGCTTTGGAACCTTTAGGCTTTGTTCTCTCAGAACTGGGACATAAATACCTCCCCCTGCAATGGATCGGGGCCTTTCTGAAGGCCAAAGGGAAGCATGGGTGACTCATCCACGATCTTCATTCAATCAGCTCTCATGTACATTTGACGTAGGAACCACAAGGTGTGCTTTTAGAGACTTAGAAAATACTGTGTTTTCTATCTTAGGATTCTCCCCCCGAAATATCATGGACGATACTATGGTTTGTGACTTTCTGGCTAACTGGAGGAGCCACGGCTGTGGGGTGTAGGGTAGCAGGGGAGGCAAAGCAGGGGAGGAGTGTACCCCTAGCCTCTGAAGTTGCAGTTACATTTACGCCAAAACACCCCTTTGGGGTCATTCGTGGTGAGGGTCTTAGTGGCAAATTATGATTTTTCTAGTGACCGCCGTTGAGTTGAAGCCTCCAGAACTCAAAATAACAAAGGTTTGGCATGTAGTAAAGGCCACCTCATCACCCCGAAGAAGCCCTGGCTGCTGCAGCTAGCCGCCGTTGTGGCTGTGATTTAGTAGAGCATAGATCTCATTTTGTGTTTGAGAGAATGTTCTGGGCAAGTTCTATGTGGTGGGTTGGGGGCGGGCAGAGAAATCATTTCTCCCAGACCCGTGTGATGGCTTCATGGGACTGGCTTCCCACTTGCTGTGGGGGCACAGCAGCCAGTCCATCTCCTGCGAGTCCTGTCCACTCAGGACGGCCGCCTCCTCGAGTTTTCACGCCACTGGGCAGCAGGTGAAGCTACGAGGAGCAGTGTTGGTAAAACCAAATTGTTTTTCTTTTTAAACCAGCTCATTATTTAAAAACAAACAAAACCTAATGTGTAAAATCAGTTTAGCATGTCTGTAACACCAGGAACGGCAGGAAAGCCTGACGTGGACGAGACAGCTTCACCATGAATCTTGGCAGGCAGTACACCTGTACAGTTCACTAGCTGGGAGCTGGAGTGGCTGAGAAATGTATGATTTGCTTTGAGCCCTGGGTTCAGTTGCCTATCTTGTAATTGAGAACACAGATGACTCCAAAGCTGTGGAGTCACCCCGGGTTCTGTGTGTCCTCACTGTGAGAAACCTGATGGACGGTTGGCTTGGATCTCACCACATGTCAGGGTTTGTTTTTATACAGCACATCTTTTGACACTTTAAAGAGTGTGCGTGTGTGTATGTGTGTGTGCGGGTGTGTGTGTGTGTGTGCGTGTAAGGTTTATGTTGCTGTTATTTATTTACAGACTTTATAAGGTTTTATGTATTTTTCTTTCTTCCGGGAGCTTCCTAAAAAGTGATTAGCATCTGCACTGAAATATAATTTAACAGCAAGGGCAAAAAAGAATTGGAAGTTGTAAATTCCTAAAATCACTACAGTGACGATCACTCTAGAAATCGTTGCTTATGTAGCAGAGACCAAATAAATATATTTCAGACACAACCTTTAGCTCAGTTGATTTTGGACAGCTGCTTTTTATCAAGACAGGGCTCCAGGTGGCAAGGGTGCCGACTTCCTTACGCACTGGCAGGAGGACATTGCACCTTCCACGGGGGTGGGGGTGGATTATAAATGGGCAAGGGGACTACCAGATTATGTATTTATTTGTTTTCATAGCTAAGTGGCTGAAGCCCTGAGGCTTTCAGCAACAGAGTTGAAAGTGTGGTTTTTAGTTTTGTGAATGGATGATCATAAAGAAAAAGCATTTTTTAAAAAGTTGGCAAAACGCTGAAACGCACTGTGGTATGAAGCGCATTGCATATCCATAGCACTGAAGTATCCGTTTTCCATTCCTGGGCTGAGATTTTTTTCCCCGTGGTTGTATTGTTCTGATTTCACGTACACCAGAGTAACTGATTTTTTGTTTTCTTGTGGAGTTAACACCAAATAAAAAATTCGAAAAACAGTTGGTTGTCTTTATTTATCATAGCAAAGAATCATTTATAAAGAGCCTCGGCCTTGTCTTAACTACCTGCGCCAGGATAAGATAGAGGTGCGCAAGTCCCATCATTCTGGATGAAGGGGATTTAGCTCGCACAGGCATTGCTCAAAATGCTGGCATGCTGCTTTGCTGGAAAAGGAGGGGGGCACCTGCTGATGAATGAGTCACTTTCCTTCAAACATACCACTACCACCACCCCACCTCCCACCTGAATCCTGCAAGAAACACAGCAGTTTTGTTTATAGGTGTAGACGAAACTTCATCCTTTTGTTCTGGAAAACAAGTCTCTATATATTAACACGATCAATTTTCATTGTAGAAAGAGAATTCAGTGTATTTTTAAAGTATAAGGGAAAACTCATCTGCGTGTCCATCACCCAGAGATGGTAGCTGCTACCATTCGTGCCCAGCGCCTCTCTAGACAGCTGAACGTCTGTGGGGCACTGTATCACAGGGTGATGCTACACCGGCTCTTCTGCAACTTGAGAAATAGGTCTTCACTCTGACGTCCTTTCATGGCAGTGACTGTAGGTGTAGGGAACTTTCTATAGCTCTATTACTCCGTTACAGAGATTTAATAGGTTCCTCGCTGATCAGCATTTAGAGTGTTCCTTTTCTGTGTATTCAGCATTCTGAGTAGCACTTCTGCGGACACCTGTAAACGTGTGTCCCGGTATAGTTGCTCCCAAGAGGAGGCTGCAGCCTGTGGGTTACCTTCTGCACACCACGATGTTCCAGCATCGCATGGAACCAGGAGGTCCTCCAGGGCCTCTGTTGGAAGTCGGACCTCCTTTGTCTCATCATGTGCAAGCTGATTCTCAGCGTTGGTTATTTGAGGCGAGTACTTATTTTCAGGTTAGCATTTGTCTTTCATCCGGAGCGGAGGACAAGTGGATTCTACACAGAAGCATTTCAGTGATGTTTTAGCCTTCTTTATTGTTTATGGTTTTGGGGATGTGTGGGCATGTTTTTAAATGCTTTCTTCACCTTAAAAGAGCATGAAGATACTACGCCTTTGTGTTTTTCTAGAACCCATATACTTAGAGTTGATTTTTTTTTTAAAGTTGTACGCCCAACATGGGGCTTGAACTCACAGTCCGAGATCAAGAGCCCCATGCTCCTCCAACTGAGCCAGCCAGGTGCCCCTGTAGAGTTGGCCTTTGAAACGTGTATTGTTTATAGGGAGCAAGGCTTAAGGATTCAGCCTCCTTGTCTGCCAGCTAGTTGGCCAGCTACCCAGTGTCACTTGTTGTCACTGACTGGGTGTAACCTGAGTCTTCGCTTCTGGGTATGGCAGCAGCGCCCAATTGGATGGAGGTGGCAGGGCGCAGTCCCTTCCCGGAACCACCTGAGGCAGGACTGGAGGGTATTTGTGCAGCAAGGTGTTCCCCTACGTGGGAGCGTTCGCTGGTCCATAGGAGGGGTGTCTTGTGGCCCCCTTTGACTGTGGTGAGCCTGCTTGCTTCAGCGGTGCCCCACACCTGCAAGAGCAGGGTGGGGGTACTGGGCTAGATTGTTGCTCTGTGCATGTAGTCACCTGGAAATTGGGCTCTGTCTCCAGGAATCATGACATCACAGCTTAGTCCTTTTCAACCAACTGGTGTAAAGCCCTCTTTTTTTTTTTTTTTAATTTAGGAAAAAAAAAATTAGTGGGGGGAGGGGAGAGTCTCCTCCCTGCTGAGCGCAAAGCCCTACATGGGGCTCCATCTCACACTCTGAGATCTCATGACCTGAGCTGAAATCAGGAATCAGACGCTCAGCTGATGGAGCCCCCCCCCACAGGTGCCCCTAGAGCCCTCTCCCTAAATGAAATATTTATTCTAGGTGTAGAGCCACTGCTCTTCTGGCTAATGCTGCTGCTCCTGTCACTGCAGATGCCACCCCTGGCAGACTCTGGGCACGTGGGGTACGTGGCTGAGCAGTGCCCGGGGGGCCTGTGTCTGCATGGCTATCTTAGGAACTTGAAAGCAGCTAGTGGATGGATGGCATCATGGGCAAGGCACTGTTGTGAGCACAGAGTCCAGGAAAGGAACTCCTGCTTGAGAATCCGCCACTAGCCTTGCGTCACCGATGTGGGTAGAGGATTGCCAGGGACGGTTGCCCCACTTTACTGAACTAGCAGTGACTGGCAGTGACATCACCACGTAACCGCTTGGATGGTGACCGCATGTCTGCTAGTAATAGGGATGGAGGGGAGGGCATCTTTCCGGGCGTTCGGCCTTGTTCAGGACAACCCTGTGAAGTAGGTGCACCTGCCCCATTTTATGGGCGGGAAGACTGAGGTACCTGCTGAAAGGTGGAGATGAGGTTCCAAGTCCGTGTAAGTGGAGATCACAACAGTACCTCCCATAGGGTCTATAAAGCTGATAGCACGGTGGTGCAGCCAGAACACAGAGTCAGCGGGACGTGGTCCCATCCTGGGGGTGTCCTGGGGGTGTGGCCAGGAAAGAAGCAAAGCCGGAAGTGCAAAGGAGAAGCTGCCACACCTCAGTGGGTAACTCTCAGAAGCAAATCACATCCACAGGCTGCCTCTTTCTTTCCTCTTCTCCCCCACAGAAGGTTGGGGGGGCATTGCTTGCCTCAGGGTCAGGCCCTGCTGAGACCTGTGCCCCTGAGTGCTGCAGTCCCAGGTGGTGTTGGGAGG
Source organism: Canis lupus familiaris (assembly GCF_011100685.1). Classification (NCBI taxonomy): domain Eukaryota; kingdom Metazoa; phylum Chordata; class Mammalia; order Carnivora; family Canidae; genus Canis; species Canis lupus. The sequence continues at coordinate 59,506,534 of NC_049224.1, forward strand.
GTGGGGGCGGGGCTCAACACAACAGGTGTCCAAGTCTGGGGTAAAGGGACAGGCACATGGCCTACTGGGGTTCAGCCAGACCCTGGGTCTGCCACTTCCTGTCCAGGGGACCTGTTTGAGGAGATGGACGAGGCCCGGCCCTTGGCCTGCCACCCAGCGGGCCCTGCCTTCCCCGCACCCACCCTGCAGTCACCGATGGGGACGACAGCCCTCAGTGTGCAGACGGGAAGGCTTAGGTGAGCTGGTCCTCCTCTGTCTCCCAGCCCTGTGCCCCCAGCTGTGCATTCCAGCAGGGAGGCTGGTGACAGGCAGGTAAAGCTTCCTCCTCCCCTGGCCCGAGGACAAGCTCCGGAGTGGGCATGCCTAGCTTTCCCCATCCACCTCCTCTCCCCCTGCACACGCTTTTCTCTGTCCCCTGGGCCCCTGCTCCTGGGCCCCTGGGGGCTCCTGCTCTGACACCCCTGCTGCCTCAGCTGTAGCATGCAGACATATGCCCCCCCCCTCAGGGCCCTGCCCAGCAGTCCCGTCTCGTCCAAGGCCCTGGGCCGAGTCTGCTGCTGGCTCCTCACTCCCGGGTCTGGGGCCCACCTTCCCACCACTGTGGCTTCCCCTCCTCCATCGCCCCAGTCCCTCCTCCTCCAGATCCCCAGGCAGAGCGAAGAGCCTCCACAGGAACCTGTCCCACTGTCCCCTCGAGGGCTCATCGAGACCCACTGCAGGCCTGGCCTGGGGACAGCACAGGGCACCCCAACGCCTGGTGGGAGAGGCCGCTGGTCCAGCCTGGGGCGGCTTCAGGGTACATTGTCCCTTTGCCGAAGAGGAAGCAGCATTGAAGGGGCCCCAGCCCGAGCACTCCAAACCCCAGGGTTCCCAGGGGTCACTGAGGGCCTTGAGCAAGCCCCTCACCCCTCTCTGGGCTTGACTGTAGCTCTTCTTACAGGCCTGGGGCCCCAATTCCTGTCGGTCACAAGTGTCACACATACCCACGGCATCCTCCCACAAACCGCAAGCTGCAAGCCAGCGATAACGGACAGCCCAGCCAGCCCTGTGACTCTCCTGCTAGACCGCTGGCCGTGCCCAAGCTCCCAGGCCTCCCTCCCCCCCAGCGATCACAGGCCTGGGAGCTGCTCAGAGACACTGGGGATCCCCAGCCAACAAAACCCAATAGCAGCAGGCCTGGTCCTTGACTCTGCACTGCATGGCACTCGTGCCACTGGTCCCTGCCCCACACACCTGCCTGTACCTGTGTCAATGCCCTGCCCTGGAAAACTATGTCTGCCGGGCAGCTCCCCCAGGGCATGAGGCCCTAGCCAGAGTGTTGGGTGAGCCTCTTTCGTGTATTTGGGTGCCTCTGGGCTCTTCCTCCCCTGCTCTCTCCCCACCTTTCCAATGTGCCCAGACTCCCACCCCCTACCTGCACTTCCCCTTCCTGAGTGGTGGAGGAAGTGAGACACCTGGACCTCTGGGTGACTTCCTCATGCTGAGCCTGGGTCCCCCACTCGCACATGCTTCCCCCAGGCTTAATGCTATCATGTGTGACACTGTCATCTGAGTGAGGCTGGTGAGTGGTGGAGCCTTGCTGCCTAATGACTTGCCATGCCTTGACCTTAGTGAGTCCTCACAGTGGAAATGGGGGCTGCAAGTTGAGGTCTTTTGGGGTTGGGGTGTCTTCATCTTGGCATTAAGCTGCTAATTAGGAAAAGAGGTCTTTGGACCTTGGTCACAAATAGAGTTTGAAAACATTCAATCAACAGATAAGTATCAAAATCCTACTATGTGCTAGGCCATAAACCCGATGCTAGTAATACATTTTATTTTTCTAAATCAGTAAAACTCCTGCGGCCCCAGTTCTCTGGGAAGGAAGGCCTCACAGTGTCCTCTCTCATCTCTCCTAGATAAACTTCAGAGGGTCTCTCCAGCCCACCTGAGCCACGACCATTCTCGAGGGCTCTGAAGGAAGGTGTGAGTCCAGGCAGCCCTCCCCATCAGAAGGCTCTTCCTTGTCTTACCCCCCAGATTTCCCTGCCAGGCAGTCCCTCCACCCCACCCGGCCCTGGGGTCACTCGGCCCTGACCAGCTGGGCAGCCTTGCCAAGGTCATGCAACATCTCTGGGCCCAGCACAAGGAGGAGGGAGGTACAACCATCCATTCTATACACTTGGTGGGGGGTGGGGCCCTTCCTGCAGAACAAATTACACATTTCATCTGGGAGAGACACACGAGGCTCCATCTCTACCCATCACCCTGCAAATGGGCTGCTGACAAAGTGATTTCCTTCATGGCAGCCTCTGGCTTTCCGGCTTGGCTACAGATCCTGGAGAGTTGGGGACACCGCTACCTGGGCACAGCCTCCCCAGGCCTGGAAAATGGCTGGGGTGCACAGTGGGGAGCTTCCACCCCCCCACCCCCCCAGGCCTGTGGACAGGGTGGCTGTGCGGAGCAGCTGGTGGAGCCCAGCACTGGGGCCAGACTGCCGGGCTCTTCATTAGCTCTGGCTTTTGCCATGTGGGCTTCTGTAAGCCATTTGCCCTCCGGAGCCTCAGTTTCCTCCCTCTGCAAAACTAGAAAAGTAAGACCTACCACCAGGCTGAGAAGGAGTAATGTGCCTGCACATATGGGTGGTGCGTAGGTGTTAATTCCCTCTGCAGTGGCCACCAAAGCCAACTGGTCAAACCACCCCAGAATCTCTGGTTAGTCTGTCAGAGTCTCACCAGTGGTGTCCAGGTGGGTATGGTGGGGGTGAGGGCCCTGATTCACGAAGTCGGGAGGGGTCACTTTGTGAGGGACTTTGAAGGTCTCTTGGGAAAGGTTCACTCTGGAGGTAGCAGGGAGCCTAAAGGCATGTGAACAGGGCCACCATCTGTGTCGCGCATAGAACAGTGCTGAGGTTGGATAGGGATTTTAGAATCAGCTGATGCATAATAGTCTTCTAGAACTTTTATAGCTTTTAAAAGAGGCTTGGCGTGGCATTTGCTCCCTTCCCTACAGTTTGATGAGCACCGCATGCTGATGTGAATGGAGCTCTAGCCAGGTGACCACGCCTTGGCTTAGCCAGGTGCTACTGCTGACCTATGGGGTCTTATGCAAATCACTCCCCTGCTCTGACCCGTCTCCTCATCTGGAGAAAAATCACTCAGAGATAATCAGTCTGCCTCCAGCATGGCAGCGACTTTGGCTATTCCATCCTGGATGGGAAAGCCCTTTGTGAACTGTGTGCGAAGGAGCATTAAAATCATAACTGCAAAATAAAAATCATAACTGCATTACAACGAAAAGTAACAGGTCTCAACACTCTGCAGCCCTAATGACGGCAGTAAACCAGCAGCTGGTGATGCTGACAGCACAGGGCCTGCTAGTCCAAGGTGACTTGGCTCAAAGTGAGGGGAGCCATCCACTCCGGGTGGGACATGTAAGAAGTGCACACTTGGACTCTGGGAGGGACCCCTGGCCCTGCCTCCATCCCCAACACAGAGCTTCCCAAGACCCACTTCAGACGACTCGGCCAAATGTCCTCAGGGGGGCAAAATTGCCCTTGACTGGGAACCACTGCTTGAGATAAAAGTCTGAATTTATAGGAAATAAGGGTGGAGGGAGCTCATTGAATGCCACCAGCAGGCTGTAACCAGCCAAGTCCATTGTGCGGAAAATTCTACAGGACAAGCGATCCGGTGTCACCCACAAATACACAGCACAGGAAAAACGAAGGCAAGATCTATCTAGATTAGAAGAGAGTGTATGAGATCTTCTTCCGAGCAGTTTGTGGCCTTTGGATCCTGATTTCAACACGATAAAAAGATATTTTTATTATTTTTTAATTTTGAAATTATTTATTTGTTTAAAAGATTTTATTTATTTATTCATGAGAGACACAGAGAGAAAGAGGCAGAAACTCAGGCAGAGGGAGAAGCAGACTCCATGCAGGGAGCCCGATGTGGTACTCGATCCTGGGACTCCAGGATCACGCCCTGGGCTGAAGGCAGATGCTCAACTGCTGAGTCACCCAGGAAATCCTATTTAAAAAAATTTTTTTTAATATTTCATTTATTCATGAGAGACAGAGAGTTGGGGGCCTGATGTGGGACTCGATCCCAGGGCCCCGGGATCATGACCTGATCCAAAGGCAGACAGTCAACCACTGAGCCACCCACGCGCCTTAAAAAGACCTTTTTAAAGATCATTAGAAATACTGAGGAATTCTTGTTAAATTGGTCAGGTATGCAGGCAGTATTGTACCTACACTTCAGGAAGGACTGACCGTGTCTGTGATGGGGGTGACACCGATGAGACCATCATGGTCCCCAAAGTGCTCTTTACCTCTTCACCGGCTTCAACCTTTGTCTGCTGGTAATCGAGACACATAAACGTGACAGGAAAAAGCTCAGGCACTGGAGATGTGCACGAACTAGCTGTGATCTGAGCTATACTGGAAAGGGCTCAGGGGAAACCGGACACAGCAGCATGAGGCGGGGGCCGTGGGCCTAGGGGCTTCACTGTAACCTGCACCCTGCTTTGTACAGATTGGACTTTTTCCATCATTAAAATTGCTCGAAAGATGAAAACAAGTCTGTCAGAAGCAGGAAAAGTGGGGTTTTCGCTCAGCAGTGGAGCCCAAGGGGGGGTCAGAAGGGACCAATGTGGCCTCCTCCCCCCCACCCCTGCCCTAAGGTGAGCCCCCCTTCAGGTGAGGCCCCCCAGTCCGGCCCTCCTCTGGGAGCCACTGCGCTCCTCCTAGACGCAGATCCTGAGGGACAGGGAGCACCGCCGCCCCGCCCCGCCCGGTGGAGTCTGCAGTGGGGAGGGTGCTCCCGCAGCGCTCTCAAAGGTCCCACTGCTTCGGGTGGGCCAAGCATAAAATGGGCATCCAGACCCTACACGGGTTGCCCAAAGCCTTGCTGAGCTTCCCGCCAGGGCCAGGTTGATGTGGTGGAAACAGAGGGGCCTCCCAGCAGGCGTGCTATATGCACCGCCCCCATCGTCACTCAGGTGTAGTGAGCCGCACACCTGGGATGGGGCCCCCAGTCTCCTGGCTCTGAGCCTGGGCCTCTTTCCTCACCCTACTGGTCTCCCTGCCTAAGCCCCAGGGGCACTAGAGGGGCCCTCTTGGGCTTCTTCTATGTAGAAGAACATAGAAGAAGCTTATGTTCAGTTCAGACATCTGCTTGGAGCCCTGGTGGGGAGCTGAGGCAGGCTGGGTGGACTCTGTGTCCCTCAGAATACAGACTTGAGTCCATGTGCCCTGGAAGCACTCACTCACCTCATCTGAGTGCTGCTGCCTGTGTTCCCTCCTATACACCTCCCTGATCCCCCTCCAGCCCTCCTCTCTCCAGGGGCCCCATCTGCCCAAGTCCTCCCAGGAGCCCAAGGATGTAGCAACCCAGGGTCATCTCCGTTTTACAGGTGAACAAACCAAGGCTCAGAGAGGGGTGAGTGTTGTGTGGGTGTGCCCCCCGACCCAGGGGCAGGAGGTGAGTTCACTCGATAATATGGTGGCCCAGAGCAGTGCTCTGGAGCTAGAGGGCCTAGGTTCAAATCCTGCCTGTGTACTTAGCTGCTGTGGGGCCTTGGGCTCGAAGGTCCCCCGGCCTGAGCCTCAGTTTCCTCTCTGTGACAAAGGCAGGTGCCAGGATGAAGGGAGTGGACATATTCCTGGTGCCGGGCTCAGTATGGCTTTGCCGTTTGCCCTCCTGGCTGTGGGACCTGGGGGACTGTACAGAGACCCTACAAGGCAAGAGTGTATCTGAGAGGGTGGCCTGGAGATGAGCACAGGTGTAAGCGGGGTGGGATGGTGTGGGCAGTACCTGGGGTAATGTCAGGAGCCACTCACTGGATGACCAGGAATTGGAGCAAGAAGGGAGTCGGGGGGGTTCTGGCTACAGGGCAGAGCAGGTGCAAAGGCTCATTTGTGAGGACAACCCCAGGTAGTTGTGTGAACCCGGAGAGCCCTCAGGCCCAATGACAGAGGCACATGTGTGGCCAGGAGGGGTGCCCCTCGGAGGATCATAGTGTGTGAGGAGGAGCTGCTCCTGCACTCTCCTCTTGCAGCATCCACATGGGACCTGACCCCGCAGCTTCCAAACCGGGCTGTGCTTTCTGATGGTGACAGCAGCAGGCAACTGGGTGATGTCTTTAAAAAAACAAGGCTATTTGGCTCAGTGGTTGAGCATCTGCCTCTGGTCAAGGCGTGATCTCCGGGGTCCTGGGATTGAGTCCCACATTGGGATCTCTGCAGGGAGTCTGCTTCTTCCTCTTCCTGTGTCTCTGCCTCTCTCTCTCTCTGTGTCTCTTATGAATAAATAAATAAAATCTTGGGATCCTTGGGTGGAGCAGCGGTTTGGCACCTGCTTTTGGCCCAGGGCGCGATCCTGGAGACCCGGGATCGAATCCCAGGTCGGGCTCCTGGTGCATGGAGCCTGCTTCTCCCTCTGCCTATATCTCTGCCTCTCTCTCTCTCTCTCTCTCTCTCTCTCTCTGAGTGACTATCATAAATAAATAAAAATTTAAAATAAATAAATAAATAAAATCTTTAAACAAAGCAAAAACACAAGACTACTTGGAAAATCCCACTGTGCTGTGCAGGAGTGTGGAGACTCACCCTGGCCACTGTTCCCTTCATACCTAGAAACTTCAAGACGTCTGGCCCTGGACACCTCGAAAGATTCACTAACCAGGAGCCCACAGGGGGTCTCCTGGGTCTCCCCCCTCGCCCCAGCAAGGCCATGCATTCCCTAATTTGCAGGGTCTCTTGGTTTCATTATAAGCTCACTTTTTCCCATAATTTCCATGAGATGCTCTGGGAATGAATGACCTTTGATTTGGGGCCAGGTCCACCTGGGTTCACTGTTCCCAGTAAAACGGGGCAACAGTTCGGCATCATAGGGGTCACTAGGGTGGCTAGAGACGCTGTCACAGAGGGTGGGTCACACAGACCACAGTCACGTTGCTGTGTTGGGCTGTCTGGCTGTGCATGGTCTCCCTAACCTCTTGCAGCATGAGCGCTGAACAGGTCTTGCTTTGCTTATCTTGAGGCTTTGAGAAGAAGGGCCCTGGACACAGAGCCCTCATCTGATGGTTTACTGTGCTTCTCAAAGTCTGCTGGTTATCCAGCAGTGAGTATCTTAGTACATCATCATTAGATAGATAGATAGATAGATAGATAGATAGATAGATAGATAGATAGATAGATAGATTTTATTTATTTATTCATGAGAGACACAGAGAAGGCAGAGGGAGAAGTAGGCCCCCTGCAGGGAACCTGACATGGGACTCGATCCCAGGACCCTGGGATCATGCCCTGAGCCAAAGGCAGATGCTCAACCACTGAGCCACCTAAACATCCCAGCATGTTGTCATTATAAACAGAGCATATACTTGTGGGGAAATCTAAAAGTTTCTAAATATATAGGGACAGAAGACAATCAGGTGTGTTCCAATATTCATATCAGTGTTTCTTTCTCTTCATGCCTGTAGATGATACATATTCCATATTCTTTCATTATACTTTATTTAAAATTCAGTATTACCCTTATAACTTAAGCATTTCTCCTGTGCTGTAATAAATTCTTTAAACATTTCTTAATGGCTGCATATAAGTCTCTCCATTTAATCTTCCCTCATGATCGGGCATTCATGTTATGTCCATTTCACTATTGCAAATAACACCAGTGAACATCTTTCTTAGAATAGTTTTTGCCTGAATTTTGGGATAAAAATAGCTCCTTTCAAGTGTACCAATAGACCGGAGACATTCTGTGTGTTACACTTGTTTTCTTTCGCTTCCTCCTTGGCTGGAGCCATGCCTTCTCTTGTTCATGAAAGTGTTGCTACTAAAAGTTCTGCCTCCCTGCATTCACGGAGTTTAATTGACTGCAGGTAGGAAGCTTGTGAGTGCACTTGTTAAAACTGCCAAATACCAGTTGATGGCTCTGGTGGTGGGGATCTGAGTGCTGCTTCTTGCCCCCAAGTGCAGGGGCTTGTTGGTGGCTTCCCTGGTCCATTCTGACACCTTTCCATCTTTGTGTCCCTGGCTGTCTTCTCTGGGCCTGAGGGTATGGGAAGGCTGACCTCCAGTGCTCCTGGGCATTCCCTGCCTTTTTTTTTTTTTTTTTTTTGATATTTTATTTATTTATTCATGACAGACACAGTGAGAGAGAGAGAGAAAGAGAGAGAGGAGAGAGAGAGAGAGAGAGAGAGAGAGAGGGGCAGAGACACAGGCAGAGGGAGAAGCAGGCTCCATGCAGGGAGCCTGATGTGGGACTCGATCCCGGGTCTCCAGGATCAGACCCTGGGCTGAAGGTGGTGCTAAACCGCCGAGCTACCCGGGCTGCCCTCTGCCTCTGTTTCTATTTATTTTAAATTTCTTATTATATGGCTCAGTTTCCAGAAGCATCAAAAGAACTGCAAATTCCAGGCATTGTTTTCCAAGAAGTGAATGCCCCACTTCTGCGGTGAAGGAGTTAACACTCCAAGGAGTAAAGGCAGAAAGGATAAGCTTTCTGGTGGATTTCTGAAAACGCTTGGGCTGAGGAGAAACTCGTTTTTGGAATAAATGGAGGCTGTGCGATCTGCCTTTGACCTGTGGGGATGGTCTGGCCCTGGTGGCTCTGAACAGAGGCTGACGACAGGGAGGCAGGGAGGGAGGAGGGTGAGCGGGCAAGGCCTTCTGGACAGCGGAGAACAAGCAGCGAACCGTGGACTGAACAGCCTCCCTGCGCAGCGCTTGTCTCCTTACCTGCAAAATGCGAATCACTGTGCCAGCCTGGCAGGTTATGGGGCTCGACTGTGGTAATGGCATGCAACAGCCAGGACAGCACAGGGCACCTGGGATGGCTACAGGTACAGGTGCAGCTGTGAGCAGCATTTATGCATCCATTCAACAAATATTTATGGAGCTCACATTCAGGGGGCTGGGGAAGTCAGGAGCAAAACGTGTGTTTGGGAGACTTGATCCCTGTATCTCCTGAAAGAGATGCAAAGGGGTTTTACAGGACAAGAGGCCTCCGACCTCATCCTGTGCCCACCTCCTACCCCACCTACACTTTGGGCCCCAATTTTCGCCTCTGAAGGATGGGCTTGGGGACCTGTAGGGGTCCTGACACTGTGCTTGTGACCCTTCTGGGGTCTGCATCTGGTCAGTTCATTGTTTTCCTTGCAAGATGTGGCTGAATTTGTGAAGTGACATGTCCATCTGCCCCTCGGGACTGGGGACCTGTGAGGGCAGGAACTCTGGGCTGTCAATCACTCCTGTGTGGCCAGGGCCCAGCAGAGGGTGGTTTCCATGGATATCAGGCACCTGCTCCTGCTTTTGAGCCCAGGGAGGCTCAGAGGTCAGATGTGAGTCCCTCCGTGGGCTGTCTGGGAGGCTCATGTGCCCCCTCACCTTGGCCGGTTGACAACACACTTTGTGCACATTGTATGACAGGGGAGGTGCCAAGAGCTCCCCAAACGTGCCACAAACTTACAAAGCCAGGCAATTTTTTACATTTACCTGTCACTGCCACTTACTTTGTCTCTAATCCTCACACATCTTGGGTGGCGAAGGTGCCGTAAGCCTTGTAGATGGTGAAAGGCTTCTGGACACAGCCAAGGACCGGTCAGTCAGTGCTGGGCCTGGCACTGAGCAGAGGACCCTGACAGCCGGTGCTTGTCTACATCAAGCAACAGCTTGGCAGCCCTCAAAGGAGCAATGCTGCTGAGAATCCTGTGGATCTCGGGGTTCAGTCTGCACGACTTTGCGAAGGCAGTCAGCAGTGAGGCAGCAGAGGGGGACACGGCACTGACCACCCTGCCACAGTTGTCTCTGTGTCACAGATGGGTGCTGGGAGGCGCCGAGGGTCTCACAGGTGACACAAGTGTGGATGCCCACACAGCTTATCTTGTTCCTTGTATTTTTAATTGTTTGGCACACTGAGGGTGTAAGTGTCTGATGGACCCCAGGGAGGGACTCTGTGCTGGGGCAGGGAGCAGGGCGCGGGCGGCAGGATGGGGAGAGGGTGAGGAAGAGGCAGACAGAGGGCGCCAAATGTAAATCTGTGGGCCATAATTTTTTTTTTTTTTGGTTCTGGATTCAGAACAATGGTTCCCAGTCATTGTGGGGCTTTAAAACCCTAGGACTCAGAATGAGGGCAAGAAGGGATTTGGGGGAGGTGCAAGGAACACTGTAAACGCAGAGTTATTAATCCTATTTATTACACTGCTAATTAAGTCAGGCCTGAAGCAAGTCTGTACTTTCTTGTTAGTGTTTTCTAAAAATAAATGGAAATGGTGTTGGGGTTTGAAGGAGACCCAACATTTTTCCTGAAAACCACCCAGGAAAGTCAGCATTTGTAAAGCTTCTGTTACGCACCAGGCACCGTAAAGGGTGTTAATATATTCTCTTAAGAGACTGCCACTTAACAATTTCTCACCCCTCCTGCCATCATAACCAATAGTAGGCTCTAAGAGTTTTTACCCCTAGGACTAGCTCGCAGGCAGGAGAAACAAGGTTTATGGCCATGGCTGGAACAAATGCATCTTCCAGCACATGCTTCTAGATGCCTTCTGCAAAGGAGAGGCCATCCTCCGGCCCCTGACCGCTCTCCCAGTTCAAATCCTCCTTCCGATCCAGCTGATCCAGCTCTCTGCCAGTGACAGCCCTCAGGCTCCGGGGTGCCAGCCACTGAGGCTTGTCCTCTGCTCTTGCCGGCCCCGGAAGAGAACGCAACAATAAGTGCCGACCAGGTGCCAGGCCCAGACGATAAACCCGCCCTGGCGCCGGCAGCCTAGACCCTCGGGGGCTCCGCGCGGCGCTGGGAGGCGGTCGGGGAGGGCGGCTGGCTTCCGACCCTCGGCTCCGGTCCCGCCCTGGGGCCCGGGGCGTGACCTCATCGCCCACGCTGCACGGCTTTATCACAGACCCGGCCTCTGCTTCTGCACTACTGACCCCAGAGAGCGCACAGAAGCGTGAGGCCAGGGGTCCCCACACTGCACCCCACTGTCTCCGGAAGCCGTGATTTAACGCGCACCGGAGTCGGATTCCCCAAATCCTTCGGCAGCACCAAAGTGCAGCCAGGTGTGGGAACTCCGGCGCGAGGCACCATACAACAGCTGCTCCCGGGAGAACCGGCGGAAAGGCCCGCTTCACAGGCCGAGAGACTAAGGCCGGGCCGGGCGGCCGCCGAAGCCACGTCCCCCGGGCCGCACGTCCCGGGCCGGCCGGCCGCTCCGCACAGCTGCCCGGGGCCAGGGGCGCCCATCGATGCGCTCCGCCGCTCGGCTCCCCAGGCCTGGTCCCTGCCCGCTCGCGCCCCTTCCCCCTCCCGGCCGCTTCCCACTTCCAAGATGGCCGCGGGTGGAGCCGACCAGGTACGGAGGCCCCTGGCAGGTGTCCCCGGGGCCGGGCGGACCCGGAGTTGCCCTCCGGCCTCCCCTCGCGGCTCCACTGGGCCCTCGGGAGAGGAGAGGGGCGGTGACGGCGCTCCGGAACCCGCGGGCGGCGGGCGAGCGGCTGAGGAGTGGCAGGCAGCAGGGAGAACGTCGAGCGCGAGCAGCGGTGGCGGCGGCGCGGCGGGGGGCGGCGGCCGGGCGGAAGAGCGGCGGCCGCCGGCAGGGGGCGGGGCGGGGGCGGGGCGGCGGCCGGGCGGAAGAGCGGCGGCCGCCGGCAGGGGGCGGGGCGAGCCGAGGGCGAGGGGCGAGGGGCGGGGCGCGGGGCGCGGAGCGGGGCGAGGGCGCGGGGCGGGGCGAGGGCGCGGGGCGGGGCGAGGGCGCGGGGCGGGGCGAGGGCGCGCGCCGCTGTTGGCCGCGGGCGGCTCGCGCGCACCTGCCCGCCCGGCCCACCGCCTGCGGCGCGCCCCGCGTCCTCGTCGCGCAAGTTGCGGGTCCCGGGGTCTGGGCTGCGCGCCCGCCGGCCCCGGGGATGGCGTCGGAGCCGCGCTGACTCCGGTACTGGGGGCGTCTGGCGGGGGCCGGGAGGGAGGGAAGCAGGGGGGCCGGTGCCACCTGCTGCTGCGTCGGCGGGAGTGGGAGCGGGAGGCGGGCCGGGCCGGGCCGGGCCGGGGCGCGCGGGCTCGGGGCCCGGCTGGGCGACCCTTCGCCGCGCGACCGCCGCTTCCCCGCCCCGCACCGGGGGAGCGCGTGGGGCCCGGTGACCTCGCGGGGCCCGGGGGCGCGTGGCTTGCCGGCCCTCGGAGAGGCGCGCGCGCTGACACGCTCCTTTTCCGGAACTTGACGGAAAGTTTTGTGCTGCGATGCACCGGGCTCCCGGCGGGAGAGGGGCTGGCCCGGCGCGCGCCGCCGCCCCGCCGGCCCCTCTACCCTCGAGGTCTCTGACCCCATCCTTGGGGGCCTAGAGCCCCCCCTCCCGGGAGACCCCTCCACTTTGGGACCCCTACCCCCGGGATCCTCTCCACCCCGCGATCCTGCCCAGCATCCCGGGGGGCCCCGACCCCCGGCCCCTCCCACCTCGGGAACCCTCCAGACCAGGGACCCCTGCGCTTGGGGGCAGCCGGCGTCTGGGGCCCTCGACTCCCCTCCCCCTCGGAGCGCCCGACCTCGGTTCTTGGAACCGCTGCCAGACCACAGAACCCCCAGGTTCTCAGACTCCCTGTCCCGGGGCCAGGGACTCCGCTGGCCTCAGAGACCCCCTCGCCCGGGCCGCAGATCCTCTCTGTGCAGGAGAGGCTGGAGAGACGGGGCCTGGGGATCCTTCCCGCAGGGCGGGGAACGGGGCGCTGAGCGGGTGTGTCGGGAGCTGGTGTGTCGGGGGTGCGCCACAGGCCGCCCTCCCTGGGCCCCGAGCTGCCAGGAGGAAGCTGCGGGGGTGAGGCCATGATGTGGAAGCCTCAGGAAGCAGGAGGCCTGGCCCCGCGGGCTCCGGACCCCGCTGGGGCAGTGGGCATTTAGGGGCTGGAGTCCTACCCGGCCAAAAATACCCCACTTTTTTTGCCTTGAAATTGTACAGCACCATTTCTCGGTAATGGAATTGAAAGCTTTGCTTTGGAAAGTTCTATGGCAGGAGGCTCCTGGGCATGATGTATTTTATGTACTGAGGCTAGTTGAGGAGGGTTGCATCTTTAGGACCCTGTTAGCAAGAAGGATATTAGCACCTTGCTGTTGTCTTGACTTCCTTTATTTTTTATTTTTTTAAAAAATTTATTTATTTGAGAGGGAGAGAGAGCACCAGAACATGAGCAGGGGAAGGGGTGGAGGGAAAGAGAATCTCAAGCAGATTCCCTACTGAGCGTGGAGCCTCATGGGGCTTAATATAAGGACCGGGAGATTCTGACCTGAGCCAAAACTAAGAGTCAGGTGCTCAAACAGCTGAGCCACCCAGATCCCCTCCCTCTACAGGTGGGTTGCATCTGCACACCACTAGGTGCTTTGCCTGGACTTGGCTAGTCCTACAGCAGTCCTGGAACACTGCCTCTTGCCCAGTTTATGTGGCCAGTACCAGCCCCTGCCTCAGGTTTGGGTATGACTTCTTCCCACTTCTTAACCCCCTGCTGTGCCTGGTTTGCCCCTCACCCGCCCGCCCCCCCAGGCTGTCTTTGTTGTATATATTTGATCCCTGTAGACTGTGGGCTCCACCTGATGCCTAGCCCTAATGAGAACTTGTCTCATTAGCGTTACTGAGTGAATGAAACATTGGGAAACACTGAAGGAGGTAAAGTGACTGGTCCAGGGTTACCCGACTGGCGAGAGGCATGGGTGAGATTCAGACTGCACCAGGTCACTGGGTGAGGTTCAGCTCACCTTACTGCCCTCCGTGGTCCCAGCAGGTTCCTGCCCAGCGCTTTGCTTCATGCTGAGCTGGGCTGGCTTCCTGCTTGTGAAACAGTTTCCATAATGCGCCCCCAGCCCATCCTCTCACACCAGCATTGGCACTGCCTTGCCTGGCCTCTGGATCCAGCCATTCCTCTCCATCCCTCCATCAATCCCTCCCACCAGCTGCCCTACTCCCCTCTGTCCAGTGGGCGAAGTTCTTTCATGCCTACACATCCTCTCACCAGTGCTCTGCTGAAGTCCTCTCTGACAGAGAGGACCTGCCTATCAGAGTGGCTGGTTTTGGAATCTGTCTGCCCTGTCGGTCAAAGCTTCTGACCATCATGTCCTCAGCCTTAACACAGGAGATGCCTGCCCAGTATATTGTGGGTGCTCATGGCGCTTGGGACCTTGCAGAAGATTTGCCATCAAAATAGGCATTAAAAAAAATAGGCATTTATACATAATATGTAAAAGAAGATTTTAGGCAAATGGAGTGTCTGTTAATGTTTGTTTTAGGGTGGTTATGAAATCTCTAGGACCTGAATTGCTAAGAATTTCTAGACTGCCAAGCTGCCAGAACCTCAGGTAGATCAGCTGGGCTAATCACCTCATTTTACAGATGGGAAATTGAGGCCCCGAGCTTAGTGCCACAGAGCCTGTGTGAGGAGAGATGTTAGTGACAGGAAGAAACCATACAGTGAGGCTGGCAGACACGAAGTGGCTGAGTCTGGCTTTGTTTATGCAAATGAGTTGCTAAAATAGTGGGCCTGAGCTGGCTGGCCCTATCTAGGGCCCAGGAAGAAGTAACACCAGCCAACATCTTCCGAGGTTTAACTCATGCCAGGCATGATTCTAAAGACTTTATTTGCCTGAGGAGATAGGGTCTCCATTTTACTCCAGGGATATTTGGGCATATGAGTTAAACTAGTCCAAGGTCACACAACTTGTAAGTGGAGGAACTAGGATTTGAACCCAGTCTACCTTCAGAACCTGCATTATTTTTCCCCCCTTGTGTATCTCATTTTTAAAAACCTTTTCCCTGAACTCTAACTTACAGAGAAGTGTAAAAATTGTTAGACATTTAGCTTATTGATGATCATTTAGCTTATTGATGATTGATCACAAGTTAGACTCTATTCTTAAGCATTCCAGCAAGCTGATGCGGGCTTTGATGGTGTGAACTCAGTTCCTTGCTGTGTGACCTTAGGTGACTTACTTGGCCTCAGTTTCTTCAGTGAGCTTGTGATGAGTAGAGCTTGTGATAGCACGTAGCAGGTTTGGTGCATG
Source organism: Canis lupus familiaris (assembly GCF_011100685.1). Classification (NCBI taxonomy): domain Eukaryota; kingdom Metazoa; phylum Chordata; class Mammalia; order Carnivora; family Canidae; genus Canis; species Canis lupus. Next base: position 59,521,558 of record NC_049224.1, read on the forward strand.
GTGAATGTTTGACAAATGGTTTTCTCTTATTAATAATTAAGACTATAAGTTGTGCTGGTTTTGTTACATGGTCTGAGTACCTTCTTCATCTGTCAGTTGCCTGTCAGTTACTTTTTAGATACTTATGATGAATCACTTTGGTAGGTCACTATATGCAGCTGAAACATTATGGGTTTGTGCCCTCTCTTTCCTTCCCACCCCTGGGGCATTGAAAGTCCTTAATTTAAAATGTCCCAGCTGTGCCTTTTTTTTTTTTTTTTTAAACATAACCGCTCATGGGTGTGAAGGTCACATTTCCTCCTTAAGATTGTGAAGGAGCGGGGATCCCTGGGTGGCTCAGTGGGGGATCCCTGGGTGGCTCAGCGGTTTGGCACCTGCCTTTGGCCTGGAGAGTGATCCTGGAGTCCCGGAATCGAGTCCTGCATCGGGCTTCCTGAATGGAGCCTGCTTCTCCCTCTGCCTATGTCTCTGCCTCTCTCTCTCTCTCTCTCATGAATAAATAAAATCTTTAAAAAAAATCAAATTACCTTTATGGTTGGCCTTTCCATTCTGCATAATGCAAATTGACCCATTCTTCTAAGCTTCTTGCTCATGCCGCAGTGGGAAGAGCAAGGACTTCTGAGTCCTCTCCAGGTTGGCCCTAGCGCAGCTGCTTCATTGCACACACCTTTTGGGCCTCGTTTCCTTGTCTGTGAGGTGGTAATGACGGTACCTTGAGCTCTGGGGGTTGTGAAGATTACAAAGATGATGCGTGTGAACTTTGAACACCATGCCCAACATATAATGCACACTCGGTGAGCAGAGGCAGCTGCCCACATTAATTGCTAATGCCGAGGTACCTGAGTTCCAGAACATCCTATGCCTTTCTTTTCAGGGTCCTTTTTGTCTAAGCCACCACATTAAACAGAGAAAGAGACTCAGAGTGGTTGGTGCTTGTGGGGGCCCTGTGTGGAGCAGGCTAATTCACTTGGGAGGTGCCACATAGATCAGGGTGTGTTCCTTGGTGGTAGAACCTCATATAGCTTGTTTTTTCTGACTGGTTCTGTCCTCACGGGTCAAGGTCAAGGCCTGGGAGGCCACCAGAATTCTCCCCAGGAAGCATGAGGGACCCCAAGGGCCCTTATGCAGAGTGACATGGGTGTTGGAGAGAGAACAGGTGGGGCCTTGCCCGTACAATTTGGGCAGGTCACTGCATCTGGCTCAGCCTGGGTTTGGTCCCATCTGGAAATGGCCGAAGACAGTCTGCTTTTTCACAGGAGGAAGGAGGATTTAGGGAGGTTCTGGATGTCTGCGTTGGGGCTACAAAGGAGCAGAGCTGACTGAGGGGCCTTGGGGTCAGGTAAAAGTGGAGCCCTTGGGTAAACCATGGGCCTCAGTTTCCTTCTCTGTGCAATGGGGATAATACCTAGCACATAGGGCTGTGATGTCTATGAAGCAGAATGGCATGTCGGGAGCTTAGAACAGTGTTTGGTACTCATTAAATCGTAATTTTATGTTGATGCTCTGATGTTGTTAGGTGTTGCAGCCCTGGTCTGCCCTCTTGAAAATTTGGCTCTGTGACAGATGTGTTCTGAGGCCGTGGATGACAGAAAGGAGCAGTGTCTGTCTTCTTTTTTCTTTTATCTTTAATTAATTAATTTAATTTATTCATGAGAGACAAGAAGACAGAGACATACATGCAGTGAGAAGCGGGCTCCCTGTAGGGAGCCTGATGTGAGACTCGATTCCAGGATCCTGGGATCACAACCTGAGCCAAAGGCAGATGTTCAACTGCTGAGCCACCAAGGCATCCCAGGCATCCCCAGTGTCTGTCTTCTTTTAAGTTTAAGGGTCTAGTGGGGATGCCTGGGTGGCTCAGTCATTGAAGCATCCAACTCTTGGTTTTGGCTCAGGTCATGGTCTCAGGCCTGTGGAATCAAGCCTCACATTGGGTTCTAGGCTCAGTGGGGAGTCTGCATGAGATTCTCTCCCTGCATTTGCATGCACTTTCTGTCTCTCTCTCTCTAAAATAAATAAGTAAATCTATAAAAATAAAGATTAAGGGTATGGAAATCAGTGGGTGGAGCTGATGGCACGCTTGTCAGCAAAGGCAAGTGCACCCTCCGTGGAGGATCGGGAGAGCTTCGGTGTCCCTGGTGCTAACTGGGGTGTGACGAAGCAGCCCTCTGCAGCATCGAGAGGGGAGCCCACACAGGGAGGGCTATAGGGAACAGATGCCTGTGGACAGGAAGCAGCCACAGGAAGACGAGTGCCCACGGCTGTCTGCATGGATGCGCAGCATTATTGCTCCTTGAAGCCACCAATGAGTGAAGGTTTTCCTGCTGGGGACATAACTAAATCATTTGGGTTCGGCCTCATGAACTGTTTGTTTATGAAGACTTGATCAAGATCTCATCCCACTGCTTTTTAAAGAGAAGAAAATTAAGCTGTTGTTCAAGATGGAATTGTTTTCCATTGGCTCATTCAGAGTCGCTGGCAGAGCTGCTGTCGGCTTTGTGATTTATCTTGAAGTCCTAGCCCTGGTGGGGTGAGGGGTGTTCCAGTCTCTTGGGGCACTTACCCCCTTTATTTGCTGCAGAATGAGGTTTTGTGACTGGCAAGTAAAATGCAGATTGTCTTGCTGCCTGTAGTGAAAACAGCTTCCCTCATATCTGTACCTGATGTCTCCTATGTCTTTCCTTGTCTGGGAGGTGGTTGCTGGTCATCCTTACACTTGGATCGTGTGCCTTGAGTGGCTGGCTGCCTGGGCCTGGAGGTACTGGAGGGCCTGTGGGGGCTGCTGTGGCCACTGCTATGGGTGGTTGGCCTCAGCTTCGGGAGGCAAGTGTAGAGGGAGGAAGTCTCTTTTACTTTCCTGGACTGTTATGCATGGACCGTTCCCCACCGAGTACTGCAGTGGCCAACACGCCACAGGCTGGTCATCCTGGACTTGCTGCCAGGAACCTAATGGGAGGGAGTTTCTTCTTCTCATTACCCCCACTGCTCACCTTGTTCCTGAAGCATAATCCACCTGTAGCTAATGTGTCTTGAACGGACTGTCCCCGAAACCTGCCCTCTTAGAACATGGTTGTTAGTAATAATTAACTCAGCAAACCGATTTTTAAATCCTTAATCCACGCCAGGCATTTGGCCAGGCAGTGGTGTCTGGAACCTGTTAGCCTGGTGCCTGCCCGAAGCTTTGAAACCAGCAGAGAGACAGGGGAGCAGCTGCACAGTCATTTTAGGGGTGTGGCCAAAGGGAGCCCACGAGGAGGAGGACCCACACCTTCCTGGGAGCGTAGGGGAAGGCTTCTCAGAGGAGGTGGCCTCCGGGGTGTGCCCATGCTGCCAGACACCCAGGGGCGCTGATGTCCCAGCCTGGGGAGAGCACCCAGGCCGTGGGGTTTTGAGAGAGGCGAGGGTGGCAGCATGAGGCTGCTGAGGCTGGCGAGGCTGGGTCCGGGAGGGCCCTGTGCCAGCTTAGGGAATTTAGGCTGATCCTGTCTTTAGAAAACGTGTGACTTGGAAGCAGGCCATCTGCAGCTGGCCTCCTGGCAAGTTTCCAGAGTCCACCCTGCTGCCTCTCTGAGAAGCGAGTGCTTTGTGTGTTCAGCCTCCCCCTTCGGGGCACTGTCGAGGGCAGGTGCTCGGGAGTGTGGGTTCTGCTTTCATAGGACTGGTGGCCCCAGATGGAAGGGTTTGAGGACAGGTGGCTATGGGCCTTGCAGGCTTTGCTTTGAGAGTATGTTGCAAGCAGAAGTATGTTTTTGCTTTTAGTTTTTTTTCCCCTGAAGGCTCACACCTTGTTTGTGAGGCTTAAGGAACTTCCGTTGACTTAGAATGAGCAGAGACCTCAGAGGTCATTCATTTTCTCCCTAGAAGAGGCCCTTGTCCTGTTGTCCCGGCCCCCAGCACAGAGGAGAGAGGAATGGAGAAGAGGCCACCGCCCAGTGGCTTTCACCACCCGGTGGCGTTGGACTTTGTCAGACCTGCTTCACCGTCCTTGTGCTCTCATTGTGACGATGCTGAGAAAGGGTCCTTGGGTTCCCTCAACACTCATGTTTTGTGTTCCTGTGTCTTCTAGTATTGGAACTTCAGTTTATTATTTTTTTATTTACTTTTATTTATTTATTTTTTTAAAGAACTTCAGTTTAAATGCATTGTTTGCAGGTGCATCAGCTCTTTGTGTGGCTGAAGTAAAGGAAATTCACATTTATTGGGCACATACTATGGTCCGATGTGGGGTGTGCCAAGCCTTCTCATTTCATGTATCCTCAGACCAGCTGTGAGTTTTGTGGTGTTGCCCACTTGACTGCTGGCCAGGAGGGAAGTTGAGGCTCAGGAAGGTTAGACTTCTCCCCATGGTAAGTGGCAGAGCCAGAATGTCAGCTGGGCAGGTCACTTGGCTTTCAGCTCTGTTTGCTGTGAGGATTTCCTTTTGTGTTTCTGGCTTTTTGCCAGTTTGACCTGTCAGCCTATTGATGGTATTTTGATAATTTTTTTTTTAAGATTTTATTTATCCATTTGACAGAGCACAAGCAGGGGGAGCGGGAGAGGGAGAAGCAGGCTGTGTTGAGCAAGGAGCCCGATGTGGGGCTCCATCCCAGGACCCTGGGATCATGACCTGAGCCGAAGACAGATGCTTATTTGACTGAACCACCCAGGTGGCCCCGCCTCCCCCTTTTTAGAGTGTTTTGAGAATTCCAATAACTCTTGATATTGCAAAAGATTAGCTCTTCACTATGTGCTAGAAATGTTTCTTACTGTATTTTCCTTTCAATTAAAAAAAATGTAGAACTTTCAAGTGTGTGTACAGTTGAATCTCCCTGTGTCTTCCTGTTGTGAATCCTGTTTTTGCACAGTATGGTTGAGTTCAGGGACTTCCTAGGGCAGGGTCTTGGAAATAGTTGGCCATAGCTTTGCCTGGGGGAGCTTATGGCTAAGGACTCAGGATAGGGGCTCCAGCCCAGGAAAATGAGCACAGTGTGAACTGTGACACTGAAAACGTGTTCATGGGTGCTGAGGTGATGGCCAGACTCTTTCGGGGAAGTTTTTGCTCAGTAGGTTAGAAAAGTATTTGATGGAATACATTTATAATTTAGTTTTTGTATTAAATCATAATTTAAAAAAATAATAATTTTGTGTTTCATTTTGATGTACAATGTGATTCTGCCTTCTAAGAAAAATTGATAATCAGTTAGTACATCATCATGATTAAATAATCCTTCCTTACTCTCTGGGTCATATTTCACGTTTTTATATATAGTTCTATTTCTGAATTCTACATTTTGATTTATTCATATTTTTATTTCTGCTCTACTGTTGCACTGTCTGGTTCGTTTCTTTGGTTTTTCCCTCCCCTGTTCTGCTTTTAATTAATTTGCTTTTGCTGTGTTGACGTATAGAAGGGCCAGGCTTCCTGAAGGGGAGCAGGAAGGCTCAGGGACACCCAAAAGGGAGTGGCTTTCATTGTTCCCACTGTGCTTCAAAACCTTCACCCACCATCTCTTTGATGATGGCAGCTACCAATAGACCACCTGCTGCAGGGGGGCCTGTGCCTTGGGGATGCTTTTCTCATGGTACGTGACTTAATTCACCTCAGCCAGTCAGCACAGCTGTGATTAGAGCCCAGGAAAAGGCCCATTAGCACCCAAGAAAGTGGAGCACCTGGGTGGCTCCGTGGGTTCAGCGTCCTACTCTTGATCTCGGCTCAGGTCTTGATCTCAGGGTCGTGAGATCAATCCCTACATTGGAGTCCATGCTGAGCATGGAGCTTACTTAAAAATAACCCAAGAAAGTACTGTTCTTTCTGTTGTTCTAAACCACAGATCAGAGTTCAGTAACCACACCGGGTTTCTTTAATTTTGACATTTTAAAGGATAAGGAGAGATGGTAGTGTAACCTATGCGAGGGTTCTCAGTCTGCTAGGGGTTGTGTTGCCCAGGCTTGTGCGCCTCCTATCCCATCCTTCACACCCCAGTTTTTTTTTTTTTTTTAAGATTTTATTCATTTATTCATGAGAGAGACACAGAGAGAGAGAGAGAGGCAGAGACACAGGCAGAGGGAGAAGCAGGCTCCATGCAGGGAGCCCGGTGTGGGACTCCATCCTGGGACTCCAGGATCACGCCCTGGGCTGAAGGCAGGTGCTAAACCGCTGAGCCACCCAGGGACCCCCACACCCAGTCATAGGCCAGAGAACCACTGGCAGATGTGTGTCACTGACAGCTTTGACTTTTGTCACTCAAGTCTTTATTGTAGGTTTATGGTTTTATTTTTCCTTGATTATCTGTTGTCCTCGAGCCAGCCTTCTACCTGGGTTTTTATAACTGTACATTAAGCTATTCATCCAGTAGGTATGGCCTGTTTTGGGCTCTGCCCCATAGATCCCAGCCCTGCTGCTAAATAATAATATGATTTGGGCCCATTTCTTAACCTCTCTGAGGCTTGGTTTCCTCCATGGTGATGGGGATGATATACCCTACCTTGTGGACGTGAGTCAGGTGATGAAAACACTGTGAGGGGCCATGGCTGACTTGGATGCAGATGGGGTCATCTCATGGCACATGGCCTACACAGTCCTATTGTTCCCTGTTGTGGTGATGACATCTTGATTTTTCTGTCTTGGAACAAGTAGAACTTGATTTACGTATGGGTTATGAATTCATGTACTTTTTTTTTTTTTTGAATTCATGTACTTTTGACAGAGGTACTCCGTCATTTATTTTGGGCATGGAGCCCAACTTGGGGCTCAAACTCACAACTATGAGATCAAGACGTGAGCTGAGATCTGAGATCTAGAATTGGCTGCTCCAACTGAGCCACCCAGGCGCCCCTTCTGTTTATCATTTTTCAAAAAACATGAAAAACAACCCTTTCTTGCCTGGCCCAGTCCTCACACCCCCTGTGCTGGCCTAGGAGTCAGATATGTGACTGGTGGGATGCTGGTGATAATGAGCAAGGGGACTGTTTAAGTATTTTTTACCCTAGCTATAGCCTTCGTTTGGGTTATTGTCCTATTATTTTATATTATGGTAATATATGCTAAAATGTTAGGTTTTGGTCCTGAATTAAAACTTGGATATGTAGGACTTTTTTCAAGGATTCCTCCCTAAGAAGAGCTGTGTCAAATATCAGAATATTAGACCTGTGTCTTAGGCTTTTATAGATATTGTCTTAATTTCCATTTTTGTGTTTTTGCTTCCTAGTTCTTCCTTGGACCAAGATGACTGATGGAAACCTCTCCGCCTCTACAAATGGCGTAGCCTTGATGGGCATTCTGGATGGTCGGCCAGGAGACCACATTCAGAACCTGCAACACTTGAATCTCAAGGCACCCAGATCCCTCTCATTGCCAGAGTCTGGGCCCAAGTTGAAACTTGGTCCTTTGGAAGATCGGCACAGCCTTAAGTCTGTGGACTCGGGCATTCCTACCCTAGAGATCAGTAACCCAGAACCCGTTCCCTGCAGTGTGGTCCACGTGAAGAGGAAGCCATCGGAGTCGGAGATCGTCCCTGAGCGGGCTTGCCAGAGTGCATGCCCGCTACCATCCTACACACCACCGGCTCCCAGCAGCACCGAGTGGGAGCAGAGTGTGCGGAAGTCATCCACGTTCCCCAGGACAGGCTATGACTCGGTGAAGCTCTATAGCCCCACCTCGAAAGCCCTGAACCGCAGCGACGATGTCTCCGTCTGCAGTGTGTCTAGTCTTGGCACAGAGCTGTCAACCACGCTGTCTGTCAGCAATGAGGACATTTTGGACCTGGTGGTCACAAGCAGCTCCAGTGCCATCGTGACCCTGGAGAGTGATGATGACCCTCAGTTTACTGATGTCACCTTGAGCTCCAGCAAGGAAACCCGGGAGCTGTGCCAGCAGGACTGTGCTGATGGAACTGAGGATGGGAGTAAACTGAAAATTTTGGGGCCACTTAGTAGCTTCTTTACCAGGTAACACTGTCTTTGTCTCTACAAGAGCTAGGTTCTCCAGACCAGCTGCCTGTGCCCATCCAAAATGTGCTGTGTGTGTCCTGGCTTGCTGAGCAGGCCCTGAGTCATCCAAGCTATTGGGTCTTCTTCCCATAGCCCAGAGTCCTGTGCGGTTGTGTGTAGGACTAGTCTGTCAGAGGTTCTGCTGTTTGAGCCCTTGCTGCCAGCTGTCCTCTCTGTGTCCTTCCCTGGCTGACTCTCACACTTTGTTGTCACTCCCAGGCCTCTGACCTGCTATGGCTGAGGGTGACCCACAGGTGGCCCGTGTTAACAGATCAGCAGCCTTACTTTGTCACCCTTGTCCTCTGAAGGGCCCTTTATGATAATCACTTGAGTTTCTTGGGCCAAGTGGAGGTTTAGTAACCCATGTTTCCACCTCTGGCCCCCACTGGCATAACCCAGGGCTAGTGTTTCCAGGCAGCCTTGGTCTCTGTGCCTCCACAGGGCTGGTGTCCCTGTTCTGGACCTGGTGCTGCTTCTGTCACTGCATGGCATCCTCTGCTTTCCCACCTGTGTTGGGACCAGGCCACTAAGGTGCCAGAGCAGGGCCTGTGGGGTCCCTGTGTCTCACCTCAAGTCCTTGGGGACAGCTCCCCTGGAACCTGCCTCTTAACTTGGGCTCCCATGTTTTTGTTCAGCATCTGTGTGTGTGTTCCCTGGTCTGCTCTTGGCAGGTAATATGGGAATATTAAGAGCAGAGAAGTGGTTATAGGTAATCACTCGGGGTGGGGCCAGGGGTTGGCGGTGGTGGCCAGGGACACATCAGTCAGTCATATAAGCCACTATGGCCCTGAAGCTGGGCAGTGCTGTGAGAGGATGGGTGGGAGAGTGGCAACCTGTTCCTAGCTACTCATTGGGGGGCCCATTTCTGTAGTTCACTCCAGCTGCCCCTTGCATGTGTGTGCTATAGCAAAGCCCATGTAGGTCTGCATGTTCCTTTTTTAGAAAGCATTTATTTATTTGAGAGCACATGAGTGAAGAGAGGGGCAGAGGGACAAGGAGAATCTCAAGCAGACTCCCTATTGAGCATGGATCCTGACCCGGGGCTTGAACCCACGACCCTGAGGTGAAATAAAGAGTCAGATGCTTAACTGACTGAGTGACCCAGGTGCCCCTGGGTGTCCCTTTGAAGTGGTGTGCTCTGCTGGCTGGGGTTGGCTGGAGACTTCTGTCACTGTGGGCATGAATGTGAACTCAACACTGCCCCAGCTGCTTCATCATTTGAATGTGGAGATCATGTTGAGTAAACCTAAGACCAGTCTTGAGGGAGAAGATCCCCAGTGCAGGCTCTGGTTTGGGGGGCACCTCTTCTCTCATGTGTGGACAGGCAAGCATCCAGCCACCACCCTAGTCCCAGAACTCCATCACCCAGGACCACTTCAGTGGGAGGAGCCCAGGAACTTTGGGGAGAGAGTCACTGTCCTGAGGCCAAGCCCTCAAATAGGCTGCTGTGGTTCCGATTTGTGTGGCTGAGCTGTTCTCTTGACTCAGATCAGTGTCTGCAGGTTTCAGAACTACGTGGGGGTTCTTGGCAAATTTGGAAATGTGATTCAAAATGAGGGTGGCTGGGAAGCATCCTGGAGGTGAGGGCTGAGATTCATCTTGAACAGAGCTGCATCTGCATCCTAGCTGTGTGACCTTGAATACATTACTTCACTCTCTGAGTGAGTTCTCTCTAAAATCGCATGAGTAAGTGCCCAGCACAAGGTGCTTGTTATGTTATTAATAAAGGTCCTCTTATGAGCCCTACTTCATGTGGTGGTCACGGGAATGCAGTGGCTCACATGTGTGAAATGGGATCGACCCACCCAGAGTCAGCTCTCTGGGATCCGTCACTTGTGATCACCACGGCTGTGCTTTTCTTTGTCAGCTGCGCCTTTCTTTGTTGGCTGCCTTGTCTCACTGTGTTAGAGCTTTGATAGGAAACACCGTCAGTTACCGTGGATTGTTGCTAAAGCTACTGTTTTTTTCAGATTGAAGTGTTGCTGACATGCAGTATCATGCTAGTTTCAGGTCTTGCACAGAGTGACTGAACATTTACGTCTATGACTCAGTGATCCCAGAGATGAATCCAGTGCCGTCTGTCCCGTACAGAGGTGTTTCTGTCATTGACTACATTACATCCCTGTGTTGTCCACTGTATCCTTTGGTATTATTTATTTTTGTATCTGGAAGTTTGTGCCTTTTAATCCGCTTTGTTTGTTTTGTACCTCCTCCTCCTCTTCCTCACGAGATTGCTTTTTGTATCTGAGTCTGTTTCTGTGTTGTTTGGTTTTTTAGGGTCTGCATATAACTGAAATTATGTAGTACGGGAAAGCTGCTGTTTCTTGAAAATCTTTCATAGCTTTGTGCTGCAGAAATGTCTCCTCTCTGTTTTATTCTTTGGTTCTTGTCTCCTTACCCCTTTTATAAAACATTTTTCAAACATGTATTTATTTATTTAAATAATCTCCATACCCAACTTGGGGCTCGAACTCCCGACCTCAAGATCAACAGCTGCATACCCCACCAACTGAGCCAGCCAGACACCCCCTCCCTTGCCCTTTTGATGGCTGTGACATTGTTGTGAACAACTATTAAGTATTTTGGGGAAGCAGGTGCAATATTAATGACAAATGCATCAAAATATATGATCTTATGGGCTGAACCTAGTGAGTTTTTCATCCTAGAGTCTTAAAGTGTGAAAGTTTCAATGTGAGAGGAGAGTTTTAATCTAGAATTCCTTTGAGGAGGAAAAGGGGTCTGTGCCAGAAATGTTTGGAACCCACTAAACATTTTACAGGAGAATTACAGAGGGGGCCTGGTACGTAGTAAGGATTGAGTTTTGTTGAGGGCAGGGTTGGGGCTAGAGCTGGGCCTTTGGGGTTTCCAGCCAGGGCTTCTGAGTCTTTCTGTTTCTCCATTTTATCTCCTGCACCCAGGTGACATTCTTTACCCTAGTGCCCATCTGTTCTCATTGTCCTCACAGAGCCAATTTCTAGGAAATTGTAGGAGGAAGTGTGGGTGGGACTGTGGAAGGCTCATCTCGGAGAACAGGGCTCAGAGGAAGGGGTCATGGAACTTGTGGCCTGAGGGGGCAGACTGGTTGGTGGCCATGACTGCTTGATGAAGGTGGCCTGGGTAAGACAGGCCCAGAGAAGTGACAGGGTGGCAGGCTGGGCCTGACCACTGCCTTGAGAAAGCTGCAGACTCAGCATTCTCTGTCCCTTTTCTCTCTTCATCCTGCAGGCTGTTGGAAGCCCCTGTGCTGCAGCTCCCACCTTGAGCTGAGACATAGTCCTGGTGGGGGAGATGGAGCAGACACGGGGGGTGGGGATGGTGTGAGGGCTGTCCTAGAGGTGTGAGCATGTGAGGGTGCCAATGTTGAGTGCTGCTTCAGGAGTCATACTGGCTAGATTCAGTGTGAGCTCTCCCACTTACAAGCTGTGTAACCTCGGGCAAGTTAGTTCATTCTTCTCTGAGCCTTAAATGGAGCATAAGACTGCCTAAGGTTAGAGATCAAGTAGATAAAGAAAGCATCTAGCACATTGCCTGGTAAGTAGTAGCAATCTATGATTCTAATGTCAATGTCATTTCTGAGAAACACATTTTTGTGAAATTTTCTCTAGTTCTTCTAATATGGTACTGACTTTAATCAAAAGTTGTTGAAAAAGTTAAGTCAGGATTTCTGCACTGTTGATGTTTTGGGATGGATGAATCTTTGTCGTGGGGGCCGTCCTGTGCATTGAAGGCTGTCTAGCCGCCTCCCTGGCCTGTAGCCACTAGATGCCAGGACCACTTCCCAGTTATGCAGCAAGGCATCACCTTATATCCTGGGAAGGGAGGGGTTGGAAGAGTGGACAAAATCACCCAGCCTTTGAGAACCATCCTGCTGGTAGGTTGTAAATGTTGGTGTTTGTTTCCTTGAAGAAAATTTACTAATGTAATTTGAGTAGGATCCTCTTCTTGTTTGGAGGGAGCGACTGTGTTTAAGGGATTCTATGCCTCCTGTGTATTTTTATTTTATTATTTTATTTACTATTATTTTTAAAGATTAATTTATTTGTTTATTCATGAGACACAGAGAGGCAGAGGGAGAAGCAGACTCCCTGCAGGGAGCCTGATGTGGGACTTGATCTCAGGACCCTGGAATCACAACCTGAGCCAAAGGCAGACACTCAACTACTGAGCCACCCAGGTGCCCCTACTATTACTATTTTAATGATTTTATTTATTTATTAAAGGGAGAGAGCAGGAGCAGGGGGAGGGGCAGAGGGAGAAGGAGGAGCAGACTCCCCATCAGGGAACCCGATGCAGGGCTCCATCCCAGGACCCTGGGATCATGACCTGAGCGGAAGACGGGTGTTTCACCGACTGAGCCACCCAGGTGCCTCTCCCATGTAGTTTTAACAGTATTTGTGTAGATACCTGGACAGCAAAGACAAGGGGGATGCAGTAATACACATGTTTCTCATAGGATATAGATTGTTTCTGTGAAGGTGAGGATTTAAGGCCGCTAATCTGCACTGGCCTGGAAGGTAATAATCAGCTTTGACCACTTACCGCTGCTTTGGCGGCCCTTTATGCAGCTCTCAGCAGAGATGGTCTGGGTGTCCTTGCTGAGCAGCGATGCTTGCACTGCAGTGGAAGAATGAGAAGCGGCTTGTGGAGGGAAGCTGAGGGAAAGGGAGCAGCTTGCCGGAGGCTAGGAGGTGTGGTGCTCCTGTGTTCAAAGAGCTGTGATGATGCACTTTTCTGGTGTGCTTCCCCACCTGGTGGAGAGCCCCTTGGGTCACAGTCTGCATCTGGCTTACCCCAGCAGAGGTGACCTACATGTAACACAGGCGAGGAGTGTGCTGGGGGACCTGGAACTGCTCAGACCCAGGTTCAAACCATTTTTTACCTGTGTGACCTCAAGAACTCCCCCAACTTTTGTGATCCCCCGTGTACTGGGTGGTGGGGGCTCATTGTGCCTCTTGTAAAGAGTGGATAGAGTCTTTTTTTTTTTTTTAAGATTTTATTTATTTATTCATGAGAGACACAGGCAGAGGGAGAAGTAGGCTCCATGCAGGGAGCCTGATGTGGGACTCGATCCTGGTACTCCAGGATCATGCCCTGGGCCAAAGGCAGGTGCTCAATCGCTGAGCCACCCAGGGATCCCCTGATAGAGTCTTAAATGAGACAGTATGTAGAAGAAGCTCTGGGCAGAGCATAACTCCTGTGTGCAGCTTAGGTTTCTGGCCCTGCTCTCTGCTTCTGTTGGGGATTCATATATGATCCCACTGTTTTTAGGGGTCTGCAATAAAGATGTGAAACCACTGGTTTAAGAATAGTAAACCTTTATGGTGTTTTGACTTGGTGTTAATGTGTTTGATTAAAATTTTAGCCCCTGTACCGTTCTAGGTTTTGGGGATTTGATAACTTGGAAAGTGACATGAACAGTGCTGAGGAAGAAATGTGTTCCTTGCTTGCCTTTTTTTTTTAAGAAACTATTTTTTTTCTTTTTTTTTGAGAGAGAGAGAGAGAGAAAGGTAGAGGTGGCACTCAGGCAGAGGGCAGTGAGAGAGAGAGAATCTTAGGCTCCAGACCCAACTCAGAGCCCAACACGGGTTTCCTTCCATCTTACAACCCTAAGATCATGACCTGAGCCGAAACCAAGAGTCAGACACGACCAGCTGAGCCCCCCAGGCATCCCCTCCTTGCTTTCTTTTTAGAGAGGTGAGTTTGTTTACTAACAGGGCAGATATACGTCAGGGACATTCTCTAGCTGGTGCCCCTGGCACAGGGAGTCACAGGCAGTGTCCCATGCTTGCCAGGTATCACTCTTAGCCCGTGGACATGGTTTCCTTGCTTGATCTTCAGTGACCTGACCATAGGAGAGAGTATGGTGTGGTAGGTAGATTCTGTGGGCTTGTTTCTCCTCCACGCCACCAGCCAAAGGGCACTTTCCTTCCCATGGTAGCTGGAGAATTAAAATTGTGTGTTTTCAGAGTCTCTTGGAGGTGGGGTTCTGGGTAGGAATTGGCTGCCATCAAATTCTCCCTTGATAAGAGGCTTGAGGCAGAACTAGAAGGAGACCGTGACGCTTCCCCCTTTATACTGATTTCTCCTGTCCAGCAATGGTGTGGCTCAGCCCCATGTTTATTCCCTGACTGTTGAGGGGCACCCACAGTGGAGGAGGAGGCCGTGGCAGTGGCTTCCCAATCCTGCCATGTTCTGGAATTCCCTAGTTCTAGTGGCAGCTCTGATGCAGCAGCTGCCTGGGTGTGTCAATGCTGTCTTGTGTGGGGAGCTGTGCTTGGGGCCCAGTTGAGAGCCAATGACTTCAACCCTTATAAAGATTTTGAAATCCTCTAAGTCCTTGAGTTATATCCTTTCTGCTTAAACATTTTTGAGTGGTTTCTGTAACCTGCACTGAAAGCTGATGGATTTGGGTAAGTTCTGTAATTTTTACTCATAGGTTTAGAGACTGAGGCAGGGGGCGAGAAGTAGCCTGTGGGGGATACAGCCATGGCACAGGGTGTAAGTCTGTGAACTTAGCTTTCTCATCTGGAAAATAGAAATAAGTTCACTGTCAAAGGGAGGAAGTGTATGTGGATGTGAAGCACCAAGCATGTAGGAGGCATACCAGTGTCTGTGTTATTTCTTTTTGCCTGACTCTGGTTTTCCATATGTGTGTATGCACATGAATACCCATGCACACATGTGTACGCACACTACCATACCCAGGAAGAGCCCTGGTTGGTGTTCACTGGATCTGGCTATTTGCTGGTATGTGGTCTTGGGTCAGCTTAGTGTCCTTGCTTGCAGAATGTGCTGAGGGCACCTTCCTTTCAGAGCTGTGAAAAGGAAAAGGAGCGGTGTGATCCAGGTGCTGAGCTACGAGTGCCAGGCAACGAGGGAAGGAGGAGATAGGAGGCCTCTGTGGAAGGTCCTGTGTGGTGTGATGACGGTCTGAAGAGAGACATGAACACAGCAGCAAGTCCCTGGGGAAGTCCAGAAAGAAATTCAGGGGCTGAGAGGACAATGGGCCTTTGTAAATGTCTTCCGTGTGCACAAGGTGGAGATAGTGACCTTAGGCAGAAGGATCAACATGTGTAAAGTCATAGGAGCAGGAAAAAGCTCAGCATTTCTGGGAAAGCACCATGGCCTGAGGTCCTCAGGATGGAGAACAGGGGTAGGAGAGGTGACCAGACAGGTATGGAGAGTCCAGATTGGGCAGGGCTTGTAAGACCACGTTTAGACCCCCAAACTCAAAGCACGTAAGAGCCAGACAGTAACATAAAGTTCTGCACAGGTGTTCCCTGGGGAGGGGGGCTCTGTCATGCTCCTGGGGTGGCCAGTAGCTGCCTCATGGCTCCTGGGCACCATCTCCCCACTGGACATAGACTCATGTGCTCAACTCCAAAGTCCCCACTCCTTTTACAAAAGACACTACACTACCTCTTTTTAAACATTTATTCTTATTTTCAAATAATCTGTACTCCCAGTGTGGGCTCAGATTCACCTCCCTGAGATCAAGAGTTGCATGGTCTACCTATTGAGCCAACCAGGTTCCCCCTATGCTGCCTCTTGTGACATGTGTGCCGTCATCACATGTTGGTTGCAGGGGTACCTGGGACTGGGAGAGCAAGAGGAGCTGAGCTGCAGCCAGGTTCAGTGCAGGCTATGCGGGTGTGTCACTAGAAAGAGCAGGCAGGTTCACTGCACAGGGACAGGCAGCAGAGACCTATGCTGGGAGGTCAGCTCTGTGAGTCCCCTCAGGGCATGGAAGTTCCTTCATGGGAAAAGGGCATGGTGTATGAGCAGGATGAGGATGCTTTCCCTCTCACCGTGTGGGATTCCCGGAGTGAGCCTGGGTAAGGCCTTCCTGGGCTGGCTTTTGGGGAGGGCAGAGCAGAATCAGGGGCAGGCCTGGGTGGCCATGAGTGTGAGAGAAGCAGAGAAGATTTAATAAGGATACTAGGAGGGTGGTTGCTGTTATACTAACCACACATCCATGAGGTGTCTTGATTATTCAGAGTGTTGTCCTTTGTGTTTTGAATGTTTTTGTCGGCACTCGCATAGCCTGGGTCCTCTGGCCCTGTTTGGATCAGTGTACTCCCAGGGTTTCAGCTCCTCTTGGAGTGGAACTCCACTTGAAGTGGGACTTCATGCACCAGGTAGACTTGTAGCAACTCAATGCCTTGATTATGGAATGCGTGCCTTTCTTTTCCAACCACTGACAACCACCAAGCTGCTACCAACCATTGTCTCGGCACCTGGGAGGTCATGGGTGCTCTGGCTCCAGGTGAACCTCATTTTGATGTAGTTCTTCCAGTTTGGGGAGGGTGCAGTGAATGGTGTTGCCCTGCAGATGTACCGAGCAGGAGCCACAGGCGGCCAGCTGTCCACATGGGACACCTGCTGCTGCAGAAACTGTTGGGAGAGCCAGTCTGGCAGCAGGATGGCTGTGCTTAGAACCGCCAAGTTCAGGGGTATGCTGCACTGCCTGCCTGTGTTTTGCTGTGCTTCGCTTGTTTCCTTTTGGCAGCAAATCACAAACACAGGTTCTCAAGTGCCTGCAGTGTGCCAGGCATTGTGCTGGGCCCTTAAATATGTTTCTCATCATGCATTTTTTCAAGAAGTATTTCCTGAGCATCTGCCATTTGCCAAAGCATGGTTCTAGGTGTTTAGGATTTGTCTGTGGACAAGACAAAGGCCCTTGTCCTTGAGGACCATCTAGTCTAGTGGGAGGAGGCGGCTAATACCCATAGTAAGTAAATGGAGAACAGATGTTGGCAGATCAGCACCATGGGGAAAATGAGGCAGAGAGGCAGGAGGAGAGATTGGCTAGGCCGGGCTATACAACAGGCTGGTCAGCGGGGCCCCCAAAGCGGGGCCTGCCAGGTGCTGGAGCAAGAGAGACTGAAGCAGAGATGAAGGGCTGGGGAAGTTGACCCAGCAGACCCCTGGCAGAGACAGGCAGGGAAGGGCCCAGGTAGGCCTGCTGAGTAGAGGGCAGTGCAGAGGCCATGTGCCAGACCAAGTGAGCCATGTGCCGGGGGAGTGGAGATGAGGACACAGGAGCAGGTCCTGTGCTGGCCTGTGGGCCATGGTAGGGCTGCCTTTGGCTCACAGTGGGGAGAGCAGCTGCAGACCTGACCACAGGAGTCATACTAGTCATCTATGAGTTTATGTAGACAGTTTATGTAGTTTATGTAGATATGTATATCTATGTACGTGGTGCATGACAAGTAACCAAATAGTGGATTAAAACATCAGAGGCTTGTGGTCACACTGCTGGGTTCTCTCTTGAGCTCTTGCAAGGACGGAACCAAGGCACTGGCCAGCTAATGGGGTCTAGAGGCTTGAGTAAGGAGCTGTCAGCTTCCAGCTCAGTCGATTGATTGTTGGCAGAGGTTTGAGGACTGAGCCCTTGGTTCCTTGATGCCCGTCAGGTGGGGGCTGCTTGTAGCTCCTTCCTGTAGTGCCCCCTCAGTCTCCAGAGCCAGCAGTGGAGAGTTCCCCTTGTGTAGAGTCCTTCTCACACTTTGAGCCTCTTTTGCCAGGGAGGGCTCCAGTTGGCTTTTAAGGGCTCACTGATTAGGTAAGGCCAACCAAGAATAATCTCCCTTTCCTGAAGTGATCTGTGCCACACGACATAACCTGACATGGGAGCAACTGTCTCAATGTAGTCATAGTTTATACCCAAATTCAAGGGAGGCTGGAGAAGTAGGGGGCCAGGTTGGTATACTGGAAGCTGGAGAGGGGATGAGGTGGGGAATAGCATGGGGTTTGAGAAAGAGCAAGAGGAGGGAAGCTGCTAACAGCAAAGACAGATGTGGTGACAGCTGGAGGAAGAAGTGGCATGAGATTTTTTTTTTTTTGAAGACTGGAGAAATAGGTGTTTTGTTCACCTGGAAAATAATAGAAGCAAACATAACTAGAGAGAGGAGGACTTACGGAGCGTGTCCTTCAGTGGCATCTGAAGGCATGAGATCTGGTGCTCACGTGGACAAACTGGCTTTAGCTGTGTGGAATCCTCCAGACTAAGAAGCGGTAAAGCAGAGGATGTGGGTGCAGAGGCTGGAGGACAGATGTGGCCATGAGGTCTGTGGGAGTCCTCACTTTCTTTTATTTAGTGCAGGTGGACTGCTTTGTTATTTTTTAGTGCCATGTCATTATTTTTCTGTGTGTGCGAATATAGATTTTTAGTTTCAACATATTTCCCTTTTTAATAGACTTTTTAAGAGCAATTTTATATCACAGAGAAATTAAGCAGAAAGTGTAGGGTTGACGGCATGTGGCTGGCTAAGTTTGTAGGGCATGCGACTTCATCTCAGGGCCTCAGGGCCGTTAGTTCAAGCCCCATGCTGGGTGTGGAATCTAAGTTGAAAAAAAAAAAAAAAAGAGAGAAAGTGCAGAGTTCCCATAGAATCCCCAGCTGCCAGTAGAGGTAGAGCCTCCCCCATATCAACATCCTTCCCAGAGACGTACCTCTTACAGTCACTGGACCTGCCCTGACACGTCATCATCACCCAGAGTCCACACTTCACATCTGGGTCACTCTCGGTGTTGTGTATTCCGTGCATAATGACACGGATCCATCGTTACAGTATCAAACAGAGGAGCCTCACTGCCCTGGACAGCCTCCCTGCTCTACTTGTTCCTCCCTCCCTCCCCACACACCCCTGGCAACCACTGATTTTCCTGCCTCCATAGTTTTCTCTTCTCCAGAATGTCATGTAGCTGGAATCCTAACAGCGCAGCCTTTTAGATTGGCTTCTTTCACTTAGTAATGTTCATTTAAGGTTTTTCCCTGTCTTTTCATGCCTTGATGTAGCTCATTTCTTCTTAGCACCAAATAATACTTCATTGTCTGGAACAGACCACTTATTTTTCCATTCATTTACTGAAGGACATCCTGGTTGCTTCCAAGATTTAGCAATTAGGAATAAAGTGGCTGTAAAGACTCATGTGCGGGTTTTTGTGTCGACAAGTTTTCAACTCCTTTGGGTAAACACCAAGGAGCCTGATTGCTGGATCAAATCTAAGAGTGTGTTTAATTTCATAAGAAACTGCCAAACTGCTTGTAGAGCAGCCATCCTATTTTGCATTCCCACCCACAGTGAGTGAGAGTTCCTGCTGCTCCAGGAAGTGCGTTTTCTTGTGAAGTAGGGAGCAGGGTCCTCTGCTGACGGTGAGGCTGGGGATGGGCCCATGGGGTACAGGAGGGGAGGTGTGATGAAGGAAGAGATGTGAAAGTGGCTGTAGGGGGAATAGGATGGGGAAGTGTGATTGCAGGAGTGGAGGGGGGCAGGATCTGGCTCTGAGGTTAGACAGCAGGCAGTGTGCCTGTTGGGGGTACCTGTGCTGGGCACAGGCATGTTGGGGGGCATGGTGGTAATTGTGTTGAGTAGGGTGAAATGAGGGGAGGCAGTGTGAGGGAGTGTGTCAGAGTGTTACCTGGCCTGGGGGATGTCAGGGTGAGTGGCAGCAGAAGGAGGATGGACCAGTGGGGACCTTGGTTGGTGGAGTAATTAGAAGAACAAGTTGGGAAGATCCAGGCCTGAGGGTAGTAGGATGCCTTCATTGTGTGGATAAATGGGCTTAGGTCACACAGCTAGTTGGCAGTGGAGCTTGGAGGGTCAGCTGCCACCTTGGCCCCTGCCCTGGTCTGACAGCAAAGTTCTACCCTGGGCAGTCATGTGCTGTTCCCGCTGCATCTGGTGAATCCTCCAGGGAGGGTTGAAGAAAGGAGGCCAAAGCGCCTTCATTCTCCCCCTTTCTGGTGCTGGAGCAGGGGGAAGCACTGTTGTTAATGACGGGTGCTTCTTCCCATTTAGAACAGCAAAATGTCCTGAGGGAGAGTTTGGCATGGGGTGCCCTGCTGTGGGCACTGTGCCTTGGAGTGGACACAACCTCATGTGATCCTCTGGAGAGGCCCGGGCCAGGATGGCAAGAGGGGAAGGAAATGCCAACAGGAAATGTCCAGGAGGAACATGGACCATCATCATGTTGGGTGTGGGCCACCACTTCCTCTTCTTCAGCCCTTGGCCTTCTCCAGGGGCCTCTGTCCTCACTCCAGCTGGCTGCTCGGGTCGATGTTCCTTTGACATTCCCCACCTGGCACCAGCCCCGACAGCATCCCTGCCTCAGGCTTTGCCTGTAGACTAGTGAGGGGGCAGCTTTCCCATGCAGGACCACCTTCTCCATGCTCCTCTTAGGATCTGCATCCTTGTGTCATTTTTGCAGTTGCTTAACCATGGTCAGGTTCCCTCCAGCCTCTATGTGAGGACCAGCCTCACGTGCCTTCTGTGTGCCCCAATGTGCCCTGTTCACATCGGGAGGGGGTGAGGTGCGTCACAGAAACTGCACAGGTGCTGTGGCTTTGGCTGCTGTCCTTCTGTTGGGCCCGACCTCTGCTGCATTCACGCTTCCGGAGTGTCTGTTGGGGCCGGAGCCACTTGAGGTCAGCATGGAGTGCAGTGCAGGTGAAGACCCGGATGTTCAGGGAGGTCACAGCAGCTGCCATTTCCTGGCCCCGTGTGGGAAGGGCTGTGGAGGCCGCAGTGGAGCCTCATAGATGTCAGCAGGGGTGGGTGTTGCCCTTACTCTGCCACTTACTCCCCCTGCACTGGCAGCAAGTTGCTGTATCCCATGTGTCAAATGGGGACTCGGGCAGGTGGTCTTCTCCAGCCCCCGAATCTGCCCCCCAAGCTTGGGCCCCCCTCAAGGGCTGCATCTTACTCATCCTGTGCTGGCACCTAGTTGGAACTCAGTAAATATTTGTCAGATAGTTGAATTGAGATGCCCTATCTGTCCTCAGGGAACACCTCCCCGGTACCCAGTGCTGACAATGCAGCCACCAACAGCCCTGTCCCCCCAAATAAAAGGAACAGGTGCCACTTGTAGTTCACAGTGGGCACATGGTTGCAAGAGATGCTGCATGTATCAGGCTTTAGGTGGTAGGGAGAAATAATCGCAGGGTGTCAGAAGAGGAGTGAGGGATGGTAGGCCACGGGGGTCCCAGCCTCCTTGAGAAGCAGAAACCAGTGGGCTCGTGCCCCTGGCCCCTTGGTACCTTCTGTGCGCTTGGGCATCACCTGTTCCTTCATCTGGGGTCTTAGATTGGGGCATGATTGCTGCCTGTGCTGTCCAATGTGTTAGCTGCTAGCCATGCATGGCAATTTAGACTGGATTAAAGTTGGAAATCTCACTCCTCAGCCGCAGAAGCCACATTCTTGTGCCCAGGGGCCACCTCATTGAAGAGCTCAGATTTGTGCTTTTGCAACCTTGTGGGAAGTTCTGTTTGGTAGTAGTGGCCAGTCAGGGTGGCAATCTGCGATTTAATTTTTAGCCTTTGTTCTTGTGGGGATGTATTAAAGCAGCACACGGTGGTTGTGAAAGAAGCGAATCCGATATGAAGTACGTGAAGCCGAGGGAAGCCTGCAGAAAGAACCATCCGCTGGGACCCCTGGGAGAGGGCAGGAGGCTGAGGCAAGGTGGCATGTGAGTAAGGCAGGCCCAGTGGGGAGGGCCGACAGCTGCCTTGCAGGGTGTTGAGAATCCCACTCGAGGTCCTGTCTCACACTGCCTCTGAGCTCTAGGGCACATTTCAGTATCTGGGGAACTGCACACAGTGGAGGTGGAGGGGCTTGCACCCCTGAGGCGTCCTGTGGTGCCTCTAGCCTGGAGACCAAGGACTCGGAGGGCGTTCAGAGAGGGCAGTGATCTGTCTTGCCCTTCTGGCAGGTGGCTGGGCATGTGGCTCTATTTTCCTTGGTTTCTTAGCTCTGAAATGGCGATAACAAGGCAGAGCGTGCAGAGTGCTTGGCATGGTGATTGATGTGCTGCGACCTCACTAGAATTTATCAAGGATCTCTTTCCTGCTTTTTGCTTGAATGAGCAAAGGAGTTAGTGAATGCTAGTAATGCTCCTGTCCAGGAGCTGAGCAGCAGAAAAGGGAAAACCGATAAACTAAGGATTTAATCAGTCCTGAAGAGGGAACGAGATTGACTGACTTCCTTTTTGTGATTGATGACTCAAGTGAGAACTGGCTACCAGCTCGGCTTTCCTGTTCTGTACTGGATGTGAACCTAGGGGAACACGAAAATGTTCTGTGTCCCAGTTGGGTCTGATGACCTGTTGTCCTTCCCTTGGGTGGGTTAGAAGACTTCTCTCTGTTTGAGGAAAGAAACCTTTAAAGCTCAGCCACTTCTTGTTGGGTGCAGACATTGAAATTCCCATCTGTCTCAGATGGGGAGGGCAGACATCTTCACTGTGGGGTGTTAGGGGCGGTTTCTGTCAGAAGTGGCGTGACCTGGGACACCTGGGTGGCTCAGTGGTTGAGCATCTGCCTTCAGCCCAGGATGGATCCCGGGGTCCTGGGATCAAGTCCTGCATCGGGCTCCCTGCAGGGAGCCTGCTTCTCCCTCTGCCTGTGTCTCTGCCTCTCTCTCTGTGTCTCTTGTGAATAAATAAATAAAATCTTTTTTTTTTTTTTTAAAGGAGTGGCATGCACTGAACTGAGAAAACTTTTTCGGCCTGCACATCTGCTTATATCCTGTTGGAGAGCCAGATGGTGTTCCTGATAAACCTTGCAGGCTGCACTGGTTTCTCTGTAGCATTTCTGCCCTGATTTCTGGCAGGTGCTGGTGCTCATAGAAATTTCACGCCTGTGGGGCACAGCCAGTTAAGTGGGTGAGTCAGGTTGTGATCTCAGGGCTATGAGTTTGAGCCCCATGTCAGGCTCTATGCTTTGCTCTGAGTCTGCTTAAGTTTCTGTCTGCCTCCTCCCCTCTCCTACTGCACTCACTCTCCTTTTCTCTCTCTATCTAAAATAAATACGTCCTTAAATTTTTTTTTTCCACACCTGTAAGCAAGGTAGTTTAGTTTTGGGGAGTGGGAGAAAGAAGAATGTATGTGTTTTGTGCAGGATTTCCGAGTTTATGCAGCACCCTCTGTGCTCTGGCATTATGGGGAAATCATATGCTGTGTCTTTATGGGAACTCCCAGATGTCTATGTTTAGGTGAGGTTCTTTTTGTCCTCGGTGAGGTTTTTTATGGTCAGGCTGACCCTGGGAGGGGTGATTCAGTAGGAAATCCCAGACACTTTGTGGGAGCACAACAGAACCCACAGGCAGCCCTGTTCCTGCAGAGCGGTTCTCCAGCCACCAGCTACTTCTGCTTACAAATTAATCTTTTGCCCAATTGGGCAAAAGTAAAATCTGTTCTACTTAAAAAATGTTCACAGAATAACAACAATGAAAGCTGTCTTGTTCTGTTTTTTACCTATTGGTGCCTGTTGTAAAGTGTTTGTATATTTATTTTGCTGGTGGGACACTAAATATTTGGCATAGGGAACATTAAATTCTCTTCTGCACTCTGTATTTTTCGTGTGCATACAGATCTTACTAGATTGCCACATCAAATCAGCTAGTTCCTGTTGATGGTAAGTGAGCAGAGTTTGTAACTGAGAGTTGTTTTGATTTCAGTTTTGCTGATTCTTTGTTGTGAGTAGTTGTGGTTTATCGCAGGATTCCTGTAAGGTTCTGTAAATGGAAGAGTCATGAGTCATCCAGATTTGCCTAAGAGGCGTTTGGGGCCTGCAATGGTCTGGTTTTCCTGTTAATTCCTCTTTGCTTCTAGCCAGAGGCTTTTCAAATCCAGGCTCTGTGCACACAGTGTTCGAGGAGTAGCACATGTCTGCAGGAGTTCGAAAATGATGGTTTGGGGATGCCTGGGTGACTCAGTGGTAGAGCGTCTGCCTTTGGCTCAGGACATGATCCTGGAGTTCCGGGGTCAACTCCCACATTGGGCTCCTGCATGGAGCCTGCTTCTCCCTCTGCCTGTGTCGCTGCCTCTCTCTGTGTCTCTCAAGAATAAATAATCCGAACCCTCGTTGTTTTTTTGTTTTTTTTTTTTTAAGATTTTTTTTTAAAAGATTTTATTTATTCATGATAGTCACACAGAGAGAGACAGAGAGGCAGAGACACAGGCAGAGGGAGAAGCAGGCTCCATGCACTGGGAGCCCGACATGGGATTCGATCCTGGGTCTCCAGGATTGCGCCCTGGGCCAAAGGCAGGTGCCAAACCGCTGCGCCACCCAGGGATCCCTTTTTTTAAGATTTTATTTAAGTCCTAACCTCCTTTAGGTTTCAGCTTTGGGTATGAGACCCATTTCCCTCCAGGAGGGGAGATACCGGAGAGTACTGCAGACATGGAGGGGGAGCCTGGCCTAGGGAGGGAGAAGCGACCAAAAGGCCAGGCAGACAAGGACATTGGCTATTGGGTGAGCCTTTGTCCTAGCGCCCGAGGAGTCCTTATCCCAGAATGAATGGGTTTTAGTCCTTTTAGAAGTTCCTTTGAAAATGGGTATTTTTAAAGCAGAAGAAATTGAGTAGTGGTCAGAGTTGGTGGAGAAAACATGTGGATGTGTATTTACTTGTGCAGTTGTCACTCCTATATAATAAACTAAAAATCTGTGTGGTGGCACAGGCATGATGGAAGTTCATCTGTGGCTCGTGCCCTCCCAGGGTCTTGCCATCTTGGGGCTCTGGTGGTTGTTCCCTAAGGTCTGTGGGTGCCTCTGCATCAAGCCCGGAAGGGGAGAGCTCAGGAAGGGGCCAGGTGGGGGATTTTTCTGAGCCAGGTACATGTGGCGCCGCTGGCAGTGTTTTGGGTGGAACTTGGTCACATGGCCAAGCCCACCTATCAGGGAGGTTGGGAAATGGGGCCAGTGCCCAGCACATGAGGAAGTGGGTTTGGTGAATAGCTGGGAGCATGGGCCATTTTTCAGGATCATTTTTCTTTACCACCTCCCCCTCCGCCTTCATGAGAATTAAATGCCTGGAGTTGATGAGTTGAATGCATTGTTATTCTCTTGCCTAAATGGTAGTTCCCACCCCATGCAGGAGAAACACCAAACTACTTGTTGCGGCATAAGGAGCATTCTGGGTGCACCCTTGCCTACCTCTTAGACCTCCAGCTTCCATTTCGTGCTGTAGCCATACTTAGAATTCTCTGAACCAGCTGTGTCTTGTCTCTGCACCTTGGCCCATTCTCCTCCTTCTGCCTGGCAAACTTCTGTTTGTCCTTTAGGGTTCCACTTATGTGACACCTCCTCTAGGAAGCCTTCTCCAATCACTGCAACCCCTTCCAGGGCCTTCATTTGGATCCCACAGTCCTTGGACTTCTGAGACAGCGTTGACAGCCTTGCCACTGCCTCGACTGTGAGCTTCTTGAAGGCAAGGGCCACATATTATTCCTTGTTTTCCTAGCTGGTACAGACACTTAGTATAAGTACAGTAAATAATCTGAAGTGAATGATAGTAGACTATAAATTTTAAAAAGTAAAAAATCTGATATACTTTTATTTTATTTAAAAAAATTTTAAAAGATTTTATTTATTCATGAAAGACAGAGAGAGAGAGAGAGAGAGAGAGAGTGAGGCAGAGACACAGGCAGAGGGAGAAGCAGGCTCCATGCAGGGAGCCCGACGTGGGACTTGATCCTGGGTCTTCAGGATCATGCCCTGGGCTGAAGGCGGTCCTAAACCCCTGAGCCACCGGGGCTGCCTTCTGATATACTTTTAAATCTAAAAATTTATTTTTTTTTTCAGTTTTATTATTGTCATAGATACAGGGAAAAGACTCTCCCCAACAGTTTAGTCTCCCATGTCAGGTCACACAGTTGTGTAGGTTTTGGATTATGTGTGCAGCATCCATACCTTTGGTGTCCACAAAGCTGGAATGTTCTGAGAGATTTTTGGTGTTTTTTGTTTTTTGGGTTTCTTTTTTTTTTTTTTTTTTTTTTTTTTTTTTAAGGATGATAAACTTTTTTTTTTAAACACATGTTTTCTTAAAGTTGCCCTTTGTTTAAAAATATACAGGAAAATTTTGGGTTTTTTATGTTCATCCTTCTATTTTTGCCCTTTCTACTTTATACCTACTACCAATTTTTCCTTCCTACCTTATTTCCTTAAAGACTTCTTATGAATTTTTTTTTTTTTTTAAGATTTGGTTTATTTATTCATGAGAGACACAGAGAGAGAGAGAGAGGCAGAGACACAAGCAGAGGGAGAAGCAGGCTCCATGCAGGGAGCCTGACATGGGACTTGATCCTGGGTCTCCAGGATCAGGCCCCGGGCTGAAGGCGGCACTAAACTGCTGAGCCACCTGGGCTGCCCCTCTTATGAATTTTAAACCTAAAAATGTATGCTGTTCTACAGTTTTGTATCCTCATTTTTACTTCTAGAAGACATTTCCCCGCATAATTAGAAAGTGTTCACATGTTTATTAACGTCCTTGTGGTATTTCATGCAGTGAATCATTTACTGATCCAACAATAAGGAAATGGATTTTGCACTTGACAGGATGAGCACTGGGTGTTATTCTGTATGTTGGCAAATTGAACACCAATAAAAAATAAATTTATTATTAAAAAAAAGAAAAAAAACGGAAATCGATTTTGTTCCTGCTTTTGGATGATAAAATGACTGATGTGCATGTCAGCTTGTGTTATCTGCTATTCCTATGATTTCCTAGGACAGATTCCCATAAGTGCTTCTTGTTTCTGTGACCGCTGTCCTGACTCCTGGGTCAGTTCTGACCTGCTATCCACTATCATGGATGTGAACACCCTGGTGCTCTCTGACCATGGTGTGACTTTACTGGCAGTGAAAAGCCAGCCTCTCTTTTATGAATGAAGATAGTCTCGATGAGGACTGATGGGCTGTTAGAATTTGTCATAGCTCTGGCCACAGGTTACTATGAATTGATGTTGGGAGGATTTGTCCTCCTGGGTACCGCGGTCTACAGAATGCAGAGATGCTTGTGGTTTTCTGTTCTCCTCCTGCTGGTCCCCTTGCTTGGACTCATGAAACTCACCCTGAGCCCAGCACTGCTGGCTCACACTTTCCTGCTTTTGCCTAAGATACCCGCCTCCCCTCTGCTGCATGTCACCTTGGTCCATTTCTGCACATCTTTGAGGCCCCGTCTCACTAACTCTTCTTCTCTGAAGCCTTCTTGGCATCCCCAGGACCAATGGGACCTTATCAGCCTGGAACATTAGCAGATGTGGCTTGGTTTTGTCCACTTGTGCAGTGTGGACTCCTGTTCCTAGAATTGCATATAAGAGTGGCTTTTTTTAATCTGCAGGGGTACAGCCTGCTTTGTGCCTTGCTCTAGGCCTGGCATTTTCCATATTTGAGAAGATAGGGATCGGCTGGCTGGCTGGCTTCCGGGAGCATGGCCTAGATTTGCTGCAGTGGAGGGAGAGGGCACATTCAGGTGAGCTCTGAAAGCCACCTGGGTTAGGAAAATTTCCCTACTTCCTGGATCAGTAGAAAGAAGAGCCTGGAATATCCTAGAAGAGCTCACTTTATAAGGCAGGTGTTTACAGTGTGGTTTTGCTTTTGTGACTTAACAATTGTTGAGGTAGTTTAAGACAAAATCTGAAAGATAGTAATTCACTTTTTTCAGAAGCTGCTGGAAAGAGGCTAATCTCAAATTCATATAGATTAAAGTATCAACTAAAGAAACAAGGAAGGGAAACATTTATTAGTTAAAGAGCAAAGTTCTCAGCACTTTTGCTGCACAAGAGAATTGTCCGGAAAACCAAGAAAAGAAATTAGTGTCCAGGCCCCACCTTCAGAGATAAGTTTTCATTTATTTGGGGTGAGACTTGGGCATTAGGAATTTTTAAAAGCTCCCTGGGTAGTTCGAGCATGCAGCCAGGATTGAGAACCACCAGTGAAAGGTATGCGTTTGAGGCCAAATCTGAGCCCTTCGGTTTATTGTGTGACCTTAGGCAAGGTGATAGCTCTGAACCTGGCCATCTTTAAGACAAGGAAAATCACACCTGAGCCTTGGGAGGTTGAGGGCCTGTGTCTGGTCATTAGTGATCACATTCAGTGTACTCTTGGCATCGTGCCCAGGACGTAGTGTGCTCCACATATATTTGTTGAATGAAAAAAAATAATGCGTATGCCTAGGATTAGGATTGAATGAGGTTGAACGAGGTGAGAACCTTGGCCCTGTGTGGTAAATAAATCACCCTGGGTTTGCTTAAAAAGCGTACTTTATGGTCCCATACCTGGTAACTGGAGGGTAGGGACTCCGTTCAGCAGGTGGGAAGACTGAGAGTGGTTCATTTCTTACTCAAAGTCAGACAGCTTTCCAGGAAGCTGGCATTTGAGCCCAGGTCTGCCTGACACTGAGTCTCATACATGCTCTCTGTGCCTTTGGTTGAATCTTATTTCTTAAGGTCCCTAAAATGGAAAGGATGGACTTGGGGCACCTGGGTGGCTCAGTGCTTGAGCGTCTGCCTTCGGCTCAGGTAGTGATCCCAGGGTCCTAGGATCGAGTCCCACATCGGGCTCCCCGCAGGGAGCCTGCTTCTCCCTCTGCCTATGTCTCTGCACCTCTCTCTGTGTCTCTCATGAGTAAATAATATCTTTTAAAAAAGGGGGAAAGGATGGAGCCATTCACCCCATCTTTCAACTATCGCTATTCGTTAGGCAGCTCTTGCTCTGTGACACTTACAGGCAGCTCTTCTTTCCTTCTTTTCCCCACTTTTCAGTTGGATATTAAAAATCAATTGGTATTTTTCCCCTTAAGAAAATAGCATTGTGTGTGACATTGTACAGGCGTTTTCTCCCTGCCTTTTCTGGCCTGAGCTGATGTTAGAGAAAGAGTCCTGTGGAACTTCTGCCTCTGCGCTTAGCTGTTAAAGAGCGTTTGAAGGAGGCCTCAAGGAGCTTGTGGTGACACAGGAGAGCATTGGGTCTTGTTTTGGACTCAGTGACTTAGCAGTGAGAGGCACAAGGCTGGGGTGCCAGCCAGGGTTAGTTAATGAGTTACCTGTGGTGCCTCCTAGCCAGCAGATTTTCTGCCAGGCCCTGGGAATACAAGGGCCAAATAGGCTGTGCCTTGGCCTCCAGCACAGCCAGAAATGACCACTAAGATAGGATTCCCCAGCCCGCTGCTCAAGATGAGTGTGAGAGTGCTCTTGAGAGGTGTGATGGGGAGGAGGTGCATCAGCCAGAGAGGCTCTGGAAGACAGGGGTGGGAGTTGAGCTGGCGGTGACTGGAGGGGGGTGCAGGGTGACATGTACAAAGGAAGCACACTCACGCATCGGCCCTGTGGAGAGTATTACCTACACCCCTAGAAGTCTCCGTCCTATGCCTTCCCTGTCAGAATCTCACTCCCCAAGGGCATCTGCTGTTCCGACTTCTGTCACCATAGATTAGTGTGTGTTTGTTTTAACTTTAGATAACTGGAGTCATACAGCATATACTTTTGTGTCTGGCTTGCTTTGCCATTCATGTGTCATTCACCTGGCTTGTTGCTCTGCAGCAGCAGTATTCACTTACTTCATTATTTATAGTTTCAGATGTATAGATACACCACTGCATGTTCTGTAGAGATACAGGTGGACATTGGGTTTGTTTAGAGTTTGAAAAATGGGGAGAACGCTTATCACAATACTCTGCATGTGTGTTGTGGTATATGGATCCCTGGGTGGGGGGATTGCTTAGTCTGCTTCAGTAGATGCTGCTGAGTGGTTTCCAATGTGTTTGTACTACAGGGTGATTGTTCATATTTCTAGCAACACGCAGGGATTCTGGGTACTATATATCCTCTCCAAAATTTGGATTGTTTAGCCTTTTGTTTGCTTTTGCCATTCTGGTGATAGATAGGGTAAAGGTTACCTGATTTTCATTTTCATTTCCTTGATGACTGATGATTTGGTGCACCTCTTCAAATCTTATTGACCATTTGGAATCTTTGGCGAAGTATCTACAGTTGTCTCACTGACTTGTAGGCGTACTTTATATATGCAAGAGAAGAGTCCTTTGTGAGATGGACGTATTGCGAATATATTCAACACTATGGCTTACTTTTTCATTGTCTTAATGTTTTTTGCTTTCTTAACAAAAGTTCTTTTTAAAAAAAAAAAAAGATTTTATTTATTTGTTCATGAGAGACACAGAGAGAGAGAGGCAGAGACACAAGGCAGAGGCAGAAGCAGGCTCCATGCAGGGAGCCCGATGCGAGACTCGATCCTGGGTCTCCAGGATCACACCTGGGGCTGAAGGCGGCGCTAAACCACTGAGCCACCCGGGCTGCCCTCAAAAGTTCTTAATTGTAATAAATTCTGGTTTTTAGGATCTTTTCTTTTTTATGATTAGTGCCTTTTGTATCCTGTTTAAGAAATTCTTTGTTCCCTTCCAGAAGTTTTGTTTTGCCACTGGATCCATGATCTATTGGAATTAATTTTGTGTATAGTATGAGGTAGTGCTTAATGTTTATTTACTGTAAAGATCATCCTGCTCACTGAACCTTTGAAATGAATCAGGTGACTATATATGTTCCGTTTTTCACTATTAATAGCTTATAATAGGTCTTGATATCTCATAGAGTAAGTCCTTCTACTTCTTTGTTCTTCTTTATTTTGACTCTTCTAGGTATTTTTCATTTCTGTATAAATTTTACAATCAACTTGGCAATTACTACAAAAAAATCTGTAGTTTTGTTTGTAATTACATTGAATTCATTGATTTTTTTTTTTACTATATGAAGACTTCAGATCTTTGAATGTGGCATTTTCTTCTGTTTATTTAGGTTTTCTTTAATTTCTCCACAATATTTTATAGTTTTTTTTTATGTGAAGGTCTTTGTGTTTCTTTCATTACATTTATTCCAAGGTAATTGTTAATTTCTGATGGTTTTACAGATTCCATTTTATAAATGTTTGCTAGAAATTCAGTTAATTTTGTATATAGAACTTGAATCCTGTGGTCTTGCTAAATTCAATTATTCTAATAGTTTATCTTTGAATTCTTCTGGATTTTCTTTGTAGAAGATATGCTGTCATGTGGATGAGGTTTACCTCTTCCAGTTCTTATACTTTTCATTTTGTTTTCTTGCCTTATTGCATGGCCAGGAACTCCCAGGCAATGGTGAGTTGAAGTTGTGTTGGCAGAAATCCTTGTCTTGGTCTTGGGTCTCTTGGAAAGCTGTTACCATTTCCCCAATGAGTGTGCTGTTTGCTGTAGGGTCCCTCTTAGGAGACACCTTACTTATTATTAGATACTTTTTATCAGATTAAGAAAGTTCCTTTTGGTTCCTGGTTTTATGATTTTAAAAAATCATGAGTGTTGCATTTTATCAAATGCTTTTTTTTCTGTATCTGTTGATGATTATATGTCCTTTATTTTGTGTGGTAAATAACACTGTATTTTTCAGGACATCTAGGTGGCTCAGCAGTTGAGTGTCTGCCTTCGGGTCAGGGTGTGATCCCGGGGTCCTGGGATCAAGTATCGCGTTGGGCTCCTCGCAGGAGCCTGCTTCTCCCTCTGCCTATGTCATTGCCTCTCTCTCTGTCTCTCATGAATGGAAAAAAAAATCTTAAAAAAAAAAAACAAAAACCCAAAACACTGTATTTTTCTAATGTTAAGTAAGCTAACTTTGTATTCTTAGAAAAAAATCCCAACTCATTTGTGATACATCATCCTTTTACACTTATTGTTGATTTGGTTTGCTAATCTTTTATGAGTTTTCTTTTCTTTTTTTTTAAATGATTTTATTTATTTATTCATGAGAGACACACACACACACAGAGACAGAGAGAGAGACAGAGACATAGGCAGAGAGAGAGAAGCAGGGAGCCCGATGTGGGACCAGATCCCAGGACTCCAGATTCCATTTTATAAATGTTTGCTAGAAATTCAGTTAATTTCTACAGGGCAGGATTCAAGAATTTGTGTTTCTTGCCCCTTCCCAGGTGAGGCGGCCTCTAGCCCAGGTACCCTGCTTTGGGATCTGTGGTGCCAGAATATATTCATTAGTCAGCACCTGTCCAGCATCAGCTGTGCTGGGGCCGGGACTCTGACCCTGGGCCAAAGACAGGTGCTCAACCGCTGATCCACTCGGGTGTATTTTCTGTCTGTATTCATAAGTGTGTGACCTGTAACTTTCCTTTCCTCTAATGTCCTCCTCAGGATTATGCTGGGTTTCTAAAACAGGTTGCATGTTCTGCTTTCTATTTCTCCAAGTTTCTTTTTTTCTTTCTTTTTTTTTTTTTTAAGATTTTATTTATTTATTCATGAGAGACACAGAGAGAGATTGAGGCAGAGACACAGGCAGAGGGAGAAGCAGGCTCCATGCAGGGAGCCCAATGTGGGACCCGATCCTGTGACTCCAGGATCACACCCTGGGCTGAAGGCAGGTGCTAAACTGCTGAGCCACCCAGGGATCCCTATTTCTCCAAGTTTCTATAAGATTTTTCTCTAGTGGTTGAATGAACCTACCAGTATGTTACAACTTACAGAAATCTATGCCAAAGGACTCAATTTTATTGTATATGAAATCTATGTATATATGTAGGCTCCCTGCCCAGCATGGAGCCCAATGTGGGGCTTGAAATCATGATCCTCAGATTAAGATCTGAGTTGAGCTAAGTCAGACGCTTAACCAACTGAGCCACTCTGGCGTCCCTATTGTATATGAACTTTTAAAAAAAAGTAATAAAAAGGCTTCACAAGGGAATTTTTAAAATACAGACAGACACACAATCTCACGTGATCCTCATAGGGGCCTCAGAAAGTCCTAGTTGAGTACATTTTTTTCTTGGCAAATAATGCCTGTAAATGTTTTTATTGAATGACTTAATAGATTTCCTTGCGGAGTCGAGGGGAAGAATAAGAGGCTTGTTCTCTGAAAGAGTCTGTGTATTTCTTCCTTAAATATTTGGAAGAATTCACTAGTAAGGCCATTTGTACCTGTGTGTTCTTTGTGGGTTTTTAAAATATAGATCTTTTTGGATTTTTTTTTTTGCTGAGGTATAATGGCTAAAACTTGAATGCTGTAAGTTGAAGAAGAATTTGGAGGGATGCAACATGAGGCTGCAGGTTGCCAGCATGGGAGAGCACTATGTGTCCCGAGAGAGGTGGAGGGGGAACAAGGTGTGGGAGGGCTTGCCTGCCCTGCAGCCACTGGATGAACCATCAGTAACTCTAGCCCTACCCGGAGCTGCAGGTGTGCTACAGCAGGAAATGGGGCCCTGACTTCTCCGGTAGGAGGAAGTGACAAGAAGTTTTAAGCAAGATAGCAGGAATTTTGAGGGCATAGATGTAGCCAGCACAGCCCTTCTCAAACTTGAGTGAGCATCAGAGCCCCTGGAAGACTCATTCAGTGCTTGCTGGCCTTGCCCCCTGGGTTGCTTCACTTGGCCTGGGCAGGATTCAAGAATTTGTGTTTTTTGCCCCTTCCCAGGTGAGGCGGCCTCTAGCCCAGGTACCTGCTTTGGGATCCGTGGTGCCAGAGTATATTCATTAGTCAGCACCTGTCCAGCATCAGTTGTGCTGGGGCCAGGATTCTGTTGACCAGTCCCAGAGCCCAGCTGACTAGGTGCCTGGTATTGTTCCCGTGCTGTGTTGTCACTTAGATATCATGATCTTCTTTTTTCTTTTGAATTGCAAAAGTAATACATGCTCTTTTTTTAAAGCAATACAGAAATTTGTAAAGCTGAAGTAGAATTTCTCTCTTCGGCCCTCACCAGCTCCTCTTGCCAGAGATGGCCACCTGTTGACTTTCTGCGGTCAGATGTGTCCTGTGCAGTTGTGAACACATACCCAGAGCTGATTGTTAGAGGACCCAGGCTGGGGTGTGTGGACGATTGTTTTGCCATGGGCTAGTTGTTGACACATGATTGAAAGATGCCGTAGTGACGCCCTAAGGGAGAGCCGACCTATAGGAACTTCTTGTGGGTTTACATTAGGTCATTTTTGTTGACCTTGAAGTTGTTAGTTAGATCTTGCCCTTTTTTCTATTTAACGGTATTTGAAGTCATGAAGGTGAGAGAATCCTCCAGTGATGGTTCTTTTTTTTTTTTTTAAGATTTATTTATTTTTATGCATGATAGACATAGAGAGAGAGAGGCAGAGACACATGCAGAGGGAGAAGCAGGCTCCATGCCCGGAGCCCGACGCAGGACTCGATCCCGGGACCCCAGGATCGCGCTCTGGGCCAAAGGCAGGCGCCAAACTGCTGAGCCACCCAGGGATCCCCTCCAGTGATGGTTGTAATGCAAGTTTTTGCCAGGGATTTATGTGACAGTGTCTGGACTCATAAATACTTGATTGCTTCTTCCCAAAGTGCCATGTCTGACATGTAGGAGACATTGCTCCAAATGGGATTTTGCTTCATTCTTCCGTCAGAAGTGCCTGTGGGTTTCGTGGCTAGTTAGCCCACCCAGACAGGCAAGGAGTGGCTCTGGGTCTGTGCGGAGATGCGGGGGAAGGGCCGTGCTGGGAACCCGGAACCGGGTCACACAGGCTGTGCTTCCCTGGCTGCCTGCCCTCCTCCCTCTGTGTGACTAGTTAGGAGTCAGAACCCTCCCTGCCCCGCCCCTTGCCTTTCCAGCTGGGCCGCCCCTCCTGCGTGCCCTAACCTTCGGGACTCTGTGGAGCAGGGCCTGTAGGGTGCCTGTGGTGCCTCCCCGGGCCTGTGGCTCCAGTGCCAAGAATGTGGCACAGGGAGAGCCCGTACTTCTGGGGCTGGCCTTTCAGAGCTGTGTGGCTACAGGAGACACCATGGCTGTCTCCCCTGCGCTCCTGTTAATGGACAGGTTTGTCAAATGATGGGCAGGTTTGTGGTTGCAGCCTTGCCTTTCTTGGTTTTGTAATTGGAGACCTCACTGGAGCTTGGTTTTTGCTATGTGTGTATGTTTTAGTATGGTTCAGCAATCTTCTGCCTCCTTGGGGTAGTGTTTTTTTGGATATTCCTCAGTTTACACGGGGAGGGTCCCGTGTCTCCAGCGAGGGTCTGCATGTGCCAGGAGCTCTTGGGGCCTGTGCTTTTATACATTTGGTATCTGATGCTCACTGTGCTCCCTTGTGTTGACTGTTTCCTCTATTTTTAGGGATCAGCTTTTTAGCATCAGTTGCTATTGGGTAATATCTGAAGGAAGGGAGACACCAAGTATTTCTAGCTCTTGGATACTTGTATTTTTAAGATTTTATTTATTAGAGAGTACCAGGGGCGGAGGGGCAGAGGCAGAGGGAGAAGCAGACTCCCTGCTAGCAAGGAGTCCGACCCCATCCCAGGACCCTGAGATCATGACCTGAGCCTAAGGCTGAGGCACCCAGACGTCCCTCTTGGGTACTTTTAATCGTGTGTAGAAGTAGGAATTTTGAGCCTGCTGTTTGCTCACAGTAATAACATCTCAGTGTGTGTCTTACTTGCCTCATGTTCCCTGTAGGAGAGGGGGTTTTGTCATACAGGAGGCCGGCTTTGTAGAATGCGGTTTTGTGTTTTGTGTTCCTGTGACAGCTGAGTGGGCTAGCCTTTTCCTCTGGGGTTTTCAGAGCAGAGTCAGAAGCCTGGTGTCAATGTGTATGGCAGTGGAGTGTGCCACTTTCTGAGGGGTGGAGATCTGAAAAGAAATACCTAAGAAAATAGCCTTTAGAGAAATCATTCAAGATTTTTGCTTTCTCTTCCCCAGAGGAGTGCCAGGATTTAATGTCCCTTCAGGAGCAAAGGAGCAAATTCCTTAACCTCACCAAGACTCAGTTTCCCATCTGTGCAGTGTCGACTCTAACACCCTTTTGGTAGGGTTCAGGCCTGGGTGGTGCTTTTGTGTGATGACACAGCAGCAAGAACTCCTGTGCTAAGTTTCATCTCTTACATAGAACACATGGGAAGTGCCTGATGCAGTACAAGGCAGCTGGCAGGTGCTCTGTGAAAGGTGGCTTTGGCTCAGAGAACAGTGGAAAAGATGCCCATCTGTTCCACTCGGAACTGAATGCTACATGTTTTAGTGTATTTCTGATGACTTCGGAATGACTTTGGAATGTCTCGTTTGTTAATTAGACAAAGGAGGGTTAGAGCGAGAATCCCCAGGAAACTATTACTAAATTACAAGTAAGGGTTCCAATGTATGGTGTTGAAGGAGGAGGACTTTGGGGGTTTATATTCCAAGATTCCAAGAAGTTTTGAGAAATCCCCGATGAATGTCTGTGGCTTGTGGAACCTGCTCTACCGGGTCAGGGAGGATTGCGTCCTTCCACTCCAGCTGCCCTCTGCCTTCTGGGACGGTGCTCTCAGCTGCCAGGTAGCAGCAGCCCTGGGTCCTTGGGCCCAGGTCTTGGTTCTTTTTTGCTTACCTCTGTATCTCTGGGTGGGACACCCCAACCTCTCTGAATCCTGGCTTCCTCTTTTTTAAATGTACAGGAATAATTCTCATGTGATCTTTCTGAAAATTCCTCCAAAAAGCATGCATTAAATAAATGTGTTTTCCTTTAAATGCCAAGAACTGTTCTAAATGCTAGAGGCCCTGCAGTAAATAGAAGACAGGATTCACATACACATTACATTCTGGTGATGAAAGCACATAAAGTAACAAGTTGATAATTCTTTTTTTTTTTTTTAAGATTTATTTATTTATTCATGAGAGATGGACAGAGAGAAGCAGAGACACAGGCAGAGGGAGAAACAGGCTCCACACAGGGAGCTCGACGTGGGACTCGATCCCAGGTCTCCAGGACCAGGCCCTGGGCTGAATCAGGCGGCACTAAACCTCTGAGCCACCCGGGCTGCCCCAAGTTGATAATTCTTAATTTGAGATACATTGAAGTGCTAGCTCTATGTAGGGTGCTTGCTCTAAGTGCTACCCTCAGCACATACTTCAGGTGCTTTGAAATATCCTAGCATAGGGACCCAGATCCAGTACCTAATCTTTTGTTGTCAGCTAGAATTTTAGATTGCTCTTGGAATCACCTTATTTTGACTTTAGTAACGTCTGAGAGTTAAGTTAGTGGTGACGGGATGAAAGTAACAATCTCAGACCCACACCATTTTAAGAAGAAAGGGGGTCCATCCTTGGACTATACTGTCTCTTGTCAAAAAACGGAGAGCTGGAACTTTGGGTAGAAGTCCTTCCTGGAGTGTCATTGTGTGGAAGCACATGGTTTTAGTTTCAAAAGCCAAAACATCAATGTTGGAATTGTGCCTAACTTTGTTTTCATAATTAAACATCATTTTCATTTTTGAGGATTCCCCAAAGTGAATAAGCTTTAAGGCCCCCTAAAACGACTAGATCTGGCCCTGCAGACACTTGGGGGGCCTGCTGCAATGGCAGGTATACTGGAGTGTGAACAGTGGAGGGACCAGGTGGAGCATGGCTCCTGCACACACACCTGCCCTGATGGTTTCGGTGCTCTTTCATTGAATCTTCACAGTGGTTGCAGGTAGATTTGTCATCTCCGTTTACAGATGGAGAACATGAGGCTTCGGGCAGCTGCTGCTTCCGTGATGGATAGAGGATAGGATGGGAAGCCCTAATTAGAACTGTAGTTCAGAATGGTTTGGGAGCCTCTCAGTGGGAAGGCTGCCGTTCTGCCTCTGCCTGTGGTTGCTGGAGCAAGGGTAGCTATGGTGATGTGATGGGACAGCAGGTCAGCCTGGGGCCACTTGATCATCACTGTCTTTTTACCATTCTTTCACATTCCTTCCCCCGTTCCCCAACCTTGTCCTTGCGGCTTTGCTTGCTTGTAGGCTTGGGAGTGGACAGGGACATGTTTGCACTGCCTTGTTAAACCACAGTGCTGGCTCTGTGCTCCTCTGGAGTGTGGGGCCCGCCATCCTCATTTGTATGGGAGGAGGTAGACCTGTGCTGGGGAGGCCTGGAAGGCCCAGGTTTGAGTCCCTGGTGGATGATCTTGGGAACTTGCCCAACTTGAAGGTCATTTATCTTGGGACACTGTCCCCAGTCTCACATGGCCACTGCTTCCAGCTCAGTGCCTGGGGCTCTGAAGCACAGTGTGGGCAGGCACTAACCCCAACAGAGCTGTTGTATAAGTCGTGTGGGCCGAGCAACCGGTTGCCTTCACAGGTGTGGCTCTCCATAGGTTTTCACTTCTCTCTCCCAAAAGGTTTAATTTTTTAATACCAGTAGAGCATCACTGAACATTTTCATTTTCTCTTCAGCTTTTTGCTTGTTAAGACATTTTCTACCCAACACAACAGGGGCTCCTGGAACTTGTCACCTGGTGTTGTTAGAGACTTTTAGAAAAACCAGGCGCTGTTTTGATGGTTTGATGAAGTCTTACTGATTTGAAAGATGGGGGTAGGGGTGATGCTGAAGCACTTTATTTATTTAAGATTTGTTTGAGAGAGAGCAGGAGGAGGAACAGAGGCAGAGGGAAAGAGAATCTGAAACAGACACCACTCTGAGCATGGAGTCTGATGTGGGGCTTGATCTCATGACCCTGAGATCATGACCTGAGCTGAAGCCAAGAGTCAGATGCTCAACTGACTGCGCCACCTGGTACCTCAATTTATTTATATTTTTAAGGTAATCTCTATGCCCAATATGAGGCTTGCACTCACAACCCTAAGATCAAGTCGCACACCGCTGACTGAGCTGGTCAGGTATCCCTCACTTCATTTCTTATTGGCAGAAATTCCTAATTCAGCAATGGCTTTTATATTAAGTTTTTTCAATAGGTCATACATTTGCATGGTACAGAATCCAAAAAGTACAATGGAATATATGGTGAAAATTTTCCTTTGTGCCCTGTGCCACCCAGTAAACATTGCAGAAGCAGGAAATAACGTTTCTGTCTTCTCCCAGCAGTAGGTTGTGCCTGTACAGGCAGGCAGATGCTTGTCTTGCATGACATGCTCTACCTGGTATACACCTTGCTTTTCTCCTTTGATAACAGGTAGCTCCATAGTCTTTCAAAAAAGTGCCCCGACCCTTCTTAATGCTGCATATGGATGTGTCATGAACCCTTGGGTTTTTTTCAATCTTTTTGTGACTTTTTTTAAAAAAAATTATTTATTCATGAGAGACACAGAGAGAGAGGCAGAGACACAGGCAGAGGGAGAAGCAGGCTCCATGCAGGGAGCCCGATGCAGGACCCGATCTCAGGACTCCAGGATCATGCTCTGAGCCAAAGGCAGACGCTCAACTGCTGAGCCACCTAGGTTCCCCTTTTTGTGGCATTTTAAACAATTTGTTTTAGAGACACCTGGGTGGCTCAGTCGGTTAAGCGTCTGCCTTTGGCTCAGGTCACGGCAGGCTCCCTGCTTCTCCCTCTGCTGCTCCCCTGCTCTCTCTCGCTCTCTCTCTCTTTTTCTTTCTCTCTCGTACGCTCTCTCTCAAATAAATAAAATATTTTTAAAAAGCCCAAACCATTTTGTTCTAGTGGGCATATTTCAGCAAGGTGACTGGCATATTTTTCCTGTGTTCGGCAGCACATGTGGCTGGTGGCCCTGTCCTGGGCGGTGCAGGCCTGACCTTTTGTCAGGAGGCAAGGGGTGTTGAGGTTCCCTCACTCAGCCCTGCTTTGCCCCTTGTCCTTCCTGCCTCTAGGGGTGAACTGGACAAGCCTGTGTCTCACAGTGTGGAAGAGGTGGAAGCAAGGGAGCTGTGGCCAGGGTCTGTGCAAAAACCCTGCTCGACTGTTCTTGGTGAGGACCAGGTGCTGATAGGCCATTTTGTCCCATTAAACGCATGTAGTTGAATGCATCCATGCCTGATCTTACTGTGATTCTGATGATGCACTTTACCTGTGGCATGGTGCCCCACAGCTCACAAGAGAGCTGCTGGGCAGAAATGAACACACCATTATTTTTAGCATTACTTTGTCGTTTTTTCCCATAGCTCTTCCTCTGAGTTGTTACCTATTGAAAAGAATTATTTTGCAAGCCAGGGGTAAGGACCCCAGTGAAACCCTGACTCCTTTTTCCTGCCCAAGGGTCTTTGCCTCCCTCAGGCTCTGAGGATTATTCTTTATCCTTGACATTGGGTGTGGCTTAGTCATCAACCACCCCAAAGTGTGTTTCCCAAGGCCTCTTGAGCATTGATGTAAAATGCATCCGGATAGGCCTTATCATCAGATCCCTGGTGGGACCAGTGCCTACTGGGTCACCTTCCTTCAGCCCACCATTCCCATAAACCTGGCCTCTATCCCCAGGTCCCTCTGATGCCTTCAGGGTGCAGAGTGCTGGCTCAGCTGAAGGGGATTAGGTGGAGGATCAGGTGGTCAGTCCCCTAGTGGAGAAGCCCCCGCGTGGTGATGGGACAACAGTAACTGTTCCCGTGAACCGAGTGTGTGCATGAGGCAGCGGCCCAGGCCTGTGAGGTCCTTAGCCTTGTTTGACCCTTGAAACACATCTGTGAGGTCAGCACTCATGTCTCCTCTTTCAGGAGCCCATTGAGGGTAGGGGGATCAGCACTGGTGCCATAAACAGGTGGAAGCCGTGGAGGGGATTTGGGGGACAGGGCTGGTGCGATCCATCTGTGCTTTCAGAAGATGGTCCTGCCCCCTATATGGAGGAAAGATTTCTGGAGCATTGTGGCAGATGGAGTGGGAGTTCTTCAGGGGCCCAGGGCTTGATGGATCATGGTCCTATGCCTGAGAGACACCTGAAGAAAGGGAGGGATAAGCATATGTGGGGTGTGACCAGCTGTCTGCAGACCCAGAAAGACACAGGGAGGAGGGCTGGGCAGTGGGGCCAGACCCTTGCCAAATCAGGTGAGAGCTTTGGCGCTAACCTGAGGAGAGACGGTTTCTGAGCAAATAAGACTCCTTGTTTTGTTAAGTATAGTTGAGGCCCTGGATGAATGCACCTGGTGGGTTGTTGTGAGAGCTTCCTACCTGTGGGGTACTCCTGGGGCGAGGCTCATGAAGGATTGTAATGGGCTCAGGGCTGCTGGGCTCTCCCTGTGCCATCCATGCACTGGCCTCGGAAGTGGGGTTGGGGCACGGGATGGGCAGAGGCAGTTGCTTGACTCTACCTGGCCTCCTGGGCCCTGCAGCCAGCTTCATGTCAATCTTCCAGTGATCCACCAACCTGGAAGGGAAGCCAGAGGCTGGAGACTTTCTGTCCATTCAGGACTACTCTGCCTCTCATCCACAACAAATAGTACCACCATGGATACCTTTCACAAGCCTTTCCAAAGTCATGGCCTGTCCTGTGTCACGATCTTTAATGAGTGCTGTGTGCACTGTATCTGTACGGACTCACAAGTACTCAGCAGGGATGGAAATGCAAGGCTTCTGTTTCTCCTGCTGCTTCTCCCCCTGGCTGTTTCTGGGACTAGCACTGAGTTCCACTCTGTCTCCCGGCTCACAGATCACCCAGTCTCTTCTGTGCGCCTCTCTGTTCCATTCCTGACCCCTCTAGGCCCCCCACCCCGACACTCGTGGCTCTCCAGAACAGGGTAGGAGTTAAACAGGAGGTGTGCTCCTCACCCTGGGCCCCACCCGTTCCAGATGCAGCTGGGGTCCTCACCTCTTGTCCCGTAAGCCCAGTTGCCTTCCCCATAAGCAATGCATCTTTAGCCAACGTAGACTGTCAGTGAACTGAATTCTGGGTGCCCAAGCCCTTAGTACCCTTCTGGGCACATCTGGCTTTAGCTAGGGTTGAGCTGCATGACTTCCACCAATGGCTAAGTTGTAGATGTTAAGCAGGTTGGGCCTGGGCACAGCTCTAAGTTTACTTCTCACAAAGGTGCTTGTGAGGTGCTTGAATCGCCTTGGGTTCTGAAATGGATTCTCTTATAATCACAACAGAAGAGAAAGGAAAAATACAGTGAAACTGTTTCCCTTTTTGAAAGTTTTTATAACTTTATTTCGATAGGATTTCAAATGCATTGAAAAGTTGCAAGAAAAACACAAGGAACTTCTGTGTATTTTTTACCCAGTTTATGTCTCACTTTATGTGTTTTATCTGTTCTGTGACTGTGGTATGTATACCATGGAAGCAAATAAATATTTAAATATTTCTTTTTTTTTTTTTTTTAAAGATTTTATTTATTTATTCATGATAGTCATACAGAGAGAGACAGAGCGGCAGAAACACAGGTAGAGGGAGGAGCAGGCTCCATGCAGGAAGCCTGACGTGGGATTCGATCCCCGGTCTCCAGGATCGCGCCCCGGGCCAAAGGCAGGCGCCAAACCGCTGCGCCACCCAGGGATCCCTATTTAAATATTTCTTTGAAGCATTAGAAGAGCCAGTGGGAAATATCAGTATATTTTTCCTAAGAACAAAGGCATTCCCTTACATAGTCACTGTTCAGTTACCAAGATCAGGATATTTAACATTAATCTCGTGTTCTTTCCAAGTCCATGGTCTGTGTTCACATTTCATCAGTTTTTCAGGAATCTTCTGTGACAGTCCATCTACCTGTAGCTGCCATGGATGTACTGTGCCAACTCTGAGGAAATAAGACTGACTGCCTGTTTTGAGCAGGGATAGAGAATCTCAACTCTGAGCACTTGCCTAAGGAGGTTTACCTTTGTAATAAGGAATTTGTGGGAGGTGCTTTCAAACTATGTGCAAATTCTCTTCCTCATCCAGCTGTCAGCTACTTGGTTGAGTGTCCACTGGTCTTTTCCTACCTCCATTTGTCTTTCAGGGCTTGTTAGGCTGCATTCTAAAGCTTTCCCTCTTCTGTTTATTTGTGTCTGCTCGTATCTGTATGGGCTCTTGGATTTTTGTTTCATTCAATGGATTATAATCCCTTGCCCTCCTTATTTCTTTTGATGGTTAGATTGTTCTAGATTTAGCCAGTGGGAGTCCTTGTTTCGAGCTGGCTACTGTTTCCTTTAAGCATGTCCTCATATTTTTTTGAGCACTTTCTTACTTTCTAGCAGAGGAGATGCTGTGGGTTCATTTTATACTTTCCAATGAGCCCTGGAAACCATTTGTTTTTAATGCAAGCACCAACACTTACATTCCAAAGTGTAGTTTATTTTGTTCTACCATTTGGCATTTATTTGTGTTATTTGGGACCTTTGTTTACGTGTTATTGGGAAGGAAGACCTCGTGACTTATCTCCTGAGTAGCTTTCATTTCATGGTACGCGGAGACTCTTTATAAATAGCTTATGTAGATTTTTACTGTATAGATAACTTAAACTGAACTAGAGGTTATTAAAATAACTTTTTAAGATTTTATTTATTTATTTATTTAGAGAACAGCAGTGAGGGGAGAGAGGGAGAGAGAATCTCAAGCAGCCTCTGTGCTGAGTGTAGAGCCTAATATGGGGCTCAGGGCCAACGACCCTGAAATCATGACCTGAGCTGAAATCAAGAGTTGGATGCTCAAGGGACTGACTGCCCCCAGGCACCCCAGCAACTCTTATTTTTTAAACACTGATTGTGTATCTGTAATTTTAATTCCTACAAAGACCCTTATTAAACATAAACTAAGGCTCAGAAAAGTAAATGTACTGGTCAAAGTTACACAGCTAGTGAGTGGTTGGGTCAGAGTTTCAATTCAGTTCGGTCTGTCTTTAAAGCTCACTTTTCCTGAAATACTTTGTTGTAATATAAAGTATTTCCTTACTCTGAATTGTAGACTTTGTAGATGTTACAGCTGAACAACAAAAATTTTATTTGTGGTTTAGGGGCTTATCCTCTGTGTCTTTTTTATTTATTTATTTTTTTAATCCTCTGTGTCTTATATGAAAATCAGGTCTGAAGAATTAAAGCTTGTGGTTCATCACATTGTCCTCTCAGAGGAAAGTCCACTTGTTTTCATTAGAGAGTGACTCGGCAGTCCTGGTGCTTCTACGAATACCCAGAAGTTCCCTAACCCTCTTATTTTCTTCCTATAGGAATTTGCTTGCTAGAAAACAGAATGCAAGACTTGACA
Organism: Canis lupus familiaris; assembly: GCF_011100685.1. Taxonomy (NCBI): domain Eukaryota; kingdom Metazoa; phylum Chordata; class Mammalia; order Carnivora; family Canidae; genus Canis; species Canis lupus. The sequence goes on from NC_049224.1 coordinate 59,565,157, forward strand.
AACAAAATGACTTGGGATGGAAGTTATTTGGAAAAGTACCACTTCGAGAGAATGCTCAGAAAGATTCAAAGAAAATACAAAAGGTATACGAGATACAAAAACACAGAAATACGCTGTGCAGCATATATATGTGAACCTTGCAAAAATGACCTTTGTGGAGGCTTTGAGATTGGAAAACTGTGTTGATCTGCATGCCAAGTTCTTAAAATTTAAACCTTCCTTGAGAAAATTGATGACTTTAACCTTTTCCGTTTCTTTTAGCTCACCGCATATGTACAGGAGAGAGCTGGCTTCAGATCTTTGTAACTTCACTTAATCAGTTTTTCCAATAATAGTTGCAAATGTGTTTATTGTCACATTTTTATTAATTGTGTTCCTTATTAAAGCACTCTCCCTCTCTGATACCATGGGTTTCCTGGAGCTTAATCCTTCCAGTGCTGATTTGGCCAGGAATGCAAGGGCCATTGTTCACCTTGGCTGTAGTATGTCTCCCTTCCCCTTGCGGTCTCAGAAGCTTCCCACTTGTCCATCGGGGGCAGGGCATGAGGTTCAGAGGTCAGGCAGCTCTGATGGTATCATCACCACTGGGTTGTCTCGCTCCCCATGCATGGAGTGATGCCAATAGCTGGAGGCATGTGCTCAGTTTTTCATAGAAGGCTCATGCATAGACTTAGTGAGGCCAGGGGCATCTGTGGCCTCGGAAGCCCAGTTCCCACCTGCATTCTCCCCTGGGCTCTGAGCCCCAGCCATCCTCACAGATTGCTCTTGACCCAGTGCCATGACAATGCCCTTCAGCAGGCTGATTCCTTCAGCCTCTGTTTTGTATTCATTGACAGTTGTTCAGTGAATACTTTTGAAGACCTACTAAGTGCCAGGCCTCCCGTGTGGTGCTGGGCTTAGAGAACCGACCACAGTACCTTGCTCCAGAGGGCCCCCCTGGTAAGGAGAGGATTCTAAGGCAGGTAGGGAAAGGAGCCCTACAGGTGTGTGTGGTTGGGGGCAGGGCCTGCTGGGCCAGGCTGCACGCAAGGTTGAGTTCACAGGTGTGGCAAAGATAATAACCACAGGGGATCATGAACTCAGTGATTACTCTGTGCCAGTTTCAAGTGAGTCAGCACTTGGGTTTCTAGTGCATTTAAAACTTGTAACAGCCTTCTAAAGAGGGTACTATTTTATCAAAGATGACACAGGCTGAGTGACTTGTGCACAGCTGGAACCTACCCCAGGGCCCTCACTGCTCCTCTGTCCCTGTGCAAGGAAGGGGCAGGAGAAAGTGATAGCCACCTGTGCTGAGGGGGCAGTGTGCAGCATGAGTCCAGGGAGCAGTGGGAGGGGCCATTCATGGGGCCTGGGTGATGTGCTGGGCCTGGAACCTGTCTCTGACCTGAAGGCTTGGGGGAACTCCTGGAGAGTTTTACTTATGTAAGGATTGAACAGTCCCCTTGGCAAGAATGTGACTGTTGGACTAGTCCAGAGGAGTAAAGTGGGGTCTGGCCAGGTGATACAGTTGCTGTGGGTTGCAGGGGATAGCCCCTTTGAGTTCTAGACATGTTGGATATGTGGGTGCAGTGTGTGTGGTGAGGCGGTGAGCACATGCTAGGGGTCTGGCTTGAACAGCATGGTGGATCTGTCCCATTTCATGTTTTTCTGCCTTGGCAAACTAATGGTGTTCTGAATGTTGTCCAACATTCCCCATAGCTGTTGTCTGGGCCCAGGAGACTCAAAAAGTACATTAGTGTTGGAATTTGTTTTTATAGATTGTTATATTTGAACCACTTATTGTGTAAGCTACTATTGCAGTAGCATACAAATAAAAGGTGATGAGTTTGTATGCAAAGCTCAGCTATAAATTTCTTAAAAACTAAAGAGCCAAGCTGTTAAAGAATTTTTAAAGAAATCCACACTTTGAAAAAAGTAATCATTATACTAGATTTTCACATGACTCTTAATATCACTTGCATCGTGCTTGAATTTCTTTATTATCTTTGTCATACCTTTTTATTTTATAAAGGTGAACATGGATCATGTTCTTGAACCTAAAGGATTTTTGTGAACTGAAATGACTAGGTCCACTAATTATGTGGTAACACAATATTGCAGAGAAGAGGACCATCTGGCTTCAACCATCAATAATAAAGGATGTAATTGTACCTGCATGAGTCATATGATCTTGCCTGTGTCCTATTTGCTCATGCTTTGTGTCTCTGGCCCTCTGATCTCTCCCTGGTCTGCCAAGGCCCCTGAGGGATCCAGGGCCAGGGACCTGCCTCTGTGAGGCAGCTCCTGAGCATTAGGCTGGAGCTGGCTGCTGCCACAGATGTCAGCTCACACCCTTGAGAGAACTCAGAGCCATGGCTGACTGCCAGGGCCTGTGATCCCAAATGGTGATAACTTCAGTTAGAGCTGAAGCATAAGTAAGGGTTTAAGAAACTCTAGTTCCTTTTCCCGTTCCTTTGGAATGTTTTATTGCTTGAGAGAAGCAGCATCACATAGTGATTTAAGAGCATGGACTTTGGAGTCACACTGGCAGTTTGTATCCCAGCTCTGCCATGGCTCCTCTGTGTGGCCAAGTCACACAATCTTCTGAGCCTCATTTCCTTCCTCCCTAGAATCTGGAGAATAGCAGTGCCAGCCTTGGGGCAGAGGGCAGGGGTGGGCGGTGAGGGTTACATGTATGAACATATATCATGTGCTCAGAACAGTCCTGAATGTTGTAAATGCTGGAAAGCATTTGCTGTAATTATTGTGACAAGTCCACCTTGAACCACAGGAAGTGGAAAACAGTGTGAGAGAATGAGCCTGAGGCCTCCACAGATCCCTTCACCTGCATGTTCAACAAACACTGCACCTTGCTGTGGCCAGGTCTTGTGGTTGAATCGGCTTGCCTCAAGGAGCCCGTGGTGGAGCCGAGGGGACAGTTGTGCAAACCAGCCAAGATTGTTGGCCTTGCAGACTTGCACTGACTTTCCAGCTTCATTTCTCCTTATTTGTATGATTTTGGGCCAGTTTACTCCTTGGCAAAATGGGCATTAGGAGTCCTACTGTCTGAATTGTTATACGTTAAGAGATAATGTATGTGAAATATTTTCCTCCGATGTTTAACACAGCCTGTGGTCCAGAGTTAGTACTCAAGGAAGGAGCTATTATGACAATTAAGAAATCTGTCCAGCAAGTGGCAGATGCTACCTCCAGTTTGCCCAGGGGACTCCGGTGCACATCTGACTTCCTTGTCACTCGGCCAGTCTCTCCACTTGAGCCTTATATATACGTGGTTGCCATTTTTAGGAAATGTTGTGATGTTACTTTCAGTTATATTTTCAAATTTCATAGAAGTTTTGAAAAGTAAGTGATTTTCTCTCAGCTTACATTATTTCAGAGAGATTTTCTAAGTAGGGGGAAACAAAAATGACCAAGGATAGTTATGAGAATCACACTAAAGCAGTGGTCCTGGGAGTATGGTCCCTGGACTGATATCATTACCATGTGGGAGTTTGTTAGAGACACAGGTTCTTAGGCCTCACCCCAGACCTACTAAAGAAGCTGCACAGCTGGAGGCACAGCAGGCCGTGTTCTCGCAAATGCTCCAGGTATGGGTAATGTGCGCTCATGTTTCAGAAACGCTGCTACTGGAGAAGGGAATCTTGGATATTGGGGAGGAAATAGCCATCTTTGTCCAGAGTGGGTTAAATAAAAGGTCTGAAATACACCAGATACACATTGTAGTCATTGCTGGTGAACTGGAGAGGCCCTGGGAGTCAAGACTGGGAGAAGGTATTTGAAGACTGCTGCTTTCAGGTCTCCTATCATCCGGTTTGTATTGGTCCATCTGGGCAGTGTGCCTTTGCCTTGTGAATAAAGAGGACCCTTCCTTCTTGGATTCCACAGTCCTTTGTTCCACAAACTTGAGCCACTGTTGGGGTCCATCCTGGGATTACAATGAAGGGCAAGACTTACATGCCCTTCATTGGAACTTAACGGTAGATCAGGGAAAGACAGATTTAAGCAAAATAACTCTATAGCTAATTGCAGCTATGATAAGCCTTGTGAAGAAGAGTGGCATGCAGCCATCCTAGAGTTTCTGCACCACTGGGTTTTCAAGTGACAGCTGCTTCCTAGGTCTGAGTGTCATTCATCAGCCTTTGTCTTCTCAACCTCTCTTCTGCTCCTGGGGAGCCTTTCTGACCTTGACTTCCAGGTCACCACACACTCCCCTGCTGGGTGCCCTTTAGATTTTAGAGTGCCTCCCAGGTGCTTCTCTGTCTCAGGTCACCCTCTAGGAGACCTCAGCTAGACTGGAGGCTTTAAATACTGCACCCCCACATTTGTTCCCGGTGGGGGACCCCACTGGATGTCTGACAGTGCTTCCTGTCTCACTCATGTTTTTTTCTGTTACGTTGGGCTGGTTCCCTTTGCACCTTTCCCCATTTTGGAAAGTGATAGACTTAGCCTTCTGTTTCAGGTCTCAAACTTGAGAGTTGTTCTTGACTTTTGTCTTCTCACATCCTCCTTCCAGTCTGACTGGCATTTTGTTTATGTTTGAGTTCTGTTGATGACTTTGAAGTGCAGCCAGGTTTGAGAAGCAGTGACTTGCTAGGGAATTTTGATGCTCCAGTGAAGTTGTGTGGGTGAAATCTTATTAAAAGATCTCACTACCATAGCCTGGCATGAGGTAGTTGTGGCTTACTGTCCCTAAATCGCTCGAATTATTGGAAATGGGGAGTGCACTTTATTGTAAAGATAAATTAGCAATACCTATTATCCTGGTTATATTAATTTGTAGAAGATGTAGAGGATGTTAGGAAATGAAGAAAAAGAAAATACGTGGTGTCTTATTGCCCCGAATAAATACTGTTTGCATTTTGGTATTTTTCCTTTCAATGATTTTCCCATGTACAATCTTATTATTTTTTGAAGAAAAGACCACTTAAAAGGTAAAAAAAATGGGTCTTTGTAATTTGTTTTTTTTTTTTTTTAATATTTTACTTACTTCTTTATGATAGAGAGAGAGAGAGAGAGGCAGAGACACAGGCAGAGGGAGAAGCAGGCTCCATGCACTGGGAGCCCGACGTGGGACTCAATCCCGGGTCTCCAGGATCGCGCCCCGGCCAAAGGCAGGCGCCAAACCGCTGCGCCACCCAGGGATCCCGGGTCTTTTTAATTTGAATAGATGTTGGAGGAGCTCAGGGCTGCACACATTTGGGGATGCTTTAGAGCAGAGTTTTTGAATCTTTTAGACATAACACTAGTACATAGACTCAAGGCATTCAGGAAGTGTCCTGTTTGGGCTCCAGGGTAGCTACTGATGGGCAAGGATCACCATAGGGAGTACAGGCTTGCAGGCATCAGTGTCTTAGATAAAACATGTTATGTGAGTAAAGGAATGTACATGTATTTGGGTTTCTTTTTTTTTTTTTTTTTAAGATTTTATTTATTTATTTATTCATGAGAGACACAGAGAGAGAGAGACATACAGGCAGAGGGAGAAGCAGACTCCATGCAGGGGGCCTGATGCGGGACTCGATGCCGGGTCTCCAGGATCACACCCTGGGCTGAAGGCGGCACTAAACTGCTGAGCCACCTGGGCTGCCCTGTATTTGGGTTTCTGTAACCTGGAATATCTTGGATGGCTTTCTGGAATTTCTAGTCAGAGAGCATCTCAGAAGAAGGCATATCCAGAACAGCTTAAAGTGATATTTATTCTCTTCACCTCTGGGTTCTGAGAAGTCTGGCTAGTCAGAAGAGTATAAATCATCATAAACTGCAGAAAAAACAAGCCCAGATGGTCAGTGCAGGTGACTGACTGGTGATGGGCCTGCAGGTAATCTAAAACCTGCAGGTAGGAATGAGAAAACTTTCTTCCTTTTCATCATCCCTTATACCTTTGGAAAATAGATTTGAACCGGTTTATAAACAGAACAAGTCCCAGTTCTGGGCCAGGAGTAGCATACTCTAACATGTCTCTCCCGATGAATACAGCTGTAAAACTGGAACCCAACACATAGAGTAGTGTTTTGAGCCTTCTGAAAAGCAAACAATAGCGGGTGGATTGGGGAAGAAACTGCAGTTCAACGTACTGCTGGACTGATTGACTTTACCATTTTTCTCCTCATATTCTCCAGCCCAAACTCGATGTAGCCTAAAACCTAGAGATGGGTATCAGTGTGGACTGAGCTCTAGGAAAGGTTTTCTAGTTCTGGATCAGGAGTGGGTACTCTCACCCTCAGAGAGGATGCCAAAAGCCTACTTTTCATATTTTTCTTTTCTCTGTTTTCTCATGCCCCAGTCCTCATGCAGTCTCCTGGCAGCAGAAACAGGCCAGCAGGAGAAACTCTTCAGGAAGGGGAACTGATTAGAGGAGGTTTATTCCCAGGAAAGTGGGGCAGATCCCTGATGCCCTGTTCTCTCTCCTCCTGCCACTTGGCCTAAGGTTGTGGAAGGTGTGTGTCTGGGTAGAGGACCAGAAAAGGGGTGGCCCAGGGAAGCTGCAAGTTCTGGAGAATGTGGAGAGGACGAGCTCAGGAAAGTGACCTTTAAGGTTATTATGAACTCCCGGGCTGACTCCCAAGTTGTGGGTACACGGATGTGACCCTAACTAGCAACTGTAGACTTGAGAACTGAAATTCAGGAATAGACCAGCACCCGGATCCAACGTTGGCCCTGGGTGGTGCACATGGGGGGTATAGTCAATAGGTGCTGTGAAGGCTTTGAAATGTCAATTGGCTTTCGAGCCATAACCCACAGAAGGCTAGTTGGAACATGGGGCTGAAATCTAGCCAGGTCAATTGCCTATTAAAACAAAAATATCCTTCTCCAAAAGGTTTGAGCAAGACCCAGAGTCTTATAACACAATGGTCAAGATAGACTATAATGCCACTCAAACATACTAGGAAAATCGTAACTTCCATAGGAAACGACAATTAGCAGACACTGGTACCAAGATAACACAAATGTTAGAATTATCTAGCTAAGACTCTAAACCAGCCATTATAAAAATGCTCCAGTAAATAAGGGGTAGGGGGGAGTTCTTAACATAGGAAGGTAGAAAGTCTCAGCAAAGAATTAGAAAACTATAAGGAGGAACTACATGGATTTTTTTTTTTTTTTTTTAAAGAGAGAGTGGGATAAGAGGGGCAGAGGGAGAGAGAGGATCTCAAGCAGGCTCCATGCCCAGCACAGGGCCTGATGCAGGGCTCTATCCCAGGACCCTGAGATCATGACCGAGCTGAAGTAGAGTCAGACAAATGACTGAGTCACTCAGGAGCCCCTACGAAGAACTTTTTAATGAAAAATAACAACAATAAAAAGCTAACTGGATAGGCTCAGGAGCAGAATGAAGATTATAGTGAAAAGAGTATATGAACATTGAGATAGATCCATAGAGGGACGCCTGGGTGGCTCGGTGGTTTAGCACCTGCCTTTGGCCCAGGGCGTGATCCTGGAGTCCTGGGATTGAGTCCCACATCGAGCTCTTTGCATGGAGCCTGCTCCTTCCTCTGCCTGTGTCTCTGCCTCTCTCTCTCTCTGACTCTCATGAATAAATAAATAAAATCTTTAAAAAAAAAAAAAAAGGAAAAGAGAAATCCATAGAAATGATTCCATCTGAAAATACAGAGCAAAAAGATTGGAGGAAAAAATTGGACAGAGCCTTAGGGGTGGGTGAGACAGTATTAACAGGTCTAACATTTGTGTTGTTGGGGTTTCAGAAGGAGAGGAGACGTGGTGCAGAAAAAAACATACTGGGCTAAATAGTGGCTGGATATGTCTTAAATCTGACAAAAGATATAAACCTACAGATTTGGAGAGGGGAGCTTAGTGAACTCCGCAGAAGGAATCCACAGATTCCTCCACATGAGGAATCCACAGAAGCCTATGCCCAGACACATCATAATCAAATTGCTGGAGAAATAAATACAAAAAATATCTTATAAGCAGGCAGAGGAAATGCATTAGTGGGGAGCAACAATTTGAGGGACTAATTTTTCATATCAGAATCCCATGTTTAAAATTCTGGAAGAAAAGAGTCACAAATACTGTGCAGGGGTGAATGTGCAATAAAGTGCTTTCAGATGAAGGAAAAGTGCGAAAATTTGTGGCTAGCAGATCTAAGTAAGTGAGTTGCTAAAGGAAGTTTTTCAGATGGAAGGATCGTTATACCCAAGGGAGACTTGGAATATTCAGAAGGAAAAACAGCAGAACAATGAGGGTCTAGGTAGATAAAGAAACTGCCCTTCTCCTAGTGAGCTCTTTACCACAGATTCCACTGAAAGCAAACACTAAAACATCGTCTGGGTTGTCAGGGTCTGTAGATGTCACATAAAGAGATGTGATGGTAAGATTGTAAAAAAATTAAATAGACATTATAATCCCTAGATCAACCTCCAAAGTATGTGAAGAAAGAATAAAAAACAAAACAATTCAAATGAAATTCGAAAAAGAGTTAAAAAATGAAATCAAGGCAGGAAAGAGGAAATAGGGGAAGGAAAACCATAAAACAGAGAAGATGGTAAACTGAAACATATCAATAATTATATTATTAGAAATGGTCTGAACACACGAATTCTGTCTGAATGCCTAAACCTGACAGATTGTCAGAACGGGTGAAAAAAATTAAGAAAACCCATATATGTGTTGTCTAAAAGAAACCCACTTTAAATGTCAAATATATAGGTTAAAATGAAAGGATGGGAAAAACTATACCATGGAAGCACTAATCAGAATGAGGATGGAGTATAGTAGCATAAAGAAAAGTAGACTTCAGGGGTACCTCAGGGGTTGGAGCTGGTTAAGCATCTGCCTTCAGCTCAGGTCATGATCTCAGGGTCCTGGGATCAAGTCCTGGATTGGGCTCCCTGCTCAGCAAAGAGCCTCCTTCTCCCTCTGCCTCTCCCTGCCACTCCTCCTGCTTGTATTCTTTCCCTCTTTCTGTCAAATAAAATCTTAAGGAAAAAAAAAAAAAGAAAAGAAAAAGTAGACTTTAGAGCAAGAGAAGTTCCCAAGGATGAGCCAAGACATTACCCAATGAAGACAGAATGACTTTGAATGCATGTATACCCATAACAGCTACAGAATGCATGAAGCTAAAGATGGCCGGTGTGAAACAAGTGCCCAAATCTACAGTTACTACGGAGTGTTGACTTTCTAGACAGTGATCCATAGACTGTGCCAGGACACAGAAGGACTGACCCATCAGTCAGCTAGACTGATGTTTGGAGAACCCTCCGGCCTCCCACAAGAGCACAGCACACGTTCTTGACAAGCATGCACACAACTTTCACCAAGATAGATCATTACCTGTGTTAGAAACTACAAAGTTGGAAGGATTAAAATTATACAAAATAGGTTCTCTAACCACAGTGGAATTAGATCATAAAACTGTGACACAAAGAAAGCAAGAATCTACCCCAAAAACTTGGAAATTAAATAAGCAACATACTTCTAAATAAATCATGGGACAATGAGGAGGTCACAGAGAAAGAAAATCTTTTGAACTGAATTAAAATAGAACATAATAAAATTCATGGAATAAAATGCTTAGAAGGAAATTTATAGCATTAAAGTGCTAATGTTGGAAAAGAACAAAGTTCTACAGTCAATAATCTGATTTTCTACTTTAAAAACCATAAAAGGAGCAAATAAACCCAAAGCAAGCAAAAGGAGGGAAATAATAAACATAAGAGCAGAGATCAATGAAACTGAAAGTGGAAAAATAATAGTGAAACCAAAAACTGGGTCTTTGAAATGATGAACAAAATTGATCAAACTCTATCTAGCAAAACTGACGAAAAGAGAAGTGAACCGAATTATCAGTAAGACAAGTGAAAAAGGCAATAGCACCACAGACCCTGCAGAAATTAAAACAATAATAAGAATGTCATGGATAACTCCACATTCATAAATTTGATAATTTAGATGAAATGGTCCATTTCTTTGAAAATCACAAGTCACCAAAACTCACCCAAGATGAATAGATGACCTGAATCATCCTCTAATTCTTAAAGAAATGGGAATTGTAGTGAAAAACCTTCCAAAAAAAGAAATCTCTAAGCCCAAGGAGTGTCACTGGTGAGTTCTACCAGTATTTAAAGAAAAATAGCACCAATTTTAGAGGAGGCACTATCTCCCGACACATTTTATGAGGCCTGTATCATCCTGATATCAAAGCTAGACAAGGGCAGTACAAAAAAAGCAGACTGCAGACCACTATCCCTAATGAAGACACACATAATCCTCAACGCAGTGTTAACAAGTTGAATCCATTAATACTTAAAAAGAAAAAAAAGGCAATACACCACAACTAAGTGGTGTTTTTGCCAGGAATGCAAGGCTGATTTAGCATTTGAAAATCAGTTGGTGTAATCCATCATACTGACAACCTTGGATGAGTCTCAGGGGTATTATCTGAGTGTAGGAATCTATTCTCAAAAAGTTGACATGCTATACGATTCCATGTGTGTGACACACTTGAAAAGACAGTTGGTGCCAGGCTTGGTGTAGGGTGTGAGTGGCAGGGAGGTAGTTTTGGGGATGCTAGAATTGCTCTGCATCTTTGTGATGGTGGTGGCTGGAAGAAAGTTCTAGAACTATGTGCATCAAAAAAGCTAACTGTTTTAATTAGTTAATTAATTTTTAAGATTTATTTATTCATGAGAGACAGAGAGGCAGAGACACAGGCAGAGGGAGAAGCAGACTCCACGCAGGGAGCCCGATGTGGGACTTGATCCCGGGACTCCAGGATCACGCCCTGGGCCAAAGGCCGCTCTAAACCTCTGAGCCATCCGGGCTGCCCTAACTTTTAATTTAAAAAATAAGGAACAGTGGCTGAATCAATCAGGGCACCTTTGATCCACGTTTTCATTTCTAGGGATTCATCCTAGAGATGAATCAGTATGTAATTAAAATGATGGTTGCATAAGGGTATTGATTGCAGCACAAGAGGTTGGAAGTAAGCCAAATGTCCGGCAGTAGGGAATTGGTTAAATCCTGAAGTGAGGTAAAGTGCAGATCTTAAAAAGCAAAGCAAATAACCATTATTATAGTGTGTTCTATATGAATAAAGATAAATACATATCTTTGTAGATGCAGAGACTCTATCTGGAAGGGATACTTAGGCTGATCATGATAGACTTGCTTAGGAGAGGGCAACGAACTAGGTTTGAACTAGATCGGGAGGAGGGTGACTTACTTTCTTTGTATGCTCTTTTGTACCTTGTGAATTTTGTTCTGTGTGCAGATCTACTCTAAAAAATATTTTTTAAAAATGTGTGCAGGGGGCACCTGACTGGCTCAGTTGGTAGAGCATGCAACTCTTGATCTTAAGGTTGTACCTTCAAACTCCATATCGGGTGTAGAGATTATGTAAAAAAATTAAAAATCTTTTAAAAGAAGAAACCGTTCAAAATATTAAAAATGTGTGCAGAATGATAGAGAATAAATTTGAGGAATTTTGGGGACAGTATGGCAAGATGAAGCCAAGGGTGAGTACGTGTCCCAAAATAGAACCCATGAGGTCTCCTGTAACTTCAGAGGCACACTACAGGTTTGACATTGAGCTTCCCAGTGGCCAGAGCAAAGGGGGATACATTCAACAGCTGTGGCATTCGAGTGTCGGAAGCTGAACTGTTCTGCAAGTTTGGGCTTGTGAAGGTGCTAGGTGGCATGTTGTATGCCACAGGGACATTTTGGTGGAGGGTAAGTCTCTTAGGAGATGATCTCGCAGACATTCAGTCCCCCTTCATTTGTGTTTTAGAGAAGCAGCAGGTTAATTATTTATCAAACTTGTATGCCTTTCTGGATGAGAGGGGAAAGTGGAAGTGATGGGAAGGTTCTGTAAGGGAAATGGCATGGTCATTTAATTGGACTTTTGTGTTTATTCTTCAGATATATTGTCTACCACTATTGTGGTAATGGTTAATTTATTCTGAGAAGTACAGCTCTTTTTACTTCAAGTGCCTTTCACCAATATAAACTGAAATGCCAGCACATAGTGCCTCTTACGGTTTGCTTACTTTTCCTAATGTGGAAGTGATAAATTCTCCGTCTGTCTACCCATGTGGCTCCAAGGAAGAGAGAGGGATTCGGGAAAAGGAACCCACGCGTTAGTTCTCCCACAGATCTTCATGGGGACCTCTGAGAGGCAGGGGTCAGAGGTCTGGGGTTTGGAAAGGCAGTGGGACCACAGAGAGAACTCTGACTGGGATGTGGGGGTCCTGAGTCTGGTCTCGGCTCTGTCATCCACAGTCAGGTGTGTGGCCCTGGGCCATTGACTTCTCCTCAATCTTTGGTTTCCTCCTTTGCAAAGGTCATGTACACCTTGCCTGTGCTTGTGAGGGTCAAGTAGGATGAAGTGTGGGGCACTCCTCAGACAGTGGCTGGCGTCCAGTGGGAGCTCAATAACGGTCAGTGGCTTCTCTTCTTCTGGTCTTCCCTCATGGTTACTATACCTTTGCTCTTGTGGGTGAATTAAAAAAAAAAAAAAAAAAGAAAGAAAAAAGAAAAGCTTTGCTGCTGGAATGTTTGGTGTGGTTTGAAAATTGCATTTGGCAAAATCAGCCTTGGATTCCATCTGAAATGGCTTAAAAGATTTTTTTTCCAAATTATAAAAATAATTTATGAAAAACCCAAATGATCGATGGTAGAGTAAAACAGGAATGCCGTCTTCACCCCAAGACTTCTAGCCTCTCTTGGTGGGAGTCTCTGACAGGTAGTGCCCACCCTCCCAGACTACATACATACAAGTTTCACCTACATAAATACAGTTATTACAGAATCAGAGGCCATGTGAGTCGGTACGCACATACCAGGTACTCAGAAAATTGGAACAAGTAACCAACTCGAAGGTGCGGTAAGCTATTAGCTGGAGAGCACTGCCCATTTCCTGAAGCCAATTTCCCACTGACCTTGGGCTCTGGCAATAGTGTCTGTAGTCTGGTGCCTGTCATGTAACTGGAACCAGAAAGATGCCTTTCATGGTACCAGCTGAATGGAGGGTAGCTTCCTAGAAAGACCCAGATGGATGGATGGCCCTTGGGAGCTTTCAAATACTTCTGCCCTTCTTCAGGTAGTTTAATGTGTTGATATGAAAACAGTGATGACCAAAGAACGATGCTCTTTCATTGATCTAATTCCCAGTGGAATACTGAGTTTTTTGTTTTTGTTTTTGTTTATTTTTTTCAAGTATTTTGTAATCTCTCAAACTCTGTTGGAGCAGCAGGAGAGATACTTCCTCTAGCCTTTTGCAGAGGCTGATGGGCCCAGGTCTGAATGACTTGTTTTATTTTTATTTTTTTTTAAGATTTCGTTTATTTATTTGAGAGTGAGAGAGAGAGCATACAAGCAGGGCAAGGGGCAGAGGGAATGTGAGAACCAGATTCCCCACCAAACAGGGAGCCTGATGCTGGATTTGATCCCAGGACCCTGGAATCATGACCTGAGCCAAAGGCAGACACTTAACCAACTGACCCACCTTAGATGTCCTGACTTGTTTTAGGTGTCCAGTGTAGAATACAGAGCCCAGTGCACTGTGCTTCTTCATAGATGGCTGTGTAGGACTCAGAGACCTCAGATTGTGGAGGGGGCGAGGCAGTTTCCACATTCCTTGTGTGCGGCTTGTCTAGCTTGAACTCCGAGTGTTACTTTTTAAAAAACATCGGGATCCCTGGGTGGCGCAGCGGTTTGGCGCCTGCCTTTGGCCCAGGGTGTGATCCTGGAGACCCGGGATCGAATCCCACGTCGGGCTCCCGGTGCATGGAGCCTGCTTCTCCCTCTGCCTGTGTCTCTGCCTCCCTCTCTCTCTCTCTGTGTGACTATCATAAAAAAAATAAAATAAAATAAAAAACATCTTTGTCAGTGTGGAAGCACTTTGGATGGGGCCTTGGCATTGGCGCTAAAAACTACCCATGATGTTCCCGGAGGTCATAGGCAAGTGCTGCATTTGTTCCTTGGTCTTACACCTGTGTCCCATCGCTAATGTGGCCTAAGGCCCGTGAAAGGAGCACTGTTGTAGGAAATTGAAACCTTAGTTCAGAGGCAGCACATCAGAGAAGTTGGCAGTAAGAGGCTCTGGAGTCCAATGACCTGGGTTCAGATCCTGCCCTGCCATCTGCTGCCTACCCAAAGAGGCCACTCAGAGCTTCAGGGGCTGTGTCTGGTGACAAGGAGGCCGGGGAATGGATGATGCTGGCACTGCCTGAGTTAGTGTCATGGGGCTGCTATAACAAAGTGTCAGAGACTTGGCTTGAAACTGCACACATTTATTATCCTATAGCTTTGGAGGTAAGAAGTCTGAAATGCATCTTCCAGGCTAAAATCAAGGTGTTGGCAAGGCTAGTCTTTCTAGAAGCTCTAGGGGAGAGTCTCTTCTTTCCTTTCCAGCTTCTGGAGGCTGCTGGCATTCCTTGGCCTGTGGCTGCCTCACCAACGTCTGTCACTATGGACATGTGGTGTTCCCTTCCGTAGTCCCATCTCCCTCTGCATCCACACTTCAGGACGCATGTGGTCATTTTGATAATCCAGGATAATCTCCCCATCACCTTAATCACATCTGCAAGTCCTTTCTGTCATAGAAGGTAACATTCACAGGTCCTGGGGATTCTGACACGGCTTTATGTGGGAGCCATCACTCAGCCTAGCCCGGTCCCTACCTCTTGGCATCGTTAAGGCTAAATGGGACTCACAGGGTCTTAGCTTAGTGCTCCCTCTAAGATGGTGTTCTGAGCTGAGACATCTTCCCTGCCCTCCCTGCCTGAATGACCACCCACCACACCTGTATTGGTTCTTACTGTCACACTACTCTGGTATTTCCTGTCTTAAGTTCTTGCTCAGTTGTTTGTCACTGCCTGCCTCTCAATCCCTGCTAGACTACAGATTTACGAGAACAAGGTTTGGGGCTTGTTTGCTCGATGATTGCTTTATCTGTGGGGCCTGGAACAGTGCCAAGTTTTAGTGGGTGGTTAATACATGTTTGTTAAGTGGATGAATGAGTGTCAGAATTCAAAACATACTACTTTGTAGATGTTTTTCTTCCTGTTTTTATGAGAACATAGGCATTTTCCCATGTCCTTAAATATTCTTTCATGATCTCATTTTTTACTCACTAAGTCATGGTCTTCTGTATAGCATGATTTACTTAACCAGTCCCCAGGACTGGGAAGTTCTTTCTTCAGTGACCTTTTGATCCCCATGAGATCCAGTGATCTTGAGCAGGGTTGGGTTTGTCAGCATCTGCTAGAATGCTGCATTGAACAAATGAATTAGTCTTACCTCCTTGACCTCAGAGGATAAAGACAATGTTATAGATTAATCAAATAAGCAAATGCCCTGTGCTGGTAGAGATACAAGAAGCCTGGGAATGAACTCTGGTTAACTCCAAAAACTTCAGGAGGAAGGGCTCTTTACTGGTGGATGAGGTGGATATGAGCCACCTAAAGCCACACTGAGATGGAGAAAAGGCTCTGTTAACTTCTGATTTTTGCTTTAAGTTTCAAAATTTAGTAAAAGTCAACCTGTTATCACATGGTATAATATATAGTTAAAACTTTGTGAGTGGTCCTCAATTCTAAAATAATGCAAATGAAACCCGTTAAAGTCACTTGCAGGCTACAATCTGCCAGAAGAGATAAGCAGCGGGTTTTGGTAAGCATATTTTAATGCGTATTTAACACATGCTTAACGCATATCTCTCTGGTATTTAAATTTGGTGAGACTGTGGGCTGAGGTTGGCTGATTTCTAACTTGTGTGTGGCCTTAGGTGTTGTAGGAGGTGTGGAGAGCTGAGAACCCACTCATCTGTGAGAACAGAGCTATACAGGGTTAGCCCTCTATGGCTCCAGGAACTGCTTCCAGAAAGCCAGAGGTAACCCCACCGGCCGATCAACTGCCTCTGGGGGCTCTGGAAACCTGGGGGATTTCTTAAGCTCTCCTGTAGTAGAGCAGTTATCAGCTTGCTGGTTGTGAGTGATGCCAGGGCAGGGACTTTGTTCATCTTTATTCCCAGGGCCAAACACCAGAAGTGCTTGGGTGGGTGGATGGATAGGAGGGAAGAAAGGAGGTGGCATGTATTTCATTGGCCTTTGGTGGTGAAGAGACTACCGGAGTCCCCTCTCTGAGAGGTTTCATTGTCCCTTGAGGAAAATGCATCTTAATCATATAATCATGTAATTACAAATGTGATTAGTTCTGGAAGCAAATGGACACTGACACTGGGAGAGAATGACAGGGCCTTGTTCTGGCTCCAGTGGGCAGGGCAGGGGGTGCTTCTGAGCCGGTGGCCATTTATGACAAGATCTGAAGGACAGTCACCAGCCATCACATAGGCTCTTTTGCTTGTGAAGAAAAACTCTAAACCTACAGAAGCATTCCAGGAGGAATTCAGTAAACACTGTATCTGCTCCACTTAGATTGAACAATAGTTGACATTTAACATACTAATTTTAACATGCGTCTTTCTAATTTTATAAAATGGAATCATATGAAAGTAAGTTGCAGGTGTCATGACATCCCTAAATACGTCAGCATACGAGTCTTCAGGGTAGGCATCCTCCAATGTCAACATGTGTTGTTATCGCTCGTAGGAGAATGGTCAGTAATTCCATTTGACTGTGACCATGTCCATGACCGGACCACATGCTGCTTTTCCCCAGTTGCACCAAACTGTTGTTTATGAACCAGAAAGCAATCAGGCTTGTGCATTGCCCTTGGTTATCTGTCCCTTTATTCTCTTGGTATAAAACAATTATTCTGCCATTTTTTTCATGACATTTATCTTTTTCTTACCTCCCTTCGTCCTTTTCTCCCCTTCTCTTCTCCTCTCCTCTCCTTTTTTCTTCTCTTTCTTTCTTTGACCATGGGTTAAAGATTCATTTAACACGTTGAGAAGATGAATGAGATGGTAAAATTGATTTTTTAAATAAAGATTTTATCTATTTATTCATGAGAGACACAGAAAGAGAGAGAAAGAGAGGCAGAGACACAGGCAGAGGGAGAAGCAGGCTCCATGCAGGGAGCCTGATGTGGGACTGGATCCGGGGACTCCAGGATCACACCCTGGGCCTAAGGTAGATGCTAAACCGCTAAGCCACCCAGGGATCCCTGGTAAAATTGATTCTAAGGACATTTGAAGAGTTAGGTACTTACTGGCATAAAAACAAGAAAAGAACCAGAGTAAGATTGTTAGGTTAGTTTTAAACCAACAGACTGGTGGGGGCAAGGAAATAGAACCTTTGGAGTTGTTTTTTCTATTGGACATAAATCTCCAAGTTAGTGTATCACTTCACATTTTCTAGGCTCTAATGAAGTTATAAATAGCTTGGGCACATTCTCCTGGAGGACTGAATAAACTTCTGGTGGTTGTGTAAAAAGTACCCAGGTACGAATTGAAAGGACACCTCACCCCCCAATGCTTTTATCTTACAAAATGTTTTTAAAAGATTTTATTCATGAGAGACACAGAGAGAGGTAGAAACATAGACAGAGGGAGAAGCAGGCTCCCTGCAAGGAGCCTGATGTGGGACTCGACTCTAGAACCCCAGGATCACGACCTGAGCCAAAGGTGAAGGCTCAACTACTGAGCCACTCAGGTGCCCCGTCTTCCAAATTTTGAGTTATTTCTCTTAAGGCTTTTCCTAATCTATCCAGAATCTCTCCCCTTTTATCCTTCTGTTATTTTTTTTTAAAAGATTTTATTTATTTATTTGTTTGAGAGAGAATGAGCATGTGAGAGAGAGAGAGAGAGAGAGAGAGAGAGAGCGCGCGCTGGGGGGAGCATGAGCAGGGGGAGGGGCAGAGGGAGTGGCAGACTCCCCGCTGAGCAGGGATTCCAGTAGAGGACTCCATCCCAGGACCCTGAGATCCTGACCTGAGCTGAAGGCAGCTGCTTAACTCACTGAGCCACCTAGGTGCCTGCTTCGATTACTTTCTGAAAACAGCTTTATTGAAGTGCAATTACCATAAAATTCCTCATTGTACATGTTCAGTGATTTTTAGGAAATTTATGCAGTTGTGCAGCTATCAGTGAATGCACTGCAGTATTAGGATGTTTTCCTCATTCCAGAAAGTTCCTTCATGGCTGCTGGCAGTGGGTCTCCACTCACTCCTCAAGCTCCAGGCAAACACTAATTTGCTTTCTCTCCAGAGATTTGCCTTTTCAAGAAACTTCATAGAAATGGAATCTTTAAGATTATCTTTGATGCGGCATCTTTCACTTTGGGTCATGTTTTGGGGTTCACCTGCATAGTAGCCTGTGTCCATGGTGCCTTCTGGTCCATTGGGTGTCCTCAGCTAATGCGTGCTCACATTATGAATATTTGCAATTAGTCTCTTTGTGGATGGATGCTTTCTTTTTCTTAGGCAGGTTCCCAGGAGTGTGGTGGGTGCACACAGAATTGTGAGGAACTGCCAGATTCTCTTCCAAAATGGCTATACCTGCCAGTGACCTATGGCAGTTCCCATTTCTGCGCGTACTTCCCAATACTCCTTCTCCATCTTTTTGAGTATAGTCTGGTAGATAGCATAGGCTTCTTCCAAGTGAAGTTTCTGGTGGCAATTTGGGAATGCTTTTCTCTGGAAAACCAGCTGGAGAAAGCCTGGTCCTCCTAGACCAGGGACGTGTGAATTTACATTCCAGGGGTCTTGAGTTCTCTCAGAGTTTTTCGGCCCTTGGACGGTGGACCCATGGGCGGCCCCGTAATAATTTTGGTGCTGAGCAGATTTTTAAAGATTTTTATAAATCGCGATATAATTTACACACAATGGGAAATGCACTCTCATATCTTGAGATGCACTCTCAGATCTTGGAGATGTCAGTGGTGTCACCCTGCACAGGTTCTAATGCCCCTTCCAGCCACCCGCCAGGAATAAATAGTCCTTGGGTCTTCATCAGGATGGGTTTTGTGTGCACCCTGACGTTTGGATTGAACGAGTCTCCTTGCAGAAAACAGATGAGCAACAATATAGAGAATAAGAATTGTTCATAGCCCAGTACCCAGAGCTTAGCGGTGTGAACATTTTATGTAGCTCCTTTTGGTAATAGGTTTATTTAAGGAATCGTGATGGAGCAGAGCTCTGCCGTGTGTTTGATGTTCCGCTGCGTCCTCAGGAGAGCACGCATTTCCCAGCGCGATGCTGCCTGCCGCGCCGAGGACACTGCGGAGCGTCCCGGGGGTCCCTCGGGGCGGGGCTCCCCGGCGGCGGCGGCGGGCGTGCACCCGAGGGTGGGCCGTGCAGTGCAGCCCTGCAGTGCAGCCGCCGCGGCGAGGGAGCCGGGCCCGCCCCGCCCCGCCCCGCCCCGCCCCGCGCCCCGCCCCCCCCGCCCCCCGCGGGCCAGGCCTGACGCGCCGACACGGAGCGCGCGATCGGCGGCGAGGCATCTGCGCGCCACTGAGCGGCCTGCCGCCCCCGCCCCCGCCCGCGCCCCCGCCCGCGCCCGCGCCCGCGCCGCCGAGCCGCCGCCCGAGGCCCCCGGAGCTGCCCGCCGAGCCCGCCCGGGCATGGAGCCGCCGGCCGCGCGCCCCTGAGCCCCGCGGCGTTCATGGTGAGTGCGGCCAGCCCGCCCGCCGGCGGCGCCCGCGTGGGTGTGCCTTGCACACGGCTGCTTGCACGCGGCCACCGTGCTGCCTGCGCGCCTCCCTGCAGCCTTTGTGTGTGCCGCGGGGTCCCCCGCCCCGGGGTCGGCGGTAGCGGGGCGCCCGGGGGGCGAGGGGGCGAGGGGGCGGAGGGGGGAGCCGCACGGCCCGGTCCTGCTCGGTGTCCCGCTGCGGGCACTGCAGCCTGGTCTCGGATTCGGGCCCGGCCCGGCCCCCCTCCCACAGGCCAGGGTGGCCTTGCCCAGGGTCCTGGGGGAAGCCTTTGTGCTGGGGGCGGGCGGGGGCGGGGGAGGCCTGCGCCCTGCACCCTGCACCCTGCACCCTGTCAGCGGCCAGGCTTGCTGAAACCCACGGGTCGGTTTGGATGCATTGCATTCACCAGACCACATGATAACTTTTGTGTTCTACGTGCCTTGTAAGGAACCCAGCAATTACAAGAGGTTCCCGACAGTTGCTTTCCCAGACGCCCTTTCCGGTAAGGTGGAGCATGCTGTCTGAGAAGGTGCTGCAGGGTGAGCACACCCAGAGGTTCGCAGGGGCCTCCCTCCTGTGAGGTCAGGCCGCGGTGGTCACCCGGATGGTCTCCTGGAAGGCTGAGCACTGCTGAGACCTGTGCCCCCCTCCCCCCAGAACTACTTGTGACTGTGTGTGAAGCCAGCTGTGGCCCCCCAGGCACTTCACTGTCAGTTTTCCCCAGGGCCCTGCTGAGTACCCGTCCTAGTGGGAAATGCGGAGAAGGGTGACTGTTGGGTAACACGACAATGGAAATAATTCCCAGCTGCTTTCTGGGCACCTGCGGTGGCTGTCTCACAGGAAGGGCGAAGGAACATGCTCAAGGTCATGCTGCTGGTGGTGGTAGTTGAGGAGGTGATGGTTGAGACCCTGGCCTGCTGCCATCCTGGCGCTTCCCCAGTGCTGCCTGGGTCCTGCGCCTGTGTAGGTGTGGCTGCTGGAGGGCCGTGGACGATGGGTCATGTGGGTCATGTGAGTACCCGGTGTGATGACCCCCCACGCTTTGTTGCCCTTGTACTTTAGCACTGTCTGTCTTACTGGAAAAGGCTAGTATTGCAACTGTATACAGTTAACTCAAGAACCAAAGCACGGGTTTGGACTGATGGCCCATTCTCTTTCCAGCTAGCGAAGATTTCCAGGCAGCCAGGGCTTCCATCGCTGGCTGCACTCATCCATCTAGTGCTGCAGGTGGCGTGGACGACCCCTCCTGCTGTCCTACCAGGAATATTTTCTTTTCATCCATTCAGAAGCTTTATTATTTTCTTGTTCTCTTAAAACAAATTGTCGAGGTCATCTTTTGTTTTTCCATTTTAATGGTGAGTTACACACTTCCTCAGGAGTCTGTCACCCTTGTCCTCACCCTCAGCACTGTTCACATCACACACAGGATGTGGATCCTGCCATGGGATGCATCTAGCAGGCTCAGCACGCCTCACACAGTCTACTTGCCAGCTCTGGACTGAGTCCAGCTCTTCTCTCTTGGGGCTTGTCCCACCAGCTCTAGGTAGCTTGTCGAGACCATAAAATCTAAAGCCAAGCACTTCTGACTCAGTGTCACTCCCCACGTAACATGCTCGTCCTAACCCACAAATCAGCCTGTTCACATGTGTCTCTTGGCGACTGCTTGTGCTCTCAGGGTGCCTCTCCCGTGTGGCTTTCAGCCCAGATCTTCCCTGTCCTGTGTCCACTCAAATGGCACCCTTTATGAGATGCTTTCCTTGATTCCCCCTGGCTTTGGGCATCCTGTCCTTGGGGCTTGCTGTCTTGTGGCATTTACAATTATCTGGTTTCATAGGCTCTGCAGCATCTTACTGTCCCTCCCAGAGCTCTTCAGGGCTGAGGTCTGAGTGTCCTCAAGGACCAGGCCACATGTGGTCCTTTCACTTACGAGGTCCCTTTTCCCTTTTTTCTCGTGCCTGTTAAATCTGTTTGGTTCATGGCTCCTGCATGGAGCTGGGGCCCTGCTCATCTGTCCTGGCTTTTTTCCTGACCCTTTGCTAGGTCATCAAACCACACCCACAGCTCAGCCCCTGGTAAAGTGCAGCACATTTTGTTCGCTTCTCTCTCTGGTCTCGTCTTTCCAGCTGGATACATGGCAAACTACTCAGGGCAAGGACTGTGACCTGCTGTGCTCACACATTAGTGGTTTGTAAGCTTTTTTGACAACCCACTCATGCCTGAGACATTTGAGACTCCAGACTCAGGATAACTAGGTATAGAACTGAGACAGATCGTCCTTACTATGTGGGTTCTGCATTTTTTAATTGTTTGATTTTATTTTTTATTTTTATTTACTTATTTTTTTAAAGATTTTATTTATTCATGAGAGACACAGAGCAGCAGAGACATAGGCTGAGGGAGAAGCAGCCTCTCTGTGCGGAGCCTGATGTGGGACTCGATCCCAGGATTCCAGGATCACGACCTGAGCCAAAGGCAGACGCTCAATCACTGAGCCACCCAGGCACCCTCTTGGTTGATTTTAAAGAAAACATCATGACCACTTAAGCTGATTTATCACTGGAACTTTGAAGAACCCTCTTCTCAATTCCTTCTGGGGCTGGGCAGGGCGTTAGACTCTGTAACAGCCATTCGAAGGGTGGATTTATACTGAGCAGCCTGCAGGCTCATCAAAACTTGATCCCATAAAGGTCCCAAGAAGAGAAGAAACTTTGTATTGGTAAATTGGTTGGAGGCTGGGCCTGGCCAACAGTAGGGGTTCACGCTTTAGTGGCAGCCACGGAACATGTGTCCCTTCACCGCTCCAAGGAGCCTTCACCATTGATGCCTTTTCAGAGATGAGGAAGCAAAAGTGAGGAGCAAGAGGACTTGGCCTCAGGTTGAAGCCAGGCTCAGAACTCTCTTTTTGCTTCTAATGTCACCCCTAATGCTGATAATTCATAGCCAAAAGTTGTTGTTTCTCCAGGGATGTTTTACTTGCTGCCCTCTCCTCTCACCTCCCCAAGCACCAAAAGGATCCTTAGAGTGAATAGTGTCGTCGTCGTCATCTACTACTACTACTACTACTACCACCACTCCTTCTCCTTCTCCTTCTTCTCCTTCTCCCTCTCCCTCTCCCTCTTTTCGTTTAAACAAAGATTTTATTGCTTGAGTGCATAGACAAATTTATGCAACCAGGGCAGAGGCTGTGGGTGACTCAAATTTCCAACTTGGGGGAGGGAATTCGCTTGGTCTTAGGAATATTGAGCCAACCAGTAAATATGTCCCTGGGTCAGACTGAGTCAGAATTTTAGCATCCTGTCCTTTCTGTTCCTCTCAAGATGGTTTCAAACAGCAACAGCTTTCTTAAGTAAATGGTAGAGCTCCTCAGGAAGATCAGGGTGAGTCCTTTGGGCTTCAGAGTTTTCCAGGTTTGATTTGCCTGGCACAGAAGGCACTTGGCCAAGGCCCTGTGGACCTCTCAGAATCACACTGGTTCCTGAGGGAGTCAGGCTGTTCTCGAACAATGTGTCTATCTGCTCGTTCTTGCCCTTGGATGTCAGCCTCAACTGGGTGGGGAGGCTGGGTGGCAGGATGGGGCTGACTGGGACAGGCCCTTCTCAGGCACTGGCCACACAGCCTGTGGCAGTGGTGGTGGTAGTGGCGGTCCGGCAGCAGAAGAGAGCAGTCTGTATGTTAGTGTGTTGCGTTGGGAAAATGAACTAACTGTTGACACCTCCTCTTTGTGAACCTCTGGAAGAACTAGATGTGGAGCAAGACCTGTAACCGTTTCCAACGCCATTTATACCTGAAATACTGTGTAGAGTCTGGAAAGGCTTGGCCTGTGATTTCAAGTATGGGTAGGGCAGGCTGCCTCTTTTTTTTTCTTTCTTTCTTTTTAAAACCATGCAGTGCTCTACGTGCTTAAGACAAAAAGTATTTGCCCTGCATCTGCCCTTAGTTCAGTATTGCATGTTTCTATCATGGTTGAAAGCTGTCTTTAGACAAACTGTGAATGATTGAAATACTTCTGCATCACGTCTGTGAGTGGCTCACATGAATTCTAGGGAGTGCTGGCAAGTGTGGCTGCAGAGCTGGCTTCTTGGCTTCTTGGCTTCTTGGCTTCTGATCCCAGCTCCTCCGTTCCCCCGTGGGGCCAGTCATTGACATCTCTGGGCCTGCACCCTCCCCTCTGTGACATGGGGACAGAGGGTTGGCTGGAAGGTGAAGTTATGCTGACTTGCGTACATAAAAGTGTTTGGCTCCATAGAGCTGACTACTAACTGAAGAGGGCTGATACTTTTTTGGTTATGAATCAGTGCATTTGGTTAATTTTACTCCTTCTTGGGTTATCCCTGGGTGGCTCAGTGGTTTGGCGCCTGCCTTCGGCCCAGGGTGTGATCCTGGAGTCCCGGGATCGAGTCCCACATCAGGCTCCCTGTGTGGAGTTTGCTCTTCCCTCTTCCCTCTGCCTGTGTCTCTGCCTCTCTCTCTCTCTCTCTCATTCTCTCTCTCTCTCTCTCTCTCTCTCTGTCTCTCATGAATAAATAAAATCTTGTAAAAATTTTTTTTACTCCTTTTTGTATCTGGGCTGTTTGCAGACTTTGCAGGGCTCCTTGATTGGCCCTAGAGCTCTTTTTTTTCTTACTTTCATTCTTTTTTTTTTTTCCCCTTTATACACTCCTTTCAGGTCTAGGGGTAATGGTATTCAGCAACCAGGGCTATGCTTTATCAAGAACTTCCTGTGCACCAAGCCTCTCCCTTTTCCTTAGATAGTCCTCTCTGGTTGGTATGGCTTCCCTTCCCTTTCTGCACACGTGGACATGAGGCTCAGGGATTCTAAGTAAGTGCTTTGCTGGAGGTCACAGCTGGTTCTTGGTGGATCTGAATTTACTCCACGCCCATCTAGAGGCCACATTTAACCCATGTAGGGCTTTTCCCTCTAAAACTGCATACCTGTTAGAGTGTATTCACAAAGAGATTGGGCTGGTGTGGAGTGACAAGGTGGCCTCTGTATTTGGGCGGATGTCACTTTACCCTGTGCCTCAGTTACCGTGTCTACAGAATGGGGTGAGACTTGCTATAGAGATTGTTATAGAGATAGAGTGAGACAGGATGTATAAAGCACATGAAAGCAAATGGAAATGGGTGTCCACATTCTGGGACGTTGAACTTGGGAATTGTCATCTTTGGCCTTGGCATATAGTTCACTAGACCATGGTCAGCAGATAAGTAGACCTTACGGGTCATTCCTTACTCATTCTTGTTAAAATGCAACATGCCTCAGCATCTTTCTCAGCCCACAGCTTTTGGTAGATTGTCTATTAAATTGGAGACTTTGACATCCAGGTGCTAGATTTGAAGCTTCTAGTGGCTTGATGCCATGGTAAATCACAGCTGAGTGCCTGGAACAGTGTATGTTTAGATAGTGAATCAGTCAAAAAGTGAGTCTGTTTTCTCAGTTTTAGGTAGGTAAAAGTCATTTTAGTATTTTAGTGGAGCCATTTTAAGTCAAGGCAAATAGCGATGGGATCTAATCTGGCACATCCAGATGCATGGAAACTACCCCACCCACCACCTTCTTGATGAACCCCAGTTCACAGCCTGTGTATTTTGAGGAAATAAATGTGCCTTTCTATTTTTTAGAAGCCTCTATAGGCTCTCTGGATGAGAGAATAATTGCTTGCCAAATAAACCAGTAACACCCCCCATTGGCAGCTAGTGTCAATTTAATTCATTTAGCAATTAATTGCTTTCCACTCATGATATTGCTTCTGTTATTTGGAATGGTTATTTAAACCTTGGGTTAACTATTCCTTTGTCATGTCTTGCCAATTAGATGGTCTTCCCTTAAGGGAGTCCAGAAAGCCTCTTCTATAATGGGCAATAAAAAAATACTGGTTCTCTGTTTTTGGCAGAGAGGTAAGGGTGCACATGCACGTTCACACACACACACACACACACACACACACACACACAACACAGGCTGTTTCAGAAGCTAGACTCTTTGGTGCCAACTTGCTGGACTCTCTTGAACTCTTCTGCTTGTGTGTTTGGAATGTGGGTCACCAGGTGTGACTGAGCTTTTGTGGCTACAGCCCAGGGGACAAATGAGTTACCCAATGATAGTGAGGCTGCTCAAGGCACAAATATTTATGTAACAACTTGCAGTGATGGCTTCATACAAAGATGTTAAAGAATTTTTTTTATGTTTCTGCTTTTAAGAAAATGAAACCACATTTGCAACAATGTGGATGGACCTGGAGTGTGTTAGCTAAGTGAAATAAATCAGGCTGAGAAAGACAAAGACCATCTGATTAAACTCTTAATGTGGAATGTGAGAAATAAAACAAGTGAATAAACAGAATCAGACCTGTGAATACAGAGAACACACTGATGGTTGCCAGGGGTTGGGGTGGGGGGCGGATGGATTAAATGGGTGAAGGGGAGGGGGAGACATCAGGCTTCCTGTTATGGGATAAGGAAGTCACGAGGGTAAAAGGCAGAGCACAGGGAGCACAATCAAGGATACTATAATAGTTTATGTGGTGGCAGGTGGCAGCTGCACTTGGGGTGAGCACAGCCTATAGAGAAGCTGAATCCTATGTTGTACACCTGAAACCAAGGTAACATTGTGTCAAGTATACTTCAACAAAAAAGAGATATATGCATATATAAAGAAACAGTTTTAATTATCTCCTGTAAAAATTTTTAACCTTTTCCTCCTTCTGAAACCATTTGAAGGGCTAACAAAAATACGTTAAGATACCATGAGATGAAAGGAAATGGGCTTGAAATTTTAGTTGGGAGTGGGCATATGAGATGAAGCCAGTGGGTTGGATGAATGCTAGAGTTGGCTATTGCTCTGGCTCTGAGCTTCCCAGTGTCCCCTGCAATAATGGGTAGAAGTTGACATTGTCCAGAAGCCAGAAAGTATACCTCTTACCCAGGAGAAGCACAGGAAGCACAGGGTGCTGGGATGCTGGTCCTCAGTGACCTCCCCACCCCCAGCAGTGGGGAAGGCCGTAGTCCTCACGCAGAGCTATACTACCCCTTTAGTTGGCAGTGCTTCCTTCTGAAAAGGAAATATATTCCATGCACAATTCTCAAAAATGACTTAAAAGACTTAATTACGAAACAGCTTTTTTGTACTCAGAAGGACTTTGTAATATCAGAATTGGTCAGGCCCAGAGTTATCCCTTGTTTCTTTGTCCCAGGAATATGAAGACAAGGCTGGACGACCTAGCAAGCCACCCTCTCCAAAGCAGAATGTGAGGAAGAATCTTGATTTTGAGCCGCTATCTACCACCGCACTCATCCTGGAAGACAGACCAGCGTGAGTCTTAAAGAGAGTCTTTCGAATTTTTGCTCTAGTAGATAAGTACAATTTGCTAATTGCCTTTATGTTAGAAAAGAGCTAGAGTCACCAGAGGGAGGAAGAGTAAGCCCTAGTACATACTTAAAATGCTTAGTTCCTCTTTGTTCCTGATATTAACATGTGTTCTATAATAATAAAGAACTGATTTGCAAAACTGTCCTGTAACGCAGAAGTTTTGACCAAGGTTTTCCATTCAGGTGGTTTTTCATTTTAGTTTAGCATTTAAAAATACTTAGGTAGCCACCATAAACTATGGGCTGGCTTGTAACTGCAAGAAACCTGGGGAAGTGTCCTGCAAAGCAGGTGTTGCCGGAGCATCTCAGCATCATAGGACAATTCCTGGACTGGTCTGTCAGTTGTTTGGGGATCAGTGGCACATAGGCTGAGTGATCGTACCAGGCCCACTTCTCTCTGTGCCTCTAGTTCCCATCCGTGGACAAGGTGGATTCTGATGACTGGCTTATAGATCATGTTTGGAGGCATCAGTGAGGTAAAGGGACAACTCCACTGTACCAGCCACAGCTGGTCTCTTTTTAAAATAGAACATTGTGTTTGGGTAGAAAGATCGCACAGCTCTTTGAAAAGACAGAGAAAGAGAGATTGTAAAACAGTGGTCCCTTAGGTCCTTGCCCACCCTGAAATGTAAAACTGACGAAATCTAAAGAAGAAATGGGTTTTCCTTTGTTTTTTAAAGATTTTATTTATTTATTGAATGAGGGAGAGAGAGAGAGAATCCCAAGCAGACCTGTGCCAATCATGGAGCATGATGTGAGGCTTAATCTTAGGATCCCAAGATCACAACCCTGAACCAAAATCAAGAGTTGCCTGTGAAGCGCTGGGAAGTGGTCCTGATGGGCTCTTTCTGAGCCACCCAGAAATGGTTCTTCTGATATTAACTCTTTTCCTTAGAAATTGTGGACATGTGATAGATGAGGAGAGAGTCCCTACAGGGCAGGATTAGAAAGATGAGTAGGGACTCAGAAAGAGCCCATCAGGACCACTTCCTAGCGCTGTCAGAAACATGGCCTGTGGAAGAAGGTGCCACAGCCTCTGGCAGAAAGGCAGGGAGTCAGGGCGGGTAGTCGGGCAGTCAGGCAGTCGTTCAGAATATGCAAGAATGCAGGCTGCTCTGTGTGAGGAGCACAGTAGTGGGACCTTGCTGCCACCCAGTTGACAAGAGTCAGCAGATTCACCAGCACATTTCTGAGAGAGCCTATACATTTTAATTTTTTAAATTTATTTATTTATTCATGAGAGACAGAGAGAGGCACAGACATAGGCAAAGGGAGAAGCCAGATCCTCAAGGGGAGCCTGATGTGGGACTCGATCCCAGGACCCCAGGACTACTCCCTGAGCCAAAGGCAGATGCTCAACCAGTGAGCCACCCGGGCGTCCCTACATTTTAGTTTTTTACACAGGATTCGAAGTTTTTACACCCATTTAGATTCTCAGAACTGTGATGCACATTGGAATGTAAAAGAAATAGATGAGGGCAGCCCAAGTGGCTCAGCGGTTTAGCGCCGCCTTCAGCCTGGGGTGTGATCCTGGAGACCCGGGATCGAGTCCCACGTTGGGCTCCCTGCATGGAGCCTGCTTCTCTCTCTGCCTCTCTCTCTCTCTCTCTGCCTCTCTCTCTCTCTCTCTGTGTGTCTCTCATGAATAAATAAAATCTTAAAAAAAAAAAAAAAAAGAAATAGATGACCCAATAGCTCCTATGAAGCTCGCACCCTTGAGAAACTGGTCCGGGAGCGCATTTGGCTGTATGTGCCACACTTGCCGTTATGGTCCCTCCTTCACAGGAACTGTGACAAGTGTCAGTGTGTTGCAGTCAGCTCATAGTTGCTCTGGAGACTGGGGCAAAAAATATCAGAAGAATAAGCATTTAGGGGAACTATGGGCAGTTGTTCCTTTCTTTCTACTAATCTTTTTTTTTTTATAATAATGAGCTTGTTTTACTTCCGTAAGTAAATATTTTTAGCTTATGAAATTGCTGTGTCTCGGTTATCTTAACAGATACAGTTTTTTGGATCTTGAATTTTTCTTTTAGTGAATAATTCTTCAAGTTTTGTTTTTCAAACACCTTTATTTGATATTTATAATGGTGAAAATCCTTTATTTTCTATTAAGAAATCTCCCAGCGAAGCCTGCTGAAGAAGCCCAGAAACACAGGCAGCAGTATGAAGAGATGGTGGTTCAGGCCAAAAAACGAGGTAATGGAATTTGCACATGTTGATTATGTAAGACTACACAGGGTTTCATATCTTTCTGGAGATATTCTTTTTACCTTCTGGAGCCCTAGATCCTGAACTTTGGTGAATGCCTTAATATTTTGAAATTTACAATTTTCCATCAAAAGTGTGTGTTTCTCCTGTCCATTTCTGGTAGCTTTCTTCAAGGCAGTAACACTTTGATTTTACAGAAGAAAAGAGACCCTGTTAAAAAAAAGAAAAAAGAAAAAAGAGACCCCCGTAGGACAGAAGTGCTGGGCCGGAGAAAGCTTTGGCTTGTGGTGATGAGCAAACTTCCTCCCTCTCTGGGCTCCACTTTCCTGATTTACAAGAAGATGTGATTAGATTTGATAAAAATCCCATGCAGGACTTGAAAACCCTAAGATGGCAGCATGCTTATAATGCATACGTAACAAACACAAGGTGGCCTATCCGCACAGCAAACATTAATTCAGCCATAAACAGGAAAGATATTTGGATACCTGGCACAGTGTGGACAAACCTTGAGGGCATTTGCTTAGTGAAATAAACTCACTAAAGGACACATACTGTACGATTTTATGTACAGGAAGCTTCAGAACAGTTGATTCTGGATGGAAAGTAGAGTGGTGGCTGCCAGGGATTGCGGGAGGGAAGGACAGAAGGGGGAGTTAGTGTGGAGCTTCAATCTGAAAAGGTGAGAAAGTTTTGGAGGTGGATGGTGCTCACAGCTGCATAACCATGTGAACGTACTTAATGCCTCCAATTATACACCTAAAATGGTGAAAATGCTACATTTTGTGTTGGGTGTTTTACCACAGTAAAAAAACAAAACAAAACAAAAAACAAAAAACAAAACAAAAACCCCAAAACCAAACCACATATGTTTAGGTTAAGATGCATGGTATTTCTCAGAGTTGCTCCCTACACACTATGAGTTGTGCTTAGGCTGCTAGAGGCGAGGCTAGAGGTTCTGTTGGAAAGGGGATCAGCAAAAAAAAAAAAAAAAGAAAGGGGATCAGCAGGGGGCCTGGGGGGTGTCTCGTTCTCTGGCAGTGTTCTGGTTTTTGATTGGAGGGAGACTTTCATGGGTTTCTGTCTTGTGAGAGTTGAACTGTGTTCTTACTAGTGTCTTCTCCTGTGTGTGCGCGTTCTGCTTTGAAAGCTTACCAAGGGGTGGGTAAGGCCTGAACATTCTCAACTTGATGAGGCCTGAAACGGGTCTTGGGAGGGAAGCTTCATGGCCCTGCTTTGGGGCTGTTTTGTTGGTGGTTTCACCTGCTTGACTGAGCAAAGTCCCCTGGCAGGAGAGTGGTGGGTGCCAGTTAACAGGTGCTGTCTCCTTTGCTCGCCCCGTGGTTTGCAGAACTGAAGGAGGCCCAGCGGAGAAGAAGGCAACTGGAGGAGCGGTGCCGCCTGGAGGAGAGTATTGGCAACGCTGTCCTCACCTGGAACAACGAGATTTTGCCTAACTGGGAAACAATGTAAGCTGTGCTGGCGAGCACTGCTAGGTGCCTCCTCTAGAACCTGTCGCCAGCGGCAGAGTAACTGTAGCTTCTATCACAGCCTTTGGTGATTTTACCTCCTACTTTTATGTGGCGTGGGGTCTCCCTCCCTACCTTGGCTCAGCCTTGCTGTTCCTTGCCTAGGACCGTGACAGCCCCCATCTGACCCCTAGATTATCTTCTGCTCAGTAGCCCAAGGGATCTTGTGAAGCCCAGGTCTGTGTCCCTCCCAGTGTAGAATGTCCATGACTTCCTACTACTCTGTATGCAGTGTGAATTCCTTTGCTTAGCTGATGGGATCTTTTGTGAGATAACCTGCCCATTCCTCTCTCAGCTCACCTTCCAGCTCTCCTTCCTTGATGAGCCCTCTTCTTAGGGAGTCACAGGACCTTTGCATGTTCCATCCCCTCTCCTTAGAGTGCTCTTGTCCTGTAATGCCTCATCTAGCTAACTTTTCATTCTTTAAAGCTCAGACTTCCTTGGGGAAGACTTTCCTGTCCAGGTGACTGTAGAAGACCCCTGAGTACACTGCATCCATCTGCTCAAGCATCTGTTGTCCTCTGAGGATGAGGACCAGGTCTTTGATGACAGCCCCCAGTGGCCAGTATCCAGCATAGTCTGGCAGCTGCTGTCATCTTAACACCCAAGGGATAGCTATAGATCTTTTCTTCCTGCACATTCAGAATGGGCTTGTGGATGGGAGTCCCAGGGCCATGTGTAGAAGCCAGTGGCTCCTTTTGGGCCTCAGCCTGTTAGCAGGCACTGCTGGGGAACTTGGATGCGAGTTTCCCTTCAGCTTTTGTCCCTTCCACTTGAACCGTATGTCAGGATATTGGGGACTTGCTTCTGGCACTTGCCTGGGTGTTACTCTCATTATGGGGGTCAGACAGCTCTCTTGAGGATCTCTACCAGGAAAACAAGCTATTCCCAAAACCTGCTTTTCTAGGCAGTGTCTTTAGTAGGCTGGACACAGTCAGGAAATACTTTTTCTCAAATGAGACTCAGTAACAAAGTTGAGGTGCTCAGAACCTGTGGGCCATCTCCCTATGTGGCTGCAGAACTACCCCCCCCCCCCCCCCCCCCCCCAGTCCATCCTATCCTGACCGACGGTCGAAGTGATGTAGATATATGCACTTACACAGCAGCTGTTGTTTAGTGCACCTGCTGGGTGCCAGGCGCTGTGCTTGGTGTCTTTGTGCTCTGTTTCACTTGATCTTCAAAACAGCCCTTCAGGGGGGGCTTTTGGCATCTTGAGGTCAGAGAGGATGTTAATGGGTCAGAGGAGAAGTAATTTGCTCTGGTAAGGGTGGACTCAGGATGCAGACCTGGTTTCTGTAGCACTAGCCTGTGCTCTTTCTCTTGTGCTGTGTTGAGAAGCACCAGGGGGAGCCATGGCACCTTTACCTCTGTCTGTGTGTTGGCTGTGTATGTCCATGGTAGCAGCAGACCTCAACAACTTTGTGCAGTTCAGAATGTTTTAAGTTAGCAGAGTCTCCTCTGCCATCGGAGTTTGGCAGCTCACTACCTGCATGACTGGCCTGTGTGCACGGTGATGCAGCCGCTACTGGGCTCTGCGGGCTCACCTCCACCGTGGCTCTGCAACAGTGCCCCCCTGGCACTCCCACACCATGCCCAGCTGTTTGCCGTTCCTGTAGCAGGCCAGGCTGTTTCTTCTGCTCAGAAAGCCCTTCCCATCCTTTACCTGCTTAAACTGCTGATGGTCATTCAGAACTCAGCTCCAGAACAGTGTCCCGGCCTGTTTGGGCTGTGGCACCCTCCCTGCTCATGCAGGGTCCTTGGCATACCTGTCACAGCCATTGCCCCATGGAAGCTAGTCGTTAATCTCTCAGCCTCCGAAACACTGAACTGCAGTTCGCTGAGGGTGGGGGCTATACATGTGACTGTATGTCTCTTACTCTTTTGGTCTGGGTTAGGCATACAGGCGATGTATCTTGATTGAGAACAAACTCATAAATTCCTGTTGGCGTTTTTGTCCAGGTGGTGCTCTAGAAAAGTTCGAGATTTATGGTGGCAGGGAATCCCTCCCAGTGTGAGAGGCAAAGTCTGGAGCTTAGCCATTGGCAACGAATTAAACATCACCCATGGTGAGTAACTTGCATGACCCTAGGCTTGGAAAATCATACCCTCTCCCCCTGCTACCTTCCACCCCTATCCCTGTGGCTTCTCCTGCCCCCTTTGCCCCGTTAGGAAGAAGGGCAGCCATTGCCATGAAGCCATGTCTCTTAAGAGGCCTAGCAACTGTGTCCTCCAGGAAGGAGAGACAGTGGGGAGGCTGGGGTCGCTCATAGATGCTTCAGTTACATCGTGGTTCAGAAGAAACACCTGCCTTCTTCCTGCTACCTGTCCTCTTCCCTGAATAGGCAGGGTGGCACATATAGATTCCAAAGCATCAGTGGGCTGGGTCATGTCAGGATCTCTTCTCTGAGTACTGTGGAAAGCAAGCCTTGACGGGGACATGACAGTGGAAGGGAGGTGGGTGTTTCTTTCTCTGGAAGTGTCCTATTTGGGGTACTGTTGGCTTTTTTTGCAGCATTTAACTCCAGGTGGCTTATATATAAGCACCTTAGAGGGATGGCTGCATGTCAGGCCTGAGGTCCCTGAGTTCCGGTAGCTTATGTCCAGAGGGGAGGATGAGATGTGCACTCAGCTTTCCTTGGGCCATTTGTCCTGCTGGATGCCCCATGCAGTGTTTATGCTCCAGCAGCTGCACACATGGGCTCGCTTCCCACTCCGTGCCTGGCTTCCTGCAAGGCTGCGCCCCCGGAGATGGGTGCCAGGAGCTCAGACATGTACCGTCAGGTGCTTCATAAATGGTGGCTGCTGCTTCTCCCTTTGCTCCCTGGCGGCAGGCTCAACTGCCAAGATACAAGCCTCTTCCTCGTTTTTGTTAGTGCTCAGCAAGTGCTTGTCACCCCATGGAAGGCACTCGAGTGGAAAACAGGTGGATTTATATCTTCTCTGTGTAGCTAAGGTCGTATCATTTATTACTGTGATTTTTTTCTATTTTACAAGACTTTGATCGTACCCCATGATGGTGGCTTGTCCAGGCAGCGTTCTCAGTCTTGAGTAATGTCGGCCACTTGTGTGGATGGTTACTGGTTGCTGCTTCTCATGACCTCCTCCAAGCTCCATTTCCAGCTAATTTTGACTTCTTTGTGTGAGAAGATGATATGTAATGTTTAACTTGTAGGAATCATCTGTAGATTTTGGGAGTCATCTGTAGATTGCTGAGTACTTATTTCAGTCCTTGTTCTTGAAAATTCTCTAAACTCTGTCAGCAGCTGAACATAGTGCAGAATGCTGTGTATTTCTCATGATTTTATGTCAATTAGAATCTTCTGTGAACCATATCAGAGTAGATTGGGCTAAACAGCTAATCAATCAATTATAGATCTGGAAAGTTTGTCTAAATGCCGTTACTAGTTCATTTTATTTAAGTTGCATCTTTCTTGTATGATTAGCTGTCCGGTGTCTATTGTCCCTCCCCAGAGCTGGTGCTTAGGAAGCTGAGGTCCCACCTATCCTGCTCTGTCATTTGTGCCTGGCACAGCTCTCTGCACGTGGCAGGCTCTCAGGAAATATTTGTGGAATGAACACATGCTACCTTCTTGGGTTCTCTTTAATCTCAGTTTTACTGAGTATTTAAGGCAGTCTAAGAATACAGATAATCGTGAATTCCATTTGTTGAGGCAGGGTGTCACATTTGTGTTTTTAACACATCTTCTCTAACATTGACAGCCATCTTGAAAAGCTTAGGGACTGTGCCCCACACTGTAGTGTGTGGAATCAGGATTTTTTTCTACCCCTGGCTAAGTCAGAAGCTAGTGTTCCAATTTGGGAAGCCCTGGAGATTTGCTCTTAAAGCTGTGGCTGTGTGGGGCACCTGCATGCCTCAGTTGGTAAAGTGTCTGCGTTTGGCTCAGGTCGTGATCTCGGGGTCCTGGGATGGAGCCCCACATGGCTGAGTGGGGAGTCTGCTCCTCCCTCTGCCGCTCCCCTTGCTTATGCTCTCTCATGTATTCTCTCTCTCTCTTTCTCTGAAATAAATAAATAAATAAAATCTTTAAAAAAAAAGGTTGTGAAATGGAAACTTCTAGGAAGTCAGTATACTACTACTACTACTAAACCTTCACTCTTCGGCAAGTCCTTGTGCGTTAAAGTCAGGTCTGGGCGGAAGGTATGTTTGCTCTCCCCCTCATCCCTGTAAACACAGCAATAAAGCCACAGAAATACTTTTAAAATGCTGACGCTTTGACCCATTCTGCCCTGCGGCAGCCAACATCTGTGCTTGAACTGTGACATACCTCTTTGGGAAGTGGTTCTTGGCCACTGCAGTTACTTCCTTCCATCTTCTGTTAACGTGATGAAAGCCAAGCCAACCTCCAGGAGTGTGAGAGCAGGTGAAGGTTCCCCAGACCCTCTCGTTTAGTGATGATAATATGAGTTCTATTTCTTTTTTTTCGTTTTTCTTTTTTTTTTTAAATAATAAATTTTTTTTTTATTGGTGTTCAATTTGCCAACATACAGAATAACACCCAGTGCTCATCCTGTCAAGTGCCCACCTCAGTGCCCGTCACCCAGTCACCCCCACCCCCTGCCCTCCTCCCCTTCCACCACCCCTAGTTCGTTTCCCAGAGTTAGAAGTCTTCCATGTTTTGTCTCCCTTTCTGATATTTCCCACTTATTTTTTCTCCTTTCCCCTTTATTCCCTTTCACTATTATTTATATTCCCCAAATGAATGAGACCATATAATGTTTGTCCTTCTCCGATTGACTTATTTCACTCAGCATAATACCCTCCAGTTCCATCCACGTTGAAGCAAATGGTGGGTATTTGCCGTTTCTAATGGCTGAGTAATATTCCATTGTATACATAAACCGCATCTTCTTTATCCATTCATCTTTCGATGGACCCTGAGGCTCCTTCCACAGTTTGGCTATTGTGGACATTGCTGCTAGAAACATCGGGGTGCAGGTGTCCCGGCGTTTCACTGCATCTGTATCTTTGGGGTAAATCCCCAGCAGTGCAATTGCTGGGTCGTAGGGCAGGTCTATTTTTAACTCTTTGAGGAACCTCCACACAGTTTTCCAGAGTGGCTGCACCAGTTCCCATTCCCACCAACAGTGCAAGAGGGTTCCCTTTTCTCCGCATCCTCTCCAACATGTGTGGTTTCCTGCCTTGTTAATTTTCCCCATTCTCACTGGTGTGAGATGGTATCATTGTGGTTTTGATTTGTATTTCCCTGATGGCAAGTGATGCAGAGCATTTTCTCATGTGCTTGTTGGCCATGTCTGTGTCTTCCTATGAGTTATATTTCATAGTCGTACCCTCTTTTGCCCTGGCGACTAGCGTGTTGTGAGTCAGATCTTTAACAAGGCCGGAAAAAGGTCATCAATCAAGATTTTACTTGTTGGATCACAATACTGTTACTACAACTGGGCTTTTATTTTAATAAGACAGGATGCGTGGTCAGGAAGGCAGAGGTGCTCTGCTTTTTTTTCCAAAAGTAATGACAGAAATTCTCTGGGTGGCTATAATTAAACTCTCGGCAATCCATTGGTGTTCGTTAGCAATATGGACATGGACGAGGGGCCCGGGACTGAGAGGTCTCTGAGAGTACAGTCCTCTCTGCTTCCTTCGAGAATGGGGTGTGGATATACCTACGGAGGGCTGTCTGTAAGAGCAAGATCTGTGAGCTGGAGACACCATTTCACTGGTCCTAAGCTGCTCAAGGAGAAGACTTACTGAAGGAGGAGGTTGTAAGTTTGGAGGAGATCTGGAGCCTTATGGGGACTCATCCTGGTGATTTGCTGCCAGCAAGACCCTAATGTTTTGAAGCCTCTGCCCATTGTGCTTGACCCCTACCCACTTCAGGTAGCAAGATTAGGAAGGCTGGGCCACGGGGTAGCAGTTTCATCTTGTCTTTATCTGAAACAAGATGAGTTCCTGCTGGTCTCAGCTTTCCTCCATCAGTCAGATATTCATTCATTATATGATCTGTATAAGTCCCAGCACCATCTTCTCTGGACACAGATGTGAGTCCTTTTATGGTCTCACCCCTGAGGAGCTCACAGTCTAGTAGAGGCGATAAACTCCAAAACAAGTCAGAACAGAAGCGTTGTATGGACAGGTTGTGAAATTTAAGTAAAAATACAGCATTGGGATAATATCTTGTGAATTATTTCTTAGTCTGTGGTGATGTCTTTAGGCAGCAGTTATACCTTTAGGCCGCGTTGGGGGGAATTGTTTATGTGGCCTAATAAGTGTTCAGCTAAGGTTGAACTCTAAGTATTTGAATGAGGTGGTAGTGTGCTCTCTGGTTCTTTTGAGGAAACATACTCCCATGTGCACATGATACTTACCCTGAAGCTTTTCTTCCAGAACTCTTTGACATCTGTCTTGCCCGAGCCAAGGAGAGGTGGCGGTCCTTTAGCGCTGGAGGCTCTGAAGCAGAGAATGAAGGTATACATGATACTAACCCCATCTACTAAACCCCATCAGCTACTGTGGTCAGTCATGTGTGTTGTTATTTATTACATAACAAAGTTTCCTTAGCTGAAATAGTGGTTGGTGGAATTTTATTAAAAAGTTCCATGGGAAAAGGGATTTTTTAGAGTGAACAAGTTGAAGAAAAAGCTTACGAGAAAGATCAGTTTGTTTTTTTTGTTTTTGTTTTTGAGAAAGATCAGTTTGAGACGTGTTTGTGTGCAGCCATCTAGGAGAGCCAGTGGTAACCAGTGTGGTTTTACTATTCACACGATTTTAGCAGCCTGGCCCCTAGGACTGGTCAAGTGTTGGCTCACACAGGAGCATGTGAACGACTCCAGAGAGACAGGAACACTGCACAGTTGCTAGATGCTGCTTTTAGAACTCCCCGTGATGCTCAGGAGTGATCACTTCTGGTTAAGTAGCATCTTTTTTACTGATCTTTTTTTTAATACTGCCTATGTAATACTGGAATTCAAAAAATACAGCACCAGTTATTTGTAAATATTTATCAGAAATAGCATGCAGGAGTGTTCCCCTGCAGTACCTGCCATACCTCTCAGTCCACACGGGTGATGCTTTAGAGCAGATGGAGACGTGTTTTGTGTATATTTCCCTATTTGTCCTTAACTTCCGCTGACTGTTGTTGGTACCAGGTTTGATTTCAGACTCTGGGAAATCCCTAATGATGATCTAGCATCCGCTGGTGCTCTGAGATTTTGCTCTTCAGTAAGGAACCCCACAAACTGCTGGAAGCCCATGGTGGACCATGTTGACTCCTGCTATGGGCAGGCCTCTGTCCTTGTGCCGAACCATTTCCTGTGTTCGTTCCTGTAACACTTCTGAGCCTTGTAATCATTGCATGTGCTTGCCCCTGAGAGGTGTCAATGTTCTTCATGTTTTGATAGATGCTGGGTTTTCAGCAGCAGACAGAGAAGCCAGCTTGGAGCTTATTAAACTGGACATTTCTAGAACGTTTCCTAATCTCTGCATTTTCCAGCAAGTAGGTGGTGCTGATTTGTTGCTTTAAGTATGTTTTGTCTAAACATCATAGATGCCGAACCGCACTTACTTGTAATCAAGTTTGAAAAGTACTAGGGGTTTGGGGGATGGGGGTGGAGTTGGGGGAGAGCAGTCTCATGTCATCATATTTAGACTTTTACAGAGGAGGGTAACTAGTCCTTCCCAACAAACGTTTAGTATGGCCATGATTCTGCTTTTTAAAGGCAGTCTGGGCTCCTTGTACAGTGTACATACCTGAGCTGGGGTAGGTCTGGTCCAAGAAGGGCCCTGTGTGCTACTCCATCTGACAGAGCTTCCCTGGACACTACTTCGTTTTCAGGGCTGCCCACAGTAGCACTCCCTCAGAAGATGATCCCATGCCCTGGGGCCTGGGGTGCGGGCAGGAGTGCGAGGCAGTCCTTGGAAGTTATGGTTGTAGTAAGGGTGGGCTTTTGAGCAGATGACCCCAGGAAGTGGCACCTCTGGGTGCAGAAACCAGCCGTGGGAGACAAGATAGAGAACTCTCTTTTGGAGGGCAGTAAAGAGAAACGTGAGCTCTCTCATGGACCTCTGAGTCAGCACAGGTAGGGCTCAGGGCTGCCGGCAGTGGATTCTGGAGTCATTGGAACAGAGGCATTGTGAAGACCTCTTCTGACAGCAGACATTTCCCTGGGGGTCTCATTTGACCCCTCCTGTGTTCATTCATTCGGGTTTTTTTTGCCAGTTCTGCTTCTGAAATATCCTTGACTCTGTCCTTGCTCCGTTCCTACTGCCCTTACTTGGCTCCTATTGCTGTCTTTTGTGGATAGCTGTGCCAGCCTCCGCACCCAGCCCCAGCCACCTGCATGTGCTCGCCTCAGCACCTGCTGAGCAACCTTGGAATCCCCGAACTGACTGTCAGGCCCATGTTTCTGATATCACGCCACACACACCCTGCATACCCAGTGAAGGATAGTGAATGAACCAGAACACAGTTCACTACCCACCTGGACTGAGCTAGGCATGCAGATGTAGATGTTAGACACACGTGGGCTCTACAGAAACATGGGTGTGCCTCAGCACAGAAGACCTAAGGTCGCTCTGCTGGGAGTCTGGCATGAGGATGGGGGGTGTTGGGAATGGGGTTGCTGAGGAAGGGGCCCTCGGGCTGTGCTTGGACTAGGTTTGAATGACAGTCTGGCCAGATGATGGGAAAGACATCCCAGGCAGAAGGTGGATTAGAACCAAAGCATCAAATAGTGGCTGCTGCAGGGGATCCCCGCTTCCCTCTGAAGGAATGAGCAGAGAGCATGCAGTTCAGTGCTGTGGCCCCCACTTACTGACTCCTGGCCATTGTAGCTGCACCAGGAGCTCACTGTGGGACAGCCATGCTCTGGAGGAAGGGGGCTGCCAGGGCAGTGCTTCCAGACACACGTGCAGTGTAGCCAAGAAGGGCAGTCGGGGAACTGGGGTGGGGCCCAAGAGGTTGAGTGTCTTTCCAACGTTGAGGACCAGTCCCCAGACCGGGGACCCAGAGTAATCTGTGCAGTATCTCTTGGGGACTCAGCCTCATTGACTTTGAGATTCACTGGGCAATTATCTTGGTGCAGGGAGGTATGTTCAGAAGATGAGGAGGAACTTTAGGGGTGTCTTTGACGTGAGGTTGGGGTCAGATGGCAGAGAAGTTAGCTTTTCTCTTTCCTTCTGGGTTCCTTTGGGTGTGTCCCTCAGCCTGCTGTCCTCTTGGCTCTGGGTGGTCCTAAAACCAAAGGACAGTGGAGGGAAGAGTGTGGGAGGGATGTCCAAAGCAAGGACATCTGAAATAAGGGGCTGCCATCTGCTGGCACCATCTTTTCTTTGGAGAGAGAACATAGAAGGGTGGAGAATCTTAAGTTAAAAGCTTATACCTTTAAGTAAAGTTCAGTGTAGCGCTCTTGTTTTTCTCACTTAATGATGGTCAGCAGTAGTGTTCAGGCGGGCATTTGGCGCTGCCAGAGAGCTCCCTCCCCGCCCCCCCTTCTCCTACCTTCTTGGCACTGGATGCCATCTTTTTTACCTTACTATTGGGGGTCTCCTCCTTCTGTCCTTCTGATTGAGAATTGTCATTTCTTCTACTTGACTTCTTGTATATACCAGAACGTGATGGCAGGGGCCATGGCGTTCTTGGTTAAGCCACATGCGGTCACCTGCAGAGTGACTCCTCACACATTTTATTCCTAAAGTTGACTGTAGCCTCGGGGTAGGTAGGGCAGGGAGTGGGGGATTCAGACCCAGTGGTCCCTTCATAGTGTCTTCAGACACTGACTTGGGCAGGGAGCACCATGTGCTTTCTCCTGTGTGCACTTAGGAAACCCAAAATCCTAGCAAAGCCTCAGGGATGAGAGAACCGGGAGAGTGTTTAGACTAAAAGGGTCACCAGCAGGACTTAATACTTCGAGGGTATTTCTCAAACCTGCCAGGCAGAAAAATATAGAAGAAACAAAGATGATAATGGGGGGTTGGGGGGAGACCAGCGGGTCCCCTGCTCCGAAGAACCCTGAGGGAGCTGGCTTGCCTGTTGAACTTCGAAGGGGAAGCACGGTTACGCAACAGGAGCCAGGCTAAGTCTGTTTTCCTAGCGAGGTGTTCAGGCCTGACCCAGCAGCTTTTCTCCAAGCAGCCTTGTAGGTTGAGCTGTAGCCTCTCTCGCTCGTTAACTTGTTGAACTCTGCAGCACGCGCAGAGCTGTGAGCATAACGCTTGGCACCCAGCTCGTCCTCTGTGAGCAGCTGGTGTGACCAGCAGCACAGTGTCAAATGTTCTGAGTACTAACCAGACTTACGCACGTGTTTTGGTGTGTTGATCCTTTTAGGGT
Organism: Canis lupus familiaris; assembly: GCF_011100685.1. Taxonomy (NCBI): domain Eukaryota; kingdom Metazoa; phylum Chordata; class Mammalia; order Carnivora; family Canidae; genus Canis; species Canis lupus. Next base: position 59,606,116 of record NC_049224.1, read on the forward strand.
GGTCCATATCATGACATGTTGCACAGTATTTTGGGCGCTTATACTTGTTACCGACCGGATGTGGGTTATGTAAGTGAACCTTTTCAATATTTTATAATGTTACCATTTAAAAAGAGTCAGAATATGGCCCAGCACAACTTAGCTGCCAATGTCAGGCTGAGTGCCTTCATTTTTTTGTTGTTGTTGAGAGGGATGGAGAGTTTAGTGGTAAAGGAGTTGCCTCCATTTTCTTGTAAAGGATTGAGCCAATTCGGCCGCTCTGTGACATTAATCACATTGTAATTGGCTTTATAATTTCTTGCATGTGATTTTTTTTTATAATTTAATCAGAAAAGCCTTTAAGCAGTAACCATTGACTGTGCTGCTGCTGTTTCTTTGGCTTAGCAGATGTGTGTGTGCATGATTTTAGATTTAATGCATCAGGTAAGAGTCGCATTTCCATGGCAGCGGGGCACTGTCTGTGCTGGAGGGCAGGCTCTCAAATGCCAAATGCGTTTATGGGTTTCCATGTGGATGGCGGCAGGGCAGAGGGAGTGCAGGCACTGTGGCCCATGTGGCAGAGCAGTCTGAGGGAGGATAGGCCAGAGCTGCTGAGGTCTCAGGTCAGTGATGGGCAGGTGGCGGTGGGGGTGGGGGTTGGCTACATGGGCCCTCCTAGCATGAGGGTGTTCTGGTTCCACTTTTATTAGTCACGTAAAAGAGCTGTTTTGGCAGCAGTGGCTACTGTGAGTTTAATACCCTCTTCTCTCCTTCTTTAGGTCCAGGGCATGTCCTTTATAGCGGCAGTGTTGATCTTGAACCTAGATACTGCAGATGCCTTCATTGCTTTTTCTAATCTTTTGAATAAACCCTGTCAAATGGCATTTTTCCGAGTGGACCATGGCCTTGTGAGTATCCCTGATATATTTGTCTCCAAACAGCCTGAGTGGCTAATTATTCTGTCTTTTCAGAGGGAGAAGGAATATGTTTTCCAAACACACAGTTAATAGCCATTTCTTAATACCTTCTTCCTTCAGAAGTATTTCTGAAAACACGTCCTTTAAATGAGGGAGGAGGGGCATCTCCTGCCCGAATATGCACACGTTGTGTCAAGGCAGAGGCTCAGGAGTGCTTTGCACAGAACAGTGTGTAATACACCTCTGTTGCCACTCACTGTCACATGGGGGCTCTGCTTCACGTAGTACGCTCCTACGGGGAAAGAGATGTGGTTAGGACCAGCTCCTTTTTCTGACAAAGATAGTGTGTTCAGTTTAGTGCTGTAGACACAGAACAGGAAGGAGCTGACAGGAGTTGCCCTGGGAGGCCCCTGACTTGTTCTTGGAGGTGGGTCTTCTTTGTGGCACAGATGAAGAACCAAGGCTCAGAAATGACATGACCCATAAGGTACATCACTGGTGAGTAGAAGAGCTGGGAGCCCAACCCATTCTGCTTCCTAAGCCTGTCAGCTTTCTCCAGCCCAGGAGGGTCGCCCATTCTACAGGCTCATTGGCTGGATTTGCTGATGATTTGCTGATAATTGTCACCAGTATTTCAAGACAATCTCAGGAGTATTTCTTCCTTAATATTCTAAGGACTCTTGAGTATTTCTTGGTCAGGCAGTACATACATTTTTTAAAAAGTAGCATTTCAACAGTGCTGTGAAAATGGTGGCTGTTAGGGAAATATAAATTAGCAGAGGCCTTTTGGAAGACAGTTTGGTTTTAAGTATCAGTGGTAAATGGCACGGGTATTCAATTCTGCTTGTGCGAATCAGTTCTAAGAAAGTCACAAGTATGGACAAAGCATAATGCACAAAGATGGTTGTTACATAATTATAACTGTTATAATTTAAAATTATCTTTCATGGTGAAAATGAAAACATTTTAAAATGGGGGTTTAGAGGGAGGCAGATGGTTCTTTAAAATCTGGCAGTAGAAACAACAGGTGTTGGTGAGGATGTAGGAAGAAAGGGAACCCTTTTACACTACTGGTGGGAATGCAAGCTGGTGCAGCCACTCTGGAAAACAGTATGGAGTTTCCTCAAGGTACTAAAAGTAGAACTACCATATGATCCAGTAATCACACCACTGGATATTTACCCAAAGAATGGGAAAGTACTAATTCAAAAGGCATATGCGCCTGATATTTATAGCATTATTATCAATAATTGCTAAAAGATGGAAGCAGCCCAAGGGTCCATCAGCTGATGAATGGATGAAGAAAATGTGTGTATATCCAACGGAATATTACTCAGCCATAAAAAAGAATGAAATATTGCCATTTGCCACGACATGGATGGAGTTAGAGGGTATTAGGCTAAGTGAAATAAGTCAGTCAGAGAAAGACAAATATCATATGATTTCTCTCATGTGGAATTTAAGAAACAAATGAAGGGAGGAGACAAAATACAGACTCTTAACTGGAGAACAAGCTGGTGGTTACTCTGGGGAGATGGGTGGGGGAATAGGGAAATTGGTGATGGGGGTTAAGGAGAGCACTTAGTACCGAGCAATGTATGGAACTGTTGGATCATTCACTGTATTGTACTTTTGAAAATAAGATATTGCTGTATGTTAAGGTACTAGAATTAAAAAATAATGAAATCTGGTGCCACATCCAGTGAGGTACTGATATTTGTAAAGCATTATATTGTGGGAAAATATGTACAATGAAAAAGCTAATTTTTTTCCAAAAGTATCTGAACTAGAACAGGTGCTACCATTTTTAACAATAAAAGGATACGAACAATGTTAATAGTATTTGTGGATGGTTGTCTTTGCTTCTGTAATTCTGAAGTTTTTTTTTCACAGGGAATATTTACAGATTTTCAGTCAAGAAAATGCTTATTTTATATAATAAAATGATTTTTATGTTAACATCTCCTAATTGTAAAGATAAGACCCCACCTTTCTCTTTCAAAACATATGATAAAAACCATGCTTATGAATTTTCACATGTATTTTTAAGGAAAGATCAGAGTCATAGTAGCATTGAGTGGGACCTTCTTTACAGCAAGGTCTCCCGACAGTAGCACTATGGAGGGCTGTCCTAGACCCCGGAGGAGGCTCGCAGCATCCTTGGCCTCTATCCACTGGCTGCCGAGTGGAGCCTTGCATATCCATCAAAAATGTCCTCATTGTCAGATGTCCCCCTGGGAGGCAAAGTCCTCCCGCACCCCTGCTGGGACCCACTGGTTTATAGTCCATCCCTTCACTGAGTCCAAGAGTCGCCATTTGCCCACATGCATCCAGGTGGTAAATGGGCTGGCGCTCCAGTGTGTGTCATTCCTAATCCCATTGTAGCTGTTCTTTCTCTTTCAGCAGCACTCCCCTGCTCAGTGTGTTTTATTTTCCTACAAACCCTCTAGGAGTTGAAAAGCTTGTGGCGGTAAAATACAGGCTCTGAATGCTTTTCCTTAATGCTTTCTCCCTTACCTGAATTAAAAGAGCTGCGTTTTGAGGCCAGAGTAGCTTAGCCTATGCCATACGTGCCAGTATGATACTCCCTCTGGATATGCCATGGTTGTGTGCCAGGGATGCCTGCTTTCTCGGGTTATGTAGGCAGTTGGTCATTCTTAGAGAAGAGCAGGCCCACCAAGACCCAGCCTTTGCTGTGGGACAGGCATTGTTCAAATCCCAGCCTTGCTGCACACCAGTGGCAAGTTACTAACTGCTCTGGACCTCTCTTGTCTTATGTGTAAGTTGAGGAAACACTGCGATGTAGCTAGTGACATTGTTGTGAAGAGTAGGGAAGGGGCTTAGGTAGAAACTGCCTGAGCCCAGTGAGGAGTTCTAATCAAGACATGTTAGCAGCTGCAGGAGACAATTGTTCTGTTCCAAAAGTGTCTATATGTGGCCTTTATTCTGTAAAATGGAAACCTGTGATCATTGGTTTATTGGTATGTCTCACATTATCTCCCCAGATGTTGACATATTTTGCTGCATTTGAGGTATTCTTTGAAGAAAATTTGCCGAAATTATTTGCTCATTTCAAGAAAAACAACCTAACTCCAGACATCTACCTAATTGATTGGTAAGATCGAATTTTCTATGTGTTTTCTCATCTCCCTGTTTTTCATGTCCTCACTGCCAGCTTTCTGGGCTCAGCTTAACTCCCTCCCACATCCTGTTTTAGAGTCTTCCCCACTGCCCTGCATTTGCAGTGCCCTCAGCTCTTCAAGCTCCTGCACAGTTAGTCATCTGGGCCCTATTAGGCCTGTTTTATTATCATCTGTGACTGTCACTAGCCTTCTTACTCCCTCAAGGAGAGAAACAGTGTCCTGGACCTATTTGTTTTCTGAGTGCCATTAATCCCTTAATTGAGATGCCACTACATACCGGGTCTGTGCTGGGCCCTCTGCTAGGATCTAGTGATGAGTAGGAAGCAGGACATGGTGCTTGCCTGTCAGGAGCTCTGTCTGCAGGGAAGACGGACAGAGCCCTGGACCCCAGCTAAGGGGTTAGAGTACACAGAGGTGACCCAGGAATTTGAGCCGAGGCATGATGTGAACATATGGTGGTCCAGAGTTAGCATGGCTGTAGCAGTCAGTTTGGTGATGCTGGAGCCTAATGTAAAGGGTGAGAAAGGCGGGTGGGAGGCCAGGGGGCCAAATCGTATGTGACTTAGGTCCCATGCCAGGAAGCTTGGGCAAGATTGCAGGGGCCGAAGGAATGGTTGCAGGCTTTTGCTCAGGGTGAGGATGGAGGCAGGTTGTATCTAGAAGTGAGCTTTAGGTTACTTGGGAGCCAGGGGAGCCTAGAGACCGGGACAAGTGAAGGCCAGAAGAGCAGGGCTTGAACTGAGGCTTAGGAGCAGGTGGATGGTGGGGAGCAGAGAGGGGAGCTGTGGGACCTGGAGAGACTTTGCAGTCGTGTGAGGGAAGGCCGAGAATCATCTGCGCTCGAGTGTCTGGCTGGTAAGGGGCTTGCAGGTTTGGCAGCATTGTTCATGGATCTGATTTGGGACACAGTGATTTTGAGGTACCTGCTGGACATCTAAGTAGACTAACAGGTAGGAGGCTTTAGAGAGTTCTGGGCAGAACAGTAGGCCAGGCACATCTTCATGCTGAGGAAGGGGTGGGCTGTCACTGCAGAGAATACTGGTGTTTAGGGGCAGACTTGTGGAGGGATAGTGGGAGGAGATGGTTCTGGAACCCTTAGGCCTGGTCTAGCCTCTCCTCCTACTTGCCTCGTGGCCTTAGTGGTGGGCTTTAACCCTTTCTGAGCACGTTTGCTCCCCTGTCCCCTGCAGTGATTATGATTAACCTTGTAGGGCTTTATAAGGTGACACCCCCAGTCCTTGTCGCCTGGCTTATGGAGGGGCTCTGCAGGAAAAAAGATGCCACTTGGCCAAAAGGCCCATTTGGGCTTCAACACTTCTGTGTACAGTGAATCTAAAACTGCTAGGAACACATTTGGAGGCTCTTTGATCTTTGATCATCTGAAACGAGGCCCAGTCCCTAAATAAAGCAGACTTGACTGCAACCTTAGGAATGAACCTTCAGGATTCTTGTCATTTGTTGCTTTTCTCCTAAACCTTGAGACTGTTATAGGTCTACTGAAGACCTCCCGGGAGTGAGGGTTTGGAGCTTGGAGCTGCAGCCACAGGAATTGATGCCACTCAGGAGTAGTGAACGGCAGGCCGTGAGGTGGCCACTGCCAAAGATGCTGGGCTGAGCTGTCTTCAGTGCCCCGTGGAGGTGTTTGGGGCCTGTCCCAGAGGGCACTCCAGGCAGTGGCGAGGAAGCCAGGGACAGAACAGGGCGTGCTCAGGACCTGCCCTGGAAGCTGACGTTGCAGAGACACTCGTTGCTGGTTTTGTCTTCACAGTGTCTGCAGCAGGTGTAAATACCTCTTAGCACAGAGGAGGCTGCTGATTCAGTGGGACCCTGCCCAGTCACACCCGGAGTGAGCAGGCCAGGTTGGTCAGATGCCAGAGCCTTTGCTTTTTCACTCTGTTCCACCACCTTCCCCAGAGCCTCATCCTCACCTTTAGCAGGGATCTGCCTTGGAATTGCTTGCGCCAGGTAGACCTGCACAGTGCATGGGTTCCTTAAGACAAGGTAGGGCTTAGGCTTCCATTTACCAACTGCCTGAGGACGAAGCCTCTCGTTCCTACCCAGTGTCAGAGGGTTGAGCCTCTTGCACCCACCCTGTGTGCCTTGGCTGGCTGAGTGTCCTGAGTGAGCTGTGAGGGCACGAAGATGACAAAATCTCCTTTCCTGCCTCCTTTCCACCCACCAGAGGCCAGCTGGGAATCACTCCAGCTTCATTCGCAGGACAGTTTCTCTGCCCCATGGATTATTGCTTTATAGCTTTATTGGCCATTACCCAGCACAGCTGGAGAGTTACTCCTCCAGAATGCTCTGGTCTCTCCCCACCACTGCTGTGCCTTCTGCTTACCTCTATCACAACACTGACCTCTGAGGGCAGCTTCTGTTTCTTGCCCTTCTGGTCATGGGCTGAACTTTGTCAGTGTCCTCTGGGTCACCTGTCTCTGGCCCCGTGTCAGCTCCAAGTCCTAGATCTGGGAATGCATCTGTTCCCAAGGGGCCCCTTCCTGGGTTTAAATTACACAGAATCCAGCCAAAGGTGTGCTCAGGTGCTGGGGAACATTGGCGCAGAGATCTCCCGGCTGAGAATGAGTTTTCCTGCCAGTGCTGCCTTTCTGGAAAAAGGGGTCTTCCCCTTGCTGTAGAAGGGCAGAATTATCTGGTGGTGCAAACGGGTTTTGGAGTAAATGATCTTGTATTAGTAAAAGAATCCAGCAGTACCTTCCATGTCATTATTAGTGTCGGGGGAGGGGGGGTCATAGGAGATCCCAGCATTAACACTGAATCTCTGCATTGAAGGAAGGGTTCAGGGTGAGGTATGGTTAGCAGATTGCAGTTTCTGTGGCATCTTGCACTCATTTCATTTGTAGGTTTTGAGTTTGAGGTGACAGGTCCACCCATGAGCTCCTCAAGAGCAGGGGCCTGAGTCTGGTGCACACCAGGGCCTTGGTGTATGTGTGCGTGGAAGGACGAGGAGGACTGTGAGCCCGTGGTGGAAAGCCTCTTGCAAGAAGGGCCTGCGTTGTGGTGCGGGAGCTCCTGTGCTGGGCCTGCTGGGGGTGGGGTGGGGGTGCCCACCAGAGGGTGCTCTGGGGGCACAGAGGTGGATCTCACTGCTTCTAGGGTGGGGATGGGGGCTGGACTTAATAACTGAGTTGAGACTGAGTCTTTAATGAATGTAGTTCCTATTTGGAATTTAAAGGTCTTCATCCTCAGAAACTCTAATCATCTTACTTGGCGGTGTCTAGTGTAACTGCTTGTCTCTGTTAGGAACACAGGAGCACACAGGCAGGGAAGGCGCTCAGGAGCACTTCCTAGACCAACTCTGGGGGCAGAGGCTTATAACCTGGGAAACGGTGGGCACGGCTGGGAATCTGCGTCAATCTGTGGCTTCTCCACAGGGAAGGCTGCTGGATGGTGCCTCCATCTCAGGCTCAAATCCACTTCCCACAGCCTCCCTTTATTTGCAGTTTCCTCGTCTGTAAAGTGGAGATGATTAGATGCCCTCGTGGAGATGCTGTGAGGAGAAATTGGATAAGCCTAGTAGATTGTATAAAAATAGCGCTCAGCATGGATGCCGGTGCCCCCATCAGCTGTTACCTGCTCAGGGAGTAGATCAGGGGAGGGCTGGTTTCTGAGAATGAGCCTTGGCCTCCGTGAAGGCTTTGGGAGTAGTGGAGCCCCCTGCTCCCCCTCCTGAACCCCCTCACACTTTCGTGCAGGCTCAAACAAGCAGTTAGAACAGACATCCAGATAAAGATGTTTTCTGGAAGTTGGGAGGGCTTGGCAGGAAGAATCCAACCTGTGCTCCCACACACGTCATGGGGGAAACAGATGCACGCAAGCCATGTTTGGTATCTTTTGTAAGCCCGTAGCCACTTCTTTCATTCCTCAACGTAGAAATACATTATTTTGCATTAGTTGAATTTGTACCTGAAGTTACCATTTTTGTTGTAAAGTGCAAAAACGCACAGTGGTCCAGGGAAGAAGCAGCCTTGAATTCTCTCTTGCTTCCAGGAGGAGAACCCGCAGACTCCTGGGCAGGCCCCTGGGCCCTGCTCTCCCGCACTCATGAGTCTGACAGGAGGAAGCCAAGTGCACCGGCTGCGGTGAGGGCACTCGAAGGGCTGGAAATGGGAAGGGCTAGGGGCCCCTGTGCAGAGGGCAGCCCTCTTGTTCCTGCTGCCCTGGTGGGAGCCATCCCCATCCCGGTCCCAGGGCTGCTTCGGGACCAGGGCAGAGCCTGGTGGCAGGGTTGCTGAGGGCCCTCTTCAGCTGTGTGCGTGGTGCCTGCATAAACAACTGGAGGAGAGCAGAGGATGAGCGGTCCAGTGTCCTCTTCACAGTGGAGGTTAATCTAAGGGGGTTTAAAATGCAGGCAAGTATCTGAAAGTGTGGGCTCAGAAGTGGTCTCCAGTGAAGGGGGAGGTGAGGAGCGGCAGGAGGCCCTTCTCTGTGTGAGCAGTGCTGCTGGGAGGAGGGTTGGAGGAGGGGGAGGTGCCAGAGATGTCTGTCTCAGAGCAGGAGGGGACAGAGCGGTGTGACCCTTGGCTCCCGAGGGGGCAAGGGGTGAGCCCTGGTTGCTGAAAGCCTGCAGAATCTACGGGCTCAGAGGGAGCAGTGAGGAGGCAGATGGCAGGGTCCGGGTGGCAATCACAGGGCTAGGTGTGGAGGAGCTGCCTGGTGCCAGGACTGTGCTATCTTAGGGACACTGTGGGCCCGCCAGTGACTGCTGGGAAAGATGAAGGCACAGTGCCAGCACCGAGTGGGAAGCCCACTGAGCCCAAGGTCCAGGAAATGGCCTTCCAGGAGTGGGAGGGCCTTTAAAAAAATGTTCTATTTTCTTTACTTACTTGTTTTTTAATTTATTTATTTGACAGAGAGCACATGCACATGTGAGCTGGGGGAGGGGCAGAGGGACAAGCAGGCTCCTCGCTGAGTAGGGAACCCTGTGTAGGGCTGGTTCCCAGGACCCTGAGATCATGCCCTGAGCTGAGGTCAAACGCTTAACCTATGGAGCCACCCAGGTGCCCCCCAAAATGTTTTCTTTAAAAGGCATATTTTAGGGGTGGCTGGGTGGCTCCATAGGTTAAACATCTGCCTTCTGCTCAGGCCAGGATCCCGGGGTCCTGGGATCTAGCCTTATATCTGGCTCCCCGCTCAGAGGGGTGCCTGCTTCTCCCTCTCCCTTTGCCCCCCACCCCACTATGTGAATATACTCTCTTTCTCTCTCTCTTTCTCTCTCAGATAGGTAAATAAAATCTTAAAAAGTAAATAAATAAAAGGCACATTTTATTTAAGAGGTAACATTCGAGGCCTTACAATTCCACGTTGGTCCATGAAACGGTAGATAATAGAAGTGTGGTCAAGCTCACTTTGTAATGAAGTACATACCGGTGATCCGTTCAGCGATTGCCATTCTTCCCTCTCTGATCTTGGGGTACTGCCTCTGGTACCATCGACACAGACTGTTACCAGCCCAGAGCCCTCCCCGATCTCCAGGTCATAAACAGATGATGAGTTCATGTAGCCACTTGGATGTCTGACTTTTAGACACCATGATGACTCTGTTGCATTTCCCCTGAGATTAGTCCACCTTGGAGTCCAGCGTCCCTCTGCTCTGGCCACGTCTGGGGTGGCTGTCCTATGAAGTGGATGGGACCTTACAGCAGTCTATGAGGCCCATGCGTGCTGGGCCTGGTCTCCACAGGCATCCTCGTGTATTCTGTCCTCCGCTCTTTTTGCCTTTAGCCCAGTGGGTTCATGTTCTTTCTTGGCTGTGCCAGGTTTACTGCTGCCTCGGGGTTTGGGAGCTCCCTGCTTCCTGTGGCTGGACGCTGTCTCGACCTCTGCCCTTGGCTTGCAGCCTCTTTTTCAGGGCCTTATGGAAATGTCACTTCACAGTGACACAGTCTTCCTAGACCATCCTCTTTCGAAGAGTGTGTGTGTGTGCGTGTGTGCACACTTGCATGCACATCCAGGCTGGCAGCCCTGCCTCTCCCTGCTTGTGCCTGTCACCATCTGACCTATCGTGCACTTTATCCCCTCTGCTCTGGAGGGCAGGAGCTTGGTCCATTTCGTTGGATGCCACGTACGCTTGTCCCCTCAGAACAGTGATGAGCATGTGGCAGTAGGCTTCAGAAGGTATTTTGATGGGTGCATTGGCTGCTTGGCATCAGAAGGGCTCAGGTCTGGGCACTTGCCTCATGGAGAAACAGTAGGTGCCTCGGATGGATGTGAGGATGGAGCAGGGGTGCGTGGTAGGCATTGACTGGCGTTTTTAACTTTACAGAGTTCAGGACGTCTGAAGTAATTTGTGGAGATGCATACGTGAAACTGAACCCGAGAGTTTCACATCACCGCCATTTCTCTTGTTGTTTCTCTCTTCTTTGCTCTATAGCTTTGTCTGTTTTCTGATTGTTTTTTACGTGAGACTCTGCTTTTAAGAGGTTAAGGGTTTGCTTTCCATGGATGAGCTGGCAGGTGGGAGACAGCATCATGGGCTGGTTAGTTCTTTTTCATGTTTTATATATTGTCAGTAATGTATGGGTGGCAGCACCGGGGACTCCGTTCCCTCAGGTAAGGTGAGCGAAGAGAACTCGCCTCCCAAAGTGGTCCTAGCTATTGAATTAGGTGTGCTCCTGGTGTGCCCCATGTGGTACGCAGCACATAGTGGGGCCTCAGTTTAAGGTCAGCTGTTGTTTTTATGACGTAGGGGTTTTGGCATTTGTCTCGCTACTTCATCACCTGAGTTGAATGAAATCTAAACTGGTTTGCCTTCCTTAAGTGTCTTACTGGAGTTTGATAGCCTTGCATGTCTTGGGGTCTTAACTAGCATGCTGTGTTGAACATGTGCTTTTGACCGTGTTAAATGTCCCTCTGGGTCCTGGCGGAAAGGCCGCAATGGAGAATCCCCACTTCTAGTGAGCACTGCCGCTAGTGAGGACATGGTGAGATCCACTAACATCTAGGACACCTAGAGCCAAGTGGCAGCGTGTCCACCCATCTACTTCCTCGGCAGAGATACCAGGTATTGTGCTGGATGCTGTGGTGGAGGGATTTGGCCAGGGTCCCTGCTCTGGAGCATCTCCATGGGGAGGACCAGAGCAAACACACGTTATGATCAGCACCAGGGGCAGAGGGAGCATCTGGCGGGTCCGGGGGTCAGCAGACACCCTGAGGACGGCACCCAGGCTGTGCTTCACAGTCGAGGAAGGAGCATGGGTTCACAGAGAATTAGTTTGGCCTTTGTCCCAGCCTGGCTTTGCCTCACTTTGTGACACAGGCACATTCCAGATTAGAAATGCTTAAACCTGGAGATGCCTGGGTGGCTCAGCAGTTAGGCATCTGCCTTTGGCTCAGAATGTGATCCTGGAGTCCCTGGATCAAGTCCCACATCGGGCTCCCTGCATGGAGCCTGCTTCTCCCTCTCCCTGTGTCTCTGCCTCTTTTTCTCTGTCTCTCTCATGAATAAATAAATAAAATCTTAAAAAAAATGCTTAAACCTGCTGATACACTCGATCACCCAGGATTGTGTTTGTTTGGTAGTTTGGATGCTGATTATCACATTTTAAGATAGTGCATATCCGCATTTCATTTTTTCATCTGATTGTTTGCATTGTTAAATAGAAGATCAGTTTCTTGTAATCTACATTCACATTTATTTGGACAGTTTTGCTTTGTTCCTTTGCAGACCCGTTGTGGGAGAAAAGTATGCTGTACTCTTTAGAAGTGAGGTGTACCTACGTACACTGAGTACATTCCGTTGACTGTTTTTATTCCTCTCAGACTCTAAGGTCTGTCCGCCTTATTTTAATTTAATTTAATTTAATTTAATTTAATTTAATTTAATTTTTATTTATTTATTTATTTATTTATTTATTTATTTATTTATTGTTTTCTTTTATTTTTTATTATTTTATTTATTTATTTATTTATTTATTTATTTAATTAATTTTTTTTTTTGTCCGCCTTATTAACCTTGTGTCCCACACCTACTACAGCGTAAGCACATGGTAGAGTCTCGGTAAATATTTGTTGCATATGGATGTAAACAGAATCAGCAATTCAGAAATTGCACAGTGTTTGGGATTCTGCGTGAAAGCTGAGAATGTCTTTTTATAAAATTGGCCTTCAGAACGAATGCAGGCCTCCTGCCTGCCCACCTCACCCCACCCCCCAACCTGTGTGTCTTAAGTATGAAAGTAACTAAGAGCATTTTTCTGGATTACACCTGAATTCAGAGCTCTTTGTGCCATCCCAGACCTGAAAAACTCAAACTTTTTTTCCAGGATTTTTACCTTGTATAGTAAGTCTTTGCCCCTTGATCTGGCCTGTCGCATATGGGATGTGTTCTGTCGTGATGGGGAAGGGTTTCTGTTCCGGACGGCCCTGGGCATCCTGAAGCTGTTTGAGGACATCCTGACCAAGATGGACTTCATTCACATAGCCCAGTTCCTGACAAGGCTCCCAGAGGACCTGCCTGCAGAGGAGGTGTTTGCTTCCATAGCAACCATTCAGATGCAGAGTCGAAACCGGAAGTGGGCTCAGGTAAATGGATCTTTTGTTCCCTCTTTCCCTGTAGAGTGGCCTGGCTCTGTAGCATGACTGAGAATTAGTTCTCCAAGTGCCTTTTGAGAAAAGAGCCCTCTCTAAATAAAATCCTTCTTGGACTGGGAGCCAGGAGCCTGGGTTTGAGGCTTGGCTGCGGCACGCAGTCTTGGGCAGTCCTTCCTTCTCTGAGTGTCCCTTAGATGGAGGGAGGGTAACAGAAGCCTCCCCACCCATCCTGCAGTGGCATTGGGAGGTCAGGGTTTCTCACTTGCCATCCCTGTGCTATCCACAGGTCAGAAGGCGTTTTGTAGACCAAGCACCCCTCCCTGCCCCCTGCTTGCCCTGGGGCAGGGTGGCGAGATTGTCCCCCATCACTGATAAAGAAGACCCACGGAGGGAGGTCGCTGGAGGGCTGGAGGAAGGCTTCCCTGGGGGGAAATGTTGGGCCGGCCCTCTGCTGGCTAAGTCAGGGGAGCTGCAGCCCAGCTGATGGTGTGGGAGCAAGTCTAGCCTGGGCCTGCTTCTTCTAGATTCTTTTCATCTCCTCTGGATGTCCTGCCTAGGGTTTGTCTCCTGTGGGATTGGCCAGTGTTTCTGGTTCCAAGTCTTTGTGGTACAAAACAAAACAAAACAAAACAAAAATCAAGGCTTGCTTTGTGACCCCGTTTAGGCTCAGAGCTTGTCTGGCATCAGGTCGTGATTGGAGACCATGGAGGCTTGTACTCTCCTGTGTATGCTAAACAGCTTATCCCTTGCTGACCTTTTTTTATTAGTGGGAGAGTTTAAATCATACTAATATAGAGTAAAACAGATAACAGACCCCATGCCCTTGTCAAATATGCAGGTGGTTTCAAACTTCTGTCTCAAGTGTCAGTGGCTTTATAGTTTGTTTGAATCAAGATCCAAATAAGGTTCACACTGTCGTTAATGGAAAGATCCTTTTAGTCTCTTTTAAATATATAGATCACTTGATCTCTCCTTGTATCGCTTGTTCTCTATTTATTGAAGACCCAGTTCTTTGTCCTACAGCGTCTCCTGAGTCTGGATCTTGTGGTTGTATCCTGGTGGTGGTGTTAATGTGGTCTCCAAAACTTTGTTTCCCGTAAGGTGACTGTTAGATATGAGAACTTCATAGGCCATTAGGCTGTATGTCTCTAGCAGCCTCTCCATTTTTATAACAGTAGCAGCTTTATTGAGATGTAATTTACATAGCATGTCCAGTTCAGTGCATTCATGAACCAGAGAGTCCTCACTCACCTGGGCCCTTTTATCCTGGCCCTGGGGCTGGCCCTTCCTGTCCTGTTCCATGGTGCTCTCTCTGGCTGGCTGACTCCCTCCCTGTTTGGGTCTTTGGGGAAGAAGCACGGCTGCTGACCTTGGGTAATACTAGGATAGGGAGAGGAGGCACTGTTTTGTGCTTGGGCGATAGGATTTGCATTTCTGAAATATTAAAAATACATTCTGTTGATAAAAGGGAATGACATCCCAACACATACTACAACACAGATGACCCTTGGGAACACCCTGTGAAGTAACAAAGCCAGACACTAAAGACCATGTGCTCTGTGATTCCATCTGTAGGCAAGTCCAGAACAGGGTCATCTTTTGAGACAGGAGGTCAGCAAATGGTTGTCAGGCGGTGGGCGAGATGGGGCCAGCAGGGAGGGTGGAGCTCTACAGGTTACAGGGTTCTTCTCGAAGCGTGAAGGTGCTCTGAAACAGACCATGGTAATTTAGCTCACATCGATGCATACACTAAAATCCACTGAACTGTACACTCTAAATGGACAAATTATATGGTAAGGAGTTCTATCTTAATAAAACTTAAAAAATTCAGTCAGTTCATGTGTGAATAGGAATGGCTATATAACTATTAGAGATCTGGCAAGAGGGAGAAAGAGCCTTTCTGTGGTTGAGAAACCAATGGACAATACAAGATGAAAATCTGGGACCCATTGTCCAGAATTACTAAGAGTTTCAAGAAGGTGACTGCCTGGGGTGGCATGCCTCTGAAGTTTGCCTGTGCGTGAGGGCATGCTGTGGGCTCCATGATTCACTTGCTTAGGGGGGATTTTCTGAAGTTGCTGCAGGGCCACGGCCTTTCCTGACAGCCTTTGTTCCACATGTAGCTTGGTTACCACCATGATTTCATGTGTGGTCTCCTGTCCGCTGACCTGCCTCTCCTTGTCCCTGGTCTTCCCACCCCACATGTCCCCCACACAGGCACTCAGAGAGGGCAGGGGTAAACCCAGGCCTGTTGTTTCCCTTGTGTTTTAGGAACAAGATAAAAGGTTTGGTTAAAACCAGCTCAGAGGGACGCCTGGGTTGCTCAGCGGTTAAGCATGTGTCTTTGACACAGGGCTTGATCCTAGAGTTCCAGGATCGAGTCCCATGATTGAGTCCCACATCGGGCTTCCTGCATGGAGGCTGCTTCTCCCTCTGCCTAGGTTTCTGCCTCTCTCTATCTTTCATGAATAAATAAATAAAATATTTAATAATTAATTAATTAATTAATTTAAAAAACCAGCTCAGCGGTTTTTGGATCGAAGGGCATTTTCTGATCACAGGATCATGATGGGAGTCAGCCTGAGGGTGGGGGTGGAGGTGGGGGCGAGGGTGGGCTTCAAGGAGTTTATACGGTGCTAGGCTCCATGAGACTTGTGGTCTGTACACATTCCCCTTAAATGCTCCGCTTTAGGTTAGAGCTAAAGCTTTACAAGGTAAGTAAGTGTGTATGTTTGCCTAGCAGTCCCGTTGACTTAGGTGTAGAGAGGGGACTTCCCTTCTGTGCGATTTATCTGAAACCTACATAAAGTGTTTTCTCTTCACCCTTTGTAATTTGTAATTCAGTTAAAGTGACATAGTGGTAACCTGGTAGGTTACTGCTTGGTTTTGTGTTCTAACCAGCCTAGGTCTGAATGCATCCAGGCTGTTAGAGCAGCCACTCCTGTAAATGTCCGTGGCTTAGGTGCCTAACTGTGAGGTGTTAACCATCCTCAGCTTGTGTGCGCTGACAGGTGCTGTGCATGAGGTCCCTGGAGAGGTGCCCCTCTTGTGTGTTCAGTAAACAGAGCCCGTGTTAGCACCATTCCTGTTCTTAAGTGGTCAGAGGAGGATGTGTCTTGAAAGTAAAACTGTTAGCCAGGAGCTGGGAAAGCAGAGTTGGGAACTCAGTCACTCTTGGAAGGCCCAGGAGGGCTCGAGAAGAGCCCACGTTTGTTAGTCTTAAAAGTACACATGGTTGGCTGGTGAAGAGGAGAGGCAGGCAGGGGAGCAGCTGTGTGGAAAGGCCCAGGGGCACTTGTCAGCGTCTGTCTGGGAGTGGGTAGCCTGGCTTGGGTGGTGGTGAGCACAGGGGCTGGAGCCAGATTGTGGAAGGAGAGCCTTGCAGCCGTGTGCTGATGTCTCTGCAGCAGCCAGTGGGACATGGTTGTGGGACATTGGGCCACAGATGGCACGGTTGGATTTCCACGTTAAGAGGAGGGCTCTGGCTGTGGGTGTGGGAGGTGGAACGGGGGAACAGCAGAAGTGTGGGGTGGGGGGGCAGAGACCAGCCAGGAGGCTGCGCATCCTGTCACCACGCCTGGCAAGGCCTGTGTTCAGTGTGTTTGCAGATCACCCACGGACGTCTCCTCTATGATCCCCAGGTATTGACCGCACTGCAGAAAGACAGTCGGGACACGGAGAAAGGAAGCCCGTCTCTCCGACACTGAGACGGCCGGCAGACTCGCACTCGGCCCCAAAGCAAGCAGATCTCCGGGTGGCACCTGCGTCGTTTCAGGCAGGCACACGGACCGTGGAGAGGAATGGGCTCTTTTCATGTTTGATCCGGACACTGGAGTTGGCCTTAAACAAAACAAACAACTTTAAAGAATTAAACCAAGGCTTAGCCTTAAGAAGCTCAGTGGAACAATGAGCTGGTGTTGACCACGGCCAACACTGCGTAGTCTGCATGGTGTAAAACGAAGGCCGTGGCTAATCCTCCTCCCCCCTTCACAAAAGTTAATTAAATTGTCATGCTTTTATGTCAACTGATGAAAAGTACATTACAGTCTTCCTTAGCCAGGGTGCCTGAGAAATGCTACCTAGGAGGCCTTGGAGGCGTACTGGCCCATTGACATACTTGAGTGAGGAAGGAGTGCTTGATTTAGTTACCGAGAGAATCTTCCCAGGGCCGGAGGTCCCGTGTTTAAAGCCCACCTACCAAAGATAGCATGAACGGGAGATGGGCTCCCACCGGGCGGTCACTCAGAGTGCTCGGGGCTCCTTGGGATTCCACGCGACCTTCAGTGGGCCTTTCTCATGGTCTCCTTGACAGAATCACAGCACGAGGGCTGTGAATGGCCATGTAGGTTCCGGGGGACCCCTGCTCTGCCCCCTGAGATTGCTCCCTCTGTCTCCTGAACAGGAAGAGCTGCTTGCACCCGAGGCCCGAGACAGGAGACGGGTTCAGACCCCTGCACGTCCTGTCTGCCGAGGCCGGGGCAGCGGGGACAGCCTGCGCCCTTGCTCTCACCGAATGCTGCTCTCCCCTCTGTCACCCGAATGGCAGGACCAGTCCTGAGAACCAGTGCTTCCCTCCTCACGCATCCGGTTTACAGGCAGACTGTCGTGAGGGCTGAGGAGCGGGCCGCACAGTCCAGCGCACAGACGGCCTTGTCGGCCCCCACTGTTTGTCCTGTCGGCCTCTCCCTGTTTTAGCTGGTTTTCCCCCAGGTTCAACAACCTTCTTGTTCAAACTTTTCCTTGACTAACTTTAACAATTGTGTTGTAAGTGCTTTGGTCATGCGGATTTGGAGACATGAATAGGTTTCACAGCGGAGAGCCCCCAGGACAGGCGACTCTGGAAACCTGCTTGCACGCGCCGCTCTGTCCGTGTGTGGGTCTCCGTGAGTGCTCGGGAGACCCCTTGGCTGCACCCTCCCCGGGGGTGGGGGGTCCCCCGGACACTCACTCTGGGTGCTGACGTGTGGAGTGCCCGCAGGGTGGGGCCGGGGCCTGTCTGTGGGCTTGCTCTTCTAGGTTTTCTCTGTCCACCACGGCTGTGCATCCTGTTTTCTGGAGTGGCCTTTTGTGTGTCGTCACCCCACCCCTGCCCCCACCCGGTCTTCTCCACTGAGTTTTCCAGGGAGGTTGCAGAGCATCTCAGATCCACGTTCTGCCTCAGCCCGTAAGCGCCGACCCTCCTGGCTTCTCGGAGGAGGCATCCCGTCTTCACCGAGGGCTGGCGCATCCAGGCGCTGCCATGCAGCCACCACATGCCGAATGTCACCCCGCCGAGCCCGGGCATGGCCCTTCCTCCCACGCGTGCCGAGCGTCCTTCCGGACGTAGGCTTTCTGTTCTGAAAGGTGTATATATTTTCTTACTGTACATACAGATGTTCTTAAGTCGGGACAGGAAGCAACGCCGCCAGGGCCACGTTCGTGGCACGTCACGCACGTTCAAAACCCAGCCCTTAACACTTCTGTCGGACAGTTTGACATAAGTCTCTGGGGATTTACGTCACCACGTATGCATTAAAGTTTTAAACAGGATTCCGTGCCAATCTGGAACACTTACCAAATCTCTGGTTCACAAGAGGTTCGCGTGACCTGATGTTCAGGGAACGCATGGGGTCCTGCCGGTTTGCTGTGTCCGCCTCAGCGGTCGGGCGTTGGGGTCGTGTGGCCCCTTTCCGTGGGGGGGCTACCAAGGGCACAGGGTAGTGCTGCTCTGTTACGACCTCTGTTGGGCTCGACCTCTTTTGGGCTCGTGCTATCATTTAGGAAAATGGGGGAGCAAACTGAAAGGCCGTGCCCCCTGAAGTCTGCACTTTCCGCCCCCTGTCCCACGCCACCGACTGTCAGACTCTGGGACTTCGGGGTCGGGACCTTGTGCATTGGCACTTTAGTCGAAGGCGTGTCCCCACCAGCCCCTGAAAGCCCATCTAAAAACAATGTTCACTTTCAAAGGTACTTTTTAACTGCTCAGTTTTTGACTATTTTGAATAGTTTGCTGATAGAAACTTCCTGGTAATACTTGCTACATATCATGTTTTAATTGCTTGTACAGTTAACCTTTAATTTTATTTAGTAAAGTCTATCCGATTAGGACTTTTTGAATTGTAAATACGTGATTTTATTAAATAAAAGTCATGTAAAATTGTTACCTATGTTCACTGCAGTTTGGTTTGAAATTGACGTTCTCACCTTCTGAGTATGGCAAATGTGACTTTGAGTGTCGCGTTATTTTAAAACCCACTGGTTTTGCCCAGTTAAATAAAAAAGGTGGTTATGTTAATTTGGTGGAGGGATTTGGGAGTTGAGCGTGCCCCTTGCAAGCTGAAGGGACCTCCCACTTGGGGACCCTGTGTCTGCTAGGCTGGCCGCCACCCATCCCGCTGCCCAGCCCCCCCAGCCACTGGGCTGTTCACTCTCCTGGGAACCTGCTCCAGGCCTGGGCAGCCCCCCAGCACCCGTGATGACCGTGGGCTCCTGGGCCGTGTGCCCCCCACCCCAGCTCTGCTGCCCCACAATGGTGGCTGTGAGCGCAGAGTGGTTCGAGGGGTCACGTGTCTCACCAGTGCCTGTTGTGCCAGCTGTTGGGGCTGAGTGCTGGAGGCCCAGGGAGAAGCCTGCTGAGTCCCAGCCCGAAGGTTCCACGTGGAGCCCTGAGGGCTGCTGCCACCTCTTCTGTCCCCTGGTCCCCCTGGGGAGTCCCTGTTCCTCCACTGTGCGCCCAAGCGTTGCTGCCCCTCCTGCATCAGGAGGCCTAGGCCCATGCTGGGGAACTCAGTACCCTCCGCTCCGTGACGGGTCTCCCGGCCTACCCTCCCCAGAGGCCACACAGCTCCGGTCAGGGTGTTGGCACCCAGGTCTTGGGCCCCTGGCACAGGGCTCCCATCTTTCTCACAAGGGGATCCCCTGGCAGCCCTGGTCTACTGCGAGAGGCTGTGGCCCATGAGGGTGGCCGTGCTGGACAGCAGCCGTGTCCTGGGACTTGGCTGCCCCACCCGCACCAGGCCTGGCTCAGATGTGCGACTGGCCTCATTTCTCTCCACAGCAGCTCCGACACTGTCCCTGTTCAGAGGTGTGACGCGGACAGCTGATCTGCTAGGGTTCCGGCCGCCACAGAGCCGCAGGGCTGGGGTTCAGACTCAGGCCTGCTGGCTCCTGAGCCCTTCCCGACCTCTCCCCAGGGAGCGGGTTTACTCTGGGGCCTTTAGAAGCCTTCCTCCTCTCTCCCTGGCCTCAACTCCCAAGGGTGGTGTTTGGGGCGAGGCCTGGATTCATTCACCTGAACCCCTTCTGAGTGCAGGGCGCCAGCCTGCTGAGAAGGCCGCAGCCACGCATGACTGCAGCGCGGGGAGGGCCTTGGGGATGCACCTGCTGTGGGAGTAGAGGTTGTGGACTATCTTCCCAAGAGAAACCAGGGGGGCCGGCAGTTAAGAGACCACCACCTGAAGTGTGGAGCCTGCCACAAAGGCCCAGGGAGGGAACAGGGTTCTGCCCCAGTCCAGGGCAGGGACCAAGCTGGACCTTGAGATGAGCCAGTGGTCGGCAGAGGGAAGCCTCAGAGCCAAGGCGGGACCCAGGCAGGAGCTCGCTGCCACTGAAAGTCCCCAGGTGCTTCCAAGAGACCTGCAGCCCCTCCGTGAGCACCACCTCACCTGCAGCCAGCTTGCTCTAGAAGGTTGCTGCTCCCCTGGGCCCGGCCACACCAGGCCCCTTCTCCCAGAATGCCTGAGCCCGTGGAGGGAGGGGCAGTGGCCAACTGCCCCCCTGGCCTGACCCGAGTCTCTCCATTCCTCTTAGATACCATTCCTGCGGCTTCTTGGCACCACTCTGGAGCTCCTGGTAGAAGCTGCTCCAGTCAAAAACGACTGTTGCAGGTCTCATTCAGTTTGAGGTCAGAACAGGAATATTAAAATTCTCTAACCCTCTTGTTTCTTTTCTGTAACCAGAGGTAAAAAGGGTACCAGCACCCATCCACTGGCTGGTGAGGATTAGAGTAAGGTGTTGAATTAGGGACGCCTGGGTGGCCCAGTGATTGAGCATCTGCCTTTGACTCAGGACATGGTCCTGAGGTCCTGGGATCGAGTCCCACATCGGGCTCCCTGCATGGAGACTGCTCCTCTCTCTGCCTGTGTCTCTGCCTCTCTGTGTCTCTTATGAATAAAAATATTTTTAAAAAAATGAATTGTGTCGTTAAGAGAAACCCATCACCATAGGTGGCTAGAATCATGCTTTTGACAGGTCAACTTTTGGTATCTGAACTCTTGAACTTAGGAATTTTAAAAATTGTTATTTTCCCCCTAATTATTAAAAATGCACGATCATTGTATTTAATTTGGAAATACAGAGAATGAAAATGGTAATTTCACCACCTGGGGAAGAGCTACTTTTTTTCACATACTGATTCTTATAAATTTTTACCCATTTTTTACAAGGGACATGTTGAGGTTTGGAAAGGTGAAGTGTTTGGCCCAGGTCACAATCGGAGGAGATGAGAAGCCAGGTCAGCCTGATTCCAAAGGCCTTATTTGCAAGTGCTACCCTGTCTTCTTCCTGGAGGCACCTCTGTACTCATCGTTGGCATCCTTTGGGTGAAATATTAGAAGCCTGCATCAGTTAAAGAGTTGGGGGAGGGGGATGCCTGGGTGCCTTAGTGGTTGAGCGTCTGCTTTTGGTTCAGGGCGTGATCCCGGGGTCTGGGATCCACATAGGGCTCCCTGCAAGGAGCCTGCTTCTCTGCCTGTGTCTCTGCCTCTCTTTGCGTATCTCTCATGAATAAATAAAATCTTTAAAAAAAAATAAAATAGAAGTTCCAAAATGAGGTGTGTTAACTCTGCTGTGATTTTATCAGACAGGCATCCCCAATCAGTGGCAAAAATCTAAATTATGGCTTCAGACCAACTTATAGAAAAAGCAGGTTTCTCCACTTAGGTAATTTTAAAATCTCAAACGTGGTAAGTCACCAGAAACAACTTTCACCTACCAATGAAAGCGGTTTCCTTTTCAGATGCCTTCGCAAATTGTACATAGGTTGTGATTCCCTTCCTGCCCTTGCTGTGACAGCTGCCCGTGACACCGAGGGGAACACTTCCAACTCAGACCAATTTTAAAAAGAAGTCATGAGGGCAGCCTGGGTGGCTCAGTGGATTAGCGCTGCCTTCAGCCCAGGTCATGATCCTGGAGACCTGGGATCGAGTCCCACATCGGGCTCCCTGCATGGAGCCTTCTTCTCCCTCTGCCTGTGTCTCTGCCTCTGTGTCTCTCATAAATAAAATCTTAAAAAAAAAAAAAAAAAAAAAAACAAAACACAGTCGTTTCACGTAACGCCTCAGATTTTATTGTGCCTCTATTTTGCAGGCCCTCTCTATTGGCAAGGAGATGACAAAAATCTTTAGCCTTTGATTTCAGAGATTTCTAGTCCAGCTGCCCCATCTTATCTTTCTAGAGGGAGGGAGGCTACCTGCTAGAATGGACTGTTTCCTCATTGGTTCTACTTCTGGAGAGCTCCTCTTTCTACCTGTGATTATTTTGTCTCATATAGGACTTAGCAGCAGCTGCCTACCCTAGGCATTCAAACAACACTTAGGGCCAGAAAATGAGAATGCCATGACGTTGGCGTGTTCATAAGCCAACAAACTATTGAGCATTGATTATGATTACGTGCTAGGCATCGTGCTGGCTCCGAGGGAGAATGGAAGTCCTTACTTCCCGGGCCTCTGTCTCACTGGGGCCCAGTGGGTGAAGCACACAGTCACAAAGCAGTGGGTCGGAGACTGGGATGGGGCACGCCAGTAAGACTTGGGGCGGCAGGGGTGGTGTCTGTGGCATCCTTCCTCAGAGGCGAGGTAAAGAAACACTTCATGAATGGGTTGCTATTTCGTGATCAGGAGCTTTCCTGTAATTTAATTAGAGGGAGCCTCATTATGAAGTAATCGACAGAAGATTATTTATCTTCTAATTAATTGTAACATCTCTAGCATGAGATAATGTGGTAATTTGAGAGAACACTGGTAATGTTGCAGCTGAAAGCAATGCCAGCTTCATCTGTCGCTGTATCTTGTGCTCTCAAGAGGCCTGTCTGTTCCGGGTTCGAGGTTGGTGAGGGAGTGCTTGGTTCAGGCTGGGTAATGGCCAGTGGGGCAAGGTCAGCTGAAAATACCTGCTCTCCCCCTAGTGAACCAAAGGGACAGATGGTCTTGCAATGACAGCTGCTTGCTTGGGGAAGGCCTCAAACACATTGTCAGGTTCACTTTGAAGCCTTCCCGGCCACAAGAACCCCCTGGGCCTGTGCAGCTTTTGGCAGGAGGCATAATAGAGCTGTATTTGGGGGTGGTTTCCTACTTTCCTTTGGACTTGATGAACAGGGTGGAGGGAAGATGACAATTGTAGAGGAGAAAGATGATGGGAGCGGGAAGTAGATGCGTTTTACACCCCTCATTGTTACGTCTGTGTGGTTGGTAAGTGTGATCCTATAAATGAGTGTAGTGTATCCAAGCTATGAAAGTCAGAAAAGGAATTTAGTCGTTTATTGGCTTCAAAGGGAACACATTTTATGAAACAATCGCATCACTAAAAGAGAAAGTAATTGTGTCATTCTCCCGAGGAACTGACCCATCTGCCTAGAGGGGGCTTCCTACCATTCTTTACAGGTGTTCAGCACCAAAAACTAGATCACCCTTCTTAGGACCTACTTAAGCTTAGGGATGGGAGAATGCTTCTGAACCCAAATCTGCACGTCCTAAAGTTCAATTTAAAATGAAAAAGAGGGATCCCTGGGTGGCGCAGTGGTTTGGCGCCTGCCTTTGGCCCAGGGCGTGATCCTGGAGACCCGGGATTGAATCCCATGTCGGGCTCCCGGTGCATGGAGCCTGCTTCTCCCTCTGCCTGTGTCTCTGCCTCTCTCTCTCTCTGTGTGACTATCATAAATAAATAAAAATTAAAAAAAAAAAACAATAAAACTTCCTTTAAAAAAAAATAAAAAATAAAATGAAAAAGAAATGAAAACAGGCCCCTAGCTCCAAGAGCATCAAGGAAAACTGGAAATGTAATCACTGATTCTGGATTAAAGAGGTAGACCTATCAGGTATTTCCTACACTGACACAAGGAATAACAGACATTTTAATATTTGATACAGAGTAAAATCATGTGCGGAGTGCGGTCCTGTTGCCAAGGTCCAAAAAAATCTTGCCCGGAACAAAAGGCTTACAGTCAACAGTCACTACTCTGCATATTTTGCACCTGACCAAACACTATACAATTATCATTTTGTCTTCATTGGAAAACAAAATGTCATGTTTTTGTATAGATAAATGCGTCTCTTTAGAAGATCCAAGAAAACGTTTCATTAGAATCGCAGATGGTCGTCGAGCCAGAAACAAACGTTTACGGTCAAGCCGACCGAGCCTCCTCTCCTGGAAAAAGGAAAGATGAACCTCAGCTCCTTTTCCTAGTTATCATTTCTCCTGTCTGCCTCATCCTGTTCATTACCTCAAAGCTGGTGCTGCTTACATACGTTAGATTCATCTGAGGAAATTAGCGAGCTTTGAGTTGAGGATGCGACTCAGGACTACATTAATGAATTCAAAGGGGCTTTAATAATTCACTTAATGCACAGGAACTTTCTTGGTCCCCTGCCCATTTGTAGAACCCTCTGACATATGGAAGAGGAACAATTTTCCTCAGGATCAGGTCCTTGAGATTATGGAATTGCTCAGATACAAAAAGGCTTCTGATAGCTTTTTATGAGCAGCCAGGTCCATGAAGTCATCCCTGTTGTTTCTCTGGACCTATTTTACATTTTACTCAACCCCACGTAAAACCGATTACTAACCCAGTTTTGTTCGGGACTCATTTAGAGGTTGAAAATGATGAGATTAATGCAAAATATAGCTCCAGTCCCAGGATCACAGGCCTTTTAAAGAAGGGCCATACATGGAGAATAAAAGTTAACTCAGGATAAAAGTTGCTGAGATCAAAGATGTTCTGGGGACTCTCCCATCGTCAGTGTTAAGATGGGAGAAAGGCTTTGGCTTCCCTGATCTTCTGCTTCACGCCCCTGCAGGACATAGTAAGCCCTGCGTGACGGCGTTTCAGGGACTCTAAACGCTGCTTGAGCAGTTCCGTCTTGTCCACCTTCTCTTCCATGTCCCGAAGGAGCAGCTCCTTGCCCAGAAGCCCACATTTCTGGTTCAGCTTGGTGTTGTCAACCCGCAGGCAGTCCCGGGCTTGCTTGGTCCTGGTCAGGATGTCCCTCCTCAGGGCCACCCGGGCCTCAATTTCCAAAAGCTGTGTCTTCTTGCATGCGTTTTCTACATCCACAAAATGTAACTTCTCCTTCACGTGGGTTATTATTTGCACATTGTTGGTCACCTTGTTGTGCAGTTTTAAAAGTTCCTCATTTCGCTCCTCGACTTTTTCATTGAAGGTCTGGTTCTCAATCTTAAGCTGCTCAAAATCAATGAGGAGCAGACCCTCCGTCAAGTCCTCCTGGGCCCTCATCCGGGTTTCAAAATGCATCAGGCTCTGCTTCAGCTGCACGTTCTCTAGTCGCACAGCACTCATCTCCTTCTCCTTCTTATCCTCCAGCGCCTGGATCTGCTCCACCTCCCGCAGAGCCGCCTGGCGACCGCCACGCATCCGACAGCTGCCCATGGCCTGCATCACCACCTGCTTCTTGAGCGCCTGGAAGCCTCGCCACTCCTTCTCCACCCTGGAGAGCTCCTCCCTGCACTGCTCCTTCAGCTGGCTCAGCTCCTGGTGATACCAGTCCAGGTCGTCTGTGCCCTGCTTCTTCAGCTCCTCCAGCATGGCCAGATGGTGGAGGTAGGCTTGCTCTTTCTCTGGGGCCTCTGGCTCCGGGCCCTTGTCGGGCACCTCGGCTGCTTCCAGACCCTTCTTCTTGCGCAGCGCCTCAGAGATCTTGTGCTGCAGGTACAGGTTGTAGCGCTGGTAGCTGCTGCGCTCCATCAGCAGCGTCTGGTACTGCTCCAGGAGCTCAGCGCGCAGCTGCTCTTCCTGCAGCCTCTGCATGTCCTCGGTCCACCCATCATCCTCGTCCACAGCCTCACCGCTCTGCTTTTCCTTGTCTTTCTCCGGGCTTCCTCGCTCGCCCCTCTCCTCGATTTCCTGGCTCTCCTCCCCCTCCTCCTCCCCGTCTCGCTCAGCCTCTTCCCGGCCGGCGGTGGACAGCGGCGGAGACACGGCCCAGGTGGCTTCCTTCCTCCTCCCCTCCACCGCCGGTGCTGCCGCCTCCTCCCCCTCCTCCACGTCCTCCCCCGCCTCCCCCTCCCCCTCCGCCTCCTCCTCCCCCTCCGCCGTGTCCTCCGCCTCCGCCGCCCGCTCCTCGGGCTCCGCGGGCCCGCCTTCGGGCCCCGGCTGGGCTGTGTCCTCAGGCCCGGTGTCGGCCGGCTCCCCGGGCTCCCCCGGCTCCGGTTCGGCCTCAGCCTCGGCCGGCTCCCCCGACTCCCCGGGCCCCGCCTCGCCCGCAGCCTCGGTGGCAGCCGGCGGCTCCCGGGGCTCGGCGGGCTCGGCGGGCTCGGCGGACTCGTGCTCGGCGGCGCCTCCTTCGGAAACCTCTACGGTCCCCGGCTCCGGCTCCGGCTGCGGCCCCGGCTCCGGCTGCGGCTGTGGCTCCGGCTGCGGCCCCGGCTCCGGCCGCGGCTCCGGCTCCGGCTCCGGCTGCGGCCGCGGCCCCGGCGGTTCGGCCGGGGAATGGGGGCCAGAGATGGCCTTGGTCCCGGACGGCCCCGAGGACAGGCTCCCCACATCTCCGCCTTCGCCCCTGGGGTCCCGGGGCTGCTCGCGGCCGCCGTCCATCTCCCAGCCCCTCGGCCGGCCCGGCGGATCCCCGACGCCAGCTGTTGGGTTTCCAGGGGCAACCAGGGGCGCGCGCGGTGGGCCCGCCGATTGGCCAAAGGGCAGGCCGACGCCCGGCCCCTTCGCCCCGCCTCCGGAGGGAGCGGGCCAATGGGAGACCGCGAGCGGGCGGCGGGAGGCGTTGATTGGAGGAGGGCGCGGGCTCGCGCCGCGCGGCCTTCCCGCCCATTTCCCAGCGCCCCGCCTGGGGCCGGGAGGCCGAGAGGCGCGGGGAGGGGCGGGCGGCCGGCGGCGAGGGGCGCGCAGGCGCAGGCGGCGGGCCGGGTCCCCGCGAGGTGGCGCGCGCGGGGCGCCTGCGCGGTGCGGCGGCGGCGGCGGCGGCGGCGGCGGCGGCGGCGGCCGGGCGCGAGGGCGCCTGCGTGCTGAGGCGGGACGCGGCCCGGCGGGCCGGCTCCGGCGGCGCCTGGGCGGGGCGGCGCGGTGGCGGCGGGCGCGGGTGGCGGTTGCTCGAGCGCGGCGGCGGGCGCGGGCGGCGGCGCGCTGACGGCGGCGGGCGCGGGCGCGGGCGCGGGCGCGGGCGGCGGGCGGGGGAAGATGGCGGAGCTCGGTAAGAAGTACTGCGTGTACTGCCTGGCCGAGGTGAGCCCGCTGCGCTTCCGCTGCACCGAGTGCCAGGACATCGAGCTGTGCCCCGAGTGCTTCTCGGCCGGCGCCGAGATCGGCCACCACCGGCGCTACCACGGCTACCAGCTGGTGGACGGCGGGCGCTTCACGCTGTGGGGGCCCGAGGCCGAGGGCGGCTGGACCAGCCGCGAGGAGCAGCTGCTGCTGGATGCCATCGAGCAGTTCGGCTTCGGAAACTGGGTGAGCGGCGACGGCACCTGCTCGCGCCGGGCTCGGCCGGGGGCGGGGGCTCGGCGGGCGGGAGGCGCGCCGGGGCCGGGGTGGCGCCCGCGGGAGGGCCGGTCCTGCCCGGAGCTGCCGGGTCCCGCCCGGAGGGGGCCCTGCGCGCCCTCGCGCCCCGGCTGCCCCTGCCCGGCTGTCAGGGCGGGTGCCCGGCGCCGCAGGTCCCCGGTTGTGCCGGGCTCCCCGCCGGGCCGGGCCGTCCCGGAGGAGCGCTCGGAAGCCCTGAACAAAGGAGCACGGAGCTCGGGCGTTGGTCCCGGGCTTCGCCCCCGCCGCGGGGGCTGTGCGGAGGCCGGGCCGGGCGTGGAGGGCGAGGGGGCTCCTGTAGGCCAGCGGGGCAGCGAGCTGGGCCCCGCGGGAGACGCGGAGGCAGCCCCCCCGCCCACGGGACAGGAGGCTGCGGGCCTCGCGGCCAAGAGGGTGTCCACCTGCAGGCACCCGCGGAAGCAGGGAGGGGACACAGGACCCCGGACCCTTCCTCCCGAGGTCCTCCTGCTTCCCTGAATCAGGACTCACTTGGTTTGGCTGCCGTGTCTCCAGCAGCCCGCCCCTCCTCCTGGGCTCCCTGTGGAAGACTTTCCACACTTCTTCCCTCATGCCCAAGCCTGGCCTGCTTTCCTTTCCATAAAGTGAGCCAGCCTTCGGGGGCAAACCCCCCCCTTCTGCGGCCCAGGAATCCTTGCTCTTCTCTCAACTCTGCAGAGATGCACTGCTCCGCGGATCCGCACCTGAGCGCCCACATGGTGACCGCCATCCTCTGAAATCCTCTTTTTGTCTAGAAGTGCCTTGGTGCACCTCGGGCCTCAGCTCTGTGCTCATTGTACAAGGGCTCTGTGGAAAGAAGGGCAAGGGGCTCGTCTCGTCTTCAAGGGGCTTACAGTGTCAGAACCGTTTGAGTTCCAGCCTTCCACAGAGAGCTGCTGGCGGACCTCCTCGCTGCTGAGCCCAGACCCAAATCTCCCACCACCTCACGCAGTTACGCAGACTGCAGACTCACGGCCATCCCTCCTCAGGTCCTCCTTCCAGGCTGCTGCGCCTTCGCCAGCGTATGTCCAGAATCTAACCAGAGCTCACGACCTTAGTCCAGGCTGGTGTTTATCTCTTGACCACTTCTGGGGCCTCCCAACTGGTCTTCCTGCTTCATCCCAGTGCCCTCCAGCCCATTCCGAAAGCCATAATCAGAGTGATCTTTGAAGACATGTCGCATCACATCAGCCTTCAGTGGCTTCCAGGCCTCCTTAGGTTAAATTTCAGGGCCCACGATGATCTCAGCTGTTACTCCCTTGATCATTTTTTATTTCGTCTGCTTAGAGTGCCCTTCTTCCAGATCGTGGCTCGTGACAGGCCTTTCTGCTTCTGTCTCAGTGCCTCCAAGAGGCTTCCTCTCTCCACTCCATTCTCACAGCCCTTATCTCTACAGCCCTTGCTAAAAATAGCTGAGGTGGCCTGAGAGCTTCGCTGAGTGCCAGGCACTGTGCTGGGCAGCACGTGTCTTGTGACCTCTTCCCGGCGGCCCCGTGCAGCAGGCTTTGAACCGAATAGTTTGACGTCAGAGTCTGCTCCCTGCAGCTCGTCTACCCTGCCTTCTCTGCGACTCTGTGGGCACACAAGGGAGGACCAAGCCTCTTCAAGTGTGTTGGAGGAAGCGTGGGGCAGGAAGGGGGGCATTCTCTAAAGCAGTGGTTTCGGAACTGGCCTGTCCATAGGAATCACCTGGGGAGCCTGTTAAAATGCAGATTCCTACTCCAAGCTAGCAGCAATCTCAGCCATTGCAGGAGACAGAGCTGGAGGAGAGGGACTTGGGCCTGGGTGCTGAGGGTCCTCTCTGCTGAACCCACAGTGGGTGCTGGAGAACCCATGGTGGGTGCTGGGGGAGGCCGGAGATTCTGCATGCTAACCGCGCCTGGAGCGCTGCCAGGCTGCGGGCTCTAGAATCTAGCTGTGCTCTCTTGGGCCACCTGCTTTCGCCGCTAGACTCCATTGTGCTTCACCCGAGGCGCTCCGCAGCTCTGAGATGTGCAGTGCCCTTCCAAGCAGATTCCCAGATGTGTGCCCCTAAGGGGTATGCCCCATGGACACCCTGTGTAGCCTGTGCCAGTCCTGAGTGACAAGTTAAAATACTTGTCTAGGATGCCCTGGCTTTACCATGAGAAAAGGTATCAGTTGCAGGCCTGATTCCCAAGTCTGGGCCTTAACCTCTTGGTGTAAGACCATTAACTACAGTGGGGCAGAGGCTGGGAGCTTACTGGTGCAGCTAAAGGTATGGCTAGCCTGGAAGGACTCCTCAGGGGAGCAGAGTGTTGACCTGGTTCAGTGGGTGGTCCACGTATGGGATGAGAAGCGGGGAGGTGACCCGGGGGCGGGGTGCAGTGTGGAGAGAGAGCACACAGGTCAGTGGCAGTGATGTAGAGGAAGGTGAGCCCGTCCGCTCTCATTTTTCAGTTGGCACATGTGACCTGCCCCCTTCGGGTGGCACTGCTTTGTGTGGGATTCATGGGGGTGGGGCGGTTTCAGCAGGCCTGGGGGAGAGGCTGCAGCTGAAGGCTGGGGCCATTTGCTCACATTCTTCCTGGGGCTGAAGTATGGGGTCCTCCAGGTGTGGGTGTGGCTGAGGGATGCTCGCTGTGAGCCCGGAAAGCTCTGACACCAAGCCCATGCCTTTGAGGGTGGGTATGGAGATGCCTGTGAATAGGACAGTGGGAAAGGGTTGGCAGGTGGACAATGAGCCAGTCACATAACCGGGGGTATTGAGAGCCTCGACGCAGCCGGTTTTGTGGTGGGTGCTACTTACGTTCAGAGTTAGAAGTTCCAGATCTCGCTGGAGAGTGCTGTGGTTGCTGAAGGAACGTGGCAGAGCCAGAAGTTGATGCAGGTCCTCTGACTCCATGCCCATAACCATCTTTTTCAC
Organism: Canis lupus familiaris; assembly: GCF_011100685.1. Taxonomy (NCBI): domain Eukaryota; kingdom Metazoa; phylum Chordata; class Mammalia; order Carnivora; family Canidae; genus Canis; species Canis lupus. The sequence goes on from NC_049224.1 coordinate 59,636,323, forward strand.
TGGTTCACTGAGTGTGGGCAGACTCCCCTGAGGTGTCTCAGATTCCTGGGGGCCTCCTGGATCTCCTGAACTGGCATCTGTGTGCGTGAGGTCTGGAAACGTTTATAGAACGACACCCCCCGCCCCCACCCCACGCAGTTCCGATGGGGCCCTTGGAGCCCTGTTGGGGAAGCATGGAGACCTTCACTTCTCCCCGAGGCAGGAGGCCCTTCCGAGTATTGGTGGGAATGGCCCATCACAGGCCCATCCTGCCAGCCTCCCGACCCAGGGTTCTTAGTTGCTGTTAAGGAGGGGGGGGGGGCGGTAAAGGAGGAGCCTGAGTGGAGAAAGTAGCTAGAAGCGATAGGGTTATGCAGGGCAGTGGTTTTCAAACTGCAGCATGCTTCACAACACCCTGGAGGGCTTGTGGAAACACAGGTCGTGCCCAGCCCCCCTCCCAGCTCTGCGTTGGTAGATCTGGTCTGTCTGGGGTCCACATGAGAATTTGCCTTTCTAACAACTTCTTCCGGTCATGCTGGTCCAGGGACCCTACTTTCAGGCCATCGATGTGGAATAAGGCATGCCACTTTTTTGTTGTAAAATATACATAACATTATTTTACCCATTTGTCTTAAGTGAGCTCTATGCCCATCGTGGGGCTCGAACTCACAACCCTGAGATCAAGAGCCTCAGGCTCTACCAACTGAGCCAGCCAGATGCTCCTTGTTTTAACCATTTTTAAGTGTCTGGTTCAGTGACATTAAGTACATTCACACTCTTGGGGCCCCATCACCACCATCTGTCTCCAGAACTTTCTCATCATCACAGACAGAACCTGTTCCTGTTCTGCAACTCCTCCCGCTCCCCCCCCCCCCCCCGACCATCCTTGGGGGCACCTACCACCCTGCCTTGGGTCTGTTTGAATTGACTGCTCTGGAGACCTCACATAGAGGAATTCTAGAATATTTGTCCTTTTGTGATTAGTTTGTTTTGCTCAGCCTAACACCCTCAAGGTTCACCCATGCAGTGGGTGTCACAGTGTCCTGGTTGTCAATGGTTGAACAACACTGCACTGTTTTTCCATCCATCTGGCTGCCGTGCATGTGGCTGCTCCGGCCTCTGACTGTGGGCGTCTGCTGGGCAAGCATAGGTGCGCACAGGTCTGCTGGAGCCCGTGATTGCCATTCCTGTGGCTCAGTATCTGGATGTGGCCTGGCAGGGCCACCTGTTTACCATCTTGAGGCCCCATTCTGCTCTTAGGCATGTCGTGAGGCTCTCTCTTGGGTTTATCTGACCAGAAAGGCTTCTGTCTCTTGGAGGGCCAGTCACAGTTGTGGGAGCTGGTGTATTCTCAGAGGTTAGAGAGGAGGTCAGGGAACCTGGCAGTGAGGCCTGCGGGACTCTCCAGGTAAACAGATCCAGTGAACAGGAGCCGTGGCCAAGGTAAGGAGGGTCCTTGGAATGGCTGGTGACCTGTAAGGACAGAGGACAGCCACTGTTCAGAGGACAAGCCACTCTTCGTCATCATCTGATGTGGGGCGTGGCACCGACCACCCGTGTGTGTGTGTGTGTGTGTGTGTGTGTGTGTGTGTGTGTGTTCGTTCGTTCACACCCCCCCCCCCCCCCAGTGAGGCAGGTGGCTGTCCTCTTCCCTCTGAGGATGACCAGACTGCATCTAGAGCAACATAGGGGTCAGCCAGGAGAGGAGGGCAAGGTTGGTGACTGGTCAGGTGACACTGGGCCCCGCGGGTGCTTGTCCCCCAGCCCAGGAGGAACAGGCGGGTGCCCCGCTGAGCTCCCTGCACAGACACTGCCCAGGAGGGAGGCCACAGGGCTCTGGGCTGCTGCTGGATCTCCTGCTGCCACGGAGGCCGGCCCCTCCTCTTCCCTCTGGGCCTGAGCAGTCCCTCCTTGTCCCCTCCTTGTCCTTTAGGACAGAGCACCTCCCCCTGCTTCTCGTTCTTCCCGGTGCAGGCCTTGCTCCCTCCTGCTGCCTTGGGCTGCCACCTTGCCCAAGCTGCCCCCAGCTGTCCCTAAAGTCCCTGCTCACAGGCCCACTCTGTCTACAGACACTTCCCCCCCGCCTCCACCCCAGAAGCCGCAGGTTGGGGTGCTGGGCCTTTTGGAAGCTTATGTCCCTTTGGAGCTTCTCGCTTTGAAGAAGAAGGAAGCCCCAACTCCAAGTGCAGCTCCCAAGCAGTGGGGAGGAGAGGTGGCCCAAGAGGGGGCCACAGTGGCCCTCGATGCTCCTACATGGCAAGGGCACTCTGAGAAGCTAAAGGTAGCTGGCATTTTGGTGAAGGAGGCGGTTTGTACGTGAAGACTGAATGTCACTCTGTGCCTGGGAGGAGGCAGCTAGTGCAGGGCCCCTGCCCTGTGCCCCAGACGACAGAGGTGGAGTGGCTGAGCAAGAAACATGGCATGGTGGTTCTGGGAGTGTGCCAGCCGGGTGTCTGGCCTTGCTCTGCCTTTTTAAAGGATCAGGAGGCATTTGATCACTGAGGTCTCCCTGTGGTGTGCACTGTGTCACCACCGTGTGAGAGACCCCGCGGCGACAGGGCCAAGTGCTCTGGAGCGGGACTTCTATGGAAACCCTGGGGGCAGTGTCACCTGAGGTGGCTGTTCAGCTGAGCAGTGGGGCGGGGGCCACTGATCCGGCCCATGGGGCTGCTGGGGGCCTGAGCTAGATGCTGCATGCAGCAGCACACACCTGCTCACTGTGACAGGTTTTATTTCCTCCTTATGAGGCCGTGTAATGGGAGAGATCGCAGGCCAGAGTGCTGGAGCCAGAACCTGCACCCAGCCCAGGGCAGGGGGGTTAGCAAGGCTCCCAGAGGGGATGACTCGGGTGTAGGGGAGGCCTGCATCCAGCCCTGGGGTAGAGGGGTCTAGCACAGGCTCTCAGAGGGGATGACCCGGGCGTGGGGGGGCCTGCACCCAGCCTTGGGGTAGGGGCTGCTACACAGGCTCCTGGAGGGGAAGACTTGGGCATGGGAGGTCTGCTCATGGCTTCCCAGTAGCAGCGTTAGAATGTGTGCATCACTTCTTCTACTGTAACCATCACTGGGCGGGTAGCAGTGGTGCTTCTGTGATTCAGATGAGGAGACGGAGGTATAGAGGTTAAGTCAGTTGTCAGGGGTCCTCAGCCGCTAGAAGCAGAGCTAGGACTGGAACCCAAGCCTGCGCACACAGAGAAAGGGTGCTTCCAGCAGGGGTTCCAGAGTGTGTGGGGTCTGGCTCAGGCCCTCAGAAAGCACACCACGCAGACCTACCTCACAGGGCAGGGCGGCCTGCACCCTCAGACTTCAGGGACTTCGTCCTGCTGAACAAACATTTCTGGGGCTAACATAGAGTTACGGACTCAAAGTCTGCCAAGTAAAGCTGTTAAAAGATTGAAAAGATGCAGTTAATAATCTGTCACCATTTCATAGGAAGAAAGATGATCTTAGTACTGCCCACATAGGAGCGATGCATCTGGGAATGAAGGACTGTCCTTTGAATGGAAAAGTTTAGCTCTAAGGGAAACCCTGGTGGCGTCCCTGGGTTTTTAAAATCTCCCCTTGACCGTGGGCTTGCCCAGTGTGAGAGGTGGTGGGTGCACTGATGGGAGCCTCTAAAGGTTGGTCATCAAGGAGTGACTCTGTGGGGTTTGCACTCGTGGGGAGGGTGTGCAGGCACAGCAGCAGCAGACATCTGGGCGCAAAGCGGGAGGCGGCGGCGGGTGTGTGCAGGCCGCGGCACCCGGGCAGGGAGCATAGCAGCTCCGGTGCGGCCCACACGTTTCCTGGACTGTCCTTCCTGTCTCTGCTCAGGTGCTGGCGGCCAGCTCCCGTGAGCCATGAAAAGGCCGGAAGGAGACCAGACCGGCCAGAGAAGCCAGGGGAGTCCTGACTTGCCGGGATGCTCACTTCCTGTCGTGGGGAGCCAGCATCCTGGTGGGGGTCGGGTGACCTCAGGGAGTAGTCGATGGCCCGTTCAGTATCCTACAGTGTATTTGCCTTCATTTCCCAAAGGGCTCTAGGGAAGCAGCATACTTCTCTTTATCTTTCTACAAGGGTGTTTGTTTTGTTTTGTTTTGTTTTGTAATTTTATGCTTTTGTGAGCACAAAGGAACAGAACCTGTGATTCGGTTTCTGTGGACTGTGGGCTACTTAGCCGTGTGCTGCTGTGTGTTGGGGAAAGCCAGCTGTAGGATACAGTTGTGTTCCTTGTTTAATTTTAGTTGTACTTGACTCAAACTTGTCTCACTAAATCTGTTATCCCCAAGCCCACTTTGGTGCTCCTGCCTGCCCATCTGTCTGCTTATCCATCTGCCTGCCTGTCATCCCCACCATCTGTCTGTCCATCCGTCTGTCATCTAGAGTAAGTGGAAACTGTGACCTTGAGCACGTGATGGGGAGGCCTGCCCTCCCAGTGCTCTGCTGCTGTCATATGTGACACGAGTACAGTGATGGGACCTTCGTGCCCCTCGCAGGAGGTGGGCAGATCTCGTGTGACTACTGCCACATGAGGATGGGAGAAGACACAGAGTGTGGTGGGCAGCCTGCAGGCCTGGGGTTGGGTGCTGTAGCTCCTGCTATTTATAATCATCTTTGAGAGTATGTGTCTCACTGTAATTTAGCTCCATCAAACCTGTCGGTCCTCTGGATTCTTGTTGGAACCAGAGCTGTGTATTGCTCTCATTTAGACTGTTCCATGGTGATCTTACTCTGTTTCAAAGTGATTGAAAAATTAGGGTTTTGTGTGTTTTGCTGGGCCTTTCTCAGTGGTCATGAAACTGACATGGTGGCTCCTGGGGGCGAGTCGCCTCAGCGGCAGTTCATGGCCAGTGTCCGTGCTGGCCTCGGCCTTTCAGCTGTTGTTGGGCAGCAAGTAAGCTTGACTGATGATGGCGATTCCTAGGCTCCTGGTGACGAGGCGCTAGCCACTTTGATCTGTGGCTTCATACATACTTATAACCAGGGCCCATCCGAGAGCCAGAGTCCTCCTGTTTATGCAGAGAGGGTCTGGGCCACCGAAGTGCCGGTGTACTCGTGCAGCTAGCTGGCCTGCCCACTGGCCGGGTGTGGGGCCCAGGCTGCGGGCGTGAAGTGGGAGAGATGCCTTGTGTTCCCAGCTGCTGTTGCCAGTCACCCTGCGTCCCTGTGGCCCTAGAAGGTGAATGTTCGCAGAACAAGACATGGCTGTGGTACCTGCCTGTGGCCGTAGTAGAGCAACCCGTCCCACCATGGCCAGGGGAGCTTTTCCACACAGCAGGAGAGTCATCACTTGAGTACTCTGTTTTCGTTTCTTATATTTAGATGTAAATCTCAGACTTCTAAACAGATAAGTATAAGGAAGAATTTAACTTTACTTTTTTAGGGGCACCTAGGTGGCTCAGTCGGTCAAGTGTCCAGCCCTTGATTTTGGGTCAGGTGGTGATCTTAGGGTTGTGAGGTTGAGCCCTGAGTTAGGCTCTGTGCTCATTGTGGAGTCGGCTTGAGATTCTCTCTCTCCTTCTGCCCCTCCTCTACCTTACTTTTTCTCTTTCTCTACAAAAATAAAAATTTAACTTTATTTTTAAAACAATTTCTTTTTTATTATTTTTTAGAACAATTTTTATTTTAGATTTACTCAAAATGAAAAAGTGGTATGCAGAGTTCCTGTATATATTCATCCTATAAGCCTCCTGAAATATTAGCATCTTGCACAGGTACTGTGTGGTTCCAGAGAGTAGGATGCTGACGCTGACTCAGAGCCATTCACTTCTGCACAGACTGGCCTGGGGTCCCACCCAGGAGCCCGCAGTGATGTCGCTGACTTGTCTCCTCCAGTCCCAGTGGTTGTCTCTTGTGACTGTGACACGTTTGAGGAGTGCTGGCTGGTATTTTGTAGAATGTTCCGTAATTCAGGTTTGGCTACTGTGTGCTGGTGCTGAGGTGCCTGGTTCTGGGCCTGCAGCCGTGAGTAGAGTGGGACAGGGTCACTCTTCAAACACTCCTCCCATTGGGGGATTTCTCCTTACAGTTTAGAATTGGACACAATATAAAGATGAAAACAGGCCATAAGCAGGTGCTTAAGCACAGTGGAGTGGCTCCTTCCCAGCTCAGCCCTGCTGTGCTAGGTGGCCTCTATAGTGTCTGGTGGCACAAGCACATAGCATCTTGTCTTCCAGACCTTTTGCACAACAGCAGTGATGAGTACACCCTCTTTTGTGGTGTGTTTCCAGCTGCCTTGCGTGTGAGAGGGACCAGTTGCTGGGGAAGGGCAGTGTGTCCCGTGTGTCCTGTGTGTCCCTACTTGGCTCACTGTTCTGAGGCTGCCTTGCGGTTTCCATTCTCTGCTCTTGTTCCCACAGTGTCAAAGTTGATGGGAAGAACCTCCGACAAATTACATACTTTGGTTTGGTCAGTTATGATTTAACTTTACTAGTAAGAATCCTTCTGTTTTTCAGGATTTAAGTTTTATCTGAAATGTGCTCTGAGCATCCAGTGATTTTTGACAGGCAGATGGCTGAGATTCAGGGTGAGCATTTTGTTGGGAGGGCAGCTGGTGGTTCTATATCCTCATTGGGCAGCCCGCTCTACAGGTCTTCTCATGGGGCCAGGGGTGGGGGCAAGGCCTGGGGCCCAACCGCCTACCCAGGCAAGCCTGGACTTGCAGCCTAGGCACCCCCACCCCAGCCTCTGGTGAAGGGGCACCCCAGGTATCGCACCCAGGAGGCTCCCTGGACACTTGATTCTGAATCTGTAGTGGCTGCAGGCTTGTACAGAAGCTACAGTGAGGAGTGGAGAAGTCCGTTGGCAAGGCTAGGCCATACCTCTGACTGCACAGTCAGGCACTGGAAGCTCAGACCAAGCACTTGGGCATTTCCACTCTCTGGACACCATCATGAGAAAGTCCTTTCCTCCTGAAAGAGCAGGTGTCAGGGATGGTATTTTTCCAGCAGAGCTCATCAGGGTGGAAGGATGCCCACCAGCCTTCTGGCCACTCTAAGTGGGACCTGAGCTGGGTCCCTCACTTGTGCAGAGTCCACTCCAGTGCACCAAGCCTCTACACCTTCTCAGTTGATGGTGCTTGGAGCAAGGGTAGGGCTGACTCCTGCCTCCTTTACTGGTACTAACTGGAGGCCCACAGATGGGAAGTGACCAGCTTGGGTCACACAGTGGCAGTGGATGCTGGGGACAGTTGTGACTTGGTTTTTTTTTTTGGTGATTTTTTTGTTTTTTGTAGGGTGGGGGGAGGCAAGTGTTCCCTGGGAAAATATAATGAACAGATTTGATGCAAGTAGTAATGTTTTAAAGAAGTTAACCTCGTACACAGTTCTTCCCCATAAGACCAGAATCTGGTGTGTACTCACCTTCCTTTTCTCCGATTCTCAGAAAGGGTTGTCCCCCCACTAGGTCCCAACACTGCCTGGGCCCCTGCCCTGGAGCCCTACCCTCAGCACTCCGCATCTGGGGGAAGAGTGCCAGGCACTCCGTGTGCCTGAGGCCAGACCCAGGAACGCTTCCCTCCCATAGCACCCAGTGAGTCATCTGTTGTCAGCCCGAGTTGATTGGCCGGTTTCTTGGAGTCCAGTTTAGCCTTTAGGGGTGCAGAGACCAACCTGATCTTGTGGGGGGTGAGAGTGTTGTGGCGCAGAGTGGCTCGTGTGGGGCCCCAGTGGCGGCCAGAGCCACAGAGCAGAGTGCAGGGTGAGCAGGGCTGGGGGCAGGGGGCTGAGTGGCTGCTGGTGAATGAGTGCGCATTTTGGGCAGCTACTTTGTGAAGTGGCTTTAGCGGTTGACTAAGGAAGAGGCCTCTTGGCAGAAGGAAAAGATTGGGGGAGTTGTATAATTTCCTCTCGTTAATAACCCTGGTGTTCATGGGTCACCTTCTGTAGGAGTGAGCAGCACTCGCAGTGTGTGGCAGGTTTCAGCTAGGGAACTATGGAGGCTGTCGTCAGTGACGGTCCCCACCCCTGCAAAAGGCATTTACCTGGTCCTCTGCTGCACCACCAGCCAGGAAAGGGACAGGCTGCCACCCCCTGCTCCCCTGGGGCCGTGTCCATTTTGGTTCCTAGAGGCAGGCAGCACTGCAGAACAGGTCTGTCCTGTGTTGGGAGCCACGGGTGGGGAGCCCTGGTGGCACCAAGAGAAGGCGGGGCACCTTGGGAGCTTGGGGGTCCCCCCCCCCTCCAGTGCAGGGTGGGGCCGCGGCCAATATATGTGAGCTCTGCTAGTCCTTTGTAAGAAGGACCCAGGAGAGATGTGGGTTCCAGAGTCAGTGCCCCTCCCGATCAGGCGGGGAGCCTCCCGGGCGGGATCTTCCCAGAGCACTAGCCCACCCCCGTGGCTCCTTCTAGGGTCTACAACCCTGTGGTGTGTCTGGCTCCAAAGAATGCGCCATCAAATACCCTTTGGGAGGGAGGATGACACGGACTGGAAGGGGTCCAGGACGGACCCTGGCGTTACCCTGACACTCGGAATAACCTGTAACCCCTGTCCTTATAGGAAGACATGGCTGCTCATGTGGGAGCTTCCCGCACGCCGCAGGAGGTGATGGAGCATTACGTAAGCATGTACATCCACGGAAACCTGGGGAGAGCCTGCATCCCTGACACCATTCCCAACCGGGTGACCGACCACACGTGCCCTGGCGGAGGCCCCCTGTCCCCCAGCCTCACCACCCCCTTGCCTCCCCTAGACATCTCGGTGGCCGAGCAGCAGCAGCTGGGCTACATGCCCCTGCGTGACGACTACGAGATCGAGTACGACCAGGACGCTGAGACGCTCATCAGCGGGCTCTCAGTCAACTACGACGATGAGGATGTGGAGATCGAGCTGAAGCGCGCGCACGTGGACATGTACGTGCGCAAACTCAGGGAGAGGCAGCGGCGCAAGAACATCGCCCGTGACTACAACCTGGTGCCCGCCTTCCTGGGCAAGGACAAGAAGGACAAGGAGCGGCCGGCCAAGCGCAAGGTCACCAAGGAGGAGAAGGAGCTGCGGCTGAAGCTGCGGCCGCTATACCAATTCATGTCGTGCAAGGAGTTCGATGACCTGTTTGAGGGCATGCACAAGGAGAAGATGCTGCGGGCCAAGATCCGAGAGCTGCAGCGCTACCGGCGCAACGGCATCACCAAGCTGGAGGAGTCCGCTGAGTATGAGGCGGCCCGGCACAAGCGCGAGAAGAGGAAGGAGAACAAGAGCGCCGCCGGTGCCAAGAGGGGCAAGGAGGATGGCAAGGACGGTGAGTTTGCAGCCATCGAGAACCTGCCAGGCTTTGAGCTCCTGTCGGACCGCGAGAAGGTGCTCTGCAGCTCCTTGAACCTGAGCCCCGCGCGCTATGTCACCGTCAAGACCATCATTATCAAGGACCACCTCCAGAAGCGACAGGGGATCCCCTCCAAGAGCCGCCTCCCAAGCTATTTGGACAAAGTCCTAAAGAAAAGGATTTTAAACTTCCTCACAGAGAGTGGGTGGATATCCAGGGATGCGTCCTGAAAGTGTGGGTTTGTGGGCAGCCACCAGGCGCTCTGAGCCCAAGGGACCCGGGCGAGGGAGGGAACATGCTTCCCCCCACTGTTGCTCCTTTTTTAAACAAAGCGAGTTCCTTTCTTTTAGGCTATAAATTCTTTTCCTGGTTCTCTGAAAGAAGCAATAGTAACGATTTTATGTCGGATCATGGGGGAAGCCGACATATGTATGTTTTAACTTAGTCCAAAAGTCATACCTTAAGATGACGATTTGCCTTTACATGTTCAGTTTGGGGACTATTATGAGATTGGGTCATTTCGTGTCTTCCCTTTGGTACGCAACTCTTGGGCTGCGGGTAAAAGGGGCAGCTTTCCGCCGGCCCCGGTAGCCAGCTTGACCCTGTGACATGATCTTTGGCTGGCTGCCGGGGGCACCCCTGGGCCCCTCCCCCCCCCCCCCCCCCCCCCCGGACACCCCAGCACAGCCCCAGCACGCCGCACTTTAGGTGGGGGCCAGGGTGGGGCAGGTGGGAGGTGAGGCTGGAGAACCACAGGATGCACAGGATGTTTCCTTGGGAGCCTTAGAGGAAGAGTCAGGTTGAAGTGTCCACGTGAGCTTCCCCCTGACTCTTGGCATTGAGAAGCTGGAGCTTGTCCTTTGGAGCCCCAAACTGCCCCTTGCCTCCTTTGCAGGGGGTAGAGCCTGCAGGCTCACCTCAGGCAAGCACCCAGCCTCTGGGCAGGCTCCCTAGTATGTGGAAGGGGCTCCAGAACTCTGAGCCAGCTTTCCAGGGGGCTGCTGCTTGCTGCTCCTAATACTTACAGGACTAAGTACCCCACTTACTTGGGAGAACTCATTTTAGAAAGTGGAATGCTGAGTTCTGGAGTCCACTTCCTCCAGGATTTTCACTGTGGTTGCAATAACCTTTTTCACCGAAGCTCTAGCCTTCTCCCTGCAAGCCTGGCTGAGCGTTGTATTTCAGGGGGTGTGCAGTGCTCTCTGCAGCCCAGCCAGGCTGGACTGGGCTACCCCACAGCAGGCTCTGGCCAAGCAGGAAGGGAGCCTTCAGGGTGAGGCACTGTGTGTGGCTTCTCCGGTCTCGGTGTTGGATCCCTCAGCTTCCACTCCGCTTCCGCCCAGCCCTACTGTTTCTGCAGGGGCCCTCTTCTGTCGGGGGACACGGTACCTTCCTTCTAGAACTTGAGTCAGTTCTTTGCCTTCCTGCTGCTCAGGGTTGGTTCTCATGGTGAAGATCCCACTTTAGTTGGGGTGACTACAGACCCCCAGCACTCCCATTCTTCGGGGAGCTCATCCTGCAGCTCCTGCCCCATAGCGACCAAGAGACTGTTTACCTCCCAGAATGTTTGGGCTTGAAATTAAAGTGAAGTTATTTGAAAGACAAAAAGACCCTCATCATTTCCAAGGACTTAATTAAGGTGCCTTTTCCTTTCTTTTTACATCCTCCTGTCCCCCAGGGTAAATTTTTCAGCATTAAATAAAACATTTCAAATACCTTGTCTGTGGCTTTAGTTGTAAAGTATACTGCATGCTGGCAGGAAGTGTTCCTGGTTAGCTCAGCCCAGGAGTTTGACAGAAGAAACAGCGAGCAGAGGTAGGACTCCTGAGGCCCCTCCATGTGTCCCCCTGCAGGGTAGCTGCTGTCCCCAGAGTGCCGGTTGGGTCTGCCACTGAGTGGTGATGGCGACGGGACTTCGTTTTTACAGGGTCTTAGCCAGTGGTTCTCACTTGGGCTTCCTAGACCAGCAGCGTCTCTGCCCTGGGAACCCGCTCGCAAACCTTAGTGGGGGGCCTTTGAGCCGCTGGGATGCTGGCTGGTTGAGCAGCGCTAGCTGTAGCTCCTCCGGGGCTTGTCGCTCACCTATTTCCTCCATCAGGTTCCTGGTTTGGTGAGGTTCTCAATTTGGTATTTTATTATGAAATGGTTGCCCAACTTAAGCTTGAGAAGCACAAGGTCCCTGTAAACGAGTGGCCCAGGCTGACACAGGCTGTCCAATGGGAAATTCTGTGCTTAAACAGGTTTTCAGTATGTTATCTTTTTGGGGGTATGAAGAATTTCTTTAGGTTTGACAGTCTTAAAATTCCATGAATGTTTAACTTAAAGTATTAGCAAGCTGTCACATGGAAAAGGTCACTTTGTCATTGGCTATCTCTTACCCCCTTCCCTCCAGCTCTGTGGGCCACATCAGGCCTTCTCATGGCCCTTAAACCTCCATATTTAAAATGTGTCCCCTTAATTCCCAGAAATTAGGGTTTTTCAAAATTTAAACTGTCTTGGAGTCCAAAAACCTAGATAATTCAGCCACTCAAAAGAATGCTCTCTGGATGGCCCACATTCCAAGGATATGTAAAAACGCTAACTACGATTTTTATCATTCTTTACACATTCAACAAGTTGGGAACAAAGCAGTGTCATTGCTGCATGTTGGCGTGAGCCAGCTTGCAGGGTTAGGACGGGGACAGCATGTGACAGATTTTAGCTCAGCACTTCTGTGTCAAACCAGTTTTTCCTCCAAAGTAGGAGTTAAATTTGCCATTAGGCAGAAATCCCTTCACACCTGCCCTCCTTCCCTGCAAGCAGCAGTTCAGCTGGGAAAGGGCAAGTCTTGCACAGATCCCGGTGGTGAAGGCCCAGTTGTCTGCACCAGATGTTGACGTCTGGGCTGAGGCCCGGCAAACCCTAGGCCCTGGACGGGAATGCGGTCACCAGGTCTGACCCCCCCAGTGGAGGCAAAGCACATCCCCATCTGCCTCTGCAGCCTCCCAGTGATGGTGGTTCCAGCTGGACAAGGGAAGGGCTGCACACACTCAGAGAAATTCACTTGAAAATTACTTTATATAGTTTCAGTTTCAAGGAGTTGCAGGAAGGTGAAAGGAGAGCCTCACAGCTACACAGATGAAAAGTGGAGCTCTGACCCCAGTTGGGTTTTCTCAGTGCACCACACTGCCTGCAGTTCTGGGGCAAGTTTTTGACCAAGAACTTGAGATTGCTTAAAGGAAAAGAAAAGAATATTTTGAAACGGTATAAATTAAAATTTTAATTTTAGGAATACTATCTATATCTGAAAATTACGAGTAAACTGCCCCACCTTCTTTATGCAGTGAATGAATTTAATAGCATTAACCTTCAATTGCAGAAGTACCTATTAGCAGAGACTAGAAGGTGGTATTTTCTCTGCTTTATGACAGATTGCTCATTTGACTCTGTGTGAATGAGGAATGGCAGGGCCTACGGTGCGGTGTAGACCCATGGGTAATCTTGCCCAGCTTCTGAGTGTGGGCAGGCCCTTGCCTGGTCGCCAACCCGAGGCGCTGTGGGACATCTGCCCCCAGCAGAGGCCAGGTCCTGGGCCAGCCTGTGGCAGGAGGGAAGCTAACATCTGAGCGCGCATCTAGTGTCAAGCACTTCGCTTCAAGATGTGAGTGTAGAATGGAAAAGCTAAGTCACGCTTAGTGGAGGTGGGTCTCCTCCACCCAAGGACACAAAATAGCTTCTAGAAAGTAGGAAAATAAACATAGTAGGGCTTTAATCCTCTTAAATAAAATTTAAAAATTAAACATTAACATTTAAAGTATACCAAGCGAGCAGTCCTCGGATTTTGAGAAAGTCCATCTTATAAGGGAAAATACCTTCAGGTCTCCAGTAAGTAGCTAATAGAGATCTGAAAATTTCTACAAATGGATGAACAACAGGGCAAAAAAGATTTTCTCAAATTCAGTAACCAGCAAAATAAGGCGGTTGAGACCTGTTGAGATGCATGTGCTCACTCCCGGTCTCCTGGGGGAGCTGGGGCTTGGGCATTTCAGCAGCTGGAACAGTAATGAACTATAACTGAACTAACACGTGTTCTTCAGCAGGGGCATCAAGAAGCTTTTCTGGGCGGGAAGGAACGTGCTTAGGGTCTCACCTTCCCTTCAATGAACGAAGGTATGGGCTGAGCACCCAGGACCCTGTGTGCCAGGGTGCCGGAGGGCCTGGTGAGGCTGGGTGGCCGGCCAGCCAAACAGCAGGGTTCCCGAAGGTGTTTTATTTGTTCATGGGATTTGGACACCACCAGGCTTTAAGCAGCTGGAGCTTTATCCTTGACACCCACAGTCCAGTAGTGACCCGCCGGCCTGTTCTCTAAGCGTGCGCAGCTATTAAAGGTGTATTAGAAATCAATGAACAGACTCCCAAATTAAAGTTCATGAACACATCTGCGCAACCGGCTTAATTTTCTGTTTAGCCACTGGTTACTAAAGCTTTCCAACAAGGTTTGGGAAAGGGTCAAAAGTACTCATAGAGAAAATGAACCAGGCTTTCAAGAGTGACAGCAAGTGATTACAAAAACCCCATGGAAGCCCTTCAGAGGCAGCTAAGCCTCCTTCACCACCCCCACCAGGGCAGGTCTTAGAGTGCGCCCATGCAGCTTGTACCCCACTTTGCTGACCAGTGCCACCGTGCCTGGCTCCTTCCCTTCCACCGGTGTGTGGAACAGGGCCTCGTGCTCGTAGGGATCGAACCTGGCCCCTACGGGGTTCAGCCGGAGTAAGCCATGCTTTGTGAACACCTTCTGGATCTGGACCTCGGTCATTACGAGCCCCTCGTAGAGGTTCTTCAGGTGAGGATTGTCGTCTTTAACCTCTTCCTTTGGGACACTCTGTGTTGCTTTCTCCAAGATGTCCGCGACCTCCAGCAAGTCCTTGCAGAAGCCCTGGATGCCTAAACAAAGTGAAGATACCATCATTCGCATTCCCTATCACCGTCAGGGGGACTAGAAAGCTCTAACACCCTGCCGACCTCATGCACAAACTATTGAAAAATAACATTTCAAACTATTCATCTGTCCTCAAATTTCAAAGGTTTAAAAAAAAAAAAAAAAAAACCTACCATAAAGCCCAAAAAAGAGATCTTTTCTGGGTTTAGACAACAGCTAATTAAGAACGAAGACAAACAGCTCCCAAAGGGCAGAACCATCTCGCCATCAATCCTGGCCCAGGTGAGGACACAACACCTTAGCCACAGGACACCTCACCCCCAAGGACATGATGCCGAGGGAGGGGCAGCTGCCCTGCCAGCACTGTGGGGTCCAAGTTCCCAGGACACACCGAAGCCTTAACCCTAACCTAACCGGAAATCATTTATGAGAAGTCAAACTTCAAGGCAGTGTATTGTATCAAATTGCTTGTGGTTTCAAGAAAAGGCTATAAGGGATGTCTGAGTGGCTCAGTGGCTGAGAGTCTACCTTTGGCTCAGGGCGTGATCCCGGGTCGGGGGATGGAGTCCCACATCGGGCTCCCTATGGGGAGCCTGCTTCTCCCTCTCCTTCATGTCTCTCATGAATAAATAAAAAAAAATTTAAAGACTACAGATGCTAAATGGAAATCAGGGGTGACCGGGGGCTCCAAGTGGGCATCTGCTTCAGCCAGGCCAAGACCGGGCACAACTGCATCACCTCACACTCAACTCTGCAGGAGGCAATGCCAGTGTACAACTTTCTTGTCACAATACTTTCCCCTCCTGCTTTAAAATGAAACCGGAAAATGTCTGCTTATCTGATAAAATCATGGGCGTCTATCATGGATCAAGCGTGTACCAGTTCTCAGGATGGTCTGCCCTCATGGAATGTATGGTCTGAGATAGGCATCAAATAATCACACGAATAGACGCAATTACAAATCCCACCTCCACGAAGGAGCATTCCTCAGGGCTGAGGAAAGATTATACCAAGGAACTTAATCATTTAGACTTAGAGACTCAGAGAAGTCTGTGAACCAAGGCCTGAAGAGTTATCGAAACATTCAAGGACTAAAGGACAGTCAGTGCACAGGAAGAGGCAGACTCAGAGTAGCTGAAGGTTCCAGGTGGAGTAGCAGAATGTGTGGACGTGGTGTGGTCACACTGTGCGGGCATACCTCACAAACACTGCAGTTCTAGCTGCAGACACCCCAACACAACAAGTATCTCATAGAGGGAGTCAAATGAATTTTTTGGTTTCTCAGTACATACAGAAGTTATGTTTATGCCATAGACTATTAAGTGTGCGGTAGGTAGTATGATGTATAAAAAAATCACACATACCTTAAAAATATCTTTTTGCTTAAAAAATGTTGATTATCATTTGAGCTCTCAGTGAGGTATGACCACAGAACATAACAAATATGGTAATAATGAAAAGCTAAACTACTGTGAGAATCACCAAAATGTGACACAGAGACACGAAATGAGCAGACATTAGTGGAAAAAATGCTTGGTCAACACAGGGTTGCAACAAACCTTTGATCTGTAAAAACTGCATTATCCATGAAGCACAGTAAAGTGAGGTAAGGCTGTATTCCAAAATCACTTTGGCTTGGAGTGTGGCAGGGTGAGTACTGACGCCGCCTGGGATCAGAGTAATGGCAGTGGAGGAAGTGGACAAATGGGGGGCCAGCCACTCAGGGCTTGTGGGATTGGGGAAATACGAGGATGAGGGACAGGAACTGGTCACCTCAGATTCCTGCCCTAAGTAAGCTCCAGGAAAGAGGACACTATCCTCTACTAAAATAAGGAAGAAAAGCAGACAGAGGGAAAGTTAAAATACCCACAAGACATCCAGGGGAAGACAATGGGTAAACGACAGGACACATGGGACTAGAACTCACTAGAAATGTCGGAGCCTCAACCTGTGTGTGGGTCTGATAGAGGGCAGGCTGGGAGCATGTCGAGAGGAAGGGAGGCCTGGCCCCGCTCCCCAAAGGACCCAGACATCTAGAGGCCAAGCCAACAGGAAGCCAACGAATGGCATTTCCAGAAAGAGGAATAAGAAGTATTTCCAGAAGAAACTCATTACATGCTAAATGTGGCAGCACGAGACTGGATCTTGGTTCTCATGTGTCTGTACTTGTGCGTCTGTCCTTGGGCAAGTCTGTGACATGTTGCTGTGAGCCTGAGGGGCTTCTTCAATAACGTGGGAGAATGGTGCCTGCCGGTTCGAGCAGACGGTTCCATGAGGACTCAGACTGCACCTTTACATTTAACTGACACACCACAGGCGTGGTGTCGAGAGCCCTGGCCTCAGCATGGCTACCGCCACTCCCCAGCTTTGTGATGAGCGGCAAGTCATTTAAGCCTCAATGGTCTCAAACGTAGAATGGGAAGGACGGTGACAAAAGTGTCCAAATACTGACATTGCTGACAGCATCTTAGATCTTTTTAACATGTTACTGCTAAGTGAGCTACGGAAATGACCATCAGTGAGGCTGACCTGCTGAGATGATCTGCAGCCTCAGATACCCTCAGATTAACCCAGGTCTTCACGTGGAAGAGCGACACACACTCTTCACTGAAGGAATTACACTTATAATTCTAGAGGCAGGTCACAGCTGTAAAGACCCACCTTGACTGGAGGGAACACACCCAGTAGCCTCCCCACCTTCCCACCTGGCTGATTCTGTGGTTCCACATCCACAGAGGTACCCCGCCCACGTTCCCTGCCCCTATTTTTCTAGGATCAATATCAGATAGTGTGTCTAAAGTTACCATATAATTTTGCCTCCTCCACTAATTTTTGGCTCCTCTGCCTCAGGTTTTCAGTGTCTGCCAAAGCTCGCTTGTATTTCTCCTAAAAAAGGGGCAAAGAAGAAATTTACATGAATAAAGCATGGCACAAAGAAAGCAAATGTGAGAGGAACAAATTCCAAGTCCAAGTAACATCCGTTATGATATATGACATCTTAGTCTTCAGGCAGCACAGCTTACTGAGAAGCAAGCAGTTTTGCTGTGTCGCTATTTCCAATGAGGGGGGAGTAGGGGTTGAGGGGTCACTTCCTTGTGTAGCCTGCAGTGACCAGCTGGGTAGGGATATCATGGTTCTGACAGTCTCACTGGCCCGTGGATGGACCACTTACTCCCACAGAATTTTCAAGTTCAGGGAATCCGAGAATGCTGGTCGGGGTGGCTGCACCCAGATCCCACGCCTCCAGGAGAGGTTCAGGAGAACCACCAGCCCACAGAAGACATAAAACCCCATCTGTGAGCCGCTGGTATTCTGACTGTTGCCCAAAGGCTGCGTCCCAACACTGAGTGGGTAACAATCACCCAATGCTGGCACCGTCTCCACTTCTCACCAGTTTTCCTGTCATGCTGCTCACCTCCTGAGCACTTCTATCAGAATGCAGACCCACTGCTCCACGTCTCTGCCCTTCACCCGTCCTCCATCTGCAGGTGATTCTAGTGCAGTGGTGAAGAACAACGGTCCTGAGGCTCAAACCTGGGTTCTGCCACTCGGTAGCTAAACAACCTGGGGAATGTTACCTAACCTTTCTGTGCCTCAGTTTCCTTGTCTATAACCAGGGCTCTAACAGTTGACTCACAGTGAGGATTAATATCAATAAGGTGGTTAGAATAGGGCCAGCATAGTGTTTGATATGATCACTTTCAAATATTTAACTTGATTTGTGCCACCTATGCCTTTTCACGTAAAGTAATAACGCATCCTTCTAACTAGTTCACAAATCTCCTCCCCTCATGAGGGCACCACATAACCACACCTCTGGCCCCAATCCATCTTCCCCTAAGACCCAGCTTAAGTGCTGCAGTGCTCTTCACTTGTAAAGACTGTCTCAAGTCTCAATTCAATATTATCTAGGCAGCACGTGAAGACTCTCATGACAGAACCAAAGCCACATAGTTCTTAGAAAAATGACCAAACTCATCTGGCCAGAGGTCGTCTGAAGAACCTCCCCTGGAGTTCAAAAGATCACACTTCCCCACAAGAACCTGCGTGACCTTACCACGGTCTCCTTCAGCTGCTCTTCTAGCTTGACCTTCTCGTCCATGAGTGTCTTCTCTGTAGAGGGAGTATCTGTCTTCTGTTCATTTTGACCCACATCCTCTTCCAAGTTCCGGCCATTCTTCTGTTTTGTAGCTGTGCACAACAGCCGAGGAGATGGCCTAAACCAAGTCCACAACACTATGAATCAAGACTATGGGTTTTTTGCTAAAAAGTCAGATGTTTAATTTCAGGAATTTGAGATAATTTAAAACTACATGCTACTGACCTACGGGGGAGAATTTATCTTAGATCTAATAAAAGTAAATGGTACATTATGTACACAAGCAGCTAACTTACATAAAATCTTCTGTAATGTGTCTAAACTAGTATGTCAGTGTACCAAGGCCATAGTACTAACCTCTTCTTTCCATTCCACATACCTCCTCCTGAGAGATGGTCATGCAGAACCATCACATATTGATGGAGTAGCTACTATTAGAGATGAGGCCCAGTGCTGATGTTGATGACAAAGATGGGCTGGGCAGAGATCTCGCCCCTAGGGTACTTACTGTCAAAAAAGACATCTACAAAGTACTATAATTTTGGGTTTTAAAGTGATAAAAGAGGAACCATGCTTTGGGAGGCTCAGAGTAGCACGAAAGGCTTTGTACAGAGGTCCTCTGAAAGATGTGTATAAGGAGTCAGCTTTGGAGGCTGGAAAGCTGGGGGATGTACAGAGGGAAACAAAGAGCACTAAACCTAATACTGGAAGTGACTCAAGATGTTATCCAATCTGATCCCCACATGAAAAAGGTTACGTGGTTAAGTCCAAGGTCACAAAGTTATTAATGTATGACAGAATGGTTTTAAAACTCAGATTTCTTCTAAAAGTTCTTCTCAATTGCACATTTCAATCTGAAAACAAACTACAGTCGATTTTCTTCCCAGATTAAAGGAAACTGCCTCAAAGACTAGGAGAGCTATCAGTACAGAAAACGTGTACAAAGACATTTCTGGCAGCACTGGGCAGCAACAAGCTGGGGGCACCGGACTGCACTGTGCTTCCACAGTCTGGAATGCAGTGCGGCTGCCAAAGTGGGCGTCAAGCTATCGTCTCTGTGATTCGCTCCAGGTGTGCTGTGCAGTCAACAATGCGATTCAGGAAAAGGGACAAAACACGAAGCCACTTCTGAAAGGGCGAACCAGAAGTCCTGTGTATGCAGACCCGTGTCTTGGGCCTGGAGAAGAACCCAAGGATCCACCAGTCGGTCACTACCGGGCTGGAACGCAGGAACCTCTCTACCATATTCTGTGATTTAAAAAAGCTAATAACTTGACCGTGGTGCGATGCGGGGTGTGGCGTCACAGCCGGCACAGCCATCCCGCCCGCGGAGGCGCCGGGAGCAGTGGGGTAGGGACGCAGCAGGGCGGGCTCGGACAGGGAGACTGAGTCAGAGAGCCCGCCAGCCCCTCCTGGGAGCTCACTCCCCGACGTGAGCCCCTTGCCACAGTACTCGCTGTCAAGGCCAGAAACTAACCCTACCTCGGCGACGCTTTCCTGGCGATTAGCTCAGATAACAAAACCACGAGTTACGTGGCCAAAAATAAAAGCCTCTCCCCCAGGCACCCGGGCGGTCACGGCCCTCCGGGTTACCGCGTCTCACCCCCCGCCGGGTGTCCCGCCCACGCGGGTGCGCTCCCCCGGCCCAGGGTGCCGAAGCCCCGCCGCACACCTCACGGGGCAGGCAGGAGGGCACCGGCCGCCGAGCCTCCGCGGCGCAGGGGAACGAGCCCGAGCGCCCCCCGCGGCCCCCGCGCGCGACCTGGCCTTGGAGGGTCGAGCGGGGTGCGAGGGGCCGCCACGCGGGCGGGTGGGCGCCGGAGGCCCCGGCCGAGGGGCAGGCGCCGGGGGGGGGGCGGCTCGCTCGTGCCGACGACGCCCGCTCCCGGGCCCACGCGGCGCAGGGCCCCGCCCGAGGAGGAGCCGCCCTGGGGACCGCGCCTCTCCTGGGTCACAGGCAGCCGGGCGCCCCTCACCTGAGACACAGCGCCAAAGCCGGGACGCCGTGCCGCGCCAGCCTCACGCACCGAGCCGCCATGACTGTCGTCGCCGCCGTCGGCACTGCGCACGCACCGGGCATGCGCGGAGGCCTCTGGCTCGCCCCCTCGAGGGCCTGGCCACTCGCGCAGACCCGTGTCTCCTTCCCCGCCCAACCGCGTGTCTCCAGCCATTCCGGAGCCGCTTCCCCTTTGATGGACAGACGGTGCTACCCAATAATTGTGGGTCACTGCACAGCTCTCCCTCGCCCCGCCCCCTCGCCGCCCTGGTGGGCGGGGCCTGGGGCTTCCGGAGCCCCAGAAGGTGAGGAGGTGAAAGGTCAAGGGAACTGTGGGAGGGGACGCTCGCGGGCGGGGCGCGGTCAGGGTGCGACCAATGGGGGAGAAGCGTGGGGGGGCGGGGCGCCGGAAGTGCGGCGCTGGGCGCGCGAGACTCGGTTTGCGCGACTCCTCGGCATTTCCGCCGCCTGCGCTGCGGGAGCGGGCCGGGGCGGGGGGGGCGGCGGGGGCGCGGGGGCGCAGCGGGGTGCCCTGGGTCCTGACGTTTTCATTCATCTGGCGACGCCATCTCCACAGGAGCCGCCCCTGGGCTGCTGCCCCGCCGAGGGGTCCCGGGCGCTCCGACTTGGCTCCTGCTCCAGCGCTGCCGGCCCGAAGTCCCGTCCGCCGGCGGGAGGGACGGCGGGAGCCCCTGCCGCGCACCCCGGGTCGGAGGGTCGGAGGGTCGGACGGAGGGACGGAGGGACGGAGGGACGGAGGGACGGAGCCGTGGCCTCCCCCACTCCCGCAGGGTGGAAAGCTGGAGCCCGTGGTCCCGCCCAGGCGGAGGATCACATTCCCGAGGACCAAGCCTCTGCTCTTTGCCCGGCTCTCATTAAAATCCTTGAAAATGTCGAGCCAACACTACTCTGTGCCGAGTCTGTGCCCGCTGCAGGGACAGGCGAGCAGCCAGATCCAGGAGGTGGGCTGCTGTGTGGAACGATGACCCGGCTTGTGGATTGATTAAGGGGCTGGAGGAGAAGGAAGGAAGTGAGCCGGTGGACAATAGACGCTTGAAGACCTGATTAAATGGGTGTCTGGACCTTATTTGGATCATGATAGAGCAAACCAACGGTACAAAAGATATTTGTGACAAAGTGAGATGCGAACACGGACAGTATTAGTAAGGAGTCACGTTAAGGAGAGAGGTGGCCCGGTGGTTTAGAGATGCAAACAGGAGTATTTGTACTATATTGCCACCGTGTTTAGGATTGGCTTGATAAATACTCTCGTAAAAACAAAAACAGGGTAGGAGAAACTCAGCGGCAAAATGTTGATAGTTGAGGCTGGATGGTGAATACCATCTGAGTCATAACTCTTCTTTCGTATATTGGAAATTTCCTCTAATAAAATGTAACAATGATGTCATATTTCTCACTGGCTGTGACATTGGGCAAGCCACTTAATTGCCCTTGGCCTCAGTCCTGGATCCGCTCACCTGTAGAACGGTGATCATATTTATTGTGAAGTTTAATTTTTTAGAAGATTTTGCGTATTCATGAGAGACACAGAGAAAGAGAGGCAGAGACCGGCCGCGGGAGAAGCAGGCTCCCTCTTGGGAGCCCAGTGCAGGACTCGGGCCCCAGGACCCCGGGATCACGCCCTGAGCTGAAGGCGGACGCTCGATCACTGAGCCACCCAGGCGTCCTATGTTGTGAAGTTTAAAAGAGACAAATACTCATTTCCTAACTTCTTTGGGCTCAGAGGGAATCAGATGGGCATCCCAAATAGCTTACAGTGCAGCATGAGGGCAATCAACAGAGAGTTATAGCCACTTGGTCCCGAGACAGAGACAAGCACGGGTCGTGGCAGTGTGATGCCACCCTGGGGACAGTTGGTGCAGGCCTGCCGGGAAGCCAAGCCCGGAGTCTGGGTCCTGCCCCTCGGAATCTCCCTCCACAGGGGCTGCCTGTGCTGCCACCTGGTGGCCATGTTTGGAACTGCTCCAAGAGGGAGCTGGGGTATTACATACAAAGATGGCCTTTTGCTACTGCTCTAGGGACCCAGCTCAGGTAGTTCCCTGAGGCCTTCATCAACTCAGTGCAGGTCCTCTCCACATGGCGAGGAGGCCGCTTCTCTGGGAAGAATCCTGGATCAGCCCACAGAACACACTTTCAGCAAAGGGCACAGGTGGTCCGGGCGGGGATGTGGGAAAAACAAGCTAAATGGTGTATGGTGCCCCCAACAAGGAGGGGGTGACATTTAAGAAGGCGTCCTCAGGTGAGAGTTGTGCAGACAGATGGCTCAACAGCATGTGGCTGTGAGTGTGATCCTCACAATAGACGAGAGCTGGTGGGTGCCAGGCTCTGGGCAGAGGTCCTTTCAGATCAGCACACAATATGGTGATGAGGGGACAAAGCCCAGCCAGGTTAGGTGACTTCTTCAAGGTCATGAAGGCAGAAAAAGGCAGAGTTTTTTTTTTTTAAAGATATTTATTTATTTATTTATTTGAGACACAGAGAGAGAGAGAGGCAGAGACACAGGCAGAAGGAGAAGCAGGCTCCATGCAGGAAGCCCAACGCGGACTCCATCCCGGGACTCCAGGATCATGCCCTGAGCCAATGGCAGGCGCTAAACCGCTGAGCCACCCAGGGATCCCCAAGGCAGAGCTTTTGTATATTTCCCTCGACCAATCTCAACTTCCGTGTGGCCGTCAGATGTGAAGCCAGATCCTGCATCTGTCCACCCAGAGTGTTGGCTCCTGCCACAAACCGCATTATTACCATTGTCCCTGAGCAGGGACATGGATTTTCATCCTTTTGTCCAACTCTGAAATAAACCAATAAAAAGCATGGTCGGGGCATCTGAGTGGCTCAGTTGGTTGAACGTCCGACTCCTGATTTCTGCTCAGGTCATGATCTCACCGTCCTGAGATCAAGTTCTGCATTGGGTTCCATGCTGGTCATGGAGTCTGCTTGAGAGTCTCTCCCTCTCCGTCTGCCCTTCTCCCACTTTCTTTTTCCATCTCTAAAACGAAAATGGGCATAACAGGTGTGGTAGCCATCTAAAGATGGGCCCCAAGATACCCATCCTCTGGTTATCCCATCCAACACAAATCCTGATGCTTCTCTGAAGGCACTTTGCAGATGTAACAAAAGGTTCCAGCCAGTTGGCCTTCCTGGAGATTATCCAATGGGGTTGACCTTGGGGAGTCCTTTAAAAGTGGAGAGGTTCCTCCAGCAGGGGTTGTCAGAGAGCTTCAGAGCGTGAGAACATGTTGGATGGCCTCTCCCACTTGGGAGCTGCAAGGGCTGTGTGAAAGTGAAGGCAGTGTGCAGCCTTGGGGGCAGAGGGTGGCCCTCGGCTGACTGTCAGCAAGGAACTGAAGATCTGCTGTTGCCCGGAGCTGGACTCCATGGGCAACCTGAAGGAACCCCCTGGGAGCCCTGCCTGCCGGCTCTTGATTCTGTGAGGCCTGGGGTGCACTAGGCCACCAAATAATCATGCAGGGTGGGCATTACCTTTATAGTCTGGGCTTTATTGGATTGTGTTTTGGATCTCAGCATGTGGAGTGGATCAGTCATAAGCCTTGCTCCCTTTTTCATCACCCAGGCTCATTCTTGGCCCACTTTTGATTGTTCCTTTGTTTTGGTGGCCAAATCCTTCGCCCCAAGGAAACCAGGGTTGGGAGACCTGTCTGGACGAGGGACCTGATTTCTGGAAGCAAATTGTCCACCACTTGTCCCTAGTATGCTGGATCCGAGTGGAAAGGATGTTCTGGGTAAGAAAATGCCACCAGAAGGGGCCACAGAGGTTCCCATTGAAATAACTGGGCACTTGGATGGCTCAGTGGTTGAGCATCTGCCTTTAGCTCAGGGCGTGATCCTGGGATCCTGGGATCGAGTCCCACATCAGGCTCCCTGCATGGAGCCTGCTTCTCCCTCTGCCGGTGTCTCTGCCTCTCTCTCTGTTTCTCATGAATAAATAAATAAATAATCTGAAAAAAGAAAAAAAAAAAGCTTTCTGCAAAAAGCCATATCAGTTGCACAGAGAAGAAAGCTAATGCAACAGTAACTCAGCATGTTTTCTGAGAACATCGGACAGACAGCAGTTAGAACCAGCTGCTCCAGGTGTGGTCAGGGGCCCGCTGTGGGTGCAGGCTTCTCTTCCCCAGAGGTGGGGAGAGGGTGGCTTTGGCTTACCTGAAGGAAGGAGGGAGGAGGCAGCAAGCCCTTCAAATCCCAGGGAGAGCTTCTTACAAAGTCTGTGGACATGAGAGATTGTTTGAATCTAAGGCTGATTGAATTGTTCACCACAAGCCCCCTGCATTTGGAACCCTCCTGTGTGTTGGTTGAATTTATCATCAGCCAGAAAAAAATCAGAGCCACGAAAAGCACTGTGGGTGAGGATTGGCAGGACGGATGGTTTCTCATTAGAAAAATAATGGGGATTATTATAGAGGCAATGGAAGATGCAAATGGTGGGGTCACCTCGGTGCAGCAGCCTTCCCCCACCTTCTGCAGCTCTCTCGCATCCCTGGGAGGAAGCTGAGGGCCTGTGTTCTTTGTTTCCCCCCTGACCCTGAGCTAGGATTGATCACAAGCCCATGGGGTCTGTTCTCTCCGTGGTGGATCTCAGCAGCCTGTGGTTATAGGGCCTGGTGCTCAGTGTGACCCCACTGAGTGGATGTAAGCCCCAGGGCCCCTGGGAAGTCTGAGCAGAAAAAGCTCACTGGTGACTAGATCAGAATGTCATCCCTTGTCATGAAATTAGAGCTGTGTCGTCACGCATTGGACCGCTTTTCCCTGAGGTGTGAAAACTCAGAAAACACCTTCTCCAAAGGGAGTTTGCAAAACTAAAGATCTTTTCCAGAAACAAAGCCAGTGATGGAAGGCCACAGGAAAGCAAACTGGGGCTTGGCCAGGCCTGTGACCCTGGGGAGAAGCCTATCCTCCTGCCAGTCCTCCGCCTGTCTGCCCACGCCATGAGCCACAAACAGCATCCTGAGAGCCCCACGTGGTGCCACAGACGGCCAGTGCTGAGCTTTGTTTCTGGAACAAGCAGCCTCTGGGTAGGAAGCAAACACACTTTGGTCCAGAACCTGCTTCTCAAAAATTGGGTTTCAAAAACACACATAATGTTTTATTTTTTTAAAGATTTATTCATGAGAGACACAGAGAGAGAGAGAGGCAGAGACACAGGCAGAGGGAGAAGCAGGCTCCCTGCGGGGAGCCCGATGTGGGACTCCATCCCAGGACCCCGGGATCACGCCCTGAGCAGAAGGCAAATGTTCAACCCCTGAGCCACCCAGATGACCCACATGTATAATGTTTTAAGGAGGTTTTGCAGGATGATTCTCTTTTGCTGCTGGTGGTGATGGTGGTGGTGTTGATGGCTGCGGGAAGGGAACATCATTTGCCTGTTCTTTCGGAGGACCCACTATGTGCCAGGGTCCCCACGCGAGGAGACGGGTGTCTGGAGCCCCATGATCCTGCCCACCAGGCCTCGGGGGAGGGAAGGCGGGAGACCCTGGTCTGAGGGTCCGAGTCCCCGTTCCAGAGCCAAAATCCTGGAAGTCCTTTCTTCATTCATGAGGCATGTCCACACCTGTCCCCGCCGGAAGAGCCACGTACAGATAGGCACCATGTGCCTAATTTGCTTTGAGCCGGGCTTCTGTCGCTTACCACTGACGGTTGTCCCCATAGTGCCTCCTGATGGTCACATCAGGGGCAGGCGCGGCTGTAACCCCCGTGGACAGAGGAGGGACCATGCCGAGTCCAGGGTGCAAGTGCCACCCTCTGGTGCTCTGGGCCTCATGCTCTTTCTAGCACCCACTGTTCCCTGTCTTGGTAAGTGCATCGAGGTCCCACAGTGTGGCTGCTTCACCATGATCTCGATGACAAGGCCAGAACCCAGGGCCAGAGCTTGAGCTGGAGCCGTGTCTGTGTATCTGTCTCTGTGTGTGTGCGCGCGTGTACATGCATGTGTGCTCTGGCTCTGGGAACCTCAGTCCCCGTGTTATTTCACTTTTCAGACCCAATGGACATCTGACTCCCACTGTGACTTTTGCTGCTACTTTCCCCCTGTTTCCCCATCTGGGGGTTCATCCCAGCTGCGTCCAGACAGTGTGAGCGAGTCCTAACATCCGTTCAATGACAAGACTGTGCGCCTGCTGCAGGGAAACCCTCCAGCCTGCCCCCAAGCATGACGCTTGCTTGCATCAGGGGCTCTGGTCCCCCACCTCTGGGCAGGTCGGTGGGGTGGAGGCAGAGTGAGTGGGGCCGAGTAGAGAAGCCCAGGAAGGAGGCCAGATGCCAGGCCTCACCCTGCCCTCCAGAGAACTGTAGAGTTTCCACAGTTTCCATCTAGAAATCCATGGAGAGATGTTTTGGTTTCTACCAACTTATCAGACAATCAGGTAAGATCCAAGTGCCTAGGCCTAAAGACTTTTTTTTTTAAATTTTTATTTATTTATGATAGTCACAGAGAGAGAGAGAGAGGCAGAGACACAGGCAGAGGGAGAAGCAGGCTCCATGCACCGGGAGCCCGATGTGGGACTCAATCCCGGGTCTCCAGGATCGCGCCCTGGGCCAAAGGCAGGTGCCAAACCACTGCGCCACCCAGGGATCCCCGCCTAAAGACTTTTGAACATTAAAGGTATCTGGGATGAGAAATTGCACTCCTAGGTGTTCGTTCACCTGAAGGCACTGAGAATAGGAACTCAGAGACATTTGTCATGTTCGTGACAGTACTGTTCCCAGTAGCTGAGAGGTGGAAGACGCACCAGGCCCTTGGATGGAGGTACAGAAACGCAGTGCGGCCCATCCGTGCGACGCGATGTTATTTAGCCTTAATGAGGAAGAAGATTCCGACACCTGCCATAACATAGTTGAAACTGGACAACATTGTGCTCAGCGAAAGCAAGCCAGGCAATAAAAGGACTAATATTATGTGATTCCACTTGTAGGGAATACCCCGAATAGGCAAGTCTGTAGAGACAGGAGTAGCGGTTACGAGGGGCTCAGGAGGGGACGGGGGAGCGAGTGTGTCATGGGGACAGAGTTTCTGTTTGGAAAGTTCTGGAGATGGATGGGGTGATGGCTACACAACAAAGTAAATGTACGTAAAGTCACTGAGCTGTACTCTAAAAAGTGGCTAAAATGGCTAATTTTAAGTTGTATATATTTTGCCGCAATTTAAAAAATAATGTAAAAAAAATAAAAAACCTGATATGGGTTTGGAAACATTTTGCCAGAAGTGGGAATGGACATGCTTAGGGAAACCCTGACAGAGAATCAGGAATGGAAGGGCGTCGCACCTGCTCGAAGCCTCTTGCTTTGGGCAGGTCCTCTGCATCATCATCGTCAAACATGCAAGACCAATAAATTACCTACTTCTCACAAAAACAAGATTGATCCATGTTATGGCCCATTTACATTGTAAATCTACAATGGATGAGAAAATACAAACAAAACTACCAGGTCCAGAACCTTATAAATTGTGCCCTCTCAAAATTTAAATGTTGAGGTCTTAACCCCCAGGACCTCAGAATGTGACCTGATTTGGAGACAAGGTCTTTGCGGGGTCATCAAGTTAAAATGAGGCCACCAGGCTGGGCCCCAGTCCAACACAGTAGGTGTCCTTATAGAAAGGGGACATGTGGGGGCACCTGGGTGGCTCAGTGGTTGAGCGTCTGTCTTTGGCCCAGGGCATGATCCCGGAGTCCTGGGATTGAGTCCTGCATCAGGCTCCCTGTAGGGAGCCTGCTTCTCTCTCTGTCTGTGTCTCTGCCTCTCTCTCTGGGTCTCTCATGAGTAAATAAATAAATAAAATCTTAGGGGAAAAAAAAAAAAGAAAGGGGACATGTGGACACAGGGAGAGCGCTGTGTGAGGATGGATGCGGAGATGGGCAGCATGTCTGTGGCCAGGGAGAGTGAAGGAGGCCCGCAAACCCCAGAAGCAGAGTGGTGGAGAGGCCGGGAACAGATCCTCCCTCAAGGCCCCAGGAGGAGCCAAGCCTGCCCACCTTCAGCCTCCAGCATTGTGAGACCAGGAGATCCTATGGTTAGAGCCAGCCAGTTTGTGGTCCTTTGTCACCTACCTAGGAAACTCAGATGCTCGGCTTCAAACAACAGAAATTATTTCTTGCTGCTACGTCTGCATCCAGATTTCCCATTTCTTTTAAGGCACCAGTCATATCAGAGTAGAGCCCGCTTGACTCCACTGGGGCTTTGTCCTATCTAATTACACCTGCAAAGTCTTCTTTCCCAAAAGGTCACATTGACAGGCACTGGGGCTTAGGACTTCAAAGTGTCTGTCGAGGGGATACCATGTAACCCACCACAATCTGCCCACCAAATGCATGCCCTTCTCATATGCAAAGTACATCTCCATCTCTATCCCACAGCCCCCCATCTCAACCCTTCTGGCACCTAAGTACCGTCAGATCAGACTCAGACCTTTACTCCTTTCGGTGTCTTGAGGTCTGGGCGGAGGACACGCTCAGGGAATGTTTGGTGGAGAATACAGAATTCCTGCTCCCATTCCAAGAGCCAACTTCTGTGCCACGCTCTGCCCCAGGGCAAAGTAGAACAGCCGCCACCACCACAAGCATTTACTGGCTCTTTCACCGGTCCCCGCCCACCTACGGGGACTGCTCTTGGGATCCTGCCTTGTGTCAATCAGAGGGAATCCTGAGGCTGGAAGGAAGTACTTGGCTTCTTCCATCAAGATGCTTATCTCACTGTTTTGTGATTGTTTACCTAAAACAACCTGAAAAATGTGCAAGGTTGCATTTTGTAAAACTGAAACTGTTTCTGCTGACTTTTGTTTCTTCTTGCAGAGACTTCATGTCGCTAGACAGAACTGAAGTGTTTTTCAGTCCAAGTCTGGGGTTTGGATACAAACTGAGCAAAAATTAAAAAAAAAAAAATCTGTAGGATCTGTAATGATGTCATCTTTCAGTCCTGGTAATTAGCACTTTCTCTCTTTTTTTTCCTGATCTGTTTAACTAGAGTCTGTAAATTCCATCCACCTTCTCAAAAGACTGGGTTTCGATTTTACAGATTTTTCTCTATATTGTTTTTTCTATGTCTATTTCATTGATTTCTGCTCTCATTATTATTTCTTTTCTGCTATTTACTTGGAGTTTCATTGGTTCTTCTATTTCCATTTAAGGGAGAAGATGAGGTCAATAATTTACCTTACCTTTTTCCTTAACTATATTTTCTTAGGCAGCTTTATTGAGATATGATTCACACACCACAACTCACTTTTTTAAGGTGTATCCTTCAGTGGTTTTCAGTATATTTACAGACGTGTACAACTATCACCACAATTAGTTCTAGAACATTTTTGTCACCACCAGAAGAAACCCTGTGCCCATTAGCGGTCACCCCCCTCCTTTCCACCCCTAGCTCCCGGCTACCTCCTATATAGATTTTCCTCTCTAGGACATTTCATATAAATGGAGTCATATACTATGCAGTCTTTTGCGACTGGTTTCCTTTATTTGGCAGAATGTTTTAAAGGTTCATCCATATGGTAGCACATGTCAGTACCTCATTCCTCTTTTTTTTTTTTTTAGTTTTTTATTTTTTATTTTTTATTTTAGAGGCAGAGAGAAAGAGCACAAGCAGGAGGGGCAGAGGGAGAGGAAGAGAGAGAATCTCAAGCATCCTCCCCTTGAGCGCAGAGCCCCATGTGGGGCTAAATTCTGTGACCCCAAGATCATGACCCGAGCTGAAACCAAGATTCAGATGCTTAACTGACTTCATCACCCAGGCACCCCAGCACTTCATTCTTTTTTTATGGCTGGGAATATTCCACTATATTCCATTGTATGGATCTAGTCCATTTGTTTATGCATTCACCACTCAGTGGACCTTTGGATTGTTTCTATGTTTTGCTACTATGAATCATGGTGCTATAAACATTCATGTACATATTTTTATGTGGACATATTTCCATTTTTATGGGGCACATCCCCGGGAGTGGAATTGCTGGGTCATATGGTAACTCTGTTTAACCATTGAGGCAGCACCAGATGACTTTCCAGAGCAGCTGTACCATTTTCCGTGCCCACCAGCAGTGCGGGAGGTTGCCCATTTCTCCACAGCCACGCCAACACTTGCCGCTACCTGACGTTTAGACTGCAGTCATTCTGGAGCTGCTCAGGTGCTGCCCAGGATGACAGTTTCAACAGCTGTTGATAAGCATCCACAGGCGAATGCTGTCTTTTTAGAGCTTATGGCATTGTCTCTTCCTGCTGGGCCTCCTCCTCTCTCTTCTCCCCATGACTGGTCTCACGGGGGTTCTTCCCCCTGCCCACCCTCGAGGATGCACTCACATCTCTTATCCTTTATCATGCGCTGTGAATGCCAACACGAGGCCAGGCCACTGTCTTTGGGGAACAGCTAAGGGAACAGGTGGTTCAAGTGCAGACTACCATCCCAGATGGTGGAAAGGGAGGAAACAGAAAGAGAAGGTTCTGGAAGGCGGAGCATGGAATGCATGCAGGGCAGCTGTTGGGGGAGCCAGTGAGAAGAGGGGCTTGGAGGGTAGATGTTAGCTTCTGCCTCTGCAGGATATTCTCTCAGAAGGGGCAACGTTCTGGGTGGGAGGAAGCATGGCTTCCAGTGTCTCCTCTGCCACTGGTTTGCAGGGTGACACTCTCTTGACTCTCTGGGACCCAGTCCCTGTCTGTGAAAAGGGATGAGGACAGCCTGCTGAGACTTCACACAGTTGCTGTGGTTCATTCATTTGCTCATGTACTGAGCCATTTCGGGACCCGGGGGTGGGGTGGGGTGGGTGTCAGACAGGAGGAGGGATGCCAGGTCTCAGTCTGTGGTAAGTAGCTATAGTTATTGGTTGATGTAGGGCCTTTCAAGTCAAGCTTGCACCATGAAGGACCTGTGGGTAGAAGGGAGGGGTTTGGGACCCACATAAAGAACGTGATCACCAGAGGTAGTGAGCTTGCTGTCAGTGGAGGAAATCAGGCAACTGCTGGCTGACCTAGCAATTACAATGAAAGGTGATGCGTAATGTGGTGAGGATGCGGAGGAAAGGCCCAGAGGGTGAGGGCAAAGTGACAAGGAGGTCACTCAGATCAGACTTTAATCCTAGCCCAAAGTAATGGGGATCTGGGAAGCCACTTGGGTAGAACTTCCGAGTCATCAGGATGGCAGGTGGATTTTGCAGGTGTGGCAGCAGCTGTCTGCAGGCCCCTGGAGGGAGAGGAGCCTGCCTTCAGGCTGAAGGGAACCCCAGGTGGACCACTGATGCCTGCTGTGGTGGCGGGAGGGGGCGCGACAGCTCTCGTGCCACAGGCCGGCTGACCCTGGTACATTGTCCCCAGAGGGAAGGACTAATCTGTGTGTTCCCTGGACCATGGGGTCCTTGAAGGGAGGGAAGGGATCTTTTATTTTCTTTTTTTTTTTTTTTTTTTTTTTTTTTTTTTTTTTTTTGTAAATAGCCATTTATTTGGGTTCATAGTTTTACAAAGGAGTTCTCTTATACTTTATAGAAGAGTGGTATTATCACATCTAGATTGTTAGGCAGCACAGGCTTTTTTTTTTAGGGAGATGTTTAAACATAGAGTATAAGACTTTAAAATGTAAAGTCCTCACAAAAATAAAATAACAGTTTTTAAAAACCTACCATTGTAGCACCCTGGGTGGCTCAGTCAGTTAGACATCCAACTTGATCTCATGTCACGAGTTCAAGCCCTACATTGGGCTCCACACTGGGCATGGAGCCTACTTCAAAAACAAAAACCCCTACCATCATTCTACTTTCTACTTATTTCTTTATCCTACCTGCCCCCATACACCTGGCCCCAGGAGATTTTGCCTTATCACTCAAAAAGGTGTCCAGAATAACAGTTCCAAGGTTGAGTAGGTAACAGCCAGAGATTAAAACACACATCCATAAGAAGCAACATTCCAGACAGGCATCTGAAAGGGCAAAGAGTGGCTTAACCAACATAATTTCCCTCCAACTGTCTCTTTAGTGAAGGGATAAGTACCTCCCCTAGCTCCTCAGTGCTCATTAGAACAGCCTTGTCCAAGTTTACCAGCAACCTCTTCCTCAGGGAGAGATACAATGCCAACCCATACTTTCTCAACAAGTGGCACCACCTGCTTTATTTACACAAAGAAAATGCTTAGTAATAACCTCATCCCTTGTCTCTCCCACCCCCCAAAATTTCCCTATGGCTCTCTCATTTCTTTTAGAACCAAACCATTTTAAAGACATTTAGATTTGGTGCCTGATAACTTGATTACCTTCAGAGTCCTGGGTAAAGAGCAAATCAGGCTGGAGATTTAACTGAGTGGGCTTCTCCTGGCACTGAGCCCAAGAGCTGTTAAGAAACTGCCCTAAGCCCCGATCCTGGTTGTTAGTTATATCTCGGAAAGGAGCTCTAGACTTGTGGGCAATGACCCGCTGGCCCTGAGAATCCTCAGTGAAAAGCTGACTCCAGGAGTCCTTGTCATTCTTTTCACTGTCCCAGGAAAACACAGAGACGGGATAAGGGCTTTGTTTCCCAGAATCTGTGTCTTCTCCATTCCAGGAATCCCTGTAGTTTTGAAAGAGGATGGGGGTTTGGGTGGTTTCTTTGGCAGACACCTTTTCTAATTTGGTCTTGTCCAATAGCTGAAGGCCCTTGCCCCCAGGTGGTTGAACATGTCTCTGCACATCCTGATAGTTCTTTTTATTAGATCCATGAAGCCATTCCCTTTTCCAGGAAGGGTCTTTCTCTCCTTCCTTTTGGTCCAGCAAGTGAGAATGTTCCAAGTTCTGAGCGAGGGAACAAGAGAATGAGGCTTTATTCTTCCCAGCACAGACTAAGGTATCAGGCTGGGGCAAAGACAGCGCAGTCAAAAATGCAGTTCCCATTCTGTGGTGGCCAGAAGCCTGGAGGGACCGAGAAGAAAGTTCAGCTTCCTGGGTATCTGCAGGGGTTGAAGTGGCTAATGGGGGTGCCATGCAATCATCCTCCAAGCCCTGGATCAGATGATCTAGATGGGTTGCATCTTTCTTAGATTCTTTGTTGGTCTGACTCTCTGTATGAGATGAAACTCTCCTCTGGTCACCACCATTTGTCTTTCCTGGCTGCAAGGTGAAGAAGGAAGCAATGCTGGTCTGCCGAATGCCTGTAGGTGGAATTCTTTGAGTTAAAGAAATCTTAGCCTTTTTCTCTCCAGAAAAGAGTTTTAGCATTTGGGTGCTTGGCTTCATTAAATGTGTCTGCACTCTCCGCCTCTTCAGGGCCGCCGCGTCCAGCCACACGCCACAGGCCTCCTCCTCGGGGCCCCTCCGCCTCATGGCCGCTGCCGCGTCCCGGCCGACAGCTCCCCGGCTCCCCGGGATCTTTTATTTTCATTTCTGGATTCCCCAACACCCAGCAAACAGAGGGCCAGGTACACCTTAGGTCTTCGGAAACAGGGGGTGGGTGGCTGGCTGTCTCGGGGGCACACGGTGTTTTGTGATCAAATCAGAGCCAGGACCTTGCAATGGTCAAGCTTATGCGTCAGCTTGGCTGGCCTCAGTCAGGGATGCTGGATAGATGGTGGCACGTTATTTCTGGGTACGTCTGTCTCTGGAAGAGATGAGCACTCCCCAACACGGGGGGCTCTCTCCACTCCACCGAGGGCCCCAGGAGAAGGCACAGGTGGAGGAAGGGCAAATTTGCTCACCGTGCTTGAGCTGAGACGTCCCCCTCTCCTGCCCTCAGACGCTGGTGCTCTGGGTGCTCCGGCCTGACAACCTGCCAGCTTGCCTGGGCCTCTAGCAGGTGGCAGATCGTGGGACTTCCCGGCCTCCGTGAGCTCCTGAGCCGATCCTGCAGTACATCTCTGAGATGTGTATCTCCACACATCCCACTGCTTCTGTTTCTCTGGGAAGCCCGACTCGTACACACCTGCACCTCTGCTCCCGGCCTGGCCTCTGCTCCCGGGCTGGCTGTTCTGCGCAGCGGCGGCTCTGAGCCAAAGCAGGCCTGGCTGGGAAGCCTTGGGCCTGCTTCCCAGGGCATCCCGGCTGCGTATGCAATTCAGGGAGCAGGGATTTCCTTTGGGCTGAGGATCGCAGGTCAGGCTGCTTGACTGGTCCTCAGTGTCCTGGTTACGTGGTGGCTGGAGCCCATTGTGTCTCCTGACAACACATGAGTGCCGGGCATGGTGGGACGGACCCTGCCCCTACTTCCCTGGGAGGCTCCGGGCCTCTATCCTCAGGCAGTCCGCTCTGCCAGGACTCAGCAGCTGATGCCGTCCCCTTCCTGATGTGTCCTGCTCTTAGGGAGGGGACTCCAGCATACCTTGGCCAGCCTCCCTCTTCCTGTTAAGGGGAAGGGAGCCCACGTAGGAGGTCTGCTAGCAGGGACCCCATTTTCTTCTCTGGGCCCCATGGTGAAAGCCTGCCCACACTGAGGAGGCTCAGGCCTCAGTGTTTGGAGACCCCCTGGCCAGCAGATAGAAACCACATTCTCCAAAATCAACTTGCTAGGCAATAAAGGGAATATTCTGGTTTCCCATCTGCCAAGTGGTTTTCCTGATTTCACCCCTTGTTCAGAACAGAAAGGAGCCATTGGTGGGGCAGCAGGAGGTTGGTGGGGTTGGGGGGGCTGCGCTGCAAACTTCTGATTAGGTAGTTCCTTTTCACTGCCTCCAGGTGGCTCCCTGCTGCTGCCAGGATGCAGCTCACATCCTAGGAAGGCTGGCCCCAGGGACCCCTGCCTCCATCAGCACACTGAGCATCTTGCAGACCCTAGGTTCTCTCTAGAGTCTCAGCCTGGAACATTCCTTTCCCCCCCCCCCCCCCAAGTTCCTTTGCCTGGCTAGTAAATGTCTTTTGACCCAGATATCTTTTGCCTGGCTGTCATCTCCTCCAGGAAGCATTTCTGGATTGCCCAAGCTACTTCAGGTAGCTTCATGCCTCCATCCATCAGGGCGCTGGCCACACTGGGAGGTCTTTGCTCTTGTCTGGGCTGAGAATGAGAGCTGGGCTCGACTCCTCTGGGGGCTGTTGGCCAGAGCTAGCAGCTGCCCTGGGAGGTCTGAAGGCACTGTGTTTCCCTCCATCCTTCCTCCATCACTGCTCCCTCCTTTTTTTTTTTTTTTTAAGATTTTATTTATTTATTCATGAGATACACACAGAGAGAGCGAGAGGCAGAGACACAGGCAGAGGGAGAAGTAGGCTCCATGCGGGGAGCCTGCTCTGGGACTTGATCCCTGGACTCCAGGATCACAGCCTAAGCCAAAGGCAGGCGCTAAACCACTGAGCCACCCTGGGATCCCCCACTGCTCCCTCCTTGTCCCTTCCTTCCTCCCTGGGTTCCTTTCATCTTCCCTCATGTGCTGGGATCAGGAGAGCAGTCCCAGGAGGTCTTCTTTGGGGCCCCTGACACCCCCTCTTGGAGGCCAGCCTTGTGTCTGGGCCGCCCCCACGCCTTCGGTTCCCTATGTCAGCCTTGATTTACTAGACATGCTGGGCCTGCTTGCTGGGTGTCTGGCCCCGTCTGGAAGTAAGCATTTGCTTCAAGGTGATAAACAGGGCTCACTGGGGCTGGGCCCCCAGCCAGCGCTTCCAGGCCAGTCCCCCGCCACCCTGCTGTTTTCCCCAACTCCGTTGAGTTCAGCCAAGAGAGGTGATTTAAATAAGTTGTCCCCAATTTTTCTTTGTTCCTTCCAGGAAATATCTTGCACACACTATTTGTGTTTTGAAAAATCAATGCAATAAATGGCATTCAACATGCTCCGTAGCTGGGAAGGATGGAATCCTTTCCGTCCCTCTATTTCTATTCCTGCCAATAGGGAAGGCACCTGTGGCAGATAAATCCCCACATGAGAATGCTGGAGGGGGTTGGGATTTGTCTTCAGGAAGCTGGGGAGGAGCAGGAGCTCCAATTGCCTTGCATGATGGGAGGGGAAAGCAGGGGGGCAGGGGTGGATATTCATGCCCCTGACCTCATGAGTGAAAAAATGTGAGTATGTAAAAAAAAATTAAAAAAAAATTTTTTTTTAAATGTGAGCATGTGCCCCTAGAGGCCCCCTCTTCTGGGCCCCAAGCTCAGGTGGGGGCCAGGACATCCCTGTACCCCGAATCCATCTGAGCAGGGATGCCCACCGTAGCAGACACACAACAAACACCACAGAACACCTGCACACGAGGCTCGGGAAGGCACTAAGCACATCCTGCAGCCCTGGGTGGCTGGGTGGGGAGCACATTCTACATCAGACGGGTCACACTGTGGGTTACAGTTTTCGAAAAGGCAAAACGTAGGATTATTTAGCAGAACTCTAACTTTGTGGACACTCGTTTGGTGAGCTTCGCAAGCTGTCTGGGACACGGAGCAGAGGGCTCCCCCTGGATGTCCCGGGGCCTCTGGCCGGGCCTCCCAGGGCCAGCCTGACTTCCAGCTGCCTGCACCTGCGCCTCCTTGCCCGGCCCACCCTCGGGCTTCTGGACCCAGCTGTCTCTGTGCACGGGGGCTGCCTGCGAGTGTCTGGGGATCAGCCCATCCCGGGGTGCGGGGGGCTCTGAACCAGAGGCAACACCCACTCAGCAGACGTGTGACCTGCACGGTGCTGACACTGTGGGTGCTGGAGGTCAGCTCCTGCCTTCAAAGTACTGACCGTCTATGGGTGAGACCGTTAGAAAGGGGATTTATAAGTGAGAAATTTTCCCCCACGGACCTCCTCTACAGGGTCCTCCATTGTGGGCAGGGCCAGCCCCCCTTGGAGGCTCATTCCCCAGCCCCACACAACCATCCTCTCCACCCTCTCCTTCCACCTCCAGTCCCCCGCAGACCCACCTCCAGTCTCTCCACAGCTTAGAGCACTCTGGGTTTGCTGTCAGTGGGAAATACCCATTTCTTTTGCTTGGGTGCCTTACTCATCCTTTAAGAATTGGCTCTGGCACTACCCCCTCCAGGAAGCCTTCCTGGATAGCCCCTATGGGGGTCACATGCCTCTTGGGCCTCCACAGACCACAGTACTTCTCTGGCACAGCCCCATCAATCTTCATCAATATTGTCTTGTTGCATTTCTGTTTTTCTGGCCTGAGCTTCTTGAGGATGGCTCTCTACACAGAGGAGGTGCTTAGTAGTAAGTTCTCATGGAGACAGTGGATGGTGGGTGGACGATGGTGGATGGATGGACGGATGGACAGTGAATGGATACATGTACAGATGTGTGGGTGGATGAATGGATGGGTGGGCGGATGGGTGGACACACAGAGGATGCATGGATCGATGCTTGGCTGTATGGATGAGTGGATGGAAGGATGCTCGAAGCCAGCACATTTCCAAGCGAATATGCCCTCTTCAATCTCAAGTTTGCATCCTGTCTAGCTGAGCCATCCCATACGCCCCCTATGTCAGCCTCCCTCTTCCTTCACACATCCAAGTCATGGTTTCCTGGGGGCTTTACTGGATGGTGCAAGTTCTCTTTGCTGGCTGTCCCAGGAGGCCTGCGGCTCTGTAGCCCTGGACTTAGCAGGGTGGGCGTGCAGGTGTGCTGCTGGATTCCTACTGCACTGCCATCTCCCACACTGGGTGACCCACTGAGTCTGGGGCGGGGGTGGTAGAGACGGTGAGAAGGTTGGCTCCACTCATCTTATTTGAAATATGCTCTGTTTCCTCCTAATGGCAGCCTTGGTCTCTGGACAGGAACCTGAGTGGCATGGTCATCGCATCTGAGGGGCGGAGGAACCTAGAAGGAGGAAAGAAGGAAGCAGCGGGACCCAGGGCTGAGGAGCAGGGGCAGTCATCCAGCACCCCTTCCTGCGGGCTTGGCTATTAGGCACACAGGGCAGTGGGTAGGGGTGTATCACTGGGTCTGAGCAGACCCTTATCAGGTGTGTTAGGAATGTGTTTAGCTGCAACTGAAAACCTGGCCTCTAGTGACCCGAGCCTAGAGGAGTTCCGTCCCTCCTGTAACCAGAGGTCTGGAGGGAGCAGCAGGGAGCACCCCCATCATGATGCCATCAGTGCGGAGGCTGCCACGTATCTGGACATCACATCTGCATCCCAGGCAGGGGGGTGGAGGCAGTGGAAAGGCCTTCCTTCTTCCTCATA
This sequence comes from Canis lupus familiaris, assembly GCF_011100685.1. Lineage (NCBI taxonomy): Eukaryota > Metazoa > Chordata > Mammalia > Carnivora > Canidae > Canis > Canis lupus. Next base: position 59,674,608 of record NC_049224.1, read on the forward strand.
TGGTCTTAGCATTTGTGGTCCAGAAAGGAAGCTGCTCCCCACTCCACACACCCCCCTGACTTTCCTTCACATCTCATTGGTCACCAGTGGGGCATCTGTCCACCCTTTGATCACAGGCCAGAGGGATGGGGTGGCACAGCTAACGTGAACCAATCATGACTCACCCTTTTCCCAGCATCCGGAAAGCTCAGGTAGTTGGGGTGTGGGGTGGTGGCTGGGATGGGGTGGTGGTGGATGGTGGTGGCTTGGAGAAGGTAGTGCGACATCTGTGCACACGTGACCGTACCAGGTAAGAGCGGGCCACGTCCCCCTGTAGTGGTGGAGAAAGGAGGGTGAGGTGATTAATTCCACACCCAGGGTCATACCTGGCTGAGATCTCCTGAGCTTGCCTGGTCTGTGCCTCCTCCCAGATGCTTGAGTTGAGCCTGGCAGGGAGAGTCCCTCTTGAGGACACCTGACCTTCTCCACGGGTGGCATTTCTGCTTTACAGGCCTCCTGTGATGGGGAGCTCTCTACCTGTCCAGGCCTGGAAGCTCTAGCCAGGCACCGTGGGCATAGAGAGGACGTGTCTGTCCCTGGGGAGATGGACACTGGACCCTGGGCCAGGAAAGTCCTCTGCATCATCCATACCTGCTCATGGTGTGTAGAGAAAGAGCCTAGGGAAGTGTAGCCTGTGACCCTGCCCTGCTGCCCAGAGGGCAAGAGGTCGAATTGTCCAGTCGCAGCTTTCAAGAGGTTACAGAGAACACCTCTGCCATCCCCTGTGCCCTCCGCTGCCCTCCGCTGCCAGGCTTGTCCTTGACTCACGGCTGTGGGGGTTGAATCAGATCTAAGACGGTCTTCAGGACACTTCCCTCCCTCCCTCTCTCCTCAGCCACCCTCTTTAAAGCTATGGGGGATACTTAAAAAGCGCCTTGAGAATTTCCAGAGCCTGCAGGGAGTTGCCAAGAAACCTGTTGAGACTGGAAAACAGACAGATGGCAATGATCCTTCAGCCCAACCAAGGAGGGTCTGAGGACGATTCACCCTCAGCCTCCTCCTTGACTCCCCACCAGAGATAGAACCCGGCCTCCAGGAAGGTCCCACAGTGGGGACCACGCTGTCCTCAGCGGGGTGCTTGTGTGCTGAGGCTGCTGGCACCCCCTGGCCTCCTGCCTTCCCTCCTCCCTGTGGCACAGAGTGGGTGGTGGCTCCAGGGTGGCCACTCAGCTACCTGAGCCTCCTGTCCTCTTCTCCAACCAGATTAATTATGTTCCCAGCTTGGTGGAATTATGCCGCTGTTATGCCCATGCCCCGGGGGCCTGGAGCAGAGGCTAACGTCTGTTCAAATCCCACACTCCTCCCAGGCCAGCTGATGGCTCAGGTCGGGTCCCCCAAAAGTCGGCCTTGAGATAAAGCTTTGACCTTGGCAGTCACCTGCCCAAACGCTTCCAGGCCTCTGCCCTCCCGCTCCCTCGACGTCGGGTCCCGGAGACATGGACATGGGGTCTGGACCCCACCTGGAGACCTGTGTCTGTCCCAGCAGCCCCTCCCCGCGTCCTCCCCGCCGGGCGGTCAGGCCCCTCTGTGCATGGCTCTGGGCAGCCTGCACGCCCAGGAGAGGTGGTGCGGCGCCACGTGGCTGCGGGGGGCCTCTGGAGCTGGGCTGCCGGCCTCCGGATCCGGTCATGCTGTGACTTGTCTGCTCCCATGGTGTCGCCAGACCCCAGGAAGTGTGTGCAGAAGGAGTAGGGGGACTGTTGTCCACACGGCCGCCTCACTGCACGGCTGTCGCTGGAGGGTAGGATCCCCCGTGTGACTGCACTGGGTTCATTTCCACTCTCCTGCCACAGCCACCGACTAATACTTTATTTTATTTAAATTCAATTAGCCAACATGTAACACCCAGTGTTCATCACATCATGTGCCCTCCTTAATGACAAACTAATACTTTTGATGATGACTCTATTTTGCCCCGAAGGACTAGCAATTAGTGGTATATGTGCTAAGCCCCTGTTAGGGTTCCCTGGCCCGGTCTCTCCTGGGTCAGTACCATGCCGAAAATTGTCCCCCCAATCTCATCCTCTCCCTCCTGCTTTGTCCCCACTTCTCCACCCCTCTTTCCTGTCCACATTTATTTAAGCTTTGGTTTTGGTGTTGGGTGATTGGGGGTCCAGAGGTGGAGGAGCCACCGCCCTGCCCCTGTGCTATGATCTTCTGGGACGACTAGTCATAGAGAGATGATCCCCACTGGTTTCCAACCCAGGCGTCAGAGCTGGAGAGAGTAGGAGAGAGCCCCGTGATGGTGTAGGCGGGGCCTGGGAAGGTTGGGGGGATAGAGGGATGAAGGGGAGAGGCCCGGCTACCCAAATTAGGAAGCGCAGGTGTACAGCAGGTTCCAGGCTCTGCTGAAAGTGCATGGCGGGCTCTGGGTTGTGCCAAATGTCACATTCTGGGTGGATGGTGACCTAAGTCTTATCTGTGCCTCTTTTCTGGTCTCTTGTGTGCCTCCCAGGGTCATTCTGAAGGTCAAATAAAACAGTGGCCGTGTAAAGGTCTCTCTAAATACAAAGGCCTGTACATAGTTTTGATTTTAAGAATCCTACCTTCCCATGTGAACGAAATTTTCTTGTTTAAACTTGTTTTCAAGTTGTGAAACTAAACTATGCGATTGAAAGAAGTTGAACCGTAAAATAAGATGAAATCAGAGAGGGAGACAAACTGTAAGAGACTCTCTAAGATACAAACTGAGGGTTACTGGAGGGGAGGGGGTGGGGGGACGAGGTGAAGGGGGGCACGTGCTATGATGAGCACTGGGTGTTATATAGACCGATGAGGGGACGCCTGGGTTGCTCAGCAGTTGAGAATCTGCCTTTGGCCCAGGGCATGATCCTGGGGTCCCGGGATCGAATCCCACGTCGGGCTCCCATCATGGAGCCTGCTTCTTTTTGCCTATGTCTCTGCCTCTCTCTCTCTGTGTGTGTCTCTCATGAATAAATAAGTAAAATCTTAAAAAAAAAAAAGCCTGTTGAGTCAGTGACCTCTACCTCTGAAACCAATAATACGCTATGTTAATTAATTGCATTTAAATTTGAAAAACTTTTTAAAAAAGCTGAGCCACAAGCTGATAAAATGTGGAATGTGGAATATGAAGAGTTTCCCTTGATTCCCAAATTCACCACTATGAACACTGCATATGCTGTAAAGACAGAAACATCTAGAAGGTTGAGAAAGCTCCAGCCAGACAGGCTGGGCTTGGCTCTGCCCACCACCCCTCGCTGGCCGTGTGCTCCTGGCGGGGCCCAGAGCTCTTGGAACCGTGGTTTTGCCAAGTTCACGTTGGGCTGAGAATCGTCTGTACCTCGCTGTGTTTGTGCGGGGATTAAATGGTCTTTACCGGGCCCAGCCTGACTGCAGGCAGTGTCAGCCAGGCCCGTGGCCGCCGTCCAGAGCCAGGGCGAGCATGTAGCGGAGCAGGCGTGAGTTGTGACTAGTCTTGGAAATGCCAAAAAAAATCATGACTCCTGTCATGATTCCAAGAGCGATTTCCGTGGCTTGTGAACAAGCTGTGCTGTTGGGCTTCCCCACTTTGCTTGCTGAAGCCATCTAACGTGTCCCGTTCGGCTTATTTCAAGTCACACTTTCCAGGTTTTAAAAAACACTGTGGTAAAATCCACATAACCTAAAACCATCGAGCCAGTGTCGAGCGGCCCATTGGGTGGCATGAGTACATTCAGAGCGTCGTGCAGCTGTCCTCACCCTCCACGTCCAGAGCGTCTCCAGATTTCCAAACTGAAACTCCGGCCCCGGCAAACAGTGACTCCCAGAGCCCTCCTCCGGAGTCCTGGCAACCCCTCACCTACCCATCCTACTTCCCATATCTATGAATTTACCCCCTGCGGGACTCCGTATTTGTCCTTGCAAAGGGCTTATTTCACCAAGCTGGATGGCTCAGCCACGTGGCACCGTGTGTCAGGATTTCCTTCCTTTCTAAGGCTGCACAATATTCTGTTGTCAGGAGGGACCACGTTGCACTTAGCCACCCATCCACATCGACAGGCACCGGGGCTGCTCCCACTGTTGGCTCTCAGTGAGCGCGGCTGCGGATGCAGGTGCTCATAGGCCTGTCCAGGCCCTGCTCTTCCTTCTGTCGGATGCCTGCCATTCGGGTACATCAGGCCCCTCTAGGTGCCAGTCCTGGCGTCAGGTGTGTGTGGGGGGAGGTGAGAGGGTGGATGGTGATTGTGACGCAGGCACCAGGCTTCAGGTCTGTGGAGGCCTGTCCACCAGGCTGCTCCCAAGACATTCTTGTCTGCACTTGAAGATGGCAGGAGCCCAGTGCCCACTAGCTCCAGCAAGGAGGGAGCTGGGAGCTGGGAGCTGGGAGCTGGGAGCTGGGAGGTCCTGTACCTGGGAAGGCAGGAGCTGCTGGCTCTGGGCCCTGCTGCATCTGGGGGTGGGGCTCTCTCTGCTTATCTCCCCACTTCCTGGGGAAGAAGTTCCTGGCTTTCCTTTCATCCTTGGGCTTCACTCTGCGGTCCTTCCAGGCAGCTGGGAAGCTGAGTGCCCAAGATCCAGGCTTCTGTATCCTCAGAACTTGGGGTCCCAGGGCAAGAGAGAGCTCCCTACACCCCTGGGTCCAGGCAGGCAATCCTAGGAATTTCTCAGGTCCAGTGCTGGGCCAGGAAGACAGAGGTTGGGCCAGCAGGCTCAGCCTCCTGCTGGACAGACAGACAGATAGCCCAGAGGCCCCAGGAGCAAAGAGGGAGAAGCAGGCGGGCAGGAAAAGCTTGGATGTCCTCATAAGGCACGTACAGCTTTGATGGCAGAGCCCAGACAAAATGAAAATGAAACACAAAACACAAAAATCTGCTGTGGGCTGCAGAGGCCCATAGGCTTTCATCTGGGGCAAACCCAAACCTACCGCGGTGAAGGGCTGGAGTGGAGGGAGCGCCTTCCCGAGGGCCTCCCTAAAGTTGATCATCCACAGGGATTTCTGTATGAAAACCTTTCCTGTTTTGGGTACAATATTTTCACTTTGGTTTGGCGGTGTGCAGACGCGGACTTCTGCCAACATCTCTCTGAGCAGAAGGGCCTCCCACTTCCTTTGCGAGCGTCCCCACAGGCTGTGCCCACCACGGTCGCCCTGGCCAGATTGTGGCCTGGGGCCCGGCTGGAGTCCAGATCTGACCAGGGCCTGGTGCCGGCTCTGCGCCCGGACTGCTGGTCCGCCTCTGAGGTGGAGGTCCTGGTGCGCGGCTCCCCGGGTGAGGGTCGAGTCCAAGGCCAACGAGAACGCTTGACAACCACAGGGCCATGACGAGGATCTGGAGTCCGATGATCGCTCCTTTCCCAGCAGGAGCTCCTCTGCCCCTCCTGGGGCTCTGGCTTCTGCAAACACACAGTCATCGGAGGAGCGAGGACAGGAGTTGGGGTGGTGGCAGCAGCGACGGGGGCGTGGATGGAGGGCGGTCTCATCCGGGGACTGTGTTAGGGTTACTCTGGTTTAGAAGGAAGGGTGAGGCAGGACCTGGGGGCGGTGGTGCCTCGGCTGAGCCACCAGAGGCCTCGCCCTCTGGGTGAAACAGGGACCATGGATGGCATCTTTAAAAAAACTAACAGCATTGTTGAGATATAATTCTCACGCTGTAACCCACTCATTGTCTAGGCAGTTAAATGGATTTTATTCACAGAGCTGTGCACCCACAACCACGGTCCATTTTCGAACATTTTCATCTGGTCAAAAGGAACCTGGTGCTTTCAGCTGTCACCCTTGTCTCTCCCATTCCCCCTCTGTGGCCCTAAGCGGCCACTCGTCTCCTTTCCGTGTCTCTGGATTTCCATTCTGGACGTCACGCACCAACGGAATCCCCAGTACATGGCCTTCTGGGGCTCCTTCCACCGAGCATTGTGTTGTTGGGGCTCACCCGTGTGTGCTGCGGCTTGGTTGCTCCCGGTGGCTGCGCATCGTGCCCCAGTGTGGATACACCACATGCGGCTCGTGCCTTCAGGTGTTTGGCTATTGTAAGCGGCGCCGCTAGGAACACGCATACGCAGATCGCCACGTGGTCGACGTTGCTCCGACTGGAGGAGGGACAGGTCAGTGGTTCTCGTTAAAGTTTGTGCTTTCATCACGTTGGTGCAGGAGCAAGGGGTTGTGGGCCTTAAACTCACGAGCGGAGGCCAGGGGGCTGGCCTGGTGGGCCTGGTGAGGGTGGGGAGCTGTCGACCCCTGCGGAACTCTCTGCTTTAACGTTGAAATAGTTTCAGGAGAGCTGAAGGTCAGCTTCCCCTAATGTTAACATCAAGCCTCATTTTTCAGAATAATTAGTTTAGAAATTTAATAAGTAACTTGTGTACATAGCTCAAAATTCAGAATGCGCAAAAGGCGTGCCCTGAGAGGCCAGCCTCCCTCCCAGCCTGCCTCTCTTGGGGCTCTTCCCGGGAGGCGGGCATGGCCGGCCCCAGTTTCAGGTCTCCCGCTGACCCTGGCAGTCTTGCCCTTGCCTGGGAGTAGGGTTGCCAGGTAGGACACAGCGCTCCAAGTTACATCTGAATCCCAGATAAACAGTGAATAAATACTTTTTTTTTTAAAGTATATCTCAAATAATGTATGGGACATACTTACACTAAAAAAAATTATTTGTTGTTTAATCTGAAATCCAAATTTAACTGGGTGTCCTACATTTTCGTGTGCTAACACTGGCAAGCCTGCCAAGGAGAGAAAGAGGCCCATGAGAGATTCGGCTTCAAGAATAAAACAAGTGACTCACAGGCAAAGCTGCTTCTGGGCAGTATTTGTGTTCCTGCGGATTTTTGTTTGGGTTATTTTATCCACATCTAGCAAATTGTTTCTACATATCTCATCTTATTTTCCATGTGTTCATTCCTTTATTCAGCCCAAGAAGCCTCCCGTGTTCCAGCCTGGGGAAAGGCGAGACAGCGAGCCCCACGCCGCGGCTCTTCCTCAGGTGCTGAGAGGGCCCCCCACCAGCAGGGCGGCCCCCCCCACCCCGACCCCGCACACCCTCTCTTGCTGCCCCTCAAAGCGTCAGCCCCTGAGACCCGGCCCCGTGTGCCCAGGCGCTGCCTGATCGCTGCTGCGCAGAGCAAGGTCTAGGACACAGCAAGCTTTCCACTGATATTGTTAAGTGAGTCGGAGAATGTGCACCAGGAGTTAACAGTGTCATGTGACACTCAGCGTGGCGATGGGCGAATGCCCCACCCCCCCATGCAAAGCACCCCTTTCTTGGGTAATTTCGTGCGATACCTTTGCCGGGGGATGTGTTTCTGCCAGCTTGCATCTCTCAGGGATATGACAACAGCTCGGGTTCTCTTGTCATTTTGTCGTGAACACGTCTGCTGTGCCGGCGGATTCCGGAATCTCACCCAGGCAAACGTGTCCTTGTGGGGGCCCTGGAGGCGTCATGCCCTCCTGGGTCGTCCCCTCCTCTCCCCTCCTGGGGTGCCAGAATGACCCTTCTCTGCACATGCACGGAGTGTGTGACTTTGCTGGGGACATGGACTGTGCCTTGGGCATGACATGAGGTGGCCTGGGAGAGTGGCCCACGCTGCCCCTCGCCTGAGACCAGCACCAGGTCACCCCGATTCTCCCTGGCAGGGTGCCCTTCCGCGTGTTGAGTGCTTGGTCAGCCGCTGTGTTCTCAGCTGGAACTTGGCAGACGTCACCTTGACGTGTGTGTGTGTGTGTGTGTGTGTGTGTGTGTGTTTGTGTGTGCGCGCTTGTGCGGAGCTTTTGGGGGAAATGAGAATCTGGCAGTGATGCGGCCAAGTAGGATTTTTATGGGGTGTGTCCCGTGTGGGGCCCTGGCTGTACCTCCTGCAGGCCAGCAAGCTCCATCCAGGCCCCTTTCCCTCCACCTGGTCCGCACTGCTGGCCACACCCGGGGTCCGAAACCAGGCTCTCTGTAGATTAAGTGAAAACCAGGACGTGTGGAGCTGGCAGCCAGCCTGGGGACATGGGAAGGGCTTTTATTTGGGAGGGGGTGACTGCTGCTCTCTCAGTAAAGTGGACGAGCTAAATGGCGTCCATAGTCCTGCAGGCAGAAAGTCCTGCAGGATCATGACCTGTTGTCCCCGTGGCCCCCATTCCAGGGAGACAGGGACTCTTTAGCTCCTTTTTTTGTCTGTCCAGTGTCCCTGACTTTTGGGGACTCCTGCGCCCTTCCCCGTGACCCAGTGGGGCTGCCAGTGGAGGGGGCATGGCTTTTCTGCTACAGGGTGGGCACAAGTCCCCACAGGCAGCTCCAAGCGTCCGTAGCCGTGCATGCGGTGGTTGGGCCAGGGCTGAGCGCAGGACCGAACAGGGCAGTATCTCTGTCCTGAGATGTGGATATTGAGGCTCAGAGAGGTTAAGCGACCTGCCTTAAGGCACACAGCTAGAGCAGAAGCAGGTGGCCCCCGGGGCTGCGGCACCTGCAGGGGAAGAGCAGGAGGTGCAAGCCTGGCCTCAGCAGGGTGGGAGCAGTGGTGGGATTCTGACTCCGACCTAAGGCCCTGAAAGTGGGAGATGTGGGGGTGGCACGTGGGACCTCCAGACACAACCAGAACCTTCTGTTAGAGACAGAGGCGTCCTGGCAGCTCCCAGGGGCTGAGGAGGGTTTGGGCTGTGGGTGAGGGTTGTTGGAGGCTGCTGGAGTCACTGGCCCAGATCCCGGTGGCTCCCAGGGACCACGGGAGGTGGCTGAGCGGGAGAGGAGAGGCCAGCCCTGCCTTGCCCAGCCCTGCCTGCGTGATGACACGGGAGAGAAACTGGCCGCTGGGCCGGTTCCCGGGGCCACAGCCAGGCCGCCCTGGTGGGGTGGAGATGGGCATGGGAACGTGTAGGGGAGAGGGTGTGTGAGCGTGTGCAGTGTGCGTGTCCATGTGCGCACGTGTGTGAGCTGTGTGCAAACTGGGCATGCAGGGGGAGTGAACACAGAGGCGCTGACCCGGCAGGGCTGCAGGGGAGATCCTGGAGGGGTAATGGCAGGACAGCAGGAGAAACTGAGGCAGGCTTCAGGCAAGTACCGTGTTAGGATCTCTCTGATGGTGGCCTGGGAGGGGGATGAGGGGGAGCGGGGACAGGGCTCTGGACGGAGAAGACCGCCCAGTTCTGTCTACCCGTGGGCAAAGGCCCCTCCAGCAGCCCAGGGAAGACGGTGGGGGCAGGAGCACCTTCGGGGGGAGGGCTGAGAATCTCCCAAACGGGGAGCCTCCTGAGGCAGAGGCCTTGGCACAGGCCTGCCCGGAATTTAAACTTGGGAGTAGATCAGACAATCGGGCCTCGGGCCTGAGGCTGCTCTAAACCCTGCCCGCAGCCAGGGGAGCCGGTGGGGGGATTTCTGCCCAAGGAATGTTCCCGGCCCGACCACAGGGCCGCTCGGCCAGGCCGTCCTGCTCAGCCCTCCCCACCGGGCCCCTCCTCCAGCCCGGGGCCTGGGCTGGGCACCAGGACAAGGGTGCCTGGGGACAAGCCGGGGAGGCTGAGGCAGAGTCAGAGGACGGAGGGTGGCCGGGGAGGGGCTGCCGTGGAAGCCCAGGCGGCCTGTTTCACCATGTCCGGGGCTTTGGGGCGCCAGACTACCCGCCGGGGCCGGGGCTTTGTTCAGCTCACTCCTTGCACGGCCCAGGAGGCTGGTGGCCTTGCTGTGCTGTATGCTGGCCTCTCCTCCCGCCCCCTCCCCCGAGCTTTCTCAGCCCTCCCCCACCACTGCCCAGCCCCCGCCACGGCCACACAGCTGGAAGGGGATGGGTTGTCTACCCAATATTCCCTCTGCACTTTACATCAGCCAGAACCCCGTTTTTGTGTTGGGTGGCAGTGTGCCCTGATAAAGGACAGACTCCCAGGCTCTCATGCAGTGTGGGTGGCCATGTGGTGCACTGCTGCCCTTGAGAGCTGAGTGGATTTCTGGGACACACTCAGACTTTGCTCTCCTGCCTGGAATGGTGATGTGATGCCTGGTGTCCTGGCAGCCCTCTTGTGAATGCAAGGAGGGAAACTATGTGCTGAGGATCCTAGAGCAAGAAGATAGGAAAAGCCTCGGTCCCTGAACAAATTCTGGAAGTTCCTAATGAGCCCTGGACTGCCACTATCTAGCCTGCTTGTCCAAAAGGTGGTGGGAGAGTCTTCTAGAGCCTTCCAGTGGATGGAACAGCCCGTGAAAAGGAATGGAGATTAGAACATAGCTGGAGAGTCTGGGGGATGGGATGCATCCCCTTATTCTTTCTGGCTCTTTGCCTGAGTCATTCTGCTCTGTTCCCTCTGGCCCTTGCTCTCCCTGACGGAGGCCTGTCTCTGTGCCAACCCCTCTCCTCCTCTCCCTCCATGCACTGCCAGGCTTGCATGTAGCCTGCCTGTACCCTTGGCCCTGGGACCTATCCCTCCTGGTCAGATCTGGTCCCTGACTGCTTCTGGTCCCTTGTGTGGCCCTGGGACTTCTTCCTGAGTCTGTGTAGAGCCTCGTTCCCCAAAGTGCTCACAACAGACAGCTTCCACCACATTCCTTGGGGTGCAAGTGATACATCTTGGTGCCCCAGGCTGGGCTTCCCTGGGAGCCAACTCCAAGGTGGAGAGTTGCGTGCCAGTGGTTTAGGGAGTGCCCTTGGGACCCAGGTCCTGGAAACAGAGGGGAAGGAAGCAGATTCAGCAGAGGAGGGCGTCCAGCTGAGATGCAGGTCCAAGGCAGCCCTACTCGGCCCTATGGAGAGCTTCAGAGCCAAAAGGCCCTTCCGAGTTGTGAAGTGTTGGGTCAAAATGGTGGGGTCCTCCCACCCCAACCTGATTCATGTCAGATGCAGCTGCCCCTGGAAGGATGTGGTCCAGGTGTAGAGCCTCCCAGCTGAGGCCTCCTGAAGGGGTGGGAGTTGAAGTCCCACAGGAGAGCTGTGAACTGAGGACCCAGCCCATCTCTGAGGACACAGAGGGAGAGGCCTGGCTGGTGGTGATGGCGACCAAGCATCCTACCTCCAGGGTCTCCCCAGCGCTGGGAGGGCCAGTGCTTTTTACCCCACGCTGACACGGAAGTGAACAGCCATGTGGGGCTGATGCCCACTCCTTCTCCATGCCTCTTGAGAGAAGCTGCCAGTCACAATCCACTTGGGGAGGTGTTTCTCTCTGGAGCTTGGTGTCTTGAATTATCTCAGGACAAAGGTGACCAGGCCAGGGCCAGGGCAGTGGCGAGCCGCAGGGCAGGAGACTCTGAGTCTTCAGGCTTTGAGCCCAAGCTTAGACAAGAATGTGGATGGTGGACACATGCACATGAAATGGACTTGAGGGTAGCCTGGGTGGCTCAGCGGTTTGGCACCACCTTCAGCCCAGGGCGTGATCCTGGAGACCCGGGATCGAGTCCCACGTTGGGCTCCCCCCATGGAGCCTGCTTCTCCCTCTGCCTGTGTCTCTGCCTCTCTCTCTGTCTCTCATAAATAAATAAAATCCTTAAAAAAAAAAACAAAACCTAGACATTAAAAAAAGAAAAAAAGAAATGGACTTGAAGGTTTCTAGGTTTTTGAGGGAATTAGATTGCCGAGAGGCCCTGAACCTGTCTGTTCTACCCCCAAGGCTGTCCCTAGCTCCTCAGCTGCGCCAGGAGGAGGTGGGCGGTGAAGGGGGTCAGCCCCCGGAATGAACAGCCTTCTCTTCAATGCCCTACTCAGAGGTCAACATGGAGATTTGTGGGCCAGCAGATCCCCTCTCCATTGTACCCTGGACCTGGGCCGTGGAGAACAATTGAAGATGGCATGTTTCCCGGGGGCAGGATGGGGGTGGCCAGATGGCCAACCAAGGAAGCCGACTGCTCGGGCTTGACAGTTGCCATGAACCGTGTGGGTTTCCTGTTTGGGGTGCTGTAACTGGGGCTGCTCCTGTGACCACAAACCCCACAGCATGTCCTGGTGACACCAAGCGTCTTGCAGTGCAGCTGCCCTTCCAAGCCAGTGCTCATCCCTGCCTCGGTTCCTCTCCTGTGGTTACTCCATCTTCCTGGAACATCACCTGACTTTCTCTCATACTTGTCATTCAAGGTTCCACATGTCACCTCCTCCCAGAAGCCCTCTCTAACTGCTTACGATTTCCTCTGAGCTCCAAGTATACCTCCAACCAAGCCATTGTTGTACCATGGTGCCATTATGTGTCAGTCAGCTAATGCTGCAATGATGGTGTGTAACAAATTACCCCCATGTTTGGTGGCGTACTACAGGAAATCCTGATTTTATTGCTCATGGACCTTTAGGATGGCTACAGCAAGTCTGGGCCAGCAGGGTTTGACTCCAGGCCTTGGGTTGGTTTCAGGTCTCCTCTGTATGTCTTGTGCTGGGTACCAGGCTCATGATGGATCACCAGAGCACAAGAGGCCAGGTCTCACAATGCAAGTGCATTTAAGGCCTCTGCTTGCATGACATCTCTGACACACCGTTGCCCCCAGCTGAGGTCCGTGGGGCAGGCAGTGTCCTCCAGCTTGTGCTGTGTCTGTGTCATTTCCACTGGACTGTGGGCTTCTTGAGGCCTGTGTCTGAGTCTTGTGCCGTCTGGGTGCCAGTGAAGAGTGGGTGCGCTCCGAGTCTGTGAAGAACAGAGCCCGCCGCCTGGGGCCGCCTGCTGCCCTCACCAGTGCTGTGGCAGGCCACACAAGACCCTGTCCCCTGGGGGCGTCTTTAATGAAGTCCTGTCCCCTCTTCCCCACACATCTGATTGCTCTAAGTCCCTCTGGTGGACTACCCCTCTGATCTAAGGAAGGAAATCCGTCCTCCTGCTGGGGAAAGGAGTCAGAGGTTTACTTTCTCTGACCAGCACATAGTGGGGTCGTGCACGCAGCAGGTGCTTTGTCAGCACTGGCCCCTGAAAGGCGGACTGGGGGATGGAGTGTCATGTAGTCCAGGCAGGCCACCAGCGGGCAGTGCGGCAGTGCCCAGCATGTGTGCACTTAGCTGGCACTCAGGGCACCACTCTCCATCCCTCTGATGGCGCACCTCAGAGCAGAACCCCTCCCAGGCCCCTGCCCCCCCTCTTTCCCTGCTCCCACCCTGCTGGCTCACCCCCACCCTGGCCTCCTTCCCTGCTTGGTGGCTGTGCGCCTTCCTTCTGAGCGCATTGCTTCTCCTGAATGCCGAGAGTCAGGGAACATCCTTGCCAAGAATGCAGGCTGGAAACCAGAGGGTTTTTTTTTTTTTTTAAAGATTTTATTTATTTATTCATGAGAGACACAGAGAGAGAGAGAGAGAGAGAGAGGCAGAGACACAGGCAGAGGGAGAAGCAGGCTCCCCATAGGGAACCCAATACAGGACTCCATCCCAGGACCTCAGGATCACAACCTGAACCAAAGACAGACATTCCACCACTGAGCCACCCAAGTGTCCCGAGATGTTTCTTTCAAGAGAGAAGAGGATTTAAAAATCTTGGCCCGAGGGGTACTTAGGTAGCTCAGTGGAGGAGTGTCTGCTATTGGCTTAGGGTGTGATCCCGGAGTCCTGGGATTGAGTCCTGCACTGGGCTGCCTGCGAAGAGCCTGCTTCTCTCTCTGCCCTCTCTCTGTGTCTCTTATGAATAAATAAATTAAAAAATCTAAAAAAAACCAAAACCAAAAAAAAAACTCTTGGCCCGAGAGTTTTGTGAATAGCAAATCTTTCCTTGCAAGTTAGTTTCTTTCTAGTTCCCCAATTTGAGATGAGTTTAAAAGGGAGATTTGTTGGGGGCTTGAAGGGGTCTTTCTTTTGACCTGCGGCTTTGCCCTCACCTCTGAGCCATGGTGGGCTTTTCCCCTTTTAGGGAAAGACCTTTCCCTACTCTAAATGCCCGTGGCTCCTACTCCCGCTTTGGTGTGCTGTGTAAATGTCTCCTTCTCCGTGAAGCCTCCCGGATCACTTCAGCCTCTCTCTGCCCTCAGTGCTCACTGGTGAGGGCAAGTGAGTGCACTTAGAATCAGACAGCACTGGGTTTAAGTCCAGGCCCTGCCAGCACTGTGAGCTTCAGCAAGTCCCCCAGCATCCTTGGGCCTCAGTTCCCTCTGATGATGGTGATGGTGATGGTGAGAGCAGCCCTTCCCTCAGGGGGTCACTGAAAGAATCCAACCACACCTATCTCCAGAGCATCTGGCCATGGCAGGTGGCAAAAACTGTTGCTTCTCCATCGTGTCCCTGGGTTTCTGCAAAAGTCTCATGCCTTCCACACCCAGAGCAGCTTGCTCAGGCTGAGGAGATGTTCGCAGTGAGCCAAGCACAGGGTGTCCCGGCAGCCTCCCTCTGCTGCAGCCACCTGTGGAAGCAGAGGTTTTTGGACTCTGCCTCCCCGGCCAGGGTTTGGGATCTCTCCCGTGGTTTTTGAGACCCTAGCAAAGTTTGATCTTTCCCTCTCCCTGCTCCCGCAGAGCTGTAAAGTTTCTTCAGCTTTCTGTATTGCACATGGACAGAGATTGTCTTCTGGCAAAGGCTTTATTTAAATTAATGTACCATAAAAAGATGGAATGTCACTTATCTGCCGTGGCAGCTGTGAGATGAGACAGCTTTAAAGCTAGTGACCTGGTCACTGGGTTTTAAGAATCGCAGAAACATTTTGCTGGTCCGTGTAGGGGTCTGTCCCTTCCTGGAGCAGCGTGGGTGAGTCTGGCAGGATCATACCTGGGTGCTAACTCACTCCTAACTTGGGGCGGTGGGACACGGGGAAACAGTCCGGGTTTGGTCCCTCTGAATTCCTGCTGTGCTCCTGACCAGCTGGGGGCTGTGACAGTCACTTCCCTGATTCGTGCTCCAGGCCTCATCTGGAAAACAGAGCACCCTCTCCCTGGGAGATGCTGAGATGGCACCAGCCCTGGCCGGCTTGAGGTAGAAGCTTGGAGGATGCCAGGCCCTTCTCTGGGACCTCTAACTACCTCATCCAGATAAACTCCCTAAAGTGACAGTTTCATCAGATGACTCTTTTGGTCAAAATGTTGTGACTTTATTTTTTTTTAAGTAGGCTCCATGAGCAGTGCGGAGCCCAACATGGGGCTTGAACTCATGACCCTGAGATAAAGACCTGAGCTGAGATCAAGAGTCAGATGCTCAACCCACTGAATCACCCAGGTGACCCCAAATCTCATGACTTAAAAATACAGTCAACATTCTTCCGCTTGGCATTCAAGTCGCCTGGGATCTGAGCCCCGCTGTGCCCTGTGTTCCCACCCATGTAGGGGTGCTTATCTCTTGGAGGCCCAGCCTCTGTTTCACCTTCTCTCTCATTTCTGTCTCCAAATACTCCTTCATTCCTGTCTTGAGGCCCTTGCTCATTGGCAGGCAGGCCTGAGCAATGACCCTCCTCTCTATTATTAGGGTTCTAAGCTGCAAGTAACCGAGACCAGCTGTGGCTGGTTGTTGGTTTTTATTGTGTGTGTGTGTGCTTTTTTTTTTTTTTTTAGATTTTTATTAATGTATTTGAGAGAGAGCTCGTGAGGAAGCACAAGTAGGGGGAGGAACAGAGGGAGAGGGAGAAGCTGACTCCTTGCTGAGCAGGGAACCCCACGTGGAGCTCGATCCCAGGACTCCAGGATCACCACCTGAGCCGAAGGCAGATGCTTAACCCACTGGGCTACCCAGGGGCCCCTCAACTCTGGTTGTTTTAAGCAGAAAATGAGTTTGCTAAAAAAGGAGAGTGAACAGCCATGGGATTCCTGGAGAACAAGTCTGCGAGGCAGTCGGCGGGGCACCTTTGGCTGAAAGCAACAGCAAATCCGACTCAGAGTGATTAAGACCACAAGGAAATTCACAGTTCCCTGCAACACGCTGCATCCGAGGGCAGGGCAGCCCCGGGATGGTTCAATCAGGGGCTCTGCGATGGACGCCCAGGGCCCAGGCTTTCCATCTCTCTGCTCCGCCCGGCCTCCTGGTGGGCGCAGGGGGCTGCGGTGCCATGTGCAGATGCAGAGTGGAGCCAATGAGTAGGGGTTGAGGTAGGGGTAGGGGTAGGGGGTAGAGGCAGGCATTAAGCATAGGGCGTAGGGGTAGAGGGTAGGGGGTAGGGCTGGAGCTAGTCGGTCCTGGGGTGTAGAGGAACTGACAGCAGCCCCTGGGCAGCTCCCTTATTCTCATTGGCCAGACGGGCATCAGGTGCCTGTGCGTCCACCACTCATCGGCGGGCTGTGGGCCAATCGGACTTTTGTGTGCAGCAGGTGCGCTTGCAGGCAGGTGCCGCACCTCCGGAAGCAGGTTGGGCAAGACCTCGTGAAGGTGCGTGTGCAGGGGTCTCACCCTGCAGCAGGAGCCTCGGGCTGGGTGTCCTAGCAGCTCCTGGGCGCCACCCCGGGGCCCCTTACTTACACGCCGGAGCTGGTGACTTCAATGACGTGGTATTAAGAGACGGGATAGGTTGGAAAGGCCATGAAGTACTGAAGGATGTTTACTGCTTCAAATCAAAAAACATAAAATACGTAGGTTTTGGCGGTGCCTGCGGACGACAGCAGTCCGCCTGGGAAGGAGAGCCGGGGAGGTTGCAGCCCGGGCTGCAGTGGGGCAGACCCTCCCTGCTGGGCTCTCATTTCCACCTGCCCCACATGGGTGGGTGTGAGGATCCAGATCCAGGGAGGCAGGCACAGTGAGTCTGCAGGTGCGACCTCTGTCCCCCCGCCCCTGCCAGGGTGGGACTCTCAGAGCTCCCCTCCCAGGTGGCTCCACCAGGCTCCACCTCCAGGCCTTTTGAGGGGTGGTCACTCCTGCTTCTCGCCTCTCCTGGGTGTGAAGCACCATCCGATGTCCAATCCCTCCCTGAAAGGGCCTCCCTCCAGGGACCAAACCTTTCTCATCCTTCAAGACCTAGTTCAAAGATCATATTCTCTGTGACATTGTCACCAACTGAACAAAGCCCTGAAGGAGGTGGGAGCCAGCCCTGCTGTGCCAGCGGGAGCGGATTCCTGGTAGAGGGACAGCAGGTGCAAAGGCCCTAAGGCAGAGGAGTGTCAGCGGTGTTTCTGGAACAGTGAGCAGAACAGTGTAGCTGGAGCAGAGAGGGGAATGGGGGGAGAAGGGCTCACGAGATGGGGTCAGGGTAGTATCGGTTGTGGGGTCTGGTAAGGACCTGGCTTGCATGCTGCTGCGATGAGAGAGACTGGTCTGACCTTGGGATTCAAGGGATCACTTCGGCTGCTGAGTTGACAACAGATTGTAAGAAGCAGTTAGGAGGTGAGGATGGAGCCAAGCCCTTGGCTGGCATGCATGGCTTTGCAGCTGCAGGGCCCCAGGCTCCTCTCCAGCATCATGTCCCGCCTGTCCTCTGTCCCTCAGCATCTTCGTGCATGTGGTGACTGTGCCTCGGTGAGAGCCACTCAGGGGATCACCGTGTGTCACCGTCCTTCCTGGCCTTAGGACCTGGTGAACTTCGGCCTTTGAGGTGGGGTGGACGCCCCTTCCCTGATGAAGTCTCAGCTTCTGTGCCTCGGATGGCACACTCACCATTCCCTACTCTTAGTGTTCCAGAACTTTCCGTGTCTCTCTGCCACTGTGTACCATAATAGCAGTGACCCTTGACCGAGCATTTCCCACGATCGGGTCCTATTTGACTCTGAAACAGTCACACAGGGTAGGTCCCACCACTGTCCCCATTTCACATACAGGAGAACTGAGGCTCAGACCACCTGTGGAGGGGCACACAGCCCACAGGTGGCCAAAGCCTCAGACACCGTGTGTGTGCTTCCTCTGCAAGGCTAGGGGCTTCAGGGGCAGAGGCCTGGCCCCATTCATCTCTGGGGCCCTCTGTGGCCTGGTGGATGTGGATGTCAAGTGGGCAGCCTGTCTTTGGGTGTCAGGGCTAGAAGCATTCCCCGCTGAGCCTTGTTCTTGCTGCGCTGGAGCAGATGGAGCTGTGTTCTTGCTTCTTTGTGTGACCTCTATCACATAGCACCTTCTAGCAATCTATTGGCTTTACTTATCTTGTTTACCATCTCTCCCTTAGAATAGGGCTTCTCCACCCTGGTGCTCCTGGCATTTGGGGCGGGATAACTCTCTGCTTGGGGCTATCCTGTGCATTAAAGATTTTAGTGGCATCTCTGCTGTCCACTCAGTGGGTGCCAGTAGCACCCTGACCCCCAGGGTTATGAAAATAAAAAATGTCTCCAGACACTGCCAGGTGTCCTTGGGGGCATGAAACTGCTCCTGGTAGAGAACCATGACCTTAAAACATCAGCTCCATGGGGAACAGGGAATCTGGCCTGTTTTGTTCACTGTGGTGTTTGTTCATTCTGCCCTGCGCACCCCACTCCCCCCCGCCCAAGGGCAGGGCCTGGAACATGGAGGGTGCTAAATGCTTGTCGAGTGTTGCTGAGAGAGTGGAATGCTTCCTCGATCCTGTGCAGGGACAGTGGGTGCTGAGGTCCCATTTCCCAGGTGAGGGGAATGAGGCTTGGGAGGGTGGAGCCTGCTGCAGGTAAGAGTGTGGGAAGGAGGTGCTAGGAGCAGGTCCCAGGGGCCCAGTACAGGGAGAGCCTTCAGTGACCCGATGCCGGGAACAGAGGGACCACGGGAGAAGGTGAATGTAGGAGTCTCATCCTAGTTCTTGTATAGATGGTGTAGCTGGGCAGAGTGTGCAGAGTTATCAGGAAAGGGGCCCCGTCGCAGGACTACTCAGCCACCTGCAGCATCACGGGGGACCCCGGGGCACGATGCTAGGTGACATCAGCCAGAGAAAGACAAACCCTGCACGGTATCACTTGTACATGGAATTGAAAACAAAGACAAACTCCTAGAAACAGAAGGGTGGTTGGCGGGGTTAGGGGTGGGGGAAGGGGGTTGGTCAAAGGCATGACTTCTGGGCTGTCAGGTGAACAAGGCCTGAAGACCTCATGTAAAAACTGGTGACTGGAGCTGCTAACTCCGTACTGTGACTCTACACTGTACGATTGATCTTTGCTGGGAGTAGAGCTTCAGTGTTCTTGCACACGGAAAGATAGGTGAGGTGATGATGTGCTAGTCGGTCAGGCGGGGGAGTGGGGAGCCCTTCCGGCGTGAGTCTGTGTATCCCATCAGCGCAGCACACTCTTTAAATATCTTGTCCGTTCTGCCTCGACAAAGCTGAACAAACCCCCCACATCGAGTGGAGGTTTCGGGGGGATGCTGGTGTGTGCAGCCTGGGATGGGTTTGCACCTGCCTGGTTGGTACAAAGCCCCCCTGCGCCCTGGCTGGAGGTGCAGGGCCCTCAGAGAGAGCCACCTGGCTGCCTGAAGGGCTGGTTGGCCACAGGGGCCCCACGCTGATGGACGAGTTCAGGGAGACAGGCTGTAGTCAATCCGAAGCAACTTGGGGCCTGATTTGAAATTCAAATCCTGGCTAAACAGAAAATTAATATGAATTTCGTATTCTGTGATTCTCACAGACTGAGCTGCGTGTGTGCCAGGCCGGCCTGGGGCGCTGCGGGCTTCATGGCGTGGGACCTCCGGCTGCCTCTCCGCCCCGCCCCACCGCAGCCCCACGCCCCAGAACCGAGGGTGCTGGAGGAGAACAGCTGCTCTCTCCAGATGTTTCTCCTGCAGGGAAATGACAAAACAGAACAGAGAAATGACTGGGGCCAGCCTCCCCTGGCAGAGGTAAAATGGGACTTCTGGAATGGGGGGTCCCGGGTGGTGTTGCCAATACTGCTGGCATTTCAGAGCTGCCTGGAGGTCTGCCTTTGAACCCGGGCAGGGGCTCTGGGGCACAGGGAGGAAGAGGCACGGGTGGTACAGTGGGCCCAGGGGCCACCTGTACTCTGAAGATGGGGGAGGCTCTTGGAGCCCTGCCCCCGCATCTCATGAATGGCATGTCCGCCACCATCACGGCAGGAGCCCGAGTATAGCCTGGCTCTGCAGTCCCTGTGCTGCTCCTTCCTGCAGTGGGACCAGGCTGTGCCCAGGACTCCACCCCCAGCCTCGTCCTCCACCCCTTTCCACCAACCCCACATGGAGCACCAGCCACTTTTACACTCCATAACCATCGATGGCTCACTATTGCCCTAGAGGCATTAAGGCCTGGGCTTGTTGGGGGTGGTGGGGTGGGATGGGGGTGTCAAAGCCTGGCTCAATCAGCATATTAATCTAGTGGCCTTGGACAAGTTTCTTTGTCTCTTTGTGCCTCAGTTTCTCCATCTGTGCTGGATGATAAGATCACTCACCTCCTAGGTTTGTTGGCGAGTCAGGTGCACAGGTGTGTGAGGCACCAGGATACTGCTGGGCCTGAGCTGGGGTCCGTCCACCTCCTCTGTGTCCTCCCGTGGCCCGCCTCTGCACACTCTGCGCAGGGCCTGGGACCTCTGGCCTGCTCTTTCCTGTGAGCAGCTCTGTGCAGCCTTCACACCTGCTCCCCCCTCTGCCTGCCTTCCCCAGTGAGCCTGAGCCTCATGCATCCTTCCAGCTCCTGTCCCAGGAAGCACCTGGCCCTGCAGGCGGCCAGGCGTCTCCTATCCCTGCACCAGCCGTCCTGGTGCGTGGCTCTCATCAAACGGCCGGCACTCTGCCTTCTGTGCCCATCAGACTGTGGGCTCCGTGGGGGCTGGGCTGGCCCAAGTTTGTCTTTCCCATCACTGCTCCTCGCCTGGCCCTCCACTGTTTGGCAGGTCTCTCTACTTGTCCCCTCCAGCCTGGCTCAGCCCTGCTGATCTTCAGAGGGCACCCACCAAGGGTGGAGTGCTTCTGAGCCTCCTGGAAGCCCACAGTGTTGCCAGGCCCGCAGCTGGGGGATTTTGGCTGGGAACCTCTGACTAGGGCTCCTCAACGTTGGCCTTGCTCCCTGGGCCCAGCGACAGAGGGTTGGGTGTCCCCTCGGGTCCAGGTGTGGCTCTGGGCTCTGTCTTGGGCTCCGGGTGGGAGCTGCAGCCTTCTAATGGACCGTGGTCACCTTCGTTACTGCGATGAGGCCATGTTGGTGCACGTGAGGTGCTGCTTCTGAAACAGGGTTGTCAAGATGCTCTGTGAAGCAGGGTCCCGAGCCCAGGGCTGCTTCCCCACCATCTGTCCCCACCAGCACCCTCCAGTGCCAGACATGTAGCAGGTGCTCACTGACGGATGGGTGGAGAGGTCAATGGGCTTTCCCCAGAAGCTGTCCTTGCTGAGTCTTACCCTGCCCAAGTGCCCCCCAGGTGGCATCTGGGCGCAGGGGGTGGGCACAGTTGGCACTGGCTGCCTACTGAGCTGAAGTGGCTGGACCCTGGCACGTGGGAATAGAGCTGACTCTGTTGGGGCACGGCCCCCTCTCCCCTCCGGTGTGTCTCTGGGCCGGGGGCCCCTGGGGCCGCTGACCGGCCTGCAGCCCTGCCTCTCACGGGGGTGACCATGGGAACTGCCAGCTGGCCAGTACTGGGTGTGTGGCCACAGGGAGGGTGGGGGGGCGCTGGCCATGTGTCGCTCATTTGTCTCTGCCCTGGCACCCCTCCCCGGCCTCCAGTACTGTATTTACGGCCTACTTGAGAGGCTTACTAAATTCTTCCTGGATCAGGCTCCATTTATCAGCCTTGTCCTCTCCTGTCCCGGCTTCCTCCTCCCCAGCCCTTTCAGGGAGTGGAAGGAAAATCTTTTTTTTTTTTAATTTTTTATTTATTTATGATAGAGAGAGAGAGAGAGAGAGAGAGAGAGAGAGGCAGAGACACAGGCAGAGGGAGAAGCAGGCTCCATGCACCGGGAGCCCGACGTGGGATTCGATCCCGGGTCTCCAGGATCGCGCCCTGGGCCAAAGGCAGGCGCCAAACCGCTGTGCCACCCAGGGATCCCCAGGAAAGTCATTTTTATTAACGGTCGTAATAGCAGTGACTTCTTGAGGCTCCCCTGTGCACCTTCTCTGCATCATCTGTTGCCATCCCCGACAGTCCTACAGGGCAGTCAAGAAGCCTGGTCATCCTGTTCACAGCACAGAAACAGAGAGGGTGTGGGCTCACACGATCTCACACAGCAAGGAGTCAGGGGCTCTGAGATTTAGACCCAGGCGTCCTGGTCCACCATCTGTGCTCTTCAGCCTCTGCGTCCCTGCTCTGCAACTGCGTTATTACCAGACAGAGGCCATGGCAAGGTGACGGAGTGCAAAGTCTCTCTCCCGAGGGAGTCACTCAGCAGGTGTCTCTGAGACCCTGGGCACTGGGGGCACAGGGATGATACCTGTCAAAAACACTTCATTTATCCATTCCATGTAAGGAAGGCGCTGTTACTAGTCCCATTTTACAAATGGGGACCCAGGCACAGGGGCATTCAGACACTTGATTAAGGTCACACCGCAAGGAAGCAGGGAAGACAAGGTTCGAGCCCAGCTGCTCCTGGTCTTGGAGACGTTTGCCATCTAGTTGGGAAGAGAAAGGAGTCTGGCCGTCACCCATGTGGTGCTGTAGGATCCCGAGGGAGCACTGAGGAATCTGAACATAGGGCCTGACAGGCCGCCCTAGGGAGGGATGGCCATCCCAGGAGGCGACGGTAGAAAGTTCTCCGTGTGGAGCCTGTGGCTGCCCAGTCGCCAGCAGTGATGCACGTACCCTGCAGACATGCCCCACTGCTACCTCGCTGGCCGCCGGGGACACAGTGTGAGTGGGCTTGGCCCTTGACCTCCAGGGCTCTTCTGGGGCCAGGGCAGTGGGAAGGGCAGGCCTGGCTGCCGACGACCTGTGCTGAGTCCCTGTGCGGAGCACTGGGCATAGAGTCCTCCAGTCCCCTGAGGACTGCCTGGTTCCTGGGTGGAGTGGGCTGGGAACCAGGTACTCCTGCTGTTGGGGATGAGGATGCTTTGGTGGCAGAGCCTGGGACTGAGGCCAAGAGGTGGCTGAGTCTTTGATGCTCCCGTCCCAGCACCTCCTCCATGCCCCAGGCGGTCCCGTGGTTCCCCTTTCCGCCCACTCCAGCCACCGCAGATTCGCTCCCCTATATTATCGTGTCTGATAGGATTCAGATGTGCCCTTTTAAAGTCATTCTTCAGGGCTCACGTGATTTCACCGCCCCCCCCCCTCCCCCCATTACCCTCTGTACACATCCAGGGCTCCGGGCTGAAGAGAAGGATAGGGAAGAAGAGTTCATGGTGGGGAGAAGGTGTTTGCGGAGGGGCAAAGAGTTTAGCACTTTTGTCACTCATGCACTATGTGACTCTGGACACATGACTTGACCACTGTGCATCGGGGCTCTGGGTTGGTGAAACCTACGGGTGTGGGGAATGTTGTTGGCTCCACTGTACAAAAATGTCCCAACTTGGGGTGCCTGGGTGGCTCAGTGGGTTAAGCGTCTGTCTTCAGCTCAGCTCATGATCCTGGGGTCCTGGGATCAAGCCCTGTGTCAGGCTCCCCACTCAGTGAGGAGTCTGGTTCTCCCTCTCCTTCTCCCCGCTCCCCCTGCTCATGCTCTCTCTATCTCAAATAAATAAATAGAATCTTAAAAAAAAAAGTCTAAACTTCTCTGTGTCTGAGAACCTGTGTTTGTGTTTATTCAATAGGGTCATATTAGTACATTAGTGGAACATCTCTCCTCTATCCTGGCGTCTGTGACCACTGCCCCTGCCCCCCGCTCAGCCCTTGGTATGGGATAGTGTTCTCCTGAATATCATACACATTCCGCGAGGTGCACATGATGCTGGGCTCAAGATGACAGCTTCGGGGAACAAGGGAGCTGCTTGGGCTGATGGAAATGCTCTCTTGACTGTGGAGATGGTTCCATGACCACATGTATTTGTTAAAATTTATACAACTGTACACTAAAAAGAGTGAGTTTAACTGTATGTGCATTATGCCTCAGTTAAAAATATTCTTCCGCGGGGCAGCCCCGGTGGCTCAGGGGTTTAGCGCTGCCTTTGGCCCAGGGCCTGATTCTGGAGACCCGGGATCGAGTCCCACGTCACGGAGCCTCCCTGCATGGAGCCTGCTTCTCCCTCTGCCTGTGTCTCTGCCTCTCTCTCTCTCTCTGTGTCTCTCGTGAATAAATAAATAAAATCTTAAAAAAAATTTTTTTCCGTGAAAGTCTTGTGCATATTTATTAGAGTTACTCCTAGATAGTTCGTATTTTTTTGTTGATATTATGCACGGTATCTTTTTAAAGTTACATTTTCTGTTTGTTGCTGGTGTTTATTTTATTTTAAAGGTTTTATTTATTTACTCATGAGGGACAGATAGAGAGAGAGAGAGAGAGAGAGGCAGAGACACAGGCCGAGGAAGAAGCAAGGCTCTATGCAGGGAGCCCGACGCGGACTCGATCCCAGGACCCCAGGATCCACCCTCGGCCGAAGGCAGGTGCTAAACCGCTGAGCCACCCAGGGATCCCCATTGCTGGTGTTTAGAAATGTAATTGATTTTTCTATATAGAGCTTACCTCCAAAAATAGTTTTGAATTCTCTTAATACTTTCAATAATTTGATTGTAGATTTCCTTTGGGTTTTCCGTGTAGATATGTTATTTGTGAGTAGAGGGAGTTTATGAATGTCTACTTTATTTCTTTTTCTCTCCTCATTGCACTGGCTAGGATGGCTAGGACAATGTAACAGGAGCAGGGAGTAGTGATTTCTTATTTTTGATGCTTTTTAGAGGGAAGATTTCTAGAGTTTTCACCCAGGAAGATTTACAATTGTTGTAGGCTTTTGGTAGATATACTTTTTCGAGTTAAGAAACTGTCTTTCTGTTTCTAGTTTACTAACATTTTTTAGTTTGTTTTGTTTCAATTAATCTTGTTGAGTTTCATCAAATTTTCTTCTGCATTACTGAGATGACCATGTTTCCTTCAACCTGACGGCATGCTTGCTGATGCACACTTAGGATTTCTATCATCAAATCATCTGTGCATTCCCGGGATAAACCACATCCATGATGTGGTTACATTTCACTTTTCCACTTACTTTGTACAGAGGCTGAGTTCTGATGCGAATATTTTGTTTAGCATTTTTCCATCTTTGTTCACGAGTGCAATTAGCTACATTTTCCTCCCTCATACAGTTTGTCTCTGTTTTTGGCATCAGTGTTGTACTGGTCTCAGAGATGGGAGATCTGGATAAGACTGGAGTGGTCTAGGCTCAGAGCCTTCTAGATGAGAAAGGATGGATTCTTACATCATGTTTTTAAATTGCAGGGCTCTTCAAATGTTAATTTCTTCCTCTGCAAGTTCAGTACGGAGTTTGTCTATTTTGTTTTATATTTATATTGTCATTGAGATTTATTTTATTAGCATTTTAGTCTCTCACATCATCACACCCGTTCTTTATTCCAAATATTGTTTGTAGGCTCGCTCTGTTTTTCTTGATAATTCCTGTTGGAGATTAGTAGATATCAGCTTAGTTGAGTATTTTCATCATTTATTTGTTTTCTGTTTCATTCATTCATCCTTCTTCCTTCTGCATCCTTTGGCTTTATTCAGTTGTGATTTTTGTATCTTAAGTTGGATGCTCATATTATTAGTTTACCAGCCCCTCTTTCCAAGGGAAAATGTTGAGATTACAAATTTCCCTCTAAGAACAACTTTTGCTGTACTTTGCAAATTTTCATGTGTGGCATTTTCATTACCACGTGATTCTAGGAATTAAGAGCATCCAGACTTTTTCCTGGCCCCAGGAGGAAGTCTGTTTTCTGGAAGACAGAAAGTAGAAGAATGGTGTTCTCAGTGCAGGCGATGAGGGCCCTGTCGGGGCTTTCCAGAGACCCCAGAGGAGGTGTGGTGGTGTTGTGTTTTGTGTTTTAATTTGGTTTAATGCAACGGTTAGGAAGGAGCAAGTTGCAGAATTATGCTTTACATCATTCATATGCATTTTGAAAACACAAAACATTGTGAAAACACATTGTGTTTGAAAACAAAATTCTCTATTTTTTTTTAATGTGCATACAAGCAGGGAGAGTGAGAACATGGGGTGGGTGTGTACCAGCTTCTCCATCACCACCACCTGGCACAGGAGGGAGGACAGGTCCTGGGAGGAGTGCGAGGGAGCCTCGGGTCCGGGGTCTTTTCTTTCTTATAACAAGAAGATCTCAAGCCATAACAACGACAGCTATAAGAAACTGTAAGAATGTGAGAATAAGGAGAACCTTCCAAAACTATAACATAAAACAACCATTTTGAAATTTGGAATGACAAGAACTGGGTGGGTACCACCTGGCTCTGCCTATGACCTCAAGCTTTAACAACCGCGTCTCAGTGGGAGCCAGAGTGGAGGCAAAACAAAGACCATAGCTGGAGACCAGCACTGAAAGTGACCCCCTACAGTACACCCGGTGGGCTCCCTGGTGGTGGTGGCTGTGGGCGCCGCCAGCACCCAGCTTCAGGCTGCAGAGTTACAGCAAGATTTTGGGAAGTGACTTGTCCTTGTTTGTCAAGAGCCTTCCCAATTGGCTTAGGGATTCCACTTTGGGGAATGGAAGCAAGAAAAAGAGTTTGGGCAAAGAGATAAGTAGATGAGAAGATGTTTATCCGAATCGTTTACAAGAAAAAACATTTGGAGATCGAGGACAATGAGTAAGTTCTGTGTTTACGTGTTAGAAGATCTTGTATCGTCGTAACAAAAGTGATGGTGATGAAAAAGTCTAAAGACAGAGTAAAATGCTTATGGTGACATTTTAAGTGAAAAGAGCAAAAGACAACATTATGCGTACCGCATGGTGTGCGTGTATGGAAAAGATATGAATGAAAAACATCCAGAAGAAATAGACCAGGACGTTATCAGGCGAGTCTCCCCTGCTGGTCTTACTGCCGTGTACTTCCCCAAATAGAATATTTTAGGTCTAATTTAGGAAAAGGAGAACTGTGTCACGGGCAGCCTGGTGGTGCAGCAGGAGAGGCCACTCATTTCCAGCGAGGTGAGTTCTCGGTGCTGGGGTGCGTGGACCTTGTTTGAACTATAGGCCACGGTCGCTGGCTAGCACTGTTACGGTCCCATTTACAGATGAGGACGCTGAGGCCCAGAGCAGCTCAATGATTTGTCTGACGTCTCACACCTAGTAAGTGGCGGTGCTGGGGTCTAAACCCAGTGTCAGGGAGAGAGAGCCAGCACGCCCCAGCCCGGCTTCTCCTGGCCTGGCCTTTCCCTGCTGGTGCCCGGGTCTGCCTGCTGGGCCGGACTTTCTCCCCGGCCCTGGAGCCCACCTGTCCCGAAGGGTCTCTCCTCTGCAAGCCCCAACCTTCCTATTCCTGCCTCTGCTGTACTCTGAGTACCCATCTCCTGCTGGAGGTCCTTCTGGCTCCCTGCCACCCCCAACACAGCCCCGGCCCAGCAGTGGCGGAGGGAGGTTTCCCCACGTTCCCGTCATCCTCCATCACCGGGCGGTTTCTGCAGCATGAAGACCGAGGCAGGTGGTGGCCATCCCTGAGCTCCCCACAGGCAGGCTCATGCCTTGCTCCCATGTTACAGGAGAGGAAACTGAGGATCAGCCATAGCATGCACGAAGGTCTGCCAGGTCTCTAGCCCAGCCCCTCTGCTGTCTGGGCCCTCTGGTCCTCCAGGGTTCAGCACACCGACTCCGATGTCACTTCCCGTGGGAGCCCCCTCTGATCCAATCCTCCTTACTGAGGAGTAGTATGTAGGGTTGGGGCTGAGCGCCCCACAGCCTATGTCCTGATTCTGGCCACTCTACTGCTGCGACCTGGCAACTCACTTAGCCTCTCTACCTTGGTTTACTTACATGGGAAATGGGTGTTATATTGCTGAGAGCATTCAGTGAGCTGTGTGTATGGGACTTAGGATGGTGCCCAGGATGCAGTGTCTCCTGTTTGTGCTCTTTAGGATCTGTATGCATGGAGATTGAGAGAGAGAAAGAGAGAGAGAGAGAGAGAGCACTTTGGACCATGGCCAGCTGCCTGGGGTGGGGTGTGTGTGGGGGTCCTGTGCTTGTTCAGGTCTCTGGAGGCTCTGGTAAGAGTTTCATTCTGAGGTTTCATGATGGCTTTGTTGTGATAAAGCCCACATTTCAGCAAGGTGTGCCTAAACCCTGTATCTGGCTCTTGTTTGGTCGGGGGCAAGGGCTGCCTGCTGTTCCATGTCTCCCATCCTGTCAGGGACTCTGAGGGGGCGGTATCAGGGACTGTGTTCTCTGCCACCATGTCTCCTTACCCAGGGCCGGGCACACAGGAGACCCGAAGAACAAACGTGCACTGATTGGGACCCGGTGATGGTTAATATTATACGTTAACCTAGCTGGGCTGAGGCACCCAGGTATTTGGTCAAACACCAGTCTAGATATTGCTGTGATGATATTTTAAAAATGAATTAACATACATTTATTTATTTATTTATGTATGTATGTATGTATGTATGTATAATTTTTAAAAAAGATTTTATTTATTTATTCATGAGAGACACACACACACACACACACAGAGGCAGAGACACAGGCAGAGAGAGGAGCAGTTTCCATGTAGGGAGCCGGATGTGGGACTCGATCCCGGGTCTCCAGGATCACGCCCTGGGCCAAAGGCAGGCACTAAACCCATGAATTAACATTTAAATCAGCAGACTTTCTGGGCAGCCTGGGAGGCTCAACAGTTTAGGGCTGCCTTCGGCCCAGGGCCTGATCCTGGAGTCCTGGGATGGAGTCCCACATCAGGCTCCCTGCTGGAAGCCTGCTTCTCCCTCTGCCTGTGTCTCTGCCTCTCTCTGTCTCTCATGAATAAATAAATAAAATCTTTAAAAAAAATCAGTAGACTTTCAGTAAAGTAGATAGTGTAGGTGGGCCTCACCCAATCCATTGAAGGTTTTAACAAAAAAGAGATGGATGTCCCAGGAGGAAGACGAAACTCTGCCAGCAGATGGCCTTGGGGCTCAAACTGCAACATTCACTCTTCTCTGGGTCTCTGGGCTGCCCTGCAGACTTTGGACTTGCCAGCCCCCATCATCTCCTGAGCCAATTCCTAGAATAAATCTTTCTCTTTCCATATGCACACCTGCACACGTGTGCCCTACTGGCTCTGTTTCTCTGGAGAACCCTGACTGCTACAGGCCTCTCTGAGGGCCGGGTCACAGAGCCACCTGCACCTCCATTAGGACCCGTGTCTTCTGTCCCCCCCTGGACACATTTTGGGCTTCTCCCACCAGGAAAGTGCACAGCCGGTCCTTGTGTTGATGGGCGTGCAGCGCGTGGGCCACTGTCTCTGGCAGGAAAGCCCATCTCTGTGTCAGAAAGCTTCTTCTTACTTTCAAACCACACATTCATTTGTCAACTTTTCTCCTGGTTTCGGCCCAGAGATCAGCCCCCAGAGGTGCTTCTGGGCCTAGTGTTCCTCTTGCCACATGTCTCAGTTCTGACACTCTCATCCTTCTGGCTCTTCAGATTTTTTTTTTTTTTTTAGTCTTTCATCATAAATCAGAACCCCCAGCTGTTGATCACATCTGTCTCTCAGAGCAGTCCTCCTACCTTTCTCGTATGGGTAATGCCAACCCCTGTTCCCACCCCAAATAGAGATGGATTATCTCCATTTGCGCGCAGGGAGGTGAGAGCCGCCGTGCTGCATGCTCAGGCGGGGCTGTGTGGGACTTGGTGCATGTCTGGCTTCCGTGTCCATGGCCAGTAGTGACCTCGTACATCAGAGCTGAGCGCTCTCCCAGGACAAGGCTGTGCCTCCAGACACTATGGGTGGTGAAGGATGGCGTCAACACGTCCACTTGCCCTTGGCCTCACTGTGCCCACCTTAGCAGGTGCCAGTTCTGTTTCTCTTGGATGGCTCTTGTCTCCACAGCATCCTCCCCCCGGGCCTGCTGGGCCCAGGTACCCACGAGCTTATACCTAGGTCCTCAGAGCCTCTGCCTTCCTCGTCGGCCTCTTACCTCTCACATCCCACTATGCCCTTCACACTTTAGCGAGAGCGACTCCCCTCATAGGCAAATCTGACTGTCGCCTCTGTTCAAAACTCCATTGCACTCAAAAGGGCCTCATCCTCTCTTGACTCTGAAGGACTGTCTTTGTCACACTTGTGCACCCCTGCTCCATGGATCCAACTCCGTGGTCTTGAGGGTGCTACCCTTCTCTCTCATCTCTGGGCCTTTGCACCTGATGCTCCTTATTTAGTTCAAGTTTCTACTTATAATAGAATAACAGCAGTGATGACAGTGATGGCCAAGACTCACTGCCCTCTTCCCTGGGGCCAGGAGCTGTGCCTAATAAGCACTTTATAGTCATTTCCTCTGACTCTCACATCACCCTGTGACTTTGGAGTGACTTTGGGCCCCATTTTACAGGTGAGGAAACCGAGGCTCAGAGTGTTTAATGAATTGACCTGGGTCTCGTAGCTGGTATAAAGAGACCTGAGGTTTCAGACCAGGTCTGCGTGGATCTGGAGTCTGCCTTCTTGACCAGCACCTTTGGGGAAGCTCCCCTGATGCCAGGGCCAGGTGTGGGTTCTTCCCAACCTTCCCTCTGCCACGGGAACCACACCTTGTGCACTTGCCTGTTCACTTCTCCTGTTGGCCGATCTGTGAGCTCCCTCAGCTGCAGAGCCTGGCCTGTCGCTGGCACTCAGACGTCATTTGTCTGGAGAAGCAGAGGAGATGCAGCCCGGCTGATGGGTGGCTATGCACGAGGTCTGTGGTGTTGGAACCCTGCACGGTCACTGAGTGAGTGTCTGGTCTGTGGGAGTGTAGGACAGCATCAGGGGCAGCAATGCAAGAACGTCCTGCCATAACAAACCCCAAGTCTCAGTGGGTTCAGTAAATAAGATCCAGTGCAGGGGTTCCTGGCTGGGCAGCTCTCCAGGCAGTGACCCAGCATCTGGGCTCTGTCCACCACTGAGTTCCACCATCGTCCACGGGCTGAGGATGGAGGGGATGGAGAGGGTGGATGCCGCTGGGGCAATCTTTGGCCAGGTGAGTGGTGCCTGTCACATCTCCCCACGGTCCGCTGGCCAGAACCCGGTCACGCAGCCCGGCCCAGCTGCAGGGAGCACTGGGGGATATCCTTCCCGAAGGGGAGAGGAGTGGGTACCAATGAGCACAAGCCTTCTCTGCCTCAAGGAGATATTGGGGGCTAATGGCCACACACTTCTGTCATAGGGCGCCCTGTTCTGTCCCCACCCTGCTGAGTGAATTGAGATGCTCAGTGTTATGAGCTGAATTATGTCTCCTCCTAAAATTTGTATGTGGAAGCCCTCACCCCCAGGACCTCAGGTGTGACCGTGTTTGGAGATGGGGTCTTTGCAGAGGTGATTGCGATCAAATGAGGTCACTAGGGTGACCCTGATCCAATCTGACTGGTGTCTTTATAAGAAGAGCTCAGGACACAGACACACACAGAGGGACGGCCACAGGAGGACCCGAGAGAAGACAGCGATTCCACGCAAGGAGAGAGGCCTCAGAAGGAACTGAGTCGGCCTCCACCTTTACCGTGGCGTCTCAGCCTCCAGGATGACGAGGGCTGCTTATGCCCTAGTCTGCGGTACTTTGGTCAGGCAGCCTGAGCAAACCAACACACTCTGTCTGTGAGGAAGGAACTGGAACTCTTGCCTCATCCCTGGGCGCCCCCTTCCACATGACCCAGACCAGCTCCTGGGTTTGGGAGATGCAGTCCCTCTCCCTTGAAAGGTATACACAGTTTCCACTGAGGGCCCAGGCGCACTGATTTGCACTGGCCATATGTGTCCACAGTGGCTTGTGGGGCCAGCAGGTGTTCTGCACGGAGTGGCTCTGAGAGGCTGAGCCAACCACTCAGGCACACACACAGTCGTGTGAGCAAAGCCCCGATACAGATCCTGGACGCGCTTAGCAGGGGCATACAGGCCCAGGGCTGGCTCTGAATCTGCCCCCTCACCAGCTCCCAGCCTTAACATGCATTCCCTGGGTTGGGGAACAAGGCCACCGAGGTAGTTCTCAGCATCACCCGCTGTTGTGGGAACCCGACGCAGTGTGGCAGTAGACACAACCTGTCCCTGTTGCAAAGGCTCTGCTGCTGCCCTTGGAGGCGTTCTGGGCCTTTCTGGAGCCAGTCAAGATTTCTGGCTGTGGTGTGGAGGGCGGCTTCTCCAGGTGAGGGAAGAGCCTTGGAATAACAGGCAGCCTCTGTTGGGGGAGAGGCAAGGTCAGCATGGGGGGGTTTGATGTCTGTGTTCAGGGACCTCCATGCACCCCAGTCCATGGGCCACATGGCACGCTCAGCCTGGCTCTCTGTACTCACTGGGTCCTCCCCGGCCCCTACTGCACACACCACCCAAGCACCAGTGTGCACTGCCCTGGGCTGCAGTGTCAGCCACTCAGTTCAAGTTTAAGAGTATTTGCTGGGGGATGGAAGCACACAGGAGGACAGGAGTTTGTGGAAGGAACAGAGGTGTGGGTGACTGTGGTTTAGGCTTTGGATGAGCGGAAATGGCAGGAACATTCGGCTGAACCTTGGAGACCCCATGTGTGCTGGGGGAAGGCCAGTGTCAGAGATGGAGTGGACACTAGGTAGAGGGGTGAGCCAAATTTTAATCAGTAATGATGACCGCGATAGAGATGAGTCCAGCGTGTCCCGCTGGCAATTTGGATCAGTGCAGGGGTAACTGACCCAGCTTTAAAGGGAGTGTGCAGGCATGGGGGCTTGGCAGTGAGGAAGGGAAAATGAGCAACATGCAAGAAGGGGCTTGGTCCAGGTGGTGCCCATCTGGGCAGCTCACCGTGTGGTGGGAGTTAGGCTCTTCCCCTCCTGTGGGGTTCACCTTGGGTCAGTTCTTCCTGTAGCTTGAGCTCGCTCAGGCAGGCTCTTTAAGGGGTGGGGGTCATCCTTGGGCCGTTAGAAATCATGTTAGTGTTTGTTCAAATCTTAATGGGCCAGGGTTGATGCCTAGAATAGTTGGGCAGACGCCTAGTCCAGTTGGGCACTTTGTCACCAACCTGGTTAGCCTTTGGGGTGCTCTGGAGATGGGGCTCCATTCTGGGGGTGGGGTGAGGGCGGGGGAGGGCTTCTGCTGGCAGTAGGGCCCCTCTGCTTTCACCCCCAGGACCTGCTGTGCCCTCGACCAAATGCAAAAGATGAAATCCCAAAAGGCCTTGGGATTCACTAAACACACGGAGGATAAAAGCTCCTGCTGTGGGCTGATGTGTCCCCCAATTTCTGTGTTCGAGCCCCAACCCCCAGTGTGGCTGCATGTGGAGACGGAGCCTTTACAGAGGTGGTTAAGGTTAGAGGAAATGGGGGGGGCTGATGGGAAGAGACACCAGAGCTCGCTTGCCCTCCACCGTGTGAGCACCAGCAGGCAGGCAGCCGTGCCGGCTTGCAGCAGGCTCCCCCCGGAAACGGGCCCCCGACACCCTGATCTCAGACTCCAGCCTCAGAGCTGTGAGAGGGGAGAGTCTGTTGTTTGAGCTGCCCGCCTGTGGCCCTGGCTACCAGGGGCTGAGCTGAACAGGACGGATCAAAGGGCAGAGTGATGGAAGGGGAGAAAGCCGGGCTGAATCTGGTGCAGCCGGGGCCAGGCGTGAGTTCTCGGGGCAGAACAGAGCCTTGCCAAATTTCGATGTGTGTCTCCAGACACACTTGGTGCTGTTCTGAGCCGCTGTAGACGGCGGGACATGGAGGTGGAGGTCCTGGCTCGAGCTGGAGCCTCCTGTCTCTGGCTTCTGGCCACAACCAGCTGCTTGGAGCCTGGTCGGTGGGGCAGCAGGTGGCTGGGCGGGCCCGGCCTTGGCCGTGAGGCGCTGTGGGGCTCCCCAAGGCGGCTGGAGCAGGGCTGTGGCCAATGAGGTGGGCTCGTCACCCCCATGTGGAGTATGGACGTCTTCAGGGACCCTGAGAGAGACCCTCGGATCTCCTTGCTGCTCCACCTCTGTGGCAGCTCCCTGCTCTGGAGAGACAGGGTCCTCTGAGCTGTGTGTCTGTCCTCCATCATGCCTTAAATTCATCTCGAAGTTCCTAACCCAATCACATCTGCAAAGACCCTATTTCTAAGCAGGTCACATCCCAGGGTCCAGGGGTTAGGCTGTGGGCATACCTCTGGGCATAGGCACCTGACCCACTCTAGAGAGGTGGGATGGGAAAAGCGTTAAGGAGGCCCTGTTTATGGAGCCGGGTGGGGACCCACAGGGCAGGTGAGGTGCAGGGGAGCAGCAGGAAGGGCTCCTGCCTGCAGGGGCCGAGGGCAGGAGGCTGGGACCTGAGCAAGCGGCCACAGAAGAGGGGCCAACACCTGCTGGGTTGGAGCTGAGGTCACGGAGTGGAGCGCAGTGACCCCAGTCCATGGCATGTTGGGGTGGTGGCGGGGAGCCCCCTACTCAGCTTTCCTCCCTCCTGTCTCCTATTGGGTGAGCCTACCTGGAAGCCAGAGGGCAGGGGAGGTGGGGATGGAGTCCTTGGATGGGAGTCCAGTCCTGTGTGCAGGACAGTCTGGGGAGTTGGGGCAACGAGTGACTGACCAGGAGGAGCTCCGAGTGAAGCAGGAGGGTTCAACCCGGGCAGACGGGGCACAGGGCCACCCGTGTTACCTGCCAGGTGACGTCCCCCTCCCCTTCCCCCTTCAGTTCTCCCTCCTCTCCCCTCCTCTCTCCCCCCTCTTCTCCTCCCCCTCCCCTTCTAGCTCTCCCTCCTCTCCCCGTTCTCCCTCCCCCTTTCCCTCCTTTCCTTCAATAACAACAACTGAGCACTAATGTAGCCAGATGAGCTAAGCATCTGGGCACCACCCTGACCGGTAGGTATAACAGGTAAGTGACCCAGTTTTGACCCAGACACGTAAGGGCTGGGGGTGAGAGTGCTTTGGGGGTGCTGGCAGGCTCTGCGCCCACCGTAGTGCTGTCTGTGCTGAGTTCTGACGGTGAGGAGAGGTCAGATAGGCAAGGAGGGGCAGAAGAGAGGGGCAGGGTGTGACCTAGGCCTAGAAGAGCTGCCCGGCCAGGGCCAGAAGCAGGAAACCAAAGAGCCAGTTGCTCTGGGCTTGTCGCAGGTGAGTTGACCCCAGCACCCCTCACCCTCACTGTTCCCCCAGCAGGCAGGTGTGCAGGTGCAGCCTCAGGCCTCTGTGATGCTGGACCTCCGGGGCTGGAGGGCAGGCTGTGGGGGGCGGCAGTGGTGAGCTGGGGGTGGCCGCAGAGGGGGAGTCGCTGGAAATGACATTCTGCTCTCAGAACAGCACCTGCAGGCAAGCCTGGGGACCAGGGGCTGTGGGTGGGGGGCGTGGCTGGGTCAGGTTCACCCAAGGGGAGGAGGAACCCACCCCCCTGCTTCTGGCCTGCTGTGTCTCCTCTGAACAAAACCGAGGGTCATGAGTTTAAGTTTATTCTGTTCCCTCTCAGGACCAGGAATCGAACTGTCACATTCAACTAGCCCTGTCCCCACAGGTGTTAGCCGTATGGGAAACCTTTGACACCCAGATTTCATTTATGCTTAACTGGCTGAGCCATCCAGGTGCCCCTTGAGTAAAGTTTATAAGAATAAAAGGTACATGTAAAATATGTATAGCAAAATACACAGATGGTAAATATAGAGCAAGAGGATTTTCATAATATTTACTATCCTGTGTCATCAGCACCAGATCACAAAATGTGTCTGGCACCCCAAAATCCTCCCTTTCCCCTTCATGTTCTATAGCGGGTAGTACGTGGGTTGTTTCTGTTTTAGGGTTATTAGTATAGTACTGCTCTGGCTTTTGGTGAATATGTGTGTGCGTGTCTAAGTTCTTTGTAACGGGGTTGTGGCAAACGGCTCATATGGTTTTCACTAAGTTCTGTGTTTTTAACGCATTGTCCCTATTATTCCAAACATTGTGGAAGTAAGCAAAGATCCCCCTAAATGAGAAAGGCAAAGCTGTGTTCCCGGTGCTGGCTGTGGAGGGGGTCGGCCACCCTCACTCAGCAGAGAACCAGAGGCAGGCAGAGCTTTGGGGAAGCTTTCCAGGGGAGGAGGGGACGCTTGGGAGAGCCTGACGGGGGCTGGGGGCCTGGGGAGGCTGGAAGGGGGCGTCCCACGTGGCTGGTGAGGGGAGTGGGTTGGCTTTCTTGGGTCGGTGCTGAGTCCAAAGCAGGACAGAAATGAGGGCAGGTGTCCGTTATCGATCAGGTCCTGGCCCATTGTCACAGGGGTTGTTGTTGGGTTCCTGGATTGTCCTGAGAGACGGCAGTCTGACTTCCTGCAGATCTGACTTACAGCAGGCAGGTTCCTTGGGCGGGTGGCTGCGGTAAGGGGCCTGGATCACTGTAGGTAAGGGGGCTGGATCACTGTGGGTAAGGGGCCAGGTCGCTGTGGGTAAGGGGCCTGGATCACTGTGGGTAGGGGCCAGTTCCCTGGGCAGGTGGCCATGAGCTGTGGGTCAGAGTTCTGTTTTTATATGTGTCCAGGCCACTGTCTTATCTCTCAGCATCTACTCTGCTGCTTCTCACTGCTCCTGTCTCCCTGCTCTAACCCACTGTGGACCCCAGATTTGTCCCCAGGTTGCCCCCAGCTCCCACTACCCAGAAGGTGCTGAAGGGAGCAGGCGCACAGTGTCCCCTCCTGGCCCAGTGTGAGTTTCTTTGGCCTGTACCACCAGGAAGGGATTCCCAATCACAGAGCAGCCCCGTTGGCCGCTTGGAACCACACAGAGGTTCCGGTGTTCTCTTCCATGGGGAGCCCTCCTGGGTGTCCCTGTGCTGGGCTTTCTACAGCTGGGGCCCAGCCCCAGCACAGGCAGGGAACGGGGTGGCTCCCACTCACTGGTGCAGAGTCAGAGCTGCAGCTCCAAGTGGTCAGACACCGTAGGAATGAGAGGGAGCATCTGCAACGGGGCAGACAGTAGGATACCCTGGGTCTTGTCTTCACGTAGGGAGCGCTCCTGCAGCAGGTGTGTTGATTTGGCCCTCATATGAGTTTTATGCTCTGGTTTATTTATAACCTTATCATAGCTCAATCTAGCTGCATCCATGCATCTAGCATGACCTTCATGCTCATTTTAGCCGGCATTGTGGGATGAAGGGGATATGCTTTGCCAAAGGTGGTGAGTTTCTGTGGCCAAGTGGACACCCTGGAGGGTGGCTGGGCTTGATCCGCCTTGCAGGTCCCCTTCCCAAGAGAGTTGTCTACCAGGCAGGAGCACCACAAACAGTGATGGGGAGCTACCAGAGGGAAGCACCACCATGCAGAGGGGTTCACAGCCCCCGAGAGCTGCAAGTGGAGGAGAGGAGCCTCAGTGGTTAAGGAGGGAGGCCGCGGCGGGTCTGGGCCTCTGGGGAGCCTGGGAAGGAGCAGACCAGAAAGCAAGGGTGGGCGCAGTTATGTCATGGGGACAGGGGTCTTCCGGGGGCGAACCCACACCCTGCCTTGTCCCGGGATCTTCCCTAGAGGTGGAGGGATGCCCTGAGAGTGGACTGCCTCTCTG
The DNA here is from genome assembly GCF_011100685.1 of Canis lupus familiaris. Lineage (NCBI taxonomy): Eukaryota > Metazoa > Chordata > Mammalia > Carnivora > Canidae > Canis > Canis lupus. The sequence goes on from NC_049224.1 coordinate 59,711,748, forward strand.
TGGTCCACACTTCTTGGGATGGAATCTCCGGGGCTGGGGAGTCTTGGGGCTGCTCTCCTTCCCACCTGCCTGGAGCCACCACCCCGGAAGGCAGAGCTACTCAGCGGACTCCAGCTTTTCCTGCACTGGCTGTTCCAGCAGGGCGCCTGTGTGGCCCTCACTGTGCTTCCTCCCAATGTCAGCATCAGCAGTGATGGGTGATGGAGCGGATATTTGTTCCCATCTGCTGACTCCATCGTCTTCTCGGGTGGCTCAGAACCAGGGCGGAGAACTGGGGTGCTGCTTACTGGACACTCCAGCACCCAGTGGCCTCCCAGAATGTGCTCTGAGGCTTGCCTTGACCCAGAGGTAGTGGGAAGCCATCCAAAGATCCCCCCTCCTTGCCCTGTGTTTTTATTCTGAAACAAAACTTGTAGAAAAATGAAAAGAATAAGAAAAAATGTAAATCTGAGTCCTTTACCCTAGATTCAGGGTTTGCTAACAGTCCGTCACGGCTCTGTCTTTCCCCACCCCCCCTCTCTCATGTACACGTACATCTCCAACATAGGACATACATACATAGAACACATGTAGAATATATCACATGCTCACACACACATCCCACATGGTGTTTTGCTGGCTGAGACATTGAGAGTAAGTTGCAGACATCATGCTATTCACTCCAAAATACTCCAGCTGCGTCTCCTGGGAACAAGGGTGTTCTCCTGCATAACTATGACATCATTGTATCTGTCCTCTTCCCCAGGGGAACAGAATCAGTCAGGTGGGTGTATATTACATGTACTTAATGCATAAACATTCTTTATATAATATATATAGAACATAAACCATGTATTCTATAGAACATATGCAATATTTACAATATATATTCTATGAGTTATATCGAATTTATATATATGATGTATTATAAAGAATTGACTAAAAAAAAAAAAAAGAATTGACTTACATGATTGTGAAAGCTGACAAGTCCAGAATCTGCAGCGTAGGTCACCATGCTGGGAGTCGGTGGTGTGGATGAAGTGTGAAGGCTCCTTACTGGAGAATTCCCTCTTCCTCAGGGAGACCAGTCCTTTTGTTCTATCCATTCCTTTACCTGATTGGACACGGCCCACCCATGTTATGAAGGGCAATCTACTTTGCCCAGGGTTCGCCGATTTAAGTGTTAATCTTATCTGAAAACATCCTCTAAGTTGATACATAAACTTAACCATCGCAACAGTGATCACCTGAAGAAGTTGAACACTCATACAATATTATCATCTGAAATACATGTACATTCAGTATCACTGATCATCTCAATAGAGCCAGGATCCAATCAAGGATCATATACTGTACCTAATTGTCATCCCCCAGCCCTATAACCTAGAATAGCTTCTAGTGCCCCCCTTTAAGAATTTATTTATGAGAGAGAGAGAGAGAGAGAGAGAGAGAGAGAGAACAAGCAAGAGAGCATGAAGGGGGTGAGGGGCAGAGGGAGAGGGAAGAGCAGACTCCTCACTGAGCAGGGAGCCTGATGTGGGGCTCGACTCCAGGACTTTGGCATCACGACCTGAGCCGAAGGCAGACACTTAACTGATTGAGCCACCTCGGTGCCCCAACCAGCCCCCCTTTCAAAAAACCTTTATGATATTGGCACTTGAGAAGAGCTCCATTTTTTTTTTTTGCTGTGTCTCACTTGGGATTTGCCGATCACTTCCTCATTGGTGGATCCAGTTAAACATTCGCTGTGTCTTTCTTGGCACATCATGCCAGGAAGCACGTGAAGTTGTTTGTCCCTGTAGGTGAAGCTGGGTTTGCTCCCGTGACCCCCGCTCCCTGTGATTGGCTGTCAGCCAGGCTGGGCTCCCGAGCTGTCGGGAGTGGCCTGCCCCTATCAGTCTTCCCCCCTGGGGGATTTGGGACCCATCCAACCCTGGGGCTTGCTTGAGGCAGTGAGTACACTGATGGTTGTCAAATATCGATTTCCTAATGAGATTATCCCACCTCCGGTTAATACTTCTAAAGAGAGCCCCCCCCCCACACACACAATGTATGGATTCCTTTCCAACCCCAACGTGCCATCATCCATCATTGTCACTGTCCATATTAATGATAAAATTATCCCAGGTTTGGCCAGGAGGAGCCCCTCCTGCTTTTCTGACATCTCCTCATCATTTAAAGACATTCTCCATCCATTACTCCTCATCACCCATGAGATGTTGCAGATCCCACTCTGCACTGTATTTGCCCTGGATCTGGAGTCGGCCTTTACCCCAGAGCAGCTTCATTCCTTTCAGGGGATGGTTTTTTGAAGCCAGGGTCTTGGTGTTAGGTGAGCTCATCTATCAAAAGCTGTGAAACTACAGTGATTGATCTGTTATTGACCGATTCTTCCTTTCTCACTGCAAAGCACCAGAATGCGAGCCCATGGGGGTCCTTCCCAACAGCTATTTCTAGCAGGCTCAGGCTCCCCGGCAAATATTCCTCCTCTCCCCAGGGATTCTTTCTAAAAGCAGGTCCCCCTTGTCCTGGCAGCAACGTTGCTGGATTAAAGCTGCCTGTTTTTGGTTTGGTTTCCCATCTGCTCCTTCTGGCATCCCCAGCAAGTAGAGAGACGGTCCTTGGTTAAGGCTACAGCCATGTCAGGGCTCCTAGATAGAGTCTGGAGTCTTCTGGGACTCCCTGACCACACAAGGTGGCTCCGCCTGGTCTCTGTCCCTGGGCAGGTCACCTCCTCCTCACTTGGGGAAGGAGGGGGTTTGTGGAAGCAGGTGTCTGGGAACTCTTGGAAGGAAGAGTTCTCTCTCAGGTGGGTGGAATCCGTCCTGTTTCTGTGTTCTGACTCACCTGGACCAGGGTAAGCTGTGACACAGGGAGGGGCAGGATCTGAAGTGGGGTAGCCTGGCTCCCCTCATACTCACTGGGACGCCTCGCCCAAGCCTCATGTGTGCGTGTGCTCCAGGCATAGGATCAGGACACATGAAGCTTTTAGAGTCATAAATGTTTGTGTTCAAAGGGTCACTTTGCTGCTTGCTGGCTCTGCAACCCCAGGGCAGGCTGTCCACACTTGGGGCCTCAGTTTCTTCATCTCACAGTGACAACAGTGGTCCTCACACTTCAGGGTTAGTGGGAGCATTAGAAGTGAGAAAATCGGAAAGGGGCTTGCCCAGAATCTCGTGCGCAGTTTGTAAGTAAGAACTAGTGGCCATAACTATTATCAAATGGAATCCTTCACAAATCCTAAAGTGCTCTATAATCAGGAACAGTTTAAAATTTTAAAATAAAGGGTCAGGGGTCTATAGGAGTCTGCTATGAATATTGGCACCTGGAGAGCATGGCTCCCAGCCCTTAGGAGGATCTCCCTTGGGGCCTGACCCCCGCCCCCATGTCCATCATAAAAAGGATATGATGAACTTCTGTTCTGTGGGCGGTGGAATGAACCCTTTCACAAGGACAATTAGGGACACAATGGTAATAGCAGTGCTTGAGGTTTTAGAGATGTAACAAGGCAATCAGGGAATGCTGGGCGAGATTTCCGAGCGGGGCGGGCGGTGGGTGGTGGACAGAGGCTCAAACAGCAGAGTGCAGCATTTGGGGCCATTGTCATCTTGGAGCATGCTTTCCAAGATACCGATCAGTGCCTTGGCAGGTCCATATGGTCAGGGGACAAGAGTCCAGGGCTGTGGTCAGTTGAACAGTGGCCTCCAAGGATATCAAGTGCTAATCCTTGGAACCTGTATTACCTTCATCGCAAAAGGATGTGGCAGGTATGATTAAGGATCTTAAGATGGGGAGATGATCCTGGATTATCTAGCTGGGCCCTAAATGTAATCACAGAGGGAGGTTTGACACAGAAAATGAAGGCCATGAGACCACTGAGGTATGATGCTGGGCTTTGAAGGAGTCACAAGTCAAGGAACAGGGGTCCCTCTAGAAGCTGGAAAAATTTAGAGAACAGATTCTCCCCTAGAGCCTCCAGATTCCAGAGGGAGGGCAGCCCTGTGGACAACTAGGACAACTTGACTTTGTCCCAGTAAAACTAATTTCAGGTTTCTGGTCCCCAGAACCATAGGAAAATGAATGTGTATTGTTTTCAGCCACCAAATTTGTGTTTGTTTTTTTTTTTTCTTTTTGGTAGCAATTTGTTATTGGGCAGCCACAGGGAACTCATCTGAGGACCCGCCTAGGCAACCTGTCCTGGCAAACCTGCCTTGTTTTCAGTTAGGACTACAAAGGGCTGATCCTGGACGTGATGGCGAGCCAGAAGCAAACCCTGTGGATACTGCACATCACCTTCACATAATCTGAACCCCTGAAACTATGGGGAGGCCGTTTGGGACTCCCAGTACCCTGGACAGCCGGCAGACACAGATGTGAATCCTTTCTGGACAGAGGTATCATCCTAAACTTCTAGGTTATAAATCCGGTGTTTATGCACAAGAACAGATTACTAGGCACACAAGGAGTCAGGGTAACATGAAAGCTCTGCTGGAACCACAGGCCATGGACACAGCCACCCAGGACACCCAGCCACGGAGCTAAGAGATGAGAATTTTGAGGTGACTGTTTTCCGTGCTCAATGGGATTAGAAGCCAGGATGGAGAGTTTCACTGAAGAACTGGGAGCTGTGAAAAGCAGTGAATTGGAAATCATGGAACTCAGAAGTACAATAAGTAAAATTAGGAGCCCATTGGGTGGGTCTGTCAGCAGGTGGATGCAGCCAAAGAGAGAATTGGTGACTTGGAAGAAGGATCCAAAGAAAAGAATCAGAGGGAAGTGCAGGGTCAAAGGATAGAAAACACCGGAAAGAAGGTAAGAAGCATAGAAGGTGGGATACAGTTGGACCTCTAGTGCACAGGCGATTGGGGTTCTAGGAGAAAAGGCAGGGAGATGGGCCAGAAACAATATTGAAGAAATAATGGCTGGGATCTGTGGCGAGACTGCCTTCGTTTGCTGGGCCCATTGTAACAAAATTCCACAGCTGGCTTGGCGTAAACAACCGAAATCTACTTTATCGTGGCTCTGGAGCCAGAAGTCTGAGATCAAGTCTGTTGGCGGGTTTGGTCTCTCCTGGGGCCCTCCTCCTTGGCTTGCAGGGGGTGGCTTCTCGCTGTGTCCTCACATGGCCTCTGTGCATACACATCTCCTCTGAGAGGGACATCAGATTGGGGCACCTGAGGGAGTCAGTGGGTGAAGCATCTGTCTTTGGCTCAGGTCATGATCCCAGGGTCCTGGAATTGAGCCCCGTCAGGCTCCCTGCTCCCTGGAGAGCCTGCTTGTCCCTCCCCTCTCTGTCTCTTATGAATAAATAAATGAAATCTTAAAAAATAATAATTAAAAAAGGGACATTAGAATGGATAGGGCCTACCCCAAAGCATCAATTTAACCTAATCACCTGTTTAAAGATACCACCTCTGAATAGTCACATCCAGAGGTGCTGGGAGTTAGAGCTTCAACACATACGTTTTTGGGGAAGTGGAGTAGGGGAGGGACACCGTTCAGGGCATAGCAAAGATAGTAAGCCATAGATTCAGGAATCTCCGGGGACCCAGAGCAGGACAAATAAAACCACATCTCTCTACCCCACACCAAAACGGCCAAATAAAGATACAGGGCACCCCTCAAGCCAGCCAGAAATAAAAGATGGTTTGCCTTCAGGGGAGCAACCCCTGGAGCATGAACTGACCTCTCAGCAGAAACGATGGAAGCCAGGAGAAAGTGAACACTCGTTCCTTAACGAGCAGGAAGAAGGAAATGCCAGCCTGGACTCCTCCATCAAGGATGTCTTTCCAATTTCAGGCCGAAGTCTGTATAGCAGCCTGGATCCTGGAGGGTTCGACAGGATGTGTGACGTGAAGGACCTACAAACCCCGGTGAGTGACTGTGATGTGTAAGGGCTCCACGTGGTACCTGAGGGCTGGGAGAGAAAAGGCAAGCAAGAGCGAGCTTGGAGAGGACCTCCAGGTGGGGTTCGGACCTTAGTGCAGAAGGTACGGTCCAGCCCTCTGGACAGTGGAGAAGCTTGCTGGGTTTCCCAGACGGGAGCTGGTCTACAGTCCTCGGGCAGGCGGCCACCCTCCAGTGTGCAGTCAGGGCACAGTGATCGGCAGTAGGGGGGTGGGTGGCGGTCCAGAGAGGGTATGTGTGTGTGTGTGTAGGGGGGTCTGGGGTGCAGGTGTGCCACACGGGGGCTTGTAGAGGATCCACAGTGGCCTGGTGGGAACCCTTGGAAGAAAACAGGTCAGCGGCTTCCAGGGAGAAGAGGGGATGGGGAGGAGGGAGAGACCCGTATACAGGGTCAGGACTTATCACATTTTTTTTTAAAGATTTTATTTATTTATTCATGAGAGAGACAGAGAGAGGCAGAGACACAGGCAGAGGGAGAAGCAGGCTCCTCACAGGGAGCCTGATGTGGGACTCGATCCCCAGACCAGGATCATGTCCTGAGCCAAAGGCAGAAGCTCAACCGCTGAGCCACCCAGGCGTCCCGGGACTTATCACATTTTATGCCTTAAATTAGTACGATTCGTTGCCTGTCATTGATGTTGCAATAATGCCGGTTAAGGACAGCACTGTGTTTAAGGAGGCAGGCCTAGTGGCAACTCTCTACAGAAGAGGACGTGTTTCACTTAAGAGTTAGGATAGCATGTCACCTTTGGGGGAAAGGTTGGGTCGGGATGGGGGCCTGGCTTGGGGAGGGGAGCTTCTGGAGCCCTTGGTAATGCCCTATTTCTTGACCTGGGTTGTGGTTCTTACTTTGTGATGAATTTTTGATCTTCGGAACAAGGACAAAGCAGCGCCTGGTGTTGCAGGAGAGACATCTGTGCTTGGCTCCCTTCGCAGCTTTCCCCGAACGCAGACCCTTCCCCTTCGCCGCAGCAGGACAGGCATGGGGAGAGTGTGAGAACAGAAGGGGGACAGTGTGGACTGGCCTCTCCCACACTGAAGGGTGGGTGCAAAGGGGAAGCTAGGATCTCACGGCCGAGGAGGGTCACATGCAGCAGGGCATCAGTAGTCCCCAGAGAAGGGTCATAGGCAAACAGGCAGGGATGTCTCAGGTCAGGGGTGAGGGTTGCCCGCTCATATGGGGCACTTAGTGGCTGAGGATGACGAGGAGGGGCACTTGAGAAGGAAGGTGACCACCCACTGGTCCCCGCTGACACTTGTGCTCATAGCTTAGTTACTGATGGTGCTTGCTTTCATCTCAACAGTATCCCGGTTTGGTTTGGACAGTGAAGGTCCCAGGCATTCTAGTCACAGGGATGTCGTGACAATCAGCAATGTGATGTATGCCAAGTGCCTCACTCACTACCCAGTGCACGGGTTGTGCTCAAGTAATGTGGGCTCTGAACCAGCTGCCTCCAAGTCTGTCCCCTGGGAGCAATGAGGCTGCCCAATGACCTTCCCTGGAAATTTGCATCTTAAGAACTTAGAGCATCTTAAAACTTCTGAGAGGAGCCACCCACTCGTCCTTTCTTGTGTATCCAACAGACATTCACATATCCGGGAAGTATCTACTTAGCCCAACTTCCAGTCAACCAACAGCCATTAATGTTCACACCTGTCCATTCAACCATCCATCCATCCATCCATCCATCCATCCATCCATCCAACTATATCCATCCATTATGACACTTGTGTGTTCATCTATCTGTCCATGTGTCCATCTATCCAACAAATATCCATCCATTCTAGTGTCTGTCTTTCCATCCGCCCACCTGCCCACTCAGCCATCCGTCTATCCCACACATGTCCACCTGCTTTAACATCCATCCACCTGTTCCTTGGAAATGCCACCAGTTCAGTCGCAGTGGATGGCCTTACCTTTTATTTTGTTGCTAAATAAAAGCAGTCAGCAGTCCTCTTCATTCTTTGGACGGCACTTCTGTGCACTTACCAGCATCTGTTCCCATCACTCCCCCTTCCCTCTTCTTAAGAGGCTGAACTCTCTCTTCTCTCCGAAGTGGTGACTGGCCCTCAGCTCCTGCCCCATCCCATCCCTCCAGCCCGCCCTCCGCCTGTGCCTCCCTCCTGGAGCATTCCAGTAGCAGGCAAACTGTTTATTCCCGCCATCGTCAGCTATCTTCATATAAAACTCTCCTTGTCCTGGTTCTGCGGCACCAGCCCTTCTCCCAGTCTCCGGGTATTCTTTTTTTAACATTTTATTTATTTATTCATGGAGACAGAGAGAGAGACAGAGACTCAGGCAGAGGGAGAAGCAGGCTCCCCTTGGGGGAGCTTGATGCGAGACTCGATCCCAGGACCCCAGGATCACACCCCCAGCCAAGGCAGACACTCAACTGCTGAGCCACTGTGGTGTCTCCCGGTCTCTGGGTCTTACGGAAGCTCTTTGAAAGTATTGCCTGTGCTCGGCTCTTTCTCTCTGGGTGCCCCCCCACCCCACTGCCCCAGGGAAGCTGGTGCCTCAGGCTCAGCAGTGGTGTCCACGTTGTTCACTCCCTGAATATGTTGCCTTTTTTTTCTTTTAAGATTTTATTTATTTATTCACAAGAGACCCAGAGAGAGAGAGGCAGAGAAACAGGCAGAGGGAGAAACAGGCTCCATGCAGGGAGCCCGATATGGGACTCGATCCCCAGACGGCAGGATCACACTCTGAGCCAAAGGCAGATGCTCAACCACTGAGCCACCCAGGCATCCCAATATGTTGCCTTTGACTTTGTCCTTTGAAATAGTCTTTTCTGGCTTCCAGGCCATCATGTGCCCCCTGCCCCTGCCCCCCATTTACTGATCCTTTGCAGTTTCTTGTCTTTCCCATGCTCCCTACTCGTGGACTCTGAGGGGCTCAGGAGGAGGTCCCCAGACTCTCCCCTCATTATGCAGGACTTGGCGTCTTATGGTCTTGTCCAGTTTCAAGGCATTCAGTGCTATCCAGGAGCACGGACGTCCCCACGTCCCTCTGTGTCCTGGGTCGCCCCCCTTGGCCACAGCCTTGTGTGCCCTCCCCCTGGGGTGTATGATGGACACTCAAACTCAACATGTGTGAGCACAAGCTTTTGTCCTTCGCCACACTTCTCTGCTCTCTTCCCATCTTGTCGATGGCGACCCCATCTCTCTAGTTGCTCAGGCCAAGAGTCTTGGAGTCACCCTTGAATCTGCCCCCTGCCCCCTGCCGCTCCCTGCCCCCCACCTTCAGGATGGCAGCACAGTCTGCTCGCCTCCCATCCAAATCTGTCCAGAATCCCCCTTCTAACCTCTCCTTTTCTGCCGTGTCCACCGTGGCTCAAGCCAGCACCTGCTGAGCTTGGATTATAGAAACAGCCTCCTGTCCGGCCTCCCTGCCTCCATTCTTGCTTCTTGCAGTCTGTCAACTTAGTGACCAGAGGCAGACTGTGTCACGCCCTGTCAGAGACCTCCAATGGCTCCCGGTTCACTCAGACTTCACCCTCCTCACCGCGCCCTTCCTCCCTGGTGGCATACCCCACTCTTCCTTGCTGGCCTATTCCCGCCCCACTAGCCTATTTGCTGTTCTTAGAAACCGCCAGCAGCGCTCCTGCCTCATGGTCTTTGCACTTGGCTGTTTCCTCTGCCTGGAATGCTCTTTCCCCAAATATCCACAGGGCTTCTCTCACTTCCTTGGGGTTTTTGTCATGTGGCCTCTTGAAGTGAGGATAGTGCCATGTGGTGTGTTTAAGATCGCATCTTGTCTGAGGTCTGGTCCTCTGGAAAGCGGAGCCCGAGGCTGGGATTGGGGTGTGAACACATGTCTGTGAGCTGTGAGTCCGGGTGGTGAGCACGAAGGGGGAGGGAGGCCTCTCGGTGCCAGCTTTTCAGTGACCTGGGGTGATGTCCAGCAGGCTGCTCGGCTCCCCGCGGCTCTCCAGAAAGCGTGCAGGGTGGGGCTGTGATTTGGGGGAGTCTGCAGGCAATGGCACGGGGAAGGCAGGTGTCTGCTCAGCTGTCACCTCCTGCTTCTCTCTGGTTGAGGTCCACGCCCGGAGCTAATTCACTCACAGGTCTGGCGTCTTCCCAGCCACTGGGCCCTGGCTGGCCATCCCATTACCAGAGGCCCGGCTCAGGATGTGCGGCTTCTTGTCTGGAAGGGCAGGGCCTGGACACAGGTGGGCACTGCTGGGAGGGAGGGGCCAGAGTGGCTGCGGGCACACGCCCCACCCCTGCTGCGGGCACATGCCTCACCCCTGCTGAGGGCCCACCCCCACCCCTGCTGTGGGACACACCCCACCCCTGCTGTAGGCACATGCCTCACCCCTGCTGGGGGCACCTGTCCCACCCCTGCCGCGGGCACACACCTCATCTCTGCTGGGGGCACACGCCTCACCCCTGCTGAGGGTACACACCCCACCCCTGCTGGGGGCACACACCTCACCCCTGCTATGGGCACACGCCTCACCCCTGCTGGGGGCACACGCCTCACCCCTGCTGCGGGCACACGCCTCACCCCTGCCCTAGCACCTCCTTGCATTCTTTCCTGTCTCATTTTGTCCCTTGGACTGTAGTGTCTCACATACCCAAGTTTTATTTATTTCTGTGTTTAGTGTCTCCCTCTCTCCACTTGAAAAGAAACTCAAGAAGGCAGGAATTATCGCTGTGTTCCCTGCTTCTTCCTGTCGGTTAGAGCAGCGCCTGCTCCGTCGTAGGTACTCTGTAAATATTTGTTGAATGAAGGAATGAAAGAAGAGTCTATTTCATCGACCCAAAGAAGATTCTCTTTTGAGTAGTAGGTTTAATGCCACAGAATTACATTTTTTTTCTGAGTCTTATATATTTCTTGACTCTGTACAGTGGATAATATTTATTTAGCCACATCGTTACGAATGTGGAGTATTAGATTCTATGTTATAGAGTCTACCTCTACAGACAAAGCACACAAGACTTCGCTGGGGCCAGGCAACAGGATGTCAGTGTTTAAACCCTGCCACTGTAAAATAAATAAGTGTGCACATGTGGTGGGGGCAAGTATCTGGAAGGATCAATGCCCACTTCATAGCGCTGGGCTGGAGGCAGGCAGGACTTCCATGTTTACTTTATGTACTTCTTTTATGCCTCTTTTTCTAAAACAAGCATGCATTACTTCTATATTAAACATTTTGTTTCTAAATTTAAAAAAATGTCCAATTGAGGATTTGGAAAAATGACCTTCAGTCCGGAGTCCAGATGAGGCCCCTGGGGTCAGAGGCTGCAGAAGAGCCCTGGGCAGAGCGGCCACTCCCACCTCTCTCAGACCCTGGGTGTCCCTGGAGATGTCCTCTCTCTGGGTGTCCCAGGGGAGGCTGCCTGGGGCCAGAGCCCTGGTTCCTTCTGGAGGGGGCATCTCAGAGGCCGGCTTATTTTCCTGTTCGTGTGGCTGATCGCTGGCAGCCTCCCCACTCTGCTGGTTGCTCCTGCTGTTAACACAAGGCCTGACTATTGATGCAGACAGTCAGGATGCCTGCTCAGGTGGAGCAGGTGCTACCTTGGACAGGTAACTTCACTCATTCATCATTCCCTGCAGGTCTGTTTTGCCCTGAGCCTTGTGCGTGATGAATAAGACACGGGCATGGGCCTTAGGGAGCTCATAGGCTAGTGGGGGAGACAGCCACACAGCCAGGTTCACTCCATGCTCATCTCCCACAGGGTAGACAACGTGTAGGCACTGTTCTAGATGGGAGGGTCTAGAGTCCCACAGGTGGGCCTCCTGGAGGAGGTGGAACCTGAGCTGGGGCATAGCTGGGGAGAAGGGTAGTGGAGCCAGAGGCAGATGACAGGCAGTGAATAGGGGGCCACTTTGTCACCACCTTGGTGGAAACAGGGAGGATTCAGGGTAAATAGAAACATGGAAAGGAGGCCCAAGGTAAGGCTCAGTATATGGTATCCCATCCTCCTCTGGGAGAGTTGGGGCTGAGGCAGGGCCTCTATCCCTTGATGAGGTAGGCCAGACACCTTTATCCTTTGGAACACCTGGCACTGGTCATGGATCATAACCAGCTGCCCCTTAGATTGTGCCACGTGCATCACCAAACCCTGCAAGGCAGCATTATGTGTCCTTGGACCCTTAGGACCGCATCATGCCCAGTGTGCTGCTCTCAGGGAGATCCAGGACTCGGATGCCCTAGAAGGAGGGTGAGGGCAGGAGGGGGGCCACATGAGTGGGGTGAGGGGCAGCAGAGGGAGACATGGCGGCTGGACCATCTGGATGAAGAGCTGGAGTGGCCCTTGTCGATAGAGTGGCAAAGACAAGGCCAGGAGACACATGGAGATTTTCTCAGTTTAGTCAAAATCCTTGGATGTTATTTTTCTTTATTTATTTTTAAAGATTTTATTTATTTATTCACGAGAGACAGATAGAGAGAGAGAGAGAGGCAGAGACACAGGCAGGGGGAGAAGCAGACTCCATGCAGGGAGCCCGATGCGGGACTTGATCCTAGGACCCCGGGATCACGCCCTGAGCCAAAGGCAGAGGCCCAACCACTGAGCCACCCAGGTGTCCCCCAAATCCTTGGATTTTAAATGTCAGTCCCACATATCAGAACCAATTTAAAAGATTTTAAAAATACTTAAAACATGCAGAAAATTTTGGAAAATAACTAAGAAGCTTCCATGTTCCCACCATTGACACTATGGTTTTAGATTTCTTTCCAAAGCAGGAGACTTGATGTTGCTGATGCAGAGTGGGTGCTAGACCATCCCCCCCCAGGCCAGGAAGAGACAGGCGCCTCCAAGTGGATGACAACTATCCCCATGACGCCTTGTACTTCCACCATGTCGTGATGGTACACGCTGTAACCCGCGTCTACACAGAGGGCTGCCCGGTTTATTCCTCTAGCAATGTGCTCAGCTCATAGCACAGGATGCTGCTGGAGACTTACCTAGGTGGGTGCATGAGGACCTAGCTAATTCATTCCAGATGTGTTCTCCTGCATGCATGAGCCATGTGAAGGGGCTGGGGGGTTGCTTTCACCATCATTTTGTTCCTCACTGTGTTAGTTTACTATCACTGTGTCACAAATGAGCACCCCTGGAGCAGCTTGAGACACTGCTATGCCACGTCTCACTGCCCCTTCATTGCCTATTATCCTGTGGGTCAGGGGTCTGTTCAAGGAGCTAAGTGGGTCCCAGTGACCACACTCTCTAGTAACCACACCCCAGACCTCTTACCTGGTGAGGACAGAACCTTTTCTTTACTGTTTAAGCCATTCTGAGTTGAGATTTAAGTATTTGCTGTCAAAGGCAATCTTAACTCACAAAGACTCGGAGAGATCCAGGGCCGGGCAGTGGGCTGGCAATGGCTGATGTTTGCACCTGAACATAAAGCTCTTGCACATAACCGCTGAGCAAGGGGCAGTGTGGTAGTTTCCTGGGGCTGCTGTTACAATGTACACAAATAGGGGGTCAGGGGCTCACACTCTGGGAATGTGTTCTCTTATAGGTTCTGGGGCCAGCAGCTCAGAATCAAGGTGTCAGCAGGGCTGGTTCCTGCTGTGGCCGTGAGGGACAACTGGTCCCAGGCCTCTGCTGGCTTCTGGGGTTTGCTGGCATCCTTGCTGCTCATGGACTTGTAGGAGCATCACCCCCATCTCTGCCTTCATCTTCACATGTTGCGCTCCTTGTGTGCCTGTCTGGGTCTAAATGTCCCCCTCCTCTTTTTTATTTGATTTATTATTATTATTATTATTATTATTATTAATTATTTTTGGCTGGGTACAATATACTTTATTGATGGTACATGACAAGGTAGGGCTCCCCAAGCCCCTCCCCTTCCTTGGGGTCTAGGATGTAAATTGGATGTCAGGAGATTCTCAGTGTGTTGGGGGATTAAGTTGGGGCAGGGACTCCCCAGCAGCTGAGGGCCTCTCTCTTCCTCTTGTTCTTGCTGGGGCTGGTGGTCCAGGAGGCTCTTACTCCTTGGAGGCCATGTGGACCATGACGTCCACCACCTGGTTGCTGTAGCCGAATTCATTGTCATACCAGGAAATGAGCTTGACGAAGTGGTCATTGAGGGCAATGCCAGCCCCGGCGTTGAAGGTGGAAGAGTGGGTGTCACTGTTGAAGTCACAGGAGACCACCTGGTCCTCAGTGTAGCCCAGGATGCCCTTGAGGGGGTCCCTCCGATGCCTGCTTCACTACCTTCTTGATGTCGTCATATTTGGCAGCTTTCTCCAGGCAGCAGGTCAGATTCACAACTGACACGTTGGGGGTGGGGACACGGAAGGCCATGCCAGTGAGCTTCCCGTTCAGCTCAGGGATGACCTTGCCCACAGCCTTGGCGGCGCCAGTGGAAGCAGGGATGATGTTCTGGGCAGCCCCTCGGTCGTCATGCCACAGCTTTCCAGAGGGGCCATCCACGGCTTTCTGGGTGGCAGTGATGGCATGGACAGTGGTCATGAGGCCCTCCACAATGCCGAAGTGGTCATGGATGACTTTGGCTAGAGGAGCCAAGCAGTTGGTGGTGCAGGAGGCATTGCTGACAATCTTGAGGGAGTTGTCATACTTCTCGTGGTTCTCGCTCATCACAAACATGGGGGCATCAGCAGAAGGAGCAGAGATGATGACCCTCTTGGCCCCGCCTCCCAAGTGAGCCCCAGCCTTCTTCATGGTGGTAAAGACCCCGGTGGACTCCATAACATACTTAGCACCAGCATCACCCCATTTGATGTTGGTGGGATCTCGCTCCTGGAAGATGGAGATGGACTTCCCATTGATGACAAGTTTCCCGTTCTCAGCCTTGACGGTGCCGTGGAATTTGCCATGGGTAGAATCATCCTGGAACATGTACACCATGTAGTTGAGATCAATGAAGGGGTCATTGATGGCGACAATATCCACTTTGCCAGAGTTAAAAGCAGCCCTGGTGACCAGGCGCCCAATACGGCCACATCTATTCACTCTGACCTTCACCATCATGTTTTGGGGATGCGGCTGGCCCTGCACCAGAAGACACGGCTGTCTGTCAAACGGGGAGGAGCAGAGAGCCCCCCTCCCCCTTTTAAAAGATTTTATTTATTCATGAGAGATATAGAGAGAGGCAAAGACACAGACAAAGAGAGGCAGAGGGAGAAGCAGGCTCCCTGTGGGGAGCCTGCTGCAGGACTCGATCCCAGGACCCCAGATCCCCTCGGACCTGAGCCGAAGGCAGATGCTCAACCACTTAGCCACCCAGGCATCCCTAAATGTCCCTTTTTCGTAAGGACACCAGTCATGTGGGAATACAGCCTTCCTGCTCCAGTATGATCTCAGCTTAATTAATTACTTCTATGATGGCTATTTCCAAATAAGGTCATGTTCTGAGGTCTTGGGGTTAGGACTTCAATCTATAGTTTTTGAGAGAACCCAAGTCAACTCATTGTGGCCAGTTATTACTGTTACTAACCTTACGGTTTCATTGAATTCCTTCTGCATCACCCCCTCCCCTCACTACACACACACGCAGACTGGAAACTGTGGTGTCCTTGGTCCTGTGGCCAGAACGCTGCTGGGACAAGTGCAGGAGAGGTGGGGCTCCGGCTCTGGCCCCGTGTTCACTCTGTTCCTGGGGTGGCTTGGCTTGACACTCTGTTTTCTCATCCAGTATGACAGAGCCAAGCCCCCTCCTCTCCCCTGGGTGGCCCTGTGTTTCCCCTCACTGTGAATGGGCTTTGTAACCATGAGGTGCTGGCCATGGGTCACTCATCCTGGCTTGGGTGCTGGCTGTGGGTCACTCACCAGAGCCTTGGTCACTGAGGACAGGAGGCCTGCAAGGACAGGGACAGATTGGGGTGGCCGAAGGCCGGAGCCAAAGATGGATCTCGGGGGGATTGTTTCAGATTAACCATGGGCACTGGTCGCCACTCTGTATGGATCTGAAATGACTGTGGGACTAATGATCAGGAAGGCAGAGAACAAAGCCCACCTTCTTCCCAGGAATGAACTCTCTGAGATTTCTCCGGTGAGAGCAGCTCCTCAAAGGTTTCCAGGAGAGCAAGGAGTGGTCCACTTGTTAAGTAGACCAGAAATAACGTGCATCGCTGCTGCTCTATTAACATGCTTGCGTGGCTGTCAGACCAGGCTCTCTTAGGGGCCTCATCTATAAGTCATGAAACACAAAACACAATTAAATTGCCCTGAGGTTTTAACACATCCAAGGCAGCTTGTTGGAGTCAGAACACGGATTCCCTGATGTCCAGGAGCTAATAGAGGGAGGGATCCGGGCCGGGGAGAATTAAGTGATCTCTTGCCTGCTCCGAGCCAGCCTGTGCTGTGCTGCCCTGCGTGATTGACCCTGGAATGAGGCTGTTGGATTTAGAAACCTCCTGTTCACCGGCCTGCATTTCCCTCACATTTAAACGTGCACAGGGTCTAGAGGGGAACAGGCCAGGGTTCCAGTCTCAGATCTGTGTGTGGCCTTGGACATGTCACTTAACCCCTTCACCTGTCACCTGTGAAGCATCTCACCTGTGAAGAGGGCAGCCTGACAAGCACCTTTCAGGGTGGTTAGGAGATGATCCTCGGTGACGTTTTTAACTGCCTGGCTCAGAGCTGGCGTCCAGAAACGGCCAGCCCTCCGGGGGAGCACTGGAAGCCGGGCTCTTGAGAACAGAAGAGCTACTTCTTCTGGATGTTCTTTTCAGTCCTACCTGAGATTTGCTTCCAATCGGTGCCAACACTCAGGAAAACAGGGTGCTATTCCCCAGGAAAGTCAAAGATCCATGTCGCTGCTGCTCCAGAAGTCCACCCTGACATCCCTGCTCCCGGTGGGCAGGGAGGCATGCACAGGCCGGTCCTGGCAGCCTGTCTGCAGTGGCCCACATGGGGACAGCCCGAAGGACAGTGCTGTGTCCACATGGTGGAAACGGATGTAAGCACCACCGTGTCCACACCATTGGGCCCTCTGGCAGTCCGTTGTGATGGGAAGCTGGGCTTGACAACTGGGGTGAGCCTTATAAATATGGTGTTGACTGCAAGAAGCCAGACTCCAGAGTCTGATTCCATTGATGTGATGTTCAGATAACAGGCCCAGATGGGCTCTGGGTTTGGAGGTGTAGTGGTTGCACACTACACAGTGCAAGAAGGCCACTGTGACATCAGCAGCAGGATCCTGGTGACCCCTGGGGGTTATTGTCAGGAAGGGCCCAGGGGCCCCTGGGAGTCCACTGTGTTCTATTTCTTGACGTTGGAAGTGATCCCCTGGGCTATAATCACCGTGAAGTTAGATGCTTCTGTTTCACATACTTTGGATTTGGTTGTGTCCGTCGCTGATTCACCTGATGGAGTCCTAACCCCCAAGACCTCAGAATGTGACCTTATTTAGAGACAGGGTCTTTGCGGACATTCAAGTTAAAGAGAGGTCATTTGGGTGAGCCCAGCTCCACCCTGACTGGTGTCCTCACAGAAGGGAAAAGTGTGGCCTGGAGACACGCACGCACGGGGAGTAGACCTTGTGCAGATGAAGGCAGGGGTCTCCTGGCCCAGGAAGGCACCTGGGAGGGAAGCCTGGAGCACATCCCCCCACAGGCTGTGGAAGCAACCACCCTGCTGATGCCGTGATCCGGGACCTCTAGCCTCTAGGGTGCAGGACAGTACGCTCCTGTTGTTTAAGACTCTCGGTTGGTGGTACCTTGAGAGGGAAGCCCTAGGAAATGAATAAACGTAGAGAGAAGGGGAAAAATGCAGCTTGCATTCAAGTGTTGGGCTGAAGTACTTCTGATTAGGTCGCGGTGGACAAGGGGACCAGTGCCCCCAGCCCGAATCCCTTGCATCATCTGTCTGCCCCATGTTTTGGTCAGTGAAACCCTGAAGAGACCTTGGTTCTTCACGAAAGGGCCAGGCTGGGTTTAGAGAGGAACCCTCGGGTGACTCCGGGGTCGGTGTCACCACAAATTCTGATCTAGGGGACTAGAAGCAGCTATCTCCCCCTCCCCCACTACAATAAGGGGTGTCTGCTTTGGGTTAACTACATCGTAAGCAGATTAGACGTCGTTCCTAATAAGGGCCTCTTGAAAAAAAAAAATAAGGGCCTCTTGGAGCAGTAATGAGACCTCAGGCTCTGGCAGGAAGTAAGTACATCAGGCCCTTGACATAGGCAGTGGTGGTGGCAGGCACCCATGTGTGCCATTTCTTTTTTTTTTTTTTTTTTTTTTTTTTTTTAAAATTTTTATTTATTTATGATAGTCACAGAGAGAGAGAGAGGCAGAGACACAGGCAGAGGGAGAAGCAGGCTCCATGCACCGGGAGCCCGACGTGGGATTCGATCCCGGGTCTCCAGGATCGCGCCCTGGGCCAAAGGCAGGCGCCAAACCGCTGCGCCACCCAGGGATCCCTACCATTTCTGACCATCTGCTCTGTGCAGGGGCTGGGGGCTGTGCTGGCTCAGCCTGGACATCCTTCGGCCCCTTTGCAAGCTTCTGGGGGCAGGGAGACGCTGCAGTCCCGGACCACTTCCTGGCTGTGCTAGTTTTGGAACGTTCCTCTGTCTTCTTTCCTGGGACTGCCGTAGCAGAGCACCCCAGGCGGGGGCTTCGACAAAAGATGTTTCTTGTCTCCCCTTCTGGAGGCTGGAAGACTGAGACCAAGGTGTGGGCAGGTCATCTGTGTCCCATTCTCCTCCTCTCTCTAGGGCACCTGCCATAGTGGATCAGGACTCACCCAGCTGACATCATGGTAACTTAATCACCTCTTGAAAAATTCTCCCTCCGAATACAGTCACATTCAGAGCTATTGGGGCCTAGGGAATCAATATAGGACTTTTAGGGGGAACACACCTCAGCCCATAACCCCTGTAAGCTGTAGCTCGTGCAGCTGTAAAAGACAGTAGGAATGATGTCCATGCCCAGAAGGGTGTCATGAGGACCACGTGCTTGTGCTTCTGGGTACCCAAGAAACGGTGCAGGCCAGGCTTGTTTGCCACCTGCAGACCCCTGCACTGCCCTTCCCCTACGCCCGGTTCTGGCCCCCAAGGGTCCCCCTGTGGGTGAGCTCACCCAGGCTGGCCTCAGACTTGCTGTGGGGCTCAGCCAGCGGGAGGCACCAGGAGGGCGTGCCCAGAGAGGCCAGGCTGCGTCTCCTTCACTCCTGTCTGCCTGGCTCCTGTTCTGGAAGTGGCTGTGCTCTCCCCCAGCCCACAGCTCCTGTCTGGCGGTCCCTCCCTCCGCCGTGGACTTCAGCTTTCCCTAGGAGTCAGCTCACTTCTCGCTTTTGACCTTGGAGAGAAACACCTTCCCTCTTGTGTTCCCAAACTTAGCCCAGACCTGTGCAAAAGCTCTTTCCCCAACCCTCATCATTCTCCGCCGAGCAAGGCACCCATGCACCTTGCAGCCCCTTCCCGATTGCCCATGATTCTGGAACGGCACATGCCCAGCGTGGAGAGGAGGTGTTTAGGGAATGTTCCCTGAATCAGATTCATGATTTTCAAAGGGCTCAAAGCCCTTGGATTAAAGCATTTTAAAAATGCAAAGTTATATGATTATTCATATATTATTCATCCAGGGAGTCTTAGAATTGCTGCCAGCGAGAGCTCCCCAGCTTTCTGGGGCCTGGCTTGTTTTCCTTAATGAAAGTGAATGTCCTTTCGTGTCCTGGCCTGGCTTTCCTTTACGTGGGTTTTCTGTATCACTCAAGTGAATGAGGAGGGCAGGATAGAGTCTGTCTGAGGGTAAGGGCCCTACAAGCCCAAGGGAAGGCGAGGGAGTCCAGGTTTGGTTGTGGTGGGGGTGACCATGGTGACTCCATGGAGAGAAGAAGCACCAGCTAGTAATTCAAACAGTAAAGGCACAGAACCACCCACCTGTCTGCCTGCTGAGCAGCCTCTGGTGAGAGCTTTCTAAGGGCAGTAGGGCCAGAGCCCCCTCTGTCTCAGAACCCCACGATGACCCCCCTCTTGCCGGTAGAATAAGATGTGAGGCCTTCAAAACCGTGCCCCAGCTCACCCCAGCCTCATGCCCATCGTGCTCCTCCTCTGCCAGCTGCATAGCAGACCCCTCTCTGAGTTATTTATGGCTTCCTAAATGTGTTTCGCCAGTTCACACCTCTGCACCTGTGCCCGTGCTGTGCTCTCAACCTGGGATGCTGTCGTCTGCAATCAAAATATTCTCAACATGAACAAAATGTCAAGGATGGAAAGAAAGAAATGCTTACTGCTTTGTGAGTGAGTGAGAGCTGCTGCAGGGAAGGCTCTGTTCCCGGGACCCGAGCTCCAGAACAACAGACGGTGCCTGACTCTCTCTGGCCGTGGGCCCATCTCTCTTCCCACTGACCCAGCTGCCTCTGTGGTGGCCCAGACTCTAGGTGAAAACCTCTGGCTTTACACTCAGAGGGACATGGGATCCAGTCCCAGCCCTGCCCTGCCCCTTGCTAGCCATAGGGCCCTAGGCAGGTCCCTCTTGGGGCCTCAGTTTATTCCTCTATGAAATGGGGTGAGGATGTTTGTTATACAGGCTAAAGGAGGTGACCCAGGGGAAGAGCTGGCCCGCAGGTGGCCCACAGGACTCACTTCAGAAATGGCCGTGGCTGTGATTTTAGGGCTGATGTTCAAGGGTGGAGCTGGACTCCGATATCTGTGTTGGGATGGGAACTGTTTTACAAATTGTGATAGTGGGATTCTTGAATTGGACGCTGGGCTGTGAGTGATAGTGAGCCATCGACTATGAATTTCAGGCTCCTCAGCCTTCCCAGATTCGGGGGACGATCTGTTCCCATCTGTTTCCAGGGCCTGTGATGGGGTTTGGCTTGCAGGTGGTGAGCAGCGAGCCCCACACGAACTCTCTTCCGTTCCGGATGCCCAGACACAGCGGGGTAACTTGCAGGCTCTGCCCTGGACAGCTTGCCCTCCAATGGGGGAAGCTAACGTGCATATGGACAGTGACAACACAGAGAGCTTGGGGGGTGCTGTGGGAGGATGGGGATCGTCACTCTCCTGAAGAGATGGGTGGGCAGGGCAGGCTTCTTGGAGGAGGTGGTGGGGAATGAGCTTCAGTTCAACAGCTGGGTAGGAATGTTTAGCCAGGACAGGGGGGCCGGGGAGTGTAAATTAAAGAGTCACCTAGAGACTCAGGCAGGAAGTATGGGGGTGCTGGGAGAGGGGTGCTGGGAACTTCCAGCAGCTTGGTGTCGGGCAAATCCTTTCCTTTGACACATGCCACTTCCTGATGGGCAAACCAGAAAGGGTGATGCTCGCCAGTCAAGAGGGGAAGCGTCCCGAGGCCACCGTGTCAGCGCAGGACAGAGACTGGGAGCCATCCTTCCAGGCTGAGCAAGCCTCCAGATTCAAACTGGAAGGAAGGCTTAATGAAGGGCATTTGCTGCTGCCAGCGCTCCAGGCTGGGAAGTCCCAGGTCACAGCCCCAGGGTCTGGAGAGCACTCTTCCTGGCTTTGCAGGTGGCCACCTTCTTGCTGCACCCTCACATGGAAGAGAGAGGGGGCTCCGGTGTCCCCCCCCCCTTATAAGGGGCACAGATCTCATCCCCCATGACCTCATGACCTAGTCACCTGCCAAAGGCCCTCCTTGCTGATACCACCACACCGCAGGTATGGCTTCTGCATATGATAGGGCGGGGGGTGGGGGTGGGGACACAACTCCATTCTGGACAGAGGGAAAGGCCTGACTTCTGGCCCGTTTGTCTCTGGGCTTCTCAGAGCACCATGAGACCCACTTTCTCATGTATCTGAAATTTGATTTTACCAAATGTGATCAGCCGCTGGGAAATTCATGGTCGTCCCTGCTCCCCCTCTTCCCTTGCCCGTCAGTCTGCTGGTCCGCAGCAGAGATGAGGAGAATTGTTCACCACGGAAGTCCTGTGCTTCTAGAGGATAAAATATCCTCTAAATGCACATTATTGTTATTTTTATTACAGGCATCAGAGCAAAACCACCAGTTCAAAAGAGCTAATTTAGTTAGATCAGGCGTAAGTGCTACTCGAGTTGAAAACTCATTCTCCTTTGCGGTATTTTCTTTTGGGTATAAATCAACAGAAAGGCTTTAAAAATATTTTTAGTACTAATGTATTTCAATCATCTGGTCGGTCACCTCTGAGCACACTTACCTCCTGGGACCTCCGTGTGATTACCCCAACTGACTTGCCCGACAGCCATGCAATCCTGCCTCCGTTCAAACCATATTTGATTTCATGGGTTCCAATAGGGAGCAAGGGGTAGGGTGGGAGGAAGTACCCACAGCTGTGACTGTGTGGGGCAATGGGCGGTTCCCCCGCAGACCTCCTGGACGTGGACTTGGGGAATACTTTCTTAGTTTTGCGTCAGGGCTCCAGGAACCTTCCCTCTCTCCTTGCAGGTGCCTCTCCAGAATGGCTCCCCTGGTCAACATGAAACTTAAAGTCGTCCTGTGGAAGTTAAATACCCCGGGATACAGAACACCATCCAGGAGGACTGGTGCACAAGCCTGAGCCCTGGGCAGGCAGATATTACTCGTCCATCGGGCTCCACCTCCCACTAAAGCCTGATCTTCGGCAGGTCCAGGCAGACGCCCCCTCCCCCACCAGAGTCAGGATGGTCATGGGTGAAAGTTGGTAGCCACCCCAGCCTCAGCCCCTGATGGGCTTGATCCCAGGACCCTAAGGTCATGACCTAAGCCCAAATCAAGAATGGACGCCCAACTGAATGAGCCATCCAGGTGCCTTTTCAAGGCTGAATAGTATTCCATTGTGTGGATTTTCAATGTTTTGTTTGTCCATCCATCCTTCGATGGACACATGGTTCATTATGGTTTTACACATTAGCTGTATTTCTTATGAAGTCTCTTATGCCTCCCTCAGTCCCACAACAGCCTAGTGGGTAGGCATTGGGAATAACAGGTTTGAGGCTGTTGAGTGATGAGGGACCCAGAACGCACAACTCCAGACTTGCCAAGCCCTCTCCTCCTCTTGGGGCTCCCGAGGAAACTGTGCCAACTTCATAGTCGTGACATGAATGCTCAGTGCCGGGATGTGGGATTCTTGTCAATGCAGGGGTGTCATGTGTGTCTCAGATTTAAGGCTCCCGTGGGGCCCTCTTCCTCTTGAATCCAAGTCTTAAGCTTAGTCTTGAGCTTGCAGGTGGCCCCTGGAGGAAAATGTGGATCTGGGAAAGCCAAGTCATGAGCCATCTGCCCATGCATCACCCAGACAGCAGAAGCCACAGGCAGATTTTCATGGCTTTTGGTGTCTGTGGCTCATCTGTCCACATGGCCCAGTCACTTGCCTGTACCCTGACTAACTGGAGGGCGGTGTCTAAGAAGGTGGACAGAATTGTCTCTCTTCCACAGTAGACAATGCAAGGAGCATGAGGCTCATTGTAAAAAGAATGGAGTAGAGTTTCTGAGACATTCAGTGCCTCCTTCAAAGCCCCCCAGCCAATAAGAGATTGGTCAGCAGTTTGGATCTTTCCCTTGTAAACTTGGATAGCTTGTCCCTGGCCAGAATGCAGAGCTGCTGGGCATGCATGGGTGGGTGGCCAGAGGAGGGAAGAAGAGTGTCCTGATGGATGTCAGCGGGCTCTAGGAAGTTAGGGGAGAGCAAGGAGCAAGGGGTGGCCAGGTTGGGGAGTAAAGGTATCTGTGCAGAGCAGAATAATGCCCTCCTCAAGATCTCCTTGCCTGAGTCCCCAGAATCTGTGAACTTGTTGTCTCACATGGCAAGAAGCTTTGTAGAAGTGAAAAAGTTAGGGATCTTGAGATGGAGAGTCTCTCCTGGATTATCCAGGTGGGGCTAGTGTAATCACAAGCATCCTCAAGAGAGAGAGGCAGGAGACCCAAGAGAGAGACATGAGGTCACAAGCAGAGGTCAGAGACAGATGGGAAGATGCTGTCCTGATAGCGAAGATGAATGAGGAAGGCCACGCCATGGAAGCTGGCACCCTTACAAGTGGGAGAAGATGAGAGCTCTCTTCGAGAGGGGACCGCCCCACCAACCCCTTAATTTTGGACTTCTGGCCTCCAGAAGTGAGAGGGAGTTTTGGAGACCATTAGTCCAAAATCAAGGTGTTGGCATGGCTGCCTCCTTTGGGAGGCTCTGAAGGGGGAATCTGTCCAGGCATATGTCTCTCCCAGCTTCTAGCGGTTTCTGGAAATCCTTGGTGTTTCTTGGCTTATAGACATGTCACCTGATCTCTGCCTTCATGTTCACATGGTCTTCCCCTCTGTGTCTTCTTTTCTGTCTCTTATAAGATTAGTCATTGGATTTAGTGCCCATCCTAAATCCAGGAAGACTTCATCTCGAGATCCTCAGCTAAGTCCATCTGTGAAGACCTTCTTTTTTGGTAAGTTATATTCACAGGTTCTGAGAGTTAAGACTTGGACATGTCTTTTGTGGAACATGAGTCAGCCCATTACAGACTCCACCCCTTAGACCAGTCCTCAAAGTCACAGGCATCCTAAGAATCAGGCCAAGGCATGAAGGTGTGCCCTCTGAGAGGGAGCTGTGCTGTAGGGAGGGAGGAAGCTCAGGGAGGGAGGCTGTGGGAGTGGAGATCCTGCTCCACACACCTGGTGAGGGAGCATGTGAACAAAGGCACAGGGAGCAAGGGGGGTCTGTCACCCAGTGTTGGTGGGTAGGGAGTGCCCACGGTGAAGGCTTTTAGGCTGGCTCTGCAGCGATAAGCTAGGCCCAAGCAGGAGGAGAAGGGGGAAAGATGGTGAGCTTCTTGAGGGCAGAACTGAGGGGGTGGGGGTGTATGCTGAGCTTAATCCTGTTTCCCCATTACTTTATAATAGGTACAACCTCTCTGAGCCTCACACAGAGAAAAAGGCAGAGACACAGGCAGCGGGAGAAGCAGGCTCCCTGTGGGGAGCCTGATATGGGACTTGATCCCAGGACCCTGGGATCATGACCTAAGCTGAAGACAGATGCTCAACCATTGAGCCCCACAGGTGCCCCCCCCCTTTTTTGTTTATTTTGTTGTTGTCTTGTTCTTCTGATTCTCCTTTGCTGCTTTACTTTGTGCTACATAAATGTTTTTAGTGTCCCCTTTTAATTCCTTTTGTTAAAAACCATATGCTGTGGATGATTTTCTCAGTGGTTGTTCTAGGGACTGCAAAAATACATTTGAGCTTGTCTCGGTCCACTTCAGATTAACACCAGCTTCTTTCTGGTCAAATGTGGAAAGTGTGCTCCATTCTTCCTCGCTCTGTGCTATCATTGGCATACATCTCATGTCTTTTAATGCTTATAAACTCAGCAGTACAGTCTTATAATTACTGCTCATGTCCTTTAAAGAATTGAAGAGAAAAAAATAAGAAAAATGTATTTATAGAGTATTTTATATTGACTCTCATATTTACCATTTCTGCTGCTTTTTATTTCTTCTTGTGGATTTAAGTTATCATCTGGTGCCAGTTCCTTTCAGCCTAATGGACTTCCCTTTAGAATTTCTCACAAGTTTGCTAACAATAAATTTCTTATCTTTATTTATCTGGGAATGTTTTTATTTCACCTTTAGTTTTGGAGGGTAGTTTTGCTGGATACGGAATTTTTTGTTCACTTTTTTTTTTTTTTTTTTAGCATTTTGAATGTATCATTCCACTGCTTTCTGCTGTGTGTGTGTGTGTGTGTGTGTGTGTGTTTTCTGATGAAAAGCCATCTGTTAATCATGTTGTTCTACAATACATGAAGAGTTGGTTTTCTTCTGCTTCTTTCATGGTTTTCTCTGTCTTTCAACAGTTTGATTATGATATATGTAGGTATATGTCTCTTTGGATTTAACCTACTTGGGATTTGTTTAGTTTCTTGGATGTTTGAAGTTTTTCATCAATATGGAAACATATTGGCCATTATTCTTCATGGTTGTTTAATTCTGTGTGTGTGTGTATATGTGTATGTGTGTATAAAACAGCTGTTTTAAAGTCTTTCACTACCAAATCCAACTTCTGCGGACCCCTGAAGGCTGAAGAATGTTTTTCTTGGTCCCCTGATTATAGCTCATATTTCCCTGTTTCTTTGCACTTCTCACTTTTTTTTTTGGTTAAAAATTGGACATTTTATCAATATATCACATCAACTCTGGATTTTTATTTTCTTCCAGAGGTTATTTCTGATTTTTCCTTGTTCATTTGTTTGTTTTTTGAAGTAACTTACCTGGGCTAAATCTTTGAAATCTATCTCCCTTGCTGTGCATAGCTCCTGGTACTTTTTATTTTAATTTTTAATTTTAATTTTTAATTTATGGCTTTTGTATCCCTGTGTCTGCCTAGGTTAGAGATCAGCCAGTATTTGATCAGAAGTATTCTCAAATACCATGAGTTAGTAAACCTATCCTCTATCAAAGACTTTTGTGTGGGTAAAGGAGCACATTCAAAATTTAGGCATTTTCAAGTTTCCCTGACTTTTGCTTTTCATTGGGTTGCTCATGTTTCCTATGTGAGTACACATGGCCTTAGGATCAACTAGGAATCTGTGGCTAGTTTGGGCCATTTCCAGAGGCACACAGTCCCAGCCATTCTATACAACCTCCAAGACAATAATTTCCACTGTCACTGATGCTAGGCATGGATGTCACCCATACAGGGAAGGTGCTATGGGAACATCCTGGGAGAGTGCCATGGGAGCAGTCTGGGGTCAGTATGCTGCAGACTCACTGTTTCTACCTGAAGTGTAGCACTTTTCAAGTGTGAACACTTCTTAGGTGGTTGCACGCTCTTGGATGATTTCCAGCATGTGGAAATGGCTGCTTTTGTCAATTTGTGCAGTTTTAGAATTGGTTTTTGGAAAGAGCATTTGCCAACCTCTTCACTTGGCCACAAGTCAAAGTTCTGCCTCCCCAGAGTGCATTTGCAATTGGGAATATGCAACAGAGCTGAGGGTGCTTGGAGGGATAGAGGAAGGGGAGAAGTGGCTGTATATGAGGCTGTAAAGGTTGGTTGGGGTAGATAAGACTTCATTTAGCAGAGGAGAAAAATGGCAGTGCCCATAGGGAAAGAGGTTTTTTCCCAAGTTATTGAAGCTCAGTCACTAGAGAGCTAACACTGGAACCTGGCCCTCCTGACTCCCAATCCAGTGCTCTTTCCTTTATGCCATATTGCTTTAGCAATTGTTGTTTAGAAGTCTGAGTCTCCAGGATTTTCAATATGTCAGATCCATCCATCCATCCATCCATCCATCCATCCATCCAGAACAAAAACTGACATGGCCTTAGTGTTATGACCCTCATAGTCTCAGAGTGGGACACTAGCCTCAGGAAAGGGCCTTGCAAGATCCATTTTGAAGAAGTAGTATCCCATGCTTCTCTGTTAGTCTTAGTTAAGGTAATAGCCCTTTCAAGGGAAAACAATGAGTTTTAATTAACCTCCAAGCTGAAATCCCTCAAAACATGATTTCAATCAAATATAATTATGGAAAATTTGATTTGTGAAAAAAATTTAAGTGTGTAAAGCATGTAAATAAAAAACAAATTGTCATAGTCCATAGTTTGGGAGCAAAAATTTTGATTTCTGAAATGAATCTCAAAGGCTAGAATACTGTGAGTTCTCTTTCAAAATATTTATTAAAATGGGAGCCTCTGAAAACTCCTTCTCCAGACAAATCTATAACCCTGAGTCCCTTGGCCTTACACAGAGGGAATGCTGTGAAGCGGCATGGTACTTAGACACTTGCCAGTTGCTTGCGGCTGCCTATGCTATGCCAAGGAACCATATGGAAACTGAAAAATTCAGGAAAGAATCTGGATGCTTTGTCCACATGACAACAAATAATTGGGTATTTGGAAAGGAGATTTGGGGCTATATCTTGAGTCATCCTCTGGGAATTCCTAAATACCACTTCAGAGGGATTAATGGAATTTTATATTTCATCTTTCTCTCTTCCTTCTCTGTCCCTTTCCACCCTTCCCCACCCCTAGGGGTCTTATTCAATAGTCACATCCAAATCTATGTCTCAAACCCTGATTCTGTCCTGGACACCATTTCCAAAGGCCTCTGGGGCCTCCCTGCCAGTGTACCCGTGATGGGTAGGGCTCACCAAATGTCTCCATGCTCCTGTGTCTGCCAGCTGCCCTTGTAGGTAGGTCAGGCCATGAACCCAGGCTCTGGCCAATGGGATATGAATGATAGTGAGTGACTCCCAAGTCGAACCCCACAAAATATCCTGTGTCGTTCTCTGGCTTTCTCTTCTGCCGCAGTGACCTTGCAGGCTAGCTGTTCCAGATGGCAGAGCTACAAGCTGGAGAGGGGAGGCGCCTGACCTGTACTTTGTAAATGAGTGCAATGCACCTTTCTTAGGTTATCCCACTGAGATTTGGGGTTCATTTTTACTGCAACCCAGCCTAGCCTAGCTTAAGAGCTCCAGGATGTTTCACAGACACCTTGGAGGCAACACATCCAAAGCGGAGCATCTACCTTCTTCAGATTTGTTCCCTAACTGTGTGGTGGCATCACTATTGTCCTAGATGCTTCTGAATCTCTGTAGACTCGGATTCTCACCTTGCATGGGAGGTGCCCACCTCCATCTCCCCCTCCCCTGTGCTTACTCACATCTCGTCATCTCTCACCTGGACCAATGCCCTGTGCCCTGCTGGCCTCTCTGTCTCTTTTCCAAGTTCTGGCTTTAAGGTGTTGCCAGAATTATTGTTCTGAAACACAAATCTGATCATGTCATCCTGTTCTTGAAAGCCCTCAAACATTCTCATTCACCTTGGAAGAAGGCACAAGCCTGGAGTGTCTGGGCTGGCTTCTCCTCAAGTCATATGGTTTCCTCTGCAAGTTGTATGGTTTGTCCTGCATGGTCAGGCCGCTTGCCCCTCCGTTTACGGGCGGTGGACCTTTGTCCTTTGTCCCTTGTAGGTGCTGCGCTCTGTGTTTTAACTTCATCTGGGTCCTGGTTCATCTTTCAAGACCTGCTCAAGTGTATTTTTCTCTTTGCCAACACCTCAGGCAGAATAAATCCTCCCTTCTTCCTTCCACCATACTCAGCACATATTTCCATAATAGCCTGTGTTCTCCAGGGTGCTCATGCTGGTAAGCGGGAGGAAAGGACAACAGGGTTGAAAAGTTGGGGAGAAAATTGAATTGGTCAAAGTCACATAGATTGTTAAATCGCAGAACCTTTCCATCCTTCATGCACCTTCCACGGGAGTCTGTGAGAGGGACAGCGAGGCAGCCATGTGTCTTAAACCATGAATGTGCTTCTGGGGAGCACCTCATGGGGCTGCTGTCCTGGGGAAGTACTAAAGTTGTCCTTTCTCTTGTTTTACAGATGGGGAAACTGAGGCCCAGAGCACACAGCTGCCAGAGATGGAGGAGGTGTGTGCTTGCTGGGTCCTTGGTGCTGCTGGCAGAGGGTGGCACCTCCCGTCGGGCCACGGACATGCTGGCAATCTGTGGGACTTAGCCCTCAGGACCCCCGCCCTTGCCCTACAATTGAAGACATACCACACCCCAGCCAGGGCAGCTGAGAGGTTGGCAGAGGACTTCTGAGGGGATAGTAATGGATGAGATATGTGTCACACAGGCCGAATGTGGGCTGTTCTATCATTGTCGTACCTGAAGACCTGTCGGCGGTCCAGGTGCTCTCCTGAGCATTGTCTCGCTTGCATGGCAGCCTGTGACTCAGGTGCAGTGACCGTTCTCAGGGGATGTGGGGAGACTGAGACATGAAGACAGTGACTCACCTAGGGACCTGCAGGGCTGGGACCAGGTTAGGGCCCCAGCCTTGCTCCCGGCCCCTCGCTGGGAGCTCCTCACCCACCAGCAAGCACCCTGTGACACACTGTGGCGGCTGCTGGCACACATCATCCCACAGCCACTTCTGAAACATCAGTGGCTCCCTGTCCTGCAGATCCACTACTCCCTAGCTGTGTGCTCCAGGGTGGCTGTCTTAGCCACTCTGGGCCTCAGATGCCTTGCTTCTAAAATCAGAATAACTGTGCACCAAAACACCTGGCCCATGGAAGCTAGTTGGCAAATATTGCCCTCCTGCCACCAGTTCCAGTGAACCCTGGTGTATGGTGTACAGGGTGGGGTGGGGGCGCTTGCCTTTAGCTGTGACAGCAAGTCTGAGGAGGAGCAGGGCCCACCAGAACTGACTGTATGCTTCCTCCCCCCTTCCCTTGCAGATGTTTATTGGGCTCCTACTGGGCCAGGGCCTACGCATTTTTTTAAAAAGATTTTAATTATTTATTCATGAGAGACACACAGAGAGAGGCAGAGACACAAGCAGAGGGAGAAGCAGGCTCTATGCAGGGAGCCTGATGTGGGACTCGATCCCAGAACCCCGGGATCACGACCTGAGCCAAAGGCAGATGCTCAACTGCTGAGCCATCCAAGTGTCCCCAGAGCCTGTGCTATTTGGCTTCCATGGAGACTTCTGGTGGCTGCCATCTCCCCTGCTCCTGGGAATCCCCAGGGGTGGTTTCTGCCTAGGTGTATGTCCGTCCTAAGTCCAGCCCTCTCTCCTCTGCCCTGCCTGCTGGAGTGACCACAGTGGGCTCTGGTCCTCGCAGACTGATGGGGAGTCCCTCTTACCAGGGCCCATAGGGGTTACTTTCCAGGGCCTTCCTTGCTGTGTATCAGATGACCAAGTACCAAGGCTCCAAGAAGCTGAGGGCTTACTTCTAAACCACAGTGCATCCCAGTAAGAAGGGGTGGTGCCTGCACTGGTCAGAGCTGGTCACTGCTCACTCCCCATCCCCATAGTGATTTATGCGTGTACACAAGTGGGGAGCAGTGGGGCTCGGGATAGGCCCCATAGCCTCTGCCTACCTGCCACAGGGGTTGGGTGGGTCATGGGCATGCTGGGAGCCCCAATCTCAGTGGATATCAGTGGAGTTGATAATCATTCCAGCCCTGTCCCAGCTTCATGGGGTGTGGGGGGATCAATGCCTGTGGAAGCCTGGGCAGAGGGGTCTGGTAGAGAGGAGGGCACCCCAGGCCTACCCGGACAGGCCTTGCTGGTGCATGGGGAAGCACAGGTTCTTTAGCCACATGCCGCTGCCACCCCTTGCTGTGGGTGGAAACTTGGCGAGCCCCTCTGCCTTTTTGCGCTGTGCCTCTCTTTCTGCTTCTGGGAAAAGGGGATGATGATGAAGCCCAGCCCCCAGCCCATGCAGAGGCCAGCAGAGTAACACTGCAAAGTGCCCGGGCAGAGCTGGTGTGGTCAGTCGGCGGTGGGGAAGCATCTCCAACTCTGCGACCACCCTGTGGTGTCATTGACCTGCCTGCCCCCAGCATACGGCTGACCTCCCTGAGGCTGGTCCCTCGTTCTGGTCACCACCTGGACCCTAACACCACCCAGATGCTCGAGGGACCAGGAGGCCTCAACTGTCATGCCCTACCCACCCTGCCCTGTACTCTTTTGCCCTGCAGCCCTGCCCAGGTCCTCAGATGTCCCCCACATGGCCATCCTCCAGGTCATTACCCACGCTGGTCCCTGTGCCAGGAGCCCTCTTCTACTCTTTCCACCTGTTTATCCTTCCAAGGATTGATTTGTTTCCTGCTGTCTCTCTGGGGCCAAGAGCCAGGAACATAATAGGTGCTCCGTAAACAGCTGATGAACAGAAGCAGGAAACCGACCTGTCCCACTGCATTAGCTGTGCAGCGTCTATGATTTATTATTATTATTATTTAAGATTTTATTTATTTATGCATGAGAGACACAGGGGCGGGGGCAGGGACACAGGCAGAGGGAGAAGCAGGCTCCATGCAGGGAGCCCGATGTGGGATCTATCCCGGGTCTCCGGGATCATGCCCCGGGCTGAAGGCGGCGCTAAACCACTGGGCCACTGGGGCTGCCCCGTGCCTACAATTTAAAGGAAGTGGTTGCCATCCTGGTCCCTGCCCGGTTCCGGGCTCCAGCTTGGTGGGCCTCTCACACCTCTGGCATCTGGCAGGCCCGCGGCTGTGGTGCTCAAGGACGATGAAATCCCTGCCTCCACCAAAAAGTGACCACGACCACTGCCCCCATCACCCTTTCAGAATGTGCCATCCAAAGATCTGCCACCGCCTTCTGCCCTGTCGCCTCCCACTTCGGATTGGAGCAGCCAGACC
The DNA here is from genome assembly GCF_011100685.1 of Canis lupus familiaris. Classification (NCBI taxonomy): domain Eukaryota; kingdom Metazoa; phylum Chordata; class Mammalia; order Carnivora; family Canidae; genus Canis; species Canis lupus. Next base: position 59,743,619 of record NC_049224.1, read on the forward strand.
CATGTCTCACGGTGGGGCCTTCTTGTCCTTCTCCACCTAGACATAGTTCCCTTCCGTCTCCAGATCAGACTTCTGCTTCCGGCCCGAGTTAATGTCCTGACCAGCCTTCCCTGCAGCTTTGCTCCTTTCCCTTGACAACCTGATAACGAGATCCCTGTGCTTGATCTTTCTCCTGAAAGCCTCCCCTGCAACCCCGTGTCATTTGCTGAAAGTCATTAGGAGACTTCTCTGCAAGGCACTGCAGCCCCCCACCCGCACCTGGCAGCTTCCCTATCCCACCCCCCAACACCTGGCAGCTCCCTCCCACCCTGGCAGCTCCCCCACCCTGCAGCCTACCCTGCTGCTGCAGCTTCCTCTCCTCACCTGGCAGCCCCCCTGCACCTGGCACCTTCTTCCACACCTAGCACACCCGCTCCTCCCCCCACCCCACCTGGCAGTTGCCTACAGGTGCAGGCTTCTTAGTCTGGTTGGAGATGTACTGGGGGTGGAAGGAGTGGGAGAGTGGGACTAGTGCTGAGGGCACAGTGCAGGGGAGAGGCTCCCCTCTGTAGAGTCTGGCACCCAAACAGCCTGTCCCCTCCGTCTCCCTCCTGCTGAGTCCCCAAGCATCCCTGAGAGCATTGCTCATGGATTCCTTGGCCGCCTCTGAATCAGGCCCATGTGGGCAATTGTGCAAGCTGAGCTTTGTCACATTTATAGAGATAAATTAAAATATTATCACTGGAGACCTTCGATAACTTAAAAGAGCCTGAGACTTTTAATGAGTAAGTGGTCTGATTAAAAGTTGGAGAGATGGAAGTATTTCTCCTCCTTCTTGGATGGGGAGCATTGCCGTGGAATAAGGAAGCCAGCCTGGATCTTGAAGCTAAAAGGTCTGGATTGGGGCTCAGTGGGGCCCCTACTCACCTCTCAGGAAACGCTCCATCTAGTGGGTCCAACCACATGCCAGGTGTTTGGCATCTACTCTTTCAAGGCTCCTTGTAAAAGCTGTGCCAGGTCAGCGGCTCACGCTGGCTGTACACGGAGTCACCTGGCCAGTTCAGAGAGGACTGAATAGCGGGCTCTCCCTATGGAGGTCAGGAGGGTCCCCTCTGTGGTTCTCACATGGAGCCCAGGCCTAAAACCACTGGGTTAGCACAGGGGCTCTCAAACTTGGGGGCACATTAAAACACAGATCCCGGGGCCCCATCTGGGAGTTTCTGGTTCAGTGGGTCTGGGATGGGGTACAGGCATTGGAATTTCTAACCAGTTCCCATTAATGCCGATGCTGCTGATCCAAGATGACTCTCAGAGGGCCACTGAGTCCAGGGAGTCCTGGTGGGACCATTACAGAAACTGAGAGGGGACATGCTTCTCATAGGACACCCAGGTGGCACACGGGAACATGTCGCTTTGAATCCCTCAGATAAATTACTGAATCCTAGTGTGCCTTCACCTTTACCTTCAAAGTGGGGCAAATAGTGCCCTTTCTGTGTTGGTGCTATATAGGTATTATTTGGATGTGAGGTTCAATTAGGTTTTCCTTCTGGAACAATCTCTGGCCAGAGTAGGCTCAACAAGTTGTAATGCTGATTATTTTCCTTACTGCTTTCTGAAGGATTCGTTGAAGGGTGTCCCCCTCTGAGCAGCCTTCTTCCCTTGGCCCCAGACGGCAGCAGCTCCCCCTGCCATAGGGAGCCAAGCTCCCCCTGCCATAGGGAGCCAAGCAGCTCCCTCTGAGTACCTGCTTCCCCAACGTCGCGATTGATCATGTGTCTCCCCCATCACAGTGTGCACTCCCCATGAGCAGGGGCCAGGGGGGATGGGTCTGGAGCCCAGTGCCCCACGTGGAGCCTGGAATAAGGAGGCAGTGTGGGAGGTGGCTGGGGCTGCTTCCCCTGTCTTAGGGTGCTCCTGTGGCAAATAATCAGGGATTGCAAATAGGTAGTGTGTTTGTATCACCCCACACACCCGGAGCATGGGTGCCAGACCCATGCATCCGCACATATGGTACCTCCGCCAGCATTCACACCCATGCCTGCTGAGCCAGCGGCTGCCCCTGTGGTCTCCCCAGACTTCTCTCCATCAGGACGCCAGGACAGCATGCCTGACTGCCACCTATTCACCTTCCTTTCTGCATGGGAGTCTCTTGAGTCTCTGACTTGGTCACTAGTGAGGGTGAGGCCAGTGGGGGTGCAGCAGGTGCTGGGAGTGGGCTTCCTTCCGGCTCCCCGAGTCCCTTGGTGCCTTCCCTGGGCCCAGCCACCAAGGTCTATCTCAACCTGGACAGGAGCCTCCTAAGTGGTTTCCTGCACTGGTCCTTGCTCTGACAAGTCACTGGTCTCACTGCCCCGCCCCCAATCCCCAGCCCGCTTAAAATCCTCCAGAGACTTTGCACCAGGCTGTGAATACAAATCAAGCCCGCTGCGTGCCTGCCTCGTGCCTCCCTCCTCGGGTTGAGGGTGAGCTTGGGCTGGGATGGTGGCTCTTGTGCTCCAACCCCTGCTGGGATAGCTCTTCCCACTTTGCCCACCATTAGCTCCTCTTCCCCTGCTTCTCATTGTCAGCTCAAAGCTACCAGGCCTTTTAGTGACCCCTTCATCTCCGTGGGGTGACTACCTTATGTGTCCCTGGGTCCTTACTACTGTCTGAGATGAGCTTTCCTTGGGATCTCTCCTCACAGAGGTCAAAAGGGTACCCCCTGTGGTTCTCACATGGAGCCCACAGGGATGAACAGGAGCGCAGCGGCACCGGGAGCCCATCTGCCTCCTTCATCACCGTGTCCCTGTGTCTAGTGATGTTTGAGAGCTGAGTGACCTCGGGGAGTCCCCACGTCTCTGAGCTTCGGAGTCAGACAAGGGATGAATCAGTCCTGCTCTTTTGAAAGCCCTTCAGCCTTATCAGGGCAGAGGGAGCCAGATGACTGTTGTGGAAAAGGCACAGGTGAGGCATTTGCCACTCCACCTGCTTTCCAGATCTGGACACTCCTCCGCTCATTTGTGGATCTTCACCAAGTCATCAATAATGTGAGCCTCAGTTTGAGCCAGGGGTGGTGGCGGTGATGTGTGATGTGCCCATGGCTGAGGCTCTGTCTGAGCCTCCGAGAGGTGGAGTGCTGGCGAGCCCAGCACACAGGCCACAGGTAATGTGGGGTGGTGGGAGGAATGGCACCTTGGGGCTGGAATCTGGTCTCTGACTCTCTCTGGCTTGGGGAATGTGGGCAGTCACCACCCAGAGTGTTTCCTCAACTGTGAAAAGACCATCACACATACCCCACGTACCCCACAGCCTGGTTGTGAGAGTTACATACAATAACCTGCGACGTTGCCCCTGCCCCTGAGAGCAGCTGCCCCTGGGACAGTCCAGCACAGAGTAGGTGCTCAGCCATCTGTCACGGTCATATTTTTTTAAAAAAATATTTTATTTATTTATTCATGAGAGACCCAGAGAGAGGCAGGGACACAGGCAGAGGGAGAAGCAGGCTCCTTGTGGGAAGCCCGATGCAGGACTTGATCCCAGGACTCAGGACACCCTGAGCTGAAGGCAGAGCTCAACCACTGAACCACCCCGGTGCCAGTGCCGGACAGTAGGCTTTTCTTGAGGACAATGCTACGGGCTCTCTTTTATTGAAACAAACAAACAAACAAACAAACAAACAAACAAGGCAGGGGGAGAGAGTGCAGAGCCCATGCGGCCATCACTTTATGGCTGGGGGTGGACATGGGGAGTTGGGAAGGCCCAGGGGGCACTGGGTCTAAGCTGGGGCATGACCCACCTCTTTTCTGACCACTGGCCCTGCTTTCCCCCCCAGCCCCGGTCTGCCCTGTGCTGTGTTTGTCAGCTTCTTCCTGGGCCCTGGGTTGCCTGGCTTGCCCCCCTCCCCCCGGCACTGGCCAGGTTCTGTTCCTCTCTGCTCCCTGTGCCAGACCACAGGCTCCTGCAGCTCTCGGCTCTTGCTTCCCTTCCCAACCCAGGGCCTGAGCTGAAGACTTAGAATCTGACAGCTTGGGAATTTACACCATGGAGGGGGAGGGAGGGCTAGGGCACATTCCAGGGGAGGAGACTTCTCAGACATCTGGCCACCCCCAAGCCCGCCCCCCAAGGCTGGGCACAGACAGCAGGGGCCCCAGGGACTATCTGTTATCAGATCTGACTTCCAACTTCCTGTTGAGCCTGGGGGGTGGGGTGAGCCTACAGAAGAAGACTGGGCACTGGGTGCTTCTACTCCTGGAGGTGGGAGAGAACCTGCACTCTCTACCTTTCCCAAATGTTTGAGGCTTTGCTCCTCTGACTCATTTGGCTTTCTCTCTCTCTCCCTCTCCCTCTCCCTCTCCCTCTCTCCCTCTCTCCCTGGAGCAGATATCCAGCTGGGAGGCAGGTGTGACAGAGCCTGGGAGCCCGGGATCTTTACCTAATGCAGAGGCCTCTAGGGGAAGGATGGAGGCAGGCTGGCCCCCACCTGGCAGAGGATGCAAAACTGTCCTCACCTAAGTGGGGCTCCAGCCCCCTCCTCCTGTTTTCCCACAGGCCAATACAGAGCACAGGGTGGACGCTCAAGAAAGTTATGAAATCCACCTAAAGCAGCCCATGGCCTCTGGCAGGGACTTGGTGGATTGTGAGCCTGTTGTCCCGTTCTTTGCTGTGGCCTGTCACGCTGTGCCCTGGTTGGGACCTCGCCCCCCTCCTTCTAGATGCTTCTGCACCCAGGTCTCTGTCCTCCTGTTTGGAGGCTGCTGGGTTGGTGGCTCCTGGGGCTGGAACATAGACGTGCACCGCATGCAAGTCGGGAAGTCTAAGGCACCTGTGTGGCTGCCCAGAAGTAGGCCGTGCAGGGGCAGCCTCAGGGCCTTGGCAGTGCCGGGAGAGTCCCCCAGGTGCTGTCTTCGGAGGCCCCTGCAGGAGAGCCCCTCCCCACTTCCACTGTCCCAGTGCTGGCTCTCTGGGGTTATTTGGTCTGTGAAGGTGTGCACGTGGGTGCCGTCTGCCTGCTGGGTCCGGGTGTCCGCTCCAGGGCCGGCACCGGCTGCGCTCACCCCCGTGAACTGTGCCGCCCCAGGTGGTGCTGAGCAAGCACAGGCAGCAGGGGAGTGGGAAGGGCAGAGGGCAGAGGGCAGAGGGCAGGGGGGGGCTCGGCTGGCTGGGCGCGCGCTCTCGGACCCCTGCCCGGGCCCCGGCGGCGGCGGCGCTCGTCGGCGGGCCCGGGCGCGGCCGGCAGGTGGCGGTGCGCCCTCGGCTGCGCGGCGGCGGCGGCGGCGGCGGCGGAGCGCCGAGTCCCCTCCTCCCGCCGGCTCCCTCCCCTCGCCGGCTCCTTTCTCTGCGCTGTCGCTCGCGCTCCCCGGCGCCCTCCCGCTCGCCCGCCGAGGTCTCCCTCGCCCGCGCCGCCCCGCCGCCGCCCCCCGGCGACCATGGCGCCCCGGGGGCCCCCGCGCGCCCCGAAGGGCCCCGGCCCCGCCGCCCGAGCCCCGAGCCCCGGGGCGCCGCCGCCGCCGCGCTCGCCGCGCTCGCGGCCGCTCCTGCTGCTGCTGCTGCTGCTGGCCGCCTGCGGGGCGGCGGGGCGCTCCCCCGAGCCCGGGCGCCCGGGTCCCCGCGCGCTGCTCACCCGGGCGCCGCCGAGCCCGCCCGCGGGGCGCGCGCTGCCGGGCGGCGGCGGGGACGGGGTCGGGGTCGGGGTCGGGGACGGGGACGGGGACGGGGACGGGGACCGGCAGGCGCGCGCGGAGCCCGGAGCCCCGGGGCTGGGTCCCGCTGCCGCCCCGGGTCCCGGCGAGGATGGCGCCCCCGCCGCGCACCAGGGGCGCCGGGCGCGGGCGGCGCCGGTGGCCGGAGCGGCTTCGCGGGCGCAGGTCTCGCTCATCAGCACGTCGTTCGTGCTCAAGGGGGACGCGACGCACAACCAGGCGATGGTGCACTGGACGGGCGAGAACAGCAGCGTAAGTCCCCCGCGGCCCCCGCCCCGCGGCCCCCGAGCCCCCGAGCCCCCATTCCCGACCGCCCTGCTCGGCCCGGCCGTTCCCGGAGACTTGGGGACGCGAGGCACCTCGGCGGCGCCCTGCTGGGCTCCGAGCACCGGTTTCTTGGGGAGTGGTCCCCAGATGTGGGAGCGCCCTGCCTCGCAGGTTTCTGGGACCCCCAGCCACCTCGGAGGCGCCCCCGCCCCGCCCCCGCCTCCAGATTCCAGGTGACGCGGAGGGGCATCTCCCGAGGCTCCGGGACCCCGGTCGCCGGGTGCCTCCAGGTCCTTCAGGACCACCCCAACTCGGTGTCGCGCCCCGACCGCTCCCAGACTCCACCCGGTCTGCGTTCTGGGATTTCGGCTGCGGGGACCCCCCACCCCGGGACCTCGCTCCGCGGGCTCCAGGAGCCCCGGTCGGCTCAGCCTGGGGTTCGGGGACCCCCTCTCCGGGTTCCCCGAGTGCGACCCGGCTGCACCTGGCCGCGCAGGAATCCGCGGACCCACGGAGTTGGGCGCCCGCCGCGCTCTCAAACTCCCTGCCCGCCCTCCCCTTCCCGCTGCTCTGGAAGTTGGGCTCCCCCGCCCTCGCCTCCTCCTCCTCCGTTAGGGTCCTGGGCGCCTCCTTCCTCCGGCGCCCCGCGATGGCTCCTGTCCTTCCGGGTTCCCACCCGTCCTTATTTTGTGTGTGTGGTGCATCACGGGGTTTGGGGATGCCCTCATATCCTTCCCCCGGGGCTGCCCCAGCCTCGTTCTTCCCCTGGGCAGATGGTCAGTGGTCGTACCTGGTCGCCTCCCAGCAGCCCTAGCGGGTCATCTCCAGTTTTGGAAGAGTCGGGGGAGGTGGCAGCTGGTTGTGTGGGGAGTAGAGCTGGGACTCTCCGCTTACTCCCTTCTATGGCTGTTCGCTGGGGTCTCCCCCAGGGGCTCCCCCACCGCCAGCGCTTCTCTCTGACAAAGTTCTGAGGCGGCAGCAGGGGCAGTACCCCCGCGTGCTTTGGGAGTGGAAGGGTGGGGATCTATGCACTCCCCTAGCCTGGAAAGGGGCTGTAACGTGGGCTAGCGGGGGAATTTAACCCGCCTCAGCCCTCCTGGGTTGATGGGGGTGGTTTGGTGAGGTGGATTCTGGGGGATGGTACTCCATCCCCTCTCCAGCCGAATCCAGGGGCAGCACACAACGGGCAGCACTGGGCACACTTGATTGGTCCAGAGCCCAGGGCCCTGCCATTCCCCCTCCTTAGCCAGCTGGGAGCTGCAGGCACAGACACCAGGTCTCTGGTCTTCGGTCATTTGTGCCTCTCTAGTCACTAGAAAGCTGGGGTGGAGGGTGGGGGGCGGTTGCATTGGCTGCCCGGAGGCCAGCAGGGGGCGCTCAGGGTGCCAACGGAGTGGGAGTGGGAGTGGGGGGTGGAAGGTGCCTGACTCCAGGTAGCAGGCACCCCTCCCTAGAAGAGCCCTAGGCAACCGTCCCCATCTGCATCATGAGAGAGGGGGCAGACCCCGCGTGACAGTTGGGCTCAGCTTTTCATCACTCCCCATACTGGTGAACAAGCCCTGTGCCATAAGCTGTAACCCCGGAGACCCACGGCTCAAGGAACACTGAGCATTTGAGGTCATCCTGCGGCGCCAGACTACCTCCACCGAGCCCCTACCCCCACCTGCTCAGGTGGTTGAAGCAGTTGTTAATCCAGTGCCTCAGTCATTTTTGATTCATGGGGTGGCAGGGGGCCGTGTGGCAGAAGGGAGAGAGGGGCACTGAGGATGGAGGCCAGCCTCCCAGGTAGGACCCACTGGCACCCAGCACCCACCCTGTTGTGAGCACAGAGCCAGAGGGCTGGGCAGCCTCCTTGGAGAGAGTGAGGAGGGGGCTTGGGCCAACGGGGAGAGTGCAAGGTGGGGTAGGGTCAGGGCGAGGTGGGGGAGCTTCAGAGGAGCTTCCCCAGCTTTGCCCCCCGGGGCACATTGGCTGAATCAGGGACTGCTTTGTAACTAGGTGGCTTGTTTCCTGGGTACTGGCAGGTGAATTCCTGGAGAGGGGCTTGGGAGGGGAGGGGGTTGGACTTCTCTTTGGTCAAGGGCAGGAGGTCCAGAACAGGAGCTTGAAAGGGTGCATCTCTCCCCTGGCCCCCTGCAAAGGGGAGGGCAGGGGTAGCATGTGCAAAGCAGGGCAGAGCCTGGCACTTAGCACACACTTAGGAGGCGGAAGCTAGAAGTGCTTTATTATCATCAGTGAGTGTTGTTGTCAGTGGGGTAAAGAGAAGGCGAGCAGCAGCATTGAAATTCTTTTTTTTAAAGATTTTATTTATTTATTCATGAGAGACACACACACAGAGGCAGAGACACAGGCAGAGGGAGAAGCAGGCTCCATGCAGGGAGCCTGATGTGGGACTCGATCCGGGGTCCCCAGGATCAGGCCCTGGACTGAAGGCGGCGCTAAACCGCTGAGCCACCTGGGCTGCCCAGCATCGAAACGTTGACCCAGGCTTTCGGCTTGGGTGCCTTCTCACTCCTGCCTCCCTCTTCCCACTCACCCATCCTCTGGAGTGCGATGTTGAGGCCCATTGTGCTCTCTGCAAAAGCAGGTCATCTTCTGGCCTGGGGAGCAGATGGTGCCTTAAGAGTACCTTGGTGCCTGGGGAATGCTCAGGGTGGGAGGGAAGGCGAACCAAGCGCTAAATGCAAATGTGTTTCTAATTGTTACTGTCTCAGTGCACAGGTGCATATGCAGTGCTAGCATGGCTTTGTTTTCTGGGCACAGGAGCTCTTAGAACCAGCTTTGACTCCCTCTGTCCTCAACTGGCAGCCACCGGTCCAAAGATATTAGCCGGGATCCTGCACTGGATTTAGCCTCCGTTTGAAGGCACCATCTTTTAAGGCCACGGTGGGGAAGAAAGGAACCTGCAGCCACTTTGCTGAGGGAAATCTTTAAAAAATTTTATTTCACTTAATTTGTCCAGGTCAGGAGACCCGAGAAACTGTTCTTTGCAGACATGGTCCACAGGAGCAGAGAAAGCGTTTGCTTTACCGTAGCAGGTGTTTTTCAAAATTAAAAAAAAAATAAATAAAAAGCATTTGCTGAGAGGGACAGACTTTTTGAGGTAATATTTTCGAGCATCTGCAAGAAGGAGTCACAGGAGGCAAGAGGCGAGCCCTTGTGGCCGAGCACTGGGAACATGTGTGCATATTCCTTCCCACGGCCCGATTTCTTCCTGCTCCCATGGAGATAGGGAAGTGGACTTGCTTGAAAGTTCAAACACTGCCTTTCTGTCTGTTGAGCTGTAGAAACAAATTGTTATGTGTGAAATTAATGTTTCATCGAAACCGCTGGGCATTACCTTTGAGGGATCCAAAATGGGCTTTGCACGGACGCTCCAGGTTTTGCTTCTCTTGAGCTGCCCTCAGAGACAGAGGTAGGATTGGAAGGTGGAAATCATGCGCTTGCTTATTTTGCTTATTTTAAGTATATAGCTCACCTGTGCGCCTCCCTCTTGGCACTTGAACTTCAATTTTGGTTCGTCAGCTCCCTTGGACTTGAGCTTGTTTGACCAGACCTCGTTGATTCGGCATTGTTGCCGCTATCCATGGATGAGCACCTCTTCCCCTCCCCTGGCATCCTCCCCCACCCCATTTTCCACATTTGTTCCGTGCTGTGCCTAGAGGATTGGGGATGTCTAGGGGAATTGTATACAGTGGTGATTCCGAGCTGGTTAACCACGTTCTCTGCTCCAGGGTCTTGAGGAACCTGGTACTTGTGTATATTTTATACCCAGGGAGGCAGGGCTTCAGAGCAGACGTATGGAGCTTTCGAGGGTGTGCATTGGGTCATGACAACTTGCCAGATGTCGAGTTCCTTGAGAGCAGGTGCATTAGTGCTAGGGATGCCGTGTTAAAGCACCACAGACCGGGCAGCTTGAATGATAGAAGCGTATGTCCTTGCAGGGCTGGAGGCTGGGAGTCTGAGATCCAGGCGCGGGCAGGGTTGGCTCCCTCTGAGGCCTCCTTCCTTGGTGTGTAGATGGCTGCCTTCTCCTGTGTCCTCATGTGGTCATCCTCTGTGCGTGTCTGTGTCCTGATCTCTTCTTTTTATAAGGACACCCATCGGACTGGATCAGGGCCCACCTGACTGGCCTCATTTTAATGTAATTTTAACCTCTGTAAGGACCCTACCTCCAAAATGCAGTCATAGTCAGAGGTACTAGGGGTTAGGATTTCCGCATAAGGATTTTTTGGAAGGGGGCACAATTCAGCTCATAGTGGCAGGGACGGGGTCTCTGTTACCCTTTCCCTCTCTGAATGTAATGTGGTGTAACCCAGACTGGTCCAGTGGGATAGAAGGGAGGGACACCAAAGCTAAGATACGAGGGGCAAGTGCCATCTTCCCTGGTGGGGAAATCCGGGGAGGTGGCATGGAGGAGGTGGTATCAGAGTGGGCTTAATGAATGAGTGGGAGAAGCATATGGGAGATGGAGGAGAACACTCAGTGGAGAGGAACAGCTTGGGCCAGCTCTGAGAGGTGGGCATTTACAGGTGTGCAGATGTGGTCTAAAGAGACGGTGAAGGCATGGTGCATGGAGACAGAGGGAAGAAGTTTGGAAAACACAGGTGGAAGTCAGCTCCTAGTGGAACCTAACAGGAGGCAGGAGAGCCCAGGATGGCAGTACGATGTGGTGTTGGTTTTTTTTTTTTTTTTCAGTTTTGACTTTATTTATTTATTCATGAGAGACACAGAGAGAGGCAGAGACACAGGCAGAGGGAGAAGCAGGCTCCTTGTGGGGAGCCCGATGCAGGACTTGATCCCAGGACCCCAGGATCACGTCCTGGGCCAAAGGCAGACACTCAACCACTGAGCCATCCAGGTGTCCCTGTTTTGGTTTTTCTTGAAGGTTAAAGGCTTTTACTTAGAAAGGCTGAAGTGATTATATGCTAATTGCACCAGCGAGATCGTACAAGAAATGACTTGAAAACCCCCTTTTGATACCCCTGGGGACTTGGATTCTGTCCTTTGTGCTTTATTCTTTCTATAGACCTCTGAGCTTAGGTGCAATTGAGCAGAAACAGGGCTTAGACTCCTGCCCATCATTGCTGAGCTCCAGACACGCCGCGGGGCCTCTGAGTAAGCAGGCCGGGTCGTGGTGCTGCTGCCCAGGGCAAGTCCGAGCTGTTGGCCGTCCTGTTTCCTTCCACGCAGTTCCCTCCACTCCTGTCTTCTTGCCTCTCGGGCATCCACCTGCCTTCCCGCGTGGTCACAGTGAGCCGCTTGCTCAGAACCTGCTGGCCTGGGGTGTGCCTGGCCTGATCCTTCCTAGCCTGGAGATCTTGGGCACGCTCATGAAATTGGGGCTTGCTGTCTCGGAGCTGGGCTGTGGAGGCTGGCAGGCTTGCTCTGCAGGGTAGGGAGGTGATCCATCTTGTGCTCAGACAAGGGCCTGGCCCACAGCAGGTGCTCAGGAAAGGATGTTAGGGTCCCGTCTGAGTTTCTCCCAGCACCCCGGAGTGGGGGGCAGAGTGCCAAGGGGGCTGGTGAGGCACCTTGGAGATGAGGCTTCCAGACAGAGGCTCAGAGGGGAGGCAGCCGTGACACCTAGGCCTGGGCTGACCCTGGAGGGGCCGTGGGAGGGAGTGGGTGTGGGAGAGGTTTCCAGGTGAGGGATGTGGCTGCCCTGGCTCTGCAGGCCTCTGTCTTTCCCAGGGTGGCACCGGCTTTCCGGGTCCTGGCCAGCCTCCAGTGTACAGAGACCATAAAGGCCTACTCATAAACTTTAGGTTCTTGAATGAACAGATCCAGATCTGGTGACAGAGCTGACTTGCAGCCTTATATCTGATGGCTGTGGTTTCTTGGGAGGCGAGCTTGGTGGCTCCAGGACATAGGGTCTTACGGTCAAGGCTGCTGAACGTTCCATGTGGTATTTTGGAATTCCAGGCCACCACGGGGCGAGCTTCCTGGCACGTTGATGTAGGGGCTGGATTGGAGAGAGAAGTCTGGCTCACAGGAGGCTGAGCTGTGGCTGATATGCGTGGAGATGGTGGGCATCCACCCAGATGAAGAGCATCTGTCGTGGAGGCCTTCACCAAGGGTGACCAGTGGCCGCCTAGGCAGGGGCAGAGGCAGAGAGTGTCAAGGGATGCGGTGACCAGGGCTGAGTACCTGTCACACATTTGCTATCAGGATGAGGGCCGTGGAAGTCCCCCAGGGACCCTGGGCCTTGTGGCTGGGCGGAGAACAGTGAGAAAATGGGGGAAATGTGTGTTAGGACAGTAAATGGAGATGTGCATGGGGTACGCAGAGTCTCAGGAAGTGCCATACTTAGAGAGACGCCTGCCCTTTGCCTGGGGTGACCCAGGGTGACCCTAGGATCTTGTGTACTCTCCCTGTGCTGGGAGAGACCCCATGAGTTTGAGAGCCCCAGGTGAAAAGAGGCTGCACATTAGCTCTTAAATCGGCTGCTTTCTCTGGAGGGTTAGGTTCTGGGGAGACAGTGATGAGCAAGATCAAACACAGCCCCTGTCCTGGTACCATGTTTGGGCTGGACAGGAATTCACAGAGCATCTTGGTGTCGTGAGAACCTGCTCTGGGGAGGTCAGGGAGGACTTTCTGGAGGAGGTGGTAATGAAGCGGCTCTGAGGGACCAGTAGAGTGAGTGTTGCCTGGGCTGAGGAGCAGATTAGGATGGAGAGTATGAAGGCCATGGGAGAGGCACAGAGGCCTGAAAAGCCTGGACCACTAGGACAGAGAAAGGACATCCATCAGTCAAGAAGCTTGGCTTGAAGGCAGAAAAACGGCCCTATTAATACAGTTCCTGAACACGGTGCACAAATCTACTTTTACTTGAATAAAGTGGCTATTTAATTTGTAGTTGCATGAGAGTTCCTGAGAGTATTTTAAAGAGGTCATAAATTAACTCCATCCTTTGCACGCCCCTTCAGAGTAGAGTGTGGCTTAGTGCAGGGGCCTTCCAAAGGGTTGTGGTTGTTTTTCATTTTCATTTTATTATTATTTGTCGGAGGCAGGCTCGGGCCCTGGAGGACGCCAGCAGGGAGTACATGGTTGAAGCAGTCAGAAAACACGCTGGGATGATGCTGAGCATCTCTGTGCCTTTGGGGGTCTAGGAAGATGCTGAGGTGGAGCTTGTACGTTGGCCTTGTGTATGGGGGCATCCTCTTATTGCTTCAGCCTCCAAAGATGGAGTTATTTATAGATTCTGACAAATGGCGCATTTCACCCTCACCCCTCTTAAAGGCCAGCATTTCTGTGGGTGCTTTGTGGAGTGGACAGGGATGCTGATGACCTGAGATGCCAGGCTGTCGTCACAGTTCCCAACCACTGTTCCCAATGGGTTTGGAAGCCCTGGGAGCAGGGAAGCCTGGGTTTCGGGGCTGGGACCACCAGGCCTCCATCCACAGCATTTAAAGGGTTGAAGGCATGCCTGCTGATCTGTTCACAGCCTGCTCTTGCTGTGGGAATCCTGGGAAAGCCTTGTGCAGGGTGGGAGCTTGGATTCTGTGCGTGGAAAAAAGTGCCATAAAACATGAAATGTGCCCGAGGCTGGGTCCCCCTCAGTAAGACATGCTGGCTGGCAGGCTGTGACTTCCTAGACCCTAGGCACTCCTGGTGCTGGGTCCTGGCTCAGAGGAAAGCGGACTGTGGGGACTGGGGATGCCCCGCACTCACCGGGCCCTGGAGGGTTGCATGCCCCTGACCTGCTCCGACTTCTGCAGAAGGCAGCAGCAAAATCTTTGTGACTTAAGCCCTGTGTTTCAGACACGATGTGTCTTGTGCTCATCATCTTTATCCCAATTAAGTTCCTTTGTCGCCTTAAAAAAATTAATAGGGATACTCGAACGTCAGCTCTCACAAGGATGAGTGAAGGAAAAATGAAAACCCGGGTGTTCTTTTGAGGTGAAGAAGTTCTCCTCATTTTGCATTTCTGTAGCAGTCACTTACGGTGTTTGCACAGCACATTACAATCTTTTAATTAGTTTCTTCTCACACTACCTCGACGATCTTAAAATAACCCCACTCTCCTTCCTCGGTAATTTTCTTGCAAAAGCAGATAATTTCCTTGCAGCGTGGAGCTCGCCTGGACTCCAGCAGGGCACATCTCTTGCATGGCGCCATTTCCCGATGCTCAGAGATAAATTCCGTTCGAATCAAAGTAAGAAAAGACCCAGGCCGAGTGTGGCTGCTTCTATTCAGATCAATTCTAATTCAGAACGGGTTCTTTATGAGGCTTGTGCAGCGCACGTACTTCCAAGGCATCAGAAGCAGAGATAGCATCGCGCAGGCCTCAGCCGGCATCCCTTGGCTAGGATCAGCTGGAAGCTTCTGTGTCTGATGTCACTTTATCTTATAAAAACAATTCCTCATCATTTACATCGTGCTCCTGATGAGTAAGAAGGACGTTAATCGTCATGGTTGCCGGGTTCTCAAGGATGTGCCCAGGGCTGTGCCAGGTACCTCACTTGCATTGCCTCGGTTAAGTCCTGGAACAGTTATCAGACCCACTTTACAGGTAAGAAGAGTAAGGTTCCCTGGAGCCCAGATGCTCGTCTGAAACCACACAGCTAATAAGGGTCTGAGTCGAGGTTTGAATTCTTTCCCTCTGAAGCCCAAGTGTTTTTTATTTTAGTGTAAGAAACGTCTTGTCTTCTCTTTCTTTATTTCTTTCTTAGATTTTTTTATGTATTTGTGAGAGACACACAGAAAGAGGCAGAGACACAGGCAGAGGGAGAAGTAGGCTCCTTGCAGGGAGCTTGATACGGGCCTCAATCCCGGATCCCGGGATCACGACCTGAGCCGAAGGCAGGTGCCCAACCACTGAGCCACCCAGGCATCCCTGGATCACATCTTCTTTACCCATGCATCCATCCATGCATCCATCCATGCATGGGGCTGTTCCTACCTTCTGGGTGCTGTGAATCATGCTGCTGAGAGCATGGGTGTACAGATACCTGTTCAGGTCCCCGTGTCCACTGCTTTTGGGTGTGTACCAGAAGCCAGGCTGCTGAGTCATGTGGGAATCCCGGGTTGATTGTTTGGAGGAGCCCAAGGTCTTAACTCCAGCAGAAATTGCTCTCGTGTCTGCCTTGAGTTTTGCTGGCTTGCCCATTAGTTGCACGATTGCAATCCCCAAAGAAGTCCACCACCCCGTGTTTTTTGGAGGAGAAATATCGACAGTGATAGAGGCGATCCCGCGTCTAGAGAGGACCTGGCGGTGAGACTGTGCGTGGGAGTGGCTTTTGTGTCTGTTTTCTTCCAATAACCCTGATTCTGCCAGCGTGACCCAAGGGAGGGGCTGTTGCTCAGAGCCCAGGAAAACCAGCTCTGTCTGCGTCGCAAAGTCAGGATGCTGGTTGGTCTGCTGCCCGGCCAGGGGGCGGGGGCGGCGGGAAGAGGAAGGCAACTGTCTGATGGAGACGCAGTCTTGGAGCTGTTGCTTCCCTAAGGTTGGTGGTGTGCATTTCAAGTTCAAGCTCATTTCACTTCCCCCCTGCCTTTAGGAGCTTTCCCCTATTGACTACCTCATTGACCAGTTAAATAATTCAATTTTCCCTCAGTAAAAATAAAGCACTCGATAAAAAATCTCATGTTTTTCTCAATTTATGCCCATCGATACCACTTAACCCCATCCAAGTTTATTTTCTGATTTATCTTTTGACCATTGGATGGGGCTTCTGGGTGTTTTATTCCTGCAGCAAACTTCCTTCTGTGATTTGGGGTGGCTGCTCTGTGCCTTGGCTCGGTGTCGCCCCAGGACGCACACTGGGGGGCTTCCTGGCTCCAGGGACCTCCCCCCCAATCCTGGCATGGGGGTTCTTAACCCTCTCTGTACCATGGACTCCCTCACCCCAAGTCTGGAGAAGCCCATGGAACTTTGTCAGGAGGTCGTTTTTAGAATGAGCATAAAATAAAATATACAGATAACAGGATTAAAAGGAAACAGATCCTATGGCAATGAAGTTATTGAAATACTGGAACGAATTTCTTTACCAACGCATCAACGGGAGCCAGCAGAAGGCAGGTTCTGTGTGCGTGCAGAAGTAGCAGTGATGCCGGTAGGCCGTGGCCCAGGGAAGAGAGGGGACAGACAGATCCCGTGGGAATGATTTCTCTCCCGCCACCCCTCTCTTCCCCAGCCCTGCTCCCCATGTACTGCGGCCCCGGGGCTCTAGCCACTCCCTGGCCTCGCAGGTGCCTGAGACTTTGGGCTTGGAGGGAGGGGGCTTTGTCTGCTTGTTTCTGGCTGTCCCCCAGTACCTGGCTCCTAGTAGATGCTCAGTAAGCATGTGAGTAGGACACGAGTGACCACTGGTCCTGGAGGGCTGCCCAGGGCTCAGAGGCCTAGCCTGCTGCCCTGTCTCCTGTGGGTCTGGGAGAGGTCAGAGCAGGCCCCTGCTGGCGGTCACTTGGCTGGGGAGACACAGAGCCGAAGCTCCCTGTCTGCTCTCTGCTCTTTGAAGCACTGACTACTCCCCAGCCTGGCACAGAGAGGGTCATATTGGCTTCCCGGAGAGATGGAGAGATCGGTTTCCTGCTTGAGACGAGGCTGAGTAGAGAGCCATCCAGAAGCTTCTGACTCATGGCCGTGGCTGTGTGGCCAGGCCTCGGTGCCCTTGCCACACCTCCTACCTTTGCCCTTTGCCCTCCAGCCAGGACCCAGGGCACTCTGTGAGAGGTGAGAGGTGAGAGGCACCTGCTGCAGAATTAGGGGCTTTAAATAGTGCCCCTGGTTCCAGCCTCATTTCACACACACGAGACAAAATGCCCAGGACAGGGCTGCACTCAGCTTCTGGACCGAGGCAAACGACTGGGTAGGCTGGGCCGCTGTCTCCGGCAGAGCTGTCCTTAGCACCGGCTCTGGAGCAGAGGGAGCATCGGCTTCTGCTGGTCTGAGGGCCCTCTCTGGTCCCTGCAGTCTAGCCATCCATCTGCCAGCAGCCCTGCACTGCGGGGTCCCTTGGGCTGGCCTCTCAGAGGCGTGTCTTCTTTCCGTGTCACCTTCCTGCATCATGTGTCCCCTTCAAGAAGGTCCTGCCTTTGGAGGCTGGGGTGCTAGCAGCACCCCCTTGCAGCATCCTCCATGCCCCCTGACATGCTGCAGACAGAGCTGCGGGAGCATGCACCAGCCCCTCCGGGACCTGCTGGGATCTGCCAGGACCTGCCCCCATCCCTGCCCCGGGGGTGCAGGAGGAGAGTGCTGGTGTGTGCGGAAGCTGCACCACTGAGCAGCCAGCTCCAGGGCTGCGGGTGGTGGGGGTGCCAGTCAGGGCTGGGGGATGGGGGGCAGGGGGGTTGGTGTGTTTTCATTTTCTTGAACCATTTGCTCAATTACAGCGAAGCAAAGCCCAGCCGTATTCGTGAAACATTCGGCTCCAAGTGTCAGCTCGTACAGGGAGTGTTTCTTGTTGATGGCTGGGTTTTCACAAGCTTCTTGATGTGAATTATTGCCTGGAATGCTCTCCTCTTAAGATCCAGTCAGACTTTCTTTCCATCCAGTCCCAGGCGAGCAGAGGCCTGAGTCGGCAAGAGGAAATCCGAAACCCTTGGCCCTCAGGACTGGTCTAACTGAAGGGAGCATTGGAGCCAGCTTCCCTAAGATCCCCCCCACTTCCTGAGATTCCCCCCCCCCGCTTCTCTGAGGTCCCCCCTGGTTCCCTAAGATCTGCACCCCTGCTTCCCTGAGGTCCCCCCACTTCCCTGAGATCCCCCCGGCATCCCCCACCCCTCTGCCCCCCAGTCCTGGACCATCACCAGTGCCTTCTCTGGCTCAGAAAAGCAAGGACGAGCCCTAGACATCAAGGCGGCCTTGTCCCTGCCTGGCCACCCCTAGGGTGTGGAGGAGGGGGGTCTTGGGACAGTTTGGAGCTGGCCACCTTGGCCCCTGAGCTGGGAGAAGGAGGGGGCAAGGGTGCTGTCCGTTTGGTGTGGCAGGGAAGGAAGCAAACTGCTTGCAGTCCTGTAGGCCACAGGACAGTCCTGCCTTCTGGAGCAGTTTCCAAATGGCCTCTCAGTGAACACTGTCCATCGAAAAGTTCAGGGAATTACTGTCAAGGCAGGATCTTGGCAGAATGGGGCTGAGGCAGGGCTGGTCCCTCGGCCCTCTCCTGTGGACGCATTTCCTGGGGCCTCTCCCTGTGGACCAGGCTTCAGTCTAGGCTCCATGGCCCAGAGAAAAAGCAGCCTCCTGACTGCTGGGGCTTCAGCCTCATGGGGAGATGGGCAAGGATGCCACACTCCTGACCCAGCCATCAGAGGCTGATCGCTGGCCTTGGGGCCCTGCTGGCTCCATGGCCCTGGAATCCAGCTTGGCAGGCTCCTCCTCCAGGCTGAAGCCGAGAGGGGAGCCATCCAGAAGCTTCTGACTCACAGCAAGTGGCTGTGTGGCCAGACCCGGGAAGCCTCAGGGAGCCCAGGCTCCTCCTCCAGGGAGCCCCAGAAGCCCCAGTGCACTGCCTGTGCTGATTGAGGCACCTGTCCCAGGACAGGGGCAGGAGCCCTTCCTGCTGCGTGCCTGTGGCTCCTAATCATTCCTGGTGTGTGCCCAGCCTAAGAGCAGGGCTCACATGGCTGGTATAGGGATGAGAGGCCGCAGCTCCGTCGCCTCTGCCTTTGTCTGGGGCCCAGGGAGCCCCTGGGGCTGGGCTTGATCTCCTGCTGTGTCTCCCCCAGCGTACCCCAGATTCCTGTGGGGATGAAGCCCCTTGTCGCCTTGCTTATTGGTGGCCTCTCCCTAGTCCCATAGATGAGCTTGTGGCCGTGCTCTGGTCTAGGGTCTTGGGAACCCCAAGAAGGCTGATGGGCTGTGTGAGCCTGCCTGGCCCACCTGCCCTGACTGCCCTGGCTTGGGACGGGCAGAGAGGAGGGTGGCCCCATCTGCCTCCCCATCATTCCCCCAGCACAGATAGCGTGGCTCCCACCTGCCCCATGGCCCCCACCTGCCCCTGACCACACTCAGGCCCTCTTCACAGCTGTCATCCTCCACTGGGGTGTCTCCTCTGCTCTGTTGCCCCTTGGCTGTGAGTGGCCCTGGCCAGAGGCTAACCTCATGGAATTTTGTCTTTCTCATCCTTAAGGGGTAATGAGACTGTCCTTGACCTTGCTGTGGACAGAAAGCCAGCGTGTGTAAGGGCTGGGCTGTGTGCTGGGCCACCAGCTTCTGTTCACCCCTGGGTGAGGCAGGGATACCCCTCCTCACCCCTGCCACACTGCCCCATCCTTTGGGGACATGTTCCCTCACCCTGCACCTCACTGACCTCCTTCTCTGGGGATCCTAACACCTTCCCACCTTGCGCCTTGGCTGGTCCATCCTCCATCCTGGGGTGTTCTCCGGGGTGGGCGTGTCTGGTGAGCCTGGATGGAGCATCGGGCCAGAGGCCCCCCTGCAGGAAGGGAGCCTGCCAGACCGTCAGAGAGGGGTCAGCTGTGAGGTCGGCTTGTAGTGCTGAGACTGGCCCAGGCTTGGCCCAGATCAGTCATATGTTTGGAGGCGTGGAGGGAAGAGCCCCCCAAGAGGGCAGCAGAGCCTTACCCCTGGCTGGCATGTGGGCACCGATCTGTGGGTTTGGGATCATTTCCAGTCTGGGGTTTGCTGGATTCCCACGCTCACCCCAAGGCTGGCAGACCTTGTTTTCAGTGTGATGGGAGGAAGGTAGAGTCCCAGGATGACCTCCCGCGTGTCAACAACTCCAAGAATCTCACTGACACCCTTGGGGTTTGGCCTGAAATTGTACTTCCCTTACAGGGTGTTTGAGAGAGTGGGTTTGGTTTGCTCATTGGACAGTGAGTAATGGAGAGCCTGTTCCAGGCTGCACCTGCCTCCAGGTGAAGGGGTGACATGGCTGAAGGAAGCAGGGTCCCTGCCCAGGGAGAGGCAGTTGATGAGCTGGGGACACAGGGCAGGAGCGGGTGGGAGGGTTGCTGTGCTGGATGCACAGGTGTGTGTGTGGGTCTCTGACTGGGGTGGGGGAAAGCAAGGGTCTGTGTGAGTCACTGGCCAGGGAGGGTGGAGGGGGTGGCATTTCCCTGGAGGTCTGCTGGGGTCCTTAGCAGTGCTGTGCAGGGCTGCGTGTGGCCAGGGAGTGCTCAGGGCAAGTGCCTCGGCTGGCCCGTCCTCCTGGGTGCTTATCCACCCACATCTTCTGTTGCTGGGGACCCGTGTCCTGCTGTGGACCTCAGAGGGTGCCGGGGATGGTGGCTGTGCTGCTCATGGCTGCTTGTCCTCTCCCAGGCAGGTTCCCCTATAAAATGGGGGTACACAGTGCCCGGCTATCACACTGTCATGGCTCCAAGGCGAGAGAATTCTAGTAAATGCCAATCACCAAGCCCAACACCCGGTGTCTATCAACTCTTTTTATTTTGGGAAAAGGGCCTAAAGACCCGCCACCTGCTGACCAGGTCCGTCATTCCTGGGCCTACAATGAGAAAGGTATTTGGGGGAGGTCAGGGGGCAGTGGCCAGCTAGCTGCCAACAGCTCAGGGTCCACAGGAGGAGCTCCTGCTGCTCCTCAGACGCCCGGGAGTTCATAGCAAGGCTGAGTCAGGGCTGCAGACTCACCTGTGTAAGAAATTTCTCGTGTCTGCACTTTTCCCCTGAAGTCAGTAAATTCTGTGTCCCCGTCCTACAGCAGGGAGCAGAACTTGCCCCTGAGCCTCCCTACCTGGAGAAATTTGGGAAGGCTTCCCAGAGGTGGTGTCCGCGGGGAAAGGCAGGGGAGACGGAGGGCGGGCATCCAGGTGGTGGGAACAGCAGGGCAAAGACTCTGCCGGGCAGAAGAGCCTAGAAGGGAGGGCCCACGGGAGGAGCTGGGAGGGGCTTTCAGCTCAGGTGCTTCCCTGACCTTTGTTGTGGCGCCTTCCTAAAGGCGTGGCTCTGTGGATGTCCCCTGGAAATTCCGCCAAGTGCATGCGCGTCCCACCCACCAGGCCATTAAGAAGGAAGCAGTGTGAGCGCGGAGGGGAGGGGTGAGTGGCTAATCCGTAATCCCTTTTCTTCTCGTTCTACCTGGAAGAAAGTACAATGGCATTTTTTTTCAGAGCGGGGCCAGAGATAATGGATAGTGTCTGTTTCTGCATATTTCTGTCACGAGTGTTCCCGGGCTCGGTCTCGTGTGTGGCCCGAATCTCCACGGCTTCCCTGCCTGGAGGCCCCGCCGGCCTGTGTCCCCGTACGTCTGCCTGGAGGCAAAGGCCTGTGCCTCCTAGCCCTTGCCCACCTCGCCTGGGCTTCTCTTCCTAGCCCCGACTGGGACATGCTGTCCACACCATATGGTCCCACCTGATGGTGTCCTGGCCGACTGGTCAGGCCTTCCGCTCAGGCTTAAGGTGGGGTGTGTGTTCCCATGTCCTGGCTTTCCCATAGCTCCTGTAAAGCTGCACACGGAAGGGAGTATGTTAAGCAGGAGTCTTGATTACAAGTCATAGAAACCTGACTCCAAGTAGCTTAAGTGAAAAGTAGACTCGTGGGCTCACAGATCCAGGCAGCCCAGGGGGCTGACTTCAGGCCTGGCTGACTGCAGGGGCCGTAATTCGAGTCTCTCTATCTCTGGGCTCTGCCTCCTGTGTGTTTGCCTCCTCCTCTAAATGCCCACTCAGGTTGTGGCTTTGTGAGAAACTGAGGCTAGCCTGCCGGTGCTTCCCAATGAAATCCGGAACCCACATGCCTGCCCTGCACCCATCACCCCTGCCAGAGGGCTGATGTGCTCTGAGCGCCAGGCCCCGACCCCAAAGGGGGCCAGGCTGCAACCATAGACCTTGACTGGCTTTGTTGGTGGCACGGTGGGCGGGTGGGGAGGGTTGGGGTGGGTGGGGTGGGGGGGAGGAGGTGGTTATCCTCCCACCTTGGGGGAGCACCCAACACTATCACATGATGTCCCTTTCCCTCTCCCAAAGTCCCTGGAGTCCCAGAGGGGTCAGTGTGATTTCCACTGGAAAATGTGGCAGGACCACCTCTGTTCACGTGGGCAGGGCCAAGACAGGCTCTATCACCTCGCTTTCTTGTGGTTTTCTGTCTGTTGAAGCCCCAAACCTGGTTGGTCGGGGCCACTTGGCTCTGGTTGGGGCCATGTCTACCTCCACAGGGCTCCTGAGTAGAAGAGGCCCTTGCTATGACATCTGCCCCCAGGATGCCTGTGCCCCGTGGGCTCACTGGGACAAGGCTGGTGGGTAAAGCTTTGCAGCTACAGGTCGCAGGGCAGGGAGAGGTGGCACCACCTAGCAGTGGCCTTTGAGTCCCGGGCATGGGTCACAGGGTGGCCTGAGCAGGGCTGGAGACGGTCCCATCTGATGGTGACTGAGACTGGGATGCCCTGGGTAATAGCACCGTCGTCCTGGCCTGGAGACCAAGGTGCCAGTGGTTTCATCCCTTAGGGGGTTACTTTAGTCTTTGAGTGTCCCTCCAAAACCTTTTTAACTCAAGGAGACCACGGCCTGGGGAGGTTCAGTGGCTGGCACAGAGTCCAACGCCATGTGTGGAAGTGGGGTCCAGCCCCGTCTGCGTGTTCTCAGGCTGGAGAGCCTAGTGCTGGGCCCTGGGAGAGGCTCACAGATGCCCCCTCGAGCCCTGGCTGCAGTCTCAGGAGTTGGGGTGGCTGGCGCAGGCTTCTGGGGCGTTTATGTCACATCCCACCCCTGAGCTGTGACATTCCCTCTGGGGAGTGAGCTGAGGGCCCCCTGAGCATGGACTCCCTCTCCTGGGGACTTGGCTGCGAGTCTTTGTTGCCATGATTTCGCCTCCAGCCCGGGTGTCTGACAGGAGCCGCGGGAGAAGGTGAGTCACAGCCGGTCTCCTCTGGTCTTCCGAGAAGGAAGCCAGCCCCTGCTCACGGCTCCTCTGCCAAGAGGACAGCTGTGGGGTGGGAAGGCTCTCGTGTGTTCATTCATTCATTCATTCATTCACATGGGTGCCTACTGTGTGCAGGATGGTGGCTGAGGACCAGGATAGACTCCCAGGGTCTCAGCATGACCAGGGTGCTTGGGATCCCTCCAGTGATGGGAGGCTCACCCCTTGCTGAGACAGCACATTCCAGGGTGTCTGGTCTCTGCCGAGACTGGCTGAGGTCAGCAGTGCACTGGGGTTGCAGTACGAAGACGCTGCCCCAGGCAGATCAGGTCGTCTGGATGGATGTAGGATGCCTGTCTTTGCTGGTTGGGTTTCTGGGCTGCGAGTCTGTTCGGCTCAGAGTGGGGGGTGGCGCCAAGCCCTGTCGAGGGGCCCAGCATTGCCTTCATGTGACGGCAAACACTGGAAGGCAAAGGCTAGGGAGTCTTCAAGAATGTGGAGTGCCGCCACCCTGTGGAAACCCCCCAGCCCAGGATGGGGCTACCTGGTGGCCAGTGGTGGGTGGCGGGTGGGGGGGTCGGGGGCCAGGGTCTACGGCCATGTCTCCCTGTATGAGCTCCCCGGCTGCTGTTAACAAACGACCACCCACTTTGGTGGCTGAGAACACAGACGTTTTCTCTTAGGGTTCCGGGGGTCAGAAGTCCGAGGTCAGTATCACTGGGGGACAGTCAGGGTGTTAGAAGGGAGGATCTAATCTCCTGTGTTTTTCAGCTTCTGGAGCTGCCCTCCTTTGTTGGCTGGTGACCCCTTCCTTGCCCCTGCTGGCCTCTGCTCTGTGGTCACATCTCCAGACTCTGACTCCATTTGGGGTTGCCTGGGCTGTCCTTCCCCCCGCCCCTGCCGAAGCTCTGCTTCTATCACATGGCCTTCCATGTCACATCTCTCTCTGCCTCTTCTTTGTAAGGACCCGTGATGACACAGGACCCATGCCCATCGTCCAGGGTAACCTCTCCTCTTAAGAGTTTCGAAACCATCTGCCAAGTCCCTTGCAAGGTAACGTGTGCACAGCTTCTAGGTTCAAGGGCATCTCTTGGGGCTGGTACCAGCTCCTGCTGCCCTCCTCTCCCGCCAGCCTCCCCTGGCCCTTATGTGGCGCTCTGACCAACTGTTCTCAGGTCCTCCTTCCCCATCTGTCTCTGGATTTTGCAAATGGGTCCATCTCTATGTGGCCTGGAACCTTCCAGCAAGGCCTTCTAAACACAGGCCTCCCCTGCTTTGGCCCCACTGTGGCCAGTGCCGGAGACCATAATACTCTGCCCTCCATCATCTTCCTGGGACATTGTGCCCCACCTCAGGACCTGGAGGAGCCCGCAGCCCTGTGCATGCCATGGCCCTCAGATAGAGCGAGTGTCAGTGAGTGTTTGTAGAATGAGTGGAAGTGTCCACATTCAACTTGCAGATAAGTGAGAGGACATGTAAAGCACATGTAACCAGTCCGCCTGATGCTGGACCTCTTGGCCCATCCTTCTATCCATAGACCTGTTTGGGTGTCCCATGAGGCTGAGTCTGCATGTTTTACTTAAGACAAGGATTTTAAATCCAGTTGGAGGCAAAATTTGGCCAACTTCGAATGATACCAAATCAGCAAATATTTATTGAGCAGGTGCAGACGAAGGCAGCTCCCCAGGCGCGGTGGAGAGGTGTGGTCTGCACACCCACGACAAAATTGCCCAAGGGGCCTGTGGCTTCTGCTAGCAGGTGGCTTATTATTTAGTTGTGGGTGTGTGTATGAATGAACGAGAAGGGAAAAATACCCAACGGTTGAGTCCTGTGCAGGGAAGGAAGCCCTGAGGAAGGTTTGTTGGGTGGGTTGTTCCTGCCTGTGGGAGCCCGAGAACTTTGGCAGAGCTCATGGAGGGGCCAGGGTTTTCAACGGTTGCCTGTTGTTTCTAGGTGATGAAGGTTGAGGGATTTGGGGAGAGCCAAGAGCCCTGCAGAGGAGACAGCTAAGCTGGGGTTGGGGTGAACGGGGTCCCCAGCCTGCCCATCCCTGCCCAGCCTGCTTAGCTGGGTGATGGTGGCAGACCAGGGCATCCCTCGGAAGCCTGTCTTCCCTGCACCTTGGACGTGAATGGCCAAGCCCCTAGACCAGCCAGGAGTCAGGAAAGCCCCTCCAGAAGCAGACGTTCATCCTAGGAGGTTTGTGAGCCATTGCACTTGGCCAAAGCAGAAGGTCAGATCAAACAAGTATGGAAATCCAAACAAGGAGATCCCATGCTCCTAATGGTGCTTGGCCGGCTCACCTCCCGCTCGGCCTGGCCTCGCCTGATATTTGTGCTCCGTAAATGGATTCTAATAGCTTTCTTCTCCTCCATCCCTCAAAGAATGGCCTCAGTAGCCAGAAAGGAAATTAGTTTCAGGTGGAGGCCTATTTTTACCGAGGTGGAGACCAAACTGTTAATTACTTAGAAATCACATGAGGATTTTTAGCCTAAAAAGTTTTTTTTTTTTCCTTGGGTTCAACTTTTCATGGATATTAATTATAGATATCAGCTTTGGCCCACTGAAATAATTCATCTCTCAAGGGATCGGAAGACTTTTCAAGTGCTATCCCCTTGTTAAACACAATGCATATTCTTTTCTGTTTCTGCTCAGGGCCTGGGAGGGAACTATGAGATCAGGGAGTTTAAAAATGATTTGATGACTTTTCCGTATTTAACCAAAGGTTGATTCTGTACTCGGTGTGTGTTTCCAAATCTCCGAGGCCAGTGGAGACTCAATGAGAAAGGTTGAGAAGGCAACCCTTTAATGTCGTGAATATTAATCCTGATAGAAATGTCATGGCTTCTCTCTGATACGGATGCGTCTGCCCATGTTCACATCCAGGAGGCACCATCCTGGGGCCTCCCGGTGCACATGGTGGGGAGCATTTTCCAGGCAGGTCGAGACTCAGGGGTCCTTTCAAATCGATTTTCTGGAAATATCTACTCCAGCCATTGAGACTTTGTATGAACTGCCCGCCCACTGTTCCAGAGTGGGCCATGGGCCAAGCATGTGTCCTCCAAAAAATCCTTCCCAAGCCCAGCCCTTCCTAGGAAGGGACCGGAAGTGATCGAATCCTGCAAAGGGGTGGGCTGCTGTCTAGCTCAGGGCAAGAAGGATCAGTGGAGCTCCCCTACCCCCAGTCTGGGGCATCCCAATGCAGACACCCCGGTGACATGCTCCGTGGTCCTGCCTCCAGCGCTATTTCTGTGCACGGCAGAGTGGCCTCCCGGGTGCCCGGACGTGGCTCTGTTTTCAGGCTCCTTCCCAAGTGCACGTTTGGATGCTGTGCTGTGGGAAGTGATTTAGGGGTGGGTTGGCATGAAGTTTCCGACAAACCGTTTCAGCACACTGCACATTTAATTTCTTTTATGTTTCCAAGTTGCTATAGAAAGTAAATGATTAATTAAGCGGCACCCACACTTTTTTTAAAGGAATGATTTTTCAAAACAGAGTAATGCCCCAGTGATTTGTCAGAGGGAGAGAAGGCTCTAATAAGCAGAATGCTGTTCAATAAATCATAATTACTTACGTGGGCAAACGTGTCTGCTCGATGGGGGCGCCCAGTTACACATCTGATCACACTGACTTTCTCTTTCATGCTGCAGAGCTGGTTGTGCCCCTGGGGTCGCTCAGATGTTCCCATCCCTTGTGGGCAGACATTAACACCTTTTTCTGTTTTGTTTTGTTTTCCCCTTGGGTTGTTGAACTAATGTCCTTGAAGAGTTACTCTTGAACCTCAGTGTGTCTCGGACTCCCCTGGGGGAGCTTGGTAGGAAGACAGGCTGGAGCCCCCGTCAGGTGTGGTGTGTGGGCGTTGGTGGGTGGGCCTGGCATCTGTGTCTTGAGTGAGCTCTCTGGGTGTGTGATCTGCACCTCCGTGGGTGACCAGGGGTGTCAGAGAGCTCCACAGTGACCTCCCGTGGCTGGGGCTACCCCCACCCCCTTCCATTTCAAGGTGTGCAGGAGTGCGAATTGTATTCGGGATGAGCAAGAATCACCTGACTCTGAATGTGCGTGGACAGTGAGAAGGTGGGGCAATGTCAAGGGGGCTAGTCATAGGCAAACTCACTGGGCATCTACTATGTACCAGGCCCACGTGGGGACGCAGAGAGAGACACAAGCCCTGCCCTCCAGAAGCCCCCTATCAAGGGAGCAGACTGATAGGTAAATACCCACCAGGGCTGCTGGAGCAGAGGGGTGGCAGCTCATTCCGGACAAGGATCAGGGTAGGCTTCCTGGAAGAAGAGGCATTTCACTGAGACTTGAGGAATTAAATCAAATTTAATGAAGCACATTTATATTAAGCATCCTCTCAGCGTCCGGCCCTGTGCTAAGTGGTGGTGATTCAGTAATAATCATGCCAGCCAGATGCCTGCTTTCATGGAGCTTATATTTTAGCAAGAGAGAGGGACACAAAACTTAAAAAAAAAAAAAACAGCTAAATAAATTCAGAGGGTGCTAAGTGCCATGGAGGCCATCAAACAAGTGCAGGTGATGGCAGAGGGGGTGGTGGGGGAGGTCAGGGATGCTTAGGAAATTGCCACGCAAGACCTGGTGGAAGTATTGTGGGTCTGAGCTGTGTGGGGGGGGCTAGGGGGAAGAAAGGGCAGTTCTATATGACCCAGTCCTCTCACTTCTGGGCTCTGTGTACCCCAGAGAAGGGACCACCTCTGTCCGCACACACACTTGTACATGAATGTTTATAGCAGCATTATTCTTGATTTCCCCAAGTGAAACTGTCCAAATGCCTATCAACTAGTGAATCAATCAACATATGGTATATGTCCACACAGTGGACCATACGGTTCAACGTGGGTGAGCTTGGAGGACAGGGTGCGCAGGGAGAGAAGCCAGACACAAAAGACCCACGTGCTCTGATTCATGTCACCCATGCTTGTTTTTGACCTTGCAAGAAGAAAAGTCTAAGGAAAAAGAAACCAAAATTACCTCATAATCCCATACCTCAGAGGCAAGTGTCCAGCCTTTGGGCCATTCCCTCCCTGTGTTTCTTCTGTGTGAGTGTGAGAACCCTGTTACGAAGTTTGGGTTTCTTCATGCACCTAACATCATGTTGAGAGCATTTTCCTATACCGGCCAAACTCCTCCAAGAGCTGGAGGCAACCATGTCATCACTGCTGTCCCATTTCCCTGCTGTCTCCCTGGAAGGATGCTCGTGTTTTATTATAAACAATTGTATTGATCACATTAACCAAATCAGCACCCTCTATCCATGCATCTAATGCTTTTCTAGGACAAATTTGCTGAAAGGGAATCACCAGGTCAAAGGTCATGAACCTCAAACAGACCAGCTGTGTGGATGTTTTCCAGAAAGATCCACCGTGCATCCCAGATTTGCAGTGTGTCGTGTGTGTGTGTGATTAAGTGACAAGTATGGGCATCACCTGGGCCCTCCCAGTCCCCTCCCAGTAAGGACTGGGCTTGGGAGGGCTTTTTGGAGGATGTGTGCTTGCCCCCTGCTCTGGCCTGGTTGGGGTATTGGTGGGGCGTGGGCAGCTAGTGCAAAGTCTCGATGCCTGGAAGTAGACACCTTTGTCTGGGTGAGGTGGAGGAGAGTCCAAAGCTTTGGGGTCCCCCAGGGGATGGATGGAGTGGGGAGCCTCATGCTGGTTCCTGCCGGCCTCCGATCTGCTCGGATCTGCACACTTCCACTTGTGGGTGAAGCTGTTCAGCTGCGGCCTGCGTTTGTCAGAGTCCATTCTTTTGGGAAGCTAAGCCAGCCCAGAGTGGTTTTCTGTGATCTCACAGTGACTGCGGTTACCTGACTCCCACCCGCATCATTGCCAAAGTTTTATGGAAAGATTTAAAAAAGAAATCCAGGAATCTTTGCTTAATTAAGGCTTTTATTGCTTGTCTAGCTGAGCTTTCACACTGTTCGCTCTGGTATAAAGAGCTCTGAGCGTTCTGGTCAGTGAGGCGACGGGGTGACCCACGTGTGACTTGTTTTTCAGGGTCATTCGTTGGTCAGTCAGTCCTGGTCCAGCGAGTGTCCTCATCACGGGAGGATGCAGCGTTATTGCCAGGGGGCTAGGTCCCCTCTATGTGCACAGGCTCAGGCAGGCTGTGGGCATGCCAGTGTCCTGGGAGGACTGTGTTTCTGTGGGACCCAAGGCTTCCCGTGCAGGGCTCCCCGGTTTCTGTGGACAAATCAACTCAATTTGACAGTTGGTAAGAGGTGGGCATGAACGCAGGCACCCATGCTCCAGCCCCTACTGCTGTGTGCCTGCCAGCGGGGAGCAGGGAGGCAGTGGTGGCCTGGCCGGTGGGCTGGGCTTCCCTGTGCCAGACTCCAGGTGGGACCTCTGGCAGGATGAGCTCTTTGACCACAGACTTGCTACAGAGGAGGGTTAGCAGATCCTCCCAGAAGGGCCTTTGAGCAAGGAGCAGAGGGTGCTGGAAGGTGGGGTGTCTATAGGCGGAGGGATGTAGGGGAGTGCCCAGATCTGTGTGAGGGTCCCCAGGGCAGGAGGCGGAGCAGGGTTCTAGGGCTGTGGGGTGGCATGGGAGAGCAGGGGCCTCTCTTCCTTCACCCCCAACATACACTCAGGCAGTGCTTTGCTGCCCCATAGGCCTGTGTGAGGGCTTTCCGTGGACCAACTCATTTCATCCTCACGACGACCCTATGAGGCAACTGTTGCTGGCATACCAGTTGCAGATGGGACAGCCAAGGCACAGAGGGGTTAGGTAACTTGCAGCAGGTCACACAGCTCAGTGGCCACCCTCCACCTTACTCTGGAGACCACATTCTTATACAGCATGTGAGGGGGGGAACTTCCCTCCCTGGGCCTTTGTTTCCTCATCTGTTCAATGGGATTACGGAGGCCTACTAAGCAGAGTAGGAACTCAGTGTCTGTTTGATGTTGTTATGAATTGTTCCAGCAAACAGAGAGATGTGTAAAGAGAGTGCGGATGCTGTAGGGGGCTGGTCGGGGTGGGCTGCCGTGGCCCCCAGGCTCTGCCAGCAGGAAGCTGGTCCAGCCCCACTTGCTGGGAGGCCAGAAGCTCCTGCGAAGCCAGGCTCTGGCCAGGGGGCCCCTCACCTTGCAGCGCTCGGCCCCAGAGGAGGCCCTGGGAGCCTGGCTAATCCGGCTGGGAAGGCAGGTCTGACGATGTTGAATTTTCTCCTCTACGTCTGCGTCCTCCAGCCTCGTCGAGTCTGAAGGCAAATGCTCCATTAAGGCGCCAAACGGGAATGTGGAATTACTTTTAATAATTTGTGATGAGTGGGATCGGGTAAGTGGGTTGGGCCATGAGGAGAGAAGTTTCCCCCATCCCCTTCAGGGCAGTCCCACAGCTGTGATCCTGTCCCGCCAGCTTGCTGGGAGCCAGGGGCCAGATCCCAGGACCCCGTGCTTCGTTGAGTGTTGACTTCATCAATGGCATGGCCATCTCGGGCAAGACATTTGGCCTCTTTGCTTTGAGGTTTTCTCCAAATGATGGTGAACAGACCAGTCTTCCCTCCACCTTATGGGGAGTGAGTGATATTCGAGTGCTCTTTGAATCATAAAGTGATTCAAAGAGAGGGATAGGGAGAGAGGAGGAATGTGCTCCAATTATGCAATCGATGGTGGCAGATGCCTGTTCATTCTTTAAAACCCTAATAAGGCATTGCCTCCTCCATGAAGCCCTCCCTGATAGTTCTGGACAGAGCTGCTCATACCAACTGCTCACACTGGTACTTTGCTGTGCCCACATTTTCCTCACAGGTGGGCCCTACCCAACCGTTGCGATGGCTCCATGGCCTGAGTCTAGCCCGTCAGACTAGGGAACCCTGGGTGGTGGGACCAAGGCCTCTTCATCCTCACCTGCCCCACACCTGGCGCTCAGAATGGGCCATGGCGCTGTCTGCTGAACTGCAAGGAGCACTGACCCCAGCACTGGGCCCCACACAGGGCGTGGCATTGTGTGTCCTTGAGCCACTCTCTGCTTCTCCTCTTTCGGTTGTTTGAACCAGCATGGTCCGGCCAGCATGGGAGGTGTTGGGGCAGGACCTTGCGTGTGCTAGGTCTGGTCCTGGGAGGTGGTGGAGACAGGGCACAGTCCCCACCACACCCCATTGTGGTCCAGGGACCCCGTAGTGGGGCAGCCAGTTGGCAGCAGGAGCTGGGCCGCTGGGCGCCATGCAGATGTGATGTTCTCTCTGGCTTGTCCGGTGTTCTTTCCCCCTGGGACTGGTCGATCCCCTCCCGGCATGGTGCCCTCTGAGCGTTGGGACTGCTTACAAGACCGGCCTGGGCTCCAGCGTGGGTTCCTGCAGGGGAGTGGTGTCCTTTCAGGACAGTCTTGGAAGTCACGCTGAGTCATTTGTGCCAACGACCTGTCAGCAGCCACCCCAGTGGGATGTTTTGGGGCTGTGTTTTAAAACCATCGTAGTGAGAAGTCAAGGCTGTGGCAGGTCTGAACCCCCAGAGCAACCTGCACTGCCCTGAGCCTCTAGGTCTTCAGTCAGTGGCTCCCAGTGGTTCTGGGAGGGTCAGAAGCTGTAATGTCACTGCTTCCGGAGTGTGGACTGAAGCAGGTGCTATGCACATATGGCCGTCTCTGCTCCTCAGCCCTGAGAGACAGGCAGCCTTTGCCTCCTTATGGGAGAGACATGGGGAGGTCGTGTGGCTGAGCTTGCAAAGCCCCAGGGGCAGAGTCGATTTGAACAGGGTCCGTTTGGCCCCAGGTCTGGCTTTGCTCGGCTTCCTTATGTCCCTCCTGCAGAGGGTCGGGGAAGGAGTGTGGGGGGCCGTGTTGAATGCAGCACGCTCCCCATGTCTCCGACCAGTGGCGTCCTGTTTGCTGGAGGGTTAGATCTGACTTCGAGGGGCCCAGTTGGGGGAAGCGTACAAGGGGATTGATTCCTAACAGGTGGAGTGTGCGGGGCATGGGTCTGCAGGCACAGTGACAGCCTGCTAGATGCCATGCATGATGAAGAGAAGCTGTGGCCCTTCCCCAGAGACCCACTAATCCACACCACCATCTGTTCCCACTGGCATGGACCATCTCCTGCCTGGGGGCACTGCTCAGGCTGAGATGTAGCAGAGCCGCTGCAGGAGGGGGTCTCACCAGTCAATAGTTCAAAACCAGGCCTTGCTCTCTTTCCTGGGGGGGCCAGACCTGCTCTGCACCTTTGAGGAACTCCAGGAGGTGCCAGAGCCAGAGCTCATCCTGTTTCTGTTTTCTCACTTCTGGGCCTCCCCTGGCCAAGATCACAAAGCATCCGCGTTGGGCAATACGCTCTTTGTTTGCTAGCAGGTTAGTTCACCGCCTCGCGGGCTGTGGCTAACAAGGAGCCGCGCCTCGTGGATGGCGCCATGGTGGCGGCTGGCTGGGATGAGCATGCCCTTGCATTGTGCACACACAACCCACTGCCTGTGCACTTGCATGCGTACACACACACGCACACATGCACACACACCCAGGCCTCTGTATCAGTGAGCGCAATCCTGAGACAAGGGCTGGGGTCCACCTGGGGCTTCCCACCTCCTGGCACCTAGGTAAGATGGGCTCAAGCTGCTGATCCCACCGCCTGGCAGCCTGAAGACCTGCTTGGGATCTCTGGGCATGTACAGGGCCCTGGTCGCCTGGTCACCACAGGCACTGGGATCCCCCTTCTGTGTGCTCTGGCTTTGCTCTTCTCTGCGCAAGCTGGGACAAAAAGCCCCACTTGGTTCTCGATTGCTCTGGAAACGCACACGTTGGGGTGAAGTGGCCACTGACGGGGCTGTGGCAGAGTGCACTCTGTGTCACCCCTGCAGACGTGCTTTGGCCAGGTGCCCGGTGTCCTTCTTGTCAGCATGGCCACAGGTGCAGGATTTGCGCTGCCACCCGCTCCCCCCTGGCAGCTGGTTCCATCCTCCCCTCCCTGCTCCACCTCCCCTGCCTTCTCCTCTGCCCTGAGTCTCCCAGGGCCTCCGCTGTGGATATCAAACCTGCTCATGTCCTGGTGCAGAGGGCCTTAACCACCACCCTCTTGTCGCCATGGTGTCTTGCTCAATCTTCCAGAACCTGCTGGTCCAGGGATTTGCTCAGGCTCCTGGAGGGAGCTCATTGGGCAGGGCGTGTTGATGAGGCTGTGACAGCTTAGTTTTCTCTTTCTCTGGGGCCCCTTGTCCTGTGGGGAAGCAGGGTGACAGGGGGCATTGGAGATTGTCAGAAGGCGGGCAGGCAGGGTGTTCGTTGGTTGATATTTATTAGCTAGCTGGGGCCACTGCAATGCGGTGCTGTGACCTGGGGCCTTGGCTGCCGTACGCATCCTCCCGGTCTTGGAGGCCGGAGTCTGAGATCCCGGGATGGGCAGGGGGGTTCTCCTGAGGCTTCCCTCCTCCGTGGTGTGTAGGCGGCATCTTCTCCCCGTGTCCTCTGTGTATCTGTGTCCTATTCCCTTCTTCCTGCGGGACACCAGTTAGGTTGGGGTAGAACCACTACCATGACCTCGTTGACCTTTATCACCACTTTAAAGGCCCCGTCTCCAAATACAGTCACGATCTGAGGTGGTGCTGAGGTTATGGCTTCAACACATGAATTTAGGGGGGACATGTTTACATTGGTCACCTGCAGGGTGCAGGTGTGGTAGGGAGGCCCTCATGGCAGTGACTGCCTGGAACCAGCTCAGATTCTCTCTCTACCACATACTGGTTCTGTAACTGGGGCCTGTGGTTTGCCTTCTCCCTCCTCTCGTCTTTGGGATGGGGTGAGGGGACTGCCGAGAGAGCTCTACATGAAGACACATTGAAAGCACTGCCATGCGTAGTGCAAGGCATTGCGGCCACCGTGACATCTGGGTCCAGGGGAGGGCTGAGAGCTTCCATTGATCTCAAGCCCAGGCTGCTGCTACTCTAGGGCTTGTGGCTTGGGGCCTGGGGTTGTCCAGCCACACCATTTCCACTGTGGCCGTAGTCATTTGGCTGCGTGGCTGGGTGCATGCTCTGTCACTGTGACCCAGGACCACCATCAGAACAAGGGAGGGTCCTATGGTGACCCTTGCACAAACCTGACAGCCAGCTGGTGCTCTTCATGGACCCCATTGGCCAGGTCAGGGCTAGAAAGACCTGTGCCCGCAGTCCAGGCTGCCTGCCCCTGTCGCTGAGTGGACTCTGAGGTGAGGCCTGCCTCATGTTGCTCTCAGTATGGGCTTGTCGTCAGAGGTCCTTAGGCCCTATGGCTCCCATGCTTTTGTTACTTTTGACTTCTGGGCCCCATGCCAGGTCTGCACCTGGTACATCTCTTCTGCTTTCTAGGTGTAGGCAGTGTTTCATCCTGCTCAGAGGCCCTCCTCCCAGAATGGTGCTGTTTTCTTCCTGCACTAGTTTCTCTCTCGAGAGCGTGCCTTTCTCATACAGCAGAATCCTTCCCATCCTACAGTGCATGCCTCCTTTATGATTTCCCTGACACCCAACTGAAAGGGGCCCTCCCCAGAGCTGGAAGGTTACTGATTTGCTAACTTCTTGCCACCAGGGCAGACCTTGAGGCATCCATCCTCTTACTTTGTCCAAGTGACCCTAGAGCTTTTCTAGAAAGAGAGCTGCCATCTTGTTAGAATTGACCTTTCTTCCGGGGAAATTTCCTGGTGAGGAGAGTCATCACCTCCCAGCACTGATGCCTAGAAGTTCCCTTTCTGATAGCTTGCCCAGAATCCCTCCTGTCATAATCCAAACCAAACTTCACATAGTTCATCTTCAGGGCACAGAGGGCAGCTGCTGGTCACTCAAAGGCTGAGACATGTACTAAGCTTCTGTCAAGGCTGCAGGCATTAAATTTACATGGTCAAGTCCTCATGGTCAAGTGTGTAAGGGCTCAAGGCAGAGCAGTGTCATCATGCTCATGTAGGAAGGAAACAGATACCTGGTTCATTCAACTATCCCTCTATCCGCCCATCTACTCCTCCCTCCCTCCCTCCCTCCATCTATCCAACATCCATCCATCCATCCATCCATCCATCCATCCATCCTGTATCTAATACCCATCCATCCATCCATCCATCCATCCTCTATCCAACATCCATCCAACCATCCCTCCCTCCATCCATCCATCCTCTATCCAACATCCATCCAACCATCCCTCCATCCATCCATCCTCTATCCAACATCCATCCAACCATCCCTCCATCCATCCATCGTCTATCCAACATCTGTCCATCCACCTATCCATTCATCCATCCATCCATCTGCCCAGCATCCATCCACCTGTCCATCCATCATCCACCCATCCATCCATCTAGCCAACATCCATCCATACTCTATCCTCTATCTAACATCCATCCATCCATCTATTCTCTATATTCTATCCAATATCTATCCATCCATCCATTCATCCAACATTTGTCCATCTGCCTATTTCTCATATGTCCATTAATCATCCATCTGTCCATCATCCGTTTATCCATCCATTCATCCATCCCTCTGCTATTCATCCATCCATTTGTCCATCTATTCATGCACGTGTCCATCTATTCTCCTGTCATCTGTCCTCATGTTCATTCATTTATGCATCTATTCACTCCTTTGTTCACTCACTCAGGAAACATTCCTGGAGCCCCTGTATTGTGCACTGGGAATATCCAAGTGACCAGGACAGCCTAATGAAGGAGAAAGGCCCAAAGTAACAATGCAGATAGTGGACTGTCCTGCAAAAATGGCCAGCCAGTACCTTGTGGGGACACAGAGGAGGGAGAGCACCATTCCTTATATTGGGAGAAGATCTGAAGGCTTCATGGTGGAGGTGGCTTTTGTACTTTAAGAGTGAGCATGATTCCCATAGTTTGGGTGGTGAGCAGAGAAGGTGCTTCAGGCTGCGGGTACAGCATGGGCAACAGTGAGGGGGCACGTGTGGTGCACTGGGGAAGGGGAGAGACCCAGGCTGGGAGAGTATGGGCATGCAGGGCTTTTTTGGGTGGGGGCGTGAGACTAGGGGGGGCTTGGGCTGGATTGTTGCAGGTGGAGGCATATGGGTCTGGTTTTGTGCAGCCCTGCTGCTCACAGGATGTCTGCGTTAGCCAAGCACTGTTAGAGATGCTGATGCTTGGCCCACCCCAGACCTGCACCTGACAAAGCCCGTGGGATTGGTAGACATGTTGGTTTGGGAAGCAGTGTTTAGGGCGGCCTCTGGAGAGGGTGATGGGAGCATTCCCTGCATTGCCCGGCCCTGGAGCATGGTGTGGATAGGGGTGGCATAGCAGAAGCTGCAGATTTGGGGGAACCTGTGGGGGCTGAGGCCTGGGGGGCAGGGAGGAGGGGGGGACAGGTGGGGACGCGGCTCTCCCATGGGGGGAGGCTGCTGAGGCTTGAGCCAGCGCCCCATCTGTTCCCAGGTAAGCCCCTCTCCAGGTGCCGCCCAGGTCCCTGGGGCCCCGTGGTCTGGCGCCGGGACACCTGAGAGCACTAGTTAGGGAGCGAGGCCTGGTGTGCCGGCCTCATTATGTCACTCTCCATGGCAGCCCAGGATGGCGGATTTATTCTTTTCATCATCTCTACAGCCCCCCAGGGGTCTGGTCCCGAGCTCTTAATTTGCTTCCCTGCCAAGCCTCGTGGTCCGTGACCTTTAGACTCCTGCTCAGCTCCGACATTTCAATCGGAGCGGAGCCCTGAGCCGTGGGGCTTTGCATAATGGGAGGGGGGCTGCCCGCACCAGCTGCTGCTGCTTTTCTGGGAGGCCCCGTGTTGTGCAGAAGCCTGCCTTTCCTTTATCCTGCCAGGGGGTCACCCTAGATCCCCCATCTGTGGGCAGGGACACTCTGGATGAAACCAGGGCACTCAGTTCAATTCCATTTAATGGAGGACCATTGGCACCAGTTTGGAGCTGGGCACTGGGGTCAGGTCAGGGCTGGGCCAGGCTCTCCACATCCCTGTCCCCAGGGAGCATGGGTCCCAGGTGAGACATGGTGGGGCAGTCGATGGGTGTTGCAGAGGTGGCGAGTGTCACCGGAGTGGCCACTGCCCTGCCAGATCAGAGTATCTGAATGATTGCCCTATGAGATGGGCACTGTGGTTGTGGTCACCTGTGTACTCGCGGGGACCTGGGAGGGTCCATCTTGGCCTGAGGCTGCACATCTGGAGAACAGCAGGGCTGGGATTGGATTCAGGAATCTGATGTCAGAATTGGATGTATCTGCTGCTTCCTGGTGGAGGTGGCCAGAGTCAGGTGTCCCCGCCCCAGGGAGGTGAGGTTGGACTTCCCCAGCACCTGCCAGGGGCAGTGTACCCCAGGACAGTAGGTACAGCATGGGGAAGGCCTGAAATGTGCTGGAGCAGAGAGAGGGCTGCCCAGAGAGCTGAAGGGATGGGCCCGGGGGCCTGCCACCCACTGAGGACTTGAGCTGCAGAAGCTACAAGGGGACAAAGGGGACAGGAGCCCTGTGAGCATGTTTGGGGTGACCGTGACCGTGTCTCCTGGCTGGTACTGAGCACTTACTCTATGGCAGCCAGAAGCCTTAACTGTATCCCCTGTAACCCCCACAGCAGGCCTGCCAGGTTGTTGGTCATATCACACCTACAGGCCAGGACTCCGGGCATAGACGAGGAGCACACTTGCTGGCTCAGGGCAGGGGCAGGTGCTGGCTGCTGTGGGGGTGGGGGCACAGGAGAGACGCCAGGGCTGTGACCCAGGATGGGGTGGATGGCAACTCCTCACTGGGAAGATTAGAGGGAGTGTTTGGGTAGCCAGGCCCAAGAGAGCACAGCTTCCAGGGATGGTGGTGACAAACACTGGCTGTGCCCCCAATGCCACTGAGGTCCATTTTGACTGCTTGAGTGGCGTTGCGAGGCCAGACCCTGGTTGGGCACAGGGGAGACAGTGCCTCTGGGGTGTGGTAGGGCCATGTTCCTGAGCACTCAGCAGGCGGAGACTCTGGGGTTTGCTGCAGAGGTGAGAGATGCCTCTGTCTGGATTGCAAGCGCAGCTTCTCCTGGCAGTGGGCCCCATGCCGTCATGTGGCTGTGCTGGGGTGTGACTTGCAGGCAGGCGTGAGCCCCTGTGAAGCATCGGCTGTAAGTGTTGCCAAGCCCTGAAAGAGCCTGCATGCATTCCCAACTGTTTACCGGGCATTTTTGTGTGCAGGCACCCTTCTGGGTGCTGGTAATAAAAGCAGGGAACGAAGTAGGTGAAAGCCCCTTCTCCCCGGCATCCTAGTGGAGAAGGGGCTGGCTAAATACACAGATGAGCAAACACATACCTGTGTATGTTCACATACGTCCACCCGTGGGACCGGTGTCCACCTGTGTCCACTCCGTGTGCTGTGGAGACAAATGGGTGGTAGAGGACAAAATATCTGGAGATGGAGGCGGTTGACATTTTAGGGGCGTGACCAGAGGACAGAGGTGACTTTTGAGAAGTTCTGTGAGGGAATGGAGGGAGTGAGCCACGTGGGCATCTGAGCTCTGAGCAGCCCAAGTAGGGAGCAAGTGCAAGGGCCCTGAGGCAGGAGTCTGTCGGTCTGTGTGAGGCCCAGCAGGGTCTGTTGGTGGGAGAAGAGGCCGGGAGACGGTGGGGCGGAGCGGGTGTTGGAGCCCACATCCTCAGAACAGTTGGTTCACTTGGTCTCACTTCTCCCTGCAGAGAGAGGCAGGGGTGTTTTCTAGATGGAGGCCCCATACCTGGGGTGGGGTTGGGGTTGGATGGCTCCCCCGGGACGAATGAACGGGCTTCGGTCCAGCCGTCCTGACCACGCCAGCCTCTGCGGCCATCCCCTAGGTTGTGATGGTCATTCGTTGTCACTGGCAGGGGCGCAGGAGGAGCCGGGGCCTTGAATCCAGCCGAGAGTGCAAGCGGCGCGTGGAGTTTCTGACAAGCAGCAGGTCATGTGGGCAGTTTTCATCTACTCTGGGAAACCCAACGTTAACAAAATTGATTGCAATAAAAATAGATGGCCTTTTCAGCATGCCCGGTGAAACTCATCATCCAGAGGGATTCCTGCTTACAACAGTTTTTATCTTGTTATTGGAAAAAGTCCGCGTTCTTCCCATGGCTTCCCAGCCGTGTGTATGGAACTCCCCTGCAGGAGGGGCGGCTCTCGACTCTGAGGTATCAGCAGCGACCCCCTGGACGTTACCGGTGAGGAACCCCCCCCCCCGCCCCCCCCGCCGCCCGATCTGTCTCAACAGAGTCGCAGCCAGGGAGCAAATAGCATGAGCCCCGCATGCCCAGGCCCCAGTCTGACTCAGGCTTTTAAGAGTTTACTCTTTTCGCATATTCACTTGTTTATTCAGCCTTTTTATTGAGTGCCTACTGTATACCAGGGGTGGTGCTTGGTGGCTGCAAAGAGAGCCGGCATGACTCTGTGTCCTGGAGTGTTCGGTCTTGTGTCTCATTCTCTCCCAGCCTCTGTTGTCCCGTCTGTAAAGTGGGAGTAATAGTACACGACTCGTGGCTGGGGGTGTGTTGCAAGAGTCCACATCAGATCCTGCGTGAGACAGCTCTTTGGACCCAGGAGAACGC
The DNA here is from genome assembly GCF_011100685.1 of Canis lupus familiaris. Classification (NCBI taxonomy): domain Eukaryota; kingdom Metazoa; phylum Chordata; class Mammalia; order Carnivora; family Canidae; genus Canis; species Canis lupus. The sequence goes on from NC_049224.1 coordinate 59,782,802, forward strand.
TGGGCCCGAGGAAGGAGACCTCTTTTCTCTTTTTCCTTTATGGGCTGCACTGTCGATGTTTTGTAGAGCTGGGTTTCTCTGATTTACACCATGATCCATCTGAAATGTGATTTCTTTTCTTCCTTCTTTTTTTTTTTTTTTTTGGTTTCTTTTGCTTCTCAATTGGAGAAGTACCAAAGTGAAAGAATGCTGTGCGGAAACGTTCAGAAGTTTTAAAGATACTAATGGATCGTGGACCACGGATATTGTTGAATGTCTGTCATCTGAAACGTGAAGTGCATTTTCTTTTGGAAACAATGGTCTTTTGGATACATTGGCAATAGAGAGACAAGGTTGTATTGCACCTGTGATGGGAACGAGGAGGCTGTGTCTTGTGGGCAGAGGCAGAATGAAATTACTGTAATATGACTGTTCGGTGAGCCAGACATGCTCAAAAGAATAAACAACAATTTTATCAATTTTGGAAGCTGGTGCTTGAGGAAAAAATCCAGATTTAATTAGAAGAGGCTGTGAGGCTAGAAGGAGGCTTTGTGAGGGGTTTGAAGGGGACCCCTGGGTGCCATAGAAGGCTTTAGATGTTGCCAGTGGTGTTCTTTGCTGTGGATAAAACCAAATCCAGACGGAGTCTGTCCTGCTTAAAAGTGTAGGTATATGGCCCATGCTGCTGTCAGATTTCTCAGGCCCCTGGGTGGGAGACAGCTGGGCTCAGAGAGGCAGCGCGGTGCACAGCCCTTCTGCTGGGCAGTGAGACATACTGTCGGTTCCACACAGCTTGGTTGCTCTCAGGAGTGAGCGTGTGTGTGCGTGTGTGCATATGGGTGGGTGTGAGTGCGTGCATGCATGCACACACACAGGAGGTGGAGGATGCTGAAAGCCAGGCCTATGCATTGTCATGTTTGTGCGATGACGAGTGTGAATCTGTGTTTGAATCCAGCTCCTCCTTTCCCGACACCAGCTTGGTTGCTTTCATCTCTGCTGGGTCCATTCTGGTTCAGTCCTGGCCGTGTGGCCATGTTTCCTCCTCCAGCTCCGTGGGCTCTCGCTGCACACTGTGTCTCTCGGGCCTTCGTGGGCCAGGCACCTGCCACCACAACCCCCGGTGCTCAGAACCTCACACCCTACTGTATCCGTGCTGGGCTCACCGTGTCCCTTCCTCTGCAGGATCTTTTTGTCACCCTCTGCACTTTGGCAGCCCTTTCTCTCGCTTACTGGAGAGTCTCTTGACCTTGTGTCCCTCCTTTCCTCCTTCCTGCTCTGGTCCTTGGAGCCCCACTCTCTGGGGGGTGTTTCTTTGTGCTCTACCTGCTGTGGTCAGTTAAGGGGACCCTTCTCTGTCCCATGTCGGGGGCCCAGGGACACATGGGCAGCTCCTGGGCTTCTGCTGGGGTGTAGAGGGCAGTGACACAGGACCAGGGCAGGGCTGTGGCCACCAGATGTTCCGGCCTCCTTTTGGCAAGGACAGCTGCCCTGCAGAGGTGACATGCCTAATTGGAGCCTTCAGCCTATAGTGGGCCACCCCCCGGTGACTGGCACAAAATAGTACCTCTCTTTCTGTCTCTTTCCTGATTGTTTTCCTGGAGGGTTTCGGTTTTTCATTTTGAATATTCCTGACCTCTGTGCCCTTCTGCAAATGCAAGCTGGCCCCAGGCTGCTGTCCTCCTGTGGGCTGTCCTTAGTGACTTTCTTCTGACTCTGAGTGTCGGTTCTGGTCAAGGGATCTTTTAAAGGGGACAAATGTGGCCATGAGCAGAGCCTTCCAGGGGCCGGGCCCTGCCTGACGCGTCTGTGGGCATGACCTGAACTTGGGAGCAGGTGAAGCCCTCTGTGTGCCGCGTCCTTCCTGTGAAGTAGAAAGCAGAGGTTCTGGATGAGAAGTCTTCAAAAGACCACTTTGCCCTTTCGGATGTTAGCAAAGGGAATAAAAAAGAAAAGAAACAACTCTTTGATTTCTTTGTCTTTGAAGATAAAAGCCTAAGAGTATGTCAAAGAGGGTTAAGGGCCCGACGCGGCCTTAATCCATCTTGCCGCACTGCTTTGGGAAGATGACTGCTCTGCCTGGGATCGTTGGACCCAAGGGCCGCCACGTTGGTTTCCTCATTCGTGGGCAGGATGGGTGTTGAGAAAGGAGCCTGGTCTCCACACCGTGGAAGTGGGGCCTGATGTCAACTCCAGCTTCCCTGGGGTGTGGGGACTGGACATGTGGGCTGTGATAAGGATCCCAGTGCCATAGGTTGTCATGAGTGCTGCGGAATGTGATGTCATGGTGAGCTCATGTAAAGCCAAGAGCAAAGTGCCAGGTGTGCCGACTGGGCGCATTTAGGTGTCCATGCATCGTCGTCCTTGGCGGGCCAGGAGGCTTCCGTGTCCCTGTCTCTGGACCCAGGTCCTCAGTACGAGGCCCGTAACAGTAGCACTAACACTTCACGTGCTCTGGAGGAAGGCAGAGGAAGAGAACACCGGAGAGCATCCTTCTAATCGGGTTTTACTTCTGCAAAAATGTTTTACCAGCAAATTACTGTGAGGAGCCCTTCCTGGGGATTCATAATTTGTTTGATGCCTAATGTGATGCCATCGAAGGTGTCAGCTGGAATGAAAGATATACTCTAATTTGCCGGGGAGCACAGAGGCTGGAGTGATGGTAATTAGAAGCGATTATCTGCTCCTGATCTGCCAAATCTCTGCTCCCTTCCTGGTTCTCGAGGTCAGAGTGGAGCAGAGGTTGGAAGCACTGTGCTCTGCACTGAGGCTTTGCCACCTGACGAGCTCTGTCCTGTTGCTTTTTCTGGGGCTGGGGCATGCTGCATCACGAAGGCGCTGCCTTCTTAAGTGGCCTTACCTTCTCAGCTCTGGGTCCTCTTAGAATCTAGAAGCCATGACTGATCAGCTTCTCATGAAGAGGCAGTGAGAATGACCAGGACAGTAACCGTGTGAGGCTCTGCCCATGGGGCTGCTATTTGGTAGGAGCCTCTATGGACAGCGGGTGACAGTGGGAGGCATGGCCGTTAGAGCCAGCTTGACCCTCAGTTGGGGTTCCTAGATAAAATACAGGATCCTCAGCTAAATTTTAATTTCAAATAAACTGAATAATTTTTTAATATAAGTGTGTCCCATGTAACATTTGAGATATACTTACACTAAAATTATTTGTTGTGCATTTGAACTTCAAATTCAACCATTGCTTGGGACATGCTTATACTAAGAAAGTATCCAAATAATCTATTGTTTATCCAAAATCTAAATTTAACTGTGGGTCCTGTATTCTCATTTGCTAAACCTACAGCCTGAGACTTTGGCTTTTTGTATAACAGCCCCAGGCCTGCACTCTTGTGTGATGTGGTGGGAATGACAGTTCTGGCTGTGCTTATTCCCCAACGTGTCTGGAAGTAGGGGTGCAGAGTGACCCCACATGTATATCTAAATGCCCACTCTGCTCCTCCTGGTCCTCATGGGCCCTTGTCACCTTCAAAGATCTTTCCAGAGGTCCCCATTTCATGCCATGAGGTAGGTTGAGGGGGCCCATGGACTAAAGGCACCCACTTTCGTAAGGTCCTAGCTTCTCCCCTCTGTCCTCTGTCTAGGTCTTCCTGTTCCCCATATTTCCTCTTGGACCTTGGCCAGTGCCATGGGCCACAGAGAAGGCACTAGACAGTGGCCCAGGAGTCAGGCCCAGATTGTCATCTGGTCTACCATGAGCTCTCTGAGTGGTTCTGGACAGACCATGTTCATACTCACTCTCCTCACCTGAACACGAAAGTGAAAGGCTGGCCCCTGTACCTCTCATGCACTCAGTATTGCAGTCAACACCTATTTTATGGGCCACTCTTCTATGTCAGGCACCATGACAGGCTCTGGTGCTGTGATGGTGACCATCCAGACACCTCCTTCCCTGCCCTGCTGGTGTGAATGGTCTGATCAGAGGAGATGATTTGACATGGGAATATGCCAGAGACTCTGAAAGTCACAGCTCTTGGTACTACTCGTTAGTCTTCCCCTCCATCCTGGGGTCTTATTTTGTCTTCCATTCACCATTTGGATGCATCTGTCTGAGTATTACAAAGCCCCTTGCCAAAAGTGCTATGGGTGGTGGAGAATGGATGGAAATCCTTCTGAGCACGTGGGCCACATTGGTTAGTTTGGGATGCTCAGCCTTGGCTGTTTGGGCCTTCAGTTGACCTCCATGTTGGTTCTCTCATGCAGGGCTCTCCACCTACCCTCTGTGGGGAGCCAGTCAGGCTCATCCTTGTGGAAGTGGCTGAATGAGAGTTGTATGGATGCTCTATTGCCTTCTGAATCAACCCGTGAATCTTTAGCACAATGTGCATTGTCTATACCTGATGTCCTTGACCAGGCTTTCCTCTCCATCTTGGCCAGCCAACTGGGCTTTCACATCCTTTGTTCTCTGTCTCTGGAATGAATTTCTCCACCTCCATCCTGATTTCCAAAGCCTACTCATACTTCAAGACCCAGTGCAAATGTCTATTCTTGTGAAAAGCTTTTCCTAGCTCCCCAGACAAAATGCCTCCCCCTCACCCCAGATTCCACTGCTCATTATTTCCCCCAGAAGTTGAGCTGGCATTTGGTCCACCTAGTACCAGTCTTAGCTGTGAATGTGTCTGTATGCCTGGCCAATTGTTACTCTCAACATCATAGTGTCTGGAAAATGTTGGCCAAGTGGGATGCTCCCAGGGACCCCAAGAGCAGGTGGGCTGCAGCTCATGATGATAGTTTCAGAGGGTTGTTGGCCCTGGTCCTCTTTGGGGTTCCCAACTTTGAGTTTGGAGCTCTGGCTCTGCTCCCTAGGGGTGTGTGTGTGTGTGTGTGTGTATGTACTTCCAGGCCTCATCAGCTTACTCGCCCTCCTGCACAAATTCTGGGTAATTGCACTCTTGGTCATCATGTAGAATGTTCTGGTCTCACCAGCAGCACTCAGGCAAGCTATAGAAATAGGCAGGAGCTAGATTTTGGATTTGGTCTTGGACTTTGGGCAAAGGTGGGTCTAGGAATAAAGAAACCCTAGCCAACCTCTTCTCTGCTAGGTCTAGCTGGAGAAGTGGTGTTCAGAGAAAGGCCATCTCCAAATTTAGTGGCTCCTTGGATGACTTACAGGCCTAGGCATATGGTCCTGCTCAGCATTTACTACAGTGAAGGACACAAAGCAGAGGGAAGAGGTATGTGGCGTAGAGTCTAGAGAAGAGCAGATATGAGCTCCCAAGGGCCATCTCCTGGTATAGTCACATTTGGTCATGACAACACGCAGAGTCTACCAGGCAAGCCCACTGAGACTTGGTGCCCCAGGTTTTTACTGGGGGCTGGTCTCATGGGTACCCTCTGCCTGGCATTTCAGAATTTCAAACTCCCAGGAAGAAAGCAGATGCCAACTCAGAGCACACTGTCCACACAAAGAACCGAGGCCCCATTGAGCTGCTTTTATCAGTTGGGGTGGTGGGAACACTCTCGACATCCATGTTCACAGAGGCTGTCCGGCAGGTGTGCCTCTCGAAGTAAGGCCAGCGGGCAGCCTGCTGTGTTAGCACCCCCGAAGTAGCAGAGCCAGCCCTCCCACCTGCTCTTCCCTCTTCTGATGCACTCCCCTTTCATGGGCACACAGGAGGCAGACCGGGTAATGGGATTCTGGGGGACTGGGGTGGATTGACTGGGTGGGAGGCCCACAACCAGGAGGAAAACACTCGTCTTTCTTCAGGGCCGGGTTGTCCCCTTCCTGCCCTGCTGAGTCACCTGTCCTCTTTGCTTCTATCCCTGATGGGCTCCTGCCTTTCCTGCAGGGGGCAGTAAGGGGAGATCACATTTTTGAAGCCCTTGGGAAGAGGGTGGCTCTGCCAGGAACAGGGGCTACCACCCTCCCTGACCTCCAGCACTCAGCACCCCCCACCTCCTGCTGACTCTCCACTGGGGCTGGGCGCACCCCAGCTTGGCTGAGACTCCCAGCTCCACCGCAGAGGCTCTTCCACTTGGAACAAGTTTGGGGGGATGAGTGTTTGTCTAAAGTCAGGCACTTAACCCACATGCTGTGGGTTAGCTCCAAGATCATTCTCAAGGTGGAGGTGTGAGGGCTATAGGGCTATAGGGGCGGCCTTGTCGTTCCCTGCTGACACCCACAGGCTCTAACATGAGCTGCTCCTCTGGGAGGTGATGACATTCCATATGTGGCCTGCTGTCCCACTGGTCTCTGCCTGCCACCTTGGGCCACCTGCTGCTACCTGTGAAGTGCAGGGTGCCTGGCGGGCCTGCCAAGGCCCCTTTCACGGGTCATGTGTTCTTGGGGGGGGGATGGAGGGCACGAAGCAGGCATGGCATGGGTTAGGCCTCGGCATGGCATCCCTGGTTCTGAGCACCCAGGGCCCCAGTGAACGCCCCCACCACCAGTGGACCAGCCCACTCCCGGCTGGCTCATTCCCACCCGACCCAGCCGGCTCATTCCCACCCGACCCGGCCCTAGCTGCCTCCCAAAACTCTTGTTAAAACATTAGGGGAAATCCTTTTTGGACAATTAGGAAATGCAGGAGCAGCCCAAACAGGCTCCTTCAACTGTTTTTGTTCTGCCAAGCAGACGGTTTCCATAATGTTGGTGAGGGAACCCGTGTGCCTTAATATGCAAGTCAGCAAGGCTGGGGATGCCAAGCCCAGCCAGGCCCTTGGCCTCCTCCTTGGCCGACTGGGTGGGAAGTTGGGGAGGGGAGAGAGCAGCCCTGGGAACACACGGTGGCAGCTGCTCTGGGCCCCAGGGGACTCAGGCTCCCGCAGGTGTGGACAGGAACACAGGCTCAGCCCCCCCCCCCGCCCCCCGCTGCCCCACCATGTGCTGGAGCATCCAAGGGGGTGTGGACAGTGGGAGTCAGGGGAGGAGGCTGGGTCTCCTCTGCCCCTTCCTGCTGTAATTCTGCAGGAACCTGGAATCAAGTCACTTATGGTCCCTTATTACATTGGAATAAGAATAACAAGGGCACCTGGGGTCCTGGGGTTCCTCTGGGTACCTGATCAGGACTAATGTGAGATTTTTGGTGTAGGATGGTCATTATCTCTGTTTGATTTCAGTTCCCTTTGAAATAATTCAGGCTTTGGACTCAGAAAGACCCAGATTCAGCTCTGGCTCTCACCACATACATGGCTTTTGTTTTTTCATCTATAGAGTGGGAGTGATGTTAGCACCTCCCCGCAGTGGTGGTGACGATTTCACATGAGGACATTCTGCTTGAGTACCTGGCGGGTCAGCAGTGAGGATCTGAATCGTTGTTGTGGTTGGTGGTGTTATTTGCCTGGCTACTCAGGGTCCAGAGTAAGGCCTGGTGTGGGGCAGGTGCTTGGGGCTATGGGGCTGGCCTGTGCTGGGTGGAGATGTATGTCCTGGCCAGGGAGCTCGGGGCAGGGCCACTTGGCTTTGCAGATGAGGAAACAAGTATTCAGAAGCAGCGAGGAGCTAATTTAGGGTCACAGCCCTGGGCTCCCCATGCTGAGGACTGAGAGGGTGTGCATGCAGTGGGGCTGGCTGCATTTGGCACCCAGACTGTGTGCTTGGCCGATAGTCCATAAATAATGAGCTGGCTGTTATTATCAGTTAGTGCCACCCTGGCCGTGTGACAGCTCCCGATTTAGCTATCACAGGGGATATGTATGAAGTCACTTTGTTCAGATCCCCAAAAGGCACTTACTCAGACCACTCAGGTTTTCCCATCTCAAGCTGCACTAAGGGCGGCCCAGGATGGCCTCTCCTTCCCTTTTGGAAACCATGTGTGGCCCCTGTGAGTTCAACAGGAACCAGTAGCCTGTGTCTGGCCTGCACGTAGCCTCGAGCATTTTCTGTGCCCAGGAGGGTGTGGGATGGTGGTCTCACAGGTGGGAGAGTCTGGGCTCCAGCCTGTGGTGTAGAGAGACACCGTTGGTGCTTCATGGAGGCTGGAGGGCTGGCTCTGACCCAGGCAGCCATGTGAGGGTCCTTGGAAGGGGCAGGGGAGGAGGCCACAGGCCAGGCCTGGGGCTAAGATTCAGAAGCGACTCAGCTTTGATATAGAGGATCCTTTAGGGCCCTGTAGGAGCTCAGGGAGCTTTGGGGTGACCTCACCATCTGCCTGCAGCCCAGCAGACCCTGTGGTTCCCCAAAGTCCCAGACACTTGTAAGCCCTCAGCCTCCTGCGATGGTGTCTCCTGTGGATATTTTCCTTCAGTGGCCACAAGATGCATCCAAAGGCCACTGGGTTAAAGGTTTGGCAGCAAAAAAGATGAGACTCTGGCTTTCGCTGCCTCTGGGGGATCCCTGGAGCTTGGTGGGCCAAGGGGTTGGAGACAGGTGGCCTGGAGAAGGTGCCATCTCTGGAGGGCAAGCTCCAGAAATGCACGGCTAATTCTGGAAGGAACAGAGCCAGAGCGGCATCCACTGAGCTCCCCGGCACACAGCCCATCTGCATGAGGAACCCACTACAGGGACCCAGGATGACTACAATTGGGGGGAATAATGAGTTCCAGAGACTCTGATGTGTTTTGGGCTTGAGACCTTGAACGGGGTGGCAGGAAGTGGATCGGATACTTCTGTAGGATGGGCTGTTGCACCTGGGAGAACCCTGGCTCCTGGTCCCCACCTAATACCCAGGGCAGGAACCGGGCCGGGCAGATGCTGAGCAAGGGCTCCGACCCAGCCTTGACCTCAGGCCCTGCTGTTCCCTGCCAGGTGTGGTCGAGCCTCTGGCTTTGGCCAAGACCAAGGACCTCACTGAGAGGTTCATGGGGAGCCATGGGGGCTCAAAGGAGGGTTGCAGGGGGCTTTAGGCTCTCCTTGTAAGCAGACGTTTTTAAGAAGAGAAAATCAGCCAGGAAATGTGCTCCCTCCCTGGTTGTATGCACAGCACAGACCAGTAAACATTGACACAGGGTCTCATTTAGTCCTTGGGGTGCTACAGGAAAAGAGGTGTCACCACCTACTGATGACGAAGCTGAGGCCTTGAGAAGTGAGGTCCCAAGTCAGGGTCACACAATCCATATTACATTCATGTCAGGAAAGGCTGGGACAATGAGGGAGGACTTCCTGGAGACGCCGAGGTGCACAGCACAGAGACCCTGCTCCCCCGAGGGTGCGTATTACCACAGACACCAGATGGTCAGAGAACGCTTGCCTGGTGCTTCCTCTGGGGTGTGTGTGAATCCAGGAGCAACATAAGCACTAACTCATTTATTTTCACATCAACCTAAAGCAACAGGAACTAGTATTGTGCCTCGATGCAGAAACTTAGGCTCACTTGTCCAGATGGGCAGATGGTAAGCCGTGGAGCCAGAATCGGCACTCAGGACACCATCAGGGCGTCTTTCCTGGCTTGGAAGATGTGTAGAGAATATAGGGGAAGCTCCCTGTCACCTGAGCTGTCGCTGCAAGGGAAACCACAAGTGGCACATCATTCCCTGACTCCTAAGGGACTGGGGCCCTCACCCCCAGCACCCAGCGGGCCTCTGAGGAAATGCCAGCATCTGGCAGGGACCAGAGTTGAGGGGTTGCCCATGAGAGGCTGGCAGGGGCCAGGGGAGGCCAGAGGGAGGGGTGGGGATGGGCCAAAACCAGAGAGAACACGCCCTCCCTGAAGGCTTCAGACTCAAACTTAACAAGTTCAGATCTCATATTGGCCAAACAAAACCCAGCTGTGGGTCAGACTTGGCCTGGGGGCCCCAGCATGTGATGTCTGACTAGTGGGGAGACCTGTGTCCCTGGGTGACCCTGTCAGGGCCTTGGGCTGGGGACAGCGGGACACTAAAGCCCCATTTGGCCACAGTCATTCTTGCTTCTGATCTGCCCATGGAGATCCCCAATATCAGGGGGACAGAAAGGTCTGGTGATACCACAGAGAGCTGAGGTCAGGGTCCCAAGGCCTGGGGTTTGAGTTCTGCTGCATCTGGGACTCCGTCTTTGTCAGGCGGAGGGGGTGACAGTCCTACCTGTCCTCATGAGCAGGTGACAGACCACAGTCAGTGGCGCCAGCCTGGCCCATGGCACGTGCTTGGAGAGGTTGTACCTTCGTCCCATGTGACACTCGCGGTGGCCCCACCTCCCAAGGGTTGGTGGGCAGGCAGGTGGCGGCAGGCATCCTTGTCCTGTTTTACTGATGAGGGAAGCCAGCCCCAGAGAAGTCACAGGACTTCCCCAGAGGTAGTGTCAGCTGTGGCCCTGGATACCAACCCTAGCCCAGCTTTACTAAACATGAACTGGGTGCTCCAGCTGGGAGGCTGGATGTGAGTCCTTGGGGGGCAGCCAGGATGCATTTTACCTGCTGCCTGGCTCATCGGTCAGCAGTCATGTTGAGTCCCTGGGATCAACGACTCCCTGAGGCTCTGCTTTAAGGATTCCATGCACTGCAGTCTCAGTCCTGGGCACTAGCAGCCCCAGCTGGCCGGGTGGAGAATGCCAAGGTAAAGTTCTGGAAGGTTCTGCAGCCAGGGTCTCCAGTGCTTCGGCACACAGTACCTGGATCCATGTTCCAGGCTCACGTGAGCTCAGGAAATGCCCAGGGCTTCTTGCCCTCATGTCTTCACTACAACCTGCATCCTGTGTCTCATCTCTAGATTTCAGATGCAGAGGTTAAAGGTCATGGGGACCACCCTGCCCACCCTGCTCTCTCCTACTCTTCTTTGGTAGTCTGACCACATACTCCTGGGTCCCTGCAGAGTATTGTTAGAGAGGGAACTCGCAGGCCCTGTCAGCAGCTCAAAGCCAGAGCTTTGGTGCCTGGGGACAGGGCTGTTCATTTGCAGTGAGGGTTACCCGGGTGGCACTCGGGCCACGGCTGGTTGGGGAGGGAGGGAAGGCCATGACTGCCCTCTGAGAGCCCCCTGAGCACCTTGCCTCCCTACGAGAGATGCCTGCAGTGTGGTGCTACCCTGTGCCTCTGGTGTGGCCGTGGGGGTTTGCACACTGAGCTGCCCCATGGTCACCATAGTGAGCATCTGGCACTCCTTCCCTGTGACCCTGCTGTTCCTTCTCGCCACCCCACGATTTCCGCAGGCAGGGCCATCCTGTCCTTCCAGGCTCTGCCCACTTGCTGCCTCCTCCAGGCAGCCTGGGCGCCTCTCCCTGCCCTCTCTGTGGCACACACAGCGGGTGCCCAGGATGTGCAAGCCAGGCGAGCACTGGCGAGAGCCCTGCTCTGAAAGCCAAGGAGGTTTGGGAAGGCCGGCAGCGTGGCCGCCCTGACCGATGCGCTGTGCGTGTGCCCAGGGCTCTCTGGGAGCCCGGGTGGTCAGCGAGGGCCCAGGGCCGGTGGGCTGGAGCACTGGAGCGCCATGTGGTCCGGATGCAGAAACTGCCAGGCTTTTCCCCCACGGAGCCTGATGTAACGGACTCAGAATTACACACTGTAGAAGAACTTTCCTGCCTTCAGTGCTTTTTGCGTTTATTGGAAGCTTTAATGTTTCTGGGTAATGAAATCCATTATCTGGTGTTCAGCGGAATACTTAAAAACAAAAGTATCAGAATGAATAAACAATGCAATATCTGTACCCAAACATTCCTTTAAAATGTAATGAAAAACATTTCTCCGACACTCGCAGCATTTTGGTCGCTTGGCCAACCCTGAAAGACGTCGTAAAACAAAACGAAGAAGCCAATTTGTCAGTGTTCATAGAGATGCTTCCTATCTATTTTTCTTAGAGGATTTGGGACATACACACAGAAGGCGTTAGAGGGGCTGGCGAGGCCGCCGTCTCTCTGTACTGATGCAGAAGTTGGGACCCGGTGCCGGGGGCTTTCCTCCTCCGCTGGGCCTCACTGGCATCATCTTAAAATCAGAGATGCCAGTGATGTCATGGAGATCCCTCCTCGAGGACTGTCAAGGGGTCAGGTATAATGATGCGTGGGAGAGAGCTTTGTAAGCCTTGTTGACGGCTCCTGCTTTTGGAATGAAACATTCCAGGAGGACATGCTCCCATCTTGTCTCCCCCCAACACTGCTCCAGACCCCTGAAAAGCCAATTTCTCAGTCCATGTGCTACACGAAGAGCCCTTCTGAGGAAGGGAGAGCCCATGCAGGGTGTCAGGAGACCTGGGAACTGACCCCAGCTCCTGTGTCCTTGGAGGCCATGGGCTCCAGGAGAGGAGTTGTCAGGCCTGAGCTCAGATGCCTACCTGGCCGCTCACCATGTGTGGCTGCAGGTGCCGGGGCCTCCCCGAGCCTGGGATGCTGTGTGGAGTGGGGGTGATCCCATGGCCGCTAAATGGTGCCATGGTCAGGATTGCTGTGTGGCCTTGAGTGGGCAACTGGCTTGTTCTGTTCCATTTTCTCATCTGCCAGAGGCTAGGACTTGACTAATTTATTTTTATTTTTTTTAAAAGATTTTATTTGTTTATTCATGAGAGACACACAGAGGCAGAGACATAGGCAGAAGGACAAGCAGGCTCCCTGCAGGGAGCTCGATGTGGGACTCGATCCCAGGACCCTAGGATCACGACCTAAACCAAAGACAGATGCTTAACTGCTGAGCCACCCAGGCGCACCATTGACTCATTGATTTTTAAAAGTCCTTGTCCATTATTTAACTTGATTCCTCTTTCCAGGCATGTAATTCTTCCCTGGTTTCCTAATATTTGAAGCCATACACTTTCATCAGAGTTTTGCAAAGCCACCTCGTCGTTGGCACTGGTGGTGGAGGTGCCAGGGATGAAGAATCCACTCGCGGTCAGTGCTAGGCCAGGTGGCTGGATCTGGGGAGATGGTGGATCCCGCTGCACGGGGCCAGTAGGGCATTAGCCCCCCTATCCAAACTCCGCAGGTCCCCCACGTTCTGCTGTAAGTCAGGTTGGCAGTGGTACATGGCAGGAGGGTGTTTTGTGTGTCAGGATATCTAGGTAATGCTGCAGTAACAAGCACCCCAGATCTCAGGGGCTTGAAATGCTCATTATTATCATGGATCTAAGGATTGGCTCCCCAACCTGCCTGGTTCCTGCTTGGCTGCAGAACAGGGGTGGCAGGGCTGGTGTCATCTAAAGGCTTGCCTGGGCTGGATGTCCACGACGATGGTTTCTTCGCTTCCATGTTAGGACTTGGGCCAGGCTGGCAAGATCAGCGTGGGGCCTGTGGTGGGCATGCTCTCTACTCAGCCTCTGTGCGGCCTCCTCCTAGTGTGATGGTCCCAAGAGCCCGTGTTTTCATAGACAGACAGTGGAAACCACCAGCCTCCTGAGACCTGGGCCAGACACCAGCACAGTGTCACTTCAGCTGAGAAGTCACGGACGGACCTGTTCAGGGCCTGGGAACACAGCTTGCACCTGTTGGTGGGAGGGATGCCAGAGTTCGTGGCCATCCTTAATCTTCTATAGCTGCTATCTATGAAAGCTTACCATGTACCAGATGCTTCTCCCTGGGCTTTTCACCCTATTGAAGCCTCAAAGGATCCTAGGAGACAGGTGCCACCATATGCCTGTTTTACAGGTGAGGCCTGAGGCCTCACAGGAGTGTGTGGGAGATCCAGATTTGAACCCCAGGACACCCTTCCCGCTGCAGCAAGATGTGTGTGAGCTACAGCAAGAAAGATGCTGGAATCTGCAGATTTCTCTTCTCCAGTAAGAGCTGAATTAATTCTCTAACATTCATTCTGCATGTCCCTGAGCAGAGCCCCTGTGCACAGGACGGCCCTTGGCAGGCTCAGGCAAGAATGAGTCTTATATAAGAAAGGGGGTGAAGGTCTGCTCCAACCCTGCAATTATCCCATCACCTGGGCCTCCTTGACTCGGAACGTTTCTTTTCCGTAGGCTGCTCCATCCATAATTAAAAAAACCCCACAGATCTTACTTAATGGGAAACACGCTGGCTCTTCTGGTGTGGTTTAAAGCAAGCTGGTTTATTCCAGAGACATTTCGTTGTGAGTATTAATAAAAACAACATGCATTTTTGTGTGTTTCCATAGAGACTTCTCCAGATTTATGTCCCCGAGACATATCTTTGGATCTCATGGAATAATTATCTTCCAAATGTCCCCTGATATTCTGCAGGTGTCCCCGGCCGTGAGGCAGATGTTGAGGATGTTTGTGTACGAGGCACAGACGGACTAGATGCAGCCGGCCCGGGGTCTCTTGTGTGGTTGCGGAGTGTGAGGTATCAGGGTGTACAGAGGCGAGGCTGGAAAACATCTGGGCACACAGTGTTGTTGCGTCTGCACTTGGGGCTGTTTGAAAGTTGATGTGTGTCCACTGAGAACAGCGGGTCCCCTTTTGCTCTGCTGCCTAATAACAGAAGTTCAGGCTCCCCCAAAGGCCAAAAGAATGGGGCCTTTTAATGTGGACTTGTTGCCTGAACCACCGTGGCACCAGGCGATGTGGACGCTGGAGTGGATGTCAGGAGTACAGAGTTCTTGACCCTGCTTGGCCACCAAAAGGCTAAGTGACTGGGAGTAAGACAGAGCTCTTTAGACTCCTGTTTCTTCATCTGTAAAATGGGTACATTAGGGTAATATCCTGTCATTTGCAGATGACAGAAGCCCAGTTGGAACTAGTGTAAGGAAAAAAAAAAAGGTATATATGACTTTGTATTGTTGGAAATTCCAGGGATAGAACTCTGACTTCTGGTGTGGCTCGATCCAGGAGCTCAAACAATGTCTTCTGAACTCTGTCCTTTTCTCCCCCTCTATCTCCGGGCTCTGCTAAGTGCAAGAATTTGTTCTGTGAGGAATCATCCTACACTTTCCCCTAGAGGATTAAACAAATGAGTTTTGTTTGTTTTTAAGATTTTATTTTATTTTTTAAAGTAATCTCTACACCTAACATGGGGCTCAAACCTACAGCCCTGAGATCAAGTATCGCATGCTCCACCAACTGAGCCAGCCGGGTGCCCCCAGTGCATTGGAGTTCTTGAAAGCATCACTGAGGACTGGGCCAGTGACCAAATATGCATACGCAAGAATACATTTCTTGTAATTGCTTGTAATGGTGAAAAATGGGAATGGATTCCCCCAGGGAGTTGGTCAAAGAGGCGATGTCCATGCGGCCACTGATACAGCCTAGTGGCTTTCTGCACAGGGAATGTGCCTCGGGGTGTTGCTGGTACACGGCAGCTGGGGTAGACTGGTGCTTTGGTGTCAAGTTGTATTTCTGTATGTGTGAGCATGTGTGAGTGTGAGTATGTCAGTGTGCATGTGAATTGATTGTGCACCGTTAGCCCTTCACACAGAAGGTTCCTTGGGATGAGAAGCCCACAGGTTGCTCTTTGTACAGCGGGATCCTTGCTCACATGCATGGTGTCCTGTGGCCCCTTTGAAATGCGTGATGTCCACTGGCCAGTAAAGGCCCCGAGAAGGCCTGTAAAGTAACCGCTTATTTCAACTTAACCTTCTGTCTCCCAAACTCCTCCCAGGGCAGGCCCCTTCCTGTCACCTCTGTTTCCTTGTTGTGGAAAATGCTCTGTGAAGCACTGGCTGTCGCAGTCCCTACTCCACTGTGCAGATGCTTCCTGACCCCAGTGCTGGGCACTGTGCCTGGTCCTGGGAAGCCCAGCAGTCCCCAAGCAGACACAACCCAGGTTGCACAGAGCTCTTGGGCCCTGGTGAGTTGTCATGGTGGTCTGGCGGAGTGGAGGGGTGTGGAGGTCCTGAGCCCCACTGAGGGGCCTCCTTTGTTTTGGGATGGAGGTCTGGGGGTGGGGGGTAGCTGGAAAGCTTTTTAGACCGGTGCTTCTCAAAGTGGGGTTGGGGTTGCCTGGAAACATGCTGGAAGTGGCAGGGCAGGGCCCATGGGCGTTGTTGCCCGGGGGTGTGTGTACCTATGGGAGCGCATCCCACTCTGGGGGACTGGGTCAGGAGGGCATTCCTCAACCCCCTCTTCCTTTGTAAGATATTCCTCTAGGGGCACCTGGGTGGCTCAGTGGTTGAGCATCTGCCTTTGGCTCAGGGCATGGTCCCAGGGTCCTGGAATCGAGTCTTGCATGGGGCTCCCCACAGGGAGCCTGCTTCTCCCTCTGCCTGTGTCTCTGTGTCTCTCTGTGTGTTTCTCATGAACAAAGAAATAAAATCTTTAAAAAAATGTATAAAATATTCCTCTATTGGTGGAACTTGTGTTATGTAGTGAACAGGTACTACTTTTAGAATGAAGAAAACAATAAAATTGATTTTTATTTCTAAAAAGTAAACTCCAGAGCTCTAAGTATCTCCCCCCATGTCTTTGTTGCCAGACAGCCTCTGTTTCTGTTCACAGAGTCCCGCGTGACTGTCCAATGTACTGCCTGAGCCAGGAGTCCTCTCAGGAGTCCTCTCAGAGGGCCTCAGAGAGTGGGGGGGTGAGGGGGGGCAGGGAACTTATCACTGCACCGATGACGGGCATAAACGGGGACGCCTGCAGGAATGGATGGTCCTTCCCCGAGAGACCCCAAGTACACAAGGTTCCCAATCGTCATTATAGACAGAAGTCTCCAGGCAGCGGCTCATCAAGGGTGGCAATCCAAAATAGTTACAGTATTTTATTCTGAAATTTTGGATACAGTCAAATGGAAAATCCCCCCAGCAGATCCTAGACCATTATCTGTTTCCCAGATGGAGCCTTGGGAGGCAGCACGGCTGGGCCCGCTTCAGCGCCAGCATCCTGGATGAAGATCCCAGCTCGGCCCCCCCGCCCCCCGCCAGGCTCAAACCCCCTGCAGCAGGTTTTCTCCCAGCCCGAGAAGCATCTGGAAGACTGAGGCGGGGGTGGGGTAGGGGGTCATGCCTATATTTAAGCATGTAAATAGCAAAGCCCTTGGCCTTCCGGATCTGTGAACTCTCCTGAGCTGCTCTCTTACCACCCCCAAGTCCAACTGCCTGCCCCCAGGAGCCCTCCCTATAGGTCTGCAGGAGACACACGCAGGCCTTGGGCTGGGGAGGGCCTGCAGGGCGGCCCTGGGAGTGAGAACCTCAAGGTTCCATCCTGAATCTGTGTCCCTGGGTCCTGCCTTCCTCTGGCCCCTGGAAATGGCACGTTCTGTTTACGCTGAGCAGTGGCGTGGGGCTGTCCAGGTCTGTAGTGCATCCCAGAGCTGGGTGGGATGAATCTTAGAGGGGAACGCCTTTCCTGCAGGAACACCAGGTGTTGAGGCTCGCCCAGACCACCTCTCATGCATTCCTGTGTCCTGTGGGTGCATGCTGAGCCCCCACTGGATGCTGGAGGCTGAGGAAACCAGACAGAGCAGGAGCAGCTCTTGCTGGGGGACAGGGAGTGGCACCAGGCGAGGACACACTGCCAACACCCTCCCAGATGATGTGACAGGTGCACAAATCAGGGTGAGTTGGGGTCAGAGTGCATGGACAGTGCTGGGCCGTGACTGGAGGTCGTGATGTCCGATTTCTTTCTCGTGTGCCTCCCCTGGGCTGCAGAGAGCCACTGTGAGTTGTGTGTCCTTATCAGGAGTGACTTGGGATCACTGGGTTGGGGCACACAGTATGGTTGATGCTTGGTCAGGCTGGTTATTCTGAGAGACTCAGCTCATAAACACCCAGACCAGGAGAGAGGAAGACTTGCATACAGAACTCCCAGTGACATATGGGGACAAGCCACACTCAAGGAGGGGAGCCCCGGCCCCAGTCCCTGGGGGTGCACTGTGCACGGTGACCTCCCCGCTAAGGGCATGGCGAGGGAGGGCCGGGAGGGGGACTGCGCAGTGGGGAAGCCTGGCGAACCTCACCTCGGCCAGGGCATCAAGGTTGCCATCGCAGTGACTGGTCACGTCCATGCAGGTGCGTCGCCATCGCAGTGACCAGTCACGTCCATGCAGGTGCCCTGGACATGATGTGACAGGAGGGCACTGCACCCCCGGGGTCTTCCAAGAACCTGCGATCCTTGTCCGATCACGAGAAATAATCAGACCCATCCTCAGTGAGGGACATCACCCAGAATCCTCGATCAGGGCTCCTCGCAAAAATCATCAGAAACCAGGAAAGTCTGAGAAACCATCACAACCCAGAGGAGCCTGGGGAGACTGACGACACAGGTCACGTGGTGTCCTGGACAGGCGCCAGTGGGGGGGAAGGGACATTAGGTGAGGACTAAGGAAATCTGAGCCGAGTGTAGGCTTTAGTTAATAATAAGGTATGAGTCTGGTTTCTCAGTGGTGATGAGTCCGCCCTGGGGGTGTGGGATGTTAACAGCAGGGACGCTGGGCCGGGTACACGTACACGGCTTCTCCGTGCATTTTGTAACTTTCTCCTGAATCTAAAACTGAGCTAACAACAAACGGTTTATCTGAGGCAAAGCACCCAGGTCCATCTCTTCTGGGCTGGGTCCGAGGGCAAAGCCAAGGCCCTTCGACATCAGCGCCCCTCACATCCGCACCCGAGAATCCCCCCTCCCCACCCGGAGGATGACCGCAGGATTCGAACTTGGCTTTTGAGAATGGATGTGTTGTCTGGCAGGTGTCCTTTCTCCTTTCTCCGCCCCTCCCCTCTCCCCCGCTCATCCCTCTGTCCCCGTCTGTCCCCCATCGGCACAGACACACGGGCCTCTCCTCCACCTGCATCAGGGAGGGTTCTCCGTCAGGGCCAGTGTTTGGCTGTTGCCCGAGCGTGGAGTGCTTCTGGCACCAGCGTGTAGAGGCCAGGGATGCCGCAGTGCACCCTGCAGCAAAGAATTATCCAGAGCAAAATGTCAGCAGCTCCAACGCTGAGGATTCTCATTCTGGAAGCTTGCCACTGAGGCGGACCCCTGGTCCTGGCTGGGAATGACCTGTTGACATTCCATGCCAGTAACTGAATCTTTTTTTTTTTTTTTAATTAAAAAAAATTTTTTTTTTTTTACTTTTTAAAAAATTTTATTTATTCATGAGAGACATAGAGAGAGAGAGAGAGAGAGAGAGAGAGACAGACAGACAGAGACACAGGCAGAGGGAGAAGCAGGCTTCATGCAGGGAGCCTGATGCAGGACTCAATCCCAGGACCCTGGGGTCACGGCCAGAGCCGAAGGCAGATGCTCAACCACTGAGCCACCCAGGTGTTCCCCGCCTTTTTAAAAAGATGTATTTATTTATTTGAGAGAGAGAGAGAGCAGGGGGAGGAGCAGAGGGAGAGGGAGAGAATGAAGGTCAAGCAGACTCCCCATTGAGCACAGAGCGCGATGCGGGGCTCCATCTTCCGACCCCGAGATCATGACCTGAGCTGAAAGCAAGAGTCACGGACTCAGTCCACCGACTGGGCCACTCTGGTGCCCCTGGCTATGGAATCTTCCAGCAGACCTCTGCCTTGCTTGCAATTAGAAGAAGCTGAGGGAGAAAGAGAACACTGCTGGCTAACACTCACTGAATGTTTAATATGGGCAAACGGTCTCACCTCATCCTCACACCATCTCCGTGGGGCAGGTGCTGTTAGTGTGATGCTCATTGCACAGATGGGGGACACTGAGGCTCAGAGAAGTTAAGTAACTTGCCTCAAGTCACACAGCTAGAAGTGGCCGAGCTGAGCTTTGAACCCAAGCCGTCTGATTCCAAGGCCATGGTGGTGCCTAGGGTGCCAGTGGGCTTTCCCCGCAGGGTACCCTGAGACCTTGGAGGCAGGCAGATGCTGCTGCCCGGGGCTCTGCTCCTGTGGCCTGGCAGGGGAGGGAGGAAGCGTCTGGCCCAAGCTGTGTCCCACCCGGGGGCTCCTCCGCACCCTTGCTTGGTGCTCCCCCCTGGAGGTTGCTCACGGTTCATGCTGCCGCTCGGCATTCCTTGGCAGAGCACGGGCACCCGCCCCGGCCACTCATTCCTGTGCTCTGTGCACGTGGGCGTCACCAGTGCCATGGAGACAGCTGGGTCTGTCACCCATCACGCGGTGTCACCATTAATTCACGGCTCCGGGGCATTTGCTGATTTCAGAAGCTCAGGGGGGAACTTCTCAGTCTTTCTGGAACAGAGCGGGGTGGGGCCTGGGGGTTGGGGGTGGGGGGTGGGGGGTGGGGAGGGGGGGTGTCATTTGTGTGCAGATCGTTGGCCCTGGCCCTGTGAGCCTCGGGGCAGGCAGCCGGCCAGAGCACAGGAGTGGGGTGTGTGTGTTCCCCCAGAGGGGCCATCTCCCCATTCTCTGACACATGGGACAGCAACCAAGCCCACGGGATGAATCCAGGGCTCAGGCCCGCCCGTGGGAAGAATGGGAAGGGGCTGGGTGGCTCAGCACAGTCCCGAAAGCTGTGCCTGGAATCAGGGAGGCCTGTGTCAGTGTCTTCCCTCTGCGGACAGTGAGGGACTGTGTCCTGGGCCACATCTTGGACCCCTGGAGCTTCAAGTGTGTCACCAGCAAAGGAGGTGACAGTAAGAGAAGTGGGTGCACTGAAGGCTCCTATGAGGTTTTGGGGATCTCTGCTTTATATGAGTCCCTCTCCTGTCAACCGCAGACCTGCTTGCCCCCCTCTGCCCTGCTCCGTGCCCTGGAGGTGACTATGCTTGCTCACCTGGACCCCACCCCCCACCCCTGTTTCTGGCCAGCAGGGCAGGAAGGGGCTGGAGTATTTGTCCTGTGGCTGCCCCTGCTGGCTCGTTCCTCTGCCCGCAGTGCCCCTGGAGCTGCCCACACCTCTGAATCCTCCTTGCTTTATTTTTTAAATTTATTTTTTAAAGACTTTGAGAGAGAGAGAGAGAGACAGAGAGAGAGACAGAGAGGGAACACAAGTCAGGGGGAGCGGCAGAGGGAGAGGGAGGAGCAGACTCCCCCCTGAGCAGGGAGCCTGACGTGGGGCTTAATCCCAGAACCCCAGGATCATGACCTGAGCTGAAGGCAGATGCTTCACTGACTGAGCCCCCCAGGCGCCCCTCCTCCTTGCTTTAGAGGCCAGCGAGTTCTTGTGTGGACTGGGCTGATTGGGATGTGTCATCTCCTTAATCTTCAGGACACCCTCCCCTGTGCAAAAGCACCGTTGTCACCCGTTTGATTGAAGCAGACCCCAGGGAGCTAAGTTACATGCCTGGGGGATCTGAACTGAGGCTTCTGCCTCGGGACATCCTCGGGGACACCTTTACCCCCACAGATGGCATCGTGGGGCTTCGGGGAATGGGTGGTGATGCTCGGGAGATGACTGTGTTGTGTGTCCTTCAGGTGGGACCTATCAGGCCCTATCACCCAATCAGGCCCTATCACCCCTGGTGCTCCGGTCTGTCCGTCCATCCTGTAAGGCCAGCCCTTCGGTCCCCAAGAGGCGCTCCAGGAGCCCCTAGTGTCTGAGGAGCGGTTTGTGTACGTCGCATGGCCCCATGGCCCCTGGTGAGCTCCTGGTGGTCCCCTCCTGCACTCTTCACACACCCTTGGGCTTTGTAGTTTCTTCCCCATTTTGCAGAATGAGGACTCCTGACTCCTAGGAGCAGCCAGTTCCTGCATTGCTGAGGATGGAGTGGAGGTTTGCTCCTGTGTGGGGCTGATTCCTGAGCCCATGTGGTCACCATTGGGCAGGACAAGGGTGTCCCTGAGGCTTGAGGCTGGAGCTGGGGAGGTTGAGGGGTATTTGGGGGAAAAGCAGAAGGCCCCCCATCTGTGCTCCCTGATGCTGCCTCCTAGCCCCCTACTCTCCCTCCCCAAGAGTGTGGGAGAGGGGTCGCCTCCCTGGTTGCCCCAGGACCTCCCAGCTGACCGCCTCGTGGGACCTTGGCTTCTTCCTCTGTGTGCTGCTCTGAGAGGGCTGTGTGATGGTCTACCACACATGGGCCACAGGGGCTCTTCCATCTGTCCACCCCACCTCCCCAATGTTCTAGGCCTCATGCTCCAGAATTATGAGGAACAAATTGCCTTCATTGATCCATCAGTGATTGATGGGCTGGTCTAGCAGTCACTCAACAAATGCTCCACTTGTTTGCTGACCCTGGGTCGGCACCCTAAGGGCTGCCAAGAGGATTCTCACTGTCCCCTTCTTTGGAAAGGATCACAGATCCTGCCCTTGGGGTGAGGATAGAAGGAGCAAGGTGAGGAAAGTGTGCCATCCCCCTTGCCTTCCTGTGTGGATGGAAGAAGGATGGATGGATGGAAAGATGAGTGGAGGAATGGATGGATGGATGGATGGGGGAAGTATGGATGGGTGGGTGGATGGAGGGATGGATGGGTGGATGGGGGAAGTATGAATGGGTAGGTGGGTGCAAGGATGATTACTACAGCCTATTCTGGAGGCAATGCACCCACACAAGAACCCCAAACAAGGGATAAGAGAGAGAGGCATAGTGAGAGAGTCAGGAGGGTTTAGGGGAGGTCACTCCAGCTCAGGGGGAGGAGACAGGGTGGTGAGGAGGGTGAGGGCAGGCAGAGGAGGTGGCATTTCAACAGGGCCTTGTGGAACTGCACTCCTTGCTGAGGCGCTGGGGAGGTGAGTGTGTGGGGGGTGACAGGTGGCTTGGTTCAGCTGGGGGGCCCATGCAGGCGACAGGTGGGGGCCAGGTTTGAAGCAGAGCAGGGGGCTAAACTAGCTGATGTCTGCGAGCCTGTGCCTGGTTGGGCTTCCGTCTCGGGTCTGCGGTGGGAACCAGGGTACCCGGTGTCAGGCCCTAGAGCCCCCTGTGTACTGGTGCAGGCTGCTCGTCTGGCAAAAATCTCAAGGTAAAGGACTTGCCCCAGGATTCCCGAGGACTGACTTAGGTGCTCCTTTGTGTCCCCTCAACTGGGCCATGGGGCTCCTCACCTCTGCCCGTGACGCAGCATCCAGGAAGCCTCCCTGGGTTATGTGCATGGGTCAGGCCCCACCTCGAGCTTCTGCAGCCTCTGTCTCTGCCTCCTCCCCCATTCCAGGTCTGCTCACAGCTCTGTGGGTGTGGTCACTGCCTCTGAACTTGTCCAGCACCCCCTTATTCCAGGAATCCCATGGAGGAGGCCATGGGGCGCCTTGTCACGGCGTTGGTGGTGTCCAGCCCAGCCTGGCCCTGAGTGGGCTCCCTCGGTTGATCCGGAGCATGGCCTTCCCAGCAGAGGAACCCTGGGCTGGCTGCTCATCTCTGGGCGCATCCCTGAGGATTAGTGACCTCAGGCCCGTCCCCCACTCCGGAGAGGCTAGGCCTCAGGTATGACCCCTCGGTTCACGTCAGCTGTGTGCTGCCCAGACCTGCCCCTGGGGCTCCGGGGGCGATGGAGCTTCCTGGCTTGGCTCTGCCATGGTACCTCCCTCCTGGGAGAGCTTGTGTGCATTTGGGTTCAGTCAGCGCTGGCTGCCCACCCAGAATTGCCTCTGCTCTGAGCAGAAAGGAGAGGCTGTCACAGAAAGCAAGAGGGCTCTTCAATGACTTCCAGCTTCCGTGGTGTTCCCCAAGCTGAGCTCCAGGGAGCAGTGGGCCTGGAGTCTCCTAAGAGATGTGTTCAGGGTTGAGGAAGGGAAGAGGAGAGGCTGGAGGAGTGAAGCCTCAGCTTGCCCAGCAGCTTTTAAAGGCTATGACAAGTTCTGTAGTAAAGAAATTGATTAACTTATTTGAATGTTCCCAAACTTATTTGACCCTGGAACCCTGTTTTTGTTTGTTTTCCTCAGGGTCCCTATTAACATCTGTTAACACCCTATTTGGGAAAAGCTGACTTCCAGAATGGAGTCCTAATTTCCCTTCACTGCCCGTCTCCCTCCCTCTGTGCGTGCCAAGCACTGTGACAGGTGCTGGGACCAGCTGGGGGTTCTCGTGCATCCTGTCCCCTTACAATCCCACATAATTGGGTGATGTGGCCTGCTCTGTGGTCTAACATTACATTTTCAAGGCAGGCATTTGGTCCAGACCATGAAGGTCATGGGTGCTGGCATTCCCCATGCAGACGATTCAAGCGGAATTTGGAGCTCCCTCAGAGGGAAGGGCCTGGCTCCCAGGGCATCTCGGATGGGCTCTGTGAGGGCCGTAATGCACCACATCTAGCTTTGGCCCAGGCGAACCACGTGCTTTGTTCTTAAATGTGCCACTCATCTGCGTGGCCTCCACAGCCAAGGCATAAGAGTGTATTTATTGAATGCAAATCACGCCGGGAAAATTTATTTCCCTGTCTTGCTGTTCGCCCTCCTTTGCCTGCATCCCAGATTTATGAAACATATGGATCTTCTCTTTAAACAATCCCTCAAAAGCTCTGACTTGCAAATTAGTTCCTTGAATGATCAGCTGTATATACCCTGCATTTAATAAATTCAGTTATTAAGGAAGTAGCGATTGATTATTTAATTCCAGCAGATCAGGAATCAGGCTCCTCGGCAAACGGTCTGAGATGCCGGGCGGAGAAACAGTTAAAGAAAGAAAACACCCATCGCACCTGCCTTGACTGTGGGATTCCCTGTGGTGCAGAGGGAGTCGAGGTTGTGTCCAGGCCGGGGTCCCTGTGGACACGGCCCTGCTCGAGGCCTGATGTAGTCGAGAAATTGATGAACCGGCCAACCAAGGTCCTTTTCATTTGATTTGTGTGAATTGGAGCATTTGCATTGTATATGAAGTGCAATTTGCATTCCATTCTGGGGGAAAAAAATACAAACAATATTGATAAATACATTTTATGTGTATACAAAATAGATTTGAGCAAGATATAAGGGTCCTGGGAGTGGAGGTGTCCATGAGGAAATTAGCTTTGTAAAAGTGTTAATGCAGCGGAAAGGTGATCCTGAAGACTCCAAAAGGCCCTCGTGGCAATGAGAGATCTGACCGCACCTCCCTGCTGCACCCAGCCTGCCTGGGCCCCAGCGCTCAGGGCCAGCTCACCGCCACCTCCTCCAGGAAGCACTCTTCCCTTTGAAATTGTACAACTGTCTGCTGTCTGTCTTTGCCAGGACTGGCAGATCTTATGCTTCCTTCCTCCTAACCTCCCTCCTCCTTCTCTCCCTCCCTCCCTCCCTCCCTCCCTCCTCCTTCTCTCCCTCCCCTCCTCTCCCTCCTCCCTTCCTCCCTCTTCCCCTTCCTTCTATTCCTTCCATTCCTTCATTTATTTATTCTTCTGTCCATCCACCTGCTTGCAGAGATCCTCCTCTGTGCTGAGGGTGTGGGGTTGGCAAGATTTCTAGGGGACACCTCCTGGACCAAACCAGGGCTGGACAAAGGGCCTCATGGTCAAGTTCCACCCGGACGTGGATGCAGGAGGTATGCTGAGCCTGCTGGGATGCCCTGGCCTTATTCTGTCCCGTTCCCGTTGTTGGCCAGGATGTCAGTGGGTGGGCAAAACACTTCCTTCATGTACTCATGCACTCATTGTTCCTGGGAACCCAGGATGTGCCAGGCCTCATGCAGGGTCTTTGGGGGTGCCAGGTTCCTGGGTGGCAGTCAAGGAACCCACCATCCCCGGGTTGGCATGCTGGAGGCTGAGGACCCGGAGGAGGATCCAGTAAGCCCCCTGTCCAGAAAGAGGTGCTGGGCATGACCTTTAGATGGACTGCTTTTAGTGGGCATGTGTCTCTCCAGCAGAGAAAAAGATGGGGGACACACTGACTCCCCGTGCCACCCACATCCTGTGGCTCCTCAGTGCCCAGGCTGCCCATTTGGGAAGTGACGGCTTGGATGCACTGACCCCACGGCCCCCCACCACACGTTGGTCCGGCAGGTGTGGGGTATGAGGTTGCAGGTGTGGGTGCCAGTGCCCCCGGCTGGCCCTGACCTCACATGGCCGCCCGAGCATTATCTGCTGGCGCTGGCTCGGTCACCTGGACCCCTGTCTCACCTCTGGCCCATTGCTGGGTCTTGTGCTGACTGCTGTGCACAGAGGGCTTCCTGGGGAAGTGGATGCGCTTTGTGTTTCCAGACGAGATTGGGCGCGTTCAGGGTGGTATGGCTGTAGACTGCTTTGTGTTTCCAAAGGGTGAGGTGGCACAGTTCTTGGTGGAGATAGGCTGCAGGCTCACCAGCTTGGGGCAGTGGGGGCCGTGGGGTCCCTGCCATATGGACACCTCGGCCAGCTGTCGGCCTGCCCTCTGCTCTCTTCCCTTCAGCATCCCCGGAGTGTGGGCCACCGGCCCACAGGTGCAGCCTGGCCCCTGGCACCCCTGTACTAGGTTGCTGCCCCGGGTCCCTGCCTTCCTGATGCCCTGCTGTGCATACGGCTTCTGATTCTGCTGGGTTGTCTCCTGAAACAGATGCCCATGCGTGGGGTGGGGGGTGGGGGCACACGCTGAACCCAGTGGTCATTTACTATCACAGCTTGGAGGCCTACATGGAAATCAGGTACGGCAGGGGCGGGGGGTGGTGGTGGAGGGTGGGTGCATCCCCCTGAGGCTCCAGGGGAGGGTCCTGCCTCCCCCCAGTTTCTGGGTTTGTGGCCACACCGCCCTCACCAGTGCCTCTGACTCTCTGTGACCTCCTCTGTCTTCTCTGTGTCTTTCCTCTGAGGACCCTTGTCATTGGATTTATTAGGGCCCATCTGGCTCATCCAGGATGACCTCACCTTGAGATCCTACAAATATGCTTCCCAAGTGAGGCTATGTCATAGGGTGTGGACATTTGCTGTTTGGGGGCCATTTGCCCATGTTGGGGCCTCGCTCCCTCCCCCCAGGGTTGGGGCTGGTTCTGCTCTAACTTGGCACTTCCCTGGTTCAGCCCAGGATGAGGCCAAGACCCTCCCTTGCCCCTGCCCTCACCCCCTCCCACAGGTCGCCATTCAGGAGGTCCCTGCTTGCTTTCTCCCCTTTGCTAGAGCCCAGGGATGCGGAGGAGCTGGGGGTTGGGCCTTGTGGGAGGGGCTGGGCTGGCCCAGGGCTCCTCAGTGGGCATCGGGGAGGGCTCTGAGCCCCTCACTGAAGTGTCTGAGGGCCTTCCTGTCCGAGATCTGGCCTCGATGTGGGGACCAGCTGCAAATGAACCGGGAGACTGAGGCATCCCTCCTCCTACCCCTTCCTTCTTACAAGAACTCTTTGTCCACCACTTTGGACTCCCTGGGTTCTGGGCTGTCTCAGTATCCTCGCTGATGACACAGAAACACAGTTCCATCCGAGGTTGGCGGGGGGCCCTCTGTCTTCTCTTCCTCTTCGCTGGTCTGCTGTGCTTCTTTCATTCACAAACACTTGGATGCCACCTCCCCTGGGAGGCCTCCCTGATGACCTGGGGCCCCCAGGAACGCCCCCTCCTGCTCTGCTGCTTGGGGTCTCAATGCAGACGTCCTCCTGCCTCAGTTGGTTCAGTATCATCATACTGGAGCTGGGTTGCCCATTCGCAAGTCCCAGCTTGACCACTGGTGGTGGGGGCATCAGACAAGGTCATGACATGCCCCCTGCCCCCACCCCTACCTCAGATCCCTCCTGTAGACACTGCGGCCAGCTGGTCGGGGGTCCCAGGGGTTCCTCAGGAGGAGGTGCAGCAGACCTAGTCTGCATGGGAGTGCTGGTGAGCATGGCAGGGGGGCAATGGAGGGGATGTCCACAGTAGCCCGGGGCTGTCCCCCCCACAACAGTGTACCTGGTAGTCTCAGTAAGTGTGTACTGAATGAATGCAGGAGGTAAACCAGTGCCTCCATCCTAATTCGGCTGGAAAATTATCACGCAGGGCCGGACCAAAGAGGGTTAGAAATGAGTATGCGTTTCTTCCCCCGAACCTCATAAATTCCATTATTCTTCCAGTATTATTACAGTTGCTAGCTCTCCCCACTTTACCTAAGAGCAGTGGATTCGATTCATGGAGGTCTATCTTCGCTTCTATGCATAAACACCTGCTTGTTCAAAGACAGAGCAGGGGTCCTTGGAGAAGCCCCCCTGTAGCTGGGGAGCTAAGGCTCATTCAGCAATGAGGCTCAGGTTTGAGGGGGGAATCTGTCCCCTACCCTGCCCGCAGCTGCCTGGGGACAGGTTCCTGGCAGTGTGGCCCTGGCAGTCTAGCCTGTGACTGACACTACTTGGATAAGAGAGAGCTTGATGGACAGAATGATCAGCCTGTCTTGGACATCAGGCTTCCAGTCCTTCGTCATGAGGTCACGAGAAGAGTGGCTTCTGCTAGTGAGGGCTTGCCTGTGTGACATTGCCACGGGCAGATGACCTTCCTGCACTGGAGATGTTGCAAACTGCATGCCGTGAGGGAGGTAGAGCCGGTTGGCACCAGGTGAGTGCACAGGGCCTTTCCTGGAGGGATGCTGGTGTGTGCGCAGCAGGGAGCACGGCCATGTGGGCCTGTCCCCTGGAGCACCCCAAAATAAGCCTCAGGACTTCAGATCTTCTCCCGCCATGGGGAGGCCCCTCCACAGAAAGGAACTGAAAATGAGGGTGAACTGCAGTGGCTCAGAGCTCTTCAGCTCCGTGGGTCCTGCACATGGTCTGAAGTTCTCTTCCTTTGTGGGGTCCCTAGGGGAGCCCCATTTCTTGGGTGGGGGGCAGGCAGTACTTTGTTCAGATAGATGCTCCTGCTCGTTGGCCACTCCCCTTCCTGCACAGCCATCAGGCCATGGTGACCAATGTTACAGGCAGCCCGGAGTTAGGTGTTCTCATCAGTGCCAGCAGCATTGCTGTGTCAGGCATGCCCTTGCCACCTGCCCGTCAGTGAGGCTGTGCACCAGTGAGGCCCAGTGCTGCTCCTGGGGTCTCCCCAATGATGATGACCCACACTTGATGAACTGGCTGTGAGTGAAGGAAGCTGAGCATGAACAAGGGGCCAACCCACTCTGGGGTTGGGGGAAGGATCAAGGAGGACTTGCAGGAGGAGATGATGCAGGGACTCTGATGAAGCATGTGCAGCAGGTAGCAAGTCCGTGGGCATCCCAGAGAGAGGGGTCAGTGTGAGGAAGGGCCCGTGAGAGATCGCAGACTAGGGCGTGGTGGTGGCAAATAGATCATCGTTGAGGTGAAGGCCAGTGGGGGACGAGGGTGCTGGTGGCATCATTCTCTGAAGCAGCGAAGATCCTCAGCAGGTGACACAGATGAGGAGCCAGTAGCAACGGGACATTCAGGGGCTGTGCAAGGGGCCTGGACTCTGGGTGTATGTGTGGGGTGGCTGCCCAGGGCCCGTTCCGGCCTGATGGCTGGTGTTATGGGTGGAACGGTGCCCCCAAAGAGATGGGTCCACGTCCTGGTACCCATGAATGTGAGCTTCTTTGGAAAGAGGATCTTTGCAGAAGGGCTGAGGTAAGGGTTTTGGGATGAGGTCCTCCTGGATTGAGAGTGGCCCTGAATCCAGTGACTGGTATCCTCATGTGAGATGGGAAGGAGACTTGAGGCACCACTGCACGGAGGGGGAAGGCCCTCTGAGGATGAGCAGAGATTGGAGGGATGCCTCCAGGAGCCAAGAAACGCCACGGCCATGATGGCTGGCAGCCCCCAGGAGCAGACAGGGGCCAGGAAAGGGGTCTCCCTCAGAGCCTCCGGAAGGCCCCAACCCTGCCCACACCTGGATTTCAGCCTGGTGAAACTGATTTCAGAATTCCGGCCTCCAGAACTGTGAGGAGAAAGAAGTGTTGTTGTTCTCAGCCACCCAGGTTGTGGTAACTTGTCCGGCAGTAACATACTGTGGATTTCAACTCTCATCATCTCCTCCAGAGACGTCTGTGGACGTCAGGGGGTCTACCTGCCAGGGGGGCAGCAGAGCTCGCTGCGTGGATCCAGGAGCCCACTGGCGTGGGCGGGAGTGCTACAAGCACGCCTTGTTCCAGAAATAATCCTGGCTCCTTCCTGGCGCATTTCCCCCGACCGTGGGCTGAGCGGGTTCAGCCTCCTGTCCAGGCCCTGCTGTCTGCAGCACGTGGGGCCGCAGGGCTGCCATGTGGCCTGGTGTCGGGTCCCTGCCTCCCTCCCGTGGCTCAGGGGTCCTGCCCACGCGTTCAGTCCCACCCCACTTTTAGCTCTGCGAAGTCGGATGTTTTCAAAGTCACGGACGGGGACTCATTGTTGCTAGGAAGATTGCTGCTCAGAACACTTAACCTAAAATTACAATGTGTCTTTCCACTAAAAAAAGATCCTTGGGAGATCCGACAGTTCCCCGAATCCCACTGTCAGGGAGGCGAAGACAAAACAAGCGAGTTGGTTTTCTTCCTGTGAAGCATGTCACCAGATGTGAGATGGGTACAGGGGGATCTCCCAACTGGTCCGACATCAGGGAATTAAAGACCGTGATCTGGGTTAGAGCCCCAACCCCGCTGGGGAGTGGAGAGCATGCTTAGAGACCCAGCCCCTCCACGCCGATGCCCCCAGCTCTGCTGGGCTCCTGGGCGGGCACGGAGAGGGGCCAAGGGCTGTTCATGACAGTGAAGTCCTCTCCAGCGTCCATTCATTCATCATTCAGTCATTCATGCCTGTGCCTGACACTAGGCTACGTGCACCGGGCAGACACAGGGAAGAGCGATGCACAGTTCTTGCTACAGGAACTGGGTGTTTCCATGACAACCACAGGCCAAACTCCAAATGATGAGGCCACTGTCAAAAGCACCATGAGTAGGAGTAGGTGGGACTGTGATCCCTGCTCTTGCCCTGGCCCCCTCGGCCCACTCTGCCCTCAACTGCCAAAGGGATCCTGTGAAAACACCATCTTGTGCTCTGAGGATGTCACTCCTCTGCCCTGAGCCCTCTCTGGGCACGCTGGCATTCTCAAAGAAAGAGTCACCTGATCCCAGTGGACCACAAGACCCTGTAGGATACAGTCTCTATTTCTCTTTGGTCTCATCTCTTGCTCCTCTCTCTCCAGACCACACTGGCCTCTTCTCAACTCCTGGGATCTGCCAGGCGTAATGTGGCTTGCCCTCCCCCAGATGGCCATATGCCCCAACCCCCCAACCTCCCTGGGGCCTGCAGTCCCATGTCACCTTCTTAGGGAGGGCTCCCCAGCCACTGTGTCTAAAGTGTCGACACCCCCACCCCTTCTTAGGCTTCCAGAGCCTCACCTGGTATTACATTCCCTAACATACTATTACTCAATCACCCTGTCTATCTGTGGCTCTCCACGCTAGAATGCAGACTCAGGGAGGCCAGGGCTCTGCCTGTTTTGTTTGCCCTGGCCTCCTCAGTGCCTGGGACAGGGCTGGCAAATGAGGAATGTGAGAGCCATAGCCTGAGGTCTCGAAGGGTGAGTGTGAGCCCCCGAGCTGGGCAACTGGGCATGTGCAGAGGTGCACGTTCAGAGAGTCTCAGGCCAGGAAGCATGTGCATTCAGGGAGCAGACAGGGAAGGGTGTGGGCGGATGAGGGACTGAAGATGCAGAGGGAGGTCAAGGAGGGCTACGGGCCCTGCATGTTCGCTGAGGGGTCGCGACCTTCCCCAGAGGTAACAGGAGGTCCCTGGGGTATTCAGTACATGGGAGGCGCGTGTGCATCATGCGTGAGCTGTGCACACCTGAGGACCAGTGGAGGGGGCTGGGGCGGAGCAGGCACCTGGATGATTTACCAGCGCATCTCCGCTACCTTTTATTAACCATTAAGCACTGTTTCTCATCCTCAGTGCAAGTCCGCTCTAAAGGACTCTGTGCATTACCAGGAGATAATATTAAAAGCCTGCGGTGAGTTGCTCTGGCCGAGGAGAGGCAGGATGCCAGCAATAAAAGGAGGTGCAGTCTTCGCCTGGCTGTTTGTACCAATTTCAGATACCGTATTTCATCCCGTGGAAACTCTCTTAGATGTGCTCCACGTGGCATCATTATTTTACCCACCCTGGAGGAATGTCATTGATTATAAGCCATATTCTAATGTCAAAGATGTTAACGTGTGGGAAAAAAATCTGTGGGTCTTAGAATCAGTGAAATACGGTAATAATGGAATGTACAGATATATGGGACAGCGCGCCAGGTTCTTTTCATAAATGCAGTCAAATATCTGTTGTGGAGAACCAAACGAAACAAGCTAGGACGTGCCATAAATCACTCAGCACGTGTGCACAAGCAGGCTTCCTCGGAGGTGAAGCCTTCCGGCACATTCCAGAGCCAGCCTGGGAGGCGTCTCCTGGGGAGGAGCGGGGCAGCCCACTGGTGTAAAGTGGGGCTCGGGGGTTTCCGGGGGGACGGGTAATTTAAGACATGGTGATGCAGCCTGTGATAATCGCAGTCAGATCCTGTGCTGTGGGGCAGAAGCTGATCTCCCGGGGAGGCGGGAAGGAAAGCTTGTTCCATAGAAGCCCACAGAAGTTTCCAGAGCTCCGCCTTCCCCCACCAGCCCAGGCTCTCCATTGCGGCAGAGTGCAGGGGTGGAGGGGTGCCACGTGGAGCAGAGCCACGGGTGGGAGGCTGCGGGCGCCCATCCAGGGATGGGGGACTAGCCGTGTTCCCGGAGTGTCTGAACTGGCTTTTAGGACCGAGCTTTCACAGATGGAGAGGGGACTTGTTTCAGATGGAATCTGGCTAGCAGCTTCCGATGCCCTCTCCCAGCATCCCTTTGGAATATTTAGGATCACACACACACAACAGATGAAGATATTCAACAGTGGGAACAGCATAACGGACAACAGTGCCCAGATCAGGAGCTGTGGCCTCTCAGCAAAGGCTGGCAGGTGGACGTAGGAAAGCAACCCCAGCACCCTTTGCCTGCGGCGAGCACCAGGCAGCACGGCTCCTTTTCTGCCCTGCCCGCCCCCACCCCCGTCCCCGTTCCCGCCTCAGCGACCCACACTGAAACCCAGCTGAACACCCTGCCTGTGCCCATCTGCGTTTGGTTCCCCTAGAAACACCCCGAGACAAGGATTGGCGCACGTGTCGTTTGTTTGCAGGAACGAGGAGCAGGAAGAGGGCTGTGTCTGCAGTGTGCGCTGCCCCGCTGGGCCCTCTGTGGGCACCTGGGGCTCAGTCCCTCTGGGGACCCTGGGGACCATGTGGTACATGCATCAGAGGGCTCGTGTGTGTTCAGGAAGCAGACTGCAGTGTGGAGGTTGATGCTGGGGTGATGCTGGGGGACCCCTGTGGGACGCCTTGTGTGCTCATCCTTCTGTCTGTGCGTCTGTACCAAGAGGCATGTGGATGCACAAACCATGGCAAGGGTAAAGCTCTGCTGATGAGCATCCCGCTCTGCTCACACTCTGATAACTGACTCTGAGATCACGGACCCGGGACTCCGGGATCACGCCCTGGGCCGAAGGCAGATCTCTGCTCAACCTCTGAGCCAGCCAGGCATCCCAGTCCCAGCCTTTCTGAGCCTCGAGTGCACAGTGCCTCCTGCCCCAGCTGGCTGGGAAAGTTGGATGTGTTCAGTGCCCCTGGGTGCTCGGTCCTAAGTGAGGTCGGTGCCTGGGGAAGGTTGCAGAGGGAGCACCCTGGTCTACATGGCTCTCAGACCTGGCCGAGCAGAGACCCCTCCTGGGCAGATCAGAGCTCCTGCACCCTGTGCCCCATGATTTAATGTCCTACACTCCAAGTTTCCAACGAAAGTCCGTCTTCCTCTGCTGCCCTGCGGCCTGCTTTTACTAACTTGTCTTCCCTCCTGGGACCTTTCACCTCCACTCCCCTCCCTGCTGGCATCCAGTTTCTGCCTGGTTGGCCTTAGGACAGCTTTGTTCCTTGGTGCCCTTCCCCGCAGGTGGTGGCTGTGAAATGTGAGCTTCAGAGAGCCTGGGTTTGCATTGTTGAAACCCAGCTCCACCTCACTTACCTGTCCTGGCGGAGGGAGGGTGTGTTCATTATTCATTTGGTCATTCTAAGATCTTGCGTGTGAGCTCCTCGTGGCTCTGCTGGGGTACAACCTTGCATTCTCTGGGGCGAGAGGTGCCAGGCCGACACCCGTTCATTGCCTCTCAACTTTTTTTTTTAAAGGTTTTTATTTATTTGTGAGAGACACATACACACACACACACACACACACACAGAGAGAGAGAGAGAGAGAAGGAGGGAGGGAGAGAGAGAGGCGGAGACATAGGCAGAGGGAGAAGCAGACTCCCTCTGGGGAGCCCGATATGGGACTCCATCCTAGGACGCTGTGATCATGACCTGAGCTAAAGGCAGACGCTCAACTGCTGAGCCACCCAGGTGCCCCGGGCACTGCCTCTGAGTGGCGGCAGCTTCCCCTCTAAAGTGGGTGTGCTGGTGCATTTCTCAGGGCAGTTGGGGTGTAGAAATGAGGTGGTGGATGCAGGCGCCTGACATGCAGGGTGCACTCAGCAACCCCCACCCCCTAGCTCCCTAAGGGTGGCTCTCTCATTGCCTACACTTTTTCTTGTTTTATTTTGTTTTTAAATGATTTTTGATGAGAGTCTTTCCAAAATGCCTCCTACAGTTTTCTGGGAGTAATGGGGCAGCTTTTTGGTTGCCAAGCGTGTCCTGCTTTGCCCACCAACATGGTGAAATCAGTTTCCTGGTCTGTGGAGGGGGGTCAGGGTCTCCCGACCTGTGGGAGCCATTGTGAGCCTTTGGTGGGTAATGTTGCCTGGTGCCCAGCAGGTGCCCCAGCAACAAATCATGGCAGATACGATTCTTGTGTTTCTCTATGGCTTGGGGTAATCATTACGAGTAGGAGGTTGGTCATGATAACAGGTTCTGCAGATGGTTCAGATTGAAGGGCACTTTCAGGTCAAATGTATCCAAATAAAGCCAAAATAGTGATTTCCTCAGCAGCTATTTACTGGACAACTAGCATGTGAGAGGCACAGTGCTGGGCACGGACGGTGCCAGAGTCATGGGTCTCTGCCCTGTGATGCTGTCGGCGTGGCTGGGCTGGGTAGAGATGCTCCTTTATTTATTTTTTAAAAAAGATTTTATGTGTTTATTCATGGGAGACTCAGAGAGAGAGTCAGAGACACAGGCAGAGGGAGAAGCAGACTCCCTGTGGGGAGTCCAATGCGGGACTTGATCCCAGGACCCCAGAATCACGACCTGAACTGAAGGCAGACACTCAACCGCTGAGCCACCCAGGCATCCAGAGGCTCCTTTACAAATGGTCCAGAAACCTGGATTGCTAAACTTACTAGTGTTGTGAGCAAATGATGAGGAAATAGGCTCTGAGTGAGGGGCTCAAGGGGTTCTCCATCAGCCCTGGTGAGTGATATTGTGACATCTTCTGGACACACACTGGGCTCCTCTCCAGGCCTGACTGCCCCGTCCTGTTTATTCACTCACTCACTCACTCACTCACTCACTCACTCACTCACTCACTCGTCATAATTGCATCGAGCAGCCCAACACAAGAATGCATGAGCAAGAGCATCCAAACAGGTGCACAGACCACGGTTGGGAAAGCATGAGGTGGCCGCCTGAAAACCTCTGTTTAGGGGAAGAGTACCTCTGCTCCTTGCACATCACCGAGGGAGCAAGGCAGTATCTGCCAGTGAACTGAGCCGTGACGCTTCCCAGCTTCCTTCCAGTGGATGCTGCTCCCCAGAGGCAAGCCCCACCATGCTAGGCCGCTGGAGGGTTTTTCGGAGCATGGCTGAGCTGTCCCAGGACACTGGAAGGTCTGCTACTGTCCTTCTGGTTCTGAGGCGCAGGAGAAGAGAAGGCCCTGGGGGCTCCTGGGGGACTCCGTTGGTGCAGCGTCTGCCTTCGGCTCAGGCCATGATCCCAGGTCCTGGGATCGAGTTCTACCGAGCAAGGGGCCTGCCTCCCCCTCTCCCTCTGCTCCTGCCCCTGCCCCTGCTTGTGCTCTCTCTCTGTCAAATAAATAAATAAAATCTTAAAAAAAAAGGGAAGTACAGAAGACCCTGGAGTGTGGGTCCTCTTTTGTGCCACCCTGGCCAGTGGACGCAGGCGAGGGTGAGCCCCTAGCTCCGGCTCAGAGCGAGAGTCCTCCCACCCACAGGGAGGGGCTTTATGTTCTGTCTGCCTGTCACACTTCGTACCCCAAGCCAGTCGCCTCTGCCTCTTTGCGTTTCTCAAAGCTGTCTGCTCCACGCCAGCCCCTTTGCCCCCATGGGGATGAGGCCTTCCTCCCTGCCAGGCCTCGGAGATACATGCAAGACTCTGGTGGGCCTCGTCCTCACCCACAGAACTTCCTCTGTGGCCGGGAAGCTTCCTAAAACCGCTTCCCTGCTTGGAATCTTCCAGCCCCCTGCTTCCAGAGGGAAACCACGCTCCTGATTGTGGCAGACAGGGTGCGCCCGAACTGATCCCTGTGTCCACCTCCCCGCTGGGATTCTCTCTCCAGTCCCACAGGCAGAGAAGAGCTTCTGTGGATGTGTGTGGATGCATTTGGTTTTCATAACAACACTGAGGGGAAACTGAGGCATGGCGCGGTGAAATAACCTGCCCCAGACCACCGAAGCTGTAAGTGGCGGGGCAGGGGTTGGAAGGGAAGCTGGGTGGCTCTGCAGCCTGCATCCCCCTGGGGCTGCAGTGTGCACACTGGAGTGATGACCACTGTCTGGTACCTGCTTTGGGCCTTAGGTCAATGCCTCGCTTGTGTTCAGAGCTCATGCCCTGACCCGGCTCAGCTGGCATCTCTTCGTGGAAGTATCCCCTGTCCTGCGAGGCCTGGCTGGGTGTGAGACGAGTGGGGGCGGGTCAGCGGTCAGTGTGTGGGCTGGGGGAGACTTTCCTTTGCTTCCAAAAGCCCAGCTTTGGTTTGGCTGTAGGAGAAAGGAGGTGGGACGATGGAGGACTCGGAGAGGGAAGTGGGGGCGGACAGAGAAGGAGGAGGCTGTGCTCTTATGGACAGACATTCTCTGCCAGAAAGGAGCTCGAAAGCCAGAGGTTTCTGTGTCCCAACTACAAGTGCTCGCCATCATCCCCCCCAGGGGAGTGTCGCCCCCCCAGGTAGCTTACCTGAGTACAGCCTCACCTGCCAGACCCCAGAGGTCACCAGGCATCTCAAGAACCTGAAATGACCTTTGGGTTTTGGAATTTCTGGGGTACGTGCACCTGCCGAGGCCTCATTAACTGCCTGTGGAAATTTGATTTGCTTGAAGGTTGGAGGGAGAGGTCACCAGCTTGAATCTAGAGTGCTGAGTTGCTGCCCATGGTCCAGACACACTCCCCCTTCAGCTCCCGGCTCAGAGCTTCTAGAAATAAAACAGCCCCCTCCACTGCTTCCCACCAAGCAGTCCCACCATGCTCTGGGGGGCTG
Source organism: Canis lupus familiaris (assembly GCF_011100685.1). Lineage (NCBI taxonomy): Eukaryota > Metazoa > Chordata > Mammalia > Carnivora > Canidae > Canis > Canis lupus. The sequence continues at coordinate 59,819,563 of NC_049224.1, forward strand.
GCTACAGGGCTGGGCCTGGCTGTGCACCCCGTCGGTCCCAGCCTGCCAGCTGCTCTCTTGATGCCCATCAACCTCCTGGCACCAGTAAGTAAATCCTGTCCCAGAGGGCTTTGTTCTGAGATTCCTCTCTTTGATCTGGTGTGCCCTTTCTTAAGAATCCGACAGGCCTGTCTGAGCACTCACCCTGCCCTTTGGTTCTAGCACCATCCCTGTCCCAGGGCTAAGGACCCTGCAGTGAGGGACTGACTTATAAACAGCTTTGCCTGAAGTCACCAGGAAGCAAGTGTTAAGGGAGGGACATGCCCGCAGGCAGACTGACCTCTTGTGCCCTACAACGGCTCTAGAAACTTCCCTGAACTTATGAAGCACTTCATGAGCCTACCTTCATGCCCTGGGTCATATTCATTCTCACCATAGCCTCTGGGATGGCCACATAGCCCCATTTCACAGGTGAGAAGACTGAGCCTTGCTCAGGGTTGCTCACAGCCCTGCCCTCTCCCCTGAGGACTTAGGGTCCTCTCACTCCTGGGGAGGTGCAGACACGTCATCCTCTGGGCTGGTCTGCAGCCACACGCCAGTACTGGGAAGAACTGAGCCAGCATCCTCATCCTGCTAGCCTGCCAGGTGGCTCCTCTGGGTTCAGCTCTCCCTGTCCGTGCACGGGGCTCCGTCCGGATGTGGGCTGAGAGCCTCCAGCATCACCTTCCTCAGTCTGAAGGTCTGGAACGGGGCCGTGAGAAGCAGCGCCCTCCCTGCTGTATCCACTGTGTGCAGGTGCCTCTTAGCACACCTCCGGTTAGCTCGTTTGATTCTTGCCATCCAGTGGTGGGCCCGTGTGGCCGATGAAGGTGCCGCCGCCCATTGATGTTCAGCAATTCGCTGAAGATTGTGCAGAAGTGGCGGGGCCACCTCCCACCCGGACGCTGTGGGGCAGGCAGCCTTGGCCAGGGCTCCGCGGGTGCAGGTCGCCTTCACCCGCAGCCCCGGGGCCACATCCACAGCAGCCCTCCCTCCCCAGAGCCACCTGGAGTCTAAGTGCTTTGCCGATACTGGTTTTTATCTGGTTGGGAGTTAATTCCCCAAACACGATGCGAGGGCTTTATGATCATAAACTTCTTGGGCAGCACGCTGGCTTCACATCTATTTTTAGGGGGGGTTGAGTGCAGGACTATAGCGATGCCCCAAGCCAGCTGTTTGCAAGGAGGGTGATTCCACGTGGCGCCAGCCACCCAGGGTCCGCCGAGCCCTCCCTTCCTGCAGGTCTAGTCTGCCTGTCTAGATAATGTTTTAAACAGGGCGAGGTGCTGGTTTCCTGATGTTAGAGGTTCCAGAATACATCTGTTTCATAGATCAGGGATCTCTCCCTCAACAACAGGCAGTATTGATGTCTCAGCCAGAGGGCCGCACTTGTGTTCTGGGGCAGCTCTCCGCACTGGGGATGGGGAAGGGACCGTAGAAGCACAGAGAGCAGCCTGGCATTCACTCAGCCACCAAAGGCTTCCTCATTTCAAACAAAATAGACCAGTCAGCATGCTGTTGCAGAGAAAGGACACCCTCTCGCCAGCTTATGTGAAAGGGGATCTAACAGGAATTACCTGCTCTCAAGATCTGTGGAGAGACTTGAACAGTGGGCGATCTGAAGCTTGGATCTCCAAGGTGAAGCTTCTAGAAAACCCCCAGAGCTGGCTGGGAGCGAGTGGCCGCGGGGGCCACAGTCAGGAGGCCGGCAGCTGGCCCGTCCCGGTCTGTGGCCACCCTTGCTGGCCACCACCCACACCTGCAACGTAGTAGCCTCGCAGGCCATGCTGCTCCTCACCTCACTCAGGTCCTAAGGGTGCCTCTGAGCTTCCTGGTGGCCGGAGTATAGAGGGAAATTGAGCAGATGCAAGCAGGCCTGCTGTCCGGGAGATCTTTCTGGAACTGAACGCTGACATCGGTGGCTGACAGGGACATCATAACCTCTCAGTGCAATGGTCGGTTTGTTGAGCTCTTACCTGGAATGATTAACATGCGGTTTGCTTCATTAGGGTGGCTCTGCCACAGACCAGGACAGCCGGTTCAAGGGCACTGCTCTCTGCAGTGTGGAGGGACAAGGAGGCATGCCAGAGGTTAGGTGTTAGCTGTCCGGCCCTGGGGAGAAATGCCAAGGGGAGGGCACAGGGGGTGCTGAGGGAGCCTCATCAGGATGTGGACCTGCTGCATTTGGAGGGACAGATGAAGGGAGCATTCTGTGTGCTCCGAACCCTGCAGGGAGTAACGTGTGTATTCACGGTTAACAGGGCAAACTCAAAAATTGGGTTTGAAAGTCTATCACTGGGTCTTTGTCCCACACCTGATCAGTCCACTGTGTTGCATTTTTGCAACACTCAGCTCACGTGTGGAATCGCAGCATGCTCAGCAGTCCTTAACCTGTGCACCTCAGGCCTTTCTTTCTGCAAAGTGGCTGGACCCAGATCTACCGCAGCCACTGACACCGTTGGAATATTGATGTGTTGTGAGGCCATCCCTCTGGAGTCCAGGCCCATCACCTCTGTTTTGGGTGGGGTCTGGTGTCACTCATTTTCCCCAAGGGCAAAGATGTCAAGATCCAGGTAGAGGGAGTAGATGAGGCACTGGCCACACCCTCTGCTGTGGTGTGATCTTGGGCACCAGCAGGAAATGGGGGCTCACGTGCACAAGGGTATTTTCCTAGGAAGAGAAGTAATGACACTGGGCTCTCAGGTGGCAAAAACATGTTCTCTGAAATGACTGCGCTCTCTGGAGGGGAGTGTGGGGGACAGCAGTAAAGTCGGCTTTTGGAAAATTGCAGGGGTCTGGAACTGTGATTGGCATCCCCACAGTGTGTCCTGAAAGACTGACTTTTTTCTTAAAACTGTGTCTGGGTGAACATTTGGGGACCTCTTGTCCTTCACGTCTTCACTTCACTCATTGTCTCTCTCTTGTCCTGCGGGCTGGTTGTCCCAGAAGGGCCAGTGTTGGGTGTGGTCCTGGGATCTGGCTTGACGTGTGGAAGCATTTCAGAGTATGTCAGGGGGCAGGGGCTACAATCAGTCCCCTTGAGGACACTCGATGGCTCAGTGTCCCCTTCTGGAAAGCACAGAGATGACAAGGGCTGATGGCGTGCCATTGTAGTGAGGAATGAATGTTTTTTTTTTTCAAGAATTTATTTATTTATTCATGAGAGACCTAGAAAGAGGCAGAGGCACCGGCAGAGGGAGAAGCAGGCTTCCTGCGGGGGACCTGATGCAGGACTCGCTCCCAGGACCCTGGGATCATGACTTGAGCCGAAGGCAGACGCTCAACCACTGAGCCACGCAGGCGCCCCGGAATGAATGATTTGATCCAAATACAGTGCTCAGCCCTGCGTCTGGTGCACACACTGGGCGTCGTAAATTAATTAACCTTTGACCAACAAATGGAGGCCTTTTCTCCGTGATCCAAGAGCCGGGTGCAGGAGCCTCATTAGTTCCGTGTAAACAGAACAGTCGGCCACACCACAAATGCAAGTGGCTCATCCGCAGCGGGCCCGTCCAGAAAACCTCCGAACTTGGAGCTCGGCCCTGAGAAGGAGACTCAGGGAAGCACCCAGCGGAGCTCAACGGGAGGCTGGCAGCATTCTACTCGCTGCACAAAACGATTTTTCCTTGTCAGTCAGGCTGATGGGATCGGAGCGCGGGGGTCACTCCCGTGACAGCCTGCGCCCTGCTCTTGAGATGGGACTGCTGTTTTGGCGAGAAATCGTTATGTCTTCGGGCGGACTCCACCGCCTTGTCAGCCGAGTGCCAGTGACATGTTTGCAAACCTCTCTGATTTCTGCGCGGCCCCTCATTTGGGATGTGGGCGTCATCTGGCACATGAAGGTCTGAAGCCGGCAGCTGCGCCCTGGGAGGCGTTGTCCCCCTCCCCTGCCCCGTCCTTCTTCCCCTCTGTCTGAGCACAAGGGCCTTCTCTGGCTCCTCGGCCTCGGGGCTGCTTGTGGGTCTGGTTGTCTTGCTCTCATCCTAGAGCCAAATAAGCCACCCCCTTCCCTTCCACAGACCCACCATGAGCACGCTTGTTTCATGCCACCTATGCTTGTACACCTAGAGAACTGGGAGCCCCCACCAAGCTGCCTGCAGGGGCGGGCAGAGTGACAGGGCCTCTTTGACTGTGATGGCAGCCTCAGGTCCCTGGTGGGTTATTCTGCTGGGAATGATGGTGTGGGTGCCTCCCTCTGCTCCCCCATCTCCTCTCACCCCTCTCTGTTGGCCTGCACCCTCACACATGCTCATCAGGCGGTCTCAGCTGGCAGTGCTGTCTGCTGCTGGGGGCTGCAATGCATGCTTCCCTTTCACCTCTTTTACCTGCCAGACATCAAGGCAGGGGAACCCCATCCTTGGGGACCCGTGACTTGGGGGCCGGTGCCCCCCACAGCGCTTCCTTGCTTGGAACAGGGACAGCTGCTGTGCCCGGGCGTTCCTGTCAGGAGGGGGACCCGACCAGCCCCTCCTTTGCTCCACACTTGCTCTCATCATAGTCTGGTTTCACTGCTTGGTCCATTTGCATTGCTTAGCCCCAGCCCTTCGTGGAGCCGTGCCCAGGCCGGGGTGGGGGGATGGCCCACAGATGGAGGGCAACGTTGCAGACGGGGCCATGTGATCACCTCGGGTAGGTGCCACCTCCGTCTTGGACTCCCAGGCACGCTTAATTCGATTCAGGCACTTTCTGGAGGGCTTAGAGCTTTGCCAGCACAGTGGACACGTTTATGAAACAGAATCTCCCCCCCTAGACCCCTACTCTGATATTTAGGGGAAAACATCAAAGTTTCCTTGTTAATGCTGAATGCAAAGTGCTTGGGATCACAGGGTGTACGTTAACGCGCCGTGTGTTTATTGCACTGTTTGCACCATATACTATTTTGACTTAATGAGGATGTGGCTTCGTGGACCAGGGATCACCGAGGCAGCCTGAGTCTGTGAATCTGCTTGCAACTCCTCTGCTAATTGCAAGGCGAGCCTGGGCACGAGCTGGTGGTTAAGGCAGCGGTGCTGGTCTGTGGGCAGGGCCAGTTACGTCGGTGGCCTTAGGCCTCCAGGTTGGAGGTGCTTGGGTCCCCGTAGAGAGATGAGGAAACTCGGCAGAGAGGGGGTGAATCACCATTCCTGCAGGCTCCCCCAGCAGCAGGCAGTGGTTTGGGATCACACCCAGGTGGGTCTGTGCTGAGCCATGGATGACATAAGGTCCTTGCCTCTTTGGGCTTAGACTCTGTGGGGTGGGGGAGATGAGTGACAAGCAGGAACAGGTATGGTATGACATAAGGCAGCTGTGGATGATGAGGCGTCTGAGTACAGTTGCCTGATGGGAGTGGCTCCAGGAGTAAGTGGATCCGGGAGGTGGACATGGGAGTTGAGATAGTTCTTTTCCAGGTCAGCTGTAAAGGGGAGTGGAGAGTGGGTGTGAGCTGGAAGGGACAAGTGGGACGAAATGCCTGGCACTCAGCAGGCACTCAGTGTGCGCCTTTGCGTCTAGTGACTGAACAGAGAGAGGGTGCTGGTGCTGTGTTCGTCTGTTCGGGCTGCACCAGAGAAGCCGCAGACCAGGTGGCTTGTCAAGGACAGACATCTATTGGCTCCCAGCTCTGGAGGCTGGGAGGCTGGGGTTGTGCTGCCTGCAGGGTTGGGCTTCGGTGAGCACCCACTTCCACCTTGCAGACAGCTGACCCCTTGTGTCCTCGAGTGGGAAAAGCCAAAGGCTAGCTCCCTGGCTGTTTCTTGTGAGGGCACTAACCCCATCTATGGGGCTCCCGCCTCATGACCTAAGCACCTCCTGGAAGCCCACCTCCTAACTCCATCGCACTGGGCGTTAGGTTTCAACAGGAAATTTGGAAGACACAAGTGTTCAGATTGGAACAGGCAGGATGAATGAATGAATGGAGGGCCCTTTGATGTCAGGCACAGGGGTGGGGTGGGGGGGGGCCGCAATGATGATGGAAGTTTCCTAGGTCCTGACCAGGGTGTCTCTTGGATGTTCACTCAGGGGCAGGTGTCCCTTCTCTGGGGTCATTTCATGTGGGCTGTTGCCTGGACTTTTGCAGAGTGGCCTCTTTCTCTCTGCTGTGTGCACCCCTGTGGGTTGGTGTTGGGTCAAAGGCAGTATTGGAAGCACAGTAGCTCAGGAGGGGGATGTGAGCCCATGTTTTCCTAGTGAATGTCAGTTGGGCATACTCAGGAGTTGGGAGGAGCTCTGTCTGGCTGGGCCTTCAGGGCAAGGGGTCTGGGAAGAGGAGAGCTGGGAGGGCAGGGCAGGGTGGGGGTGTAGGGAGCTGTGGAGGTCACTTTGGCTTCTCCTGTCAGTACCAGGGAGCCAGTGAAGGACCTGGACCAGGACAGCAAGGGGATCCCTTGTGATGTGGATCTCACCCTTCGCCTCTGGGGATCTGGTCTTGTAGGCTCCTTCACAGACAGCCCTGGGGGTAGGGGTGGGGTCCCCGGAGATGGGGGATGCATGGTGCTGCTGAGGGTGTCTAGCCTGGGGGGATGTGGGGTGTGCGATTTTGAGCTGCCTTACAGTTGGATGGTTGCCGTGCACAATTCTGTCCAGGTGGCCTGCAAGGAGGAGTCCTAACTCCAGCACGACTGTCCTCACTGGGTCAAGACAGAAGGGGGTTATGACGCTGGCCGGATGGATCTCTGATTTCCCGTGGAGGGAAGAGCAGAGGGTGAGGTCGAGTGACCTTGCAGGTGGGTCCCAGACGCACGGCACCCTTGCTGTGCGACCTTGAGCAATGCCCTCAACCTCCCTAGGTCTCAGTTTCCACACCTGGCCCATAGGGTGGCTGTGTTTCGAGGAGGAAGGTGATGAGGTGTGGACAGCATTCAGCGCTGCACCTAGTAGGCGCTCAACAGAGCATGGCCATTCCCTGCGTGTGAACTCTGATGTCTCATTGAACGGACTTGGGGGCAGCCTTGTGGTTATCACCTGGCGGGTGGGTGGCAATTGTTTTACCTTGTGGCTGGGCAATAGGGACAGCTTTTGACACGGGCATCATTAGCGCTGGAGGCCTGAAGGAGTCGTGTTTTCTGGACGCTGAGTCTGAGGTCCGGAGAGGGCCGTGCCTGTGAGATCACACGGTGTGTTCGTGGCAGCCGTGCTTTTGGAGCTCAGATCTTCTGGTTCCTAGCTGTGTGGGTTTATGAGGCTGCTGTGAGAAACGATCACAAGCTGGCTGGCTTAAAACAACAAAAAAATGATTCTCACACAGTCCTGAAGGCCAGGATCCAAAATCAAGTTGTGGGCAGCACTGCCCTCCCTCAGGAGGTTGCAGGGGAGGCTCCTTCTCCCTCTTCCCGCTCTTGGGGGCCCGTGGCCCCGGCCTCCATCCTCTGTGTGTCTCTTACGAGGACACTTTTCATGGGGTTTGGGTCCCACCTGGATTCTCCAGGAGAATTTCACCTCAAGATCCTTTACTAACATGGGAACATGTGCAATGATGTTTTTGTCCAGGTAAGGTCACACTGCAGGGCCGAGGTGACCAGCTAGACATGAATGTCTCTTTTGGGGGCCACCGTTCAGCCACCACACCAGCGCCCCCTCTCATATGGGGGGTTTCATGGAGGGCCTGGCCAGAAGGAGCTGATTCGGTTTCCAGGGGGCCCTCCCTCCTTCCCCTGCGCTCTGCATGTGCTTTGCAGCCAGCCCTCCAAGTCCTGACAGTTGGCCAGGGAGGGGGTGGTGGTGGTGGTGGTGGTGGTGGTGGTGGTGGTGGTGGTGGTGAGGCTGCTGAGGCCAGGAGGGGCGCCCTGGGGACCACTGGTGCACAGGGGCTTTACCTGGGGCCTCTGTCCTTCCTTCCATCCTCAGGGGAGGCCAGGCCTCCCTCTAACAGGGCCTTCCAGAGTCAAATTCCTTTTTTCTTTTGATCTGGCTTGGACTGGTGAGTCCCGAGGGGGTGGGAGCACATGGGCCACTGGCTGTTCAAGCAAAGCTGAGAGCAAATTAAAGATTCTCCCGCTGAGATGGTGAATTTCTCAGATGCGTGGTGCAGACCCGATTTGGGAGCCTGGGTGGCGTGGGGGCTGCTCCCAGGACACAGAGCTGGGGGTTCCGGTGCTGTGACGGGCCCCGCCATCCATTGTCACTGTGAGCAGGTGTCTTTCTCTGTGCCCTGCTGAGAGCCGGCCCCTCTTACCATCCCAGCCCACCCCCCTCTGGCAGCCCTCCTGCGGAGTGTGTGTGGAGGTCCTACCATCCATCCATCCTCACTGCCCCTCCCCCAGCAGATGAGCTTGTAATCAGTCTCCTGGTGTGACCAGCTGGGCCACTCAGACCCTCAGTCTTCTCTGCGGACTAGGGCAGCAGAACCAGGCTGTGCCAGAGGCGGGGCACAGCTGGGGCAGGCCCCCCACTTCAGGTCTGGCCGGGGAGGTGGGCCCTGCAGGGCGCGGAGAGGAAAGGGGGTGCAGGCGAAGAGATACAAGGGGCCTGAGGCGTGAGCTGTGCCGTCTGCCCGGGTGGGTTTCCTTCCTCCTCCTGGGTGCTGCTCATCTGGGCTGGACGGGGGTGGCCTGGCCTAGAGCGGGGTCAGGTGCCACCTGGTCCCAGGCCAGCACCCGCATCCTCCTGGTGGATGACTCAGGGCCAGAGAGGGGCTTGCTCACGGGTGCACAGCTCCCAGAGAGAGCTGGGCCTCCATCTCCTGCCTTCCGGCCTGGCACATGTTCACGGGCCTCAGCTGACCAGGGCAGAGCAGGCCTGGGCAGGGCGGGTGATAGTTGAGGCAACCTGGGAGGGGCCTTGGGTCCCAGACCACAGACACGGGGCTGTATAGGCATCAGAAACTGTGAAAGGCTGTGAGGGCATAATGTTCTGGACGAGTTTTGGGAAGATGAACGTGGCAGCTAGAAACAGGCCTGACTGAGGGGAGACTTGTCCATGGGGGCACAGGGAGAGGAGCTGGGGACCTCGAGCTGAGCCCTCCTTGCTTGAGGCAGCTGTGGCCCAGCCTGGGAGCCACCTCCTCCAGGAAGCCTTCCCTACCCTCCTCTGGGTCTTTGGCTGCCTGTGCTGCCCTGGGTCTTCATGTGGACTTTATCTGCACACTCCCTGAGGGCAGGAATTGGAGTCTTCTTGGGGGTCTCGGGCTTTGCCCAGAGGTGGGCATAAAAATCACTTTAATGACTGGCCACCTACAAGAAGGGAGAAATCCAGATGAGAAGGAACTAGGACCCACAAGGGAAGAAAACCAGGCTATAGATTTGAGATGCCAGATGGGATCCCCCAGCAGGGCTGGGGAGCCCAAGATGCTCTGAGGTTCATGGGCAGCTGAACCCCTACCTATCTTTCCAGATACTTCTCCTGGTGAGCTCCTCAGTGGGTTCTTGGTAGGCATTCTCTCCCAGAGAGGGAAACGTCAGGAATGAAAACCATTTCCTGGCTGGAAGATGGTGCTTTGGAGGTGGTGGGCTGTGGCCACACTCTCCTCGACAGGTCGGGCTCGGGAGCCTCTTCTCCTTCTGGTTGTCCTGCTGCTGTGAAAACACTTGCATTTAGCAGGAGGGTGCGGCTTTTTGCCAGCCTCCAGAGACGAAGTCTGATGTTACATGTGTAGAGTTCATCCGATAGATTATTTGTCTCTCTCTCTCTCTTTTTCTTTAAAGAAAGATACTACAATACTCGTATTGACTGCCTTTAATTTGACACTTGACTGAAGGGGGAAAAATAGCTTCTAAGGAATTCAGGAGTATCGATCTCCTTGTTGCAGGCGGAGGTGGGTTTGTGGTCTTCCTGTCTCGGGGAATAGAAGAGCAAGGACGTAGTAGATTTATTCAGCATGGTTTTCTCTTTGAAGGTAAGGCCTCTTCTTCCACTATTTTTAAAGACGGTTTCTTATTTGGAGGAGAGTGTTTGAGCCGGCCGTGTGAAAGTCCGCCCGGATCCCCCTCCTGAGCCGTTCCTGATGCCTTTGTTCGGCGGCTCTGGACGTGCGGGCGGAGGAGAGGAGGCCGTTGGCTCGCTGATCCGGCTCAGGGAGGCAGGGGGCCTTTATGAAAACCAATTCATGCCGTTCGGCGCCATCTGATGATTTCAGACAGCGGTCCCTGGGGTTCTGAGGGGGTGCTTAAAAATTCAGAAGAGCAGTCTATTAATTAACGAGTTAATCCACGGAAAAGCTCGATGAATCAGCCAGACCCGTCACCCACGTTCTCCAGATGAGCACCTGAAGGAGAGGCCACTGGACCGTGAGAACGTGAACCTTCCCCCTCGGGCCGGGGAGGTGCCCCCTCTGCAGTGAGCTGGCTGTTGGGGGGGGGGGGTCTGTCCTCATGATCCCTCATTGCTGCCCCTCACTCCACAGACTCCTTTTGTCTTGGAGGCCGAGGGGTGGGGGCCGTCTTCGTTGGCTGCAGCTGCTGTGACAGACTAGGGTGGCTTATACAGATGCTCATTCTTGACAGTCCGGGGGCCAGAAGCCCACGACCAAGGTCAGGGCCGTCTTCCTGACTGGCACATGAGCACCTCGCTGTGTGCTCTCCGACCTTCTGACCTCATACAGTCACATGGGGGGTTAGGACTTCCACATACGGATTTTGGGGAGACACGGTTCAGTCGGTAGCAGAGCCATTCGCATGGCTCACTGTAGAGCTGCTGCCCAGCTCAGGTGCCTCCTCTTCCAGGAAGCCTTTCCCCATTTCTCCTCCAGGTTTTCAGGGCACCCTGTGCTGTCCTGGGTCAGGGACAATTAGACCTTTGCCCCCTGGGCTTGGTACTAAGGTTAGATGTTGAGGGGCTCACGATGGGAAATCACCATCCGTCCAGTGTGGGAGACAAACCAGCGTCTTCCATCCAGGGAACCATTTGCGATTTGGGGACTATTTCTGTAGCTCTGGGGAGGTTTCAGGACTGGCAGTCGAGCCAATCTGATTCTGTGATGCTCTGGACACTTGTGAGGTTCCCGACCATCTAGCCTTGCTGATGCCAGTCTCTGCCTGGAATGTGTGTCCTCCCCTCTCTTTGGCCTGCTTCTCCTTGGGGTTCAGCCTGATGTTTTCTCCTCCAGGAAGCCTTCCAAGTGCGCGGCTCAGAGCCCACTGTCCTCACTGTCCTCAGTGCCTTGCGGACGGGCCCTGGCCCTCGTTCCCGTTACTGTTCAGTGCCTACCACTGAGGGGTGCTCAGTAAATATTTGTCTATGGAAGGAAGCCTGCCCCCCACACCTGGAACAGTGCCTGACACCTAGTGGGCACTCAATAAATGTTTGATGAATTGAATTCATTGAAGTCGGCAACGCAGATCCACAGCAACTGCCAAAAAGACTGAGCCGCAGTTAATAAAGCCCTCCCAGACCTGGGACATTAGTAAAATATCACAATTTATGTAAAGCTTTTCATTATAACTCTGCAGGGAGTTTTCTCCAGCATTAGCATTTCTCTGACGCTCTTATCAGCCTCACTTCAAGGATAAAAGCCATGAGCTGCAGAAGGCGAGCGCAGAAAACAAACACAGCCTATTTGTACATCCCGAATCGAGATGGAAGTCGGCGCACGGCCGTCCTCCCGAGATGCAGGGCCCCCCCAGCTCCTGCTTGCACAGGACCTAAATGAACACGTTCCTCATCGCCACGGTCACTCGGAGCCACACAATTGCCACAGGGAGGGGACAGGGGGCCCCCTTCCCATCACCAGCAGAGCAGCCCTGAGAGTTGGCCCCTGGAGCTCCTGGGAGCGTGGGGGAGTGGCTGGCACTGGGGCAGCGGCTAGCTGACCCCTGGGGCGGGAGTGGGGGTGGGTGGCAGGTCATGTCCTTTATGGCTCTGCATTATAAGCCTGGGGAGGTCTGGATCTGGGGGGAATTGTTGGGGAATCCAGTTGTCATTGGGGGGGCAGTGGGCAAGATGAGGAGGACCACAGACCTGCAGCTCCAGGGCCCCCCTCCACTGACAGTTTAAAAAAAAGTCTAATTTTCTGTTCACGTACACGTGCACTTATTAGCAGTGCTGATGGGCACCTATAGCTGGGAGGCCCTTTCAGGTCTGCTGGCCCCACCTGCCCCGGGCCAGATGGGGAAGTTGAGACCATGTTGAGAACCATAGGGACTCAGTGGGAAGATCGAAGCTTGACCCAGGTCTGTGGACTCCTCAGCTTCTGTTCCTCCCATGTCCTCGCATGTGTGAGTGTGCATTCATTTGCTCGCTCATTCATCCACTCATTGGCTCACTGTGGGAAGGTGGCAGGCCTGCTCTGAGCATGGGGGTGCACCAACCATGAGCCCTATTGTTGAAGCACATAGGTACTTGGAGAGCATTTCACTGGGGGGCCAAGGACAGCCTCTCTGAGCAGAGATTCCAAGGACGGACAGGAGATGGCTAAGTGAAGGCTGGAGGAGTGATCCAGGTTGAGGGGTAGCATGTGCAAAGGTCCTGGGGTGGGAACGAGCATGGCTGTTGAAGGCAGAGGCTCTGGCACACAAAGCAGGGCGCATGTTCAGATGGGGCAGGAGAAGGGGTGGGCAGAGCACTAGGGCCACATAGCCAGTGAGAGACTTTTTAAGCAGAGGAAGACTGGAAGGGGTTTAACAGCTGGATGGGCATACAATCAGCCTGGCTTTTCATAAGACCCCTCTGGCTGCAAGGTGCAGGACCAAGAAGTGGAACCTGAGAGGAGGCCAGAGCCCGGGGTGTGAGGTGGCTGCTGCCATTGAGCTAGTGCTGGGGCCAGGGTCAGCCTGGAGGCTGGGGGTCTGCAGTAGAGAGGCCCCGGGACTGGTGATGGACTGGAGCACTGGGAGGGAGCAGGCTTCCAGAACAACGCCTGCATTTCTGGCAGGATGTTGGGTACCTACCCTTCCTGGGGGAGAAAAACCATATGGGGCTGAGGTCCTGGGCTCCTAGGGAACCAGGCATGGCTCCTTACAGGGAGCTGCTTCAGTGTGAGTGAGGGCCCTGGGTGAGTCTGGGAAGGTGAAGGGGCAGGACAGGGCAGGCATGTCTGCTATAGGTCGTGTGTCCATGTCCCTGATCACATGCCCTCGAGCGTGACTCTCACCTGAACCTAGAGAATGCCGCATTCAGTTTCAACTTTATAGCCAAGGGGGCTGATGTACCGGGTGGAAGGCCTTGTGCCAGGAGAGGGACCAGCCACCAGCCTTAAGCGCCCGCGCAGGGCAGAGGAAACTGGCAGGAGGTGGTATGTGCACAGATGGCGCTCACCACTGTGCCTGTGGTCCGAGGAGCACAGCCCTCGGGGCTGCCCTAGGACCCGGCCTGGCAGGGAGACCAGACCAACCTTGCAGGCGAGTGAGGCCTGGCTCTTGGCCTCCTAGGTGCCCTTGCCTCTCCTGCTGCGACAAGCCTGCCGACTCCCTTCCCGACAGTAGGTGAACGAAGGCCGCCTTCTCCAGCATCTCCTGTCACCCCAGCACCTAGGTGGGGAATGCAGAGGGCATGGTGACAGTCTCCTGGGCCGGGCTGGGTTGCAGGAGATGCAGGAGAAAGAGTTGTGTTTGTTTGCAATTCTCCTTAGTTACTTACTCTCTTAACATCTGAAGCTGCTGGTAACAGGGAGAGGCTGGGTGGGGGGAGCTGCTAGCTGTGACAGGAGATGTTTGGGACTCAGTCACATCTGTCTGCAGCTAGCTGCGTCTGCTGGACTGGCTGGGCTTGGGGAGGGCCCTGGGATGGGGGTGGGGAGCCTGCTGGGTTGGGGTCTCCAGTTCTTCTTGGAGGGGGTGTCCTGGTGCTGGGCCCATACTTGGCTGTGAAACTTGGCCACGTACTGATTTTATTTTTTCTCTAGAAGATGCTTATTAATTAGAAAAGAAAACTATAGTGTGTGCTCATTGGAGAGCAGAGAAGCAGAGAGGAGGGGGCTGCCAAGGCAAGGGCACGCAGGACACCCCCGACCAGGGATCGTTGGTGAATTTCCCTTATGCCTTTTTTTTTTTTTTTAAGATTTTATTTATTTATTAATGAGAGACACAGAGAGAGGCAGAGACACAGGCAGGGGGAGAAGCGGGCTCCCCGCAGGGAACCTGATGCAGGACTCCATCCCAGGACCCCGGGATCACAACCTGAGCCAAAGGCAGATGCTCAACCACTGAGCCACCCAGGCGCCTTTTTTCTGTTCGAGAGTTTGTGGCTTTCAGTGTGACCGTGGAGGTTCTCCTGACCACCTGCATGTGGGCCTTGATGTGTCTCTGAGGCACACCGTCTCGCATTCTCCCTCACAACCTCCTGCCGACGGTTTCGAAGAGCGGCCGAAACTTGCACCGAGAGCGTGTTCCAAGATTTCTTCCACTGCTCCTTTGCGGTTGGTTATTTTCAGCTCTCCACGAGCCGTTTTTGGAATGTAGGATTCTTCCCTCAGGAGTGGAACCTCTTGTCAAGGGAGTAGACATGGTTTTGGATCAACGCAAGGCCGACCTCTTGCTTGGGGGGCGCTGCTGGGGATGCAGGTGCCTTGGGCGAGGGAGCCGTGGAGGGGTCCGCGGTTGGTTCCGCAGCGGGGCGGTCAGTGAGTGCTGCTCCCGGACCCCCAGACTGCTTTCTGTGGTCGAGAAGGACAGCACCCCGAGGTCAGCTCCCTTCAAATGAGCGTCTCCCACTAGCACGGGTGGTGTTAACTGTGAGGTCAGGCCTCGCTGGGCCGAGCCTTATCAAGGAGGTCACATTTGGAACAGCCTGGCCTGCTGGGAGCGTCCCTTCCTTCCAAAGGCGTTCAGCGTAGCCTCATTATTCCTGCTAATTTGCCGTTTTGTTTTCCTTCATGCTTTCTCAAACTCTCCAGGGCCTAGCGCGGGGCTCAGCCTTCCCGGCAGGCCCGAGCCAAGAGCACGGCTGTTGAGGAAGATTGGCTGGGGTTAATTGCAATACTCATTAACCGAGAAGTTCTGAGCATGACACACATGCGCATACGCACGTCACTGGTGTGTGACAACTGAGCTCCTGTGAAGTGGTGCTGGGGTGTAGGGAGGGGCCGGCCTGGAAGCTGAGTGCGTGAGAAGGGGACTGGGTGGGCAGATCTGGGGTGGGGGTTTCTTACAGAAGCAGGGCTCTCTGTGGGGGCGTGGGGCAGTGACAAGTGCAAGAACTGGGTGTCCTCTGGAGTCACCAGGACAGGGGCCGGGAGGCCAGGCCATGGAGGGAAGAAGAGGGTATAGGGAGGGCTAGGACCAGAGTTTGACAGTCCCTAATACCGGGGGTGGGATTTTATCCTATAGGTGCTGGGGAGCCATTGATGGTTTCTGGATGGTGGGGAGGTCTCTGAATTCAACTGCCGGTGTCAAAGAAGCTATCAAGGAGCCATCTGGCCTGATTTAATTTCACTCCCCAGAAGTTCATTAAAAAAAAAATAAAAAATTCAATCCTTACCCGGTTTCTTTGTTACTTATCCTCTAAAAACACTCGGGTTCTTTGGGCTTTCTGGCTGCCTGGACTCTGGATGAATGGAAGTTGTTTTGGTTTTTAATCGTGGGCTGTCCTGGTCCACGCTGTTTGCACAAAAATGTTGCCAGGGCCAGAACCGGGTCTCCCACCCCCCAGCCCCCCAGGATGGAGACCCCGGGATGTACCACTATGGCCTTCCAGGCAGGAGATGAGGACCTGCAGACTATCAATGTGGCCTCTGACAGTGTGCAGGGTGGGGGGGCATCACCCCCTCCTCAGTGGTGGGGGCCCAGCTGGCTTGGGGTGGGGGTTGGGGGCTCCTGACCTGCTCCCTCTCACCTCCCCCTCCTTCTGTTCCTCCTGCCTCCTCCCCATCCACCCTTCCTCCTGCCTGGTCCTCACCTCTCTCCCCCTCCCCCTTGCTCCTTCTTCTCTCCCACCCCCTCCGTCCCCTCTGGCTCTGCCTCCCCCACCCATCCCTCCCCCTCTCCCTCCCCCTCCTCCTTCCCCTCCGGAGACACACCATTATGGTCACCCACACAATGAGGCCATTGTGCAGCCAGCCCCACTGAAGCTCAGGAACATGGCTGAGGCCTGATTTCCATGAATAATCAGACTCCCAGCCAGGTCCACTGCGGGCAGCAACCTGAGCTGGGGCGGCCGGCCGGGCGGTTTGCTCTGGGGCTTTGTCTGAGGATGAAGAGCCCCTGGCCGGGTGCCACGTTGCCTTGGCAGTGGGGGTGGGGCAGTCCAGGGCCAGATGCCCAGCCACGGGGTGGTCGGGGTGGTGGTGGCGGGGCACCGGAAGCCCTTGTCAGGAGTCTGTGAGTGAGAGGTATTGACGGGGGGGCCGGCCTGGGTGTCCCTCAAGTGCAAGTCCACCTGCTCCGGCCAGGTGCACGGGGGCACCCAGACAGCAGCCCTGTTCCACACCTGTGGACAGGACGCTGCTGTCATCCTGGTTTGTTACTGTGACGGTTGTGGCACCCCATCCCGTCCATGTTCTAGCAAACCCTACCTGGGACTGAGCCTTGGTTTCCCCACCTGAGGGATGTGCCTCCTAACACCTCCCCAACTGGGTTGTGGTAGGACAGGCTGGGATGTTGGGCCAGGTGCCCCGCACACAGCAGGTGCTCCATGATGACATGTTATGGCCAAGAGGACAAGGGCTCAGCGGCCAGTGTGCTTCCCACCTGGCAGATGGAGAAACAAATCCTGGGGTGGGGGGGAGGTCCCTGGGGTTCTCAAGTCTGAGCCCACAGGGGATGGTGCCTGTGGGGAATTGGAACCCAGTGCCCAGCCCTATGGCTGCAGAAACACCTGCTGACTGGCCCCAGACTGACCCCGTAGCCTTGCCTTTTAGGGGGGGGTGCTCTCTCCCATGTACCCCTATTCCCTGGCCACCCTAGGAAGCCCCACTGAGCCTCTGCTCTCACAGTCTCTAGGGCCCAGAAGTCTCTGTTCCTCTCGGGTAGATGCTGTTTCTCTCTCTGGATGGTGTTACCAGTGAGCCGATGTAAGGGGAGCCCACGTGTTGGTAGTGGGGGTGTGTGAGTCGGGATGGCGCTCCCTGGCAGCCTCTTCTCCAGAGACCCCAAGGTGGGGGCCCTGGGAGCACGACTTATAATCACAGAGGGGGCCCTGGAACCTAGGGCAGCCCCCTCTCTTTGGTCCCTTGGGATCTCTGCACCAATGATTGTGGATCTCGGGCAGGTGACCAAATCTGAGCCTCAGTTTGTCTGCCTGTCTAATGGGAATCAGCGTCACGGCCACTTGGCTGTGGGAGGGATGGGTGAGTTAGTATTTGCAAACATTAGCCTAGGGCCAGACCCACTCCTGCAGAGAAGTGGAGAACTGTAAACTCTCTAGGAGGAGAGCCTCCCCCACCACCCCCACCCCATGTGCCGTGGTGGCCTGGGGAGCTTCCACTTCTCAGCCCACACTGGGTAAGTCCACGTGCCTGGCCTGGCATTCTGGGAGCCCAGAACCAGCTTGGCCACTCCCTAGGCAGATGTTGGTGTCTTCAAGCCTCTGAATTTGCATGGACAGGTGACCATCTGGGTGCCCCTGCTCCACTGTTTTCTGCCCTGGATGCTCAGCTGACCTCTCCTGCTCAGGGGTCTAGGGGCTCCCTCTACGTCCTTGGATGCCTGTGGACCCCCTCTCCGGACCTCTGGAGTTTTGCGTACATGCCCATCCCGGTGGGCAGTCACCTGGCAGGCACCAGGGTCCCCTGTGAGCGGCGTCAGTGCCTGGCCGCCCAAGCCCAGAGCAGGAGAAGGAGAAGCCAGGCCACCCTCCGCCCCTCTCCTGTCATCAGGCTGCAGCCCGGCTCCCTGCATCAATGCCACTTTTGTGTTTGTTCTGTGGCTCTGGCCCCTCCCTGGGGATATTGCAGAGTGGGAGCTCTGGCTCGGGAGTGGGGAGCCCGGCTCTGCTCCCGCTGCCTCCCCTCTTCCCCCGCAGCCCTGGGGCCCCGAGCGGTCACTGCCCCTTACTGTGTGGTGGGTGAGGGTTGTGCTGCGTGACCCAGGGTCCCTCTGGCCCTGGCATTCATGGGCATTTCCCCAGATCCACGCCTGAAGCTCCTGGGGGGTTAGAATCTGTGGTTAAGCTCAATGGCAGAAGAGCTACTGTGGGAGGGGAGGTGGACATATCCTACGTGGCTCCAAGAGCAAGGCCCGTCCCCAGCATAGGCTCAGGCTGAGGAGGTGCCTGAGACCCGTGATGCTGCCTGAGGGCCCTGCCCTGGCCCCACACATCAGAGGGCCCAGCTCTGGCTTTCCTTTGGCCGTGACCCTCTGTGAGGTCTGGAGAGTTTGTCGGGGCTGAGTGAGCCCCCAGAGCTGCCCACCCCTCCCCCAGGCCACATTCTGGATGCCGGGGAGCCTGTCATTCTGTGCCCAGAAGTCTCCAGCTTGCTCCCAGGGCCGGAGAAATCTCTCCTTGTGGTCCATCCTCCCAGACTGTGCTGTGCAGCCAGCGTGTGACCCCTGGAGCCAGAAGGCTGGCCACAAAAGGGGAATGGGTATCAGATGAACACACTGGCCTGCGTGCAGGGCCTCTGGGGGTCCAGGATGGGCCTGTGGCAGCAAGAGAAAGGGACACTTTGGGGACATCCCCTGAGCTCTACCCATGCTGGGGGAGACAGGGTTGGGTTCCAGTCATGGAGGGGTCCCCGCAGGGATGAGCGAGGAAGGGTTTTACTACTGGAGAGTGTGTGACGGGAGGCCAGGGGATCAGGCCAGTCTCCCCTGGGGTTTCAGTCTGGCTTCCCGGGTAAGTCCAAAGCCAAGATGCTTGCTTGGAGTTTTGGGCAACAGTGCAGACCCTCTTGGGGAGGGGGGGCATCCAGAGCCTCCTCCGGGTCCCTGATGGAGCAGCAGCCTGATGGGGATGCCCTGGCAGTTGTGGAGCTGGGTTTCCAGTGGGGTGCATTTCTCTGAGCCACTGGTGATGGTGAAGGCTGCAGGCTATGCGGTCCCTCGGTGGACGGTGACAGCCAGTGGGATCTCTGTCTCAGGCATCACAGGCAGGGAGGAAGGAGGAAGGAGGCTGGCTTGTTGGAGTGACCAGGAATAGGGCCTGTGTCTCCATTTACCAAAGACCCAGCTGGGGCCAGAAGCAAACCTGTGTGAGCTGGAGAGGCCCAGGCCGTGGCTCTGGTGTCCCCATGCAGTCTGGTGCCTTGCATGGCGTACGGAGCCCTGCGGTGGATACTCGGGAGGAAATGGCCTGGATCCGGCTTCTGAAGCCTGCCTCCCTCCACACAGTTTGTCCCCCCCTGGGAAGAGCCCTGTGGGAAGATGACTGAGAGTGCCCCATGCCGCAAGGATGTGCCATGGTGGGATTAGTGGGGTGTTAGTGGGAGACCTCACAGAAGGGCCACCCTGGCCCCTGCCTCCCCCTCCCAGCTCCCGGGCTCCTGGCCAGTACGTAAAGCCCCCGGAGCTGGTGGTGGTGACTCATGGGGGAGGGGCGGGGGGAGGCGGGCAGACAAGACAAGAGAATAGATGGAATCTGCAGTGCCCTGGGGAATCCGCTCTCTAGCACTTTGCAGACAAAGTGGGCGGCCTGGCCCAGGCTGAGGGGCTGCTCTGGCTGCTGGGAGCCCAGTGAGCAGGGGCCGGGCCGTGCGACCGGGCGGATGGCAGGCTGTGCCCTAATGAGACATCGGGGCTGCCAACCAGGCGTGGCCTGCCAAGCAGCAGCCCAGGGCCCCGGATCCCAATCAGCTGGATGCTGCTTGTCCTCCCTCCGAGGGCTCTCCCTCTCTGCAAGGCTAAGTGCCTTTTGGTATGGATTGTGGGGCCCTGAATAAATCTCTCTGAGACCATCTGGTCTGGAACATCAAAGAACAGCTGGAGATAACTCTCTTCCCTTCCTTTTAAAACAGGGCAAAAGCACCCCCACGTCTGTCTGTGAAGGGAGTGTATGTTAGATCCTGGAGAATTTTCTACTCCGTTGATTTTTGTTGTTCTTCCTTCTTAAAGGTATCAGAGAAAGGAGCTGAGGGTCTTGATTCTGAGAGCCTGTGGTCTCCCTGGTTGTCTTAGCATCTGAAACCAGGAGGGACATGATGCCGTGGGCCAGGCTCCCGTCCTCCCTCCAGCTCCAGGCAGGCGCATCCCTGAGCTCTCTAGGGTCCCGTCCCACCATCTAGACAGGCACACAAGCCAGAGAGCTGGCAGTGACCTTGACTCGTCCTCCTCCCAGACCCCCGCCTTGCCTGAGTTGGCCACCCTCTGAGCTGGGAGGGCTGCAGTGGGGGTCTGATGGAACAGGCTGACAGAACCAGGTAAGAGAGAACAGCATGGCCTCCCCTGGGCCCCCGGACTGAGACACGGTGGAACAAGCATTGCCCTGCCCTTTGCGCTGCTGATAAGATGGTTGAGCGACAGCTAAGTGGATTCTTGTGGCTAGGGGACAGTGAGGGTGTAGTCACTGCCTGGAGAGCTTCCTGGAGGAGGGGGCCCAGGAGTGGGAGCACTGGAAGGGAGGACAGAGTGCTCTTCAAGCCATGAAGCAGGAAGCCTTCTGGGTGGAAAGTGGGGCTCCTTTCCTGGGGACCCAGCAGAGTCTGACAGCTGGGGGCTGGGGTTGTAGCCTGGGGAGAGAGCAAGGGGGGTTCCTCTGAATCTGCTGCCTGGGAGGACAGAAAGAGGCGCTTCCTTATTTCCCTCCTGCCCCTTAGCACTCTCCCCTAAACCCTGCTGAGACCCTCCTGGAAGTGAGCCCCCTCCCTCACTCCGACTTCCAAGAATGAAATAATTTTTCCGGTGGCAGGTTAGGGTTCTAGCTGCAGTATGCACACTGACTCTGACCTCTTGAGTGGGTGCTGGCACCACACCATGTTTGTGGGTGAGGACCCAGGGCACAGAGAAGGGAAATAACTTGCCAGCCTGTGAATCCAGGAGGCCCAGCATCCATGCCCGAGACCACCCTGTGGAAAGCCTCGGGGGACCCTTGCCAGCCCACCTCCTGCCAGCCTCCTCGCTGGCCTGGCCCAACCCCTCTCTGCCACCAGCCCTGCCCTGGCAGGAGGCCTCCGCCCAGTCACAGAGAAGAGCCTCGTTCTAGTCAGTCTAGCCACTGGCCCCTGTGGCTTCTGCAAGATCCAGTGGCCTGAGCTGTCTTGCACCTGTGTGCCTCAGTGCCTTTGCATAAGTAGCTTTCTCTGCCCAGATTCCTGCTCAGGCAACACACTCCCCACTTCCCAGTGGAGTCAGCCTTTCCTCCATCCACAGGACTCAGTTTGGCATCACCTTCCTGGAGAACCTTCCCCAGCTGCTCAGGCTCAGGCAGGTGCTACCTGGGGGCAGTGTGATCCCTCTGTTTTCCTCTGGCCAGTCCTTTTGGCCCTGGGGCAGGCATAGGCATGGTCTGGTTCACCACTGGGTCCCACGCACAGCCCAGAGCTTGGCATTCCCCATCCTCTCGCTCACCTTGTTCATTCAACCCACAGACATTTGTTTAGTGTGCCAAGTGCTGGGCGCCGTGTAGACGCAGAGGAAATAGCAGGGATCGAGACTGAGCAGCCCATGTCCTAATGGAGCTTATATTCCGGTGGGGAGTCAGGGAGCAAGTGTTACGTGCACATCCTCAGTCTACGCTCTCACTCTCGGGGGAGATGTGCCCCACAGGAACAGGACCATGAACACTTGTGCCCGAATGAACAGATGGATGAGTGAGTTCACCCTGACTTCTCTGTGGCTGGGCCGGGCTCAGGACAGGGTCCGGGACCTGGGGGGAGGCTAAGCCGGTACCTGATTTGCTCCCATGCCACCACGGGTGCGCACTGGCTTGGGGAGCACAATGCAGGGAGCGTGCAGTCCCTCCCCTCCACGGGGCAAAGGCCCAGGCTGGCCCGAGCTGCCATCTGAGCTGCGGGGACCTACCAGAAATGCCCCAGCTGCCTCGGCTGCCCAGGCTGAGTGTTGGGGGCTTCCAAGCCCCAGGGGAGACCATGTTTCCTGAAACCCCCCTGTCAGGTGACATGGGCAGTTCCTGTTCTTTTCCCATTAGCTGGGCCCATCTCCCACATGGCCCTGTCACTCTGCTCATGTTTCTAGATTGCGTCTTTGCCGACCTGGAAGGATGTGGTTAACGCCTGGGATTGCTTCTCCTGCCGATTCTTTCTAAACCCCTTGGGCAGGTTACCTCACCTCGCTTCTTCTCCCACCTCTGCCCCCTCCCTGCCTCCCCTGCAGTGGCTCCTGTGGCCCACCTGAGAGCCACGGGCAGCATGGAAAGGGGTGGGCAGGCCCACTGTCTACACCTGCAGCTCATCTTTCCTGGCTTAGCACCTAATTACACAGCATTTTATTCCCTGTCCCTTGTCTCTGGTCTCGTCTCCATGGCCTGACTGCAGGCACCGTATTGTATCCCCGATATTTGTGGGCAGGCTTGTAAGAATGCCAGATGCACATGGGAGTCTGTTGTGCCTCCCTGCCCTCAAAAAAGCTTGCATGTTGTTGGAGCAAAGACACTCGAATGACTGGTTGCTGTGTAGTGGCTCCCATTTCACTCAGGAGAGACAGGCTGTGTCGCCCCTCCTCCCTGCCTCATCTCCTATTAGAACTTGCTCTGGCACCCGGGCCTCCTTGCTGAGCACACCCCTACCTCAGGGCCTTTGCACCTGCCACTTCACCAGACGCCTGCACTCTCCCTCCCCCTTCAGGCTGTGTGCGGCTATTACTTCTCAACAAGGTTCCCCTGACACAGTGTTTAAAGGACCCCAGGCCCACCCCACATGCTCTGTGCCCCTACTTGTTTTTATTTTTCTCCAGGTTATTTACCGAAGGAGGTTATAGTATGTATTTTACCTACTTATTTGTTTACTGTCTGCCTCTCTGACGATAAATGTGAGCTATTTTGTCCATTTGTCCCCAGCTTCTAGAGCAGTACCTGGCACGTAGCAGGCAATCGATAATTATGCGCTGCGTATGTGCATGTATGCAGGTGTAGGCTTGCATCCCTTTGAACACTATAATAAGGATATTGAATAGCATTTTATGGTGTCAATAAACATAAGAATATCATCTGATTAGCACTTTAAAATTTTCCCAATCATGCGTTTACACGGTTGAGGTTTGTGAGGCCCTGGCTTTGCGAGAGCCCCCACCCACCCTCCCTGCAAAGCAGGGATTTCACCTCCCAGCCTCAGGGTCCAGGGCCTCGGAGCGCCTGGGGGGTTGTGTTCACGATGCAATGTTAATTCAGCAGGCGCTCGGGGTCGCTCCTCCATGCGCGCAGCACAGAGCTCAGACAGGGTCGTAAAAAGCAAATCTAATTTGATTTTTCAGAATTAGTGCCCCTGGAGGACCTTTTCAAAGTAGGAGCAGGCGTGGGGTCAGGGGGAAAGATAGTCGCAGCACGGGAGGCCGGGTCCCCAGGGACACGGGATATCCAAATCAATGAGGCGTCCCCAACTTCATTAAGTACCTTACGGCACCTTTTTAATTGTGTCGGGAACTCAGGCCTCAAGGAGTTATTAAGGGTTCGGATCTGTCGGTGACGGGGACGTCTCGTGCATGCGCTCCTTGGTGCGGCCTCCGCTTCTCTCTGGTCTGGGAAGAAAGCCCGGTCTCCTGCTTCCACCTGCCGCGCCCTGGTTCCTGAGACGTAGGAGGAGTGAGACGGCCTTCTGAGGCGATCGGATTCAGAGGGCCGCTTCTCCTCCTTTTTGTTTGTTGTCTTTTTAAAAAAAACCTGAGCTGGCATGCTCTAGTGCCATTGCCAGACTTTTAAAAAATATATATATTTTTTGAAGAAGTGGGAGGAGCCGAGGGAGAGGGAGAGAGAACCACAAGCAGACTCCCCGCTGAGCGTGGAGCCTAATGCGAGGCTTGATCTCGTGACCCTGAGATCATGACCTGATCTGAGTCCTGAGCTGAGGAGGCCAGAGGCAGGAGAGCAAGGGAGGGCCCCATGGCTGGGCGTCCTGCTGAGCCAGCTCTGCACCCACGTGGCTTCATGGGTGCTCCAAGAGTTCTCAGAGGCAGGAGCAGCTGTCAGCCTCAGTTTACCCATGGAAAACCAATGATCAGTTTCTTTTCCAAGACATCATGCATCTTGGGCACCTGCTGTATGCCAGGCATGGTCCCAGTGCTGGAGACAGATTGCAGCCAAGAGCAGAAGACCAGAGGCTGGGGTCCTTTCTTCTTAGGACCAGGGCAGGTGTGGTCCCTGTGCTGGGGAGAGCTGTCCCTTCTCTGATTCTGTGCTTCCTCCCACTGCTCTCTGCCTTCCCTCACGTATGGTTCACAGCTACCTAGCGTCTCTTCCAGGGGCTGGAGGTGGGAGAGCTGGTGAGAAGTAGAAAGTAGAATATGGGTGTTTGGTGTTTGGGCGCCCTTCATCTCTCCCATCCATCCAGTGGGCTGGTTTAGCAGACGTGTCTTGGGGCCGGGTTGGACCACGGCCCCACTGCTGCCTTCCAGGACTGTGGGAGCTGGGGAAATCTGTGACACGCCAGGAGCATCCCATACAGGCCAGTCTCCTCTTAGGCTGCTTGTCT
This sequence comes from Canis lupus familiaris, assembly GCF_011100685.1. Classification (NCBI taxonomy): domain Eukaryota; kingdom Metazoa; phylum Chordata; class Mammalia; order Carnivora; family Canidae; genus Canis; species Canis lupus. The sequence goes on from NC_049224.1 coordinate 59,843,939, forward strand.
TCTTCCAAGAGCCCAGGCTTGGGCTGGGGTAGAGAGTGCGAGCTTGGGAGGGAGAGTGGCTGGCAGGCCGGAGCAGGGACGGGGGTGCAGGGACAGGGCAGGGCAAGGCTGGGCTCAGCCTGGTGGACACAGGGGACAAGGAGGCCCAGCCCTCAGCGGAGGATTCCACCTGCAAAACCAGCATGGCCTTTGCTTCTCTTCGCTTTTACTTCCAAAAGACCACAGTGACGCAGAATGTTCCAAATGTCCAGCAGGTCGGGTTGCAGCTGAAGCTTCCTGCTGGGGGCAGGGGGCGGGGGGTGGCTCCTGGGGTTCAAGCCCCTGGGAATGCTCCTGGCAGAGCTCCTGTGCCCTGCTGGGCAGCAGGCCCCTAGTCCTTATTCTTGCTCACTTACTGGTCTTTCTTGCTCCCATTTCTCCTTTGATCTTTTTTTCCCCTCAGCGCATTCTTCTAATGGAACACAATCCTGCGAAGGAGGGATGTTTGGCCGGTTCTGAAAATAGAGATGGGGCCAGGTCCTCACCCAGCCCTCCCACACAGCGCTCAGCTGCCTGGGGGCTCCAGCTTCCTGCCTCCCTTCCTGTGGTCCCCGCAGGCGCACAGCAGGTGGTGGACGGGGGAGGGAGGCCTGCATTTGTTCAGGAAAGCTGTAACATGCCCCACTCTCCCAGGCCTAGTATGATAGAAGCGTCTTTCTTGCTCATGGAAATGGCCCAGAGCTGGTGTTTGCATGGTGGCTTCCATGGATTCAGGGCACCAGCTTTCACCTCTCCTGCCCCCTCTGCCTCTGCAGGTCCTGGGGTCCCTCTGTGCCCCGGGGTGAATAGTAAAGTGAGGTGTGCAGAATTGTGCCAAGGCATCCCTGTCTGGGCCTGGACACACTCAGATGCCATTGCCTGAACCCCAGTCCGACCCCACACTGAGCCCCCGGATGCAGCCCCCAGCATTAGCCCTGTACCTGGTGGGTGCTGGCTGCCTCTGCTCCCCGCCCTCTACACCTCAGACCCGTTGCTGGCCCATATTTCTGACTCATGATGGGAAAGGACTTGGGTCCAGGTGCCAGTAGGCAGTACGTCTGCTGGAATCGGTGTGGATGGAGGGCAGGCTCTTGTGGGCTGTGATGAGCTGAGTCATGTCCTCCCCCAAATTCACATGTGGAAGCTCCCATCTTCCGTCCTCCAGAATTGTGAGAAAACACATTTCTATGGGTTAAGCTGCCCGGGCACACTAGTAATACAGGTTCTCTGCCAGCGGGTCCCACCTTCATCCTGGGGCCATGGGAAGCCCAGATTGATTTAAGCAGGGATGCGTCTTGATCAGATTTATCCTTTGGGAAGTCCTTTGGGCAGTAGTGAGGAACGTGGACTCCAGTTTGCTGGATGTACACTGGTGGGGTTCAAAGCTGGATGGGGTTAGGCCCAAGGCAGGGAATCTGGAGCAGGGAGACTGTGGTGTGGCAAATGATGAGGAAGGAGACCCCCTCACCCTGTATGCCCATGCATGCCCCTGGTTGCAGAGGGGCCGCACGGGGCCTCTCAGGGACACTCTGGCTCTCCCTGCTGTGGCCACTCTCCATGGTGGCTCACATGCCTGAGTTTCCCTTGAGGTGGGATGCTGCTGGCACCTGGTCCCTGGCACCTGCTCCACCCCCTATGCTCCCTGAGTATTAGTCATGTTGATCATTAACCAGACAGCCGGCCAAGCATCAGGCAGGGAGCAAGGGGCCTGGGGAGGGGGGCACTGCAGGGGGGCTAGGGGCTCTAGGTCGGGGCTATGTGCTGGGGCATGGGCCCTGGGGCAGGGGCACCCATTGCTGGCCTGTGGGTGCATGTGGGTGGGGAAGTGCTTGTTGTTTGGAGGTGGAGGTAGAGGGAGGCATCTCAAATGAAGGGCCCTGTTATGGCTTCCAGGCAGGTGGCCGGGCGGGCAGTGGGGCGACTGTGAGAAAGAATGCTGGGAGCAGGGCAGGGGAGGGGCAAGGAGGGAGGGTGGCCTGGATCCTGCTGAGTCTCGGAGCAGGGACGTGTTCACTTCTGGAGATGACGCAGTTGGGGCCCAGCGGGTTCGGAACAGAGGGGCCGGGTGGGAGCATTGACGCCGTCACTTCAGAACCCTCCGGGGACAGTCGCTCCCAGCCCACAGGAAGGGGGGCTCCCAGGGGCTGGGGGTCTGCGTGGGAGTCGTCTTTGGTTCCCAGAGCTCATGCTGGGGAAGGTGGGTAAGCTGTGCTCTGCGCTGGCCTGAGCCAGCCGGGGGTCATTCCTGCCCTGGGGGTTGGAATCACTGCTCAGTGTCACTGTGCCCTGCTGCTTGGAGGTGAGGGGGTGGCCCTGGCCTGGGGGGGCAGGCACAGCGGCAAGCAGCCAGTGACCACCGTCAGGAGAACTTGTAGGGGACCCAGGAGGCGGGGTGGGGGCTGTGCCGGGGGACGTTTCCAGCGCCCAGCATGGGGTCAGACCTTTGACAGAGAGGGGGGTCTGTCCAACCTGCACATCCCGGGGAGCAGGGGGCTCAGAGCTGTTTGGGTGCCTGGGGAAAAGTGGAAGGTCACGGTGCAGAGACGGTCCAGGTCTTGGGGGGCCTTCTGTGTTGGGGGCATAGTGAGGCGGGTAAGGCTCGGTGCCTGAGCACAGATTCCCAGGAAGGGGTAGAGAAGCCAGACCAGCCAAGTCCGGGGCGGTGTCAACCCTGCAGCCCCCTCCCCTCCCCACCCCTCCTCTCCCCAAACCACTTTCTGAGCCAGACAAAGACAGCCCTGTGCCTGGGAAGGACGCTCACAGGCCCCGGGAGGGAATTCCGGAAGATTCCATGCATGACTTTTCTCCTTCGCTTCGAAGCAGCCTGGAAGTTTTTTTCCATAACTAATTCATCCAGAAAAGAAGAAAAGCAGGCTCTTGGATGTGCACAACTTCCTGTCCATTCTCTCCGACAACTCCCGTGCTAGCCCAGGGTGGGGTGGTGGGGGGGTGTGAGACTGTAGATGTAGAGTGGGAGACCCTGGGGGCCCCGTGCCTGCTCTGGCCCCCCTGGGCTGGGACTGCCCAGGCCTCTGGCCCGCCAGGCTCTTCCCTGCTCCTCCCCTGTATGCCCGGCTGTCATTGTTTGTCACCCACCCGAGGGTGGGTGCTGACAGCCGATCTGTAAACACCAGGCGAGGAGAACAGTGTTAGTGTTAGTGGGGGTGCAGGGGTAGTGGGAAGCAAGTGTGTGCCCGTGTGTGCATGTGTGTCCTGGGGAGGGGGCTCTGCCTTTTTTCTTTATCCCCAGCCATCTCGGGGTCCCCTCTGGTCCCTCTGTTCACCACCTCTGCAGCTGGTGCAGTTAGGACATGAGGACCCTGCTTGGAGTCGGGGTGTCAGGGGAGCCTCCCTGGCCTCTCCCACCCACCCCTACTCAGGGTTCTCTCTGGACTCACCCAGCCTGCTCAAGTCCTCAGGGGCTCAGTGCTCCCCACTCCAGGATAGAGGGAAGCACTTGGGAACCCCGGCCCCTCCTGACCTCACCCCTCCTCTGCTCCCAGCCTCACCTGGTGACCTTAGGCTGTGTATGAGTGCTTCCCCTGCCGTTGGCACCTCCTGCTCACCTTTAGGGGGCACCGTGGACAGCAGGGGGCTCTTCTGACCCACACTGGGGGTTAAGGAGGTTGAGCCCCGTCCACCTGAGTGGGCCTGGGTTCTGCATTTGGGGTGGGCACCTGCTCTTCTGTGCACCGGGCTGGCCCTCGTGGGTGCCCACTCTCTTCTTGGGTTTCTAGCACGATGCCAGCCTGGCCTGTTCCCCAGGACATTGGTGAATTTAGTGACCTACTGAAGAGGGTGGTGTGGTCGGAGTTTACATTACAGACACACCTCGGCAGCCAAAGGCATCTCACTTTCTAAAGGAGGCCATGCTGACCGTGCCCGCAGCCCCCACCTGTGGCCTCCATCCCCAGCCAGTGCAGCTCGTCCTCAGGCCCTCGCCTCCTTCCTCCTCTCTCTACTTTTCCTTCTGCCTCTCTGGGAGAAATCCACACACCCTGGCTTGGCCCGTGCAGAGCGGCTCCGTGCACACATGCCCAGGGCACTGTACCTTCTACACCAAGGCCTCCTGCCCCCCAGCTGCCTCCTGAACCTGGGCCTGCTGGTCTCGTGACAGTGTCTTCTCCCCCTTACACACGGCTCACCTGGTGGTCTCCAATTTTATGGAGCTTTCCTGGAGTCCCTGGCAAAGTCTCCCTCCCTCCACCACCCTCCTCCACCTGGCCCTGCGCACGGGACTGTGAGTGGGGCCGGCCTGGGGGTCCTCGATAATGTGGATTGCTGGCACCTGCTAGGGTCTAAAGCACTGTGTGCACTTTAGGGCACAGCCACGACCTCCCTTGGAGTGGGGGTGCTTATCTCCTGTGTGTAAATGTGGGAGCAGTCCCAGAGAGGTCAAGTGACTCACCTCAGGTCACCCAATGAACTGGAGGCACACGGGTGATGGACTTTAGGGCTCATTTCCTAGCAACGGGAGACTCAGATTCAGGGAACTTTTTATGCACCCGAAAACCACACAAGCACTTTGATCCTCCTGGCAGCCAAAGGTTGGGCATCTTCCTGGTATAAGCCCCGGTCAGAAGCCAGCTTGGGCTTCATCCTGACACCACGGGACAGAGCTGACAGGGCTGTTTTAATGAAGCATTTGAAATGGGGGCACGAACTGAGCCTCCCATGTAGGTGTGTGACTTTGGCTTTGCTGTGAAATATCTTGGAGATATTTCCCTCTTTTTAAGGCTTTCTGGGGTGGGGCTGCCAGGCATTGGGAGTTGAGTCTGCTCACGCATGGTTGCGATGCGTCTTCTGTCCTCTGGGCTGTGGGCTGCATTTCCAGGGAGGCAGAGAACCAGCCCTTTGTGTGGCTGCGTGGAGGCGAGAGGGGCAGAGGCAGGGAGTGATCCCCGGAGCACCAGCCGCATCCAGGGCTTGCTGGGCATCGGGCCGGCGGCTCTGCTGTTGGTTGCTTCCTCTGGGCAGCAGCCCTGCAAGCCAGCGATATCACCTCCCAAGGACAGAGGAGGGAATGGCGTTCCTGGGTGATGGCTGAGGTGGCCAGGCACAGTGCTGAGAAGTGGTGGGATTCAAATTCAAAACGTACAGATTTCCCACCCAGTGAAGTGAGGGATGCTTCTTGGAGAAGGCCGAAGGAGGGGTGGATTGGGGAACTCAGAGCCAGCCAGAATGGTGTTGGTGGAATAGGGAGCAACATGAGTGATGGCGGGAGGCGGGGGCCCGAGGGACGGTGGCATGAGCTCCCAGCTCCCCAGCCACCCCCCTGGCTGGGCCTCCGCTCAGCATGGTGACTATAGTGTCACATTTAATCCCAACAACTCATGGGAGTAGATGCTGCCATCATCCCCATCTTAGAGATGGGGAAACTGAGTCACAGAGAGGTTAAATCAGTTGTCTGATTCAGTGGTGGACTGAGATTTGAAACCTGGCTTCCTGGCTCCGGAGCCTGAAGGAGGTGAGGGTCGGCCTTGGCTGGGGGCTTGGCTGAGGCAGGCCCCTGAGTCCCTTCTAAGGCCAGGTTCCTGTTCCCGCTGCCAGGACATCGGGCAGGTTCCCTGGGGAAGGCACACCCTTCTAGGCCTTCACTGCCCATTGCAAAACGGGGTATTCAGATAAAGCATGGGTTTCAGCGCTTGGTTCCTGGAGGGCACCTTGAGGGGGTGCCACAAACGTTGGATTCGAATCTCAGTTTAATGTCACTTGACTAAATGCTAATGAAGAGATTGTGGACTCTGACCACTGGGCCGTGCAAGAGCTCTTCCTGCCATTGCGGTGTGAGTCTGAGCCCTTGTGGATGTGCCGCTCTGCAAACAGACTATAGATTCCAGGCCTGCGTGGGTCTCCCAGGGTGGGGGTGGGGAGGTGTCTTCTGCAAGTGATGCCCCTTTACTCCCTGGATCAGGATTTCTTCCAATACGGAGGCAGTCCTGAATGTAGGGGTGCCGCTGCGAGAGGCATGTTCATCGGGGTGGCCTTGTCACCCGCCTTGATTGGCCTTAAACACGGAATTGACTAAGTGAACTTGCAAACTAATAAGGCACACTTCTTTTTTTTTTATTTTTTATTTTTATTTATTTTTTTATTTATGATAGTCACAGAGAGAGAGAGAGAGGCAGAGACACAGGCAGAGGGAGAAGCAGGCTCCATGCACCGGGAGCCCGATGTGGGACTCGATCCCGGGTCTCCAGGATCGCGCCCTGGGCCAAAGGCAGGCGCCAAACCGCTGTGCCACCCAGGGATCCCGGCACACTTCTATCCACCTTCTAAGTTGTCTTTTGCAAAGGATTTCATTCTTTTTAAAAAGATTTTTAATTATTTTTTTGAGGGTCAGGGGGAGCAGCAGAGAGAGAGGGAGAAGGAGGCTTCCGGCTGAGTGGGGAGCCTGATGTGGGACTTGATCCTGAGACAAAGGCAGATGCTTAACTGGCTGAGCCACCCAGGCACCCCCAAAGGATTTCATTCTAAAAGTGGTTTGTGAACCATCCGACGAGGACAATTGTTTGACTTGAGCAGACTCCCCAGTTGCAGAAATGCAAAGATGTGGCCCCTCCAGGCCCCCTGGGCCTCCTGCAAACTCATCTCAGGGCAGGGTCCCAGGGCGGACACAGCCGGGTGGGTCTGAGGGAGGCGTCTTGCACGGCCTCCACCTTAGATGGAAGTTTGCCCTGCCCTGGTCTGTGATGCTTTTTGGGCTACAAAGATGGATTTTTTAGCAGAAAGGCTTGGCAGATTTACAGAGAGTGACTGGCTCCTCTGAATCTGTAATGCTGCCCAGCATAGTCCAGAGTAAACTGCTCGGCATGGGCTAGGGCCCTGCACCAGCCTTCCACCGTTTAAAAAAGGCTTTGTTGAGGTATATTTAACATGCAATTAATTGTACATGTTTAAAGTGTACAGTTTGGTATGTTTTGACTTCTGTGAACCCGCGAGAGGGAACATTCGTCACCCCAGCCTTCCGTGTGTCCCCTTGCAGCCCCTCCTCCACCATCCCCTACCTGCTCCCCAGGGATGGCCGCTGCTGTCACTGTAGACCTGTGACCTTCCTCAACTTCTGCGCAGTGGTGTCACACAGCAGCGCTCTCTCATCTCTGCTCTTACCCCGCAGAGCTGGATTGAGATCGTCGTCCCGTGGGTCGATCACTAGTTTGTTTCTTTTTGGATATCCTACAGTTTGTCGATCCACAATGCTGATGGACATGTGGGTTGTTTCTAGTTTTTGGCTATTACCGTACAGCTGCTGTGACCACACTTGTTAACAAGTCTTTGTGGGGACGTGTGCTGTCATTTCTCTTGGGTAAATACCTAGGAGTGGGGTGGCCAAATCAGGCTTAAGCTTTGAAATCACTGCCAAACTCTACCACCTTATATTTCTATTAAAGATTTGTTTATTTATTTTAGAGGGAGAGGTGGTCGGGGCAGAGGGAGAGAATCCCACGCAGATTCCACACAGAGCTCAGAGAGCCCGACTCAGGGCTGTCTCACGACCCTGAGATCACGACCTGAGCCAAAACCACAAGTTGGTTGCTCAGTCAGCTGCTCCACCCAGGTGCCCCACCGTCTTACATTTTCATCAGTGATGAAAGTGAATCCCACCCTCCCATCCCCGCCCCATCCTTGCCAGCACTTGATGTGGTCTGTCTCTGTAATTCTAGCCGTTTTAACAGTTGCATGGTGATACCTCACTATGGTTCTGATTTGTCTTTCCCTGAGGATGAACAATGTCCCACATCTTCCTATGCTGATTTGCCATCCTTAAATCTGCGTTCTTTGGTGAAGTGTCTATTAGAATCCTTTGTCCATTTTTTAAGTTGTTGCTTTTGTCATCATTATTGTGTTGTGAGAGCTCTTTATATATGCAGGATCTTCCTCATTTTTTTTTTAAGATTTTTATTTTATTTACTCATGAGAGATACAGAGAGAGAGAGAGAGGCAGAGACACAGGCAGAGGGAGAAGCAGGTTCCATGCAAGGAACTCGATGTGGGACTCGTTCCTGGGTCTCTAGGATCAGGCCCTGGGCTGCAGGCAGCGCTAAACCGCTGCACCACCAGGGCTGCCCTCTTCCTCATTTTTTTAATTAGGAGAAGTGTCTTCTAATCTACAGCCTGTCCTTTCATCTTCTCCACAGTATCATTTAAAGAGCAGAAGGATCTAATTTTGAGGGGTGCAATTTGCCAGTTTTCTCCCTTTTGCATCATGCTTTTGGTGACATAGTTAAGAAAGTTTGTCCTCATGCTTAGGCTCTGAATAGTACTCAGCTGGATAGCCGAGAAATTCCCACCCTGGCTTGTGGAGTTTGGGCCCAGCGCAGCAGGGCTGGGGTGCCCATGAGGATTTTCCCTGAGATGGAAGGACCACCCTTTGGACACCTTCTGTCCCTCTCTCCATTGGCTCCTTGAATCCTTTCTCCTGCCACCTTCTCCTTCATACTCTACCTACTTCAGGTGTTAGCCAGACCCAGGCCTTCTTTCTCGGGTCTCATGGTCCCCAGTGCGTGTGTGGGGGGCACCATCCAGGGAGCTTGTGCTCTCGTGTGCTATGCTGGGGGATGTTTGTGGAGAGGCTTATGCAGAAAGGGACCCCATCCGCCCCCTCAGGAGGCCCCTCCCCAACCCCTCACTGTAGCCCTTGGCTTGGCGGATGGAATCTTCCCATTTTCAAGAGGGAAGCACTTGCCTGGGCTTGCACGTCCTGGTGAAAGGGCTTCCAAATTCCCCTCGAAGCCCTGAGTCTGTTGGGGAGACTCAGGGTGGGGGCGGGTTATGCTCCATGGGGGCTAGCTGGAGGCCTCAGCTCTGAGTCTACATGGCCTTGCAGAGCAGGCTCAGCCATGGTGCTGAGGTGTAGCTCTTCCAGGGAGGGCGACAGATGTGAGCTGCTTCCTCCCTCCAGATGTCCTGGAAAGTTCCAGATGCTGTGGATGGGTGTGGATGCCACCAAGAGTTGCTAGCTCTCTGTGTGAGTCTGTGCGATCTCTAGAAAGGAAAGGCCTTTGGAGTTGAACTCTGGGAGGGAACAGACGGAAAATCTTTGTGGGGAACCCATCAAGCATGGCTGAAATGAGCTCACTGGCCATGGAGACGCTTCTGTTTTCCACATGAGTGGCCCAGAATGGAGCAGGGCGGTCTATACTCTGTTTGCCGGGAAGTGAAGGGGTAGCGGGTGTTCAGGGAAGCAAGGCGTAAGGGAAGAGGCAGCATGGGTTTGGAATCGGCCTGACAGAGGTGAACAGTGTCCCCCCAAACTCATGTCCACATGGAACCTGTGACTGTGACCTCCTTGATGTCATCCAGTGAGTAGGAGGTCATGCTGACCAGGGTGCTCTAATCCAGGGATGGTCTCCTTAAATAAAAGGGGGGGATTTGGACACAGACCCAAGGCAGAGGCCCTGTGAGAACAGAGGAGAGATAGGGGGGTGCGGCCATAAGCCTAGGGATGCCTGGAGCGCCAGGGGCTGGAAGACGCCAGAAGGATCCTTCTCTAGAGCTTCTGGAAGGGGCTGGGCCCTGAGAACATCTTGATCTTGGACCTCTGGCCTTCAGAATCTGAGAGGAAAAATTTCAATTGTTGTAACCCACAATTTGTGTGGTGCGGGTCCGGCATCTGCAGGGAAGGGACGTGGTGCCTGAAGCCAGGCTTGCAACAGCTGCTTCTTTCCTGCGTGCCCTGAGCGGGTGGCTCTATATTTCTGAGCCTCAGTTTCCAAAAATTGAGATGATGATACCAAGCCCTTGCAGATGTTAGGAGAATCACGTGAGCTAACACAGACAGGGTGTGGAGTCGGTGCTCATTCCACACAGAGTGGCCCCTCTCTGGCCTCTTCTGAGTCTACGGGGGCCGTGACTCTTCCACTAAGAGTGTCATCAGTGGGGCAGATATCCTGTGGTGCGTCAGGCACCCTGGATGGTCTGAAGGCCCTGTGGGGCAAAGTCAGGGCCCCTGCGGGCTCTCACCACAGTCCAGGGGGAAACCCCAGGCCCTCTGAGCTGGCCTCTCTGCAGATCTGTAATGTGAAGTGTTCTCCATGTAATGGGGCGTCATGAGACTTCCAGCACCAGTGAAAAGTCCCAGGCCTCTGGACTGAGCCACAGTCAACTGGGCAGGCAATGTCCTGCCAACTAGCCCCCAGCCTCATAAATGGGGCGTGCAGCGAGTAGAGGCCTACCAAGGCTCCAGGGGCCTCAGCGCTGCCTCCCAGGGTGCCACGGTGGCCAGGCCACTTGTCTCTGTTTGTAGATCTCCACTGTGTGTAGGGCTCAGAGTGTGGAAGGACAGGATGGTAAATTTCACTAAAGCAAAAGACCTTCCTTGGGGATGGATTTATTTTATTTTATTATTATTTTTTAAAGATTTTATTTATTTATTCATGAGAGACACTGAGAGAGACCCAGAGACACAGGCAGAGGGAGAAGCAGGCTCCATGCGGGGAGCCCGATGTGGGGCTCGATCCCTGGTCCTGGGATCATGCCCTGAGCTGAAGGCAGATGCTCAACGGCTGAGTTATTTTATTTTATTTTATTTTATTTTATTTTTTTTATTTTATTTTATTTTATTTTATTTTATTTTATTTAGATTTTATTGATGATGGATTACATTTCTGACGCATCCATCCACCACCAATCTGGAGAAAGACAATGGGGTAGAAAGGTGACAGATTCAGATAAAGATACTAGGTGTGTGATCTGGGTGGGACACCCATCCATCATTTGTTCAGGTGCCAGGAGCTCACTGGGCGCGCCTCCCACGGGCCAGGCCCGGGGATACAGACACAGTTAACAGCCCAGCCCCTCTCCTGCAGGAGGAGACAGGCCCAAAGTGGGAGATGCCAATGCCAGGCTGCCTGGTTAGCTTCGCAGAAGAGGCGAGCTGGGGGCTCAGACAGAGGTGCGGGCATCCTGGGTGCACCTGCGCCGCAGAAGGCGGGCAGTGAGCTCCCAGGTGGGGAGATGGGAGGGTTAAGATGAGGAGGGAGGGGTAGGCTGCACAGACAGACAGAAAACCTGCTGCGGCGCAGGCCAGGTGGCGTAGTAAGGAGGTGGTGAAGCTGGCCTGGGCTTGGCGTATTTTCCAGACACTTGCATGCTCTTATCTGTTGGTTTTGAACCACCTCCCACAGCCTTTGCTGCCTCTGGTCTCCCCTGACGTTCAGACTGCCCCGGAACAGTGTCACCAAGGTGAGTGTGACGAGGTCACTCCTTTGCTCCGCAGCCTTCACAGCCTCCCAGGTGCAGTGGGATGAGGTCTGGGCACTCTCCCAGCCCCTCCCAGGCCACCCTGCGGTTGTCCCCATGCCTGCCCTCAATGCACGGGTCCTTAGCCCCTAAGCTCTCGTCTTCCTCTTCCAGCCCCAGACTCCAGCGTGTCTTTCCATCCGACCGGACTCCGGCGGTGCCTCCTCTGTGGGACGTCCTCCTCCACCTAGCTGGTCCTCCCTGTGTCCCCAGCACTGGGGCCACACCACTCTCCATGCACGTGTCACCGAGGGGGGCTGTGGCTCTCTGACTTGTCACCTGCCCCCTGGCCGCATCTCTGTCAGGGACTTGGTGCCCCAAAACTCATGTTTAATGAATCTCCATGAAGGATGTCTGAGCCGCCAATGTCATGGCGTAAGAAGTCATGGCCTCCGGGAGGCGCTTAGATCATGAGTGTGGAGCCCCGTGAATGGGATTAGCGCCCTCATACCGGAGGCCCCCAGAGAGCCCCTCGCCCCCGCGTGGGAGGATGCCAGGGGATGGAGGCTGTCCGTGAGGGATCAGGCCCTCACTGGACACTGGATCTGCCAGCACCCTGATGGTGGACCTCCTGCCTGTCCTGGACCATGGGAGACACGCACTTGTATGTAAGTCCTGCTCCCCGGTCGTGCTGGTTTTGCTGTGATGATTCCAGTGGACCAGGACACCCCCTTGGGAGCAGGGGCAGTAGCATCTTCACTTCCTCCAGGCCCACCCAGCAGGCTCTCAGGGGATGTGGGAGTGACATTTGGGGGACACATGCATCGCAGCTGGGATTTTAGCCAGGAAGATTCCAGAAACTCAGGTGGAAGCTAGAGACCTGAGAGCCTCCATCCTTCCCCAGTGAGGCTGGTCCTTTTGGGAGCAGGGCAACATTTTTTTTTTTTTTTTTTTTTGCCTGGATTCAGACTCTCTGATACAGCTTCACCGTGGGGTAATGGGTTGCCAGCTGCCAACCTGGCCTGCTGGGGTGAGGGGGAGAGACTGGGCAGGGTAGCCTTGCCCCTCGCCCACATCCCAGTATCACCCAGGTGAAGAATGAGGCAGCAGAACTCGATGCATCCTGAGAGAATTATGGATTTTCTTAATGCATCTTGATGAATCACTAAGAAATGTTAAGTGGAGAGCAGGGCCCCCAAGATCTTGTAAATTGCCAGCTGTGCCATACAGGGACTGGTGTGAAGGCCGAGTGTGCGAGCTGGTGCCCTGGGTCTTACCACTGTTCTTATTCCTTTCCTGCCCCCGAAGTCAAAAGCCAAGGGCTTCCTGCCAGCCACCTGGGCTCCATCCTGGTCTCTGTCAGCCCCTGGCTGTGTGGTGCTGGGCTCAGTTTCCCCAGTGTGACCATGACCAGGTAGTTTCCGGTTCCTGAGATCATGCATGGCGGGCATGTGGTGTGTAGCAGGGGCCAAATACATGCTCATTTCTACTTTCATTCATGTTACTGCGCCCTGGGCTCTGACCAAGCATGAGCCGAATCGGTCAGAGCAGTAAGAACTGATTAGCCATCCATTCCGGGTCAGGCGAGTGCTGGTGCTGCGGCCCAGGGAGGGCCATGGCTGGCCTTTGACCTTCAGGAGCTCAGGGTCTGGGGAAAGAGCTAGGTGCAGTTGGTAACCTCAAGCTGGCACGCCGATCGCCTCTCTCCCACCCTGTCACTTTGCTCCTGTCCTCCTTCCTCCCAGGAGGACCCTTTCCTAGCTCTCCCATTCATAGGTCCAGATGCCACCCTTTCCTTCTCCCAGTGAGAGGGACCCCCTCTCACTTCTGCATCTCCCTTAGGCCCTCGGCTGCTTCTGTTCTCTGCTCTGTCATTCCTGTCCATAGCTTCTGTACCCCACAACTTACTACAGGCTTTGTGTCTTCCCCAGCACTGAGGAGAGGTCCCATCCATCCATCCATCCATCCATCCATCTATCCATCCATCCTCTACCCATTATCCATTGCTTCATCCATCTGTCCATCCCCTATCCACCCATCCATCCATCACTTCATCCATCCATCACTCCATCTATCCATCCATCCCCTATCCATCCATACATCTCCTATCTGCCCATCCATCCATCCATCACTTCATCCATCTATCCCATCATTTCATCCATCCATCCCCTATCTACCCGTCATCTGTCACTTCATCTTTCTGTCCATCCCCTATCCACTATCCATCTATCACTTCATCCATCCATCATCCACCAATCCATTCCCTAGGTACTCATCCATCCATCCATCCATCCATCCATCCATCCATCCATCTATCCATCTTCTATCTATCTTTCTATTCTTCCACCCATCCTTCCTTCCATGGGTTATCCTTCCATCCTTCCTCCTGTCTTCCCTTCTTTCTTTCCTTAGTTCCTTCGCTCTTGTACCCACCCAAACAATAAATATTTATTGAGCATCTCCAGTGTCTGGGGTGCAGGGAAAGATACAGAAAGGAACATTCGGTAAGCTTTTGTTGAGCACCTACTACATGCCAGTGTAGCCCCAGCCCCAGAAACTGTGTGTCTGGGATAAATGTGTGAGTATAAACTAATGGCTGAGAATGATACCTAGTAACTACTTTGGAAGAGTTGGCCGGGCTAGTTCTTGCAATGTGATCCTGGACACATTGTCCAACCTTCCTAAGGTTGTACATGGATTAAATGCAATAAGGAATGGAAAGTGCTTAACTTAGAAAATGTTAACTCTTGTTATTAGCTATTGAGGATGACAGGGTGAATTATGGGAGGGCACTGAATATTCTGTTCATACAAGAAATAAATAGGGACCAAAAGGCAATGTTCTTGTACAGTTTCCAGCCATTCCAAACATGTTAGTGGAAGTCTCAGCCCCACCATGGGGGCATCATGGTGGGGTGCGAGGAGCATCCTCCTCCAGTGGAAGAGAGGTGGGACCCCAGGGGCCTCTAAACTGAGGTCAGATGGGTGAATGAGGAGTTGATGGGGTTGGGCTGGGGCAGGAGAGAGTTCTTGTGGTGTGGAGGGGGAGGGTGCGGGGAGCAGCAGGCCAGGAAGGTGGGCTCACACAGCAGGTATCTGTTCCCAGCCTGGGTGGGACTGGGGTGGGGCACACCAACAGCATATCCATGCAGGCCTCCATGTGGGGTTGGTCATGGCCCACACCTGCATCCCAGCCACTTCTTCTGTGGGCATGGGAGCCCTCTGCCTCCCTGAGCCTCCTCCCTGTGTCCCTGATGCACCCTAGGGGCTGTGCATCATCACCCTCATTTGTAGGGCCAAGGGCTAGGACTTCTGAGGTTCCCTATTTGTCTTGACCCTGCTGGAAGGTAGTGTCCTGTGCAGGTTCCCAGATGTGCTGTTCTGAAGGTGAGGTGGAGGGGGCAGGGTGCTCTCATAGTCATGAGCCATCCACCCCACCCACCTCTCCACAGTTTAGCTGATTAAACAAATGTGCAGAGACTCGAGGTCCCAATGGGGCCTTGGGACTGGCTGGTTAAGTGCTGGCAAGTGCTCCAGTGTACGGGCTATATTGTGACCCCTGGTCTGTATGTTGGGGCCCTGAGCCCAGTCCCTGAGAGCATGGCCTTATGTGAAGATCAGGTCTTCATGGAGCTCATCAGGATGAAACAAAGCCATTGGGGTGCCCTGATCCTATCTGCCCGGTGTCCTTAGGAGGAGATCAGATGCAGATATGCAGAGGGACGACCCTGTGGGGACACAGGGAGAGGCCACTACCTGCTAGCAGAAGATAGTGACGCCTGAGGGAGCCAGCCTGCTCACATCTGGATCTTGGGCTTTTGGACTCCAGAGTCAGGAGACAGTACATTTCTGTTGTTGAAGCTGTGGGTTCATGGTACTTTGTTGTAGCAGCCTTGGCACACTAACACATCAGGGCCCCACTGGCCTCATGCTTACATGGCAGGTGGACCAGAGCCACGGTTTGCCTGGGACCCAAGTGAGACCTGGCAGGAGTGGCTGGAGCCTAACACTCCCTACCTATCCACTGGCCTCTAGTCTAGGATCCTTATGTGACTCTCTCCTTCTACTGGAGAAACTGAGGCACAGAGAGGTTGAGTCACTTGCCCAAGGCTATCCAGCCAGTGCACAGGGGAGCGGGGATTGGAGGCATCCTCTACCCCATGCCCACTCCTGAGTCCAAGGTGGCCCGGCTGGCCAGGCTGGACACTGCTGGGAGGATGAGACCTCCTTTAGGTGGGTCTGGGGCCTTCCCTCCCCTTCTGTGCTGTGATGAGAACGTGGGCAAGGAGCAGAAGGGCCCCAGTACCTGGCTCGAGCCCGGACACTTCAGGTGGGTGCTCTGTGAGCTGCTCCCTGAGTGCACAAGAGCCCCCTTGGCTTCAGGGCAGAGCTCCTGGCACCCTGTAAATGCCACAGGTGGATTCACACATCTCTGCCTTGTGGAAGGTGGCGGCCCAGGGACCTGACGGAGGAAGGCTTCTCTGACACACATGATCTGCATCCCGTGGCTGCCCACCAACCCAGAACGAGCTGGAGGTGGCAGTAGCAGCCTGGCGGGAGCCTCACTCCTGGCAGGGGGGTGGGGGGGGCATTATTTCTAAGTTTGCAAACACGCAAGACTGCACGCGGCTCGCCTGTCTGGGGTAATTGACTCCGGAGGTGGTATGGCTCAGGATGAAAGGTCATGGCCATCTAGCGTGACTTGTGCTGTCCTGCCGCTTCTCTCCTGTCTCGGCCCTTAGGAAATTAACTCCTTCTATCCCTGTCCAAGTCTTCCGTGTTTTAGGGTCTTCTCGAGATGCAAGTATTTGTAATTTTTGTGTCTGTGCAAAGCTCGGAAGCCTGGGTTGGCATAAATACCCAATGAATCCCCACACAGAAGTCGGAGGACAAGGCATTTATTCAGCAAGTATGGATGGGATACCTACTATGTGCCAGACACTACTAGGCTTTGGGAACACAGCAGTGGGTTAATTAGAAAAAACCCTGCCCTCATGGGGCTGATTTTCTGGGATGGGGAGGCAGGCTGTCAACAGATACGCAGAATAAATATATAGTTTGTTACGTAAGTGCCTAGGAGGAGAACTGGAAGGAGTAGGGTAGACAGGTGGGGATGGGGTGGAGGACCAGGCAGTGGGTCATGAGCCTGGAAGTCAAGAAAGAGCTCAGTTTTATGCACTAATACTTTCCCTTTCCAGCACCTTAATTCCCCAAGCAGCTCATCACTTCGCACACAGGACAGAGCATCCCAGAGAGGGCCCGTTGGCTGTGCTGGGCTAGCTGAGTCAGGATTCAAACCCAGATCTCTGGGGCTCTGTCCAGATCCCTTTCTCTTGCTCCAGAACTGCCAGGGGCCGGGGGCAAGGGGGCCAGTATCTCCTGCAAGCACACGGCGACAGAGCTGCCTGTGGTCTCACTGGCCGGCTGACTGTCCCTGCATGCCTGCCTCCCAAGGCTCTAACCCCAGGGGCGGGACGGCTTTCCTGGTATAGCCTTTGCGTGGAGTTTGAGGTTTCTCAGGTCCAAGCATGAACGTGGGAGCCTGGTGGTCTGGGGGAAGGCAGCACAGGACTCGATCAGGACTCTGGAGCTGAGGGAGGGTTCGCTTTCTGCTCACACAGTTGGCTTGCTGCATGTGAAGGGTAAGGTCACCTCCCACCCACAACACTCCCCTCTCCCTTCCTCGGTCTTATTTGTGGAGTTGGATGCTGGCCAGGAGAGAAGGTTTTTTTGGAGCTCGCCTTGAAGCGTACGTTAAAGTAGAGTAGAGAAAGCTGGGGTGGGAGGATGGCATGCTGAGTGGAACAAACTTCTAGCAAGGGCTTGGAGGCAGAAACAATGAATATAGGTTCGGAACAGTGTCCAGACTGGGGTGAAGGACACAGGGAGGACAGAGCCTGGCTCCATGCTAGACTTGATAACATCCACCAGAACCACATTTACTGAGCACCTACTACGTACCACACACTGGCTTTTCATTTTGATTATACATTTTTTTTGGTCCTCAGGTGAGCCTCTCAATAGGTATTATTGCATTTTACAGACAGGCTCAGGGAGGCTCAGGGAGGGAGGGAGGGAGGCCCCTGAGGGCCATCCAGCCACCTAGCAGGTGGCTGAGCTGGATGCTGCACCATGGTCATCTGCTTGGAAAGACCCAGCTGTCCCGCTCACTGCTCTGTGGGCTCAGGAAACTCCTCTTGTCTCTTTAGTGCCTCATTTGGTCTGTAAAATGTTGATGGAATCTACCCTTTGGGTTGTGAGGAAACAAGATGAACTGTTAGATCAGTGACTGGTGTGCAATGGGTACTTACTCAGTGGGTACAATTATTATTATTATTTTTAACATTTGTTTTTTTTTGGAGAGAGAGAGATCATGAGGGGGAGGGGTAGAGGGAGAGGGAGAGGGAGAGAGAATCTGAAGCAGACTCCATGCTGAGCAGGGAGCCCGACCTGGAGCTTGATCTCACAACCTTGAGATCATGAATGGAGCCAAAAGCAAGAGTCAGACGCTAAACCTACTGTGCCACCCAGGCACCCCTTAGTGGGTGCAGCTATTAAGCTATTCCCCACAGAGCCCCTTACCCATGGCCTGACCATTCTTCTTCCCCTCCAGTTTATTGAGATAGAATTTATATTCCGTATGTAAATACAGAAATATGCCCTTTCAGGTGTGCAGCGCTGTGAATTTTGACACACGTATATGGTCCTATCAGCCCCACTGTAGTCAAGACCTAGAATAATCTATTGTTCCCAAATTCCCTGATGTCCCAAGGGGCCAGTCCTCTTTGTTACTGCAGCCCCTGACAACAACTGATTTGGTTTTGTCTCTGTAGTGTTGCCTTTTCCAGAATGCCAGGTGGGTGATTATGTGATTATATGCACCATAGTCCTCAGCCTTTTGAATCTGGCTCCTCTCACTTAGCACAATGCACTGGAGAGTCATTCGCATTGTAGCATGTATCAGTTGTCTGTTTTTGTTGCTGGGTAGAGTTCTGTTGTAGGCATGGACTACAGTCTGCTTTTTCCTTCACCGTTTGGGTTGTATGTATGTATGTATGTATTTATTTATTTAAAGATTATTTATTTATTCAAGAGAGACACAGAGAGTGAGGCAGATACATAGGCAGAGGGAGGAGCAGGCTCCCTGTGGGGAGCCTGATGCGGGACTCATTCCCAGGACCCCGAGATTGTGCCCTGAGCTGAAGGCAGATGCTCCACCATTGAGTCACCTAGGTGTCCTGTGTCTTGTAATTTTTGATTGATAACTAGACACTGTGTGAAGACCATGGGAAATGGTATTACACTTGGAAACAGACCTGCCTCCTCTTTTATCAGGGATGCTAGTGTGGACGGTTCAGTCCTAGTTACAAATTAAGCTGGGTTTGGGTTTTATCACTTAAAGATCAAATTCGACCCTCTGACTTGTCTTATCTGGCTTGCATGGCATTTTCTAACATTTAAAAGGCATGAAATTTAATATAAATATCTGAATTCTAGCTTCTCTTGAAAAATCAGAGTTTTGGTAACACTGGTTTTGTGTTACCACCTGTCACCATCCAGCTTGTGCGGAGTAGGGCTGCCCCACCTTGGTGGAGGGGTAGGGGGGAGGGAGCATTCTCCCTACTTGACTGCAGGCCCTCTGCTCCCTAAAGCTTCACCCCCACCATGCCTCCCTTTCATGTTATCTCTTCCTGGCTCTCACAGATGGTTGAATTTATGGTGTCAGATACTGAGTGACAGTGTACTCTTCTTGCAAAGACAGGGAAATATATATATATCTCTTAACAGTGGATTTCCACCCCCCAGTGGTTAAACCAATAATCAAAGAGTTTTATGCTGGAGATTTTTAGGAAACATCCTCCAGGGAGCATTTCTTTCCGTACTAGTGGTGGCCCAAGGAAAATCTCAACTCTCTTGAATCCATTTGGGCCTGCCTGGTGTGCAGCACAGGGGATCCTGTGCCCTCTGCCATCCGGAGCTGTGGTTTTAGGGGTGGACGCTGGATCCCCATAGAGGAAAGAGGTTTTTACTGACATCTGGGAACAATGAACACAGGAAAGACCAGGTTTTTCACCTCCACCTGAGGTGTGTGGTATTACCTGCTGGGAAGATTCACATTTGACAGTTTATTTAGAGGACGCAGCTTTCTGAGTCCGCTGCCAGATGGCCGAGGTGGCAGCTGATGCACGCCAGACGGCTACTCATGGGGGATTTAGAAATGCAAACACAGCCACACGTTTGGATGAGCCTCTGTTTCCGGATGGCAGGGCAGGGCCTCATGACTCTTGGATGATGTTGGCCAGAGTTACCCTGAGCACTACGGAGATGAGGCCCCTGTGTCACTGTCACATGCCCATGGAAGGCTGTGGAAGGTCAGGCTGGACGGGACAGTGTGGCACCAGCTGCTCGTGCTGCTTCATTACTCATGTCCACTTTGTTTATGGATTCACTTAAAGATAGTACCTGGTTTACTGTTCTTGCAAAACGGTGAACAAAACTGATGTTCCAACAAGAGAAAGAGACAGTAAGGAGTGAACATGTCTGTAAACCAGGTAATTTCAGATGGACATAAGTGCCAGAGAGATGGATAGCAGCACCAAGAGGTATAGGGGAAGAACATTCCAGGCCAGGTGGGGGGAATGTGTATGTTCAGGGCCAGGGAGAGGGTTGGGAGGGAGCCAGAGTATGAGGAGGGCCCCCAAGGCCTGGGAAGGCACTGGGTTTGACTTCAGGTGTGAGGTGTGGGGGAGTGGCGTGGTTTGATGAGCATTTCCCACGAGGTGGCTCCATTGACCTGTGTTCGATCTCAGGTGAAAGTAATACAGCGGTTGGGGACACTGGTATGGTTCCTGGTGAGACTCCTCTGAGAAGCAGGCCATTTCCTCCCCTGAGCTGTGAGGGCCATATAGACAGGGTGGGCATGGAGCTGGCTGTGCACTTTGGGGCTGGTCAGACCAGGGGGCGAGCTCTGATGGCCAGGGCCCTGGACACCTGACGCTTGTCCTCACGGGTGGAGATGGACATGCATGCGCAGGAGTGGGAGCAGAGAGGATGGTGAGGAAGAAGGAGGTGCCATAGGGACACAAGGCGGCAGGCCAGAGGGCAGCAGAGGAGGGGGCAGCCTGGAGCCCAGAAGGTACTGGGTGATGCAGAGAGGTCTGGGGAGTACCTATGGGGTGGCCGTGAGGCGAGCCCACAAGGCCGGGCCTGCCATAACTGGCCCTGACAGGGAGTGATTCTGACCACAGTGTTTGTTTGCCTACAGTGTGGCTCTCTGATGCTGACAGATAAAGCTTGAGCTCGGTGGAGCAGCCCAGCCAGCCCTCTCCCGCTCCCCGCCGCTCTGTCCCTGTGCCCATCGCATCCTCCTGTCCGTGGCCCTGGCTCACGCTCTTCCCTCTGGGACAGACAGTGTTCCCTTCCCTCCCTCTCCTGGCATTGGTGCCTGTGATGTGCCCAGCTCCCCTCCGCACCCTGGGCTTCTCCAGGGTTCCTCCCAGCTCTGCTGCAGGCCTCATGTACGGGGCTGAAGCGGTGCCCAGGAGGGCCCAGTGCGCGAATGGCACTGAAATACTGACACAGGGAGGAAGCTGGAAAGGCAGGAGGCGGGTTGGGGATGCCCCGGGGGCGGCGGTACCCCCACCCCCCACATGGCTGCTGGTCAGGCCCCTCAAAAGTCATGGGCTCACCAGCCCTCCGCCGAGCTCTAGCTTTGCACACAGTCTGGATTCGGATGCTCGAGGATCTGTTTTGACTTTGAAGTAAGGCGTGGAAAGGAGCGGGCTGGAATTGTAGTGCCCTCTGCAGAGGGTGCCCTGGGCTCCGAGGGCGCTGCCTCCCACCCTGCTCCACCCTCGGGGCCAAGACTTCAGTTGTTTCTGAAACCTGCCACGTCCTTGAGCCCCCCTCTGTCTTTTTTTGTTTTATATATATATATGAAATGTTCTGCGATTCCTGGTTTCCATAGCTGTACATTTGCTGGGTGTTGTCACACGTAGGAAAGGTCTATCAATCCTGCGTTATTACACAGTTGTCGCTTACCAGTGATGTCGAGTGTTATTTATAGATTTGAAACTGCCTGCTTCCACTGGTGGCTTCAGGTGATTTATTTTAAGTGTGTATTTATGCTTCACTAAAATAACTGATAGTTGAGGGAGTTAGCACGAAGGGCACGTAATGGCAAGAAAAGAGGAAAAACAGAAAAACAATGATCACCCTGGTGGCCGAAGCAAAAAGGGAAACTGGATTAGTTGCAACAGGCCTGGGGTAAATCAGCCCGGAGCTAAATCCAGTGGGCTGTTGAGGAGAACCGGAGCTTTCTGGAGATGCCGTTATAGAGCGAAATGTCATCTGTAGGCCTCTCAGAGGGGGCTGGGTGACAGATTGTGCTCTTTGCCTAAGAAGGAGGATATAGTCCTCAATTTTGAGGAGACCAGTTCAGATTCTCACACGCACAGAGCGTCAGGGGGTCTGGGAAAGCTGCTCACAGGGATGATCAGGGACGACCGTGCCAGAGTCCATGGAGGAGAAGCCAGGTTGGTGAGGGCTCAGGGGCTGGAGGCAATCCTGGGTTATCATGAGAAGGCCCACTGCTGGGAGCTGGGGAGTCAGTCCTGTCCCTCCTGGTCTCAGTCCTGGTCTGCTTCGTTCAGGTTCATTCACCCTCAGAGTTCCAGTCTTACCAGCTGAAAAATGGGACCCCAAGTCCATTCTCATGGGGTGTCCCCAGGCACTGGGGGGCGACATTTTCAAAGCTCAAGGAGGTTGGAAAGTGTCGTTTAGCTTAAGTTGTTGTTGGAAGGACTGCGCTCTTGACATAGGTATGCACCATGCATCCTGTGAGAGGGGACAGGGGCCCACATTTGCCCAGGACCCGCTGTGTGCCACGGGTTCTGCCTGGGTCCTGTCCTCGGAGGCTCACACCCTCCTTGCATGGGCAGTCTTCAGAGGAAGCTCCTGTTATACGTGCAGGTACTCTGAGCCCAGAGAGGTGGCTGCCCCAGGCCCCACAGCCAGTAGGTGGCAGGGCTGGGATTCAAACCCAGGCAGTCTGGCTCTAAAGCCCATTGTCTTTCCACTAAGCCAGGCTGCCTCGGCAGAGTCCCCAGCAAGATGGCTTTGGGTTTTGCTCTGCTCCCTCTCCTACCCGGGTGTCTCTGCAGTGATGGCCTGTCACGTGGTTGGGGTGAGGCAGGTGGCTGCGGGGAGGAATTCAAAAGTACTGGAGCCTCAGGGGGCGGGTGAGGAGGAAACACTCCCGCAGGGCACAGGGCGGGCGGGGGTGCCTCCGCAGCTCTGCGGGGCTGTCTGTCGGGTTGGAGGGGTGGATGCGGGAGGTGGCAGCTGCGTCACCAACCCCGCCCAGCTGTCAGGAGAGGCTGTCCACTCCCAGCCTCAGGGCAAGCCCTTGACCAGTGGGATCTTGATTCATCCCTCCCTCCCATTCCCTCCTCCCTCTCTCTGAGTCCTTCGGGGTGGGGCTGGGGTCAGCCTTCCTGGGCCCTGGGGACCTGGGGGGGCCCTCCTACTGGGGACCCGTCCTCAGACGGAGGCCAGTGGAGGCCCTGGGTGGGGGGTGGGGGTGGAGCGCAGGGGGTGGGAAGGGATGGGCGCAGTAGGCCCTGTGTGAGCCCCTCCAGCACCTAGTGGCGGACAGCCCACTTCACTTCCCTGGGCCTCAGTGTCTCCAGCTGTAAAATGGGACCCGTGGCTGGTCATCGTGGGGTTTAAATCAGATGATGTGGGCGAGGACGCTCTCGTGGGACCTAACCCCCAGGGAATGAAAGAACAGATGAATGAGTGAATGAATGGATGGAAGAGAGCAGGCAGGAAGGGATGGCTGGAGAAAGAAGTTGGTTATCCGTATCTCCGAAAGGAGAAATTCAGGGACTCCTGGTGGCCTCACACCCCTGCAGGGCTCCCACGGCACCCCTGAAAGCTGAGGTGGGGCGAGGGGGACAGCTCCATTGAACGGGAATTTCAGCTTTAGCTGGATGGCTGTGGATGAGGCTTTCCTGGAGAGTGAGCTCCCTGTCCCTGGGGACATGCAAGCGGCTCTGAAAGGCCATGTGGCAGGGCTTTCTCAGGCACCAGCCTTCCCAGGTTGGGGGACTGGATGGTGATTGCTTAATTCCCTCCTGTGAACTCTGGGCTTCTGCCCAGGCCTTTCCTGCTCCTCAGGTGCACAGGTATGGATGGGCCACGCATCGTCATTCTGCAAGCATCTCCTGAGTAACTACTGCGTGCTCCATGCTGCTCTCGGGGGGCAGGGGGCTGTGGGGGTGGCGGGTGAGTGGGAGCCCCAGCGCCCCGCGTGGAGAGCATGAGAGTGAAAGGCAGGGCTTCCCAGAAGACGTGTTTGACAGCCAAGCCGGCTTCATGGGATGGGAAAGCAAGGAAGGGTGTCGGCATAGAGGGATCAGCAGTGGCAGAGGCTCAGAGGCTGGTGATGACGGACTGTGTCCTAGAGCTTCTGGAGCAGTGTTTGACTGAACCATAAGACAAACAGTGGGGTTTGGGAGATTCAGGGGCGTTAGGGTCAGGTGACGAGGGCCTAAGACGAGGTGATCTGGCCCTGCAGGTAGGGGTGTCATCACAGCGGTCAGCTTCGTGGAGTGCTTCTTGAGCAGACCCTGGGCAGATCTCCCTGCTCAGTCTCTTCCCCTGCAGAATGGGGACAGCCATGGCTCCTGTTGTCACGAGGCCACAGTGAGGTCCACCACCGATGGCCCCTGACCTCCCTTCCCCTCCCCATGCAGGAGGTTGGCACGTCACTGCCGCCAGAGTGGCTGTGTGGACCGGCCTTTGTGCAGCCCTTTGCTCCCAGGAACCTTGTCACTCGGGCTGGACATTGGTGTCTTTGTCTGGGTCGGTTCGGAGCTGCCATTGGCCTCCTGAGGGTCACCAGCACTCAGAGGGGCCCTCCCAGCCCAGCCCCAGGCTCTGCAGCTGAGACACGGGGCAGGTGGACCCGGATGGTGCCTCCACTCTGCCTTCAGGGAGGGAGCCAGGGGGGCCCTAGTAACGGGGTGCAGGCCTCACGCGGGGCCCTGGGGCTCCCAGATCTGCGTGCTGGCATTCCAGGCTTCAGAGGCAGGTGCGCGTGGTCACCCCTGTGTCCCTGTCCCTCTGGCTACCTTGGCCCTTTGCTCCTCCCCAGATGTGGGACTGGCCCCAGGTCAAGGGTCTGTGTGCTCCGAGTGGCTGGATTTGGGGCTCTCACGGTGGATGTTCTGCCCCAAACCCAGACTCACGGCTCTTAGCATAGGCCTCCACCTTCTGGACAGGGAAGATCGGCTGCTTAGAGATTCTGGAGCCAAAAGCCGGACAGGAACCACGGGGCCATCATCCTGTCCCTTCCCTCCCCGAGTGTGGACACCAAGGCACGTGGAGGGAACCCGGAATGTGTGCTGGCTCCTCTAGTCCTAGAAACCGCCCACAGGAGGAACGATCCTCCCCAGTCCACAGGGAGGGGACTGAGGTCAGGACCCCTGCCCATCGCAGGCCGCACCCTCTGCCTCACCCCACCTTATTCATTTTTCTCCACCAGGCTCTTCTGGTGCTTCAGTGTTGTGACACCAGGCAGGCTGCAGGCTGCACCTGGGACTCGGGAGCCCACGGTGTTGACACTCCACGGTCCCTGTCACTCACTCATGTGTCACCCTCGTAAGCTCAGCCAGGAGGGAGGCCGCGGTGCCGACCGACCAGGCCTGGCCAGAGGCCAGCAGAGCTTCCGCAGGGCCAGTGTCCGGCCGCAGGAAGCGCTGGCCTGCGGAGGTGGAAGGGCAGGGCAGGGCGGGGAGGGGGCGGGGCGGGGCTGGCGTGGGGCCAGGACTCCCTCGCTCTGAAGGGCCCCATTGATAGGTGGGTGGTGGGTGGTCAGGATGCGGTGACCTTCCTGCTGTCCCCTGGGCCCTGTGATCGAGGCCTGTGGGCCTCCGCACTGCTTGCAGCTGCTTGGCAAGTGCCCTGGTGGCTGTGTCACCATGCTGTGGGGCTGGCAGGTCCCTGTCCCCGTTCTGATCTGGCCCACTTGAGAGCTGGAGGCCCTGCAGCTTCCTGAGGCTGCGTCTCTTATACTTTCTGAGATGCGGGTGTTGGTAGCCTGCCCTCCCTCTGAGGCTGGAGGAGAGAGTCTGTCCTTGTCTCCTGATGCTTCTGGGGGTTTCCCAGCCACCCTTGGTGTGCATCTTGTAGCTGCGTCCAGGCCTCCCTCCCTGTGTGTCCCTCTGTCCAAATCCCTTCTTCCTCTTATAAGACGCCAGTGGTTGGATTAGGACCCAGCCTAATCTAGGATGGCCTCGTCTTACCTTGATTACATCTGCAAAGGCCCTCTTTCCATGTAAGGTGACATTCTGAGGTTCTGGGTGCCCATGAGTCATGGCGGATGCTGGCCCGCTGACTATAGCTAGCATCTGTCACCCGGCATCCCGGCCCGGACCCGGTGGCTCCCCCAGCCCCCAGAACGTGGTCTGCCCTGGAACCACCATGTGCTTTTGCCTCCTCCACACCTCTGGCCTTACCTTCCTCCCGGGATGCCTTCTTTCTTCAAGGTTCAGATCCCTGTGGCTTCCTCCATGGAGCCTCCCTTCCTCCCAGGCACCCAAGGGTCCTGCCCCTGTGGGCTCATCTCCCTCTGGCTCCCAAGGTGGAGACACTTCTCTTCCCCATCCTCGAAGGTCGAGCGCCTACTCTGTGCTGGGGCATCAGTCCAAGCTTTTGACATATGTTCACCACTGAATCCTCTTGGCCAGCCTGGGAGGCAGGGGTATCACATTCTCAATTTACAGATGAAGTCGAGGCCCTGAGAGGTTAAGTGGCTTGCCCAGTGGGATTGAGCATAGCCGGGATTGAGGCTTGGATTTGTTCAGGTCCATTCAGTGAGGGATCCTCAGGGGCTGTCCAAGGGCTGGTCCAGGGTAAGAGTCTGGATTTGGTTCATTCATCCAAAAATCATTTTTTGAGCACTTTTTTTACGAGCTCTGCATTAGGGACCTAGCGGGTGGCAGGCAGCCTCTACCCACCTCTCATGGACTTTCGATCTAAGAAGATGGAAACACAAATGCCTAATCACAGCCTCCAAGGGCACTGGGGACATACTCCTGGCTTTACCACTGACCCCTCTATGACCTTGGCCAAAGGCAGCCCCTCTAGGGGCCTCAGTTTTCCCACGTGATCTCTATGGACCCTTCCAGCCTGAGAATGAGCATTCTGTGCCCAGCAGCCCTGCTGGCCTGGCCGGGTACATCTGTTAGTTCTCTTGGGGCAGGACCAGGAGTCCTGAATCCCAGGAACCCCAGATGGACCACATTTGGCCAACAGCAGTAGTCAGGTGGGATGCGTTCTCCCCAAGTCATGAGCAGACTCAGAACCCTCATGTGCAAAAGACCCAGTTGGAGTAAAAGTAGCTTTTGAGCCCCCCTGGGCTTGGGTCCTGGCTCTGGAAAAGAATTGGGGGCTCTTTCCAAGTCCTGTGGTTCAGAGCCCCCCCACCCCAGGCAGGGGCACCAGGTCAAATGCTACCACTGGATGGGGGTATTGAGAGGCCCATAAAGCTCCCCTGTGGGCGGGGCCTTGGAGGCCAATCTGTCTGGCTGCCCACCTAGGGAAAGCAGAGTTAACGCTGGTTTTACCTGGGACACCCACTAGGGCCTGCAGCTTCTGGGAGCCTGGAGGAGCTTCAGGTAGAGCCACATGTCAAAAGGAAAGCTCTCCCACCCAGGCAGGACGGCGTGCTCCAGCCACGCGAGCCACGGGAAGAGCCCTTGTGTCTGCACTGCCGGTCATGCCTGCAGTGAGGGGTCACCCAAGCCCCTGGACACAGGACCCCTCCCCTGGACACACACAGCAGCCATCAGGAGTTCAGCCAGTGGGAGAGCCAGTTCCCATGGGGTGCTCACCCAGGCCCTCCCCATTTATGCCACAAGACTCACAGGGATGGCACATGCACAGGCCTGAGAGAGCCTGTACTTGCTGCAGCCCAGGGACAGAGGGAGGCCAGGGGGGCTGGATGGTGGGGGAGATTGTGGAGGAGGGGGTCCGTCGTCCCTGTGGATCAGTCTGGATTCCCTTCTCCTTTGTCTGGAAACTGCCGGGGGTCAGGAAAGAGTGTGGGGCTTGTGAGAGAGGAGTCCTACTATGCTGCCCAGGCCTTGAGCTTGAGAAGGTTCCCTGGGCAGGACAGGAGTGGGCCAGGGTCTTGCTCCTGGAGACCCAGCTGCCTGAGGCCCAGGGGCAGGGTTCGGGGGGGATGCTCAGTCCTGGCAGCTCAGAGCTGTGGCTAGGAGTGTTCAGTGGGTGCCAGGCTGCTTGTTGGAACCTGCACTGTGTGCCCGTGTGACACTGGGGAGTGACAGGGCCCATGGGATAAGGAGGCGGGGGCCCCTGGCAGAGGCACCTGCTCCATCCAGACACAGGTGGGAGGAGTGGGCTTTGGAGTCACAGCAAGTCCAAGATTGGGTTAAAATCACGCAGACCCACCTTAAAGATCCTCTAAAGCAGCTCTTCTCAGATTTTCATATGCCCACGGTCTCCTGGGACCTTGTTAAAATGCAGGTTCTGATTTAGTGGGTCCTGGTGAAGTCGACACTCTATTTCTAACAAGCTCCCCGGCGACCTGCGAAGCTGGTCCGCAGAGCTCTGTGAGTGAGAGGCGGGGCGGGGCGGGGGGGGGGGGGCGGGTCAGCGGCTTCCATCCTTCATTTCCCATCAACCCCAGACTCCAGACTCGTGCTGGGTGGAGGTCAGGAGCCCTGTGTGATAGATGGGGACACAGGCTCCAGGAGGGCAAGTGAGTTGCCAGGATCTCGCAGGAAGGGCAGAGGCGTGGGACACAGATCAGGGTCCCGTGTCCATCCTCCACCGGGCCGTCCTGAGGGTGGGCACCTGGCCCCATCGGGCAGCTGGTCTCCGTGGGGCCAGACGGGAAGCCCCCGGCAGAGGCTTTCCTGCCCCTGCAGATGGTGGCTGCTTTCCAAGTGAAACGCTGTCATCCACAGGATGGCGGGCTCAGGCGGCCCTCTGCCTAAAGCTGCCTCCACCTGGACTCAAGGAAGAGCCTTAGAGCCTCGAGAACTTGGCTCCCCCACCTGCCCTCCGGCCCGACCTGAGTGCTAGAAAGCACAGTCTGTGATACTGTAGTGGCATGCCAGGCCGGGGCCCTCGGAGGCCGGTTTCGGCCCACAAACAGTCTAGAAAGTCCATTTGAAGGACTTCAAATTAGGCCCACTCACAGGACCTGACCGGATGGAGGCAGATGGAGAAGTCAGGTCACAGGTAGGCCTGGAACTTGCAGGGGAACACGCAATCACAGACCAGGCCCTCACCCTCCTGGTTGCCTGTGGACTCAGAGCGTTGGCCTTCGCTAGAGCACAGGGGCCCAGCCACTGGAGACCGGGAGCTTTAGATTCTGATGTGCCGGGTTCAAGTCCCAGCTCTGCTTTTTACTGAACGTGGCCTGTGGATCAAATGGGGAGAGAGTCACACGTGGGTGGCAGGGTGGTGCCCGTAATGACATCCTCCTCGCGGAAAGCACCCGGCGCACAGTAGCTAGGGAAGTGGTTCTTATATATATAGCGTGCGATCTTGTCACCTGCGGTCATCACGCCAGGACGGGAGGGCACAGGGGATGGGATGGCAGAGGCTGTGCAGGCAGGAGGACAGCCTGTCTCGTCTCCCCCAACCCAAGACCCCCTGGTGGGGGTCCTCTTGCTCCTGTTTCTCTTGCTGTGGGTTTAGAAGGGGCAGCCAGGCGAGGTCCCCGGTGTCCACACCTGCCTCTGGATCAGATATCAGCTCCCTCTGCCCCTCTGGGGAGGAGTTAATGTAATGTCTGAGTCTCTCTCCCATCTTCTGCTCGTTCTTCGCCTGACACCCAAGGAAGTCACCTGGCTTGCCCGCAACGTGGCTGCCCGCAGAGTTCCCCTCCGGTTACCGATCCAGTGACTGAATGGTTGGTTAAGTGAGTTCCTGTGTGCAGTGCCAGCCTTCCTCTCTCTGGAGCAGGCTGGTGCTCCAGCCCCAGGGAGTGGGGGACGTCCTCCTCGGCTCCGTTGTGGGTGCTGCTGGGCCCCACGTCTGGGTGGGAGGCCCTCCCTGGATGGCACAGGGCCTGGCATGTGGTAGGGGCAGACCTTGGAGACCTCTGGGTCTGGCTGCTGTGTTCAAGTTGGGGACACTGAGGCCCAGAGAGGGGCCACAAGATGGCAGGATCCCACAGCCCCCCCATCCCCGTCCCCCACCATCCCCATCCCCGCCCCTGTTCGGGGACTGACCACACCCCCGACTCTGTGCCCGCGCATTCCTGAGACCCAGTTCAGTCCCTGCCCTGGCCCGCGTTCTGCAGCGCAGGCTTTCCCATAGATGGCTCTGAGCCCGCTATTCCAAACCATCTGAAAGTAATAAGGAAGCAACTTATGGACGAAATGCCTTCAACATGAAGTTGTATCTTGCGGTCAGTGTTTCTTGCTGTCAAAACATTTCTCCTCACCGAGCGGGGCTGGGGGAAGGGCCAAGGAAACCATGTGTCTCCACCAGAAACTCACAGAGGAGCCGCCTCCTCACCTCGGGGGGTGGACATAGCAGGACTGGTCTTTGTTTCCCTGTCCCCGTCTCTGCCCCTTTGCTCTGGCCTCCACACAGCCAGGCAGCATCCAAAAACCACAGATGACTGGACATGGTCCAGCTCTAGCACCTTCTGTGGCTCCCTACTGCCTTTGGACTGAGGTATGAGCCCCCCGTTGTCTTATTCCTACCACCCCCCACCCCTAGAGCCTGACTAGGCTGGGGCGTCCAGGGCACAACATTGAAGCAGGTCCTCACTTGGCGCCTGAGAGTGAAGAACTTAGATGTATCTGAGCTGCCTCGCTTTCCACACCCTAGACCCGACCCTCCTCCCCCAAGAACCCTGGAGATGGAACTCAAGCCACCCTGGGCTTCCTCTCCTACTCAGCCTTGCTCTGCACTGTGTGCTGGCTCCTTCACCTGGGACCCCATCCTCCCCGTTCCTTTGTCCAATTATGACTCCTGCTCCTGATTCCCCAGATTCCACTAGACTTCTGTATTAGAGTACCTGCAGACCCTCATCACAACCTCGAATACCTGTGAGTTCTGGGAGGGCTGGGCCTTGGATGTTGTATTCATTGTGTCTTTGGGCCTAGCACAGGGCTTGGCACACTGTAGGTGCTCAAGAAACATTTATTAGATGAATGGATAGGTGAGTAGGTGGGTGGGTGTATGGATAGATGGATAGAAGGATGTGTGGGTGAATGGATGGATGGATGGGTAGATGAATGGATGGATGGGTGGATGGATGGATGGATGGATGGATGGATGGATGAATCGATGGATGGATGGAGGAATGAGTGGGCTAGATGGATGGATGGATAGAAGAATGGGTGGGATGGATGGGTGGGTAGATGGATGGAAGAATGGGTGGGGTGGATGGATGGATGGATGGAAGGAAGAATGGGTGGGGTGGATGGATGGGTGGGTGGATGGATGGATGGATGGATGGAAGAATGGGTGGGGTAGATGGATGGGTGGGTGGAAGAATGGGTGGGGTAGAGGATGGATGGATGGATGGGTGGATGGATGGATGGAAGAATGGGTGGGGTGGATGGTGGATGGATAGTGGATGGGTGAGTGGGTGACAGTCTCATGGCTGAACCTTTATTTAGGGTAATTTGAAGCCCTTAGCAGGTGCACTGCTCAGCCAGGGGCTCAGCCAGGTAGGGTGAACTGGACTTGGTGATTCTTATAGGAGGCCATATGGCCCAAAACCACAAACAAGGGATTCAAAGGTGAGATGTGCCTGAGGCCGTGGGGCGGGCACAGACCCACTATGATCAGGCAGTGGTGGTGGCACGGACAAAGGGCCTGGGGCACACAGTGGGAGGGACTTGTACTTTAGGCTGCTCTGGGGAAACCTTCATGGAAAAGGTGACATTTGATCAGGCTTTGTAGGATGAGGGGGTGTTGGCCGGTGGGGGTAGGAATTCCTGGCAGAGAGAATAGCATGCGTTGGACTAGCAGGCATATTCTGGGAAGAGAGAGACGTGCTCTGTGGCTGGGGCTTAGGAGTGGGGGGTGCCGAGCTAAGGAGGCACTCGAGATGCAATCTGCCAGGCCGAGGGCTTTGAACTTGATGTGGTGGCAATGGGGACGATGCAGAGGGTTTTACACAGGAGGCACCTATGGCTCTTCAGCTCCAACTCCACAGCACCCAGCCGGGGCTAGCAAATGGTGACAAGGTCAGCTCCAAGTTCCTGCTCGAAATCCCAAAATTCCTGGAAATTCTTGTGCAACCCCCTGCCCCTCCCCTAACCCCCCACTTCCCGCCAGGTCTCACCTCCATGCTCTTGGAGTTCTACCCCTGCAAGTCCCCACGGTGGTCTTTTTGTGGGTCTCTACTTAGTCCAGAAGAGGAAAAGAGAAAAAAACGTGGTTTTTATTCTGCACCTTCCCTGGTGGGGGGGGCGGGGAGGAGAAGGACAGGGATTTGAAAGGGAGGGGGAGGCTTTGATAACCCGAATGTTTTGTAGAAAAACCAGAGCGTGAGGAAGATTCCTCCCTAGGCTCCCTCAGACACTCAAGCTGCTGAGAGCTCCCTCCTTGGGCGCCCCTGCCTCCCCAGACCTCCCCAGACCTCCCCGGCCTCCCCAGCCTCCCTGGCCTCCCTGGGCCTCCCTGTTCTGCCTCCCACAGGAGGCTGGTGGTTCAGGACAGTAACTGTGTCTTGCCCGAGGCAGACCCAGGCAGAATTTCCAGGACTGTCCATCAGCGACTGTCATCCTGACCACAAGCAGCCCCTGCGGCTTCCGAGGCCTGCCCTGACTCCCAGGCCCATGTCAGCGCATTTCACACCCTGGCCCAGTGGCTATGAGCCAAGCTCTCCTCTTGCAGGGGGGATGCCTGGTGTGCTGCAGGGACCTGGAATGGAGCGGGGTGGGGCAGGTGGGTCTCCGAGACCTGGCTCCCGTCTCCGCTGTGCCCCCTGCTGGCCGGGCTGGCGGTGCCTGGCTGCCTGGTCTGGAAGGTGGGGCATGGGGACCAGGGTTATTGATAAGCAACATTTCCATGACGCTGGGCCTGTTTCTCAACCCAGCGTCTCAGGCAGATGACAGTTACCTGCTCCCCTGCCCTGACCCGTGATGTCAACTTGGAGTGGACAGCAGGCCTCTGGGGCTAAAGATCCCCCAGTCCAGGAAGAGGACTCGGACAGTTCCTCAGTGGAACTTGGCAGTTTGGGCTCAAGGTTGAGCTGGCCGAGCCAGAAAGGGCGTGGAGTTGGGGACAGACGGGACCCGCCGCCGGGCTGCCCTGAACCCCATGTTCCTGTGTGAGAAGCGAGAATCACTCTTAATGGCACAGAGCAGTAGCAAGGATTTATTGAGGTGACATGTGTCAGAGGGCTGGGCATACAGTAGGAGTTTAATAAGTGCTTATAACCAAGAAGAGGGAGTCTGGCTTGGTTTGACAAGATGCAGTTCTATACCTCAGAGGCCCTGTCAGGCCTTCCCTCCCAGACGCCTGTAGGGCAGACATTCCACCTTAGGTTCTCAGCACGCTGGGCGCAGAGGGACTTTGGAGCCAATGAATCCATTCGCTGGTGTATTCATTTCCTTACGAGGATGTACCAACTGCCTGCTCTGTGCTGGGCCCGTGGGGAGGGCCAGCAACACTGTCCAGGAGGCTAGCTGGTAGTTCAAACCAAGTCGGGTGGGGGCGTTCTAGGCAGCAGGAGTTGCCAGTGCAAAGGCCCTGCGGTAGGAGGGAACCTATCTCCTTGGAGGACTCAGAAGGAGGTCAGGCAGCAGGCCAGGAGGGGTTTGGGTGTTGAGGACAGTGGGGCGCCCCTGCAGGGCTCCATGCCTGGACTGACAGGCCAGCTCTGCACCCTGGCTGAGATGCGGAGAATGGTTGCCAGACAGAGGCTCAGGGATCCCGCGCCCTCAGCCAAGGGAGTGCTGAAGTCTGCAGTCCTCAGCAAGGCTTGTGTGGCCGCCTGTGGGCTGGCCCTGCAGCCTTTCCTCCTGTCCTCCTGTCCTCCCCTCCGGTCACCCTGGGCTCCTTCACGTTTGCAGAGTGGCTGTGTCTGCATTTGCTCTCGCTGGTCCCCTGACGGGAACACCTTTCCTGCACCTGTCAGCTCAGGGCTCACTTCTTGACCCACTGCCCCTCCTCCCAGGATCATGTTTTTGGGTCCCTGCAGGTGCTGTGCGG
Organism: Canis lupus familiaris; assembly: GCF_011100685.1. Taxonomy (NCBI): domain Eukaryota; kingdom Metazoa; phylum Chordata; class Mammalia; order Carnivora; family Canidae; genus Canis; species Canis lupus. The sequence goes on from NC_049224.1 coordinate 59,877,358, forward strand.
TTGCCTTTGGTCTCCCATCTCCCATCCCCTTGGAAGCCCCTGTTGGGTTTTGAGGTCACTAGCTATACCCCAGAGCCTGGCACCCGGCTGGGACACTGTGCATGCAGGATGAGTAAACAAATGAATGAATGAGTGAATGGATGAGTGAGTGAGTGAGTGAGTGAGTGAGTGAGTGAGTGAATAGCATGCTGGGCCCTAAACTCTGCTGAACAGAGCTTGTGCACTACGAGGTTGTCTGTTCCGCGTCCCTCTCTACGGGTGGGGAAACTGAGGCTTGATTGCCGACAGGGGCCAAGGTGGAGCCAGAGGAGAGGCTGTGGAACTCCCAGTCTGGTGCTCTTCCTGTAGGCACCCCCCGCCCCATCCCTGCAAGCCCATCCCTCAGCTAGCATGTAAAATGTTAATGCCCTCATTTATTCTTTAAAAATTAATTTAAAAATATTTTATGTGCCGCCTCAATCATAGCTGGGAACCATTTAATTAATCCCGAGTGGCAGGACAGCAGACAGCTGCCGTAATTGCTTACAATTCCTCCAGCCGTTCAGCCTGTTTGGAGTGAAATGGGAAGCTGAGAGCCGACGCCCCGCCGAGGGTGCGTGGCTGGTGGGGGCCCCCCTGAAGCCTGTACTGCGCGAAGAGCTGTTTGTCTCCACCACAAACCCCCGGATTCCCTCCTTGCCAAACCCCGACAGGCTTTCTGCAGGGTGGAGTGTGCCAGGAGCACCTGCCCGCCACCCCCCAGGCAGGATAGGCTTGTTCGTCCTGTCTGGAAATTCCTGGGGGCCCTGTCGGGAGGCGCCTCCCACCACCTGTAACTTTTGGGGTTGGATGCCTTGTGCGTGGTCCTGGGGGGTCATCTGTTCTTTTGCGGTGGCCTGCATGTGGGCTGTGGGCTGCATGGGGCTGCAGGCTGGAGTGTTCCATCTGCTGGGGAGAAAACCGGCGTCCTGTGCTGCCTCTTGGGGAAGCAGCCATCCCATAGGTGGAGAGATGTTAGGGCAGGTACTGGGCAGCTGTCACATGGCCCAGAGACACCGACCCTGGACCAGAATGTGACTGGAGGGGGGAATCTGTGTGGTGGGGCAGTGTTACCGAGCCCCACAGCCTGGGTGGTTGAGACAACAGACATCTGTGTCTCGTGGTTCTGGACGCGCAAGTCCATGATGAGCATCTTGGCAGGGCTGGTTCCTTCTGAGGCTGGGAGGGAGAACCCGTGCCAGCCTTTCCTTGAGCTGATGACAGCTTGCTGGCAACCTTGGTGTTCCTTGGCTTGTAGAAGCATCACCCCGTCTCTGCCTCCGCCTTCCCGTGGTGTGCTCCCCTGTATGTGACTCTCTCCAAATTTCCCCTTCTCATGAGGACGCCAGTTGTGTGGGGGACCTGATTACCTTGGTGAGACCCCGTTGTCCATGTAAGCTCATGTTCTGTGGTACCAGGCAGTTACGGCTCTAATAGGACTTTTGGGGGGCACAGTTGAACCGGTAACAAGGAGGAATCAAGATCAAGCACAAATGTTTCCATTTGCAAACCTGGGGGTAAGTCTTGAGATGAGTGTCTCCTAAGGCCCAAGGGTCTAGAGCAAAGATTCTCAGGGAGGACCCAATGTCCCCCGAGGCCAAGCACCAGCTGGCAACCCCTGGGCCTGGAGGCTACCTCTCATGTGACTCGCCAGAGCAGGATGGTCATCCCCATTCTACAGAGAAGCACGCTGAGGCCTGGAGAGGTGAGGGCCTGGCCATGGCCAGAGATGACACAGTCCTCACAGTCTGACAACCTGTCAGCCAGCATGAGGGGCAGCCAGTAAGATGGCGGGGAGCAGGATGGGAGCCACAGGGCAGCTTAAGACCGGTAGCTGGAGACACACCAGGGTGGTCAGGAGAGGACAGGAGGCACCCTGTGTGCGAGGCCAGCACAGGGCTTGGGTGGGCCCTCAGTGGGCTGTGGGTGAGGCTGCCACTTACAAAGGGCCTGTGGGGCCCTGGGCACTGTGCTGGGTCTGCTGTGCCATCTCCATGACCTACAAGTACCTGCGAGATGAGCTTCCATATATTCATGTGGTAAATGCCCAAAGTTCACAAAATGAACAGTTCCTAACTGAGGCTGGGAGAAGCAGATCTGATGCCTGAGGCCTCATGGTTAGTAAGACAGCAAGCCAGACTTGAACCCAGGTTTGCCCCACATGGCACTGCCTCTCATCCCTGCTGTGTGGTCAGAGCTGCTGGAACACACCTTGCCTGCAGGCCACAGCTATGAACAGCAAAGGAACCATGAGGAGCAAGGAGGAGAAGTGGTCCCACTTCTTGGAAAGAAGGTCATGCACAGCTTAGGAGGCTGGTCTTGTTAACTGTTGAGTGGGGTCCCCGCCTGGCCTGGCACATGGTCTGTGCACAGGAAGTATGTGCTGAATGGAAGCCCAACAGTGGATGGGGTTGACCCCCAGGAACGTGTGTGGGAAGCTGGTGAGTTCTTCCACATGGACTGCTCTGTTCCAGCATCTGGACCTTTGCACAAATGGTCCTTTGCTCTGGGGTGTCCTTCCCCCCCCACCTGTCTAAGGCACCTCCTCCAGGAAGTCTTCCTCATTCTGCAGATAGAAGTGACTCTTCCTGCCCTGAACTCCCACTGCGCTTTGTTCTTCTTCTCATTTTGGTTAGTCTTCTCATGGTGGCTGTTTGTGGATGGCTGGAGTCCGAGGTTCCCGGGAGGAGAGCTCATTGTCCTACCCCCTTGGTGATCCTGCCGGAGGGCCTGGCACACGGTGGGAGCTCAGTACCTCCATGCCGGCTGACGTTGAAGCAGCAGGGCGCCGGAGGAGCTCGCCCTGTTCCCCACATGCCCCATAGGTGCCAAGCACTCCACCTGCACGATGGGGTGAATCTTCCCGGCAGCCGGTCCTTCTTTATTGAGATGTAGTTCACGTAACATACAGTGAACCGCTTCGCAGTGAATGATTCAGCGCTCGTTAGTGCATTCTCAGTGTTGGGCAACCACCACCTCTCTCTAGTTCCCAAACATTTCCATCTCCCCAGAAGGAAACCCTGTACCCGTTAAGCAGCCGCTCTGCACTCCCTCTTGCTGTGGATTGCACTGTGCCCCCCCAATTCCTATGCTGAGGCCCTAACCCCCAGTGGGGTGGTATTTGGGGGGGGGTGGAGCCTTTGGGGATGATTGGCTTAGAGGTCGTGAGGGTGGTAGAGGTCCCCTGGCATGGGGTTAGTGCCCTTCTAGGAAGAGGAAGAGACGCCAGAGCTTTGTCTCCCTCTGTCACGTGGGGACACGGCGAGGAGGCGGCCATCTGTGAGTCAGGCAGCGAGTCCTCACGGAGAACCCCACCTGTGCACACCTCCGTCTCAGGGACTTCCAGCTTCCAGAATCGTGAGCAAATTGATGTCTGTTGTTTCAGCCGCCCAGTCTGTGGTGTTGAGTTTTAGCAGCTTGAGTGGAGAGATACACCCCTGCTCCCAGACCTGCCAACCGCTGACCTGCTGGTTCCAGGATCAGCCTGTCCTGGGCCATTCGGGTGCGTGGAGTTACACGGTGTGTGTCCTTTTGTGACTGGGTTCTTTTCCTTGGCATAGTGTCCTCAAGGGTCATCCACAGTGTCATGGTGTCAGTTCTTCATTGTTCTTATCCTGGTTGAGTGACCTTCCATTGCGTGAACAGCACACACTTCATTTATCTGTTCATCTGTTGGTGGACATTGGGTTTTTCCTAACTTTCGGCTGCTGTGATACGTTTTCTTTATTTTTTAAAAAAGGATTTTATTTATTTATTTATGAGAGACACAGAGAGAGAGTCAGAGACACAGGCAGAGGGAGAAGCAGGTTCCCTGCAGGGAACCCGATGTGGGACCCCATCCCAGGATCCTGGGGTCACGGCCTGAGCCAAAGGCAGATGCTCAGTCAATCGCTGAGCCACCCAGGCATCCTGAGTTTCTTATCATTTTTGAACCAGGAGCTCTGAATCTTCATTTTGCATTTGGCCTCACGAACTCTGTAGCCAGTCCTTGATGAATCCATCCTGGAGGAGTGACCTCTCTCTTCTGTCCTCACTCAGTAAATGAGATCCAAGTGGCAGTGTGTGGGCCCGAGCAGAGGGGCTGCCTTTCTGCCAGGAGGTGGCCTGCTGCCCCGACCCTGCCTGGGGGATCCTGGGGCCCACCTGCTTGGCCGTCCTCAGCCCAGCATCCGAAGCAGGCAGTGTGAGACTATGCTGAGGCTCTCCCTCTCCCCCTGCCCAGACCCCTCTCTCTGAGGTTTCCGGAGCCGGGGTAATGAAGTGTGCCCTATAAAGCTTCCTGTACACTAATCTGCCTTGAAGAATGGTCCGAGTGGGGTAATTGGCCGCTGACATGGGCAATGATTGTAATGGTCGTTAACCCTCAAAGCTGTGAGCAGGGAGACTGAGCTAATTTGGTATCGTCCGTTGTAAGTTGCAGGTGTCAGGGCGGAAAGAAGAGGCGGGTACCTTGAAGGTAGCAGCATCTCTTCGTGGGTGCCAGCCAAGGTCTCTGCCTGGAGGTGGGGCCTGTGGCGGCTCCGGGTGGACGCCAAGGACAGGTGTGAGGAAGGGACAATGGGGACACGATGATGTCAGCTCAGGCCCTTCTAGTCATGTGACTCCACCCTGAGGACACTGTGACTCCGAAAGTGAGGAAGCTTAGGGACTGGCCTGGGGTCCCCCAGCTGCTATGACAGGGCCAGGCATGAGCCTGTGTCTGATGTGCTGTTTGCAGACGTGCCCGGGAACTCTGGGAACTTTGAGGACCGGCTGATGGCGGTCTGGAGGGGTGCAGAAAGCCTGCAGCTCCTGAGAGGTGGGCAGGGGGATGCTAGAGAGGGGCACCTGGGACTTTGTAACCAGAGCTTGTAGGTTCGGCTCCCGGAGTGTCCACTCGCTTAGCTGAGTGACACTAGGCAAAGCAGGTGACATGTCTGTGCCTTGGCCTCTACATGTGTAGAGCAGACATGGCGGTCCCAGTACCTGGAACCGGGCAGGTGTAATGGACATGGCCTGTACAGCCCAGCGCCTGGCCCGTGAAGGGTGTCCGCGAGCGAGCATTTCCTTCTCCGCTCCATGCTCCTTCTGCAGATGGACTTGACCTACATACATGGCAGTGATCAAAGGCTCAGGGTCCAGTGTCAAATCCCGGAGTGGCTGTTTCTACCTGGGTGACCCTAGGTACATTTCTTAACCTGACTGCCTCAGTTTTCCCACCTGGAAAATAGGACTGATAGCACCTACCTCATCAAGTGGCCTGGAGGACTCAGTGAGCAGAAATGCAGCGTAGGTTGAGTATTCAGTGGAGGCTGCTCTCCTCTTGCAGTGCACCTGCCTTGTCACATCTGTGTCCCACATCTGAGCAGACTGGTCTCATTGGGGGGATTCTGAGGTTTCCAGGTTCAGGGGAAAGTCCAATACCCGCAGCAGGAAAGCGGCAGGCTGGGATCCTCTTAGTGGCCCTCTGTGAAGTACAGGCATGATGTATCTTTCCCGGGTGGTGGTGGGATTGAGGCAGCCTCCAGGGCAGCCACCTACAAGTGGTCATTTCCCTGGGGCCGTGAGTAGTGCGTTGGGGGCCGTGCAGTTTGGACATTGGGTCTTGATCCCCGCTGCCCTGCCCTGTCCCTGCACCAGTCTGCAGTCACGTGGACTTCACCACAGGCCTAGGATCTGAGGTCTCCGGGAGCCATGTCTGCTGAGCCCTGAGTCACTGGGCCCTCAGAGTAGATGTTGAGCATCCTCCAGGACACACAGGATGAGGAGAGCCACAGGACCCCAGGAGGAGGAGGTGGAACATTTATCCCATGGAACATTTTAGAAATGGACGAAAACTGAGCGACCTGCCCAGCACCTCTGGATGGGGTGGCTGGAAGGAAGAGGGTCAGGATTACCATGCTCTTCTGGGGCAGTAAGGACGGGGAGGACAGCTGAGGCAGGTGCTCCTGAGCAGAGCAGTTTGTGTGGTCCCTGCCACCCAGTGGGCCGGGGTGGGGGAGTAGGAGGCTAAGGGCGGAAATGCACCTTTGGTTAGGGAGTCTTCCAGATTGAGCAGCAGGTAAGGAGGAGGCACCATGTTGTATGGGAAGTTGGGTGAACAGGTTTGGGTTCGGAAATGAGGCCAAAATGGCAAAGCTAATAAAACCTCCCACATATGCCTGGATCCCCGCCCCCACGTCCTGACTCATCATTTGTCCTCACAAATTGATGCAGGATTCTTTTCATGAGGAGCCCAAGGGAATTGGAGGTTGGGCCCAGGATTCTGGGAAGTAGAAGGGTTTGGAAGCTGTGCCTTCTAGCTCTGGGGGCCACCTAGACCCCCCAACACGCTGATACTGGGGGAGGTGTACAGCATCCAGCCCCTCAAGTCTTCTTGGGGCCTTCCAAGCTACTCTCAACTTGTGGGGACCTGGGGAGGCCCCACTTGCTCTCCTTTGTGTCTCTGGCAGGGAGAGTGGGCTGTGTGCTGGGACTTCCTTCAGGGATTTGGATGGATTCGGTGGGGATGGGCGGGGATTTTGTCAAATGTCACTCACGTCATGTTGGGGCCTGATTTTCAGGGGAAATATTGGAGCTGTAGAAGCATGTTCCAAAGAGCAGAGTCTGTGGTATTAATTTCTGCTTGGCATCTGTTTTGAAAACTTCACAATGTGTGGCACAGGAAAGACTGAGCTGTGGGGTACTTGTAAGACCAATATAAAGGCTAAAGAACATAGATTAGATATGACATCAGGAAAGCAGAATCTTAACTGCTCTCTACTTAGAACATGCATGCCTGTGTTGGAAGGCACTAGCGGAGCTTTGCCCCAGTAGCCCCATCAATTGATAGCAGCCTCCAACGACAGACGGTGATGTGGGGGGAGGGGGGTCTCGCCAGGCCACCCCATCCAATGCTCTGTCCAGGATGATTTGATGGAACAGCTGAGCACTGCTCCAGTAATGCTGCTGGCCAGCGGCATGATCTTAGGCTAGTCCCAAGACCTCTCCAAGTCTCCGTGTCCCATCTGTGAGCTGTAATGACCCTAAAAACCTCTGACTGTTTGTTTTCTGTTTAAAGCCTTCAAATGATGGCTTGTTGCTCTGGAGGTGGAGCTCAGCACACTGATAGCACAAGATCTTTGGTGGCCCTCTACCAGTGGCAGAGCCGGCCTTCTGCCTCACCCCATGCCTCCAAGTCCCCCATCCTCTCCTGTGTCTGAACTCTTACTGTGTTTGGTCCTTCGGCCTGGAAACACATTCTTTCCCTTTCTTCTTCATCTTCATCCTGATATCTTTTCTCTGGCCAATTCTTTTCTCTTTTTTATTTTCAAAGTCAGTCTAGCTAAAGGTGTAACATTGCTGTTTTCTCAAAGAACAAATTTTCTGTTTAATTGATTTTTCTCTATTATTTTTCTGTTTTCTATTTTATTTATTTCTGCTTTGTTCTTTATTATTTCCTTCCTTCTATTTACTTTGGGTTTGATATGCTCTCCTTTCTCTAGCTTCTTGAGACAGAGCTTAGATGATTTTAGGTCTTTCTTTCTTCCTAATATAAGCACTTAAAGCTATAAATTACCCTCTTCACACTGCTTTAGTTACATTCCATACATTATGATATGTTGTGTTTCATCTTCATTTAATTCAAGTTCTTTTTTAATTTACCTTTGTTATTTCTTTGATCCATGGGTTATTTAGAAATGCATTGTTTGTTTTTCAAATATTTGAGAGTTTTCCAAATTTTTTCTCTGTTACGACCTCTAATTTAGCTCTGTTGTGGTCAGAGAGCATATTTTGTATGATTTCAACTCTTTTATACTTGTTGACATTTGTTGTACAGCTTAGCATGTGATCTATCCTGAAGAATGTTCCTCGTATCCTGGAAAATAATGTGTTTTCTATCTTTGTTAAGTGGAGGGTTCTATAAATGTCATTTATGTCAAGTTGGTTGAGAATGCTGCTGAGGTCTTCTGTACCCTTACTGATCTCCTGTCTAGTTCTTCCAACCATTATTGAGAGTAGGGCATTGAAATCCCCAACTGTAATTTTTGAATCATCTTTTTTTCTTTCCTTTTAGTTTTGTCAGTTTGCTTTATGTATTTTGGGCTGTGTTGTTAGGTGCATATACATTTATACTTGTTATATCTTCCTGAAGGATTGACTCTCCTCTTCTGTTAGCCTCACTTCACTGTCCCTTCTTCAGGGAGGTCTTCCCAGATCTCAGATGGCATTAGTTTTTCTTGTCATGAGTTCCTATGACTTCTTGTATTTTCTGCATCATCACATCCGTCAAACTGTATTATAACTGCTTGTGAGTTGCATGAGACCAGGGATCACATCAAACCTCCTCAGCTCATCATACCCAACACCTAACACAGAGCTTGCACAGAGTAGTAGGTGTTCTGTCCATATTTGTTGATTGAATGCAAAAGATCATGTCTATGAGGAATATTATATTAGTATTGGTTATTATTATTCTTGTCATATGTCATTGTCTTTATCCACAAACATTTAAAAAAAAAAGTGTGGTGCTTGAGGACAGCTTTGACCCAGCCCAGCCAGGTGCCACATAAATGCTTCTTGAACAGAATTGAATTAGGATAAGGCCTTTTCCCTGAGGGAAGAGTCAGGGCAGCTTTTGCAGGTCTTCCCTGTTAGGGACCACTCAGGGTCATCTGTCTGAGGTGGCATCTGCCCTGATTTCCCCTACTCTTTGGGTTTGGTTTGATATTGGCTTATCTATTGGTGTTGTCCATCTGGTTCTTCATATGTGATGTCCTTAGCAATCCTGGATCCATTTACAATGGGCTTCTCATGTGCCAACTATTGAGGATGTGATGATGAACAAGAATAAAAAGCACCTACTATGTGCCAGGCATTATATTGGGGCATCTATATACCTGTTTCAGCCTTGCAACAATCCAGTTGAGGTAGGGATTCCCATAGCCCTTTACAGATGAAGAACTCAGGGACCAGGGAGGTTCAGTATTTTGCCCACAGTCACATAGCACATAAGTGCAGAGCTAAAAAAATTCATCTGAGTGGTTCCAAATCCCATGGTTATTCCCACTCCTCCCTTCTCCCTTGAGAGGTGAGGAGTGCCACTTGGATTCTGTGGGTATATGTGGACACTTTCCTCCCAGTTAAATACCATGTGTTTAAACCACAGCATCTAAAACGGAGATGAAAAATCATGTAGTAACTACATTTTTAGGCAAATTAACCTTGATAAGATCTTTAATGTCATGTATTAGACTATTTTCCCTTAGTAATGCATTAAAACTGTCAAACCTGATATGATCGCACAATTAATGAGATTACACATGATGTAAATTTCAATTCATTATTACAGTGTCTGTGCTAATAGGCTTGCGATCAACACCCAGAAACCATGCTAGTTCAAAAGGACAACTTTTCGTGAATCCCATGAAATGAACAGGCAGAGGCAGCCACAGTTCTGACAACTGATGGGAGGATGGTTTCTGCAGCTAGCTAACGATTGACTCAGATTATCCACAGAGATGGAGTTAATTGACAGAGTTGTTTGTGCTGGGCCAGGGAGCTGGAGGAGCTGGCAAGAGATGAGCCACCGTGTGGATGCCCCCCAGGGGTTCCTTGGGAATTCCTGGGGAAATTACACACCATCAAGTGCACGTCCTTCAGACACCTCATTCTTCCAGGGCCACTCGCTGGCTTTCTCGCAGGAATTAGGAAGCTGGAGTTCATTCAGAGAAAGCCAATTGTGGGAGGAAATCTTCCGTGAACTTGAGGAATAATAAAAATAACTCATATTTCTTGAGTTCCTCCAATATGTCAGGCACTGTCATTAGATGCCTGTTCTAATAACAGGCATGTCAAGTGTTCATTTATTCAGCTCTCCTGACGGCCTGGCTTCCACCATCAACCCCCACTTCACAGATGGTGAAACTGAGGCTCCCAGATGCTGGGGAGCTGGGCCAAAGCCACATGTCTGGCTGAGGGTGGATTGCAATCCCATGTTTTCCCCTGTTGTCTCCTCTTTTTTTTGCTATGGGAAAGTGAGCTCTCATACGAGGGAACTCACACTGTGGGAAATCCATCTGGAATCTCCTTGCTTCTAGACAGACTGATATAGAGACATTCCCACCCCCTATGTGCCTGGCATGTATCAGCCGTCCCAAAGGGGAAATCCAGTTTCATGGAACCACCTACATTATGTGCCAGTTCCTCCGCTGGGTGCTCAAAACACAGTCCATACTCAGTCCTCCCCACACACTTCCGAGGTGGGCAGGTACGCGAGGACGGGGAGGCCAAGGGCAGGGCTGCTGCCTGGAGTTGCTGGGAGCTGGGCTCCAGCCTGTCTCCATCCAGCACTCTGACACCACCCTCCAACCCCGTGCCAAGGGCCACTCTGCTCCCATGACCCTTCTGGGCCGGTGTAGGTCATCGCAGTGGATGTCTCAGCATCTCCCCTTTAAATATCTTCAATGGATATTGCAAACCCACAGCAGGTCCCTCTCCCTTCCCCATACATATTTTATAAACACCTCATTGTTTTCTTGGGTGCCCTGGCAGCAGTGTCATCCACATCCTTCCGTCCTGCCTCTGTGAACATGTCCTCTGCTGCTGGAGCACCAGCCAGGGATCGGGTGCTGCGGCCCCACTGGGGAGAGGTGGGGAGGTAGAGTGTGCGAAGGCTGTGATGTGCAGGACAGGGGTGTGGAGGTGTGCTAGCCCCCACCGGGGCAGAGGGGACTGGGGAATAGGCCTCAGACCAGATGCATATGAGGGCCACTCTGTGGGCGGCTTTGAAAACGCATCTACACCTGGGCCCGGCCTTTTGGCAGTGCTCCTTAGTGGACCCCGTATGAGGGCTGGAACGACCAGCCTGGACTTTTCCTGGTGGTTCCTTTAGGGCTGTGAGTGAGCATCGCCCTGAGGGCAGCAACAGCAGCTCTGAGCTCTGTAGCTCGGACGTATGTTTCTAGCAAGGTGGGTGCTGCCCTCTGGCTCCCCTTCAATCTCCTGTAGGAGCCGGGATTCTCCTTTACACTGGACCCCACCAGCACCCAGAAATAGCTGGCAAGTGTTACAAGCGGGAAGATGAGTGCCTGAACCAGAGGTCATGTCTGATGCTGGCAAAAGTGCAAGGGAAAGGATATTTTTGTGCATTTTTTCTGCAGTGCTGTACACGGACACAGTCTGTCTTGTTTTAAGAAGTGCATTTGTTCTGTGACTGAAGAATCCCACTCTGGGAATTTCTCTGAAGCCAGCACATCATGTGCAGCAGGAAGACACTCCGCTCCAAGAGGGTGGTGGCGGTGTGGTCGGCTGTGGGGCTGTCATCAGGTCAGCCAGGTGACTTCTCATTATGACCCAAGTTAAAGAATTTCAAGTGATCATTTTCAAGACCACACAATGAAGAAAAGAGCTTAATGGTATGTGGGCAGCGAGGCGCGCCTCAGCAGGGCGTCAGATGCCACGCTTTGGGGATTTTCACCACGGCCACCCGGTGGCCCTTCTCTCCTCCCTTACTAATAAGATTCTTGGTCACAATTGTGTTTTAACTTGCCTCTGGATAATTCACTGCGTAATGGCTCACCTGCCCGGTAGCATCTGGCTCCTTTGAACCTCTCCAGGGGTGGGCTCCCTCCTTGCGTGTTTGCTGTCTACAACTTCTGTTCCTTGCACTCCTCTGAACACCAGGGCCCATGGGGCACATCTTCCCTTGCTGCAGAGTCTGAGGGGGCACTGGTGTGGGATCCCAGGGGCCAGGAGCAGGGCCGCAGTGCTCTGGAGCCGCCTGTGGGCCAAGTGGGGGTGATGTTTGCAAGTTGGGGTGCCCACGTTGTCTCACTGTGCTCGCTGGCCACTCGGGCCTGGCTGCCAGCAGGTGTGGGGGGAGTGCTGACTGTGTGGGGCTCTCCCCCAGCCCCTTGCCTGTGCTGACGTTGCTGGGTGGGCCATCCACAGGGTGTCACCTGCCCTCTGCTGCCAGTCCCTGTCACCACAGTGTACTGTGAGCGCGGGTGGGGGGCGTGTCTTTGCGGTTTCCTGCCGGGCCTTTGGGCCTCCACATGCCAGGGACCTGCTCGGTGTGCAGCCTGCTTATGAGCCGGGCGTCGTGGTAGGTTCTCATCGGGTCAGTCATGGCAGCCTTGGACTGTTTTCTCTGTCCCCTTCCCTCGCCCCCACCCTCACAGCTGGCACTCTCCCCTCTTCACCTCCTTCCATCGCGTTCCACCCACCCTCCATCATCTGTCACTCTCTGCCTCCCGCTGCCCCTCCCTGCCCCTATCTCCCTCCCCCGTGTTCTTTCCCTCTCTTCTTTCCTTCAGTCTTTGGCTTATTGGTCTCTTTTCCTTTGTTAAGTGGGGTCTGGACGCTAGTTCTCTGGTCTAGGCCCTTGCTGAGGGAGCTTCTATGGGGGTCACAGAGGAAGGGACAGGTCACGCCCTTCTAAAATGTCAGAGTTCCCTGCTCATCCTCCCATCTCTCTTCTCTCCCATCCACTCACCTACTTAGCCACCTATCCAACTCACCCCTCCATCCTGTCACCCACCCATCCACCTACCCATCCATCCATTACCCACCCACCTACCCTCCTGCCCATCTACCGATTCACCCATCTACCTATCCACTTACCCACTCATCATCTTTCCATCCATCCATCTAGTCATCCACACTCCTACCCATCCACCCACCCACTCTCCTACCCATCCACCCATTCACCCATCTGTCTATTCACACACCCACTTATCCATCCATCCATCCATCCATCCATCCATCCATCCATCCATCCAGTCATCTACTCTCCTACCCACCCACCCACCCACCCACAAATGCACCCAGCCATGCACCCAGCCTTTACTAAGCTTTCCCTGTATTAGGTGCTTGGTACACAGTGATAGACCAGTCAAGTGGAGTTGGTTGCTTCCTTTTTTGGCTCCATGAACCCTTCTCTGTATCCACATGTCACAGTCCTAACTACTCTGAACTGTGAAATTTTTTGTGCTGCTCTGTCTCCCTCACCAGACTATGAATGCTCCTAGAGCTTGGACCAGGTCTTATTTATGTCCTTGCCCCCAGCTCCTAGTGCAGAGCTACCCAGTGTATCACAGGCTTTCAATGGATTCTAGTTTGAATGAAGCAATGATCTGGTCTTGTAAATGAGGATGTCAGTGTGGATGTAGTGGGCCTTCACCAGGGCCTCAGAGCAGGTTTGGGGTGGGGCCAGGGCTCACCTTGGCTCCTTGAATCCCATTCTAGGGATTTTTTCTGCATCTTGCTATCTCTTACCTTGCGAGCTGGGGACGGGGCATGTGTTGGGAGGAATCTTTCTTGGGCCTGGTCTCTGGGGAGAAAGCCAGTGGGCTGGGCTCCCAGCAGGTGTCCGGTAGGCTCTGGAGGGTGAGCCGGAAGGTGGCGCTGGCACGTGTGCACTGGTGTCTGGCTGCATGAGCATTCATGAGGCCTGGACAGGTAAGCTCGAAGGATTCACCCCTGCCCCCATCCTAGGGTCAGGAAGGCAAGTCTGAGGGATCAGATGACACAGAGGACCGGGATGGACAGCCTCATGGGCCAGGGGTTCTGTGCATTTTGAAAATAGAACCTTGGTGAAGTCAGAGCCTTTGTCATCCTGGGCTGAGCACGGGACTGATCACCCTGTAGGCTGGACCTTGGACTGTGACATCCTTTTCCAGGTTTGGTAACTGAGGCTTAGGGTGGCAGGAGGCAGGGTGTCTTGCTCCAGTAGTTGTGTTCAAAGCCACACCTCCCTGACTCTGGAATGCTTTACTCCGTCACCATGGAAGGATGGCTGCTGGGAGTGAGAGCCGTTGTCTGCAGTGGGTGGAGATGGCGGAGCCACCCTGAGAGGTGGGAGCTGGGAGCAGGGGGCCCAGAGGGTGGGTGCCACTGTCAGCAAGGTGGTCACCTAGTCATGTCCACGGGGCAGTTCCTGAGGGTGTGCTGGAGCAGGGCTGGGACAGTGCCTGGGGTGACCGCCAGCTAGGACGGCAAGGTGGGGAGTGTCTCCTGGCGGGGCAGTGGTGCAGGTGCCAGCACCCTGGGGGGCTGCTGGGGTTTTCCCAGGGCCCAGAGGGAACACCACCGCCAACCTCGGCTCTACTGTGACCTCCCAGGAGGGTGGGCTCTCCACTGCAGACAGGGTTGGAACCCGGGGTGGGGGCACATCAGCCTGGCATACGGGTGTCTGTGTGCAGGATCTGGAGGGGCCTGGGGGTGGCGTGTGCTGTGGGTTCCGCCACGACTGTGCAGTGCCTGGCACAAGACCCTGCTCAGTCAATGGTGTAGGATTCGGATGCCAGTTCCACTCCATGCTCCCTGCCTGGGCACCATCCTGAGATGTCCTCACCGGACCTGATCCTTCTGGTGAGACCAGGTCCCCAGGGACAGCTTTGGGACAGCAGCCCTGCAGCACCATTTCCCCCGTGGGTTGAGACCGTGGGCTGGCTGCGAGCAGCGGAGACTAAGAAAGGCTTGCTCTTTCCTCTGCTTTGGGCATTCAAAGGCTGACCCTTGCTGTCGTTTTTTTTTTTTTTAAGATTTTTTTATTTATTCATGATATACAGAGAGAGAGAGAGAGACAGAGAGACAGAGAGAGAGAGGCAGACGGAGAAGCAGGCTCCATGCAGGAAGCCTGATGTGGGACTCGATCCCAGGTCTCCAGGATCACACCCTGGGCCAAAGGCCGGCGCTAAACTGCTGAGCCACCCAGGGATCCCCCCTTGCTGTCGTTTTAACAGAACTTTGGGTAATGAATTTTTTTATTAGCATGGAGGCCCGGTGGTTGGTGAGGGTCTGCTCAGGGGAAGCCTAGTGATTTCAAAGATCCATATTTGCCACCCAGGGAAGCTGATCACAGTGGCTCCCTGCCATGCACACAGGTCTTAGCTGAAGCCTGGCCCTCTCTGTCCACTGCTGGAAGGTACAGCTTCGAGTGTCCATGCCTCCTCTTTCCAGCTGACAGCAAGGGTCTAGGCCCTGGCTTTGTGCCCCATTAGGCCCCTAGTTCTGTTTTATTCTGTGCACGGGCCCTGCACTGCGGCATTGCAATGACCTTGGGCAAAGCCCTGATCTTGCACAGCCTGCCCTGTGTCCAGAGTCCCTCAGGCACTGGAGGGCAGGCCACAGTGGCTGGACAGGGCCGGGCCGAAGAGCGGGGAGAGCTTGGCCACCCTGGAGGCTAGGGGAGGCAGCCAGAGGCCACACACATGTCTTGGCTGGAGGGTAGACCTTGGACCTCTCACCCATGATAAAAGCAAGGCCTGACTTCTAGTCCTGTAACTTCCACAGAGGCACCAAGGACATTTTTACAAACCAGAGCAGGGACGAAACATGCACCAATTAGATAAGAAAGTGGGCCTAACGTGGGTTGCAAATCAAGTGAACCTGCGGGTGAAGGACTTGGGGTGGGGGGTATGGGCAGACAGGGCTAGGAGGCCCCATGGAAGCTGGGGCCACGTGGGAAAGGTCAACTCCAAAGTAGGCACGAACTGAATTTGACCTCGTGAGTTGGACCAGCATCCGTCTCCTCCGTTAGTGGGCCAGGGGTGATGTTTGGCGCATCTCCGAGTTCCTGACACGGGCCGTGGCTTTCATCAATGCTTTGTTTATCCAGATATCATCTCATGTTTCCAAACACTATCAAGTGATTAGAAAAACACAAACGTACAGAGGAAAAAACAACCCACACTTTACTGACAACACTCAATCTGTTCAATTTATCCGTCCAGCGAATGATGTTTTTGTTTGTGGAGCTTTGGAATCGAGATGGAACCCTGGGCTTGGTTCCTGAGCTGGGGACCCCTGAGCCTCCTCACTTCCCCTGCCCCTCCCCAGAAGGACCTTCCCATTAATCCCTTTGTGCCCCCTGGCTTTGTCGTGACCCCAGCCCTCCCTCAGCCTCAGGACACATCCCTCTGGCTCAGGGCAGTCTTGGGACTCTGCTCCACAATCTGTGTCAGTCAGAGGAGGTTCATTGCTATAACAAAACTCTTGCCCAAATTAATGGCTTGACCCTATAAATGCTTACTTTTTTGTTCATGCAGCCACCAAAGTTGCTGGTTCTGGTGGTGTGGGTCTGCTGTAGGCCGTGACCTGGGGACCCAGGTGCCCGCCTGCACGTGGTGGCTTTGCCACCTCCTCTGGCCACCTCCTCTGGGTCCTTCATTTCCTCTGTGTGGGTGGGAACCACAGAGCACAGGCCTGTGGGGTTCGGAACAAGGGAGTAAGGGACCAAAGGGATAGTAGCTGTGAGACTGAGGGCTGTGCTCTCAGAGTGTGTGGAGCTTCAGGCTAAATGTTGAAAATATGAACTCCACAGTACAGGAAAGCCACCATCCTGTCAGTCTAGGGGAAAAGGAAATGGCCTTTGGTGAACACCTTGCATTTCTTTGCTCCTAGTCAGCTCTTACCTGGAAGAGATAAAAAAATCCAGGGGTTTTGGGCTTCTAGGTTGAGCAGTAGGCCAGCCCACAGGAGGCAAAGCTTCCTTTGCTGGGATCCCTCCTTGCCCCACCCACCACGTGACCTTGCTTTCTTCCCCATCCCCTGATTTCTTGGCTCCAGCCACTTTGGCCTTCTTTCCATCCATGGAGCTGGCCAAGCTTGTTGCTGCCTCAGTACCTTTGCATTGACTTTCTCGTGCTCAGAACTAGTCTTCACAGGGCTGACTCCTTCCTGCAGGTCTTGACTGTCTCCTCCTCACAGAATGCCTTTCTTGCCAGACAACCTAAAGCAAGTCTGGCCTGTCCCCTGGCCCTTGGGCCACTCACCCAGCAGGACTCTCCCTTTCTCTACTATGTCTCTCCACCGTGGCTGTTCTCCATCCGACACAGTACACACTGCTCTTTTATTTGGTTTGTTTTCTGTTAGGCCCCTGCCTTAGTCTGCTCAGGCTGCTGTAACAAAATATCACACAGATCTGGGACTTAAACAACAGACATTTATTTCTTACAGTTCGGGAAGACTGATACGAAGGTGTTGGCAGATTTCCCTCTTTCTGGCTCAAGAACAGCTACCTTCTGCTGCGTGCTCACTGCTTACGTAGCCTTTCCTCATTGCAGGGAGACAGCTCTGCCTTCCTCTTCTTCCTCTTCCTAGAAGGCTGCTCGTGGGCCCCGCCTTTATGACGTCATCGAGACCCACTCCTCTCCCAGGAGTCCCACCCCTTAATACCCTCACAGTGGGTGGGTTGGTGGGTGGGGGGCTGGCTTCAACCTAGCAGCCCCTTCTTTGCACACGATGATGATGAAAAATCCACAAGGCGAGGGATTGTGTCTGTCCTGTTCAGAGCTACGTGTCTAGGGACTCACGTGGCACCTGGCACATAGTGGTCCCGCCTGGATACTTGCTGAACAAGCGAACACATCCATGAGTGTGTGATCCCAGGATTTCTGAAGAGGCCTCTAGATTTGTCCTGGTGATGGGCCCAGGTTCATCCGGGAGGTGACTGGCCAGCCACCTGCTCTGCCCCGACACGTGCCAGGTGCTTTATATCCATCACCACGTCTGTTCTTTCTGGAGAACCAAGAAGGCAGCTGAGCCCCATGCAGAGGTGAGGGGGATCCCTCCCTCCACTCTGGGAGTGGGCTGGCCCAGAGCTTGTGGCTGAGCTCCCTCTTCCTCGACCTGGGGCGACCCCCTGTGTCCTTCGTCCACATGGGCCTTTCCAGCCGTGTGTCTCTGACTACCTGCCCCTGGGACTTGAGCAGGTGCCACATCCAGCCTGCTTCAGGGCTCAGCCTTTGCTCTTTTATTTGAAAGAGTCTAATTAAACACTATAAAATACGACCATCTTGGCATGACGACTGGTTCCTAAGCCCAGCTGTGAAACTTTGGATGGTGCGATGAGGGGAGGGAGCAGATAAGAGACTCACACGTCCTGGAAGCCTGTCTCAAACTTCAGCTGGTGGTTGTGTTGGCGAGAGCGCCCTGAGTAGCTATCAGAGCCGTCTGGGTCTGGCCCGTGCCCAGCTCTGGGGGTGGGACATTGGCTAAGGAACGGAATTTGAGGAGGTGCTAATTACACACCTAGAGTGCTAATAATCTCTAATCTCAGCAGTGCTAATTGAGTGATAATTTCATCCTTTCAAGGTGACTTAGCCTTTCAGAGGCTCGGGGATTTTAGGAAGATTATGTGAGATAGTACAGCTCTGTTGGGGAAAATGGAAATAAGAATCCTTGCTTGGTCTGGGAGGAGAGGTTTAACTTTGGCATGATGCCTAACGTGGTCACTTAGCTCCAGGCCCGGCTGGGGGGAGGGGCATGGATTCCTCCTTGAATCCCAGCGCTGTGGGCCCCCTCCGAGCCGCCCTTCCTCTGCGGGTGGGGACAGGACCTCTCCCAGTCAGTGCTTTATGCAAGCATTGGCTCCAGGTGAAGACTGGCGGCATGTGCTTCCTCTGGTTGGGCATCATTTACGGGTGAGCCCCTCGGGATTCTGTTCTTCTATATGAGGGAGCCCTTAGTGGGTGGCTCAGTGGGTTCTCCCGTTTTCTAGGAGGAGCATGAGCAGGCTGGGATTCCCTGGGCAGGTCAGAGAGGAAGCCCAGTAGCTCTCACTGGCGGGGAATGGATGTGTTCTCTCTGGAAGAGCTCCAGAGACAAGGTTTCCTAGCAGCAGGTCTGTCAGGCGGGGATGGTGATAGCACGGGGCAGGGGGCAGGCTGATGTGACCTGGTAAAGGGGGAGGGTCACTGATGGGCATTTATGAAGCACCTGTTGAATCAAACAGCCACCTGGTGTACGGCATCTCTGATCCTTCTAGTAGCTCCCTCTGTCGATACTGGTTTGACCCTTCACCCCGTTTTGCAGTTGAGTCATGATCCTCATTATGGTTCAGATTGGTCCCTTTTCACAGATGAGAAGACTGAGATGCAGAGTAATTGGCCAGCTTCCCCCCAACCTGCTCCACCCCAGTAAGCTCCTGAGGCCGTGTTCTTCCTCCTTTTGTGGTTGACTCTCATTTTAATTTAACTATTTTTTAAAAAAATTTATTTATTTATTCATGAGAGACACACAGAGAGAGGCAGAGACACAGGCAGAGGGAGAAGCAGGCTCCTCGCAGGGAGCCCAATGCGAGACTCGATCCTAGGACTCCAAGACCACGACCTGCAAACGCAGATGCTCAACCACCGAACCACCCAGGTGCCCCTTGTTTTAATTTGAAACCATTTGCTTTGAAGTATGACGCCTGTAAACCAATCTGCGTGGGCTCACACCCTCTCAGAGCCGCCTGTGTTTGTGGAGCTGCGATGTGATTTCAGTCTGGTCGTCAGCAGAGGGGTAAGGGAAGCTCGAAGATGGTGAAATTAATTTTTCTAGAAGGATATTCTGAAACATACGGAGGTTTCCTTCATGGCCCCCAGGATAGCCAGTTTTTGTGGTTATCTGATGGGCACTAGGAAGGATGGTTTGTTTTGCTCTAAGTCATAAGTTAATGGTGTGTTTTTAATAATATTGTTTAGGTCTTTGGGGTCCTTTGGTAGTTTCTCATTTTTTCATCCATCAAGAACTATAAGCAGGAAGTTACAAGGTCCCCTACCTCCCATCACCCATAGTTTCCGTTTGATGTATGTTGGTGCTGCCGTTCGGTGACAGTATATTCATAATCGTTGTCCCTTCCCTATGAGTCATACTATTAGCACCTACGCTGCACCTACCGAGAAGCGTGCTAGGTGCTGGGCTCGGGGAGTATTTTCCGGGTGTGGAAGCAGTAGGTGATGTCTGCAGAGCATCTGGAAAAAAACAAAGGCACACAGAACAAAACAAGATAGGTACATCTGTGTCTTGGCTGCATTGTCACAGGTCCGCCAAAGCAGGCGGCCCGGGAGTAGGTGCCTCCTTGCCTTATGCAGCAGGAGGATGCATCTGAGATTTGGAGGGGAGGTAAAGTGGCTTTTTCAAACTCAGGAGCCAGGAGGTGGCAGTGTGACGGGGGCGGGGGGAGGTAGTGAGGTCTCAGGTGGGTCTTTGGCTGAGGACTTTGTAGGTTTAAGCATGGGGTGGGATGGGGGCTCTGGGACTGGTGTGTCCAAGCACGAGTGAGGCCCTGACCGGGGACTTGGCCTTGTTCCAACCATAAAGGATCACCCCACTCATTAGGCCAGGAGTCCTCACGCCTAGTCCATGCAGGCAGGGAGGCTGCAAAGCAGTGGCCTGCAGGCCACCTCTGAGCTGCAGCAACACTGTGTCACCCCCTGAGCTTTGAATGTTTGGGAATAAGATACTTCATCAGTTTGCTAGGGCAGCTTAAACCATAGACAGTGTTGTCTCCCAGTTCTGGAGGCCTGTCTGAGATCTGGGTGTGGGCAGGGTGATTCCCCCGACGTTCCCCAGGAACCACAATGGAGGCCAGGACCTAGGCCTCTCTGCTGGCTTGTAGACCGCCGTCTTCTCCCTACACCCTTATACCCGGTGTCCCCTCTGGGCCTGTCTCTTTCTCTTCACATGGTGCACTTTTTGTAGGGACACCTGCCAGCCTGGATCAGGGCTCAACCCACACCAGTGTCCCCTCCTCAGAACTGAGTACAACCTCAATGACCCTACTGCCAAGTAAGGTCACGTTCCAAGGTCAGTGTGTGTGAGGTGTTAGGACACCAACATGTGAATTTTGGGGGAGGTGAAATTCAACCCATAATAATTAACCAACTGTCACAAAGTGTTGGAGACTCTCAGACACTCATGAAATCCTGAAAGTTCCAACCACATTGAGCACGATCATAGTGCTGTCACTGGGCTTGCCACACATCACGGTGACCCCGGGGCACTGGCTGAAGGCACCAGCTCTGGGGTCTGACACGTCCCGGTCCAGATCCCGATGGACCCATGTCGCCACCAGGTGACCTCCAGTGAGTCACAGAAGCTCCTAGAGGCTCCATGCGGTGTGGGTGAAATTCTCGTGACCCTCACTCATGGCTGGTGCTGGGGTCACGTGAGCTGGTGCTGGGCGAGCATGTGGTTGTGTGCACAACCTCATGCGGGCTCAGTGGGCCCACTTTGTCATCGACACTAGCAGTGTGCCCAGTGCCCAGGGTGGGGACAGAGAATTGGGGAGCCAGGCTTGCGCTCAGGACGTCCCACGGAAGAGTCCTTTTTTGCAAGTGCACATGTGGAAGCTTCTCCACCAAGATATTTTATCTGACAGTTGCCTGTGTTCACAAACGGCAGACTCTGCAATGCCAGGTAATTTATTTTTAAGGAAAACCGCTCAGGAAATGTGCTCAGGGACACTGCTGTTTGTTTAATTGGCTTTGTGTACGCAGGGGCCGTGGCAGGATCTAAAAATACCCAGGC
This sequence comes from Canis lupus familiaris, assembly GCF_011100685.1. NCBI lineage: Eukaryota > Metazoa > Chordata > Mammalia > Carnivora > Canidae > Canis > Canis lupus. The sequence goes on from NC_049224.1 coordinate 59,898,634, forward strand.
CGAGGCCCTCGGCGGCGCTCCCACATCGGAAGGACCCGCAAGCTCCTTGAGCCCAGAGATCTCAGCAGCCGCCAGAAGATGCATCCCTCTCTGACCTTTGCCAGCTGCTGTTAGAGCATCATTCTGTGTGAATGAATTTCTTTTTCCGCTGAATGTATTCCGTTCGATGGCTGTAGGCATTAATGTAGCTGGGATTAAAATCAGGTCAACAGCATTGAAAATAAATATCCCTTTAACCTGAGGAATACGGATGGACCACCACTGGGCCAGCTGGGGCCAGAGGTGGCTCTTCTGAGGTCAAGAGGGTGTCCCTGGGTGACTGTGCCGCAGGAGGGGAGTGAGGCCCGGCCGGGGAGGGCCTGCCGTGGAGCTAGCAAGCACTCGAGCGGAGTGCGAGTTGCAGTGACTGTCACTCTGAGAGCTTCTGGAACAGCCAGTGAATTAAAACGATTACAGGCGCTAGTTTATAACTAATGCCCCATGAGGTGGTTAATTATCTTTTTAATATTCTTACCACTGATTGAACATGAAATACCACGGATCTGCTGCCCATTTGCCTAACAGAATGCGAGGCTTTTTTTTTTTTTTTTTGCATTGTAGTTACCTGATTCTCACTGTGGATGAGGGACCAGGCTCAGAGAGGTGAGGTGACACAGCAAGATAACAGCAGGAGGAGGATTCCAGCCCTTTCTCCTGGGTGGTCCCATGGACAACCCCCTCCCCCTCCCCCGGTGAGGCAGGTGCATCCCAGGGTGGCTCTCTCTTTCGGTTCCAGCCAGGCTGGGGATTGTGCAGGGTCACCTGCATCCTTTCCCCCAGGACAGCGTGGGGGCCCGCGGCACCCCCCAGACACCAGCAGAGGGCAAGCCCCACCCTGAAGGGCCCCAGGTGTGGTCTGATCAGGCCCAAGGGAGCAAGCCTGTCCCTCCTTCTAGCATCACCACACCCTCGGGTGATGGCTTCCTCCCCAGGATGCCCCAGGGTGTGACCTCTCAGACCAGCTGATGGCTGACCTGTTCTCATATCCACAACAGGGCCCTTGGCTGGCACCTGGACCGATCTAGCATCCTTGTGGGATCAGCTGTGGCTCTAACCTGCCTGGGTAGATGAGTCCTGAGGCCCCTCCCATATGGTGGGCACAGGCCCTCTGTAGGCTTCTGAGGCCTGATGGATGGCCCACAGCCCGTGGACAGTATAGTGCAGCCTGTGCCACGAGCAGCTGTCCTGCATCCTGGAGGGCCGGGTGTCTAGGCGGGTACGAGCCACCCTGTAGGAGCAACACAGCAGCTGGCCTTTTGCTCAGGGGACCGTCTGTAGCCCTGTGGGAGGGACTCCTGCTACTTGGCCACTGGGTGGATGGGACACCGAAATGTATCTTGTCTGATGTGTCCAGCAAGAGTTTCGGCAAAGGGTCTCCAGCCTTGATATCGCTGGTGGGTGGGGGGGCTGGAGGCAGACACCCGTGGGGGTCTGTAGGTATGTGGCCATCAGGAATTGGGGCCAGACACTCCCCTCTGGAACCTAACGGCAAGCATGCGTTTCGTGAACTGCATGCAGGTTATAAAAACAGCAAAAAGAGAAAAGAGATGAAAAATCTTTGAGGCTCCTTCCTAGGTGACACTGCTATTTCCATTTGAAGATGAGGAATTTGAGGCTCAGAGAAGTTAAGTGGTTTCCCCAAGGTCACCCAGCCAATGAGTGACGGATGGAGGAGAGCCTGCAGCTGAGGTGAGGTGGCGGGGGTGAGCTCAGGTGTGTGTGGCTTTGGCGCCCCTGCCTGCTCAGTCCCTGAGGCTGTGTTTATTTTGGGTCCTGCCCTTGAGCGCCAAGTGGCAGATCCAAGGGTCCCCTGGGCCACGTGGCCAGGAATCCACGGGAATACTGAGTTCCATTTTGTTAATCTGGTGCATACTCTCCTGCTTCTTCCCTCCCTCCAAGGCAGTGCTTGGTGTGATGGATTTTTGGGGAGCTGGTCTGGTGCAAGGAGCCACATGGTGGACAAAGACGGCAGAGACGTGGAGACCGATTTGGGCCTCCGTGGCCACAGCTCAGGCCCAGGGCAGGTTCTATGGACACAGTTCCTGTGGCATCTGATGCAATAGACGCTGATGGCCACTCAGCCCGTGGTCCCCTGATGCGCTTCAGAGGGCACCGTTTGTTCTTGGTGGACACTGATGGTCTCCTGAACAGCCCAGAAGCTCTGTTTTAAACTCATCCCATTATTTCACTGGGAATTAATGGTGAGCTCAGGAGACTGTTCTTTCTGGATTCGGATGTGTCCTCTTTGTTTTAAAAAAATGGGAATGGTTACCCCTCTCTGGGCCCCAGCAGCCACCCCCCCACCAACCTCACTGGAAGTGTGTGGTGGCCTGCAGGACCAGCCAGAGCCACTGAGACTCCCGGAGCACCTGATTTTGGACCGAGAGCCCAGAGGCTTAGTGTCCCCATCTGAGAAATGGGTCTACCAGCGACTACCTCAGGATGGACAGTGAGCCTTCAGTGAGTCTGGGGAAGGGACAATTCACAGATGTGTGTTCTCTGCCAGCAGCCCCGTCTCCCTGTTCCTGACGTGGTTCGCCGTGACTCCTCGGCGCTGTCATGGTGAGGTGGGGTGTGTCCCCGGGAAGTCCCCCAGCATCTTTGTGTTCCATTTCCTCTTCCTGCTGGAAGACCTTGGTGCCTCCTGTCTCTTCCTGGTCTCTTCTTCATGCATCTTCTCACTCCCAGGGATGTCAAATGTCCTCTGTTGGAGACCAGCAGACCCCGGCCCCATCCTGTGGGCACAGCCCGCTCCCTCTCCAGTGGTCCTGGCCTAGCGCCCCGTGCACATCATGCAGCCCCGGGCTCTGGAAGGAGGCCTCCTGTGTCCCTTCCTCCTTTGTGGTTTTATCAGACACTTCGAGGGGCCCCTGCCTGTCCTGCTCTGCCCCACTTCCCCATGAGTAGGGTCATTATTTTAGCGAACACAGTACGTACTTAGGAGCAACTTCACGAGCGCTCACTGCACCAGCTGGATGCCAAGCAGGTTTGTAAAATGCTGATGGCCTGTGAGTTCCCTCGCGGAGATGATGTCCACACAGTGGCAGTAGATGAGCCTGTGGCTCTGAGGGCCACTCCTCACTGAGAGGCCGGAGGCGAGGCAGTGGGACAGGCGCTGAGCACCGTCGCTGTCGCCAGCGAGCGCCCGCCTACAGCTGCCGCCCACATCAGCAGCGCCTCCCCGGAGCTGGAGCTCGGAGCTGGGTGGCAGCCGGGCCGGGCGCAGTGGCGGGCAGAGCGGGCACCGCCACCCGATGCCCCAGCAGCAGCTGGCCCGCCTCTCGTGTTACAATCCCGGGGAGACGGTGGTTATGAACAACATTATTTTATGAAGGAAAAAAAAAAACCTGATTGCCTGACACCAAAACAATAGGAGATGTACCCGTGTGTAGAGAGGGGGGTGCTGGGGCCGTTGGGGGGTGCCGGGCCCCACTGCTGGCAGCTGGATGGCTTTTATTAGGCTGACCTTCACACAATGGCTAAGGAAGAACAGAGGAACAGGGTGAATGCTAATGACTGCAGACCTGGCTTTAATGCTCAGGCCGACAGACTCCAGGGCCCTCCAGGTCCCCAGAGGTGCTTCTGCGGGCAGCCCCCCGAGGGGTAGGCCGAGCGAGCTGGGGCAGGAGGGACATGTGGGTGTAGGGGAGTCAAGCAGGATTTGGCAGTGACTAGGCCACGGGGGTGGCTGGGGGTGGGTGGGGGTCAGAGGACCCCTAGACTCTGGTTTGGGGCACCTGGGTGGGTGGCGGTCCCACTGAGGCTGGGTCTGGGATGTCTGTCTGGTGCATCAGGTGTTCTTTTGTGGTCATAGCCATAGGTGGCTTCGCTGTGTTTTTGAGACCCACGACCATTTCTTCAAAAAGGATCTGAAACAGCCCTGATTTACAAACCAGGAGAGCTGGGTCCCTGTGGTTGGCAGGTGGTGAGAAATGTTGCCCCCTGCCCACCCTGGTGCACTGCCATGGGTGCAGAACCCCAGGCCTCCGGGGGTGGTGGTTGGAAAACCCTGCGCGGGGGCGGCCGTGTTTCCCTGCAGGAGCACGATGCACCTGCTATTTACTGTCCCACCTGCGGCCAGGGCTGCACGAGTGACAACAGTGTGTGGGCTGTGGCGCTGGGATTCCCCAGGAGAGGAGGCCGGTCACATTCTTTGCAGAGCGTCGAGTAACCTCACAGCCACCCTGTCTGCCTGACTTGGCAGGGACCAGAGGTGCCCTTGCCAGGGATGCCCCGGCCTCTGCCCCTGGTCACACAGCACGGGGCTGTCAGCGAGGTTTGGCATTCATCAGGGCAAGAAGTGGGCTCTCCGTCCCCCATTTTTTTTTTTTTTTTTGCAGTGACACTCATCAGCACGAGCATATAATTCTGTACCTGAGACAGAGGCCGAGGGTAGGGCCTGGTGGGGCTCCTCTGAGCATCCCTCACCCTCCTCTTCCTCCTCCTGGCTTCTTCTGGTCTGTGATGTGGAGAGAAAGGCAGGAGGCTTCCATTGGTTCTTTCTCTCCTTCTTCTCTTCCCCTCCCCTCCCCCCTCCCATCCCTCCCCCTCCTCTTCTCCTTCCCTCACGCCTTCCCTCCCTCCCTCACCTTCCTTCCTCCCTCTCCCCTCCCTCCCTCCCCCTCCCCTCCTCATCTCTGAGACATTCTCCATGACCCTCACCTGGACACCATCCACAGTTCACCACCATCGATGTTCTGTGTGCTCCCCAAGTGTGCTTGTTGCCCACCTGTCCCTAGAGGGCCAGCTCCCCAGGGGCTGAGAAATGTTGTGTTTCCTGCCGTGTCCCCAGCACAGGGCCGGGCACACAGCCCATGCTCAGGATTGCTTTGTTGGATGAAAGCATGCCTTCATTTCTTCACCCATTTGTTCCCCCAGCATTCACTGGCCGTGGTTGGGCAGCCACTCCCTGGAGCTCTGGAATCCAGTTTTATAGTTGAGGAAACCATGGCCCTGGTCCCTGGGAGATGAGAGGAGGCCCTGGCTCAAGTACATGGGTGGGGCAGGGGCAGGGCCGACCTGGCCAGAGGGACATAAGTCACAGAAGCAATCTGACAGGGATGAATGTAACTTGGGCACGGAGATTCCCCAGAAGCAGGTGCTTGTCCCTTCCTAGCACCAGCAAGAGTACAAGCTCCCCATGGGGAACCATGCAACGTGTGCCCGCAATGATGTCAGTACCTCAGGCTGCATTCACAGAAGTATAGGGTCTACAGCAAGGGAGGTGACCACACCTTGAATACCATTCAGGTGATGTCATATGTGAAGAGGGGTGGCCACAATCTTTAGTCTGTCCAGGGTCCTGTGGCCAGAACAGAGAACCGGTGAGGTGCAGAGTGTCTGACTCCAACAGGCTTGAGTTTCTGCTCGGCCGCTTGCTAGCTGTGTGACCTCGTACCAGTTCCCAAACCTCTCTGAGCCTCAACTTCCTCCTCCATGAAATGGTAGTGATCTGTGCTGCATGTTGTTGGAAGAATTGAAGGATGGCCCTTGGTGGGGTGGCTGTCACAGTGACAGTGGACAGGGTGTGTCCTCGGAGCGTGCCCCGACTCCCCCTGGCTCAGGCCGAGCAGCTGTGAGCCACCACGGGCTGGTGCCGGCTCTGACACTCACTAGGAAATTGCTTATTAAGGGGCCCTGAAAGCGTGCATTGAATTCACGCAGTTTATTTTTACATAAATTTGGGGGAGTGGGAAAACGAAAAGAGACAATCTGAAAAGAGCATTCTCCAAGCATAATGAAGGCTTTGGCAGGGGCCCAAACCTGACCCCAAATCCAAGCTCCAGGGTGCAAGCTGGTGACAGACGCCCCGCCCGCCGCCTTCCCACAAAGCCCGGGCTGTGTGTCAGCTGGATTCTCAGCTTTTCCTCTGAATGGCTGAGCAGCCTCTGGCCCTAAATCCCGTGCTCTGGGCTGCAGGAAGACTTTGGAGATGGAGAGCTGCTTAAATATTGCAGGGGCCTTCTTTCTACAAAGGGCTTGTGGGCTGGAGCCGTCACTCTGCCCGCCTGGATTACGTGTCCTGTGTCCCCACTCACACGTCGGGGTTGGGGGAGACGGGGCCCCTTTGCTAAAGCAGGGACCAGGCGTCCTGGAGCCATCAGGGTTCCATCCTGTTCATACCCTTAGGTGCAGCCCAGAGGAAGGCTGTCCCATTGAGGACCCCCTCGTTCTTCACAGTGGGCCAAGCCATGATGGCCCCCAGGTGGTGTGAAAAACATGACCCTGGGTTCCTGGAAGCAGCTCGTTAGGGTGAAATCGGCCAAATGCATAATGAAAAGCAGAAGTGCCTGCCATGAGCTGTCTGTTCTAAGTCTGCCTCCACTCCTCATAGCTGCCTCCGTGCACAGATGGGGAAACTGAGGCACAGAGAGCAGCATTTGTTTGCTGAGCCTGAGAGGCTTACAAAGAGGAGGTGGGGTGTGCCTCCAAGGTCTACTTAGGTGTTCTCGGGATGGGGAGTTTGGGTGGAGTGGACCCTGGGACTCTGGCTCAGCAGGCCGGGGAGTGTTGAGGGACAGGGTTCCAGCTCTGCTGCCTCCCCTGCAGCATCCCCGCTGCTCCCCAGCCCCTGGGCTGTCTGCTCTCTGCCTCCATACCTTGTTTGCTTTGCAGTTTCTGCCCCAAAGTAGCAGACCTGCCCCATGGGCCTTAGCAGCTCACCCACAGCCTCCTGCCAGCATCTGCTCTGCAGGGTAGCCCCCCAGCTCCTCGCACACATCAGCACTTGCAGACTTTGGGGATTTGCACATGCTGCTTCCAGACAGGAGTCCTGCCCTGTCACTCCCTCCCTTTGTCTCTGACCCCTCCCTTCTAGAAGGCAAGGAAGCACAGGAGCTGTGTGACCTTGGGTAAGTTAACACCCCTCACTGAGCTTCTTTCCTCATCTGTGTGGTTGGGATAATCGTAACAATAGTGATAACCCACAAGGTGCAGGGATGATGTGAGGAGAGCCTTTGCACACCCGGTGTTCACAGTTCACTGCTCTGTTCACATGTGGAGTGGCTGCAGTGTCACCAGCCTGTGCGGGCACCCAGGACATCAGGTGGGACCTCTGTTCAGAGCATCCCTCCAACCCCCGGGAGGGGCTGGGGGACACAGTTTCTAATGCTGGAGCTGGAATGGGAGCCCCTGGCCTCCAGCCAGCACTGTGTTCATGGCACCTGAGGGGCCAGAAATGCTGGGGATTCGGCAGGTGCTTTTCTTGTATTTTGATGTCTGAGTCTGTGCAGAGGAAGAAGGGCACTGGCCCTGAGCTGTCTGCTGTTTGTGCGTGGGCTGGCCTGGTGTGTGCCCGGGAGGGGGGGGCGGTGGGTGTGGGGTGGGCAGAGGACAGACCGTCCGTCCTGATCTCCGTCGTAAGGATTCTCCACGATGAGTTGTAATGCAGCTGAGAATGCAATTAATAGCTCAAGTAAAACTATTTAAAATTAGGGTCCTTGGCAGTTTGGCTGACTAATTTATTATTGAAAAATTATACGTCAGCACTAGCAAAGCTTTTCCCGAAAGGAAAGAGGGTCGCCTGTCGACGCCTGTGTCTGCGGGCCCTTCTGGCTGAAGCCTGGGCTTGCGTCCTTTCCTCTGCTGTGTCACTTCCCTGCTCATCGTCCTGTGCTTTATTCTCTCTTCCCCGGCCCACCTGCCCGGCACAGCCCCCACCATGTTTCCTAAGCACTGCGGTTGTTGCTCTAAGGCTCCAGGAGTCCAGGAGCCTATCCTGGACCCTGGTCTGGGGGTGCCTCTGCTGGGCCTCTGCTGAGCCTCCACTGGGCCTCCACTGGGCCTCTGCTAGGCTTCCGCTGGGCCTCAGGGCATGGGATCTGGTCCTGTTTTTCTCCCTCCTGGCTCCAAGTGCTCCTGGAGGACATGGACAAGGTTTCTCCAGCAGTGGGAGCTGGGTTTTTGCTGAATGTTCATGGGGTGCTCCATGCAGAGTTGGGGCCCAGGCTAGTTTTCCAGAGGTCCTCCGTGTCCCTCTTGGACTCTTCACTGCATTTCTGTGGAGGTTGTGGGTGGGGGGGCTTGTACCCACATGCATGCCAACTGCAGATTCTGAGGGTACAGGGACCCTGATCCTGAGGCTTCCCATTCCCACCCTGGTGAGGGTGCCGACCAGAATCTGAAGCCATCAGGTGCTGTCCCGGCGGGCTGCTTGTGCCCCGTGTGCCCCGCGTGCCCCGCGTGTGGGCTGCTCGCTCACTGTTTTCAGCTTGGAGTGCATCTAACGGGCTCCAGCGTCCTCCTTGAGAACCTCGCCACACTTCCCTGGTTTCCATGGCGATGTCAGTTTCCCGTTCTGACTGCTCTTCAGAGGGATTATAAATTCATTATTTCATACTTAGGTCTTGCACTCTGCCTTGTTCTGCTTCCAGATTCCAATGTCTTGATAGGACTCTATTCATTTATTATCTGATGGGGGAAAAATGAATTGAATTGGTGCCTGGATATTTCCTTCTCCCGGGTCCTGTGGGCAGCTGTGCTCACAGAGGAGCCAGGGTACCCCAAGATGCCGGTGTGGGCGGCTTGGAACCCCCGTGGTGTGCCATGGGCTCTGGAGCTGTAGATTTTAATCTCTGTGGATCAACTGGGCTGCTCAGATGAGTACCTGCACACAGACCCCTGGGAGCCACGGGATGTGGGGGGGGGTGCCCTCAGTTTGCCATGGGTCCCGGTCCTCAGCAGTCTCTTGGTAGTTGCCTGCCCTTGGACAAGCGGTGGCAATGTCTGAGCCTCTGTCCCCTCATGTTTAAAATAAAGTCTACTTTGCAGGGCTGGGGGCTGAGCGGGCAGGGCCCGGCACAGGGAGAGACACAGCATGTTACATGTGACAGCTGCCAAATGAGCCATCACCCATCTTTCTCTTAAGAAGCCATCCTACACCCTTGCTGGGGTGTGGTGGGGAGAGGGGTTGGTTCTCAACCTTGGCTGTTATTGCCATTCTGAGCCTCATCGTTTCACTGTTGTTACTGTTGTGGGGACCAGCCCGTGTGTTGTAGGGTGTTTAGCAGCTCCCTTATCTCTTCCCACCACGTGCCAATAGTGGCAATCAAAAAAATCCCAGACATCGCCAAATGCCTCCTGTTTGAGAACCACTGCCCTCTCCTTCGGGGGTCTGGCCCATGAGAATGTCTGTGCCATATCCATCCCCAGTGCCCTTCTGGCTTTTCCTGTCACTGGGCAAAAGACATGAACAGAAATTTCCATCCTGTATTCCAACCATAAGTGCTGCTCGGGGATGATGGGAGTGTGTGTCATTTCCCCAGGGAATGCGGATGTTAGTGCACCAACTTTGTGTGGACACATGTTTCTCTTGGACAGGTGCTGAGGAGTGGGGTGTCTGGGTCTCAGGGCAGAATATGTTTAACTTTATAAGCAAGTTGTGTCCAAAGTAGCTGTGCCATTTTGCTTTCCTTCCACAAAGGAGCCAGAGGCCTGGCTATTCCATATCCTTGTCAGCACTTGGTTTTGTCAATTTTTAAATTTCAGCCTGCTCATAAGAGTGCTGATCTAGCTCATTGTGATTTGACCTGCATTTCCCTAATAACTAATGACATTGAGCATCTTTTCATGTGCTTCTTTGCCATCCACATCTTTTCTTAGATACAGCAAGTGTTCAATGTTATTGGCTATTTTTTTATTGCATTGCTTGTGTTATCAAATTGTTAGAGCCCCTTTTATGTTCTGGATTCAGATCCTTTGTTGGATGTGTATTTTTGCACACATTTTCTCCCAGTCTATGATTTGTCTTTTCTGTTTTTTAAGTGTCATTTGTGTATTAATATTTATGAAGTTCCATTTATCTGTATGTCTATTTTTAGGGTCCGTGCTTTTGTGTCTTTTCTAAGAATTTTGACCAAAAGTCACAGAGATTTTATTCCTGGTTTTATTCTAGAATTGTGATAGTTTTAGAGTTTCCATTTAGGTCTAGGATCCATCGTGAGTTGATGTTTGTCTATGGTGTGAGGTAAGGGTTGGGGTTTGGATTTTGTTTTGCTTTTGGTTTCTTTGCAGATATATGTCCTGTTGACCCAGCACCATTTGTTGGAAACACCATGATTAATGATTAATTGATTAATTTGTGATGAATTTTAAAGGAGTGGAAATAGATAAGGGGACTCTCTTGGAAGAAGGATGGGGTTGGCTCATTAAGACCCGTGGTGTGGAAATGATCTTAGCCCAACTGAGAGGGGAAGGAAGGAGAAAAGCAGAGGACAGCTGAGCTCTCATTGGCTCCAGGTCTGAGTGGTCAGCTCACTTCACCCAGATTTCTCCCTTTGCAATGCAAATTGGTTGCCATGTAGGCAGCCGCTAATTGGGCATTGGTCTTCCAGATGGAATGGCTTGCCCTGCCCACTTTCTACCCCTCTGTGCACACCCTCTGGCCAAATTCGTTGTGACCATGCATGGCTCAGGGCTTGATGAGGCCAAGCCCAGTGTCTTGGTGGCCATCTGGGGTGGAGGCCCCTCCTTGCTGAGAAGCCCATACATTTGCTGGAAGTATTCAGAGGTGGCCCTTGTAGCTCTGTGTCATGTCCCTGATGGGGACACTGGCTCAAGTCCCCTTAAATCCCACAGTGTCTCCCTGACTCTACAGCCATCTTATGCTCCTGCCTGCCTCTCTGCCTGAGTGGACAGTATGCAAGGCTGGGAAAAGCTGTGACCTGGGAAAACCCACCCAGAGCTCACCTTTACAGTGGGGACTTCTGTGTTTGGTTGGGATTTTGTCACAGACAAATCAACAAATCTCCAGTCTGGACTGGGAATGGAATGATCCTCATAAAGAAATGGCTGGCAAAATCTTCACATCCCCATCAGGGCTCCTGGCATAGTGATGAGGAAAGGCAATGTGTTGGCTAATTTGTGGTGTGTGAGAGGTGCTGGGGGCCCATTTGGCTCCCTTGCCCAGCTCCTGCTTACACAAACCCCCTGCAGCATCCTGACTAGGTCATCCCCCTCTGCTTGCTCACCCCTAGTGATGAGGAGCTCACTACTCTGATCAAGGGGAAACTCAGTTTCAGATGGAATGACTGTATGTTTTCTGACTCCTTGAGTCAAGCGTGGGGATGCAGAGTCATCAAATGAGGGTATCAGGCATTTTTATCAGTGTCTTATTGAGATGATGAATGGAAAATTCTAGGAGCACCAAGGCCAGCTCTGTGGGCCATGCTCTGGGTGCAGAAAAACCTGCACAGCCTTACCTCCTTGCTGCCTCGTAGAGCTGTTGGTGGACACTGGGTTTCTGAGACAAGGGCTTGGCTGGGCCAGTTAGTGGGAGTCCTTGCCTCACAACATGTCCAGTTCTTTGTGAACAGTAGTGGTGAGCATGAGTGGGAGGCCAAACCCCACTGCCTGACCTGGGTTGGCACGGAGAAGCCTCTCCAGTCAGGCCAGGCTGTGCAGAACCAGCCTGGGTCAGCTTCACAAAAGTGGGAGTAGCCACTGTACCTGGAGCAAAAACAAAACTGCACACCAGCTTGCAATGACTGCGCTGCAGTCGACACCCACCAACCCGAGACCCCTTAGAGATGCCTGACCGTGAGAATCACGATGTGTCCGCAGAGTGGTGGTCAGGAATACACGTGTATAGTTTGTGTCGGGGGACCTGGTTCCTCTGCTGTCTTGTGCAAGCTCCTTTCTCTCGTCCTTGACCACTGATCACTGTGTGCAAGTTACTTACCTTCTCTGAGCACCAGCTGCAAAATGTCATTGTACTGAATCACAGGCTTGGTGTGCAGATCAAACTGAGTGAATGCTCATAGCGTGGAAAGTTCCAGATAAGTGCTATGATGTGAACACCTGAGCCAGGTGCTCATGAGATTTGGTGTGAGAATACATGGAGGCAAGTCTCGCGTGTAGTAGGAGCTCCATTGAGGATGGAGCTGTGCACGTCTGGCGGCTTGAAAGCCCCTCTGGACAGAGTTTGGTACCGTGTGCAGCTGTCACAAATGTGACCTCTTTTGTCACAGAATTTTCCCCCAAGGTTATAAATATAAAGCATTCTTACAGAAAACCTGGCAAATGTGCAAAAGAGGAAAGAAAACCATTACTGTACCCAGAGGTCACCATTTCTGTGTTGAGATGCTTTCCGTCTGGTTGGCTTCCTGCACGTGTGACTGTGTATCTGTCATCTGTCCACATCTTTGTGGGTCCATAGGTGCATATAAACCTCTCAACGGTTATAGCAAAGAGACAGTGGGACATTCCAAGTTCAATTATGAGGGATTTGCTGCTCACCCACTGGGTGCCAGGTGGGGTCTGAGTGTGGGTGTGGAAGTGCAATGGAGGACCTGCCATATGTAGAATTTCAAGTATTTTTTCATGTAATATTACAACATGACTATTTTCTCAGATCATTGTTTGTCTCCCCCCCCCCACCCCCTGCCCCAGTGCTTTGTGTTTGCTGATTGAGTAAAACAGTTTCACTACAGCTTATAGAAAGTTTCACTCAATAGGCGTTGCTTCCCATCTTAGTATTATAAGTAAACAGCACCAAGATGAGCTTTAAATGTTGACAAGCAGATGTGTTAGGCCGGCCCCAGAACTGGGGACAGAGACGGGGGTGACAGATTGGACCTCCTACCAAGGGTCTGGTTCTGGAGAAAGGGAGCATCTCACACAAAGCTGCACGGCTGTGGTCTCAGCTGGAGCTCGGCACTCATTTATCACTCCAGCTCCCCATCTGAAAGCCGGGACCATATCGTGATGCTGTTGAAATAGTTCTGCCAAATTTGCTCCATCATTAACTTTCCATCACTGTTAATTTTAGACAGGGCTCTTAATTCAAGTTTTTTGTCTTTGTCAAGTTGATGGAGATGGGTCTGTTTTCAGCCCGGCGTGATGGCTGGCGGCGGGGTACTTCTGCACCCAGGACAGTAGGGTGCCCTCCGCCGCAGCTGGTAATGACGTGCCAAGCTTGTGATTTAGTTACATTGGCTCGGGAGGTTTACACGTGGAGCCTGACTTGACAGGTCTGTTCTATGACAAGTGGCTCTGCTGAAGGGAGCATTGTGTCTGATGTACATAAGGTATAGTGCAGCCATATGCTCGGGTCCCAGCAGAATCCTCTGTGTCCCCATCCTTCGGAGGGAGATGTGCTGACTTCACCTTGGGGAGAACGTCTTTACAAAGATTTTGAAAAAGAAGCTGTGTTGTCGTCTGTGTCCGGAAGTCCAACCTTGCCATCATTTTCTACTCTCCAACAAGTGACAAATATACCCCAGTTTTCATGACAAAGGGTATGCATGTATATGGTTTTCCCTCTTCTTTGAACTAGAATTCCTTAGGCTACCCTGAAATATTTAAGAGAAGCCAGGGTCATGTTTATTTATTACAGGCGTATTTATATCAAATACAAATGCGAGGAGATGGGGACTCTTCGTGACCATGAAAGTAGAGGCAATTTGGTTGATGAGAATGATCTTGAATAAAGCCTCCTGTCTCGGTTCAGGTTTACTTGGTCACTTCCCTCCTGGCTAATGTCTGTCGCTGTGGGGTTCTGTTAGGATCATTTAAAGCACCTTTTGGGGTGCCTCCCTCCTCACTGCTGGAGGATACCAGTGCCCCAGGCTTAGCTCACGCCATCGCTCCCTCCGGGCACACTGCACCTTCAGATAGGCCTGGCGGCTGAGGATTGACCCAGGTCCGGCCAACCCGAGTGTGGGCTGGTTCTGTGACAGTCTCATAGGAAGGGTCACATGTCTCATCCTGCCCCCTTGTTTAGTGTAGACACAGACTAATTCTTGGCATTTTTAACTGCCCTCAGCTGAGACCAAGGCAGCAAAGGAGAGCCTCTTGGTCAAACCCCTTTTGAATTCTCCAGTAGCATACACAGCCCATCTTTGTCTGATTAAGTGTAATCTGTGTGGCAGCCACCCTCACTCAAACACAAGTGTGTGGTTTTCACAGAATCCTGTTGCCCCTTTGGCCCTGTGTCTGGGAGGGTAGCTGAGGATGCTGGGTCAGAGGGACAAATCCAAGAAAGGGCAGCTCTCCACGTGGACTAGCTGTGAAAATAAGGAATTGCATGCAGGCTGTGGTTTACCCCTTGCTCTGTTGGTCTGTACAAGGTTATCAGGAGCTGGGTGACATGACCTCAGGCAGGGGAGAGGCTGTTGGGCTGCTGCTGGGTCTGCAGGGTGGCCGTAGGGAGCAGACGCGGCCTGTGTGGTCCCACCAGGCATAGCTGGGACCGACACAGGGAGACAGGTTCAGCTAAACATGCAGAGGGGCTATGGATGGTGGAGAGTGCCCCGTCATAGGAGCTATGCGAGCTAAAAGCCTGCTGGGCTGGGGTGCTGCCGATTGAGTAGTGACATATGAATGAGACTGTGCCATCTTCAGGTGACACTTGCATGGCATTAGGTGCCCCAGTGAGCATCCGTCTTACAGAGGGCCCTTGGGTGTTACTGGTATCCCATTTTATAGATGGGCAGCTTGCCCAGCGGGCTGGCTAAACTAGGGCAGGACCCCCCCTCCCCCCAGTCCCCTCCCAGATCCTGAGGTCCTTGCACTCTTTTTGAGCTGGGGATATGTTGCTTCGTTTGTCAGATTTACACTAAGACCTCCAGGAAAGTCTTGCGGTCTCTCAGACGATGGTGTGCTTAGAAAACATGGTGAGGACAGCTGTAGAAATCTGCTTTTTAGAAATCGCCAAATGTTATTTTAAGAGCTCTTTTCTTGAAGTACCTCACCTCTGATAATGACAGCATGACTGTGATGACGGGCGTCTTTCAGGGCCGGACCCTTCCCACTCTGCTGGCTGCACCCTGCCTTCTGGCCACCGGAGCCCTGCCTGCTGGGGACAGGCTTAGGAGACCGGGTACACCTCTCACAGGCCCCCAAAGATCTCTCCCAACAGCCACTTCCAGAAAGGGTGCGAGCCTCCGAGAATGCTCAGGAAGCAGTTTCTGGAGACGTGACCAGGAGAATCCCCTCCAGGGCACAGCCTCCTCAAGGCCAAGGCGGTCGTGGCTGCTTATGTGTTGGAAAGCCCAGATAAGGGCCTGCGCAGGCCACGGTCACCACGCTCAAAGACAGCTTAACACCCGCCCGGGAGCTGGGCCTTAACCTGAGCCCCACACAAGCCTGGCTCTATTTGAGGAGAATCACTGCCCATGTAGACGGATCTCGCCTGTGAGCCCCCACGGCTTTTTGGCTTTACAGAAATAGCATCCACAGGGAGGGGCTGGGCTTTTGTTGTCAGCCTGGTTTTGTACAGAAGCTGGGGTTGCCGAGAGCATTCGGCAATCTCCCTGATGCTCCCTGTTATGTTGGAGCTGCGTTTGTGATGTAGTGAGCTCCCCATCACTGGATTCCTGGGTTGTGTTTGGGGCTTAGGGAGGAAGCGGAGGTGGGGAGTTCTGCATTCAGAGATGCTGGATATTTCCCAAAGTGTGGCACTCCTGCAGCCAGGGAGGAGCCAGGATAAGAGGCCCCAGTGGCCCTGAGGGCCCCGGAGGGGTCACCAGTCTTGTTTCCTTCCTCTTTCATGCTGACAGTAATGGCTTGTCCACTGGCTCGTCTTGGGCAGGCCGTGCGTGTGTGGTAGGAGGGAATGAAGGGTCTTCATCATGTTGTCTTCTGTGCAGCTTTCAGGCAAGCGATGCTAGCTATCCCTTGTGGAAATAATGTGAAGTTTTCTGTTGGAGTAAAAGAAGTGAATTGATTAAAAAAAGCCTTAAAAACGAAGCTCCTAATGGGTGAATCTGATACAGATGGCACAGGTGGGCCTGGAGTGATTGACACGGGCCTTCCTGAGCTGTTTGCCTTCTGACACTGGCAGTGTGGTCCCTGGTCCCGTTCAAATGGGATGACTGTTGACCTGCGAGCCCAGCTGAGAGCATCTGAAATGGGGACTTCCAGACAGACGTGTGGGCCACCAAGCTGGGAGATGTGTCCCCAGGGGAGTGGGCTGTGCCCAAGGCCGTGCGGCATCACAGGCCACCTTTCCCAGGAGGTGACATTGAAGGCACTCCCAATGCAGCTGCACAAGTTCTGACCACAGCCACATGCAGCCTGAGGACCTACTGTGTGCCAGGTGCTGGGGAGGCAGGACAAGCAAGTCCTTGTGCTTCAGGAGGCTTCAGAGCAGAGGGGACAGACCCCAACTGTGAACCGTCAGAGGAGGCAAGGTGTGATACAGTCAGCAGTGGTGATGGGACAAGCCCCCTTCACTGCACCAGCACCTCCCTATCCCAGGCGTGTGGGGGCCAGGCTCAGAGCTGGCCGCTGAGGAGCCTCTGGGGGTAAACAGTGGAGGAATGAGGAGTTAGGGGTACAAGGTAGGAAGTGAGCCAAGGCAAAGGACAGGAGTCATTGGGAAGGTCTGAGATATGAGGGGCCCTGAAGGGTGGTTGATATCACTTGCAGGGTTGGGAGAGGAATTTTAGGGTAAGGAGTGGGGTGAGCCAGACCTTAAAGAGCCAGCCGGGGGTTGGATGATGGGTATCTCGGTCTCCAGGCCTTGACTGCCAGTGAGTGGATCTGGGCAGCATGAGACACCATGGTGCTTGTGCTGGGGGTGGGTGTCATCATCCTCGTGTGTCTTTATGTGGCATGACCATAGGCTGTGAAGTGCGTTCCCAAGTGACATTTCCAGGCTGAATCCAGACTGAATGGCTGGCCTAGTGAGGCCAGAGACCCGGCCCACCAGAAGGGCCCCAAGCCTGGCAGTTTCCCTTGGGGTGAGCTCTGGGTAGATTTCTTCCTGCCTTGTCAGGGGGGTGGGAAGGGCTTATCGGCCCCATAGACTGGTTGGGTCCCCGCCTGGTCTGTAAACCTTGAAATGGGGTGGACAGTTCTGCTAGTGTGCTTATACATTAGTGGGTTTCCTGGGATTCTTTACAGGTTTCCCTCCCAGAGGGAATGTCAGAGTCAGCGTTCTGAGGGAGGGGAGAGGGTATTGTGACACCTCTGTGTTGGAGAAGAGTGTGCAAGGGGAGCTCTCGGGGGTCAGGCTGCAGGTCTGGCATGCAGGGGGGCAAGTGCTGCCAGGCTGAGGCAGGGGAGTGGGGGCTGGACTCTAGTGGGCTGGTTGGGGGAGGCCACGGGGCTGTGTCTCCTGCAGACTCAAGGCTCCATGCCAGGGCCCCCAGGACATTCAGGCATCCACAAAAATGTTTTAATTTCCTTTAGAATCAGAAGAAGAAAAGTAAATTTTTAGGTCAAGGAAATGTTTTGATATATAATACGAATGTATTCTTTTTTATACAAGTGCAGCCATAAAATATAATTGTCAATATTTTTTTTTATGGAGGAAGTAGCCCATGAAATGCCAAAGTGCCTCGGGCCCCCAGAAGTCATCTTGCACCCCAGATGGCTAAGAGGGGCGGATTCCAGAATCAGGGCCTGGCTTTCATTGTTGGTCTCTCCCACTGGCTTTCTCAAGAAGATAAATTAGTCTTTGCAGAGCTCAGATGGGCCCCAAGTGGCTTCTCTCCAGGCTGGTATCTGGCCCACCAGGCCCCCTGCTTTCCTGAGAAATGGACCTTTCAGGGACCAGCCTGTCTGGACTCCTTAAAGCCACAGGACATTTTCAGGGGCTGCTGTGGCCAAAATCTCGGCCCTGCCAGTTGGATGCAGCCAAGGGTTCGCCTCCCACCACCTGCATTTCCTTTGTTCTGGGCGCCTCTGTTCTGACGTGACAGCAGCATTTGCTAAGAGAAATTCTTGGAAGTGAAGAACATATGGTCCTCTGGCTGGGGACGGGCAGGGAGGAGGGGCAGGGTGTTGGAGCCTCGCAGGAGGGATTTCTGTTTTAAAAACAGGACCAGCAGTTTCCACCGTCCTGCAGGAGACACCCCGGGGCACGTTCAGTGTGGAGAGAAGATGCACCCACGTGACGGTGTTTCCAGTCAACTTTATGTGGCCACAGACAGGTCTGAGACATGCCAGCTCTTCTGGGTAGACGCAGGAGAGCATTGTTCCGAAGAGCAACAGCAAAAACGAATGAACGAAGGAAGGAAGGAAGGAAGGAAGGAAGGAAGGAATAAGAATCTTGCAATTTCGCTAATAATTTTCCCTACGGTGACTTAGGAGTGACAGGTGGGGTAAAGTCCAATCGGGTTGTTAGAAATGGAGAGTAAATCGTATTTTCAAAGCACAGCCACGGTGGGAAAATCTACCAGGACTCATCTATTAACATACACATCATCCCTTAAACAGCTTAGATGTAAAATGCCGATTTTCCACAGAGGGGTAACGTTCTCCATTTATTTTCTGCTGACTGATTTTGATTTATAGGAATCTTTTTGAAGCTTACTTCTCAAGACCCTTTTTTTTTAAACATTAGGCTTGGCGCCTGTGAAGGGTTGCCTGATTGATGCGGGCTGGGCTCTCACCTGCTGGCCGGGCGGGCACGGCCGGGATGGGGCCAGGGCTCTGGGAGGCGGGAGCCCGGCTGCCCCTGGGAGACTCCCCGTTCCTCTTCCCATCTGGGGCAGTGGGAATCAGGCACCTCCCACCCCGCCCTGGGGTTCCCAGCGAGGTCACCTCCAGCAGGCTGAGCCTCTTTGTCCTCATCTGCAGAATGGGTGTGTGCCCGGACCAGCGTCCTCCTCGGGCCGCCGTAACAAGTCACCGCAAACTGAGGGGTTGAATGGCGGAAATGTATCACCTCCCAGCTCCGGAGGCTGAAGTCCGGGAGGTGTGGGAAGGCTGGTTCCCTCTAAGGGCCCAGCGGGGAATGGTCGCCACGTCTCTCCCAGCGTCTAGTGGCTTCAGGCATCCCTTGGCCATGGTCGGGCGTCTTCTCCCCGCGTCCCCACACTGCCTTCCCTCAGTGTGTGTGTCTGTGTCCAAACTTCCCTTTTTGGTGAGGACACTGGTCATATTGGATTAGGAGCCCCCCACCCCGGTGACCTCTGATATTTCTCTATTTCTAAATAAGGTCACACTCCCAGGTGTCAGGGGTCAGGCCTCCGGCCTCTTCTGGCAGGATGTGATTTGACCTACACCAAAGAGGAAGACAGGTGGTCCCCGCTGAGGAACCAGAGCGGAGGAAGCAGCTGGGTGTTGAGCCCCAAGGTGGGCTTCAAGGTGCTCCCAGAGCTGGGCCTGGGGAGGACACCTAATTCAGCCCTCCTGCCCCCCAATCCAGAGCTGCTTATCCATCCATCCCACGTGGGGACTGGAGACACAGATGGACACCTGTGGCCCTTCCCCCAGGAGGCTGCTGTCTGGGGGGAAAGGACAGGAAAGGCCGATGAGCCACACTTGTGGGAGATCCAATGCGTGCACTTCCTGGGCAGCTGCAACAAAGCACCCCAGACTGGCGATCAAAGCCAAGGGGTTTTCCTCTTCCAGCTCTGGGGCCAGGAGTCCCGGATCAGGGGTCGCAGGCAGGGTGTGTTCCCTCCCAGGCCTCTCGCTTGGTGTCTGGGAGTTTGCAGGTGATCCTTGGCGGTCCTGGACTTGGAGAAGCATCACCCGTGTCTCTGCCTCGGTCTTTGTGGCCTCCTCCACAAGGACCATCTCTTCTTTGCTTTGTAAGGACACTTGTCACTGGATTTAAGGCCACTCCAGGAGATCTCATCTTGAGATTTTTTTTTAAAGATTTATTTATTTATTTTGAGAGAGAGAGAGCAAGAGGAGGGGCAGAGAGAGAAAGAGGGGGAAGCAGACTTCCCGACACGGGGCTTAATCCCAGGACCTGGAGATCATTCATTACCTGAGCCAAAACTAAGAGTCGGATGCTTAGCCAATTGAGCCACCCAGGGGTCCCTCGTCTCGAGACTTTTAATTACATCCTCAAAGTCCCCTTCCCCACATAAGGTCACATTCAGTGGCTCCAGGTGAACATCTATTGGGGGGTGGCATTCAACTCACCATGTCCAGGGTCTGTGGGCACCAGCCTTGACTGGAGGTGGGCAGAGGGTTCTGGAAGTCTTTCCAGACATGCCTGAGGGGAGCCCCTCTAGAAGTACAGATGTGCCTGATGAGGAGGGGCAGGGGGTGCCAAGGATGGCAGGGGTACAAGCTGATGGCTGGTGGGCCCTTGGAGTGGAGGGAGAGCGGGGGAGGTGGAGAGCACAGGTGCAGAGTGGGCGGGGCCTGCTCAAGGTACACAGCTGTCCATCATGCCTGGTGGGCGTGATCTAACCTCGCCCCACTCATTCCTTCCTGCCTGTGTGGGTGCGGAGGTGAGGATGGCGCCACGGCCCCCACTCAGGACACCCCTGGGAGTTGGTCAGTTTGTGTGGTCGTTCTGAAGCCTGAAAATAAATCATTCTTAATGTGGCGTTTGGGTTGACGAGGGCTCTCAGAGGAGTGGTGACAGACGGCCAGGCTGCGGTCTGAAACTGGAACTGTAAAACAGCCTGTGCCAAGTCTGATGGAAGGCCTCATGGGGCCCTTGAGGGTCACATGGAGTGAGCTCACGGCAGGGGAGGGGCTGCTGCACTCTGGCCCGGGCCAGGACCCGCCAAGGCCAAGGCAGCCCGCTGCTGGCCCACTGTGGGAGAGGCAGCTTCCGGCTCTTCTGGGAGCCAGAGCTGGACGGGTGTGCTGTCCCCTGTCCCCACACTGCTGTGCTAAACTGGGGTGCATAGGGTAAAGGCCTTCCTTCTATAGGCCAGTCTCCAGGCCCAGCCCTGCCATGTCTGAGCTGTGTGACCTGGGGCACAGAACCTCCCTCTCTGTGTCTCAGCATCCTCATCTGCAAAATGGGGATGGGCTGGTTCCCAGTAACCAGGGCTGTGGGGAGGGTTGCAGGAGGTCATGTCCATAAATCACTTAGTGCTGGGCCAGGACAGAGTGATCCAGTGCTATTGTAACGAACGGTGGTGATGAAGAGGAGATTTTCATGGCGCAGGCACGCAGGTGACACACAGGGCTTCTGCTGTGTTCTGGGAGCCAGAACTGAGCCTGGAAGCCATACCTTCCAGGGGAGGCCAAGCCCAGCTGTGTGAAGGAATGGGGCTTTGGCGACACATCTCTGCAGGCGTCTATACTCCTGCTGCTCTGGGTAACGGGACCCACCAGTGTGGACACTACAGGGACGAAGAGAATGCCCCTGGCCCTTCCCCAGGGACACTGCATCTTATTGGCTTCTCCCAGGGAGAGGGCCATGGTCCCTAGTGGGCAGGGTCATGTGTTCAAGCCTGTGGCTTATGTGAGATGTTTTTTCTTCCTTTTGTTCTCTTCTGGTTCTTACATTCCTGTCCATTTCTGGTCCCCACGTGCTGGGGACACTGGGCAGGGCCTCCCATCGTGTGGAGGGAGCCCACCATTGCGGCCGTCCTTGCGGGTGTGTGATGGGTCTTGGTCTCTGTCCACGGGGCTGGCTGGGGAGGGGGCTTGAGTGTGGCTGCAGGCCCAGCCGTGTCTCTGGGGCCTCTTTGTGAGGCACGTCCGAGGTCCTGGGGGAAGGCGAGGCTTTGCTTTGTTTTCTCTTGTTTGCATTGGGGAGACGTGCCTTTCAAGTCTCTCTCTTTCTTATTATAACATGTCATTTTAAAATCACAGCACAGAGTTACAGAGATAGTGCAGATAGCTGGGTGTAACCTCTACCACCACCATGGAGCCGGAGCCAGGACCCTGGCGCAGACCCCCTTGTGGAGAACGCTCCGTTTGGGCTAAAGCTGGCGCTCGTGTCTACAACGCCCTGCCTGCCTTGCTTGCCCATCTCCTTCATGTACATTCTCCTCCATTCCTCCTGGAAGGGAGGGTTTCAAGTGTCCTTGCACCCTAGACCCTCATCAGAAGCCCTCCTTCCCTCTCCCCAGGCCACCAGGGTGCTATCCTGGGACCCCCTCATTGTCTGGCCAGAGCTTCTGCAGTGGGGACCTTTCTAGAGTGGCCTCATGCCTTCTGCTTTTAGAAGACATCTTCCTTCCCTGACCGTCCCAGACCCTCCCCTGTTCCCAGTGACAGTAGCCGCTCTCTCCCGACTTTCCTAGGCATGTGGGAGGCAGGGAAGGGGTTGTGGGGTCACCAGCAGCGAGATGGAACCAGATCCAACTCCAAGCTTGCCGGGTAGCCCCTGGCCTCTGTCCTAAACTGGGCAGCTGCAGGGCCTTGGCTGCCCAGGCGAACAACCGGTCCACGCTCTGTGGAAGAAAGGGGTCCCGTCAGGGCCCGGGTGACTCAGAGCAAGACATGGCATCACTGAGGGCAGCCAGGCCTCTCACCCTGGTTGTGGAGGGGGCACGGGACAGTCATTTGTCAGGCCTCCCTCAGCATCAGGCAAGGTGCCAGGCCCTTTGGACATGGTAGCCCACTTAGGATCCTAGCCTCTCAGGGATGTGTGGCCATTGGAGACAGGGAGGTGACACTAGAGCAAAAGGGGGACGCCACAGTGTATAAAGAATCACACTCAGGCTGGACCAGCTCCAAGGATGGGTGCCTTCCCCTGCGCAAGGGGCGCAGCAGGTGGTGAGGGGAGGGGGCCCAGCCCAAAAGATATCACGCTTGAGCTCATGCCTGGTGTGGGAAAAGTGTGTGTAATCAAACACTGGCAGCTTAGTCTGGAGACGTCCTGGAGGATGGTGGTACCCTCTGAGTGGTGGAGAGGAGAGAAAGGAGGAGGAGGAAGGAGCAAGGGGTGGGCAGATGTGCCTGAGGTGGTGAGTCGGGAGGTTGAACAAAAGCTCCTCCGGGCACTTCAGTACCCGCGGTGGCACCTCACCTAGACTGCCTCAGGTGCATTGCTAACAAAGTTCTACCCAAACCACCCCCCTAACCTGGAGTGCTGTGCTCGCCATGGACACACCACGCTCATTCATCTCAGTCCAGCTCTGTAAAGCCTGCACCATCATCCCCATGTCAGAGGAGCCTGAGCTGCCTGGGGGCCACACCAAGGAACACACAACTCATATGCTGTAAAGCCAGGACCCAGATGAGACCCTCAGGGCTCCAGGAATGTAGTGGTCTCGGTGAAGTCCCCCAGGATCCACAGAGGAGCCTGGAGCCAGGGGGCTGGGATGCTGCCTCAGGAGGAGGACCTCGGCTCTCTGCTCTGCAGGAGATTCTGTGAGAGGGCGATGCCTCACACTAGCAGCCACTTTGATGAGTAGACACATCTGGGAGTAAGGACCTTAGGGAGGTCTTGGGGTCCATGGGGATCCTGCCAGCTTAGAGAACCGTGGAGGCCTCATGGAGTGGAGGGAGCAGGGGTGAGGATCCTGGGGTAGGGTGGCGAGCATGAATGAGGGTGGTTCTGGCAGCCCAAGCCAGCAGCCTGTGGTGTCTGCAGGGAGGCATTGGGATTGACCAAGGCCTGGCCCTGGAAGAAGCAGCACCTGCCATGGGGCTTTCTGAGCCAAGCAGATTCCCACCCCTCCCCCAGGCAGTCTCTGGCAGAGAGAAACAAGGTTCCTCACCCTGGTAGATAAGTGCAGAACCCATTTCCTTAAACGGAATAGATTTCTTCATATAGGAGGCCTCTTGGGTGAAGGGAGCTGAGCCCTACTGCCTTCCTGGGGCTCTGGGGATGAGGGCCAGCCCTGACTGCTGGTTAAAGGGGAAGGCCAGCATGCTTGGTCAGCAGGAAGCCCCCTCCTCTTTTGTTCAGCCTAGAGAGAGCTCCACAGGGTGCTGTTCCAGAACGATCTGCAGTGTTGGCCTCAGACCAGCCTGTCTGCTTCCAGCTCTGCTGTCTTAGGTGCACCCTCGGGGCAGCACTGCTGCCATTCCCACCTCTGCTGCTAACCTGGGCAGTGGGGATGATGGTGCTGACCTGCAAGGCTGTAGGGAGAAGCAAAGGATGGGAATGTATGCTGTGCTGTGTCTGCTTGCGTAGGGCAGAGGTGGTGGGGGTGTCCGATGCCCTTCCCCTGCATTGAGAGCCCTTCCTCTGCATCGGGGCTCACAGCCTGGTCTGGTCAGGGTGACCCTGCCTGAGTGCATTGTCACCTGGTGCAACACCTCCTGTGTCCCTCCACAGCCCAGCCACCGCTGACTCAGGATTGTGTTTCTCCAGTGGCCTTCAGTGGACATTTATTGCATGCCAACTGAATGCATTCATCAGGGTCTAGTCTTCGACTGGCACATGGGTGCCAATTTCACCAGCATGAACATGAGTGTCTTTTTCATGTCTGGAGGGCAGGAGGGAGAAGGTCCCCTCTTGGAGCTCACGCGCGTGGTGAATGTGGGACGACGGCACAGCAGAGCATGTGTGTGGACACAGTGTGCGCATGCGCCCAAGATGTGAACACCCAGTAGGTGACAAAGTTCAGTGTCAGCAGCAGCCCACGGCCTCCAGCGAGAGCTGCCTCGCCTTCTTGCGGCCCCTCCACCACCGAAAGTGGCCACGGTTCCATCCGGCGCATTGTTGTGCAGCTTCAAGTGAACTTGGCTACAGATCCTATCCTCTCTCATGTTTCTCAGTTGAGATAAAATTCGAGTAATGTAAAATTCACTGTGTTAACCCTTTTGAAGTGTACAGGAATCCAGTGGCTTGTTCACACAGCGGGGTGGCATTGTGCTCTTCTTCCCATGGCCCCCATAACTGAGCGCATGGTGCTGGGGACCTGTCCAAGTCGTCAGGGGCGCATCCTCCCTCTTTGGTACGGCTGCACAGTGCTCCCAAGGGTGGCTGGTTGCAGGCTGTTTATCCTGGTCTCTCGGCGGACGTGCCACTTATTTCCGGGCTCTATTACGGTGTCACAGGAAACGATTTTGGACATCCATCACTCCATATGCACAAGGACATCTATAGAATAGCTCCCCGGGAGTAGCATCGCTGGGCCAGGGTGTCAACAGACTGTGTTTTTGTTAGCTGTTGGGAGTTGGCTTCACTGTGGGTGTATCTCCATACCCTGATCAGGAGCATGCCTAAGGTCCTGGAAGGAGGCTCCTTCTGGAGCTCCTTCTGGTCGTTCTATATGCCCAGCACTGGCATCCTTCCAGGTACAGGTAGAGTGACATCAGGGCCTGTCTGGTGGGAGGTCTTCATCTTCACGACATGCCCTCCTCCAAGAACAGTTCAGCTGTTGGGGTGTCAAATCTGCTGAGGCCTCCCTCCGTCATCCCCCAGGGCAGGTGAGGATGCTGGGGCTCAGGGCAGGGAAGCTGCCTTCGGGCTTCACATGAGGGCTGGCCAGCAAGCTGCCATCTCATGGATGTGCCCTGGTCACCAGCCCCGGGAGCCTCCAGGAGGGAGGCCATCCTGATGTCCCTTACCTTCCCTCACCACCCGTCATAAATCAGCCTCCTGGTCCGGCGTGGGATGTTTGTGTGGCCACCGAGCCTGTGCCGAGAGTCACTTCCCACCTATGGGGCCAAGTCACAGGCCTCATTCCCTGTAATTCGCCTGCGTCCTGTCCCTCTGGGGCCTGGGGTGGGGGCGGGGCATATCCTGAGAACAGGTGCAGCTGCAGAGCTCTTACGCTTGCAGAAGACAAACTGGTCCATTTCCCTGATCGCTGTGAGTATTTGGGTCATTTCTCTTTCAAGGAATGGAATAAAAGTGATTCCCTCTAAAGAGTTTGGTAATCAGCCCTCCCCGCACTGTGCCCCCATCCCCCCCCCCACCCCAGGATCACAACTGACCATTTTTGAAGCTTTTTGATGCCCATTCTGCACTGCACCTTTGCCTCCCGGTGAGCTTGGGAGGGATGGAGCAGGGAGTGAATTGAGGATTTGCCCAAGCAGTGGGACATGACTGGTGGGAGGGCGGTGCAGGTGAAACCAGCGGCCCCAGGAAGAGCCCGTGGCCTCTCGGAGAGTCTCATCTTTTTCTGGAGCAGGACATCAGGTGCGGAGCTGGATCAGGCCCTCACAGAGGCACACCCAGGATGGGACCTTGGCTCCCAGATCCAGATGGAATGTATCCCTTTATGTGCATGCGTGTTCCCATCTCTCCGACACGTCGTATGCGAAGGTTCCCCAGCGTGGGTGGCCTTCTACCCCTTCTGTGCGTGAACGTGTGTTTCCGGACCGTGAAACACATCTTGATGGTGCTCTTCTGAGCATCCTGGAAGCCTGAGTGTGGAGGGAATGTCATCATCGACAGGCCCAAGGGACAGTGGGTGCCTGTGGCTACTGGGACCCTGGCTGCTGCTTCTCTGTGGATCCTCGTGCCTGCCACAGCGAGCGATAAGACCATTTGTTGAATGAATACTCAACGTCACCATAAAACATCTTATTCTCTGCCTTGTTCATTGGCCTCCATTTTCTCTTCCTAATACTTGATGCCTCATGTATTTTACATGATGCCATGTGGAAGTGCCAGCTGTGTGACCTTGGGGCCATTGTTTTATGGCACTGTTCCTCTGTGTGTTTGTCCATGTAATTGGGACAGTTGGTGCGTGGTAGCAGACCCTGACCTTCCCATCCTCAGCATCCCTCCTGTGCATTGTGGAGACCAGGGATGGGGGTCCACAGGTGCCCCTGGTCTGGAGTCCTCCCCTCTCTGGGCCTCAGTCCTAGGTGGGCTCCTAAGCCCATGCATTCGGTGTTCTGAGGGGACAAGATGTTGTGCATGGTCTAGCATCAACTTCCACACCTGCAAAAGTGGACAGGTGAGGTGGGGAAGGGAGAGGCCACACTAGGACTCATTCCTGGCTCTTTGGAGCTGGTCTGTTGCTGAATAATCACTGAGCAGTTATTTATCAGACCCTCACTATGTACTGGCACTTGGCTAGGCTCGGGAAAATGTGCCTATAGAGGCGGACTTGGTTCCTGCCCTCTTGGAGCTCATAGCCTGGGGTGGCTGGGGAGGCTTCAGGAGGAAGAGGTTTTTTTTTTTTAATTTTTTAAAATTTTTATTTATTTCTGATAGAGGGAGAGAGACAGAGAGAGAGAGAGAGAGAGAGAGAGGCAGAGACATAGGCAGAGGGAGAAGCAGGCTCCATGCACTGGGAGCCCGATGTGGGATTCAATCCCGGGTCTCCAGGATCGCGCCCCAGGCCAAAGGCAAGCGCTAAACCACTGCGCCACCCAGGGATCCCAGGAAGAGGTTTTAAGAAAGAGCAAGAGGGAGGCAGAGCAGAGGGGCAGAAAGGTGGTAAGTCCAGGAACCAGCATGTGCAAAAGCCCTGGGGTGACTGAGAGTCATGGCGGTGAGTGTGTGTCTGAAGTTGGCGTGTGTTTGTTGTTGGTCAACAGGAGACAGGTCAACTGCATGAGGATAGAGAGGACGGGGCTGTCCTAAGTGATAGGAGGAGATACAGCTCCTGATGGGCGTGAATAGATGCAGACCCAGGCCTTTCTGGGGACAAGGATATGCCAGTGTGGCTTCTTAAACATTAATGTTAGAACACAGATTCTGAGCCAGCAGGTCTGGGGTGGGGCCTCACCCAGCTTCTGCATTTCTAGGCGCTCCAGGGAAATGTGCGTGGTTGGTTGCAGACCCCACTATGAGCAGCAGGGACCTCGGCTCGCCCTGTCATGGGCCGGCCCTGTCCTGACTGGCCTGGGGGACATCAGTGTGCAGGGGGCCTCCTGGGGCCTCACGGGCCTGACCCTCATGGATCCCCTCTGCATTTCCCCTGTTTCTGATGGGAAGTCCATTTTCAGAGTTCACCATAGAGCCCGAACGCTTGCTGCCTCTGTGTGTGTATATGAGTGTGTGCAGTGTGCTCATTGATTGACAGTTGGATTGAGCCTGAGTATTTCATACTTTTTTGGGATTATTCTTGAGCCCTCGGAAGGCACAGGACTCAGTGATCCACCCGCACGAGGGACTTGTGTCTCCACTAATGACCACATGACCAAGTGGAGCCTGGCTGCCTGCTGACCACGGGCAGAGGCCTGGCATTTCATAGGAGGCCCCAGAACCTCAATCGGAGCCGCTGTTGTAAGCCCCCCTCCGCCCCCAGGATGCAGAAATAGCTGACCTAGAAACGTGCCGTAGCAGCTCACAGAGAGAGGGCCTGGGCCCCGGGATATCTGTGCTCTGATTTCTGGCCTAAGCCCGAGTGGGTGGACAATCACCCTTCCAGCAGCCTTGTGAGGTCCTACCTGAGTCCACTCTGATTCACAGATAAGGAAACCGAGACTCAGGCAGCCAGGGTTGTCCCCACGTACTGCACCCTCTGTTCTGTTTGATTTTGTTAGAGAGGTGGTGCCACCAGGGCACCTGGTGAGGACGGATGCCGTTTGCAGGTGGAGATGTTCATTATCATGCCGTTGGCCTCCAGCAACCCTGGGCACTAAGACTCCCCTGAGCGAGCCTCCTCTCAGACTGGCAGGTCTGCTGATGCCACTTAAGGGTCCTCTGCCGGTTGGTGTGATTTCCTCCAACCGCAGGGCTGTTTCCATGAGCCTCTTGCAGGATCTTGGAGGACAGACCCCGTGCCTTGTTTCTAAGTGGTTTTTATAGGCTCTTCACTGAGCAGAGGAGTGAAGGGCACGTTGTATGTCCCAGGGGCAGTGACGTACCATTGGGGGCTGGAATTGACTTGTGGCATGGGCAGGTGGGCAGGAGGCAGGCTGATGGTGGTCGAGGCGAGGCCCTGCTACCCGCAGAGGGTCTCTGCATGAGTCAGGGGAGAGAGCCCTGGGCTGCCTCTCCACAGAGGAGCAGGCTGGTGGGGCCCACGGCTTCTGTCCCTGGAAGCCACCCCGGGGCCTTGGATAGGGATCTCTGGGAACTAGGCCTGTCCTTGGGAATATCCTTCATTTCT
Organism: Canis lupus familiaris; assembly: GCF_011100685.1. Taxonomy (NCBI): domain Eukaryota; kingdom Metazoa; phylum Chordata; class Mammalia; order Carnivora; family Canidae; genus Canis; species Canis lupus. The sequence goes on from NC_049224.1 coordinate 59,927,238, forward strand.
CCGAATGTGTTTCTCCATTTCTAAAGGCAGGTGTTGGATGAAGCCATCCTAAGTTCCCACGGGCTCCTTCCAGCCCCCGACCTTGGCCTGTCCTCCTGCTTCCCTGTCCAGGGAGATGAGATTCAATGGGCTCAGTAGAACTGGGTGTCCTGTAGACACTCTCTCTCCAGCACCTCGAGAGGCAAGAGGGGTCTCTGACTGGGGAATGTCAGGCCCAGCTACGCTCTTCATAGGGTCCGATGCATAATGAAAACATAGGGCCCCCTTGTTTAAACATTTTTAGGAATTTCAAGATAGGGACAGCAGAGCATTAAATCAAGCGCAGGCTGTCCTGAGTCGGTGGGGGGAACGGGGGGCTGCTCAGGTCACACACCAGCCCCCTGACCCTGGTTGCTTGTGTCATGCAGCAGTTGGGGACATCTCATATGTGCTCTCCCTGGGAGGAGGGTGGGCTCACCCCACCAGAGTCCTGGAGCTTCCTCTCCTGAGGGTTGGACAGGCATCTTGGTGAAGAGCTGTGGGCCCCAAGAATGGGGTGTGTTCTTTCCCCTCGGGCAGTGTTTGCAGGCGTCAGAGAGCGAGGGTGGTCCAGACAGGGGGGCTCTGAGGGTTCCGGCATCTGGGGTAGCAGGGGTTGGCTGCGGTTGGCTGTGGCGACGGCCTGAAGGACAGATACCGTCTCCTCCCTGGATCTGCGTCTGGGCAGGGATATTCATTCACTCACTGGACGAGTACTAGTGAACTATTGCTCTGCGCTGAGCCCTGGGAATCTGGGGTGGAGCAAAGCAGACCACGTCCCCTCCTTGAAGGGGCCCACAGCCCAGCAGCCTCAGGATGAGCAGGTCTGGGGAGTCCAGAGAGCTTGGCTTCTCTCCTGGGGTCACGGGTTGGCTGGACCTAAGTGACACTGCCTCCAGGGCGTCGGGACAGCGCCCCTATCGTGATCCCACCTCCAGGGCCTGGGGGGCTGGAAGTAAGAGGAGGAGGCGCAGGGGTGCCGTGGGACCCTAGGGGCCCGTCCACCCTCTGCAGGGGTGGTTCCCTATCCTTGTTCTCTCCTTGGATGTTCCTGACTCTCTGGAAGGAGTCGTGTGGACAGTGGGCGCAGGCAGCCTCTAGGTGGGAGGAAACTGCTGGCTACGGCCAGGACACAGAAGCCCCACCCAGCTCCCGTTCCAGATTTTTCTCCCACCCGGATCAAAGCGCCCCAGCACTTGCAGTAACATGCCAACCGCTGGAAAGGCGTTCCTGGGATATTTCATTTCCAAAGCTGTGAGCTGAGGATCCCCAGAAGGGCAGGCCGTACTTTTTAGTTCTTTGAAACAACTTTCAAAAAGTAATGAAAACATGGGGCCCTTGTTCAAACACTTGTGAGAGTTTCAGCACCGTGTCAGCGGCGCAGATGGTGGAGCCCGGCCTCAGCCTGGCGGCTCGGGGCCCTGGGCCCAGGACGCGTTCCCCGGGCTCCCACGGCCGCTGGCTGGGGGCTTGCAGGCTCTGTTCTCCTGCACGCAGTGCTGGTGCTCACTCTGCTTTAGTTCCTTTCTCTGTCCTGGGGTTGATGACAGGAGCTGCCCCCTGGGTCCCAGGTGTAAAGAAGGTTGATGTGCGTGAACTGAATCACCTGGTGCGGCACGTGGGTTGGGGACAGAGCCGACACCAGTGCGTGTGAGCGAGAACGTGGCCCCTTCTGGGTCGCTGCTGGCTCCGGCATCCTGGCCGTCACGGAGGGAGCTGGGTATCGCTTCCTCGCTCTGTAGGGTGGGGAACGGAGGTACGCTGGGCTTGGAGGGGCCGGCCCCAAAGCAGAGGGCTCCTTCTGTGGCCAGCTGCAGAGTTAAGGGTGCCTGCCGGGCTCCCCCAGGGCTGACCCGTCTCGGGTGGCTCCTTGTCTGAGCTCCGGGCAAGGACGGCCCCGGTCCCTGGCCTCTGGAGCCCAAACTCATCAGCTTCATGGGTTAAGGTCATACCAGCAGAGTGATTCAGTCCCCTGGCACAAAGAGTGGGCAACAATGTGTACTTGTGTTGGCAGAGAGTGGCTTGCAAGTGGATGGCCAGAGCAGGGGGCCAGGGTCCTTGCTTGGGGCACACACCTCTCCTGGCTTCATTGCCCTGGTCACGTTAGACCGCAGGAGCTGTGCCCGGCACTGTTCCCTCCCGCAAAGGCCTTGAAACAGGCCTCATGAGTGGTGCCAGAGGGGAGACTGCAGGGTCTGGGGAAGTGTGGGGGGCACTGAACCAGGGGAGGGACCTGGGAGGCTTCCTGGAAGTGACGTCAGTTAGACTAAGATCTGAGAATCGCTTAGAATTATCCAAGGAATCAAGGGTCGTGGTGGGAAGAGGATCCCAAGATGAGGAACAGCTTGTGCAAAAGCCCTGTGGAGTTGGTGTTCAGAGTGACTGGGGTGGGCATGAGTGGAGAGCCCTGCCCAGAAGGGGATGGGAGGGGCACTGGTCCTACTGGGAGATGGACCACAGGGCAGAGAGAGTTCCAGCAGCAGAAGCCCCTGGACAAGGAGCTCAGCCCGCAGGAGGACCCGAGTACCACGTGAGGGGGGTGAGCTCCCCACCCCTCGAGGTGTGTGGGCAAGGCTCGGACAGCTGGGGCTTGCTAAGGATGTTGGGTGGAGGATTTCACCCTGGATGGGCTGGATGAAACAGCCTTTGAGGTCCCTTCCAGCTGTCACACTCTGGCTCCTCGAAATCCCCTCTGGGAGCGGCGAGACTATAAAATATAAATCAATAGGTTAAAAATACGCTTGTCTCCTGCACGTCCAGGCCCTGTCACTCCGCCTGTCTCCCTCGGCCTTCAGAGGATTCCCGCGCGGCTCGGGCAGCCCGAGAGCTGGCAGGAGAAAATTGCCTTGTTCCCGAGCAAGGCGGGGCCCTCGCGCCTCCGCGGACAGGGAGGCCTTGGCTTTGTTTTTGATCATCGCTGCCTCCTGCACGCATGCTGTCCGGTCCGGTGGCGTCCCCTCCTCCTGCCTTCCCTGGTGATCACAGCACCAGGGGGATCAGCCAGGCCAGGCCAGGGGGCTGGGGGGCAGCTGCGCCCCCAAGACCGAGAGCGGAGGAGGTTGTGCTGGCGGCAAGAGACCAAACTCAGGGACGGCCAGTGTGGTGACCCCAGATTAGCCGGGCTCAGGGCTCTGCTGGGAGCAGGGGGGTGTTCCCCGGTTACCTCCCGGGGTTCCCATGGCAACGGGAGTGTTAGGAGCCGCTAATAGGGATTGGCAGCAGTGAAATGAAATTTGATGTTCAGGGAAAATGCATTGGCTTGTGAAGTAATTGGGGAGAAGGCGTTTTTCCCCGCTGGGCAGGCAAATCCTCACGTCCTTTCTGTGCTTTGGGAGAACTTTTGGGTGCTCTTGAACACATTTATTTTCATTAGTAGGAACAGATTTCTGCAGGGGCGTGAGATGAAACAGGCTTTGTTAGCGTGGGGCCTGGGGCGTGTGCCGAGGATGGGGTGCAGGTGTCCGGCTGTCCTCGGCCCTACCAGGCCCTGCCGTCACGGGCTGGGCCTCAGCTTGGTCTCCCCGTCCCCGTCTTCAGAAGCCTCGTCAGATGCATTCTCTGCCCAGCCTGGGGCCACCCCTCGGCTGTCCCTTTGGCCACAGTTTGTGATGGCCCAGAGCTGGGTTTGAATGTTTCCTGCTGAGGGGTGGCTACCGGGTGGACCTGGTTGGATTGGGATGTTCCCAAAGTCACCGTGAAGAGCGGAATGGGGTTTCAGAGCAGACACAAGTCTTGTGTCTATAGGCGCTCTGCTGCAGGGGGGCTGGAGCCCCCTCCCCGGCCCCCAGGGAGGCCGACAGAAAGGCCCGGCCTGCTGATGCTCTACATGACACCCCAAATCCTGGGGGCGGGGGTGGCAGCGTCATCATATCCCTCACTCAGAGCCTTGAAACTCACTGATTTCTCTATTTCTGTCGCTACCACAGGTGATCTTGATCCTGACGAAGTACTACCATGCAGACATGGGGAAAGTTCTGGAAAGTTCTCTGTGGCGGTAAGTCACCCTGACCGTGGGTTTTTTTCTCCGTATGCACCCATATGTCTCCCAGGGCTGAGGGCCGAGACTCCCTCTCCCCACTCAGCAACACCCAGTTGGAGCATCCCTGTGAGTGGATGTTCTTACAACTTCCCTTTGGCTACAAAATGCGTGTCGGAGACATGGAGCGTGATCAAGGGTTTCATCAGTGGGCACACACACAGCCCCGGAGAAGAGACCGCCCTTCAGAAAGCTTCTTGGCCTTCTTTTCTTTCTGGTTTTCCTCCCCTCTTCCTTTTCTCCTCCCCAGAGGAAGAGGGTTTGCATTGAGAATTCAGGTCAGCACACAAATGCCCTCGCGCGCGTGCCCTGGACTTCAGACACAGCTCCCGGGGTCCACCAAATACGCCAATTCCCCCCATTGTCCAGATGTGTTTCTTTCTTCCTGGTTCAGCTGCAGAGCTTGATAAATAAATAACCGACCGGTGATGGGGGGGCTCTCTTTCTTTGTGAGATGTGAATTCAGCCCAAGAACATGAAGTAGCCCCTGTGATGTCTTAAATGAGGTGGGAAAGAAGGAGGTTTGGAGAAATCATTTGGGTTGCTATTGTCCCCCATACTTACACCTGCTCTCCCAGGAAGGGGGAAGGGCGGCTCCCAGCCTCTTGGGCTGTCATTTCAAAGCCTTTCCTGGGGCGAGGATCCTGTTTCCTCCAAGCGCCTCTCGCCGCTCCCACATTTGCTGGGCATTGAGCCCTTTTGGTTTTCAAGATATGTTTCTCAAGTAATAATTAATTCACTTTTCTATTTGGAATCTATTAAACAACAACAACAACAACAACAACACCCAAACCTGCTCATCAGGACTCCTGTTTGTGTGCAGCCTCCCTTGAGTTGATTTTTGGCTTTTGGCTTTGCTTCCAGGGCAGGGGCTTGAGGATTGATTCTGTTGGTTCTTGTTGGGGATTTCTGCAATGGGTTGGGCAGGTGTTGAAATGACACCTCAGGCTGGATCCTTTCCTTGTTGTTCCAGGGATGGGGTCTCCTTGGGGGCCAGCTGGCTTGGTCACTGGTGGTGCTGATGGCACCACATCTGGGGACTAAGCCACTCAAGCCGCCTTGCGGTTTTTCTTACCCCTCTAGCCTGAGCGCCTTTGCTAGCCAGCTCCTCTGGGCAGTGGATTTGCGGGTTTACCCTGCAGACTCCCCAGCCTGGCCCCTCGTGCCCCCAGATCCCCTTCCAGCCTCAGGGAAAGGAGTCAACATCCTGCGAAGAGGACACATGCTGGGGATCCCTGGGTGGCGCAGCGGTTTGGCGCCTGCCTTTGGCCCAGGGCACGATCCTGGAGACCCAGGATCGAATCCCACATCGGGCTCCCGGTGCATGGGGCCTGCTTCTCCCTCTGCCTATGTCTCTGCCTCTCTCTCTCTGTGACTATCATAAATTAAAAAAAAAAAAAAAAAAAAAAAAAAGAGGACACATGCTGTCCTGCTATGTCCACCCCCCCATTACCTCCTGCGTTGGTAGATTTTCATCTTGCGCCTTGGAGAAACTCACCCAACCAAGGAGAGGTAGGAGGGCTTTGAACAATGTTGCTCAGTGTTGGGGGAGGTGCTCAGCATTTGGGATGAGCGTGGATGATGGCCTGAGCCCTAAGGTCCCAGTGACGTCTCGTTGCAGCCCTCCGAGGGTTTGTGCTCTACGACTGGTGTCAGGGCGAGGCCCCTGGGAAGGGCGATCCCCCTTGCTAGGTGAATGGTCCCGGGACACATCCCCCGGGCTACAAAGTGAACAGAGGCACCTGAGTCTTCTCTTCCCCAAGACAGAATTCTGTGGCCACCTCGGTGGCCCTGCCTGCTGCATGCCAGCCGAGTCTGAAGGGTGTGTTGGGGGTAGTTCTTCCCTCCTCAGCCCCCGCTGACTGTCCAGAGTCCGGGTTTCCTCTGCTCTCTGCAGCGTCTCAGCGGGTAGCACATGGAGCAGACGGGGGTGTGGACAGTGAACCATCCTTCCCAGTGTGATCTGTACCCATGGGTCAGAGCTGTGGGGTGTACTTAGCACCTGCTGCCTATCCTCGTGGGGGACACGCCGGGGACAGGTGGATCTGGGCCAGCCCTGTAGCACAGTGGGGGCCAGGACTTCTTGCTTATGGGCTCCAGACTCAGATTCTTGGGGTGCAAGTAGAGAAGCTGAGAGAGGGGCTGCTCCCGCGGGGGCTCCTGCTCTCCCAGAGCCTCAGGTCCTTCCCTGGCCCTGCCTGGGAGAGTGTGGCCGGCCGGGCAATGTGACCCGAAACGTCCTGAGAATGGGAATGGTTTTGATCTCGTTTTTCTCTGAAGCAAATCAACAGACTTTAATCCTCCGTGTTCTTGCTCGTCACTGTCTGCATACAGACACTTCCTCTCCTTTATTAAAAATACATGCAAAGGCATCAGTCATGTCAGGAAGGATCGCCCCTCTCCCCGTCCAGCACCGTCCCTTCCTCTGTTTATCTTTCTCACGTGGACGTATTTATACAGCAGATGTGAGTAACAGTCTCCTTTCTTCGCGCATCTGTTTCCAGTTGGGCCCCGTTGGCCGGTGTCCGCGTCGGCGTGCCCCGTGGCCGCGAACTCGCCCTGGAGCGCGTTCCTTCTGACATGCCGTCGCCATAAAACCCGTAGATGTGTCTCTTTCCTCCTCCTTTAGTTCCCTGGGCGGAGAGGGAGCCCGAGGGTGAGCGGCTCCCAGCGGGCGCTTGGGTCCCTTCAGCAGGTGCTCGGGTCCCCCCTGGCAGGCAGGCCCGCACCCCTGGGCCCCATGGCCCATGACCCCTTTCCTTGGCGTCCCTTGGGTTCCTGGCGAGGGTGAGCCACTTGTGTGTTTACCTGCCACTCACACTTTCCCCTGCGAGCATGACCGGCTCGCGCCCTCTGTATTTTGGGATCTGTGTGAGTGTCCCCAGAAATGGAAAGATTGCCACTGGTCTTGCATGGGGATGCCACCCCTCTGCCATCTGCTGCTCAAGGCCTGTGTGGATGGGGGCTGGTGGAGCCCGTGCCTGGAGCCCGCACGTATTACAGCCACACTCAGTGGACACACCCCCAGCCTCCCAAGGATGCTCCTGTGTGGTCACCATAAATACATTTTTAATGACAGGTATGGTATTTACAGTCTGGAAATGGTTCTCTGAAATCTAAGCTGAGTGCATTTTTAATTGTCCTACATTTCATTTTGTGGGCTGCACATCAGCATCTCCCCCGACCCCGTCCCCCTGTTCCCCTCTGGCTTCGAGGATCCAGCAGCCTGCCCCTTTGTTCAGGGTGGGGCAGTGCCCTCCTCTCAGGGGCAGGGATGCAGGGAGGCAGTGAGCCCGTCCCTGGGAGAGCCTCCCGTTGGCTTCAGAGCTGGTTTCCCCATGGACACCTTTCTTCCTGGAGCCCAAGGACAACAGGAGGAGCATTCTGGGTCAGACCAGACTGACATCCAGTCTGTGGGAAGGTCCTGGGGCCAGTGAAGCAAAGGATGAAAGCAGCAGGAATTTGTTTTTGCACAGCCCTGGAGGTCAGCAGCTGAGATCAGGGTGTGGGCAAGGCCAGCTGTTCCTGAGGTTCTGGAACAGGATCGTTCCTGCCTCTTCTAGCTCCCAGGGCTGAGGAGTGCCCCACCTGGGCCCGCATTTGGCTTGGTCGGGGCTATGGCAGGGCCGAGCTCCAGGAACTCCCATGTGGTGCTGCCATCCAGCCTGGGCTGGGTCCTGTGAGGCCCACTTGGTGTCACCACAGCTGAATCCCAGATGGCCAGTGAAGCTTAGCTGCCTCGTAAATGCTCTCCAGAAGGTAGATGCAAGCCACCAAGGCTTGAGCAACCCACAACATGTAGATGATGGGGTCCTCAGTGGGAGGTATGTGAGGGTCACTTAGAAAGCTCTATGAACTACTGCCACTCCAGCCAGGTCTTGCAAGAAGCAGCCTGAGTGTGGAGGCTCCCTGGTAATCCTGAATGTGAGGGCAGCCCCAGGATGGGCTGAGTTAGAACATTGCCTCTCAGGTTCCGCTGGGCACTCAGGTCTCCTGATCTGTATCTCTAACAGGGGTCTGGAGACCACACTGAGTCACCAGGGGTTTGGCCGCTTAGCAGTGAGGCTTAACATCCTGTGGTGGCTTCCCCAGGCACTTGGATAAGCCACACCCCCTGGCTCTTATCCCACTCCCCATCCTGGCTCCTCCTGCTCTCCCCCAGCTCCTCAGTCTTCAGCCAGCCTGATGCTGGAACCTTTGTCATGCCAAGCTGGGTCCATGTGAGGGGGCTGTGCCTGTTGGGGCTGGCTGCCTGGAGTGCACTTGGCACTGACCGTCAGTTCCTGGTCCCTTGTGGACATTTGGTCTCAGTCTGAGCCTCTGTTCTTCAAAGACACTACCCACCACTCAGTGGAAAGCAGCCCTCAGACATTCTTTTCACACCTCTCCTTGAGCATGGGAGTTCCTGTGTCTTTGTCCCCTTGCCCCCCCCCCCCCATCCAGAACATATGGTTATTGAAGATAGAGACTGGTAGGATCCATCATGATGATCACTGGAGGCCTCGTGCCTATCACAGATCTGCCATAGGCTGGGCATCAGATGGATGGGCAGATGGATGATAAGTGGACAGATGGACATGTAGATGGATGGATGGACAGATGGATGATAGGTGAACAGATGGACATGTGGATGGATGGACAGATGGATGATAAATGGACATGTGGATGAATGGATGGATAGATGGACATACGATGGATGGATGGATGGGTAAAGGTATGGTGATATGGTTCTTGGGAAATTAATGTGACCTAGAAAACTCTTAAGGCTCTGTGGGGCCATCCTAGAGAATGGTGTGGAGGCCAGGGGCCCAGAGTTGGTTCTGAGGCTGTCATGCAGAGTAGGAGGGGACTGGGAGCATCCTGAGCCAGGGAGAAAGTGGACCTTGGCCCACCTTTCTATGCCCAGGCTCGCTCTGCTGTCCCAGCCCCTGGGACTGCCTGTGGCCTCACACTGAGAGTGGCTGGGGGCACAGCGATACGAAATGGCAGCCCCAGACCCATAGACCACCTGATACCATGCCTGCACCGTCTCTGAAGCAGGATGGTATGAAGGCCATACCAGCCCTACTGTTCCCCTGGCGCATATGACTTTGGGCAGGACCTTCAGCCAGAGGCAACCTCAGGAATACTGGGATGGGCCTGGGTCTCAGCTTTTCTCCCAGAGTGACTTGGTGAAATCCCCTTCCTCTGGTGGTTCTCTTCCTTCTATGCCAAATTTAATCGTGAGATCTTTAGGGTATACAGGAATCCTAGAATGTTCTGGGTACTGTGTGTCAGAGATAATTTAGTGCTCACCAAATAATCCGAGCATCTCCTCTCTTCCCCGGCCTCCCTGGTAGTCATTTTCGTGTCATCTGGTTAGTGTGAGCCAGTGGATGGTGAACAGGAACAGGATGGGTGAAGCCCCTGAAATGTAGGGTATTAGCTGTTATCAGAGCAGAGCCTGGGCTGGCCCAATCCCGGGTCCCTCGCTGTCACAGATGTTAATTTTTACCTCCCTGGGATCTCTATCTCTTCAAGAAATGCACTGTTACAGATTCTGATCAAGCCCGGCTCTCTCCTTCCTCTTACCATCCCCCAGACCCCACCACCGCCCCTGCTCCCCGACAGGAGACCCCGTCATCTTGATATTGGTGTGGATCATCACGGAGTGTGCTTTATATGTTAAGTACACATGTGTGTGTCTGTCCACAATCAAAGTGTTCTGCTGTTTAGCATGTTTTAAATATTGATGTAAATGGCATCATGCCGCCGTTTGAAATTTGATTTATACTCCTAACTTGATTTTGATAATTTATTGGTGTAGCACAAGGTAAGCCGGCCGATCTATGCATCCCCCTGCGTGAGAGCCTAAGGGCTTTTATCTTCCCAGATCTTGTTATTCCCATCAGAGCTGCAGTGAGCGTCCATACCTATCTCCGGCTTCCTCCACCCCTCCCTGTTGCCTGCTCTCTGTGGAATGATTCCCACCCCGCATCTCTAGAAGCTTCAGACTTCTTATGTCTGCACTCACTGCAGTCCAGTATTGTTTTATTTTGCATCTTTGTGATTCTTTGTTGAGACTGAACATACTTTCCTTTGTTTGTTGGCTATTCACATTTCCTCTCCTGGGATTTACCTGTTTGTACTTTACATCTTTTTCTTTTGGGTTGCTCAACTTTTTCTTAAACTCTGCATCTCTACTGCAAATAGCCCAGATGCTCGCCAAGACCCTTGATTTTAAGAGGCACATCCTCTGAGTGTGTCTTGAGCTCCCAGAATGTGCTGTTCATTCTTTCTCAACAGCTTCTTCTTCTTTTTTTTTTTTCATAAAATTTTATTTATTTGAGAAAGAGAGAGAGGGAGGGAGAGAACTCCAGTGGGAAGGAGAGGGAGAAGCAGACTCCCTATTGAGCAGAGAGCTCAACGTGGGGATTGATCCCAGGACCCTGGGATCATAACCCAAGCTGAAGACAGATGTTTAACCTACTGAGTCACCCAGGCCCCCCTTTCCCAACAGCTTCTAAGAATGGTTCCTCTTACAAATGTTTTTTGTATTATTTTGTGTGCAATTTTTAGAAGAGTATTTCTGTGGGATGCTGTATTAGTCAGCGAGGGTGACTGTCATGCTGTTAACAAGTCCCTCCAAATGCAGTGGAATGGACTGCATACTTATTCTCACACCCCTGGGTCAACTGATTTGGCTGCCTTAGAGGGGTCATGTGTGGGCATCTCTGCTCAGGCTGCGGGCTGGCAGGCATGGGCTGCTGTATTTGTATTTCTTCTGGGACCCAAGCTAAGGGACAGAGGCCATCAGGACACATCCTTTGCATGCACCACACTATAGCTCAAGAACCACATTAACCGCACAAGCACATTTAAGGCCTCTGCTCACCTCACATTTGCTAGAATTCCATTGACCAAAGCAACTCACAGGATCCAACCCAACCCAACACCAATGGGGGAGGGGAAATGAGCAGTCACTGTTTGCTGAACGACAATTTAGGTGTCCCCCAGGTCAGAGGTGTTTCCAGAAAATACATGTGGTCATATAAGTTTGGTAAACATTCTTAGGTTGCAAATCAACCAAGTTTCTTTGCGGTAGGACTTTGGGAGCCTCTGACACAGAACGCACATCATACGTCTCCAGGAGAAGCTTGGGCTTCATTTCTCCATCTCATCTGAGACCATAATCTTTCATTTTGATTTTATTTGAATGTTATTTCATGTTAGATTTAAATTAAATTGGGACTGCTGGGTGGATCAGCGGTTGAGTATCTGCCCTCGGCCCAGGGCATGATCCTGGAGTCCCGGGGTTAAGTCCCTCATCGGACTCCCCACAGGGAGCCTGCTTCTCCCTCTGCCTGTGTCTCTGCCTCTCTCTGTGTCTCTCATGAATAAATAAATAGCAATCTTTTAAAAAATAAATTTAAATTAAATTAATTTTAATTCTACTTTACTGATACATTTTAATATTTATGTATTATTTTATTTTTGTTCTGCTGAGCATTTCCCAGGATTGCTTTCCTTGGAACACACTTTGGGAAGCTCCGTTTCATAGATTTTGTATTCTGAGAGAGCTGGCATTTGAGATTTTTCAGATCACTTCTGTTTATGTATCACGTTACTGTGTTATTATGCCATCCTATTTAAAATCAGATTTGGTTCTGTGGTCCTATGATGTCTCCCCCTCCCCCCATCTCTCCATTTTTAATAGATTAGAATTTTAGCATTCCGAGTTGTAAATGCAGGGTCTGAGGAGCTTGAGCAGTGAACCACAGCCATCCAAGGAGCTCTCAATGAGCGCTAAATCTAAGCAAAATCAGGTCCTTCCCTGTAGAGGTGGATGACATCCAGGGATGGGGACATCCACTTGGCTTAACCGACCTAGGACGAGGTGGACAGAGACGGTGTGCAGAGCAAATCCCAAGCAGTCCCTTGGGGCCCCGAGTGCCAGGGCAAACAAAGACCCGCTGTGCCCATATGGTCCTTCTAGGGCTCGTAGCTATGGTCTCCAGTGGGAGAATGACAAAGACAGGATGTGCTTTGCCCTTGGGCAGCCTGGGAAGAGTGGGGATTTTGGAGAGACAGTCTTAGACCTCAGTGGGCTTTACCTTGAGGTTAACCTCGGCCTGGCAGCTGCGTGGTCTGTGCCCCACAGAGATCACACATCTGTTTGGGTTCCAAGACTTCCCTGCCTCGCATCCTCTCATATTCTGAGCAGGAGATGGTGACAGTGCAGACCTCACAGGCTGTTATGGCAAGGATGGCAGCTAATATGTGGATGCTTGGCACTTAGTAGGTGTCAGACCTGCTTCTTTCTTCTCTGGGGAGCTTTTTATCCCTCCCCGGCTGGCCTCTCTCCTCATTTGCTTCAGCATCACCATGGAGGTCTGAGTTTGATTTAATCAAGACCCAGAGCAGATAGGGATCAAGGCAGGCGCTGACTTAAAAGCTTTCAGGGTTTGAGTCTATTCAATAAATAATTCGATTTGAATCAACAGTTTGATGAGGTCAGGCTCTGAGGCCTTGCGGTGCCTGTAAAATACTCTGGAACAAGATTCAGGGTGGCTGGAAGGTCATGGGATGTTTGAGGAAATCCCTCAGCATCCCAGCCCCCAAGCGTCTTCTCCCTCCCTCTGCCTTCGCCCAGATCCTGGGTCCCCCTGTTCCACACCTCCCCAGGACTCCTCCCAGCTGGCAGTGACTGTCTTCTCTGCCTGCTGGCCATCCCTCTTCCTTCCTCCCCTCTTAGCCTCTTCCCTTGCTTCCTCCATCTCCCCCCACCATCCATCCACTCGTCCATCCATCTCCCTTTTATGTGTCTATGCTGCATCCATTGATCTATCCATCCTCTGCATGTCCACACCCTGTCCACCCACCAATCCCCACACCCATCCATTCATCCATCCATGTATCCTCTATCCTCATGTGTCCATCTCCTGTCTACCTACCAACCCCCATCCATCCATCTTCCATCCTCCTATGTATCCATCTCCTGTCTACCCACAAACTTTCCATCCATCCTTCCATCCATCCATGTATCCTCCACCCTCCCCGTATCTATCCCCTGTCTACTCATCACCCCATCCATCATCCATCCATCCTTCCATCCCCCCATATATCCATCTCCTGTCTACCCACCAGACCCTATACATCCAGGCATCCATCTATCCATCCCTCTATCCATCCATCTGTCCTCCAACCTCCTTCATACATCCCCTGTCCACCCACCAACCCTCCAATCCCCCCATCCTTCCATCCATCTTCCATTCCCCATGTATCCATTCCCTGTCCACTAATCTCCCCATCCTCACTTTCAGCCATCCAGGCTCTGGGTTTGAAGGAAGGCATGGTCAATGACCCCCAAGACAGTTCAGTAAAGAGTATAGCCAAGCAAGTCACCCAGGGTGATGGTGTGTTATCTGAATATTGATGAAGCTGAGAGAACCAGGGAAGTGCTAGGTGCCTGCACTCAGTTGAGTAGAGGGAGTGGTAATCAAGGAGGACTTTCTGGAGGAACATCCCGTCCTCGGACACCACCCCAGTGTCCCTTTTCTTCTAGGGCAGTTCTCCCTGCATGGCATCTCCTGTGGGATTGTGGCCACTGCAGGCCTCTCCTGTGTTTATCCCCCGCATCCCCAGCATCCATCCTGCCAAGTTCTGTCCACATGCAGCACATCCCAGCAACCCTTCGGCCACCTGAGGCTGCATTAGGGAAGTACAGCTGCTGACCCTGGCAGGTGACAGAAACATTCTCCAGCCTAGGCAGGCCCGAGTCCAACTGCTGGGCAGGGCCTGCCTTCTGGGAGCCACATTCCATCTGGGCTCACCCCTCGTCCTTCTTCCTTCGTGTGTTTTCCTAATCCCCCTCTCTCCTGCGTCCTGCTCCTGCGCCCCCCTCCCTGCAGGCTGGGAAGGCCAGCCCCAGGCTCTGGAAGAGTTCAGGGCAATGGCAGATGTGAGCAGAAAGTACACAGGTCCTCGGCTTCTCTGGGAGGGCTCCGGGCAGAGCATTTGTTGTGAGTGGAGCTCTTGCAGCATGACTACTGACCGCCAGGCCATGGAGGCCTCCCTGTACATGTGAGCCCATGGCACAGCCCCCCAGTCCCTCCGATCCTCTCGCGTACATTTTTGAGAAATGGGGACAGGCGTTCAATGGGGAAAGGCAGCCTGTGAATTTTGGGTCATGATCTGATTCTTGGGCCTGCATGTAGCCAAGGGCCATCTCTTTGGTCCTCAGGATACTCACAGATTCTCCCTCTAGGGCACTCCCCCAGCCCCATCAGCAAAGGGCTTCCGTGGCCTCCTCTCCCTGGCCTCCCTGTACTCAGATGTCCCATCCCCAGTTGGGCCAGGCATCTCCCCTGGGCTCTCCCAGACGCTCTCCCACGGCCTGCTGCTCATCTCCACTTGGAATCAGGATTCTTGTGTTCTCCACCTGGTGGAGCAGACCCAGGCCCCAGGGTTCACTGAGCGGGATCAGCGCCCACGAAGCACTGTGTGTGAGTTCTGTAGTAGCCACTTCACATTCCCTTAAACAGGAGGCTGTGTGATGCCATCGACCCTCTGAAAGATGTTCCTGAGGGGCGCCTGGATGGCTCAGTGGGTTAAGCATGTGCCCTTGGCTCTGTCATGATCCCAGGGTCCTGGGATCGGATCCCACGTGGGGCTCTCTGCTCAGCAGGAAGTCTGCCTCTCCCTCTCCCTCTGTCCTTCCCCTTGCTCTCTCTGTCTCTCTCTCTCTCTCTCTCTCTCTCTCTCTTAAATAAATAAAGAAGACCTTTAAAAAGAAAAAAAAAAGATGTTTTTGATAAGGATGTTGCTAAATTCCTCTCTAGAAAATTCTCCCTAAAAACACCTTTTAAAAATTATAATACATAATTATCATAGAAACTTTGGAAACCATAACCTCCAGGAGGCATGAAGACAGTCCCCACCAACCCACCTTATGCAATTACATCCATTAATATTGGAGATGGATAGTCTCACTAGTCTTTTTAAGATGCAAATATATACGTGTTTTATAAATTTTAGATCCCAATTTAATGTGATGTATTAAACATTTTCCCATGCTCCTACATATTTTCTTTTTTTTTTCCTACATATTTTCAAACTGCTGCTTTTTAGTGGCCATAGAACAAACCCTCAGCCGAAGGAGATATTATTATTTATTTAACCAAATCCTTGATTTCAGACATCGGCATCATTTTCCATTTCCAGCAGCCTAAAGATGTAAAGCAGGCTGCGGTGAGCGGCCTCGTCCATGAGTTATTCCCAAGCCTTTGATGATTTTCATAGGATAAACTCAAGCACGGGCTTCCTTTCGTGCCCGCGGGATTACAGGGTGTTGGGATTTCAGCGTGTGTTTGAGCGTGGATGTCTGTCTCGGAGGCTGTTATTGGTGACATGGGGGAAGCGGGAGAGGAATCAAAGCACCACTTAGGCAGGAGGATGGGAGAGAAATGCCTGGAGAGCCGCCTCCTGTCCTGGCACAAACGCACCTCAGCTGAGGAAGCCGTGGGGACAAGGCAAGGGTGCGCCCTCGTCCTGCACACCCCACGCATGGGTGGCGGCCTCTGACCTTGACCCACCCGAGCCCGGTCACTTCCCAGGAGCTTCCTGAGGTCCTGCGATGTGTCAGGCACTGTGCTAGGCACCGGAGACTCAGAACAAATGCAACACAGGCACCTGCCATGTGGACGTCACCGAGAGTGGGAGAACAGAGACCCCAGAGTGGTGCCCCCCGGCATGTGAAGCGCTGGAGGCATGGCTGAGCCTCGGGCTGTCGTGCCTGGGCTTCCTGGACGTGCTGGGACCTCGGAAACAGGTTCTGAAGGATGAGTAGAAGTTCGCCCGGCAGCAAAGGGGTGGTGACACAGGGGACAGGAGTGGCAGGCAGCGTTGTAGAGGCTGGGGGATGCCCAGGGTTGGGGAGAGCCCCCTGGAAGTAGCCAGGAGGGCACACCTCACACATTCGTTTTCTTTTGCTGCTGTAACAAATCATCACCAACCTGGTGGCTTAAGACAAGGCAGATTTATTACCATGCAGTTCTTTTTTTTTTTTTTTTTAAATAGCAAACTTTGAGTTTTTTTTTTAAAGATTTTATTTATTTATTTATAGAGACACAGAGAGGGAATGAGAGGCAGAGACACAGGCAGAGGGAGAAGCAGGTTCCATGCAGGGAGCCCGACCCGGGACTCGATCCCGGATCTCCAGGATCATGCCCCGGGCTGTAGGCAGCGCCAAACCGCTGAGCCACCGGGGCTGCCCTACCATGCAGTTCTGGAGGGCGGAAGTCTGGTATGGGTCCCACTGGCTAAAACCAAGCATTCCCTCCCTGAGACTTCAGGGGAGAGTCATCATCCTGGCCTTCTGCAGCAACTGGAGGCCATCTGCACGCCTTGGCTGGCGGCCCCTCCTCCGTCCTCCCTGCCGCCGGCATGGCCTCTCTCAGACCTGTGTTTTGTGTTCTGTCTCTTTCTCTGACCGTAGCTTGGGCAGGTCCTCCCTTTCAAGGAGTCATGGAATTATATCAGGCTCACGGGAGAATCCAAGATCATGTCCCCATCTCAAAGTTCTTGACGTCATCATGTCAGCAAAGTCCGATTTGCCCATAAGGTAGCATTTGCTCAAGTTCTGGGCTTTAGGATGTGCATGTGCTTGGGGGTCCATTTTTCTGTTCACCACACTGGGCATGAAGGCCCCTTAGATGGTCTCTGGTCAGTTGAAAGCCTGACTGGGACAGCTTGATGGCCACAAGATACAAAGACACATTTTCAGATCATTGAATTCTAGAAATATTTCATGAGCACCCTCTTTGTACCAGCCCTTTGCCATGCCGTAGGATTGGCTGTGAATGTCAGGGAGGGAGGGACTGATGAGAGGACCAGCATCTATGGTTGAAGATCCCACAGGAGAGGGCAACTGGCCATTTCAGAGGAGGTGATATCTGAATCGGGCTTTGAAGGATGAATAGTTTTCCAGGCAGATAGGCAGGGGAACATTCTAGACAGAGAATACATTTTCTGTGGAAACACGGAAGCATGAACCAGCCTGGTGGGAGGAATCTTAAGAAGTTGGGAGTGGCTCACCCATGGGGTGGTCAGAGGATGATGGGAGGCTGGTTGGGGGGCCAGTGAGGGTTGGACCAAGGAGCCCTGTATGCATGAACAAGAGGATCAAGCTCTGTCCTAGAGGCACTGGGGAGCTTTGCATGGGGTTGTCGATCAGACCCAGCACCTGGCTGCAGCATTGGCGGGGCCGTGGGAGGACAGTTGCATGGTTTAGGGAGGCCAGCTAGCAGAGCGGAACACAGAGCGGGGAAGACCCTGGGACTCCAAAGCCTCGTCCCTCCTTGCCTCCCGGGACCCAGTTCCTGGGAGGGGGGCTGAGACTGGGGCAGGTGCAGTTCTTTCCCCCACTCGTTTCCTGCACCCCTCTCCCCCCGCCCCACCCCGCCCCTGCCTTTCCCTGTGGTCTACAGAACAGCAGAGCTGGATCCCGTGCCCTTTGCATTAAAATCGCACCCTGCCCTGGAGATTTATTGCATTTTAATAAAACTCTCTGAGTGGGAAACATATGAAAACACTATCTTTGTTTTCTATTATGTAATAAACCTCGCTTGAGTGTGCTTTGAAGGATGGAGCCATAAACCTGTTTACAGGGCCAGTGGCATCCAGGGAACCTGCTGGTGGTCGAGTGACATCATGGGGTTCTCCAGCTCGGCCATTTATTAGCGGGTGCCGGGGATAGTCCGTCCACTTCTCTGAGCCCTGGTGTCCTCGTCAGCAACAAAGGAACTGCCAGATCCAGCACAATCCTCTTGGCAAAGTTTGCTGAGCATTCAGGTCCAAGATGTAGCTGTTTTTATTTTGCTATGAATGTTACTTTGTTTGGAGGTAAACCCGAATATAAATTTGTTATATTCAGTATAACAAATTTATATTCGGGAGAATTAGAGGCACCCTAATTCTGGATGTCCCAGCTCTGCCATTTACCCACGAGCCTGGGCAGGTCACTCGCCGTGTCTGAGCCTCTTTGCCCACCTATAAAATGGGACTGTTTGCTCCCAGCTGAATTTCAGGCTCAGGGTCCCCACGTAATCAGATGTGAGTGAGCGGGACGCTTCCTGATGTGAAACATCGTTACTCCTCCCTCCTGCCCCCTCCCTCCTGCCCCTCTCTCCCCCCCCCCTCTCTCTTCAGCATGTTTTTTCTGACCACTTAACACATTCTGGATGTGCTCCTTGGCTCTGGGAGCTCAGAACTGATTGAGAGAGACTCCCGGCCTCTGCCCTCACGGAGCTCCTGTGCTCACAGGCAGGCACACTGGGGCCAAGTGATGCCATAAGGTGATATATGAACTGTGCCTCAAGGAGGGAGCGTGTGGGAGCGTGCAGGATGGGAGTGAAGCTAGCTGAGGGCTTACCCCGGCCTTCCTGGAGGAGGAGGCACACAACCTGATTGTGTTCAGGATGAACCCAAATTAGTGAACAGTTAGGGGGAGTGTTTCAGACACAGCGATGAGGACCCACGCCAAGTCTTGACAAGGGGAGAATTTGAGAAATGGGGCGGGGGGGCATTGAGTGGAGGGAGGCCGCAGATTAGAGGCCACTATCTCCACTCCGTCAGGAACCTTCTAAAAATGACATCATGTCTCAAAGAAGTCTCGCTTAGAAATCTGGGGAGCTGGCCGCCATACCCTCTGCAGGATCAACCATGAAGGAGCATGGTGGTGCTATGTCGGTGAGCTCTCACTGCGTGACAGACTTCCCCCACGATTAGTGGCTTAAAACCACCTTTCATTTAGTGTGTGATTCTGTGGCTCAGTAATGTGGGCTGGACTCAGAAGGGTTCACCCTCTGCTCTTGGCCGGGTTCCCTCGCACATCTGTGGTTAGCAGCCGGTCATCTAGGTGGCCTGCTTCGGGGGCTTGGCTGCTGTGCTTGGGCTGGTGGGGGCAGCTGGGCCGCTTGTCTCACATCTTGCGGCAGGCGAACCCTCGCTTAGACACATGGCAGCTGGGCAGAGATTCTAGAATGAATGGAAATACATAGGCCTGGGAATCCCAGAACATCATATCTGTACATTCTGTCGATCAAAGTAAGTCACAGGATCGACCTCCACTCAGGGGTTAGGGACATCACTCCACTTCTTGATGGGGGGACCTTTGCAAAGAGGCATGGAGAAAAGGACGGGACTGCTGCGCCCATTGATGGGCACAGGAGGCTCAGTTGTGGGGAGAGAAGGATGAGGGAGGCATGAAGGCTGTTTCCAGACTGCTGGGCATTGCCTGGGGTTCAGGAAGGACGGCTAGGCGGCCCAGAGCTACAGACACTGGGGTATCTGCAAAGACTGTGTGAGCCGTGCTGGGGATGAAGGGGGCAAGGGCCAGGGGACACTGTGGCTTCTGAAGTCACAGCAGCAGCATCTCTTGGGAGGGAGAGGGCAGCTTCAGGGGGACTTGGGAGCTGTGTGGTCCTGGGCTTCTTCTCAGACCTCTGTTGTCACAGCCTCCAGCCCCATGCCCTGTGGCCTCCTTCATGGGCAGCCCGCCCCCTGCTGCAGGAGGGGCTGGTGGCCTCCCGGGTCTCCTGCCGATGCCTACCATCACTCCTGTTAGGTTTTGCTCTCCTCTGGGTCTCCTTCCAGTTCTCTCGTGTGCCCGGGGCACCCTGCCTCTGCTCTGCTCCTTTGCTTGTCTCCATGGTAGGTGTTTGCATTTAAAATTCTACCTGGGACCCCACAAGGGCTGTTGGTGTGTGGAGGGCCCCAGGCTCCCCTGTGTCAGAAGGAGCAGCCCCCCGCCCCCACCCCTTGTGCCACCATGTCCTGCACTTCCAAGAGACTCCTGCTCTCACAGCTTCTCTGTCACATCCTCTCTTCTCCTGAGGACAACATGATAGGTGGTGGAGAGCACAGGCTTTTCAGAGTGATGCAGAGTCCCTCCTGGCTCTGTCTTATTTGCTGTGTGGCCCTGGGAAAGTCACTCCCCCTCTCTGAGTCCAGGTTAGCTCAGCATCTGTCAGATGTGGATAACAGTGTCGCCTGGGTTGGCGGGTCCAAGGACCCAGTGATGGATGTATACAACAGGCACCTGGCTTCCAGGAAGCATCAGGGAATGTGGCTGTCACTGTCACCACCCTTCTGAGGCAGCCCTGCTGCCCTTGGTGATGGAACCGGAGGCTGGGGTCACAGAATCTGGCCTGAGTCCCTCTGTGCAGTGAATGTGGTCTCCAAGCCACAAGCAGCGACATTCTCCACTGGGTACTGGGGACATCAGCATGACTGTGCCACAGGCCTGGCCCTCAGGAGGTTGGAGGAGGCTCTGTCAGCATCTCCTGTCTCCTCCCAGGTGATGGTCAGGGCTGCCACTGCCTCTCTCCTGGATGCCACGCCAGACCCCGATGCACCAGGGTCAGGTCAGAGCCACCTTCTCAGAGCCACCGTCCAGACAGCCTCGAGTCATGAGCACTGTGTGTTAGATGCAGTTTCTCTGTGCTGTTTTCTCTGTTGTGTTTATCATAATCTCCCAGGATTTAAATGCAATGTTTGTAATGCTATTATTTTAATCAAGTTCTCATTTCCAAACCTTGGTATTGTTTCTTCACATAGGGCGAGGGAGCCATCTCCTTGTGTGGGGCCTCGCTCTTGCAGGCCTAGGACACAGCCTGGGGCACAGGAAGTCTGCCCGTGGAGTCGAGAGCAGAGTCTGGATACTGTGTTTGGCTGCTCTTTGAGCTGCTCTGGAGGGCGTGGGGCTGGGGTAGGTCTGCTTCCTGCCTGGGACCAGATAGGACCAGAGCCCACCCCTCCCCAGGGCCTGGCGTGTCTTTAGGCAGCGTCAGTGCTCAGGAGACCCAAGCTGGCTTCTCCGGGGTGTCAGGCTTTCTTCAGCTTCTGGAATTCTGGAGCTTTAGGAATAGTAGTGACGTGCTGGTAAATGTTCAACAGCCAGCACCCCAGGAAAGAAACCCTAATGTGTAGTGCTTACCAATGTCCATGGTATAAATCCTCCCACCGCAGCCAGTCCCAAACTATAATGGAGTTTGGGGGAGATGCACATTGTTGGCTGTAGCTAGCTCAGCCAGCAATGCGCTCAGCCTGGTTGGCTATAGCTCACCAGGTGTGAGCTGGTGGGAGCTGAGCCAGAGTGAGCCGGCATGAGCTGGTGGGAGCTGGTGGGAGCTGATGGGAGCTGGCATGAACTGGTGTGAGCTGGTGGGCACTGGTGTGAGTTGGCATGAGCTGATGTGAGCCAGTGTGAGCCAGAGTGAGCCAGCATGAGCTGATGTGAGCTGGCATGGGAGCTGGTGTGAGCTGATGTGAGCCAGTGTGAGCTGGCATGAGCTGGTATGAGCCGATGTGAGCTGGTATGAGCTGATGTGAGCTGATATGAGCCGGTGTGAGCCAGAGTGAGCCAGCATGAGTTGGCATGAGTTGATGTAAGCTGATGTGAGCCAAAGTGAGCTGGTGTGAGCTGGTGTGAGCCAGAGAAAGCTGATGTAAGCTGGCATGAGCTGGTGCCAACACACCATTGTTCAGGAAGGTTCCTGAGTCTTCCAGCCTTCCAGGAATGGGCAGGTCTATGAGCAGCCGTCTGGAAGGTAGCTGCTGGCCAGCAGAATGATTGGGATGTCAGCAGCTTTTTCCAGGAGACATGGCCACTAGTAACCGTGGCACCTCACGTTTTTCCTGGCCGTGTGTGAGGAGGAGGTTTGGGGCCGGAGATGTCAGACAGCTGTCTATTCCTCTTCCAAACAATGAGATAATTATCGCAGCTCCCTTAGCAAACCCCGTGAAGCAGAAGCACCAGGGTGGAAGGGTTGGGAACCTAGGAGATACAGGCCTGAATGCCAGGTGCCCCAAGATGTCTGTGCCTTTGGCTCTCTTGGCTTCACCGTCTTTGTCTGCCCAGGTGGACGCTGAGCCCTGCCTCCTGGCTGTGAAATCTGGGTCTGCCCTCTGAGTCAGCTGGGGAAGCAGAGGCTCAAAGATCCAGCGGCTTGCTCCATGTGGCCCAGCACATGAGTGGCACCCCCTCATGGTGGCAGGACTGTGGTCCCAGTAGGGCTGGCTTTTCCCAGGAGGGTCAGCAGGAGAGGGACGAGGGACTGCTGCTTCATGGTCACTCTGGCGTGGGGGTGGGGGTGGGGGTGCTGGGAAGGGCGCTGTGTCTGCAAGCCCTGGCAAGTCTGCTTAGCACGCCGTCACACAGATAGGCTTCCACTTGCCCCAGGCAGTCAGGCCAATGTGCGTGGGAACCAGCACATCCCTCCACGTGGGAGGACCTTGGATCCCGGGGCCCGCACTCCCCCAGGCTGCCATGCTAAACACCGCCTGGTGGGGTTGGCTCTGTCCTGGGACAGCTGCCAATGGCTCTGGTCCCCCAGTGGGGTGTGGGGCCAGAAGGCGGGTGGAGCAGACCCCGTCCTTCCCCTGACCTTGGCCCCCTGGTGGGCTGAGCTCAGGGACTGGCCCTAGGAGCCTGGGGTCGGCAGTGGGCAGGTCAAGGTGGAACCCCTTCCCCCACCCCCACCCTGGCCTGGATTCCAGAGGCTGCAAGTGACCCTCTGGTGCTCCCTGCATTCCTGCACACTCCTGGGTGTCGGATTCTTCTGCACTGAAGTTGCGCGCGGATGGCACAGCACGTGAGAGCCTTGTGTTTAGGTTCAGCTGGATGCCCCCCACCACCCCTGGTTGGAGGTGGCTGTGGAGTCCCACAGGAAGGGCCCGCCAGGAAGCCCCCACCCGAGGTGTTGGTGGCATTGAAACAAGAGACCCTGCCCAAGGCGTTCTCTACTTTCTGCTGGTGGTTTAGCCACCGAGTTGCTGCCCCGGGAGGCCTAGACCTGGGAAGCTGGTGCGGGAGGGAGATTGTCCCACCACTTTAGGGGGAAACAACTGCACAGTGAGTCCAGTGCCCTCTGGGCTTGGAGGAGACAGGAGGCCAGCAGAGGCCACATGCCGGTGGCCCACGGGTAGGCCGAACCTTCAGGCATGCTTTATGTGGCCAGAAGGGACTTGAAGATGGTCTTACTGGGCTGCCAGCAAGGAAGAATTTTGAGCTCTCCCTGGAGCAGCCTGGCCTTCTGGCCTTGGGAGCAAGGAGAGGGAGGGGTGGTAGTGGGCCACCTTGTCCGAGGGCCACTGCGCTGTCCACCATGAGGACCCAGTGTTGGTCGTCATGCCCCACCCCGGGCCCTGGGGTGCTGGTGCTGGGCTCCCACTGAGCCTAGCGTCTTGCTGTCGCAGGAGGGAAGCAGGCGTCCAGGAGAGGCGGCCCTGTGCTGCAGAGTCAGGCCTGGAGCTCCAGCCTCCAGACGCAAACCCCTTGGCCTTCCCCCAGGGACTGGGGAGCTGCAAGTGTGTGCTCTTGTGCCCTGATGCCATGCTGTCCATGGTGGGTCTTTTCAGGAGGAATTACACTTTGGACTCCCCGGTGGTGGAGGCTGCTGCACTGGGCCGCAGACCCCCCAGGACCATCAGGGAGCTGCAGTGCTGTGCCAGGGCTCATGTTTATCTTGGGAAGACGTCTTTGCGTCCAGGCCTGCCAGCCACACTGGAGACAACTTTCCCACAGTCAGTGAGCACAGGATTGGCTCCTGGGGCTGCCCAGTGGCCCCCAGCCAGGTGGAGAAGCCAGGACGGCTGGGCTGGGCTCACCAGCCAGGGGTTTGCGTCCAGCTCTGGAAACAACCTTCCCAGCCCACGCCCCTGATCCGAGGGCAGCTCTTGGGCTCAGTTACTAAGCACCATGTTTTCCAAGTGTTGTAAGAGCTACTTCGTGGAGGGAACCCCCAGAACTGCTTCAAATAGAGAAGGGAAGATCCCTTCTCTCCCTCTCTCTTCTTCTCCACTACCCTGCACCCTGCATCTATCAGATTCTCAACCTCATAATATAGATATAACTGAGCAGACAGGTGCTTATGGGTCATCTGGCCAATGGGCTCTTCAGGGCCACCTGGTGAACCCAAGCCCTCGAGGGCTCCCTCTGGGTGGTGGCCTTCAGCCATATTTCCAGGGTTCTCTGAGCTACAGGAAGCAGCACACGCTCAGCTCAGGGAGGGGCTGGTGTCCTCAGATCGACAGGACAGCACAGGTGTTCTGCAGCTGTGTGTGCCTGGCACGGGGGCAGGCTCCTACATGGTTACCTCACTTCGTCCTCAGACAGCTTTCATGGGAGGGGGTACCTTCATTATCCACATTATATTCACAGGGCAACTGGAGCTCAGAGTTGTTAAGTAACTTGGCCACAGTCATGCAGCTGTGAGTGGCAAAGCCTGGCACATTCGAGCTATGCTTTCTGCTCTGCTGCATGGTTCCCAGGACTCCCTGTCTCTTCCAGAAAGGTCCCACTGTGCGGCGTCAGGCTGGGGCCCTGTTAACAGTGAGGACTCGGTGAATCTGGCGTGTTTCAGATCAATGGGGTGGTGAGGGCAGCCTTCCTGGGGAAGGCCATGGAAGCTGGGCTGTGCAGACAGCCATGCAGAAGGAGGTCGTGTTGGTGGCAGGAGCTAGGAAGGGGCCTTTTCTGGGTCTGGTGTGATGAGTGTGATGAGTATCTGACAGTGGCTGCCTCCAGGATAGCTCCCTTGTGCTAAAGCCTGGGTTTGGGGACTTTTCGATGCCCCGAGGAGAATGCTGGTACAGTTTGAGTCTCGAGGGTGCAGTGTAGTGGGCATGCAGTAGTATTTCCCTCTTGCCGAAGAGAGAACAAAGCCTTGTCTGGGCAGGGAGCAGGCCCCTGCACGTGTCTGCGTCATCAGGTGTGGCTGGTGGCTTCTCACTCCATCACTTGCATTGGAGCCAGACCCTAAATGTAAGCTGGAGCTTGGGACTCCCAGCAACACCCTGTCTGTCTGTCCCTCTCTGGGCCACAGAGCTCTGGCACATCTGGAGCCTGCCGGCCTGGGCATCTTGCACATACATTCCCTCCTGACCAGTGTCAGATGTTCCAGCTGGGAGCAAAGTAGAAAAAACAGTCCTGGCCTCCTGCCCCCTGGGATGTACCTGCTTGTGCGGCTCCAGGAGGGGCCGGAATGCCTGAGTGGGGCAGCAGTGGGGTGAGGGGGGCCCAACACCCGGAATGTGCCCATAACTCCAGAACGGGTGTGATACTGCCTTGGACTGCTGACCACCATGGTGGGGGAAGAGTCCAGAGGCCACAGAGAAGGGCACGGGTGCAATGGCCCTGGGCACTGCCTGCGTGGCACTCTGGGGAGGCAGTGGCTGCCTCGCACCCCCAGGCCCAGGCCAGCTGAGCTGTGCGTCCTTGGTGTAGTCCATCTGGACGTGGCTTTGCCTTGAGCCTGAAGGATATTAGCACAGCATCTGGGGGAAGGCATTTGGAACTAAGTGGAGCCAATTGGCCTTCCTTTATTGAGGGATGGAGTGTCCGTGTTGTGTTCCTGGGAGGTCTGGCCATGGCTGGGCCTTCTCAGGAACATCTGACTCTACAGAGGTGTCCAGGCCTGGTGGTCCCTGCCTATGTGCTGGAGGGAGATTGAGGCTGAAGATGATGTCACATAGAGCCAGCAGTCACATTAGAATACTCATGGGGCCGTGTTCTAAGCCAGCTGTGTCCGAGGAGATGGGAACAGTGGGGGCCTTGCCCTGCGAGGCTTCCTGACACACACGGGAGAGGAGCATGGGCGCGAGTAATGCGTGAAATCAGTGTGCTCTGTAGTGGCAGCGGCTGAGGGAGGAAGATAAGCCAGGAGCAGGGCGGGCAGTATCAGGGCGGTGACCTGGGGACAGTTCTGCAGGAGGCACCGTCCCTCACCTCAGAGCAGTTGGGGTGAGGCTGGGCTGGGAGGGGTGGAGGAGGCAGGTCCAGGGCCTGGAGCAAGGGTTTCCACTTGCAGAAGCTATTTGCGGGTTGTTGGGCCCTTTTGCGGCCGAGACTGAGAAGGCAGAGAAGGGAGAGAGGCAGGGCTCACTATTCTCAGCACCAGGCTGGGCTGGAGTTGGGATTGGGGCCCACCCCTGGCCAGCTGTTGACTTTGCGTGATAGTTTCCATGAAGATGTGAGTGTGTGCACGCACAGTGACACGCCCGCAGTCCGCATGCCCATGCCTGGAGGTTTGGGTGAGGTGAGTGGTCCCCAATGCCCTCCACTCGCCCACGGAGGCCTGTTCCTGGGGTGTCCCGCCGCTCTCCCGGGGCCTCAGCTCCAGCTAGTGGACCAGCCTGGTTCGCCAATCTAGAAGGAATTTGGGGAGGGAAGCACATGGAAATGGCGGAGCAGTTAAGATGCTCACCTGGGGAAGGCTAGTTAATCAGCCGTGTCGGGCCCAGAAATCACAGTGTGTCTTAAGAGGAAGATCTGCAAAAACCAAACCAAACCATGAAAACGAATTCGAAAAGGTGGGCTGGAGACGCAGAAGGAAAGATGTTGGGTGGGGGAGGGTTTGTACAGGGCCCTCACTGACGGTGTGCGTACTGAGCTGAGCTGTGCCCTCCACACATGGTCATGCATCCTGCTGCGGACCCCAGGAGGTGGGGATCGTCCTGTTTACAATGAGGAAGACGAGGCTGAGACCACGGAGCAGTGGCGTCAGGACTTGAACTCTGGCCTCTTGGGTGCAGCAGGTGGGAGGGTTAGGAGCACAGGCCCTGGGTCCCGTTCTTGCCTGGATTCGACTCCTGGCTTTATTGCCAGCTGGTCCTGTGACCAGTTGCTGAGCCTCTTTGGCCTCTGTTTCCACCTCTGTGAAATGGAATGATAATGACGCCTGCCTCGGGGTGGTCGTGGGGGTAAGGAGTGATGCCAAGCAGAGGTCTTGGGGAGTGCCTGATAGGGGCAGGGTGGAAGCCCTCGGTGGGTGACCAGTGGCCACTGTCCCAGTTCCCAGGGCATATGCTGTATTCACATGTGCTCGGGAAGCTTTTCTAGGCTTTCTTCCCAGCGTAGGGGAGATTATTTGCCTTGGGCCTGAAGGATATTTGCACAGCATCCTGGAGGATTTCCTGCCTGGAGGTCCAAGAGAAAGTCAAGGAAGAAGGAAAGACTGGGCTGTGTGGGTCTCCCCTGCGTGCCTTCCCTGGGCTCAGGCTGCGTGTGTTCCTGCCATGGGAAGGTGGCTGCCCACTGTGACTCCTCTTCTGCATTTTCCAGGAGAGCCCTGAATTTGTATGCATGAAGCCTTTGCAAAAGAGGGACGTTACTGGGTATGGTGACATCTGGTGCAACGTTTCCACTGATATATCACTTCTCTTCTAGGATGAGTCTCAAACGAGAAACAACCAAATATATTTCTTCCCCCAAACCCTTTCCACGCTGATTGGGAGGGGAAAGCCTGAAGCTTGCCCTCTGTAGGTTTCCCTCAAACTTAGGATGACACTTGGAGCTGGAGGACACCCAGCACCCACCTGGCAGAGGCTCAGGCACCTCCCTGGGGCAGGCGCCACCTTGGGGTAGGGCAGGTGATGATACAGGCATGCCACGGTGGTTTGGTTTTGTTTTCAGTTTCTCAGATTTTTTTTTTTTTAGATTTTATTTATTTATTCATGAGAGACACAAGGAGCGAGGCAGAGACACAGGCAGAGGGAGAAGCAGGCTCCTAGCAGGAAGCCCGATGTGGGACTTGATCCCAGGACCCCAGGATCACGACCTGAGCTGAAAGCAGATGATCAACCACTGAGCCACCCATGTGTCCCTCTCTGATTGTTTTATTAATGAAGTTTTTTTTTTTTTTTTTTTTTTTTTTTTTTACCTGTGTGTCTCGTTTTCCTGCAGTTCCCAGACACTCTGCGTCTTTCTTACAGGTTGAAGGACTGTGGCAACCCTGCAAGGCTGTCCGTGCCACGTTTCCAACAGTATTCACTTATTTTGTGTTTCTGGCCATGCTTTGGTAATTCTTGAACCATTTCAAACTTTTCCACTTTGATTCCATTAGTTATGGTGATCTGTGATCAGTGGTTATGACTCTGTGGAAGCGCAGATGATGGTCAGCATTTTTTAGTAATGAAGTATTTTTTAGTTAGGGTATGCACACTGTCCCTTTAGACACAGGCTATTGCACACGTAGTAGACTGTGGTACAGTGTACATGTAACTTCTTGGGTTTCCCATGGCGTTGGGAAACCAAAATATTCGTTTGACTAGCTTGACTGCGACGTTCAGACAGTGGTCTGGAACGGGGCATACGATATCTTCAGATGAACATGTATGAGGCAGTGGAAGCAGTGCATGAAGCTCTGTTTGCCAGTTGCAGGCCCAGAGCTTGCACCAGGCCCCCATCCAGCTGGAGCTGGAGCTGGAGCTGGGAGCGGAGGGACATTCACCAGCTATGCTCCGGGGCTTGTAGGTCACGGATGACCATCTGTGTGGACAGCACCGATGGGGCCTCTGTGCAGTCCTGGCCACCCAGTGGGTCAGTGCGAGCAGCTGGTCTCCAGGCTGGGGGTGAGCAGAGTGAAGGGGAGTATGGGGAATCCACCTCCCTTCCCTGCTGTGGGTAGCTTTGCACTGGGGGAAGGTGGGTGAGCTCAGGGCTGGAGGGTCTGGGAAGCATCTCAGCTCTGTATGGCTGGGTCACCCGTATGTCACTCACCCTCTCCTGGGCTCTGGAAGGCCAGCCATGTGCGACCAGTGACATCTCACACAGTGTTGGCAGGTGATAGGCTAGATAGGAGCCAAGACTCTGTCCTGTCCCAGAGGCGTGAGCTTTGGTCCCTGGTGAGGACACCGACAGGCCAACGTTCTCTAGGATCATTCCTGGAGATGGTGGCTCGTGCCGGTCCAATCATTTGGAAGTCCACCCATCCGGGGGCATCGTTTCAGAATCTGATATGGAGCTGCCTTCCTATGGCTATGTCCAGCCCTCAGATTGGTGGTCCCTTTGCTGTCCACATCTTAGGGCTGACTGGGGTTGAGGGGTATGGAGATTCAGGCCAAGCATGCCTGTCTTCCTGGGGTGATGGCTAGGGCCCCAGATGTCTACCTAAGGGCTCAGGTGTGGCATCTTGGAAAAGAAAACCCACTCAGGTCCCTTCCAACCCAGGCCTGGGCCCTTCTGTTGTTCCAGGGGGATTTGTCTGAAGGCAGCTGCTGGGCCTCCCCTGGCCAGGCCTTGTGTGAAACACACTTGTGTGTGTCCCACAAATGTTCGAACGCCTACTGCGTGCCAGCCCCATGCCAGGCCCCCGCCATAGCAGGGACTGTGTCTCACCACTGTCCTTGAGCATGCATGGGGTACCAGGGAGACACAGTGACAACGCAGGCTGAGCAGAAAACACAGCAGATGCCCAGATTGTACTGAGGGGAACCCTGGGAAAGGACAGGAGGAGGGCAGGTGTCACAGCGGCTCATGGTCTGGGACTTCCATGAGGGTAAGGATGCTGCAGACGGCATTTGGAGAATGCTTTTGGTTTATTCAATACACGCGCAGCTATATTCCTCTGGGGAGCCCTGAGCTGGGTGTTGCCAGTCCCAGCAGATTGATGGGGCTCTGCAGGGGGAAGAGGCTTATGGGCATCTCACTGAATTGTCTGAACTTCCCTACGAGACAGATGTGGCAACCCTTACCGTACGGTTTAAGAAACCGAGGCTCTGGAGGATGAAGGGTCTGGTTTGCCACTGCTGGCAAGTGCTGGGCCATGCTGCTGCATGGTCCCCAGAGGCCGCGCCAGACCCTGGGCTGTCCCCGGGGGCTCTTACCCAGCACCTCCTGTTCTCCTTGGATAGGGTTTCTGTCTGCCTGTTATTCGGGCGATTGAGAGTGTGGGGTGCAGGAAGAAGATTCTGGGGTGAGCAGAAGCCTGGGAAGGACTGCTTTGAAGCCCAGGCACCTCCTGGAGATGTGATCAAAGCCCCAGCCTCCTCCCAAGAAAAGTTACAGACACTCACACCTCATGTGCATCTATGGGACACCCCCCGGGGCTCCCAGGTTGAGAAGCTCTGGCCTGAGCAAGTGATGGCGACTATGGAAGGGACCGAGTCCAGTCCCCTGGCACCCAAACTGGCTGACAAGAGGGATGGGCCCCGCCTGTGATGGCCACACTCTCACTCCAGGCAGGACCTCACCTGGCTCACAGCTGGGGTGTTCATCAGAGAGGTGGAGGGGGTACCAGAGGCCACTGCCATCGGCAGGGGCCAGCGTCGAGGGGCTCAGACATTCAGGCTCAGCCTGCCTGTCCTCCTGGCAGCAGCGTCGCAGTGATGGAGACGGAGGGCCGGTGGGCAGGAGCAACACATGTCAGGCCTCTTCATCTGTTAGAGACGCTTGCAGGAGCTGTTGGTGATGTGGCTGAGCAGATTCTTGAATACCTGGTACAACAAGCCGCCTTCTGCCCCTGAGGACAGTGTGGCTGCAAGGACCTCACCAATTTCCTGGATCTGCTTGGGTTGTCGCACACCTCAGGGGCTTTGCACATCCTTTCTGGGGTGACTCCGGTCATGAGGTGCCCCAAGGAGATGCTGGTAGACACATACAAGGTGATGCACTCCCGGGCTAAGGAGGCAGGCAGAGATGAATGCACGTACTCCCGGGTGTGAGTGTTGATGACCTCTGGGCACTTGGATACCGGCCACTCTTCCAGCTCCTGGGCCACCTGCAGACACACCTCACAGGTCATGACCTGGCTCTCTGTCCTTGGTGACACCAGGTTCAGGTGCTGGCCCCTGTCTACATCAGCTGCAGGAGCCCAGACCATCAGCGCTGTGGCCAGCTTCAGTATTTGTCAGCATGGGAGGAAGAAAGGAGGATCTAATTTTTGCAGAGCTGACCCCCAGGTACCCCCAGGGACTCACAGTGCGCCTTTGCGCTCACGTCTGCTGAGTTAGACAGGTTGGACTCAACGGTACCCAGGAGCCCAGTGACTCGACACAGTCCCGGCACATGGGGCCCGCAGGAACCGGCAGGGGCCAGAGGCTGAGGGACTCGTTCTGTGAAGGGTGGTGCCTGGGTGGCCGAGGGTTCCAGTGGGGGGCTGGCAGTGAGGGAGCAGGGCACACAGGTGTTGCAGGGCCCTGGCAAGCCTGCAGGCTGGTGTCTGGGGTGCTGCCCAGCATGCTCAGGATGGCCTTGGCAATGCACTGTGTCCTCTCCCACTCGGCTGTGGACTTTTGGCTGGGAAGCCACTCACAGGGCTTGTTCAACCACAGCCAGGACCTCTGTCTCTACGGCATTGGCATTCAGCCTGCCGCTGGCATCAGCTCTCACCTCCGGGCACAGGTGGCAGGGCCGGGACTTGGCGGTGGGCTTGCTCCAGGCGGTCTGCAGGCAGCGCTCCAGGGCCCTGCACCTCCTGGCTGCCTGTAGGTCCTGATGCCACACGGCAGGGCCCCTCACGCGCTATGGGGGGGAACAGTGACGGGGCCAGCCAGGGCGGCCCCGAGGAGGCCCGGCAGGAGAAGCAGGGCGTAGAGCAAGCTGAAGGGTGAGTCTGCAGTCTCCAGCGCACCGGTCAGGCCAGCTGCAGTTGTAAATCTTGTGCTCCCCGCCTCCAACCCCTGTGCCGCTGCCTCGGGGTGGCCCTACCTGCAGCCCCTCTGCCCCAGACTCTCCGCTGAGCAGGGAGCCTCATGTAGGGCTCAATCCCAGGACCCCAAGATCATGACCTGAGCCAAAGGCAGAGGCTTCACCGACTGAGCCACCAGTTGTGTCCATCCTTTTCTTTTTCTTTCTTTTTTTTTTTTTTTTTGCCAGAAGATTAAGTGAACTTAATAGCTGTCCAAGTACTAAAGCTGCTATTTCCTACATTTTCCTTAAAATGGTGTGTCGGCTCAGTTCTGCCCTGGGCCTAGCAGCTGTGCCGCCTGGGGGAGGTGGCCTAGCAGAGCTTCACGTCCTCTATGACCGAGAACGCGCGTCCACCTCCTGGTTCCCAGTCAGCTGCCTCCTTCTGGAAGCCTGGCAGGGTGCGGACTGACCCACAGACACAGAGATGTTGATTGCAAGCACACACACACACACACACACACACACACACACACATACACATTTATGTTAGTTTTTTCTTCCTTGGTCTTGGAAAGCATTCTGAAGCAAGAGAGTGAACACTGGGTGAGTCGCAGTCATTATGTAGAGAATTCCAGAGCCAGCCTGTTGTGCCCACCTGTTCACCACCCCTCCAGTGCCCTCTCCAGGGCGGGTGGGCTGGGGCCTGATGGTAAGGGACTCCCCCGGTGCATGTGAGCCCCTCGTGTGGCACCCCCACTCATTCTGGGCCTCAGAGTGCACAGTGGGAGCATTCCCTGTCTCCAGGCTTGGCAGCGGCCTCAGGGGCTGTAGCAGGGGGCTCTCTGGGCTGCAGGGGTGGCAGCTGGCCACTGGACTCCATGCCAAAGGTGGGGCTGGACATGTCAGGTGTCCTTATCCAGAGCTGCCTGGGGCAGGCAGGGGTCTGTTCATTTCAACACACTTCTAAAGCACCTTCTCTTCATTCAGTGCTGTGCTGATGCTCTGGGGCCCCCACTCCCACCTGACAGGGACTGAGGGCACAGGGCCGAGGGAGCAGAAGGCCTTGTCCTGCCGTGTGAACGGCCTGTGCCAGCAGATCCTTGGCTCACCTCACAGTCCAGCCCACACTGCCACCTTGCTCTCCTTCCCCAGATGCTGCACTTCCCTAGGCCTGGGATGTTCTCCTCTTTGCATGCTGTGGACCTACCATGGTGCCCTGCTGATGTAACATTTGATTTGTTTTCTGGTTTTTAAAAAGCATTTAGAAGCCTTGTCTTCTGGACTTTTTTATTTTTAAATTTGTATTGAAATGGTTCATGTATCCAGGAAAAGACGTACATTATAAGTGTCTGGTGCATTGAAGACCCACAGACCAAGCCAGCACCCAATCTGGACAGAGTGTCCCCACTTCCAATAGCCACTGTGTACCTCCTGGGGCTCCATGCCCCGCCACCTGCCTGAAGCCCCTACCCTGCCTGTTTGTTCTACCCCTGCTTCTTTGGTGCAGTGTTGTATCTAATGTCCATCCCGGCTGCTGTGCGGAGCTGTGGGTCAGGTGTTCCCATTTCTGTGTAGGGTTCCATTGGGCGAGCACACAGTTGCTTGATGTGTCCTGCTTTCAGTGGGCATTTGAGTCACTTCCAGTTTGGGGCTGGCATGGACCATGTCTCTGCACATCTAAGAATGCACATGCCTCTCCCCCATCTCTGCTGGATTTTATTGAGGAGCAGGATTGTGGGGGTCAGTGTGCACATGTCCCATAGGTACCGACCAGCTCCCCCAAGTGGAGTGCCAGTCACCAGAGACCCCACTGCTTAAGTTCTGGTTGCCCTACATCTTTTTAGAGGGGGAGGGTATGCTTATTTTGATATAATTTTAAAGATTTTATTTATCTGAGAGAGAGAGAGAAGAGAGAGAGAAGAGAGAGAGTGCATGCACACATGCACGAGTAGGGAGAGGGGCAGAGGGAGCGGCTGATTGCCCCTGAATCGCAGGGCTCCATCTCAGGACCCTAAGATCATGACCTGAGCCAAAGGCACATGCTTCACCAACTGAGCCTCCCAGGTGCCCCAATTCTGATATAATTTTAAACTTAGTTGTGAAAACAGCACAGGGAACTACCGTCTGCCTTTGATGCCCAGAAGCCTGTGCACATTTGCTTTGTCCTCTCCTCTGTTCATGTACTTGATATTCACAGACTCTTTTTTCCTGATATATTGAGCGTAGGTTGGCAACCCTGAGTCCCTTTACACCTGTTTCTTGAGGACGAGGACACCGCCTAAGATAATCACAGCACATTTGTCTACTTCAAGGACTGCAGTCCTGATGCAATCCTGCCTTTCTAACCCACAGCCCGTGTTTAAACTTTACGGCAGCCCCAGGGCTGCTGCACGTCCAGATTCCACTTCCCAGACCCAACTCTGGTCCAGTCCGGGCCCCCAGGCTCTACCTGCCTGGCTCCCCAGCCGCTCTCCTCTGTTGCTCTGGATCAGTCTGGGTTTGCTCGCACTGAGATGCTGTGGTGTGTTTTTGGCAGGAGTCCTTGTGTGCTCCGTGCATCATATCAGGAGGCCTGGCTGGGCCAGCCCAGTGCTGCTGGTTTCGGAGGACTTGCTATCAGACCTCTGTAAAGTCACTGTTCTCCTTATGATTATTAGTAAGTAATGTTTAGAAAGGTATCCTGAGAATAGGATAGGAATACTCCATTCTCATCAAGTGTTTACCGTTCCTTTTAGCACCCACAGATCATTGGCTAACTCCTCTTCTTTCTGAATTTATTAGCTGGCCTCCTGCTGTAAAAAAAAAAAAAAAAAAAAAAAAAAGGAGCTTTCCCTTTCTCTCTGTCTCTGTCTCTCTCTTCCTTTCTCTCTTTCAACAACGTGGACTCGTGTGTTTTTATTTTATGTAATAGGCTCTCGTATACTACCGTCAATTGTCCTCATGCCTGAATCACTCCAGATTCGGTCAGCAGGAGCCCCTGTGAGCTGGCCTGGTGTGTCTCCAACCTGTGCCCATCATTCTTGGAGCATTCTCCATACTTTGTGGCACAAGAGTTCTTCCAGGCTCGTCCTCTGCTCTCCTCGAATCGAGTCTGAAGCAGCCTGCTCTCCGAGGGAAATGGTGTTTAGAAACCAAAACCCAGACCCTAGATGTGCCCACTGTTAATGTGGTGTCATTACTTCTAGGCTGTTTTGGTGAACAGGACAGTGCAAACCTCACCTCTTACTGACGGGGATGAAGGAGGCAGGAGAGGGAGGAAGGATGTACACATGATAGAAATAGAGAGGCAGATGGTTGCAGATGGAGAAACCAGCATGTATATATATATAGATACGTACGTGCCAGTGATGCTGATATATCCATCCATCCACCTGTCTTTACAAGACCGAGTCGGCCGAGTGTTCACCCTTCCCACATTTGTGACTCTCCTGCTCCACGGGGAGGAGCCTGGCTTCCATTATCCTGAATGTGTACACTCATTTAGTCAGTCCTAAAATGTGAGAAAGGTAGTTTCAGAAATGCTGACCACTACCACTCTGAAAAGCAAAACCCACCAACTTGCCTTCTGTACTTGTGTTTATTTCTCTTGGTCCTATTGGGAGAAAATGCACACACATACAGTACACACGTCTTAACTGTAGTTTGATGAATTTTGGCAAATATGCCCACAGTGTAAACTACATCCTATCGTGATGCAGAACATTCCTGAACCTCTTTCTAGTTGCTCTTCAACCAGAGCAAACGCTTCTCTGATTGTCTTCCCCATAGACTCAGTTCACCTGGTTTGGATGTATCAGCGGGACCCAGCAGGATGCTGTCCTGCATGTCTGCTGCCTTCACGCAGCCATGTGAGATCCATCCACTTCCCTGTCACTGTACTGTGCCTTCACTGCTGGGTCCTGTTCCACTGTGTGACTGTACCACAATCTATTTTTCCCCTGCGGGGTGGCTTTGAATAGTTCCCACTTTGGTGTTATTGCAAGATCACTAATGCTCTGTCCATTCTAGGTGACTTTATATAGTGTAAAGAATGTGTGTTTTAGTTGGGCGGGCATCTCAGGGTGGGATGGCTGGGGTGTGGAGCTTCTCTGTGCCTGAGCAGATGTCCACAAAGACTTCTTGCAGTGGTGACACCAGGTGCTGTCACCACACCAGCGTTGTTTCACATTGCTGTGTTTCCAACCCCAAGAAGATGCAGGGTGGCATTTGCTGTATTATTTGTAAATTCCACTTGTTTAAGAAAGTTATCTGCAAGTTGTTTGCTTTTTCTTCCCAAGCAAAGATAAGCGCCCCCTCAGGGCAGGGCTCTCCACTCTTGCCCACCCTGGTCACTCTGGACACCAACAGCAAGACTATAAAATATAAATCAATAGGTTAAAAATACGCTTGTCTCTTGCACATCCCCATCACTCTGCCTGTCTCCTCTGGGTGGTCTCTGAGGTCCACAGGTTGAGGTGGGGAGATGGTGGAGCAAGGAGCTCGAGGGGGGCTGGGGGAGGGGAGACGTAGGAGGGGTTTGCTGCCCAGAGAGGGGTTGGCAGATTCTGGGCACCAGGATAATGCTGGCGGTCTGGAGGAGGCAGTGTCTGGAACAGGAGCAGCATGGACGCAGCAGGGGATCATATGGTCTGAGGGTACCAGCAGGGAGCGCTCGGGCTCTGGAAAGGGGGTGGATTGGGTGTCCAGGGGTGCAGGAAGAAGGCAAGAGGAAAGAGAAAGAGGCCCAGTTCCCACTCCACCTGAATCCAGCCTAGGCTGCCCTCTCCATTGGAGCTCCTGCCAATGTCCTGGGGCCACCAAACAAAGCACCAGACTGGGGCCTTCTACAATAGAGATTTATTCTCTCATGATCTGGAGGCTGGAAGTCTGAGGTCAAAGTATTGGCAGGGCCAGCTCCTTCTGAGGTTCCCCTCCCCTGGCTTCTGGGGGTGGAGGGCGGGTTGCTGGTGTCTCTGGTCTTCCTTGCTTGTGGCAGTGTCACTGGGTCTCTGTCTTCATCTTCACATGGTGTCCTCCTGTGGGCACATCTGCACCCAAATTTCCCCTTGTGTAAGGACACCAGCTACATTGCACCAGGGTCTATCCTGTTGACCTCAGAATTACCTCTAAAGACCTTATTTCCCAACGAAGTCACCTTCTGATGTCCTAGGGGCTGGAACTTTGACATAATGAATCTTGGGGACACATTCAGCTTACAACAGCCATCTTCGGCATTGAAGATTTATGGATACCGAGGCACATGCAGGGCTGCTAGAGGTTTGTCCTGATGTACTCAGAATGATGGGGACACACTCAGGGGTCACTTAGCCTCCCTGAGCCCTGTGGGCTGGCGTGTCACCCCTCTGCCCTCTGGCTCGGCCCTGAGCATTGTGTAGAGACGAGGACTGCTTCCCCACCTGGAGTGGGATCTGGCACAGGGCAGGTGCCTTGGCGTTAGTGCTGGCTGTGCCAGGCATTGTGTGTGGGGACCACGTGGGACATCACGCATGCAGTGCTGTGGGGCCGGCCCAGGACGCAGAGGTCAGGGCCTGTGTTCTTCTTAGAGAAGCTGCCAAGCCAGGGTGAGGGCAGGGGGAAACTGAGGCATAGCCCAGGCTGTGGCAACTAATTGCGGTCTGAGGTTTCCCTAAGCTTCAGCCGGGCTGTCTCTGCGGCCGGGCCCCTCCTCCCTGCTGAGCAGGGTGCCCCAGGGCCAGGGCGGCATGCAGGAGCTGGCCGAAGCCATCTTCCTTTTAACTGACACCCTCTTGGTGCTGCAAGAGAGCCCTGGAAGGACCCATCTCACAGAGGGCTTGGGTCACCTGAAACAACTGTGAAGCATCGTCCCCATAGGTCCCTACAGGGAGGTCACCAGGATACACAGGTGCAGCAGGGTGAGCACCACGAGCAGACCACATCTGGCGTCCCGAGCTGGGTGAGCTGACTTCAGTATCCATTGCTTGCCTCCTCTAGAAGGGAGGATCCTGCTGGTGCCCACTGGGCACTTACATAGCCCCCTGGCACATGGTGAGCCCTCCACATTGGCACCCGTCTTCCTCATTTTACAGATGGGGACACGGAGGCTTAGGGAGTCAGCTGGGCTGACCTTGGACTCTGTGTCCTTACCCGCACCTGGGCCTCTGCATCACGCGGCTGCCTTTTATTCCCACGGGCTAGTGTTTTAGACACAATCTTCCACACGCTGGCTGTCACATTTTCTCCCCAAGAAGTGCTATGTAAACTGTTGAGTGCTAAACAGATGTCAGAGGGGTTTGCTGTTATTCACAGACCCCGGGGGGGACTCTATCCCAGCACTAAATTCTGTTACCCTGGAATAGGCGTGTGCCTTCGTTCCAATGAGATCTTTGTGTTGTGAGCAGTGGTAGAAACTGTGGAGAGCCAGGAGATGGGAGGCTCGGGGCCACCTCGGACTGCGTCCTTCCCACCCTTTACAGACAGTCTCTTTCAGCGGCTCCTGGGTCTCCTGTTCCCATCCGTGCAGTTTCACTCACTCCTCAGGTGGGAGTGGCAAGCTAACAGGTGGCCTTGGTGGCTGGAGGCCTGAGCCCCTTAATGGGCCGTCTCACCCAGTCTGGGGGTGCTGGGCCTGTGCCCGGGCTGCCTGCGAGGCACAGAATGGTACAACTGGCCAGCCCACCCCTGTCTGAGAAGGGGTGGTGTGACAGGTGGCTGAGCGGGCTGGGCGGCTGTGGCACCTGGGGCTTCGTCCACCCCGGGCATGTGCAGACACCCTCAAGGCCTGACAGCATCTTGACTTTCCTCTGCCCATGGCCACAGACTCATCCTTGTGACTGAGGCCACCCTGGCCCCGTTTCAGCTCCACCTCTCACTGCTGTTTCGAGGGGAGCACCTGCTGCGGGTCCCAGAGCTAGTGACACCTGAGGCCTGGGTTTAACTAGGCAGCTGCCCTCTGAGTCCCTATGCTCTGTGGCTTTGGCTCTCTGGGGACACTGTGTCCTCATGTCTGTCCACACCTGGGTTGTTTGGGTCCTGTGGCAGCCCTGGGGTGGAGCAGGGACTCTGGAATCCTGGGTCTGCCGATGAGGAAACCCAGCTGCGTGCTCTCAGCATAGGCCTCACCCTCCCCATCCAAGTCACGTTCTCCCTCCTCCTCCCTCCCTCCCTCCCTCCGTCCCTCCTGAAGGACTTGGAAAGGCACTGGGGACTCGTATGAGGCAGAATGACAATGTCCATTCCCACTCAATCCACACATGGGAGAAATGAGGCTCAGAGACTTCAAACCGTTGTCCCCAAGTCAAGCCAGTGCATATGTGGCAATCACCTTGTATCCTGTCATTTCTGTCTGCTGGCTGATCCCACCCTGGGAAATGTTCTATTTTCCATGGAGGGATACGGTCACAGTTTGCAAATAAATCTGTGCAGGTACTGGGGATGTGGGTGGACTTGACAACATGGCAATGAGAGCGAGCATGTGGGGCCCCCCAGGCTCCCCAGCGGGGGTGCTGGCAGGCTCAGGACAGGAACCCAGGCTCCTGCCACCTGCCAGAAGGGTGCTGCTGCCCATCAAAGATGAATCCTAATGATTAACGAATTGCAATTGTGAAACTATTTAAACCGAGGGAAACAGTGTAACTGATCCCTGGACGCCCACGGATATTAGACAGATGTTGACATTTGGCGGATGTGTTGGGAGATTTTTGAAAGAAGTGAAACGTTGCAGATGCAGCAGAGACACTTCCTCCCTGGCTCCCCGCCCTCCGCCGCCGTGACCTCCGCGCACGGGTACTCCGTTCTCCCCCGAGTCCGCAGGGTTTCGGCACATCTGCCTGTGTCCGTAAACAGGGCATGCCATTGTGTCGTGTGCTTTAGGTCTACACGGCGGGCTCCCTGGTGGACATCTCTGCCTTCGCCTTGCTTTTTCCCTTCAAAGTTGTGTTTATAAGTTGGATCCCTAACGACGGGTGGGATTCCACTGTGTGGACAACCTGCAGTTTATCCATTTCCCTTGGGGGGACACTTGGTATTTTGTTCCCCCACCTTTTTGCTATTATGGGCAGTCTCACAGCCAGCATCCTTGTGAAGCACCCCCCCCGGGCACGTGCTTTTGAGTGAGTGGGTGGGTTTCCGGGGAGACCCCCCCAGGCGTTGGAACTGCAGATCTTGGGGCATCTCCCGAGTCACTCGGTGTGGCCAAGGTGCGCTCCAGCGCCCTGTGCCAGGCAGGCAGAGCGGAAGAGTGGACCTCAAGTTCCTGTATTCAGAGGGAGGCGTTTGCCTGCCTGCCTTCCCCCCTCCCCTCCCCTTTCCTGGGCACCTTTGCAATTTCACAGTGTAGAATTCAGACAGACCAGGGGTTGCTGTGACCTGTTGTGCTCAACAGGTGATGCGTGTGGCACCATGTCCAGTAGTGTAGGATCCAATGTTGTCATTTGTTCACTGACTCATTGTGCCATCCATCTGTTGACTAAGCCGTCACACGGGGGCAGGCTCCGTGCTCCCTAACATCCTCTTCCTCCGTGTCCCCTTCCTCTGCTGGCCCTGGCGGTCAGGCTCCTTGTAGGTGGATTCTGTGCTGTCTCACGAAGACTTTGGCCTGGAAAATTGCTCCAGTTTTCCAGGAATCTAGCGGCCTCGCCCCCACGGACCTTCACCCGCCAGACATTTCACCACACCCAGGGGTCCCCATGGGAGCCACCTCTTGCTGCCAGAGGTGAATTGGTTGGAAAGGAGCCTGGGGCGGGGCGGGAGCTGGGGAAGCATCTGGAAATTCTTGATTCTTAAAACTATTAAATACTGTTCTCTCTCCCCCTTATCCCTTAAATAACCCAAAGAATGGGGCCCCCAGGACACAGGGCCACAGGATCTTCTGTCCATGGTAAGGGTCTCAAGTCTTCGATGGCCCCTGAGACAGATGTGGGCTAAGCCTGCAGGACACAGGGCCACAGGATCTTCTGTCCATAGTAAGGGTATCAAGTCATAGATGGCCCCTGAGACAGATGTGGGCCAAGCCTACAGGCGAGTCAGATCCGGGCTCTGCTTCCCTGCTCTGCAGACCAGCTGTGACCTCAGGCCTGCCCACCCCTCCTTGGGCCTCAGTTTCCTTGTTTGTGTCTGGGGGCTTTGATGGGAGGGTCTTCTCTGACTCCTGAGGGAAGTCTGCCTGGAGACACTGGGTCTCCCAGTGACACACTGGTAGGTGTGAGCCTCTGCCCACGGGGGAGGGATTTGGGAAACCAGAGGGACCCTGTCTGCCACCACTGGACGGGTGGGCCCACCTCAGCGCCTCCTCCTTGGCCTTTCCGGGGACCCTGTGGCTCCAGTAGCAGTCAGACTTCATGAATGGGCCTTTGGCTGAGACCTCCCCCTCTTCATGCTTGCTCAGGAGTGAGCTGGTTAACGGTACGTGCACATTGAGGCCTCACAACCAGGCCAGAGCTCCCAGCCCCACAACTGCCAGCTCCAAGCCTGACCTAACCTCACAGCCCTTGGGTCCGAGTGGTGCTATTACCCCATTTTACAGGTGAGTTGACTGGGCGTGGAGCTGAGTGCGCCTCCTGACTTGGGGTTTCTCTCCTCTGGGTAAACAGTGGGTTCGGATCACCCTCCCTCCTCCTGCCCTCTGCTCTCCACAGCCAGGTGGGCTTGGATCATGGCCCCTTGTCACTCTGGGCCTCATTTTGCTCTTCCGTAAATGGGGGTCCATAGCACAGGCAGTCAGGCCCTCAGAGCTGCTCTCCCAGGGCTGGAGTCAGGTCCACCATGCCAGCTGGTTTTGATTTTATGTTTGGCTAAACCAATTCCTCCTGTGGCTGCAGTTGTCGGAATCCTAGGAATGGGGACCCACAGGGTGTTTTCCCAGGAGCACGGGCTCCAGAGGGACAGCAGCGGGAGATGCTGCACGTCCTGGTCGGCACTGAGGTGCAGTGTTTAAAATGACCCCCACCCCCACTCCCAAAAAAGCCGCCTGGAGCTGCCCAGCTAGGAGGGTCCTGCCCTCATCTCAGGGTGCCCCCTTGGATACTGAGGTGGCCTTATCTTCGGACATGCCATTGGTCTGGGTTTCCCCTCTGCCCAGGCCCCTGCCGCCTTCAGCTTGGCATGTGCCACTGCCCCCTTTAACTCTTCCAAGGAGCCAGCAGCATGGCAGCAAGGAGCGAAGGGCAGAGAAGTTAACCAGAGGTGGACCTGTTCTTTCCCAAAGGGGAAAAGAACATTCCAGGCCTGGATGTGGGGGTAGAGGTAGGGCATCAGGAAGAGAAGAGTCCCAGGTCCGAGAGATACCCAAGTGGGGCAATGTGGATGGTGGGGGCCATTAGGGGGGCGGGTCTCTCCTTCCTTAGGAGAGAAGAGGCTCACCCTGGCAGCTGTGAGAAGGCCCTGCCACCAAATGCCGTGTGACCTCCTACAGGTGACTCAGTGTCTCTGAGCCTCCCGTTCCTCACGCCAGCAGAGCTGGTGGAAGAGGCTGCTTGCAAGGCCCCACCAGCTCTGACAGTCTGCTTTGCCCTCCAGAGCCCCCTCCACCTCCCCCCTGCAAGGACTGTGAGGCCTGGGTGAAGCCCCAGGAGCCCCTGGGCGGCCTTGCCCTCCCCTCTCCTGCTGCCCGATATCATGAAGCCTGTCATTCTTGCTCAGCTCCATCCCTTCTTCCCTGCATCGCAGTGACTGCATAGCCGAGACCCTGGGAAATGGCGGCACCTTCCTCTCCACCAACGAGAGAGAGAGAGAGAGAGAGAGAGAGAGAGAGAGAGAGAGAAGAGAGAAGAGAGAGAGAGAGAGAGAGAGAGAGAGAGAGAGAAAGAAAGAGAGAGAGAGAGAGAGAGAGTCTCTTGGGTTTGCACGCTCGGCCAGAGCATTGAGGGCCCTTCTCAGTTGAGCCCAATAATTTTTTTTTTGGTTCCTCCTTGCATCTTTTCCTCAATGTGCCACAGAGATAGTCCTGCTGAGCCTCAGCCCCTGCTGTGTCTCCATCTGGAAGGTTCTCGCACTCCTCCCTCCTCTCTGCCTGTCAAGGGCTAACATGTGTTTCCTGGTTCGGCCCAAATGGGACCCCCACCCCCTCCCCAAGCCCCTGGCGGGTGTTTGTTTACCTGCTGGACTCCCAGACTGCACACCAAGGTCCCTGAGGGCAGGGGCAGTGTCATGGCCATCCCTTTACCCCCGATGCCTCCCAAGTGATTTACCTGCTCTGTGCCTCAGTTTCCACTTCTGCAAAATGGGTTAATTATGGGACCCATCTCCCAGGATTGCTGGGAAGACGAAAGGAGTTAACACACGTAAAGCAACCCGAGCAGTGTGGGGCAGGTGTCAGTACTCGGACACCTGTCAGGTGCCGTGTTAGTTTCCAGAGTTGTGAGGCTCAGAAACGATCATCTCACAGTTCTGGTGGCTGGGAGCCCAAGACCAAAGTGTCGGCGGGATTGGTTCCTTCAGAGGCCTTTCTCTCTGACATGTGGGTGGCCGTCTCTCCCTGGGTCCCTCTGTGTGTATCTTCTTATGAGGACACCAGTCATAAGGGATCTGGGCCACCCCGACCATCTTGTTGACCTTACTCACCTCTCCAGAGACCCCATCTCTAATTGCAGGTGCATTCTGAGGTGCTGGGGGTAAGACCTCAGTGTATGGATTGTGGGGTAACACAATTCAGCCCCTGGCAGGTGCTCACTGATCATCTATGAGATGAATGAATGAATGAATGAAGTCAGGCAGATGGGACATTTCTGCTCGGGAAATCTCGTATGCAGCAGGGCAAGTTGTAGGGGTCAGAGGAGCTGCTGGGTCTCTGGTATGCCAGGCACTGTGCTGGGCACTGGAAATATGAGGACACAGCGTTATCACCCCCATGTCACAGAAGGGGAAGCTGAGGCTCGAGAGGTTCCCTCGCTTGTGTAGGAAGGCGGGAGGAAGGGCCGCTCTGGGCTGTGCTTAGTGAGCCTGCCCTGCCTTCTCCCTCCCGCCCACCCGGGGCTCTGACAGCTGGCGGGGTGCTGACACCACTCTGGGTCCTACCTGTCTTTGGGAGACTGCCTTCCCCCTCCGCAGGGGGATCTAATCAGTCTCGGGCCCCCAGGTGGAGTGAGGCACGGTTCAGGCGTCCCTCAGCATTCAGTGCACTGAGTTCCACGCTACGAGGCCCCACCTGGTGCCCACCAAGCAGCAGACACCGGGCTGCAGCCACGAGGCCCCCATGCACACCGATGAGGCTTCGACACGTGGGACATGTGGGTGCCAGCCCCACCTTGGTAGCACCCCCAAGTGGAAAAGCAGCCAGAAGGTGCAGCATAGAGCGACCCCTAGAGGGTGTGACCTCAAAAGCGCGTCATTCCCCTTTGGCTTTACCGAGCCTGTCGGCCTGGTATCCAGAGCCACTTGGTGGCAGCCTGGACGGCTCAGGCCACACGATGCACGTCTGCGTCCACGGGGACAACTGTGGGCTTGTTGCAATTAGCCACAGAGAGCCATGGAATCGAGATTCAGCAAGATTAGTGTCCCGTACATGGGAGTTTGGCGGGATGTGTAAGAAGACTTGGCTGGAGGCTCAGATCTCGGGAGTGATCCTAAGTGTCCCCCAGTCACACCCCAGCCCGGTGTGGCGCTTTGACATCTGTGGCTGCGACCCAAAGGCTGAGACAGCGCATTCGATACACATGCTGAATTGGTTATTTGAATTTTTCATGGTACCGTGCTTGAGAACAGGCATTGAGTTTCCTTTAAGGATTTTGTTCCGTTCCCCCAATCCCGCCACTTCCCGCAGGGAGAGTCAGAAATGCCC
Source organism: Canis lupus familiaris (assembly GCF_011100685.1). Classification (NCBI taxonomy): domain Eukaryota; kingdom Metazoa; phylum Chordata; class Mammalia; order Carnivora; family Canidae; genus Canis; species Canis lupus. The sequence continues at coordinate 59,971,413 of NC_049224.1, forward strand.
AGGTTGAAGGCCCAGCTCAAGTTTGCCGGCGACTCCCTCCCAATGCCCGCCCTGCTGGAAATGTCAGAAGAAATGAGGGAAGGTGATGTCCGGCCCAAGGACGTGACAGTTTTGTCAGGAGTGCAGGCTTCTCCCCAAATGAACTTATTCCCCATTTCCTGGGTCTGCATAAAACAATCACCACCTTTGTCTGCCCCGACTGGGAGAGGGTTTGCTCTGTGTCTGCAGCGGGGAAGCCATGAAGGACCCCAGCCCGAGAACTGGAGTCTGCCCCTGCCAACGAGATGCTCACCCGGTGGAAGCCCACAGTGACCGAGCATCCCCTGGCTCCCAGCACCGCCTGGGAGCTTGTCCACATGGTAGCTGCGGACTATGTGATCAATGGACAAGTGTGCGAGTGTGCCCTGACCCATGTGCCACGGCTCTAGGCGTTTGTGGAGCTATAAACCCATGCTCAAAATAGACACTTTGAGAGGTGAGAATGTGAAATGGTGCTTCTGCACCAGGGGTTCGTGTTGACCACCCACCGATAGGACTCAGTAATGAGATGCCACTGCTCAGGCCCTTCTATGGTCTGCTGTCCTCCTCTGGGGACAGAGTCAAAGGTACTCTGACCCCTGCTCAACTTGCTCAAATGTCCAAACCCCTGCGATCCCAGACATGATCTGAGAACCAGCACCATGGAGCCCCAACCAGACCTGCCCCCCTGCAAGTCTGCATGGAGGCCAGACCCTCAGGTGATTCTGGACCCATCACGTGTTGTCCTAGGGCCCCTCTTCACCCGCCCCTGCCTGTCAATGCTGCCCTCTCACCCTGCTCAGAAGCCCTGGCGGGGTTGTCCATCCAGCTCCACAGCTTGCCCCTCCAAGGCCTCTCCAGTTACGACCCAGACCTCTCTGGAAGCTTCCCTGAGGGATGGCCACCCCCTCGCACAGGAGTCAGCCTTCTGTGAGCCCCTAGCACTTGCTCTGCTGGCCAGGCCTTATATAGTCTGTCCCTCTATGCCATGGGGCTCTGTGACAGCAGGACCATTATGCTTTGGCCAAGAGCTGACCTGAGTAAATGTGCCGTGATGGTCATGACCAGCATTCATGAGCACCTTCTTACGTGCTGGGCTTTTCTTACCTGATGCTCAGGTCTGATTTGATCCTCCCGATGCCCTCGGTGAAGCCTGCTGTTAGCACCACGTCTGCAGGCTGAGTGACATGCTCAAGGCCACGGGGCTGGCAGATGGCAGAGGAGGAACCCACTCAGGGACACCAGTTGGGTCCCAGGCCCTGAACCATAGCCCGCGATGCCGCCCATGTGCTAAGGCTCTCTGACGACACACCTCTGCTCCATTACTGTGGGTTTCCACTATCTATCTGGTTTTCGGAGGTCCAGGTCTGAGTGCACCAAGGAGTTGGAATATCCCAGCCTGCGGCCTCTGTCCTCCATGGTGGCAGTGGCCTGAGAAGGGGTAACCAGACCAATGCAGGTCCTGAGTTCACAGAGGCCACACCAGGCCCCCAGGACCAGGATGCCCATGTCACTACTGCTCTGTGTCGTGCCCTTCCTGCTTGGCCTGGAGGACCAGTAATCCCGAGACCTCCCCTGAGGCTCAGTTGTTTCTTCAAGTATATTTGCTCTCCGCTGCCTTACCCCCTTCCTTGGGAGTCAGGTGCAGGTATCACTTGGTGACCTCTGCGGGAGACACCATCTTAGTCAGTGGGAACCATGGGCTCCAGACTTGGACATCTGAGCTCGGATGGGCCTCGGCCATGTACTAGCCCAGGGCTTCCAGCACGGGGCCGGACTGCAGTTTCCTCTGGGTGGGTGCAGGGACCAGAACCACATTGGAGTGTCGTGGGCTCATGGGTGGGGGACACGGAGATGCCTGGAGATAGATGACAGTGCATTCTTGAGCAGCTCGCCATTTCTCCTCACACAGTAACCCTTACACAAGCAGGCCTGTGTTTCCTGTTGTCATCATGTGAATGAGGACACTGAGCAGCAGGTGCTGTCAGTGACCTTTTGAGTCCAGGGGGAGAGACAGCCAGGAGAGGAGACTCGAGGATGCTGTGGGCTGGCTTCCGTTGGCCTGTCCCCAGGGCCCCCTTTCTCCTTGGGTCTTCGAACTGACCTACCCAGGAGGAAGGAAGAAATGGAGCAGCCGCTCGGGGATGTAGGCCCGTTAGCCTCTGTCCTCTATTCTCCAGAGCCTTCTCTCTGGCTCTCATCAGTGCCTGGGGTTAGAGAAGGTTGCTTCCTGTCTCCTCTGGATGAGTGGGGGGCACCTGTGTGCTCTGTGCCTCATTGTGAAGCTCCCGCGGAAGCAGAGACGTCTGGGGGCCCACCTCCTGCTGCCCCTTATGGGTTGGGACAGGGTTGCTGTGGCCGCATCTCCTTTACCTTCATTAAGACCCCCCTCATTGTCTCCCCAGGAATGATGACCCAGTCTCAGGGACACCAGGGCCCACATCTTTCCTCAGGGTGATACACCTGGAAGTGTGGGTCCTATTGCATTGCGGTTTTAATTTGCATTTCCTTGATTGTGAGTGATGTTGAGCATCTTTTCACCTATCTGTTGGCCATTTGTATGCCTTCCTTGGTGACATGTCAAGTCTTTTGCTCGTTTTTGAACTGGATATTTTTCTTTTATTCTGGTGTTGGGACACTGTACCTTATAGTTTATAAAAGCCATCTACATCCTTGACTTCTTTGCATGAGAGACAGGGCAGGAGGGTCTGGTTCCCCCTTCACAGGTGAGGGTTGTGAGCCAGGATGAAGCGCCTTGCTTGGGATCACACACTTGGGTGAGTGGCAGGGACTCCGGGCCCACGGCACCCTTCTCACCACGTGTGCGCTGTGCCTGGCTGCCCTCCCCCACTGAGTGGGAGCTGACCTGTTAGCCCTGGATCCTTTTTCTGAGAGAGAGGATGTCACCTGGCAAGCAGACTGAGGGGTGAGTGGTGCTTTGAGTGGGTGGTAGGTGTTAGGAATTTACCTGATTGTTACAGGTTGTCCAGCAGGACCGCCGGCAGCACCAAATGTGCCCTTTTAGGCCAAGGGGCTGCTGATATACAGGAAACCAGACAAAAATAGGAGAGCACAGTTACTCTGTAAACGTGGGTGTCCATGGAATCCAAATCCTGGCCCCCTGCCTCCCTGGTGCTCATGACTTCCCGTGGTGGCTGCACACATTGTCAGCACATGTGTGGCTGTGGTCTGTCTCCATGGGCGGAGCTCGGACCTCAGGACCCGGTTCCGGGTCTGGCACAGAGGAAGTGTAAATGAATGCCAGGAGGTCTGCTGGTGGTGGTGCCCAGTCTGTGTGGCACAGTGACGGTGCTCAGGGAGGAGCTGTGGGCTGGATGCATGGTGCTCCCCGTGGGTTGGGCTCTCTTGTGACAACCCTTCCAGGGTCCAAGGGCAGGTGGGCAAACCGAGTCCCTGACAGTGTGTCACCCAGGGAGCACAGGGCAGTGGCAGGGTTTCTGGCTAGTGAGTCTGACCACCTGCTGGAGAGCCTTCCTGAATGAAGCCTGGGGGAATGATGGGACCTCTGATGCCTTCGGTCTCATGTTAATAGCCCTGGCTTGTAGCCTGTTAGCAAAAAGAAAACGGGACGCTGATGTCAAGAGACCTGGTTTTGAATCCCACACATATTGCTGCTGTTTGACTTGTGGTCGGGGGTGGAGTTGGACTGTTTACTTGGCTTTCCTGGAGCTCAACTCAACATATTTTGCAAAGGGGATTTGAAAAGAAGACAGCAGCACATAGTGGGTGCTTAATAAATATTTCCTTCCCAAGGAGGAGGCATGTCTTACCTATTGCATCTTTCTGGATGGGGCCAAGGGGGGGGTGGCTGGCTCGAGGGCCTCTCAGGACAAATGGGAACCACTTGTAAAAAAACCTTGTGTGCTCTTTTCCATGTCCCATTAAAACAACAGACGTTGGAAACTGGCAAAGCAATTTGTTGTTTAACTCTGGGAAAAAAAAAAAAAAACAAACTAGATGATTTGTGCTGATTGAATTTGAAAATCACAGAGAGGAAAAGTAGAGCAGATCTGGGGAGCCCGTGGAGCCGTGCTCGTGCCCTGCTCCGGAGTGCAGAGCAGTGCATACAAATGGCCTCGATTAATTTTTCAGCAGGAGCCCTCCTCGGTCTGCATACTGATGTGCACCAAACTGGCATGAAATTGGTTTCCCAGTTGTTAGACTGGGAGCCTCGATACGGCGGCTGGGGATTTCAGACGGGCAACGCTGAGCCCCTACACTGGTGGGCTGTGGGATGCAGAATCAGAAAGGATGGGAGTGTCTTACTTCTTTGGCTTTTAGAAGCCACTGTGAGCCACAGTATTACATAATTCCATCATTCCCGCCAAGAAGTGCATGTCGAGCCTCTGCTCTGGGCCAGGAGTGAGCAAAGAGCTGGGGATGCCATGGCCAATGGGACGTAGCCCTACAGTCCAGAGCTTTCCAGTCTAGAGGAGCAAAACAGACCCAAACAGCTTCACTGTGGTGCAGTATCATCAGCTGGGCCTATGAGCTGCTGTTAGAAGCTGCCAAATGTGGCTGAGTGATGTGTCTGTCACCCACAGCCCCCTGCATTGCCACCTCGGTCCATATGGACCTAGTGCAGGGGTCTAGCTCACGCTAGAGCTAGAGTAGCTGCTGAGTAGCCGGGGAAGTCAGAGAAGGTTCCTCGGGAGTGGGGCAAGTGGGTTCTTTCAAACTGGTTGTTGAGAGATGCATACAAGTTCACCGGGTTGGGGGGTGGGAGGTCCCTATAGGAGAGGGCACAGCCTGAGTTCAGGGTGCCCCAAGGGCTGTGGGCTATTCAGGGAAATGGGAGTAGCATGCGGGCACAGAGTTGGCAGGGTCAGGCAGTGGGAGGAAGGAGTAGGGAGCAGGTGCAGGAGGCCTGGAGGGCCGTGCTAACTGGCTCGGGCAAGTCCTGACCTAAGAGGAGGAGAGGAGTGCCACAGTCGGATTTGTCCTTCCAGGACTTTGGAAAGTGCAATGAGGCTGTGGTTAGCTTTTCTGGGGAGGCTGAAGGTCCCTGTGCTGATGTCAGGAGAGCACGGGCTGGCTGTGGGTCTCGAGTGAGCCGGCGGGCGGCCCCGCGTTGGAGTCTCTCCTGCTCAGCACACACGTTCTTCTACATTTAGCCCCGAAGAGTCCCTGAGGCATAAATATTTAATCGTAGTGGATACAATTTAGCTTTGCACTGCTAATACTCTTTTTCTTTTTAATTTAGCAGAACAGTACAAGTCTTGCAGGTTTCTTCACGATGTAGTGCGTGGCGTCCTGGCTGCACTCATCAGCTGCGTGGGGCCCGGGGGCCCGTGGGGGGGAGGCAGGAGGAGGCTCCTCACCAGGCACGGGATCCAGAGTGCGGCTGGCTGAGGCTTTTTCCCATTTCTGCTGATTTGGATGCTTAAGGGGACACGTCTACCATCTCCAGGGGGACTTGTGCTAGAGATGTGAATTCTTGACTCCTGCTATTGGTTTTTTTCCTCCTTTATAGAAACACAGAGCCGTTATAGAAAATGGAGAGGAAAAGATTCACACGGAAACTGCCTCGCCTTCCTATTAGCAAGGCAGTCTTAAGTAGGGTTAATATATAATCTCTGTAGACAAAACCAGAAAACACACCAAACGGAAAGCTTCCACAGTCAATGGTCTCAGGCTCGTGTTGCAATAATCCCGAGAGGCACGTTCTCTAATCACTCCCCCTTTGCAGATGAGGAGACTGAGGGTCAGACGGGGCAAGCCACTTGTGCCAGAGAGGCAGGCCAGTGGCAGGGCGAGGACAGGAGTGCAGGTAGTAGTAGATTGCAGGTACCAGCATGATAGAAATTTTTAAAAAATGTCCCCAGGTCTTACCACCGGGAGACAACTGCTGTCCACATGGGGTGTCCTCCTCCAGGCAATAGGACATGAATCCAGACATTGTCTTAGGGCCATTCCCTGCTGCAATGAACAACCTCAGAGCTAGAGTGGGCTCCCTGAACCCCACAGTCTGCCGTGGCAGACTGGTAGTGTCAGGGCGAGGGTAGTGAGCAGATTAGGGAAGTTGTGTCTTCTGTGACACACCCACCCACCCACCTACACCTGTTTTCAGACATTGAATCATGTGTGAAAGATCTTGCTGGCTGCCGTGGACACCAGCTTGGAGGGGTGGGTGTGGAAGCATAGGGTTTCTCAGGAGGTCGTCACCGTGGATTATGTTGAGTGCTGGCGAGGCCTGCATGGCGAGCGGAGACAGGAGGAGCGGGGAGATTCATGACCTGTTTAGGAGGCAGAACCAGTGGACGACTGAGCCATTAGTTCTGGGGTGAGGGAGAAGGAGACTCCAGGGGAAGCCCTGATTTGTAGTCTGGGTGATTCCTGAGATGTGGCCTGGGCTGGGGGGCAGGGCGGGGTGCGTTATGGGTTCCTGGGAGGGCCAAGGGTCCAGGCCAGACACCCTGCCCAACTTCTGTTTGTAGCGTGCCTGGACATGTCTCTGGCGGTGGATGGATCTCGACAGTGAGGGAAAGTACACAGTTGCCTTTCCCTTTTGAGACTCATGGGGCTTGTTCACATGGGTGTCAGTGGCTTCATGGTGGAGCAAACAACCCACATGGGACAGCATCTGGAGGGACAGCGTGGAGGCCTGGCTTAGTTTCCCCACAACATCTGGCAGCCCTGCCCGCGGCCAGCCTGGCTCCTGTCCAGGTGCTGGGCAGCTGCCACTCTGCTGGCTACAGCAGGTCACATGCTGTCCCCAGTGTCTGTGAGGCCGTCTGGGGATCGGCTGGGCCTATGAACTGCTGTTAGAAGCTGCCAAATGTGGCTGAGTGATGTGTCACCCACGACCCCCTGCATTGCCACCTCAGTCCATATGGACCCTTGCCAGGGATGGTGGTAGTGGACTGGAACTTTCCCTAAGAGGCCTCCATCAGATGAGGCTTTCATTTTTTTCTCAGGACTCTGGGATGAGAAGACCATAGTACCCTGGCTGCCATGGCCCTGGAGCATGACCATCCTTCTACAGCTTTCCTGGGTAACTTCCCACCACTCACTGCTCAAGCCCAGTGGCCTCCCATCACTGGAGATGGCCACAGGGTTGGTTAGGAGTGGACTCCTATCTGAGGTGCTGGTTGTTCCCTCCTGGCTGTTCTCTAACATTTAGGAGTTTAGGTCATGATACTATGTTTGATCTTCCCCTTCCTATTAAAAGCACCTAATCTAATGCCAGGCAGACCTGCCTGTTGGAATCTCCACCTCACCATCTGGTAGCTGTGTGACCTTGGGCAAGCTGTTTAACATTTCTGAACTGTGATGTGCTCATTTGGAAAATAGGGAAAATAAACTGCAGTACTCCGAAGAGTTGTTGTGTGCCAGACATCAGTGACACTCATAACGCACTTAGCACAGAATTTGACAGTGAGTATTAGACACGGCAGAGGTGTCAATGGTGATAATGGTGGTGGCAACAATGATGGTGATGGTGGTAACAATGATGGTGATGGTGGTGGTGAGGATGATGGTGGTGATGATGGTGATGGTGGTGATGATGATGATGACAATAATGAAAGTCATAGAAGGGACTGAAAATGACAGAAACAGTGATCTTATGATTGGTCTTATAGACAACTTTGTTTCTCCAAGAAATTCAGTGCTCTGAGAGCCCACATTTGGTTTGATGCAGACCCTGATTCCAAGCTGTGTCATTGGTTTTTCTTCCCTTGTGCTCCCTGGCTGACTGAGAGCAGGAGGTGATGGGTCAGAACCTCCAAAGGGAATCCTATTTATACAGAAAGTTCCTGCTCTTGCAATGCTAGTTGAGTCTGTAGCTTTTTTTCCAACCACTGAGTGCTTCTAGGTCTCTGGTCGACCGGTCCCCAGTCCTGGTGGCACATGAGTCTCTTGGAGTGCTGTGAAAATCATGAGTCTGGACCCCACCCCAGAGAGTCTGATTAAATTGGATTATAGTGGGGCCCCGGTGTCTATTTAAAAGCTCCCCAGGTGATTCCAATTTGCAGCCAAGGCTGCGAATCCTGCAAGGGATTTCATCTTTTCTCATTATAGGGCTGTTTAAAAACAATCTCCCACCTAGCATCTCATGGGGAGGTAAGATTAGTGGCACCGCTGGAATTTGTCACCAGAAGGAGGTAGGCGTCTGTTATCAGACAATGGGTCCTCATGTTTAGCCATATTGAAAAGAAAAAAAGAGGTCAGAGGTCACAAAGGAGGCAGACAAATGTACTGAAGTCACCGGTCTAGGGAGTCCAGTCTTCCCTAGGCAGGTTCATGGCTAAGGAAGAAACATTCCTTCTGCTCTTTGAGCCTTCTCCCCAGTTTCCCCTAGAAGAGTAAATGGGGCTCAGATTGGCCAAGAGACCTGCTCAGGGTCACACAGCAAGTTACTATATCTGTCCACCCACCATCTGTTCATCTGTCCACCCACCTACCCATCCCCCTCCCCCGCCTACCCCCTTTCCCACTCCCTTTCTAGCCTTGTTATAGAAGAAAAAAATAAAAAGCTCTAGTATAGGTAGAAGGCATCCTATGTTCTAGCCCCCTTAGGGCATCCTATTCATTAGCACATGTGCTCTGTCCTGGCCCCTGGACTGGGCAGTATTGGGGTTTAAAAGAGTCTAAAAGATGCAGCCCTCAAGGGACCTATAGCTGTGGCTGGGAAAGGGCAGAGACCAGTTGATGAGTGTGATCTGGGCTGTTGGAGGGATGCAGAGCGAGAGCCGGGCAGAGAGTGAGCTACGAGCACATAGCCTGTAGGATTACAGCTTGCCAGTCAGGGCTATGTGGCTCTGGGCACAATCCCCAACCTTTCTGGGCCAATATGAAGCTGCAGATCCATCCCTAGGGAATTCAGAGCAGATGTGATTATTTCAGGTGCTGATTAAATGGCAACTGAGTGTTTTTAAGTAATCCTGCCTACGTGGGCCTCATAGGTCACCCTTTGGTAGGTAGCATTTGAGTTAAGTCTTGATAGGTTTGCAGGCAGGGGATCCTGGGTGGAAGGAACAGAGTCAGCACAAGTGAGAAGACAGGTATATTTGGGGCCATCCTGAGTCCTGAGGATGGTAGGAGCAGAAAGGCAGGTGGGGTGAGGCTGGACAGGTGCATGGGCACTCCCTGGGGGTCTCAGCTGCCAGGGGAAGCTTGGCTCTGCCCTGGGGCCAAGAGGCGCCATTGGCTGCTTGAGGAGGGAGACCTTGGTAGCTGTTGTCATGTCTGGAGACTATGACTGGGGATACCCTGGGGGATGGCTAAGGTTGGAGAGGGAGCTGTGGAAGGACTATCAGGACCGAGCACATGAACACACAGCCTCTGTCATGTGGAGCTCACGTACCCTGCGGGACACAGGCCAGTCTAAAGACAAAGACTTGATGCTAATCTGCATGTCCCTGCTTTGTTTCCAGAGCCCAAAACAACGTGCAGCCCCTCGTGGGGTCCCCGAGAACATTTAGTGCGTGAAGAAAGGCCAAGTCTGAGGGAGAGGGTTAGGAGGCAGGTGACAGAGGGCAGACGGAAAGGAGGTGCTGTTTTAGGTGGTACCGGGACGCTCTCCAAGCTGAGGGTGCATGCTGGGCCTGGAGGGATCAAAGGGAAGACACTTCCAGGCAGAGGGACAGCTGAGCCGAAGGCTGGAGACCTGGACACTGTTGTCTAGCCCAGACTCGGGTCCAGAGGGCAGATGAACTTGGAAGAAAAAGGTGACCAGTCCACGCCTGCACTGTGTCTTGTTCAGCCCTCTTTCCGCCACCCCCATGCCCCTCCTCCATCACATGCTGCACCTGCTGGTCCATCTTCGGGATTCACAGAACGGCTTCAGTTTCCCAAGAGCAATCTGGGGCCTCTCCCTTCATGAGGAGAGAGCCTCTGCGCTCCCTCGTGACTGTCTTTTCAATGAACTACATGCCCCCCCCCCGCCCCAGGTCAGGGCTCCCTTAAAAATTCCTAAGAAACACCTTCAGATCCACTGCTGTGTTGGGCCCCAGTTTGTTGTAAATGGCACTTGTGAATGGTATGAGTGGGGGCCGGTTCCTGGGGAGGGACAGATGGATCAGGTCTCGTCCACTGCATTGGCTCCTGGCTGTCCCCCAGCTGTGGGTGGGCGTGCATAGACCAGGTGCGTCCTCGGCGCTGCTCATGGCAGTTGGCAACCCAGCGCCTTCCTCTGGGCATAGAAACATGTCTCACTTCTCAGATGATATTTGTGAAATGCACCATTACATGTGCCCAGTGGGATGGCCTCTGATGGGTAGTCTTTGCACAGGCTTTGCTGGCATCAGGTCCAAGTGATCACAGCTCTGTTCAGCCCTGAGGAGGAACCCGGCCTCTGGAGGAAGGCTGGGGCATCCATTTGTGGTATCTGTGACCCCTAGCTCTCCAGACCCTGCCATCTTCGAAGTGTGGCTTCCTCAGCGCCAGTGCAAGGATGACTGACCCCACAGTGGGTTGCCGTGACACCATTGTCACAGTAGTGATTCTACTGGTGATCCGGTCATGGGGACAGTGCTGACTGTGCCAAAGTGGCCCTCAACCTGCCCCTGGCTCGGGGGACCAACTCATGGTCCCCAAGGCCCCGGGCTGTCCCTCTGAGCCTTTGCCCACTCGGTATCGGAGCGTGAGCTGGCTGGAGCATCCCTGCCCCAGCTGGGATCCCAGTTTTGATATTTCATTAATGGAACTAGTGTTGTCTTGGAGTCAGCAGGGATTTCATGGGGTTCAGCTCCATAGCCCCTCCTCCAACAAGTGTGGCACTGTGTACTTCCCAAAGCATGTCCATGGCAGGAAAAGTGTCTACACCTCAAAACTGAGACTACAGCCCTCATTTGCCCACACAGTGACTGTTCTATTGGTTTTGTTCAGCACTTGGGGCTCCTGGCTGCATGGGGACCTCCCCTGGGGACCTCCCAGTGCAGCAGGAGAGCATGACCACTAGCAGGGGTGTGCGCTGTCCTGGGGAGGGAAAAGGCTGGGCTGGCAGGGTTTTCTGTGAGTGATGCAGTGAGCAACCCTAGGGGGAGGTCAGGGAGGGGACGGAGCAGCGGGGAGGGTCCGCGAGAGTGGTAGAGGTGCAGAGTCAGGGCCGCCTGGGGCAGCATGAAGGTTTGGAGAGCCCCAGGGGGACCTGGGCGAGGGGTCCCGAATGTGGCCTTACCTTTGTCCAGCCTGCCTGGTCAGGACCCTCCCATGAACGAGTCCCCTGGAGAGGCTTTTTGACTCCAAGTTTCATTATTTGAAAGTTAACTTTGGACCACAGTTCAGGGGATTCTCTGCAGCCTCTGGGGAGGCTCCTCTTAACTGTGATGGTTGGGAAATTGTTGTCAGGATACTTAAACCTTTGTGGGAAAGTCGGGTGGGGGCCATGTGGCGATGCTGGCAGGTTGGACCCCTGTGTCTACAAACTGGGGAACCCCTGGAGCTGGGGGATGGGGAAGGACCCTCCCCAGGGGCATCTGGAGGGAGGGAGGCTCTGCACACACCTTGATCTTGGATGTCAGGCCTCCAGACTGTGAGAGGCAATCTGTGGTGCTTGGTTGGGGGGACCCTGATCAGTCCCCAAGCCTGGATGCTGAGCTGTCCCGGGCACTTTGTCCTGGCGTTTGAGCCTCTGCAGGAAGCTTGGTTTCTTTCCGACAGTAGGCCTGATGAGCAAGGCGGTGCTGAACACCGGCCAGTGCCGGGCTGCTGATCTGGGTGTGAGGACAGACAGCGAGGCTCACTTAGCCCACTTTTTCTCGATGACACCCACTCCCCATCAACGCCCACCAACCCCTGTCAGTGCTGGGGAGCCATGGAGTTCACCCACTGAGGATTTGCCGGAGGGACTGGGAGAGTGTGCCTGCGTGGGCGCTGGGGATGGGGCTACTTCCCTTACAGGATTATAGGGTCGGAGCCGTGTGCCAGGGCTGGTCATATCACATGGTATTGGTCCCACCCTCCTGGCAGGCCAGTCGGCACCCGGCCTCTGTGAGGAGGTCTCAGAAATGGGTCAGCTTGGTTGGAACTATAGTGTGATATTCTTGGGGGCTGGATCTGATCTGAATCACGTTGGATAGAAGACACCCATCGCCTTTGCCATGAATTATATCCTACATTGTCTGGGCAGGTTGGCGGGGAGGTCAGCAGAGGGGAGCAGCTGGTGAACTGTCACCAGGGGTGAAACAGGTGTCCCCCCAAGTCAGCACTTTGCCCTGGACACAGGTCCTCCTGGGAGAGGTGTGCTGGACCCAGGCCATGGGCCTCATCTTCTCTTCCTCCCATGGATGCTTTCCTGGAATCCTGGGGGTTGGCAGCTGATGCGGTGATCATATTAGCTCATTCAGGGTCAGCCCTGGGATATAAAACTCACAGTTATCTGTGAGGGCAGGAGCTCACAGAGTAATTTAATTTAGTTCAGACAATATTTTTGGCACATCCACAGCATTCCAGGGCCTGTTAGGCCTGAAAACCCTAACACAGAGAAGAGACTTACCTTCTGCTCTCTGGGGGGTTCCCGGTCTATGGAGGGGATGTGGGAAGTCATGCAATGTCACCATGCTTTATGGTAAAATGTAGAAGAGATGAGAGAAGAAGAGCTATTGGCAGGATTCATGTGCTGGGGAGCCTCAGGGAGGGCCATAGGAGGAAGTGACCTTTGGGAAGGGTTTTGGAGGATGTGTAGGAGTTTTCTAGGCCATCGTGGAAGTTATGGCCTTGGAAGACAGGAGAGAAAATATGAGCAAGCGTGTGGAGGCTGGAAATGTGGGGCTGGTGGTTGTTGAAGCTGTTGGTGCGTTGTTTGGGCGTGGCAGTGGCAGTTGTAGGAGGTAAGGCCTGAAGAGCAGGTGGGGGTCATATTAGTATAGACCACTCTAGGGGCCTGATGCCGAGGTGGTGGGGAGTGACAGGAGTGGTCAGGCGGGCAGCCCCAGGTGGCAGAGTGGGGATCTGGGGCTCAGGAAGGAGGCAGCAGCTCTGACCAGGTCAGGAGCCCTGAGGTCTGGGCTGAGGAGGCGAGGATGAACATTCCCCTGGGTTTGCAGAGCCTCGTCCCTGGGGATGGAGTGGGGAAGACGCCCTGAGTGGCCTTGCCTGTCTTGGACGAGCGGTGCTATCAGCCAGTCACAGGGACCCAGGTGAGGGCCCACATGATGCTAGCAGGTGACTTAGCAGGTGTGAAGTCAGGTGACCACTCTGTTCTCTCTCCATCCCTCTTCTTCCCTGCTTCCCTTTGGGGAATGAGCTCTTCTGCTCCCACAAATGCTCCATCCCACCTGGCAGACCGTGAGTCTGTGTCATGGTGGTAAGTCAGGCATCTGCTCAGCCAGCTTCTCCAGACCTGTCTCCAAGTTGCCAGGAAAGAGAATGTGGTGTGCAAACCGAGGGTCGGTGCCTGGGGTGTCCTTCCCCTCAGCTGGAGCCCTCAGCGGAGGAAGGGGCCAGAGAGGATCGCTTGCATCTCTACTGGGCATGGGCGTGAGCATTAAGAGCTCTGAGCCTCAGTTTCTTTGCTGTGACTCACGGGGATCGGGCCTTGGACCACAGCTCCTAGCTCCTCACGGCTGCTATCCTGGCAGGAATACAAGCATGGGGGACCCTAGCAGGGACAGCCCATCTCAGTCCCCCCACTGAGCTGGCTTTGGGGCAGCTCGCCTACTCCCCAGGACCGCCACTGCTTCTGGGAATTAGGTGTTAGCGGCCCTGCCGGCCCCACAGCCTGGCAAGAACGGTCCAGTGGGAAAGGCCCGAGCCGCGCCAGGTGTCAGAGGTCCCGGTATACGTCTATCTTGATAGCAGGTGGGTAACTGATAGTGATGACGCATCTGGCGGTGTTCTCCACTAAGGTAGACCCAAAATAACCTGCGACTAAGTCTGAGCAGGATTTCCAGCCTGGGTTCTTGGGGTCTGGGGCCTTTGAGATCATCTAAGCCTGGAAGAGGGAAGAGGGGAGGAGGCGCACTGACCTGACCCAGGGCTGACTGTGGCCAGGTGCAGCCCGCGCTGGCCCGTACGCCTTCTCTTCTAAGGGCTGACGCCACCGAGTCCCCACCCTTTCCTGGAAAACTGAGGCCTGGAGAGTTGGAGGCGTGTGTACTTAGTAGCATCTCTGGAATTCCGAAGCCCAGGCTGTTCTAGATGGATGCGTGTGATTTTTCCGAGTTAGTTTTTCAAGCGTTTAAGTGTTTTTATGTTTCTTTGCTTTCCTGCGGTGTCCTAGGAAACACAGCGCAGTAAAAACCAACATGTGCTGAGAGGCATCTGGTGTCCATCGTCCTGGGGGCCCCTGTGACCTGCCCTCAAACCTCGTGTGCTGCTCGCTGCCGCCACGCGGGGGGTTGCCACTCACCTAACTGTGTTCTCCTGTTCTCCGAGGGGGCTGATTAGGGGCGTTGAGAACTGTATCTCCGGGCACCTGGGTGGCTCAGTGGTTGAGTATCTGCCTTCGGCTCAGGGCGTGATCTCGGGGTCCTGGGATCGAGTCTCACATTGAGCTCCCTGCAGGAGCCTGCTTCTCCCTCTGCCTGTGTCTTAGCCTCTCTCTGTACCTCTCATGAATAAATAAATAAAATCTTAAAAAAATTTTAAAAGAACTGCACCTCTGTCTTCCCTGCAAAGGGCCGCTGTATCTGCCATCGGGCACGTACTCCCATGGTGTTCTCGCACCCCTAGCACCTCACCCCCACCCTGAGGCTGCCTGTAGATCTGTGTGGCCTTTTATCACCATGGACGGGCTCTGTGTGGAGCACCTGGGTGGCCCCAGCCCAGGGCCCGGAAGCTGTCCCCTCTGCCTCTCCGGCACATTGGGGCCTGGCTTTGGCTCAGCGGAGGCCACTTCATTCTTGGCAGACTGGTGCTGCTGGCCTCTCCCTTGCCCGAGGCCCGGGCTTTCTCACCTGCCAGGGCGGCGAGGCTGAACTGTCCTTCCCAGCCCGGCAGAGAAGCCCCTGCCCTGTCCCTGGCCTGGGGCTCCCCTCACAAGTTAGCACAAACTGGGAGCTTAGAAGAGGCCGTTCCGTCTCTCAGGGTCTGGAGGCCACGAGGCTGAAATCGAGGTGCTGTCAGGCCACACTCCATCCTGAGGCCCTGGAGGGACTCCGTCCACTTCTTCTGGCTTCCAGGGCTCCAGGCACCCCAGGGCTTGCGGCCGTGTCCCTCTATCACTGCTTGCCATCACACGGCCTTCTCCCCATGTCTGTCTGTCTGCATCCCTGCTTCTGCTTATCCTCTTATGAGGACATGTGTTGTCAGATTCAAGGTCCACAGACGATCCAGGGATGGTCTCCTCTGCAGGCTCTTCACCCACTGATGTTTGCAAACACCTTTTCCCCAGGTAGTTTGCATCTGCAGGTTCTGGGGATTAGGATGTGGACTTCACCTTTCTGAGGGTCGCTGACAAACCCACTGCAAACCCCACGGTTCCCCAGTGCACCCCATCTCCCTCCAGCCTGGAAGGCAGAAGGCCCCCGTGCCACCTCTCCCTGTGCTGAGATGCCACTGGCCTGGAGGGGCCACAGGAGCTTCTCTGGAGAATGGCTTGAAGCTGGGTGTTCCCAACCCCCCCCCCTTACGTTCATGTGTCCACTCGGTCATCAGAAAGACCTTTAACTGTGGGCTGAGCTGTCCTCATCTCACAGGGGAAGGGAGGGGGCCTGGACAGCTGCAATTGTCCAGAACTTCCCCTGGGAAGCAGGGAGTGGCAGGGGGTGGTCCTGAGCCTGGGACCCCTGCCTGCTGTCCAGGCAGTCCTGATGTATCACCTCCGACATCAATGCCTGAGTGGCCTTGTTGGCCACAATCTAAATTTCATGGAAAATTATGACCGTGATGCTGGTAACATTCTCTCTCACTGCTGGAGCTGGGGAGGCCAAGCTGCATGGGTGTCTGTGCTCCCGGCTGCCTAGGGATTACCAGCCTGCAGGGAGGCCGCATGCTAAGATGGGCTTCCACCAGACTCACAAAGCAGTGATGGACGAGCTCAGAGCCACCTGGGTGGGGGCTCTCCTCCACCCCCAGCCCCACGCTGCCAGGCCATCTACTTCTTTGCATCTCTTTCTCTCAATTAAGCCCCAGCAGCTATGGTGCTGGGGTTCTGGCTGTGGGCTCTCTGCACCTTAATTAAGGGTCATAGTGAATGGTATTATATCCTGGGGTTGCCGTGATTCTATTAAAATTTCTCTTTGTAGACATCAGGCACAGCCCGATTCCACCCAGGGACAAAGGCGAAAGAAATCCAGGGCAGAGCAGCTCTCTCATCAGCAGGCCCCGTGCTTCCTTCTTGTGGCTGCCTCTAGCAGCTCAGCGAGGAGAGGGGTCAGTAGGTTCCGCGTTTCAGGTTGTTCAGATCTCCTGGACTCTGTGCTCTGAAATTAAGATGGTCCCAGGGGCGCCTGGGTGGCTCAGTGGTTGGGCCTCTGCCTTTGGCTCAGGCCGTGATCCTGGGGTCCTGGGATCGAGTCCCTTATTGGGCTCCCTGCGTGGAGCCTGCTTCTCCCTCTGCCTGTGTCTCTGCCTCTCTGTGTGTCACTTATGAATAAATAAATAAAATCTTAACAGAAAAAAAGATGGTCCCAGCAACACAGAGTGCAGTGATTAATTAGTAACGTCTGCTGTGGACTCCAAAGGAGGGCACTGAGGGCCCCATGTGCTGGTTGCTTCGTCCAGCTAAGTCCTTCCAATCTGGCCAGCCGGGTTCCCTGTCACCAAGGCAGTGTTTCCAGCCCCAGAGCTCACCAGGACCTCAGTGATAGCCACAGCTATGCACCTGCAAGAGGGACCCACTTCTGGCAAAGGCAGGAACCTTAAGTGCGCCATGGGGTCCCGATTGGGGCCTGTGTCCACCTTCAGCCTCGCAGTTTGAGAAATCGGGCTGGAAGAAGAAGCAAATGTCATCAGGTGTCCTGCTTTGTTGCCCCCACCCGCATAGATGCCCAGCCCTACTCTGGCATAGACTGTGCCTCCTGTAGACTCTCTACCTGGCGTTCCTGGAAACCCCATCATTTACACCACACTTTGCCAGACTTCCCTGCCTCTATCCCCACAGGGAGCCCCTGTGACTCACCAGGACAGGAATGGCCGCTTCATCTACAGGTCAGAAAACAGAGGCTCAGTGTGGAGAAGCCACCAAAAGTGGCCAAGCTGAGACATGGGCCCAGGTGTCCCCTGGCCACCTGATGGGAAAGCATTGGTGCCCTGTTGTGCAGGAGTCAGATCTGATCGAGTGTGTCACTTATGAATAAAGCAGTGTACCTGCTTTGCCATGACTGGCCACTGGCTTCTTTCATGTGTCTGTGCATTTCTCATTCATTCATTCATTCATTCATTCATTCAATAATTATTTAGTGAATGCTTTCCACCATCCAGAGCTGGGAGACCTTCAGGGATGGACAGTCTAGTTGGAGAGATGGATGCTAACCACATAATTGCACAGATGGTGAGGTGCAGCCCCGAACTCCAGAAGTGTTCCTTCTGGCTCCCCCTCTGGCTCCTGGCCCTCCTGCGGCCATCAGCAGGGTAGGGGGCCAGGCGGGTGGCCTCGGGTCACCCCTGAGCTCACCACCCTGAATTCCCTGCATGCTCTCACACGCTCCCATCCCCGGGCACCCTGCATCGACCTCATAATTTCTGGCTGCAGAACCTCTATGCTTGCTTGAAACTGCTTCCTGCACCCCGTCTCGCATCAAGGGCCTTGTCAGGTGCCAGTGTTTGCAACCACTGCTGCTGTCCGGGCCACAGTGTGGATTTAAGAGGTCTCAGAGTTGTGTGAAGCCTTTCTCAAAGCATCACCTTCCTCTTGGTGGTAAGGTATCCACCAAGGAATCCACAGATCCGTCCTATGGTTAATGCTGGTGTCTTAAACCATCCCCAGCCAGTGCTCTGTGCCAGCAAGGCCACGAGAAATGTATTGTTTTAGGTTTGAAAATCTGGTCTGTGTATGAAAGTCGAGGCCTCTGAACTGAAATAATTGCGTGTAGTTCAGGTGAACCTGCCATTTCTGCTCACAGACAGAAGTGTTCTGGAAAACACAAATGCCTGCTCAAACCCCAGTCAAAAACCTTCTTCATCAGGAAAACACTTGTGAGCTAAGGGTTCCTCTTTCCAGGCGCTTGAGTTCTGGGAAGTGCCGGCTGCCGAGTGAGTGGATGGGACAAGGGGCGTCCAGTGGAGAGGAGCAACCTGTGTGAAGTGGGGGTTACTCCAGGGCCGTGAACCAGGCTCACAGCTGACGCTCCCATCAGCTCTGGGTTTGTAGGAACCCCTGCAGCAGGACAGGCAGGGTGCAAAGCAGTGGGATGGGAAGGTGGTCAGAGGGAGGGTGCTGGCCAGACCCCAAGGGTCACACCGGGTGGCAGGGGTGCGGAGGGGGCCCTGACCCCAGGTGAGTGGTGAACTGTGGCTGGGAAGTGCTGCCAACCTGCAGTGAACTCTGCAGGAAGATCCAGAGGCCTCTACGCTGGGTTATTTATTTTCCTACTGGGATCCTCTTTTCCTAGACCATTTCCCTTCTGACTGTGTGGGGACCCAGACTCAGCTCAGGGCTGGGGAGGACCCCAAGAATGCATCCTTCTGCCTGGCATGGCAGTGCCAGCCCCGTCTAGGGCAGGGAGGGGGAGGACAGCTGACACAGCTCTCCTCGTGGAATAGAGCCCAGGCAGTTCCTGCGCGGAGGCCACAGAGCTTGCTCACAGAACGCTCCCCGTGTCGGTCTTTTAAAGGGGTCAGGATTGCCACTGTCGAGGGGCTAGCCTCAAAGGCCATGATTGCTGGGACAACCCACTCAGAGATCTCCTTTCTTGGAGGAGGCAGGGGGACGAGGGGTGCAAACAGGGGAGAGACAGCTCCCAGGCATCATCCCCAGTGTGCCCTGCCCTGGTCGGGATCCAGTGATAGAGGGACGGGTTGCCCGCCTTGTTCTCATCAGCGTCCCAGCTGCCTGTCCCAGCCTCTCCAGTCCATCCTCACTGTGCTGCTCTTCTGTTCCGGAAGGCTCTGGAATACTCTCACGGCTTTCCCTTTGCCCTCCTGCGAGTATAAACCAAAATTTTCCCTGCAAGCTCTCCAGCTATTTCCTTCTCTATCCCCCAGTTCTGAGTTCTTTCCACTCCGAACCTCCTTGGCATCCTCTGAGCACACAACGCTTATCTTCTCTTCCACGCTTTGGCACATGCTATTTCCTGCATCCTCTTAGCTGAGCAGCCTGTACTCACGCTGCAGTCCTCCAGGAACGTATCACATCCTCCAGAAGCTACCTGTGGCTCTGGCTGAGGCTACGTTGGGGTGGGGCATCCTCACTTCTGCTCTCATGGCAGCTCTGCTCGGGGTCACAGAGCTTCCTGCACCGTGGACCCTCCCCAGGTCCCTAAGCGAGCGCCTCTCCCTGAGAGCAGGTGCAGCACTTTTCACATCACTATCCTAGATACCCAGGAGCTAGTGCAGGGGCTGGCATACAGTAGGTGCCCATTTCATGCTGGCTGATGGAATAAATGCAGAGGGACTGCCTTGATTAAGATCTATCTGGGTTTGACCCCTCCTGATGCAAACTGTGTGACCTTGAGCACATCACTTAACCTCTCTGAGCTTCGATGTTCTATCTGTAAAAGGAGAGGGTGGCAGTAACAGCTGGCGTCTAGCAAACATTTATTAAGCCTGTGAGCTACATGCCCTGTGAGCCCTTCTGCCCGGCAGCGCTTCCCTCCTCACAAGCCCTGTTTCAGGTGGCACGATTGCTGTTCTCCTGCTTGTCCCTGAGGGCAGGGGTGCTTGGGGGGCCAGGCTGGCTCGGGGTTCCCGCAGGTCAGGGGCAGCCAGCTGACCAGGGCCTCGCTCCAGGTGGTGGGCAGGCTCAAGTGGGGAGCACCGGGGACTTCTGAGCGCGGCATCCATAAGGCACGGAGGAGAGGGGGCTGCCCTGCCCGAGCCCGGGACCCCGGGCCTCACAGCAGCCCACAGGGGGCCCGGAAGGCTCTGCCCTCACAGGGCTCACACCGTCACATGGGGTGAACCCCACAGGACCCAGGGGACAAATGCAGGAAATGAGAAACGCATGCAGGGATGTCAGGAGGACACGGCTGGTGGCCAGCAACTGAACCTTTCAAACATCCCGCTTGGTCTATGTGGGGAAGGCCTGGGGCAAATCCCTGCCCCACAGCCAGCGGCCTGTCCTTTGGCAGCTCTCTCACTTTTCCTGGGTCTCAGTTTCTTCATCCACTAAATGGGAACAGCCACTTTCCAGTCCAGACAGTGCTTGGGAGGTCAAGGGCTCTGCACTGAGCGCTGCCTTGATTTGAGGGACTGCCCCGGGGAAGGCACCCAGGTGAGGAGCGATGCTGAACCCAGGGCATGAGCTCTCTCTCTCCTGGGTCCCTGTCAGGGCTGGTGGTGGGTGAGGTGAGAGGCCAGGCCTAGTTCTTGAGAATCTGGGTGCCGAGGTGGGTGGCGTTTGGCTGGTGGGAGGTAGGGGCAACCTGACGAGTAGTACCTGACCTTGCAGGGTGCCATGAAGCTGGCTCAGCCAGGACAAGAGCTGGGCTAGGGCCTAAGTAATGAAGGGTCAGGGGGCCGAGGGGGTGCCAGGAGGGGCTTCTGGAGGAGGGTGATCTTGAGCTTGACCTTGAAAGAGGTAGAGAATGGGACTCCAGGAGCATGGGGCAGCACAGGGAGCTTGGTTGTTGCCCCTTGGAGCTCAGGGCTTTGCGACTCTCTGGACACATCCTGTTCGGTCCATACTTCATGTCTGTCATCCCTACGTCCTTAGTGCCGCCTAGGCCCGGCAGCACCAGCACCAGGTGTTGGGAACATTGCGAGAGTGAGGGAGGCATTGGGCATGGCAACAGAGCAGCAGACCCAGACTCCACTGCTTGGGTGGTATAGTCAGTGCCAAAGTCGCAGAGGTGAGTGGACAAGAAGGGAATTTGGAGCTTTCTGGAGATTATTCTGGAAAGTTTTTCCTGTGCCTTACCCTGTTAATGTAAGGAAGGAAGGGGGGGGAAGCAGAAGCAACAGGACCTACTTTGTGCCAGCACCGCTGCCCCTCTCTATGCTCACGCTGCACCACAGAACCCTCCAGAACACTGCAGAGAACATTCCCCCTGAAGCTCAGGTGAGGGGCCCGAAGCCCAGAGGAGGAGGCTTGGCCCTGGGGCCGCCCAGGGAGCAGGGGTGTGAGGGTTCCCATCTGGCTCTGACTCCAAGGGCCCTTCCCATCACACATCTGACTCCCAGGAATTAGAACTTTCTGGAAGGCTCCTGTGGCCCTCGACCCCTTCCCTGACCCCACACTCAGGGCATCGAGCCAGTGGCACTCTGCAGAGAAGCTGCAAAATTAGCAACTTAAATTTAGTTGTCAGGAAATTGGTTAAGGGAACAACGTATTTTCAAGGGATTAGTTTTCTTATAAACCAGCATGATAAAGAAAAAGGCCAAGTTGTGGGACCAAGGACATTCTCTAAATTTGTAACAAGGATCCATTATTCATGGGCGATATTTGAAAAGGCCGCAGCTCCAGAAGGAAATTAGGCATGAGTGGAAAGGTCCCTGGATGGGAGGGGCCTTTCCAGGGAGGGAATGCACCTGCCAATGGGAGGGGATGCACCTGCTGATCAGCAGAGGTGTAGGGGGGTGGGGTGGGTGGTGGGGTGGGTGGGGGGTGGGATAACCTGACCATCAGGATGGGGAGGGATGCATCTGCCAATTGGGGGCAGGAACAAGGGGGTCCTGTGGTGGTGAACACAGCACAGCTCCATCAGGGAGGCCAGAGGTGCCTTTCCATGCTACACCAGGCTCTGCAGTGTAGTTTGTACAGGTGCCTGCACACAGTAGGAGAACAACACAAAACTGAGCTGGGGGCCTTATCATTATATGTGGGGCCTAATTTACTCTAAACAGCAATGCTATGAATGGATAGTGGGCATTCTGCAGAAGAAGACACTAGGTCAGAGTGATGGAGAGAAGTAGCGTCACATGGCTGAGGCCTCAGGCTCGAGAGGCGCACACCCCATTGTCTCTCCCCATCCTGCCGTCTCTGCCATTCCCTCTCCCTTTGGTCTGTTGGTACGTGAAGGAATGGAGATCCAGGACACTACTGGAAGACCCACTGTGTGCCTCTCACCAGGCCTGAGTCCCCATTAGGAGGGACCCATTCAGCCTTCCTCTCCACCTGCTGGGGTTGCTATTATTGTCAGATGAGGAAACAGAGGCTCTGGGAGGTCTGGGGGACTTGCCCAGCCTCTGCACCTTCATCACCAGGGCTCCTCCCCTGCCACCCCGTGGGAAGTACGCGGCCGTCCTGATGCTGGGACCATCCCAATTCCTCAGCACGACTGACCCTGCTGAGGCTCCTCGCCTGGCTGGGTTCCAGCCAAGGCTCATAAGAGTCCTGCATCCAAAGAATCCCACAGTTCAGGTTTCTCCATTAGTTATAATCATCGTCTTCGCCATATGTAAGCGCTAGCTCTGTCACCCAAGGTGGCAAGTGCCTCCATGCCCCCCTGAACAGATGGGGAAACTGAGGATCACAAGGGTGAGTGACTTGTCCCAAGTCATGACCTAGTCGGGGAGCCAGGTCCCAGACTCCAGACCATATTCTTTCCAGAAAATTCATTGCCATGAATTTCAGAAGCCAAATGGCCACCAGGCAGTTTGTAAAAAAATGGAAAGAACAGTTTTAAGAAATGATTTTCTGCTGTGGCTCATCTCCTGTGGTGTGACCCAGCTGCACTTTGGGGTCCTTCTGTCCTCATTTCAGATGGCTGCACTTCTGGGGGGTGGACGTGTGTGGGGTCATGGATATGAAGGATGGCGGCTCCCTGCCAGCTCTCCTATGCCTGAGCATGCTGACATAGGTGGGAACAGGCCACCTCCACGTGGACTCAGTGACCCAGACCCTTGCCTGGACCGATATGTCACTGTGCACACCTCTACCCTGTGTCACAGGTGATGGGAAGGCCCAGGTGCTCTGTCCACTGTTGGGCTCCGTGGGTCGGTGCTGGGGACATAACACATCTGCTTCCCATTGAAATTGGGAGCCAATGGGCAGAGATCCCACTGGTTCCCTGGTTTTGGAAGGTGCACAGACAGAGCTGCAGGAGGCGTGCTCACCTGGTCCCACCTAATGGCAGCTGGGATGGAGCCTTGCCTTCCAGGGGACTCCATCCTGAATGGGGAGGGGTTGGCTGCAACCGGGAGCTGCCTGTCCAGTTGGCCTGAGCCTCGTCCCCTCGTCTCTGAAAGGAAAAGAACAACTGACCTCCGGGGTCATCGTGGGCAGAAAATGCAGTAAGGTGGACACAGCATCACCGGGGCGCAGTGGGTCCTGAGTTTACATAGCGCTCCCTGCCTCAGTCAGCACAAAGCAGCTGCCAGGAGCTGGGAGTGCACACGTGATCGGACCCCGGTCCTCTCCGTGGCATCCTTGGAGTGCAGCATGGCTGCAAAGGGACAGGTGTCTGGGAGCAGGAGGCAGAACCCCGTGAGCCCTGCGCTGGGACAGTGTGTAGAAGGACTTGGAGTGGTCCCCTCGTTCAGCCCACATGGGGGCAGCAGGCGGTGCTGGGGAAAGGCCTGAGAAGAACCCCCTCCCTTCCACCCCTGCCTCTTGGCTCCTGGCGTGCTCTGTGCCACCTCTCAAGACCCCACAGCACTGAGCCCCCACAGCCATGACTCCTCCTGACCACCCTTCCCCCTGTCTTACCCCCTGCCCTACCATTCTGCAGGTGCCTCTTGGGATCATTTTTCAAGGAAGTTTCCCACTCCTGCATCCTTGTCTGCTTTAGGGGGCACTGCCTCAGGCTTGTGGGAAGCACAGGCCGTGCTGGGGGCACGGAGGGACGGACAGGCAGGAGTAAGTCTAGGGGCTCCTGAGGAAGGACTTGTGATCCGTGCAGGATCCTTGCTTGTCTCCGTAGGTAACTCAGGGAAAACCTGGTACTGGGGGCAGCAATGGATGGAACCTCAGTTCCTCCCACATACCACCAGGGCCTCTGTTTGAGGCTCAAGTGGAGTGTGCCCTGTGGCAGCCTGACGGAAGGAAACCCGTGGCCAAACCTTAGGGCCCATCAGACTCCTGCCATCGGCCTGGGGCTTTAGTCTTGGCAGCACCTAGCCGGCTGTGCCCGGTGTGGACCCTCCCTCCTGGGAGCCCTCTGGAGAGAGGGCCTGGCCTCCTTCTCTGGGGCACTGAGATTTGTGCCGCCTGACTGCGGCACCGCACAGGCCTTGCAGGGCACCCAGCTCCTTTGCTGGTTCTGTCCTGGTCTCTTAGTTACCGTTCTCCTTTGTCTTTACATCTTTGTCTTTCTTAAGGGATAAAAGTGGGGACACCTCTATGTTAATGTTACAGTCATTGGTGACTATCTGACTCCCTGCACGTTGGCAGCCCCGTCTGCTGCAGGAGGTGAGGCCAGGAGCACCCAAGGAGTGGGATTTATGCGCCACGCATGCTGAGCGGGCTTCACGGCAAAGGTGCTGGGCTGGCGAAGGGGGCCAGGCAGAAGATGAGCCTCCCGGGGCTCTGCGGCCCGAGCACGTTCCTTGCCATCAGGACAGCCCAGACTGGACCCAGACATGCCCTGGTGTCCCCGCCCACAGAGGGGAACAGAGACCCTTCCACGGTTGGTCTTCCTGCTGGTCTTGCTGCACCTCTGTACCGTGAGACTGAAGGAATCTGGAGGTGTATCATCCCTTCTTCCTCTCCTTTAAAGTACGTCCCGACCAGGGAGATCCTCCCCCGCTAAGACACAATTAAGTCTCTCAAATTAATTATGCACCTGACAGCAGGGTTAGTGATTTTCTTAATTTCCACTGTAATTACATCATGGGAACAGTCACCCCTGCTCTCCCAGGAAGGAGGCGTGGGCCCCAGCAGTGAGCACCATGTCTGCGGAGCCTGCAATCAAACTCCCCGTTGTGCACCTGAGATGGATGCTTGGCCCCAGCGCATGAAGCATGTCCTTGCTCTGTGCCTCATGGTCTCCTCGAAACAAAGAATGTGCGCCGCTGGAACTGAAGGGTCTTACCAGGGAAGGAGTTTTGGGAGGCCGAAGCCAGGTGTCACGGGGCTCGGCCCACAATACCTAGCCCAGGTGTGGAAGAGGATTCTGTGGTCACAGTGGGCCCTGTGGGGCTGATGGTTCTGAACCCTGGGCTGGGCTACGATCTCTGTTTATAAAGGGATAATTTGCGTGAATGCAAAGGAAGGCCGTTGCAAGGTGGAGAAGGGATATTCAGGAGTGTGATCAGAACGGCCACTGCTGTTTATTAAAAGGAGCTGCAGCAGACTCTGCTAGTCTGTGTGCTGGTGCCATGCCACACCAGGCAGCCTTTGCTGCTCCTCTTGTCCTGGCCCCTACAATCACCTCGTCCCTTGCATGGCTACCACTTACAATATGCCTGTCTTCTGGCCTATGACAGCTTTGGGACAAGAGGTACTTGCGGGGTGCAGGGAACAGGAGCTACATGCCTATGGCCTCAGGGCTGGAAGGGCCACCGCTGGAATTGAAAACTGGCTCTCCTGCTCTCTGGTTCCATATGACCTCTGAGCTCAGCACCTGCTGCCCAGGAGATGGAAGCCAGCCTTTCCTTCCGAGGGGTGCCCGTGGACGTGCTTCACTAAAAAAGTCACCCCTTCAGCCTCAGCAGTTGGGGGAGAAAAGAATATCATAAAACCACAAGGGTGTGAGTGACCCAGGGGAATTGTGACCTATGCAAATGCTAGCTCATTGTTTTTCAAGAATCTGACTGTTCCTTCATCTCCGAGTGCACTTATTGGACAGGTTCCACCCCATTCCTTGTGTTCAAATTAAACAGCCGTGCCGAGTGGTCTGGGCAACGGTAACATGCTGTCATTTAGATCAGAGGCACCTCTCTCTGCGAGCCCAGGCTCATCTGAGGGGTTGGGAGATCAAAAATAAGAATAAATTAAATATGTATTATATATTCCATATCTTTGCCATCTCTTAGAAGCCCCAGTAGGAAAGTTATTAATTTGTAGAGCAGGGAACATCCAGACTCAGAAGGAGAAAAGCCCCGCATACACAGATCACCCATTTCCATGGCCCTGGGGGGCTGGGCCTTTTATAGACAGCGGTGAGACCACCTGCATAGAAACAAGGTAACTGGGTGTTTTGTACAAAATTTATTATCTCCTAGAAATACAGAATCAGCATTGACCTTGACTCAGATCTAGTCTGTACACGTTCCACAGGCCCAAGCACATGGATATGAGAGGACTTAGGGATAGAAGGACAGACCACTGGGGTCAGGGGTGTAGTGGATGAGGGATGGACATAGAGACAGCTGGGGGCAGGGGTGATGTGGATGAGGGATGGACATAGAGACAGCTGGGGGCAGGGGTGATGTGGATGAGGGATGGGCATAGAGATAGCTGGGGGAAGGGGTGCAGTGGATGAGGGATGGGCATAGAGATAGCTGGGGGCAGCGGTGCAGTGGATGAGGGATGGACATAGAGACAGCTGGGGGCAGCGGTGCAGTGGATGAGGGATGGACATAGAGATAGCTGGGGGCAGGGGTGCAGTGGATGAGGGATGGGCATAGAGACAGCTGGGGGCAGGGGTACAGTGGATGAGGGATGGGCATAGAGACAGCTGGGGGCAGGGGTGCAGTGGATGAGGGATGGACATAGAGACATCTGGGGGCAGCGGTGCAGTGGATGAGGGATGGGCATAGAGACAGCTGGGGGCAGCGGTGCAGTGGATGAGGGATGGGCATAGAGACAGCTGGGGGCAGGAGTGCTGTGGATGTGGAAATGATGGTACAGATGCAGATGACCCTACCCGAACAATAACAGTTGGAGGTGGGGACAGTCTAGATCCAGGGACAGACAGGTACAGACAGACAGGTGCAGGTACAGGGAGGTGGAGGTGGCCAGAGCTGTAGATACAGAGAGGGTGGGCCGCGTGCTCCCTGGTGGTTAAGCCGGGCTCAGGCCTGGGTCCAGAACAGTCGTATGTGGTACATGGATGGAAGTGGACTGGCCCAGCCCACTGGCCTGCTGGATACATTTAACTATTTCTCATTTTAAACTTCACCAAGGACCCGAGGCTGGGGGCCAGGGGTGAGCATCAGGGCAGGGGGTGGTTCTGAGCTCGTTCTGTGCCCCTGAAGGGAAAGGCGTCCCTTTGCCAGCCCCATACTCTCTGACTCGGCTGTGTGACCTGTGCCCTGGCCATGGGCAGAGGGAAGGAGCTGGTGCTGCTGCAGCCCCACCCCTGGCCCCCTACCCCTCCAGGCCGTGCCCTGCGCCCTGCCAGGTCCTCTCACTGCTCTCCACCTGTAGGGGTGAGGGGTAGGGGTACATTCCAGGGCGCCTGTCATGGCACAGCCTAAGGTCTGCCTGAAGCCCAGACCATCAGAGGGGGTCGGCAATGCCACGCGGGGGCTTCTGGCTCCAGTCTCAGGCTCTTCCCACTGCACATGCAATTGAAGTGAGTGTTCAAGTGTTCCTTTATCAGCATAACTCCAGCCCAAATGCCTTTGCTGGAAGAGCCTTGAACATTTTCCAGTGGGTTCGGCACTGTGTTCAGTGCTTCTCCTATTCCTCTGACTCAGCCAGGGTGTGGAGTGAAGACACGGAGATGTGTTAGATGTCCCCTTGGTGCTGGGTGTCCCACTATAGCTCCTCTGATTCTATCAATCCATTTCTTAACTCTTAAGTACTGTTCATTTTCTAAACTAGGAAGCCAAACCCAGAAAGGTGAAGAAACTGCTGACATCATTCAGTTAATAAGTGGCTGAGCTGGGGGCATTTGGGTGGTGTAGTCGGTTGAGCATCTGAATCTTGGTTTTGGCTTACGTCACAATCCTGGGGTCCTGGGATCAAGCCCCGTGTTGGGCCTCCAGACTCATTGGAGAGTCTACTTGGGATTCTCTTCCTCTCTCTCCCTCTGCCTACCCCCTACCTCAAATAAATAAATCTTTTTTTAAAAAAGAAAGAGTTGATGTGGTATGTAGGGAATCCAATATGGCAGCAGGGGGTGGTCTGTGGAGCAAAAAAAGGGGTGAGAGCTGCCATTTATCTCACACCTGCTGGTTGTCAGGTGCTGGCCAGGGGCCTGTCTACTGGAAGTCTCATTGACTTGTCTCATCAGCCCCAAGAAATGGGCCTTGTCAGCCCCATGTGCCCAGAAAGACAGTGTGGCCCACCCAACAGCAGGAGGGGCCTTACTACCCTGCTCTGTTGGACCCTGGCCTAGCCTCTTCTTTTCAGGAGTCCTAGCCTCTCCCCATCCCTCTGTGGATCAGGACCATAGGCAGCACGGTGCTAGACTGTCCCCTGCCACCTGGCACTCATTCCCGAAGGCAGCCCCTGGCCCCCAAGGGCTCCTAGGCCTGCTGTGTTCCTCTCACATCTGACACCCACCTGGCCCAGCCCTGTGACACTTGGTCTACCTGGCCCCCTTGCTATGAGAAGCAGATAGCACCATGCCCTTGGTGTGGTGGGGACACTCCCACAGCCTGTCTCGCAGCAGGTGGGATGGTGAGCAGGTAGGCAGCAAGCTCTGGAGAAAGTCTCCTTGAGTCCAAAGCCCCATCCTCCTGTGTGACCTTTGTGAGTTAGTGAACTCCTAGGAGAATTGGAGTGATGGACTCCCTGTCCTCGTAGAGACAGAGTCAAGACTCGGTGGTGGCACATGGCAGCATTCAGCATAGAGCCTCCGTGGAATGTTGGTCACCCTGATGCCTCTGAGACTCTGTTTCTCCATCTGTGAATTAGGGCTCACAGCAGCAAAATCGTTTGTTGTGAGTTGCCAGGCAAAGGGAGCGGTCATGCAGTGCCCAGCTAGGGGTCACCTCACCACTCTCCAGGTGGGCACCGAGTTGGGATAGGGAGGTTTCTGGAAGCCAGCAGGGCAGTGGGATAGCCCAGGATCTACATCTGCCAATGGTCACCGTGTCTTGTTTGCCCGAGTCCCAGGAAACAGCATGTGGGAAATAGGACTTTGTCTCATTGTCATAAACCACCTCCACCAAAGTGCAGCAGGCTATGAATAACCACACTGGATGAGGCTGTTGCCTATGGTAAGCCCTTGGTATCCGATGCCATTTGGGATGGTTGTATATGCTCCACTGGGGAAGAATTAATGCCCCTGTTTTCCAT
Source organism: Canis lupus familiaris (assembly GCF_011100685.1). Classification (NCBI taxonomy): domain Eukaryota; kingdom Metazoa; phylum Chordata; class Mammalia; order Carnivora; family Canidae; genus Canis; species Canis lupus. The sequence goes on from NC_049224.1 coordinate 60,000,508, forward strand.
GGTAATGGATTTGTATTTCTCCACTTAGAAGTTTCTAGCAGCTGCAGACAGAATTGCTTTATCTGTGTATGCATCTATCCATTCATGCATCCATCCATGCATCCATCCTCCATCCATGCATTCATCCATGCATGCATGCATCCATCCATCCATACATGCATGCTCCATGCATCCATCCATCCATGCATCCATCCGTGCATCCATCCTCCATGCATGTATGCATCCATTCATCTATCCATCCATCCATCCTCCATCCATCTATCCATCCATCATTTCATCCATCTATCCATCCACCCATGCATGCATGCATCCATCCATCCATCTATGAATCTATCCATCCTCCATCCATCCATCCATCCATCCATCCATCCACTCATCTGCTAACATTACTGAGGTTTTACTCTGTTGGGGCAGCAAGATGAACAGTGGAAGGAGGAAGCCACAAACTGGCTGTGTGTTCCTGGGCTGGCCATTTGTCCTCTCTGAGCCTCAGTGGTCCTGTCTCTGGAGGATTCCTTACTTCTGACCTTATATGGATTCTTGGGAGACATGAACTAAACATTTATAAAGTACATGGATAGTCATTGAGTAGGAGCCTGTAAACTTACCTGAGACTTGATGTGGTCAGGGAGGGCTTCCCGGAGGCAGCAGAGCCTCAAACATCTCAGGAGATAGACACTCATTCCCCAAGACACAGTAAAAAACCAAACCAAACAAACAACACAGTATAGGGAAGTGCTGTAAACATGAAATGTATTAATTACATGTTTAAAGAGTTAGGAATATTTTCTCCAAGTATAGCTGGTTTTTACTGGACCCATTAAGCTGGTAAATGAACCAGCATCTAATGGTCAAAAGAAATCCCTGTAATCATCGTCAGGAGGTCAAGGGTTTCTGAAGTGTGTTTCTGAGCACTGATTGAATCAAGTGTGTTTCTGAGCATTTTTAGTTTAATCAAGGATTGTAGAATTTGAGAGCCAATGTTTATTTAACATTACACTAAGATATTTTATTGAATAAAAAATGAAAGTGAATGGCATTCTCTTAAACTTTATGTAGAAGGATAGCTGCTTGTGCATAACAAAATTTTCTGAAAATAGAAAAAGAAACCAAGGAGAGGGAATTTGCTTAGAAACTCTTAAAACTCGCCGTGAAGTTGCTGGCTTTGGAAATAGTCTGTTAGTGAGGTGGCCGAGCACCTGAAGCAGACCCCTGCCGACGCACCGCACACACAGCGATCAATGAGAATTAGCAGTGAGAAAGATGGTTTTCCAGAAAGGTGAGGAAAAGAGGCCATTGGCCCATTTGGTACTTTCAGCAGAAAACAGAAGGCTGTGCCCTGTGTTTGGTGAGAGACTAGGAGAGAATATGCGGTTGGGTCTCAGGGCTGAAGCCTTGTGCCAAAGTTAGATGTGTCAAGGGGAAAAAAAGTAAAAAATCCAAATATAGCAAGAAAAGTCAAGAGAATATACACAATCATTTCAGCCAGACAGGAAACCCAGAATTTATAGGAAAATGTATGGGACACATTTGATGTATAAAACAGAACTGTGTGTAAGGCCAAAATGCTGTGAACCAAAATCAACAGAGCGCAGCCACACGTCTGAGGAGGGCAGGACTAATATGCAGTAGCCACCTCTGGCATGTTTCTGGAAAGCTCTAGTAAGCTGGGAGCAGCAGGAGGTGAAGAGTGGAAGGCCTGGGGCGGTGGGTGGATGTTCTCAGAACAGCAGCCCCCCGTACCTGTTAACTGGCGAGAAGATGCTCAGCCCCGAGGAGGCAGAGGCCGGACGGGACCGCTGTCTCCTCAGCCCTCAGCGATGCGTAAATAAGACACGGAGATCTGTGTCAGGCCTTCTCTCCCGAGCCTCGGGAATGGGAGTGAGCGGCCCCGGGGGCGGCCCACGCGTTCCCGGTGCGGAGGGCCAGCGGCAACACCCACCAGGGGACATAGACATGGGACCTTCACCGCCACCCCTGCTAGCTCCCCGAGGGCGACGAGAACGGCAGGACTTAAGGCTTCATGGATGGGATGTTTCTACAGCCTGAATGTGACAAAAACAAGCTGGGCAGCGGGGAGCAGAGCGGGTACCTGTAGACAGGGCGCCGGGCCGAGCGCATCCACACCAGGGACCCCTGGGCAGTCGGGAGAGGGACGCTGTCATCAGGCTGGAGCAGTTTCCACATTGTATTATTTTTCAAATTCAATATATTTAAACTAAAAAGAAAACAAAAGCGTTCACCCATTTCCCCCAAACCCCCACCCTGGGCGGCCGGCCTCTCCCTCTCCCTGCTCCCTCCCTGACCCATGTATAGGTGAGATCATACTGTACTTGTACTTCTCTGACCTGTATCACTTAGTGCAATGCCCTCACCTGTATCACTTAGTGCAATGCCCTCAAGTTCCATCCACCTTGTCACAAATAGCAGGATTTCCTTTTTTATGGCTGAGTAGTAGTCCAGAGTGTATATATGCACACGTGTATGCGTGCATGCGTGTGTGTGTGTGTGTGTGTGTGTGTGTGTGTCTATCCATTCATCCATCAATGGACACTTGAGTTGCCATGTCTTGGCTATCATACATAATGCTGCTGTGAACTTGGAGGTGCATTTATCTTTTCAAGTTAGTGTTTTTGCTTCCTTTGGATAAATACCCAGAAGTGGGATTGCTGGATCGTGTGGGAGTTCTATTTTGAATTTTTCGAGGGCCTTTGTGTTTTCTAGTGGCTACACCAATTTACATTCTACCAGTAGTGTACTCAGATTCCCTTTTCTCCACATCCTCGCCAACACTTGTTATTTCTTGTCTTTTTGGTGATAGCCATTCTGACAGGTGTGAGGTGATGTCCCGTCGTGGATATGATCTGCATTCCCCTGATGATGAGTCATGTGGAGCATCTTTTCATGCACCTGTTGGGCATCTGTATGTCTTCTTGGGATCAATGTCTGTTCAGATCCTCTGCTCCTTTTTCAATGGTATCGTTTGGGACTTTTTTTTCTGTTGAGTTATATAAGTTCTTTAGATATTTTGGATCTTAGCCCCTTATCAGATTTGTAAGCTGTTTTTGTTTTTTTTTTTTTAAATTATTCTGTAGGGGGATCTCTGGGTGGCTCAATGGTTTAGCACTTGCCTTTCGCCCAGGGTGTGATCCTGGAGTCCCAGGATCGAGTCCCACATCGGGCTCCCTGTGTGGAGCCTGCTTCTCCCTCTGCCTGTATCTCTGCTTCTCTCTCTCTCTCTTTCTCTGTCTCTCATGAATAAATAAATAAAATCTTTAAAAAAATAAATCAGGGGCAGCCTTGGTGGCTCAGCGGTTTAGCGCCGCCTTCAGCCCAGGGCCTGATCCTGGGATCCGGGGTCGAGTCCCACGTCGAGCTCCCTGCATGGAGCCTGCTTCTCCCTCTGCCTGCGTCTCTGTGTCTCCCATGAATAAAATTAAATCTTTAAAAAAATAAAAAAAATAAAAAAATAAATCATTCCATAGGTTGCCTTTTCCCCTTGGTGATGGCATCCTTTGATGTGTAGAAGCTTTTTAGTTTGATAAAGTCCTACTTGTTGATTTTTTCTTCTGTTGCTTTTACTTTTGCTGTCAAATTCAAAAAGTCATCACCAAGAACTATATCAAGGACATTAATGACTATGTTTTCTTCTGGGAGTTTTATAACATCGGGTTTTATGTTCAGTCTTTAATCTATTTTGAGTTAGTTTGCGTGTGTGATGTAAGATAGTGAGTGGTCCAGTTCCATAATTTTGTGTATTTTGTGTGTGTGGCTGTCCAGTTTTCCCAACACTATTTATTGAGGAGACTCACCTTTCCCCAGTGCATATTCTTGGCTCCTTTGTTGCAATTAACTGGCCATATATGCATGGGTTTATTTCTAGGCTCTCTATTCTATCCGATTGATCTGTATGTCTGTTTTTATGCTGTTACCATATTGTTTTAATTTTTTGTTTTTTTTAAGATCTTATTTATTTCACACACACACACACACACACACACACACACAAGACAGAGCACAAGCAGGAGGAATGGCAGAGGGAGAGAGAGAAGCAGGATCCTCACTGAGTAGAGAGCCTGATGCAGGGCTCAATCCCAGGACTCTGGGATCATGACCTGAGCTTGAAGGCAGATACTCTACTGACTGAGCCACCCAGGAACCACCCCCCCCATATTGTTTTAATTACTGTAGCTTTGTAATATAGTTTGAAATCAGGAGGCGTGATTCCTGTAGCTTTGTTCTTCTTTCTTAAGTTTGCTTTGGCTATTTGGGGTCTTTTGTGCCACACATATTTTAAGATTGTTTGCTATATATATATACTTTTTAGTGTCATTGAAATTTTGATAGGCATTGCATTAAACCTGTAGATTGCTCTGGGGGGTATGGACATTTGAATAATATTAATTCTTCCAATCCATGAGCATGGTATATCTTTCCATTTATTTGTGCCTTCCTCAACTTCTTTTATTAACATCTTAATAAGCAGGTCTTTACATCACCTTGGTTGAATTTATTCTGAAGCGTTTTATTCTTTTGGACACAATTGTTAATGAGAATATTTTCTTAATTTCTCTGATAGTTTATTATTAGTAATAGAAATGCAACAGATTTTTGGGTATGGATTTTGTACCCTGCAACTTCACTAAATTCTTTTATTGGTTTTAACTTTTTTTTTTATTCAGTCTTTAGGGTTTTCTATGTATAATATAATGTCATCTGCAGAGAATCAAAGATTTATTTTTTCTTTCCTACTTGGATGCCCCTTTTTTTCTTTTTTTGACTTGGATGCCATTTATTTCTTTATCTTGCCTAATTGCTCTGGCTAAGATTTCTAATACTAAAGTCAAATAAAAGTGTCGAGACTGGGTATCCTCGTTTTATTCCTGATCTCAGAGAAAAAGCTTTCAGCATTTCACCATGGAGAATGGTGTCAGTTGTGGGCTTGTCATATATGGCCTTTGTTATGTTTAGGTATGTTCCTTTATACCTCCACTTAATTGAGATACATTATAGTAAGCAAGAAAAGCAAGATAGAGGGTAGGAGATAATGTTATCTTGCTTAATGTGAAACAAAACCTACCAACAGCAAAACAAGCCTGCCGCACAGAGGTCTGTGTGTGTGCAAGTATGGGAGCTCAGAGAAGGATCTGAGGAGTTCTCCCTGGGATGTTTGGTTGGGTTTTGTTGTCTGGGTGTGGATGGAGGGAAGTTTTGTGGATGGGGTTGGGGTGATTAATTTTACAAAACTTGTAGGAAGGTCATGGGGAACAGGAGAGAGGGGAGCATAAGGGTGGTCACCGGTCCCCTCACTGACTCTTCTGCCATAGTTGTGGGTGATGGAATTTCACACCATTTACACTTCTTCTGTTCTATACGTATGTATCATTCAGGTTTCTACAGTGCACAAATATGATTCATATAATCAGAAACAAAACAACAAAGCGACTTTCATTGCATGGACAAAAAATTGGCAGCACTGTGCATCTGAGCTCTGAGGAGAGGCCCAGAGGAATGATTAAAAAAAAAAAAAGATAGAGAACATTGTAGAAAGAAAACAAAATTGGAAAGGAAGAAAGGGCTAACATCCTTTGGGCTGGCGAGAAGTGAATCATCAGGAAGCTGTGTCCTGGGGAAGAGCATTGCATGCACAGTGCATGTCGTGCTGTGAGCAGGACAGGGAAGGACACGGGGACTGTGATGGCACACTGAACCCATACAATAGCACCTTGTGGGTCACTGTTAATTTCTTTGGAGGCCACCTCTGTCAAAGCCCAAGCAGGACTTCAGTTCTGCTTGAAGCACACAGAGACAGGTGAGGCCGATGGGCTGCCCCAGGAATTCAGGGACTTGCTGCTACTTCTAGAGCAGAGGGACAAAGGGAGATGGTGGCTCTCCTGCAGTTCAGGATCCAGGCTCCCAGCAGGAGCCAGAATCGGGGTGAGCCTGCTGGGCAGGAGCTGGAGGGAAGAGGCACAGACTCTGCTGGAGACAGGAAACAAAGGAGAAATACCCCAGTGTCTCCCTCCCTCCCTCCTGCAGCCCCCACAGAGCCTGCCCCCACAGAGCCCACTGGGACATGTGATGGCCTGGGTCAGGGGGCCTGTGGGGTCGGGCTCCCGTGGCTCAGAGCAGAGTGGGGACAGGGAATAGGTTTGAGGGAAATGAGAATGGCTGTCAGGGCAGGGAATATATTTTCAAGTCTATTCTCATCACATCAAGAGGAGGACCTTGAGGCAGACACGGAGGGCATTCCTGTCATTCCCACTGCCCAGGTGGGGAGAGCGAAGCTCTGAAAGGCCTGGGACGAGCCACCAGAAAGAAAGGGCTCTGCAGGGCGAGGGAGGCGGGAGGCCAAGGAGGCCATGCTCACCTCCCACCTCCTGGCAGCGGCCTCACTGGGCTTGAGAGGTGGGCACTGAGGGGGGCTCTTGACAGGATGAGTACCAGGTGTAATGCTATATGTCGGCAAATCGAACTCCAATAAAAAATATACGAGAGAGAGAGAGAGAGAGGTAGTTCTACGAGATTCCACCTCCTTGCCTGACGGGGTGTGTGCCAGGATCTGGGGTTCAGTGACAGACTCAGGAGGGAGCTGCCTGGGCGAGGAGGGAGTCGAGGTGCCTTTCCAAACCACCGCCTCTGGCGTGGCAGCTGCTGTCACTGCTTCGGGGACTGAGAAATTACATCTCTCTCTCTAAATGTTCCTTTTTTATTTCTTTCTTTCTTTCTTTTTTAATTGCCATGACTGGAATAATCCCAGTTTATCTTCTCTTTCACCCTTGACGGTGAATTTAATTTAATAGGCTGTAACTGCCCTGCCTCTGATCTTTAAATGCTGTGTTTATTTGCCTTATTAGCATGGATGCTATGTTTGAAGAAAGTGCACAGATGTCTTGCAATGTGGGGCTTCAACCAGCGGCTGGATTGTCGAGTGGCCTTGCTATGTCCACGGCCCCTGACTGAAGCTGATGTGGACAAAGAGGCTTCTATTCCCCTGGGGCCGCAGGAGCCCGCTGTAGTGTGGGAATGACAGGGGAGACTGAGCCGATGGAAGGAGGCCAAGGCCGTCCCTACTGAATGTTCTGGAGCTCTGTCTGGGAGAGTCCAGCTTGAGGCCCCCAGATAGGACAGGTGTCCCTGCCCTCCCCAGCTGTCCACAACTTGTGTGTGTGTGTGTGTGTGTGTGTGTGTGTGTGTGTGTGATGTCCTCCTGCTGACTTCCCCCAGGAGGGCCCCAGCCCTGTCCGTCACTAAGTTGGCAAGACCAGAGGTTGAAATCTGAAGCGCCCTTACTTCATGACACAGTCCAATTCCAGGCCCCTGGAAGCCAGTGGCCTTAAGCAAGGAAACCAGGGAGGAGCTGTGTCCTGTTCAATAAGTATCCTGCCCAGGAAAGGCAGCTTCAGCGTCCTACCACAGGGCCTTTGCACATGCTGTTCTCTTTTCCAGACACTCACATGGACCAACTCCTCAATGCATTCAAGTCCCTGTTCAAATGTCATGTCATTGGGAGGGCATCCTGTGCCCCTCTGAAGTAGCAGCCCCTTATTCTGTGATTCATAGCATGACCTGACGCTATACATTTGTCCTGCTTATTTATCCTCTGACTGTCCCCCTATAGCATCAGCTCTCTGGGGTCAGGAGCCCTGGCATCTGGTTACCCCCCAGGAAGGGGTGAAGCCAGAACAAGTGTCCTGCTTTCCTGGTGGCCCCGGAGAGAGGACCACACATTGTCCTAGATCTTTTCATCATGGGACGTGTACTCTGGAGATGACCTGGGGAGAAAGGGAGCAGGAAAGGTAGAAGGAGTGAATGAAGGAGAGAATGGCTCACACAGAAAACCAGAGACATGTGGAGAGAGAGAGACAGACAGATCCAGAGACACAAGGACAGAGCTGTCCCGTGGAAGAACTCTCAGAGACGTAGAGAGATGGAGAAAGAATGCACACAGATACCAACACAGAGAGAGACAGAGACAGAATTGGAGGTGCATCAAGAGGCCAGAGATCCAACACAGAGAGAGACAGGGAGCTGGACCTGGGTGGCAGGGTCTGCAGACACTGGTTGGGGACGCCCGCCGAGACCGCTGGGGGCTGAGCAGCACCCGGAACAGCCCGTTTCTTCACGTTGCTAAAAAATTGAGGCTTTCTCCTTCATCTCGTCTGGAATTCTAGCATCAGCTGTCTGCCGCTCCCCCAGATGCTCAGACGCAGGAAATTCAGACAGGCTTGGGCCTGGCCCTCTTCCAGCTAAGAATCTGTCCTCAGGAAAAGACTCTCCTCCATGGGGAAGGAAACAGAACTGACATCACCCTGGGGCCTGAATCGTGCACATCCATCTCTGGCAGGTCCTTGCAAGGTGGTGTGTTGTTGTTGAAGATACACAGTGTCCTCCCGTGTGGGCAGCACTGTGGGCATGGCGGATTCATTTGCACGCTTCCTGTGAAGAACAGCACAATGACATCCTGGTGTTCTTAAAATAGAAGTTGAGTCACATGCTGGAATCAACCCAGTAATGGGCCCTGGGATCCAGGAGACATAATGATGGTATAAACAGGCAGCATGGTTACTGGGAGGGCATTTTAAAGGCTCAGTCAGTCATTCATCAAACATCTCCTAGGCTCCTGGTGGTGGAGCCTCCACAAAGCCTCTCCATGTACCCCCTCTCAGAGCCCAGCCCAGGGCCGGGCACGCAGCAGGTGCCCAAGAACATGTGAGTTGGATGGATGGAAGGAAAGAAGGAAAGAAGGAAGGAAGGATGGATGGATAGATGGATGGATGGATGGATGGATGGATGGATGGATGGATGGATGGCCCGGCCAGGCAGGTGGTGGATGGAAGAAGGGTTGGATGGTCAGAGGGAAGCAGATGGGGAGTGTCAACCAGAAACAAGCCCAGAATACCATGAGACACCACTCACTGGTCTATAGCGAGGACCCACAGGATCGCCCCCACCCCCAGAACTCAGCTCCCCCAGACTCCATCTATACTGACACCTCCTACTTGCCCCCTAGCTTTCCAAGGGCAGGAAAGACATCCCCTCCTCCTACCCCTGCCCCTCCCAGACCCCCTCCCATGGAGGAGTAGGCTCCTTCCCCTACTGATGGGCCCTCACACAGGTGTGGCTTTCCTGGGGGCCCTACTGGACATTGGGACCCCACATCTCTGTAAGGACAGACCCCAGCTTGGAGGGAGCTTTTCTTCCAATATTAGAACCTGTTCTGTAGGCACTGCCCCTCAGTGGCCATGGGCCTCGGCTGAGCCACTTCATGTACCAGAGCCTCAAATTCTTCTTTTTCCTTCGTGGATTCTTGGGCCCCCCTGTGGGCTGCGGGTGAGGTGAGAGGGTGTGGCACCGTTCCTGGACCAAGCAGCTCATCTGAGGACCAGAACTTGCTTTCTCTGCAGGTGGGTGGGGCGAGGTCGTGGGCTACAGGACCCAACACACCTGGGTCCACCTGCCTCCTCACTTATTTGCTGTGGGATTCTGAGCAAGTCACTGAACCTCTCTGGACCTTGGCTTCCTGGGGTCCGCAATGGGACCCCGGGTTCTCAGTGTGAGAGCACTTGGAGAAGTGGGGCCTGTAATACAGATGCAAGTTGCCTGACTTCTAAAAATGTTTTTGCTGGGGATGCGTGGGGATTCCAGCCACCACTTCCTGGCAGTGTCTGGCAGGAGCCCCCCTGCCCCAGCTCGCTGAGATGGCACCGCTGGCAGAAACACCCCCAGAAGGGGGACCATGGCTTCGGCTGGATTCTAGGAGTGATGTATGCACAAGGGGTCACAGTCCCCCTTCCTGTGGCCTGGAGGTTAAGAATCCACTTGCAGTGTAGCCAAATGTCCTGGGGCAGGTTCCAGGCAGGGGCAGGCACATTGTCCATCTGACACTGTGACGGGTCCTGCCTGTGGGGTGAGAGTCCCCGGCCCCGAGACACCCCCACATGCTCCCGAGGAGACACCCTGACCCAGTGCCTGACCCAGTACCCCCTCCCTGCGTCTCCTAGCTTCTCAGAACTATGGTCACAACGGTCAATCCTGCGTGCTTGCTGAATGACGCACCTTCTCTGAGAAGGGCCAGACTCATAATTCTCATGTGCTTAAAGGCATCTTATCGCTGTTGAACTCTCTGGGGATCTTAAGAATTGGGAGAGACATGTTCTGCCGATTTCCACCTGCTTTGGTTTTCTTGCCTGGAGAGCAGTGATGATGGGGTGCCTGTGGGAGGAGGCGGAGTGATGGGGCCCGTGTGAAGAGACCACATCGGCAAGGGAGGGACGGTGCGGGCGGCTCCTCGCCACACTTCTACTGTTGTTTGCACCATTATGGAAATTGGGCATCATTCACCACTTCAGCAAACTTCCACCGACTGCTCAGGCTGGGAGCTGGGGATGTGGAGGTGAGGGTCACGCCTTGCAGCTTCCATGTTGCTGCAGGGGCTCGGGGCAGCCCAAGCAGGGCCGCACCATGGGCTCTTGACTAGTGGGACTCAGGTTAATGCACAGGGCGTCGGGGGAGGATGACCCCTCAGCAGGGGTGAGGTGGGGAGGGGGCAGGCCCAGGCAGGCATCCCTTGGGGAGGATGAAACATGACCCTGGCTCACACTTACCACAAAACTACAGGAGATCCTCAGCAGTGGGGTCTTCAGGACAGGGATGAGTAGCTTCGCAGGGCAGAGGGTAACCAGACACCAGTACTCTGCTCCCAGGAGCTGGCGCTCTAGATAGGAAGTGAATTAACACAGCTCGTGTATAACATCAGGTAGCAATGTGTGCTATGGATAAAAGTCAAGCAGGCAACAGGGCAGAGCTATGGGAAAGTGGCCTGGGATGCTGTCCTCGGGGACAGTTGAACAAGGCCTGGAATGCAGCAGGGAGTCCATTGCTGTGTGTGTCTGGGAAGGGGAACAGCATGTGCAAAGGCCCAGGGCGGACTGCACACCAGGCGGCATTTCGTAGGCCATGGGGACAGTGCTTTACTCTTCAGGCAATGACACATGACAACACATATGGGTACCACCAACCAGGGCAGCTCACCTGTGCCTTAGTGTCCAGGGTTTTTGTTGAGGTTGTTGGTCATGTGTCCCCTGTGGCTGACTTCGTCTCCTGCCCCTCCGGAAGTAGAGTGATCCCAGCTGACCCAAGACCCCTACCAGGAATCACATCGTCTGCATGGACTGGCTGGCTGGCTGGGGGCACAGGGGAGCAGAGGCGCTCTTACCAGGTGGGACCTGCCAAGGGCTTAGAGGTGACCTTCCAGATGCTAATCTGGGGCTTAGCCTTTCTTTGGAGTGTGCAGAGTTCAGACAAGCCAGACCTTCTGAGCTGACCTCTTACTGCACAGTCACCAACACTTTGTGTTTCCAGGAGGAGGAGGAGGAGGAGGGGAAGGAGGAGGAAGATGGGGAGGGAGGTAATTGCTGTATTCTGGGCCAGCCACTGTGCTGGGAGGTTCATGGCTATCATTTCATTTAATGCTTGTGACGACCGTGGATGGAAGGCATGTCCCCATTGTACAGAAGGGACACGTGTGGTCAATAAATTGAGTCACCAGCTCAAGGTCACACAGGCCCCTCCACTTGAGGGTGACATGGGCCATGGCTGCAGGCCACTGTCTTTGGAGTAATGCTTTAAGCACATGGGTGTCTCTTGTAGGAGACTGGCTGGGAGAAGTTGTGGCCCTTGCTGGGGCTGGCCCCCTGCTTGGCCCAGGAAGGGCTCTGGAGGGGGTCCGACAACTCTTCAGGGTCCTCTGTGCACCCTGGGAGAGCCACAGCCCCCAGTGCACACTTCCCTGGGTGCCTAGGGCAGCAGCTGAACGAGGTTGACCAGGTGGCCCTGGAGCTGCCTCCTCTGTCTGCTGAGAGGAGGGTACGTGGCTGTCTGTCCTGCTGGTTCCCCACAGGCTGCAGGCAGATGCTGCTGCTGCCGCCGCTGCACATGGCCTCTGCTCCATGTAGACAGGAGCCTTTACCTATTGTTTGTCTTCAGTCTCCAGAAACGTTCACCTGATGGATTTCAAAGATGTCTTTGGCATTGGCTTGGTTTGAGGAACTTGGTTGTTTCACCTCCTTGTCGGTGGGTTGGAGTGAGCAGGGATTGTGACCTCTGCCCTCCAGCTGCCCACCCAGGACTGCCCGGAGTCTCCTGGACTCAGGAGCTCTGCTCAGGGCCGGGAGACCTCAGTCAAGGTCATACCCTGGGCCACTCAGCTGCTGTGTGACTTTGAGCCCGTGGCTGCCCTTCTCTGGGCCTGTGTCCTGTTCACAGAAGGGGTGTGGAGGAGGCCTGAAGGAATCTGCCCTGTGTGGCTCTCACAGTGGGGTCTGGGGCTGAGAGCTCATGCAGGGCTGCGGCAGGCTCTGGGTGAGGTCTGGCGGGTGGACATTTGTGTGCTCTTATGGCGGCCTTCCCTGGTCCCCGCTTCGTCTGGGGCTCGAGCTCGGGGCTGGCCAGAGAGCCGGTCCGACACAGTCCCGGCCCTTGAGGGGCTCTCAGGGGGGTCCCTCGAATGGAACAGGTGTCCCAGGGAGCGGTGGGCGTGCAGAAGAGGAGCAGAGGCGGCGTGGCGGGCTGAGGGGGTCGCCCAGGAGGCCATGTGCCTCCTGTCGTCTCCACCTTCCCAGGCTCCTCCTGTGCAGAGGGGTGGATGACCACATCCCTCCCTGTGTGCTCTCCTGGGCCTGACCGTTGGCCCACTGTTGTTGGGGACTCTGCATTTATTCCAAAGGTGTTGGGGACCTCTTGGGGGTAGTTCACAGGGCAGTTGCATGATTTGCGAGAAGAGGAACCTAGTAGAGGGACACAGAGATGGAAAATTCTTGATTCCCAGGAAGACTTGATCTTCTCTGGGTGGTCCCGGCTCCTTCTGAACCCTGACCCACTGCCGGAGTTGTGGGTGCAGATTGAAGACGGCTCTCCCCTCACCTTGTCCTGTCTGGGGAGTGGCTGCTGGCAAGCAGTGGGGACCGCATGCCATGGGGCAGAGCTACCACCCAGGCTGGAGGCCAGGCTGCCCCTGCCACACTCAGCTCCCACACCGTCCACACATTTACTGCCCTGCGCCTCAGTCTCCTGCTCTGGAAACATGGTACATGTTACATGTTGGGGGGATCAAGGGTTTAGTACATCGTGCTCAGCACTTGGTTAGTATGACATCTGGGGGAATAACAATGATGTGCTATTGTCACCAGTCCTGTTATTGTCACCTGATATCACAGACAAATTTGGTCTCAGAGATACGAACTCTCAGAGATCGTCCAAGGTCCAAAACCAGGAAAGGTTGGAGGTGCCTGCAAGGTCGGATCTCTTAACTTCAGCTCAGAGGCCATGTCTTTAGGGACATAGTTTGGGAACGGAAATCGGTAGGCTTTCAGCTTAACTATTCCATTGTGTCATTGAATCCGCCTTTGTTTATACTCCAGGAACTTTTTGCCATAAAAAAATTTTTTTTTTCAATCCGATATCCCCACTTTCATGACTTAAAGTTATTTGATGTTTACCGAGATAGTTGTGTTGTGTCTTATTTCTTACCCCATTTCTGTACTTTGTATTAAAATATTCCTTGTAACATTTAAAAATAGAATTCCCTTCCAGATTGCCTGGATCTTGTCTGCTAATGCCTCTGTGCACTTACTCTTCTTAAAAAAGCTTAATCTATCATTTGGGCTGCCTTTGGCAGGAGCCAAATGTAGTCAAGAGTCATTCAGAAAATCAATTTAGAGCATCAGATTCTCTAATCTGACAAATTGGCATATAAAAGTGTTATCATTTTGTGCCAGGACCCCCTCAAGAATAAATGAGGACCCTCGTTTTTAAGATATCAAATTGTAAGATTTTCTCAGATCTAAAAACACATTTTTTTTTTTAAACAGCACACAGACACTTAGCGCTTCACAGAAGAGCCCCGCTCCTGGGACATAACCCCAGGGAATAATCCAGGATGTGTTGAAATAATGAAGATGTTGTTTATGACGGGCAGAGGGGCTCTGAATAGCAATATATGGGAAAAAATGAATTTCCAAAGTGCATAGCGCGTAAGAGGCACTCAGTGTTTGTAGAAATGCCTGACATAGTTCAGCCTAACGAATGGCCTGTCAGCAATGCCACGTGGCCTGGATGGAATGTCACACAGCCGACAGGAAATGCCGACCATCGTAAATGCAGAATGGGATTTTGTGTACAGGCTGTCACTGCCGCCCTATGAATGTGATCACATTTGGACAAAGGCTGGACGGACGAGTGTAGAGGATGATGGGGCCCAGTCGATGGCTGAAGCAGAAGCTTCTTTTCTTGCTACTGTTGTAGACACTTCCTGTTATTTTCCTCCAATTATCTTTAAATGATTCCAAGAAGAGTGGAGGATGAGTTGGCATATCAAAAAGGAAATTTCATTGTAAGCGGATTGGTAAACTTCTGGAATTTTCCTACGGATAAGTTCCAGGTCCCAAGGGTAGCCTAAGCTGGCGCAGCCCCCAGAGCCATGCCCAGACCCTCTGACTTTGCAGCTCACAACCCCACCCACCCCACCTCTCAGGGGCCTGCTCTCCCAGGCCCTGCCGATCTTCCTCCAAGATGAGGCAGCTGCCGGGTTGGACAGCTTTTCAGAGCCGCATTATCTGGTCTGCAGCTAGTCTTTTCGTGTTATTATTTGTCTTTTTTCTATTTGGATGTTTTCTATTTGAAATTACATTTCTGAGCTTCAGAGAGGCTTGGCATTCTCCCAAATTGGAGAATGTATGCACCCCTGTGCTTCACCCTGGGCCCTGACAGACAGAGGTCGGCCATGGGCAGGGCCTGGTCCTGGCCAGCAACTATCCTGTCCTGTTCCTAGGAGGTGCTTGTGTGTCATTCCCAACAAAAATCTAGAGTGCCCCACGCTGCCTCCCCCAACCCTCCACACTCCCACTGTGTCAGGAGCATCAGAGATGGTGGGCATATGAACCCGCCCGGGCATAAACCCAGCCAGGCCCCTCCAGTTCCCCCATCAGATACAAGTTCCTCAATTAACCTAGAAGACACAGAAATGTCCTGTCTGGTCCCCGGGTCGCTTCTCAGGGAGCCACATCTGGTATCATTAGTTATGGCAGTGGCCTGTCGCCTGCAGCCTCTGGGGCAATTGGCACTTCCCCTTCCTACACCTGCTGCTGCTAATGGCCCCACCCTGCTCCCAGCCTGCAGCCTGGGCTAAGGGTGGCTTGGTCACCTGCCTTGGCCTCTGGAATTGGGCCCAGCTGAGGGCTTGCTGAGCGGCTGTAAAAGCAAGAACATCTATGGGAGGTTGACAGGGCCTTGTATGCCAAGGTGAGCAGCAGGCAGCCCTGCCCCTGCCAGGTGAGCCCTTCCAGTGGGGCACTTCTAGGGACACAGGCCTCCTTTAGTCCCAATGGTTATAAACCAGTTCTAAAGACTCCCCCACCCTCCCCAGTTGGGAAGAGAGCTGCTACAAAGGTCCTACCTTGTGCCATGTTAAAACCTCCAGAAATAAAACCAGCCAGAGCCATGGTGTCCCGTGTCCCCTGGGTTTCCCAGAGCTGGAAGCCAATAGTTGACCTGGAGTCACATTGAGCCAGCTTTGTCCTTGATGAGCAAATGAGCAAATGACCACCTGTTTGACTCTCAGTTTCCTTGTTTGCCCTGAGTGGGTGGTGGAAGGGGAGTAGAGGAGGGGAGCCACCATGTGTCTTCACCTGGGGGCATGAGCTGCCCGGCTGTGACTGAGGCTGCCTTGTGTTATTTTGTCTCCTCGGGACACCGCTGTCTGAGGCCTGGACCTTAGGCCTGTATTCCTTCTGTGCTGCTGCACCGAGTACCCAGCTCCCCTGACCAGCACTCAGGACTGATGGCCAGGGGGCTCTTCCCGAAACACCTGCTCTCTGTAGCCCAATACCCTGTTCCTCCTCCTTCCCCTTTCAGTGCCCATCCCCCTACCCCTTGATTCTCTGTGAGGCCTCCCAGACCCCCCAGGCACCCTTACGCACTTCTCCAGGCTTCCCTGAGAGCACATCCACCTACCTTCCAGAGCTCTGCGCAGGCTTCTAGCACCTTCTCTGGGCTCCATGGGAGCCCCTAGCATGCCAGGCTCTGAGATCTCATAGAAGCTGCTCTAGGCCCCAGAAGCTCATCTTTGGGCTGCATCTCTGTGGTCCTTCAGTCCCATATGCTGGGTTTGTGCCCTCAAAGGCAGCACCCTGTCCTGCTCCACAAAGATGTGGCAGGGGCATTGTTCACTCAGAATGGACATGGGCACAGCCCAGAACAGGATCCTGGAGGCCTCTGCCCCCAGAGGAGTAGGGATTAACTCCTTTGCTGCTGGTCTGTGAAGAGGTCTGGGAAGAGGGTTGGCATGCAGGAGGAGGGGCCCGGGCGGCAGGGGGCCGCTCCTGGAGTTGAGGGGAGGGATACTAACTGGTGTGGAATCATTCCAAGATCTGAGCAACTAGTACAGACCAGCAGGCACCACCAGCTGCAGTCCCTGCCCATCCTCGTCTGCATGCTGAGCCTAGCACAGAGCCTGCGTGGAACAGGCGCTCAGGAAATATTGGTTGAAAGGACCTCTCAAACTGAGAACATTCACTTATTTTTTTTAAGATTTTATTTATTTATTTGAGAGAGAGAGCGCGAACACGAGGGGAGGGGCAGAGGGAGAGGAAGAAGCCAACTCCCCACTGAGCAGGGAGCCCAACATGGTCCTCGATCCCAGGACCCCAAAATCATGACCTGAGCGGAAGGCAGATGCGTCACCCACTGAGCCACCCAGGTGCCCCTGAGAGCATTCACTTATGTCAGGTATTTCTAAGGGTAACACAGGGATTCATTGGGAAGGATGTGATCATCATTATGGAGTGATGAATCCAGGTGGCCAGGAGCCAACTTGAGCCGAAGCGTGCAAGTTGTCTTGCAGGGTAATCTGCTCCCAGGCCACACCCCGACTCCCATCCCTAAGGTGTTGGGAGAGCTGCTGCCAGAGAGACTGGGGCTGTTCTGCAACCTTGCCCAGCCCAACTTCATTCTAGAGAGATCTGCCAGTGAGCATCACGCCGCCTGACACCTGCGGGTGCAGAGGCTCAGCAATCCCAGGGCAGGGCGGCTGGGACCCACATGTGGAAGGGCTGGCTGGGAGACTGGGCCTGTGGGACAGGCTCGGGGTGGGGGTGTGTGCTCTGGCACCACGTGGCGATAGGGACACCAGCCCTCCAGGCCTGCTGGGAACACAGCCGGGTGGATGTCAAACGGGCTTGAGGTGAAAGTGCTGTGAAAGCCAGAGATGATGGTGGCTCAGACCCCTGACTGGGACGGGCTGCAGTCCACACCCAAGGGCTGACCATTAGCGGGTGCCACCCTCCAGGCTCTGCCAGGGAAATGGAGGCGGAAAGTCCAGCCGCGTGGTGGTGGGGTGCTGCACCACGTGAACACCTCCACGGACATCGCTGCAGCTCTCAGGGACAGCCTGGGTTCTGTAGTTGCCGTGTCATTGAGTACCAAGAAGGCACTCCATACTCCCTGAGCCTCGGTCTCCTCATCTGTAAAATGGGAAGGTATGCTCCTGTTTGGACGTGGTTTTCCTGTGTCAACGAGTCCGTGCGTCTGTCAGGCGTGGCATCCAGTGTGTGATAAGCATGTGGTTTCACTAACTGCCCCCTCCCCTCTCACTCAGAGGGGCCCACTCTCCGGATCCTGCCCAGCAGCTGCGGCGGACTCACCAGGTGCCTCCCCTCCCCACCACCCTCTGCACCCCGGGGACAGCGCTGCCCCCCTTCTCTCCTGCCGATCCTGAGTCGGCGTATTCACAGATAGGGCAGCAGGCACTGCCCCCGGTCGTGGGTCCCATGAGTCGTCAGTGCCTGAGAACTGGAACGGCCCCTGTGTGAAGGCGGCTCAGCGTCCGTTCCTCCTCATCGCACATCACAGACGCCGTGCACGGCTGGAATCCCACCAAAGCTCAGAGCTGCTGCCGGCTCGTGCCTCTAACCCGTCACCTTGTCTGCGGGGAGAGCCCATGGTGGGTGCCCAGATCCCCATACAGCTCTGGACAAGTTCCTTTCCTAGCTGGGCCTCAGTTTCTCTGTGTGTCAAGTGCAGATGGTAATTCTGACCCTGTGGACTGGCTTACGGGGCTCTCCTCAAGATTCCCTGCAAACTGTCAGGTGCAGAGCCAGTACTGCTCCTCAGCGTCTATGCAGCCGTGCCAGCTGTGCCGCAGCCCAGGGTGGGTGGTGGTTTGTTGAGGCCAAAGATCTGGAGGAGCACCTGTGTGGCTCAGTGGTTGAGCGTCTGCCTTCGGCTCAGGGCATGACCCTGGGGTCCTGGGATCAAGTCCTGCATCAGGTTCCCTGCGGGGAGCCTGCTTCTCCCTCTGCCCATGTCTCTGCCTTTCTCTCTGTGTCTCTAATGAATAAGTAAATAAATCTTTAACAACAACAACAACACACAAAAAAGAAGAAGAAGAAAAGACCCAGAGACAGCAATTGAGACATAGGTTTATTGGGGGAACTGATGTACGGGGGAGTCCAGAGCATCCGCTGCTGGGATCAACGTGCCGCAAGTTTTTATATCAGAGCAACTTCATCTAGCAGCCATGAGTGGCCTTTCCCTCTGTGCACCGCCAGCATTTCCAGGGACTTTAAGGCCTGACCCCTGGACACTCTTCGTTACAAGGGAGATGCTCTGGGTTGGCACCCCCGGAGTGCCTGACCCTGAGCACTGCACAACACACATTTCACTGCACATCCCGCTTGATGGGAGGACAGGATCTCTGCATTCTCATGAAAGTGGCTAACGGGGGCATTCAGGGTGTCCAGCGCCTGCCACATGGTGCCACCTTCGTTGGAGCGCACGGGTGTGTCCAGAGAAAGGGCCACATGGAAGGGCTGTGACAGCTCCCTGCGGGCGGTGCAGAAATGTTGTATATTCACCTGCTGTCACCACGAGCACACCTTGTGCTCTCAGCTCACGCAGGTGTGTGGCATCTGTGTCATCAGCCCCGTTTACAGATAAGGAAGCTGCACCTCACAGAGGTGGTGCTGTGACCCTCCTAGGCTGTGCAGGTGGGTGCTGCCTTTCACACCTGCGGTGGGTTTCCAAGCCAGCGGGGGGAGTTGGCTGGGGGGCGGTGGGTGCTCATCGGCATGGCAGGGAGGGGCGGGAGCTGAACATATGTCCCTGCCAATGAAATAATTACAGAGTATGAAAATGGCTCAATTAAATCATTTTTTAAAAAGCGAATATGTACAAACACTCGGCAATTAGGCAGCCGATTTGCGGAGAGCGACTTTCCAGCGGCGCCTGCCTTCTCTGTTTCTATGTGCCCAGGTTTAGAGTCTGGTTTTTCATTTTTAATTTGAATAAATGCAGGTTGGAATAATCACTGTCTGCATTCCCAGAGGCACTTAGGGAGCACTTGGAGGTGGTAGGGGTGCTGAGCGCTGGGGAGGGACCTCCCCCCGGGTGAGGGCCTAGCGTGGAGAGGCTCGGGGGTCCCTGGGGCAGCTAGGAAGGGCGTGTGGGGCTTGAGCCCCTGGGTGCTGGTGCCACTGCTCAGATATGATAGCGCCCCATCCCCACATTTTTGACAGGAAACTCCCATGGTTCAGAGAGGGAAAGCTCCTCACCTGAGGTCACACAGCCTCCAGGTCTGACACCAGAGCACGTCCATAGAAATCCAAATAAGCATTTGTTGAGTGCTACCTGGGTGCCTGGCCTGTGGATTCTTGCATGATCCTGGTGACTGTTGTCCTCACTGCATGATCTGGACAGACTTCAGGAGGAGGCAGGGTGAGTTTCAGGATTGGTCTGAGGTCCTGGGTTCTGACCTGTCCCCACTGACCAGCTGAGCACTCAGGCGAGTCAGACTCTTTCCCTGGACTTATGCATGGTGATAGATTCCATTCTCATCCCCCGCCTACCCTGGGGGTCCACTGAGAGACAGACCCGGGTCCTGCAGTCACAGAGGTGGGGATCCAGCAGGGGCCAGGCTGGCCCATTGCGAGGTGACCAGGTCAGAGCAGGTCAGCAGCTGTTTACTGCAGGCCTTGGCCATTGGCATTCTCATACGCGGAGTGTCAGGAGCCAGTTCCTGGCAGCAGGTATGCAGCTGGTGGCCAGCAGCTACTCAGCCAGCATGGGGGAGCCGTCAGACACGGAACAGTCCCTGTCACTAGGGTCATGCATAGCACCTCAGTCTCCCCGTGTTCTTGTTACCTGCTTCCCACTCTCTGAAGGAACCTCACTCCAAAGCCTGTGCACCTGAATCCTAGCCACACACGGAACTCTTCCTAGGGGCACAGCTAGGGGAGGGGACGGCAGGACTGGGTTTTGCCTCCCTGCTCTACCTCTGCCCAGGTGCAGGAGTCCACATCTCCCCTGGAGAGCGGACTGTGGGGAGATCCAGCAAGACCTAGGAATGCAAGGTGTCAGAGCTGATCTCGTGGAGCACAGGTGCATAGAATGTAGGCCTGCTCGGCAGCCTGTAGTGGGCCCAAATAGGCTCCCCTAAATCCTTGTCTACCCAGAACCTCGGGATGTGACCTTTTGGGGTATAAGGTCTTTGCAGATGTGATTAGTTAAGGATGGAGATGAAATCATTCTGGATTTAGGGTGTCAGGTATCCTCATTTATAGGAGAGAAGTGTGGACCCTGAGACACACCCAAGGGACCGGGTAAAAACAGGAAGAGGCTCATTGTGCATGTTTTCTGAGGTCCCTTCCCGCCTGCCGCCTTTCTCCTTCAGCGTCCATGCCAGGCCAAGAGCCACCTTCTGCCAAAGTTCTGTTCCCTGACCTCCACTGCCCGCTGGCCTCGGGTGTGCCGGCCACAGCCCCACAGGGGCTGTACAATGCCAAGAGTGACCTCATGCCAGCTGTGGACTTGGCGATGATGACACATCCCTGTAGGCTCATCAGCCATGACAATGTACACTCTGAGGAGGAGGGAATAAGGGAGGTCATGGGCATGTAGGGGCAGCGGGTACGTGGTGCATCTCTGTACCGTCCTCACACTTTTGCTATGAACCCAAAACTACTCTAAAAAATCAACTCTATTAACTAAAAAAGAAATAGGTGAAATTGGCCTTAATAATATATTTTATTTAACTCAGTATATCCAACATTTTATATCGACATTAAAATTATAATGAAATATTTTATATTCACTTTTATCCACTCTCTTTTTTTTTTTAAAGATTTTATTTATTTATTCATAGAGACAGAGAGAGGCAGAGACACAGGCAGAGGGAGAAGCAGGCATCATACAGAGAGCCTGACGTGGGACTTGATCCAGGGTCTCCTGGATCGTCCCCTGGGCTGCAGGCGGCGCTAAACCGCTGCGCCACCAGGGCTGCCCTCCACTCTCTTTCAAATCAATATGTATTTTGCTTCTACGGTGCTTCTTGACAGGGACAAATAGTGCCCCCCAGTCTCCCGAGACAGGCGGGCCCAGATGTTTCCATGGCTTGAGGACCGTTCACATCCTGTCCCGGCCCACCTGCTCAGCCTCTGGTCCTGTTGCCTCCCTTATGGCCCACTATGGCCCATCAGCCGCCAATATGCTGCTCCCTGCCCTGGTCCCCTATATGCAGACCTGGCTCAGGTGGAGCACGTCTGGCCTGTACTGGCCTCCCCCTCCCTCCTCTGAGCCTGTGGCCCACAGAGGCCCGTCATGGATGGGTGGGGAATGGAGAGAGGTGGGGAGGGGGGCATGTGGGGACCGAATGTGAATGATTCTGGAGGGAGAGTCGGCAGGGGAGGGTAAATGGTTGGACGGGTGGTGGGGGCAGCTGAGGACAGTTGGGGGCAGAGGGGTCGAGGGAGGCCCCTGGCCGGGTTGGTTTCACATCCCCCTGAGAGTCTCCCAAGGTTCTCTGGATGTGTCCATTGGCATCACTGCTTACCTGGAACTGCCTATCTGCTCTTCTCTGTGTCCCCAAGGGCAGGACAGCATGTGTCCTGCTTACGGTGAGATGAAGGGACCAGTGCACAGTGGGTATTCCATAAACATGTGTGCCACAAACAAACTTGACCCAGTGAAGAAATGTGAATTCCTGCTTGTAGTGTGGAGCTGGAGGCTTTGAGGAGCTAAACAAATACTGGATGAAAGAGTGAGTGAGTGAGTGAGTGAGTGAGTGAGTGAGTGAGTGAGCGAGCGAGCTGAGAGCCCCGCCTCTGGCAAGAGGCCTGGAATCTGAGGTTCACGGCTAACCGGGGAACTGGATCTGCATTGTCCTATGGGGTGAGGCATTCCTGATGCCTCAGTCACTGGTGGCAGTGGCAGACTCATTCACCTGTCCCAAGAGGAGGAGGGAGAGCTAGCCTGTCCTCGGGGCCTTTGCACCTGCTCTCCCCTCTACCTGGAATGCTGTGTTAGTTTCCTAGGGCCACCGTGACAGAGGACCACTCACTGGCCTGCCTGAAATAGCGGAAACATATTCTCCTGGCTGAGGATGTTGGCAGGATTGGCTTCTTCTGGAGGCTCTTGGGGAGAACCTGTCCCGGGCCTGCCCTCAGCCTCTGGCTGTGGCCCGCAATCCTTGGCATCCCTTGTCTGTGTGCACCTTCACATGACACTCCCCCTGTGTGTCTGGGTGTCCCTAGGTTGAAATCCCCTCCTCTTAGGACTCTGGTCATTGGATCAGGGCCCACCCAGTACTGTGTGATGTCCTTGTCACTTAATTACATCTGCAAAGCCCCTGTTTGCAAATAAGGTCACACTCACAGGTTCTGAGTGGACACAAATTCTGGGGGGACATTACGTAGCCAGGTACAAATGGCTTTGCCCCAGCCAGGCACATACTCCCTTCCTTCCTGTCTCTGCCCAAACATCTTGGTGTCCAAAGATCCTTTTCTGACTCTCTAGACAGCAATCCCATGGACTGCTCCAACCCAGGCCTGACCACACCTGAGGTTGTTATATTTTTCTTATTTATCACCTTCGTTCCCTTGTCCCACTAGACCTGCTCCACCTGCAGGCCCACACTAGCAGGTGCCCTGGACAGTGGGCAGGTGTGAGCAGATCCTGTGACCTGGTCAGGGAAGGTGAGGGACGGGGTAGGGGGAAGGGGAGGCTGGATCCTGGGGGAGCACCTAGGCTGTGAGGCAGGTGGGTGTCAGGGATGGATGACAAGGTATCTGGGAGGCAGAGTCCATGGGCAGGTCTTAGACTCGGCTTGCTGGTGGCAGTAGGGACAGCAGAGGGGCCAAGAGGCTCCATGCATCAAACTTGGAAACACAGCCATTGGTTTCTGTGGAGACTCGAATTCCCCGGGTCTCTGATCACTCCTCTGCTAATGGGCCTCTGGCTCCCTCCTTCTCAAAGCAAATCAGTTCTCTGGGGTTTGGAGAGTAAGTGTGTCCTGAATCACCCCTCCGGGAGCCCTTGTTGGTTTTCTGGAGCAGGGCTTCCCTGGGGAGTCCAAGGGCAGTCAAGGGCCCACTCTGGGGAGGAGGGGGAGGGGACAGCACTTGCCCTCTGTCCTGGTCTGGGAAGGCCCTTGTGGCCCTGAGGCCAGTGAGGGACTTGGCCTCTGGGGACAGGTGGACAGGTGACCACTAGGCACCAGGGCAGTAACACACAGCACATCTTCCTGGAGCTTCGGTTTGTCTTGAAGATCTGGGGGGGAAGTCTGTTGGTGCAGAGACTACTGAAGATGTACTGTGGAAGGCACCCGACACGTGCCGATGGTGCAGGCCTTTATGACGAGCAGTCCCACGTGGCCCCTGGGTCCCGATAGCACTGGGCAAGCCTGAGAAACACCTGCCTCGTGCAGCCCCTGGAGGGGGAGGGGGAGGGGGTGTGGGGGCCTGATGCCAGGGTTCCAGCCAACGCCCCCCTCCCCCTTGCACATGCCACAAATTCTCGCCCAAGGCCCTGGGGCTGCACTCCTGCCAGCAGGTCTTGGCTGGGAGGAGACAGAGGTGATTGCAGGGAGGCCTGGGCCCTAGGGTGCCATGCACGGCAGGAGCTCCCTAGCAGTGGCTTCCACCACAGGCCCTGTTCCCTGGTGGGTGACTTCCCTGACATATCAGAAGAAGGGGCAGCTCAAGGAGAGCCCTGAAGCCGAAGGTCCTGGATGTTCCAGTTTGGGGTTCAGGAGGACCCAGCTGGCTCTGGCTTGCAGCCAGGCTTGCTCTGCAGTCACAGCACATTTTGATGGTGTGATAATAAGGAGCATTGGCTTTAGGGTCACGGAGGTTTTAAGCTTCAATGTGGAATTAATCCCACATCCCGATGTATCGGTTGCTTCCAAACAACCGATGTGGAATTACCTGACAACTGATTTGTCTCCCCCTCTCACTGCACAGACTGGGGGTTTAGAGCCCCAGATCCTGTCCTGCATCCCTCATGCTACAGACAGCGATGTGGGCCCACAGTGAGGAGCACGTGCCCTGGCGGGAAGCCAGCGGTGGTGGCGCTCGCTGGTGGACACAGGGCCAGGGGCCTGGCTTCCAGCAGCACCCGGAGCTCCATCCTGTCTGCTGTCCCCTGCCGTGTGGTCAGGGGGGAAGGTGCATCCCTCCCACCCCCCAGGAATATTCGGCGGAGCAGACAGGATGCCAGCCGTGAGTGGCACAGGCCAGCTCGCACATCCTGAGTCAGCCACTGGTTAGCAGAGTGATTTCAGGCGGGAGCTTACCTGCGCTGAGCCTCCTCCTCATCCTTGGGGCACCTGCAAGAGAGACATAGTGACCTAGTCTTTAAGGGTTTTCGAGGAGTCGAAAAGATGGAAGGACAGAGTGCCTGGCACACGGGAGGCCCTTCATAAACAGACACACGTGTGGCCGGTGGGCTAAGATAAACTTAGGGACAGGACGGAGGGCTGTGGAAGGCCACGGAGGAGGGGACCGCGTGGGGAGACTGGCTGGCATTCACTGACTCCACGCGCAGTTCCAGACCTGGAGCACTTGGCCACGCTGAGGGAGCCCCGTCTCCTCCCTGTCACCTGGGGCATGCCGCTCCCAGGGAGGGCTTGTCGTGGGGTGCTATGTCCACACTGGTGTGCAGCCCTTGCTGGCTGCCATGTGGGCTGGGTAAACCTGCACCTGGAGGGAGGGACACCTGGCTGACACCTGTTGTCCTGTTCCCCCAGGTCCTCGGACTTTGGCACGTCCTACACCAAGCTCACCCTCCAGCCTGGCGTCACCACAGTCATCGACAACTTCTACATTTGTCCGACGAACAAGAGGAAGGTAAGTGGCACGCTGGGGCAGCTGCCCACTCTGCACGGCCGGGCTCCAGCCTCGGGCCCCTGGCCAGGGTGTGTGACATGACAACCTCTCCCACGACACCCTTTCCGGTTCCACTGTGATCTGTCCTGCTGACTGTTAGGATGGCCAGCTGGGCCGTCGGTGGAAGGCCGTGAGCACTTGTGCGGGGGCGTCTGTCTTCTGCTAGCCCTGCAGACAGCATCCAGGGCAAGGCAGCGGGGCCGGTGGGTGCTGCGGAGTGGAGGAAGGTCTCTGCTTGGTCTCTGGAAGGCAGTTGTGAGCAGGTGCTGTCTTTGGCAGGTGTTTTTATTTGGTTTTGATTTGGCTTCAGTTTTTCAGTTGAGCTGTACTGTCTGTGTTCTTGGTCTGAGCGTGTCTCCTGAGTGCTCTTTGCCTGGCTATGGCATCAGGACAGCCGTTGTTCCCAGGCTGCCTCTGCCTGCCCGGTTCTGGGGAACACCCATGTGTAAACTTGTGCTTGCTTCCCAGCCACCTCGGACCCAGAACAAGGTTGGAGGAGGCACCGGGGGGTAGAGAGGACTTATGTGCTTGGCTGTGTCTGGAGAAGCAGCTCAGTGTCACCAGAGGGGACTTACTTGGACAGATCAGGTGCCTCACGGGAAAGGGGAGGTAACCTCGGCTGGCACAGAGAATCAAATCATGATGTTGGAGATTGGAACCCATAGCCTGGCGCTCCCTCAGTATGAGGTGGGCCTCCGCACTGACAGTGGCTCTGATGACTTAAATGAAAGGTCCAGGGGACACAGAGCCTGTGACATCCTCTGTGTGTCCCCAGTCAGGAGGGTCCTCAGGTACCGGGGAAGGGGCCAGCGCTGTCCCTGCAGGCCGTGCTCGCCTTTGGAAATGAGAAGTTGGGGAGCAATGAGGGAAGGTGTAGAGCGGGCTTTCTGAGGCTGTGAGATCAAGGAGGCCTTTACCTGGAGGCCGGGCAGGATAGTGGTGACAATAGCCAACAGCCTCAGTTTCCTGGCCTGTGGACAGGAAGGATGAGGCAAGTGGTGGGAGGGGGCGCAGTGAAGGGGCTTCTGGATTGGCTCGGGCCTTTTGGGCAGGCCAAAGGTGACGTCACTGTGGGCCACCTGGAGATGTGTGGAGCCCGGGGGATGGGGGGGGGGGCTCTGATTGGGACACCCTGCAGAGCCTCCCCTGCAGGCAGCACAGGGGCAAGGAAGCGGCGGGGAGATGGTGGTGTCTAACACAGACAGGCCCACCTGGCTCAGTTGGAGCCCATGAGAGGTTTTATGAGGATTTGCATTTTAGTCTGAAAATATCAATGGGGGTAGAAGTCTGGGTCTGGTGGGGTCCTGTGGCAGCCCAAGGGTTCAGCCGACACTGGAAGAGTGGAGTGTGTGCCACACTTGGCAGCAGGTCCTGCTGAATGAGTGACTCCCCCAGAGCTCTCCTGCACCTGGCAGAGTGGGAAAGCCACCCACCTGCTCGAGGCCTGCATGTGCACAGCCCCGGGCTCCTTCCTGGGGTTGCTCTGGTCACCCTGCATTTGCCTGGAGGCCTAGGGGACGGTGCCTGGGCTGGGGGGGTCCCGAACTCAGTCGTGCTTTGCCACGTCTCCCAGTAAGGAACCTCCCTGAGGTCCTCTCACTTCTCTGAGCCCAGGGCAATGATTGAGGAGTTACGTCCTGCTCGTAATTGTCACTGTGGGGTGGGGGGCTGCACAATGGGTCCCAAAGGTGTCCTCTTCCCAGTCCTGAAACCATGACTGTCACCTTACATGGCAAAAGAGACTTCAGAGATGCAGCTAAGGACTTTGAAAGGTGGTCCTGGATCCTCTAGGTGAGCCCCTGTCATCGCAGGGCCCACGCCAGAGGGAGGGAGGGGGCGGGGGCGGAGGCTGGGGATGGGGGAGGACACCTAAATGCTGGGAAAGGCCAGAAAAGTCTTCACCCCTGGGGCCTCCAGATAGGAGCACAGGCTGCAGATGCCTCAGTTTTATGCTTCTGGCCTCCACTGTACGGATAAATTTCTGTTGTTTTAAGTTGCTTGGTTGCAGTGACTTGTTATGGTGGCCGCCAGAAGTCATGCAACATCCGTTCTGAGGGTGGACTGGAGGGAGGCCAGCTTCCCCTCTCCCTCCATTGCCCTGCCCAGCCACACCCACTCTGGATGGAATCACCATCCTCGGCCCCCTTCCCATGGGCCCTCCTTCTAGGATTGGAAAGCCCAGTCACGGATGCAGGCAGGGCCCAGGCCTGTCCCGGGTCTGACCTCTCCCATGGCAGCACCCCTCACCCCCCAACACACCTCAGGACTGAGCTGACCCTCCCTCTGGTGGGGATGAAGGTACTAATAGGCCCACTGAGGCACACACGAGCCCACAGGATGGGTGTCTGTCTCAGAGGCAGGCGGGGGCACCAGTCAGGGCAGGTGTATTCCTCTGGGCCTCGGGAGCTGGGCAGCAAGGGGTACCCAGCACAGCTGACTGGAAACACTGGGAACTGGAAGGAAGTCGGGGCACTTGTGGGCCGGGCAGGAAGGCAGCCCGGAGACTGACTCCTCTACTTCTCTTGCTGGAGTGTCAGGCTGCGCCTGGGGCCACCTCTATAGCCCCCCAGCTCTGTGACCTTGCCAAGTCCTAAACCATTTGCTCCCAGTTTCTCCTTGGTGGAAGGAGGGTAACAGTAGTATCTACACTGTCAGGTAGATGGGCTTAAATGAGGTGCTGCGTGTCAAGTGCTCCGAACATGGCCTGGCTTAAGTGAAACCCCCACCTGTGTTCCTAGAACCACTGTCTTTAGAAATGCAGGAGGTCCTCTCCTTACCAACCACCAGAGATTGTGAGGAGGAGAGGTGGTTCTGGGGTGCTTCATACTCACATGGGGTGGCAGTTGTCAGCTGTGTCTGTTGGGGAACAAGAACCGGCCCGGAGAATGGGGGCCCTGTCAGGTGTCTGTGACAGATGTCTGACCCAGGTGGCCGCAGGTCTGGGAGGTAGCCAGCAGAGGCCTGAGCTCTGAGCAGCAGACTGCACCGCTTGGCAGGAGGACAACCCTGGGCACTTATGTCCATCGTCCCTGCCTGTGTTCCCTGTCCTCACATGGGGTCATACCAGCTGAGTGTGGACTGCATGAGTAGATACGTGGGAACTACTTAGATGGGGGCCGGGGATGCGGTGGTGCTGTGCCTCCTGGAGCCGCCCTGCAGGAGAGGGGCCTAGGTGGGGGCTCCATGGGATGTAGATTTGAATGCACTGAGAAGCAGAAAGCCCCAGTCACTGTCACAGCAAAAAGTGGCATGGGGTCATAGCATGTAGGGGACAGGGAATCCGCGGTGGCTTAAATAAATAAGATTTATTTATTTATGAGAGACACACAGAGAAGGGTAGAGACATAGGCAGAGGGACAAGCAGGCTCCCTGTGGGGACCTGATGCAGGACTCAATCCCAGGACCCCAGGATCCCGACCTGAGCCAAAGGCAGACGCTCAATCATTGAGCCCCTGAAGTTTGGTCTTCAAACTTCTGAAGGAGCATCTGAGGGAACAGGAGTAGCCCGTGCAGAATACTTGGTGGAGACTGTATCGTACTCACCTCCGTGTCCTCGGCTGGGCACAGTCCTGAGTGCTCAGCCAGGCCTCGGGAAATATGCCACGGGCTGGGCTGGAGATGGGGTGCTGCCCTTCGGGGAAAGAGATTTCTATTTCCTATGAGGTGTAATTGTCCTTCCATCGCTGTGCTATATTATTCATTCATTCATGGCTTCTTGATTCTTTAGCCATCCCACGGTGATTCTTCATGGTGTTCCAGGCCCTGGGCCAAAAACAGATGTCAATCATATCCATTTATTTTTGGGGAGGTGGGGCACAACTTGGGGGTTTACACCATCACCTGCACTACCCAGGTGAGAAAATAGGCTCGGGGAAGCTGGGGGATGTATCCAGGCTCTCCCAACTGGTCGGTAGAAAAGTGTTTACTGTTCACCCAAAGCAAGTGAGTGTTTGTGTCTCTGTGCCTGGGTCTGCTAGATGCTGGAGCACACTGTGTCTTACCCTGAGCTCACCAGGCACCCCGCAGCAAAGTTCTGGGGAGTGCATGGGATTCCCCAGGTCCATGCAAGCGCAGTCTAGCCCACTTCTCTGGAGGGTGGAAGTCTGCGTTCCTTGACATGCCGGGGCTGGAGCGGGCCCAGTCTGAGCATGGTTGAGCTGGGCGACTCTGGGCAGATCCTGTTTCTTCCCCAGGCTTGTTTCTGCAAGGAGGTTGAACTCGAGATTCTCCAAAGCCCTTTCCAGCTTGGATGTTCTAGACTCCTCTGCTCCCGTCCCAGCAGGGGAATGGTAGCTGGGGAAGGAGACACATGTGAGGAGAACCCCAGTTCTGCATGGTTCATCCCGGGCCTCAGCTGGGCCCCTAAGCTCCCTCTCAACACCAGCGCGCACCCACTCAGCAGATGTGGGTCGAGGCCCTACGACGTGCCAGGCTGTGTGCTTGCTGCTGGGGCGGGAGAACCCTTCATCCAGTTTTATAGAAAACAAATCTGGATTACATATTTATTTCTTCAGAGTAGAAGCCCCTCGCTGGGCCCTGGGGTGCAGGGGTGAACTGGACAGACAGCTCGAACCTTCTAGAACCTTGAGGGTCTGGAAGAGGGCTGAGGAACTGAACCTCTCCTGCCATGGTTTGTGGGAGGAAAATCAAGAGGACTTGTTCTGGGGTGAGTCTGAGTTGAGAGAAGATCGGGCCCTAATTTGCAGGGGTGCCTGTGGATGCGTGCCTACCTCTTCAGTTAGGGTAATAGATAGACTTTGCAGGAAGATGTGAATCCTATTAGGAGTCCATTTAGCAATAATTACAGGCCAGGCAGCACTTTATAGCTTCTTAAGAGACCACTTTGCAACCTGTCTTACAAAATGAATTCCCTTTTATTTTTGCCTCTCCTGCAGTAAAACAGAGCTCCCTGGCCTCCCTGTGCATGGGTAGGGCCTTCTACTATTGTCACGGCATGACCTCTGGCCCCGGGGGCCCTGACGATCCCCAGACATCCCCTATGGGCCTTCTGTCTGCAATCCCCACCTTAGCTCCGGATAGCTGCCTATTTCTAACTTGGCCACAGATACCACGGTGCACAGGTCTAAGGTATGAAGACATGGCCCGCGGGAGCTGGCTGGGGCATGGGATGGCTTTCAAGCATCGTGGTTTATATTAAAAATTCATATGAATGTTCATTTTACTCCATGCTACATCAGCGGTGGTTTGAATACTAAAAAGACACACACATTTTCAACAAAAAAGTCTTTCTCAACCTGGTGACCCAGGAGAATGCTCCCACTTTAAACACCAGGACCCCCTGGCCCAGGCACCACCATGTCTCCCCATCCCAGGGGGAGGCACATGGCTTCTAATTTGAGACACACAGGGTTGGGACAAGATGTCCATCAATACATCCATGTGTTCATTCTGTTCACTCACCTGAGATGTTCTGAGGAACTGCCATGTGCCAAACACTCAGGATGGAGAGATGAATCAAAACAAAATCTTGCCTTCAAGAAGCTCAAAGTGTCTCAGAGAGCAAGAAATCCACTCAGCAGAGGCAGGACTGATAGTGATAAAAAACGCCCGAGTTTCTGAAAGCCCTTCGTATGTCAGCTTTGGTATAAAGAGGTTCAGGTGTGTTGTCTCAAATCCTTGCAACGGCAGGGCCAGCTGAGGCTTTGCGCATCGCCCGGGTGAAGGAAGTGAGGACCAGAGAGAAGCCGTGACCTCCCAACCACCCTGTGGTGAAGCAGAGTCTGGATTTGCCCCCAGGCCCAGGGACCCATGCTACTTTCCACTAATCCCCCCCACACACACACACAAATTCTCTGAGCAGCTGTGCTCGGATGCTGAGCAGCCCGTCCTGGGGCGACAAGGGTGCCCCCCCCCAGTGGGAGGGAACCTAAGGTAGAGGGCGAAGGCCTGGGAGCCAAGTCCAACCCCGGTGCTGCCATTCAGCTAAGCTCTCTGCACTCAGCGCTCTTGCCAGGATGACTGGGCGGCGCTGCCTCGGGGCCTCACGCCCACCTGGTGCACCTGCATCCTGTGGCCAAGGTGAGACCCAGGCTCCTTAGTTGTTCTACGGCCTGTGGCTTGTCTGCGTCCTCTGGCAGTTGCAGTGTGTCACAGGACAAAAGTCACACTTTGTTCTGCTCTTTGTACCTGGGTGTCTTTTCTGGTCTACTTACATAGGTCAGCCTTTCTTGTCTCCAGCTCACATTTGGCTCCTCGAGCTCTCTTCCCTCTGCCTGGGTCTGGGCCCTCGGCTCAGTTCCTTGGCCTGCTAGCCTATAAACCTGGTCTCCCCCTGAGGGCCAGCTGGTGTGGAGGCCCCGCCCCTCCGTGGTGTGCAAGTGCCCGCCCTCCGACTGTGGAGGCCCTGCCCTCCCCATGTGGAGGCTCTGCTCCCTGGGGTGGGAGCCCCTCCTGATGTGGAGGCCCACCCCCTGGGGTGGGGGCCCGACCCCTCCCTGGTGTGGGAGAGCCTGTCCTGGTGGTGTGGAGGCTCCATACCCTCCCTGGTGTGGAGGCCCCGCCCTCCTGGCCTAGAGCCCACCCCGTCCCTGGAGTGGAGGCCCCGCCCCCGGGTGTGCCCCTCCCTGATGTGCAGGCCCTGCCCCCTGGCATGGAAGCCCCGCCCCTCCCCCGTGGAGGCCCCGCCCCCTCCCCACAGCGGTCCTCTTGCCCCACCCCTGCCTTGTTTCCTATCTGGGGCCGGTCGTGGTAGTCGGCCTTCCAGATGGAGCCAGGGTTAGCCCAGGCCCTGTGGACGTGGCCACTGCAAACCCTCTTCTGCGTTCAGCAAGCACCCGAGTGGGTGATCTCTGGCTCATCAGGTCCGGGTTGGAGAGCACCAGCCCCGCCTCTGTGTCGTTGTGGGCTGTATCCTGGGGGATCCTCAGGTGGGTGCGGTGCAGGGGTCCTGCGAAGCCCGTGATCTTCGCACATGTTTACAGGTGTCCCCAGCAGCCAGCAGGTAGCTCTGCTCCTATGGCCAGCCAGCTCCCTGTTCCCAGGCCCAACAGTGAAGAATGTGTCAGGAGGAAGGGGCCCAGGTACAGAGTGGGGAGACCCACTACTGAGGCGGCTTGGATGCCAGTGTCTCCCCTCTGCTGCCCGCGTCTCTGTGTGTGAGATGGGTACAGCATTACCCACCTCACGCAGTGGGTTGGAGGTTAGACGACATGGTGCATGACATGGTGCGTGACATGGTGCAGCAGCCGGCCTGGTGGCAGCAGAGATAAAGTGTTGGGGTTCTAGAGCACCGAGGAGGCCATGCCCCTGGCCCCCTGAGCCAGGGCCAGTGCATGTGACATCCAGAGCACGGTACCAGCACACAACTGGGACCTCACCAGTACCAAATCTACGCCTTGTGTGCATCTTTCCCATGAGTCTGGCCCCATGCTCTGAAAATAAACCCATCCTGTGTTGGCTGCATGGCTCTGACACCTGTGGAGTGACACCCAGGTGAGAGATGGTGAATGTGCAGAGATCATGGCAGGGGGCAGGGACAGGGTGGGAAGACATTTTGCGATTTAGGTGCCCCCTACCTTCTGGTATGAGCAGTGGGTGAATGGGGTACCATTACCTAAGATGGTGGGCCCTGGGGACGAGGCAGCCCAGAGCACCCCTGCTGTCCCCAGGCCTCACCCCTGCCTTCGACTCAGCACTTAGAGTAAACCTGAGCTGGATCCTGCAAGGTCTGTGAGTTAGGAGGGTGGGGGAGGAGCCCCTGCCTGACGGAGAGACAGACCAGAGAGCAGAGCCCTGCCAGGGGCTGAGAGGTGGGCACGGGGCTAAATGGGCCTTTTGTTCCAATCACCAGTGCTCTCCATTCCCCTTGAGAGCCAGGCATCCTCCTCTGTCCGGAAGAAAATTGGCTCAATTGGGCCTGTTGATGTACAGAGGCTTTTGTCTCAGAAATAGAGTGAACCCCTGGCATGTTCAGCTAATGGGCAGAAGATGACTCCCTCTTCCAGCCCATAGCTGTTGTGGGAGAGGGGAGAGAAAGGGGCCTCGCCTCTCAGAGAGCGTGTCTCCTGGGCCTCAGGGCTCTGCAACTGATAAAACGCACAGGGAGAGAGACTCTGGATTCACTCTGTCTTTGGAAGGTGGTATAGACCAAACACCCCGGAGACCACAGCCCTCAGTGAGTGTGTCACTGCTCACCGCAAAGGGGCCCAAGCGGTTGGGGTTCTACTGAGAACATGGATGTGGGGAACTGTCCTGGATTGTCCAGGGGGCCCAAGTAGTCAGGGCAGGCTAGTAAGATGAGGCAGGAAGGTCAGAGCGGGGATGGGCCCCTGGAAGCGAGGGTGGGGGTGCAGGCAGGAGAGGGAGGGAGACAGGAGGATACCCCACTGCTGGCTATGATAGTGGAAGGTGCCAGGGTCCAAGGGATGCACATGGCCTCTAGACACTGGAAAACACAAGGGATGAATTCTCCCCTGGAACCTTCAGCTGTGCCAACACCTCGACTACAGCCCCAGTGAGACTGATTTTGGACTCAGACTCCATCACTATGGGAGGATGCATGTGTACTGTTTAAACTTGTGCATACCCAGGATCCCAGAGTCCCAGAGCTGGGGGACCTAAGAGACACCATGCTGTCTGTGGCCCCTGGAGAGCCGGTCACCATTGGGTTCCACGGGGCCAGGTCGCCTCTCCACTTCTTGGTTCTGTTACCATCCACAGCCAGAAAGACACACAGGGTTATAGGGCTTCTCTGGGGAATGGAGGGAGCTTTGCAACATGGGGGCCTGGAGGGGGGGACAGTGGGGCGGGCGTGTGCTGGCAGGTAGGTAGGTGGTGGCCCTGTGCCGGCAGTAAGGCCGGGTGGAGTAGCGCTGGCTCGGGCAGCAGGCATCTCTGGTGGCCCCCGGGGTGTGGAAGGTGGGGCTCATAGCACAGCCCTGGACTCCGGCTCGCCTACATCACAGAGAAGATGCAGCTCCTGGAATAAGGCACAACTAGGACTCGGGAAATTTCCTGAACCCCTCTGAGCCTTGCTCATAAAGGCTAAATGAGATGTGCTATCTGTGTGCTGTGTGTGGATTCGGACACCGAGCCACTGCTGACTCGTGACATTGTTGCTGAAGCCACAGAGCGTCATCCCACCGAACCCGCAGACAGCTGGGTGCCACAGGTGACGTAGCTCCCAGGGTCAGGGTGGTATGGGCGGTGCGGCGGGGCTGGGCCCCCACGCAGGTGAGGGTTTTTACCCACCCTGCCACCTTGGCTCTTTGGAGGGTTCGGGGAAACACAGACAGCGGACAGCCACCAAAAGTCCTCTGTATGTATTTTCTTAGCATTTGCTTATCACCAAACGTTGGCAGTTGTGTTCTTTAATTTAAAAAACTGGGAAGAGATCGGAGAGGGAGACAAACCATGAGAGACTCTTAATTCTGGGAAACAAATTGGCTCACTAGAGGGGAGGTTGGCGGGGATGGGGTCACTTGGCAATGGGTGTTAAGGAGGGCACGTGGTGGGATGGGCACTGGGTGTTATACCCAACTGATGAATTATGGAACTCTGCATCTGAAACTAGTGATGTATTATATGTTGGCTAACTGAATTTAACTTAAAATAAAAAAAATTAAAAGGTACTGATCATACCCCCTCCTCCTCTCTTATATGAATATCCTGATATCCAGGAAT
Source organism: Canis lupus familiaris (assembly GCF_011100685.1). Taxonomy (NCBI): domain Eukaryota; kingdom Metazoa; phylum Chordata; class Mammalia; order Carnivora; family Canidae; genus Canis; species Canis lupus. Next base: position 60,035,364 of record NC_049224.1, read on the forward strand.
TTGGAAAGTCCTATGGCTTCTCCACGAGGTAGGGCTGCCCATGCCCGTGCTGAGAGAAATCGTCAGATACTGCAGGAGGCTTAGGGACCGTGCCGTCTCGAGTGCTCCCGCGGGTTAGTGGGGAGGCTGGGACAAGCCACCTCCCCTCCCTTGGAGTTAGTCTGGTTGGCAGTAGGTTTATCACATCTATCTACTCCTACAGTTGGTCTTCTTTCCGTGGAGGTCAAGGGAGGGACCTGGGGGTCGTGTTAGTTCAGTGGGAGGGAATGGCCTGATTGATCAGTGCTGTTGACCCTGGGTGCCAGAGGGACAGAGTGGCAGTGCCCATGTCACACAGCAGTTGTCCGTCCTCATGTGGCCTTCGTGGGGCCTTCCATTTCTAGTGTTCTCTGTTCTAGTTGTCTGCCTTTGACGAACCAGTCGTGGTGTAAATATGCACCCTAACGCTGTGTGCTATGTTAGGACTCCTTGGATTACAAGTAACATATACCACTCAGACAAGAAGAGGAACATACTGGATTATGTCGCTGTGATGATCAAGGGTATCTTCCTTCAGCTGTGGCTTGATCCCAGGGCCTCTACTGGTGACTGGTGTCTCTGTCCCCCCATCTCTCAGCCAGCCTCTCTTAGGTCTTGGCTTCAGTCTTGGGCACATTTTTGCTGTTGGGCTGGAGTGATGACCTCTGGGAATCAGGCACACCTAATCCTTAGCACCTGGATTTTAGAAGGGGTGGGGTCCTTTCCCAATAGGTGCTGCACACAGACCCCAGGGAGGGCTCCAGATGTTGGGCTGGGTCAGGGGCCCCGTTTCTTAAAGCAGTCAGTGTGACTAGAGGGAGCTGCTGTTTTGACTAGCCAGACCCAGGCCCATGTCCTCTGGGGGTGAGGTCAGCCCATCCTAGTGGAATGGAGTGAGGGGAGGCTGGTTCCCCAAACCAGGTAGACAGGGTTCCCTGAGCAAGGGCGGGTGGAAGCAAGAGCAGCCCATGTGCCCACATCGATGGGCATCTGGAGACTCGCACCCAACTGATGTTGCTATTGCTGAGATTTGTGGAAAAAAAAAAATCATTCCTTATTTGAGAAATTTGTTTTGGATCTCAAACTCCCTCTTCCTGCTTCTTTCAACTCAGCAGCAAGTGCCTATTTTTAGGTTGAAGGAAGGACCTCACAGCTGGCCTGCTTTCCTGTGGAAGTGCCCTGCCTCGACAGGGGGAGTATGGGGAGCTCCCGGAGAGGGGTGCAGGGAGCTGAGGGTGCCTGTACCAGGAAGCCCTGAACCCTGCTGGAATCAGGCACTGAAAACCTACCAGTACTGGCCACCCCCTCTCAGCTGATGCATGGTGGGGTGATATTTGCAGACCCTCCATCCCCACAGAGGCGGATGCTCTCTGCAATAGTGCTCACAAAGGCCAGCATCAGTGTGCTGTCGATTCATGCTGGTTCCTTTCTGTGCTCACACAGAGGGCTGTAACATGGGTCTATATTGCTTCATCGAGGCCCTCCTGAGCTCATGGGCTCCTGATGAGTGGGGCTCGAGCACTACATGGTATCGAGCTTTGTCCTCCAGGTGTACCCAGGCAGCTGGGAGTCAAGGAGCACAAGCCACATCAGCTCAGCACTGTAGGGCTTGTGGAAGCCATCCCTGGCTGGTGGGATGGATTCGGGGAGCTCTAGTCTTTGCTCCTGGAAACTGAAATGAATCCTATCTATGGAATCCACTGGTGGAGGGTTTGCCCTGCCCTGCCCTGCCTTGCCCTGTCCCGCTGGGACTGTCTGCAGATGGCAATTCTGTGGACCTCTGCTTATGCACCTGCCAGAGGACATGCAGGCTCCTGCAAGTCTAAGCTTCTCTAGCACCACTGCTTTATGTGGCTGTAGGTAAGGTATGATAGGCGGCAGCCTCAGGGCTTTGGAGGCCACCGCAGGCCAGCAGCTGCAGAAAGGGTCTTCACTGGAAAGCCATCAGGTAGAGATGTGACCAGGAAGGTGGCTGGCAAAGGTCAGGAAGCAGGGACCTTGCTAGCAACCAGCTGCTTTTACAGGAACCCCAATGATACCCTCCTTTATATCTTCCTTAGATCATGAACTTGCCCTTCGAAATCAGGAAACTTTTCATTTTTATTTTTATTTTTTTGAGAGAGAAAGAGAGCATAAGTGGTAGGGAGGGGCAGAAGGAGAGGGAGAAAGAATCTTGAGCAGGTTCCATGCCTCAAGCAGAGCCGGATGTGGGGCTTGATTCCACGACTCTGAGATCACAACCTGAGCAGAAAGCAAAAGTAAGATGCTCACCTGACTGAGCCACCTGGGCCTCTGTGAATGCAGGGACCTTAATGGGTATTTCCAATAGGACTGTCCACCCGGGGGGGATTGGATATTCTGCAGGAGGGAAGCAGGATAATCTCACCAAATGGAAGGGGAGTGGGTGCTAAGTGACCACACAGCCATTACCACAAGGGCGAAACACAATGCCCATGTGTCTGAGTGCCTCTGTCCATCTGTCTGATGGGACAGCAGGGTATGGTGGGTCAGACAAGGTTTGGGAGGCCTGGTGGTCCTAGGTTCAAATCCAGCACTCTGGTTTGTTGGCCAGGGTGTCCTTGCGCCTATTGTGTGACCTCTCTGGGCCTTTTGGTTCCCTCTGTGAACTGCGGTGGATAATAGCAGGTTTGGATGCTTGGTGGCTATGTTCGTTCTCACGCATGGTGGCGGGCTGAAGAACGCCTCCCCCCGCCCCAGGGGCATCCATGCCTCGATCCCGGGAACCTCTGAGTATTACCCGTGCAGAGGAGGTTAAGTTAGGGATCTGAGATGGGGAGCTTCTCCTGGGTTATCTGCGTGGGCCCGACATAATCACAAGGCTCCATTTAAGAGGGTGGCAGGAGAGTTCGTGGGACAGAGAATTTGAAGATGCTGCATTGCTGGCTTTGGAGACAGAGGAGCAACCACAAGCCAAGGAATGTAGGTGCCTCTAGAAGCTGGAGAATGCAAGGGAACAGATTCTCCCCTGGAGCTTCTGGAAGGAACCAGCCCTGCGGACACTTTGGTTTCAGACTCCTGAGATTCATTTCAGACTCTGACTTCTAGGACTGCAAGATAGTACATTAGTGCTGTTTCCAGCCAGTAAATGTATGGTGATTCTGTTACAGCGGTAATAGGAAACTGACCCACGCTCCTGGCTCTTGCCATCACCTCCCTAGCACTTCAGTGACTGTCTAGCCCCCATGGTAGGGAGACGGTTCCAACCAATGTCACCTCCCTCCACCCCCTCTCCATGGGAGGTTTTGAGGGTCTGCGGCCACAGCAGACTCCTCTGAGAGGCAGAAGCTATAGACCTGAGACCCCCAGGCTGAGGTCTGAGCTTTGCCATATTCCCTGCTGCTCCTGTCTCCAGGCCCTTCCCCCGCACCCCGAAGCCTGGCTGGGGGATGAGAGACCTGGCCTGTGCTTCCCAGATTGCAGGCAGTCATCTCTTGTCCCCAGGCTGAGGCACTACTGCCATGGACATGCGGAGGCCCAGGGCCAGCAGGGGGAATGAGGCTGCTCCAGGCCGGGGATGGGTGGGGGAGAAGGCTGCTCCAGGCTGGGCGGACAAGGCTGCTGCCAGCCGGAAGCTGCCTGCCCAGCTGGGGTCTCAATCTTTGTTTCCCACCCAGGGCCTTGACTGTGCTTTGCTTTCTCGCTGTGTCTTTTCTGTTTGGAGTGTCTTGCTGCAGGTCATACTCTTTTGATTGCACTAACAGTTGCACCGACTGCCAGTGACTTGGCTTTTGTTTCCAGCTACTTTGTTCCTGGAAGCTCTGGTGGCCCTGCTGATTGCTTTTAGCTTGCCTTGCAAGATATGCTGGATGGAGCTGCAAGAAATGCGATTACAGTTCTCAAGGGAAAGTAACTTTGATATGGCTGGCCTGGGTCATCCATCACATTCTCCTCCTCTTCCCACCCCAACTCTATAATTGGGATTCTCTGATCTCCAGGGGCCTGTCCTTCCAGACTAGTTTGGCAGGTTGTACAGGAGCCCCTACTCTGATTTGGGCATTCACCCCTTCGTGCTACCAATAGAAATAAGACCCTTGAGGGTCCTGCCATGGCAAGGAGCAAAGTCCAGAAGGGGAGACAGACAAGAAAACAGGTGGTCCTGACACAGGGTGGGTCATGGTGCTGGGCTCACAGGCGGCTGAGGGCTGTGGTCTGCAGAGAGGCACTGGCTGGAGGCCACTGCCCACCAGACACGGCAGCAAAGAGCCCGCCACGTGGGGCAGTGCCCATGAGAGCTGTGGTGGTGTCTCGGGCCTCACAACTGGGCTGGGTGGGCTTGCTGTCACCACCTTGGTGTCAGGGGGTGATTTCCCAGCGCCCTCACCCATACTTTGGCCGATTCTCCATGTGGCAGTGAATGTAGGCAGCCTGGTACCTGAGCTTTTCATCAGATGACTTTTATGTTAGTTAAAAAAAAAAAAAATGATGAGTGCCTCCTGGCCGGGTCCCAGTTTGTGAAAGGAGACCATGATTAGGTATATGAATAAATTGTAATACACAGATAATACTGCCATGTAATTACTCAGGTATAAGAGAATAATTACACGGGTAATTATGCTCTGTAATTGTCACTGTGCTTAATGGTTGCAGGCACAGCAACTGTGCTCCATGCAGCCCATAAACAGATACCTAAGGACAGGGCCACGATACACATTCTAATTGTCATGTAATTAGAGAGCAATTAAATAGTTATTTGTCCCATATAAATTAGCCATTATGTGTCCTCCAAAGTCCTGCTATACTTTTAATAAAATGTGGCCATCTCCCTTACTAGCAGGGGCGTAAATACCTTTCCTCCCCGAGAACAAGGGCCCACTTGAAACGGGGCAGGTGCTGTTCTAAGGGTCCCCTGCAACATAACATAACCTCTGGGATTTCCGAACTCAGATTTGACCAAGGTTTTTTTTTGTTTGTTTGTTTGTTTGTTTTTTGTTTAAAGATTTTATTTATTTATACATGAGAGACACAGAGAGAGGCAGAGACACAGGCAAAGGGAGAAGCAGTTTCCCTGCAGGGAGCCCAATGCGGGACTCAATCCCAGGACTCTGTGATCATGACCTGAGCCAAAGGTAGAGGCTCAACCACTGAGCCACTGAGGTGCTCCATGGGCCAGGGTTTTTATTGTCAGTGCATGGAAGAAGAAGATCCCCAGGACAGGGAAAGAAGATCCCTCTGCCCCCTGGGCACCGATGCTTTCCTGGAGGCGCAGGATGATCCAGCTCTGAGACCTGAACCAGAGAGTGAGGGCCATCTGGTAGGGCTTGTCTGTGGAACGCAGAGTGTCAGCCCTGGCCCCGGGCCTCCTGGAGTTCCTGTGACCCCGACTATGAAAACAGCACAGATAAGCTGCCAGAAGCAGAGCCCATGCTAGGAGCCAACACTTCTCGCTACTGGGAAGCTCATGAAGCAGAGCAGCCCTACCTGCCTGCAAGAGGCTGGGAAACCCCCCATCGGATGCCCCAGTGGGTGAGCATCTCCGTGAAGGCACCCAGTTCCCAGGGACCCTGAGCTTGCTTTTCCTTTGCACCTCCTTGCCTCCTTGCCTCCCACTAGAGCCCCCAAACCCCTGCATCTTCACAGTCTGCAGGGTGAGAAGCGAGGTGTTGGCGGGCAGCACCGTTGGTGTGGGTGAAAGTTGGAGACCATGAGGAAGGACAAGTCCCCGACAGAAAGAAAGAAGTGACAGGGCTGGTGGGACTGAAACTCTGATGTAAGACCCTGGCAATGTCAGTGGCAGGACCGAAGGCCACCGCAGAAGCAGGAGACAGCAGAGGAGCAAGAAAAGCATATCAATGGTGTGAGGCTGAACCCAGGGTGTTCTCACAAACAGAATGGGCGCTCCAGACGCGAGGATGACAGTAAGAAGGAAGGTGCTAGCCAGAGATGGAAGGAGAGAGCACACCTGAGGATCCAGGCATTTCCAAACCAGAACCCAGGGCTGAGCCAGAGCAGGTGTCAAGATGGAGCTCCTGGGGTGGCAGAGGAGCCCCTGTGAAGCTGAACTCACATTCTGAATTTTCTTTCTCTATTTGTGATGGGAAAAGGAATTTGTAATGTTTCCCAGAAAAGAAAAAGTATGTGTAAAAGGAGAAAAATCAGGCCAGGATGGACATGTTTTTGGTATTAAATTTCGAAATAATAAGGTGGATTCTGGTGTCTGCACACAAGTGTGGGAAAGATAGGACCTCTGGGTCTTACATCCAATGCAGCTGTCATTTGTAGTTTCAGGGAATACAGGGGCATCTTCAGAGAGCAGGACCAGATACCGAAAGGAGAAGGCTTTGAAAAGATGTTGTTTCAGCAGAGAAATGGATTTTGCTCAGTGCTGGGGAGGCAGAGAAGGCCTGGCATAGGGACAGACAGGGAGGGCCATGGGCAGATGCACCTATTGTTGAAACATGAGTAGAAACCAAATGCACGTGTTGAAAAGAACTTTTTGAAAAGGAAAGCTTATCATACAAATTTTGGGTAATGTTACTAAAGACTGCCATGTTACGGGGGTGGGGAGGAGACAGATAAAGGTGGGGAGGAGGCTTCTGGATACTCCTCTGGACATAGAGGGGAATCAAAAGATGCTACTTTGTTCCTTACTTTAGCAGTTGGAGAAATAGAAATTGAAGAATATTTTTAGGAAGCTTTGAATAATCTTTAGTTAAATCCAGTTAGGTTCACTGCTCATATGCTGGGGAAGGTGAAATAGCCATATGGCCAAATGCACAAGCGCACAAAACAGCAAGGAAGTTTCTAGAACAGGGTGACAAATATTAGACACAAACCACACGTGACCTAAAGTTGAAGTTGCCTTCTTTCACTTGATGTCCTAAGGGGAGCGCTCCACATCCTGGTGAGGGAAGAAGCAGGGCAATGGGCGCTGAAAAGGAACTGCCCCTTTTAAAAAATATCCTGGAGGTTCTCCCCTGATATGCACCTGATGCTGGAAAGTTGAACGTTGTGAACTCAAGGGTCTTTGCAAAAATGTAAAGTATGAAGGCTATTTGTTATTGTGAGTGGATAGGGCCACGCAGTGGTGTAGATCACATGAGTGAGTGACACAATGCTATATTTGAGGAGTTCGGAGAGGGGCCCCCTCCCCACATTATGCCCTCCACATTGACCACCCCGGCCCCACCCTACTCTCCGAGAATATTTTTCCTAGGAGGCAGCCTTGGTGTTGGATATTCCAGCATTAAGGTTTCAAGTCCCAAAGTAAATTTAGCAAACACCTTTGAAGTAGTTAGAGGTAGAGTATTTAAAATATGTAGACACAGGAAGATGAAAAAGATGTCTGTCTTATCCTCAGGGCACTTTTTAAAATAAAACGATTAAATGGTATTGAGATATTTAAGGAGATGCCAGTAAATGAAATATCCTGTTAATGAGTGGAGGAGAAAACCAACTTAGCAAAGAAAGCAATTATTTTCAAATTTACCTGCAGACAATGTAATTCTGCATTAAATTCCAGTAGGTTTGGGGTTGTTTTGTTTGAACTTGATGAGCTAATTTAAAAGTATATATCAAAGAGCAGGGATCAAGGATAGCTACAACACTTCTCAAGAGCAAGTTGAGTAAAAAAAAAAAAAAAAAAAAAAAAGAGTAGGTTGAGTATCTTGCTTTACCAGAAATGCATCAAGAATTACTACACTGATTAGCATCCTTTGGAAAGACTAATCGACCAAAGGAGCCAAATCAAGTGCCTGGAGACAGACCCAAGTACATGCAGGAGCTTTAGGCACCACTGATCTGATTGCTGATCACCGGGAAGGTGATGGACTATTTAAAGTGGTGTCAGGGTTGGGACACCTGGGTGGCTCAGTGGTTGGGCATCTGCCTTCAGCTCAGGTCATGATCCCAGAGTCCTGGGCTGAGGTCTGCATCAGGTTCCCTGCAGGGAGCCTGCTTCTCCCTCCACCTATGTATCTGCCTCTCTCCATGTGTGTCGTCTGAATAAATAAATAAAATATTTTATGAATGAATGAATAAATGAATGAATGAATGAATGAATGAATAAATAAATAAATAAATAAATAGCGTCAGGGTAAGTGGTGATTCACTTGAAAATAAATGAGATGGGACCCTGTCCCCCACCACATAGCAATCTATTCCAGGTGAATTAAACACTTATATGTGAAAGGCCAACCCACATAACTTTTAGAAGACAAAGCAGGAGAACATTTTTATGACCTTGTTATAAGGAAGGTTTTCTTCAACAAGACAAAGATCAAATTTTGATGAGAAGATGGAACAGCTTGAATTAATTACTTATATGTGGCTTATGGATACCTCAGGGCACTTTGGATACCTGGCAGAGACATGAGCATTTTAACCTTAAATGCTGATGTAGAGATTTGCAGAGAATGTGGGAGCCCAGAGGAAGGACATCACATGGAGAGAAACACTGTGCGGGCTGAGCTGGCTGTGCAAAAGAGAGCAGGAGGGACGAGGGAGGGCAGGGGTGCTTGAGAAAGGCATGGTGGCATAAAACGTACTAGTGTGAGGACAGATGTCAAGGGACAGATGTGAAGGGACAAGTGTGAAGGGACTGGTGTGATGTACTGGTGTGAGAGACAGGTGTAAAGGGAGTGGTGTGAGAGGCAAGTGTGAGGGACTGGTGTGAAGGGACAGGTGTGTAAGGACAGATGGGAAGGAAAAGGTGTGAAGGGGGTGGTGTGAGGGACTGGGTGAGGGACTTTTGTGTGAGGATAGATGTGAAGGGACTGATGTGAGGGACTGAGTGGGGGACCGGTGTGAAGGGACAGGGGTGAGGGACAGGTGTGAAGGGACAGGGGTGAGGGACAAGTGTGTAAGGGTTGGTGGAGGGACACGAACTGGGATCTTGCGGAGCTGCAACATGAGGCTCAGGTGAAAATGCCCGGAAGTCATCACTGCCGTCGACTCCCTGGAATCGGTTACTCAGCCAGACCCTTCGGGTGGCTCAGGACTCAGGGCTGCCGGGAGAAGCACCATCCAGGTGGGTGCGCTCGTGCAGGCCTCTCCTGGAAGCCGGCGTTCAGATCGCACACACGCAGATGACCTCCGAGGACCGCTTCAGGGTAAACACCCCCTGAGTATGAAAGTGATGGTAATTGCATGAGATGGATCATTCCAGAACCTCTGACTGTGTGAGTGGGTTGCTATTAAACTGTCTCGTTTTAACGGCCACGTTCCCCGGGAGCGGGTCAGTGCAATCCCCCTCGAAATTGTCTGTGAATAACCGACCGCGGGCAGCATTCCGATGGCGCTTCCTCGTGGGGGCCCTTCCAAAGACCCCCAGCTGCAGCCCCCACTCGCCTGCAGGAGCCAGCAGGGCCCAGGACGATGCCCGGCTCCCCCACCGGCCACGCTGGCAGGTGGTGAGGAGGGTCTGCAGCACTGGCTGTTCAGCGGCACCCAGGCTGATCACCACCTGGTGTCAACCAGGGGAGAAGCACCCAGTATTCTCTCACCCCAGCACCTATTTCATGTTGGAGATTGAGAGGGGAGGCAACAGATGCCATCCATGCCCTTATCCCCCTGAGGGAAAGCGGCCTTACATCAAACATGCTTGCTGTGGTGGGTGGAGGAAAGGCGCCCAGCGTTAGGGGAAGGCATGGCTTCAGAAGGCACTCTGGGAGACGGTTGTGGGAGGTTTTCCCTACAGAAGCGGCACTTGAGCCTAAGTCTGAACTTGGGAGTTGCATAGCTGAAGGAGTGGGGGGCGGGGGAACAGCAGGTGCAAAGGTCCAGGGGCTGGAGATGCTTGGGTGGAAAGCCAGTGTGGTGGCAGGCAGCTGAGACAGAGGCCTCTGGGCAACTGCACTAAAGGAATCCATGAGCAATGTTTGCACCAGCATGGCAAGAGCCCACTAGTAAAGGGAGCATCTGAGATGGGGTTGGGGTCCTGGAAACAGCCTGTGTGTCACACACCCCACTAACATCTTCACTTTTGACTCCTGAGGGATATGGGAAGCTAGCAAAGGGCTTCCAACAGAAGATGAACACTGGAGTTGGATTTCAGAAGGTCTATCTGGTAGAGGAGGAAGAGGCCCAGCCAGGGGTCCCTGCCATCCAGGGGAGGGGTGACAGAGGTCTGGTAGGGTTTCAGCAATGGGGAAACTGGAGTTATCCCTCTGGAGGGGGGGATGATAAAAGCAGGGTGCATTTGTGGTACAGAGTGCCCTGAGATGTCCAGGTGGGGTGCAGGCATGTGGGCTTGTGAGTGAGGAGCCAGGACAAGGGGCTGGGCTGCACCCCTTCCTGCGGCCCTTGTCATCTAGAGCCGGGGCACAGAGGACTTCTCCCTGAGGGCACATGGAAGCAGGGAGAGAAGGGGGCCTTGGTCCCATCACTGACGTGAGCTGAGCTAGACACTGCAAAGGCAGAAGGCAAAGGCCCAGTCCTAGCTGGTGGGAATTCTGCACAAAGTCCAGTTCTCACAAGAAGTCTCTAGATATGATGTAGAACATGGAGTCAGCTAGGCTACAGAATGTGCTGTCTATCCATCCATCCATCCATCCATCCATCCACCCACCCATCCATCTACTCATCCACCCCCATACACCCACCCGTCCACTATCCACTCACCCACCCACCTACCCACCCATCCATCAACCCATTTACCTGTTCTTCCACCCACATGTCTATCTACCCACCCATCTATCCACCCATCCACCCGTCCATCCATCCACCCACCTATCCATCCATCAAGCCATCCACCCATCTATCCATCCATCCACCCACCCACCTGTCCACTCACCTGTCCATCCATCCATCCATCCATCCATCCATCCATCCATTCATTCATCTATCTGTCCATCCATTTACCCACCCTCATCCACCCACCCACCCATCCATCTACCCACCCATCTATCCACCCATCCACCCGTCCATCCATCCACCCACCTATCCATCCATCAACCCATCCACCCATCTATCTATCCATCCATCCACCCACCCACCTGTCCACTCACCTGTCCATCCATCCATCCATCCATCCATCCATCCATCCATTCATTCATCTATCTGTCCATCCATTTACCCACCCTCATCCACCCACCCACCCATCCATCTATCCACCCATCCATCTACCCACCTGTTCATCCACCCATCCACCCATGCATCCATCCATCCATCCATCCATCCATCCATCCATCCATCCATCTGTCCTCCCTCCCTCTCTTCCTTTCATCTACCCTTTTTCCCCACTTCACCCATGCCAGGTACAACACCAAGGAACCCTCTGCTCATTGGGAAGACAAGTGTGCAAACTTTACAACCAAGGAGGGCAGTTGTCACAGAGCACATGCCTCCTGTGGGGACACAGAGGAGGAAGCAGTTTAGTCCACCTTGTCTGTCTGGAAAGGGATTGGGTAAGAGGCTTCCCAGGAAAGGGACAACTCCTGAGGAATGTGAAGGATCAGTGGGAGGCTGAACAGAAGAAAAGGTGCTCAGTATCCCCTGGGGGAAGTGTGACGCTCAGCGTGGGTCTGGCTCACCATGAGCAGAGAAGAACAGTTTGGCATGAATATACCAATCTTTCATAAGTAAATTGGTGCTTCCAAAGTACTTGCAGGGACTTGAAACTGTTCATTAAACTTCTCATTTACATCCTTACAGCCATTCATTCATTTAACCAACCAACCAACCAATGAATCGATCATTAATTGATCATTCTTCTTAGAAAGTGCCTGAGGCCGTTCCATCTTCCTTCCTCTTACAAGGATCTTGGATTCATCACCCATCAGCAGGGGTGATGGTGGGGTGAGGTGTGTTTCAAATTGTTTCTGTCTCTGAGCCTCAATTATTTCATCTGTGAATTGGGGTTGGTGACACTGCTGTAGCTTCTGGCTGTTGTGAGCTCCCAGTGACAAAGATAGGAAAAGGCTGTGAAGACCATCTGTGCTTTAGAGGCTGCGCAAGGATTCATTGCTCTGTATCGCACTTATTAAGTAGATGGAGATTAATCACCGAGCATGGAGACTGTGAATTGGATTAACTGCTCTGGGCTAGATTCTATTATCATAAGGATAATCATTTGTTCATCCAATGAATATTTACCAAGTGTTTTTCCTGTGTCAAGCACCTTTAAAAAGGATCTGTCCTCCTCTGTATGAGCCACCGAAGCACTTTGCTTTGCACACAGGGTACCGCAGAGCCCCTGTGGGACCTGGCGGTGCGGGCCTGCTGAGACAGCCTGTGTGATGCACCCTCCCTCCTTGCCGTATCCTCGCTGGGGAAGGGATACAGCTGGGAGAGAGGAGGCTGGAATCCAGGTGAAGAGCAGCCACCCTCTGCCTCCATCTAAGCTCTAAGTGCTTTGGATCCGCTAGCGCATTTCGCAGTATGGCACCTGTTTTGCAGGTGAGGAAAACGAGGCTCACAGAGGTGGGGGGGCCTTTCCTGTAGACTTGGAGCAGGTAAGAAATGGAGCCAGGGTCCAGCCAGACCAGGTCCACAGCAAAGCCTTGGAGGTCTCCTGAGTGTAGATATGCTTGGGAACATGCATCACATAACCAGGCTCCAGAATATTCCATCCTTGTAGGAGTGGGTGTAGGGGAAGGAGAGGTGCTGCCCACCACCTCCCCAGGGCTGTCTTGGGTGCTGTCATCCCTCCCTTTTCTGCCGCTAAGAGCGACAGAAACACTTGAACAGGAGAAGGATGGTCAAACAAGTGTATTTGGGAAATGTTTTTTCAGACCAGGCTTTTTCCACCATGGCATTGTGGATATTTGGGCTGGATAAATCTGGGCTGTGTGGAGGGGGCTGTGCTGTGCACTTGGGCGGCTAGCAGCATCCCCACTAGATGCCGCCAGCAGCACCCCACTCCCCCATTGTGACAACCAAAAATGTGTCCAGACATTGCCAATGCCCCCTGGGAGCTAAACCACCCGTTAGAACCAGTGCTTTAGACTGAGGAAGACCCAGGTGACCTGTTCCCTCCTGGGCAACGGGGGAAGAATCCTCTGAGAGCCACGGAGAGACCCCAGCTCCCCTGGCCTGGCACTGTGACCTGGGGCCTTTGACAATGCTATGGGCATGAACGATGTAAGGGTGGCTCCCAGCCTGCCCTCCACACTGCCAGCTGGCGTCTTGGCCGAGCAGTTTTGGGTCTGGCCCAGGAGGCTGACTTGCATACCCACTCAGATTCCCCAGCTCCATGCCTGTCCTGGGGCCTCTGGCTTCCCCGCTGAGCCCACCCCCTGAGACCCCCAGACTGGCTGTCCCAGGCCCTACCCCACCCCACCCACCCCACATGGCCTAATCCCAAGCACCCTTTCTGTGCACCCCGACCCACTTTGCCTGCAGCCTTGACCTACCAATGTCACTCCTCCGCAGCCACTTGCTGTCAGTTTTCCTGGCTCCTGTACATTTTGAACCACATCTCCCTCTGTGTCTTTTGCTTTTCTAGGAGTGCTGTGGGGAAGTGGGTCTCTAGGGTACTCTGCCCTTGGACCTCTCTCCCAAGGGGCTCCATCTGTCTGGAAGGGCCTCTCCCCGTTTTCCCTTGCTAAACCGTACTCCACCCTCAAAACCCAGCTCACATGACAGTCTCCAGGAGGGCCTATGGTCCAGGAGCCCACGCAGTGTCCCCCGGCTCCTGTACTCTTCATACAGGAACCCCTCCTCCTGCAGCCCTGTGAGCTCCACACAGACCTGGCTGTGCCTGGCTTATTTCTGGCCCCAGTGAGATATCTAGCCTGGCTCTGGAGCTGGATTGAAGTGGAGTAAAGCTGTGGAGGGTCTGGAGGACACCATGCACCACTGTCTGGCCCAGTGATGACATGGCTACCTTGAGAGGGACAGACAGAGGACAGGGCATGCTGGAACACTCACAGCTGGTAAACCCTGCGGGGCTTCATGGCAGCCAGGCCCCAGGTGGTGGGGTAGGCAGTCATGGATAGGTAGAGGCCCCGGTGATCACCACCTGCACCAGGCACTCTGGTGTGTGAGCAACCCTCCTGGCTGGGGTTGGGAGGCCAGATGAGGGGCCACAGGATGAAGGTCCTGGGTTCAAACCCACTGTGTAATCTTGGACAATTCCTGTCCTTTCCTGGGCCTCAGCCTCCTCATGTATAAAATGGGGATGATAGTAGTACCCTCCCTTGAATTGGTCATAGGAGTTGGCTGAGCCGCCTCACCAGGGCTGAGCTCAGTGCCCACTGCCAAATATCCATCCCTCGCACCAGTCCGGGGGTCCGAGCCACGGCCGTGCTGCAGAGGGCCAGGGGCAGATGCTATGGAGGCCAGACTTAATTCCCAGCCATTCTATTTGGGAAGCAGGTACAAGACCAGCTGGAACTGTCCTTTCGATGTATGTTGGTTACATGCCTGCTGGGCTGAAGGCAGGGAGGCTGCAGTGGAGGCCGTGGCAGGAATCCCAGGGATGTGAACGTCTGACAAATGTTCCCATCCTTGCAGCTTTGAGCAGGAGAAATGCCGGCCACTGAGCCACCAGAATGGCTTGCAATTACCTACATTGATCTGTTTGTTCTGTTTCACTCATCCCTGTCCGTGGTGGCCAGGGCTGGGGTGCTTCAGGCAGACTGTCTGGGGTTTGGCAGTCTTTATTTACCTCCCTTGTTTGCGGAGCCTCAAAGAACATGCCATAATCAGGGAGTGGGGGTGGAGAGAGCGACAAATTGATTTTCTCCTGAAAGGTAATTTCTGGGGAATTCTTCAGCTGGAGGCAGGGTGGTGGGTGAGAGGCCAGAAGATAGACTGCTGTTGTCAGACGGGGCTGTCTCCTCTCCCTGGTGGCCTGGCTGGGCGGCTGGACTTCCCACCTTTCAGCTCATCGCAGTGCTTATTCCATGTGCCATCTGGAAGAGCAAGGGAGAGCAAGCTTGCAGAGACAGGGCTCTCCCCCACCCTGCCCCGGCACAGCCAGGTGCACAGGAAGGTGAGGAGGCCGTGGGGGCTCTGGCCATGTGCTGACTGGCTGCCACAGCGCTCCAGCCCTGAGACCCTCCCATCGTCTTTCTCAAGCCTGCAAGCCCGTGTCACTCTTCTTTGGAGCTTGGTCCTTTTAAGCCTGCATAATGGGGTCCATTAGCATGTTGATAATCTCCGGGAGTTAGGCCATATCTCCCCACCCACAGGGGCTGGCGTGCTGCCTCGATACGTACAGAAATTGAGATTTGCCAAGCAAGACGCAAGTGCAGAATTCTTGTTAGAGGCTTCAAAAAGCAAGACGGAGTTAGCTTTGGGGACGGTAATTAATGGGCAGTGGCAGTTGGTGGGGAGGGTACCTAGACTTGAACATGGACTCTTTCTGCAGCTAGTCTTCTTCCCTGCCCACCCCATGAGTGATTTGAATGTCACCTTGTCCCCAAAACCTTCCTTGATGGCCTCAGGCAGTTCCAGCTGCATCCCTCACACCTGGCCCAGGTGTCTCCCAAGCCCACAGCCGGTATCCAGTAACACCTCCTCTGGGTTCCCATGGCAGTTTCTCCTTATGGGGCCCTGGGCCGGACTGGGGGGTTCATGCTGCTTTGTGCAAACCCACTTGTTTTTGATATGGTCATATAGGGCCACCCGGGCCTGGAGCTGGGGCATCACATGAATCTGAGGCCAGGCGGGTCTCCAGCCCAGGTAGGATCCCAAGACTAGAATGACACACAGAGAGCTGTTGAAATTAGGTTCATTCATTCACTCATTCATCCAACCACTGTTTCTACAGGACTTTATTGAGCTGCATAAGGCACGGTGGTGGGTATTGTGACTTAGCCCCTGCCCCTTGGAATCAACAACCCAGGGTGGGAGCAGGCATTGAGGTAATAATCACTCGATTAATTACTGATAACTATTCATTCTAATCAATTATCACTAGCTGTTAATGGTACCCTGTGATGGTGTTGGAGAGGTCAGGCGTCTGGAATCAGGCTGATGGCAGGGCCATGCTCTCTTGTTGAAGGCTGCACAGGGGGGAGTTTCCCACCTCTTCCAACATCTGGTGGTGTCAGCAAGCCTTGGCTTGTGGCCACATCTCTCCAGTCTCTGCCTCTGCCATCATATGGCCTTCTCCTCTGTGTGTGTCTGTGTCCAAATTTGCCTGTTCGCCTAAGGACACAGCCATTGGAGTAGGGCCACCCTGTTCCCATGTGACCACATCTTAACTCATCACGTTTGCAGAGACCCTGCTTCCAAACGAGGTCACATCCTGAGGTTGCAAAAAGGACGTGAATTTTAGGGTGCATTATTGAATACACGATTCAATACACGATTCTTTAACAATGTAGAAAGAGTTGTTAACTCCCAAGCCAAAACAGGCCACGGGCAAGACTCATCCTGCAGATGGCAGATTGCTAGCCTCTGGTCTAGAGTAACAGGGTGCCATGGATGGGTGCCCTTCCTTCTGCATTGGTGGGGGGAGTCAGTGAGGGATGAAACTGTGGGGTAGGAAGGAGAGAGAGGGGGACCCACACAGGGCAGGCTTGGACGTGCAGGGCTCCTCCTCAGCCCTCTCTTCAGGGATGATGCAAACAGTTGTCCTGCCCCATAGGTCAGAACTTGGGCCCTTCCCTTCCTACCAGATGGGCGTTACTGCCAACTGAAAGGAGAAGCATGTCCCCAGAACTCCAGCGTTTGGGAGACTCGAATACAGAGCTTGGCTTGGGAAGTTCAGTGCCATGAGTTCTAGTTGATGCAGAGCACATTTATTCCCTCCCCCACACGAGCACACCCCAAAGATAAGCAGTGCTTATTTACCAATGTGCACTTAGGTGTTCTGGGAACCCAAATGGTCTAGTCATTTAGGGAACTTTGTCAATACAGAAAGCCTTGTTGCTTTTGACTATCGCTAAGCAACGCAAGTGGGAACAATTTGGCTAAAATGTAAACAACCTAATTCTGGTGAAATAGTACTTGTTGGAAATTACTTTATGAAACATAAAATGTCAGGTTAATTTATTTGATAACGTGTTTCTTTTTTTTTTTTTTTCATTTTTTCCTCAAGTTGGGTGTTGTTGCAGTAAGCACGAAGTAACCTACCAGGGAGAACACGTAGGCTGTTTCTTAGTGGGGGAATGATAGAGACTGTTGTCCTCTGCTTCTTGGACACCTTCGTCGCTGGGCTGTGTCCAGGGCCATGTGGGCCGTGAGGGCTGCAGGCCTGGCCTCTGTCTCTGCCCTTCAAGTGTCTGGCTGCGGCCGGGATGTTGGCCAATCCCTTGGCCGAGCCCATTTGCCCACCTGAGATGGAGATTGTTCTGTCTACTGCTCTGGATGGCTTGAGGCTGAAAGGAGACAAGACTACGTAAAATCACACAGCATAGTTCCTTAAATGGAGCCAGTGCTCAGCAAATGCTTTCCTTAATTTTTTTTGGTTTTGTGTTAGTGGATTATTACCTTTCGAATGGTAGGAGAAATGATTTTTTTTCATTGCTGTGCCTGGGGGACGCGGAGCTGTCTTCAGCATGAAGGGGGTCTCCAGTAAGAATCTGGTGAATGAATGGATGCATCCTTCATCAGAGCGGTGTGGGAAAACCAGGGCCACCACAACCACAGCATTGCCTCGGTGATCCAACCAAATCCCTGCTGCATCCCAGGCCTGGCACGAGCAGGAGCCTGGGAGGTAAGCACAGATGGCATTGCCTCCTGGGGAGGCCCGACCCCTCCTCACCTGCCTGCCTCTGAGCTGATGGCCCGTGACAATGAGCCAGGTGCCGCACACAGAGCAGAGCCCTCACTGGGGTCCTCCTGGATGTAGCCCCGTGCCATCCACATCTCGTCTCCCTGTGATGTGTGTGTCCCCCCTGTTCAGAGAAGGAAGCCAAGGCTCAGAGAGTGAAGTTCTCTCAAGGGGACTCAGTGGATCCCTGGAGGTTAGACTCGAGAAGGCCTTGTTGGTCACCAAGAGAAGTGGGGATGTCCCTGGACAGCAGCTGTGTGAGGGCTCCCGTCAGTAATGGAGCAGGGGTGCAAGAGGAGCTGTGTCCGCACAAGGGTCAGAGGAGGAAGCCCAGGAGGGAGTAGGGAGGAAAGCCCGCTGGGCAGAGCTACGTGGGGAGTGTGCAGGAAGGAGCAGGTGTGAGACCAGCAGGGCAGCAGCGAGCAGCCTGGGCGAGACAGGCGTGTTCAGGGATGGCCTTGTGCAGGGGAGGAGTTTGCAGTCCTGTCACCCACCGGGACGGACCGCTCCTCCTGGCTCCCGCCCAGCCCACCCCCTCTTGCCCCAACAGGCCTCTGGCCTCCTACCTCTGCCTGGCCCCATCACACAGGGCAGGGCTCAGGGACCTGGGGCTCAGACTCCTGAACTCCATCACCCTCAGCCCCATTTCAAGACAGTCTTCCTTTTCATCTCTTCCTTGAGACTGAGACTGCCCACCCTTCCAACAAAGGCCCCGTTTTCAGTTCCCAGATCCCTCCCTGTCTTTCTCATCTACCTCCCCTTGGGGGACATACTATCTGTGGGGGGCAGAGCTACCTCCTGCCTACGTGTCCCTGCCAGCAGCTGCCTCTCCTACCTCCCAGCTGCTGCCACACAGAGGGTGTCACCCCTTCTGTCCTGAGTGGTCTCATTCCCTGGGCTCCTGGGGCTCAGGAGAGGGGCTTTGCTCTGCAGGAGGATTGTTCTCCACCAGGGCTGGAGGAGGATGAATCTGGAGACACTGCCTGGGCCTTCTGCTTTCTGTTACCACCCTCAAGTCTGGCGCTGGTCCTGGGAACCTTCCTCTGGTTCTCTGCTGGTCAGCAGAAGATGACCAAGACCAAGACCGGCCCCAGGGAATCCTCCATCACCTCCTCCAGGAAGCCTCTCTCTGCCAGAGTTCTTGGGACTCCAAGGCATTCCATCTGTCTGCGGGGCTGCCCCTCTACTTCTGTGCCTCAAGGAAAGAGTGCTCCCTTCCCAGGGGAGGTGGGTGGGAGTTTTAAATGCACCACTAGACAATCAAGCATTTCTTATGTCCCTGTCTGTTGTATTTCCTGGTGCCTTGGCCCTGCAGCCCTGCCTGCATATAGCAGAGCTCAAGAAATATTCCTGGTAGGGAATAAAAAAGAGAGAAAGGAGGTGGAAGCAGTAGGAGGGAGGACAGGACGGAAGGAAGGCGGCAGACCTGGCTGGTGGTCTGCTGCTACAAATCTGACCTGGGGCCTGGGGCTGCCGTAACAAACCACCACCGACTAGGGGTTAAGCAGCAGAAATTGGCACCTAAAGTTTCGAGATCAAGGTGTCAGCGGGACTGCTCCTTCTGAAGCTGTAGTGGAGGGTCCTTCCCTGCATCTCCCCCAGCTTCTGGACTTTACTATCATCCTTGGAGCTCCCTGGCCTGTGGACATGTCACCCGATCTATGCCTTCACCTCACATGGTCTGTGTCTGTGTCCACATGTGCCCTCTTCATTGCCCTCTTCAGAAGGACATTGTCCTATTGGATCAGGGCCCACCCTAATGACCCCATTTTAACCTGATCACCTCTGCAAAGACCCTCTCCATATAAGGTCATCAGGCTGCTTTCTGAGGTAGCGAGGGGGTAGGACTGCGTGTGAATTTGGGCACATCATTAACGGTGTCGTAGGTCCTGGGTGGCAGCTCTCACTTCATGTCTAAGGACCTCGGAGGACCTCGGGGGACCTCAGGGAGATGAGGACATTTGTCTGTGTGCACAGGAGAAGGCGCTGCTGAGCCAAGGGTGAACCAGCCCCTACCATGCCTTTACCCTGCACTTGTTCCCACAGAGCAGGCCCCATGAAGCTCTTTGTAGAAGGAAACCCTGGAGCACAGTTCCCTTTATAGTGAGTATTCCAAATAATTGGATCTAGAAAAAAAGCAGCAAATGATCCCAACAGTTTAGAGAAAATACCCCAATTTCCCAGCAGTTGTCTGGCTTGTACCAGGCGGGTGCTGCTTGCTTGCTTCCTGGCGTCAACAGGCTGTGTGTCCCTGCACTTCATCACAGGGCTGACCTTCTGGGGGGCCATGGGGCTCCATCCGACAAGGGAAGGTGCACTGGCCAGCTTCTGAAATTCATTTCCCCTCCTCTGCTGCTCCTCCTCATGTCACTCTGATGGCTTGCTTGTTAGCGGCCGTGAGCTCAGCGGGAGGGAGAGCCGGGCCGCCTGGCATCTCTGGATTCTGTGGGGACGCCCACTTGCTCAGGCACATTTGTTTCCCCTGACTGAAGATCGATGAGACATGATTTTAAAAATGAATAACCAGTCCTGAAGAAGAACTGTTTCATTTTATTTATTTTTGAGAGAGCGGGAGAGCACATGCAAGCAGGGGTGGGGAGGCCAAGGGAGAGGGAGAGCAAGAATCCCAAGTAGACTCCATGTCGAGCACGGAGCCCAATGTGGGGCTCGATCCCACGACCCTGAGATCATGACCTGAGCTGACATCAAGAATCAGATGCTCAGCTGACTGAGCCCCCCAGGCGCCCCAGAAGAATAGTTTTAAACTAGCTTCCTGGACTACCCTGGATGGGACAAGCCACCCTCCTCCTGGGCTGATGGGCGGGGGAGAGGCTTGCTCTGCCCTTGGGGTGCAGGCTGTGGGCCCCATCTCATCAGAAGGTGATGGTAGTGGTGATGACAGAGAGGATAGGGTAGGGATGGTGATGATGATGATGAAGATGATGGCTTGTTCATCACACCACAAGGTCATTTCTCCCTCAGGGTCCAGGGGCTGTCAGTATTCCCCTCTGTCTTGGGGGAGGCACTTGATTTTTTGCTCTTTGGGTCAGGAGGTGACATGCCACTGTCACTTGATCATGGGGCCACAGCTAGTCTCACAGGAGACTGGGAGCTGGGGACACACGGATGCTTGGTAGGCACTGAATTCTTTGCCACCTGAGCTTCAATTTGGATACAGATCTGCTGCCTTAACACCCACATTTATTTCCCAAGTGTATTGTTAGAGTTCTAAATTTTGTAGCAGTTTGAGATTTGCAGAAAAATTGTAAAGATAATGCAGAGAGCCCCTACATGTCTCATGCCCAGGTCCCCTATTATTAATTTGGGACCTTGGTCACAAACAAGGAACTGATACTGATGCATTATTATCATCAACGCTCTATTCTGTATTTAGTTTTCCTTGGTATTTCCCCAATGCCCATGTTCTGTTCCAAGACCGCATCCAGGACACCCCAGTACACTTAGCAGTCATGTGTCCCTGGGCCCCCCTAGAGCGCAGCAGTTCTTGTGCTTTCCTGGCTGTCAATGACCTTGACATGTCTGAAGAGCGCTGGTCAGATGTTTTTTAGAGTGTTTCTCGGTTAGGATTTGTCTGATGTTTTCCCTGTGATTAGACTGAGGTCATGGTTTTGGGGGAAGAAGACCACAGAGGTGAAGTGCCCGTCTCATCACATCATTTGAGTTTTATTTCCCCTTCCCATGCTGTGCCCTCTGGCGGAAGGTCATTCGGGCAGCCCCCAGCTCAGGGACTGGGGAGCTGTGGTTCCCTTCCTGGAGGGCAGAGTGTCTACATCAATTATTTAGAATTCTTCTCCATAAGAGGTTTGTGTCATCCCCCTTGCCTCCGTTTATTTATTTATTCAATCGTTTCTTTATATGAGGATGGATGCATGAATATTTATTTTATGCTTTGGGTTATAATCCAGTCCTTCTGTATTTATTCTGTGGCTCAGATGGTTCCAGCATTGGCCCCTGGGAGCTCATTCATTTGGATCCTGTCCCGTTGACACACTCCCCTCATTGTGATTTTTATTTTGTTTTAGCACTTCCTCACTCTCTGGTATCCCCAGACATTAAAGGCTCACCATCCATGTTTCCCACCCAGTCCCAGAATCGGCGCCTTCCCCACTGAGCCTTGGCTCCTCTGTTGAAGGCTGACCATAGAAGCCAAGGTCGGAGTGCCCTCTCCACCAGCACGGGCTCCCAGAGCTCCACAGCTCACGGGGCCCCTGGCATCTCAGTGGATTCTGCAAAGCACACACACATAACAAAACAAAGTCTAAAAAGTCTATTTTTTCAGCAGTTAGGTCCAACAATGTAATAAGTGCATATGTCCTGACAATATCACAATCATCTTTAAAGATACATATAACCTGAAGGTAATATTTTCATTCCAAGACTTGTTGATGGGATGCATGTACCCGTTGGACTCCAAGCTCCTTCTGGAACCCTGGGGTCACAGCCCCGTCACACGTCAGCACCCTTATCTCCTTTTCCACATGGGCTTCCCTTTCTGTCACAGCACCCGCCAGAAACCTGACTTGGCAAAGGTAGGGTGTCATCGAGAGGGATGTGCTGTGCTCTCATGTTGAGATTATGAACAACACAAGCTGGAAGTTGGTGCGAATCAAGAAGATGTTGAACCCAATTGTGTTTTTCTCAAACAACAACAACAAAATCCCACTGTGTCCCTGTCAGCTCACTATGGCGCCCAAGGGTGCCTTGGCCCATAATTTGGGAACCATGCACTGTGTGGTAGCTGTCTACTGCTATGACAAGGTGGCAGGGGGACATTCTCCCAGAACAGCTGAGGTAGCTCCTCTGTGCTCGTAGGGGTCAAGAAGGAGAATGCAGCAGGTGTTGCAAACCTTTGCTAGGCACATTTGGAATGCTCCCTGGGGGTCACATGGGAATGGCTCAGAGCTCCCCCATGTCTCAAATCTGCAGGGACCATGGCACCCCTCCATCCTGTGAGGGTCTTATGTTCCCCATCAGTATCAGTATTAGTATCAGTATGTCTGTGGTGAGCCCAGCTCCCAGTATGTGCAAGGACAACACTATCCCCTGCTTCCCACCCCTACAGACCACCTGCCCAGTGGCACTGGTTATGAGAAGAGGTCAAAGGTCAGGAGGTGCGTGTCCCAGGCTATGCATAGGCTCCGTGTGAGCGTGCCATGCTGACCCCTTAGATCAGCCACCTGGGCATCCATCTGGGAGAGGAGCAGGCTGGGGTATAGGCGAGGGACACAGCTTGGTGTGGTCTTTCACCATGTGCGTGCGGTGCGCCAGGCTAGCAGCCAGCATGGGCGAAGGCTAGCATCCAGGTGATTCTTTGGTGTCCCTGGAACTGGGCTCTGGGAGAAGCAGCAGTAGGACAAAAACACGTGAAGACTGGCCTCCTGGGCCCTTTCCGGCCTGAGTCCCCCCCTGCCTACTTTCTAGCAGGTGTGACTCTGCCCTCTGGGGCAGGGGGCAGCATCTGGGTTCTCCTGCCTAGGAAGAGGCTTCTTGTCATCTTGGCCCTGGGGGTTGCCGCCTCCAGATCTTTGTAGGCGGAAGAGACTGAGTAAGAGATGGCTGATGCTGAGGTCAGCCTGCAGCGCTGCCCACCCCACTAAACACCCAGGTGGAGGAGCTCATGCCCCTAGCTGTCCCCTCCTCAGAGGCCCGAGTGCCCCGAGCCGACCTGTGCACCTGCACCACATCCTCCCCACCCCCTGACCCTGGGCGGCATCTTCTTTCACCCTTACCATCTACCTGGACATGTCTCTGCCTCTTCCCCCTCTGCATGTCACTCATTGTCCCCAAGATCCCCCTCTTTCCTTCCCCTCCACAGCCTTGATCCCAACGACCCCTCCCCAGCTACCTCTGTGCTAGCTCTACAGGACCTCTGCTGGGGGGCTTCTCCTTGGGTAAGGGGTGTCCCACAAAGCCTGCTGTCCCCACCTCTAAGGGGTGCTGGGGAGGGGGACCAGAGTGCCCTCTTCTCCATCAGGCCTCCTCTTAGAACGTAGCGTTACCACCCATCCACTCACCTGAGCTGCCATCCTTGACCTCAGTCTACACACCCCCAATGCCCACCCTATGGTTGATGGACCGTATGCAGCATGTCCCCAGGCTCCCAGGCTCTGTCCCCCACTGGCCAATCTCTGAGCTGCCCTCCTGCTCTCCTGCTTCCACCTGCTCACATCTCCATGTGGTAGCTGGGGCTCTGTCCTCAACGCAGCTGGGACCACATCCTGCCGGCCCCTCCCAGCCCTGCCTTGCCCAGCCTGTCCCCGGTGGCCACTGTCCTAGCCATTCCCTGGCCCCCAGGCCACCGCTTTGCTGCAAGCATGGCCTGCAGTGTGTGCCAGGACTCTGCGTCTTTCCTCAGCTCCCAGGACACTGCCTGATGGACATGGATGGACAGCATGCAGCTTTGCTTCCATGCAAATGAGTCAATGGCAAGTGGTCTTGATGCTGAGTCCCACCTGTTCCCTTCATTCAGTGGTTCCAGATCCAGCCCTGCGGCGGCAGCAGAACCCAAGGCCACTGAGGGAAGTGAGTGGCCATGGGAAAGGCCCGGGAGCTGGGTGAGGGACAAGCTGGGTTAGGGATGGGCTGTGCCATGTTCTGACTGTAGGTCCTTTGCCGCGGGTCCCTCTGAGCCTCAGCTTACTGTTCTGCTAAATGGGTAGCAGTGTGGCAGCATGGGAGACATTATATGCATATTCCATCCACAGGGACTCACGTGTGTGCCCGTGGGGGCCAGGAGTGTGACAGCAAGCGTGGGACAGAGGGGTTCTGCTCACCCTCCCAGTGGGTGACAGATGCTGCGGGGTGTGGATGGTGGGACACCCCAAGTCTCTACTCAGAGCCCCCCACTGAGTGTGAGGCTGGAGCTTGGAGAACCCATGTTGTATGGTTCTGTCTCACAAAAGTGTTTCTATTTTATACTGTCCACCCCTGCCCACATTACCCACGTGTATGCATGTAGACATAGACGCGGTGTTATATCACGCATGGACAAGTGTGCTAGATATAACACACCATTTGCAAAATGCACGTGTCTTGCACACACAACATGATTCTCCTCATTTTGTGGAGATTTTAAAGGCTCTCCAAAGTCTTTCTGACTTTCTCAAGCTCACCCTGTGTGTGTGTGTGTGTTTGGGAGGGGGGCAGGCAAAGGGCTCAAATGCCTCTGGGCTACAGCGGGGGGGGGGGTGGGGACCAGCAGGTGATACATGAGGGAGGGGGTATTGAAAATCGTGAGGTGTCCTTTAACTACTCTTGGCCCCAGTAAATGGTCCTTTTGGAGCTGCGGGATGGATGCGGCCCGCTGGAACATCCTGCTCCCCTCTGACAGATGCGGCCTTTAAAGATAACCGGGGCGATCTGTTATCGGGGGACAAGGTGCTTTGTCTCCAGGCTGGCGGGCAGGGACAAGGCCAAACAGTCTGTTCGTGCTGCTGCAGAAGATGAGACCAGGGAGCCCCAAATCCGGCCCTGGCCCTAAATGCTAATTGCCTGGCCTACGGTGCTATTGATAAAGGCGGCCAGAGGGAGAGGGTGATTCGTTATTTTGGGTCGTGATGTCTGTGGAGGGGGTGGCAGTGAGTAATGGATTGGAAAGCAGCCTGCCTTCCACAGAGTCCGGATTTACCGGCCCATGAAGCAGCGGCTAGGGGAGCCTGGCGACAGGATGGGCAGGAGCCCTGGGCCATCTCCAGGCGCTGCAGGTGTGTTCTGAGACTGCAGCCTTCAACATCCACTGCTGGAGGCTGCTTTGGGGCCCTGCTTGCCACAAGCCAATGCCCACGCGTGCATCCACCCTCCTGTGCAGGCCGGGCGGCTCCGCCAGAGACCCTGTGGGCCCCTCCACGTCCCCCACCTTTCACTGTTTTCAGAGGGAAGTGAATTTGTTCCTGCTGTGGGGAGGTTGGAGCCCCCGGGGACTCAGGGGGGAGGTTGGGCCCCCCTGGAGGTGGGGTTGGAGCCCCCGGGGACCCAGCGGGAGGTGTGGGATGGATGTGGCACTCAGGCACCCAACTTGGATTGTGTTTCCTGGCACAGACTGAGTGCCTTCCTCCATGCCAGACTGCATCTGCCATGTCTTGGTGCCAAACCTCCTGGTCTCCAGCTTTCTTCCAGAAGGGAGGTCTTCATGGGTGTGGGAAGCCACACTCCATCCAGCATTCAGATATGGGCAGGAGGTTGCAGGGGGCGGGTGGGGAGTGTGCGGCTCGGTGCTCTGGAAGCAAAATTCCTGGCGGGTATTATTCTGAGAAAATAATTTGGTGAGTTTATCTGCAGTGAGTTTATCTGCACTGCCGGGAGGAGGGGTGGCGTCCCCATCTGCTGGCCACCCCACTTTCTGTCCTGAGTCAGCCCAGAGAGGTTTCAGAGGCAAGGTGGGGCCCTGTTCTCCATGGAAATCTGTGTTTGCAGCTTGAATGAGAATCTTGCCACACTGACCCCATCTCCCCGCCTGGAGCATCCTGTATTTATTAAAATAATGAATCCGGGGGCTCCTGGGTGGCTCAGTCAGTTGAGCATCTGACTCTTGATTTCGACTCAGGTTGTGATCTCATGGGTCGTGACATTCAGCTCTGTGCTCAGCGGAGAGTCTGCTTGGGATTATTCTCTCTCCCTCTCCCTCTGTACCCGCCCCCCGCCCCCCACACAATGCTCTCTCTCATGTGTTCTCAAATGAATAAATCTTTTAAAAAAATAAAAAATAAAATAAAATGATGAATCCTGATAGGCAGCCCCCAGCCCCAAACACCCCTTCATGCTAGTGTCTGTTCCAGAAGCTGATAGAATGGCAAGGAGCCTCTGCAGTATTTGCTTGCTCAGTGTTTCAGCAGAGGCTCTCCTTGTGTCGTCCCTGGGCCTTGGGCTGGGGCTGCAGATTCCCACAGGCGGGAGAAGCAGACAAGACAAGAAATCTTTGCTGGCTGGAGAAGCCGTGAAGCTGGTCCCTGAGGCCGGAGTCTGGCTTCTCCGAGGGGGAGGGGCCAGGCGGAGACTAAGGGAAAGGCATTCCCGGAGGCCAGCCTGGCAGAGGCAGAGCCACAGCAGTGGGAAACCGAGGGGCAGGTCCTGACCCATGAGGTGGGAGACACTGGGGCCCAGCAGGGAGTCCAGTGTGACCTGGAAGGAGAAAAGAAGGTGACAGGGACTGGGAAGGACTGGTCCATGTGAGGAAGGGAGGCTGAGAAGAGGAGGAGCCCTGTGGCTGGGGGTCCCTGTCCGCGGGACACGTCAGGAGGAAGAGGGCCCCTGAGGCGAGCTGCTTCAGAGCCTCGGCCCCAGAGTGTCACAGCACTAAATGATGAACATTACTGAGTGTTAATAATGGTGATTATCACCAGCAGTGGAAAGGGACAGATGTATCCTGTTAACGAGACCAGCTAGTTGGCTTCCTGGGACCCGCCGGCCCCCGCGTGGAGATGAAGTCTGCACTTAATTGTTCTTTGGAGAGAGATGGTTTCTGGGCTCAGGGACTACACGGGCGCCAGCCGGAGGGTCTCGCAGCATCTCACATGTTCAGATCTGATGACGAGTCACCCGGGGCTGGAAGCGCTGCAAAGCTCCCACCACCGCCTGGAACCAGCCACAGGCCCCTCCGCATCAGAGCCTCGTCCTGCCCCCCAGCCCCATCCCCACCCTCAGCACTCCCGACCTGCCCGGTGGGCCTTGCAGGGGCCAGGAGCACTGTCCCTCCCCTTTCTTAGCTCCTCCCCATGCATTCTCATCTTGCAGAACCAGCTGCCTCCTCCAGGCAGCCTTCCAGGCCCAACCAAGCCTTTCAGGGCCCTACATACTCTGTCATGGGCCGACATGGCCTTTCATCTCTTGATAGGACACAGAGACTTTTTTGCGTGTCCTTCTCTGGCCATAAGTCCCAAAGAGTAGGACTTATGTTGCCCTGGTTCATGGATGGCCCCTGGTGCTTGCCAGTGCCTGGAACCTAGGTGGTTCCATACTTATCTGTCTGGTGACTGCTGCCTGGGAGAGTGGATGGCAGAGGGGATGGGGCATCCTCCCTCACGGCTGGCACACGGAGGCCCCGGGAGGGCAGTGGTCCCTCCAGCGAGGGACAGGCTGAGCAGGGCTCCCCTGGAGCTGGGGGCGGGCATTCTGGCATCCTGCTGCACAGCAAACTCACTGAGGGCTGTTGCATTAGCAAATGGGCTGAAAAAACTACTGAACCCCTTTAGAAGATTTTAAAAACAAGCTAGAAGTTTTTGTTTTCCAGAATTCGAGGTCTGCACGTTTGAGAGAATTTGTAAGCGATGCACATTTCGTAACTCTGGAAACACTGCCAAACATCCATTTTCAGAGTACTCCCTCCAGAACCAACATCTCTTTGGAAAGGAAGGGTTTTCTCACTTATTATTAAAACAGCTCTTGATCAGAAGGGACAAGTTGCATGTGTTGATTCTTTGTGAAAATATAAACTGAGTAGCATACGAGTGATAACAGCCTGCCTTCGGTTCCCACTTGGAACTTGTGTCTTTTGGTAAAAGAAAGATGCATAATTCATCCTCAAGTTCAGCAACTACTGAAAGCGCCTTGTTTGGGAGATGCTTACCTTCGGCAGGTTAGAGAGGTCTTCGTGGCCATGCCCCCTCTTGTGACAGAAGGCTCTTAAGGGAGGGTGTTGTCTTTATAAGGGCAGCCACTCCAGGGACCCCTCCCCCCATTCCCTGGGCAGGTGAATGTCAACAGGTCACGGTGGCCGGACCTTGGTTGCATCTGTGTAGGTGAAGTAGGGGTGCCAGCGTCAATCTCACTGGTAGGTAGGTGAGGCCAGTTTGCTACCTGTTTTTAGGATCAAATAGAACCACAAATTGAATTCTACTAGTTACCTGTTGCACATCGTGCCCCTCCTCAGCTTCAAGGAATTTGAGAGACAAAAGAAAGCCTCATGCGGAGCATCCACACGAGGGTATGTGTCAAGGCCCTTGGCCTCTGCCAGGCTGCAAGGTTCTCGGCCTCTTTATGGTAACACACACGTAGGATGGATTTCAAACTGCTGTCTTGGCCTCTGAGGCTGTGCTCTGTAAGCTCACTGCATCCCACCGGCCCCCTGGCTGTTCCTGGGAGGCACCCGCCTTGCTCTCGCTGCCCCGGCCTGCCCTCCCAGGGTGCTCTGTCCCAGAGATCCCCCAGGCCTCCCCGCCATGGCCAAGCTGTTCAAAGTGGTATGCCTCCTCTCCCCCAGGGCTTCTCCTTTCTCTTGCTTACCTTTCTTCAAAGCATCATCACTTTTGGAAATCATCTTCCTTGCATGAGAGCCTCACGGGGCAGGGTCTGTCCCATGTTCTTCCTCAGTGACAGGAGCCCCCTGTATGATCCCCCCTCTTCTGCTTACGGTGACCTGGATGACCTGCCTCACCATCCTCAGAGATGGGCTTGGAGGAGGCCCCCCTACCTCCGGCCCCCAGAAAGGAGAGCATGAACTTGCATGTTTAGAGCCAAATGCATGTCTTCACTTAGAGAACAGTGAGTTCTTTGTTTTGGGGTCATTAAGAGTGAGATGAAATTCTACTCCCCATACCCCCCACCCCATAATTGCTCCTCTGACAGTTCTGCTGACTTCCGATGCATGTATGTTATGCAGAATGCCAGGGTAGGCAGCAAATGGAGCTGTTCTTATTGGCGAGGTTGGTGGGGGGGGGGCAGGGTTGGGGGAGGGCAGGGGGCAAGGAAGCCAACCACTCACCTCATGGAGGAAGCAGAGTGATCCTTCTCCCCCAGAGCAGTACTTTAATTTTTCTTTTTTTAAAGATTTTATTTATTTATTCATGAGACACACACACACACACACACACACACACACACACACACAGAGGAAGAGACACAGGCAGAGGGAGAAGCAGCCTCCAGGCAGGGAGCCCCAACGTGGGACTCGATCCCAGGTCTCCAGGATCACACCCTGGGCTGAAGGCAGCACTAAACCGCTGAGCCACCCGGGCTGCCCAGAGCAGGAGTTTTAAAGGTCAGCCCACTCAGCAGCAGAACCTGTAGCTTCCTTGGCTGAATCCACAGAGATGGCCATGTTGATGTGAAAGACACAGGGCGTCATGCTGTCCTCAGCGACACTGTGAGCCAAGATACCAGTCCTGAAGGGGTTCTCTCGTCTCACTATTGCCCCCTTCTCCAGTGGAGAAACTGCCACCTGCTGACCTGTGGGTAGCTCTTTTCCTATCCTGGACCTACTACCTTGGACATTCCAGAAGCTTCAGATCCTGGGGTCTGACCTTCAAGTGAAGGTGACAATGAGATAGAAGATGAAGGCTCTTGTGACGTCACACAGTAAAGGTCCTGGGGCTGGAGGCAGGAGACCATAGCAGGGGGTGGCTGTGGGAGAGGGTGACCACAGGAGAGAGTGACCATGGGAGAGGACAGCGGTCCCTGGAGACTGACACAGTCACCCTCTTGTGACATGAAGAGTCTATGAGCAGATCTCATGCAGCTTTCCCCTGAAGTTCTAGGCCAGCTCAGTGCATAGAAATGCCATGTGAGCACATCCAGAATTTCAAGGTTCCTGAAAGGAACATACCAAAAATTAAAGAGAAATAATGCAGTTGCTTTCAATAGTATATTTTATTTAATGCACTATGACATTATGGAGAGGAGAAGTTTTCCTCTGCAAATTCTTCAGCTAATCTAAGATTTGAATTGACATGAGACAGATTAACAGAAGAAAATCAAATTTATTTTCATATATTCGGGACCCCCCCGCCCCCCCAACATGAGAGACCACAAGTCAGAAAGGCACAATGAATGCAATACCTGTGCCATCCTGAGCTCAGGAATGGGATGGGGCCTGGGGCTTCGGGGGGAAGGAGGACCATTCACAGGGCAGGCGGGAGCAGGTGTCTGGAGACTCCATGTTCGCCCCACCCCACAGATGGCTCTCTCAGATCAGTCTATCTCTGTGCTAGCTCTCATCCTAGGGAAGATCCTTAATATAGGCTCTTCCAGGTAGTTAAGGCAGGGGCCAGAAGTTTCTCTGGAGCCCACAGGGTCTCTATTGCCTTCAGCTGAAAAGAGTCCATGTGCTAAGGTGGCACGTGTTGGGGAGACTTGCCCTAAACCCCTTCGGCTGAGCCTCGAAACTTGAAAGAAGTTTCATAGTCCAGGAGCTGAGTGGCTGGATTGCTCTCTGCCCTGTTAAAAGCCTCAGTCCTGAGAATGGTCAGGCCAGTTAAACTGGTGTGATCAGTTTCAGGAAATGGTCTTGCATGTGGGCTCCCAAAGTTAGGCCTAGATGGTGCCAGCAGTCAGATAATTAATAAGAGGTATTTCTATGGAAATAAAAGAAAACCTCCGGTTAATGGAGCAAACTCCACACCCAGTGTCTGAGCGCTGTCGGTGGGATTTCTAGACGTCAGGCTTCTTCGTGAGGGCAGGTGGGGCAGCCTGATAGAGCTTTGTGGTTTGTGGTTTGGCTGTTGCTGATGATCCTTCTGAGTGGCCCACAAGGCTGCAGGCAGGAAGGCTGTCGAAACATGGCTGTTGCAATGATTCCTGTCAAGTTGACATCAAGCTGCCTAGCATGCAGGGCCTCAGGGAGAAGGAGTTGTTCTCATTCTCTAGAGACTCTGAGTCAAAAGGATGGGAGAGAATTGGAAATGTTGGTTTGGAGCATCACAGGCAGATATTTGAGGACATCAGAAGTATTCAGGGTCTCGTCCAGCTTATAGGCGAATAGCAAACCCTCAAAGACCATTCAGCAGACCCAGGATCATCTAATACCCAAAACTCTGTGTTATGGAGACATATAAAATCTATAAAATCACCCTCATTTCCACCAAAGAGAGCCAGATGAAGACTAATTTGTTTGCAAAGTATGTCTGGTTTCAAGCAGATGTGGCCTGATGACTTGCATAAGTGCAGGAAGAATGGTGATGGACCACATAGGCTCTTCTTAAATCTGCGTTGCTGGAACTTTCCCTAAGGAATCTTCAGACTGAACATTTAACAGCCTCTCAAGAGAAAACCCAACTGTGACCTTGCGCCAAGTGTACTTTTGGTATTAAATCTCACTGACTTGATTAAATTCATCCCTATCTTAGCCATTCCGGACCATGCGTGAAATCCCCATCCAAGGAGTCCTTTCCCACAAGCCTTCTACAACTTTCTTTTTTTAACATTCAGACTCTGTTCTGTGTCCTCCCTTTTTAAATAACCAGATTCACTTGAGGACAAAATTAACTTTCTTTTTCCTCAACCACACACACAAAAATTGCATCTCCATTCCTCATACCATTTCCTACCAGAAGCACACATCTCATTCTCTTTACAAACAGAGATATTTCCCTTATTATTTCTAGTAGTTTGAATTCTTCTTTAGCAATCAATGTTTTTATATTTTCTCTTATTTGGAATCAATCTGCATATTCAATGAATTTAACTTAACCTATCACTTACAAGCAAAATTTGAGGTTTCAGCTTATTACCAAAAGAATTTGGGGAAAAGGTTTTAGAAATTTGCCTAGTTTTTTTTTTTTTTAAATCTTATTTGTATCTATTCAACTTGTTCTTAACAATCGTGTTTTTATCAGTCATGAAAACATTACAAAGCGTTAAACAGCTAACCGGTATGCTTACGCTGTCTTTCCTCCTGACAAGCCCTGTAAGGGAGATGACAGGAGCTTATTTTACTTTTGGTAAAGCTAAGTAGCATAAAAGGATTATGGCTAATGCTGAGGGCTCTAAAGGCATGCCGATTTCATTACACCAGCACACTTCACCTAGCTTTTATTTATTAGAGATTAATCCTAGATCACGTGAACTTGAAGAACATTTGGGTTTGTTTCTATAATTTCTGAGAGTTTTAGAACAGCCAAGTTTTAGAAGCTCATGTCTCAAGACAACTCTGTAGAGTCTTTTACAAATTAAGTCTCCTCCTCCATCCAGAGTGAGGAGACTAGCCCACACCCACAACACGTGGGGGTAGGCATATACGAACAGGTACCAAGAGAGATCTTTTTTAAGATTGTATTTATTTATTCATGAGAGACAGAGAGAGAGAGAGAGAGAGAGAGAGGCAGAGACACAGGCAGAGGGAGAAGCAGGCTCCATGCAGGGAGCCCGACATGGGACTCGATCCCGGGTCTCCAGGATCTGGCCCTGGGCCGAAGGCAGCGCTAAACTGCTGAGCCACCAGGGCTGCCCACCAATAGAGATCTTATACTTTCTAACATATGTGTCCATTTGCCCAATTTCCAAAGACTTCCACTTTCCCTCTAACGATCTCTCATTTCTGATGAGAAATCTCTCCCTAATGTTTGTATTTCAAAGAACGGCTCTTGGGTCCTAGAGAAGATATGGATAGAAAGTCTGTATCACAAAGGCACTAAGTTTCTCTAAGAAGGACTTTGGATTCCTGAGAACAAATACATACAAGGCTTTTGAGATAAATAGGAAAGGTTTGGGGATTGATAAAAAGGACTTTGAATTTATTGCCGAGGCTGTATTTCTAGTTTTGCCCAGATTTGTAAGATAAGGAAGGTTGCCTTCAATCTCTTAAGAAATCCCTTCAGTTGCATCCCTTAAATGACATCGTAGGATCATCTCCCTACCCCAGTTATCTTCATTTTGCTTCTTTCCCTTTAGGCACATAGCTCTAATTTTAACTTAGGAGAGAAGGCCTTAAATCATTCCAATCGAGTTCTGAATATCAGCTTCCAGTCTGGCTTTTAGCTACAGGGATACTTAAAAACAAACAAAAACAAACAAACAAACAAATAAACAAACAAAAAAAAAACCCCAAAAAACTATTCTAAATATCTTGCCAGTTTTCAGCCGGGACAAGCAGCAAATATTCTGGCAGTGTTGAATAACCTCTCCCTCCCCCTTGGATATAAGAGGAGTCCCCAAAGGTGCAGAGGATACCACCTTCCCAAGATCCAGAGTCACTGCCAAAGGTAGCCAAAAGAAAGAGCCAGCAACCTCCATGTCCAAGGCAGGCAGAGACCAAGCCAGGTTCTCAGGATTCAAAGTGAGACCATCAACAGGGCAATAGCTATCCCTGGGAGAGAAAGGAATCAATGATCGATGGGTCTGGATTTGGAAAGGAAAGGGCATCATGAAATTTTATTTTCCTCTTCTGCCAGATTCTGAGCATCACCTGGTCATATAAGAGGACCTAGGAAAATTTTGGTCATGTATTTCATCTGGCCGGGGTGGGGGTGGGGGTGGGGGCTGGGGGGAGAACGGATTTTTCTTTTCTTCTTTTTTTTCCTTTTAGTTTCAGAGGTAGAGGTCAGGGATTCATCAGTTGCATAACATGCAGTACTCATCACATCACGTGCCCTCCTTACTGTCCATCACCGAGTTACCCCGTCCCCCTACCCACCTCCCCTCCAGCAAAACCCTCATTTTGTTTCCTTGAGGGAAGAGTCTCTTATGGTTTGTCTCCCTCTCTGATTTCA
This sequence comes from Canis lupus familiaris, assembly GCF_011100685.1. Lineage (NCBI taxonomy): Eukaryota > Metazoa > Chordata > Mammalia > Carnivora > Canidae > Canis > Canis lupus. The sequence continues at coordinate 60,069,441 of NC_049224.1, forward strand.
CCTCATTTTATTCTTCCCTCCCTTTCCCTATGATCCTCTGTCTTGTTTCCTAACTTCCACATATGAGTGAGATCATAGGATAATTGTCTTTCTCTGACTTATTTCGCTGAGCATAATACCCTCTAGTTCTATCTACATTGTTGCAAATGGCAAGATTTCATTCTTTTTGATGGATGAGTAATATTCCATTGTTTATATATACCTCATCTTCTTTATCCATTCATCTGTTGAAGGACATCTGGGCTCTTTTCATAGTTTGGCTATTGTGGACATTGCTGCTAGAATCATTGGGGTGCAGGTGCCCCTTCAGATCACTACATTTGTATTTTGGCTAAATACCAAGTAGTGCAGTTGCTACCGATCTTTCTAATTCTTCTCCAAATTTGGTAGAACCTCCTAATAAAGATCTGCTATCTAGGGGACATTTATTCTTCTGGTGAGTGTCCAGGATATATCTGCAAAGGACCTTGCATAGGAAGTCCAGAAGCCGGCGGAGCCTGATTACAGAGCCCAGCACAGTGAGCCCTATGCCTGGCCCCCTGCCTCTGCTAAGCCCACCTCCTGACTTTCAGCTCATGCATGATAATCCATATATATGAGGCCTGGAGATTAGGCTGCTGTGCTCTTTAAATAGTGTAAGAAAAAAAAAAAAAGGAAGTTGAAACAGGCAGATGGGATGAGATTTTGAGAAGGGGACCTTATGTTGAATTTAATTTTTGTTCAATGTCTAATTTCTCTTCTTCCACCATGTTAAGGGTAGTCATTCTATTTTCTTGTGTCATCTTTTAAATCTGGTCTCTCCACAGCTGCCAATAAATTGTTTAGGATGAAAGACCTCTAAATTTCTTTTCTTCATTCAAATACAGCCAATTCAGAAGATCTGTCATCTGGCCATTGATGAACAGGGTTTGTCAATAGTGACTCAACCAATAAGCCTTTTTCATGAAATGACCCGGAGATAACTTTCCAGGCTCAGAATAAAGGTTTCCTGTGGATGTAAGCGGCATCCCTGGAGTGGGTGCAGATGATACAGCCTCTGTGATCCTAAAAGTTCCTTCTCAAGGAACTGTGGGAAGGTGTTTCCAGTCTCCCATGAACATGTGATGCCTGCAGTCTCAGACCTACTAATCTGTGACAATGGGCAGGTGCTCCTGGAATGGGACTTTTCTAGCAACTAAAATGAAGATTAGCACAACAACAGCTTCTTATGGACCAGGATCTCTGACAACAAACTCTCCTGAGAGCTGGCACAGTCGGGCAAAGACTGTCAGACCCACTGAAAGACCCAGTCTGTCAAATCCAGACTGGCATCCTACTGGGCTGCCCATCAGCTACATGCCAGTATGCATCCTCTGACCGGCAAGCTCTCAGGACATAGAGCAACACAGCAGACAGAAATAACAGCCACTTCTGGGAGGAAAAGGATGGATAAAGACCTTGAGTCACCAAGCCTAAGGAGCTAGTTCTCCTAATATTTTATGCTTCTCTAAATTTTAGGAAAGGGTCAAAAGGGCCCTCACCACTCTGCTTCCTCTGGACTCTGCAGATAGAGATGCAGGATCTGCTCTAGGAGTTCTGGAATTTTGCCAGCTGTCAGAAGTTCAAGATATTTCTACTGTAGCAGCTGTAGAATGAGTTGTGCCCAGAAAGGGAAAAAAAATTTATGTGACCCCTCAAAGTTTCTTCTGGATGGTCTAAAAATTAAATCAACATGAGACAGATTAAGGGGGAACCTTAATCTTTTTTTTTTTAAGATTTGATCTCTTTATTCATGAGAGACACAGAAAGAGAGAGAAAGAGAGGCAGATACACAGGCAGAGGGAGAAGCAGGCTCCATGCAGGGAACCCAACATGATACTCGATCCCAGGTCTCCAGGATCACACCCTGGGCCGAAGGTGGCACTAAACCGCTGAGCCACTGGGGCTGCCCAGGGCACCTTAATCTTAATCAGTTGCTTGAGCATCCAACTCTTGATCTTGGCTCAGATCTTGATCTCAGGGTTGTGAGCTCAAGCCCCACATTGGGCTCCACGCTGGGTGTGGAACCCTCCTTGAAAACAAAACAAAACAACAAAAATAAATTGACATTGAACAGAATAACAGAAGAACATCAAATTTAATTTTATGTATTCAGGACCCCCCCACCCACCCAACGAGAGGCTCCAAGTCAGAAAGTCACCATGAATGCAATACCTGTGCCATCCTGAGCTCAGGAATGGGATAGAGGCCTGGGACTTTGGGGGAAGGAGGACCATTCACAGGGCAGGCGGGAGCAGGTGTCTGGAGACTCCATGTTCGCCCCACCCCACAGATGGCTCTCTCAGATCAGTCTATCTCTGTGCTAGCTCTCATCCTAGGGAAGATCCTTAATATAGGCTCTTCCAGGTAGTTAAGGCAGGGGCCAGAAGTTTCTCTGGAGCCCACAGGGTCTCTATTACCTTCAGCTGAAAAGAGTCCATGTGCTAAGGTGGCACGTGTTGGGGAGACTTGCCCTGAACCCCTTTAATGTTGATAAATAATTGATGTAAAGTTACAGATGAGATCCTTTACACTCTATTTTCCTACTAAGTCTTTGACATCTAGGTTATATTTTGGTCTCACAGCACATCTCAATTTATTTAGCCACTGACATTTCTTTGGAAGTACTCGATCGGTATTTAGAATTACAAAATTCACAGTTGGAAAAATGGAGCTACATGCCCAGGTGGTTCCAAAGATAGTTAAGTTTTCCAATAAGCAGATCAAAATAGTTCTTAAAATTAAAATTAACTTAATTATAATTAAGCTAAATTAAAATTACAGTTCCCCAGCCACATGAGTGCATTTCAAGTGCTCAGCTAGCCACCCCCAGATTGGACAGTGCTCTTCTCACCCCTCAGTCATCCAGGGCTTCAGAATTAACCCCTGTGTTTATACCTAGTGATTGGGAAGGTGAATCCGTGCTGCCCTGTGTCTCCTTCTCTAAGTGGAATCAAGCAGAAGTCCGTGTTTGACTGGGGAGGTGTTTATCGTGGGATGAGGAACATAAATTATTTGATGTTTCTGTTTCTGTTTGGTAATTTGACAAATGAATGATCTGAGTTCATAATTAAGAAATTAGTTTTTTGAAAAGCTCCACTGACTTGTGAACTGATGAAGTTAAGACTGTCACATTTCTGGGTGGGGGCAGGGGGAGTCACATCTCAATGAACAAACAAGATTTTAATGATTGGACTACAGCTGTGTGTGTTAGGATGTGGCAAGTTAAAAGGACAGGGAGGAAATCCAGCATCAGGATATTCTCCTGGAAAGCACGATTAGTGGCACTGGAGAGTTCCACACCAGCAGCATTCCCCTCTGACCAACCACCCACTCAGCCAAAATGCCGTTGTAGCTAAGAAAAGCCTTGTCTCCTGGCCCCGTGGGTCATGAGGAGGAATTGGTTGCTTACAGTCTGTAATAAGCCAGTAGGGACCTATTAGTGAGTAATTTCATTATAAAAATATGAGCTTACTTTCAGTAATCATTTTTTAAAGACCTTTTTAAGAGACAAGTTGGCATCTCTTTGGATTTAGCAAAAGAAAGCAGTAGGAAAGGGCCAGTCAGATAAGAACAGCTGCTGAGCGCCTACTGGGTGCCAAGCACTATGTAACTGAGAAGGGATTGTACTCAGCCCTGTGTGTGTCTTACTACAGAGGTGATATTTGTGCTGTGCACTGAGGGATGAATAGGAGTTGGCTGGAAAAAGATTTGAAGCACCTGTGTTCAAAGACTTGCTTATTTGGGAATTGGTGAGAGGCACACCTGTAAGGTGTGGAGGTGGAGGGTGGAGAGAAAGAGCAGAATCTGGGAAATGCAGCTACTATCAGAGAGGAAGGTCCCAGAGTACCAAGGCAAGGCATGGAGACTGTCACGGAGAGCTAGAGGCTGCAAACCCCAGAGGCTATAGGGGTGGGGTAGGGGATGTAGGGACATGGAGCTGGCCCTGCTACAGTGTGGGCTGGGATGGTGGCAGGGGAGCATGTGCCCCACCCAGGGGCTGGCAGCTTCTCAACTCTGTGGATGGGGCTTGTCGCCCATCTTTTAAGGATTGTGGGTATTCATGTGAAATGTCACAATTGTCAAAATTGTGTGAGGACAAATGTGGTCTTCTGGTAGCCCGTTTGCCATGTCTGTTAGAGTCCAGCAAGGAGAGGCCGAGGCAGGGTCCCCGCAGAGGTGGGCTCTAGCTCTGGAGAGACCCCACCACTGTGGCAAGAAGACTAAGTGGAAGGCTTGGACTTTAGGTGGCTCTAAGTGGGAGATTGTGGTGTTTGTCCAGAGCAGGAAAGGGAGCGAGGAGGTGACAGGTACAAGTAAGGAAGACAGGGTGCCTCAAGGACAGCACCTTACAATCTCTGGCATCAGCTTTCTGGTGGAGAGACAGGTGAAGGAAGATAGGAAGACTGGTGAAGGCAGGTGGATGGATAGGTGAAGGCAGGCAGACAGGTGAAGACAGGTAGGCAGACAGGTAAGGCAGGGGGATGGACAGGTGAAAGCAGGTAGGCAAACAGGTCAGGCAGATGGTCAGACCAGTGAAGGCAGGCAGGCAAGCAGACAGGAAAGGCAGGTGGACAGACAGGTAAGGCAGGTGGACAGACAGGTAAGGCAGATGGACAGACAGGTGGAGACAGGCAGACAGGTAAGGCAGGTGGATGGACAGGTGAAGGCAGTGGGGAGACACATGGAGTCAGGTGATCAGACAAGGTAAGAGCTAAAGTACCAAAGTACTTTGAAAAGTACTGTGTTCTGCAGTACTTTCAAAGTTTTTCCTCTAAACTGCAACTCATGTCTGCCCCTGTGAATTATGACCAAATTATCCATCATGATTACTTCCAGTTAATTTCTCCTGCTAAGTCTGAGCCGGTTGATGAGTTTTCTTAATTTTGATCACACGCTCAAGGGAGTGTTTAGTTCCTGCACATCTGAAGTGTGTCTGAAGGCAAACAAAGCTGACAGTGAGTGCTGGGCACCTCAGAAGCCACCTGGGTTCCATTTCCAACTACATGGCTAATGACCTTGATTAAGACATGTAAGCTCTCTGGGACTCAGTTTCCCCATCTATAAAATGGAACCAGTGGAGTACCTAGTCTCAAAGTTTCCCCCAGTCCTGGAATCCTATTCAATTTCACGCCTTCTGTGAAATATTGATGATTTAACCCCACCCTCTCTGTTTACTGGCCGACCTCAGCCCTAAGTTAACTCTTCAATGACTCTCAAGTCTGGCTGAGGATGATGCCAGGGTTCTTTGGAACTGACTTGCTGCCATTCCATCCACCAGCAAGTCTCTGTGTCTCTCCCACAGTGAAATGAATGAATGAATGAGTCAATAGTTGTGATTTCAGCATTCATGGAGCCTGAGTAGGCCCACATGTCCTGCCAGCACCTCCAGCCTCCATCCTAGACTCTATTACGTCGGTTTACGTCCCACAGTGAGGAGCACCCTTGATCTTTACTTTTCCCGTCCACGAGTAATGGCATGTGGGTGGTTTTAATGTTACTTGTATTATGATTTTTTTTAAAAAAAAAGTTTTATTTATTTCTTTGAGGGAGAGAAAGAGTATGTGAGAGAGAGAGAGAGAGAGAGAGAGAGAGAGAGAGAGAGAATGAGCAAGGCAAGGAGCAGAGGGAGAGGGAGAAGCAGACGCCCTGCTGATCAGGGAGCCTGACACGGGACTCGATCCTGGGACTCCAGGATCATGACCTGAGCCAAAGGCAGACACTTCACCTACTGAGCCACCCAGATGCCCACTTGTATTATGATTTTTAAAATAATTTATAATAGTGGCCATCTACTGAGGAAATTCCATGCACTTGGCTTGGCTACCTCCACCCCTACACGCATACATGGATGCAAATCCATGACATTCTCACAACATTTGGAAGTGGGCATTGTGGTCTCCATTGTATAGCTGGGGAAACTGAGGCCCAGGGAACTTATTTTGCCTACATAACTAATCTGTGGAGGAGCCAGAATTAGGACACTGACCTTGATTCTTTTGACCTACCCAGGCTGCACCCTTGGATCCCACTTGTCTTTTAGGACTGCCTCGAGTGTCTCCAAGGTCCCAGGACCAGTAAGATCTGGACCATGTCTTCTACACCATATTGACTCTCAGTGGAATGCATTGATGGGCACTTGTTCTGCCCTGAGAAGCACTGAGTATGCAGAGGAGAATGAGGTCTGGCATGTCTTTGGGAGCTCATCTTCTAGTGGAGGAGACAAACCAAGGCATATCTGGGGCTCCCAGAACACAGAGACACAAATTGCCAAGAGATTGTAGATAAAGATCCCTTTTACCTCTAGGGATCCAAGAGGGCTTCCTGGAAGAGAAGGCAGCTGTGCTTCTAGTTAATATCTAGATGTGATTTGTTCATGCAAGAGTAGAGTGGCATGATTCCAGACAGAGGGGAGAGGGTGAGCAGAGACAAGGAGGAGGGAACATGCAGTTAGATGTGTGTGCTCATGAAGGTGTGTATGTAAATGGGTGTTTGGTTAAACCAGTTCACCTGGTCAGCTGCAGCCACAAAACAGGCTTAATGCAAACCCTTCCAATTCATGGCACATTACCTTGTCATTTTCCACCCATTGAAGGAAATATTATTTTTAGCTGGTATAAATTGCTTCGCATAGTAACCTTCTTGACAAAATTATTTCTTGATCTTTAAAATTGTTCCCATAGAAAGTCTCAAGGAGGAACTGATGATCTTTACTGTCTATGTGTTTAGGAGCTATTTGGGGCAACAGCAGATGCCCTCGCATAGCAGTGGGCCTTGGGGAGATGTGGGGAGAGTTAGGACAGCATCTGGAGCAGGGAGCCAAGCATGCCAAGAGTATGAATCCTGAATCCTGAGTAGGGAGGACTTCTTACATAATGCAGAAAAGTTAGAGACCTGTGTGCCATAATGTAGATCTCAATTTGAGGAGGTACAGAACAATGGGAGGCCACTCCCAAATGACAATAATAACTATATGCTGGGTTGTGTATTCTTTGTTTTATACTAAAATCCTTCCAGTAGCCTTACAAAGAAGACACACATCACCATTTTACGGATGAGCAACCTGTGTCTCAGAGAAATAAGTCATTGCCCAAGTATATCCAGTTAGAGAGGGAAGACTTGAGAATCCAACTCAGATCTAACACAAAAGCCTTCATATGCCCTTAAAGAAAAAGAAAAAGTTACAAGAAGAATTTTTTAAGGAAAAAGACATTTAAAAGGCAACATACAGGAAACATAGCAAATTCTAATACAAATTTTAATAAGCATATAAAAAGATGTTCCACCTCTTGATGAAAAGAATGCATTTACTTCTTACATTGTTGAAAAACTAAGATAACAACAATAATGACCCAGTTTGACAAGGATGGGAGGCAGTAAGAATTCTGGCAGCTGGAGTTCTGGCTGCGGTTCACCAACTGTCCTGTTACTGTTACTTTGTTAGAACAAAGTCAGAGCCCTTTCAGTGAAACACTAGCAGATTCTATCCTAAAGAAACAAAAAGGTATCTGCCATCTTCTTGGCCAGCTGACATCTGGTGCTGGAAGAGTGCAGAAACCTGCCTAATAACAGCAACAGCTGGGCCTGGTCTTTTGTGACCCCCCAAACCCTACAGGACAGGAGCCACCCACCGTGCAGACTAGACTTTGGCCAATCCCCAAGCGCTGTCCATGGTGCTGACCATGCTGAACCTCTCTGGCCACTTGGTGGGTGCCCTTGGGAGCTCCAGCCAGGCCCCCCTGTGCCCAGCATGGACTCCTGCTGCCAGGGACTTGCCCAAAATCTGAGTTCTGGACCCCCTCTACAGTAATGCTTGCTCACTATAGAAAGCCTAAACACTGAAAAATACTGCTCCCTGTAAATCCACCAGCTACAGACCGTCTCTTGTACGGTTCTGATGTGTTTCCTTCTTGTCTTTTTTCTATGAATCTTTATTATATAGATGAGACACTTTTATACTCTTAATTAATTTTCTTTTTAAAAATATTTTATGTATTTATTCATGAGAGACACACACACAGAGGCAGAGACACAGGCAGACGGAGAAGCAGGCTCCATGCAGGGAACCCGATGTGGGACTCGATTCCAGGACTCCGGGATCACGCCCTGAGCTGAAGGCAGATGCTTAACCCCTGAACCACCCAGGCATCCCTACTCTTGATTTTCATCATGGAAGTAATCTCCCACATTATTCAGAATGCTTTGTGAGCATCATTTTAATGGTTTCAAATAGCCTGAGATTTAGTTAATGATAATGTAGCCACTTTTGTAATTAGCTGCCATTTATTAGAGACATATTACATTCTTAGCACAATACTAAGGTATTTACAAAAATTGCATCTCATGTGCAAAAGGACTTCAAGATGAAGGTGTTATCCTCAATTTTGCAGATGTTGAAACTGAAATTCAGAGAGGCTAAGTAACTTGCCCAAGATTACGCAGCTCAGGAAGAGGCAGACATGGTTTTGAATTGATGACTGTCTGATGACAAAGGCCATGATCTTGCCATTGCACCACACTGCTTCCCACAGTTTTTATGTAAAATGGTTAAATAAACCATGCATCAGTCACAATTTACATATCCATCCCCAGGTAGTTGGACATCTAGATGGCTTTGCACTGTCAAATAGAAGGTTTTAAAGATGAAAAGATCACAGAAGATTGAGATTGGGATACCCTCAGGCAGTGTCGATGCCTTCCAGACCCCCCTCCTTGGGCATACCACATGCTGCAAGAAAGTGTACAGCCCGTACTTGAATGACCCCTTGCACTGAAAGCTCACTACCTGGGCCAGACAGTTGTATTAACAATGACAGCCATGGTTTTAGCCAAGAAGCAATCTGAGTGGCCCCGCTCATCCTGGCCATTCCACTGTCCCTGGTTCCCCCCTCCCCCCGCCACGGATGGCAGGTCCCCATCCACTCTGGGATCATTGTTGAGCATGGATGAGCTGTGGCTTCAGGACCTGTCACATAGCAGGTGCTTGATACACATTTGTTGATCCGAAGATGATTGGCCCCAGGTTCCTGAGGACCTTGGCAAACTTACCAACTCCAGCATTTGTCCAGAAATGGCTCTACCCAGATCAGCCTTGGGGGCAGCTGCCTCTGTGGGAAGGTACAGGGGTTACAGAAGGACCTAGTACACTTGCCTGTCATCATTCTGACCCCACCTTAGGTGCTTTCTTTTTATGACCTGAGGGGTACTGCCAGGGAGGATGCCTTGGAGAGAGGACAGGCATCACAGGCAGCTGGCTCTGGATAACATGCTGAGGGCCATGCATCCTAGTGCTCCTCCATTCTCTGATGCTCAGTCTACGCAAGCCACCTAGCCATGTAACAAAAGTGGGGCTACAACCCAGGCCTCATTCTCAGGCCAGGGCTCTTTGCGCCCAGAAACTTCAGTGTAGATTTCACTGTGAGCCTCAGTATGGCATGGAGAGCTTGGGCTCTGGGGCCAGAGGACATGGATTCAGCCTCTGCGTGCTGTGTCTCCTGCGCATTCCTTACTCTCATTGTCTTAGCTTCTTCATCCATAAATAGGATTCAGAAGACCTTCCCAGAGGCTAGATGCTTAGGACTGAGATAGTATATGTGGTCGTGCTCTGCAGACACAAACCTAAGAATGTTTTGTGTCCTCATCGCCTCCCATGCACTGCCTCCTATCATCCCATCTGTCACTTGGCAGGTGTCCCATAAATTCCAGCCAAATCAACTAGTTATTAACAGTCATCAGTAAGTATCACTGATAAGAAGGAAGGGGAATTCCTTCTTCCAGTGAATAAAGAATGGTTGAGAATGGGAATGCCACTGATCTCTGAGTCCAGGACCCTGGAGCACAATCTCTGGGCACTGCAGCTGTGTCTGTGTCCAGCGGGGCTTGCACTTTGGAAGCAGACAGAGTGCATGGAGAACGAGGTGCTTCAGTGCCATGGTGGGCTGAAGGAGCTAGTGAGGAGTTCAGACACTCGCTGGTGTCACCCCTCATCTTACAGGGGACATAGCCAGAGCCTGGAGAACATAAGGACTTGTTCATGGTTGTCCAGAGACAGAAGTGGGAGCAGTTGAAGCTCTTCCGGATGACAGGTCAGTCTCTGCCACTCCTGCTCCGGGGAATGCGGCTGCCTTCATGGTAGATACCACAGGTGCCAATAAGGTCGTGCCCCTGACTTGCCCCACCCCCCACACCCCTAGCCCCGGGAGAAACCGGAGTGGGCTCGGCTATGGGGAGTGACTCTGAGTCGGGATAGGTTTGCAGGCAGAGTTCCAAGAGCATCATAATTCTGCAGCCTGCAACAGACTGTGTGAGATTTCCAAAGTGGAATAAATGCTGCCATTACCCGGATGAACCGACAAAATTGATGTCATTAGCCTAATTATGTGGGCTCTGTTTATAGACTCTGATGCTAGGCGCCAGGGGGTGTCAAAATCAGGACAGCACGTTGCAAAACACAGAGGGAGGTGGCTGTAAATATCCTGTTGTGATTCTTGATGCCACTTGGTTTTCTCAGTGTGCCCACACTGGCAGGGGAGGGGATGACATTATTCCGGACTGACATGCAATAGGTCTTCAACACCGCTTCGTTGGACGGACGAGAAGAAGAGAGAGGGAGGAAGAAAAGGAGAGACCTGAGACAACCGTATAAAACTAAAGAATGTAATTTCCTCCTTGGGGCTGTGTGATCTTCAGGAGGAAATGGGCATAATGGGCATGAAGGTTCTTGCATCTCCCCAAAGCGCCTCCTGATGGGGGGGCCCAGGCTCCCTCAGGAAGAATGGGATTGGCCTGAATCATCACCCCTAATGTTGCCTGCAAATTCTGCCTCAGAGCCACCGGACTTCAAAGGAACGGTCTGGACTGGAGGAGGAATGTTGCCCTGGCCACCCCTCCAGTCCCTGGGGACAAAGTCGGGGTGGGGGCCTCCCCCTCCGCATCAGGGGCTCATTTCTCCAGGCTTCTGTGCATTGCCATCCTCTGGAGCCAACAGCAGGAATGTTAGCCAACCAGGGCCCCATATGTCCTACCTCCTCCAGGTTTTATAGACACAGTAAACGGACTGTGGTCGTTACATGACTACCTCCTGACCTAAGATCTCTGTGTTTGAGAGAAAGCTGCGGCGTGTTCAGTGTTTAGAATCACATTTGCTGGGACGGTGAGCCTCACATGTGAGTGGCCTCTTGCTGCTGTTTGATGTGTCCATCCCCCCTGGGTTGGTAACTGTGTCTCCTCTGTCAGTTGGCTAGTGCACATCTTCAGATGCTGCTGTGGAGGATGCGTGAGAGTAGCGCAATGAAGGTTTCAGTGGTGGAAATGGGGACAGGGTCAGGTTTTTCTGACTGGGGTGTTGGTGTTACATTCTGGGATCCTTGTTTGACCCCAGCGTGGTTGGATCACACCCTGACCGTATGTATAAGGAATTTCTCTGTCACCCTCCCTCCTCTCAAACATCTGGATGGGATCCTCTAGTTGCCTAATATTTAGCATTAGAGTGGTGTCCTCTGACAATCTAATTGTTCATTCACTTTGCCTGATTTTCTTTCTCCCTGTAGTTAAATATCTTCCCCAGGTAGGTCTGATGGCTGATGTCCCTTCAGGGACCTTGTCTGGGACATGCTGAGCTGCTTCGTTTGCAGACTTTGCTCTGTGTCTCTGACCATCGCTCTGTTACACCTGTGGTTTCTCCCTTGGGAACATTTACAATTTTGAGGATGGATCCTTGTGCTCTAATCTCTGAGGACACTTTTTTCCTTCCTGTTAATTGTATTAATTTGTCTTCTTCTTCTACTTCTGGAAAAGTTCCATGAGGATTTCTGCACTATCCCTGATTCCTTTCCTGTATGGAAACTGCTTTTCACTGCCCCTCATTCTGGCAATTTTAGTTCTGCTCTTACCCTGAGATTTTCCTTTCATCTCTCTCTCTCTCTCTTGCCCGCATCTTCTTGCATCCTCCTGTGGGTGCCAGACACGGGTTTCCTTACATTTTCTTCAAGTTTCGAGGGTACGTCCTTTTCAGGGAGAATGCCTTTCTCTGGGTCTTTTAGGGTAACGTTCCTTTCAACTTGGCTGTTGTGTCCCTTCACAAGCACCATGCTGGCTTTTTCTTCTTTCTATTTGCCCATCTTTGACAAAGAATGTCACCCACAGCAGAAGGACGTGTGGATCTTCTTAGCAACCCCGCTGTCTGCTTGGGTTCTGATGCTCTCCCCTCCTCGTGACCCTGGCAGGATGGTCCTCACATTTGAGTTCTGTCACGGCATGTCCACAGCTCTGCTGGACCAGGTCAGGTCTTTCCTTGATGAGTCCCTCTCTCTCTCTGGCCTTAGAGAAGTAGAGAGAAATCACAAACCCAGCATACCCCACCCCTAGGGTACCATCCGCCTAGGCCAGGATGAGACAGTCCATTCAGGTTACTTGGGAGCTGCCCCACTGGCTCCTTAATCCAACTCTCCTGGCATTGCGATCCGTGGGCATTTCTCTGGTGTTTGGGCAGTGGGAGGGCAGTCTTCAGTATTCCTGTGCAGTGTTTTCAGTGTTTCGGTGAAATTCATCATCTTCTGTGCTGGCATGAGGGCACCTGAGGGGTGCGGATCCATGGGCCAGGTGCGGCTTTAACTCAGGAGGCTGGGGCAGAGGTCTGAACAGACTACTTTGTACATATCAGGTCAGCGTGCCCGGAGCACCACAAGGCCCCCAGCGGGCTGCCTCGGGGATGAGCCCACACACAGAGGCTGCTGGAATAAGGAGAAGCCAGCTCCCTGCTGCTGGAAGAGGTGGAGCCGAGGCCCAGTGCCCAGATGCTTCAGGGATAGTGGGCTTCCTGGTGGGAGGCTCCCCGCCCACATCAGCCCTGGGCCTGGGGTGTGAAAGTGAAGGAGAATAAGGTTGCTCCCTCCAGGAGTTAATAATCCAATCAGGACTGCTTATCCTCGAAGACAAAATCCCTGAATATGAAAAGGTCTTGGGGTGTTCTGAGAGCCGGTGCATGTGCAGGATCTGGGAGCTACCCTCAGAGCCTGGTAGCCAAGCCTGGGATGCTGGTAATGATGCCAGAGTGTCCCGGTCCAATGCCGCGTCCAGCGTGTCACCATGGGAAGTGGTGTATTCAGTATTTATGGCTGTGGTGGCCCTCAGAGCAGGGCAGGGCAGGGTGTCTTCTGGTTCCTGTTTCTCCAAGAAGAGACAGAGACTCAGAGACAGTCACAGGTAGGTAAGTGGCCAACCAGGGGCTCAGTCAAAAGTGTCCCATTCTTAGTTCTCACTCCTTTCCCTGAAAAAAAAAAAAAAAAAAAAAAAAGGAGGAAAAATCAGACCAGCATTGCTCCTGTTGGCCCAACTGTGCTCATTGTTTTATGCAGTTCTGGATAATTGCAGGTAATCAGAAAGTCCCTAGGCCCTTCCATCACACGTAACGTCACCCTCCCCATCACAAACTGAGGCCAATGAAGACTGTGGAAGGAGCCATAGAGCTTATCTGTCAGTATTTGAGGGCAAGCATTTTTCAAAATGCAACAATGGGCTCATTTTCTGTGAATTTATGCTATTGTTCCCCACGTGAGGACACTGCACTGCAGCCACGTGGCCTTGCATAAACTTACCGCTGTGTGACCTTGGGCAGGTCCCTTCACCTCAATGTGCCTGTTTCCTCATCTGTAAAATGAGCATGACAGTTCCTACCTCCCAGGGCCATGGTGGGGATTAAATAAGCTAATTCTGTAGAACAAAGCTGGAACCTCTGAGTACAAAACCAGTACAGTATCATCGGAAGAATTTACTCCTTATAACCCAACCCAAGAGCAGACCCTCCATGTAGTAGGGCCTTCTTCACACCCCCATACGCCCCACATCTCACGCTGGAAAAGCTGCAATACACACCCAACCCCACCCTATCCTGGCTGCTCTGCTTGTGTGCCCAAAGCCGGCCAAGGCATCCTTGAGCTAAAATAACCAAAATGGCAAGTGAAACTCAGCAGGTCCATTTCAGCCCTGGGAAACCATAGGTGCTCAGCAAGAGGTCCTCAGAGATACAGACCTCACTCCTTCCCCCAGATCTCGGAGGGACAGGAGATCCGATAAAAGGCAGGCGAGTGGCTTGCCTGGAGTCCCTAGTGCCTAGATTTTAGGTCCCTTTCTCAAAAAAGTGTCCTTAACTGTGAAGAGGGACCCAGCTGGCTCAGCACACTCAGGTTGACACTGCCTGCTTCTGCTTCTGGTGAAACGGCCTCTTAGTGCTTCCCCACCATGGGGAGGAGTTCACATTTGGTGGGAGGATGCGGAACACAGAGCAGAGGGACTGACTTCAGGGTGGGGCTTATATCCTCTCCCCGACCGACCACCTGGCTGACCATCCCTTCCACTGGCCTCCATCCCCCCAGACTCACCACACCCTCTTCTTGGACCCTGCCAGCCCCCTGGGCCTCCAACCCTTTGTTCCTGAGATTCTTGTGGCCAGCACTTTGTCCACTCCTTGCTTTGTAGGTCACCGTGTGGGTGACAAAGTGGCCTGTGTCCTGTGCAGGCAGAGAGGGCGTGGGCGCTGGGGACACCAGCACGGAATGGCCTTTGTCAGGTTCTGGTCACAAAGCAGCTATGGAGATGAATACAGGCCATGTTAAATCGTTTGTGGTGCATCCACTGAGGGCAAAGTAGTCAAATGCTTGAAAGCATGACTTCAGAGAATATTTAAGACTACGGGAATTCACTTACGCGAGGAGCTGGTCACCAAAAATATGCATGTCAATCTCCTAACTTTCTGTAAGTAAAATGTACGTGCTAAGAATACATCCCTTTTTAATTTTCTTTTTGACATTTTTCCTATACTGTCACTAACTAACATGTATTTCTTTTGTTTGGAGAGAAATAACTAGACTTATATCAATATCACCCTCCCTATGCAGTAGCCTTTTAAAAAAATTTGAGGTGAAACTCACATAACATAAACCATTTAAATTTTATTTTTTTCAAAGATTTTTATCTATTTGACAGAGAGAGAGAGAATGAGAGAGAGAGAGAGCACAAGCAGGGGGGAGAGCTGGATGGAGAGGGAGAAGCAGACTCCCCGCTGAGTAGGGAGCCCGACATGGGGCTTGATCCCAGAACTCTGAGATCATACCTGAGGTGAAGGCAGACACTTCATCCACTGAGCCACCCAGATGCCCCTACAATTAATCATTTTATTTTTTTTTAATTAAGATTTTATTTATTTATTCACAAGAGACATGGAGAGAGAGGCAGAGACACACGCAGAGGGAGAAGCAGGCTCCCTGCAGGGAACCCAATGTGAGACTCGATCCCAGGACCCTGGAATCACTCACTGAGTCGAAGGCAGACGCTCAATCGCTGAACCATCCAGGCATCCTGGGCTGAGGGTTTTTAGGTAACATTTGGGTCACAGCCTTTCCACCACCTGCTCAGTAGCTCTGAGAGCCTGGGCTGAGCTTGGGTCTCCCCGTCTGACAAGTGGAGACCCTGGCATAGACATAGCTGGGTTAGCTTACCATTCACCCTACACACATGTGCCAGCCCCATCCTGGGGAACGTAGTGAGACAAGCCAGACAGGAGTGCACACGTAGGAGTTTCGTTCTATTGGGGTATCATGGTCAGGATTAGAGATGAGGCCGACAAGTGGCTGGCTCTGAGCAGGTGTTTGGTTAATGGGGTTGATGAGGGCCCAGGGGGTTGCCCGTGGGGTTTCCATAGAGACCCATCCTGCCTGGAGTCACCTGTACCGGGTGCCCCATGCAGGTGCTCACAGCAGGGGGGGGGGATGCAGAGATGCAGCTACAGGCTGGGGCTCTGTCGTGTTTGCCTGCCTCCCCATCACCTGGAGCTGAGGAGTTGGGGAGAATCTGCCCTGCCACCCCCCTTCCTGCAGAGGAGCCTGTCCCCACAGCATTGGCTTTGCAGGAGGGATCCCCTGGAGCAGAGCCAGCCTGTGCTGAGCGCACTTCCGGCACCCCTCCCTGGAGCACCGGGTTCTCACTAGCAGGACTATCCTCAGAGAGTCGGCGCTGGCATATTTTTTTTTTTTTTATAAAGAATCAATTTGTCATCTCAGTAGCAACAACGAAGTAAAGATGGATTGCTTTTCTGGAACAACAGAACACTTTATCGGACCTTTAAAACCAATTTCTGTAACTGTAAACCAGGGCCCCGCAGGACTTGTCAGAGCCCCTGGGGATAGAGTTTTCCTGTCTGCCTGACAGCCCGCAGCGTCCTTTGTCTTCAGTCCCAGAGAGGGGCAGAGCGGGCGTTACAGCGGGAACTGCCGCCCAGCCCCTGGTGGCGTCCCCCTGCCTTGCTGGTGAGAACATCATCTATGGCCTGAAAACCCTTTCTTCTTGGTCAGCGGCTGATCCATGTGGGGGCTCCATAGTGTAAGTGGCACATGCTGCCGGCTTTGGGCTGTGAGATGTCCTGCACCAAGCTGGCCTTGGGTATCATCAGGTCGACTGAACATGTGGCCTCTTTGCTGTTTTTGGATGATGATGATGATGATGATGATGATGATGATGATTATCATTGGCAGGAAAGGCCATATTTTAACTTAGACTCTGAGCATGTTGAAATCTCTCCATATCTCCTGGGTTGTTGGGCTCCAGGCATGGGGTCCACTCCAGCCCCTGCGCATTATAGGTGCCCCTGAAGAACCAGCTGTCCAGAACATTTAGGGTCAGTTTGGTGCCAAGGGAGCTACTGCTGGAAACCCAGTTGGAATCCACTGAGTGGCACTGGGAATCGAGGCTTCGAGGACACATTTCAGGGGATTTGCAGGGGCTTGCCTGGTCCACAGACTTACAACAGTCACTCAGGTACGAAAGTGCCTGTGAAGGCATTTTGTTTTCCATCTTGGAAAATTGGGGTTGGCCGTGCCTCCAGTGAAGAACCAGTCTGAGTTCCCACTGTGGAAAAGGGGGGGGGGTAGCTGGCAGAGAAGATTGGTTTTCGTTGGTTCATTCATTCATTCATTCATTCATTGTGCAGCAAATGCTCAGACAGCAGTGTGACCAAGAATTCTATTGTTCTGCTTTTTTTTTCCCGCCTCCAAGCACAGAGCACATGGCTACTAACTCAGCCCAGGTCAGGACACTTCACAGAGGATATGGAAATTGAGTTGGTTCTCTCTCTGTTCCTTCTCCCTGGCTTATGCTGGCTCTCTCTCTCTCTCTCTCTCTCTCTCTCTCTCCTCCCTCTCTCAAATAAATAAATAAATGCATCTTAAAAAAAATGAAGTTGATTCTCTAGGGGCCTTTGGCAATTCAGAGCAAAGAGGATAAGCATTGTGTGCTCAGGGAACAGCATGTACAAAGACACAGAGGGCTACACATGTGGCCTGTTTGGGAGAGGGTGAGCGTCTGAGTGTGCCTGGTACATGGGGGTTATGGGAAGGAGCCGCCGGCCAGGG
Source organism: Canis lupus familiaris (assembly GCF_011100685.1). Lineage (NCBI taxonomy): Eukaryota > Metazoa > Chordata > Mammalia > Carnivora > Canidae > Canis > Canis lupus. Next base: position 60,086,861 of record NC_049224.1, read on the forward strand.
TAGGCGGGGTCACGGGGGCCCCCCTGAGTGCCCTGGCACAGAGGCTGGGCTCCCGCTGGCAGGAGCCTGCGCTTTCCATCTGGGGGGCCGGTGAGGAGGCCACTGCAGTAGCAGGTGGTGGAATACACCCTGGGGAGGATGGTGCAGGAGGCTGTCCGTGTTGGTAATGAGAATGGCAGCGGCGCTCTTGGTAGTCACAGTGTGCACGGGGGGGCGCCCCTGTCATTAGCACACTTCTGAGTATCGTGCATGTCGTGCTATGCACAGTGACCCTGCAGTAGGAACTACTATACCCCTCTACAGATGAGGGAACCAAGGCTCAGGGAGCCTAAGTGAGGTCACACACCTGGGAAGTGGTAGAGTGAGATTCGAACTCAGGCCTTCTAGACCCCCCACAGCTGTGCCAATTGGGCAGATCTGAGCATAAACCAGGCGGAGGGATGATGTCACCGCAGGGACCTGGGGGGCCACGGAGGAAGAAGGTGGTGGGGAGGGGGATGGCAGCATTTGTCCGAGAAAGCGGGACTGGGAATGGTGTTCACTGCTGCCTCCAGGGGCATGCCTTCAGCATGAGTAGAAAAACAGAAAGAAACGTGTTATCAGAGCATGTGTACCCCGCCAGGGAGTCAGCCTCACTTATTAAGAAAAAAACATTAAACCGAAAACATGACCTTCTCCAACGATTTGTCCCAACATTAAATAATGACTAATTTGAATTTAAATATGTGGCAGAGAATTATGCTCAGATCCCTTCTTCTGGAAAGGATTCGGGGTGTTTGATTGCTGAATGAGTCATGCATATTCATAGCTGCGCTTTAATCTTGCCAGTTGGATCCCCTGTGTTATTTGCTAACTTGGACGGAAAGGCCCATGGTAGCTGGGTGCAGGGAGGCGCGGATGGGAGGGGAGTGAGCAGGAGACCCTGCAGGACAAGCAGGAGCACTGACCTGGGAGTCTGGGGACTGGCCTCCCCCATCGGGAGCTGGGTGGAGCGTGCTGGGTACCATGTGGTACGCGGTGGGTCACATACAGGCTTGGCCACATTCATCTGCACAACATCCTGTGGACGAGGGAGATGGATAAATGTACACATTCTTGAGACGTGGAGACTGAGGCACAGAGGAAGACTGACAAGGTCGAACCTCTAATAGGGAACAGGGCTGGGATACTTCACTGCCCCTGAAGACCTCCATTCCTCAGATTCATAGAGATCACTGAGCTCCTACCGGGTGCTCAGCACAGGACGGTGGTTTCCTGTGTCCCTGGCGCACTGGAGGCCTCAGCCTACAGTGGAGATGGGCTGGGTGGCTTTTTTTTTTTTGGGGGGGGGGGGGGCTGGGTGGCTTTTAATCATTTTCTACGTCTCATTTTCCCATTGATGGGGAGAGGGTGGCCCAGATGAGCTGCGTCCCACACCCCTTAGTCAGCCTAAGGAGGAGCCAGGGCTGCTTGGCATGTGGCTTCATGTTTATATACTGTGTGTAGAGCCCCTCATGGAGGAACAGTGCCCCTCAGGGGGGTCCAGGGCCTGATCCCGGGACCTGCGCATGTGTTCCCCAACATGGCAGAAGGATGATCCCAGGTGATCTGGGTGACCCAAACCAACCTGGGGCTCCTGTGAGGGAGCTGAGGCTATGCAGAGACACGCAGCTTGGCTGGCTCTGAAGGTGGGTGAGGGGCTGAGGTTAGCCTGGACCGTTAGGTGGGATCTCGAGCTCCTGGGCCTGGGGGCCCGCTGTGGGGCTGACCAGTGCCCGAGGGACCCTCGCCCTCTCTCAGACTCACCAGCAGCCCCTTTGGAAAGTCTGGCTCTTGAGGATTAAAGGTGACACTGGGTGGGGCCTGCTTTGGAGAGTGCCTTTTCCCACCCTGTGGGGCTCTCTGGAGCAGCCTCATGGCACCAGTGGGTGCCTACGGAAGCCTCTGAGCTGGCAGGTCTGTTGTGGGGGGTGCCTGCCCCCAGGGATGGATGGCCCGTGTTCTTCCTCGGCCCATCTGTTTATCTGGGGCACTTGTGAGCAGCAATGATGCTTCTCTGTGCTTGTGTGTCAGCCTCCATATGAAGTGCCTCAAAGGATTATATGGGGCCATTTCAGAAAACCTCAGTGGGCCCCAGGTGCGGGCTAAAAAGGTCCCTTGAAATGGGCAAAGCAGCCAGGAACTGGTGTGGCTTTCATGCAGCAGGCTTCAGGCACTGCATGCAGCCTTGAGCTTCTTCCCTTTATACTTTAAAAAGATCAGCCTCTGGTTTAGACCACACGACAAAGCTCCTTTCATTTTCTCCAGGGCTCTGCTGTTTACAGAGCCCCTTCCTCTTCATTACTTTTGTGGGCTTTATCAACAGGCCACTTGCATCACGCTGTGGCTACTCTCATTATTATTATTAAAAAAAAAAAAAAGGCAAAGGCTGTCCCAGGGTTATGCAGGTATATTTGGAGCCAAATGGGTCAGTTCCTTAGCTGACTTACCAGCCCTGTGACTGCAGCAGTGAGAGCCGGAGCTCCTCCAGCCTGGGCATCCTCACTCTCCAAGTGAGAGAAGATGGTGCTCACCCACGTCCAGCTCCTCTTTCCTCATGGCTACATGGATGGATGCACTCCTTGACCCCTTACAGCAGGCGTGGCCACGTGGAAGGAGGTGGGATGAGGGTCACTTCTAGGCTGGGACCATGAAAAGCTTTACTCCCTCTCCCCATCTCAACCGACAGCTAAGAAGGCCAAAGGTGGCAGGGGGCAGAGCCTCTGTGAGGCTGGATCCTGAGGGGCCACGTGGAGCCGAGCCTTTGTTGGCCCGCCACAGACACACAGTGTGAGTGAGTCAGGATCCACTGATGTGTCTGGGTGCCAGGGCAGCAGCTGAATTTGCACATGACCTAGCTTATCCTTCCTAAAATAGAATCCCTATTTCATACTATCGTGAGGATTTGTTGAATGAATGAATGAATGAATGAATGAATGAATGACATATATTAGCAGATAAAATGCCTGGCTCCTGGTAGGTATACAACAAATGCTAGTATATTCCTGCACTTGAAAGATCAGTGGGAGGATGTTCTGGTTATGTACGGCTGCATAATGAAGCACCCAAACCTTAAACCACCAAATCCAGCATTGTCCCCATGGATGTCTGGGTTGACTGGGCTCAGCTTTGGGGGGGATCTCAGGCATGGTTGCAGTCAGGTGCGGGCTGAGTTTGACTTGACGGGGCTGGACATCTAGGTTGGTCACTTGGGTCATGCTGGCAGCTGGCTGAGGCCTCAGCTGGGGCTTTACTGGAGCACCTCTACACCTCTGTGTGACCTCTGCAAGTGACTTGGGAGTCCTAGCAGCTGGGTTCCAAGGGGGAGCATTTCTGAGTACATCCTGGGAGGCCCAAGGAGAAGTGTAAGGCTTCTTACAATCAAGCCTCCGAAGTTCTGGAACATCATTTTTGCTATATTGGTTTGGCCAAGGAAGTCACCGAGACCAGCCCCGAATCAAGGCAGAGGAGATGGGATCTGCCACCCGGGGGAGCAGCCAGGTGACACAGGGCAGGTGGGATGAGAGAACTGCTACAGTCCTGGCTGGAGAACGCATTCTCGGCAGGTGCCTATAATCAGGGTGCAGAAACACCCATTAGGTCATAGCAAAAGGACTCTTCATCTTGTGGGGAGGGCGCAGAGGACCTGGGAGTCCTGGTCCCCTTCTGCAGAGCCCTCCAAGTGTTGGGTCTGCCATCATCCACCTGGCCAGGCCTCAGCAGCCCTAAGGGCTGGGTCAGTTCCTGGTGATGATGCTGCTGCTCAGAGTCACAGCCAAACCGTGGGCCCCTTGGGTGGCGGGGGGGCGGCCCCAGGACAGTGACAGCAAGAGCAGCGACCCGAAGGGCTGCCCTTGCCAATTAGTTCTGGAGCACTGGAGCGGGGAAGTTGTAACTTACTGTGCAGAAACTGCCTAAATTTAAGTGAGTGGGGTTGTGGTTATGGTGGGACTCCCTCCCGTGTCCCCGCCCCTCCCGGGAGCCTGCACGGAAAGGGGGCCCCTCGGGGCTCGCTGCTCGTAAATCAAAGCGCTTGTGTTGCGGGAAGCGAGTGGGCATATATTGAAATCCTTCCCGACATTCTCCACTTGGAGGCAGTTTTTCGTTCATTTTTCCAGCATCACTTGAGCACATTTGTCTGCCTGGAGCCTAGCAAGATCCAGTGATCAAATAAAGACACTCAGTTCCTACCTTCTAAGCGTCCCCGGTCTCTAGGGAAATAAAGCAGGAGAGAGACGGGCTGGATGGTCAAGAACGAGGGTGCTGGACCCCATCCCGGTGCTGCCCTACCGGCTGTGTGTGGCAGCGTCTGAGTCTCAGTTTCCCTCCCAGGTTTAAAATAAGGACGCTTCTGTACCTTGGTGACTGTCGGGCTCACAAGGTTACATGCTTGTCTCCTGACACACTGTCTGCACGTGGCCTTGAGGGGGAGTAAACACGGTGCATTTTCAGAAATGACAGAAGGAGTGAGTCCTGCCCTCCTTTCTGCTCACACATACTGGCTGAGTGGCTGCCCCGGGAGGGCAGGTTTCGTGGATGACTTGGAGCCCCAGGCCAGGCCTTTTCCCCTCATGGGGTCCTGCCCTGCCCTCAGGATGGGCTTCAGGGTGGGAGGAGATCAGAGACCAGCGGGGCGGGGTAGAGCAGACGGACCTCCGCCTGCAGGAAACACACCTGCCTGGGGTGACATGCTGGGTCTGCCCTTTTGAGGCTGTGCAACTTCGGGCAGGCTCCTCTCCCTCCTCCTCCCCCCTCCCTTCCCTCCTCCTCTCTCTCCTCCTCCCCCCTCCTTTCCTTCCTCCTCTCCCTCCTCCTCCTCCCTCCCTCTCCCTCCTTTCTCTCCTCCTCTCTCTCCTCTCTCTTCTTCTCCCTCCTCTCTCTTACCCTCCTCCCCTTCCTCTCCCTCTCCCACCCCCTCCCCTCCCTCCTTCCCTTCCCTTCCTCCCCTCCCTTCCTCTCTTCCTCCTCCTCTCCTCCCTCTCCCTCCTCCTCCCTCTTCTTCTCCCTCTCCTCCTCCCACCCCTCCCTCCTCCCTTCCATGCCTTACTGTCAGTGTACAAAGTACTTGCTGTATGTCAGATGCCAAAGCTACCGAGGTGAGGAAGGTAAGACAATAGCTGGCCCCTGAAGCTTATGTCACACAGAGAAAGATGGGCCCCTGGAGCTCAGGAATGGCCACAAGAGGCCAGGGACTAACCCCATGGGACACGGTAGGGGCCCCTGATTTGGGGTTGTGGGGGGCTTTCCTCCTCACCATGGGCCCGGTGTGGAGGCCTGAGGTGGAGTTCTGAGTGTCTGAGGTGTGTGCCTGCAGCCTGTCGCTCACTCACTAGCTTTGTGTCCCTGGGCAGGGGATGCACCAGCCCTGCCTGTGTTCTCATCTGCAAAATCAGGACGATAACCATAGTGGCTTCACTGAGCTGTTTGGGGGACGAAAGGAGACAGTACCAGATCGACACTTGTGACACCACATCCGTGCCTCTTCTCCAGCCCCGCCTCTCAACTCTGACCCTGGTGGACACCTGGCCATTCAGTTCCGTCTTCCCAGAGTCAGCGTCAGACCCCGCAGGTTAAGGGCTCAGGCCCATGAGACTGCCCCCTTGAGGAGCCAGTCACAAATTATCACCTGTGCTTCTGACAGATGGACTATGAATTGGTAGGGGGGTCCCACAACCCCTCCTCCGGGTTTGGTAATTTGCTAGAAGGATACACAGAATGCAAATAGACAGTTTTACTTATAGTTACTAGCTTCGTATATACAGGATTCAACTCCGGGCACACCACTTCCTAGCACCTTGGTGTGTTCACCCATCAAAGGGCCCAGGAGCCCCATTGTTTCGGGGGTCTTACAGAAGTTTCATTGCATCGATGTGAGTGATGGGATCATTGGCCACCGATGATGGAAATGAGGCCCCAGCCCCCTCCCCTCCCAGAGGTCAGGGTGTGGGGCAGACAGCCCAGGCCTCCCTGTCTTGGTCTTGGGACCACCAGCCCCATCGTGAAGCTCCAGGGCCCCCAGCCCTCAGTCCTCCCATTAACACACAAAAGACATTTCCATCCCCCCAGAGAGTCTAAGGGTCTTAGTTGCAGTGTGCCAGGAACAAGGGGTAAAGACCAGATGGATACATCCTATTTTGCCACGGTACACGGATGCCTTGGCTCAAGGCCGGCTCCCGCTAAGTGTCCAGTCCTGAATTGCTGCCATGATTCTGTGATGTCCTATCTGTTGGTCATTCTAAATGGGTGAGGTATGGTTCTGTTTATTCTAGGATTCATGCACCCTTGTGTGTTTATTGAGCACCTACTAGGTGCCAGGCACTGTGACTTACCTGGCTGCTGCAAGATGGAGCAACCAGCCAGTCTCTGCCCTGGGAGGGGTCATGGCCTGGCATCTGCATACTCTGGGCCTGTGAGGGAACCTGGAAATACCCCAAGCTGCCCCCGCCCCATCATGTGGTATGCTGCAGAAACTGGCGGATATTCACTAGGGCCCCACAATTGTGAATGAGGTTTTAATTGGCATGAGGTAGCGTTCCCCCTTGCAAATGGGACTCAGCAACACACACTGCAGTTTTTAATGGGGTATCAGCTGCTATTGGAAGAACAAAACAAATCCACTTTGCAATAAAGCAGAGATAAGACTATAAAAGAGTGGGTTTGTAGCCTCGCACGGATGGGCGCCTACAGGACAGCTTCCTGCTAGGGAAGAGGATTCTGGAGGGTTCCTGGGAGGTGTCTACCTGCCAGCGGAGTCTGGTTACCGTGTCCTCTCCTAGGGGGAGCGCCTTGCCTGCTGGTTGGTGTGCAGACAAGGTGCTAGAGACTCAGGCTGCTTTTTATAGGGACTCGCCAGACCTGTGTGTCACACTCTGTCTGTGGAGCGCCCTTCGGGTGCCAAGACTCAGCTCTTTGACTCGGGGAAAATGCTGTTTAATTAGGCAGCTCAAAAAGACACCCAATTATGAGGGAAATTGGGCTGGAAGAACCTGTTTTTTCAAATTTTCTCTCCTTCTGTGCTGGAACCCATTCCATCCCTCTAAGACCAGCTTGCTAATTATTTAATGTAATTTTAAGTGGATGTTCTAGGAGGAATCCACATTCTCTTGGAAATTGGCTGAGAGCCGTGTGCTTGCTTCAGCACCTCCTGGCTCACCGGGGACAGTGGTGTCTCCATCGGGGTCTCTCTGGCTCCGCTAGCATTTGCAGAGCGCCTGCCATGACCCTGTGCTGGGAGAGGGTCTTGGCCACCGACACCTACACGGGCCAGCGTTCCAGAAAGCCATCTAATGTGACTGGGGCGCCTCCCTGGCACCACCTCCCTCCACTGAGCAATCACTGGTATAGGAAAGGCTGACAGAGGGATCCCTTGGGCTAGCACAAGTGGGCAGGGCGGTCACCTTCTCAGAAGATACCCAGGGAGAGGACTACTGCCTCCACCCTCATGGCCACCCTCCCTCTGGCTACCAGTTACAACCAGCTGGTACCAGTTACCCCAGGCAGCTGAGTAGACAGGTATGGGTGGCCTGAGATGCCAGTCCAGCCCCTGCACATGGTGGATTGGTGGGGACTCGTCCCCTAAGTGAAGAGACCCTCTAGGCCACCATACTCAGGTGGCGAGGGACTCACAGAACACCCTGGCTGGGGGTTTTAGAAGAGGGGAGGCTCAGCACTTTAACTCTGGTAAAATCCCATCAGGAAAGCCCAAGGAGCCGTGACACGGTGTCACATAGAGAAAGAGGCACTGCTTGCCCTGTGCCTGGGGCCAATTCCTCTGTCAAATACAAAGTAAGTCTGCACTTGGGGCGCCTGCGTGGTTGAGCGTCCAACTCTTAATTTCAGCTCATGTCATGATCTCAGGGTCGTGAGATCAAGCCCCAGGTAGGGCTCCACGCTGAGCATGGATGTCTGCTTAAGACTCTCTCTTTCTCTCTCAAAATAAAAATAGAATTAAGTCTGGACGAGGGAAGGAGAAACTTGATTGGAAGACGATTGCAATGGGAGAAGGGCTCTCACATCAGGAGGAGGGGTTATTTCAATAGAGAGGGCCTCTGCTGTGAGATCTAGAGCGTCTCAAAGATAAGGAGAAAGGTGTTTCCTTTGGGGGAAGAGCAGGGGGCATGAGTCTGCTTTGTACCCACTGGTTCTTGGGTGGGCTTTGCACTGGGTCATCCTGTGCCCTGGGGTTGGCCCACCGTGGGGCCAGGCATGGTTGGGCCTGTTTTGCGGGGAGAGAAGCCTGACTTAAGTCTGCCCGGCTCACTACCAGTGTTTTGTCCAGCTTGCTCAGTGGGGGCCCCAGTTTGGCTAATCTTTTATGAGCAGAGAGTAGGAACTTGTGGGTCCATGTGTGGCCCTGTCACGAGTACACAGGGGGCACCTGCACGACTTGCCTGAGTCCACAGGGCAGGGGCTTCCCGCAGTAGCTCTTATGGAGCACGCAGTGCGGGGGACCTACCCACTGGCATTTCTGAGAGCGAGGGGCTCAAGGAAGGTTCCATATTGCTGTCAACTCAGAACAGGCCGAAGCCACTGGTGTCCTGACTCGGATCAGAAGGGTTTCAAGGGATCCAGAGGGAGAGCCGTGCGTCCTCCCTGGAGGCCACTGTGGTGTGGTGTGGGCTCCACTGGGTTCATCCGCAGCCTGGAGGAGTGCTATGTGGCTGTGCAGGCAGCTTCTAAGGGGCTCACCTTGCAGCCAGCACAGCAGACCATAGTGGGGACACCATATTGAGCCCCCCTCTGCATCGGCAACTCCCCAGATCATTCTGGGGATCAGTTAGCTCTCCACATTCTGTTGTGATCACGTCTCAGGCTGAGTTGAACCAGGCCTGGTGCAGACCAGGTGAGCAGGAGATGTCGGGGGCCGGTTAGGTCTGCCAGGGAGCCTTGCTGCATGCAAGGCGCACGTCGGCTGTTGACGGGGTGGGGAGCTGCGCGGTGGAAGGCGAGATACAGCCAGAATGCTAATTTCCCTCATTTCTGCTTTCTGGCACAGAAACATTCTTCCTGCCAAGCCTGCTTAAGCTTTCTTCCTGAAAACCTCACGCAGTGGTTTCTTCTACTATAAGCGATATTCTTAAACTTCTCAGAAGCAACGTGTGGGAGCCATAGTGAGTCCACCCAGACCATGACTGTTGGGAGGGGGCGGTGGCTGTGTCCTCCCCAAGCTGAGCTAACGTTGACTGCACCGTGTCCTACAGTTTAGAGTCGTTGCCGTGGCCCGTGGAGCTCTGCCATGTGGGGTGGGAGGGGCCGGCCTTCTTGTTGGTTTGGATGTGCTCGGCATCGGTGCTCTTGCAGGCAGCGAGACTAAAGCGAGGGTCCCCCAGGAAGGCTGCAGAGAAGCAGGCCAAGGAGAGGCTGGTTACGCAAATGGGCCTTAGGGAGACCCGTCCACCAGGAGCACGGTCTGCTACCTTCTGCAGAGTAATGCTCCCAGTGGCCTGGAGACAGGGAGCCTGGCTCACCTCAGGGCCTCACAGCTCTGGGGTCCCCGAGCAGTGTCAGCTCACTCCAGAGGGTGATGCAGGGGATCTAAGCAAGGCACCTGGCACAGATGGCTCCCTGGCAGCCCCAGAAATGGCCCCATCCTCACTCCAGCCTCCCAGCCCCCGCTTGGAAGTGGACCTTGGGAGGTGGGTCTATATGGAGGGGGTGCTGTGAGGCAGCAGGGAGACAGTGTGCTGTTGCGGCCTTCAGATGGGAAACTGGATAACCCAGGCCCTACACTGTGCACATGAAGCTCCCCCCTGACCATGGATTCCTTTGCTGCTCTTGCTGCTGCCCCCAGGCTGCCCCCTGCCCAGATTGCACACATCTCCTCCATACATGGTTCCATTTGGCACCTCTGACCGCGGTTGGGGTACAACCCAGGAGCAGAGCATCCCTGGGGAGAGATGGGAGGGTGGGCATGGGCCAGGTCATGGAGGGAGGGTGGTCTTTGCTCTAGAGCTCAGAAGTCAATCTTAAAACCCCAGTGAGAGCCAGGGAAAGTATCCCTGGTGTTTAAATGTAGGAGGGTTTCTGTGCGACCTTTCTTTAATTAGTTTGTGACCTGATTGCATATTATACTAGTTTCCAGTTGCTGCTGTGACAAATTAATACAAAGTTGGTGGCTTAAAACAACAGGAATCTGTTTGCTTCCAATTCTGGGGTCGACAATCTGAAATGGGTTTCACTGGGCTGAAATCAAGGTGTCCATGGGGTTGTACACCTCCTACAGGTTCTAGAGGAGAGCATGCTGTGGCTTGTGGCTCCTTCCGCATCTGCACAGCCTGTATGTGTGACTCGGCCCCTCTGCTTGCCTTGCCACCCCCATCCCCCACCCCCCACCCCACTCTGACCTTCCTGCCTCTGTCTCCTAAGGACTCTGTGATCCATGAGGCCCACCAGATAATCCAGGATAATTTCCCATCCCAAGATCTTTCTTTTCTCTCTAAAGATGTTATTTATTTATTCATGAGAGACACACAGATTGAGAGAGAGAGGCAGAGACACAGGCAGAGGGAGAAGCAGGCTCCACGCAGGGAGCCCAATGTGGGACTCGAACCTGGACCCTGGGATCACGCCCTGGGCTGAAGGCAGGCGCTCAATGGCTGAGCCATCCAGGTGCCCCCAAGATCTTTCATTAATCACATCTGCAACGTCCCTTTGGCCGTGTCAGGTAAGATATTTGCAGGCACTGAGGATTCGTGCTTGGATATCTTAGGGGGACATTATTCTGTCCGCTACACAGGTGCTCAACAAATGCGGACGGCGTGAGTGTTTTAAATCAGTAGAAATGGGCTTTTTGACACAGCGCACGGTGTAGTTATCCTGAGTGCTCCCTAAGCACCTGGAAAAGCTCCATGTTCTCCGTCCTCTGTTGGTTAGACTGACACGGTATATCCTCGGACCCAGCGTGTTCAAACCGTGGTTCCCATCTTCTATATTCTTACTGACTTTTGTCTACGTAACTGGTGTCGACAAAGGTGTGTTAGGATTTCTACACTGAGTGCGGATTTGTGAATTTTTTTGCTTGAAGTTCTGCCAATTTTTGGTTTATTTGTTTTGAGGCTTATTCTCTTACAAGATGAGAACATTACAGTATCGTTGTATCTTTCTTGTAAATTGAAACTTTTATCATCAAATCAGTGAACTTTCATCCATCTGGCCATGATTCTGCTTGTGTGTGTGTGTGTGTGTGTGTGTGTGTGTGTGTACCTTTCTCTTCTTCCCAGGGGCAAGGTAATGATGGGCAGGTTTCCTTCTTCATTGTGGATTTTTCCCCAGTTCACGCTTAGACCAAACATGTAGCTCTCCAGGTCCCAGCTTCAGGCGGAAGTCTTTATTTATTTATTTATTTATTTATTTATTTATTTATTTTTATTTTTATTTATTTTTAAATTTTTTTTATTGGAGTTCAATTTGCCAACATATAGCATAACACCCAGTGGTCATCCCATCAAGTGCCCCCCTCAGTGCCCGTCACCCAGTCACCCCCACCTCCCTTTCTACCACCCCTTGTTCGTTTCCCAGAGTTAGGAGGCTCTCATGTTCTGTCTCCCTCTCTGATATTTTCCACTCATTTTTTCTCCTTCCCCCTTTATTCTCTTTCACTATTTTTTATATTCCCCAAATGAATAAGACCATATAATGTTTGTCCTTCTCTGTCAGGCAGAAGTCTTATTGTAAGCTTCCTTTCTTGGCTTTGTCCCTGACCCCCAGCCCTAATGCAGCCATCAAAACAGAGATCCGAGACCGCCTGTTGTGTTAAGGTCCACTTCAGCCACAAGTAACATGGAAACCCAAACCACACTGGCTTAGTTAAGACAGAAGATTATTAGCGTCTTTCTCTCTAATGGCCAACAAACCTAAGGTGGTCGGTGCAGGGCTGAGGGGTCTTCTTTATGCTTCTGTCTGCATGGCTTGCATTTCCAGCGGCCTCACATTCCAGAATGGCTGCTGCAGTCCCAGGCATTGTGTACATATTCCAGTTATTGGGAAGGATAAAAGTGGCAAAGAACAGCATGCTGTCATTTTAAGGACACTTCCCTGGTGCTTCACTCAGTACTTCTGCTCACATTCTTGGGCCAGACTTAGCTACACAGTCACCCCAAGTTTCAGGGGAGCAGGGATCCAGAGAGAGAGCCATGCTGGGAAGTATAGTCTGTATTCTGTACGGTCACATGTGCAGCTGAAAAACTGAAGGTTCTATTATTAGGAAGGAGAGGGGGATGGCCTATGGGGGACCCCGGGGAACCTGCCACTGCAGGGTGTGGTGGATGTGCTGAGGGAAGCTGGCTCGAAGCTAGCTCCCTGCTCTCCAACTCCATGACCACTTTGGGTTTTGACCCCAAAAGATTCCTGTTTCCTTAACAGCTCAACAATGCACTTTCAAATACTTTAAGATACATTCAATCAAGCTTTATTCTTGTTTCCCCAGGAAGGATTTTAATGCCATTTAGTGTGCCGTGTTGGCGGTAAATGGGAGTCTCCCCAGGTGGACTTTTCTGGATAGCTTGCTGTTCCCCACCTGCCTCCGTTCTGTTCAGCTTCATTTCTGTTCACTCGTGCATTTGGCAAGCACATGTGCCTCTGGGTGTTGGTCCTAGTCAGGGTCAGGGTAGGCGGGGGCGGGGGGGGTACCCTCTCCTGGGTCACACGGGCCCACCTGGGTTGGGGAGGAGGAGGGGAGGCTGCTAGTGGAAGATCACGCAGTGGAACAGCCAGAAAAGCCCAAGAACAATTCTCCAGGCGGTGGCCTTGGTGGGGATGGTCTGGGGACACGTGTGGGGCACCCAGGCTGGATAGAAAGACCTGAGCTCCTTCGCATCATAGAATACGTTGCTCTTTATGAGCTGTGAGGCTCAGGTCTTTTTAGCCAGGGGGTAATACCTTTCAAACCCATTTGACTATGGATTGCATTTTTTTAAAAAAGATTTTATTTATTGATTGATGAGAGACACACAGAGAGAGGCAGAGACACAGGCAGAGGGAGAAGCAGGCTCCCTGCAGGGACCCTGATGTGGGACTCATCCCAGGACCCCAGGATCACGCCCTGACCTGAAGGCAGATGCTCAACCGCTGAGCCACCCAGGCGCCCCTGTGGATTGCATTTTAAAAAAAATTGAGTGATTATCTCTGTGGCCTTGAGACTCCCAGTGACTGTGATTCAAGCGTTGAAAGGGTCCCCTAGCATTCTGGCATCTTGCTCTGACTCCTTGCTCTTGGCTTTTCGCTGGGGCTGGGTGCTGCCCAACCTATAAGATTCATTTGCCCCCAGGGTAGAATTTTCCAGAGCACCTCTTTCCAGCAGCAGCTTTCCTTCGAAGGAGGGGGCATCTTCTGCACTTTCTCCAGAACAGGCCGCTGTGTCCCTTAGCTTTGGGATACCTCCTGGGGTTCTGTAGGACCTGCCCCCTCCGTGCCCTCCCCAGCCGGCCTTCTGCATGGTGCATGGCACAGGACATGGCAGTGTCACCAGGAAGGCAAGGGCAAAGCTGCTGGTGACGGCCCCACATGTGGCATTCACTGGCGCATGGCCAGTGTCTGCAGTCACACTGTCCATTAGATGTTCTGGGGACCCCTAGGGCTGTTGGGGTCCCTCCATTGCACTCCTGAACAAACGGAGTGGGGCCGGGGCTGCTGCTGCTCCTGCCGGTTGGCCACGCGTGAGTCACACACATCCTACCGCATTTTCCTTTGGAAGAGTGTCGAGCTTAGAGCCCAGGACCCCCGAGACCAGAATCAGTCTTCCTGCCACCTGCTCACTGACAGAACAGCCTGCCGATAGCTTCTGACTTTGGGGATTCTTAATTGACTGCGCAGCGCAGCTGCAGATCTGCACTTGGGAAGACGTGCTTTGCCATCCTCAAAACTGATCTCTTTGTGTTTCTGGTCTCATTATGTGTCTTCTGTTGACTTTTCACGAATGGAAAGAAACATTGCGTCCAGCGTTTAAACGTTTGGATATGAGGCCGATACTCCTTGCGTGCAGCTTACGGGGATGTGCTCAGAGCTGGAGCGGGGCTGCCCATGGTGGAGTGGAGAGGTCACCTGGAGGCACTCCTGTCCCTCCTCCCCGCTCAGCCCGTGCTGCTCGTCCTCCACGAAGCCCTCCGTGAACCACGCCTCCGGCCTTGGTGCCGAGCACTTCCTGGGCGCCTGGCGTTACAGAGGCGGGCGGGTGTCATCCTTAACGACAGCTCTGTGTGCCAAGGGTTCCTAGAGCCCCATCTCACAGACAGATTTGGGACTGGAAGGAGGATGTGACTTTTCCCTGAGTCAACCACATCACGGGTAGATGTGACATTTCCACGAAGTCTCTTTGGCTCTGCTCTGGGCCACCCTGTGTCACCTGGATTTTGGAGCAGATGGGATTTCAAGGCAGTGCAGGCTCAATTAGGGGTCAAGGCTCGAGCCTGCCACTCCTGGGTGCAGACAATAAGCCAGGCAGGAACTCGTGCTCCCGAGGCCAGCAGCCCAGGCCCTAATCCAGCCTGTAGGTGTCGGCCCTGCTCCAGGACGAGAGCTGACCATGTCCCTACCCTCCCCAAGCCCAGTGCACTTACCCTTCTCAGCTTCCCCTTTGGGCCACAGCCAGGTGGGAACTGGCCCCTCCAGGACAATCTGTCCTGTATCTGAAGGTGGCTCCCTTCTACTTTGGGGGTACTAAAGTGTCCTTTCCTGGGGCGCCCGGGGGGCTCAGTCAGTGAAGCATCTAAACTTTGGTTTTAGCTCAGGTCATGATTTTAGGGTTGTGAGATCGAGTCCTACACTGGGCTCTGAATCAGTGGGCAGTCGATTTGAGATTCTCTCTCTTCCTTTCCCTCTGTCTCTCCCCTGCTCGTGCATGTATATGCCCCCCCCCCACTCTCTCTCTCTCTCAAATAAATAAAATAAAATATCCTCTCTTCTATGCATTGGTGGTTGAGGGTAGTAGTTTTCTTTTACTAACATCCCTTGGGAAAATAAAAGGCTATAGCCTGGTGGACCCCACTTTGATATTCCTGTAAATCGTGATGGTTAGCCTGCGGAGGCTGGAAGCCTGGAAACAGGGCTCCTCCAGCCCTCCATGCCTGCAGGTGCACCTTCACCCTGACAGGCCACCGGTCACACCTGTGGGGACTGCCCATGCCAGCCTCTCCCCTGCTCCCCCTGGAGAAGTCTTCCACTTTCGGCTCAGCTGTTACCACCTCCAGAGAGCCTTTCTCATAGTGCCCTGCAGACTAGATGCTCCTCCTCTGGGCTCTACCCTACAATCTCTGTGGCTTCTTCTTCATATTGTTTCCCCACCTTGTCATCACGGGCTTTTCCTCTTCTATACTCTGAGCTTCTGGATCGCGGGGACCATGTCCTACTGTGTGTCCTTGTTCCAGCGGAGCATATGAATGACCAGTGTGGAGGGTTCAGGACCAGAGTAGCCCTGAGAATGGACCTAGGCTCCAGGGCATGGGCTGGGAGCTGGTTAAGTCACCCACTACCCTTGTCTACTTGGGACAAGCTTTGGGAGATAGATGGGGCCAAGCCAGCGTGAGGGGCTCTGCAGGTCACGCTCTTCCTGACCTTGTCTCTTATGCATCACTGGCTAGTGCCCCCCAGCAGCCTGTTTGAGCAGATGCCACCAGCTCTGAACACAAATGCTATCTGCCTCTCACTTTGTATTTTATTTTTGGCTAATGCAACTTGGCATCTTATTTTCCTTCATTATTTGGCAATTGTGCTCAAGGCGAACGGCTCCAGTAAATTTGTGACCATAATCATCTGCGGGCCTGTTTTTCAATCTGAGGCTGTGATTAGCCCACTAATGCCCTCTCCCTGGACAGCCTCCTCGGGGCCCCAGACTAATTATTGCTAGATGTGCTAAGTGAACTTCAGTGCTGGAGACTGTTCTGGAAATCTTTCCAGCTCTGAAATTGCAGAACATCAGATGTGTTCAGAAGATGCAGTTAGCTGTGGTTGGTGGGGATTGCTGGAGAAAGGGCCTCAGAGGTGAAGGACACTCCCCCACCCCGCCACCTCAGCCCGGCAAGCACATGTGTGTGTCTGTGTGGTGTGTGTGTCAGTCATATAGTGTGTGTGGTTTGGTGTGTATATGGCATGTGTGTATGCGTATGTGTAAGTGTGTGCAGTGTGTGTGTGTGGTGTGGTGTGTGTAGCAGTGTATCCAGTGCTTACTTTTCTCAGGTCGCCGATCCGTTGCTCCCATGAACTTGTGCAAGTGTTCAGAACCTAACGGACCCAGCATTACTGGTCTAACAGAGGCCCCCTGGGAAGAGAGGCTAAGTGTTGGGATGTGGTTGATGCTGGGATGGGTAAGGCCCCGGAAGAGAGCACCTGCCTGGTCCTGAGGGAGGAGTGTGGGGAGCAGGGAGGCAGGGAGGGGTATGAGCAGCCAGCCCCAGATGCACAGGTCTTGGTGCTGGGGGGTTTCAGGTGCAGTATTTTACTTCTGCTACCAGTGTTCATTAAAGGTTTCTAGCCATCCGCCCCCAGCCCCCGCCCCCCGCACCTGTGCACACACCTGGATGGAGAAACAGGGGTGATGAGCCCACTGGCACCCAGAATCCAGTGAGACACTCCGTGCAGCCCCCAGCAGCTATAAGGGCCCCCTGCAGGCAGCTGCTGGTGCCATGAAAAATTCCACGGGGCTGTCAGTTCTTTCCAAAGGACCAAGCATCTCGAGATAGAGACTGTGAGCTCCTGGGCATCTGTGTGGCACTTGCTGTGGCACCTGCCGTGGAACTAGTGCTCCCTGGCATTTGCTGGAGCATTGGATGAGGCCAGAAGCCCGAAGTCAGCAAATCCCAGAGGAACTTGGGCTTCAGAACTGTTGACCTGCATGGGTGGGGGTGGTGCCCTTGGCAGTCCTGGGACCTGCCTGCATGGACGTCCTGCTGTCCTGTCCCTTCGGAAATCCTACACGAGTGCCCCACTGTACCTGCCCAGGGGCATGCAGGACGCTTTCTCGCTTGCCCTCCATCATTCCCTGACCTCTGTTCACATACACGTTTGGATCAGAGATGCCGCCGCACTGCCCACCAGCGGCCCAGCAGAAGGCCAGCGCATGCACGGGGTCTCTCCAGGTGCCTGGGCAAAAATGTCAATAGTTAAAAAAAATGTTAAGAGGATAATAATACTTTACTGACACACAAACTGATGTGAATTCTGCTGGCGTGCATCCGCGAGGCTTCACCTGCATGTGCCACAGCCGTTTGTCTACGAGCTGCCCGTGGCTGCTCCTGGCTCCATGGCAGAGCAGAGCAGTTGGGACTAGGGCCCTGTGGCCTGCAGGCTCGGAGGTTGACTCCGGGCACCAGGCTCGGAGGTTGCTCTGAAAGGTTGGCAACCTTTCAGAGCAAGGTTGCCAAGCCTGGTGCCCGGAGGGGGCAAGGGAGGCGGGAGCAGGGGTCCCTGCTTGGCACAGGCTCTGAGCTCTGCTACTTTTTTTTTCTTTTTAAGACTTATTCATTTATTTGAGAACGAGAGAGAGAGAGAGAGAGAGAGAAGGAGGAGAGGGAGGGGCAGAGGGGGAGAGAGAATCTCAAGCAGACTCCCTGCTGAGCACAGAGCCCAATGCAGGGATTGATCCTAGGACCCTGAGATCACAACCCAAGCCAAAATCAAGAGTCAGACAGTTAATGAATTGAGCCTCCCAGGTGCCCTTGGGCTCTGCTCTTCGTTTTGTTCTTCATTTGTCACTTCGGGAGCACATGCAGAACAGAAGGGGACGTGGGAATGGGATGTGCTTAGCTTTGCACTGGCGTTTGGAAGAGCCTAGGTGTGGGGGAGCATGGGGTGCCGCGCCAGAGGGCTGCCAGGCTGCTGTCCAGAGCCCAGCAGAAACCTGGCTGGAGGAGGAGCAGTGGCTGGATTCTTGGAGTTTTGTTATAATACCATGAGGTCACCCAGACAGGACAGAACAGGGACCCAGGATGGTTTCGTAGGAGTCTTAGGGTGAGGGTGGGTGGCTCCAGCCTGGGAGGGAGGAGAGGGCGTGGAGACAGGGATGGGGCAGTTCTCGCAGGCAGGGGTGAGACACCCCTCCTCCTGCACGTCCCTAGTGCCCCAAAGTGATGTCTTCCTGCTGCCCTGTCCTCCATCCGAGGCCAGTGTGGGGACAGGGGGAGCGGGCTGGCCCATGTCCATCTCCCCACAGACAGACCTCTGTCGGAGCCTCTCAGCGTCCCCAGCAGGTGCAGGCAGGTGGGGAGGAGGTTGTCATCTGCAGCCCATGGGAGCTCCTAAGAGCCAGGCCTGCTGTGCTGTCCTCGTGCCCCGCTCCTTCCCTCCTGTGACCGGGCGGAGTATTCAGGTCCTTGCAGGACCCGCCTGCCACCGGCCCACACCTCAATTCTCCATCAAGGGCCTGGTGTGCTGGAAGAAAGCTCAATCAGTAATAACCCTTCACATCGCTACAGCGATTTCCAATTTGCCATGTACTTTCACATCCATTATACCATTTAATCCCGCCCCATGGGTAGCTGCCGGGACGAGGGAGATAATACAAGCTAAGCTCTGGTACAGGGCCTGCCCCACAGCAGGCACCTGCAAAAAACATAGTTATAACTCTAGGGCTGGGGAGAGGGAGGGGAGGGAAGGAAGGAGGAAGAGAAGGGGGGGCGGGTAGCTGTTCTCCAAGCTGGGCTAGGACTGAGGCCAGCAGCAGGGCTCTCAGGCCAGTGTTCCCTCTGCCTGAAGGCAGGGCTCGTCCTCCGCACCCCTCCCTCCTGGAGAGGAGCCACAGGGTCCATCAGCCAGGAGGACTGGTCCTGGGGTCAGCCAGGCCTGGAGACACTGAGGTCACTGCACTCTGAGGGGGAGCCTAGCATTCTGGGCAGAGTAGAGCGTTTGCCGAATGAATGAACAAGCACTAGGGATCCTAGACATGGTCAGCTGCCTGAAAAATAGATCTTTATTCCATGTGAAGGATTAGAATGTATTAATTGATGCCTCATCTCTGCACACAGACACACACGTACACAATGCAAAGGGACTTCTAAGATGACCTAAATAACCCGATGAATAAGAGCAGAAAGGATGAGGACAAAAGAGACAGTGGACAGCTGCTCGATGGGGCTACTGAGTCTACTTCTGTGCTGTCTCTTGGAGGCAATGTGTTCCCACTCACAGGAGGGTGGGGCATCACATCCACCAACTAAGGGACAGGCTAGCCCCAATATACATATAACTCTGAGGTTAGCCTCAGAGAAGGGGGCCCACTACAGACCAGAGGAGTGCGTGCATCCCACACAATTTGCCAGATATGACCCTTAGGAAGATTGCTTGTGGAAATACCTGGAAAATGGGAGCCCCTCCAATTCCACACCCATTCCTTGATTTCTGAGTGCAAACTGCTGCTCAGCGCCCAGATGTGAGTTCCTGGATGGTGGGTGTGGACCCTGCCATCCTTAAACTTGCAATCCATCCACCCATTCAACCAGTCTTCCCTTTCTCCATCCATCCATCCATCCATCCATCCATCCATCCATTCATCCATCCACCACCCACTGAGCCCTCTCTCCATCCATCCATCCATCCATCCATCCATCCATGTATCCATCATCCATCCAATCTATCCGTCCATCTCTCTATCATCCATCATGTATACGTCCAGCCACCCATCCATTCATGCGTCCATCATCTATCCATCCATGTATCCATCTATCCATCATCCATCCATGTATTATCTATCCATCCATCCATCCTCCCCCCCATTTGATACTGATTTATCAGAGATTTATCTGACATTGCTATAGGCTCTGGAGATATAGCAGTGAGCAAGAGAGACAAATACTCACCATGTGGGGCTTCAAATCAGGGCCATTACACACCATTGGGCAGGTTGTGCACTGCATAAGGACACTTAACTGTGAGTGAATGGGGCTGAAATCTACTTTCCAGGCTATGAATTCTGAAGCGGCTGCCTTGGCCTACAAAAAGGGGAATCTTTTTCCTGATATAAAAAGGCCAATCATTCCTCAAGAAACATGCCTGGGGACACTTCCACCTTTTAAAATGTGCCTAAAGTCCTTGGTCAGGCAACAGCAGCCCTATTGCATCCTGGGCAATCTCAGAGGGCAATCTCTGCCTCCTAACATATTGATGAAGTGTCCTCATGCCCCCTAATGTTGCTTTTCCAGTACCTGAAATGGTTTTCTCCTAAGATAACATTCCCTAAACCAACTCATTCATCTTTCAAGAACACCTCTTCCAGGAAGTTCTTCTTAACTATCCTAGGGAGGCTCAATGACTACTCTGAGCCGCTACAGATCCAAAGAATTATCCCCCATCATGGTGCTTACAACTCATTGTAGGGAACGAAGGGCCACTGCTGGCCTCAGGGCTGGCCAGAGGTGAGCAGCTGGCCTGTATCATCTACTCCAGTTGTTCAAGTCTTCCACAAGGTTGCCAGATTGAGAAAAAAATAATAATAAAAAAAATAAAAACAAAAAACAAAATACACTTAGTTAAATTTAAATTTCATATAAACAAATTATTTTTAGCATATCACAAATATTGCATACTTTTGGCAAAAATGTGCAACATTGGGGAAATACTTATACTAAAATCTTACTTATTTACCAGAAATTCAAATGTAAACAGGCATCCTGTGTTTTCTGTCAGCCTTCACTTAGCTGGACTCCAGCCTCTTGGAGCAGGCCTCCAGAATGAGGTCCAATGTGTATAATGACCCCAGGACCACTGTAGCTGAAGCCACGTCACTGCCCCATGATGACAGCCCCAGCTAGAGAACAGCCTTCATCCGGAGGCTTCCTTGACTCTCCCCGTCCAGGCTGGGTCAGATGCCTCCTCTGAATGCTCCCATGAACACCTTCTTGCACACCACAGGTACGCACACACACATGCACACACAGCCCATGTCCCTGGCTGTCCCTCCATCCCAGCGGGGCTGCCCTATGTGCTGTTCATCACCCTCCACACCATGAACCCCAGCAAGGCTCCTGTTTGGGCCAGGTCCTGAGGAAGCCCCATCTCTGGATGTTGGTTAGGTCCCACCAGGCCAAGAAATGAGTTTGAAAAAGTGGCTTCAGCCCTGGATAGATTTTTTTCCTGCCTAATTATAAAATCCATTGCAATAGAAATCACAAAACAGAACAACTTGGCTATTATAGGGACATGCTTTATACTCATAACTTAAAGAGCTTGTTTTAAAAACTGACTGTAAAACCACTTAATTACTTGGTTTTAAAGCCAGCCATGTGGAAATTATGTCTCCTCGATGTACATTTTGGAGGTGATTTCTGGCAAAGAGAACTCTACGGTGCTGCGTATTTGTGCCAGGCTCCCTGGAGTTGCCTTCCATGTACACAGCCCCGTGTGCAACCTGAGCTGCTCTCTGAGCCTAGCCAAGTCCCAGTGGGTAGAAACTGGATACACCTAAAGGTGAGGATCCCAGGGCCCAGCAATAGAGACCTTGTGGTGCCTGCCAGGCAGCTCAGAAGAGAGGCCAGGACCAAGTTCTGAATATTTTGATACAAATCTTATTGTCTTTCTACCATTGTCTACCTGCAATCCATCTATCCAATCACCCACCCAAGTGCCAGTTATCTGTATATTTAGCTGTCTATTGATTGCCCCATACATAAGTGTACCTGCCTACCATCCCATATATCCATCCATCCATACATACATATATCCGTCCATCCATCCATATATTAATCCATCCATCTATCCATCCATCCATCCATCCATCCATCCATCCATCCATCCATCCATCTATTGTTCCATTCAACAAGCCTTATAGAGCTCCTTATATGCCAAGTTCCTGAGCAAGCAGGGAGGTGGGGTAGGAATAGAAGACCTTCCCTGACTTCAAGGACCTCACAACCTAGTTAGATCACAAACCACTCTCCTGAAGAGAATAAATTCTAAAGTGGAGGTGTATATAAGCTTCAGTGGAGCTACAATGGGGGCTTGGTCACCGTGACGGAGCAGAGAGTGTTTCACAGAAGAGGAGATATTGGGTTGGTCTTTGAAAGATGTACAAGTATTGAGCAAGTATAAGAGGGAAGGATATTCCAAGCAATACTTCTCGTGTTGAAGTTCAAGTTCAAGAACCTTGAACTCAAAATCTGGCCCCAACCTCCCTGGCTGTGTTTCTGGGGATGAGTCTTTTGAAGTCAGTTTCCTCACCTGTAAGAGGGGGAGAATCATGCTTATTCTATGTCACCCACTGTCCTTCTGCTCTGCCTCACCTCAGCTCAGACTTCCCCTCTGGGGTTCACAGCCATGAGGATGGGATGTTCCCCAATCCCCCAGGTCTCCCCTGTCTTCATGACCCTACCCAGACCCATGGCTTCACATACCACAGACACACCCCAGTTAACTTACCAGCCCTGCTGTCTCCCTCAACTCCACAGTCGGGTCTCCTGCTGTCCCTGTGACACCTTGATGTCAGTACCAATGGGCATCTCAGATGCATTATGCTGCACTCAGAACTTTCCAAAGAGAGGCACCACCCCGAGTCAGGCTGAAAGCCTAGGGTCACTCTTGACCCCACATCAAGTGCATCAACAAGTTCTGTGCTGCTGTGTCCCATCCACACCACCTTTGTATCTGATCAGCACCCTGGTCCAGCCACTCCACATCTCTATGCCGTTCCAGCAGGTGCTTCTCTTAAAATAGCCTGGAAGCCTTCTGGCCAGCAAAACATCACTTGGACTGGCCACCTCGTTGGTCCCTGCCCAGGGACAGGGGGAAAGTCTCCTACAGGGAGGGCCTCCTGTCCTGGCATCAGTTAGGCATCCGGGGTCCCCTTGGCTCTTAGGAGCTGTGGACTGTGGAGAGGTGACTCTGTCCTTGGACACTAGCATCCCTGACAGTAGAGTCAGGTGTTTGGACCAGGTAATAGCCTTCCCTGCTCTATGTCCTGATGGTGAACCATCTGGTGCTGTTTCCCTGCCTGCTCTCCTAAGGGTGGGGTGGGGAGGCTCTGCCAAGAACAAGTGTTGGGCTGCTACTCATATCTCATAATGCACTTGTGGAAGGGGCTGCTTTTAGGAATGTACTTGTGTGTGTGCATCTGTGTGTACATGTGTGATTTAAAGCACATCGGGATATTTCACCATGAGAGTGGTCCTGGCATAGGTTTTGTCAGCTCTCCCCCCACCGTCTCCATACACTCAACTTCCTTCCACTTTGGAAGCAGAGCTGCACCTATAGGAGTCTCTCGCCAGGTCCTGCCCCTCTTCCTCCTCTTCTGTGTGCCGGGCTGAGGACCACTGGTCATTTCTCAACCATGTACCTCTTTTGCTGCTGAAGGTGTTGATCCTGCTGGAGGAGAACAATACAGGGTCAACTGCTTGCCCAGATCAGCCCCCTCGCACATCATTATTCATTGTTTTCCTTGGTCTTAAAAATATGAGACACATGGCCTTGGCTTTTGCTGAAAACAGAGTTTTGCTCTATTACATGACATGGCTCATTGCGTGGCTGCTGATCTCCAGTGGACCCAGGTGTTCACGGTGGATCCTCATCCATTCCCATAGCACACACCCTGGACTCCTCCTTGCCATGTACCAGACCCTGGGGACACAGAGTGGCTAAGACCTCCAAAGCCCTTGCTCTTTAGGAGCTTCCTGCTACCTGGGGAGATGACTGCTTTGAGAAAATGAATCAGCCTTAGGTTATGTTCCCCAGAAGCAGAGCCTGAGGCAGGGATTTAGTACAGCTGATGCCCTGAGGATAAACACTCAGGAGGGACCTGAGTGAGGGGAGAAGCAGCCGAGGAAAGACCCAGGCCTGATCTGCAGCAAGATCAGGAGCACAAACCAGAGTTGCCCCCTTTGGGGCAAGGAGGCCAGCTTTCAACTGCCTCCCCCACCCTTCATCGAACACTGTCTGTGGACCAGGGGAGCATATAACTTCCCAGGTGAGGGGTTCCTCAGCCAAGATCAATTTTCTTGGAAGGGGTCAGCTGTGAGATTGCTGACAATGTTGCTGGCCGACATTGACAGTACCAGGGTTGGTACTCACTGTAGTGTCAGCCACGAGGCAAGGCATCTACCAGGCAGGCATCTGTTACAGGTGCTTGATGCTGTTGACAAAGCTGGGCTTGTGTTGGTTTCTGTAGGTTGGCCTGCAGATTGACAGGGGAGGTATTATTTGCTCTCTTCTTACAGATTACAACCTGAAAGTGCAGGCCTGGGGGACAGTAAGTAGAAAGACCAGGATGAGGGGCCTGCAGCAGGGGTCTCTTCCCCACCGTTTTGCAGCCATTTCCCACTTGGGCAGGCAGGCAGGTCAGTTGGCTCTGCTTTCCTGCTTCTGCTTCTCGGGCAAGGGGATTGCTCCCGGGGAATCCAGCCTGCCCTGAGGGGCCCACCTCCAGCCCATCCCTCTCTTGTCTGCCTGTTTGCCACCCCTGTAGTTAATTCACCACCAAGAGGCAGTGGCTGGCAGAGAAGTGGTGACTGGCTATGAATAAGATGGAGACACAGATCGAGGTCCCATCCAGCTCTGGCTGCATGAGGAGGGGGCTCCCAGGTCCTTGGTAAACCTCAGGCACCTCCCCTATCAGGTGGGGCTCTGGGCAGCGTGGTCAGGCCTGGAGCGCTGGAGGGGTGTGGGCAGAGCCAGCCTGTGGGCTGTAGTTGGTTAAGAGGAGCAATAGAAGTAGAGGGATTCTCTTTGGGTTTCCAGAAGCCTTTCTTTGATACTCTTACCTCTCGTTTGCAAAATGCAGGGAGTGTGTTGTGTGTGTGTGTGTTTGTGTGTGTGTGTATGTCAAGGGAGTGGCAATTGTATAAAAACAAGGGAATTCAAATTTTTTTAACATCAAATCCTTTTGCCAAACAAAATCTTATATAGAAACCCAATCAATAAACCAGATCAAAGAAAGACTGCTCTAGAGTCACCAGCTCGGCCTCCTAGGAGCTGATGGATCTCTGGGCAACGTACTCACCTCTCAGGAAAGTGGGGATAACAACCACAGAACACACACAAAGCACTCAAAGCAGTGTCTGCCCTCAGTGAGTGACCCCCCCACCCCTGTGAATGGTATTCCTATTACTATTATCTCTGCTTTCATTGTTGTTAAGGCCACCGTCACTGTCATTACCATGATGACCGCCTGGCTTGGTGACTTCTACACACTGTCACATCTGCACACTGTCACAGCAGTCTATATATTATTAATCAGTAAATCAGGGACAGTGTGGGATTTTAATGGCACTTTGGTCTGAGTAGGGCCTAGAAATACCCACATCCTGCCCCAAGGTGCAGCCCCTCACCCAGATTGGCTCCTAAGGGGGACAGAGCAGCCATCAAGAAAAGCCAGGGGCCTCCTCCTATCACCCACCTCAACCTGAGGCTTGGTAGAAGAGAGAAGCCATAGAGGGGATCAAGGAGGGTGGATGGTGCCCCGCTCCTTCTCTAAGGGTGGGATCAGGCTCCCAGGACCACTGAACTGACTCAGGGTCACACTGCTGTACCTGCATGGCCAGAAGTCAGCAGAGGTCTGCTGGATTCCAAACCTCTTTTTTTTCTGTGCTTTGCAGGGTTGAGCTTGTTATAAAGAAAAATACTCATGCTGTCAGTGAGGTAGGGAGCCTGTCATCACTGGAGGTATCCAAGTGAGGGGGTAGGGACACTGTCATAGCAATTCTAGCATCAGAAAGTGTGCTGGTCCGGCTGGCACCACAGCCAGCTGAGGCTCCGCAACTTGGTCTGCCACCTATTTCTGGGTGGCACCATGTTGAGTGACAGGAGGAGGCTGGACCTCCCAGCTTCACCTCCCTACCCTTCACCTTCTTCTTGGTCTGTCTGTGCCTGTGGGAGGGGGGATGGACAGGCCTCCACCCTGAATGCTATGGGGGTAGGGTCCTGGGATCCTGTATGCTGGGCCTTTGTCCATATTTCTCCATCTGGAAACATCGATGCTGATGGTGTGGAAAACCAGAGCCTTGGTTCACATCGGTTTCCACGTGATGGCCGGGAGCCTTCGGGAAATCTCCTCCTCCAGAGCTCTTTCCCCAAGAACTTTAATTAAATCATCATTCATTTGTGGTGGAAGGATGAGAAGGCCTTGACAGAGGAGAGTACTCATCTCTCTCATTATCGCTGTGTGTTTGTTCAGTTCACCCACCGCTTAGGAGGCATCTATTCTGACTGCAGGGCCACTCCCTGACCCTAAGGAAGCCACAGGACTCACTGGCGATTGATGGCACATGACTAAGAGGACAGAGGAAGAGATGGAAGATGACACTGTCCTTCCCCGGGGACACCAAGTCCCCACCTCTGATTATCAGTGATGCCCAGGGACACCAGTCCTCACCTTTGATGATCAGTGATGCCTGGGGACACCAGTCCCCACCTGGATGATCAGTGATGCCCGGGACACCAGTCCCCACCTTGATGATCAGTGATGCCCGGGGACACCAGTCCTCACCTTTGATGATCAGTGATGCCTGGGGACAGCAGTCCCCACCTGGATGATCAGTGATGCCCAGGACACTAGTCCCCACCTTGATGATCAGTGATGCCTGGGGACACCAGAGCCACCTCTGATGATCAGTGATGCCCAGGGACACCAGTCCCCACCTTGATGATCAGTGATGCCCAGGACACTAGTCCCCACCTTGATGATCAGTGATGCCCGGGGACACCAGTCCTTACCTTGAAGATCAGTGATGCCCGGGGACACCAGTCCTCACCTTGATGATCAGTGATGCCCGGGGACACTAGTCCTCACCTTTGATGATCAGTGATGCCCAGGACACTAGTCCCCACCTTGATGATCAGTGATGCCTGTGTGTGGTTACTGCCCTCTCTGGGGCACTCTTGCTTCATCCATCAACAGGGGTAGTGATAGTAACTACCTCATGAGAGGGTTGTCTGACTATATAGAGAGCATTCAGTGTGCTGCCTGGTATATAGTAAGTGCTCAATAAATGCTATGTACAATCATGCTATGACCGATGGCAGTTATCTACTCTACGTAACGCAGAAGTGTCTCAATCTGGTGAGCTATGATTCAAGGTGATGTTGGCCGTGAGTCCTTGCCGGGGCTTGGCCAGGTGAGGGTTTGGGTTCCTTGCCCAGATGAGACTTTTCAGCTCCATCCATCCTTGACTCTGAACACAGGATATCAACAGTCCACACATTGGTGTCCATGGTCTTGACCACCTGCTGTAGACATGGGTTCATGTCAGACATTCAACTCCAGGGAAGGTGACAAGAGGGGCCCCTGGTTGATTCCAGGGTGACGTTTTCACCCACCTACCAATGCTGGCATTAATATCTTGGTCTCTGTTCTCAAATGTTTGAAGAGAAAGCCTTCAGAGAGCCCACAGTCACTTCTGAAAGCTATCTTTACCCAGGAGGCTGCCGGGTCACCGCAGAAGAGGCGTAGCATACGTCCTCTCGCTTGCTGCTGTTCAATTAGGGGGCAGATGAATGAACAAATTGTTCACAGATCTAATCATATGTAGTTAATACAGCCGTCCTGATAAAAGACAATCTTCCAGAACCAGTCACTCCAGAGAATTAGCCGTCCGCCACTCTCTGCCCAAGCAAGCAGGCTTTTAGCTTTGTCTGCAAAATATCTTCAGACAGCCAAACAAAACACAATTAAACCGTGTTCACGCCAAAGCCTCGGCGTAAGCCCCTTTAGAGAACAGAGATCATCAATAATTATGGGGGAGGGGGAGCGGGGGCCTCTCATTCCACAAATGCTGCGGACGAGATTACGAATAAATCAAGGCCATAAAATAGTGGTGATGAGCTATTTTTTTGTGGCCTGAAATATGTTTGCCTTATCTGGTTACTATCGATCAGACACAAGATATTCAAGTCAGCCTCTGGCCAAAGGGAAAAGGGTCTGCCTCTCTGTTAAATTTACAAATGTTCTCGGGCAGGTTTCCTGGCATTTGAGTGATTGTCAGGCCAGTAATTAAAACCGAACCAGCCCTTTCCTGACAATCCATTCCATAATTGTGTTTGCCTGGATGTGTTGGATGCCCGTCAGTTCGAGTGTTGACATGACGGCAGGTTGCGGCCGTTAGCGGCAGACAGGGTGGGGCCTCGCGCCAGTGCCACAGCTCTCGGGCTGTGTGGGCCTGAGCAGGTCATTTCCCCATCTTTGCTTCTGGGTTTTGTCTATAAAATAGAGACAAAGACATCTCCCATGTTGTCGCTGTTGTGACAAAAACACGAGAACCCAGGTACAGGTGCCAGATGCAGGGATCCTGTGGGGTCTTAGCAAAACCCCTGGGTGCTGATAGGTAAGGGCTGAGAAGTCTCAAGGCTTGAGCAGCAGCCAGCCACACAAGGTTTCTGAAGAGACAGTAGCTGAAGTGAAGGCATGGCATGGGTTGGCACGAGAAGAAGGACCTTGTATCCGGTGGAATTGTTCCAGATACTTCTGCTGGTCAGGGCTGGTCCAGAAGCACCTGTGCCATCTGAGCAGGGACTTAGAGGCTGACAGGGTCAGAAGGCTCACCTGCAGGAGGTGAGAGTGCAGGAACCTGCTGGCCACATCTCAGCTGCCTGCTGCAGCCAGGTGGACACCTGCCACCCTGCACCCGTCCCTTGTCCCCGTCAGCGCCACTCTTCAGTAGAATCTAAGGAAGGCTGGAGGAAGTCTCTTGCTTCTGACTCCTGGGCCAGGGTAGGAGGTGCTCAGAAGGGCTGAGAACAGCACCCAAACGCAGCACACACACACCTCCCTCCCACCCTCCTTGCCTCATCTGTTAAATATTTGCCAGAAATGAGACTTCAGTATATTTGCTCAAGAATGTTCAGCACCTATTGGCCGAGCACCTGCCATGTGGCAGGTGGGGGCTTGAGATGCATCGATGAGCAAGACAGACATGTTCCTGACAGTGTGGTCTGGTGGGGACAGTGGACAATAACGGGGGAGGGGAGATACAGAATGTGAAGGGAGGGCCTGGGGACGGGAGCTGGGGTCTCACGGGCACGGAGTGTCAGTTGGGGAGAACGGAAGAGCTCCAGGACCTATGGCGGTGGTGGCTGCCAGACACCCTGACTGTGTCTAGTGCCACTGAACTGTATGCTCATGGGGTTAAGATGGTAAGTTTTGTGTTACGTGTATTTGCCACGGTTAAAAAAAATAACAACATAACTGGATGTTTTCAGAGAGTGTTAGTAATTATTTTTATGATCATAGAGAACATTGGCGTTAGGGCCTATTAGGTGTGTGCTCAGGAAGGGCCCCCCACCCCCCAGAAGGTGGTCTCTGAACTGAGCTGCTGCCCTGTGGTCAGGAACATGCCCTCCAGAACGGGCAGGAAGGGCAGGAAGGGCCTGGGGCCAGTAGGGCTGAGGGAGGGAAGAGTGGGGGTCTGGGCCTTGCTGCACACCCACGGGAGGGGGGCAGGTGGAGGTGGGCCAGGACTGGGGAGGGGTCTCCCCCCGGTTGGCCTCTCCTGCTGCCCCAGCCCCCACTCCTCATGGGCTCCTCTGCAGGGCTCTCCATCCTCACCCCAGCTCAGTACTTCTGTCATTCCCATGATCCCCAGGTGGGCTTCTCTACTCCCAGGACCTGTAGCCCATATGACTCCAAACACCTGCCTCCAGGGCAGATTTGCAGAGAGCTGAGCTCAACCCAGATGTCCAGCCCCTGAGCCCCTTCCTCCACCAGATGTCCCTCAGGAGCTGCCAGCCCAATGGGAGTCTCCAGCGGGCCACACCTCCACCTGCCCTAAGCCAGCTCTTCCTCCCGTGCCCTCCTCGCCATCAGCAGGGCCAGAAGCTTGGGCCACTTTTCACATTTCCCCATTCTGTTCATTCCGCACCGACCCCGCTGAACTCCCAGCTCTGAGTGTGCTGGAATCTGCGCTCTCCTCTGCAGCACCCGATGATCTCACCCGATGACCTCCCTGGCCTCCACGCCAGCCTCCCGGCTGCCCCAGGCCTCAGCCCTCACTGCAGTGGGAGGGAGAGAGGATGGCCAAGGGCATCTGGGCAAAGTGGGAAGCATTCTAAAGCTGCGTGTGAGGGTGACACAGGAGTTTGGGGGGCCGGGGGTGGTCCAGGTCGGCGGGTGCTCCGGCCATGTGACGGTGAGGTCAGCAGGGTGAGCTCATGGGACAGTGTCGTGAATGCTATACCCAGGAGGGACCCTGAGGGGTTTCCAGCAGGGACATGATATTGCAGGCTTGCATTTGCGTAAATTCAGACTTTTCCGTGACTTTTCCGATAATAGATATTTCTGGTTTAAGAAAGCACAGAAATAATGATGAGCCCTTGGGTATTTCTCCAACACTTTCAAATATTGTACCTAATTTGGGATCTCGGCACAGAAAGATTGCCGGCTCCCATTTAAGGTTGAGGAGGGTGACTAGCCCAAGGTCACAGAACACAAAGATGGCAGAGCCACCGCACAGTCAGACTCTGTATCCCGTGACCCCTTTTGTGCTCGGGGTCACCCACACCAAAACCATCGTACGGAGTGATTTGCTCCGAGGACTCTGGGTAGCTGATCAGAGTGTGTGCTGAGTATCCCAGCAGGAAGCATCCATCCACAAGAGTGAAGTGCCGGGTGGGAGAGTTATTTTTGCTCATCATGACTCACACGGGCGTGTAGAAGATGCTCTGCACAGCTTCTAATTTAAGACCTGAGGGTGGATGCCTCTGTATTTGTTTGTCTCCACTGTCTGCCTCTCCTGGCGTCAAAGCCAAGTTTTCTGTGTTCCCCAGCTGGGCACATCTGTCCGGCCGGGAATAGATTGGACGATTGGGGTTTAAATAGGTAAACTGCCGATGTCACCGGTCCAGGGCACTGGGCTGGGGACCCTTTTGGGGACAAACTTGGTGAAGGGCAGACCCAAATTAAAAAGTCTCTCCTCACTGGAGTTCTGAATGGAAACCTGAGATCTGTTGCACAAACGGAGCTCTCGCGGAGGCGAGAAACAGTTTCTGGATGCTGTTCGTTTCTCTCTGTCAACTCGGAGCTCTGAGAGCCGTGATTTTCATGAGTGCCGCTGTGAGGCAGGTTGGGAGGTTGGCACCACCTTTTGGAGGAGACGGGTTGGAAGCCCTGCAGCGGGAAGCCATGGACCAGGGAAGGCGACCTGGCAGCCTGAGTGGGGAGCAGAGTGGGGGCACCTGCGGTTCCCACAGGTGGGGGTGGCTCATGTGGGCAGGTCCAAGCAGGAGTCCAGGTGGGACTCGAGCCAGCAGGCCTGGAGATGCAGGCTCGTGTTGAAGGGTCAGAGGAGGGTGTCTGGATCCCCTCAGTTCAGACAGTCTCCTGGCCTGGTGGAAAGGGAGACGGGAGTCCCACGTCAGGATGGCACAGTCTGCCCTGTCTCCCTGGAGCATCTTTCTGTGAAGGGTCCACTCTGACCCATCCCCACCGGGAGCCAATAGTGCATCTCCTGTAGAAATTTCCAGAAAGTCTCTCATCTACTCCAGTCCGGCCTAGGGGGTCACCATTAAATGCCTTCTGCTACCTTCTGTGAGCTCTCCAGCAGGGGTCTTGTGGGACTTGTTTCATTCCCGGGGCCTGATGTGCCTCTGAATGACCCAGTTATGCTTCGTAAGAATAAGACCAGGACTGTGGGCCAAAGGGAAGAGGGAAAGGGATGTTGAGGGACAGGAAGCCTCCCTGCCCCTCCCTGCCTTACTCTGCCTCTTTGCATGGCCAGAGATCCATCCCCAAAACTCTGGACTGACCTGCAGACTTCTGGAAGCCACTCCTAGTAGTCCTCGAAGGTGGGAAGGTCTCCCTTGACCCTGCCAAGTGCACTTCCTCAGGAACCCTCATGTTTGCTGTTGCTTCCTGGGCAGAGGTGGTCCCATCACTGGCCGTGATACGTGCTAGCCCAGTAGGTGGGTGATGTTGGGGGAGAAGAGGCTGTGGACGACGGTGGGCAGTGTGAAATTCCACAAGACGCTTGGCCTCTTTGGCCGTGCCCCAGCCCATGCCCCAGAGAGAGGGAAGGGGGTCATTCCCCTGGGGGCAGCTTCTCCACCCTCTGCCCATGTCTGTCCTGGGGTCTCACAGTGCAGGGGGCCATAGGCTTCCCATCCTTCCCACTGCCACCTGTGACCTGCCTCAACAATGAGACCCTGACTCACAATGGTGCTTGGTGAACTTCTTTTAAAAAAAATGCTACGACGGTAAACTGAGTTGCCCTGTGTGGCATGCTCTGGGCATGCTCACCGTGTCCCAGAGACCGTGCATAGTCTGCTACATGCTTTGTGTGTTGGCTCTTCTGGCCGCCTCTGCAGCGGGGATTCCTCTCTCTATTTATAGAGGAGGAAACGGCAGCTCAGAAAGGTGAAGTAACTTTCCTAAGGCTGCACAGCTCACAGCTCAGGACGGCAGCTGAGGCTGAAGCCCAGCTCCACGTGCCTCCAGAGTCCGCACTGTCCCTTGACCCCCATACTTGTGGCCTCCCCGGATTCCTAGGGCTGTCACCTCTATTCTCTCCTGCAGAGCATCGTCAGAGTGGCTATGAGTGGGGCCGTGAGCCATGGAATCCTGGAGAAGGGGCCTGACACGGGATGTGTGTGGGTTGTCACTCAGGGGTGGGGGAGCAGAGGCAGGCTCGGCCAGCGTGCTCAGAGGCACACAGCCAGTGGACTCAGAGCTGAGAAGCAGCGGGACCAATGGCCCGCAGCGGGACCAATGGCCCAGCAGGTGTCCAGCTGCGGGGAGCTCAGAGCTCACCAGGGACAATGAGAAAGGGCAGATTCCGCCCCAGCAGGTCTGGATGGGGCGAAGCCAGGGCACTGCCAGCAAGCTCCAGTGATGCTGGGGCTGTGGATCCCAGAGTTTATTAGTGGGGTAGCTTTGGGATAATAGGGGGGCCAGCTTCAGGAGTGTGGGACCCGGACCTAGTGCTTGGTGTAAAACTTACCTGCTGCCCTCTTAAAATTCTTAATTTTCTTTGAACAAGGAGGCCTGAATGGGGAGCAGCACAGGTTATGTAGCCAGTCCTGGGCCCCACACTAAGATGGGCTGGCTGCTGGTCCTCTGCACCTGTCCTGTATTTCTCTCTAACATGTGGCCTCCAATTTCAAAACACCCAGCCTCATGGGCCCCCGGAACCCAGTGCAGGTACCATATGCTGGCCCGGAATAGTAAGCAGTAAAAATACACTGTTGGAAATAGTTTGGTTCCCAATTTGGAAGAACAATCTGCCAGCCTCTGCTCTGCACGATGCTAATTGATTTGTTTTCTTTGCTCCAGTAATCCTTTCCTTGTCAGCACTTTTTCTTCCCCCATCTTTCCTGGCTTACTTGTCCCACTCTGAGGCCCAAAATAGCCCCCGATCCAGATTGCTCGGCCCCCGGCCAGAACTACTTCCTCGGTTCTCATTTCTGCACCAAGGGCTGTGACGGAGAGGCGACCCCATACCTGGAGCTCTAGTTCTGTGTGGGAGTACTACCAACACCTGTTTCCTGGGAACGTGGTGC
Source organism: Canis lupus familiaris (assembly GCF_011100685.1). Taxonomy (NCBI): domain Eukaryota; kingdom Metazoa; phylum Chordata; class Mammalia; order Carnivora; family Canidae; genus Canis; species Canis lupus. The sequence goes on from NC_049224.1 coordinate 60,120,269, forward strand.
CCCCTCAGGTGCCAGGGCCTGGGCTCTGGGCTGGAGGCATGGCAGTGACAAAGGCACAGGCTTTGCCTAGTCAGAAAGGCAGGCTCACCAAGGGAACACTGAGAATATTTGGCTGGAGCAAATGAATGCACAAGATGCTGGAGGAAGGGGCAGAGGAGGGATTAGAATAGGCCTGTTGGGAGGTTCGTATCACAGAGGGCTTCCTGAAAGAGGTGATGTTTGAAATGAGCTGCAGTGGATGAGGACGTATTTGACAAGCAGATAAAAAGGGGAAGGGCATCCCATCGTACAACCAAGCTAAACTCATGCTGGGGGCACCTGCAAAATTAAATGAAAAATTTTCAGCTTTGTTGAAGCTGCCCAGAATTGGGGGCTCAGAAAAATTCAAAGAAGCTATTTTAATTTTATCATATGTCGACTTTGTGTTATTTTGATATTGTAAGATCTGATTCTGAATGATCTGTGACGAGGTTAGGGTGTTTTGGTCCCACTGGACATTCCAGCCAGAGGGAACAAGTGCATGGAAAGGTGGTGAAGATGTGAACACTCTCAGTGAACTAAAACACATCAGGGCTCTAGATGACTGACACCTGGAGCCTGAGGCGGGGGTGAGAGGCAGGTCAGGGACCCCCACTCTCTGGTCATGCTGCCTGTCTGGCTGAAACACCCTCCCCTGGGTCTGCTAGTCAAATTTCCATCCAGTTTTCAAGGCTCATCTGGGTGTCACCTCCTCTAGGAAGCCCTCCTTTTGGCCCTGTACCTGGATTCTACTTACCCTCCTGCTCTGCTGCCACAAAGCCCTGTGCATACCTAAATTTTTGCTTAGCTCTTTACTTTTAGCAACTATGAAAGAATGAATGAATGAATGAATGAATGAGTCTTCACTGGTGTATGAACCTTTGAGTAATGAAGAGAAATAAGTGAATGAGATGTTTTATGACAGCTAGTCTCCAGGCTTCATAAATATCCCCAGGAATGTTTTCCTCCCAAAGGAGAAGAGCAAACAATTTCTTTCGGAGTCACGGATTGAGATGGACTTGCTTACCCATTCATGCGTGCATGCATTCAGCCCGCGTCCATCAGGCCTGGATTAGCTGACGGCGCCACGTCGGCCTGGGCTACACGCTCACAGTACAGAGCAGGAGCTAACGTGGCTATCCTGCGCTCAAGGGCACAATCTACCCGGGGAGGTGGCTAAGTAAATAGTTGCATCCTAAGAACATTGAAAAATAGTTGTGAGAAACCATTTTGATGAGTGACACTTGGGCTTCCCTGGCCAGATGGCCCCAATGGCCTGGCGTGGGGGCCGCTGCCCCAGGGTGGGGCACAGAGTCTGGCCCGCGTGGTGGGCAGATGTTGAATGAACCAAGCGGCCTCCAGTAAGATGTGTAAGAAAGCTGCGTGGTTTGTTTCGTTCCTTTCCATTATCCGGGGAGGGCAGGTGCAGCGCAGAACACAGGGTGTTGTGGCAAGGAGGACACAGGAACCCAAAAGAGCCCCTGGTAGCCAGAGCTGGAGCACTGGGGTAAGGAAATAACAGAACAGCATTGAATGACAGCTCGAAGTCTAACATAAATATTCATGAGTTCATAGTGACGTAAATAAACGATTGAATAAATAAGTGAAGGAGAAGAGACGGGTCTCCCACGCAGAAGGATTCTTCACAAGAATGCCTGTAGCTCTTCTACCTCCCCCCCCCCCACTGCAGGTGGGGGCTGTGCACGAGGGTGTCCTCCAAGGGGGACGGCGAGGACCCAAGGAGGAATGGGGTGCCATCCAGCGGAGAGCCCTGACCAGTGCCACCCAGCCCATGAGGCCCTCCATAGCCTGCTCTCTGGATCCACTGCCCTCAGGAAGCTCCTCACCTCTTGGCCTTTCCTCCCCGAAACCCATGACCCCTAGTGTCACCACGAGGAAAGCGCAGAGAAGCCGAAATCCAGAGGCAGTCAGCAAAATAGGCTGCAGGACGCCTCAACACCGTCAAGGTCAAGAAAACAAGGCGCGTCTGAGAAAGCCACAGCCCAGAGTAGCCTAAGGAGACATGACACCTGAATGTCAGGTGGGGTCCTGGATGGGGTCCTGGACCAGGAAAGGCCATTCGTTGAACGTAGTGCGTAGTTCAGACCATACACTTGTGCGGATGCTGGTTCCTTAGCTGTGACAAATGTCTGCTACTGATGTGACATATCCCAGCAGAGGAAACCGCACCAGGGGTTATGGGACTCTGAACTATCTTTGCAACTTTTCTGTAAATTTAAAGCTATTCTAAACTACAGTGTTTATTTAAAATAAAAAATATAGAGGCACCTGGGTGGCTCAGTTGGTGGAAGTGTCTGCCTTCAGCTCAGGTCATGATCCTGGGGTCCTGGGTTCGAGTCCTGCATTGGGCTCCTTGCTCAGCAGGGAGTCTGCTTCTCCCTCTCCCTCTCCCCCTCCCCCTGCTCATGCTCTCGTGCTCACTCTCTCTCTCTCTCTCACTCAAATAAATAAACAAAATCTTAGAATAAAATAAAATAAATAATTTCCTTCTAACTCCACCACTTAAAGCTCACCACTAAGATGTCCCCCGTGTTACCTCCCGTTCATTTTTTCCAAGCTGAAGTGCGATTGTCATCTAACGTTACCTCAGGTTCGGGGGTACAACATAACGGCTCGGTATTTGCATATATGGTGAAATGATCGCCACGGTACGTCTCGTTACCCCCCCCACACACACACACACGCCACCACACGTTGTTATAACGGTGTGATGAGACTGTTCAGGCAGGATCTACACTCAGCAACTTTCAAACATGCGGCACAGTGTTCCTGACCGTGTCACCCGCTGGGCCCCGCAGCTGTGACCCGCTCACTTGGTGACGGGCAGTTTGCGCCTCCTGACCCCCTTCACCCCTCGCCCACCCGCCACCTGCACCGCCAATCTGTTCTCTGTTTCTGTGAGCTCAGGTTTGGCTTTTAAGATTCCACCCGTTTTAGGCAACTGGTAAATTATTGACCGTTACATCTGAAGCTAATGATGTACTCTATGTTGGCCAATTGAATTTGAATAAAAAAATTAAAAATTAAAAACACACACATATATATATATATTTAAAAGATTCCACTTGTAAGTGCGATCACGTGGTACTTGTCTCTGACTTCTCTCCCTGGGCATGACGCCCTCAAGGTCTGTCCCCGCTGTCACAAGTGGCCAGGTTTCCTTTCTTTTATGGCTGAATAGTAAACTCTCTGCTTCTATTTGTGTGCACCTCCACTGACACAATTACACTTTTACACAGTTACCATTGACAAAATTATCATAGGCTTCCTCACAGTTTTGTCCATGTGAAATACATAGTTGCTTATAAGTTTATACTCTACTTCTTTTCATGGGGTGGGGCGTCCATAGCCCCACAGCCTTCCCCCCTTGAAAGCCAGGGTCATCGCATGTCCGGCTGGTCCCCCCCCCACCCCGACCTCACCGGCACCCCACTCTGCATAGACTACCCCTCAGATCCAGACCCTGGCTCCATCCTGCATGCTGTGTGACCTCAGGCAGTTTGTTCCCCCTCTCTGGGCCTCCGTTTCCCCATCAGCGAAGCAAAGGGGATAATTGCCCCGCAGAGCTCCAGTGAGGACAGTCTGGTTGCACTCCTATTAGATTTTCATTGCAGGCTCGCCCAATGCCAGGCACCCTATTGTTCTCTCCATTTTATAGAAAGGAGAACGAGGCAGGAAATGGTCAGCCAGCTTGCCTGAGGTCACATGGACATGGAATTTGAGCTGGGCTATCTGAGACTGAGAGTGCCCCTGGCCCCCTGCTCTGTCCACATGGGTGTCCGTTCATTCATTCATTCATTCATTCATTCATTTATTCATTCATTCAACAAGTGTGTGGGGTCCCCAGGCCCTGCAGGAGTGATGGTAGGGAGGGGACAGCTGTGAACTCTGCAGACCTGGCCCTGGCCCCAGAGGGCCACAGTCCTGTGGGAAGAGGCTATCTCCACAAAAGGTAGTGAGCAAATACCATGTCCCCCACGGCCTTGAAGCCGAGGATCCACTGGCCCAGGGGGGTGAGGGGGAGACAGAGGGGACAGGTGTTGAGGGAGGACTAGATATGGGTGGACCACCCTGGCTGTGGCCAGTGCACAAGCAAGAGGCAGGGAGGGAGGCCAGTCCAGGAGGAGCCTGCAGACCCTGCCACAGAGGTCACAGTCTCTTTGGGACTGTGAGGAACCCAGAGGTCTCCACGAGGTCTGTGAGTGGGAAGACTGCCCCCCCCCCCCCGCCCCCAGCTTATTTGTGGGAACTGGATCTTCCAGAAGAGGATGGAGGTAGAGATTGGGCTCACCCATGCGGCAGGGGGCTGACCACATGGCCGGGGGTGGGGGGCATCTGCTCTCAGTGCCAGGTGCCCACATCCCCTCCCCAGCCCTCCAGGCTGGCCGACCCTCTGGCCTCAGGAAAAGGAGGGAAGCCTCTCCCTGTGCCCTGGGCTCTGCCTCTGAAGATCCCGGTGGTGCCCTGTGTGTAGCTAGCAGGGCCAACCTGTTCTGACCTGTGGCTGGCCTTTCCTGACCTTCCTATGAGACCTGGGGCTTCCCCTCCGCCCCACAGTCCAGCAGGGCTTGTACCTGTGCACATACCTTAGCAAGAAAGTGGACAAACCCAGAAAGGGCCACAGGCCGGCTTCCCAAGCAGGATGCACCCCATGGAGATGTGGCTCCCCTGACCCTCCAGGTGGAGCCAAGAGCCTTGCAGAGACCCCTCCATGGGAGGCTTTTGCAGATGGGGATGTGTGCGGCAGGGCTGTCACCCATCTTTGCCATGGACGCCTTGTCTGCTGGTTTCCAGGATGACTCCCTACTGACGTGGTTAGCTTGGTTACATCTGTGAAGACCCTGTTTCTAAGTGAGGTCCCCTTCACAGGTACCCAGGTTAGGACATGGGGACCTGGTGTCTTCCTGGGGGATGCCATTTCACCCACGGTGGTGCCCTCTTGGGCTCATAGAATTTGACAGGCAGCTACTTCTGTCCCATCCTCCTTGGCCACCTCACATCCGCAGTCCCACCCCTGCACACACTCTCCCAGGTGGACCCCCAGGTGGCCCAGTGTTCTGCCTTGGGAGGCAGCCACCAGCTCAGCCTCCCCACCATCCTACCATGTCTCCTTGGGCCACCAGTCAGCCACATGATGGTGGACGCACTCACCTGTCTCCTGCTGCCCCCCTCCCCGAATGGATGGCTCACAGCAGACCATCAGCGTGTGGATGGTGCCCAGCACCCCGGCCCTGGGAAATATTTGTGCAGTGAGAGAATGAATGACCAGTGTGCACGAGTGGGCAGGGGCAGGGGGTGGGGGGGCACCCTCCCTGCCCCCCCACCCCAGTTCCTGCCGTGCCCCCCAGTCTGGTATTTAGAGGGGAGGCTCATGGCTTCCTGGTTTTCTGTTTCAGATTGTCCTGGTGAGCTCCTCACTCAGCGACCGTGACCAGAGTCTGTTCCTCAGCACGGACGAGGGTGCTACCTTCCAGAAGCAGCTCATCCCCTTCTCGGTGGAAACCCTGATTTTCCACCCCAAAGAGGAGGACAAGGTGCTGGCCTACACCAAGGAGAACAAGGTACGCAGCCCTGGGGCTGGTGTCTGGACCTGAGGGCCCCTGTTACTGCTCCTTGGGTGGGGTCATGGGGCAGTGCAGGCTTCTCATCATGGGGTTACCAGAACCCTTCCCCCCGAGACCCGGCGGTCTGGGTGCTCCCACTGGGGGAGGGCCGCTTGGCTGTATTGTGTGTGAACTGAGTGGGTGGAGGTGAGAGGTGCGCTTGGCACACATACGCGCATGAGACAGGATTAGGGCTGTTCCTCTCTGCCTCCCCTCTGGGTGCACCAGCCATAAAGCCATTTACCACTTCCAGAATATTCCACACACCATCCCACGCTGGGCCTTGCCAGGCCTTTCTGCCAGCCTGGAATGCTTTTCCACCTTCACTAGGAGTGAATCATCCTTCAGATCCCCCATCAGCATCCTCTCCTCTGGGGGCTGTGTCACCAGGGCCCCACAGGACCCAAGGGCACCTCCATGGGGCGACCAAGGAACATTGTGGAGGGCTCTTTCCAGGTCCAGGGGGTAGGAGAGCCCCAGGGCTGGCACCAGCAGGTCCTGAGGGCTGAGGATGAGGGTGCCGTGGGGAACGGAGAGAGCTGGTGGACAAGGACTGCCCTGCCGTGGTGGAGGCCAGCATTGGTTTCCTGCAGCCCGAGGCCAGTGACCACACACTTGATGGCCTACAACAACAGAAGTGTGTTCTCCCACAGTTTTGGAGACCAGAAGTCCAAAATCAGTATCATTAGATCAAAATCGAAGTGTCTGCAAGGCCACACTCCCTCCGGAGGCTGTGGGGGGTCCCTGGCCATTTTCAGTTTCTGGCATCGAGCTGTTTGTGAAGGAGCCTCTCCAGCCTGCAAAGGCAGTGTCCTCCTCTGTGTCTGTGCTCTGTGTTCACAGAGTGTGAGTGAGTGTGAGTGTGTGACTGTGAATGTGAGTGCCTGATTATGTGTGTGTGTCTGTGAGTATCTGAGTGAGTGAGTGACTGTGAGTGCATGACTGTATGTGAGTGTGTGTGAGACAAGTGAATGTGATAGAGTGTGTGTAACTATGAGTCTGTGTTGAGTGTATATGAGTGTGAGACTGTGAGTGTGTGACTGTGTGTGAGACAGTGTGTGTGTGAGACTGTGTGTGACTAAGACTGAGTGCATGACTGAGTGTGTGAGTGTGAGACTGTGACTGTGTGTGTGTGACTATGACTGTGTGACTATGAGTATGAGTATGTGACTGAGTGTGTGAGTGTGGCTGTGTGACTCTGGCTGTGTGTGACTGAGTGCATGAGTGTGAGACTGTGTGACTGTGAGTGTGTGACTGTGTGACTATGAGTGTATGACTATGACTGTGTGAGTGTGTGACTCTGAGTGTGTGAGTGATTGTATGTGTGTGACTGTGTGTGTCTGTGAGTGTGAGTGTGTGGCTGTGAGAAATCAGAGCAGTCGCCCTCTGCTGCCCCTGGGGAATCCAGGATAATCTTTCCAACTAAAAATCATCATGGAATCACATCTGCAAGTCCTTTGCCCTCTGAGGTCACTTGCACAGGTGTGTGGACTAGGACGTGGCTGCCGTTTGGGGACCATTTTTGGCCTACTGTCATGCCCAGTGACACTCTGTGGCCCCCCACGTCTCTGGGAGGGGCCCAGGAGGAGGCCTGGCCTTGGAAAGGGAGCTTAGCCAACACGGGGTTGGGCAGTGGATGCCATCCGCACAGGCCAGTCCTGTGTGGAGGAGGATGGACAAGGATGGTGCATGGTCTGGAGGCAAATGGAAGCTGTTCCTCAGGACCTTGCCCCTGGTCCACACGCCTCCACCTCCCCGCACCCCTCATCCCCAGGGCTGATCGCAGTGTGCTTATGTATTTGTGACATTATCCTATTATTGCTGGTGCCCTGTACACACACACTCTGTTCCTTGAGGGCAGGGACTAGTCCTAGTTTTTACACCATTTTAGCTCAAGTTCCCAGCTGACAATAGTTGTTGGATGGATGGACATTGAGATGAGGCTGGATGGGTGGGTGGATGGGTGATCGATGGTGGAGGTGGGTGGATAGATGGATGGGTGCGGCTGGATCGATCCGTAGGTCAATGACGGATGTCTCCAATTAGAGATCGCCCAGGCCGAGGGCCTCCAATTGGAGACTTCCGGCTGGTCTGAGCCATGGCTCCCTACAGGGCCCGGGCTCCTTGCCCAGGCCTGGGCCTCGCTGCCTGGCGCCCCTGAGATCCCCTGGCCTAGTGGGCTGCCTCTTTGCTCCGGGCGTCTTCCGTTGGGACAGCATGTGCTTCTGGGTATTAATAGCAGTACTTAGCCTTCCATGTAATTAGACTAAAGCACAATCACGGAGACTTATTTTCCTGCAGAAATTGACTGCATTGCAATTGCTCTTTAATTTATGGTGCCCTGAAAAATTAATGGAGCTGAAATCTCGGTTATTTTCCTTGGTTCTTTTCAGTGACTCTAAGGAAAGAAAAAGGGGAGAAAAAAATGGCTTAGTTGTAGTTATAAAAGGAATGAAGAATTTGAGGAAATTAATAACGATGACAATACGGCCTTGGGGTTCAGTTTTTTTTTTTTTAATAGGGTTTTATGGTTTTCAAAGCTCTCTTGCTTCCAAGAAGCGGGATGGCATGGTGGAACCACACCAGCTCTCGATTCCGACAGACCCAGTGTATTAGGTAGGCATCTGCTCATCCGAGTAACATGCAGCCCCAGACCTCAGTGGCTCCCAGCAGCGAGGGTCACTGCTTGCTCCCGGGTCTGTGAGTTGGCTAGGCTTCTACCAGGCTCTGCTGGGACTGGCGACACATGGCCCCTGGCTGATGGTAGGGTTCAGATGTCTGCACCTCTCTTATTCTGGAACCTGAAGTCATCTGGGGTCATGCTGTTCTCATGATGGAGGGCCCGGGGAGGGGGAGGGGCTGGCCAAACTGCCCCAGTGGTGTTGGCCTGTCTGCTTTGACCTGGAAGACATCACATCCCGTCACACACCACAAACCAAAGCAAGTCACCTGCCAAAGTCAGAGTCAACAGGGATGGGCACCAATATCCTGTCGTCAAGGACTTGCAGGCTGGTTCCAAAGCCAGAGGCTCCCCTTTGCTTTTCCTCTCAGGTGCCTACCCCTTCCTCCAGCAAACACAGTCCTCCCACCCTCAGACAACCCCCCTGCTGCTTTCACCACCCCCTTCACTGGGACACTAGCTCGGGGCGCTGTGAGGCTACCTTATTTGGAGCCTGGGTGGCCTTCCTCTCTGACAGCCTGATGCAGGGCTTTCTCTTTGAAGGCTCAGCAAACTGCACTGGAGTCCTGGGATCAAAAGGATGTGGGGGCCAGGCAGTCCCTTCCCATGGCAGCTCTCTGGGGACCCCTGGCACCAAGCTGAGCCGCCTGATTCCCAGCGCTGGTCCCTGGGACCTGCCTACAGACACAGCCCTGCACACTTGATGGACCCACTGTTATGGTTTATTCTGCTCCCCATCAAAAACATCCTCTATTTCCCAGCGCTGGGAGAAGTTAACCTGAGCCTAGGAATGCCTTCCAGAAACTAGTAGTAGGGAAGAAAAGACACCTTGGATGACCAATCTGGGAAGCCTTCCTAGAGGAGGGGCTTTGAAGAGAGGCGTAGAGAATGGATCGGGGGATCCCTGGGTGGCACAGCGGTTTGGCGCCTGCCTTTGGCCCAGGGCGCGATCTGGAGACCCGGGATCGAATCCCACGTCGGGCTCCTGGTGCATGGAGCCTGCTTCTCCCTCTGCCTATGTCTCTGCCTCTCTCTCTCTCTCTGTGACTATCATAAATAAATAAAAATTTAAAAAAAACTTCTGTTAAAAAAAAAAAAGAGAATGGATCGGGAGGTACGTTTACTTTTTAATATAACTTCAGAACAACAGGAGCAATTAGAGAAAACCAGACGCTCGCATCCCTCCAGCCTACGTAAAACTGTGTTTGCATTTATCTGCACTGAAGCAAAGTAGAGTTGCCGTCAAGGCAGCGGGGGTGGGGGGCGGGCAAGGGTTCCCCAAGAAGGGGTGGGCAGAGGTGCAGGTTCACAGTGGCCGCCGTGAACGTCCATCAGCGGATGAGCTGTCCTGCAGGGCTATGGGCTTCAGTGCCCGCTTCCTCCCTGACTTCAGGCTTCAGAATTGGGCAGAAGCCGGACTTCTCTGAAACAGAACAAGTTCATGAACCCAGAGAGTCTCACACTTTGGTGCATGTTCCCTGTCTGCCCTGATCAGTTGTCTGACAGAGCTCTGGGCAGGAACAAGACACCACTCTGGATAATTTAAGCAGAGGAAGGATTTAGCATGAGGAACCAGGTGTTCCCTAAATTGTTGTGGGGCTAGAGAAAGGGCTTCAGGTTGGATCCCACCCAGGGGCCATAGAGCTGTCCCACCTGGGGAGCTTCTGCCTTCCATGTCAGGAGGGGCGGGACCAGGACGGGTGGGACCAGGAGCCCCAGCAGACTTGCCAAGGTCAAGGATACACAGCAAGTGTTGAGACCCACGCATGTGACATCGCCACTGCTGCAGCCATACTGCCTGGCAATGCTCACAGAGCCAGTGACTGGATGGCAGAAGGCAGAGTCCAGCTGCTGCCTCCACCATGGTCGCCTCTCCACCCTCCAGAGCTGAGGATGGATCCCGCAGCAAGTCCCCGCAACCTGGCTGGCCAGCAGGCATGGCCCTCGGTGGCTAGAAAATGCCTCCATGCAACCTTCACCTTCTAAACCTCCCATGAGTGCGCCTGTGGCCAAGAACTCTAGCTGCAAGGGAGTCTGAACGATTCTGAGTTTCCACTTTCCAGCCCGTGCTCTTACGAGGCACCTGACAATGGGGCAGGGAAGGATGCTGAGTCCCAGGCCCACACACAGCATGCTGCCGGGAGCCCGGGCAGCTGCCAGACGGCAGCACCTCTAATAATTCTGTAAGACCTACTGGCACACATTTCTGTGACTGACCTACCTCTGACCTTATCCTGCTCCTTCCCTCTGGTCTCTCCCTTGCTCTGACTTCTGAGCACCGATTCATCTTTATATCAGAGTGGCCTGTGTTGCTCTGGTAGTCACCTCCGCTCTTTTCCTGCCTGCACGTGCAGGGTTTGCTGCAGCAACCAGCATGTCCCTGATGTGTTTATTCTTGTTGATTTGCTGGTGTTTGTCTTTTATTAAGTGGAAATGTTCTATTTCTGCAGCGATTGATGGTGTATTATAAAATTGCCTCCCGCGAGAGCAAATTGGAAAGGCTCCATCATGTCGCAGGGCAGGCGTCATAAATGCAAGTGCATCTGTGGGGATGGCAGCGATAATGCCGTCCATTAACACGGAGGTTTTATTACCAGACTCCCGTAAATTGATGGCTATGCACCCACTTTTTATTTGTGTGCTGTCTGAGGATAGGAGCAGTTCTCTCCCGATTTGTAGACGGGTGACTTGAGACATGAGGTGGAAGGAGTCTTGACCTGGTCACTCAGAGGGCACAGAGAAAGGACTAGAGGTGACTTGTCATCCTTCCTGGGGGACCCTCAGCCACTGGGGTGTTACACTTAGTTCCATGAGGTGGGAACCACTGCTGTGAGCAAACACGGCATGACCTTGGGTGCCTTACTTACCTCTCTAAGCTCTGATCTTTCATCAGTAAAGTGGTAATGACCCATTTTACGGTGCTTGGACCAGCTCTTAGCTCAGTACCTGCCACTAGCCTCTCCCACTGAGGCCCTTCCAGAAGTTCAGCACAACCAGCTGCTCGAGCTACGGACATTTATTGAGCATCTACTGTATACATACATGCCAGGCCTGACTACAGATGCTTAATAAGATGGGTGATTTCCTCGTGTCCTGGATCTTTTTTTTTTTTAAGATTTTATTTATTTATTCATGAGAGATACAGAGAGAGAGAGAGAGAGAGGCAGAGACATAGGCAGAGGGAGAAGCAGGTTCCATGCAGGAAGCCTGACGTGGGACTCGATCCCAGGACTCCAGGATCATGCCTTGGGCCCAAGGGAGGTGCTCAACCACTGAGCCACCCAGGTGTCCCTTGTGTCCTGGATCTTATGTTCCAGGGGGTGAAAGCATTCCAAAAAGCCATTTTTAAAGACAAAAGTGATCATTTCATATCATGTATTCTGGAGCAGGTGTCCGTAGATGACAGCTTGGCACTGTCTTGTCAATAAAGTCTCCTTGGCACGCAGGCAAGCCCATTTGTTTCCATCTCGTCTCTGGCTGCTTTCCTGTTCCAGAGGCAGAGATAAGCAGTTACAACAGAGACCACACAGCCTGGAAAGCCAAAGATATTTACTGTCCAGCCTTTTCCAGAACAGTTTGCCAGCTCCTCCCCTAGAATCAGATCTGTCCACTCGTTCAGCATACCCAGCAGCGATCCGTCCAGGGCCAGGCTTGGTGAGGGGCGGGTACCGCAGGTGTGTCCCTGTGAGCTGCACCAGCTTTAGCAGAGAAGCAGGAACAAAACTGCCGAGACAGGGAAGGAAATAAGGAAACAGCTCTGGGTTTCAGAGGGCAGGAGTTCTCTCAGCAAGTGTGAGGCTGGGGGGTCAGGGGAAGAGGGCAGAGATGCAGGCAGTGGAGCCTGGCCTGCAGCAGGGAGGGAAGGAGGACAGCAGAGGCAGACATGGTAGGAGGTGGGCTTCTGTAATGGGCTATGTTGTGTCCCCCCAAAATCTATATGTGGGAGTCCTCTCCCCCCCAGCACCTCAGCTGTGACCATACTTGGAGCTGGGGTTTTAAAAGAGGTATTTAAGTTAACGTGGGTCACCTGGATGGGTCCTGATCCAATAAGACAGGTGTCCTTACAAGAAGAGGAGATTGGGGGGCACCTGGGTGGCTCAGTGGTGGAGCATCTTCTTTCAGCTCAGGGCGTGATCCTGGAGTCCTGGGATCAAGTCCGCATCAGGCTCCCCACAGGGAGCCTGCTTCTCCCTCTGCCTGTGTCTCTGCCTCTCTCTCTGTGTCTCTCATGAATAAAGAAATAAAATCTTTAAAAAAAAAAAAAAGATCGGAACACAGATATGCACAGAGAACCAGGTGAAGACACAGGGAGTACACAGTTGTCTACACAGCAGAAAGATGGGCCTCTAGGGGAACTGATCCTACTCACACCTTGGTCTCAGACTCCCAGGCTCCAGGACCGGGAGAGAATGAGGCTCTGCTGCTTGGGCCCTGTCTGTGGTGCTCATTCTGGTGGCCCTGGTGGCCCCGACGCTCATAAGCGCTCAGCCTCCTTGTGGAGCAAAAGGTCCCGTCTCAGGTATTTTCTCTGTGCTGCTGACAGAGAGGAGGGTGGCTTAGCAAAGGAAACTCCCACGTTTGTTAAGAACAGAGACAATGCTCCCTGTTCTCACCGGCTCACAGAGTATGGAGTCACAGCCATGCAACACGACTGTCTCCGGAGGCTGCAGCAGCGTCTCGGGCAGGGACAGCCGTCCCAGGGTGGGGTGTCCTCTCACAGATCGCTGAGGTTGGGACAAAATATTGGCAAGGAGAACTCACTGAGGTGGGACCCACTGGGTCTACATTCTGCAGCTATGGGGAAGAAGGAGCCATGAAGGGGGTCAGCCAGGGGCAGTGGAACAATCTAGAATGTGGGACTTGAACCTGTGGCCTCAGAGGTAGGGCATCTACCAGAAGCCAGGTGGCAAGGAGGAGGCCCCAGGTGGAGGTGGAAGGGGGCTGAGGGGCGCAGGAGGTTCCTGGAGATGAGGAGTGGAAGGGCCAGGGCCTCTGGTGCAGGTGGGTGACAGCACAAGGGGGTGTGCCTGGGACACCCCTCCCCTGGGCCAGAGTGGGAGCAAAGGGAAGGCACTGCAGGTCAGTTCTCTCCAGGACCTGGGCCCTGAGACCTGACACAGGCTTCTCGACCCAATGGACTGGGTTCTGAGCCCAGCTCTGCAGTACCAGGGCCTCTGGGCATTGACCTTGGCCAAACCCTGACCAAGAGGTGACTTTACACTGAGTCTTGTACACTGGATGTGATAAGGAAGGGCATTCCAGCCAGATCGGACAGCAGGTGCAGATGCTCAGAGGACCCCCTGAGACACATTAGCAGCACAGTCACACATGAGCCCAGAGCTGCATGTGACAGGGGTGTGGGATGTATGGGCAGAGACAGCAGCAGGAGGGAGGCCAGGCAGCCCAGGGGCCCTGAGTGCCCATATAAGGCAAGTGGCTTTATCCCAAGGCCATGGCATCCCGTGGAAGTTCTGACATACAAGAGAGATGTGGTCAGGTGCATGTCCCAGAAAGATCCTAGTGGCTGTCTCCTGGAGCAAGGGCTGGGTGGGAGGGTGGGGGGCTGCAGGCAGGAGGTCCAGAGGAGGTGCTGCAGGAAGCCACAGAGATGCAGGTGGCTCAGCGGGGCCGCAGGATGGAGTGGAGGCAGGGTCCAGCAGCCATGGGTTAGGTGGAGGATATTAGCACATTTGGAGCATGGTGACTTCTAGGGTGTAGCAGTGGGGTGGTGAGGGCAGGGCCAGGGTCCTGGCCTTGGGAGCTGGTGGGTGACAGGCACTAGGCAGGGCTGGGGCAGGCTTCCAGGATGGTGGTCCATCTGCCCGCAGTGAAGGCCAGGATCGCACACAGCTTATACTCGAGGAGCCCCAGTTTCCCTTCTGAGGTTCCACAAACCCTTCCCTCATGAACAGCAGCAATAACAACACCGTGACCTCACTTGCTAATCCTAACTTGGGGCCCTGAGGAGGACAGGCTGGGTCAGATGAGAAGCACGTGACACAGGGTGTGCAGATGTGGGCTCTAGTCTCGGTGACTGTTGCCGTGGTTGTTAGGCCCATTTCACAGATGGGGACACTGAGGTCCAGTGGCTGGCATCAGCCTTCCTTCCTGTTGAGGTCTGGCCATGAAATTGCTCTGCTTGCCTGATTTATTCTAGACACATCTCGAGTGCAGGGGAGTAAAGGCAGGCGCTTTCAAATCACAGAGAATTCACATCCAGCCTCTGCCAGTGAACAACCCGGGCAAATCACTCAACTGCTCTTAGCTGCCATTCTGCATCTGTAAAACAGATTGATAAAAGCATTCGATTCACAGAGATGTCACGAGATGGCCCGAGAGGGCACGTGCCCATGCGGTCAGCCCTCAGCAGCAGCGGGTGGGGGTTGATGTTGTCCCTACGTGATGCTGACAGGATGCTGTGAGCATGTAATTAGGGTAACCTTTCCGCAGTGGTACCTGGGTTGAGCCCGCACATTCCAGGAAGGCGGGGATCCCAGATTTCAGAAAAGTGTCAAACTGAGATTTAGGAAGCTTTGTGTGTGGGGGGGGTCACATAACTGTGTACTGTGGTGTCTGTTGGGAGCCAGGGCTACTGGGCCCCACTATCTCTCAAGTCAGACTCACCCCTGCAAAATGTTATAGCGGCAGGCACCATCTTATAGATGGGGAAACTGAGGCAGGCACAGCAAATGCGATGCAGGGCTCAGGGAAACCAGGTCTCTGCCTCTGGAGCACAGCTGGCCTCTCTGCTGGGGAGTGACCGTGACATGCCCCGCCCGCCTCTGCGACCCAGCGCTTTGGTCTCTGTGCTCTGAGTGAGCCATGCAGGATTTCCACGTGCGTCACGCTTCATGGGTACGCAGATCCCTTAAGATCCTCACGCCCACCCTGCTCTCGAGAATGGAGTGGAGGCCTCGGTGTTCCCATAAACCCCACCCTCTGACAGGGGAGGCTGGCAAAACTTTGCAAAGTCACCAATGAAAGATGCCTTGGGACCTTGATTATAGAACTGCCCACATCCCAGTCAGGGTGGGGGGTGCCCGTTTATTCTCACCCAGGACTGCAGCTGAAGCAGGGCAGAGCTGGTGGCGGGAGGCGGGGGGAAGGGGCAGGCAGGGCTCCTGCTTTCCAGGACCCCACACCCACCCCACAAGTGCCTCATCCTGGCAGCGGCAGCCTGCAGGCTCAGGTGGAGCAGGTGTGTGTTCTGCAGGGCCCAGTATGATGTGAGGAACCTTTGAAAATCAGGGCAAACGTTCCTTCTGCAGTTCACTCTCAAGCTGTCATGATGGGCTTTTTATTGAAGTAGAGTGACACACAATGTTACATTAGTAACAAGGCTCTGTTTGCTGTGCTCTCTGCAAATGTAGCTACCACCTGTCACCATGCCACAGTATCACGGTACCACTGGCTGTGGCCCCTCTGCTGTGCCTTTCTGCCACCCCCACCATGGGCGCCAGCGGGAGGTGGGGTCAGGCCTTCACGGTGCTTCTCATGCGCCGTTTAACATCACACTTCGCTGTGCCTGGGACCCTGGCGCAGAGTGCAGACCCTCCCAGGCTCCACGGCCCTGCTTTGGGGCTCGGTACACGGCGGGGGGCTGACACTGACCTTCCCCAGTCCAGTCCAGGCCCCCCAGAGTCTGTTCCAGGAGGTGGAAGGAGGCAGGACCTTGCAGGGGCCCCGACTCCGAGCCCTCCCTCCCAAACTCATTGTTTCACGGGGCTTCACTTAGAAAACTCAAAGATACATTTACTGGGAAGTTCAAGGTGGTGGCCACAGAGCGTGAAGCCCAAGTGGAGCACCCTCGTGAGCATAGGCCCTGAGCTACTGAGTGGCCGCAGACCCCAGACACAGAGGACTCTGCTGTTCCTGCATGGATGCTCCTTCACACTGCCTGCCCTTGGCAGACTCTGCTCCCTTCTTCCCAACAAACACCCAGCCTCCCAGCCTCCCGCCCCAGCAGCATGTTGTCAAGTCCCTCCTGGACAGCGGTGTTCAGGGGCACCTCCTCTTGGGGGCCTGCCTGGCCACTGCCCCTGGGTTCCTATCAGCTGACCTGGGGCCGAGGATGGCTCTTTCTGGACCTCTCAGAGGTCGGTCTGTACCCCTAGGTGAATGCCGAGGCTGCCACCAGCAGGTCCTCAGCCAGGCCTGGACCAGCCTGACCTCTCCCAGGGCATTCATCATCCAGGGGAGATCACCCCCGGCTCAGAAGAGGCTCATCCTCACAGCATGACCAGACTTTTGTCTCTCTTCTCTCTGTCCTCAAGCTCTACGTGTCATCTGACCTGGGGAAGAAGTGGACGCTTCTGCAGGAGCGAGTGACCAAAGACCACATGTTCTGGTGAGAGCCCACCCCCCTCCAGTGCTCCCCTTTGCTCCCTGCAGCCCTTAGCTCAGGGCTCCCCGCCTTCTCCTCCTCTGACCCCTGCCGCGTACCTCCCCATCCCACGGGGACCTCCTGAGTGCTCTTTCTGCTCTGCTGGGACCTGTAGGATGGTTGTGAGTGGGGCTTGCTGGTCCTCGGGTCAGGTGTGCACTCATGAACCAGCTGTGCACCTGACACAGGTGCTGGGCCCTCTCTGAGCTTCCACTTCCTCACTGTGGGACAGGTGCCAAGTCCATCTAGCTGTCACAGTGCCCAGCACACAGTAAGCCCACCACCTTCCTCCCCTCCCCACTGCCCCTCCCTCCCCATTCCTGCCCCAGGACCCGACTCAGCCCCTGATGAGCTCCCCTTCTCCCATGCAGCTCCCCCTGCTCCATGGCTTCCTCCACCCCTGCCTGCATCGGCCCCCCTCTCCTGCCCCATCCAGTGCCTGGGCTCCCCTCCCACGCTCATGTTATCTCTTGGGAGGGTCTCAGTGATCAGTGTGAGCAGTGTCCTAATCTCATTGCCCCAGTGAGGAAGCTGGTGCTGGAGAAGCATCAGCGGGCTAAATGGGTGAGGCCGGGGTTGGGGGGGTAAGTGCCTGCTGGTGGGGTATACAGATGGTGGAGGGGTGGCAGCTGAGGGTGCTGGTTCAAGACCCACCTCTGCTGCCCACTAGCCATGGCCATGGGCCATTCTTCTGCCTAAACCACCCCTGGAGTCGTGTGCACATGTGTTCTTCCCACCAAATTGCTCTTTCTTGCACACGAGCACATACACGCACGTGCATACACTCCTATCCTTTCCCTTTCTTACCTCGTTTGTACAACAGATATTGGACCAGGCTCTTTGTTGGGCCACAGTCCTGTCTCCCTAACAGTGACCACGGAGGGAGCTAGGGTCACGGCTTACAGCTGCAAGGTTGCAGGGAGGCCCGCATCGCTAACTCTGGAGCACTGGCCGGGTGGCCTGGGTGCCGTCCACTGATGTGGCTGCCCTGGAAGGGCCTGCTTCCTTCCCTGGAATCCCAAGGGGTGCCTCGATCACGAGCCTTGTCACTGATGTCAACTGTTGCTCCCCCAGGGCTCCCAGGAGGTGGGGAGGGGCAAGGAGGTGGGATTTCCGGACCCCAAGGGCCTGAGAAATTGGCAGAATGGCCAAGCGCCCCCGCACATCGGGTCCCAGGCCAGGCCGGGTGCTCAGATCTCTGGGGGCAAGAGACAAGCCCGCCTGCAGATACTGAAAGGTAAATTGGCACTAATTCAAATATGTGGTTAGCTCGGACAGATCAAGTGATTTCTCTCCCAAGTTTCTCCAATTGCTCTGAGCTGTTATGCGCAAGAGATAATCAGTCCAGACACTTGGCCCCTGGGGCCCAGGAACTTCTCCCGGAATGTGGTGACAGGCAGTGATGGGGCCCCTTCTCTTATAAGCAGCGAATAAGGCTGTTTTGACAGCATTTCTAGGGCATTCTTTGTCCTTGAACCGACAACAGGAATTGGCCAAAGCCCACGTTCCGCGTTCTGAGGCTCTGACCCCTTAAAGCTTTGGAGGGCTAAACAGCAAGCAAGCTCATTAGCATGGCCTTGTGGGGCTGGGGAAGGGCAGCCCCCGGGGTGGGGAGGTCCACTACCCTCCCTGTGGTCTCTCAGCAGCCCTGCAACCAAACCATAACAGACCCCTGGGAGCTGCCACACTGTGGACACTGACCATCCACCAGGTACCAGACGAGGGGTCTGAATATATCATCTTTATCAAGTCAGAACCACAGACCCTGGTCATCTCCCCCTCATGTTACAGAGGGGGAATCTGAGGCTCAGGGAGGCTGGGCACGTGTCCTAGGTTGTGCTGTCTGTAAGCAGCAGCCCAGGGGGGTGGGCTGCCTCTGCCTGTGGCTGGGGCCATGCCATTCGCCTCTGTGCTGGGCAGTCTGGTCGCCTGCATTTCTCCAGCCACGTCTGTGTCTCCTTCACCGCTCTGGCCCAAGCTGACTCGCAAAGCCTCAGCCTTCCTCTTCCATTAGCTCAGTACCTGCCCAGCTGTGGGACAAATGGCAGGACCTCTGCAGTGGAGGGAGGGAACAGGAGACAGTCATCGCACCACAGGCCTAGTGCAGAGTCTCTGAGGGTGTATCAGGGCCCTTTGCGTTAGTGCTTAAGTGGCATCCAGCAGGCATGAAAGCTGACTCCCTGTGTCCCCAAAACACTGCACTCTTCAGAGATCTGCCTGCCCAGGGGTCATCTCAAATGTCTGCTGCTTCTAAGCAGTGGGTCAAGGCCCTTCCCCAAATGCCATCTTTGGGGACCCCAACACACAGGAGGGCACAGAGGTCAACACTTGTCCTTTTCTGCAGGGAACTGGGCTGTATCTGCGGTGCTGGGCATTCAGCCTTGCATGGTCCTCAAAACCCATGACCAAGGGGGCCTGGGAAGGGACCCCAACCCACTGGGCCCCTGCCTGGTCCAGGGCCTGGTGTGGGCTGCTGGGGCTCAGTTGTGGGGTGCTTAATGGGAGAGCCAAAGAGTGAGAGGGACTGGGGGCGCTGCTCACTGAGTGGAAGGGGCAGGTGCAGACTGAGTGAGTGAGTCTGTGCAGGAGTGAGTGGGTGAGCCGGTGAGTGAGTAAATGAATGGATGAGGGAGTGAATGAGTGAGTGAGGGAATTAATGAATGAATGAATGAGAGGGGGATGGAGTCAATGAATTAATGAATGAGTGAGGGAGAGAATTAACGAATGAGGGAGGGAGTAAAGGAGGGAGGGAGTCAGTGAATGAATGAATGAGGGAGGAAATGAGCGAGTGAGGGAGTGAGTGAATGAATTAATGAATTAAGGAGGAAATGAATGAGGGAGGGAGTGAAGGAGGGAGCGAGAGGGTGAGCGGGTGTCACTAAGTACTCTGCAGGTGGCCGGTGGTCCCACTAAAATCCCATTGGGCAGCTGAGGACCCGTCGGCAGGGCCCCTGGTAAAGGGACTGGGGCGGCCTTATGCAGAATGGAGCGGAAGATGTCAGGCCGCGGGCCTCACGTCGATCCTGGAGCACAAATGCTCTGTTCCCAAAGCCCGGGGCAAGCCTCACCTGGAGATAGACTCTACTTGGGGCCAGAGCGGCTGGTGCGGGAGCTGCGGTTTGCGGACTGCAGGGCCGCCCACCTGCTCGTGCAGGGCCTCTGCGGGGCACGTGGCACTCAGACCCACTTTTGGAGGACGGAGGCCCCTGGAGGATGAGGAACAGACAGGGGCCCCGGCGCCAGCCCCCCTCGCTTCCCTCCCCCACAGGCTAGCAGGTGGGGAGCAGAAAGGAGGCAGTTCCCAGGGGCCTTCCCGCGCTGGGGGAGGGACCGCCAGAGACCCTCTGCTTAGGGCACTCGCTCTCTGTACTAAGGGAAGCTCGGTGGCCCGGAGGGGACCCAGGGAAGGCAGCCTCTGGGCTGAGTGACCACGGGAACTGACTCCGTGTGCCGACTCTCACTTTGCTCTTCGGCAAAGGCCAGTGTCCAGGAGAGAGGTCATTTTGGTGGCTGGATTTTTAATACTCGTGTTGGCTCGAATGTCTGTTCTAACAGATGCAGTGAGCTCGCCAGACCCAGGCCACCAGCTCCGTTCTCGCTTAGGTGAGGGCTGAAGCAGGCAGAAGGTTTTCATGGGAGGTCAATGACCGTCCAGTAGCATACACAATGGTACAACCTGGCGAGCCCTGGACCACGTCACCTCTAAGGTTCCTCTCAGCTGGAGAGTGTGCACTTGACCTCCTGGGCACCAGGCCCTCACTGGGTGGGTGCGTGGCTGGCCCCATCCCTGCCTCCCCTGGAGGACGCTGCCCACCCCCAAAGCTGTGACCCTACGATGCACCTTCGTCTGCTCTTCTCTGGTCTCATGGAAGATCCCACGGGCAGCCACAGGCACTGTGGCCTTCTGGGCGCTGCCTGAGCCCCAGGATCACAAGAGCAAGGCAGGGGCCGGCGCTGTGGTGGGTGGCAGGGTGTCACGGCAGGGAGCAGCGAGGGTGAAAGAGAGGGAGCCTGGTGTGAATCCCTGCTCTGCACTTCCAGCTGCACACCCCTAGGCAGGGGTAAGGGGTCATTTTGCTCCTCTGAGCCTTGGTTTTCTAATATACAAGATTAGGGTGGCTCAGTGGTTGAGTGTCTACCTTTGGCTCAGGGCATGGTCCCAGGGTCCCGGGATCGAGTCCCACATCAGGCTTCCTGCATGGAACCTGCTTCTCCCTCTGGCTGTGTCTCTGCCTCTGTATATCTCTCATGAATAAATAAAATCTTAAAAAAAAAAAAAAAAAAGATTAGGGTGATATTCCCAAATCTGGCCTAACCTTGTCCGGGTATTTTGATCATCCCCAAAACAATAGCAACAATAAAGATGCCAGGAATGTGAAGGTCTTCAGTAAAGCAGAGTCTTCTATAAAGAGTTTCATAGGGACGCCTGGGTGGCTCAGCGGTTGAGTATCTGCCTTTGGCCCAGGGCATGATCCCCGGGGTCCTGGGACTGAATCCCACATCGGGCTCCCTGCATGGAGCCTGCTTCTCCCTCTGCCTGTGTCTCTGTCTATCTCTCTGTCTCTCATGAATAAATAAATAAACCTTTTAAAAAAATAAAGAGTCTTATAAAAAGAAGTTCTGGATACCTCCCCAGGAGCAGGTGGGGAGGACTGAGCCCTCAGACCCACGGAGCTGGAGTGGCTACCCAGGGCTCAGGGCCTGATGCGGGCTCTGGGACAGGGGCCTGGGGACTCGGTTCCCAGCACCAACCCCCACGCACTCTCTTCCAGGTCTGTATCTGGGGTGGATGCTGACCCTGATTTGGTCCACATGGAAGCCCAGGATGTCAGAGGAGGTAAGCCGGGAGGGTTGCGTGCACCAGGTGTCCCCCTGTGTCTTTACCCCAGCTCAGGGCCTGGCCTGGTGCACCCTAGGGCAGTTTCTTGGCTGAGCAGGGCCGCTATGTGATGATGTGGCGTAACTTTAAATGTGCTTGTTTTCCAGCTGGGGATAAATTGAAGTCCAGGAGCTCTGCTCCATGGAAAAGTCCATTAAGAGGGTGATTTGTTCTGGCCCCTGAGCATTGAGTGTTTCCTGTGCACTATGCCCCCCACCTCTGGTGTTGCTGAGTGCTGAGGCCAGGTGGGGGCCTCTGACGGCTGCCCCTTCAATGGGCGGGGGCCTGGCCACCCTAGCACAGCTGGCTTCGTGCCAGAATGCACCCAGGGGCCTTCCATGCTCTAAGAAAGATCCTCTGTGCTCCTGAGGGAGGAGCACTGACCGGCCCTAGGACTATGGCATATTCGAGAACCATGGGTGTTCTAGAACATCAGAGCCCAGATGACTGTTATTCAACACATACTTGTTGAGTTCCCTGTGGATCAGGCCCAGTGCTAACCTGCTGGGGACACAGGTGAACAAGACATAGTCCCGCCCTTTGCCTGGTTGGGGACAGTACAGATGCCAACCCTGTAGTACAATCCATGGGACCCGCATGCAGCCAGGAACGGGAACAGCAGAACTGGTGCCGCCCTGGTGCTGTCACTGCTCTGACCACATTCCCCTACAGGGGCTGGGACCATTGAGCCTCCTCCTGCTGGGCTTCTCTTAGAGTGGAGACCTCTGTAGGTTCACATTTAACAAACGGTGGGAGTTGACAAGTGACAAGCAGTAGAGCTCCTTGGATAGGACGTACTATGTGGAAGGCAGTGTCAGAGCCCAGCCACGGAGAGTCCCAGCTGAGACCAGAAGCACTGGCATCGGCTCCCAGCCTGCCAAGTGCCAGCTGTGTGACCCTGGGAATGTCACCTCTCCTCCCTGCTCCTCGATGTCCTCATCTGTGAAATGGGTCAACGCACATGTGCTGCTCAGTGCGGGGAAGTCATGGGCGAGCGCTTGGTGGTGGAGGGTGGAAGCTGCTGATGGGCCTCTTAACCTTTTCTAAGCCCTCAGCTCTTTCCAGGATCTGCTGTCCTGTGGGGAGGTGGGGGGCAGGTGTTATGGTCACTTCTGTTTCACCAGAACAAAGTTCAGAGGGGTTCTGGGCTTGCTCGCACTCACAGGGTCATAGGCCAGTATAGACCCCAGCTCCTGCTATGCTCCACCCACAAATCCAAAAGCATCCCTGAGGCCTCGCTGAGGGTGATACAGGGACTGACACCTCCACAGAGCTCAAGGCAGCAACAACGGGGGAGGTTGTGTCGGGGTATGCCCATCTTCAGTGAGGAGGAAGGACAGGCTGGCATCCTGGACAAGGAGACCCATTTTCATGGAGCGATGATTCCCCATGACCTGCCCTCCCTGGGGGGAGGAGGAGCCCTCAGCCCAATAGCAGCAGAGCACATGAAGACCCTCCAGAACTGACATGCCCCCTGAGTGGTGTCCCCTCCACTGAAGACCACATGTGTTCCCCTGCTTCCCAACACCTGGCAGCCCCACCCCAGCCTGGGAGCCCCATTAGAATCCAGTCCAGCCAAGCTCTGGCACGACATCTGGACCCTCTGGTTCTCCCCCAGTTGTGACCCCCTCACCCCACCTACCGCAGCCTGCCTGAACTATGCAGGCACTCCCCAAGGTCACCTTGGCAGCTCTCTTCCCCTTTCTGGGACACTCACCCCCATTTCTCCATCTTGGGTTTCTTGTTTCCTTGGATCACCTTCCCTGCCAGCTGCCTTCCTGGTGCCTGGGCTGCCATCACAGCTCCGCACACCACCCTGTGCCTGGAGCTCTGTGGGGAGAGGATGGGGTCTGATTGATTCACCTCTGTGTCCCCAAGACAGCTGCCTATTGAGTCAGCACAGGACCAAATGCCAGCTGCCCTGAGCAGGTGCAGGGCCACTGTGAGTGACTGAGCGAGCGAGCGAGTGAGCAAGCAAGTGAATGACTGAGGGAGTGAGCAAGTAGATGAATGAGCGAGTGAGTGAACAAGTGAGTGAATGATTGAGTGAGTGAATAAGTGAATGAGTTAGTGAGTAAATGAATGAATTAGTGAATGAGTGAGTGAGTGAATGAGTGGGTGAGTGAATGAATGAATGAGTTAGTAGGTGATTGAGTTAGTGGGTAAATGAGTGAATGAATGAGTGAGTAAATGAATGAGTGAGTGTGTGAATGAGTGAGTGGGTGAGTGGGTGGGTGGGTGGTGTGTGAGCCCGTGAACAGGCGTGAGCAGACTGTTGACTCTGCACGGGGCCTGGGCGAGTCTTTCCCGGTGCGCCGGCCGCTCAGCGGGGAGGAGGACGGGGTCCCGGGGCAGGTGGGCAGGGGCACCTCACCACCCTTGGAGGTGCGCGTCATAGGGCTTTGGGGCAGAGCACCCCAGGTGGGGGTTGACCTGCCGCCGTGTTAGGGCGTGGGTCTTCTCGCACGCTGGGCACTCCCCACACCCTCCAGCCACCCAGGCTGGTGGCAGGACATGCCCAGAAGTCCCCGGTGACTGGGAGTGCCCTTGTGGGCTGACGTAGGTGCCCATGGTTAAACCCTGCTGCTGCCCCACAAGCTGGGAGGCAGAGCTGCCTTACGACGTGTAGGCTCGCCACCCCCGCCCCCGCCGTGCACAACTTCCCTGGAAACTTTCCCCCAAACTGTGGTAAATAAAAACAGCCGCCGGCTGCAAGGTGTGCTTTCGATTGTGCCTGACTGAATATTTAGGCAAAGCCTTTGCCTAAAGTTGGGGGAAGAAAGGGCTCTTGGCTCCCACCCCGGCCCACCCCTGTTTAGGTAGGGGAGACTCCAGGGGCAGGAGGGGTCCCCTGCCATGAGGGACGCTGTGGGTGCCCACCGTGGCCCCGTGCTGTACGTTCTGTGGGCGCCGGCCCCTTGGCTGGTGTGGGATGTCCCACCCACGTCCCGACCTCACCTGCGTGACTTTGGCCCAGGGTCCGCGCACAGTCCCCGTCAAGAGCCACTGCTGAATACTTGCAGCGTGGTGGCCCTGGGGTCTCTGCCGCGGCGGACTCTGCGGGTCTAGTAGGAGAGCTGGGCCGTCCACGCCCCCGGGGGCAGGCACGGCTGTGTTCCCGCAAACTTTCTTGGCGAGACCCGCCCTAGACGCATTACCTGCCCTCCCCTCAGTCTTGGTTTCACCATCCAGGGGATGGGACCATAGTGGGACCGTCCTGAGGATTCAGCAGCGCACCTGGCTCATAGCCGCCACCGCTGGGCGGCAGGTGCAGGCCCCCGTTGGGACTCAGACCCGCAGACAAGCCCGCTGCAGCAGTGTCCAGCGGGGCCGGGAGCGGGCCAGCGTGTCGCGGCGTCCGAGGCTGAGTCTGGCTCTTCCTGCGGCCCGGGTCCGAGCGGGTGGCACTTTCCTGTCCCCTGCAGGGTTCCGCTATGTCACCTGCCAGATCCACAACTGCTCGGAGAAGACGCTGACAGCTCCGTTCCCGGGCCCCATCGACCACGGTTCTCTGACGGTGCAGGACGATTACATCTTCTTCAAGGTAAGGACGCTTCTGGGCCTCTTGGCAATGGGCAGTCGGCGACGCGGGGTACACACCGCGCTGGGGAAGGTGGAAGCACGGAGACAGGAGCCAATAAAACGGCTCTTTTACTTCCAGGGGCTACTTCATTCATACCCCCCCACCCACCCACCACAGTGGTAGTGGCTGCAGAGAACCCACAGAGGCCCCCCCAAAACCACCTGCTCCTCCTCCCTTCTGCCCCTTGGGGACCTCCCACAGCTCGGGGCCCCCAAGCCCAAACCCACTTTGCTCGCCTTGGCTTCACTGACTTTGGAACTGATAGGGGCTTTCTTTGGTCATTGCCCTTGGTGGCCAGGCACCAGCTGGGCACAGCCTGGCGGCCAGGACCCGGCTGCCTCTACACACAGGTACTCAGGTCACAGTTGGGACCACCCTTAAAAGACATGTGCTCTGACCATGTGCTCTGACCATTCAGAAACTCCAGTTAACAGCTGGTCATACCACTTTCTTGATTACTTCCACTGATGAGGAGCTCACTCCTTGCAAAACAGCCTATCCCGCTCCTGGATGGCTCAAATTTTTAGAGTCCATTCTGGCACCGAGACAGAGTGTTTCCTCTACTCCTATCTGGTGGCTCCTGTCCTGCCCTCTGGGACTCCGTGAGACAAGTCCAAAAATGCCTACGGAAGGTTCCCCACAACTCGCGGCCTCTTCTTTGCCTGGTCTCAGGGATGTTTCATTACCCCAGCTGCCCTGTCCACCCGCGAAATGTGCCAGGCCCTCCTGCAAAACTGGCAGGAGGCGGGGGCATCACAGCCCCCCATTAGAGCAGGCCAGGCAGGAGGATCTTGCCCCTGTTCTCCTCGGCCTCTGTGACATCCCTCGGCTTCCCATCTCCTCTGCGTGATCACACACTCCAGTCCCACGTCTCTTTCTCCACCTGCTGAACTCCCGTTCTCCTTCCAAGACTTAGTCACACACCACCTGCTTCAGGAAGCCTTCCCTGATTCCATTCTACGTCAGGCCCACTGGCTGCCTCCTCAGAGCTCAGCCAGCCCTGCGTCTTCCTGGGTCACAGCCGGGCCACGCCATGTCATCCTTTACTGTCGACACCAGACTCCGCAGTCAGCGGGTGGGCTCTGCGTCTGTACCCAGAGGGAGGATGTGCACCCCTGGAGCTGGGGGGCAGCTGGGTCACAGGCCTGGTTGTTGGGGGAGCGGGAAGAGATGGGGGGAGCATGCAAGGACACGGGGCTGGCTGATTGGGCATCTGGTCCATCCGATGTGGAAGGAGCCAGGCTCACCGGGGCCATGGGCGAGGTGGGGTAGGACACGGCCCTTGCTCATGGCCGCGAGGACGGGGCACCTGGTCATCCGGGGTTTGCTCTGTCTGTGCTCAGATGGGACTGTGGCGCTCTCAGCTCCGTCCTCACCATCACAGTGGGCTGCTCTGACCTTGGGACTAGGGATGCACCTGCTCCTGCGGCCAGGGGCCGTGGGTCTCCATCGGATCCTGTCCTGAGGGGCCATGGTCCCCGTGTTTCTCAACTGCCCAGAATAGCTGTTCCTAACCCCCAACTGGGAGATTCCCTGGGGGCTGCTCCCCTGCAGACTCTTACCTTGGTGGGGGGTTCCCTGCAGGGAGCCAGCCCACTGTAATCGCTGGGAAGTAGTCCTGCCTCCACCTGCCCTCCTTCCTGGTCTTCGGAGGATCCCCGCCCAGTGCACCGGCCTCTCCCGCCACTCCTCGCCACCAACACCGTGTGCGATGAGCCCAGAGTCCTTCCTGGGACCCCCACAGGGTGCCAAGTGGTTCACGGTGCCGGTCCCTTCCCTGGAGCTGCGCTGTGGGCCGGTGTGGGACCAGAAAGAAGGGTCTGGGCCTCAGGGGACAGAGGAGACCCAAGCAGGGCTCCGAGCCTAATGGCACCACCGACTGAGCCTCTATGTGCCGACCCGTGACATGGGCACGACAAGCCCTGGCCGCCTGGGGACCTGGATGGATGGCGCCGGGGACAGGCCTGCTGGTCTGGCGAGGACCTGCCCTCCCGGGAGGACGCGCAGCGGCTCAGCCGTCTCCACCTGCTCCTCCGGGTCGGAGGCTCAGCCGCAGCCCGGCCCAGGCGCCAGCGTGGCGGTTCCGAGGGGGTGGGGGCCGCGCGGGCAGACCCCACCCGCACCCGCACCCGCACCCGCACCCGCACCCCCACCGCCCCCGCCCCGCCCCGCGAGGATGTTGCTGTGCTCTGGCCATCCGCTTCCAGTGCAAACGCCACATTCGCATCTCGGGGAAGGCGGCGCCCCTGCTGGCCCCCTGCCTCGGGCCTGAACCACGGGCCCCTCGTGCCGTGGCCTGTGGGGGACGCAGGGTGTCACGTTTGCAGGCTGGGCATCCGCCCAGGGCGCCCCAGAGCAGCCATGTCCGGGAGCTCAGCGGCTGGCAGACGGGGCTGTGAGGAGGGGCACCCGCTTCTCGCCGGCGTCCTCCCCGACCTGCGCAGCGGGTCTCTCTCTCTGGGCTGCGTGGCGCTTCCTTCTGAGGAAGCAGGATGCCACCTCCTCCAGGAAGTCGGCCTGACCTCTCCCACCCCGGGGCGCCCTCTCTGAGCCCCCAGGACCCCCGTGCGTCCCCCACCCCGACACTGCCAGCTCAGGGAGCCGCAGGGGCCAGACCAGCAGAGACCTCACAGCCCCTGCCCTTGGGGCGGAGTTGTCTGGAGAAAGCTGGTCAGCCTCATCATCACGATGCTTTGCGCACGGCGGGCCTGCTGTGGTGGGTGGATGTGGAGGGGCCACGTGCTGCCCTACCAGCTTCCGGGTGCGAATCCCCACAGCGGCCCCATCTCTTGGCTTCTGCTCCTCCCATTTCATGGGGCGGGGAGACTGAGGCTCAGAAGCCGGTGCCCAGGCCAGCTGGCTCATGGGGGTGGAGCTGGAGTCTGAGCCCAGGCGGGGATGCGTGATGGCCTATGCTGCATTGCCGTGCGCACACGCGTGTACACACCACAGGACTCATGCTCACGCACTCCTGCATAGAATTCACCTCCACGTGCTTGCACATAGCGAGTGCACACATGTGGGGTGCCGTGTCCACAGGCGCGCGGAACGCAGGCTCACACGTGGTGAGACATAGAGGTCGCCCATCACCCCCCACCCCACGCCACTGCCCTCTCCTGTCCCATTGGCCGCCCCCTCGCCCTCTCGCCCCACCCTCTTGCCCGCGCCCCTCCAAGAGAGAGCCTCTCTTTTCCTGGCTCTTCTGTGACCGCCCGCGGGAGACGACGTACTCATCTCCGGGGCCTCGGTATTCTCATCTTTAAAATGGAAGTGATGGCGGTTTGTGGAGCTGTTGTCAGGAGACCGGACGAGCTGAGCGGTGCTCCGGACGGTGCCGCCACGTGGGCAGTCTCAGCACGTGTTGCCTCCTGTTTCGTCCCACCTCATGGTTTGATGGTCATCTTTTGTGGCTCGAGCTTCCTCCCCTCAGTGGCTCAACCAAGGACTCTCCCTGGGGGAGAAACTTCCTCTGCCTTGTACTGGAACATGGATGTAGTAGGGGAACAGGTGGTGAGAGAGCACGGGGTAAGGTTAGTTCTACCAGAGAGACGCAGAAGGCTTCCCAGAGGAGGGGCGTCTGGTGTGGGGTTTTGAAGGGTGAGTAGGAGTCTGTCCATTTCAGGCAGAGCAGGTACAAGCAGAGTGAAAGGGCACTCTCAGCAGCCGAAACACAATGTATAGCGTTTCATTCATGACCATGCGGCTTGACTGGAAACTAGCTTCTTAAAAATGTGTTTCTTCCCCCTCCTGCTAGGCCACCTCAACAAACCAGACCAAATATTACATCTCTTATCGCCGCAGTGAATTTGTTCTGATGAAGCTGCCGAAGTACGCACTGCCAAAGGTAAGAGTGACTTCGCCATCCCACCTGGCTCTGTAGCCAGGTCCTGACCCACGCGGACCCATGGGTCGCAGGGCTCCTGACAGGCACTCAGTGGTCCCCAGGTCAGGATGGACAAGAGCAGGGATGGCTGTGCTTCCTGCAACCACCGTCCTCTCCCACGGTCTGCCCCATCCTCAGTGCGCCCAGCTCCATCCCATCAGAGGGCCTCGGCCATGCTCTTCCCTCCGCCTGGCCTGCCCCTTCCCCAAACCCGGGCACCTGTGACGTCTCAGAGAAATGGCCCTTACTCGGGTCTCTCCCAGCCGGTCCAGGCCTTGGTTTCCCTCTGCACCCCGTCCTCTGCTTTCCTGACACACAGGGTGCTAGCAAACCCCGAGTCCCTCTCCTGCTTTCATTTGGAGTTGGCAGGTGTGGGGCCGTTTCTGTTTCATTCACCCCTACGTTCCAACTGCCTAGTACGGCCACAGATGCATAGTAGGTGCTGCATTAATGCTACTTCCTTCCCTTTCCTGGGCAGGCAAAGAAGGGGGGCGTGGGGGCTGCGCAGACCCTGCCCCCAGCCCTGCCTCAGGACCAAGCCTCACAGTGCCCTCCCTGCCGATGTTGTTTCCGTGTCACAAGGGAGGTGATGGACATTCAGAGAGGCTCAGTAACCTGTCTGAGGTCACACAGCTAGTATGGGCCCAAAGCTGGTCTGAGGGCAGCCTCATGCCCCCTCTCCCTCCGGAGAACCTTGGATGTGGCCCCTTCACAGAGCCCAGGCACGGATGGGACCAGCCCCTCCTCCTACATACGTTTACTGAGCATCGAATATAAGCTAGGAAGCATGCTAGGGCCTGATGCTATGGCTGTGGACCAGATACCCCAGCTCCTGCCCGTGTGGGGCTTTCAGAGAGGGAATGAACAGAAAACCAAGTAGACAAATATATGAAATGATCTCAGGTTGTGCGTTACCCCATGAGGGAAGGAGAGGCAGAGACCGAGGGTGATGGGGTAGGGGAGTCGTCCCTGAGGGGGGCTGTCCCTGGGGGGACATTTTCTCTGAAGTCCTAAAGTCTTGAGGTTGTGGGAAAGCTGTGCAGGTGGAGGGATGGGCTTGTGCAAAGGCCCTGGGGTGGGAGGGAGCCTGGTTGTAAAGCAGTGGCTGGGAGTGGGGAGAGGAGATCGTTGCTCTGGGCCCTGCAAGCCCGGGTGCAGGGGGGTGCAGTGCCCTGTTGTAAAGTCCTCCACACCTGCACCTGTGCTAGGCTGTGCTGGCCACCGGGACACCTCTCCAGAGCCAGGCACAGGAGAGTACTTAAGGGTATTTTTTTAAAAGAAAACTTTAAAACTTCTTCTTAAAAAAAGAAGAGAAAGGGGATAAAATGGGAAGGAAAAGAAAGGAAATGAGCAAGTTGCAGAGATTCACTCCAGGCTTGGATAAGCCAGGAAATGAAAAGCTAATGGTTTCACATAGGGCAAGTGGCATTCACGTCCCTGAGGGTGAGGAGCCTTTCAGCCTCTGGGGCCTTTCCTTTCTACTCCCCGGGGGCTGCAGCTTCAGAAGCACCCGATGTCCCGGAGCAGGGGAGGGGGACAGCGGGCCAGGAGGAGTGAGGTGGACGCCCAGGCCTTCCTTGCTCCCCCGTGACATGGGGCCCAACTGTGGGCAGCTGCTGCCCCTTGCCTGGACCAGCAGCCAGGCCACTTCTGAAGGAGTTCTAAGGAGCTGATGGCCACAAGTCGTGACCTCTGAGGTCTTGAGCACTGGCTGCAGCTCCCTGGGCCTCAGCATCATTGTCTGCAGTGATGAGGTGGCAATGTGTGTTCCTCAAAGTCACCCATGGGGTCTGTGGGAGGCACCCCTGCAGGTGCCCCACTGCAGAGCCTTGACGGTAGCATCACCTGCCAGCTTCCTTCATCCCCATCTCTGTGGGGAAAGGGGGTCATCAAAAAGAATCTTAAGGCTTTGATAGAAGGCACAGCCTGCACATCATAAGTGGGTGGCAGGAAAGAGAAACATACAAGTCCCCGTGTCATCCAGTTTCAAGGGATTGTGACTTTGCATTGGCACTAAGTATGCTCACTTGGGGCCGAGCCAGTGACAGGCAGCCGGGGATGATAGACAGGCAGCTGGGTTGCTCTTGGGAACATTCCCTGTCCCCCCCACCCCCCCTGACCCCAGACCATTATCATCTTGCTGAGTGCTTTGTGCAGCAGAACAGCAGGTCTGCTTCCTCTTCACCAAATCCAGGGGAGAGGCCAGGCCGCAGGGTCTCCCACCAGCAGCCTGTAGAACCGGCTAATTGAGTTTCCTGGTCAGATTTTGTCGTTCTTTGGTGAGTTTGTGACTCTTGCCTATTTTCTCTCCTCAATCCACCTCTGTCTTTTATTTTTTTCTTTAAACGAAATTACATCGGGAAAACAATAGAAATTACACCAGAGAGGAGCCTCCCTCCCCCCTCCCGTTACCCCATCCCTCATCTGCAAGATCCTGTCGGGTTCTTGCCCTCCTTGGTCACATGCCCAGGTGACTTTTATGTCACTGAATCATTGTGGGCACTCAGTCTACAGCCTGATGTTGTATCGTGAGGATTTTTCCAGAATGATGCGCGAGATCCACTGAAAGGGACTGTAGAACTTTCTGTTGAGGAGACTTCACCTGGTTTAAGCCAGAGTCTATTGTTTGGGCACTTGGGTTGTTTCCATTTGTCAGGCTTGCCAACAGGGCAGCAGTGCTTACACACTGTGCCTGCAGGTATTTGTTTTATTTCCTCAAGGTAAAATCTTAAGAAGGACATCTAAACAAAGAATTTAAATATTTATGTAGCTTGCTTGCCCTCTAAGAGGGTCCCACCGCACCCCTG
The DNA here is from genome assembly GCF_011100685.1 of Canis lupus familiaris. Lineage (NCBI taxonomy): Eukaryota > Metazoa > Chordata > Mammalia > Carnivora > Canidae > Canis > Canis lupus. The sequence continues at coordinate 60,152,126 of NC_049224.1, forward strand.
GCAAAGTTGGGACAGACCGGTGTTGATGTAATTTTGGAATATAGGTGAGGTTTGGTGAGGTGAGGTTCGGAGCCCATGACCAAAAAAGAATTCTTGAGACGTCTTTGGTGCAAAAAAGATTATTTTATTAAAGCACGGGGATGGCACCCATGGGCATAAAGAGCTGCCCTGGGGTCATGAGGGGTGATCCATGATAGACTTTCAAGTTGGGAGGGGGTCAGAGAGAGTGGAAGTGTCTAAGGAATTTGGAAGCGGGGGTTTCCAGGACCTGGAGGGGATTGGCTATTGTTGGGAGAAGGTCGTTTATTACCATCTAATAAAACCCTAGTCCTGAGACCCTTCAGATGCATGTCGGTGGGTCATACGCTTGGGGGATGATTCCCAACATGGATCTTGGGAGGTAGAGATGAAGGAAGCTTCTAAAGGAATTTTATATGTTCCAGTAGACTGACAGGATCCTGCAGTTGGGCTAGGATTCCTTTTGCCCTCAGTATCAACATCGAGGCAGCTGAGCTCCTGGAGGAATGTCACTCGGCCTGTTTCCAGGACTTGTCAGTGGGTTGTAGGTAGTAAGGAAATTTAATAATTTCTCTTCTACCTTTGTTTCCCACATCACTGCTCACTTCAAGTATCTGTCACTGGGCTGCAGGTTATAAGGACATTTCATTGTATCTACATTTCCTTCTGGAAGCTAGGTTATCGATAAAAATGGCTTTTTCTTATAAATTGCTAGGGCATTTGTAAACTGAAGGGGACTCATGTCTTGCAGGATTGTGATCTCTATAAGTTAACTCTGTGTTTTTTTCTTTCCTTAGCCTTAGGGCAGCCAAGAGTGCCTGAGGAATGTCACACACATCCCACTTGGGGGTGGGGGGGTCATTAGCAGAGTGTCACCCTTTGCTTTGTCCTCAACTAGCCTTCTGTTCCCATCAGTGTCAACAGAGCCCTGACAGATTTTGTGTTGCATCAGTTCTTTTGGCATTCCTTCTACTTCAAAAGGCATGATTGGTACCATTCTTCTGTTTTAATTCACCTGTCTGTAGAAACTAGAAAAGGTAAACAGGTTTTTATTATCTTTGCCAGCATGCTTTGTTTGAGTTATTTACTTGTAATGATTTTTTTTTAAATACCACCTTTTTTAACAAGAAAAAATCAGCAAAGGCTATAAACAGATTAAAGGGAAAAAAATCCAGATAACATTCATAAGCTTAAAATAAATGCAAATTTACTTTAAAGTGAAATAGTCCTTTATTTGTAATACCTTTTATAAAATAAAATATAACCCACAAAGCATAAAAATGAAGGAGAAGAGGTACCTGGGTGGCTCAGTCGGTTGAGCATCTCACTCTTGGCATCGACTCAGGTCATGGTCTCACATGTCATGGGATTGGGCCCTGCATTGGGGTCCCCACTCAGCCGGGAGTCAGCTTGGGGGATTCTCTCTCCCTCAGCCTCCCCCCCCCCCCCGTGTCCATGTGCTCTCTCTCTCAAATCAATCAATCGATCTTAAAAAAAAAAAAAAAGAATGAAAGAGGAAGAGGCGGCAGGGGAGGTGGTGGGGCAGGAAGCATCAGCTCCCCATCTTCTCACTTAGACAACAGTGGCTCCTACAGAATCTGTCCAGTGCAACTGTTTTAGAACTCGGGTGTCTATTCAGAGGCTTGCAGCATCCAGGGGAACATTTGGACAGTAAATCAAGGTTAATTTCCACAATTTCAGCTCTTCCCATGATAGCAGCAGCCCACTCCCCACCCCAGCCTTGCGGCAGGCCACTATGCTCATGTGCCTGGAGAAGCATGCACATGGATATTCTCCGAATACTGGGGGTCTGCACTGGGGGTTGATTGCTGCTTCTGATCATGGAGGTATAGGCATCCTGGTGCGCAGCCGTTGCTGCAACCAGTACCAGCCGAAGCAGCTTCCAAGGGATTTAAAGGTCAGAGCCTGTTTCCACCCCCTGACTTCCATTTATATTCCCTCTTCTCCCCTTTTGGGAGCTGGACATTTAGAGACTATGACATTCAAAAGCAACCACACATATGTTGAAATTTAGAAAAGTCGCCGAGCATGCCCAGGGGAGATCTCAGGTTCACTTAAGTTTCTACCTCAGACTGATCCCTGATACAGAAACAAAAAACAACAAACCCTTAGGAAAAGAGAGAACCTGATTTCCAGAGTTACCACATTATTAGATTCCAATATCCAGCTTTCAGTAACAACAACAAATTACAAGGCATAAATACACACACACACATATATATATATATATATATATATATATATATATATATATATATATATAAAATTCGATCAAAGGAGAAAAAGCAATAGAAACTGACCCTGAGAAGACGAGATGGCAACCCTACCAGACAAAGACTTTACTACAACTGTCCTGAAGATGCTCAGAGAGCTAAAGGAAACCATGAAGCAAGTCAAGGAAACAATGTACAAATGAACAAAATAGACACAACCAAGAAATAGGTTGAAAATGTTAAAAGGAATCAAAAATAAATTCTGTAGCGAAAACAACCGATCATTGAAATGCAAAATTTGCTAGGAGGGTTGGAAAGCAGGTTTGAGCAGACAGAGGAAAGACTCTGAGAACTTGAAGGTGAAACCATTGATGTTATGGAGTCTGCGGGACAGAAAGAGAAAAAGGATTGAAGAGAAGTGAGCATCTGAGGGGCTGGTGGGACACCAGCAAGTATATCAACATATGCATTGTGGGCATCCCAAAAGGAGAGGCGTGAGATGGGGGCAGGGAGGTTATGTAAAGAAGCAATGGGAGTTCCTGGGGGCTCAGTTGGTTAAGTATCCAACTCTTGATTATGGCTCAGGTCATGATCTCATGAATCATGGGATTGAGCCCTGTGTTGGGCTCCAAGCTCAGTGCAGAGTCTGCTTGGGTTTCTCACCCCCTTTCCCTCTGCCCTTCCTCAATTTCTCTATCTCTCAAATGTAATAAATGAAACCTTATTTTTTTTAAAGGCAGCAATGGCCCAAACTCTTCCAAATTAATGAAATACATGAATATAAGTGTTTAAAAATGCTTGATGAACTCCAAGTAGTGGAACACAATGAGTTCCACACCCAGATGCATTATAATCAATAATTAAAAGATTTAAAAAAATCCAATAAAAAATAATTAAAAAATAAACAAATAAGTCACAGAGATGAAAAAAAGTACAGCAGAGGGAATATAGTCAACAATATTGCAATAATATTTTATGGTGACAGGTGTTGACTACACCTATCCTGGTAAGCACTGCATAATGTATAGAATTGTTGAATCAATATGTTGAAACTAACGTAACACTGTATGTCAACTATACTTAATAAAAAATAATGATTAAAAAGTAAAAAATACAAAATAAAAATCTTGAAAACAGCAAGAGAGAAGCAGCTCATCAGGTATGAGGATCCTCAATGAGGTAACCAGCAGATTTCTCATTGGAAACCTCAGAGCCGGAAGGCGGGGAGTTGCTATATATGCAAGGTGCTCACAGAATGTGATGAAGATGCTGGTTCATTAAACTGTTCTGTGCACTTTATGTAAAAGTCTACAGGGAAATTTCCCTAATCATGCTTATTACAAGTGCTTTTTACGCTTTCCAAAATCACTTCTTTAAAATGTATTCCCTACAGCTAGTGGAACAGTACGGGTGTATATACTGTTTTTACTGGCTTGCTTCCCCATTTCTTATTTCCATAACAGTCCTACCTCCTCCTTCCTCAAGATAATGGCTGTAAAACTCCTAGAGACTTCTCAATATTCATTCTTCCCTGTGTCTTTGCTTTAACAAATCCCCCATTTTTAGCTGGTACATTGCTTACCAGTACAAGACCACATTTCCCAGCTCCCCCTGCAAAGACAAGCAGCTATGTCTCCAACATCTGGCCCACACGTTCAGAAGTGGAGCTGCCATGCAACCAGAAGGAGCCTCTGTTCCTGGTGACTTTGTCCAGCTTCCGTATCCACCTGTCCACCTCTGGACTTCTTTTACATGTAGGAGGAAGGCGCTATCTTGTTTGAATCACTATTTTCCCCCTCCAGTTTCTGTTACTAGCAACCAAACCTAATTCTCCCCAGTGACAAATATTGACAACTTGGTATTCCAAGTATCTCCCCAGGCTATACACACACACACACACATACACATACACATATCTACAAATACATGTACAGACATCAGACTCTTACCTATGTCCTTTGTTTAAAAAAACGGAACCAACAAATGTTTCTGGCTTCTAACTCTTCTTTTTAGAGACAGAGACATAAATTAAAATGTAAGCCAGCACTGCACATTATTTATCTCTTCTCTATTATCTATTACCATATTCTGTAATCAGCAAAGATTCTTAAGAGGCCGTTCTCAATATTGGCATGCATGAAGTGGATTGAGCACCCGTTAGCCATGCTGGAGGGCAAAGAATGAATAAACTCTCAGGACAGTCATTTACTTTGTAAGAGGAGCTTTAAAAATGCTCATATTCTCCAATGCAGCAATATCTCTTAAAATTTACATTCAGGACGTGATCAGAGAGGCAGAGACCAACGTGTAGGAACATTCATGACTGTTCTGCATGTAATGTTGGAGATGCTGATGGCTCGCCAGCGGGGAAATCGTTCAGAGACATGGTACATCCACAAAATGGAATAGCACGTACTCATTAAAAATGGTGTTTATGCATAACTCTCATGACAGAGGAGCGTGCTCCCCATGTAATGAGAGACAGCGGGATGCTGCAGGCTGTACATGAAAAACACGTATCACTCACACTCGGGAAAAGGCCCCAAAGTAAACATTTTTGAATGTTAGTATCAGGTCCCATCTAGGGATGGGTTTGCTGGCAGCTTTTAGCCACATCATACATTTTTCATTGCTTCCCAGATTCTAGTAAGCATCTCTCCCGTGTACTTGCCCAGGTGCACAGGAGACAAGGTTGGATTTCATGCCATAGCGGTAAATGTTGGGTGCGTGGTGTCTGACGGATGCAGGCACTGCCTGAGCCCGGGCCCACCTGCTCCTGTTGAGGCAGCAGGATGACCAAACCCCGATGGACACAGTGCAGTTTGGCCTGTGGCCGGGAGCACAGGAACGGGACGGGGGTTGGGAGAGCAGAGCAGTGATAAGCTTGATTCGTGCCAGGCTCCACATGCATCCCTGGGACTCCCCCATGACCCTCTTCTCTCATACTGTGGATGGGAACTGCCAAGCCCTGTGTCCCTGACCTCGACAATCTTCCCTGGTGACAAGCTTCTTGGTTCCAGTCATTGCTGCGTGTTAGAATTCAGTCTGTAGACAAAGGGCCCCAGCTCGTGCTTGCAGGGGCCTCCCTGGTTGGGAGGTGCATGGTCAGTGCTTCAGAGCAACACGTCCCTTTTCTGCAAAGCCCCTACACGTCCCTTTTCTGTAAAGCCCCTACAGCACAGGGGTGGGGCAGGGAGGGCGGGCAGGGCAGGCATCACTGCTGTGTCCCACCCAGGCAGCCAGACCTTCATCCGCTGGAGGCCTCACCCCCTGGACAGAATAGAGACTCAGTGTGCTATTAGACAAAGAAGCTTACCCATCTGTTCCCGCCTAATACCAGCTGGGAAGACATAGGGAGAAGCATTCCCCGAAAGTGCGGCAGCCCTGCCCTGGGCGGGGATGGAGGGGTCCGCCTCTCCTCTGCAGGTGCTGGCTGGTGATGCCCGGCCTCACCCTTGCGTTTTCAGCGTCTGTATTGCCAGCAGGGCAGTGAAGGTTTTGGAGTGACAGACGGGAAGTAGTGCTGGAGAGTACAAGCCTGTTGTGGCTCTGAAGTGGGCCTGTTCCCAGGGCTCCCACCCAGCGCTGTGCACTGGCTGGGAGAGAAAAGATAAATAGAGCAAGGATGGTCCGGGGTTCCTTTTTCTTCCCTTTTATGTGATTGGGTTTTGTCTGTTTCTGAATTGTAAAATTCGGAATGGAGCCTCAAGATGACTGCCGGGTGGCTTAATCCAAACCTGCCATCCCCCAGGGGACATTCCCGAGGGCAGAGCCCGCCTGTGGCTCCCTGCTGAGGCCTAGCGCCTGGTACAGTGCCTGGCACACAGTAGGTGCCTAATGAATGCATGGTGAGTGCATGAACCAAAAGAAGACTCACCCGATCCTCAGGATGGGCCTGCAGGGGAGACTCAGCCCCTGTGTCCCCAGAGGTGACACTGGAGGTGCATGGAGGAAGAAGTCCTCCACACAACAGGGACAGATGGACAGATTGCCTACACAGGGCTGGGAGGAGGGGGCCTCCGTGTGCCCCACTGTGTGCCTGGGCCGTCCCTCCCACAACCCAGTATGGAGGCCAGGGCATCACCTCCGTGTTGGTGGTGGGAGAACTGAGGCCCAAGGGAATATAGGGACTTGTCCCAGGTCACCAAGCCGAGGGCAGAAGCAGGATGAAAATCTGGGTTAGTGGGACTCTGGGAGAGCCGTGAGCAGCACCCCCAGGCCTGAGCCCTGCCCCATCCCCTCAGGGCTCACACTCCCACGCCCACCTCCTGCTCACCTCTGACCCTTCCCCCCCACCACGTGTTCCCAGGATCTGCAGATCATCAGCACGGACGAGAACCAGGTGTTCGTGGCGGTGCAGGAGTGGTACCAGATGGACACCTACAACCTGTACCAGTCGGACCCGCGCGGCGTGCGCTACTCTCTGGTGCTGGAGGACGTGCGCAGCTCCCGGCAGGCGGAGGAGAGTGTGGTCATCGACATCCTCGAGGTGGGATGATCACCAGAGAGAGATCTGGGGGTGTGGCCCCGGGTGCTGGGTGCAGGGTGTCGGGGCCAGGCCTCACTGCGTTCCTCACTCTCTCCCTGCCGCCCCTCCCCCCACCCCCATCGTCTCTAAGACTATCTCAAGTCTGCAAATATTTCGGTGAGGGACCATGTATTGGATGGAGGCTTTGCAGGCCAAGAGGATGCCGTGTAGGTACTTTCAGACAAAGAGGGAAAACATAGTCTCTTTGACAAAGTTCAAAATTTGATAATGGAGCGCAAATCCTCTGTAATACAGGTATGCTGAGAAGGGATGGGATTCTTTGGGGCGCTCTAGTTTGCTGAATTGGGGGTCACTGTTAGAGGTCTGCATCACGGCCGGGATCGCAGGCCACCATCTGTAAAGCCAGTTCTGGCTCATACTCCAAAGCCTGAAAGCCGGTGCAGTGTGGTTTGTACCTAAGGGCCAGAGGCTCCGGCTCCGGCTCTGTCCCAGCACCCTGAGCGTCCCTGCCTCGCTGCCGCTCCCCCTGCACTCTCCCTGGAGCCCTGCCTCAACTGTCTCCCACGGAAGCCTGTGCTCGTGCTCTTCTGACGTGAGGGCCCGATCGGAGGCTCCAAACGGGCTCCTGGCTCCCACGCCAGGTGCCACCCCTGCACCATCTCACTCGGTACTTGGATTCCACAGACATCCATGACACTGTCCCTTTCTTGGACTGGGCTGTCATGGTCACCTCCTCTGTTCTGGTCACACCAGAGCCACAGAGGGGGCCTCTCGGCCCATGTCCAGGTCAGGAGCCTGAAGCTCAGAGAAAGTAAGCAACCTGCCTGGACAGACACAGGAAACAAAGCCAGGAAACCAGAACCAGCCCAGGCCTGTAGGCCCCAAGCCTGGTGCCAGCCTCCTGGCTGGTGCTCCCTGGCTCCGTCCTTCACTTTTAGGCTCTCAGCTCATGCCTTGTCCTCTGGGAGCCCCCCACCCCCGTGGGAACAGAGCAAGTGCCCTACTGCAGTAAATGCTGGGGTGTGTGTGGGTGTGTGGATGCTAGCAGAGCCTGGAGCAGGCAGTGGGGTTCATCTGCCGCATGGGAGGCTGGAGGCAGCCTCCAGAGAAATCCAGCACTCCTGCCTTCACCTCTGAGCTGTTAAGGAGCAGCAGGGAACCACTTTCCCCAAGAAAGGAATGAATGTAATCGTGTTTACAATGAGAGCCCATTTGCAGGGCTGCTTCCCTAGGGGGAAGCAGAGGGACACTGTCTGTGGCCCTGATCTTTTGCTAGAGATGGCCTGTCCTGTCCAAGGTGGCCACCGTCCCCCTCCCCAGGCCCTGTCCTGCAGAACCTCCAGGGAGGCACTGGGCACATCCCAGACCTGGCACTGAATGGTGTCCGGCTGCTGCACAGCACAGCTGGCGGGGGGAGAGGGAGCGGGTGACAGTGGCTCAGGAAGGGGACCAGGACCAGGGGCTGGGCACAGGGACATGTCCCATGGCCCACTGTGTGCACAGGTGTCTGCGGCGCTGGTCCCACATGCCAGGCTCTGGGCCTCTCCCTCGGGTCAGGGAGGAACACGCCGCCCCTCACAGAGCTGCTGGCCTCTGTGAGAAGACCAGCTCCCAACAGTGGCTCCGATCTGTGTGCCAGCACCCAGGGGATGCAGTGGGTGGCGATCGCCCAGCCCAGGGTGGGAGTCAAGGAGTGCTTCCTGGAGGAGAGGATGCAGATTGAGTTGAGATGGAGCAGAAATTAGCCATCTGGGGAACTTGGGAACAGTAATCTGTGGACAAAGACCACGAAATAAGAGGACATGAGGAGCTAGAGGAGGTTCACAGTGGCCTGTCATATAGGTGACACCTGCTGCCCACCCACCTCACGGGGGACGCTGCTTCCCTGAAATCCAGCTGATGGGGGCCATGGGTTGTGGTTACAAGCACAGCTCTGGAGCTGCACAGCCTGCATTCAAATCCCAGTTCTGGTTTGTGTTTGCTGTGTGACCTTGGGCAGGTTCCTTAACTTCTCTGTGCTTCTCTGTTTCTCATCAAGAGATGAGGATGGCAGTGGCGCTTTCCTCATAGGATCGCTGTGCAGTTTCAGGGACACAGGGCTCCTTGAACACGGAGAGCAGTGTCTGGTGCCAGGTCTGTGCTCCACAAGCCCTCCACCGTATACTGAGCAGTGGCCTTTCCCAGGAATTCGAGCAGGAAAGACCTGGCCCGGAACCTGGCCTGCGAGGTCCTCCCCATGTGCCACTTACGATCACGGTTATCTTTTCTCAAATGGCACATCCGGGAAAAATGCTCTGTCGCAGATGTCACAGGCAAATACCGCGCCAGAAGGCCTGGCTTTTAGGTGCCGTGAGCTGGCACCTCAGCAGGGTGTGCGCCCCAGGTTCAAGGAGAGACAGTGGCCCTTTTCTGCATGCCTCCATGCTGGAGCTTGGGTTAGGAATGGGGGTTCAGGGGATCCCCGTCTTGCCCCTGCCCCTGAAGAGTCCTGGCCACAGGTGGGAGGCAGCCATCATAGCCGGGTGAATGGGGACCCCCAGCCTATATGGCCCTGTCAGTCCCTAGAACATGTGCCCGTGACCTTGGCTGGAGAAAGAGTCTTTGCCACTGTCATTAGGTGAAGGGCCTTGAGATGAGAGCACGAGGATTCTCCACCCGGGCCCCAGATCCAAGGACAAAGGTCCCCTGGAGTCAGAAGAGGAGATGCAGCCACAGGGAGGTGGCCACGTGAAGACAGGGGAGACGCTGGGGAGATGTGGACACAGGCCCATGACCCCTGAGCTACCAGATGCTGGAAGAGACAAGGGAGGGTCCTCCCTGGGAACTCCAGGAGGAGCGCAGCCCCAGCCGCACCTCAATTTTGGGCTTCTGGGCTCTGGGCTGTGAGGACGGATGTCTGGTTAGCCTCCCAGTTTGTGGTGCTTGGTTACGGCAGCCACGGGAGCAAATACAGCCCTGAAGGGGCCTGTGTGAGGTCACGTCGATGTTGGGAGCCGCGGCCCCTCTGCAGGAAGCCTGGGGTGGGTGCTGCCCAGACCCACCATGTGCCATCTGCCATCACCCGGACATGAGGCATCCGTGCTGTCATGGGCTGCTAGGTGTTTTCACGGAGGCCAGCAGAACATGACATGGCAATTGTGGAATAAAGCCACCCAGCCCTGGGCAAATCCTCATGTGACCTGCCCTTAGGGTGTCAGGGAGGCCCCTCGACCCAGCGCTGGACCCAGGTGAGCAGGAGGCAGAGCGATGTCACCATGTGTGGGAGAAGGGGTCGCAGTCCTCCACGCCCCAGGCTGTTGCTGCAGGGTCCAGCTTTGTCTGCAGGATGGGGGCTGGACACCCTTCCCACCTGGAGCGGCATCTTGTGTAGATGCGCATGGCACAGGGCAGTTAAAGTTGGTGGGATCAAGAGGGTCCCTGAAAGGGAGTGCTGACGAGGAGGGTCAGAGCCTGGAGCCTCCAGGACGAGCCGGCCCTGCGACCCCAGGGAGACCCCTGTGCTGGACTTCTGACCTCCAGAACTGTGACGCAATGAAGGGTTATAAGCCACCAGCGCACATTACTCCGTTACGGCAGCCCCAGGGTGCACATCTACCCTCCACTCGTGTCTTTCCTTCGGTTGCCCTGCTCTCCCCATGCGGGGACACGTGGTGGGCCTATGTGCTGGGTGCAGGGGAGCACTGGCCCCGGCGTCATGGGCAGCTCCTTGATGGTGCACTTGAACCTCGCTTGCCTGCTGCAGAGAAGGCGCTCGGGAACTGTGCATCGTCATGTGACAGAAGCAGATTCCTCAGCCTGGGTAAATCCCATGGCTCCCCGAGGCTCTGGTTTCTGGGGCTCCCTCCGAGAAGTAGTGACATGCTGCCCATGGAGGAGCAGCCGCAGCCGCAGGTGCACAGGAGGCTCCTGGGGGCCCGGCCACACTGGTGGGTCTCAATAGTTGTACATCCGAGGCCCTCGTTTGGGAGGAACTGGTGGTGAGAGCCCGCCTATGTGTGCTCAGGACACTGACCTAGAGGCCTTTGCTGATATTCAGACTTTCTCATGGGCCCAGTCAGTAGCCAACTGTTGGCTGTGTTTGGGTCACTGCACGGGCACCCTGGAAACACTGAGAAGGGGGACAAGGTGAACCTGAGACCCTGGCCAGGGAGGGGGTGGTCAGTGCCCACCCCCTGTCCTCCCTACCTGGCATTTCTGTGGGGGCTGAGCTGAGGGAATCTGGAGGAGAGCCCAGCGTACTGGCATTGGCCCAGGCCCTGTGGGTCCAGTGGAGGGAGGCATGGTTCAGGGGCTCTCGTGTGGGGATGGGGTGACCGTGACACCCAGGCATGGCAGGACCAGGGCTCTGCTCACTGTCTGATAGCCAACGTCTGGGCCTGGGACGGCAGCTCTGTGTCACGCAGGCACCCAGGGGCTTTGGGGGCCACAGTCTGTCATCCTCACCCCCTGAGCCACACTCACCTCCAGAATGTATGCAGATCACCTCAGCTCTGGGGCTCTTCCCGGTGTGAAATGCGGCCCTGTGGACGGAGCTCTTAGCAAGGGGTTGGCACATGGTGCATGCTCTGTTGTCAGGGGGCTCCCCAGATGGGTATTTATGGCACTTCTTGCATTGCTGTTCCAGGTCCGAGGGGTGAAAGGAGTCTTCTTGGCGAACCAAAAAACCAATGGCAAGGTGGTCACACTTATAACTTACAACAAGGGCCGTGACTGGGATCACCTGAGGCCACCCAGCACGGACATGAATGGAAAACCCACCAACTGTGAGCCAGTAAGTGCCTCCCTGATCCCGCACTGACTGCAGGGTTGGAGGGGGGGGATGCACAGGGCATCCATGAAGGAACCTCCGGAAGCTCAGGCAGGGATGTCTGAGAAGGGCCATCAGGGAGACAGGAACCACAGACTCCTCTGGGCATGGCAGAGAGGGTCCCGTGAAGCTCCTTCCTTTACTGAAGGGTTACCTGGAGGTCAGAGGGAGCAGTGCATCAGTCGGCGCTGGCCGCAATGTTGCTGTGTAACAAAGCTGCAACAACAGTCTCACATTTTCCACATCGGGGCTCACTCACAGATGTAGAGGGCGGCTGATTTTGGAGGGGGTCTGCTCCCTGTATCCAGCCTCTCCCTCCTCCTGGGACCAGTGCTGGCACACCCTCATGGCGATGGCAGAGGTGTGAGGGGGTGAGCAGAAGCAGGCAAGCACACGGCAAGCCTGCTGTGTTATGTCTGCTAGATCGATGGGCCGGCGTGCAGGACCAGGATGTGCACTCTGCCTGGGGGGCAGGGGGGTGACTGGGATAAGTGGCCAGGCTGGGCCGCAGCCCAAATGTCTCGAGCCCCAGGCCAGTCCCTCTATCCCAGGGGTGCCTCTCTCATGGATACCAGTGTAGGCTGCCCCAGTTTGTTGATTGCCCTGGGGGCAGGAGGCTGGATTTCTCTCTGGCCCTTGCTTGGCCACCGGGAGGTGTGGGTGACATGCAGGCCTGTGCCTGTGGGGTGGAAAGATGGAGCACTAAGGGGCCCTGGCCTGAGGCAGGCTGCTCAGCGCCCCGCGGACCTGCCTCTCCTTGCTCCATGGGGAGCTCCCCGCCAGCCCCAGCACCCGGACCTCCCCTGGCTGCTCGGAGTGGGATGGCATGGGGTCTGGAGTTAGAGCTGCACAGAGCAAGCAGGCAGGGCTGAGCCTGTCCCTTCCTGTCTGCACTGCCCCCTTCCCATGCTGTCCTGTGGGCCTGGAATGCCTTTTCCTTTTGCTTCATCCGGCAAACTCCTATTGACACCTGAAAACTTGCTTCTCTGTTTTCCGCTGGCCGTGACTGTGAGTCCCTCGGAGGTAGGAACCATGCTCTGGATGCCTGAGCCCGTCTGTAGCTCTGTCTCTCTGTACACAGAAAGAAGGACGGTGTCTATGTTATAGGGATATTGTTCAGTAAAGATACACGGGTAGCTACCGTGTGGGGGTCGCTGTTCTGGGCGTTTGGAGTAGATCAACACACGAACCAAAAGACAGTCCTGCCCTCCTGGGATCCTGCCTGGATCTGTGCAGCACAGACCCCCGCCCCCCTACCCTGCCGGAGTATAGAACAATCTAGGCAGAGTGGGTCCCCCCTCCTCCTCGGGGACGCTGACCCCCCTCCCCAGAGCCCCGGGCAGCAGCGTCAGCCTGGCGGGGACGGCCCTTGCTCGGTGAGCCCGGACCCAGGCCTCCCCTTGCCCCCCGGGGCCTGCGCCCAGCCTCGGCACAGGGCCCTCCCACCGAGACTGCAGGGAAATAACACCTGTCGACCCTCGTGAGGAAGTAATTACCTGCCGCTTGTAGAAAGTCTTCGGAGAACAGGAATGCCGCGAAGGGCTCATTTTTGTATCATCAGCAGCAAAGTTAAGCCATATTAATCTGTCAAAGCAAGTTTTTTGCTAAGAATAGATTCTTGTCTGCAATTATGCAGCTCAGTGAGGAGATAACGTTCATGAGATTCATGTCCCTGCATTAAAATAACAGAAGTAAAAGGAGGCTGGTGGAGTGTGCGGCCCCAGCAGCCTGTGGAGAACCCAGCGAGCGCCAGGAGAGAGAAAGCCGGCGGGGCGCAAAAGACAGAAGGCGAAGGCGGTGTCTCTGGACGTGGTGGCAGCAGCACGGGGCGGGGGGTGCGTGGGGCGCGGGGGGCGCGGGGGGCACGGGGTGGCACAAGCCTGGCCGCTCGCCTGGCTTTCCTCACTGGCTGTGTCTTTCCCTCGGCCACGTGTCCTCTGCATGAACTGAGGGTTCACTTCTCCTTGCAAAGGGGGTTCCTGCCTATTGCCGAATACAGAAGTGTGTAAACAGGGAGATGAGGTCCAGCCATAACTGGATCACCCAGAAATAATAATAATCGGGGATTTTCATGACAATCTTTTAGCTTATAGTGCAGTTCAAGAGTCATCATGGGGCCCCTGACGTGTGTGATTTGTCTTCTGTCTTTCTCTTAACTCTGGGTTGCTGGCACTTCTCCGGGCTGTAGCCTGGCTCTCTGCTGGGCAGATTTCCTGCTGGAAACGGGGACTTATGACATAGATGAGTGTCGGGATCGGTTCTGTTTTGGGAGGATAAATCCTATTTGGAAGTGGTTTGAATCAGTTTGCATCTTAATTCAGAATGAAAACCCATTAGCTCTGAGCCCCTCTCAAACCCAGGCTATCAAGGAGGGGGTGCTGGGGGTGTCGTGGTCTCCCTATGTGGCTGGCCTCACACCCACCCAAGCCCTGGGGCCACCTTTCTCGGGACAGGGTATTCAGCGCATAATACTGTGGCACCAACCTACCCTTGGGGGCAACCCCTGACCCCCTCTGACAGCCCTTTCCCTGAATCAGGGTATCTGAGTGCCCTGGGCTGGGCCCCACAGTTCCACCTCACCCTGCTCACCCAGCCCTCCATTTGCGCGGTTCAGACATGTCTGGGGGCGATGATGAGGCCTTGTGTCAAGCTGCCAGACACCAGCAGAGCACCCCCTAGCAGCTCCAGGACTGGCTGGAAGAGAGCTGTCCACAGGCCCTCCATGGCCCCAAAGGGGACCCCAGCTCTGGCCGCACCTGCCAGCATCCTGTGGGCCACAGCTGACCGCACAGAACCCAAGGAGTGCTCCGCCAGGACAGCCCACCAGCAGGGGTGAGGGGAGACAGCCAGGTTCCTCGACGCAGGACCCTCTGCCATGCTCTGCCCACTGCACACACGGTCATACCGTGTGCACGGTGCATCAGGAGATGTGCAAAGCCTGGTGGCAGCCCAAGGAGGCCAGCCCAGAGTGCGGGCAGCTCCAGGCCCCACCTGGCCCACCCGGAAACCAGGGGCACCGAGGCAGGGCTGTGCTACCTCCCTTCTCTAACATGTCCCTGGTGAGGCTTTTTTCTTCTGACTCAGGGTTATCTTGTACCACTGGAAGCCGGCCCTGCCCACAGAGGTCACGGCTGCCAGGATGCTCGTCCCCTGGTAGCTGGCCCTGCCCACACAGGTCATGGACACCTGGGTACCTGTTCCCTGGGAGCCGGTGCTGCTCACAGAGGTCATGGCTGCCAGGATGCCTGTCCCCTGGGAGCCGGCCCTGCCCACAGAGGTCATGACTGGTACCTATCTCCCGGGTGCCAGCCCTGTCCACAGAGGTCACACCTGCCAGGATGCCCGTCCCCTGGGAGCTGGCCCTGCCCACAGAGGTCACGGCTGCCAGGATGCCCGTCCCCTGGGAGACGGCCCTGCCCACAGAGGTCATGGCTGCCAGGATGCCCGTCCCCTGGGAGCTGGCTCTGCCCACAGAGGTCACGGCTGCCAGGATGCCCGTCCCCTGGGAGCTGGCCCTGCCCACAGAGGTCATAGGAATCTCTCTGCCCCTTAGTGTCTGGTCACCAGGTGGGAGGAGAAGAGAACTGAGTGGTCTCACCAAAGAGACTAGCTCCCTAATCTGCTTTTCAATCATAAAAAGTCAGGAGAAAACCTGAACAGGCAAAGTCTTACTCCACAGTTTTGGGAGGGAGGTTTGTCTTATTGGATCCAAGAGCTCCTAGACTGGGCTCTCCTCCACTGACTCAGTGACTCTGTGCTCACCTGCAGCATGGGCTCCCCCACCCCACAATCCCCACCCCACGCCCAGCCCCTGCCCGGCACCATTTGCTTCCTGTAGACTCCCTGCCTGGGCTTCTCATGTGGATGACCCCAGTGCACAGGGCACAGCTAACCCATCTTTAGGAGCCCAGCACAGACAGGAAAGCAGGTCCCAACGGGACTGGGCCCTGGGGCCACCACCTGGTGCCGTCTGACCTGGGTCACCGTCCAACTTACTAAATGGTTTTGTTTTTAACTTAGAGGCACGGGGGTCACAGGGTCACTCCTGTGTGCCTCTGCCTGCATGTCACTGTGAGGAAACTGAGGCCTAGAGTGGCCCACAAAATTAGAGGCGCTTCCCAAATTAGAAGCTGGATCTCTCAGTACTTGGTTCCACAATAATTCTAAACTGGAGATTTTTCCAGGAAATAAAAGAGGGCCAAAGAAATTATTACTTTTCTAATAAGTAAGAAATTAAGCAAATGTTCTCTGGGGGTGGGTGGCACCCCGATGTTCTTTCCAAAAGCTGTGCTGTGTTAATCCAGTAATGCTGTGAAGTAGAGAAAGAGAGACCCAGAGACTCTGAGCACTTTTTCCAGAGTCACACAGCTTTTAGTGGGTACAAGGATTGAAAACGTAGCCCTGTCCATGGCTCCAGCTATTCCAGGCCTGGGGAATTTCGACATGGGGGACACCCCAAAGGCTGACCCCAAGAACCCCTTTAAGGTCTCTGGTGGGCCTCCTGCTCCCTTTCCTGTGTTATCAAGGTGAGCCCGGCCAGTCAGGCTCCAGAGCCCACCTCCCAGGCTTCAGGACAGACGAGAGAAGAAGCAGGTGCAATGGGCAGCCCTGGGGTATGGCTGATGGTCCCTGCCAGGTGAAGCCCCTGGCGCCCCCGCAGTGCTGTGTAGAGACCTGGGAGCTCATCCTATGGCTCTACATTCAGTTATGGGGGTGCCCAAGGGGTGCCAGCAAGATTGTGGCACTGAGCCTGTGAGGTCTGGGGAGATTCGGGGAGGCCACAGCCACAGGGCATATCCGTCTCAGCTCGTCTGTCCTCCCTGGACCCCCAGGCCCACCCAGGGACAAGCTGGAGTGCAGGTGGCCAGGAGGAGACAGGTGGGTGTGAGGGGGTCTCTTCCCCCCAGGAGGCCAGACAGGAAGCTGCTCATGCCTCCTCCTCCTGGGAGGCTCCTGGCCCAGTTTGGCCTGGATGGAAGCGCATCCCCTCCCAGGGAGACACCCACAGGCTCTGAGTGTGACACTAGATCCAGGCACCCTGGATGGTAGCCCAGCCCCACCATGGCCCTTGGGCAGGTCGCTTACATGCTCTCTGCTTCAGTTTCCCCACTGGTGAGACAGGGGTGGTGGCGGGGATGTGGAGAACGTCAGTGACGTGTAGTGCTGAGCTCAGCGCTGGCACAGAGGCAGCCGTCAGCCCACGTGGGTTGCCACTGGAATTATCATTACACCCGGTTTTCCTACCCCTCCAGCCAGGATGCCCCCCAGTGCTGCCCTCTGGACACACATGATGTTTGCCGCTGGGCTCTTCACAGAAGGTGCAGGGCTGCTGGGGTGTCTGCAGCTGTTCCATGGTGCCTGGGCTACCGTGGCTGCTAGAAGGCCCCCAGGAGCAGGTCTGGATGGATGGATGGACAGACGGACAGATGTGGCCACAGGCTATGCAGGCTCCAGGAGTCGCATTCTGTGATCGGGCACTGCACATGGGAATGCCCCCTCCATGCTGGGAGCGCTCTTTCGTGCTGGGAGAACCCTCCCTTGGAGAAGCCCAACTGGCTTCATTCACAGCCAGTCACCCTGGACCCGATGGCCTCCACTCTGCAATCAGCCCCAGAGCCTCCTTCCTGCCCTTCATCCCCTCCTCCCAGATGCTCCTGCCTCTGCCTTCCCACCTGAAAAGCCTCACTCCTACCTTTCCTGGGAACATGTCTCCCACCTGAATGCTGACCTTGGCCCCTTCTTCCCCCCGCCTGCAGCCGGACTGCCACCTCCATCTGCACCTGCGATGGGCAGACAACCCTTACGTGTCAGGCACCGTGCATACCAAAGACACTGCCCCGGGCCTCATCATGGGTGCAGGTAGGAGGCTGCCTGAGGGGAGCTCCATCCTCAAGGGTAGAGCTGGATGGCTCTGGGCCTGGCACAATCATGGCACACCCCAAGGGATGAATGCATGGCCCAGAGTGGGCACACAATACATGTTGCTGCATGGGAAGATGAGTGGATGGATGGATGGATGGATGGATGATGGATGAATGGATGATGGATGGATGGATGGATGGATGGATGGATAGATGGGTGATGGATAGATGGCCAACCGAAGGATGGGACAGGGGTGAACATCGGAGGATGAGTGAAGGGATAGGTGGTGGCTGGAAGCGTGGACAGTTGGATGGCTGGATCACAGAATGGTGAATGGATCAATAGAGGAAGAAGTGGATGCATGTGTGGATGGATGGATGGATGGATGGATGGATGGATGGAAGAATGATTCGTGTCATGGCTGACATGTTGATTCCTGAAGAAGGTTCTAGTTCAGTCAAGGAGTGAGACACATACAACAAACGTGAGAAAAAATATCAAAGCAGAGTCGTGCATGTGCCTGTCAATGTAGGTTAACTAGAGCCTCCTTCGGGGGTGAGTACCTGTGCGCTGAGGGAACACAAGCTAAACTAAGGTTTATTTAACTTCAAATAATCTTTCAAAATTAAAAGTATGTGTTTTGAAAGCGTATTGCTAGGCAGCAGCGGGTGTCTTATCTTCCTTGTGTGTTGAGGGTTATGGGCCATTCTGCACCCAGCACTGGGACAGCCCCCGCCCCTGCTAGTGCCACTGCCGGGAGGGAAGGGAAAATGAGCAGATGTCTGGACAGGCCTTCCCTCTGTCCAGGCACTGAGCTCCTAATCGCGGCACCAGGCCAGAGAGGTTCACCCCCCCCACCCCTTTACAGGGGAGCAAGCGGGAGCTCAGGAGTGGGATTACCTGCCCCACCTGCAGACTGTCACTCAGGAAGCCTGAAACCCAACCCAGGCTCCCGAGTGAGGGGACACCCACAGGGCGCACCTGCCTCCCGGTCCCTCAAAGGCACTGTTCTGGTTGGATGAATTCCCAAATTCTCAACGAAAATACAAAAGGCACAATTTTAAATGTTTCCATGACTCAAAGGCCTCCCACACCCAGAACGCACTTCCTGGCTGCCCACGGATGCTGTGAGGATCTGGATGCATGTCACTCACTGTGCTCACTCAGAGACTGGGTTGCCCAGCCGAACCCCCAGGCCCTGCACAGAGAGGGTGGGCCCTCTGCAGCCTCCCTGCCCCTCCCTTAGTCACAT
Source organism: Canis lupus familiaris (assembly GCF_011100685.1). Lineage (NCBI taxonomy): Eukaryota > Metazoa > Chordata > Mammalia > Carnivora > Canidae > Canis > Canis lupus. Next base: position 60,170,788 of record NC_049224.1, read on the forward strand.
CCCCTGGGCCTCAGTTTCCCCATCTGTAAAATGAGGGCACCACCTCCGTGTTTCTCAGGCCTTCTGCTCTGACAGCCTGGGGACGCATTCCGTGAATTTCCCTTTATTTTTCCCCAATGCCTGTCGGGTGACTGGCAGCCTGACAGCTCTGGGAGACGGAGCAAGGAAAGCAGATAGCATCCCTTAGAAGATAGACATCTGCACCGCGGAAGCCCAGACAGGAGCTCGCCTGCCGAGTCTTACTGACGCCGCAGCACTCGCCGCGCGCCTCTGCGTGTGATGCATGCAGGCCGGCGCGTGTCTGCTGGCATCTGCACTGCTGAGGAGATCAGGGGCAGCCCTCCTCCCCTCCCACCCCCGCCATTCCATTCATTCGTTCACCTGCTCCTTTCATGCATTCACGGCCATCTCTCAGCACCTTCTGTTTGCCAGGTGGAGAGAGGGTACCCAGTTCAGCACCTGCCCCTCTGCCCCTGTCTCCACCACGTGCCTTCCCACCTCCACACCACTGACCAGGCTGTTGTCTCCACCAGGCACACCCTTTCCTTCTCCCTTGGCCAGCACGCCTTTGTCTCTCCAGGTACAGCTTGGCGGTCACTCCCTGTGGGAGTCTCCTCTTGAAGGCCTTCCTTCCTGGGTCCATTAGTTGTCCCCTGTCTGCTCTCACGATTCCTTGGGCTTCCAGATATCCTGGCTCTGTGTGTAGTTGCATGGCACACTTCTTCCCCACTGGGCTGAGCAGAGGCTGTGGTTTATTCAGCTCCGACCCCCCATGGCTCAGCACAGGGGCTGGGCAGAGAGCAGGTTCTCAGCAAATCCTGTTGAATAAGTGCAGGAATGGGTGAGTGGGTGGAGTTGATGAAGAGAAATATGGGGATGGAGGGATGACAGGTGAGTGGATGGGTGGATAAATTAATAAAGGATCCATTGATGGATGATGGAGGGATGAGTGGATGGATGGATGATGGATGGATGGATGGATGGATGGATGGATGGATGGATGGATGGATAGATGGATGGATGGGTGGATGGATGGATGGGTGGATGGATGGATGGATGGATGGGTAGATGGATGGATGGGTGGATGGATGGATGGGTGGATGGATGGATGGGTGGATGGATAGATGGATGGATGGATGGGTAGATGGATGGATGGGTGGGTGGATGGATGGGTGGATGGATGGATGGGCTTAGCCAACCTCTCACTTGTACTTCCCATGCTGCCCTGGACCTCTGGTCTCCCCTAAACCCAGCCCTGGGAAGCTGGCTCCAAATGCAAACCAGCTGTGTCCTGCCCCCAGTATAAAACCTGCCAGGCGCCCTCATGACCCCACCCTGGCCCGCCTGGAGCATATTCTCCTAGCCAGCCCCTGATTGGCACTCCACATTTATTCTTGAACCACTTATTCCCTGTGGACCCCTCAAGTGCCTGCACTCCGCCTGTGTCAGGGCCCTGCCGGGGCTGCCTGAGGCTGGCTTTCTTTGGGCCAGGCTCATCCGTTACTGCATAGACTAGGACCCAGAGCCCAGACACAGGGGTTCTGTAGGCCGGTGAGTATAAGGAGAAGGCAGAGGGGGCATGCCTGTGGGTGGCTTTGAGTGTGGGAGATGGAGACTCAGGGCATACATAACTCTTGTGTGGGGATTTGTCTGGGCACAGACCTTGGAAAGGCCCAAAGCTGGCCGATCCTAAGAGCAACCCTGCCCCTGTTCTCTGGACCAGGTAACCTGGGCTCACAGCTGGTGGAATATAAGGAAGAAATGTACATCACGTCAGACTGCGGGCACACCTGGCGGCAGGTAAGGAGGCAGGGGGCCTGACACCTGCCCCATACCCATTCTGCTGATGATTGGATCTGTGGTCCCCTCCCCTCCCAGAGGAGTTCTGAGACTTAGGTATTCACCCTCCAGCCAGCCTGACTGGGGGAACACAGGGCTCCTCTTAGCAGGTACTAATGTCTGCCATGTAAGCCACTGCTGGGGGGTTAGAGACCTGACCTGTGTCTTCACATGGTCAGACCTGTTACTGTGGGGGTCTAAGCAAAGGCAGTGAATGCCAGGGATGGGGCTGGAGCTGCCATCCTGGTGGGGAGCCACACGGTGCCTTGGAGGCTGGGGCTGAGCTCTTCTGGGAGCCCCGAGGACAGGACGCAGGGACTATAGGTGATACCCAGGTCCCTGGCAGGGGTGACTGTTGGGTATATGGCAAAGACATGGAAGAAAAGGAGAAAGTGAGGGAGGAACAGGCTTGACGGAGCCTTGCAGAGTCTGTGCTGGGGGCCTGGGAGGCGTGCAGGGGTGAGGATTCGAGGTAGCAGTGGGCCTGAGAAGAGAAAGTGGAGAAGCAGTTCTGTAGGAGATGGTTGGACCTGCCAGGGTTCCTCTGCACAGGACCCACGTGGAGCTGACATTCTCCGCCTGGGGGGCGGGCAGTGGGCTGCGGGCGCCAGCGTCCCCGGCAGTGCAGTCACGGGCACACCGTCAAGGAGCCGGCGTCAGGTCCACCAACTGCATGGAGTGACAGCCCCTGCTTTTCACACTGCAGAAAATGCACTAAACTTTCGTGTGTGTCTGCCCTTCCAGACAGCGTCAGGAGCTGTACTTTGGGGCAGGTTTTCCATGGTGAGGTTCCACTTGTAGCCACCCCCCACCGCCCAGGTCACGCTCAGGACAAATATGTCAAGCCCAAAGGTACCCCATCTACCTACAGCCTGGGTATAAGGCCCTGACATTTTTAATCATATGCAAGAAACAAGGAATTTTAAAAAGGGCAAAAGAGACTTACTGTGTCAGAATATTTCTATTTTGCTAAAACCTGTGAAATGTGCCCAAACTTCCTTAAAGGTCACCGTCTGTCCATTTATTAAGGAAGCATGCCCCCCCCCCCCCCGTGAGATTAAGGAGGCCAGGGTGAAGCAGACAAGGTGTTCTAATTTTGTAGAAACCGATGGTGAGGTATCCCCAGTGACCCCTGTTGTAGAGGAACTTGCTGGGGTTCCACACTTGGGGATGTGGGAATTGGAACGCTGGTTCCGGTGGGGAGCGGGAGGCCTGGCCTTGCGGGGCAGAGGTGCGGGGTAGGGGTGCCAGAGCCCGGGGAGCAGAGGAGGGGTGCTGTGTGCCTATGTGCGAGAACAGGTGCTCTGCGGGGTTTGGCGTTCACTGGGGGGTGGGAGGCGGCGGCGGCGGTGGCCGAGGACAGGCTGGACAGTCACTCGAGGCAGAGCAGCCTACTGAGTGTAGGCAGATTGTCAGGGACGTCAGACGTCCCAGGAGAACTCTCAGAATCGGAATTACAGATGACAGCGTGTATCCGCTTAATGGACATAACCTTTTAAAAACACGAGTTCCCTAGGATGATGAAAATAACAAAGCAGGAAACATTCAAGGAGTCTCCTCGGAGCCTGGGGTGCAGGGGAGGCGGGAAGGGGCGCGATGGGAAGGGGACACCGCCTGCCCCTGGGCCCCACTGCCTGCGGCGGGCGCAGAGGGGCTGCTGATCAAGGCACCGAAACCACGGCGATGGGTGTTCAAAGCCCCTCCAGCCCCATTGGTGGGGGTCAGGACCCAGACTCCCTTCTTCCTGAGTCCCAGGCTAATGGGAGTGGGGTTGCTCTGGGGCACCCCCTGGGGTAACTGGGAGATACCCTATCTTGGGAGTGAGATGTGCCCGTGCCCTGCCCGTTCTCTGGGGGGAGCCAGCGCCAGCGGGCAGGAGGCACAGCCCAGGGTAGCCAGGGCCCCTGCTCTGGGACAAACAGGCCCTGAGAACCCACTTGGGGTGGTTCCCTTGGACCACATTTGGCCCCACGGCCTGATCCCCCAAGAAAGAACATGGATCAGACCCCCAATGGAGCAAGAATGGGGGTTCCTGTGGGGCAGACAGACCCTCTGCAAGTTCAGAGCAATGGAAGCAGCGCCCAAGGGGAGACTTCATCTCTACCTCTGGACTCCAACACCCAAACAGAGGACCCGGAGCGCTGGGTCTGTTGGATGGGTGGACACTTGGGGAGGAATGTTATGAACCTTCCTTCCATGCAGTGTCCTAAGATCTGCAGACTGTCACCTCCCTCATCCAGGAACCTCTACCTCTGTTCATGCGTCCTCCAGTAGCACCTTCCTGAGCGAATGGTTAAGAGGGACAACATCAGACACACCTACTCCTCCGACCCCTGCAGATGGGGCCACAAGCCTGGGGAGTGAGTGCTGCAGGGGTGTATCTGGGGAGCACCCAAGTTACTGCCGTGAGCCCCCACTCCAGCCTGCAGCCTCGTCACACCCAAAACACAGCCTGTCCTCCTCCCACTGGGTGTGTCCTGCTGGTGGAGACAGGAGGCCCACGGACTAGGAGTCACGGTGGAAGGCCGGGGGCTGGGTTCCAGGCCCCGGGGTCCGTCCTGGCTTTGCCAGCTACCAGCTATGGGGCTTCAGACAAACCCTGTGCGTCTCTGCACCCCTGGTCTCTCTTTGGAAAATGAGGAAATGACCTCTGAGCGTGGTTGCCATTAACAGGACCATGTACGTGCAGCCAAGGCCACCACGCTGACCACCCTGCCCTCTTCCTTCTCGTCCCGCGCTGCGACTCCCGCCTGCAGACATGTTTGAAAGCAGAGTTCATGGGATGCCTGGGTGGCTCAGCGGTTGAACATCTGCCTTTGGGTCAGGGCATGATCCTGGAGTCCTGGGATCGAGTCCCACATCGGGCTCCCCACAGGGAGACTATGTCTCCCTCTGTCTGTGTCTCTGCCTCTCTCTCTCTTTGTCTCTCATGAATAAATAAATACAATCTTAAAAAAAAAGAAAAGGAAAAAAGCAAGCAAGCAAGCAAACAAGCAAGCAGACTGCTTTCTGGGTTCTCCTGGAGAAGCTGGCCTGCAACTCAGCTGAGCCGACCCAGCCTGGCCCACCGCACCCCTGCAGGGTGCCTGCTGGGGTCCTGGAGGGGCTCCACCGTGCTTGGTCCTGTAGCTGCCCCTTTTCTGGGTCACTTCTCCTGACCTGACAGCCTCCTGCTCTAAATACTAAGTAAGGGGGAGAGGGCAGGGTTTCCACCATTTCTCCTAAGTGGCCTTTCTTCCTTATTCAAGTCATGGTGTTTGCTAGAGAATTCCTGTGAGCCGTGGGAAACCCCAGCAGGACTTGGAGGAGGTGGAGTTATCTGGGGAAGAGCCTTGCAGGCTGAGGGAGCAGCGTGTGCGAAGGACCTGCAGCATGTTCAGGAAAAGGAGGCCAGGGTGGCTGGTGTGTGTGAGGGTGGGAGAAAGTAGGGGGGGCATCTCCTGCAGAGCCCTGGAGGCCATGAAAGGGTTTGGAGGGGATTCTAAAAGCCTCGGGGGAGGGGAGGGCCGCTGGAAGGGGTTGGGGCTGGAGGATGTGATGTATGTCAGGGCTGCACCCACCCAGGTCTGCTAAAGTTCCACATTCCTAGGATGTGGGGCCTCTGCTCCGTGCCCCCCGCACCACGCCCTCCACACCGCGCCCCCCACCACGCCCTCCACACTGTGTCCTGCTGGCTCCCCGAAAATCCGACCCTCGAATAAGGAAAGACTCGTGATGGAGGAGCGGGGAGAAGGCGAAGGTGCCTCCTGAAGTTCTGTTGACAGTTTCCTGCTCCCGCTCAGTCATCTCCTAGAACATTCCCTCCAAGTCAGGAAGCTTTCAGGTCCACCCGCCCAGGCAGGGTGGGCGTCTGCTTGCAGGGGCCGGCTGAGCCACACTTGTTCGGGCCTGGCCCAGCGCTAAGTGGGGCCACATCACCCCCAGCTCCGTGGCCCCTGCCCCCGGGCCCCCAATGCACAGATGGCCGGCTCGGCCAGCCCGCACGCCACCACTTGTGGAGACCTGGACAGGCTGGCACGGAGGACTGCGCTGGCCCTGGGCAAGGGGCTGAGCTGTGTGTGTGCACACGTGTGCATTTGTATGCGTGCATGTGCGTGTGTGTGCGTGTGTGTGTGTGTGTGTGTAGGGGGTGGTCCTGGCTCTGTCCCCGGGGGTGAGGGGCTGGGATCTGCATGCGTGTGTGTGTGTGTGTGTGTGTGAGCGTGTAGGGGGGTGGTCCTGCCTCCATCCAGTCTCCTGTCCTGGGACGAGTTGTTAGGGTGCATGTGTATGTGTGTATGTGCATGTGTGTGCATATGTGTGTACGCACGCATGCGTGTGTGTGTGCATGTGCGTAGGGGGGTGGTCCTTGCTCCATCCTGTCTCCTCCTGTTCCGGGGCGAGGGACTAGGGTGCATGTGTGTGGGTGTGTGTGCATGTGGGTGTGTGTGGGGGGGCGGTCCTGGATCCATCCCGTCTCCTCCGGAGCTTCCCTGCACTCCTGCCAGCACACCCACAGGTCCTGACGCTCAGATGGTCAGGAGGTGGCGCTGATTTTCCGGGAGCCAGCAGGACGCGGGGTGGAGGGCGTGGTGGGGGGCGTGGTGGGAGGTGAGTGTGGTCAGTGGTGGGGCCCCTCCCTGGGAGAGGTGCAGGGGAGGTGCCAGCGCCCCCTCTGGGCAGGGTGGAGCCCTAGACATTTGCGCTCACGGATGATGAAGCAGAGGCCCCTGCGCCCTGGCGCCTTAGGAGCTGCACCCCTGCCTCCTGCCTGTGGCGAGGCCCTGGCCTGCACCCCCACCCCGGCCTGGCTTCCTCATGAGCCCAAGGCCACCAGGGAAGCTTCCTCCTGTGTGAGCCCTGTCCAGGCCTCATGACCATGCGTCACCTGAAGACTTAGCGGCCATTCATTCATTCACTCCCTTACTCATCCATCCTTTCTTTCATCCCCACACGGCTCGCCGCCCACAGGCACTCTCAGCTCTCAGCTGGGCCACGAAGGGGACTCAGGCCCTGCCTGGGAGGAGCCTCCCGGCTGGAGGAGCTGATGACAAATAGTGTAGCCCGGGGCCCAGAGACATTCCCCACCCAGCCTGGCTTCAGGGAGGGCTTCCTGGAAGAGGCGGCATGTCAGCTGGGTCTTAATGTCAAATAGAGCTTTGCTGACGTCTGTGATTTCTTTCTCACCTTCACGTCGTCCACCACATTGGTGGGTGAGCTTTTCCTGGGCAGGGGGCGGACGTTGTGCAACGTTCTTATGTCAGTGGTCCAGACACCGCCACGCTCGTTCAGTCATCCCGCGGGCAGAGTCTGGTGGTGTGGGGGAGCGTGGGGAGGGCCTGGGGGACAGGGGAGCCCCAGGCTGGCCCTGCCTCGGGGAGCTGGCCTCTGCTGGTGCCCCGCAGCCCCCGTGTGTTCACTGCTCTGCCCCCGGAGGGTGACCTGCCCTCAGAGTGTCACCTGTCCCCTCTGCAGGTGTTCGAGGAGGAGCACCACGTCCTCTACCTGGACCACGGCGGCGTGATCGCAGCAATCAAGGACACCTCCATCCCCTTGAAGATCCTCAAGTAATGCAGGGGGTGGGGGGCAGCATGGGGGCAGGGGCCAGGGCAGGCAGTGCGGGCAGGGCTCTGCCTCCTGGGAGCTGCTCTAGGGCAGGCAGGGGGATGCAGGGAAATGGCACGGCACGGTCAAGGGGCTGGCTGGAGGGAGGCCTGGGAGGGCTTCCCAGAGGAGGTGATGTCCATCAACAAGTTAGTCAAGGGGAGGAGGCAGGGCCAGGCAAGGAGGCCAGCAGGATGTGCCCAGGTGAGAGCGCGTTTGGGTCAGCTTCAGACCTCTGGAGGGCGTTTGTGGGGAAGTGAGGGCAGGTGTGAACTCCGGACTCAGAAGGTGCCGCTCAGGAAGCTGCTAGGAAGCTGATATCACTTGAGTCTGAAAAAGAGTTTCCTGCACTGCAAGCTGGTGACTCCGTGATACGATGCATTGCGGGGGCAGTAAGCTTCTGTCCCTGGCCTGGCACCCCCTGGGCTGGGCTCGGGCATTGGCTGGGGCTGAGCTGGATGTTCCAAGGCCCAGATAACCGTAGTCCAAGGGCTGCAAAGCAGCTTCACGGTACCCAGACGACACGCCCGAGCTCCTTGCTGTAGCCTAAGGAGAGGCGGAGGCCCCGTGGTGCTGGCGGGCGGCTACACGGCCCCCCGAGAGAGAGAGCACACTGGGCCGGCTCTTCTCCCAGCACCTCAGCTGGGCAGCACTGGCCCCGGGCAGGGCTGGATCCAGCAGGGCAGCAGGTCCTGGCCATGGGGAGCGCTCCTGCCCGCCTGCGGCGCTGACACCCCTTCTTCCGGCAGGTTCAGCGTGGACGAGGGCCTCACCTGGAGCACACACAACTTCACCAGCACCTCGGTGTTCGTGGACGGGCTGCTGAGTGAGCCGGGGGACGAGACGCTGGTCATGACGTGAGTGGCCACAGGAGGTGGGCGGGCAGAGGGCAGCTGACCCCGAGGTGGACCTTGCTGCTCCGAGGCATGGTCAGCACGGGACTCCTCACCTCCCTCCCCATCCTCCTCACTCTCGTCTCCAACCTGGCACCTGCCTCCTTGTGTCTTACTGCCCACTGTCCTCTGTCACCCCCGGGGACATCTGTCACCTACTCAGGATGGCCTGGGTGGTGAGGGCTGGAACCGAGTCGGGGCAGCTCGAGTGGACCACTGCCCCAAGCTGCCTTCGCAGCCGTCATCTTCATCACCATTGTTATGACGAGCTGTTGGCACCTGGAGGGGCTCCCAGGCCTGCTTCCCAGTGAGGACCCGACACCCACATGGGCAGAGGGGCGGAGCCAGGCTGTGGCCTGGGTCAGGCTGGGCTCTGAGACTGCAGCTCAGGTCCGTGGGGTGCCAGGCCTCACTCTGGGCACAGTGAGGAGGGGGCGAAGGGGCATCGGGCATCCCTGTTGGGATCTGAGGGGGTAGGAATTGAAATAGGGTGCACGGGGCCAGAGCCTGGGTAAACGGGGTCCAGCTGTGGAAGGTCCTTCCTGAGCGAGCCAACCACCTGGGGGCTTGTTTGGGCAGAGCTGATCCACAGGCCAGGGCAGGGGTCTGAGACTCTGCATTCCTAATGGCTCTGCCGATTCTTGGTGTGCACCTTGGTGGGTGCAATGGGGCGCGGCTCTGTGCCCTCCTGCCTTTTACTGATAACACCCGCATGGGGGAGGCCAGGTTCCCCAAAATGCACATCTACCCGGAACCTGTGACTGTGTGGAAACAGGGTCTTCGCAGATGTGATGAATCAGGATGAGGTCACGCTGCTTGGGGGTGGGGGGCATGGGGAGCTAATCCTACGTCCTTATAAGAAGGAGAAGGATGAAGACCATCACGCAGGGAGAGTGTGAGCCCAGGCGGAGGCTGGAGGAGGCCAGGATCCCAGGACAGCTGGGAGCATCTGCGGGATCTGGGATCTGCAGGGAGCACCTGGTGGGATCTGCAGGGAGCACTCGCTGGGATCTGGAATCTGCAGGGAGCACCCACTGGGAGCTGGAAGAGGCAGGAAGGACCTTCCCCTAGGGCCCCACCCTGTGAAGGATAAGCCTCTGTTGTTTGCAGCCCTGTTTGTGGAAGTGTGTTGAGGCAGCCGCAGGGCCCCACAACGTTCCTGCTCCGTCAGGCGGCAGAGAGGACACCCGCACTGTGAACACCCAGTCTGCATGCGGTCAGTCTCCCTGCGTCCTCCTTCTCCCTGGGACAGGGCGGAAGCTCCCCAAGGGAGGCGCCCTCCCACTGACTGAGCGCCCCTGGCTCTGCACCGCAGCAGAGGCCCCGTAGGCCAGCCCTCCTCCGGTCATCCCAACAAGGCCTGCAACGTGCTGCCCCCTGTTCCTGGCCCTGGGGACACTGAGGACCCCCCAGAGCCTTGGTCCAGATTGGCAGACAGATCAGATTTAAGTGAAGAGTGGCACCCGGCATGCTTTGTCACTAGCATGAAAGATGCTGGAGTCCCAGGGCCAGCATGCTGGGGTCTGACAGGTGTCCTGGGCATCTCGGAGCAGCTGATCTTGAACTGGGACCAGATGGATAAGACACAGGCCCAAGGACAAGCGGCGGCTTGAGAAGGAGCCAGTGCGTTCCCCTGTTAGGATCTGGACTGACTGCCCGCTCCGGCTCCCTCTTTCCTGTGGCGGGTGGGCCTGGCCAGGGGGACAGCCGGCTGCATGACCCCCCTACCCCGCCTGCTCGGCCCGGGGTGGCCGCGGGCCCTCCCCCAGGAGTGGATTTCTGGCCTGGGAGCCTTTCCCTGGCGTGATCCCCTCCTAGCCCACGGCAGCCTCCACCCTGCGGCCCTGTCCGCTCTCCCATCTGTCTTGCCCTCCTGAACACCCCAAAGAGGCCCACCTGGATAAGCCTCCAGCCTCAGGCCGAACCTGGCAGGAAACTGCCCAGCACCAACAATGCTGCCCGCCACGCCCAGGCCCGCCTCCACCTGCGCGGCTCCAGGCCGTCCCCTCGTTAGCGGGGAGATCATGTGAAGGCACCCCAAGTTCCTCCGGCTGCCGGGGCAGGGCTGGGAGCACAACAGTCCTGGTCAGCCCACGGCTGCTGACCGCCACTGACCGCCACCACTTCTGTGCCCACCCCCAGGCTCCTGGGAACTCAGATGGCGTGGGCCAGAGGGACGCAGGAACAGGGAGTGCGGGTCCTCCCTCAGGATGGGCAGCCTCTGAATTCCTGGTGGACTTAAACTCGGTTTTAGTGACCCATCCCCGGGGGGCCTTCCCTGCCACCCCCAGGACAGAGGCAGCCTGGTGCCCTCCCTACCTCTTCCCCAGTACGGCCCCTTGGACAAGGGCCGAGGGGACGCTGTGCTGAGCCCCCCTCTATGTGACGGGGTGTTTTCATACGTGATCTCATTTTGTCCTCATAGGAAATGTCCACGGAGGGATTTATCCCCCTGCCCCCCTTTTCACAGGTGCTAACATCTCAGCAGTTCTGCACCAAGGGAGTGGTGGGTGCGGCCCCCCGTCACCTCAGCTGACCTTGGTCCCGAGAGCAGAGCAGAGGGCGGGGACCCCGTGATGCCATCCTAGAGACCCTGGGTGGGGTGCTTCCCCTGGACACCTGGTCGCTGCCGTGCCCCTGCCTGGAGACGCGTCATGTCACGTTATGTCACATTCCAGGCTCAGGTCAGGGGCGGGATGGAGGCCGGCTCCTCCTGGGCCCCAGCAGGTTGCCACCGTGTGTGTGGGCGAGGGCAGGGCTCTGTTTGGGGTGTGCGTGCAGGCCGTGTCGCAGGGCTGCCGTCCGCAGAGCGGAAAGCAGGAGCCAGAAATGCGGGCTCACAGGTGTGGGAAAGGGCCCAGCCGTGGGGTGCGTGATGGGCATGCGTCGGGCTGTGTCGTGTTTGTGCGGGTGCAGCGCACGAGCTGTTCTCAGGATAACGTGGTTTTCAGGAGGGGGACAGGCCGCTCGGCGGCAGGGGTGCCCAGAGCATCCCTATGGAGCTAAGACCCTCACACCCTGTTTCCATAACCGACCCAGCAGGCTTCGTTCTGGGGGACGGGAGACAAGGGCACTGACCGCAGGGAAAGGTTGAGGCTGGGACAGCAGGAGGCCCAAGGTCCCCGAGGACCGTCAGAGGCCCCCGGCCAGGGTGCAGAGGTGGGGATTTCATCTGCAAAGTACAGATAACAGTACCTACTTCGTGGGTCTGTGTCGGAGCAGAGGAATTGTGGCATTGTGTGTGTGAAGCTCCTCCTGTGCGCCGGGAGCCCACACCAACCATCCTGAAAGGGCACGGCTATCATCCCCATTTTAAAGCCACGGAAACTGAGGTACACAGAGGGAGGGAACCTGCCCAAGGTCACACACGGGACATGGGGCCTGCCTGGCTCAGAGCTGCCTTAGGAACACAAACTCCTCTTCACATATCAGGCTCGGATATTCAGAGCCAGCCATCAGGTCCCCAAGAAAACACTCCAAGACACTTCTCACCTGCCACCTTGGAGTGGGGTTAGGACCGTTTCAGATCACGACTGTCCTTCCCCAAGCATCAGTCCCTGTCAGCATGCTTGGAAAGGGACTGAGTATAGCAGGGTGTATAACCTCCCCCACCCAGATGCTCAGCCTCTAGTGATATGTCCTGAATGCTGTAGGATGGACTGGGGAAGGACCGGAAGTGCAGGCAGGGGCCCTCTTCTCTGGTTGTCTTTGGAGTCCAAGGGAAGCCCCTGAAACAGCAGTCCTTGCAGAGAGGAAGGGATCTGGGTATATGGTCAGTGAGCACTGAGGAAGAGGAAATGGCTCAGACAACCTGTGTGACCTGGGGCAAGTTACTCAACCTCTCTGTGCCTCAGTCTCCCTTTCTGTAAAATAGGGGTGGACTCACCTCACAAGTCCATGGTGGGGATTAGAGCAGACGGCACAGATGGAGCCCCGAGCCCATGACAGGTGCCCCGTGAATGGCGGCCCTTTAGAGAGCACCGGGGTGTCCATCCCTGCTTCCTCCACTCGCCAAGGCTGGGGCCGCATGGGGAGCAGGATGTGAGCACGGGCTGCGTCCTTCCCGTCCTGCCGCTGCCAGCAACGTGCTGACTCCTACTTCTCCTTGGATCCCCGGTTGTGCCTGGAAAAACAGCTTGTGGCCCCACTCAGCAGAGCTGGGTGTCCCAGGCACAGACACCCCAGCCTGGTACCCCTGACCTGGGGGTCCCAGGCACAAATCCCCCCGTGGTGCCCCTGACTCGGGGGTCCCAGGCGCAGACCCCTGGCTCAGTGACACTGACAGAGGCAGGAGAAGCCCGGCAGCAGCCAGCTGACCCCCTGTCATCTTCAGAACAGAAGCGAGGACCGTGGAAGGCAGTGGAAAGGCCTGGGTGGCAGCTGGGGGTTCTGGGCTCCTGACATGACTGCGCCCACTTTCTCGTCCATTGAGGGGGGCCGTGGGGGGGCAACACCCACCTGTACAATCCATGAGCCACAGACAGCGTGTGCCAGTTGTGTGGACACCGGTGTTGGGACCACATACCTGTGGCCCGCTGGACACTTTGCTGGGGGCCGGGGGCTGTGGTGCCAGGGCCCAGGGGGCCAAGATACCAGGCGGCCGGGGGGTCAGCGGTACTGGGGTGCCAGGGGGCCGGGTGGCCAGGAGCTGGGTGCTGGGGTACTGGGGTGTCCCGGCACGGTCTGCGAGGCCAGGGGCGGTGTCACTGTGCCCGCTGCACCGGGGGAGCCGAGGCCCAGGGGAGGTGGTTTGTGCCAGGCCGCGGGCCGGGCTAGGGTGACTTCCCTCCCCGCCACCCTCCGTCCGCAGCGTCTTTGGCCACATCAGCTTCCGCTCCGACTGGGAGCTCGTCAAGGTGGACTTCCGGCCGTCCTTCTCCAGGCAGTGCAGCGAGGACGACTATGGCTCCTGGGACCTCACCGACCTCAAGGTGGGCCTGGGCACCGGGCAGGGCGGCCCCTCCGCGGCCAGCCCCCGTCCTGCGCGGCGGCACCGGGAGCCCCACCCCCGAGGGCTTCCCAGGACCCGGCGGCCCTCAGACCCGGCCTTCTGCTGAACTTGAGGGCCCCGCCCGGCACCTGGGCTGCTCTGGGCTGGGGGCTCCGAGCCAACCGTGCGGTCCCGCGTGCTTGGGATCCCGGGTTCGTCCCAGGGTAGGCGGTGCTGCGGGGCCTGCGCTATACATGACCTAACACCCCCGGGGCGGGGTCTGGGACAGCCCACCCCAGAATCTCAGACACACAGATGTTTCTGGAACAAAAAGAGTAGTCACATGAAGCGAAATAAGGGCTGGAAGTGGCTCCCCTGCGGTCCAGACCAGGTCGTGCTGCCAGAACTGTGACAGGAGGGCCAGGGTTCCAGGACGGCTGGGGTTCCCGCACCTCGCACCTGTTGCTGCTCCTGTCACTGTTGTGGGGCGGGGGCAGGGCCTGCTGTGTCCACACACGCCCCGGAGGCCGCGGCTCCTCCGAGCTCCTACACAGGTGTGCACTCTGCAGGTCTAGGGGATGAAGAGAAATGTAACAGGGACCTGGTTTCCAGCGGCCCTGCAACCCCTCAGGCCAGGGGGAGCGTGTACACAGTGGGTGCTCAATGGATGCTTGCGGGCTGGGATGGGAGGGAGGCTGCCCCAGCGGGACCTCAGGCCCGCCAACCCCGTCCTGGGCCTTGGTTTCCCCATCTGGGAAAGGGCACATGCCCTGTGCGCCGACGGCTGCCGGGGGCTGAGGATCGGCTGTCCTGGAGACGGCAGGGTGGGCAGTCCAGCCTCCGGAGGGCAGTCGGCCCTCCTGGGCGGGCTCTCACCCCGCGTCCCGCCGCAGGGCGACCGCTGCATCATGGGCCAGCAGAGGAGCTTCCGCAAGAGGAAGTCCACGTCCTGGTGCATCAAGGGGAGGAGCTTCACGTCGGCCCTGGAGTCCCGGGTGTGCAGGTGCCGCGAGTCGGACTTCCTCTGGTGAGGACCGCCCGGCACGGGTCTCAGGCTCGCGGTCCTCCTGCCGCCTCTTGCTGTGCGCCAGGGCCAGCGCCAGGTCCAGCTGTGCCCCCGGGGGGAGTGCGAGGAGCTTGGGGAACCCAGGGGTGCGGTGGGGGGATGGGTGCCAGGAATCAGGAGGGTGTCCTGGGAGCTAGCGGCGCCCACCCAGCCTTCCCAGACTCCCAGAGCCTTGTTCAGGAAGCCCCTGGCCCAGCGCCTGCCTCCCTAGCCATCCTCAACCCTTGCCGTCCTGCTCCCCATTATGTGCTGGCCACCCCTCCTCCTGCATCTCCCTTCACCAATGTCACCAACGGGGGGTGGGGGGGTGGGCGGGCTTGTGCAGTGCCTCTCCCCCCTCCCCTGGCTGTCTCTAATCTCCTTTGGGATTGGTGCACCTCCTCCAGGCAGCCCTCCAGGACACCCAGGCTGGGCTCACTGCTCTCCTGTGAGTTCCCAGAATCCCCTCTGCATGCCTTCTCACCTGGAAGGTAGCTGATGTTCAGGCTGGACAGGGCCGCGTGGACTTGCCTGTGATCCCATAAACGGTCATAGCAGACCCTTGCCGTGAGGCCTCCCCCCAGCCAGGCCCCCATCCCCACTGGTGCCTACCTCCCAACCCGGTTCTCTCTCCTCCAGCGACTACGGATTTGAGCGCTCCCCCTCCTCAGAGTCCGATGCCAACAAGTGCTTTGCCAACTTCTGGTTTAACCCCCTGTCCCCGCCAGACGACTGTGTGCTGGGCCAGACCTACACCAGCAGCCTCGGGTGAGCGCGGCACGGGCCTCTTCGTCTCCCTCCAGGGGCAGAGCCACCATGGCAAGGGGAGGCAGCTGACGATGTCCTGTCATTGACCCTGCAGGGTCCCCATCTCAGCCCTCGTGAGGCAGCACCAGGGGGGTCTGTGCTCTGAGCTGCCTCTGAACAAGGAACGGAAGGATTAGGTACCTAAAGCTATAAACCCACAGTGTCAGGAGTTCCCAGGACCTTGTCTCTTAAGGTCTCTGCTTCTAGTTGAGGAAGTTTTGAGATGAAAGAAGACATCAGTGAACTTACTAGAACATCCCCATTACTTCCTCTGGGGAGGAGCAGGGCAGAGCTTGAGGGAGCAGGGCCAGATGTTGCAGGGTTTGGCCTCAGCAGTGTAAATTCCACCAGCCAGCAGCCAGCCATTCACCCATCATCCCTCCCTCCCTCCCTCCCTCCCTCCCTCCCTCCCTCCCTCCCTCCCTCCCTCCATCTCCCTTCCATCCTTCCATCCTTCCATCCATCATTCACCCATCATCTCTCCCTCTCTCCATCCATCCATCCATCCTTCCATCCATTCACCCACATCCCTCCATCCATCTGTCCATCCATTCATCCTTCCATCATTCAACCACCATCATCCATCCATCTATCCTTTCATCCATTCACCCATCACCTCTCCCTCCCTCCCCTTCCATCCATCCATCCATCCATCCATCCTTCCATCCATCGATCCTTCCTCCCATCCTTCCATCGTTCACCTATCATCTATCTATCCATGTATCCTCCACCCATCCATCCATCATTCACCTACATCCATCCATCCATCCATCCTTCCATCCATCATTACCCTGATCCTTCCATCCATCCATCCCCCTTCCATCCTTCCCTCCACACAGCCATCCCTGCATCCATACATCCAGCAGCCAGAGCAGACGCTCTGATGCACCCACTAGGGCTTGGCAAGCAGACTGTTGTCTGACGTGTCAGAGCCAGCACCCACATCAAGGGTGAAGGGTTGCACGTCATACCATGAGCATACTCTGGGCACAAGGGTGCTCTGGGTGGGAGTAGCTCTTAGAATGTATTTTCTTCTAAATTAGTCCAATGTGTTTTGCATGATAAACCCCTGAACGTATACTCAGTGGCTGAGCTCTGGGGGCAGGAGGGGGCACCAGGCCTAGGGACGTGGGCAGAACCAGGCACTTTGGCTGTGATGCTAGTTTTAGGGACACAGAGTCCCGGTGTATCCTGAGGAAGCTTCACAAGTGGCAAGTCAGATGATGCTGTCCCTGCCGTGGTTTGCCTGGGGTCTCCTAAAAGTTTCATCAGAGCCCACGGTCTCTGCCCTCCGAACCCCTATCCGGCCTCCTCACAGCCCTGCTCCCTACTTTGTCTCCAGCTGCCCACCATAGGACCTTTGCCCACGCCGGTCCTGCTTCCTGTTCGCCCTTCTGGCTTCAGCTGAAGGGACGGATTCCCAGAGCTTGTCAGTGGTGATTTGACCTCATGGGGGTTGTAGAGCGATGCAGTCCGCCTCTCGCACTGGGCGGTCCCCCGGCAAGGGCAGGGGCTGTGCGTGCTCAGCCCATCCCCAGCAAATACATGGTGGATCAGGTGTCCTCTGGTGGGGTGGTGAGGAAGGGAGCCCCGAGGGGGCGTGTCGGCACACGGCCACGGCTGAGCCCCGGCCAGTCTTGGGCAGTTTTCTCTGCAAGGCCCCTGCATGTGGGCTGTGCCCAGTCACACCCTCGGCCACAAGGACAGCAGGTGTTAGGGTTGTCCTGAGCACTGTGACCACACAGGGAAGCAGCCAGCCAGGGAGCAGACCCTGCCATCACTGGTCACCCTCCACCCAGCCCGGCTTCTCAGCTCTGTCCGACCCAGGGCAGCGATGGCCCTCGGTGGGGCCAGGTGGAGGCCAGGAGGCTAGGAGGAGGCCAGGCATCCGTGGGGAGGCCGCCAGCCAAGAGACACAGCTCGCCGGCAGCGAGTCCCCCGGGCCGCGGGGCTTGTGCCCTCCGCCGCCGTCCCTGCAGACCCTGACCTGCCCTCTGGCCGCAGGTACCGGAAGGTGGTGTCCAACGTGTGTGAGGGCGGCGTGGACCCGCGGCAGAGCCCAGCGCAGCTGCAGTGCCCGCTCACGCCGCCCCGGGGCCTGCAGATCAGTATCCGCGGCGAGGCGGTGGCTGTGCGGCCCGGAGAGGACGTCCTGTTCACGGTGCGGCAGGAGCAGGTGAGTTCGGTGTGCTGTCCCCGCTGGGCGCTTCCGCGGGGCAGGCAGGGGACGGGCGTGGGTGGGTGTCCCCTCTGCCTGCAGGTGGTTTAGAGCAGAATCATCCAGGCCAGCGTTTTCCAAGCCGGGGGGGTAGTGGGTGGGTAAGATGGGGCCCAAGTCACCTCGTAAGGATGGGATCCAAACCTCAGAGGACTGGAATATGGACGGGGGTGGGGAGGGTCACCGTGCAGCCAGCACACGAGGCGAGGACCCTTCCGCACATGGCGGTGTGTGTGTTTACTGGGCTCTGACGCTTCCAAGATTCATTCATTCCTGTGGGCGGCAATGCGTTAAACCTCTAATTATATTGATTTAGTTAATCTGGAATCTTCAGAAAAGGCGAAAGTTTTTTTTTTAAAAAAGACAAACCACTATTACTTATAATCCCAGAACCAAAGATAAATCCTGTAGGTAGATGATAGATACAGATTTATTTCTATGTCATAGATACAAAAATGTGAATTCCCTCCCAATCTTCTGCTTCCTCTCGTCTTCTCTTTAGTATAAGTATTACGCATTCTTCTGACTTAAAAAAGAATCTATACTCACGATAGAACATTTGAAAAACGCCTGAAAATGTCGAGAATATAAATACCACCAAAACCCCCTGTTCCCCCCAAGGTAACAGCTTCGAAGTTTTGCATTTTCTTCTAGTCTTTTGAAATTAATACACAGCAAAGTTATTTTTCTGAGTATGGAAGTAACAGAGGCACCGTAGAACATCCAGAAACGGAACTCAGAAGAACTTTCCCAAACTCAAAGCGACGGGAGAGCAGGGAAGGGAAGCCCACTCGCCCCTGGAGGGAGACCTGCCCAGGATCCCCGGCCGTCTGCACACCCAGCTCTATTGCGCACTCGGGTTTTGGGTTAAGAAATAAGCTGAAATGAAGCGAGTTCAGCTTTATAACCTGTTATTTGCACAGGTCCTTCAGGTGGGGTGGGGTGATGATGACAGAGGTGTTTGCTGTTGCAAAGCAGGGACCCTGGTCTCATGCAGACAGAGAAACTGAGGCCAGAGGACGCAGAGTTGTATGTGTGGTGAGCGCCCGTGTGCCCAGCCTCCCCAGTGTGCTCCTCCCACCCGATCTGTAGCCAGGGAAACCCCAGCTCAGAGACATGCAGTGACTCACCTGAGACCACACAGCAACAGGTGACAGAGCTGGCCCTGGGCCCCAGGCCTGGGGACTCTGCATGGACAACGCCTGGTCTGTGGCCTCCAGACTTGGGCTGAGCCTGGGGCAGGCCCTGGGTCTCACCCACTTCTGGTCCCTTCTGCTGATGAGCCTGGCCCTGAGACTCCTACTTGGGGCCTCAGGGGTGGCCCTGGGGTTGGGGGTAGGCATCTGTCACAGCAGCATCTTGGCCTTGGGGAGTGCGATGCCCCCCTCTGGGGGCGGGGCCCCTGGCCCCTCAGAGTGGACTCCCTGCAACTGTGCCCCAGTTGCAGCACAGACTCCCAGAAGAACGGCCTTCTGCTGCCCCCTAGAGCCTCCCATCTGGGTGAATTCTTCAGCGAGAACCAGGACAGGACAGGCCCATCAGCCTCCTCCCCGCCCCTGCGGGCCCAGCCTGGATTGCAGACGCCTGGGCCGCTGGAGGTGAGGGGAGTGCCCCAGAGATGCTCTTGTGAGAGATGTCTCCATTGCACACCTCTGTGTGGAAGAGGCCGCTGGCTTCCTCGTAGAGGTCGGGAGAGTGTGGGAGCCCTGTTGGGGTGGACATGCACACATGGGCGCACACTCACACTCTCATACACCAACACAGGGGCTCGGGCACACTCTCGCCACGTGTTCACACCCTTGTAGCCACTCACGCATCTGCACACTGACACACAAGTCACACCCACCCTCACTCAGGGGCCAAGCTGCGTGTGGAAAGTGCTGGATCTGGGGCGGGGGCCAAGTTCTGTGAGTATCTAAGAATTAAAAATAAGGGCTGATAGAGAGCCCAGAAATAGAGCCACACAGAAATGTGCAGCTGATCCTGACACGGGAGCCAAAGCATCCCAGTGGAGGGATGGAGCGCCGATAATAATGAGCTTCGGCAGGAACCTCGCACCTGGTAACAGATGGACTCAGAATGGACCCCAGAGGTCCACAGAGGTCAATGTAGAAAACTATTGGGGCACCTGGGTGGCTCAGCGGTTTAGCCCCTGCCTTCGGCCCAGGGCGTGATCCCAGGGCCCTCGGATGGAGTCCCACTTCTGGCTCCCTGCATGGAGCCTGCTTCTCCCTCTGCCTGTGTCTCTGCCTCTTTCTGTGTCTCATGAATAAATAAATAAAATCTTTTTTTAAAAAGTAGAAAACTATCAATCATCCAGGAAAAAGATAGAAAATATGCCAACCTAGGGCCAGGCCAGGCGTGTGTAGACACCAAAAGCATCATCCATAAAGGAAATTTGGCAAATCGGACTTTATCCAGGTGGGACGCTTGAGCTCTGAGGGAGACCCCCTGCAGAAGGTGAGAAACAAGCCATGAAGAAAATATTTACCCAGCACACATCCAGTGACCACTGGTACCCAGGACACGTCAAGAGCAGAAAGAAAACACCTGGTTAGGAAACAGGTAAAGGACACAGGGACGGTTCATCTCAGACAACAAGCAGGTGACCATTGAGCATAGGCAGTCGTTCAGCCTCACTGGCCACTAGGGAAATGGGAATCCAACCCCAGTGAGGTGTCACTGCACACCTATGAGATGGCCAAAGTAAGAAACAGCGACCCGACCAAGCACTGGTGAGGATGTGGAGAAGCCGGACCCCTCCTACATGGCTGCTGGGAGGATGAGATGGTACCGCCACTCTGGAAAACCCTTGGGCAGTTTCTCAAAAAACTAAACACACAACCAGCAAGTGCGCTCCTGGGTGTTTTGTCTCGGAGGAATGCAGACTTGTGTCCACACGGAACCCTGCCCGCGAGCGCCCACCACAGCTTATTGCAGAAATGCTGGGAACCGGGAACACCCGGATGTCCTCGGAGGGGTGTCTGCTTGGACAGTGGTGCAGCCACAGCTTGGGACACTACTCCCCGTGAAAAGGAGCAGATTCCTGCCACGAGCCACGACCTGGGTGAGTCTCCGGAGAATTAAACTGAATGAGAAAAAGGCAACCCCAGTGACTCTGTGCTGTCGAGCTCCATTTATAGGACATTCGTGAGATGACAAAGTTGCAGAAACGGATGGATGTGTGGCTGCCAGGGTGTCAGGGGTGTGATGGCAGCGCTGGCTCGGTGGCCCTGCCCCCCAGCGGTGTCCATGTCTGTATCCTAGTTGGCCCGTTCTGGTTTCCGGCAGGTGTCAGCACCGGGCATGCGGTGCGGGACACACAGGATCTCTGCCTCGGTCCCTACACATCCACGCGAGCTGGTGGTGGTCTCAGAATAAGATGTCCACGTCTTCTTAAAGTGCTTGGCAGCACACAGAGCAAGGCGGGTGCCGGGGTGGGGTGACGGTGACAGATCTCTTCTCCACTCTCGTGTTTGCTGCTTGTCGGCGTGGCCACTGGACTCCTTTCTGACCAGGGGGAGAAATGACAAGTTATCTTAACCGAGCGAAGTGTTTAAATAGTTCAGCGAGCACCAGCGAGTGGCCCACAGGCAGGAGCTCGGGGTCCCCAGGGGTGCTGTGGCGCCATGTACTCCTTGAAGCCGCAGGGGCCTCCAAGGGGCTGCTCCACAGGAGCACTGGATGGTGAGTCCGGCAGTCCCCGGGCTCTAGCCCAGCGCATGGGGACCGTAGAATGCCACGGGAGTAAGCTGTTGTCACCAGTGACCACGTGCTACAGGCATAAAGCAGCACATGCTTCTCTCCCGGTTTCGGGGGCTGGAAGTCTGAAATTAAGGCATCAGCAGAGCTTGGCTCCCACCGGCGGCTCCGAGGGGTGGGAGGAGGGTCTCTTGGCTCAGGGCTGTGTCGCCATGGTCTCCACCTGTCGTCACGTGGCCGTCTCTTCTGTGTCCCAAGCCCCCTCCCCTGGATGGGAACCCATCCTGCTCCGACGTGACCACATCGTAACCAATCGCTTCTGCAAAGACCCTATTTCCAGCGAAGGCCACCTTCTGAGCTCCTGGGGGACGTGGACCTGGGGGCACAGACACTGATCACCCAGTCCCCGTAATTGTGGGGCAAGTTAAGTGAGCACGATTCATGGGAAAGGACTCTCCTCGGGTTTTAAGGCTCAGCAGGTGCAGAATGAAAGGATTCTAAGTGGTCAGCACTATTCCTGTGTTGTTCTGGGTCACCAGGAAGTGGGGTCCGGGGTGTTCCCACAGGGACAGGCGGCAGGAAGGAGCGATGGGGCCGGGGAGGTACAGCATGAGGACTCTTCCTCGCTGTGAAGCCAGGAAGGATATTGCTTCCCGTGTCCTTCCCCGATTCCCTGCACCTGTGAGCTGCCCTGACTGCTCCCCTCTGCAGCCAGGTGGCCCGGGCCTGGGCCCTGCTGCCACCCCCGTGCATCTCTGCGGCTCCCGGGCCTTGCCTGCCACCCGCAGCCCTGCCTGCCGGGCCGGAAACCCCAAGGGCGAGGCAGGTTCCCGGGGTCCCGGGGCCCACGCCTTCTGGGGGGAAGAGCGAGCTCCTGAGCCGCTCGCTGCTGGCCCGTCCGCCTTCCGGTCACTCCTCGGTGGCCTCGTGCTATTTCCTGCAGGGTGATGTCCTGACCACCAAGTACCAGGTGGACCTGGGGGACGGCTTCAAGGCCGTGTACGTGAACCTCACATTGACCGAGGAGCCCATCCGGCACCGCTACGAGAGCCCCGGCGTCTACCGCGTGTCCGTCAGGGCGGAGAACGTGGCGGGCCACGACGAGGCCGTGCTCTTCATCCACGTCAACTGTAAGTCTGTCACCCCTCTGAGGCCACGAGCCACCCCCTGGGGCAGAGAGAACCCAGTCTTCGGGGAAGTGCGGGAGACCCCCAGGGCTGCCACAGGACCCCAGGCCTCGGAGGGCGAGCCCGAGGGCTCTAGGTGGGGCTGCCGGCGAGGCTGGGGAAGTGATGCAGTTGGCGGGGACCAACGAGCCCCCTCGGAGGTGGCCAGCGCCCCGACGTCCTCTAAGCCGGGCCTTTCCCGGGCCCCCGCAGCCCCCCTGCAGGCGCTCCACCTCGAAGTGGTTCCTGTCGTTGGCATCAACCAGGAGGTGAACCTCACGGCCGTGCTGCTGCCTCTGAACCCCAACCTCACCGTCTTCTACTGGTGGATCGGCCGCAGCCTGCAGGTACACTGGCCCCCGGATGGGAGTGGGCGGCAGGGCGCTGCCCCGGGGCCTGGGCAGAAGGACACAGCGTATGACACTGTGGCATCGGGGCACGCACACGCCGGCCTTTCTTGCTGAGCATCTGCTCGGGTCCCTGGCTGGGTCTGAGTCTGGCGGACATGGGACAAAGTGGACCAGACCCTGCCTTTTCCTGGGGACAGTGATGTGAGCAAATCAGGTGACCTGAGTTGTGATACATGTCACGAGAAGGGGACAGGGGAGGTGTCGTGAGCTCCAGGGATGATCAGGCCATTTCTAGTCTGGGTGTTGGTGTGGTCAGGGAAGGCTTCATGGAGAAGGGGACCTCTGGGGCTGGACCTGATGTCAGAAGCCCCACCCAGTGCCCTGGGTCATACTCTGTAAGCAATGGGGAGCCACAGATGGTAGCTGCTGGGAGGGCTGGAGGGTCTGAGCCCAGGCACCCTGGGGACCCACAGAGGGCCATCCTTCGCTCGTTCAATGGGCTGCACCCCAAGCAGAAAGACCCCAACAGCGCCTGAAGGCCCAGACACAGGGCCCAGTGGGGAGGAGCAGGAGGCCCCAGATTGTGTTTCTCTGGAATGGGGAGGGTGAGGAAGGCACTAGGCTCTGGGTTTGAATCACAACTCAGCTACCTGCAGCCCAGCTCTTCGGGCAGGTCCTGGAAGAAGGGGACACTGGGGTGCTGGGTCCAGGCTGGACTGCCTTAGAGCTGCTGGCTCGGGGGGGGCTCCCGTGCCCCCGGTGCTGCCCCGTGTTGTGGCCAGGGCAGGGATAGTGAGCGTGCTCAGTGAGGCCCTGGGCAGCGGATGGGCCGCTGTCCTGCGTGGGGACCGCCCACCACCCTGGCCCTGACCCCTGCTCCGGCCCCCACAGCCGTTGCTGTCCTTGGAGAACTCCGTGACCACGCGGTTTGCAGACACGGGGGACGTGCGTGTGACGGTGCAGGCGGCCTGTGGGAACTCAGTGCTACAGGACTCCAAGGTGGTCCGCGTGCTGGGTGAGTCCCCTCCCTGGGTCACGCAGCATGTCTCATCCCTCACAGGAGCCTCGGGTTCGAGTGATGCAGGGAGCATAAGCCGCAGACACCCTGGTGATGCAGGCAGCCGCAGGCTAGAGAGAGGAGTCAGTGAGCATGGCTCTGACGCTCCCCGGCTTCTCTGGCCTCAGTTCCCCTCTCTGTGACATGAGCATGGGTGCGTCCTTGTGTCCTGTAGCACCCGTGGGCCTCACATGGCACAGACGAGGGGGCGGCTAGGCACTTGTCAGGGTCACCCAGCGATGTCTCCCTGGAGCCCGACCCCTCCCACAACGCCTGTCAGCTGAGCCCCTAACAGCCTTTGTTGAGACTCCTTCTGAATCTGCATCCTGTTTCCTGGCGCTCACTGGGGCCCCCAGCTCCTTCACAGGGGACATTTACCATAGGAAATGAATCGAATCCTAAGGATGGAAGACACCCGCTCCCGCCCAGCATGCTGTTGGCCCCATCACACCCATAAAACCTGTTTGCTTTGAGAACAGCCTCTCCTGTGGACAGCAGCCATCAGTCAAATATTCAGCAGGCCTGCCTTTGGCTGTTCCTTTGTTCACAAACATGTGTGCACAGGGGTCTAAGCCCAGAACTTGGAAATAATCACCACCTCCCCTGCTGTGAGACACCGAGTTCTCTGGTCACAAAAGCCCTCTGGTCGCTCATCCCTGCAAAGCCTCCCCTCATTTCACAAGTGAGAAACCTGGGAGGAACATGGACAGAGTACAATGAGCTCTGAGCCTACCAGCTGCAGGGCCTGCTCACCACCACCAGTGGCTCTGGAGTGGGCCTCTGAACTGGGAACCCCAGGACACGTGAGGGAAATGTGGGGTCTCTGCCCTTGCGGGACTCTTACTCTGGTGGGGAGACCAGCCCATTGAAGTCCGTGGATCCCTGGGGGATGGAGTATGCACATCCTTGAGAGTGCATGGGGCAGATCTCATGGTGCGTGTGCCAGGCCCTCCCTCCCTGGTGGGCACCGGTGTGTTCATCATCATGGTTGTCAGCAGCATTGTCATGGTCGTTTACTAGGTGCCAGTCAGTGAGGTGGGCCCTGCCCAGCCACTGGCACAAGGAGGACTCTTGTTTTCCAAAAGTGGACCACGGGGCCCGACCGCAGGGCTGTCCCGGGCCATCTGGGCTGGGTGGCCTCCTGTGGGGGCAGAGCCACGCTGCCCAGGACTGACCGGCTCTCCCGTCTCTGCCTCTTTTCAGACCAATTTCAGGTGGTGCCTCTGCGGTTTTCCAAGGACCTGGATGCGCACAATCCCAACACCCCTGAGTGGAGAGAGGACGTGGGCCTGGTGGTGACCCGGCTGCTCTCCAAGGTGCTCCCGGCCGGCCAGCGCCAGAGCCTCCCAGCACCTGTGGGCGTGTGCCCCGGAGGAGGGGAGGGGGGCAGAGGGGGAGGGGAGGGGCCAGACCTCCAGGGCGGGGTGGGCGGCCTCAGTCTCTGTGACCTGGCCTTGGGCTGGCACCCCTGGTGCTTGGAGGATCTGCTGCCCTGGCTCTAGGGGACACGTGGCTGCAGCGCCAGCTTGCAGGGGAGGGACAGGCTGGCATCGTCCATGCACATTGAGTGAGCACCAGTTGGGTGCCCAGGACACAGTTTCTCTGAGGGCCCACAGTCTCCTTAATGTGATTCTTATTTCTTCACGGAGTTTCTCTTCTGGGCTGGACACTGGAGGCAGAGATGAGTGCATCTGCCTGCTGCCCTCGGGGAACTCAGAGCACAGACAGGCAGTGCTCCTGGGGGCAGAGGACACTCAGGGCCTTAGTCCTGCAGTGAGAAGAAGACCAGCCCTCGAGAGTCATCCAAGGCTGTCAGAGGCCGAGGCCTGTTCTGGCCATGACTCCCTTCAGCCCAGCAGTAATGCTGCAGATACTGGCCTGGGCATTGAAGGGTGAATAGGAGTTTGCTGCATGAAAGTGCTTGGAGTGGGATTTTCAGGAGGCCGAGGACCCGTGTATGCTGGGCTTTGTGGGTTGAAGGAGTTGTAGGGTCAGGAACTCTGACAGCTGGGAGGACATTAGCCAGAGAGGGGCCTGCTCCCCTGCACCCAGCCACAGTGCAAGGAGTGGACTGGAGGGGGCAGGCCCAGCCTGGGGGGAGGCAGATCTCAGGAGTGAGGGACCAGGAGGGCGGTAGGAGGTGGAACATGATGCTACAGGGTCCTGGGGCCATCCCATGATGTGTAGGGGTCAGGGATAGCTCGCAGGACAGATGGCCAGGACCTGGACGGGCCTAGAGCGGGGAGGGGGTGTCCTGGGGGCCCTGGCGCAGGGCCGGAACAGAGAAGGCAAGCAGATCAGAGTGGCCTTTATGTGTCCCCGCAGGAGACCAGCGTCCCCGAGGAGCTGCTGGTGACCGTTGTAAAGCCGGGACTGCCCACCCTGGCCGACCTGCACGTGCTCCCGCCCCCTCCCACACCTACGAGGAAGAGGAGCCTCACAAGCGACAAGGTATCTCCTGTCCTCCCTGCAGGGCTGGCTGAGGGTTTGGCGGCCCAGTGGTCTCAGGGGCTCATCACCACGTGAAGGCCCATTTCTCACCGATCACTGCCCCACACAGTCCTCCTCCATCTGTGGCCACACCTCCTGGGGCTCCGGTGGCCTCCAAGGTCACTGTTTGAGGC
Organism: Canis lupus familiaris; assembly: GCF_011100685.1. Classification (NCBI taxonomy): domain Eukaryota; kingdom Metazoa; phylum Chordata; class Mammalia; order Carnivora; family Canidae; genus Canis; species Canis lupus. The sequence goes on from NC_049224.1 coordinate 60,197,002, forward strand.
ACTGGGGAGGCACAAGGGCACCGGGGCCAGACCGCAGCCCTGGGGGATGTGCCCACCTCCTTTCCTGTTCTGGGGCTGGAGCTGCTCACCCTGGAGCCAAGCTAAGCGTGAGGGCCGAGAGCTCCCAGGGCGTGGGGTCAGGACAGAGCAGAAATCAGTCCCCATCCCATTAGCAAGTCTTCACGGTGCAGAACAACTTCCAAATAATAATAGCCCTCATCTGGTGGAGCGGACCCGCCACGTGGGGGGCCTGGGATGGGGACCCGAAGTACGTCGGAGCCGCCTCACACCCCCTGGGGTGGCTGTAACTCTTCCCGAAGCAGACGGCAGCTGGGGTTGATGCAGAAATGGGGGAACCCCCCATGCACAGCCGTCAGCAGGTCCCCAAATGGGAGGCAGCCCCGCCCCTGGGCACGCAGTGGGCAGAACCGAGACCGTGCATCTGCATGCATGTGCACACAGATGTTCACAGTGGCCCAGAGGTGGCAGGAGTCACACGTGCATCAGTGGGTGGGGGTGGGGGGATGAGCAGGATGCGTCCACGCACACGCGGAATCGTGCTCGGCCATGAAGAGGAAGGGCGCTCCGACACCTGCTACCACTTGCATGAACCCTGCAAGCAAGATGCGGAGGGAGGGAAGCTGGTCATAGAGGCCACCTGCGGCATGATCGCATTTGGGGAAACACCCAGAATAGGCCAATGCGCAGAGGCAGAAGGCAGAAGGCGGAGGTGGTTGCCAGAGGCCGGGGAGTTCTGGCCCGCACCAGGTTTCCTAAGGGATGATGAAAACGTTCTGGAAACAGATAGTGGTCAGCTGCACGTATCCTGACAGCCGAGGAACGAACACTTGAAGAAAGTACCTGTTATCTCAAGAAAAGATGAATGGAAGCTCAGCTGCCCCCAAGTCACGGGGCAGGCGCTCTCGGAGGCCGTGTGGGTGGCTGAGCGGTGCTGAGCGGGGTGTGACACAGGCCTCGGCACCCATGGGGTGGGTGGTGGCGCCTCGTTCCCCGGGCGAGGGAAGAGGCGCTCCGTGGGGTGAGCATCAGGTCGGATGGAGGGGACATGGAGCCGACGGCCGCCCTGGCTGCAGGGCCACGCTCCACGCCTCGCCCAGGCTGCCTCCCACAGACCCGTGACCATGTGGGCCTGACCCCCAGCATTTCCCCGAGGGCTTCCTCCTCCACATCTGCACCTGGGGGCGCCCAGGCCTGCCAAGCCCCCGGCCCCTGCCGATGCAGCGTCTCCAGGGCTGGGACAGCAGAGGCTTGAGAGTGACTGTACCCACTTCTCAGATGGGGAGCTGACTACAGAGGCTCGGCACAGCATAGGGAAGGCACGGCCGGCCCCGGGGACCTCCCTCACTTGGGAGCACCCCCATCCATCCCACCCCCAAGTTGACGAGCAGACCAGCTAATGCTGCAGTAGTCAGGGGTGGGCACTTAGGAGAGATTTGGAAGGAGGCAGAGGAGGCACAGGTACCCCCGGCCCCGGTGCCCTGAGCACTGAGAGTAAGGCACGTGCCCGAGGCCGGTGAATAATCACAGGACTGTCCTGGCCACGGGCAGCGCGGTGGCCACTGTCCCTGGCTGGGCGCTGGGCGCAGGCTCGAGGCATCTTGCAACGTGTTCCTTTGAAGCCTCATGTTGACCCTCGAAACTGAGATGCATCTTCTCCAGGCCACGTGCCTCCCGGGACCCTTCAGAGCCAGGGCTGCTGTGGCTTGACGTCTCACTCCCTGACACGGCCCCCGCGTCCCCAGGGCACACCAGGTGCTAAAATGCTGTGCTTGGAGGCTGAGTTTGGCCCCAGGAGTGTCCCACTCAAGGCTCCCCAGAAGGGGAGGCCCCCTTGCCCACCACCTCTACACCCGCCCTGTGGAGGGATGACCCCCGAGCGTTCACAGGGGCAGCTGGTTCCCCTCTGAGCACCAGGAGAGCTCTCTCCACGAAATGGCAAAGCCCCCACATTTCCCACCCCATGATCCAGCAACACCAGCTCCTGGGACAGTGATCCCTCATGGGTGGGGTCACTCCCTCCTGGGTCACCTGTCTTGTCCTTGGTCTTCCTCTGAGAAGCCTTCCTGGACCACGGCCAGGGCCAGGGCCTCCTGGAGCACCCTGGGTTCCCCAGCTTCACCACACCCTGTGGTCCCAACCAAAAGGGGAGCCCTTAGGCCCAAGTGGGTCACCTTTGTGTCCCATCATAGGTTCTCAGTGCAAGTTGGCTGGTGGGCAAGTATTCCCGTTTTATAGATGAAGAGACTGAGACCCACGGAGTGCCCCTCCAACCCCTTGGCTCTGGAGAGTCCGAGCAGACGTCTGCCCAGCTCCCTGCTCCCTCCGGGGGTTCTGGAGGACCCTCCTGACTCTCCCCTTCCTGCTTGCAGAGACTCATGGCCATCCAGCAGGTGCTGAAGGCACAGAAGATCAGCTTCCTTCTGCGGGGCGGGGTCCGAGTCCTGGTGTCCATGAGGGACACAGACACAGGTGAGGGGCCAGGTGTGGGCTCGCCCCTGCAGGGTAGGGTGGGTGTGCATCCTGCCCCCCAGGTGACACCATTAGCAGGGTGGCCGGGGGCAGACAGCCCCTCCTGGCTGGGTGGTCGCCTCTGATTACGACCAGGTCAGACCCAGGAGCCTCGCTCCCTGCGTGGATGCAACACAGAGCTCTGGCTTTAATTTACACATTCAGGGTCTCGATGACCTCGGCCCCCACCCCCGCCGTGAGATTGTCCTCTCTGGGTCACACGTGTGACCTTTCCTCTTTTGGGCAAGAATGTTCGCAGCAGCTGAGCAGCTTCTCTGTGCTCTGTAGAGACATGGTGCCCATCGCGAAATGTGGCAGGCTCGCCGCACGCCAGCAGAAGTGCACACAGGCATTCTGTCCACCTTCTGGAAGGCAGCCCAGGGCCCGTGTGTCACAGCGGGAGTCCTCGGCGCTGAGGTTCCCCGAGGCTTCCCAGGCCCCTCAGCCACACCCGAGGACCTGCCAGACCGTGTGAAACGCCTTCCTGTCCAAGGAGACCAGGGCTGGGGACGGGTGGCGCCCCGCTGACCTCCAGCTGCTTTGCTTGCAGATTCTCAGAGGCTGGGAGGCACTGGTGGCTACTGGGCAGTGGCGGTCCTCTTGGTCATCGGACTCTTCGCGGTGGGCGCGTTCATCCTCTACAAGTTCAAAAGGCAAGGCTCCCTGGCCGCTGGGGCAGGCAGGGCGCAAGGTCGGGCCTTGGGCAGCGGCTTCCCAGCCAGGGGAGGGCACTGGTCTAGGCCCACGCTGGGTTCCCAGTGGCCCCAGTCCTGCAAGGCAGGTGGAGAAGGTCGCTCAAGACCCCATGGCCCCTGCAACTCCCACTTTGCGACCCACCAGCGTCCCAGCCTTATCTCCCTCCGCCCCACCCTGCCTGCGAGGGAGGCCACGTGGAGACTGGGGTGTGTCAGAGGTGGGAAGTGGACCTGAGTCCCAGATTTCTGGTGCTGAAGCCAGGGCCCCTTCTGACCCCGAAACAGCACCAGGTCGAAGCTGGTGTTGACAGAGCCACCAGGACTAAGTCCAGGTGTTCGCTCCCGGTGGCACAGAGAGGCTCCCTCGCCGGCCAAGGCCCCTGCTGGGCCCCCTGAGCAGCCAGGTCTTTCGATGGATGACAGATGCACTTGACCCTTAGCGAGGCAGGTGCATGTCCCCTCTGCCTCCTCGGCATTTCTGGAGCACCTTTGCGTCGGCCATGTGGACGGCTGCTAACTTTTTTTTTTTTAAAGATTTTATTTATTCATGAGAGACACAGAGAGAGAGAGAGAAAGGCAGAGACACAGGCAGAGGGAGAAGCAGGCTCCCTGCGGGGAGCCCGATGTGGGATTCGATCCCGGGACCCTGGGACCACCGCCTGAGCTGAAGGCAGATGCTCAACTGCTGAGCCACCCAGGAGTCCCCAGATGCTGACAACTTAATCCTGATTGAGGCAGGGGTCCCCGTGTCTCCACTTGAAGAGTCATCCCCAGCCTCAAGGCTCTGCTATCTCCTCCTGTCCCTGCACCATGCACATGGGTATCGAGCTGAGCTCCACACATACGGCAGGGGAGGGCCCGGTATTACCCAGAGGCACCCAGGCACCCCACCCTCAGTGAAGGGGCGTCCCTGCTCCCCACCCCACTCCCTCCTCATTGTCCCCTGCCATTCCAACACTCAGGTTCCCACAGAGACCGGCCGGGGGGTGTGGTCTTGCCAAGTTAGAGCCTCAGTCTCCTGAACTGTGGAATGAGCGTGCTGGTCCCCGCCCCGGGGGTGTTAAGGGCACGAGTCCTGCCAGCCCCTCCCCTACCGTGCTAGTGTGCATGGGAGCCCCGCGTCCCGTGTATTGGCAGAGATTAAACAAGAAAGGAGGGGCTTCCAGCCATCTCTGCCCGTCCGGGTCTCTGTGACTCTGTCCTGGAGCACCCTTCACCCCGAGGGCAAGCCCATCCAGACCGAGGGACGGCCCAGCACAGGGCCCGGACCAAGCTCCTGCCCTGCCCCTGAGCGGCTCGGCAGCTCCCCGTCCCCAGCCTCAGCTTCCTCACCTGTAAAAGGGGACAGATGGGCTGGGGCCGGGCTGGGGTGGGTGGGCTGTGCATGTCAGGCTGCAGGGCAGAGCGGGTGAGGTGCTTCTCTGACTTGGGGCAGGGTTGGAAGCATCCCCGCCCCCCGCCATTTCTCTGCCCCCTTGGACATCAGTCTGGACACGGGTGTCACCTGGGCTTTGTCCAAGGCAGGGTTGGCTGCTCGAGGCCACAGAGGGATGGAATCCTGTCCTCTTTGACAGTGTTCCGCAGACCCCCTGAGGGGCCAGATTGCAGTTCCCTAAACTGCTCCAGGTGATGGCACATGGTGTAAAAGGTCCAGAAGGAAACCACAGCCCTGCACCTGGTGGCGGAGGGGAGAGGGAGGAGGAGGATGGGGAGGAGCCTGAGTCAGCCCAGAGGGTGCCCCGAACAGGGCGGGTGGTGTAAGTGCTGGTCTGCCACCTGGCACGTCCAGGGTTGTCACTAATCATGCTTATGACGGCAGGAGGGGTCTCCTTGGAAACAGCAGAGCACAGTTTGGGGGCGAGCGTGCACCCCAGGGTGCTGAGTCACACAGGGAAGGCGAGCCCAGCAGACTGAAGCTGGGCAGCAGAGAAATGCCCCGCTGGTCCTGAGGCCCTAGGGTCTAAAATGGCCCGAAGGCCGGGGGCTCCAGGGAGCTGCGTCAGTTGCTGGTGGTGTAGCAGGCAGCGTGGGCTGGGCTCAGCCGCCGTAACAAACAGCCCCAACGGCTTAGAGGCTCACAGCCACCAAGGGCCGATCTCTCCCTCGTGCTGTGCCCTGGAGCTGGGAGGGCTAGCTTCTCGTTGCCACTCGGGGCAGGGCCTTTTCGGGATGCAGGAGCTGCAGCAGAGGGAAGTGAGTTCTGGAGGCTCCAAGTCATTCTCTCCGTGTTCCATCCTGGAGGTGACACGGGTCACCCTCAGTCACCCGCAGGGGACAGAACTAGTCTGGCCCAGCCCACAGGCCTGAAGGTGCAGAACTGGCTGGGCCTGGTGGGCCGCGTCCGAGAAAGCCCACTCCTTCTCAGGGACCTTCCGGGTTTCACCCAGACGAACGAGGCATCGGGAGGGAAGCCCAGGGCCTCGGGGGCTCACAGGAGGGAGGGCTTCCCAGAGGAGGTGGGTTTGGAGCAGAGACGGGGCAGCAGAGGAGAGCCAGGAGCGGTCCGGGCCCAGAGGCCTGGCCAGTGCCCTGAGCCCCACCTCTGCCCCGCAGGAAACGCCCCGGGAGGACCGTGTACGCCCAGATGCACAACGAGAAGGAGCAGGAAATGACGAGCCCCGTGAGCCACAGCCAGGGCGTCCAGAGCGTCATCCAGGGTGAGGAGTTTATAGATGATGATCTCGACTCGCAGACTCTAGGTAACGCCCGCCCTGAAAACCCCCCTCCCCACCCTCCTGTGGGTCCCCGCCTGGCCGCCTCTGGCCAGCTAAGTGCACAGGACCCGGGGCCAGGCAGACGGTGGTGCCGTGTCCCCTCCATCTGACGACGGGGTGACCGGAGCTGAAATCACAGGCCTGGGGACACCGGGCACCATGTCTGGCCGTACCCCGGCCCCCCGTCCAGCCCCCTGGGGGAGGCTGTTTGTCCGGGGAAGCTCTGTTCTCAGGATGTTGGGGGTCTCTCCCCAGTGACCCTCCACGCCCCCAGCCGTCCTGTTCACTGGAAATGATGGTTTTGTGAGCTGGTGCACACGGACATAAGCACCTGCGCACCGCACTTCACGGTCTACGACACGCTCTTGTACCTGCGGTCCCCGGCTCCTGACCATGCGGGGCACCCCGGCCGCACTGCATACCCCGCACGCTGGGCCACCATCCCCGCTCACACTGCTGGCTGGGCCGCACCCCACCTGGCGCTCCTCACCCACGTCTCCCACGGCGCGGGTCCCCTCGGGGCTTCCTTGCGCGGCCGTGGGCAGTTGACTCAGCAGTCGGCTGTGCCCTCAGCTGGGGCTGGCCCCCAACGCCTGCCGTGGCCTCTCTCTGTGGCTGGGGCTCCCGCACAGTGCGGTGGCCACGTTCTAGAGCAACTAGAGAGTCAGCCAGCCAGGGGACCGCCGTGTCGCCCTTCACTCTGTCACTTGTGTCTTGCTCCATCGGTCGAGGCAACCACAAGGTCTGCCCATCTTTAGGGGAGGGAACACGGCCTCCACCTCTCAGTGGGGAGAGCCCGGGCCACAATGTACGAGGAGCATGACATGTCCCAGAGGGAAACTGAGGCTCCGGGTGCTTCTGGGATTTCCCAGGTCTCGGAGCCTGTGCAGACGGGGCTGTGGCCCTGCTTGGCTGCAGGGGGTGAGCACCTCGTGGTGACTCCAGGTTAGCAAGCCCAGGAGGCCCAAGGTCACCTGGCTGGTGGCAAGGGGCTGGGACTGGGACCCTGGAGCCCACGGCCTCCGTCCCTCCCTGCCCTCAGCCCCCATCTGTCCCAGGCCAGCACAGTGGCGCGGGGGCACCGTGGGGTTTCACTACTGTGTTCTCCCCCTTGCTGTGCCTGGTGTACCCTCAGAGCTGGGAGAGGCGGAAGTCAGAGGCCACGCTCTGTCAGTAGTTGGAGGTGAGGTTCAGAGACATGAAGGCATTCACCCTGTCAGCACAGCCCCCAGGTGGCTGAGCTTGAGTCCAACCCAGGCCAGCCAGACCCTGAAGCCTGTGCCCTTCAGTTTCTCCCTGGGGTGGCCGGGGAGATGACCCCCACCCATTCTGCAATCCCCCAATCTCAGCGGGGGTCCCTGACAGTGGCACCACGGCCACTGTCTCCCACGTGTGCTGACCCTGCTGTGTTCCCGGGTCCTCTGCCCCTTCCTGGGACATGGTAACAGCTCTGATGTCCTGCACACCGGCTCCACGCCCAGCCTGGGCTGTGGGGCTGCCGGCAGACAGGCTGTTTGACAGAAGAGAAATCTGAGGTTCAGAGTGGCCACTCAGCCCGCCCAAGTCACTTAGCTGCTGTGAGCCGGATGCAAGCCTGTGTTCACCCTGCACGGCAGCCCAGGCTCAGGGGGCGGGTATCCCTGTGCACCCCAAAGGCCCCCTCCACCCAACTCTCCCCTGCTTGGGGCTCCAGGCCGCCTCCCAGGTGGCCAGTCCCCACCTTCACGCAGGTGATGTCAGAGCCCCTTGTGCTAGCAGTGGCTGCAGAGGCTCTGACTGGACCCAAGGCTCCTCAGGCCGGGACAGAGGGCGTGAGTGTCCCTGGATGACCTGAGCTCTGCTCTCCAGCCTCTGGCACCCATTTGCTGTGGTCGAGCTCCTCAAGCACAATAGGAGCATAATAATAACAGGTTATTTTAATCGAGCACTTAGGATGCACCAGGTGCGTCTTCCCATATAATCCCCACAGGGTCTCGAGGGCAGTGCTGTGATGCCCACATTACAGGTGGCAACACCGAGGCCACAAGGTGGTGGGCCTTGGTGAAGGTCTCCCCCAGAATTCAGGCTCAGGGTCCTCATCCCGCAGGCCACCTGGCAGGTGCTGCACAGCCATGGGCCTCTCTCTCCCTGCGGGTGAGGTGGAGGGAGGCCAGGTGGGCTGCAGCTCCCCGTGTGCCCCCGCCCCCTCTCAGGGGCCCTCCGGGTGTGTCCCCGCCCTCTCCCAGGGCCCCTCTGGGTCTGCCCCTGCCCCTTCCCAAGGGGCCAGGCCTCTGTCCTCCGGTCTCCTGCTGCATCCCCCACCCAGGACCCCCAGCTAAGACCTGGGCCCCCTCTGTCTCCTGCCGCCCGGCCCTCCCCACACCATGCCCTGCAGCACCCGCTGCCCCTTGGGCCCGCAGTGTATCCGCAGCCCCCTGCTGCCGCTGCCCCGGCTGCCCCTCTGCAGGTCAGTGGGTGGCCTGGGCCTCACCTCCAGGGGCCCCCCGGGGTCCACACAGGGCTGCACAGGGAGAGCCACGCTGTCTCGCATCCAGGAGACGGAGAGACTCAACCCCGCCCGCCCCCGGCTCAGGCACCCCCCGCGCGGCTGCAGGAACCTCGGTGCCCACCGCATGCTGGCCACGGGGCGCCCCTGAGGCCACCCTGTGTCGGGGCGCCCCCGCAGTGGGGGCCGGTGCTCAGGCGTGTGTCTGTTTCCCAGGGAACCACTCCGGCGTGGTCCTGAGTATCAACTCCCGAGAGATGCACAGCTACCTGGTGAGCTGATGTCCCCGGAGGCCCGCGCCCGGGACACTCTCCTCTGCGCCGTCTCATCCCCGGAGGCGCCGGTGCCTGGACCCGCGTCCCCTCAGAGACCTGCGGAAGCGCCACCTCCTCCAGCTGTCCCCACACACGGTGACAGTTGTCCCCTCTCTTCAGCTCACGCTCGCCCAGCCCACGAGACGCACGGGGGGGGCCCTGTGGACCCCCCAACCCCCTGGACACCAGGCCTTTGGCACCACCCGCTGCCCCCACCCCGACTCTGGGCGCTTCTCTGCCTCTGGCCCCTGCCTGGCTGCCCTGGCTGCTCCACCCTTGCCCGTCACCCTGTTGCCCCAGCCCGAGGCCCGGCCGCCCTGGAGATGGCGGTGAGCCTGCCCGGGCTGCCCGTCACTGCACCGTGGGCCCTGTCCCCGCACAGGGGCTCGGGGGGCCTGCTTTCCTCCTCATCAGCCCTGGGAGGGCGGCTCCTACCTGCATGGCCTCCCTCTGCAGCCGCCCTCGCCCTCTGGGACCTGCCCCAGCCCTGCCCCAGGCCTCCCTCCCACTGTCCGCCTGTTTGTAAACTGCAGATGTTGTAAATACCTCTCTAGGCAGCTGCTTGCATTTTGGGGGTGTGCACCCCTTTCCAGGCAGTAGGCACCTGTGTTGCTTTCTCAGAGCCCCCTTCTTGGGACCCCTTCCGGAGGGCCCAGCACTGCTCCTCTGCCTCTCTGGGCTCCGCAGTCTCCCGGGGACTCAGAGCAGCCAGCGCTGTCCCAGCTTTGTCCCAGGTGGCTCTTGGACCACAGGGACCCAGGGCCGCCCCTCGTGCCGATAGCCAGCGGACAGTGTGCTCCCCAGGCTCCCCACCCACCCGCCAAGGTCTCCTCCTCCGGGCGGGCCCTACGCCCAGGGTTCCGAGCTCCCTCACCGTGTGGTTGTGAGGAACCCAGGTGGGAGCCCAGGGACCAGCAGTGGTTTCAGGTGGCGGAACCAGAGGGTCATCCAGGAGTGTACCCCTCATTCTGAAGGTGGAGAAACCGAAGTCCAGAGAGGGAGTGACTTTCCCAAAGTCACACAGCAGGGCAGTAGCAGAGGTGCCCCAGGGACCAGCCCTCTGCTCCCTGGTGCGCTGGTTCAGCTCAGTCACAGATGCCTAGAATCAGGGACACTAGCCCAAGTCTACACCTGCGAATATACGGGGGAGATGTTCACCTTTTGCCTTGAAACCGGAAGTCAGTATTCCCCTCCCTTCCTCCCTCCTTCTCCCCTCCCTCCCTCCACTCCTCCTCCTGTCCCCTCCAGGCAGGGCTCCCCATGGCCCAGGGCCATTCCCTAGGAGGTGGGCACAGCAGAGCCCAGGCCAGGAGCTCACTGGCTGCTGGCGAGTCCAGAATGAAGCCCAGGGGCATTAACCCACCTCCCCTAGGAAAGGAAGGTGGCGCCTGCAGGAGGGGAGGCCCAGGGCCGAACCCTCACACCCACAGCCGCCCGCCTGCACACAGGAGGCCCTCCATCTCTGTGTCACAAATAGGGACTCGGAGACCACAGGGAGGAAGGGGTCACTGCGCCCACACACCAGGCGGTGGAGGCCTCCTTCTCCCCAGGGCCCCTTCTCAGCAGCTGGGGTTCCTGGGTGCCACCCCAGAGGACACCCTCTAGGCCCTTCTCAATCCCCTCCTGGGGAAGGGCTAGGGCCCAAGGACCCGGGGTCATTGCTGTGAGGTCAGCGTGGGAAGATGTGGGGATTCTCTGGACCTTTGCCACGACCTCCCCTCAGCCCATCTGCAGTCTCCAAAGACAACAGGGAGCCCTGCATCCTGCCGTCCACCCCCCCACCCGGCCTGCCCCATGAGCATCAGACACACAGGATCAGACACCTGTCCGCACCATCCAGGTCCAAGGTCAAGGTCAGCACGGAGTCCCCTGGACACGGCCCCCGCCCCCCAGCTCACCAGTGCCTGCGGGTCACCACCCCTTGGACCTTCCTTGACCACTCGACTTCATTCTCTCTGCTGTTTGGGTTGGGTTTTTTGGGGTTTTTTTTGGGTGGTTTTTTTTGTTTGTTTCCCTTAGTTATTTGTGTTTTTCTTGTATTTTGTTATTTCTATTAAGAGTATTTTGAGTGTGTGGACCCAAGAGCCCGGGAATAAGGTGGCATCTGACAAAACCTTACACTTGTCCATCCCCATAACCATATAGATCAGCGTGTAGGTCTGTGGATGATCTGGTTGTACGTTCGAGGTTCTGCATATTTGCTGTGCAGGTGTACGCAGGCGCCTGGGGATAAGGTGTGGTCTGCGGTGGGCAGCTAACGCTTCATTCGACCGGGCTAGGCCCATACTTGGTATATGCACATAACAAAGATGCGAAAAATTCTTTCTTATTTTTCCTTTTTAAAAATCAATAAATCATTTGTGATGCTTTTAACAAAGATTAAATGAATATAATCAGCTTTTGCCTTATTATGAAGCGATTATTCAACGTTTACCTAAACATATGCACAAGGGGCCCCTGGAACTGTGGTCTCGGGGACACAGCGGAGGGACCTGAGCTGTGCCTGACCCTGGGGGCAGGTGGCAGCGACGTTACCCTCTCGGTCACCCTCTTGGATTGGGGACGCGCCACCTGCAACGAACACAACAGCAGTCCCCGTCGGCTTTTGAGGCCCTTACCTGCGTGCTGGCTCCCTTCTTGCTCTCAGGGCCAGCGGGAGGGCCTGGAGGCATCGGCCCATTTGCCGGGTGAGGAGCAGAGGCCACAGCGGGCGGAGGGCTGGGAGGGGCCCAGCCCGACAGCACGCTCTGGGGCGATCACGATCTCTGAGGTGCCATGTGGCCTGTTGTAGACGAGCCAGGAGGCCAGACTCACCCGCCCTGGCCTCCGAATGGTGCCTCCTTGGCCCTGGTGGCCGAGCATCCACCGGGGCTGCTCTGGAATTCGGCTGTGAGGTCCTGTCGAGAAACCCCTTCCTTCCCCTCTCTCTGCGTCAGAGACGTGGAAACGCCCCCGGGCTTGCTGTGCAGGTGCATATGCACATTCGCTATGCGGTCCCAGAAGGAAGTGAGGTGAAGCGGGTGGTGGGCGGCAGAGACGGGGCCGGCGGGGTGCCCTGGACAGCAGGCTGGCGCGCCCGAGCATCCTGAGCACTCGGGGACACGGCACCCTTTCCACGGGATGGCGGGGCCGCGGCTCTGTGTCTAGCTTTGCTCCTCAGGTCTGGGCTCCCACGCGTCAGGGGACGGTGCTCGGAAACCTCCCCAGGTGTGGTCCTGACCCCGCCAGACACACCTGAGGCCACAGGGGTCAAGGCAAAGCCGAGCACATGTGGCAGCCCCATCTGAGTGTGGATACGACGAGCCCCAGCAATGGCCAGGCGCCTGGTGCCCTCCGCCAACCTTCAGGGTGTAGGGGCTGCCGTTCCTTTCTGCTGTCCCATCTCCTCCACGGCACTCCCTAGTGCTAACCTCACCCACACCATATGGACCATGGGATTCTGGGGAGCTGGTTCTAGCCGGCCTGGGTCAGCGGTGCTGTCAGTACAGATCTTGTTGGGGTTGGGGTTCAGGCTTGCATTTGCAGTTTCCTGGTTGCCCTCTCTCTTCATTCTCTCCCTCCTTAAGGGCAATTGCTTGAAATGCCAGCTGTGATTTTGTGGGAGATGGGTATGTGTCTAAAATACACACAGGCTGCACCGAGCGGGCTGTCCCGGGGCTTCTGTCCCACCTCTCCTGTGGCCTCGCCACAGCCCATGCCAGCGCCAGGCCGCCCTTTATCAACTCATCCAGAAAAATTGGCCTTTCCCCGTGGATCCACAAGGCAGCCTCCTGCGCGTCGTTCACGGGCATCACGGGTGTCCGTGCGCACGGACTGAGCTGAGGGGGCGCCGGCGTAGAGACGGCACCGTTCCGAATTGCAACATTGAGGATGAAAACGTGGTAACCAGAATAAACAGAACAGCTGCGGGGGGAGCATCCCACCGGCCTGCCCGCTCGCTCCGCCCCAGGCTGAAGGGCCGGGAGGGACTGGGTCACGGCGAAGCCCGGAGCCTGGCCCAGGTGGCGGCCCCTCGGCGGGGAAGGGGGTGACAGTGCGCAGTCTGCAAACATTCCAAGATGTCTGGGGCGCCTGGGGCTCGGGTGGTTGAGCGTCTGCCTTCAGCTCACCTCGTGATCCCAGGTCCTGGGCTCGAGCCCCGCATCGGGCTCCCTGCTCGGGGGGCTGTTTCTCCCTCTGCCCTCCCCCCGTTTGTGCTCACTCACTCTCTCTGTCAAATAACTAAACTCTTTAAAAAAAAGAAGTAGGATGTGCGCACCTCTGAGAGAGAACGACTCCGCTCTCCTGTCCACCGAGGGGCCGACTGCAAGCGCACAGCGGGCGGTGGGCCAGCGGGAAAGGGCCGTGGTGGCTTCGCGCCACCTCCCAGTATTTACCCAAGGAAACATGGAACGAGGTCAAGTAAGAAGTGAGACTTCCCCAGGGCCTTGTCTGGAACCGACGGTGCCATCTGTGGCCATTCGGCTGGCTCCTGGGACCCCTCTCACCTGCTTCGGTTCTGGCGACTTCCAGGAGGGTCCCGGCCGCCGCTGGTCAAGGTCGGGAGAGCTGGTGTCTCCGGTGCTAAGGGGGAGACTTCCTGGGCAGCTTTCCTGGCCGGCGGCCGCCCCCGCTGCAGAAGCCCCTGCCTCCCCAACGGAGTCCCTCCTGCCAGGGTCGCCCAGGGCACCTCTGTTTTCCTGACTCGACCTGACCGGCGCATTCACGTCTTGCCAAGGCCCCCGGAAACCCACTGCTTGTCCTCAGCAGCCCCGACTGACTGGCGGGTTGAGCGGGATGCTTGCGGCGTGGACGGGCCTCCCGGAAACACCTGGGCAGGTGTGCCGCCCTTCCCACCAGGTCGGGAGCTCGCTCGCGGGGGCTTCCCCAAGCAGGTAGAGAGCGGAAAGGTGCACACCAGGTTGTGTGCATCCCAGGCTGTGTGCACTCCTGTAGGAAATGCCACGCCTGGAACGGCAGCTGCGACTGCTCACCCATCACCTCCTCGGGTCATGTGCTCTCCTTGCCATTCATGGGAAAGTAAGGAAGGGATGGGGATGCGATTGGAGTCACCACACGGGGGCAGGTGGCACTACTCTCTCGTGGGATTGCCTCTGTTCATGATCTTCGCAGGTAGGGGCTCCCAGGGTGACCCCCTGGCACTGGGGACCAAGGAGGCTTCTTAGGCTGCTAGGTTGCTAAGGACGGCTGCCACCTGCGTGTTCAGAACAGAGGGAGTCATCACGGGGTGGGCTCAGGGACACACCAGACCCGCGGTGACACAGTGGGGGCCAGCGCTCCACCAACAGCCCGACAGCCACACGCACCTGCTCTGGCAGGTGGCCTCACTGGCGTCGGGGTCCCCAGGAACTTGCCGCAGGTGAGAGCCAGCGTCCCCGAATGCCCTAGAGCAACGAATTTTCTCTCTCCAGCACATGTCCCTGCTGTAAGTACGTTTGGGGCAAGTTAGGAGGAAATCCACATTCCAGGTTCAGGTCAGCATCAGGCCTCAAGGGCCTGCAGCCCCCCCCCTGCCCGGGTCCCAGGGGCTCCAGGGACATGACCCATCCAGGTCTGGGAAGGAGTGAGGACTCAGCCACCCTCGTCACTATAACTGCCAGGTCTGGAGCGTGTTTGTTTTGGGGGGCCCGAGCCGTGACTTCAGTGGACCGTCCACCTGTCCATCCACAGAACACCATGGTCAGTCCCTGCGCACATCCCTGCAGCCCAGTCGCCATGATTCACTTCACACAGTAAGCCCACATGTCTCTGGAAGGTTCCAGCTGCCATCCAGACTCTGCTGCCCGGGGTCCCATCTCCCCTTGGGATTCGGGGACCCAGGCTCAGTGGTGACAGCCCTCTTCTCAGCTCCAACCTGCAAAAAGCAGCCACTACAACATGTTTTTCTAGAATGCTCCCTGGACCAACGACCCCCTTCTGCATTGCTGGTGTCCCCTGGACGCCCTGGGATCAGGATGATGGGCAGGGGGAGTCATCCACATACATCCCAGCCTCGGGCTTCTCCTGGGTGCCCCATAGAGCACCCGCAGTCCCAGCACGCTGCAACCAGAGGCCGGCGTCGCTCCTCACAGCCCCCACAGTCTCTGGCTGCACGTGTATTGGGGTCACGCACCTCGCATCCGTCCCAGTGCCAGGTGGCCGCAGCGAGGCCGGGGTTCTGCTTGCCTGTTCCTCGTGTGTCTGCAGCACCCCAAACACAGTGGGCATTAAACAAATAAATCCCTAATGAGGAAATGAATGAAGGATGAGCTGAGGAAGCAGAGTGTCCGTCCTGCGGGCCCAACACTCCACAGTCGGGGGGTCTCGCCTCCATCGAAGCCTCACGGTGCCGAGGACCAGAGGCCTGTCCTCGGCGAGCGCACGGCAGCCGGGCGAGCCCATGTTGAAAAGTGCGGGCATAGTGCCCGATGTGGGCCAAGCACGGGTGGGTGTGGCTGTCATTGTCACCGTAGGCGGTGGGGTCGGCATTGCTGTTGTCCCACGGGTGTTTGCGAACAGCATCTCCGGGCCAAGGGCTGTGCTGGGCAGCAAAGATGCCGAGACGAGCGGCCCGTGCCGGCCCCTGAAGAGCTCCCGGCCCCGTGGAACACGGAGCGTGTTTAAAAACACCTCAAACAGAGCAGAAGGTCGCGGGGCAGTGGACGGTCCTGCTCCTCCCGTCGGCTTCATCCAGCAGGATGGGACGGGGACGCCACGTGCATCTTGTCCAGGGCAGCAGCACGGCGAGGCGTGCAGGGAGGGCTCAGGCACGCACCTGCCTGTGCCCAGGTCCTCAGGCTCTCAGTGTCCCGGGAACGCTGAGCCCTCGTTGGAGAGAAAGGAAGGGGACACGCGGGAGGCCTGGCCGCCCCGAGGGATGTTTCCTTGTAGCTTCCAGTGGGGCCCTTCTGCCTGTGGGGGCATCCAGAGTGCTCCAGGGCAGGGAGGAGGAGAGAGCCGAGCACAGGGGGAGGGAAGGCTGTAGCCCAGGGGGTGGGCGGATGGGAGGGTGGCCCTGCTGGTCGGGCTCCTTCTACTGTGTCGTTATCGTTGGGGGTCCCCAAGATGCCACTCGACGTGGTGGGATGAGGAGGCCATGCGTCGTGTGGGGAGAAGTGGTCCTGGGGGAAACTGAGTCACACACTCACCACCATACACGGGAGGGACACAGTTCTCCAGGAGGCGTGTACCTGAGATGCCCAGGGAACATTCCGCGAGTGTCCTGATTGGCTTGAGCAAGGTGGGCGGGTGCAGGGGGGGGCGCCCCCGGGGTTCAGGGAGGAGGGCCCAGCCGGTGCCTTGCCTGTTGGCCTGCGGCTCCCAGCTCCGTGTGCCCTCACCGCCTCCCTCCCTCCACACCTCTGCCCCGGGGTCACCCGGCCCCGCCACCAGCTGCTGCTACCATTCCCGAGTGACCCGAGCTGGCCCGGCGGGGGTGTGGGCAGGAGGAGCCGAGTCGTGAGGACCACCAGCCTTCCTGAGCGGACGGGCTGACACCGCAACGGCAGCGTGGGGACAGGCCGATCTGAGGGCGTTCGGGCCATGTAGGCAGGAGGGGCTGCGCGAGGCTGGACACAGGCCTGGTTGTGCTTGCGTCCAGCTTGCCTCCCATGGCCTCTACCGCCACCTGGGGCCAGCTCCGCACGGCGTCCTCCGAGCTTGGACACATGCCGAGGTCATGCCCCTTCCCTGCCCGGAGCCTTCCAGGGCCTTCCAGTCCCACCGGAAAACTCGATTGTGTCCCGAAGCAGCCTCTGCTGGCCGCCCCCGCCCCGCCCAGCGCAGCCCAGCTGCCCACCCAGAAGGACCCTCCTTCCATGCAGCATCTGCCTCCCTCCCGAACCCCCTCTTCAGGGGAGCCTTGCTCCATCTGCATAGGGCGGACCCCACGGTGGCCGTAACGGGCCAGCTGGAGGGGTGCTCGTCCCCGCTGTGGGTGACGGGAGTCAGGGCACGAGCCAGCTATTCCATCCAGACTGGCCAACCTCGGAGTCCCGGCCCTTTGCACAGACTGGGATGTGTTACCAAGTAGGTTTGTTGTTACTCAGAAGGGAGAGTCCAGCAGATCAGGAGGGGGCTGCCACGGATCAGCCAACTCGTTACACTCACAGTTCTCCAGAGGACAGCCACGTGGGGCCACACGGGGGACAGTGACCTGAAAACAGGAACAGGAGCCTTTATGCAGGCTCACGGGAAGGAGCCGGTGGGCAGCGCCAACAGGCTGAGGACTGGCCGGCGTGAGGGAGCTCAGCGGGCTCTGGACCGGGACTCCCTGCTGTCTGGCACCCGGCCCTACAGGGAGCAGGGAAGGGGGTCCTGGGCCTGGGTGCGGGGGCGCCACAGTGGACATGGTCGGGGGCTGGGCTCCAGAGTGCTTGGTGAGCATGTGCGGTCTCGCCCCGCCATCTCCGGGAACTGGCCGGCCCTGGAGGGCATCTGTCCGTCCGGGGGCAGGCCGGCAGCTGGTAGCTCTGTGGGCCCCCAGCCCGGTGGCAGCTCCAGATGGACCAGCTGGAGCGAGCTCCCAGGTCAGGAGGTGAGCGTCCTGGACCCGCTGCCCGGGTCAGCCTCCCTCCCGTGTCTCCCACCGCGCTTCCCGACTAACTGGTCCCTCCGTATGAAGACATGGCCCCATTGAACAGCATCGTAAAATTGATGGTTTCCATCATAAAATTTCTGGATCACGGACGTCAGCTGAAGTTTCCCTGCTTCCCATGAAGGAGCTGGGCCAGGGAGGCTTCATGTCACCCGCCCCCAAAACTATAACACACGTGATGGATGTCCCTGAGTCGTCTCCGTGGTTTTAGAAACCAAAGCCGGGAGCTCTGCTGTCTTCTAGCCCAGTTTTAACAGAAATCAAAGATGTGCTTCCTATTCCATCGGCGGCCCACCAGGACATGACCAGCGTTCAAGACCCGAGGAGGAGCATCGTTAAGGCCGGCTCAGGAAGCCTCCCCGAGACACAGAGGCCCACGTGGAACAGCTGATGCCGGGGCAGGGCACACGCTGCCCCCCGCTTCTCCACGGGGCGTGTGGCTTCGGTGCCTCTAAGTGCATGGGGTGCTCTGGGAACCCCCTTCCTGTAAGACAGAGGGAGGATGGTCCACCTCCGGCCTCCCACCATCTGCCATGTGACCAGCCCTGCCCCACAGTGTAGGGAGAGTTCGGGGTGAGGGGTACCACTAGGCCGTCTGGCCCTGCCCCAGGAACAGTGGGTGTGGGTGGACACTCGGTCACCTGGACACCCCCAGGTCCCACACAGACACAGGTCACTGGGCCGTGGCCCACACCTAGCCCCGGATCAGACCTGGCGTCTCCGGCAGACTCCAGACCAGCGGGCCCACGCTGATCTCGCCCACGCAGCACCTGCTGCCCGTCCGTGTGTTCTGCCCAACAACCGGCCGGCCCCGCCGCTCGGGCCGAATCCTGCCTGTGCGAGCTCCCTGCGCGGGCCCAGGTCAAGGAGCACTCGGGGCAGAGCCAGCCACCGGGGCAGGGGCACCCGCTCGGTATTGTCAGCCGGCTCAGACCGGGCGTGCGCACCTGCGGGTGGCACTTCTGCCTCTCTGACACCAGGCAGGTGTGGCCACACAGACCTGCCACGGCTGTCACTCGGACTCATCCTGGTCCTGGCTGGCAGCGGTCCTCCTCATTGCACCCACACGAGGAGGCTGGGCTCGCCCAGACTCCCATCTCCCTCGCCCCTGTCCTGTGTCCCATCTGCATGCCCCTCGTTCCCACCCTCCCCCCCCGGCTCCTGTTGCCCTCGATGGCAACATCTTTCCCTTGCTCTGCTCCCCACTGAACTCCTATTCACACAGTGTGACCTCGCTCCAGCACCCACCCTACCCACCTGTCCTGAGGGCAGCTGCACCTCCCCGCTGTGACACAGGTGTCTCGGCATTGGCCTGCACCCCCGAGGGGCTGTTCATGTGAGGACGGGGCTTCTGACAGCAACAGGCACATCTGACCACTGTTTCCAGCGCTTGACCCTGGAGCCCGGCCCTCTTCAATTGCATATTCGGGTCCGTGGACTAACAGCCACTTGAAAATACAGTATCTGAGGCTCTTCGATGGAAGAGGATCCTTGCTCATAGAAACAAAGCGCAGCGCCCACCTTCTCCCTCACCTGCTCCTTGCTCCCCCTCCTCTCCCACCTGGCAGGTGGCTGTCAACAAAGTGCCCCCCTTCGGCAGAAAGGAGGGCCGGGAGTGAAGACACGGAGGCTGGCTGGAAGCGTACAGCTTTATTGGTAACACACAAATGAGGCACGCCGGATGGCGCCAGTCCGTGGGCTATACACCGTGTGAAACAGTAGAAAAATCAGTTAGTAAAGCAGAAAATTCAGGTGAGGTGATTACAACATGGAGCAAATGGCCAGAAAACTGGTATTTCCATTGGAAGTTTCCTCTGATAAAAGTTCTTAGTTTATGAATTAAATACACTGAGAAACACAGTGAAAATATATCTACAGTCCTCTAAAATGGGCACCGCCAACAGATTTAATTAAAAAAAAAATCTTTGCTGTTTCTTGCCTGTTTCTTTCAAAGAGAATTTTAAATATGACTTTAGTTTTTAAAAAATACAGTAAGGAAATAATTACAATCTTACTATGAAAACATTTTACAACTTAGAGCCGTGGTCAATTAATGCTAAATATTTATAATTTTAAAAAGTTTGGTGTTAAAATTTAAAGTCACTGTTTCCTTTCTCATTAGAAAATCAAATACAAAGATTATCTTATTAAAAACGCCTTTGGTCCCTAAGAATCGTGATCTGATGATCCTATGGCGAAAACGCGCCTTCCCCGGGCAGCACTCAGGAGCCCTGGTGACACCTGCCCAGGCCAGGGGTGGGCACCTTTCCCCGGGGGAGGCAGTGGGGGCGCTGTTCACAGAAGAGGGGCCAGAGGGGCCTTCGTGGAGAGGAGCCCCCTGCGAGAGGCTGTGCCCACCGCGGGGCACGGGGTGCAGTTTACCTTCATGTATTCACAGTATCAACCTGGCCCATCATGGGGACAGTGATGAGCCAGCAGTGACAACGGGAACAACAAAAAAAGAATAAGAATCACTCTCTTTAAAACAATGCCACAGATTTGAAAAACTTCCCATTAAGAAAAAAAAAATCATTTTTGGAAAACAAACGAGGAAGGCAACAGTTGAACATCTGAGCGGTGCCACCTTGAGGACCCCGGGGGGCGGTGGAGACTGCAGCCATCCTGGAAGAGGCACCTGCAAGGGGTGCGCCGGCTGGGCCACAGCGGTCCTCGCTGGCACGAGGGGCCCCGTCCCCAGGCACCCACCCTGCTGCCCACCATCGGGAGGCCCTGCCACAGCACTGGGGGAGCGAACCCAGAGTGCTGCCTGCTGTGACTCCAGCCCCTCCCGAGAGCACGCTGGCAGCCGGCTTCTGCCCACAGCCCCCGGGCCCGCCCCCAGTCGTGCGCCTGTCCCCGTGCAGACCTGCACCCAGGTTCCCGATGGTTGCTGCGCTTCAGATGGGTCTGAGTCTCCTTCCTGGGGGTGGATGTGGGGCCGAGCGCACACACGGTGTGAAACAGGCTTTGCAAAAGGTGGCAAATCTCCAACCTGAGTGCTTTGGGGGTTTTGGAACTCGGACAGTTGAAGTGAAGGAGGACGATCGGGCTCGAAAACACCAAGGTGTGCGAACAGGAGGTGGACAGAATGGGTTTACACCAGGGTGTATGCACAGTCATCCAGAGAAGACCTGGGAAAGATCCAGACTCATCTGGACCATTCCCCAGCCCCATGCTGGTTCCTAGGTGGTGGAACCATCCAGAAGCCCGGAGAGGGCAGGGATGGCTGGTCTGACCCGCACAGGGCCTTGCCCCACCCTCTACTGACTCTGAACAGGGGAAAAGTGACCGTTTCTGCTTGTTTCGCGCCACGGGTGACGCCCTTAACCACTATTTTGTTTCTGTGCGTAAGGTGGGTGAGTGATTAAAGACATTATAATCACATAAAACTGAAGGAGATTTTGAAGGTTGATGACACCAAATACAGCCGGAGGCAGAGCTTGGGGCTGACGGTGAAGCTTTAGGTGCTAAGGGAAGTGGCCATGACCCGCAGGGTGGCCCATCTGCACGGCCCCTCCACGCTCCCTCCACTTTGGGTCAGGATCCTTTTACTGTGAACAGGACCATCTGTGACGGGACGGGTGACGCCTCAAGGGGACTGGGACTTCTCCCAGTGGCAGGTGTCTGGCACCCCCGCAGCGAGCTCCCGAGGCCCACCTGCTCCACGTGTCAGCTGCGGCCGCCGGGCGGGGTGCTCGGGGAGGGCCATAAAATGACATCACTGCCAGAATTCTGACAAGACGTCTAATGTGTGTCTAATATGTACAGATATAAATTAAAAACTCTATTTATTGAACATATACAAATAAATAACTTATTTTGAAGCAAATCCTTTCACCTAACTTTCTGATCAATCTAAAGACACCAAGGGGAACACACAACATCACGGGAGCCTCGCTGTCGGTGGCCTCGCCCTCCACGCGGCCCGCTTCCAACGGCTCCGTGGGACCAGCAGGATCCGTCTAAGCTTGCCATCCTTTTAAAGGGCTTACGCTTGGGAATTTGAAACCTGGGTTTCGACACAGAATAGGTACACCAGGAGTTGAGGACCAGGGTCCAAATCCTGGCTCTGGCTCCGACGGGCCATGTCCTTGGGCAAACCCATGGGGATGAGGGTCCCCATGCCGCCCAGGATCTCCCTGGCTGTGCTGGGCCACGGTCAGGAGCACGGGCTGCTTAGGTTTCCTCTCCTAATGCTCAAAACCTGCGGGCTGCTTGGGCAAAGCTGGCTGCCAAGCAGGTTGGCCCAAGTGCCTTTGCGAACCTTATTTGACCAGAAGGCAGCAAAAACCTACCGTAGATCAAACTTTTTCCTTTTACAGAAAATCAGCTTCCCACACAGACAGACAACGGAGGACAGGGCTCCTCTAACAGCACCGGGAAGATGGACCCAGAGGCTTTGGGGGCCTCCTCCCTAGATTTCCTGGGGGCAGGGGTCGATCGTGCTGGGTGCCAGGGAGATGTGCCCTAATCTGCCAACATGTGATGGGGGCCCACGTCTCCGCTGGGATCAGCTCCAGCCCCCGCTCCCTGCTGCAAACTGTCACCTTCACAGGAGACTACTTGCCTGCTCTATGGCCAAAATCTCATGCAGCCATGCGGGGCCTGAGAGCCCTGACGTTGGTTTGACCCCAGTCCTAAGAAGGGCCTATGGGAGAGTGGCCGAGCCCTGGAGGGGCTCTGGAGGCGTGCTGGGACGGGGGGAAAGCATGGAGACTGTGTCGTGCCTTCCATCCCTGTATTTGGTGGATGAAAGGCTGACACCTCCACGCTTCCACATTTCAGCAGGAAGCGCCCTTGCATAGGTGTGTGACTCACGCCCCCCAATCTGCCTGCAGAGGGATCCTGGGGTGACCCACTTTCATCGCATCAGGGGCTGCACCTGGCCATAGCTGAGGATTCCTGAGACGGTCCCTCTGGAGGCACAGTGGAGTTGGCCGGTTCTCAGAAGTGCCGCACAGGCGCCGAGACCCGGCCTCAGCCCGAGGGGCTAGGAGCAGCCCCAGCATACCCGCGCTCTGGCCTGGGTTTGCAGGGGGAGGCAGGGCCACGGGGAGAGAACAGACGCTCTCGCTCGGCTCAGGATGCTAGGGTTCTAAGGCCAAGCGACTTCCAGGACCTGCTTCCCTCTCAAGGGGCTAGCCCGTCCTGTAAATGGAAGCGCCATCTACATCCGGTGAGACCGGGTCACCTGCTGGCTCTGAGGGGCAGACAGGGTCGGGGACACTGGGGAACAGGGTGGGGAACACACATTAGTGAAGCAGCAGACACTCTGCTGCCTTTCAGAAGCAGTACAAATAATTAATAAAATACGATACAGAATCTCTGAAAAACCCTTAGAGCGAAGTGCAACACACAATTAAAAGAAATTTTTAAAAAGTTTAAAAAGAATGGCAGCTTTTCACGTCATGGTGACGAAAGCATTTGTCCAGAGGAAAGACAATGAAAAGGTAACAGATGCTTCACAGCACGGGTTTCTCACGCACCCGCCTCTCGTGATGAGGGGGAGGGGCGCGTGGGAAGGGCACGCTGAGGCACGAGGGGGGCAGGAGGGCGCGTTGTGGGAGGCCCCGGCCTTTTCAGCAGGCGGGCGTGACGGTCCCAGGGCCCACGCCAGCCGCGCTCACCTGCCAGGGGCCCGGGCCTCCCGCCAGCCGAGGCCTCAGCGGGGGCACTGGCCGGTCCCCCGCGGTCAGGGTGCAGGGGACACGGGGAAAGCCCTCACTGAGCTTCTCGTTTGCCGTAGGACCTCTCTACCTCCCTACTGCTCTCCGACAGAGAGAGGTGGAAACCAAAGTGTTATAAGTGAATTTCTTTAGAAGGAACAAGTACAGTAGCAAGAGGACACGCGGGCGGGTCTGGCGCTGGCGTCGCAGCTCAGTCACAAACCCTGGCGTCCTGCGCAGTGGCCACGCGGGCGGAGCTTCCTGCGGCGGTGGCGGCGGGGCAGCGCCTGCGAGCGGGGCGTCCTGCCGTCCCTCTACGTGCCGTTCTTCAGCTCCCATTCCTAGGTGTGGCGAGAGGAAGGGTACAGGTCAAAGTGGCCGGGTGCTGGGAGACAGGCTGCCCCCACGGCCGCCGGCCGCCTACAGCGTGGAAACCGATGAGGTGGCCACTCAGGAGTTCGAGGACTACCGTTTGACCCAGGAATTAGATCAACGATGGGGCCCTTGGGCTGATCAAGGGGAAGGTGTGTGTGGACGCAGGGCCTGGCACCCGGTGTGGTGGGCTGGCCGGTGGGAACACCCAGCGCCTGCTGAAATTTCCAGAGCTTTGTTCACTGGGCCGTGAGCTCACTCGCTGCACACCTCTGCACATCTTATGAAATTAGGCATTTCTCACTTTTTCTGAAAAGCGGAGCATCAGCCAACATGGCAGAAACAAGGTCAAAACAGACCACCCTCCACTTCAATAAAACCACACGGGGGCACCTGTGGGGCTCAGTTGGTGAAGCGTTCACCTTTGGCTCAGGTCAGGATCTCAGGGTTCTGGGTTCGAGCCCTGCATCGGGCTCCTTGCTCAGCGGGGACTCTGCTTCTCCCTCTCCCTCTGCCCTGCCTCCACTCGTGCACTCTCATTCTCTCTTGAATAAATAAAATATTTAAAAACACACACACATGAGCACTTTCAGGCAGGTGTGCTGAGAGGAGGAGGAACTCGAGTGCAGCCTCCCCCTGTTCTTCCTCAGCGCCCTGAGGCGGCCACAGGGCCGAGGAAGCAGGTGTCCAGAGGGAAAACAGAGGCTGGCATTTCCCCTTCCCAGCTCACCAATCTGCCCCCGGGCCGTGCAGGTTTGATAGCCAGGACAGGCATGCATGTCGTCTCACCGAGGAGTCTGGCAAATACAATGCCATCGGCAAGCAGGGGTCACCGTGGCCACTCGGCAGGGAGGGCCAGAGAGAGCCGCAGGGACACACCGCACCAGGAGAGTGTACAGAGGGAGACTGAAGCCCCATGAGGCTCTTGCTGACACGGCTGCGGAGAGCCAGGCTATGCCACCGCGGAGCCAGGCACCCGAGCCTCTGGCAGCAGCTCGCCTGTGGCGGCTCTGGAAGCACGGCTGGGGCCATCATGCCAGGCCTGCCAGAGGACCCCACACATGCAGCTTTCCTGACCAAGGAGGGGGACGGAGGACCTGGAGCTGCAAGCCCGTGACAGGTGCCCCACACTGAGTTTCCAGGGTGTGCTATCATGCGCAGGACATTCCTCGTCAGGAGCTGGAAGTCACTTTAGGAACGCCGCCTAGGCTAACGCTTCCTGCACCCAGAATGAGCCAGCCTGTGCCGGTCCTCAGACGGAGGCTGGCGTGGGCAGATGAGGGCATGTGTGTGGCGCCCCTGCTCAGGATCAGAGCCGAGAGGCCGAGCCCCACCCCTGCCCCCAGCTGAGAGTCCCGTGTCAGTTTTTAGGAGTCCCTTTGTGAGGCTGTGGGCATGGTTCCTGGACCCACAAGCAGGGACGGCTAGGTCCTTTGGTGAGTGTGGCCCCCATGTCACCATGTATGAACCTGCCGAGACCATGCGTCCTGCTTTAGCACAGAGGAGCAGTAGGAGCTTCAGTCCCCAAGCTAGTGGTCGCCGAGCGCCCATATGACATGCGGCTTGGCAACGGCTCAATCGTAAATCTGATTTGACAGTAAAGAGACCAAGTAAATGAGACACTGTTACTTCACTTCTCATCTGCAAACAGTTGTGGGACTGCACTGGACGGCCCCATTCTAAGAACCTCTCAGGCAATTTGCACCCCCCCCCCCCCCACATGTGAGCTAACAGGGTCAAACCCGGAATGCCCAACGCCTGGTAGGAAAAGTAACAAATACCCAGCAGCCCTTCCTGCCCTAGACGTGGCAATACACACGGGCTTCAAACGCTTGCCGGGCAGGACACCAGCTCTCAGACGGGGCCACAGCCACTGCCACCAGGGCCGCCCCATGAGCACACCAGGGCTCCAAGGCGCTGCCGCTCACGTTCCTCCCCAACACAGACCTGCCTCTCCGAAAACTGCAGACTCCTAGGCAGTTTGGACCAGGTTCTGAAGCTGCCCAGGAGCAAACGTAATGATAGCAATGCCGGGCCCAGAGGCAGCAAAGAGAGGCCGTCTGCCTCCACACCCGTCAGAGCAAATTAAATTCATCTGATGAATTAATGTAATTACTTCAAGTATGATTTTTCTGTATGACACACTTGTAGTTAGCACCGTCAGGAACTGTCTGCTCTGAGAACCTAGAAGTGGTTTTTACAATTTCTGAGAGCTTTAAAGTCCAGCATCAAAGCTCATCAGTGCCAGTCCCATGTGGAGACTGGAGAGCATGGGCGGGCCTGGGGGATCATCCTGCACCTCCCACACCACTGACAATGTCAGGGGCGGCATGGGACGGAGGAGGGTCTAGGCCTGGGCCCTCTTTGAAGAGCCCAGAGGTCGCCTGGTCCAGTCCCCACTCTGGGAAGGAAATCCTAGGAGCACCCAGAGCTGCTGTTTCTCCTGACACCAGGTGGTCAGCGCCTTGGGGTGAGGTTCTGGGCTTTTCACCTTGGAAAGGGGGACCCCTGAAGGAGGCTGGGACTGTGAGAACTGGGGAGAGTCAGGACATGGCATCTCCCACCCCATCCCATCCCTCCTGCAGAAGCCAGCTCCCCTCAGGGCAGGTGTCCTGAAGGTGGGAGGCCGGAGCTCACCTTGGCCTTCCGCAGCACATGTCCCCGGCAGGGGGAGCCGCTGGCCGGCTGGCCCTTCCTCAGCACGGCTGCACTGTTCACCGGCACGGGGCCCTCCGCATCGCTGGTCTCACAGCTGGACATGGGTGAGCTCTCCAGGGTGCGATGCCTGAAAACCGGGGACTGTCAAGGCAGAGAGAAGACCCGAGTGAGGTGTGGTCTCCGGGCCCGTGGTGTGTCCCAGCGGGAGGACTGCAGGTTTCAAAGAAAACGCACAGGGTTGGGGAACAGGCAAGAATGAGAAGGAGAATGACTCCACAGGGTCAGCACCGGGTCTCATGGCACTTTGTCCATGTCCGTTACAGACAGGACAGCCGGGGGCTAGGAGGCCAGCAGGGGCCCCACCCTGTCCCTCTGCACACTGCTCTGTGCTTGCAGAGAGCTCTGCGTGCACACCTGCCCTTGACCACCGGGCAGCGCCAGGCACTGGGCCAGAGGCTGGCGGCAGCGTGGCCCAAGCCCAGCCTGGGTGACACCGGGGCTCCCAACCAACCGTCTGTAGCATATACAGAGGCCAAATGGAGAGGTCTTCTGGAAGACTTAAAGTGGAGTGAAAAGCCCCCCTCCCAACCCCCAAAGGAAGTACAGGCTGCTCCTCAGGGGAGAGTGCTGGCAGTGAGCTGGGCCTGCCTAGATGAGCCCCCAGGGCCACAGACGCCCCCCCACCCCGTCACTGCTGTGTAACACATGACCTGAAAACACTGCTTGGGTTGTTTAGCATGCTGTCAAGCAGAACACTGCTTTCAATAACCTGAAAGTGGGTCATTTAGGATCCCTACCAGGGGCTGCTGACCCTGAACGCCAAGCAGCCAGCTTTCTTCATGTTCTAGCTTAACAGCCATGCTGGCTGGGAAGGAGTCAGGGATGGAGTGTCTGGCAGAAAGGAGAGACCACCACCATCTCTCTGTGAGAGGCCACGCTGAGTTTGTAAGGCAGCCCATGACAGTCCTCTGGGACATACACCCAACCACCCGAGTTCTGGGGATGAGGGCTGGGTAGGAAGAGCAGGGAGCTGCCAACACCAGGGCAGGTGATGGCAACCCAAGTCCAGGGAGAGCCCTCCCAGGAGAGGAAGCCAGCAGGCCCTGTGGTCTGGGTGGGGAGGCTCAGATAGTCCCATCACCACTGGACAGAGGGGACCCTGGGGATGTGTGGGGTCACCACTGGAGAGGAGGGACCCCCAGGGGTATGTGGGATCACTGCTGGAGAGAGGGGACCCCCGCAGGGATGCAGGGTCATCACTGGAGAGAAGGGATCCCCAGGGGGATGCAGGGTCACTGCTAGAGAGAGGGAATTCCCAGGGGGATGCAGGGTCACCAAAGAAAGTAGCAAGTCTGGAGATGCCTGGGTCTGGAGGCAGGGGTGAAGTGGGGGGTTTCCAGTTTGGAGGTGACCTTAGGGAAAGCAGGTTTGGCGAGTGGAGAAGTGAGCGGGTGAACAGGACACTGTGGGAAGACACAACTATTTCCAAAACCTTGGAAAGGGAGGGATGAGAGGTAGGAGGGAGGCTGCAGGGGGCTGGGTGTGGGGCTCAGAGGATGCAGAAGGGCTCTGAAGGAAGGGGGTCGGCAGGAGACACCCCTGGGGGTGATGTGGCCATCCCTGCAGGAGGCCAGGGCCTAATGGGGTCCACCCCTATGGAGGTCACGAGGGGCACAGAAGCCATGTGTCTCCAGCAGGGCCCCACCTCTAGTTATAGTTGACCTCACTGTGCCGGGTCCTGTCCAAGCGGGACGCTGAGACGTGGGGCGGCTCGGCCCTTGCGTGCCAGCTTCCAGTGTACTCACCCTTCCTGCGTGTTGTTCTCACAGGGGGAATCAATGTGGACACACACGTACCCGGCAGGCTTCCTCCCTTATCGGAACACAGGCTCCCTGGGGGCAGCCGTTCTGCCTACTGCGCCCTGTCCCTGGGGGAGCACATGGCCCCCGCATTGCACTGCCTGGGTATGTATTCATAATTCGTTGAATGAATGAATGAACACATGAACTAACAAATACATGAATGATGAACCCACACTGCCTCTGCCCAGGCACGGTGCCATGAGCTATCACAGATGCAGCAATGTCATCATCCTCAGTTTGTGGATGAGTAAGTGAGGCCTCAAGAAGGGACATGACCCCAATCCTGTCTCTCTGGCCCCAGAGCCTGCTTTCCTAGAAGCTGCGGCTGGAGGAGGTGGTGCACCATTGGTGTCCTGTTTTCTGTGATGAGAGCCCCTGCCTTGCTGCTAGGAGCAGCTCTCCCAAGCGAGGGCCAATTTCTCAAAGTTGAGGGGTGGCTGTCAAAAGGGACGGGGGGACGGGAGTTTCAGAGAGGGACAGGTTTAAGGTGGGAGGTGGGGCAGAGAGCTGCGGGCCCCTCTGAGAAGGAGCCTGCATCCAGGGCTGCTGCCCCTGCTACACCATGTGTGCTTAGGCCGGGTTGCTGCACTTCTCTGGGCTTCTGGTTCCTGGTTTGTGAAACGGAAGGGGTGACACGAGACTCCCCAGGCTCTAGGGACCCGAGGGCATAGTCACAAGGAAAGGACAGCAGTAACTTCTCAGTGACTGTTAGTCCAATCAGAGCAAATGGTGAGTCACTGAAGGTGATAATTCATGTTGCAAAGTGACTCCCACTCGTTCTGTGAGATCCGAGGGGAAGGCCGTGTTTCCTGGCACCTGGCAGGATTCCCAAGACGTGCTGCACGTCTCATAACAATCTGCTACATTAGATTAAGGTCTCTAGCTAATGAATTGGAATCGAATTAGGACATGGTTCAAAAGAGATAAGAAGAGAGGTGCCTCTGATCATCAAATGGGAGAAAGGAAGGGAAATAGGCTGCTGTTTCCACCACCTTTCCACAGAGAGAAGAAAACACGTCACCAGCTCAGAATGCACGTTGGCTCAGAACATGTGGCGCTGACCTTACCTGTGGGCTCGATGTCCCTGACCTGGGCTCGATGGCCAGCCCCAGGGTGACCCCGCCAGCCAGGGCCTTCTTCAGGCTCTCTGTGACTTCCGTCAGCTCCAGCTCCAGGTTGACACGCTCCGCCTCCTTCTGCTTACACTCCTCCTCCAGCCTCTTCAGCTTGTCTTCCAGAACCACCTGCGTCTTCCTGCCTGAAATCCCATAGACACACTGTCACTGCAGCCACAGGTGAAGGTCTCAGATGACAGAGGATCCGTGCTGGTGCCCATCCCAGGAGCCCTAGAGACCTCTTTGCCTTGAGCGGCCCCGACCTGGATCCCTAGTGCAAAACTCAAGTCCAGCTGTTCTTCAAAAGAGCAGAGGCCCTTCCTGACCACCCTATTTTCTTGCAGCTAGAAGACTTTGGACTGGAAGCCGGAGCCCTCAATTCTCACAAATCCCAGAATTCTAGACCCAGGCCTCAACATGCTCACCTAAGCACATGGGACTCTAAGCAGACGGCTGGCAGAGGTGTGGCTGACTTATAGTCTGACTACTTCCCTGCTCTGATGGTTCCACCTTCTCTTCCGGAGTCCTCTCTCTTGCCCGTCAGGTCGACTACAATAAAGCTTGTGCCTCACAGAGCTGGCACATTCACTTATTCATTTTATTTGAAATGTGTTTCAGTGACACAAGGAGGCAGGTAACATGCCCATTGGACATGCAGAACAATGGATTCCAAGGGGTCCCCTGACTTTTGTGTGTGGCCCCAGCCTGTGCTTGCAGCATGGGAGCTAGTCTCACTTCTCTGCATCTTCGCTATCCTGCAAACTTGGAACAACAGGAGGAGGCAATCCTCTTGCTGTCTTATTGCCCTGGAGGCTCCCACCCAGGCCTCTGACTCAGCGTTTGGTTCCCGCCATGTCCTGCCCCTCCTATGGGTTATCTCCCACCTGCATAGCCTACACCTAACCTCCCAGACTTTAAACTCCAAAAGCTCTCCCTGTCATAAAAGTCACTGAGGCGCAGAGTCAAGAAGGGCTGTAGCTGCTGTGAGCAGGAAAGCTACGTGAAAGCAGCTGTCTTCCCTTCTGGACCTTCCTGGTCCTCTGTGTCCCAATAAGGCCAGCCAAATCCAAACCTGAGGAGTCGGTCTTGCCCCAGGATCAGGGCCAGTCTTGAGCTGATTACATTAAACAGCTCCATCCCCAGAACCAGGAACTATACAAATGAACAAGCCTGAGCCAGAGACACTCCCCAGGCCCAGACTCAGCTCCCCAACACTGCCTTAGGTAGGACTTCCCCTCTGAGAGCGTCTCTGCTAACCTGGCCTATTTCTCTGCTCCCTTCCAAGAATTCAGACACTGTCCCTCCCTCATCCTGCAGACAATCTTTGCAGCCAACACACGAGGCAGGGACAGCTCCTGGCACCATGGGTCTCTGGGAGCAGGTGAGCAGGCCAGGTGAGGAGGCCAAGAAGTGGTCCTGGCCTCCTCTTGCCTAGTCCACTGTCCCAGGCCATGACACCTGCCCCAGGCTTACTCATACAATGCTTCCAAACTACAAGCAGCACCATTCGGGGAGATGTGGCCTTACTAAGGTGAGACCCCATGGGCAAAATGGGTGGAAATTGAGGCGCTAACCCAAGGCAGTGCCCAGGCTGGCCAGAACCGTGGCCCTCATACCAGCGTTTACTTCGATGGCAGCCCTCAGGTCTCTCCTCTCTTTCCGGAGCTGGGCCAGCCTGTTCCGCAGGGTTTCTTTACGCTTTAGCAGCTCATCTTCTTTGCTCTGCAACCGCTTGGCATCGGCTTCAACCCGATTCTTGCCATATTTGTACTGGTCAGCATCTTGGGGGTAAAAAAAAGTAGCCAAAGAAAATTCAGTTTAACCAAGCAGATAACAAGGTAATTCATAAAACTTGTTTAAAATCAGGAAAAGAAACTCTAATCTGGCTATTTTGCTAGTTTGGTAAGAAGAGGAATGGGACCAGTTTGAATGGAATAGAAAGGTGAGTAGGGCAAATTTCCCAATGGTCTGAATCAAGGTAAGAAAATGAGAAGAGAATATGAGAACATCCTATTAACTCCCTATCCTTTGAGGCAGGAAGGCTTGATTACAGGATGAGCACTCTATAATCAAAATCAAGGCTCCTCTCTGGGATTTGTGTACTTCTCTCTTTTTCAGGACACTTCTGTAACACGGCCAAACCTAAGCCCAGTGCCTGTGCTATCTGGCTGTCAGGCTGACTGGACAGCAGCTCTGTCCCCTGCGCTGGGGTCGGTGCAGCAAGCATGCAGGCATCCACTGAGTGAGTGAAGGATGGAGTACATGGGGAGTCTCATGCGGCAGCGCCCAGACCCAATCAGCTGAGTTAGAGCTCCAGCTTGTTGCATCAGCTGTGAGGCCGCTTGTCCTCTCTGGGCCTCAGGTCCCTCATCTGTGAAGTGGTCATTTTCAGGGCTCTTATGAGGGTCAATTTAATATTTACGAAGCATTCCAAACAAGCACAATGCCAGTGCTCATTAAATAAAAGGAATGCATGAAGAATAAAGAGGAAACCAGTCTTTAGGAAATCCATCGATCGAAGTCTTGACCAGAGTCACACCACTAGTTGATATCACATTAACATCCCACCCCAAGCTTCTTTCCTCTAATTAAGTTGAACTTTTGATAATACTAAGTTAGAGACCCTCTCTAGAAAAATAGCTTGAAGAGATGAAGATGTCACAGGCGTGATGGAGGGTCACCGATTCCGGAGCTTCCACTGCCTTCCACACATGATCACCACTCGGAGGTCTGCTGCACATCATGTGCCCCGTCATGTCTTCACGCCCCACAGCACCCCCTGCAACACTGCACTTGTTTGCCTGCATGTCTGCTGCCCCACTGGGCGTGCAGCAACTTCTGGGCAGGAACATGACGTGATGGCTCATAGCGGAGACATGGGCCAGAAAGGAACCTACGACTCTGGGCTGGCAGCTAATCTCCATGAACCTCAGCTTCACCCTCTATAAAGCAGAAGCAGGAAGGCATATCTTGAGTTAAAAAAAAAAAACACATGATATTTATATTCAAAACCTATCTCACAAAACTATGCGATGCCTGGGGTGGGGTGGACACCCCCCAGCCGCTGTAATCACTGCCAGTGATAGCTAAGGCCTCAGAGACAATGGCCAGCCACTTCCAGCACCTATCCTTGATGCTGAATTCACTGAATCCTGCAATGCAAACTGTCAGGATTATGATGCAACACTGTGTTTATGAAGGCAGGTGCAAAATCTTTCATTTGTCCCCAGGGCACTTCCCCTCACTAAAAAGAAGCAAACAGAAAATGCACACACAGAGCATGATATTAGGAGGATCTCAGTGTGAGGATAACAAAAGCAACAATTTGAAACAAAAGCACTGCAATGAGTAGCCAGGGTTAGGACAGTTCCACAGACAAAGTCCACACCCTGTTCACTTATTTCTGATCAGATAGGTTTCCCCAAGAAACTGGTATGTAATAACCTATAAATATTCACATCTTTTGGTTCCCATGCAGTAAACCCCATCCAGTCTATAATGCAACTGGCTGAATTCAGCAAAAACATAGAATGCAATTATTTTTCTCTTTTGTCACCATTAGATGTCACCAAAGTTAATAAAGATTCCCTACAGAAGGTCTCATAAAATAAAGGAATAAATCACCTAGAAAATGAAATGAGCAAAGGCACTGGGAGAAAAGCTATTGAGAAGAGATCCCAGGAGGTTCGGGCCCTGCACAGCAGAAGCTTTCAGGCACAGGCTTTTTCCTCCCCTCTCCACTCCTCCCCAGATGAACAGCACTAAAATTTTAAGTGACTGTAAATACACCCAATTGCATTAGGGAAATAAGATTTGCCAGAAAGATAAGGTCAAAATAAGTCAGCACAATAAAACTGTGATCCAGCTGGCTCCCAACCCGTCTGCTAGAAATGTGCGGATGAGGACAAGGAAAGTGTAGACAAGGTGATGGGCAGAGTACAAGTTCCCTTGGGGTGGAAGCAGCCAAGCCCTCCTGGACAATTTCAAGGCTCATCTGGGTATACGACGGAAAAGGCCGTCCTCTCCATCCCCATGTCCTCTCAAACTCTGAACATCCTTCAGTACCGGCAGGTCAGTAAGTCAGGGAGAGGTTACTAACTGGAGCCAGCTGGCCAACCTCATCTTCACCAACACAGACTGGTCTACTGGTGACACTGAGCCAGATTCTGAAAGTATACACACAACTTCCCAAGCCGTCTTATCAAACCCATCCCTGAAGCCTAACTCACATCCTCCTCCCCTGGGAGCCCCCAGCAAGCCAAATCCACTTAGGAGTTCCTGAACCTTGTAAAAGCCTGTGCCATATACCTGCATATCTGCCTGTGAGCATCTTCTTGAGCCCAAAGCAGCTCGATGCCAACTGCCCGGTCTTATCTGTGCAGCCCCGGCAGCAAGCAGAGTGCCTCAAAGAGAATAAATGCTGCTGGGCTGGCACAATGAATGGGTGCCCACCATCACCAGGGCTGAAGAAAACACACACCCATGTGCACAATGTTGTCACCTAAATTAATCCATCTGCCGGTAAGGAAGGGCACTGGGTGCTCAGGTAGGTTGAATCTCTCACTTGTGTCTTCCTGCTTCTCTGCTCAGATTTGGAGTGTGAAACCTGGTAGTCGCACTGGCCAGCTGTGAAACACTGGGTGAGCCACTCGGTCTCTCAAAATATTTCTGCCCTTGCATAAGGGGCAGGTGATTGTACCTACCTGAGATGAGGCTGGGAGAAGTAGCAGGAGAAGGTCTGTATCAGCTCACAAACCATAAGGTGCTCAGGAAGACGCACCCCTTACCAATCCTTACATGGTTCTCATGCTTGGAGGCCCATGTAGTGCCTCAATTACTTCGTCCCAGAAACCACAGTGGCCATTTGTCTCCATCTCCAACACAGGGGGCTGAGCTTAGAGCATTTATACAGCTTGACTAAGACACACATCAAGGTCTCCTGACCCAAAGCCCCAGGTCCCTTGGACCTACTCCATCTCCTCCTTAAATACGTTTGAACACGTCAACACGTCACAGACCAGCCCGGCTTCTCCTTTATACACAATGGTCATCAAAGCTGAGTTAAAAACTGTCACCATTCTTCAATCCAGCAAGGAGGGAGGGTGACAATGAGTAGAGTCCCCTCTCTCCAGCTGACCCCCATGCCTGGCATCTCCACCTGAGCAGGTGGGGAGGAAAGATGGCTCTTACGGCCCCTACTCTGCAAACTGCACCAAGAAACTGAATGATAAACTTACTTGAAGATGTTCGCTTCACACCGGCTGTGGAATCTACCTTTTTTTGCTGGCTGCTCAGAGTCTTCCCTTTCCCCGTAACCCCACTAGAGGCTACTGGGGGCTTTTTACCCTTCACCTGTTGACATAAACATGTAAGAGAATTAAAAACAAGCAATAAAGAAAAATCTGGTTTTTCAGTAAATTGTCTCAGTCCCTGAATCATTCATATAAGCTAGCACAGATAGGAAAAATGAAGGGAGCAGAAGACCAGTCTGGTCTCCAAACACTGAGCTGCTATGGATTTCCTGCGCAGGACAAGCAGGTGTAGAACTGAGCTCCAAGGCAGGTGAGGAACTTGGACCTGTCCAGTTGGGATAGAGTCAAAGTTATATGTATTTATAAGGGGAGATTATAAATGCTCATCAAGACATTGGCACAGGCAGTTGGGTATCTGAGAGCAGTGGGTTGAGATCACTAAACGTTTGTGTTTCTAAAAATGAATGGCTTTTCTCTCCAGGGGATGCTCTTTAGGGGAGAGGCATGGCCGAGCATCAGATTTCTGCTTGGAGGGCTCTGCCGCTGACTGATGCCCTCACAGGACACATAACTACCTTTTGATTTGCTGATGGGCAGAGGATGGAAGCCAAGGGAGAGCACAGAACAGCACAAACTGAGTTTTAAGTAGCCACAGGTTCTTAAAGAACATTCAGCAGTACCTCTGCTCCTTTGCTGCAAGTCAACAAGTGCCGTGTTTTGCTTAAGGGAGTTGTGTGTACCCTCACTAGGCCATAGATCTAGCCTCACTTGGGGGAGGCAGACAGACCTTGCTGCAGATTCTGGCTCCATGACTTGGGATAGGCCGAGCAAGTCATTACAACTTTCTGAGCTTCCATTTGCTCATTAAAGAAAATAAATAAAGATACGGACTTCTCCCTGCAGCATTCCTAAAAAGGCCAGGTGACATGCCAGACAGGGGCACAACACGCAGCATACTGTAGGTGCTCAATAACCAGGAGATGTCTCCCTTAAACACTTAGGTGCCCTACGAAAATGACCAATAGAGCACAGGAAAACAAAAGGTGTGATAATTCAACTTACAAATGTGTTCCTACTTAAAGTGGGAGAAATGAATAAAAACAAGCACATAGAAACGATGTGTCCAGTCATTCCAAAGTAATCTGGGGACAATCCAAATGCAAAAGGTGGTGTACTTTGTCCCACAGATTCTACCTAATGAAACTTTAATGCCAACTAAAAAGTAAGTCTGTTGACACTTATGTGTTCACTTAGTGGAAATCTCCAGAGATCTGAGCAGCTTGGCTAAAAATCAGAAACAAATCCTGCCCTGTGATTTGAGAGGCGATGGGTTGCGGGGAGCTGTTGTAAGCCATCGCTATGTGAAATGCCAGGACCCTACCAGGCACTCTGTGTTTCCTAAAATTACCCAAGAAACGGAGGGAAATTGGGGATCCCTGGGTGGCTCAGCGGTTTAGCGCCTGCCTTTGGCCCAGGGCGTGATCGTGGAGACCCGAGATTGAGTCCCACATCGGGGTCCCTGCATGGAGCCCGCTTCTCCCTCTGCCTGTGTCTCTGCCTCTCTCTCTCTCTGTTTGTCTCTCATGAATAAATAAATACAATCTTTAAAAAAAAGAAAAGAAAAGAAAAGAAAAGAAAAGAAAAGAAAAGAAAAGAAAAGAAAAGAAACGGAGGGAAAAGAGTATAATTTAAAGTGTACGCATCTGCTATTTGTTTGCCGAGTATTGCCATGTTGTGGTGCTTGGATTTGTGTGAGAAGGACACAGCATTCTTTGGTGGAAAATGCATGAACACACAAGGTTAGCATTTACACGGAAACCTCATTGTTTGCTGTAACTGTGGGTGTGGAGCAGCTGGCAGTTCAACATCAAGGTTATTATCATTCGCTCATAATCCCAATCCTCATTACCATCTACTCGGTTTTAGGCAGTACACTTTCAAACTCGTTAAGGAAAAACACTGTAGGACCCTGAAAATTCTAGTTAACGTTTAAAGATCGAAAGCAATTACTAACTGGAGTCCAGCGTTTCTTGTGTACCTATGGTAGAAGCATTAAAAAAGCTGGATGTGCAAGAGTCTTCTGGAAAGTTTTATTGCCCCTGTCCTTTTAAAAATCTTTGCCTTTAGTCAAATTTTGTAATGCACAAAATTCACTGGGGAAATTTCCAAGAATAGAAAGAGAGCCAGATTTAGGCCAAGAAATACAGTGCTTTAGCCACGAACTAGTTAGGAGTGCTTAATCAAGTTCTTAGGCAGCCAAACGTTGATTGCATTTGCAAATTCTATTCTGGTTGAGGCAAAGATTCCACCTCACCCTTGATGAGTCTCATCTGCTACAGGGTTGGTGACTACGCCTGGCAGGAGGACCACGATTCAGATAATTCTAGAACAGGATGCAAGGAGATGCTGTACCTGAGAGCTGAGCCCGAGAGACGCCCTCCCCAGAGAAGAGGGGTTAGTGGCAGACTGAATGAGAGGCAGACCGCAGGAGGGAGGGCATTTGTAATGGTTACAGGACAGTTTGTCAGGAGACGGCCTAGAAGCCTTTCTGTCAGCAGGTGGGTAGCGAGCAAAGATTTTCGGAGACGGCAAGTTATCGTACAGGACCGCGTTATCATAAAGCACCTCTTCTCCCAGGCCTCTGGCACAGGAAGCAGGAGGGCCGTCTTCGGGGTCCCACTGCAACACACAGCTTCGTCGTTAGTACCCTCGGCCACAGAAAGCATAGCAGAGATTTTAGCATATTGAGACATTATTAGTACCCCCCCAAACATGTATATGTACCCCGCACTGTTACCAATAAAACACACACACACACACACATACACACACATAGACGGACAACATTTCTACTTTGAGAGACTTCAGGAAAGGTTTCTTTTCTCCCGAAATCATTCCCAGGGTAACTGGCTTAGGACATTTTTGTTTGTTCTGTTTTTTAAGGCAGAGAGAGAGGAAAAATAAAAAACTTATTTGACATTTCTTTCTTTAAAGAACCAGATTTTGGAAGCCCTAATCCAGAGAGCAGAAACCACATGAGGTAAGGAGAGGCAGGCCAGCCTGGGGGCCCTGAAACTCGGAGCTCCAGCTGTCCCCAGAAAGCAACTTATGATCACAGCAAAGCACTTTCATTTACAGCAATGCCTATGTCCCGGACATCATTTGAAGCGCTTCATGGGTGTTGAGCCATATAATTTCCACAGGAGTCTCAAGATGCAGGGGGAAACTGAGGCAGAGCCGTGCTCCTAACCGCATACAGTGGCAGGCTCCCCCAGGGTAGAAAGTACCTCCTGACCCTCCCCATCAGGGACTCGGGTATCAGGGGTGACTGTCAGCGTGTACCCAGGGACCAGACTCTATGGCTGAAGAAAGTGCAGTGACCAAAATATAGTCTGTCGTAAGGAAGAAATGCAATCATTGTAGAAAAGAGGATGTTTCAGCAAATAACTGATACAATGGCATCGTCTTAGCAGAAAGCCTTTTCACGAAGGACTAAAATAGCTCGAGCCACTTCAGAACGTGGACATTAAAGCATAAATGGAAACCTAAACT
This sequence comes from Canis lupus familiaris, assembly GCF_011100685.1. Lineage (NCBI taxonomy): Eukaryota > Metazoa > Chordata > Mammalia > Carnivora > Canidae > Canis > Canis lupus. The sequence continues at coordinate 60,234,791 of NC_049224.1, forward strand.
CACAACCACAGCCAGAGCCCTTTACGTTTTAAAGGTCTTTATAAATTGCTTTGCATTTACAAAAAAAGGAGAGAAATATTAATTCCTATGTTATGCTCATTTTACCCTATTTTTATATCCTTCTGGCAGCGTCTCCTTCTGCCAGACTGTAATTACAGCCTTTTGTTACCAAAATAGGAACAGTCTGAAATCTCACGGGAGGAGCACTTCTGTCCCTTTGCAGCCGCTCCAACGTGTCTATTTTTGTCATGCGGGGACCCTCCTACAATCTAAACACAGCGGCCCACGCACACAAGCCTGGACAGGATGGCTCCCTGAGGACGACCGCACACAGTTGTCCCGGGTGATTTCAATGCTCTAGACTGGACAATCACCTCCCCAAATACCAAAGGATCAAGGCACATGGAACACTTAGGAAACAGATACTCCACAGAGGTTTCTAGATTAAGAGCATGTCAAGAGATCCTTTTGGAGACTCACTTCAATCTTGTGCTGGCATAGGGGGAGGGCGGGTGGCCATGAGGGGCAAGGATTATTGAAGTCGATGTCAGGTTTGGGCTCAGAAAGGATGAACTTCATAAAACTGAGAAAGGAAGCCTTCCAAACGAGAGGTTGCCTGGTAATGGAGCCAGTGTGGAGAAGCACAGTTAAAAGAGGGGCCTGAGCTTCAAGGAAGCCCTCACTAAGCCAGAGAGCCACAGAGACGGTGCATAGGACCTCACGTTTTCAATACTACCATGCATGTGCAGGAACAATTGCTAAATGCAAAGTTCTTCCAGAATGGTGGGGTTTTATCTCTGAGACTGAGGACACTGGATGCTCTAAAGAAAGCTCATTCCTGGAGGTGGCCTGAATCTCATGACACAAATCTAAGGGCATGGGTAGGTGGGGGCAGGGGAGTTGTGCTCATATGGTCCTGTAGCTTCCACATGGAATGTAAGGAAGAGAGGAGAAAACCTTTCAGGAAAAGGAGCACAAAGGGGCCTTCGGGCAGGAAGGTCCAGAGACAGGTCTGGGTGTTGTCTGTCCAGCACAAGTGGTGGCTGAGGCCAAGGGCCCAGAGAAGCAGGCCGCTCTGTGAGAATGAGTGTGATGGCTGGGCTACAACCAGGGGTATGGCTGCTCAGGAGCTGGTGGCTGCCTAGGACAGCCAGGGACCACCCTGAAGGTGGCACAGTGCCTGGGAAGACGCTGAAACGGCCTGAGAACCCGTGCTCATGATGTCACCATGCAGCCTTCCCTAAATGTGTGGGCTCAGGGGAGGAGGGCTGGGGGTATCATGGGCATCAGGAGCCCCTCTAACCCTGGAGGCCTTGGTGGCAGGGGTAGAGGTAGGAATGGGGGCCAAGGAGCTCATGTTTTCTTACTGGGGCAGGACTCCCCCTTCAACCCCAGCCCTGACCACCCCAGCCTGAGACAGGCAACTATCTGATGGACCTGTAGTCAGGGTTGGGTTGAAGTGTGGCTCTGCACCTACTACCCCTGCCCCCCGCCCCCACATCCCAGCATAGACCCTAACATTCATGTGAACCTGCCAGGCCTGGTCCCTGCTCTGCTCTGCTTCCCCCTACCCACACCTGCAGCCCTGCTGGACCAGAAGGCTGCTGGAGGACAGAGGCAACGTCTTCTCCATTGTGTCCTCCACTCCTAGTGCAGAGCCCGGGTGCTAGGGGATGTGCAGAGAATCAGGAAGGCAGGAGAGGATGGGCAGAGAGGATGAGGCAGGCAGGGAGGAGAGACTGTGTGATGAGAAGCCCCTTTCTGGAATCTAGTAAGGAGCCTGCAGAGGAATCCCTGCAGGAACCCCAGGGCAGGCCCAAGTGGATGGAAGGAAGAACATTCACGACCAGATATCCAAGACCCTGGGGACACATGATGTCACAGCACTTGGTCACTGGCTGGCCACCTCTGGCCCACACACAGTAATCTTTTCAGTGTGCTTCTGTTTCTGAGCTCTGGGAGTCCCTGTTTGACCTCCACTTCCCACAGGAAGGCCGTAGTCTCCTGGTTCCTGCCTCAGACAGATGTGGGTTTATGACCATGGGAAACAGGTCGCTGACTGGGGACTCCATCAAAGTACTGAGAAAAGAATGGGTGAGCAAAACAAGAAAAAAATTTAAAACACTTTCCAACTTCAAAAACAACAATAATTAACACATTCTGTGCCACCTTTGAAGTATATCTTGCCACAGATGCCCATTTTAAGGTCACCCATACTGGGGGGCCAATGGTAGGATGGTTTCTCCAGTGCCTCTCCATGAGCCTGCCGAGTCTGTGAGCCTCACCGCTGGTGGCCCAGAGGATGGCACGGGGCTTGGCCTGGGGAGCGTGCAGTATGGCCAAGGCGGTGGCAACATTTCCTTTGCAATGTGATTTCTCTGAGCTCTTCTCCAAGTGTTAACTGCTCAGTGATAACTTCTACTGTGCTCTATTTTGATGTATCTAAGTTACAGACTTTAATGTGCTTTCCTTCACTCCGTATTCTGGGATGTGCAGCATGATACTTAAGGGAGGGGATGCGGTTTTCATTCTGGCTGAGGGCACAGCAGAAAGCCTTCTGGCTCCGGGCCTGAAGTCAGGAGTCCCGGGTTACAGGAATCCTCCCCAGCCTCAATTGTGACACAACCGAGCCTGGGCCACCCTAGGAAGGGCACACTCACCGAGCCGTTAATGCATGGGACGTCATCGTAATGCAGCGCCATGCCACTGGGGTGGGCGTAGCCGTTGGTGGTGCTCCCCAGGTACGGGTTGGCAGAGATACCGCGCCTGTTCATGAAACTGCAGGACAGGAAGTGGGTTAGACCCCTCTCAGTAATCTAGAGTCTTACCTGAGTCCAGCTGGACACTCAGGGCCTGGCCCGGCAGAGGTGTGGTGTTCATGAGAGTGACGAGGATGGACTGCTCACCTGTAAAATCAGGGAAGCAGCCACCCTGCTGGGCTGTGGCAAGGGTGGTGGGAACGCATGCTGGACACAAAGCACTGTCTGGCACATAACACACGTAACCATGTTTGAGACTTGCAGCATGTTTCATTTCTGTAGTGCACAGCGGGGGCACCCGGCCCACCGCCTGCTGGCTGGGGCACACCCTCCAGCCTCGCTGGTATGCGCTGTAGCTGCCTGCCAGCATTTTCATGCTTCTTCCCTGAGCCTGTCAACGTCAATGCTCAAGGGCAGAGACACAGCTGGCAAAAGTGAAGGGTTTACCATCTGGCCTTTCTGGTGGAAGTTCATGGACCCCACATTCTTTACAGCATCTACTCTGCACTCATGTTTCAAGCTCCCCACGGTCACGTAGCATTACTGCCACCGCACCTCAATGCCACTCACCTCCCACCATCCCTCCCACCCCTGAACTTAGGGGAGGCTGACAGCGGCCAACCAGTGGGGTCCCTCTCCATGCACACTGCGCTGGCCCCTGTGGTGCTCCCAGAGCAGAGCACTGTACAGCCTGTAGCCACCTCTCTGCTTCTTCCTGCCACCCACTGCCCTGTGGTCACCTCTGCCTAGAAGTACTTCTCCCAAGCCCCTGAGGGGGTTCACTTCCCTGTGAAAGCCCCGTGAAAGCCCGAGCCCCACAGTAGGCAGCACCCCCACCCCCCATGCCTCAGAGTCGCTGTCCTTCTGCTCCTTGCATATGTTGCTCATCACCATCTGACCTGTTGTGTGATTAGCTCATCCCCCAGAATGTCAGCCTCAGGAGAGCACAGCCATGGTCACTCTCACTTGTTCTGGACCTCAAGCGTCAGGCCCACGGGGCTCTCGGCAAACACGTGCTGGATGCACGGCATGCCAGTGGTTCACGCATGAAGTTGTTTGTTAGAAGTGGCAGATGTGAGTGTCCAGGGAAGAGAGAACCCAGAAAGCACTTTCTCTAAACTAAAATTAATGAGTAAATAGCTAAACTAAAAAAAAGTGTGGAATAGAAAAAATATATATGATAAAATAGATTAAAAAATATACATATATAGAGATATATATATATCTATATATACGAAACTTTTTTTTTTTTTTATGAAACATTTTTAAATGTAGGCCCCACAATCAGCGTGGAACCCAACATGGGGCCCAAACTCACAACCCTGAGATTAGGACCTGAGTTTAAATCAGAGTTGGATGCTGAGCCTGCCCAGGTGCCCCCCAAAAGTGTATTTTTTAAAAATTGTGTTTCTTTGCAGGATCTTACATCTCTGTAGTAACTAGATGCATAAAAATGGGAGGAAAGAAACTGGTGAGGGCAGGACAGGGAAGGAGGTCTCAGGCTAGGCCAGGCCCTGGTTCCCTGGAGAAGCAGAGGGGCCTTCAGTGGCGGCGGGGGGGTGGGGGGGGGGGGGGGGGGGGGGAGGTGGGGAGGTGGGGGGGGGTCCTCCCAGTGCTCAAAGCACAGGCACGCCCTCTGCTGGGCAAAGGCGGGCACGCCAGTCCCACCTCACACAGGCTCTTTAATGTGTACAACCAACAAAAATGTATAGGATTATTCTGTACTTAAAACACAGAAAATTTGGTACAGGAAAAGGAAATGTGTTGAAAAGGAAAATGCACGAAGGAAAGACAGAAAAATTCAAGAACTTAAGTCTTCCACCATGACAGAGGACTTTTTTTGGTTTTGTTTTAAAATACGTATTTAAGGTTTTCTAATGTAAGTGTCTCACTTGAGGGGATTTTGGGGTGAGGCACCCTGCATAAGGCTAACACACGCCCCATACGGTGCTCAGTGACTGGGTGTCTAGAGCCGCGGTGGTGGTGCCCTCACATGCATGCTGTGTGGTGCCAGGCACACAGGGCACAGATGCCAGGATGGAGCAGGGTCCCCCAGAGTCAGGACAGAGCTCAGAGCGGTCACCAGCAGGGTGCTGTGAGTCATGTAGCATGAGAACAAGTGAGTCACAGACACCTGGGGTGGCCCAGGTGGAAGAGGCTTGGGATTTACATGGAGGGACCTGCACCCCAACACAAGTATCTGGGCCCTAAGCAGCATGTGGAACCCCATCTATGGACCAGGCCCCCGTCCTCTGCCTCAGAGCTCTTTCTGTGGGAGGGGTTTTAATCAAATATAAAAGTGGAAGTGAGACAAGAGAGCCCATGCTACTTGTTAAAAACATGAACCCCTCAGAGGAAGTACACGTACTGTGCAAAAATACAGATGATGTAAGGTCGCCATCTTACCATGGCCAAGTGTACGGTCCTGGGGCAGTATGTGCAATCATGCTGCTAGCAGCCAGCACTGCCCTCCACCCAGAGAGCTTACCCACCTGAAACCCCATCCTTATGATACCCCTTCCCTCACCTTGCCCCAGGCCCTGACCCCACACCGGCCTCCTGCCTCTGGATCTGCCACAGGACTACATCATATAGAACGTGTCCTTTTCCCTCTGCCTATGTCACCCAGCAAAACACCCTCGAGGTTCATCCCTGTTTAAGGGGTTTCCATGAGAAGGCGACTCAGGTTAACGGGTCCTTTCCAGTCTGTCACTGCCCTCTCTCTGCCCACACTGATCTACAGCCTTTAAGCCACTACAACTACAGCTTGTTCATGGTCTCCAATGGAGCATGGCTTGAAAACAGTTCCAGGGAAAAAAGTCAGAATGTTTCCCTTGTGTCACATAATCTATGCATCTCATTTAAAAATAGGCTAGGCCTTGGGAAAAATAGGTTCCAATTGTTTACCATTATTAATATTCCTAAATCGTGACTTTTCCTGGGAGAATTTAAATTACTATTTTTTCTTTTACTGCCTCCTTCCCAAAATATACCATTGTCCTCTCCCCCTCAGACGTATCCAGTACACAGACACTCCCCCTGACGACCTTGAAAGGATTCATTAACTGGCTGCCAATTTGCATAAAGGCAAAAATTAATTTAATCTCAGGATATTTATCATACTGGCAAGATGCCATATTTTATATTTTGAACATTACTTGCTTGTTAAATCTCTTCTCTCAAGTTTTATAAGAATGTTTAGCTAGAAAACTGAAAAATGAAAATATCCTTTATGGCTAACATTTATAAAGATTTTAATGAGGTAGCAAAAATTCCTGCGGTCATAAACTCCTTAAATGCATATTGTTAATAAATAATTTTTCAATATTGCAATCTACGTTCCTTTCTCAAAAATGTGACCTGCCCACATTTCGTTTAGATTAATATTGCACTCATTTGGGAAGTAGAAGCTGGGTTTTGTTCTAGGGGAAATACTGTTACTCACGCTTCTCTGAGGTGTGGTTATTAGTTTGCTGATTACCGCTGAGGACACTCATGCATAAGGAGAGGCCCCGTGATCTAATAAAGTTCCAAAGAAGCAGTTAAAAACCACAAACTCCTTTCTTTCATGTTGCTCTAGATGTGGAGATTTTGTGAAACCTGGTTTATGGACATTACATTTCTTTAAAAGCCACTTGATTAAATGTGCTCATTTAGTATGAATGCTGAATGATTAAGGGGTTTGCTGCAATCCACCGCATGCTGCCAACTGGATAGGGTGTATTTATGGAAAAATAGTGAATATGAACAGAAGAGTCAGTACTCGACCAGGTCACCCTGATTTCACACAAAAGGCAGTTGTAAAAATGGGGAGTCTATACTTTAGGAAACCTCTAATGTTCCTGGAGATTTTCTGGAAAAGTCATATAGAAATTAATTCATGTTGTCAAGGCTATTCACCGGAGTTGGGTGTAACATGTGGCTCAATCCCTCATAGGAGCCCACGTTGCTTCCACTGGCCCCAGAACATCCTGCCAAACAATAAATGTTCATTCTATAGCACCACTCGAGAGATAGATGAAGACCACTGGAACTCCTTGCAAACACCACACGTGTTAAAACTAGATGGTGGAGCTCATGGACACTGGGTCTCTCCATCGCAGACAGCACTGGTGGGTCTGCCCACAGCTGCCAGTGGGTTTATCATCATGGGCGGCTGATACAACTCCATCACCTGCTTTGTTTTGAGCCATCTGTCCTCAGCCTCCAAAGCAGACGTCTCTGCTGATGAGGGAAGAAGGAGCAGAGGTCCAGGGATTGGAGACATGAGACCAGAGGAAGCTCCAGATGTGGCTCCAGACAGATACCACTTCCCCTAGCCTCATCTCTACAAAAGGAGCTGGAGCACTGAGAGGTAATAGAGCCTTGTCTAGAATTTCCCCTTAGGAAATGCCACACAGAGCCTGAGTTCCCTCCTCCTGGTCCAGAGCCACTTCCCTCACAGCCCCAAGGAACAGGCTTTAGACCAGTATTACTATGAAACCAGTTTAGCCTATTGGGCTGCCTGAATCTCAAATGCCTTTGGGTCTGCAGACCTAACCTTGAGAACTGCTGCTATGATTATCTTTGTCATCATTATGTTATAGATATATGGTTCAAAAATGTTTTCATATATAAGCTTTTTTAAAAAAATAAAAACCACAACAATAAATAAAAGTACATGACCGATGACTTTGAAAATTCAGCCCTCATTACTTACAGTAGATGTAAATTATCTATTGCAAAGAACTGTCCCCTTAATACAAGGGTCAGCAAGCTACAACCCATGGGCCATACCCAGCTTGCTGCCTGTATTTGCAATAAAGGTTTATTAGAACACAGCATGCCCATTCGCTTATGTGTGGTCTGTGGCTATGATGGCAGAGCAGAATAGTTTTTACACAAAACGTTTGGGCCCCAAAGCCAAAAATACTTACTGTCTTGCACTTTACAGAAAAAGCTTGCCACCCCTTCTCCAATAGAAAAACAAAGAGGGAGAAAATGACAAAAATTTCAGCAAAGTTTGGATCAATATGAGACAAAAGGAAAAGTCTTTAGCTGTTTTCTCCCCTGAGTCTATGCACACAAAAGCTAAAATAAATAAATAAATAAAATAGTGAAAGAAAAGCATAGTTTGGCTCCAGAGCCAGTTCACAGGGATCTTACCAGAATGTCTGTTTGGCTGTCTGAATGACGTTCGCAGATGTCTCCACGTCGATATAGTCGTAGTGCAGGGCCCCAGGGTCTGTAGAGGATCCTGTCTCGGCCAGCAAAATCCCAATCCATCTGCCCATGTCCTCAGAAGAGGAGGCCTAGGGAGGAGAAGGGAGAAGCATGCATGTACTTAAGTGATGGTAAGGACTCTCACATTTCCTCACAGTAGGACAGAGACTGCGTGGCAGCAAAGGGAATGCGGCTGGAAGCACATGAGGGGCATGAAGAAGCAACGGAGACGTGGTCTTGGCCTGAGTGATGTGTTCACTATCTTATTATTTTGGGGAAAGGCAGTGGGTGGGAAGTGCAGGAATTACTGTGTGGAGTTAAATCTCAGCTGAAGGAAGTTGCCTATCAAGTGTCATTAATTCCATAACAAATCGTGGCCAGAAACAGCAGCCTCAGCCAGACTGACCGGGAAACTCCACGGGGCCTGTGCCTCTGTGGGCCCCAAACTCTATCCCCCTGAAGCCCTTGTTGGGGCTCCTAAACCAGCCTGAAATGGCAATCTTAATTCTCTTGATTAGATGGTACAAAAAAACTTTCTTCTATATCTGCTATGTTTACATAAGTGTAAAAAAATATTTTTGGGCTGCCCTGGTGGCTCAGTTGGTTAAGTGTCTGCCTTTGGCTCAGGCCATATTCTGGGGTCCTGGGATCGAGGCCCACATTGTGTTCCTTGCTCAGCAGGGAGTTTGTTTCTGCCTGCCCCTCCCCACTGCTCATGCTCTCTCTCTTTCTCTCTAAAGTAAATAAATCTTAAAAAAAAAGAGAAAAGAAATATTTTCATTAAAATAACTAATTTTTAATATGAAGATCTATTAAGTTTAGCTTAACAACTTAAAGAAAATGAGGTTTTATATTTATAGCCTTGACAAATTGAACACTGATCAGAATACACATAATTATAAATATTCCCAGAGCTATTAACATGAAAAAAGCTATTTTTCATGTGTTCACCGTGTTTGCCAGCGGTAACAAATCCCTCCTCACCGGTACTGAGGCCACAGGACAAAGCGCATAGACTCCAGTCATGTGCTCTAAGAGGGGGAATGTAGCCAATGTTCATGGAATCAAAATGAATTAAATAAAAAATCACAAATGTGTTCTTTTCATTGGTCTTTCTGTCCTTTCCCAAAACAAGATCTACAGCCAGAATATCTATAACTAAATCTATATTGACGTGTCTGTTATTATTTTATCTAAGCATTATTACTCATTTTTATTTTTTAACTGTTTCTAAAGATTTTATTTATTTATTTGAGAGAGAGAGAGAGAGAGAAAAAAAAAAGCATGAACTGGGGGAGAGGCAGATTCCCCGCCGATCAGGATTCCCACACAGGGGCTTTAACCCAGGACCCTGGAATCATGACTAAGCTGAAGGCAGACGCTTCACCTGACTAAGCCACCCAGATGCCCCTATCTAAAAATTTTTTAAAGATTTATTTATTCATGAAAGACAGAGAGAGAGAGAGAGAGGCAGAGATACAAGCAGAGGGAGAAGGAAGCTCCATGCAGGGAGCCCGATGTGGGACTCGATCCTGGGATCTGGGATCATGCCCTGAGGCGAAGGCAGGGCTCAACCACTGAGCCACCCAGGCGTCCCCCTATCTAAGCATTTTTCAAAGTATTTTAACACACTATGTAACATGTGATTGATACACTTACACTAAAGCTTATTGTTTTCTTCATAGTTTATGTAATTTTCTCATAGCTTGTAAAAAAATAACCCTGTGTTGTTAGACTGAAATTAGAGGTATTCGTTAGATCTCATGACTCAATACAGAAATAGAGATGGATGTGGGTGTATGAATGCACATGTGTGCATATGTATACTTATAAATGCATACATGTACACAACAGACACGTGCATGAATACACACACACACACACACACACACACACACATCTATTTCTGATTCCCACCAGGAGGAATCCACTAACAGCTTTCTGGAGAAATGGCTGATTCCAGGCCTAGGCCAAGGAAAGGTACAAGAGGAGCCGGGCATGTCTCATCAGAGCATAGCGGGGATTGTGGCTTCTTATACAGGGACACAGCAAAGGCCTCAGGGGCCAGCTTGAATGGCCTTCCACTGGCCAAATCGAGGATAATTCCATCACAGTAAATCATGACAATAAACCATTACAATCACTGATTAACACAATATTCTCTGAATCCCCACTGACATACATACATGAAGGGATCAGTAATTAAATGAGAGGAGAAATCTTCCTTATAGATGATGCAAACTAATAAATATAGAAGGAATAACAGAATTACAAAGTCCTCATTTAACACTTGTCATCATAATGATTATTTCAGGTAAGCATCATCATGTACGCTAATGTTAGCAGGTGAAGCTGTGAGTGATAATGAGATATTTACAAAGATGACCTCAAAGTACCTTCTCACATGATGCTTTTAAAGACAAAGGGAAAGCCTCGTAAGTGTGCAGTGGGAAAGCTGAGCAGACACCCTGCCCAAGGGGTCAAAGTTAACATCACTGGTTATGGGGCAGAGTGACAGGTGCACTTTCCTGGTAGGATGTGCTGTAACACCCACCACTGCCTCCATGGGCTCCAGCCAGGGAGCTGACGTGGAGCCCAAAAGCAGGGAAACATCAGATGGCACCCAGACGGAGGGGCCCTCTACACAGGACTGGTCTGTACCCTCCACGGTTCTGTGCCAAGAAACCAGACAGCTGGAGAAAGAGACAGTGACTGAGGTTACACAAGGTCTGGGGTTTCCTCTTGCCTGCAAGGGACACCATCGAGCTCAGAAAAGCCAATTAAGATCTATGAATCCTGTTATCTAACAGGAGTGTGTGAATGTCAATTTCCTGATTTTGAGGACTACATTCTGGTTTTGGTAAAGGAACACTTTTGTTTTTAGCAAATTCACAATGAAGTATTGAGGGAGTAAAGGGTCAACATGGCTGTAAAAGGTTCTGAGAAACTTTATACAGAAGGAGAGTAATGGAGGGAACATAAGAGACCCCGCACGTGGGAATACGTTACTGTTGGGGGATGTGGATAGAGGGTACACAGAAATTATTTTTACTATAGTCACAACTTCCCTGAAATTCTGAAATTATCTCAATATCAAAGTTAGTATGACCTTAGAAAACATCCAGATTACATTTACTGGCTGGTGCTCTGTATTTCATGAATGATCGAGGCAAGGTAGCCTGTGTTGTGTATCGGGTACTATGTGGCTCTGTGTGTGTCTGCGTGTGTGTGTGTGTGTGTGTGTGTGTGTGTGTATGACTAATGACCAGGACATGGAGGAAGGGGCCACCTCCCTCACAAAACCTGGGAGCTGGGAGCCTGCCCCACCTGCGGGCTACAGAGGCACAAGGGTGCCTTCCTCAGCAGGCTGCTCCCAGGTCCGCCTTCTCTCCCTTCCTGCATCCAGCATGCTCCAACTCCTGCCCCTGGCCCCCTTCCCAGCTCTGTTGCTGAAGCTCGTACAGGAGACCTGCCTTGTTTCACAACAAGGGCACAGTTTCCTCCTTTGTGTTTTAGCTTTGTCCCCTGCACCCACCCTACAGTCTTCAGCCTGCATAAATCTTACTAAGTACAGATTCTGGCCCAATGCTCATATTTTACAGGTGAATCTAAAAGCCGAGAGAATACAAAAGATGTAGTGTGATCCCACTGTGTGGCAGAACAAGGACTGGGGCCTGGAGGTGTGGACCCCAGTGGTATCAGGACTGTGAGTCCGCAGCCGGCTGCAGTCCATGTGTCGCTCCTAGCCACCCTCACAGGCCACCAGTGCATGGAACGAAGAACTCCAGGTTTAGTCTTTTCCCTGTTCCTGACAAAAATGGTCTTTTCTTTGAACAGAGTCTTTGAAACAAACTCCTATCTCCTATCAAGACCTACTAGACAACCTCATGGACCACCTTGATCATGGCTCCAAGACACGGGCTCACTCCCCGTCCATCTACCACTACCATCACTGAGCATCCTACATCTGAGAAACAGAGATCACCCCAGCCTTCCCTCCAAAGCTTATGCAGCCTTGTGTCTGTCATCTACACAGCCCACATCCACAAGCTTTGGCGGTTCACACACCTGGTACTTGTGTTCAGGGTATGTGTGTGTGCGCGCGTCTTTGGGTCTTAATCATGTAAATGAACAAAAAGATAAAGAAAAGAAGGTCTGAATTAATAGTAGATAGAAAACAAATTAATAGTATAATAGATGAAAATCACAATTGGAAGTTTTCAGCAGACTGCTAAGAAACCAGTTTCAATTGCTTTTCTGCTTTAGTGAAAAAGAAGTTCCAGAAAAGCAGGCAAACATATAACAAATGTACACAAAGCTGCGGGCTCTTGGGAATTAAAGGTGTTCTTTAGTAAGGCACACAAGCCACTGTCTATAAACACCTGTTTGGGGCACTTGGGTAGCTCAGTCGGTTAGGTGTCCGACTCTTGATTTCAGCTCAGGTCCATGATGTCAGGGTCGTGGGATCAAACCCTGTGTTGGAATCTGTGCTGGGTATGGAGTCTGGTTAAGTTCTCTCTCTTCCTCTCCCTCTGCCCCTCTCCCCAGCTCCCACACATGTATGCACGCTCTCTCTCGAAAGAAAGAAAGAAAGAAAGAAAGAAAGAAAGAAAGAAAGAAAAAGAAAGAAAGAAGAAAAGAAAAGAAAAAGAGAAAGAGAAAGAGTAAAAACCCATTTCATCTGCAAAGTAGACCCCAAAGGGCAAGTTAAAGAAATACCATTGTTTCAAAGGTAGACCATACTCAGGGGGAAAAGGAGTTATTTTTCTGCTGCATTTAAAAAGCAGTGCCCTGTATGGAATCGCAGATCTAATCTCCATGCAAATGCACATGGAGGAAAGGAAGCCAGGAGGTGGTCTGGTGCAGGGTGTAGGAAGAATGGGCACCAGCTGTACATCCAGCACCACATGCAGAGGAGAAGGTGACAAAAGAGCCCAGCAGAGGCCACCATGGTGGGCAGGAAGGACGGTGCATGGTAGGCTAGAAGGATAGGATCAGAAGCCATGGTGCCCTGGGGAAAGCGGCAGGGCCATCGCTACAGGAACCATCTCTGAGCGTGACCTCGAGCAGCACCTTACCTCTAGCACGGCCACCTCCTGTCCATTGCGAAGCAGTCGGAACGTCAGGGGGTGTCTGGAGTCCAAGCCCGGAATCACATCACAGCCGCGGAGAGGAATAGAAACAATGTGGGTCTTGAGATCAGTCCTGTCCTTGTGGAAAATGAGCTTGTTATCCTTGACCCGGCACCAGCGCTCCCGCCAGCGGTTGTTGGAGAGCACGTTGAGATAGCCTGCAAGGGGACCGAGGTCAGATGGTTAGGGAATCCACCAAACCCCCACATGCCTGCAAATGCAGACCCATACAAACAGGAGCTGCCTGGTCACTACCTTCAACCAGCTTTGGGGGCTCTCATAAGGCAGACAGTCCACCCCAGAAGCCCCTAAGGTCTTTGCAGTGAGTAGTGTGTGCCAAGGAGCACTTGAGGATGGTGAATGGTTTCATGGGGAGCTGGGGTCTGCTTGGTAGGGCTGAGCTGTTGGTGTTTTCAGGGCAGGAGGGAAATGACAACATGATGGCCGTCCTCACATAACTGAAGCAATGAAAACAGGGTGGAATTTATTCTGAGTAGCTGCAAATGACACAGCCAGAGCAGAAGTTACAGGAAGGCAGATTCTGATATAACATGAGGAAAAACTCTGAAAATGAAAGCTTTGCAGGGAAGAGGCGGCTTTGGGAAGTGCCAAGTCCCTCACCACCAGATGCATTCCAGCAAATGATGGAAGGTCCTGGCATGAGAGTCCTACCAGAGACAAAGACATCCTGTTGGCTTTTCCTGCAGCCTCAGCTTTGAGATTTTGTCAGAAAGGTGAAGCCCACCCTGATGGGACTGATAGGCTTGGGTCTGAAAGCACACGTCTCTGACCCTGCATGACACCTTTACCGCTATGGGGAGATGTGTGTACCCCACACATGGGATCCAATTATAAGAACAATGATCCTCATTTCTAAAGAAGATTCTCACTTCTCAGATATGAGAAACTGATCGTTCTCATTTGTCACAAACAAACGAACAGACAAGCACACAAAATGTGACCGAACAAGGCACGGAAACCAGATTTCACAGGGTGGCTGCTACTTGCACCCACTCCATAATGCTAGGAGACAACTGCCCCCTGCCGTTGAGATGGAGAAAGGGAGTGACACGGCACGTAAAACTCAGGTCAAAAAGGAGGAAATAAAACAAGGATTTCTAAATCATTCAGCCACCCTTTCAATTCATGCATGTGCACACATACACATATGCCCACAAGCACTGCTCAAAAACAAAAGAAATCCTCTCCAGTTCTGATGTGTATAATGCCTTTCCAAAGGGCTTGGGAGGATGCGTTTTGCTTCTCTCTACGTCTCTACCACACTAAGGTTCTGCATCTTACACACCTCACTGGCAATGGATAAAGGCTATGCAATGACATAAAACAAAACTCAGAACACGCAGGCAAGTTACAGGGCTTAATGACGCTTCCTACATTATAGATAAATATTTACTCAGTGAATTCACAAGGTGAACTCATAAAATGGCAATTCTCGTTTGGTTTGACATGACAGCAGTTCTACTGATAACCCCTAAACTGAGGCTCCACTGCTTCTCCTGGAGTTCAAGCTTTCATTTGGGGCCTAGATTGCTGTATTTGTAAAATAAGAAAAAAAGGGGAGAAGTTAGCCCATAGGCTCAAGCGTCTGGAAGCCAAGTCCCTTGTATTTGTACATTCAGGAGGGAGGTGCAGGGAGGGGGAAGAGATGCTGGGGTCCAGTCAGAGGCCGAGAGGGCTCCTCTGTGAAGGAAGGGGTCACTCCTGAACCCCCCCTGTGACTACTACAGGCCACCTGACAAAGCCTGACCTGAAGCTCTTTTAAAAGTTGACAACAGCAAATAGAGAGTGGTTATTTTCATTCTATAAAATACTATTTGTAAATGGCATAGTTCTCATATGTTTATTCTTTAAAAAAAAAAAAGAAGAAGAAAGAATGTTCTACTTAAAAACATCTAGGCAGCTATAACATCTGACCCACATAGTGGCCATCAGAACCACGGACAGCTAGGCTCACAGTACCATGTGAAAGCACAGAAACACACAGAAAGCCCTCTTTTTTAGATGTTTATGAGATGACTTAAACTGTACCCACCACTGGTGTGCTGAGCATGAGCCAACATGCAGGACCTTGAGCCAGATGTGATGGTGCATCTAAGAGGAAGCAGGCAGCATGCAACTAATCTCCAGGAACTTAGTGGACACGATAACGATAGGGAACAAATTCACAAGGAAGTCCTGAGCTCCAGAGCACCAGCAGATGCTGTGACTGGGGCTGGCAGGAGGGAGACCCACCTGTGCCCGAGTGGTTCAGGGATGGGGTGCCCTCATCAAGGGGCAGGGGCTTCTTCCATAGGCCTGGAGAAGAGGGAGCATGAGAAACAAAGGCTTGAAACATCCCACAACTGGATATACGAACCTCGGAAACTACAGTAGGACCCTGGTCTTGATGCACAAGGTGCTGGGGAAGTGAGAAGCTAGGATATTTACAGAGAAATTTAAGCAGCAAGACCTGAGAGCAGCGCTGACTTCTTAACAACAGTGACCACATTCCCTTTAAGCATGCACGTGACTTTCTATTATAGACCTCGGCACTTGGGGGCACTCTGGCTCAGGAGCACCCCTCCGCAGTGTGGAGGGGGGCAGTTTTCCAGCATGCTCCACTAATGGGAGGGTGGGGGTCGGGGGTCGTCTCTGGAACAGGTCAAGGCACTCTCATGATATTTCCTTCCCTGAATGAACCTGGCCCAAAGTCACCAATGCTATGAATTTCTTGACATTTGAGTCACAAAAGGAATGATTATATTGGACAAATCCTCCTTTTACTGAGGATGTGATATAGGAAATTACCATATTTTTACAGCTTCCTACATTTATTTTCAGTCCTCAAAGGGAAAAGCAAATAAGAAAATGACAGTGGATGAGAAGCACATTTCTACAAACAGGAAAGCCCATGGTAACTGGCTTCTGCTGCCAGGCCTGCTGCCCTTTGGTCTTCTCTGAAAGGGGTGGCCTAAAGTTCGTATCTTCTGGGTAGGGAGCACAGGGAAATGGCATCTGAGTCACAGGGCAGGTTCCCATGGCCCCTGACACTCGGACAGAGTGGGTGGGGACACGGATCCCAATGGGCCCGAGTATTTCAGCCAGAGCACACAGCCACCGCCAGGTGGTGCCAAAGTGCAGCCAGGCTGCTGGCGAGTGGGGACAGAGGGGTCCTCCAGCCCAGCGAGAGCCCTATGCCCACCCAGGCTCACCAGCCCACCCGGGGCAGTTCCACCAACTGCATGAGGCAATTTCAGTGCAATTTGATTTCTTTCTGGATCCCACTATCATGTTATGTGAGATGTTACTGGATCTTCACAGTTTGGTAATGTCAGTTTGACTTTTTGAGATTATTCTTGCTCCAAATTCTAAGATTTCTTGCAAAACCATGGTAAGAGGCTTAGGGTTTCATTAGAGCTATAAAAGTAACTTTATAGGCCCGAGATTAAACAAACACAAGGGCAGAAGGGGGTTAGAAAGACACAAACACTCTCTCATTCAGCTGTTAGGATCTCTGGTGTCTCTGGCCTCAGTGCCAGCTGCTTTCAAGTTCAAGCAGCTGCAGAAGAACAGGCAGAAGTGGGGCCAAGTGTCCACTGAGTTCCCCTCTGTAGGGTGGGAAACGTGGTGTCAGCCTGCCAGGCTCTGGTCCTGCTCTTGAGAGGCCTCAGCCCAGCGTGATGGCTGGTTTCATTTGGTAGGCCTCGATTTATGGTCAGCTGGGAGGAAACAACTGGGGAAAGTGGGGAGAGGGTATCAGAGGTGACAATGTTGCCAACGGCTGAATCCAGTCCCACCGGTGCCCGAACCCCACCTGACCACCTTAGGGGCCTGTCCTCCAACAGGCTTGTGCCCAAGAATGAGGGTGCCAATGCTCCAGCACTGTGACTTATACCAAGAACACTTTCTACCTCCTCGATCGAAGGTCGCCTGATTTTTTGTGAGGCTGACTGTGATACAAGGTAAGAGGTAGGCAGCTTCCCTGTACGTCCACTAAAAAACAAAACAAAACAAAAAAACACTATTGCTGCGAAAGTCACAAAGTCACAGGACAGTCGAGCTAGAAGGGGCCCTGGAATACCCAGCAAGGCCCTCAAACTAGCTCAGGTTATGCTGCCTCATAGAGACCTCGTTCCACCCGGCTCCCGTATTTCTTATTACCCATGCCATGCACCCAGCACTGCCCTCACGCTGCCTCGAATAGGTCTGTGTGCTCAAGTTTTTAAAAACAAGCACATCAGATGAACAAATGAGTAATGACAGCAACCATTTGCTGAGCATGAATTATGACTTATTAAGCCCAGAGTTTAGCGTTCAAGATTTTTATTTTAATTTCCTTAGGAAAACAAGGTAGGTACAGGCCCATTTCACAGAGGAAAGACCTGAGGCTCACGGAGGTAATCCGATCTGCTTAAGGTAATTCATTCTCTCAGTGAACTGGTGGAACTGCCCTTGTCTGCCAGGCTCTGTGCTGGGTGCTGGGGCACAGCTGGGGTGCAAGGTGGCTCTGCATCTTGTCCCAGAAGGCAGGAGAGAAAGCTGCAGAACTGGGCCGAGGCAAGACCGTCAGCAGCTCTGAACTGAGCAGCAGCACAGGACACTGTTTTCCCAGCTCCCACCTGCCTGGAGGGCGCAGAGAAGGCAGCCGATCAGGAGGCTAGTGTGCTGGTCCAGTGGGGCACAGACGGGGGAGAGGACATGCGTTTCCTGACAACAACCATGGAGGTCATAGGCTTGTAAGCACCAGGGAAAGGCAAATAGAAGATCCTTCCTTGCTCATGGGTCTGGCTCACATCTCAAATCATAGCATGCACATGTCTGAGTGCAGCGCTCACCCAGCCAACGCTCAGCATCACCACAGGGTTCGGGGCAGGAAGAAGCAGTGCTATGGGGCTTGTGGGGCTGACCCTGTCAGCTGGCCAGGGAACTCACTGCCCCTCCCCACTCGCCAGTGTGGGGGTGCCCACAGAAACCATCTCCTACCACCTCTCCCCAACACACGGGTTTTTATTATGCATCTGTTTCTATTATGCACCTGCCCAATTACGTTTCGCAGAAAATCTGAACTTGAACCCAGGTCTCTGTTGCTCCTGGGAGCGATCTTCTAGCAGCACGCCCCCCTCTGGCCTGGCCCCTCCGCTCAGGGGCAAACAGCTGCATGGCCACAGCTCAGCATGGTCAGAGTCTCGGGCCCTTAGCTAGCTAACACTTTCTGCCTACAACTTTGCAGCTGTACCAAAATAATTGAGAATAGTCATTTCCCCCATTCCTTTCTCTATAGATCCCTTCTCTGGCCCTGGGACCCAGCGAAAATCTAGATGACAATTTCAAATCTTACGGACAGAGGAAGTTCTCTTAATAGACACAAACAATGTCCTCCGAGCAGTTTGGTGGAAATCCACACGTGTAATTACAGCCCCCAGATTCCCCCTTCCTGCACACGGAGCAGCCAACTATGTTTCCAAGAAAGTGCCAGCAACAGGATTTCCTGCAGTGCCCGAGCACCAGCAGTGAGGCTGTTTATGAGGGGTTATGAGCGGGCAGATGCGGAAGGCGGGGGCAGAGCTGGGTCAGCGGGCCTGCTTCCCCACCACCGCTGCTCCCAGCTGTGCAGCTTAGAGCAGGCCACGGCCTCCCAGGCTCAGTGCACTGTTTGTAATGGGGTCTGGACCCCAGAGTCTCCCCACATTCCACACAAATGTTTCTACTTCTTCTGCTGACCTAGAGCGGTTTAAAAGACAAAAACTGGGGGTGGGGGGTGCCAGGGTGGCTCAGTCAGTTGAGTGTCTGACTCTTGGTTTCTGCTCAGGTCATGGCCTCAGGATCAGGAGAGTGTAGCCTGTGTCAGGCTCCACGCTCAGCAGGGAGTCTGCTTGAGATTTTCTCTCCCTCTCTCCCGCTTGCACACGCACACACTCTCTCTCTCAAATAAATAAATAGACCAAAAAAGAAAAAAAAAAAGACAAAAATGAAGCTAAAAAAGCAGTTCCCTTTGTTGGATAATTTCCTGTTTCCATTTATAATTCCTAACTGCCCTCCAGGGCCAACCCAAGGGAGAAACAATCCCACACCACCAAGGGCTTTTGTGGCACCAAGAAAGGCAGAGGCGGAGATAAAATAGCACCCTGGCATCAACGAATTCCTGTTCTTCCTTCTGCTCCCCCCAGGCTAGAGCCTTGTGTGGTCTGCTGTAATGTCAGCCCCTCAAAGCCTAGGCCCCATCCCTTCTGCTGTAACCTTAGCCCCTTTAGTTAGGGTCCCATTTCCCCTGCTGTAACCTCAGCCCTCTGGGCCTGGGCCCCGTCCACTCTGCTATAACATCAGCAAGGTGAAACTCTCTCTTTTATGTAGGGTAACAGAAAGAGCTTCAGTCAGCCTGCTTCTAGGACTACTACCTACTGCCATTTGACTAGGGACAGATGCAGGGGCCCTTGGTCTCCTTTTGGTAGCATTCTGCTCCCAAAAGTCCAGAAGCGGCCACTTCACCAGGCCCTCCCCGCCGTCTGCCCAGCCAGCTTCCCCTGTACAGACACTTCTGCATCACCACCCAGGGTAGCCAAGGCTTGACAAAGGACATGACTCTACCAGGCCTTGAAGTCTCACGTGTGCATTTTCCTAGAACCACAACCATCACAGCCAGAGGGAGCTAGGACCTCACCTGGACCTATCCTCAGGGTGCAGCACACACCTGGCTCCTGCAAGCTCTGGCACCCAGCCAGCTCTGTAACCCACCCCCTCCACTGTAGCGCTAACTCTTCTGTTGTCCTCCTGGCATAGCTCACACCCTGGGACAGGGCAGCTGTTGGATTAATTTATCTTTGTCTATATGGCCAACTTGGGCACTTGGGACCGTGTATCCCCCCATATAAGGCCCCCATACCTTGGGCAGACAGGGTGCACACTTGTGCTCATTGAGACACAGGGGTGAGTAGAGCAAGTGTGCAGAAGGAAGAGACCAAGGACCTGCCCTGACAGAACACTGGCCGTGCCGCTGGAGTGCACGGGCACCTAGGCCCACCTCGATTCCTAATAGAGGCCAAAGCCCTGCGGTCTGGCTTTGAGTGTTGTTCTCCAGCAAAGGACTGCTTGGTGCCTGAGGAAATGGGTGTCTGTACAACCGCCACCACTTCCCAGCAGCCCCCTGCCCATGCCTCCACCTCACTTGGGTCCCTGGGAGACGCTCCCGCTGCCCTGGTTTTCCTCCTCTTCATCACCAGGAGGCACTGCATGTCTCTCCCTGTGATCCCTCCTTCAGACCCGCCTCTGCCACACAAGCGATAGCCCTGAGAGGGCCGGGGCCACATCGTGGGTGCCCACCCTGTCCTGGCAGGGGCACCTGCTCAGAAAGGACTTCAGGTGATGGGCTGATGATGGGATGGTCCATCAGGCTGTACTTGCTTGAAATTGAGGTTTGAGACATGCAGCCCGCCAGGATGCTTGTTCTACCGGTGTAGCCCTGGGAAAGCGCTGTCACCCCATGCACATGCTATGCTCCACACTACCTCCTCCTTCGCTCACCAAGTCCTGTGCATGTGTCCCAGTTTAGAAACGTTTAAAAGGAATTTGGGAGAACTTCATGGGATCAAAGAAAGAATTTGTTTTTCATCTTGAAAGAACCTCAGAGATCATTTCAAACCCCTGCAAGATCTTTTATTAATAAGCAGTAAAAATGTAGTACATTTCCCGCCATTCTGAGGATCACAAGTCTGTCTTGAAAGAGCCCAGCAGATGCAAACGCAACTCCAGAAGAGGCCATGCACTGGATGAGCGCCGTTCATACCCAAGCACCCTCCGTCTTACCACAAGTGGGGACATCCTCCTCTGCTGATGAGGTCTGCTCATCTGTTGATGGCTTTTTCTTCCCCAAGCCAATGATCTTGGTGATCTTCTTCCCAGTGACTTTAGACACTGTGCCCTTGGCCTCTGATTTGGAACTCTTTTTCCTCTTAACTGTCAAGAAAATGGTGAAAATGAGAAAGTGTATTTCAATTACAGACTATAACCTAAGACAATAATAATAAAGCATAAAGCATAGTCAGTCCTATTTTCTTCAATTTTCATTGCTTGAGCACCTGCTATGTGCTAGCTATCAGTGTAAACATAAAGGAGGACAGCAGAAAACAGGAATCCTGAGGGAACGCATGTTCTAGAGTAGGCTAAGAGCAGATACACATGTGTGTGTACATGTGTACCCATGCATGCATGCACAGGCATGCACGGAGGAGGTCCAATGGCAGCCAGGCCCGTGCAGAGATCTATAGTGGGTGACACGGCAGAGGCACTGGGCGGTTGGAGGAACCTTCCGAATGGGCAACCTTCCAAATTTTGAGCTGGGAGCTGGGTGACAAGGTAGCGGCTGTGCAGAACCCAAGGAAGAACCTTCTGGGCAGGAAGGACATCAGCCAACACAAAGGCCATGAGGCTGAAAGGAGCTGGACACGTCTGAGGAACAGAAAGAAGCAGTGTGGCCACACCCTGGCCAGTTCAGGGAGGGGATGAGAAGGGAAAGGGGGACCTCAGTCTTCCCCAGCCCCAGGAAGCCCTCCAGCAGCCCCGTGCCTGTCCCTGAGACATGCATGCAGCTCTGCCCTCTCCAGAACTCTCAGCCCATCATGGTCTGCTTTAGCCTGCAGAGCATTAAATTATGAAGTCACATCCAATATATCAAATTCACAAACATTGTGCCTTAAGATGATTGCTGGCTTCCTTTGGGAAACTGGAAGTTCTGGCAACTCTGGACCCCCATTTGGAATCTCGAGATCAGATGGTGCGTGAGTGTGCACGGAGGACCTGGGGGCAAGACCCTTCTTCCCACAGTAACTCTGCAAAGGGACAGGTCACTCATCCCCATCATCCGAGGCCATTATGTGCCTGGCTCCTTGTGGAGGCAAGGGGCAAAGGCCACTTCTCAGGCCACACAGAACACTGGGACATCCAGGAGGGTCAAGTGCAGCTTCACTATGGAGTGGGGTAGGCAGGAGAGGGGCTCCATGGGCCCCAACAACCCTCCTGGTGTCTCCCTCTCCAGGGTGACTCCCACCTCCCAGTCTATAACCCACAGAGCATCACAGCCCCTTGAGAAAATATAATGAGGCAGGAACTCCTTCCCCTCCTGCTTAGCCCATGACCATAAGAACACAGCATAAACAGCCACAGGATAATGTCAGAGAGAGGGGCCCTTGGACATGGAATTACAACCCTGGGCCTCATTCTTAAAGCCCCTGTGATACAGATGACTCGCTCTACCTCATGGCGGGGGTGGGGGAACATCCTCTCTCTTCCAGTCTCACTCTGCCACAGCCACCACCAGCAGAACACGAGGTGCAGGCCCACATACCCACCCCTGCCCCATCTGCTCTCACTCTCCTGAGCCCCGCAGACTAGGGGCCATCACGAGCTCAGTCACTTGATTTTCAGCCTGTCTCTCTCTCTAGAAACAACAGCTGACAGAAGAGAAGCTATGCCTAGTTTCTGGGTAAACACAGTGTTTGTTCCAGACTGAATGAAGTGCCCTCGGAATCCCTATGTTGAAGCCCTAACCCCAATGTGGCTATATTTGGTGATGGGGTCACATGAGGTCATAAGGGTGGGGGCCTGATCCAGCAGGATTAGTGTCCTTTTTAAGAGGCTGTGAATGCAGAAGAAAGGCCACCTGAGGACACAGAGGGAGGCGGCCATTCGCAGGCCAGGAAGAGGCCTCCCCAGCAACCAGCTCTGATGGCAGCACCATCTGGGGCTCCCGGCTGGCAGTACCGCGAGAAATAAACATCTGATGTTTAAGGGCCCAGCCTGTGTCTTGTGAAGGCCTCACGTGATATAGAAGCATGGAGCGCAGAAGGCCACTCGCGCCCCTTACAGTCTCCCAATACCCACCTACCCTCTCTTTTCAAATGAAGCATGAAGAACCTGCCTTAACCTTAGTGGGAAGGCACATTCCCCCCAGTTGCCCCCAGACATGGGGATCTGCCGTTTGGATGGCTGTGTCGTTGTGCTTTCAGCGTGGCCATGCCAGAAGTGAAAGCTGCCGTGGACGGTCCCTCTTAGCTTTTCTGAAAGAGCCTCGAGACCATCTGTGACCATAGTCCCGTTCAGGCTAAGCTCTGAAAGGAAGGTGTTCCCAGCATTCCCTGGAGGCCCCCTTTTGCAGAGCTCAGGGGGCAGGCGGACCACTTCTTCACAGCTCACGGCTCAAGGTTACGTTTACTTCCAACTCTACTAGCAGTTGCTCCTATTTGGAAAGCCCCTGCTGGAGCATGACTACAAAGAAAAGAGATCATACTTTTAATTCCTTGAAGGACCACTGATTAATTTTTTGCAAAAGCGGAAGTATGAGACTCCTTGGAAGAAAAACCCAAAGTATGGAGGAATGTGAGACTATGTTGACGCTATTTACTACACAAAAGCAGAATCTGGCCCATGCAACAAATCATGAAGAAACTCCCGAAACTCAGAACTCTCAACTGAAGTCAGAGGGCAGGAAAGCCCCAGGAGTCCAAACAGCACACACTGTGAGCGCACGGTGGGCAGTGAGGGACAGGCCACCAAAGCAAAGCTAACTCCTGGCATTTTTAAAGCCATAACTATCATCAGCGCGGACCCATCCCTCTGGCCAGCAGAGTCTCTGAGCCATGGTATGGCTGGGATAAGGGGAGCTGTGCTGAAATCTCTCAACTGCAAAAAGCTCTAGTGTGAGCAGCAGGAATAGATGCTAAGGCAGAAGCCAGGAGGAATTTAAACTATTGGCCTCCTTCAGCAACCACTCAGGGAGTGTCTGCTACACGCAAAGCAGAACAATTTTGAATCCAGGTCACCTTCCTTGTGAAAAGGAAGCAGAAGGATTTTAGATACAGGTGTATTCTCCAATGCATACATCCATTCGTATCATCCTGTGAACCTGATTTCCAATAGGGACCAAAAGAGGAAAGAGACCCAACCAAAGAGCCATGGCTGCTGCACCCCAGCATCTGAGTAGGAACCTGAGATTGCAGGTTATTCTGATTCAGAGCAAAACTTAGCTCTCCTGGCTTTGATTACACCTAATCAAAGCCCATAGAAGACACACACGATGCCTTCCCCTGAGTGACTTCTGACAGAGATTGCTGAAATTGCACTCGGACGAGACGCAGTTAGAGAATCACATGGGCAAAGGCAGAGGTCGTGACCTTTTGGCATGAACCTTGTAATAACACAATAGTCTTGGTTATTTGCAGTTAGAGAATCACATGGGCAAAGGCAGAGGTCGTGACCTTTTGGCATGAACCTTGTAATAACACAATAGTCTTGGTTATTTGCCTTTCAAGATTCTATGGTCTGGGTTGCTGTTTGGTGGAAGGGGGCCTCACTTCAGAGCTGGGAGGGGCCTGCTCTATTCTGGCGAGGGAGCGCAGATGAGCTGAGTGGGCAGACCGCTCCCCTCGGAAGCCGAGGTCACAGGGCCAGGAGCACACAGGCTGTTGGCTCTGCACAAAGAATCTTCCCCATGACCCACAAATCCCACCCTCCTCTCAGCCCACACACTGGGAAGGAAAGTGAAAGCCAAGCCACGGACCAGGATAAGCTATATGCAAAACACGTTGATACAGGACTTGGACTCAAAATATATAAAAAACTCTCAGAAGTCAGTAAATATGAACAAAATCCAATAAAAATAGGGGCAAAGATTTGGGTAGACATTTCATCAGATGATATATGGTTGGCAAAAAAAAAAAGCACATTAAAAAAGGTTCAAGATCCTTAGTCTTTAGGAAAATACAAGTTAAAGCCACCATTACAGAGCACTATATGCCCATTAAAATGACCAGAATAAAAGAATAAAACAAAATGACATTAGCAAGGTGGTGAGAACACCCATGGCCCTCAAATTCCACCCCTAGATATTTATCCAAGAGAAACGAGATACACGTTCATGCAAATCCTGTTGAGTGTCTAGAACAGCTGTATGCACTACTGCTTAAACCTGGAAACACCCAGCTGTCCTTCAGTAGGTGAGGGGATACCTAAACTGTGGCCCATCTGCACCCAGGAAAGCAGCCTGGCCACATAAAGGAACAGACTCCTGACTCACACTACAATGTGGGTACATCTCACGTGCACCATGCCGGGGAAAGCAGCCAGACCCAAAGGCCACGGACTGTCTGATTCCATGTCTAAGACATTCTGTAAAGGATGGAAAACAGAGTGGGTGCTACCAGGGGTATGGGGGACATTTTGGGGTAACGGAAATGTCCCACATCTGGACTGTGGTGAGGGTTACACTCCTGTGTCTGCCAAAGCTCAAAGAACTGTGTGCCAAGAAGTGTGGATTTTACTGGACATATATGCCTCGTAAAGCTGACTTAGAAAAAAGAATTCAAAATCCAAATGCTCATGTTCACAGCAGCATCATTCACAGTAGCCAAAACATGGAAGAGCCCAAGGGTCCACAGGATGGGTGGATTAACGCGATGTGGTCCATCCAGAAGACGGAATGCTATTCAGTCTTAAAAGGAAGGACATTCTGATACCCAACACCATGTGGACAGACCTTGAGGATGCTGTGCTGAGTGAAACAAGCCGGTCACAAAGGGACAAATGCTGTAAGACTGCGCTCATATGAGCTTCCTTGAGTCCTCAGATTCATAGAGACAGGAGGTAGAGTGGAGGGCGCCACGGGCTGAGGAGGGGTCGAGGGAGCTAGTGTTTATGGGCACAGACTGCCAGTTTTACAAGATGAAAAGAGCTCTGGAGCTGGACGATGGGACAGCTGCCCAACATTGTGAACATCCCTAACAGTGCTGAACTGGACACAAAGGGACTGAGAATGCGAACTGTATGTTAACGTGTATTTAACCACAACTTTAACAAGTCATTTTTAAATGAAAGTGAATAAAGACATTTCAGAACATCATTTTTAAAAAGATTGCAAACCTGTGAGGCTGGCCTCCTCGTTTCACAGACGGGACACTGGCAAGTGGCCTCTGACAGCAGGAAGGCTTGCCTGGGCTCTGGGGCTGAGCAAAGGTGGCATGGGGTGGGCATGCAGGCTTCCCATCCCACTCATCCACCTCCTCACAGCAAATTTCTCTCAGTGATAAATCAGGTAAGGAAATAAGCTGCCAGAGGCCTGGAAGTTAAAATATAAACAGGGCACACCTGGGCCAGGGTTCAGTAGGACGGCAGGTTAAGACACGCGGAGTTCTCATCAACCAAAGGGGTTTCTCTGTGCTTCCAGCATATGACACCGGGTGATGCCAACTACATCACTGAACTTCCAAGGAAACTTGTCACACAAAGTCCATAGAGCTGGACACATTTTATATTTTCTTTTCTTACTTTTGTTTTTGTGTTTTGGGCATGAGCAGAACTCACCTTGTTCTTTTCCATTACACACAGTGATGCCATTTTCTGTAACACCCTCTCCATCAGAGCTGGGTCTCTCAGAAGACAGTTTCTGCGAGGGTAAAAAGGATTAAGTTATTCTCACAGTGGGTCACACTGGCCAAGGGATCAGTACAAAGTGATCTCTGAGGTGAAAGGAAGTGTGGTTGAGTCCACGACCATGCACAGAGGCCAGGGTTCAAGCACAGACAGGCTGCCAGCCGGCTCACTACTCAGCTTCAGAAACAGCAGAGGAACGAAGGGCAGACTCACTGGGGCACTACTAACACACACTCTGGCCCCTGCTCCATCTCATCCAAATCACTTTTTCTTGCAAGTAATTTTGAAAAAATATTAAGATTACAAAAAAAATATTCCCTTCACCAAGCCATGTCATCCTTCCAGAAGGAAAGAGCCCATCACCTGCTCAACTTTCCCTGTCGCCGGCCAATAATTGGGTGAGGTCAGATATCTGACCATAACAGACACACTCCGAACATATGCAGACAGGCCACTGTCAAAACTGCCCCAGGGCGCACCGGAGTACCTACAATAGTTTAGCCCTGGTATCTGATTGTAGGAACCATGACTAGGATTCTGAGCTGGCAACTGGAGAAGAGATGTTGCTTAGAGCTGGAATCCTCCATTCTGGGGGAGAACTGTGGCATCACAGTGGAGGACATGAGCTTGGACAAACCCTCCTGGTCCCACACATCACAGCCCAAAGGCACAGAGCTTGGCCAACTAGAGACCAATGGACTATCTGCACGATGCCAGGGCACCAGGGAACATGCCCCATTATCCACTCATGAGGGGTCCGAGTGGTATTGTCCAAGGATGGCAGGCAGGGGTTTGTGATCCCACAGTGGCACGGGGAAGAGCTGCAGGCTCTAGTGGGGGCCTATAGTGTGCCGAGTCCCAGCGAAAGAATAACCAAAGGCCACCACTGCCCCAGCTCTTGGGCCAGGAGACTGGGGTCTGGGTTGGCAGGTCTGGCCAGGTGCTAACAGGGTAGTCAGAGAGAACAGCCACTGCCCATGGGGAATGGGAGCTCTGACACACTGTCGATAGCACAGGGTTTGGGAGCAGCCTGTCTGGAAAGTGATATGTTTAAAATATGAATCAAAATTGTAAGAATATTTCCACTGTTTGGTCTAGTAACCCAGCTTCTGGGAGTCTCTTCTTAGCTAACAGAGACACAGTGAAGTCTCGTGTGCGAGACACCAAGGACCATGCTGTTTTAAACTGTCCGAAGGGAGAGGACGGGACGGGGGTGATGGGTACAGACCCAAACAATAGTAGAGGCGCATGGATCTGGTGTTACACACCTGCTGAAAATGCAGAAGTGCCTGCTCCTTATTACGAGTTTTCAAAAGCCTGGAACATTGCTAATAGCATACGGGTAACAGATGGAAAGGCAGTGTAAGCAATTGATGCATCAGACCACTCAAGCTGATTTAACACGCAGTGTTGTGGGGAGCTGCCTCCTCTGTGCAGTGGACTCATGAGGGACTTCTTTCCTCCTGTTTCTTTCTCTAGACTTTCTGAGTTTCTACAGTGAGCAGGCATTGGTTTTGAAATCAAGAGAAAAGGGATGCCTGGGTGGCTCAGTGGTTGAGCATCTGCCTTTGGCCCAGGTCATGATTCCAGAGTCCTGGGATTGAGTCCCATGTCCAGCTCCCCTCAGGGAGCCTGCTTCTCCCTCTGCCTGTGTCTCTGCCCCTCTCTCTGTATCTCTCATGAATAAATAAATAAAATATTTAAAAAAAAAAAGAAATCAGGAGAAAAATGAATGGGCCTGCTGTGTCACAATGTCTGGGTGAGGCCTGCGAGCTTAATTTAATGTGTCCATCCATGTGAAAGAGGCTGGTGGATGAGACTAACACTGAAGTCAGTGGACTGTGAGTAAGCAGACTGTCCATGACAGTGTGGGTGGGCCTCACCCCATCAGTTGAAGGCCCACATAGAACAACAAGTCCACCTTCCCCAGCAAGAAGGGATTCTCCAGAAGGCTGCCTTCATCTGCCTCCCCCAGGTCTCCAGCCCACAGACCCACACTGTAGATTTTGGACTTTCTAGCCCCCATAATCACATATGCCAATTCCTTATAATAAATCTCTTTGTATGTATATATGCATGTACTTCTGTGTATCTGTGTACATGTTTACATACAACATATATAACATTTTACATTTAAACTTTATATGTACTTGATAACACACACACACACACACACCCTGTCAGATCTGCTTCCTTGGAAAACTCAGGCTAAAACAAGAATAGACAAAAAGGATCTGTTCACAGAGGCAAGAATGAGACAGAGAGGACTCAGAAGGCTCCTGGTCCACAGAAGCCCACAGAACCCACATGACCTCCACAAAAATGAGACTGGTGCACACAGACATAGAAAGCATGGCTGGAGAAGGCCAGGCATGGCACACAGCAGTGATGGGTTTACACAATCCTAGCAAGAAAGGCCAGCCCTCTATCCCCACCACTGGGATCTCGTTGTGTCTTCCAACAAGCAAAATGAATACAGAACAGAAAGGGACAGGGAACGTATTCTGGTCTGTTGGGAATAAACCTTTGGGATCTTGCTTAGGCAGTGCCTATTGTATTCCAGACATACAGAGACCAACGTGTGGAGTTCCACTCTGCCCCATGATGGCTAAGTAACCTACACACCTAAAATCCTTTCACACTTTTAAACCCACTTTTGTATCTAAAGCTGGGGATGATCAAACCAACCACATAGTCTGTAAAATGACTAAGTCAAGCTTCATACAGAGCATGAACTTGAAATGCAGAATCAGCAGGATTGCAATTTTTTCTCCAACTCTCAGTGCAAAAATTCCCAGAGAATGTTATCAAAATTTTGAGGGAGGCCTAAAGCATTCCTGGGAAGAAAGACGCACTTACCTTCTCCAGCTCTGTCTTGTGCACTGGGGAGCTTGATGGGGGTGGGCCTTCTGAATCCGCCGGCCCACTGCAGCCACTGTAGACATCTCGGATCACCTACAATAAAGTGCAGACATGTTGGAGCACTCTCGGAGGCAAGGATGCTTGCATAAGGGGCTGAAGCTAGAATGAACAAGCAGAGGCATACAGTATGGTGGGAAAATCTGTGGGCTCAAAAGCACTTGGCTTTAAGTGATGCCAGGTGCTCATTCATTCACTCATTCATTCACCAAATGTCTCTCTGATCTTGGTATTGACACAGGTTTTGGGATACAGGGAAATCGCAATGCCTTGCCCTCATGGGGCTTGCATTCCAGCATAAGTGTGGTATTATGGTGAACAATGAGCCTTACCCAAACACAAAGGTAAAGTAAGACAGCAATAATTGATAATAACACTGGAAGGTGATGTTTAACAAAGAGGAAATGGCTAATTTACAAGATTAAGAGGCCTCACTGAGGGATGCCTGGGTGGCTCAGTGGTTGAGCATCTGCCTTCGGCCCAGGGCGTGATCCTGAAGTCCTGGGATCGAGTCCCACATCAGGCTCCCTGCATGGAGCCTGCTTCTCCTCCCTTTTCCTATGTCTATGCCTCTCTCTGTGTGTCTCTCATGAATAAATAAATAAAATCTTAAAAAAAAAAAAAAGAGGCCTCACTGGGATGACCTACAGGCTGGGAGTCAAATGCTCAGAAGGATGTGGCCCCATGAGGAACCAGTGGATAAGGCTTCCAGGCAGAGAGCTAACTGGTGCAAAGGTGCTATGGTGGATGTGAAGTGCTTAAGGATAACATCTGGTGTTGGGGGACAGAAGATGGTGGGAGGCCACCAGGAGGGTGGCTCAGTGCTTTCAGGCCCAGCAAGGAGCCCGGGAGCTACAGGATTGACTTTCTGGGAGGTGGTATGGCATAGAGGCCAGGAGCACAAGCCACAGAGCCTGAATGCCTGAGTTCTCATCCCACCCTTCACCTGGGGCAAATTTAATTAAATGCTCTGTGCTCCAGTGCTCCTGCCTACAGAGCACAGACACATTGGGTCTCACTGGGGACCGTACATGGTCTGAGACAGTGCCTGAGAGGTGGGGAACATGGCACTGTTAGAAATTGTAGACAGCACTGGTGCTACCAATGGAGGATAGCAGACAAAAACTAAGAAGGGAACGAGTCAGCCCCAGGGGCAGTGCGGCCCGGTGTGATGGCAGAAGGGAATGAACCAGTGGCTTGAGGACGATTCTAGAGAAGAACCAGCAGGCCCTGCAGGTGAGTTATGTGGGGCAGGAGGGAAGTGCCACCTCCAAGGCAGCTGGGTGCTGCCACTCAGATGGAGTAGGCAGAGAGAAGCAGTGGGTAGAGGAGAAGTGAGGTGGGTGAGTTCAGAGAAAAAGGCACGCTTCCAGGCAAAGCTGGAACTAAACTAGGCAGTTAGGGGAGAAGAGGCTCTGCTTCCAGCCCAGGAGGGAGTGAGTTGCCAGAGGGAAGACAGAGCAGAACGCAGGTCCAGGATAAGGACCAGAGCCGGTCAGTACGTGGAGCAGAGCCAAAGGAGAGAGGCCAGTGCAAGAATGAGCTGGAACAGCCAGGGAAGCGGGGGCGATCCAGGAGGGTGCAGCTCCCAGGAGCAGGGAGGAGGAGGGAGACACAGCCCAAAGGCACAGGGGCGCCTCTGAGAAGCCCCTCAGCTGCGGGGGAGGGATGGCGGAAGCTGGCTGGAGGAGATGAGCAGAGGAGAATTTCCAGAGGCAGCAGGAGGTAGGATCTGGAGAAGGCAGGAAGACACAGAAAGGCCAGTGTATTTAGTGGCAAGGGTTTGAGGACGCTTCTGTCTGGCCAGTTCTGTTTTCTCAGTGAAATGTGAGGCCAGAACATCAGCTACTAGTTCAAAGTCCCAACCTTGCTGAGCCTCCATTTCCTTACTAGCAAAGGAAGGAGTGTCAAGATGACCTGCCCTGCTATGTCACTATGGTTAAATTCAGAGGAAATGAGACCCTCTATGCAAAGTGCCTAAGCCAGCACCTGGCACATGGTGGCTGCTCTGGTCACCAACATCATTATCACTATGAGTGTCCCCACCACTGATTTCAAGGGCTCAGAAAGGATCCTGCCCTAGACTGACAGGGATGGGGGTCCACGGTACGGTGCTCACAGCCCCCCCAAGGTCACCACCCATTGTCCTTGCTGTCACTACTGAGCTCCTACAGTGAGCTGGGCATGGTTCTGATCGCTGGGGATATACAATGAACAGGACAGCTCGGGGTTCCCAGGGCGGCGGAACTGGCATGCTGGTATGTGAGAAGTTAGCAGGCAGTTCCTTCAAAATGTCTTCTATTCTTTTTGGAACGAAGCTGTAATTTGAGTGCATCCCATGCATCTTCAGGGCAGAACTGAAATGCCAAAGTCGCAGATATCTGGGTAGCAGTTTTGCAATATGATCTCAGCAGACATGCCCAAAATCACCGGCTTGCCCTGGTGTTGGGATTAGTGCCAGAACTGACACGAGCCCCGGACAGTGTTTGCAGCCATTTTGCTGTTCGGCAGCTTCATGAAATAGCTATGGGGCAATGTCCACATTTGAAACTAAAACAGGAAAAAGGAAAACAAAAAAAAAAGGCCCACAGAGCTTGCTGCCACATTTTTTTCCTCTATTAATTCTGAGGTGTGAAAGCATCATCAGAGTGACATCCACCCAGTGACCCAGGCCTTCTGGGCGCCTATGCGTCTGTCCACACTAACTCCACTCCTGCTGCTGCATGAAGGACCCTATTCCTATGCCTCTCCTCTGGTTTTATCAGATCTTCAGTTGACGAGGCAAATTCCTATTTGATCTAAGGACAAGAGTTTGTCTTTTCTCTAGGGAAAGAGTATAATGCAATGGAATCTCCTGGGCTCTTGGGTCAGACAGAAATGGGATTTTAACCCCAATTCTACTGCCTCCTCCATATGTGAGTCAGACCGATACAGACTCAAGCCTTATGTCCTTGTCCAGAACATGCACAAAATAAGGTGTGTGGGGCACCACGGGAAGCAGGATGGTGAAGTGTGAGGTGTCCAGCCCCACTTCTCCCACAGCAGGTGTGAAGCAGGTATGCATCCCTTTCCTGAGACAACAGCCTTAAACAGAGGACACAGCACACAACAATCACATAAACTGACCAGAAAGCCACAAGTATCTCATCTTGCAACAGAAGGCTGAACCCACAAAACGTAAGCTGCAGAAATGTTTCTCTGGCAAAAGCTTTTATTAAAAGAGCAGCGGTCCTCTTTCCTCCTTTCTTTTTTCAAGGGGGGAGGGTCCATGATGCACCCCAGCACTGCTCCAAGGATCCCTCCTGGCCTCAAGGGTGAATCATGTGAACCGCGTCTTTAGGGATGTGTCTGGCTCATTGGATCAGGCTCCTCCTGTGAGCCTCAGTCTCATCTTGTGGGCCCCAGAAGGGGGGCGTCTGTCCCCCACAGGGGGCATGGCTTGGCTCCCCCTGCCCTGGGCTGCAGCTGACCACGTGTTCCTCCCATGGTCACTGATCCAGCAACTGTATGCCCACGGGTGTCATTTTTTTTTCTTGGGCTGGGCTTGCTTTCAGAGGCGGGGCTATCTATGCCTTGCTTATGTGAGCATTCCCAAAGCCTAGCATATAACACCAATCTAAAAAGTGTGATTAATGAGAAAAAAAGGAGGGAATGAGGAACCAAACTGGCCTTGGCATTTCCTCTGAGAGAGAAAGAGGAATGAAGGAATGGAATCCAGAGGGAAAGACACCAGGCCATCATATCAGATAAGTAAGCCCTCATGCCAACTCTCCCTAGTCCTCCGCAAAGATTTCTGAAATCCTTGGAGGGAAAAACGTTAGAAAAGGAAAAAAGAACACATAGATAAGAGCCATGCCTGGGGCACTGACACAGCCCGCCCTGGTGAACTTCCTAACTCTCCCAATCACTAGAATGTCCCTTTTCCTCTCCCCTGTTCCACATCAAGTCCCGTTCTGCCCACAAACAGAAGTTCAAGGAACAGTGGACTCACTGAGGGGGCCAGATGAGGTGATCTGGCCAATGAAGTGAAGCAGTGTCCTTGGCGTCCCTGAGAAGCCTTCCTTGATAAACCCAACCATGCATCTGTACTCTCAGAATTCTGTACTCAGATAAAGGATACACTTTTGTTCTCAACTGATTCCCCCCACCTGAACTCAAACCCCTTATGTAGAGTGCCAGAGTCTCCCACAGTGCTTAGACAGGTATTCGGGAACCCATAGAGACCCAGACACACCTGGGACCAGGCTGGGACTTATCCCTGCCATCCCCACACAGACTTCCCCCAGACTAAGCCATCATTACATCCCGGGCACAGAGAAAGGCACTGTTGGAAACAACACGGAGTGCAGCGTAGACCCATCTAACATAGGTTTCATCCATCAGCCAGTTGGATTATTTCAGGTGACTTTCATGAAGCTACTCTTTGTACTCTGATCACTATTTGTTGCCAAATTGCCCCCAAGAGTTAATTCAGAGGTAATTAATAAAGGCTTTATCATTCAAATTCCTTGAATAGCTACAAATGAAGATTCTGTATTAATAAATTTTTTCTAAAGAGCTATATTCAATGAGAAGTTCAATATGTATTTAAGAGAACTGGATCCAAATTCAGAATTACAAATCCTTCAAAAAAACAAATTGTTTTATGTTCTGTGGT
This sequence comes from Canis lupus familiaris, assembly GCF_011100685.1. Classification (NCBI taxonomy): domain Eukaryota; kingdom Metazoa; phylum Chordata; class Mammalia; order Carnivora; family Canidae; genus Canis; species Canis lupus. The sequence goes on from NC_049224.1 coordinate 60,268,876, forward strand.
ATTTTTGTTTGCTTTTAACTTGAGCCCTCACTGCCAGAAACACAATCTCTGCACATTTTTTAAGGAAACCTGACCACTCCGTTTCTGGGAATATTGGCTGTTGTCTTCTGAGTGACCCCTACAAAATGGCTCATGTTTTCAGCATCTACACACACACACACACACACACACACACACACACACAAAGTCAGTTAATTTTGGCAAGAGCTGCTGGTGATAGAAGTTACAGACTGCAGCCCGAAGGAAGAGAAACAATTCTTGCCGTGATTGTTGAAGCAGTGTGGGTCAGGTCAGGCACTGGCCACACACAGCCCTCCTGCTCCTCACACCTGAGAAAGGCCGTGTGTGGCTCACTTCAGAGACTGTCAGCTGTTACAGTAAAGCCACACTTCACAATACCAGAAGCCTGGGTAATAAGTTTGGGACCACATGGATAACAGCAGTTCATATTAACAAAGACTTGGCACCTGTTTTATAAGTTCATGGTAGAAAGCTGTTCTAGAGCTTTTACAGAAGGAATTCTACTAATAAACCACTGATAGTACAAGTGTTTAATTCTAAAAGTGTATTTGTGTAACTTTTTCTATCTGCCTTTTTGATAATTCTGATCAGCATATTTCCATTGAATAAATGGGAAAGAGTGTGCTGACCCCAAACATCCTGATAAGTTAAAGGCCTTCTGGGAATATATTCTAGATTTCGAGACCCTTCATTCACTCCCTGTCGCTCCAGCATGCTGTCGTCAAGATAAATAAGGGCTGTTCCTCTTATAACAGTAGTTCTTTAATTTAGAAAAAAAAAAAGCTACTTCAATCATAAAGATGTGGACTTGACAAGATGAAATAAAAAGCCATGATGACAGTGTTGACTTATTTTACAGAAAACTATCATTTGCAAGTTTTAAATCATTTGGAAAAAATAGAACAAAGTTAGAAGATATAGGCTAGCTGATTTCAAGACTCTCTGTAAAGCTGCAGCAATCAAGACAATGTGGCCTTGACACGACCATGTAAAAGGAGACTAACGAAGTAGACAGGAGCCCAGAGATGGACCCACACGTACACAATCAATGGACTTCCAATCAAGGCAATTCAGGTCATCAAGGCGACCAGACCAATTGACTACTTATTTGGCAGAAAATGAATTTTGACCCCTACATTCCATCCTATACACAAAACCAATATGTACGAATCAGAGACCTGTCCATAAAGACAGAGCCATAAAAAATCTGGAAGAAGACACAGGTGCTATCTTGGTGGCTTGGGATTTGCTAAGATTTTATGGATAGAAGGCAAAAAACACTGACTATAAAAGACTGATGTAATGGATTTCAGAATTCACAATTTCTGCTCATCAAAAGGCACTGTGAAGGAAGATACTTCATCCGTGGATTAATCAGTGTCATTCTTTGAGGCAAGAAACACTGCAATAAACAGGGATTTTTCATATTTTTGAAAGGGTTTCAACTATAAGTAAGGTGTATTGCCACTTAAACTCCATGTGCAACCAATAACATAGCTTCAAAATAAACCAAGAACTGACAGAAATAGGAAGATAAATAGATAAATCCATAATTAAAGAGATAATGGCTACATCTCTCCCTTTGATCTGCTGACAAAACAAATGAATTAGTAGAAGACCTGAAGATGACAGTTAATAACTGTGATCTGACAAATCTACATAGACCTGTGCACCCAGCAAAAAAAAAATGCATGTCCCTCAGTGTAGACATGGAGCATTTACCAATCCTGACTACATGTTGAGCAACAAGTCTACAAATCTCTATGATGTGAAATCATATCAAGTTCTTACTATGGTGAATTTAAACCAGAAACTAAAAGCAAATAGATGATTTTTAAAGACCTGAATATTTGGAAAGTAAGCAGTATATCCCTGAATGAACCATTAGTCGAAAAAGGAATCACAACAGATACTAGAATATATTTTGAACTGAATGACAATAAAAACACAAATGTCAGAACTTACAGGACATGGCTAAGACTGTGCTTGCAGGGCAATGGATAGCTTTGAATGAATGCATATATATAAGAAAAGGGCTAAGAATCAATTATCTAAACATAAACTTCAAGAAGTTGGCAAATTACAAATGAAGCCAAAAGAAAATAGAAGTAAAGAACTGAAAATCGAACATGATATACTCCAGAGAAAAACCAAGAGCCAAAATTTTGCTTTTTGAGAGAACTAGCACAGTGGGTATTCGTCTGGCAGGACCACTGAAGGAGGAACAGGTGTCTCCATTCTGGGTACTGTATAGACAGGCACCCAAGACTGTCACTCTTCCCTTGATAGGTCAAATGAGATGGATGCATTTAAAAAATCAGAGCAGTTTTTCACTCATCAGTGGATGAGAATGCAAGGAAGCCTGGACATTAAGTCCTCATAAGGGAAGAGCCCTTTGAAGGAAAGACGTGACCATGCCACCTCCTGGGTGGCAGGGTGGCAGGAGGCAGAGGGGCCCACTGCAGGGGGCAGGAAGAAACCAGCCTCATCCTGGGGGCCTACAAGGACCAGTGTAATGGTTGAAGCTTCAAGGGGTCCCAGGGACACCATGAGCCTATGCCCACCCACCAACCCCTTCCCCGGCGGGTGTGTGGAAACACCATGAGGGCTGTGCCCAAGCTCAAGGGTGTCCTCCTGGGGGCACATTGGGGGCATCCGTGTGGTCCTGGGCAAAGGAGGGTGGATGTGGACACCCCTACCTCTGGCCCCTAATGCATCTCACCATCATCTTGATTTTCAAACTGTTTTCAGTCGGAGCTTGTGAGTTTATTGAGACCTAGAAGCGGTAGCATAGTGATAACAAGAACAAAGCAACAACAGTGAAGCAGCTTAACACTTAAATAGGTGCTCACTACATGCTAGGTACTCTTCTAAATGTCTCCATCTCAACTTATTCTTTTATGCTCACAACACGTCAGAAAGGCAGCCACCATTATGAGCCTCCCTCCCATTGCAGAGTAGAAAACCAAGGCACAGACAAGCAAAGTAGCACATTCAAGACCATAAGAAGCGAAATGCAGATTAAACTAGAGGGAGATCCACCCTTCCCCACCACACTAGCAAACTCCCCAAAGCTTGCTGACGTACGAGGGCAAGGCTGTGGGGGAAAGGCATTCTGACACGTTGCTGGTGGGAGGCTGTGTATCAAAATTATGAGTGCCTACAACCTTCATGCAAGCCAACAGCCCCTCTGGGAAGTCAGGCCACACACTAGCAAGAGTGAGAGATAATATATGCATGGGGTTGATTATTACAGAGTTGTCTGAAAATAACCCAATGCCCAGGAATAAGAGAATATTTTTTAAATTATGGTCTGTTTGAACAATGAAATGGTACATACTGTAAAAGAGCAAAAGGAAAGACTCCAGTCTCTAAATTGGAAACACTTTGTTTAAGTGTAAAAAGCAAAAGGCAGAACACCACAGCTTGCCTATGGGGGTGGGAATTAAAATCTGCATTTCTACTTGCCTGCATGTGGATATGGAGAGAGACTCTCGGAAGGGACACATACAAAATGATTGCTCTCATACATCGCTGGCAGATGTATAATTGCAAAAGCAAACCTGGGAAACCATTTGTCAAGATCTAGTAATGCTGAAAATGTGTGCATACAAAAGTCAGCCATGCCAGCATCGGTATCCATCCCAGAGAAGCCAAAGGACATGCACAAGAATGCTCACCAAAGCACGCCAGGATGGTGATGGGGTGCATAAACTGCACACCCACTGACCCCTGAGCAGACATCAAAGGGTAAGTAGAAAACGCAAGCTGCAGGATCTGTGCACTCTGAAGCCATGTACGTGGACATTTTTAAACATAAAAATAAATCACTTCTGATTTATAAGTACATATGTGAGTGAAAAAAGTATTTTTTAAAGCATACCTTGGTGATAATATTCAGGATAGAAGTTACCTTTGAGGAAGAAGAGAAAATTAGTAGGGGAGGCATATTCCAGGTCTAGCTGTAGCATCTGAGGTCTTGAACAGGAAGATACAAGGTAAAAGGAAAAGGAAAAGATTCTTAGAACCCTCATGAATCTGAGTCACTGGGAGTCTATGTTTATCAAGTTTCTAGGCGATACCGATAAGACAGCCAACCTACTAACAGGACTGAGAAAATACTACACTGGACCCTCTCCAGTCTCTGATGGTTTTAAAGAAAGAAAACTCTCCGACTGATTGAAATTAGTTTCATCTCTGTCATTTCTAACCAAGACTCCTTAGCTTCTCACACTGACACATGTAACTGAAGAAAAGCACAAACATTTAACAGAGAAATTAATCAATTTAAACTCTTCAGGAGAAGGCAACTTACCACGTATTCTTTGCTTCCCTTTCTGGAAATACCAGCAAATGCTAAAAAAAGCCTTGCAATCAGGCTTCCATTGACAAATAGAGTCATCACCATATAATTAGCTAAGCGCCTGTGATGTGCATCTCACATCTGGCAAAACAGGATGTAAAATTATTTCACTCCATCAGTGCCTAACATCTCAGAGATGTTTTCTTGCTATGTGCCTACCTGTAAGCTGCAGTGGCAGCTCAGTGCTAGGTCTCAGGGGACAGGAGAAGGCCAAGATGCTCCCAACAGCTTTGTATAGAGTGAGTCGTGAGGAAGGGATCTATTCAGTGTGATGGGATACCCATCAAATGGTAAGAAGAGGGGAAAGATAAAAGTCGGGGGTTCAGGGTGGCCCTTGCTGGTTTTTCCACTATGGAATAGGGGGACCCAAGGGTACAGAAGGCCTCAGATGGTTAGCCTGGAGTGGAACCAGGCCAAGAAAACAGAATCACAACAGAGGCTCCTCGCTTCCTTCATCCTTTTCCCTCCTTCTTGAAGGGATGGTGCCAGGACCAAGCAGGTTGAAATGGAGGGGAAAGGCCAGAGTGCTAGGTGGCCCAGCACAGGGAGGTGGAAGGCAAAGGGGAAAAATCCAAGGTCAGCTCCTGGCTCTGTCCCTCACTGGTCACTGTGTCTACAGCCCACCGGAGACGCAGCCTCTCGCCTATACAAGGAAGCTGCTCACAAGAACCTTCCTCAGGCAGCCATTCTATGCACTAAGGCATAACCATGGTGGAAAAGCATTTTGCAAACTTTAAGGGGCTTTAAAGTTATTGCTAACAGAAGTGGTTGATGCATACCATATCCACGTTGGTGGAAGGCCAAGCACACCAAGCTGAGCAGAAAGTCCTGGTCACAGGACTCCCATGAAGAAAACAAAAGCTCTGTTCAGTCTCCCCTGCTGCAGACACAAGGAAAGCCACATGCTTGGTCTGACTGGCTGACAGAGGTGAACACGGTATACCCTCCTCGAGGAGAAGAGGGCAATACAGAGAGCATTTTCATTTGCCTTCATGCTCCAATGGAAGAAAGCATATGCCAAGAATCAAATTATTTCTATGGGGACAGCTAGATACCTGAAAGAAAAGGAATGACATTGGACCCCTATCTCATGCTACATGCCAACATTAAACAAAGTGGGTTACAGACTAAATTTAAGGCCTGACATTATAAAATCATCAGGAGAAAACAAAGGTGTACATCTTTAGGACCTTGGAATAAACAGAGGTTTCTCAGACATGGCATGAAAGTGATAATAAGGAACAAAGTACTGACACATTTTATAGCACAAGTGACCCTGGAAAATATTATGCCAAATGAAAGCAGCTCGTCATAGAAGGACACGGCATGACATGAAATGTTGAACACAGGCAAATCTATAGGAACAGAAAACAAATTAGTGTTTGCCTGAGGCTGGGGATGGGAGCAACGGCTGCTCACGTGGGGAGTATGGCATTTCTCTTTGAGGAGATGAAAATGCTCTGAAAGTAGATTATGATGAAGAGACCAACAGCCACTCCATCATACTTTATAAGGGTGAATTGTATGGTATGTGAATTATACTTCAAGAAAGCTGTTCTAAAAAAATTATTGAATTAATTTTTTCCCCACATAGAACACCCGATAACCTGGCATGCAGGAAGACAAAATGTTGAGAACAATTTTGCACAGCAACAAATGACCCAGCCAGGTCTACATGCTACCCGCTAAGCCCCTGTCCAACAACTAAGCCTATTACTTGCTTGTTATGAAAATAAATGGCAAACATTTCTGCAGGAAATTTAAAACTGTAAAAACTGGTGTTCCCAGGTTGAAAAAGAAACAACTAGAAATACTAGAAGTCCATAACCAACAATCAGAACCCAGTCAATGAGGACAAATTCAACAACAGATCTGGCATAGCTAGAAAGAGAAGAATGAGCCAGAAAGAAACAAGAAGACATTAACCGGACTAAGGAGAAAAAAAAAAAAAAAGATACTAAGACAAAGAGATGATAACTAGAATGCAGTGAAAACGTCTAACATATATTTAAACATAGTCGGAGGAAAAGGAATGAGACAAAGGTATATATATATTTTAAAGATTTTATTTATTTATTCATGAGAGACGCATAGAGAGAGAGACAGAGACCAGGCAGAGGGAGAAGCAGGCTCCATGCAGGGAGCCCGATGTGGGACTCGATCCCAGGTCTCCAGGATCACGCCCTGGGCTAAAGGCGGCACTAAACTGCTGAGCTACCCGGGCTGCCAAAGGTATATTTTTAAGAGAAATGGCTGAAAATATTTTTTCTAGAACTTAGAAAGATGATAATCCACAGATTTAGAATTCCAGGGAAGTCCAAGCAGAATAAATAGAAAAGAATCCACATTCAGGCATGAAAAAGAAGAAAAAAAAAGAAAAGAAAAGAAAAGAAAAGAGAAAAGAAAAGAAAAGAAAAAAGAAAAAAGAAAAAAGAAAAGAAAGGAAGGAAGGAAGGAAGAAAATCAAAGGAAAAGAAAAAGTTGTCAAATAGCCTGCGACTTCCAGGCAGATTGCCTTTTGAAGGCCAGGGTTAGAGTAATTAGCTGCAAAGTCATCGGAACACCCTACTATCAAAGATAAAACTGCTTGGGTTATGGGCATCTGGGTGGCTCAGCCAGTTAAGCATCTGCCATGATCTCAGGGTCCTGGAATCAAGGCCTGCATCCGGCTCCTGCTCAACGGGGAGTCAGCTTTTCCCTCCCTCTCTGCCCCTCCCCCTGCTTGGGTGCATGTGCAATCTCTGTCAAATAAATAAATAAAATCTGTAAAAAATAAAAAAATAGAATGCTTAAGAAAAAAACCCTACTCAGGTTAATCCATTTTTGCCTCTGCCTGAGAAATACACGCACTGAAATAAAAACAGGTGTAAGAAAGGCCTGGCCATGAAAAAGGCTCCGAGGCCCAGTGAGTGCCTCACCTTCAGCCACTGCTCAGCCTGCTCCTTGCTCTGAACGGCGAGGACCAGTGGGTCTGTGCCCTGCTGGGTGATTTTCAGCTCGTGTTTCTTCTTCTTACTGTCCTTCGGTGTGTACGTCACGTTGCAGCCCTGCAGCGGCAGTTCCATCTGAGGCTGTTGGTCCTTGGAACTTTTGTAGCACTGCATTGAACACAAGAAACCAGAGTTACGGTGAAAGGAGTTCCAGGAGAGACACGGATATGACGCTGGCAGAGGGATGAAGAGGCCTCCAGGGTCACCTTGAGCAGTGGAGCAGCTCAGGGGCTGGAGTGTGGGTATGTAGGCACACACATGAAGCCCACAGGCCCGTTTCATGTGACATGTCACCCTCATGTACGTGAAAATACACCTACTCTTTAATTCAGTAGAGTCTGCCAAGGAGCGTGAATGATGAGCCTTGGTGGGAGAGAGAAACCCTCTCCTCTGATGGGGACCATGCCCCAGTGCAGCTTCCCCTATAAGTCTCATGAACATGATATATTAGATTTGCCGAAAAGCATGGCCCTAATGTGTGCAGACAACAATTTGGATCTTTATTCTACAACCTATGTCATTTGGTATCTTCCGGCCTCATCTCCATCACCTTTCTGAAAGACAGGTGAGGGAGTTCGACAGTATACACAGCAACACATCCTATGCAGCATGTCTGCAAAGGTTTGCTTTCTAGTTGAGTACAGAATCCGAAGTTCTCCCTGCTCCATTTGCACAGCAGACGTCCACTCTAAAGAATTCAGTGCTGTGGCAAACACTCAGATTTAGTTCACGTGACCTTCGTCTGGATCTGTGAAACCTAGAATCAAATCTTGTCCAAAGGTTTCCCTGCTCCCCTTGGGTCTAGTCGTATTACTTAGAACCAAAAGCACCCGTATTCATGGAAATGGACGGTCTGAGGATGCAGACATCTGGGTTCTGGCCCTGCTATTCATTTAATCTGGCACCTGGGAAGCCACTCAAGCTTTCTGAGCCTGCTTTCTCATTTGTAAAATGAACTACTGCTGTGATCTTCGTGATTTTATTGACTCACAGTAAATGATTAGTTACAATAATACCTGCTACCAATACCAAGTAGAGTGTCAACATCATGTGTGGTATTTCATACTTTCACTTGATTGCCATAGTTGTCCATTTTGCAGATTAGGAAATTGAGGCTCACTCGGTTAAATGGTTTGACCAAAGTCAGACACATGAAAAGTGGTAGAACCCAGCCCCAAATGCTGTGAGCGCACAGCCGGCTCTCTCCACTGGGCGCCAGGTACTGGAGAGGGAGGGAAGGAAGAGACACCTGTTTTTTCAGAAGTGACTTCCAGAGTTCTCTCCTATCCTACAGTTCCAAAACCTTGGCTCCTGAGTGCCACAGGTATAGAACATACCCACATTTTACAAAAACCCAATTGACAGTTGCCCTGTCTGAAATAAAAGAAAAAAAAAATACACCAAAACCAACTAACCCCAGATTGGTATGAATGCTCACTGTTTGGGAGTTTCATATTCTCAGTAAGTGCAAAAAAAAAAAAAAAAAAAAAAAAACAGTGAAAAGGAAACTAATGGTACAGTGGACAGAGTTAGACAGGAAATGCCTCTAAAAGGGAATGTCACCAGCCCTATGTCAAAGTGCAGCCTGGGCATCCTTGAAGTCAGACTCCCAGGGGAGCGGACTCTCAGCAGAGGGCAGCATGCACCCTGAGAGCCAGGCCTGCGGGATGGAGGGGCAGGAAGAAGGCAAGCCACCAGCCTCAGAAGAGCCTGGGGATCTCTGGAGCTGGAAGCCACCAACAGGATTGTCCTGATGCAGACCCCAGGAGAGGGAGCATGACCTGAGCGAGCTGTCCTGATGGGGTTCTGGTACATCACGGGGTCCACCACAGGGCCGCCTGGCCTGGAAGGGCACAGACACCAGAAGCTTATGCAGAAACCCACGGATGGTGCTACCCATGGGAAGACAGGCAGTAAACATTTAGGGAAGAGCCTGGCTTTTGGTTTTCCATTTGCAATTTTTTGTGTTGTTCAAACTTGGAAAGCACTCGTTTTACCACTGTTAATTTTTTTTTTCAGTGTCAGCAGGGGTCATCTGGGTAGTTGGATCATAGGACGTTTTTGAAAGGAAAAAGCTTCATAATAAAAATAACTAACTTTGATTCTGCATTTTGCCAGAGACAGTGTTTTCACAGGGTTTTCTATTAATTTCTTCTGAAATGTTCACAACTACTCTGAATGGTAGGTGTTTTCATCCTGGTTTTGAAGACAGAAATCCCAGAAATCCGGAAGGAGATGAAAGGAATGAGAGGGGAGGAGGAGGGAGGGGAGGGTGTGGAGGAGGAGGACTGTTGGGAGAGGACGCTGACCCCATGACACCACCATACACCCACAGGCTTCCTGCTCCCTTTCCAGAGCTCCTCCTATACCTGAGAGTCCACTGAGGTTGTTACAGCATTTACACAACACATCCACATCTTGCAGCCATTACATCAGACTGTAAATAAGGACCACATTAATCCTTTTCATCTTTTTTTTTTCATTCTTTACTTTAAAATTCCCTAATGGCATCATATTTGGCATATTCTAAATTTGGGAGAAATTCAGGCCACACATGTGGAAAAAATATGTATTCTCACTGTTTAAAAAATTTTTTTTGAAAGTCATTAAAAATATACAATGTCCTAAGACTCTAGTAAAAGAACATTCCCATAATTCACAGATGAAACTATAGAGAATAAGGTTACCCGCTCCACTGAAGAGGGATATACAGAATCATAAATTCTCCTGTGTTGTTTTAAAAATATAATCCTGTGATTTTTTTCCCCCAAAGTTAGTTTGAAGGAAAAACAAAAGGCAGAAACTCTGATAATCAACCAGGGTTTCCAAAGCTGGAAGGACAGGAGAAGGAGGAAGGAGGGAGGAGGGAGTGGGAATGTCACAGGCACTCAAGGGCTCAGACTTCCTAATGGGGGTCCCTGTGGGAAGGACAACACAGCAGGAGGCCCACGTGTCCCTGCACCCTGCTTCCCTGCTACTTAATCCATCTTCCTATTCAGCTTCTAGGATCAAACAAAAAAAGAATCTGCCTTCAGCTTTCCAAAAGAATTTCCTTTCCTGGACACTCTCCTCTCAAACCCCGCCTGGCCTGCTCAGCCCACTCGATGACCTGGCTTTGAGGAATTCACTGACTCATTACCAATGAGAAAATCCATCTTGCTGACTTCTGGCGAGTGAAAGCCTGTGCCTTTCCAGCGGTACACACCCGCAGACACTGGCCCGGGATGGGAAGGACTCTGCCCGCTGGTTGCTGCAGGGACCAGCGGCAAAGGCATCAAAGTCTCGGTGGTGACCGCCCTGACAGCAAGGAGCTCCCTGTAAGGTGGCACTGAGGCCAGGCGCCCCCCCTGCCACTTCCTGCCACCCAATGCTAGCATTGCCTGAGTATCGACCCCATCCAGGGAGACTGCCAGCAGAGCCCACCCACTACACAAGCACAACCCATCCGCGTCATGTTACCAGCAGTTTGGTGTCTTTGACGACACAAAGAAGCTTGCTCCACTGCCCGAAGCGCTTCTTCCTCAGTAGGAAGGCACAGATTTTGGCATCCTTCACCAGGTCCATGGAGGCCTCCTCAGACGGCCACTGGTGCCGTGTCTTCTTGCCCTTTCCATCCTCTTCCTCCTCATCATAAGACTCATAAGAGCTACTCATTGCATCTGAGTCATAATCTGTCAAAAGTAAGGAAAGAAGTAAAGATTGAGGGCCTGTCTACAAACACCTTATCTGGAATCCTACCTGTGGGCTCAAGAGTATGACTGTGGTACCAGGAAATGAGAAGGGGCCTTCCATGTGGTGGGGTAAAGGTAATCAGTAAAGACTGGGAAAAAATAACCAAGGTAGGCAGTGGAAAGTAATGATGAGATTTAAACTGAAATGCCTTAGAGTCTTCATCTATGAAAACCAGTCCTATGCTGTTCGGTGAGGACTTGGCTGTCTGCAGACCCACGGTGTTGGATCCTGGGCACACCGCCACTGGTGAGTGGACCCAGCCAACAGGCTACCACCCACAGGGTGCAGCTCTCCCACAACACACCAATAGGTCAAGATCTTCTCGGGTCTGCAAAGTCCTGCCTGCGTGCATTGCCACACACCCACCCTTGCTCCCATTCCACACCCAGCCCCAAGCCCTCCTTCTTCAGGCTTCCAGAGACCTTTACACCTATCCTTCTCATTCTATGAGGCAGGAACAGTTCATATCAGATCATCTCCAGTTTCCTGAATGCAGCACATTCTCTCATTGCTGGGGCTCTACACGCACGGCTTCCTGCTCTCACACAGGCTTCCTGCTCATCCTACCCAATCTCCTGCCTTTGCCTGAATATGTCTCTTGCCTCTCAGGGTTTAATTTCTGGGTACCCTGCATTAAAAGTCAGTAAGTCCATATGCATATTTTGAGTACTTTTTTAGTAAATATGTTTCACAATAAAACAGTTTTTAAAAGCTTAGTATGGCTAGGATGTAGCTGACATGGTAGGAAGTGTCGGAGCAAACCACTGACAGGTGGCAGGAGCCCAGGCCGCTTGGAGACCCGGTGTAATCTGAGGTCTCATATGGGCAATGTGCAAACTCAGACTTTCATTTTAGGAAGGTTATTCTCACAATAGTTGGAAGGATCATGAATCCCTCAGTTCTTAGCTCATTTTCTAGAACATCGAATCCAACAAACATTTAGTGAACAAATGAGCAAAAGGATTAATGAACAGTTGTAAATGGGAGAAATACATCTGATTTCACTCATTCAGCACGCTTATTGAGGGCTTACTATGCGTCAGGCAATCTTTTTCATACTTACACAGTTGGACCTTGAACACACGTTTGAACCACATGGGTCCACTTATAAGTGGATTTTTTTTTTTCAATTAATACAGGACAGTATTTAACTGCCTTAACATTTTCATTTCTCTAGCTTTTTTTATGGTTAAGACTATAGTACGTGATGCATAAGACATATAAAATGTGTAAATGGATGCTCTGTGTCATGGGTAAGGCTTCCTGTCAACAGTAGGCTATTAGTGCCTACAATTTTGCAAAGTGACACATGGATTTTCGATTGTGCAGGGGCTCAGTGGCCCTGACCCCCGCAGCGTTCAAGGACCAGCCATACTTCTACATAAAGGTGCCATATAGACCCATGACAAAACCAGGTGGGCTTCACCTTCACAAGGGATTTTCACACCCATGCTCTCTGGGGTCAGAGATAAGCGCATGTCAGTATGGTGGCCCTCCCTTATCCATGGTTCCACTTCCTGCTGTTTTAGTTCCTTGTGGTCAACGGGTGTCCAGAAGCAGGTGATCTTCCTCCTAACATAACATCAGAAGGTCGCAGTAGCCTCACATTGCGTCACATGCCCACATCACTCCCCTCTCACATCTCATCACGTGGGCACTTTATCATCTCACATCATTATAGGAAGGATGCATACAGGATAGTAAGATCCTTTGAGAGAGTGTGACCACCAGTGCATCCCTCAACTGCTCCACTTTTATTACCGTGTACCATCCCACTTGTTCTATTGTGTCAATCTCCTGTGCCTAATTCATAAACTACACTTTGTCACATATGTGTGAATAGGGTACTATGCACAGCTTCTGGCATCCACTGGGTGTCCTAGAATGTCTCCCCTGAGGAGGAGGAAGAGGAGGAGGAGTGAGCCCCTGGCACATCCTGGCGCCTGTGTAGACATCTACACTTCTTATAGAACAAGAAGGCAGATCAAAGAGCCAGCAAAGGCCTGCGTAGATCTGTGTGTTTACAGGATGTTGCTGGTTAGGAAACACTCTTCACACCAGACACCAGTCTCATAGGCAGTTATGGCAAAACTGAAGAACACTCCAGTAAATAATGACCTTCAACTATAAAATGTTAAAATGTGTATTTTAGACATATACCCATCTCCCACAAAATCACAACTGGCATTTCAAGCAATTGCCCTTAAGGAGGGAGAGAATGAGGAGAGAGGGCAACCAGGAAACTGAAAATGCAAGCCTGAACCCCAACCCCAACAAGATCTGTATGACAGCACCACTGACCCAGGCCGGCTAGAACCAGCTCCCCAGAATCCCATGGTCCATATGGTGTGGGTGAGGTTAGCACTAGGGAGTGCCGTTGAGGAGATGGGACAGCAGAAAGGAACGGCAGCCCCTACACCCTGAAGGTTGGTGGAGGGCACCAGGTTCTCCTGGGGCTCAGGCATGTGTTGTGGGTGCATCCTTTGCCCTGCTGCTGGGCCCCCAAGTTGGGTGGTGCAGATCCTCCATAAGTATCAGCACCACAGCCAAGAGGACCAGCATCTTTGGTGTTGCCTAGCGGGTGGGGGGTCATGGATCCCCATGGTCATGGGGTGCAGTTTGCCCTTGTGGATTTCAGAGTCCCTGAGCTCCACCACTTCAAGCCCGGCTGCTCTTGGGGACTGCTGAGCCACCCACAGGTGCAGTTCCCATGGCCTCCAATAGCTGCCATGATTGTGTGAAGTCCAGCCCCCAGAAAGAAGCTTCTGTTCCATGTCACAGTGGCTCTGCTTCTCTGATCACACCCTGTTCTAGATGGTAACAGAAGCCTGATGGCAGGCAGGCTCCTCTAGGTGAAGCTCAGTGCAGACCTTCAGGATTTCAGAGCTCAGCTACAGAAAAACTGCTTTTGGCTCTTGGATACTCTAGCAGCATCTAAATGCTTTGTCATGGGCACCTCAGCTGCCCAACGTGGGCTCTCGGTCACCTGTCCCACCACGGAGCATCTGAGCAGGCTGCATCCATTGGGCCCATAAGCCATAAATACCAGGTGCGAGCTAGGAGCTCAGGTACACATGACCCTGTGCCTATTGCTTGGGCTTCTTCTCCTAACACAAACTCCTCAGCATGGCCTAACAGTTTGGTTGGATGGTCAAGACTGGAGAGGAACTGGCCACAAGCAGGGTATGCAGAAGGGACTTGAATGAACCTCCCAGATGGGCTCAGAAAGTGAAGTTCACATACCAGCTGAGCTCTTAGCAAAGCCTCAGCAGATCTTCACAACTGGCTCCCTAAGGTAGCCTGTCACATAGACATCAGGAAGCTTCTTTCCCCCAGATTCTCATCCAAGTGGAATCACGTACATGGCCGTGGTGCAAGGAAGGATCTCCACTCAGCAGAGTTAGTGACTCCTGGACCTTCTGAGTGGTCCTGCCTGCACATGACACTGTCCCTTGGCGTGTCAGCCAGCTACCTAGTAACTGGCTCACTCCCATCACAGGAGGGGTAACAGTGCATTTTCACCGGAAGAGATCACTCCCTGCCACAATGCTCCTGCCAAAAGCACAGTCTTGCAGAATGCTCTATTCACCAGCATGGCACCCCAGCATTGCTTCTGACCAGAGAACTCATGTTACAATGAATGAAGTCCAAGCTATGGGTCTGTGCTCATGAGCTCCACTGGTCTTGCCATGCCCCATCACCTGAAGCAGCTGACCCAACAGACCAGTGGAATTCCTTTGGAATATTCAGTTCCAGGTCTACCTTGATTGGCCACCCCTGGGGAACTCAGGGTGCTAGCTTCCAGAATACCTTTTAGCAGTATATGCTCTGCCTCAGTGGGGCTCTTTCCCCCATGGCCAGGGCTCACAGGTCTGGGAATCCAGGGCTGAGAATGGTAGTGGCTCCTCTCACTAGAACCCCAGGGATCCATTGACAAAATTTCTGCCTCCCTTCCTTGAAATTTTGGCTGTTAGCCCATAGGTCTTAGTTTCTAAGGGCAGAATATTCCCTCCAAAGGATGCAGTAATCACTCTATTAACCTAGAAGGGGAGTGAATAGGCAAAGAGAGGGTTAAGGGCAGTGGCTGTGGTGACCAGTCATGGCCACACTGGGGTGAAAGGGCAGTCCCTGGAGTAGCCCTCATTACTTCCATGCCCCAGGAGTGAACCATCCAAAGCAGCCAGACCTTTCAGGAAGGAAAGATGAGTCATTTTATTGAGTGATCGACCAAGGTGCTTGCCGGAGACAATGGGAACATGAAGGAAGTTATAAATATACATTATGACCATTGACCAATTGTAGAAATGAGGACGGGACTAGTTACGCATGAGTCTTTGTTCTGACTCTAATATCTGTGTACAAGTTCTCCTCTTCCCCTCCCTTTCCCTCCCGTCCAACAGCAGCTGGCCGTGGATCTCAACATTCAAGCTACAGGCTCTCCAAGGGGGGAGTATGACCCTGCTGGAAGAGAACAGGTGTCACCCCAAAGTCAGTAAAGGGACTTTCTATCCCCTTGGGCAGTTAGGAAATTTTCCATGATACAGGAGATAGTTGAATTATGCTAACCTGAACCGTGATTCTGCTCTTGTCTTTACTTGGAAATTCAATGTGCTTAAAAGAGATGTGCTTGGACGCCAAATGGACACGGGAGAAATGGTGGTGGCTTTACACCATACCAACTTGGCACAGTTGGAATGACATTTCCCCAGATTCCCTTCCTCGGATGGTTCTGGGTCAGGGCTGGCCACAGGAGAGATTTGTGAGCAGTCTATAAGGCAGGAGGGGAGCCACCACCAGTACACGCTAAGGGTTGGCTCAAGTGTCAGGTGCCACTGCAAGCTCACACTTGCTGTCACAGGCTGGCCAGCTCTCTGCTGAATCCACAGATCCTGAATCTCCTGCAGGCCCTCTCCCTCATCTTCTGAGGCCCAGCCAGGCATGTGCCACTCTGCAGAGGTGCCTTCCAGCCTGTCCTGCAACACACGCTACTCCATTGTTTCCATGGCTGCATCAGGTCCTCCTATTATGGACCCTTTATTCCTCTGCTGGAACTACACCTGAGAATGGGTTCAACAGAGCTGTCTCCACATCCCTAAGTAACCCACCTGGACAGCAGCTCCCTGCATCATTCCTCAGGAGGCGAGGGGAGGAGGAGACAGAAGGGGGGCCCTTGCCACCAGCTGCCCACCCCAGACACCTGGTTAAGGGAGCCTCGGCGGGCTGTCCCCACTGACTTACTGTCCCGAGCCTGTGTCCTTCTGTTACACTGTCTTCTGGATTTGGTTTGACAAAAGCTGCGCGCCCCTTGGCAACTAAGGGATGGCTTCTCTGAACAACAGGACAGGACATGTCACTGAGGTGGGACTTCTCAGACTGCAATTGTTCTTGGTTTCTAGCCTTGCAACTATGTTGGTGGGAGGGGAAGGATGGTAGGAGCAGGCTAGAGCCAGTTATTCCCAGCAGTGGGAAATACCTTCCTGGAAAAGCTTGTTTTCCTGGACTCCCTGCTGTGAGAAGCAAAGGAAGCCAGTGAGGTTCTGAATGACACCGAGCCACTTCAGGTTTTGTGTTTTCTGATGAATCAACTGACTTCTGAAATGGTGGACACTTTAGAAATTACATGAGCGCATTGTCCACGGATGGTTTTTAAATAACAGAGAAGAAAACATTTGACTTAGAGACCTCAGAACCCAGCACATCCTAACCCCCATACCAGAACCATCCCTTTCCCTCTCTGAATGTGACTGCTACGAAAACCAGCAAACAGGTCTCCCTGCCCTTGAGGAGCCATCGGTCCTGCTCACTGGGCCCACGTGCAAAAAGCACACGCAGGGAGGCCCTCCGGGAACATGCCAGGGACACTGTGCTGCAGCACCTCCACTTGTCAGCTGCCAGGAAAGACAGAGGCCAGAGACCTCCGGCGATAGGAGGACCGCCGTGGGAGCTGGCGTGCACTGCCATAGAAGACAGATGATGGGCCACCATGTGCCACGAATATTAATGTGCCCAAAGCCTCGTGACTAAAATGAACAAATCCACTCAACTTCCCATTTTATCTTTTATGAGCAAAGCAACGTTCCCTCGACCACGGGGACTTGGATATCCTCCCTCCACTTCATCACGAGACAACAGTTCCCCTGTCTGACACCGAGGGAGGAATGAAGCCAGTGATCGAAAACCAAACTACTGAGGTGTTTGTGAGGGAAGACCAGAGCCGTGACAGGACAACTCTAGCTCGGCAAGAAGGTTCTAGTAGAACTTGTATGAAAATAAGAAGAGACGGGCTGGTTTTGTATCCAGGCTCCTTTGGCCTTCTGGGCATGAGGAAGCAGACTCAGGCCACACCCCAGGCACGGGGTGCTACAAACACACGCCATGCACCTCTCCACCTTATGACCTAAGGGGAAACATTTCACCGAGACCTGTGACCACTCAGCCACAAGGTCTACCTGACATGAGTCAGAGAAAGACAACCATCCAAATTTCCACAAGCACCTCTAAGGCACCGCAGGCTTTCAGAGTCCTTTCTGTATCAGCCCCCTATGTCCCCGGTATCTTGTACCACCCGGCTCCCCTCCATACCCAGAGAGCCGGCCACACTCTTCACAGTCCCCCACATCAAGAGGATGGCAGGCAGATGCAATACTCACTTGACGTGATGTATTCCGGAGCTTTCCCAGGGCTCAGTGGTACAGCTTCCTCGTAGTAACCTTCCGGGAGAGAGGATGTTGGTAGCGGTGGCGGCCCACTGTCAGGTGGCTAAGGAGAAGAAGGAAGAAACACCACAGATATCAGAACCATGACTAGAAAGTCTACCGTATGGACTAGCAGGTGTTGACCGGAATTATCCATTTTCCTTTGTAAAGTCCATGGCAAAAGAGAACAGTGACCCACAAAGAGGTTCTGGGTTCATTCAGTTCCTGACTGGTCTCTACTGCTTCCCTGCCCATGTCCACTCCCAGCCCGGGGCCTGGCCACACGTCACTCAGCCCACACTGGCTCACCTGTAGCCAGCAGCTGTGAGTGCCCTGGCACACCCTTCTTCTGGGGCAGGGGCTAGCTTATAGCCCTCTCTTGGACCCTCCCCAGGGCAGAGGTGGAGGTCTGTCCCCCCAGCGCTGGCCCTCCCACACCCCCCAGGACCCATACCACTGCACGGGGGCCCGGGGGCATGGCAACTGTCCAGATTCACTGGTGCTCATCACCATGTTGCACCAGGTGAGCAGTGGCTACGTAAAGGAACGAGGCTTGCCCATGATCGCACCATCTTCCCAACACGGGCCAGGGAAACTTTTCAAAAATTATAAAAGGAAATCCCCTCTGAGCTACTCTCTAAAAGAAACTTCTCTTGAGAAGGACAATCTGCTTGTGGCAAAAACCAATCACATTACAGTGTCCTCTCAGACACTCGGACCGAGGCACTGGGATTTTGAAGCTTGAGGACACAGAAGAGTTGTCAGGACCGTCCAAACATCAAGCCCCAGCTGAAGCCCTCCTCTCCTCGCACATGTTCCTGATGACCCGTGCACACCGACCTCTCCTCCTCCCATGAACACCTAGGAGCTTGATGCTTCTATCACTCACTGGCCCTCACATCAACTGCAAGGTGAGAAGGGATGGACAGGGAAAGCCAGCATACCTGCTACCTGCCTGGCACTATCCTGGCACTTCTGTCTCAGGATTACTTGGTAATCCTTCATAGTAGACTACCTTTCCTTACACGTCACGGACACAGAAAGTGAGTCTCCAGGTCTCTAACAACCTCCTCAAAACCAGGGGCTGGTAAATAACAGAGCTGGCTTCTCTAACACCGGGTCAGTCTACTAAACACCCTTTTATATTCATATTCACTTTCTTCCTTTTGTAACCAGCTCACATAACCTACATTCTATAAACAAATTGGAAAGACATCACTGAGAAAAGAATAGAACAGCAACCCCAAACTGAAGATCTACCAAGTTAAGTTTCCAAGCAGAACACTGTTCCAAGGAAATAAGGGTTTATACCCATATAAACTCTCTAGAAAGTGAAACAACTCAGCTCTGAATCCAAGAAGCCCTTTGTGAATGACTAATCACCCTGTGTGCATCCAGCCTGCTCCTTCCTCCTGCCAGATGAAGGGTCATTTATTTACACAATTTCTCCATCTACTGGAACCTAGTTATCTCCGCTCCACCCCTAGGCCTGTGCCCTGGACTAAATAACCCCTGACCCCTCGCACGCCTCGCTGCCTTCTCGACTGTCGTCATTCTGTGGTCGTACCCTGGATGGTACCCAACTCCTTCATATCCTCCCGAAGAGGCAGTGCTTAAAGCAGAACCTGATACACTGTGCTCAGCCCCAGGCAAGGTCTGAACAGGAGCCCATGCCCGGGTTAAAATCTCTGCTTGTTGCTTTTGGAAAAGAGCTGCCCGATTCACTGAGTGTCTTTATTCATGAAACAGAGAGTGTTTCAACTTCCCCTTGGTATGTCGAAACAGTCAAATTATTCATGTCCTGGGAAAGCATTACGAATAGCTGAATCAGACAAATGTTTGTGAAACAGCACACACTCCCCTTCCTTGGGCTACAAGAAATGCAAAGGTGCACAGGGTGAAGAGCTTGCTCCCAAGCTGCTGGGCTTTCCCAGGAGGCTCTCAGACCCTGTGTTTGGCACAGCTTTTCAACGGGTATGCCTTAGATCCTATAATTCTATTTTTGGAAACACAGGCCGAGAGGTCAATGGTCAGGTGAGCAAAAATGTACAAAGACATTTCAATAAATGACTGTTTAGCAAAATCTAAAAACAATGTAAATCTTCACTGAGAGAAGGTGTGCGGACACATTCCTGCACAGTGAAAGAGCAGTGCTTAAGCATTTCAGTCATTTGCATGAAAACCCCCATTAGACACCATTAAGTGAGAGGAAACAGGTTCACTATGAGCCCTTGATAGAAATGTGTTTAGGCTTACATATGTACAAAGACAAGAGGTCATCCACCAAAATGTTAACAAGTGGATGCATATCTCTGGCTTGGCTCTTCTACTTAATATTTATCATTTTTAAAGTGTAAAAATTTATCATTTTTAAAATTAGAAAAAAATTAAACTATTTTTGCTTTGAAGTAATACCCCTCAAAAACTAATTCTTACAGAGGAACACCCTCTGTCTCTAGAAGGGACCACACTCCACTCCCGAATACCATTTCCCTTGAAATTCTGGGTTTCAGATCCTTAGGCAGAAGAATTATGACTTGTGAAGGGCAAGTGGGGGTGAGGCTAAAAAGACGTACCCAAACTGTTAGTACCATTGCTTTCAGAGGAGATGCTTCCTTCTGATACTTCCCCATAGGTAAGAATTTACTGAAATCACCAGTAACAGGAGTTTTTAAAAGCAGAAAAGAGGGAAGGCAGATTTCCAAAAGGGATCATGGAAAACAAGAGAAACCAGAGGAGGGGCAGGAAGCAAGAGTATAGCACAGAGATGACAAAGCTTGATTCCCTGCATGCACTGCATATGGGGCCAGCTCCGACCTGGGACCGAGCGACACCCCCTAACTCTGGGCGCTGATGTCCTCCCTTGTGAATGAGGGTGCCTCTGACATCCATCCCAGGTCTGAGATTCTCGCTCCAGTGTTCTTATCATGTGGCAGGTCAGCAGGCCACAATGCCAGCTTGACCAGTCTCAAGACTTCAGTGAGAGTTGATGTTATCACCTCTGGGCAGGGCAGGAGCCGAGGCATCCCTTCTACCAATGACACTGCACACCAGCGTCGCACCACCCCCACTGGGTTGTGCAACTCTCCCTCAATTCCAGAAGATACCCAGTCTGCGCGCAGAGCCTGACCACCGTCCTGCTCCCATCACCCCTGTTTCCTGAACAGTCTCCCACAAAACACTCCAACCACCACAGCCTCTGAGGAGACTTGAGAAGCAACGTGAGAACCTGTCTTCCCCGAGGAAGGGCTACTGGTGGCTCAGCTGTGCTCTAGAAATAAACGATAGGAACGGCCCAGCACCAGTAACCAGGCAAGGTCAAATGCGTGGAAACATTTCTTCCACAGATGAGGACGTCAGCAGAAGTTACTCTCTAGTTTAGGGACTGTCACCTGCCTTAAGGAAAGCTTCTCCTCCTGGGGTCCATGTCTCACTAAGAGAAGCCCAAGCTTCTAGGAATACAAGCTATGGGCTGCTTGGCCATCATTTAAATCCCATCTTTTTGGAAAGAAAAGCCCATTATTATTTGCCTTTGCCAATTTAAAGGAGAAGCCTGGCCAAGAACTATTTTCCGACTGATAACGATAAATGTTACGTTTATATAATTGTATGGCAGAAACATAACTGTCGTTTATTATTTCAGTGATATAACAACGAAATCTACCACTTACTATTTGTCTGCCACGTATCACTGTTCTGGGATCCTCTATACAGATCTTCTCCTGTCCAGAAATTAACACTGATATGTAGGCATTTTGATTATGATTTTACAAAT
The DNA here is from genome assembly GCF_011100685.1 of Canis lupus familiaris. Classification (NCBI taxonomy): domain Eukaryota; kingdom Metazoa; phylum Chordata; class Mammalia; order Carnivora; family Canidae; genus Canis; species Canis lupus. The sequence goes on from NC_049224.1 coordinate 60,290,452, forward strand.
GAGGGAGCTGAGGCCCAGGAGGTGAGACCCCAAGGGGGCCACACGTGCACAGAGCTAACTGCTGGAGGAGCTGAAAGTTCACCCGAGCAGCCTGGGTACTGATTAGGAGGCTGGGGAATAGTACACACTGCGGTTCTATGTCATGACCGTATCCTACAGCACCTGCTGCTGTCCCTCCCGTCCCTGCTGCTGCGCCTGCTGCTGTGCCTGCTGCTGTGCCTTTTTGCTATGCCTGCTGCACCTTGCTGCTGTGCCTGCTGCTGCACCCCCTACTGCCCCTGCTGTGGGGCTAGTTGCACCTGCTGTGGTGCCTGCTGCTGCATCTACTGTACTTGGTGCTGCACCTGCTGTTGTGCCAGTTGCACCTGCTGCTGTCCCTCCCGCTGCCCCTGCTGCTGCGCCTGCTGCTGTGCCTGCTGCTGTGCCTTTTTGCTATGCCTGCTGCACCCTGCTGCTGTGCCTGCTGCTGCAGCTCCTACTGCCCCTGCTGCCAGGCCAGTTGCACCTGCTGCAGTGCCCATTGTACCTGCCATAGGAAGGAGCCAAACAGCTCGTTGAACCCACTGGTCCAACCACAGTGCATTCATATCATCTATTGCCATTCTCTCCTTCTCATCAGAAAAGCAGACATTCCTCATGCCCTGTGCTCCTCATGGCTCCTTCTCTGTCCCTCCACTGCTCCCCCACCACTTTCCCCTCCTCCCCAGTCCATTACTCAGCCTCTGCACCAGAAACCCCAATAAACTGATAAGAGCCTGGATCTAGCAGAGCAAACTATCAGCCTAGAATCTGGAATCCCTTTCTGACTCGAATTCTGTCTACATGGTGGGCATCCAGACTGTTACAGTGATTAAATTCCATTAAGAATAACAGAATCTGAACTAAGAAAATCAGAGTCCAAGGTCTAGTTCTGTGCCACAAGCAACACAAGTACTTTAGAAGCATGAAGGGCACCCATGCGGGAATCTAAATCTCCTATGAGGCAGGGCATCTGTATGAAGGTGTCCACACTGCTGAGCACACCTGGGGAGTGGGTAACAGAATTTTACAGCCTCAGCTGCAAAAGGGGCTTGATCGTAACAGCATGATTCTGAGTACTTTTCCTAGCAAAATAAAAGTTTTTATCCAAATGACACCCTGTTCTGTTCTGCTCACTATTGAACTTGCATTCCACGTAGCACATGAGCACGCAGCAGGCATCGGACCATGCTGGGAAGCTTCCTCTGGCTTCATGCAGGCAGGCAAAGACTGGAAGCCCCATGGGGCTGGACCGGGTCATCTTCCCAGCCTCCACCAGCAGGAAGGCATCCACAGGGAAGGTCAACAGCCCAATGGGAGTGTAAACAGGATACGTATCTGGAGGGCAGCCACAGATTAAACTTTTAAAAGATGCCACAGGAATTACATATGAGACTCAACTCCTCAGAAAGACAAGTGATTCATGTTCGCTCAAAGGACCACATCAGATTTCACCAGGAAACAAACGGTTTTCTTGTTTTAAATCTTGGACTTTTGTCTCCATTATGCAACTGGAAAAATACTTAATTTTGTCAAATAATCTCAAAGAGCCTCATAATCTCATCTGTCAGATAGAACAAAGTCACTGTGAAAGTGCTTTTAGGAGGCCTAAGTGCAGGCAGCAGGCAAGATGGGGAGAGCTGGGACAGCATGCTTACAGTTCTGGGGACAGAGGGAGGAAGCAGAGTGGGGGCTGGGTGGGGAAGGGAGAGTGTTCATGGGGACAGAGTTTCAGTTGGGGAAGACGGAAAAGTTCTGGCGATGAAGGGTGGGTGTGACCGCACAGCACTCTAAAAGCACTTACTGCCACCCAACTCAACATTTAACAGTGGTTAAAATCATATAGCTTATGTTATGAATATTTTAACCCAATTATAAAAGATCCTTCATGATTATTTGCTGACATAATAAGTGATCACATTTACATAAACTCTGGCCCTAAGATATCAAAGACTTAGTTGCTTTCCCATACCCCATCCAGACACCATATAAAGACACCCTGCTACTAAATTATTGAATAAAAATATTTCTAAATGGCTTGATTGGATAGCATACAAATGTAGAGTCTCAGGAGGGGTCCACCTTGCTCTTTTCTCTCAGCTGTAAAGATCTGAGAGCCCCTGGTCTGGGCTCAGTGCTGTTCTGAGAAGGGGAGAAAAGAGGACGATGGGTGCCATAGGGATCTGGCCCCCTGGGGAATGACTACTCGAGCATGAGCTTGGCCTGCAACAACGTCCAACTGGTGGGATCCGTTTCCAAGGGAGGCAGCCACTTATCACACATGCCCCACACCCTTGCTGCACACGGAATACAGCCGTTGGGTAGCTGCACACTCTCGGTGTGAAACAAAACAAACCTCTTCCCAGACAAGCTTTTTTAAACAAATGCATATCTTGGCCTACTCCAGTCTCCTGTTGGAAAGCAAAGGAGCTCAACCAGACTGTCAAACATGTTGCATACCATGCTTGTGATTTCGAGGATTTAGGAGAAGTTCTGAACACACATGCAACACACAGCCCCACACTCTCACAAGCCCTTGCAAAGCTCTGTTGGCCACGCTAAAGGGTCAGCAGGTCTCATGGGATACCCTCGGCTGTCACCATGTTTACCCCCAGGCCCAAACAGAGAAAAAATGCTCCAATGTTCCCTTTGTGTGGAAGCATCATCAGCGTTACAAGGTTGACTTTTGGAAGTGCTCTCCGGCCTTGTCAAGCCGTCCTCATTTTCCACTGCACAACGCAAGGTACACAAAGAACCTTGAAACAAACACTGTCTCCAACAGGTGAACATTTAGTTTAATTGAAAGAATGTTAGGGCAGCCCGGGTGGCTCAGCAGTTTAGCACCACCTTCAGCCCAGGGCATGGTCCTGGAGACCCGGGATCGAGTCCCACATTGGGCTCCCTGCATGGAGCCTGATTCTCCCTCTGCCTGTGTCTCTGCCTCTCTCTCTCTCTGTGCCTCTCATGAATAAATAAAATCTATTAAAAAAAAAGAATGTTGAAATGAGGCCCTGCTGTTAGATCAGTGAGTGTAATGTCTCAGTTATGCAAGACTAACAAATCTTAGGGATCCCCTGGGGAAGAGGAATGGCAGGGGAAGGTTAGTGGTAGTTGCATGAAACCCCACTGGGCATTAAAAGGGAAGAAGGTCAAAGATAACTCATCCTCTAGAGTCTGAAATACAAATCCATGTGATAAGAGGCAGCCCTCTTTTTATCACATGCCACAGAAGAGATAACAAAGGAAGAGTGGCTCGAATGGAGACTGCCTGGTGAGAGTACCATAAATCTTATACTGAAACACATCCTTCAACCATCCTTAGTGATGTTGATGGTAATTCCCACAGGCCCCTCATGATTGGCCCCTGCGGCATGGCAGTTTCACTGGCAGATCCCTGCCCAAATCCTATTGCCCAGCACACAGAGTTGTGTGCCCAGCTCCAGGCTGCCCATGTCTTCCTTTGTACGTCCTAACCTGTGGCACAGCCACCTGGACATTCCATCTCTGGCCCAGCACACACTAATTTTCCTAAAAGTCAACTTGTCACAAGCCAATTCACCAGCTGCAAAGTGAATATACCGAATATATCGCCTTGCTGATATAATAAATTCACTGAATTATGAATTCACTGAAAACTATCAGAAACTATCAGTTCAGAAAACTATCAGTAGAGCCATCTTAACCAGTTTCTGCTTCCCTGATTTGCTGAAGTGACAGATATTCTTCATGCACTCTGCAAAATGCCCTGACGTATGTCTGTTAAATGTTAAACATTCATAGTCATCGACAGGCTTCCCTCCAGAATGTCCCATACAAAGAGTCCTCTCAACTGAGCTGTGCAGTTGTGGCCAAGGGTCAGCTTGGCTCTGTAAATGTGTATATTTATGACTATAGTTACTTATGTTAATTTGATTAGCTATTACATAAATAAATAATGAGTGCAAAAGGAGAGGTGGTAACTCTGAGATGATTCTCTATAGAAAGCTTCAGTCAAGGGGCGCCTGGCTGGCTCAGTCAGTACAGCATGTGATTCTTCATCTCGGGGTCATGAGTTCAAGCCCCACGTTGAGTGTAAAAATTACTTAAAAATAATTTTTTTTTTTAAGAAAAAAGAGTGGCGCCAGGGTGGCTCAGTCAGTTAAATGTCTGCTTTTAGCTCAGGTCATGATCTTGGGGTCCTGGGTAGAGTTCCGTGTCGAGCTCCCTACTCAGCAGGGAATCTACTTCTCCTTCCCTCTCTGCCCCTCCCCTTGCTCATGCTCTCTCTCTCTCAAATAAATAAATAAAATCTTAAAAAAAGAAAAGAAAGAAAAGAAAAAAAAGAAAAGAAAAAAAGAAAAGAAAAAAGAAAAGAAAAGAAAGAAAAGAAAAAAGAAAAGAAAAGAAAGAAAAGAAAGAAAAGAAAAGAAAAGAAAAGAAAAGAAAAGAAAAGAAAAGAAAAGAAAAGAAAAGAAAGAAAAGAAAAGAAAGAAAGCCTTGGTCAAGACAAACCACAAAGGAAGAAAAGAAAACCATCCAATTGGGGTGGGCATGTCAACTAGGAAAGAACAGCATAGCACTTGAAGCTCCAGGAGGTCCAAGCTCAGGCTGGCTCATGAGTGTCTACATTTTACTCTACTTTAAGGAAACAAAAACTGGAAATCACTAACTGCCACAGGTATAGGTTATGCAGGAAAGACAAGCAGAATTCGGTGCAAAGCCCCATTCTTAAGGAACACAGCTACTAGCCCCACATCAAAATCCCAGGGGCTTCAGGGACAGAAAAGCTCCTTGGATACCCATGTGTTAGGCACACCAGTAGGGAGAAATTACCTATTGGTCAGACTCCTACCCCAAAATTATTTGTTTAAACTTAAAATGTTTAGTACCTATGCACACATTTTTTAGAAATTCTCACTTTAACCAACACTTTTGGCTAACCAAGTACCATCAGTAAGAGAGTTTCTCATGTTCCTTAGAATAATCTATCACATTGCAGCCAAAGGCAGGGATGGAGCACAAGCCAGGCAGAGGGAGAGACAAGGACGAGAGAGAGAGAGAGAGTGAGAGAGCGCAAGAGAGAGAGAACAAATAAGTGAGTAAACAGCAAACTGTATTTGAGGAAAAATCGATGGAAATGGATTGACTATTCAGTGGTCAAAAATGGTGGAAAGGGCAGCCCTGGTGGCTCAGCAGTTTAGTGCTGCCTTCGGCCCAGGCCATGATCCTGCAGACCCAGGATCAAGTCCCATGTCTAGCTCCCTGCATGGAGCTTGCTTCTCCCTCTGCTTGTGTCTCTGCCTCTCTCTCCCTGTGTCTCTCGTGAATAAATAACAAAATCTTTTTTAAAAAATGGTGGAAAACATTGGCTATTTGATGAGCATGCCTCATCTGAAATTGGCATTGAAAGTGTCAGTCCCTCCATCTGACCTGGACCGCATGAGACATGTGTCTCCGTCCAGATCGGATACATGGATGGCACTTCACACAGCACTGGAGGGTCCATGTTCACAGAAACCTCCTGCTCTGGTGGCTGCCCCCAGATGTTTGCAGCCTGGAAACCCCTTTCCTGATCTGAACTATGGGATGCAGTGCCCTGAGATGGTGGGCAGGCTCAGGCTTCAGACAAACTTAGGAGGGAAAGCATGGGTGAGCCAAAAAATAAAACTCAGAAAAGAGAGTCTCTTGGATGGCTCAGTCAGTAAAGCATCTGCCTTCGGATCAGGTCACGATCTCAGGGTCCTGGGATACAGCCCTGCACTGGGTCCCTGTTCAGCAGGGATTCTGCTTCTCACTCTCCCTCGGCCTCTGCCCCCACCCTCACTGCTTCTCGTGTGCTTGCTCTCTCTCTCTAATAAATAAAATCTTAAAAAAAAAAAAAAAAACGGCCCAGAAATGAATGAACTGCTACCCACTTATACAGTTCTTTTAAATCTTTTTTTTTTTTAATTTTTATTTATTTATGATAGGCACACAGTGAGAGAGAGAGAGGCAGAGACACAGGCAGAGGGAGAAGCAGGCTCCATGCACCGGGAGCCTGACGTGGGATCCGATCCCAGATCTCCAGGAACGCGTCCTGGGCCAAAGGCAGGCGCTAAACCGCTGCGCCACCCAGGGATCCCTATACAGTTCTTTCTCTTTCTCTTTCAAACAAATGACGTTTATGAGGATTAAGTGTGGACAAACACTTCTGGCCCACACTTTTGCATTATATCTAAAAAAAAAAAAAAAAAAAAAAAAAAAAAAAAAAAAACCAAAGGACACAGGAAAAATGAAAGCCAATTAAGTCACAGTTTCTACAACAAACAGAATGAATTTTAAAAAAAGGAAAATAATTAAAAAGTTTATAAAAAGGGAGAAATAGCTAACATATGGTATTAAAAAGATAAAAACAGCATATAAAAATCATTCATTCAATAGGCTCTCAGTTATGGCAAGATTAAATGTATAAAACAACAGACAAACAGTGCAAACTATACGTGCAATTTAAAACAGAGAAATAGTGAGCCACACAGGTAATTTAAATTTTCCTAATGGCCACAGAAATAAATGAAATTGATTTTATTATTATATGTGTCTTCTCTAACTCAGTAACTCATCATGCTAGCAATGTGATAATTACTAAGGAGATGTTCACATCCTTTTCCTCATCCCAAGCCTTGCAACCCAGCATACATGTGGCATTCACAGCACATCTCGATTCGGACTTGAGGCCCCTGGGCCCCTGCCCCGACTCAGCACAGGTGAAAGAAGTTGGCGGCTCTCCCAGGAAGAAGGAAACATAGATGACTTTTATTTATTTTTAGAGTTTTCCCCCCAATTTTCTATAGTGATCTTAATGAAAACGCAGCACCTAAGGCCCCATGCAGACCTAGTGGATCAAAAGGTTCATTTTTACAAGATCCCTAGGGATTCACAGAATGTGAAAGCTGGGGAAGCAGTGCTCTATATAGTAGCAGCCAGCTCTTGCCCAAGGCACAGATCTGCAAGGCACCTGCTCTAAGCACTGGAGGTATTCAAGATTATCCCATCACATGGGCACCACTATCATAGCCTTTCAGGAACATTAGCATTTGCAGCAGCGATGCTATGGTTACTGTGCACGGTCATACATGTACCTGACAGTAAGGGTGCTAGAGGTACGCAGCACTCTGTGTCCTGATGCCTTCCTAGACCCCAGTTCGGAAGCAGGCTTCCAGTTCCCGACACAATTTTCTCTGATCTGTGAGGTGTGCCTGCCTTGGCTTTGCAGCCACACCACCAAAGCCCTAGTGCTGAGAAAACACTGCATTTGAATCCAAAGAACCTGCTACAAAGTTTGCCTTTTCCTGCCTACTGTATGAGCTTGAACAAATCACATATATTCACTGATCTAAGGTTCCTTGTCTGGAAATGATGTATGCATACTCTTCACATGTAGGGGCTCTCCGAGTTCAAACTGAGAGGATTAAATGAAATTACGAGTGAAAAAGTAACAAGTGTGATGTGTGATACATGGTGGGGACCCAATAAGTGCTAATGCCCTCCGTCCCCCTCTAACACAGTAATTAACGGGTGTCTACTGGACGCCAGCCACTGTGCTGAGGTGCAGGCAGAGCTGGAGATAATTGGGACATAGCCTTGCTCTCCTGCAGTCCTTGTCCTGGTGGTGAGATGAAGGAATAAATCACATAGAAAGCAAACATTACAAAAAGAACTGTCGAGTCACTGAGTTTGCTCTAATTTTGAATGAAAGTCAAATTTTCCTGAGTAAGCAAATTAGCCAACAGCAAAAGGCAGAAAAAACTAAATGACACAGGTGAGCATCCCAAGACTACAAAGGTGGCAGAAATTCCCAAACACATTCTGAATGCATAACATCACATAAAATACGCATTCCTGGAATGTGTACCTATGTTTTATTCCAGAAGAAGCATATGACTGAATATTAAAGTTGCAGACTAAGCCAGAGTTAGCCCAGAGAAAGGGTCAAGACCCCAGGCTCTACTGCCATTGTCATGCCTGCTAAAGCCTCTGACTGAAAAGAAAGAAAGAAAGAAAGAAAGAAAGAAAGAAAGAAAGAAAGAAAGAAAGAAAGAAAAGAAAGAAAGAAAGAAGAAAGAAAAGAAAGAAAGAAAAAAGAAAGAAAGAAAGAAGAAAGAAGGAAAGAAAGAAACCTGACTTAAGAACAGATTCCCATGGCCCTGTGGCTCCAGCAATTGTCAAGGGGACACCAGCCTCCCAAGGGAAGCTACATGTACAGCCTACCGCTTGACAATTATCAGCAGTCCTAAAAACCCACTCACAGGAGAGTCTCTAGCAAGGTGAGGCCTCTCTTCCTCCAGATCTGGGCTATTATCACCTGCCCAGAGCCCCAAGGGGCCCAGAGGCCCAGTGGCTCTGCTGTGTAGGACCCTGCACTTACCAGCCATGGCTGGGGGATCTCAGGCAAAGGCATCTGGGGAGGAGCCGGCAGGCTATTGGGGGTCTCTTGCTTCTGAGCATGATCCTTCACTTCGAAACCTGTAAGCAGCAACCAAAACCACAGAAATGGATGATGAGGAGGGTGTGGATGGTGCCATTAGCAGCCACCACTGTCTCAGCCCCATCTTGAATGCTTTGCAAATATCTGTTTTCTTTAAGCTTATACAACAATCCTGTTATTCTTCTCCAGGTGGAGAACCTACAGCTGAGAGAGAAAAAAAGAGGTTACAGAACTAACAGAAACATTAGCAGGTGAAAATGATGGAGCTGGCACTAAACCCTGCATTCCTCCCATGCCACATGGCCTCGCAAAGGTAAGGTGCTCTGCCTAAACTTCCGCTCAGGTCAGTACTTACCCACGGGGACTAAGGGGCAGGCGCAGATCTGGGAAGCAGTGAGTCTGTATTTGGTGCCCTCTTACAGTCAAATACTGGGAGACACAGGTGCCATGCATGTCCTGGCTGGCTTAAGCTTGGGCCCTGGGTGCACCCGTGTTCAAGTTGGGAAGTTAGGTTTATACACAAGTAACTTGGTAAATGTGATGAGCACTGCGCCCACAAAGGCAGGAAAGAGGAAGGAACCAGCTTTAATCTGGGCGCAGGACTATTTCCATGCCAGAACCCCTCTGGAAAGACCCACAGGAACAACCGCTCAACGGCATTTGCCTGTCCTGGGTCATGCATGAGGCACAGGCAGGTAAAGGGCTATGAAGAGACAGCGCCCTGACCGCAAGAAGTACAGTGGAAAACTCTGGCAGAGAACTGGGAGTGGTAAAGAAGGAAAGAAAGAAAAGGCACACATGGGAATTCTATCACTAAAAGCAATCAGCAGATGGGCTTCGGGCTAATGAAGGAGCGCAGGGGAGGAGAAGTGAGTTGGAACGCATTGGAAGGCACGTGCAGAGTGAAGCAGGGACAGAGAGAGAGGGTTGGAACACACGTCGGGCAGAGGAAGAGCAAAGGGCATCAGGGAAAGCCAATAGCAGCTCCTGAGGTCAGAGGCCTAGATGCTGTGGTGCATCCAGACAGGCAGTGGGGAAGGACCAAGTGAAGGGAATACGCAGAGGGTGTGAGGCCAGGGAGGAGGGCCACCTCTACTGATGATGGCAACAGGAAAAGGTGATGGTTGTAGGGAGGGACTGCACGTTTACTGCATAGCAAGGCACTGTGTGGAGGCATTTCACATCATCTCATCCGACCCCCACTACATCCCTCCAGGGAGGAGGATGAAGGGAGCAGACAGAGATGAAGTAAGTGGAGTGCGGTCACTCACTATTCCATCAGCTCCTTGAGGGCTCTGCCTTCCCAGGCCTGGAGACTGCCAGCACCTGGCACAGCGGGAGGCCTCCAGTGACAGCGTGATGAATAAAGACGTTAATGAGCAAATGAACAGTGTTTTAGAAAAGTGGTGGATTAAGGGTGCTTTAGAGACAAAACGGGACTGGGGGAAGAAAGGGCAGACGCACCTTTAGATGACTGTATCCTCAACAGGATGTCGGTGATAACTGCCTTTTTCTCTCTAACAGTTGATGTTAGATATTCATGGTCCAGGAGTTCAAGAAAGAGACGGAGTTCAACTATTAACTCTTCCATTGCTGCCAACAAAAGAGAGGGAAGGGCACTGTTAGAGCCAGTGATGTGCAAACGCCACAGTATAAATGCATTTCATTTTAGCTTGATTGGATGCAGTATTTCAGCATGAAGAGCAAGTTTGCTGAAGCCAGGTCAACTAAAATTCATGCACTGCCTTCTGCTCCTTCACTTTTGCTCTGAGGCAGTAATTTTCATCTAGGAGAAGCTCTAAAGCCATGCTGCCAACAGATGGAGTCATGACCCAAAAGCCTGACATCATCATGGTGTCAATTGCATGATATTAAATTTCAATGTTGAGAAGGAGATGGGAGCTTAAAACACCAAATAGTTTTCAAATAACCACCAGGACGTGGTTTCAGAAACTCAACACCCAAGTCTGCCTTTGCAGGGCTGGATCCATCCCCAGGAAGGCAGTGAGCATGTTTGTGCAGTTACGACAAAGACGCCAGATGCCAAAGAGGAGTTGGGTGGGGACTCCTGACCATATCTTTTCCTTCTAGGATCACGGCAGACTCAAGACCCAACTATGAGGCTAGTGTCTGCAATTTAAAAATCATGGTGTGAACATTTCAGGGACCCTGACACCCTTTTTAGGGCATGCAGGAGGCCCAACTGTTTTCAAAATACTGAAGCATTATTCTCCTTTTTCTGTCAATGCTGCAAAGGCAAAGGGCCTTATACTGCCAGCCTCTTAGCACAAATCAAAGCAGGGACACCAGGCTAAATATCGGTCACTGCATTCCTTACCACACACTTGCAGTAAAAATGAAAATGTCACTGTACTTAAAACTGTCTTTGATTGAGCGGTACTAATCATTGCTTTTATTAAATCTCAGCCCTGAAGAATGCACCTTTTTGGTATCCTGTGTGATGAGATGGGAAGCATGCAAGTGGCCACTCTCCTGCCATCTGAAGGACAACTGTCAGGAAAAGCAAATGTGTACCATTTGAGGTATAAGTCACACTAAGCTGCTTTCCTTGTGCAGCACCAAAAAAGAAGTGACACACAAACGACAAGGACACAGACTGAGCATATGACCAACATCTTCCCAACAGGGAACAAAGTGAACTTGCCGCCACGCGAGAGTAAACGACAGCATTGGTAGCCAACAATAAAACTTGAGCCTCCAAGTAGAAGTGAGAATCTCAAATGCTTGTCCCCACTACCATGAGTACAAAAGCTTCTCAACTTTCCTAATCAGACTGGGACAGACGGTGACCAAAAGGGCTTTTTTGATCTGGAATACAATATGTCACCATTTAGGCGATCCACACAACTCTGACCAGCGATGTCACAAAATCACACATGGGCAAAGATCCATCTAATGTACAAAAGAAGCAGAGATATTCTAATGTAGACAAAGCTATCTGTGATTCATGCTCAGATGCTGGAGACCAGGTGAGGAGAGAAGAAGAGACAGACACGCACTGTGCTTGCTCATCCCTGGACAAGTGTGAGTTCACTTTGCTCCCAGAGACCTCAATGGGTTAGATGGTGTTATCATGCCCAGTTTATAGCTAAACAAAGAGAGGCTCAGAGGAGTCGCTAAAGGCTACTAGGCAAACACATGGCTAAGTCTCTGCAGCAAATAATCTGCTCGTAGCCACATAGTGAGATCACAGCAGTGAGAATCTGAATGCAGATCTGACTCCAGAGGCCCTGCTTTGACTATTTCATGATATTCATTCCATGACTGCTTTCTGAGATGACCCCGGCCCGGTGAGATGCCACATTTTTCTAAGAGCAATAACATGCTCAAATGAGATTAAGAACACATATGCTAGAAAAAATTAGGAGGGTGATTCACTTCGCCAGAGCCTCCATGGTGCCCTATAGAGTATTATAATCACATACCGAGCCATCTACCTCATACTGGACTGCCCACCCTGGTGTGCAGGGGCAGTGTCCTGTACATCATTGGTTCCTTCTGATGCTCACACACTCAGCAAATGCATGTTGAAGGAAGGGGCACGACTTCCCATAACAAACATGCCACCAAGGCAAGGAAGGAACAAGAACTTCGCATATCCAATTTTCAGTCTAAAATTCTTAATATGATCATGCCTTTCCTGTAAGTCTAAGTAGTGTCCAACAGAACCTGGAATACGTATACCTATGAGGGGGTGGCACCATATGACCCAAGTCTGCATAATGCCCAGACAGCAGAAGGAGCCCACATTTTGTCCTGTGCTCTTTGGTACTGCCACTCTTTCTTTCCAGCTCTGAGCCAGCTCTTGTAGGACAGGCAAAGCAATCCAGCATCCAAGGATTCAGCTTGGGTTTTCAGAGATGTATCCTGAGTGCCCTTCTCCACATGCCACCCAGGGCTTACTCCTGATATCCCACTTTTCCACTGCCCAACACTTGTTCCCTCCTGCTTCCCCAGGGTCACAAAAGACTCACACGTGCCCCTGACCTCATCTGCTACCCCAGCCCAAGTCCTCATTATGATACAGATTAGTCTATTCTCCCTTCCCCCACAAAGTATCATCTGTCCTTAAAGATGTCGCATAGAGACTTAGAGCTGCCATCAAGTGCTGACCATGTGCCAGGTAATACGCTCAAAGTGCTTCATACACATTATGACGGGATCATCACACAAATGCTACCCCTGAGACAGCATTTATTTTCACCATTCTACAGATGGACAAATTAAGACTGAGAAAGGTTATGTTCTTGCCCAAGGTCACATTGTTCAAAGTAAGAGGCGGATGGGAGTCAGAAGCAAGTCTGCTTAGTTTTCGCGCCTCTGTTTTTTATATCATCACACTGTACATTTCGCTCGTGATGGATGAGGGTGTCCATTCCTCTTAGGAGGTTATGTTCCTCAGTGTTTATACTCAAATAACCTCTTTCCCATGACATGGAACAGGCTCTCTCTACACAATCACATCCTATAAGGTCACTGCTCAAATTTTACCTTACGTAGCTATTTTACTAGTGGTTCTTATATTAAAAAACAGCATCTTACAACTGTAGATAATTCACCCAACTCCCTCAACCTGATGAAGAAAAGAAGACTCAGAGAATTGGAGACTCACCCTGGGCACGGTCTGCTCCACACTCCCATTTGTGCATGTGGAATACAGGCCAAAGAGCTTTGCGTCCAGGATAACAACTAGTTCTATTCTACCATATAGAGTACTCTCAGGGTCATTTTATTTCTCGATCCTCACAATCATGTTATCTTTGAAATATTGCAGATGGTGGAGATGAAATGAAGAAAGGTGAAGAACCTGATCCAGGTCAGGAAGCAAAGCAGAGACACATCCACCCAAGAACCACTTTGTTCGAGCCCCTAACCCTCACACCTGCTCTCCTGCTCTGGGCAGAATGGTGGTCACCTAACATAGACTGGGATCAGGACACAGGTGTACATCACTAACTTCCAGGAAAAAAAAAAAATTCCCAAATGCCCACACCACCCAAAAGATCTGGCTCCAGAGTTTATGATTCCCAAGGCAACAGGGAAATCACCTGGAGGTATTTCAGGACAGAGTCTATGCATCTGAAAAGCAGAATTGCTTTCTGCCTAGCAAAAGGATTTTTGCACTGAATCAAGTGACTCTGTTCTTCCTACATGGTCAGTGTCTTCTACAGTCCTACGTGAAAGGGAAAATATGAATAAAGGCTAGACAGCATGGCAGACAGATAATCCAGTCCGGCAATATGCTTCCTCTGCAATCAACCCCTCCACTTTTTAGAGTAAACCTCTGACTCAAGTTTGGCAGTTTATTTTCAACAACATAAAAGAAGCGGGCTATTGTTTGTGGGACCGAGAAACCACTTTAAAGGAATGTTATTCACCTTAATGCCTAGATCACAGAATCTGAGAGCTAGAAGGGCCTGTGGGGTCCAGTGCCTTTACTTCACATGGGAAGAAGCTGGTGCCAGAGAAGGAAAGTGACCTACCTGCTGAGGCCACACAGGATTTGGCAAAAAGGCCCAAACCCAGAGCCAGGTAGCCTGACTGCAAGGCTGGAGTGCCCTGGTCTGCACGGAACAGTCTTCCTCACACGCCTCCTCCAAGGGCAAGGACAGAGCACCCAGGGTCCACCTGCAGTTTCTCAGGAAACCAAATCACTCTTTGAGAGCAAATCCTGCAAGCAAGAAGAAATGCCTGCTATCATTGGCCCTAGGAAGACACAGTTCACTACCCATAACTCCCTGCTGTTTTGTCAGAAAAGGTAAGGAACAGTTCATAGATTCACGTCACTCGAGGTGTCACAGGTGACAGAAAACACTCGTTGCCGTGTCCACATTCTCCTCAGTCTGCAGACTTCAGTGACGTGCAGGTGGCCCAGTGCTGTTTGCATCCTCAGCCACAGTCACTGTCTCCAGACTACCACGAGGGCAGCTGGGCATCTTTTCAGTGCTATGTATTCATCTGAGACCCCTCCTGTGCAGCTCTTCCCTTCTGAGTCCTAACCTGGTGCACAGAAACTAGACATGGGCAACTTCCCTTACATAATCTCAGTTGCTTCGCCCTAATACTCCAGTGCCCCTGGCTCTCTCCCTCCCAGCCATATCACCCAGCCCTAGCCAGCACCCATGTACCCTTCTCACCATGTGAGCCTCTGGGGCTCTTAACCCACTGCAGCCAGGGTCACCTCCTGCTGCCAGCCAGCCCACCCTGATCACCTGGCCAACTCTCCTCTCTGCCCCTCCAAAGGCTGCCAGTCCTCTAGAGTGGAGTGGTCATTCCATCCATCCTGACCTCTACTTCCCAGAATCTCTCTGTCCACGCCTCTACTTGGTCCCTCCTCATCCGCTGCTTTTTAGAAGGAGCTCAGCCTTTGCATCATCCAAATTGGCTCCAAATCCCAGTTCTGAGTCTTCTTAGTCCGGTGACGTTGGGTAGGTGAGTAAATCCCTCAAATTATTTCATCCTTAAAATGAGATGCTGATTATGCATCTCAATATTATAATGAGGATTAAGTGAGCTGCTCTACATACAGAGCCAAGTATTTAACAAATCGTAGCTATTAACATTATGATTAGCATATACTTATCTTCCTAAAATTTCATCGTACAGTAAGTGAGCATTGCCCACACACTTAACTTCGCAACCCTGGCATCCTTAAATATCTATCCTCCCTTAAGAAAAGTCATGAAATACTATTCTGTACAATTCTGTGCAAATACATTTGAAACCAGGTGAAATACATAATTTCACCAAAAAGAATATAATTTACCAAATTGTTTTAAAAAGTGTATGTAGGGACACCTGGATGGCTCAGTGGTTGATCCTAGGATCCAGGATCAACTCCCACATTGGACTCCCCACAGGGAGCCCGCTTCTCCCTCTGCCTATGTCTCTGCCTCTCTCTCTGTCTCTCTCATGAATGAATAAAATATTTTCTAAAAATAAAATAAAAAGTATATGCAGACAAATTTTCCACAGAAGAAGTAGAGAAAGTTGTCAAAGAATTAGCCTCACAAATAAAAGCCCCAGGCCCAGATGGTTTTATGGGGGAATTCTACCAAAACTTAAACACCAAACCTTACTACACAAATTGTTCCAGTAGGTAGATACAGAAAATTTTCAAATACTTTCTTTTTTAGAAGTAGGTACAAAAGTGATCCAAAAATCCTAAATAAAATATTTGCAAACAGAAATCAACACATTAATAGCACCCCATGACCAAAGGAGGTTCATCCCAGGAATACAAGGATGACTAACATTAGAAAATCTACTAATATAATTCATCATATTAATAGATCTCATAAGATGTCTCCACAGATCATGAAAAAGTCTTCAACAAACTTCAATAATCATTCCCGTTTTTTTTTTCAAAGTCAATAAATGAGAATTGATATATACTTTCTTAGCTTGATAAAATACGGGTACTAACTATTATAGGCTGAATGTCTGTGTCCCCCCCACCCCCGCCCCACAAGTTCCTATGTTGAAACATAATGCCCAATGGATGGCATCAGGAAGTGGGACCTTTGGGAGGTGATGAAGTCATGAGGGCGGAGTCTTCACAAAGGGGATTAATGCTCTTGCCCCTTCCACCTGCGAGGATGAAAAGTAGGCAGTCTGTGACCCAGAAGAAGGCCTTCACCAGAATCGTCCATGCTAGAACCCTGATCTCAGATATCCAGCCTCCAGAACTAGGAGAAATACATTTCTATTCTTTACAAGCCACCCAGTCTTTGGTATTTCATTACAGCAACCTGAAAG
Source organism: Canis lupus familiaris (assembly GCF_011100685.1). Taxonomy (NCBI): domain Eukaryota; kingdom Metazoa; phylum Chordata; class Mammalia; order Carnivora; family Canidae; genus Canis; species Canis lupus. The sequence goes on from NC_049224.1 coordinate 60,306,692, forward strand.
GACCAAGACACTAGGAAAGAAACAAACACAGCAAAAGCATCCTAGTCAGTGAGAAAGGATTCAGGCATTCTGGGTAAGGTCAGAGACAAGTCAGGGAGGCCCATTTGCTCTACCACCTTCACTACACTGGAAGTGTTAGCCTATGCAACCAGAAATGAGCAGGCAATTAGTAACTTAAGAATGGAAAGAAAAAATAAAATGGTCTCTGTTTGCAGCTGATGTGAAATTATACATAGAAAACTCAAGATAATCAGTGATAAAATGACTACAAATAATTTTTAAAACTTGAATAAAGTAGTAGAATATGTAGAAGCTATTGCTTTTCACATATTAATTTTATACCAAACAATAAATATTAGGAGATAGAATGAAAGAGAAGATCTCATTTAAACACAATTTAGAAAGGTAAAACACTTAAATTTTAAAAGAAATATGCAAAACTTCCATGTGGAAAACCTAAAACATTTCTAAAGACAACAAAGCAAATCTGAACAAACAGAAAGTATCCCTTGCCTATAGAGAGGACAACTTAACATCATAAAGATGTTAATTCTCTCTACATTCACAGATAAATTTAATATACCAGTGAGCATGCAAGGATATTTAAGAACAATGAAGAGGGACTAGCCCTATTCTCTATCAGAATGTAATAAAGTTTGTATCATGAAAAAGGGGTAAGGGGCGCTTAGGTGGCTCAGCTGGTTAAGTGTCCAACTCTAGATTTCGGATCAGGTCATGATCTCAGGGCGTTGGATCCAACCCCACATTGGGCTCCGCACTCAGCACAGAGTCTGCTTGGGATTCTCTCTCCCTGCCCCTCCTCCAGCTGTGTATGTTCTCTCTCTTTCTTTCTAAAATAAATAAATAAAATCTTTTTTTTTTAAAGGTGTGATACTGTCACATAAATTCCCAGTTGGATCAACTACAGAATAGAAAGTCAACAAATAGGCCCGTACACATTTGGATATATGGCATCTGCTAAAGGCAGTGTGTTCAACCCAATGGGTAAAAGACCTTGTAAGGTCTTTTTAAAGACATGGTGGCCATTTGGGGAAAGAAAAAAGGTAAGTTTAAATAAACACTTCCACCATATGACAGAAAAAACTCCAAAGATATTTGGGAATCAAAATATTTTTTTAAAAAAAGAAAAAAAATGAAACCATTCAAGTCCTCGAAGAAATAGAAGGTGAATTATTTTATAACCTCGGTGTGGTAAAAGATTTTCTCATGAGGACTCAAAATCAGACTTAACAGGAGAACACTGGCTAGGGTGGGCTGCACTGTGCAGCTCACAGGGCCCCCCACCCACACCGGGTTCACACAGGAAGTGCACTGGGGCCTCATGGGAGGGGCACACCTGCCGCCTGGCCCGCACACATCTCTTGCAGCTGTCTCCAGAGGCTAGGTGCTACACAGCTGGGGAGCTGGTCCCATCAGAGCCCCCTGCTCTCCCTCCCTCAGGACCACTGTGCTGGATTTGAGGCTCCAGTGGGGAAGCAGTTTCTAAACCACATGTATCAGAATCTTAACTAGCCCCTGCTTATTTTTCCAGACTCACCTGTCTGCTCCCCACACTGTGCTTCACACTGATGGCATGCCTTCGCACATGCATCAGGCTTGCTATAGCCCAGGGAATGTGGCACATGCTGCTGCCCTGTGCGCCTGGCTCACCCCGACACACACCCACCACCACACCTCTCCTTCTTGGCTGCCTCTTACCTGCCCGCCCCGGGAGGCAGCTGCGTCACCACCAGGCAGGCCTGCCTCCATCACAGCCCTTGGGTTGTGCTGGCATTATGGTAATTGTGGCCATGCACCCCAGCAGGCAGCGGACATCGGGGGTCGGGACCCCTGCCTCTGCTCTGTGCCTAGGGCGTCCAGCACGGCGCCAGGTTCGGGAGCCAGGACTCAACCTGCACGCACAGTGTTTGCTGAATGCATTCTCTCTTTTGTTTCTACGTCTAACAGGCAACATTCCTGAGATTTGTTTGGAAGAGAAAGTAGCAGAGCAAAATACCCCAGACTGTCCTCTCATAGCAACTGTGTCTTCTGTGATATTCTTAGAACACCCATATCAAAAGTGGCAGAAGAATGATTCTAATAAGGTCACTACCGTCTCGGCCAGGTTGATGGCTGTCTGGCCAGGGCCCTTCTCTGTCAGCAGAGATGCTGAGGAGGACATCTGGGGTGCGCTCAGGACAGACAGAACTTGTGTGGCACTGGGAAAGGGGCTGACGGTCAAGCACGGCGCTTGCATATTTTCCCTTATAGGGTTACAGTTAGGGCTCTTCATGCAGACTCTTGCAAATATTTCCACAGGCCCCTGCAGATCATCTGAACGGGCTGCCGCGAGGTTGGACTGAGAAATCTCAGGAAAAGCAGCATAGCTGTAGACGCTGTCTGGTTGGAAAGTTTCCCTCAGCTAGACCACATCTAAAATTCCTCAGAACTCCAATGACCATGATTTGGATGACCGGATGGAGGGCTCTGAGCACAAGCCACCAAACTTCTTTGACTCCCCATGCCCTGTCTACACCGCAGAGATAATAACAGTTATGTGCCTCGCAAGACGGCCGCAGATCCAAAGAAGGCTGTAAATAAAAGCCTGGAACTTTAGGGGCATTCCATTAAGGTTAGTTTAATTTGACTCTGACAAGTTAAAATAAATAAAGTTTCTACTTGTCACTCTCCAGGGTCTGAACCTATGACAGTCACAGCTAGTTCCAGCACAGACTAGATCTTTGAAAGATTTATCAATATCCCAAAGGAAAGCCTGCATTTCTACAAGAGTACGCATATATATGCATATTCTAAGTCCTGAGAATCTTCCTTTCTGGATTATAGAGAGCCAACAAAAAGCCCCCAGAGGAATGAATGTAAAAATTCGCAGAACATCTTCCTTCTGAAAATCATCATGATTCATAAATGTCAGATTAATGCATGGATAGAAAACCAAGCCCTAAAGGAAACAGCCTTCTATTATTTTGTAGAAAGCAAAAGCAGAACAAAACCTAGATCTGGCGATGTCTTTTATAATCATAATAATGTGGGTGACCTGACTTCCTGGCTCCTGAAGCTTCATGCCTAAGCTGGTAGGAGAGATCATGGATACAAATCAAGCCGGTTGCTAACAATGTCTTCAGTATGATATTGAGAGCATAGTGTTTCTATTCCATTTACGCCAGTTCAATTTAATTCAGGACTGAGTTGTAAAACAACAACTGTGTTCAAGATGCAAAATTAAAAGCAAGTCAAAATTAAAAGCAAGCCCCACTTCCAAAGGTTTGTGATCTCAAATAGCAGATAAACATTCATCTGTGAAAGGGAGAGTTGCAGAAGGTTTTCAGAGAACATGGCATTCGTGGATCTCGTTTCTGCAAAGGTGATTCTGACAGTAGCATTCAGGAGAAACTGGTGTTGTGAGGCTGCCACAGGAAAAGACATGCTGGGCAGCCATAGGAGGATGGAAAAGGAAATGCAAATCTGCGCTCTGTTCACTGTCTTAGATTTTAAATATTTGCTAAAAACAACCTCAGTGCACAGATACTTGGGTACCTAAGCATGGGGTATACAATAATAGGTAAAATAAACATGATCTCTTACATTTAAGGTAGAAACACAAGCAAATAGAATGCAAGTAAATAAAAACAGCCAGAAAAGGGGATGGACTCTTAAGCATCTAGCCAACAATTTTTTTTAATTTTTATTTATTTATGATAGTCACACAGAGAGAGAGAGAGAGGCAGAGACATAGGCAGAGGGAGAAGCAGGCTCCATGCACCGGGAGCCCGATGTGGAATTCAATCCCGGGTCTCCAGGATCGCGCCCTGGGCCAAAGGCAGGCGCTAAACCGCTGCGCCACCCAGGGATCCCTAGCCAACAATTTTATTTCAAATTTTCTAGCTCCAAATCCCTACTTCATTCTGAGATTCTCTACCCTTAAGACTGGTTCTGTAAAACTGGAATTTGAAATGTTGGAAAAGGGGGTGGGGGGATAAAGAATGGTTCTGTATTCACAATGGTTAGAAAGTGGAAGCCACCCAGGTGTCCATCAATGGATGAACAGATAAAGTGTGGTCCACTCATATGACAGTATATTATTCAGCCTTGAAAAGGATTAAAATCCTGATACATACTGTAATGTGGATGGTACTATGCTAAGTGAAATGAGCCACCAGGGACTAAAGGACAAATATTGTAGAATTCCACTTAGACAAGGTTTTTAGGGCAGTCAGATCCATAGACTGGGAAGGCTCTGGACATGGAGGGTAGTGATGCACAAAGTGTGAATCTGCTTAATGCCACTGAATTCTACATTTAAAAATGGTTAAAGTGATAAATTTTATTGCAATGTTTTAATTTATTGGGGTACAATATCTGCTATATGTGTAATATTAAATAATATATTAGTTTCAAGTATATCATATAATTTATAAATGAATGAATGAATGAATGAATAAGAATGGCTCCATGTCCTCTGCTCATAAAAGCTCCCAGGCGCCCCCTGAGTGGAGTATAGCCGTGTCCAGCGGCAAACCCTGTGGGTATAGCCCCAGCGTCTTAAGATGCACCACCTTCCACACCTCGCCTCTCTGTGTTTCTATGCCACCCGATCCATCTACTACTCATTCTTTTCAAAATATTCCTGTGTTCCTGCCTCTAGCTTGGCTCGTGTGTCCTGAAATATGTCTACCCTAGCGCTCAACTTCTCTACCAACCTCTGTGTATAAAACCAAGTGCCACCTCCCTCTGCAAACCCTTCCCAGACCAACTAAGGGAAGAGCGGATGCCCTGTCTGGACTCTCCTACCAATTTTTCTATAAAATAATCAGCTTCTTACCAGCAAGGAACAATTGAAAAGTGAAAGAAAAGAAAAACTAGTCCCATTTGTAAGTGGCATTAAAATACATGAAATACCTACTAAGTTTAACAAAATATGTGAAGGCCTAGACACTGACACCTATGAAATGTTGCTGAAAAAAAAATTTTTTAAATAAATAAATAGAAATGTTGCTGAAAAAATGTAATGAAGACCCAAATAAAAGGAGAGATACCATATTCACAGATTGGAAGATTCTATACTGTTAATACAGTAATCGGACCCCCTTCCAAATTATTTTAGAGACTCAACACAATCCCAATCAAGATCCCAGCAGTGTTTTGTGCAAAAGGAAAAAAAAAAAAAAGGCTGATTCTAAAATAAATGAAAATGAAACAAACAAGAATAGATGCACGGGGAGAGAAAAGGCAATGTTGGGGAACCTCACCTCACTTCAAGACTTACTACAAGGCCACAACAACCAATCCCATGTGGTACTGGCATTAGGATGGATAGTGAAACAGACCAGAATCCAGAAATAAACCCCCACACAATGGTCGACTGAATTTTGACAAAGGTGCCAAGGCACCTCAATGGGGAAAGAATAGTCTGGAACAAAGGGTGCTGAGCAATTGGGTATGGGGAAAAGTGAAATTCACCCCCTGCATCATACCATATATAAAAATGAATTCAAATGGATCAGAGACCTGCATATAAAAAGACTATAAAACATCTAGAAGAAAATGTGGGAGCAATTATTTATGACTTTGGAGTAGCCTAAGATTTCTTAGGATAGCACAAAGTACTAACATGAAATTTAAAAATTAATAAATTGGGCTTTTTGAAAGAAATCACTAGGAAAATATTTGCGATACATATGTCTGACAAAGCACTTACCAATACAGTGAATACTGAGAACTCACAAACGACCCAACGACAACAAACAAAAACAAAGGAGTCCGATGTTTTGCACACAGGAAAAGACACAAATGGCCAAGAAGCACATACAGTCATGCTGAGATCATTAGTCATCAGGGTCAAATAGAAATCATGATGAGATACGCCTCTACCTACAGTACAACGAACCAGAGATAAAAGGCTGATAACACCACAAGCAAGTGGTGCCCTCCTACCTTCCTGGGGGGAGCCTCAGTGGCACCAGGCACCTCAGAGAACAGTCTGACAGTTTTTTGCAAAGTGAAATGTACATTTAAGTATGTGGTCCAGTCATGGCACTTTCAGGTATTACCCAGAAGAAATTACTGCGTGTGCCTGCACAAACACGTTGACAGCTTCACTTGTAACAGCCAAAAACTGCACACAACCTAAATGACCATTAGCAAATACAGGGATGTACTCACACAACGGAATATTTCATCACAATAAAAAGAAACAAACCATCTGGGGCACCTGGGGTCTCAGTCGGTGAAGTGTCTGCCTTTGGCTCAGGTCATGATCCCAGGTCCTGGGATTGAGCCCCGAGTTGGGCTCCCTGCTCAGCTGGCGGGTTGGGGGCGGGGAAGTCTGCTTCTGCCTCTGTCCCTCCCTCTGCTCATGCTCTCTGTCTCACTCACCCACTTGCTCTTGCTCTGCACTCTCTCTCTCTCTAAAAAAAAAAAAAAAAAAAAAAAAAAAAGCCTTAGGAAAAAAGCCCCACCCACACGTGTAACTTGTAAAAGCACAAAAAGGTGCACTGTATGATCCCATTTTTATGAAATCCCAGAAACAGCAAAGCCCATGTACATTGACAGGAATCAGATAGATGTTTGACCTGGTCTGAGTGGGAATGAACATATCCTGTTGGGTTCACAGGACTCGGCCTCTGGGGGCGCAGGACTTGGCCTCTGAGGGCCCAGACTGACCACGTTAGGGGCAGTCAAGGTCAGAGAGAAAACCCTACATAGTCAAGGCAAAGTCAAATTATACAGGAGACACTGTATGTTGTATCTGATAATGCCAGACGAGTGCAATTGAGGAAATCTAGGTAAATGGGATTTTAAGAAAAGATTTTGTCACTCAACAACAGACAGAGGATAAGAGCACTGGACTGGCTTGGCACATCTAGGGCTAATTCTGTTTTTATAAGGAAGAGAGCAGGGTTTCTAAATCAAGGCACAGAGAATTAGAAAGCTGCAGGGAATGAGCGCTCCTCATTACCATAAAGCTGCACTACATCTTTATTCATGACGAGGTTCTTCTTCTAATCAAAGGAAGGAATAAAAACAAACAAAAAGGGAGAGAAAGGCAGACTGAACTTGTAAATGGGGTCTCATTCAAACCACCACGGGCTACTGCTGAGCCTGCCAGTCAGGAGGGACTCAGAGCCCACATGGCTGTGGAGGACAGGGGCAGACTGCACCCTAACCAGCTCTGCTTTCTCCCCAGGGGGACAAGAGTCTGCTGAAGCACAAAGCCCTCCAGTGGGCTAGGTCAGGCTCTGTAAAAGGCACCACAGGGCTAGCTGATCCCCTGTCTCCACCAAGCATGGAGAGACCACATGTGGTCCCAGTCCTGGGGCCCTGCCAGGGAGGTAGGGAGGGCAAGGCCAGGCCAGGTTCAGGGGGCTGGCTACCAACCCCCCCACACACCTCCCTTGCAGACTGCTGTCTCCTCACCCAGCCCTAGGTGCAGGCGGGGAGGTGTGGGCTCTGTCTCCCTGCTCACTGAGTTCTCACTTCATTGGGGAGGCTTCCCAAGTCGAGGCCATCTAGAAATGTGTTATCTAATACTAGGGTTTCACTAATGCAGACCCTGAAGCTCAGGGAAGAACAGGGTCCTTCAGACCAAGGACACAGAAAAGAACTAACAGGCAAGTGTGGGTGCCCAGAAGGTGCTTTCTCTGGCATGACCCCACGTCAAACACACTCCAGGACAGTGCTAATTCACAGCATGAGAGATGCCTTGGCACCATCTCTGAGTGGAGGAGCATCACTTTAAAAAAGTGGCCTCTCAACTGAGAATGAGAGAAGAGCCTGCATCCTGCACAGTGGACCCCAGCTGCTGGGTGGGAGAGCTGAGGCTCTGCACATGTCCACACTCACTGCTGGGACAGCAGGCTCTGCGGGGGAGGAAACAGCAAGAGATTCCAGAGTGGGAAAGCTGCTCACAGACCTCGACACTCCCCAAGAAGGGGGAGGGGACAGAGAGAGAGGGGGGCCCTAGGCACTTAGGATTCGCTCCCCACTGTACGATACCACATTTCCAGTAACTGAGACAATAGATGTTTTCTATTAAACGCCACCTCTCACACTTCTAGCTACAGCATAGGCAGCTCTGCCACCACTACTTTATATGAATTAAGGGGCCTAATCTAACTAAATCATCTGAGACGGGGGCTTTGGGTCAGGCGGATGGATGGAGGCAGGGCCCCAGGACACTGAGGACAGTGCCCAGGACGTCAGACTTGCCCAGTGGGCGAAGCTTGCTCACCTCCGACAAACTTGGAAGTGGCCCTCCCCACGTTTGAGCTTTGTGTTGGTTCTGAAGCTCCACAAAGACAACGCATTTCAGATCGCCTCCACAGCCCAGCCAGCTGTGCCCAAACCCCAGCCCTCAATCAAAAGCGGGGGGGGGGGGGGGGGGGGGGGTGTCACATGTGACCATGGGAGCTGAAAGCATCCTCCTTGAGACGGCAGGGGCAAGAGGACAGGATCAAGGCACATGGTCCAAGAAAGATCAAACGGAGTCCAGTGAAGGCTTTAAATACTGGCTGTCCTCTGCCTCTCGTATGATACAGGAGACACTGAGGCACAAGAGAACAAGGCAGTGTGCCCCATCACACTCCAAGGAGGCAGAGACTTCTGCCTCGGATTTTTTAGCTAGTCTAGAACTCTTGACACCAGTCCATATGAGTGAGCCAGACAATCCCTTTCTGTCAGGAAGACAGCATCCAGTGATGACTCTATACTATGCCTGTCAAGACACAGCTGCCTTCACAGCAATCAAGCTCTATAATTACACTTTAATATTAAACAGCTGGCAATAAAAGCATTTTCCAAAAGCTTCCTCTCTGTCCTCCGGACTGGAACACCCCAAATCATGGCTTCTCAAACTTCCATGGGCATACTACTAGGGGGGAGGGGTCTTATTAAAATGCAGATTCTGAAACAGCAGGTAAGAGGGTCTGACTATCTGCATTCCTAACAAGCTTCCAGGGTATATGATGCTGCTTGTCCCCTGGGCCACGGAGTCAAGCCAGGCCCTGACCCACAGAATCTGACAGATCAAGTGGACTGGCTAACTGACAACAGGGCTCCTTGAAGAAATAGTGACCATCCTGCTGCCGTGAAGCCCCCTCCCACCCACAACCTCGGCTGTGCAGCCCACAACCTCGGCTGTGCAGCCCACAACCTCGGGGGGCCCCAGGGACCTTCAGTGCAAGCTGGATCCAAACTTCCAAGGAGGATGTCAGGAGAGAGGACAGCTGAATAAGGAACAATGCCCCTAAAGAAATGCTTGGCAACTATCTGGCTAGTGTTCTCCAAATGGCCAGGTTCAACCAGGGCTAGAAGGTCTTGGTAGCAGACTTCAATCTGCAGCCTCGTCCATTTCAGTGGGGAGCAAACAACAGCCGTGGGCCCAATCTGACCTGAAGCCTATGTCTGTAAAGACGGTTTGGTTGGCACTCACCACGCCCACTCACTGGCTGGCCACAGCGGCCTTCATGCTACAGCAGCAGAGTAGAATGGTTGGGACAGAAGCCTAAAGCCTTTATAAAGTCTTTGCCCCATCATAGGTTTGCTCACCTCTGCTCTGGGGGGTCCAAGGAAGCAAAGTCTAGGAAGGCAGGCCTGAAGGACAAAACCCAGCATACAATGCCAACAGAGGCAGTTGGGACAGGCTCAAGACCTGGAGAGCAAGTCTGCTAAGAGCTGAAATGCAGTTAGAAATGGGAGGCCAAATCCACTCCCGAGGCTCACCATCTTCCTGCTACAGAGCTGGCCTTACAGGAACACAAAGTGAGCATAATGCACGTCCGAGTCACCCACCTTCACACCTGCTTCCGCTCTGCATGTCAATCTGACTCAGCACTGAGCTCTGTAGGGGAAGGGCCCACCAGCGGAGAACGTGACGTTAGGCCTCAGGTGAGCTTGGTTCCTCTGATCTGGTCATGGTGAAGTGACAAGGCGCCAGGCTCTACTTCCATCTAGTTCCTCCTGAGAGCAGAACAGGAAGTGCCTCTGGGGCTGCGGACAGCAGACACAGAACTGGGGCTCAGACTGCGGGGGGAGCGTGGGGCTGATGGGCTTGTCTCCAGGGAAGGCAGGTGGAAAGGCCCCTCTGTCCCTGCCCCCCTGGCAGATGGGGCCCTCACTGTGCCCATGTGGACAGGGAGGGCTGGTGGGCACCGAGGGCTGGGGAACATATGTTCGTATATCAGTGGAAGCCAATTAAAGAGGACAGTTGGTCTCCCGTTAGTTTCTCAGGGTTTGGAGCCTGAGAAGCTCACAGAACAGGCAAGATTCAGGTTCCCAAAGACTGTGACGACTTGTACTCATACAGACTCTGGAATTGAAGCAACTGGAATGAAATTCTGCCCCTGTACTTCCTCACTGTGGCCTCGAGTACACAGCCACATCACTACTCCTCTCTCCATAAGCGGACAATGACAGAGCCTCAACAGGTTCCTTTTTAAATGTCCTTGTGTGAAGAGCTTAGCACAGGATAAATCCTCAATAACTATGACTGTTACCATCATCATCAGCGTATAATTACCTGTAAAAAACATTTTGTCAAGTACAATCTCTGCTTTAAAGAATAGTCATAAGATTAGAGAAGATGATACGTAACTTACTGGGAACAGAGCATCATCTCACATAGTGGACCCCTTGGTTTGGAGAAACCAAACCTCATCTCCCCTATATATTTCATGAGACACCGTCCTGCAAACCTACTGAGAGCCCCTCTTCCAAACACGTCACTAGCATTGTTTAAATAACAACGTAATCTGTGGAGGAGATCATTGCAGAGAGGAGAAAACAAGCCCCCAGGAAGGGTGACTCACTCCCTCAAAAACACAAGGCTCACACGTGACAGAACAGGGTCTTCTCAGTTACAGGAGGTACCTCATAGAAGTGCTAGTTAGTCATTTTAGCAATTATCAGTTCAATAATCTGCACCTCAGTAAAGCAGAAAACTGTTCTGTGACTTTATCATTTATGTATAAGAGTGTGTATCCCCCTTAGAGGTACTTCTTTTCCGAGTTGATCCAAAGGGCCCTATTTCCAAAAAGAAAATGTCCCTCGTAATGTCCAAAATACAGCATAAGCCACAGTTAAGAGATTTTTAATACATATTTAGTTTTCCAGCTAAAGGATGTTAATCTGCTCCCTAAAATAAGGAGCCAGAGATTACAAAATAAACTAAGTACTTCTCATACCACCACAAAGAACCCTCCAGAGCAAACCTGACTTAATCAACCAGCTCCCTCCAAAGAGGGGTCTACACATGCCCCAGCTCCCTTCCTTCCCGCTCTCAGTCTCCCTCATCGTGTTGCCCCCTCCTTTGACTGGCTCCTGTGCAGTCACAGTGACATCTGCCCTCATTTCACTGATGGGGTTCCCATCACTCACCCTCTGGACAGTTTCTCTTTTTGCCTCCCGGGAGATCCTTCCTTGCATTTTGTTGCCTGGCCTCCTCTGCTGTTCCCACCCATCTTCTCAGACCTAGGGATTGTTTTCCTCATAGTTACACTCATCCCTGGATGACTCCCTCCAACTCTGTGACTCTACCCATTATTTCTATGATAATATCCCCTAAATTCCCATCTTCAGTTGAGACCCTGTCCACACTTCCACCTACCCTCTATGGGGAGACAGAGCTGAATCTAGCCTTCCTGAGGAATGCTGGAGAGATGCGGTCACATGTGGGAGACACTTGGGGGCAAGTGACAGGGGTGGTGACAAAGAACTGTGAAAGCAAAGGCCAGGGGACACAGATGGCACATTATGAGAAACAGGACACAGGGGTGAGCTCTGTGTGCCTTTAGATGAAAGCCAGCTGCTCCCACCAACGGTGGAGACTATGTAACACCAGCAGGCTCAGTCTCATACCAACAAGCTGGAGACACCTTACACCTCTGTGGCCTCTTTGCTTACAAATAAAATCAGCTAATTCTATCTGTATGAATTGCCCACATTCTGCTCCCCCCACCCCCTAATGCTCCAGGGTCTCTGGGCTTGGACCTCAGTCTTAGCTTTACAACCAGCTTTGGATTCCCCCTGCCAAAACCCATTCCTTCCGGTCTTCCTCATTTCAATAATGGCATCGCTAGTCTTCCAGGTACTCAGGCCAAAATCCCTGAAGCCTGTCATCCAACCTGTCAGCAAATCCTAGAGGGTCTCCTTTCGAAATACAGTAGACTAACCACTTCTCACCTCTCTTGTCATTTCCAACCAGGCCCAACCACTGTGTTCTCCAGCCCAGAGCACTGTGAGAGCTCCCAACCCATCTCTCCTCTGCCACTCCTTCACCTCACCCTGGCAATCCAGCCTCCACTTCAACTTGGTAATCAATGAATTGATGAATAAAAATATACACACACGCACAGAGGGAAGGAGTGAGGGAGACTGGAAGTACAAATGCTGAAAAATGTTTAGGGAATCCAGTGAAGGCAGACAGTTCTTTGTACTATTTTTGTGACATTTCCCTGAGTCTAAGATATTTCAAATGAGAGCTAAGAAACAAAACCCACCCCCTCCCCCTGTGAGCCTATCCTGTCTCCACCCACCTCCCCCCAGCTGTGGGGACCCCTCCTTCAGCCCATCTAGTTTCCACGAAATGGTAAAGAGCCCTTGTCCATCTTTTGTCTTAGCATGCGGGGCAATGGGGATATACAAATAATGAGTACGTACCCACAGCAAGTCCTTCAAGAATGAGCTGCTGGGGGAGAGGGTATAGGAACCCTGTCCTGCACCTTGAGGGCACTTTGTTCACAGCACTTTCAAAACTCTGCTAGTTCTGCACTCTGTCTGTCCCAGGCAATCCTGGGGGATGGCTCTCTGTGGGACTAGTCCCCAGGGGCCAGCAGAGCAGCCGCTGTGGCACAGATACATACCCTGCTCAATAAACCTTGGCCGAGTGAACCAAGAGCTCAAGAACAGCTTGTCTGTCAAGACTCAATAATATAAAATGAGATGATATGCAAATCATGCCTTTCTCATGGGAAGCAAGGCTAGGCTCCCAAACCATCCCTTACTAAGAAGGCAGAAGTGAAAGCATTCTTCACCACTAAGCACACTGAAAGGTGCCCCTGCCAGAGAAGATCCTATCATGATCACAGCACACACGGCCAGGAAGCCTCAGCCTCCCTCCCATCCCTGGGGCCTAATGAAACAAGCTGTGGAGGACCTTGGTAATTGTGAGGGTGGCTCCCTGCCCCAGGAGCCTCCCATACCAGGAGCTGGGGAAAGCAGGCTGATGAGGACCACAGGTAATTGGGGGGTAAAACAGAAGGGGCAATGGGCTGGGAAAGTGCTGGAAGCACTGGTAAATAGGGACGTGACTGGTATTGGCCACCCAGGGGGTGGGGCCTTGACAAGGAAACGCGTGTATGTGAAGGTGTGGGTGGGTGGGAGGGGGTGTAAGTGTGCGTGGTGTTCTCGTACGCACAGGAGGGGAACATCATTGAAGAGTCTGACTAGGAGGTGGAACAGTGATTCATAAACAATTTGGCCCATAGCACCTGGCTGTGTTTCACTTACTCGTGGTTTCAACAGACTCAAATGCACCCAGCTCCCTCCAGTCCAAGCCATAGCAAACACCTCCAATGGCCCTGCCAGGAGAACATCTGACTTACATACATGGCTGCCACTATCAAATTAACAGTGAATAAATCCTGATTGCCTACAGCCCACAAGAATGACATCCTGGGCGAGTTCAGTTATCCCTGAATCCTCCAGAAATGCTGCAAGGCAGGGCCGTAAAGAACACACCACACACCAGAGTGCTTCCCATGCTGTCTGTGCAGAATGTCCCCATTCCAGGTTACTTTGCAAATTGTCCTTGTGAATCTCTGTGCCAAATGGCCACTCACTTCCACGGCCTTGAATTGTGTGCTAAAGTAACTCATTAAGGAGACCCACGTGAGGCTGGCAACATGCGGACACCGGAAACCCAGCACACAGTGAACCAGCTGGACAGCGTGCTGGTGGCAGGCAGAGCACCTTTGGAGAATGACTCTGTCTCTGCCTGTGAGGCCCTGTCCCTGTCCCCACCCACCCCACTCACTCTGAGTGGGCTCCAACCAAACTAGCCTTGAAAAATAAACACAGGTCCATACACCACATGGAATTTGCTTCTGAAAGCATGTCTTGCAACCGACAAGAAACCGTAAGTACGACTTTTAAAGCTGCACAAGTGCAAACCTCAGAAACGTCTACTCATTGCCACGTGTGGATTTGGGCACGCTGTTACAGCACAACAACACTATAATTCACGGAAACCAAAAGAGAAGGATGGAACAAATCAGTGCAGGAATCAGAGGAAGCAGGACCTCCCGGCTAGAGAAGTAGGTCAAGAAAGGGCTGGGCTGTGAAGTTGCAGTGAAGCAGTGGCCTCGTGCAGGTGTTCTGTGGCCTCCCTACCCCCCAGCACCCCACCCCACATAGACAGCACCTTCTATCAGTAGGAATACTTCTGTGTCACACATGGCTTGAGGCCTACTGTACCAGGAAGAAGATCGCCACGGAAGGGAAGAACATCATGGTGGGGCCTAAAACATGATTGCAAGGCCAGTCCATAAGTCACACATGGGAGGCAGCCCCGTGTCCGCCTATGCCCAGCACAGAGGTGGACAGAGTGCCTGTTACACCTTCACCTCCTTGCTCCGCTATCACTTCACATTGAGTCCCTGACTTCCCTCGGACTCCAAATTTCAGGAATCACATATTTTTTTAATTTATTTTTTATTGGTGTTCAATTTGCTAACATATAGAATAACACCCAGTGCTCATCCCATCAGGTGCCCCCCTCAGTGCCCGCCACCCAGTCAGCCCCACCCCCCCACCCACCTCCCTTTCTACCACCCCTTGTTCGTTTCCCAGGGTTAGGAGTCTCTCATGTTCCGTCTCCCTTTCTGATATTTCCCACTCATTTTTTCTCCTTTCCCCTTTATTCCCTTTCACTATTATTTATATTCCCCAAATGAATGAGACCATATAATGTTTGTCCTTCTCCGATTGACTTATTTCACTCAGCATAATACCCTCTAGTTCCATCCACATCGAAGCAAATGGTGGGTATTTGTCATTTCTAATGGCTGAGTAATATTCCATAGAATCACATATTTTTCCATGGCTTCCCACCCACGATTAAAATACAGGATCCTGATGAGGACATCTGTCCTGCCATCACTTTAACCTCTAGTTTTGCAGGGCCACATGCTTTTGGTGCCACCCAATGACCACACACCACAGCCCTGGAAAGGTTAACTGCCCACAGGACAGCAGGCAGTGGCCCCTCTCTTCTGGCCACTGTCCCTCCGGAGAGCCACACTGGGACGATGCCCTTTGTGGACAGCCCAGAGGAGAGGTCACAGAGAGGGAAGGTGAGCAGGAGGACAGGTGTGCAGCCTAGGAAGAGAAAGTCAGGGAGCACACTCTCCCTGTAAGCATCTTTAGATTTTATAAAGTGAGGAGAGAGGGGCTAGGCCAGTTCTGTTGCCGCATTTCCTTTTTTTTTTTTTTTTTTCCCTTTTTTTTAACATGTTATTTATTTGACAGAGAGAGAGCAAGCAAGGAGAGTAGCAGAAGGAGAGACAGGCTCTCTGCCCAGCAGGGAGCCCAATGCAGGGCTCAATCCCAGGACCCCAGGATCAAGACCTGGGCTGAAAGTAAGTCCTTAAACAACCAAGCCACTCAAGTGCCCCTGTTGCTGCATTTCTAAACCCTGATGTTTAAAAATGTAAAATCTGAATTCAGACAAAACAAAAGGGTATCTCTTTAATAAACGTACTCTCTGGTGCTCAGTGTCACTCATGTAGAAAATCATTTAGAAAATAATAATCATTTAGAAATAATTAACATTTAGATGATTGCTCAGGAAACCCAGGTTATGTTCTAAGGCTCACATCCTCGTGCAAAGTGCCAGGGACTATGCCATGGAACAGAGCTCTCCTGCACATCAGTCAATAATATATTCAATTACCTATTAAAGAAGACCTTAATTAGCTCATGTACACCTGAAATACAGATTTGAAAAGATTTGAAATACAAAGAGAAGACAGTCTGATAGCTCTGCTTCAGAATTTTGGATGGTGCAAATAACCCTTCATGATTTCAAAACAATCGGCAATCCATCTTCCCTGCCTGCAAGAGAGCAATCCTTCTGGACCCAGCATGCAAAAGAGCCCAGCTGGCGAGGAGACAGATCATAATCAGTTCTCTGTGGGATCAGCTAGTCTCGGGTCCCAATGTAACGCACAGGAGTAAAGAGCTGTCAATGACCAAACATCTAAATACTTACCCCCTCACCATCTGCTGCTCCTATCATTTGAATTTAAAATTAATAAGACCACCATTAAAAGGTAGAGTTGCTGCCTACATCTGCTGTTCTAAAATAATGGATAGTGACTGGCCACATAATGGCTCAAGCTGTAACATGGATACGAGTCCACAATGCTTAAACTCTAGGCGGAGAATAAAACGAAAATTGCAATTCTCTATTTGAGTTTTCCCCTTTTTCTAAAGTCACCGTTCCCCAAACTGCTTTGATTGTCTTGTTTTATAAAATTTATGAGAAAATGTAAGGTATTGTGAAATTTAAAGGTATTGTAAAAAATCACTACTTTCTCGGGGTACAAGATGTGTAAAGATGATTTCAGCTGCTGGGTCTGTTTTCTGAGCCTGTGGCACTGGGGTACATTTTCTCCCCCATTCCTGCATATTTAGATTCACGGAAGACAGTCTGAGCAGGAAAGAGGGAAGTGAGGCGAGCAGTTGAAAGGCTCTGGTCCCGCTCTAACCAGGTGATCCTGGGCAGCTCGCTTTCTCAGGCCTCAGGCTATATATTCCACCTGCACCAGAGTAAAAGCCCGTGGGCACGGCGCCACTGCACGCTATGCGTGCTCACACACGCACACGCACGCACACACACAGCAGCATCGCTCACCTGCGTGAAACCCTGTGACAATCAGCTAATTTTCCGAAGAACTGTTCTACACATTTCCATTTATGACCAGCACCTTCTTCTAGGTTAAGCATTTGGGCTGATGAGACATCCCGCAGCAATTCGTGTGGTCCCACTGCCCACAGTCCCCCGCTCCCTACCCATGCAGCTTCTTCCAAAAGCATTTTTCATGACCGGGCAGAAGGGGGAAGAGTAGCTGTCTCACCCCGCCATTCATTCAACAAATACTAATCGGTGTGCCAGCGCTAGTGACAGAGACAATAAGTAGGTCTTCAGGGAGCCCACATGTGTGTAGGTGCAAACAGACAAACCAAAACACACACTAGGGAGTGAAAAATGCTGTACAGAACCATGCCGCGGAAAAGGAGAAAGACCATCTCCACCAGAGCCGTGGTGATGCTAATGCTGTGACAGGTCAACAGGGCATAGGACAGACTGACAAAAGCCTCTGTACAGTGACACCATTCTCCCTCGAGTCTTCTCTCCTCATAATGGAAAAAAAAAGGAAAGCAGGGGCATAAAGCCATTTTGAGATGGTTTCTGATTTCAGATATCTGGCCATCAAACCCCTGCAATTTCAAGGAAAAGCTGATAAACCATATGGCTGACAGTTGAAAGTCTGTGTTTAGGAGCGACTCTTAAATATGGGCAAATGTGTTTGTTTATGTGAATGCTCCGGGCCCTCGCTCGTGCAAATCGTGCTAACAGAACTGTCCGTGTTTTGCCGGATTCACCAGCTTGCCACAAACAGCCTTCCGTGCCTTTTCTAACTGTTTATAAATAGCACAAACGCCCAGATATGCACATCGAGGCAAGCTGTCCCTTCAGCTGCCGCTGCTGTGACAATGAGCCAAATCAACCCGCGCGCACCGCACACCGGGGCCATCGGGCCGTCTGACGGAGGATTTGTCCAGCGGCCTGCCTTCCTTGGAGGTGGAAAGGCACAGAGGGGGCCCTACTCTCCGTGCAGGACAAACCACGCCGCAATCTCTGGATGAGTTCTGCCCCCGCATCCACCTGCCCCTCGTCCTCGTCGTAGCCCCGTGGCTTCCCCGTGTGCCCATCCTGAAAGGCTGCCAGCAGCCCTGCCACAGGAGCCTGCTACCGCTGCCGTCACACGCGGGAGGAACAAGGAGCTGCCCAGGACCACGTGCTAATGAGAGGGCCCTTTTCACAACCGGAGTTTCCTGGTGCCCAAAATAATGCTTTTCCATCACACTATTTACATGGAGCTGAACTCAGGTTCTTTCTACTAGGTCAGCCGCCCAGAGGTATTTATATGACACAAACCATGATGACCTGTTAGCATTCTATCTTCTAAAACATTAAAACAGCAGCATTTATTCTGCACTCAGAAGGTGCCAGTCTCTGAGTTTTATCTTACATTACAGCCCTATAAAATCGCCACCATATCACTCCCCAACCAAGGCACAGAAAGGTTAAAGAGCTTGTCCACGGTCACAGGTTATTTCTCCTTTTTTTTTTTTTTCAAATTTACAAAAGTAAATACTCCTTTCATTACAAGTGTTATTAAAACAAACATACTTAAGATGCACTAAATAGTAAAATAGCAAAAAGTAAAAGTCAGATTATACAAAACAGTGAAATTCTCCTTCCACTATAATCACCAATCCCAACCTCTCCTCTGGGGCAACCAGTGCTACCAGCATGTCACACGGCCCTGCAGAGCTGCTGCCGTGGTGTGGAAATAAGTGTGCCACACACACAAGGGAGATACTATACGTCACCACTGTATCGCCTGAGCAACTTGAGGGGGTGTGGCTATTGCACCTCCATCATCCATGACACACCTTCCCTACCACCTGGAATAAACAGTCAAGGTGAGAAGTCAGCTTGTCACCCAAATACGGCTCTGAAACACAGCTCCCGGCTGCCAGCTCCCGTCCCTGCCCCGTCACGGTATGGCTGCACATGTTCAGTCATACTATCTGCCGGCAGCCAGAAATAACTGACAGTAGTCATGGCAGACACGAATGTGCCACGCAATCCACTGCTCTTCAAGCAGAGATGTGCTGCAGGGACTATGGTCCAGCTGCCGGCTTCCTTCCCACGGCAGCCTGAGCCCTGAAAGGGTGTCAGAGGCCTGGCCACATTAGCCCAAAAGGGGACGCTGGGACGGGCAGTCCCTCTCCTGAGCAGCATGCAGGCTGGCTGAGGCTCTACACACCTACATCACAGCCCACCGCTTCCTCAGTCTCTCTACTCTCCTCACACCACTGATCCTGACAGACGCCTTCCCCCCACATCTGCCTCCCCAGAGCCCACTGCAGCTGGTCTGCTCCCTACCCAGGATACCCCCAGCACAGAATTCTTCTGTGCCTCTGTGTCCCTGCTACCATCTTGTGCTACTTTTGCAATCACATGGGAGTACTTAGCTTACAAGGTTTTCACATTCTGAGTCTTTTTATAATTCATGATAAATACTTGGAACCGTCCTGGTGGAGCTATTCATACTATTACAGTGAGTGATAAACAGATAGAGGCCTCTCACTGCCACTCTCCCCCATAGATCCTCGTCCTCTGCAGGACTTCACAGCATCCTTCCCATGGCAAATATCTATTCCAGTGCACATACCAGGGCCCTCTTTTAAGGATGCTCCTCATCAATGGGCAACAGAAGTCATGCTTCCCATCATAAGCAAAGCCCACTTCTTCAGTGCACACACGCCAGAGCCCTGGGGTGGTTACGGCAGAGTGAGGATATGAGGCTTTTCCCTAGAAAGTCACTATCCCAGCCCAGAACAGTTATAAAATATCTGGGCAAAAGATGGGAAACTCTCAAACCAAAAGACATGAATAGGCAAGTCAGAAAAAAAATCAATTATTTAAACCCCACTAATAGGGCACCTGGGAGTCTTGGTGGTTGAGTGTCTGCCTTTGCTCAGGCCATGATCCCAGGGTCCTAGGATCAAGTACCACATTGGGCTCCCCACAGGGAGTCTGCTTCTCCCTCTGCCTATGTCTCTGCTGCTCTGTCTCTCAAGAACAAATAAAATCTCAAAAAAAAAATAATAATAAACCTCACTAATAATCAAAAAAGCAAATTAAAATGATATCATCTATTATTTATCCAATTGACAAACTGCTTCAACTACTGGTAATATTTAGTATTGGTGAGGATTCAGTGAGGCAGCTGCTCTCAAGCATGGCTGATGATCATGCAAACGGAAACCACCTTTCTTTTCTTTTTTTTAAAGATTTTATTTATTTATTTATTTATTTATTTATTTATTTATTTATTTATTTATGAGAGAGAGAGGGGGGGGGGGGGCAGAGACACAGTCAGAGGGAGAAGCAGGAAACAACCTTTCTGAAGAAGAGCTGGACATGTCTACCAAGATCACCCACACCACATACCCTCTCTCACACCAGCCTAAGAACCACCTGTGCTAAGATGCATGCTGAGTCCCTCAAACAAGGTTTTTGTTACCTACTGTAGTACTATAAACTGTAAACCTCAAACATCCAATGTTACATAAATATTTAAGATATAATTTAAGATACATATAAATTGCATTTCTGAAATGTATAATTCATGATGTGACAAAAATGTCCATTTATATATAGGGAATAAAAAAGATCTTAAACAGATAGAATACTCATTTTATTTTTAAAAAACATAATTTTATGATTAGAAAAAGGAAAGGACTAGGTCTTAGTCTAGGGTCTCCAAGATTCCCCACTGAGCCTCAACAACTGGCCAGGAGAACTCTCAGGACTCGTCACACAGGCATACTCAGAACTAGATTTATCATGGCAAGAAGAGACAAAGCACAATGAGCAACGGGGAAAGGCACAAGGTGCAGCGGACTCCAAAAGTAGGAACCTCCAGGGTCCTCTCCCACAGAGTCACACAGGACAGCACCTGGTTAGCGCTGGCACCAGGAAGCTCGTTAGAGACCCAGCGTCGGGGATTTTGCTGGGGGCTGGGCATATGGGCCCCCTCTGCCTGACATGTACCAAGGTTCCAGACTCTAGGGAGGAAACCAGGTCTGTGGGCATGAACCATGCTGTCTGCACAGACAGCTCAGGCTCAGTGGTGGGAACCGTCCCGACACTGAAGTTCCAGATACCAGCCATGGGCCAAGCTCACGAGCAGGCCTCCCAGAGGATGGGAGTCTCTGGCCTGCTGTGGTAATGCTGTTCTGCACAAGGCTGAAACGGTCATAGTGCTGAGGTCTGATGAGATTTGTGTTCTTCTTTATCCTCTCTCATTTCCAAATGTTCAATAACATGTATTTCCTTTACGATCAGGGAGGTGTATTACACACTTTTAAGAGCTCTGTTTTGCTTGTTTTGCCTACATGACATCAATTTTTAGATCACATAGAGGGTGAATTCTGAGATTTACAAATGTCCTAAGAAGACACAGCCAGGGAGAGAGAAACGCGGGAGAGCCACCAGGGGGATGGGCGGTCCTTGGTGAAGAGTGGGGATGAAACTCCACCGGCGTCCTCAAGATTTCCAGCTTTATTCTTGACCAAACAAGCTGGAGAGTCAGATTTCGTTCCTAATACGGCTATGAGCAGGCACTATTTTGTTTTTAATGCAAAGATCTCTATATTCCGAGCACCCCCAGCAGATAGCACCATGGCTCTTGTCAAGACAATTTCATTTCTTTTAATGCCATTGAGTTTGAAGATCATGAAATCTCCTTACCTGTGCTTCCTTCTGATGACACTCACCACAGAAAGAATTTCAGAAGAATCTGAAAGTTAAAAACAAACATGTATGGAAATATGCAACCCAGAACTCAATCCATGACTCTACAACATCATTCTCACAACCCAGAACTCAATCCATGACTCTACAACATCATTCTCATGGTTACATTTCCTTAGGTGTAAAAGGGAAGGGAAACACTGCCTGCCTTGCAATCGTAAGAAAACAGATGTAGGAGAATTTCAATGATAAGACGTTAGTATCAGAAGCGCCTCACATAACCATTCCACAAATGCCTATGTGCTGGCCCTTACGTCAGGCCCAAGGAATACAGCAGTAAATAGAACGGACGTAGCCAGATAGAGCTCAGAGGGCCCACAGATCACTTGAAAGAGAAATCGTGAGTAAGCTGTGGGGGTGACAGGAGGCAGCCTTTTAGCAAAGGCTCAGAAAAAGACTCTGGGACTGGGGCTTGGGTTACAACTCCAGAACTACCACCTGAGAGCTCTGTGACCTCAAGCAAGTTGCTTCAGTTTCCTTGTGTCTCAGTTTCCTTATCTGTAAGATAAGGATTCAAACAGTAGGATTACAATCCTCCTTTGACTGTAATGAGACTTTAGGGAGTTCATGTCTGTGATGTTCTCAGGACTATGCCTAGTCACAGAAGATAACTGTGGAGATAATTTTTGCAAGATAAATATAAATATATAAATTTTAGGGGCCTTGAGATGTAAATGAGACTCTAAGTTGTACATGGAGAGATGAGCAAAATTTTCCCTGACCAAATACTCCTCAACAAGTCTAATGAACTTTATTCCAGGAGCATTCCCAAGAAATTAAGGCTTTAGATGCTACATCCTGGCAGTATTAAAATAGTGCAAAATGCCCAGTAAATAAGCAAATTTCAGAAATAATTACGTATGTTTCCAAAAACACATATAGGCTTAAAGTTTTCCCAAATTTAAAAGCACAAAGCACTTTCACATATATGACCTCACTGACTCTTGAAAAACCCTTCAGAAGAAGCGTAACAGAGGAGGAAGGTCATCCAGTGACCCTGTGTGGACTGTCCACAGTCAGAGAGCCGGTCAGTGGGGAGAGAAGAGACTGAAACAGTGTCAGCTTGTGAACACCACTCTCTTCCTTCCACACCATAACGTGCATGCACCCACTCAGCTCCTAAAACTTTACAGAAATCCCAACACAGAGACCTGAAATAGCATGCGAGAATTTCCATGATGCAGACATGCATCTTATTCTCTGTCTTTGAGAATGCTTCGCTGCCCTTCAGCTGCAGAAGCAGAAACCAAACTGCGTTCCCCAAGCCGAAAGCAGTGTTTTCTTCTCAGCTGGTACTCTGGGGTTAAAGGAACAGGAGATCATTCCACAAAATTACTGTTACGCTTCTCAAAAAGGAAGTATGACTTTCACAGAAAAATCTATTCCATTTGGGAGAAAGGTCCACTAAAGCCACAGCAGGGTAATATATTCATACAACAACAATTAACTTCA
Source organism: Canis lupus familiaris (assembly GCF_011100685.1). Classification (NCBI taxonomy): domain Eukaryota; kingdom Metazoa; phylum Chordata; class Mammalia; order Carnivora; family Canidae; genus Canis; species Canis lupus. The sequence continues at coordinate 60,329,832 of NC_049224.1, forward strand.
TCTGTCACATAGTGAAATCCCAAAGCCCTCTGGGCATACAGCTGCTTTCTGAGCCTAAATTAAACTCCAACTGAGAAACAGGTCAATTTTCTAAAATATTCTTTCGCAAACATCGTAAGCAAAAATTCCTTTAGCTTGCTTCTCATTTTCCAGATGGAATACCTCTGTTGGACTTACTTGAATTTAGGCAACCCTTACCACAGCCCAGACACCAAACCAGCCACTGCGGTGACAACACAGACAGACGTGGTACAGCAAGACCCTCGAGGAGCTCACCCTGGGGGAAGGGAAGGCCACCCAATCACAACCTTAAAGCAGCTTACTGATTGCTATCACCTATTTCAGCTTTGGCTCTAGCGGGAAGGGAAGGGAAGGGAAGGGAAGGGAAGGGAAGGGAAGGGAAGGGAAGGGAAGGGAAGGGAAGGGAAGGGAAGGGAAGGGAAGGGGAAGGGGAAGGGCACGGGAAGGGAAGGATGAAGGGAAGGGATAGGGAAGGGAAGGGAAGGGAAGGGAAGGGAAGGGAAGGGAAGGGAAGGGAAGGGAAGGGAAGGGAAGGGAAGGGAAGGGAAGGGAAGGGAAGGGAAGGGAAGGAAGGGAAGGGAAGGGAAGGGAAGGGAAGGGAATGGGAAGGGAAGGGAAGGGAAGGGAAGGGAAGGGAAGGGAAGGGAAGGGAAGGGAAGGGAAGGGAAGGGAAGGGAAGGGAAGGGAAGGGAAGGGAGGGAAGGAAGGGAAGGGAAGGGAAGGGAAGGGAAGGGAAGGGAAGGGAAGGGAAGGGAAGGGAAGGGAAGGGAAGGGAAGGGAAGGGAAGGGAAGGGAAGGGAAGGGCAAGGGAAGGGAAGGGAAGGGAAGGGAAGGGAAGGGAAGGGAAGGGAAGGGAAGGGAAGGGAAGGGAAGGGAAGGGAAGGGAAGGGAAGGGAAGGGAAGGGAAGGGAAGGGAAGGGAAGGGAAGGGAAGGGAAGGGAAGGAAGGGAAGGGAAGGGAAGGGAAGGGAAGGGAAGGGAAGGAAGGGAAGGGAAGGGAAGGGAAGGGAAGGGAAGGGAAGGAAGGGAAGGGAAGGGAAGGGAAGGGAAGGGAAGGGAAGGGAAGGGAAGGGAAGGGAAGGGAAGGGAAGGGAAGGAAGGGAAGGGAAGGGAAGGGAAGGGAGAAGGAAGGAAGGAAGGAGGGAAGGAAGGAAGGAAGGAAGGAAGGAAGGAAGGAAGGAAGGAAGGAGAAAGAAGAAAAGAAAGAAGTAAGGAAGGAAGGAAAGAAAGAAAGAAAAGAAAAGAAAGAAGAGAAAAAGGAGAAAAAGAAAGAAAAAGAAAGAAAAGCATACACAGCACATCCCATTTCTATATGGAAGCAATCAGATCTGAACATTAAGTCGAGCTCAAAGTGTGGGGGGCAGGCACCAAGGGAGGTCCCTAGAGTGGGAGAGCTCATTCACAGGGGTGAACACACATACCATTTGGAGGTGGGGAAGGGACCCAAGCACAGGGGCGACCCCAGGGCTTCAGGGATGCCCGCACATCTGGAGGAAGGAACAGAGGGCAGGAAATCTGAAGCCTCCAAATTGAACAGACACACACAGAACTCCTCCCCAAATGGGTGAGGGGTTACTAGGATGCTAAACAGAACACTGTCCTACCCAGAGCACAGAGCCCTGGTACAACAGTGAGGAAGACACAGGGCCACCAGGGCCCCCAACTCGGCCCATAACCTTGGTTGAGCCTCTTCTTTCTTTTTTATTGAGGTATAACTGGCATATCACATCATGTGAGTTTCAGGTGTACAACATGATGACTGAGATTTGTATATGTTGCCAGTGATCATCACAATAAATCTAGTTAACACCCTCACTGCACACAGTCACAAGATTTCCTTTTCTTGTGATGAGAACTTTTAAGATCTACTCTCTTGGCAGCTCTCAAATAGGCAAAACAGCATTATTAATGACAGTCACCACACTGTACCTGGTACTTGGTTAAGTCCCTGATCTTCTGTGAGCCCCAGTAAAATCACCAGAAAAACAAGAGACGTGAAAACCCACCTGCCTTCTTCACAGAAATGCTGAGAGGATAAAACAAGATAATGGATTTTAAGGGTCTTGCAGAACCATGAAGCAAAATACCAATGTAAGGAGTCATTATCACCATTCCTTAAGTAACCTGCACATAGAACTGAGTTTTACAACCCATGTTCCCCCGACCTTCGCCTGACAAGAGCATTGTGAGTGCAGGCAATCTAGCTGGGCCAGAGTCCAGAGCTCGGAGGGCCTCAGGCAGCTCAGGACTTGAGTGGTGTCACTCCTCCGGAAGGGTCAGGAAGCTTTCTGAAACAGAGAACCAAACTGACCTACAAGACTACATTTTATCTTTCTCGGATATGCCTGAGGTCATCCAAAGCCTCCTCACAGCTAAGCAATCCAGGGCTGTCCCCTGCTACACTGTATATTTCCACCTCAGAAGCCAAAGGGCATTCAAATGTTACATGATGATGGGCCTAAACAGTAGAAATCACGTGAAGCTAGAACCCCAAAAAACATATTCACAGAAAGGATTCAGCGAAATCTGCTTCAAATATGTTCATTATCGCCTGCAGCACTTATCTTCTGCCTCTTTCCAGCTGACTCCATGGATGCTTTGACTGTCCCTTGGCTTTCACTAAGACCACGGAAAAGTAATACACCTGCGTGCCCCTCCCAGCGGAGCACCAGCCACACCACCAACACATCTCCCAGGGTAGTCCCCAAAATCAGGCTGCAAAGTCCCGGTAAATGTAGACAAACAACTCCCCAGCCGCCATGTTCTTTCTCTACTCCCAAGGAAGATGGGTTGAGATGATGAGTCTTGAAGTCAGAACTAAAAGAGGCCATAAGCAACATCTAATCGGACCCTCCTGCCACAGCACAGCAACCTAACACCCAGATAATAGCAGAGCAGGAGAGCCAAAGCCAAAACCCACTCACCTGACCTCGGGCCCAGAACTCCTACAGCAATGCTGCTCTGGATCTTCTTCCTAATGAAGGAAGATAAAGCAGGGCCCTGGCAAAGCCATTCCATCCATACTAAAGCCATTCAAGAGCTGACCTAGCACATATTTAAAGACAGGCACTTCTTGCCAACTGTATGAGCATGAATATGTAGAGAAATTTCGGCTATGTTTCGACTTGCTGCCTGTGTTCATAAAGCACCAACTGCTCGTGGTCCAAGTGCACACAGTGTACCTCTTCATCATAATACCCTATTTATCCTGCAGCCAGGTGTCCACCCACTGCCCTAGACAGCATGTCCGTGAGCGCAGGGATCTATAATCACTTTCTATCCCCAGTGCCCAGCCTGTAAGATACCCAATAAGTGATTAATGAACTAAGTTACCTACTCAAACATTTTTAACTTGCATTAACAAAAGATCTATTAAGTTTTGTTGATGTGGAGATAGTACCACACAGCTTAAACCTTAACTTGTGGATTTATGCTGTGTTCTCCTAGATTTCATTTGCTAAGTATTTAGTGAGCACCTCATGTGTGCTGGACATTGCCAAATGCAGTGCCAGGAACCAGAGTTCAGATAGGGCTCAGAATCGAACGGGAAACAGAAGAAAACCAGACAAGGTTTGGTGGGAGAGCTGAGAAGAATAAACACTGACCACGGAGCAAAGAACTCGCTTTGTCCAGCTGGCATACAGATAACACATGCTTCCTGCAGCATGCGATCGCATCCCCTCGGCGACTAACGAAGCTATAATGCAATGGCCCCCTGCGTGCCAGATGTCACTGCAGAGCAGGGTTCAGGAGAAGAAACCAAAAAACAAACAAAGCTCCAGGATTGTGCTGGAATACAGATTGAAACAGATTGAACAGGCAATGTTCCAATTAGGAAATCCCCTGCCTATACTCTTTTGAAACTCAAGGTACCCTGGAGGCTGATATTTAAGTGGTATATTAACCCTACCAGTTAAAACCAAAGAAATCTTTGGTTCAAGGGCTAAGGATGAATTATCTTTGGCAAATTTATTCACTCTGAGTATTTCCATTAAGAGAATTATGAAAATTACTGAGCACTTACCATGTGCTAGGAACAGGCATCAAGCTACATGCTTTAAAGACATGTTTGTATTTAATCCTCAGAATGACGCTGGGAGGAGATGACAATGGCTCCTATCATCCCATTTTACAGTTGAAGAAAATGAGGTCTACACAAGTTTTAAAACTTGCCCCAAACTACACAGTTGGAAAACCCAGGCAGCTTGCCTCTGCAGGCCCTGCATGAAGACAAAGTATTTATAAACTGTCCAGAACAGAGCTGGTATAATGGACTATAATAAATACCAACAATTCACACCTACAATCATTTTGTGCTAATCAAACAAGATTTGCTACAGTTCTGCACAACTAACCGTCAAATTATTCCGAGAAGAAAAAGTAGAGTGGGTAGACACTGGAATAGAGTGAATGACTGGTAGACATTCATGGGATGAGGCATTATCTGCACAATATTCTTTACTCGCCCCACAGCGCCCAGAGCCATTCCACACTGATGAAAGAAGGAGGCCCTTGTGTTGCCTGGAATTCTCATTCACCTTGGACATGGGTTCTCAACCTTCACCATCCATCAGAGTCCCCTGGGCAGCTTTTCAAACCTATAGACACCCAGGCTCCATTCCTGAAGATCCTATTTCAACTGGTGTGGAGTGAGCATGCATGCTTTTCCCAGAGACTCCCACCTGGCCCTGGGTGCACCTCGGCTGAGTTCCCCAAATACTCACTGGGGTTCAGGTTGAGTAAGAGGAGTCACCACCTTCTCCCCTCAAAAAAGTGTTTACAGTTTTCTCTGCTTTTAGGATAAAGAAACTAATGTCAGAGATTTATTCCAGTCCAAACCAAATAAACTCCCAGTGAAACAGTGCTCTTGTATAAGTTTACATACAAACAGCTTCCTTTATCATCCCTGGCAAGAGCCAGAGCATTAACTCTGAGCCACGAGAAGTCTGCAGAAATGAGAAATTCAGGTCTTGGCCGTTTGCCACATTCCACATGCACCCTCCCCTAGAAGGAAGGCTCAGCTACAAGGTAGATTAACCATTTTATCAAGAATGGAAACAGAAAAGCAGAGCTCAGCCTGGAGTCAAGGGGCTGGGGATCCCACTCATGGCCCCACTGTAGATGATGAGTGATGTCACGTCAGGGAAGTCCCTTCTCCTCGCTGGCCCCGGTCTGGCTACCAGTGGATGAAAGAGAGGTAAAGCCAAAATGCAGGTGTTACTGCAAGCTCCAGGTTCTCACAGTGATAAAAGGAATATCTGCCATCAAGAAACTGAAGTACCTTTCCCCATTCCTTAGAATCAAAAGTAGAAGCAGAGAGCGCAGCGACCATCTGACCAGGTGGACCGGCCACAGAACAGATATGCAACAACCAAGAGGACACAATCAGGAATGCCATGGATGATGGCTTCCTCACCCACCCACTCACTTGTTCATTCCACAGATACCTGAGGCACCTTCTATGCTACTCACCCCACCAATTTCCAGCATCCTTTTGCTGCACCCCCTCAAGTACCACACCTATCATGTCTGATCATCACTAACCTGTTTGCTGTCAGCCACCACATCACAGATGAAGCGGACTACAGCACAGGAGGCCCTACCCCCGCTCAGTGATTACTCCCAGACTGCAGCACCCAGAGTGGCCCTTCCGCCTTGGGGCACTTCCCACCCTTGGCTGATCCAGAGCTCCCAGATGGCTGTCCTGTCCTAGCAGCTGTCGCAGGCTGTTCTGAGGCCACGAAGGCTACAAAATGTACAGGGCTAATGTGGTCCATCTGTCTCTAGTAGATCTTGTGCTTGTCCTGCTGGTCACTTCTGCAGACGGATGGGTTAGGATGGGCTTTGGCAAGTTACCATGGAGTGACTCCCCCGTTCCTCCCACAGGAGTGCAGACTGGCTAGTTAGCAGTGAGGACAGCTTTCTTTTCCATATCTCATTGTGCATTCCTGGCCCTAAAGCACTCAGGCCATGCCACCAAATATAGGCAAGAAAGAGCCTCCTCTCTCTAGGTCAACGTGTAGGGGGCATCCCTGGGCATCTCTAACTCAGCAATAAAACAGAACATGCCCCACCCCCATGATGTAGGATATAAAACACAGGTGCTCACTGGTGTCACCAGCCAGAACCACAGATGTGTTTTGAAGAGTTTTATACAATTATTTCCAAAGTGCTGCTCACACAGTGCCATTCCTCATGTCTGTGATGCTTTACGGATGGCAAAGCATCACCACATCTGTGCCACTCAACAGCTTTGTGTCATACATTGAGTGTATTTATCCTCATTACCCTCATTGTTTACATGGTGACACCAAAACTCACAGAAACTCAGTGACTTTCCCAAGGATGCTCAGTTAGTGTTAGACCCGGGGCACAAGGCCTCATGATTCCAGAACAGATCCTATTGCCAACATCCCATACGGTGCTTCCAGGGACCCTCACCTGGTCTCAGAAGGGCAGAAAGTAGGTCTGTCCTCCAAGGCCCTCACAATGTCGGGGACAAGTGGGGACAAGCCTCTAACAGAGAGCACACACTTGCTCGAGAAGGTTACACAGGACAACACAGGCCCTCTGCGCTTTGGAAGTCTTTTAACGGCAGTGTGGGGAATGACATGCACAAGGTACTCTCTGACCAGGCAGAGGGAACTCTGGGGACTCATGTCTCTCCTCAACTGCAAGTCAGGGCTCTAAGTATGAGCCAAGACAGAGCAGACATGCCCTGGAGAGCAACGGGCATAAAGTCCAGTTAGACAGGTGGATGGAGAGTGGTGGGGATGAGGAGGGGGCTTCTAGTCCAAAGGCCTGGTGAGTAGGATGTCCGTACCCAAGTGAAAACGAGACAGGAGAAACAGGCTTGGAACAGAAATGTGTGTATGTTTAATTTGAGAAACATGAGCAACACAAGACGAGGAACACTGAATTATCTTGGATTTCCAGAGTCTAGCACAGGCTACACATGTGGGGGCTGTCAGTGAAAAAGAGAGACAACAAGGGGAAGGAAAGTAGACAAAGTGGAGGAGAAATGACCACAGGCTCATGCCAGTCCCTGGATCCTGAAGGCAGGGACAGAAACCAGGCAGTCATCTACAACTGTGCTCAGTTCACGGACTCGTTTACCTAGCCATGCCAGAATGTGCTAGATGCTATGTCAGACCCTGCAGAGCCCCTGATCAACACCCCAGAGCTCAAAGAGAATGGGGGAGGCATGTGATGCAAATGAGCAGGCAATCCGTAAATCAGGACAGACACAAGGACTGTGAGGGAGCCGCAGAAGCAGTGGCTGACTGTGCGCTTGTACTCCCTGGTTTTCAAGGTACCCTGCCCAAGGCTCACACATCACCGTGATGGCACGGCACCTTCCACCATCCAGGGCACTGTAAGAATCATGCAGAGGGCTTACCAAAGAAAACATTCTGATTCCAGAGGTGGGGATGTGACAATCTGCATTTCCAACAAGTTTCCTGAATGACACTGGTGTGTGGCCCAAGGACCACTCTGGGGAACAAAGGAGAGGACAGAGACAGGGCAGGCCCCAGGCAAGGTACTAGTATCAATCCCTGGGGGCTGGTTCTGCTTTTGGACACGAACTCGGTACGGACCCTGATCAATACAACCAAGTTCTCCAAGCTTTGGATTCCTGAAGCCAAAATGAGGACAAACACGGCCATAATAGTCTTCAGAAGGAAAGAATAGATTAATGTGTGGTGAAGGAAATCCTACCATATTTTAAAAATTTACCCTTTACGGCAATTTTCGAAGGGTGAGTTTTTAAAAATCATTCATCTGTGTATTTTCCTGCATCATTTGATTCCTTTACAATGCACATATAACATTTTTTACAAGAACATGAATATATTTTTAAAGAGCAAAAAAGCGCACATTTAAATTGTTAGAAGAGTTTTCCAATGGATAATGAAATCAACCAAATGCTTCACAATCAGCATCTTTTTTATAATTAAACTTTTTTATTTTGAAATAACTATAGATTTACATGTAGTTGTAAGAAGGAATGTGGAAGGACTTCATGTACTCTTTACTCAATCTCTCCCAGGGGTAACGTCCTGCAAAACCACAGGGTGATGTCACACCAGGATCCTCACACTGACACAGGCAGGATACAGAACATTCGGCCACACGGGGACCCCTCCTGTGGCCCCTTTACAGTCACATCCACCTCCCTCCCGCCTCGCCTCCTCCCTGCTTGCTATGTCCTGATTCTACTCTGGTCACCGTTTCTGTAATTTTGTCATCTCACGAATGTCCTATAAATGGAGCTCGACAGCACAGAGTCACTGGGGTTGCCTTTTTCTCATTCAGTTTAATTCTCCGGAGACTCACCCAGGTCGTGGCTCGTGGCAGGAATCTGCTCCTTTTCACGGGGAGTAGTGTCCCAAGCTGTGGCTGCACCACTGTCCAAGCAGACACCCCTCCGAGGACATCCGGGTGTTCCCGGTTCCCAGCATTTCTGCAATAAGCTGTGGTGGGCACTCGCGGGCAGGGTTCCGTGTGGACACAAGTCTGCATTCCTCCGAGACAAAACACCCAGGAGCGCACTTGCTGGTTGTGTGTTTAGTTTTTTGAGAAACTGCCCAAGGGTTTTCCAGAGTGGCGGTACCATCTCATCCTCCCAGCAGCCATGTAGGAGGGGTCCGGCTTCTCCACATCCTCACCAGTGCTTGGTCGGGTCGCTGTTTCTTACTTTGGCCATCTCATAGGTGTGCAGTGACACCTCACTGGGGTTGGATTCCCATTTCCCTAATGGCCAGTGAGGCTGAACGACTGCCTATGCTCAATGGTCACCTGCTTGTTGTCTGAGATGAACCATCCCTGTGTCCTTTACCTGTTTCCTAATTGCACTGTCTGTTTGACTGCTTTTGAGAGTTTTTACACATTCTAGATATGGGTCCTTTATCACGCACGTGGTTTGAAATATCTCCTCCTGGTCTGTAGCTCATCTTTAGGAGAGCGAAAGGTATTGATGCTGCTGAAGCCAATCAACCCAGCTCTCCCTTCGGCAGAGCATGCAGCAGTGTGCAGTATGAGTAAGGGCTCTTTGCCAAGCCCTACATCTCAAAGGTTTCTGTGCTTTTCTTCTCAAAGCTTTCTAGTCTTACATCTTACATTTAAGTCCATGATCCATTTTGAGTTGATTTTTGTTTATGGTGAGATTTAGGGCAGGGCTCATTTTGCTGCCCATAGATGTCCAGGTGCTCAGGCAACCAGCTCTACTTTGTAATGGGGAGAGAAGCATGCCAGTACATCACCCCTATCAGAGGCAAGCCTTGTTTTGTGAAGCTTTAATTCCAATTATATACTGGGCAATATAAAATGTTAAGTTTGAAAGTTTGAAAAAAACATAGCTCTGAGTATTCTTATCTTAAAATTCTGATCTCTGCCTATGATATGAGATATTGTTGTCATGAATATCACAAATAAAGCCTAAACAAGAAGCTAAAACATATAATAAAAACAATTAGCACATGTGTCTCCTGAGTAGGATTTCATTTCCCATTTACTGGGGGAAGAAAGGGAGGGCATCACTGTAGAGCCCTGTGGCTGGATAATAAACGTGTGTGCTAAAGCAAACCTGAAGTGTACTTCTCTTTACTGTAAAATGTTAGGGCTGAAATTTAGACATTAAATACCCAAAATACTTCATATTCATGGAAGGCAGGATAGTTCAGTTCAAAATGACATCTTGGGTCAGTAACAAAGATGTGAAAAGGCAGCCACTTCAGGGCCATTCCAACCCAAGTTCAGCTTTTTGACTTCCAGGAGTTAAGAGCCCACGGAATCAGGATGTCTGTCTGACTCAGATAATCTGTGTTTGGTTCTGCTTCGCCACTTTCCAGCTATGTGACTTTAGGAGGCTCCCTCAACCACTTGGAGCTGACCGCCCTCATCATTATTGGGGGATAAACACCACCTCTCCCAGCCAGTTAACCAGAAAGTGAATATGTGCCAAGCTGCCTCACAGTGCCCGGCAGAGGGGCAGTCCTCATGATCCAAGGGAAGGAAAGACTCTTTTTCCCTTTCCCAGACTCACCCCACATGCAATCAGCAAAGAACAGCAAAAAAAAAAAAAAAAAAGAAACAAAAAGATTTGCTCCACTGTTAATAAGAAATCTTTAAAACCAAACACGGCAGGGAAGGAGAAGGAAGAGAGGGAGGCCAAGGAGGGAGAGATGCCTGGATAGCACTCATTACCCATGTCCTCCCTCCCAGGCGATCATAAGACCCCAGCAGCTGGGGCGGCACCTCCTCTACTCAGAACCGCCTCTCCCCAGGTGTTCAGAAATCACCAATACCTTGAGATGGGCTGGTGTTGTGCTTGGGGTAAGAGAGCTACAACCTCCTTAAGGAAACCACGGCACAGAAAGTGACCCACATAGGAGGTACCGACTGCTATAAATACTTGGTGGCAAAAGCTGATGTCATGCTTTCTGTACAGGAGACACCCAAATTAAACTTGCCAAAACAGCAGAGAAAGCATATAGCAGAAACCCAGCACTGTGGCCACAAGTCTGATGCTGCTGTCACAGACACATTTACAACCCAGTCACGGTGACCTCTGGCACCCGTCTCCTGCCCTCTGTGCTCTTTCCACATTTCATAGAGCATCCTCACTGCAGACATACCATGTGGATAAACCAACACACTCCACAGCCCTACTGCTCTAACCCCCACAGCCCTTCAGTCAAACTGGGAAAGAGCAGGAGAGTCTAAGCCACCACATCTAGCACCAAACTCACTCAGCTGCTGGTAGGCAAATAATCTAGTCTCGGGTGACTCCCCTTCCCATAGGGTGGGGTGACAGCTCACCAACTAGAGGGGTGCTAGCATTGACCTTGACTCAGGTGGTTTGAAACAAGGGCCACTCAATGTCAGGTGAGCCATCATAAAAACCAAAACCGAATCTCTGACAAATGTACAAGAGCTGAACTGAATGTAGAGAAAGTGGCTGTCCCAAGGGCCACCCAGCCACCCCCTCTCTGTGCCCCTTGGCCCCAACAGGGCCTGTCCCTCCTGCACTAGCAGGCCAGTACCCCACAGAGAACATAGTCCATAAACATTTCCTGAAATGAGTAGACATCCATCACTGCAACTTAGCAGGAATCTTTTCAAATGTGTCATCTCTCTTGGAAATAATTGTGTGAGCTGGAGCAGGAGGCTTCTCTCTACTACAGTTTTCTCATTTGCAAAATGATAAATGTTAACAATAATCACACTGACTCATAAAGTTGTTGTGAAAAATCATGGGACCCAATTCGTGAAACGAGCTTAACACACAGGACCAGGCACATGGCAAATTTTGCTCAGTAGAAGTCAGTTACCATCACTACAATTACCTAGCACTCCACGGCCTAGGTAAAAGAGTCAGTGAGGATGTCTCTGTATATCTGAATTATTTTCAGTGAGCATCTATTCTTTCTGCAAAGCTTTTTAGAGGAATACTGCCACTTTTCCAGAGAAGCAAGCTGCATCAGGAGGGTAAAAAGAAGACGAACCAGAGTGTCAAGTCCAGGCTTGGCGTACATGTGTGCACCATGGCCCACACTCCCGCAGACACAGAACACTGTCCCTCCACCTTCTCTCTTGTGGGATTATCCAAAACTTGGAGACTGAGATTTTTCTAAGAAACTTCATGACTTTTGCATGTGTCTTCCTCAGAGCAGCTGGGAGGTTTAGGTCACATCAACCATGCTGAGGGACTTGGAACAACGCTTCCTAACTCTTCCAGTGTGTGCACCTGCCCAGCACTGATAGCTTGCCCCTTTATGTCTGAGATTGGATTGCAATCCCTTATGGCCACAAACCCTTCTCTTTGTCACCCCCACCACACTTGGCACAGTACAGACAATGGAACAGTGAATAATTAGGCTAGAAGCCACTTAGAATACATATCATCACCATTCTACTCACAAAGACGTGGATCAGGGAATGAACAGGACATGTGTTTGGTAACTCTGCGAGTTATTACTTGAAGCAGGGCAGAGCCAGGTCTCCTGACTCCCAGAAGAGTGCTGGTGTACAGTCCCATAAAAATTATTCATGTGTTTTGCTTGCCTTGAAAGTACTCACTGCTATAAAAGACAAGCACGATTTCTCTGGGACTGCTCAGCCCAGAGTCCTGAATGCCCATTGTTGGAAAAACAATAAATCCCATGACATACTAAGATGAACCATCAGAAAGAGAATGTAGCTGACAGGGAAGGGAATTCACACAGATGATTAGCTCAGAGACCAAAACAAACAAAAAACAAAACAAAACAATCTGCATGAGTAGAAATATTAAGTCTGATGAGCAAATTCAAGACAGATCCACAACACTGGAAACATGATCATTAAAACACAGAGCTATCAGATAAGTGTGTACACACTTTAAGTATAGATCTAAAATTTCCATACTTTTAGAACGGGGTGTTATCTGGAAATTTGTCAGAAAGACCATTCTAAACAGTATTATTTGATTCTTACCACAAAAATAAATAAGTATACATTTATACACATATATACAGCTAATTCACATATCAATTATATTGCTCTGTTCATGTATTGGGAAGTTTGACAATATCAAAATTGTTATGCACAATCTTTTTGGACTAAATTCATAGTGTGGTATGCAATGGTCCATATTTGGGGGGCAGGTCACCCTTCTCTGGATAATAGCAAAATGCAGGGGATTTATAGGCAGATTTTATGCTGTGACTACACTGGATAAAGGAAAGGAAAGAATTTAATCATCAAGGGAGCAAATGTAATTGCTAAACTGCACTTGCTTCCCAAAACAATCTTGTAAGTCACATGGAAAATATAATCTACTGAACACAGACAACTGCTACAAATTGAAAGAATTCCTAGCAAGGTTCCCTTTCTCCTACCAAGAAGCTGGAATCTCTAAAAGACAAATGGCCTAGACTTTGCCCTTAGAATCAATCTGTATCAAAAGGTTTGAAGAGTCAAGACAATTTATTTTTTTAAGACTTTATTTATTTGAGAGAGAGAAAGCATGAGGTGGGTGAGGGGCAGAGGGAGAAGGAGAGGGAGAAGCAGACTCCTCGCTGAGCAGAGAGTTGCCTCATGTGGGGCTCGATCCCAAGACCCTGAGATCATAACCTGAGCCAAAGGCAGACACTTAACCAACTGAGCCACCCAGGTGCCCTAAGAGGTCAGGACAATTTAGATATGTTTTAACATTTAAAAGCAGAAAAACCTATGCTATTTTATCATCTGCATTGCCTTTTTAGAACTATCCTAGACTCAATAAAAAAATTCTCTTACTCTGAAAATTCCCTCTGCATACACATACATGCACGTACATATGCACACACACATGCATGGCCTATAATCCAGGAGAAGGAGTAAACAGTACATAATTATTAACTTGTCAAAGGTGATTGTATATTTTCTGCCAGCTTGCCTCCAAAGAATCAAATTTTGAAATTCAGAAGGCTAAATTCAGGTTATGGTTTACCCATATCTATGAGACCAGGCAAATTACGTAACCTCTCTTCACTTCAGTCCCCTACTCTTGAAAATAGGCGCAATTTTTCTTCTAACCTAGCTATAAGACTGGCAAAGAACAAACCATGTGAGGATGTACTGTACTGTCAAGGGTAGGGGAAGTGGGCACCCTTAAACACCAACAGGGGGAGTATAGAATAACGGGAATCCGGCATCACCCAGTCAGAATTTCAGGTGTGCACCAGCCTTTGACCCAGTAGCCCCACTTTAAGAACCATCTCATGAGCACACTTATGCTCACTTATGCACTTGTGTAGGAGTTACATACAACACAGCACTGCTTCTTATCCCAAAAGACTAGGGACAACCTACACATTGAATAATAGGGAACTGGCAGGAAATAGTGTTCATACTGCACCTACAGCTACAATTATCCATCGGGGCTTGACTGTGCTCAGAGAACCTTCAGGGACACAAAAGTAGCTGGTCACATAGTTCCAGAAGATAGACCAGGGACCAGAGTGGGGCTCACTCTCCAGGGCCCTGTGAATGTCACTCCACTGCTTATGTCACATAGTCAAAATACACAACTAAAGTATTTCTACCCTATTAAAAAAATAAGGTAATAATAATAATAGCTAACTCACAGGATCGTGTTAATTAAATAAGGAACAAGATGTCAGGCACTACCAAGAGTCTAAGGATGACAGCACAGTTTTAATCAGGGTGTCAGAGAAGGGTTTGTGGAAAGGGAGTATTTCCCACCTCAAAGGACAGGAAAGGTCAGAAGAGGTAGCAGAGCACAGATGAAGAATGGAAGAGCATACACTGCATGAGTAGCTCTGACACTGGGCTTCAGAAATGGGCTTACACAACCAGCTGGAGTGTAAGGTTGGTGAGAGTAAGAGAGAAAGAAATTCAAACATCTAGGTATAGATGGCACCTAGACCACAAAACCCTTGAATGCCAAGCCAAGGAATCTGCCTTCTGTCCTAACAACGGAGAATCACAAAAGGGGTTTGTGCAGGCTTGGAATGCTCAAGGCAGGACGCCATGTGTGACTTAATCCAGACATAGGGCAGGGTGGAGAAGGCTTAGGAAGCTATCATAATACAGACAAGATGCAAGAGGGAAGATACGAGCAAGGGTCCTGATCCGGGGATCACGGTGCTGTCTCCACATACCAAGTACCACTCATGTATTTTTATAGCACTTCCAACTTCTATACAGAACCACATCTGTATTAACCATCTCAGGCCACCACAACAAAATACCATAGACTGGGGCATAAACAACAGAAGTTTATTTCTCATAGTTCAAGAGGCTAGAAGTCCAAGATCCAGGTGCCAGGGATCGACGCAGGCCCTGGGAGAGCTCTCATCCTGGCTTGCAGACGGCCACCTTCCCATGGTGTACCTGCATCGTGGAAACAGCACACAAGCTCTCCATCTCTTCTTACAAGGATCCTACTCTTCTTGGACCAGGCCCTACCCTTACACTCTCATCACACTCCATGCACCTGCCAGACTCCATGCAGGTACCATCACACTGGAGGTGAGGCTTTAGCACACGACAGAACAATGTTCCTTCAATCATGTTGAATTAGCAAATGAGTGAATAGCAACAAAAGTAAACTAGATGTCAACTAGATGTCAAAATTATTTACATTTATAACAGGGAAAGGCCAATTTAAAATTCCTGTGCTAATAAGAATGAGAAGCAGAGATCAATGAAAATCAGTCATAAAAATATTTCATTTGGGGGCTGCACATTCAGCCTTCCTTTAACCATACTGTGGCAGGTACCTGGGCTTTTACTCCTGGCTTTGCTACCAAAAACACTAGAGCATTTCCCGGCATCCCACTTTATCAGTGTGATCAGCTCAATATTCCAGTACCGATAAAGTTGACAAAACTGAACCTCACTGACCAGGTGGACAAGCAGAGACCAATCATGAGGTGCACAAGAAATGAGAAACACAGATTCTGGATCAACCTCGAAGCGTATGACAAAGAGCCAGCTGTGGACAAAAGCAGATTTTTGTAACGATGAATGAAACATGTAACCACGCTGAGGGGACATTACTGAAGCCTGTTTTAAATTTTGGAGGTAATGGCCCATGGTTTACAGTCGCTGTAATGTAAATGTCAGTGTGAAAAACTTCCAGGGGCCATATGATAGCTACAAAATTCCTGAGGTAGCTGTCATTTAACATTGTTACTGGCAATATTCTGCATACTGAATATACAAAAAGACAATGGCCAGACCATGTATAAAAACAACTCTGACCCACAGCCCACAGCGACTCACCCAGGGAGCCGCCCCTTACCCACAGTGATCCAGGCCCCTTACCCGCAGCCACCCGCCCAAGGAACCTGCCTGCTGTAAGTCAGATCTGCAGGAAGTCAGACTGCCGTCTCTCAGGACAATCCAGGAACCCAACAACAACCCCTGTGACAATGGGCCAGGACCTGATGGATAACGGACACCTGCCCTCATTTCTGTCCTGCTTCGGACTCAGCACCGACTGGAGAAAGCCAAACCCACTCCTCCCCTGGGAAGCTCCCCCACTGTTCCTCCTGCCTCTGGGTCTCTGCCAAGTGAGGGTGGCTGACCCCTTCCACAGCCAGCACTGGGAACACAGCTTTGCCTTTCACATGCTTGCTCTTCATCTATTTCCACAAAGAAAAGTCTTTCTTTTTCTCCAGAAGCGCAATACAGCGTGTCCCAAATCTGGAGACATCACCATATACCCTAGGCCCTTTCCACAAAGCCCCACTTACTGTGGTTCTTTAGTGCCTCCTCACCCACAAAGGAAGTAACTAGTGTTAAGGAAAGTTCAAGGGCTTTGGGGCCAAACCCCAGAGTTCATCAGCATCTCATTTCTCTACTTACAACCATGCGAACTTGAGCAACTCCCTTAACACCCCTAAACCTCTGTCTTCATCTTTAATAAAAATAATATTTACCGCTCAACTTGTATTAAAAGGGACTTGGTATGTTAAGTGGTTCACATATATACTCTCAGCCATGGGCACCTTTGTCCCAGCCACCTTGCCCCCAAGAAGAACAGCAAAACGCCTCAAGATGAGGCTGATGGCTCCTCATGCTGGTCCCTCAGTCAACGATGTGCAACAGCACCCAGACTCACGAAGAGTCACCAAAAAGACATTTGTTTCCATTTTTCAACTTAGGTAAGAGCTGTTCTAACTCATACTCAATGATCCATAATTAGGATGCGATTTGTCCACACCACCCCTTACTTCCATTTTTAGCAGATTCAGATGTCCCCTATTAACTCACCCTTAAATTGGCTTCAGAATCAAAAGCAAAACTTTAACCATCCACACCTTTCAGAGTGCCTTTCCCATGGAACTAGAACCTGGACACAGTTCAGTCCGCACAGACGCACAGTCCCCCCCAGCAGCTTTGGGAGACTGCCCCGGCCCCTGCCAGCACAGTACCGGGTCTCCGCCGCACTCGGCACGGGGGGGTTCTGAGATCCAGCAGGCATGTAGCTGCAAATCAATGATGCAAATTCCACTGCCTGATGGTAACACACCCCACATCTCTGCTCTGCCACTCACTACCAAGTCAGAGGCTCTCATGCTCACACCTGCGCTGCTGCCCCCAAGAACTCCCAGGCTGGATGACGTTCTTCACCAGTGTCCACCTGAGCCAAAGCTGTAACTACTACCAGTAACGCCAATCGCACCATTCTACTCAGCACTCGCCAACGCCTCACACACACAAAGCACTTCACGTTCATTACCATGCACACCTGCTCCCCTTAACAAGCAGGCAGTATTTCCACGTTAAGAGGCTCACAGAAGTTACTGACAAGCCCAAGATTCCACACTGGTAATAAGGTGAGTGGCAGAGCCAGAATGCCAGCCCACATCTGGGGGGCCTGTGTCTCCACCATCAGCCCTGATTGCTCTCCCCAAGCTCAGTGGACAGCCGACAGATTACCAGCATCCAAAGCTTCAGAAACACCCTCCATAGTGGTACAAGGGATGGTTCAGTCTCGGGGAGGCAGGGCGCAGGGTGTGGATCAGTAAGAACCGTTTTGTTCTATGATGTTATCTCACCCAGACGACAGACTAAGTATGACGTGCAATGTCCCTCATGCACAGGACAGCAGCTTCCTTTGTAGTCCCCAAATACAGGTGCAGCTGGCATGTGGTTGCACAGGCATGATAACACCCCTCTGGGCCTCGCCTGACAGGTGGCCAGCCCGGTGGGAGACCTAGGATCTTCTCTCACAGCCCAGGCTGGCCTAATGCACTAAACATCAAACACTTAACACATTCATGACAGATAGATGGCTCCTTTGCTATGGTCACTTCCTGCCCTGCACTAAAAATACTGTGAATTCAGGAAAAGCCATCCAAGTGGGACCAGCTAGCTGGAATCTTCAAGGACCCAAGAAAGCCTCAGCTACTCAGTTCCACTGTGGGAACCCCACTCCTCCTCCACCCACAGTCCATCTCCAAACCATGTCCTCTGTGGCGTCATCCCCACCGGCCACCACTAATGTCCCAGAGCATCTGGTTCCCACCTCCACCAGCATCTGTCACAAGCCCAAGAAGCCAATCAACACATGCCTGCCCCTCTCCCCTGCAGCCCCAAGGGCTGCCTGGGCTGGGAGTCCTACTCTCAGAGGAGGTGCTCTAACTGGCGTGTGGCTGATGGAGTGAGTGCAGGGGACACCGGGCATGGACCACAAAGAGCTCCCTGCAGGTCAAAGGCAGCAAGAGCCACCAGGCTGACAAGCAGGAGTTGCTGGCTGTGTTTAGATACATCATGCAAAGCTCCATTATGACAGTTCCTGGACACACCAGTCAATTCAGTGTCCAGACACCAAGAAGTCCCAGCAGAGAAAGAGGTCCCTGCAGCATGGAGTCAAGAACACAGGCTTTGGGAGTAGCATTTGAATTCTACTTACTATGTGATCTTGGGCAAGTTATTCAATGTCTCCCCCTCTCTTGTTTTTAAACTGAGATATAACTGACATACAACATAATGGTTTGAGGTATACAACCTCAGGATTTGGTATATGTATATATTGTGAGGTGACCACCATGATAAGTCTAGTTCACATGCATCCTGTGATTACCAATTTTTCTTCTCGTTGATGAGAAGTTTTAAATACACCACATAAACTGCTGACTCTAATCCCCAGGAGTCTCCTCTCATTTTGTCAGCTGCAAAATGAGGACATGATCTACCCCCCAGAGTAGCTGCAAAGGTAAAGCCAGGTACAGATGTAAAGTGTCTGGCACAGTGGGGCATGGTAAGCACTCAACCAACAGGGGCAGTAGTGATGGTGGAGGTGATAGGTGATACAGGACCCCAAGCTTCTCAGAAGGTCCTACAGACCAAATGCTGGTATTCCCTCAAAATTCCTATGTTGAAACTGACCCCAAAGGGATGGTCTTAGGAGGCAGGCCTTCAGGAGACCATCAGGTCATGAGGGTGGAGCTCCCCTGAATGGGATTAGTGTCCTTATAAAGAAGATCCATGAGAGCCCCATTATCCTTTCACCACATGAGTACACCACAAGAAGATATCATCTGTGAGCCAGGAGGTCCCACACCAGACACTGAATCAGTCAACACCTTGATTTTGGACTTTTGGCTTCCAGAACTCCGGATATAAATTTCTGGTGTTTACAAGCCACCTGGTCTTTGGTATTCTGCTCTAGCAGCCTGAATGGACTAACATAGAGGGTCACTCTTCAAGAACAGGAAAATTGAAATAACCCATCCGAAGAAAAAACTCAAGTAACTTATGACCTCCCAAAGTACAAATCTGAATTAATTGGGAAGAGGGGATTTTCACAAGAAAATATCATGCCACATGTCCTCAAGATTTATCCTGATTGTCACTTTCACTTTTGTTTCCACATCAGAGAGTTAACATAACTGAGAATTGCATGCTGTAAATGTTCCCAAAAACCCTTTACTAGTCAAGAGCCGTTCACGATGTAGGCTCCAGAACAATTTTTGGATGCATTCTTCTTTTCTCTTTAGACATCTGTCACACATATCTTCATCAAATACCCACCACTAGGCCTGTGTCTTGCTTCCAAGAAGCTGTTTCTGTACACTACTTCTGCTAGAAAGTTCCAGACTAGCTGACAGCCCCAAACCTAGCTCCACCCACCATGGCTAAAAATACCCCTCGTATGCAGCACCAATACCTAGTGTCCAGAACAAGAACTCATCATTACTACTACTTCTTTCTCCTTTAATATTTTTTATAACTAAAAAATGACCCCAATTTCTCAATGCTGCCTGCCCCCAGCAATGCTGCATACCACATGTATGGGCACGATCAACCACGAGCATGCCAGGTCAAGTAAAAGGAAACAAGGGTTTCCAAACTCTGAACACACTGACGGCAGCAGCACAAAGAGTACTGGATGGACACTCTTCTATTTACAAAGTGGTGGGCAAAATTCAGCTGTGACATGCATGGATGGGAAAGAAATGTGTTTAAAGAGGGTGTTTGGAAACATACTAACACTATGTCTCATGCCTCCAAGGAATGAAAGGTAATCCTTTTTTCCATATTGAAAAACAGATAATGGGCTGAAAGGTAATTTTTCTCTCAAACTGCAGTAGTGTCATGAAACTACTATCAAATATTTCAGGCTTTGTTAGATAATAACTAAGAAGTCATGTAAAAATAAACCTTTCCTTCAGGATGCACAGTGCAAAAAAACCACAGCTGACCATATCCTTGAAACAAGAAAGGATAGCACTTTAAAATACATATATTTTCGGGGCATGTGGGTGGCTCAGTCTGTTAAGTGCCTCAGGTCATGATCTCCGGGTCCTAGGATTGAGCCCCGCATTGAGCTCCCTGCTCAGAGGAGAGCCTGCTTCTCCCTCTCCCTCTGCCTGATGCTCTGTATACTTGTGTGCTCTCTCTCTCTCTGTCAAATAAATAAATAAAATCTTTAAAATACATGTATTCTTTTTTAGGAACTAAAAGGAATCCCTAATATTAAAAAATAAAAAATTCATAGAAAGGTTTACAGAAAAGGCTGGAGAAATCTTCCAAAAAGGAAAACAGAGGACACAGAGAAGTGAGTAAATAGAAGAGTGCAGAAGACCTGTAGAGGAACGTGTGCTTAGAATAAAGAACAGGCGCCCACAAATGGGGCAGGCCCACCAAATGCATGATACCAGGAACAAAAACAAGACCCACATTGTGACATGACCATCACAAAATTCCCAAACACCAAGAACAAGGACCTAAAAGATTACACAAAGGAAAATGTGGGTTACCTAAAAGAAAAGGCTTTGGACACACTATCACATTGGAACATGGAATTCTGAGCTATGTCTTCAAAATTTTGCAGGAAATTATTTCTGGCCTAGAATTCTATACTCAGATGATCAACTACATGTGAGAGTAAAATATTCCAACATTAGAGGAGATCTCAAAAAGACATATATTTCTTTAACAGCTACTGGTGTATATGTTCAACCAAAGGAAGAGAGAAAACTAAAAAAGGAGGAATCTTAACCCAAGAGAGAGTGAAAGGAACTCTTGCAGCAGGCCTAGCAAGCAAGCACAGAGGAAAGACAGCAGGATGGGAAGTTCAGAAGTATTATCCAAAGTAAGTGATAAAATGGATGATTACCTGGTGGGGGTGAATGAACTGAAAGGAGATTTACACTTCTGGGGTGAAGGGTGAATAAAGGACAGATACAAAGAAAACTAAGCAAAACAAACTCCAGGGGGAAAAAATGAAATATGATCAAGATAGACTAAGCATCTCAGCTGTGAATAACATCTCCACAGTTGTCATAAGTGCTGCTGAATTCTTCAGCAAAATCTTTAACGTAATCAC
The DNA here is from genome assembly GCF_011100685.1 of Canis lupus familiaris. NCBI lineage: Eukaryota > Metazoa > Chordata > Mammalia > Carnivora > Canidae > Canis > Canis lupus. The sequence continues at coordinate 60,351,183 of NC_049224.1, forward strand.
ACAGAGAGAACAGAGTGGAAAGAGGTGGCAGTAGGAGCAGGCAGTAGGGTAAGTGACCTAAATTGGCTTCAAAATAGTAGGATCTGGAGGAAAGAGCTGAAACATTAAAATGATGGCCTCTGAGGAGCGGGGAATCAGGGTGGAGAAGGGCGGAGTAGGTGATTGCTGTGTTTTTGTTCTAAGTCTCGCAGAACTTTTGACTCTTAAAACTATCTGCCTCTAGAACTTTGTTCAAAATGAGTATTAAATTTTTAAACAAAATCTGATACTTGACTAGCAAGAGTATCACACTGAGTGGTGTGTTAAACTTTCTGGAACCCAGCCCTGCTGAAAATGAATGGCAAGCTGGAACTCCTCTTCCCACTAAACATGCACACAGGCACAGATACACAAAATGTTTGCCCAAGATCACAGGCAGTTCATAAATTCCTGAAGGCCAGCTGAAAAGCCTTAGAATTCTACATTCTATTTTCTTACAGGAAGTTTATTTCAAACCAAAGCTTGTCATTTATTGTAAAGGAAAAAAAATCCTTATGAAAAACTATTAAAAACACCTACACGATCAAATGAGGTCACGCTTGGTCTTAAACACTTGGTAATCATCACCAGTTGTTTCCTTGACCACAAAATGCACCTCATTCCTAATTATCAATGAAAGTGCCAACTTTGTTTATTGGCCTTTGCCTCAGCCTTGAAACAGACTCTCTAAAACTCAGGAATGTGAATCCCTATTGGGTTGACTCAGCTGTTTCCATTCTAGAAATGGACGAAGAATCACGCGCTCTCTACCCCATGAGGACAGAGTCCTTCATGTAAACCTTGAAAAGGCAAAGCCCCAAATGCCCTCCATGGCTGGTTTTCCTAATGGAGGAATTATTCTAATGACTGACTTCTTGGCAAAACTTCTCTAATCAGAGAGGACCACTTAAGTGGTCTAAATGCATAAAAGTTACTCTGCTTTTGACTGACCTGTCTCTGGTGCTATAAACCCCACCCACCGCTCAATAGCAAGTCAGAACTATCTCATCACTTAAAAGGGATCTTAAGGATCCTGCCGATTGGCTTAAAATTTTGGTGCCTTCATTAACTGATATATCAATTAAGATAACTAACAATTTCATCAGCTGCTGTCATAAATGGATCAACTAATTGTGGAAGGCAAAATATTGGTCCCCAAAGAGTCTGTGCTCCAATCTCTGGAAGCGGTGATTATGACATATTCCATGGCATAGGAACTTTCCTACAGGCCTTAGATAGGGAAGTTATCCTGGGTTATCTACGTGGGCCACAGCTAATCACATAGTTCTCTTAAAAGCAGAGAACCTTCTCCAGGTAGAAGAAGAGATGTGGCAAAAGGGGAAGTCAGGGAGCCAGAGCAGGCTTCGGTGGTTCCTGCTGGTTCTGGGCTCAGGGGGTTGTGTGCAAGGACCAGAAGAGGCCTCTATGAGCTGTGGGCGGCTCTCCGGCTGACAGCCAGAAAGGAACCAGAGGCCCAGTCCAACAACTGCAAGAACTAAATTCAGCTGATAATTTGAACGAGCTTGGAAGCAATCAGCATCCCTCAGATTCTCCAGAAAAGAACATAGTCCTGCCCACACCTTGTTTTTCACCCGGTGAGGCCAGAGTCAGGCTTTTAACCTAGAGAACTGTGAAATAACAAATCTGTATTTTTTTAAAGCCACTAAGTTTGTGGTGATTTGTTACAGCAGCCACAGGAAACCCATACAGTGGTAGATGTGAAAATACCCAGCAGAGTGCCTATCACATTGTTGACATTGACAAGAATAAACTGACTTAAGTCAGCAGACAGGGATGGCCATCCAAACACTATAGATTTGTTCTGACAAATGCAGATTCTAGGAATTACAAATGCGGAGAACATTCTACAAATTTTAGGCTTCGGGTAATTCACTGTCCTTCAACTAGAAACCTACAGATACCTGTCTTGCCTGATAAACTCTAAGTGGCACATGAGAATAAATGCTGGATTGTGCACACCAGCTCGGCCCCCAAACACTGCTACATACCTATGGCAGCACTTACTACACTACACGGAAATCATACGCAGCTATGCTTCTCCCCTGGACTGTGGAGCCCCTCACCTAAACTCCACGTGGGAGTCATGGCGACGTTCCACCTCGTTATTTCCGCCACCTACCACAGTACTTGCACACGTCACAGGTAACCTGTATAAAGGTTTGGTGAGCTGCATGACGGTATAACTTAACATCTGTGTATAAGAGGTAGATTCTTTGAGGGCCAGTACTGTGTTTTATTGCCGTTATATTCCTCCCACTGCCAGTGCCTGGGAGCTCAGAGGCATGGAGCAGTCTGTAGGGAGGAAGAAAAAAGAAAGGAGGGAGAGAAAGAGAAACTAGAAAGTGCTGCACTGTCTCCATAGCAGGCTGGCCTGCAGAGGGGAGGGCTCCAGAAACCCTGAAATCAGGTTCTCACTGATGCCCACTGCTCTGCTCATACTGGGGATTTCTAACGGGCACAGGTGAAGGCTTTGCTGACCTTGACCTAAGCCTGCCTCCTGCCCTCTCCCACCTCAGGCTGAGGAACTGAAATGTCAAGAAAGAATGCTTCGTTAAAGGAGCATCCATGAGATCACACCAACCTGAAGAGACTGTCAAAGGCTACATTAGACACATGCCACAGTCTTTCTGAGAAAGGATTAGTGGTGACTCAACATGTTTCCCCACAATGCTGAAGTACTAAACAGCACTGTTCAATTAAAGATAAAAAACAATCCTAAATGAAGTCGCCTGACCACAGCTCATGCTAAGGATCACCTGTACATTACAAACATTTAGAGTTCCGAAGAACATCCTGGATCCATCAAATTGTTAATGAAGCATTTTTTTAAAAATCCTTGGCAACATAATATTTTACAACTTGCAAATTGCTCTATGTCCCTGATTTCATGTCGTCCTCAGAACAACCTCCTAAGCCACATGGAAGAGGCATAATTAACAGCTAACTCCACTTTACGACTGAGGGAGCTTACGTCCCAAGAAGCACATGGACTTCATGAAAGCCATCCTAGGACTGAGTCTGTAGCTCACATCTCCCATCCAAGAGAACCCAAGTCAGTGGTCTTCGCTGTGTCACTTATATTTACATCCTACCAATATCCAAAAAGATTGTGAGGTAGCCTGTGGTAACAGACACCTGGTGAGGACTTCAAAATGAAAAGGAAGGAAGAAAATCCATTTGGCGGGTGATATGGGGTGTAAGGTGGAGGTGAACGTTGACCACCAAAGACCAACTTTAAGGTAAATAATACATTAAAAAAAAAAAAAAAACAGGTGATTCACAGAACATCATAATCTTTAAAAAAAAAAAAAAAAAAAAAGGAAGCATCATCAGTCCCTGAAAGCCGGGTAAATGAGACTTTGTGTTTGAGGCCCCAGGTGAGAATGAGGGGTCTTCTCTTCCTTCAGTAAAGAACAGGAGAGGACAGCTTTGAAATACAGAGTCCAAACTCCACCATCTCTATCCACAGGCATTCCATTCCATAGGAGACTCCTTTTCATTGGATCCATATAAAAGCCCAACCGGCTATGAATGACATGGTCATCTGGACACAGAACAAGCATTAACTAGTTAAGTTCCAGTAAGAATATCAGTACAACCTAAGAAAACCACCAAGAAGATCCAATTGAGTCTCTAAAGGCCTCCAAAAATAAAATCACTAATAAAACAAACTGCATGCAGCATGTAACAAAGCAATTTTTTTAAATTAAGACTGCAAACCAAAAAAAGGACAAAACTCCTACTGAGTTCAGTGAAAATCGTAATTCAGTGGCATCGCTACCAGACAGCTTAGCCTCTATTTTTAATCCCTGTAATCATCCAAATAAGAATAGCAGAGAAAACTGTGTATCCTTTCTACAGACATGTGGCTTTCAGAAAATCAAGCACACCAAATTCCCATCTTACCAAACATAAATCAGAGAGGAGATTAACAGTTTAAAGGATTAATTACTATACTCCTTAGAATTGGATTTTTTTTATAGGCCATTTACCATAGGATGTAATTTTTCTGCAAGCAACAATTTTAAACTGTGCTTTAAGCTGGTACATAAAATCACACACAGCTACTCAAGGCACCCTCCAAATTCCACTTATTTTAGATGCCCTAAATTAAAATCTCTGTTAAAGAAATTTTACTGGGATATACAGAAACCTACAGTTGGCCGTCTTCACATGACACTCAAAAGATCAACAAAATGCTCCAGACAAGAGCTCTGTATCCAATGACTTCATTAAGGAAAACATCAAACCAATATGATATGATGCAGATGTTGCAAGTACAACATAATTATGAAGAATATGCAAGACAGTATCAAAATGTTGCTTAAACTTCCATCATAGACTCTTTAAATCTGAGACAAAGTATACACCCATGCACCTAAACTTTTTGAAGAAAAGAACTTCCACTTTGAACCTATATTTTCAAAGATCTCCATTATTTATACACCCCTCACTAAGAGAGCTTTCCTCTGTTCTATGTGGTTGAAATAATTAAAGGTTTAGGGCTAAGAAGATTCTTCTCCAGCTTAAGATCCCTCAAAGGTGAAGAAAATGAAGCCCAGAAGGGGTAGCTTTGCAGGAACAAACAGTAACTTAATTCTGAAGCTAGAATTAGACCCAAAGAATGCTAATCAAGTACTCTATACTCACTTGTTCTGTTAACACTAGGAAGTAACAGCAAATATTATTCTAAAAACCCTTTGGAGAACTGAAGAATTACAGATGTTAAATCACATGAAATATCTAGAACCATGGTATAGAAAAAAAAGAAAAAACCCTCTCAATTAAATATGCCTCTTCTGAGCTCTGGATACAAACTGTGCCCACCTCTATCAGGGCATTTATCACACTACGCTACCACTCTGAGCTGACCACTCTGTCCTCGAAGACCACAACTCTGGAGGGCAGGACGTAAGATTTCAGGGAAGGTTCCCGGGAGGTAAACTGACAGGTAAGAATGGGTAAGAGGAGCTAGGTCAGCAGCTGCAGGTGGGGGAGCGGGGTCTGCATGCTAAGTTTGGACTGTAAAAAAGCAACAACTGCATTATTACATTTTCATCTGAGACTCCTGTTATTTATATACCATCATGTTCACAAAGAATTTCAGTTTGGATATTAGAACTACTTCTGCCTAGGCCTTATCTTGGACCAGAACAAAACACTCTGTTAAAGGAAAAGACTGTTGGGACACCTGGGTGGCTCAGTGGTTGAGCGTCTGCGTTTGGCTCAGGTCATGATCCCGGGGTCTTGAAATTGAGTCCTGCATCAGGCTCCCCACGGGGAACCTGCTTCTCCCTCTGCCTGTGTCTCTGCTGCTCTTGGTGTCTCTCAAGAATAAATAAATAAAATCTTTAAAATAAATAAAGGAAAAGACTGGTTCAATGTCACATCCCCCAGGGAAGACAATCATCCCTAGGACATTATAGGTGTTTCCACTTTATTTAAAGGACTGAAAGATTAAAAAGCCTGCCAGGTAGCCTCAAGTCCTGACATCAGGCTGAAATCTGAGTTTCTCCACTCCACAACCTCTCCCTCCCCATCGCTTTGTCAACTTGACCTCTAACTGTAACCGCCTTGGCCTCATTCCGTGGGTGTGGATTCTCCTCCTTCAAATGCATTTTCCAGCCCGCCAAATTCTTGCAAGAGTTTCCTCCACTCTCCAGGCGCTGAACGCTACAAAGTTAAATCTGGCTTTAAAGATTTTTTTTTTTTTTTTCAAATTCCCAGTCCTAACGGAAGAAATCAAGAAGCGCTGGGCAGAGGGGCTCGGCTCCCTCCAATCAGAGCCGGCTGTCTCGCCGGAGCAGGAAACTGCAGCCAGGGCCTGAAGCACGGTCCCTGGGCGCAGTGACAGCCCCGCGCTCCTGTGGGACCTGGCTGTGGAGAGGGGTGGGATCCCAGAGAAGGACAGCCCTGAGATGCCGCTCCCCGTTTCTGCTCATTTGGCAACGAAACAATAAAAGAGCAAGTCAGCTGTCCCACTCAGGCCAATTGAGCCTCTGTGCACAACCCGCTATGCCCGGCCAGGTTCCACCTCCAGTGCAAGGGCCCCTGACCACACACACACACACACACACACACACACGCGTGCATGCGTGTGGAAGGGAGGGGGGATCACACCCCTACAAGCCTGGGGGGCGGGAGGGGCAGAGTCAGGGAGGCCAGGACACCATGAGCGGGGCTCCACGAAGGGCCATGGTTGGCAACGTGTTCATCTAAGCAGGCACCGGGATGAGGAGCCACAGAAAGAGCATCTCACTCTCAGGGTGCCCAGGACCCCCAAGATGGCAATCCATGCAGTCATCCCCAACGAGACAGTGACCCGGTCACAGCACCGGGGCAGGGAAGACAGAAACCGCCTCTCCCACTCGAAGGCAGTCCTTTGCAGACACACCACAGGGGGACAGGGACCGAGGTCGTGGTCCCGCTCTGGGAGATCAGAATCCCTGCACAGGGGTCTATAGAGGCTCACAGCAGGCACAGAGCCCCCCCACCCCGTGCCCCCCAAGGCGGAGACAATGCCCAGGCGCCAGGTCAGCACGGCCCGTCCTCCCAGCGCTCAGGGCGGCAGCCGCCACCTTCCGCACCTTCCCGCGGTGCTGGCCTGGACCTGCCACACCCGGCCCGAGACCCCCGCCCAGCCCCGGACCCCATCTGACCCCTGGACCTCCACCTAACCAGTCCCCCAAGGCCCCGGTCGGGTCTGGGGACCCTGCCCTGCCGAACACCTCGCCCAACTCGGGGCCGCCGCCCGGGACTCCTGCCACCTGGGACCTCCGCCAGGCCCAGCCCGGCCGCTCGGCCGGGGACCCGCCACCGGCCCCGAGACCCCCACCGGCCCTTGCCTCTCGCTGGCCCCGGAACCCGGCCCGCTCCGGACACCCTCCAGCGCCGGGACCCCCATCCGGCCCCGGGACCCCCGGTCGGGCCCCAAGAACCCCAGTCGGGCCCCGGGACCCCCGTCCAGCCCCGGCACTCCCCAGTCCGGCCCCAGGGACCCCCGTGCGGCCCCGGGACCCCCCAGTCATGCCCCGGGAGCCCCGTCCAGCCCCGGGAACCCCCAGTCCAGCCCTGATACCTCCCGTCCAGACCCGGGACCCCCCAGTCATGCCCCGATCCCTCCGTCCGGCCCCGGGACCCACACCGGCGCTGCCCCCCGCCCGACCCCGGCCCCTGCCCCGCCCTGCCCGGCTCGGTCCGGCCCGGCCCCGCCGCCGCCTCACCTCCGGCCCCCCGCTCAGCGGCGCCCGCTCGGAGCCCAGGGGCACGGGGCTGAGCAGCCGGCGCAGCCTCGGCCGCCGCAACAATGGAGCCCCGGGGCGGGGCCGCCGCCGCCGCCGCCGCCGCCGCCTCTGCCCGTCTCCCGCTCGGGCTCGGGCTCGGGCTCGGGCTCGGGCTCGGGCTCCGCGCGGAGCAGCTGCCGGCGCCAGGCTGCGGCCGGGCTGGAGCACCGCGCAGGCGCACACGCCCCGCCCGCGCCCCGCCCGCGCCCCGCGCCCCGCCCGCGCCCCGCGCCCCGCCCCCGGCGGCTCCCGGCGCTCGGGACCCGCCCCCCGACCAATGGGGAGGGAGCCGCGCGCGGGGGGCGGGGCCGGGGAAACAAAGGAGGGGGCGGGGCCGCGCCGGGGCGGGGCTGCGGGGTCCCCCGGAGCTGGGCGGCTGGCGGCCGAGTCCGCGGCCGGAGCCGGGAGGGCCCCCCGCGTTGTGCCCTCGGGGCCTCGGGGGCGGCTCCGCAGGCTGTGCTCGCCCCAAACCCGCAACGCGGGCTAGTAACGTTGGCTTGCGTAACAGACAGGGAAACTGAGGCCCGAGAAGCCAGATCACCTGCCGCTCCAGGTCACAGCCTTTCTATTCACTGACTCATCTTTTATTCATCCGACAAGTATTTTCGCAGCACAGGCGACGTGCACGAGGAGTGGCGGGGAGGCAGACTTGGTCCTCCCCTGCAGGACAAGACACCTCTCGGGGTCACTGTAACGCATGATGAAAGAGCCAAGAGCTAAGCTTGTTTCCCTTTCCTACCTCAAAGCTTTCGTGGTGTTTATATTTTGCACCTGAAATGCCATCCTGTCACCCCCACATATTTAAGTGCAGATCATCCTGAAAACCTCTGTCTTCATTGTATTTGATCCTTTGGCATCATCCAACACATATTCTGGGTTTCTCTCTACCTCACTAGCTGCTCCTCCTCCAGTCTCTGGGATCCACCCCTCGCTCTGCCCAGCCTCTACATCTTGGGGTGCTAGGGTAGCCCATGGCTGGGGCCAGGTGGAACTCTCTTACCAGGAAATCTCATGCTCTTCCAGGCTATCTACATACTGTGGTGATGGCCAGGTCTCTATCTCCAACCCCACCTGACCTCTCCCAGATCCTCAGCTGGATGCCCACGAGGCATTTCAAACTTCTCATGGCCAAAACAAGTGCCTTATTTAACACCCCCAAACGAGCTCCTCTACATTCTTCTTGTTCTCAGTAAATGGCCTCTCCATCTACACAGTTGTTCAGGCTAAAATCTGAAATCCATCCTTGAGTGTTTTATTTCCCCTGCTCCTTGATACAATCCCTCTCTGCCTTCCCACCACCTTCACAGCACCAGCTGGGGTCCCCCCCCTCCACCATCCTCAATGAAGTGTGAACTTTCTAGGCCAAGGCAGGACTCTGACTCACTTCTGTGCACAGAATGTAACCTGGTGCCCTGAAGATACTCAGAATGGTGATAGAATAGATGAATAAATGGATAAGGTCCCATCTCCTATATATGCAGACACATACACACACAGTCTGACTTCCAAATTGATTTGTTAGACAAATTCCTCCATGAATATAAGAAGCTTTCCTACTCCTCTCCAGTCAGTGTGATTTGGGGATGTCCTCAGAGAATAGGAAAATAACATCCCAGAGAGTAGTTAGTACAAAGGATGGTCACTCCAGGCTTCAGACCTTTGCACATACTGCCCTCTGCCTGACACATCATTCTCCCTATACTAGCCAACTCCAACTGACCTTTCCAGTCTCTCCCTAAATGTCACTTTCTCCAGGAAGGCTTTCCGAGCACAACTGTGATAGACACACCTTCAGGTGACCCCCAATGAGTCACACCTTTGTATGATCCCCTACCCTGAGTGCAGGCAGAAACCGTAACAGCTTCTAGCCAATGTAATGTGGCCAGCATTTATTGGTGGGGTATCACTCCCATGGTCACATGATATTATGTAAGAATTCATCTCAGCAGACCACAGAGAGAGGTTGTACTCACAGGCTTTGAAAAAGTCACCTGCCATGCTGTGAGGTGGCCTTTGGGGAAACCCACCTGGCTGAGAGTCTATTGGACCTGAGGACAGCCCCCAGCCAACAATCAGCAAAAATCTGGGCCCCCTATCATGCAGGCTTAGAGATACAAATTCAGGCATCGAGCTGAATGAGCTTGAGAGTGGATTCTTCCCTAGTGAGGCCTCCAAGTGAGGATGCAGCCTGGCTAACAGGTTGAGTGAAGCCTTTGGTGAAGCGTGAGCAGAAGACCCAGCTAAAATGTAGCCTAGAAACTGAGTTAAGATATGTGTGCATTGTGTTAAGCTGCTACATTTGTGGTCATTTCTGATGAAACAGTAAAAAACGAATACCAGGTCCCCTTCCCCATACACACATTCACACACCCTGTGCGTCTTTCTGGCATCCATCACAATTACACGTATTTGTTTAAAACCTCTCTCTTGCCACTAACACTGAAAGCCCATGAGAATATGAATGGGATTTGTCTTGCTCACCCTGTGCTCCAAATACCCAGCACAGCTTTGTTCCAGGGCAGTCGGTTGGAGATTGTTGGCCCTCCCTGCAATCCTTTCCAGCCCCTTTTCCCTGGCCATATTCCACCCTATAGACCTGAATAGTGTCTTGTCTTCCCAGCCTCCCTCACAGCCTGACGTGGCCATGTGACATTGTCCTGGCCAGTGAGACACAGTGGAAGTTGGCTGAAAGATTTCTAACAGTGGTGCCCTCCAGCCAATTTGGATCATGCCTTGAGAGCTGATTGTTCATTGTTTAAGAATTTTACAAAGTCACTTATTAAACACAGTCATTACTTAAAAATCAAATGATATAAACTTATGATTAAAGGTTATATTAAAAACAAAGATAAATAAATATTCAAAATGGATGACTTCCTAGTTATTTTACTACAGTTTACATTTACCTACGCTATCGGGGGATTTACATCTGTATTCTGTAACTGTGAGATAGAAATACCATATGATGTTGTGCTACTGGCATCTCTTCCCATAGCTGCAGTCAGCATTGTCATTGAAATTAGATGTGAGAGTATTTATAGCACAGAAATTGGTAACGACTGTAGATCAGGACTTTCTTCCTTCCACCCATCCCCCAGAAGGCAGTAATTAAAGATCTACCAGCATATCATTAGTTTCCAGGGAAGGTTTTCCTCTTAGGGGAAAAGGAATCAGCACCGTTGACGCTGTCAGTGGCAGAGACATTCATTACCTTTGGACACGCATGTGATATCTGGATCCTTAGCAGCCACTTCACAACCATGAGCAAAGTCAGAATCAGAGAGATTCTGACCCTTGCACCCTTGAGCCACTGAATCAAGGGGAGGAACCACCTACCTCCAGATTCTCCATTCGGTAGGAAAAAGCAAATCTCCTAGTTGTGTAAGCCAGTGTTAATCAATTTTTCTGTTACTTACAGAATTCCTAATGGACACATACAGGCATTCAACAAATGTCTGTCACATGGAGAAACTCAGCCTGAGTCTCCTTCCTCATCAGGGGCCATCCTGTTTGGGCTCCACATTCACTGACAAAGTCACCACCCAATGGACCAGTCCAGGTAGGCTTCACAGCTCTGACTAGTAGAAAGATGTGGAAATGAATGTTGGGACAGCCTAGCACCTCCGAAAACAAAGCCAGTCCCTGTTTGCCACTACAGCCCTTCTGATGTAAAGAGAATGTTCATTCAATAGGAAAATAAATCAGAGTTATAGACCTCAAAGTTGAACTGATACTCTGTGGAAACTTCTGACCGGGTTCAATAAAGCAAAGGGCTACTAGGTGGAGTTTGTGACCTGAGGCCTCTTCCTAGACTCTTCCAATAACATGTCTCTTGAGGAAAAATATAAATACAAACTATTTAGAGGCCAAAGTAAGCTGTATTTCCATGACACTTTTGACTCAGTCTTCCTAGATTCTGGAGCTGAGAGGCAGCAAAGGCGATCCATGGCAGCTGGGCCCAGTTTAAGATGTGCGGTCAGTTCAGAAAACCTCCAGGCTGCTATGCCAGCCATCTGTGGCCATGTAACAAAATACCCCCAAACCCAGCACTTTAAAACAAATGACATTAGGGGCCCCTGGGTGGCTCAGTGGTTGAGTGTCTGCCTTCAGCTCAGGTCCTGATCCTGGAGTCCCAGGATCAAACCCCATGTTGGGTTCTCTGCTCAGTGGGGAGTCTGCTTCTGCCCCACCCCTGCTCCTTCTCTCTCTCTCTCTCTCTTACAATTAATAGAATCTCAAATAATAAATAGAATCTTTAAAAAAATATAAAAGTGATTTTTTTAAAAAGCAGTCATATAACAAACATCATATACTGGTGAATAACAATGAGAATTACAGATGACTCCTTACCAGAAATAAGTGAAGTCAAAAGACAATGAGACAGTCTTATAATGTTGAAAGAAAATGGGGGGGGGGGGGAAGAAAAGAAAAACCCTGTCAATTCATCTCTTCCAAAACCTACCAGCATTTACGTGCCCTGGCTTCTTCCGCCCCACACAGTTGGGTCCCATCAGACCGCATCCCACCTCATGTCTACTCTGTTTCTAATCCTCTCTCCCCTCACCTTGGGAATCACACTCTCCCGCTCCCTTCCCTGTCCGGCAGATGGGGGAAGACCAAGTGCACAAAAGCCAGGGTTCCCCCGGGTCTGCTCTGCTGGTTCTGCACCATCCCTAGGGAGGTCTCTTAAGGGCCTGTGACCCTGGCTGTCCCTCACAAACATCCCTGCCCTGCCACCTCCCTCCACTGAGCCCCCAACCTGCCAGTTTGGCTCTCCCTGGGGTACCTTCCCCTGGGTGGCATGTGGGCACCTCATCCATGACACGCAGTAGTTCAGATCTGCCTTTCACACTCCAGACCAGCTGTTCCTCTTAGGTTTCATTACTCGTGAGCAGCTCCAGCATCTGTCCCATTGCCCTACCAGTGAGCAGGATCTCATCCTCTACCCTGTCCCCCCAACATCCAGATGCCAGGTCCTGATGGCTCTCTTTCTGGAATCCACAGCCTCACCCCAGCCTTTGCAGTCTCCCCAGAATTATGGCAAAATCATTCCTATCAGTGTCCCTCTCCCAGGCCTGGTCCCTCCAACCCCTCCTCCACAGGACAGCCCACGACAAAGGAAGAGGGGCAGACATAGTGCTTTAAAAGCAAACCTCAAAATTCCTTTCCCAGAGAAATGCACATGAACTGGTCTGGGAAGCCACTGGAAGGGAAGGTTACAGGCAGTTCTAGGCCATTGTTGGGTGGGCAGAGGCAGAGAAACAGAGCTGTACTGCTCTGAACAAGGATGAACTGGCAGGTGTGTTTGGGAGCACCGAGCAAAGGGAGTGAGTCAGTGCCCTAGTAGCTGACCTCTTGATTGTAAGGCAACTAAGGGCTGCCCCTTAGAAGAGCTGGAGATCTGAGAGAAGTCATAGCTGGTCAGCATTGAGAGATATGAATATACAGATGGAATTCTCTTACCCCCAAAGAGTGATGGGAGGTGCCTCCCCACTCCCCATGGTGCTAAGGGCTCTCTTTGGCCTATGGGAGAATATCCAAGTCCAAAGAATGACCATAAACCCCAACAGAGGACACCTGGGTGACTAAGTTGATTGAGCCTGTGACTTTGGCTCAGGTCATGATCTCGGGGTCCTGGGATCGAGCCCTGCATCGGGCTCCCTGCTCAGCAAGGAGTCTGCTGCTCCCTCTCCTTCTGCTCCTCCTCCCATTTGTGCTCTTTCTCACTCATTCTCTCTCAAATAAGTAAAATCTTTAAACACACACACACACACACACACAACTGAAAGGTTATTCTTTTATCTACTTCTCTAGGGCAGAAAAAGTCTTGGAGACATTTGAAGGACCACCAAGGTGTTAGTGTAGAGAAGGTCAAGCATTCAGGCACATGAGAAGCTCTGCTCTACTGGCAGCCAGTCTCCAAAGGCTCAAAGGACTTGGATGGAGTGTCTTAACCAGAGGGCAATACTGGTGGACAGTAAAGTAGGTTTCTGGAGGCCCACACACGCCTGAGGCCTTGATGTGCTGAGAGCAAGGACTAAACCTGGCAGGCAACTGGGGTCTGCATGTGCTCAGACTCACTGGTGACAGGGATCCTGTCAGGAGCCAGCCTGGACTTGGTAACCCAGGACAGCTGGAAGAAGACCCCCTAGAGGGAGGGTGGACCAAATGGAGCCCAGGGCAGAAGGTCAATAGGAGCAGTGACTTCAGCCAGGACAGAGGCTGTGCCTGTTCCTCCCCAGTCCAGGGTCACTCTGTCCTGCCAGAGGCTCTTAGCAGAAAGCTACAGGTCCCCATAGACCAGCAGCTTCTTGTGGGCACTTGCTCCAGAAAAATCCATCCTGGTATGCAGAAAGTGTTTTCTGTAGGCTAGAGAGAGAAAGAGCCCACCCCAATGCTTCTGGGATAGGCAGTGGGGCTTCGAGCATGGGATAGGACCCCCGCCTTACTGCAGGAGCAGTGGTGGGGATCACCCACCCACCTTCCGTGGCCCTGGATGCTTATGCCAGACAGCTGTGTTTCCTCCTGTGCTGGCTATAAAAGGAGCACCTTTCTACCCTCTGTAGGTGAGGCCAGAGTTGAGGGAGGAAAGACAGGTATCCCCAGAAGTAGACCCAGAAACCAGGACAGAGAACAAGCCATTTAAGTGGGAGGAGATCCCAGGGAGCACCAGGGCAGGGGAAGGACAGTCAAGGAAAGAAGGGAATGAGCCCAGGGAGGTGTGTGTGTGAGCAGGTGCCTGCTGTGGGCAGTGGGGGCTCAAACCTGGTTGGGACAAGCTCAGAGTTGTCCCATTCAGTGGGGGACAGCCTGGGAAGACTTATTGGTTGAGAGCTGCTCTCGAAGCTGCATTAGCTCCTGGCACCCCGGGCCTGCCCCTCATGCAGGCTGAGCAGATCCCATGGCCAGAGATGCAGGTGTTTGCGTACAGGCCTGGGCAGGGCAGGACAGCATCTCCCCAGCACAGGGTACAGATAATGATGAGCTGATAGGGGAGATGTCCTAAACCAGGTACAGCCAGGCTACCATGGAGCACAGAGAAGGGAACACGCCCCACCCCAGCCACACCGTGCAGGTCCTAGGGGCAACAGGCCACTTTCTGTCCCCTGACCTTGACCTGCGATGCTCCTTCCATCTTTCTCACTCTGACCTTCCCTGGCTGACTCCTACCTCCTTGCTATGCCCTCACATGGCCTTTTAGGAAACTTTCTTCCTCTTCTTAAAAGACACAATCCCTAATCAGATCAGGGCCCCACGTCTGACCTCATCTAACCATAATTACCTCCTTCTAGACCCCATCTCCAAATATGGTCACATTGGGAGTGAGGGCTTCAGTGTGTAGGTTTTTAAGGAACACAATTCAGTCCACAGTACATTTCCCCCATGAGTTTGTGACCGGTTCTGGAAGTCAGGGACAGTGTCTTTTTCATTTCTGTTTTCTCATGCCCAGCTCAGTAAATATTTGTTGAAGAACTATTCTTTCTGGACGGAAGGGAGAGTGATAACAGTTTGGGGGAGGGGTCCTATTATGGAAGTTGGCTGAGAAGACTGTGTCTCAGCTGGGTATTGAAGGATGAATAGGAGTTTGCTAGGTGGGCGCATTCCAGGCAGAGGAAAGAGCCTTTGCAAAGGGTGGTGCTGCGTGTGGGAGGGAGGTGGGAGTTGCTACTTAAGGAACAGAGGTAAGTGGGAAGGAGGAAGTCTGTGAAGGTCATCGGTGGCCAGGTGATGCCTGTCAAGGAGTTAGGGAGCAGCCACAGAGGTCCCCCCAGGAAGGTCTCCAGGCAGGGAATGGCATGGGCAAGTGTGTGCTACAGACAGATCGCCATGGGCTCCTGAGCAGAGGATGTGACATGGCACATAAGCTTTAGAACAGAGATGTTCGAGGAGCAGAGGCAGGAATTGCTGCCAGCAGGCAGGGCTGTGGAACGGAGCTCTCAGGAGTGAGGTACAGCTGAGGAATGCTCCTTGGACCTCTGGATTCAGGCAGAAGAAAAGGCAGCCTCTATTCATGAAACCTAACTGGGTAACAGCCTGGCAGCCTCTGGTGGCCACCAGGATAGCACGGATACCCTCTCCTATTAAATTTGCAGGAAGGGTACACGCTAGCCACAGAGGTCCTCCCAGGGGGGCTGTGCTGGGTCCCAGAGCACGCAACACAGGTGAGCTGCCTCCTCGACACCAGGGTTTCTTCCCCGCCCCCCCAGAAGGTGGGGGTCGGGGAGGGGGATACAACGGGGATGGGAACTAGCTCTGCAATGATCCATCTTTCACTTACATGGTGGATGGGTTTCCACTCTGGGAAATAAGGACCACCCTGGGGAAAACACAGTGTCCAGGTGGGCCCCGGCCTCCTAACCGAATGTTCCAATCACATCCCCGGGGCGCAGAGCACTGTTATAAAACCATCAGCCCTCTTGGCTCTACAGGTGCTGGAGGGAAAGAGTCAATCAATAGAGGCCGTGTGTAGACAGCGGGTGGGCGCAATGAGTCCTGGCACAGGCATGGAGCAGATTTCCTAAAGAGCCTGCAAGGGGCTTGTCTGATGGAACGTCTGAGCAGAACGAAGGTAGAGGGGACCTCACCTGGGAGGAAGGAGGGCATGTGCAGCAGCTCAAGACTTGCTGCCTAGGGAACCCAAAGAAAGGCTCATGGCTGTAACAAATAGGACAGACACCAGGACCTCATAGCAGGTGATGAGTGGGGGCCCTGGCTGTTGGCTGGGAATGGCCTGCCAGGGAGCTGCTGCATCTGTCCAGGGAGAGGTGAGGGTGGACTCAGCGTGGTCAGGGTGACCACATGTCCAGGTCTGCCTGGGACAGGCCAGGTGCACACTTGTGTCCCAAGGCCATCGGGGGAAGAGTGCTACCTTCCACTCTGGGAACAATCCCATGACTGTGTCTGCGGAGCAGGAGAGATGCCGGGGGACATCTGCAGTGGAACCAGGGCCTCTGGTGGGTGGTCCTGGGGGCTGAGGGGAGCACACCTATTTCTGAGTTCCATAACAGAGGGGGGAGGGTACATTGTGTCATTTACCAAGATGGGCCGGTGGCACATGTGGACCGGCTTTTGAGGGGAACACTCGAGGTTCACAAGAGTCATTACACTCATTGTAATGAGATTAGAGAGTGCTGCAGTCCGAATGTCTGTATCCCCCAGATTTGTATGTGGAAGCCTGACCCCCTGTGCGATGGGGCCTCGGGGAGGTGATGAGGCCATGAGGGTGGGGCCCTCACGATGGGACGGTGCCCTCGTAGGGAGAAGAGTTGGATAAAATGCATGATCTGTGTCCACCAAGTGCGGACATGGTAAGAGGCAGCCGTCTGCCAGCCAGGGAGGGGCTGTCACTAGAACCCAATCACCGCGGCACCTCTGCCTTGGACTCTTCTGGACCCCGCAACTATGAAAAATCAGTGCTTGTGGTTTAAGCCACCCATTTTGTTATTGTAGTCTGAGCAGGCTAAAACAGAGATTAGGAGACATTTAATCCCAGAACAGCATGGGTGGCTGTGGTGGGCAGACCTGCCAGGCCCTCCCACGTGGGAGCCCTACCTGCATTTCTTCCTTTCCTAAGCCCTGTGGTCCAAGGCATAGCCAGCTACAGAAGTTTCCAGAACCTAGGACGCTGCCTCTAGCTCATTGTGTCTGCTCCTGCTGTTCCCTCAGCCTGGAATGCTCTTTCCTTCATTGGTCGCTGGGAATGCTTCCTCAATTGTCAAGGCTTAGTTTGGCCAGCACCTTCTCAAAAAGCATCTCCTGACCTCTGGGGTGTATCTGGGGCCTCCCCAGAGGAGTCAGTCTTGTTGTCTTTGTTTGCTTGTTGGTCTCCCCAGCAGGGGCAAGGATCAGGTCCCGTGCCCCTCTGGACCACCAGTGCACAGTGCTGACTGGGAAGTGCTCCCAAATTGCCGCCTCCTGAGAGGGGGGTGTCTTATGGTGTCCCCATGCAATAGGGATCCCACTCGTAGAACCCTGCCCCTTCCACAGACGCTCTCCCCAGGCTCCCTCAGCAGAAGGGGCCCATGCCCTGAGAAATGACACACGCCTGGGAGAAATGGTTTTCACCTTCACAAGTTAGGATACACCGTCCTTTATTTTTCCAAGGCTCCCCTGGGAGCTGACATAACATTGCACTAATGAGAAAACGGGGGTTTCCAGTTGCTCGGGCTCAGGCTGCTAAATGGAGGGAAGTGCGTCAGGTGCTAGAAACTCGCCTCCCTGGCTGAGCCGGGCTGGTGGGAAGCCGATGCGCAACAGGGTGTGTGGTGAGGCTGGAAGGATCTGAGTAACGCTGACTCACAGACAGGACCTCCAGGACATACAGAGGGACACAGCTCCACAGAAGACAGGGAAACAGACTTTGGTGACACCTTCCTAGTGTTTCATATGCCTCTGAACTCACTGTACAAGCGTCCTGTGACAGGCAGCACACCCTGCCATCTCCTAATTACAGACACGGACACCTTTCAGTGGGGGGTCCGGCCAAGCCTTCTGCTGCAGGACCACCTGCTGACCTTGGAGGCCAGAAGAGGGTGGCTCTCCCTCCTCCCTCCCCAGCGGGCAGGTGCCTGTCTCAGGACCACGCACACAAGAAGACACTTTACCCCCAGGGGGTGGGGGGTCATGTTTCACTGCGGGGGGGGGGGGGGGGGGAGGCAGGCACCACACAGGCCACATCACAAAAGGGCAGATCAAGAGCTATGTTGGGTAGTTGGGTATTATTCGGCTGGGTGCATGGAAATCCTTTGTTCCGGGGCTTTGGCCACCAGAAGAGGATGTTTTGTCTCCAAGACGTGGAGAGTGACAGCGAGGCAGACCGTGGTGGCTACACTTCACACATACTTACAAACAGCATCACGTGGCCAAGGGCTGCCTTTAAGGGCACCCGTGTGACAGGTGAAAAAGAAAAAAAAAAGATGAAAAGAACACCAACAAGGAGCCCTAGGTGTTAGGAGCACACCAAAAAGCAAAACCACACAGATCCAAACAGTGGAGAATAAGGCTGGAGGCGCTCCCCTTCCGTGGGACCGTAAAATGGAACTCTATATATGTCGTCTTATGTTTAAGTAGGCTATGCTCTTTAATAAAATAAAAACTTCTGTGTTACTTTAAAGATATCATTTAGGCATCTAGGGGATGATTTGGAAGAAAAATGCAGTGCACGGAGGGCCCTGGCAGACAGTACCCTGTCAGGTTGACGTTTGTCCCTAAAACCAGACTCCTCACAAGCGGCTGCAAAAAAATCATGCACCCCACACTTCACTTTGTGCAGCCCTGGGTGCTCTGCAGCACTCTCCCTGGCCTGGCCCGTCTGTGTGCAAGGCCGGGCCTCCCCGGGGCTGAGCAAGGGGTGGGGGGTGAGCAGGCCCCAGGAGCCATCTGCCCACCCACCCATGATTGTGTCAGCATCTGTCATCGACAAACCTCCTCAAATCCCAAGTCTCAGGCACCTCTGTGCCCCCAGGGCTTAGTGCAGGGGTTGGGGCACTGCACGGGGGTCGGAAGGGTGGGCTGCATGGTCAGGGAAATGTTCCTTGATTTCCTGGGACAGCTACTTTGCAGCATCTCCCTGATGCCAAGCAACAGCGGGGAAGGAGCAGTGCAAAGCAAGGCGTCCGGGCTCTGAACTAGGGGCAGGAGCATTGCTGGCAGAAACAGTGGTTGCACCTACTCTGGGACCCCCTCCTGCCCCAGCCTCCAGCCCAGCCCTCTCCAGGGGCCCACTGCCCACCCCTCACGGACACAGAGAAGCCAGAGCCAGGTGCAAGAGGAAGGGTTTTCGTGGTTCTCGCCAGGTGCCCCGTGCTCTGCTGCTGGCACGCGTGTGGTCAGGCACCCTGGCGGCCGTCAAAACAACAGGGCTTTCTTCTTGAGGTCATTCCTCTTCCAGAGGGCCAGGCGGTCAAACTCTTCCATGCTCATCCCAAACACTTCCTGGAACTCCTCGGGCGACAGGTGCCTCTGCAAACAAACAGGAAAATCCAGAGAGGAGCAGTTAGCAATTCTGCAATGTGCGCTGCCTGGCCAGCTCTGTGCTGCTGGGCTGTCCAGAGGTAGGGTCAGCATCAAGGATGCAGTGGGCTCCCCACTGCGTGCCTGGGGCCTTCTAGTTCGCTACGTTCCCTCTGCATCTTCGCCGTTCCACTCTGCAGCGCATATAACCAAACCTAAAGAGAAAGACATGGTTAGGGACCCGACTGCCCGGGACTCTAACAGGTACTTGCACATCCACGTTCACAGCAGCATTATTCAGTGGCCAAAACATGGAAACAACCCAACTGCCCATTGAAGTGCAAATGCATGAACAAAATGGGGTCTGTGCACACAGTGGCGTGTCGTCCAGCCACTGTAGTCAAGTCCTGATGCACACAGCAGCACAGGTAAGACGCACAGGAGGCCAAGCGAAAGAGACCACATGCCAAAGGCCACACAGCAGGTGGTTCTGTTTCTGCAAAGCATCCAGAACAGGCAAATCCATAGAGACCGGGAACAAATGACCAGCTGCCAGGGACTGCTTAATGGGATGGCATTTCCTTTTGAGGGGATGAAAATGTTCCAGAACTAGATCGAGATGGTGGTTGCACAGCAGTGTGAATATGCTACATGCCGCTGACGACTAAACTTTAAATGGTGAACGTGGTGAACTTTAGGGAAAATTTACAATTAAAGAAAATAACTCTTGTCCCCCAAATGTGATCTCCTTGACTTTAAAACAAATGTATTTATACTCAAGCCTGTGATGGTCCAGAGGAAAATGGATGTGAAGACATTGGGTGAGGACTATGGAAATCATTGACATCGATCATTACCACACGTACCTTCACGAAAATGTGGCAGGCACTGGGTTTTGGAGACCAGTGGCCAGCATGATACAGAGTAGGGAAGGCAGGACACCCCTCAGCCTTGTGTGAGTCACAAAAGGCCCTCCTAGTTGATTCTGGGCCCCGAGTTCTCAGCGCGCATGTTCTTGCACACACAGACACAAATGCACACAGACACACAGACACACAAACAGAAGCACCCCATCAAGCAAGTCTCTGCCAGGATGAGGCCAGCTGCCTGCTGCTATCTTGAGCTTGCAAACAGAAGAGATCCTGGTGCTTGCCAGAAAGGAACCATTTGCATGGCGTGGGAACCCACGGCTGGTCCACAGAGACACAGAATTTTCATCAGACAACAGCACCCTATTACTAGGTACCAATCACAACCTGTCCAATCACTGTGGGGCAATCAAGATTGAAGAAGGAAGGGTAAGAGGAAGACTCGTTCCTCCTGCTCTCAGCACTGAGTGGCTGCATGGACAGGCCAGGGACATAGGCCCCTGGGGGTGTTAACAGACATGCAGGTGATCCAGGGATGGTCCAGAGCCCAAAGCTGGTGCTGGGGCAGACACCTTCACCGTGCTTTCTCAGTGGGTACGCATGGGGAGAACCAGAAAAGTGCCCAAAGGTGGTCCTGCAGAGTGGGCAGTGGTCCCCATGGTGAGCTGTTCAAGGGCCCTGAGGTGTAGCCAGGTTGAGGATCCGAAGGAGGGAGACAAGGGGAGAGGGGTGGCACCCTAGGGGCGGGGAGGGCAGTGCCAAGGGGTGACTATGGCCCCAATGCCTGGGGTCTCCCACCCAGCCAGGGTGAGGGAGACAGTGGCAGCTTGGAGGCCTGTCAGAGGAGCCCGGGGGCACTTGGGGAGCCGTTGAGCCCTGGCACTGTAGGTGCCACACACCTCACCTTCACTCTCAGAACCAAGATGCCCTGAGAATAGAGTCAGAAAAGCTGCACAGAGCCCAGGTTCTGTGGCCATGGAAACACCCACCCTCAGGACTTTACACAGGGGACAGGTGGCAGAGTGGTGGCAGGAGAGAGGAGTTGTCATGGAGCTTGCCCATAGGCCATTGGTCCCCAGGGCCTGAACATAGCCGGGCTGCAAGAGGCAGCCGACCCTTCTCTGGGAGGGAGGCCAGCCCAGGCCCCTGAAGAGATGCAAGGCTGGCTCTCTCCTTTTAGGCTCCTTGTGGGGGCTACAGAACCCTGCCCAGGTCTGGGCTGGGAAGAGCCTGAGGTGAGTGTTCATAACCCCGGTGATGCGGTCCTGCATTCCTGCTGCATACAGGAGCCCACTCCCGGGCAGGGAAGGCAGGGTGCAATCAGGAGAGAGCGGGAGGTTGCTACTTGGGGCCCAGCTCAGTTCCCAGCCCCACAGGCCTTGGCAATGACCTAGGGCACTTGTGAGAGCTGACGATGCTGGGCCCCTGGAAACCCACCAGGGTAGGCTTGGTGGTGCGGGGCCCAGGTGCCTGTGTTTGTCACACGCCTCCCAGGGTGGGTGATGGTAGCTGGGTTTGGGAATGCTTGAGGTAAGGGGAAGTCCTAGAGTCTTGCAGGGATCCCCCACCTCATCTGCAGAGCGGGAACAGGATTTGGCTGCCTGAGGATGCTGGAGGGCCAGGCAAGGGTCACATGAGGAATACCTGTTCACCGCGCCCCCCTGCTCCCCTCCCTCAGTTCCAGCTGTGTGGTCCCAAGTGTCAGAGCTTGTCTGATGCGTCTCCACTGCCACCTAGGTGAGTAGGAGCTGAGGGCCCTGCTCAGACTGGCATTCAAGATAAACTTGCTCCAGGTCATGTGGTAGACTCACCCTGTGTCCTGTAGCACGGGGACATGTGGGGCACCGCTGACCCCAGCGGCTGGAGCCAGCTTTCTAACCCCAAGCCAACTGCCCTGGCCTTGGCTCCTGAAGACTCCGCAGGAGACGGGGAGGCCTGACACACACACACCCCCCCCCCCCCGCTGCCACCAAGGTCAGGCACAGAGTAGCTCCTTCCTGAGAGAGCAGGAAGGAAGCCCAGGGTGTGGTGCCTTTGTAGAGGGATGGGTTGGCCTCATCCTGGCACAGCCTCACTCCTGGGGTGCAGTGGGCTCCCCAAGGAGTCCCCCTGGGGAGGCCACTTTTGCAGCATGACAGGGGCCCTACATGCTTTGCTGGGGGTCTGCTTCCATAGGACCCTCCATGGCAGCATCGTGCAAAGACCTCCGGCCCAGGAGGCAGGCACAGCAGGGTTCCAGTCCCAGCTCTATCCCTGTCCAGCTGTGCTGACTGACCTGGCCTCAGTTATGACTCTGTAAAATGGGAATATGTGCCTTTATCCACTCTTGGAATATCAGCCCCTCCTCACGTGTCCAGGCAACTCCGGTTCACTGCTCAGACTTGACTTTGGAGCTCGACTCCTGTCCTGACTGCACCCTCACCCCAGGCTCCCAGAGCCTCAGGCCTCTTTCCATGGTATAAAGACTCACACCACCCCCATTTCAAGCTGCCAACATGATGTCACTAAGGGCAGAGGAGTCCAGTAGCAGACGGCCCTAGAACGTTTCTCCTGTACAGGTGCTCTCACCCTCCAGGGCGTGGATGGTGCTAACTAGTAAAGGAGTTAGGAAGGGCTGAGTTTTGAGTATCTAGTATCTTCTCTTTAAACATATATCATTGCAAGTTAAATAAAATTTCCAGGAGTGGCTGGGTTTAACGACCAGCACACAAAATTCTTGAAAATCTAACAGTAGGAGCAGCCCGACACCCACTGAGTGGCCTCAGCTGCGGTTCCTCAATAATGGGCACCCCGGGCAGGGACGGGGACTCCTACGCCTGGGCCCAGGAACCAGCATGGGGTGCTCGCAGGCACCCTAGTGGGCAGAGATTCCCAGCTTCTTCTGGGTCACATTGGTGAGGTGACCCATCCCGGTAGAAACACGTCACTCATACAGTCTTGGCATCCAGTGTCAGGGAGCTCCGTGGACACCTTGAGGCCCATTGTCACCCCACAATTCTGCACTGACCGAGGACCACAGGCCAGGCTTGGGTGAGAACCTTCACCACATTTGCTGCCAACCTCACATCCCGAGATTCCCCTTCTCATTTTATGGCCTTAGGAAATCGTGTTCAGAGTGGTCATGTGCCTTGCCCGAGGTCACACAACCAGGAAGCCATAGGGCTGGACCTGGGAGCCTGGAATGAGGCCCTGTGGCTAGAGAGCCCCCTTGGGGTGGTGCTGCCTCTGTTCTAGTAGGGTCAGGTTACCCTGCTGGGACCAGCCTGCCTCTCCTCCAGCCTTTACCCCTGCAGGGCACTTCCAGCAGTCCCTCACTTCTCCATGCTCAGCCGTGCCTCTGGGAGGGGCCTGGCTGACCCTCACCCACTCCTTCCACCCAGCCCACTAGGCACTGCTGGGCCCTGCACCGGGTGGGCTCCCCAGGGTGGGTTAGGGGGTCAGGCCCCAGGCCTGCTCAGCCTGCCTCTCCTGGGCCAGTGAGGGGCCACTTTTCTGTAGAGGACTAGGCTCCACAGTGCAATTCTGCTAGCTCACATGGCTTAGTCTGCAAGAAGGGGGGGGCTGCTGCTGCAGAGGTGTCCCACTTAGTGGGGCCCACACTCTGAAGCTTCAGCCCCTTAGCGGGAAGCCTCTGCTAATGACATCATCGTATCATGGCATCATGGTCATCATGACATCACTGTCACAACATCATCATCTTGGTATCATGACATCATCGTCATCACAATACTACCAGCACACTGACATCATTGTCATCATGGCATCATCATCATTATCATGACAACATCATCAACACAACAAATCACCAGCATGACATCATTGTCATGGCATCATCATCATCATCATGACATCATCATCATCATCACAACATCACCAGCACAACGACATCATTGTCATCATGACAACAGCCATTGCCGTTGGTGGAATGTTTGTCTGTGCCTGAGTAGTGCTGGAAGCACTCCACACACAGTCACGTGACCTCTCCCAGAGCCTGTGTGGTAGGGACACAGGCTATGCCAGGCAGAGTGATGTGGTCGTCAGGTGGTCTCGAGGCCCTGCATCACCATCACGTGTCCTTGCCCACCTCTCTCACCACCCTTCTGCCCCGTGGTGGGTTCTAGAACATGTCAGGCTCTATGCCACCCCAGGCGCGCAATGCTCTTTCCCTCACTTCACACAATGGCTCCTCCTCATCCTACAGGTTCCAGCTCAATGTCCCCTCCTCCAGGGCCCCTCCTGGGTTGCCCTAGCTAATCACTGACCTTGTCACTGCTGACCTCATCTGGCTCCCAGCTCCATGAGGGTGGGCAAGGTGGGGCTGCTGGTGCAGCCTGCTCCCCCACTCTCCTCCAGGGACAATCCATGTTGGTCACATGTACCCCTGAATCCAAATCTATGCTCACATGTCCCTGTCATACTGCTTCCCCTCTCCATGCAGTGGGCTTCTACCAGCCTACTGTACTCTCCCCTGTGGTTGCCTCCTCCCTCCCCATCCTCCATCCCTACAATCCCTGCCACTTGCCTGGCCTGGGAGGGCTGTGCATGCTTGGACCTGGGAGCCCCGGAAGTCCTGGTACAGCTCCATCTCTCACACACACCCGCGCCCACTCAGGGGCACACACAGAGCTGTTGCCTTCAGCCTATCAGGTTCTCGCTGGACTGGTTGGATGACTTTCAACAAAGGAGGTATTCTTAACTATGAGGTCCTTATTTTTCAGGTACATTCCGACTTGGGCTCTTACTGTCTGAGCAAAGTCAGGTGTGCATTTAGCCTCAAGGTCTGGTGGAGGCAGTCAAGAAACTGCAAGACTCCTCTGCAAGGGCCGCTCCCCTACCCATGGACCTGAGCATTTACAAACCCTAGACGGCCCTCCAGTGACTCCCTGGACCAGCCCCAGGCCCGCCGTCAGACAAGAAGGCCCTTTTGTACTTACTTGCTTCCCACGATGGCTTCCCTTTCTGTGGGGGCCTGGCTAGGCACAGTGCCTGCCTGCTTGGCCAAACACGAGTCTAGGGGCTTCTACAAGATATTCTGTAGATGCGCTTCATGTAAGTAAAGATTAGCCTCAGTGACAGAGGGGCCTCATCCAATCTGCTGGAGCCCTTACGAGCAAAACCTGCAGCTTCCCAAAGGAGAAATTCTGCCTCAAAGTGTCAGCTCTGGCCTGGGTCTCCAGCCTGCCAGTCTGCCCTACAGATTTCAGAGCTGACAGTGCCCAGAGCGACGCGACCCCATTCTTGAAAATGTGTCCGTGTCTGTGTCTGTGTGCCCACTCCCCTAGTGATCCCCCTCCTGGCTCTGTCTCTTCGGAGGGCTTGCTGATAGAGCATCCTGCCTAAGGAGCAGAATGTCCCTCAGTGTGTGCTGAGGAGCTGGGGCATGACACCCAGGTCATCCTGACCCTCAGTGTGCTCTCTCTGCATCTGGATGTCACCCTTGCCTGGCAAGAGACTGACAGTTTAAGGGAATGGTGATGTCTTCCGGCAAGTGCCAGGCAGGGGTGCGCAGGGAGTGGCCTCAAGATATTTGAGTCTGCCAGGGACAGTCAAGGCTCCTTCCATGCCTGGAAGCTCCTGGAAGCAGACCCTCAAAGGGTAGGTGCCAAATGCAGGAAGGGCCTGGGATCCTCCGATGCATGAGGCCCTCAGGTACCGGGGACTCCTACTCCAGGACAGAGAGCCCTGGATCTCAGGAACAGCATTCAGTCGGGCCCCAGGTGGGTCTCCAGGAAGTCTGTCTGCTGACCCTTGCCCTGCCCATTGGGGTCACACGGTTCATCTGACCACACTTCTCTGTGACCACACTTCCAGAGCTGCAGAGGACCACCATTCCTCCTCCACGTGTCCCCAGCACTTTCAGAGCACCTACTATCCATTATGGGCACCTATCAGGCACCTTTCATTTTGCCAGGCTAAAGCATCCTGAATGTCCCTGGCCAAGCCTCATAGTGTCCCTCATCATCAGGGGCCCAGCTCGTCCCACTCCACTGCAGGGCCGCCACTACACCCACCACCCCATCCCGGCACCCTGGAGGCATGCTAGACATGTCCCTGCCCCTCATCACACTGCACCTTCCATTACCCCTTCTGCCACCCTGACCTCCCAGATGGTGCCCAAATCCCTAATCCACCCAATTCTCACCTCAACACTGCCTGCACCCTAAGATGCCAGCATGTCCTGCCTGGATGACCCAGTTGCCCCCAAACAGCCCCCCTGCATCCACACAGCCAATCCCGGCCTCACAGTACAGCCTCGTTGTTGTTTTGAATTACAAACCTCATCAGGGAGTCCCCTAACTTAAAAGCCATTGTTCTTAAGACTAAAATCCAAGCTGTTTAACACAGCCCAGGGTCCTGTAAGGCCTGGTCCCATTCTTACCCTCACCCTGCTCAAGTATAGCCACCTTAGCCTCCTTAAACTTCTTCCTCAAATAGGCCCTGCTTACTTTGCACACACAGTCTGCTCTTCCCTGGGATGCTCTTTCTGTGTACCTCTCTCACCTTACACACATGCATATATGCGTGGGCACACATACACACACAACAGTTATTACACCCAGTTAATTTTTACCCACTTTTAATGGCCAATGTCCCCCCCGGCCCCCGCCTTTAGAGCCCTCATCTTGGTATATAAGTACATGCACTCATTTGGATTATCAGTTGATTGATTCAGACTGAGTTTGGGAGGGCAGAGCTTGTGCCGGTTTTTGCTCCTCACACATCCCAGGACCCAGCTCAGTGCCTGGCATGTACTCAGCAAATGAATGACAGAGGCAGCGAAGCACTCTGGCAGCAGGAGCAGTCCTCCTTCCAGAGATGCCCTACAGAGGTGTTGGGCTCACTGGCTCTCCACCCAGATCCGTCCTCTCCTCTTGCTGGCCACACAACACACCCAGCCTGCCGTGGGCAAAGCTCTGCCACGTGACCGAGCTCCAGCTAGTGGGGCACCAGCAGAACCACACCTGGCCTTTCAGACCCTCCCAAGTATGGACATGGGACCACCACATAGCCATTTATAAGGATGAGAGGATCCATGTTAACTGGTGTGAAAAATATTCCACTTAAGAGGAAAAAAAAGCTGTCATCAGGGTGCCTGGGTGGCTCAGTCGGTTGAGCATCTGCCTTGGGCTCAGGTCATGATCCTGGGTCCTGGGACTGAGTCCTGCATCGGGCTCCCTGCTGAGTGGGCAGTCTGCTTCTCCCTCTTCCTCTGCCTCTGAGCTCTCTCTCTCTCAAATAAATAAATAAAATCTTAAAAAAAAAAAAAAGCTGGTATCAAACTGCATAAACAGTGTGAATCTACGTATCAAAAATCAGAGTCAGCTATCTCGGGTATTTGTGCCAACAGAGATTTCCGGAATCCTGTCCAGCACAGCATTAGCAGGAGTTAGGACTCGGAGGGGGGGGGGAATTCCATGTGATGTGAGCATTCCTCTTTGCATTTTTCTGGAGTTCTACAAGAGTTATAAATTGTTTTTATATTAAAAATAAAGCTCTCTCCCCTGAAATAAAAACATCAGGGTCCCTCCTGTCCTGCTGGGATGTGGCCCCTCCCACGCCACTCCTGGCTCACCTCCCAGCTCCAAGCCCCAAAGAATGTAGGACGTGCCCCACTGCTGGTAACATTTACAGCTTGCTGCCCGGCTCGGCTGAGATGAGAGGACAGTGATTATGGAGACGCACCCTTGGGTGTGTTCTTGAAGAATGGATGATTAAACCCATTACCCGGACCTCAGAGTTTGCTCAAAGGAAGTATTTATAGACATTAACCACTATTTTGCAGCTTTGATTCTTTTTTTTTTTTTTTTTTGGCACTTTTCATTCTGTATTTAGCAAAAAGAAAAGGGGATATATCCCAGTCCCAAGAGGGAAACAGCTAGTCCTAACAGGCTCTGGGCCCCAGGGCCGGTGCCGTGCCAGGAGCCCCCAGGCATCTTGTTCTGGGCTCAGCTCTCATGATGAGAGCTACCAGCCCACAGGGCCTGGCCCTTTAAAGAACAAAGACACACACCAAATAGGCACCCTCCAGGCTGGGGACATGACCACACAATTAACAAGGAGTCCACTCAGCAGGAGACAAAGAGCATGTCCCCTACAGAGAAAGTGGGGATTGATTGTCATACCTGAGCCCCATGCAGAGGCTGCCCAGGACCCTATCTTCCCTATAGCAGCACCCCCTGAACTGTGCGGCAGCTCTCCCAGATTCCTGTGTGCACACCTACTCTCTGGCCACCTCCACGTGCCAGGAGCTGTGCCTGGAGCTAGGGGCCCAGCAGCTCCCTGCTCCCCTGGATTGCACACCTGCTTCTCAGCTGGCCTTAGCTGCCCCAGCCTCTTTGACCCCACAGATGACCTGTGCTTATATCAACAGGTCAGAACTTTTCAAGGATCTTTCCTTTTTCTGTGGAGTAAGATCCAAATGTCCTACTAAACGGACAGCCTCCTGAACGAGGAGCTCCTGTACCATCTGTCTTTGATGGTACACGCCCTGATGTCCTGGATGACGGCAGGATTTGGTGGGTTCCCTGCACAGCCTGACTGTGGCATCTGTGGGTTCGTTGGGCCTTGATGCCCCCTCATCTCCAGCCTCTGTGCCCCACCTCCCTGCAGGTGGACACTTGCTACCAGGTTCCAGAGCTCTGAGCTGTCCCTTAGCTCCAGGGGTGGGCCTGTAGCCAAGCCTGGCCAGAGGGGCATCACGGTCACACGTGATCAACCAAGCTGATTGATTCAGGGCTGGTCAGATTACCCACCCAGTAGTGGAGATAAGGCATGGCCAGGAGGAGAGAAGGAGAGAGGGGGAGAAAGACAGACCGGGCACACTAGATCTCCTCTGTGGAGGCTTTGAGCCTGGGAGAGGTGAGGTAGAAGTCTGTCTATCCATGAGGCTAACACACACAGAGGACATACAGCCAGGAGTCGGGGAAAGGCACTGGTCCTGAGACAGGACCGAGCCACTCCTGTAGAGACCCATCAACCATATGGCTGGTAATCCCCTTTCTGCTTTGGGTCAGGCTCCCATCACTTGCAGCAGAAAGGGTCGACACAGATATGCCTCCGCACAAGGCTGTAGCTGCACCAGCATCCCCATGCCCATCCCCCTCGGGGATGCTGTTCTCTGGGCCCTGGGCAAGGAGCCCCGTGACCCACCCAGGAGACAGCAGTATCTTCATTTTAAAGGCATGTAGATTAAGGCCAGTTAGTACTGGAAGTCGGTGCCTCACCAGCATCACCGTGAGGGCTCCCCAGTTGCCCAGGTATATCTTGCAGCCCCCCACCCCCTGAAGCCCCCCACCCCCTGAAGCTCTTATTCGCAGATCCCTTGGCCTGGAGGACCCTTCCAATGCTCTCCCTTATTTGCTGGTTTGAGAGTCCCATCCCTTCTTCCAAGACCAGCTTACTGTTCCTTGCTGAGGAGGGGACATGTCCCTCTATCCACCCCAGTGCTCCCTGCGGGGGCCTCCATCCATCCCATCTCAGATGGCAGTCCTGTATGGATGCACCCAGCCTCTGCTCAGACCCGACTTCTCCTGGCAGCCCTACCATGTTTGCTGGGTGTCCCATGGTTGTGTCTGTGCCCCTCCTGCTCCTTCCTGGGTGGGCAGTCTGGCAGGTCTGGCACTGGCTGGACATGCACTCTGCCTCTCCCCGTACCTACATGTGCCTGGTCCTGGGGCATGGTCCTGGGTCTTCAGAGACCTCCAGACCCCACATACCTAGCAAAACGGTCAGTAAAAGGCAGCAAAACATTCAGGACAATGGGGCTCAGAAGGTGAAATCTCTTGGATGGACATTGATGATTTGGTAGGATGATTGTGCGGATTAAAGGTGCATAAATCAAGGCCAGTGGTGACCCACGGAGGACCATGGCTCATAGCAAGTGCTCAGCAAAGTCCTTTCAGTCAACAAATATTATCCAAATACCTACTCTGAGCTCACGTCCTGTTGGCCTTTCAAGTCTACATGTGCTCCCCACAGATCAGCTTATTATTCTAGCTTGGCATGAATGTGGTCAAACTAGAGGCCATGGATCGTGATGGTCTTTTCAACACCAGTCAGGGGTGTTGATGAGCCCCTGGCTTAGGGCAAAGATGAGCCCCTCTGACTTAGTATGGTCATGAAGCCTTTCCTACCCGGATGCAGCAGCAGACAGCAAAGCCATCTGGAAAGCCCTCTTTGTGGGGGCGCACACCCCAGTTCATCAGCCTTTGGAACAATGTGGGGCCCTGGCTCTGAGCCTGTTGCAAGAAGACTTGGGGGTGATGCGTGTGGACACTGGGAACAGGTGTCTGCAGACGACCACCCGGCCAGAACCAGCCCCTGCACCAGAGATGCCCTCCTACCTCCAGTCGCGTCCTGTCCACATCTTTGGGCAGTTTCACACGAATTCGGTTTGTGACAATGAGGGCGTCATAAGGATAGATCTGTCGGGAGAAGAAAGTACGGGCTCACCCCAGAGAGCAGGTGTGGGCTGGGACCAAAGGCCAACGGAGAGGTACATACTTGCGCGGGCATCTGACATACACATTTCATAGGAAAACACAACAAAAGGAACTTTTAACCTGGGCCGGTGCATCGTGGCGGGAAGAGGTCGGCGTGGCAGCGGGCAGCCCCTCTTACCTTGTATTCTGTAAGACAGAGAGCAGAAGCCACAGGGCGTGGGTTAGACAGTGCGGGAAACTCGTCCCAAAGGTGGAAGCAGGCCCGTCCTGGGGACAGCCCTCCCCACCCCCGGCAGCCTGCCCTGGGGCTCCCGTCCTCGGAGAGCAGATTCTCCAGAGAGAAACGGAGAGCAGGAGGCATGGTCAGGAGGCTGGAGGCCAGACTGGGAGCCGGACACAGCGCTGTGCTCCTTGGGCGTGATAATGTCTCCCTGGTGGTCCGGGCTGTCCTGAGAGCGCTGCCTGCCTCAGTTTACCCACCTGTGGAGCGGACATTCCAGGGCAGTTCTGGGGGCATTGCACAGGCTGACAGCCTCGCAGGGTCTGACCCCTTGGGCTCTTACTGTCTTACCTTCTTGACCTAGCTCCTGCTTTTTCGTTACTGAGCTCCGCATGCTAGCTCTTTAAAAGGCCTTTCTGCCAAACTAACAATGTCATGTCAAAAAACAGACCCGTGTGGTTAAAAGGGCCTCTGTGAGCAAGTAGAACCCTCCAGAAAGCAGTACCCCTAGGACCCGGGCCGCAAGCTCTTCCTGGGAGGGAGACCCTGACAAAAGGCCTAGGCGACAGGGGCCAGTCCCCAAACTTCCCAGATGCTACACGACATCCTGACATGCCGGCTCTGAGCCCAGGGACCTGCCACCCCCAGCTGCCCAGCGTGAACCAGCCCATGAGCACACGCTCCCCACCATCCTCGGGGTGACAGGAATGAGTGAGCACGGCGCCGCGCAGGAGGGGCTCCGAGCCAGCAGAGCCCCCGGTCAGGCACCTGCCATGCGATCGGGGTCCCTTCAGTAACACCGGCCTCCGGGCAAGCAACCTTCCTGGTTTGAAGCCCCGGGAGGCCCACACAGCCAGTAGGAGTGGGAGGCAGGATGTGACCTGAATTCACTCAACTCGGACCCCAGGGGCTTTTGTTGAAATGCTTCCTTCCTTATTGCCGCGAAATGTAACAGTGGGTGTTTGGGTTGGACTCAGTCCTGGTTCAGGACGGCTATTCCAACACACATCCCTCTCCCCGGGGTGACCAGAGTGACAGACAAATCAGGACGGGGTGGGCCATACTCAAGGATGAAGAGAAGAAAGGGGAGCTCCTGAGACAGGGCAGCGGGAGCACCTCAGGTCACATAAGAACAGAGGTACCCGGCTCCTCGAGTGGAAACGAGCCCCCGTGCTCCCCATGCTGTGATGCTCAGAGCCTCCTGCCAGCTGGCCCTGGAGGGGCCCATCTCAGAATGAGGCTTGTGGGAACGTGTAAGTGACCCCTGCCCCAGCCAGAGACCCACAGGGGTCCCCGCGTCTTGTACCTCGCGTGCCCCAGCTGGCATCCGGGTCTGCTCCACAAGGGGCCAGATTGGCATTCTGGAAGAGAAAGAGAGAGGGCGGCAGGAGGCAGGTTGCAGGGCCGGGTGGTCGCGCCTTGGTGCTGCCAGGCCCCAGTGGGAGGAGGGTGGGCACCCCAGAGCCTCTGGCACCTCGGCTCTGGAAGGGCCGTGCTGGGGCACACTTGGGGGATTTGCTCACATGCCTCCTTCTGCCTTCTAGGCCAGCACAGACCCTGCCTGGCCCAGCTCTCCTGCCTGCCTTTTGAGCTGCACCCACATGCCTGCTCTCTGCACCCCACGATCCTCTAGGAGTATGGCTCAGCCCAGTGTGGAGGCCAGCCCGTGGGGACCTCTGTTCCCCTCCAGCCCCCGTGGGCCCCAGCTGCCCAGGGGGGTCCCCACCATACAACCCCTGGACAGAGCCTAGAGTGCCAGGAGCACACCACACAGAGTGGCTGTGCTGGATGATGGCACTCAGGTGGGGAGACTCCGAGGGGACACGGGCCACCATCTCAGGTGCCTGCCTCCCTCGTTCATGGCACTCAGCAGCAGACTGCCATGTCAGTGGGTCTCCACCACCCATGTCAGGAATTCTCTTCTGTTCACCTGGAAAAATCATCCCATAATCCACTAAGGAGGCTCTGGGCCCCAAAAAGCAGGCACTGAGCCCCCGTATCTTCACTCCCAGCTCCTGCGGCTGGAGTGTGCACCGCGAGTCAAGCTCTGCCACGGCCCGCAGGCCCCCGGGGCCGCTAGATGAACCGCATTCCTTCAGGCCCAGTACCTGCTACGGGGTCTGACCCGGACTCGCAGTTCTGGGCCAGCACTTCTGGGATCACGTGCAGTGGTCACATAGTCTGAGGGGACAGTAACGTGTCACCCTGGACTGCACCACTGGGAAAGCGCCACTTCCTTGCAGTAGAGGAGCGACAGGCAAGGAGTGGGCACAGTCCTGGAGAGGGTGCGGGCAGGGAATGAGCCCAAGGAGCCCCCAGCCCAAAGTCCTGCTTCCCAAGCAGGGAAGACAAGGGTGGTGAGTCGGGTGAGCACGTAAGTGGAGGGCTGGAGCCAGTCTCTGCTTAAGCATTTGGTGTTCTGTTCATCACAGATTTTCTTGCATTAACTTGGATTTTAAAAAACATTGCATTAGAACATTATTTACTTTGATTGCTGAGCCTTTGGGCAAGTGCCTCACTTGCCTCCCCCAGACTCAGCCAGGCGTCTTCACCTCCCACAACCCCAACTCTTAAAACCGTCACAGAATATTTCTTCTTAGGGGTTCTCAAGAACAGTTTTTGAGACATCTCAGGACATCCAGAAGCACCCCCTGGTGCACCTGTCTGGTCTGGGAACCTCTTCTTGCATAAGGCAAGACAAACCTGCCCTCCACTTGCCTTCTCCCACCTGGTCCATCGGTGATGCGGAAGACAGATGCCCCCCTCTAGTGTCCACTGCCCTGCATCACAGGCCACTAAAACGCAGGCCACTAGCGCCACCTCGGGCGGTTAGACACTCCCTTTTCTAGCAGTAAAACCAGCTTCCTCTGATCTGCCAGGCTCTCAGCAAGACACAGGCTCCCAGGAGAGAGGGTAGGGCATCCTCCAGGTGGAGGGGGCACTAGATCAGTCCAGAGCAGGAAAAGAGCAGTCTGCCCTTGATCCTCTGAGTGCCTGGGATCTTCAAGACCTTTCTGGTGTGAGGGAGGCTTACAGTCACTCCTTAACAGGTGGGGTGGCCAGGAGATCCCTACAAAGGCAATGCCAACAGGCCCATCCCTGGCTGATTCCCCTACTGTTCTCAACAGGGGCACCAGAGAATTTAAAAGCAACTAATTATTAACCTCTCTCATTAGTTTGGAGTTTAGTAGGCACCAGCTAACCTACAGACACCTTCTACAGTCTTCACGGCGAGCCTACGAGGTGGGCATGATCATCATCATTTTATGGACAAGGCTCAGAGGGGTTAAGCAATGAGCCCAAGATCACACAGCAAATACTCAGAACTGTAAACATTTTAACCCATGTCTTTTACGTCTCAAAAATTATACTGGAATTAATTAGTTAGTAGGAGGAATGAAATTGTGGCCACTCATGGCCCATTGTTACGGGCTTAGCAGCTACCAGGGTGGAAGGAAGAAGGGGTAGGGACTTGCCTTTATAACAATTACTCTTGTGGGAGCCACGCGATAGAGCTTATGGGGTTTCACATGTTTTCTGTTATCTGTCTTCACAATGATCTTAAGAGGTAAGGATAATTTCTTTTAAGACACTAAGTAGTAGAGACTCAGGAAATGTAAGAGACTTGTCTGAAGACCTACACCCAGCTGGTGGCAGAGCTGGGATTTGAACTCGGGGCTTGCTGCAGCACTGCTTTTTCCCAGCATTACCATTGGAAAACATTACACTTCTTTAAGATTTTCCTTGCACATAGGTTAAGCATTTTGAAAATGCTTTTTGGACAACATGAAAATCTGATTCAAAAGATATAGATTTTTCTAAGATACCGAGTAGAGTGTTTGCTGTTTGCACTATTCATTTGCTCCATACATGTTTTATTATTTCTTTGTTCACTAGATCCACATGTCTTATTTCAAATGTCATATTCAAATCGCCTACCATCCTGGATTTCATAAGAGTCTCTGGCACTGCCTCACTGCTTGGCGCACTTAAATGTTCAAATGCTACGCCTGCTTGATACCATGCACCATCACCGACTAGTGTGATGCTATTATTATATATGGTATATATATGCTATGCTATTACATATTATGCTATTATAATCTGACAGCCTCTGTCCTCCAACAGGAGAACTCAGTCTGTTCATATTTGCCATCAGGGTTTTTCTGTCGATGACCAGTGGTTGTTCCCTTAAGACACGGGGCGGGGGTGGGGGCATGTGGCTACTGCCCTATTTATTCCACAGACAGGAGAGCATCACCCATGAGTAGGCTCTGTGGCAGGCTGGTTGTCAGGACATTTTAATGAGCTCTAGGATACAGACTGGTGGCCCCTGTGACAGACCCCTCTCGAAGCAAGAACCAGAAGCCTCTGTCTCCCCCAATGAACCGATTTCCTTCCTTCCATCAGTGAGAACTACACAGCCAGTCACGTTTGCCTCTTTACCCTGGCTACCAGGAAGCTCGGAGCTAAGCTTCAAAGGCTTTGCTCATACAATGTTCTTTTGTTCTGATATAAAATTTCTCTTATAACTTCCTCCTCTGCTCCTTTGTGATTTGGTGTTTGTGGGCTTTTGGTCTCAATGAGCCTGAGCTTTTTATTCCATGCCACCTAGAATCCTTTCTGGAAGTAGACACAAATCAAAAGCAACCTAATGAGTGGCTTGTGAGCACTGTAGGCCACAGAGTGGTGGGTGCCCACGTCCAGGTGCTGAGTGTGGCTGGTCATAATCTGGCCCTCCCATTGGGAAATAGGCATAAAATTACATAAAAGTCTTAGAAAGACTGAAAATAAAAAAAAAAAAAACAGGAAAGAAGCTTCACAGGGAAAAAGAAGCCCAAAACGAAGTTGCCAATACTATTCAGCAATCTCCCACACAAGCAACATGAAAAGCTACAAATCCTCACACGAGGATGCATTCTGCCTTTAACTCCCCCAGCATCTGCAGGACACACGGGCTTCCCACCCTGGAGGCCAGCAGGAGAAACATTCACCGAGGCTCAGCTCTAGATTCTATAAAGCTCAAGTCTCTGCTCTCACTAGTCCTGGGAGAGGGAGTGAAGACCGCATCCATGCTGGAGGGTCTGGGTCAGCTGTTGGCCTTCTCTGCAGGTGCTGGGGGCATCGATCCAAGTCATTCTAGCATGAACCAGGGAGGACATCTCCCCAGAGGCAGAGCATTTCTCCCTCAATTGTCTTCCACATGTTGAGGAAAAGTCCCCGAACATGGCTCAAGGGCTGGTCCAGTCTGTGACTGCCGCCCTCATAGGCCCCTGAGTCATGGAACAGCTGTTCCAGGTGTGCAGAGAACATTCTGGATGGTTTCCCCACCCCCCTTAGGACCTTAACCCTGAACCCAGGGATTTACATCTCCTGGTGCTGTGGGGGTCCTGTGGATGTCCTCCTGCCCCCCGTCCTGTGCTGAGCCTGCCATCCACAGAAGATGAAGGGTGCAGAAATCCTTAGGAAAAAATCGAGAGAAGCATGCGGCATGCGCACCCTGACTCAGACCGTTCCAGAACGGGAAGTGCAGTTAGTGTGGAGAAGGAGGCCTGCTAGAGTCAAATCATGCAGAGGGGCCGGGGCCCAGGACAGACACAACAGCAGGTCGGACAGGGCCCGAGGAAGACAAGGAAGGCCAAGAAAAGGCCTGTATCAGCCCTGTTCCCAGATGTGTCCCTGTGGCTGGGCCCCCGGATGCAAGATGTGCCCTGGGGGCTGGAGGAGGCTGCTCCCAGTGTTACGCACTTACTGCCCAGACCACTGTAGTGCAACACACAGGGAGCTCCACTTCTGAGCGCCTTCTCCAGGGAAGGCCCCGGTTTTTGACAAATGTCCTCAGACAGGGCAGAGGCTGCCTGGGAGGGGGTATCCTGGGGCCGTGTGTGTAGCGGGGAGACAGGCCCTGGTGCTCTCACACCCACCCTGCCCCAGGGGTCCTCACTGAGGATAGTGAAGCTCTGGGAACAGCAACGAAAATGAGCCCAGCCCCTCCATAGGGACAAGTCATGCGCCAAATGATCTGGGCTCACATTCCAATGTTCCAGATTGGGAAAACAGGACTGGGAAGTCCAACCAGCCCTTAGCTGGGAGCAGCCAGAGAAAGCCAGCTACAGAGTGTGGGATCCAGGAATAATTATAGTGCAAGTGGCAGCATGAGGGGCAACAGCAATAGTCACAGGTGGTAAGACAGCGATAGTGGTGACAGTCATGAGGGCGGTAACAGGGAGGGGCCGATGCACTCCAGGAGACAAGTGGACCCATGGCTCACGTGCCTCGTGAACTAGCTGCTCCTTTAAGCCCCTTATTAGGCTCTGAGTCACAGAAGAAGGTCATGGACCAGGAGGCCTCGGGGGGTCTGCATAGTCCGTGTGCCCCATCTCCCCCTCCCCCCCACTGAGGTCTCCTTGGGGGCTGGGGGCTGGGGTTAGACAGGAGGGAGGGGGGCCCCGGTTCCGGTCTGGCCCTGGTCTGCAGAGGCAGCAGCACGGCCCCCAGGCGGGGCAGCAGGCAGGGGCGGCGGGCGAGCAGGGTCCCCGGGCCCCTCCTTCCAGCTGTGTGGTTAAGAAGCTGTGGGCACCACGCTCAGGCTCACGGCAGGTGACGGTTAGTATACCGCGAGCCAGGGAGGGGTCGAGTACCTACCCGGTGGTCCAAGCCATTCTTTCCGTGTCCTGGGAGAGGGTCAGATTTGGAATAGGGGAATCCTGAAACAGACACAGCACAGCTCTGTCACACACGCACACGGGCTCGGCGGGCAGGGGAGGAAGGGCTCGGCCCCGGCCGGAGGGGCCCCTGAAGATCACGCCCTTGCCACAGTCAGAACCTCTGTCCCCAGGGTGCTGGCTGAGGAAGAAACTGGCCAGGGCGGGATGTCCCCGAGCCCGCCCATGACACCAGGAACACCGTGGCACCCTCTTGCCAACCCTGGCCCGGGTGGGCACCTGTGTTCTCCGACAGCCTCGGGCCTTGGCATCATCTGTCACCCAGGCTGAGCTCCGCATCTGGCAGACCCAGAGAGCTGGGACATTGTCAGAAAGGGGCCTCGTGTGGGGGTAGGGCTGTGCCATCCTGTGCCAGAGGTGGGACGTGGGGGCCCGCCACCAACCAAAGGTGGCCTGGAAACTTTTCTTTTTTAAATGATCCTGAGCTATTTGCCATTGAGCGATTTTACATTAAAATCCTAATTTACAACTTCGTTTGAAATAAAAAAAAGGGCTGGTCTGAGACCATAGTAACCCCACAGCTGATCCAGCTCTATCGCTCATGTCTCTGGCTGCCCTGCGTGTGCCCTGAGTTTGAGATCTCCCAGTTAGCCTCTGCAGTGTGTCTGGAGAGAGAGGCTCAGGAGGAGAACATGTGGCAGGGCCTAGCCCCCTGAAGAGGCAGGACCCCTCCTACCCTAGGGGAATCACCTTTAGGAGGCCTGGCCTGGGTCCCTGGCACCCAGCAGCTCAGCAACAACACACAGGGCCAAATGCCAGCTTCCACCGCAGGAGCCACCAGGCTGCTTATCAGGGCAGAGGGGTGGAGCACATCTCTGGGTGTTCACAAGGCCGTGTGTGTTCATGGGACAAAGGACGAAGGACCAGGCCTCCAAAGGTGAGGTGGGGGCCATGCACAGAACTGCTCACCCACCCATTCCAGGGGGGCCTCGCCTCTGAGCAAAGGATGCTCAGCCAGATGCCTTTCACCTCCAAGAGGGCTCACGAACTCTGCGAGGACGGAGAAAAGCCTGCAGGCGATGCCTCAGCCGGGGGAACCTATCCCGGGCATGTGTTTGCCCCCACATGCCCCATGGGAAGGTGCTGGATGTGGGTGAGAAAGGCATTTTGCCACATTAAAGTCAAAAGTCAGGGTTCAAGCTTCTTTTAACAAGGCATTCTCTTGCCGCATGGGATTTTATGTAAACTCTGACATACAAAAGAAAGGGGATGTGGCGATGGACACAGAAGAGCGGCGTGGGGCCAGCCCTGCCGTGCCTCTGCCCCTGTTCCTCCCTGCCTCCCTCACACCTCCCATTCTGCAGAAGGGGAATTGAGGCCCAGAGTCGGGGGGCCTGCCCCAAGGTCATCCAGCCCTGGGATGCAAGATCAGGCCCCCTGACTCACAGCCCTGGGGTCCCTCCTAATTTACACTCAGAGCCAGGCATACTTGGGGAAGTGAGGCCGTGGGGTTGATCTGAGGGACCCTCCACTGAGACACGGGAGTGCCCGACCAGCCAAAGATGCTAGAGCAGTGGTTCTCAAAGTGAGGTCCCTGACTAGCAGCATCAGGCACGCCTGAAACTGGTTAGAGAGGCAAATTCACAGGGCCCACCCCAGCCCAGAGTTCCGGGGCTGGGGTCCAGCGAGCTGTGGTAGTATGAGCCCTCCAGGGCATTCGGATGGACTCTAAGGTTTGGGCACCACAGCTTTAGGGTCCCGAGAACAGCAGTGCCCTCACCTCCATCCTTCACCTGGAGGCACCACTGTCACAGGTGCTCAGGATGCCACCTGTGGGTCTCCGCATCTGATCACGTCGCAAGAAGTACAGAGACCCTACTCCCCTGAGGTTACTTTGTTCTCCTGATTTTCTAACAATTGTCCTGGGTATCTCCTCTTCTCTACCTACCTCGAGCGCCCATATCACATCATGTTACAAATTCTGCTGCAAGCATCAAGCAGGATTTCAGAACCTCGTGAAGAGAATAGTCCATGGTATTTGCCCCACATTTTTACTTATTCCGATGTTCTCTCTCCTCTGAAGCCCCATGTCTTCTCACACCATTTCCTTTCTGCTTGGACGACTTCTGCCCACAATTCTTCAAACAACACCTACCAGTGAAAAACACTTAGTCTTCCTTTGAGAATTTCTTCATTCCCCATTCATTCCTGAGGGAGAGGCTCCCCCAGTGTAGAATTCACGTGGACAGCAACCATCCCTCGGCACGTGGAAGGCATGCCCTTCCTGGCCCCATGGTTTCTGATGAGAAATCTGCTGCCTCCAGGTTGGCTTGTCCCCCAGGGTGTCCGTCTTCTGTTGCAGTGGCTTTCAGGATCTGCCACCCTCTGTCTTCAGACTGTAGCGGTTCAGTTATCATCCTAACTGGTTTTGGAGTGCATCCCTTTGGACTTGTCCTATTGAGATTCTCATGGTTTTTCGAATCTGTAGGTTTATGTCTTTTGCCACATTTGGGAAATGTTCAGCCATCTTTTTAGATACTTTTCCCCACCCATTCTCTCCTCTCCTTCCAGGACTCTAACGATATACAGATCCTGTCCCATGGACCTCTGAAGCTCCATTCATTTTTTCCTGCTGTTTTCTCTTTGGCGTTCAGACTGGGTCATTTCTGCTGCTCCATCTATGAGATCACAGACTCTCCTTTGCCGTATTCTGCTACACTGTTTCTGAATCCATCTGGTGAAATTTTTATTTTGGTTGTTTTATCTTTCAGTTTTATAGTTTCCATGTGACTCTCTTTTTTTGCAGATAACATCTATTTCTTTGGTGAGAATTTCCTTTATTTTCAGTTGTTTCCAGAGAATTTGTACTTGTTTGCTGAAGCATTTTTCTGGTAGCTGCTCTTAATGGCCTTGTCCAGGAAACCTGACATCCAGTTATGGTCACTGCTCTAACTGTCACTTGTCTTTGCTAAACCAAATTGTTACCTTCATGGCTCTTGGTGTAGGGAGTAGTCCTCGATTGTCCCCTGGACATTGTGGACATGACATCAGGGGACACCGAATCCTGGTAGAGCCTGCTATTGAAGCAACTGCCACCCTGCTGGGGTTTGGCATGTGGGGCCTGGCTTGTCATGGCCTGTGGTTCTGAGGATAAGCTGGTTTTCAGAATGCTTGTCAAAGTGCTCTTCTGGTCTGCCAAGTCAGGCTGGTATTACCAGGACTGTCCATGGGGTGAAACCTGCTTCCCTGGTTGCTCTGTGCTCCAACGTAGGGGTGGGAGACACCTGCTGTGGTGGAGAGGGTCTCCCAGGCACACCTTCCAGGCTAACTTGTGCCTTCCTGCTTCAGATCTGCAGGTGTGGCCCAGGGAGGAAGATGCCTACAGGTCACCTGGTGCCACTGCACGGGAGGTGGGAGACATGAGTCCTGTGTTTTTCCTCAAGTCCTGGGGTCTCTGGCCATCTGGCTTCTTCTTTCCACCCTTGAGATTTCTGCAATATGTCTGCTGTATTTTTTTGGGGTGGGGGGGAGGAGTTGGTTCTACTTAGTGGGGATAAGCAGGGAGAGAGGAGGCTCCACTATCTCCTCACCAGGCTGCCATGTAGACTTGGCCTCTCTGGGCCTGGGATGAGCCATCAGCAGATTTTAGAAGTCCCAGTGACCCATGTGTAGCTGAGGTTGGGAGCCATGGCTTAAAAAGTCCCTCCACACATTCAGAGACTTTACCTGCCCCTCATGGGCCTACGTATGACACAGAATCTCCTTTTACAGGTGAGGAAGCCAAGGCCCAGGGAGAATAAATGGCCCCTATGAGGTCAACCTCTGCTCATGAAGAGGAAAACATGAGAGCCTAGGACTCCTGGCATCAGGAATCAGTGATCCCACCTGCACCAGCAGTTCTGCATCCCTATGGGTTTGCAGGTGTGGGGGTCTTCTGGGCACCTGCATGTCAGATAGCATCAGGTGGCCTCGAGAGGGTGTGCATTAGAAAGAAGGTGTGCATTGGAAAGAACCTGGGATGAGGCGGCAGCTGGCTAACAATGAGTATCATCAGCCCTGTAAGTGCTGGACACCCAGCCATCCCTGTGCCATGCTCAGTGCAGACAGGCTCCCCTGCCACCTCCTCTTAAGAGCCCATCTGTGGCAGACTTGCACTTGGCATTCTGCTGGGACCACTCTCAGAACCCTGGGCACAATCTCCTTGTGTCTGTACCTCTTCTGAGCTGGCTCGTCAGAGGTTAGAGTATCTGCTGGATTGCTGGATGTGTAAGGAGAGGGCCATTGGGGGTAGACAACCACTCCAAATGCAGCTGGAGATAATCAGCTCATCACCACCTCTAGGGATGCTCTGATCAGCAAGGCACTTCCCTGGGCAGATCTTTGTCAGTTTTGCCAGGGCCATGACTGGTTTTCCACCAATGCCTGGATAGGACATCTCCACGGTCTCATACAGGTTTGGGTCCAGGAGGGGCTGGAACTTGCCTTCAGCCCCAAGTGACTGTGAATAGGAGGCCCTAGGATGAGCCAAGCTCCAGGCTTCCAGGAGTAAGCAAGAGGGGGCCACTGAAGGCTCACCCCAACCAGGCCTGTGGACTTGACCATGCTCTGCTGTGGCATCCTCCAAGGCTCAGGTGATGGGATGCTGGAGTGCTCACATGTGAGCTCCAAAGTCCAGATGCTTCCTGCCAGGAGGACTGAATCATCTCCATTTTTGCAAATGAGGCCATTTTATGCACAGACAAGTTTGCTCTTATGCCCAAAGTCACACAGCAAGTGACAAGCTGGGATTCGAGCCCAAGTGGACCAGCACTCAGATCCAGCACTCTCTGCTGACCCGTCCTGTGGTCTCATGGACAATGTTGCTGCTTGTGTCAGCAGCAACCACCATCATCCCCTCCACCCCAGCAGAAGCAATGTTGTCCCATGAAGGGAGAATGGTGCTGCTCCGGGAAAGCCCAGCTCACCCAGTGCTCTGTTGAGCACTCACTGAGAAGCTGCCACATGCAAATGAGGGAGGCATGGGGCATCCTCCCTGGACCCTGCTCCCCAGGGGCTAACAGTCCACAGAGGAGAAGGGACAGGGAAGGTTATAGATAAAGAGTCCCCCACCCCGGGTTGGGGGAGGGGAGAGAGCATCCAGCTGGGTGGGTGTGTCTCAAGACCCCAAGGCAGACAAGGGGAGCAAAGGGGGTCCTGAAACACTGGCTCCTTTCCATGAGCATCCAATTGCCTGTGGCTCGTGCCCCTGCCTACAAATCAGAGGTCATATGCTCTCTAGTCCCAGAGGGCAATCCTGCTGGAAACAGGGGCCACAGGGAATTTTGCTAAAAGCAGAGTCTTCAGCCAAACCCCATGAAATGGTGGTAGGCCTTGCCCACGGGTGCCCTGCTCTCGCAGCTGGGGGTGGTCTCTACGATGAAGAGCCAACAGTGTTCTTTGGGCAAGGGTCCCCTCCTGATGTCTGCAGTGCCCCCTGCTTTCTCTGGGGCTGGCCAGCAGCAGGGGCAGAGAGCAGTCTGTCCATCTACCTTGAGGCCACACCCTCCCTAGCACCCCCTGTACCAGGTGACCTAAACACCTGTTGGATGCCAGGTGGCTGTCCCTCCACCCTGCCCCAAGCCCCTAGCCCTGGCTCTCTCAATCCCTGGTAGCTCCCCTGGGTCCCCTGCTACCCCAACACGACATAGCACCTTGCCCACCTGCTTCCCCACCAGCTCACTCTGTCTCTCCCCCTTTCCTCCAGTGTTTGGAGGAGACAGGAAATGGGAGGAGGACCACCCCACCTGAACTGGGAGTGAACCCGAAGAATCACACCTTCTTTGGGCCTCAGAGCCTTTGAAGAAAGTAATGCAAGCTCAGGAACCTGCTTATCAGGCAAGAAGTCCTGGGTTTCAGGTTATGCATTTGCATCTGGGAGCTGAGGACCCACAGGGACTCTGCTCCCAGCCCATCCGTCCACCTCCGGGCAGCTCAGCCTTGACGTCCAGGTTTCTGACTCCACATGAAGAACCACCTTGTTCTTTCCTTATCTCTGCATAAAGGTGCCTCCATCTGAGCCAGAACTACCCCCATGCCATTCCTGATTCCGTCCCTCATGTGCACACCTAACGCTCACACATGGTCCTGCCATTCAGACCACTCAAGGTGCCTTTCTGCTGCTTACATGGAAACCCCAACCCCTTGTGCTGGGCCAGCAGCCTCCAGTTTGTCCTCTGTGAAGTGGCCCATCCTTGTTTTAAATATGCACAACGGACTGCCTCACCTCCCTGCTCACAGCCCTACATTGCAGACCCATTCCTTAGCAGACACGACAGCTTCCCAGCATCCTACACGGACCAGCTCAGCTAGTCCCTCCTCTGCCACCCCACTGACTTCCTATTTCCCAAATGGCCACCCTGCCTCTTGCCTTGGCATGCTTGTACGTGCTGTTTATGCTGTTTAGAACACCCCCCACCCAGCACCCAGCAGGATTCCCACTCCTAGGACATTCCCCCAAGATCCTCCTCCCCCCAGGGCAACCCCTCAGGACACTCTCCTCATAGGACCCTCTCCCCGAGGACACTCCCCCGAGACACCCCTTTAAGATACCTCTCCCTAGCACAGCCCCCCAGGACACCTTCCCCATAGGAACCTCCTGGGACATGCGCCTAGGACAACTCCCTAGGACACCCTCCCAAGTCACTGTCCCCCAATCTGGATGATGGCAATCCCCTCATACAGTCTTTCATACCCCCACTCAGGCCTACCAAAACCTCCATCAGACGAGGTCAGGGCTCTGTGGGGATCCCTCCAGGATCACGTCTCCATTTGCATGCTAGGCTGGAGTCCTCCCCAGGTGACCAAGTCCTCCGTGGCCCTGAATGTCGCAGCCTTCACCCCTACCGCATAGCCCCCTTGCTGTCCCACAAACCCACCAGGCTTCCCGCAAGCACCCTCACTGTTGGAGCCTACATCCCCTTTGAGTCTTGCTCAGATATGGGCTTCCCCACCCCGAGTGCCCCAGCTCCTCCTGGCCTCCTTACCTGCACAGCACTGATGCACACTTTGTAACATTGTTCTGGTCTCAGTCCCCTCCCCACTAGCATGCCGGCTCCTGGGGCTCATCCATGTGAGCCTCTGCTCTACCCCCAGCACCCACCACAGTGCTGGAATACAGCAGGTGCTCAGGAAGTATTTGTGGAAGGCTAGGCCTCGTCCTGCCTGTTGTAAACAAGGAGATGGCACTGGTGTGCTTCAGTACTGATGTTTGTGGTTTCTATCCCTGGGGCCACGGGCACACCTAGGCCAGGCACGCTGCTGTCCACGGGGCATTCTCACCACGAGATCGGCACGCAGCAAATCATGGTGCCTCATTTTCTGGCTCATGGACTAGGAAATGCGGGAATGAGTGTT
Organism: Canis lupus familiaris; assembly: GCF_011100685.1. NCBI lineage: Eukaryota > Metazoa > Chordata > Mammalia > Carnivora > Canidae > Canis > Canis lupus. Next base: position 60,396,045 of record NC_049224.1, read on the forward strand.
GTTACCACTTCAGAGGAATGACAGGTGACAGGAGAAAGGCCAATTTCTGACCGAGCCTCTAGCCCGCTTCTCTCCTGTTCACGGAAATCTCACGCCCGGTGGGTGCTGGGAGGGAGCCTGGCCCCAGACCAGGGCCCCGGCAGCGGTGGGCAGCAGGTGAAGACAAGCATGTCTCATCAAACACAGGACCCCACAGGGCAGGACACACAGAAGGTGACACAAAAGCCAAAGCCACGGGACCACCATCTGTGCTGCCTCAGGCTCCCTCCTCCAATCTGCTCATGTGCTGGGGCCTCAGGAGGGACCTGCATCTTCAGAAACGCTGGGTTCTCTTTCTAGGGGTCACTGAGTCTCCTGGGTGGGATCCCCAGCCCTCTGTGCCTTTGTCTTATGGGAGAGGAGGCCTACGTCACCTTGTGTTCTTCTGAGGACGATGAGTGTCATCCTGTAAGGCTCAAGACCCTCTTCATATAACAAAAACTCAACACCATCCCCTCCCTGTGTGGAAATCAGGTTCGCTGGTAGCACAGCATACCACACACACTGTCCAGGTGAGGCAGGAGGTGTAGAATAAAGGAAAATACAAGTAACTATAATACAACATGGACTTCACTGAGGCCCTCTTTGGCGGAGATGGCAGTGCCCGAAAGACGAGTGTCTTGTCACAGCTGCTCAGTCATCTGCATCTCTGCTGGGGAACGGGGCCTGAGCCACACTCACCTCTGCCTCTCTGCTGCCTAGCACCATGTCCAGCACATAGTAGGTGCTCAATAAATGTTTGGTGGAGGGATGGATGAATGACTGAATGATGAGTTCAGTGTTGGGTGAGATGTGCTGATGGTGTCATGAGTGGGATGAGTTGTGCCCCCGCTCCATTAGCCCACAGAGGCCCCGGGCGGGTGGTGGCGGGATATGCACGTGTGCTTGCTCCCGTTGGCGTCTCTGCCTCTCTTAGCTCCCTGCGTGCTTCTCCGGGGCAGGGGCTGCTCTTGTCTTCTCGGTGTCCCCTTTGGCGCCCCACACAGCGTCTGGCACAGAGTGGGTGCTCAATAAATACCCGTTGAATTTAATGCATCTCAATTCAACAAACATTTATTGAGCGTCCACTGTGTTGAGTGTCACAATCCTACCTTCCTTGGGCGCGCTACAGATGGATGTCCCAGCGATGCGGGTGGGCGTGCCTTGCTGTGTGCAAATGCTCTGTGCAATCACAATTCTTTCCAAATGGAACTGGTGTCAAGGGAATCGCTTTGGGAGCTACTTGGGGGGAGTCGAAGGAGCCCCGAGAAAGGAGGGGACATCCCCCTCAGGTTATGAGCGCTGCCCATCCTGCCCCAATTTCTCAACAGGCTAGCACATAGCAAGGCACGCTTGATGTAGGCATGACCAGTAGCCTGCGTCCTGGCTGCTATTCCCATGCACATCAGGAAACAAGGCAACGTCTTCAGGATGGAAGTAAAGGCACAGTTGTAGCAGTTGCACAGTGGATTTCTCACTCAGAGGAACCGGCATCAGAACACCGTAGAAAGCGAAGGAATGACAGAACCATCATAATCATCTTAAGCAGGCATCAGTGAAGGGGAAGGCCACGTGCACACACACGTACACCCACACGCATACAGGCATGCACACACATGTACATGTATACCCACACGCATACACACGCATATACACGCATACATATACACACATTTCTACTTTGGAGAAGATTCCTTTGGAGGAATCTCCCCAGTTAGAGCATGGATTCTGACACAGGTGCGGTACTTCCCGCAGGCCAGGTGCAGCGCTTCCTACAGGCCAGGTGCACCCTGAAGGGGAAGCATCAGTGTCCCCACCTGTGGTTGCCCTAGCTGCTAGTGACGGGAAGACATCAGCGATGGGGAGAGGACGAGCTGAAACAAGACCTTGCAGGTGTGTGACTGGCCAGTCAAAACAGTGCACACAGCCTGTGGTCCCCATGGGGAAGGGGTGTCCTCCCACCTATGAGACTCCTGGGACAGCCCTGGGGCACTCTGTCCCAGCATGTGCGGGCAAGGAGGCAGTGCACCAGGGTGAAGGCAGCACGCAAAAGTGACAGGGAGGGTGAGCGGCACAGGGAGGCCCCCTCCTGGGCAGGCTTCTCCCGACATGGTGCCCCCCTCCTCCCTCAGATGGGCTGCAAACAGAAGTGGGGATATCTGCGTCAGCAGGAGGTGGGGGCCTAGCACCACCCAGCAAGGAGAGGATAGGAAGCCATAAAAGGCCACCCTCAGGTCCCCAGACACTGGCTTCCTGAGAGCTCCTGGGCCTTGTGGGTCACACCATGACACCCCACAGGTGCAGAAGGGCGGCCGCGGTGCTGTGGAGCCGGCGCAACAGGAGCCCATCACCTTCCAATACAACTGCCAGTAGGAGAAAGGGAACACAGAGCAGCAAGGCCCATGGTCTAGGCCCGTGGCCCAGGGCCCGTGTGCAAGTCCTATGGTGCCCAGGCCAGTGGGTGCCTGGGAGCAGAGAGGGGCTGGTGGCCGTGCTGCAGCTGTATGGCTGGTCTGTGCCATGACCGGCCCTGGACCTGGGCACCCTGCCTGCAGGTGGGATGAGCAGCCTGCTGCGTCCTTCCCAGATCTGCCCCAGGAGGAGCACACCACCACCTCGGAAGAGTCACTCTGGGGGACTTTCTGACGCAGCCTTCCCGTGGTGACATCCACCCCATGTGCCAGCCCAGAGAGCCCCACATGGGCTGGACCCCAGGCAGGGCTGGAGGCACAAGGGCTCACAGATGTCTGCTTACAAAGATCAGACACAGAACAATGCACCTTTGCTTTGCTTTGAGCTCTTCTTTGACAAATGGCAATGCCCGGGCTTCTTCACCCCTTCCTCCTCCCACAGAATACTTTCATTTGTAGGACAGGTTACAGTTCATAGTCATGAGGATGAGGATGACGATGACAGTCTGTTTGCTGAGCATCTACTATGGGCCAGGCAGAGTGCTGGCTGCGTACCTGTGTCACCTCCTCTGGTCTCTACTGACCTGGCCAAGCAGACAGGGGAAACTGAGGTCCAGCAGTGGGGGAGCGGCCCGGGGTCCTGTGGCTCATCAGTGGTGAACCCGGATCGGAGCTCAGGCCTGTCTCACGGCCAAGCCGGCATCTGTGCTCCGCCTTCTCACACCCATCTCCACCCTCTGCATCCAAGCTAAGCCTCACGCTTGTCCACAGGAGACCACCCTCTGGGACCCAAAGATAACATCCAGGTCCCCTGAGGGCATCATACCATAGCTGGCTTTTCCCCTACAATTTGCAGCCTCTATAAATAGAGAACATGATGTGGAGCATTGCCCTACATCTGGAAATCACTCCTAATTCAGCCCTCCTGACCCCAGAGTCAGGCTGCTGTCACTGGTTACTGTGCTCCCTGCAGATGGGAAGGCCCCACTCCCCGGGTCCTTGCTCAGGATGAGCGCCGGGTGGCAGTGCCCTGTCATCGACTCCCAGTCTGGACTCACCAACCTGGACCATGCTTACGTCAGCTCTGGAGGGAAACGGGCCCTCAGCTTCCAGCCTGGTAGCCCAGGAAGCCTTCTTTGCAAGAAAACTCAGGAGCCTGATTTGTCCAGGAGACACCGGCACACCCACTGGCCGCAAGCTAGCTAATGATGTCCAGGGGACCCCAAACAGAAGACGGTCCTCTCTCCTAACCGGGTCTGCTCTTATATTTCTTAACGAGCAAGGCTTAGTTAGGTCTGGGATGGGTTTCAAATTGTGGGGCCCTTCTGCTGTGAGGCCTTTCATGCCATGTTTACAGTGCCTTGCTCAAAAGAACCACTCACGTGAGTAAAAGTTGTCCCCTTGCATTGTTTGGAGAGGGTCTCTATCGGTCCCGCTACTGTGGGACAAAGACTGGCTGTCTAGGTCTGGAGAGTTAGTCCTACTGTCTGCATCCCCCTTGAGAATCAGCCAGCTGGTCTTCTGCTGGGGGGGAAAGAAAAAGCCACATGAATTCCGAGGCCCTCCGCGATGACACTGCCCTGTCGCACAGGTCAGGACGGCCAGGGGCCCAACCGGCTCCTCCTGGGGGCGCCCTGGGGAGCCAAGCATGCACTCCCTCCACACACACCTCCCTCCCTTAAGGACAAGCCAAGGGGCCTCACCCTGGAGCCAGGGTGCAATGCAAGACTCAGCCCGGGGACCAAACCCTGCACCCTGCTCGCAGCCTGCTTTTTGGAGATGATGTGCTGCAGCCTGGTGCACCCTCTCCAGCAGAACCACCCAGGCCCCAGAGCCTCACTCTTTACCCTCGGACCCTTTACAGGGAACCTCTGTCTAGCCTGGTCTCGAGCCAGCACCCCAGATGCCCCCACATTGCACTTGGATTAATTCTCCTTTTTTTTCAGACATCTCCTTGGTGCCAAGAGCCATAACCCGGTTACACAGGTACGGAACATGACTTTGGCAGGAGGTGTGCTAGTCTCAGGCTGGCGGGGGCCACCTCTGAAATCTGGTCCCTGCCACGTGTAGCCTCATGGGGCCCTGTGGAGCAGAACCAAGAGAGGGATCCTGAGGTTACGGCTGGGGACTCCCACAGAACCAGACCGCCTCTGGGTGAGGCTGCTCTCAACCAGACCTGCCTCCGCATTACCTTCCTGTTATCTTGCTCGAACATTCTGTCCTCTCCATCCGGTCGCCTGACGGCTGGAAGGGAAGAGGCGGCTTGTCAAGGAGATACACCGTCTAGCCTGGGCTTCCCCGCCAGAGTACCCACTTCACATTATGTCAGAAACAGAACGGAATCAAGCCGAGGACAACAGTATGAGAGCCTTTGCAGAGCCAGGGAGCGGGACACACTAGAGAATCCTCCCATGGGGGTGGGGGAGACCCCGCGGGCCTTCACATGTGATGGTTCTTCAAACCAAGAGCAAGTGTGCGAAGTGACGTGGTCTGGAAACTCCAGCCAAGCCCCCATTCCTGAGATCAAGCCATGTTTTTAGATGCAGCCACTTGGCATTTTGAAGAACACACTCTCTAATTCCTGGTTTAACCCCAAAGTGACAGGAGGGTTTGGCCAACCAGGGCTTATTGTGTCCCACTCAGCCGGGCGCTTCATGGGCACTCCTGCTTATCCCCACGCCACCCCTTTCACAGATCGGGAGACTGAAGCTCAGAGACACGGCATGCCTTGCTCAAGACCATGCATCGGGGGTGGCAGAGGCTGACATTTGAACCCAGGTGGTCTGTCTCCGAGGTCCTCCTTCTGCCCCCCTCACTGTCTGCTGCCCACAAAACACAGAGGGCCAGTGAGTTCTGCTGCTGGAGAAAGCCCACGAAGCGGGGCAAAGGAGGTACAACATACGACCAGAGGTGACCTCAGTGGACCAGAACAAGCACAAGTTCACTTTGCCGCAGCATGTCTACCAGGAACACCATTTAGAGCTGAGAAGTGAGGTGTCTCTATTCTCTACCAGCCTTTTTTTTTTTTGGTGGCATGGGGTGGGGGGGTTGTCACCCAGTGGGGCTGACATGATCTCCAAGCAAGTATGAACATGTAAATCACACACGAGCATCCTGACAGTTCTTAGCATCCACCCGAGGACTTTTCATCCTCAGACATGGACCCCATGCATGGAACAATTAAAGGGAAACCCCAGGGTCCTTTCCCACCCCCCACGGAAACTGAGGCCACGGTAAGGACACGCCAAGGGTGGGCTCCTTACCTGCAGCCTGCGGAGGGCTTGGACCTTCCAGCCTTTTGGAGCACCCTGCCTTGTGCACCATCAAGGACAAGGCTGACATCAGGCCCGAGAGCTTGGAAATTGGGGATTGGGCTACAGGACCTTGACAAGATAAGGTCACAGTTGAAGAGTGTTCTGGATTCACGGACATTTTGTTACTGCGGACGGCTACCTGTTTCTCCTTCTTCCAGGAGAGACAGTGATTTTCCAAGGTGAAAATAAACACCCTGCTCTCTCCACTGGCAGAGACAAATTTATGGTGAACCTGCGTGAGGGGTGTCATGATGGACAGAGGCAGAGGGCAGGATGGATGCATGCCCATGGCCAGGGCTTGCCTGTTGCCCAGAGAGTGGCGGTTGCTGGGCAGCAGAGCCCCGAGGGTCTGACCATACATCAGCCGTGAGTCTTGGCGGCTACCCCACAAGCTCTAGAGATGATTAGGCCAGTGGGGACTCAAAGCTCCAAGCACAGTCAAAGTCCAACCCAGAGAAGGCCTCCAGGGCTGGGCCCTCTGGTGACGGTCAGTGAGCGCACCCCTGAGACCCCTTGGTAGCCCCAAGTGGGCCAATACGGTGGGGGTCATTTGCAAGTACAAAGACAACAAAGGGCTCTTTGGGATATGAAATCCCAGCCCCTGGGGCTCGGGCCATGGGAACCAGAGGCCACCCTGGGTTTGAGGACGTCACACAGCTGTGGGCAACAGGTTGGGCTAGATGCGTTCTGGCTGGGGAGCAACCTCATGGCTTAAGAAATGGCCCCACTACCTCATGAGGATGACAGCCCACCAGGATTTAGCAAGTTTCCTCTGCAAAGGCTCTGCCAGGTGTAATCAGCTCAGCCACACTCCATCACCAAGGGCTTTCCACGGGCCAAACGTGCCAGCCCACAACATACACTGCGGATGCCGAGACATGGGAGCAGGAGCAGGAGAATACAGGAGTCTGGCACTTTGTATTATTTGCAGCCTGCTTCCTGGATAGCTCTGAGCCTCAGTTTCCTGATCTGTAAAATGGGCAAATGACGCCCACCCCTGAGGCGCAAGGGTTGCGTGAGGTAATATATGTGGATGCTGTGATACACCAGGGAGTCCAGGTCTGAGAAGTTAGGAGTGAACAAGAGAACAGCTTTGAGGCTAGTTGGCAGCACGGTGTCTCAGAGTGTCGGGAGAAGACAGGCCTACTCAGGACGACCCAGGAAATGAGCTTGAGTGTGTCTATCCCATCAAACAAGGCGGTTCCTTCCTCCCGAGCCTGGAATCTGCCACGAGGAGCCCTCTGAGGTGAGCCTGGGGACCTCTGCTGGAGGCATGCATCCTCTGATTTTCTTTCTGGACCCATGCCCCACCTACCTTCCTTTCCCTCCCAAGACAGGACCCCAAAACCAAAAATGAGCCTCGATTCCACCATAAAGGAATCCCAGAGAGACACGAGAAGTGGTTGCTTCCCGTTTTACACCAGGGACCAGAGGAACCACGTGCATGTCCCACGGAGCCATGTGTCCTGACTGGTTTGGCAGGGCGATGGAGTGAGCACCCCTCCACTAGCAGGTGGCTGCAGGTGTGGGGCTGAGCTGCCACCCCCTGCCTTCTGGGCCCATGGCTGTCTCAGAGCCCCCCCTTGGCCTACAAATGACACAGCCAGCCCCGTCCCTGCATCTGGATGCTCAGCTTCCCGGGAGGAGGTGTCGGGGGAGGTGTTCTGGTTTTCTCTGAATTCATCTTGAGCAGTGTAAAACCGAGCATAGCGTCGCTCCATCGAGGGGACCTACCACTGGAGTGCTGCTGCTCTGCGCCCCACGTCAGCGTGGCCTCACCTAACTCCCACAGAGTCCGATGGCGAGGCAGCCTCGAACCCACTCTCGGTATGCAGACGGGACTGACCACCGCTGGAACCGCACCTGCTTCACTAAAGTCACGGGCCCCCTGACCGCCTGCAGCAGGCTCAGGAGCACCCCAGTGCCCAGGTCCTGTCTGCGCTCCATGTCCCACTGCTCCTGCCTGTCCCATGTTTGTCCCTGACTGTGCAGAAAGAGTTCTTCTGCTTCAGTCCTATCCTGCCCCGCTGTTTTCAATTTTCCATTTGCTTCCTTTCTTCTATGTTTTTCTTACTATTTTTTAAAAAGCCATTAAATCATTAAATCAAATTAAAATATTGTACTAATATAGTACAATATACTATTGGGCCCTAAATGCTGTACAGCAGGAGCAGGAGGGCCAAGGGCCAGAGGTCGGGGTTCAAACAGACCTGGGGCTAAACACTAGCCGGGCTGCAGAGCAGCCACTTCTCAGCCCCAACCTCACACTCCTCGTCCACGTGGTGCCAACCTCACGGTGGGCCGCCAGGAAAAGCACTGCCAGCTGTCGGGTGCCCACACAGAACAAGTGTACTCACAGCAGTGGCTGGAGCCCTAGCCACCCTGGCCACCATGGGGTGGCAGGCAGCCACCTCACCTCTGGAGGCTCGCCTCCCCAGAACAGGAATGCAATGTGAGCACCAGAAAAGAGTGACGCTAATTAAGAAAGACTTTCTGTGAGTGGGAGATAGGGCATCAAAAAGTAAATGCATTAATTAAAAACTCTGACTTTTAAAGTGGTTGGTCGTATTATCTTAAACTAGTTAAATGGTCCAGTAATGCAACACTATCACCCAGAGTAAGTATCTCGAGACAGATGAAGGTCAACACAGTGGCTTCTCAAGTCTCTCCCCTGAGAGATGACTGGGTGGTCACTTTGCTGAGTGGGGTCACTCATGCATGCATGCACTCACACACACATGCACTCACACACTCTCACATGCATGCTCTCATACACACACATGATCTTACCCACATGCACACACCTGCTCTCATACATGTATGATCTTACAGACATGTGCTCACACACTCACGCACATGGTCTCATAGATGCGTGATTTTACAGACATGCTCACACACACACGTGCTCACACACACACTTCTGACAGGATGTGCTCCACTTGGATGGGGGAAATCTTGTAAAATCAAAACATCTAAAATATATTGGAAACCAAATGCATCCTAACACAAGTGTTATTTTCTGAGCATTCCTGAAGGAAACCTGGTTAAGGATAGTACACACACATGCTGAGTCCCATCCCCTCCCCGTCCCTAGCCCATCCACATTTACAAAGGGACAGGCTGTATTCATGTGTATCCCTAGAATGGGGCTGGATGCTGGGTAGAGGGTAGGTACTCTATAAAGTCTATTTCCCAAAAGAATCAACATGGCAGATTTCTGGATTAATAAATGGGCTTTGGTTATTGTTCATGGTTCAGTTGTACAGGAATCCTCTTGCCTTTGGATAGGAGAGGCCTTTGTATCCAGTTTAAAAACAACAACAACACAAGGACTCACACTGGCAACAGTAAAATAAAATGTCTTCATTGGACGATTTGGTCAAAGGACTTAGAGTTGGAAGCTCTTTGTCTTAGATCTGGCTTGTTCAGAAGCCGCTGAGCAAGTTCATCCCCTGATTTACTGTCCCTTCTGCTTCCTAAGAAGCCAGCCTGTCTTATACCATGTATATTCATTACATGTTTGAGGTTAATAAAAAGCCACATCAGCCAATGCCACTTGTGACAAGTACAAAACGCACACCTTTCCATGCAGGCTTGAACACGGGCACCATGATGGTTAAGACGGCACTCAACATAACTGCTCCTTCCTTCAGCTGGGCCTCAGCTCCCCACTTGTAACAAGAAGGGGCTGGTCTGGACAATCTTTAAGGGCCCTGGGGTCTAACTGGCCCACCCCTCTCTGATCCCCCTGGGACATCTGTGCTCCAAGCTTCCCGTGGTTGAGAGGGAATGGTAAAAGTCACTGTCTTCTGGGCAACTGAGAGTTTAATCCATTCTTTTTCTTCTTGGGAAGAAGAAGAAATGCACAAAGCATGGGGCCTATTGCAATCAAGGAAACATTAGAAATCTTGTTTGTACAATCAGACCACTGATTTATCAGTAAGTCACAGAAAGCATGTTTTTATAGGATTCCACCTAACAGTGATATAGTTATGGATGTGGCATGTGGCCATTTTCTTTGGGTGCATCTGGACAAGAACTTTAAATATGGGAATTCCTCTTCCCATATCTCCATCATGTGCACAGTACTTTACAGTTTAGAGCATACTTCCACATTCCTTATTCCATCAGGTTTCATAACCAGCCTGTTAAGAGGGCAGGGTGGATGGATCTGTCCTATTTTGCAGAAAAGGAAACAGAGGCTCAGGATAGTAAAACCACATGCCCCAAATCACCCAGAAATTCCATCAAAAAACAGGGGAGACTTTGAGCCTTCCGCTTCCTGCTCCATGGCTCCAGCCACCTATGGCCCATGCACCTGTCCCAGGCAGACTCAGGTGGTGTGGAGGTGGGCAGTCGCCTTGGAGAGGGAAGCTAGAGGCTGAGAGAACTGCCCCCCTCCACTGCCAGACCTGTCCAGCCCGTTTGTCGATGCAACAAAACTCTGTGGCTGAAGGCTAGCTAGGATTCATTCTATCCTCAGAAATTCCCCAAACACAAGAATAAATGGCTTAATCTGGTTTGTTCTGTTTTCCAAAATTCTGGCTGGGTTGGGCGGTAGTCCAAGAAGCCTCCCTCACCACCTTGGCAGACATCATCCTGGCTGCCTCACTCAAAGCAGCATAACCGGAGCCCCGGAGACGGGCTGTCAGTGATGAACCCACACCCCAAGCCCCTTGACGTGCATCAGCCTCAGCTTCGTGGCACACGGAGGCATCCTTACTCAGAGATGCCCTCTGCGGTCTTTGATGAAGAGGCTCCCGGGAGCCCGCTAGGGAATTCAGTGTGCGCTGAGCCTGACACTCAGACTAACCATGCTGCCGCCCCATCACGGATCGGAACACAACAAAAGGAAGCATTCAGAAGCAAATGGGCGCAACAGGCATGCAGAGAACACAGCAGCAGAGGAAATCCGACTGTACCATGCTGTTTGTAGATAGGGGGTTTCCTATAGATGTTATCTTTTACGCCAGTGTCTGGGAAAGAAGAGAGAGAGAGAAGAGCAGCGTGAGCAAGCAGACCAGTTTCCATCCCCCTGCTTTTCCTCAGCAGCCGTCAGGCACCAGATCCAAAGCGGCCAGAGAGGCTCTGGCACCCCACAAGCAACTGATGCCTGGGACCCAATCTTCAGACCAAGCGTCACCCAGCCCGAAGCCAGAATCTAGCTCAAGGGGCGGAGGGAGGGAGGCAGCTCGAGTGGCCATCCGGCAGGACAGCACCTTCTCTCCAGCACATTCTCAGGAAGGCAAAAATGTCTCCCTGCTGTTTGTGAGGCTTGGGAGAAGCTCCAAAGCACGCCAGTCGGGGTGGGGGATGTGCGAACCCTCAGAATTGGGGGGATGTGGAGAGGCTCGAGAATCCTGGCAATTCCGTGCAATCAGACGCTCTGCATGGCACGCCCAACCACGCGTCCCGGGTGCCTACCTGGGACGTGGAAGTGGCGAGGCGCCTGCTGGTAGGTGCAGGGGGGAGGCTTGCTGTCTGAGAGCACCGAGAGGCTGGGGGTGCTCCGGCCACTTTCACTGCCTCCAGACGGAAGAGCAAAGGCAGGTAGAAGGGAGGAAGGGGAAGGCAAAGGAGAGTATGTCAAGTAGGAACGCTTGTTCCCAGCGGGCCCATCTCCCCTGCCTGGTGGAGCCTGCCCCAAGGCTCTGCACAGAGAAGGGAGGGTGCCCCCCACCCACATTTCCAGACGGGGCCCAAAGCTTGTTAATCCAACCTCAAGCGGACTCCTTCCAGTGGCCCCATGGCAAAGAAACAGTGGCACCAAGGACAAGGGCATGAGGGTTGCTAGTTCGTGGGGAGGTCGGCCTGGCTCTGGGCTGACCGCACTCTCCTCGCTGTTCAGCCAGGGCTGGTGCTTGAATCCAGCAAATTGCAAATTCACCAAAACTAAAGCCTCCCTCCCTGTGCATCCTTGCATAAAAAGATGCCGCTTTCTTGGAGAATACACCAATTAGTCATTCAGAATAGGATTACAACAAAAATCTGTCCCTAAAAGCTATGAGAGACGAAGAGAAAATTGGTACTCATTAGTGGTCATGTTCCCTAAATAAAGCTATTTTTGGCAAATTAAAATGTAAAGAATTCCCCAATTCTGGCTCCAATTTCTCATCCCATCTGGATTTGTAATTTTGACGTTGTGAACAAGGTTGGATTATCAAGTGACAGATTCAGACAGCCGCAGTTCCCCGGGTGACCCTCACCCCCCCACCCCCCGCCGCCCTACACATACCTATTTAAGGAATGACATGATAGACAGAATGCAATGGGCAATCGAACACTTTGGATGATGAGGTTTATGGCTCATTTTAGCAAGACACTCATAAGGCACGCCTCATTTCCCCTCCCGTTAGCCTCAGGAAACCCTCTGCCGCCTTAGATCACAGCCTGGCAAGGGAAGGGGAGCTCCTGACTTGGAAGGAGCCCCTGGGAGATGCAGCCGTTCAAAGCAGCAGAGCCCCGAGGTGACCAGGCTGGTGACCCAGTCCTCCCAGGGGGCCGCACGGCGTGCTCACGAGGAGGGGGCAGCGGGCGGGGCTCAGAGCGCCCTTTGCCTGGGTCGGGTGCCCCGGGAACCCAGGAGGGCACGCAGGGCAGGGGTGGGCTCAGCCCAAGCAGGCCACAACCAGCTGCCCGACCCAGGCTGAGGCCACACTGGGGGCTGCTGACCGCAGCTTGGAGCATCTTTCTGCGCCTGGGCATTGATCCACCTGTCGGCACTGAAGGAACTTCAGGTGATGACTTGCCCCCTGTCGCTGTGGGAACCCTGCCTTTCCCCGGGCCATGCCCTCAGTGCAGCACAGACCCTTCTAGAGTTCCACACCAGGCCCTGGGAGCAGGGGCCTTCAGGCCATTTCTGAGCCCTCAGGGGGGGTTTCCCCACGTAAAGGAAACCACAGATCGGCTCTATTGACCATAGAGCTATGACTGGATCCTCCCCCAAGGGCAGAGAAACACAGCAGAAGTGTGGGATTTAAATAGTCTCTTTGCACAGGCCCCAGAACAGCCGAGGACTGCCCACTTCAGTGTCATTACTGAGCTGAGTGTGCTCCTGGCACGAACTGTTGAATCTGGGAGGCTTCAAACAGCTCACTTCCTTCTGCCTAGAATTCACGGGACCTCACCCAGCCGGGTCCTGCCCAGGTGGCTGCAGACGATCAGACACGTGGGCAGGCTCCTGTCCCCCCCAGTCCCCAAGCCTACCCTGCAGTGTCCATCACAGGGAACATCCTGTGTGTGCGCTGATCGATCTGGGGAGCACCCACAGTGCTCAGCAGCTACTACTGGGGCCCAAGACCCAGAGGCAGTTGGGGACACATACGCAGAAGCAGTGGCCCATCATGCCACACACTCCTGCCATCCAGGTGTTCGGTGGTCACCAAACTCTATCACCTTGGTCCCAGGCTGAGACACCTCTCCTGGCATCCCCTCCCCCCAGCCTCCCTTCCTCTCCCACCCCCAGCAGAATCCCCTTTGCAATCTTCCCCACGGGTCCGGGCTCTTCCTGGGTCAAGGCCCCGGGGCAAAGCCTCCCTGGAAGACCCAGCCCTCTGCTAGTCATTCCACTCTCTGGACTCTCTGGGTGACTTCCTCATAATAAAACACACTGCTAACATCACCCCCGGCCAGGGGCCCTTGGAGGGCTTTGCCCACATCAGCTCACGGATGCTCACAAAATACCCACAACAGCCCTGCAGGACTTGCACCACCTGGCTGCCTCCTGCAGGAGGGATGGGGCTGGGAGGGCCTGGGGCAGGGTCCTGGTGAGGCGCAGCCCTGGCCGGCTCACCATGCCCCCCGAGGTTCCAGTCACTGCCCCAGGGGCCTTAGTGGTTAAAAACCCCAAACCACTGATGTTGCCACGGAGGCGGGAAAACCAGAGGAGAGCCCGGCTGTGCGGTGACTTTGAGAAGCCACAGAAGCCCCTTCTGATACGGCTCTTGTGGCTTCTGGAGGCAATTCAGGAAGGAGGTCGGATTCTGACCTCTACTGGTTGGAGGGCCTTCTTCTTCCTAAAATTTAAGTAAGTGGTTTATTTTGGAGCAGTTTCAGGCAGTCCAGAGGGCTCAGAAAGTCCCCCATGCTCACGTCGCTGCCACGTAGCACCACTTTGTGTTGGCTAAACGCCATCCTTTTTCAGATTTTACAGTCTCACCTAATGTCCCTTCCCTGTCCCTGGTGCCCATCCAGGACATCACGTGACATGCTATCATCCAGGCTCCTCTGGGCCGTGATGCTTTCTCAGACTTTCCTGGTTTTCAAAGATTTTTATGAGGAGTCCTGGTCAGGGCTTCTGGGCGGTGGGTGTTCCTCACTGAGGATGGGTCTGATTATTTCTCATCTCATGATTGGACAGGAACTGAGGGTTCTCGGGAGGAAGACCCCAGGGGTGCGGTGCCCTCCTGTCACATCATGTCAAGGGTACCAGCCATCAATGTGACCTGTCGCTATGATGGTGACCTTGATCTCCTGGCTGAGCTGGGGGCCACAGGCCATCTGACCCTTGACCACAACCACCCCGTAAGGTGGATGGCCCAAGGACTGGGGCTAGATGAAGAGGTGTCTCGGGGGCCCAACAGGTGTGTGGGAAGCAGGCCCTGACCTGAGGCTCTGTACCGGAAGCTCCTTCTCTCCCCTCACAACATATGGGGAGAAGGCTTGTGCCAGTAAGTGGCAGCTCCTCAGTGAAGAGGTTCCAGCAGCATCACTTCCCCTGGACACTCCATACCTGCCTACTCCTTAACAGGTGAGACGTCAAGCTTAAGTCTTACACTGCCACAGGAGAGGGACCAGGGTCTGAAATTCATACTAAATTGCAAATGATTACCACCAACACTGATGCCGTCTGCAGGTCTTGGTAGAGGGGTGTCTTTGGACATTGAGACATGAGGTGGGGAGGAAGGTATGTCTGGGATAGGGGTCCAGCAAGAAGAGAGGAAGAAAGCCAGGGACCCCTGTCAGCACATAGCCGGGTCAGGGCAAGTGCTGGCTGGCTGGGATGAGGGCATGCCTCTCCTTGGGGAGCCCTCCACCCACAGCGGCATTCAGAGAGGAATCTCCACCTAGAGGAGTCAATGATGCTAAGGATGCCATGAGAGGCCAGGAAAGGCTTTCCCGGGAAGCATGGGTGGCCACAGGGCCGTGACCAGCTGGGAGGAGGACAGGCCTTGACACAGCTGGCCACCCGAATGCCCACAGGCTGGGATGCGTTACAGCAGGTGGCTGAGTGCAGGCATCAGGAGGAGGACAGGTTCCCTCGGGGTGGCCTCTGAGGTGGACTTAGGACCTGCGGTGGACATGGCTTGTGCACAAGAGCCGGACTTGGCTCTGCCCCACAGACCTTTGGGATCTCAGGCCAGCACTGTCTCTCTGAGCCTTGGTCTCCTCTGGGGTGAGTCATGTAAAGAGGCTGGGCACTCCAATGGTCCCAAATGGCCCTGGAAGTTGGGTGTGGGGCAGAGCCACAGGGTCAGGCCTCCTCTGCATCTGACCCAGATTTCTGACAAAGGGATTGGCAGCCAAAGCAGCCAGGAGGGAACCAGGACCCACCACGGGGCTGGTGCCTTTGCCTACCCAGCAGACAGCAGAGGCACCGTGCTCCTGCCCCCAGAGGATGCCCTTGGCCAGGCTATGCAATGGCTTCCAGATCATGTTTTGGTGGGCAGGGGCGGAGCCTGTCTGCATGGTCTTCCCCACCGTAGGGGTAAAGGAAGAGCCTCGCTGCTCCTGCCGGAGGTCAACACGACTGCCCCTCCCTGGCCCTCCCTTATGGGGCTGGGGAAGGGGCGCTGCTCCCCCTGACCTGCCTGGAGCAGGCATGCTGCAGGTCTGAGGCACTGCCTAGGGGTCTGCCCATGGCTGAGGGCCCATCCTGGCCTTCCTCACCCTTGGGTGGTAAGAATTAGAGGCTGGAAGGTCAGAGGGGAGCAGCGGAGGACAGGCTCAAAGGGTCTGCTCCAGCCCCAGCCTGGACTGGTGTTGTCCAGCACACGGGGGACACCAGGACAGCAAGGTTACAGCAAAGACAGCACAGCCTGGCCTCGTCTCCAGGCTACACCTCTGCCAGAGCCCCCGGGGGACAGCCCCACCCAGAGCGGGGCCACGGTGGGCAAGGGGAAAGCAGTGTGTCTGTGCCGTTTGGGCCCGTGAGCCAAGGGAGAAGAGGCACCTCTTTGCTGGCCTGTCACCTAACAGGCAGATGGCCCTGGTTTGCAGTGAGTGTTCTGTGTGCCTCTTGGTGAGAGCACACTGGTCACGCGACCTCCGTGTGCCCCGTGGATGCACACGGCAAGTCCTTGCTGGCGGCTTTCCCACTCACAGGATGCACTGTTTCTAGCTTTGCTGCTTCTCAAAAGAGACAGTGTGTCCAGAAGAGATGGACCATGGGCTGTAAGGACAGGTCCCGATGCTCGGGGGCTCTGCACACACAGAGCAAGCGATGGTGACGGACAGAAGGGAACACGCAAGTCCCCGTGAGCCCCCACTGAGACCATCAGATGGGGGAACAATCCAGCTGAGCTTGGCTCGCCTCCAGGTCCCTTTGGGATGGACATATTCCACTCTGCGGCTGGACAGCATGGGGGCCTTGATGCACCTCTGGGGGCGTCAGTAAGAACATCACTGCTGCTCCCTCTGACGCCCGGAGCATCCCTCCATGGTGTCTCTGTCGGCTAGGGCTGCGGAACCGAGTGCCGCATTGGGCCGCTTCAGCAACAGATGTGTTTTCTTACAGTTCTGGAGGCTGCAAGTCCCAGACCAAAGTGTGGCAGGTCCAGTCTCTGGTGAGAGCCGTCCTCCTGGCTGCCAGATGGTCACCGTGTCCTCACGTGACCGTGAGGCCCTCCCTCTGAGCACATGCAGAGTGAGAGCTCTCCCGGTGTCTCTTCCTCTTCCGTAAGGCCTCCCATCTTACTGGATTAGGGCCTCACCTTAGTGACTTCATGTAACCCTCCTGGCCTCCCAAAGACCCCATCTCCAAACGCGGTCACACTGGTGGTTAGGGCTTTAACATATGAATCTTGGGGACACGGCTCAGCCCATGATGTACAGGAAACGAGCTTGGCCATTTTTCTGGTGTGATTCGTATACGTTATCCATGCAGGGATGTGGACGGCGGGCGGGTCTGCACCCTGGAAGGAGACAGGAGCCAGAGCCCTGCCCGGCCACCACGTGCCCCGGGGCCACGAACAAATCACAGCCCCTCCGTGCTTTTGCTTTTGCTCCTGATCATGGCTGCAAGCGATCCCTCTGCCCCACGGAGCGGATGTGGGAAGGGAAATGGGGGTAACGGGTGAAGGCTCTCAGAACAAGGCCGAGGCCACGCTAGGGAGAGCTAGCCTCCCGTCCCTGCTGCTCGCCCTCCACTCCTCACCGCTTCCCACGACAAGCCACCTACGTCCTCCTCCCAGGAACATTTATACACCAACAGAAACGGAGCCAGACTCACGAGACACACAGCGAGGGGCACGGGCTGAGACACAGGGCTCGGGGAAGCCATGCGGCGGACACAGGACAGCAAGACACAGACGTGTGGCCGGACGCCCTGCGAGTGCCCAAGCCCGCAGCACTGCGCACCTTACCTCGGAAGTAGGGGATGTAATGATGTCTGAACACGGATGTAGGGCTTGGGTGTTGGGACAGGGACAGGCAGCTACTGGTACCAACACTCACAGTACCAGCTGCGGGCAACAGAGAGCAAGTCAGAGTCCACCCCGCGCTCGCTGGCCGCAAAGCCACAAAATATTCCTAGGCCCCACTCTGCTAGGAACATTTTTGCTTCCTCTCCCGAAGAAAGCACACCTTTTTGAGGCACCTGAGGGGGGTCACCAAATACGCTTTAGACCAGTCTGTCCCAGCTTCCGAGTGAGGACTCCCTGCCCGCTGAGGGACAGGGCGGCAGCCCCGGGGCTGCTGGACTTTACCCACTGGCCCCGGAGCCCCGCCTGTCACTCCACTCCGAGGCTCCTTGGCGTCAGAGGCAGGTGGGGAGCAGCTGGCCAGACCGGGGCGAGCGCGCACCTGACGGCCACGTGGCTGACGTGCTGACATACACGTGTTGGCTCTCCGAGGTGACCGCGTGGCCAGGCACAGCCACCAAGCCCAGGTGACCCAAAACACGGTGCTCGGGGGTCAGGAGGGGGGCCCTGGGAGAGGGCACTGAGGGGGCTGACTGCCCTTCACCCTCACTCGCCTGCTCGCCTGCTCGCTCGCTCACTCATTCATTTGCTCACTCACACATTCACTCACTCACACACTCACAACACACACTTGCTCAGTCACTTGCTCACTTGCTTACTCATTCGCTCGCTTGCTCACTCACACTCTCACTCATTCACTCACTCACTTGCTTACTCACGAACTCACTTATTCATTCACTCACACACTCATTCACTCACTCCCTCACACACTCACTGGCTCATTCATTCATTTGCTCACTCTTTTGCTCACTTATCCATTGACTCAGTCACTCATTTGCTCACTCATTCATTCACTCACTCACTCACTCACTCATTCACTCACTTGCTTACTCATTCATTCATTCATACACTCACTGGTTCATTCACTCATTTGCTTACTCATTCATTCACATACTTGCTCACTTGCTCACTCACTCACTGGCTTACTCATTTGCTCACTCATTTATTCACTCATTCACACTCACTGGCTCACTCACTCACTCATTCATACACTTGCTCACTCGCTCACTCATTGGATAACTCACTCATTCACTCACTCACTCACACACTTGCTCACTCACTTACATCCTCACTGATTCAACCACTTTCCACTTATTGAGCAGGATGTTCCAAGAACATTGCAGGGAGTCAATGCAAATAACTTTGCAAATGAATGAGTTGATTTTTCCACAAAGGCTGTGAAAATTCGAGCTGTAGTCCATGGATGTGGAAATGGAGTCATGCGGCAGCTGGCCACGGAGGAAGCAGCTTGGAAAAACCCCTCACGGAGGCAGTGTGTGCATGGAGTGTCCCTGTGGCTTTGACACACCAAGGGCAACGATGAGTTTTCAAAGCTAAGGGCAAGCAATACAGAGCTGGGCGCCAGGCAGGGAAGGAGGTGGACTGGGAGTGGATAGCACCCTGCCCCAGGCATCTCCCTGCTGGGAGGGGGCAGTGGCCTCTCACCAACTGTCGCATGGGGATGACTGTCTTTGGGGCCACCGACCCAACTACATGTGAAGTGTCAACAAATATTCTAACTATTTTTTGGCCATAAATGCTACCCTCACAGCTCAACCGCACCCCCCCCCCGGACCCACATGAGCCTGGGATGAGTAGACCTCTGGTCTCCCCCATCGATGCTGCTTCACCTTTCTGATATCTCTTGCCACTGAAACACCCGCTAGATTCTAAGTCTTGGTGCTGCCTGCGTGTTTCAGCAGACGTCCCCTCTAATTATTAGGGTAACCAGCTGCCTGTGTTCCTCCCTCCCAGACATGAGAGGGGCCAGCCTTCATGGACACGTTATAGGGACAGGCTTTCCCATCACTTACTGGCAATCCCACACCCGGCCCTTGAGTAAAGGAAGACACAGATTCATAAGAGGGAAAGAAACACGTACAGCTTCGCTGGGGGGTAGAGCAGCCATGGGGTTTAAGTACCTGGACGGCTGTAGTGCTGGGGCGACCGTGAGGTCGGAGTGTAGCGCCCGAGACTGACTGACCCAGTGGAGCTGGGGCTGGAGGTCCGGCACTGCTTGTAGGAGCGGTCATCCTGATCCCCCTGGGAGGGAAGACAGCCTAGTGAACCCCGGAGCCAAGGGCACTGCCCCCACCACCACCCCCATGCCACACATTCACCCTCCTCCCAGTGTTTGACTCAACGTGGCCCCAGGATGAAAGCCTCTGCACCTGCAGGGCACACCTGGAGAGCCAGGGAGGGGCCTGGCCTTGTGCCAACACTCCCCTTGGCCTGAGCACAGTCCCCACGCCCCCAGGTCCCAGGGAGCAGTGTCTCCATCAGCCCCTCCCTATGTCTGGGCTCCCAAAGATGTGGTGGAGGCACCTGGCTCCTCGACACCCTCTTGGGGCCCCTCCAGCCCCGTCCTTTCTAGGACCCAAGCTCCTTACAACCGTGACATTTTGAGAGATTTGAGAACCATGAGATTCTGTGTTCTCCTCCCCCCTCCTCCCACTCAACAGGGGCTCCCGGGTATAGGAAGTAGGAAGGCACCCCTCCCCGGCCCGAAGGCCAGGTTGAGTCAGACCCACAAGCACTGGCCCACAAGACTCCATTCAAGCAGGATGAGCAAGTGTTTGGAGTGGTCAGAGCAGGTGGCAGGTGGTGTGAGATGGCATGACACCGTGGTGCAGGGAAGAGCAGGCTGCTGGGCCCATCACAGCCGGGCACGCTGGCCGGAGTTGTGAGACAGCCCAGCCCAGCATCCCGCCGTGGGGTGGACACTGTTGCTTTGCCCCTGAGGCCAGCACAGGGATAAGCACACGGGAGATGAGAGTCTGGGTCTGGTACTCACAGCTCTCACCCTTTCTGAGCTGACCTCTGCCCCCTAAGAACCAGTGGGGCCACTGTCCCTAACTCCTGCCTGTGCCCCTACCTCCACACTTTGCCCAGGCCGGCCCTCGGGCTGGGATCGCACCTGCCAGCTGTCACCTGTGCTCCACTCTGAGCCTGCCTGGCCCGTCTCACCCACGGTGATGGGCACTCTCTCCCCAGAGGTAGTGGCATCTCTGGGCATCCTCCGCACACACAGCCTCACCGGCCAGCTTCCACCCCAAGGGCGTCCTGTCCTCGCCTAGCCTGTCTGGGGCTCGCCGGCCACATGTGGTTTTCGAGGCTGGGCATTGAGGGCCGCTCGTCCGGGCTGGTTGCCACATTCCTGGATCTGAGGGTTTGGTGCCCATGCAGATTGAAGTCTAATTGGCACCTGTCCATGCCACTGAGTAGCTTTGAGAAACAGGAAGACAGAGCTGCTGACTATAAATGCTCTTAGATAGGGAAATGCTTCCAGAATTTTCATCTGCGTGGATCCAGGTGCTTCAGAGGTTCCACTCAGAGGAGTGTGAGGTGGGCCTAGGCTAACCCGGCATCCTGGGCTTTTTCCCTACAGGAAACCAGGACCCAGACCTCGAGAATGCCATGTCCATATAGGCGACTGCAGGGCCAACAGGTGTACTGGGGAAGCATGCAGATGAGACCTGATTATAAAAATAACCAACACCAAAGACGGCACTTCAGGTTCCGAGGACCATGGCCCCAGACCTCACAGTCAAGAGCCACAGAGGCCCTCCTGGGGGTGCCGTGGGCGGTTATGTTTATAACCCGGGTGGCAGCACCACAAGCCAGGGGGGGCATTGGCTGGGGGGCAGGCAGTTACCTCGGTCGGCGTTGGCGAAAGTACCTGTGGGGACTGTGGACACAACACACAGAGTGTCCTGTTAGTGTCTCAGCACCAGGCGGTCACTTGTGGGGGGGACAAGAAACAGCATAGGGCACAGACGTCCCCGTGACCAGCCCCTCCTCCATAGGGAAAGGAACCCCACCCCAAGACACGACACAGGATTTCAGAACCTTCTTTTTGAAGACATACAGTCAATGGCACCCCGAGAAAGAGGTTCCCAGGACACTTCTTCACACCAACCCTGGAGTGTGTCTCCATCCTGGCCCTCCTCGATGCCCACTGGTCTCCCATGAGGACATAATTTCCAAGAGGAAGACCATCAGTTCAGGGCACAGGGTGGCAACATCCTATGAGCCTAGCAGCCTTGGTTTTCTCCAGAAAGGAAAGACAAGGGGCCCAGAGAAAAGAGGGCCTTTCTGGGCCTCAGGGCTTGGGGTGTCCCCTCTCCATAGAATGGAAAGGGTAAGTGTCTCCCAATCTTCCCATTTCATGGAAGGGGAGATTGAGGCTCAGGGAGATAAAGCCAGGTCTCTGAGCATTTCCCTGCCGGAATCCTGCATTGATGGCAATTGCCAGGAGGCTGCCATTCCCAAGAAGCCGCCAGAGCTGTCCAGCCTGAGGCCCGTGTCTGCTCAGCTGACCCCTGACCCTCCTTCTGTGGCTTCCTGGCCCCCACCCCATCATCTGCCCACAGAAGAGCCCCCACAGACACCACCACCGAGCAAGCTCCCAGACACAGTGTGGCAGGGTCTGGAGAGGGGACAGCCCTGGGGGGCCTGAGATGGGGGAGCAGGGGGCCTATGACGCCCCCCAGGTGATGGCAGAAGCCGGCGTGGAGGCCACGGTGACCAGGGCTGGCTGACCTGGCCCCAGTTCCACCTCAGCCTCTGTGAGCTGCATGGCCCTGGGCAGGCATGTCCCCAGAGCCTGGTGCCCTCCTCTGCATCCTAGGACAATTGCTCCCACAGCGTGGGGCGACAGGACGCACAGGACAGTCTGGGACAGGGTTGGGTGAGGAGGCCGGAGGGGTGAGTGGTGACCCTGACAGTTCGGACACAGCTCAGCCACGGCAGTGTGACCGGCCAGTAGACACAGGATTTCTGTCCCCCTGGGCTGTCCAGCACCTGGCAGGAGAGCCTCAGTGTGTGAACACATCTGTCCCAGGACCGCACGGCCCTCCCTTCTCATGTCCCCACACCCCCTGGCAGGAAGCACTTGTGGTGCACAGACTGTGCACCGTTGGAGGCATGTGGTGTTGGGAACCTCACGGCTCAGGCTCTGTGTGTGGCTCACCTCCTTGCATGCAAGGCTGTGCTCTGTTTGTGTGCTGACATTCAGGGGACCCGTAAGGAGCAGAACAGAGGGTGACCAGGCTCCACAGCCACGTGCACATGTGGCACTCGCAGTGGCCCTGCCTCTGGCTGAGGACCCATGAGCCAGTCAGCATAGAAAGCTCAAGCTCCAACCAGGGAGGAGATGTTCCAAGGCTTCCAAGGGGTGGAACCCAGGCCTCTAGATCTCCCGCGTCTCAGAGGAAGCATGAAGGGCAATTAAGGAAACAGCCAGCATGTGGTCTTAGGGGGCGGAAAGGCCCGGATTTGTCCAGCTCTGTGGCTCACCACTTGGGGGACCCTGGCCAAGTCAGCTGACCTCTCTGACCCTCTTCCAGGGCTGTCCACTGCAGCGCAGACCAGATGCTGGATGATAAAGCCCCACGCACAGCACAGCTCAGACACATGGTAGGTGGGTGCAGATTGGGACCCCATGGCCACACCCGAGTCTGAACACCACCAAAGACGGGTGAAAATCAGGAGCAGACTCCATGTAAAATGGAGAAGAGCCAAGAGGAAGAAGTCACCAGGGAAGGACACCACCCACGGGACACTAGGGAAGCCATCGCTGGTGGTCCAAACAGGTGGCCCAACCAGCTCCAGGAAGTCATGAGACAGAGGGGCAGGCCAGCTGCTGGGGGTGGCAGCCAGGCCAGGGATGTTTTGGAAGGAAGAAAAGGATCCATTTTATACAATATGTGAATCATCCCAAATTTGAGAAAACGGGGAGACTCTCAATTGGTTCTCAGCACTTTCCCCAACATCAGCACATTTCCACCCTCCATCCTGCCAGGATGAGCAGAGCCTCTTTAAGGGGGATGCGCACCGGCCACCAGAGGGGATTACGGGAGGCGGGGGTCAGAGAGGGCAGAGGCGGACCGGGCCTGCCGGGGCGCACCACCCGCCGCGGGGGCGTACCTCGTGGCAGCTCTGCCTGCCGGCCGCCGAGTGGCTGATGTACGGCGAGTAGGAGATCATGTCGGGGCGGTCGATGTTATAGATGGCCTTGCTTTTAGGAAGAGCAGCCAAGTCCCTGTAGTCGAGAATCTCATCGCCCAGCTTCGCCTGAGAGAGAGAGCAGAGGGCACAGTAGATCTACGACCCAGAGGGCGGCAGGTCTGGCGGCCGCGTGGACGGCCAGGAGCAGGCTTGGGGAAATGCAGGGGCAAAGGCACGCGCGGGGGCTCCTCATGGTCTCACGGGCCTGGGTCCCTGGGCCCCGCCAGAGAAGACCACAGGGTCCTAAGGAAGAGTGTTCTCTGAGCCTCCACTTCTCTCCCTCCCCAAGCGGGAGGGAAGGTTATGTGGGACAGCTCCAGGGTCACAGGTAGAGCCGGTGAGCTGCCTGGCACAGAGCCAGCACACAGCGAGACTCAGTCCATGGCCTAGACACGTGTGCATGCACAGGTGAAAATGCCCACGTGTGTGTGTATATACAAATACATGGATACATCTGCATACACACATCCACAAGCACACATAACATGCATTGTGCATGCACACAAACACATACACCCATGTGTGAGTACACACAAATATATAGCACGTGAAAACACACCGACATACAAACATACATGTGCACACATGCAGGCAACATATGGGTAAGCATGCAAACACATACGTGTTAAAATAGACATATGCAGACCCTTAAAAGTCACACACATATACATGTGTCTACATGCAAATACACATACACATTCATGCATATGCACACCTATGACATGTACGTGTATGTGTGCATTTAAGTATACATATAGTGTGTACACACATGCAAGCACTGTATATACACTTATGCACATGCACATAGAGGATGTGCCCAGGACTATGGACTTATTCATACCCACGGCCAAATACTAGGACACACTAGCACATGTACTTGCACAACTTGTATATGCCCATACCCTCTCACATACCCACACTTGCAGACATACCACATACCCTCCTACACAGACCACATGCTCACTTTCTCACTCATCTCTCACGCTAGCATACGTGCTCACACACACTTCCACACCAATCCACATTCACACCCCCTCATGCCCACACCCTCACACATACACACTTACACATAGTCACACATTGGCACACATACTCATGCCCCCAAACTGCTCTCATCTAGACCTGGTAGAGCCTCCTGGCTCTCCTGCTGCACTTGCTCTGAACAAACATCGCCGACAGCACCTGCCGACACCACGAGCTCTTCCCTGGGATGACACTGGGCTAAGTCTTTCATTATTCACTCACCAAATATTCACAGTGAGCCCATGATGGTAGCACCCACAGTTACTCCACTTCCTAGACATGGAAAGCAAAGCCCAGAGAGGATAGGTAGCTCACCCAGAGTCACAGAGCCAGGGAGGTAGGTGGTGGGAAGAGACCCGGGTTGTCTGACTCCAGAGCCATGCTCCCCACCATCACTCTCTTCTCTGCCAGGCCTGTGTCTCTGGAGCTTGAGCAGCAGCACACTGCCCTCCAATGCAAATCTTCCGGCAGCCCCTCTAGGTGGATGATGCAAGCCCTTGCTGCAGCCCCCAAATGCAGTGTTGGCATTCCTGGCCTGCTCCCCCTGAGGCTCCGCATGCCAGGGTTCAGTAGCCCCTGCCCACCTCCACTAGGAAGCCTTCTCAGACCACCTGACTCCAAGGCTCTCATGAGTTGGTGAGTGCTCCTGGGGTAAACACTGCCATCTGTGATGTAGGTTGAGAGTGAACATCTGATGTCTCAGACCTCTGACTCTTCCCTGTGGAGCCCTGGGCAGGGTTCAGAAGTCCTCAGCTCAAATCCTAAGTCTGTCATTTGTAGTCAGGATGGGCCTTGATCAGAACTTTTGAACTGCTCCTCAGAGGCTCTCATGCCCATGCTTATCCTAGTGGTTTACCCTTCCGTCTATGCGGAGCTCCTTACAGCTCCCCAGCCACCTGGAGCCCAAAGACCTGGCACCTGCTGCTGTCTCAGTAATGCCCCTCCTTGACCTCTGTGCCTAGCTCACCCTCTGGTTCTTCCAGACTCCGTCCAGGTCCCCCTCTCGGAAAGACCATCCCTGTTTCCCTCCACCATCCGGCTTGGATGTTTGTCTCCTTTAAAGGTGCTGACGTTGGTTGGCACATCTGTCTCCCCTGCTCTGGGGCTGGCAGCTCCCAGGGATCCAAGACTCTATCCGATTCATCATAGAGTTCCTTGCCCTAATCTGTGCCTGGCACAGCAAGGTCCTTAGGACATGCTTGCCAAACTGAAGTAAAATCCATGGGGCATTTGTTAAATCAGCTGGATTCTCTGGGCTGTTTTACAAGACGAGAACATCACCTATGTCTTGTCTACCCGCTGGATTTTGTGAACATCAAATCAAAGCTGACACTGGAATGAGGGGCGAGGCAAGGCCTGCACTCATAGGTCCCTATGCAGATGGACCCCCTTCCCTGCCTCGGGCCCCGCTACCATCAGAGCACATGCCCGCCTGTGGCTCTCAGCCCTGCAATACACGGGTCAGCAAGGCTGGCCCTGCCCTGGGTTAGCCCCCAACAGCAGGGATCAGAGAGGTGGCCTGATGGCACCAATACTGCCCGCTCCCACCCTGGACAAGAGTCTCTGATCCTGGCTCCCCGGCATCTGTCCTGCCCCGTAGGCTCACAGATCCATCCTGTCCCATTGCCAGCCTAGGGGCGGTTGTCGTGACAACAGGCTATGCTCTCTAATTGGTGGAAGGCCACCGGGGTATGTAGGTGTTCATGAGATTTCTCTTCACTTATTTCTCTCCCATGCTCCATCTAGCATAATAAACAATAATAGTATGTGCCCATATACCACAGAATCCTCACAATAAGCTGTCATAATAATACATTATCATGTAATAATGTTGATTTTATGCTATGCCTAGTTACTGATTTACTGCCATGGTGAAGAAAGGTTACAATAAAATATCATGACCTCATTTGGGTTAAAAAAAAATTACACACAGAAAAAAGAGACCTAAGGGGCGTGCCCCAAAATACTAGCAGTGGCTACTCTGGCTGGTAGGATAGTGAATGCTATCCATTTCCTCTTGCGCTGAAGGGCTGCCGAGCAGCTGGCATCCTTCGGGGACCTGAGCACCCTCCCGAGGCCCAGCACTGAGCAGTGTCAGGTGCACAGTAGGCCAGCAACAGATACCAGCAGAAGACCAAAGAAAAAGCAGGGCAGAGCCCTGAGAGATGAAGGGCTGCTTCACCAGACGCACAGCTCCCTGGTGAAGGATTCCATGGGTGTGTGCCGACTGGGTGCTCACACCACCCTCATCTTGGGGGGAGAGCCGGGGTGCTCTGGCCTGTGGCCTGCCAGGCAGATGTGGACAAGTTGGGCACTGGCCATGGTGCATGGACCCCACGTGTTGGAATTGGATGTGTGTGCTCTTGGGTGGAGGCTCCCAGGTTCAAGGCTGTGTTGCAAATTTCTGCACATCTCTGAATAGCATCTAAGTGGGTGAAGCGACCCCAGGAGGAAGGAGGAAGAGTGTGGGATGCACCCTGCTGTACCCTGCACTCATTGCACCTCCATGGGTTCGGTTCAGATGCAGGAGACTGAATTAAATTAACTTGTTCAAGGACTTCTGTTTAAAACTGGCATCCAGGGCACCCGTATTCGCCGAGCAGGAAGTTTATCGAAGCTGATACCATCTGCCTTGTCGAATGCACACCCAGTAAGCTCCACTGTGGACTGTCACAGGGCCTTTAAAGTAGCTGGGGCCACAGTGGTCAGTGTCCCTGCTCACTGCACGGTCATGACAGTACCTAGGTCCTTGACAAACACCAGTTTGTTGAAAAGGGTTGCTCACACTCAGCGAGCAGTTACTACAGGCCACACAGTAACCACCTGTGAGCACTGCCCACACCGGGCGCCCCACGAAGCGCTCAACAGATATGGTCTGACTGAAGTAACAGGGATCATATTTAGGATCTTCCATGAGGTTGATGGCATCATGGGCTGAATTATGTCCTGCCAGATACGTATGTGGAAGCCCTCACCCCCAGGACCTCAGGTGTGACCGCGGTTGGAGATGGGGTCTTTGCAGAGGTGATTATGATCAAACGAGGTCACTAGGATGGACCCCGATCCAATCTGACTGGTGATCTTATAAGAAGAGATCAGAACACAGACGTGCACAGAGGGACGGCCACGAGAGGAGACTTCAGGTCAGGAGGGGGGCCTCACTGACTCCCAGCTTCCCGGACTGGGAAAGACTACATTTTTGTGGTTGAAGCCACCTGGTCTCTGAGATTTATTTGCAATGGCGGCCAAGCTACGAGCACAGATGTCACACTGATCATTGTGGTGAGCATTTCCTAAGTCCTCCTTCTAGCCCAGGGCTGCACTCAGGGCTCCCACGCAGTCCCTCAGTGGGCCCTGGACAGCAGCGACTGTGGGTCACTTTGGTACAGATGAGCTCTCAAGGCTCAAAGAGGCTAGCTCCTCACCCAAGGGGACACAGCTGGTCTGATGACTTCATACCCCCTTTCTGAGCCTCTGAGCACACATTCACAAAGCGCCACTCTGCGATTCACCCTCCGGGCTCGCAACGGTCATGCTCACCCAAGGACTAGAGTATGTGGTATTGTTACCTATCAGAATTAGGGTCAGGAATGCCTCTGCATCCAACTAGTATGAGATTCAGGGCTGAAAAGGTATCAGGAAGAGCAAATCCAACCCCCATTGTATCATAGAAAACAAACGTCCTGACCGGGCGGGAGGGGGATGGGAGAAGCCACGTGCCCCAAGTCACCTGCTCTTCCTTGCAGGAGCGGAGCCAGGCCCAGATGCCCAATCCAGGGCTTGCCCCTTCTCTCTCCTTGCACCTTGAGTCCTGGAGCTCTTCCCCCAGATGATGAAGTCTGGTACTTACAGGAAAATCCGCACACATAAATTATGCACACATACACACACGCACACACTCATATGCATACACATACCCATGTGCACAGGCACACACCCATACACATCCCATATGCACATACACACAACCATACACACACATCCCCATACACAACCACACACACACATCCCCATATGGACACATACACACCTGTATACACACACATGCACACATACACGTACACACACCCAGTGCACAAACACACCCCCATATACACACACACCCATATACACACATATATACATCCATATGCACACACATACACCTGTACACATACACTCATATGCACACACTTATACACACATATACCCATATACACACATACACACCCATATGCACACCCCACATATACCTGTACACATATACACCCATATTCATACACATACACACCCACAGGCACACATACACCCATATGCACACACACATATACCTATGCACACATATACCCCTATGCGCGCACACACACACATACACACACATGCATACGCACATACACTCTAATAAAAATGGGATTGCGTAACATAAATTATCCTCACCATGCTTTTCATAGGAGCATGTTAGAAACACCACTCAGGGTAACAGGGGCAGATCTGCACCAGTATTGGTAGCGCCTGCCCAGTCCCATGTGCGCCCAAGGATTATTTATTCAGGCAAGCCTTAGCTTAGCTGTCCTTAGCGGGACAGGGACAGCATACTAATCTGACACCACTGTGGACCACAGTGTGAACACATCTCTGTGCCCCATTGCCCTTTAACAGGGTAGCACAAGAGTCCTCACCTAAGGCTCCGAGTCAGCCTCACGAAGTCTGCAGCAGGCTGTGCCCCACGGCAGTGGCGAGAATACTGGCCCTGCACCCCGAAGCCTGAGGACACCGCAGCCCCTGAGGGCACCCCCAGCAATGCCCCAGGCCCCGACTATCCCACCACCTACCCCCCGGCCCTCCAACTCACATAGATCACGCGGCTTGGAGACCCCGAGGTGCTGGAAGCAGGTACAGAAATGATGCTCTCTGAGGAGCTCCTGGTTTCCTGGAAAGGAGGAGACAGGAGACTGAATACAGAATATGTTGATGCCAGAACCTTCCAGATGCAATTATCACAGGTCACACTCCAATAGAAATGCCAGTAACGAGATTTTTTTTTCTGCAGGTTGAAAGAATTCTTAAAATAAACACACAGGCTTGAATGAGCTGCTGGAAAGCTATAATCAGACAGACGCAGCAGGTGCCACCCACTACAAGCACAGCAGTGAGCTCTCTGCATGGTTGGAAACACTCTGATGACCGCTCGGCTTGCACGCACAGAAATTATCTGTTTTTTTGGAAGGACAAGAGCAAGTGATGCATTTTCAAGTGATTCTGCACACTCTGATGGCAAAGGCCATCGCTTTTACCCAGAATTTTGCTGCTCAGAGATGTTATTTTCCAGCTAGGTTATGGGGCTGGGGGGTTATTTTTCGTCCTACCAGCCCGATCTGCTGCTCTCAGAGTCTGCAGCCACCACCCCTGTGACTTGTTCCTCGAACGTCCATCCCAACCCTCCTCCCTCCCCAAGCACATCTCCTGCTTCCCCTGAGGTGCTGATATCCTTGGCCTCTCCTCTGTCCCCACCATCAGGGCCATCCACCCCTGGACACTCTCCCTCTCGTCCTACTCCCTGGCCTGAGTCTCTCCCCACCTGCAGGGCGTGACCTGGCAGCTGCCCGCCCCTCCTGCTCCAGCTTCAGCCCTGACTGGACCACCCACCGCCTGGCTTTCCCAGGCCTCCCCAGCCAAGAACCCGGACCTGCCTCCCCACCCTGCTGGCAGCTCCCGCTGCTGCCTCCTTTCTGGCTGCCAGCCCTCCTGGCCCACAGCCTCTGCAGTGGTGCCAGCAGCCTGGAGAGGGCCATGTCAGAGGCTGAACTGTGACTCCCAAAACTCATATGTTGAAGCTTAACCCATCATTCCCAGGAACGGGACCATGTTTGGAGAGAGGGCATTTAAGGATGTAATTAAGGTAAGATGATGTCACTAGGGTGGGTCCTGATCCAATCTGATGAGGGTCCTTATAAGATAGAGGAGATCGGGGGACACCTGGGAGGCTCAGCGGTTGAATGCCTGCCTTCAGCTCAGGGTGTGATCCTGGAGTGTCAGGATCGAGTCCCACATCGGGCTCCCTGCATGGAGCCTGCTTCTCCCTCTGCCTGTGTCTCTGCCTCTCTCTCTGTGTTGTCTCTCATGAATAAATAAATAAAATACTTTAAAAAAATGATAGAGGAGATTGGGACACAGACACGCACAGAGGACGACCACGTGAGGACACAGGAGTAGGCAGCTATAGACTCACCGAGGAAGGAGGCCTCAGAGAGAGCCACCCCTACCCGCACTTTGAGCCAGGACCCTCAGCCTCTGGGACTGGGAGAGAATAAATTTCTGCTGGTTGAGCAACCAGACTGCAGCATTTTACACAGTGGCCCCAGGACACTAACATGGGCCGGGGAGCCCTCCCCTCCCAGCTGGATGACACCCGGCTCCTCCTACACTCAGCAGGACACCACCAAGGACAGGACAACACGAGATGCAGACTGGAGGCCACCATGGCGGTGGGAGGGACAAACCTGTAAGGCATAGGGAGTGGCGCCCCGGGACACTTGGTGGCAACCCTGGGCGTGCATCTGGGGAGGAAAGAGAAGAGGAAGAGGGGGTGATGCTGGGGCTCACCTCCTTACCTGCCCACGCATCAGTGCTGGCCTGCCCCCTCCACCCAAGCTCCTGGTTATGCATGGCCAGCTTCCTCCAGGACCAGGTGTGGGGCCGCCCCTTCCCCTCAGGACCTGCTTTGTCTCCCAGGGCCCCAGCTATATCCAACCCCACCACAGAGTCTCAAGTCCTTGGCTTTCTCCAGGTAAGACACAGCATCACATGCTATTTGCAGAGAGGATCCCCAGACAGCTCACAGGTATGTTTCCCCCTGGGCCTGTGCTCCGGTGGCCCACCCTACTGGCCCCAAATGAGGTCCATATGCATTTTATACATTTGGAAAAACCCTTTGAGTCTCTGCTTCCTTCTCTATAAGATGGAAAAACCTTCCTAAACTTTCCTTTTCTGAGGATCTAACCCGAGAGATGACATGTTGGGGGCTCAGTGCTGATGAATTGTCTTCACTTTGACTTTGGCTCAACTTGGGCTCAGGAGTGCCTCCCGGCACGGGGGTGACACCACCCTGACCAGGCGCTTGGGCTGCCTCAGTGGCTGCTGGGCCTGCGTGTGCTCCAGTGCGTGCAAGGCATCCCCAGCCGGCAGCCCCTCACGCTCTATGCCCTGTCCATCCCCAGACGTGAGGGAGTGGGGTCCCCGGCTTTCTCTCACTTTCTATCTGGACTCCAATATGCCCAAAGCAGCCCCACAATTAATCAATACCCACTTGTGTTCTCGGGGCTTGTTCACACCCACAGAGACAGACAGGGCCGGGCTGCTGGCCCACAGACCCATCCCCACTCAGCCTGGCCCAGGCAGGCACAGTCCTGTAACAGCCTGGTTCTCATGGGGTCACATACAAGTCACACTGACATGGTGCGAGGGACCCGACTCCCACTCATCTCCATGTTAAAGCCACGAGCCCGAGGTCACACAGCGGGGCAGAGGCAGAGCCAGGCTGCAGCACGGAGGCTTGCTCTACCTCCCCAGGATGCCGCTAGGAATTCTGTGGTCACCCACGTTCGGCCAGCACGCCCTTGTGTTTGGGCCTCTCCGGCCGGTCCCCCCACAGTGGGTAGCTGAGACCTCTGTGTCCAGGGTGAAAGGGGGGGCACTGCCTCTTGAACCTGCAGCCATGGTGCTCGCAGCCTATGGAATCGGCCAGGCCAGCCCAGGCTGCCTCCCTCCCACCAAGTCCGCTCCCCCCGACCCTGCCCCAGACCTGGCCTAACCCGCCCCCCTCACCGTGCACAGAGTGCCTCTCCAGCCACCTGGCAGGCTGGGGCCACCCCCTGCCACGACTCTCAGATCACTGGCTCCACAGGCACAGGCCTTGAGCCTGAAAAGGCCGGGCCCTGTGACTCACCTCCAACACCACCTGCCGAGGCTCGGCTCCAGTAAGACATCACCTCCCTGCATTCCACCCCTTAGGCCCCCATTCAGTTGCTCTGTCCCTCCCTGTCGCCCCTGAAGCACCCCGCACCCCGGAGCCTGCCCACCCCACTAGTTGTCAGGGGGCACCTCTAGACAACTCTTTCTCATCTCTGCATTCCACCAGCTAGCCAAGATACTCAGTAGGCGCTCAGCGGCTGGCTGTGTGTTGAATGATCACATGACCCAATGACCAAAGATGCACCAGGGATGGGCAATCAGGGCCACAGCCTTCTGGAAGGTTTTCCTTGGGCACCCTCAGCAGACACCCAGGAGCCATCGTGTCCCAAGGGGTGGCCATGCACCAGGGGTATCCAGTCAGGGAAGACAGAGGGGCCTCCCGCTCCTAGCCCATCTTCACAGGGAATCCCAGTGCTGGCTTCTCTTGCTGGAGAACAACTCAGAGGCACGGACTGAGCTGGTCCCAGAGCCACAAGGAGGAGCACTTGTTAAATGACTGGTTACTGGTCAGTTAATGGTGAGTTAGCTCTTGTCTGGGTTACCAGGTAGCAGTAGAGCCAGGTCCTCCTGAGGTGGGGGGGCTACTTTCAGAGAGAGTTAGCAATGCCTGCACCCCCTCTGCTGCATTTCTCAGGGGCCTGCCCGGCCGAGCTGACCTGCAGCTGACCAGGGCTGGCTGCTTCATGCTCCTGAACTGGCTTGCATGAAATGAACAACACAGAAGAGTACAGCTCCGTC
Source organism: Canis lupus familiaris (assembly GCF_011100685.1). Lineage (NCBI taxonomy): Eukaryota > Metazoa > Chordata > Mammalia > Carnivora > Canidae > Canis > Canis lupus. The sequence goes on from NC_049224.1 coordinate 60,429,207, forward strand.
TTCCTGTTGCCCAGGCTGGGAGCAGCCAGCCTGGCTGGGAGGATGATCTCCAAGGGGACCCGTGTGCCCAGGGAACACCATCTGTGCCTGCTCCGTCCACTCACTGCCGGCCCCGCCCCGGGTCTATTCTCACTTCTCAGGCGAGACAGAGGAGGCTCTGAGGAGCCAGAGTGAAGGAGGGTGAAATGCAGGACAAGCAGGGCATGACTGGGGCCTGGATCCTGTCCCAGGACACAGAGGGCAGGCCCTGCGCCAGCCCTGGGGCACAGCACCAAGGGGGCAGCTGTTCTCAGGGGACCAGACGTTTCCAAGGCGTCTGCAGAGACACAGCCCAGGAAGCCAGCCCTGGCTAGGCAATGACCCTTTTCTTATTCCCTGTCCAGCATTCAGAGGGGCCTCTCTTCCTCTGGGCCAGTGGCTGCGGTCACCACAGGTTGACTCCCTGTGGGCCCCAAAGCCAGTTCCACAGCCAGGTCCAGAATCCAGGAGCAGGTCTGACCATCCCCACCTGTCCTGGAATGGGCTAGCCATGGGCGTGGGCCCCCATCCTAACCCAGTCACTCTCAGGAGATGGGCCTGGAGGCTTCTCAGACATGGGCTCCCTCCATTAGGTCCCTCGGGCAGGCCTTTGGGTTGGGATTCGGGCAGGAGTCCCACAGACAAAGGTCAGGACCCTGTGTGACGTTAGGGTCAAGGATGTTGCCTGGCTCATCTCTGAGGCCCAGGGTGGCCCAGGGAAGCTTATAGAGGGAACTGTGGGCTGTATTAGCCATCTGACACAATGGTGCATAGTCGTGATGTGCCCACCACTTACTGTGACCCTGGTCCTGGACGTGACAAACTAGGTATGGTGCATCATCTGTGAGCAAGCCCATGCCTGTGAACATAGTGCCATGCAGTGGTCACCCACAGTGACCAAAGGGACCCTGCAGATGTGACTAAGGAGCCAGAGTTTGGAGGTCACCCCGGATGACATGGGTGGGCTCCCCGGGATCTCAGGTCCTTGTGAGGAAGGCAGAGGGGTCAGGGCACATGTACTGACAGACAGAGGGGGGTCTGAGTGATGCAGGGCCTCTAGACATGGGAATGGAGGAGGAGGGGGCTCTCCCTGGAGCCTCCAGAGCAAGCATAGCCCACCGACCCATCCTCAACTTCCAGCCTCCACAAGTCAGGGAGCCCATTTATGGTTCTTTAAGCCACTACATTCGTGGTCATTCACAACAGCAGCCACCAGAACAGCTATAGTCACCAGCTTCCTCCTGTGGTCCCCACAGCTCTGTGTCCCTGGAGCTGGGAGACGGCTGTCATGTGGATCTGTCCCCTTCCTCACCTTCACACAGCCTCCTGTGTGGGGCCTTGGGATGGGTGCCATCCTGCACATGCTCAATGTGAGGGCCCCCTGGCAGTGGGGACCAAAGGCCAGGCAAAGGGGCAGCAGCTGTGGTCCCACAAACTGAGGAGCAGGGGGGCAGGGAGAAGGCTGGGCAGGCGCTCTTGGCCCCATCCCAATGTTCTTTAATTTGGGCTACAGTTCTGGGAATTCAGCCAAAATGATGACAGGTGCCATCTGTGCACATGGGGAGCAGTGGGCCTGGCCACCCAATCCCCCTGGGGTCCCTTCCCAGGCTCTGGGCCTTCCTGGGTCTCCGTCACCAGCCAACATCCTGGTGAACCTCAGAGGCCCGAATCCGGGGGGATTCCATCCAGCCCCACCAGAAGTTCCCAAATCCTGCTAGTTCTGGGGATGGGGCTGGCTCGGGCCTGCCAATGGGGTGGTGTGCATGCTGTAGAGCTAATGGGCGAGGGGACTCTGTCCGTCCTGCCTGGATCCCTCCCTCTAGGGCTGCCAGGTCTCATCCTGCAGGCTGGGCTCCGATCCTACTTCCTCCAGAGGCCTTCCCTGACCATGTGTCCTGCCTCCCCCACCTCCATCCCATCCCGTGGTGTCCTCATTCTCCCACCACCTGCCTTTGTTGCAAATCTGCCTGTGTAGGGGTTAATTACTGTCTCTTCCAGGAAAGTCAGTCCTGAGAGGACACCTGTGCCCACCTCTTTCCTCACAGCTGCACATCTGTGCCTGGTGCCCAGCTGTGTCTCTGAGCGGTGAAGAATTTGACTTTGCCCAGATGGAGGGCTGGCCTGCACCCGCGGCCCTGGGGGTGATCTGTGTCCACGGACAGCATGTTCGTTCAGGGAGGGGGTTAGCCACACCCAACAGTCTAAGGGGCGGGGCTGGCCACGCGGGAGAGATCAGCCACGTGATGTGGGGGCGTCCGGGGTCGGCCACCTGGACAGTGAAATCAACCCTGTGGCAGCCAATCAATGAACCAATCAGTCAGCGAGGCCCCAGGAAGATCTCAGGACACAGAGCTTCCCGGCCTGGCAATCTTCGGTGCATCGGTCACACATGGGCTGGGAAGTACCAGGTCCCATCTGCCGGGGAGAGGACCCTCCCGGACCCTGCCCCCCGCGCCTCCCCCTTTGGCTCACTTCATGCATATCCGCTCCTGTAATAAACCCTAACTGTGAATGTTAACAGTTTTGGTGAGTCTGTGAGTCTTTCCCACGAATGAATAAGAGCAATTTGGGGCCCCTCAAACTTGCAGCAGGTGTCACAGGTGTGGATGGTCCGGGGAGTGCTGGGACTGCCGCTAACGTCACAGGGGTTCCCAACTGTTGCAGCCCTCATGCCCGCTGGGCCAGTGGAGAGGTCGGCGGGCCGGGACCGGGAAGCGCTGAGGTGCCCCGCCCCAGCCTGCACCGCCCTCAGCTGACCCACTGGCACACCTCGGCACCCCTGGGCTAATGCCATCTAGCCCATGGCCCCGGCGCCACCGGCCCGTGAACGGACAAAAGCCGGTGACCACACGCGGGCGCTGAAGAACGCGCTGGAGCAAGTAGTAAATTGTACCAACCTTGTTTTTGTCTTCAGTTCTGGCTGCTTGTCGGCACGCCGGGTGCCAGATGGAGGAACCTGCGGACAGATTCCCGAGAGGGAGGTTCAGTGATTCTGCCCACGATGCAGGGCTGTGCAGAAAGCCAGAAGTGGGGTGCACATGGACGCTCGTTCACCCACCCATCCTCTGTGCTGGAGTGGGTGCTGGGCCTGGGGCAAGCAGGCCACTGCCCTGCCCCAGGAGATCACGGCATCCAGAGGAGGCTTCGTAGAAGAGGGGTGGCAGGGTGCTTCTAATTCAGAGACAGGGGAGAGGACGGGCTGCCCCTGTGTGTGGTGCACAGCTGGGGCGGTGGGAACCAGCTCAGGAATGGGGACTCGGAGGCAAGAGCTCTTGGATGGGCGGCAGGATGGGGAGCCTTGGCTGGGAACTGGGGTGTGGGGTAGAGAACAGATTTGGGGGCCGGAGGCCGGACACAAGCTTCCAGCACTGCTCCGACCCTGTCACTAACACTCTGGGTCTCTGTGCCCGTCCTGCCTCAGTTTCCCCAGCAGCCAGGGCGGCCCTGCCACCCATGCCAACATCCAGCACCATCAAGGTAACAAGAGCCCCACATGTCCTGAATTTTCCTAATTCAAGCTCAGGTTCTCGAGGTGTCAGATTGTTCCCATCTGCAAACAGGGCCGATACCATCCCTACCTCACGAGGCCATCGTGACGCCACGTCGCTGACCATGGCTGATGCACTAGCTGTACGACCACGGTTTATCTTGTGCAGGGTGGCCTCAGTGCACGTCAGCCCTCCCTGAGCCCCATCATTCAGGGCCCGGAGCGCCTGCCCTCCCTCTGGGGCCTCCCTGGACCTCAGCCTGACCCCCTCACCCACTCTGCTGCCATCTAGGTTCAACGGCCCATCAAGAAAGGGGCTGTTTCTGCCCCATTCCCTCACCTGCCCTCCCCGCCAACCCAGACAAGCCACAGAGGGCCTAACATGTAATAGGGACTTACAAGTGTGTGTGAGGGAAGAGCGACATCCTAGTTCTTGCAGAGCCTTCCAGCCCACATGATCTAACTTATAACTGCCCCTCCCTGGCTAAACATCTGTGTTGGCCTGGAGCTCTTGGGGAGACCACGATTTAGTCGTGTGTGTGCGTGTTTGTGTGTGTGTGTGTGTAAAACATTCATTTTTAACAGCTGTTTACAATTACAAGAGTAATAGGTAAGCAATTGATATTCCTTATTAAAAATTAAAGAAACCCAACAAAGCATAAATAAGAAAATTAAAACCAGCTACAACCTCCTGCCCACGCGGCTCAGGTGGCCTTCTAGCATTTCCTGTGCTTTTTTCAGAGAATGTGGATAATGCTGTACAAACATAGTCTTGTACCCTATGATTGTTGTTTAAGATGTCCAGAACAGTTCTCCCATATAATTAAAAATCAAAGCATAACCGTAGGGCCGTGGGACATTCCACCACACAGGGAGAGGAGGGTTTATCTATTGCTCGCCCACTGGTTGTGCTATTTTATTTCTAAAGTCATGTTAGCGGGGAGGTGGGGGTCCCTGGCATGCAAGTCCTAGCACATTTCTCTTACTTACTTAAGGACTTCCTAGAAATGGAGTCTTGGCTCCAAGGGCATGGGCATTTTTGAGGCTCTTGATGCAAACTGGTGATTTCCCAATGTTTGCCACAATCTGCCAGATAAGAGGCCCATTTCCTTGATCCATCAAAACGGGGACATGCCCTTGCTTTATAATCAACCCACTGGGGAAAAACAACCTCTAAGTGTTATTTTCATGTGGGTCTCCCTGATAACGAGCGTCCTATATTTATTGGAAAGGGATCACCCCGGTAGGTTGTGCTGTGGTAGTGGGGATGCGTGGGCGTCCTCCATGTCCACGGAGGCCATGAGGCTCACTGGGGCCCCTGCTCTTCAGAGCTTCCACTGTATGGGATTCATCACCAACACCTTGATGGAGTGGGCCAGGCAGAGGGTCTCAGGGTGTCCAGGCAGGGGCGGGGGCCAGACACCCAGGCTCTGGTGCTCCACCGTGTGGAGATGGAAACCCCTGCCCTCGGTCCACCCCTGGTCACACCGACTGGGACCTCTGAGGCTGGGAGAAGGGATGGGACTGGCTTCATATCCCTGGGAAAGTCACGGCAGGGCCCGCTTAAGGAATGGGGTGCCAGCCTCAGCCCAGAGCCATGAAGAGCGTCTTTATTCCCTGAGACTGGGTCCCCCTTGATGGCGAGCTCAGGCCGGGGGCCGCCGTCCCAGTGCCATTGTGCTGGGCATCGGGAAGGCCTGAAAGCGCTATTTATGGTGGAGGGGTGCACAACGCCGGTGCAGGGGGGTCCCCTCCCACCCAGACACCCCAGCAGCATCGGGAGGAGCGCACAGGACGCCTTTCATGGGCTCTCCAGCAGACACTCGAGGAACAAGAGGGGACGCTGGGGACGAGGCCGCCCTGGCTGACATCACCCCACGAGGTTCGGCTCAGAAAGGCAGGCCTGTCTGACACGCAGCCTCAAGACGGCCGCCCCATGAGGTCATGAAACAGCCTGTGAGTGGCTCTCCCGTCCGTCCAGCCCCGCTCGGCTTGCCTCCGGGGCCACTGGACACAGAGGGATCATTGAAAAGAAATAGCGGCTGAAGAGAGGAGGTCTCCGTCCCAAACCCATCCTCTTGGGGAGGGGCCGAGCAGCCCTGGGCACCCCCTACCCCACACCCAGGCCATCACCGGGTCCCGTGGCTCTGCCTCCCACACGCTGCCGCCGGGCTGGGGGGTGGGCTTCCCGGCTAGCGAGGTAACAAGGCGACCCACCCGCTCACACCTGGCGCGTGGTATGGGCCCGAGGGGACCAGGCGGTGCGGTTTTGTCCTTACCTTGAAGATACATCTCCTCGCCTTCCGCAAACATCCGGCCACACCTGACGCATAGCGCACACAATGGGTGGTAGTGTTTTTCTCCTGCCTGTGAAGACAACGAAGTAGACGTGTTTCTACCAAAGCTGAAGCGGCCACACTTGGCTGGTGGGCACAGCACACCCTACGCAGGGTACTCGGGGGATGCGGAGGGGATGCTGTGTCCCGTATCCATTGGGGGCTCGAGACGGCTCCAGAGAGAGTCTGGGTCCCATGAGCACTGCCAGGCTGTCCAGGGCACTGGGTGTGGAAGCGGGCCATGCGGACCGGGGGCCACGTGCACGGGGGGCCACGTCTGGGAGCAGACACCCGGCTGCACCGCCCAACCTCCAGGGGAGCAGGGGTGTCACCCAGCTCCTCGGGCTCCATGTTCGATGGATCTGCCTCCCTCACAGGGCAGGGGGGCCAGGTTCTGACCGTCTTTGTACCTGGGGGCAGGGGAGGGGAGAGGGAAGGCTGAGGCTAACATGATCTCCCCAAGCAGAGGCACCAGAGGGGAGGGGTGTAAGATGATTAATCCTGGTCTTACGCATCTCCAAATTGCTCAAATTTCTCAATTAGTATTTACTGCTTTTATAATCCTTGGCATCCCTTAAATTAGGTGAAAAGATTAACACGGACATAACGTGAGCTGATTACATGGACTGATGTAAGGACACAGCAGAATCACCCGAACTACCGCGTCTGGCACCTCTGCACGGCAATATTCTCAGCCTTGGTGTAGGGCGGGCGGCAGCTGGCTGCCCGCTGTGGTGCCAACGCCACGTCCCACTCTTTCCGGGAAGAAGTCTGACGGCCACTCCCTGAATGTGACTTATTAACGACCACGTCCCGGGATGAGCAAGTCATGGGGTAAAACGAGCACAAGGGTCTCACTCTCCTCCCCTCCCGGCTGAGCCGGTGAAAATCTGCCCCAAGGTGATGCCTGTGTTGGGGAGGAGGAACCCAGAACACACGCCTCTCCTGAGCATGTGCCCGGCGGCACCGCCCACCAACGCATCTGGGTGTAGGGGTTCCTCCCGGGGAACCCGAGGGGAACCCGAGGATGATGCATCCTGTCATCCCGCCCGCTCTGGAGGCTCGCACCTGTGCACCAATTGTTTCCACCCACACTCCACCTGCGGCCCTCAGTGTTCTTTATCTCCTCTCAAATGCCACCTCCTCCTGAAAGCCTCCCCGGCATGCTTCCGTCGAGTCCCTCTCCTGGGCTCCCACTGGTTTCTTCTTCCCAGCTAGACAGGGAGCCCCTTGAGGGCCGGGCCTCGCCGGGGCCACTGCAGGAACCGGTAGTTGCGGGGATCTATCTGGGTAGCGGGTCGCAGGGCAGCACTGGCCCAGGCAGAGCAAGGGTGAAGAGGTCGTTTCAGTGATTTTAAACCCTGCGACCTCTGAACTGTCCTCACGCCCACCTCACCCAGGCCGCCTTCCCATGGCCTCAAACAGCAGTTCTGTGACAGCCACTTGGAGGAGACAGTGCTCCCTGGAGGGAAGCAGACCCTGCCATCTACACCTGAGTAGGAAGACAGAAAACCATGGGGATGGTTTCTAAGACAACAGGCTTGAAACCTCAAGGGGACAGATGAGAATTAACACAGAGTGGAGATGCAGCCCCAGGCCGCTGTGAAGGGCAGGGCCTGTTGTTAGGGAAGCACTCCCACCCAGATCTGGCAAATGCCCCAGCCCCCAAAACTAACAGCCACTCCACCTGCGTTTCGACAGCTCGAGGCCCTTTCACATGCTACCTTGTCCTCACCCTCCAGAAGCCCTATGAGCTACATTACTATCCTCATGTTCCACCTGCTGCACAGAGAGGCAGACTGAGTGGAGAAAGGTCACACAGCACAGAGCTGGTGGGGCAGGACTGCAGCAGCCCAGGAGCACAGTCCTTTGTGCCCTTCCAACCCCGGCCTGGGTCCAGGGTGCTGACCACAGCCTCACGTGCTTCCCAGCCCAGACCCTGCCTGGAGTGTCCACATTCAGACCCTGAGGACCTAGGAGGGAGAAAAGAAGCCGACACCGGAGGGTACAGGTTGCATCCGTACCAAGTACAGAACCAGGCAGACGAGTCTCCTTTACTCAAGTCAGGGAGGCAGCTGCCCCGGGGAGGCGGGAGGTGGTCCCGGAGGCTGTGCTCGTTCTCCTTCTTGATCTGGATGCTGGTCACCAGGCATGTCCAGTTTGTGGACACTTATCAAGCTGCACACCTAGGATTCGTGCATGCCTGTTTATGTGACACACCAAAAAACCCCACAAAATGGACTGATGACCTAAAACTATAAATCTCTTAGAAGAAAACACAGGAGTGCCTCTCGGCCACTCCAGGTTTAGCAGTGCGTTCTTGGATTTGACACCAAAAGCATGAACAGCAGCAACAAAAATAGGCATGTTTTGTTTTTTCACAAAAATTAAACTGTTGTGCATCTGAGGACATGGTCAAGAAAGTGGAAAGACAACCTGTAGAAGGGGAGGAGGCATTTGAAACCCTAGATGTGATAAGGGCTTAGCATCCAGAACGTATAAAGAATTCTTGCAGCTCAGCGACAAAGAGACAAACAATTAAAAAGGGGGCAAAGAACTCAAATAGACATTTTTCTAAAGAAGATACACAAGTGGCCAAGAAGCATATACAAGGCTCTCGATAGCACTGTCGTGGAGGCAGGGCAAGTCCAAACCACCACGAGACACCACTCCACACCCATCAGGGTGGCCATAATCGAGGGAAAACCAAAGGGATGGTACATGTCGGCAGGAATGTGGGCGAAGAGGGCCCCTGTGCACCTGCTGGGGGCAATGTGGGTGCGGCTGCCAGCGCCCCAAAAAGTGAGATGCAGAGTCACCATCTGACCCGGCAGTTCCACTCCGGAGCGTAAGAAAAATGAAGGCAAGGGCACCCGTATCTTGTACCGGAGTGTCCAAGGCAGCAGTTTTCACAGCAGCTCCAGGGTACAAACAGCCCCAAGAGGCCCCTGGGGGGTGGGGGGACACACGGGCAAATGAACTGTGGTTTAGCCACACAACGGAATATCCTTCAGCCTTAGGAATGGAGTGCTGACCCGTGGGGCCCCAAGATGTCCTATAAGGTGGGACACCAGAGCTCCGTCTCCGCCCAGGGAGAAGGTGGCCATCTGCAGGGCAGGCAGCGGGCACCAGAGCTCCCGTGAGGGCCCAGGGAGAAGGTGGCCATCTGCAGGGCAGGCAGCGGGCCCTCCCTAGAACCAAAAGGGCTGGGCCAGCACCTGGATGGCAGACATGGGGCCCCCAGCACTGTGATGAACACCGCCTGGGGTTTCCACATGTAAGGCCCAGAAAGGCTGCAGCAGCTCCAGCGATCGAAGACTGGCTCTGGAGTCAAAAGTCGAGCTGCCCTCGCTCCTTGTACCTATCGGTCCCCAGTGTCACTCCTGTTGTCTCTCCCAGCGGCCACAGTGACCGGATGTTCCATATCATCAGAACACTGAGCAGCCCCTGGACTTTCAGGGCTTCTCCTCCCAATTTCTCCTCCCAATACACGAAGCACAGCCGGCCTGGAGCGTCCATCGCTGGGGCGTCCTCCGTGCAGCTACCCAGCTACCCAGCCCCCAGCCAGGTAGACAGCCCAGCCCCTCACCAGGCAGGTCTTACGATGACTCAGATTTTTAAAGAATATTAAAAGCTCATGAGATTCTGCAGTGCGTGATTTTAAAAAGATGTCTGTGCCTTCTGACGAGTGGCTGTCATCTTTAATAAGACAGAACGAGGCTCATTAGGAACCAGGAAGGCGGGCTCCCAGGCTCACAGAAGGCGCCGCTGTACCAAGTCAGAGCGGAGGGGCTGGCGTGCACCCCATCACTGACACGACACGCAGGGCACGGCCAGAGCTTGGGACTTAGGGCAATATCTCTGGGCTCCAGAAACTCCCACCCCACCCCTCCTCACCGGGCCGTGGGCCGCACAGAGGGACAGCCCTAGGCAGTGACATGCCCGGCACGTGGGAGGCAGGTGTGCTCTCATCCCTGGCCCCTTCTCTTCCCTGGACCACAGGCCGCAACCCCCACCTTGTGCTTTCCAAGTGCTCCCCTGGATTCTGTGCCGCCGCACGAGTCCCCCGCCCCGGCCAGCCAGCTCCTGGGGGCTGCACACGTGCATCTTCCGGTCCAACTCAAAGCTTTCGTTTCCTTGGTGAATGGCCAGAACTGCAGCCAGATCTCAAAGACCTAACCACCGGTGAGCACTGAGATCATGAAATTTACCGTGAAGCTAATCAAAGCCTTCAGCAGGACTGGACAGATGCCGCCGGGGAGCGTCCGGCAGCCACACACCCTTCCCTTCCCAGATCGCCTCTGCCATGAGACCCCCAGGAGCTACCTCCCCCCAGAAGAGCCCCGCTCCTCAGCATGCAGGGCCCTGTAGGCGAAGCCCTGTGAGACCCACAGCCCCCTACGCAGAGCCCCTGACCTCGCCCCCTGACGCTCCCCATGGCTGACCCCACTCTCCCCATCACTCTTGGCTTGGGGTCTCTGCCGGGAACACGTGTCACCAGGCTGGCACGGCTCGCCCGCTCTCTCTCCTTCTCCCTCTCTCCCACCATGCAGCCTGATCCACATGCTGTCCCCTTGCCCTCCCTGGACCCCAGACCCCGCGGCAGAGCCACATGCAGGAGTGGTGTCCCATAGCGACAGGTGCCTGCTGCTGGTTGTCAAGTGGTCCCCAGAGGACACGAGGACAGTTCTGACCAAATGAGTCTGGGAACAGATCATCTGTTCCACCCTTGGGTGTATTCACGGACATATTAGTGTGTCACATTGCTGAGATGCTCTGCAGCAAAGATGTCCACTGGGACCCATGCCCTGGTACCTCAAACCCAGAAGACCAGGGGGCACAGTGATGCCAGTGTAGACACTGTTATGGACCGATGGGAAGGGTAGGGACCCAGGCTCTGAACTGATGTTAGATGTCTGAGCAGGGGCACGGTATCAGGCTAAAAGCCAGTCAGTACACTCCCATGTCTGTGTGTGCATGTCCGTGTGTGTCCGTGTGTGTCCATGTGTGTGTATGCACAATCTAAAATACTGATTTTTAAGTGCTAACAGTAGTTAGTCTGGGCGATGGCGTGGATCACGGATGATTCTTCAGTTTACTTCATGATAAACAGGTATTCCTTCTGAATATGTTTTTTTAAATAAACACATGCATCAGATTACAAAAAGAGAGGGAGAAGTAGAGGCTTTGGGAAGTTGCATGTGTTTCTGTCCAGAGGAAATGCCTTTATTTTTCTGAAACATACGGTTTATTTTCTCCCAATGATATAAGTCATAGCAGCTCACAAAGGTAAAATGGAACACACCGAGGGAAGACGGGGAAGCAAATACCCGATGTCCTGCAGCCCTAGGGGATGGTTTATTGGAAATGGAGGAAGGTTTAGGGGCTGTCTGACCCAGGGTGGAGCTGCCTGTGTGGCCCCCCCTCCCATCAGGGCTGCCGTGGGTGGGGGAGACACAGTGTTCAGAGGGTCTGTAGGTGCGTGGAGGGTTGAAGAAGAGAGAAGGGGAGGCAGGCAGGGGAGGGAGACAGAGAGGGAGGAATTAATGAGTGGTCCCAGAGGGACCCTGGGCTTCTCGTTACCATGGAGACAGGCAGGCTGCACCAGGCAGGTGGGGCTGACAGCAGCACAGCAGCGGTTACCAGGAGGGCAGGGCCCATCCCCGCCCCCGCCACTCCCACCTGTGCAGGGAAGCGCTCCAGCTCACAGAGAACAAGGCAGGGGTGGGGTGAAGTCGAGGACTGAGCCAGGGACTCCCCCTCACTCAGCACCTCCTTATCAAACTCTGGGTCTAGCTGGTCTGGTTACATCACGGTTCCTGGCAGACAATCCTGTCACCACCTGTCAGCTCTTTCCAACCTGGAGCCTCCTCTGCCCCCACACCCCGGCCTGCCCCACACTCCCAGCCATCCGTCCATCCGTCCGTCTTGGCAATAGGGTGGGAGCAGAGCCCCTCCCAAGGCCCCCCCAGACCCATGAGGCTCCTCCACTTGCACCCCAGCATGGAGCAGGCTCCCCAGGACAGATGCCTCGAGACACGCAGGATGGGGGAAGGCCCTGGGAAGACGATGCTACATAACTAGGAGTAACTCGGGAAGCGGGAGGAAAGGCTCCACCGTGGCCACCGAATGCACATTTCACGGGCGGGCGGACAAGCAGGCGCCGCTGGCGCCCGGATCGAGATGGCATTCTGCCCACTGCACACAGACGCAGCACAGATTGATGGCTCCTGCTGACGGGGAAGGGGGCCTGGGCTCCTCTCCTGCCCGGGCTCCGAGGACAGGCAAGCTCTGAGCATGACAAGCATCTGCCAGGGGTGACAGGTGCCTTGGGGAGTCTCACATGGCTGCTCTGTCCAGCTCCCCACAAGCCCACCCACCGCAGCCCGGCATGGCTCCCTCAGCCTCCCCATCAGCCCTCCGAAGCGCCTGGCAAGGCTTCCTACCTGCACGGGGTCCTCGAAATAGAGCCCAGTCCGATCGGCCAGTCTCCAGGGCCCACTCCCCGGGCAGGTCAGCAGGAACGGGCAACGTGACCGTGAGCAGGGGCACCCTCAGCCTTCAGTCACAGGTCTGGATCCTTTTCCTTCTTCTTCGGATCCTGCCACCTGCCACCCGCCGGCCCCAAGAGCCCACTACCCACCCTGCGGGGCGCGCACGCTCCTGGCCAAGTTTAGGTGGCGGCGCGGCGGTGGCGGCGGCAGCTCCCCCTCTGCGGAGTCGGGCTCGTCTCTGCCGCCCGCCGCTGCCGCCGCTGCCGCTGCCGCTGCCGCCTGGCGAGGAGGATGCTCAGAGCTTTGCAGAGCCCGCCGACTCAGCCACGCCAGGGAACTCGCCGATGGGAGGCGAAAACAAAAGCGTTAATCTTCCCTGGGAGGCCCTTTATGCTCTGCCACTGACGAGCAGGAAAATCCTGACCTGTTTTCCCCTGCTCTTTGTAATTAAGACGGTCCCTTCCTGATGATAAACCAGAACGCACAGGAGGGGCTCCGTTCACAGTCAGTGAACCCCCACATTCTATATTTGGCCCAGCATTAAGTATCAGGGATGAACAGTGCACACGGGGATCACCCCACCTTCCGGATCCATCAAAGGGAGGCTTGCGGATGACCTGGTGACAATAAGGAAGCCCCCAGCCCCCAGGATTTACCACAGAGCCAGCCCTGAGCTGGGGGACACTTCACAGACGATCTCTCATTGAATCCCCGAGATACTGGAATGTTCTCTTGCTCAGCACAGTGCTTGCTCAGAGCAAGTAGCAGGGTTGGGGTCAGGTCTCCACCCTCGCCCTGGGGTGCAGGGGCTGGGGTCCTCGGTTGCTGGGAAGCGGGTCAGGCTAGGTCCAGACACCCACAGCAACAATAGTTCAGCCCACCTGAGCCTAGGACGCACCCCACTTTCAACCATCAGGTGTTTCAATGTGGCAAGATGGCACAACGTGCAAACTGATGTCTACACACTGCGAGAGGTGGCATGCTGGGGAAGGGACAGGCGCCAGGAGCCCGGGCGGCCTGGGTTCACATCTGGCTCTGCCACCTGCCTGGAGCAGCCGACGACCCAGCACACATGGGAGGTGGGGAGCCCAGGAGAGAGCAGAAGGTCTGGAATAACCTTTGCAAGAAACAAGAGACAAGTGCTTTGAACTGCTGGCAGTGGGCAGGCGGGGCCTGTCCCTAATATGTAGAGTGCCATGAGGTCCAGTAGAGTCATAGTCTCCGTCCACATATTCAGAGGACACAGGTATCAATATTACAGTCACCACACAAGACGATACGTACAAGATGCCCGCAGACTAAATGCCAACAGCCTCCTCATGTGACCCATACGCCCCAATAGAGCTGAAAACCACGAAGACCCCCACCCCTGCAAAAGCAGGCAGTGCGTGGAAAGTACTAATGCAGGCGCTGTGGTCTGCTCAACTGTCAGAAGGACCGGCATCAAGGGACGAGAGGAAGTCACAGTCAGCTTACTAAATTCCAGAATAGTCTGTTGATGGAATATGATGCAACACTGACCCACGCCGACCTACAGACCAGCCTTGAAGACCCCACTCTGTCAGAAAGTCAGGGCCACATGCTGTCTGACCCCATTCATGGGACCTGTGTGGAAGAGGGAAATCTGTGGACAGACAGACAGGAGGGAGACCCGAGGTGCTGGGGCATCAGGCTCTTGTTGAGGTGATGGAAATGCTCTGGAATGGACGTGCGACATGCATGCGTCTGCGTGGATACTGACAGCCACCAAACGGCACACGGTAAGGGCTGAACTGTGCAGTATATGAGCTATGTTCCCAATGTAGCTGTGTAACAAAAAGGCCCATCGTACAAAACAAACAAACAAACAAACAAACCATGCACACACAAAAACAGGGGAATTGACTAAATAGGAAATGTGAATGGGACAAAATCAGAATATCATGTTGTACAAACGGTTTGGTCTCAACTAGAATTACACAGAGAGAGAAAAAACCAGAAGGGAACCAGCCAAAAAGTTCAGCTACCCATGATCCCATTATCAGTGATCCACCCTCCTTGCCCGATTTGTGCTCTGCACACTCCCCACTGTCCGTGAGCATGAGCGTGGGCTCACACCCGTCCTCAGGCCCCTCCCCCCAGAGCTGGGGCCTTCCCACTGTGCGCTGACCTGGGGTGGGTGGGGGGTTCATGCTCTGGGAACCAGGGGAGGGGCTGCACTGTCGTGTGGGGTGGGTGTGACACCCACTGCCCTCTCCCTTTCCTACTCCCAGGGATGGGGGGGCCACTGAGGGCTGAGAGGGAATGTGGGTGGAGCCGAAGCCGGAGCAACTCTGTCTCTACTGCTCAGATGGACATCAAGTGTAATTTCAAGAAAAGCAGCTCAAAAAAACAAAAAAACAACAACAAAAAAAAAGCAGCTCAGCACTCAATGTACGATTCCGCTGCAGCATTGGGGAAGCCGATTATGTGCCAGGCAGTAGCTGTGGGTACAGGCAGGGCTGGGGTCCCTGGAGTTTCGAGGGGCACCCCATGTGCCCCACTGTCCCTGGCCTCCAGTGCCTGGCCTCAGCTGCAGCCCCATGCTCTTTAAAATGCCAGTCTGACCCGGGCGATCCCTGGCTCCGCAGCCTTCATCATCCCCCCACGCCCAGAGGCCCCTCTGTGACCTGCTGGGAAAGGCTCCCAAGCCCCTCGGCGGAGTCCTCTGTCCCCTGTGCCTCTTCCCCAGGGACAGGGGCAGCCCCAGCACAGAGCCAAAGAGAGGCTGAGGAATGAGTAGAGGGATGGGCTGGGTCTGACACCCAGGTGCATGGGGTGTGGTCATCCCATGGGATTTATCTTACTGAACAACTATCACAGTGAATGCTACATGTTCATTTTTCACAAAGAGACAGAGCCTTGTAACTCCCACGGCCATCAAAAGATGCACTTTCAGCACCCCAGAAAGCCCGCCTACCCCGTGACTGCTGTGTGACCGGCCCGGCCCAGTGACCACTCCTACGGGCCTCCTATGGGCACAGGGTCCTGCCGCCTTGCACACTTTCATTCCTCCAGAACTCAGACCCTCATCTAGACACAGGAGAGTTGGACCCAGGATCTCAAACAACCCTCCACCCCCAAATACACCTCTCCAGCCTCATCAGCTTGTAGAGGGCACAGGAGAGACCATGTCCAGGGAAGGCTTCCCGGAGATGGCCCTCGCTGAGCAGGCCCTGGAGGGCTAAGGAAGCTGTCCCCTGGAAGAGCTGGGAGGAACGGGGAGGCAAAAGCTCAGGGGTACGTATTCCTGCACAAACGCACATGAACATCGGACACCCCGAGGGGCACGGGAGCAGGACCTGGCTCAGAGAGGGCGCCCAGCGGCCCACTCACCTCCAGCACGTGCCCCGTGATGTACTTCTCACAGCCGTCACAGCGGATGCCGAACTTGGTGTGGTAGTCGGCCTCACAGTAGGGCAGCCCGTCCCTGCAACGAGACAGGCCATCAGGACGCGTACAGGTTCACCCGGGGACCGGGCAGCCAGGTGAGGGCTGGCAGCGGCCTCCAGAGGCTCAGCCGTGGGAGTAAGAGCCACATCTGGGAAAGTGAAGATGCTCCCACCGACGGGGCTCTTCCTTCCAGTTCATTCCACCCCCCATTCAGTAATGTGGGCAGGAAATGGCCTATTGACTTACTAAAGGGGTCTGGGGTGTCCTACAAAATCATGAGCCACAAAGTGTGTGTGACAAAGGTGCCCATGCCAGGACCAGGTCTGTGGATGACGCAATGTCACGTGGCACATGTGGGGTTGGGACAGAGCCTCTCTGTCCCTGGGTGTGGCGGCAGAGGCATCTGGCCTCGTGGGAGGGGACACGAGGGCTGCAGGTGACCTATCCACTGTGCATGCATATTTACAGCGTGCCCACACCACGCCGGGCATCGTTCGTGGTGTGGGGAAGCAGTGACGAGTGACACGTGGCTTTGGGTGCCGCTCCCAGGTATCTGGGCAGCCTTGGGCGAGTCAATGCTGAGCCTCCCCTGAATGCACTGAGAGGGGAATAGCTGGTTCTTGGGGCTGCTGATGGGAAGATAGCGCACGGGGCAGGAGCTGGTTTGAAAGTGACTGTAATTATTATTATGGGGTCAACACAACACAGGAGGAGGCAGCGTGGCAGCAGAGGGAGGGCCCAGAGGTGGTGCCAGGGTTCCTGGGTTGGTGGCCACGCTCCGTGCAGGGAGGTGCTGGTGGGCAGCAGTGAAATGAACAGGCTTGCACTCAAATGCCACCACTCCCCAGCTGTGTGCTCCTGGGCAAGTCGCTTAACCTTTCTGAGCCTCGGCTTCCCCAACCATAAAATGGGAGAAATTATAGTAAAGTCTAATGAAGATGTGGCCAACACCTAGCACACGGCAGGCTCTCGCCAATTGGTGGCCAAGGCCACTGCCATTGCTAACCAGGGCCGCCCCTCGGCCTGGCCCGGCCCAGTAGGATTTGGGTGTGGAGGCCACTGGCATGCAGGGGCACCTGCTGCCCGAGCGCATCTCCCTTCCCCTGCACCGCCAAGGTCTCCCTGTGGTTCCCAGTAGGGTTTTGATTATCATGTGGCTGCCAACAGAGGCTAAGAGTTCTCAACTTATGGGAGACCAGAGCTAATGCCGCCCTCTGGACCTTCTGTAGGACGGGAAGGCTTCCTGGAGGAAGTGGCCTGCAGGACGGGAAGAGGGGGTGGTTTGGAGCCCCTGGAGTCGCAGTGACCACAGGCTATTTCTCTGACCACAGCTCCGGAGAGGATGAAGCCTTTCCTTCCAGGAGAGGAAGAGGTACACTTAGCCCTTAGGACCAACTTCCAAATGTCGCTGACCTCAGGGTCCCAATTACTTCCCACAATGGTGTCTGTGCCCCAAACCCAGGAAGCAGAGATAATGTCTCTATGGCAACACCAACGCACCCTCCCTGTCAATTCTGGGACCATTCTGGAGGCTGCTGAGTGACAGGCGAGCCGTGTGGGTGAGCTACCAGCGAGCGCCCTGGGGGCTGGGCAGGTCTTACTTTACTTTAAAGTGCTCTGTCTCCCAGGGCTGCCTTCATGGGAGTCACGCCCCCCTTTCCTTCACTGTGACAGAGGAACGGCCAGTACCTCCCCCAGCCTGATCTGGCCTAGACAGAGGTCCGTCCTGGCTTGGGGACTTTCACTGAAAACATGTGGACTCCATGACTCCACACGTAGTGGTGGAGACACAAGACAGAGAGACCCCACACTCCCTTCACCCCATTTCCCCTGTGAGTGACCTCGGGCACAGCGAGGGTACGATGGTACGAGTGCAGCCAGGGGATGGGTGGGGGCACATCGGCGACCTCCTCTGGATTCCCCGGGTGTGATGTGTACTCCTGCCTGTGTGAGTGTGCGTGTGTGCATGTGCGTGCAGGTTTCATCCTGTGCCGTTCTATTGTACAGCCAGTTCCTGGGATACTTCTGCTCCCTCGGGGATCGAGAACCAGCAGGGTCTCCCACACTAGCTGCCCGGAGCCCTCAAACTTGCAGGAAGGAGCCTGCTCTGCACACTTCAGCTCACCCCCTAACCCTGTGCCACAGGGCGGCTTCCCTGACTCAAGGCCCCTGACCCCAGGGAATGAAATGCACCCCTTCCCGGCAAACCAGCCACTCCTGCTCAGGGCTAAGTCCTTCCAGAGGCTCCGTTTGCACTGCCTTCTGAGGACACGTGCCCTCCGACCCCCCACTCAAACCAGCCGTCACATCTGGGGTTGGGGACACAAGGTTGGTGGGGCGGGGGGCTGCCCGATGGTCAAGCACTGCAAAAGTTGGAGTTGGGACTGAGTCATCACATCTGTCCCCCCCACTCCTGCTGCTGGAGTCAGCTGGCATCCAATGCACATTCTGCAGGTGACCCAGGTGCCACGGGAGGGTGACCCCCATGGATGGGCAAGGGCGGGGGGCACTGTCTGTTTCAATCCGTAGAAATGGAGCTGAGGTCTCTGCAGGCCACACTAGGGAAGCAAGGCTGGTGGGAGGAGATGCCAGGCTGGGAGTCAAACATGCAGGGCCCTGAGGCCACACGGGGGACAGGACAGGAGTGGCTGCAGGGGGACGGACGGAGCAGGCTCACATGGGAGGACCCCGCCACTCACTTGCTGATGTACTCCGCATCGAGCTGCTTCCCGCACGTCTCACACTTAAAACAGCCCAAATGCCAGTGTTTGTCCAAAGCCACTAGGGACTGACCATTTTTTATTTCTGCGCCGCAGCCTCCACAACCTGGAAGAAAGCACAGGACACAGACATCGTCGTTGTGGGCGCCTGCACTGCTGGGTCTCCAGGCACAGAAGTGTGCAGCGCCAGCCTGTGGGGGGGGACAGAGGGGACTATCCGGCTGGGTGTGCTGCAGGGACCCCGTGACATGCCGGCTGCTGTGAACACGTAGGAAACAAATCACAAAGTTCATCCCTGCACACATTGAGCACCAATTGCATGCAGCCTGGGCCCAGAGCTGACAGAGGATGGGTGCCAAGCCAGGATAGCAGGGGTGTCTTCAAACAGGAGCACACTGCAGGGTGGGGGCCGCCTGGACGGGGGGCAGCAGGCCTGGGGGCCCCCACCTGTCCTCCTCTGTCCACAAGTAGACTGTGAGCCTAACTGACCCAACCGATGTGCCCACCCAAGAGAGGTCTGGGCTGCCACCCCCTGCCACTCCTTCCTCTGGGCTCTAGCCTGCCTGGATGCCTCTCCCAGGAAGCCCTCCTGGCCCACTCATCTGGATCTCCTTCTTCGACCATCTGTGCTGCATCCCAGACACAGCCTGCCAGTCCCCAACCCGAGTCCCTGCTCCCAGTCTCAGTCCAAGTCCCAGCCAGGCCCCAGGCAGTCAGCCTTGGGGAGTCCTCCCCTTGGCAAACCACCCACAGGTGACATGTGTTCTGCATTCTGTGGTCCCCACCTGGTCTGAGCCCCTGCCTGGTGTCCCCATACCTCCTCTGCTCCCCACTACAGTGTGCCCACCCCTGCTCAATGGCCCCTGGGACCCAGGCCCTCTCCTTCACACTTGGGCCTCTGGATCCTGCCTTCCAACCGTGGGCAGTCACCCCAGGGCCCCCACAGCCAGTGTCACCGGTGCCGAAGGATGACGGGGTGGAGCAGGACAGGGGAACCTCGGGTGCAGAGACCGGCAGCATGACTGGCCCAGGTGCACCTGTGTGAGTGTGTTGTGTGTGCGTGCACCAGTGCCTTTGTGTGAATGTGTATGTCTGTGGGTGATCGAGACCGTTCATGTATGTGTGTCTGTGTGTGTGTGCATCCCTGTGAATGCGTCTCTGTGTTCCTGCATGAATGTGTGTCCTTGTATGAGTGTGCCTATGTGTGTGTCTGTGTGAATATGCATCTGTGTGTGAGCATGTCCCTGTGGCTGTGAGCACGTGTGTGTGTGTGTCTGTGTGTGTTGGGGGCAGGACAGGCAAGGCCTTGGGGAGCCCCGCAGTGTCCTGAAGAGCAGAGCCAAGGAGAAGTCATCTGGCAAATCGCCCCCACAGCCAGCAGGAGCCCCTGAGCAGAGCAGCCTAACAGTCCTGGGCTCAGCCTAGGGGCAGGCAAGGGGAGCAGGGACCCTGCTACTCAAAATGAAAGAATGTGGCCCAACAGGCCTGGATACCAACCCTGGTCCCTACCACTCACGGGGTCACACTAGAGCCAAGCTCTGTACTCTTTGGGGTCCCTGTTTCCTCACTTGTGGGGTGGAGCAATGCCATTAAATGGCAAAACAGAAAGACCACACAGGCCATGCCGGCACAAGAGGGTGCCGCCCACCAGGACAGAAAGGGACGGAGCTCCAGGGGGTGCACGGCAGGGGCTTCACAGGTGCTACTCTCACCTTGGCAGATAGCAGCGTCGTGTTGTTTGAAGAATAAAAAATATTTGACGCACATGAACAGAAATCTCACAGAGGAAGACATAGACATGGCCAACACGCACATGAGGAAATGCTCCGCATCACTGTCCATCAGGGAAATACAAATCAAAACCACAATGAGATACCACCTCACACCAGTGAGAATGGGAAAATTAACAAGGCAGGAAACCACTCATGTTGGAGAGGATGCGGAGAAAAGGGAACCCTCCTGCACTGTTGGTGGGAATGTTGAAATGGTGCAGCCACTCTGGAAAACTGTGTGGAGGTTCCTCAAAGAGTTAAAAATAAACCTGCCCTACGACCCAGCAATTGCACTGTTGGGGATTTACCCCAAAGATACGGATGCAATGAAACACTAGGACACCTGCACCCCGATGTTTCTAGCAGCAATGGCCACAATAGCCAAACTGTGGAAGGAGCCTCGGTGTCCATCGAAAGATGAGTGGATAAAGAAGATGTGGTCTATGTATACAATGGAATATTCCTCAGCCATTAGAAATGACAAATACCCACCATTTGCTTCAACGTGGATGGAACTAGAGGGTATTATGCTGAGTGAAGTAAGTCAATCGGAGAAGGACAAACATTATATGGTCTCATTCATTTGGGGAATATAAAAAATAGTGAAAGGGAATAAAGGGGAAAGGAGAAAAAATGAGTGGGAAATATCAGAAAGGGAGACAGAACATGAGAGACTCCTAACTCTGGGAAACGAATTGGGGGTGGTGGAGGGGGAGGTGGGCAGGGGGCAGGGGTGACTGGGTGATGGGTACTGAGGGGGGCACTTGACAGGATGAGCCCTGGGTGTTATTCTGTATGTTGGCAAATTGAACACCAATAACAAATAAATTTATAAAAAAAATATTTGACGCCCACAAAACTGTTGGTCAAGCTCTGGCTTTCCTAAATTATCACAGAGTTCAAATTCACACGCAACTTTGAAAACACTTGAAGACCCACATTCGAGATCCAGGGCCTCAAGGCTGGAGGGCGGCCTGTTCATCTGGGGACCCCTGGGGCCCAGTGTGGGCTGGTAGCTCCGACACTTGGCAAATGCATGCATGCATGCGTGAATGAATGACAGGGACCCAGAGAGTGCCCTCTCCTCTCAAGTCCGGGAGGCATCCAGACCCCATCCAGACCCCATCCCCAGCCCACTACCTCCACTGGCCCCCCAGCAGCACAGACCATGCAACTTGCCCGTTCTGGATTCGAGCCAGCCGGCTTCGAGTGCGGGCTCACTCTGTAAGCTCCAGGTCACTGCCTCTCAACCAAGGATGGCTGTGCTCCCCGGGGGGCATTTGGCCATGTCTGGAGACACTTCTGATTGTCACAACCAGAGGGGGCACGCTCCAGGCACCTGGGGGCCGAGGCTCGGCATGCTGCTCAATATCTTCCAACGTGCGGGACGGTCCCACAGCAAAGAATCATCTGGCCCCAACTATCAACAGCGCCAGACGAGAAGCCCGGCTCGGAGCCTAGTGCTTCTCCTAAATGGACAAAGCAGGGGCATGTCACACCGCGCTGTGCCAGGGCTGGCGGGAGGCGGGGTGGACACGGTTAGACACAGGGCCCTTGGGGCCAGGCTGCCCTCACCAGCTGTGTGACTGGGCACGTCACTTCTCGTCTCTGCCCAGCACAGTGGGGATGCATTTTTCCGGGGGCGATGGTGGTCCGGGCTCCCATTCTTGTTCGGAGGCTCAGGAGAGCTAACAGCCACAGGCCCGCGGTGTGTCTGACAACTGACTATGCACCGAGGCCGATGCTGTTGTCATGACAGGAAGACCCGGTGGCCCGATGCCCCGCGGGAAGCCATCCGAAGACATCTCTCCAACAGGACCCTCTGCCTCCCGCCCGGTGCCAGGGGAGGGCCCAGAGGCTGCAGGTGAGCATGCCAGCTGCAGCTGCAGGGAGGTGTGGACCTGACACCGGCCCCAGCCCCGCACTCCCCCAGTGAGCAGAATCCCACCAACAGCAAGGCCCGAGCTCAGACGCAAGAGCAACCTGCACGGAGGACCATGGTCATGAAAACAGCAATCATCACTTTCTAAACACAACTGGAGCTACGCATAGCTATGCAGGGCTTTGTCGACGACAGTACAGAATCTTGTGTGACGAATCCTGACAACAGCAGTCGTCAGCCGAGGGAGGGGATATCCTGGAGGGAGGCAGAGGTCGCCGGGAAGGGCCACAGCTGGCCGCCCACTCACCCACACACCCTGGCTTGGCTCTGCCATCACAGCAATGGGGGTGAGCCTGGGCCGCTGCCCCAGCATGACCCTTCTAGAAAGTTCCATAGTCTCCTGTTTGCTCCCTCCTCCAGCAGACATGGCATGGGATCACCAGCTCTGCCGCTAACTTACGTGGGACATAGGACATGCGGGGCGGCCTCTTTGAGCTCTAGCTGTGAACTAGGGTGGGTCAGATGCACCCTCGCCCCTCCTCTCCCCCCAGGTCAAACCAGGCTGGGGAGCAGGGAAGGACTGAAGGACTCTGGCTCTGAGTCCAATTGAGATTGACTTTGGAAAGCATGGAGCCTACCAAGGTCTAAAGGGTGAAAATGCTAACAAGTGATGAGCGAGCCCTGTCATTTCTCTGAAAGCCCCAAACTGAGCGGAAGAGCTTGGAGCAGCAGCTGGCAGAGAGAAAGCACATTCACGTGCACCCCACACACCGGAACTCTGGGTAAACCGGGGACATCCACCCCTGACGGCAACACGAGGGCATGAGGTGCACGGCCCAATGGTGGCCAAGGTTGGGTGTTGGCTCCTGGGGGCCGTGGCACCCCACAGGGCAGGTGCACCCCACAAGGTAGCCACAGCACCCCACAGGGCAGCCACAGCACCCCACAAAGCAGATGCACCCTATAAGGCTGCCACACCACCCATAAGGCAGGTGTGCCCCACAAGTCAGCCATAGCACCCTGCAATTTAGGCACAGCACCCAACAGGGCAACTGTACCCCACAGGGTGTCTGCACCCTATAAGGCAGGTACACCCACACGGCAGTCACTGTACCCCACAAGGCATATAACCTCACAGCCTCACTGTCCCATTTCCCAGGCAGGATGGGCCAGCGAGGGGGCTGGGGCTCCAGGGCAGCCTCTCTCAGGGAGGCAGACACAGAAGCTCCAAAGGCCACAGACCAGACATCTCAGAGGGCAGGCATCCCTTTCTGCTGAGGGCTCAGGTGCGGGGCCTCCAGACCCCAGCTCCAGTGTCCCCAGCTCTAGTGTGACCCCAGGTTCTAGATGTGAAGCCCTCTATGCCCTGGTAGGGCTGAGCCCCAGTATGGGAAGCCCAGACCCAGGGTGGGTGGGGAAATGCGTGGCCAAACCCAAGACCAGGCCCCAGAGAGCTGCTCCCCACTCCGTGTCCCCGAGGTCCCACCTCCTCCTGCCCTACCCCAGACACTGCCCACACCCACTTCTGAACGCACCCCCAGTCTCAAGGCCCAGAGAAGGGACATGGCCTGGCGCCAGGCCCCTGGGAAGGCTGCCCTGGGACAGCTAGACCAGCAAGCAGCTCAGAGCTGGGGGTTCCGGGGAAGGGGAGCCTGGGGAAGGGGAGCCTGGGGAAGGAGAGCCTGGAGGAGAAGCAGACAGCTCCCAGCCCTTGGGGAGAAGACCCTCCTCCAGGCAGGGCGGGAGCTGTCGTGCAAGCCTCAGGAGGAGGGCTGAGCTCCTTCAGGGATGGAATGGCGTGGGCGTCCAGCGGCGTGAAGCACTTATCTTGTTACTAAGCAACAGGCTCCGGCCAGAGAGTGGAAGAGAGACACTGAGGGATGCTCAGGACCAGAACTCCAGCTGAACTCCTACCCCAACAGCTGCTCCTTCCCCCCTAACTGCAGAGGCAGCAGCCCCCACCTGCCCCCAAGCCCTGAAACCTGCAGGCAAATTACAGGGCCGCCCAGGTTCTTCCCAGCAGCCCTTGCTCAACAGCCATCTACGGCTCTCACTGCCTCCGGGACGCACCCGGGACTCCTTGGCCTGGCTTTGCCATAGGGTTTCCATCTCTCCCGCTTCCTTCTGTTCCTGTCTGCACACAGCAGCACCCGTCCCCACCCCACCCCCGCCCCCATCCACTGACAAGGGCCTGCCAGTTGCCCACAGCACACTCCATGTTCTCCGTTCTGTGGTCCCTTCCCTTTAATGCCCACCTACGTGACCCTGGGTTTCAAGTTTCAGAACAAAGGCCACCTCCTCCATGTGGTCACAGCGTCCCCTGCTTCGAGGTCTGAAGGCCCTAGCCCCAGCCCCAGGCGCACCACCCCCTGGCTGGACGCTGGGCACCCGGCACACGTCCATCTCCCCACCAGACTCAGGGCCTCTGCAGAAGAGGAGAGGCTTCCTGGCCGGCGGGGCTGCTCCGGGCACAGCAGGAATTAGGAAGACTCTGCAGACATCCACACAGGAACCAAGAGCTGGTGACGAATGTCTACACTTTCTAGGCACAGCAGAGGTTCTAAGCTGGACAGTCTCACCGTGGGCCGGAAGAGGGGCCACTTGCATTATCAGACCACCTAGGGGGTCTGATAGGGGAGCATTTGTTCTCTGGAAATGTACATTTGGTATTAAATTTTTTTAATATTTTATTTATTTGAGAGAGACAGAGCACCAGCAGGATTGGGGTCAGAAGGAGAAGGAGAAGCAGGCTCCTCACTAAGTGTGGAGCCCGACACGGGGCTCAATCCCAGGACCCTGAGATCATGACCTGAGCCGAAGCTAGATGCTTCACCAACTGAGCCACCCAGGCACTCCGTAAATTTGATATTTTAAAACAAATGTACACTTGGAAAGAGCAGTCTTTTAAGACTCTCAAAAAACTATCAATGAATCTGGGTTCAGGCATATTTCCTTTCTCACTCTGGCTGCCAGGGAGCTCTGGACACACTGTTCAAACTCATCTTGGGATGCCTGGGTGGCTCAGTGGTTGAGTGTCTGTCTTCGGCCCAGGGCGTGAACCCAGAGTCCCGGGATCGAGTCCCACATCGGGCTCCCTGCATGGAGCCTGCTTCTCCCTTCTCCCTCTGCCTGTGTCTCTGCCTCTTTGCGTCTCTCCTGAATAAATAAAATAAAAAAACAAACAAAAAACTCATCTCACCCCATTTTTTATTTTTACTTGTTAGAGTTTTTGCCTACTCTTTCAGATTTAATTATAATAGTATTGATTATGTATGAAGCAAATCCTCAGAAGGTCAGTGAGTCCAGACCTCAGTGGGAGAGGACTCTCCCAGCAAGCCCCAAAGCAGCAGCCTCCCCAGCTGGCACTGCGGCTAGCTTGCCTCCCCAGGGAATCAGGGCTTCACCTCCTTTCACAGAGTAAAACCACTG
Source organism: Canis lupus familiaris (assembly GCF_011100685.1). Lineage (NCBI taxonomy): Eukaryota > Metazoa > Chordata > Mammalia > Carnivora > Canidae > Canis > Canis lupus. The sequence goes on from NC_049224.1 coordinate 60,454,756, forward strand.
CCGGACCCCAAGGCCAGCTCGGAGCTTCTAGAAGGCTGCAGGTGCAAGCTCCTCTGGAGAGACTTCCAAAGCGGCAGATGAGGTGGGCGGGTGGGAAGAAGGTGCTTCACGGGGGAGAGAGACTGAACCCTGAGCGAGAGGCTGGCTCTGGAAGTCAACAGGAAGCCCTCCGCTGTCGGGAGGAGGGCGCGACCTCAGTGACCACGGCACGCGGGGTGGGCTCTGAAACTCCATGTCTCCCCGGGGAGCCTGGCTGCGGCGGGTGCTGGAGCGCTGGGCCCCCTTCCCAGTCCCTGCGTCCCACATCTGGCCCCGAGAGTCGTGGACGCAGCACCTGCCTGCCCCGCCTTGCACTCCTGCTGCCCTGCACCCTCAGTGACACCTCTGCACACATTTGTTCCCTCATGGTCTGCTTTTGCCTCCAACAAGCATCTTTTGAGCACCTGCTGCATACAAACCCTGGCCTTGCCCCTGGGGGTGGAGCAGTGAACCCAGGAGCTCCTGACCTCAGAAGCCCAGAGTTCAATGCTCTCCTAATGGTTCCCCTAAAGGGCTTCTGGAAGGTCTAGAATTATCTGTGGAGCTGAATGTGTCTGGAGGGGGCTGCAGGGGTGGAGAGGACATCCGCCCAGGCCCCGGGAGGCTTCCTGGAGGAGGCAGGCTGGAGGGCACAGCCCCCCAGAGACCTTCTGTCCCTTGCTCCCGTCCTGTGTTTGTCCACAGCTACCCTTCACTCCCACCCCTTCTGGTCTGTGTCTGTGTGGTCAGGCCCCTCCCCGGGCCCCGCGGAAGGCAGCTTCCACCCCACCCCCACCCGCCACGCCGCTCAGTGCCCACTTACTCCAGAGGCCCTGGGACAGGTACGCACTGCTGCCCGCTGTCTTGGGCAGGGAGCACTTCTGGCACATGCATTCCTTCCCATTGAAAGTCACTCGGTCCCCCGGCGGGAAAGGCAATCTGAAACAAGAGAGTGAGTGTGTGACCAGCCAGGATTGCCTCTGGCTCTTCTCCTGGGGCCCCCCCGTATACCACCGCCTCCCCGGGGGCCTCCTGGAGACAGGCGTCGCAGGCGGAGGACGCAGGACCCCCCCATCCGGGCACCGCGGTGCTCCCACCATGTGATCCCTCTGCACAGACAGGTGCATGCAGCGCCCTGGCCGGGAGCAGCGAGGGCCGGCGCCGTGCTTGGCACGCGGCAACCGACCAGGCAGCCTCAACCGCCCCCTCCTCCATTCAACCCTGCCTCCTCTGACCACCCAGGATGCTTTGTCCATATCAGTTTAACAGCAATGGCAATGGCTAGCATTTATTGAGCAACTACTATGTGCCAGGAGCCAAATATTACAATAGATACCTCACAGGCATGCTTCATTTAATAACTGTAGGGCATTTGTCCAAGCTGGAATTTGCTTCATCTTTTTTCTCTATAGGTGAGAACACTGAAGTTCAGAGAGGAGAGTTAACTTTCCAAGGACACACAGCCGAGGCATGTCAGAACCAGAGTCAAACCAAGACCTGTCAGGCTCCGAAGCCCCATGATTTACCTACCTAGTCTAGTCTTTAAGATGTTAGCAGCTTGTATAAGCACCAGACACCAAGGTACTGTACATTTTATCCCATCTTTATTTAAATTTAGCATTTTGCTCAGTATGGATTTTGCTGCACTGATTTTTAATGTTTTAAAATATCACATTATCATTTACCTTGATTGTTGATTTTTTAAAAAATTATTATTATTATTATTATTATTTTTTTTTTTTTTTTTGCGCTCACTGAAATTCTGCATCCAGAGCAAGTCCCAGACCTGGTGCAAGATAGGTCACAGCTCTGGGTTGCAGAGAGCCAGCTAGCCTTCCTGCACCAAGGACTTCCTCTCTGGTGCCTGGGAGATGGGTAAACTGGCTGCTCTCTGGCAAGTGAGGGACAGGCCACCTGCCACCAGGGGCAGGAAGACAGACTTCAGTGTCCTGCCCACGTCCATCCTGGCCACCTGCTGCCACTGAGCAATCGGCAGCCCTGGGCCACTTTCCTTCCCCAGCTCAGGCTGACCAAACAACCTGTGCTCTGGAGCAGTAGCCTGCAGAATTCTCTCAACCAGGATATGCCTTTGCCACTGCTTAAAGCCTTGAGCACCCGCTGCATACAAACCCTGGCCTTGCCCCTGAGGGTGGAGCAGTGAACCCAGGAGCTCCTGACCTCAGAAACCCAGAGTTCAATGCTCTCCTAATGGTTCCCCCAAAGGGCTTCTGGAAGGTCCAGAATTATCTGTGGAGCTGAATGTGTCTGGAGGGGGCTGCAAGGGTGGGGAGGACATCCACACAGGCCCCAGGAGGCAGAGTCTCCCAGCTGCCTTCTCAGGGCTGGGAAATCCATGGCATATCCCTTGTGCTCAAGAGGTACACCTTGCTAGAGTGAATGAGTGAGTGAACAAGAGAATGACTGAAGGCCCCCAGGGGGCCTAATTCAGCACCCCCTCCTGCCTGGCCTCCTCACGTAGCCTGCCTGGTCACACCAGCCCCAGGCCAGCCCCAGCCCTGCAGCATGTCTCCCCCCAACGGAGACTGCCATAGCCCCCCCTCACGTACGGCTGGCGTTCATTCAGCTGGTGTGTTCTGGGGCCCCCAGTGGGCCAGTCCCTTCTCTTGGAGACCAAGGACGAATAGAGACTGAGCTGGCCATCTCCGCAGGCTTGTGAGACAGCCCTGCAGACCTAGCTTCTTGGGCAGAGAGCCTTTGCAACTGATGCCTTGTGCTGTGTCACTTGTGGCCAGTGCTGTGCTCTGCTGCTCTCTTCCTAGAGTCCTACAGCTGGCCTGGTAATGTGGGGTGTTGGGATAGAGTGGGGTTCCTCACCTTGGCTGCATGTGCACTGACAGGGTCTCTGGCTATGTGACCCTGAGCAAGTTACTTACCCCATCTGAGTCCTGTTTCTCACCTGTAAAGTGGGACTGATAATACCTGTGTCATGGGATTGTTATTCATCACTCCATCACTCCATCCATCCATCCATCCATCCATTCATCCATCCATCCATCCATCCATGCATGTATCCATCCATGCATCATCCACTTATCCATCAATCCCTCTCTCCATCCATGCATCATCCATCTATTCATCCATCCATCCATCCATCCATCCTTCCATCTATCCATCCATGTATTCATCCATCCATCAGACAAACTGCATGGAAAGCTCTGGCATACTGCCTGGGACCAGGAGAGGCTGAATAAATGGTAGTTATTATTTTCTTAGTTCAACTTTATTGAAATATACTTTGACAAATGCATGCATTCATGTTTTCATCATCATAGTCATGATATGGGACATTCTGTCCACTGCAAACAGTCCCCTGTGACTGTCTATAATCACTTCCCACTAGCACCCTTGGCCGCAGGCAACCATGATGGGCACTCTGTCACTGTGGATGGGATATGTCTTTTCTGGAACTGCATACACATGGAACCACACAGTAGGTAGTCTTTGATGGCTGGTTCAGCATCCTGTCCCTTGCACTGCATACATCATTAGTTTGGCCCTTGTTACTGTGGCACAGTGGTGCTCCACTGGACAGATGAGGGACAACAAGATTCCACTCACTGTTGAAGGATATTTGGGTTCTTTCCAGTTGGGGGCTCTTACAAATAAAACTGCTAAGAACGTTTGGTGACAACTCTTTAGGTAGACATGTGCTTCCACTTCTCTTGGGTACATACCTAGGAATGGAACCACTGGGCCATATGCTAACTCTGTGTTCAACGTTACAACAAACTGACACACTGATTTCCAGATAGGTTGTACCACTTTGCATTCCCCCGGCCATACATGATCATTGCTTCAGCTTCATATCCTCACCAACACTTGTCATTACCCACCATTTTAGCTTTAGCCAGTCCAGTGGATGGGTGATGGTATTTTATCCTTTTAATCGGCCCTGTTGCATGTGCTTATGGTCATTCATGTGTATTCTTTTGTGGAGTGTCTGTTAAACTCTTCTGCCTATTTTTTAATAGGGTTCTTATTTATCTTCTCATTGCTGACTTGTAGAAGTTCTTTATATTTTTTGGATGCCAGTCCCTCAGCAGATGTACCTTATCTACCAGCTGATGGCTTGCCTCTATACTTTGCTGATGTCTTTTGACATCATTTTTCTTCCTCTAGCTTTACTGTCACGTTAGTGTGCTGGCAACAAGTTCTCTTAGCTTTTGTGTGTCTACAGAAGTTTTTATTTTGCTTTTATTTTTTTTTTGCAGGGGGGAACACATTTATTCATGTTATTTTAATCGCATACATCTTGGAGATACTGAGGGTTCAGTTCCAGAACACTGCAATAAAGCAAATATTGCAAGAAAGCAAGTCAAATGGATCTTCTGGTTTCCTCGTGCATAGAAAAGTAATGTTTACACTGTAGTCTATTAAACATGCAATAGCACTAAGTCTAAAAACTAAAGCAATAAAGCACATACCTTAATAAAAAATACTAACCATCATCTGAACTTTCAGCAAGTTGTAATCTGACCACAGATCAGACAATATAATCATAAAAAAGTTTGACATATTGCAAAAGTTACCAAAAGGTGACAGAGACCCAAAGTGAGAAAATTCTGTCAGAAAATGGCACCAACACACTTGCTCAATGCAGGGTTACCATGAACCTTCAATCTGTAAAAAGTACAGTATATGCAAAGCACAATAAAGTGAAGTGCAACAAAATGAGGTGTGCCTGTATATAATATTCATGCCATTCAATACCTATAATTCATTAGTTTCTAGTGTATTCAGACTTGTGCACATGTCCCCACAATCAATTTGAGTACTTTCTCATCAACCCAAAACAGAAACCCTTTACTCTTTAGAGGTCTTGTCTTCGTTTTTTGAAAGCCCTTTTCTTTTCTTCCTTCTTTTCTTTTTCTTTATCTTTCTTCTTTCTTTTCTTTCTTTCTCTCTCTCTCTCTCTTCTTTCTTTCTTCTTTCTCTTTCTTCTTTCTTCCTCTTTCTTTCTTTTGGCTTGGTATGGAATTGTTTGATTTTTTTCCTGTAACTCTTTAAAGATGCCATTCCACTATCTTCTATGGTGCATAGTTTCAGGTGAGAGGTCTGCAATAATTCTTCCATTCCACTGTATATGATGTGGGTCTTTTTTCTTGCTTTTTGTTAGATTTCTTATTACTACTTTTCAGAAATTTTATTATGATGGACTTAGTAGGATTCTATTGTGTTTATTCTGCTTGAGGTTCATCAAGATGCCTGGATCCGTGGGTTTATAGTTTCATCAAGTTTGGAAATTTTTCAGCCATTATTTCTTCAATTATTTGGCCTTCCCTACCTTGGGGGTCTCCCCTTCCCAATCCAAACAGATAGAAAGATCCTTGATCCACAGATAGCTGAATCTGTCTTCATGTTTTCTAGTCTTTTCCGTCTTTTCACTTTAGCCTGAAGAGTTTCTGTTGTTATGTCTTCAGGTTCACCAAGCCTTTCGTCTGCAATACCTAATCTACTGCTAATTTCTTTGAAGGGATTTTTCATCTCAGAAACTGTACTTTCCAGAAAGTCCATTTGACTTCTTTTTATACCTTCTGTGAGACTTCTATGTGCATTGACATTTTCCTTTAAACACCTAAGCACATTTTCAGTACTGTTTCAAAGCCACCATCTGTTGGTTTCACAACACACTCATTTATGGGTCTACTGCTATTGACTGGCTTGTCTTCTGGCTTTGGGTCTCCTTTCCCAGCTTTTATGACTAGTAATATTTGATTGGATGCTGGGCACTGCCTATGCTATGTTGCTGAGAGCTGGATTTCCCGTCTTCTTGTGAAGAGTGCATGACTTGTTCTGGCAGGCAGTTAGTTCATTTGCAGATCAGTGCCACCTTTTGGGGTTTATTCTTGTACTTCCTTTCAGCAGGTGTTCATAGCCTTTGCTCTAGGGCCATTTTAGTCCCATGAATAAGGCACAACTTTCTTGGCATCCCCACTGCACACCTGGCTGTAAAACAACCTGGTCACAATTTGATGTCTCCCAGCCCCGGGAACCATTCAGCTTGCACCAATCTGGCCATTCTTCATCCACTTTGTGATATGCGCCTCTGTGGTTTTGTGTTCAGTGAAAGGCTCAAAGGCTCCCCCCACGTTGCTCTCTGCACTTGCTCTGTGTGGCTTCCTCCCTTCTGGGGTACAGCCTCTGCTGCTCATATCACTGCCTCCTGACTTGGTCTTCTCTCCTTGTACTATGGCTCCAGGAACTGCCTCCAGACACAAAGCTGGGTGGTTGCAGGGTCCATGGCCTTGGTGGCCCTAGTCTTAGTCCCACACAGCTTGTGCCCCAGAGCCCCAAAACAACTGCTTCATATAGGGTGTTGCAGTTGTGTATGGAGGGTGGTACATGCAGCCCAGTTACTCCAGTGTGATGGAGCTGTCTACTATTATTTCAAAAACTGAAGATTATCCAGAGGTGATCCTTCACACTTACTATGATTATGTCCCCTTGTCTCTAAGCATCATGTATAGAAATCAAACATTCTATCATCCCCGTGGGAACTCTGAGACCCACAAATGCTGCAACAACACAGAAACTGTCATTAGAAATATTCCTTCATTGTTCCCCCCTCTCTGCAGCCCCCCTGGCCAAGCATCCACTTCTGTCCAGCACACATGCCATGTCTACAGACAACAGCTCTTGGAACAACACTCAAAAAATCCCCTTGAAACTGGGTGTGGTGAGACAGAAACAACAGAGCAGAAAATAAACTCTGGGTTCTTTTATTCTTTGTTTCTTAGAAATAGAACATCTCCCCGGAAGCAATGTGTCTAGGGTGTGGGGCGGCACTGAAGGAGGAGGATGCTCACATGGGGAAGCAGCTTCTGGCCTCCCTGCTAAGTCTCCAAAGGAGCTCACATCAAGCAGCCCCAGGGCCGTGCTGCTAGGGCAGTGTTGTGGGGCCCATAAGAGCCCCTGCACTGGACACAGAGGCTGCCCTGAGGAGGGAGAGAGCTGGGCCCCTGTAAAGGAAAGTTCCTGGAGATGAGGGTGGCACCCTTATGCTTCATGTCTCTAGGTGCTGAGCCTGGAGAGTCTGAGCTAATGCATCTACAAGCTGCTGGTGCCAGCCCTGTGCCAGGCCCACAGAGGTGCTGAAAAAGCCTGGTAGGATGAATGAATGAGTGATGGAAGGAAGGAACTAGAACAACCTGTGAAGCCTCTCTCAGCTGGACCAAGGGGCTTGTACTTTCTTATGGATGCCCTGGGGGCAGCAGGAAGGAGGGACAGACAGAGGGGAGGCAGGGACCCCAGGGGCAGGACCCCAAGCAGGCAACTTTGAGGCCTGCATGGGGCAGTGGCTGGGTAGATTCTATAAGGGGAAGGACCCTTCCTCAAATCTGGAAGATACCCATGCTTGAGGGGGAAGGGAGGAGGAAGGGAGGGAAGGAAGGACATGGGAGGAAAGGAAGGAGGAGGAAAGGGAAGGACAAGGGAGGGAAGGAGGGGAGAGGGAAAGAAGGAGGAGGGAGGAGGGAAAGAAGGAGATGGGAGGGAAGGAAAAGGGAGGAGGGAGAAGGAGGGAGGAGGGAGGGAAGAGGAAAGAGAGGGGAGGAAGGAGGGAAATGGGAGGAGGGGGAGGAGAGAGGAGGGAAGGAGGGGTGAGGGAGAGAGGGAGGAGGAAGGAAGGAGGAGGGAGGGAGAGGGGAAGGAGGAAGGAGGGAGCACCCGGAAGGAGCAGGGAGCCCGGAGGCCTGACTCACCGACACACGGCACACACGAAGCAGTCGGGGTGGTAGGTCTTGCCCAGCGCCGACACCACCTCGCCCTCGATGAACTGGTCGCAGCTGAAGCAGCGGGTCCCATACAGGCGCTGGTAGTCCAGCGTGCAGATGTACTCGCCCTGCCGCACGAAGAAGCCACCCTCGGCCAGGTCACAGCCACATGCTGGGGGAGAGCCATGGCGTTAGTGGGGGGCCCACCTGCCAGCCCCACCACACACCACTCCCACTTGACACAGGTCTCCGTGCTAATTTGGGGTGACTCGCTGAACCTGGGTGGCTAGATTCCCAGTACAGATGCCTATTTGGGCCACTCAGCCTGGTGCCCAGTGGACTTTCTTGTGGAAGCTTCCAGAAAAGTGGCATGGACCCAGAAGAATCAGGCTCCACTAAGAGGCCGGCCCGCCTCCCTCCCTGGCCAGCCCCCTGGACCTCAGCAGGGGTGAAGTGTGGATGCCAACGAGCCCCTCTGCTTCTCTGACTGGGCTGCTCCCAGCAGGGAATGCAACAGCCCGGGGAAGGTGCTCTGCTCTGGTGAGAAGATCTCGTGCAGCATGGGGAGCACAGAGGTGTCCTGTGGTTGCCCCCAGGCCCCAGAGCAACTCCCTGACCCTCTTCCCGACTCCTGCCCGTTTCCATGTCCCGATGTCTGTCTCCCACGGTGTGGGCAAGGCCCGGAGGGAGAGAGACCATGAACACTTGAACACAAACCTTTTTGTCCCCTGTCCGCTAACACACAGCTGGCCCCGGGAAACTGCACTGCAAAGCCCCAAAGATGGGGTGGGGACAAGCTGCCAGGTGGGGATAGGGGTGACTTTTCTCGGGACAGCCTGCCAGTCTGTGTCCAGGACACCCATGCCTTCACTTACACACTCCCCCTGCAGCCCAGGGGCACGTGGGAGCCAGGCATGGTTCCAGAGGGAGCCACCTATGCCTGCCCCGGCTGGCCCAGCCCCTCCCTGCCGGAGGCCAGGAGGACACCCCTGTAGTCCCTGCCCTGCCAGCCAGGTCAGTCCTGGGTCCTCGTGGGTCACAGCCCCCAAGCAGAGTCTTGAAAACTATATCCTTCCTCCTTTCCTCCCTCCCTCCCTTCCATCCTTCCTTCCCTCCTTCCTTCCTTCCCTCTTTCCTTTCTTCTTCTTCCATCATCATGTTTTTGAATCCACACTTAAAATTTTCCATCAAACATTAATTGATAGCAAAGGATATTGTTTCTGGTAAATTCTAAGTATTGGCAATTTGAAATTTAACTCACGTCATCCTTTTGAGCACATCCAGAAGTAGATGCCAAAGCAAGACCACCAACATATATGCAAAACCCACAGCCAAGTCTCAGTAAAAGCAGAAACTTCACTTAGTCCCTTTTCTGCCTAGAAAGCCTCTGTCCACTCTACTTCCCCAAAGCACGGCATGTGAACATAACGCACCCCGATGTTCATAGCAGCGACGTCCACAGTAGGCAAGCTATGGAAAGAGCCCAGATGTCCATCAACAGGTGAATGGATAAAGAAGATGTGGTGTATATACACAATGGAATATTACTCAGCCTCAGAAAGGATGAAATCTTACCACTTGCAGTGACGTGAGTGGAACTAGTGGGTATTATGCTGAGCAAAATAAGACAATCAGAAAAAGACAATTACCATATGATCTCACTCATGTGAAACTTAAAAAACAAAACACATGAACATAGAGAAAGGGAGAGAAAAATAAAACAAGATGAAATCAGAGAGGGAGACCAGCCATAAGAGACGCTTAATCACAGGAAACACACGGAGGGTCCCTGGAGGGGAGGGCGGTGGGGGGACGGGGTCACTGGGTGATGGGCATGAAGGAGGGCACGTGATGTCATGAGCACTGGGTGTGTATGCAACTGATGAATCACTAAGTTCTATCTCTGAAATTAATAAAAAATATAATGTATTTTAAGACAGGAAGCTCCACATGTTCTCTGCAACACCGACAAAAAAATCTAGAGTCAATGTGGACATTGATTTATTAGGAATTTCTCGTGGTCACAAGGCTCTAAATATTTAATCAGTTATTCTGGATTGAGTTATTTTTTTTACAAAGATTAGAAGAAAGCTATCAAAATAACACATACAATATAAATTTTGGTAAATCGTTTTAGACACACAAAGGAAAACCTTTCTGCATCAGCTCTTGATGCCACAGACAGTGGTGAGCGAGGGGAGCCCCCGGCGTCTGATCAAGGGAGCCCCGACTGCGGAACCACACCTTTGCCTGGTGCCCTGGGAGGGGAGGGGAGCCCGACAGCCTCCCGCTTGCCCCCTGCCCCAAGGTGCCTCCTCAGGCAGGTCGAGTTTCAGAAGAGCATCTGCAGAAATTTGAGGGAGTGTAAACCTTTTATGACATCCTGCAGCACGGTGCACGCCCAGCAGGCGGACCCCGCCTCGGGAAGAACAGCCTACCCAGGGCCTTGCTAGGGGTCTTTCTGTAAATGCCACCTGTGACAGACAAGACAGCCCTGGAGCGACAGGATGGCCCAAGGATATCCGCACGCTGGCATCGGGCTGTCCTAATCTTTACACGGCTATGCTGGCGTAACCTTGATATGGGAGGAAAATGTGCCCACGGATGTAGTGCCCCACTGAGACTGCGTGAGTGTCCCTCATGGTCACCCTGCTGCTGGGCGGCCTGTGGTGGCCCCATGCGCATGAGGTCACACTCAAACCCCACACCTCCACCTGCTAAAACGAAAAACTCCAAATTCATTAGGAATGTAAACAGGCCTGATCAGGACAACCATGACCTCCTATCTTGCCTGTCAAATTAGCCAACTCCAACCCCGGGAGCAGAGCGGCCGTGGGGGACCCGGAGGGTCAGTCCTGCGCCTTCACAGGGTCATTCGTGAGAAACCATCAGGAGCATGGCAGGGGTGGGCAGACGCTTTCGGAAAGACCACCTGGTGCTGAGTCTAAAGAACATGCAAACGGCTCCTACCCTTTGACCCATCGATCTCTTTCCTAGGGCCTATCCCCAGGAAATGACCGGGAGCACCCACAGAAGCTCTGCTGGTTGGTGTCGCTGCGGCAGCAGCACACACGCTGTGCTGCGTTCTCACTGGGCTTCAGAGTCGGCCAGCCTGGGCTGGGGTCCTCTGCTGCCCCCAACTCTGTGACCTCGGGCATGCTGCTCAGCCTCTCTGAACCTCCGAGTCCTTGTCTGTACAATAGGGTCAACCACGCTCATGTCTTGCATGGTTGTCTTAAGAAATCAGTGAGATGGGGCACAGGACGCCAGGTGGCTCAGTGCCAGGCTGCAGTGGACGTAAGTGTCCAACAGCAGAGGGATGGCCAGGTTCCCCGTGGGCCTCACATGGGGGGGTTGATGTTGGAGCATCCCATCGGTGACGGGAACATGGGAGCTCAATCAGTCAGGACATGTATGGACACATGACTCCAAGTTAAAGAGACTCACAGAGGACAGGATGGCGGACTGTGCACTGAATCGAACCTGAACCCGACAGGGGTCCTGAGGGATATGTCCCACTCTCTAGTACGCCTCTCTGTTCCGGGGGGCGGTGCGGAGAAAGGGGGTGGCTCACATCAGAATACGAGGAAACAGCTGGAGGCAGCTCCTGCGGCCTGATGGGAGCGAGCCAGCTCGGGGCTCATGGCCACTACCAGTAGGGCTCACCCCGACCCTGGGCCCTGGGACCCAGGCCCCTCCATCTGTACCAACAGGCCCCTGTAGCCAGAGTCCTTCCTGCCACGTGGTCTGCAGATCCTGGAGCACCCTGCGTGGGCCAGGCTGTGCAGAAACGTGCCCTGGGCAGGATAGGCCCATCTATCTGAAGCTTGCCTTTGGTTCTGAAAGCCCTCGGTCAGTTTGTCATAAACGCCCTGGGAAGGGGGGCACCTGAGTGGCTCAGTGGGGAGCATCTGCCTTCGGCTCAGGTCATGGGTCCTGGGGTCAAGCCCCGCGTCAGGCTCCCTGCTCAGCGGGGAGCCTGCTTCTCCCTCTGCCTCTGCCCTTCACCTACTTGTGCTCTCTCTCTCTCTTTCAAATAAATAAAATCTTTTTTTTTTTTAAAATGCCCCTGGAATGCCCCAAAAGGAGAGAATGCAGGCATTTTGCACCATCCGCTTGCCACCCCCAGGTGTCCAGAGTGGCTCTCTGGTGGCTATTTATAGCCCCAGATGGATGTGTCCTTGCCGTATACCGGCAAGCTGCAGGCAGAGCTGGCGGGCTTAGCTCCCCATCACAGTCCCTTCCCTCCCTGCCGGGCTCCTTCCACAACCGTGGTTCTGCTTCTCCCATGAGGAACGCCCACTTTCTGGGGGCCACGAGTGGAGTCGGGGTCGTGTGTCCAGGGCATGACGAGCAGGGTACAGACACCACACTCAAAACCACTGTTCTAAAAGCACAGGTCTGTGCTTGAAATTTGCCTCGAAAAACCAGTCTGGTTCTCTTGACCCTGTGTGTGCAGCAAATTTCAAGTTCTTTGTGAAAACGGCAACTTTAACCCTTTTTCTTGAGGACCTACTATGTGCTGGGTGTTTGACACATTTATATGCTATTTTGCAGCATGAGGATAGAGCTGCCAGATGGCAACACGTAGCCCCCGAGCCCTTCCCCACACATCCACACACAGCACTGCCACAGGGGTCTGTGGAAACAAAGGAGGACCAGAGCCCTCCTCCGTCTGTCAACCAGGGACGTTAGAGCCAAGGGCCTCACAGGACCCTCCCCGTTCTCATTCTGCTCTGGCCTGTCCCTGAGTCCACCAGGCACAAACCCTGCTTCCCTGTCTTTGTCCTAGCCGCTCCCTCTGGCTGCAAGGCTCTTCCCAAATATCCCTCGATTCTTCACTTGGGCTTTTCCTCCCTGAAGCCCACCCTGACGACCCAGCTGAAAATAGTGAGCGACTGACTCCCCCAGCCCCAGTGCCTGCCTTTCCTGAGCCCCTCTGCCTCCCTCCCTGCACGGGACCTAGCCCATGGTAAAACATATTTATCCTACCCAGTGTTTGCTGTCTGTTCCCTGCGCTGGAACATGATCTCTACAAGGACAAGGATTTCCGTTTTGTTCATGAATGCATCTCAAGCACCCTCACTGCCTGCACATAGTAGGTGCCCAAGAAATCACTATTGCATGAACCCTGAGGCTAGGAAACGTGTCTAAGACCCACATGAGTGGGGTGGGGTGGGGTGGGGAAGGCGTGGGATTTGCACCCAGACCTCCAGGCATCAAAGCATCCAACAGGAGAGCATAATCACAAATCATTTCATGGGTTTTCCCAGGTAAACTGAGGCCCATCTAACAAGTGCCAAGGTGGCAAGAACCCATCACACTGGGGCCTCTGGTGAGAAGCTGTGCTAACAGACCCTGCTTTGGTTCACTTGGCAACAGGCCCACCCAGGGGCAGACATGACTGGTCCCAGTGAGTCCCGCCAACCCTCCTTTCTGGTCCTCTGTGCCCGTGTGGTGGACCTGTGACCCTGTCCTAGCCAACGAGTCATATTCAAAGTCTTTGGGGGCCCTCGGGGAAAGGGTTCTCCTGGTCAAAGGGAGAATCGCGTGAGGACGGAGCCCTTTGTGCAGATCCCTCCCCAGTTCCTTCCTGGGTTGGATGTTACTCTGTGAGAATGTGATGCTTGGAGCTGCAGCAGCCACCCTGAGACCATAAGGAGACAGGCACTGCTGCCATGCGCAGGATGAGGGAGGCGGAGAGGGGACCGGGTGGGTAGGAAGCAGAAAAACAACCTGGGTCTTTAATAGGCTTGTTGAGCTGTTCAGGTAACCAACTCCAGGCTTCATGTTAAGCTGATAAATATCCATGGTGTTTAAGACACTAGGAGTTGGGGAATCATTTGATTCATCCGAAAGTACCCTTGATGATTCATGGGCTTTGCATTTTCATGAGAACCTGGATAAAAGACCAATCGGAGACTGTGGCATCTTCATGCTTAAACAAAACACAGCTTTCTCCAGCTAGCAGGCAGTGGCAGCTGCCCCACGTCGTTTCTCAGCAGGTGAAGCAGAGATGTCCCCGCCAAGGGCAGGGCCACGCCGCATCCGCACGGCCGTGGGCACGGCCGCCTGGCACAGAGTGAGGCTCTATACCTGGCTGTGGGTGTGGGCAGTGGCCTTGGAACGGGGCCTGCGTGCCCACAGCTCCTGCCACCAAAGCAGCCACTGGTGTGGGGGCAGCCACCAGGCACACAGGGCGAGTCCCAGGAGCGGCCAGTGCCGCCCACGGCCCGCGGTCAGGCGGAGGCTACGGCTATTCCCACGTCTGCTCAGGAGCCTAAGCTCAGAGGACAAAGTGATCTAGCCCAGGGGACACTGCAGGAGGGGAGGGGCTCCTGGGGCAGCTCCTGCCACCCACCAAACCCTGTGGGTGAAACCAGGACTCCACTCTGGAAGCTCATGCCTTTTATTGCGAACCTAAGGTCTGTGCGTACAGACAATCCTTTTAGACACGGTGGCCGCCTCCCCTGTGTCTTTTAAAATAACCTTTTAAATAGAGCATTTTAATGGATTTTGCTTTTCAGACACAGCAAATTTGTCTTTTAGACAGTAGAGAAAATTAAACTGGACAAATCCCACAGTCGTCTGGGAAGCTCTGATGAAAAGAAGAGAAGCTTCAGGTAGGGCAGGGGTGCTGACCATGGTGGTGGGGGGGCACTGACCACAGTGGGGGCAGAGCACTGACGGGGGGGCGGGGAGGGGGGTGCTGGGCACTGACCATGGTGGGGGCAGGGCACTGACGGGGTGGGGGGAGGGGTGCTGGGCACTGACCATGGTGGGGGTGGGGACACTGACCACGGGGGGAACACTGACCACGGTGGGGGCGGGGCACTGAGCAGGGCAGAGGTGCGGCATCATGGGCAAAGGCAGTGTTTACAGGATACTCCAGACTTGACATTCTCACACCCTGACCTGGGTTGGTTCTATCCTTTCCCTGAAAACAGGCACTTCCAGGCTGCGCCCTCCGAGGGGCAGGGGCAGGGTCACCCTCACACTGAGGGTCCCGGGGCACTCCCAGCCCTGTCAGGGATGGTGCCACCCAGAGGTCCCTGGGAGGTGGCTCTGGAGACACTCAGGTACTCAGGTCTTCCCTGGGTCCCTGACCCCCTCAGGGCCCCCAGGTCTCCCATTGTACTCTGCATGGCCGGGAGCTTCGGGGCCATTTCTGGGGTGCCCTCTGTCATGGCAGCGGAGTCCGGCCAGTGGCCGCAAGTTTTCTTTCTGAACAACAGGACTCAACGTGCAGTTTTCACAGAGGGCACGAGGCTGTGGCGTGGCCGCAGGCAGAGCTCCCCTGAGATGGGGGCTCCCCTGTGGCCTCGCACCTCCATGCCCAAGAGGTGCCCCTGGAAATCTCCAAGGGCCTCAACCAGGCCCCACCAGGCCTAAATCCAGCCCGGGACAGGCTCCCACACTTCCAGGCCCCCCCTGCCCCCCACAACTAACAGTTGCACGTCCCTCTCAGGGCTGCCGGTGTGGGGAGGAAGCTGCACCCCAGCCTCGTCCCCCTCCCCCTCCTGCTCGGCAGCACCTCCCCCCCGCCCCCGGTGGAACCGCAGCTGTCCACCCACACTGCACACACCTGCCCCTGCCACCTGCACGGGCTGGGCAGCCCCTCCGGCCAGCAGATTCCTCTCCTGACCCCAACTTAGAGCTCAAATACCACCTCGCCTGCGAAACCCACTCTAGAAGCTTCCACATCCGTCCTCTCCCTGCCCCCCAAAAACTTGGTTTTTACGACCAAAAGCAATCTTTTCAAATCATGCTGCATGCCGTAGCCAGTATACTTCTCTCTCCCATGACAGCAGGGACAGAGAACAGAGACTGGGGACGCTCACCTTTGCAGACGAAGCACTTGATGTGGAAGTACTTGTTCTGGACCCTCAGCACCTCCCCCTTGCACACATTCCCGCAGGTGTTGCACAGGATGGCGGTGCTGGGCGGCTTCTCCAGGGGGCTGTGAGCGGCCTGGGGTTCCGACACTGTCGGGGAACAAGGAGCCGTGTTAGAGGTGTGACACTCCGGGCACAGGGCATTAAACTGGCGGCCGCTGAGGCCTTGGGGACCCCACCCCAGCTCCAGCCCCACGGCGGCGTGTCAGGGGACAGATGCTGACTGGCGGACAGTCTTTCCTGGGGGACCGGAAGGAACTGGATAATGTGAGGCCATCGGGTCAACCCCAGGGAGGGGCTCCTCTGCATGGCAGTCCTTCCCCACAGGCCACCTGTCCCCCTCCAGGTGGGCTCGCCTGCCGTGGCGGGGAGATCATGGCCCCCTCCCAAAGGGCAGCCTATTCTCCTGCTGCCTTGGCCCGGCAGGACGTCGGCCAGCAGGGCCCCAAAAGCACAGGCCCCCACCGGGAGCCCGGCAGCCCTTCTGCCGCCAGGAGACCGGAGTCCTCTCTTCTGAGAGTATGATCACCACGGTCCCCCTTTGAGCTTGCTTCCAATTCCCTCCGCGTCATGGGGACATGGACCTGAATATCGCTGCTGCCCTCTGTAAAGCCAGCCTCGGCCTGGGGTGTTTATGGAGCTGCAGGAAACCCACTGAGGGTTGAAGGGCCCGGCCGTGGGGTTCTTGGGGTCTGGGGGGGACCATATGCTCCTCATCCTCGTCCTCCGAAAGCACCTACGGAGACCAGCGTGTAGGATGCTGGGTCCAAGCGGATCGGCCCCTGGAGGAGCTCTAGCCCGGCGGTGGAGACAGCCCAAGTGACAGAGCTGGGGCTGCGGGAGGCCCCAGGGCTGGGGACCAGCAGAGTCGCTTGAAGCACACGGAGGAGCTTGCTGGCTGGTGGAGTTGGAGGCAGGTGTGGAGGCCTGCTGGGCAGAGAGTGTGGCCCACGCAGGGACCTGAGCAGGCTGGATCCTTCCCACTCAGGACCGACCCAAGAAAGACAAACCCGGACACCCCCTTCCAGCTTCCCGAGGCCCCCAGGCCCCATCAGGCTCCCCTGAGCCCCCCCTCCCTTGGGAAGCTCCCCCACTGCTCCTCCTGCCTCTAGGTCTTTGCCAAGTGAGGGTGGCTGACCCCTGGGTACAGCCAGCACTGAGCGGACCACTTTGGGATAGGGGGCCTGTCTTTGCTTATTTCCACATCTTCTAATGCCACTCTCCTTTTTTGGTCTGAGGTCCTGCTTGAGGCTGAGACAAGGACGGGGTGCAGGTAGTATATCTGGGGCCAGCAGATGGCAGGAAGGCATGAGGGGACCTGTGGGCACCTGAGGCAGGAAGTCTGCAGGTGCAAGTGAGCCGCCCACCTGGTGGCAGCTGAAACCCCAGGTGGGCCCTGGGGGTGTGGGGTGGTCAAGGAAGCACTTGCCATGCTTTATTGGAGGGCTAAGTTATTTGTACACACACACCCATTTACACAATCATCTAAACACTAGCTTTGAGCAAGTGCCAGACCTCAAGTCCTCCTCATCCCTGTCGTAAACATCTGGAGGTCACTCCAGACAGAGAAGGACATTTCTCCACCCACTGTCCCACCTGTCCCCCATCCGCAGAACCCCAAGGCCCAGCAGCCCCCAGTGTGCCAAAGCAGGGTTGCTCTGTGCTACGGTCCCTGTCGAGGTGCGGAGTCTGAGAGTGGGCTGCGCAGGGGCACTGGGCCCTGCTGGGGACAGCAAGCTGTCCGAGGAGGAGGCTATGAACACCCCAAGGGTAGCAGGGTGCCAGCTGTCTGGGGAACGAGAAGCAGGTGCAGGAAAGGAAGTGAGCAGCATGAAAAGTATTTCAGCATCGCCCCGGGCACCCCAGACCCAGAGTGGATGCCTGCCTCTCATTTCCAGAGGAGTCAGAACCAAACAGCTGACTGGGGGGTGCAGAGCCAGGTGCGGGTCCCTGGGAGCTCCGTCTGCCCTCCTGCAGCCACGGTGACATTCCCTGCTCTAGTTTAAATGCCAACAGTCCGTTTGCCCTTCACTTCTTTTTCCTGCAGAAAAAGTGCAGAAATTGCCTTTTTACTTAAAAAAACTGGTGGAAGAAGGCAGGAAGCAGGATTCCCTGGGCTTGAATTTAAGACTCCCCTTGAGGAATGAACCACTGGAATCCAGGTTTGAAACCTGTGAACAGCCCGTGGCCTGGTGGGCTCCGGAGTCACCCTGCCCACCTCCAAGGCTCAGTGGAGATTGGGGAGTGGGTGGCTGGGTGGGGGACTCAGATCCCGGACATTGTTATCTTCTCATCTGTCAGGCAGACAAAGAACAATAGCCTATCATCTGTCCACGAGCAGACAAGCAAGTTTTTATACTACTGGAATCCGGCGCAAGTCCAATGTGAGGGAAGGTCAAACCGGCCACCCTGGGGGTCACTGTGAGCCCTGGGGGAGCACAGGCCGCAGGGGCAGATGGCCTGGGTGCAGCCCCAGCTTCACCTGCGGGTGCTGTGATCTGGAACGCCCAGCCTTCCATGCATCTGTCCATCCACCCGTCCGCCCTCTGCTCCTATCACCTGCCCCGGGGAAGGGAGCGTTTGCTAGGATGACGGGCTCAATACACAATAGCTATTGTCATTTGCAAAAACACACAGCCTGACACTGCCAGTTTCCTGGCTACTGGAGATCTATCTGGTCTGGGGAGGGGGAAGCTACTTTAAGACGCGTTTCCTGGGTAGGGGGGGACCCAACTCTGCCCACCTGGAGCATCCTCTAAAGCCTCCTGGGGCGACTGGGCTGGAGAGCGGTGGTGCTGCCCTCTGGTGGTGGGAAGCAGGCGCCGCGCCGTGGGGACGGGCGTGGGCCTTTGCGCAGGTGCCCCCTGGCCCTGGGACCCCATCTGTGACTCCTGCGTATTTGTGGCCGGAGCCATCCAGCCTCCTGAGGCAGACTCATTCCTCCTCAAGAGGCTGTTGTCCCTGCTGCCGAGGGAGCTGAGGCCCGCAGAGAAACCCAGGCTTTCTGAGGGCAGCCCCAGGACAGGGATGGGCAGGGCTGGCCAGCCCTGGTGTCTGGTGTCTACATCTTATGCAAAAAAAAAAAAAAAAGAGAGAGAATTATCTAGAAACCAGATATCAAGCCACAAAAAGACACTGAGGACACCCAGATACATATTACCAAGGGAAACAAGCCAGTCCGAAGAGGCTGCGTGCTTTGTGAGTCCATCTACAGGACATTCTGCAGAAGGCAGAGCCATGGAAACCCTAAAACGATCAGCGGTTGCCAGGGCTCGGCGGGGTGGGGGGTGGGGGTAGGCATGAGCAGGTGGGGAACAGAGAGGACGCTGGGTGGGACGCTATGACGTGGCTGCGTCCTCACACGCGTGTGGGAACCCACAGCAGGTACAACCCCCGGAGGGAAGCCTGATAATATTAAGAACAATGTATCAGAACTGGTTCATCATCTGCAAACGCAAGTTCGGGGAGCGGCGTATATGGGAAGTCTACTTACCGCTCTGGTTTGCTGTGGCCCGAAAACCACCCTAAGAAATAAAGTCTGGGACAACTTTTAAAAGAAAAGAGGAGCAGAGAGGGAGAGCTCTCACACCCTGAGGCCCAACCCGCAAACGCGACAGGCTCATTTCGCGACAACTGCAAGGTGGGCTCCGACCTTTGGTGTCACAAGTCCCCAACCGTAGTTATCACGGAAAACGGAAATGCAAGGGGTTACGAATCAATCACACGGGGCTGTGCCTATCTGATCCTCCTGTGATGGTGAAATCCCAGCCCTGGGGAGCCTTGCCAGGAACAGGAATTATTCCTGGGATCACCAATACTCGGTCGGCAGGGGCGGGGACGTGGCCTGCCCGCTCTGACCGATGGCCGGCCTCGCAGTCCCCGTGACGCCCTGCGGTCCCTCCAGGCTGCAACCCTGTCCTCTCTCCAGGAGAGAGAGCGCGTGCTGCTGGAACCGGGACGGGAGCCAGCGGGGCCGGATGTGGGCCCGCGTCCATGGCCGGGGGCAGCTGTGTGACCTTGCAGAGCTGACCAAACCCCAAAGAGCCTCAGGTTTCACATCTATAAGCCGCAGCTTGGTCTCATGAGGCATTTTTGGAGTCTATTAAAGTAGAGAAAGTGCCTAGTGCGATGCTTGCCAGATGTCGGTGGACCTCAGCTGCAGGCCTGGTGGTCCCCAGGGCCCCAGATATCAGGGGCTGCCCAGCAATGGGGGTGGGGATGGGGAGGAGGCCATCAAGGAGACCAGGAGCTCCTGGGGGGCCCGGGCCTTTGGTTACACGCCCACCTCACAGGTAGATCATCCTAGATTTGTCTCCACGCTTCTTCGGCCACCTTGTGACGTGGCAGGGTAAGGACGGGAAGGGGGATGGCCATACTGACCCCAGCTACGTCCTTCCCTGGCCCTGTCACCCTGGGCGGGTCACATGCCCTCTGGAGCCTGTTTCCTCCTCTATGAATTAGAGACAAGTATTCCCAAATGTGGGACCTTCGTGCAGATCAGAGCAGACGACACATGTGTAGCCGGTGACCCAGCTGAGCGCCAACCATGTGGGGGGCACATGAGGCAGTGACGGTGATGGTGGCCATGGATGGTGCCACTGGCAACCTCCAGCAGGTGGGGCTCCTAACATCGGCCTTTGCACCCAGTGCCTCGCCCATCAGTGCCCAGTGCTGACTCGGTGCACGGGGCCAACCCAGACTGGCACCAGGCCTCACTAGCTCTTTGCTTGGGGAGCAGAGACAGTGGCTGAACCCCACAAATGCCACCGCAAATGTCGGTGCCAAGTTCAGTTCTGTCGCCTGTGTGGTTGGCGGGCAGGTGTCCAGGGCACCCGGCAAGTGGGCTCCTTGGCTTCTTTACCCTGATGAGTCAGGAACTCTGGCCTCTTCACCCACCAAGCCTTCCCATTCTCTTCACTCTGTGCGCTCAGGCCCAACTGGGGCCACATCCCACGCTATTCAAGGAAATTCACCAACCTGACATCACTCTAGATGCCACAACCAAATGTCCCACGTTGTTTCTGTCACCAAACCTGGAGGCCAGCGGTGATGCCCTTGGGACATGAGCCCTGTGCGGCCTTCCTGCTCCCGTGCGATCCTCACCTGCATAGACGCTGCTGCAGCCAGGCCTCCCCCGGCCTCCTCTGCCCTGCCCTGAGCCTTCCCGGTGCCCTGAGCCACTGGAGACCACCTCGCGTCAAAGCACTTCATTGTGAAGTCAGAACTGCAAGGTGCTCGGCCAAAGTGCGCTCAGCCCCAAGAACTGGAACAACAAAGCTGCTCTTACTGTTTGCTGATTCGGTCATTCAATTCACCAGCACATGCCTGACAATCTGCTAGGTGCCCAGGTTCCAGAGGAACAAATAGGCCCAGCCTTGGCCCCTAACCAGCAGGAATGGTCTGTCACCCCCACTTTACAGATGACGAGCCTCAGACTTACAGACAGGAGGGGGCTAGGGGAGGGACTCTGCTGGGCCGCAGCCCAGGTGTGCGTGATGCCCGCCCATCCCTGTAGCCACCTGCTGTTGTGGATGCCCCGGTCAGGTGCGCACTCGTTCAGCTAACAGGAGAGCGGAGGAGCCTGTGGGTGTCAGGGACCCGGGGGCACAAACTGGCCAGCCCACCCGGTGGCAGGTGGCAGGAGAGGGGACACGCCAGGTTGGGGGAGAGGAAGCAAGATGCCTCTCTGGTGCCAGCAACGCATCTCTCACTTCCCAGACAACAAGGCACACGTCACTTGTTTCCGTCTGTTTCTTCTGCTCTTTCTCGGTGGCTCATGGTCTGTCGCTCCTCCAAGGGCCCAGTGGTGCTGGACCTCAAGCTGCTGGGCCTGTTGTAGCCAAAGACCCGCTCTCCCCGGTCACCCTGTGGTCCAGGCTTTCTCTGGAAGGCTTGGTACAAATGTGGGCGCCCTGTGTGCTCGGGTTCTGACTCGTGCCCACATCCCGCCCACCGTGATGGCTTTGCTGCGCTCTCCACCCTGCTGTCACATCATGCAAACCACTGGCTAGGACTCCAGATTGCACGACTCTGCTCTAATACGGAATAGGCCACATAAACCGTGCATGCACACCCAACCCTGGGACTCCGATACACCCAGCGTGGGTGCCAGGCACACAGTTCTCGTCTTCCCCCAGGCCTTCACTTCTAGTCATGACAAAGACCAGAGAGACTCAGCAGGGAGATGAACCTGTGTGCAATCAAGGAGGACTTCTGGGAGGAGGTGACATGAGGAGGGCAGGTGCCTTCTGGGCCTTCAGCAAGTACATGTCACCATGCTCATCTCCACCACAGTCCTGATCACGCTGGCTGGCCCTTGTCCATCGGTCTGTGCGCCTGCTTCCCTTGGCCTGGAAGCCTCCCGGGGCCAGGGGCCAGGTCTGTGAAGTGTGGCTCCCGAGGGCCGGGTTTGGAGGAGACGGCTCTCCACACCACGTGGCCGTAAGCATCCTGTGGCTCACACACCCTCCAGCACGAGGGCTGGTCTTCTCCGTATGGACATAAGCCCCCCGACCCCATGGCTTGGAGGGTCTTCGCAGGCTGTGTCTCAGGTTGGGAGCAGCTCCTGCTCTCTCCCGTGGCCTCCTCCCCAGGGCTGGGTGTTGGAAAATCACACCAAACCACACGAGAGCACTCCCTGCCTTAACCTACTTACGGGCCGACTGCTAATTATAATCATGAACCAGCAGCGGCTCTCTGGAGCTGCCGTTCTCTCCACGGCCGTCGGCAGCCTGGGCCCGGCAAGCGGGCTCCCCACACGGCCAGAGAGGCGACCCTGTGTGACTCTCCAAGTATGTCAGTCATCCGGGACCTCCGTCCAGGGACAAGCCCGGGGCTGGCACAGGGCCCGAGCAGAGCCATCCTCTGCACACCCCCCGCCGCCCAAGGAGCTAGCTAGCACTCCAGGGCACAGAGAGGGGAGACAGAAGCCCTCCCACGGAAGCTCGGTGCACCAGCCGAGCCTGAACTCCCCACACCACCCCCACGCCCGCTTCAGTTTCCCAAAGATGTAGTCTCCAGCTTCTCCCACAGAGCTGAGTGCACTCATCGGAGCCCTTGACCTGCCCCAGGGCCAGACTGCAGTCAGCTGTCCACCCTCCGCTCTGCTCCGCCCGAGTTCTAAGCAGCGAGTTCTGCAAACGCAGATGGAACCGAGTAGGTGCACATGCTTCATACCCCCAAATGGGCCACCTCCCCATGTGCACCTCGCAGCTTCTCTATCAGCCCTGGACCATGATGTCCTGGGGGCGGACCCACCAGTGGTCCTCTGTGCCTACTTAGGGCCGGCCCAGGGCACAGCAGTGAAGTCCACTGGGTGATGAGCCCACCCTTCCCTCCTGGTCACCCCACTGCATTGAATGTCTATCTGACGACCTCTCCTCTGACGCGGTGTGGGCTCCATGCCCGCCAGGCTCACCCTTGGAGGCCAGCACCCAGCCCAGTGCCTGGCACCTGGCAGGTGCTCAAAAAATGGGACAAATGAACATACTGCACAGTGAATTACAACATTCTGGACATGTGGCCGTCTCCCCCTGCCCACGGCCTGCCTCAGCATCTGGTGACGTGATCTCTACTCCTTCCGGAGGTCTTGGCACACTCATCCCTCTGAGCTCCTCCGTGGGCTTCTGAGCAGCGCCTGGAGGCAGACACCCATCTCACAAGCTCCTCTCCTCTCTGGCTTTAACCCGTCTTTCACTAAGTGTCGGGGTCTGAGACCTGGGACTCTCTGGGCCAACGATGTGACAGGAGTGTCACCATGTGACTTCCAAGCTAGATCATAATGCCACAAACATCTGCCTTGCTTTTAAGGAGGCTCATTCTTGGAGCCCGGTGGCCACACACTGAAGAAGCCCAACCACACCAAGTACCAAGCGACGGCATGCAGGGGGCACGTGCAGCCATTTGGCTGACTGCCAGCACTGGCCACCAGCCACGTGAGCCATGACACCTGCAGAGGTTCCTGTCGTCCCCGGTTCTCAGGTCACCCCTAGCCTGTAAGTGTTCCCAGATCAAACCAGAGACATTGTGGACAGGACAGGAACATCCCTGCCGTGCCAAACTCCCTCACGGCCACATACAGGGCTGTGGGGTCAGTGGGCAGCCCCACGGAGCCCGGCATGACCCTCAGACTTGACAGAGAGGCAGGGAAAGGAAAACCGGCCCAGCTGGCGTGTCTCCCTTCCTCCAGAGCGTGCAATCGGTCAAAAGGAAGGTCCACAGAAAGATCCCATCTCTGATGGCTGAACTGTGTCCCCCAGATTCACAGGTTGACCCCTGATCCCCAGCACTTCAGACCATGACCTGATTTGGAGACAGGGTCTTCCAGAGGTGGTGGGGCTAAAGTGAGGTCGTCATGAGTGTCCTGATACGCAGGGGACATTAGGACATGAGACAGACGCACATAGGAGGACCACATGCAGATTCAGGGAGAGGCTGACCGTTTGCAAGCCAAGGACAGAAGGAGCCTGCCATGGCGACCCCCTGATCTCAGGTGTCTGGCCACCAGGATGTGAGCAGAGGTCTGAGGGTTAAGCCCCGGTCTGAGGGACTTGGTTACAGCCACTCCAGCAGACAAATCCATCACCCCAGCAGGTGGAAAGATCTGGAAGCCAGGGCTGGGATGTGCTGGCATCCTTCCTCCAGGCCTGTTTTCCATCTGCAGGGGAGACAATGATGTGACCCCACACCGGGCCTTCTGAGGATGGTGACGGGGCAGGGCTGGCACATGGGGCAGTGGTGGGGGGGAGGACTTGCCATGAAGGAGGTGGGGGGGGCCCTTCCGGAGGCAATGCTGGGAGCAAGGCGGCGATGAGCAGCCCCGGAAGCTCAGGTTGGCCACACAGGCTCAGCAGGCTCCAGCTCCAGCTCTTGGCAAGTCCCAGGACACCTCATGCTTCAGCAGCTGGTCCGGGAGGCCTGTCCACCCACGTCCCCAAGGGTGTTACTTAATGGTCGGAAGAGCGGCTCTTCCTGACCGGAGAGGCATCTGAGGATCTCATGGGTGGCATTCCGGAAGGCCAGGACATAGCGGGCATCTGGGGAATATGCCCAGGGGAATACGGCCAATGGCAGGGAGGGGTGGGGCCCCACGCAGGTCACAGAGTCTGGCTGGGCCAGTAGCAGGATTGGGGTCTCCAGGCCCCCAGAGAGGTACCTGTCCCTCTCGTCACACTGCCACAGGCCAGAGCAGCCACCATGGGACCAGTAAGTGACCTTGTCTGGTCTGAATGTACACCAGGGCCCACTACACTGCAGATGCTCAATAACTGTTCCTTAAATCCAATGGGAACGGGACACGCATCTGATGACTCAAAGCACCGCGTGGTGCAATAATGTGTGTGACATTGTCTTTCAGTTCCCACGCCCAGGCTAAGTGCCAGGCACTGCACTCGGCTGTTTCCATTAACGATCGGGTCACCGAGCAGGGAATGGGCAAGGAGCGAGGCTGGGGCTCGAACCCAGGCTGCCGCAGCTTAAGCCCCAGCTGTGGGTGTCCAGAGGGGGTCTGTGAGGGCCGAGTTCATCCGTCAGGCCCTCACTCAGCAGGCTGGCTACCATGAGACCCGGCCAGCGTGGGGCCGCAGGCCAGGGGGCCTGCCAGTACTACCCCAGTGCACACTGGCCAGTCAGGACCACCAGCAGCACCCCCTTGCCCAGGCCTCTAAAGACAGGGCTGAGGCTCAGAGATGCTCAGCAGCTTGGTGAGATCACACCGGTGGGGAGCGACTGGTTTGTCTCTTCAGACCTTCCCCCATGCACAATCTGTCCCCTCGACACTTTCCTCTTACTTGCTGGTCCTTGGAAGGCTGGTGGCAGGGGAAGCATGTCCTGAGTGTCTAATTAAAACTGGGCATCCACAGTGTTGGTGCAGGGCCCAGGGAAAGCCGAGACGTGCAGGACATTAGTTCAACACGCACACCACACTCCCACACCTTCTGCCAACCTTAGGCCTCCTGGGTGCACACACCAATGCCCTCAGATCCCATCTGGCCTCTGAATTCAGGCGCACGGGGGGCCGCTTGCGCCCGGTCACACAGTCTGCGTGTGGTGACGGGCCCCTGCCCCGCCTGGACAGGCCCAGAGGTGTGGCCCTCTGATGTCACTCTGATGTCCCACTGCGTGGGAGCCCAGCCCGGAGCCACCACCCGCCTCCCCAGATAACAGTTCTTGGGTTTTAGCCACAAAAATAGCTGCTTTTTGGTGACAGAAATAATACTACTCATTGCCACAAACCCAAACAGCACAGAGAACTCAAAAAAGAATTAAAATCCCCTGCTGAACTTCCACCCTGAGATGAGCCGCTGTTGAGCTCGGCGGCCACTCCAGCCGGCACCTGTGTGCTACGAACAAAATGCGATAGGTATGCACTCAACACGCAGACACACACCTAGGACATGCAACAGGATAGGATCCACGAGATGACATAATGTAAGAACATCATCTCTCCAGGGGCAGAGCCGATCAATGCCTTGCCCTCGTGTCCCGGACGGGCGCTCTCCAAACCATAGCCTAAGCTACTGCGCAGACCTGCCCCGCTCAGCAGAAGGGGCTCAGTGCACACTCGGAAAAGTCGTAATGAGACATAATTCATATACCGTACCATTCACCTATTTAAAATGCACAATTTCACGATTTTTAGCGTAAAGTTGACCCCTAAACAACTCGGGATTTAGAGGCATCAATCACCCCCAATGCAGCTGAAAATCCAAGTATAACTGGGACTCCCCAAAACCTCAGTGACAACTAGCCTCCCGATGACCAGGGCCTTACTGATGACGGAAACGGTCAATTAGCATGTATTCTGTATGTTAAATGGATGATATCCTATTTCTCCCAACAAAGCCAGCCAGAGAAAAAAAAGTGCCATTGAGAAAATCATAAGGAAGGGGCGCCTGGGTGGCTCAGCGGTTGAGCGTCTGCCTTCGGCCCAGGTGTGATCCTGGAGTCCCCCCATCGAGTCCCACGTCGGGTCCCTGCATGGAGCCTGCTTCTCCCTCTGCCTGTGTCTGTGCTTCTCTCTGTGTCTCTCATGAATAAATAAATAAAACCTTAAAAAAAGAGAAAATCATAAGGAAGAGAAAACACATTTATCGTACTGTATGTACATTTGCTAGAAATATCCATGTTATCAGTGGATAACAGCTGATAACATGGATATCAGCTCAAACCTGCGTTAAGAGCCATCTGTACTCGCAGAGGGGTGTGTCGACCACAATCAATTTTAGAACATTTTCATCATCCCCAGAAGAAACTCCTTGCTCCCCGTCCCCCTCCTCTAGTCCCTGGCAACGATAATTTACTTTCTACTCTACAGACCTGCTCGTGCTGGACGTTTCATACATACGGAATCCCACAGTGGGCGGTCTTGTGTGTCTGGCTTTGGAGGAACGCAGAGCACTTCCATGCTTCATCCACGCCGTAGCGTGACCCCAGGCTTTGTCCTGTTCGGGTCCACTAATGTTCTATCACGTGGACACGCCCCATGTTCCGACCGTCAGGTGAAGGGCCCCGGGGTTGTTTCCACCCGCTGGCTATTACGGATGAGCTGCTATGACCATTCAGGCGCAGCCCCTTCTGTGTGGACCCAGGGGCTCATGCCTCTCGGGCACCTCCCCAGGGGTGACCTGGGAATTGGCCATTTATCTGGTGACTCTGAGGTTAAGCCTTGGAGGACCTGCCAGACCTCTTCCTAAGTGGCTGAGCCATGGGTCCTTCCCGCCAGCCGAGGCGGGTGAGGGTCCAGAGACTCCATCTCCGCGTCTTCTGACCTCAGCCTGGAGCAGCTGCGAGGTGGCCGCCCACGGCGGTCCTGATTCCCACGCGCGATGACCGGTAATGTTGAACACTCTCCGGGTGCTCGTCTGTTCTTGCGCAACAGCTTTGGAGAATCGTCTGTTCAGACCCTTGGTCCACGTACTGCGGTCATCCTCCGGATAGCTACAGAACGTCCTACACACGCGTCCCTCATCACACACGCGACCGGCAAACGCCATCTCCCACGCTGCCTGCTGCTTTTGTCTGTTTCGTGACGAGCTTTGCCGCATAAGAATGTTTAATTTTGATGACATCCAATTTATTTGTGTTTCCTTTCACTGTTGGTGTCCTTGGAGTCATGTCTAAGAAAGCACTCCTCAACCTGAGGGCACGGAGCTTTATTCCGACGGCTTCCTCTAAGAGTTCCATGAAGCGTTGCTTTTGCTTTTACTATAATTTTACAGAAGCGGAATCACACTTCCTTTACTGCCATTTCTTCATCTGTGAATCGAGAATAGTGGTGCTTATTGCACCAGGTTTGTGCCACTTTTCACGGCTGCTGTTCGCCTTTTGCCATCAGCGTCCCCGCCCACCGTCCGGCGAGAAGGACATGTCGTGCCCACTGCCTCCCACAGGGACGCTCCACTGCAAACATGGACACCACGCTCCCGTGTTGCAGCTCTCGGGATCTGCTGGTCATATCGGAACAATCCTGCACACCCAGCAGGCTGGAGGGACGTGACCTGCCCCCCAGCCAGCAGATGCTCCAAGGCTGGGGAGTAGAGCCCCAAAAGGGACTGCATCTGGCCAGCTGGGGTGGGGGTGTAGTCACACCTTTGGGGAAACAGTATCAAGTGTCTGCTATGCCCACTCATGACACCCTGGGAAGAGGAGCCTCAATCAACCCCGGGTTACAGATAGGGTCCCTGAGGCTAGCAGGAGCAGTGAGGGGCCCCCACCCAGGGCGCAGTGAGGCCAGGCCGCAGGGACTGGCAGCTCGATGGTTGGCCTCCAGGCCATACTGCCACAGCCCGGAGCTGCCCCTTCAGTGTGAGGCGCTGATGGGGGGTAGGGATGAGGGGGTCCTGGTCCCCACTCTGGGGAGGGGTCTGTCCCAGCTGCCCAGAGATGAGGCGCCCACAGAGCACCGAGCCTCGTGCCAGGATGGAGGCCCTGTGAGGTGAGGAGCCTGCAGGAGGCCCCCCTGAACACCCCAGCTCTCAGAGGCTTGCCCGAGCACCCTGGCCTCCCTCTGCTCCTGGGGTGCAGGCTCCCTCCTGAACTCACTCCCTTTCCTCAGTTGTCTTCCCGAGCTTCCCCCCACCCAGCTGCCCCTCCCATCACCCTCCCTGGCCGCCCCCTTGCCAGGTCTTGAGTTTGAGCGGATTAGGAGATAACTATGTATCATCTAAGCAGGTGATGGGCCCGATTCTTCATCAGCCCCACAGAAATGAGGTTTTATGATAATCCCTTAAAGCAGGTCTCCCAGCCCAGGCTCAACTGACATTCTGGTTTGGACAAGTCCTTACAGCGGGGACAGTCCTGTTCTGGCCGTCCCTGGCCTCCACCCCAGGGGTGTCAGGAGTGCCCTTCCCCCAGGTGCCACAAACAAAACTGCCTCCAGACATTCCCAAATATCCCCTGGGGAGCAAAATCAGCCCTGGCTGGCTGCAGCACCTTACAGGAGGAAAGAAGGAAGGGGAGGCGGGAGCAGAGGGGCCATGGGCCCAGTAACTCTGGCCCAGGCTGTAGGGTCCCAGGGCCCCAGAGCCCACCTCTGTGTGATGTCAAACCAGAGTCTCCCTTCTCCCGAGTCTTAGCTCGTTCATCTGTAAAATGGGTCATTCCACAGGGCTGTCATCAGGACGCCATGAGACAAGCCCCCAGAAGCCTGGCAAACAGGTGGCGCTCACAAGTGCCGGCCCTCACCACATTCATAAACAGCAGAGCTCAACCAGACACCTCCCTTCGTGTCAGACCCCCAAAGCTTATTTGTGGGACCCAAGGCTGCTGGTTAGGAAAGCCAGCTGTCCCCTCCAGCCAGATGGTCTCAGCCTTCAGGGCAGTTTCCAGCTTTACCTGTCTCTCCTCCAGGCATCCCCATGGAGCATGGCCTCCTCACCAAGGACCGGCACCCACGGAGGCTGCGGGCGGCGGCTGAGCTGCAGGAGAGCCTCCTCGGCCGGCACGACTCCAGATGGACACACCAGAGGGTCACGTGGCAGCTGCCACCCTCATGCCCCAGGAAGGGCAGGGCCAACCCCTTCCCGGCACACTGAAATAGACTCCCACCAACCCCCAGAGATGCACCTGTTTCCCAGGCGTCCGGGAAAGGGACTTTGGAAAGACACGTGGTCGGGGTGGAGGGTTGGGGGGCGGGGTACACGCTGCCCTCATGTGCCAAATGCAGGCAGCACGAGCGAACCCACACGACCCTCCCCACGTCCCGGTGTCACATGCTGGGGGCTTCACAACCAACATCATGCT
Organism: Canis lupus familiaris; assembly: GCF_011100685.1. Taxonomy (NCBI): domain Eukaryota; kingdom Metazoa; phylum Chordata; class Mammalia; order Carnivora; family Canidae; genus Canis; species Canis lupus. The sequence continues at coordinate 60,484,643 of NC_049224.1, forward strand.
CGCCAGGTTCTGGAGGCCAGGACCCCCAAATCGAGATGTGCACAGGGCCACACACAGGAGGATCCTTCCCCGCGTCCTCCCACTCCTGATGCTCCCGGGCTTGGGGTCATCACAACCACCTCTGCCCCTCCTTGACAGAGCGTCTCCCTGTGTGCCCATGTGTCCTTCTCTCTCTCCTGTAAGGACACCCATCACTGGCTGCAGGGCCACCCTGATCCAGGATGACCTTATCTCCATCCCTATTTTAATCACATCTGCAAAGACCCTTTTTGTTTTTGTTTTTAAAGATTTAATTTATTTTTTCATAAGAGACACAGAGGGAGAGGCAGAGACACAGGCAGAGAGAGAAGCAGGCTCCATGCAGGGAGCCCGATGTGAGACTTGATCCCAGGACTCCAGGATCATGCCCTGAGCCAAAGGCAGATGCTCAACCACCCAGGCGTCCCAAGACCCTTCTTCCAAATAAGGTCACACACCAAGGTTCTGGGTGGACATGACTTTGGGGGGGACCTTTTAACCCCTCACACAACCCCAACGTGCCAGAGGGAAACTGAGGCTTGGGAAGGCTGTTGGCCGTGTAAGGTGGCATTGGGGCTCCACTGGGTCCGGCTGACTGCCTGGTCCCTGAGCCACGTCCCGCGTCCCTGGTGCCCCTCGGCTTTAAGGTCCCAGCCGCGTACACAGTGAGCGCTGCTTGGACTCAGCACGTGGCTGCAGAGAGCACACTGGTCTGTGCACACCTGGGCATGGGTAGCCAGCGCCAGATGCCGCTGCTGAGGGGCTTTGGGGCAACACCCAAAGCACAGCTCACGCCTCACACCACCCAGCTAGCGGCTCAGCTCAGGGCAGGCCCAGTGACCCCTCTGGAGGCACCCAGCAGAAAACATGTCATCCTACCAGCTCTGAAGAGTCAGGAGCAGGTGCTGGCAGCCAGAGTGGAGCTTTCCTCACCTCATTGGACTGTCATTGGTCACACGATGGTGGGACATGCCTACCTCGCCACCCAGTAAAGGGGGCTGGTGACCCACTGACTGCTGCAGGAAGCCCCCGGGACTATCTGAAGCATCACTATCGAGGCCCGTGGGACCCACAAATGGGTACAAATCATGCATCCCAGGCACAGAATTATATCCTCTTTTGCTTATAAATGAGAGGAGCTTCCCTGTTCATTTATACCGAGATCCATGCCCTGTGTCCCTGTGCCCAGTTGGGGCATAAACCAAGATGGTGACATGACCTCAACTCCCCTCTGAGCACTCAGCAAGTCCCGTACACTGCTCCATACCCGAGGCAGGAGCCATCTTGTCCCCACTTTCCCTAAGAGGAAACTGAGGCAGAGACAAAGGTGGGGTGCAGCCAGTTCTGTTAAACAAGAGCGGGTTGTGGCTTTGAGCCTGAGAGTCTGGCAGGGTTCTCTGTGTGTGACCAGCACCCTAGAGGGTGCCCAGGAGGAAGGGACTGGTGGACACGCAGAGGCCAAGGGGCAGGTAGCCACTGGACCTGGGATGGATACTCCAGGCAGGGGAGTAGCCTGCGTGAGACTGGGGAGGAGACGTTTGTGAAGGGCGAAGGACCCCTGCTCCATGAGCCTGGGGGTGCTCTGTGGGGTGGGAAGGCATGCAGGCACCAGGACATCCTAGTCCCCCAAAAAGTGGACTCTCTCTGGGGACCAGTGGTAGGAAGAAGTGCATCAGGAGAGGGTGTGGGTAGCAGCTCTTCCCTTCCACAAGCAATGCCCACCCCACGCTGGAGGCAGCAAGAAGCTGGCCAGGGAGCGGGGTCCCACGAGCTCCAAAAGCTTGGAAGGACCCTCTCCCCTCCCGATGAGGTGGAACCTAGGGCTCCCAGAGTGAAGACACAGTGGGAATGAACCTGCCCCCTGACTCCCCACTGTGAGAGCGTCCAGTAGAGGCCAGCCCTCCCAGAGCCTCCCAGCCCAGGACCACCCTCCCCAAGGTCCACGCTCTCCCCACCAGGGCTCCCCAAGGCCTGACACCTGCAGTCCGTCTCAGCTGGAGGCCAGAACACCCACGTTTGGTGAGAGAGATCTGCCCTGATGCTGTGGGATGAGCCACCCAGGAGAGAGGGGCTGCATCCCAGCAGGGGCTTCTCGGACTCTGGGACCCTTGGGCAGAAGTCGCAGTGCAGGCCTGGCTCGGGGTGCTCTTCTGGGCTCCGTCCTTCTCCAGGTGTCTGCCCAGCGCCCAGTTGCCTGGTCCCTGGCACCGACCACCCACAAAGCCCCAGCTTCCATGCACCTTGCCCCCCCATCTGCAGCAGCTGCTGGGTCCCTGGGAAGCTACCCCTGGCCCATGGGGACACTAAGGGTGGAGACATCCCTCACCTACAGAGGCCCAGGGTTCAGAGACTCAAAGCTTCTCCTTCCACAGCCTCAAGTGGTTCCCAGGGCCCAGGGGGGTAGGTGTGCCTGCACCCTGCCCCTTCCCTACTGCTCTGGAGTGGGCAGGAGGGGCAGCACAACCAGCACCCATGGGAAGGACAGACTGCGGATTCCCAGCTTCATGAGGGATTCCCACCCCTTGGCCTGGGCCTCAGCCTTCAGCCTCCAAGGTCACCATTGTGGTCTGAAGGCCAGGGACCAGGACCCCCGCGGGCTTAATGCTAATTTGCAGTTTGCACATCCCGTCCTGGAGCTGTGACCGGCGGCAGCAGGGCTTTGGGAGGGGGGGCAATCCTTTCCCTTCCCCACATCCTGCGGGAGGAGCCCCTTTCCTTCTGAGAATGTGGGGTGAGCAGGTGAGGTTCCTGCACCACCTGGAAACTTCTGAGCAGATGCTCGGGAGAGTTGCAGGGAAGTGGAGCCGGTACCGTGAACACCCATGAGCTCAGGGCCAGGCTCTCCATCACTGGTCAGTGGCTTCCTAACTGTTCCCACATTGGCGCGCAGGAAGGGACCTGCCTGTTAGACAGTGGCCCCCCCCCCCGGGGACAGGTGTGCACACCTGCGAAAGGACTGGGTATTGAGCATCCTCAACCTCACCAGAGTCTCTCAGGAACACAGTATCCTCCTGCCGCATAACTTTGTGTTTGCCCAGGTGGCTGGTTGTGGCCAATGACACTTAGGTGGAAGCGACAATGTGCCCCAAGGCACCTCACACATTTCCACCTGCCTCTCATGCTTCTGCCTTTGAACAAGGAGAACAGTCCTGGGCCAGCGTGCTGGTCCCAGGAGGAAGACTAGAGACGCAGTGGAGCCACCACACCTGGTCCAGCCTGATCAGCCGAGCCCCAGCCCCCAGCCCCACAGGCCCCGACTTATGTCTCTGCCCGCTGGGCTGTTTGTCCCACAACGTATCAGTTTCCCACAGCTGCTGTAACAAAATGCCACCAACTGGGTGGCTTACCACAGTACTGGAGGCCACGAGTGCAAAATCAGAGCCGCTGGGCTGAAGCCAAGGTGTCCACAGGGCTGCCTCCTGCAGAGGCCGTGGGGACAATCCACCCCCTGCCTCTTCCAGCTTCTGGGGGCGGCTGGCACTCCTTGGCTGTGGCCGCCTCACCCCCACCTCTGCCTCTGTGGTCACATGGCCTTGTTTTCTGTGTCTGCCCCTAACCTCCCTCCGCCTCCTCTTCTAAGAATAATTGCGATTGCATTCAGGGCTCAGGCGGGTAATCCAGGATGATCTCCCCATCACAACGTCCTTAACTTAATCCCATCTGCAAAAACCGTTTTTCAGATAAGGCCACACTCTCGGGTCCCAGGGATGTGGACGTGGTGTGTTTTGGAGGGGTCGTTCTCCAGCCGCCGCATGCAGCAACAGTTTATACGGCATATAAATCTATAGCGATTTTTTTCACCAGACGATACCGGCTCTTCTTACTCACGACGTGCTCTGCTGTCTTTCCATTCAGCTCCACTCCTTATGTAAGCAACGCTGCTCTGACCCACTGAACTGATTTCATGCCCACAAATGGGTCGCCACCTGCAGTGTAGAAAGTTCTATCCCAACTTCCACACCTGCCAGGGTGGGGGACCCAAGAGAAACTGAGTGATTTAGAGGAAAGAGAAATGTGCCCTTTCTGTACAGCGAGGGTGGGCGGACTGGCAGGTGCCTAGAAGGACACACACACACACACACACACACTCACACTCGAGGACATGGTCCCGGCCACCCTGCCTGGTAGACGGTCCTCCCCCTGCTGCCCATGCAGCAGCTGGAACCCCAGGAGCAGTGGGGCTCACTGGGGGGCTAGGGAAGGGGCTCTGATGGAAAGGAAGGGAGTGTGTGGTCCCAGGTGGCCCTGTCCTCTCCCCCGTGAGGATCCGCTGCTGCTCCCTCACCCTCCCCCTGGCACACCCCTGCCCCACATCCAAGCGCCATCCTTCTCTCCCTGACAACCCCATGCTGCTTCGACCAATCATGCTCTATTGTACATTCACTCACATCTTTACCTACGCTGCTAAAAGATGAGAAACAAATGAGATCAGAGCCTGGAACTCTCCGGCAGATGGTACAGATTTTCAAGGTGACTTTAAAGCAAGGAAGACACCAACACCTTTTTAAGGGGCATAAAAACTTAGGTCTGCAGGGATCTGTGACATCATCCAGGCCCTGGGCAGGGATTCCTGAGGCCCGGCCATGGCCTCTGCTGAGCACTCAGCCCCCTGTGCCAGCTGCGTGCTGGACGCCTCTGCCTGGAAGCCCCCCTGCAATTCATAGTGGGAAAAGAGAATGCTTCGCCCTTTGTATCTGCTCCCACCCACCACTACTCTCGCCTCTCCTTCTGCAACTCAGGCAGACCCAAGTTTGCCACCATTGCTCAGCCGCAGGGTGACCCTGGCCAAGAGCCCTAACCTCTCTGAGCCTCGACCTCTCTGAGCCTCAGTTTCCTCATCTGTAAAATGTGGATGGCTGCCTATCAGGTTGCCTGGCGCCCAGCCTGGCTCACGGTGGCCCTTGGTCAACGACGTCTGTCTTTCCCACCCAGTGATGGCAGTGGTTTCCCACAGCTGCAGGACAAACGACCCCGCACTGGAAGCTTAAACAGCAGAAAGCCCTGTGCTCACTGTTCTGAGGGCTGAGGCCCTGAATCAAAGTGGAAGTGGGCCACGCTCTGTCTAGAATTCCAAGGGGAGACTCTTCCCCAGCCTCCTGCAGCCTCCGTGCTGCTGGCCATCGGCCCCCTCGGCGCAGGCCTGCAGGGCAGCCTGTGTCTGCGTCTCTGCTACCATTGGGGCGCCTGTCAGAGTGGATCGGGACCTGCCCTGCTCCACTAGGACCCTGCTTCCAAGTACAGTCACATCACAGGGTCCCAGGTACCAGGGTTAGAACTGCAGCATATCTCTTTGGGGAATATGTTCGACCCAGAACACCGGCGTTCTCGTTTTCAGCAAAATCACCATGTCTCAGAGCAGCCAGCACAAAGCGTGGACACTCACTGCCGTGTGTCCCTCCTGTACCACAGAGGGCATCCTTCTCTCTGCCCTACCTCCCCCCCCCATTTCTTTCCTGGTAGAGACCCTGCCCCGCCCTCATTGGTCCTCCCCTCCCTGCCAGACCTCCACAACCCCCGGCATTGAGTGCCAACTCCGGGGGCTCACCTGGCCTCCCAGATGGAGACCAGGTTCTTGTTCCGGAGCTGGACACCAGCCTGCTTGGGGCCTCTCCAGCCACCACAGCTGCTACCTTGCCTCCCTCTTCCTCTTTGCCCGGCTGCTGGCACTGCCCACCTGACTTGTTCATGAATGCTGGGCCCTCACCACAGGGTCTCAGGACCATCTGCAATGCACCCACCCTGAGAAAGCTCTCCCAGGCCTCCAAGGTGTCAGCCAGGAGCTGGCTGCTGTGGGAACCCCCGGATACCCCAGGGTCAGGCTAGGCAGCAGATGGATGTCCCATCCGTGCCACATAGCAACGAGTGTGCCCACCCTGGCAGCAAAGGCTTGCTGGGCACTCAGTACCGTGTGAGGTCAAAGGACCTCTCCGAGGTGACACAGAAACTGAATTCTGAATTCTACTGGCTTCAGAACAAGACAGAAAAAGCTTCAGGGGGCTGGAGAGTGTCCAGCAGAGGAGTCAGCAGCTATGGGGACCCTGAGGCCAGGAGGAGCCCAGAGCAACAAAAGGCTGTGGAAGGCCCGAGGGACAGCCCTCCCTGTGGGGCAGGTTCCCCGGTGGTCCCCAAAGCCCCCAGAGCCACCTGCAGGGCACAGCGGCCAGTGGGAAGGGTGGCCCGGAGCAGGGCGGAGGGGGTCCCTTTCTGCCACCCCTATTGCTGCACCCTGCAGCACCCCGCATGCCCCTCCCAGAGCACTCGCCCTCCCTGGCTTCTGGGGAAGCCACCCTGCAATTAGCTCAACAGAGATTCATCTCCCCGCCTGACCAAACGCAGCCCACACACCCATCCGCCTCCCGAGTCAATACAGACAGACAAGCAACCGATAGAAAAATAAGCAAAGGAGGGGACAGGAAATCCGCAGAAAGACAAGTTGCCCGGAAATGTAGAGAATGCTCTGGGCGTCCCGGTCCCCAGGGAGGAGCCCAAAGCAGGGAGGAGCCCCTTCCATCCGCTGGGCAAGTGTGAACAGACACTGTCCTGTGCTGGCCTGGGGGGACGGGGACAGGGGATGCATGTGCCCCTTTTGGCAAAGGTGGAATGTGGGCAGCCTCTGGGAGGAGCGGCTGGGCGGAAGACACTCCCGTTTAACAATCGCACCCCCGGACATCTCACGGGTACACCTGCGCATGCGTGCAAAGGTGCACAGGTGAGCATTCTCACCTCCCAGGGCTGCACTCAGCCCGAGCCCCCTCGCCAGCCACCTGTTCCTCCCTCTCTGTGAGTCAGGACAGGGCCCCCACGCACCCCGTTTGGCCAGCCCTGCACAGGGCAGAGAGTAGACCCACTCGGGGTTCAGTGAGCAAACAACCTAGCAGGAGGATGGACACACACAGGCCATCAGGTGCTCTCCGGGAAAAGTGGTGACATGGGCCCCACACTGGGCAGGTCCTCTGCACAGCACCCAGCACCTCGCTGGCCTGTTTCTCATCTGTGCACCCAGGTCACACAGAGCACCCAGCTACAGGAGGGTCGGGAGACGGGTAAATGAAGAGCCACCTGTACGATGCTCTGCACTGGCCTGGTGCCTGGTCCCTGCTCACGGCAGGACCATAGGATGGTGCTGAGGCCACCATCACAGGGCTGCTGATGGGACCACTAAAATCCAGACTGCACACCCGTGTTCACTGCAGCCAAAGTGGGAGCAACCCCGGCGTCCAGCATCGGGTGAACGCATAAACAAAGTGCGGTGTGTCCAGGCAATGGGATGTTGCTCAGCCTGAAAGAGGAAGTTGTGACATAGGCCACAACCCGGATGCCATGACCTGGATGAACCCTCCCCTCACACAGGGGACCTGAGGAGTCAAACCCACAGATGGAAGAAGATGGTGGGGACCAGGGGCCGCGGTAGGGGATGGGGAGTTAGTGCCTCACGGGCGCCCGTTCAGTCTGGGAAGATGACAAAAGTTGTGGGCTGGAAGGCAGGGATGTTGGCACGGCACCACAAAGGCATTAATGCCCCGTTGCTGGACAATTAGAAATGGATAGGATGGTAAATTCGGTGTTGTGTATGCTCTGCCACAATGAAAACAAAATGTGCCACTAGATGCTTTCCGTGCTGGGGCAGCAAAACTGCAAAGCACGAGGGAGGTGGGGCCCTGGCGGCGCCCAGAGTGGAGGGACCTCGCCCGCTGCCCACCGTCGGGCCTACTCCGTGGGTCGGGTAGGCAGTCTGAGGGGGGCTCAGGCAAGGGTCACCCGCTGAATCACGCTCACGGAGACAAAGGGAAATGGAGGAAGGAAAGGACGGCACATTTTTCCAGCTGAATTTCCAGCTGGAGGGCCTGAGTCGCGCACATCCCACCCCATGCAACCTTCCAAGTGTGGCGTGGTTCCCACCCCAGGCTGCCCTGCTCTTATGTGGATGCTTTCCCAGGTCCTGGGAGCTGTGGCCCTGGGTCACCACCCCCAACTCAGTTGGGCTCCCCTTTAGGGGCCAGCAGACACATGCTGGTTCTGAGGATTCTGAGGCAGAGGGGTGGGGGACACAATGGGGGCACACAGGGGTGTACAGGGTGGCGGGAGTGAGTCCCTGGTTGAGGGAGGCAAACAGGAAGGGCACAGATGTGCCCAGACCAGGGGACAAGCATGTGCATCAGCAGGAGGAGGGGTCAGGGAGGTCATCCATGGAACAGACACTGGCTGATGGTGGGGGGTGGGGCAGGTGCAGCGGAACCAGGCCCCCAAGGCAGTTATGGGGATGGGAGGAGGAGCCCCCAGGCCTGGGCACAGACACTCACAAGGAGGTGATGGACGGACAGTGAGGTGGGGAGGCACCGGGTCTCAGCTCCTCGGCCAAGCCTGGGAGTCCGCCCCTTGATCCAGCAATCCCACTTCTGGATGGCGCCCAAAAGAAGCGAAAGCAAACAGGTATGTGCGCCCCCGTGTTCACAGCAGCATGAGTCACGAGAGCCAAACACAGCCCAGTGTCCATCAACAGATGAACGGATAAGCACACCACGGTCCACCCAGTGGAAGGTCACTCAGCCTCGAAGAGGAAGGACATTCCAGCACCTGCCTCGACCTGGGCGAGCCGTGAGGACATCGCGCTCCGTGAAAGAAGGCAGCCACAGCGACAAACACCGCGCGCTGCCACTTGCGTGAGGTCCCCAGAGCCGTGAGAGCCACAGAGGAGAGAGCAGAGTGCAGGCTGCCAGGGGCTGCGGGCGGGGTGGGTAGGGGATTATCTCACGGGGGCAGACGGAAAAGTTCTGGAGATGGACGGAGGTGGAGTTTTCACAGGAATGTGAATGTACGGAACAGCAACGAACCATTTAACTCTAGTTAAAACGGCAGATTTTATGTTATGTATTTTTTACCAGAATAAAAAAAAAATCTTTAATCCAAAAAAAAACAAGACAGAAAACACTCTCTGCTGAGTGAAGGCAAGAGAGAATGTGGTCAAACAAAGCACAGAAAACCCGCTCAGGGCCGCCTCACGTAACGTCCGGGGCAGACTGATGGGGCGGTGTGCGGGGAGGAAAGCGTGGCGTGCCACCCGAGGGTCCACGCAGAGGGAAGAGCGAGGAGAAAATACAGCAGAGGGGTCTGGGGTCATTCCCGGGTGCCGGGACCATAGAGGGTTCCTTTTTCGTCATCGATCGGCTTTTGCAAAAATGCACGCGTGTGTTGTTCGTGATACTACGACTGCTGCTGCTCCTACTCCCGGTGATAATAGTCAATTGACTCTAAGAAACACAAGTGAGAGGGACACCCCCCAGAAGAGCTTGGGGCCCCTCCAGAAGGTCCTTCCTGGCCAGAGTGGCCCCCAGATGCATGTGGGAGGCAGGAGAGAGCTGGAGATGGAGTTTTGCACAGACAGAGGCTCCAGCCGGTCAGTGAGCTGGGGGTCAGGGAGCCTGCAGTGAGGACCTGGACACTTGAATCAGTGCAGACGGGGCCTGGGTGTGTGGAAGTCTCCTTTAAAGCCTCTTTTCTCATTGAAATTGTAGGGGACAACCGGTACGGGGGCAGACGCTGTTCCTCTAAAGTGATTCGACCTGGCCTGGAGCTCAGCTGACCATGACCCCCGCCACCTTCAGCACCTTCTACACATCCCCCTGCTCCTGGGAGCCACCTGGGGGCGGGGACAGGCCGGGGCTAGGGGCAGGCAGCCCTGCCTGGCTCCAGCCATGGACCCTGGCTTCCCGCCTCCCTCTCTGACCCCCACCCCAGAACCGGGGGTATTTCGGAGGATTCTGGGAAAACTAATGGTATTGCAGAGGCCCCAGAGCTGGGAAGAAACGGGAGCTGTCATCTTACGGAAGACATGCGGGGTCCCGCCGTCCGGGCCCCACACGTGCCCTGCCATGAATTACCAGCCCCTCGTCCTCCTTCGTGAGACCAAAGCCACACGGGGTGGGGTTCAGAGCTTCCCCCGCAATTCATTTCCCTTCGCCAGGAGCTCGTGGGCACCCAGGGAAACGGCCTTTGCCAAACACTAATGCGATCCGGGTCTATTTGTTCAAGCAAAGTCAAGTAATCGATATCTGAATAATTCAGCTTCCATCGAGGATGCTTCGGGGGAGGGCAGATTGGACGTGTTTACTATTCAGAGCAGATCCACTTGCAGGTTTGGGCACAGGAGACCTATTTGCGAGGGTGATTTGGGGCACTAAGTAAAAGGACAATTGTCAATCACGCGCCAACGGCACTGGCTGGCCATGCCGTCCCCGGGGCTCCACGTCACACACCTCTCCTCCACACACCGGGCCCCAACATTCCAAATTTCCAAATGTCCAGCCTGAGCACTGAGCGGATCTGTCACCTTGGATAGAGAATGGACAAGTGTCTGAGCAAGAGCTCCTGCTCACCAGCTCCCGCAGGAAGTGACACAAACACCCCGGCACCTTCCACGGAGCTCCCCCCTCTGCAGCTCCTCCGCGGCAGAGCTGGGGAGGGAGCCATGCTGGCGCGGGGGGCTGTGTCGCTTGCCAAAGCTGTCCTGTTGTCGCTGCCACGGTGGCCAGTGCTTTCCCTACCTACCGCAAGCCACAGATCCCGGCTGCTAGAGGCACTCCTCTCCAAATTGCTGTGGCCCCCAGAGTCAGGCACGCTGTGGGAAATAAAAGCTTCTATTCCTGGCCTAACCCTCTCTTCCAGAACTGGGACAGCCAGGGCCGGGCTGTCGCCAGGGTCTGGGGACTGGCCTGAGACCCGTCTCTGGGTCTCTGGGTCTTGCTAGTCTCTGTGGTTCCAAAGCCCCACCACCGTGCCTGTCCGCTTCCCCTGGCAGGACGGTGCCTCCAGGGGGCAGGGATCCCCGGGGCCCCTGTGGCTGCCCCATCAGCCCCCAGCCGGGTCCAGGCACCGAGGCCCCAGCAGCCCAGGGCGAGCACCGCCGCCATGGCAGTGGCTCTACACCTCAGACACAACAGGCCCACGTCCCTGTCACCTGACCTCACGGATCGCACACTCCACCCCAGAACCTGAAGAGCCACAGATTCAACAACATGTGTAAAGCCTGAAAAGAGGCCACTTCTGCTATTCTTAGATGAGCTGACGATGACAGAAAGGCGGCAGTGGCCAAGCTGCAGTGCGAGTCCTGCCGCATGGGACAGAGGGGCCCAGGCTTCAAAGCAGGGCCTCACCTGGACCCTGGCCTCTCCCCTGTGCAACGGAGGAAGGTGCCACGTCCGGCCCCAGGACAGCTCCATCGCTCCTGAGCAAGCTTCAAGGGGTCCCTGGGCTTCAGGGGAGGTCGGTCCCACGTGGCCCTTAAGGAACCCCAGTCTAGGGGCTCGTGGCAGGAGAGGAGGAAGGGACTGGGCCTCGGCACTCGCTCCCACCTCCCTCTCTCACCCACAGGGACCTGCAAGCTCTCCCTGACCCAGGCCACACCAGCTCTCAGGCTTTTTCTCTCCTGCAAGGGTTGTGACACCAGCAGTCCCCAAACCCAGCCTGGAATCATCAGCTGAATCACCAGCGTGCTCCCGGACCCCACCGGCCCTATCAGAACAGCCAGGAGTCCGTACTTTGTAGAACCCGGTTCCCTATGCTCCCTCCCCTTCTCCTCTCCTCCAGGACTCATCGGCTCCTCACAGGGTCACTGAGCACCAACTACAAACCAGGTGCCACGCAAGGTGCAGGACAACCGTGGCGCCTGAGAGGCAGACAGCGCCGTGGGGCTCTTGCTGCGTGCCCAGCACCTTACCCAGGGCCTGACCTGAGGCACAGATACTCCCTCCACTCTCTAGGGCTCCGTACCCGCTGCTGGACGCCCTTCTCCCACTGTTTTGTCTGGCTAACTCCTACTTGATTAATGGCACCTCTTTCAGGAAGCCTGCCAGAATTTCTCTCTCATGGCAGGTTCACTGACCACTTCTCTCTGTCCCCAGAGCCTCCCTGAGAAGTGCCTTCTCATGATGTGTTTTCAGCACGCACTGTCTGCCTTTCTCATCAGGCCTGGGCGAAGAACTGTGTCAGGGTTACCTCCCGCACCCAGCCAGCAGATTGATAGGCGCGAGTGAAACCACCACCTCTGCCCATCCACCTCCCCACAGACGCTGGGTGGGTTGGCTGGCTACGTGTGAGGAGGTGTCACTGTCCATGGGGGCCAGGGTGGGGCCCCACCTTTGGGGCCGAGGGAAGGGTCTTCTGTGAAGGGGGTGGCCTTCCTGATGTTGGTGCCCCCAGAGAGAGGCAGATCCTCACAGTGGGAGCCAGACGCTGGAAGGGGAGGTCCAGAGAGAAGCCCCTCTCCTTCCTGCTGGCCAGCACTGCGGCCGGGGGGGGGGGGGGGAGGCTGAGGCCAGGCTGTGCAAGCACCACACCAGAATCCAGGGCAAAGCCATGCTGAGATCCCCTGCTGGGCCTCAGGGGTACCCTACGGAGCCAGGGGGGAGGGAGGCATCAAAGCCCAGAGCAGGGCATCAGAGGGGAAGCAGTTCCCAGGCCCTGGGAATGGGGGGGCACAGGGGCCCTCAGGATCTCACCTTCCTATGTTTCATGCAAGGACCCCACCTTGGAGGCTGTGGGTCATATTTTAAGTAAGAAAAACAACGATTTGTTCGTAAGACCCTTCCAGGATGCTTCCCGCACCTACCCCACGTTCTGGGTGGTGACCGCAGCCGATGGAGCTCCCACCCAATGAGATCAGCAGGAGCCCCTGCCCTCTGCAAGCTGAGGTGTGGAGGAGAGCCCCACACACAGAGACAACCTTGCATTGAGCTCCGAGAAGGGTCACAGAGGGTCGCAGAGGGTCACAGAAGGCCTCAGCCAGAAGCTGACCCCCACCGAATGCAGATTACAGAAGGAGGGAGGTCATGGCTCAGCAGAAGCCCAGAATCTCGCAACAGAATGCCCCAGTTCCAACGTCCGCTCTGCTTGGTCAGCTGGGCACCCGGGGCAGCATCCTCCACCTCACCTGGCCTCCGCATCCCCGCCAGGAAAGGGCAGTTGTGACAACCACCCAGCAGGGTCCCCGGCGCTAAAAGACCAATACTTGTCCAGTGCTGCTGGTGCCACCACTGCCATGCTCTTGCACCTGCCAGGCCCCTTTTCACAGGAAGCAGAACGATTTGAAAAACTCAGGAGACATGCACCCCCCGGGGGGTTCCCCGAGATCCAGGCGGGGCCCATCTGAATGCTGCCTCCCCTGTTAGCAGCGATGTGACCTTGGGCACATCAGCCTCCCGAAGGGGAGCACCCCAAGTGCAGAATGGGAGCAACACCCCACCACCACCACCACCACACACACACAGGGATGCTCCGGGCTGGAGACGGAGCCCAGACAACTCTTCCACGGTGCCTGGCACTACTAGATGCCCTGCAAATGGCAGACATCAATTTTTATTAGACGAATCAATGCCTCCCTGGAGCTCTGGTGCGGGCCGGTGGGGGTGGGGTTCCCAGGCTGCCAGCACACACCCAGGATATATTTAGCTCCCTGCTGCAGCGGGCTGGGTGCAGGCATTCCAGCCGAGGACGCGGAGTCCCAGCCGCCTCTACCTCCTCCCTGACCACCCTGGTATCTGCTCCAGCGCCCAACTCCCGCTCGTTTGTAGCTGTAGCTACGTTATCTAAGAGTACACACATGCACACGTCGAGTTCCTGTGCTTCTAGCGTGTGGATGCCACCCACCGCCCTAGTTCCACCGTGAAAACGCGCCTCCCAAAATAGAGAATGCGGTCCCTGGAGCAGGAGCCGGTGCCGGGGAGCCAGGCAGCTGCTCTCTAGTCAAGCCTCCTCGAGCAAAATCCTGTCTCTGGCATATCTGTAAAGTGAATCAGCAGGAAAAAATAAAACAGCGCAGCATTAGGAGGAAAGACAAAAGTGCCCAGAACCCTATGGCATTTGGACGTATTTTCTTCTAGTGTGTTTTTTCCTGTGTATTTTCTAGAAACGGTGTGTAAAATTCCATACCCCATATTCTTCATTCACCGCCAGCACCGACCCATGCGGCTCACTGATCCTTCAGGTCATCTCAATGGCTGCATACTCTGCCTTTATCAGCAGCTCTCAAAGTTGGTCTAGGGACCCCTGGAGGTCCCCAAGACCCCATCAGGAGGTCGACAGGGTCAGAGCCATTTCCGTAATAAGATTGGGATGTGATTTCCCCTGTCCATTTCCACCTGCTCCTGAGAGGAAGGTTCTGCAGAGGCTGCGAGCGTGTGGCATCACCACTGATTGAACACAGGCCGGACATGAGCACCCAGCTGTTCTCTATTAGGCCGGACATTGATGTGATTTGCAAAACTGTGGAGAAATGCCACTCTGTTCACTAAAAATCCTCACATGTCAACACACAGAAGGCTATCAGCCAACAAATTAGCAAATATCTTAGAATTGTCTCTAATTTCTAACTGGGGACACATCAATAGATACAACACACTCGGAAGCTCTCCAGGGCCCCCAAGAATTTGGAGTCGAAGCCTTGGAGTCTGGGTGCTGCCGCTGTGGATGGATGGCGAGCTATGTGTCCAGCATCCCGAGGCTGGGGGGCCGCGCAGCGGACTGCGCCAGCCCCCCAGGGAACAATCTCTGTGTCTAAATCCGTGTCTGTGTTCCAGAGCCTTTTGCAGAAAGATTCCCAGGAGCAGCAGTTCTTCTGTCAAAGGGCCCAAAGCATGTGCCTAATTGCTTCCGTGAAGCTGATACAAACTGATGCCCCGGTCAGCAGCCTGCGACGGGATCTAACTCACGGGATCTGGGGTTTAAATTTAGCCAAGTTAAGAGTAACACTGGTTTCCTATGAGAAGCCATTCTTTCAACCCCTCAGCTAGGCTGGAGATGCCCTGGGAGAGGGAAAGGTGTGGGTCCCAGAAGCAGGCGCTCAAGAGGCTGCCTGCGGAATGCGGGTGGATGCCCTCCCATCACAGTGGTGATCAGATTAAGGGTCTGGAGATGGGGAGCATCCTGGAGGGTCCGGGCGGGCCCCGATGTCGTCCCAAGTGTCCCTGTGGGAAGGAGGCAGAGGGAAGCCTGACACACTCAGAGCAGATGCCTGGGGGGGGGGGGGGGTTATGGAGGGGGAAGGGATGCGGAGCCACAGAAGCTGGAAGAGGGAGGAGGGCATTCTACCCAGAGGCCCCGGAGCAGGTGGCCCTCTGACACCTAGACTTCAGCCCAGTGACACCAAGTCTGGCCCGCTGACCTCCACAATGGGGAGGAAACATCACTGATGCTCACAGGACCAGTGTGTGTGCTTTAGAACAGTGGTCCTCCCAACGGGGGTGTGTCACCCTCCAGGGAGGGGGGCTGACTCCCTTCTACCCCAGCCCCATTTCCTGGCCCATGGCACCACCTGCTAGGGAAGCTTCTTGCGTTGGGCTGCAATGTACCCCCTTATAGGCCCCACCAGCCCCCACCTCACCCCCTATGGAGTAGATGCCACTGGGTATCTGAAGTCCTCTTAGCTCCTTCAAAGGCTGCAGGCTGTGCTGCTCTCGCAAAGACACAGGTGGAGAAGGGATTGGGGGTGGCAGGAGATGGAGGCCAAGGAAGGACGGGGAGAGGCCGCGTTGGAGGGAGGACAGAGCCTCATGGGGCAGCTCCAGGCCTGGCAGGGCTTCAGAGAGGCCTGCCTTGGCCACAGGGTCAAGTCTAGCAGGGCCCTAGAGGGCTGGCAGGGAAGAGCTATCAGGCCCTGAGTCCTGGGAGACCTGCCAAGGATTCCGGAGGGGGCCTGTTCACTGTTGGCACTGCCATCCTTTGTCCCTCTGCACCGGGAGCCCACGGCCACCCTGTACTGCACCCCACGCCCACGCTGCACCCCACTCCCTCTCCCATTAGACAGGCAGGGAGGTGTCTAGCAGGATGCTGGGCTCCTGGCATCTATATCGTGTTTCCTGACCCGCAGCACACTGGAGTGTGTGCAAGGGAGCCAATGTGGGTAATTGTGCACCCCTGCTGCTACTCCCCGAGCACTTGGCAGGCCAGGCCTGCTTTCAGAGCTGGAGGTGAACCACTGATCAGAACCACTAGAAAAGTTGAGTCAGAGGAACTGAGGCCCCTCAGTGAATCTGGGCTTGAGCAGAATAGCACGGGGGCTGCAGCAGGGCAGCCGGCACTGGCCACGGCCTCAAGCCCATCACTTGCATCCACGGCTGGTCACCCATGCTGACTCCCTCCCTCGCTGCATGCCCTGGCCCCTCCCATGCAGCCCCGCCGGGCAGTCTGCTGACCGGTGTTCGCCCTCGTTGCCCACCCCCTGCCTTTGTGTTGAGCCTTCTGCCTCCCTGGTCAACGCTCATGTGCTGGTCTCAGGACTCAACTCTATGTCCTCTCCTCCAGGAAGCCTTCTCTGATGCCATGCGGAAGTGATTCCTCTCCTCCTGTCCACGTTCTGTCTCCTACCAGGTTCTGAAGACACATATTCCCTGTCTGGGTTACGACCTCCACAGGGAAGTGTCCTCAGCACCTTCTGTGTGTCCAGCACAGGGTTCTACACCTGGAAACATGTCTTACCCCTGTCATACCAGCTGCTGCTTCACGTGAGGTAGGTGGGTGGGTGAGCAGTGGATCAGGGACCCTGACAGGTGAATACTGCCTAAGATGTCTCATGGGAAAGAGGCCCAGACTGTCCCAGGGGCAGTGGGACGGGTGTTCAGAGATGCTGGGGCCCCTATGCTCCACAGTCAGGAGTGTGGGCTCTGGGGTCGGCACTTGGCTAGTTGGATGGCCTTGGGCAAGTGACCTGGTTCCTTGGGCTTGGAATGCTTACCTGCAAGCAGGGAATGGCCTTGATGCAAGGATTAGGGTTATGGCACACGGTGGCCCAGAGCCCTGGGACAGCGCTGGGACC
The DNA here is from genome assembly GCF_011100685.1 of Canis lupus familiaris. Classification (NCBI taxonomy): domain Eukaryota; kingdom Metazoa; phylum Chordata; class Mammalia; order Carnivora; family Canidae; genus Canis; species Canis lupus. Next base: position 60,501,465 of record NC_049224.1, read on the forward strand.
CCCAGGTGGGAAACGCTGCTGGCCAACGCCCTGTCAGTGGGCATGGAGGAGGCTTGCTCGCCTGACAGCAAATGCTGTGTCCCCTGGCATCCACACACGGGCACAGGGCTGTCAGGACCCAGAAGACACCCCCGATCCCAACAGTACATGAGGTGGTAAAGGGGTCCACCTGGGGACACACACCCAGAGCTAGAATCTGGTGTCCTGGCTCTCCAAGGGACCACCCACGTCTTCCCACTAACCCCAGGGCTGCCCACACACTATCCCAGGACCCAGGCTCACCGAGTACCAGGGAAAACCAGATTGTGTGAGACCCCCCACATCATGCACCAGGGGACGATCAGATGGTGCCAGACCCCCTCCCACAGACAGTGCCCACCAGAGCTTGAGAAATGTATGGCTCCAGACCCTGCAGATGGACCATTCAGTGGCTGCACAGAGGTTGGGGCTCAGGTGACACTAGCCACGAGAGGAAGGCTCACTGAGGTCCAAGAGGATGATGTGAGTAGGAGTGATGTGGGTCAGGATCCAGGAGCCTGCCAGGCTTGGATCCTGGCTTGTGAGTCATGGCACACACCACAGGGGTCCATCCCAGCTTCCCTGTCAGGAAGTTGGAAATAGGCGTCGTGTTCAGAACATGCAGCCCCAGTGCACTGGCCCTCCCCTACAGGGCGCTGTGCACTCCATCCAGGTGTTCGGAGCCATTGAGAGGCCCACTTGAGCTGGAGAACGAGCCCAGAGGTTCTCCCTTAAACACTGACCCCTCCTCACCCCTCCTTTCTCAGAGGGCAGTCCTCCCTCATTCATTATTCACGAAGGTGCTCCCCAAACACCTCCAGGAGTGGGAGGCCCTGGCTGCAAGCACGCATGGACATGACACAGCCCCACACCGCCGAGGAGGTGTGGAACGATCCCCACTTTGCAAAATGTCACCACCCTCCCAACCCAGCAGCAGGGAAGACAGGGAAGGTAGGCCATCTGTCTGGGTGTCAGGCAGCTGCTGTGACAAATGGTCCCAGACGTACAGGCTTAAAGCAGACATAATCCCTTATGGTCTGGGGGCCGGAGTCTGAAATGGGTCTGCAGGGCTGGTTCCTCCTCGGGAGGCACCCTGGTTCCTAGCCCAGGGCCCTCCTCCGTCCTCCCTCCTCAGACCTCTGCCTCCCTCTCCTGAGGTCCCTTGATTACAAGGGGCCCATGGAGTAGTTCCTCCAGCCCACAGTGTTAACTTAATCACATCTGCAAAGTTTCTTTCCAACAGACACACAGGTTCCAGGACCTGGACGGGGACATGTTGGGTGGGGGCCACTACTCAGCTCCCCGCACCATCAGAGGCACTCAGGGAGGGGCGGCAGCTGGCCCGGGGCCACACCACAGCCAGGTCCTCAGCAGGAAACCTCAGCTCTGTCCACTGCCCCCAGCAGTCTGGAGTTCTGCTTGGAAGCTGGGGAGATGGAGGAGGACGACCTCCAGGATGGGGGACAGTGAGGCAGATGGAGAACACGGCAGGAAAAGTGCGAGCAAGGGTGTTTGGGCATCAGGAGCAAAGACTGTGCTTTGCACACAGTAGGTGCTCAATAAATAGTCGTTGAAAGACTGAATCAGCATTCTGGAACGGCTGAACCCTAGAAGCCTGGGAACAGAGGTGGCCCCGACCAGGCTGAGGCTGGATCATTTCCGGGTCCCCGTGGGAGCCTCTGCAGGAGTGGCAGCTGCGGTGACACCTGTCCTCATCCCACCTCTAGGTCTCCTGTGGCAGATGGGGACAGGTGCTCACTGACCCCTCTGCATCACAAGCCCAAATGTCTGTCTCCTTACTTTGCAGCCTGAGGCCTCCCCAGCCGGTGGACCCTTGCTCGCCCCACACAGGGCAGGGTGGGACTATGCCCACCCATGATCCGTCCCCCACCCTGGAGGTTAAAGACCCCAGAATCCCACTCCCCGCAAGGGACAGTTCTGAGGAGCAGGCCCACAGCAGCTGCCCACCCATTCAAACACCCCCACTTCACCCCTCACCCTCTCCACCCCTGCTTCCTGGGGTCACTTCCCCAGCCATCTGCCTGCATCCACGTCCTTGTCCCCAGGGGAACCTGAACTCGGACAGTCACAAGGCATGGGGTGGGGTCTGAAGTATCTGAAACTTAGGTGGGGGCCATGGGGATGGTCTCAGCCATTCCTCCTTCTTGAACTTCATGCACAACTGCAATGGCCAACTGGGACTTGGAGACACCGTTTTCCAGTAAGGTGTGGGGCCACTGAAGTCAAAGGAGAAGCAGAGGGTCAGATAGAGGCCTGGCTGGGATCCCTTGGCCCAGGATGATGGTAAACACTGGGGGAGGCTGAGTATGAAGAGAGGGCCCGAGGTCATCCTCCATTCAACCCCTCACTGGCCAGATGCTCACGGAACCCCTGCTCTAGACAGTCCGTGGGGGCTGTCTGGGAGAGCAGCTTGAGGTCTGCCCTGAGCTTTGGAGGGTGTGGACAGCTGTGACAAAGACCATTCCACCTGCTTCCTGGTGCCCTGGATGCCCAGCGCCCTCGAGCAATCATAAAGAGCAGGAGGTATTATCTCCACTCTACAGATGGGGAAATTGAGGCAAAGAGCAATAAAGTGATCCAGTCACTGGGACTCAACTAGCAGGTGACGACTGGGACTAGAGCCCAGGTGAGCCTGACCCCAAAACCATAGACTGTATTTTCCAAGCCATCAAGGTGGTGTCCCTTGCTGCTTAGAAATCTTCAGGCAGGGAAGGCAAACAGCACATGAAACCCCGAAACACGCCATTCTGCGACAGAACCTGTGTAGTGTATGCCTGGCTCACCAGCAGCCTAGAAGCCCACCGAGGGCAATACGTGCCCAGGACCAGCCCCGGCACCCAGTAGGGCTTGCCGTTGGTGCATCCAGCATAAAGGCACACCTTCCACCCTCCCCAGCCCTGCCCACGGACAGGGACCACTCAGATCTCCCGGCTCAGGCACCAGATAGACACTCACTGACGTGGCCTCCCTGGCAGGCTGCGGAGAAACCCCCTTATACCAGGGAGCTGCTGTGTAAAGGGCAAGTGCTTCCTGCTACGAAATTGTCAGAGAAGGTCTAGGTGGCAGAAAAGGATGATGGGGGACCATGTTTCCCTGAAATGTTGGGTTAGCCTCAAACCCATATAATCTCTCTGGAAACAGTAGAGGAAGTGGGATGCACCTCTGAGGATGGCGGTAGCCCCTGTCTTTACACATGAGGACACTGAGGCCCAGAGAGGGAAGACAGCCTGTCCAAGGTCACATAGCAGCCCGGGTTGGTGGGGCTGGGATTCCCGGGAGCTCCGGCACCACCAGTGGGAGCTGCAGCAGAGGCATAGGACAGCCGTGATTGCTGCCTTGCAGTGGGAATGGACAGCTCTAGAAGGCCTCGAGGACCTGGTGGAAGGGAGAGCTGGGGCCAGAGGGTCAAGGTTACAGAGAGGCACACGGGCTTGACACGGTAAAAGTCTCTCTCACGGTCTGAGCTGTGTGGGAGCGGACCCTGGGCTGTGCTATGACCCCAGGTAGGAGTCCCTACAGAAGGCGAGGAAAGAGCATGCACTTTGGAGGCAGAGCTGGGTTTGAGTCTGGCTCTGCCTCCGTGGCTATGCACGGGCACGTGTCACACCTGGAAAATGCAAATATTGTTCATGGCCCAGGTGAGAAGATGGACCGTATAAGCCCCCCGTCAGCACAAAGCGTTACCATGATGTCCTAAATGGTCAAGGCTTATCCATTCCACTCAGCCACGCATCAGGAAAGGGCAGTAAATCACCCACGATGCAGGCACAGGGGGCAGGGTGGGGGCAGACGGAGCCCACCCAGTAGGGAAGATGAGTGTCTGGGCACACCGGGGTTCCAATCCAGCTCTGCTGTTCACAAGTGGTGCGGCGTGATGCCAGGCGATCCACAGCCCATCTGGGCATCATAACTGGGGACACCCCAGCAGCCCCAAGAAGCGCTGTGAGGATCCAGGAGCATCAGGCCAGGCGTGGGGCCCAAGGGAGCGTCCCGTGAGCCGTGGCTGCCGTGACACTGAAGTAGGGTGCTGCCCGACACCCTAGAGGCCTCGCGGATGGAAACATCCTCAAGTAAACAAAGACGCTCCGCTCAGGTTGCTCTGCCCTGCGTCCTAGCAGCCTTGGGGCCCGCTGCTCTCAGCCCATGCAGGCGGCACACATCTGGTTTGTCCCCCCCAGCAGCTCGCCATGTGAGCATGATCAAAAAGCGAGCTACTGTCTGAACACCACCCGTGCTCTCCTACTGAGACTATTTTAACTGCCTTTCCAAGCCTCTCCCACGTGTCAGGACCTGCACCCTTGGTCCCTGTGGAGACCCCAAGCGGAGGGAGCATCAGAAGCGCAGAGAGGTTCAGTGATCAATACTGCTAGCAGGTGGCAGAGCTGGAATGAGCCCAACAGACAGGAGTTCAGAGGAGGACTTACCAGGTCCCCTGTAGCAAGGGGTGCAAGGAAGCCCCCTTGTCGGGGCAGACCAGGGGCCAGAGTCCTGGCAGCTGCTGCTGTCCTCAACCGTTGCTGGCCCGGCCAAGGCCCGGTGCCAGGACAGACGCCACCGGCTGGAGCCCTTCCCACCCTCTCCTTTCATTACCCAGATGAACCCATATTCTCTGGCCAGCTCCCACGCTCCAGATGACTTTCTGGAGGCTCAGCGCATCAGACAGGTGACTTCTCCAAACATGAAGGTCACACTCCCTTTTCTGGGACAGTAAGACTGGACTTGCTAAGAGTTCATCAAAATCAGAACTTGATTCTAGAAAATATGCCATCTACCCCCAGTCAACCTTATTGACAGAAATGGTAATGAATCGAAGGGTCTCGGGCGGCAGGTTAGGGAGTTACCCTGAATCTCAGAGGACAACAGTGCAGAGCTCAGAGATGCCCATGCTGAGCTAGGGAGCACCAGCTGGTTCTTGGGCAACAACTGTCCTTTCTGGAGGCAATTTCAGATGTATTTTTGGGTCAGGATGGTTTGTCTTCTGCTGTCCCTAATTCAGAATGAGTCACGCAGGGAAACCGGGCACCAGGGCCTCGGCCCGTGGGAAACACCCTAATGCCTTCCACCTCCAAAAAGTGGGAAAACCTCTTTCTCCTCTTCCCCCCTAGAGAGGGAGACGGTTGCTGATGTCTGGACATGTGTCCTTCCTGATATTCCTCCTTTACCATGATCTCAGTTTGCAGACTTGAGATCACGTATGACGTAGGTTCTTCCCTCCGTTTGCTGAGTTAAACTGGTTTGCTCAAGCACGGCGCCCCACATTAAAGCCTCTCACACACCGTTCACTAGAATGCCCCCCGCCACCCCCAGACCGTGAGAAGCTCCAGCAGGATGTGCACCGTGCGTGTTGTCACCCACGGCCGCACCCAGACCCGGAGTGCGCGGGGCACATGGTGAGTGTGGGAAGCCCTTGCCCAGTGAGCGAGTGACTGCGTGGCTGCCTGGTACCCGCCGTGCCCTCCACATGTAGGTGGCTCAACTTTCTGCTGTACTGACGTGAGCATCTTCGTGGTGACGTCTTTGTCCACACCTGGACGAGATGAAGGGATGTGCCTCTGTTCCAAATATCTAGCGCTGCGCCAACCAGGGTAGGGGCCTGGGGCTCAGGTTCTGGCTCTGCCACATTCTCTGCATGACCTTGGACGGTTGCCTTTTCTTCTCCAGGCCTTGGTCCCCCTCTGTGCATGAATGGGTTTGGACGCAGCATCCTCTACGTCCTTCCAGCTCTGTGATCCTAGCCCGGCAGCCATGAACACAGTGACGGAAACAGCCACCCAGGCTCTCCAGCTGGCCCTGCACCCGCTACGGGCCGAATGATGCCCCCCTGCAAATTCACATGCCCAAGTCCCAACCCCCAGTATCTCAGAATGAGTCTGTATTTGGGGACAGGAACTTCACAGAGTAGTTAAGGTAAAATAAGGCCAGCCAGGTGGTTGCTAATCCTATATGACTGGTGTCCTTATGAGAAGAGGAAATTTGGACCAAGCACATACAGAAGGAAACCTCAGTGAGCACAGAGAGAAGACAGCCATCTACAAATTAAGGAGGGAGGAGGGCTCAGAGGGAACCAACACCCCTCCCCGGCACACACACACACATACACACGCACGCACGCACCTTCAACATGGACTTCCAGCCTCCAGAAGTGCGTGCATAAAAATCTGTGGTTTAAGCCACCCTGTCTGTGGTGCTTTGACCAATACAGCCCGCCAGGAACCTCTGACCACCTCGGGGACTCCCACCTGCCAGGGTGTAGCCACCAAGGGATGGCATGCATCCAGGCCCACAGAGAACATGAGGTCTGCTCAAGGACTGGCACCCACTGGTGGCAGAGCTGACCCTGGAGCCCCTCCCAGCTCAGGTCCCCTCCCTATCCCCACTTTGCCCATTGCAACCCCAGAGGCTGCAACATTATGAGGCTACCACCTCATGGCCCACATGAGTGGGCCAGGGCTGCATGCCAAGCTAAGGACATTCCCTCCCTACAAAGGGGAAACTGAGGCACAGGGAACCCATAGCTAGCGCGCTGGATTTGGATTTAGGCCTGATACAGAACGCCACCTCTGACACTTTCCCCGGCCACCCAAAATCAACGAGCCGCAAATAAGTAGGCAGATTCATGGGGCCCTGAGGTCATACCCAAGCAGTCTCAAAGGTGCACCAGGTCATCTGACTAAAGCAAGACATGCCTGAGGCCTGGTGGCATAAAAGAAAAAGGAGCCTCCCACCCAGGGAGATTGTATAGGTCACCTCAGGCTTTGACCCAAAGGCCCATCTGGGCAGCTGGACGCTGAACCAAGTGATGCCCACCCACACCTGCTGGCACCAAGCTCCAGGACAATGCCAGTCTCCTTGGCAGGAGGGCATCAGGAGACCTGCCTTCATTGGTGATAGAAGTCGCTGACCTGTCAGGTGTGCACGATGGCCAGACACGAGAGCCAGGTGCAAGGCACAAGGGACCATGCTCTCCCCCATCGCGCTGTACAAGGGATGGCCGAAGGACACATCTAGGGCACCAGCCCATCCCCAGGCAGATGGGGAGCAGACTCATGGGCAGCTCCAAAGGGCTGAGTTAACTCAGGAAGACTGAGGGGAACGTGACCATCCGGCAGTGACCATCACGAGCTACGAGCTACGGAGGACCTACTCTGTGGGGAGTCTCCCACGGGTATCTCGTTCTCTCCAGGTTAGGAGCAGCGCTACTTCTACACCTGGGGAAGCCAAGCTCGGGAAGGTGCCATCATTTGCCAAGATCACAATCTGCCACCAGGCAGACAGTACGGTTGAACCCCAATCCCCTTGTTCGTTGGGAATCATGACACCTCCCCCGTGGCCTCCAGTGCTCATACAGCCCTTCTTCCAGGACAACCACAAATGCCAGTGCTCCTTCCAGGGCTCCCCCTGATTACAGGAGGGACCAGAGGTATCAATTATGATCACAGAAGACCTAAAATTACCCTATGTGCACCCTGCCATTACCCCCACCTGCCATTAGATAAATGTGTCTGGAGCTTCTGCCAAGCCTTGGGGTGCCCTGCTCCCCAGCCACCTCCAGATAACAGGTTGGCCATTTCAGAAACCTTCTTCTAGAGAATGCTGCCTTCCGCTGCCTGCCATTTGCTCTCAGCCACTCTCCCAACGCCCACCGCCAGTGTGGTCCCTCCTTCCTGGGTTGGAGGGGGAGGAGACTATTCCCCCTGCTGGGAGATGGGTCCCTGGAAACAGCCCTCCCAAACCCAGAGCAGGGAGCAAGCACTCGCCAAATGCACACTCCCTCCCCCAGGCTGGTTTTTCCCCCAGCTTGTCCCGGCTTTTTTTCTGCACCATGGCCAAAGGCCATACTGCAGTCTGTGGCCCGACAGGCTCAGAGGAGACAGTGCAGGAGTCAGGGAGCACCAGGTTAGAATCCGCACCCCACTGCGTGAGCTGAGCAAGTGACTCAAGCCTGGTGAGCCTCGGTCGGTCGCACCCTGAAAAACGGAGTGACGGCCCCTCCCTGCCAGGGAATGTACGGACCAACCCCCCTGCCCGGTTCCCGGCCACGGAGACTCTCTGAACCGCGGCTCCTCCGGCCGCGCATCAGACTCCCCTGCCAAGGCTTCCCTGCTGTCGGTCTCAGTTTCCCCAAGCGCAATAGGCTCGGTTGGCTTGTGACGATGTGGGATTTTCCAGGGCCGCACAGAGGCTGTCAGAGACGGTGGGTGCGGCGGGAGAGGCAGCAGTGGGGATGCGCAGGGGTGACGGGCCGGAGAGATGCCTACTGGAGGGAGATGGGGCGGCTCGCACACACCTGCAGGCTCTGCGTCCCCAATTCTGCAGCGGGCGAGCCCGGGGCGCCGGGGTCGGCCTGACGCCCACCCCCCAGCTCCCGCGGCGCGAGAGCCGCGCGAGGGCGGCGCCCCCTGCCGCAAAGCCCCCAGTGCCATCACACCTCTCCGTAGCAGGGTCTGCGGCCCTGCGGCCCTGCGGCCCTGCGCCCCTGGCCCGTAGGGTCGCCTTCTCCAACCTGCAGCGACCTGGGACCCGTGAGAAGCAAAAAAGTGGCGCCTTCCAGACAGCCCGGCGCAGCCACCCTGGCCGGCGCGGTGGGAAAGGGGTCCCCAGCCCGCGCTGCAGACCTGCACGAGCCCGGGCGCAGGGGCAGGGGGCTGAGGGCCCGCCCCGAGGGTCCGCAAGACCCTGGGGCAAAAGTTGGGTAGAGCCCTGGGTGATTTCCCCCGCGCTGCAGGTGCAGCCCTAGAATGCTGTGCCGCGATCCGGCTCGGGGACGCGCTGGTCCCTCCATCCGCACACTCACCTGCACTCATCTCAGCGGCAGCTGGGAGGCGGGCGGTCCGGCGCTGCGGCAGCCCGACGCTCCTGCCCGCAGGTGCCGCGCCCGCGCGATCGCCCGCCCGCCCGCCGGTCCGCGGGTGCGCCGGCCCTGGGCTCGGTCGGCGCCCGCCCGCAGCGCCGCCGCAGCCCCCCGGCGCGCCCGCCCCGCCCCGCCCCACCGGCCCCGCCCCCGCCGGCCCCGCCCCTGCGCGCCGCCCCGCCCTCCCCGCCCCGCCCCGCCCTCCCCGCCCCGCGGGCGGGACGCACCCTGGGAAGTGTAGGCTCGGCGCCCCCGCCGCTCCGCCTTTGCGGCCCAGCCGCCGCGTGGACGGACTACAAGTCCCGGCCGGCAGCGCGCCCCGCGCACGCGCAGGCCGGCGGCGCCGCTGCGGCCTCCCGCAGCCGCCGGTGGGTCCCGGGGGCTGTCTTCGCCGCCTGGCTGGCGTCCAGGCCGGCGGCGGCTTTCGGGAGCCAGCGAGCGGCGCGGAGGGAGGCCCCGGGGCGAGAGCTTGGTGCAGCTCCTCTGGAGTCGTGGAACTGCAGGGGCCCCGGACACCTGGGCCAACCCCCACCTTCCCTAGTTTGCAGACAGGGAAACTGAGGCGCGGCGGGGCGCGGGCTGGGAATGTGGCGCGGGTGTGCCTCCGGCTCCCGCGGTGCTGCGTCCCACCCGTGGAAGGCTCGGGCCACAGCCCCTGCCGTCGCCTCCCGCCACCTGTGACGTCAGGCGCCCCGCACAGGGCGGGGTCCGGTACCGGACCGGACCGTGCGGGGCCTCAGGAAATTGAGGGGAGTCGGCGGAGCCCGCTGGTGCCTGGTAGTGACAAAGGGGGCCTTTGGGGTGCAGGCTGGGCTGGGGAGCGTTCAGGAGGCCGAGTCTCGGGGACCTGGCATTGCGAGCCGAGGTGGCCCCAGGACATTTGGCTTGGGCCAAGGCTGTTGGGAGATGCTGGCGGCAAGAGGAGGAGGGCCGGCGCAGGAAACGTGGGCTCTGCCTGGAGTTCTGATGCAGGGGCGGAGGCTCCAGCCCGGCCCTCAGCAGCATCCGGCCCTGGGCTACCCCAGCAGGGCCTCCGGGGAACGCCGGAGTCCGGCAGAACCAGCCCCAGGCCAGGCCAGTGGGCGCCGGCGCCACACGCCCGTCCTGGCTGGGTCCCTGCCCACTGGGGCCTTGATCCCAGAACTCAAGCGCACCCTGATGGGGAGCACAGGAAAGGGTCAAATGTCTTCCTCCTGACCCAGCGTCCCCTCTGTGTGACCTTGAGCAAGACCCCGCCCCTATGTGGGCATCAGGGCGCAGCTGAGTGAAGGAGCCATTGGCGGAGAGCATTCCATTGGGGGTCTCGGTCTTGGCTAGGGCAGCTGCAGGCCAGCAGGGGTGGAGGTCCTGGGGGAGAGGGAGCCTGGCTTCACCTGCTAGCGCAGGGGGCCTAGCTTTGCCTCAGCGTTCTTTGTTGAAGTAGATAGTTCCCACCTTTTAGGGTAGTTGTGAGGATTGCACCTGCTGACGTATGCCTTGCGCTGCCAAGTGAAGACCAATGAATGTCTTTGATGTTATCCTACCTTTATTAGGATCCTCGGTGCCTTGCACACCGCCTGGTCCAGAGTGAGCGAGCACTCCTCACATACCTGTTGAATGAAGGGAGAGTAGGATGGAGAAAGGAGAGCGGTGGGAGCACCTCTGCCACCACTCACCCTCCTCAGGAAGCTCTCTGCCAAGCCCCACCCCCACCCCGTCCTGCTTCCTCCCTGGCAGCAGCATCAGCCCCATCTCCACCCAATCCCTATGTCTCCAAAGGCTCCTAAGAGCCTTCTGGAATCATGATTTCCTCCACAGAGCCTGGTAACGATGGCAGGGAGGCCACCGTTGCACCAACTGGCCATGGGAAAACCAAGGTGTGAACGGGCACTTGATGCCATGTCCCATGAGTCAGAGGATGGATGTGGGTGGCTGGGTTCCTGGCTGGTCCCAGAGCTCAGCCTGCTGGATGGCTACCCCTGGCCTCCCCATGGAGGTGGCCTCGCTTCTCTGAGCAGCCACTGTCAAACAGCAGCAGCGACAGGGGAGTCACAGCAGTTATCAGCCTGGAAGGACCTCAGGGTCATGGGATCCTGGCACTCTTCTCTCACAAGGACTGGACCTAAGACTCAAGGAAGTCCTGCCCAGAGTCACCAGCAAGTTAGCAGTCAGGGAGGGGCTTGACCTGGGTCCCGTAGTTATGCCACCAACCCTCTGCCCTTGTTCAGTGGGTCCCTGAGCAAGGGGAGCTCCACTGTGGCAGGTCTGCTTGCATGTCCTCTCCTGCACTGCACTCACTGACACTGGTTCACCCAGACTTGATTCTCATCCCTGGGGGTGTGAACCAGGTGTGACCTTGGGCAATTTGCTTGCCCTCTCTGTGCTTCATATTTTTATCCTTCAAAGCACAATCTCAACCCCAGTAGGACTTGTTAAAGGAGTAATATAAGAGCCTGGCAAGAAGTCAGGGCTCCATAAAAAATAGTCATTATCATTATTGTTATTAAGACAGACCTGGGAGAGGTGCATGCCATCACTTCCCCCAAAGACCCATTTTCTTTTCTCATGCATATTTCTTATATCCATCCATCCATCCACCCACTCATCCACCCATCCACCATCCATCCATCCACCCATCCATCCATCAACCATCTGTCCATCCACCCACCAGCCATCCATCCATTCATTATCCTTCGATCCAACTACCCATCCAACCATCCATCCATCATCCATCTGTCCATCCATCCATCCATCCATCCACTCACCCATTCATCCATCATCCATCCACCCACCCATCCATCCATCCACTCATCCATCCATCATCCATCTATCCATCTGTCATCATCCATCCATCCATCCACCCATCCATTCGTCCATCCACATTTACTGAATACCTTTAATGTACTGGGCACTGTTCTAGTGATGAAAACAAGAATTTTTTTTTTCTCAAATCATGTGATTCATTGTAGAAAATGCTGCCACCTATGGCCCTGAGGCAGAGGGTGTTAGAGGGCCCTCATGGGGGCTCCTTGACACAAGGAGGTCCCAGACAAACAGTCCAACCAAACCCTTTGATATTTATTAAAAATATGTACAGAGAGACGACTAGGCCTGAGTGGGTGCAGATGCAGAAGGAGCCATAAGGCGGTGGAGCTTGCCCTCCTCCTCTCTCTCTCCTCTTGCCAGGCTCACACCTCCTGCAGAAAGAGAGACACCCTCATGGCCCGCCCCACTGGCAGCCAACGTAGGGTCTCACCTGCTCCTTGGGGGTCCTCCCACCTCAACATTTCATTTGGGGGGATCCCTTCAACCCCCTCTCAGGAGGACACCCCAGGCAGTGGCCCCACTGGCCCCTCCACCCAGCTCCATGCCCACTCTTGCTGCATATGCCTTTGGCCCATCTGTCCACCTAAGAACTCACAGGGTCCATTTGGTTTACTCCTCCCACAACACTTGAAAGCAGGACCGTGGTCTTCTACCCTATAGGCTTGGAACGGGGACAGAGCCTGGCCAGGCCTCACTTGGGGGAAGTGCGGAAAGGGTTGAGCTTTCCCAGGCTCCTGTGGACTAGGTCGGAGCACCCGTCTCTGTCCCTCTGGGAGGGCCTCGGGCACTTGGCATGCTGCCTCTGGTGCTGCCACGGCCACCTTGGGATCAGAAGGCTCTTGGGTGTGGACGCTGCTTTGTGGTGGTGCTTGAAGGAGGATGGCAGTGTAATTGGGCCAAGATGTCAGAGCACCTGGGCCCCAATAGACATGCCTTGTGCCAATAGGCAGGTGCCAGGTTGCACAGGAGGCCACTAGCAGGGGACATTAAGAGCCCCCGGGGAAAGGCTCTTTTCTTTTCATGATAAATGCTCCTGTGACAAACACAGGCACCTATCACTATTCCACAGGATTACAAATTACTTCAAAATTAGGGTCATTTGTCCTGAAAATGTATATTGCCCTTTTCTGGAGCACGAAGGTCTTGGGAAATACAGAATGCTGAATGGTGGGATGGGCCTGGACACAGCTGGATGGCAGTGCCGACCTCAGCAGTCTGGGTCAGGTAGAGATTTTGGTTGGGTTTCTTGAGGCCAGCCCAGGAGTGGCAGGGAGGGAGAGGGGCCAGCGACCCATGGGCCAGGGGCTACTTATCAGCAAAAGAGCCTGGATGGAGGGGTTTTGTCTCACCCCCAGTGCAGCCAGCCTCATACTCAGGGAATGGGAGCGGAGGGCCAGTGGAAACTGCCCCTGAGTAGAATGCCCACAGCTCAGCCAGGTGAGGCAAGCAGTTAGGACCTGGAAACCTCAGTGCTAGTGAACCCATCATCATCCCCATTTTGTAGATAGGGAAACTAAGGCCTTAGCTTACCCAATTGCCAACCATTCCCAAATGGAATAGCTGGGAGGCACACCCAGGCCCTTTCAAGGAGCCTATGGGCTTTGGGACAGTGCTCTCTGGGTCTGGCATCACTGCCAAGAGGCATTGGGGAGGCCAAGTGACCAGGCTGAGCACCCTGGGGCACGAATGAGGTGCATGGCCCAGAGGGACCTACTCCATCAGATCCAAGCCATGCCAGGCCTGCTGCCCCCTGGGCTGCTAGGAATGCTCCCACCCTTACCTGGATAGCGCAGGCTCATCCTCTGGACTTCAATGGAAAGTCCCCCCCTTGGAGAAGCCCCCCTGACTAAGCCAGGGGCCACCTCTGCTCCCTGTGGCCTTGCCTGTCACTGCCACATCATTCCCCAGTCTTGCCATCTGGGTTCTATCTGGCTCCTGCAACAGATGTCAGGCCTACCTAGGCAAGACTAGGTCATCCCAGGGTCTCCAGAGCATTCCGGGGTCTCCAGAGTAATCCAGGGTGTCCTGAGCATCTCAAGGTCTGCAGAACATCCTGGAGTCTCCAGCATAGAGAACAGCCACTGACCTATGGAATCAACATGCTCCCCACTGTGGTCCCTTTTGCCACCTCTCACTCAGCCTACCAAAAGGAAAAGAGGTCATATTCCCTGAGCCCCCTCCCAACATCCTCGCCCTTGCCCTGGGTCTGCCCAGGCTTCCCACAAGTTGCTTCTGCAGAGAGCAGCCCGGAGTGGCTGGGCTCACCTGTGGCCTGGTCTCGAAAGGTGTTGCCCTGAAAACCCAACTGTGCAGGAACCCCCGGTAGAAGTCACACAGCCCTTGGAAGCGGACAACATCCAGTGGCCTGGGATGACCGTGGGGCCCCTCCAGGCTCACTCTCGCCAAAGCTGCAGGGCTCTCCTACCTTCCCCCACCTCCAAATACAGCCCGAGAATGGGTTTCCTTCACAGCCAAGTGGAGAAACAAATGAAATATGATTTCATTGTGGGCTCTTTCCAACTACTCAATAATTTAAAAGCATGCCATATGAAACCCAGAGTAAAAATAACATGTGACTCACATCTTGGAGCCTTGCTTTCCCAAATGCACATCCATATACCTGGGCTGGCCAGCCAAGCCCCGCCATCACACACCTGCCGCTCACCTGCATTCCGCGGGCAGGTGAGGAGGGCAAGGGTGCTGACGCGGGTCACAGGTGCACGGTTCGTCTGCAGAGCCAGTCACTCCACACTTTCGACTGCCCGGTGAACTCTGAGTGCTTGGGTCGACCGGACAGCACTCTGCCATCACAGAGAAGTCACGAGAGCTGGCTGGTCATGGTGATGGAGTGAAGTAGAAGACATGGTCCTAATTCTGGAAATGATTCTGTGCAAGAGCTGCCAATCCACAAACCTTTCCTCTAATTAAATCGTCTGCCTGGGCAGCAGAAGCAGACGAGGAGAGTCAGGAGTGAGAGGGACGGAGCGAGCTCAGAGGCAGGGTGACGCACTGGCTGAGCACCTACAGTATGCCAGCTCCTGTGCTGGAGGCCAGAGATAGGAAGAGCTGGGCTGGGCCTCCGGGGAGTAACTGGAGTGTGCCAGTGGAATGCACCCCGTCCTGTGGCTGGGGTAACAAAGCACCGCAATGCAGCCCTTTAAAACAATAGGAATTTGTCCTCTCACTATCCTGGAGGCCAGATATCTGAGGTGCTGGCATGGCCATGCTCCCCACAGAAAAACTCCCAATCCTCGGGAGGGTCTTTCCTTGCACTTTTCCCAGCTCCTGGGAGCTCCCAGCGGTCCTTGGTGCTCCTGGGCTTGTGGCTGCCCCCCTGTAAGCTCGCCTCCCTGTGTGTCCCTCCTCCTCCTGGAAGGACACCGGTCCTGGGATTTATGGCCCACCATACTCCAGCATGGCCTCATCTTAACTAGTTACACCTATGAAGACCCTATTTCCAAAGAAGCTCACCTCACAGATCCTGAAGGCTGGGACTTGAGCATCTCTCTGAGGGGCCCAATCCAGCCCAGTGTCATGCCTCATGAGGGCCTAGGAGGAGAGCCTCAGGTCTAAGGCCTCCCAGGGGGAGAGGAGTAAATGGACTCAGAGGAGCAAGGTCACCCCGGGAACCAGGTCCCAGCAGGCCGGGAGGCCACAGCTGTTCCCAGCTTGCTGATGACAAGATGGGCACCTGGATGTGCAAGGGATGCGGGGACAGCCTTCCCAGACCGGGAGACCCACTCTTGTTCTGGGCAGTGGAAAGCTCCTGCCTGAAGCCTCATGCAGCACCTCCTGGCCTCTCGTCCCACAGCACCACTGACCCCCAGGCCCATCAAAGCAGGACACTCATCACCTCTTAATTCTGGGCACGTTGGGCTTCGAAGGTGACTAGGCATCTGAGCACCACACAGTGTTACACACGAGGGGCCTTGGGTCTCCAAGGATGCACAGAAGTCAGCCAGCGAGGAAAGGCCTGGCTGAGGCCAGACGCTGGTCCCTCCAATGGCCAGCACAGGACACTCGCCACTAAAATTCTTTTCAGGCTCTGACCCAGCCGCTGGGAGCAGACACAGGACTGCTGGTTCAATGACAACACCACGGGCTGGGGGAATGCTGAAAGATGCATGTTCTGGTATCTTTATTACAAGCAAAAGCAAAACAGTGCCCCCCAGACTAACCTTGCCTGTCACCGCATCATCTTCTTAGCCGTGTTTCTTGGAAGGAGTGTCTACACTTGCTGTCTGCAATGCCTCACTTCCCTTTCACTCAAAAACCACCTCCCACACCCACTCAGCCATTCTCAGCCACACACTGAGGACACCCCTGCGGTTCTGTCCAGTGGATAAGTCTCTTCTGATAGCTGATGTGCTATCTGTGCAAGTCCCACACAAACCACCTTTCTGGAAAGCTCCATTGTCTCCTGCTCTCATTCCTCCAAGTCCCCATCACTGGCTTCTCCCTTCCTGACCCCCTCTGGGAGGGTCTCAGGACACCCTCTCTTCACTGTGCCCTCTCTCCCTCCCCGGGCAAATGCACACCCACCCTCATAGGGAGGAAGCCACTTCTGTGATAGTTTGTTTCATGTGTCAACTCAGCCATGCCATGGTCCCTAGTATCAACCACCCACTGACCCATCCATCTGTCCATCCATCCGCCCATCCGCCCATCCATCCATCCATCCATCCATCCATCCATCCATCCATCCATCTCTATTTGTTCTGTCTCTCTGGAGAAGCCAGAGTGTCACAACCTCTGACTCTGTGACAGCTCTGGGGCCCCAAGTACCTCAACTACAGGCCCCAAGCTGAGCCTGATCCTTACTATCTCCCACTCCCTCCCAGTTCCAGAAATAGTGCCTCCAGCTACTCTGTTGTTCTCTCTGACTCTCACAAATCCTTCTGAGGGCCTCCTTCCCTGGCCCTTCACATTTCCATCCTGCCCCCATTTATACCCCGCTCCTTGTGGGGCCCTGGCCTAAGCCCTCCCTCACCTGGACAGTCACACCCATCCCCTCCTGGTCTTTCCACTCCCACTCCCAGCCCTTAATTCCTTCCCCTGCAGCCAAGACATCTGAGGATGCCTCCACTTGTGACTTCCTATTGGTCTTAGTGTAGCATCCTCAGTACATCCTTGATCGCTGCCCCGCATGTCCCAGCCACCAGTCTCCCCTCTGCTCTCCCTTCATCTCAGCCTCTCTGCCTCCTTCAGACCCTCGAACTTGGTCAACCCACTCCTGCCTCAGCCTTCCCACATCTGTTCCCCTGCTTGGATTCTCTGACCTCCATCCTTCACCTGGCAGTCTCCTTTTCTTTCAGATCTCAGTTTATTGTTGCTTTACTCAGAGAAGCTCTGCAGGACCCACACCCCCATCTAAATTAGATCCCCCCATCATAATCCCTCTTCCTGCCCTTTACCCTCTTAATCCCACTTACATCACATATGTTTGATTTTTGCATGTGCATTTGTGCATGTGTATGGGCGTGCGTGTGCACATATGTGTGTAACCCCTGCTCCTCCACCAGACTGCATGCCCTGTGAGGATAGGGACTGTGTATCCTGTTTGTGGCATTCATAGCCCCAAATGCAGCATTTGGCACATAGTTGGTGCTCAATAAATACTTTCCGAGTGATCAAGGAGCCAAAGCTTATAAAAGCAGAGAGCATGTGGGTGGAGGAGTTGTGACAGCTCAGAGTGTCACCAGGGCAGGCTGGTGACAGGGAAATAACATTTTGTCTGCTGTCACGGAGAGCAGGGAGGGAAAGGGCTTGGCTGCATTCCTGAGGAGTGGCATGCCTAATCCCTCCTGGGGGCGCAGCCCTTTGCCTTGGGCCTCAGTGAGTTACAGCTCCCCAAATGCCCCACTCCCCACCCACTTTATCTGGCTTCCCACTTCCCATCCCACTGCCTCTCACCTCTGGACCTCAGTCCCATTGTTCCACTGAAAGGCTTCCCTCTCCTCCTCTGTCTGGCTAACTCCTATCAATCCTTAAGAACTGGTCTGGGCATCGCCTCCATGAAGCCCTCCCTGATCCCTGAGCTGGGTTCCCACAGGGGACTGGGGCTGCCTGGTCACAGGTCTGTTCGCATGAGATTGCTGATGAGTTTCCCTGAGTTCCACACAAGATGGTGAGCTTTGAATGCTGTGAGATCCTCAGAGCAAATCTGGGATTTCAAGGACCAGGAAGGACAGGTCGAGGATGAGGCCAGACAGTCCAGGCAGGGGCCTGTGTTTGATTTGCTTTAACACCATTCCTGGGGCCCTAACTCATTCTGGAGAGTACTTGGGGTATCTTTCAGGGAAAACCTTAGTAAAGAAAGATTTGAAAACATTGAGTAAGAAACTAGGGTGAACGGACACTAAGGAGAGAAGAATGGAAGGAACTTAGAGCTGAGGCACCACCCCTGACCCCTGCCCTGGGTGGGACACCAGCCCACGGCTGCCCCACCTGGGCCCCAACAGGGAGAGGAACCAGTCAGTTCCATGACGCTCTGCATCCACACGATAAAAACAGCTACTGAGAAGGTGTGGCTCTCCTGTCCTTCCTGCTCCCCTGGGGAGAGGAGCCTGGTTTCACCCACACCCCACAGCAAACCGCACCATCCCTTCCTCCCTGGGGGGCCATGCACAGAGGGCCTGGCACACGGTTGGTGATGAGCAAGTGCTTCCTAGAAGGAAGTTACTGTGTCCAAGAAGACACATATTTTGTAACAGAAGAGTGACACATCATTTCATGGAAAAAAATCTGCTACTGATAACCTTAAAAAAATAAAAGTACCAGTCATTCTACCAGCAAAAATGGGTTTATTTGGGAGTAGCAGAGAACTGCAACCCAGGACAAAGAAGACAGGAACAAACCACAGGTGAATCTGCAGAACAAAGCAGAGGGGGCTCTTTTATGGAGGAGGGCTGTTGTAAACAGAGAGTCCATTGGATGAAACTGGGCGTTCAAAGCATAGTGGTTTCTCATTGGCTGAGCTGAGGCAGCCTCTCATTGGCTGGGCTGTTGCTGGGGAAGGAGGAAACCTTTCTGGTACCAGGTTTGTCTCTTCTCCATGGGTTTGCAATTTATTAGTTTTCACCCTGCCATCCACTTCCCAGACTACTGTTCTGAGGGAAGCCTTACTGTTTCAAGGCCCATCAGTCTCTTTGTTCACTGCCCCTCAATGCTCCCACTTCTCCCCACCCCACTCCTGGGGAACTGCAGGCACAGCAGCAAGGAGCCCTGAATTTCTGCCCTCCCCACTTTCCTGCCTGCCCACAGAGGGAGATAGACAATGCCCCAGCAGAGAACAGCCGGGTGACATCAGCCTTGGGTCAACCCGAAGGGACAGAAAGGAAGGGACAGTTTCACACCCGGTCTTTAACCAGGCCCCACCCCTTCCTAATAGTTGAGGTCCGGGGATTGGGGGCTGGACAGCTTGTGATCATGATCTAATGAAGCCTATGAGTGTGGAGAGAGTGGAATGGCCCCGGCAGCTCTTTAGTCTCTGTCTCCTGAATGCTGTTCATCTAACTTAACTCCTGCTGCCTTGCTCCTGCTCCCTCACAGTGTCTGATTTCTGTTCTCTGCCCCCCGATGCAGCCCACAGACTTGCCAGCAGCTGGCCCCCGACTCAGAAGGTTCTGATAGTCTCAGATCAGCCTCAGCAATCAGCACCCAGCACTCCCTAGCTGTTGGACTTTCTCCAGGAATGGCACATGACCCAGATCAGAGTGCTGGCCCGTGAGCAGGGGCTTGCTGAGGAATGGTGGAAAACATGCTCCTGAGCTTAAGGACAGAGCGCCAGAAGACCTCCCTCTCTCCTGGCCTGGATGTTAGCTGTGTGATAGAATGGCCCATCCAAGGCTCAGTGTGAGACCGCCCACCATGATCCCTTTTTTCCAGGACGCAGTGTGTGCCCTGACCTGACTGACAGCACATGGGGCTCGAAACCCAGGGCGGAAGTGTGGCCAGCCCCTGCCACTCATTCTCTGTGACCTGCTTGTACAGTGTGCGCTGCCAGCTCTGTGGTCTCTGCCTCTGCTGGACTGGTGGTCCTGGTCGAGCATGGGAGGAGGGTATGGGGATCCTTCCACCAGGGGACAGAGCTAAAGTCCTGGTGAAGTTGGAATGAACTGCTAGTGAGGAGCTCAGCCCAACGGACCAGAAGGCAAAGAAGAGTTCCTCTCCTGGGGTTGGGAATGGGATCATCATGGGCTCTTGTCCTGAGGAGCTGGAGCTGCCCCACACAGTCAGGGCAGGAGGGTAAGGATGGCATCGCTGGGGTGTCTCAAGGTTCTTCCGTGCCCAGGGCAGGCATGAGTAGGCGCAGGCGGTAGGGCTGTAGGGGAGCCTGGGCTGCCCTCACCGGGCGAGCCGAGGGTGCATGGAGTCCGCAGTGGCCATGGACGCCCTCTGTGGCCTCAGGCACCTGGAGTGGTGGGCAGGCGGCAGGTGTGCAGACTCTTCTGAATTGGGGCTCCGTTGACACTTGAATTCTGCACCTTGGCCATTGGTGCTTCCCTCCCATTGCTCCCTCACAACAGCCTGGGGTGGCTGTGTGAGGGAGCAATGGGAGGGAATGGGAAAGGCTCGGGGACTGTTGCTGATACTGAGTAACCCAGCCTACCCTCTAAACAGCAAGCCATCTGCTTTCTTGCCCTCAGTGGGGGAGAGAGAGAGACAGAGACAGAGTAGCACCTTGTTCAGGTCCTTGCAGCGGGTGGGTCTGCGGTGGGCAGGTACTGAGGGCAAATGCAGGGGGCCGGGGTGGGTGGGAAGACACCTGCCAGGCTCCCGGCTGGAGACAGGTGCAGGTCAGACATCACCTGGGGGCCGGGAGGATGGGGAACTTGACTTAGCGGGGCTCTGGCTCTTGAGGACATGGCCCTAGCATGGGACAGGTTGAGAAAGGACGTGGAGGAGCCCAGCTATAGTTTGGTGAAAGAGGGTCTTCATCATGCACTCAGGGGTCGGGTCCAAACAGTGGGGGCTATGGGCCACGAGGGTGACATGGAGCTGCCCGACACTGCAGACAAGGACACAGCTGCCCACTCTCCACACAGACACTGAGGTCATGGCTGAAGGATCTGGTTTGGAGATGTGATGGAGTTGCTTCAGATGTCATGGGGTAGTTATATGAGCGTGAACATTCACAGGACTGTACAGCAAAGCAAAGGCAATGTTTCCTGTGTGTAAAGTTTGTAAAAACAGTAAAAATAACAGCAAACGGGCACACTCCCTGTGCTGGGTGCACATACGTGATGTATATCCCTCCACGGACTCTGCATGATGATCCCTGGGCTCAGGTGAGTGAACGAGCTGGTGGAGGCGGGGCCTTCCCAGGGAGGCACCTCTGGAGACCTAGGCCCCCACTGGTGCTCTGCGGAGCCTGGCCTGTGGGAGATGCGCGGGCGTCTGGGACCTGGAATGTTGGCCAGAGCCTGTCCTGTCCTTGCACCGCGCGGTGGTCAGCAGAGAGCGGGCAGCGCCAGCCTGCCTGCGCCCGTTCCTCCTCAGGAATCACCCCCGGTGGCTCATTGACCAGGGGCTTCTGCTGCAGAGCTTACCCGCTGGGACTGGAGCCACCCACAGCTGCCCGGAGCCGAGGTGACCGCGCCTGACCCCAGGGAGCCTAAGGCCCAGAGCACAGGTCCCAGGTGGCCTGGCCAAGGTTGTTCAGGCATTCAGACCGGTGCAAGGGAGAGCAGTCAGTACACCCCAGGGAGTTCCCCTCTCTTTCACTGTGTCTTTCTCGGGGCTTCCTGGGCCCCCACCCCACCTGTGGCCTTTCTGTGCTGAGTGTCCTGAGTCCCTGGAAGAGGCAGCACTCGGGAACTCCAGAGACTGGGATTCAGCCCTGGCAGGGTTCCAACTGTGCCGTATGACCCAGACCAGCCCCCATCCTTCAGAGCCTCAGTTTACTCATCCATTAAATGGGGAAGATAACAGTGTGGTCATGGGGGAATAAGATAGAAGAAGGGAAATCTGCAGGAGGTTGATGAGCCCTCTGGCCAGACATGGCCACTCAGACTATGGATTGTATATAATTGATTGATTTAAAAAGTCTGAGACTCAGATGAACAGGCATGGGTCCGAGGGCTCCCAGCTGGCGGGGATGGCGAGGAGAGAACCAGGGAAGAGCCATGACTATGTCATCTGGTCCACAGACAATTCACCTCATGGCTGGGGAGACCCAGGCTCAGAAAGGGTGAGCACCCTGTCCGAGGTCACACAGCCAGCCATCAGCAGAGCCAGGAACACCACCAAAATCAAGGGATTTCTAATCTCAGGTGTTTTTTAGTGACTTGTAAGCACCAGGGGGGCCTGCCAGAGCATTTATGAGATCACTCTCTTCCTCATCCTTCCAGAAAATCAGGTCCCATGTATTATTTGCTCTATGCTGGTGCAAACAGACCCGCGGCACTTTTGTGTTTCTTTCTTCAAAGGAGGAGCTGAGTTTCCAGGCGGCGTGGGAAGAAAACGAATGGTAATGAGGCCCCAGAGCCCCATGCGCCACCATCACGGTGGGCACTATCTGCTCTCTGCCCTGTTCAGCCCTGTCGCAGCCTTGAGACTGCTGACTCCACTTCACAGAGGAAAAAACCACGGTGCGGGGAAGGTGTGCCCTCCCCAGGCTCAACAGGGAGCCGGCAAATGGCAGGGTCAATAGATGAACAGACTCCAAGTGTGCCTGGTGCCACCGCAGTGGTCTGAACCACCTCTGTGCCTCCCCTCATTTAAGCACCCTTCCAGGGGGCAGGGTTGTGATTTTTAGTGGCTCATGAAACACACATTTTTCACACAGCCCGGTTCAAGGGCTCTTGTGGGGCTGTGGTCCCCTCTGAGGTTTGCCAGGGGAGATCACTTCGGAATGGGCTCACTCACGAGCCCCAGTTTTGAGATACAAAATCAGAAGGTTAGTGGGTTTAAGGGTCTGACTCAAGAAAATACAGCCTAGAGTGGCAGAGCCAGGTGCCTTCTCCTCCCCCACCCCCACCCAGCCTCCTCTGCAGGGGGGGCGCAGCCAGGGAGCTCATGCCTGTCCAGGTGGGAATGGAACTTGCAATTTCCCGGGGAAGGACACCTACTCTGTCTCCGATGGCAATTGCCACCACCACCTAGATGTTGCTGCACTGAATCCTAGCACGGCTGGCATGGCCAGCTCCTGCCCTGACTTCACAAGTGCCCCTTAGGCCAGGAGGGGACATTGGCCCCGGGTCTGATGCAGATGGGACTCAAGCTAGGTCTGCCAGTCGAAAACTCATACTCTCTCTTCTCCATCACTCCCCTGCCTGTCTCAAGCAGCTGAGAGCTAGCACAGGGCCCTCACCTTGATGCAGTCAGCCGGTGACCCTGTCTTCCTGAAAAGCACTTCACGGGCACAAGCCATTCTGTGGCTGGCCCCAAGTCCTGTGATGGGGCCGGAGCCCCTGGCCATATGGGTGCTGGCTCCATGCACCAGCTGTGTGGGCTCGGGCTTGCTGCATCCCCTCTCCACCCCTCACTCTTAGGATTGTGATGCCAGAAGCCCACCTCCAGGGGAACTGTGTGGTCAGATGAGGTGACCCGCATGAGCAGGAACTACAGTGGGTGCAGTCTGGGTCACCACAAGCGAGCCAGATCCTCATCCATTGTTAAGTTAGTAATGCTGTTGCATGATTAAGAGTTGGGGATCCAATACAGGGAGAGCCAGGTGAACCCCAGCTCACCACTTCCCCGGTGAGCCACTGCTCTCATCTGTGGAGGGGTAATTATAACAGGTCTTGGGCACCCCCACGGGGGAGGCCCACAGGGGACCCAGAGCTGCTCATCACAGGGCCTTCAAGCTGTCTTCTGGCTTCCCACTAGAGGGCAGTGGCAGGCGAGAGCTGCCCAGCAGGTTTGCATGGGTGTGGGGACTTGGGACCTGCAGGGGGCAGCCTGATGTCTCCGTGTGGTTGGGGGGTAACTGAAGCCCAGGTGCTCAAAGTCACTCACAGAGAGACTCGCCCCCCGCCTCCAGATTCCCTGGGCTCATCTGTGGGCTTTTCCATAATGGGGGCATGTGGACAGACACACCAGAGGCAGGCGACAGCGTAAGGAGCCAAAATCTGGGGAGAGGGGGTATCAGAGGGTCTCCATCCTGGGGCCACCGGGGTCACCAACTCCAGAGGTCTGAATGTCAAGGGCCTGTTGCCCATCCCCAGGCTCATACAGTTGATCCGAAAAGCCTTCATTCATAAATTTGAATCCAAAAGATTGTTTTATTACCACACTGCATTTTTTTCTAATTACAGAAATATCACCTTTGGGTTATGAGAGTGATCCATGTGGAACCCATGAGCACCGTAAATGGTTCATCGCTAACCCCGTCACTTTGATGACCACAGTGAATGTTGCCAGTTTGATTTTGCTTCTCTAAGGAACATTTTCAAAAGCCAGAATGGGCCCAGTGGTCCGTGGTGTATTGGCTCCCTGCCCCACCCTGGAGGGTACATTGAGAATATCTTCAGGTGCTCAGTAAGGGTCCCATCGGGACCCAACACCTCTCACCACTGGGGCCACCTGAGCCCCTGGAGGGAGTCCTGGCCACTTCGAAGGAGTATAGAGAGGACAGCCCTGTGGCCCAATCAGGAGAAGCAAGCTCAAGCCCGTGGCCTTGTGGGGGTGTGTGACCCCCTTTCATGTTCAGAGCTGGGATTGCCGCTGCTGGAGTCACCCCATTGTCCCTCATCCCCATCTCATTCACATCTTGCTCTGGCCCCAGGCAGCTCTGTGTATCCCAGAAGGAAACCGATCCAATGGCCCTTTCTCCACACACATGCTCACATCCTGGGATCTCCTAGGTTCTGTGGGTCCTCTTCACTCAGACATGGCCAAGTGTGCCCTCGGGGCTCCTCCACAGCAGGTAACTTGTCTTGGAAGCAGTGGGGTCCAGTCCATGTCTCCTCGGGTGACAGGTGTCCAGGCCAGTCATTTAGGTTCACGACTACTGAAAGGAAGGTACACGTGGCTTTATTTTTTTGAAGCAAGATTTCTGATATGGTCTCTAAAAGTTTAAGACCATAAATTTAGGATCAGGGACTTGTTTTTACGTGAATTTTGGGCTCCATGGTGAGGCTACTTACCATCTCAACCACGTCAAGGAAGCCCTGGCGCTCTTTGTACACATTCTTAGCCCATCAATTAGGTTAGAGGCGACGTCGTGGGAGTGCTGTATCATGGAGAGAATTCTCCAGACCATGTGCACAGGGATGCCAGGGAGCCATGATCCCTCTGGCCTGGCAGCTGGTGAAGCCATGCTCCATAAAACCATGATCCACAGAGCTCCCAGCACAGCCACTTCTGGCTTGCAAACGGAAACTGTGGCCCCAAGATAGGTGTGTATCGTCCACAGTGGAGCTGGGATGGAAACTGTGACCCAGCTTGATCCTTGAGAGAACCTGCCAGGCTGGAGGAGCAGAGCTTTTAGACCTCAAGGCTCCAGTGGTGGGAAATCCCATAGTAGGACCCCAGCCTGGGGACTGTTGGGATCAGACCGTGTCCACACTGCTGTGTAGCCCAGGGCCTCTGGAAGCAGGTCCACTGCAGACCTGGGGGGCTGGTCCAAGCCTTTGAAATCGAAGGTGCAGGGGAAGCCAGAGTGAGATGCTGGCCTCCTGTTGGCCCTTGGCCTAACTACCTCTGAGCCCCAGGCTGGCGACAAGCATACTCCCCCAGGGCACGGGGTGGGGCCCTGCAGGTCAGCCCAGGCCCATGGCTGTCCAAGACCTTGGAGAGTCCCCAGGAGCCCCAGGACGCTGGGCAGGTTCCTGGGGACCGGGCCACAGGGCTGGGCGACTGGGTCCCCATGGGGCCCGGGGACACGGGGTCCCAGCTCCGTCCCTGCAGGGTACCAACTGGTGAACCTGTGGAGTCCCCGTGTGGCCATGGGCAATGGAGAGCCCTCCCCGCCCCCCAACCACGTGGGCCAGGGGGTAATGCTGCCCCCTGTAGCCAGGCTCCTGGATTTTCCAGAACAGCCAGAAGCCTGGCTTGCCTATGTAATCTCTACCCCTTAAATTGTTGAAAGGAATTCAGAAAAGTCTTTAAAAAAAAAAAAAAAGATTTTCTTTATTTATTTGAGAGACAGAGACAGTGAGAGAGAGCATCACAGGGAGGAGAGGGAGAAGCAGGCTCCCTGTGGAGCAGGGAGTCCGACACGGAACTTGATCCCAGGACCTGATATCCTGACCTTTGCGAAGGCAGTCACTTCACCCACTGAGCCCCCCAGGCACCCCCAGAAGAGTCTTTAAGCTGTGCTGCTGAGGGTAGCTGGCAGTGGGTGACGCTGCTCATGGGAATGGGAGCTCTGAGGCCGGACCTCCTCCCTGGAAGAAGCCTCGTCCTGGGACAGGACAGTGTGGGGCCCATAGGTGAGCACGTGAGGCTCTGCAGAAAGCAAGCCCAGGTCTCTAGACTCGAGGGACACTGTTGGGGCAGCTCCGCCAGGAGGGCAGTACAGAAGCCCCTCCACATGGGTGGGAAGAACTGGGGCCCAGCCCTGCTGCCCAGCATGTCCTGCCTCCGGCCTGAGCCACCAGTCCCCGCCCTGACCCCTGCAGACCACACGAATCACCCCCTGTGGCTGAGGGTCAGTCACCGGGATGTAAAAATACACATTAGGGGTGTTTGTGGGCACTGGCTGGGACCCCAGCACTCGCCCACCCGTTTATCCTCATAAACACTGATGAGCCAAGGCCGAGTCTTCTGTCCTCCAGTTTCAAAGACAGGGAACAAGAGGCACAGAAACTTGCTGGTTGAGGAGGGGCCGGGAAGTGACTCTGCCCACCTACCTGATTATTTGCAGGAAGATGTGACCTTTGGGACAGGGGTGCTACTCAGACTTGCCTGAGGACAAAGGTCGCCTGGGAACCTGTTACAAATCCAGATTCCTAGGCCTGACCTGGGAGACCCTCACGTGAACAGTTTGGAGTCTGGAATATAATTTTAAGGACAGCCCGGGTGACTTATCATGAGCAAATATGAGTCTCTGGACAGCGCACGGGAGGCCCTGCTCATCTTCACGGACCCACCACTGGCCTCACACCGCACCCGGCACACAGTAGGTGCTCAATAAGTGATTGCTGAGCTCACTGGCCAGTTGCCCCCAGGCCCAGCTACAGAAACCAGGCCCCAGTGACTGGGGTGCTCTCCTCAGCCCGGTGAAGGGGTGGCTCTCCCAGCCTCCCTCCTCCCTGAGGTGCCCACCACGAAGCCCCGACACACCGCGCCCCCTGCTCCCCAGGGGGCCTCCTGCACACCAGGCCCCGCCTGAGACCCCCTGGGATCCCACACTTCCCTGCAGGCAGCTCCTCCCCTCCCAGCTTGGGAATGCTGACCCGGGACTTCCGATATAGATAAGGAGGAGGAAGGTCAGGGAGGAGACTGGGCCCCTTCCAGGCAGGGCGGGCCGCTGTGGGGCGACCAATGACCTGGGCTGACTGCTCAAGCCACCTGACTGGAGCCTGGAGGGCCTGGCTGGCTGCAAACGTGCGCCTTCCTGTCCTGGCTGGCGCGCCCAGTGGCAGTCCGTCTGAGGGGCCAGGACAGCAGCAGCCTTGTTGGCCGCAGGTGAGGGGCCCCAAAGAGCCCCCTCCCTCCTCCGCCTCCCTCCCTTAGCAGTGGCGGGGTAAGTTCTAGGCCACTGGGCTGGACCTGCCCCAGGAGGAGCCATCCTACACTGCAACCTCCCCACAGTGCTCACGGTCGTGACAGGTGAGGCCAGGGGAGGGTGTGCATGGGGTGTGCACCCTGAAACCGGCCTGGTCAGGGAACATCAGGGTGAGGGAGTGACACGTCAGGCTGGGGTTCAGGTGGCCAAGAAAGGGCCAGCCTGGTGTCCCTATGTCTGAGAAAGGGCGGAGCGCCGGCAGGTGAAGCTGGATGTCCACATGGTGGCCACTGTGAGAGGTGGGGATATGCTTCCCCACAAGTGGGGCCTCTGGAGGGCTCAGGAGGCAGGGGCCCCAGGGTTCTGATCCTGGCTGAGCACCTGGGAGCAAGTGGCTCTGCCTCTCTGGACCTCAGGTCCCCTGTCTGTAGGGTGAGAGCATTCCCGGGCCCCAGAGGGGGGCCACCCCCAGTCAGTGGCTGCTCTCCAGGGCCGATGACGGTAGGGGTTGTGGGGAGGAGCAGGAGCCCTGGACTGGAGGTAGGGGCCACAGCCCTGGCTCTTCCCCCGCTCAACACTGCCTTGCCCTGCCTGGACTTCAATACTGGGCCCTCCGCTCCCCACTTCCTCCAGCCCCCATCCTGGCCCCCAGGGGCCAGAGTCCCTGCAGCCCTGAGGATGACCGCTCCTTCTTTCAGGGAGCAGGGAAGGGGCAATGGAAAGGGATGGGGCCCAACAGGGGAGCGACGGGGAAGGCTCTGCCCCCGTGATCCTGTGACCCCGCCAGGGGCTTCGTGCAGGCTGACCGCAGCTGACCGGGGGGCTCTCTGTGAGCCCAGGCTAGGAGCTGCTCCTCTCGGTGCCCCATGACCACCCCCCTGCCCAGAGGTCACAGGATTCTTAGGGACCCGTGGAGGGTCCTCCTCCTTCATTTACAGAGAGGCCTGAGGCTCTGGGTGGCACAGCTTGCCCGCGGGTAGCGGCTGGACTAGAGCTGTCTTCCCGAGACCTGCCTCGGTGGCCCCGGTGCTTTGGCTCTGCCTCACGTGTCGTCCCAGGTAGGGGCCAAGGTAGGCTCCCGGGCTGGCCTAAGGCCACAGCCAGTGGACCTGGGACTTCACCCCAGGCAGTCGGCTCTAGGCCCAGGTGCACCTGCCGTTTCTCTGGGCCATCACGGCTCACTCCACACACGGTGTGCATGTTCCGCCTTGCTGGGACTTTGTGATTTTTTTTTAGAACAGGTTAAGATTTACAAAACAATTGCCAAGGTAGCACAGAGTTCTCATAACCCCTCCCACCCAGTCTCCTTGACCACTGACATTTCTCATTAGATCGGTACATTCCTCACAACCGAGGACCCGATATGGACCCCTCTCTTAAGTGAAGTCTATCTTTGGCTCAGATTTCCTTAGTCCTCACCTAATGTCCCTTTCCCCAGACTGGCGCCCGTCCGGGACACCACGTGGCCTGTCGTCATCCATGTCCCCAGACTCCTCTGGGCTGTGATGGTTTCTCAGACTTTCCTGGTTTCTGATGATTTTTGTGAGGAGCCCTGATCGAGGATTCTGGGTGATGTCCCTCACTGAGGATGGGTCTGATTATTTCTCGTGATTGGACAGGGATCATGGGTTCTCAGGAGGAAGACCCTGGGAGTGCGGTGCCCTCCTGTCACATCATGTCCAGGGCACCTGCATGGACGTGACTGGTCACTGCGATGGCCATGATGCCCTGGTCGAGGTGAGGTTCGCCAGGCTTCCCCACTGCGCAGTCCCCCTCCTGACCCTCCCTCGCTGTGCCCTTAGTGGAGAGGTCAACGTGCAGAGTGCACCCCCAGGGACTGAGATGGGGCTCCCTTGTCAAGCGTGGTGTATATACATACATCACTGGGAATTCTTCCACATGGGAGATTTGTCCCTCTCCCTCACTTATTTATTTGCTCATTTATTTATGTTGGATAGACTCATGGATACTTATTTTATACTTTGGGTTATAGTCTAATACTAATTAATTTTGTTGCTCAAAGTTTTCTAACATTAGCCATTGGGAGCTCTTTCACTTGGCTCCTGTGTCCTTTGATTCGTCCTGTCATGTTGGATTTCATTCATTCATTCACTCACTCATTCATTCATTCTCTTCCTTACCTGCTGGCGCCACAAGCCGGGCGCATTCTGTACCTTTGCTGGCCGAGTCCTGGCATCAGCCATTTCTTCAAGGTCTTGATTCCTTTAGCTGGAGAGTAGTCTTAGAAAGCAGGATCTACCTGCACTCTGAGTGTGCTTGTTGCTACTTGGTCCTGACTTTTGTACACACATCTGCAAGTGTGAGTACACTAACCTGTGTGTATATGTGTATCTATAAGTTAGTGCATGTGTGCATGTAACCGAGCTACGTACACGGATCTGTAAGTTGGACTGTGACTGTGCGTGCGTCCAGCCGGGTACGTACGTGGGTCTAAGTACTTCCGTATGTAAACTGTGTCTGCATTAACTGAGACCTCCCTTCTCTGCCTCTAATCTGTCCCCACCTGGACCATCCTGCCCCTCCTTCATTCACTCCAAGAGTGAGAAACCTGGCTTTCACCAACTACCAGCCGTTTACCTGAATGTTCAAACACCTGCTGCTCCGCCCACATGCAGAAGTATAAGAATTTGTTGCCTCTGCCCCATGGGGAGCAGTGTTACCAGCTGGAGCCCAGTGCAAACACGTGGTTCCTTTTGGCTTCCGTCTGGCGCACCAACTGCCACCCTCACTAGGCTGGTTGGTGCATGCGTGATACAGTCTCCTGTCATGTCACTCTGCCTCCACCTGGGGTCCCCCGGCCTCCTGCCCCGTCCTTACCTGCACCCACGAAGCTTCACGCCGTGTGCTGCACACTCTCATGGTCTTTGACAAATGTGTGATGTCGTGCATCTGCTGCCAGGGCATCCTACAGCCGGTTCGCCACCCTGCAAAGTGCCTGTGCTTCACCTCCTCAGTCCCACTGCTCGTTTATCCCCCTCCACAAAGGCCAGCAAACTGTGGCCGTACTCTGGCCCCCTGCAGAGCCCAAGGCGCAGCACGACACACCGTCCCTGCACCTCCCCTCCTCCCTGCTCACTGTGTCAGGGCTCTGCCCTGTTGGCCAACAGGGAACCTCATTGCTCTGTACCATAGCCGCGCACCCCTGGGTGCTGGAGGGAATGGGATTAATTCAATAGGTGGCTTCTTTCCAAAGTGCTCTTATGAGGAGCATGGACACCCTTGTAGGTGGGTGGTCGTGGGTTCTGGAGGCGGGGCTGCCGGTCGAGGACGTGGTTTCATAGGTGCTGGTGACTCACCTGCCACCCCTGAACCGGCCTGCCTTGGGTATGCTGACAGAGGCCAGGTGTGGCTGCCCCAGGAGTGACAGACACTCTGGGCTCACTCTGCACTTCTGGCTGGGGTGGGCGGGAGATGAGCGTCATTTCACCTATTTGAAGACAATAGGCTGATAGGGATGCCTGGGTTGGTCAACGGTTGAGCATCTGCCTTTGGCTCAGGTTGTCATCCCAGGGTCCTGGGATCGAGTCCCATATTGGGCTCCCTGCGGGGAGCCTGCTTCTCCCTCTGCCTGTGCCTCTGTGTGTCTCTCTCTGTGTGTCTCTCATGAATAAATAAATAAATTCTTAGGAAAAAAAAGATGTCAGGCCAATAGGACCTGCCTGCTCTGGGTCCCCACTACTTTTCTGTAGAGGGCTTGGTCCCCTCCTCTGGCACAGAGTATGGGCAGTGTTGACTGGGGCCAGCTGCTCAGGTGCCCTTCTGCTAAAAACAGCTGCTGGTAGGTGGGCCCAGGCCCAGCCCAGCCCTGAGCCAAATCCAGTGGCACACTTTGTTGAAAATTAGCAGTAGAAGGAGCTGGGAAAAACACCTGGCAAATCCTCCTTAAAAAGTAAGGTCATGAGAAACAAGGCCCCTCAAGTATGGTGGTGCCCTTGGTGGCTCTGGGGACACATGGACACAGTTGCACGAGGTGTAGACCTTGGTGACAAATGGTGGGTCGGTGTTGGCTCACTTGAGAGGGACAGACGTGCCACAGGGATGTGACTCGCTAATCGCCACCCCTGCCACCCTTCCCGCCCCATTACACACTTGGTTTGTGTTTGTCCGCTGCCTTTCTCATGGTGCCACTGGGTTCTAGTTTGGGGAGGAAGAGCACAGAGGTGACATGCCACAGTCATCACGTCCATCAGGGGCACATGTTATCCACAGGACCTGTCACTACTGGCTGGTCCCTGGGCTGAGGTGGCGTTTGTCAGACCCCACCCCCCCACCGCAGAGAGAACCATGCATTCCCTGCATTTCCACATGACACTCCTGCGCTCAGTTCCACACCCGGGGCGGGGGGGACTTGTGCTCCCCGCCAGAGGTCAGAGGAGCTACACGCTTTAGTTGGTAGTTACTCAGTTATTCAATCACTTATATTTTTTAAAGATTTTATTTATTTATTCATGAGAGACACAGAGAGAGAGGCAGAGACACAGGCAGAGGGAGAAGCAGGCTCCATGCAAGGAACCCAACGTGGGACTCAATTCCAGGACTGTGGGATCACGACCTGAGCTGAGGGGAGATGCTCAACCTCAGCCACTGTCAATCACTTATTATTTTTTAAGGTTTTATTTATGAGGGAGAGAGAGAGAGCATGCGCACAAGTAGGGGGAGGGGCAGAGGCAGAGGGAGAAGCAGACTCCCCGCTGAGCAGGGATCCTGACGCAGGACTTGATCCCAGGACTCCGGGATCATGACTTGAGCTGAAGGCAGACCAACTGAGCCCCCCAGGCACTTCTATTCAATTACTTGTTTACGCTAATATGGGCTTCTGAGTATTTATTGCGTATTTCAGGTTATACCTAATACTACTTTATTTTGTTGCTCCGAGTAGTCTAGCTTCGGCCATTGGGAGCCCTTCACTGGCTCCTCTGTCCCTTTGACAAAGTCTCATGTATCCCTCTGTCATTAATCCACCCTTCCCTCCCGCCCTGCCTCCCTCCCTCCCTCCCACTTCCTACTCTTTGGTGCTACACAATGCTCCGAACCAGACGTTTATCTCAGTGAAGGGAGTGTATTTCGCATGCTGGGGCCCAGCTCCGAGCCCCTCCTCCAGGCAGCCTCCCCAGCTGTCTCCAGGCAGGATCCTGGCTGTCAGGTGGCTGCGGCCTCTCTGCGCATCCTCTGTCAGGGTGGCTCCAGCTGCGCTATCTGGTTTCCATCCATTTCCTGGGCTGTTGTTACCAGGAGGCTGAGCACTCTGGAGGGCAGGGCCATCCAATGCATCCGTGCCTGGGTGCCCAGCACTGGGCCAGGCGCAGAGCAGGGCCACCAGCTCCCCAAGCCCACTGTCACTGAACAGTCATGACAGCAATTGCTCTGCTTTATGTGACCCCCTGAGCCCCCGGACCGCGCTCTTCAGCACCCCTGCACCGTAGCACGTACTGTGTCAGGCCAGCGTGGGAGTCCGAGGGACAGGTGTGTGGCATGGCTGGGTCCCCGAGCTCCCCTCTGTGAGCACAGGAAGGCTCTGCCCAGGAGAGGGACTTGCCCATCCCACAATGGGTGAGGGGGACCCCAGGGCTGGCACCTGGGCTGCTGCCACGGCCGTGTCGCAGCCTGTGACTCCTTGCAGCTGGGCGGCTGGCATGGGAAGGGCGCAGGTGCGGACGTTGGCCGACGACGAGGGGCAGGCGTGCTGCGGCCCGGCCCTGCCAGGTGCCACACGTGCGCATGGGGTCTCAGCAGCTGAGGCCCAGGGGCTCACAGGTGCCCTCGCCCCACTCGAGGCCTGTGGGCTTCCCTCGGGCCCAGCGGCCTCCCCGGAGAGCCGGGAAGAAGGCGAGCCGCTGGGGGTGGGCAGCGGGGCAGGGCAGTGTTGTGTGACTCAGCGCACCAGAGGCGTGTTGCTCAGGACTCTGCCCCTCTGCCCCCCCCACCCCCGGGCTGGTGTTCAGTGTCCTGAGGGGCTTGGGCCACCCCCTGCCCCCTCTGCTGGTGCTGAGTCTCTGTCATGTGACACACGCACGTGGGGCCCATCGTGGGGTCCTCATGTGCTGGCCACATGACGGCTTACACGGAGACCCCTGTTACAGCGCCGGTGTGCGGCTGGGGGGAGGCTGGAAGGAGGCAGTGCCTGAGGGAGGCTGCGGGGATGGGGTCAGACCCCGGTGGAGAAGGTGTGTAGAGACGTGCAAAGGCGGGCTGAGGCCAGAGGCTTCATTGTCAACAGGAAGGGGGGGGCGGTGTTGAGCCAGTTCCTGCTGCTCCGGGGAAGGTGGGGGAGGAGTGGGCACTGGGGGGCACATGTCCAATTCCCCCCAAGGGGACTGCCCTGCAGCTCCAGCTCTGCCCCAGGTTTGAGATCAATGGCACCCTGGACTTGTCAGCGCAGACAGAGGTTCTAAAAGTCCCTGGCCTGTGGGTATAGACAGAGAGGTGTAGCAGGTGCAGGGAGAGGACCCCCAGGAAGCAGGAGGTGGTGTTCAGAAGGGGCCTGTGGTCAGCTAGGTTGAGGGGCCAGGGAAGAGAAGGCGACTGGAGGCGGCGACAGAGAGGGAGCTGGTGGAGGGGACAAGGACAAGGCTGCTCTGAGGGGCGGTGGGTGGGTGAGGCCAGGCGGAGGAGGGAATGAGGAGGTGTTGCTGGGAAGGGAGCAGAGAGATGGGAAGTAGTCAAACAAATCCACTCTTGCATGCCCTCAGGGACTTGGAGGCTGATAGGGCCACCCTGGCCCTCAGGTCCCCACACAGCCCAAGGGGGACTTCAGGGCGTCTGGCGGAAATTCCCACCTCAGCATCTCCACCCACCGCTGCCCTGACCTGGGCCTGGTTTCCAGGGAGATGGGTCTTGGCTGGGAGGCTGGGGTTGGGTTAATGTTTGCATAAGCTTGGGTCCAGATCCACCCCCTGGTGACTGGGCTGCAGAGAATGTCCAGAATTCCAGCGGGGTTCCACCCAGAGTCGGAATGTGCTCTGGGGAGTGAGATTCAGTGGGATCTGGGGCGTTCCTGGGGTCTCATCTATAAGCCGCAGTGACTTTCCAGGCTCCCAGAGAAAATAGCCCCAAGAACGTGCCGTGAGGCCCAGATAGAGACCTCTCTGCTTCTGTCTCCTCTCTGCAACCCTCTCTGGGTCACCTCATGACTCACACACAGCCAGACGGTCCAGAGAGTAGGACATGCCTGTCCTGCGAAGGAAAAAATCGGGGTGCTCCTGAGACTGGCCACTCCCAGCTGTGTGGCCCCTGGGGACCCCATCCTTCCTTTTGTAGGGGAGGGGGCTACTTAGAGCTGGCAGGTCCTGCTGGGTCCCTCTGAGGGGTGACAGGACATCATGCCAGCCGGGCCTCACTCTCCAGGTGGGCCGTGGAAACAGCCTTTATGCTTTTCCCACCAGCTTCCTCTGAGAACCCAAGGGGCATTACTCAGGATGCTGAGAAGTGGCACCCCTCTTCTGAAAGCTCTGTTTCTGGGAATACCGGGCCTCCCTGGCCCGGTCAGATGAAGGAGCACCATTTGGAGGAGGGCCCAGCAAATACGCTCAGGCACCTGGCCAGCTCTGGGACCGCCCCGCCCGGCTGAGGAGGAGCTGCTGGATGGCCGAGTCAGCGGGCCCCTGGCTTGAGGGTGACGCCTGCCCAGGGCAGGATGACCATGACCCAGGCCGCGGCTGGGGGCTGGCGTCTTCAGTCCCGGCGGAGCTCAGGAAGTGCTGACAGCTTCCTGCAGGCCTGTGACCCAGCCCGGAGTGGCTGTCTGTCATCATAAGCCTGTTTGGTCTCAATATCCTTGTTTTGCAAAGAGCAGTTCCTGAAATCTCGGGGAGTAGAGCTTTGCTCATCTTTGATTGGGGTGGTTTCAGCCGCTGAGGCCAAAAATAACAAACACAGGCCGAGCCTTTACAAGTCCTTTCTGTATGTCCAGGGACAGCTGGGTGCCAGGACCCGGGCTGGTGGCATCCATCTCTGTCATGTCCCCGCGCCCCCCCGTGCATCTCTCCTCAGACCCGGGCATGCTGAGGACAGATGTCTCCAGCCTGGCCTTCCCGGTTCTGCAAACCCAGCCAGCACTCAGGAAAGTGTGCGTGCACCTAGAAGGTGTGCAGTGGCCCTTCGTCCATTTGCCTGTCTGAGAAATTGCATGAGTCCCCGTCACATCTACATCCTACAGATGTGGAACCAGAGACCAGGACAGACGATGGGGTGTCGCTTAGTGTGGACCAATGAACACCGGGGCCCTCTTTCCTGTGACCCTGGGAGAGGTGCCTTCCCTTCCTGCGACTTGTAAGCCTGTTACTCAATCACCTGCTTTATCTGGTGCTCATGTCCTCCTGGACTCTAAGTGCTGGGTCTTGCTAATATGTGACAGTTTAACTATCTGTATGTGCAGTGACTGTCTAACCAGGCCGGCCTCCACCCTCCTTCTCCTCCTCCTCCGCTTGAACCTTCATCTGTCCTAATTCCAGCGCAGCAGGGAACGCCTTCTTGCTCTGGTGGGGGAATCCTGAGATGTTTTTCCACGAATCCCCACCCTACCCGTCCTCTAGAGCAGGACCCACTGGAGGGCCAGATCCAGCCCCTGTCTTGTAAAGAAGGTTCCACCAGCGCAGAGTGGACCTGCTTGTTGACCATTCTTGCGACCACCACCCGCTGTGTGTCATCTGTTCACCCGCCCCTGCCCTGACCCACCCGATGGCCCTTTACAGGAAGCATCACCACCCCAGCTCTTGAATGACCCCTGTGGGCCTGGCCTGTCTTGTTTCTACTGCCCAGGGGCTGCTGGTGAGAACCAGAGCTGGGGAGTGAGGTGGGGAGTAGCCACACAGCCTACACCCACCCACCCACCCTAAGGGCCTATGCATTCCTGAGATTCAGCGTTATGGCCTGTTGTGGATTAACTCTGGGGCAAGAGTGTGACCTGGCCTCTCCTTCCATAAAGCCACGTGCCTGAAGCAGGGTTGTCCAGGTGGAGGCTGGGTTTGCCTGGCGCTGGGAAGGCCTCTGCACCTCCTCTTTGCCTGGGTCTTCTTCCTCTAAGACTCTGCCCAGAGGCCTCCACCTCCAGGAAGACTTCCTTGATTCCATCCTGCCCTCCTTTCCATCCCAGGCCTCCCTTTACCACTGCAAAGTTTGTGCTACATCATCCCAGTCTATTTCCAAGCCTGCCTCCCCAGCTTGTCTGTGAGCCCCATGTGGGTGGGGACCTGGCAGGTAGGGCTGAGACGAATGAGACCAAGATCACGTGGGTGGTAGGGGTAGCTCCGAGCCCCAGGTGGAGTAGGAGATCCATCAAGAGGGTAAGCCACGTGCCAGGGAGGCTGTTGGGGGACCCCAACTGAGTGTAGGGGAGGCTTGGGTCATGTCAGGCTCTGACCTCACCGAGCCAGGGTCAGGATCCATGTCTGTGGTCCTAGGGTCTGGCAGGAGCTGGTCCCCTCCGGTGCTGCAGACTTTCCCGAGGCAAGGGCAGAGAACCGGTTTGGGTGCTTCCCCGTGCAACCTGGAACGACATTTGTCTTGAAGGAACCCTTTGACTGTCTTCCATGCAGAGGACACTGGGGAGACAGGGACCGAGGGGCAGGGCATGTTTAAGGTCCCCCAGAGTAGGCCCTGCCAGGGGATCCTTGTCCCTGTCCCTTCTCCAAACCTCTGTTTCCTTGCATGACCCTTGAGGCTTCAGGAAGGCATCGGCTAGGTTAGCGCCGCACCCTGAGTGTGGGCTCTAGCTCCCAGGACGTGGTGGTCGGGCCTTGGCCTTCTGCAGACACACGTGCTTTCCTGGGTGACGCTCACCATGCCCACAGCTTCCACACTGGCTAGAAAACGTGCCTCTTGCATTTGTTCTGAGCAGACAAATGCAGGGCAGGAAGCCATCCCTTCTCCCAAAATGTACCAGCTCCTCTGCCAGGGAAAGTGCCTCCTCCCTGGCTGGGGATGGGGCGGGGATTGGGGGCGCAGGTATGCTTTGTGTGCAGCACCTGCCCTTAGGCCTGCTGTGGGGCTTCTCAGCCTCAGCAGCTTAGAGGGAGGGAAAGGTGGCGAAGGGGAGGTGAGGGGAAGGCTCTGAGGACACTGAGTCTGGCTGTCGACACCTGGGCAACACCCAGACATGTTCACCACACCTTACAATTTAGTGAAACACCCATTGGCCCCTGTGATGGGAAAAGCGACAGAGGCAAGGGATGGCTCTCTGAATTGCCACCTGGAAGAATTAGAATCAGGGTTTGGTGCTGGAAGATACAAGGATCTGATTACTGAGAAAGCCCCAGGCTCGGGTGTGTTTTCTCTGGCTGCTTGTCTCACACCTTAGAGGGTCAGGGCATCTGCTTTGGCACCAGGTGGACCTGAGATCCCAGCTGGCGGCCCTGCCCTTGGGCTGTGTGACCCTGGGCAGGAGCCGCCTCCACGCCCATCTGCCTCTCGGTCCAGCGGATGAGATGGCGGTAATAGTCACTCCAGGAGTGCTATAACCCCTGCCTGGATCTAGCATCTTCTTGGCAAGTGAGGATTGGAATGTATTAGAGCAGCCGTGTCAGACATCAGAGCTGTTGCAGGTGTGTGTGTGGGGGGTGGGGGCACTTCGAGACCTCCAAGTCCGACTCCACCATCTGTCCAGGAAAGAGTGAGACCTGGGGAGTGACAGGCTATCCTGGTGGGACTCGAGGCTGGGCTGTGTGGGCCTGCCCCGTGCCCAGCCTGTGGGAAGGACCCCTATTTGAAAAGTCCCCCAAACTAGAAAGCTCATGCTCTTCCTCTGGAAGGTTATTCGGGTGTGCCTGCAGAATTGGGGTGCACTCTGGAGTTGGGGAGCACTGAGCAGAGTTGGGCACTCTGGGCAGGGATGCATTCTGTGCAGTTGGTGCAACAAGCAGACTTGGGTGCTCTGTGCAGAGTTGAAGCTCTGGATTGGGGTGTGCTGCGTGGAACTGGGGTGCATTCTGTGCAGTCAGGGTGCAGTGTGCAGAATCAGAGCACTGGGGACAGTTGGGGAAGCCCTTGGAAACTCCCTGAGGCCTTGGGCCAAGAGCACAGCTGCAGAGACAAACAGGATATGGGGTGTCGGGCCACAGCAGGGGACAATGCCCAGGAGAGGAAACATGTCCAGTCCCTTTTATGGATGTAGAGCCCATCTGGGGCAGCTTTCAGTACCATTTCCAGAAAAACAAAGGGAGAAGGAGCCAAGCATCTCGTGTTCTGCACATTGTGGGGTTCTGGAACATGGGCAGACTGAAAGGTTCGGGGTCCCACCATACAGATACGGGCCGCAGTCTGGGAGGGGCAGGGGCTGCAGTGGGCTGGACAGGGAGGGTTCGATGCCTGTGCCAGGCTTCTGTCTGCAGCCCCCGGGCCTCCCCGAGCAGTGGCACAGGCCAGCTCTGGGCTGCAGAGTGGGCGGCAGGGCCAGGGAGGTCACCCTTAGAGGGCCTGGACAACCCTGCCCCCTGCTCTCACACGCCTTGGCCTTGGGAGACGCCCGGACACTGAGCACTTGTACAATGAACAGACTTTTAAGGGCAGCTGTGGTAACAGGCTGGACTTGGCCTGCTAGAGATGTCTTGCATCTCATTTAATCCTCATGAGGATCCAGAGCAAAACCACAGAAGAGCATCTGACCCCCCACCCCCCCGGGGCTTCTCTGAGTATCCAAAACACCAAGGCCGTGTGGCTGCCAGCAGCGCTGACCTTGGACGCAGGTGCCTACGTCCTACCCCATGTGGCAGCCTGAGCTCTACCCTCCTGTGAGGCCTGAGGGGAAGAGCAAAGGCCCATCTGCGAGCATCTGCGGTCCTCCACAGGTCCCAGATGCCACTACCAAGGGCCTTGGGTACCTGTGTCTGGATGGGGGAGGCAGGCTAGCCCAGGAGAGTGGCCACAGCAGGGGAACCCGTCCTCCAGAGCAGGTTCGAGGAGGCCAACTTCTGAGGTCCAGTGAGTCCTTTGCAAGAGGCAGGGCATCCTCGGTTCCAGGGCTGTGAAGGCAGAAGTATGGGGAGCTGGGCAAGGTTGGGGGTGGAGCTGGAGCAGATGGGAGGGTGGGGAGATGGAGCAGCAGGTGTCCTCGAGGAAGGGGTGGTGAGGACTTGCCCTAGGAGGAGCTTCAGGACGGGGCATCCGGACCTCGTTTAGGCTCCCCTGGGGCCCAGAGGTGGGGTCTGCAGGATGCTGAGGCCGAGGGGAGCCGCGGCGGGAGGCACTGCGGTCAGGCAGGCAGGCATCAGCGTTCACCGACTGCCCTGGCCGGAGTCTAGGTGTACTGGGCAGGATGCTGGCCCCACAGGCGCATCCACGGGAGCCTCCGAACACAATCTTGTTTAGGAAAAGGGTCTGTATAGATACAATTATGGTGAGGATCTCGAGAGGAGAGGGACTCCAAACGCAATGGGAGTGTCCTTTTACGGAAGAGAAGAGGAGCCACACAGAGGGTGGCCGAGTGCTGATGGAGGAGCATGTGGCCGGGAGCCCAGGAGCGCCCCAGGACCCTGGAGGCTGGAAGAGGCGGGAAAGACCCTCCTGGAGCCTCCAGAGGGAGCGCGGCCCTGCCCACATTGATTTAGCCTTCTGGCCTCCAGACCCGGAGGGAATAGACCTCCGTCACTTGATGGTACCCAGTCCATGGAGCTTTGTCACAGCAGTCCCAGGACATGGGCACCGAGGCCATCACAGCTGTCCTTCCAAGAGACACTGAGGGGACAGCCAGGCTTGGAGAGGCCACATGTCCCAGTGGGAAGGAGGGGCGGCCTGTGAATCGGCTGCCCCTTTGCTCTCAGGGCTCCCGGTACCCTGGGACCCACACAGTAGCTTCAGATTCGCCCCCGTGACTCTGCCTGTGAAAACGTCCTCCCCGACCCTTGGCTCCCTCTGTGTGGTGTCCATGCAGTGGGACCTGGCTGGTCTGGGCGTGCTGGGGGCCCGAGTGTCAGGCCTGGCTCTTTCGGTGAACTGCTAGGGCCCCCGAGGCAAATGGCTTGCCTGCTCTGGGCCTCAGTGACCTGCTCTGCCCAGCAAGGTGCCCTGGCCTCGTGCTGGCCCTCATGCCTAGGCTCCAGCCCCGTGGGGAGGGAGGGGAACTTGTGACTTTGGGGTGGTAGCACATGACACCAGGAGCTGGTAAGAGAAAGTTGTGTCACCTGGAGGCAACTTGGCCTGGAGCAGCGGTTCTGCCGGACGTTGCCCCAAGGTGACTAATGTCTGGAGGTGTCTGGTTGTCACAGCTGGGGTCTGCAGGGTGGAGGGGGTAACTGGCCTCTAGTGAGCCAAGGCCAGGGATGCAGCTGTAATCCTAAGTGTGCACAGCAACCCCTCCCCGTGACAGAGAGCCATCACCCCAAGTGTCAGTGGTGGTACCCTTAGAAATCCTGGCCTAGGGGCCTCAGTGTCTGTCAAACCCAGTTCTGGGCTCCTCTGGTTGTCACTGATCTTGGGCATATCCCACGACCTCTCTGACCTCAGCTTCACTGTCCGTAAAACAGTCACGTTGCCACCGTTACCGCTACCACCGAGTCAGAGGTGTTTCCTGGCTATGTGCACAAGACAGAGAAGGTCTCTGTCCTGCCCTTGATCCTGGGGCCCTGCTGGGTCCCAAAACCCGTGCGTGGGAAGTCAGAGAACAAAGCGGGGTACCTGTGGTCCAACCTCCATCTGTCCCTGGTGGGCCAGTGGGCAGGCAGAAGGCAGCACCCGGCCCCGAGGGAAGTGGTGCACATGTGTCTGCGTGTGAGTGCACGTGTGTATCATGTGTGTGCATACCTTCATGTGCATGCACGTATGTGTATGTGTGTCACGTGTGAATGTTGTGTGTGTGTGTCATGTGTGCCATGTGGGCGTGTGTGCACTAAGCAGAGGAGGAACAGAGCAGAGCCGAGGTTGGCACAGCCGTGGGGTGGGCAGCTGGTGCACTTCCCTAATCCTGGGGGCCGAGGCGGGAGCCCGGGTGTTCCCTGGTGTCGATCTCAGAGCTGGGGGTGCTGGGCAGTCGGCAGGCAGGACAGGGCCTGGAGCTGGTCCAGGGAGGAGCTAACAATCAACGTGAGGCTCCCTGGGCCTGCCTCTCCCACCGGCCCTGGCGCAGGGAGGAAGTGTGGCAGGAAGCTGGGGGTGGTGGCGGCCGCCGTGCAGTCAGCCGGGCCGTGGGTGGCCGCTGCCTGTCCTGGCTGGCTGAGACGGCCCGCAGGGCCAGCTGGCAGGGAGCCGGGAGCCGCCACCTGGTGCCTGCCCACCACCGCCCGGGAGCTGCCTCTGAGGAGCTGGGACGCAGGTACGGGGGACACCGGGACGGGCGGGACGAGGACCGGTGAGCGGGTATCATCCCCGGAGCTGGGGCTCGCCACCCACGGTGCAATCTGAAAATAGTCTGTGGACTTTCACTTTCTTGAAGAGTCCTCTGGCATCTTGGGACTGTGGGGAGCAGAGAGCTGCAGTCTGGGGAGTCTGGAAGGCTGTGGGCCGGTTAGGAGACCGCAGCCAGGAGTCCTGAGCGCCGGGGGCAGCCAATGAAGCGCCTCGCTGCTGTGATCTCGCTGGACCCTCCCTTCATGTGGGCACCCAGCAAGCGTGTGCCAGGGTCTGGGCAAGGCGCAGAGCCCAGCCAGCAGGACGGAGTCCGGGTGTCGGGGTCTCCGGTGGGCCCCTGCCCTAGGCAGGTGCCACATTGGGCAGACACCACAAGACA
This sequence comes from Canis lupus familiaris, assembly GCF_011100685.1. Taxonomy (NCBI): domain Eukaryota; kingdom Metazoa; phylum Chordata; class Mammalia; order Carnivora; family Canidae; genus Canis; species Canis lupus. The sequence continues at coordinate 60,543,450 of NC_049224.1, forward strand.
GCCCAGGGTGGCTTTGCAGCTGTGCCTGGTCACTCTGAGGTCACCATCTCTGGACCTCTTTAACATCATCTGGATAGAGATGAGTGCCCTGACCAGAGGCACCAACCAGATAGTTGTAGGGGAGGACACAGACCCAGGACTTCTAATGTCAGGTCCTGCCCTAGGTGGGTGCTCCCAGCAAGCCACTGAGACCCACTCCTGGCTTCCAATGACCTCCCCAGGAGCACCAGACCCCCAGCTCTGTCCCTCACAAAGCAACCTTGGCAGTTAGTGGAGCTGGCTGGTGCTGGGAGCTGTGGCCTCCCACCCAGGGGGAGGCAGGGTGGGGGCTGAGATGGAGTGCGTGCAGGTTAAGGGCAGGCGCTCCAGTGCTGGACTCGGCCCCTCTGAGTTCGAATCCCGTCAGTGCCCCCTGGCCAGCTGAGTCCCTGCAGCAGCTGGCTAAGCCTGTGAAATGGGCACCGTGGCGTCCCCTCCCCCAGGTCATCAGGGAGATTAGATGGGTGTGTGTGGTCAGCACCTCAGGGTGGTGGGTGCTCAGGGACGGTCACACTGCAGTTGGTGACGATGACACATCCTATCGGGGGCATTGTGCACTTGATTCTCACAAAATGTCTGATGCAGGTGAGGTCGACCCTACCTCCCGGCAGAGAAAGCGAGAAGGCATGCGTATTACAGGAGAACCAGTGTCCCCGGGGAGGCCGTGACACAACATCTGTCCCTGGGGGGCTCCCAACAGCGGGAACCTACTCTCACCATCTGGAGGCCACAAGTCCGAAATCACAGGGTTCTCAGGAGGCACCAGGGGAGGGTCCCTCTCACCTCCTGCTTCCCGCCTCCTCCAGCTCCCGGGGCTCCTAGCCACGTCCCTCCCTCTGGCCTTTGTGGTCACATGGCCTCTGCCCCATGCCCATCCACATCCCTCCTTTTATAAGACACCATCCCTGGGTTAGGCCCCCCTGCCCCCTGCAGCATGACCTCATCCTAACAAGTCAGATCTGCAAAGACCCTCTTCCCAAGTAAGGCCACCTGCTGAGGCGCTGGGTGGGGATGGATCTTGGGGGACACCACCCCAGTCCAGGGGTGACCAGACAACTCAAGAGGTGCTTCTTGGTGGTGTGGACAGGGTCTATGTGCAACCAAAAGGTACTGGTTCTAGACGAGCCCCATGAGTGCTTCCATCAGACCCCCCAACCCAATCAGGACTGAAAAGGTACCACCTCTCCCTCTGTGGAACCCACTTTTATTCAACACCAGCTGTAACCCTGGAGTGTTCCTTGTGAGGCAGGTGCATCGGCTCTCCCCATCTGGGTGGGCAGAGTGAGGCGTGGAGAGCTCTCCCAGCCCACCGACCCCATGTCTCCTCCCCTGGGCCGGGTGCTGGCCAGGGCCTGCGGCCTGCTGCTGACCCACCAGGCACCCACCCCCCGGGGTTTTTGTCCCAGACAGACTGAGCAAAGAGGGTGAAGGCCAGAAGGGAGGGTCTCCCTGTGATGGTGACCAGAGAGCGGCCCCCCAGGAGCCCAGGTCAGCTGCCAGGGCTGCGGTCTGGGAGCTGCATCCACTGGAGAAGCCCCGGCCTGTGAGGAGGAGCGAGGCCATTATAGGAAGCGGGGAGGGAACCTTCCTGCACAGATTGGGCCCACTTCCTCATCTCCAGCTGTGACTAGGAACCCCCCCCCCCCCCCCCCCGCCCCCGCACTGACGACTATCACCCATGGCCCCGCCTGCCCAGGCACATCCGTCACGGGGCAGGTGGGAGGGTCTCTGAGCCCAGGAAGCCTTCCCTTTGCTCTGGAAGCTGTCCCTGAGGCAGCCGGGAGCAGGCCCCTGGTGCCCCCAGACACACACACGGATGGGCCGGTCCTGACCCCGGGGCCGAGGCGAACAGGATAGGAGGCTGCCACGGGACCCGGCACAGTCCTGCGAGATGCCCGGCCGCAGGGCCCCCTGCTGAGCCCAGGGTGGGGGCTAGGATGTGCCTCCTGAAGGGTAATGTGGCCGGGCAGGGGTGTGGGAGGCTTGGACCCCAACATGGGCTTCAGCAGGTCAGAGGGGAGGGACGGCAGGCTGGCCTTGCAGACCTCAGGCATCCTGGTCCCAGCACCCCCATGGTCAGCTGGGGTGTGGGAGCTGCAAGCCAGCAGGTGAAGCCAGGAGGAGGGAAAGAAACAGCCCAGGCTTGGGCTTGGCTGGGGCCTGGGGACCACAGCCAGTACATGGAGCTGGATCCGGAAGGACAGAGAGGGGTCTTCATGCTTTACAAGGATGGAGATAGCCTAGCTGTATGTGTCATCCCCTGGGTGCTCCTTGGAGTCAGGTCCCCATTGGGGGTGGGGGTAGGGGCCCCTGGAAGCTTCGCTCCTGCAAACCTTGCCGGCCTCAGGCTGTTGGGGGCTTGTTGGTTCTGGTGCTGGAGCAGATGGGCTGTTTGGGACCAAGGCCACAGGAGGGGCACCAGAGTAATTCCTGCCAGAAACACGGTGACTTGCTTCTGCAGCCTCCGTGGCCATTACTACCTTTCTTTCTTTCTTTACTTTTTTCTTTTTTCTTTTTTTTTTTTTTATCTTTTTCTTTTGGATTATGGGAGCAATCCTGGCTTATAATGGGCTGAAAAGCAGCCCTTGCCAATCCCCAGTGGAGATCACTCTAGACCTTTTAGGGGAGGGTCCAAGGAAGGGGCAGCAGGCCTTGTGAAGCCCCCCTGTGGGCTGAGACTCCCCCACGTGACCATCCAGGGAACCTGGGAGGGGAGCCAGCTGCCTGTGCCACTGGCTGAGCAGTGTCCCTGGGTCCTGCTGGTGTCCAGTGCATGGAGGCTTTGGGGACAGGTCACATGTGGCTGAACTGGGTGTGTTGGGTGATGGGCAGTAGCTCCCACGGGAGCCCTGGCCTCAAATCGCCAAGGGCCAGGAAAGAAGGCGGGCAGGAGGCCTTGCCACTGACCCCGTGAGTCCTGTCCAGCTTGGGAGGAGCAGATGGCCAGAGGGATTGGCCCACTTCCCTGGGAACCCGGGGGTCTGGGACTCCGTCATTGCTCTGCTGCTGCCCAGCTATGTGGTGACTCGGGCCTTCCGTGCTTTGCCTGGTCAGTCCTGAGCCCTTTGGACGGTTGTGGCCAAGAAGTGACCTTGGGCGTATGGCTGTCTCTGGGCTCTGCCCCACCGTGCTGTTGGACCCACCTGTCAGCCCCTCTGTACATGGTCCCCACCTCCCCCGGGGGCCTCGCTGACTCCCCAACCCCCTTCCCTCCCTCCACCCCCCAGTGTTGGGAATTACCCCTGAACTAACTAGCCCTGGCACATGCAGGTGGTGACAAACACTGGTGTCCAAGGCTCCCTGGGAACCTGGGTCCAGGCCCAATCCTTGGGTTCAGGGGGTCTGGAGGGAGGTGGGAACAGACCTTGAAGGGAAGGGTCCTGTATATTCCATGTTGTGTCTGATAAAGATCCAGCGGCCTCTTGGTTTTGGTGACAACATGAGGCAGGGAAATAAACCCAAGGCCCAGCATGGGTCCAGCTCCCCTCTTTTGTCTTCTAGGACTGAAGGGGACTTCCCAGGGTACAGAACCAAACCCCCCACTCTGGGCCTCACAGGCTTTGGGGGCTCCTCTGCTTTCATGGGATGCTCGATGCTTTGGGAGCCCTCACCTCATCTATCACGACCTGTGCCCCATGTCCTGTGTCCTGCACCCCAGCATCTCTAAGGCTGCCCAGGTGCTTCCTGTCTCTGCCAAGGGCATCAGGGTGCAGCTGCGGGACAGGACCAGGGCCAGTGGTTGCCATCCAGGCTCAGTTCTGCATGGCCACCCCCGTACTCTGCCCGCTGCTGGGGACTTGCTCCCCAACATCCTCCAGGGAAGGGGTGAGACGGTGCTTTCCTGTCCCTGCATGCAGACGGAGCTCCCGCTGGCCAGTCCTAGGTTTGGGGTGAAATCTCATCGGTCATCATCAAGGGTCAGGGGGTCCCGAAATGAGGGGTTCTCTTGCTTGTGCTCTTGCCGACCTTGCGCATGAGCTGGCAGGACCATTCCTCGTCTCCACTGTCCCCGAGGTGGAAGCTGAGCAAAGAGCTGGCTTTTCCCGTCCCTGGGGCCCAGCTGGGGGTCTTCCCCAGCCCCAGCCCTGACCACTCGGCACCCCTGCCACCCCAGGTGTTCCATCTGAGAGGGGACTCTGTGTTCTTCTGTGTCCTCACTGGTGACAAAGCCCCAAACCCAGGAGCAGGGTGTGTCCATCTCTGGACATCTCTGATCCATCTCTCATCTCTGACCCCAGTAAGGAGGGAGGCTTAATGACTGCTCCTGGGGGGGGAGCAGTCGCCCATTCTGTCCTCGTTCTGCCTCGGCCACTTCCTCCTTCCCTGCCATCTGCCACCTGCTTCCTTCCCTCCACAAGCAGCCTGGAAGCTGGCTCACTTCCTGGCCCCTGGGATGGGACGGTGTTCCGGGGCCCCTGCTAGAGCCCAGGCCTCTTCCAGTGTCGGAGGCAGAATCCCCGGAGCCTGGGGCGGGGTGGGGCTGTGGTGTTGTAAGGAGCCACAGGGTCCCTTGGGAACCCGAGGCCAGAATCACAGCGCTGCTGGTTGTGGGAAATGGAACTCGATGGTGTCTCTGTGGGAGTCTGCTCCGGCCCCACTGGACAGGATGTGTGGGGGGCTTGCTCGCGTCCAAGGTGCCAGCGTGTCCCAAGAGGACTTCTCTGTGCCCCACGTCCGTCTGGCGCTTGCAGGAATGTTTGAGCAGCCATGACCTGTCGGGCTCTGAGCTACTTCCTAGAGGTCTACTGATGAGCTGGAGTGGGACCCCCACCTGCCCGCAGAGACTTCCAGCCCAGCTGGTGAGAGGGGCCCAGGTCTCAGAAAGAGCCTGCGGCAGGGGTTTGTCGTAGTGGAGAAGCAGAGGCCCCCCGACTCAGGAGCAGAGCTCTGGAAGGATGTGCAGAGGCCCACCAGGCGAAGGGGAGGCGATCTCCCCTCCTGACCCCACCCCGCGCGGCACCCACGGGCGCCTGTGTCCCTGGGGAGGCCTCGCTGCTGACCAGCCCCCTCCTCTGCCCACAGTGGCCAGCTGGCATGCGGAGCCCCCGGCCCTGAGGCTGCAGCGGACATGGAGGGCCCAGCGGAGGCGGCCTGGGAGGAGCCGGCCACCAGGGGGAGGGGGCCCACAGCGCCCTCGGGAGGCGGTGGTGGCGGCCACAAGGTCCAGAGAGCGGCCGTGGGCTCCTCGGTCATCTGGGCGCGAGCAGGGCCCGAGGAGGCCGAGGTTCTGGGCGGAGGCGGTGAGTACAGCGCGCCGTCCACCCCACTGGCCAGCCGCCCGGGAATGGAGCGGCGTCCACACGGTCAGGGTGCGTGTGGAGACCGCCCTGTGCCCAGTGAGACATTGTGACACACGAGGGCCCCGCTGGTGTTTCTCCAGGAGGCCGTGTGTGTCTGATAACAACCCTGGTGTGCTGAGGGGAGGGCCGGGAAGCTCTGGAACAGCTGCCCCCGGGGAATTTACGGCTCTGGAGTAACCTTGGCGCTCCTGGTCCTGCTGTGTCCTTAGGACTGAAGCCCCTGGGACTGCTCAGAACGGGGCAGCCCTCATTCCTCTAGGGGGCGAACGAAGGTTGTCCAAGAGGGGATCCGGGGCCACCCAGGACCAAGCCGGGGCCTCCCCCTGGGGGAGAAGATGTGCCAGAGACGTGGGCACCTGAGGCCAAGCGAGGAAAGGAAGCAGGGAACTGCCAGGGATGGGATCATCCGGACTGTCCTGGGGGACCCGGGGGCATCCTGACTGTGCAGGGGGACCTGGGAGCATCCTGACTGTGCAGGGGGACCCGGGAGCATCCTGACTGTGCAGGGGGACCCGGGGAGATCCTGACTGTGCAGGGGGACCTGGGAGCATCCTGACTGTGCAGGGGGACCCGGGAGCATCCTGACTGTGCAGGGGGACCCGGGGGCATCCTGACTGTGCAGGGGGACCCGGGGAGATCCTGACTGTGCAGGGGGACCCGGGAGCATCCTGACTGTGCAGGGGGACCCGGGAGCATCCTGACTGTGCAGGGGGACCCGGGAGCATCCTGACTGTGCAGGGGGACCCGGGGGCATCCCGACTGTGCAGGGGGACCCGGGAGGATCCCGACTGTGCAGGGGGACCCGGGGGCATCCCGACTGTGCAGGGGGACCCGGGAGCATCCCGACTGTGCAGGGGGACCCGGGAGCATCCTGACTGTGCAGGGGGACCCGGGAGCATCCTGACTGTGCAGGGGGACCCGGGAGCATCCTGACTGTGCAGGGGGACCCGGGGGCATCCCGACTGTGCAGGGGGACCCGGGAGGATCCCGACTGTGCAGGGGGACCTGGGGGCATCCTGACTGTGCAGGGGGACCCGGGAGCATCCTGACTGTGCAGGGGGACCCGGGAGCATCCTGACTGTGCAGGGGGACCCGGGAGCATCCTGACTGTGCAGGGGGACCCGGGAGGATCCTGACTGTGCAGGGGGACCCGGGGGCATCCTGACTTTCCTGGGGGACCCGGGAGGATCCTGACTGTGCAGGGGGACCCGGGGGCATCCTGACTGTGCAGGGGGACCCGGGGGCATCCTGACTGTGCAGGGGGACCCGGGGGCATCCTGACTATGCAGGGGGACCTGGGGGCATCCTGACTGTGCAGGGGGACCCGGGGGCATCCTGACTGTGCAGGGGGACCCGGGAGGATCCCGACTGTGCAGGGGGACCAGGGGGGATCCTGACTGTCACTGCCCAGCTGGACTTGGGCCTGTTTCCTGCTTGGATACCTGGGAAGCGCCTGTGTGATCTCCAGGACCCCTGTTTCTACGTCCTGGGCCCTGGGGACAAGCTGCAGGGGGAGGACCCTCCCTGAGCTGAGGACAGTCCGTTTCTCCTGCGTCCCCCCAGGGTTCCCTGCCTCACCTGCCCACCCTCCTCCGGGTCACGTGCCCGGGGCCTGGGCTGGAGCTCAGAGATGCTCAGTAGAGATCTGAATGGCCAGTGAATGATGGATGTGTGGGGAGAACACAAATAAAGCCTCACGAGGTACATGGCGGCAGCCTGAGGCATCTTTACACCTGTTTCCTCGGTTCCCCTGGCCGTGAGGAGCTGGGAAGGGCCAGGGTGACCCTGCTGGTGTGGACTCACCACAGGGAGGGGTCCTGGCATCACTCAGTTCCAGAGCCCGCTGGGCACCCCCTCTGCTGGCCTGCACTTTGGGGTGTCTCGTCAGTCCTGCCAGGCTGTGAGCCACACCCGACCCTCCTCACGAGGCCGAGAGGGCATATGTCACCCTCGGGGAGTGATGGTGCAGACAGACCAGGATCAGCCCTGGCTGTCCCAGACCTGGGGTTCCTCCTGGGCTGCCACCTGCCCTCTGTGGTCAGTAGAGCCGTGGCCCCCAGACAAGTGCACATCCTGGGCCCCAGATCATATAGCAGAGGTGATTTTGCAGATGGAGTTAGGAATCCAGAGAGGGAAAGAGAAGCCTGGGTCAGAATCTTCTGGCTCCAAAGATCAAGGACAAGCCACTGTCTGAGGGCACAGGTGGGCGCCCCTAGGAGCTGGAGACAGGCTCCCCCTATGGAGCTTCCAGGAAGAACTGGCTCTGCTGACACCTTTTTGCCAGTAAGACCTTTCCAGACTCCAGCACAGCTGGACAATACACTCGTGTCATTGTCAGAGGCCACAAGCCTGCGGTTACCTGTTCTAGGACATGGAGAACCTCCTACCCCTCCATCCTCCTCGGGCTTTTGTGACCTGGACAAAGGGGACACAAGGGGTCAGTGGTTTGCAGGGGCATGGATACATCTCTTCCAGAAATATTGGGGGCTTTGTGCTGGCATAGCTATGCGTCACCTGTTTTGACCTTGATCCCACAACCTTTCTCTGTTACAGATGCCACTCCTCCTGCTGGCGGCTCTGGGCCTGCTGCTGGGACCCCTCCTGGCCAGATGGGCACATACCCCACAGGTAGACATCCTTGGGCCCCACATCATGCAGCAGGGTTCAGTCTGGGTAGGACCGTCAACGTGGGATCCCTGGGCATCCCCTCTTCCCTCCAGCCCCAACTGTGCCATGGCCTGCGGGTTTAGGAAAGTCTCGTCCCCAGACTCCCCTCCCAGATGGCTGTGGGGATGGGGAGGCTGGTAGGTGCGGATGGCCCGGTCCTGCCCCCAGGTTCTACTTCGGCCCCGCCAGGGGAGGGCCCAGGATGCTGCATTTCCACGCAGGGCCTGAGGGCAGGAGTGGACGGGCCAGGAGGCTGGCCCAGGTGTGGGGGCAGTGAGACTCTGGGAGGGGCCACAGGTGGGATGTGCAGTGGGGGACACAGAGGGAGGGGCAGGGCCTGGCTTCTGGGGTGGGGGCTCCAAGGACTGGTGGGATTTCTGCAGGGCACAGACGAGGGGAGGAAGAACTGGGCAGTGGAGGGAGATGAGGTGAGAAGGAGCCCCTTACCCCTGAGACCCCACTCCAAGCTCCCGGCTATGGTGACACAAAATCCCCAGCATTGCTGGCAGTTCCCCTTTGCCTCGACACCCGCCCGTCCCCCGACTTGCCTTCCGGGTGGCCGGTGCTGCTGTGGTCACTCACGATGGCCAGGGAGTGTTGAGCAAGCGGCAGATTATTTTGAGTCTGACAATGCCACCCGCCCTCTTACGGGAGTTGGAGGCGTCCCATCCCAGAACCAGTTGTGAAATGTTGGGCATGTTCCCATTAGGCAGGAGGGTGGGGGGGGGGAGAGACTGAGTCCTGATTCCAGAAGTGTCCATGTTGCCCTCCTCTCCCCTCCCTCTTTCTCTTCTCCTCCTTCTTCATCCCTCCTTCTCTCATTTCCCCTCCACCCCTGGGGAGCAGCACATGCTCTGGGGATCTCAGTAGCACCGTTGGGAGGTCTCTTAGCTGGGTAGGGGTGGGGGTGGGCAGAGAGGCGGTTCAGCTGGGATCTGAACTGTAGGGCCGCCTGTCAGGCAGGCCAGTATTTGGTCTGGGAGCAATTGCTCCAGGTGGAAGGTGTAGTGAGTGCAAAGGCCCTGGGGCAGGGTAGGGGGGGATGCTTTGATGTCCTAGGGCAGCAGGGAGGCCACAGGCCAGAGAAGAGGTGGTGGGAGAACCAGGGCCAGAGGCTCGAGGCTGTGCTGGGGGGAAGGTGGGAAGGGTTTGCATCTTACTCTACCCAAGAAGAAAAAGCCCTGGAGCCATGCTAGCCAATACAGGAGACACACAATTCATGTTTACATTTATCTTTAATAAAATGAAAAATCTGGTTCACACAGTTACACTGGCTGTATTTCGAGAGCTCAAGGGCTCCATGTGGCAGGCGGTGGCTGTTCAGGACAGTGGATGGCACTTACTGAGAGGGTTGAGCGCTGGGGTGTGCGGCAAGCCAGAGCTCATCATAAGGGGACCCTCTGGCTGTCCATGGGCCTGGGGACTGGAGGGAGAGCAGGGTCCAGGGCAGACCTATAGGCCCGGGGCACAGGGAGGGGGACTGTGGTGGGTTTGGCTCAGTTTGGCAGTTCCCTGGTGGACCTGTGTGCTGTGTGGTACAGGGAGGTGTTCTTGGTCTGAGCAGGGTGGGGCCTGGGAGCTCTTTGGAAAATGGGAGAAAGGAAGAGGGATTAGTTTGGGGGACAGGGTGGTGAGTCCTGGGATGCCTGTGGGTGTCTGCTGTAGCTTGAATGCCCCTGTCTGGTGCTCAGGTGATAGGAGAGGTCGGGACTGGAGGTCAGGGTGATGCTGGTCACCTTGCCAATTGTTTACTCTGTGCTGCCCCTTCCAGACCTGACCTTGCAGCTACTGGCTGTGCGGAGGAAGACTGGGCTGCCGGACCCCAGCTTGCAGCAGACCGTGAGGCGCCGGCTCCGTCTGCTGGAAAATGACAGCCGAGAGGTGGCCCATGCACTGGGGGTGAGCCTGGCTTCTCTGGGGGCCTGGAGAGGTGGCCCATATGCTAGGGGACCCTGGGAGGTGGCCCATGTCCTGGGGGCCAGCCTGGCTTCTCTGGGGGCCATGGGCAGGTACAAGGGTTCCAAGCCCAAGAGCAGGGACAGAGGATAGGGGTGGATCTAGGAGGAGAATTCTTGATGTCCAGACCTCTGTCCCTAAGGAGTCAAGGCCACAGGAGGGGAGGACGTCCCTGGAACACACCTCATGGTGGCACTGTACCTTGTCCCTGTCGGTTCTCCTGGATGACTGGGCCACCAATCACACCCTGCAGTTCCCACCACGTGGCCCACTGTACACCCAGTGTCCCATTCCGGTCAGCATGCCCCCCACCCTGCCAGAGATTCTTAAAGTCTCTGTCATGGGGAGTGAAAAGGACGGTGTGTGTGGATCTTATTCTTAGCTTTTGATGGAGCCAGACCCCTGTAGACCTCTGCACAGTGGACGCTCTGGCAGGATGGTGGCCAAGGAGGGGGCCGGGCCGGGCGACGTCCCTGTGGTGGAGGTCCTGGGCTTAGGGCTGGGCAGTCACCATGTGACCTTGCAGCCAGCCTAGCCTGACCTTGGCCAGAACCCAGCTTCTGAGGCACCAGTCAGGGATGCTTAAACTTGTTACCCTACGGAGCTGAGGTGCAGGTCCAGCAAACAGCATGGGAGTACCAGCCCTGGGTGGTGCAAGCAGGGGGCGGAATCCCAGCTGTGCCATGTGCTGAGGGGCAGGCCTCGAATAAGACACGCAGCCTCCGTTCTCAGGCTCTTCTTCTTTTTCTTTTATTAAAAAGATTTTATTTATTTATTCATGAGCAACACACAGAGAGAGGCAGAGACACAGGCAGAGGGAGATGCAGGCTCCCTGATGCAGGACTCAATCCCAGGACCCTGGGATCATGCCCTGAGCCGAAGGCAGATGCTCAACCAGTGAGCCACGCAGGTGCCCCCATTCTCAGGCTCTTAACTGGAGCCCAGAGAAGCACCCATCCACAGCACACATACATGGTACCTCGGAAGTGCTGGTGTTCTGTCCAAGCCTGACCACCACCAAGAGTGTTCATGGATGGGAGTCAGGGGAGAGGGGGTACCAGAGTTAGGGCGGATGCCTGCGTCGTGCTGCCCGAGGGGCTCGGTTGGGGTGCACAGGGCCGAGTGCACGGCCTACAGGGAGGACCTGGTTTGCAGAGGGTGGAGGCTGAGCCTGGGGCGCACAGGGGCTCTGGGAAGGAGCAGGGCTTGGCCCAGGCACGAGGAGCCACGGCTGGCTTGAGAGCCCCCGCCTCGGGCTGTAAAGGACCCAGCTCTGAGCCTCCACCCCTGCCTGGGTCACTTCTGAGAAGTGTTTGTGCTGCGCGGCTCTGTCCCGGTGGCCAGATGCCGAAAGCCCCCCGCCTCCCCCGGGACCGTTTCTTCCCCATAGGAGTTATCGGCCAGGCTGCTGTCTATCCACAGTGACCAGGATCGGATCGTGGTGACCTTTAAGACTTTCGAGGAAATCTGGAAGTTCTCCACCTACCACGCTCTTGGTAAAGTGGTGGCCCTCCCAGAACTGGTTGTGGGGACTCCCCCCAGAGGACACTTGTCACACACTGAGCATTTAATGTCATAAATTGGGCTTCAGAATAGGCTGGTTCACAACCGCCAGTGTGGTGGGACTTGGGAGTTAGCGCTCACCCGCTCTCAGGGAGAAAGGATGGACGGGATGGGTGCAGAGGCGCAGGGTCTGTCCCCAGACACGGGCTGCCTTCCATGTTCCTTCCTGCCCTGCGTTGTGGGAGAAGCTTTGCGAGGCCAGACCTCGAGGGAGGCTGAGTTCACACCAGGCTGTCTGCAGCCCAGCCCAAGAGCTCTCTTTCTAAAGCACCCCAATCTGTTAGGAGGCACATGTGGGGTCCGGCTGCATCCTCTGGGGAACCGTGCTCCACCACCTCGGTCCAAGGGCTGAGAGCATGGAAAATAAGAGCGACAGTGTCTTGGGCACCTGGCACAGGGCCTGTGCCAACCCCCCAGCACACACGCTCCCCTTGAACATTCTCATCCCATCTCACGGATGTGGAGACTGAGGGTCAGACAAGTGGCTTGTCCTTGCCCAAACTCGCCAGGACACAGGGAAGTCCAGGGCGTCTCCCATGGTCACCGCCAGTCCACTCACAGCCCAGATGGTCAGACCTGGCGCCTCTCTGGGTTTCAGACGGTCCCCCGAGTCCCCAAGATAGGGCAGGGCTCCCCCAGCTCCAGGGCCGCAAGGCTTCCCTGCCTCCTTTTGGAGCCTGCTGGTGACCCGGCCTGTCTGGTCCCCAGGCTTCACTCATCACTGCCTGGAAAACCTGCTCGTCGACCAGGCCTTCTGGCTGCTTTCGCCCAACGAGGATGAGGAGACGGTCGTCCAAGTCCACGTGGACCAGGAGGCCTTGACGCTGACGCATGAGAGCCTCCTCACCCAGGAGGGTGAGCGCTGCACGGTGACGGTGACGTCGGCCGACCCCATGCTGTGCTGGGGACGCCCTGGGGAGGAGGGCCCGGGAGGCTCTGGCCTGTGCGGGGACATTAATGTGGGCCTCATGCAGGAAGGAGCACATGGGGGGACTCTGGCCGGGAAATGCCTGGGCCCTGTTGCTTAGCTATAAAGACCTGGTCAGGCCCCCAGGAAATAACAGTCAAAGGGGTTCCACAAGCGGCACCCGTACCGCTAGGGTGCGGAGGGGACCTCAGTAATTGGGCACAAGTCAGCCGCAAACAGACCACAAAGCTGCCTGCCTTCCCCTGGTCCCCGAGAAGAAGAGAGGTGGCCAGGCTCCCAGCAGTGGTCCCCTCAGACAGGGAAACTGAGGCTCTGCGCTCACAGAGTGGAGCTGGGACTCCAGGCTGGTGTCAACTATTTCTGTGGATGCAGAGCCTGGGGCTGGGAGACCCTGCAGGGCGGTGGCCTTTACGCATGTCCCCTGGCAGGGAACATGTGGAGCCCGCCTGGCAAAGATCCAGCCACCTGCGGCCAGCCACACTGAAGGATGGTCTCTGTCCCTTTAAAGGTCCTTTCTTTGTCCTGTGTCCTGACCACCATGTGCGACTGACCACCAGCCCCCGGGGTGCAGGGGGCGGCCCCCAGCCCCTCAGGCGAGCCTCGAGGGGTGCCCAGGGAGAGGCAGCCTCCGCAGTGGACTCTTCTGCTCCCAGCCCTGGCACGTCCTCCGAGGAGGTGGCAGCGGTGGCCGCTCCAGAAACGTTGATTCCATTTCATCAGTAGGTACCGACCTTTGTTTCTCTGCTTCCTGTCAGTCTCACGTGTTGTCGGGCCACATGGAGTTCGTCTGCAGGCCAGAGGAGGTGGACAGGGCCCCGCAGAACTGCTTGCATCCCTATCCTGCCGCTTCCAGCCTGTGGCCATGGCAAACCAGGCCAGGCCTGGACCTCAGGGCTGCCACCTGCCTGAGGACACTGACATTCTGTGGCAGGGCCGTCCTGGCAGGAGTGTGCAGCTTGGAGCTCTTGCTTCATGCTCTGGCTTGTTCTGAAATGCTTTTGAGGGCACTAGCTGCATAATGTGTGCCCATAGTAGGGAGGTATGAGGCAGATAAAGCCTGGGGAAGGCAAGAACGGGTGGCATGTAAGCTCCTGCTCGTGTGTCCAATGTGGGGCATTAACTTGGCTTGGAGCTTCCTGGCAGCCAAAGCAAAGAGAGAAACTCGATGCCCTGATGTTTAGAATCTGGGAAATAACAGGCAATGGCTCAGCTTGTGTCTTAGGCTAATGGAGGGAGGTGTCCCAGGATGCCAGCCTGAGGCAGGAAGCACCTGGGCTGGGCAGCATGGGGCTCCCTGCTGGCAGTGCCACACACCTGGGCCTGTGTGTGTGTGTGTGTGTGTGTGTGTGTGTGTAGTGGGGGCAAGTGCTGGAATTCGCCTGGGTCCCTGGGTTCTGCTGACCTGTCCAGCCTACTCAGTTTCAGCTTGCCACACATCTGAGATCCTCTCTTGTCCCACTGCAGGTGGGCTCTCAGGGTCCCCTGGGACCCCATCGACAACTCCATGAGCCGACCTGTGACATCAGACACCCCATTGATGGGTAAATTCTTCCACTGGCCTTTCTCCCCTGGGGAAGGGGTGGGCAAGGAGGGACAGGTACCAGCATTCAGGAGGCTTCTGCGCTCACCTTGAATCCTCCCCAAGCCAGAGGAGGTAGTGAGAATCCTCTCCAGTTCATGTTGTGACAACCAAAGCTAAGAGGTCCACCGGTTGGTCCAAATTCATTTTACACAGTGAGACCAGGACGGCCCGGGTGCTGGTCCCCGCCTCCAGGGAGCCCGAGCATTGCACTCACAGACCATCCACACGCACGACTTTCTCCCTGGCAGCACATTTGACACGCCGAGGGCCCTCACACAGGTGGCCTCGGCTCCAGCTGCATTTGCCATGTGCACTAATGGAGGCTCCTGAGGCTTAGATCTTAGGTCTTCTCTTGCAAAAACAGCATGGGCCTTCAGTGTGGGCTCCTGGTCCAGTGCTCTCTGCTTTGCCCATGCTGGCTGGTGCAAGGATGGCCTTGTGTACCCATTCAGGGACTATAAGGCCTCATGGGAGAGGCACCTATGTTTACAGAGGCACCTGTCCTGGGTGGACGCTGGCCTGGCCTGGCCTGGCCTGGCCGGGGTGGGACAGAGGAGAGATCCCTGGCCTTGGAGGCTGACAGCTCTGGGTCTCAGTTTCTCATCCTCAGTATGGAGATAAGGTGCCCCCTCCAGGGATCACTAGATACCCGGCCCCTTGGGTGCAGTGGCCATGCTCCATCGCAACCCCAACCACCTGTTCCTAACCGAGCCCCCCGCCCCGGGTGTGCCCCCAGCACTGACCGTGTGGCCTCCTTCCTACAGCCACGGGCCTGGCCTCGGCGGTGGCGGACTACCAGGGATCTGGGCCTGAAGAGATGACCTTCAGGGGCGGCGATGCCATCGAGATCCTGGGCGCCCAGGTGCCCGGCCTGCCCTGGTGCCTGGGCCGGCACGTGGCCTCGGGCCAGGTCGGGTTTGTGCGGACGAGTCTCATCAGTGTGCAGGGCCAAGCGTCTGAGTGAGTGGCCGAGGCCCTGCCCTCTCCTGACCTGCCCTTCCACCCCTGTGGGAAGTCCTGGTGCCCCCGCCCTGGGCTGACTCCTAGGTGACAATCCTGGACCTGGGCCTGGGCCTCCCGCCCTCGCCAGCGTCCAGGCATCATTCGTTCCCTGGTCCCCGGGCTGGCGTCCTTCCCGTCCGGCGTGCCCTGTCCTTCACCAGGGCAGGGGCTGTTCTCTGAAATCCAGCGTTGTCCTGCGGATGCTATGACAAAGCACCACACTGGGGGCCAAGAACAGCGGACGGCAATTCTGTCCCAGTTCTAGGGGACACAAGTCCAAAATCAAGGTGTCCCGGAGGCGCCAGGGGAGGATTGCTTCCACATTCTTCCAGTTCCTGCTGGCTGCAGCGAGCCTGGCTTGCGTCACCCCAGTCTCTGCCTCCATCTTCACCTGCACCCCAGCCCTGCCCCCACGCGTCTGTGTGTCCCTCTTCCTTTTTTTTTTTTTTTAAAGATTTTATTTATTTATTCATGAGAGACACACAGAGAGAGGCAGAGACACAGGCAGAGGGAGAAGCAGGCTCCCTGCAGGGAGCCCGATGTGGGACTCGATCCCTGGTCTCTAGAATCACGCCCTGGGCTGAAGGCAGCGCTAAACCGCTGAGCCACCCGGGCGTCCCTGTGTTTCCCTCTTCCTAGAAGGACATTGGTCATGGATCAGGGTCCCCCCACTCCAGTGTGACCTCATCCTAACTGATTACATCTGCAAAGCCCCTTTACCAAGTAAGGTCACCTTCTGAGGTTCTAGGTGGAGATAAATGAATTTTGAGGGACAGTTCACCCCTGTGCACCACGTTGCTCCTTTTCATAAAGCCGTTCGACGACTCTGGGCCTGGCCTTCGCCCTCACCCCACCCCCTGTGACCCAGACCCTGGTGACCACCAATGTCAAAGGCTGCCCCCTGCCATCAGAGCAGGTGTGTTCGCCTCCTCAAGAACAACTCTGTGTGGACACGTGCGCCCCTACATGGGACATCCCCTCCATCCCGGCCTGCCCGCTTTCCTGGGGAGTCTCGCTGGCCCCCAAGTCCCATGTCCAACAGCTCATCCCTGGGGATGCGCTTCTCCCCCTACAGGACCCCCACAGCCTGCTGGTGACATGCCTGCCCTGTCTGGGGGATTCTGAGCGTCCCCGCTGTGTGGCCGTGGGCAACAGCAGGAGCGTCCCGGGTGAGCGGTCAGCGCGCACAGCTAGGCCATCCGTTGGCGGCCGTTCTGCTCCCTGAGCTTGAGCTTCCATCAGAAAGACCTCAGGCAGGGAGCCCGCGGGAGGTGGGTGTGCGGAAGGCCTTTACTGAGTCTGCCCAGGGCCCCCGGGCCTGGCCTCCCACACACGTCTGCGGGGGACCCTCTGGCCCTGACATCCCGGGTCATTCAGGGACCGGCCCCTCCCAGATGGAACCTCAAAGGCCACTTTGGCTTCACAAATTCAAAGTGTCTGTTGCACCTGCTGGTCAGGAGGGAGCTGGAAGCTGGCCGGCCCGGAGCCGAGATCCGCCGCTAGACCAGCGTCTCCCGAAGTGGGTTCCCCGCAGCTTTCCGTCACAGACCCGGTGGAGCTCACGCGAGGTGGGGACGCCCTCCACGTGCCTGGCTGGCAGTCCGCAGCGATGCCCAGCACCGGGAAGGCAACGCGAAGTCTGACCTGCTTTCCCTGTCGGAACGCGTTGCCCACACTGACTTCACCGTCAGGACCCTCTTTCTCAGCCCCAGCGGCGGCGTTCCGTGGAACCCTGTCTGGGGAACCCTCCATCTAGAGTCCCATCACGTATGCAGGGGAGACCACGGCTTCTGCGTGGACAGCTGGGGTCCGTGTGACTTACGCCTGCCCTGACCTCGCCCAGGGTCTGAGCTGGGATGGCTGCTGGGTGCGCTCGTCCGTCTGCTCCCTGACGCTAGGGTGACGGGGCTGCAGCAGAAGCTCCTCGTTTGCTCAGCACGTGTTGACTGAACATCGGTCTATGCCAGACCCTGCGCTTTCATCCTTTGTGTGATGAACCTGGTGGCCAGGCCTTTTCTCCTCTTACTTTGACATGATTTCAGACTTAGAGAAAAGTTGCAAGGAGAGCACAGGATTCCCATCATCTCCCCTCATCCTGATCGCCCAGATGTGAGCGTGTTGTGATGCTTGTTTCCTGCTTTGCCCTCGTGTTTGAACCCTGTGGCGAGTTGGCTGCAAGCACGTGGCCCCACTCCCGGCGAGCTGGGCGGCGCGTTCCCTGAAGCCAGGACGTCCACCTGCATCCCCACGGCACAGCTGCCACAATCGGGAGACGACACTGGTGCAAAGTCGCTCTCTGCGGACCACACGCAGGTCTCGCGAGGATCCCAGTCATGCCCTCGAAACCCAGAGAAAGTTCCAGACCCCGTGGCGCCAGCCTCGCCTTCTTAATCCGAAACAGTTCCTTCATCTCCTTGTCCTTCAGGACGTCTCTGAAGAATACAGGCCTGTTATTCTGCTGAATGTTCCAGATTCTGCCCCAAGATTTTCTTTAACTTCTCAAAATAGCTCCTAGTTTCAAAGCACTTTCCAAAGTTTCATATTATGCTGCCAGTTTAGTCGTACAAGCACAAATCGCCTGTGCCTTCTCTCTCTGCTCTCCATCCTGGTTTTCATCTCCCTGACTTGGCGCAGACATGTGCCCTGTGTTTGCGTGGGGCACTGTGGGGAGCACCCGCAGAGGCTGTAGGCAGAGCCGTGGGAGCACAGGATGCGAAGGGACTGAACCTGCTTGCAGCTGTCAGCCCCCTCCTCACAGGGGAGGGAACTATGAAGTGGGGCTTTGTAGGCTGCCTAGGAGCTCACCTTCCCCAGGTTACCATGACCCACGGGGTCTGTAGCAGCCTCTCCTGCTCCTGGCACCTGTCTCGGCTGGTGAGGCACCATCCAGGAGGGCAGGATCTATTTTGTTTTTGTCCCAGTGGTGAAGACATAGCAGGTGTGAGGGGTCTGTCTGTCAAATGAGTGGAAATGGGTCTTGCTTAGGAGATGTACTATCTTAAATAAAGCACCTTTTTTTTTCCAGGCTGGAAAATGTGATTTTTCTCAATGAGGAAGAAAGGTCATTCTTCAGCAATGAAGGGCGCTTTTCAGAGGAGGACGCCAGGCAGCTACTGAGGAGGGCGTCTGGCGCCGACGTGTGCACCGTGTACAGCTTGGGTAGGTGTGCGGGTGCTGGTGGTGGGGCGCTGCTCCCCTCGTGCCTCCCACTGGCTTCGGGGACATCACGGGACCTAAAACTGGTCACCCCCTCCAGCCCGGTGCTCAGGACGGTTTTTGTGGGCAGATTCCCAGAGGGACAGGGGAGGGTCTGGAGCTTTCCTACAGGGTTGCACCAGCTGGTGACCGGCAGCCCCAGGAGGCACTGAGCTCCTGCTCAACAGCATCGGCCTGGACAGGCTACTGTCCCCTCGGTGGGCCGTGATTGTTCTGGCTTCCGTGCACTGCTCAAGACACCCCTGCCCTCTGACATTTCCTCTCCTGAAAGCCCGACTTCCTCCATCAGGAAGTGAAGGAATGCAAACCCCTGGGCACTTAAAAGTGACCAGACATATGCTGTTGCTGCCCCCAGGACTTGTAGGGGTAGCAGACAGGCCAGGTGCAGAGAGGGGGATGGAAAGAGAGGCGGGGAGGTGCCCACAGTCCCCTGAGGTTCCCGCTGCCCACCTGCCGCTTCGCCGAGAGTCCGTGAGAGAGTGACCATCCTGCTGTCACAAGATGAGGGGCCTGGACCCGTGTGGCTGTGGTCTGGCCGGGTTGCCTGAGTGCTGGGGGGCCGGGGCTGGACCCCAGGGCTGCCACCTCCTACAGACAATGCTGCTCCCTTTCACCACACCGCCCTGTGCTCAGGGAAGGCAGCGCCACGCGCAGAGGCGGGACACGTGTCAGCCACAGCCGAGGGAGTGGGGCCCCAACAAATTTGCCGGTCGACTGTCACGGGCAGGACAGGAAAGCCGGGTTCCTTCATCCCAGAGATGCAGGGGAATGCACGTGTGGACACACACACACTTACATGTAGTGCAATACGTACATGTGCATGCACACACATGCACACACACCTACACGTCACGCAGACACACGCATGCACACATGCACATCCACACTTGCTGCTCGCACCTGCGCTTACCGATGAGCATGCCAGGAACAGCTTCTCCAACAACGGAGTTCAAGTTTCTAGGTTCCCACACATTGGTCTCTCTTCCTAAAACAGGCAAACTTGGATCTCAGCTTTGCAAGTTGGGCTTAAACCAGCCCGGCATACGCTCTTGTCTTCATTAGGAAGGCTGTGGGCACCCCTCAGCCGGGGGACGTTCTGGGGTCCCCTCCCCCGGGGGCCGCCTAGCTTCCCGCGAGCCTGCACAGTTGTCCTAGCTGACTTCAGACGACCTTTCCCAGCCAGCTGCTCATGTCAGCCCATTTTCGGGAGGCAGAAACCAAGGCTTAGGGAAAGCCCCGTCACGAGGAGGGTGGGGTGCAGGTGGAGCTGCCGCCCTGATCTCCGGGACAGTGGGTGAGACTGCGAGCTGCCCAGGGTAGGGAGTGCACCCCTGTCCCCAGAGCGGTGGCAGCAGAAGCCCACGGCCTCTGGGGGGTGGCGGCAGGACAGAGCCTGTGGACAGGGGATCCTCAGCCCCCTCACCGGGGGATCCTCAGCCCCACAGTCCCTCAGGCCGCTCCAGCCCATACCCCCTCCTGACATGGCCCCTCCCGGAGGTGCTGGCCCAAGAGTGATGCTTTTTTTCTCCCCATTTCAGACAGATTAGAAGAAGCTGAGTGTGAACAGCCAGAACCAGGTAGGCTCCTCTCACAGGATCCTCTCCTATGGGATCCAGGCTGGGGCTGGGGTGATGCCAGGCTGCACAGCATGGATGGGGGGCGGGGTGGGGACCTCATGCCTCCCTGGGGGAAGGCAGGTGGGCGGGGCATCAGCCCTGATGGGGAGCTGGATGAGGTGAAGGTAAGCTCCCCCTGCTGCCATGGTGGGTCCCCCATGAACACGCCAGGCCTCCAGCAGAGCAGGGTGTCCCCTCCATAGTCTGAGCCATGCCTGGCCTCCGCTCTGTCCCCAGCAGAGAGGGGCGTCCCCTCCATAGTCTGAGCCATGCCTGGCCCCCTGCTCTGTCTCCAGCAGAGAGAGGCCTCCCCTCCATAGTCTGAGCCATGCCTGGCCTCTGCTCTGTCCCCAGCAGAAAGGGGCCTCCCCTCCATAGTCTGAGCCATGCCTGGCCATGGGTTCCTTTCTTGAAACCTAGACCAGCTGAAATTCTCTGCTTTGAGAGGGTGAAGGGGGTGCAGGGCCTGGATTTGGAGCTTTGTGCTGGAGCAGCCCCTTTGGGATCTGTCTCTTCTTCCCGGGTGAGCTGGTTAAGGGATCTCCCTCCTCCCTCCACACCTCCATCTCGTCCCCCCACAGAGGATCTGCACTGGGGAGATCCTGGGCACTTGAACGCCTGAGGACCCTTTGGGGTTTCCCGGGCACAGAGTCCACCTGGATGCAAACAGGGAAGGGCCACCTGGGGTTCTGGACAAGGAAGGCTCCAGATATCCCAGGGCTGCTGTGGGGCCTCCCCTCACCCCTGCGCTCTGCTGCATGGGGAGCAGCAGGACTTGCCAGCATCAGAGGGGGTGGTCGGCCGATTCACACCCCCAATGAGGTCGTCAGGTCAGACATTTGCCCCTGAACCGCACTGAATTCTTGTTTATTCCTGGCCTTCACAGACTAACAAAGAGAGTTCGTTTTGAACATATTTTGTGCGAGTGAACTCGAAACAGAAGAACCTTTAGATCCTGGTTCTTTCTTTGCAGACAAATTCCCCTTTAAGCTCCCGTTCTCCCAACAGGAAGCATAGCCGCATGCTCCTGGGCGCTGGCTGTGCCTTCGAGGGCCGAGCAAAGCCAGCAGTCCAGCGAGCGAGCTCCCTTGGGCAGCGGGGTTCCCAGATTCCCCAGCACCTTTAGCTGTGGGCCTCAGATTCCCAAACCAGCCAGGACGAAGGTGGAGACCCGGGGGTCTGGGAGCCATTCCTCATCTTTCCTGCCAGACATAGCCCTGGGCTGGACAGAGGGACACAGACTTCACTGTCCTCAGTTCTGTGGGTGGCTTTTGAGCATGTGCCGACCCATAGCTCTGATCGGCTTGTGAGGATTTCATGGGAGTGGGGGGGGGGCTGTACCTGACAGGAGACCCCCCAAGGGCTGAGGAAATCCCACGGAGGCAGCGGTACCGGGAATGTGGACATGTCTGTCCATTAAGTGGCTTTAACTCTTTCTGGAGAGAATTTTTTTTAAGATTATTTATTTATTTATTTATTTTAAAATTTATTTATTTATTTATTTATTTATTTATTTATTTATTTATTATGATAGTCACAGAGAGAGAGAGAGAGAGGCAGAGACACAGGCAGAGGGAGAAGCAGGCTCCATGCACCGGGAGCCCGATGTGGGATTTGATCCCGGGTCTCCAGGATCACGCCCTGGGTCAAAGGCAGGCGCCAAACCGCTGCGCCACCCAGGGATCCCAAGATTATTTATTTAATGGCATCACAACCTGAGCCTAAGGCAGATGCTCACCCACTGAGACACCCAGACACCCCGGAGGGAAAAGGACTTTAAATGATCGCTGAGCAGTGCTTTTAAACAGGAAGCATAGGAGGGCATTCCTGGGTAAAAATCTTGGCCAAAGTGATTCCTAGTCTCGTAACCATGACTGAGTTCCCACTGAGTGCTGGGTGCTGGGTGCTGGGCTCCGCGTTTCATGTCAGTTTTGATGCTCAGGTAGGGGAGGCTCAGGCAGGACCTGACAGGGACGTCCTTACCCCAGCCTGGACCCAGATCAGGTGCTCATCTATCTTGGGGGTTTTGGTGACTTGCAGCAATGCCTCTGCCTTCCCTGACCCCAGAGCCGCGTGAGACCCTACAGAAGGTGAAGAATGTTCTAGAACAATGCAAGTCCTGCCAGGACTGCCCGGAAGAGCCAGCATCCTGGGGTCTGTGCTCGGCGTCCAGTGGTGCAAGCTCACCGGACAGTGAGGAGCCCTCCTTCTGCTTGGACTCAGAGGCCGACTGGACCCACCCGGAGGCCCTGGGCTCACTGCTGCTGTTCCTGGATGCGCCTGAGTACAAGGCCTGCTTCCGTGGCCTGTATGACCTCTCCCTGCCGGGGCTGAGCACGCTGTTTTGTGGCTTCACCGACGAGGAGGAGCTAGCCGGGCACCTGGCCCAGGCCCGAGGGGCAGCCAAGAAGGCCGGCTTCCCCATGGCCCTCGCCAGGCTCTGCTTCCTCCTGGGGCGGCTGTGCGTGCGCAGGCTCAAGCTGTCCCAGGCCCGGGTGTACTTCGAGGAGGCCCTGGGGGCCCTGGGGGGCCACTTTGGCGACCTCTTCCTGGCGGTGGCTGTGTACGCCAACCTGGCCACCGTTCACCTGAAGCAGAAGAACAGGGACAGGTGCGTGCAGGTGGTGCCCAAAGCCTCGGCCCTGCTGCTGGGGACGCCCAGCCACGTCTGCAGCACCGAGGCCGAGTCGGAGCTCCTGAAGCATGCCCTGCGGCAGGCCATCGCCTACCGGAGCCCCCAGGCCGAGGCCCGGGCCTGCTTCCTGCTGGCCAGGCACCACACTCGCCTCAAGCAGCCCGAGGAGGCCCTGCCCTTCCTGGAGAGGCTGCTGCTTCTGCACAGGGCCTGGGGCTCCCCAGAGGCCTCGTGGCCCATGGACGGCTACCTGCTCCTGGCGGACATCTACAGCCGGCAGTGCCTGCCGCACCTGGCGCTGAGCTGCGTCCGGGCGGCCTCGCTGCGGGCCCGGGGCTCGCCGGGCAGCGCGCTCCGAAGCGCGGACCTGGTCCTCCGGAACTGCCCGCGGCTGCACCACCCGCCCGCCCAGACGGCGCACCACCTCCGGCGGGCGCTGGCCTCCCTGGCCTCGGGCCCGGGGCGGGCGCTGCGCGGCCCCCTCTGTGCCAGCCTGGCCCGGCTGCACAGCCGCCACGGGCAGCAGGACAGGGCCATCTCCTTCATGGCGCAGGCGGCGGAGGCGGCCGCGGGCACCGGCCGCCGCCTGGCAGTAGACTACGTGGTGGCGCTCGCCTGGCTCTACGTGCTTCACGGCCGGAGCCCGCTGGCCCTGGACATCCTCGAGTCTGTCCTGGACGTGGCCGTGGCCAGCGAGGACCAGGAGGGCGTCATCGCCAACGTGGCAGCGATCGCCCTCAAGAGGACGGGCCGGACCCGGCAGGCGGCCGAGGGCTACTACCGCGCCCTGCGTGTCGCCAGGAGCCGGGGCCACCTGAGGAACCAAGCGGTGGTGCTGGCCAATTTCGGGGCGCTGTGCCTGCAGGCGGGGGCCGGGGGCCTGGCCCAGCACTACCACCTGGAGGCCGTGAAGCTCTTCTCGCGGCTGCCCAGCGGCGACTGCGGCCAGGACTTCACGTGGGTGCTCCTGCGGCTCGGCCACCTGCTCACCCGCAGGGCCCTCGCCCGGCAGGGCAAGTGCTACTACGAGTGGGCCTTTCTGGTCGCCGTGGAGACGGACCACTTGGAGGGTAAGTGCCAGCCCTGCCCTTCGCGGCCCCACTCTCCCCCGGGCCCTGGGTCGGGCGCGCTGGCTTCCTGGAGGGAAATGTTTTCCTCTCACTTCTGTCCAGAGCACACCCGGGGGTTGCCGCTTCGAGGCAAGTGGTTGTTCTTCCACCAGTGAGAGTGTTGACTATTTGCAGGTGCCCTGGAGGCTGGCTGGGGGCGGCTCTCGCGGCAGTATGCCAGGCTCTGTGCGGGGGGTGGCCAAGAGCGGGGCACAGACGCCCGGGTCACAAGAGCCACGACATGGGGTGCTCATCATGATGATGGGGGGCTCCTGGCCCCGGCTCATAGGGTGGAGAGGGTCTAGCCCAAGCATGGGATGGAGGGTAGGCAGAAGGTGCCACCTGTGCCAAGGCCCCAGGGTGAGCAGGCTGGGCCATGCAGGGGATGGGTGTGTTGGGGGGTGGGGGGTGAGAACCTTGGCTGGGGGGCTAGGGCAGAGGCCGGGGAACACAGGCTGTGGTTTGACATTGTTCCCGAGAGCACTAGGGAGCCACTGAGGGATATAGGATATAGGACACTCACCAGGCCTGGAAGGGGGCCCTCTGGACCTCCGGGAGGAGCCCAGAGCTGGGTGCCCGGATGCGCCCTGCAGCCTCGGGCAGGTCCTGGCTGCGCTCAGAGGTTCTGCCCCTGTGCTGAGCCTGCAGGAGAACGACGGCCGCCGTCGTCTCTGAGCTGGTTTGGGTAGTTTGTCTCCCGAGGCTCGAGGCTCCACCTCTGTCGGCCCAAATCCCTCATCCTCTTCTGTGATCCTTTCATTTCCGTAAGACTCATGCCGATGGCCTCTCTTCCGCTGCCGATTCCAACACTTGACACCTTTTCTTCTGGTCTGGCTAAAGATGAGTCCACTTTGTTCATCTTCCCAAAGACTCGTCATCGGCTTTCATGAATTTTCTCTCTTCTCAACATTACTATTTTATCTTGGCTCTTGAACCTTTGCTGTTCCTTCCTTTTGCTTGCTCTGGGTCTAGTTACCTGCTCTTTTCCTCCTGCCTTAGGGGGGGAAGTTTAAATGTTTTTTTCTGAAATGTTTCTTTGTTAATGTAGGCGTCCCTCTAAACACTGCTGTCCTGCGTCCCGTGGGGCTGGGTACGTTGCACTTGTATCTCCACTCATTTCGAAATATGTCCTCGTTCCCGTTGTGATGTCTCCCACAAGCCGCTGGCTGTTTAGGAGCACACTCTTTGCGCCCACATATTCCGGGATTTCCTGAATTTCCTTCCTCCTGACTTCTGGTCGTGTTTCATTTGTCTCTGGAGGACACGCTCTGTAAGACGTCAGGCCCTCCACAATTACTGGGAGTTGCTCTGTGATTCGACGTGTGGTCCCTCTCAGGAAACATGACTGAGAGGTCTCGTGGGTCGCGGGCTTGTTCCAATCATCTGTGTCCTTGCTGATGTCCGGGTCAGCTGAGTGGGGAAAGAGCTCGACCGATCTCAGTCCCCAGGTTCAGGCGAGGCAACTATTTGCGGTTTGGAGCCTGGCCTCGTGAAGGAGCTGGAAGCCAGTTTGAATCCCAGCCCCACTGTGCGCTGAGTGCTCCAGACCCAGGACTCTGTTCGGGACTCCGCGTGTGTGCCTGCAGCGTGGGGAAGCCGGTGCTCCCGCCTGGTCGGCGTGGTAGGAAGGCAGCGCGGCATGGTGGGAGAGGCCGGCCAGGACGCCCCCAGGCCTGGGAATTGTGGAAGAGGTCAGCACCGTATCTGTGACCTGCCCTACCTGGGCTCATCACCATGTGCTCATCGGCTATGCGGCCTTGAGCAGGTGGCCTAGCCTGTCTGGGCTCAGTTTCCACACCTGCGATGCCCCAGGGGCTGGCACACAGCAGGGGCCTTTGGACCTTGCAAATGTCCCTGCGGTGCATGACGGTGATGCCCTCCTTTTGTCTCCCCCGCCCAGGCCAGCTGCGTGCCGTCCAGTGTCTCTGTCACTTCTATAGCACCGTCATGCCCAGCGAGGCCCAGTGCGTCGTCTACCACGAGTTCCAGCTCTCGCTGGCCCGCAGGGTGGCCGACAAGGTGCTGGAGGGTCAGCTCCTGGAGACCATCAGCCAGCTCTACCTGTCCCTGGGCACCGAGCGGTGAGGATGCCGGCCTTGATCCTGGGGCAGCCTCTCTGCAGGGACAGTTTCATTCCTAGTGTCAGACAGGCTCTGAGCCTGCAGGCCTGGGGAGCATCCCGACCTGTACTTGGGGCATGTGGGTCCCAGGACAGCTGTCCTCTGCCCACACACCTCACAGCCTTCCAGCGGAGGCAGAGTGTGCATTTCTGGGTCACTCTTCAGTTCATGGTAACTTTTGGAAACTGACCTCTGCGTTCCTCGAGTCTCCTTCAGCCAGCCCAGCTCTGGGCCCAGCAGCATGTCCCTGACTGTCCCCTCAGATGTAAGGACTAGAGGATTCTTGTCCATAGAGTGATAGCTGGCTGTCCCACCTGCTTCCCGTGGGCAGAGTTTCGGGGTCGCCTGTCCTATGTAATGCCTACCCTGTGCATCCCAATCAGGTTGGTAAGGAACAGCCTGGGAAGATCACTGAGGACACCCTCTCCAGCGGGAGACTCTCTGAGAGGCAGGGAGGGAGCCACAGGCCAGCCTCAGCCTCCCCTCCACACTCCAGGGCCTCAGTTTCACCGCAGGACTAATGGACAGTGACCTTGACAAATGCTTCTCAAAGTGGGGTCCCCAGAGCTGCAGCATCCACATCACCTGGGAGCCTACTGGGAAGGCACATTCCCGGGTCCCACCCCAGACCTGCCAAGTCCCAAACTCTGGGAGCACGGCCCTACAACCCGAGTTTGAGAACCCCTGACGCAGGTTATCTCTACATTTCTGCCCAGTGCAGATGCTCCCTGCTGCGGCCAGAGGTCACATGTCCGTGTCTGGGGAGGCGGGGTAGAGACAGAGGGGCCTGCTCCCCCTCTCCGCTCCCTCCCAAGAGCCTCCTTGACTTTTTCCAGCTGAGCAGACGTAACCAGACGGGCACTGGGAAGAGCCCAGTCTGCCCCTACGCGGGCAGCTGGCCTGGGAGCACCTGCTCTGACCAGCTGGCTCTAATTCCAGGGCCTACAGGTCCGCGCTGGACTACACCAAGCGCAGTCTGGGGATATTCATCGACCTCCAGAAGAAGGATAAGGAGGCACATGCCTGGCTGCAGGCAGGGAAAATCTACTACATCCTGCAGCAGAACGAGCTGGTGGATCTGTACATACAGGTGCAAGGGCGTGGAGCGCGTGCACCACACTCGCTGCCCCGCTCACTCTCTCCTTCGTCCCCAGAGCACGGCGGGCACCTGCTACGTGCTGGCTGCCTACGCCACCCCCACCCCTGGACTCCCACTTCCAGCATCTTACACAATGACCCGAGCAAGCCCCCGGGGGCCAGAGGCGGGTGCCCCTCACTGCGCCCACCTGGGCTGGTACACAGCAAGTGCTCAGTAAACATGCAAATGATGCGTTCGCTCTATTAACACACGGGAGAACTTGCTTCCGCGGCATGTGGCGTGTCTCCTTAAAAATGCATTAATCACAAGCTCCATTTCCAGTTGCATTCCCAAACATGACGTGATTTGAAGTAAATTGAGAAGCTCATGAGGGTTATGTTTTCATTTTTGAGTACCTGCTGTGTACTTCCCTGGGCCGGGGGCTGAGGATCCCGGTTCGGGAGCTTATGGCTGAGAAGGGGAGCAGACACGTCAGTAAACAGTTTTCCCACGGGGCTGCCTTGGGGCTGTAGGCAGGGACATGGTGGAGGAAGGAGCCAGGAGGGTGAGCTCCAGTTGGTCCGGGGAGGCTGGATTGAGCAGCAGGCGGGTGGGGCCCACCTTCAAGGAGGGCTCTGGACAGTAGGATTCTCAGGGGCAGAGGCCAGATGTGCATGTGTGGCCGGTTCTGGATTGCCCGTGGGGGCTGGTCTACTCTTGTCCATTCATTTGCTGTTCGTTGAGCACCTAGTATGCACCAGGCACCTTGCTGGGCTCTGGATATGGCAGAGAAGAAACAGCCTTAGCCACCTGGTGGGAGGGACAGGCAGGTGTGTGCTTTCAGGTGTTGCCAGGGGCCACGGAGGAAGATAGTAGAGGGGAAGCCAGATAGTAGAGCCCCGCCAGGGTCTGGGACTGGTTGCAGGGATTCAGGGGCCCCCACCTCTGAGCTACGTCCCAAACTCCTCACCAGCCCACACTTGCCAGCTCCCAGGGCCCTGGCCAGACAGAGTTCCCCATGGCACATAGCAGGAACCGCCGTCCCCCCTGAAGGACGAAGGTGTGGGCGAGGGGAAAGGCAGCCGCACTCCTGTTGCACATCCTCAGGGCCGCCTCGAGGGTCTAGGGGCAGCTGGGGATGCTGAGAGTCTCCGCCGGAGCGCTGTGGGCCTCATGAGAGTTTCTGCGGGCCCACAGGTGGCACAGAATGCAGCCCTATACACGGGGGACCCCAACCTGGGACTGGAGCTGTTCGAGGCGGCCGGGGACATCTTCTTCAACGGGACCTGGGAGCGAGAGAAAGCTGTGTCCTTCTACCGGGTGAGCTGGCTGATGAGGGCGGGCCTGCTGCCTAGAGGGAGGGCCGCCCCATGCACTCACTTGCTTCATTCCTGGGTGGCTTCACCCAGGATGATCCTGACCCCCAGCCCCAACCTGGGAGGGACCATTGGAGGGATAGAGGCCACTCTGGGCTTACAGGACCTCAAACTCCTGGGAGGCCAGTCCTACTCCATCTGGCAGATAGGAAACTGAGGCCCAGAGACGCATAGGGGCACAGCACAGGATACACAGCCCGACCATGGGGGGACCAGCACCAGGGCCAGGACTGCATGCATCTCCAAGTAGAGCAGCTGCTCCCTGCCCGGCCAGCCCACAGCCTGCAGCCCAGCCCTGGGGACAGAGAAACACCCACTTTTAGAGCAGGAGGGTGTTGGGTCCTACTTGTCAGGCTCTCATCAGCCGGGGGTTGGGGACACTGGTCTGAGGTTACTGAGATGGGCTGCAGGTCATACCCCAGCTTGCTCATGGCCCAGCGGCCCTGTGGGTGTCAGAGCCTCTCCAAGCTGACTTTCCTCCTGGGGGACAGAGCTGAACAGAGACGCCACGGGATAACGGGGTACATTTGGGGCTTTGAGGGATACCAGGCCTGACCTGCCTGCTTGTGTGGCAGGATCGGGCACTGCCCCTGGCTGTGACCACAGGGAACCAAGAGGCAGAGCTGCGGCTGTGCAACAAACTGGTGGCGCTGCTGGCTGAACTGGAGTCGCCCCAAGAGGGCCTGGAGTTTGCCCACATGGCCCTGGCGCTCAGCATCACCCTGGGTGAGCCCTGCACCCCGGCCCCCCAGGGCCTCCACCTCTGACACCTGCAGGGTCGGCGCAGAAGACAAAAGACAGGGGGGGCCCAGGGCACCTGCGGGGCTGCAGGTCACCCTCTCCTCTGCAGGTCCCAAATCTGCCCCTGGATGGTGCGGGGCCTGTCGGAAGTGTCCCACTCACTGGGTGGCTGGGCTCTCCTCATCAGTTCTGTGGCTTCCTCTGCCTCTTTCCCTGCTGACCACGAGGGCCAGCCAGTGTGCCCTGTGTTCTAGACACCTCAGGCTTCTCTCTGGCCCTTGCACACAGGCCGAGCTGGGTCAGTCATGCTGTTCCATATGCCGCCCCTTCCCGGTGTCTGTCCCCGCACTCAGCCAGCCCCACTGTTCTGTCTGGCGATGTCCCAGTCCCCTCAGTGCCTGACACCCCCTTCCCCCAGAGAGAGGCACACAGTGTGCAGCAGGGTTTGTGTGCACAGCCCATGGAGGTGGGCTGGAAATTGGAGGGAGCTGGTGACTCCCCGGGGGCGGCGGAGGAGCTGCAAATATAGCAGGAAGGATCCCTCTCCTGTGGGGAGGCTGCCCAGAGTCCTGGCACATGCCGTGCACAGCCGGCCTGACTCTGGGACCTCCCGCTGCCCCCTCCGGGGCCATGTGCAGGCACAGAGCTGGAACGTCCACCTCCCTCGGTGGACAGGGAGCAGACAATATTAGGCCCACTGTGCAGGTGGGGAGACTGAGTCCTGGGACCGGCTGGAGCTTTGGAGACGGTGTCGGCGTGGGGGTCCAGGGCTGGCCTGTGCCCCCACCACCCCCACAGCCGTATCCTCACGCGTGCCCCCATCCCTGTGCCTCCAGGGGACCGGCTGAACGAGCGCGTGGCCTACCACCGGCTGGCCGCCCTGCACCACCGTCTGGGCCACGGCGAGCTGGCCGAGCACTTCTACCTCAAGGCTCTGTCGCTTTGCAACTCGCCCCTGCAGTTCGATGAGGAGACCCTGTACTATGTGAAGGTGTACCTGGTGCTCGGTGACATCATCTTCTATGACCTGAAGGTGAGTGCGGGCGGGGGAGGCAGGGCTCAGGGCACGTGGTGGGTGGGGGAGCCGGCCCCGCTTGGAGTGGGATCGCAGATCCAGGCCTGGCCCCGGCCCTCCTGCCGCATGGTCTCGGCCTCCACCCGGAGCTCCAGGCCAGGCCGTGAGGAGCAGGCCAGGTCAGTGGACGTGGTCCGAGTCCCACACAGGCCGGGCCCTGCCCTCGAGAGCTCCACGTCCAGGGAACAGGCTGACATGTGAACAGATGTTGGCCACCACTGGGTAAAAACAAACAAAAAAGTGTGTAGTCAGGGCAGCCTCCTGGAGGAGGTAACTGCAAAGCTGAGTCTTTTTTTTTTTTTTTTTAAGATTTTATTTGTTTATTCATGACAGGCATAGAGAGAGAGAGAGAGAGAGAGAGAGAGAGGCAGAGACACAGGCAGAGGGAGAAGCAGGCTCCATGCAGGGAGCCCGATGTGGGACTTGACCCTGGGGCTCCAGGATCACGCCCTGGGCCGAAGGCAGACGCTTAACCACTGAGCCACCCAAGCATTCCTGAGTCTTAACAGTCAAGCGGACGTTCGCCACCAAAAGAGTGGGGGGGATGAGGTCATTCTCCGGGGTGTGGGGGAGGAGTCACCACTGCCCCCAGATACCACGTTGTAAGGTGCTACCCAAGTCCTGGCACCTCCTCCAGGAAGCCTGCCACTGTGGGCAGAGGGATTCTTTCCTGGAATCCTGAGTCACAGAGGGAAACGGGCTAGGGATGGGTTGTGGCCTACCCCGGGGTTTGTAGCAAGGACACCCCTGCAGGCAGCCTGGCTAGATCCTGCCCTGCTGGAGCTGGGGGAGCTGGAGCTGGGGCTCTACCCGTCTGCCAGCCCCGCAGTGGACACAGACCAGAGCCTGGAGACATCTGCATGCTGCCCTACGTGCAGGTGCCCCCATCGCCCCACCCTGGGTATGGTAGCACCGCACTGCAGTGTCTGTGCTCCGTGTTGGCTGACGTCTCCACCCCCCCCCCCCCCTCCCATGGCACCCAGGGCCTGGGGCAGCGCTGGAAGCCCCCCACCCAGTTAGCAGCCACCAACTCCCTGCCCGGGGCAGCCTTGGCTGTGCACTGGTGACACCTGGTGGTCAGAGGTGGTCACTGCGGCCTCCTGCTATGTCAGCCCCACCGTTCTTTGGGGAGCCTGTGGGCAGTGGTGGGTACTGCAACTTAGCCTCACTGTGTTCCAGTCTGTGTGATCCAGGCTCTGTGTGATCCAGGCTCTGTGTGATCCAGGATCTGTGTGATCCAGGATCTGTGTGGTCTAGGCTCTGTGATCCAGACCCTACGACATCCACACTGTGTGATCCAGGCTCTATGACATCCAGACTGTGTGATGGAGGCTCTGTGTGATCCAGGCTCTGTGATCCAGCTTCTGTGTGATCTAGGCTCTGTGATTCAGGCTCTATGACATCCAGGCTGTGTGATCTAGGCTCTGCGTGATCCAGGCTCTGTGTGGTTGGCTCTTCTCATGCTTTACTGTTCTAGAGGAGTGGTGCCCCCACAGGACAAGGCAGAGACAGAGGCCGGCATGGTCAGCTAGTCAGGGTAGGACTAGGAGCAGCATGGTGGAGCTCCAGTGCCAGGGACCCTGGGACCCACCACCCTCTGACCCAGTGAGCCTGCATGCTTCATGTGTGCCTGCTGTCCCAGGCTAGGCTCTGGGCTGGGCCTCCCCCGTGTAGGCGTGCAGAGCCTGGCAGTGGGGCAGGGCTGTGGCCAACCTCACCTGAGCTCTGTCATCTGTGGCGTGTGTCCCTGACCCCTGGGCCACTGAGGAACACAGCCGCACAGAGGTTATAACCCCAGAGTCTATGTGATTGGTTACTAAGCAGCTCTGCATAAGAAGGGGAAACTGAGGCTGGAAGGTGAACAAATGTGCTCAAGACAGGAGTCAGGGAGCTGGGCTCAGAGGTACTCAACCTGACACCAGGCCCTGGGGATGGGAACTTATCTCTCCATGGTCTCACGGGGCAGGAAGGCAAGGTCCCTGGGCTTGGGAGGCTGGGGTCCAGTGGCTTCCCAGCTGTGCCGTGGCTGCCATCAGCTCCACGTCTATCATCAGGGGTTACAGCCAACTTCATACCCTGCAGCACAGCCCAGGAGAGACGGAGGCTCCTCTGTGCGCCCCCTGCATGGACAGGCATGGGGGCCGTGGGCATCTCTGCCACTGTACAGCACCCCCTGTTACCTGCACATGGGGGCATCAGGGCTGAATGAGCATGACTTGAATAGGACAGATTTGGGTGTGAATCCTGCATGTGCCCCCACTAGCTGCTGCAGGCACATGTGCACACACACGTACATGGATACACACCACTTCCCTACCACCCACAGTGGCCAGTTCCCTAGTTGGGATGTCCCCTCCTCCAGGAAGCCCTCCCATCCTATACCAGGCTGACTCAGGTGCCACCTGGGGCTCCCGCAGGCTGCTGCTCACCCCTGTGGTCAATGTGGTCCTGGAATGGGCCGTGGCTCCCGCCTCACACTGGGCCCAGTGCCTGGAGGGGCTCAGAGCAGCTCTGAGTCCCTGCTGTTCTGTTCTCCTGAGCCTGCGCTCTGTGCAAGGGCAGTGAGGAGCCAGGGCTGCCGACGGTGTCCTGGGAGCCGTCCCAGGCAGCGGAGGGAAGGGCCGGGTCTGGGTTTTAGAGTGGTCTCTCGGGAGGGGCTGGGGCGGACACGACGGGGAGGCCGGGCAGGGCAGCAGCCTCCGGAGAGACAGGCTCGCGAGCCCCCACCTGCACCCAGGGCCGCGTTAGGGTCAAATCTGGCTGAGCCACCGTCTCTCCCCCAGGACCCCTTCGACGCGGCCGGGTACTACCAGCTGGCGCTGGCGGCGGCCGTGGACCTGGGCAGCAAGAAAGCCCAGATGAAGATCTACACACGCCTGGCCACCATCTACCACAACTTCCTCCTGGACCGCGAGAAGTCCCTCTTCTTCTACCAGAAAGCCCGGACCTTCGCCACGGAGCTTAACATCCGCAAGGTCAACCTGGTCCCCGAGCGGTGCTGGGGGCGGGCGCCCTGGCTGGCCCCCAGCCCCCCGCCCTGAAGACCCCGGCCCACGGAAGTGGAGTCCCCACCTCTCCTGGGGTCTCTGCGGGGCTTGTTTCCTGGGAGACGGGGGTCAGACGGCAACCGATGATTTTGTGGTGACCTGCCGCAGCCTGCAAGACCCCTCCCCTGGTCTGCCTCTGGGGGAGTGTCAGGGACCAGGCCCCATCACTGGGGACCCCCCTGGTCTGCATCCCGTCCTCAGCTGTGAGCTGGAAGGACAGACCCGGGCCAGGTCCCTCTGCCAGCCTCGCACACCCCAGTTCCTGGTGTCAAAACGTAAGACGGCTACAGGCTTTCCTGGGCATCTTCTCCCCCACCCATCCCCTCACAGTGTGTCTGGCTCTAGCTCTGCCTTCAGCCCTCAGACTGACCTCCAGAGCCAGCCCAGTTGGGATTGTTATTGTCTCCATTTCCAGTTGAGGAGATGGAGGCACAGAGAGGTTAGGTGCCTGGCCCACCGTCACACAGCAGGTAGGTGGGGCAGGGTGTATACCACCTGCCCGCCTGCCTCAAGGGATGTGTCTGCATTAGAACCTAAGGGCAGGTCCTGGAAGAGGGTGTCAGCGCCTCGCTGTCTCTCCACCCCTTATCTGTGTCCCAAAGGCAACAGAGACGGGGCAAGGGAAGGTGGCCCCAGCGCTCTCCGACCTGAGCATCCTCTGGCCCAGCCTGGCCCGTCACCTGCAGCCCCGCTGGCCTTGCATGGTCTGCTGCTGAGCTTGTCTAAAGGCCCATCTGCACCGCCAAGCACCAGGGAGCCTCGATTTACAGGCAGGGAAATAGTCTCAGAGAGGCCGTGGGTCTCCCGGGTCGATCTCCCCCACACGGCATCATGTCACTCTCCTCTTTTTAATTTATTTTGTTAAGTAAGGTGAAATTTACATAAAATTAACCATTTAACATGGACAGTTCAATGGCATTTTGTGTATTTACAGTGACAAACATGTTTTCATTGCCCCATGGAAACCTGTCCCTAGAAAAGTCACTTCTCCTTCCCCCTCCTTCAAGAGCCTCCTTGAGCAAGAGGGGAAGCTGAGGCCGGCAGAGGGACTGGATGGTGGGCCAGAACTCTGGGTCTGGACCTGAGCCCGGGAGAGGTTGCAGGCCCCGGGGGCCCCCGGGAAGGGGGCAAGGGATTGGGGTCGGCGGAGCCCCGGGGCCCTGCCCGCTCAGAGGTGGCCTGCAGGTCTCCCCCAGGCCTCTCCCGCCAGGGAGCAGCAGAGAGCCTTCCAGAAGCTGGCGCAGAGAGGCTGCCGAACCTCCCAAACTTGACCCCAAAATGCCTTCTAGAGGCGGGAGGGAGGGCGTGGAAAGCAGGAGGCGGCCTCGCTGTAATTGAAAACAGGACGACCTGATGACCTGCTGGTGCAGCAGGCAGTGGCCGGCACAGTAACCCCAGGACAGATCTCGGGTCACTGACTGCTGGGCGGCGCCCGGGCCTGGGCCTGTAGCCACCCCGCAGCGGACGGGGCCAGAGGGCAGGGTCACTCAGGGGCCCCACCACCTGCCTGGGAATCCGCGCCCCACCCCCTGACCTTCCCAGAGCTGTCGCTCCCACCCCCCGCATCCAGGGTCCCACGCCCCCCACCTGCCGGAACCCTGATACCCCAGGGTAACAGACCTGGTGGTCCCAAGGGGGACTTCGGTCGCATAGCCCCTAGGTTCCCATCCCAGCCCCCCCACTTAGAGGCTGGGGACTTGGGGTGAGTTCATTTCCCTGAGCCCCAGTTTGGCCAAAGCCAAGCTGAGGCTGGTGACCCCAGTACTGGGAGTCGAGGGAGGATTCACAGAGCAGGGTGCTTGGTGCCAGATCCAGGGCTGAGGTCGCCTGTTTGTTCTCGATGATACTTAACACTGTGGGAAGAGCACCAACAACCACAGGCTGAGTCATCTGGTCAAGTCCCGTAGCTTCTTAGACCCTCGGTCACTTCTTTTGTAACCAGAGACAAACCCTACGTCAGGGTCCTGAGAAGGAAGAGTGAAGACGTGCCCGGCACAAAGCGGCTCGTGGAACCGGGCAGCCGGTCCCTTCTTTTCAGCCGAAGCCAGGAGGTGGACAGAGGCCAGGACTCCAGTGTTGCTCTGCCCCTTCAGGGAGCAGGGCCTGGGCAGCAGCCCCCTGACCCATCTGTCGGCAGAGTGAGTGTGGGATGGGCCCGTGGCTGGCACCTGTGCACCAAGTGAGCACCCGGCCCAGAAGCCCTGCTGCCCCCGCTGTAGAAGAAGGCGTCCCCACCCGGTCCTTCGGGGCCCCCGTCCATGCAGGTTCAGCAGGCACCTCCTGCACACAAGCTCCGTGAACTCCCGCAGGTCATGCGAGGACAAATGTTAAGCCAAATCCAGGTTGGCCTCCAGCTTTGGGCGAGGCAACACTGAGTGATGGATAATGATCGTCCCAAGGACGCACAGCGTCTGTCCTCATCCCCACCATGGAGCGACAGCAGCCCCCGTTGCCTCCAAACGAGGGGCGGGCAGGGGCCGTGGAGGGTGGGTGTACCTGGCACCAAGCTGGACTCTCCCAGGCCAGGCGTCTGGGGACACAAGAGCCCATCGCAGGGAGAGCTGGACCCCCGCCCCACCCCACGAGCAGAGGACCTCCCTTGTGAAGGGGAAGGCAGGTCTAGGCGGCCCTGAGGGTCTGCTGGGCCCAGCTCTGTGCCCCTTCGACTCCAGGCTGCATCTCCGTCCTGTGTTTGGGGGAAGTCAGCCTGTGCTTCCCGGCCTCTGGGGCTGGCCCGGCCTGGGCAGGGGGCTGCCGGCCACCAGCTTCACGACTGGGGGACCCTGTCTGTGCACGGCAGGGCTCTGCCTCCCTCTGATCCCATGTGACCTGGAGCACCCCGCGAAGGCCCCCTTCATGTGCCAGGGGGCCTCGCCCCTGTGAGAGCTTGGTTTCCGGCTGTGTGGAGGGCGTAAGGAGATGTCCTGACTGAGCTGTTAGATTAGCAGCAGCACATGAAGCTAGCATTTTAACAAACCGGAGTTTACTAAGGTCACCAGGTTGATGAGAAAAAGGGAAAGAAGGCAAAGACACCTGTGCACCTGCCGCCCTGGCCATGCTCTCCAAGCTCCACTAGTCCACATGTGAGGCCTTGGGGTATGGCTCCTGGTCCTGCACCAGGAGGCCAGGAAGGAGCAGGGAGGGAAGCCCAGGATCTCAGCCACCCCCCAGCTGGCGTGGGACCCAGACAGTCTGGGCTTTACCGTCTTCCGTCCCCAAGCAGAGGGCAAGCTCTGGACTGGGCCTGCATCCTTGGGCTCGGGGAGCTCTACAGAGCCTCGTTCCCTCCCCAGGGCAGCCGTCTGTAACTGCAAGCACGACCCTTATCCGCCCATGCTGTGCTCACCAGGCCAGCCCTCACCTCCAGCCAGAACCAAAAACATTTCACAACCTCTGTGGCTTTGGGCGGCGTTCGCACGGCATCCCAGGAAGAGGGAACGTAGGACTAGGGGTGTGACCGAGAAACGGGGCGTCCCCCAGACACACAGGGTGGGCTCTGCGTCTGTGACGGCTCTGCTGAGGCTGTCTGCAGGGTGGGGGGACCCCTCTGGGGACCTATTAATGTGGGGAGGTGGTGAGGCTAGGGGAAGGGTAGGGCTGGGTTTTCAGGGAAGTTCAGGGAGGGCGACGCAGCTGTGTCGGGCTCCGGAGCAGGCCCCACCCCGGGGGAGGGCAGGGGTGGCAAATCCCTCACCGGGACTGGACAGGTTGGCAGCAGGCACCTGCCCTCCCATCCCCGTGGGGCAGCTCCTGTGTGCAGCACGCTCTGCAGTGGCTCCTACCCAGGCTCACGGCCCGCGGGCCAGCAGGGAGGACCCCATGGAGTGTGGTCACGCCTGGTTCAGCCCAGGCTTCTCTATCTAGCACCACAGACACACCCATCCCCAACTGGGCCTGGATCCTGGGGCCGAGTGCAAGGTTGGGTGGGCCCTGACTGAAGGGACATCTGCTTTCTGGGGAACGCCCCAGAGGGCCCTGCCTGGGGACAGGGTCATCTCTCACCTCTGCCAGTCGTGGGGGACAGCAATCGCTGGGCAGGAAGTGACCTGCTGGGAGCTCAGCTGCTCACCTTGCTGCACCCTGACCTCAGCCAACACTGTAGGGCAGACCCAAAGACCACCCCAGGGCTCACTCCGTAGATGCAGGGAGGCATTCCGTGTCCTCCCATCCCCACGTGGGATAGATACTCTCAGCAAGTGGGGAACAGGCCTGCCTCAGCAGACAAGGGCTTTCTGCCCACCGTGGAGTCTAAGCAGGTTCCGTGTGAGCTGAGGAGGGGGCCAGGTGGCACCCCCCACTTCTAGTCCACATGATACTGAAGGTCCCAGAAAACCAGCAAACCAAGGACAAGAAATAGGTTCACAAGGGTTGATAAAGAAAAAACAAGTGGACACCATCCACAGATGGTACAATCACTTGCACGGAAAACCTGCATCTCCGACAGCCTCTGGGATGAACAAGAAGGTTTCCCAGCGAACAAAGGCAGCTCCGCTCCTACAGACCCACAGCTCTGAGTTGGGAAATGCAGTTTGTATTTTTAAAGATTTTATTTATTTATTCATGAGAGACACACAGAAAGAGAGGCAGAGACACAGGCAGAGGGAGAAGCAGGTTCCTTGCGGGGAGCCTGATGTGGGACTTGATCCCGAAATCCCGGGATCACACCCTGAACCAAATGCAGATGCTCAACCGCTGAGCAGCCCAGGTGTCCCGGGAAATACAGTTTTAAAAACTACACTGTTCAGGGTATCAAGAATGTATACAAATATCTGGGAATAAGACTAACCAAATATTTACTGCGTGCATGAGTGGGGAATGGCAACATGGTAAAGATGTCGGTAGCTATGCAGCAATTGCAAAAAAAAAAAAAAGAAGAAGAAAAAAAGAAAGAAAGAAAGAAAGAAAGAAAGAAAGAAAGAAAGAAAGAAAGAAAGAAAGAAAGAAAGAAAAGAAAGAAAGAAAAAGAAAGAAAGAAAGAAAGAAAGAAAGAAAGAAAGAAAGAAAGAAAGAAAGAAAGAAAGAAAGAAAGAAAAACCCATGTAAAACTTTGCAAAGAGAGAGGCTCTAGAATTTGTACCAAAGAACCAAAGGTCAGGGTTAGCTGACCACAGAACTCCTAAAGAGGACAGAGTTGCGGAGGGGGCACGTCCCCCATTGGATCTGATGGTTTATTCTAAAATTACTTCCTGAATATAGGGCACTATCCTACATTCCTTCTTGAATGTAGGACGGGTAAATAAATGAATATGAAAAGACAGACCACCTAGAATTGAGCTAGCAGACGTGTGGACAAGGCACACAGCACGTCGACCTGCAGCCAGGCCCCTCGCGGCCACTGTGGGCACCCCGGCCGGTCCACGTGTGAGGTGGTCACCACGCCACCGGGCTCCTCAAACCCCCGAGCCCTGTCAGATTAAATCCCAAAGATGTGGAAAGCAGAAGAGGTGTGACCTCCTCAAAAATAAGGAGCATCTTTTCATGTGGTCGAGTGGGGAAGAATG
Source organism: Canis lupus familiaris (assembly GCF_011100685.1). Taxonomy (NCBI): domain Eukaryota; kingdom Metazoa; phylum Chordata; class Mammalia; order Carnivora; family Canidae; genus Canis; species Canis lupus. The sequence continues at coordinate 60,582,001 of NC_049224.1, forward strand.
TCTCCCACGCGGCGAGCAGCACCAGAGAGAAAGGACGACGGATGTGAAAGCAGCACAGCGTGAGCTTGACCGCATTTGGGTCATAAACCATCACCCACAAAAGGCACCACTTGGACGCGACGGAAGGACGAGCCATGGGCTCGGAGGAGACACCTGCGTATTCCAGTGGCGTCACTGTGTGTGTGTGTGTGTGTTTCCTGCGTGTAATACACACAGTACGTACATGCATGTGCATAGGATATAACCGCACGCCCGCACGTGCACAGAGTTGGTGAATTATTTAAAATAAAGGGGCAAACATGGCAGCAGACAAGTTATGGAAGCGGAAAGCAAAACGGCCAAAGGTCCCACCCTGGCGAGATGGCAGGCCATCCCTGTGCACCGGGGGCACCAGCGGGGACACGGACACGGGAGCTCCGTGCTGTGAGGCAGGACGGGCACCTCCCCGGAGAGCAATCATCTGGCGCCTTGTGGTGTGAGCTAGAAAGCCCAGAAGTGGAGTCCACCTGCTGCCCGACGTGCACAGGCGTCAGTGCACAGCGGGCCCCGCACGTGAGCCCCAGGAGACGTGCAGGATCGCACTGAAGCACCCGTGGTGACGGCAGCTGTGCCAGGAGGGGAACGGGCACATTTCTTCCCTGGAGAGAGGGCGTCCCCTCCCCCCGTGCGTGGCTCTGGCTGGTGGATATTAGTGCCCGGGACACAGGGGAGGCCTAGAAAGCCTGGCCACGTGGGAATGGGCTGCCTACCATGTGTGGGGAGGGAGCCCTGAGCCTCCGCCAGAGCCAGCTGCGCCTTCTGGAGAACACGAGGCCTCCAGGAGGAGATGTGAGGTGCCCCTGATGGCTGCCATCCACATGAGTGCAGCCATCCTAGGTCATGAGGTCACACGGTCGCTCAGACACTAGCCACCAGCCAGGTGCCTGCACACAGACGGCTTAGTGGCCACCGGCCAGACTGGCCCAGACACTGGTGAGTTTCATAAAATGGCTGTTGCGGGGATGCCTGGGTGGCTCAAAGGTTGAGCGTCTGCTTTGGGCTCAGGGCGTGATCCTAGAGACCTGAGATCGAGTCCCACATCAGGTTCCCTGCAGGGAGCCTGTTTCTCCCTCTGCCTGTGTCTCTGCCTCTCTCTCTGTGTCTCTCATGAATAAATAAAGAAAATCTTTTTAAAAAGACAATAAATAAAATAAAATAAAATAAAATAAAATAAAATAAAATAAAATAAAATAAAATGACTGTTGCTTAGCCTCCCTAAGTATTAGCGTGGTTTGCTTGCAGCAGGAGCTGACAGATAGGAAACCCTGACAATCTCCTCCAGGGCCAATGGCAGGAACAAATGCATCGTGTCCATTAGGGAAATGCCATCCAACTGCAACAGTGGATGAAACGTCACAGGGGAATCCAGCAAACATCAGTTAGATGCAAACAGCAAGCTACACAAGATGGCACACAGTCTGACACGGCTGGTGGGAGGCCTGCTATCTTGAGGCTGATGGCAGCGGTGTGAACCCTCCCAGCCTGGCGAGTCTTGGGCTGCCCCTCCCACCCCGAGGTCCCGAGGTCGGCGCAGGGAGGGGATGCGGTTGTCCAGCTGTCCTGGGCCTGTACCAGCCCCCACGGCACCCCCTTACCCCTTCTCCCCTCTGGCCCCCACACCAATCTGCAGCCCTTGGCTTTGTTTTTAGTTCCAGGAGGGCTGGGCTCACATGGCTCAGAGCAAGGCTGAGAACCGTCTATGGTTATGAACCTCAGTTTAATAGACGGGGCACAGTGCCCCAAGACAGTTCCCTACTAAAAATGGATGTGGTTGTAAAAGAACCTAAAGTTATAAAATAAGTAAGTCACAGGGATGAAACGTATAGCAGAGGGAATACGGTCGACAGTGTGGTAATAACCTTGTCTGGTGGCAGATGGCAACCACTCTGACCGTGGTGAGCATGGAATACTAAGAAAAGGGCATGAGTACTACAGACGTACGAGCGGCCAAATCTGGGCCTCCCACCACAGCACGTGCTGGCGAGGACACAGAGCCACAGGAGCTCCTGCTCACCACACTGGGGACGCGGAATCACCGGTGCAGACGCTCTGGGAGATGGTCTGTCAGTTTCTTACAAACTAAACATTTACCATCTGATCCGGCAATGAAGCTGCTTGGCATCTACCCAAAGGAGCTGAAAACTCGTCCACACAAAACCCTACACACAGATGTTAACAGCAGCTTTGTTCATAATTCCCCAAACTCAGAAGGAACCAAGATGTCCTTAGCTGGTGATGAAGGAATAAGCTGTGTCCATCTAGATGGTGGATTATTCAGCGTTAAACAGAAACAAACTATCAAGGCACAAAAGGGCCTGGAGGAGCCTCAGGTGCACGTCAGAGGAAGAAGCCAGTCAGCAAAGGCTGTGTGCTGTAGGAGTCCCTCTGCAGCACATTCTGGAAAAACAGAGCGACGATGGGTACAGGCAGGAGACCAGTGGGTGCCAGGGGCTGGGGTTGGGGAGGAGGACCCCGGGGGAGCACGAGGGTGTTTAGGGCAGCAAAGCTCCTCTGTGTGATACTACAGGGGTGGACACCTGTCATTCCGCAGTGGTCTAAGCCAACAGCCACACAACACCGACAGGGACCTGGAACTGAGCTGTGAACTCTGGGTGACTGCGTACCCACAAGTTCATCGAGTTTAACAAAGGTACCCTCTGGTGCAGGATGGCGGTGATGGGGGAGGCCGTGCATGACAGCCGAGAACCTAGCCTAGAAAGGAACCTTCTGCACTGGGACCAGCAAACTCCCTTAGGGAACTAGGTCAGGACAGAGAGAAGAATGTCATCTGTCGTGGCTCCGGCCGTAGAGCAGCTGAGGCTGAGGCGATGGGCAGCGGGAGGGTCCCTGCACCCAGGGTGGGGGCGAGCAAGTGTTGAGAGGCCTCTGGGAGGCCCAAGGCATGGGGTCTCCTAGAAGAGGGTGAGAACAGATGGCCCTCGTGACGGGAGACCCTGCCGCCAGCATCTCACATTGGCCGAGTTCAAATCCTAAGGTGGCCACGTTTAAAACCCAAATAACTGAGTTGCTATGAACGGAAAGCACAGGTTTCTGCGATCACTGGAGCTCCAAGTTTCTTGTTGATTGGTCTGAGGCAGGGACCCGGCGTCCGAGTTTTTGAAAGTTCTCAGAGTCATCTGGGGACCTCAATCTTGTGGGGGATCTGGGGCAATGTCCCCCACCCGATGGGGGCTCAGAAACGTCCGGCCATTTCGGCCACCCAGCTTTTCCAGCACTTACAGACTCCTCAGGGCTCGGTCCTTGCACACGCCTCCTCTCCACAGGTGCCCAGGCGGATCTTCTGCAAGCATCCAGGTGCTAGGTGGATCCTTCTGGAAAAGAGCAAGGGTGAGAGAAACACAGCAGGTGGATGCCGGGGTTCCGAGCCGTGTGTGAGTCGGTACTTCAGGCTGTACCAGCTTCCTGTGGCAGCCGTAACACACACAGGGGCGGGGGGCGGGCTGGTGAGGGCAGAAAGTACCCCCTCGCAGTCTGGAGGCCAGAGGTCTGAAATCAAGGTGTCAGCAGGGCCTCCTCCCTCCGGTCTCCAGGGAGAACGGCCTCCTTGCTTTTCCAGCTCCAGAGGCTGCTATCTTCAAGGCCACGTGCGTCCTGGAACCCCCCATCTCACCCCCTGCCCCCCCCCATGTGTGTGTGTGTGTGGACGCTCCTCTGCCTCCCTCCCAGAACGCAGCAGGTCGGGGGCCCCAGGTAACCCAGGTTAACTCCCCACCTCAATGTCCTGAATGTAACTTCATCCTCGACCCAAATCCTTCTTCTGCCTTACAAGGTCACATTCACAGGATCCAAGGTTAGGGCATGGATATTTTGGGGGGTCCTCATCAGCCCGATCACACCCATCAAGGGTGATTCAAACCCTAACCGTAGCCCTACAGAGAGCAGCGTGAGGGAGATGGGGCTGCAGGTGTAATTTTAGACAGACCCGTGGCTGTGTGCCCACCCCACCACCCCCGCCACCAGGCACCAGATGGAGGTGGGCGGTGGGGGAAGCCCTCCACACCAGCAGCTGGGGTCCCCCAGAGAGAGGGACGGGGGTAGCCTGGAGCCTGGGAAGGAGACTGACTTCCTGGGGAGGCTGGTCCTGCAGGATGTGGGATCCCAGGCAGGAACTGGCTGTTTCGTCCGGGAAGGCTAGAGGCTCAGTATCTCCACGGTGTGTGTGTGACTCCCTCTGTCCTCACGGCTCCTTCGTTCGGGGCCTGGGTTCTGAGACCTGGGTGTCCTTCCCTTTGTGGAGGAGTGAGGGGACGGGAGCTGTTCAGGGGCGTCCGGGGTGAGTGGCCCTTCTGTAAAGCCACCAGAGCTCACTTGACACCAGTCTGGCAATTTAAATAATTATTTATATGTTTGTTTGTTTGAGGCTGGAGGAGGGGCAGAGGGAGAGGGACAAGCAGACTCCATGCTGAATGTAGGACCTGATGCGGGGAATGATCTCATGAGCCTGAGATCATGACCTGAGCAGAAACCAAGAACCGGACACTCGACTGACTGAGCCCCCCAGGTACCCCTGTCTGACACTTCTGACAATCCCACTGGGCACTTGAGGGACCCGGGGCCATGATGGGATGTGTCCAAGGCCATTTGGCCTGGAAGGTGAGAGCTCCTGGTCATGGACATCAACTCCTTGGAGTCTGGGTTTCCCCATCTGTAAAATGGGGTTGTCGCTGCTGCTTTGTGAGAGTGTGTGTTTAAAGTACACGCCCTCAGTAAATGGTGCTGTTGTTGTTATCTTTTTACTGGGGAAGGTCTTGATGGGGATGACCTACATGCACAGGGCAAAAATCTATCTCCCACGGCCTCCTTGCACATGCTCCCTCCTCTGCCTGGCAGGCTCCTATTCAGCTGGCAAGACCCACTGTCAAAGGCCCCTTCTGTGAAGCCTTCCCTGGCCACAAGGCCTCCCCCTCACTGGGCATTCTATACCTCCCCAGGCAGCTCACATCACACTAGGTCGTTGCCAACTGTTTACCTGCTGGGACTCTCCCCACCCCCTGGCTCACTGTGAGCCCCTGTGAGCCCACATCCACCGTCTGTGCCATGATCAGTGCTGGGCTCAGAAGCTCAGCAGGTGTCTGTGGAGCGAATGAGCGCCTGAGGGCGGGTGTGTGAGACCTCAAGAACGAAGGTGGCTCCAGAGCAGGGAGTAGCCCTCCCTGAAGATGCAGACACAGCCAGAAGTCCGGCCAGGGGCTGGGGGTGGGGAGGGTCCTAGCTTCCCTGGAATGTGGAGGGGCAGGTCTGTCCCTTGAGGTTGGGGAAGAGCTTAGAAGCCATGTGAAGGAACCATTTCTGCACTGAAACAAACGTTCTTTTTCTCAAAAACCCCTTAGGCTCCTCTTTCTGGGGTCATATTATTTGCCGTGAGTTATTGTTGTGTATCTTTTCCACTGAGGATGAGCCAAGTGAGTATTTGTTGGATTTTTGCTACAGAGAACTTAGCCAGGCTGCTTTTGTCAACTGCGTGCTGCACAGATGCACGTCTTCAAATCCCTGCTCTGAACCCCACTCACGTTCGGGGTGGGCGGTCCTGGCTCTTTGTTTCAGGACAAAGTATGTGCAGAGACCATGTGTGACCACAGCCCCTTTGCATGGCTAAGGGAAAAGAAGAGCAGAACTCAGACCCCTCCTGCCTGCCCTCCCAGGCTCCCAACACCCCCTCCCTGGGGTGACATTTCCATGGTAACCCTGGGGGTGGTCTGCAGGCTGGCGGAGGGGGCTCGCACTCCCTAGGATATGGTGACAGCGTCCAATGGGAATGCTTTGAGTCACGGATCCCCAGCTCCCCATCACCTGTGTCTGTTTTGACGCTTCGCTTGCTCACTAATGGTTTATCTCTTCGGTTGTCGAGAGAGCCCTCGGCCTGCAGTGGGATGTGGGGTCAAGGAAATCACAGCAGGTGCTATTTGCCAGCAGGCTGAAAATCTAGCTTGGGACTCCAGGAGGCTGGGAAGTGCAGGAGGACAGGTAATGGGGTGAACAACATCCCCCCAAATCATACCCGCCTAGAGCCTCAGAATGTGACCTTATTAGAAATAGGATGCTTGCCAATGTTATTAGTACAGGTCTGGAGGTGAGATCCTCCTGGGTCATCTAGGGGGGCTCTAAATCCAGAGACTGGTCCCCAAAGAGACAGAAGAGGAGACACAGAGAGAAAGCAGAGGGGTTGGGACGGAGGACAGGTGGACACCTGCAGCCCCGAGAGTTGGCAGAGGCAGGGAAGGACCGCCCCTCAAGCCCAGCCCCCCGGGGCTCCAATGGCAGGGAGGCCCTTGAGGAAGACTCCCAGCTCCCAGACTGGGAGAGCACACGTTCCTGTAGTCGTGAGCACCCAGTTTGTGGGAATCTGCTCGGGGCAGCCCCAGGAGAGCCATCCAGGACAATGGCTGTGTCCACGCCATGGGGACCCTCAGGCCAGGGAGCCCCTCGCCAGCTTCAGTAGAGGAGGCGGCGGTGAGCAGGGGCCCATCCTGCAGCAGGAATGACGCAGGCTGGTCCGGCCCCGCCTGGGCAGTCCTCCTGGGAGGTCCTCCTGGGTTTGCTTCCCGCGCCTCCTGCTCATCGGCCTGGGGCGTGGGCGTCGAGGAGGCCGCAGGAACCACTGTGTACGTTGGCATATTGCCATCGCCCTTTCAGAGGAGCTTAAGGCCTTACATGTTGGAGCATGGCAGCCTCACCACGGTCCCCCCCTGCTTCCTGACCTCCTGGGTGACACGGCGGTCATCTGGCCACACAGCGAGGGTGCGTGCCCCGGGCTGCAGCACACCCTACTTCCCTGGAGAGACACTTGTAAAAGGTGCCTCCCACATCCCTGTGTCTCACCCGCTCCTGCTTGTCAACCAGGGGCTCTCGGGCCCTGACTTCACAGCAGCCATGGCGGGGCGGGAGGCTCTTCCCTGCTCCCAGCCTCAGTTTACCAGTCAAGCAAGTCGGAAGGGAAACGACCACACCCCGGGTGCGGAGGAGGCCAAGAGTCTGAAGTTGAAGTGCATCCGGAACTCAGAGGTGCGCACGTGTTTGGTGCCTGCCCCCCAAACTCTGACACCCTCTGGCTCAAAGCTCAGCCATCCCGTCATCGTATGCCGTGTGTGGACTCACGAGAGCATGGCTGCAGTGAAGACATCACCCCGAGACGAGTCACACCCTCCTCGCCGCCCCAAAGGCCGCAGCCACGGACCCATGCTCATCTCCATGATGCTGTCACCCCCCAGAAGGTTGTGTAAGTGGCATCATATGGGACGTGATTCCGCCACATGTCCCTGGGATCCAGGCTGCTGTGCTTTACCAAGAGTTTCTCCCTCTTTGTTGCAAGTGGTCTCCACACTTCGGATGGGATGGCCCTGGGGACTCGGGGGTGGCTCTGACCTCTCACCTCACGCACTTGGCTGCTCCCAGTCAGGGCTATTATGGAAAAAGCTGCTATGAATGATTAACATATAGATTGCTGTGGGGACGCGGTCTTCGCTGCTCTGGGATGAATGCCCAGGACCTCCACAGGTGCATCATATGCTTATGTTTGGTTCAGTTTTTTACAGAAAGTGCCAGATCACGTCCTGGAGTGGCCGCACTGTTGTGTGTGTCCTGACAGCATCGTCACTGACACAGGCACGCACCCAGGACACCCATGATGGCTGGCCTTGCCGGCAGGGTCCAATATGATCATTCTTCCTTCTGTGCCCATTCTTGTATCTTCCCAACTTCACGGAATTTTATAATACATACTTTGGGATCAGAGAATCAGTTCCATAAAGATTATTTGATAAAGTGAGAAAATTCTCATGAAACCATGTTTTTATTTTTTTTTTAAGATTCTATTTTTTTTATTCATGAGAGACACACAGAGAGAGAGAGAGAGAGGCAGAGACACAGGCAGAGGGAGAAGCAGGCTCCATGCAGGGAACCCAATGCAGGACTTGATCCCTGGACCCCGGGATTATGACCTGAGCTGAAAGCAGATGCTTGACCACTGAGCCCCCCAGATGCCCCACCATGTTCTTATTTTTAAGATTGTTTTAAAAGATTATTTATTTAGAGAGAGAATGTGTGCTCATGAGCAGGGGCAGGAGCAGAGGGAAGGGGAGACAGAGAGAGAATCTCAAGCAGACGCCCTGCTGAGCACAGAGCCAGACTCAGGGCCCAATCCCACGACCCTGACCTGAGCTGATATCAGGAGTCGGACACTTAAATGATTAAGTGATGGAGGTGCCCCAAAATCATTTTTTAAAGTGAAGATGCTGTAAGGTGTAGCAGTACCGTGAACACACCCACACTCTGGCACACTCACATGCATGCACATGCACCCACGCACTCCAGGACTCACAACCAGAGGACAATAACCCCATCATCCACAGGACTCCCCTGACTGCTGGGGTCGGGGTCAGGATTGGTCAGTTCCCCGGGTCACTGTAACAAATCACCGCAAACAGGGTGGCTGAAAACAGAGAAACTCATTCTCTCAGACTGGAGGCTGGAATCCAAACCGAGGTGGGGGTGGGGGTCCCTCCGGGGGCACCAGGGGAGGCTCCTTCCGGCCTCTCCCAGCTCCTAGGCATCCCTCCATCTGACCTCTGTGGTCATGCGGCCTCTGCCTCCTTCTCTGTGTGTCTTTTATAAGGACACTTGTCGTCGGGTTTAGGGCCCACCCAGGTAATCCAGGATGAGGGCACGTTGAGATCTTTAACTTAATCACACCTGCAAAGAAACATTTTCAAAATAAGTTCACCTCCACAAGTTCTGGTGGTCAGGAGGTGCACAAACCAATTAACCTACCTTGAGGGGATGACTTTAAAGAAATTTCTGTGTACTCTTTGCGACTTTCTGAATTATCCACAATGAGAATGTATAGCTTTTATAATTAGATGCAATCAACAATAATAATAGTGGGTTGCCTAAAAATAATAGTTATTTCTCCCACCTTGAAAGAGAGCCAGAAACAGGACAAGAGAGACGGTTGACAAGCAGGTTGACAGAGTGGGCTGGAGCCTCTCTAGTTGTGGGGAGGTGCCTGACCCTCCTCCCCCAACCCCCGTCCTGGCCCTGAGAGCCGGGGGCTGGGCTGGAGTCATGGTGTCATCATCACACAGGCATGTCCCCAGGGTGGGGGATGGGCCTGGGGGTCCTGTGGCCCAAAGAAGATGGGCACTGGGACGGGGTGGTGGGGCTTCTGGGGAGCAGCCGACAGGAGGCTGTGCTGCTGTTCACTGGACCCTGGGTGGGCAGCACGGCACAGACCCCTTGCCGGTCACTCTGGGCCTCACTGGTAAGATTGGCACTGTCACCTCCACTTTACAGGTGAGGAAATGGCATCTCAGGTGGATCATTTGCTCAAGGCTCACAGCTGGTGCATGATGGAGTGTGGCTCCGACGGGGCATGTGGTCTCCAGGACACCTTCCAACACTTGGAGACACTTGGCTGAATGTGGACTGGAAATGACATCTCTTTGGTGTCCTGGCTGTATGCAGTGGTGCTCACTCAGTGTTCCTGGACCCCGTCTCCCTGAGGGCAGAGCTCATGTCTACCTGCTTCTGTGTGACCAGCATTCAGTCCCAAGGACGTGGGACCCCTTGGGGCTTTGACTGAAAAGCTGGGACTGGGGGCAGGCCCCCAGAGGCCGGGTGGGGTGGTGGCGACCCTCTGAGTCCAGGAATCTGTGCTCCATGGTGCTGCTCCTCTGCTCTGTGATTTGGGCTTGTGTCACACTTGCCCTAGGCCTCAGTTTTCCCATCTATACGATAGAGGTGATGCTTCTCAGGCCCCGCAAGCTCTGCGACAGTGGTCTGTGGAGACAAATGGGAAAGTAAGTTTCCTTCCCCGAGGCTGGTTGGTGGCCCTGGCCTCCCGCCTTCCAGGAAGCAGGTCACTGCTGACCTCTGAGCATCCCAGGCCCCCGCCTGTGCCCAGCTGGAGGTGGCCAGTCCCCCTTCCGTCCTCTGGAAAGAATCCCAGGACCGCAACTCTGGGAAGAACTCTCAGCCTGGCCCTGGGAATGGCCCTGGGGACCAGGACTGTCTGCTGGAAAGACAGTGCCTGCAGTGTAGACACTGACACACACCCAGACAGTGCAACATTCGCACAATGCACACATACATGCACACAGGCATGCATGCACACTTATGCCTGGACTGCACATTCACATACACGTGCACACAGGTACTCACACCTGCATTGCACATGCATTATGTATGTACACACGAGTGCACACAGGTATGCATGCACACTCACATCTGTGTTGTACATGCATACACATGTGCACACGAGTATACACAGGTACACACACACTCATGCCTGCATTGCACATGCATACATACATGCACACAAATGCACACACACACATTGCTCTCAAGTAACTATTAACAGTTCTACCCTTCATACGTGTCTATGCAGAGAAAGGCAATCCTTAAAGGAAGAATCACCCAGAGACCCACCCGTGAAGTGCACATTTTGGAGAATTTCCTTCCAGACCTCGAGAGAAGAGACAGGCAGACATACATCCTTTCTAATTCTTTTTTTTAAAGATTTTATTTATTTATTCATGAGAAACATAAAGAGACAGAGACACAGGCAGAGGGAGAAGCAGGCTCCCTATGGGGAAGCCCAATGTGGGACTTGATCCTGGACCCCGGGATCATGCCCTGAGCCAAAGACAGATGCTCAACCACTGCACCACCCAGGAGTCCCATATCCTTTCTAATTCTTACAACAATGGCATCATACGGCCCTTCTGGGTGGTCACCTCTCTCCATTCTAGGAGGCACGTGGTCCCCTTTCATGTAGACCTGGGAGGAGCCCCGAGGGACGCTGCTTCCTCAGACAGCCCACCGGGCGGCAGCATGAAAGGCATCCTGATTGTTCCACATCCTGAAAGCACCATGGGAAATGTCCACGGCTTGACTCTTTCCTTGGGATTAGCACCTGGGAGCTGCGGGGCCAGTGGTGAGCAGCCTTTCTTTGCAGGAGAATCTGTCCCTGTCTGTCTGTGCAGCTCTCCCCACCCCCACCCTGAAAGGCGCCCAGCACAGGGGCACACCCCAAGCATGCTGCATCCAGGGGTGTATGGGCAGGGATCTTTCCCTGAAGGCTCACTTGGTTTGGTTCAAGAGGCCACACGGCTCTCCTTGCACAATACCCCCTGCATATGGCTTTCCTTACACAGTGTCTGCCCCTAAACCACCATCGCCTTGTTTGAAGCATGTGTCTATACCCAGGTGTCAAGGGCTGTGCTGGGGAGCAGCCCCCTGAGGGCCACATTCATGGAAACGTCGGCTTAAAACACCATCCTTCCAGTGGACTCTGTGGCCGCAGATGAACACAGAACACGGCTCTGGGCACCTGGCAAAGTTGAGACCCTCCTGGGGGCACCCCTTCCAGGAACAGGTGCGCATGCCCAAGAGCAAGCACCAGAGGGAGGGCCAGGGAGGCTGGTATCGGGCCCTACCCTGCGCACTAACCAAGAAGGGACATTTCCCTGCCTGGGCTCCCCAAGGTGGAGCTGTGGGTGGAGGGCGGGACGTTGCACTGTGCCTGTAGGAACAGTGTCCAGTACAAGGAAGTTGTCCCACATGGAAGGAACAGTGTGGGGAGGGCCCCGAGGTGGGACCTGGCCTCCCAAAACCTTTGGGGGAGGGGGACGCCACAGAAATGGGGTGACAGAGGCTGACCGTGGTCACAGCCTGGGACCACTTAGTCCTGCACTCTGAGCTGTGAGTCCTTAAAATCATGGCAAAATGCATATGACATAAAATTTACCCTTGAACCATTTTCAGGTGTGTGGTTCTGTGGCGTTTACAGTGCCACCGTGCCGCCATCACCAACAGCAACCCCAGAGCTGTTTCATTGTCCCAAACTACCGCTCTGTGCCCATGAGACACTAACTCCCCACCCCCGCCTCCCACCCGCTGACCCCACGAATCTGACCCCCCGAGGAAGCCCGTGCAGGTGGAGCCATGCAGTAGCCATCCTTCCATGCCCAGCTTGCTTCGCTCAGCAGAACGTCCCCCAGGTTCATCCGCGTGGTGGCCCGTGTCAGAACGTCCTTCCTGTTTCAGGCTGCATGATGTCCCAGTGTGCGGATGGGCCACGCTGCATTCCGTCGTCCCTTGGGTTGCTTCCACGTTTTGGCTGCCGTGAGCATTTCCGTCTGAGGCTCTGCTTTCACTTCTTCGGGATGTTTACCCCAGAAGTGGAATTGCCGAAATGTACGGCAATCCTGTCCAAGGTTGTGAGGACGCGCCACACCGTCTCCCAGCAGCGGCAGCACCGTTGTGCGCTCCCAGCTCCCGCCCGCAGCGCGGGGTTCCGACCCCTCACGTCCTCACCGAGGCTTGTTCTCTGTTATTTATCTATTATAAATAGCAGCCATCCAAAGGGCCCAGGTGACATCTCATCATGGTTTCAATTTGCGCTTCCCGGAGGATGAGGGATGTGGAACATCGCTTCACGTGTCGTTGGCCATCTGTCTGTCTTCCTCGGAGACATTTCCACTCCGGTCCTCTGCTCACTTTAAAATTGTTTCTGGTTGTTGTTGAACTGTCAAGCTTTCCGTGCACTCTGGACATTGGCGCCTTGACAGACATACTCCGGGCAGGTGCTTCCTCGCGAGCTACGGTCGCCTCTCCGCTCAGCTGACTGTGCCTTGCACACGAGTTTTCATTTTGATGCAGGCCTGTGTCCTTGATGCCGTGTCTGACAAATCGTCACCAAATCTAACATCATGGAGCGTTTCCCTAATTGTTCTTCCAAAAGTGTTAGAGTCTTATCTTTAGACCTTTGATCCATTTTGAGCTAATGTTTGGGTATGGTGTGAGGTCTAGGCCCAACTCATTTCCTCGCATGAGGATGTAAGGACTTTTTTAAAAGGAAATTTAAAATATATATGCTGACTACAGAAGTCGTCGGTAAATATTTCTTGTACAGAAAACTGCTTAAAAAAAAAAAAGAACATTAAAATCACAAATCATCTCCCGAGAAGTGGAAACTTCAAACGTTACTTTTCAGAAACCATGTGCCTATGTGCAACACTGGATGCATAGCACGTGTGTCATTTCCAAATCTTCATCTTTCCCTGCGGTGTCTGGTGTGGGCTTCCATGCACCTCCTCAGCTCTGTGCCCTCCAGGCCCGTTCCTGCTCCCCAAGAGCCCACAGCGACTCCTGCACACCTCCCTCCACTCACCCGACTCCCTCCCTGCATCTTAACATAACCTGGAGGTTCAGGCTCAAGTGTGCAATTGGTTTACTCTTCTCCTAATTCTGCACCCGTCCCCCTGCTGCCGCTCCTTTTTAGAGGAAAACTGCAGGAAAGTTTCTTCTCTCCACCCCTACACATTCCGTGGGCATCCTGTGGTCTCCGCCTACACTGCCTCACTGGGCAAGCTCCTCCAGTCCCATGGACTCCAACAGCACCTCTGCACCCAGGATTCCTGGTGGCACGCCTGCCCCAACATACCCTCCACCCTAGATCCACCTGCCACCTGCCTGACTCGGCCCCTCCACCTGGATGGCAACAGACTTCTGCATCCAGACGCCTGAGCTTCGCACCGAGCCCCACGGAGCCCCACCGAGCCCCTCCTGCAGGGATGTTCCTTTCTCTCTCAGGAACGGCTCCTCGAGGCTTCCAGCGCTCGGGCACAGAATCTCATGGTCAGCCTGGGCTCCCCACATTCTCCATCACCCATGGCTTCAGAGCAGATCCAGAGCCCACCACCTCGAGGCCACTTGCACCTGCCTGAGCCCTGTGTCACTGTGACCACTCTTAACTGGCCTCCTGGCCTCTGCCTCAACCTCCTCCATAGAAGCCGGATGGTGTCAGTCCCCTGCTCAGACCCCTCGGAGACTCTCAACTCCCTCACAGCCCTGAGACCCCTGTGACCCCACCACCTCCCTTCATTCATCTCATTCCAATAGCTCTCCCCTCACTTGCTGGGTTCTAGAGCACCCCAGACAGTGCTCTGCCTCAGGGTCTTTGCACATGCTCTTCCCACTGTCTGGAGCCCTCCTGTCCACACCCACAGGGCCCCTCTCTCCCTCACCTCCCTCGGGTCAGTGCTGAATGTCCCCTCCCGGTGAAGCCTTCCTGGCTGTCTCAACATCAGAGCAATTGCGGCACTGCCCCCCACCCCCCAACCCCACCCCACCCCACCCCACCCCGCCCAGCTGGCTCATGTCCCCCAGCCCTGTCATACCGCCAGACACCTGTTATGCTCACCCATTTATTCCTTGCCCCACAGAGCAGGGACTTGGCTCTGTCCACCCACCCAAGGCCCACCACCGCCCACTGCAGCTCTGTGATGTTTATTCTTTGCTGAATGAATGAATTATAGATCTTTGCCCTTAGGAATAATGTTGACACTTGTTATTATTCTGTAAGCAATGCCTAATTACTTTGCCCGACTCCGTGATTCACCACCTTCGAACCTGCTGCCTGGCCTTCACGCCACAACCCCCCGATTGTTAAACAGATGATGTGAATCACCTCTGAGGCAACAGGAGTTCATCTCTACGTGGCCTTTCTAGGGGGGAGGAGACAGGGGAACATTTCCTGACCTCTCAAAGATTTAGAAACACCTGCGTGCTTCCTTCACACACTAAGAGACACTTGCTTGGGATGAAATTCTTGGGGGAGGCGATGCTTTTCCTTCAAAATTCTACAGTCGATGGGACACCTGGGTGGCTCAGATGGTTAAGCGCCCGACTCTTGATTTCAGCTCAGCTCACAATCTCAGGGTCACGAGATAGAGCCCTGCATCAGGCACCACGCTGGCCGTGGAGTCTGCTTGAAATTCCCTCCCTTTGCCCCTCCCCACCCCTCTCTCTCTACTAAAAAATTTAAAAATTAACAAAATTCCACACATTGTCCCATTGCCTCCTGAGATTCAGAACCTCAGAGCCCCATATGTGGAGCCCCGGTCCAACCTCACAGAGCAGAGAATTATTTACCAACCAGCACAGGCTACGCTCGTGGCTGCTGGGCATCCACGCACACTCAAGCCTCTATATGACAACAAAGCCACTGTCTTCCCCCTGATGAGATGACACAAAGGGGAAAACGTGGAAACCATCAACAGAACGAAAGGCAGCCTACAGCGTGGGAGAAGAGATTTGCCAGCCGTTTACCTGATAGGACATTTATACCCAAAATATAAAAGGAACTCATACAACTCCCAAAAAATACAAACAAGTGACCGGCACACTGGCACATGAAAAGATGCTCGACATCATTATTCCCCAGGAAGTGCAAGTCAGAACCATGGTGAGCTCTTATGTCACAACTGTCAGAAGGGCTGGCATCAAAGACGAGACGCAACAGGTGCCTCCTGCACGGCTGGTGGGAGCACAAACCCCTGCAGCCCCCACCGAGCACAGGATGCGGGCTCCTCCGAGAGCTAAAAATAGAGCTACCCTGTGTTCCCTCTTCCGGGTATAGATCCAAGGGGAAGGCAGACAGGATACGGAGGAGTCGTCTGCTCCCCCACATTCACGGTGGCACCAGTCACAGCAGCCAACGCACAGAAACGGCCCAGGTGTCCATGGAGGGCTGAGTGGCTGACGACACGTGCGTGCAGAGGAAGGAGTGTCATTCAGCCACGAGAAAGAACAAAATCCTGCCGCTTGCAACACCACGAAGGGGCCTGGATGGAGTCACGGTGCATAAAGATTCCTCACTCACGCGTGGAATCTAAAAACCCGGAGCTCATGGAAAGAGAGTCCAGAGCAGAGGCTGCCCAGGCTGGAAGGGGTGTGTGGGGAGATGCCGGTCCAAGAGCGGGAACCTTGGTGCAGAGCTGGATGCACCCTGGGGCCCCAAAGCACAGCATGGTGCCTGAGATGACCACAGGGTCCTACACTTGCAGGTGGCAGAGAGCGAATCTGAGTGTCCTCGCCACACACACACACACACACACAGGAAAGGAGCAGCAACTGTGTCACGAGGGAGGCGGACTCCCCCTCGCTCCTTCTGCTCACCCTCATCTCTGTGACAGCCACTCATTCCTCCAGGAGTGAGGCGACCATACAGACCCGCCACCCTGGGCTTCGGTCTCACTTTGTCCTGCGGCCTCAGGGGAGACAGGGAGACAGGGCATAAGCTCTCAGGCCTCCAGACACTTCCTTCCAGTGAGCGTCAGCAAAATAAGCCTTCAGGTTCACAGTGGGGCCAGTTCTCGGTTCCGGCTGCAGCGGAAAAACACAGGAGAAGATGGACACGTCCCTTCCATCTTCTGGGGGCAGAGACAGGGTGGGGGGTAGCCTTGCACAGGCCCACTGGCAGGGGTGCAGAAGGGGACATGCCTCCAGGGTGAGGTCACCGAGCTGGCTGTAGCCCAGGGCAGCGGCGGGAACCCTGCGTCTGCCCAAAGCCAGGGCTGGGCCGGGGGTGACACTGCCAGGCCTCCCTGGGGCAGGGAACCGCGGCGGCTAGTGGCTGAACCTTCCTGCCCGCGGCGCAGGATAATTACAGGGTCCCGGCCGCATGCAGGGGCGGGGGTGGGGGAGCATGCCGCGGGCCCCTTGGTGCCTGTGCTGCATGTGTGATTTGTCTGGAGGGGTTTCCGTGGAACACAGCCACACGGGAGCAGTGAAGGCTTAAGGGGCCTCTTACCGGCCACCCCAAGGGCCGCAGAGGCTCTGTGTCCACTGTGGACACGATCCTATCCTGGCTCTGGCCTTGCCGTCCCCTACCTGCAGCCAGTGCCGACCTCATGGACGCACAGCTTGCTCGCCAACCCCACAGTGGCCCCATTGCACTTAGAATCAAATCAGAGCTCCCACCAGGGCCTGGCATCCTTGATCTGAGCCCCCCGTCTACACTCCAGCCACAGAGTCACCTCCGGCTGTTCCCTCCTGGCCCATCCATCTGCCCCTTGCAGGGGTGGGACACTGGAACTACACCAAGTGCTGGTGGGTGGGGCAGTCCTCTGCCTGGGCCTGGGAAGGGAATCCCACTCTGGACCTGTATCCTGTCCGGGGCAGCACCTCCGTCTGCCTCTGTAAGCCTTGAATGCAGAGCCGATAATGAGTGGGCCTCCTCCATGGTGGCCGCAGTCGCAGAAAGGCTGGACTCTTCCTGGATCCCTACGTCCTTCCTGGGCTGGCTTCCAGTCTGACCTCAGGCTCTCAGAAGGGGCTCAGTGCGCCTCACCCTGTCTTGGTCTGGTTCCCCTCAAGCAGACCGAGTCTGACTCTGGTCATTGTGCCATGGATCTGTAGGCAGGGTGTTCTTGGGACCTGCCCAGAGAGGAATTTAGAGGTAAAGGGACAACGTGTCTGCAACTCACCCTTGACGGTCCAGAAGAAAATGTGTGTGATGGAGAGAGGCAGAAGCTTTTGGGGAATCAGGAGCAGGTGTATGGTATTCTTTGAGTTATTCTTGCAACTTTTCTTGAAGTCTATAATAATATCAAAATAAGAATCCCATAAACATGGAAGAAGGTGGCATTGCTGGGGAGAAATGCAGTGGGAGGAGGGCCTTGGCTCGGAGCTGGGGACCCTCGCTTTGTGGTTGGGTTGGGGGGAAGCGGCAGTGCAGGTGCACAGCAGGGCCAGGGTGTGGAGCGATCCAAGGACAGTGCCAAGCTGTGCAAAGCTGGTGGGAAGTCAGATGTAGAGAATGTTTGCAGGGGGGTGTCAGGCAGGATTGGTGTCTAAAAGGAAAATTCTAGGGATGCCTGGGTGGCTCAGTGGTTGAGCATCTGCCTTTAGCTCAGGGCATGGTCTCAGAGTCCTGGGATCAAGTCCCGCCTTGGGCTCCCTGCATGGAGCCTGCTTCTCCCTCTGCCTGTGTCTCTGCCTCTGTGTGTCTTTCATGAATAAATAAATAAAATATTTTTTAAAAATGAAAGGAAAGTTCTAGCACAGCAAGGAAAGCTGGAGGTATAATGAGGTCACCTTTGGCGTGAGTCCCTGTGTCGTGAATGAGAAGGCGACAGGGTCGTCTCCTGAGAGAGCAGAGTCCAGGGGATGAGCACACTGGGGTGATGCAGCAGGGCGACCATCCCGGGGTAGTCCTCAGCCCACAGCCATGGGGTGAGACAGCAAGGGGTTGGGTTTACCAAATGACCATGACAGAGGCAGACAGACAGACAAAGAAATGGGAGAAGAGGAGCTTAATTGCAAAGACTTCTTGATCGCTAGGATCTGAGCTGCCTGCAGAAGGGTGGGCAGAGTGGGTGAGGACTGCCACCCAGAAAGTCGAGTCAGTATCAGGACTGGGGCAGAGGGATGTGTGAGCAGGCTGGTGGAGGGTTGGAGCACAAACCCGCCTGGGGAAAGGGTAGGTCGCCGAGACCATTCATTCAAGGGGAAGAGGACAGGCCCTTTGGCAGGTGGTGCTGGGACAACGGGACATCCCAGTGCAGGTGAGTACAGCCAGATCCCTCCCTCACGCCACACACAGAAATCCCCCAGAAGGGGCCGCAGATCCCAAGGGAGGCACTGAAGTCATAAAGCTCCTAGAGGAAAACACCCACCCCGCCCGACAACCAGGCGTCAGCCATGCCCAGGCCTCCCACCGGCCTCTCGCCTGCAGCCCCACGCTCCCAGTTCCAGGTGGCCGGCGAGGCCAGGCTCTGGGCTCCAGGCACACACAGTGCTGGGGAGGGGCCGCCCGGGGAGGGGGAACCACACAGCCTCCAGGTGGGACAAACCAGAGTTTCATCCCTAGCCCTGGGCCTTGGGGGAGCTGCTCCCTGCTCTGAGCCTCAGGTCCTCCTGTAAAGTGGAGACCTTGTGTAGGCACTCGGCTGAGTGCTCCCCATCTATGTTTACTGTTGGGTAAACATACTCTGAGTGGGCACAGCTTCTGCACGACAATCTCAGTTGCAGGTAACCACAGGAAACCTAACTCTGCTGATTTCAATGTCATAGGACTTTACTGGCTCAGTTGACTGAGAACAGAGTGCAGCTTCAGGCATGGCATGATCCAGGCTCCCGACCTGCTTGTCTTCTCTCTTTCTCTCAGTTCCACTTCTCATGAGTTTTCATTCCAAGGCAGACATTCCCCTCGAGGTCATCAGATGCCACTGGTCTGATTCTCCCAACCAAGGAAAGAAAAAGACCAGAATCAAGGAAAGTAGGCTCCTCCCCACAGCTCCATCAACCAGCTCCTTGAGAGGAATTGACTCTCAATGGTAAGAGGGCCCACCCCTGAATCAATCACTGTGGAATGGGGTGGGACATGCCAATGGGTTGGGCCAATCGGGGCTTACCCTCAAATGGGACTGAGTTTCAGGAAACTCAGAAACTTGGTGCCTGTCCATTGGAAAAATGGGGAGTTCTAGAAAGACACCAGATCTGCATCCAGAGCCTGACACCAGGGCAGGGTGGGCACTGGGGGGTCTGCCCATGGTCAAGGCTGAGAAGCCAGGTTGCTGTGAGGAGCCCAGCCAGCAAGGGCACCATGGGGTGTGGGGTGCTCTGAACAGAGGAGAGGTTGGCGCAACAACGCAGGCAGGGCTGCCCTGGCAGGTGTGTGAGAGGGGTCCCATCCCTGGACGTGAGCAAGCCCACTGGGACGACACTTGGTCGGCCTCCAGTGCTGGCTCTCTGAGACCACATGACCCCAGCCCCCAACTGGACACCTTCCATAGTCCAGCCCACGCCACCCCCCAAAGCAGGGCCCACTGTGTGACCTTGGGCGAGTCACTTAACTTTTCTGAACCTCTTCCCTGTGACATGGGAATGGTAGGAGACCCTCCACAGGGACATATGGGAACATGGTAGATGCCCAGAAATGGTTGGTCCTAGGACCACTGGGGTGGAGGTGTCCTGGAGGGTGCCTATGTCCCGCCCCAGGGTGAAAGTTTTGAGGGGTGCCCCACATGGGCATCAGCACCCTCCTTGCCCTCGGATCTGAGGCACAGCAGGCCCTGGGACCCTGAGGACAAAGCCCAGGGGACAGGAAGAGCAGCTTGGCCCAGGGACAAGGGAAAGGGGACTCCAGACCCCTGTCCATCCTTCCTGACAAGGTGGCCCAGGCCTTGGGGAGCCAGAGTGACCGTTTCAGAGCAGGGCCCGGCCTCCCCAGCTCCTACGAGGACGGGAAGGGCCTCAGGGGCTGGAGGGCTGGCAGCTCCTCTGAGGGCGGCGGAGGCCAGCAGCCTCCAGGACAGCTGCACGGGCCTCCAGCTGAGTGGGTGGGGCTGGCCGTCCTGAGAAGGAGCAGACAGGACGCACCCTCCCAGGAGAGGGGTCACGTCCAGCTCCTCCGTCGGGCCGGTCCGGGGCGGGGCAGTTTCCAAGAAGAGCCCAGGCTGCAGGCGGTCAAAGCTGAGGCCTGTTGTCTTAGGAGGAGACCAAGCCCTGCTGTCCGGGCAGGCTGAGCTCACCATCATTTCAGTGGGCCAGACCCCTCCCCTGCCCGTCTTGCTCAGCTCTCGTGACTGAGCCTCTGCGTCAGCTAGTCCCAAACCAGCTTTTGCACAAGAGGCCCAAGCCCCACTGCCTGGGTTCTAATCCTGATTCTGTGGCTCGTTGCTGTGTGACCTTGGGCAAGTCACGGAACCTCTCTGTGCCCAGCTCTCTTAAAGGGTGAAATGAGCATATCAGTAGTAGCAGCTCCGTTGGAGATTTGGGTGAGGGTTTGGGTGAGGCTGCTACGTGGAACTCGGTCAAGGGGCCCTGTCCGTGAGCCCGGCTGTCTTAGCAAACCACCTGCCCTTCCTGGGCCTCGGTTCTCCTTCTGTAAAATGAGTATGAGCAGAAGTGTAGTGCTGAGAAGTGCATGGATTTTGGGGTCAGACCCACCTGGTTTCTAGACCCAAGTCCATCATCCAGGGGCTTAGTGGCCTTGGGAAAGCCACTTGAACTCTCTGAGCTGAGTTTTCTGCACCTAAGTAACAGGTATAACTGGCACCCCCTGTGGCACTGTTCCCAGAATTTAAGGAAACGCCTGAGAGAGAGCAGAGCCGGGGGCAGCCGACCAGCCTGACAGCAGTGGGGTCCCTCCCCCTCTCCAGGCCTCGCCCCACCCTTGCCGGGGCATTGCCCCCCATGCCCTCGGGGTTACCAGACACCCACTCACCCGCACCCCGTGCCCCATGTTTCTTTTTTTTAAATAATAAATTTATTTTTTATTGGTGTTCAATTTGCCAACATACAGAATAACACCCAGTGCTCATCCCGTCAAGTGCCCCCTCAGTGCCCGTCACCCATTCACCCCCACCCCCCGCCCTCCTCCCCTTCCACCACCCCTAGTTCGTTTCCCAGAGTTAGGAGTCTTCATGTTCTGTCTCCCTTTCTGATATTTCCTACCCATTTCTTCTCCCTTCCCTTCTATTCCCTTTCACTATTATTTGTATTTGTTTTCTGTGCTGTGTCACAAATTATCATAAACCCACTGGCTTAAAACAACACCCACTGAGCATCTCATGTCTCTGTGCCGAGGTGGCACATTCTGGCTGGTCCTCATGCAGGAGGGTCTCATGGGGTGTTGGCCAACAGCTCCCCTGACAGGAGGCTCAGCCAGGGGGTATCTTCAGGTCCTTCGGGGCATTGGCAGAACTCACTTCCTTGTGGGTATAGGACTGAGGTTCCCATTTCCTGGCTGGCTGTCAGCTGCGGGATGCTCAGCTCCAAGACATCGCCCCAGGTCCTGGCCCTGTGGCCCCCTCGGGGCCCCCCACACATCCATGCTCTCTCCACACTTCAAGCAGGAAGGGCTCAGTCCCTATTAAGGGCTCTCCTGATTAGGTCAGGCCCACCCACACTCAAGAGGAAGGGAATTATACAGAGTGTGCATACCGGGGGGTGGGGTAGGAATTTGGGGGGAACATCCTAGCATCCGGCCCACCTCCTCCTTTGGCCCTTGGGAGCCCCAGGAGGAAGCCTTCTCACTTCTGGTAGATAGCAAACTGGAGCCCCTGGTCACACAGCAAATGCCTAGAGAAGAAACAACCGGGCACCAGCCCCAGATGCGTACAGCCTTCTTTTGTAGACGAGGGGACTGATGTATCCTCTACAGCCTTCTGGGTCTAAGCAGAGTCCAAAGACGAGAATTACAGGAGCAGAATTTATCTCAAAGGAAGAACATTCTAGCAACTGAAGGCACTGCTTTGATGGGTAGTGAGCTCCCCATCATCAGAAGTGTCTGAGCAGAGGCTGGCTGGCCCTGTCGGGATGCCCACGAGCTGGTGCCAGTCACCATGCAGCTTCTTCCAGTCAGTCTCTGAGACCTACCTTCCTGCCAGTGGGGACCGTCGTCCTGCTGGAAAAGGAGCCCAGCAGGTGATCAGAGCTGGACTGGACGCAGCTCCCGACTCCACTGCCTCCGTGACGGGGTCAGGGGTGGATGTGACAACCACTGACTGGAGCCAAGAAGATACACTGAGCCTTTCACCGGGCTGCTGGGGAAAGCCCCCCACCCCCACCCCAGAGGAGGGCGCCTGGTCCTGCATCAACCAGCACCACGGGAGCACAGTCTACACGGGCCGCAGGACATCAGGAGCCCCTAGATCAGGCCAGCCCTGATGCCTGATCATAAACCCCCGTCTAGCTGTCAGAGCACCTGTCGAATGGCACTCACAGGAAGGTCTCCCATCCCCCCGGGTGCTGGAGCAGCCCCTGCCAAGCCCCCAAGCATCCTTCTGTCCCAGCATCATCCACACGTCAGGGCACAGCTGCCCTGACAGCACAGCGCATGGCTGAGGGCATGTGCTCTGGAGCCAGACAGCCTGGGTCCGGATCTTGGCCCTGCTCAGGCCGGCTGTGTGACCTTGAACACGTTACTCCACCTCTCTGTGCCTTGGCTGCCGCACCCACCAAACAGGACCATGATGGCACTGATGTCTCAGGGTTCCCGAAAGCAGTACCAGGTGCTGGCCGCTGTGGCTCTCGCTCCCTCTCCCCGTTGAGGCCGGGGCCCCGCGTGGGACAGCTGGAAGAAGAAAGCCAGGCAGGGGTCAGGAGGGAAGTGTCTCTCCCAGAGGACCCACTGCCTGCAAGTGCGGTGAGTGCCAAGGGGAGGGGGCTGCAGACAGATGTGACCACGTCACTGCCCCCTCGCCACCCCACCCTCTGAGTCACCCACTGATGTGAGCTGCTGAGTCTTATCGCAGGCCAAGGTGTGGCCAGGGATGGTCCTCGAGGTCCCCAAGTGACATAACCATGACCTCATCCGATGTGAAGCCTGGCCTGGACAAGGGTCAGGTGACAAGGTAAAGCCTGTCCGGAGTTTGGATGGCTCGGCCCGAGAACCAGGGCCCAGTGCCGCCGTCCACCTCTACGCAGAGGTAGAGGTGAGGGACGCGGGTGCCCCAGGGGGAGGCCGACCCCCACCTAGCCCAGGTCCAGCCTCGATGCACTCAATTCCATTCCGATCCGTGTAGATAACTCTGTCCGACGCCCAGCGTGCACCAGCCCTGGGGAAATGAGACACTGTCCCCTCTGGGCCCGGGGCTGCCATCTGGAGCCAGGTCAGGCATGACCTAGATGGTGGTCATATCATAACCCAGAGCAAGGTCACTGTTCACAGCCAGAGCCGCCCCTCAACGGGCGCAAGGCCCAGAGTCACTTGGAGAGCATCTCCTCTGCCAGAGGATGTTGGGGTGTCCCCCAGAAGGCACTTGCCATAAGCGCACACATAAGGCAGAGGGCGGGCCAGGGGCACCTGCCACCAGCTGCTCTGGGCTGGCCTGTGATGCCCAAGCTCCCCGGCAGGTGCTGACCCACCTCAGTCTTTGGGCTCCATCTGTTAGAGGGTCCCATGGTGGCATCTGGGGCCTTCGGTATATGGTTCCCCACAGATCCTCTCCCTTCTTCTAGAACCTTCTTGCCCTGCTGTGCTGTGTGCCCCACGTCACGTGGGCTGACCCCAGCCCATTTGTTCATGGAGTTCTTCGCCTGTGGTCGTGGGTCACCCGGGGAGGCCAGGTGTGCAGCGGGCGTGCTCATGAGTGAGTGGGTGGGGAGACTCTCACCAACTTCGGCATCTGAGCCCCTGCTCCCGAGGAGCTTCCGGGACTTTCTGCCAAGCTCGAGCACTACCACCGAAGCAGCTGCTTCCCTGCCCCCTGCCCCCCCCAGAAAGTCCAAGTCACACCTGCTGACCACTGGAGCTTCTTGTGGAAGCCTGGGCCCTCTTACCCCTGGTCCCCACCAAGGAATATCTTATGGGGAGCCATCTAGGACGCGCTGTGGAGGGTGCTGTCAGGACACCGGCTGCATCTTCTTTCTGAGGCCCCCTGGGGAAGCCTCCCCTCCTCTCAGTGGTGAGAAAAGCCAGGCTGCTGTGGAGCAATAGGCTCATTGCTCAACGTCTCATCATATGGACGTCAATGTTTCCCTATTTGCCCTGACTACTGGGAAGCCCAGAGCCACATTTACAGACAAGCACTAAAAAATATCATCTCATGGTAGGAATTCATCTATCAACCTCACCTCTGGCTTTCCATTATTTTTCTACACCCCCCCCCTTTTTTTTGCTTTGCTCTGTTTCTCTCTTCTCCTTTTTATCTGTTCTGTTTGTAAAGAGTCTTAAACACGGTGGGGGCAGGTACGGGGAGTAAATATACATGAATGAATGATACATTTACCCAGACAAAATCGCCCCCCAGCACTTGCGGGACATGTCCTAGTGGCCGGCGAGAGTGTAGCAGGGAGGCCTGGCAGGGTGCCTGGGCATGCCCCACAGAGCCCAGGCCAGAAGCCCCGGCTGAGGGTGATGAGCCTCCTGTCCCCCGACCCCCGTAGGTCCTGATGGCAGCAGGACCCCCTTCCCACCGCTCCTCAACGTTCCCCCTCTTCCAAGGCACAGGCACCTACAGAAGGGCAGAGCTCTGGGACAGACTCAGATCCTGGGCAAAGAGGCGCTGCTCCCGCCGTGTCCCCCCCCCCCCGCCCCCCCAGGCTGCCCCTGACATCTCTGAAATGCACTCCCTGTTGGCCTGCCCAGCACTCTGGGCTCCGGCCAGCCCGCGCTCTCCGCAGCCTCAGGAGCCCAGCCCGCCCACGGCAGCGGGGAACCAGACGACCCCAGGGACCACACCCCGGCGTCCAAGTGCGGCAGAGAAGCTTGTATGCGTCCTTTTGCTCTGGGCCTGTTTCCCCGTCTGCACAAGGCATAGATAGAGATCCCCTGTGGAAGCGGCTGTAAAGGTCACAGGTGGCCATTGGGGGCAGTGTGGCCTCCGGGGAAGAGCCTGGACCTGACTGGCGGAAGGGCCCAAGCCAGCGGAGTCCCAGCCTGTGACCTCGAGCCTCCCCTAAGGAACATAATCCCCACCTCCTAGGCGCCCTGAACACTGAGCCAAATGCTGTATGTGGGGCAGCATCGCGGGGCCTCAGGAGCCACAGTTGCTGTCACTCGAAAGCTACAGAGGGTTGCTGCACAGCTCTCCTCTGCAGCGGCAGCCACCCCGCCTCCAGGGTGCAGATGGGGAACCTCTCTGAGACTCAGTTTCCCCATCTGTAGACAAAAGGGTGAGAAGAAATGAGCTCTTGGCCCTCCCTCCCTGAGGTCTCTGCTCCCTGGACCCTGCAGAATGCAGGCACACGAACACACTGCCCCGAGACATGGGCGTCTGCGGTGGGACGTGGGCCCCCAGAGGGTGCACTCTGGGTCGTGATGCCCCCATCACGAGGGTCAGCCTTCTACCCCTGAGGTGTGAGTCCACCCTGCAGGACATGCAAACCAAGAGACCGACCAGGGATGGGGACAGCCCAGCCCAGTCTAGCCCTGGGGCCCCCAACCCCTGGAATGCTCCACATCTTAGACAAAACACATTCCCAGTTTTTCTGAGGTAGAAATATATGTCGTATTGTTCTTTTAGAAGGGAAAGCCCAACCTCCCTTCACAGCCCACTGCCTTGTGGTCCTTCACATCAATGTTCATGGCCACTGTCTCTCCCAGATTCCGTGGATGCTCATGCCCAGGGTCCCCCAGAATCTTGGCCCTGCGTCCTTCTCAGTCGGAGCCACTTTCTCCAACATACCTGTCTGGCATGGCCACCCCCCTTCTGATCCATCAGTAGTGCCCAGTCCTCCCAGGACCCCAGGGCCTCAGGGATGGGACCCACCCTCTTCTCCCTGTTGCCTCTCCCAGCTGTGGGTGGAAGTTCCTGAACTGGGTGTCCATAACCTGCATGGGAACAAGCATCCTTATTTTCACCAACGCCTCCCCCGATGGGCAGTGTTTCCTTCAGTGGGGAAGTGGGCTCAAGAGAAGTCACGGGCATTTCCATGCCCTGCTGGCTGCTGCAGGCACCCCAAGTACCCTTCTGCTCAGCTGCTTGGAAATCTTGGCTGATGACCCTGCCACTGGCCAGATGATGTTATTTAACACACTCACAAAGAAGCCTGTGTATAGATCACAGACACGGATTTGTTTTTCTATAAACTTAATACCTGTATTCCAGTAGCACTGTATACGCTGTGCAGTTTGTTTCATGCATTTTTAAAAAGCATCATTCTGCAAGCCAGCCTTCCCTGACTTCACCAGGTGGCCAGAGGGGCTCACCACACAAACAGGACAAGGATCTCCAGTCCCAGGGTTTGCACACGTGTGTTTTCTCCTGCCCAATGAGTCACCACTCTGATTTACTTTTGCTTCCAGAGCCTCTGACCAGGTGGTGACCAGCTCCTGGTGTGTCCTCTCCCAGGCCCCAGTCCCTTTGCTGCATAGCCCATCTCCTCTGTGGGGTCCTCCCAGCAATCCTGTGAGGGAGCAAAGTGGCTCTTCATTGCCCTTCTGTGCAGGGGAAACTGAGTCACAGAGTTGTAGATGACTCCCAGGGTCCCTAGGGACTGGGACCCCCAGGGGGACAGAACTGTGTCAGACACCTCAGACAGACCATCACACCTCCAATCTATAAAGACAGAGGAGGGAATTCCGGTCATAGGCAGGTGCTTCCTGAAGGTCTGTCTCCAGTAGAGGTGGGGATCCAGGTGTGGGTCCCTTTTGAATCCTGGGCTGGGGGAGGGCAGCTAGGGCAGCTCACTGGGGAGGAGGAGCAGGGGTATGTGATGGGGAGAAGGAGGAGCAGGGGTATGTGATAGGGAGGAGGAGGAGGGGTATGTGATGGGGAGGACCAGGGGGGATGTGCTGGGGAGGAGGAGGGGATGCGATGGGTAGGAGGAGTGGCAGGGTGTGCTGGGGAGGAGGAGCAGGGGGATGCACTGAGGAGAAGGAGTGGGAAGGTGTGCTGGGGAGGAGGAGGGGGGATGCGCTGGGGAGGAGGAGCAGGGGTATGTGATGGGAGAAGCACGGGGGATGTGCTGGGGAGGAGGAGCGGGAGGGATGCGCCCGGGAGGAGGAGCAGGGGGATGCGCCGGGGAGGAGGAGCAGGGGGATGCGCCAGGGAGGAGGAGCGGGAGGGTGCGCTGGGGAGGAGGAGCAGGGGGATGCGCCGGGGAGGAGGAGCGGGAGGGTGTGCTGGGGAGGAGAAGCAGGGGGATGCGCTGGGGAGGAGGAGCGGCAGGGTGTGCTGGGGAGGAGCAGGGAGATGCGCTGGGGAGGAGGAGCAGGGGGATGCGCTGGGGAGGAGGAGCGGCAGGGTGCGCTGGGGAGGAGGAGCAGGATCCCCGTCCGGGATCCCCGCGCCGTCTCCCAGCCCAGGCAGGCCGGCAGGCCGGTCGGCCGGTCGGCGGCGCGGCTCGGGCTGGGTCCCGCCGGAAGGCCGGGCGGGCGGGCGGGCGGGCGGCAGCGGGGGCGGGGCTGGCTGCGGGGCCGGGCCGCCCCTTCCAGGGAGGGCGGGCCGCGCGCGCCTTTAAGTGCGGCGGGGCCCAGGCGCGCCGAGCGTCGGCCCAGGAGGAGCGGGCGCCTCTCGGCTCCGAGCCCGAGCGCGGCATGCCCCCGCGGCCCCGCGGCCCGCCCGCCTGAGCCACCGGCGCATGTGGCCGCGCGCCCAGCCCCGTGCCCTGCGCAGGCGGCCGCCGCCCGGCCCCCGCCCGGCCTCGGCGTCCCCGCGGCTCCCCGGCCGGCCCCCCGCGCCGCCGCCCGCCGCCCGCCCCGCCGCCCTCCCCGCCGCTATGCCGGCGCGCGCGCTGCTGCTGGCCGCGCTGGCCGCCCTGGCGCTGGCCCGAGAGCCCCCGGCCGCGCCGTGCCCCGCGCGCTGCGACGTGTCCCGGTGCCCGAGCCCACGCTGCCCCGGCGGCTACGTGCCCGACCTGTGCAACTGCTGCCTGGTGTGCGCGGCCGGCGAGGGGGAGCCGTGCGGCCGGCCGCTGGACTCGCCCTGCGGGGAGAGCCTGGAGTGCGCGCGGGGCGTGTGCCGCTGCCGCTGGGCGCACGCCGTGTGCGGCACCGACGGGCACACCTACGCCAACGTGTGTGCGCTGCAGGCGGCCAGCCGGCGCGCGCTGGAGCTCTCGGGGACGCCGGTGCGCCAGCTGCAGAAGGGCGCCTGCCCATCGGGTAAGCGCTCGGCCTGGGGAGGGAAGGCACCTCCCGCGACGTGGGGGCGCAGGGCCGGAGAGGGGCTTCCAAGGCCACGCTGGCCGGGCAGGTGGGCAGGCCTCTTAGAAGTCATCTAACCGGACCCCTGGTCTTCTGGGTGGGGAAACTGAGGCGCAAAGCCACGGAAGTAGTTCAAGGTGAAACGAGCCCACTAGCTCTTCGCTTCTCTTTCTCTCTGGCCTCACCAAAGCGTACCTGTCTCGTGTATCATTCTGCTGCTCCTGTATTTCGGCTCTTCCCCGGGCGCAATCTTTCCTGGCCATAAAACTCACCCAGAATGGATGTTCTCTTGAGTGAAACCCAGGTTTCTTTCTTCTTAGCTGCACTTAGAGTGCATGTCTCCAGAGGGCTGTTTGGGAATGGTGAGCAAGCATGTGGGGTCTCTGCGGGCATGGGGCCTCCTGGGACAGGCTGCTGAGACAGGGAATTCCTTTGTCCCTCCAAACCCTAGGACAGCCTCCCCCCAACCAGAGCTGGCCCAGGACTGCTTCTTGCCACACAACTTGACCCTGTGCATGGAAGAAAATGCTAGGAAACCCTGCCACCCCTTTATCTGTTTAGGGTGCTTCTTAGGAAGGCAGCCTCGGGTGTCGGTTCAGTAGGTGCTTGCAGTCACCATGTGCTGGGCGCTGAGCCCCAATTTCACAGAGACGAGTCAAGCCCTGCGTGTGCCCTCAGTTTACAGCCGCTGGGGGGAGACGCTGACCACCAAGCCAGGCTTGGCGGGCCCCGGGAGCACCAAGGAGCATAACTGCCTGGGCTGCTGGGAAGCCTTTGGGGATGAGGAGTCTCAACGGAGGAGGGAGGACAAGTCTTCTAGGTAGTGGTCAGGAATGGTTCTCTGGGAAGAGCAGATGGCAGGAGCCACCACATGGAGGCCCAACTGCATAGGATGAGCTGCACCGGCGAGAGCACGTAGCCGGGAGCAGCTGGCGTGTAGTGGGATGTGGGTGTATATGTGTGTGTGACACCCAGGACTGGGTGGGCTGGCAGGCATGGGTCACAAGTGGCCATAAGTGTCTGGCCAATGGCTTAGACTTCATCCTGCAGGCCAGACTTCCCAGGTTGCATCTGGTATTCTGAAAATAAGTATCTCATGGCCCAAAAAGCTTAGGAAAATAAACAGTGTCCATGCAGTGGTGATTCACACTACCTTTGAGTCTATCAGACATTCTGAGAAACCTGCAGAGAGAGAGAGGAAAAAAAAAAAAAAACCCACACAAAATCATAAATCCCAGGATTTTCCAAGAGAATTTCAGCAGAGACCTCTTCTTTCCTGGCAAAACATGTATGACCTCCTCCCTGGCACCTCGGGGTTCTGGGGAGCCCAGTCTGGGAAGACCATGTAGGATTCGATATGATTATTTAGGGGAGCCAGTGAAGGGCTTTAAGGGAGGGGAGGGTGATTCGGTCAGGTTTGTTTAGGTTGTGCCCAGAAGAGCGAGGGATGAGAGCACAGTGCCACACGGATTCTTGGACATGGACATTGGCATTGACGGGCCCTCCGCAAGCCATGCCAATGGCCCCCAGAGACAGCGGGCTGGGGTGACACTGGCACCCGCCCATTATATTTTGGCTATGTCCATGGGGGCCCCCCAATCCTGACTCTGCCACGCGGGGGACACTATTAGACTAAGGCTCCAGGGTCCGGGGCAGTCCAAGCATTTTGAAACCCTCATTTCTTGACTGAGGGAGTCCACGTTCGGTACCTTCCCTGTGTGTCCAGCTGGCCCTGGGCCTGTGACAAGGGCACTGTGATGGGCCACACCCTGCCTGTGCCCTGGAGAGACTTACAGTTGGTCAGGGAGACAAGTGGGGGGGGAGAAGAGGGGAGGAGCCTGACAGACAGGTGCAGAGGGCACTCAGCAGGCAGGCGGGGGCTGCAGCATGGGGGTCCCGGGCTAGGGCTTCGACGAGCTGCTGACCCGGTTTCCTCTTCTGTAACAAGCGTGGGGCTGACAGTAGCAGCTGCCGGGAGAACCGTGGCAGGGATTGATGGGCCAGGGCGTGCGGGCACGTGGCCCCCTGAGCCGTCGGTAGACCATGTATTAGTTCACGGGTTGCTGTCCCCGTGAGGACCACTGGCACCACTTCTGTTTTATCTGGCCAGGTCAGCCTCGGTGCTGAGCTGCGGAAGGTGAGCCGGAGCTCTCCCGGCAAAGGATGGGGTGGTCAGGAGGGACGGGGGCAAAGCAGAGGCTGGAGGAACAGCCTCGCAGGCACAGGATCCCAGAGCCCAAGGGGCAGAGGCCTTGGGAGGGAGCAGGGACCGTAAAGGGGGCTGCAGGCGCGGCCTCCGTGCCGCGGGGAGGGTGCACGGGGCTGGGGTCCAGCACGCTGTGCACATTAATCTGTGTGGCCCCGCCCTTGCTCCTGGGCCCTGTGCCATCATCATCACCCCATGCACAGGGGCCTCAAACATCCAGGCTCCGGCCAGTTCCACCTGCAAAATCCAGTCCCTACAGAATACTTGCTGAGCCAGGGTCTCTGGCTAGCGCTCTCATCTGCCTCTGCGCGTCTGCTCCTTCTTACACCACAGATGCGCTCGGTGAGGCAGGGAGCGGTCAAGGCATTGGTCTGAGGTCACTTGGCCAGGAAGTGACCGAATCAGGCCAGCCCCCGCCCCCTGTCCCCTCACCCGCCCCGCCCTGGCTGGCTTTGAAAGCTGCGATGTCAGGGCCCCAGGCTTCTTCTGCGGGCAGGGACAGCAGGGTCCTCGAGGTCTGGCGTCTGGGTCAGACCAGGGTCCCTGGCTCCACTGGGCTGGGTGATGTCCACACATAGCAGCAGGCGAGGTGCTGCCCATCCCGGGCTTTCCTGCACACAATTCCTGCCAGCTCTGCCCTCACCTTAACCAGCCTTCAGATGCCAGGTGCTGGCGACCAGGTCCAGTCTTCAGTGCCTGGCTCTTCCCTGGGCTGGAGCTCTGTGTTTCTGCTGGCCATGGTCCTCATGTCACCTTGTCCTCCCACCCATGGATGGGTCCTCAGCTCCACCTAGAACCTGCCCCTGAGCCACCATTGTTCCTACTTGTCCCAGTACCACTGGCCTCCACCTCCCTCATCCTCCCTCAGCTCACTTCTCTATGCAGCGGTCACAGTAACCTTGATAAATCCATGGTGCCCGTCACTGGCGGGACCTCCCTCAGCAGCCCCCCAGCACTTTGACCCACTGGGCCCACCTGGTCCCCTCCCACCCCGTAGCGCCACCTCATCCTCTGTGCTGCAGCCCACTCTTCTCTTCCCCACCTCAGGGCCTTTGCACATGCTGTGCCGGCTGCCCCAGGTGCCCATTCCCTCACCTTCATGTAACCATGTCCTCATCTGTCTGGGCCTGGTTGTGCCACCCCCCTCCCCGAGCTGCCTTCCCTGACCACGACACCTAGGCCACCCCTTGCTCAGCCTCATGAGCACACACCAAGGGCCCTCCAGAACCCCTCCCTTCACCTGTGTGATCAGCCTTATCTGCCGTTTCTCCATCTTACTGGCTCTGAGCCTCACGGGGCAGGGGTCTGGCCCCGATTCCCTGCCAGGCCTGCTCCATCACCCGGCATGTAGTAGATATTGTGGAATGGACAGATCATCTGTGAATCCCCCATAAGCACCCCGACCCTGCTTGCACACCCCCAGTGAAGGGAGCTTACTACCTTTCCAGGAGCTTTGCATCTGCCCATCTGCCCACCGCCTGGTGCGGATAAGTGCCCGTCCGTGGGATAGTAGACACGGCGATGAAGGTAGTCATCGTGTCTGTAGGGAGAGGAGGCTTCTGCTTTCACCCAACCAGAGCCCCGCGACCCCCCAAACTTCTCTGCCCGCAACTGCAGACAAATAGGCCTGTGCACACACAATTAATTCAAAACTTAGAGCCCAAGGGCAGGTTACAACGTGGCATTTAATAATCCGCGTTGATTGCGCAAGCGGGGTGCAGGTTCCGACAGTGTCTCTTCCTGTTTTATTTATTTAAGGGCTTTGGTCGGTGTTTGAGTTTTAATCCCCTCAGCGGCTTCCTGCGCATGTCTTGGAACTCGGCCCCGGGGCCCGGGCGGGATGACGTTTCCCGTCCACCCCCTGCCCACACGCTGGACAGCGGAGGCCAGCTGCGGCCTCTGGCCAGTCTCAAGAGGGGAGCAGAGACCGGGGTGCTGTGCAGCTGTCCTTCCGGACCAGGCCGGGGCCTCGGGGGCGCCCCCACCCTCTGCTCCTGACCTTAACCTGGAGGTGTGGCGGGGGTCCCACAGCAACCCCTGGGGGCCGCCTACTCAGACTCCTCCCCTTGCCGTGAACCCCCACAGGGCGGCCCGAGGGGGTGTTGTAAGACTGGATCTCCCTGCTGAAAGCCCAGCCATGGCTCCCACTGCCTTCAAGACCAAGCAAGCACGGACTTCTAATGCTGCCTGCAGGGTTGGTGTGACCTGGCCTCCTCTTCCTGCCCGGCTTCGCCGCCGTTAGCAGGCCCCTGTGAAATCCCCGATCCCACATTGTGAGGGACAGAGGACTATGTGTGGCACCAGGTGAGGGAGACGCCACCACCAGAATGGGGAAAGGAGTAGATTAAGAAGGGCTTCCTGGAGGAGGTGGCATATAGACAGCCATTTAGAGGTGGACGCAGAGCCCCAGTGCAGAGAAGTCTGATGGGAATCACTGAGCATAGGCTGGTGTCAGACGGAGGAGCCGGGAGGTGACCCATCGTCAGGAGGTGGAGAACCACCAAAAGTTTATGGGTAGCAGGTGTGCAGAGTGGCTGCAGGGGCCCAGCTAGTGGGAGGCCAGTGTCCTGGGTGGGGAGAGCTGATGAGGCCTGAGCTAGGGTGACAGCTGAGGGCCTGAGGATCTCTGACAGGGGGCAGGGTGTCAGGGGGCTGTCAGGGCGGAGGGATGGCAGGGCCTTTCCTGGAGGCAGGGCGCCTGGAGAAGCAGGTTTGGAGAAGCAAGGTGGTGAGTTCAGGTTAGGTATGGGGGGTGCCCTGGCGTCGAGGGTGTGAGTTCTGTGGCAAGAGACTGGCTGATGAGCTACGGCAACTGCGTATCCATGGCGGGCACCTGGCTAAGTGAGTGGCGTGTCCTGCCCGAGGGTCTGATTGCCTCCTGGGCCTCACTTTGAGGGAGAAAAGCCACCAGACTTACCAGGGTCCAGGTGAGACATCAGGCTTGTGCTTCAGGCTGCCACAGCCTTACACACACATTAGGCCCTTTATGAGAAAAAGCTAGCAGGGGCAGGGACCTACCCCAGGTGAGGAGGGACAGTTCTACCCGAGCCCAGGTCCCCTGATTTTGCATCTGCTGCTCTGCACGCTGGACACACCTCCAGTGCCTTGAGGAAGTGGCTTTCCTGCTTGATTTTGATAAGTATGTTACATAAGCAGGTAAGAAAGAGAATAAAGTCACAGATCCTTTGTCCTCAGCGCCGCGAAGATGTGACCAGGACGTATGTATGGGTGCCCTAAACCGAACACCAGGTCTAGTGCGGGGTGGGGGTGGGTGTGAACCCTTGGAAATCTGCAGCGCACAACCTGCCCAACCGTATGCTTTAGCCCCTGTGGCACATGATGGGCAGAAACAGAACTGAAACTGAGTTCTGTTCTCCACGTCCAGCCGCTCAGGGGTGAGTCGCAGCTACCCCACCTGCAAGCCTCCTAAGCTCTCTGCACTGCAGCTTCATCTGCGAAATGGTACCCTTCTCGCTGGGCCACTGGACAGGCAGTGAGGTGAGGAATTTAATGTGCTTTGCACGGTGTAAAGGCTAACGGGCTTCAGTGTAAACAGACCTAAGTACCACCCAGTGGGTGTTTCTGGAATAGATGGAATTTGGAGAGAGAAGGAGAGGTAGTGGAGGAAGGGAAGGTGCTGGAAGGCCGTGTTTGTGGACAGGCTGCCATGTGCCCAAGGGAGTTCCGCTGACCATACCTTGGCTTCCGTGGCCACCAGAGTCCTGCCTGCCTGCGGTGCCCCTCTGACAAAGGACGGACAAGCTGTGTCAGAGCCTCCTCCTCCTGAGGCTGGCTCAGTAGAGGAGCCACAGTGACCCCAGGCCGAAGACTGGCCAAGCTGGGCGCCCCCGGGCAGGACAGCCAGTCACGGGCTGAGGACCAGCCCGGAGCTGAGGAAGTGCCTGGAGTCAGCATCCCTGGCTCTGGGCCGTGGGTGGGCGTTCTCCTGGCCTGTGAAATGGGCACAGATCCAGCTTCATAGGACGGCTTTGAGAGGTCATAAGGCTCAT
The DNA here is from genome assembly GCF_011100685.1 of Canis lupus familiaris. Taxonomy (NCBI): domain Eukaryota; kingdom Metazoa; phylum Chordata; class Mammalia; order Carnivora; family Canidae; genus Canis; species Canis lupus. The sequence goes on from NC_049224.1 coordinate 60,616,655, forward strand.
AAATACCCGGAGCCCAACGTATGATGGCTTCTGGGCAGGACCCATGGCGGACGGGCCCTGAGCTCCCCTGACAGGAGCCTGGAGCCTGAGGGCCACAGACAGCAGCACCGTCATGCCCCTGGGAAGCCCCTGTTCCTGGCTCAGGGTGAGACAGTCACTTGGGGACAGGCAAGTTTTCAAGAGCAAGAGAAACACAGGGAAATGTTCTGGGATCTAATTAGACCTGGGGGGCAGCTCCTGGGGCTTCAAAACCTGCCCCTGAAGAGTGAGTGGGGCCTGGGGGCCATGCAGGGGCCCCCAGACGGTGCATTTGTCCCTGCAGAGCATTCACACACACCCTTACTCATCCAACCATTCTCTCCCTGCTCCATGCTGTGGACTGGGAGAGACCAGGCCATGGTGGCCGTCAGGGGGATGTGCCTTGGGAGGGGTTATGAGGGGCCGTAAGGGGACCCAGAGGGGTGAGAGTGGTCACTGAGCCTGCTGAGTCAGGGCAGGCTCCCCAGAGGAAGTGTGCTGGCCTGGGCTTTAAGGATGAGGGAAGGGGCATTCGTGCCAGAGGGTATGGGAGCTGGGGGTACTGGGGGAAGAGGGGCAGTCGGTGAACCTGAAGGTGTGGGTGGAACCCGGACACCCCATCCTCAAATGCTCTGCAGGCTGTGTTTAGCGTTATGGACAGATGGGCACAGCCTGGGGCTTTGTGGTCATCTGCTGATGGCCCTTTCATCCCGGCTCATAGCTAACCGCTTGGTGACAGATGGGGGCTTCTTTGGAAAAAATAAAGGCAATGACCTCAGAGGAACAGAACTGGGTCTCAGTCCTGACTGCCCATTATGTGCTGGAGGGGTAATGCACACGGTTGGACAGGCTGCGTACTGCACAACTCCAAGGGAGGCCAGTCACAGTGTGATCTTTGTTGATAATGGACTTGTGCAGTCTACAACCTGTGTAGCAGCAGTCCGGGGTGGTCACTTCCCCACTCTGGGCCTCGGTCTCCCCATCTGTTCCATGGTGTTACGACCACCCAAGCTGGCGCATCATGAGTCCTCTCTCAGGCTCTGCCACCGTCCCTGAGCCCTCCTGGAAGCTCTGCCACTCGAGGATGTTGGGGCGGAGCCCGGAAGCCCAGGCTCTGGCCCTGCGGACGGAGGGACGCTGGTCCCGGTTGCTCCCGTCCTGGCCATACCCCTTCGTCTCCTGAGAGGCGCCGCGGGACACCTGGCCTTGATTGCTTGGCTCTGTGTCACATTCCTCCCGACTCAGACTTCCAAGGCCTGTGGGTTACAGTTTATTTTTGAAAACAAAACACAACAAAACGCTAACAGCTGAATCTGGTCGGGATTGACTGTTGACTTCAGAACTTTGGCTGGAGGACCGGGTGGGGGCGGGGGTTGTCAAAACCCCAAATAAACAGAATCTGCTTTCCAGCCGTGGGGCCCGAGGTTTTCATGTGGAAAGAAGCGGTGGGAACCGAGTCCTCCCTTCCCACTGATTCATGGGGTGATTCATCGGTGTGTGGGGAGGAGGACCAGGAAACAGGCCCTGCCCCGCCCTGCCACCCCCTCCCCACCACCCACCACGGATGGTCTGCTTAAAGGGACAGGGCCTGGCAGGGTCCAGGGGGTGCCCCAGGCCCTGGGTCCAGAAGGACTCAGGCTCTGACGTCCTTGGGACCTGGGTGGAGGCCTCCCTGGACTTCCCTCTGCCCTATTCCCTGTCACCCTGTGCTGTGCGTGGCTGGTCACTTGCCTATACGTGGCAAAGGGTGCACGCAGAGGCACTCAGCATGCATGGATTGAATACAGCCCGCATGAGAGCGAGTACCATGGGCAAGACGTTATGCTGGGAACCCCCAGGAGGGAGAGAAGCATTCCGGCTGGAAGAAGCCTTTCAGGGGGGTGGGGGTGTCTGCCTAGAAGAGGTGGGATTTGAGTTATGCCCGGGGATATGGGTTCCCAGGGGCCTTGGGCTGGGGAGGACAGAGCTGGGCTTAGCCCCCACAGCTGACTGGCAGTTTTACCTGCAGAGTTTGGGGACGGTTAGCAATCCTGCGTGGAAGTAGATGCGTGGAGGCCGAGTGGGCCCGGCCCCGGGGCCCTTGTTTTGTGAGCTCTAAACCCCAGGCTGCCAAGGGTGTTGCCACCGGGAGGAGGGCTCCCAGGCAGGGTAGCCCCTGGCCACCTGCAGTTTGATGGGAGAGAGGCCTTGCGGTGCCCAGCAATAGGCCATGTCTCCAGCCAGGCTCTGGCCACTCCAGACAGGCCGCCTTTGATTCGAGCTGACCACAGTGGCCTGGCCCCCCCCCCCCCCCCCCCCCCCCCCCCCCCCGGGTCCAGCGCCGGCTGCCTGGCTGGGAGGCAACCACCAATCACAGAATTGATGGGTGGAGTCTCCTCTCCACACCTGACCTTGGAGCCTCTCCCCCAACCCTGCGTCCCAGCTCAGGAGTATTGGACAGTCAGACAGTCGGGGCATTAGGGAGCCACTGGGGTTAGGTGAGCAGCCCCTAAGGGTGAGAGCCCCCAGCCTGAGCTCAGAATGTGCCTTCTCCAACTAGGTAAGCACCTTCAGGCAGGAGGATTCATCTCTGAGCCACACGCTCTCCCTGCCTTTGAGAGGGAGGCCATGACCCCCACCCTGGTGGCCTCCTGAATGTGGGGAGATTAGTTGGGAATGTGGGTGGGGCCTGATTTGCCCACAGATGTTTTTGGGGCACCCATGGTGGCTGCACTCACCATGATGCCTCCTGTCCCTCTGAACTAAATGGAAAACCAGATTTTCACCAGATCCTGATGCTCCGTCACCTCTCAGATCCAGAGGAATCTCAGCTGCAAAACTAGGCTTTGCAGGCCGAGCCCTATTTGCTCACCAACAGCAGGTGCTGGGGTGCGTGATGGGCTCCCCTGGGCAGGGAGCTTCGCATCTGCAAGTCACATCCACGCCCAGTTCCCACAGGTCAGGGGACATCTTCAGTCTCATTTTCAGACTAGGAGTCGAGGCCCAGTGAGGGCGAGTGATTTGCCTAAAGCCACACAGCTGGAAGTGCCCTGCCAGGCAGCATGCGTCACTCCCAACCCTACGCTTATTCCTTATTCGGGACGGCTTACAAGCAGCATGGGGGCAGCATCAGTTCCAGGTAGCCCCAGTCTCTGGCGGGGACCTGGGCGACCTCGGCACATGCCCGAGCAGGGAGACCAAAGGGGTGTGGGCCCCGTGCCACCCACATCCCTCAGGCCTGCGGTCCTGGCAGGCGGCAGCCCCCACTGCTGACAGCAGCAGAAATCCGAGCCGGCGAAGGTTCCAGGGGAGTTCGTGAACCGCCTGGCAAGTCAGACTGGGGCTTGGCCAAGTAGGATGGGGGGCCCTGGCGACTCAGACATCCGGAGTCCCGCGAGGCCCAGGAGGGGGTCACACTATGGCCAAATGGGGCAGCTTGGGCGGGCCAGCCAGGAGCTTCGCTGGTCTCTTGCCCAGTCACTGCTCTAGCCCAGGGGCTGGAGGGACAGGCCAGAGCTGGCAGGGGCAGGGACGGTCGCCTCATGCCAGGGCACGGATGTATATACGAGAAAGAGCAAGGTCTGGGGGGCTGGCCCAGATCTCTCTTGAATGTCAGGTTGCTGCTTGCAGCTGAGGGCAGGTGTCCTAACCTCCTCTGACCTCCTGGCCTTCCTGGTGGCGTCCAATGAAGTAACGTGAGGAAGCTCCGCCTTAGCCATTCTTGGGGTGAGGCAGCCCCCTCACAGATGTCCGGGTGTCACCCTATTGCTGAGTGTGGAGCATCCCTGCAGGGCTCAGGGCCCCTGGTGGTGGGGCTTCCTCCTGGGTGGGGGATTGGGGCACCACGGGCCATGTCTGGCTCCTCCTGATGCACCTGGTTCTTCCTGCCAGTGTAGGTCTCCACCAGCTGACCAGCCCGCGGTACAAGTTCAACTTCATCGCGGATGTGGTGGAGAAGATCGCGCCAGCCGTGGTCCACATAGAGCTCTTCTTGAGGTGCGTGAGCCCCTGCCAGGCTTCCCCCCCATTCTAGTAGGGGGGTGGGGCAGGAGAAGCCAAGTAAGCGCACATGGGGTCAGATAGACCCCCCCCAGACACCTCCACCACGTGTGCCCTTGGGTGAGGGGGCATCCCCTCTCTGCCTCTGGTTTCCTCGCCGAGGGGAGTGGGCACCCAGTTGCACCAGCTGGGCTGCAGGTTTGCTAAGCAGGTGTGCCCGGGGTGAGGGCGGGGGCAACTCTGGTATCACGGGGGCTGCCCGAGATGGTTCTGGGAAGCACCGCTGCCTCGAAGGCTGATTGTCAGCAGAACCCTGGGGTCTCCTCCCAGGTTGACCCATACACCCCAAAGAGAAGATGTTGGCAGCATGACGTCTTAAGTTAAAAGTCTGACTTAACCTCTCGGCCACTGTGTGTGGAGGGGGCCACCGAGCTGCCCAGATGAGGCACGAAGGGTCTGAACCCCCACTCCACGCTGCTGGAGAACAGAGAGAGCCAGGCCCACGGGCGACGGAGTGGATGCTCAGCGCAAGGCCTGGGGCCAGGGCGCCGGGGCTTGCCCATCTGCACAGTGTGTTCCCTAGGGGTGTGGAGGCTGGCCAGCACAAGTGTGCCAACCCCAAGCCCCAGGGTACCAGGTGGCCTGTGGCAGAATTGCTCACGCCAATTCCCAGCCCCAGCATCGCGCTCCCTGTTCACAGGCGTGGAGCTTGCCCAGTGGGAGCCCTTGTCATGGGGTCATGACATGCCCATGGGTCATGGTCATGCCCATCTCTGGAGGGCAGGGGCAGTGTTCACCCCTGACGGCGCTCCATGGGACCAGCAACCACTGGCTCAAGCTCCCCATCAGATGAACAGGACCCTTGGACCCACTGTGCACTCTGAGCCATGTTGGCTGCTTTGCCTGCATTCCTCTAAACAGCCCTGGTGAGTGCCCACCTCGTGGAGTTGGGGGCTGGCCGCCGCAGGACTCACCCTGAGTCAGGACCGGGTGGCCCACCCCTCAGCACTGGCTGGCACGCTGCTCCCGAGGCCCTTTCTGCCCACACTCAGGGCCGAACCCCACATGCTAGGCTCTGATATTCTCATTTCCTGGGTTGGAGCAGAGGCCAGGGAGCTTCTCCAAGCTCACAGAGCCACTGAGTCGGGCTTTGACCCCAGGTCCTCAGGCCCCAAAGCTGACCCCTTACTGCCCTTTCTGTAGGCTCCAGACCCTGAGACATGTCATTGAGGAAATTACAACTGGACACGCTAAGTGGCAGGTCCCTGGCCTTGCCGGTGGCTCAGACTGGCCAATGTCTTTCTAGAGGGCTCCAGGCATCAGGCTCTGGGCCAGCTAATTGTTGACTGCAGCCCAGGCTGGGCAGGCTGCAGTGCCCTTGGAGACCGATGTCCTAGTGGGCGGGTGGGCGAGGCCAGGCGGGCGAGATCTCAGACACAGATGAGATGCTCATCAAGCCTGAGAGCCTCCACTGTGACCCCTGACCTGAGGGAGGAGGCCGCCGGCTGCCTTGGGCCCCTCCTGCGGACACGCACCAGATCCCACCATGGGTGCTGGCGGGGGTGGAAGCGGAGGCTGCGGTCACCCTTGGGGCCGAGTGGCCAGGCTGCCTGACCCAGACGAGCAGTTCACATCCTGGACCACGGTCTATGCCTGTTAACTACTGCTACTACTACTGTGTGCAGTGGTTGTGGGCATCACATCACCTCGTGTCTGGCTCAGAGCGCTCGTGACGTTCGTTAGCCCTCGTCCTGGTCCTGCCCGCGAGGCAGCCTTCTGCACTCTCTCGCTTCCCTGAGACGAGCCCACCCTCCTGTTCTCTTCCCTCCTGCATGGTTCCAGGCCCCTTCCAGTACCCTTTCTCCCTCATCTCTGGGGGCGGCCCAGGCACTGAGTACTCACACCGTCAACACCCCTCGGGATCCCAGGGAGGGTCCTGAGCTGTGTCCTGCCTCCCCGGCATTCTGGCCATGGGCCATGGGCCCTGTGGGCTCTGCTGAGGCTTGGGCTTTTTCTTACATCAGTGAATTCTGACCTCTGGCCGTTTGATCCCATTTACGGAGGTGGGCACTGAGGCCCAGGGTCTGCCCGTGTCTGAGCGTGCATGCCGCCCGGCACTGTCCAGTGCTCCCAGCCCTGAGTCCTTGGAAGGACGGCACCTGGTGCAGAATTTGTGGAGCAGAGCCTGCCACCGGCCCTGCCTGTCACACCATCCGGGGCTCTGGGCAGCTGCCAGAGGGGAGGGACCTGAGGGGGGAGGGGGGAGCACACCCCTGCCCCCAGGCTATGATCTCCCTGAGTAGTCAGATCTGCCCCCCTTAGGGAAGCCAGCCCCCCTGAGGGCCAGCTGTGGGTCAGCCCCAGCGGACACTACATGCACATTAATGTGTTGTCCCTCATGCTGACAGCAGCCAGGTTTATTGAGTGACTTCCTGCCTCCAGGCGCGTTAGATACCAGGCATCACACTCAGCAGGGCAGGGATCCCATTTCCTAGCTGGGGAGACTGAGGCCCGCCCACAGCCAGGCAGATAATAAGTGGGACAGGCCTGAGATTAGAGTCCCGGCCTGTCTGGCTCCAGCGCTGAGCTGTCTGGCAGCGAGCGTCCGCTGGTCCTGGCAGGCCTGACGTGCATGGGCCTCCCGTCTCTTCCCGGAAGGTTGCAGGTCACAGATGGTCGTCCCCTCGATCTGGCTGTGAAACGGGTCCAGGCGTAAGTGACCTGGCCAAGGCCACAGCTGAAGGTGGCAGAGCTGGGGTTGGCCCCAGGCCCGGGGGACTCCGAACCCCACGCTGGGCTCTGCTTCTCGCCAGCTGGTGCATGGCTGTGGCCGGCTCTGCATCCAAGCCCCGTGTCCAGGCCCCCACACCCAGGCCCCTGCCCATCCTGACCGCCCTCCTGTGCTCCCCTCCCTGCAGACACCCGCTGTTTGGCCGTAACGTGCCCCTGTCCAGCGGCTCGGGCTTCATCATGTCAGAGGCTGGCCTGATCGTCACCAACGCTCACGTGGTGTCCAGCACCAACGCCGTCTCAGGCCGGCAGCAGCTCAAGGTGCAGCTGCAGAATGGTGACACCTATGAGGCCACCATCAAGGACATCGACAAGAAGTCGGACATCGCCACCATCAAGATCCACCCCAAAGTGAGTGGCCGAGGGAGGGGTGGGGGGTGGGGGTCGGAACAGCATTAGCCCAACCTCCCTGTGGGGCATTTGGAGGAACTAAGGCCTGGGGCGCCCAGCAGTTTGCTCCCAGTCGGTCACAGGTCAGGTCGGACTAGAACTGGGTTCTCCAGACCCCTGCCCTGTGCTTCCTCGAGCTGCCAGCTGCAAGCAGAGCTGGGCAGCCATCCACCAGCCGGGCCTGCATGGAGGTCCTTCACGGCCCAGGGACACTCCCAGTGTCCCTCCCAGGCCCACTCCAGGACATGCAACCGTCCCTGTGGAGCTGACAGGGCTGTGGGAGCATTGGGACATATGCCCTCGTCCCTCCACATCCAGTCCCCACTATAAGCTGGCCTTGGAGCCCACAGCGAGGCCGTGTCATTCCCCATCACTGCTAGTGGCCGTGTCCAGGGGGCCTGCCACAGGCTGGTACCGTCTGTGCCCCACAGACCTTGGCAGACAGGGTGTCAGCGTCCAAGGGGACACAGGCTAAGAGAAGTGAGGCCACTGCCCAGTATCCTGCAGACCCGGGGCAGGGCTTATCCACTGTCATGGTTACGAGGCTCGGTGAGGGCCACTGCTGGCCACCCCTACCGTGAGGTCAGTGACCCTGGGGCTGTCTGTGCTGGTGAGTCTGGCTTGGCCTGGTGACTCTGAATCTGGTTCTGCTCTGTCTCAATATAAGTTGAATAGTTTTGGTGATCATGAGTCTATGTGAGGAGGCTCCTTCCTACACGATCAAGGGAGAAGAGAGTTACCCTAGTGTGGACCCTTCCCACGTTTTTTTTTTTTTAAGATTTTATTTATTTATTCATGAGAGACACAGAGAGAGAGAGGCAGAGACACAGGCAAAGGGAGAAGCAGGCTCCATGCAGGGAGCCCGACTCAGGACTTGATCCCAGGTCCCCAGGGTCACACCATGGGCCAAAGTCAGCGCTAAACCGCTCAGCCACCCGGTCTGCCTCCCTCCCCATGTTTGACTCATTGATGGTAGTTACCGAGCCCGGGGTGTCACCTCCATCCCAAAGATGAGGCTGCTCAGGCTGGGAGCGCCGGGGGTGTGCTCAAGGGCAGGGGTTGGCAGCTTTGGTGGTGAGGCTCCAGGAAGTAAATGCTTCCAGGCTTGTGGGCCTGTGAGCGCTGTGGACACCTCTCAGCTCTGCAGCAGCCACAGGGGATAAGAACGCATGGCTGTGTTGCAATAAAACTTTATTTATAGAACAGGCAGCAGGTGGATGTGGCCGTAGGACCAGTGTGCAGCCCCCGCCGATGACACCCACAGGGCAATGTGGACCCAGACTGGACCCCAGGCCTGGCTGCCACTGGGTCTCTCCCATTCCAGGACCTGTGGCAAAACCCTAGGATGGGGCACACCCTGGCAGCCATCGGTGGCCACAGATGCTGGTGGAGTTAGTAAGGCCCTGGTGCCCTGGTGCCCAGGCTTTAGTGCCTGCTGGCCGGATTGGCACCCACAGCTTCTCCTTGACGCAGGCGCTGCCTCTGAGCCCCTGAGTCCTGCGTGTGGCAGCTCCCCCAGCTTTGGGGAGAGGCTGCTGCCCCGAGTGGCTGGGGCATGGTGAGGAAGAGCGTCCCCGAGGCCAGGTGGTGTTATCCCTCCCTCTGTGACCAGCCAGGGATGTAAGCGTCATTCCTGTGGGTCCTCACGTCCAGGTGCGTGGGCCCAGCTCCTCCACCTGGGACCCTCTGTGCCAGGCCCCCCCGCCGTCCCACCAGATGGCATCGGCAGTCAGGGTGGGAGGTGTGGAGTCCTTGTCAGAGCTAGAGGGAAGCTTGTGTGATCGGAGCATGACGGTCACCAGCACCTTCTTCTAGAGCTTTGTGTCTGTGGGTCATGGTGGACCCCCAGGAGCCTGCAGAGGAAGTGCAGCCTCATCTGGCCACCCCAGGGGTGGCATCTGACACAAGTCATATGACACCAAATCCCCAAATTCATGGGGGTGCTGGTGAGAGAGGCTCGACTCCCCTCAATTTTGTGGATGCTGGCATGTGCACTCAGCACCCTAGCCAGCGCTCAGGAACACCTGCTCTGAGCATGCTCCCTGCAGCTTCCGGAACATGGAGGCAAACCCAACACAGCCAGCTCCCAGAGCTCCCAGTCTAGCTGCCAAGTCGACATGAAGTCTAGCGTCACGTGGAAATAGCGTGGGCAGGTGTCTCAGTGCGTGAGGGGTGATGGCAGAGCTTGGCTAAGTCACTCTGTTGCTCTCAGTTTCCCTGTGTCTCTACTGAGAGGTGAGGTTGAGCTGGATCAAGAGTTCCAGGGTCTTCACCTGGGCTCCAGGCTTCCCGCAGGTCTCTAGGTCACATGCATCACCTTGTGTGTGATGCATTTTGGAAGGTATTCAGAGCTCCAGCAGATTTCAGAGGGACCTGTGACCATGGAACTCATGGCCTCAGAGGCCGTGCTTGGCTGGATCCTCCAAGCATCCTCCCTGTGTGCAGCCCCTGCAGCCGCCTGGGGAACCCTGTGGTCAGTCACAGGGCAGCTGAGCCCCTGTTCTGAGGACTCCAGCCTGGGTCTCTCCTACTGTGGGTCAGCTGGAGGCTGGCCTGGCCTCTGTCTGAGTTGGCGACTTGCCTTGGCCTTGACCCCTGACGGCTCTATCCAGCTGCTCCTGCCTTGCTGGGACCACCCTGCTGGGGGCTGGCCTCCATCTGGCTCCCGTCCCACCAAAGGCAGACAGCTGAGCCTCCCTTTCCTTGTCCCCCCTCCAGAAAAAGCTGCCGGCGCTGCTGCTGGGACGCTCGGCAGACCTGCGGCCCGGCGAGTTTGTGGTGGCCATCGGCAGCCCCTTCGCCCTACAGAACACGGTGACCACGGGCATCGTCAGTACGGCCCAGCGGGACGGCAAGGAGCTGGGCCTCCGGGACTCGGACATGGACTACATCCAGACGGATGCCATCATCAACGTGAGTGCTCGTGGGGCCTCAGGCGGGCTCACCCCATCACTCAACACATCCGCTTGCTAGAAGGTTCCTTCTTTATGCTAAATAGAGCTCGGGATCCCTGTGACTTCTGCACCTGGGTGCCAGGACCTCCCTGGGGGCTAGAAGCTGCTGCCCTGACCTGGGACAGCTCTTCAGAGATGCAGAGAGTCTCTGCCCGAGTCACCCCCTCTTCTGGGCACTGTTGGTTTCATCACTGTAGCACGCGGCACCTTTTCCGCTTACAGAGCACTCTGCCCCGGCCCAGCATGCCCACCTCTCTGGGTTTGCCATGACCTGGACTCTTCTGGAAGTGTTAGCCTTTGTAGAGAGCCCTGGAGGCGGGTGGGATAGAACCGAGCCGTGGGTCAGGTTGGGGGGAGCCTGTGAGGTCTGTGCGGGGAGCATTGGTCACCAAACAGCCGTGCGCTTGGCCTCTGGGGCCTCAGCTCTCTCACCTGTGGAATGGGTGCAGTGAGGCCTTTCGAGATGCTGTTGGGAGTGAGATTTGATTATCCATTTCTGTGCTGGTTGGAACGAGGGTGGGAAGACAGAGCTTCAGGAGCCCTCTGGCAGGGCTCAGGGCTCCCCTAACGTCGCGTGTCCTCTGCTTGCAGTACGGGAACTCCGGGGGACCCCTGGTGAACCTGGTAAGTGTCCCCAAGTGTAGGGCCCTCTAGTGCTCTGGGGCTCTGCTCCCGTGGCCATACAGCCTGGAGGCGGGATACAACCCCAAAGATGGACCTTGAAGCTTCACACGCAATAGCTGGGCTGAAGGCCCGGAAGGAGGACATGGCCCCAGGCACCAGCTGCCCTGGGCCTCCATCCCCCCTAGAGATACTGCATTGTCAGAGGAATAAGGATGACCCAGAACAGCAGCCAGACAGGGACCACATGCCCAGCGAGGACGGGGGGTGGGGGGTAGGGGAGACACAGGTCAGGGCTGGTCACTGCTCCGGGCCCCCATCCTTGCATTTACATGCGAGGAGAGGGGGCATCCTCATTCTGTCCCAGTTCTCTCAGTCACCACTCCCTCACATCTGTCCTGGGCCCCAGAGTGGGACTCCTTCTCATACCAGGTGAAATTTATAGAATAAACCAGGAGTTCAGTTCAGAAATCAGTTCAGCTCCTGGGCCCTGAATTACCGGCTGCCATCCCCACCCCAGGGAGCTCCCATCCATGCCACAGTGTGTCAGACCCGAGCACGCCCAAGTGTGATGTGAGGAACAGTGAGGGGACGCTGGAGAAATACAGGCAGGGAGGGCTGCCTGGAGGCGGGAGTGTCTAATCTGGGCTGTGGAGACTAAGGGTTTGGGGCTTAGGAGACACGCAGGAGAAAGTCCAGGGAGAAGGCGCCACATGAGCAGGAGGGGTCAGAGGGAGCTTCACCCTGCCCCCCCACCCCCTGAGCAGCCCTGCAGGTGTTCAGCAGGACGGGAGGCCACAGCATGGGTGTTCATAAAAGCTGTGCAGGTAGGCTTTATGCTGGAGGCCAGAAAAGCAGGGGTGCGTGCTGGGCTGCAGGGAGGAGCACCTTCTCAAGGGTGTCAAGAACAAGGTGTCTGCTGATCCATGCTGTAGCCTTGAAGGGGTGCAGGGCAGGGGCAGGGCGGGAGGCCAAGTTCCAGGGGATGGAGGGGGGGCATGGGAAGCTGCCCTGGCCTCACACCCCTAGCCCCACTTCTAGGAGGAAAGGAGAGAGACCCCAGGCCCATAGGCATCACTGCCCCCTGTCCGGGCTCCAGCCTCTTGGGATGCTGTGGAGGTGGAGGTGTGCTCCTCCTCAGTGGGCACCGCCTGAGGAGCAGAGGGAGAGAGGGGACCAGGTGTGGAGGGAGGAGTGGGAGGCGAACCCCAAAGGGCCTCCCAGGATGGCTTCTGGATGCCCCAGGAGCCTCCCAGCAAGAGGCAGTGCCGGCCAGGTGGGCCCTGGAAGCCAGGTTCGGGGCAGGTGCAGACAGGATGCTGGGGCCCCCCTCCCGAGTGATGCCCCTCTGACTGCCCTGCCCAGGACGGCGAGGTCATCGGCATCAACACGCTTAAGGTGGCAGCCGGCATCTCCTTCGCCATCCCCTCGGACCGCATCACGCGCTTCCTCACGGAGTTCCAGGACAAGCACGTCAAAGGTGCGGCGCTGCCCCGGGGCTGCTGAGGGAGGGGACGGGCAGGGGGCCCCCTGCTTTCCTGCACGCGCTCCCCTTCTGGCTGGGGGTCCCCCACTCACCTCCCACCTCCAGCAGCTTCCGTCCCCCAGGCTCCACTTCTCTGGGTGGCTGCAGACAGAACTGGTAGTGTGTCCTTCCCTCCCTTCCTCCCGCCGCCCCCATCCTTCCTCTTCCCTTCCCTCCTCCTTTCCATCCACCCACCCACCCTTCCATCCACTCATCCACCCACCCCCCATCTACCCATCTGCCCTTTTATCTACCCCTCTGCCTACCTATCCACCCTTTCTCCCCCATCCTCCCTCCCTCCCATGTGCTCATCCCTGAGCACTCCTGCTTCTAGCCTGAGGTCATGCAGACTGTCCCAGAGGGGAGCCTGTACCCTGGGGAGCAGAGCCCAAGCCCCTAATCCCTGGAAGGCATCTTCCTCTCAGCACCCCACACAGGGGTGCCCAGGCCTTCTCCCACTGCTGGATGGCCATGAGCATCCACCTGGTGGAGGCCTTGGCCAGCCACGGGTGACTCTCCCCAGTGAGGGCCTGCCCATCACTCTCTTAAAGTTGGTCACAGCTGCTTTCTGAGGGAGGGTCATATGGCTCCTGATCTCGGGAGCTTCCTGGTGGCCTCCACCTTCCTGCCTTGCATTTAGCCCAGTGAACCAGTGAATGTCTCCCTCCTGCCATTTTGTCTCCTGTGCCCACCTGGCCGACGCCCAGATCTGCCTCAGCCCCACCACTCACACCTTCAAATTGCTTCCATGTCTCCTCCCAGCCCCCTCACCAGCAGTTCATTGAGAGCATGGGGCTTCTTCATGCTGGCCCTGTCCTCCACGATTCCATCAGACAAACACATGGAGCCCCGTGTGGCCGAGACCAGTGCCATGAGGACTGGTCACGCGAAGAACCACTGTTGAGGAAGGACTCCATTGGGTTCATCGGTGTCCCTCATGTGAAGATGGCCAGGAGCCAGGGCAGAGCCAGTCTTCCCTAAAGAAGCTGAAGGCTTTTTCTGTTGGATGGGTTGGGGACCATTTAACACCACATCTTTTCTCCTTGCCTGCCAGGAAGCTCAGAACTCAAGCCAGGGTTGCGCCTTCATAGTCTTGATGCTTTCTCTAATAACTGAGCTTTTCTAGTATAATTACCCTCCCTCCTGCTCCAAGGGTGCCTTGGACTTTGGCTACCTTCCTGGAAGTCGATGGATCTGCATTTTGCACAGGTTGAGCTGTTAGGTGACTGTTGGGAAGCGGATGATAGCGTCCTCTTGCTTCTTGCTTCTCTCTTCCTCTCCTCTCTCAGATGAGAACCAGCAGGGGCCACCAGGGTTCATTCCTTTATTGTACAGAGACTGTCCCTGTCAGTGCTCACCTCACCCCAGACCCCCTGGGAAACACTCATTCCCTGTCCCCAGAGCTGTCACCTCCCTCAGGACACGTGGATGAATCAAAGAGCCCAATCAATCCTAGCTGGATGACCGAATCTATAATTTAAAGCCCTTCTGAAATTGATTGGTGTTCACTCCTGCTTTTTTTTTCTTAATAAAATTATCAAAATACTTAACCAGTTAATCCAAAGTTCTTTAAAACAGACCATCCTTAAACCAAGGAGATGTGAAGGTGCGTTTCTTGTTCCTGTCTAGGGTGTGGGGCGCAGAGGCCTCTGGGGTCTCTTAGGGGAAGAGGAGCCACCATGCTGGTCCAAGGGAGCCTCAGTGTCAGGCCCCAGGAGTTTTGGGGTTCAGCCAGCCTTAGCACTAGAGTGTACCCAGGAGTGTTTGGGTCAGTGGGGCCAGGTGGTTATGGATATCTGCCCCTCTCTGAACTATGGGAGCCAGTGGTCACATCCAGCCTGGGGCGTGGACTTGTCACTCGTCTCCTGCCCCCGGGGGTGGGGGTGTCTCTGTGGCCCTGTGCTGCAGGGAGGCGCCAGAGGTTCTGGCAAGAAGACCCTAGAATGCACGTTCCCTGGTCACGAGGTCCCAGGCAGACCGGGGACACCTGCGTGCTGGAGTGCTTCCCCAGTAGAGCAGGAGGCGGCAGCGGGAGGCAGAGGAGAGGCGGGCAGGACCCGTGCTGGGGAGCCCACTGTCCCTCCTTCAAGATGCCCGAGGCTGTAGTGTCCCCGAAGCCTGAGCTCGGCTCTCTGCCAGTGCAGCGGCTAGGACCAGGACTCAGCGGCGTCAGGGCTGCAGAGCGGGTCTGGGAGCAGAGGAAACCACAGTGAACGTCATTCCTGCGCGGAGCCTGGGGTCCCATGGGTCGGGAGCCAAACACGCGTGCAGCCCTGAGCTTTCATTCCAGCGGGGACACTGGGCCACAGGAGCTCCAGTATGTCCTATGAGGGCAGAGTAGGGAGGCCCGTGGGGGGCAGGAGAGGGGATACAGAGGGGGCCTGGGGCAGGTGGGCCGCTGAAGGGGCCAGTAGGGAGTCCACCACAGGAAATGCTCCTGGCAGCCTGGGGAAGGAGGGCGGCAGCTGCAGGATGAGGAGTGGTTGGGTCTTGGTCAGTTTTGAACTTGGAGCCAGTGAGGCTTGGAAGGCGGGGTACAAAGTGTGAGCAAGGCAGAGGGGCATTTCCTGGGATGGGGTTCAGGGGCAGATCAGGGATCAGCCCTGATGCCCAAGAAACTGCCAGTGTGAGCTGCTTTCTGCCTTGGTTTGGGGTTTTGTTGTGAAATTCCTGTTCCACACAGCAAACCCGGTCCAGTGGCGTTAGTGTGCATGCAGTTTAGGGGGAGCTGCCCGGCTTTGAAGGAGCACTCGGGCAGGACCTCCAGCCGACCTCCTTGTTCCCAGCGCATGGGACCCTCCGCATCTGGGTGACCTCCCTGTGAAGGAGGAGACACAAGGGTGTCTGCTGACCTAGAGACTCAGTGCGTCCCCCCTGCACCAGCCCCACATTGGGCTGGGCCTGCTGGCTCTGGGGGGTGGGCAGTGGGCTTCCAACCAAGGACTCTAACGAGCAGGCCCCTGCCTTGTGGGTGGCAGGGCTGCACATCTGCCCGGCCAAGGCACTGCTCACGCACAAGCACGGGAAGCTCAGTCCCCTTCCTGTTTTGAAGCATGACCTTGGGGTTCTGAGCAGCTGACAGAGAGCCGGCTCCATGCAGGAGCAGGACGCAGGGCCAAGGCCTCTGCTAGGGCTTCCCTCCTGTCCTCTGAGGACCTGGCCCCATCTATGGATTGTAATGCCATCTAGGGAGTGATTCCCAGATTCCCATAGCCAGCTTGGCCCCATCTCAGAGTGCCATACTGGGATGCTCAGCTGCCCTTGTCCCCACAAACCCTTCCAAACCCAGAGGTCCTTTCAAAACATAGGGCAGACCATGGGCCCCTCTGTTGGAAAGCGTCCCCAGGCTGCACCTGCTAGAGGTAAAGACCAAAGCCATGGGCCCTGCAGAGCTGTGAGCCTCTCCTCACCGTCCTGGCCTCACATCACTCAGAGCCACCCATTCCCAACCATCCATCCTCTGTGCAGAAATGTCAGTTTAGGTATTTTGCCCACTTTAAAAAGTTGGGTTATTTTATGTTCTTACTAGGTTTTGAGAGGAGTCTGGATGCATCCTGGATGGGAGTCTTTGTTGGGGAAACGAGCTGCCAATGTCTCTTCCTGCTGCTTAACTTTTCATTTTCCTGACTTCACCTTCAAAGAGCGGATGTTTTATAAATTTTTATGAAGTCTCATTTACCAGTTTTTTTTTAAATGGACCATGCATGTGAAGTTGTATCCAAAAAATCTGGGCTCACCAAAGTCAGGAAAATTTACTTCTACATCTCCCAGTAGTTTACTTTCTGAGGCCTTCAAGTTAGGACAATGATGCATTTTGAGTTAATTTGTTTAAAGAGTACCGAGTATGAATCAAAGTTCTTTTTTTTTCTTTCTGCTTTGGATAGTCAGTTTTTCTAGCACTGTCTTTTTCCCCACTGAACTGCATTTGCTCCTTTGTTGAAAATAAAATGAGCCCATCCTCTCTGGCTTATCTGTCTGTCTGTCCATCTATGCCAGCTTCACTCTGTCCTGATTATTGCAGCTCTGCAGTGTCTTCAGGTCAGGTGACACCAGCCGTCCCACTGTGTCCCATCTCCAAAGCCATCCTGGTTTTTCCATATCCTTTGCATTTCCATATGGATTTTAGAATCAGCTTGCCAACCCCTGATTCCAATTTCAATTATTGCAATTGTTTTAAATTTCAATTTCCGATTGCTTGTTACTACAATATACAAATAAAGTTGATTTTCGTATGTTGTTTCATCGTAAGAGATCCCGTGACCTTGACAGCTTGTGCTGGTAGGAATTTTTGTGGGCTCCATCACAGATGATTCTGTAGTCTGTGCACAGAGATGGTTTTGCTTCTTTCTTTCCAGCCTGGATGCTTTTTCTTTTGTTCTTGCCTAGCTGGAGTATCCATACGATATTGAATATAAGTGTTGAGAATGGATGTCCTGGCATTCGTTGTTTCTGCCCTTGGGGAGAAGTCTCTAGTCTCTCACCAGCAAGTAGGAAGTGCTTGTAGGTGTCCTTCATTGGATGGAAAAAGTTCCCTTCTATTTGTAGTTTCTATTAGGAACAGATGTTAGAAGATTTTGTCAAACACTTTTTCTGCACTTTTTGAGATGACGGTTTCCCTTAGTCTGTTAATGTGGTAAATTGCATTGGTTGATTTTTGAATGTCATACCATCCTTACATTCCTGGCATAAAGCTCCTTCCATTGTGATGTATTATTCTTTGTATATATTGTTGGATTTCATTTGTTGGAAATGTCTAAAGGTTTTTTGCAGCTGTCTTCATGAGGGATGTTGGTCTAGTTTTCTCCCTCCCGATTTTGGTATCAGGATGATAGTTGGGAAGTTGTTTAGGAAGAACACTTTTTTGTCTTTATTTCTCTGCTACAAGACTGCTTTACTTTTTTAAAGATTTATTTATTTATTTATTCGTGATAGACATAGAGAGAGAGGCAGAGACACAGGCAGAGGGAGAAGCAGGCTCCATGCCGGGAGCCCAACGTGGGACTCGATCCCGGGACTCCAGGATCACGCCCTGGGCCAAAGGCAGGCGCCAAACCGCTGAGCCACCCAGGGATCCCAAGACTGCTTTATTTTTGACACCTGTTGACCAAATGTTAGGGGCTTCCCTGTACCAGTTGGCTGTCCTACCATTTCACCCAAGTCTGACACTGGCTACCTGAAGATAGTGTCAGAAGCCATGGTTAAGGTCGCACAAGACTGTCCCCGATTTCAGATGCCAATCACAAGTCCAAGATGTCACCTGTGCTTCTGACCCACTGGCTGGCTCCCTCGTTGGGTTTAATCATTTGCTGGAGGAACTCACAGAGCTCAGGAAAACAGTTTACTTACTAGATGACCAGTTTGTGTGTAAATAAAGAAGATTAATTCAAGAACAACAATAGGAGAGATACACGAGACAGGTCTGGGAAAGGATGCAGAGCACCTACACATTCACCAACCTAAAAGCTCTCTGACCTGCCCTCTTGGGGTTGTATGGAGCCTTTACTATGTAGTAAAGCTATGAACCATGATTGGTTCAGCCACTGCCAATTATTTCCACTTCCAGCTCTTCACCTCTCCCCAGAGTGGAGGTTGGGGTTGAAAGTTTGACCACCTGATTACATCATAGATTTCCTAGCAACCAGCCCCATCCTTAGGGGCTTCTCAAAATCACCTCCATAACATACACTCAGGAGTGGCTGAAAGGGGTTTATGGTGTGAGTTACAGAAGATACCAATCTCACATTTATCACTGTGAGGCTTCAGGGGCTGGCAGCAAAAGAGCCCTTGTCACTGGGAATTACAGAAGTTTTAAGGGCCATGTTCTGGGAACCATAAACGGAAATGGAAACATGTATTTCTTATTATAAAATCACAACATCACAGAAGTATTCACTCATTTTCAATGTTCTAGAAGAGTTTGTACAGAGAGGATACTATTTCTTTCCTAAACATTAGGTAGAATTCTCCTGTGGGACCATCTGGGCCTGAAGTTTTCTTTGTGGGAAGATTTTTAATTTCAAAATAGAGGGGGGGCTACTATGGTTATCTGCTTCTTCTTGAGTGGGATCAAGTAGTTTAGAAACTTTAAGAAATGTGTGCATTGTATCTGAGTTGTCAGATGGGTTGACATCCAGTTATTCATTAATTACATCTTACTACCTTTTCAATACTGTAGGATCTGTGGTGATGTCACCTCTCCCATGCCTGATCCGGATATGGATAATTGTCTTGTCTTTTTCTTTTTTCTTCTTTTGATTGATCAGTCTAGCTTAAAGCTTATCAATTTTATTGATCTCCAAGAATAAGCTGTAGCTCATGTATTCTCTATTAAATTTGGGTTTTCTATCACACTAATTTCTAGTCTTTATTATTCCCTTTCTTCTGCTTACATTGGGTTTCATTTGCTCTTCTCTTTCTGGTTCTTAAGGTAAAAGCTGAGATCAGTGATGTGAGACCTTTCTTATTCTGTGATATTCGCACTCTGGTATTATTAATTTCCTCCATGTACTACTTCACCTGTACCTCACAAATGTCAATAGGTCATTTCCCTTTTTTATATAGTTTTAAATACTTTCTAATTTCCTTTTGATTTCTACTTTAAAGATGGGTTATTCAGAAGTGTGTTGTTTAGTTTTTAAATTATTGGAAATTGGGATGCCCGGGTGACTCAGTGGTTGAGTGTCTGCCTTCAGCTCAGGGCATGATTCTGGGGTCCGGGGTGGAGTCCTGCATTAGGCTCCCTGCAAGGAGCCTCTTTCTGCCTCTGCCTATGTCTGCCTCTCTCTGTGTGTCTCTCATGAATTAATAAATAAAATCTTTTAAAAAATTATTGGAAATCTTCTAGATAATCTCCTATTAGCGATTTCTACTTTAATTTCATTGTTGTCAGAGAGCATGTTTTTATGATAAAACATTTTGATTGTATTGAGACTTGTTTTGTGATTCAAAATAAGTAAATGTTACTTCTAGGGCTAACCTGAACTTCTAAGTCACAGGTTGGCACAGCCAAGGGGATAGATAGAGCTGCTGCCTTAACAAGTTGTGTGTTTAAGTCTTCAACTGGAGGGCCTGGCACATGGCTAGTGCTCACTAGGCATTACTGGCTAATGTTATATTTTATGGGGAAAACAGGAGATGGTAACAAGTTCAGATCTGAACAGGAAAGTTTGGGGAACCTGCAAGATGGAGGCTGGAGAGGAGAGCCCCATTGGCCACTGGGGTTTGGGTGTGGGGCTCAGCAGCAGAGAAGCTGTGGGGGCTGATGTGGTTGCATGGGACCTGAGGGCAAGGATGGGCATGAAGTCACCAGACTAGACAGGACATCTCCCAACACCTCAATGGCAGCCTGGAGGAGAGAGGCAACTCTAGGCCTGTGAGCAAATGGGATGGATCCTGTTGCTTTCTGCTCCTGGGAGGAATTTGGCTCCCACCTGGTGCCTCAGGGAGGGCAGAGTCTTTCATAACAGCTCTAACAGAGTCCTATAATGTTTTGTTCTCAGACTGGAAGAAGCGTTTCATTGGCATACGGATGCGGACCATCACACCTAGGTGAGTGTCTGAGGATGCAGCCCTGCTGTCCCTCCATCTTCATCCCTCACCTCAGCTCTCCTCCCAGACCTTGCCCAGGTGTGCTCAGCCACCTGCAAGTGTTCCACCGGGCCAGACAGAGTCAGACTCACAAGTCTTTGCTTAGGCCAACCCTCTGCCTGCAATGCCTTTTCCTCCTTTGTCTAATGGGTTCCTTCAGCCCCCTGAGGACTCACAAATTACCACAAACTTGGTGCCTTAAGACAATAGGAATCCATTCTTTGGCAATTCTGAATGCCAGTAGTCCAAAATCAGGGTGTCAGCAAGTCTGTGCTCCCACTGAAGGTTCTGTGGAGAGAGTCCTCCCCTGCTTCTCAGGGCTCCAGGTGTTTCTTAGGTTGCAGCCACATTACCCCAATCTCTACCTCTATCCTCATGTGGCCTCCTCTGTGTATCTGTGTCCAAATATCCCCCTTCTTTCTCTTATAAAAGCACCAGTCCTTGGATTTAGGTCCCATCCTAAGTCAAGGTGACCCTATCTAGAGATCCTTAACCAATGAGATCTTTAGAGACCCTATTTCTAAACAAAGTCACATTCTAAGGTTCTGAGTGGGCATGAATTTTTTGGAGGCACTGTTCTATTCCACATGCCACTCAAGTGGGAGGAGTACCACCTCTACTCCCTGCAAAAGCACAAGTTTTTCCCTTCCAAGCATTACACTGGTCTCATGGGCTGGAGTTGCCCTGTCCCCTCAACTTTGAACCTGAGCTCCTTGGGAGTGAGAACTGTGTTCCAATCATCAGTACCACATATGCAGCAGAGTAGGTGGCTAAAACACTGATAGTGAAATAAAGGGTGCGGTGGGTAAGGAAAAGGAGAGAGGGAGGGAAAGAAGGGAAGCAGAGAGAGAAAAATATACAAAGTCAAGTCCAAGAATTTGAAGAAGGAGGTCACTGCATTGAGGGCTCTGGGGAGAACTAAAGCATGCTCAACTGACTATACCCTCAAACCTATGCAGCCTCTAAAATGATCATTCTTCCCAGTTCATCAACTGTTAATCTAGGGATTAAATCTGGAAGCCATTTGTATTCAAGACCAATATACCAATTTATCTAAATGTGTTCTTTCTTTCTCTCTTTCATCCACCCATCCATCACACCATTTGTCCATCCGTCACATCATCCTTTGATCAGTCTGTCACACTACCCATCTGTCTATTCATCCATCACACATCCATCCATCCATCCATCCATCCATCCATCCATCTATCCATCCAGAATTCATCCATCCATCATCATTCCATCAATCTTTCACACCGTCCATCCATCCATCACACCATCCCTCCATCTATCCATCACACATCCCTCCATCATACCATCCTTCCATCCATCTATCACACCTGTCCAGTCTTCTGTCTATCCAGTCCATGACTCACTCATTGCTCATCCTTCATCTATCTGTTTATTCATCATTCCTTCCATCCATCCATTTTCTCATCCATCCTTCTACCTTTCCTTCCTTCCTCTCATACCTCGTCCTGCCCACCCTCCCAACTATCCATCACCTTCCCCTGTCTACACTTCTAACCATCCATCTTCAGTAAACTTTCTCTTGAGGAGCCCATGTCAAGTGGGGGACACTAAGAAGAACCAGTGACAACCCGGAGTGGTCAGTGGTGGGACAGAACAGTGCCGAGATTTAAAGGAGATGCCTCTTCTGGCCCAGGTGGTGGGGAATGGTGGGAGTAGCTTTCTGCCAAGGAGTCAGTTTAGAGGCTCAGAAGAAATGCATTAATGGTGGAACTACCTTTTCAGTTTGGTGGAAGAACTAAAGGCCAGCAATCCAGACTTCCCATCAGTCAGCAGTGGAATTTATGTGCAAGAGGTTGTTCCAAACTCACCTTCTCAGAGGTAGGCTGTACTACGGGAAGCAGGGAAGCCAGACTGGAGGGAAGCAGACATCCTGGAGGGTGGAGTTGGGTGGGCACGAGGCCTAGGGTGGGCCCACTTCAGTGACCTTGCATAACCTTGAGCTCCTGGCATATGACATGGCATGGAAGTGGCAGGTGGCATTCTAGCCTATCATCTAAGCCAGGGGCGGGCTGGAGAGATTAAGTACCCCGTAGAGCATTGGCACTGCCCTTCCATGGCTGGGCATGTCCTTTCCTTTGGGTCAGGAGAGACAGAGTAGTGGAGACCCCTCAAAGCTCAAACCCCAATCCAGCCTACCTCCCACCAGCCCGCTGGACCCACCTGGGTCTTCCTAGGCCTATTTCCTCATCTACAAAATGGACACAATTGGGCCTACTCTTTCTCCTCTGAGGAGACCTTGTCCAGACCAAATGAGACAAAGCATTATTTTCTTTGAAACCTCTAAGTACCAGAAAAATATTGACTATCTGCAACACCAGGAGCCAAGGCAACTAGTGTAGTGCAGGTACCACATGCTTGTATGGCCCATGTAGGGCCCAGAAGGGATCTGAGCAAGCCTCTTCCCTCCTTTGCCACAGGTCACCAGTCAGTATGGTGGGTGGGCTGCATCCAGTCAGTGGTCTAAATGGTAATCCCTGGAGCTGGAGGTCATGCACATGGGGTCTGTGAGGGATGAGGGCAAGGTGTGGAATGGAGGGGAGCCAGACAGGCAGGCCTCCAGCCCGACAGGGCCCCTTCAGCCAAAGAGGACCTCTCTTCCTGTTTTCTGTGCTGTGCTGCTTCAGCGGCTATGCAGGAAGTTGTGGACCCTGTAGCACATGGGCTCAGTCCACAGCTGGCCTGCAATAGAAGTTGTTGGAACATAGACCCATGAAACCAAAGAATTACCACCAAACTGAGGGTTTCAGCAGTTACCAGGAGTGGCCACAGGCAGGCCGCCTCAAGAGCCAAAGTGATGGGATCAGTAGCAAGGGTGGCTGCTGCTGACCGAGGCTACCTAATCTGTTAGCCCTCACTGCAGCCTGGACCTCGAAATCTGCAGGTGTGTTCCCACATAGGACTGCAGATGTGCAAACTGAGGCTCAAAGGGGCCAAGAGTCTGACATGTGGCAGCCCAGCTAAAAGAACTGCACCCAGAACTTGAACCCAGGCCCTCGTGATATAGAGAAGAAGCCAGCTCACAAAACACAAGCCATTGTAGGACATTGGTTTCCACCTGGTGTAGGAACCTTGGAGTCAGGACACTGTTCTTACTGGTTGAAATGATTTTTCTTAAACTGCTTCTGTTCACCTGATTGTCCCCCAAGCAGGGTCTGGGCCCCGGGGGTGGGGGGAACGTGCAGTAACTGGGTGTCTCTCCATTGGCAGAGGGGGCATCCAAGATGGCGACATCATCGTCAAGGTCAACGGGCGCCCTCTGGCGGACTCAAGTGAGCTGCAGGAGGCTGTCCTGACGGAGTCCCCTCTGCTGCTGGAGGTGCGGCGGGGGAATGATGACATCCTGTTCAGCATCTCTCCGGAGGTGGTTCTGTGAGGGTGGGGCCCCCTCCCCACATTGCCGAGTGCCAGAGCCTGCAGCCTGGGACGGGTGCCAGCTGAGAGGTCCCATCCAGAGCCACGGCCTCCCACGGGGTCAGGACGAAGGACCACAGACGGTCCTCAGCAGAGCCAGTGGCCTCCTCCTGGCCGTCCAGGGCCAGAGCCGCAGGCAGGGCTTGGCCAGGGACCCACCTCAGCCTCAGGAAGGTTGACTTCTATGTGATCGTGCCATGGGGACAGCTGGATGCCTCCCTTGTACAGATGCTCCTGAAGGCCACCTTCCAAGTGCCCAGGATATCCAGAACACTCCTCTGGAGTTCCCTCACAGCTCCCACCCTCCCTTCTACGCCCCTGCCTTTACACCTGTCCAACTCTGTCTGAATGCCCAGGCTGCTCCTACCCCACCTCCCCTCCCACTCACCTGCTCAGGTCAGTTCCCGAGCCTGTCCTCCCCGAGAAAGGCCTCTCATCCCCTGCACCAGACACCACAGTGTCCACCACATTGAATGACCCGGGCTGTTGCTCCGCCAGCCTGGAGGCCCTGGAGGGTGGCCGTGTCTGACTCCCTTTGGGAGTCAAGTGTGGGGACCTGGCCCAGATTGGTCCCAAGGGTACCCTGGCTTCTCACCCAAGCCCTGTGGCTTCCCAGGCGGGAGAGAGCCTGGCCAGGAGCAGAGTGCCTGACACCCTCTGGAAGGCCACCTGTCTTCCTGAAGGTGCCCATGGGGCAGGGGGCAGAGGAAGCCCCCTGACAGGGGGAGGGGTGACGAGGACTGAGCCAGCTTCGCCTCCCCTGTGCTGTTCAGCAAGGGGCGGTCGACTCCTGGAATCACCCACCAGAGCGGCTGGGGAGCGCGCGTTATGTGTCGAGGTGTATTTGTGAGCTTCGCTGTACAGTGGATTCCCCCGTATGCTTGTACTGTATGTTTCTCTACTGTATGGAAATTAAAGTTTACAAGCACATGGTCTTCAGCCCGCGGATACTCAGGGTAGCCCACCCCCGCCAGCCACAGCTTCTCTTGGATCTGGAGCTGATTTTCCAGTCAGCCAAAGGCCTGGGAACCACCCCAGGCCCTGGGGCATAGGGCCGGCTCCCCACTTGCTCCTAGTCTGTGGTCTCGGCAAGACGTCTCCCTGCCCCTGCCTTGTCCTCAACCCAGGTGCGGGAGGAACACCGATACCACTGTCCCCGAGGCCAGGGGGCAGAGCACTTGGAAGGGTACCTGGCTTACTGTGAGCCCAGCTGAGCCAGGCTAGTGTGCCAGTCCTAAAGCTTCTCTGTATCTGCTCCACATCACCCTTGCTTCAGACCCGCCAGTGATGGGGAAAGAAGGCAGGAAGAGACAAAGCAGATTGCCCAGGGATGCAGCAGGGGCAGGGGGTGGGGGGCTCCGAGCAGGGTATAGAGCCATGAGTTGCCCAGGGCAGGCCCCCTAGTAATAAGCGGAGGGCCCCAAGGTGAGGTGAGCAAGCTGGGTGCCCAGCTGATCTGAGAGGGAGGGGCCCAGGCCTGGGTTCTGGACCCCCCTGGTCCCAGCCTTGCAGGGCGGCAGGGCTTGCCCAGCTGGCCTCTGGGCGGCTGTGTAACTGCTGGACACCTTCTCCCTAGGGAGGAGTGAACAACTGCAGGACTTCAAGCCCTTCCAGGCTCTGAGATCCTGAGGCTCGACAGGTCCAGATTTAAATAAGCCCACCATGGGGCACTTTTAGAAGATGGCCCCAGGTGGCTGTGACCGTAGGCCGCCGTGGGAATTCTGCTTGGTACCTAAAGGGACTCATGAGACAGGCACACCAGGCATTGGTGATGCTGGATGCAGCTGGCTGTGCACTGTGGCCAGCCAGCTAGATGGAGAGAATCAGACCAAAGAGCACCTGGCACCCACCCTGGGAAAGGACCAGAAACTATCGCAAGCAGCTGTAAGTGAGGACGCCGTGATCTGCTTCAACACCCCGGTTTTGCAATCCTTGGGCTCTGATTACCACGTGTACTGAGCACCGCTCCCCACACCCAGGCCACACGGGGGCCCTGGGTCTGCTCTGTGGGAAACAAGGTCCTGGTGCCCAGGCTGCCCTGCATGAGGCTGAGCTGGAGAAAACGCTCAGGCCAAGGGCAGACAGCCACGGACACTCAAGCGACCACCAACGGCCAGCCCAGGACTGTCCCTTGCAGCTGCAGGACACCTCAAAGGTGGTGGAGGATCTCGAGCATTTCAGGGACTTTGTCCCAAGGTCTGGGCCTTGGATAGACCAAACTCCCTGAACACGGCCTCCAGGAGCACCCATGGCAGCCAGACAGCAACCCCTTCCCCACCACTGCACCCCAAAATGCTTGAGTCTGGAGAAGGTGAAAGGAAGGGGACAGAGGCACAGCAAGGGGGTGGCCACTGCCCAGAGAGACCCGGGGCTCGGCCAGAAGGCACCTGCTTTGCTGCAGCCAACATGGAGTTAAATGTCATGTAGAGGCTCCTGACTCAGGGTTTGGCCCCAACAGTGCTCCAGAATGTCACTTGGCATCCTCTCACTCTCTGCCACCGGCCCCCGGGATGACCAGGGCCATCTGCCCCCACCTCAGGTCGTCCTGCTGGGAAGTGGGGGTCTCTGAGCTTGGGAGTCAGCCCAGCCTGGGCTGTGGTCTTGGCTTTGCCCCTTTCTGGCTGAGCCGTGTTGGGGACTTCAGCTCTATGCTTGGCCTGTGCTTGCCACTCCCTGGGGAGGAAGGAGCCCTCGCCTGACCCCGGGGGGCTGCAGCGGTGGGAGTGGGCTCTGTGGTGTTCAAGCCCTCTGTCTGCCAGCCACCCAGCCTGCACCCCCGCCCCTCCCCCGCCCTCAGCTGAGAGGAGCTAACTTCCCCAGTGCTCCTCCAGCTGCACCCGGTGAAAAACAACTTTTCCAGAGCCTGCCAGCTGCTGAGAGCTATTACGCAACCCCCAGGCCCCTGAGGCAACCCCCAGTGTCTGGGTTTGCAGCCCACCCCTCCACTATCTGACCTGGGAGCTATAAACGGGGCACTGACAAGGGCAGCACCCTAGGAGAGGAGCACCCTGTTCCAGCCTGGGGCCCTTGTAAACACCTGGGATCCAGGAAGGACAGGACCGGGAGGAGCATTGCAGGTCCCTGGCTCCAAGCGCCCCATTGGACAGAGGCGGGAACTTCGGCCTTGAGAGTAGGGTTTGGGGTCACACGTGAGCTCACGGCTGGGCTCCGGGGGACCAGGGCTGGGTTGGAGCAGACAGCTGCGGCTACAGCTGCAGCAGAACAAACATCCGCCGCCTGAGCGCGTGGGGCTGGGCCAGGTTCTCCAGGAGGGGCAGATCCCGGGGGGCACAGCGTCTTCCTCCTTCCAGGGCCCCTCCCCACACCCAAGAGGATTAGCGGATCCAGAACACAGGTCACCGAAGATGTAAGCTCTGGAAAGGGTCAGATGCCAGGAAAAACAGCAGGGCACCTGTTGAGGCTTGAGTGGTGCCTGGGGACACTGGAGCTGGGGGCCTGTCTGCCGACACCTGCCCCAGCCCTGAGTCAATGTGGACATACCTGACCCCCGCTGCCCTGCTCTTAGTCCACATTCTTCAGGTTTTTTGTCCATCTCTGTACTCTCTCCCTCTGCTTCACCTGCTTCTTCCAGCCTTTGCCTTGTGCAAGCTGCTCCATCCACCTGAACGCTGCCCAGGCTCCCTTGTGCCTGCCTTGCTCCCTCCAATCATCTGCATCACAACCCCGGAATCAGGACATCACACACATGGCCAAAGAGACCTCATGGCCATGGTCAAGTGAAGGCTCCTGACACAGAAGGTTATCCTGGATGATCTGGGCAGCCCCTGGGGTCACAGGGTCCTGACCAGAAGGAGGCAGGAGGGTCAGAGTGGAAGATGTAGGGACAGAAGCAGAGGCTGGGGGGATGTGAAGAAGGGGCTGTGCCACAGGAAGGTTCTAGAAGCTGGAGGGAACAGCTGTCCCCTGGAGCCTCCAGGAGAAACCACACCTGCCCACACTTTGACGTTAGTGCATTGACACTGGCTCTGGTGTCCTCACACAGTGGTCACACACCTCAGGCACCCCTGCCCTCTAGCTTCTCAGCTCCAGAGGAGACTCGGTCAGGGGTGGCCAGCTAGCTGTAGGGTGCCCCAGCCCACCTCCCTCAATCCTCCCAGACCCACAACCCAGCCCCTCCCAACCCTGGCCAGGTCAATGTAATAAGGACGAGATGGGCACACTTGTACCCACAGCACAGGTGAGCATGCACATGGCATGGATATGTGTGCACTCATGTCATACACAAGTGTGTACATGGAACAGACATACATGTACACATGGTACACATGAATGTGCACTGCACAAATGTGAGTGTGTACACAAAAGCATCCGTGAAACTGTTCCACTCTCGATTGCACCAATTTTTGGCGTGATGCACGCTTGTGGACATTTCACTCAGCACATTAGGGTTACACCTACTTTTCCTGGATTCAATTTCTTCCTCTTTTATAAATTTGTTTTTCCTTTTGGTTAAAATGTTTTCTCCAGTAAATGTTTTCACAAAGAAGTACAGGGGTGGGTGGTGAGTGAAGAGCTGACATGCTTGAAACGTTTTCCTTTTTCCTAAATCATTTTTATCATGAAGTGTGACACACATACAGAAAAGTGCCCAGACCTAACACTTGAATGTACAGTTGGCCCTTGGACATCACAGGCATTAGAGGCACTGACCCCCTACACAGCCAAAATCCACATTTAACTTTTGACTCCCTGAAACATAACTACTAATAGTCCACTGTTGACCAGAAGCCTTACCAATAACAAAAAATACTGATTATCATGTATTTTGTATATTGCATGTGTCATGTACTGGATAATAAAATAAGCTAGAGAAAAAAAATGTTACTGAGAAAATCAAAAGGAAGAGAAAGCACGTTTACAGTATCTATGGAAGAAAATCCGCGTCTAAGCGGACCCTTGTAGTTCAAATCCGTGTAGTTCAAGGGTCATCTGTATTCTCAGAAAGCGAACACATCACCACCTGCCAAGTCGAGAGCCAGAGCGCTGACGACCCCCGCGCTGCCTCGCCCCCCCAGAGGCTCCCGAGAACCCCCTGGTGGTCAGCACCCCTCCCACTCCTCCGTGGCTCTACCACCTGTGCGCGCATCGCTCCGCACAAGCTGGGCTTTGCCTGCTTCTCTAACTGCTGTAAATGGACTCTCATAGCCGCGCTCACCTGGGTCCGGCTTCTGGGCTGACAGTATGCTTGTGAGTCACCCATGCTGCTGCGTGCAGCAGTAGTGAGTTGATTTTCACCCCGCGTAGCCTCCCACCCGTGTCCATCCGGTCTCCTGTTACAGACACTCGGGGGGCTCTGGTGTGGGGCTGTGGCCGCCGTGCAGGCGTGCACATCTCTGAGCGCATCTCCAGTGACTTGTGTGAGCGTTTCCGTTGGGTGTGTTCCTGCAAGTGAAGCTCCCGGGTCACTGGGTGTCTGCATATTCCGTTTTGGTAGAAACACAAGCTTTCCTAAGTGGTTTTACTAATTTGTCGCAAGGTGTGTGGCCAGCCTTGAATTGGAGGCGTTCTGTGGGCACAGAGCAGTGGCTCTTGATTTCAGTTCGCAAATCCATGACCCCTCGGAGGTCGGGCAACTTTTCAAACACTCATCGGCTGTCTGGGCATCCTTCCTTGTGTGTAGCTTTCAAGTCTGGCCAGTTAATCTCCTGATCCGCCTTCTCCTCGTCGCTGGGTAGTTCTCTTGCATACCACAGAAATGAGCTCTCTTCTGTTTTCTATGCACTGGAAATACCTTCTTCCTCTCTGTGGCTTACATTTCACTCTCCAAATGGTGTCCCTTGATGAACAGAAAGGTTGGTTTTAATAGCCCAATTTACCAATCTTCTCCTTTATAGCTCATGTCTTCATGTCTGACCTAGAAAGTGTCTTCCCGCCCCGTAGGTCCCTATCTTCCTGTTAAGCTCCTGACACTTGATACGTTTTACACTAGATGACTTCTGTATGTGGAGCACAGGAGAGGTCAGGTTTCATTTGCTGCATGTGGACAGATGGAGAGCTGACTGTCCCATAAGCCATTTATTGGAAAGATACATCCTCTTCCTCCTTTGCCATAAACCAATCTCCCATATGCATGTAAGTCTGTCTCTGGACCCCTTTTGCCCTATTGCTCTTTCTGTGCCCTTGCCCCAACACCACCCTATCCTAGTTATTTCAGCTTTATGACATAGTTTGTTATCCAGTGCAGTAAAGCCACCCTCCTATACTTGTCCTTCAAAAGTGCTTAAGTATCCTTGATTCTTTGTCTTTCTGCATATGTTTTAGAATAAATTCACCAAGTTCCACCCCTTGTGAATTTGGTTAGAAAGGCGATGAATCTATAGGTCAGCTCTGAGGGAGGTGACATTTATGATATTCAGGCTTCGAATACATGAACTTGGGTGTTCGCTCACTTATTTGCATTTTCATTAATTTCTCCAAGTAATGTATAGTTTTCTGTGTAAATAGTTCACATTTGATATTTTAAATGGTATCCTTTGATTTTTGTTTTAATTTCTGAACCTTTGCTGATATATCAACCTGTTTTTTAAGATTTCTTCTTATTGTTCATCATGTTTTATACTGGCCTGTAGACAACAATCTTGCCAAAATCACTTGTTAATTCTCACAATTGATTACTTTGGACTTTCTATATATTCAGTCACATCACATATAAATAATGAGTTTTATTTCTTTCCTTTCAATCCTAATACCTTTTACTTCTTCTTGCTCTACTGCACTGGCTAAACCTCTTATTCAATGTCATGCAGAAATAATGAGAATGGGCATCTTAATCTCGTTCCTGATCTCAAAGGGAAATCTTTCAACATTTCACCCTCAGAATAATGTTTGCTGTAGTTTTGTTGTAGTTACCCTTTGTCAGCTTAAGAAAGTTCCCTTTTATTCCTAGTTTGCTAAGGGATTTTTTAAAATTTTTTTTTATTTATTTATGATAGTCACACAGAGAGAGAGAGAGAGGCAGAGACACAGGCAGAGGGAGAAGCAGGCTCCATGCACCGGGAGCCCGACGTGGGATTCGATCCCGGGTCTCCAGGATCGCGCCCTGGGCCAAAGGCAGGCGCCAAACCACTGCGCCACCCAGGGATCCCGCTAAGGGATTTTATTATGCATGAATACTGATGTTAACAAAGTCTTTTCTGCTTCTACTAACATGATTAAATGATTCCTCCCCTATTCTGTTAATATAGGGAAATGCATTGATTTTGAAATATTTTACCAATTTTGAATTACCGGACAAAATCTAATTTTATTATGATGTCTTACCCTTTTTTATATTCTTGCTAATATTTTGCTTGAGACTTTTGTGTTCATAAGTGCACCAGGTTTGCAATCTCCCTTTTTCCAAGGGTTCACATAGGATTTTGCTCCTAAAACAGCCTCATAATAATATGACTTGGGCAATTTCTACTCCTTTTCTCCTCTCTGGGAAAACTGGTGTAAGATTGGCATTTCTCTCCTAAATGGTGATAGAATTTAAGAATAGGCATCTATTCTTGGAGTTTTGTTTGTGGGAAGGCTTAAAAAATGGGTTCAATTTCTTTAATAGCTACAAGACTAGTTTGATTTTCTATTTCTTCATGTATCAGCTTAGATAAGTTGTATTTCCCTGGGAATATGTTCATTTCATCCAAATTTTCAGAATATTAGCCTAAAATATTCATAATTTCCTCTTTTTATTTATTTTTTAAGTTTTATTTATTTATTTATTTTAGTAATCTCCCAAACATGGGGCTCAAACTCACAACCCTGAGATCAAGAATTGCACACTTCACCAACTGATCCAGCCAGGCGCTCCTCCTCTTTTTATTTTTTGAATGTCTTCAGTTTCTACACTTATGTCCCCACTTTTAAAAAGATTTTATTTATTTATTTGAGAGAGAGAGAGAGAAGGAGCAATGGAGAAGGCAGAGGGAGAGAGAGAGAGAGAGAGAGAGAGAGAGAGCCAGACTCCCTGCTGAGCAGGAAGCCTAATGCAGGACTTGATCCCAGGACCATGATGAGATCATGACCTGAGCCAAAGACAGATGCTTAACCCACTGTGCCACCCAGGTGCCCCCTCACTCCATTTTTACTCTTGACATCACTATTTGTGTCTTCTTTCTTTCTTACTTACTTAGTCTTGCCAGGAGGTTATAAATTTTATTACTCAAAAAACAAACAAACAAACAAACCACCATTTGGTTTTGTTGATCCTTTCCGTTGTGTACTTGTTTTGTTTCCTATTTCATTCATTTCTGCTCTTACCCTTATTATTTCTTCCACTTTCCTTGTTGGGTTTAATCGAACTTCCTCCTTTTTTTCTTCCTCCTGAAAAAGGTATAACTTCCTTGTGACACAGCTTTTGCGGGATCACCCAAGTTGTTTTTCCTGGAACTCCTTTTAAGTGATACTGCACACTGTGGAGTGCAGACTCTGGAACCAGACAACCTGCATCTGAATTTTCACTTTACAACTTTCTAGCTGGGCTGCCATGGCCAGGTGACTTCTCATTCCTCAGTTTTCTCATTGTAAAAGGGAGATAATCATAATTCCCACCTGGGGATTAAATAATTAAAACACTTTACACAGTGCCTGGCACTCAAAATAAATTATTAGTTGTTACCTCTCTTATTACCCCTGTTCTCCATTTCTAAACTCAGGAAGATTTCCTTGACTTTTCCCTTCAATTTATTCTCTGTAACTTTTCCATAAATTCTTTCTTGTTCTCAGATTGCCTCCTTTATTTTTCTATAGTAACCAATTCTTGTTCTATGGATGCCAAATCTCTCCAGGATAGTAATTCCTATATTTTTAAGTCAACCTGTCTGAAAACAGAATGAGCTCCATTTTCTTTGAAGTCAGCTCTGCTTCTCCACCTCATTCCTTCCTCTGGCTGCTGCTGCTTCTCCTCTAATATTAGCTGGTCCTTGTTTGTCTGCCAGAACAAGTGACTTAGGGACTTGGTTAATTAGTGGAAGTGCATGGTAGCTGTGCAGGTTTCTCTGCTGAGAGAGAAGTGGGCCATGATCTGTGGGTCCTAGATGCTGTATCTCCTGGCAGGCATCACTGAGGGTATGCAGAATGGGCCATCTGGGATCCTCATTTCACTGACAAACTAAAGAGGCCTTCCTCTGGAATGCCACCCTGCCCTTGGAGACCCGATCTTGCATTTGCAGAGGAGCTGGACAGTTTCCTCTGCCACCAGGTCAGCTCACCAGCAAGCAAGCCTCCATCCCTTCACTTCCTTTCCCTCTTCTCTGCAAACCCAGGTGGCTCTCCTGGCACCCTGGGTCTCCTTTGGCCAGTTCTCTCAGCTGTGACCCCTCTGCTCCCAGGAGAGATTTGTCTCCCAGAAACTTGTTAAAATCTTCCACCTGTTTGTGGTCACTGCTCAGGCCCAAACAGCTTTTTAAACTGCTTCACTCTGTACCTCCCTACTGTCATTTCACTGGGACGAAGAGACAGGAAGGGAGCAGAGGCACACCTGGGTCCAACACCTTGGATAAAAATGTCTTTAGTTGTATTTCTAGATTTATTTTTTTTATAAATTTTTATTTATTTATGATAGTCACACGCAGAGAGAGAGAGAGGCAGAGACACAGGCAGAGGGAGGAGCAGGCTCCATGCACCGGGAGCCCGACGTGGGATTCGATCCCAGGTCTCCAGGATCGCGCCCTGGGCCAAAGGCAGGCACCAAACCGCTGTGCCACCCAGAGATCCCAATTTCTAGATTTCTTTACTGAGGTTCCCCCCCTCCTTTACTGAGGGAAGCTCACCTATGGTTTCAAATCTTGGTTCTGTCAAGTGTGGTAAACTCTCTGAGCCTCAGCAGATGGATGCTGTAATGCGTGTCCCAGAGTTGTCACGACATCCACTTGACCGTTCCCTCCAGCCTGAGTGTGTCCTGGTGGAATTAGGAAAAGCCTTCCGATCCTCTAGATGTTTTACCACTGCTTCCCAGCAAATACAGCCATAGGTAGACAAGTTTACTCTGACCTTGTATTTGAGGGACACTATCTAGAGGTGGGTTAACCAGAGGGTGATGAAACACATTGAGAGGTCCCAGGGTCCAGCTCACAGAGCACACTGTGACCCACTGTAGACCACCAGTCCCACTTCTGGCTCTGAAAACAAAACTTTACAAATGGACTAAGCTCTTCCCCCCTCTCCTCCTTCAGCTGACCTCTTGGCCTTCATGTAGCCTTGGGGACAGCATTCCTTCAGGCGGCAAAGGGATGCCTGAATCTCAGTGGCAGAGCTTAAGCATGGCAGCTTCCCCACCGCTGACCAGCATAGTTGCACATTTGGAGAATGGCCCACACACAGCTTCTTCCCCACCTGCAAGGGCTGAGTTCCATGAAAACCTCCTGACAAAATAGGAGCTTAGCAAACTAGAGGCCTTTCCAGTCAAGGGGGACAAACAGGCCCTTTGTGTATTTTGCATTCACTGAAATGAAGCAGTAAAGACCACCTTCTAGATAAATAGAATGTCCATGACCTAAATCACAGTGTCACTGAGAAACAGAGTCTTTACAAACCCAGTCCTTTATGTCTGCCTTACTCCCAGCTCACCTGCTCTGCGGCTGGTAACACAGGGCCCAGGGCTTCCTCTGCGCTTGCTCCTCTGTGACCCTCTGATACAGCCCTCCTCAGCCCTGCTTCAGGCCCACCTGGGTCCCTGAGGCAATGCACGACTCCAGTGCTTGGGGCTCTGTGGGCAAATTCATCCCACAGTGGGGCATCCCTCACTGGGCCTGTGCCCTCCTGCCACCAAGGTAACTGTCAGGTTCTCTCAGCTTACCTGGAAGACCCTGCAGCCCCAGAACCCAGCTCACCTGCAGCTTCTCAGCCTCCTCAAGCTCTCCCACAGCTTCCCTGCAAGCCCTCTGTACCTCCACCCTGCCATCAGCTGTACCTCTGAGTTCTGTCTCCTTTTTCTGCTTGTTCTTAATAGCAATGACAAACTTGTCAGATACCAGAATTGAAATTATTGTCCTTGAGGAATAGGAGTGCAGAAATAAATACATATGGTGGAATGGTGACAAGAAGAGCTGGCAGGAGGTGAGGGTTGGGGGGACACCCAAATGCAAGCATTTACACATGCAGGGCTGAGGCTGGGTCCCCAGAGGTAAGGACGTGGGGGTGAGTGCTCTATTTGAGAGGTGACCCTAGAAGCCCTGTATTGAGTGGAGAGTTCAGATAGGGAAAGAGAGGAAGCCAAAGGATGGTGAGCCGGTCACTGACATGACACCTTTGGGAGACAATGTGAGCCATGCAGCACTGTCCACCTGAGGGGACTGGGAGCTGGGTGACTATCGTCCAGCCCCCACTGTCACTGGCTAAGGGCGGCTCTGGGGGCATGTGCTGGGTGAGCACAGAGGGCAGCGCTTGAGCAGAACAGCAGGCAGCACCTGCAGTGAGACACTATCCACGCACTCCGGGATGATCATGAGGAGGCCATGCAAATGGGTACCCAGAGAACTGGCGGCATAGGGACGCATCCCCAGGACAGGCAGATGCATGAGATGCTGTAGGAGGTTAGAATTTGGCACCCCTTAAAACATGTTTTAAAATCTTTTTGCTTTTTTTAAAAGATTTTATTTATTTATTCATGAGAGACACAGAGAGAGAGGCAGAGACACAGGCAGAGGGAGAAGCAGGCTCCATGCAGGGAGCCTGATGTGGGACTCAATCCCAGGACCCCGAGACCACACCCTGAGCTGAAGGCAGATGCTCAACCACTGAGCAACCCAGGTATCCCATAAAATCTTTTTGATTTGTTGATATTTTTAATATGAAAAAAATTAATAATGAAATTAATTCAAGTGCACAGTACAGAATAGAAAATATAACTAAACTGTGAATGTTTCTCCCAGCCCTGATACACTGTAGCATCATTCTCCTTTGAACACATGAAACTCTCCCCATGCACCATAGGCAGCCACTGTCCTGATTTCTAGCAGCACACTGGTCATCACTTTGCCACTGGTCATCACTTTGCTGCTGTGACAGATGTGTGGGCTCAGTATTGGTGCCACTCCTCCGTGGTAAGTGGTCTTTTCTCTCTAGAGGCTTTATGATCCTCTCCTTGTCTTTGGTACTTGGGAGGAGGAAGCACTGGTGGAAGCTATAAATGGTGGGCAGAGTGTGGAACGCTTGCTGGCTGGCCCTCTGTGGAGGGGTATGTAGAACCTCACCTCCAGGCTCTGCAGACACCACAACAGCACGCCGCTTCCACACACAGTTGGAAGAAAAACTCTAGCAAATGCAATTATCTTGCTGTTGTTTCATTTCCACTGGTGCTTGAACATCTCTTGTGTCTGGTGCCCCCAGAAGCTTTTGGCTCATCCACCCTCTGTCCAGGTCTGTGCATCCCTTCACATAGACACCCGTACCTACTGCATAGATATGGGTGTGCATGTGTGTGAATCTGTGTGCACAGAATTGCCTGCAATGGGTCTCCACATGCTCGGGGCATGCAACTCGAGAGTGCACATGCTCACAGGGCAGGTGCTCACGGGACAGGAGCTCACAGGGCAGGACCTCTGTGGCATTCTGACACCTGCTACCACATAGATGAACCTGGAGGACATTATGCTCAGGGAAATGAATCAGTCACAGAAGGACAAATGTTGTGTCATTCTACTTATAGGAGGGCCCCAGCAGAGTCAAATGATGAAAGATCTAAATGTGAGACAAGATTCCATCAAAATCCTAGAGGAGAACACAGGCAACACCCTTTTTGAACTTGGCCACAGTAACTTCTTGCAAGATACATCCACGAAGGCAAAAGAAACAAAAGCAAAAATGAACTATTGGGACTTCATCAAGATAAGAAGCTTTTGCACAGCAAAGGATACAGTCAACAAAACTCAAAGACAACCTACAGAATGGGAGAAGATATTTGCAAATGACATATCAGATAAAGGGCTAGTTTCCAAGATCTATAAAGAACTTCTTAAACTCAACACCAAAGAGACAAACAATCCAATCATGAAATGGGTGAAAGACATGAAGAGAAATCTCACAGAGGAAGACATAGACGTGGCCAACATGCACATGAGAAAATGCTCTGCATCACTTGCCATCAGGGAAATACAAATCAAAACCACAATGAGATACCACCTCACACCAGTGAGAATGGGGAACATTAACAAGGCAGGAAACCACAAATGTTGGAGAGGATGCAGAGAAAAGGGAACCCTCCTGCACTGTTGGTGGGAATGTGAACTGGTGCAGCCACTCTGGAAAACTGTGTGGAGGTTCCTCAAAGAGTTAAAAATAGACCTGCCCTACGACCCAGCAATTGCACTGTTGGGGATTTACCCCAAAGATACAGATGCAATGAAACGCTGGGACACCTGCACCCCGATGTTTATAGCAGCAATGTCCACAATAGCCAAACTGTGGAAGGAGCCTCGGTGTCCATCGAAAGATGAGTGGATAAAGAAGATGTGGTCTATGTATACAATGGAATATTCCTCAGCCATTAGAAACTACAAATACCCCCCCATTTGCTTCAATGTGGATGGAACTGGAGGGTATTATGCTGAGTGAAGTAAGTCAATTGGAGAAGGACAAACAGTGTATGTTCTCATTCATTTGGAGAATATAAATAATAGTGAAAGGGAATATAAAGGAAGGGAGAAGACATGTGTGGGAAATATCAGAAAGGGAGACAGAACATAAAGACTCCTAACTCTGGGAAACGAACTAGGGGTGGTGGAAGGGGAGGAGGGCAGGCGGTGGGGATTAATGGGTGACGGGCACTGAGCGGGGCACTTGACAGGATGAGCACTGGGTGTTATTCTGTATGTTGGTAAATTGAACACCAATAAAAAATTAATTTATTTAAAAAAAAAGAGTCAAATCCACAGAGGTAGAAAGTAGATGGGGGCACAGGGATTGGCATGGGGAGGAATGGGGAGTTAGAGCTTCATGGGGACAGAGTTCCAGCTGGGGAAGATGGAAAGGGCTCTGAGGATGGAGGATGGGGTGGCTGCACAACACTGTGAATGACCCAGACACTTAAAAATATAGTTTAGATGGGCAATTTTATGTTATGTGTATTTTACCACAATAATATATTTTAATGGTTAGAATGTTAAACTTTATGTATATATTTTATCCCAATTTTTAAAAATGAAAAAAGAATCTCCTCTTCACCCTGGCACATTGGTATTTTATGTAGATAAAATAAGACAGTCCGATTTCCCTGGCGCGTGTGGAATTGGAGCCTGGTTTTTCACATCAATGAACACAATCATCCATGGAGACTGACCATGCACCAGCTGTACGCCAGGCGTGAGATTCCTCCCCTTAGTTTGATGCACACACCAGCCCCTGATGGGAGCATTGCCATCAGCCCCAAACACACGCAAGAGACCAAGGCTTCACATCAAATGTCTAAAAAGTGGTAGCATATAAATTAAATCCAGGTCCCTCTGACCAACACCATCCTGCTCACTGGGCCTCAGTTTCTCAGCCAAGAAAAGCTTGGAAAAGAAAAGCTTCATTCGCTGCATTCTCAGACCTCCCATGAGTGAGAGCTGTCGGGGCTGAGTTCAAGAGATAGCAAGGAGGATCACAGAGTCCTTGTCCCCAGGGACTCCCAGTCCAGCAGGAATGGTGACTCAGTAGGATCCCTGCTGAGAAAGCACCCAACCTGGCTTGGCAGGCAAGGCATGCTTCCAAGGAGGTGACATTTGAGCTAGGCTTTAGAGATGAACAGGAGGAAGAAGTTCTGCAAGACAGAGAAACAATGTCTTGGAGAAATTAAATCCGAGATCTTTGTGGTTCAACAGACCTAAAATCAAATCCAAAGTCCTACCTACTAGCTGGTAAAGCGAATAACTTATCCTCTCCAAGCCTCAATTTTCTCATCTATGGAATGGGATAATTGTGCATGCATCATGGGTTGGTTATATAGATTAAGATGAGACACAGGGATGTATCTAGCCTAGCCCCTGTCCACGGTGAGCCTGCAGTAAGCAAGCTGGGGCTGATACGGTCTCTGTATCACTAAGATGGTCCAAGAGGTCCTCCCAGCTCCCACCCAATGGCTAACTTAGAGAAGTAATGATAACAGCAAAAGACTCTCTCAAGCACACTCAC
This sequence comes from Canis lupus familiaris, assembly GCF_011100685.1. NCBI lineage: Eukaryota > Metazoa > Chordata > Mammalia > Carnivora > Canidae > Canis > Canis lupus. The sequence continues at coordinate 60,655,073 of NC_049224.1, forward strand.
TTCGAGCAAGTAGGATTTGTACTCTCTCTCCCTGAGGTCTGCTGGCACCCTCGTCTGCCCCAGTAGAAAGTTGCCTTCTTACGAGATTAACGTGCTTCTGCATGCATTTTTATACTGTATTTGGGTAGGAAGCATTGACGTGTCGGGTCATCCAAGGGCTGGGCCGTAATCTGGCCTCCATCCGCTGGGAGTCAACACCTCTGCCAACAGTCCATGTCATCCACAAATAGAGCCTTTTTCTATTTTGGTGTCTCGGAGAGGGCCTGTTCATGGATGGGACCCAAGTTGGCCACTATCTTGACAATGTGTTTGCATTTAGAGCAGAATTGGATCTAAAAATAGGTTTTGGAAAGGTGGCTGCTGAGGCCAATACTCTGCACGGCCAACGGCAGGTTTGGGGCTCAGGATGGAGCCTCGGCTGAGAGTGTGGGGAGAGCATATACTACCCTGCCTTCTGGCCTCCATGGGCCTGCTGTCTGAGCATGCTTCCCTGTCTCTAAATGTTGCCTCTTCTGGGAAGCCATCCAGACAACCTGGTTGGGGGGTGCCTCTTTGCTCCTTCCCTACTGTCACCCTACCTGCCTGTCTATTCCAAGAGATTGAGCTCCTTGAGGACAGGGCCCATATGATTCCTCTATGCCTTCCCAGCACTGACCAAGATGCATAAGCTTTGAGTTTGAAATGACCTAAGTCCTCACCTTGTTTCTGCCATCCCAGCTCTGTGACCTCAAGCAAGTCACTCTCCCTCTCTGTGATGCAGATTTTGCACCTGAAAAGCAGAACAGCAATCCCTCCTCACAGGGGTGATTATGAGGCTCAAAATAACCAGGTGCCCCCTCTCTTGCTGCCGTTAGACTCCTGTACCTACAAAAGCAGATCTTTCACCTGGAGCTACCTGGGCATGGGACTCACACTGGGAGCAAGAAAGGTGTATACTTCTGAGAAGATTCATTAGGATTAAATGGGATAATTCAGGTCAAATAAAATTAAACCTCTGCCTGGCATTTAGCAAGTGTCCCCAAAATATCGGCAGCCATCACCATCATCACTACCATCATCACTACCATTAAAGATCATCATTACCATCATTATCACCTTCATCACCATTACCATCATCACCATCATCACCATGATCACCTCCATGGTCACATCATCAACACCATCACCACCATCACCATCACCATCACCATCATTACCACCATGATCACCATCTTCAACACTGTTGCCACCATTACCACCACCACCACCATCATCTTTACTCTCATTAGTGTTTCTCAATAAGAATCTATTTATCTAATGGTATAAGAGAAAAATGTTGAATTGCTGAAGATTTTGTTGGGAGTAGGGGAGGGAAAGTACATCCCAGCCTTATAGCAACAACCTGAAGATCCCCACAGTCAAACGAGGGGTGGGTTCCCCCTGGAGCCCCAGGCCTCACTGGAGGCCACATTCCCCTCGGACCCTACTCCACCTGCTCTGTGCATGCTACTCCTTTCCCCTCCCAGGTGTCCCCAAGGAGCATCAAGTCCCTTGCCCTGTTTTCCAGTCTCCTTCCATGGCACTGGGCCCAGCAGATACCCTGGCCATAACGGCCTCTCCCGACTCAAGTGTGTTGCAGTGTCTTGCCCATAGAGCATCCCAGAATAGTCAATGGCTTCCATATGTTTGTTCTTCAGTGTTACATAGAATATGTATCCAACCCCATGCTAGCACCTCATCAAATTTTTCCAGAAAAAGCTGAGCTTGGAGATTTTTAAGAACTTATTTTGGTGGCACAGGCCAGAGGTAGTGGTTCCCAGAGGGAGGCATATGCCGGGCATGGGCCCACCACAGATGGCCAGTTATTATGTTGTCAGTGCTGCTAGCTCAGTGGCACCAGCGTAAGACCTGGAACTGGCTGTGTGGCCTTGGGTGAGGGATATCCTCTGAGCCTGTTTCAAAATACCTATAAAATGGAGATATCTGTCCCTGACTCTCAGAGGCCCATGTGGCGTCCACTCTGGAAGGTGGGCACTTTACCCACCACACTCCGCAAGGTCCAGTGCTCTCAACCCTGCTCCCTGTGCCAGGGCCAGCACTGAGCTGTGTGCTCTGCCTCTCTGCAAGCAAGCCAAGTGGGTCTGTCCAGCCTCTTACCTGGCTTGTGGGCTGCACACACCCCTCCCCTTGGGGGTAGAGACTTCAGGTCTGGCCAGCCTCTCCTGAGCAACCACCCTCCACTCTCCATCATATTCACCCAAAGCAGGGGATGGCTAAGGTCGGTATATCTAGCACCCTGAAGCACCCCTTCAGAGAGGGTCGGGCTCCTTATTTAGAAGAGGTGGGACTGTAGCACCCTTTGCTCTTAGATGCACGTTCTGGGCAGGAAGAGCCCCATCTAGGTGCCCATTACCACAGTGACATTGTATCGACCACTCACCATGAGGAAGGCACCTGAGGGCCTGAGGTATAAGATGTCATCTCGAGACATTGTAAACGAGTTGTTTCCTACTTTTTACAGACAAGGAGACATGCTCAGAGAAGATAAGGGGGTGCCCTGGCCACATAGCACAAAGGTGGCAGGGCTGAATGTGGACCGGAATCTATTCGATTCTTAAGTCAAACCATGGGCTCCGTGCACACTGCTCACAAAGCTGCCACCCAATCCCACCGTCGCCTGGTTTATAGGGACTGAGGGTCCTGCTTTGGAGTCTGGGTCTCTGAGCCACTGCCAGCTTCTGTGACAGGCTCAGGTTCAGGGCTAGGCAGACATAGGGCTGACAAATATTTGTGGAATGAATGGCTTGTGGCCTTAGAGGACCAGGTCAGAACTGGCACGGACCCTCCTCGCTCTGTTTCCTTCATCAGACCTCCCCGAGTGCTTGCTCTAGGCCCAGGGCAAGAGAGGCTCAGGGAAGAGGCAGGCCCCATCCCGGGGTCCCTGGCACATGCAGCTCACCAGATACCCTTCTGGGTAGGACTTGGGGTGCAGCCTCAGAGGTCCTGGTGACCATACTCACAAGTTGGCCGGCTCACCTACAGACCATCCCGTCTCTCCAGCCGAGGTCTGCCTCTGGTGATCTCAGGTCAAAGGACCAGCCTGGGAGTGTGCAAGCCACGTGCCAGAGAAGCAACACTCAGGAGCAACCCCAGCCAGAAGCGGACAGCTGTGTGGATAACCAGCTTCCTCGTGCCTCAGTGGGACCACTCCAGATGTGCCTCCTCCCTTCCCTGCTTCTCTGCAAGGGCTGGCTGGGGTTGTCCGGGCTCCCGCACAAGGGTGAAAGAGCTTGGAGACCCAGGACAGGGTAGGTGAAGCGTGTGAGGACTGCAGGTGAGAGAGTGAGCGCTGTAGGAAATTGGGCCCTTTCCACAGCGGGCTCTGAGGATGGGACTTGACCGTGAAGAGCTGCCCCCATCATCTCTTTTAAAGGCCTTTTCCAAGAAAGGACTGCAGCTGGAGAAATCATCCACTCTCGGCCCATCCAGACGTAGAAAACGGGCTGCTTCCCAGGCGTCCCCCGCTGCCCATGTCAGCGGCGGAGGGGCCCATACCCCAGGCCAGGCCGAGTCAAATTTCACTGTGGGCCTATCTCCCGTCAGGCCCGCGGGCCGGGGCTGCCAGACGCCGGCCGGAGACGTGTGACAGCTGGCCCCAGTGACACTGCTGGGCCCCGTCCAGCCCGCTCCAAAAGCTCTGCTGCTAAACTCATCTGCATGGGCCCCTGTCTGCTGGTTCCTTCTCTCCGCGTCTCTTCCTTCAAAAAAATTAATAAGCTGACTGCCCTTTCCTCACGGTAAAGGGAACACGGTTCAGAGCAGAAAATCTGAAAAACACGATGAAAACGTTCCTAACGGCAGCCCGCAGGCCCGGTGCACGCACTTCCACCGCAGACCGCGCCGGCCTGGACGGGGCTGCCCTGAACCCGCAGGGCAAGCTGGGGAACCCGCATCTTGACAATACTGAGGCTCCCGGCTCCACTTTCTTCCTCGGGTGGCCTGCCTGCCTCCCTCCGCCAGGCTCACCCCCTGAGGCTGTGCCCCGAAGACCCGCAGGCGCCGTCCCGCGATCCCTGGGCCTGCAGACCCTCCGGCCGCCCCCAACTGCTGCTTCAGGCTTGCTGTTCACTCCAGCAGCCTTAGCTTTTGTTCTGGAAAGTGTAGGAGCCATTCAGCAAAGGACCAGTGACACCTGCTCCTGGCGCACATTCCCTTGGCTGCCCTTGTCACTGTGCCAGCTGCGGCCACTCAGGGGCGTCCCTGAGACCCACCGTGTGAGGGAGTGGAGGGGGGTGGGAGGACTCAGAGCACAGGGATCGCCCCCCCAGTGTGAGGCCGGGACAGGAGCCCTCGCCAGCCTGAGTGCCTGGGGCTGACCTTGGTGTACATCCTCGCGGTCAAAGCAGCCTCGGGGCGGTTCCTTCAGGGGATCCCTGAGGCTCTATCCCACTCTGACCCCTCAGAGCCTGCTCTTGACCAAGACCCTGAAGTCCTGAGGCACAAGCTCTGTCCTGCTTTCCCGGGATTCCTTTCTCATTAGAGACAGAGAGACAGAGAGAGAGAGAGGCAGAAGGATAAGCAGGCTCCGCGCAAGGAACCCAACGTGGGACTCAATCCGGGGTCTCCAGGATCATGCCCTGGGCCGAAGGTGGCGCTAAACCACTGAGCCACCCAGGCTGCCCAGGATTCCTTTCTCTCAATGGGCTCCGTGCTGCCCGTGATGTAGCTCGGCACAGGGCTCCGATGACAGGGGGCAGCTTGCTGAACCCCCACAGCATGAGCATGCCACATGGAAAATACCAGCTCCTCAGGGTGCTGCTGGCCCCAGGTGGGAGCCTCCTCCCATGCACAGGATGCCCCTCACTACACCATTCTCCCGCCCCGAATGTCCATGTCAGAAGTTGGGGTCCCTACTCTAGTCTGTGCTGACTTGTTAATGGCATCGACTGCTCCGCCTGTCATTTAGGCCAACAACCGAACCCGGCTGCACTTGGTCTTTCTAGGCTCATTTTACCCCCCACCCCAAAACCCCTCTTTGTCCTCCCTGATCAGTGAGCCTGATTCTCATCCCAACCCACCCGACTTAGGGTCAAGCCTGGACTCATGATGCATGAGCGATGCTACCCCCTGTTCAAAGCCTGTCACACCAGGGTGACGCTCCCGGGCTGATGGGGCAGGTCACCAGCGCCTGATGTTTGTACGGGGCCTGGGGCCTCTTGGGAAAGAGGGGAAGGTTTTCTGCTAGTGGTGCCATGCCGGCCCCCAAGTTGGGGTTGTAGGGGAGAAGGAAGACAAAGTGTCCCAGCCTTCTGGGACAGAATAGTGACGACCCCAAGAAAGGAGCATGGAAGTGCATCCCAGGCAGTAGCTCTAGGCCTAGGGGACCCCAGATGGACCCGGGATGCCTCTGCCCTCTCAGGAGCCCCTGCACTGAGACTGACTAGAAAACAAGACAGCTATAAGACGTTGGGGCTGACATGTGTGGCCAGGGGCTGGGGGGCAGCAGGTGGACGGAGAGACAGGCAGAGGGTCAGCCTGGGTGGAAGCCAGCAGAACTGGGGAGGCCAGGAGGAATTGGGAGGGGGCATGTCCCATGCCTGAGCACTCCGGGTGTGACTTCTCAGAAAAGCAGTAGGTTGGACCTCACCTTGGGAGGAGGAGATGCATGAATCCTTGGCAGGTGGGTGAATGGAACAGGGGCCCCAGCAACCACATGGCGTCTGGGTGAGGGGAAAAATCCTGGAAGCTGCCCCGAGTCCAGGTGCCCACGGCTGGGTGTCCCCACTGGCCGGTGAACACCACACACACTCATGGCAGACTGGAGGCCGGGCAGAGGAATCAGACCACGAGGACGCCCAGCCACCCAGGCCAGGTGGCTCTGCCCTCTCTGGGCCCTGCATCCCCTGGGGCGCGCAGCTGCTGAGACAGTCTCTGGGGGATGGGCATCGGACTGCACCTGTGACACCCAGTCAGTGTCTGCTTGGAAACCAGAAGGGAGCAGGTGGCCTGCCAACCAGGGGTGGAGGTGGGGAGAGGGTGTGGGTTTCTAATCCACCAGGGGTCTTAGAACAGAACACCAGGGGCTGGGGGCAATGGACATCCATTCCTCAGGGTTCGAAGGCTGGAAGGCCGAGATCGAGCTGCCAGCGGATGGGTTCCTCTCTGCTCCTGGTGTGCAGACGGCCACCTGCTTGCTCTGTCCTCTCGTGGCCTAGAGACATCACCTCTCTCCGTCTCTTCCTGTAAAGACACTAATCTCGTCACGGAGTCCCACTCTCATGACCTGATCACCTCTCGAGGGTGACCCCTCACCTCCTAACACCCCCACGTGGGGGGATGGGGCTTCGACATATATATTTTAGGAGATGCAAACCTTCAGTCAGTAGCACTCCCACCAAAACAAACAAAAGGACTACATTGGATTCTGCAACTCTGAACCTTGGGATCTTGGAATGTCAAAGCGCAGAATAGTAGAAGGGCACCCCCTCGCCCTGCGGCCTCATACACACCTGTGCACCACTGGGGACATCGAGGTACACCTACTGGTGCACCCAGGCTTCCAGGGATCCACTGTGTCTAAGAAGAATATGCTACTTTTACAATGGGAAGAAATAAATTGTATTTAACTACAAATAACAATGTGTCAACAGTGCGGCCTGCTAGGGAGAACCACTCCTAGAACCACAGGTCCAGGCTCTTGCGCTCTGAGCAGGCCCTTATTTCCCCAATCTTGTCCCCTGCCACTCCCCCCAGCTCCCTGACTCCTGCCCCCACTGCTGACAATAGGGGCTGATCAGGGCCAGGACAGGGACACAGCATTTAGGGAAGCACCTGTTTGCAGGGTCGCGCAAGCGCAGCCACTGCTGAGAAGGAACACCACCCCCCCGCCACCCCATGCCGTGCTCTGTACCTCCTTTCCCTGCCAGCCCTGTCCTGAGCGCAAGCCTCACCTTGGGCTTCTGGACCCCAGGAGACAGCCGGCCCTAGGGTCACCTCTGAACCTCCTCACCACACGAGGCTCTGCTAGGCTCGTGGGTGGTATTTCAGGAGACCATCAGGTCTCCCAGGCCTTAGAAAGTCCATGTGATGTGGGGACATTGCTTTGGAGCCCCATGAGCGTGGCCTGGCAGCCTGGCCCCCTGGAGCTGTGAGACCCCGAGTCAGGCAGCTCACCTCTGGGGCCTCGTCTGTCAAGTGGGTCCCTGAGTCTCCACATCACAGAGTCGGTGTGGAGATCTCCGAGGGGGCCTGGGTCAAGCAGCCAAGTGCTGTGCCCAGTGCCCACCTCTCAGCAGGAGCCCCGCCCCCTCTCTGCCCAGAGGCAGCTAGCCCTTCTAGAAGGTCTGAGCTGGGAAGGGCATGCACTCACCCATCCCATGGCCGGCTTGAGGCAGACTTAGGATCTCCTGTCCCCTCTCCTGGACCGGCCGGCCGGCCATGGCCATGGTCCCACGGCTGGCAGACCCGGGTGAGTGAGGTAGTGTCTGTGTCCGGCCCTGGTCTGGTGCCTGGGCAGTGAGGGCACAGGAGTGGGGAGCCAGGAGGTGCCGAGCTCAGGCCTGTGGGGAGACGCTCTGCACAGCCAGCAGGGTGGAGGGCACGGGCAGCCCTGCCCAGCCCCATTCCCCCGCCCAGGCCCACAGCCCCCGCCTGTGTACTGGGAGAGAACCCCAGGCCAGCCTCCTGACCCGGGCCTGAAGGAAGCGGGTGGAAGGTCCTCAGGCCCCGATGGTGCTCCCAGGGCCCTGCCAGTAGGACAGTTTGGGGGGAGCCAAGGAAAGACAAGGTCATGGGGACAGAGGGCGTCACTTGTTTACAAACACCTACAGCCAGAGACACCACATGGAGGGTGACACGTAGCCCGTGGAGACAGAGAGGGCCACCCAGCAGCCCCAGGAGGCCCTAAGGCCCAGGCAGGTCAGAAGACTATGGCAAGGAGTCCTCGGCCTCAGGCTGGCAAGTCTGCAGAAGGCTCTAGAGAGCAAGGACGTGACACTGTCACATGTGGGCAGCTGAGCACTGTCGAGGGCTTGAGCCATGTGGCCCCAAGCAAGCTGGGTGCAGGAGTCACTGGGGCTGTGGCCCACAGGCAGGGGTGGGGGGTGCAGAGGGAGGTGACTTGCATAGGGATGGACAGAGGCAAAGGCCAGCCAGAGCTGCCTCCACCCACAGACGGGGAGACCCCGAAGACAAGAGGGTGGGCCCAGGGCCTCAGTTTCCCAGTGGGGAGCAAGGAGACCAGGTCACAGAGGCATCAGCCCCTCCTGTTTTAAAGGTGCCACTAACTCACGTCCAGAGGGAGAAAGGAGTGGCTGGCAATGTGATTCCCACAGCCTGGGCTCACCTGCAGCCCCAGGAGGAGGGTTGGGGGGAAAGGGCAGACAGGAGTTCATCTGTGCATGTGACCGCATACACACACACACATCAGACCAAACTCACACTTGCACACTCATCAGCCCAAGCCTGCAGAAGATGTGGGCAGCTGAACACAAGTGGTTCCCTGTCGGCTCAGCAAGGAGGCTTCTCCTGCTGCCACCTTGCACCACGTCCCACACGGGCACATCCGAGCTTCTGACACCCAGAGGAACACCATGTCCATTTGACTAGGACACCAGAACCTGTCTTGGTGGCCTAAGACATTCAAAGCCACCTCCCACCTGGAAACTTGTCAGAGCTCAGGAGGCTGCGCTGGGAAGGCCCCCAAGGCTCCCCTGGGGTTGACACAACACAGAGAGGAGAGAAGCAGGCTGACTGGCTCTCAGTGAGACCAACGTGTGGCACCCCAGGAGCACTGCTGCAGTGCCACTTATGCACAAGGTACAGGGCTGTGACCATGAGGTCATTGGGGACAGAGGCTCTGGCTTGCTGCTAACCCACCAGGAGCTCCTGGGGGCCATGGAGGGACGTTCTTTACCACTGAGGCAGCTGAGCAGGCACCAGGGGGCTGCAGAGAGAGGAGAGAGCCTGTCTCAGAGCCCAGGGGGGCAGGGGGTCCTGGGCCCTGACATCACCGTCTGGAATGATACAGGACCACACTTAGCCTTACCAACCACTGAGTCCGTCACCCGCTGTCTGGATGAAGCTGGTATGAGTCGGGTCTTGATATCTTGTCACAAGAGGGTCCAAATGAACCCAGTAAGGGTCTATGGCATCTGAAAGTCCTAACCTGAAGGCTCGCATCCTGAGGACACACGGAGAGCCACAGCATCATTACCAGGAAAATAGCCGAGTCCCACTTGGCCCGATGCCTATTTTGCCTGTGTGACCCAAGGCCAGAGGTGACTTCCGTGGGCTCACGGTGTGGTGTTTCATGGACCACTCCTCTGTTTAAAACAGATTTCGGGGGAAAAGTTTTCAATTAGTAATAATCGCACCTTGGATAAACCTCACTGGCAACAATACGGCCACCGTACAAGGCTTAAAACAAAACTTTTAAATTATATTTTACAGCTGTGTTGGTACAAACGTGAACGTGCTCCAGGCTGGACTCATCATAGATTCTTTATTCTCTTCCCTTTTCCATCTGGTTTTTAAAGAACTTAAAGCCAAACATTCGTAGGGCCCTCAAGGCCTGTGTGTGCCCTTGCCTACTGGAGGTGCCAGCCCCCAGCAGCCAGCTAGAGCCCCGGGCACGGCCCCCACCTACAGTGCGCCCCAAATGCTGGGCCAACCGGTCACTTGGAAAAGCGTGTTCAGGGAGAGGGCAGAAGTTGCTGGAAACCTACTCGAATTTCCCACAAAGGTGTGACCAAGCTCTGGTCTAGGACAGGGACCAGTTGACAGCCCAGGACAGGGACCCGTTGACAGCCCAGGACAGGGACCACAGGGGTGATGATCCAAGACCTGTGACCCAGGAAAGAATGACTGGAGCACCTCAGAGAGCCCTCTCCCCAGCACCTGGCCAGGTGCCTAGTGACCTCCTGGATAACCCCACCCATCAGCCCCACCTGCCCCACCCTATTCCCCCAGAAGTCCTAGTACCACAGGCTCCCTCAATACCCTTTGGTGTCCCCTAGAGCCTCAGGTTAGGACAGGTTCCTGATTTAGCATCCCAGTCTCTACCTCTGTCTCGGGGTCAGCCTGGCCCAGCCATGCTCAGCTGCCTGCCAGGAAGAACCCTGACCCCATCCTCACTCAGGTCGAAGGCCTGCAGCCCCCTGGTCCAGCATCCACCGCCCACCTGGGCCTGGCTCACGGGCCTGCAGCCTGCAGTCTGGCTTTGTTCTTCCTCCTTTCTGGAAGGTTCACGTCTCCGGGCTTGGCCCTGGCAAGCTTATGGGACTTGGGCCGTGAGGGTCCCAAGGGGACTGTGAGGAGGGTTGCTGCCCAGCAGGGGAGGGGGAGGCGAGAAGTCCTAACAAGAACCAGAGGGGGCTGGCAGCCCAGCCCTTCCTGGCGGGAGTCCCTCAAATCCCAGAATGCTGCAGTTCCGGGGCCGCGGCCAAGGGGGCTGCAGTTTGCATCAGAAAAGCCTGGGGCCTCTCCAGGCAGAGCCTCTGGGGGTCTGTCTGTCACGAGCATTTGGGCCAAACAAGGACCCCCAGCTTCCTGGCAGACAGTTCTACAGCAAATATGAGCACCTACTGCATGCTCGGTTTTTGTCAAACCACATGTTGTCATTGTTTTAATTTTCAAAGCAGCCCTCTCCTCCCCATTTTACAGATGAGGAAACTGAGCCCCAGAGGACCAGCCCCCAACCTCGGTTTACCCAACTGTGAAGGCAGCCCTGTGATGTTATCCTTCTAACCTGTGCTTATAGCCGAGATAATCCCACTTCAACCCAAGGTAGGTGGGAGGAGGGGGTGGCCTGCTCCCCCCAAAGGATCACCCACAGCATGAGGGGCCTCTGGGGCCTGAGTGTCCCCACTCCACCCCAAGTTGGGAAGAAGCGTACAGTCAGCTCTCACCAGCAGGGAAGGCCACGGAGACCAGGGAGGGGCTGATGCCTACAGCCAGGGCAGGTGTGTGCTAGGAAGAGCCCCAGCCCCAATGGGAAGCTGCAGGTGCCCTGTGTGGGGATGATGGTGCTGGAAGCTCCCCATCCCAGGCCCCACTGGTGTCAGACACACTCCCCGCTGTTCCACAGCCAGTTCCCACAGCACACAGACACAATAGGCAAGATTCGTGACAACAACGAGCTGATGGTATTTTTCATCATGTTCTCATGACTCCACACTTGATGAGTTTGAAGAGAAAACAAAGCCATGATTTACTCCTTAGATTATTTTGGGATTTGCAGCCCAGCTTCCGTGACCATAAGAAAAACGAAGATGGGCTTTTTTTTTTTTTTTCCGATTTGAAAGACACAAGAATGAGGGCCAAATGAAACTGTTCAACAATTAACTTTATTTTTATTCTTCAATAAAAATAAAGAATTAGAAATTAGGATAGCTTTGGACTTGATAATGGTTATACTGACAACAAGAAGATAGAGCAATTCTTGCACAGTTGGCTTCTGCCCACCTTTTTCTGTAGGAAAACGATTTCCAAATGAGAATTCTACCCACTGCTAGAGTGCATGTTTGTGCCTCCACACTCAGACTTGCATGTTGAAACCCTAACCCCCAATGTGACAGCATTAGGAGGTGGGGTCTCTGGGAGGTGCTTAGGTCATGAGGGTGGAGCCCCATGAATGGGATTAGTGCCCGTATGAAAGAGACCCCAGAGAGCTCCCTCACTCCCTCTATCTTATGAGAAACAGGGAGAAGACACCATCTATGAACCAGGAAGCAGGTCCTCACTAGACATCGAATCTGCCAGCACCTTGATCTGGATTTCCAGCCTTCAGAACCATGAGAAATCACTTTCTATTGTCTCTAAGCCCCCCATTCTGTGGGAATGAGATAGTCAGCCAAACTATTAATCAAGGGTGAGGATAGGATGGGGCATTTTCAGACAGTTGAGATCACAATATGTTCGCTTCCCCTGCACCCTTATTAGAAAGCCAACAGAGTGTGAGCTCCACCAAACAGGGCAGTCAATTCAGACCAAGCAAGATAAGCAAAACTGGTGTGTTCGAAGGCCTAGAGATTTAGACAAGAGGCAGAGTCTAGTGTTGAATTAGAAATAAGCACATTAAAAAAAAAAGAAATAAGCACATTAATTTTTTAAAAAATAACATAGCGAATGATAACTATAGGGGAAAAAAGGTAAGGCAGGTAAAGTTGATCATAGTATATGATCTGGCTTTGCTGTGAGTTATATTTACATGATCGTGTGACTCTAACTCAAACTACATTTTCTGTGATGGGGTGGGGAGAATGATGGGAAGGAGACATGTGGGGTGGGGGCAAGGATGAGAGAAAGCTAGCACCTCTTCCATAAAGAAGTCAGTGGTATTAACTCAGCTGAAAAAGCTAGAATCAGCAACACAAGAAGACTATTTAGGAATACAGCATAAATACCAAAAGAATTAGTTTTAAAAAAAAAGAAAGGAAGCAGTTGCCTCTGGGGAAGAAGAAATGGAGTGGGTGGGTGGAGGGCAGGGGACTGCTGGTTTTTATAACAAGCTTGGGAATGATTTAATTCCTTAGATCACAAGCGCATACAACTTTGATTTAAAATGAGGCTGAAAAAAATAAAAAATAAATAAAATGAGGCTGAAAGAAAGTTTTCCTGTGAGCCATGGAAAAAGGATAGCTCGGACAGCGGCCCAAGGGGAGTGTGCTCCAGGAGGGGCATGGAGACCCGTCCCAGCCAGAGAGGAAGGGAGGAGGGGGAGGCAAGAGATCTCAGGATCACAGGGTCCTGGCAGAGGGCACAGACCAGAGTCCAGCAGGTGAGTCTGGGGGTCCCCAATGTGTGGGCCTGTGTCGACCTTTCCATTGTTGCACGTTGCACAGGAGGAAGGCGCTTGACCTCATGTCCTGAGGTGCATGGGAAAGTCACAGCAGCAGAGGCCATGTGGATGTGGAGCATCTTCTAGCACCTTAACTCTTGCCTCCTCTTAGATCTTAACTGAATCCCTTGAGGGCAGAGGCCATGGACCCAGGCCTGGGGACTAGCTAGTGCTCGATGCTGTGAGTCCACGTGGTCAGCCTTCTTGCCATGTTAGAGTTTGTCCTCCTGCTTCTGCCACCAGATGTAGAGCCAAGATGAATTTGTTTCCCATTTGAGGGATGAGGAGTGAGGCCAAGGCTCATTTACATTCTAGGAAAAATACAATGTCTGGTCCCTCTGCCCCCAGTGTGGGAACAAGCAACTCCTCGCTCAAGGGAGAGGAGATACAGATCCATGCTCACAGGCCTCATCTGCCCTTTGCACTTTGGGCCAGTTCTCTACAAATCACTGGAAAATTCTGCAGTTCTGACAGCAGCCATGCACACTTTGCTTCCTCCCTGTGAGCCCTACACAAAGGGCTCAGTTTGCTCATCTCTAAATCTTCCCTGAGCTGTGGTGCCCATGTGCCCAGGCAGTGACATGGGTGGGCGGCTGGCTCAGGTGGCCCCGTGGACTCTGTCCTGTGCTGGTCCTTGCTGCTCAGAGCGTGGGCCGCAGGTGGGCAGCTGCGGTGTCACCATAGACCTGCTGGAATGGTGAGTCTCACTGGGATCACCGGGGTCTACATCCAGCTGCTACTCTATGGGGCACTAAAGGACTGAATTTCCACCCCAATCACACAAGGTTAGGATGTCAACTGCCAGTGAGAAAGGTGGGGTTCAGCGAGGTTGAGACTGGCCCAGGGCAGGTGAGCCCAGGCGGGAATAAACGCTCTGGCCTCAAACCCGGGGCTGGGCCAGCTGGGGCTCAGGAAGGCTGACAGCTCCAGTCTGGATGCAGCCTCTAAGGACACACAAGGGACACGCTAATCGTCTGGGCTTCAGTTTCCTCACCTGGGAAGTGGGAAGAATCATATCTAATTTTGCACAGTGTGAGGAGCCCCCACTCTGTTGTGGGCAGACTGAACTGGAGCCTCTGGGGGGTCAGACAGAGGGGAAGACAGGTGGTGGGCAGGTGAGGGCAAAAGGCAGTGCAGATGGCAGAGCCTGGCACCCGGCTGAATCCTAACTCCATCCCTGCTGACTGTGTGACCTTGGGCAAGCCACCTGCCCTCTCCATGCTTCGGGTTTCCTCTTCCGGGACTGAGAGAGTAGCTGGGGATGACGTTCGTCACTCTCTGCTGGAGGTCTACAATGGAACCTGCTACAGTGGGAGCTCTCTAGATTTGTCTGTTGAACAGACATCAGAGAAAAGAGAATGCCAGGCCGGGTTCAGCTGGAGGGAGAAGGAGCAGGGGTGGGGCAGGGGGCCATGGGGAGGCTTCCTGGAGGACACCCCAGGCCGAGACCACCGGGGAAAGGAGGAGCCGGGCTGAGGTTCTGGCGGGGAGAAAGGAGACTGGGGAACCCTCAGGTTGGGAACACAGCACATGGCTGGTCCCCAGTGGGTAGGTGGGGGGATGAGGAAGGCAGGGCCTGCTGATTACCCCACCCCTGCCTGCTCCACCTGCTGGACGAGATGCCAGCTCCTCAAAGTCTGAAATGATGCCAGAACCTTTAGATGTTTCCAACCAGCTTATTTTGTCTTCTAGAAAGATCCACGGGAAGAACGTTACAGAGAAAGGAAGCCAGGCTTTTTGGCCACTGAGGGCTGTATCCTCGGGCTCAGCTCATGGGTAGGGTCCCAGGCCGCCACGGGCATAGAACACTCCTTCCAGCCTGCCCTCTGTGTAGGGAGCACCCCTCCTTACAGAGCAGCTCCTTCTCCAGGGTACCCCATCCTCAGGGGTCAGCCCCTCTCAGGCCCACCCTTACAGACATCTATGTGGACATGTCCCCAGATTTGAGGACAAAGGGCTGGGGCTGCTGCCTGTGAAGCCACAGGTGGAGAGGATGCACGGGAGCAGGTGCAGCTGATGGTGCCTGAGCTGTGACCCCAAATGACCCGCAGGGGCTCTGGGAAGCAGGTGCCCAGGAGCAGAGATGGACATGCCTGCCACACTGGACCCATTGGCGGAAGGCTTCCTCCGTGCAGCCCAGGCTGCCCTCCCACGGCTGCCCAGTGGGGCTGTGTCTGCCTTCCACAGCTAGGAAGCAGGACTCAGGGACCTGTCACTTGTCCCAGGTCATGATGTTTACATAGGACAGAGTGAGACTCCGGGTAAGGCCCAGCTAGGCCGTGCCTCCCACCATCTTCAAAGTCAAATCTGCCCCAGGGGTCTCCATCCTGGGGACTGTCCCCCACTCATCCACTTGACTGGGCCACAGCTGGTACTCTTTCCTCCGACATGTGGTGCAACCCACTAGCAAGTCCTAAAGATGCCACCACATCTGGAACGTTCTCACCATCAGTGCTTACTGCAGTCTGGCATTTCCTGTACGAACTCATTAATTGTTTCTCATTGTTGCCTATTGTTTGAACCTTCCTCTCCCCACCGGGATGTCAGTGCCGTGCAGCACCATAGGCACGCAGCCACATCCCAGAACAGCCAACAGAGAGAGGACAGACACGGGGCAAGGGGGCCAGCCCTAGGGGTGCTCTGATGGAGGGAAGCGTGGAGCAGGGGTGCTGACATAGGGCCTCCAGAGGGCTCTCTCGAAAAGGTGTGACTGGGTTGGGTCGATATGGCGGTGCACATTCATTAACCATATGTTGCAATGACTCGCATCTGCATGGGCTCCATAAGGACGTCTTACCTCCCTGCTAATTGGGATGAAGCAGAGGGCAGGGCCCTGGCGACCCACTGCTGTGCCCCAGGAACCAGCAGGTCCCCAGAACATTAAGGCTGTCATGTAGCAGGTAATAACTGGATACCTGTCATGTGCATGCAAGGCTTTGGAGACCCAGAGGGGAACCACAGAGCTGTGGCCCAGCCCACGTCACAGGAGAGCACGTCCGTGGAACAGAAGCAGGTGAACCGCATCGATGGGTGAGAAGCAGGCAGTGAGGGTTGTTTGGGAACAGCCCCACAAGGGGAGCTGCAGGGAGGACAATGAGGGAACAGTGTTGGAGGTAGGGGGAACAGCAGGTGCAAAGCCTCTGAGCAGGAGGCTCCAGCTGCCCCTCTGATTCTCTGAGGGGCCTAATGGGATCGTGGGCAGATAGCACCCAACCCTTCACACAACGACTCCAGCCAGATGGGCCAGGGCTCCTTTAAGCTGAAATCGGCCAGCACAGCTGTCCGTGTTGTTCACATACCCGACAGCAGCCTGGCAAAAGCGTGCCACTGAAATCCCACCTCGTTGTTTTGGTTTTGATTTGTTTTTCTTTTTAAGGAAAAACAGCTGTGAAGCCAAGAGAGAATGGGTATTTTGGAGAAACTTCTAATACCACAAGCTCAGCTTAGAAACTTGGGACCAGGTCCCAAAACAACCCCTTCTGGCAGGGCTGGCTACAGAGATCCCACGCACAGGCTGAACTGAGCTGACCCACTCAGGGGTCACAACCAGGATGGCAACCCTGCCCTAGGGGCCCCAGATTCAGGCCAGCTCAGCATCTACCCTCCTCCATCCTCCTGACAGGAGCACTCCCTGCACATGGAGTACTCAGACTGCCTCGCTCAGTGTCCCCACACACTCTGGGACCCTGCTCAAGGGCCGGCCTGAGCCTGGGGCCTGCAGGGCACAGCCCACAGCTGTCCCACCTGAGCGTGTGCCAGGCATGGGGCTGTCCTCGGTGCTCCCAGGCCCCTGGACAGCACTGTCGTCCTCCTGTGAGCTCCAACAAGAGCAGCAGCCGTGACAGTTAGCATCCACTGATTATCCAACACCAGCAGGTTGCTATCTCCTCGGATCCTGAAGGAGTCCTGCCACGTAGATGATGCTGATCCACTTCAGAGATGAGAGAACTGAGGTGCCTCAAGCTTGCATCACTGGCCTGAGCCCCAGAGCAGGGGACCAGGAGCTCTGGACCCCAGCACATGGGTTCTTTTCATGCCCGGTACCTATGTCTCGCTTAGCAAAAAGCCAAGGGACTAGAGGCTTGAGGATGGAATTCCAGGCCGGGCTCTGAGTCAGGGCAGCCTGGGGAGGCCTGTGATGGACAGGCCAGTCCCCTGCTCCCCACCTGGGCTCCCCGGGCAGGGTCTAGGATCCCCACGTGCTTCTGACTAAGGTGTAGCAGAGGCGAGGCAAATCCTAGAGAGAAGGATCCTCCTGAGGCCGGCCGCAGGCAGTGGGCCGTGGGGGGACAGTGGGGTGCCTGGTACTAGACCCGGGAGGGAACACAGGGAGTTTCCTGGAGATCGGCAGGTGACAAGCTCTGAAGGCCAGTCTGAGGAGCTGCCACTAGCCCCCAGAGCAGTGGGGAGCACAGGTCCTGAAGCAGGTGCCACTGGCCTGGATGCTAGCGTGGAGGGGAACAACGGGGGCACAGAGAGGAGGGCTCCAGGTGGAGGGAGTATCCGAGCCTCGACAGGACCAGGCATCGGGGGGCCGAGAGTCCCCCTGGGAGTCCGGCTGGGGATCACAAGGATGTGCCCTTCCCTGGGGAGTTGGGGCCAGGATGAGCTACAGTTTTCGGGACCTGGTCTGGGTGAGACGGAAACCCAGGGCCTGGCGCCTGCCCAGTGCTCTTGTGCAGCGGACGGCCCTTCCCTCTGAGGGTCAGATGTGAGGAGCGGAGAATAAACCCGCCTTTGAGCGGGGCTCCTCTGAGAGGAGAGCTGTCCCGGCTGCCAGGAAACACACGTGCACACGCATAAGCATCTGAACCCGCGGGGGGTGGGGTCTCTTTCCAGCCATGAAATTAAAACAGAGCCTGGCGTGGGGGGGAGTTGGCAGCAGTGTGCCTGATCCTTGCTGTGGGCTTGATGAACTGGGATAATGAGTTTGAAAAGAAAACTTCTATTAGCCATTAAACAACATCAAAAAAATGTTCATGGACCGGAACCCAGAAATTCTGTTTCTGGGAGCATATCCTAAAGAAATAATCCCTACTTCGTGGAGGGAGGGCCACGCACACAGTCGCTCATGCACCCTTGCTGTGCTGTTGGCCAGGAGTCGGGGAGCTGGCTCTGCGTGGGGCCGCAGGGAAGAGCAAGCGACGGGAGAGTCCGCAGCCCTCCCAGGGTCGCCAGGAACACCAAAGCTGAATGGAAACTGAAGAAACAAGAGAATAATCCTCTAAGCCCTGGAGCGCAGCTCTGTCCGGAGGACCTGCCGAGGAAGGGGGTCCGCAGCAGGACACCCCCGGCCCAGGCACTTGTCTGGGCCGTGTGGGTGGGGCTGTGCCGATTCCTACCTCTGATTTTAGAATTGGGTAGAATCTGTTTCTATTATTTTTATGGTTTTCACCAAGGGAAATGCTCTCAGCTGGAAAGCGTATGACGGAGCTTTGTGCTCAAACCGCTTGTTTGGGGAGGAGGGGAAACTGAGGCTCAACTGGGATGGGAGCCGGAGGCTCCATGGCACAAGGGAAGGCTGAGGCCTCCTAACGCACGGGGCACAGTCTGACTGGGGCCCCGAAGCTGGGGGGTGGGCAGTTCCCAGAAGGACACAACACTACCCCAGGCGGGACCCCACAGCAGGGACGGGAGTACTCATGCGCCCCAGGGGTGCGCTCAGTGGTGGGGGGTGCTCAACCCAGTGTGATTCTCCAGGAACTGGATTCCTGATGGCTCAGTGCTGCCCAGGCCCTCCATGGCCCCCACCCGGGGCTGCAAGCTTGGAAATCACTAGGTAAGGGGAATACTGATGGGTGCAGAGGTGTCGTCAGCTGTGGGAGGAAAAGGCGCCGTGGGGTGGGGTGATGGGTCCGCGGGGTCACCTCCCGGGAGTAACCATGAAAGCTGCCACCAGGGAACACAGCCCCAAACCTTGGGGAGACATTTCTCTGTCCATCAGAGCGGATGAAGTGTCAGGAGGAGGCCAAGGTGCAGGTGCGTGTGGTCATGGGGGTGCAGTTGGTGCAGCCGCTCTGAGACCCCCGGGGCAGGTTCCACTCAGCACCCGCAGCCACTGCAACCCCGTCACCACTCCGCGTGAGGACCTCACACACGCTCCGGGTTCACCCAGAGACCTGGGGTGGCTTCAGAGCAGCTGTGCCAGCAGCGCCCATGTACACATGGCTGGACACCCCTCATGGGGCACAGGGGATGAGACAAGGCTTGAAACCAGCTTGAGGGGATCCCTGGGTGGTTTAGCGCCTGCCTTTGGCCCAGGGCATGATCTGGTCCCGGAAACGAGTCCTGTGTTAGGCTCCCTGCGTGGAGCCTGCTTCTCCCTCTGCCTGTGTCTCTGCCTCTCTCTCTCTCTCTGTGTCTCTCATGAGTAAATAAAATCTTTAAAAAAAAAAATCAATTTACATTAACATAATGTTAAAAAAAGGAAGCCAGCTTGAGATTAAACAGTTAACCTGGAATGATTCTCAACACCTGAAAGCCAAGGTCATGAATGCACCCCTGATGCTCATCTTGGTCACAGGAGGCTCTCCAAGGCCTATGACAGTAGGGACACATCAACCTTCCGCCCCTGGACCCACTGCGACCACTCACTCCCACCCTGGGTGTCTATGTGAAACGGGCCTTGGAAAACCTCCTGGATCTCCTGCCATTTGCAGACGGGGGACACTGAGGCAGGACCTTGTGTTGGACTACACAGCAAGGAGCTGGGCCCAATGTCCTTCTGCTAATACAGAGGTTCCAATAGCAAGCGTTCGAGGCCATGTGTCCCCCAGCCAAGAATGGGGTGGGCAGGGACCGGGCAGCATGAACGTCACAGCCCAGACACCTGGTCAGGTTGGCTTGGCCAGGAGCGACTGCTGACAACCTGCAAGAAGTAAGAGAGTCCTCTGGATTTGGCTGCTGTGGTGCCCTTGGGTCTGCAGGGCTGTGCCACGAATGGAGGGACGCTCGAGTGTGGGCCTGGAGAAGGAGCGACCCCTTACAAGGGAGGCCGGAGAGGCAGGAGAGGCCGGGGTCTGTGCTGGCCAGCGTGGAATGCTGCCAGGACAGAAAACCCGCCACGTAGTGGCTCCACCTGGGGGTCTGCCCCGGCACTCCCAGTCCGGGACTCAGAGCCACTCCAGGCCCCTCGCTGTTGCTGGTCCTCTCATCACCCTCCCCGGCATCCACACGGTCTCCCAGGCAGGCAGGGAGGGGCCAGCACAGGGCCCCCCAAAATCTATCACTTCCTTAAAGCCTTCCCGGAAAGCCCACCCCCACCTCTCACACCCACTGCCCAGACCTAGGAGGCGTAGGCATACGCGTTTCCTGGCACCGCACGGTGTGAGATCCAGGTGTGCGCAGGGCCAGTTCTGGGGCCTCCCTCCTTGGGAGGTAGCTGTCCTCTCCCTGTGTCCCCACATGGTCACCCCCTGCACCTGTCTGTGTCCTCATCTCCCCTTTTATAGGGACGCTGGTGGGACCGGATCAGGTGGGACTTGTTTTATCTTAGTCACCTCTTTAAAGACCCCACCTCCATATACCCCTGGGGGCTGGGGGGACACAACTCAGCCATCGTGCATGACCACCCGCAGCCAGTTCGGTGCCCACTGCGTGGTGCAGACACACACGAGTGTGTGCGCCAGCCAGAGGCTGTTCAAACGGCACCTGCAGGAGCCCACTGTTCCCGATGCTTCTTACTTACTGTTTAGCCTCAGAGGTCAGGTGTCTACTGCAGTGTGGTGACCTCATCTGGAAAATACACTGGTCTGCTTCTGCCCTGGTGGAGAGTCTGTGCAAAGGTCCTGAAATTCCCTGTCTCCCCTCACTAGGGAGGGGGCCTGAGCCAGCTGGGCATCTGAACTCCACCAGGCTTACTGAGCACCCACCGCGTGCCCAGCAGGGCGACAGGTACTTGGCTCACGGAGCAAGGGTCAGTGGCTTTCCAGGGGATCCTGGATGATGAGTGGACATCATGCACTCTGGGAGGACGGCCGGAAGGGTGTTCCAGGTGAGGGAGCAGCTGTGCCAAGGCCTGGCCGTCTGCAGGGGGGCTGCAGGCTGCGGACCGCAGTCGCAGGGAAGCAGGAAGTTCAGGCTCTTGCCCTAGGGCAGGGGGCACCCAGGGAAGACTCTAGGGTGGGGCTGGGCTTAGGTTGTGTGGACCAGAGCCCAGGGAAACAGAGGAGGGGTGAGCTCCGAACAGAGGGACAGTGGGGAGTTGAGGTGGGGAGCTGGGACAGAGAGGGCTCCATAGGAATTGAGAGCAGCTGAGACAGCAGGGAGGCAGGAAGGACTCCCCCTCCCCCTACATCTGGCATCAGGGGAGACAGTCGTCCTTGCTGGGTGGATGTGGGGGTGCTGGGTACATATATGGGATGAGAGGGTGCAGGGTGGGTGTGGGAGGGGCTGAATGAAGGTGGGGGAGGGGTGGGGTGGAGTTGGGGAGGCCCTGGTGTGTGTGTGAGGGGCTGGTGTATGGAGGGAGCTGATGGCTGTGGGAGGGGCTGGCGGATGTGGGGGGGCTGGCGGATGCGGGAGGGGCGGTGGGTGTGGGCACTGATGGGTGTCGGCTGCCCCAGCCCCTGGCCTCCTGGAGCGCACATCCACCGGGTAGTTTTCACAGCGGTCTCAAGAAGCCTGGTACCTGGTGGGAGACTGGCATCTGTGGAAACCACTGTGGTCCTGGAGCACAGGAGGGAAAGGAAATAATCCCTCCCTGGCAGCCGGTGAAGGGGGCACTTCTCCAGCCTGGCTGCGGGAAGACTGGGAGCAAACACAGACCAGACGCCTGTCTGATGCCAGCAGGTGGGCAGGATGCCCGCCCTGCTTCCCTCCTGTCCCCACAAAGGGCTATGTGTCCCCCTGGCTGGGTTGGTGTCACAGCTTTCTGAGCAAAGTGATGTCTCAGCTGCCCTGGCCTCATGGGCCAGCCAGGCAGGGGTGGGGACCGGGCACCATCCACAGAGCTGTCATCCCCATCATCACCGTCACTGTGGCTGCAGACAGGAAGTAGGAGAGGATGCAGAGGTGAGGGCTCTGTGGCCTCCTGTCCCCAAGTGCCCTGTCCCAGGACTGCCTGCCCTCTCTGGGAGGATGGTTTGCCTGGCTGTAAACTGAGTTCCTCCTGCCCCCAGCAGCTCACCTGACTGCAGGTGAGCACACCTGGGGGCTGCCAACTGGACGCCCACGCTCTTCCTGGGTCCTATGAGGACCAAATATCCCAAACACTCATGCTTTCTATTCTGTAACAGAGTCTTCTATAAATCTTTACCACCTCTTGTCCACCCCCAAACACTCCAGAAAGAACCACCAACTCATGTTCTGTGGCCTCTGGTATGTCCCAGTGTCTCCACGGACTTCAGAAATGTGGCTGGAAGGGCCGGAGGAGAGGGCTGAGGGAAGTTTCTAGAAGGAAGAGCTTCCTTCCAAACACCCAGACAAACAGAAGGCAGCAAGGCTCCTTTTGCTCTTTTTGGCACACGGGGGTCCCGGCGCCACCTCTGGACTAGCAGAGCGTCTGCCCTGAGGGGCCCCTGGCCCATAGGAGCCCTCCCAAGGTGGCCGTGGGGGCACCTGGGGCTGCAGGCTGGTCACCTGGAGAATAGGGACAATCCACTGCGTTGGGTGACGTGTGGATGGTAAGCAGCCGGTAGCCAGTGCACTCTAGAGCAGGGGCCCCGAGTTTGCTTCCTGCTCCTGGCCGAGGACTGTTGCGGGTCCGCAGGGCCCACTCCCTCGCCCTGAAGCCCACTGCACGGGCTGATTCTCCAACAGCCCCTTCCGCGTGGACATCCCCACTGTCCCGTGTCCACAGGCTGCGTGGTTTCCCCGCACACACATCCCCCTTTATTTCCCTAGCCTTTTCCCTTGGGGCAGCCGAACCAGAAGCTAGAATCCCCCTACCTGCATGTGCCCCAAGGTCAGAGGGACACTGGGCCAGCCACCAAGCCACTCACTGCCTCAGTTTCCTTATCTGAAATGGGCGGAATCGTCTGGCCCTTGGCTGGGCCCACAGAGATCACACAAGGAATGAATCCTCGTGCCCTGGCTTGCTCGGGCTGCCATACCCCCAGAACAGAACCCGAACAGCAGAAACTTCTTTCCTCATGCTTCTGGAAGCTGTTAGTCTGAGCTCCAGGCGTGGGCAGGTTGGTTTCCCCCGAGGCCTCTCTGCCTGGCGTGTGGACGGCCGCCTTCTCCTGGTGTCCTCTCCCGTGGTCGTCCCTCGGCATGTCTGTCCCAACCACCTCTTCTTACAGGGACACCTGTTACTCTGGATCAGGACCCCCTCTGCCCCACGCCCCACCCCCAGCTGGCAAGGACCTCATTTTATTGTCATCGCCTCTATAAAGGCCCCACCTCCAAATACCTTCTGAGGTGCTGAGATGAGGGCTTCGCATGTGGATTTGGGGGGTCGTGGTGCAGCCATAACATCTTACGTGGCTGCTACTTCAGGGAAGGACATAAACGCAGAGATTAGAAGCACTGTAGCCACAAGGGAAGACCTGGGCCTTTTTGGGGTGCTTCTTGCTGAGCTCCCCTCCTCCACCCCTTCCTGGGGCCGCCCTCCCCACAGACATCTCTCTTCTGGATGAGCCAGGAGGAGTGACCTGCACTTCCACCGGTCCCCTGCTGCTCGTGTCACCATGGAAGGCCAGCACCCTGCGCGCCCAGGGACAAAGGCCGAGCATGAGCCACTGCAGCTTCCCAGGCAATTTTGGAGTTTGTGCTCACGAAGCCTTTATCCCGTGTTTGGTCATATTGTACGTGATATTCTATACGGGAGCAGACACATGCCTTCAAACAACCTCAGTCACTGTAACTGGCAAGGGAGCCTCTCTGGAAACATTTGTTCACGTAACGGGGCTGCAGGGGAACAGCAGCTCATGCTTTTTTTTTCCTTGTGATGATTTTTAAAGAATTTCAACCTCAACGATATTGCAAGATGAAAAATGGATTTCCCACTGGCTCTCGAGCTTGGTCTAGTCTTACTGCTCTGCATTAATTTTGAGGCTGTCCACATGGTGTGCCTGCTGGAGACGGGACTCCATCCATCTCCAGGAAAAGGAGGCGTCTGCCCCTCTGCTCACCGCTCCCTCCACCCAGCACTGCACAGGCAGGGGGCTCAACATGACTCCCGCCGCCCCAGGGTGGGGGCTAGCCAGGAGCTGCAGCCGGCACTGGAGCTAGAGAGGTGACAGGGGTGGAGAGGGGCCCAGTGTGGGGGCTGAGGCGATAGCACAAGCCCAGGGTGGTGACAGGAAAGATAATGTCTCATATGGTGAGCAGCCCCACTTAATGGAGTGATGAGACCACAGCTCTCAATGCTGTCACTAAGAAGCTTGGGGCCAAAGTGGTTCTTCTTCCCTCTGCAATAATCAGACCCACCCAAACCTTTTCTTTACTCATTCATCAATTCATTTCTTCACATTTATTTGCTCATTTATCTTTTTCATTTAAATCATTCATCTGTCCATGCATCCATGCATCCATCCATCCATCCACCCACCCACTCACTCACCCATCCATCCATCCATCCATCCATCCATCCATCCATCCATCTATAAATCCACCCACCCATCCATCCATACCTCCCTCCAGTGCTTGCCAAGCACTTCCCATGAATGGCGTTGTGCTGAGTGCTGAAGACAACAGAGGATTCAGACCCAATCCTTGACTTCAATGAGGTTCCAGACTGGTGGGAAGACTGACCACAAACCAGTCAGTGCTGTCCAGGGAATGTGGGCTATGACGTGATGAAGGAGGAATGTCATGAAATTCCTTCTGGCAAAAGAGTGATAGTTGGGCAGGGAAAGTGATGGGCCACTGTAGCTGTGACGCCAAGTGGGAAGCGTGTCTCCTGCCAACACTACACCCACGTCCACACAAAAGCACCAAGGAATGACACAGAGAGATCCAGACTTGGGTGTGGTTCCCAGTGGCTATCCTGGGGTTGGAAATCTATGTGGGCAGCCAGCAACGGGCAGCACCCAGGGATACAGTGAACTGTCCAGCAGGCCCCTGGCCCTTGATGGCAGGGTGTTGAGGGGCACCCACACAGAAACAAAGACCATGTAACCAGGGCTCCCCCAAGGGGTGGCCCTCTGTGCAGGCCGGATTCACAGAGGGCCAGGCTAGAGCCACATGAAGCTCTTGCTGTGGCCTCCCTGGTCCCTGGAAAAGACTCTCTATTGAGGTAGGAAGCCTGGTGGGCCCACACACGGTCATTCCCTGCCTTGGCATCCTTTCAAGGGCTCTGGGATGGCTCCTCCCTTGTCCTCAGGGCCACTGATCCACCTCCGTTCTCCCCGTGGGTCCGAATGGACCTACCTCCATTCAGGCCCATTAACAGGGGTGCTGGTCCTCAGACTCTGCACATCACAACTGCCCATGGTGCTGGAAGGAGTGCAGACTCCCAGGCCCAGCCACACAAGTCAGGGTCAGTGAGCCGTGGGCCCTTCCACACACTTGGAACTCCAGGATATATTACCTCAGTCAGCCCCTGCAGCTCTGCAAACAGGTATCTCGGCTTATGAAGGAGCAGACACCTTTGGGGAAGCTAAGAAATGTGCTCAAGGCTTCAGACAGTAACCAACCCCATACAACTTGAACCTGGACCTAACTCCAAAGCTGGTCCTTTTCAGATGCTGCCACCAACCCCTCCAGGCCACCAGAAGGAACATCTGGTCAGGGTTTTTAAGTATGATGACCTAAGAAAACATTCCTAAAAACGTATTTTGTTTTTACAAGCCTTGATCTGAGTGACGACGAAGAATTTCAAGAGATGTCAGAAATGTTTGCAAACCACATTTGTGCACCTGGAACAGACACCCAGGAGCTTTTTTCATATCTGGTCTTTGCACCCCAAGCCTCTGGCCTTTGTAAGACCAAAGTCGAGTTTTCTCTTGCGGGCCTCCTTGCTCAAGAGACTGGCAGGCCTACCTCTGAGCAAGCGTGTAAAGGGAGTAACCATGCTCACATGCCATTGCACGCGACCAGCACTTCCTTCCTCTGGGCATCACAAAGCTGAGCCACCTCCCTGGGTCACTGGACAGTCTGGCGGGACAGGAACCAGCTGAGGTCAGTCCTTGTGCTGGAAAGGAAACGAGGCGGGGGAGCTCTCCTGGCAGCTGCCAGGAGCCCTGGGTCCTCCAGAGCCTTAGTGACCTGGACTCAGGACCAATGCCCCCAGCCCATGAAAGTCTCTGGATAGAATTTTCAGTGACACCAAGTGGCTGTGAGGAAAGGATGAAAGCAAACCTGGGACTGAGTGGCATCGCCGTGTCCCCAGTCTGGAGGCGGAGGGTATCTTTCTGTTCCCCGTGGAGAGTGGACCTCCCACATGCACGTGTGGCCGAGCCACCCAGCTGAGCTGTTCTGCAGGTGCCTGGGGGGCCGGCCTGGCACTGGGGCTCCCTGTGGAGCGTCCATCGGCCCCACTCGTCTGTCATGAGCAGTTAGGCAGCCAGTGGCTCATGCACCCGGAGGCCATTGTCTGAAGCTGTGTGGCCACCCATCATCTTCTGACAGGCCCGCCATCTGGTGTGTAGGACATGCTCCATGTAGAGTCTGGGGTATGCCCAAACAGCCACATGAGCCATGTCCCATAGAGGGGAATCTTGTAAATAGGATGCACACCCTTGCATGGTGCCAGGTGTGGCTGGGTGCTGGGCAAATGCTGACCTTGTGGGAGGAGTGGTTCCAGGGACAAGACCACCTTCAAGAGTCAAACACTTAATGGACTGAGCCCCCCAGGGTTAGTCTCATAACTAAGATTTTCAAAAAGTGACTAAGTTACAAAGCAAATATACTAAAGTGAGATAGCTTTTTATTAAAAACAATATGAATAAATGGTCTTAGATGGGAAGACTACTCACCATAAAGATATAAATCCTCCTAAGAGTAATCTGTCGATTGAACAAAACCCCCAAATTCCAAAGAATCTTTCATTAATTTGGGGAAGGGAGAGCACTAAATTTGACAAAATAATACCAAAGTTTGCACGCCTAAGACATTTTTCTCAAAAGATGAGAGAGGCCTTGACTGCTCCAAAGGATACTGAAAAGTATGAAAGCCACAATAATGGAAACCATAGGAGCTGATGTAAGAAAAGACAGTAAGATAGAAAAGGGCAGAAATAGGCCTGGAAACGTCCATGATTCTGGCATTTGACGCAAGTGGCAGTGCTGAGGGGCCAGCCATCCGGGATCCCTATCTCACACCATATCTCAAGGCAAATTCCTGGTCAACCAAGAACTGTGATGCATGCTGAGAAAAACAGATGAAAGTAGAAACAATCTCAGAAAATGTTCCAAACATGACCTCAAAGGCTGAAGCAGAAAAGAGTCTTAGTTTTATATATGTAAGATTCCAAATTTTATTTTAAACTTCATGTTAAATAAAAATGAAGAAAATACAATCAAAAAGCAAATGATAAATGAGGAAAGGTAATAGGTAATACATGTGTCCCAGGTTTATTGTTCTTAATATGTAAAAGATATTTTTAAAGTCAACAAAATACGGTAAAAACTGAAAGCTCCATTAGACAAAAAGCAAGAAGGGGCAATCATCAGAGAGCATGTAAAGATAACCTACAAATAGCTGGGAAGACACGCCCAGCCTCCGTAGGGAGCATCTGCCCAGGAGGCACCAGTATTCCTTA
Organism: Canis lupus familiaris; assembly: GCF_011100685.1. Taxonomy (NCBI): domain Eukaryota; kingdom Metazoa; phylum Chordata; class Mammalia; order Carnivora; family Canidae; genus Canis; species Canis lupus. The sequence goes on from NC_049224.1 coordinate 60,682,537, forward strand.
CCTCCCAGACTGGAACCAGGAGGACACCGCTGGTAGGGGCGACACAGCAGGAAAGGCAGGTGCCTTCCCGGGAATGGCGTGATAATGGGGAGAGCTCTCAAGAGCCAGATGTGGTTTCTTACATGTTAGCCCACTTCAATGCTGACAAGCAAGGGACGAGGCTGATTCTGTCGTTCATGCTGTTTGAGTGGGGGCGCCCCGGGGATCTGCCCAGGCCATCTGGCCCTGCCAGGCTCTCACCCTGTGCTTGTCCTCCCTGGCTCTCCAACCTCTGACTCGGCGGCAGTAGTATTACCAGTACTCGCTGGTCCCAGAGAGCCGGCTTCCAGGAGCTGACCCAGGCACAGAGCTGCTCCGAGCAGACACTCTCTACATTCCGCAGGAGCCTTGTTAATCTTGAACATTTGTGCTGCTTGACAGGATAAATGCCTGAGAAATGCCCTTCAGCAGGAAAAAGAGTCCAGCCAGAGGATGGCCCCGTGTCTGTTAGGGAGATCACAAGCACACACACGAGTGATGAGCACACAGAAGGGCCTCAGGAAAGGGGTGCACCACGATGCTACCAGAAGGCGGACGGACTGTCCACTGGGCCCCAGGCAGAGCGGACAAGACAGTCAATGTTCAGGCCTCAGGCCTCAGAGTGGCATGAGGCAGACCCGCACGAATCCAGGACAACACTGAACCCAATGCTGTGCCCTCTGGCCCCAAAGGAAATGATGTATGAGCAGTGGTTCTTACTGAGAGTGGAGTTGTGAGTCAGATCTTCCTTGACACTTTCTACATCCTGAAATCGTGCCTGAGCTTGGTTTCACCGCTGGCTTCTGTAGGCTCTAGGGCATGCCAGCTGCCGGCTGTTGTTCTTGCAGGATGGATGAGACCCCGTAAACCAAAACGTGGGTTCAGTCAAGTGAGCTGCATCCTTGGACGCTAGACCCTGGACTGCTTCTTGGAGCTGCTGGTAGAAGCCACCCACTCAGAGGTGGGCTACATTCAGGTGGACTGCTCCCCAGTTAAACTATGACATGGATACTAGCAACTGCTCACTCCGTGCTGCACTGAGCATGTCAGGATGGTCGCACAGGTGCTCTGGGCTGGACCACTTCCTGGCCGTTTGGCCCACGGCGGTGACTGAGGCTTTCAGGGTCAGTTTTCTCACCTGTAAGATGGATGTGCTCATAACTCCCCTCACATGGCTGTCTGATGGTCCAGGAGATGGAGATGACAAAGCCCTGCATGCAGTAAGTGTTCATTAAAAGCAGCTCCTCTCACCCACTCATTGCTGCTGGCCGTCCTGCGGTGTCCAGGGTGGGGTCGGGCTCTCCCTTTCTAGTCAACCACTATGGTAATTCCCAAAGCTGGAAATTCAGTCTTGAGAAACAGGTCCTGCCCTGGCCTTCACATGCTCAGAGGCACTTGGGGCTATTGGGAAACAGAACGCCATCCTCGTTCACCTGGCAACACCTGTGCTCTGTGGGTGCCCGGGTCACGTCTGCCCACTGTGCTGCTGAGTGGTTGTGCTGAGTGGGGGACACACGAGCAACCGTGTGTCCCTCCGACCTGGCCTCCACCGGAAGGCAGGCGTGCTCGCTGGTGCACAGGGCGGGGAGCTGCCGAGCAGCACGGGGCATGCTGCTGACAGCAGAACAGCCGGATCCGAGCTGCAAACTGGAATGAAGGAATCTGTGGACACAGCCGGCAGGTCAAGACTGTGAACTGACCAGACCAACGTTAATGCATTTATTTTCTTTGGAAACATTTCCTTGATGGAAACTTCTATTTCCATATAAAATGGGTTTTCTTCTCCTTAAAAATCTTAAACTACATCATTCAGGTAAGCTTAAAATAGGATTTAATTATATGATAAAGTCACACTAGTTGACAAAGAACCAGATTGGCATCATTAAGCACTTAGTGAAGCAGAGCTTTGTAAAAAAATAATAATAAAATCCCAGAATGCAAAAGATCATCTGACCAGAAAACCTCCGATTATGAGCAGCTGGCCTCCTCTTTGGCACACCCAGCACATGCAAAGTCCTAATTATCCAAAACAAAAAGCAAAATCAAAACAAAAAAAACCCAGTCCATCAGGAAGAAGTGATCCCAGCAAATCTGGTTGGAAAGGCTGGCGCAGGACGAGCAGAAGTGCGTTCAGAAAGCAGCAGCAATATCCAGCATTGTCTTAACCAGAGGTCAACATCTTCATTAGCTTGATCAGTTTACTTAGACTGAGCTGTCATGGTGCTGTGATTACAAGCTTTGATTTCTTTTTTTTTGTTTTTCCAAGTCCCACTGGTTTATTTTTTGTTTTTATTTTTTTATTGGAGTTCAATTTGCCAACATATAGCATAACACCCAGTTCTCATCCCATCAAGTGCCCCCCTCAGTGCCCGTCACCCAGTCACCCCCTGCCCACCTCCCCTTCCACCACCCCTTGTTCATTTCCCAGAGTTAGAGGTCTCTCATGTTTTGTCTCCCTCTCTGATATTTCCCACTCATTTTCCCTCCTTTCCCCTTTATTCCCTTTCACTATTTCTTATATTCCCCGAATGAATGAGACCATATGTTTGTCCTTCTCTGACCGACTTACTTCCTTCAGCATAATACCCTCCAGTTCCATCCTCATCAAAGCAAATGGTGGGTATTCGTTACTTCTAATGGCTGAGTAACATCCCGTTGTATATATAGACCACATCTTTACAGCTTTGATTTCAAACTTCCTACACGGGGCTTATTTACAGTAAACTCCAACCACCACGATGGCCTCTTCAGCACTTCGCTCTCCTGAAGGACAGCGGTCCAGAGGTTCTTATAGAGCTACAAAAAACAAGCACATACATCAATAATAAACAAGATTCCTTAGACAGCCAAGGAGACAGACGCAGATGCCCTCATAAGCTTTTGTTGAAAACACAGTGAATTCTATGTCGCTTTTTAGAAAAGTTTAAAATGGTTTCATTTATATAATCTTTTTTTCTAACAGAAAACAACTGGGAAAGTGTAATACTTTAAAACATGTTTATGGTGACAGCTTCACATGTGTCCTCTTCTCTAGGAACTCCCGTAGGGGGCGGCCCGCACGGCTCCCGCAGGTGGGTGCCAGCTGTCTGCTCTGACACTTGCCTTCTCCCCTGGTGGCTGCCGGCTGGGTGGGTACCCGCACACGGACCCTCTCCACCTGCCCCTTCTGGGCCAGCGGGCCGCCTCCTCCAGCACACTCACACTGAACCCCTCCCGCCGGGCTGCCCCCTGGGAAAAGCAGAACAGCTTTTATTCCGGAGGAAAGCTGTGAGCCTTGTAGAAGCAGGTGACTGTGCTTCATCTGCCCCAGACACAGTGCCCAGGAGGACAGGTCTCCAGTCCACGGAGACATGGACGGAGCCTCTTGTGTACCTGGCTGGCTTCAACAAATTTTACTTCTTAATTTTACTTCTTCTTTTCTTTTTCTTTCTTCTTCTTCCTTCTTCTTCCTTCTTCTTTCTTTTCTTCTTCTTCTTCTTCTTCTTCTTCTTCTTCTTCTTCTTCTTCTTCTTCTTCTTCTTCTTCTTCTTCTTCTCTTCTCTTCTTTTTTTTTTTTTTTTTTTTTTAAGTATAAGGCTCCACACCCAATGTAGGGCTTGAACTCACAACCTGAGATCAAGGGTCGTGTGCTCCACCACTGAGCCAGCCGGGTGCCCCTTACTTTGAAGAATCCACTGTCCCTGCACCTGCTGAGTGCACTTGCTGGTCCCCTCCAGCCCTCTGCTCTGCTTGCTCTCACAGAGACACGGACTCAGGCTTGCTTTCTCTGCACAGGTGACATATCACAGTTTGGAGCACGATACTCCATTTAATGATCATTTTAAATAACCTCTGGCAGCCATATTTGTTCACTTAAAATGATCTTCCCGCCTAGCAGTACCTGTTTTAAACGTGTGCCATATAAACCTTCCTGTCAGGTGAGGTTTGGGGATTCCACCGTGGAATCCAGAGCCACAAAGAGCCTGCACCACAGGGATGCCCTCCTGCCCGTGAGCCAGGCTGCGCCTCTGCAGGGCAGGCATGCAGGCAAAGGGCTCCAGTCCGCCAGCCGCTCTGGCTCCTTCCACACCAGCTAACACTCCCATGTGCTCGGGGCCTCCTATGATGCCATGTCCGGGTGCTCCGTGACGGGCACCACTCACATGTCTCTTCCTCAAGTGCCAGCCAGCCTGGTGCCTCATAAGCGCCCCCACAGGCATAGGCTAGCCCCTCTCCTGTGGCCTTATTGGCACATCCTCCTGCCTGTGCCCATTCGGGCCCTGGCCACACCAAGGGCTGAGGCCTGATCTCCTGTCTTCTCTCCAGGCAGTAGATCTCTACCCACATCCTGGCTCTGCTGCTTCCTGGCTGGGCAGCTGTGGGCAGGCCACCTGGCTTCTCTGCATGTTGGGTTTCTCCCTGGCAAAGTGGTTTTTTCATAGGCCGTGTGGGAGAGAGCCAGATGCTCAGGCCTGCAGTCAGGGGACCGCAGGCCTCCATGGATGTTACTGTCTCCATGCCGGCCCGGGGACTTCTATCCTGCCCACCCCAGGGCCCAGTACCATCCCAACCCCAGGTGTGGCCTGGGCCGAGGTCAGGGTGCCTGCCTCCCTGCCGGGATAAGTCTGTTCCCCTGAGCACACATGGAGGGCTTCTGTTCCCTTACATTTAATCTCCACTGAGACACAGCAGAGTGGCAGCAGGTATCTCGGCATGAAGGACATGGCCGTGGGGGTGGGGGGTCAGGTGGGTCAATCCTGTTGCACTGCTCATAGTTGTAAGACCCCAGGCAAGTGGTAACACAGGGACAACACTCTAGCAGATGCTGAGCAGACCTCAGTGTTCATCACACTGAACATCACATAGCTCACAGGGATATGAGCTGGCTCAGTACTGAGCACCATAAGGGTCACACAGCAGGACAAAGTAGGGGCACCTGCCTGGAGTGCCAGAAAAGAGCTGAGAGGCAGTGTTCTGCTTAGACGTAATGAATGGAAGTGCTCCAGGCAGCAGCGAGAGCAGGTGCAAAGGCCCTGAGGCAGGAAAGCCTAGCATCATAGAAATGAATGGGGATGGTGAGGGTGGAGTCCTGAGGGCAGGAGGGGCATAGCATAAAATGACCTTGGAGAACCAGACAGCCAGAGGGCAGGCTGCCTGGGCTTGGGGTGCAGGAATGGGTGTGATGTGCATGCGGTTACGGGTATGAGGGCTGTTGCTGGAGGCCTCAGCAGAGGAGCAGCTTGACAGGATCACTCTAAGAGATCCTTCTGGAGCATGGCGGGGCAGAGAGATCGGGGAGCTGAGCCGGGGCTGCTGGGAAGCGAAACTACCAGGGGTGAGTGGTCATTGATGGAAAGCCAGCATTGTGAGACATCAGGAGGACCCAGCTCTGGAAAGGGCTCCCGGGGGTGTGAGAACAGGGAACAGCCTTAGGGCCTGGCACTGGGCAGGGCTTGGGCTGACCCTGGTACCCTGGCCCAGTTAGGGTGTTGCTGCCACCGCACATCTCGGAGGCAGGCAGGCAGGCTGGGGTATGGCTAACTTGCCCCAGGCCACCCCGACCTCTCCTGGCCACCCCTCCAGTGCTGCCCAAATGTGACAACTTCCCGGGAGGCGCCAGGGCCCTCCTGGCCCATGCCACCATCTCAGACGCCGGAATGACCACCAGCAGCCCCCAGAGCAGCCCCCACACATGCTCGGATGCCTGGCATTTCCCACCCGGCCACCGGGGGACTCACCTCGCCGTCGGCTCTGCCAATCGGTGAGTCCAGGACAAAGTCGGGAGGGGCGATCACGTCCACCAGGGCAACCGCATCGTCTTTCAGCTGTTGGAAAACAAAGTCCATTCGCTTGGCAACCCCCAGAAATCTCCATGGTGACCACTGAGAAACAGAGCACTGGCCGTTTGTTGCTACAGCCCGCTAGCAACGGTAACCCTAGCAGGCGCGTGCGTGGCTTGATTACTAACGCATTATCTTTTCGTTGGCCTGCAACACAGATTCCCTCGGTGTGTGTCTGAATATTTTCACCATGTTGCTAATCACTCAAGACTTCCAATGCGTTAACCGTTTTTCAATAAGGTAGGAGCTGCTCGTAAAAGTGGCTCTGCAGCCCACTCACCGGCAAGCGTCCTCAGATTTGTGTCTGAATCCTCCCTGATCTGAGCAGCTGCTGCTGTAGCAGGGGAAAATGTGTCCGGAAAAAATGTGCCGGAGAAGGTGTTTATAGGCACCTGGGAAAGTCGACCTGTGAAGGCTGTCTGGTGCGCAGTGGTTTTAGGACTCCCCATCCCCTCCTGCAAGTGATTCTTCAACATGACACATGGAATTTATATGAGACTCCCAAGAACATTCTTGAAATGCAGAAACATTTTTTTCTTGAAATAATTGTGAAGTGTCCTGGTGGCACCAACCAGAGCTCTGGCGTGGGACAGTTTCAGCGACGCAGAGAGCAACAGGCCATCCCGGAATAACAAAGTCCACACGACAGAGGGGAGCAGGACACCTTCATGGTTCAGATGCTGCTCGTTAGTGCACCTGCTCCCTCACTCCACGGCCATGTGCCCTCTGCCCGCGCGTCACAGATGAATGAGCCCGCCCACTTCAGATGGAACCGTTGGCAGAGCCAGGCCCCTTGTCTACATGGGGGTCAGCACACATGCCACGTAACAGCCCAAAATGGTCGGCTCAGTGGCCACCTCTGCCGAGGCCGCAGCAACACACCCACAGATGATGCATAAGTGAACTGCCGGACGGGGCTGGCACCCCCTCCACCTGTCTGACCCATGACCCAGGCCTCCCTGGTAGCAGATAGGGACAAGGCGTCAGCTGCCTGCCTGCCTGCCTGGGCCACAGCCGCCAGACGCGGGTTCCGGGGGACATGGCTATTTGGGAGCAAGGTGAACATCTGCTGCATTTTTTGTAAACAGCAACCCCCCCCCCCCACCCCGGAACACACAAAGGAAACCCTTCTAGTCACTGGCTTTACTGGAAAGAACCTACACGTGGCCACACCCCGGTACAGTGCAGTCACAGTCACACACTGATCCAGAACCCCAGAGATTGGGGGCTGGCTGCTGGTGAACTGAGTCAGGGAGGGGCTGAAAACCAGTGGCAGAGGTGTCACCTGGAACCGCACTGACTCTGAGTGCCAAGGAGAAATGAAGTGTCAGGTCGCCAGTCCTTTGAGACTTCTAATAAAATTATATCCCATCAAGAGGAGAGAGGACTCTGCCAGCTACCGTCACCCAATCTGGCGGCACCAGCACGCGCGGCCCTTTCACTGTAAGTTAGTCAAAATCAAAGATAAACAGCCTCGGTCACACAGGCATGTGTCCACGGCCAACAGCCGTGGGGCTGCAGTGAGTGATGGGACGGCACCGCTCCAGGCCATGTCCGCCCCTGCAGAAAGGCCCCCTGGACCGAGCGCCACTACAAAATAAAGTGGGGGCTCAGTCCATGTGACTCTTCTGGGTGACAAAGGTCAAAGAATACAATACACAAGAAAACTACCCTGAAATGAAGTTAGTCGGCGGCTGAGTCCCTTGGAATGCTTGAGAGAATTGCCAAGGCGGCTGTACGAGGTGCGTTCCAGACTACGGATTCTAAGACGTTCCCTAAAAGCTACTCTTTCCTAACATTTCTGACAGAGCCATATTTTCTTAAATCTTCCTGCTCTTGTTTGATGTTTTACACGCTCGAATGTGTGGGAAGCAAAGGCGGGTGTGTGTCAGTGGTTACACGTAACATGGGAATTGTGATGACCAAGAGTGACTGCAGCTCACCTGTGAACACAGGGTCAGGATGGCGTTCTGGATCATTTTTCCTGCTTCCTCACCAGAAAAGTAGCCACCTGTAAGCACAGGACTGGTTACACCAGGGTCTGGTACCCGAAGCCCACGTTACCCTACCAGGTGCCCCCTTTGTGTGAGAAGGTCTCCCCTCTGCAGGAATACGCTGGCTGGGGCCAGGGTTCCCATGTCCCCTTCCCATCACTGTGCAAGTGCCAGGAGGTCACAGCCAGGCTAGGAGACCTCCTCGACCATTACCACTATCACTCCCACCTCCACCTCTACCACTACCATCACCTCTATTACCATCACCTCCACCACCATCACCCCAACTCCACCATCATCACCTCCACCTCTACCACCATCACCCCCACCTCCATCACCATCATCCCTACTACCTCTACCATCACCTCCACCACGATCACCCCTACCTCCATCACCCCATCCCCCACTACCTCTACCATCACCTCCACCACCATCACCCCCACCTCCATCACCATCATCCCCACTAACTCTACCATCACCTCCACCACCATCACCCCCACCTCCACCACCATCACCCCTACCTCCATTACCCCATCCCCCACTACCTGTACCATCACCTCTACCACCATCACCCCCACCTCTATCACCCATACCCCCACCGCCATTACCCCCACTTCCACCACCACCCCACCACCACTACCATCACCTCTACCACCATCACCCCCACCTCTAGCACCACCATCACCTCTACAGCCACCATCATCATTACCCTACCTCCATCACCCTCACCTCCACCACCACCATCACCTCCATCACCACCATCATCATCATCCCCAGTGCCATTAACTGCACCACCTCCACCTCTACAACCACCACAGTGGGCTTGCGGTGGCATCCATTGGGCTCAAGGCCACAGCCTGTGCATTTGAGTGCACAATCTTCTCTTTGATTTTTGTGAAGAAAACTGTCCATACATCAGAGTTGTCAAGTCTTAGTGCATGGTCTCCTGCCCTACACCCTGCCACTCCCTGGGTTCAAAGCCCACTCTCCCCTTTGTAAACCTAGCCACATGCTCTCACCGCCTCCTCAGAGCAACACCAGCCCTGAGCAGGAAGACCTTGTTCTTGGTGAGGGGAGTAGGACAAAGAGTCTTACTCTTCAGGAAGTGCACATATATGCACAAGACATGAACAGATATATAGTCTGACTGTAGCATTAACATGTCCCAGGAGATATTAGGGAAAAATGGTCTGAAAATGTTCCTTAGAAGGATAATAATGGAGAAAGATGGAGGAATTCAGGCTTACACCATTTTCACCAATCTCCAATTTCACTCCACGGCCATGTGCCCTCTGCCCACGCGTCACAGTGGAATGAGCCCGCACATTGGTATGTGGAATCAGTCCACATACCACCTCCTCCAGGAAGCCCCCCTGGATCCACAGGCTGGCATTCCTGAGGGTGTCTCCCAGCAGCCTGGGCTTGTGTCTATCTGGGCCTCATGGTCCTGGAGGTGTGGGTTTCAGCTCTCTATAGACCAGCTCCCTGCCTGGCTAGTACGGGTCTTCTGGGAATATTCTCTGAACTGAACTGGAAACAGACTTCAAACTCTGAATAAAAGGGAAACGTTGTCCTGTCCTGATGTTGCTTTTTTTAACATGGAATCCAGGCTCACCTGCCCCCGGTCTCCCCCAGCCTGTGATGAATGCTTAGTACACACACATGGAAGGTAACATCTCACAGGGGAGGCAAAGTTCCTGGACAGGACGTGGCTGGATTCCAGGTAGGACAGGGCGGGGATAGGGCGGATGGACAGGTGTCCACTGCCCAGGCCTTACCTTGGTAGAGCAGGGCCATGTGCTGGCTCAGGGTCCACAGGGCGTAGAGGGCACTGAGCCGCCCCAGTATGGCCCGCAGCGGGGGCGGCACGCTGGGCTGGTGTGTGTACTCGTGGAACCTCCGCACCACCGTGAGCTCCAGGAACGCCAGAGCCAAGGGACGGCAGTAGTACACCTTAAAATAAAACACAACAGAGCCGTCGACCCCTGTGAGCAGGCGGCTGGGGCCCCAGTTACAGTGTGCTGGGGGCGGAAGAAGGAAGCCTTAGGAACACAGACCCAGACCAGAGTGCCAGTGCATGCCCTGGAGGGACACTGACACCAAGTGACGCTGCGCATGGAAGGGGGCACAGCATGAGAATCACCCACATGCGAACAGCACGGGAAGGCCAGCGCCCAGAGGCAGCCTGGGCTGAGGCCGGCGCTCATGTGCTCCTCGACCTGGGGAAGCCCAGTGACCGCTCTCTGCTTGGCCCCACCTGGAACGCACAGGGACAACCGTGCCTGGCCCTGCAGCACAGGGGCACCCCCGGGAGGTGTGAGGGCACACAATGGGTCCTCCCTGGCACAGAAGGCACTCAGCAGGCCACCCCAGCTGCTCTGGCCCCACAGAGGAAACTGTCTCCCGTCCCGCTCATGAATCCGTCCAGAAGCAAGCAGTGCTAACTGCAGCTGAGACGCGGGACCGCTCCCAGCTGGGTTGCATTTGCAGAAGGAGCTCTGATGCCCGCTGTGTCTGTGAGCAGAGGCCACTGCAGATCCTCTGGTCCCAGTGTTTGTCTTCACCTATCAGCCCCAGAGCCCGCTGATCATCAGCTTCATTAGCTTTTCTTTTCCCCTCTTCACTGTGTCATCATACCAGATTTGTTCTATTTAGAACAATAACACTGGTCATGATGAGCACATGTTGCCTTCATGTGGCAGGCACAGGAGCCGTGTCTACACAGGACCCTGGCTGGTTGGGCCGAAGGGCTGCATGACGGCTCTGCCAACCAGGTGTCAGCCCACCCTGCATGTCATCTGAGAATCTGAAATGACACCTGTGGAGCCCAGGGTTTGAGAGCTGCGTGTGCTGGGTCCAGAAGGCTACGTGGGCCCCAGAGTGACAGCCACACTGGGCCGGGGACGCAGGAGGCCTGAGAGAGACGTGGCACTGCAGCAAAGGCCAGTGGCCCTGAGACGCCATGAGCCAGAGAGCAGGTCCGCTTCTGCTGGCTCTAGCTCCAGACCCCACAAGGCCTGCGACACTTGACGCCAGGGGCTCTTTGCTCGGGTAAGTTTGTCCCCAGGGACATCTACCACCATCAGATGCATCCTCGGTTGTCAAAACTCAGGGGTGCTGTTGACATCATTGTGGGGGGAGGTGAGGTGCTGCTGAGCATCGCACAGTGCACAGGACAGGCCTCCCAAGAACTGTCCGTGGATGGGACTGGATGGAGCCTCTGCTCCCCAGGCTCCACTAGGCGGGGACGTGTGGTAAGGCCACAGTTCTGCCTTGGCTCCTGCACCATCCATTGACCCTCCAGTGCTGGGCTGTTTAAGTGTCCCCTCTGGGAGTCTGATGAGACTCTTCCTGGACTCCAGGAGGCGGGGGGTCAGCTGTCGCTCTGCAGCCCCGAACCTGGGGCTAGTGCTCGCAGAGAGGAGCACTCAAGGGCAGGGCCGGTCACCCGTGAAGACTCTGGAGGGGCAGCCCTGCCCCCAGCCCTGTCACGAGGGCAACCCCTCCCACAAGCCCCTGTCCCCATGAAGCCATAAACCAGCCAGATCAAGCTATCTGTTTCTGCTGTGCTCCAATTCCTGAGGATATTTGCACATTAGCAAATAATGAACGATTCAGGCAAAAAATGAATTCCTAATTGTCCAGGTTCAGACATCAGTTCAGGGCAAAGACCCAGGCCCTGGGTTTGGCGCTGGGTTCCCTGCCGGCCCCTCGCACAGCTGAGCTGGATGACCTAGGGCATCTCTCTTGGCCTCGACTGCTTCATCCATGAGAGAAGACAGCAGGAAATGACATGTGTCAGGAGCCCCATGTGCAGCTGGGGATGGGTGGGCGAGGGAGGGGGCGTGCTCAGCTGCCTTCTGAGGCAGACAGCTCTGGACAGGGGCTGGCTCCAGGAACTGGGGAAACCCGTGACCCACTTTTTTACATTTTCTCACTTTGAACATGGGAGGGTATTACTCGGCCAAAAAAGGCAATAAATGCATCTTTTTCACTGCCAGTCTGCGTAGGTGCACAGCAAGGGGCAGCTGTTTCTGAGGGGAGGCGAGAGAGGAATGCGCTCCCCCACTCCGAGTCTGAGTCAGCACACTCTGGATTTTTTTCTTTAAAGATTTTAAATATTTACTCGTGAGATGCACAGAGAAGCAGAGACACAGGCAGAGGGAGAAGGAGGCTCCCTGTGGGGAGCCCGATGTGGGACTTGATCCCAGGACCCTGGAATCAGGCCCCGAGCTGAAGGCAGACACTCAACCACTGAGCCACCCAGTGTCCTAGCACATTCTGGATTTTAAGGGAAGCAGGGAGTAGCTGCCCCAGAGAACACAGCAGCCCACCTCGCCATGCCCATGGGACACCGTCCTTCACCTGCACAGCCCCAGTTCGTGCTCTGGAACCCCTGTGCCTGCTACCTTGTACCAGCAGCCGGTTCCCCGCCAGGAACCCTTCCCCACCAGGACATTCTGCGGTCATGCCACATGAGCTTCCCTGGCCTGCAGTCTGTCTCCTGACTTTATTTACAGAAATGGTGAGCATTTATATAGTCAGATCTGAATACTTTCTCTCTTTTACGGTTTCTAGTTTCCTGTCTTAAGAAGGCGCGTCCCATACCAAGGCCATGTAAACGATCTCCGCAATTTTCCTCTCACACCCTGTGGCTGCTCAGGTCACTGTATGGGAAGGGGCTACATCCCCCTTGGAACCCATGAATGTCCAGCCCAAGCTGTGCTTGGTCAGCTGTGCTGACCCAGTGCTCTTAGCACACTCTGTGATCCAGACCAGCGGTGGAAAATGCAAGACTGCACTTGGGTCATTACCTCCCTCCAGGCCTCATGCTGCTCCATGCACCTGCACTCCAGCCAATGAGTGCCGATCAGCCCAGCAGCCCTCCCTGGGGACCCAGAGCCCAGGCTGGCCTCGCCCTCTCCTGTTCTCTTCTCTGCGCGACTCACTGAAACGCTGCTACGAAGTCCCTTAATGAAGGTCTAAAGGTGAATTGTTTCTAAAATGGCTGGGCCCCTGCTTGGGTTCCATTGTCAGGGAGCCAGACATGGGGTGGCTGGTAGGGGTGCAGAGGGACAGGCACCTCTAGGCAGTGTTCCAGGATTCAGGTGGCATGGGAATGAGGGCCTCTTGCGCCCGCCATATCTTTGAGGCCTTGGCTTGTGAGTCAGGGGGAGGACCTCCACTTTCACTCCAATAGTGACAGCCTGACAGGCGGGGAAAGGGGTGATGTGGGACAAGCTAATGCACTCCTGTCAGTGTCCAAAAGACTAAGCTTGCTGGGGCCCCAGCCATTCCAGAAGGATCATTTCCACGCCCCCTATTTTTGTGGCACTGAAGTCAAGTTTACTGACTGGGGCCACCCACGAAACTTATTTACTGTACAACCTACGTTCGAGCTGCTTTTATCAATCCAGGCCTTTGCAAGAAAGATGCCATCCTGTTTCCTCACCTCCGCACCTGGTGCAGGTGCTCCTGGCTGCATCTGACCAAGCGCTCAAGCTGCCCATCACGATGTAACAGAAGGGGTCAGGAGCCTTTGGAGGAGATGGCCAGATGTGGACACGGAGTTCCCAAAGGACATGAAAAGAGCCTCATGAAACAAGACCAAGGAGAAGGAATGGCCCCAGTTCTAGAAACTTCTCATGTTTCCTTTATCTGTGGCCTCCCAAATGACACCGATCACTCCAGATATACTGGCTGTATGGGTCACAACAGGCCAGATCCAGATGCAAGCAGGCGTTTTAGAGAGGGCTGCTTTGACGCTATAGATTGCGGAATGTGGGAGCCAGCCCCGTCCAAGTACAAAATCCAAAGCCACCCTGGACCATTCCCACCAAGGCTCCCTGAGAAGGGTAGCAATGACCTGAGAGAAACCCGGTGTGACCTCACATGAGTCACCAAGCTGTTGCTGGCCAGCCAGGAGGGACCAGGACTGGTGTCTGGCCCCACATCCCAGCGTCCCCGCTGTGACAGTGACAGTTCTGGGTGCTGCCAGATGCTGCCAGGCACCTTGAATACAACACCCACAGTCCAGGGAGTTCTCTGTAGCAAACCAAGGTGCAGAGACCTGCCCATGCGCCCGAGGTCCCAGGGGCCGAAGGGCTTGGCTTGCCACCCCCAGGACATTCAGTTTCCCCAGGCCACGGCAGCACAGGAACTTAGGGCAAAATAAAAAAGCAAATTTTAAAACAAATATGTACCTGACTGTTGTTTCTTGCTTCAAAGTCATTCCTTCCTGATCTTTTCTCTTCATTTAATTTTTGGTAACTCTCAAGGAGAAGGTAACAAACCAACCACTCGTATGCCGCCAGAGGGACTTCAAAACAAGAAACAGAAAAAAAAAAAAAAGTGACAATAAAGTATCTACTGTCTGCAGAGCACTTACCAGGGAAAGGTGCTGCCGAGAGCAGCTCGGGCAGATGGAGTGATCTTCAGGACGAGTGCGAGAGCCGGGCTAGCTCCCAGACAGGGACACTGAGGCACAGGGAGGGCCCAGCTCTAGGTTGGGACAGGCCCAGGGGAGGGCATCCCCTGGCTCTAAGGCCACCCCGGTTTCTACACTAGTCCAGCAACCAGAGGCCAGGGAGCCCCAGAGCCACCTTTGGGGTGAGCATTGTTTTGGGACAGCTGCAAATTCTGGCTGGTGCTCACGTGCTTAGTCTGACGGGACAGAACACATCCCCCGTGTCACTAGGGATTTGCATGGACACCAAGGACAACTTTGTGGCAGATGGCGGGTGAGCAGCAGGAGGAAGGGGTGCCCGTTCACTGGCCAGCCTGGCCATCAGCCTCTGTGGGGCTGGTGGGCAACTGAGCTGGGAGTTCCTATTGGTCCTCCTGGGGCCCCAGCCCAGGCATGTCCCTCCCAAGGAGCACTAAGGGAGGAGAAGTGCCCTAGACTGTAGACAGGCACGCACTGGATGGGGTGGAAGAAAGACCCATGGGAAAAACCTCAGGGCATCCCTGCCCTGCCCTCTCCCTGCCCCCAGTGCTGTGCCACATCTGTGGACGGCTCGCCTCCTCGTCACATCTCAGCCAGAGATGACGCAGACGCTGACACAGCACATCCTATGTACCAGGCAGGTTCCAATCTCCTCGGAACACCCAGCCAAACAGAGCTGCTACCTGCCCGATGAGGACACAGGGCAGGAGGAGGTGCCCAGGGTACAGAGGGGGAGGGTATGAGTCATCTGACCTGGTCATGTGGCCCCGATCCACACCGTCACCAGCCCCTACCCTCCAGCCCTGGCACAGGCAAGCCCTTTTGCTCCGCAGCTGTTCTGGACTCAGACCCCCAGGAGGGGCCATGGGGACCAGGCCACACTGGATTTGGGCCCAAAACCTGGGCAAGTGGTCCTCGGGATTCCTCCTGCATCACACAGCCCGGTCCCAGGAAGAAGACAGGCAACCCTCACTGGGGACCCGTTGCAAACAAGCTGGTGCCTCTGAGGCCTCCTCTGCACAGCTATCTTCAGGCCGTGCCAGAGTCCTGCCAGGTATGGTCACTCCAACAGAAGCCTCCAAAGGACATGCCCACATCCTGATCCCAAACCTACAAACATCTTTCTTGGGAAAAGATAGACAGAATCAGTTAAGGATCTCAAGAGAAGATTCCCCAGGAGTGGTGGGCCCCAAACCCAACAATAGTGTTCTATTGGGATCAGAGGGGAGATACACGCATGGGGTAGGCCATCGGGGTAGAGGAGCGATGGAGCCATGTGGGCATGAGCCCAGGAGCAGCCGGGGTCCTGGAAGCTGGAAGAGGCAGGAAGGACCCCACCCCCCCCAGCCCTGAGCCTCTGGAGGGAGCGCAGCCCTGCCCACGCCTTTTGTCCAGAGCTGCCAGAGAGAAAAATGTCTGTTGTTTCCGGGTCCTCCCGCACTCCCCACGCTGGTCACTGCTACTGCATTCCAGCTGTCCCTTCTCCTAGCCCCAGGGCTCCTACACATGTCTGCTGGGCACTCAACTCCTCGAGTGACACCTGAGCTAACAGCAGCATCACACCTCTTCTCCCCAACTCCCGGGCCTTCATTCTCACCCAGCCATCTATCCAGTGAGCCCCTCAAGACCAGCCAGACACCTGCCAACCACCTCCCTGCCCTCCCACCCTGCTTCCATCCCTCCCCCATGCTGCCCTTGTCTGGGTCCCCACTTCTTAGCCATGTCCCCTTCTGAAGCAGGGCTCTGACCGCCACGTGCCCACAAGGCAAGGCGTAGATGACTGGCCCCAGCTCACTGGCTGGCACAGGCCCGGTCTGGGTGTTGCCTGCCATCTGACCATGTTCCCATACCCTGAGCTCCTGTATGGCTGTCCATTCCCACACAACCTCCTCTCAAGGTGCAAGACCCGCCACAGAGCTGGCTGCCAGGGCAACAGTGCTCTCCCTACATCTGGTTGCCCAAGGGGGTTTTCAGATGGTGGCCCCCAGCATGTGGCAGCCAGCCCCAGCAAGAGTGAACCACATAGCCCCGGCCCTACCAGGCTCAGCATGGGGATGACCACATCCCCCCAGTGTACCACAGGGGACACTGGGGCTCGGAGAGGTTAAGTATCCAGCCCTAGGTCATGCTGACGTCAGAGCCTGAGGTCCCATGACTGCACCATGGAACCCCAGTGAACAGATACAATGTGAGCCCACTGCCCTGTATGTACACATGGCTGTCAGAAGCACACATGCTGAAACACAATTACTTAATATTTTTGCAAATTAGCCAATTTGACCAGAACAAACGGGCCTCATACTGTCAGGGGACAGCGCAAATCCTCAGATGCACAGGATGGTCCTCAGCACACATGCCTGTATGTGAATCGAAGGAAGCAGAGACAACAGGCCATGCCCGCCCCTCCCTCTCCAAATAAACAACTCATCCCCCGAAGGGAAATCTCTCCGACCTTCCTGACAGGCAACGCTCGGTACAGAGGGGTCTGACGTCTCCAGTCCTACAGAGCACGAGGCTCATAAAGATTTCACGTAATCTTCACCACAGATCCCGCCAGCACATGCCAGGGCCGACACGCGGGATGGGCTGACCATGGGTCCCAGAGATGAGGGGCCGGCCACGTGCCACATGCTCCCTCCTCTGCGTGGACAGTGACGTCAGCACTCAGTGTCACTTTCACCAAATGAATTTTAGTTCCGTTTTTTTCCTCTAGAAAATGTTTTTACTTTGTTGGATCTTGCAAAAACCAGGGCACTCACAGGAAAAACAGATGACGCGGCCTGGCACATTTCCTGCTGTAGATACGCAGGAGGGGCCCCTGGTTGCACGGTGTCTGTGAGGGAGGGACTGGACTGAGTGCTGGGCACGTCCAGAAGCTGGCAGACCACTTGTTTACTATTGGGTTTTACAACGGGTGATGGTTTTAGAGGAAATAACGCTGGTTGGGTTGATGTTATAAGAAGCATAAGCTCATTTTCTAGTGTTTTCTGTAGCAACACTTGGCTGAGGAGCTCTGTAACCATCTGAAATAGATCTTTAAGTGCGTCCTGCTTCCTACGGTTACTTTACAAAGGCAGGTGAAGACCTGTTAGGTTGGTTATCATCAGGAAAACCATGACAACATCTGGCAACCAATAAGAAAGAAAACACTTATGAGCAGGAGCTTTCTAGAGGATGGTGATGATGATGATGGTGGAGGAAGTGGCTGGGACATCAGCCCAGCCTGGATTACACTCTTGCTCCGGCCGCTGACTTGGATTGGGGCGGCCCAGTCTCCTCTCGGGAAGACGGGCGCAGTGCGTGCAGCCCTGCGGGGCCGAGTGGAGAGTGAGGTGGGTGTCCTCGGTGCCCACAGCTGCTGATGCTGTGAAGCCACAGGCTCTCGGCCTCTGATAAGCAGGCGGGTGGTGGCCCCCAGGCCCGGGGGATGCTCACTCTGAGGTCTCCTGATACAGGGCCAGGTGCCCTCCTCCCATGACAAAGGTGCTCTGCTAACAGTGCTCGGTGGAACAAAGGGCGTCTTCGTGATGACTTCTGTGATGGAGAGTAGAGTCCGCGTGGTTGTATTTACAACAGTGACCGGTGGTTCCTGAGCATGTACATGGTACCAAGCACGGCGCTGAGCGCTGCAATCAGCTCCCGCGACCCAAGAGCCTGACGGAGCAATTACAGCTCTTCCCAGGGTTCGGCCAGCAGGCCTGAGGCGGGAAGGGGTCGCCCCCTTGCTCTTCTGGCAGTGGGGCTGCGCTTCCAGGTCCCCGGGGGGCTCAGCAGAAGGGCAGCTCCCGCCTGGCCAGGACACAAGCCCCACAGTTCATCACCATCCCACAGGAGCAGTCTCCAAGGGGCGTGTAAACCAGTGTTTCCGGTAGCAGCATGAGGCACTTGCCCTTGGTGCTCATAGGTCAGATGAAGGTGAGGTTCATGACGTTTCTGCTGTGGCTTCAAGTGTTGTGTTTGGCAGGGGATGTGACAGAAAAAGGAGTGGGACCCCGTGGGAGGCATTCCCTTCCTTTAGTGACATTCCCATTTGGGGGAAGCGGGGACGCAGGCTCAGGGCAGGAGTTCCACCACCGTTCCTTCTGCAGGTCTCATCCCACACTCATTAGGAGGCTTCCAGGAGCTGCTGGGGGGACGCTGAGCTTCGGAGCACAGCAGGCTCGGCTGGACCCGGGCTCCTCGCTTGCACTGTGGATGTGCTGCTGGACCTCCCAGAGCCCGGGGGCCGGAGCAGGAGCAGAAGGAGGTGACCCCAGGATGGGACCAGAGCCTTAGCAAGCTCCCTCCAGCAGAGAAGCTCCCCCTGAGCCCTGGCACTCTGGTTCACACCCACTGCTGCCATGGTCACTGCCCTGTCCAGGACACCCTCCTATCTCATGTCCCTCTGTTCCTACAGTGGCCAGAACGGACTTTTCTCCAGAGTAACATTTTAGAGTGAATCATCACAACGAACACCCAGACCCAAGTCAGTGAGCAGCTCTCTTGCTCAGAATCGAGTGTTTCCCACAGCCCTAGTGCACTCCACCGAGCACATCCTTCCCACGGTGCCCCTGTGGCCACCACGTCCCTGTCACTGAGACCTCAGGCTGCCCTGGCCAGCCAAGCCCCAGTGCACGGGCCACCGCCACACAGAGCGCCTGTTCCTGTGACCAGGCCTGTCCCCCATGGACTGCAAAGCCGCGCAGAAGGCACCTGCGTCTCAGCCAGCTCTGTCTTCCAGCCAAGCAGTACGCAAATGCTTGGAGATTGAAGGAACGACCAGCGTAAGAGCACATGCCGTCTGTAGGTTGCATATGTTCTGTGTTGAAATATGAGTGTGCTTGCTATGCTGCTGCCTACAGCACAGCGTTCATTCCTCTCTCTGAGGAAAGAGCCTGGGGTAGGGGGAGAAGCGGGGCCTCCACCGCTCCCCACTGCGCACAGCAGCGTACAGTATCCCAGGTTAGGGTCAGGCACTCAACAATCACAGCCATGTGCGAAGAGCAGGGAGCCCAGTGCCGAAGGCAGCTGAGCCTATTCGGGGCTGAGAAGAAAGAGTGTACTGCAGGATGGGGGCCACAGAAGTGAGGCCAGCAAGGGTGGCATGTGCAAAGGCCCTGAGCTAGGGAGACTCCGGCTTCCTGTGAAGATGGCTCAGTCACAGGGGCAGCCAGTGAGCAGGAGCCCAGCCACCCAGCAAGGCAGGAACAAGACCCAGGGCCTCTCCCTCTTCACCCTTAGGGAGAGAGCACCTGACTCAGAGTCAGGCCCACAGAGGGGCTGGATGAATCCAGGAACCACAGCCTACCCCTACTGAACACATGCCCCCAGGGATCACGACATGCCCCAGGGAGGGAAACAGGGAGATGGTGTGCTCACCTGAGGAGTCCAAGCAGCTGTTGATGCTGGGGCATGAAAACCTCTGACCAAGGATCTCAGGATAGGCTTCCAGAAAGTCCACAGTCTTCAGAGGGCTCTCTAGGCGCACACCACCTGCAAGCACACCCAGGATCTGGAGTGACCACCCCACCCCACCTCGCTGAGCACCTTGGAAACTGGAGGATCATGGTGAGCAACACGTTTCCTTCCTAGGGATGCAGGGTGTGCCTTGGTGGGATGTCTCTTACGTTCAATGCGGGATGCCAACAGGCTGAGGAGGTAGCTGCTGGTCTGCTGCAGGAGGATGTTGTTGTCACCTTCATACGTGCAGTTTGGGTCATTGTCATTCCTCAGGTCACCCAGGCGGTTCACTGCAATGAAGCCACGCACTTCGTCACTTAAAGTGCTCACGAGAGGCAGGAACCCGACTGTCCTGGCTGGCCCGACCAAAACAGCACTCCCAGGCTGCCCAGGCCCCCACCACGCCTCCTCCTGGGCTGTGTCCTCCCAACCTCCCAACCAGATGCTCGTCTTTAAGGAGACATGAGTAGCCACAGTTAGTGTGACTACTGACTTTGATGCCCCAGTGCAGTGCAGATGAGCAGGAGTGCTCGAGAAATGCCCAGCATCGCCAGCTTCTCCCTCTGTCCAGCTGACACTGAGCCTCAAGTGGTCAGCTGGCAGGGCCCCAGCGTGCGGGTCACGACAGACACAGGCTGCTGCAGGGGAGCTGCCTACCTCGTGGGGGGCAGGCATCATTTTACACAAGAAATTTCAAATGTCTCAGGGCGCCGTCAGTTAAGCGTCAGACCCTTGATTTCAGCTTAGGTCAAGATCTCAGGGTTATGAGATCAAGTTCTGCCTCAGGCTCCACACTCAGCACAGAGTCTGCTTGGGATCCTCTCTCCTTCTCCCTCTGCCTCTCCCAATTGTGCATACACTTGCTCTCTCATTCTTTCTCTCTCTCTCTCAAAGTAAATAAATCAATCTTGAAAAAGAAAAAAGAAATTTTGGATATTCCAAGACATCTCTGTTTTCTTTTGCTGTCTCTCCTGTCTGTTAAGGGACCAGATTCCTTCACATATTTTATAAGGTACGCTTTCTAGACGCCGTTGTCTGGGTCTCCATCCTCACCACATGCCCTACACAGTGCTGGCCGAGGCAGGACCCTGTGTTGTGGTATACTGCCATCGTCCTCGTTTTACAGGTAAGGAAACCGAGGCACAGCGAGGTTAGCTGGCCCAGGTGCAGCTAGACAGGATGAGTGGAGGGAAGAGGAGTGGGACTCCCATGCTCACATGCTGCTGGGAACAGAGCCTGAGAGGGTGTAAGATGTTCTGCAGCAGACATGGGGCTTGTGGTCCCCTGGAACACCTGATCGTTTCCCCCCCAACTCCCTACAGACCACTCTACAGAAACAGCTGGGCATGACCACAAAGAAACAATTTGAAACAATTCACAATTGATATTAAACCTAGGCAGAGCCCCATTACACGTACCCCACTGAGCTGGGTTTTGCTAGTTTCAGCCCAGCATTTGTACCCTGACACCTGACTCAGTTGTTTATGTTGTCTGAGGGGCTACAGATTCCCTTTCATTATTCTATTTCAAGCCCAACAAAGCAAACTATTTATGGTGTCTCTAGGAGCTGTGACAACAAACAGAAACTATAGAGCACTGCCCAGAGGACAAGATGTGTAAGTGACGTGGGCGCCACCGCAGTCACCCGTTCGTCAATGGGTAACGGGGAGGCAGAGCGTGGTGGGAGCCCAGCAACCACTGCTGGCCGCCTGCGTGACAAGTAACTGGAGCAGATCCTCACTGAAAGCACGTAATGAGCCACAGACCATCACTGTAATGATTTAGGCAAGAGCCTAAAATGCTTTTGCAGAGGTTATCAGCTTGAAAACAAGGTTGTTGCCGATTCTGTTGTTCGGAATGCGTGTGGAGCCTTCTCTGGATAACTACGTTTTACCAATCACTTACTGAACACCAGCACACGGGACGTGTCCTGAACACTGAACACTCTGACAATTACCACAAATGAGAGGCCACTGGCCACGTGCCACATGCCCTACACAGTGCTGGCCGAGGCAGGACCCTGTGTTGTGGTATACTGCCATCGTCCTCGTTTTACAGGTAAGGAAACCGAGGCACAGCGAGGTTAGCTGGCCCAGGTGCAGCTAGTGAGTGGCAGAGCAGGAGTTGGTCCCCGGCTGTTGGCGGCCCACTCTCTTCACCACAAACCAGCTGCCCAAATAAGAGCCAATGCCAATAAAAACTAACTCTCTTTTTCTAAGTTTTTTTTTCACCCAAATAAGACCTGGTGCCAGTTTACTGCCAAGTTGTTCACCAAACGGTTACAATTCAAATGAACAGAGTATCTACTGTCTGCTCTGGTTTCTGGGGGGCTCCTTCACATAGTCTCCCCACTGTTCCTTATCCCCAGACGGAGGCCAAGGAACGTGAGCCAGACGCGGGGGCATCTGTCTAGGGCAGTGGGCTGGCAAACCTGCTTTGGGAAAAGCCCAGACAGTGAACATTTTAGGCTTGATGGAGATGACTCGACCCTGGTTGTCATGCAAACATGGCCACAGAAGATTCATGAACGAACGGGTGCAGCCACATTCTAATAAAACTTTATTCGCAAAAACCAGTGGTGGCTGACTTTGGCCTACAGGCAGTCGCCTACTGACCCCTTGAGTCAAAAGTAGAGCTATAGACAGAAAACCCAAGAAATGCTTCAAAACCTACCAGCCAGATAGCCATGTCCTCCACACGCCTCCCGGCATTCCTGAATTCCCTTCTGGGCAGTCCATGAGGCCAGGGGCTTGCTGGCCGACACCAAGGCATGGATCTCACGTCCGAGCTCTGCCTTAAGAGAGGAAGTCCAACAAAAACAGGTGAAAAGAGGCTCTGACACCAGAGGTCAAAGGTCAATTCACCCCTAGCGTCAAAGGCTCGTGTCCCCTCTAGTCTTATCCAGGACACCTGACAACTGCAGGAGAAAAAAAAAAAAAAACAATTTTAGCTTAAAAAGCAAGGATTCATCTCAGAGTGGAGACATTGTGCCATAAGCAGTTTCACAGCCACAAAAACGGATGGACCAGAGAGTTCTGTGCAGCAAACAAACGCCAGGGCGTAAGGACGATCGCAAACGCAGAGCATAGAAGCAGAGAGTACACGTTATACGGTTTATGCGAAGCTCATGAAACTGAAACCAAGCAGTGGGAGAAAGAAAAGCAAGAAACCAGACAGGAGGTGGAGGTAGGGCTCCCCTCCGAGGAGAGGTGAGGGTGGAGACCATGTCCCAAGAGACTGCGCAGGTGATGCGATTTCTAGTTGACGCTGCAAGGCTATCCCTGGCCAGCGGCCCCGGGCCTCACATGTCTCATGATATCCTTTTGCTTCTACTTAACATTTAACAGGTACAATAAAGAAAAAGAGACATGCACACCTGCTGAATAAGATGATCCCTGTTACTGGTGTTTTTGGTGTGAAATAAGGACCATGTCTAGGTCCCACTGTGCCTCAGTTAAGCACTGAGTTTCAGAAGGAATATAGCATGCTTACTACACTTTATTACATTATTAATAGGAGAACGATTCCAATGTCAGCTGGCAAAAGTCTCAGTGACTCACGCTGGGGAAAAACATGTTTAATCCCTGCGTTCCCGTGGACCTGTGTGCTGCTGAGCAGTGCACCCTGCTGGCGGCCTCCACACCACCCACCACCCACCCACCCCCACCCCCGGATGTTTGCGCTGAGTATTCCAAAACGTGCTAATTCAATACAGGCCTTTTAGGGTGTTGTACATAACACCGATCTGCAGTATTTCTGATTTGTTTTCAGACACATTCCTTGTGATTCATTTTACTCATGCCCAGGAGGCAACATGCAGGGCCATGGAAAGGCGGTTGTAAGCCGTTTACACAGGGATCAGCCAAGGATGAGTCTACATAGCTGCCGAGCTCAGTGCACACTCATTTCTGGCATAAATCCTTGACTGTCAATTCAAATCCAGTCAGCTGGATTCAGACCTTTAGAGGGTTGTTTACGAAAGGATCAGAACCGTGAAATCTACTGAGGAGCCGGTAATGTGCAATCTGCCAAATCATCATGTTCTCAAAAGGAGGAGGACAGCTGAGCTCACAGCCTGGAGTCGGAGTCACGTCAGCACATCCCTGAGAGCTGGGAACATGGACACATGCCCGCGCTGTCCAGATCAGTGAGGGTTCCACGAGGCCCGGGTGGGCAGACACAGCTCAGGAAGTGGCCCGGCAACCCCACAAAGCCACCACGGACGACGGGCGTTATTTTGAAAGACAGGCTGAGTCTGTGCCGATCAACATCAGTGAGAGTCAATGATGATGAACACTGCGGGAGGGCGGGGGGGGGGGGGGGGGGCGGAGGGCAATAAGGGCGTCATCTCACCTGCCTGGCACTCTGGTCTTTCCCCATGAGGCCCTGCTGAAGGTCCACCAAGTCCAGGAAGAGTGATTTAGAAAAGTGGTCTAAGGCATAGACGGCCGCCAGATAGGGGAGCAAGCGCCATTGCTACAATCAAGAAGACCCTCACATTACCACACCACACATCCTCGTGGGGAGCCCACCCCCTCCCCCGCGGGGAGCCCACCCTGCCTTGCAGAGAACATGCTCCCCCTCCCCGCAGAGAACCAGCCCCTCCGGATGCCCAACGGCAATGATGACCAGGGCAGAGTCCAGGGGCAACAGGTCAGCAACAGCAGGATCTTGCTGCCACAGCCAGGAGGCCCTCTGCCCTGATGCGCTTCCAACCCAGCCAGTCCCTCCCATCACCCCACAGTCTTGCCCACAGGTGCTGCTTCCCGTATACCATGTTATTGGAACAGTGATGATCAGCCACCTACAACTGAGGAAGCCAGCCGACTGCACTGGCACGCAGGGCTAGACACTTTATAGCTTGTGCTCTGTGTGCCTACCAAGGATCAAGCAACCACCCCTCAGCCACATGGGGAAACTGAGGCTCACAGGGAACTAGAAGTCCCCCCAAGGCAGGGACGAGGTCTCTTGCACATCCACTGCTACATGGATGGAAGGGGGGGTGTTGAGGAAAAAGCAGGAAAGGAAGTTATCACCACCACCATCAACACCACCGCCATCCATCGCTTACTGAGTGCCGGGTGCCAGATGCCCTGCCGACTGGTTTCCATGGATTGGTGTATTTAATCCTCACAACCGCCCCACAAAGAGGTATTATCATCAGCTCTAATTTATTAACGAGCTAGTCAGAACGCAGAGAGGTTAAGTGCCTTGCCCAAGGGCACACAGACAGCACGGTGGAGCTGGGGCAGGAGCCTAAGCGCTGCGTCCAGGCAGTCAGGTGCACTGACCTCACGAAGGACGTGGGATTCATGGTGGAGGGGACAATATGCGCCACAGTCACGAACCAGATATTCTGCTTCTTCTCATTTATTTGTTATTAAAACAGGCTCCCAGCCATGATAAAAAATGTTAAAAGAAACTGGGATTCTGTTATGGTTCCTTCCAGCTCTCACTCGGACACGCCTGTGCTTACACAGAGCTTGGGCCAAGACCAGGTCAGACTTGCTATTGAACTCAGAAGGAGCCCCCTGTTTGACCCGTGATGCCCCCCGCTGTGACCTGGGAACTGCAACCCTAGCCCACCAGGTGAAAGACAAGTGTGTGAGGAAGGGGTGAGGCCAGGTGTGTGAGGAAGTCCCGAAGCTTCCATGTGTGAGGAAGACCCAGGTGAGGCCAGGTGTGTGAAGAAGTCAGGAAGGCGAAGGGAATGAGGAAGTGGGAAGGCCAAGCATGTGAAGAAGGAGTGTCAGGAAGTCATAAAGTCCAGGCGTGTGAGGAAGGGCTGATAGCATACAAGCACCATGAGTATTCTCCAGGATAAAATTTATCTCCCTTTGCCAGGAACTAAGGAGCTTATTATTGGTGTTGCCACCTGGGATCCCCTTTTGCCATCCCAGGGTGCCTCTCTCCTGAGGAACAGCAGGACGAGTGTCCCTCCTGCTACTGGGTGATGTCACAATGAACAGCTTGAATGCCCAGCTGCTGTGGCTGATTATTCCCATAGGGGGTCATGTCTGAGGGACGTTGTGAACCATCAGAGCATGGCCCTGGACATGTGGAGCCTGCAGTGCCCTCAGATACAAATGGAGTGAGCCCCTCACCAGAACGTGCTTCCTCCAAGGCCCTTATTTTGGCTCCTGTACACACTCCTTTTCAGGAGGACCCACTGACAAGAAGTCTGCTGCCCAGCTGCTAAGCTCCCCTTTCAGCTGGTCCATGAGCAGCCTGAGGTCTGACCTGCCCCCGGGAAGCAAAAGGCAGCACCCAGCAGAGCATGTGCACATCCTCACAGGCGGGACTGGTGGCTGGACTTGGCCAAACCAGTACCTGCATCTGATACTCCAGCACCGGGACTTCCTCCTCATCTGATGGCCCAAACTGACACCGAGTGGCCGAGAAACGAAGTGCTATAGAGACAGCCAGCTTTAAGTTCACGGTGGACATGCCCACAATGGCGACCCGGCCCATGGACAAGGTGCCCAGGGATGCTCCGAAGCGCTGCCGGTCATCCTATGGAAGAAAAGCACATGGTGAGCATGAGCAGGGCAGCTGGGCCACCTCGGGGACACTCCTGCAATGACCACAGGGCCCGGCTGCCAGGCCCACCCCTAAGGGCGCCCCCGACCCAGACTTCCAGGCCAGGGCTACAGTGTCTGAGTTGTAGATGGCAATAGCAGGGGACATTCAGGGGATGCTCTGCTATGGAGGCAGCAGGCAGGAGGGATAGGGCCACACGAATCCACACCCTGTGTGGGAACCACAGGCTCCTGGCCTCTCAAGTAGGACACAGTCTGGCTGTGCTAGTGCCAACATTCTGTTCCCATGACCCCCATTCCTCTGGAATTCCTCCTTCCGCACAGAAGACAACCTTCCTGAGGGCTGTGACGGTCACTGGCTGTGTTCTTTTATGATAGATGGTAGCCTCACATGCATTTGTGTTAATCTCCTGTCGCCAACCTCAGGGCCTTGGGCACGATTTTCTACAGCAGTGGTGCCCTGGGAGCACCCAGCTTCCAGCCTTAACTGATCTTGCCATCCCGGCCTCCCTCACCTCCCGCTGCCTCTCCTGCCTTCATTTCTTTTAGTATTTGGACTTCTCTTCCAAAGTCCTATCCCCTGTGGTATTTGTGTGGCAACCCTGCAAACCCCAGTGAGCCGGAGAACATTTACAACACCCTGACACAAAAATGACAGTTGGATGGATCATCGCTGGGGAAATCTGAAGGCTCAGAGAGTTCTACTCTGTGGGAGTCAAGCCCGCACCCTCTTTCTGGAGGATCTCATCTGTTTTTCTGTGAAATGTTTTCATTTCTCTACAGTGTGTTTGCAGCGAGCACTCACCCGACTTCTCCCCAGGGCTTCACGGGCCGTCCATTGGGTCTTCTTCCCTTCCTTCACGTGGACATTCCTCTTCCTTACCGCTCCCTTCCCCTCCTCTCACTCTGCTGCAGCCTCTCCTATGTGCTGAGGACCCCTCTCTCGGGCCTTCCAGCCTCCAGCCTCCAGCCCGTCCCCCGTGACGCTCATCCCCTCTGCTGTATGCCTTCTGCTCCTTCATTTTCCTACTGGCTTCTGATGAATGGCTGACACTACTATTCCCATTGGTAAGAGACTCTGGCTCCATGTTGCCGACTTTTCTCCTCGTCCCTAGCATCTCTATCATGCTTGCTTCCAACTGAGCTGTTCCAACTCTGATCAGGTGGGTGTATGTTGTGGGACAGAGTCCTCTGAGGCTCATGTGCTCCTGGGGATGCAGCCACCTCAGCTGTGAGCTCAGGACCTAGGAGGTGACCAGCTGCTCCAACATGGGCCATGGCCATCGTGCGTCTAACCCTCCAAAGAATTTAGGGATGTGATGAGCCCCGGACACCAGACAACATTGTCGCCCCATTTGGATATTTCATCACACAACCGATGCCCTCAAGCTCTTTAGGGGAAACAGCAGCAATAGGGCCAGCCTCCCTAACTAACCCGGGAGAGCTGGGTGGGGGGGTGAGGTGGGCAGAGGAGTGGACATCCATGGGCAGCTGTTGGCCAGCATCTGTCATCATGCCCAGGCACCAGAGGGTGCAGCTGACCTAAGTGACACCTTCCTTGTTGGGGGTACTGGAACATGAACTAGAAGAAATTTGCTGCCAGCCAGCCCAGCAAGGGTGGTGGGACTCCTTGGAGGCCTGGGGAGTGTCCTATGCAGCACTTTCCACCTGTAAACTTCTCCATCTGGAGATACCTGTACCTTAAAGGGGGTGACGTAGGTACCCTCGAGGGTGACCTCTCCATTCCGGTTCAGAAGGTCTTGGCGAGGAATTCTAACCTTGTGGAACATGGCAAATCTGTGCAGAGACACAGCAGGACTTCTGGTTAAACTGGGCTCTGGCCCTGGGGCTTATCTACTCTCCCTGCAGAAACCTGACAGATAAAAAGCAAAGGAAAGCTAAAAGGGTGACAATCTCCCTTCCCAAAAGAGAAAACAAGAAAAGTCACTAAGGGCAGGAAATTTCAACACATTTTTCTATTTAAAAAGTAGATTCAGAGGGTGACTGGGTGGCTCAGAGGGCTAAGTGTCTGCCTTCTGCTCAGGACATGGTCTCAGGGTTCTGAGATCGAGTCCCCGTGTCGGGCTCCCTGCTCAGTGGGGAGTTTGCTTCTCCCTCTCCCTCTGCCCTCCCTTACTTGTGCTCTCTCGATCTTGCTATCTCAAATAAATAAATAAAATCTTTTTTTAAAAAAAGTAGTAAAAAAAATAAATAAAACAAAACAAAAAAAAAACCCGTGATCTGTATGCGGTGGGGCTCTGTGCGGAAGCAAATGACCATCTACTGGTAATCACGAGGCCAGGTGCCCTCATGCTGCTGGGACAAAGCTGGTTAGTCAGAAAAGGAGGGAAATTACTTTTTTAAAGATTAGAATCTCTGGTTCTTACCCTTAAGTCTTATACCAGGATCCACAATATGACATGAAAAACCAGCAAACTAAGATTTTAAAACTCTCATGTTAAGCAACAGAACCGTGTTATTGTACCCATGCTCAGAAAGCATGTGAATTCATTTCTTTTAGAAAGCTAAGAAGAATAGAGGCCCACACACGTCATTATAGATCACTTACGCATTAGCAATAGAAGGTATCCTTTAGAGCTGTCAGGTTGAGAAAACCTACTTCATAATAGTCTAAGGGACCAGGTTATACAAAGGTATGGATGTTACATACACTGAGCAAAAACCCCAAACCGCCTTAGAAATCTCAACAGATCACACAGCAACTTATCTGATTACCAAGCGCATTTTCAGTGTCATCCAGAAAGCTCTTTTGACCCATAAGAGGCCATGGTGGGGAGCACAGCGTCACCAAGCCTGAGTGGGGAGCCATCCCTCTTTGCTTACCCTAACTCCAGCCAGAACTGTGGGCACCCCCAAGATGGGGCCAGGCACCCCATCAAAGCCGGGCACCAGCTCTGCCCAAACGGGGTCCTGACCCCCACCCTGCTCCACCTGTGTTCACTCAGCCGCCACTCCCTCTGGTCCAGTTCACTGCAATAATCGTCCCCGGGCTCTGTGCAGACCACATCCCTTGCAGAGAAGCACAGGCCTTTCCAACTGCTGATCATAATGATGAGAACCTGAGCACATCCCTTCGACCCATCCGCCCTCCAGCCCCAGAATGATGTGGGAAGCTCTCAGATGGGGCCTGGCCTACTGTTCCAGCAGCCCCACCTGCCTCCCAGCCTCCAACCAGGTAGCACCTGCCAGGACCCTCCAATGGGCCAGGCTGTCCCATGATCTGAGGCATGTCTCTCAGAGTGCCACTACATCCTCCAGAGGCCTGTCACAATTCTCCTCTCACTCCGCCCTGCAGCAGGTAACTGGTGGTCCCCTGGCACCACTACCATGTGAACCCATTCTGTGGTGACTGCTCACTGTCCACAATCTCACTGAGCCACCTCCTTCTGGTTGGCAGTTTCTATGGGCCTTACTGACCCTTTGTTATAGAGCCATTGGGCCTGACACTTGAAAGATGCTTGCTAAGAGACGTGTAGTGGGTTGCAGCAGGCAAGACATCGTGCCCTGGGTACCACGGGTCTCTCCACCACCCCTGCATGCAGGCCAGCCTTGGGGGAAAGACGCAGCACACTGTCCAGGTCTCCCAGGGAAGAGCAGAGACCCAGGGCTGGGTGCAGGGCCGCTGGCAACAGCCCCGTCCCACATTCCTTGGGGAACATCTAGGGGATCTGCCGGGCAAGAAGGCACAGCCAGCCACCAGGCCCCCGCCAGCATCCAGGCGAGAGGCCAACCTCTGCAGGTCGCCCTCCCAAGTATGAAACCAGGGTCGGCTGCAGACCAGCTCCTCCACAGGTCTGGCTGGGAGCAGCTGAGGCACTGCCCAGGAGCGGCTGCAGCACCTGAACCTCCATGGGGCCGCTCTGACTGGCGGCAGTGGAGGCCCCCCAGGCCGTGAGCCCACACAGCCACTTTCAAGAATACACTGGATGCCAGTACCCCCAGAGTGTTCGAGACTATTACTCGGAAGCTGAGGAATTCTTCTCCAAGCACAACTCAGCAAACTCAAAGTGCCTTTTTTAAGGAATGGAAAATCTTCCCTCGTTCTTGCAGCATGGAGACAGAACAGGTCTCAAGGGGTTTATACCCATGAAAGGATTCACCAAGCTTAACTGAGAGCAAACCCCCACATATTCTCTTTTGAGCACATGCAAACTACAAATGCCGTCCTAGAAACAGTCAGATGGCAGCAAAGCCAGTGTGTGTGTGTGTGTGTGTGTGTGTGAGAGAGAGAGAGACATGGAGGCATAACATGGGGTCTGTGTGACAAGATGTATATGCATGACATGTATGTGTGAAACAATGTATGTGAAACACAGTGTGTATAACACACGTATGTGTGATGTGGGGTGTGTGTGACACACGGGTGTGACACGGTGTGTGACAGTGTGACACAGGGTATGTGTGTGACACACGGGTGTGTGGGGTGTGGAGTGTGTGACATGGGTGTGTGACAGGGTATATGTGATGCAGGGTGTGACACAGGATAGGGTGTATGTGGTGTGAGGTGTGTGGGGTGTGTGTGGTGTGGGGTATGTGTGGTGCAGGGGTGTGATACAGGTGTGTGTTATGAGGGTGTGTGACACACGGTATGTGTGATGCAGGGTATGACACAGATGTGTGACACAGGGTAGGGTGTATGTGGTGGGTGTGTGTGGCACGGGGTGTGTGTGTGGTGTGGGGTGTATGACACAGGTATGTGTTATAAGGGTGTGTGATGATGCAGGGTATGTGTGATGCGGGGTGTGTATGTACAGGGTATGACATGGAGTGTATATGACATCGGTATGTGTGACATGGGGTATGTATGACAATGGTGTGTGTGTGACACAGGGTGTGTGTATGACAAGGGGTTTGTGAGATGGGGGATGTGAGACAGGGTGTGTGTGACATAGGGTGTATGTGCACAGGGTGTGACATGGAACATATGAGACACAGGGTGTGTGTGTGACATGGGGTGTGTGACAGGTGTGTGTGCACAGGGAGTGACATGGAGTGTGTGTGACAGGGGGTGTGCATGTGACGCGGCTCTCAAGTGGCAGATGAGGCGTGTGTCCCTGTCACGTGTTCCCTGCCCCACAGGCGTCTAGGAGGGGACAGCACTAAGGGACTCGGAGGGCTCATGGGCTGGCATCAGCAGGGCCCCAGGACCTGAGTGAGTGGCCCCGAGTGGCAACCCCGCAGAGAACACGGGACCCATTGAGGTCAGGGCACACACTCACCCGTTGTCTATACCATTCAGTCCCACCTTCTTCCCCATGTCGCCAATCATCACCCCTGGCATAGGAAGAAGGGTCTTGGGGTTCCGAATCTGTACAAAACATGGAAGACAACGAGTGGCAGCCATTAGGACCTCACAGAAATGAAAAAGAACACAATAAAAAACCCCCGTGACTGAGCCCCAGGCTCCCTTCCTGTATCTGTGAGGGGAAAGAGGGTAAACTGTGTCCCTCGAAAACGGGACCTTAAAGAGCCAGGGTTTTTGCAACTATAATTAAGCCAAGGATCTGCAGACAAGGTCCTCCCAGATCACCACAGTGGGCTCCAAATACAATGACAAGTGTCCTCTAAGAGACAGGATGTAGCCCCAGCCCAGGGACCCGGCAGCCACCAGGGCTGGACAAGTGGACTGTCCCCTGGAGCCTGGGGGCGGGGAGCTGGCCACACTGATGTCAGAGATCCAACCTCCCACTCTGTGGTGCCGTCTCACTGTGGCAGTGCCCGGTGACCAGCATGGGAGCCGAGGAGTCCTGCAGCCTCGAGGCCAGCAGGAAGGTCACCTTCAGGTTGTCGCTGGACCAGGGCCATGACCACACACCCGTGCACATGCATGCTGGAGGAGACATGGCCTGACATTAGCCCCACAGATCTCTGCTCCCAAAGTGGGGAAGGAGCACTTACTCAGGCACTAGACGTAGCTAGCAAATGGTTCCTCACCATGGGAGCTCCACGCCAGGGATACAGGGCTGCACCCGAGAACACCAGTAGAGTCGTGACTCCCAACCGGGTGTGAGCCTGCACCGTCCCCTCCCGCTGGGGACAGGTGTCATGTCTGAGAGCATCCGGCTGTTCTGGCTGGAGGGCACCCTGGGCATGAGTGGGTGGAGCGCATCCCACTACATGGGGCTTGGCCCCATCACAAGAGGCTGACCCAGCCCAAACGTCCACTGCCCTGGCAAGAAACTCTGCTTTAAGGAAATATACTGAGTTCATGCTATTCGGAGTTTAGCTAACTGTGGAATCGCTTGCTTTTGTTGATTTTGGTGGAACAACCATCTGATTGGATTGAATGCCATGATAACAGTATTTCAGATAAAACAAAGGCTGAAGTCCACATGTAAATGCTCTTTCCCCTTCCTTGTCTATTTCGGAAAGGCCTGGTGAAGATTCAGATGCTAACTATTCATAATGGTTTGAAATTGAAAAAAGTTGGAAAGAAAGTACACACGGAGAGAAGACGCACTAAAAGAAAACTAGTTGGGGACGCCGGGGTGGCTCAGCCGTTAAGCGTCTACCTTTGGCTCAGGTTGTGATCCCAGGGTCTGGGATCAAGTCCCACATCAGGCGCCCTGCATGGAGCCTGCTTCTCCTTCTGCCCATGTCTCTGCCTCTCTCTGTGTGTCTCTCGTGAATAAAAAAATAAAATCTTTAAAAAATATAAAAGAAAAGAAAAGAAAAAGAAAAGAAGTTGGTGCTTTTTGAGGAGCTGCACAGAAAAACAGCGCGGGGGCAAGGCCCAGTTCACATGGGAATCAATGGCCACACAGTCACCACAAATTCCACACTAACCTCCCCATCAAGGAAAGGGAGCAGACTAATGCCCAGAATGGAATTAGTTAAGGTCATATGATCTCAAATTTGACCGTGTACATTTACAGTTTGTGAGGCCTGCCGACTGGACATGAGAAAACAAACTTGAGAAAAATCACACCCCTCCACCAGATGGCTACACCCTGTTGCATGCATCATAACTCTGAGTAGCTTAGTGATTCCCTGTTTCAGGCCCTCTTCCTTGATGGTGACAGGGAAGCACGGCACCCACAAGACCTCGCTAGGTGCACACGAGGCACACAGAAATGCTCCGCTGGATGGAGGGGTGACATGGTCCCGCCGGAGAGTCAGCAACAGCACAGCTCTCTGAAGTGAGGGCCGGGAAGCCTGAATGAAGCTGAATCCTAGCCCAATCCCCACAAGAGGCCCATCCAGGTACAAGTCTGTACTCAGAGCAGCATCACATGGAAGCCTGACATAATGACAAGTGATTTCTGGTCTGCATGCGGGGACTCGAATGTGAATCGAAAATAAGCACATGAGCAATGAGGAGAAAGGGACCCACTGGTCATCACTGAAATTAAAACCCTTTGTGTCTCAAAGGACACAAATGAGAAAATGCAAAGAAGACCTCTGGGACGAGAGAAAAATCATCTCTCGGACGAGGGGTGAGTCTCCAGGATGCACAAAGAGCTCTCAGAACTCAACAACCAGAAGACGAGCCACCCAATGCAGAGAGGCACTGGACCAGCCACATGACGGGAGAACTGTGACTGTGACCGTGCCCTGCAATGGAAGAAGCCAAGCAAGAACCGGGGCCACAGGCCAGGGCTTGATCTATAACTGCCGGCTTCCCTCGCATGTGTCCTGCTGCCAGCCCAGGACCAACCTCTCAGAGCCAGCCCGCTCCCCTGAACAGGCTCAGTGACTGCCCCAGCCTCCCCAGGGACTGTGGCCAGCTCTGAGCAAACAACTTTGCCTTTCCCTTAGAGGGGGGGAGCGGGACTATTTCCACAGGGCAAGGGACTTGAACAGGTGTTTCTCCAAAGAAAATACATACATGGCCAACTGGCACACGAAGAGCTCAACACCATTTGGGTTCTACGAAAATGCAAATCAAGACAGAACAAATACTAACACTGCCCATGTGGGTGCTTGTTTAAAGAAAAAAAAAAAAGGAAAATATATATTGGTGAGGGTCCAGAAGAACCCAGAGAATACAGAGTGGCGGGAACTGTGGGAAGTGGTACGGTGGTTCCTCAAAAAGTTAAACACAGCATGACCAGAGGACTCCACAAGTCCAGGCCCGGGCCGATGCCCCAAAGACCGAAACAGTGTTTTAGCAGACACCTGCTCGTGAGTGTTCAGAGCACTGTTCACCACAGCCCAGAGATGAAAACAACCCGAACATCCACCGACAGGCAAGTGGATATGCACATCGGGGTCCATCCATGCAATGGATTGATTATTCAGCCTCGGAAAGCAAGGAAGTTCTGGCAGCTGCTCTAGTACGAGTGGACCTCAAACCCACACTACAGAAAGAAGCCAGATGGGAGAGGTCATGCTGTTGGATCCCTTCCACATGAAATGTCAACAGGCAAACCTGTAGCCAGGGGCTGGGGAGGGGGAACAGGGAGCCAATGGGGGCATGGGGTGTTCTCCTCAACAGGAAAATGTTCTGGAACTCAGGACAGCCCTGGGGACACACCAGATGCCACTGAATTGTTCACTTCAAAGTGGTTAATTGTATGTTATATGGATATCACCTCAATCAGGGAAAAAAAACAAAAAAAAAAAAGACGTGGCTGACTTCCTTCTCTCCTGAGAGCCTCTCACCAGAAAGGTCTTAACAAAAATGCCAGAATAGGGTCTGGGTATGGGGAAGTGGGGCTCCCATTCAGTATCCAGTCGCCAAGACAGAAAGGCCTTAGACAAACTTCCGGAAGCTCGGCTTCAGGGACACCGCAGCCGCCCTGGGCAGGCGGGACATGGGCCCCGCAGGAAGGCAGGAAGCCCTGGCCCAGCCATTGGTACCAGGTGTCCTCTTGGTGGTAGCTTCCTGCTCATGACCGGGGAACAGGCTACCTCAAGGCCCCCAAGATGGACTTCATGTCTTAGACCTGCCAGCTCAGAACCATAGGAGGGTGTGGCTGGGAAGCCCAGGATTGTGACAAGTGTCTGAAAACTTGGCGCCATGGTCACCAGAGGGATGGAAAGACTATCCCTCGAGTGATGGTGGGTCTAGACCAGGGTTGATTGACCCCAGCAGCCCTGACTCCTGGGGCTGGATGATGCCCTCTTGGGGGCAGGCGGGTGGGGTGTCCTGCACTCAGAGGATGCTGCCCAGCCGAGAGCCACCTCACCTGTACCACAAAGGGGTGCAGGCCGTGGCACTGGCCCTCCGGTGTGTACAGCTGAGCGAACACCACAGCGTGGGTAGCAGTCTTGCCCATATTGCCCACCCAGAATTTGGCAGCTTCAAAATCAGGGGAGTGTATGATGAATTCCTGCACAAGAGAGAAAAAAATTAAAGTTATAATCAAAGTTATAATTAACAACTGAAACACACGCATAATTCCTTTCCCTTTTGGATCTATCCAACATTTTCTGTTGAAAATTCCTGTGGAAGACTAAGTGGATGAACGGCTGACTCCTGTCTGTTGCAGGGAGCCCTGGTTTTAAACACAGCATACCCTTGTGTCCCATGACTTAACAAAGACACATCCATGGAAAACTAGGACTCATGTCAGACAATAAAATATACACCCTGGGGTGCCTGGGTGGCTCAGTCGACGCAGCATCTGCCTTCAGCTCAGATCGTGATCTCGGGGTCCTGGGATCAAGCCCTGCTCAGTGGAGAGCCTGCTTCTCTCCCTCTCCCTCTGCCCCTGCTCATGCTTGCATGTGCTTGCTCTCTTTCTCTGAAATAAATAAAATCTAAAAAAAAAAAAAAAATCACCAACTATTATAGCAGCTGGCCAGTGCCCAGGTACTGCTTACTGTGATGCCTCACCTCCTCGGGGTGCCATCCCTGGCCACAGCCCTTGAGTGGAGCCCCTCCTCTGTGCTCCTACTGTTTCTCTTTCCATGGCCTCCCCCCAACTACAACCTCCATAAGGGCCACATGACCAGGAGCACAATGCAGACACTTGACACGTTGAGGTGAATGAACATGGGTTAAGGGATGGGCCGGGAGGCTGGTTCATTGAGGCAGGAGATGAGCAGAAGAGCAATGAGGGGGTGGGCCAGGGGCCTTGGAGGGCCTAGGGATAAGGTGGGGTGGTGGTGGGGCGCTTGGTAACCAGACAGAGCCACCGTCTGACCATGAGTCACCTGCTGCGTACATTGCAGGCCAGTGCGGGCAAATGCTGTGCAGGTTTCCTTCTCCCTGAAGGAGGTAATGTCCTCACACAGCCTGGGGGTGTGTACAGGGTTACCAGCTCCAGGTGCCCGGGTGACTACCTAACAGATGCTGAAACCCCACAAAAGAAAAGTAGGGGCAGGGGTAGGCCTACCGGTCCTGCCTCCTGCTCACCACCCTGTGGCACCGATGCCTACCGCAGCCCTCAACCAGCTGCCGCACACGGCAGCGACTCCTCCACCAGACACCTGTTCTCGGCAGGAGTCGCTGAGCAGCAGGCTGCCTCACAGCCATGGCACTGCCACTCTCTGTGCCCATGTCTGCCCACAGCCTTCACGCGGTCTCAGCCTGTCACACCTGCAGATGTCCTCCCTGCGTGTGGCACACTGAGCCCACTCCCTTGACGTCTCCACAGTCCCCAGTGCACCTGACTTCTCCTTGCTAGTGTCCGTTCATGTCTTCCCCAAGCACATGTGAGTCCCTAGAGCAGAGATCTCTCTGTTGCACTCACTGCTAGGTGCCCGGTCTCCAACAGCAGGGCCAGGCACATACGAGGTGCTCAACAATAGCTGTCGTCTACACGGATGCCTAACCTGTGGCCCACAAAGGGCTCTGGGCTGCCAATCCCTCCAGCTCTGACGTTACGCTCTGATCTTCACTGAGGTGCAGATGCCAACAAGCAGCGGATCAGAACCAGGCTGCTCCATGGATGCCACACTTCACCCTGCCTCCCCACTTAGCACTGGGAGCCCACAGTGCCAGCGTGCAGAGCACAAAGACAAGGCCAGGCCAGGCCAGAAAAACCAGGGTTCAGATAAAGGCATCTGGTTGCTGGAAAGCCAAATAAAACCCCAAGAGGGCCATGGGCGATCTCTCCACTCTATTCTGGTGTGGAGAGCTATTGGCACTGTGCCATGACCACTGCTCCCTTGGCCCTGCCCTGCCCTGCTGGGGGCTCCCCTTAAGTCTATGGCTCTGTGCACCTGCAGGCAGCACCGACGTACGCGGTGCACACTCAGCCCACATTGCTGAAGAATGAATGAGTTATGAGTGAATACACAGCACAGGGCTTATACTTTCTGTTACAGACTCTTCCAAACACGCTACCAACAAGAGGAAGGCAGAGGGTTCCTAAGACACCAGACCAGGTGTAGAAAGAGCAGTGGAGGGTGTGGTCTTCAGAGAAGTGGAGTGGTCCGGCACAGGCACAGAGGGCATGGAGAGAGGAGGCTGCCCTGACCTGTGTACCTCATCCTCTCCCAGCCCTGCCTTCCCCTGCAGCATTGACCACCCAATAAATCATGACTCCACTAGCTGACATCTGTGTACCCCTACTGGAGCCTAGAATGTCTGCTCCCCAAGAGCAAGGACACAGACCTGAGCGCCCATGGCTAAGACCATCACCCTCATGGGGCAGCACTCCACAGATGTGCTGGCGCAATGCACAAGGCACAAGGCAGCAGCCATCAGTGCACACCAGTGTGTGCCATCGGGTGCAGCAAGGCGGTGCACTCTGAGGGACCAGATGTCAGGGCAAGAGAAGACAGAGCAGGCCCCTGGCTGGCAGAGCCTGGTCTCAGATGGGGACCAGGCAGCTAGAAGGGACCAGGGTCAAGGGTCAATCTTCGACAGAGCGAGAGTGCATGTGTGTGTGCACAGGCAGGGGGAGGGGCCTAGGGAGAGGGGGAAGCAGACTCCCCAACACGGGGCTCAATCCCAGGACCCTGAGATCATGACCCGAGCCAAAAGCAGATGCTTAACTCACTGAGCCACCCAGGTGCCCCGCACTGAGCAGCTTGAACCGTTTACAAACCCAACACCAACAGGCTGCCTGGTGAACCAAGAAATAAACCCTTTATGTCCCAAGCTGCCACTTTGCAGGGTGATGATCTCAGTGTGCATGTGAAAAGCACACGTGCACAAGGACGGGTTTCTGAGCATTGGGACAGCACCTTACACATCCTTGAAGCCCAGAGGCCAATGGGAACATAACAATTACCTGGGTAATGGGGTCATAGTGGGCCGTTGTTCGGATGGCCTTGGCATTACTCCCATGGCTGAGTTCGGTCACGGCAAAACATCCAAAAATCTAATATGGAAGCACAAAATGGGGTAAGGCAAGAAAGCTCTTTCTGCGCACCCCTGGAGGGGCCCCACCACCATCCTTCTGGAAGGACTAAACTATAGGCCAAAGCATCAACTCCCCCCACACACAACCAGCTGGGGTCTTACGGGGTCATGGGGCCATGCTGGACACCACGGCCCTGGCCTCTGGGAACAGTGAAAACTGAAGGCTTCGCTTTGAGAGCCACAAGCTAAACCCACCAAGTGCTGGGGATTCGGGACAGCATGCTGGGGAATACACAGCCCCCAGGAGCCCCCTTCTGCTCCCCGAGGTGCACGGGGAGAGAGTGCAGGCACACAGGTCACTGTAGCTCTCGTCTCACCTCCATGTTGAAGATCTTTGGAAGGTACTTTAAATGTCTTTCAGAACCCAAGTTGTATATTGCTAATCCAAAAGTCTGAAAATACAAAATCAGCATGCAAACAGGTGAAGTTAAAAGAGTCCTGCTCTTCTGCACTCTGGGAGTGGGAGTGGCAAGTACTGTAACGTCCACAGGGGGCTGAGACCCGGGTCCCTGGGCTCAAGCAGCTCGTGTAAGTCAAGGGCAAGCACCTCCCGCTAAAGATGCCCCAGGGAAGTCCCGACCAGCCAGATGGGCAGAGACAGGAGCAGAGGGGGAGCAGAGGGAACCAGGGTGCAGGACAGGGGGCAAGCTCTGCTTTCCATCAGAGCCCCATGGTGGGCCACAGGTGTGCCAAGGCCACAGACACGTCCTCACCTCTGCCCGTGTACCAGCAATGGGAGCCCTGGCATCTCCTCTGACCTGCTTTCCCTTCCCTGCTGGTTTTTGCTTTTTTTGTCAGGTTTTTTTGGGGCATTGGGGGGATGGGGGTTGGTATAAAGAAGTCCTAAGCTCCTCTTCTTATAGGGCTTTAACTTGCACTGTATTCTCATCAAGGCCTCATGTGCACAAACTTGCATGTACAGCTGAGAAAGGCAGGACCTCTCCCTAAAGCATCATGGGATCTGCCCACACATTCTAATCTCCATTCTGGCTTCCCACACAATTTTTTAGAAATCTCTTAAGATATGTGCTGCCAAAGTGAGCGCTAGAAATCTCTTAAAAGAAACATTTCCCCAAATGCTCGCGTCCCCACGAACCTCCACAAGCCAGCAAACACTGGCGCGCCAGCAACCACCACACCCCGTGGGCACCGTCTACATCTCATGAGGACCTGCTCTCTCAGTGCTCTTCCTCCTGCTTGGGCCTGG
This sequence comes from Canis lupus familiaris, assembly GCF_011100685.1. Lineage (NCBI taxonomy): Eukaryota > Metazoa > Chordata > Mammalia > Carnivora > Canidae > Canis > Canis lupus. Next base: position 60,722,278 of record NC_049224.1, read on the forward strand.
GGCGGCTTTGCATGAGGCAGAAAAGGCATGCTCCCCACCCCCCACCCCTCCTCGCCACCCACTTACCACCATATTCAGCAAGAGCCTGATAGCCAGGGACCAGTCATACATGCCCAGGCAGTTGGTGAACACCTGAAACCACAGAGGGTTCGCTACCATGTCCTCCAAGGGGAGGAGGTTGTACTCCATGATTCGCTTGCAGCGGAGGAAGCTCAGCTCCCGGTACCTATCCAAGGAGATATCTTCCTCGTGGGAACGAGCGAAGAGCGGGTCATTCTCCAAAGTCGAGAAGATGGTTTTCTGGAAATGCAGGAGACAGGGAGTGGGCCACTCAGAGGCCAGTGACAGATGCTCACTAGGCTCTTACTATGGTTTTCTCAAGGCTGCTGGCTGTGTGGGACACGGTCTGACCCAGAACCCAGGGGCAGATGAAAGTCCTCCTATGCTCCTTCTTGGAGCTGCAATGAGGCTCGCTTGGCGGGCTCATGGGACACAGGCCATGCCGGGGACTAGCTGGGGTCTTCAGAGGCCAGATGGCCCACCTGTGCCCGTGAGCTGGATGCCCAGCACACCCTCGGGGGTCAGCCTGGCCCACTGCCCACACGTCTCACCTTCAGGCGGAGCACGTCTTCGCCTTCCAAGAACAGCACCAGCTCCTTCCAGCAGAAGGAGGCTCGGGCGCGGTAGGCCTGTAGGGGCCCCCTGGGGAGATCCAGCAGCAAGGCATCTGCACCGCCTTCCAATGGGGACGCCATCACTGGGTGTCAGCCTGCAGGACACAGATGACCTGAGCCAGTGAGCGAGTGCACCGTGTGACAAGTAGGAGAAAAGCAGACTCCCAAAGTGCCGGCCAAAGAGAATTGTCATACAAGACCTCACGTCTACCTTCCCTAAAGACAAGGTAAGGAGACATCTGAGAGCAGAGGCTCCATGCTTCCATCCGGCCCAACAACACCTCACCCTCTCTGGACCACCAGACCACTCCCCAAGGCCCAGCCAAACCTTATGGCCCAGGAAGCCTCCCTCTGGAGTCCAGTCAATGCTGGCTGGTCCACTCTGACAACACAGGACAGGACCAAAAGTCCCCTTCCAGCCTGCCTGGGCATCAGACAGGAGCCTCTGAACACGGACTTTTGTCCTGAACTCTCTTGACAAACAGACATCTGGCTTCCCACCAATAAGCCAGGCCTCCTGAGGCCCAGCCTTCTTGACCAAAGAATGATTCTGGAAATTTCTGAAAGGAATGGTTCCTGTCCACACTGCCCTGGCTCTCAAGGCACAGGATAGGAGGGGCCTGTGAACCTAGACTTAGGGGAGTGGCAAGAAGGAGAGTAGGGTCCCAGGCGTGGACCTCCAGCTGAGTCTTCAAGGCCTCTGGGCACCGGAGTACGGTTGCTCAATACTGCTAATAAGTAATAGGGACTTGATCTCTTGACAAAAAAACTTCTATGCTTCTGGGGGGGGGGAGGTGCAGAGGCACCTGTGTGAGCACCCACATGGTTATGGCAGGGACTGTGCCCTCTGACCCCATCTCTTCTAGAACCAAAGGCATCCTGAGAAAGTGAGGCTACAGACCAACATCCCATATGAACACAGGTGCACAAGTCCTCAATGAGTTCTGCAGACCAAATCCAGTCACCCCCCATGACAAGGGACGTGGGCCCCAGGAAACTATGGGCAGCTCAACATGTAAAAGTCAGTTAGGGGCACCTACATGGTGCCGTCAGTTGAGCGACTCTTGATTTCAGCTCAGGTCATGATCTCAGGGTCGTGGGACTAAGCCCCACGTTGGGCTCCAGGCTGGGCACAGATTCTGCTTGGGATTCTCTCCCTCTACTCCTCCCTACCTTTCTCTCTCTCTCTCCCCCTCTCTCTCTCCCCATCCCAGAAAAATAGAAAGAAAGAAAGAAAGAAAGAAAGAAAGAAAGAAAGAAAGATCAATGTAATATGCCATGCCAACAGAATGAAAGACAAAAATACATGATCGTGTCAATGGATGCAGAAAAAGCACCCAAAACAAAATCCCATGCCCTTTCATGAAAGAAATTCTGAACAAACTGGGAGCAGGAGGGAACACCCTGCACCTGATAAAGGGTGTTCCCCTATGAGATGTCCACAGCTATCTTCGTCCATTAATATGGAAGACTCAATGCCTTCCCCTGAACATCAGGAATAAGACAAGTGTGTCTACTCGGCCTCTTCTCATCAACATGCTCCTGGATGCTCCAGCCAATGCAGTTATGTGAGAATATGAAATCAATGCATCCTGATTAGAAACCTATCCCTTATCTGCTGGTGATGTGATTAAGTATATAGAAAATCCTAAGGAATTCACTAAAAATATAAGTTCACTAAATTTACTAAAAGAATAAGTTAGTTTGGCCAGTTCTTTGGGTACAAAATCAATATGCAAAACTCTACTGAATTTCGTTTTTTTAAAAAAAGGATTTTAGGAGTCAACAATAAAGGACCGAGGGTGCCAAGCGGGAGTGGCCTCGGCGATTGAAGTGAGTGAATTCAGATATATAATTCAACCTTGTTAGAGGGCTATTTAAAAAATAAAAAGTTGATTCGGTGCATGAGAGCAAGTTACTGCTGCATACCGTTCAGAGACTTACAGGTGCTTGCCTGCATTGCAATAAAGGACTCATATATTGAGCAAGACTTATATTTATCTCTTCGTTTTGGAGAGCCTAATAAACTGTTATTACAGTTTCTCTACTGACTTTCAAAAGTTTTGAAGTTTGAAAGAGACATCTTTACAATTAATACAGCATGAGCACGGCCAGAACAGAGAACCCTGTTATAATGGGTCTTTCCAGTCAAAATGGTCAGCTGAGGGGCCCTGTGAAGCCCAGTGGTGGCCCCGGAGGACGGGGGCACACAGACACAGCAACAGATGAACCAGCTGAAAAATACCAACACAATCAATAATGGCACTCAGCAGCAAGCACAGAGTATGACCACCACTATTAAACCTGGTGATGACTGGAAAAAGACTTTAAAACTCCCTCCAAAGGATCTAAGAATCAAAACTTCGGATGTGACCTCCACAAAAGGAAATGAGTTTGAAGATTACTGTTTGAAATGGGAGTTACTGATGGGAATTTTTGAAATGGGCTGGGAAAAGCCATCTCCTATTCAGGAGGAGAGCATTCCCATTGCTTTATCTGGTAGGGATATCTTAGCTAGAGCAAAAAATGGAACAGGCAAGAGCGGTGCCTACTTCATTCCCTTACTTGAACGGCTAGACCTGAAGAAGGACAATATACAAGCAATGGTGATTGTTCCCACTAGAGAAGTTGCTCTACAGGTCAGTCAAATTTGCATCCAGGTCAGCAAGCACATGGGAGGGGCCAAAGTGATGGCAACCACAGGAGGAACCAATTTACGGGATGACATAATGAGGCTTGATGACACAGTGCACGTGGTGATAGCTACCCCTGGAAGAATCCTGGATGTTATCAAGAAAGGAGCAGCAAAAGTTGATCATGTCCAGATGATAGTATTGGATGAGGCAGATAAGTTGCTGTCACAGGATTTTGTGCAGATAATGGAGGATATTATTCTCACGCTACCTAAAAACAGACAGATTTTATTATATTCTGCTACTTTCCCTCTTAGTGTACAGAAGTTCATGAATTCCCATTTGCGGAAACCCTGTGAGATTAACCTGATGGAGGAACTAACTTTGAAGGGAGTAACCCAGTACTACGCCTATGTAACTGAGCGCCAAAAAGTACTCTGCCTCAACACACTTTTTTCCAGGCTTCAGATAAACCAGTCGATCATTTTCTGTAACTCCTCTCAGCGAGTTGAATTGCTAGCCAAGATTTCTCTACTGGGTTATTCTTGCTTCTATATCCATGCTAAAATGAGGCAGGAACATCGAAATAGTGTATTTCATGATTTCCGAAATGGCTTATGCCGCAATCTTGTTTGCACTGATTTGTTTCCCCGAGGTATTGATATACAAGCTGTGAATGTGGTAATAAACTTTGACTTCCCAAAGCTGTTAGAGACCTATCTCCATCGTATTGGAAGATCAGGTCGCTTTGGTCATCTTGGCTTAGCCATCAACTTGATCACATATGATGATCGCTTCAACCTGAAAAATATTGAGGAGCAGCTGGGAACAGAAATTAAACCGATCCCAAGCAACATCGACAAGAGCCTGTATGAGGCAGAATACCACAGCGAGCCCGTGGAGGACGAGAAGCCCTAACAAGCATGCTTTCACAAACTACAGAGGGCTCGTTTGGATCTGTGACACATCGTTTGGGGGGGATGCTCTTCTCTTTGTGGCTTTTTCATCTTCTTTTATTTTGGAACTATGAAGACTTAAAAGAGCTCAGACATTTTTTTCTTTTTTTTAACTGGTGAAGAGAAAAAGCTGAAAAGAAGGAATTTACCTTTTTTGTTCCACTTGTTTGCACTGTGTGCTGACTGAACATTAGTTGCACTAACTGCTGGTTTTAAAAAAATGTTTTCTGGGGAAGGGGGACAAGGAAGGAGGAGAAAGAAGAGAAGGGGAGAAACCCTAAAAAGAGAAGAATCTTGATGAACACACGAGCTTGTCTACAATTTCAAAATTCTCCAACAGCTGACTCTTGAGTGCATTTCAACTTCTCCCTAATTACTCATCCGTTTTTTAAGACTGAAGAGCTTATTACTTATTTGTGCGAAGTGCCTTATGCTATGAGACCATTCAGAATATCATCTTTTAGACGCAGCCCAAGAAATCAACAATAGTAGTTCTTTCCTTTTTTAATTTTTTTTCCTTCCTATCTTTTTTAAAATTTTTGTCTTTTCATTTTGATTTCAAGTTGGAGTCTCTCTCTTCCCTTTATACCCGATACTCAAGCCCAGGGCTGGAAGATGACACGTATTAGTAATGTTAAACACCATTCTCTTTTTCTTTATGTGGAGGAGTTGATATGCAACTGCAGTTCATCCGCACTGTAAATACATGTATTTAAAAAAACAAAACAAAACAAAACAAAACACAATCCCAAGTAAAAATTTCTTCCGGGCTGAGTAGATTACAACATCATCGCTCCCAAAGGAAAGAGCAGTCTATCATTGCAGGAGCCATATGACAAGCCTTTGTGCTCTATAGCAGAACACTAAAGACTGGTTTACATACGCTTCCATTAGCAGTTATGGCACTTGATGTGTAGACATGTCAGGGCCTTGACCCTCTTTCCTCTGTGGCAAAGCGTGTCCCATAGAAAATTGGGTGTGTATACTTGTATAAACTTTGTAAATAAGTTTTTTTCTGGGTTATATATATATATATATCTTTTTTTTGGATGAAGGTTGCTGGGATTAAGGGGATTAGAATGATTATGGGAGCAGCTAAAGATGAGAGGGGCTCAGTTTTCCGCAACACTAAATTCTAAAAAGTACTTTGGCCTCTTTAGTAGAGAGAGCAGACCTCTGTGGTGACCCTGTGTTGGAAGAGGGACCTGGAAGTCTGGGATTTATTGTTTGCTGCCACACTGTATCATCTAATACCTTTGGAGAACACCTGCCAGAGAGAGCAAAGAAACTTCAGAAACCTATAACTCAAGATGTTATTTTTGAGAAGCTCTCTCTGATTTTGCTTCTCCCTCCCCTTTTAAAGAAAGTTTGAGGAACTTTTCAAGCTCAGCAAAAGGGGACAAAGATTAATCTCCCTTGCAGTGTGGAAATTCAGTTGTGTGGCAGTGTCTGAGCAGTATATGTACGAAGCATGGATTTTGCATTTCAGAACATTAGCCAGTACCAGCTTTGGTAATGTTAGCAGTTCTGGAGCTTACTTTCTGTGGATCACTTCCTGTACTGTGTAAGTGTGTTGCCCTCTGCCCACCTTGATACATAAACTTGCAGGAATGGGCAACTCCTGAGAGCTGTTAACTTTCATGCTAAAGAAAGCTGCTTGCCATCCTCTTGCTTTGTGACAAGAATTATCTGTCATTTTGCATTGTAAATTGCTGGCAAATGCTTTACAGTCAATAGTGTTGCTTTAAATTGTGCCCCTCCCAACATGCTTGATGTTTGGCCTGATCTCCAGGCAAAAGGAGTGAGATGAATCAAAACCAGTGAACTTTTTTTTTTTTTAATGTTTTTAATTCCCTTTTAACCCAGTGTACTAGGTCAATCAGGAGGCATCTAGGGTTTAAAAAAAAAAAAAGCAAAAAATAAAATGAAAAAAATTTGTTTCCTATATTCCATTTTTTCGAAACCCTAAAATATTACAAGAGAAGTCCTGCATATGCTTTCGTGCTTAATTCGTGGCTAAAAAAATCAATTATTCAAAGTTGCTTTTTTTTTTTGACTCTTGCATAGTTCTAAGCAAAACTATTTTGTGACTCACCCAAAACTCCTTAGGATCAAAATCCTACAGATGCCTCCTGATCAGACATAGCCCTAACTCCTTAAAAAATCTGTAGCAAGAGCTGCACAGTACAAACCCAAAAAGAATAAGCTCATTTATTTAGTATCCAAGCTATGTTCTATCCAGCCAATGTTGGTTACTAAATACAAGCCCTAATTAAGAAAATAACTCTTTTCCAGGGAGGGGTGGGGGGGAGGGAATTTAGAAGGCATCAACTTTTGACCAAAAATATCTTGCCCTTGTACTGATGCAGCTCTCTCTTTCTTCCCCACCTCTGGCGAGATAAGAGGGATCATTCATTATAGAAGAAAAGCAAGAAAGGCTTGTAAATGCAATTTGATATCTCGCTAGAGAGTGTAGGTGACAAAAACAGCGCAGTCTCGTTTGCTATCCTCAGACTGTGCCCGGTGCCACATGCCTGTGGGTCCCTCTTAAAGCACAGACTTCATTGAAAGTATTACTGAAGTATAGCCTCTGGTGAGGAGTGGCACTTAAACTATCTGGGACACCACTACTGGACACAGTTCTGTAGAGGCAGCTGTCCAGTTTTGGTGCTGGACTCTTGAATAGGAATTATTAAATGGAAAGATGCTCTAAGGACTAGGTCAAGGCCTAGTCTTTTTTTTTTTTTCTTTTTTTTAAGTCCCCCCTCACTATAAGAAGCATTGTTATTAGAAATTGTTTTTGTCTTCTTTCCACTATTGGGTGTCTGTTTTCAGTAATGGTAATATTTTTTCCGGTGATTCATTTGGATGAAACTGTTCCCTATTTTTAATATTTAAATTATGTCCAACTCACAGGTTTTGCCTGTGGTTGTAGTTGTGTAATGGGTTATGGACTGTTACACACCTTGCTGCCTCTGGGCCTGTGTTTTGTTTTTCTCTTCCCATACATTCCAACGGAGAAACTTCTTGTCTTTCCCTTGGGAACAGAATAATCTAAGGGAGAAGCAAATCTAAATATATTTCTCAATTATTTTCACGTTGGCCCCACCATCATAATATGGGTGGGCCCCAATGGCTAGGGGGCGGGGGGAGGAATTGGTTATCAGTATTTGTTTTCAGAATGAGATGGAAGCATCTTTCCTTTGCTGTGTGCTTTGTGTTTGATACCATCATGCTTGAGTTAGAACCAGACAACTCAACACAAAGCCTTGAGTGTAAATTTGTTGGAATCAAAACATCTCATTCGGATCACTTGGTTTCATTTGTTTTTTTTTTTCTTTTCTTTTTTAATAGGGGTGGGAGGGAGGTTACTATGCCCCAAAAGGGAGGGTGTCTGCACTAAGGATTTAGAAACACTTTGGAAACTCATAACCTCATCAGAAATGGCCTTTAGCCACACTCCTGACCTTCTAGATGAGTACAAAAAGATGAAATGATTTTTGGGAATTAAGCCATTTATTTTAATTTGCTACTTTTTTCAGTGTTCTGTGTATCTTAAAAATTGTTACTGTGGAATCATTTTCTGACAAAATACTTTTGTCAAGCAAAATTTTTGGCTTCATGGGAGCTGAAGTCCGTCAATGTTTTGGTGAAATTAAGTGGACTTTGGTGAGTTTATAGTTCTACTTTATATCCTTAAAGATATGTTTTTTAAAACTCCTCCCAAAAATCTCTGGTCTAAAAACTCATCTTTGGGGTAAAGAGTTAAGTGTCCAAAGGTTACAACAGTTCATGAGGTTAGAGGGAGCTAGCCCGGCACCTGGACTCTGCCCCTCCACAGCTGACAGATTCCAGCATAAGTGTGTTTAAATTCTCCAGTAGACAGTACTGGGCAGGGCAAGGGAGGGGGTAGGGCTGGGTTATTAAGATACAGGCTTCTGTATTTTAACCAATGGTTGTGGGGGAGGGGTGCCTGGAGAAAACAAAGTCACTTCCCTTTTTTGAAACAAAACTAAAACTTGAAAAAAATTATTTTTGTTTAGTAAAAATGGGGTAGAATTCCAATGTCCCTAGCCACAAGGGACCAGTTCCACTGAGAAATGAACAGTGGGGACTCAAAATTTTGAAAACATTTGGGGAAAGGGAAAATTGGCTTTCTGTTAATTGGCAAATGTTCCAGTGGGACTCTGTTTTTGTTGGGATGTGTTATGTTGTATGTACACATATATATGGACCAGAGTCTGCTGAGTTTATAAGGTTCAGGAAAAAATGGTTGATAAAATCTTGGTTTTTGTTAATTTATCTCAATAAAAGCCCACTGGAACTCCAAAAAATAAAAAATAAAAAAATAAAAAAAGGATTGATTTATTTATTCATGAGAGACACAGAGAGAGAGGCAGAGACATAGGCAGAGGGAGAAGCAGGCTCCCTGCAGGGAGTCCAATGTAGGACTCGATCCCAGGACCCTGGGATCACACCCTGAGCCGAAGGCAGACACTCAACCACTGAGCCACCCAGGTCCCCTCTACTGAATATCTATACACTAGCAATAAACAACTCAAAAATGAAATGAAGAAAAAAAATAAATTTACAACAGCATCAAAAATAACAAAATACTGAGAAATAAATTCAGAAGAAGTGTAGAACTTATACTCTGAAAACTACAAAGTGTTTTTGAAAGAAACCTGAGACCTCAATAAATGGAGAAATATCCCTCGTTCCTGAGTCAGAAGGACCCAGTATTGTGAAAATATCAATATTCGCCAACTCATCTACAGAGCCAATGTGGTTTCATCAAAAGCTCAGCCGCCCCCCCCCTTTTTTTTTTGGACAGGAATTAAAAAGCTGATCCTAAAATTCATATGCAAATTTAAGGAACCCAGAAGAGACAAAACCAGCTTGAAAAAGAACAAAGCTGGAGAATCCATTCTGCTTGATTTCAAAACTTGCCACAAAGGGACGGTAATGAAGACATATGGTGCCACATGAAGACAGGTGTGTAGATTGACAGCAGAGGGCCAAGAGTCCAGCAGTAAACCCTAATATGGAAGGTCAACTGCCTTTGGACAGGCTGTCCAGACAAGGTCATGGGGAAGAAACTGTCTTCCCAAGTGGGGCTGGGCACCCGGATGTCCATGTGCAAAGTAATGAGGGTCCACTCTTCCCACACACGCATGACACTTACCAGATATAAGTGTTAACACTAAAGCTGCACAAAGAAAAGGTAGAAGTGACCTTCACAACCTTAGGTGAGGCCAATCCTTCCTGGACACGGCATCACAAACACATGCAATAAAAGTAAATCAAACATCATCGAAATAAAAAACTTTTGCTCCAAAGAATGCCAATGGGTGAGTGAAAAGGCAAACCAGAAAATGGAAGATATTTGCAAATCACATATTGATAAAGGACTTGGACCTGGACTATATGAAGAATCTCAATAATAAAGCCAAATAACCTGATCTAAAGGCCTCAAATAGGTACTTCTGCAAAGATATGCAGGTGGCCAACGAGCATGCGAAGAGATGTGCCACATCAACAGCCATCAGGGAGTGCGAATCCAAACCACATGAGATACCACCCCATGGTGCACATCAAATCGGCCGGCAATAACACGTATTGATGAGAATGTGCACAGAGTGGAGTCCTCATGCCTTGTTGGTGGGAATGCACAATAGCAGTCATTCGGGGAAAGTCTGACGGATCTTCAGAAGTTTAAGTAAATAGTCACCACGGGACCTGACAATTCCACTCCCAGGTACACACCCAAGAGAAATGGAAATAAATATGTATGCAAAAATTTGTGCATGGATATTCACAGTGGCATTATTTTTAACACCCCAAAATGGAAACAATCCACATATCCATCAACTGATGAATGGGTAAACAAGATGTAGGCTATCCATACAATGAAATAGTATTGGATGAACCTCGGAAGTGTTGCATTAAGTGAGAGAAGTCAGACACAAAAGATTACATATTGTATGATCCTACCTACATGAAATGTTCAGCATGGGCAAATATGTAGAGGTTAAAGTGGACTAGTGGCTGCCAGCAGCTGGAGAATGATTCCTAACAGGGCCAAGATTCCTTCTGGAGTGATGAAAACATTCTGGGAATAAACAGCACTGCCGATTGCCCCACTCTGGACCATGCACTTCATTTTTTTAAAAAGATTTTATTTATATATTTGACGGGAGAGAGAGAGAGAGAGGGCAAGCGCACGAGCAGGGGGGAGGGGCAGAGGGAGAGAGAACCAGACTCCCCACTGTGTAGGGAGCCCAATTCGAGGCCTCCATCCAGGACCCCCGGATCGTGGCCTGAGCCATCCAGATGCCCTGAGTGGTGCACTTCAGATGGATGAATCGTATGGTGAGTTACATCTCAATAAAACAAGAATTTTTTTTTTTTTTAAGGTAAGCCACAGCTCTTGGCAGAGTCCAAGTGCTTCAAAGTGCAAGCTATAGGGCAGCTCTTGGCTTTCTGGATTTCCATGCCCTGACTGCAGTCCTGTCACTCCTCACACCGCCTCCCTGCAGGCCAGGGCACCACCCTGTGAGTCCCTTCCTGCTCCCCTCCAGCTGCTTGCAGACTCTCAGCCCCGGCCACTCTCACTCTTCATCACCTGCTGAAACTGTCCTGATGGATGGAGGGCTCCCAGACCTGACTCTGAAGAGCCGCATGCTCATCCGGCAGTTTTCTTGACACTTCTCCGTTCTCATGATCTAGAGGTCCTCAAGCTCTGAATGTTCAAACCCCGGGCTCCTTGGCCCAGCCTTTCCTCCTGCAGACCCAGGTCCATACTGCCAGTCCCCATGGTTCCCGAGTGCCAAGCTGGAATTCCCTTCTCTGACTCCAAACCTGGATGGTCACCAACCACCCCCCCACCCCGCACTGCACCTCGTTAACACCTATGGAATCCTTTCTTAACTCTGCAACTATTAAATCAATCACAATACTGTGCAACCATCGAGCAACCGCTGAGGGTAGGTGGCCGCTAAGCAGCTACACCATGTCAATGGTGCTTGCAACCCCAGGTGTTATCAGCACTCTTATGTTCCAGGTGAGCAAACTGGAAGCTTGTTAGAGTGAAGTAAGTTGCCGGAGATCTACAGCCGTCAGCTCACCAACCTCAAACCCCATGATCCTAAGCAGCCAGGAGGATCCCCAGGGCCCCATGCTGCCTGGCGGCACCCACATTACTGCAGATGGTGCAGCTGCTGCCACCAAGGGGCCTGACGTGAGCACTGACGAGCTGGGTGAACTTGGCCTGTCTCTTCACCTCTTCGGGTGTCAGGGTGACCACATGGTAATGCTAGCCTAGTGCCTGGTGTCTAGGCTGCTGCAACTCACGGCGGGCCTTGGAGCTGCCCCCGCAGGACATCGTTACAGTAGCAACAGCCCTGACTCTAAATGCAGACTGATCGTTCTCCCTTTAGGTGACAGCTGAGTGGGCGACCTCTTGGGACAATGTCTGAAATCCTCCAACGGTCTCTCCTGTTGACCTACCTGTCCTTGGCACCCGCACTCTTGCCCCGGGCAACTATTAAATCAACCACAATACGCGCAACCATTGAGCAATCACCGACCGGTGATTGCTCAATGGTGTGCCCCCGGGCCTTTGCACAACCGCTCCCTCCACCCCGGCCAGGCACTTCGTCCCCGCGCCGCCCGCGCTCCCAGCCCCACGGCCCCGACCTTGGATCCCGCCAGGCCTTCCCGGTCGCCGGGTCCCCACACCGCCCGGCGCATACAGGTGGCGCCCAGCAATTGTCCTTCGGGGCTCGGCAGACGTCCCAAGGCGAGCGCCGCGCCTCCGGAAAGCCTAGAGCCGGGCTGGCAGCCGCGCACCACCTCCCGGCCTCCGTCCGCCCTGACGTCATCACCCCGCGCCGCCGCCAGTCGCCGGGGAGACGGCCGGGGGCGCTCCGGGGGGTGGGGCGCGCGCGCGTGCGTGTCGGCATCCGGGAGGTGGAGAACACGCGGCCCCCGCCGCTCCGCCCTGCGCCCCAGAGGAGCTGCGCCCGGGCGCGCCCCCCACCGCGCCCCGGGAGGCACGCCCCGGCCAGACCCCCAGACCCCGGCAGCCACCCACCCCCCCTCCAGACCCCGCCCCCCCAGACCCCCCTCCAGACCCCCGGCCCCAGACCCCGGTCCAGACCCCCAGACCCCGGCAGCCACCCACCCCCCGTCCAGACCCCCGACCCCCCAGACCCCCCTCCAGACCCCCGGCCCCAGACCCCCGGCCCCAGACCCCCGTCCAGACCCCCAGACCCCGGCAGCCACCCACCCCCCCGTCCAGACCCCCGACCCCCCAGACCCCCCTCCAGACCCCCCTCCAGACCCCCGGCCCCAGACCCCCGTCCAGACCCCCAGACCCCGGCAGCCACCCACCCCGCCCAGCCGTGTCCAGGGCCGCCCGCCTCCTCGGGCCGCTCTCCCTTCCCGTGAGTTAAGCTTGGTCAGTTGCGAATTCCAGGGTCCGTAACAAACGGGCGTCTCCTTGAGCAGAAAGGACCATCTGTTAGAGCAGCAAAGGGGTAAGTTTGTTTAGAGCCCCAGAAAACTCACAAAGCACACGGCTACATAAGGATTACAGATTATTGTAAGACTTAGAATTTGAGTATTTATTTAACCAACAGGGCAATGAGAGACTTCACAGGCTAATATATTGTATTACACGGTTGGTAGCAGACTTCGCTTCTCTGATGTTGAGGAGTTTTAGTTAAGTAACCAAAGACCTGATAAAGACAAAACACAAACCTTGGCTTTCTGGGCAGACAGAAGAGAATAAAAAAAACAACTTCGTTTACATGTTCTAATCGGAGCCGACCAACAATCCAAGAAAACTTTGTCTTTTTAACAGAGAAAAGTAGAGTTTCAGTCTGAACACCAGTGTACTTTTAAAATCCATTCATTTTGACCTTAGTTGACCACACATAAAATTCCATTGCCAAAATTTCCCTTCATAAGCCTTCTGCAACTCTTTTATTTATTCAGATTTTGAGCTACGGTCTTTTTTTTAAAACTCAGTCTTAATTACATTTATCAGAATTTTGACTCTCAGACGCCTTATTCCCCCGTGAAAACTAAGTAGTAAGCAATTGTGAACTGTTACACCATAATTTTTAGATCAGAATGTATGAATATAAATATATTTTGTAATTTAAAAACATGTCTTTTCATAATACAACCTTTAAAATGTTTTTTTTTAATTACTTATGATAGTCACACACAGAAAGAGAGAGAAAGAGAGAGGCAGAGACAGAAGCAGGCTCCATGCACCGGGAGCCCGACGTGGGATTCGATCCCGGGTCTCCAGGATCGCGCCCTGGGCCAAAGGCAGGCCCTAAACCGCTGCGCCACCCAGGGATCCCGTAATACAATCTTTAGAGCACAAAGCATATTTACTAACAGACTCAAGTACCCTCAGCTTCTCTGCAATAAGAAGCCAAAGGCACAAACCTACATCCAGTAATTAATGCTCCGTCCTATTTGGAAAAGACCTAGATGTCCAACAAATTCAATCTCATTTATCATCCAAGCAAAACTTTAAAGTCTCCAGTTAACAAAGACTTTGAAAGCTATCTTGGCAATTACCCATGAAACTTTTGCGACAGACAAAATTAACCATCATTTTTAGTCCTCTTTTTGCTAACAAATTGCAACGGAGATCACATGAGTTTATTTGACCTTTAGTAAATTTTGGTAGGATAAAAGTTTCCTATTTAAAGCTGATAACTCTGAAGATATGCCTATCCTAATTAAACCAGCAAACTTAAATCAGTTTAAATACTGAATCATGTTCCACCTGGGACCACTTAAAGGCCAATCAATTTTTCCCCCATTGTCAGTTTTTACCTGAGGCACCAATGAAGAAATCTGAAGCAGACAGTGTTAAATCCAAGGTGTTACTCTTCACTCCTTGTCCTGAGGGAACCAGGAGGAGCCAGTGGTGCTGGAGGTACTCACTTGGTATAGGAATCAGTTATGCAGGCCACACCCAAGGTGGTGGAGCAACAGGAGGAGTATGGAGGGGGGCAGTGCAGAAGAGGTAAGACAGAGGATCCTCATTCTAAACGTCCTGAGCTCGGACAGAGGAGCAGACGCCGTGGTTTTTTTCCACCAAAGTAGAAATATGCGGTTAATCATTCTCTGAGTTTTGTCCTAGGTCCCCAAATACCTGATAACATTTAAGAGCTGGATCCCAAACATGTTGCAGGATGTTAGCTTCAAGCAAATGTCTTCTGATGCTGGCATCAATACTCCAACCTTTGATAATTTACAGAATAACATCTGTTGTTCACCTGACACCTTTGACTGGACTCTTCCCTGGATTCTGGAGGAACAAGTACCCTAGACCCTTTGCCAAATAAGCCCCTAACTCAAAGCGAGGAAGAGACTCATTTTCATTTCCCCTCTGAGTCTCCCAGACACTCTGTCTGCTATTCATTGTCACCCACATTATTCAATAAACTGTTTTCACTTTCTCTGGCTTGTATTTTATTTCTGTCCTGCGTGAAGCCAAGGACCCTCTTGGCTGGTTCTGTAGGAACTTCCCCTGTGTTCTCGGACTCAGTCTGCCCACATCAGGAGAACCTTCCCGTTGCAAAAGCAGAAGGAAGAATCTGAATGCTGAGCCATGCAAATTAATTCTCCATCCAGGCAATGTTTCCAGCCATGGGTCTGTGACATCATTACAAGGGGCCCCAAGAGTGCCTGCAAATCTAATCATGGTCTAATAAAGGGGCGCCTGGGTGGTGCAGTTGGTTGAGCAACTGACTCTTGGATTTGGCTCAGGTTGTCATCTCAGGGTCATGAGATTGAGCCCCACATCTGGCTTTAAGCTCAGTGCAGAGTCTGCTTGAGATTTTTCTCTCTCTCTATCCTCATGCTGATGCTCTATCTTCCTCTCTCAATAAATGCATCTTTATAAAAACTAATGGTCTGGGACGCCTGGGTGGCTCAGCGAGTAAGCATCTGCCTTTGGCCCAGAGCGTGATCCCAGAGTCCGGGGATCCGGTCCCACATCGGGCTCCCTGCATGGAGCCTGCTTCTCCCTCTGCCTATGTCTCTGCCTCTCTCTCTCTCTCTCTCTGTGTGTGCCTTTCATGAATAAATAAATGAATAAATACAATCTTCAAGAAAAAAAAACTAAACTAATGGTCTAATCAAAACAGATGCCACCGTTTTTCTAATGGATATACTTTTGAGAGTAAGAAAAAAAATCTAGAACAATAACTTACACCTTTAGATCAGTTCCTTCCAAAATTAACTACTACAAAGTAAGTTAGGTTCACATGTTTCATTGATATCAGATAAACATCTTTCCACTTGGGAATCATTTGAGCCTAGTGCCAAGTGACAGAGAGGGAGCAAGAACTGGCAGGCAGGCTTGCAGTGAAGCTGGAGGAACAGGCGGACTGGTACAGGGGAGAGGCGGGAAGGGCAGGGCAGCTGGCGAAAGGGTGGGGGGATGACTTTGAACTATTGATTCTCTATCTCATGGGGTGGCGAGAGCACACAAAGCAGAGACTCCCAGGCTTCTCTCCCTCCTTTCCCTCCCTCCCTCTCTCTTCCTATGCTTTCTCAAATCACTACACCTGTACCCCGCCCCAGCCCCCGGCCGCCACCAGCTGCTCAGGGCTGACTCATAGCCAGCTTTGGTCTCATTACTTCATCTCTCCACTTAGATTCCTGCAGGGGTTGCTGGGTTTAGGAGTACCATTCCCAACTCTGACCCTGGCTTTTCTTTATACCCCATCTTCTGGTCTCTGCTTGCCAGCCCTCCAGTACCCCATACTGGATCTGCACCCCAGCCTTAGGACACTGCTTGACCTGTGTCTGACAGGGAGTGTGCTTTGAACATCCCTGGACCAGGTGGACCCTGAAACATCTTGGATGGTGGTGAGGTAGGGAGAGAGGAAGGGATCGCACTCAAGTCTGGTTGTCCTGCCAGGACAGGACCTGGGTGGATGGAGACACCTTTGAGGCCAGTCTAGGGGGAAGAGCCTTCAGGAAAAGAAAGGAATCCTGGTTTCGAATAGGTTTTGTTAGCTACTTGCCGTAAAACTGCCAGGAGTGGCCATGGAGCTGGTACAAACAGTAGGGGAGCAAAGACCTCTTGCAGTGACGCAGCTGATGATGAGCTGGGCGTCCTCTGCCGGGTCCCCACCCGCCCACTCTTGATCATTTTGACATCTTCCCACTCCACCCCATTTGGCCCACCCATTCCTTTCTCATCTTCAGCCATTTGCTTTACTGGGTATCATTGGTAAGTGCAATCATTTGAACATGTCATGAATACTAAAGTTTCCTCCCAGACTCTGGCCCTTTGTCTCTATCTACATCCTCCTTTCTCACCTGCCACCATCTGCCTCACTTCTTCAGGACCTACAGAAGAGCAGGGCCAGCTACAAAGTACCTCCACCCCATTCCCTTCTCTCACAGACCTTTACCCTCAGTAATGAATAACTGGGTAGCTCCTGTGTGCCAAAAACTAAGCCAGGACTCTGGTGATAAATAAGTCAGAGAGATTTCCTGACCTAAGGACACTTGTGTCCTCAAGGGAGGAGACAACACACAACAACAGTTGGCAATGAGACACAAATTTGTGGGGGCCATTTGGTTGGGAGGTCAGGGAAGTTCTGTCTAAGGAGAGGACATATAATCTCATTCTTTTCTTTCCTTTTTTTAAAGACTTAATTTATTTATTTATATGAGAGAGAAAGAGCATGAGCAGGGATGGGACAGAGGAAGATGGGAGAAGCAGGCTCCTCACTGAGCAGGGAGCCCAACGTGGGGCGTGATTCCAGGACCCCAAGGTCATGTCCCGAGCTGATGGCAGACGCTTCACCGACATAGCCACCCAGGTGCCCCTAACCTCATTTCTTAATTGGGAGAAGAGGCAAAGGCTCTCTTGGCAGAGGGAACACCCAGAGAAAAGGCTAGCCTGGGAATGAGGAGAATGAGCAGACCCCTTGGCAGGAGCTTAGTGGGAGGAGTGGAGTGTGTGTGTGGGGGGTTACAGCCTGGAAGAAGCAGCAAGTGGGCTTATGTGGAACTCTGCAGGTAGGAGCCAAGAGGCTGGTAAACCTTGTTCTTCGTTCCAGCAAAGAGCTGGCATGGTCTTATACAGGGATTCCTGCCCACTAAATATGGGCTTCTGGATTTATGACCTTTCTCTGCTGCACTCCTGTGACACCCAGCAGGGCAGCAGGGACAGGTCAGTCAGTGCCAGGACATGGTAAAGCCTCAGAGACCAAGAAGGGTCTGAACACATAGGAACACAGAGCCTGAAAGGCAAGAGAGGTTGAGGAATTGGGCTGCATTTAAATGAAATAACACGCTAGATGTACTTACAAAACCTAAGTGGACACCTTGCCTCGCTTCTGCCTGAAGGACTTCACATACCAAGCTGAACAAAGAGCCAACAGCACTTTGAATCCTGAGATCAACTTGAATCAACAAGCACACCCCTCTATTACCAGTCCCTGAGTTAGCAAAGCCTTTCCTAGGACCCCCAAGCTCCCCGGTAAGAAAATTGCCCTTGGCTGTGCTAATATCTACCACTGTACACATGTGAGATGAGCTTCTTGGAAGAAAAATTTTTTTGTTTTTGTTTTTCCTACAGTGAACAAAGGATTATACCCTTGGGAACTGCTCTGTTTTGCTCTGTGCCCTTTATTTGGACAGCCAAGTCTTTTGAAGTGAGAGCTCCCTTGTAGAATTTTTCTTTTTTCTTTCTTTCTTTTATTTTTTTTTTCCAGTGGAGCCTTCCTTTCACAGAATCCTCCCCCCAAGACAGGAGGAGCCTTGGAGCACAGAAAACTTTCTTCTTTCTTTTCTTTTTCTTTCTTTCTTTTTTTTTTTTAAAGTAGATTCCATGCCCAACATGGGGCTTGAACTTAAAACCCTGAGACCAAGAGTCATATGCTCTTCTGACCGAGCCAGCCAGGTAGCCCCAAAACTCCCCTCTCTCCATAGCCTTTGAACCCTGTGCCTGTGTTAAATGCTGTACTTTCATGTTTCATAACCATCATTATGGCCTGAAGCTTGCTCAAGTGCAGGATCGTATTCAGCTCTTCATTGTACATGCTTGGCCCAGCCCCACCCCCCATGTTAGCAATTGGTGAGATTTGTAATGACTCATCTTTTGGCTGTTCCAACTAGACTATGCCCCTGAGGACAGAGCTGGGGGTTGAATTCTGTTCCCCCCCTCCTCAGAAAGCAGGTCAAAACCCTAACCCACTGTACCTGTGGCCTTATTTGGAAATAGGGTCTTTGGAGAAGAGACATGGAGAAAGTGGAGGAGCAGGCTGTGTGACCACGGAGGCAGAGTTACATGGCTGCAGTCCAGGAATGCTAGCAATTGCTGGCAACCAGCAGAAATTGCGGGAGAGGCAAGAAGTGTTCTCTTTCAGAGCCTCCAGAAGTGTGAGAGAATGAATTTCTGTTGTTTTAAGCCTCCCAGTTTGTGGTGATTTGTTATAGCAGCCCCCAGGAAAGAAAGGAAGAAAGCAAGCCTCAGTTAAAATGGAGTCAGGGGAGGAGCAGAGCGCCTGGGCGGCTCAGTCCATGAAGCATACGACTTGATTTCAGCTCAGGTTGTGAGATTGATCCCCGGAACCAGTTCCCTGGGATTGTCTCCCTCTGCCCCTCCATCTCTGTCTGTCAAATACATAAATAAGAGTTGGGGGCAGCCCGGGTGGCTCAGCGGTTTAGCGCCGCCTTCAGCCCAGGGCGTGATCCTGGAGACCCGGGACTGAGTCCCAGGTCGGGCTCCCTGGATGGAGCCTGCTTCTCCCTCTGCCTGTGTCTCTGCCTGTGTCTCTGCATCTCTGTGTGTCTGTCATGGATAAATAAATTAAAAAAAAAAAAAAAGCACAGGCTTCCCTTGGGAAGCCCTGAAGGGAGAGAGTACTTAAATCACCAGCAGAAAGAATTATTTGGGACAAGAGAGGACGTTTTTTCACATAGTAATTCCATCTCTTACTCTTTTTTATCATTTTTTTTTTTTAATTTACGATAGTCACACACAGAGAGAGAGAGAGGGGCAGAGACACAGGCAGAGGGAGAAGCAGGCTCCATGCCGGGAGCCCAACGCGGGACTCGATCCCGGGACTCCAGGATCGCGCCCTGGGCCAAAGGGAGGCAGCGGCTTTTAAGAAACAGAAGGATGATCCCTCTCTCCCCGCCCCAGCAACAGTGCCCTAAGGGGGCTTGCAGCCAATGAGAGACTGGCTAACCTCAAACTTCTATTCTTCTCCCCCGAACTTCTGTTTAAGTTAAAACACCCCTCTCCAATTTCCTCCTAAAAACCTGATATAAGCTGACCTTTCCTTCATCTCTCCAACTTGCCTTACACTGTAGCTTGCACCTCCGAACTGCTATTTCTCGGTCATCCCCGAATAAACTCAATTTGCTAGTAAAATCACTGGCTATTTACTGTTTGTGTTTGACAGCGCAGACCCATAAACCCACGAGGTCCAAGGCCGAGGGAGGGCGTGAACATCACTCGGTGGGGTCTCCCCGGAGACCGGCGCGTGCCCTTCTCTCCAGCAGATCGCTCGCTTCGCGCTAGGGCTTGCCTCCTCCGGACTCCGCAGAGACCCTCCGGCGAGCGATTAAAGCCCCCCACGGAGCGACCCGGGCACCTAGAGGAGGAGTCCCCGGGGTTTTGAGCATAGCACAGACTCTGCGGACTGTGCTGGAGGCGGGGCCCCCACCTGGAGGGGACGCGCAGGCGGCCCGGAGCGCTCAGACGGCAGGCGCACGGGCAGCGGGGAGGAGCCAGACCTCCGCCGGCCACCCGCACCCGCACCCGCGCCCGCCACAGGACCCCGGGGCCGGGGGAGCCCAACGCAGCGTGCACAGGCCACCGCCAGCGCTGTCCTCCGAGCGCAGCGGGAACTCGCCCCGGCGGGCAGCACCGCCGCGGGACCGGCCGGAGAGCAAGCGAGCTCCCCGTCTGCCCCGCCCCCGCCCCGCCCCCGCCCCGCCCCTTCGCCCCGCCCCCTTACGTCACGAGCCGCGCCGCCCCGTGCGTCATCACAGCGCGCGTAGCCGCGGAGCGCCGGGGTCCGGCCGGCCATGGCGGAGGTGGGCCGCGCGGCCGTGCGGGACCCGGGTGCGCTGCTTCCCGGGGGCTTCTGGGCGGCGGTGGCCGTGTGGCTGGAGAGGCCGCAGGTGGCCAACAAGCGGCTGTGTGGCGTCCGCCTGGAGGCCCGGCGGAGTGTTGCTGAGCCCCGGGCGGAGGACTGCGGCCAGCGGCCCAACGCCGGCCGGGAGCAGGAGGAGCGGGCCGCGGCCGCCCCGGGTCTGCGCCCCCCGGATGGGGCCCTGGGTCCCCGGCCGAGCTCGGGCCCCGACCTGGGCACGGCGGGGCGCGGCCCCGAGGGGGCCCGGCGCCGGCGAGGGGAGGAGCGCGGGGACGGGGGCCCCGGGCAGCCCCGCGAGCCGGCGGTCGGGGACGCCGGTTTCCCGGCCTCGGATCTGGAGTCCGCCTGGGACGCTTGCTCTCGAAGCCAAGCCGGCGGCGGCCCGGAGGTGCTGGCCTTCCTCGCCGGGCCCCCGGTGGGACCGCAGCCAGGGGCGCCCCGCCAGCTGGACCTCGTTCTCAGAAGCGTCATCCCGAAGACGGGCCCGCGCTGCCCGCTTGCCGTTCCGAGGAGGGAAATGGTCGTGCGAGGTAGGAGCGATCTCACGGCCCCGGGCGTCGGGGACGGCCGCGAGGACAGAGTTTTAAGTACGAATACGTTATTGCGATAGGGAGAAGAGTCTCCGCTTGGATTTGTGCAGAGGAGACGGCGCGGCCGAAAGGCAGAGGGAGGGGGAGAGAAGTGGGGCGGGCTCGGTAGAGCGGGGGAGGCCAGAATCAACCAAACGGGGGTGTGCGGCCCTGGTGACCCCCTGCGGCTTCCTGCTCGCGCTCCTGGAAGTCGGGCTGCCCCCCCCCACACACAGGGGCCCACCCTAGGGTTAGGGCAGGGCTGGGACTGCCCCCGCAGCCTTGAGGGGCCCGGTCATTCTAGGGATGCAGCCTGAGCTCTTAGAGACTGTCAGTGTTTGAGTCTTTGCTCAAACACCAGCCAAGTTTGCGACAGGGCCCAGAGAGCCTGGCCGGAGTTTGGTTAGGG
The DNA here is from genome assembly GCF_011100685.1 of Canis lupus familiaris. Classification (NCBI taxonomy): domain Eukaryota; kingdom Metazoa; phylum Chordata; class Mammalia; order Carnivora; family Canidae; genus Canis; species Canis lupus. Next base: position 60,743,679 of record NC_049224.1, read on the forward strand.
AGAGAATCTTGTGCACAAGATGCAGTTTGATTAAAAACTGTCCTTTGAACCTCAGAGCAGTGAAAAGGCACTAACCATACTCACTATGTCAATACCTTTGTAAAGTCCTAGGGAGGTTTAGTTGTTTTTTAGTTGTTGTTTTTTTGCTGGTTTTTGAGGGGCCATGTAGAAATGTGCATTTCTAGTACAGAGAATGGGGTCATCGTTGGGGGGGAGTGTCTGGAATGCCTGAGGGAGGAGGTGAAGAAGCACCAGATGTCGAATGATGGATAAGAGTTTAGCAGGTGAAGAGACTAGTGGAAGGCCCGCTCCTGGAGGACCTGGTGGAAGGCTCCCTCGGGCTCTTGAGTCCCAGAGCCAGCTGTGATGTCCAGTCCTTCTCACACTTGCAGCTTCCTCTGCTGCCTCCAGCTGGAGCAAGTTGTCAGCTGTTCAGGGCCCCTGTGACTGGCCTGAGCCCACCTGCCTAATCCAGAGCACCCCCTTTCCTGAGGCCTGTGGCCCCCTCACATCTGCAAAGTCCATTTTTGCCTTGTCACACAGCATACTCTTGGGTTGTGGGTATTAGGGCATGAACACCTTGGGGAGGCTGCTGCAGCACATGTGGCAATGTCAAGTCACTGGTAGGTGTGTTCCCTCCCATCCCCACTTCCCAGTACTGTCTGCCTCTGTGTCCCCTGCAAGACTCTTCCCAGGTGTCCCCTCTGCCGGGAGGCCCTCCCTGATCCCGTCGTCGTCCAGACTACTTTAGGAGCTCCTCCAGCTTTTGTCTGGGTTTGGTCACCTTTTACATCTCCCCTCTGCCAGACAGAGGTTGGTGAGTCAGGTTCCCCGAGGCCTTCAGATGTAGACATCTGCATTCCCAGATTGGCTTCTCTGGCGAGGAGAGACAGTGCTCCTCCCTCTATAAGGAGTGCTGGTTTTAGGACTGTTTTCTCCCCTCGGCTCCTGCTGGCTCCTGCTGAACGTGTCTGCCGCGTGCCTGGCACCCCGTGAGCTCGGTTCGCAGCAGTGGATAGGATGTAAAAGCATATCTATCTTCCTGGATGCCGTGGTAAAGAGAACGGGGAAAGCCTTGGGAGAGCAAAGTCAGGCTGAGTCTTTACTATCTTTAACATTGGGTCTGATAAAATGCTGAACTAAGTAAGCAGTTTTCATTGATTATCCCTGTCTTTGTTCCCCAGATGTCCTCAATGGAACAGTAACATTTTTACCTTTGGAAGAAGACGACAGAGGGAATTTAAAGGTTGAGACAAGCAACGTGTATCAAATCCGGCTCAGTCAGAGCAGAGAAGAATGGTAAGAGCTAAAGACTGGACTCCTCCTCCAGTGCTGTGTGGTATCAGTCGCTCATCTAGGTAGCTGCAAGAATCAGGGTCGTTGAAGAACAAAGGCGCCCTTCGGCAGCTGAGGTGTGTGAGAATGTGTTTCCTGTTTCTAGTTGATGTCTCCATGACGTGTCTTTGTTCCTGTGGGCACCCGGCCTGTGTGTGGGTGATCCCAGGCTGGCCGGAGTCTGTATTCTTTACATTCCACGCAGCTATGATGAATAGCACCTAGATGTAGCTGAATTTAAGTAATTGCAAATCTTTTTATTATATTCTTTCTTACAGCTTGGGAATGGGGAGCAGGAATAGCTTCCTTTTTTATTTCCTGTTGAGGCTCATGTGGTTTCGGATATTGTGGGTATTCAGTGGTGCTTATCATGAAAGTGGCAGATCAGTAGGCCCCTTAGTTCATGTGGCTTTTGGGCCTGTACAGCAAGTGTGAAATTTGGTTTACTTCCATTTGGTATTTTTTAAATGGAAAAGTCAGAGGAAGGGTAAAATCACTTATCACTTTGCTGCTGCTGTTTTTCTGAGAGCCATATCTGGTCTGTACTTTCCAGAACAGGCTTGGGGATTGTGTCTGTGTAAGCAGGCTGGGCTTGTTGGCACATGGGTTTGTATAAAGCAGAGGAGTACAGTGGAAAGAGCCTGATTTGCCCACTAACACTGTGACCTTGGGTATGTCATCTTTGTGACCCTCAGTCTCCCCATCCCTGCAATGGGTTTAATAATTCTTGAACCTCTGAGGAGGAGCCTAGGCTTTGTAGGGACCTGTTGCAGGCATAGAAGCTTGATGGGAATACTTAGGGCCTGGGTGAATCCTCTTAGAATTGTCAAGAGACTGCCCAAGAGATCCGGCCCCAGGCTCTTTCCTTGGTGTGTTGTTGGAAACTGGGGACTGGGAGCAGGCACCTTGGGGAAGGTGTGTCTCCTGTGGTGGTCACCTGGGGGCGCTGATCATAGAACTGGTAAGTGGGCACTGAAGGCATCTGTTGGGTTCGCTGTGAGAGCTCCCAGTGTGGCACGGCCGTAGCAGTGTGCAGTACATTCCACGCGTGGTGGTCACATTCTTTGCTGATTTCCTGAGGGCTTGAACTCAGGTGCCTGCTCCTCATCTTTCCAGGTTGGTGTTTCCTGTCTTTGCCTACCAGGCAGTCGTCCCTTTGGGCACTCGGGCCAGATGCTAAGCACAAGTTTAATGGGGTTGGCCAGGCCACTGCTGTAGCGCATAGTGCTCCTGGTCGGCTCCTGTCGTCCGCGGCAGTGGTGGTGTGCGCCCACCCTACCATGTTCTTGGCACTGGGCAGAGTGGCATGATACATAAGTATACACTCTACCACCAGGTGGTACAAAGTACAACAGGTAAGACGTGTCTCTGTTCCCACGTCTCCTTGTTAGCTAAGGCAGTGTTGTGTCAGGTACATGCAGAGTGCTGGGAAATGCCTCTGAGGAGGGGGCATCCTGGATGAGCCCAGAGTGGATGAGGAAGGAGGCTGTGGGGACTCTGGGAACACCTGGGAGAAGGGCACAAGGCCCGGGGAGAGCACAGGAAGGGCCTGACAGGGGTGCCAGCCCTGGCTGGAGAGCTTCCCAGGTGAAGGGACTGGGAAGGGGAGCAGTCCAAGTCCTTCCTGGACTCTTCCCACATCATGACCCGCCTGGGTGCGCCTCTCAGTGGAGAGTCAGTGCCTGTTACTCAGGGGGAGCTATGTGCCTCTGATGTACAGGGCAACAAAAAGCCTGACTGTCCTAGCTCTTGCCAGAGTGCATGACCCCTTACCCTGCCCCCTCACCCAGCTGCTGTGCTTCCACTTGCTCTTAGGGCCGATGATGAATGCCACCTTTTTGTAGCCTCTTTTCTCCACCTGACAGTCTGGATCCTCTCCGCTTATTGGGCCACCTGAATTGTGTCCTCAGATAGTGTGTTGTGATCTGGGCCTGTGGGGTGAGCTTTTATTTGCGTGTTCATCACACAGACTGTGAGGGCCTGCTGTGCATCTGGTGCTGAGCAGGTGACAGCGGACAGGAGCTGTGGGGGCAGGAGATACACACAGAACTGAACCTGTGAGCTGCACAGGGATTTTGTGTGTCCTTAGCTTTGAGGCCAAGTGCTCCACTTTCTGCCTGGGGAGTATTTGGTGAGCCGGTATAGTCACATTTGAGTTGCACGTGTGAAAATATATGAAAACAGAATTTAGAGAAATCCTTAGATGTTCAGAAGCTGGCTAGTCAGTGTGTGAAGCAGACAGTAAGAGCAGCTTTGTTATTTGTCCATCCTCCTAATGGGCTTCATAGGATGGGTAAGTGTGTTTTTAACAGTGTTTGTAAGAGAATTCTTTCTGCTTTTAAAAAATGTGTTTTTCTTTATTTGATGAAAGTTCTACAGCTAGTTGTTGGGCTTCAGGTCAAATATTTTGTAATTATAGCTGTCTTAACACGTGCTCTCTTCTCTTGGTAAATGTTAAAATAAGAATTGAAACTAGCTCTGCTTATTCATATTTCTCTTATTTTTAAAGGTTTATATCTATTTTAATTTTCTGTCCAGAAAGATGGCATTCAGATGGCATTGTTTATCCCAGACCCAGCTGGCTGGGAGAAGAGCTGCTGGCCAGGCTGGCCAGGTGGTCTGTGGACAGCAAGAAGAGCGAATTTAAAAGCACCCTGTCCCTCATTTCCATCATCAAATACAGCAAGACTTACCAGATGCTCAAGGAGAAGTATAAAGACATGGTCAAGGTAACCCTGGGGAAGACATTTGTAATTCCCCTCATTTAGATGAGGTGACATTGGCCAAACTATACCAGGTGAAGTCATTTTTCCAGTAAACATCCTGGTTTCTGCAGACGCAGACACCAAGTTGACGTATAGCTACTGAGGGCCTGTGTTGTAGGTTGTATTTCAACATAGGGATACAGACAGCAAAAATGTCAACAGATGTGTTACAGAAAAGGAATTTTTTTTTTTTTTTTTGCACATTGCTAATTTTTTTCCAAGCAAATAAAGGGAAATATTTAATTGAAAGTAGTTGGATATTAGTTACAAAATTGTCACATTTCCTTATATAAACTTAAGGACGCTTAAAGAAAATATATGAAAAATTAAATACAAAAGCGTGTACTTCCAGAAAGAAGATAAATTTCATATGTCCTTAACTATGTTTAGGATGTAGAGACAGTAACAGCAAACCTCTATGCTCACAACCAGAGTAAGAAATAAAGCTTTCCTAATGTGACTGAACTTCATTTGTACTCTTCCAAGTGTATAGCCCTCTTTCTAGAGGGAACTATGATTTGTCATTTCTTCGTGTATGTGTGTGTGTGTGTGTGTTTTGTTTGTTTTTGGAGGGAGGGAGAGAATCTTAAGCAGGCTCTGTGCTCCGCATGGAGCCCAATGCAGGGCTTGATCCTAGGATCCTGAGATCATGACCCGAGCTGAAATCAAGAGTCAGATGCTCAATTGACTGAGATCCCAAGGTACCCATATGTGTTTTTTTGTTTGTTTGTTTTTTAAGTCACTTACCTATCATTCTGTAACAGAGCACCTCAAAGTTCATAGTCTGGAGACAGTGGCCTTTCACTCTTGCTGAAGTGTGTGGCTCCTAGCCCTGGCTGACCTAAGCTGGGGGCCCCTTCCCTTCCAGATCCTGGCCTGAGAGGCCTTCATTATCTTATTAACTATTCAGTTCCTTCAGGAAGGGACTTCATCTATTATTTCAGCCTTTGAAATTGGCCTAGTGAGACCATCTGACCTGTCTAATCCCTTGTGACTAGAAATGGGAATCTGAACGTGTCACCTTGTCATGGGTTTGTCCTCTGTTGCCAGATTCCGTCGTGCATGTCAGTGATGTAGATAGTGAGCTGTCACACTTGGCAGCCCATGTTGTGCAGCTTTCAGGGTACCTGCTGTTGTCCTGTGTGGCAGCTAAGGCTTTCTCCCTTTACACATAGGGAGATGGGGACCACCTGCTGAGTGCTGCTCCTGACAGGTGACAGCCAGGCACCAACAGACCAGAGGGCTGGTGCACTGGCCTTGTGACCCTTTTGGTCTCCTCGTCCAGGTTTTCTTGTTCATTTCCCTCATCTGGATAAGTGATGGGGACAGGAGAGCTGAGCATTTTCCTATGATGGTACAGTTGTTTCATCTAAATATCTTACATGTCATTTTTGTTGCAAAATCTTGCTTTGGACAGCATTGTTTTTGATGTGTCCTATGCCATCTATAGGCATAGATGGTAAAAGTTTTGTGTGTCTTTATGCCACTTATCTATTGTATGAAAGTGATCATAAATGTCTGCCTTTGGAATGAGCTTATTTTTAAAATTTTCCCGCCTGAGAAGTCTCATGTGCTGTATGGCTACTGGGGATACTCTAAGTGTAGTGACATTAGGCAGAGTGATGGAGTTATAATTACATGCACTCTGGAACACTTTCTAGGTATGGCCTGAAGTAACTGATCCGGAAAAGTTTGTGTACGAAGATGTGGCTCTTGCTGCCTACCTGCTGGTAAGAGTATGTCCGGTCATCTAAGCTCCTCTGCAGTGGGGGAAGGTTGCTACCCTCAGCTGCTACCAGTGGGGAACAACATTTATCAAATCCATCACTTAGCATGTTTCTGGTTCTGTTGCTAGTTTGGTAACACGTATAGTAGTTGGGCTTGGTGTGAGTGAGGAATAAACCTGTGTCATGAAGCTCCAGCTTAGCTGGGGCTTCCCTGCCTCATCATAACCACGGAGGCGCTGGGTGGCTCACGCTGCTGACGGGACCCCTCCAGTCCTGGGTCCTTCCTTAGCTAGTTTGCCAGCCTCGAAATTTGGGTGTGCCTTGACTTAATAGTCTTGACTTTCTTATCTAAAAAAATGTTTAGACCAGATAATTTCTAATTTCTTTTCATCTGTGATTCTCATAGCCTTTTTAGAAATAGCATACTTTGCTTTGGTTATTAAAGTATATGTCCTTGAAGAACAGAGAGAAGCCATGAGGAAACCAGCAGTTATCTGTAGAGCTCTTGCCCAGAGAGGATCACTTTCATGTAGACTGTCAATGGGAGGAGGAAGCTTCGATGCCCCTGCAGCAGCAGGCAAGGGCAGCTCCCTCTGCTCACCTATAGGTCGGCTCTGCAGACCCAGGGCCACAGATGAAGCCTGTCCTACCTTTTCTGGAAATGTTATTTGTAACCCGTGTAGAATTTGTATCTGAATTATTCTTGGAAGGAGTGAATCAGGACTGATTTTATTTTATTTTATTTTTTTTTAACCTAGGTTTTGTGGGAAGAGGAGCGAGAGGAGCGGGGCTTGACAGCCAAGCAGTCCTTTGTTGACTTAGGATGTGGTAACGGTCTCCTGGTCCACATCCTGAGCACTGAGGGGGTAAATGTACATCTGTGGCCATTTCTAATTCCTTTTCCAGAGTGTCTTCCAGTCCAGCACAAGGGCCCTTGAGGTGGTTTTCTGATATGAGCTGGATCCAGAGTCTGCCTGGGTGTTGGACTGGTGACCAAGGAGCACAGGCAGCCCATGTGGCTGGGAGAGAGGAGATAGAACAGGGCTCTTGGGCTTGCAGGGGCTGCATCTGTGGATGACAGACTTTACCCAGTACAGCCGTGGTTGCTGTAAGGTGCTTCTCTGGGGAATGCGGCATGTCAGGGCACGGGAAGGGGAATAAGAGGCAGTAGGTTCTGCCCTCCAGAAGCTGGATGCCCAGCTCAGAGGATACTTACACTATGATATAAGCTTATGACACTGGTTTGTGCACCATTTTCAGATCCGTGAAGTCAAGGCAGGATGTGCTGAAAATAGCCACTGCTGCTCAGGGCAGTTTAGTGTAAGCAGGAGCTCTGAGCTCCCTGGGCCGATGCTTTGGGCCCGTGTCCAGCCTTCCCGCGGAGGATGCCATCATTGTCACCTGGCTGAGCTAGCTGGAGCTTAGTAGCTTCGTGCTCCATCATGGTGACCCCGGCTGATTTCTTCCTGTAGCATTCTGCCCTGTGGGAGAGATGTCCCGTCCACAGCTATAGGAACTTGAAATGGGATCATCAGAATGTACTTTTTAATTGCTTTATTAAAAAATGAGTTTATGACAGTAATACCTGTAAACAAGTTGTCTCTGGGGCATCAGCACATCAGGTGGTGGCCTGTAGGCTGGTAGGTAAGGAGGACCGGGTACCTTGTCCACCCCTCCTCTCCTCCCAACTTGGAAATGAGCCTGGCTGCCCTGTGAGAGCCCGCGGATACGGGCACAGCGTACTGGCTGAGACGCAGCCACAGCGGATGGGCCTTGTCTGTTTCAAGTTGGAGGAGCAGATGTGCTGGGGTCTGGACTGGACTCCGGGCCGTGAGACAGGCTCTGTTTCCATGTGCATCTCCTGGGCCACTGTCCTCGGACATGTTCTCATACCTTGACTCCATTTTCCCATCGTGAAGGCTCCTGGTGGGTGACCTTTGCGGACTGCAGGTTCTTACCCATGCCTTGCAGGGGCATGAATGTCTGTTTCCAGCCCTGAGATACCATGAGTGCCATCCGTGAGTGTAAAAGGTCTCTTGCACTTCACACTGGTGGCAATCTCTGCAGAGTTTAATTTGTTCTTGCTAATTTATTATACTGTACCAGCGTTAACCTTCAGTTTCTGAAATTATTTTAGCATCCAGGCAGAGGGATTGATGTACGAAGAAGAAAAATCTGGGACATGTATGGACCACAGACTTGCTTAGAGGTACTGGCCTTGTTTTTTTGTTTGATCTCAGCATGGTTGTCTCATAGTGGCAGTTCTAACGAGTGTGCCAGGTGCCTCGTGTATTCACTGGTCCTGACACAGTGCCAGGTTGGTATCCTGTCACGCCCATGGCCCCTAAGAGGGCAGGGCACACACATAACAGCACACGATGACAGTGAGGTTATCCTCTTGGCTCGCCTCATGTTCCTGACTGTGTTCAGATGACAAGTTCATTACATAAATCTTTGTGTGTCAGTCTTAGTCCACTTAAAAAAAATCTGTCATAGGCCAAACTTTAGAAGTTTTTGATGATATTGTCATAATGGTTTTCAGAAAGGTTTTACTTCAAATACACTTTCAGGAAGAGTTTTGAATGCTTTAAGAGATGCATCCAAAATACAGGAGAAAAAGTAGAGATTTACATATTTACCAAATTTTTGAGTGCCTTCAACTTGCCAGGTGTTTTCAGGTGCTGGCAGTTCAACAGTAATGAAAGGCTCCTGCCTTCATGGGGGTGGGGGACACCCCCAGAAAGAGTGGATGCGGGGTGTCAGGTGTGGTACTTGCTGAGAGGGATGAACACCTGAGCAGGGCAGGGGAGGGTGAGGGGGCTGCTGGGGCACCAGGTCTTGCTATGTATGTTGAGTAGCCAGGAGGGCCTCCTAGCAAGAAGGCAGGTGCTACAGAGTCCAGGGAAGGAAGGTAAAATGCACCTGGGGTGGGGCTGGGTCTCAGGTGTGCCGATGCCCTGTGGAGCTAGACTGCACATTTGTCTCTGGAGCCTATGACTGTGGAGCCACAGTGAACCCAGGTCCCTACAGTCTTGCTCAGAAGGAGCTCACTTGTCCTGGTCCAGTCAGAGAGGAGTGTCTCCCTAAGGGAGAAGGTGACCGGCCACCTGAGCAGCATTCCCCATCAGGTCTGGTGTCCATTGTTGCTGTGTCGGTGTCTGGTCGGGGCCTCTGAGCTGGCCAGCAGAGGGCTCCATAGGAGGGTCTCCACACTAGGTCCCTCCCACTGCCCAGCTGTGCTCCACCGCCCTGGTTACCTCAAGACCTTGGTCCTGGAGTTAAATGCAGGATGTGACTGGGACACAGATTCTCATCCCCAGTGGCCAGAGAGCTGATGAGACTTCTCACGCATTCACTCGTCACTGTGGAGGGTGCACAGAAATCAGAAGAGCGTGATGTGCCCAGAAGCTTGCAGCTGTCCACACTTGCTCTTTTGCCCCGCGCTTGGCCTGCCGCTCCTGTGAAATAATGCTCAGCTGTGCCATTTCATCTTTAAATAGAACTTTGAGACCATTTGCATATTTTCTGCCTCATTTTTTTTGAAGGTAGAGAATGACATTGTAAAAAAAAAGATTAGTGGAAGGGAGTGGCAAACTCTTTGGGCTCGTTTTCTTTATCCACATGGTCAAAAGCCGAGGACAAGTTTACAGCTTCTTTCAAATCGTCATTTGATTATAAGACTGCTAAATCACAGCAGCTGTAAATTACATTTCTATTCATGCAGGCCATGTAAAGGAAAATAGGCAACTTTAAATCTAGACTGGGTGGAGATAGAGAACAATAAGGTCTGTTTTTTCCTGCTGTTAAATTCTATCCATACCAGTTGAACAGTACTGTTTTCACTGTTTTAATGTGCATAAGTAGAAGCCCAGATGCTTATTTAAGAACCGGAAAGATTAAAAAAAAAAAAAAAACGGAAAGATGGTAGAGTTCAAATTCCACTTTGTATATATCATGTCTGTGAAAGACTCAGTTTTGTTCTAAGGAAGGGCCTTGAAAGTGAGTGTTGTCAGACTGTCTTCCTGGTGTGTTTTGAGCTAGGAAAGCAGCTGTGCTCGCTTCCCTTGGGTGTTGGCTCTTCAGCTTTAAAGTTTGGAGGGTCTTGAGCGGCTGTATAGTATCTTTTCTCTGTCTTCCCAGTTCTCACTGACAGTGTTGGGGTCCGACTGCAATCGTGTGATGGTCTGCTGCTTAGCAGGAAGAGTAGGGTGTCATGTAGGAGTAGGGTCGATGTAAAGTTCTAAATTACCAAATTTTTGTAAGTTCTAAATTACCAGTTATCTGCGGCTTAATTACAGAAATTATCAGAATGGCTAACCTGCCTGTGGAGTGGGTTTTTACTTGGTGTCTGTTTACAAAAGATTGTGCAATAGCAAAGATTTCTTCTATATGTAAACTGCTCCTGCCTCAGCCTACCTCGTCCCTTCACAGGTGTGCTTCATCACATAGGTTGACAGACGTGAGGTTATGTGATGCATTACATGACACACTTAACCTCAGACCCACTTGTGTTCCACTCACTTGCTCCTGAGGCCCTGTCTGGCTCCGATGTCCTGCCAGTGTGGAAACTGTTGCTCTGTCCTCCTGTAGCTTCTTTGTGTGTTTGTGTAGAGAAGCATGTTTGTAAGGATCAACAAGAGATTAGCACTCAGAGCATTGTTAGTGTCTTTAGTGATGACACTAAAAGCTGCTGTATTTCACACCCTCTGGGGCAGACGCAGGCCATACATTCAGGGGCCTGCCCAGAACCCACGACGACCCGAGGGGCTGAGACGACCACCCCAGCAAGCCGGGATTCTGCAGGGCCTAGCCTCATAGCTGTGTGCTGCTTTACTGAACCAACATGTGGTCTCGTTGTGTGCTTTTCTTTTAGGAAGATGCAATCACACCAAATGATAAGACCTTGTTCCCTGACGTTGATTGGTTAATTGGTAACCATTCCGATGAATTGACACCATGGATACCTGTCATTGCAGCCAGGTGAGCAGATAGCCCAGCCGGCAGGGCGGCTGGTAGGGGGGGAGCAGAATGTTTTGGTGCCTAAATCTCACTGTCCAAAACTAGCTGCTGTGGCTGTTGAACACTGGAGACATAGCTAGTTCAGATTGCTGAAATGATAATCTGCAGAGTATATTGGGTCAGGGTTAAATTCTGCCTGTTTTATATAAAACGTGGCTGAAAAAATCACAAATGTGATTCACGTTTTTCTTCTATTGAATGTGCTGATGAAAACTGATCACTTCTGCAATATATTTATATCCAGTATTGAGAGACCTGTCATATTTTGAAAGCTTTTTTCTGGCAACAGGAGGGTTGGTCTTCAAAGGAAAAATCTCTCAACATGGAGATACTTGCAGCAGTATTTATTTCTCATCCCAGGGGCTAGACATGTGGCAGCGCTTCTAGGTCAGGAGGAGATGTCACAGAGATGCAGGTTACGTTGCTGCCCCAAATATTTCGTGGCTATGGCTCTTCATCCATGGTCTTTTGAGCTGTCTTAGCTCTTGGAGAATGATGTGGGTCAGGGAGCAGGTGTTCATCCTGGCTGGGCCCGCCTCCCAGGTGCCTCACTCACAGCCGAAATCTCAGGCATTTCAGGAAGTGTGGGTTTCAGTTGACAAGAGCAACTGCAGTGGACCGAGTGTTTTATAGAAGTAATTCACTTCGTATTTCATGGGGAAGGTATGCCATGCTGCACTGTTTCTAGAAATTGAATTAGGGAGAGCTCTGACTATTTTGTCACCTAGAAGACATTGTCAGCCAGCAACACACATGTATTTTACCCAGATACATGTTAGCCGTACAGCTTTCTGCTAAATTTCCTTTTGGTTTTTGTGGATTGCTTTTGAAGGTCTTCCTACGGCTGCCGCTTTTTTGTCCTCCCCTGCTGCTTCTTTGACTTCATTGGAAAATACTCCCGGAGGCAGAGCAGGAAGACTCAGTACCGGGAGTACCTTGATTTCATCACAGAAGTGGGGCTGGCCTGCGGGTTTCACGTTGAGGAGGACTGCCTTCGCATTCCCTCCACCAAAAGGGTGCGTCCTCATGAGTTGCTGGCTCAGGGCCAGTGTCTCAGAACCACAGGTGATGCTGTGCTGTTGGAAAGTGTGTGGGATCCAGAAGGAGCCTGTGTGGATCTCGGCATTCCGGCCCCTGGTGGGGTGCAGAGGGCTCGTTAGCCTCCACAGCCCCTGGCACTGCCTTCTCCACACCCATAGCAACTTTGCAGGACCCTCAGGGAGTCTTCATTTCCTTCCCAGAAAGTACACATGGCCCTCGAGGACCTGCCCAAAGTAGGTGTCAGCCTAACTTGTGTAGCGGTGGCCTGAGGGTTGTCTGTGGCTCTGCCTGCCCTCAGTTCTGACTTCTTGGGTTCCTCAGTGATTGGCTGGAATTGAAGTTTGGTTTAGAATGATTCCTGTTTTCTCGTCACATGCTTCATTAATTCAGATTGACCTAAAATGTACCTGGCCCAGGCAGATTTTGGCCCTTACACAGTCTGTGAAAACAGCAGGAGTACCTTGTGTGACCCTGCCAGCTGGTCAGGGCAGGCTCAGTGGCATTCCCACTTACCCTCTGAGCCATGAGAAGTACTGCCATCGATTTATGATAGTTTCTGATAGCTTCCTCTTCTCAGACTCAGTGGCTGTCAGTGAGCCACTGCTTTGAACAGCAAAACAAAAAAAAACCATCGTATCCAAATTATTAACTTCATTGCTTGACAGGCAAAAAGGGTCTAAGGTGTGAGGTGAACTCTCGGCTCTGCCACCTGCTGGCAGTGAATTCTTGGGCACATTGTGAGCCATACCTGTGTCCTTGTCTGTCCAGCGAGGAAAAGATAAAAAAAAAATGGCACCTTCATTGTAGGTGCTTAGTGGTGGTGAGTGGGGTCCACGTGGCCTCCAGTATGTCATTGCTGCCCGTGTGGTCACTGCTCAAGTCACTTTGAAAGCTTCCTTTAGGACTCTGCTTCAGAGCCATGATGTCATTCTCCTAAGTGCGCTCACGTTGGCAAGTCACTCTACTAAAGTTGGAATTGAATCTGGGAACTGCTAGGCTTTGGGTCATGTCAGTAGGTTCAAGGATCTCGCAGTTTGGGTTTTTTGCACTTGTCTTTCTGTTGTCTTGTTAGAGAGCATGTATCAGTCCTTAATCACTCTGAGCCTCAGCTTTCTTGTAACTCGGTGGTTTGGAGTACAAATGTAAGAGCAGATGTGCACACATAGCAGCTATCCAGTGAGGGTGATGACACCTGGCATGCTTGTTCGCACACAGAGAGGTTGAGTTACCTGCCCAGGATCATGCATGCATCAGGTGGCAGGGCTGGAGACTAGTAAGAGTGGCTCTGATATAATTGGAGTTGCTTTCTTTCCTTGTCTCTAACCTGGCTTTGTAGCTCCTCCTCTTGTAGGAAGTCCAGAGATGCTGTGCCTAGGGCAGTGTCGCTGGACTGGCCTCACTTGCCCTGGGGACTCCTGTGCGGCAGCCTTCAGCTGGATGTACAAAGAAGAAAAGAGCATGGAATGAGCATCCGTGCTGTACTGAGTGCTTTGCTAGATACTCCTCCCTCCCTCGCTCTGGCAAGGTTGATAGGAGGACATCTCATTTTGAGAGCTGACAGTGTTACTGTCCATGTCTGCACGTGAGGGCCAAATGGAGGCTCTCACATGTAGAACGTTCAGAACAGGCATGGCCATAAGCTCAGTAACTATGGACTTGTGATTTGTACATGTGTGTTAGGGCTCTGAAAGTCTGAGCCAGGAGTTTCTTTGTGGGCTTTTGCTCTTGGTTTATTTTGGATGTTTTTATTGGTTTTTAAAATAGGCTTTTCTTTTGTGATAAATGCCTAAAACTTTATTTATTTATTTATTTTAAAAGATTTTATTTATTCATGAGAGAGAGAGAGAGAGAGAGAGGCAGAGACACAGGCAGAGGGAGAAGCAGGCTCCATGCAGGGAGCCCAACGGGACTCGATCCCGGGTCTCCAGGATCACACCCTGGGCCGGAGGCAGATGCACAACCACTGAGCCACCCAGGCGTCCCATAAATGCCTAAAACTTTAATGTGTGCTGCAGAAGAAGAGAATTAAATGGCAAATATTGAAATGCTATAGGAACCTGGTAAAATACTCTGCTTTTTTTTCACAAGCAGGTTTGTCTCATTGGGAAATCCAGAACATACTCACCTGCTAGAGAAGTTTCCATGGATAAGCAGAGAACCCGGTATATTAACAGCAGGCGGGGCCACCTTGCCAGCCCACCCGGCGAGACGCCTGCCTCTCTTCCACCCCGGGCTGCTGTGGGACATGAGGGTCACCCCAACGGGCACCAGGTCCTGGACGTTGGGGCTGCCGAGGGAGGGGCAGAGGCCCCGGCTGATGAACTCTGGCTGTCTGGATTTCAACCTAGAGAAAAAGTTGAGCGCCTGAGGAACTGTGCCACCCTCCCTCGAGATTTTATTGACCAAGTGGTCTTGCAAGTGGCACATTTGCTGTTGGACAGAGAGGAGCAGATAAGCATAGGAGATGCTTCCAGCAGCAGCTCGAAGGCCTGGAACCGAGGAGGTAGGCCCCCGACCCCAGCTGCGGCCGCCTGCATGCCTGCTGGCTTTCAGGCAGTGGCTCGGTGCTCCCTTAGGACTGACTTAAAATTGTGTGGTGGTTCTAATTATGTATATTTTAAAGCGACGTCAGTGATGAATAAGCCACTTATATGCTAATTGTTTAAAATTTTCCTTGTGGTTCCCATTAGTATGCAGGACTCCATTTCTCTTAGAGGAAGGCACTGAGGGCAGAGGGGTAGTGTTCACACATTTAATTAGCCTTTACAGAAACGTTCAGGCTGCAGGGTGTGGAGACACTTCTTTTCTTTTTTTTTTTTTTTGAAATTTTTTTAATTTATTTATGATAGTCACATAGAGAGAGAGAGAGAGAGAGGCAGAGACACAGGCAGAGGGAGAAGCAGGCTCCATGCACCGGGAGCCCGACGTGGGATTCGATCCCGGGTCTCCAGGATCGCGCCCTGGGCCAAAGGCAGGTGTTAAACCACTGTGCCACCCAGGGATCCCCGACACTTGTTTTCAATTCATAGTAGGATTGAATTATTCAAACTGGAAACAGGGTCCTGAAAGTCAGAAAGGTGCTCTGTCCCCTTGAATGTAAGAGATGTGGTCTGATCCTGTGGAATCGCCAAAGCGCAAAACTCAGCCATGATAAACAGAAGAACATTATATCTGATTGTTCTCATAGAATGAGTAATGTGCTGAAATCAGTGTTCAAATCAGTGGTGTTCAAGAGAGATGGGGGCCAAAGTGTAGACTGTTCCTGCTTCGGTAAAGTGTCCAGTCTCAGGCGGCTTGCTGGGCCCCAGCTGGTTTCTTCCCTGCCTCCACTCCCGGCTGAGGTGTTGACTGGCGACACTAGAGGGCGCTGTGGAGCTGGCTGTGCTGGGCAGTGTCAGAGACTCCCCTGAGGTTTTGGGGTCATTGGGGGGTCTAGGGGAGCCCTCTCTCAGCCTGTCAAAGGCTGCTGCCTGGCTGGCCCTGTGAGTGGGGGGCCAAGGAGGAGGCGGCAAGCCTGCCCTCCCCCACCCATGATACTGTCCTGCCCTGAGCCTCCATAGCCCTCGTGCACTTGCCACGCGGGAGTGCTGTGGAGCATCTCCCCTTCTCTGCGAATTACCCGATGCTGGTGGTGTCTGATGGAGGTGGGGGCTCTCCAGGGATATAGGGGCAACCCTGGCCAGAGCCCCCAACTCCAGGTGCCTGACCATCCGTGTAATTGGGCACCAACCCTGAGGCACCATGGGCTGCCCTATGGGTTGACACCCCACTTCCTGCTGAGGTGGGGCCCAAGTGGAGAGGAAGGCAAGCTGAGGGGGATTTCCAATGGGGCCTCGAGTGCCAAGGAGCCCGCAGCAGGTGAGCAGGCGCCTCAGAGTCGTTTGAAGGCATCTGAGAATGTGGAGTTTGACCTTCAGACCACAGGAGTGATTGAGCTCAGGAGGGGCTTGCCTGTGCCTGGGACAGAACTTTCTTTCAGTGGGGTAGACCAGGTCTTCTAGGCTCAGACGTAGATGTGAGTGGCTCTGATCATTAGGTCTCAGGTGTCAGGCCTGCTCACCCATGAGAAACATCTGCAGAGCGGGGGGTGCCATCCTCCCCACATGGGTCTTGTTGCCCCGGAGCTGGCCGGAGGTGCTCTCGTGCTGTGGACATGTGCCCACAGGCTCCTGCCCTCAGGTGGTCTTCCCACCTTTTGGTTGCTGGAATTTAGTGACCCGTCTGAAACCTGCCCTTATATAATGTATGGGTGGGTCTGTCCCCAGGACCTCAGTGATCTCAGTCCAGGGGTCTTCCCTCTGCAAGGCATGGGTGAGGGAGCACAGGGCAGGAGGAGGTGGTCCCTGCCCTCATGACTGAGTCAACACACACACGACAGAGGATGAGCACCTGAGAGGTCGCAGTGCAGAGCTGTGTGTGTGAGCACCAGCGTCCAGGGACTTGTGTGGGGCCAGACTAGGAGGGGCAAGGACGGCTGTCTGGGCCGGTTTTAGCCTTTTCCTTAGATGTGCTGCTTGCTCTTGGAACGTGGTGGAGGCAGCTGAGAGGTGCATCCTGAAGGTCAGCTAGGCTTGGTAGATGGAATCCCAGCCACAGGGTGGCTGCTCCCTGGGAGTCTGGGGCTGGGCCTCTAGAGTCTGTGTCTGGGAGGCAGGGGCGTCTCAGCTGGCCTACAGAGTCGCTGGGTGGGCATAGGTGAGCCCCCAGGCATGGGGCCTGGCAGATGCAAAGTCCCTGGCATCCCAGATGGTGCTGGCTTGGCCCCTGCAGTTCCAGCTAGGTGCTATGTGGTATGGGCTCGCTCAGAGTGCAGGTAAATCTCACGGCCTGCCCTGCTGACGTGCGTGAGAGACTGGGGTTGGCTGGACGAGAACTGGTCCCTGGGCCAAGCAGTGGGCGGGCTTGTTGGACAGTCTCTAACAGCCTTTACATTGTTGTTGTTGGGGAAACCCGGGTTTCAGGAAGCCTCTCCTTGACAGAAGTGGCCAGTGAGCTGGACCCAGAGACACTGCAGAGGTTGAAGCGGGAGTGTGGAGGCCTACAGACACTGCTCAGAAACAACCATCAGGTGTTTGAAGGTAAGGGGATCGGGCCTTGAAATGTGCTCCTCTTTCAGAGCTGGGTGACACGTTCCACCTTCTCATGTCAGAATGTTCTTCCCCACAGATTCTGGAATCACTGCTCCCTGCTTTTTCTGTCAAGTGAAGTTTGCTTTATTTTTAAATTTTTTTAAAATTTATTTATTTTAGAGCGAGAACATGAGCAAGAGAGCAGGGGTGAGGGCAGAGGGAAGAGGGAGACTCTCCAGCAGGCTTCCTGCCGAGCACAGAGCCTGACTCTGGGCTCGATCCCAGGATCCTGAGATCCTAACCTGAGCTGAAACCACAAGTCACTTAACCAACTGACCACCCAGGTGTCCCTAACTGAAGTTTGCTTTCAAGGAGATTTACACTTTTAAAAAAGTGGGGGGGAGAGGATAGAGTGCCCCCGATCCCGCTTCAGCCTTGTGAGCATCTTCTACCAGGAGGGAACATTGCCCACACCTCTTCTCCGGTCCTTTCTAGCCCCATCAGGCCTGGTACCCCTGGGCCTGGCCTTACCCCTGTCCTGGATATGCTTATGCCTCACGTGGAAGGAAGAGCAAGTCTGAAAGCCTGCTTGCTGGGTGTTGCTGGAGGACTTTCTCGGTGGGGGTTTGTTATTTGCTTGGGCTCTTGGCTGTCTGCAGACTGGAAGCATCGTGAGCTCACATCTGGGCCCTGGGCAGTTAGAGGAGGGAGCCCCGATGCCTGTCCACTCCCCTCCCCTGCATGCGTGCACTGGGCCCTTGGGAACGCAGCTCTCATGCCCTTCCTGCGCTGACGCTCGGGCTTCCAGGACTGCCAGGAGGTAGAGCGGCCCAGGAACCTGTGCTCATTCCCTTCGTCTGTCCCTGCCCTCCTGGGGCTTATGGGGAGGGAGACACAGAACCAGTGTTTACAGGGGTACCTGGAGTTAAAAGAAGTTCCTTTATTTAGAGTTTTTAAGCACACACCTGTCGTCCAGATGGTTGGTAATTTGTCATATTTGCTTCAAGATGAAGCTTTTTCCTCCTTTTCTTTGTGGAAGTGTTTTAGAGCACATCCCAGCCCACCAGCTTTTTCACCCCTAAGACTTCAGCAAATGGCTTTAAAGATGGTGGCATCTGGCATCACCGTAGTGCCATAGGCATGTTCCCACCCAAGTCATGATGTGCAGGGAGATCTGCCCTCATCCCAGGAAGGGGTTGGGACGGCCAGACTTGGGAAATGACATCTGAGCTGGGACTTGGTAAAGAGGAAGAGGAACAGCATTCGTGATGGGTCTGAGTTGGGGAGGAGTGGGATTGGGGCATGAGGAGTGAGGGGAGGGGGAGGCAGGTGGCTGGCTTGCAGTCCCCCTGTGGCTGTGAGGAGGTTTGGGTCTGTGTGATGGCAGGGGAGTGGTGGCACCCATGTGACTGACTTCCAGTCCAGCTGCAGGGTCACTGTATGCCTGTTCTCTGCTGTATCGGGGCCTCCAGGGTCAAGTGCAGGGCCCTGTCAAATCCCCCCACAGCGCAGCATCTGACTCCTTAGGACTTAATATGTGGGAACACATTTTATTCTATTTCCACTGGGAGGTGTCCGATGAAGGCCAGCTGTGGACCAGTGCCGAGCACCTCTTCTTTCTGGGAGGTAGGGGCAGGGCAAGTGTAAGGGTGCAGATGGTATTTCAGTGTGCACCATGGTGGTTCTGGCTGGTGGTGCGTAAAGATGTGCTAAGAATGTGGGGTCTAGAGGAGACCAGGCTGGCAGGGGCTGCGGACCTGCCCCTGGACCCACCCTTCACCTGCTGAGTCGGGCTCCTGTGAGGTCGTGCTGCTCGCTGGCTTGCCTCAGGAGCCACACTTGGAGCCCATTGCCTGCTGTCTGTCTGCCTTGCACCCCCCGCCCAGCCCCCCAGCTCCCCCACATGGCCCTTTGGCTTATGTTCCACTCCTGATGCTCTTTCCTGTCCTGCAAGGCTACCTGCTGGCTCCTGCCCCCATCCCAGTGCCCCAGCCCTGCTGGTAGTGTAGCCATAGTGCTAGACCACAGCCTGCACACCTTTCATAAACAGCATTCCATCTGCCTCTCTGGGTCCCCAGGGTCTGCATGTGCTGCTGTCTCTCGGCCGCCTGCATTTGGTCACATCACTGCCTCCACGAGACCCTGAGCTCCCTGCGGGTGGGGCCAGGCCTTGCTTGGCAGCCCAGAGCCCACTGCTTTGTCGCTTAGCCTGTGTCACAGGATAAGACAGAGGAGCAGCCCAGTGGGGAGGGCGCACTTCCCAGACCTCTCCTCACAGGGAGACCATTGCATCCCAGAGTCCCCAACCCCTGAGATGCCACCTGTGAGCAAAACCCAACACAGGAGGACGGGGAGCCCACAGGCCTTGTCTAGGGATGCTGGCAGTTATCTGAGCCCCAGGACTTGGGCCCATCCCCCCACCCCTACCGTTGTGCAGTTCCTGAGGAGAGTGGTTGGACAGTGCCTCAGGGCAGGTGGCCACAGTGGCTGGAAGTGTATCTGTCCACTCCCAGCCTATAAAGCAAAGAGAGTTGGGTGCTGTCACTTCTTCCCTGACCCTGTGTGCATGTGAGACAGGAGAGCTTGGGTGTGCACAGCCCTGCATGTACATGGGAGAGCTTGAATATGCACACTGGCAGTGCCTTTGGGCGGCCCAGTGGCCCTTGTGGAGTTAGACTTTGTTTTCATTTAAACCCGGTTTTGCTGGGTAAGTGCCTGGAATGGCCCTGAGCCCTGTGACCAGAACTGGCATCTCCAGGTTTGGGGCGGTTGCAGGAGCTGGGGCCTAGGCAGGCAGGCCCTCCACTGGGGTGTGGAGAAGCTGGGAGGTAGGCAGCCTTCCTGAATTGGCAGTTCCTGCTCCCCTTGAGCTCCAGCAGGGCTGCCTGGGATCTGCTCTCCGGTTCACAAGGCCTCGGTCAGTTCAAATACTCATTGCAGTCCAGAAGGGCTGCTCTTTTTTCCCCCAGCATGTTTTTTTGGTTGACTTCACAAAATTGTATCTTTTTTTTTTTTTCCATTATAAATATGCATGTATGTGATTGCTTTTCTGTGCAGTTCACATGGGGGGGGGGGGCACATTTATTTTTGGAAACTTCTGAGTAGGCGGCTTGGGGCCTGAGCTCTGAGTAAACATTCTGCTGTAGTCATGCAAAAACTATGCTCTGAGGCTGCTCCTACCTCTGAGTGTGTTTTACACTAGAGCAGCTAGTCTCTGCTCATGTTTATAGGGTGGAGGAGGGAAAATCGATTTTGGATACCCTCAGTTCCGCCAGCACTGAGTCCCTTCCCCGGGCCAGTGCAAGGTCCTGTGCAAGCTGTGGTCAGGGGCTGGGAGGTTCCGGTGGGGGTGCCTGGCCCAGGGTCTGTACCCGCAGTGCCTTCATCGCCTGTGCCAGCCATGGGGAACATGTGGCCACAGCTGAGGGATGGGGACTTGCCCAGAGTCTCTAGATAGAGAGGCTGGACTGGCAGCCCAGGTCACATCTGACCAGAACTTGAGCACGGGGCACTGTTCTGGTGAATTATCCCTCATGATTTCCTGGAACAGTTTACAGGCTGTTCCTCAGAGTGCTTTGGTCAAGGTTTCATATGCTGTCAGAATTGGGAGGGGAACGGACCAGCAGGTTTTGTGTGCTATGTTGAGCAAGTCTGCGGGAGTGCATACTTTGGGAGGAAGCAGAAATACCACCAGATAAGTGAACTTTGGTAGAATATATTTGGTTCCTGTGATTCCATTTTAGAATCAGGAGCATATTCCCACTGGGGAGAGTCCACTGGGTGGCCTGACCCACTCGGGCTGGAGTGTGTAGAGCTGGAGTGTTGTGCCCTCAGGTCCCAGCACGGGCCTACCCAGGATGGGAGCTGCCCTGGAACCTGGAGGTGTGTGGGAGCATGTCACCGCCCCCTGCCACAGCCAATCCTGTGTCATTGGTGCCCAGGCCCCCTTTCCCTTGACCCTGTAGTTAACCGCTCCAGACATGTGGTGAGGTGCCCTCTTAACTCTTGAGACCACTGTGGAGGGCCTGCTGCCAGCCAGCCTGTCCTCTAGGAGGGGGCCCTCCTTGGAGGCTTTTGTGGGAGGCTCCCTCTCCCCTGGGTTTCTCTTGAACGTGTCCAGGCCTTTGGGCGGGGCAAGGGTTCCCTGCCTTTTTGGAGAGCACACCCTGGTCACCTGATGGGAGTCTCTCCTCGGGACTCTTCCGAGACACACTTCAAGGCTGTGTCATCCTGCCGCAGGAACGTCCAGTGGAGCCCAGTGACATTTCCCTGACCTGAGCTATCAGACTGAGGAAGCTTGGCGTCAGCCTTGTGGGGAGCAGTGCAGGAGGCCGGCTCCGAGGAGGGTGACAGTTGTGCCAGGCCGTTAGTAGGTGCCTCCTGACCTCCCGTGATGATGAATCCCTCCATTGTGGCCCTCCGTGCATCAGGCGCCTCTCTGCAGCTCCTCTGATTGAAAGGGAAATGTTGACTAGGCGGCAGTCTCCAGAGACAAACAATCTCGTTATTGCCATGACACGAGGCCATTTGAAAGCAAATCCAAGCTTTAATTCATTGCTTTCAAGTTCTCGTCAGAAGTTAGAGAGCCAGATTTCTTCAATAAGCTTCCTTTATTTCTCCCCGAGCCGGTCTGTCTCCGGGTGGTTTTACAGCTTCCAGGGAAAACCAGGATGGATTTGGCTGCTTTGGCCACATATCCGAGGAGTTGCTGGCTTCTGGGGATCAAATGGCCAGGTGAAAGCCTGGGAGGCGTCTCAGCCCCCGTGGGGGCTACCGTCTCAGGAGGCAGCTTGGTGGAGGGCCCAGTCTGCTGCTGAGGCCCTACTCCCTAGTCCCCATGTCCTGCAGCATCCCCAGGGCTGACGGGGCTGCTGTACTCCCTGCCCACTGCTTGTGTTTGGGGGCTCTGGCTGGGGGTGGAGGGACAGTAAACCCTCCTCTTGGCCTGCCCAGAAAGGACCTGTGCTTGTTTCTCTTCGATGCAAAGGTGAGGTTCCCCAGGACAGGCGCCGCTGCAGCTTCTACAGCTGTACCCAAGTCCATGCAGGTCTTATGCCGGGGTTTCCCAGGCTTTCAGCGTTGTTTCCCACAGGCCCATCATGGTGCGGCTGCAGCCACTTGTCCACGGTCTTGTCAGCAAGACCTTTGGTTCTTCACCTCCGTCCTGGGGTCCAACGTGTGCCTCCTTACGGCCCCTGACGCTGGCCCTTCAGGGCTCCTGGCCCTGGCACACCTCCACCCTGCTCCCTGCCTGCCCCGCCGGCCTCCCTCCCACCAGGCTGAGGCTCCGACTCTGCCTCCCCCAGAGCCCACCCTTCTGGCATGAAGGGACTGAGGTGTCAGGGGTTGTCAGAGCAGTGCAGCCATGATTGAGGTCTCTGCCCTTGTCTCCGTCCTGCTGGGTGCTGCTGCCCCAGAGTCGGGGCGTCCCCAGCTCTATGAGTGGGTGGACTTGGAGAATAACGCCTGAGCCATGTCTTCTCTTTGTTCCGAACCACAGTTCTGAATGGGCGAGTTCACATTCGTGACTGGAGAGAAGAGCAGCTACAGAGGCAGCAGCACCCGGAAGCAAAGCGGAGACTGTTCTCAGAAGCTTTCAAAACCCGCATCTGCTGGTTTTTCAGTCACCACCCTGACGGTTGTGTTCTGCCTTCAGACAGCTGCCCGTTTGCCCATGGGCCTGCGGAGCTTCGGCCTCCCCGGACCCCCAAGAAGAAGAAGCAGATTCTGTGAGCTGCTCCCACCCTGTAAGCAGAGCCTGGTGTGGGGGCCCAGCGCTCAGCTCCTCTGACAACTGCAGACTCCGCTGGTTGGGGTAACTTCCTCCAGATTGCCCCCATGATGTGACTCGTTCATTATATGAACACCAGATGGGACAGAAGCTGAAATTCCTCCCACCCCCAGCCCCGTCAGGGTGTAGGGTCTGTGTTGTAAATGAAGTCACACTTGCGTTTGGGATCTTTATTCCAGAAAGAGCACAGGAGTTCTTGGTAGCATCTCATTGTGATGAAGGTGGCAAAAGTCCCTGGACCACCTGGCCCCTGTAGGGGGCCTGCCTCTGTCCTGCTTGCCTCAGTGTGTGATAGCTGACTTACCCTGCCTGCAGGAGCGCAGCCGGTGCTGCCAAATCCTGGCTGTACTGGAAACCCAGCTGCTCTGGGTGCTAATCACTAGACTGGTATTTTGTAAAAGCTGTCACACTTATGTGTGCAGGTTATTTTTAGTTCAGAGAACAAAACACCCATAATCTCTTTACCTAGGTCACTTTAGGTGACGTGGAAAAGAATCCCAAGTGATACACAACAAAGCCAGAAAATCTAAATGATACAGAAAGCACTCCCCGCCCCCCGCCCCTCCCTACTAGATCATCTCCCCAGAAGTACTGTTAGCAGTTCTTTTGATTCTGGAAAAAATATCCTATGTGTTTCTGTTTAAAATTATTTTTACAGTTTTACTAAAAGGTCCCGTCAATGTACATTGTCATGCCCTTCATTTGCCGCATACCCTGGTGACCTTTCTGTGGTGCAGTCTTCTCTTGGGGCACCAAGAATGAACTCATTCCTTTCCCTGAGAGGCATTGCAGCTTGGCATAGCACCTGGTTTCTGCACATCCTCCAGGGCCGGCTGAGCTGGTGAAGTGGGGTCTGGGGAGTGTGCCTGCCTGCCTAGCCCCATGTGCTGGACATGGTTTTTCCCACCCTCGAACCTCTCCCTCACAGGAGGCTCTGGGGATGAAGTCCCAGCTGGGGCAAGTGGCTGCAGTGTGTCACTTGGGCCACGATTGGCCTGTGCACATGGAGTAGCTCTGGCCAGCAAGGTGTGAGGGGCCTGCTGCGGAGCCCCTGCTGCCACTTTTGCGGGGGATGCCTGGTGTAGGAATCTGTGGCTGGCCGAGCAGAAAGAGAGAGGCCTGGGTCCGGTGGTGGCCCTGAGCTGGGTTAGCCCGTGCTGGGCCTGTAGTCTCCTCGCCTCTGACCTCAGCTACAGAGATCAGGTGTCTTCATCAGTACGACACCAGTGAGCTGAGGTTTCCGTGGCATGGCTGGGATGATACCCATCAAGACAAGCCCCCTGGCCTCTCTGCCTTGGGATCAGACTCCCTTCCCCTTGTCTTGAAGGAGAAGTTCCTCCTAAGGGGTGAGGTGTGAGCCCCGGGACTGCCCTTCCAGGGCACGCAGCTCCAGGTGGACAGCCTAGCATCTGCTTTAGCTTTCAAAGAGAGAGCGAGAGAGAGAGAGACTGTGGCAGCCGTGTTAGCCTGGATCTGCTGTCTGTGCACCTGGACCCTGTCCTGGGCCTGGTGGACTGGCCCTCAGGGAAATGAGCTGTGCTGCTAAGTCTTGAGACGGACGGTTTGCCCTGAAAAGCCCCAAGGACCCATCCTCAGTCACGGGTCTTGTTTGGGGTCAGGAGGGGTGTTGGGTGACATCGGCTCTCCTCGGGTGCCTTGGTGCCACCTTTCCTCAGGTGAGTGAATGTGGGTCCTACCAGGCTGGGCGCTATACTGAGAGGAGACTTGACACACTGTTGACTCCCCACACACCACTCAAGATAGCAGAAATGGCCTGAGTGGGCCATGTCACCCGGATCCAACCTCTTGCTTCCAGGTGGTACTTTTTTTTTCTTCCAGTACTTCTTAACGGCCACCAGTACCACTGCGTAGAGTCCACGGTCACGTGCAGCCTTACCCTTGCTGCGGCATCACAGTGTGCATGTGTCCACGGGAGGGTGTGGCCAGAGGACTGCTAACCGTGGCAGCCTGGCTGAGGCCAGAGTATGTGGGGCTGGGGGGGTAAGACTCCTAGAGTAGGGGGCTTGGAGGGTGGGCAGGGGAGTGGCCACTCAGGTGGCACATCTTCCACGAGCCCTCCAGCCTCTCTTCCTCCACCTGCTCTGTGTCCCTGGCCAGCAGGGGTCCACTCCTACCTCTGAGGTGACCCCCATCCACTTCTCCTCATAAAGAGCTGTCACCCCCCCCCCCCAGGGGATTAGAAGGTGACACTCCTGTCCCTTCCCTCTCAGCTCTGCTCCTGGGTGACTGCCCACTGAGAGTCGCCTCACAGGGGCACAGCTGCCACAGCAAACCCAGGGCCCCTGCAGGAGAACCCTATGTTGGGGGGCCAGCCCAGCATGGGGAGGCTGAGATCATGTCTTGCCTCCAGCTCAGGTCTGGCCGGCACCTCCCTGGGGAGAATTTCCAGTAGGTGCTGTTGTCAGGAAGAGGCAGCTCATAGGGAAGCACATTAGAACCGTGTGAATGGTGGGCTGACCTAGCTCCTGGCTGACTTCTTGTCGGTGGGGCTCTAACTCAAGAAGCAGGTTCCATGGCACTTTGGAAGACCTGGCGCACCCTTCCCACAGCCCTGGGTCCAGTGGGGGAAACAACTTTGGCAAGGCACAGGTCGGGAGAGGCTGGGCTGGCTACAGAGGCTGCCCCCTTGGTCTCTCAAGTCCTCTTGTGCTTGACGACGGCATATCCGTTGTACTGAAGCCCCACCACCCTGTGGCGAGTCAGTGACTGGTGCCACAGGGAGCAAGCTCTCCCTCAGACAGGCTGGTGACTTGCCCAAAGTCACAGTTTGCAGCTGCCAGAGTTGGGGTTCAAACCTGGCTCTGCCTCTTCCAGGAGGCTCTTCCCTGGCAAGGTCCTTGACTGGAGGGGACACCTGGGCCTAACTGGCTAGGCATTGGCTTCTCACTTGCCATTTAGGGCACATGGTACCAGACTCTCCGTGTCGATGCTGAAGCATCCTTTCAAAATCCATTTCTGTCAAGAGCAAGTCCGTGTAATACAGAATATTAAGTAGGTGATGGTTTGATGCCTGGATGGGGCCAATGGCACAGAGGTGATCCTTGAGTGGTCCCAGTTAGGAGATCTCTGCCCGGTAACTCTCTCCAGAATTGTAGCCAGGCAGCATCACTGTTTCGCACACAGAAAACACTGACCTCCTTGTTCTCATCCTGCCCTGAGCCATGGTGGTGGTTGTCTCGGCATCCTTGTCTGCAAGACCTCAAGGATGCAGCAGAAGAAACAGGAGCAGGTGTTCAGGGCTCAGCCAGCTGGGCCCTGGGCAGGAGCTTGGCTGTGCAGCTCCCATGGTGTCAATCATGGCAGCGCTTCAAACCCCAGACCTAGGGGCAGTTCATCCTGGCGGCTCCTCTAATGAGGAGCGGAGGTGAATCACTCAGGACCACAGAGCTGGGAGGTTAGTTGAAACCGCACAGTAATCTATCTGGCCTTTGTTGCTCCCAGGGGCTGTGGCCTCCAGGGCTCCTTGGGTAATTAGCAGTCTAGGGACTTTTAATCCAAAGAGGCCGCAGCGGCCTTTGTGGCTGGGCTCCAGCTCCGTTGTGTCTGATGATTTATCCAGGTGAGGGGCGGTGAAGCATTTGCCCGCTTGCACTTTTCTGCCATCTGACCCCAAAGCCATCTGTACAGTGCAGGGAATGGGAGGTTTGCAGGCCAGGATGGCGGGGAGTGGGGCTGGGGCTGACTGCTGGTAGGGAGACAGAACTGCACCCCTGCCTGGAGCTGAGAACATGGCCTGGTCCATGCATTCAGCAAATGCTTACAAAGCACCTCTAGTGGGCTGGCACTGGCAATGTGGATGCAGGGGTGCAGTAGTGCTGGAGTGGGACCCCACATCCTGGTGGTGCTGGCTGGATTCCTGGGTGGCTGGGCTGTGGGGAGGAAGGGAAGAATGGCATGCTCTGTACTGTTCTTCCTCGTATTGCTTTTCTAGTGCTTGCTCAGGAGTCACAGTGTATGTCCTTCATATGTCAGTATCTACCTTAGGTCCATACTAAAACCACTTCTAGAGAAGGCCGGAGCCTCGCAGTGATGTCATTCCGTTGACACACCTCCCGTTGGTTGTCATGCGGTATATTTCTAATGGTATGAACCCAAGAGCACACAGTGTCGCTGTTGCCTGGAATGGTCCATTGACTTTTAAACGTTAAAAGAAAAAAAATCATGTTTACCTGCATACTTTTGTTCCCTGTACTTTCCATTCCTTCTTGTCCGTATGATTTCAGTCTGGTATCACTTCCTTGCAGCCTGAAGATCCTCCTTCAGCATTTCTTGGAGTACAAGTCTGTGGGTTATATGATCATCTTTTGTTTGCTGAAAATGTGTTTATTTTGTCCTTGTTTTTTGAAAGATATTTTAGTTATACATAATATTCCAGCTTGACAGTAGTTTTCTTTTAGCTCTTTAAAGATGTCATTCCATTTTTTTCTGGCCTGTGTTCCTGATAAGAGGTTAACCATGGTTTTCATTCTTGTACCCTCTATGCCATAGGTGCTGTATCTGTGGCTGATTTTAAGAGTTTTTTTCCATCTGTGGTTTTTAACAGTTCAGTATAATGTGCATAAGGTGCACCTTACATATGGTGTAATTTTCTTTTATTTATCTTGCTAGGGTTTGCTAAACTTTGCAAATCCCTGGATTGCTGTTTTTGATCAAATTTGGGGAAATAATCAGCCAATATTCCATTCAATTTTTCTTGCTCCTTTCTCTGTCTCATACTAAATCTCCAGTGTGTGTGTGTATTTTTAGTCACTTGATCCCTCCTACCCATCACGGAGTCTGTTTATTTTTTAACCTTTTTCTAACATGTGCCTTAGTTTGGATGATTTCTGTCTTAACTAGTCTCTAAGTCATTGGTCGTTTCTTCTGTTGCATCCAATATACAGTTAATCCCATTCAAGGATAGATATTTTTTTCAAAACTTCAGATATTATAGGTTTTTTTGTTTGTTTGTTTGTTTGTTTTACAAGTAACTTGTGACATTTCCCATGTCTTCAGCCTTTATCTGTCAGGTTTAAAGTCCTTTTTTTGCCAGTCCCAACATTTGGGCCATCTGTGGGTCTGTTTTTATTGACTTTTTTCTCTTGACCATGAGTCACATTTTCCTGTTTCTCCTATGACTAGATTTTTTTTACTGTTGTTGTATAATGGATACTGCGGATGATATGTTGCAGAGATTCTAAATCCTGTTGTCTTCCTATGAAGAGTACAGAGTTTTGTTTTAGCACCTGTTTATCAGTGAACCACTTTGACTCAGTGGAGGCTTGGCATCAGGTTAAGGCAGGTTTATTTCTGGTTTGCCAGTCTTCCACGTCCCTGCAATCCTGGGACGGGTCTTACTGCTAAGATGGGTCTTTCTGGGGTTTCATGGTAGAACTGGCAGGACTTGAATCCCACACAGTCTCTCCTCTGGCATGCAGTGGCCACGTGCCCTGCTCAGCTGCACTTCCAGCTCCTGTCCAGACCATTTGGCCTCTCAGCCTGCTTCTGTGCAATTTAAGAGGTGGCCAGGGTTTCGGGAGAGCTCATATACAGTGGGGTGCCTTCCTCTGTGGTCCCTCCTCTCCAAGATTGCCCTTCAATTTCTAGTTGTTTTATCAGCCCTAAACCCCATGCATGGACTCCTTGGGGTGGTGAGACCACAGCTTTCTGTCTGACCTCTGCCCCCATGCACTGTGTAGTCCAGGCAGTGCCCTTGATGTACATCATGCCTTGTGGACCCCTTCTACTAGGGATAGACCCTTCCCCCAGATTACACCTGATTCTGATCATTTGTGCCTTCAGATACTTGTTTGCATCTGGGTTCGTAGTTGTTAACAAAAGAGCTGGCCCTGCGTGACTACTGCACCGTCAGTGGAGGTCAGAACCCTGTGCACATCTGTCCTCCCAACCTGATGGCCAGCTTCCACAGGTGGAAACCTAAAAGTCATCCGTGGACCCACAAATGAAGTCCATGCTCCTTCCTCTGTCTGGCCTGTGGAGTGCCCTCCACACCAGGCCAACTCTCAAGCTCACCTCCTCCCTACTAGGTCTCGACCCCCAGGACTCCAGCCATGACCACTCCTTACTCTCCCTGGAGCTCTCTGGACTGTGCTGCCCAGCGGGACCTTCTGCAGCAGCAGGGATACCCCCAATCTGTACTGTCCAGGGTGCTGGCTGCTGGTCACTGGCTACTTGAAATGTGGCCATTAGGACTGAGGAACAGAACTTCTAGCTTTATGCAATTGTGATTCAAATGTAAATAGCTGCATGTGAGTAGTGGCTAATACACTGGACAGAGAGCACAGACCTGTCTTCGCTGCTCCAAATGTGATCTGACACACAGGATGGGCCTGGCCTTGGAGTTTCTTGGAAATGCAGAATTATGGGGCTGCTGCAGACCTGCCAACAGGACCCCTGCGGCGTACCCAGCGAGCTCAATGGCTGCGATTTACTTGTTCTCTGGATGGTGAGTGTGCGGGGAAACGCTGCACTTCTGTGCCTTTTCACATGCGGTTTGTTCCTTCTGCCTGGAAAAGCTCCTCCCTCTTCTCTGCTCTTCAAATCTCAGATGAAGCCAGCCCTCTGGGAAGCTCCTCCCCTGGGGCTTCCTTGCTGACAGTTCATGGTAGCTCTGGGAGGCCCTCTGAAGGCTGGGGAGGGGCTGGGGAGACAGCCTTGCTGGGAGGGGTGGCTGGGGCTGAGTGGAGGAGCTCCACTAGGGGAGAAGAGGCAGTCCTAGAGGCTTCAGGTGGAGGACAAAACAGCTGGTTCTGTGCCACCCTCCATGGTGAGATGATAGGAAATGCAGGAAACAGACTAGGGGCAGAGTTCTGCTCAGTTCACAAAACACCTTCAGGCCAGCACAGCTGACAAGACTTAGAACATGCCACCTTTCAGTAGTGAGCACCCCATCACCAGGGGTGTGTAAGTGGAAGCTGAAGGGTTATCTGGCAGGGATGCTGGGTGGTGGTTTTCCTTGCTGATACGTTTTTGGGGCACGGACTCCCATCGTTTCCAGGGTGCCTCCTACTTTAGGTAGTCTGTGTCTGAGAATGGAAGTGTCTTGGAACCACAGGCCTTGTGGAGCCTGGCTGTGGAGACCTGGAATCTCCTCTCTGTCATACTTCCAATGTGCTGTGTGATCTCAGGCAGACCCCTCACCCGTCTTGGGCTCCAGAAGCCCTCACGGGTGGCTCCTGCAGGCACTGGTGCTGGGCGCCAAGTGGGACAGCCCCCATGCTGGATGGCCAGGAGTCCTGCCTCTTCCATCCAGCATCCTGGGCAAGGCAGCTCCCTCTTCCTGGAGGGAAATACCCCTGGGTCTTTGCACGACAGCTGAATGTGCCAACAGAAGGGCTATTGACATTTTCTTCAGAGAGAGGATCACTTTGCTCTGATGAGTCTTGATGTGACGTTCTCCAAATGGTTCGCTGGCAAGGAAGGCTAATGGGTGTGTTTTTAGAACAGTCCATGAGTCCTGAGCGTGTGCATGGAGCAGGCCTTGTGATGTACAGACCCTGACATAGGGACACCGTCCAACTTCTCTGTGTGGCACTGGTTGACCACACCCGCATGTTTCCCACAGAGCGGAGAGGGCGTGGTGAGGGACCCTTGGTGGATCTGTTATCAGTGGTTGCGTCACACCTAGTGATGAACCAGATGGCCTAGAGCAGCACTTCCATGTCACCTCCTGGTAGCCCTGGGTCAGCAGCAGGGCAGAGTCCTCCACGAGGGGCCACACCAGGCTGCAGCAAGGAGTTGGCCGGGGCTGGGGTCTCTGCTCAGGCTCAGCTGGGGAAGAGCCTACTGGTCTGAGCATGAGGCTGTTGGCAACATCCAGTTCCTCACTGGCTCTCGGCCAGAGGCTGCCCTTGGCTTGCTGCCCTGTGGCCCCTGCCCAGGCCAGTTCCAGATAAGGCCACTTGCTTCTTGAGAGCCAGCCAGGGGGAGAGCCAGCTTGACCGTGCACGATCCCATGCCGTGTTACCGTGGAAGCAGCCGTCCATTGCCCCTGCTGGGTCCTGCTGGAGAGAAGTCAGGAGTAGGTCCTGCCCACACTCAGGGAAGGATGTGGGCCTTGGGGCCGCTGGTCTGTGCACCCCTGTCTGGACTGGCCCAAGCTGTCTTGTGCTCATCCTGGCTGATGCACGCACCCAAGCCTCTATTGGTCAGGATGAGGCAGAGTGGCCCTGACGCCCTTCACCTCCTGCATACGAGGGCCAGGAGCGCTGGCTTTGCTTTAACTGTGACCCTTGGCAGGCCACCCCCTGCTGGGTCTCTGCTTCCTCAACCATCATCCATCCACAGCAATGGAGCTTGACCTGGGATGCTACAGTTGTATCCCCCTGCCCCAGGCTGCAGGCTGTCCCCCACAGACCCCTTTGGTAAGTTGGCATGAGCATTCACTCTACCCACCTCCCAGGGTGACCAATGGAGGTTTTGTTTCCCATACTACTAACCAATTAATTCAATTCTCCATGGACCCTGGGCTGAGTGTCCCCCAAATCTAACTCAGCCCTCACTCTCCTCCTGGAGATGGCATCAGACCCCTCAGGGAAGGGCTCAGTCCCACAAGGCTGCCCCTCCACCCAGACTCCACAGTCCCCTGTGCTTCTGGCCGCAGGTCCTTGGATCCAAGGGTCCCACAGCCCACCTCGGGTTTGACCGTTTGCTAGAGCGACTCATGGAGCCCGGGCAAACATGCTGTGCACTGAACCAAACGATGTCACTCGGAACAGCCAGATGGGGGAGAGGCTCTCTGGCCCGTCACCTTCCCGCATCCCATCTGCACCTCTGCCTAGGGTCACTGACCTGGAAGCTCTCTGATGCCCCCTCTTGGAGTTTTCTGGAGGCTTCACTATACTGGCCGGACCAATCGGATGGCTGGCCTTGCTCAGGGGTCTCAGTCTCCAGCCGCTGGTCCCTCAGAGGCCGAGGTGGGGCTGAACGTTGTACACCCCCCTCCAATCACATGGTTGATTCCCCTGGCAACCAGCCCCCAGCCATGGGGGCTTTCCAAAGGTCACGTCATTCACACAAGACACTTTTGTCACTGTCATCACTTAAGAAATCCCAGGAGTTTTGGGAGCTCTGTGCCAGGATGGACGAAGACCAAATTATATTTCATATTATAAATCACAGTATCAGACCTGCCTGCCCACAGCCTCTGGACAGGTGGCCCTCCTGCCCTGACCACGGCAGATGGGACCAGGCCTGAGGATCTGACCCGGGAGCCAGCCCAAAGCACCAGACTCAATCAGGTGGGGATCTGAGCCAAGAGGTGCAGAGCTTGTGGTCAGGTGGATGGTCCCTGAGCAGAAGGGACGTGCAGGGCCACCAGCAAGGAGCAGAGACTGTAGCCCGGAAGTGACCTCTGCTGCCTGCAGTTGTCTGCCCTGTAGATCGTGGGCTGGTCTCCCAGGTGGAGGATTGCGTGGTGCTTCTGCAGCCTCAGGTTTCTCACCTCTAAAACTAGGGGTGAATGGACACCCCACCACCACCAAGGTTTTCTTTGTGGCCCAGGGGAGGGAGTGGAGGGCAGGACAGAGGGAGGTGGGCTGAGGTCACAGGGTCAGAGATGCAGGGAACTCCTCCCCTCTCCTTGCTCTATCTGTGTTGCCTTTTATCCTTAACTCCCAGAGGAAGGTCCTCATTGTCCTCATTGGCACTCTTTATACTGATGAGGAATTAGAGACACAGGTTGAGATGCTTGCCCAAGGCCACACAGTGGATGGCAGCACCAGAGCTGGAACCCAGGCTGCCTGGCTCAAGCACACATGGGACAAGGAAGGAGACAAGGCTCCCGCGGCTCTTGTGGGTCCTGGTCAAAGAGATGGGGCCCCAGTGATGTCCGAAGGCTGCCCCGAGACCCGGAGCCCCTCAGCTCCAGATGGGCCGCCCCTGGTGGTGGATCCAGCCACGAGAGCTCAGAGTGAAGAGGTACTTCCGACAGAGGAGTGAAGAGAAAGGAACTTCTAAACCCTCAGGGGCCCAGAGAACGCTGCCTGGAGTGCCTCACTCCTTCAACAGCCTGTTTAATCACCAGACCTTGACGCTCGCGGCAGAGCCTGCAGCCCCGCTGCCCAGGCTGGAAGGGAGTGAGGACAGTTCTTCGCAGCCAGCCGGGGCTAGGCCAGGGCACGGCTCCATACTCCACGCCGACTCACCCGATTTAACCTTGGGATCTGGCTCCACTCCGTACTGGGGTCCCTGCGTGAGCCGGCGGGTCCCTCCCTCGGCCTGGGGGTCCCCGTGGGCCGGGAAGCCAGGATTCTACTCGGGTTCTAGCCAAGTGCTGTGTGTGCACTTCCTCTGTGGATTCTCGCCTCCTTGGCGCCCGCCCCACAGAGGCTCAGCAGAGGCCCAGCGTGGAGGGCTGGGAGCCATTTCTTGGCAGGAATAAAAACCACAACTCAAACTCCCTCTTGCTCCAGATGAAGAATGCTGCTTGGTCAGCCAGGCAGCCTGCCTTCCATCTAGGCTCACTGATGGCCAGGGGCCATCATCCATGGAGCCCCCAAGACAGCGTGGCTGGCCTTCCCATGGGACTGGCCAAGGGAGCTTCACCACCAGAACCCACCTGGCAACTGGCACCTGTGCCCTCCCCAGCTCCCCCAGCCTGGCCTGGGCCTGCAGGTGTGGCCTCGCACAGCACTGATCTCCCCCCTCCCACAGAGCTGTGCTTGGGAACCCCCACCGCCTGCTCTCTGCACCCCATGCCTTGCCCACATGTCCACAGGAGAGTGACCATCTTCATGCACTATGAGCCCCAATCAGGCCATGTGCATTCCTGCTGAGGGCAGACTGGCCAGTAAGAAACCCGGGGTCATGTGGCAGCAATTTATTCTGCCCTGAGATTCTCTCTAGAAAGAACCAGGCCAAACCCTGAGAGGAACATAAGTGATAAACAGAGTCCCATAGCCTCCTAGAGTGCCTGGTTCTAGAAAGTTCCTGAGCTCCCAAGCCATCCATGGCTGTGGGGTCAAGGACACCTCCCTCCCTCCTCTTCTATTTTTTGGCAGAAGGTATAGTTGGTTTCTGTTACTTCCATCCAGGAAGAGTTCACTTGGGGTGTGCAAGGTGCCCACGGCCTGGAGACCTGGGGCCTGGAGCGGGGCTGTATCTCAGTGCACAGAAGCATCCAGGCTCTGAGGGCCTGAGAACAAGCCCAAGTGTCCACAGTTTGCACGGCCCCTCCACCCTGCACCGCTGTCCCCCAGTTAGAGATCTAGCAGGAGGCGAAGCCCCGGCCCTGGAAATGCCTGGCCCCAGGGCTCTCGGAAGTGGGGGCACCTGCTCTGTCTGCGAGGAGCCAGTATCTGGGGCTGTGAGAGGCAGGAAGGGGACAGTCCCAATAGCTATGCCGTTGCTAGCCGGCTGGGGGCCGCTGGCCCTGCCTGTGGCTGTAGGTCCTTGTTGGGGTCAGGGAATGGACAGGAGCCCCTGGACGCCTCCCACCCAACTCCCCAGCTGGAGGGGAGGCCTCTGACCAACGTGGGGGCCTCTCTGAGTCACCTCCATGTGCAGGCCGCCGCTCTGGGAGCCCTGGTGCAAGTGGATGGAGTGGAAGCCTGTCCCTTAAGCGCCCACGGGCATGAGGGCCCAGCCTGCCCTGACTGGCCACGTGATTGCAGCGACATAGACAGCGGCTGACATGCCCACAGGGTCTTGATACCTGTCTGGTGGGCTCGGGAGCAAGTCTCCACTCCCCTTCCCCAAGCCTCAGTGTGTTCACCTGTAAAACGAGGGGAGCCCCTCTGAGTGACTTCTGTGTCCTTACGCTGACCTCTGCTCTGGGCCCCTTGCCCTGGCCAGCCTGTCCCTGGTGCATGTGCCCTCAGGGCTGGCAGGGGTGGGGCCTGGGGACAGCCAGCCAGCCGCTCCTCCCCAGAGCTGATGACAGAGACCCTGAGCGTTTCCATGGAAACTGGAAAACAACGCAGATAAATCTGAGATTTTGTAATCGCCACTCTCGAGTAATCACAGTGGGATCATGAGTCCCACTGTTGCCGTTGGAGCTGGGTTTTCCCCACTGCGCATGAGACGGCCCCTGCCCTAGGCCTTTCCTGACAGGAAGGACCACTGAGGCTCTGTGCACACCCCCACCTGCTGCTCCTGCCTCACGTGGAGCCTCCATCTGGGCCTCGAGGGCTCCACCGTCCCCGAGTTGAGATGTGGGGCTGCCTGTGCTGGGTGCCTTCCCAGGGCCAGACCCTCCGGGGGTGCTGTCAGGTTCCTCCCACAACAGGCCGGGCCGCGGAGGCTCAGAGTCTCCAGCTGGGTCTGGGTGTCTGCACTGCCCCTTGGCTGCAACTCCTGGCCGGAAGACTGCTGTGGGACCTGGGTGGGGTGTGGGGTCTCACTGCGGGGTCCCCTGGGATCTCAGCCTGGCCACTGGCTGAGCGTGAGTTTGCGTGGTGTGCTTGAGGGCCTGAGGAGAGGTTCTGCACCTGCAGAGTGCCGTGGCCCGTCCCCCATGGGATTTCAGAAGACTAGATGCGAGGAGGGTGGGATCCCAGTGCCTGCTTGCTAAATGTGGGCATTCTGGGTGCATTTGGGATGTGCGATGGCACAACTCCCTGATGGGGAGGCAACACTCTCCATGGGGAGGCCGGGACGCGACAGCCCTCCCTCCACATGATCTGGACTCACGAAGGCTTTAACCTGACTTTAATTCAGGGAGTTGCTCAAATTGGAAGAACGGCCCCAGTTGGCCCCAGTTACCCTGAGATGCCGCTGGAAGTCAGTCCCCGGACCCAGATAACCCAGATAATGCGGTCTCTGTATCAGCTGACGAGCTGTCAAGGAGGGGCACCGAGTCCCTCCATGGGCTGGGTATGGGCTGAGCCCCACTCGAGGGCACTGGCTCTGCCCAGGGGCCCCTGCCTCTCTCAGATGGGTCAGCCGCAGCTCCGGGCACTGGGTGGGTCTTGGCAGGTAAGGCCTTGAGGCCTCGGGAAGGGCTGCCCTGGTAGCCGGACAGAACAGGGGGCCGGGGCAGGCCTCCTGTTCTGGAAGTCAGGCCCCTGGGGGAGGGAGGCACACAAGCTGGGATGGACTCTGATCTTGTAGAAGGATTGCTGTGGCTCTGGTGGGCACTCCTCCTTTGTCCTGCCTATGTCGAAGCCCTGATGTGCCACCACATCTGGCTGCCACAGCGACCCCTGACGTAGCACCAACACCCCCATCCTGCAGAAGGGACAGAGCCCCGCGCGGAGCACAGGAGCTCAGCGGTACAGCCACCCAGACCTCCAGGGATGTCCATGGTCCTGTGCCGGGTCTGCGGTGGTTGTGTGGATGGGGAGACTCCCAGGCCCCTGCAAGGTTTCCATCTGGAGCCCCACAGAGACCCAGGGGAGCCTGGGAGGGAATGGAGACTCCCCAGGCCGGGTCAAGGCGGGACGCGGGGGGCCCTCACCGGCCATGCAGGTGAGAGCTTCAGAGAGCATCACGTGGGGTGTTCAAAGACCCTCGTGGATGGTAATCAGAATAGGGGAGCAGGACAGGCTGGGCCTGGAAGGATGGAGGGTGTCCCCTTGGAGTGGGGGAGCGCAGAACCCGATCCCCCAGGACCAATGGCCATGGTATATGATGCTGCGTGGACTCCCGCGGTCTCCATAACGACCCACATTCAGGCCCCTGTGGATCCTGGGGTCTGGAGGGACCCACACCAGACACAGGCCCCCCAGGGGCTTTTTCTGTCTGGTGGCCTGCACCCAAGGAGTCCACACTAAATCTACTGTTATTTCCCATCAATTAGTAAATGAAACTGATTTATTTCTTGTGAAGAGGATACGTGCACTCCTGCATTCATCCTCCTGCTCTTGCTTCTCCTTTATCTTACCCACGGTGCGCTCAACCCTACAGCTGGCTGGTTCAGCTGCTACCTGTCCAACCCTCCATCCATTCTTCCCTCCATTCCTGCACCCACCCATCTACCCATGTACCTTGCATCCACCCACCCACCCATCTACCCATGTTCCCTGCATCCACCCACCCACCCATCTACCCATATATACTGCATTCACCCTCCCACCCATCTACCCATGTACCCTACATCTGCCCACTCACCCATCCATGTATTCATCCATCCCTCCATTTATCCATCCGCCCAGCATTTGCTGAACATCCACTCTGACCCTCATGTCATATCGGATGAAGAAGACATACAAAGGAATATGGCAAAATATGGTTCTTTGTTCTTAAGAATCTCACATGTTCGAGGGGGGAGGGACCAATAACGATGATGGAATTCATGTTTGCTGAGGTGATGTACCTGGCACCTGCTAAGTCCATCCGACATTTTCCATGGATGTGGCTAACTCTGTTGGAAAGATGCATTAGTGGAATGCCAAGGTATTCCTGGGGTGGGCAGGGGACAGGGAGCAGCACTTCCTTTTGAAGAGGCCTGGGCAGGTCAGGGTTGACCATCATGTAGAAGAGCAACTAGCAGTTGACTATA
This sequence comes from Canis lupus familiaris, assembly GCF_011100685.1. Lineage (NCBI taxonomy): Eukaryota > Metazoa > Chordata > Mammalia > Carnivora > Canidae > Canis > Canis lupus. The sequence continues at coordinate 60,780,887 of NC_049224.1, forward strand.
CAAAAGCACTGGGGTGTGGGCCACAGCTTAGGCTCATGGCATGGAGATCTAGTCTTGGACAAGGGTAAGGAGGACCTTGCCAGGGCAGTGAGAATGGACCCCGCCCTGCTGCCTCTGCTGCATGCGTGTGCATGTGCGTGTGCGCGTGCGCGTGTGTGAGTCCTTCCTGGGATGTGTACTTACGGAAAGCGTGGGCCAGTGAGTGTGCATCCAGGTGGGCGGCCAGTCTCAGGCTGTCTCCTTAGGGTGGGGATGGGTGCAGGTGCAGCCCTGGTACTCGGAGGAGTCTGCTCAGCAGACTGTCTGTCTGCCTCTGGAGGGATCACAATTAACTTGAGTGGACTGAATGCTTTGTGGTCAGGAGTCAACATCGGCGAACACGGAGGAAACTGTCCCTAGAAGCATTTTTGCATCTGGGGATGAGTATGAGTGACTGCCTCACGGGCCCGTCAGGAGGCTCTGAAGCTGAGGCCCCTCTCAGAATGCCTGGAATGCTTGGAGCTGGGCCCAGGTAGGTAGGTACACGCACACGTGAGCACATGTGCAAACACATGTATGGGTACCTGCCTCTACTCCTGCAGGCCTGGGGTGGCCCCTGTAAGGGAGAAGACCAAACCATCAATGATTAGACAGAAGAAGGGACCCTCTTAGTGGGACAGAAGCTCCAGGAAAACAGCCTGGGGCTCAGGGTGGTGAGGAGAGTAGTTAACAGTGACTGTGCCTCAGGCTGGGGGCTTGCTGACATGTGGGTGGGCCACCCAAGAGCCCACGGTTAACTGACCCCTGTGTGTCCTGTGGCCGGGGACCTCCCAACACTCGGAGAGAAGGTCATCTCCAGGCAGAGGTGAAAGTAGATGGGGATTTGGGCTCTTTCAACTCCGGAAGTAGAGCCTTAGAGCTTGAGATGCCCCAAATCCTCAGAGTGCAGAATGCCTCCCCATATGCCTGGAGCGAGCGGGTAGGTGTCCGCATGTCCCCTAGGGCAGAGGGTGGGTCCCCCCAGACCAGATGGGGCCTGACTCCCCTTTCCAGCTCCACAAGCCCTCCCTGAATAAGGCTGCCCTGCACTGGACCCCCGCGGCGAGGTGGGAGTCCCTGCAGGGGCGGCCGGGGCAAGGCTCCCCCATTTCCTCTTGCCTGTCCCCTAAGGGAGTGTTGAACAACTGTGCCCCTAAATGCTACCCCAAGGCTAAACAGTGACAAATGATAATATAGGTTTATTTTGTAATGTTGGCACTTAAACAAAAGCAGGAGCCTCTGCATCCTAGGCTGGTTTGCATGGGATCCTGTGGTGTCCGACCCTGTACCGCCTCAGTCTTCAAAGCCACTCTGTCATGAACACGATTATTTAAATTGAAACAGATTAAAAAAGAAAATTTGTGTGATCCTCATTTATATTCCAAGACTTAAGGTTTTCTTCTAGATTTAGTTATTCCTACATTCGTTATTAAAACACAATTGAAAAAAAATAAAGCACAATTGATCAAAATAATGGAAGTACATGGGAAATTAATTCTGATGACAACTATTACACATAAACTTATGTTTTATTGGAAACAATGAGATGAATGAAGCCATTTTTAACTCCATTTTGTGCTATGCATCGCTGGAATTCTAGGGGGCTCTGGAGTCCATTGACTTTCATTTTTTTACTTTATAGATAAAAAATTGAAAAACACTTATTGATACAGTGGCCCATTGTCAGGGTTCAATCAGAGGCAGGATTGCTGTGTCTCCTGCGTGTGTGTATAGACATACATGTATGTCCATCTGTAAATTTATAGATTTATATAAAAGCTTGTGTTATATTCCTTTATACACAGTAATGAATATATTTATATTTTAAGTACAATTTATATTATTATAAAATTAAAGATAATTTTATTAAATTAATACATTTACATAAATATATGTATACACATATATACGTTTATACATTTATACACAGGCTTATGTCTAGTATTGCAAATATGTATATATTTCTACATTCCTTTATAGATGAACGTATGTACACACACACACACACTTGAGTGCAGGATTATCTACATTGTCGCACACATGTACCTACGTGTCTGCTTCTACAGGGACAGGTTACTGGGGTCAGCCGTGTGCAGTGGTGCTGGGTTAAGGGTGTGACCGGCTGTCGTGCAGCCTGGCTTCCCTACAGGGGAGGTGCTGGCCGTCTGTGCACCTGGGGGTGATGCCCAGGCCTTGAGCTCTCTCCTGGGGGGTGGGGGCCAGCCTGGCGGGGAAGCAAGAGCTTGTACATGGGGGTCCCCCATCTTGCTGCTGAGTGTGAGTTGGCTCCACGGCGTCTGAGCAGCACAACCTGCGGGTGACCCCGTGAAAGCAGGTGTAGGCAGCGTCCTCAAGTGACAGGTGCGACGGAGACCAGGAGAAAAGGGAAGACGGCTACTGGGGACCCCCACCCCCACCCCCACCCCGTGGTTCTTTCTTGGGGAAAACTGGCAGTCTGGTCTCTGACGCAGGTGGAAACACAACACAGAAAGTAGAGCATCTTGAAACAGCAGAGCTGAGGGCGGGAGAGGCCAGCATCTCAGTCCTGCGTGCCTGCTTTACGTAGAGCTCCAAGTGGGCAAGATCATCCATTGGGTCAAAGGATGGAGGCTTGAACTTTCAGGAGGGCAAGGTGTAGGTGGGGGCCGCATGGACATGTCCACTTCATGAAAATCATGAAAATCCAGCTGTTCGGGTTTGGTGTTTTCCCTCTGTATGTTATACTGAACAGATGTCCCAGAAAACGTCCCCACGCTCGGGCCTGCACAGTAAGGAAACAAAGAAGACGAAGCAGCCCCAGGGGGCAGGTTTGTGGGACGGGGGTGTGAGATGAGATAGAAACTCAGCTTGATGCCCCATCCACAGGCACTGGTGACTCTCAGCTCCTTCGTGTCACAGGTACTCACTGAACACCTCGTGTGGGCAGGTCCTGCCCTTGGCCCGGAGGGTGTGATGGAGAACAATGCATGTGGAGACAAGTGGGTGCTGGGAGCTCGCCACCCGTGAAGGGCGGCCGATAACTCACGTCCTGGCTTCTCACTTGGCCTCAGGCCTCTAAAATGGTGGGTGTGATGGGCACACACAGAATTTCCGGTGCCTGCTCCAGGTGGGGGTGCTGCAGACACAGCCTGGACTGCTGGGGTCACAGAGCCGGGGTATGGGAGCCCCAGGGGAGTGCCAGACTCAGCCCCAGAGAGGAGTGAATCAGGTAGGCTTCCAGGGGGAGGTGGCCTTTGGGAAGAGTCTGAAGGCCAGGTAGGAGGCCCGCAGCTCGGGGAGCAGGGTATCACTCTTCCTGAAATATTATTTCCCCAAATCATGCTCCCTGCTCCCTCAGCCTCAAATACCTCTCCCCAGTGTGGGATGACGTGGGCCGTGCTCACTCTTGCTTCTGGGAGCAGAGGCTTGTGTTCTGTCTGACAGGAGGCCTGGAGTCCAGCCCAGAGCCTGGTTCACCCTGGCAGCTCAAGAAATAGTTGTCCTGCGACCTTCGAGCAGCTAGCTGGCACGGCGCCCGGGACCCCCACACCACGAGAGATCAGCTTTTCAGCTTCACTCACCCGAGATTTAGCCTGGCCTTCCTCGGTCCCCGTCTCGGCACAGACACCCTGTGACCTTGCTCACAACACGTCTGTCTCGGATCCCCAGCCCCCCTCACGTATCAGGCGAGATAGCCCTGCTGTAATCAGAAAGCGGCATGGAAGAGGTGCTCAGGAGGTGCAGCAAAGGGCGTGGGGTTGTGCAAGGCGTGTGACCCGGGTGTGACCAGGAACCCGCCCCCTTGCTCCACAGGAGGCCACCAGCTGTACCAACATTGTCCCCTATCTGTAAACAGTCTGCTCTTCCTCTGCTGGCAGGAGACCAGAGAGAAACTTTCTTGGTGGTGCTCAGTGCACTCTGCTCCCTGTGGACGGACAGACCCCTCCTCCTGGCCTCTGCTCTGACTGGGTGGGGGGGGGGGTTGCCTGCAGGGAGGTTTGCTGGGGGGGCCCAGGCTGGGGGAGCAGTGCTAAGAGGGACTCTTGAATGAGCTTGGTTTTCTTCCCAGTAGGTCCCTGAGCTGGGAGGGGAGGGGAGGGGAAAGGAGGGGAGGGCTGAGTGAAAAGAACCTTGTTTTGTTTGAGAATGAGAGACCCCGAGCCCCCATGTGGGGGAGACCTGTGATAATGAGACCCTCAGAACTAACGGCCCTCTTCCCTCTTCATCCAGAGCAGCCCGGCTCCAATGATCCAGGGGGAAGGACTCTTTTTTAGAGGTTCCACTCTGCCTCAGGCCCATGCTTTTGTGAAATATGATAAAAATAAGCTGCTAGAAAACCAAATAAAAAGGTAGGTATTCAAAAGACAAGGCTCACTTAAAAATTATTATTGTCATCGGGTTTAGCAACAGACGTAAAATCACTTCATCAAAATGCCCTACAGGTTTCCGTGTGCTCTGCATCCGTTTTTCCTTGAACAGTAACAATGGTTTGCAAATGGCTCTGGGTCATGGCACCCTTGGGGTCACGCTGGCCTGGTGGGGTCAGCCTCAGGAAGGTGGTTTGTCCTTGGCTGAGGAAGGTGATTTCCTGGAGCTCAGAGAGCCTGAGGGTCCCGTGGACCAAGGGTCCAGCTCCAGCCACTCAGATGGTGTGTGCTGGGTGGTCATCAGGGACGCCAGTGTGCCCCCTGAGAGATGATGGGGGTCATGGGCAGACGCTTGCAAGTGGACATGCTGCCTCTGAAGACAAGGAATGTGGTGGGAGTTGGGGGGTGGTTTCTGAGTTAAGGACCCTGAGTTAAGAAGGCCCGTGGGGAAAATCAGACCCAGTTTTAAATTCCTTCCTATTTACACTGTAGCGTCTTTTGTTTCTTAACCTTCCAGGGGAGCTTTTATGATTCTTTCTACTTTGGTAAGAGGGTCAGAGAGAGAAATGGAGGTGGAGAGGAAGGGGAGTGGGGTTTGCTCCTTGCCTCTTTGCAGGCCCAGGACAGCCTGGCACCACCAGCAGGATGAGAGGCGGGTTGGGTGGCCACTGGGGGTGCCTGGAATGAAATGTCTACGGGTTGCCTGGAGAGATGCACAGGGGCGTGGGGGGCCCGGAGACAGACACTTCCAGAGGAGAGCAGAGGTTCAAGGGGAGGACAGAGTCAATGCAAACTTCCTCCGTCTTCAAAATACTCAAGAGGGAGAATAAAGCTGACACCTGAGGCATATTCATAGCCGCTCCCACTCATTCTCTCATTCAACGCTCAGGATAGCACTGCAAACAGGACAATTCTTTCCATTGGACAAATGAAGATACTGAGACCACGGGAGGCAGCTGACCTGCCAGTTACACAGCACGTGATCACAAAACGTTACTTGAATCTGGTCCCTCAGACTCCAGGGCACAGGCTCCCTCTAATGTACCACCTGCTTTTATCACAACGGAGTCCATGGTGCACATGCTCACATGTTCAGCAGGGTTGGATTGCACCAGCTCATGCAAGTGGGCCAAGTGCCTTCTGCATTCCTGCCATGCAGTGGAGCCTGGGCTTGGTTTCCCTCCCAGCCCCAGGCTGTGAGCTCTGGAAAGATCCCATCCACCCATCCATCATCGACTCACTCATCCTTCCTTCTTCCCTCATTTCTCCCTCCTTCCATCCAACTACCCATCCCTCCACCTGCCCATCTATCCATCCTTTCTTCCTACAAGAGGTTTGTTGAACCATGGACGTCCCCTGTGCGAGGTACCAGGTACCGTGTGATCCTGCCTGGGAGTCCCGATGTGACCTTGTAACAATGTAGCCTGCACCACCAGCACCATTTCTTGAAATGCCTGCTTCTCCCCTGGCTGGTTTTAAACACGGAGCTGGGTTTGGTGTGCGATGGAGCCCCTTCGTGATGGTGGTGCTACCTCCACGTCACCACTGTCTGGGAAGAGAACAAAGTTGAAAGGAGAAGCAACTGCACAAAGTGCTGCATCCTTGGCCATGGGTCATGACCGCCAGGCAGCCTTCAGTGAGGTGCCAAAGGGCCTGGGGGCCACTGTCGCAGCAGGCACAGCCTTGGTGCCAAATCTTCAGCCACTGAGTTATTTACAAGCTTTCAGAATGGAGATAGCAGGAAGCCCTCTGACAGGTGAGACAGGACAGAAGCTTCCAGCAGACACAGGCAGTTTCAGAGGCTTCCTGGTGCAGTGATTCATCCAGAAATTTCTTTCAAAACTCATTTCTATCCGGTGGTGATCACTAAGTGTTGGAACCAGACCCTGGTGAGGCTCTCTCCCTCCTCCAGCACCAGCCCATGTGGAAGGGAAGTGCAAGGTCTCCTGGGGTTAGGAGGCAGTGGGAGGCATGTGCCAGCCTTGTCACCCACCTGCTGTGCAGAGCTTGGGCCTCCGAGTCTTCCTCCTCTGAGAGCAGTGCACGGGCTGGGTGGCTCTCGGGTCCTTCTGGCTCAGGTGCCCCGAGGCCCCGACACGGACGGTCTGCTGTGGCCGTGCCCCTTGGCTGAACCTGTCTTCAGCTGCAGGAGGCCATGGCCAGGAGGGAGCGGCCCTCATGGGAGCACAGGCTGTGGGGTGAGCCATGTGCTCCTGGGTAACCGGGTCAGACTCTTCCACCCTGACCTGCATAAGGCGGTGTCCGAGGCAACACCTCCGGGCTTTGCAGGGAAGGAAGGAGGGGGTGGCAGTGCTGTTGGGGACCCCTGGGGTGGAGACCCTGCAGGGTCTGAGGGCTGAAGGCCCAATAAGAGAGAGAGAGCCCAGGAAGCCCTTTGGAGGCCGGGAAGGGCTGGGCTCCTCGGAAGAACCCCACGTTCTCCGTGGTGGCCCAGGCTCAAGGCCACGTCAGCAGCAGGCCTGGCCTGGGACGCAGCCCGTGTTCTCTGGGTTTCCACGAGGCACAGGCTTCTGGCAGGATGCGGGGGAGGCCAGGTGCCCGGGGAGCTGCTTTCCTCTCCTCAGACAGAGAAGGAAAAAGTGACTTCCAAGAACTGAGTCGCATTCAGAAACCTTGAATGCCTTGAAAGGACCCTTTCTTTGTGCTGGCTGAAGCTTGCAAAAATCTTCAGTTGCCCGTAAGGGCAGCAGGGTCCAGGGGGCCTGTAGGGTGGGGAGGGCTGACCCAGGAGAAGAAACAAGGACGGGGAGCGGGGGCCCCAGGGCACACAGCCAGGCCCAGGAAAGGGCCCTTGCAGGGCAGGGTTGCTCTGCTCACAGCCGGCGTCATAGCCAGGCCCTGACCCCTGTGGCCACGGCAGCCTGGACAGGCAGTGCTGGGAACCCCAGGCCGCCCACCTGTCAGATGGGCAGGAGGTGGCAGGAGACAGGGCGGCTCTAGATTCATCGAAGACTTTCTTCAGTTCTTTGCAACCCTGACAAGGGGCATGGTTGGGTCCTGCCCATGTGCTTGTGTCATTTGCCCTGAGGCCCCGTTTTCTGTCCTGGTGTCCCCCAGCTGAGGAGGAGATGGGTGGCCCAGCTGCCCTCCCAGGGCCCAGCAGTGCCCTCTCCCTGGGAGATGGGGGGGGGGGGCAGTGCTTTCCAGGAAGACAAAAGGAACCTTCCCTGAAGCCCCAGCTCAGCACCACATCTGGTCTGTGTCGGGGCAGAGGAATGAGTGGGGAGGGAATGAGAGAGTGTTCGCAATAAGTAGGACACCAGCCACATTTCCGGAGGGCTCGGGGCGCCTGGCACACCGGCCGTGAGGCAGCTCACTGGGTGGCTCTGGATCCATCCATCATCCCCTCCACTGTCATCTTCAGAGAGCCAGACAGAGTGTGCCTGCAAGGAAGGGCTCCGGCCCGCCTGGTCGCCCTGCTGGTCTACTGACTTTGTGAGTGCCCCTGGCTGGGCCCCGGTCTTTGTGGGCCTTGGTGTCCCCATCTGTAGAGGGATGGGGAATGAGCCCCAGTTAGGGAAAGAGCCAAGGTGCAGAGGTCAGGTGTGGAGCTGAGCTGGGGAAGGGGTGGGCTTGGTGAGACCCTGGCAGTCAGGCTGAAGGGCAGAGCAGGTGCAGTTGGAGCTGTAGGCACAGGCCAGTGAGGGGTGAGGGGAAATGCCCGAGTGATTCTCCAGGAATGTCCCTTAAAGGGGGGACAGACAGGAGGTGCTCACCTCTTTTAACTCTCACTCTTCCCTTCCTCTGGCTGGAATGCATCTGCTAGTTGGAGCTGCAGCAGCCACATTGTGACTCTGAAGACACCACACATGGAGTCTGTTGAAGTAGAAACAGGAGGATCTGGGGTCTTTGCCAACCTCACACTTCCTGGATGCCCACCTCCTGACATTTTTCACCTGACAGAGTAAACGGCCGATCTGCGTAAACCCCTTTATTCTGTTTCCTGTCGTATGCAGTCACGCCTGACCTCACCTTGCTCTGCCATCCCAAGCACCTGACTAGCAGCAGGCCTGATGCTGCTGGGATGGGGAAGGAGGTGGGAAATGTCAGGGGATGCCAGGAAGAGTGTGAAGTAGCTACTGGAAGAGCCGAGTCAGCGTGACTGGGCGAGAGCTTGTGACTACACTGTAGGGGATCCTGTCTGGGCAAACCCTGGCAATGCTGCCAATATCGGGGATCGGGGATGGAGATACAGAACGAATGAACAACTTCACACCAATAAACTCAACGAGGTAGCTGCAGGCAAGTTCCTTGAAAGACACAAAATGCCAAAGCTTGTTCAAGAAGAAAAAGGTAACATGAATAGCCCCACATTTCCATAAGAAAAATTGAATTAGTAGTTAAAATCTTCCCCCGAAAAGAAAACTCAGCCCCAGTGGTTTCACTGGAAAATTCTACCAAAAATCTAAGGGAGAAATAACCTAAATTCCACCCAAATTCTCCTGGAGACTAGAAGAGGAAGTCGTATTTTCAACTCCTTCCAAGGGGCCAGCATCACCCTGACACCCAGACCAAATATGTCATAAGGAAAAATGGCTATAAGCTAATCTCTGTTATGAATGTAAGTGTAAAGTTTTTAAACAAAAATTCTGTGAATCCAATAATATGTAAACAGGATAATATATCACAGCCGAGGCAGATGTGTACCAGGAATGCAAGGCTGGCTCAATATTTAAAGAGCAGCAGAGTAATTTACCCCATCAACAAGCAAAACGTGAAAAAATCACAGAATCATCTCAATAGAAGCTAAAAAGCCTTTTACAAAATCCAACACCTATTTTTGGTAAAAACTCTCAGCAGACTAGGAGTGGAAGGGAACTTCCTCGGGATCGAAGACACCTGCAGACACCCAGCATCTGTGTCCTACGGGGCGAGCAGACTGTGCGTCCCGGGAGCAGGGATGGATGAGGTATGGGAAATAGAACAAAGCTGCGGTATTAGCGCACCGCCTGACGTAGGGAGGCGGCACGGCGCACAGTATCTCCTGGCATCCTTTCACCGACCCCATGGGGAAACTGGGGTATAGGAAGCTGCTGGCTCACCCGATACTGGGAGCCCGGGCCCAGAGGCTCAGATGCAGGACGGCACCCACTCCGCGGACCGCGGCGTCTTCAGCTCCCAGCACCACGCCTGGCATGTCGTGCGTGCACCAGGCTTGAGAAGTTACCAGTGGTGAGAGTGGTGGTAGCCGTAGTCCCTGAGCACTCGATCCATGCCCGGCTCTGTCTACACACTGCATGTGTGTATGAATACTTGTATCAACCCCATTTGGATGGGACAGGGATAGTAGAACACACCTTCTCACACCTAGTGTCCTAAGAAGGGACTTTACCGGAACCCTCCTGGGCTCTGGTCTCCAGCCTCGCTTGGCCCCTAGCTGGAGGAGCATCCTTCCTGCTGCAGCATGCCAGGCATCCACGCACAGCTTCTGCATCCTCTGGCCATTCCAGGAGCACAGTGGGGTGGCTCCTTCCAGCCGCAGCGTTTGGGGGCAGCCCCTTAGAGAGGCTTGCGGGGTCCCCGCTGCTGGTGGCCAGGCGGCAGCCCCACCCCAGAGCCTGCCGTTAGGAAGCAATTGTTGCCGCACATTTGAGCTCTGTTCTTACAGCTAATATTGTATTTCTACTCCTGCCTGCCTGATGGCTTTATTTCCCAGTTGGCTCCAACAAATCTCGGACAGGGCAAAAGCATGTGATTAAGACTTCTTCGCTCCCAGAGATAATCCACATCCCATCCCTGCCAGGTGGGGACTGTTACTGTCCTCATTTCACAGATGAGGAAATTGAGGCCCAGAGAGATGAGTGGACGGAAGGACGATGTGCTGCCAAGATGTGGGCTCCTTGCCACAGACTACCCAGCCCTTGACATGAGGGCCAGGTTGGCAGCAGGAAGTGGGTGGGCCAGCCCCTGGCATGTGGCGTGAGGAGGAAGGACCCTCTCAGGGCTGCCCTGTGCCCCCGTCACTGTGACTGGCTGGACACGGTCCCCAGCATCCATCAGCCCCTCTCTTAGAGATGGGATGGCAGGCAAGACATGGGTGGTGTCCCAGCTGGAGGGCAGGAGCCAGGTCGACAGCCTCTCCGGCCTCTCCTACCTCCCCTCTTATCGAGGGCCGGATACACAGAGGGTCCAGGAAGTCTTGTTAAAACAATTGGTGAGTTTTCAACATTTCAACCTTCTCGTTTTGACTTTCAGGAGAGAAAGTGTACGGCCTGGTTCCCTACCTGGAGCCTGCACTGCTGTGTCCCTGATGTGTGTCACCCTCGGGGGCCAGGGGTCAGGGCGGCCACAGCAGGCTGCAGAGCACACCGGCCGGAACGCAGCTGAGAAGCTCCCGGGCCATCTGGAGGAGTCCTCTCCAGAGCCCGCCAGTATTTCTGCCTCCGCCTGCGGCAGCGGGAGGTTGCCAGGGCTGATTTTCCACTGTGAAAAGAAATGCTCTAGAAGGAATAGAGTGGCCACGTGGACTGGAGCCCCGTCTCCCAGCCAAGCTCAGGCTTCTCTTCCTTCCAGTGATCCTCCCCGTCCTGAGGCCGAAGCTGTGTCCCAGCATCCAGCTTCCCGGGGCTGCGGGGCTGCAGTCTGTTCAGCAAATGCAGCACCCACCCCCCTAGATCAGACTTGGTTCCTGCCCCCCGGAGCGCTGGGTCTTGAACAGTGTTGACTGCAGTTTGTTGGATAGTGTTTCCTGCTGCGACAGAGGGGAGCAGAGGGGCTGTGGGAGGCCAGAGCAGACACCAAAGACAGGCCTGGCAGCAGAGAAGTCAGCCTGGGAGCAGTGAGAACACAGCTGGGTATTGAGGGATGAATAGGAGTTGACCAAGAGGAGGAGGTGAGAGAGGGCAATTCAGGTCTCTAGCCAGATCCCTGCCCCAGGTTTGGGTGGTTGGGTGGTAGTCATGAGGGCTTCTGGGGGGAGGTGTTTCCTCGAGTGACACCTTCAGAATCCATCTCCATAGAGGCCTTGGGACAGACAGAGGTTGAAAACTCACAGCTTTTCATCGAAGGCCCTCCAGGGAACCCAGCTACAAAGCACACAGGCCTCCCTGTGAACCAGAGAGGTTTCTGGGCCGTGGAATTGGCAAAGGGCAGCAGAAAAGCAGGGCAGAAGGAAGATGCATTTCAAAAGAGGGTCAAGAATTTGCTGCTCAGGAAATATTTCTGGAAAAGTTCAATGGGGCGTCTTGTGGAATCTCAAATATTCCAAGTTGAAGAGGAAGGAAGGTTTGTGTTCCCGGGATGGCGGCCTGTCTTAGCTTTCCTTTCCCGGGTGAGGCCAAGGGCTCTGGGGAGGGGGTCAGTGCGTCAGTGCTGGGGAAGGCGTGCTGGGGGGAGTGCACGCCGGGGGCCAGGGCTGCACCATCCTCAGCCCTCAGTGTGGAAAACGTTCAGGGCGGCCTCCACCTGCCTGCCACTCACCCCTGCTCCTGCTCTGCCTGCATTGCTGCCCTAAGGAGTGACTTCATTTCTCGGGGACCCCCAGGGGGCGCAGTGGGAGGCATCCAGGAGGCCCCACAGCCCACTGACTCTTGGCCACGGTCTTCTGCAAGATGCTTCCTCATGTGCTCACTGCTAGGAGAGAATCCACTGCGGGGGGACCAGATGCAACTCTCACGTCCGCCGGAAGCACAGCTTTCTGCAGACACGCACGCTAAGGGGCAGTGACCCGGCTCTGCGGCAAGCGTGTCCAGCTGCCTCTGGGAGCGTGATGGGGTGGGCTGGGGGGGTGGCGACAGGCACAGGCCTGGTGCTCATCCTCTGGGTGCTGCAGTCTGGACACCTCCTCTTTCTGTTCCCAGTTTGGGAGCTGAGGAAACGGGCACCTGGGGAGCCTGTGGCCATGGGGGTCAGGGCTGGCTTCACACGAGAGGGACTGGATGCCACTTCCCTCACTCTCTTGGGATGGGGGGCCTGAGTGCTCCTGTGCAGCACCCCCTCGCCCCCTGTGCCCGGGCAAAGCCCTCAGCAACCAATGTACCACTCGTCCCTGTAAATGAGACTGTGCAGGCAAACGTGAGCTTGGAAGGCAGGAAACCAGGCCTGCGGTGATGGCTACGTGTGAGTGTGTGCGTGTGTGGTCACGGGTCAGGGACTCCGAGCTCTGGGAGCCGATGTGCACCCACCTGACCCAGGGGGTGCAGAGGCCGGGCTTACTGATCCGTGCAGTCCTGTGCATGTGTAAGTGATTTTAACTAGAACAACATATTAACAGGGATAATCCTCCACCTTTTCTTGATCCAGGGTCCCCAGAAAGCCTTTCCTCTGAGTTCAGGTTGTTACAAAACTTTTGTTTTTAAGTTCATACATTTTATTTTTTAAATTCTCACACAGGCCACTTGCCTTTTGGGGCGTATGGTGTTGTGGGTTTTAACACGTGTGCGGATCTGTATGAGCGCGCCAGCCAGCCCCCCAGGAACCCCTTGGGCCACACAGGGCCCCTGTCCCGGGCCCTAATGCCCGCCACCGGGGGTGCTCTCCTGGACCATGGTTCTGTCCTCTCCAGGGCGCCCCTTGAGCACAATAAGATGTGACAAAGACTTCAGAGCAGTTTGAGTAAAGGTCGCCCAAGAAGAAAGAGGGTGGCTTCCTTCTGCAGCGTGAGGCCTTGGGGACTGTTCCCATTCATCACTGGGTGGTGTGGTCATGGGACGTGGCCTCGTTTGTTTGCCGTTCACCCAGTGGAGGACACGTGCTTTGTTTCACGTGGGCGTCCTTTGCCAAATGTGGCCAGTCGTCAGCCACTGTTCCTCCACACAGCCGCCATCCCCTCTCTCAGGACACTGGTGACACAAACCTTAGACCTCCTGCTACTCCCCAGGTCTCCAAAGCTTTGTTCACTTCTTTCTTTGTCTATTTTCTTAAAGATTCGTTTATTTATTTTAGAGAGAAAGAGAGAGTGCAAGCACAGGAGAGTGAGAGAGTGGCGGGCGAAAAGGGAGAGAGAGAATCTTAAGCAGATTCTCCACCTAGTGTGGAGCTGGGTATGGAGGTTGATCTCATGACTCTGAGATCATGACCTGAGCCAAAATCAAGAGTCAGATGCTTAATCCACTGAGCTACCCAGGCGTCCCTGCTTCTTTCTTTTTTTAAGTGTACTTTTAATTTATAACGTAAGTTACCATTTAAACCATTTTAAACTGTGCTGTGTAGTGGTTTTTGGTATATTCCCAATGTTGGGCAGCCTTCACCAGTCTGCTTCCAGAACATTCCTACCACTCCATACCCATGAGCCGTCACCTCTAGCCCCCTTGTCTGCCTTCTGTCTCTGCAGACCCGCCTGGTGTGGACATAGCATATGGACAAAACCAGGGACATGTGGCCGATAGTGGCTGGCTTCTTCTGAGGAGCACCACGTCCTTAAGGCTGTGGTCTGTGTCCTCCCAGTGGCTGAGGAGCATTCCATCATACGGACTCATCATTCTTCAAAACTCCGTTTGTGGGTTGGTGAACACTCATGCTGCTTCCCCTGCCCGGCTACTGTGACCGATGCTGTGATAAGCATCTGTGTGCAAATGCCTGTGCGAACCCTTGTTTTCAAGTCTGTTTGAACTAAATCATATATGTAGCCGTGTCATTTGTTGGTCACCTGGGGACTATTTGTGACTTTTTGAGAGACAGCGAACTGTTTCCTGCAGCAGTTGCACCATTTTACATGCCCACCTACAACAGACGGGGCTTCCAATTTCCCCATGTCCTCACCAGCAGTTGCTGCTTTCTGCTTCCAGTGGGAGCCGTGCTGGTGGTTGTCAGGTGGTGGATCACTGCGGTTTGGATCCACGTGTCCCCACTGACAAGGGGTGTGGGACACCCTCTCATGTGCCTACTGGCCATCGTATGTCTTCTTTGGAGAAGCATCCATTCAGATCCTTTGCTTGTGTTAAAATTGGATTATTGGCCTTTTTATTGTCATAATCTAGGCACCAGAACTCTTACTGGATATATGATTTGCAAATAGTTTGTCCCATTCTGTGTGGTTTTTTCCACTTTCTTGGGAATGTCCTTTGGCAGCAGAAGTCTTTAATTTTGATGAAGCCCAATTAATCTATTCTTTCTTTTATTGCTTGTGCTTTTAGTTCCATATCTAAAAAACTTGTCAAATCTGAGGTCACAAACTCTTACACCTGTGTTTCCTCCCAATGGTTTTATGGTTTTAGCTTTTACATTACAGTCTTTGAAATAACTTTGAGTTAGTTTTTATATATGGAGTGAGGTAAGGGTCCAAGAGTTAGTTTTTATATATGGCGTGAGGTAGGGGTCCAAGTTTGTGATTTTTTTCATGTAGATATCCAATTGTACTGCCACCATTAATTAAAAAGATTGTTCTCTCCCCATTGAGTGGTCTCGCCAGCCCTGTAGAAGATCAATCAGCCATAGCTGTATGGGCATATTTCCAGACTCTCAATGCCAGGGCCACATCTGTGTTTATCCTAATGCTAGCACTACATTGTCCTGAGGACCCCAGCTCCATAGTAGGTTTTGAAATCAGGGGTGTGCATCCTCCAGCTTTGTTCTCTTTTTCCCAAGGTTTTGTTTGGCTATCTGGGCTCCCTTTAAATTCCAGATGAATTTTAGAACCAGAGTATCCATTTCTGCAAGACAGGCCATTGGAATTTTGATAGGAATTGCACAGAAGCTGTAGCTCTGTCTGGGAAGTATTGCCATCCCAACAAAATAGTAAGCTTTCCAGCCCATGCACACACAATGTCTTCCCATTTATTTAGCTCTGCTTTAATTTATTTCTTGGGGTTTTCTCTATATAAATTCATGTCATATGTAAAGTGACACTTTTATTTCTTCCTTTGCAATCTGGAGCCTGTAATTTCCTTTCCTCTCCTGACTGCTCTGGCTAGAGCCCCTGTACAATGTTGAACAGAAGTGGCCTTGCCCCTGATCTTCGGGGAAACACCCAGCCTTGTACCATTGAGCATGTTGGAAGCCATAGGTGTTCTGTGCACATCCTTTATCAGGTGGAAGAATTTCCCTCCTGTTCCCAGTTGGTTGGGTGTTGGAGTTTGTGATCATGTTCTTTTTTTTTTTTTTTTTTTTTTTTTTTTTTTTGTGATCATGTTCTAACCTCATTTGTTCTCTTTTGTTCATGCTAGATAGTTTCTGTTGCTCTATCTTCAAATTCACTGGCCCCTTCTTCTGTCGTGTCTATCTGGCCAAGGAACCCTTACAATGAGTTTTAAATTTTGATTCCTATGTTTTTTCAGCCTTATGTTTTTCATTTGGTTCTTCTTTACATATTGTGTTTCTTTGCTGAAAGGTTTTTTTTTTTTAATATTTTCTTTAATTTCAGTAGTCTGCACACTTTCTTGCTGGGTTACTTTTATGATCCTTGCTTTCAGGTCTTCATCAGACAGGTCTGATGTCTGAATCATCTTGGCATTCCTCTCTGTTGGTGGTCTTTTCCCACGCAAGTTGAAGTTTTCCTGGTTCTTTGTATGCCAAGTACTTCTGGATTGTATCCTGGACATTTAGAATATTATGTTATACGGCTCTGGGTCTTGTTTAAATACCATGGAGAATGTCCATATTTTTGTGGTAACAGGGGTTGGATCCAGCTGGGTCCAGCCCACAGTTTCTGCCAGCCTCCTTGGGTTAAGGTTTAACATCGGCCCCATTTCCAGTCTTGGTGGTGATTTGTCCTGTGTGCACCACCCAGTGGCCAGTCTGGGTCTGGAGAGGTGGTCTCCACGTAGTTGAATTATCAGTCCTAGCGCGCTATTTACATCAGATCCATGCATGTGCAGCTTGGGAGTGAGCCTGGGGGTTCAGGAACAGCCTATGATGTCAGGCTGGTGTCAGATTCCAAGCTGCTTCCTCATTAGGACGTCTCTGGGGGCTTTCTGGTTCTCAGGGGTCCCTTCTTCAGTCTTGGTTAGCCTGACTTGCTGCACATCTCCTGGTGCTATGCTGAGTCCAAGGCCAGGCTGTGGGAGGATAGGACACAAAGCAATTGGCTTTGTCCCTTGCTCTGGGGGACTTAGGCTCCTTCACTGGGGAGGGAAGTTTGGGCACCTGTGGGCTCTCGCTGCCCAGCTGTTAGTGCTGTAGCTGCTGACACCTGGGAGACAGAGGGAAACAGTCCACCAGCCAGCACAGATGGAGGCCCAGCGCTCATCCCTGTGCAGCGCCCCTTCTCTCTTCACCACCCAACCCCAGGAGTTGCTTCCTTACTGAAAACTCCCTGCCTGTCAGCTCCCTCTCCTTCCCCAGACAGCCTGCGGTGGCTTCTGAGACAGGCCAAGCTTCTGGCTGTTTCCAGAGGGAGATAGAAAGTCCCTGCTGTCCCCACCCTTCAAGACTCTTTCTTCCCCTCCTCCCCTCCAGCCTCTCCTCTCCACTTCTCCCACCTCCCTCTTCCCTCCGTGCCCACATCTAACTACACTTCACACTCTGCACCCATCACTCCTTAGGGTCTGCAGTCTTCACTGAAGAACACTCAGAGACCCAAGGCTCAGAGGAGCTAAGGGAGTGATTCACAATGGCAGAGCTGGATCTACAAGCCACACTCGCCAGATTTGCCTTCCTTGCTTTTTGCACCAGAGAGCTTGGGCAGCCGAGAAGAGGTGTGCTTTATCCCTCTCTCTCTCTCCCTCCTCCAGCTGGATGTTGACAGGCATGTTCCCAAGCCCAAGGCCCCAAGTGACTGTGTGGGGCAGACCCCTCCCCCTGCCCAGTCCCTCAGCCAGGTTCCTAGGAAAGTGAGACCCAATGTGTGCTCTGATGAGACAAAGTTCAGGGGTTTGATTGTTAATGCTACTCTTAGAAAGTCACTGGAGGGCACTTCCAGTCATAAGCCAAGTCATTGGCCTTCCAGAGGCCAAGCACTGTAAAAGCATTTTCTAAAGAAAAAATAAATTGTGAAAAGGAAAGAAGGGAAGAAAGGTAAAATAAGCTTAGTTAACCTTTCAAGGAATTTCTCAACAATGGACTGACACCAATGTACCAGGATGAAAGATTCTCTGTGCAGTCATTAAACTACTGCAATGTGACAACATGAGTTTGAAAAGAAATTGGATAAGTGGTAAAACTGGTAGGTTGTAAGAAGGTAAAAAGAGCAAGAGCAAGAACACAGCAAGTGTTGAAAATCCACAGTGAGTTCCATGTGGACAGCATGGTCGTGGGCCTGAAGGAGAAAGAACAAGCACCCAGCCAGCCCCCAAAACTCTATATCTGCTGAAGAGTTTAGCGAAAGATCTAGTTATAGAAAATACAGACACAGAAGAGAAGCAGGGAGTTTGTTGGTCAAGCAGAGTGAGACTGTAGGCACCAGCACCAAGTGGAGACCCCTCCACAGAGGCGGGTGGTACAGGGTCCGGGGAAGCAGAAGCTGGCAGCAGAAGCTTGCTCTGTCCTCACAGCTGGTTGGGAAACCCACAGCACAGGGTTACGTCCTCAGCCAGCTCAGAGAGGAGGGTGGGGACCTTGAGCAGAGAGGAGGGTGGGGACCACCACAGCAGGACATGACGTGGTGCTCAGAAGGACGCCACTCTTGGGGTTTAATGCTCCGCAGTTGGGGTCCTGAAATTATTAGCAACATTACCTTTGAATCTGTGCCTTGGAGGGAAGTCTGATGGGCCAGTGGGACATGGGTGTGGGCCTGGAGCCCTGGTTTGCAAATGTATCTGCCTCCACTCTTCCCCACTCTGAGAGGCAGGACGGAACATCCAGAACATTGACAATTCACTGTCTTCCCACACTTGCTCAGACTGGGGTCAGCTGTGTGAGGCACAATTGGCTGTACAGGACAAGGGGAAATGCTGAGGGCCAGGGAGCACCATCTTCCTTCCAATGATTTCTGAAGGGTGGTGCACGTTCCAATTATAGGCTGACTCATAGTCAAAGAAGTGAAAGCCACTTAGAGGGTCTCTGGGAGGTCAATAGCCAGGACACCACTGAGACCTCTGGACCAGAAACCTGGTTGCCTGGTTCCAGCCCTGCATTCATTCACTCACATGTCTATTCATTAATTCATTCACTTATCAGACATATGCCAAATTCCTTTGGTGCCAACCTCAGAGACATGATGGACCCAAGATGCAGAGATGTGAAGGCTGTGTGCTCACCATTTGATGGGCCTGGGCTTTACTCATGTGAGCCCCTTCAGTTCTCTGTGGCTTCCTGGGGGGTTACCCCTTATACAGAAAGGAAAACAGATGCTCAAAAGGAAGTGATGCTGCCTGAGGTCCAACTGTAGAACCCAGCAAGGCCAGGGATGGACCCATATCTGCTCACCTGCAAAACTCTCTTCCACTGCATCACCCATGTCCTCTGCCCAGAGTGGGGTCCAGGAGCTGGGAACCTCTTATAAGCTTGCCACCTGTCTTCTACCGCTAGGGGCAACCTGGACAGGTGGGATGAGGCAGGGTCTTGGTTGTGGGAGGGGCCAGTTCTCAGGTCTGCTCCTGAAACTGGGGTCATCACGGAGCAGGTCCAGACCCAACTTCCCAGGGCCATGCGCTGTCATGGTTCCCAGGTGTCTATACCCTTGGCCATGGCCCTCTGGATGCTAGGAAGGATGTTCCAGAGGCCCCAGAAAAGGCATTCTCATGGCTCAGACTGTCCAGTTCTTTATTGTCTTTAGTCTGGAAAACCTCAGGACACATCTTCTCTCCTGGGGCTCCATGGAATCCAAACAGGGAAGACCAAACACCATGTTTATGGAAAATATCAATACTTTGCTAGATAAAAATCTCACAAAATGCTCAGCCTTGCTGGGTATTGGCAAAATTGGCTCTGTGTGTCTGCTCTGTCATCTTCCTTCCTTGACTTGAAAAGTGCTGCTATTTCTCAGTTTCCTAATTGTAGATGCTACTCCTGACTCCCTCCTATGGAAGAGGGGGATCCTCTACATCCTCTCCGAGAAGTTGCAGCACAGTTTTTGTTTAGTCAATATTCAGTGTTGTTGTTGTGATGACCCAGTAAGTGCCCCTGACTGACAGACACACAATGGACCATGATTATATCATTTTCACCAGCCTTATTGCTTGCCTGAGTTGGTACTTGCCTTGTGTTTTCATTTACTTGGATTTTCATGTACTTATCATTAACTTATCCCCAAACTCCCTTCATTGTGGCCAAGTACATCAGGTGGGTCCTTTCTTAAGCCTCTTTGCTAGGGTCTTCCACTTACAGCTCCAGCCTGGCTAGGTTGCCCCTCAGGTCCACTGCACTGCAAGTTTCTGCAGCTCCCTTTGTTCCCCTCCTGGACTGGCTCTGCTGCTTCCTGGTTCCCATAGCATTTTTATCCACGAAAGTCAGTTAAAGTTAGTGGTTAAGGCACATGTTTTAGAACCCGACTGCCTGGGACCAAGTCCTAGCTCTTCTGTTTTGTTCAGTCTCACCAGCCACTTACCCCTGGTCTTACCCTCCCTGGGTGCTGGTTGAGGCAGCACCATCTCTGGAGGTGGACTGAATTTGGAAGGTCCTGAAGAAGAAGTTGTTGAGCTGAGAACAGGAAGGAGGAGAGTCTGTGCAGTCAGGTGTGTGGAGATGCATCATGGGAGATGAGGCTTGAACAGTCAGGTGGGGGCCTGGAATTCCAGGCTGAGGAGTTGAGGGATGGGGTCTTATCTGTAGGCAAGGGGGAGCCCTTGGACATTCTTGAGCAGGAACATTATCTGGAATTGAGATCTAAAGAGGACTCTTGTCCCCGTGGATCCATCAGGGTTCCTCATTTAGAAATACTAAGACCTGCTCTGGATAAATAACTTAAGCCAAAGAAGCATGTGCTAGAAGCAAACCAAGCCATTAACAGAATCCAGGGAAAGGCTAAGGATCCAGACTTTGAAGAGGGTGGGTGGGGCTGGAGTAGGGCCCAAGGGGGTGAGAGTGACACAGTGAGACTTCTAGGGCAGTTTCCCCATGAGTGCATTGTGCTCAGTAGACCCAGGAGTACCATCCTGGGAGAGAACAGTGGGTAACCTGACTTGGGTCTTGTGTGCCCCTTCTGCCAGGCAGGGAAGGGGAGGTCCCTGACCCATATCTCACTCAGGTAGTGGCCAATGGTGAGGATGAGTCCCCAGGGTGAAATATGGCCCAAACTGTGGGCCAGATGCTGGGCAAGCAGGACAGGGGCATCCAGCCCAGCTTGCATCCCCATCCAGAGGTGAGTGACTCACTCAGGGACACAGGGAGCTTGTGGGCAGGTAGCACCAAGAACCAGCTCAAGAGATGGCTCAGAACATTCCTGTCCCAATGGGCTATTGGAGGAACCAAGGACAATGCTTGATGCAAACCAGATGTTTGGGGACTGTTTCAGGTGGATATGAAAAGGAGGAGGAGGAGGAGGAGGAGGAGGAGGAGGAGGAGAAAGAGAAGGAGGGCCAGACAGGAGGACTGGCTCCACAGAGTGGCTATGTGCTCTCGCCATATGGATGGTTCCAACCCCACTGTGGTACTGCTTGTGGTGTGAGTCCACTGACAAGGTACATGACCTTTGTCTCTATTCATTACACTATTGAGATTACATCAAAATAAAAGCCACTTCACAGGGAAGGAAACAGTTAACAAAACCAAAAGGCAACCTACTGAATGGGAGAAGATATTTGCAAAAGACATATCCAGAAGAAAATAATATCTGAAATATATAAAGAACTGATACAACTCAAAACATCCCCAAAACAAATAATCATTTTTTAACAAAGTAAAAAAAAAGGGGGCCAAAGACATGAACAAACATTTCTCCAAAGGAGTGATCCAGATGGCCAACAGACACATAAAGATGCTCAATATCACTCATCACTGGAAATGCAAATGAAAAACACAATGAGATACTACCTCACACCAGTCAGAATGGCTAAAATCAACAACACAGGAAACAACAGATGTTGGAGAGGATGTGGAGAAAGGGGAACCCTCGTGCACTGTTGGTGGGAATGCAAGCTGGTGCAGCTACTCTGGGAAACAGTGTGAAGGTTCCTCAAGAAGTTAAAAATACAACTATCCTCTGATCCAGCAATTCTACTACTGGGTATTTAGGCAAAGAACATAAAAATACTAATTTGAAAAGACACGTGCACCCCTATGTTTATAGCAGCATTATCTACAATAGCCAAGGTATGAAAGCAGCCCAAGTGTCCCTCGGCAAATGAATGGATAAAGAAGATGTGGTATATATATACAATGGAATATTACTCAGCCAACAAAAAGAATGAAATCTTGCCATTTGCAACTACATGTCCCACGGGGCCATCGAGGAGTTCATTTAAGGACAGAATGACAAAGCCCTCTATTCCTGAGGAAGGAGGGTTCCTCATTTAGAAATAATAGGACCTGCTCTGGATAAATAACTTAAGACAAAGCGCCTGAGTTCCATCACTGGACAGGGGACCACCAAGTCCATGCCCTTTCTGTACCCTGCCTCCCCGCCAGGACCAGCAAAGGGTGTTGAGTGGCAGGGTAAAGAGCTGATGGGTACCTTCCAGAAAAGGTCCCCAGCTGCTCTTCCTGGCACTTGAGGACAGAGCGCTCCCAGTTCTGAAGGCACATTCCTGAGAGGTGTGCTGACCGCCTGGGCTTGCATGTCAGCTGTGCTCATCATGCCTGCAGGATGGAGCCAAGTCTGAGCTGAGTAGGTGGCCCTGCAGGTGGTCTGAGGTGGAAGCCAGGGGCAGGGTGTGGTATGAGGCCTGGCTGGAAGACAGGTCCTGGGGCATGGGGAGACACCGGATTCCCCTCCCTGTGTGGTGTGCTGGCAAACCTGCTCCCAGGAAGGGCAAGAATCAAGAGCCCTACTTTGCAGCACTTGCCAGTTTCCAAGGTGCAAATATGCGTATCGTGGCGGATTCCGAGCCATGGACCATTTAACAGCTGCTCTCCATGTTCCTGAGTCCTTAGCAGTCTGCTCTTCAGGAGATGAAGGCCCTGGACCCGCAGGCCCACCCCAGCATTTGTTCAGACTATCCCAGCTCCGTGACACACAGCCCTATTGTGTCCTCAGCAGCCAGGCTCCTACCCTCTCCAGAAGGCTTTTCCAAACCACAAAATGTCCCAGATTCCTCGAAGGGCCCACGTAGCCAGAGAGCCTGGGACCCCGCCTGGGCAGGACCTGTCCCAACAGGAGACCACCATGAGGTGCCCTGCAGGGAGTGAGAGCCAGGAGGGGAGGACTCGGTCTTGGCTGGGCTCTGTGTGCCCTCTCCTGGGGCTGAGTCTGGCCGACACCCCGCCCACACTCCTGCACAGTCTCTCTGCCAGCCGCCTCCACTGCAGACCCTGGTCGGCGGTTTCAGCCTCGGGCCTGAGCTCTCTCAGAGACACCTTCAGCATTAGCAAGTCCACTGTGGTTAAGCTTGGGAGGTCGCAGCGGCCGCCAAGCCGTGCTCTCCTGGGAGCAGCATGCTGGCTGTGCTAGCAGGTGCCGCTGCCATCACACCCGCTTCACGGATGACGAAGTGCAGACAGAGGTTCCAGGTCACGAGGGCTGCAGGTGTGACTGGTGGCCTGCTCATTCTGCACCCTGATCCTTGCTTGTCTGCTAGGTCACACTTACCCAAGGGAATGTTTGTCCTATTGGGACGGGGGCCCATGTCAACTGTGTCCCGAGTCCCCCTCGGGTCCAGCAGGGTGCCATCTGAGTCCAACATGTTGTGGATTCAGTGACCAAGTGGCTGGTTTTTGGCCCCTGGAGGTGGCAGGAGAACCTAGAAGTATGCTTACCAAGGCCTGAGGCCCGTCCCTCGATGGGCAATGAGACAGAGAGCTTTGGTGCAGCCTGACAGATGGGAGGGCAGGGGTTACTCCTGGGAGCATCCAAGCAATAATGCAGTTCCCCATCGAGCTGGGATGGCCACTGAGTTTCCAAGGGTCTGCAGGCAATCGGAGATCTTCTAGGAAAGTAGAGTTTTCTTATGACACATTCAAAATCTATTTGTAAGCCAGAGCATGATTACCGAGAGCTGGAATTTTTTGAAGGTGGAGGGTGACATGACGAAGATATTAACCCCTCTATTCTTGGTCAGCTCACTCCAGGGACAATGTTCCCAAGCCCGAACCACTGTCTCTGCTGATTAGCATGGGAAAAGCCTTTCTTTTTCTAGTCTCACTTTTCATGGTGAGGGGCAGCAACCTGACATTCTGTGAGGGCCCAGAATACATGAGATGGGGATGGTAGGGAAATTGCAGGTTTTAGGTTCAGCCATAAATTGAGCAAACTTAGTGCACAGGTGCAGCCTTCCGTTCTAGTAAGAGAGTGAATTGGATGGGGGCTTCAGGGGGATGGCACTGGGGTCATTGTCTCCCCAGCACGGGTTTGGTCTTGAGCTGGGCTGGCAGAGACTTTAGCTGTCCATTCATTGCCTGCTCCCCCGATTTCTTTCTACTACAACCCGATTTCATCCCCTGCCACTGTCAATCTGGAAAACAGAAGCCCATCCAGCGACTGGGCAGTGCAACTGGTCAGACTCAAGCCCCGAACCAAAGAGACACCTGGCAGGTCCATGCCAGCTGGGGTGTGAGAAGAGGGGGATCCCTGGGGGTCCCAGGAGGTTCCCAAGGCCTGGTCTCTGTGTGGCCTGCGGGGGTAAGATCTGTGTGGCTGAGGGGCCTCCTCACCTCCTGCCTGGTGTGTGGAAAGATTCCCCAGTGGCCAGCAAACTCCGACCTCTAGGCATAGCCGCAGCTGGTTGAGAGGCTCCCCCGGCCCCCCAGCCTCTCTCTGTTGTGCCTGCATCGCTGCGTGGGCAGCCAAGGTCAGGGACTGTGGTGCATATGCATCCCCGCTCCCAGGCCCAGCTACAGCCAGCCCAGAGCCAGTGCCCAGCACACACTTGCTGAATGAGTACATCGTCCTAACTTGCCTGTGACCTCGGTGGCTTGCTCCTCTAGTGGAAGTTCAGCTTCTTCATGCTTGAAAGTGGATGACACCCCTTCTCTGCCAGGGTGAACGTGAGGACCATGTGAGAAATGCACAGGAAGGTTAGAACCCTCAGGGCCCCAGGCTCTCCTCCGCAGAAGGAGGGGCAGGCTCCATTGTGGCCCAGGGCATGCTGTGGCATCCCAGGATTGCAGAGCTGGGGCCCGGCCCAGGTCCCGGCCCAGGTCCCCGGCTGCAGGGCCAGGGCTGAGCCCCAGCGCCCGGAGCCAGGCCAGGCTGCCACCTCAGCGGCTGTGCCCCGTGCAGCTGAGTCTCTCCACCAGCTGTTTCCCACATTAGCTGCCCCTCCTGGGAGGGCCTCCAGCTCTGGAAGGGTGGGGACAGAGGTCCCGGGAGCTCTCCAGGCAGCCCTGGGCTCCTTGGCTGCAGGTGGCCGACAGGGAGGGTACTGGGCCGTGGCCTCCTCAGCCGGGGTCTGGAGGCCAGCTGCTTTGCAATCATGCCCCCTTTTGACCTCCGGGCTCTCCACCCTCAGGCTCTGATAGGCCAGGCCAGCCTGGTGTGGGAGGCAGGACAGCGGTTGGTGCTGTAGGGCTGGGCCTGGCCAGAGGGGAACCCTGAGACCACTGGTCCAGTCCTGCTAATCGGTGCTAAGTGCTGAGGACAGCACTGGGTAAGGGGTGGGGGTCACCCTGGGATAGGAGCAGCGTCATCAGCTCCCCTGGGATGGGGCAAGACCGGGAATGTGACTTTAGGAAGGGGGGCATCCTGGTGGGCCTGACCTGGTCAGGACACCCCCAGAGGGCTTCTATGCGAGGGACATGCCATATTCCTCGCTCTGGAGGCTGAGGGTTGCATGGAAGTGACCCTGACAGTGACCTTGGATGCTGAGGGGGCCCAGGCTCCTGGTGGGTGGCAGCCCTACCACCTCAGCCTGGATATTCAACCCGCAGAAATGCAGATGGTACATGATGCTGTTACGGGATAATCTGTTACGCAGCATAGACAGGAAGGAACACGTAAGTAAAATGAACACGTAAGTGTCAAGAGCCACTGTCCAGGCTTCTAGGTCCTCTGCGAGCCCCCGAAGCCCCTTGCTTTTGTGCAGGGTGTCCACATACATACCTACTCACCTGCACACCCACTTGCACACAGGCTCAGCTGCACACACACTCACCTCCACACATGCTCACCTCCACACACATACTTGCCTGCACATGTGCTCACTTCCACACACACACTCACCTACAAGCACATGTGAGCATGCACACACACAGGTTCCCAGTAAGGCCCTCTGTAACACAGGCTACATCGTCTCATGTGTCTTCTCTTTCTTGTTAGCTCAGTAATAAGCCTGGACACGTTCCTATGCACAAATCCAGACCTGAACCGTGGGCCCCCAGCCTCCCAGCATTTCCCTGTATGTTGCAAGGACCACCATCTCCAGGTTTTGTGACGAGTGACACTGGACCTCTGCGTGCCCACACCTTGGCTTGCACGTGGTCTCCTTGGTGCTGGATGCCAGATGGACAGTGGTCAGGGTGTAGGCTTTGAATATATATTTGTGGGATGGGCTTCTACATTTCTATGTGAAAAGATGGGCCTTTGTGTGGTTCCCACGGCCGGATGTCTGCGGGGCCTGCTGGGCCCACATTCCCTCTCTCCGGGGAGCAGCGTTCCCAGCTAAGAGTGCAGAACGCAGCGTCTCTTACCCCTGTGTAATTCTGATCATGGGGAGGTTGGGACAACATGGTGCCTTGTCTGTTTGCAGCTGCCTCTTCCCCCGTCATGAATTCCAGCCCCTGCCCGCAGGGCTTTCTGTCGGGCGCTTTCCTTTAGAGCACTTGCGAGAGTGTCTCCATGCTGGGCTGGTCAGGAGGGCCAGCAGTGAGGTGAGCCTGTGGTGTAGGGGGTTGGGGGAGCAGTGATGAGGAGCCCTCCCAGGAGACCTTGAGCCCCTCGGGGTCCCTTCTCCCCATGGGGGAGGCTAGGCCCAGGGTCCATGGGGAAGTAGAAAATGGGGTTCCTGGAAGGAGTTTTAGTCTAAAAGAGGGTTCGTCTTGGTGTGAAAACGGAGAAATGACTCTCCCCAAAGGCAGTATAATCCAAAGGAAGCCATGTCAGGAAGGAGAAGGCCACTGCTGGCCTCAGTCTTTTCATCTGTGAATGGGACTCATGACCTTTCTTAGGGAAGAAAGGCCCTGCTGCCTTCTCACTGGACCAAACGGGGTGCTTGGGAGCTCCTCTGCACCGCTCCAGCACAGCAGCACACAGCAGCACAGGAGCCCACCACAGGATCCCCACTCCCCCACCCCCACGGCGGGAATCAAGCCCATTCCCTTACCAGGTACTGTGCCTCCGTTTCCTGCGAGATCATCGTCCCTTCTGGTGAGAACACTCCAGTCTTCACCTGGCTAACCACAGTTCTTGGCTTAGATGTCACTCCTTCTATGAGCCTGGGGGATCCCTACTTGTCCCTCTCCAACCCTGGCCTCACTGCGCACAGGGGTCTGTTAGCTGCCCCTCCTAGACGCCAGCAGCTGGACCCCTTGGGCAGGGCAGTGACAGGGGCAGGGGGCGGGAGCTGGTCCTTCTGCTTCCAGTGGTCCATAGGCCACTGAGGACTCCCTCTGCATGGGGAACCTGGCCTCTCACCCCCCTCACCAGCAGTGCCAGCTACCCTGGGATGTGCTGGTGACCTCTCTCTGCTTTCACCTCAGGGCCTGGGGAGGAAACAGGACACCCACAGTTAATAAGCAACCTGTCCTGAGCTTTCAGTTAGTTTCACCCCACTCTTCCCTCCATCCAAGGCTGCATGGGGACCTTGCATCTGAACTAGGCTCACCCACTCGGCCCTGAGTCTGCAGCCTGATTGCTGACACCTCTGTTGGTCACACTCCAGGGTTTAGTGACCTGTGCCCATCTTGGTTACAGACGGGGGCTGTTCCCCGGGGCAGGGCCTTGTATCTGGGGGGTTTCAGGATTTCAGGTGATGCTCAGCAGGACCCACAACAGAAGGGACAGGTGGATCCATGATGTGCAAAGTGACAGGGAATTTGAGTTCTCTTCAGTTGGCAAAGCTTCGGACAGTTCAGCAGATGGAATTCCCGGAGCCTGGCCACCAGGCACGGAGCCGTGCGTGGGGCCCATCACGCCCTCCTCCTGACCACTGGCACTCTGGCTGGGGGCAGAGGCCAGGGGCCAGCGCTTGGGCCCCTCTCAGCTGTGTGGCCCGGGGCCAGTGCCCTGGACTCTCTGGGACTAGGTTTCTCCAGTGCCAACATAAGGAAAATAAAACTCTTCTGTTGTCTACACTTGTGTTAATGATTTTAAAGTGATTTCTGTTGCACCTTCACCTGGTCACCATGTGCAAGCACTGGGGGAGCCGGTGTGGCCAGAGGGAGCGTGGGCACAGAATCTTCCCTCACTGGATCACCAGGAAGAGCATAGAAAGAACTGCCTGTGAGCACTCGCTGCCACCTTACCGTCAGAAGGGACCTGGGGAGGCGGGTTATGGGTTATCTGTGATGCCGGCCAAGGTATGCGCTGCAGCTGGGCATTACCTGTGTCTGGGGCTGCGCATCACCTGCACTCAGATCCCAGCCTGGTCCCTTCTGAGCAGCGTGGCCTGAGCCTTCCTGAGCATCGGTCCCCTCATCTATTAACTGGGAGGGGAGCACAGTTCTGAATGTTTGAGTCCCTGAAAGTCACATGTGGAAATCCTACCATCTGGTGTGATGGCCTCAGGAGGCGAGGCCTTTGGGAGGCTGGAGCCTGATGAGTGAGATTAGTGCTCATGTGATAGAGACATACAATACTGTAGAGGATCCACCCTCATGACCTGAGCACCTCCCAAAGGCCCCCTGTGGCCGTCACGTTCCATTTCATAGATGGGGAGACTGAGGCTTAGAAAGTCTATGTCGGGATCCCTGGGTGGCGCAGCGGTTTGGCGCCTGCCTTTGGCTCAGGGCGCGATCCTGGAGACCCGGGATCGAATCCCACGTCGGGCTCCCGGTGCATGGAGCCTGCTTCTCTCTCTGTGTGACTATCATAAATAAATAAATAAATAAATAAATAAATAAATTAATTAATTAATTAATTAATTTAAAAAAAAAGTCTATGTCCTCACTGCTCAGAAGGGACTGAGAGCCAGGATCTGAGCCTAGGCACCAGCGGCTCCAAACCAGAAACCTCTTTACCCTCTGCCTTCTCTAGGGTTTGTCTTCTGTCTGAAGACGAACTTGCCCTGGTTGAAACTGAGTCGGGCTGTCAGTCCCATGGGAAATCTTTCCATCTGGTGTTTTAGGAAGGAGGAGGCTCTGGGGTCTCTTTTCACCTCTTGCAGGCTGAACTGTGGGGTGGGAGAGCGGGGAGGGCCCCAGAGCAGGTGGCCCTGAGTATTGGCAGAGGAAAACCATGTGAAGGGCTCTGATGGCTGTGGGGTAGCTGGATGAATGGAAGCGGCCCAGGTAAGTGGGGCTCCAGGCTGCCTCCAGCACCTCTCGGAGACTCCTGGCTCCCCCTTCCTCCGTATCGGGTGTTCTTCACTCCATGTGGAGCTCTCACCCACCGAGAGCTCTTGGCAGCAGGAACCCAGGCTGCACAGACCATGACCCCAAAGTCCTTGGGCCACAAGGCTGAAAGATCCAAACGGCCTCTGCACTTGGCTGACACCCCACAGCCTTCGGGACCAGCTCGCTCACTTGGTCTGACACTGTGTTTCTCACGCCTGTGCCTGTCACAGTCTGCAGCTGTGAGCTTCTTCCTGCCAAACTGTCCACATTATCCAGTTATCTTGTCTTTGCCCCTTCTGGGCCTGACTCTTGTCATCCTGACTCTGGGGAGACCCAGGCTAGGTCAGAGGCTGCCTGGGGGCCCCTGGAGCCCTTGTCCTCCCTCTGCCGCAGCCTCATCCCCCAGGGCTCATGTTTGCTCTCAGCTCTGTCCTACATGTACGAAGTCAGCTGGACAAAGTAGCCTCCCCACCTGGGGTATGCAGTGGCATCGAGGGGAAATGGAAGGCAAAGTTAAGGTTCTGTTTGGTGCCTCTGGTATTTTCTAGAAACATTCTTTTGCACATACCCTTGTGTTTTCTGCTGAGACAAATGCTTTCCAAAGCAGTGTGCCCTCTTGCTGGAACTTAATTAAAGTAAGACTGTTCTTTTACTCCATTTTGGTTTGTTGGTAGCATAGAAGGTAAACCTCTTTAGTTTGGACTGGAAATTTTGTTCAGGTTTATTTAGAGATTAAGGTTATTTCTGTGTCACATACAGAAAAGTGTCTTTACCCCCAAGTTGCATCTCATTCCGACAGTCATCCAGCTGTCTTTACTTGGATGAAACGGACTCCAGAGGATAAGGAGTTAATGCCAGCATGGACTCCAGAGTTAAGTCCAGCACGGCCTGAGCTTACAGACCCCATGGGGCCTACGGGGCCTACGTGGCCTGCGCGAGCTGTCCTCCCAGGCACCCTTTAGCTTGGGGCTTATTCCCTTCCTTCCAGAGCTTAGGGAAGTCACTTAAACCTTCATGGCCTTCAGAATGCTCCTCAGCCACCTGGTGTGTGAGACAATGCAGCCTGGGAAGCAGAACAACCGCCTAAGGCAAGGGTGCAGTACACACCTTGTCCCTGTCTGAGCCTATGACCTGCATGCGGGGTCTCCCCCTAGGGTCCCCATTCCAGATATGTCTAGAGGGTGTCGCCATGGCAGACTTTGTTAATCAAGCACAGCATCCCTTTGTAACGGACCCAGACACAGCCTGCCTCACTACCCTCAACTCCAGGCTCTAAGCAGTCCCCATGTTTATTCAGAGTTGGCACGTAACATGTAGCCTGCTTGGTGTTTCTGGCCTAAGGACACCTCAGGGGTGACAGGACCTGGGCAGAGCCCCAGCACAGGCAGGACAGTCAAAGGGGATGATGGAGGTCCTGGTGCTGGAGAGCCATGATCTCTGAGGACCTATGTTGTATCTACGTGATGAGGATCAAACCATATATACTATTGGGAGGAAGACTCTGTTGACCTAGGTAGTGGCAAAATAGTAAAGTCAAAAGAGCAAAACCAAGTGTTGGGTTTGGGGCTGTCACGTGTGAACAGAATAAAGCAAAAAATAATTATTTAAGAAATGTACTCTTAAAAAAGAAGGGTGTGCCCTCACTATGCCATCTTGCTCAGTCCTGCTGAGATCCGCATTTCCATGACAAAGCTCGGCAGGGGGGCGCCTGGGTGGCTCAGTGGGGTAAGAGTCTGCCTTTGGCTCAGGTCATGTTCTTTCCACTCCTTACACATGTTTCCCCTCCCTGATTGCACAAAACAAATGTTCAATGCACGTTTGTAGAAATGAATTGGTTCACAAGTGGCAGTATTTCATTCTAATTGGTACGATTCATTTGTCTTAAAAAATAAGATCATCATTTCTTATAGGAGGTCAGCGTGCTTGTGTTCAGACCTTATTTGTCCAATCTCTCTCTCTGCTCATCAAAGTGCGAGGATGAAAGCTCATTTGTCTCCAGTCTGTGTCGTGTCTGTTCCAGTCCCTTGTGAGGCTGGGCACCCACAAATCCTTGCAGTGAGCAGATGCCTTGCTGTCACATAACACTGACGGGCAAAGCTGTCCTGTGTTCCTGTCAAGGAATGATGTGCTTGTCCCCCCAGGTGACCTGCCTGGAATCTCTCCTGGGAGATATTCAGAGGGCACAGAAGCTGCTGCCTGTGTCTCCTCATGAGGCATCCGATGCCTCCACTGATTTGCTGATCTACAGATGGCCACTCAGAAGCCCTGGAGGGACTGTGGGGGCCCCTACTGCCATGTTGTCACAGCCGCCTTCATTGTCCCAGCTCCCACTCCACTAGGTTAGCCCTATCTTCCTTAGCGATACCTGGGGCTGTAAGGCAGCCTGCCCTTCCTGAGAAAGTCAGTAGGGCGAGCTTTGACTTTAGGGTCTGGTTTCAGAGAAGGTCTGATCCGATGAGAATTCCTCTTGAATTTGAAAGCATTTAGTGGGAGGGACAGGGAGCTAGGAAGCTGCATTTGAAGGCCGGAGGCTGGGCATGGAGCTGGTGTGATGGTCTCTGTATGAGGCTGTGTGGAGGGGTGACAGGAGCCAGAAGGACCAAGTTTGATCCCCAGAGCCCCTGGTTTCTAGTTATGTGACCTTGGAAGAGACACTTGACTTATCTGAGTTGCCCTTTCCCCAACTATAAAATGGAGTCATAACAAAGGCTGATGTTACTCTGACTACTTGCTGTGTGCCAGGCACTGTTTGAAGCCCTCTGTGTTTATTTATTAGTCTAATCCTAATTGCAACCACATAAGCAGGTGCAACTGGTAGTTACTATTATCTGTGCTATACATATTAGGAAGGGAGACCCACGAGGTGACTTGCCCAAGGCCATGGGGCTGGGGTCATGGGAATAGCAGAGGTTGTCCATCTCTTTTGCCAGCCCCTTGCCTTCTCTCCAGTCCTTATAGCACTGGCACCAAGGAAACACACCCCATCATGAGAGTGAGCCCCCTCTCCACTGGCCACACTCCATTTCTGGGACAGGGCAAGGCTTGCAGAGCCCCTAGGTGAGAGTGGATGAGTGGGGCCAGGGGAAAATGAGGTGAGGGTCTGTCTCCTGGCTCCTTTCATGTCGGGGCTGCCAAAAAGCTCCCTGGAACCTGGCAGCTTCCAAGTGTCTTCCCTCTATTCTTGTCCTGCGAACTGGCCACTGACGGGTTTGGAAGATTCCTGCAGGTTCAGGAGCCCAGAGGGGCCAGCAGGGGGAGAGAGATATAGACTCCTCCCCCAGAGGGGCTCAGAGAGCCACAGGGAGAGACAGAGCTCAGCTCCAAAGGGAGTTCCCTTCTGCGTGGGGGCAGGGAGCCACGCCTCCCGGGCTCTCCCTCTTTCCTTCTCTTTGCTGTTCTCTCCCTTACCCCTCCTTCCCTCCCTTATCCCTTTCCTCTCCATCTTTCCTTCATCTCCTTCTCCCGTCACACCTTTTCCACTTCTTAACTGCCCTTCTTTGTTCATCCACACCTGGACCTGAGCTGAGACTTGGAAAAGGGGACTGTGTACTTTCTCCCTCCAGCTCCTGCCCATCCACCACAACTCCCTGCCCCTCAGTCTCCCGCTCACCTGCTTCCCTAAGCCCCCAGACGGCTGGGTCACTCCAGTTCGGTGCCTGCGAAAGGGAGCGTAAGGCGCATGGAAAGGGCAGAAGCAACCAGGGAGAAGCGGGCAGCTTTCTTGCTTCCCAGCTGCGCAGGAGTTACCACCAGGAGGCCCCGGAGGAGGAGGTAGGTGTGACCACTGCGAAGGCCGTCCTGGTCTGGGGCAGAGCGGTGTGGAGCTCCCTGCAGCCAGTGCATGTGGACGGAAGAAAAGACAAGGCGGCTGCGGAGCGCTCCGCGACGCCAGCCTCGGCCCAGGTTGGGCGGCGGGGCTGCGCCCCGGGCAGCTGGCACGGGCTGGGCCGGCGCGCCTTCAGCACCCTGGACAGCGCCGCGGGAGGCCCCAGCTCCGCAGCGCCGCGCGCACCGCCAGGCACCGGGCCCGCCTTGGCCGCTGCGAACCGCGCCGGCGGCTCTGGATCTCTGGGTCCCCGAGGGCGCGCCGCTCCCGCCGCCACGCGTTCCCACCCGGAGCGCAGGTCCTGCCGCTGTTCGCGGGGCGCCTGGCCGCCGCGCTGGTGCAGCTGCTGCGCCTATAGAGCCCAGCTGTCCGCGGCCTCGGGCGCCTTCCTGGTGAACCCGTCCCTGGGCCACCTGCTGCTGGCGCCGCCAGACAAGCCCTCCATGCTGCTGGGCACCCTGCGCTGGCCACTGCCATCCGGGCCCAGGGCGCACCAGGCCGTAGGCTTCCTGGGCACCTTCCTGGCGTCCAACTCCGTACTAAGCGCGGTGGCGCTGAGGGCAGACCCGTGGCTGGCGGTGGGTTTCCCGCTCCGCTACGTTAGTCCTGTTGGCCTAGAAGTGGGGACAGTCATTGGCCTTCACGTTCACAGTGCTCTCCTGCTCATGGCTCCGCTACCGAGTCGCCTTCCAGTCCTGCTTGCTTCCCCTGCCCACGGACCACTCCATGCT
This sequence comes from Canis lupus familiaris, assembly GCF_011100685.1. Classification (NCBI taxonomy): domain Eukaryota; kingdom Metazoa; phylum Chordata; class Mammalia; order Carnivora; family Canidae; genus Canis; species Canis lupus. The sequence continues at coordinate 60,814,165 of NC_049224.1, forward strand.
GCCAGCTTCGCGCAGCTGTTCCCGGTGCTCAGCCTCACCTTGCTCGCCAGATGCTTCTGGTGGCAAACAGCCACTGCCGGTGCTTCGACGTCATCACTATGAAGGTGCTTGTGCTGCTCATGGACCTGCACCCCAGGTAGTCTGCTGGTGAGTCCCTGCCCAGCCCAGAGGGCTGCACCCAGCTCCTGCGCTCCCCACTGGCCCCCGGCTCACAGGAGCCTGCAGGCACTAGCACCTGCCCCAGGGGTTCCTACGCTGTGTGGCCTCCCCTGCACGCTGCTCCCAGGGTTTCCATACGGGCTTGCTTGTACTCTCTGAGTCCACACAATGGAAGGGCTGGATGCTTCTCAGCCTCTGCACTTGCTCTGTGGAATATGTGCCCACAGTGAGCTTTTGCACAAGCTGTGAGGTCTGAGCCACGTAAGAAGGGTTGTCTGCCCTGCCTTCCCCCTGTGGCAAGAGTCAGTCACTCCTCTTCTGGGGCAGGTGGGTGTGGACCTGAGTACTCCTTCTTGTTTCTGCCCTGCTGACCCAGTGCCCTTGCCTGGTCTGGGGTCTCAAGTCTTGGGGAGGATCTGTCTGGTTCTGTATGCTCACGGCTTGCCATGCAGTTGCCCACTGAATCTCCAGCTGGTGTTACTGCTGGGGGTTGCCCCTCCTCCCACCTGCTCCCCTTACCACTAGACATTGGCCCCCCCTTCCCAGGCCTTCCCCCTCCCCTCCCCTCTCCTGCCTCAGGACACAGGCCAGCACCCTCCCTGAGGATCCCATTGTGCTCCTCTGTCTTCTGTGGGACGACTTAGATCCCTCTGTCCCAGGGGGAAGGAAGAGCTAGTGGGGAGGGCAGTGCTGCAGCTTCACAGAGGAAGGGGGAATCCTCCCCTCCTTCCAGCTCTCGGTTATGTCACCTACAAACCAAACCTGCCTCTTTCTATCGTCTTTCCTTTTTTTTAAAAAAAAAAAAAAGATTTTATTTATTTATTCATGAGAGACACACAGAGAGAGAGGCAGGGACATAGGCAGAGGGAGAAGCAGGTTCTCTGTGGGGAGCCCAATGTGGGACTTGATCCCAGGATCCTGGGATCACACCCTGAGCCAAAGGCAGATGCTCAACCACTGTGCCACCCAGGTATCCCCTGATTCATCTTTTAAGATGCTTCTCTGAGCTCTAGGAAAGAAAGCCATGGCCAGACATGGTGAGAAACAGTGAGTCCAGGATAGTGGGCAGCTTGGAAGGTGGGCTTCACCCAGGAGACCTCTGCCATCTCGGGCATCCTAGAGAGGAACAGGGACCCCAGGATCACACCCTGAGCTGAAGGCAACGCTCAACTGCTGAGCCACTCAGGCATCCCTCTGTCATTTTTCCTTGGGCTCTCTGGCCTAGGCATCCTCCTAGGACCTGCCCACTTGGGATCTTTGCTCTGCACTCAGCTCTGCACTCCCCAAAATGCCCTGCCCTCTGTCCTCTGTTCTGGACTTCCAATGTTGCCTCAGCGAGCAGAAGCATCACCGCTGGAAGCTGTCAGGCAGATCAGCAGCTTCATTGGGTCCTTTAACATCTGCTTTGCCCCTTACGTTGGGACCAGGTGGGTCCTGGCCCTCAGACCCCTGTCTTGGATGCTGCTGGGAAGTGGGCTCAGCCTCAGCCAGGCAGCTTCTGAGGTCTCCCTACTGGGGACCTGGAGGGATGCTGATGTCCGCAGGTCCTTCCTCTACACCCAAGGAAGTCAGTACCTTACCTCAGCTCTTGTCAAAGGCCCTGGGACAGAGACAGCGCTAGCCCCACATCCCTGCTGTGGCTGCTGCTGTCCAGGGAGACCAAGGCCGGGCCACAGGGAGGTGTGGGGTCTGTCGAGCTAGCACCTGACTCTTTCCAATCTTAGGAAGCTTTTCAAGCCAGTTGGGTGATCTGGGATCAACCCAGGCCTCAGACTCAGCATCTCCTGGGCATGGATTCCGGGATCCTGGGGGGAGGTCCAGGCCAAGGCCACTGTCACCCTGGGTGACTGCTCTCTTTGCTCTTCCTTCTGTCCCTTCCTCTGGAGACCCTGCTCTGGAGCTTGTAGGGGGCTGGGGGAGACCTCATGTAAGGGGCCCAGTGGACACCACGGTCGTCATCCTGTGATGAGGGCACCTGGGTCTGCTTCCCGCCTCTGGGGTTCCTGGGATTCCCACTCTGTGGGTAGGTTCCTGCTGTGGTCAGCCTCTCTGGGTGGTCCCCACACCCCATCTTGGGCTGAGGCAGAAGGACACCCTGATGGACATGGCTCCTGAGAGGAGCTGATGGTCCTTGGCCGCTAGCCCAGGCTGTTCACCCAAGGGGCAGGGGACGCACTGGGCATGGTGCCAGGCTCCTGGGTTTATTCCAACAAGCATCTCCTGTAGGCTCTAAGACACCTTGGGAGGTCGGCTTGTCTGTTCAGGCTGTCTGACTGCTCGGGTCATTTGGTTTGTTAGGTGTTATTGGGAGGGCACCCATGGTTCCCGCAAGTTGGGGGAGCTTCTGTGCCAAGTAAAGTGGGTTCCATCTTCCTTCAAGCTCCCACTGAGAGCTCTCTGGAATCGGTGCTCAGGATGAGTCACATGGCTCTTGGCTACCACCCATCTGGCCCCGGAATAAGGTAGATTTCTCATGGATCACAGACATCATGCTTCTTCACATGAAACCTGGCCAGTTGTCTCATGTTCTTAAAAACTGCATGCGTGCAGTTGTGGACAGAGCCAACCGTGGAGCTCTGTGAACCAACAATTTGATCTGGTATCGTGTCTGTGTGAGCACATGTGATTATGTGTACGTGTGTGTGCATGCATGCGTGTGCAGGGGTGGGTGCTGGAGTTTCAAGAGCTCCTGTACATGATCCATCTTCAGCATTTGCTTTTGAAATTATGAATGAATCACGAGGAAGCCTGGATTACTCGGCCATAGCATGTTGATTGCTGGCTTTTACTTTTACGTCTTGTATGGGTGCAAGAGCCCATGTGTGTATATGTGAGCATGCCTGTACCTATGCATGCACATATGTGTTTGCATGCACGCACGTGTGCAGGAGGAGGGGCCAGAGAGCAGAGCCTTAGTGCATACATCGACAGCCTGGTTTCCACTGTGCTCACTTGGGGACATAGGCAGCTCACACTCTCTTCTCTATGACATGGGTCCCCAAGTCCTCCGTGGGAACTGTGGATAAGGTAACATAGAGTCTCTTATGATTGTCACGAGTGCTCACGATGTGGTACATCTCATCCACTCACTCATCGTTTCTCCTGTGTGCTGCGCTTTGTGCTGGGTTCCAGGTGAGTCCTGCCTCTCTGGGCTCTTGTTCTGATGACAGGAGATGCAGGTCAACAGGGTCAAGCAGGTGTCTCCAGGAATGGGGGGGGGCATTGGGGAGTTGAATTTGGGAGCAGCACCCTGGCTCTGTACCCATCTGCACTCCCACCCCCACCCCAGAGTGTGGACTCCTGGAGGTGAGTGTGCAGCACACCTGAGACCTTAATCCACTCTGGTATTTGAATAAATAAAACCTGAGGGTGATAACCGAGAAACAAAAAGGGAAAATCACCACGTCCCCAGCTCCTTTGCCTTCTTCATCCACACCACCAACCCCGGGCTGGAGGTGACTTTGTGATGTTTCTAACCAGGTTAAATCCACTTCAGGGCATCCACAGAAGAATCTAAGAATGCACCACAGTCCTGAAAACAATTCTCCAGAGGAGAGCTCTAAAATATTTTTAGCAATTACAAAATAAGCAGAACAAATGCAGCTCGTTTCAGGGGGAGAGAGACTCTTTTGGGAGGAACAGGACACCCCTCAGTATATGAACGCTCCGAGGTTAAACCACCAGCCACATGAGAATTTCATCCGCACACATGGCTATGAGGTTCTGGTGTGGTTGGTGCTTCTGCTGTGGGAGGTGCCAGCCAGGCAACTCTTTCCGCACACCGACCCGGCTGTGCTGCTCCCAAGCTCAATCCCCCGATGCCCTTCACTGGAGACACGTGCCTAAGGCTCAGAGAGCATGCACAGAGCCACTCCGCTAGTAACGTCAGGGCTGTCATTTGTCCTCGTCTGTGGTTCTAGAACCTTTCACACCTCCAGAGCATGGGGTGTATGTGGGCGTGGTCACTACTGCTGAACCACCCACTCAGCTCCCCAGCAGGCTTGTGGTGCTCACGCCCTTTGTCAAGTTCACCCTCACTGGGGTATCCTGAGCACGTACCCGAGCCACAGCAAGGCAGCGGGCCAGCCCCCTGGACTCCCTGCTACCCGAGCAGATCCACCAGGTCCTGGGTGGCATAGCCAACAGGCTGCTGAGAGTGAGGGCCTGGCTCCCCACTGCTGCCACTCTGCTCAGCACTGAGGGGAGCTGAGAGGGCCTGGGGCTTTCCCTCAGGCTGGTAGTTGGGCAGGTAGGCATGCCCAGGCTGTCACTAGATGGCCCCAGGGGACATTGCCTGGGAACTGCATGCGCATCTTATTGTTCACAGTTCAAAGTGGCACACAGCGTGTTGTAGGCCCTTCCAAGAGGTGTGTTGGATGAGGGGTGAATGGGCACACTTCCCTCTCTACTACTGTTTATTGCTGTTTGCTCACCTTCTCAGGCCCCAGCTATCCTCTGCAGAACTGGGGCTGAGCTGCATGATGGGGGGCCCACCATGTGGTAGGATGGACATTCGGCTAGGGCCTTGCTCACGGGATGCTGCAGAGCCTGTAGCGCTGGCCCCCCACCCAACGTCCAGGGAGGGGCGGGTCCTGAGTCCCTGCCTTGCACACACACACAGAGCTCCTGTTGGCCTATCTGGGCATTAGGAGGAGCTTACAGCCTGGTGGAGCCAACTCAGCAAGTTCTTTCTCAACCCCCCTGGGTGTCATTTGTCTGCTTTTGGCTGATTCTCCAAGGTGTCCTTGTAAGCTGGATATATTTAAATGCTTATAAATTATAAAATGCAACTCAGGGAAAACAAATTATTTTTAGGAATAATAGTAACTAGGTATGTGATCAGAAAGTAGTTTAAAAAAAAAAAACACCCAGGTAGTTCAATGAAAACCACATCCCAGCCTTGGGTTAGCCATTGCAGGTGTTGGGGGGGTGGGGGTTGATGGGCTTCATTACCTGGCTCACGGAGGCAAGTGGACCTAGAGCCTGGGGTCCCCTGGGCTTGCAAAGGAGAGCTTCGTCTCCACTGTTTTGCATGTAACTCAGAGCCAGGCTATGAACTTGCAGGTTGAGTCCTCTCTCCTTCCTGGGAACTTCCCCCGCTGGACTGGCCCCTGCACTGCCACAGCCTGGCCAGGTTAAAGTACTCCCTGGAAGCCCTAAATCCGTTTGAGGAAAATGTATATATCCTGTCCCCTGGAAAAGCCATGGCTATGAAGAGACAACAGTCATTGTAGATGATGACTGCTCCTCACCTGTCTTGTCTTCCCTGAAGCCACTGGGGAATTTCTAGAAGACCACTCAGGGACAGCTGTCTCCCAGGTTGTGTCTGTGCTGGGCATTCTAGAACATTCTCTCATTGTGTTATCTTTTGCCTTGGGTTTGTGGTCTTTTTTGTTTGTTTGTTTGAAAGATACTTTCCACGTGCAGTTAAATGTACTGCAAAATGGTGGCATGTCCCAAGCACTGTGTGAATCAATAATCTCTCCATTTTATTCAAAAGGTCTCTCATTTCTCTGCAAAGGGGAAAGTCCTGCCTTTGCAGCAGCTTGAAACCACCTGTCTAATTACCAGGAAAGCAGGTCCTGGCTGGGCTTCCACGAAGAGCGGGACTAGACTTGCACCATGGGTGCTCAGTCCTACCACAAGCCTTGTGCCTTCCCAGTGCACCAGCCAGTGACACCCAGCACAGCACATGCTCTTCTTGGGGGGGGGGGGTCCATAGCTCCCATCTGATTCCCAGAGAGCCTGAGCCCCCACAGGGCAGGAATCACTCCCCACCATACAGAGTTGGCAACTCCAGATGGGCTGCGCTGTGAGATGAGAATGTCTCCCCAGCGCTCAGCAGGGGCAGCACCCAGCCGGTTCTGGAGCACTTTCTGGATGAGTTAGACCCACTAAATTCAGTGAGGGGAGTGCTGTCCCAGAGGGAGCTTGGGGAGCCCTGGGGTCTAGGTGCTGCTCCCAGGGTCCTTGACCACTCAGATGGGCACCAAAGGAGGGGTGCCAAGGGAACCATCTCCCTACGGCGGGGTGGACTCCAGGCCATCTACACACCCCCCATCCTGCGAGCCCCAAGATGGGCAATGTCAACTTCTCAGCAGATGGCCCCGGGCTCACTGAAGTGAGCCACTCGGTGAAGTGACCCATACGGGTTGCCAGAGTCTGTGTTCTGTCCAGGACACCGTGAGGCTTCTCTCCCAGCGGTTCGTCCTGCAAGCAGCCCTGTGGGTGCTGCTGCCCGCCCAAGCATCCGAGTCCTCGCCAGAGTCCTTGCAGGCTCAGGCGCTGCCTGCATCTGATGGCTCACCTCACCCCATTCCAATGGTGCGGGTCTGGCCACGTGCTGTCCCTCCCCTCCTGGCCAGTTGTCCCGTGGGCCACTGGGCAGAGCAGGGATTGGGGGTTGGGGAGGGAGCCACTGGGCAGAGCAGGGATTGGGGGTTGGGGAGGGAGCCACTGGGCAGAGCAGGGATTGGGGGTTGGGGAGGGAGGGACAGCTCCTGGCCCTTGGAAAGGGTTAACCTGCCTGCGACTCACCCCAGCCAAACCACTTGGCCGAGTGCCCTCCTCCTCTCTGACAGGAGACTTGGGTGAGAGACAGTTCCTTCCAACTTCATTGGGGAGGAAAGAGGTAGGTCACAGAGGGGATTCCAAATTCCACCCACTGGGTCCTTAAAAATAACAATAGCTAGCAGGACCCTTTCTCTTTACCAAATCTCAGATGCCACTGGTTTGAAACAGTATTATTATTTTATATACCACTCAGGGAAACAAACCCACAGTGAGGGCTGTAATAGGAGACGACCGCACAAATCTGGCCACGTATGAGCCGCAGGCTCAGTGTCCGTGAGAACTTCACTTGCCTGCAGGAAGGGACAGCAAGTGAACTCACAGGCTCCCCTGGCACACGGGGAGGAGGGTGAAATCCTCCCCGAGAATGTGTACCCCCGGCTGGCACTTGGGGAGAGTGGGGTCTGGGTTCACCCTCCCAGCCTGGAGCAGAGACCCCAGACAGGAAAGTACCTGGGCTGGAGCAAGCCCAGAGACTTTTCTGGAAGGACTAGCTGCGGGCTGGGTGGACACGGGTGGCACGGAGCATCACATGTGGAAAAGGACAACTCGAGTCAATGAACTGGAGTGAGTGGCTCCTTCTCCTGGCCTGCGATGGACTGAAGCCCTTGTCTGATGTTTACCCCATAGTAGGTACTGTCACGATTATCCCAGACTCTAAGTCAAGCCCCTTGTCCAAAGTCTCAGGGCTGGGTGGCATCTGGCTACAGGACACTGCTGGACAGGTGTTAAAGGAGTCCCATAAAGGCACATGGATGCTAAAGATCGTCTGGGCCAATGGCTTAGCAGGGGAGGGACTGGCCCGGGTGACTGCTGGGAGGCAGACCCAGGTGTCTAGCTGGCATTGTTCCCAGCACACCAGGGGCTGGACTGCAGCTGTGGGATGTGACAAGGGGCTGGCAGGCAGATGTGTGCACATCTGGACGGCAGAGTCGGCACCTGCTGAGCAACATGAAGGGGGTGCTTCAGAGACGTTGGCTGAATCCCAAAGCAGTCCTGGTCCTCGGAAGAGAGAGAGGCTCTGAGTAGACAGCAAGCTGGAGGCTCTGGGGTCACTTTTCCCTCACTTTGGGGGCCGGGGTCCTGGGCCTCCCTCCTCCCGAGCCCCTCGAATTCCTGCCCAGACGGCTGTGGGTGACACAGGCACTGCGTGGGGAGGGTGGGAAGGGGTCCTCCCACTCCCAGGTGCCATCAGGTCATGGAGGCAGGGCTGCCTGCATTGGGCTCTCAGGCCCCCTCCACATGCCTTTGCCCCTCATCTAGAGGGGAGGGGTGTTCACCCCATGAGACCTTAAGCCACCACTGGGTTGGTCCGTTGCCTCCTTTGATGAGTTGAGAGACAGCCTGCCACACTTCACTGAGGACCTAGTGCCAGGCTCTGCTGGAGCAAGGAGGAGGGGGCTTCTCCGCAGGGCGCAGGGACCAGGCTCAGAGGGGACGCCTGCCCAAGGACACCCAGGAGCCGCCGGCCCTTGCCGGTACCTAAACATCCCCCACAGACCCTTCTCCTCCCCCGGTGACTTGGCCTGGTTGGTGGCCAGCCCGGCCCCCAGCCCCTCCCCGTCCGGGGCCCAGGTGGGCGCAGGGAGCCAGCCGGTGGGGGGGGCGCGGGGCCCTGGGGGCGGGCCCTGGGCCGGAAGCGTCCCTCCCGCCCGCCGAGTCTGGGCCGCTGTAACCCGACTCCGCGCGCTGCTGGGGGGCGGGAGCCCAGCGGCCTTGCCCCGCGGCCCGAGTGCCACATCACTGCGCCGCCGCCCGCCGCCCACCATGCCGCCCCCGCCGCCGCCGCTGCTGCTGCTCGCCGCGCTGGCCGCCGCCGCCGCCGGGCCCGGGTGTCCGCTGCCCCGGGGGCCCGCCGGTAAGGCCCACCGCCCCGGAGCGCGACCTCGGGCCTCGTGATCCGCTGGGAGGGGGCGCTGGGCTGGGACCCCAGGGCGGAGCACAGCGGGCAGCTGGGGTAGTGGCGGGGCACCGTGCCCTGCCCGCAGGAGGCCCCCGGCTCAGGGCACAGCCGGCGGGCGCCCTGCTCCGTAGGGTCCGAGGGCGCAGGTGCCAGGACTTGGCAGGGGGGAGGTCATCTAAGGTCCCTGCTCCTTCGAGGAAGAGGGCAGCCTGGGGGCGACAGCAGACTCTTGACCCCTCCCTGCCACCTCGGGTCTGTGATGTGGACCACAGAATCTCCGGAAGTGGGCTCCCATAGCCTGGGACGGGGCGCGGTCCCCAGGGAGGGGGTGTGGTCGCCTCGGAGGGAGTGGATGTGCCCTGAGGGCTCTGGGGCAGCGAGAGGGGTGGCAGCCAGGGTCGCTTGACCGGGTGCGCCTGCTTGCGCAATCTCCCTTGAGAGTGTGGACCGTGGGGTGGAGGCTGGGGCCCCTCCTGGAGTGGGCTGCACTTCCTTGCAAAATCAGGGTGGGAGGTGCATCTAGTCCACTGTCCTCAGGGTCTGCAGCAGACTGCTCTGTCCCCAGAGGGTGGGGGTCCCCTTGGGTGCAGGCGGGGGTCTCCCCAGTGCTGGCGTCTGTGGATACCTGAGAACATGCTGGCACCACCAAGTGCATGTACCGGGAGCAAAATGCCCCTCTCAAATGTACCGATGCCAATCTTTCTCTTTCTTCCCTCTCTGTCTGGGTTTTTGCCAACCCCCCACCCTCCGTCCAGCCCTTGCCCTCACCTCTTTCCTCCTCCCCATTGCTACAGAAAAGCCCAGGTAGAGGGTGTGCGTGTGTGTTTGTGTGTGTGCACGTGTGTGCACATGTATGCACAGATACACACGCAAGATGCAGATAGAACTTGCCCTGTGTCCTGGATGGACCCTTCCCTGGACCCATGAGACCTCAGGAAATGTCTAGAATCATATAGACTTGTCAGGGACCACAGTCCCCTCCTCTAGGAAGTCCTCACTGACCTGTCCTTTCCCAGAGAGAAGTGCAGCCCCCTCCTCTGGAGGCCGGGCACAGACTGCTCCCTCCTCACCTTGAGGAATGGGTGGGGGATCTCTGGCTGAGGCCCTGTGGTGGCGCTGGTGACTGTTTCCAGAATACATCCTTTCTCTGATCCCATCCTCACCCCTGACAGTGGGCCATGTGCAGTCCGAGGAAGTGAATGGCTTTTCCAGATGGCAGGCTGGCAAGGGGTGGGGACCAGGCAGTTTGTGTCCAGGCTGCTCTATCTGAGGACTGTGTCCGTGTCCCTATTGTACCTGTCCTGGGGGCTCAGAGCAAGCCTGGGCCCTCCCTTCCCCCCTGCCCTTGTCCCTTGCCTTATTCCAGGTCTCCACCGGGAACCTGGGGACTGAGCATCATTCCTGCTCCTAGGGGCCAGGCAAGTCTTAGTTCAAATCCTGAGTCCTCTTCTCTGCTGTGTATCCTTGGGCAGATGGCCCAACGTCTCTGGCCTCATTCCAGTTTCTCCTCCATCAGAGGAGTCCTTGGCCAGGACCAACAACCTTCCTCCACCGAAGAGGGAGGGAGGCTGGTAGTGGGCCAGCCCCAGGTCAGCCTAGGTCCCTCTGTTGAAAACATGCTGACACCTTGTGGTCACTTAGTGTAATGGGCACGTGCGGGCTGCCAAAAAGCAGCGGCCTTTGAATCAGCGCCCTCTAAACCTGAGGATGCCAGCCCTGTGATAATTTTACAAGTTCTAGTGGTCAAACGAAAGAGGTAACGAGAAACAGGTGAAATTCACCCGGTAACAAATTTTATTTAAGCCAGTGTATTGTTCCAGTGTGTTGTCATCCATATAAAAACTAGGAATGAAGTATTTTACATTCTTTTTTTAGTACGAAGTCTGAAATTTGGTGAGGACTTCACACATGGAGCAGGGATTCCCCGCTCTGAGCTCTCAGTGACCCTGTGCGGCCAGTGGGGCCATGCTGTCCGGTGTGGTCAGAGCAGCGACTCCTCTCCTGACCCACCCTGGCCCCTAAGCTCCCTGAAAGCACACAGTAGGACTTGCCTCTTGTCGTGGGTGGCATTGTGTCCCCTCCCCCCACAAGAAATGTTGAGGTTCTAATGCCCCATACCTGTGGCTGTGACTTTACTGGGAAGTAGGAATTTGCCTATACAGTTGGAGCATGGGCGAGTCACACTGGCTCAGGGTGGGCCATAAATCTAATGACTGGTGTCCTTAGGAGAGGAACAAATTGGGACAGAGCCCCACCAGGAAGGACATGTGACGATGGGGGCTGTCGGGAGCCCAGAGACTAGGAGCAGTGGGGAGGACCCTCCCTCAGATCCTGCGGAATGGCCCAGCCTGCCAGGCCCTGATTCAGGCTGTTGGCCTCCCGAGCTGTGAGACACTCAGTGTGCACTGTACCAGCTTGTGGAGCTTTGTCACAGCAGCCCTGGGAACCATGTCCACCTATCTCTCTGTCTGGCTCCTGGTGACCACGTCAGCAGGTGCCACCCAGTGGTCCGTCCCATAGGCACCGAGATCATGACGGGCAGGCCCTGTGTGACCCGAGCTACTGTCCATGGCACCCCTACTAGGTCCACGTGTTACCTCATCGGGCCCTTCTGCAACGATGGGTGCAACTGTCACCCCCTTTCACAGATGAGGAAACTGAGCCCCAAACTTGTATTTCTTCATCTGTAGATCAAAGCCACTCAAAACCAGGAGGGATCTCTTTACATCCACACAAATCCAGCCACTTGTAGCTCCATGGGGGCAGACATGAGGGTCACTGGTCCCCTCCTGGTTTCCTTGCTGCCCATTTTCCTGAGGCTACAGGGGTGCTGGGTCAAGGGGGCAGGGACCAGGCTCAGAGGGGACAGGCGGTAGATGCTCCATAAATGATAGCTCCGTTACTGTGCCGGTTCTGCTCACCGGTTGTGCCAAGAGTCTGAACAAATTACAGACTTGCCCGCCTGCAGCTCTGGGTACCTGGCTGTAGGTGTAGGCGGTGAAGCCAGGGCTCGTGGCCCAGCCGTCTGCCTCTGAGACGTCGGGCTCCCGAGCTGACCTTCTGAGTCACAGCATCTGCCCCAAGCGTGCATCCTGGGGTAGAGAAAATGCTCCACAGAGGGTGTTGGGCACAGATGCTCACGCACGGGACCCTGCATAGATCTGATCTCCTGGCAGTAACCTGGGGCCTTTGGCTACAGAGATGACCAGACAGCAGCACAGTCTTGCAAGCTGGGCCCTCTGTCAGTTTCCCATCTTTCCTTTCCCCTCAAGCAGTGGTTCTGCCTGCCAGGCCTCTCAACCTGCAGAGGGTGGTGGGCAAGAGTCAAGGAACGCACTGGACCATGTGTTGGGCAGAGCACCAGACATGCCCACCCCTGCACGCAGAGGGGAGCAGGTGGGTTTGGCGGCTTGGGGTCCTGGAGCCCGCTCACTGCCAGTGTGCTCATCCTGGCACGTGTCATCAGGCATCCGAAGGCACGGGTGGGCACACTGCAGCCTTCTGTTGCAATAGAGCTGGCAAAACTTAGGAAAATTATTTTAGGATAATTGTTCTCTTGCCCTTTGCTTTTCCCAAGTGGTGCCAGCCTCTTAGGATAGCCTGGAACCATTGGCTCGTTGTCTTAGGGGTGTTATAAAATGGTAACAGTAACGGAGCTGTCATTTATGGAGCATCTACCCCAAGCCAGGTCCTGTGTGGGGCACTAAATGTGGGTTGTCCTGTAGAAACTTCATGTTATTCCCACCATGTGCTTGTAGTAAACTCCACATAAAATGGGGAAATAGAGGCACAACAGAGTGCCTCATGAAAGTGCTGGGTCTGCTGCGGGATGGATCAGGGACTGTGGTCGCCTGGTCTGCAGAGGGCAGACCTCTGCAGAGGTTCCTGAAACTGGGGAGCTCCTGGCCTGCATGCAGGACCAGAGCCCGCCCTCCAGACGCTCCTGCTTTGGAGGCTCATGTTTTTCCGCTCAGGGAAGTTCTCACATCACTCAGATTTTATGGTGAATCGCTAGAAGCAGCTCCTCCCACCCTCCCCAGACTTGTGGGCCAGGCCTGGGTTTTGTGTGAGGTTACGGGACCAGAACACAGGCTCTTCCCTCTGCTTCAGGCTCCTTCTGGGCTCCCCCTGCACCTGCGTGCCCCGTGGATTCCCACTCTTTCTGCCACGCAGCCTGCCCTGTCCTACCGGACTCTTGTCGGGTGGGGGTCTACGGCCAGCTGCTAGGCTCTAAATTTCCCGCTGATCCCCATCTGTCCGAGTCAGCTCCTCCTTCTTGGGGCTCCCAGAGCTCTCGGGGCCTCCTAAGAGGGAGCAGGTGGGTGGCATCAGGCCGGTTTTACTGGCCTTTCGGGGCTGTCACTATTAGGTCTACAGGCCTGGGCTTGAGGAGGGCACTGGAAGGCCTTGGGCTCCAGGATAGTTTTGTGCATTGGTCATCTTCTCCCCAGGCCAGGAAACGGTGGAAAGCTGTTCCTTGAGGAGTGTTCCGGAGGGCAGGGAGCTGGTGCCCATCGGACTCCCGGGGGGACTCTGAATAATGTGGAGGTCAGAGTCAGCAGTGGGGTGCAGCCAGGAGGGGTACAGGCTCCCAGAATGGCTCGTTAACTATTCGGGAGTTTTGCCAACTAGTTGTTCACCTGCTAGAAGCTGAGAATGGGCCCCTGCGGGGGTGTTTACACCATGGTGATTGGCAGACCCTGCACCCCCGCCGCTCTCTGGCTCTTCCCTTAGGCAAGTGTTGGCACCTCTCCGTGACCCAGACTTTTCACCTGCAGAGTGAGGAGAAGGGTTCCATCCACACTAGGGTGCAGACCAGTGAGACAGAGCTCGCGGGGCGTTTGCACAGGGCCAGGTGCACTCAGGAAGTGCTGGGCTGCCCTCCGAAGCAGCGGTGCCTTTAGTGCACATTCTCGGGGGGCCAGAATGACCAGGGTCCATGCCCCTAACAGCACTGCCCTTTCTCTTTCCAGGTGGATGCCACGGACCATCAGCTGCAGACAGTGGTACGGTGCATGGACTTCTCTCATTTTTGCTTTGGAGGAGCGATGGAGCCCCTCCACACTGTTAAGCACTTTGAGAGCTGAACCCACAGCTCCCAAGGGGGTAATTAGTAACAAGGCCCAATAATCAAATCCAAACCCCTTCTCACAAAGCTAGAAATGAGACGAAATAAAAGAGAAAGGATCCTCTCTCTCTGCAGCCTGGGCTTCCCACCCTGGCTCTGCCCCACGGCTCCCCTAGAAATGCTCCTTCCGATCATCCCTGCTCCCCTCGCCCCCATCGCTGGTTGGGGTCCAATGAGGCGTGTGTATACACCATGTCCACTCTTCATCCTGTGAGCTCCCTAAGTCTCAGCTCCATGTGGGCACCTGCCAGGCAAGCCCCTCTGTGGACCTTGATCTTACCCCTCCTAGAATGAGGAAGGGAAAGCTGATTTTAAGATTATGTGGGATCTGATGGATCTGATGAGCTCAGAGGCAGGCACTTCCTCTCAAGTCCCCTCCAGCCAGATTTGGGCATCTGGTGTATTCTAAGTGGAGGGACTAGACTTTCTTGAAAAGCAGAATATGCTTTCAATGCAAACGTCAATGACATATAAAATGTTTTGAGCAGAGAAATGCTGTGCAGAAATCACCCCATCCTTTAAAAGTGGCAACATCTTGTCACCTTTACCATGAGTTGCCACTCATGGAAGGTGTACCTGAAGGCAGGAGGAAGAGGCAGTGCACTCAGCTCCATTCTGGAGAGTTCTGCAGGGCTACAAGGGCCCCCGGCCACATGGGGCTGGAGAGATAGGAGATACGATCACATCTGAAAATGCCCAGTGACAGTGAAGTCCCTGTATCCGGGACACCCTTGTGAGATGCAGAGCTGGGTCAAGCCTGCCCGAGCTGTGGCCGTCTTCACCAGCCCTGTCCCCAATGCCTGAGCCCCAGCTAATCACTCTGGGATCTGCCACTTTCCTGAAGATGCGAGGCAGTCCAAGCTGGGCGTATCTTTGGGGACTCATTTGCACTGGGGCCATGAGTTTGGGAGGGTCTACACCTGTTCCTGTAAAATGCAGGGTCTGCTGGCTTCTTTCACGTTCCCTAATGTGGCAACCCCTCGGCAAGGCTGTCTTTCCTGCACTCATTTTGCAGCTGTGGCAGCTGAGGCCCAGAGTGGCCTGCCCGGGGTGACTTGCCAGTGAGGAGTGGAGCCTCGTTAGTCTCAGGAGCCTTGTCTGGTCCCCCACGGGCTTCGCCGGCTTCCTCCCTCGGAACCCTGGTCCCAGCCCTCTCCACCCCCAGACTGTGGTGGCCCATCCCTGTGGGCTCTGTGGCCCCGTGTGGCTCTGCTTGTCTGACAGATAATGGGTCATAGAGGGAGGGAGTGACCCAGTGACCCTCCTGCCCCCAGCCACGTGTGTGGACATGCAGCTCCGGACCTGCAGTGACGTGGCCTACAACTGGACGACCTTCCCCACCCTGCTGGAGCAGCGGTCCCGGGAGGCGGTGGAGTCCAGCTCTGAGTACATCCTGCTCAGTGTCCTGCACCACCTGCTGGAGGGCCAGTGCAACCCTGACCTGCGGCTGCTGGGCTGTGCCGTGCTGGCTCCCCGCTGCGAGGGCGGCCGGGTGCGCAGACCCTGCCGGCACGTGTGCGAGGGCCTGCGCGAGGCCTGCCAGCCTGCCTTCGACGCCATCGACATGGCCTGGCCCTACTTCCTCGACTGTGGCCGCTACTTCGCGAGCGTGGAGGAGGGCTGCTATGACCCCCTGGAGAAGCTGCGAGGTAGGTGGGGCCCTAGGGCTACACTGGTGCCCAGGTGTTTGGACAGGACCACTGAGTCACGGTGGGCAGGTGTCCAGGAGTTTGGATAGGACTGCCGAGTCACCTTGGGCAGGTACCCAGGTGTTTGGACAGGACCACTGAGTCACAGTGGGCAGGTACCCACGTGTTTGGGTAGGACTACCGAGTCACGGTGGGCAAACATTCCCCCATATTGAGGCCTCCAGCGCTGGTGCCTGGGCCAGAACTCGGGTGTGTAGAAGAGCATGGCCAGCCCTGGGGAGTCCTCCTGTGGCCCCTCCTAAGGACCATGATGCTCTGGCTGGGCCCTGCGCTGCTGTGGGGAGGGTGCTTCCCCACCCCGAGGCCTGCCAGGGACTGCCTTGGCCAGCCCAGGAGATGGCACATCTCCTGGAAGCAGACTCCCCAAAGTGGACCCAGAGAAGCCACTGGAGGGGCTCTGGAGAGTCTGGCTTTAGTGTCTCGAGTGAACGAACCAGTGGAAGCGGAATGGGCAGCCCTGCGTGGTGGCGAGCCACTCATCTCAGCAGGTGTGCAAGGAGGTTCTGGGGGGCCCCTTGGTAGTGATGCTGCAGGGGAGTGAGCTCTGCATTGGAGCTGGAGCAAATGCCCGTGTACACCCTGTGTGCTGTGCACCCCTGGCAGGGCGTTCCAGAGCAGGTAGGGAGGACAGGTCTCCTGAGCACTGGCCCTCCAGGGACATAGCACAATCCTCGGCCATCCTGGCTGATAGAACTTTCTGCGGCTGTGGGAATAAATATTCTCTTCTGTGCTGTCCCAGAGGGCAACCACTGGTCCCACATGGCGGCTGAGTGCTTGGCACGTGCTCAGTGCTCCCAGGACCTCAGCTTTGCTGTTATTTGACTTGAACGAATATAAGCTGCAGTGTAAGCGTCCACACGTGGCCCGCGTGGCGGCCCCAGACAGTGCAGGACAGCATCGTTCCCCGCGAGTCCCGCACTCGGCCAGGAAGCTGATGGCCAGGTTCACGTGATCTGGTGCTGGGCCCCACGCTGCAGCTCACCCACGACAACCCCAAATGTGAGCTGTTACCCCGACCTCAGAGACGGCGAAGTGGAGGAGGCTCTGGGAAGGCAAATGGCAGCGGGGCTGTGGTTGGTCTGTGCGTCCACCCCAAGGCCACGGAGCGCCTGCTGTGTACACGGCTCCAGCTGGGACGCTGACCATGGCGGGGGAGCCACAGCCGGTCCGTGGGAACACGTGTGCGCTGGCCTCCTGTGAGCCCCGGCTTCCAGGGCTGCCGCTGGCCGCTGGCCGGGGGGCGGGGGGGCTCGGGGCTGGTCCTGGAGCTGGGTCCAGGGCGGAGGGGCTCTGTGCCCCTGGGCCTGTGTGCGGGTGGGTGCAGGGGCGCGGGCACCGGGTGAGGGCAGGGGCGCGGAGGAAGAGAACCAGACGGCGTGGGGCCGAGCCCGCCTGCCCTGGGAAAGCCCATGCACTTGGCCGGGAGAGATTATTTTGGGCAATACTGCCACCAAATTGCTGGTTCCGTCTGCTTCCTTCCTCCCTCAAAACCATTTTGAGCAGAGAGGAAACCGCAGGGCAAGTGAGAGGCTTAGGGGAAGGCCTACGGCTTCATGGGGGGCGGGGGGGGGGGGCACCTGAATGCGGGGCTTCTCCTCAGGAGACCTTAGAGTGCGAGGAAGCCTCCCTCCCTGCTCCCCCTCCTCCCTCGCTCCCTGCTCCTCTGTGCCTCCTCCTCCCTCCCCTACCCCTCCCTCCTCCCCTCCCTCCTCTACTCTCCCTCCTCTCTTCCCTCCCTCCCCTTCCCCCTCCCTCCTCCCCTTCCCTCCTCCACTCTCCCTCCCCCTCCCTCCCTCCTCCACTCTCCTTCCCCCTCCCTCGCCCTCCCTCTCCTCCTCCTGTCCTCCCCTCCTCTCTCCCTCCTCTCCTCGCCCCCTTTCCCCCCTTTCTTCCCCCTTCTCCCTTTCCCTCCTCCCCTCCTCCTCCCATCCCTCCCCCTCCCTTCTCCCCTCCCTCCTCCTCCTCCATCCCTTCTCCCTCACCTTCTGCTTTTTCCCCTTCCTTTCTCCTCCCCCATCTTCCACTCTGTCTCCTCCCTCCGCTGCCTTCCCCTTCCTCCTCCCTCCTTCCTCCTTCTTCTTCCCTTTCCTTCCTCCTTTCCCCTCCCTCCTGGTCCCCTCTCCCTCCACTTACCCTCGCTCCCTCCCCTGCTCACCCTGCCCTGCACTGGCACACTCACTGCCACACTGGTCATCACAGCCAACACCTCGTGTCCCTGTGGCTGCGGGAGGGTGGACGGTAAGGAGCCTTCAGAGCCATGGTTACCCAGCTGACGTTGAAACTGTCTCCACCATGAGGCAGTGTAGACAGCAGGATAGGAACCTGCGTGGGCACCGTGATTACACCTAGGTGTCTGTGGAAAACAAAACAGAGTCAGGAGGCTGCCTGCCAAACAGTGGATTTCTCTGGGTCCAGGTTTCTATGGGGACATCTTCTCCTTTGTAGTCCACTGTTTTGTATTTTTTATGTTTTCCACATAACCGTGTGATACTCTAATCATAATAACTTGGGGAACTGTGACGCTATGTCCATCTATCGGGCACTATTACTACATATGGATGTGAAGTGTTATAAAGGGAATTTTAATGAAAAACATAAACAGGTTGGCTGGGGCGCCGTTCAAGGGGGACCCCCAAGAGTGGGGCAGGGGAGGGGGTGTAGGGTGTTGGGGGTGGCCAGGGTCCCAGGAGGTGTAGGAGAGTGGGGCAGGGGCAGACAGAGCCGCCACGATTGGCACGGCAGCCGGAGGCGCCCCCCAACACCCCTGTTCTTCCCCAGAAGGCCTGGACGCAGAGGAGGCGCTGCCGTCCGGGCTGCCGCCCACCTTCATTCACTTCACACACCACTCCTACGCCCAGATGGTGCGCGTGCTGAGGCGGACGGCGGCCCGCTGCGCCCATGTGGCCAAGACCTACAGCATCGGCCGGAGCTTCAATGGCAAGGAGCTGCTGGTCATCGAGTTCTCGGCCCGCCCTGGCCAGCACGAGCTGAGTAAGCCGCTGCCACTGTCGGGACCCCAGGGAGAGGAAAGGGTGCCGGGCCTACTAGGCTTCGGGTGCGTGAGCCCGGGTCTGGGGCCCCAGTCACAGCAGGGATGGTTCATATTCTGCTTCGTGCACATGGGGACACATGGCCACATCCCACGGGGCCTGCTGGGGCTCAGCGGGGAGGTGGGAGCTGGGGGTGCAGTCCCAGGGCTGTGAGCATATGGGCCCCTGTCTGTCTCTGGGGAAATGTAACTGTGCCTCGTGCATCCTGTTGTGTTTGTACCCCTGCCTGGCACACCGGACGCCAGGCAGGTATGTGCGCGCTTGGTCCTGGCCACTTCACACCTGCTCCTTTGGTGCTTGGTGAACGTAGTCTCACAGGATGATCTGAATGAGGCACTTCTTCCATTTAAAAAACCAAGTCCACTTCAGTTCATCAGGCTTAGTGGTCCTGCTTTGAGAGAGGCAGAGCTATGTGGAAAATGCTAGGTTTTATGGCCTTTCCAGAGCTGTGTTGGTGGCGACCAAGCAGGAGGCCAGACTCTGCTGCAGCCCCCAGGTCATTGCCCTCCATAGCATGGGCACTGAACAGAACTCACAGTGAACTGAATCTCAGGGCTGGGCCAGCGCCCAGGGGGCTGACTCGAGGATCCAAGATATTCTAGCAGAGACTCAGCCCCTGGCTTGGTGGCCTGTGTCCTATGTGATGAGCTGGAGATCACCACGAGCCCCTCCAGGTCACTGAGGGCATCGGAGCACAGGTGCCCAGCTCTGGCCTCTGCCAGGAGCCCTTCCTTGGCCCCATCCCTCAGCTGGTCTACACCTGTGACCATGGGAGGCACATGGGGTCAAACCAGAAATAATTCCCATTGGACCCTTAGTGGTTTAATTACTGAAAAATATACCATCTGAGGTTAAGTGGCTCTGGCACTTCTGCTGGATTGGCCACACTCTGCCTGATTTTCATCCTAGTGGTTTGGGCAGCATGGATGTCATGAACCCAAAGCCTTGTCTCCTATTAAGGGTCAGAAGTCACCTGGCCCCACCCCAACCTCCTTGGCCCACCCTGCCTCCTTCCCCTCCACCCTGTGGGATGCTCTGGGATGAAGACAGGATTCTTCCTGTTTCAGATTGGTGTGCAGCTTTGGAATGTGGTGAGGAGTGTCCCCTGTGAGAAGGGCAAGGGAAGTGACTGTTGTGGGAAGCTTTGGGGTCATTTATACCCTCAGAATGCAGGAGGGACATCGGTGACTGCTCCCATAGCTGCAGGTCAGGCTCTGCACAGCCAGGGAAGGAGATGTCATTTTCCAGATGAACAATATGAGGCTCAGAGAATAGAGTTGACTTGCCTGAGGTCACACAGTTAGTAAGGCTGCCAGGCTCCTGATCTACTCTTCTCTTCTAATCACAATTCACTCATCCATCCACCCATCCATCCATCTAGCTATCCTTCTACTCAGATATCCAAACACCACCTATCCATCCATCCATCCATCCATCCATCCAGCCAGCAGCCAGCCGCCAGCCCGCGGGCGAGCCAGCCGGCCAGCGGGCGCCAGCGCCAAGCCGGCCCGGCCCAGCGGGGCACCCAGGGAGCCGGGCGAGCCAAAGAGCCAAACATCCAGGCGCCACGGAGCCGAGCCGGTGAGCCCCGCCCGCACAGCCCCCAGCCCATCCGTCTAGCCCTGCCAGCACACCCGGGCCAGGGGGTCAACCCACCCATCCTTCTATCCAAATATCCAAACTTCCTTTCTTCCTTCCATATACTTTTCTATCCAGATATCCAAACATACATCCATCCATTCATCCATCATCCTTCCATCTTTCTGTCCATCCTTCCTTCCATCTATTCTTCCATTCCTCCATGCATTTATCCCTCCCTCTATCCATTCCTCTATCCAGAAATCCAAACTAATTTCCTCCCTTCCTTTCCCCTTCCTTCCTTCCTTCCTTCCTTCCTTCCTTCCTTCCTTTCCCTCCTTCCATCTTTCTATCCATTCTTCTATCAAATACTCATCCATCCATCCATCCATCCATCCATCCATCCTTCTAGTCATCCTTCTAGCCATCCTTCTATCCAAATATCCAAACATCCATCTCCCTATCCATCCTTCTCTCCATCCATCCATCCATCCATCCATCCATCCATCCATCCATCCTCCTATCCCTCCATCCATCCCTCCCTCCCTCCCTCCATTCTTCTGTCCAGATATCCAAACATCCATCTCCCCATCCATCCTTCTATCCCTCCCTCCCTCCCTCCCTCCCTCCCTTCATCCTTCTATCCCTCCATCCATCCTTCCATCTTTTCACCCATCCATCCTTCCATCCAAATATCCTAACTTCCTTCCTTCCTTCCTTCCTTCCTTCCTTCCTTCCTTCCTTCCTTCCATCTACCCTTTTATCCAAATATCCAAACATCCACCCATCCATCATCCTTCCATCTTTCTGTCCATCCTTCTATTCATCCATCCATCTATTCATCCATCCATCCATCCATCCATCCATCCATCCATCCATTCATCTTTCGGTCTATTCCATCCATCCATCATCCATCCATCCATCCATCCATCCATCCATCCATCCATCCATCCATCCTTTGGTCTATTCCATCCATCCATCCATCCATCCATCCATCCATCCATCCATCCTTCGGTCTAATCCATCCATCCATCCATCCATCCATCCATCCATCCATCCATCCATCCTTCGGTCTATTCCATCCATCCATCCATCCATCCATCCATCCATCCATCCATCCATCCTTTGGTCTATTCCATCCATCCATCCAACCATCCATCCATTTGAGGGCTAGCTGCCTTCCCATCTAAGCATCAATGTACACCTTAACTTACTACACAAATATAGAAAGTGGCCATGAATAAAATGGTATCATATATTATTATTAATTGATACCCTTGATGGGCCTTGCTAATACTTACGGCTAAACTTAAATGAGCTCAGTAAGTCATGACTTTGATGAGATCTCATTAGTTAGGAATACTTGGGCCAAAACAAGTATGAATAGGTCCCAAAGCATCCAGCCAGCCTTGCCATGTGGGTCCTCAAGTCTCTGGAGACCCTAGGGTTTGGGACGACCCCTCAGGTCACTGTATCTCCCCCAAGTGGAGCCTGAGGTGAAGCTCATCGGCAACATCCATGGCAATGAGGTGGCAGGGCGGGAGATGCTCATCTACCTGGCCCAGTACCTGTGCTCCGAGTACCTGTTGGGCAGTCCCCGCATCCAGCGCCTGCTCAACACTACCCGCATTCACCTGCTGCCCTCCATGAACCCCGACGGGTACGAGGTGGCGGCTGCCGAGGTGAGTGCTCCCTACACCAGATCCTGTGGGCCACTACGTTTGACACTCTCCCATCTGTTCATTCACTAGCCGTGACTGGGAATCTGTGTGTACCCTCCGTTCTGGGTGATGGGCATTCAGCAGGCATCAACATCAGCAAGGTCCTACTAGGGGGTGGGGGCAGACACCTATAATTCTGTGGTGTGTGACAAAGAGGATATACCTTCTAGAGAAATCTTCTGATGGAAAGGCAGGGCAGGGGGAGATCTCACTCTAGCTGGAGAGCCAGAAGTTCTCTGATATGGCTTTGGGCAGAGCCCCAGTGGAGGTGGGGAGCAAGCAATGCATGTAACTATGGGGGGGTTCAGTCGGGGGAACAGCCAGTGCAAGGTCCTGAGGTTGGAGGGTCAGCAAGGAGGCTGGACAGGAGGAGCCAGGCAGGTGGGAGAGGAGGTGAAGGGCAGCTTGGCTTGACATGCTCTCAAGTTCATCATCCAAAGCCAGAGAGAAACTGCAGCCCTCGTCTCTGACTCAGCCCAGCCCTGTGGCCTCCGACTGGAAGGAGTCAGGGTGGGATGTGCTGACCCCCAGGTGGGGGTGGCCTGTGTTTTCAGGGTGCCGGCTACAACGGGTGGACAAGTGGGAGGCAAAATGCTCAGAACTTGGATCTGAACCGCAACTTCCCTGACCTGACGTCTGAGTACTACCGGCTGGCCTCGTCCCGCAGCGTGCGCAGTGACCACATCCCCATCCCACAGCACTACTGGTGGGGTAAGGTAGGAGCCGCCCCTGCTCGCGCCCACCCTGCACAGGCTTGGGTCCAGCCCACAGTCCTGCACTTGAGGGGTCTCTGGTTATTCTGGGACCCACAGGTGTGGTCTCCCCAGGGCAGAAGAGAGGGGTGGTTAGCAGCCTGAGCCTCTGAGTCTCTGTTTCCTGCCTGGGACAGGAGGGTAGCTCTTCACCGGGTTGTTGGGATTCAGGGGACACATATGGAAAACACCCTGGGTCTGGCAGGTACTCAGTGGGCAGGCTACATGCTGAGAGTGATGGCTCCAGGAGGCAGGAAAATGAGTTCAGGCGGGGCACGGGCAGGCAGGAGAGCCTGGTGGCCCCTGAAGGGAATCCTGAGTGTCCAGTCGGGTCAGGCCAGGGCCTTGGGGCAGGGTGGGCAGGGCGGAGGGCCCAGAGGCAGCTGTAGAAGCCTGTGAGCATGACTGGGGTGGCCAGCAGGGGCGTGCATGGTCCTGACCATGGCCTCCTCTGTACTAGGTGGCCCCCGAGACCAAGGCCATAATGAAGTGGATGCGGACCACCCCGTTCGTGCTCTCGGCCAGCCTCCACGGGGGTGACCTAGTGGTGTCCTACCCCTTCGACTTTTCCAAGCACCCTCAGGAAGAGAAGATGTTTTCTCCCACGCCTGATGAGAAGGTGAGAGGGGGCAGCATGCTGTGTGGGCAGGAGAGGCAGCGCTGTGAGTGGTGCTCGGGCTGGCCGGGCCTAGTCCCTGGTCTAAGCTCGGTGAGACCCACGCAGTTACAGGAGCAGTAGGAGCTTTCCAGGACCTTCTCTAAAGGCCCGTCTTCCAGGAAGCCTTCCAGCCAACTGGAAGCAGCCCATCTATCCTCTGGCCATGTCCTGCCTTCCATCAGTGTCCCCAGCTGGGAGCCCCTCTAACAGGAACGGAAGTAGCCCAGGGCCCTCCTGCCCGGCTGGTGGCCTGGAGTTCCAAGCGACGCCGGCAGAGGGCGGTGCTGCAGCGCGCATGGCGCCCGCCTGGCTCTTGGCCACCTCCGGGCTACCCGAGGGCCAGGCAGGTTTGGGGGGGGCTGCTGGGCCAGCAACTTGGGAGCCTGGCTGCAGAGAGGTCAGAGGAGGAATTCCGGCCCGCCCTGGAGTCCCCTCCCGGGGTCTGGGGAGGCCTCTCCCCAGTTCAGGACTGTTTCCTTCACTGGTCAGACCAGCAGGGGGTTGTGATGATGGCCACAGCCCTGTCCACCCCACTCTTCCCTTAAGGACTGGCTGTCTGCGGTCCCCTTGCCCTGACAGGGCTCCTCCCCATGCCTGATTCTGGAGCTCATGCAGACTGTTTTTCTGGGAGGTGGGGTTGATCACTTTCCATTTTTTGGAGGTGAAGGCGGTGACCTGTGGTGGTCCCATAGACAAATGCAGTGGAGCACTGCCCAAACTGCTCCTGGTGACCCCTCTCCCAGCAGGGCCAGCCCCTAGGCCCCTTCCCATCTACTCTAGGCTCCACAAAGCCGGACACTTTTGCCTTGGCCGGCCTGGGGGCTTGGAAAGGTCTGAGCTCTCTGCCCAGTCACTCAGCAGGCCTCCTGGTGGACCAGATGGGGAGCAGGGGGCTGCCCTCTGCTTAGGCAGGGTGGGGAGTGGGGAGCTGGTGCTGCATGGATCAGTGCCTGGGGCCCCAGGCTCTCCTGACCCCTGGGTGCTGGTCTGGCTCAGAAAGGACCAGCTCTTGCACTGAGGGTCCTCATCCAGGTTGGGAGGTGGAGCCAGAAACAGGCAGGATCAGGATGGAGGGCCTCCCAAGAGACCAGGGGCACGTAGGATGTGTGCATGCATGTGTGGAGGGTGAATTTCCAGGCCTTCAGGAGGACTTCCCTGAGGTGGTGGCAGCCTCAACAGAGTCTGAAGGAGGAGATGATTTCCAACCAGCACCCAGAAGGGGCCAAGCATGCCATGGAAGTCCAGGAGGCAGAGCAGGGACAGCAGGCTGAGGGTCTTGCCTCCATGACAGCTGGAAAAGCAACTCCTGTGACTCCCGGGCCCCTTGTCCCTTTGCCCCTTCATCCTTGTACAGTTTCATTCACCCACTCAGGCCCTCCCTCCCTCATTCCCTCTGTCCCTGTCCCCCTCCCCCGCTGCTGTAGCCAGCCTGGGCCTAGAACTTGCAGGTTCTGAGCTCAGAGCTCAGCAGATGCCCCTGGCTGGGTAGTGGCTGCAGTGGGCCTGGCCTTGACCCTGCACTGGCGGAGGGCGGGGCCAACAACCAGGCAAGACCTGTGTCTCCTCGGCAGTAGGAGCCGTCTGTGCCAGGCCCACCGTGTCTGAATCTAGAGGCAGATGCATGAAGATGTCCCTAGTGGGGAGGTTCACCTCAACGAGTCCCACCAGAGTCAGAAAAATGAATCTTCCCCACCAGCCATCAATCATGGGTCGATAATCCTCAGGCCCACAGCCAGCAGTGGTCTCTGTGGGAACCAGGGTCCCAAGAGGGGTGCTGGAGGGAGGGGGGAGTGTAGGGAGGGGCTGGCCAGGGTGTCCCAAGTCAACTTTCCCAGACTCCCGTGGTGCCCCGTGCACAAGAGCCAGCTCCTCTTGGTGGCATTCAGGCCGCTCCTCTGGGGTGGCCACGGCTGCCTGCCCCACTCCATCTGCCCCTCATACCTTACTCCCGAGCTCCGCTCAAGCTCTGTTCTGACTCTCAGACCCTCCCCAAGCCAGCCCATACCCAGCAAGAGGGAACTACGGTGCCTGTAGGGTCCCAGGCGGCACTAGCTGGGCAGGCTGGTCCTTCCCATGGCCCCTGGCCCAAGCCCCTGCCCCCCGCCCCCCGCACCAGTGCACACCTGCCGCTCCTAGGAGCCTGCAATGTGACTTGTTCATTTATGGCCGCTGGCCTCTGTGAGGAGAGCTCCTCCTGACGTCCTTGCCCTGTGGTTGCCCCCCAGTTGGTCCTGTTCCCAGTGGGACCCTGTGCCCCGCGCTGGGGCCTAGGCACAGGAGGACATGGGTGCCCTGCCTGGGGTGGGGACACTGTGTGGGGAGCGCTGTGCTGTGGGCCGGGGCTGTGCACACACTCAGGCTTGCCCTGAGGTCTCCCACCCGCGGTGGAGGCCCCATCTCCTGTGTCCCTCTGCTCACTGCAATGGAAACCGCACATGGTGTGGCAGTAGGTTGGGGCTCCTTTAGGTACAGGCTGACCCCGGGGAACAGGAGGTGACGGTTATCACAGAGGAATCAGTGGTGACGTCAGCAAAAATGAGGCCCACCCCAGCCTCCCGCCTCTCCCGAGGCCTGTGCTCTGCAGAAGCACCTCTGAAATTGCAAAGCTGACCTCCATGAGCCCTGCCGGTGTCCCTTCCTTGCACCCCCTACTTGGGAGAAAGCCCACTCCCCCTAGCCAGGTGTGCAGGGGCTGTACAACGTTCCAGAAACCCACCACAGGTGCCTTGAGCTCTGGCTTTCTCACCTCTGCACCTTTGCAGGTGCTGTGCCATCTGCATAGACACCATTCCCTCCCTCCTGTCTGTGCTGCAGGTTGTGGAGACCCGTCCTCACCCCATTGCACCCAGAGCTGAGAGTGTCCTGCGGGTACCCCACCTTCTGGCCTCAGCCTCATGAGAAACATGTCCCTTGGTCTCCTTTCCAGATGTTCAAGCTGCTGGCCAGGGCCTATGCAGATGTCCACCCCATGATGATGGACAGGTCAGAGAACAGGTGTGGCGGCAACTTCCTGAAGAGAGGCAGCATCATCAATGGGGCTGACTGGTACAGCTTCACTGGAGGTACGGATGGGGCAGGGGGACTGGGGGGGAGGGGAGGGCTGGTAGAGGGAGGGGGAGGTTGGGGAGGGGCTAGAAGGCGGGTAGCATCTCCTTTCAGCAGCTCTTTCTGGGACCTGGATCCTGGGACTTCTGGAACTGGGGGAGCAGCACAGGTGCACACATCCAGGTCCTGGCCAGGCCCATGGACACTATCATCACTGGGGTCCAGGCCAGGAGAGGGCCAGAGGCCTGGCCGCCAGGGGCGCGTGTGGCTGCCACATGCCACATGTGTCTGCAGGGAACAGGCTTGCTCCTTACCCTCCAAGGGGCACATGGGTTGGAGTGTGAGCTTGAGGACACGGGTGCCTGACCACCTGGGCTCAAGGCGTGCTCTGCTCCTGCCCCGTGGGACCCTGGGCGAGAGCCGCCAGCGCCCCATGCCTCCAACTGCTCCTCTGCAACGTAGGACCACGACAGCATGGGCTTGGGGCTGTCCCGTGGCCCTGCGCCCGCTGGGTGGCAGATGTCGAGTGCGGGCAAGCGCTCAGGCCACCCCTGTGCTGCAGGCATGTCGGACTTCAACTACCTGCACAGTAACTGCTTCGAGATCACGGTGGAGCTGGGCTGTGTGAAGTTCCCCCCGGAGGAGGCCCTCTACACGCTCTGGCAGCACAACAAGGAGCCCCTCCTGAACTTCGTGGAGATGGTGAGCCCCCTGCGGCTTCCCGCTCGCCTGGGGCACCCCCCAGCAACCCCCAGCTCGGGCATGCAAGGCTGCACCTCACTTGTTATTCACTAGCCATCGTCCATTCACTGGCCCAGCCCTGGGGGTGCTTTGGACCTCAGGGGGCGTGTGTTGGGGTCCTCAGGATGGTGAGGCTCCCAGGGCCTAAAAGAGGTGCCACTGGACGAGAATGCTGGGACCCAGGTGGCCCAGGGAGGGCGCCTGACCCAGCCTTGGGGGCCAGGGGCACTTCCTGGAGGAGGGGGCCCTCGGACTGCGTCTTGAAGACAAGAGGAACCAGGTAATGGGGGAGCTTAGGCAGAGGGGATGACATGTGAGGGTCCCCACGCCGCAGTGAGGAGTGTGGAGGTGTGAATGGACGGGGCCCTGGGGGTGGGGGGGCGAGGGACCGCATGGTCCAGGCAGGGCTTAGAGCGTGTCAGCCTCTCGGGCTCGGAAGGGAGGGCACTGGCTGCTGTGGGACTGTGGGGTGACGGCTGTCCTAGGGCCACGGTCACCTAGAAGTAGGTGGTGATGGTGAGCAGAAGCGACTGAGAAGGTAGAGGGAGGGGGGAGGGGAGCTTGCTGACTGCATGGGGACCAGGTGCAGGTGCTGTGCCTCTCCCGGTGCTGTCAGCGTGGCCCAGGGCAGAGGACCCTGGGTGGGGGGATCTGAGGGAGGCGACCCCCTGTGACAGACATGCAGAGGGTGAGGCAGAACCTGGTGGTGGCTCTGCAAATGCCTCTGTGACTTCCTGAACATTTTCAAGACTCACGTGAATCACCCATTGGCACGATGTCCCCGTGGGAAGCAGGCCCTAAGAGAGAAATGGGATTGCCTGAAGGGGACCACGAGGGGATGTATGCGCATAGCACTTTACAGTTGCATTTGGCATTGAGTCCTGACACCGGTCCTGGTCCCTGATTTTAGGCGGGGATGCCCCACTCTGTGGGTAGGGGAACGGGTGCCAGGGAAGGCCAGCGCTGGCCTGGGGTTGCTGGGTCATGCGTGGGATCCCGTGCCTGCTCTCGGTGGCTATGAGGAGACCAAAGGAGGAGACAGAGGGTCAGACAGTGACAGGGCCTGTCCGAGGTCACCCAGGGACCGCCCGGAGCTTGCACTCAGATCTGCCTGCCCCAAACCTCAGTTCTGTCAATGAATTCTTTCTAGAAAGATCAGGAACCTTCCTCGAGGCGAGAACCAAGCAGGGCCTCCTGGATGGGCAGCTGCCACAGTAGGATAAAAAGCTAAGCCCAGATAAGAGCTGGACATTATTAGTGTTGTTTGAGTTTCTTTTTTATGGCTGTGCCAGCGACCTCTCGCCACGTGGGGCAGGTCATCATTCAGTAATGGGTCTGGGCCAGACCCCTTGCTCATTTCATTTTACGGCTGTCTGGTGAAAATTAGTTTTAAGGAGCCTTAAATGGGGCTGGGATTGCTCTGTGGATATTGTATGTGAGGTCTTGGGCTATAAAGATTTAATAGTGAGCGCAGTATGGTGGAAGGCGGGCGGTGCAGCCGGGCGTGGCTGGGCCCGAGGACCTGCCCCAGGAGGGCTGCGCTGGGGCTTCTGATAAGGATCGAGTGTGTCATGGCCCATGGAGGCCTTCTTCGCAGTGATGCTGACCAGGCCTCGGGGGTTGTCTGCATCTCCCTGGGTCTGGAGGGGAGGGGCACATGCACCAGGTCTCCTTCCCTGTTCGAGAGCTCCATGTCCTGGGGTCTGCAGGACCGTGACTCCTCAGCCCAGAAGCAAGGGCAGAACAAAGTGTAGCCCGTGCAAGGCGGCATTAAATGAGCCCCTACAATGTGTCTGGTCTCTCCCCTAGGTTGGGGTGAGGAGGGCAGACATTACAGCGAAATCAGGGTTGGGAGAGTGAAAGCCCAGCACTGGGGACCCCTGGAGGCCCCTGGTGTGGCTGGTCATCAAGGAGGGCTTCCTGGAGGAAGAGGACGGTGGGGGAGAGGAATTGGCCGGTGCAGGAGCTGGTGAGGTGTTCTGAGCAGAGGGGGGCAGGACGGGGGTACGGGGAGGCCTGAGGCATCACTGCAGGTGTGAGGGGCAGGCTCTTGGGAGAGAACGAGGTCTCTGCACTGTCTCCTCTCCCATCCAGTCACCGTGGCCTTGTCAGACATGACCTGAGGGCCCCAAGTTGTTCTCAGTCTGATATAGCAAGGGCGGGTTGGCTTGTTTATTGCCAACATTCCTAGCAGGAGTGTGAACAGGGAGGGCCAGGCAGCTGGGGGGGTGGGGGGTGGAGGGGGCTCCGCTTGGTAGATGTGGCTTCCTCATCCAAACGCCGGGTGTGTGCGGGGGCCACAGGCATCTGCTCGGAGCACGCTGCGTCTACACTGGTCCACGCTCAGGGTGGCAGGTCCCACACCCAGGCTCTGTCACAGGGCTTCGTGCAAGTGGATTCCTATTCTCTAGCATCACCCGAGGCCCATTCTACAGACGGGAGATGATGCTGAGATGCAACATGGCTTGTCCAAGATCAGAAAGTGGTTGGTGCCCCGGCTGGGACTGACGCCAGGGTCCAAACCCTGGGCCCATGTTCTCCTGGTCCCCACGCTCAGAGAGAGGCAGTTGCGTGGACCGGCCCCACACAGGAAGGGGGAGCTTGGATGAGCTCCAGGGTTCTCTGCTCAGCACCCCTGCCCAGGAGAGGTGGGCAGGTGGACCCTCAAGCAGAACGGCAGGGTCATGCACGAGCCCAGGGACAGGGCTGGGTGTGGTGGGCTGGCCGGTCCTCTGGAGAGGACGCACCACCTCCACATGCTCGCACTCCATCTCCTCAGGTGCATCGAGGCATCAAAGGTGTGGTGATGGACAAATTTGGGAAGCCAGTCAAAAATGCCCGGATTTTGGTCAAGGGCATCCACCATGATATCACCACAGGTGAGCTCTCCCCGAGGCCTGCATCATGGTGGTGGCTGGCTCCGCAGGCGTCCTTCCACCTGGTGCCCCTGGAGGCCGCCCCACTCCTCCTCCACTGGCCTGGAGGGATGAACAGAAATTTGGCCAAGGAAGCCAGTGGGAAGGCTGCTTCTCCAGCCCAGTGCAGAGGCAGGTGCACATCTGGGGTCCACTCGCCCTCCAGGCTGATGCCCCTCGGACTCCACTTCTCATCGCCTCAAGCCCAAATGTGAGCCTCGGTCTGAGAATTGCTTGTGTTCTGTGTGTTCGCAGCCCCAGATGGTGACTACTGGAGACTGCTGCCTCCGGGGCCCCACATAGTCATAGCTCAGGCCCCCGGCTACTCCAAGGTCATCAAGAAGGTCACCATCCCTGCCCGGATGAAGAGGGCTGGCCGTGTGGACTTCATTCTCCAGCCTCTGGGGACTGGACCCAAGAAGGTCCTCCTCGGGCCACGGAGAAGTGGGTCTGGGCTCCGAGACCCGCTGGGAGGTGCCAGCCCATACGGGGAGCCAGAGGAGGTGGGCCAGGAGCCCCTTGGGGGGCGCAGGCAGCCCTCCTCAGGCGGGAGCAAGCCCTGGTGGTGGTCCTACTTCACGTCACTGAGCCAGCACAAGCCACGCTGGTTGCTCAAATATTAGGTGCTCCTGCTCACCTCTGGCCCAGAGGCCCCAAGCTCTTGATTTTGTCTTCTGAAGACACCCTGTAAAGCTCTTTCTGTTTGATTAAAGTCATTTTATTCACTGTTGGCTGTGATGAGAGGCTCTGGTGTGAGGCACGCTGGCCTTGTCCACCTTGATGGCCCTGGGGGCAGGTGACCCCACTGTCCCAGGGGAGGCCAGGAGTGGGGCTGGACCCTGAGGCCTCGAAGCAAAGGGGGCCCCTACTTTACAGATGGGGACACTGAGGCTTACAGGGAGGTCACACATGGGGAGGTGGTGCAGGACCAACTAGGAGCAGAGACTCTGGGTCCTGTGGCTGAAGTTTGCATGCCTGGGAGTATGTGGAGGTGGGTTGCAAAGGAGAAAGGTCAGGAAAGCCTGGCTGGGAGGAGTGGGGGGTGGGCAGCAGGTGACCTCAAGGACAGGAAGGCTGGCAAGAGCTTAGGACCATAGCATCACCCAAGAGTCCCATGTGGAGGCTCCTGGGCTTTGATGAGGCCCTCACTCCAGCAGCAAGCATCACCCTTGGCTTCTTTCTCATCCTTACGATGCCACCAATGCAGGTCCAGAGACCCACCCCAGGCCCCAAACTCCCTGCAGGATCCCTCCTGATCCACCTCTCTATGGTCAGGCAGGCCTGTCGGTCCTAGGATCTATCAGGCAGGGAGCCCATCGGAGAACTCTGGGAAAGAAGATGTGCTAGCCAGCAAGGGCTGCATAACAAAGTGCCACGGGCTGAGAGAGCCACTGGAATTTGTTGTTTCACAGCCCTGGAGGCTCGACACCTAAGGTCAAGGTGTGGATGGGGTAGTTCCCTCTGAGGCCATGAGGGAAGGATGTGCTCCAGGCCCATGTCCTTGGTTTCTCCCCGTGTCTCTCCTCAGGCCATCTTCTCTCTATGCCTTGTCTGCCTTTCTATCCTGATTTCCCGTTTATAAGGACATTGGTCATATTGGATCAGGGCCACCTTAATGGCCCCATTTTAGTTTGATCACTTCTAGAAAGACTCCATCTCCAAATACAGTCATATTCACAGATACTAAGGCGAGGAATGCAACATATATCTTCTGGGTGAACACAATTCAACCCATAGCAGAAGGATCGTCTGCAGCGTGGCAGGTTTCCTGCTTCTCCTGGCTGTGTCATTGGGCCTTCTGTCCCAGTGTCCTGGACCTGGGCATGGTTTACCCCACACAGAGTGGGGAGTCCCACTTGAACAGTGCCTTGACCCCAGCTGAACACCAATGTGACCCCCATCGACACACATCAGCATTGTTTGATGGTCAGTGCTGTCTCTGAAGCCTTCAGGGGCAAGCCCAGAGAAGTAGACGCACCCCCAGCGCCAGGAGGTGGGGTTTCTGTAGAGCATGGGGGCTCTGGCATCCTCACGTCCTCAATCTGGCCTGGACACAGCGACTCACAAAGCGAGCATGTGTGTATCAATCATGACCTGGAGTGTTTGTCAGACATTCTTTGGAGCTCTTGACCCTACCTTCACCTGTGTGTCCAGTGGTTCTGAAGCTCATCATTTATTTAGCTTCACTGTGTACCAGGCACTGTGCAGAGGTCCACGTGGAGTAGACTCCTCTTCCTGCTTTAGAGATGTGGGTACCACCTAGAGAGTTGGTGCTGCTTGCCCAGGACCTTGGAGCATGTTGGTGGCAGCTCAGTCCCTCACGGGACACTTGTGTGAGGTTCCTGCTGTTGACAGCTGTCTGGAGGAGAAGAGCCCATTGGAGCTGGCATGAAGGCCAAGAGCTCAGCTGGGAGCCCTCTTCATTCCAGGATCTGAGGCCTGGGCCCCAGTGACGGGGTGTAGGGTAGGCAGGATGAGGACAGGCATGGGGATGGCTGCAGGCAGTGGACCATGGGGGTGGGAGTGTCCAGTGGGGGAGAGGATGGGCTCCCACCCTTTTAGTGGCTCCTGTGATCTTTTCTGTTCATAGAACATAGGACAGAGCCCCCCATGGAAGAGGCTAAAGGCAGAGGTCCACCCGGCATGCTCACAGTGAGACTGAAGGGGATGGCAGAGCGATGGGGACCTTGGGATTCAGGGAGAAGCAGGAAGACTCGAGGAAGTCACCTTCAGGGCCAGCGGGCAGCCCTGGCTATCAGAGCCGGTTTAGCTCTCCTCCAGGGGGCCAGGTCTCTGCACAGTGGTGGAGGGGTTCCACAGGAACGTGCCTGCTCCGGGAGTCGCTGTTGGTGGGTGTTGTTATAATACAGCTGTCAGCTTAATCTGGAGGTAGGAAAAGGGAAGGTGGCCCTTAAGGAGGGAGAGCCCAGCATCACTCTCAGATGCCGCCAGGGAGAACAGGAGGGCGAATAGCATCATGAGCCACAGCAAGAGTTAGGAAAGGGCAAAAAAATCATGCAGTAAAGAAAATATAATGAAAGCAAAAGAACGCAGAAGGAATAAAATGCAGATCACCAAAAATGTGAGTGAGCCAAATCCTCTGCTAAGAAAGCAGAGACCACGTGGGGGGGGGGGTGCAGTGTGTACTTTCAGGAAGCGTACCTGAAAGCCGATGAAGAGAAAGAGAAGCCAAGAAATGCAGACACCAGGATGAAGGACGAGGGCTTCATCTGTAATAGAGGAGATGAGACCCAGGGTCAGACACAGTAAAAATGGGAGAGAAAGATGTTTGAGAATGGAACAATTTATGACAAAGACAAAATAATAAATCTGCATTATACACTAATCAACTTAGCGGCTAACGACGTAAGGTCGAGTCATTTAGGAATACAGGAAAAGGTAATAAGGCAGAATTCCAATAGAACCGCAATGTGTCGTTCCCAGAATCAGACCAGTCGGCCGGGTTCTAGAGAAACAGAATCACAGAACCAGCAACCTCAGTGTCACACATGTGTACGAGGCATTGCTTACCTCAAATGGAGAGTGCATGTTCTTCCCAAGACCCACTGAGCATTTATAAAAATTAATAATGTGCTTCATCTCAAAGGAAACCTTAAGCAAAATTTGAAAGGTGGAGATTATCTCTGGCCATAGCCCAGAAAAATGAGAAATAATTAAGAATTTGATAGCCAAATCCATTTGGATTTAGTTGCATGGCAGAGACCAACAGAAGGTGAATTAACACTGGGGGAGTTAATTTCCAGGACAGAAGTCTGCGCGAGGTGGTGGCCAGGCGGCAGGATGTTTTATGAGATCCCAGGCTCCATCCACTGGCTGCTCCAGCATCCTGGGGTGAGGCTTTCCCCACGAGGACCCCCATCACTTCTGCTCACGTCTTATTGGCCTGAGCTCAGTCACATGGTCATGCTTGCCTCAAAGAATGCTGGGAGTTGTAGTTTTAATTTTGGGTGGGAGGGTGCTCCATAAAATCAGGGTGGAGGGGTGACTCTGTTACCATAGCAAAAGGGGAGGATGAATTTTGGAAGACAAGGAGATTGCATGCCCTTGCTGGAGGGAAAGGAAAGGAGACTGCAGGGAGAAGCTAACCAGGGAGAGGTGACGAGAACAGCTCCTCCGTGACACATAGTGGCTGGTGCCCAGGAGCAGGTAAAGCAGGTGCACCACTACTGACCGGGGAGACAGGGAACCGAGAGAACCAAGGAACTGATTCATCGCCTTTTAAAAAATCCACAAGCTAAGAAGAGGAGAACGTTAGAGACAAAAGATGAAATTCAATAAGTAGAAAGCAAACAGACCAAAGCAGTAAAAGTATTAATAAGCCCTAGAGTTGGTTTTTTCAAGAGTTCAACAAAGAGGGCCTGGGTGGCACAATCAGTTAAGCATCTGCCTTCAGCTCAGGTCATGATCCTGGGGTACTGGGATGGAGCCCTGCATCGGGCTCCCTGCTCCATGGAGAGTCTGCTTCTCCCTCTACCGCTCCCTCTGCTCATGTTCTTTCTCTCTTTCTCTCATGAATAAATAAAATCATATATATATGTATATATATACACACACATACATATATAACAACACAAGAGACAAATCTCTCATAAACCTGATTAGTAAATAAAGCACACAAAATACTGTAAAAATAAGAAACACACTAAAAAAAATTGGAAGAGACTCAAGAATACTTTAAAAAGAAAATTTTCTATGAATTTTGGGGCCCTAAAATTGAAGGTCTGGAGGAAAAGAGGTGGCTTTTGAGAAAAGTATACATTCAATATATCAAATAGGAAAATGTAAATGGGAGTGATAAAAATCAACCCTGGAGGAAGCAGCTGCCCTGGAGAGATCTTGTGCCCCAGGATGGATGCGGCGCTGTCCCCAGGTGCAGGGAGGGCCCTGGGTGAATGCTGACAGTGGGGGATATGGGGTGTCTTTCTGGGGGATAGGAATATTCTGGAATCAGACAGTGGTGATGGCCGTCTGTACTGCTCTGCGGGAATACTAGAACCCAATGAACTGCGTGCTTTAAGATGCTTAACATGGTGAATTTAATATTTTGTAAATTTTATCTCAATTTAAAAAACATGTCAGGGAGAAGCCTCAGTGGAAGGAACACCCACAGTGAGGTGTGAGTGACCCCCAGGTGTGGATCTGAGGGCACCTCAGGGCTGAGAGGATTTACAGGCTATGATTGTGGGGTTGTGTGCCTGGAGCCCCTCGTCCGTCCTCAGTGTTGGGATGCCGTCACACTTCCCTGGGCTTAACCTCCCATCATCTCTGGCCTCTGTGGACACATGAGCCCCATGGGGTCCAGTGTCCACCCAGCTCGCCACCACATGATGCACAGGTCCTTCCAAATCCTCGATGTTCCTTAAACGAGTAAGAGTGCGTGATGAGCAGGGGATGAAGGAAGTGGGCCTCTGATTTGGATGGTGTGCAAGTGGCAGGCTTGTCAAGGACGTGAGTGAGTGGCAGGTGTGGGAGGGGATGAGGGTGCCCCTGGTTCCAATGAGGGAAGCCCATCCTACAGAGAAGCCACAACTGGCTGGATAGTTCCCTTTGTGAGAAAGCCCTTCCTTAAATGTCCCGCGGGTGGTGCCCTCTGAGGCCACCCTGCCACACCTCCCAGGGCTCATGCCTGCCCTCTCTGCTGAGCGTCTGCGGCCCTCCTTCCTGGGTGGGCTGCACACAGGCAGAGAACAGAAACCGTTCAGTCCGGGCCTCCATGCCCACCACGCATTAAACCATAAACCACTCTCAAATGATTTTATGAGAGTCGTGTTTTTCCTTCCATTTTCGTATACAAATCTAATCTTTGGAGAACCTACTCCCTTCTAACTCACATCTTATGGGCTTTCATCAATAATAATATACGATCAATTACTCAAATGTAATTGATTAGTCGAAAGGACCATATTTTTTCCTCGTGTTTTGTGTCTGATTGGACATAAAGCACAGCAATTGCTGCATGATGGTGGCCTTGCCCTTTGGCTGTGGACTATCTTTACCTTTTAGCTGAGATTAAATTTATACACAATTTTCTAATGTTGGCTTAAGAAAAATCCAAAGGGGCACTTTATATCCCAACCCTACAAGATGACACCATCCCAGGGCGCGATAAGCAGCCCGGGAGGTGGATTAGTGGCCGAAATTGCCTTTTGAGTTGGCTCTGAGCTTCGTTCATCTTTATTTTGCCACACAGATCAT
Organism: Canis lupus familiaris; assembly: GCF_011100685.1. Taxonomy (NCBI): domain Eukaryota; kingdom Metazoa; phylum Chordata; class Mammalia; order Carnivora; family Canidae; genus Canis; species Canis lupus. The sequence continues at coordinate 60,850,310 of NC_049224.1, forward strand.
TTTTGTCATCAGAAAGTTGAGTCCCATAAATCCAATATTGCCTGCCCAATTCAATAAAGAGAACCGGGGCCTGTTTCAGCCAGTCTGCGTCTCTCAGCAGAGAGCTAACCGCACCGTTTAACCAAGATGGTAGGGCACCGGATGGCTTGCAGCGGGGCAGGGAGCACCGGGGCCTCGCTGCACGCAGGGAGTCCGGGCCACAGGTGCCTCCGGGGTTGGGCCTCTCTCCGTGACTGGCACAGTGGGTCCCTGAGAAACAGATTGCGCTGGCGCTCACAAGGGCCTCTCATGTCCTGGGGTGCAGAAGACCGAGGATAGACCTGGGGCGCAGGGAGCTGGGGGCGGTCTGCAGGCTGGCCACATGCGCCACCAGGGCAGGACTCTTGGAGGAGAATATTTGGTAGGAAGAGGAGTCCTTTGAAGCTTCGGCCTGTCCTTCAGGACCGTGTGTGTGGTTCTCTCCTGTCCCCTACAGCTTCAAGGGCACCCTGGTCAGAACTAGTCTCTCTTCCCCACTGACCCATAGAATGGAGCCCACTGTCCTTTAACCAACACAAGAGACAAGAGATAGAGGAGCAAGAAGAAGAGGAAGATGAACCTGCAGCCTTCATCTTTAGTAGCTTGGGGGTGGTGCCGGCCTACCGGACCTCCGCTCTGCTCCTGTCACAGCCAGGGGCCTGGAGGCATGGTGCCCATGGCAGGAGGCATCCTCGTGCACTGTGCCACCTTCCCACCTCCCAGGGTCTGACCTCCCAGGGCTGGGAGTTTACTTTATCACAAAGTAACACCTTAGCTTACTACTGTTTTGTGGGTGCTGGCATGAGACGCAAGATCCCTGGGTCAGAGACAAGGAAGTTCCCCACTCTGGGCCCGGCAAGCACTAAGCATGACACCAGCGGTGGTCCTCTTGTCCCTGCGTCCTTGGGGCGACTAGGAGGTGGACACCACACCCACAGTGGATTTGCATCGCTGAGCAGGAATGCCGGGCTGGGAACCTACAGCCCTGGTGGGGGGGTATGTCACCCCATCCCCCAAGACTGCCTGCTGCAAACACATGCTGAGACATGGCCTGGGTACAGAGGCCAGCATGTTGTGGTCCTGGTGGACTCAGCAAGGAGGTCTGGGCTGCTCAGGGCCTGCCCATCCCCCACCTCTGCCACTTGGCATCCCCACCCGGGCTTTCCTGTGCATCTAGTCACAGACCCCCTAGTTGCCAGCCAAGTGGAAATGGGCCCGTCTGGTCTTTCTTGGTCTTGCATGGTGGGGTCTGCTTGTGTCCATCTCCTCAGGGGCCTCTGGGCACCACCATCTTCCCGACAACCTCTCCGCTGCTTCTTTGTCTCCTCTGTGACTTTTCTTCTTCTCATTGACTCTTCTGTGCTGGGTCCCAGCACACTTCTCTACTCTCTCCCTGGAGGGAGCATCACTTCCAGGGCTACAGGTGTCATGTGGAGGAGCCCCACAGCAGTGAAGGCTCCTTCACCCTCCCTCCTGGGCTGTTGGTGTCACCCTCCCATGTGGGCTGACCTCGTCTTGATGCAGGCTTCTTTCCTGCTCTGGTAACCCTGTGCCAGGCGCTATCTTAAATCCTTTTAGGAACAACAAGGGAAACACTGAGTACCAGTGTACACACACTTGGAGCTCTGCTTCTGCAGCAGCTCTGCACTCGGTGCTCTCTGTCAGGCACTTTGTAGGTCTAGTGGTTAGTACTAGGTTGAATTATTGAGTCAACCCTCGGATTCTTAACCCAACCAATTGTCATGAGAAGCCACTATGAGAATGAATGAGAAAGTCTGAGTGGGCATCTGATCCTCAGTGGAGATCATTCGAGAAACACTAGACAGTATTTCAAATCTTGCTCTGGGTCCAGAGGCTCAGGCTGTCCTTCTCCATCAGGACCCTGGGAGACTCACCTCTAGGAAGCCAACTTTACAGTTGCCCCTGGAATGGGCTTGCTTCCTCAAAGGACATTTCTAAACATTTACCTCCCCCACCTCCAACCCTATAAAGAGAAAGAAGAGATAGTGACATCCTTCTGGAAGGATCATCTCTCTGTGGACACCTGTCATCCTTTTGTGACATCTGTCATCCCTCCATAGACACCTTCATAGGGATCATCCTTCTGTAGACAGCTCCTTAGGGATCATCCCTCTGTGGACATCTGCCATCCCTCTGTAGGGATCATCCCTCTGTAGATATACCTCTGTAGGGATCATCCTTATATAAACACCTGTCTACAGATGATATAATGAGTGATCCCACCAGGTCACTGACCCCACAGAGACTGGGGGCCCGGGGCATCTTGGAGGCAGAGGAGGACCTGCTTTGTAGGGTCCTTCGTGGTGGGCTGCAGCAGACCCCACACCACATCCTCTCCTTTGCCTGTCCTTGGATTCTGAGGTGACAAGAGGAGGTGAAGCTGAGGGGGTCTGATGCTGCTGGCTACAGCTAATGGTGTTTGGGTGTGGCAGTTTTCTATGTTAAACCGGCCCCATAAGAGCACCTGGGTAGCTCAGTAGTGGAGTGTCTGCTTTTGGCTCCTGGCATGATCCCGGGGTCCTGAGATCAAGTTCCACATCAGGCTCCCCACAGGAAGTCTGCTTCTCCCTCTGCCTCTCTCTCTGTCTCTCATGAATAAATAAATAACATCGTTATAATAATATAATATATATATAATAAAATAGAAAATAAACTTGCCCCATAAGCTATAGACAAGTGTGGGCATTTGCTGTGCATTTACTGATTGCTGTCCACCAGAGGACCTGGAGCAACTGCCATGGGAAAACCCAGCCTGACCAAATACCCGTTGACCCCTGGCCTTGGTCCCTTACCATGCCAAGTGGCCTGTGACTAGCTTGGGAAGGGGAGCACAGCTCCCCTTGATTCATCAGAGCTTCCCTCTGATTGGACCTGCTTGGCTGGGGACTCTGTGGCTCCCAGCAGGACTGGGAATAGGGTGTGAGCAGAAGTGGGGGTTGTGGGGGCTAGGTGAGGCTTCAACCCATCCTCAGCACTGGCAATCTCAGAATCAGGAAATGTGGGATGCTGAAAAACAGAAACAAGTATCACATGGTATGAAAGGGACTTGCCAGGTCATGGGGTCTGTACTAGTTTCTCATGGCTGCCATAACAAAACACCACAAACCAGGGGCTTAACAGCACAGACTTATTCTCCCAGAGTCTGGAGGCTGGAAGCCTGAGATCAAGGGTGGGTGGGGCTGCATTCCCAACCCCCATCCCAAAGGCTCCAGTGGAGGATAATCCTTGCCCCTGCAGCTCCTGGTGGTCCCTCATGGCCTTCTCTCTGTGTCTCCTCTTAGAAGGGCACCAGTCCTGTCGGATTCAAGGCCCACTGTGCTCCAGTGTGACCTGGGAATTAGGACTACAGTTTTTTGGGGGAGGAGGGACACAATTCAACCCACACCACCATTTGGCTGCCCTCCCAGGGCGGTTACTCTGTGTGGCCCTATTGGAAATGGGCCCCTCACTGGTACCTCTCACCTCTGCATCTGTCCTTGGGTGTCATCTGGGTTTCCCTCTTTGATCTTCCTGGAACTTGGAACAATCCCAATGTGGAATGACAACAGGCATGGCTTCTCCGCTGACTCCACTCAGGACTTCTGCATCTCATTGTCAGTCTGCTTTAAACCTGAGATGGAGGCTTCCCTGGGCAGTTCCCAAGGATGTTAGCACCCTGTGTGGAAAGAAACACCCAGTGAAGCAGCTAGCAGCTGCTGTGCAATGTCAGGGTGGAAGGGCCGGCGAGGTTCCTGATGTCCCACTGACTGAGAGGCCCTGTGATGGATGACCATCCCCGTCTGACTCAGATGCCTCAGTGGGAATCCAGCTTCCTCACCTCCTGACCCAGGGGCAAGTTACCTAAACTCTCTGCCTCCAGTCACTCATCTGAAAATGGGATGATGGAAAAAAAAAAAAAAAGAAAATGGGATGATGAGAATATGCTCCTTTTCTGGATAGCCCCTGCAGCCTTTGACAAATGAGCTGGGGGTGTTGGGGGCACTGGGGGCCGGCTGCCCTCTGTGTGCACGGGCGTGTGAGGTACATCCTGCTTCCCCAGGACCTGGGGCCTGATTGGCTCCATGCAGCCATGCAGCCTGAGCTCTCAGCATAGCATGCCAGCAGATGTCCGATTCTAGAGGGAGGCAGGGTCGAGATCACCCCTGGGGCATTCCCCTCATCTGTGTGTGCCAGTGCTCCCTCCTCAGAGACCCAGATGGGACGGTGCCTGGGAGCCCTGGCATGAGCTAGCACTTAATGAGCCTCCATAGAGGGGGTCTGCGGTGATGGTGACCATGTCTGGAACCCTTTGCGGGCTGAATTGTGCCCTCCCCCAAAGCCCCAGGGACCTGCAAATGTGGCCTTATTTAAATTGGGTCTTTACAGATGTTCTTTTGCACAGGGAAGTAGGGTGGGCTCCGTCCAGTCCAATGACTGGAGTCCTTATACGAGGAGGACAAAGACACAGACACGTGGAGGGGAAGGAGGGCACGTGACGATGGAGGCAGGGACTGAGTGACGTGACCATCAGGAAATGGAGGATTGCTGGCCCTGCCTGAAGCTGCAGGATGAATGGAAGATTTCTCCCTAGAGCCATCAGAAGGAGCAGGGAGGCCCTGCCTGCGCCTTGATTTTGGACTCCTGGCCTCCAGGACCGGGAGATGAGATATTTCTGTGGATAATAATCTGTTGCAGCCACCACAGGTCACTAGCACAGACCCCTACTGAGGCCTGACTGGGCTTCTGTATCGCTTCTGTGGCCCCAGGTGCTTGAAGGGAAAAAGAATTGGGGAGTTATCCTGCAGGAGCTAAGGAGCAATGCGTCTCACCCCCAGGGGGCTGGGGGGCACTTGGTGAGGGAAGTGGAGGAAGGAAAGTCCCTTCCGCCCTCAGCCCCTACCCCGCGTGCCCGGAGCGCGGTGGGCGTGCCTAATTTGTTTGCTTTGCGATTCTCTCCCCTCAGTGGAGACAAATTGATTTGTACATGGAAATGGGCTGTCCCTGGGGGGCGGCTGTCTCATTATAGGGCAGGACTTGCCAGGTGCAGGTGGGGCCGTGGGGGCACAGCCGGCGGTGGGGGAAGGACGTGCCCAGGTAGGCCTTTGTGGGGGAGCTCCAGAGCTGCTGCGTCCTGGAGCCTCGGGTTGGACCCCTGGGCCCCGGCTGCGCACCTGTTTGCTGGGCATCTCTGTGCAAGGGCCCCAGGGAGTTGCAGGAATCGGAAGACATGGTACCCTGGCTGCTGCTGAGAAACAGACCCCAAGGCGGTGTGCAAAAGGTAGCATGAGGAGCACTCTGTATAGGGAGGGGGCAGGCCATTGTTTAGCAAGTAACAAAGAACTGAAAAAGCCCCCAGACTCATTGTCCAGCAAAGGAGAACTACAGTGACTATGTGCAGTGACCACGCAGGGGCTGTGGGGGCCACCTGTTCTTGGGGCAGGCGGGCTCGGAGCCACCTCCCTCTGCACCAGCAGGTGTGTCCTCGTGGCCAGGCACAGCCACTTCCTACAGTGGGACACCCTCTCACCGGTCCTCTGAGGGTGCCAGAGCAGGAGCCAGACACATGAAAAGTTCAGATGAGACTGAGAAGATCCATGCCGACAGGGCACTGGAGGGAGCTGGGCTCTGAACACTCATGCCTGACATTGTCAGAGGCAGGCCTGGGTGAGACTTCGGGTCAAACCCCAACCCCTGCATCCCATGGGGGTCCCTGGGAGGAGCTTGAATGGTCTGAATCTCAGTTTCTTCCTTCATCCACCCAATCAATGGTCACTGAGCGTCTGGCACACAGTAGGCCCTCCAGAACTGGGAGCTACTGTTAGCTAGGAATGTGCTGGAAGCCCTGGGGTGTGACATCCCATGGGGGACAGGTGCTGCTGCAGCCTTCTGCGGCTGAGGGAGGACAGCGTGCCTCAGCTCAGCAGCCCCTGGTTATGTTAAGTGTTCCTTTATTACAGGTTATAATTGAGATGCAGTTGCCCTTGAGAATTTGTTCATGGGGTATTTTTTTTTAGATTTTATTTATTTATTCATGAGAGACAGAGAGAGACAGACAGACAGACAGACAGAGGCAGAGGCACAGGTAGAGGGAGAAGCAAGGGAGCCCGATGTGGGACTCAATCCCAGGTCTTCAGGATCACGCCCTGGGTGGAAGGTGGCGCTAAACCGCTGAGCCACCCAGGCTGCCCTGTTCATGGGGTATTAAAAAAAAAAAAGTCCTATCTCAATCCCAGAGTTCCGAGATGGCTTAGAGGTAAGGATAATGCACAGAACATCCTCCCCCCGCCAGGAGTCCTTGGACATTCGCGTGATGTGTGTTAGAAATTCGAGCCTGGACTTCAATCCAAGGATGAAAATAGGGCTGTTGTGTGATTCACAGAGTCTACAAGATTTAAAATATCAATTATTCAGAGGAAAAGCAGGGCGTCCTCACTCTGGGGCCAGAGAAATTGGTGAAAGGAAAAGTAGGTGATTAATGATTGCATTCAGTAAGTAGTTACTGAGGACCTGGCATGTGCCCAGTGTTGGGGATAAGGTGATGAGCATGATGTGCAGGTGGGGAGGGCTTCATGGTCCAGGCGTGCCTCCCATCAGGCTGTTCCCACCCTAATGCCAGTCCTACACGTAGGGGCCACCAGCCCCACCTCACAGGGGACATGTGACCTGCTCTAAGCCACACGGTGAGCGTGGACCTGGTTACAGCTTCGTCCCACTATGGGGGCTCCACCTCTTACACAGGACCTAGCCCCCTAACTTAGGGGAGAGGCTCCCCATGAAGCTCATCCTGCGTCTCTCAGCCCCGTTGGATCCAAGCACATCCAATGATGCTCAGAGTTTGGAAAAGGCATTTCGGGTGGAGGGCACTCAGATCTGGCCCCAAATCAAGCAATGCCTGGGGCCAGCCCGATTCAAGAGTAAAATGTAGCAGGAGGAGCAGACAGGTTTCAGAGCCCGCCAGCCGTATATGCATAATTTCCTACAGCCGGGCTCCTGGCACGAGGTCTAGCCCTGAGCAGGCACCTTCCGGACAGAAGGCAGGCAGGATCCCCGTGCCCAGCATGCCCGTCTGGCTTGGCCCAAGAGGCTGTGCCCCGTGAGCAATGGCAGAGAAGCCTGAACAGAGAGAGCGGTGGCTGCTGTTGCCCTAGAACCAGGGGTCAGGCGGTCTCCAGGCCAAGCGCACGTTGCCAGAATTAATATGTAAGATAAACAGACCCCTGGAGGCACTGATCAAATTCTCCAGGCCTGGGTCAGAGGTCTGCTCTGTAGGTGTGAGAAAAGGTTTAGGGAGGACCGGGGTCAAATATGTGCAGCCAGACAGGCTGACCATGGGCTGGCCACCGGCCCCCCCGAGGCGGGCAGCTCGAGGGCGGCACTTGGGGGAGGTGGAGCCGTCCGAGTGGACTCATTACTCGGAAAGGCCGAGAAAGTTGTCTGCAGCTGCTCTCGGCTGCCCGAGCACATCAGCGTCAGCCCTTGCCTGGGCCCCTGGGGCCCCGCTGCTTCTCGACCCACTGGCTCCAGCGCCTCGGCGATTCCAGGGGAGAAGGAGGCCCGATCACCGGTGGGTGGAGGGGCAGGATGGTGCCACGTCCTTGACAGGTGGTCCCCTAGCCTGTGACGAGGAGCTCACTACTTCACAGGGAATTTTGGAGGATGCTGACCCTCTGAGGCGCCCCGGGTTTTAATGACTTCCCCTTGGAGAAAGCCCCTTTCCCACATGTGGCCAGAGCCTCAGGCCTCTGCTGTGATCAGACAGGGCTGGGTTGGGGTGTCTACCCCTGTTTTATAGCTGAGGGCCATGGTCACAACACTTGCATTGGGGTCCTGCTCCCTGGTCCATGAGGAGCATGCATGCAGCAGCAGCCCAGCTTCCCTGGAGGGGGCAGGAGGGGACCCTGTGGGACTTCTCTTAACTCTCAATTTGTATAGAAACATTCCTCAGATTCCTCATCTTGCCTCGGCCTTGGGGCCAGTTCCTATAATAACTGCTGTTTACGGTACTCTGGCTCATGAGGGTCTTTAAACACTTGGGAGACAAGTCAGCAGCTGGGCTGTGTGTTCAGTGTGAGGTGTGGACTCATTTAACCTAGAAACGGAAAAGGCAAAGGAAGAATTTTAAGTAATAAATTCATTTCAGGGTTTTCACAAAGGAACGTACCCCCAGCTGTGGTTCCAGATAAAACCGCGTGAGCTGGAGAATGCCTGCCCCGTGCTCCTTCCAGGACGCCTGGCAGTGGGGCTTCCACCTGTGTGACTTCTGTCTGCCTGGAAACATCCACTTGGCCAGCTTCTCCTGGCTCATCTGCAAGCACTCCCCGGGGTTCCAGGCATCATGCTGGAGGCCTAGGACACAGTGACCTTTAGGATGGCGGGACGGCGTGGGCACCAGGAAGGACAGGGGGAAAGGTGCCGTGACAGATGTCAGTATGAGTCACAGTCACTGGATGGAAGAGGGAGTGAGCCCCTAGGCCTGAGCTGGGGTGCGGGAGTCAAGGAGGGCTTCCCAGAGGAGGAGGCACATTGAGGTTAATGAAGGCATCACAGAGTTCCCCAGGGACAAGCCAGCAGGGAAGAGCACTGAGAAGTTGCGGAGGGCTGAGGTGTGAAATGCAGTCTGTGGGGGCCCAGGCTGGGAGAAAGGGGAAGCATCTTCCAGAAGAAAATGGACCTGCCTGGTTCAGCCTGCAGGGCTAGGTTTTCTCCCTTCATTCTTGAAGCTTGTGCCATGTGCCATGGAGGGGCAGGCCTCTGAGGTGCCCCGTGGAACAAAGGGGCCCTTGGCTGAGGAAATTTGGATTATCTCAGCAATTCCTGGTGCTCATTGTCCTGTTAAAGGCTCTGAGCAGTCCTGCAGTAAGGAGACCAGCTCCCTCTAACCCACTGATCCCTGCCCTCTCACCACAGAACCCCCTCCTGCACAAGGGGATGGGCATTCGGCAGATCACGGCCCCCAGCAGGGTTTGCATACCAGCTTGGACGCTCACCAGCTGTGCCAACCCGGCTGAGCTCCTCTGACTCTCTGGGGGTGGGGCCGGGTGGAGAGAGGAACGGGGGCCCTGCGAGCAGCCTGAGCTGGCTCCCGGGCACACCTGAGACCTGAGTGTGTCCCCAGCCGTGTCATGGCCGGGAATCATGTGTGGGGCTAACCCCCGCAGTGCCCGGGGCCCGATGCACCGCTGCCCCGCCCTCCTCACACGCTGCAGAGCCAGCGGCCTACCGGCCATGAGGGCTGGGCAGGAATGCCTCCTGACCACTGACCAGAACGCCCCTCGGCCTCCAGCCTGCACTGCGGCTGCCAAAATAGGAAGCAGACTTCCTCTGCACGCCCAGATCTACCGGATTAAAACCTGAAAGGGCAACTCTTGGGGAAACAAAGACTTAAATAAAACCCAGCCTCCCCGGAGCACAGAAGCAGGAAGGGGTGCCTGATTCTGTCCAGGGCACCAGCGAGATGAGGCAGGTCTGGGGCGGAGTCCTGTGAGACGGGGTGCTGCCAGGGCAGGGGATGTGGCCCCAAGGCCTTCCCAGAGCTGGATGCTGGGAGTCTGGGCCCTGCTGAGTGCTACAGCCTTTCCCGGGAGCCCGGCCCTCATTAACCTGCAATGGGCCTCGCGGATGGGGAAACCAAGGTCAGGGGGGACAGCTCATTTTCTGCAGGCCGTAATTTGGAGAAAGAGGCAAGACCTGGCTTTGCACCCCAAAGTACTCCCCACAGCCCTGGAGTCTTGAGTCAGGGAAGCAGGCCTGATGCAGAGTCTGGGAGCTTCTGGAATCATCACTTGAGTCTGTCTTTGGTGAGAGCTTCTGGATCAGGACCCAGCCCACCTTCCCTCTGGTGCCTATGCTTTCTGTGGCTTTGTGTCCTCATTCTAAAGGGGCAGTGAGCTGGGACCTCAGGCCGAGTTAGCTGAGCCCCTGCTTGGGCCACCCTCAGCCGGGACACAGGGAGAACCGTGTCTCCACCATCTCAAGCCCCATCAAGACGCTTTGAGGACCAGGAGGCTGGTGGCAGGCAACAGAGAGAGCTACACCCCGGCCCCTGCTGCCAGACTGACTGCCTGGCTCGGCCCCGGTTCCACCATGTCCACCAGCTGCATGGTCACTTGGGGTCTCTGTACCTCAGTGTCCCGTCCTGTAAAAGGGGCTGGGCGGCACCTGCACCTGTCAAACGGGGCTGATGTACACGTGGGAATCCCCAGGAGGGTGCCTGGCTGTGGCAGCATCGGTGGGTCTGTGTGACCACGTGTCTGCCCTGGGGTGCGGGTGGCCAGTAACAACCGGCTCTGCGGATGAGAAAACAGATGAGCTCTCCTTGGAGTATCTGCAGATCTTTGTGGTGGAAATGTTCTCACCACGGCCGTGTCAGTGAATTAAAAGGCTCCCAAACCTCTGGGCTGGAACAATGAGCTCACTGGTGCTGCTGTGTCCTGGGATGGTGCCAGCAGCCACCATCTGGACACGTGTCCTTGCTGCTGGAAGAAGGAAATTGAGGCTGGGGTTGGGGTCCCTGGGCAGCTCTCTGGCTCTGGAGCTCCAGAGAGGATGCAGTGGTGATGTTCTAGGGAACAAAATACACAAGCTGCATCTCCCATCCCAGGCAGACCGTTGCTCTGGAGACCACCTCACAGGAGATGGGAGCTGGGCACCTCCCTGCTGCCCCCCGCCAATGGAGAACTGCTGCTCTGGGTGGGTCCAGAGTAGGAGGCACCCGGATTCGCTTCTACCCGCAGCTCACTGTCAGAGGGCGCAGAGGAGCACGGGCAGCAGGGAGCTTTGTGAACCGTCTGTCTATGGGGTGAGAGAAGCCGGTGCTCCTCCCCCGTGTGCACCTGCCAGGGCCCTCCCCCGGGTCTGGAGCAGCCTGGGTGGTAAACGTGCCAAGGCTGTTTTCTCTTGAGATGATGGAAGATGCCCCATGTTGGTCAGTAGGGTGAATGCAGCGTTACTCCTGGACCCAGCCCGTGACGGCCCAGGGCTATACCCAGCCCTGGCCCAGTTCGTGTCCACACACCCCCGAGCACGCACAGAGCCACTGTCTGGAGGCTGGGCAAGGTGAGGATGGTGGGACACAGGGTGACATCATTCATGAGGTCTGGGCTTCCACATGGGCCCCCGTTGGGTGGACAGGACCACCTGGACTTCAGCAGGTCTCTTGTGCACAGAGCCCATCTTGGGGACCAGGGACGGTGGCTCTGGGTGAGGTCCTGGAGAGGAGGGGAGGCCCCACCCGACACGTGGCTTCTTACGTTTGCCACCTCTTCTCCCTGCGGATCCTACCGGTCAGCGCTGGATGGTCCCCTAGGCCTGTGAACCCAAGCATTGGCTCCTTCCTCGCTCTGTGTGACCTTAGGACAGTGGTTGACCTCTCTGTGCCTCCATCTCCATACTTGTACTGAGAGGGTTAACGAGGGGATATGTGTAAGGCCGGAGCCCTGGGTGAGCAGACTCTTGCGTGATGAGCAGGAGCGGCCTTGTTGTCATTAACCCGACAGCGAACCACACAGGAGTCACAGAGGTTGACCCCTCTTGGAGCAAATTATAGAGGACAGTGTTATCTGAGGGTGGTGTGGTGGTGAGGGGCTAACACTTCACCCCCAGGGGTGTGGGGGAGCAGGAGGCCTATGTGGGCTGAGCCCCCCTCTATGGGATGAGCTCCCCTCTGTGGGATGAGGCCCCTTTCTATGGATGAGCCCCCTTCAATGGAATGAACCCCCCTCTACAGGATGAGCACCACTCTGTGGGACGAGCACCCCCACTCGGCTTTGTGCTTGGTGAAGCACGAGTCCCTTACCCTGACCAGCCTCCGAATAGGGATGCCCGTGAGGATTCTGGGGGTGTGGCAGGTAAGTGTTCCCCACCTGCAGAGAGGAGGAGGCCACTGTGACCCACAGCGTGGGACTGTCAGGCCTGGAGTAGCCTGGCTGCCCCCGACAACAAGCCTCCCTCTGGTCTCCTCACACCCCATACACCCCCACCTCTCTCCCAGGCAGGGGGAACCATCCTGATGCCCCAGGACAGCAGACCCCCGGACAGCACAGTCTGGCCCGCGAAGAGCAAACAGCACAAGAATACCACAGACAGACGGCCACGGTGTTCATCATGGTGCTCACCAGAGGGCAGGGCCCCCACCCACACACTTTGGGGTGCCGAGGCCTTCAGGACCCCTCACTGCCGCTCCCTCTAGGGGGAGGAGCACCAAGGTCTCCAGGCACTGGGGAAACAGGATGGGTTTCTTTCAACTCTGAACTCCTAGGTGGGGTGCTGGGTGGGGGCTTGCCCTCCCCACTTCTCCCGTCTGCCTCCTGTCCTCCCACAGGTGTTTGCTGAGCACCTCCTGGGTGCCAGTGCCCCCGTGTGCAGGTTAGGAAAGGCCAGCAGGAAGCCCACCCCCAGGGAGGGACAGGCCACCCAGGAGGTGCCCAGCCCTGTAGGTGTCCCAGGTAGGAGCGTGTGCGGGGGTTTGATTGGACTGCGGGGCTTGGAAGGAAGGGGAGGCTGAGGCCGGGGGTGGAGGAGTCCACCCAGCCGGGAAGAGGTAGGAAAAGGTCGGGCTGAATCTGCTAGCTCTGCGCCTCCCTCCTGTTGGTTGAGTTTGGGGTGAGAGTCCAGGTTGGGGGACACATGGGGGGAGACAGGACACAGGACCACCAGGCTCGGGTGGGCTGGGCCAGGGGCTGGGTAAACATTTGCAGGTGGCTGGAGTGCCCGGGAAAGGGAGAGCAACCCGGGATGGAGGGGGGCTCCGCAGTGCTGGCCGACTGACACGGGAACCCCGACTTCCCTCCATGTACGGAGAACCGATGATGGGCTTTGGCATTGAGGTTGCAGACTGGGGACCAATGTCATGGGGTCCCGTCCTTGGAAGAGAGATGCCAGGCAAGCTGAGCCAGCTCAGAGTTTGCTTCACAGGGGACGCGCCAGGCAGGCAGAGCTAGGAGAGGGTGTTCCCACTAGAATGGCACATGCAAAGGCCCAGTGGTTAGAGCTGGAGGGTACGGCTTGAATCTGTGTACTTCCCTGTGGTGCCACCGTCACCCCTCAGGGCCAGCCCTGGCACCGTGACCTGGGGCTGCAGTTTGGGGCTCCGAACAGACTCTGCTTCCAGCGCAGCTCACGCACATGTGGTTGGTGGTTTCTCGTGCCTCTAGAGCCACTTTCCAAAGGTGCTCTGACCTTGCCACTTTATGCTGAAACTGTTCACTTGTCATTCTAAGAACACATTCCAAACTGGCCACCAAACCCTACCTACCGACCCCCAGCCCTATCTCCCGTCACACCCTCCCCACCCTTCCCCCGGACCCGTGTGGCGTGCCAGGTGTGACTGTCGGGAGTCTACAGGTGCTTACGCCCGAAGGCTGGGTTACCTTCTCTGGAATGAGGGACTGTGCAGCCATGATCCAGGACCTGGGGATTTGGAGGGTGTCCTGTGTTATCCAGGTGAACCTAAATGTAATCACAAGGGGCCTTAGGAGAGGGAAGCTGAAGGAAATTGGACACGGAAGTAGGAAACCTGGTGATGCAAGGGGTGCAACCATGAGCCGGGGAACGCCCGCAGCCTCGGGAAGGTGACGGGATGGGCATGATTTCTCCCTGGGAGCCTCTAGAAGGATCCAGCCCTGCCGGCACTTTGAGTTTAGCCCCAAGAGACCCATTTCAGCCTTCTAACCTTCAGAGCTGGGAGATAATAGATCCGTGTTGTTTTAAGACACTAGGTTTGTGGTTGTTACGGCAGCTGCAGGGAGCTCATCCGGGCTGCAGGGCATTTCCTTGCCATTCTTCTAGAGAACTCCTACACATCTGTCAAGGTCCCACCTAACATCACCACCTCCAGCTGGGCTTTCTGTGTGGAGTTGCAGGCTAGCTCCTCGTCACACATGGCTCACGTGCAGCGGGTTTCGTGGTGCAAAGTGCCCTTTCTGTGCACACTCACGCACAGCAGTACAAGGTTGTACAAGTTGCTGGATTCTCTGTGTTCTCGTTTCCCCAGGGACAGGCCCGCTGCTCAGTTAGTGCCGAATGAACCTACTGAAGTGAGTGGCCAGAGGATTGCACCCCTCTGGTAGACTCCCACGTGAGCCAGTGCTTCAGGAGTGTTTGCGGAGGAGGGATTTATGGGGGTCAGGGAAGATTTATTGATGATCCAATGATTGGACCAGACTCAGTCCGCCGTGGAGATGTCGCCCTGAGAGACACGGCGGGTGCTGGGGGTGGGGCAGGAGCCAGGGAAACAAAGGCTGCTGGGGTGTGGGGGGTGTGCAGCCTGGGGAGGTTGGTGCAGACCGCAGGGCCCAGGGTGATGCACAGCCAGAGCAGGTTCCTCTCTCTGTGTGAGGACATTGCACAGAGGGTCCCAGAGGTCCCAGGATGCTGTGGTTCTAACGTGACAAATCCTTTCCAAAAGGGACTGGGAACACCCGCCCCGGTGGCAGCTCCTCCACCAGGGAGCATCCGTGTGTGCGTGGGGGCAGGGCGGGCGCTATACCTGCTGCCCCCCAGAATTCCGCCTCTCTCCTGCTTCCAAGTGGAAATGTTCCGGAGTCAAATCCACCCACAGCCCCTGACACATACCCACGCTGCCCACACGCACACAGACATACCATGCTGCGCACACCTACACACACACACACACCCGTACTGCACGCGCGGGCACACACACACAGACATACCTATACTGCGCACACACACACCTGCACTGCACACACACACACAGCCCTGCACTGCATACACACATGCACTGCACACACACATATCTGCACTGCACACACACACATACCCGCAGTGCACACCCCCACATTGCACACACACATACCTGCACTGCACACCCTCCACACTGCACACACACATACCTGGATTGCACACACACACACTGCACATATATACCTGCACTGCACACACACACACACACACACACACACACAGCAGGATCTTAGCAAGTGGGGCTGCCAGGTGAAAATCCACCGGAAAGTCCTGCTGGGGCCAAGCTCACACTACAGAGGAGGCCTGGCACGCTGGAGGGAGACTTGGGCAGGACTTGGGGTTGCAGGAGTCTCATGGGTTCAAGACATCCACCCAGGTCCGGGAGAGTGAGAGGTAGCGCCTGGTCCATGTGCCCCAGGGGCGATCTTACGGTTGGCAGTACCGCAGGGCCTCCCCTGTGCTTTTCCTGGCACTTGCCAAAAATAACTCATTTCCAGCCTGTGTGGGGAGGGCTCTCACTGCATCAGGAGGATAAACACTCTACCCTCCTAAATCATACGACCACGTCCCCGGGCCTTCCTGAGCACTGCTCCCTCCCACCCCTTCGAGGAAGCCAGACACCACCACTGATCTTTACCTTGTGGTTTTCTAAAGAAGGAAACCTGGCCAGAGGGTCCCTGGCAGGGAGGAGGTGAGAGAAGAATGTTTTCATGACAACGGTTTACAGTAAACAGGGCCTCAAGCCTCTCACCTTACTACATATCAGGTCAGAATTACACGCCCCCCGCCCCCAGACCCCAGAGCTTTGACGTCGCATGTTCTGGTGGCCTTTTCTCTGAGGATGGCTGACAGGGACGTAGAGGGAGGTTCAACAGGTCCCAGAAGCCCCAGCCCCGCTGGTCACAGCACAGACAGGAGTGGTCCCACAGCTCCCGCACGGGGTCCCAGCTGTCTCCCAAGGGTCTCCTGCGCGGCCACAGGCGTTGGCTCCAACCCTCCCACCCGGAGCCCCTCGCCCTCCTGTCTTGAGTCCAGCCCTTCAGATATGGTCGTGGGGGTTAATGCTTGTGGCTGCCTCTCTCTCCAGCCTCACCTCCCAGCACCATCTTCTCAGACCAGCCTCCCTTACCTTCTCTCTCACCTCTCTCCTTGGTGGGTCTGGAGGGGGTGGGCTTAAGAGGCCAGAGTGACCAGAACTCAAACCCCAGCTTCTCCACTTAGCCACCGGCTGGATGCCCAAAGGCAGACATTAAATAACTCTGGCATGGCTCATTCATTCATTCATGCAGGCACATATGCATGCATTCATTCAACAAACATCTGTTGAGTATCTACCTACCTGGGCCAGACAGTGTGCTCACACCTGGGCCTGGTGAGTGAGCCCAGCAAGGATTTGCCCTGGGGTGGGGGGCCGTTCTGGTCCATTTGCCTAATTTTGCTCCAAAGGCTCATCTCAAAAAAAAAAAAAAAAAAAACAGATATAACTCACATACCATAAAATTTACCCACTTAAAATGTGCAATTCAACGGCTTTTAGTATCTCACAGAGTAATCTGACCATCACCACGATCAATTTTAGAACATTTTCATCATCCCCCAAAGAAACCCCAAATCCATTAGCAGTTACTACCCATTCCTGTCCCACCTCCAATACCTGGCAGCCCAAACCTGCTTTCTGCCTCTGTGCATTGTCCTATTCTGGGCGTTTCCCTTAAATGTGGTCACGCAGCAGGTGGCCTCTGTGACCAGCTTCCTTCACTCGGCATCTTGTATGCAGGGTTCATGCAGATGGTAGCAGGTGTCTGAGCTCCCTTCCTTTTTATGGTTGAGTAAGATTCCACGTGTGCGTGGACGCATCCTGCTCATCCACCTGCTGCTGATGCCCACCTTATAGGCAACACAAAGAATGTCGCAATGACCGTTCACGTACAACTTTCTGTACACAATGTATTTTTCAGTTCTCTGGGGCACAAGCCTCAGAGTGGAGCTGCAGGGGACAGGGTTTGATTTAAGGCAACTGCAACATTTTCTGATCTCTGGCAGAGCAAGTCTCTCTCCCTCCCGTTCTCTAGAAGAATACCTTGGCTATTCTCAGATGCTGCTTTTGCACAAACACTTCAGAATCAGTTTATTAAGTCACACAGACACCCAGAAATGTGGTTGGAATCATTCAATCTGTCCATCAGTTTAGGGAGAAGTGACATCTTGAGGTCCAAGAGTCCTTGTCTCCATGAATATGGTCACTTTTTCCTGAGGTCTTCCCAAGCTCTGCCAATCATGTTTAATGACTTTCTCCACAAGGTCTTTCCTGTGTTTTTTAGGATTTATTGCTAGCTGTTCTACATTTGCTGTTGCTATTGTAAAAATCAGATTTCTTCTTTGTTCCTACCTTCAAATAATGTTTTCAAGTAATGCATTTAAAAATAGATTAATCTTACATTTGGAAACCTTACTAATGTCTTATTAATTCTAATAATGTATCTACAGATGATTTGGGGCTTTCTGCAGAGAGTAGTCATGTCATATGACCATAGTGATAACTTGGATCTCTGTCCCCATTGTTATATCTTCTATATTTTATCTTGTCCTCCCGAGCTGCTGGGACCTCCTAGTCATGCTGACTTGGGGTAAACACTCTGCTCTTGCCTCATTCCTGATGTTAAGGAGCTTGCCTTCACGTTTGCTGTTTGCGTGGATTTGGTAGATAATCAATGTTGGTTAAGGAAACCCCCTAGTCTTAATTTGCTAAGGTTTTTAAATGCTGAAAGAATATTTCCAGCTCTTTACACATATCACTTCATTTATTTTTTCACAACAACCCATGAGGTGGGTGCTGTTTTCCTTACTTCACAGATGAGGCACAGAGAGGTGCAGTAACCTGATGAAGGTCACACAGCGGCAGAAGACTTAGAGCCACCTTCGGTCCAGAACATGGGTCCCTGACCACGACACTGCTCTTCCAACAGCAAGAATAAAACAACTAAAAATCAAAAGTTGTGTAAACAGTGGCAAAATCTAAAATATGATTCTTTGACATTTTAAACAATCTTTACCAAGACTGCTTAAGAGAAAAAGGAGAGAAGGCCCAAGTAAACCATGCAGAAAGAGAAGACATAACCACACATGCAAGAGCTATGCAAAATCCTAAGAAAATGTTATAAACAGCTTTATACAAATATGTTTGAAAAATCTGCACAAATAGCTTTTTCCAGAAAAAACATGCTGCCAAATTTTATGTTAGGGGAAACAAAAGGGCTTCAGGGGGAAAAAGCTGAGTAGATCTCAGCCATTTAAAGGTGAGCTTTAGGGGCGCCTGGGTGGCTCAGTCGGTGAAAAGTCTGCCTTCAGCTCAAGTTATGATCTCAGGGTCTGGGGATCAAGACCCATATCGGGCTCTCTGCTCAGTAGGGAGTCTGCTTCTCCCTCTCTTCCCTCTGTGTTCTCACACTCTAGTTCTCGCTCCCTCTCAAATATATAAATAAAATCTTAAAAAAAGAAAAAAAGAAAAGAAAGGTGAGCTTAACACACTTTCACGTAGCAGAAAATCCAGCAAGAGTTGCCCTAGCAATATAAAGTGGTTTCAGGAAAAATTAGAGCTGTGCCTTACACAAAACTTCTAGCTGGATCAAAAGTCTTAGTGTGGAAAATGCAGGTGCTCAAGGGAGGTGGACCAGGCTCAGGACCCCAGGGCAGGAAAATCCTGAGTCAGATACAAGTAGAATCAGTGGTAAAGGCAAGAGTGGTAGGTTGGCTTACATCAAGATTTCAATTAACTGTCGGACAAAGACACAGAAACAAAGATAAAAATCAGGCAGCAGACAGAAGAAGACATCTGTAGCATATCCATCAGACAGAAGACTAATATCCAGGGCATATAAATTATGGCCCAACTCAGGAAGGAGAAAGGCAATGAGCAGAAGGAAATAGGCAGAAGATACACCGCGAAGAGGAAACCCATGTATTCTGTTAGATAGCTGCCCCGGGAACCCGAGGAGGAGCGGGGCCCCAGTCTCCCTTGTGGGGCTCACCCTGAGAGGTTGGGACACCCCCACCAGGGGGACAAGCAGGGCTTGTGGTGGCCTCACTGGAAAAAGCCCGTACGCCCGGCATACAGAATGGGCCAATAAAACGGAGGCGCACTCATATGATGAAGTGCTATAGAGCAGTAAAAACAACATGGTCAACATTCTACGTGCATTTGTAAGCTCACGACGTAACATGATAGATTGCTTACAAATGCCTGTAACGTAGAAGAGGAAGAGGATTTGGAGGAGAACGGACATGTCTTGGGGCGTGCAGGGCGCACATGGGCAGGGGACGCACAAGCTCTGTCTGTGGCTCTTATCCCCTTTATGTCGATTAATCTAAATAAACATGATAAAATTGGAATATTTGTGGATTCTAGGAGTTGGGGACATGGGTGAAATTTTTTCTCTGTGCCTTTGTGTTTTAAAACTTTTTCAAAAGAGTTAGAGCAGGACAGGGGACATCAGAGAGACAGGGGAGTGGGGAAGGGGTGAGGGGCCAGCTGTCCAGGCGCTGGGGCTTCCCTCACCTTCCTGGAGCCATGACTCACCCAGGCCGCCTGGCTGGTGGCTCCGCGCAGTTCCTGGGTATTGATTGGAGACTTACTCTCTGGCCACAAGCTCCCTGGCTGGTGTCTGCAGCAGGAGCTTGGATCCTGAGGGTTGCCACGCCTGGTGTGAGCCAGTGGAGCATACAGAGCACACAGTGGAGGAGAGATTGGGCCAGGAGCTGGAGACCCTGCACCCCAAAGCTCCTGAGTGGCCCTTCTCACCCACATGCTGACACCTCTAAGGACAATTCTGAGGCCCCGGGTGTCCATGTCACCATATCCCCACATTCATCATCGGCAAGCCTAGGAAGACCTGCTGAGAGAAGAGAGCATCTGCATGGGGTCTTGAGGGATGAGTTTACTCATGAATAGAAGAAAGAAAGGCACTCTAGTCCCCAGGTAGAGCATAGACAAAGATGCAGCGGCATGAAAGGGGCCTGGCAAGCCCAGAATGTTGCAAACAAGCTCAGTTAGTTTCACCCTCCCTTGAGGTGCCCGCCACCAGCCCACCTGTGACTCTGGTATCTGCGGCCTCCAGAGCGAACAGCTCAGTCACTACCAGGAAGCGCCACTTGAGAGCTGCCCCTGCAGCCCTGGTGTTTAGCCCTCTCCCCCCACCCCACTCCACCCCCACCCCGGTCCTGAAGAGGTAGGGAGCCCTTTGGAGGGAGCCGCCCCTTCCAAACCCTGCAGAGCCTTCACCTCGGGTTCCAGCACGGGGAGATCAAGAAGTAATCTGCTTCACGGAGATATACGGCTGCTGCCAGAGACTCTTTCTCCTCCATTATCATTCTGGACCAAATCAATATCCAAACAACCAAAGTCTAGACGCATAAATGTCAAACTATTTAACAAGAAGCAGTTAGTGCAGAAAAAAACACTTAAATGGCAATTGAAGGCCTGATGAGCCTTAAAGCAGCTTACGAGGATTTATGGGAGATAAAAACAGTTTAACTAAGCCTGGAGCCGGGCCCCGGCGGCCCCGCACGAGGCCATCGGGGCTTTATCTTCCCTGTCAGGCTGCCGAGCGGGGCTGTGGAGTCCAAGGAGATGCTGCACTTACTCTTCTGGCTCATTTCCGCCTTGTCCAGGCTACAGGTTGTGTTTGTGTTAATAATAATAATAGGATGTGATGTGCGACGATACGATGTTGGCGGCTGTGCTGGAGCTGCGGCCGGACTTCACAGTTAACCTGTGCCCCCATCCACTATCTGTTTAACTGTAACAGGAACAACCTGTGGAGCACCCGCTACCTTCCAGGCTCAGGCTTCGCTCCCAGGCTCTTCTTGCCCCCTCCCCAGAGGAAGGAGAAGCTTGGGGGCTGGCCCAGGGCTGCGGAGGTGTCTGCACCCAAATCCTGCCCTGGAGAGCCCAGGTGCTGCCTGCTGACCCTGCTGCCACATGCACAGAGCCCAGTGTTGCCGGCTGGTTGGGATGGGGGGGTGCCAGGATCCCCAGAGAGAGAGGGCGATGACCCCCACGACCCATCCCAAGTGCCCTGTAAGTGTCCACTTGCTGTTTTGTGAAATCAATGGTGGCCTCTTAATTGTTGGTCATGACTTCAGGCTCATCCAGTTATTGCAGCACTCAACGAGGGTCTGTAAATCACCTGCGGTTCTCAGAGGGTGAATTAGAACAGGATTGGAATTTGAAGATTGCTCAGATTTCCACGGGCTGCCCCTCCTGTCGGTTTCTATGGCAGAGTGGCAGAGCAGGGCTTTCTTGCGGGAGACTTTGCTGTGAGCAATGGCTAAAGCTTCTAGGATGCATCAGAAAATGCCATGGTCATGTCCCAGAATCCTCTGAGCTGAGTCAAAGGCAGGCAGTTCTTCAACGCAGCTCATCTATCTGCAGGCCTCCCTCTGCAGCCAGCTAGCTGACTCTTCTCGAAGTGGGCTTGACCATGATCCACCTGTCACTGCTGCCACAGCCCTGGATGGAAGAGAAAGCTGTGGCCCAGTGACTCATGGCTACCCATGAGAGCTTGTCCTGGTTGTGCCTGTCCCTTCACTGGACCAGGCACGGCACCAGTCCTGTGCCCAGGATATAGCATGTGCTCAGGGGATGCTTTCTGTTTAATGCAACTGTGAATGTTTCTTTGAAATTAAAGGACTCCCTTCTGACAATGTAACAATCTAGATGCCAGAGAAAGCATCCTGGTGCAGAAGAATTAAGATGCTGCATGAAACAAATATGGATTATAGACATTTTTAACCTGTTGCATCTTTTTTTTTGAAGATTTTCTTTATTTATTCATGAGAGACACATGAGAGAGGCAGAGACCTAGGCAGAGGGAGAAGTAGGCTTTCTGTGGGGACCCCAATGTGGGACTTGATCCCAGGACCCTGGGATCATGCCTTGAGATGAAGGCAGATGCTCAACCATTGAGTCACCCAGGTGTCCCCTGATTCATCTTTTAAGATGCTTCTCTGAGCTACTAGGAAAGAAAGGACTAGGTTCCATGGCCAGAAATGGTGAGAAACAGTGAGTCCAGGATAGCGAGCAGCATGGAATGTGGGCTTCACCCAGGAGACCTCCGCCCATCTCGGGCATCCTAGAGAGGAACTGGGGTCCTCACGCAGGGTCACGGGCTGGGACAGACACCCCTACATGGCCAGCACTTGTGAAATGGGACAAGGGAACAGACACCACTTCGCAGAGGAGACAGCAAGTCTGCACAGCCAGGCCTCAGAAATGTTCTGGAAGGTAAGTTACGGTTAATATAAAACTTCAATGGAAACATAACACCCAGGGACAGGCAAGCCGCTACATTTAAAATCTGAGGAATCAGATCTGCAAAAATGGTAACAGCAGAGGCATCAGGCAAAGAACAATTTGTTTTATAGAAAGCACTGAAAGATGATGTAGAAAGTGTGACTTGGGAGAAGAAGTGATCAACACCGATGAATCTGATTTGAGAGAACCAAAATGAAGTTCTGAAAATAGGAGATGTGAGACATGGAATCGGAAAAATGGGGAACAGGAAGAGTCACCAGAGCTAAGAAGGAATCCGTGAAAGGTGAAAGGGACAGGGAGACGCCGTCTGGAGCGCAGCACAGCGTGGAGATAGTGGCCAAGGAAATGTGAGGAAGTCAGGAAGTCGGAGAGGAAAGGTGAGGGGCTCCAGCCGGCTGCGCTGGGGCTCCAGGAGGAGGGGAGGGACTGGGCGGGCAGACGCTGGCGTGCTAGGCCAGGTGCAGACGCATGATGACCGATGACCGTGAGGTGGGACAAGAAGGCTTTGTGCTGTCAGTGACAGACACACTCGCCACAGAAGGACAGACGGGCTGGCACGGAAGTATTGGAAGATGTCCCCAGAAACTATTCATCATAGAAGCTGGTCTGGCTATCACTGTATCAGCCCATAGACTCAGGATAAAAGCACAGGTAGAGAGAATTGCCGAATCTAGGTAAAACGTTTGATTGGACTATAAGTCTAAACCTGTTGACACTTAGTGGCAAGGTGCAGTGAATAAAGCAAACTTTGTCAGACCCCAGGAGGAATATGAAGAAAAATAGGCAAATCTCATCACGAAGGGACACTTGAGACATGCCTTGTAGTAAGAGGGGAGATGACATATGTCACACAGGGTGTTTCTGACAACACGGTAAATAAACTGAATCTTATAAACATATACAGAAAACTGCACCCACCGCTGGAGGATTCACACTCATTTCAAACACCCATGGAACAGCTGTTAAAAACTAAGCCATGAACAAATCAGGCCTCACACATTTCAGAGAAGAGGTACCAAAGAGACAACGTTCTCTGACCATGGTGCAATTAGGTTAACATTGAAATCGTACATGTGGAGGCTTTAAAACACACCTATGACGAGCTCCTGAGTCAAACTACATGTCATTATGAAGATGAAGGGACCCCAGAAAAGCATAATAACAGATACAATATATCCAAACTCATGGGGAGCCGCTGAAGGAGTATTTAGAAAAGAATTTATATGCTTAGATCCTTTTATCAGAAAATAATAAAGCTTAAAATTAAATATCTAAATACGAGAGATAGGATAAGGAATACCAAGTAAGCTCATAGAAAATAAATCACAAACATAGGAATATAAGTGAGTAAAGAGTATTGTGAGCAATTCTATAGCACTAAATAAGAAAATGTAGGTGAAGTGGCCAGATTTCCAGAAAGATATAAAATGCCAAACCTGACTCAAGAAGAAACAGAAAATCCAAGTCGTCTTATAAGCATTAAATAAATGGAATCAAGAGTTTAAAAATCTTTTCCAGAAAACAAGCAAAGCAAAACACAAGTCCCAGATAAGTACAGGTAAATACAACTAAACGTTCAAGGATCAAAGAATTCTAATCTTTCACAAGTTATTTGAGAGAATAGAAAACATATTCCAGCTCATTAAAAAAAAATGGGCTTTATTTTTTTAGAGCAGTTTTAGTTGGATAATAGCAAAATTGAGAGGAAAGTAGAAAGAATTTCCAGGTACTTCCTGCCCCAACATATGCAGAGCCTCCCTCATTAGCAACAAACCCCCCTCCCACCAGTGGGACATTTGTTACCAAGCACTATGAGCCTCCACTGGCACATCATGGTCACCATCGTCACCTAGACTCCATGGTTTCCATCAGGGCTCACTCTTGGTGTTGTGCATCCTGTGGGTCTGAAAAATGTCTAATGACAAGTACCCTTTGTACAGAGTAGTTTCCCCTGTGCTATACCTGTTCATCCCCCCAACTCTTCATCCCTCATCCTTCATGCCCGCAGACCCTCAAGCCCTGGAAACTACTGATATCCTTTCTGTCTCCATATTGCCTTTTCCAGAATGTCATATAGTTGGAATAAAACAGTGTGTAGCCTTTTCATATGGGCTTCTTTCACTTAGTAATATGCATTTAAGGTTCCTCCCTGTCTTTTCATGCCTTGATAGTTTGTTTCTTTTTAGTGCTAAATAATATTTCATTGCCTGGGTGGACTGCAGCTTATTTATCCTTCCAACCTACTGAAAGACATCTTAGTTGTTTCTAAGCTTTGGTGATTATGAATAAACATTCATGAACAGGTTTTGAGGCGGACACAAATTTTCCTTTCATTTGGGTAAATATCATGGAGTAAATTGCTAGATCATACAGTAAGAGTATGTTTAACTTTGTAGGATCCCATCAAACTGTCCTCCTCAGCGACTGCACCATTTTGCATTCCCACCAACAGCAAGCAAGTGGGAGTTCCTGCTGTTCCATATCCTTATCAGCATTTGGTGTTGTTAGTGTTTTGGATTTGGGCCATTCTAATAGGTTAGGTTCATAGTGTTATCTTGTTGCTGTTTTAATTTGCAATTGCCTAATGGCACATGATGTTGAGCATTTTTTCCAGCTTATTTTGACATAAAAATTCAATCAATTAAGGAGACCTTACTTGTGAACATAGGTGTAAAAATCCAGCAAAAATACTAGCAAGCCAAATTCTATACTACAGAAAGCGTAATAAATCATGATTAATTGGGGTCTGTTCCAAGGGTACAATATTGTTACATTAGTAATTCATTACATTAATAGATAAAATAAAAAATTATGTGATCATCTTAATAAATATTGAAAATATTTTACAAAATTGATGATTAAAATCCATTTGTGGGGACGCCTGGGTGGATCAGTGATTTGGCACCTGCCTTCGGCCCGGGGTGTGATCCTGGAGTCCTGGGATCAAGTCCCACATCAGGCTCCCTGTATGGAGCCTGCTTCTCTCCCTTTGCCTATGTCTCTGCCTCTCTCTTTCTCTGTGTCTTAAATCAATCAATCTATCTATCTATCTATCTATCTATCTATCTATCTATCTATCTTTTAAAAAATCCATTTGTGTTCTTTAAAAACTTTCTATGTCAGCAACTAGGGTTGGCATGAAACTTCTGCATCCTCATAAAGAGGAACTTTAAAACAGAACAAAACAAATAAATCTTAATAAAACAGAAAACAAACAAAAAAAACAAAAGAATCCCAATTCCTTTAAAATGTGATAAAATACATTTCTCATGCTCCGATTCACCTTGCCAATGCAGTAAGACAAGAAAAAGAAATAAGCAATATAACAATTGCAAAGGAAGACACAGAACTGTCATCATTGTCCTGTGGTATGATTTTCTATATAGAAAACCAAAAATAATCTGCACAGAATCTATTAGAATTAATGAAACAATTTAGTAAAGTTTCTTGAGAGAACAACAACAAATTAAAGCCAATTGTATTTATATGACACTAGTTAGAAAATGAATTTAGAAATCACCTATAGGGAATCCCTGGATGGCTCAGTGGTTTAGTGCCTGCCTTCAGCCCAGAGCATGGGAGTCCTGGGATCGAGTCCCACCTCAGGCTCCCTGCATGGGAGCTTGCTTCTCTCTCTGCCTGTGTCTCTGCCTCTCTCTCTCTCTCTCTCTCTGTGTGTGTGTCTCTCATGAATAAATAAATAAATAAAATATTTTTAAAAATAGAAATCACCTATAATAGTGACAAAAAGTGAGGCATTAAGAGATGCATCTGAGATGCAAGTTCAGTGGTAGATAATTATAAAACATTTAGTGGAAGATAGTAAACAAGACCTAATGAAGACTTATATTATGGATATGAAGGCTTTATATCATAAAGATGTCAATTATTCCCTAGTTAATCTGTAGATTCAATATAATTCTAACCAAATACTCAACAGATTTCTTTTTAATAAACTTGGCAAGCCAATTCTAAAATTTAAATAGAGTAATAAAAAGCCATGATTAGCCAGAGACTAAAGAAGAAGAAGGTGAGTGTGGGAGAGGTTCACCATACTAGATATTGAGGAGTTTTGAAAAGCTTTCACAACAACGGTGGTGTGGTATTGGTGTGTGGATGAATGATAGGTAATTAAATGGAATATTTAGGCACATATGTATGCACATGTGGAAGTTTATGATGACAGCATATGATGACTGATGGGATGTAAATAGAACGGCTTTGAAAAGCAATTTCTAATACAGTTGAAGACAACACAGGCCATACAGCCTAGAAATTCTACTGATATATATTCTACTGAATATATAAAATCGTATCAGAATCAACCAGAAGGAGTTAGAAATGCAAATTCTCAGCCCTACCCCAGGCCTACTGCATCAGAAACTCGAGGTGTGGCCCAGCAGCCTGTGTTCTAATAAGACCAGGGTCAGCTTCTGTTCCAATAAGGTCATTCTGATGCATGCTAAAGTTTAGCACAACCTTAGAGAAATCTGTGCTGCTGTTCATCAGAGGCACTGAGCATCCTGAGGAGCCATGGAGTACAGAGCTGTGAGTGCAGACGTGGGCTAGTGTAGGGTGGGACGAGCTCCCTCCCCTGGCTTCCATACACCTCCATGGGCTTTTTCTCGGTCACCTTTGTCAACTGTTCCTCCTCTTTGCAATGTCCAGATGTCTCTTGTGGGCGCTGGGGATACATCCATGAGAAGCAACATAGATAAAAATCCCTGGCCTCAGTAGAGCTTACAGTTTAAGGGGGAGAGCAATTTAAATTGCATACCAGAAGATTTTAAGTGTTTTATACTTACAGGGAGGAGTATTTACAACAGAGTAAGGAAGCCCAGGAATGTGGAGGTGGCAGTTTTGATTTTAAACATGACACCCAGGGAAGGCCTCACTGAGGAAGGACATTTGAGCACAAGCTTGAGGGAATGAGCTGGACAGGTATCTGGAAAATGGTGTTCTAAGCGGAGAGGGCAGACAGTGCAAAGGCCTGGATGTGGGGTGGGAGGACGGTACAGACATTGAGGAAGACGCTGAAGTCCATGGCCCCTCTGACTGTAAGGCTGCAGATGCAGTAGGACCAGGGAAGCAGGAGCTCAGGTCTGGACCAAAAGGTTGACAATGTCTACTAGTGCCCAGGTTAGGGGTTTAAGTGGGCACCTGCCTGCTGAGTCTGGAGTTCAGGGTGAGGTTGGAGAAGTGGACTTGGGGGTTTTGGGCTGAGATGGATGACACAACCTGGAATGCTCACGGCCAGAGAGCAGATAGATGGAGCATGAATGGAGCCCTGGGGCCCTCCAGAGATGGGAGGGTGTGGAGAAGTGGCAGAGCCAGCAAGAGGAGAGGCAGAAGGGAGACCAGAGCCCTGGACCTCAAGGAGAGATCTCCTGACTTTGTCAGTGCCACGGAGGCACATCCCGTGAACACAGAGCAGTCACTGGGCTGTAACACAGAGGATGGCAGGGGCCTTGTCCAGGGTGGTGGAGTTGGAGAGTGGCCAGGGGAGCTGCCTGGGGAGGGCCCAGAGTGGCAGGAGGAGACACATGAGAGGCAGTGCCTCCCCCCTCTCCTGGTGCAGCTGCTGAGGGGGAGCAGGGAGATGGGGCAGGAGCCAGTAGGCAGGGGCAGCTCAGCTACATGCAATGGGAGAGCCCCACGGAACATTGGGACAATGTGAGGAGGATGTCTCCACCAGCCAGACCTCACTTTGGGGGTGGCAGTCTGTTTCATGAGACTGGGTGAGGTTCTGAAGTTCCTCAAGTTTGAGCACTTGGCATGCAGGACACCATGGGACTCTCATTTCCCTTCTGCCTCTGTCCTTTCACAGACGAGGGACAGGTCTGGAGGGAGGGGGGGCTCCTCCTTGCAGGACCACAGTGAACTGTTCAACCTCCAGGACCTGCTGACTCCACACACTCCTGTCCCAGCTGATGAGGCTCCCAGGGCAGCTGTAACCAATGACCAAAAACTGGGGGCTGCCTCTTTCAGCTCCCGGGGGCTCCAGATGCTCCTGGGTGTGTGGTCACAACACTCCAACCTCTGCCTTCATGTGGCCTCTCCTCTGTGTGTCTCTGTGTCCTCTCTTTTTCCTTTAAGGACACTTATCATCAGATCTTAATTCAGGATGATGTCATGTCACAATCCTTACCTTAATTAAATCTGCAAAAAAAAAAAAAAACCTGTTTCCGAAGAAAGTCACATTCTGAAGGTCCAGGTGGATCTGGCTTTGGAACTCACTACCCCAACTGTCTCCTTTCTGAGGTATTGATCTTATTAATGGAGTCCGTCTGTCCCTCTGTTCCATGAGCCCCTTGAGACAGAGCCATTTCTGATTCTTCACAATAGGGCCTATTGCCAGGTAGGAGCTTATGAAGAGGGCAGGGGAGGGGTCAGGGCAAAAGTAGACTTTTGGAGTCGAACAGGTCTGAGTTTGACCCCAGCTCTACGCTGTCCCCTATGACCTGGGCACACTGGTTGACCCCCTGAGCCTCATCTGTGGATTGGCAGGATGAGCATCTATGGAATGGCAGGAGAGCTTCTACTCTCAGGATTTGTTGTAAATCACTAGGCATAGACCACATACCCTGAATGACAGCTGGTCCTTGAAATCATGCATGTTTCTGGACTGACCTCCCTCCTCTGAGGGAGGAAGAGAATCCTAGGATCCAGAAGGCCAGAGCAGGAAGGGAGACCAGACATAGTCCAGGCTGTACCCCAGTGGACAGATGGGCCACCAGGGGTCCCCTGAATCCCAGGTCCACAGCCCTCCCACCAAACCCCTAGGTGGAAGCGGTGTTTCCTGTGTGGAAGAGGCAGAGGCCTGCTGTCTGCCTGCAGCTGACACTCTCAGAAGAAAGAGACAGTGACCTTGCTCAAAAAAACATGTTCCAGAAACAACTTGTCAGCCACTGATTGTGGGGATGATGAGGAGGAATTAGTGGCTCGGTGCTCTGCTCACACCCACCTGGGCTGTTCCTGCCAGGCTGTGAACTATTCTGCTTACCGGCATCGCCTTTCTCATCAGAAACAATAGATGCTCGCCTAAATTTAGAAGGTTTTCTGGGAAGACGGTGCATTGTGACAGTCAGGGGACGATGAAGGGAATACATCCCAGAGCCACCCCCTCATCTCCTGGCACTGGCACTCAGACACAGATCATGGCCAGTGCGGACGGCAAGGAGGGGGTGGCACTGTTTCTCTGCCAGGCCCTTCCCGTGCAGGGGCCAAGTAGGTGTGATTATGTTCTTTCTGTAACTGAATCACCCTGATCAGAAGTGATCTAGCCTGAAGTCTCTATGCTGGCGAGAGGCAGAGCCCGGATCCCAGCCTCCTCCTTGCTCAGGCTTGTCTGCAGCCCCTCTTCACCCCCACCCCCCAGACAGAAAGCTTCACCCCCACCGCCTCATGACCTTCTCAGTCAAGGTCAAGGCCTAGGTCCACCTGTGCGGGTGGTTGAACAGAGGGAGAGAGAGGATAAGCTCATGGTGCTACAGCTCGAGAGGGCACAGGAGGCCCACCTCCCTGATTCCCTGATGGCACTTTGACTCCACAGACGTGATGCAGCCCTCATAGGGTCTCTGAGATCAGGTCTCCTGCCCCCGGACCAGGGTTCTTCTGGTGCTGGAGGAGCCCCTGCCAGGGACTGGGTCTGGTGCTGCCCGCCCCACGCTCAGATACACGGGAGTAAGATGCCTTCACTCCTCTCTGCCTTCCCTGTCTCAGATATTAACCACCTCCTATTCCTTGCACTCACCCCATCGCCCCAAAGGGTCAGAACTTGCTGCCTGAATCTATGCCCTCTGAAGAAAGGGTGTGCTCCGTCTGGCACATTCTGGGGCCCCATTTGAGCGAGAGGTGCGTCTTGGTGGGAGGCCGACGGGCTGGGGATCCGCCAGGGCAGCGGGGCTGGGAGCTGTCCCTGGTGCTGACTCCGGGCGCCGGCCATTCCTCCTCCCCAAGGGCGGACCAGCCTCTGCCCTACCTAACCTGTCCCTAGGACCTCCCCAGGCCTCTTGTGCTTCCAGCTCCCACCTCTAACAGCTCCCTTCACTCAGCCCATGCTCCTTCACCAAACACGCACTGTTACCAGGCACAGTGTTCTGTAGTGTGGACAGTGAAGGAATAGATGAGCCTTGTCCCTGCCTGCAGGAGCTCGTGGTGTGTGTGGTGTGGGGGAGGCCAGTGGATACAGAAATAGATGTCACAGAAAGAAGAAGTCTCAGAGCTCCAAGTAGGTACAGGGGAAGTGACGTAGCCAGTATCCCAGCCCTGGTCATACTTTCACTCAAAAATATTGTCAACCACCTACTGTGTGCCAGGCTAGTTCCACCCACAGAGGCCACGGAGGAACTGTAGGTTGGCTTTACTCATTTTGAATAAATTGACTTTCAGTGTCTACTCCCAGGCCAAAGGCCTGTTTCTTCCACAGGTGACCTTGAGTGAGGTTTTAAAGAGAAAGGGACTCTTGTGCCTCAGTTTCCTTATCTGTAGAGCAGGGATAAATAGAACATGTCTTGGTTGCTTTGGGGGCATTGTAGCAAGATAAAATAGGATCATGTATCAGAAGCATTTGGGAAACTGCAAGTCCAATTGCGGATTCACATCAGCATTGAGTCAGAACTAAAATCCTACACGTCCAATGATTTCAACAAAATGTGTTGGACACATACTATAACATAACAGTTTTTCCACCCCCTTGTCCACGCTCTCGGATCTGGTCTCTCTTGTCTGGTAGTGTCCCTCATAAACCTCAAACTCCCAACTGTGAACCCTCACAGAAGTGCTGTGGGGATCCATGGGGGAAAGACTCACATCTTTCTGAGAACACCTGCCCCCACCCATCCCACTAGGGTTCCCCTCTTGGCCACTGCTGCAGCCTCCTAGCTCACCTGCTGGCTTCTGTCCTTGCTGCCTTAGAACTCTTTCTCCATAGAGTGGCCAAAGAACCATCCTGCAACACAAGCCAAATCATAGCTCTGGTGTTAAACAATATATGGCTCCCTTCTTCCCAGAGCAAGATGCAAAGTCCTTGCCCTGCTCACCCACAAGCCTGTTGTTCTCTGGCAACACCTCCTCTCTGATGGCACTTCCTGTCATTCTCCTTTTTGTCCTTAACATTATACCCACCATTCATTTGCCCTTACTTCTGGGAGCTCATACCTCCTGTAACCTCGGGCTGGAGCCTTCTTTCCCTGGCCACCAGTTAGTTAGCTCTCAACCCAAATACCTTGTCCTGATTGAGACCTTCCCTAGCTTCCTACGTCCCCATGGTGTTCCCCATCCCCACCAGGACCCCTTGACTTCATTCCTAGGAGCTACTCTACTTGAAATTCCCATTTGGCTGTAGTCTATCTTCCCTTCTGGGGGCAAGTCCACTGCTGTGTCCACACTGCCTGAAAGCAGCCTAGCACAGTGTAGGAGCTCAACCAGTATTTACAGAATGGCTTGATTGTTAGAAAATATTTTTGCTTGATATAATAAATATTACTACAGGGGCTCCTGGGTGGCTCGGTTGGCTGAGCTTCCAACTCTTGGTTTCCGTTCAGGTCATGATCTCAAGGTTGTGAGATCAAGCCTTGTGTTGGGCTCTACAATCAGCATGGAGTCCGCCTAAGACTCTCCCTCAAAAGGAGAACCCTCTTACACTGTTAGTGGGAAGGCAAGGTAGTACAGCTGCTCTAGAAGACAGGTTCCTCAAGAAGTTAAAAATAGAGCTACCCTATGACCCAGTAATTGCAGTACCAGGTATTTATGCTGAAAATACAAATGTAGTGATTCGAAGGGGTGCCTGTGCCCCAATGTTTATAGCAGCAACATTCACAGTAGCCAAACTATGGAAAGAGCCCAGATGTCCATTGACAGATGAATGGATAAAGAAGATGTGAATATTACTCAGCCATTGAAAAAAATGAAATCTTTCCATTTGCAATGACAAGGGTGGGACTAGAGGGTATTATGCTCAGTGAAATAAATCAATCAAAGACAATTATCATATGATCTCACTCATATGTGGAATTTAAGAAACAAAACAGAGGATCATAGGGGAAGAGAGGAAAAAATAAAACAAGAGAGAATCAGAGAAGGAGACACCATAAGAGACTCTTCATTCTAGGAAACAAACTGAGGGTCGCTCGATGGGAGGGGAGTGGCGGGACAGGGTAACTGGGTGATGGGCAGTAAGGAGGGCACGTGATGTCATGAGCACT
Source organism: Canis lupus familiaris (assembly GCF_011100685.1). NCBI lineage: Eukaryota > Metazoa > Chordata > Mammalia > Carnivora > Canidae > Canis > Canis lupus. The sequence goes on from NC_049224.1 coordinate 60,882,545, forward strand.
GAGTGTTATATAAGGCTGTTGACTCACTAAACTCTACCTCTGAAACTAATAATACACTATATGTTAATTGAGTTTAAATAAAAAAATTTAAAAATCTCTCCTCCCTCTGCCCCTCCTCCCTGCACTCTCCCTCTCTCTCAAATAAATAAACCTTTTAAAAAAAATAAAATAAATATTTCCATAGTAAAATTTTTTCTTTTTTAAGCTCAAAGAAAGTTTTTCTCTAGATATCTGATGGTGCAGAAAAAGAAATATGGGTAAAGAATGAGATTGTAGGGACACTTGGCTAGCTCAGTCAGTGGGGTGTGTGACTCTTGATCTCCGGGTTGTGAGTTTGAGTCCCACATTGGGTATAGAGATTACTTAAAAATAAAATCTTCTTTAAATAAATAAAATTGCAGTATTGCAATTTATCAGATAGCCCCAGAGCACCCAACCCATGGATTCTCTTGGACTCAGGAGAGCAGGGTTCAGGGGACAGGGGCCCCTCAATGTGTGCACACTGGGCATAAAATGCTTCAGTGTTTGTGGTGAGATTTCTTTGTGTTCTGAGACTATTGGGAGAAATGCTTTCCTGCTTCATTTTCACAAAATCCTGCAGGGAAACTGAGAACCACTTTTCTAAATTATACCTACAGTGATCAAATGCATTTGCTGGCAGGTAAACCCACTTATGTAGCCCTACAGGATTGTGTTGAAGTCTTGGGTCTGCCACTTACTCGCTGTGTTATCTTGGGCAAGTTACTGAACCTCTATGAGCCTCAATTCTGTCAAAACATTGAAGTAATAATAATAGATGTGACAGGCGATTATGAAGATTAAATGCAGCAATCTGTCAAGTATCTTGTACATAATAGGGGCTCAACAAATGGTAGTTTATTTTTTAATTAAAAAGCACATTGAGAAAGATTCTGAGAATATGAAAAGTGACAGTCTAGTGTTTGAATCTCCTGAAACTCTCCCTAAACCATGATGGCGCGCAGCCCAGGTGGCTCAGCAGTTTAGTGCCGCCTTCAGTCCAGGGCCTGATCCTGGAGACCCGGAATTGAGTCCCACATCGGGCTCCCTGTATGGAGCTGCTTCTCCCTCTGCCTGTGTCTCTGCCTCTCTCTTTCTCTCTGCGTGTCTCTCATGAATAAATAAATACAATCTTTAAAAATAAAATAAACTATGATGGCAACATCAAAACCCAGGACATCTGCAACAAAATGGGACACAGGATACCATCCCCAGGAGCTCCAGCATGAGTGAGTGGGTGGGGACAAATTGTAGGACCCTCATCATGTCAGCATCCATGCCAGAGGCAGCAGCGGGAACAGGACAAGCCCTCAACAGTTGCTTGCAGGAGTGGTGGAAACATTTGAGAGCAGCCGCTGAAACTGAGTGAGGTTTGCTTGCTCTGATGCACCATCCTCAGAAAGGTCTGATGGGTTGGGGAGGCAAGGCCCTCGACATCCACGCACAGTGGACACTCCTCCTCAGACAGAGCATCCCCCTGGGGAGACACTACAGGAAAGGAGTCCCCTCATCGGGGAAGGAACAGCGGCGGGAGAGGAAGACCAAGCCAGGACACTGCAGAACATGCCAGGCAACTGTGTGAGCCACTCGTGAAGACACAAACAAAGGTGGGTTACAGTTGTGGAACCAGTAGACCTACCTTGACCAGCCTGACTCTCAAAGATTCAGATACACTCATGCTTCCTTCCTGGGAAAGTTTAAGCAGAATAACCAATGCTGAGATGTGTCTGTGTATAAATACTCGAGGGGATCCCTGGGTGGCTCAGCGGTTTAGTGCCCGCCTTCAGCCCAGGGCGTGATCCTGGAGTCCTGGGATCGAGTTCCACATCGGGCTCCCTGCATGGAGCCTGCTTTTTCCTCTGCCTGTGTTTCTGCCTCTTCCCCTGCGTCTCTCATGAATAAATAAAAAAAATTAAATACTTGAGACAAGAGGTCTTTAGGGTATAGGGCTTTGGGTGGCTCAGTGGTTGAAGCATCTGCCTTCAGCTCAGGTCATGATCCCAGGGTCCTGGGATTGAGTTCCGCATCAGGCTCCCTGCTGAGCAGGGAGTCTGCTTCCCTCTCTCCCTCTGCTGATCCCCTGATTGTTATCTCTCTCTGTCAAATAAAAAAATACAATATTTTTTTAAAATGTATTCCTTGTGTTGGTAAAAGTCAGAATTCCTAGCATGGGGAGAAGGAGACATAGATGCAAGACAGGAAGGATTAGGTAAAAACCCTCTAGTTGCAGTTTTGGAGTCACGGTGTCAGAATAATACCACGAGCTACTCTATCTTAAACAGAAAATTTCCTAACCTCTGCCCACTGAAAAGGCATAGAAACAATGGCCACACAGGTAGCAGTGAGCCACTCTGTACTCTCATGCCCTGAATAAGGTCTTGAAGTATCATTTGCCACTGAAAGAAACCAAGACTCCTCAAGAAAGTGGCTGATTCCAGGTCTGGGGCAGGAAAAGTGCAACCTTGATTGTCTTGTCAAGCCCGCTGGCAAGGAAGGTGTCAAGACAGTGAAGGTCACCTCAGAAAGACTTGGGAGCCCCTTCACACCCACTAAGATGGTTATCATGCAAACCCAGAAAATATCAAGTGTTGGCGAGGACACGGGCAAACAGGAACCCCGCGTGCTGCTGGGAACATGAGCTGGTGCAGCTGCCACAGAAACAGTTAAATGCAGAATCACCGCATGGTCCAGCAATTCTGTTCCTTTTCTTTTTATTTTCAGATGCTTTATTTGCTTTTTATTGTGGTAAAATACATATAACATAAATTTACCATCTTCACCATTTTTTAGATGCACAGCTCACTGTAGTCAGTATAGTCACCAAGTCTCGTGGCCACCATCACCGCCCAGCTCAGAATTCCTCATCCCCATGGGAGCCACACCCCCAATGTGTCCCCAGCCTCAGCCCCTGGCAGCCTCCATTCTGCTTTCCTCCGTCTCCGCAATTTTGACTGTTCTAAGTACCTCATGTAAGTACTATCTTACATAAGGAATTCCACTTCTGCGGATAACAGAAAAGAATTGAAATCAGGGTCTCAAATAGATATCTGCACCCTTATGTTCGTAGCAGCATTATTCACTGTAGCCAAAGGGGGCAAACAAACCAAGTGTCCACTGATGGGTAGGTGGACAAACAAAACGTGGACTATCCACAAAAAGGAATAATATTCAGCCTTAAACAGAAAAGCCATCCTGATACCTGTTATCCATGGATGCACCCTGAGGACATTATGCTCATGAAATAAGCCTGTCCCAAAAGGATAGATGCTGTGTGATTCTGCTTGTATAGACGTGCTTCCTAGGGCAGTCAGATTCATGGATAGGAAACAGAATGACTGGTGCCGGAGCTGAGAGGATGCTGGGTGGTGAAGGGTCAGTGTTGAATGGGGACAGAGTTTCTGTTTGGAAAAGGTGATGGAAAATTCTGGAGGCCGATGGTGGGGACAGAGTTTCTGTTTGGAAAAGATGATGGAAAATTCTGGAGGCCGATGGTGGGGACAGCTGTTCAACAGTGTGAATGCACTAAAGGCCACTAAACTGCACACTTAAGAATTGTAAATCTTAGGTTTTGTAACAAAAACATTAAAAAGGACATTGAAACAAACAAAAAAGACTCTCAGAAGCCAATGAGATGAGGCCTCTACCAACCGAACATGGACAATCTGAGCTGCTCTAAGGATAATGCAAATATTAACTGTAGCAACCCACCATGCATTAAATGTTTAGATTCATGAGTGCATAATGATTAAACACACACACACACACACACACACACACACATCTGGCCACCATTGGGCCCTGCTACCAACATCTGTGGATAGGTCTTTGTGTGGACACATGATTTCATGTCTCATATGTAAATAAATAGGAGTGGAACTGCTGGATCATAGGGTAAATATCTGTTTAACTTTATAAGAAACTGCCTGGCTGGTTCTGAGGAGGCTATGCTACCTGCAACCCCTCCAGCAGAGTGTTGGAGACCCAGTTGTGCCACATCCCTGCCAACACTTGGTATTGCCAACCTTTTCTATTTCAGCCATCCTAGTGGGAGTGTCCTGGCATCTTGGTTGTGTTTAGTGTGTGCTCTCCTAAGGATTAACAACATTGCACTATATGTCATGTGCTTGCTTAGTGACAGCACTAATAGGCAGTTCAGTGTCTGTTCAAACCTATTGCCCATTTTTGTTTGGTTATCTTCCAGATTACTCAGAGGGTTTTTTTTTCTTAATACATATTCTGGATATAAGTTTCTTTACCAGATAGTTATGTTTCAAATCTTTTTTTCCCAATCAGGAGCTTGTGTTTTTTATTTTCTTTAAAATCTTTTGCAAAGCAGAAGTTTGATAGAGTCCAGTGGATTGTTTTTTCTTTTCTATGTTGTTTTGCACCCTATTAAGAACTTGTGTATCTGAGTTTATTTGTGTTTCTTCTTTAATTTTCTTCTAGAAGTTGTGTAGTCATAGCTCTCCCGCTTAGTTATATGGTCAGTGATGAATTTATTGTGCAGAAAGCACTGCAGGCAGGGGGACACTGCAGTTAGGGCCATTGATAGAGGACAGACTGAGAAGGGGCCTGTGTGTCTTCCTTGAGCTCATGATAGCACTTGGGGGTGATGAGGACCTGGAATCCCAGGTCAGCTACTGACAATCATGAGTAATGGCATCAATGATGATCCCAGGCAGAGTTTGAGCATCTACAAATCATTTCCTCACTTGACTTGCATAGTATCCTGGTACAGAAAGAAGGCTGGGCAGGGCTTCTCTGTTCTGCTGTGCAGGGAAAGAGGATGAAGCACAGAGACATTCAGACACCTGCCCAAGGTCACACTGCAGGTGGGGCAGAGCTAGGATTCTCACCCTGACCCTTGCTTTTCTGCTCCTGAGCAGCCTAGCTCCCCACCACAGCTCCCTCAACTGCTAAGGGTGTACTCTTCACCTTGGTCAGCCTACCTGGCTACATGCAACCTGCACAGCTTGGAAACTTTTCTGTCTGTGTGTTTCTTTATTTGTTCACAGAATAAACACTGAGGCCCATCAGTTGGCCATTGTGGAGACTAACAAAGATGATAGGTGCAGAGGGCCTGGCTGGTTTTGGTTCACAGCCCCTCCCCTCACTGAGGCTCACTGAATCAGGGTCTGACCACTGTGCTTGGTCTCCACAGGGGCAGTGGTTGAGCCCGGCCCCCTGTGCACTCTCCAAGATACAGTATCCTTAGGGACACGTGTGTCATCAAGGGACAACATGATCCAATGATGCACTTAAACCAGGATAGCTAGAGGGGGCCAAGTGACAAAGGGGTGGGTGTAGAGGACTGTGGGAAGGTTTAGTGCCAGGGTTAGCAGCCACTAAGCTGTTGCCACCTCTGTCCTAATGGGATAGAGGAGGACGGTCATTGCAGCATGGGCGAGAGGGTGGGAGGAGGAGGGGACAGGGGAGGGACAAGAAGAAGACGGTGTGACCCTCAGTTACAGGACACTCAGAGCACTGAGAACCCTGACCTGGCTCTTCCCGTCTCTCTGATCCCCTCTGGGGCTCCCTATTGTCCAAATCCATGTGGAAGGCACAGGTCACAGAAGTCCAGCAATGCCTCTGGGTGGGGAGGGTAAGGATGAGCAAAGGGAAATTCTCGGTGCTGTGGTCAGTGTGAGTCCAGAAGAGCTCAGGCTCCCCTGGGGACTGAGGGACCCTTGTGCCTCACTCTGTGATGTCTGACTCCTAAATAAAGCAACCGATGGGCCTGCCTGGGCGGGGTGAAAGGATCCTGTGAGCAAGCAGGAAGCCTCCTGTCCTGGGGGAGGGGATGGGGGGGCAAGAAGGAGCACTAGGGTGAGTAAGCGCCCTGTGGGAGGAGGTGCCGGCCCCTCCAGAGAGGCCCTGCAGGCTGGCAGGCAGGCAGGCAGGCTGTGGGACGCCTGCCTCTTCCTCGGGAAGGCTGACCTAAGCTCCAGGAGTGAAGCGCCCCAGGGCCGCTGGTGGATGGAGCCGCCTCCGTGGCCCCAGACTCACTGGGGAAGCAGCGGTCTGGGGAAGGCATGTGGCCGGGCTGCCTCGCATCCACAGACGAGCCCCTGCAGCCTCTGCGGGGAGGCGCTCTCCAGCAAACAGATTGGAGAGTTTGGGGGCCAGGACGTTTGAAAAACATTTCAAGACATCTAAAGAGCTACAAAGACACGTGGCTTTGCTTAGGCCCTGACCGAGCCTGCTTTCTTGTGGGATTTGGCCTGTCCTCTCGTGGAGCCCAAGGAGCCAGGAGGGGAAAATGAAAAACAAAGTTTTCAAGAATTATCACAGCGTCTTCCTCTCCTTGCTGCCTCTCCTTCCCTTTCAAGTTGACAGAAGAGAGCTTTGCCCCCTCCCAGATTTTTTGCAAATGTGAAATGGAGCGTTCTCGCTGTCTCAGGCAGCACATTTGATTCTGATTTGCGCCTGCAGTGTGATGACAAGCACCCTCGGCTGATAATGGACGAGGCCGAGCTCGGCAGAGGTGAAGCCCAAGGCAGCACCATTACTCTTGCTGCTGTAGCTATCACTAGGCCGGTCAGCAGGCGCTAGCTGAGCCCCAGCCCTGGCAGGGGCGGGGAGACCGGGAAGTGACAGTGGCAAACCAACTGTGTGCTGTGCAGACCCTGGGGGCCCCTTGGGGTTGTGCTTGATCAAGTGACCAAGGCCAGGGGTCCCCGCAGGGGTCAGTGGCCGAGCCAGGCGTGGACACCACGTGGGTGGACACAGCGGACCTTCTAGTGAACAGACAAGATGGAGGTGAAGAGGGGGCTGGAGCATCTCTGGCTGAGATGCAGTGGTGGGGTCTGGTGTCCGGCAGTGGCAGGAGACAAAGGCAACTCCAGCAGCTTGCAGACCATGGGACCCATGGACCCCTGATGGGTGAAGCGTGTCTGTGTCCTCTCCCCCTATCTTTGCCAGGTGACTCAGTAGTGCTCGTCACTGGGGCCCCCATCAGCCAGCAGAATGAGGTAGAAGTGACGCTGTGCCAGTTCTGAGTCTCGGCCTTCAGAAGCCCTGTGTGTTTCTGCTTCCCTCATGCTCCCCTGGCTTCACCTTGAGAATATGCCCTGACTGGCCTGTTGGAGGATGACAGATGTGCAGAGCAGAGGGAGTCTTCCTGGCTGTCTCAGCTAATGTTGGCTAGGGTCCGCAAGGTCCCCCACTTGCCCCCAGTTGAGCACAGACACATGAGCAATAAATGATTATCGTCATTTGCTGCTGAGTTTGGAGTGGTTTCTTACGCAGCGGAAGTAGCTGATACAGAGACCTGTGGAAAGTGCATGCACCTGGTATTCTGCTTTCTCCTTCTTTATTCCCTTTCACCTTCCCAGCAGACCATGGGCACTCTTTGGGCTCTATTCCTGTCAAAAGCCTTTGTCCCGCAAAGGCACCCAGACCCTCGTTTCCTGACTTGGGAGGACATGGAGCCACATCAAGAAGCAGCAACAGATCTCAGAAGGCCACTGGCTTTAGAGGTTCATGTCCTACCTAGCTTTGCCACGTCTTGGCCCTGGGGAACTTGGGTCACTGCTTGGTCTCCTGATGGGTGAAGTATAGATGCTGATAGCACCTGTTCACCCAAGTTGTAGTACAGACTACACTTGCTGAATATAAAGTGTTGCACATACAGCCGGCACCTAAAGAACAAGGACGTTGCAGCAATGTCTGTGCAAGAAGCAGTAGAATGTCAGCTTGGGCTTCATTCTGGCCTCTCCATGCCAGGGGCATCATCTGGGCTTGGCTGGGTCTTCCCTTTCTCTAGAAGAGTGAGCAGAGAGACACTGCCAAGTGCAAATTTGATAACCAGACACCGTGCTGGGGCTCGTGGACAGCCTAGCCTGCTTTGATCCCGGGCTGTCTGGGCCAGCCGCTCCCTAGCTGCCCAGGGTCTGTTTCCCATTTTGAGTTCGCCTGGGTCCTCTTTTATGGAAGATCAATTTTCAGGCCCTGGCAGATGAAGCAATAGGCGGGAAGGAAAGGCATGCCCTCCTCCCCTTCCCTGTGGTGGGAACACCCACCCACTCAGCCCTGAGAGTAAGAGGGGGTCCTGGGAATCCCCCAAATGCTGGAAAATCTGCTGTGGGTTGTAGACAAAGGTGCTGTTGGGTGGACAGTATTTCCAGATGGTTCTGCAGGGCCTGTGCATGGCCATCATGGCCATCAGCAGCCTGATGGTGTGTGGAGGGCACAAATACCCTCTGGGAGGTTTGGCAAAGCAACAAATGAAATTCTGAGGGTGGGCACTAACTTGGTGAAGGATGGTGAAGGTCTTGACCTTGATGGTTGTTCAGGGAATCTTGGTTGGATATATCCATGGATGGATGAATGAATGGATAATGGCAAGGTAGATGGATGGATGGAGAGAGGGAGAGAGGGAGGGATGAATAAATGGGTGGATGGATGGACAGATGATGGACGGATGAATGGAGGGATGAGTGGATGGAGGAATGGATGGGTGGAGAGATGGATGAATATATGGATGGATGGTTGGATGGATGGATAGATGGAAAGATGGTGGATGGGTGGCTGACTGGGTAGATGAGTGGGTGGTGGATGAATGGGTGCATTCCACCTTGCTTTCGCTCTAGGGAAGGTGCCAACATATTCTTATATACATAAAGGAAATGATAAGATTTTCCCTGCTCCCCTCCCAGAGTCAAACAAGATAATGACCTAAGAGTCATGTGCGATGACAATGTGGTGTCATGAGAAGAAATAGAACTTGGAATCAGACTTGGAATCCTGGCCAAACTGCCTTCTCTCTGTAGGAAGTCTCCAGGATATCAGCTCTCTGATTGAGGGCCCTTATCTCCCTTGCTCACCTCAGTATCCACCATCACTGCTAGGAACTGAATGTTTGTGCTCCCCAAATTTCTATGTTGAAGTCCTAGCCTCCCATGAAATGGCATTTGGAGGTCCTGTGAGAGGTAATTAGATTTAGATGAGGTCATGAAGGTGGGTCTCATGATGGGATTCATGCCCTCATAAGAAGAGACACCAGAGCTCCCTCTGGTGAAGGCATATGTGTGAAGACACAGAGACAGGGCGGCTATCTGCAAGCCAGGAAGCAGGTTCTCACCAGGAAACGAGTCAGCAGGCACCTTGGTTTGGACTTCCAGCGCCCAGAACTGTGAGCAATGAAATGCCTGTTATTTAAGCCAGTTGGTTGATACAATCACCCACAGCATCTGGCACATGATAGTGGTATAAAGAAAAGTACATCCACCATGGGGTCAACTTGGTCAAGTTGCTGTCTCAAGCTGGGCTAGTGTCCTTTACTATAAATTTAAAGTTTGGACTTTATGGGTTCAGATTCTTTACATCAGTGTTTCTAAGTTTCTCCCTCACACACTGGTCCTACAAGATGCTGCAGGCATCCATCTGGTAATAACAAGGTTGTGGGGGAATTGAATGGTGCCTCTTTGTGCCAGTATTCAGGTGGGGTGAGTGGACAGAGTGTGTATGGGGTGATGAGAGGGGGGCCCTGGAGGAGGAGTGGACTCGACAAGTGGGCTGGTAGGTGGGGAAAGCACTTGGGTCAGAGGTGAATCTGCAGTGTTCCTGGAACTCCCACATAGATAACTATGGTCTGTGGTATATAGACACCTGGAGTCCATGACAGAGCCCTGGATTGAGACACAGGTTTAGAACCACCACTAAGACGTGGCAGCTGAGTCATGGGCTTGATGGATTCCATGAACAGGACACAGAGTGAGGGATCCAGGGAGCAGGGAACAGGTCCTTGAGGAGTGGTAACTGTGGTGGGCAGAGGAGGAGGGTCCTGTAGGGGAAATGGAGAAGGGAAGACAATGGGGAAGAGGGCATGATGGAGAAGGGAGACGATGGAGATGGAGAGATGATAGAGAAGGGGAGATGATGAAGAAGGGAGATGGTGGGGGAGGGGATGGTGAGAAGGGGGATGGTAGGGGTGGGGAATGGTGGGTAGAGGGGGAGAGGGGAAAGAAAGAGAACAATAGGGAGGGAACTGGGTATCAAGAGACAGAGGAAAGCTGTATTAAAAGTGGAAGAAGAGTGCGCCTGGGTGGCTCAGTCAGCGAAGCGTCTGCCTTCAGCTCGGGTCATGATCTCAAGGTCCTGGGATTGAGCCCCACATCAGGCTCTCTGCTCAGTAGGAAGGCTGCCTCTCCCTCTCTTTCTGTCCCCACCCCCTGAGCCCATGCTCTCTCTCTCCCTTGCTCTCTTTCTTTCTCAAATAAATAAAATATTTTTATAAAAGGAAGTGGGAACAGTTTCCAATGTCCTGTGTCACAGAAAGGTCCAGTGAAACATTGAGTGAAGGTCAGCATGACCAACCACATGGAGTTCAGAGTTTGTTGGGTGGGATATACCTCCAAGGTGGCATGACAGTGGGGGCCAGGTTGGAGTCACCCGCCTGCCCCGCCTCCCTCCCTCCAGGACTTCCCCTAAGGCATACACCCCAGAGCTGTGTCAGTGGAGCAAGCAGAGCCACCCTCTTCCAGCTCGGCTTCTCCAAGCCCCTGTGTGGGCACGGGGTGGTCTGGAGCTTGCACATCAGCCTGCAGTTCTCAGATTCATGGACCTCCTGACAGTCAAGTGTCAGAGCTCTGGGTTCGAAAACAGTCATCAGCGAGGACTGATGTGTCCATCAGGAAAATATTCATGTAGAGGACTCTGCTGTGTCTCCGTGATCCACGTGCTCTGCCCTCGCCAAAGGAGCCTCCTGACCTCTCTCTGGAGAGGCCACCCGGCCATGCCCGCACTGCGGGGCACTGTCCGGGGATGGCCCTGCCTGTGTCTCATGAACAGCCCGGGGTGTGGGGGCCTGAGCTCACATCACTGAGAAGGAAACTGAGGCCTAGAGAGGTGACCTGGGGAATCCAGGGACACGGTCGGTTCCGTGGTTGAGCGAGAACCTGCACAGCATGGGGGAGACCGCAGGTAGTGTGTGTCCTTCCCGCTGTGTGCGAGTGTCCTGGGAGGAGCACGGGCAAAGGGGGTGCTCTCAGGCGGGTGGGAAAGAGGAAGGGCCTGGGGTGCACTGTGCGCACAGATCCCCTCCGCTCTTGGGCTCTGTCGGCCCCCACCCCTCTCTCTGCCCCCATGCTCTTTGATGCACCTGTGCGTCACTACAAAACACACACACAGAAACAGCAACAGGGGAGAAAATTAAGAGGAAAAGTGGAGGAATTCAGTGGGAGATTTTTTTTCCTTTCTCTGTCTTCTCGAAGGGCTCTTTGAAAGCCCAGCACACAGCTGCTTTCTGTACATTTTGTTCTCTCCCCCGCCGCCTGCGCTTCCCACGCGACCACTATGTGGCGCACTCTCCGACAGGCCTCAGGTAACGTGCTCCTCTCCGCCTTGTAAGGGGAGGGATGGTCATCTTGCCTTTCTCACAATATCTGCCCAGAAAATACTTTCAGCATATTCTATAATTTCTAGAATTAAAAAACATTAACAACAGAAAAATTCTCTTACTGAAGAGATTATATTCATTTTCCCGTTCCGATAACAGCATGAATTTTCTCAGGTGCAGACATTGGGAGCGGACGCTGTTTATTAGGTCGCCTACCCCAGCTCCATCTCTGACCAGCTGTGTGGCCGTGGGCAGGCCCCTCACCCAGTGGGTGCTCAGGAGGCGGGGCCCCTCGGGTGGCACAGCTCTGCCCCCGGGAAGGACTCCCCGAGGTGCACAAGGGAACATACTTTGGCAGCAGCCTAAGGTTCCAGGGACTTGCCTCACGCCCAGGACGCGGACGACAGCCAAACCAACAAACCCAGTCGCTGTCATGGACAAAGAAGACACTCGTGCTGGTTAGAAGGAAATGCTTACAAGCAGACGTTAGCTTTGTGTGTGTGTGCAAGCACTTGTGTGTGTGCAGAGAATGCACTAAGAAGCGCGTGGCTGGGTTCATCTACCCATGATGAGTGGAAAGGAACTGAATTTTGAATTTTAAAAGACTCATTCAGGGGCCTCTGGGTAGCTCAGCTGGTTGAGCTCCTGCCTTCGGTTCAGGTCATGATCCCGGGATCCTGGGATGGAGCCCTGACATCAGGCGCCCTGCTAAATGGGAAGTCTGCCTCTCCCTCTCCCTCTACCACTACGTCTCCTGCTCCCTCTGCTCATGCTCTCTCTTTTTCTCTCTCTCAAATTAAATAAAATATTTTAAAAAATAAATAAAAGACTCCTTCTTTTCAAAGGTGTTTGCTAGGACCTACTGTGTGCTGAGCCAGGGGCTGGTGCTGACTCTTGGGGGCACAAAGTCCAGAGCAGGACTGTAGGCAAATGTGCCCTGGGTTGCAGCTCCACTGACCAGGCCCGAAGCATCTAGAAGCACAGTGGGGGCTTGGGAGGCCCCTTCTTGGGGGTCAGTTTCCCAGACCTGTGATCTGAGTCTGAAAGAATGGTTGGGGGCTAAGGACCACGCAAACAAGAGATGGAGGAAGAACATCCAGATGAAGGGTACATCTGGGCACAGAGGGAGGGCAAGGCCAAGGATGCTCTGTGGCCCTCAGCGCAGTATAGTAGAAGAGGATGGTTTGGGAGTTAGACATCACTGGGCCCACCTTCTGTCTCCAGCGCCGACCACTGTTCAACCACAGATTTAATCCTCAGACTGTCCAGCCTTGGTTTTCTCACCTGTAAAATGGGGATGCCTTAACCCCCTACGTGCCCTGAGTGAATGTAGAAGGGTGGACTGTTTACCAAGGTGTCAGGGGTCCCAATAGAGATTAGGGGCTTCCTGCTGTTTCCCAGCCCCAGATAAGCCAGATGATCTCACCTGCCCCAGCCCAGGGCCCTGCCTGTGTCCACTCAGCAGCATGCTTCAGGAAAGAGCCCTTCCCCTATCCCTTGGAGGGGGGGGGGTTGCTCACCCGTCCCCTGCCCACCTGGGATCCCCCAGCATCCTCAGCATAGACCCCACAGCCGTCAGAATGCTGGGATCCTGAACCAGTTGCCAGATGTGTCCCTCACTTGGGACAGCCAAGCACCCACACCCTTACCCATCCCCTGCCCTGAGACCTGGGGGTGGAACGTAGGGTCACATTGAGCCAAGACTTCAAGTGGTCAAAGGAGGCACCTAAGTAGAGTGTTACAGGCAGAACAAACCACCAGGGCAAAGATCCTGGGGTAGGATGGTGCCCTGCATGTTCTTGGGATGTTTAGAGGCCAGTGTGGCTGCGATAGAGTAGTTGGGGAGTGAGCTGTAAGACCAGGTCACAGGTGACTAGGGCTGGACCATGGAGGCCCTCAGGGTCAGTGTGTGAATGAGATGTCAACACCGTAGTGTCCCAGATGCCTACCATGACTGAAGTGGGTCTGTAGTGCCTTTGGTACTGTCCATTTGGGCTCACTGTATTTTGAAGTTGCATTGTTACGCACACCAATGACTTTAGATTCCTAGTGGAACGATTTAATCATTATGCATTTATCCTTAGTAACAAATCTTGTCCTAAAGACTGTGTTACCTGATAGTAGTGTAACTATGCCAGCTTTTGGAGGGGGTAGTGTTTGTGCAGTATTTATTTTTCCATCCTTAAAATTTTTCTGTATCCTTCTATTGTAACATGTGTCTTTTCTACAGCTTATGTGCTTGAATATGGTCTGCCAACCTTTGTCTTTGGCATATTAGCTTATTTATATTTAGTGTAATTATTAAGGCATTTATATCTTAAATGCATCTCCCAGTTTGTTTTCTGCTTGTTCCTGTTTTATGTTTTTTTCCTCTTCTTTATTGTGCCCCTGATTTATCAAAGTCAAATTCAAACTATACATTCACCCTCTCCCCAGACAATGCTACGACATGCTAGAAGAACATACTGACTCCATTCATCCTTGTCCCGCTTTACGAATTACTGTTGATACTCACTTTAATTCTACATATATTTTAATGGGTATTGTTTATATACTCTATATTTAGATCCCTTTCTGTAGCTTTCCATTCCTTTCTGTATTTCTGTGCTTGTTTCTTTGGCCCAAAGACCCCCCTTCAATATTTCTTCTTGTGCAGGTCTGCCAATGGTGGATTCTCTCAAATCTGGTTTATTAGGAAATGACTTTACCTCACCTCACTTGGGAAGGATATTTTGCTAAGTATAGTATTATTCTGAGTTTGCAGGGTTATTCCCTTTATCACTTTAAAGATGATGCTTTCGTTGAAAAGTCAGCTTTCAATATTTTTTATTGTTCTTCCAAAGTCACTGTGTCTTCTTTCTCTGGCCACATTTTATACTTTCTCTCTATCTTTTCTGATCACCAGTTCTGCATGTGTGAGGCTTTCTTTTCACTTGTCCTTCTAAGGACTTTTAGAAGTTCTTGAATCAGTAGTTTTCTTCCATTTTGGAAAAATCCCAGCTGTTATTTCTTCCAGTCTAGCTTCCTCTCCCTGCTTTCCTCTTCCAGGACTCCAGTGCTTTTCTGTTTGGCCCCTCCATCTCACCCCAATGTGGCTGTTGTCGTTTGCTTTTGTCTGTGATTCCCACCCCTTTTCTTCTGTCTTCCTGTCTTAGGCTGAACATGTTCTACATTTCCAGCTTCCAGTTTATTAGCGTTGTCTTCTGCTCTGCCCACTATGCTGGTGAGCCCATCAACTGAGTTCTTAACTTCAGTGTTTGCACTTTTTGGTTCTTCAAATTCTATTGAACAGTCTTTATGGATTTCTTTTCCATGCTAAATTTATTCACCTTGTCAATGATTTCCTTGAACATATTGGTCACAGTTATTAAATGCAAGACTGTAACTGCAACCCCTGGGTCGTCATGGACCTGCTTCTATTGTCTGTTTTCTCTCTTGACCCTGCTTCTCATTTTGCTTGGTAACTTTGAATTGAATGTGAGGCATTGTGAATAACACATTGAAGAGGTTCTGGATGGTGTTATATTCCTCTAGAGAGGGTTTACTGCATCCTCTGATGGGTGATTAGAATGGGAGGCAACTGACTTTAACCCAGTCAGGTAAAGAGCTGCCTCAAGGCTGGATTACAGTGTTTGCAAATATTACTTTTCTCTCCAGCTCACCCTTACTTCCAGACTGCATCCCACCAGGCATCCCAAGTGAGAACTTGAAGGTGTTTTCTGGGATCCCTACTCTTCTGCGGACCTTGAACATTAGATTTTATCTCTCTAGGATGGTAACACTAAAACTCTACTCTGATTATCAGCAGCTATCTTTTTTTAATTTTTTCCCCTTGAGAAGCTTAAGGATTTGGCAAGTGTCTCAAAGGGAAAACTGCCAAGCATCAGGCAGTCTTTTTAAGACTGAAATCTTTTCAAGATTTCTATCTGAAATCTTGCCATCTCAAGTCTTAGTAGCCTGGGAGACACTCTGATGTCTCCAAACATTAAAAAAAAATTTTTTTTCTAGTAGTTCTCAGTTAGATGTCAGTCTACTACAAGCTTCTCCATCATAGCCAGAATGGATCTCCATGCTTGGAGAATGGATTACAGGGGACCATATTGAAGCAGGGAAGGGGGTATTGCCATGGACAGGGGCAGAAAAGATGGGAAGGAAAAGATGGTGACCAAGAGCTGTGGAAGAGGGGATGGGGCCACAGGACTTGTTGCTGATTAGATGGAGGCAGTAGGTGCTCAGAGAGGGTTGGAAGGGAGCAAGATGGGGTTGGCGATGCCATCTAGGGGGCTGGGGAAGCAGCGGATCTGGAGAGTTAGAGAGGAAGGAAGGAAATTCTGTCTCAGCCTTGATGAATTTGCAGGGCCAGTGGGCCATCCAGGTAGAAGTGCCCAGCAGATAGCTGGAGCTCACTGAGATGATGTCATGAGGGGGAGGAGATGGCCCCAGGTGAGCAGTAGGGAAGAGGAGAGGGATGGAGCCCTGAGGAACTGCCCCATGTGATGGGCAGGCAGAGGACGGGAGAGTGAGGAGCAGCCAGCTAGGTGGAAGAAGAGGACCAAGGGATGCTTTTGGAAAGGAAGGGAGAACATTTATATGTGAAGGGAGGGTCCATGGAGTGAAGCACCTCAGAGGTCTCTCCCAAGACCAGGTCTCACGGGTGACCCCTGTGCAAGCTAGGGGGGCACCAGGGCCAGCAGCCAGGTTGGCAAGGTGGCGGGGGCGAGGGGGGGGGTTGTCAGAGAGGGATCAGTGGGTGGCAGAGCGGCTAGGCCTGCCTGTGTCTGCACTGAGCTGAGACTGCCTGAGAGTGCCACAGGCTACTTCCCAGAGCACTTGCAGCTGGCTGGGGCCGACTCTGGCCTCGAGGGACTCTGTGAGGCTCGTGGCCCAGGAACCCCACCTGGAAGGTGCTGGCTGTTTCCTGAAGGCAGGGCCAACCACACCAGCACCGCACCCTGGAAGGGAGATGCATCCAGAGGTGGGTCAAGCCTCATCAGATTTCAAGGGCCAACTTCAAAGGGACTTCAGGGCCTGGTAGACAGCAGCCCAGGCAAGCTGTGGGCGGGGTGGAGGATTGGGGGGAGGATTCCCCTCCCACGAGAGCTGCTTCAACCTCTGGTTGTGAGGCGAGCTGGGGCCAAGGGAAAGTTCCCACTCCTGTGTGAGCGACAGGATGGGGGAGAGCCCCGGCATCCGAGGTCTGTTGGCTCCTGGCCCACCTGCCACCTGCTGCTGTGGGACATCAGGAGGGTGATCTGCCCTCTCTGAGCGCTGGCTGTCTTCTTCATAATTGTTGGAGGGAAATAGCATCCACATAGCTTACCAGAGAGGATGGCTTGAGGCTCTCGTGAGATGCCAGATGTGGACACTCAGGCTCTGCGGAAGGCTGCGCCCATATCGGCAGTGTTGCTAACACCTGTACACAACCATGTGCGAGAGTCCTGAGGAGCTCAAGAAGAGGGGTACCCAAGGAGGAAGAAAGGAGTCAACGCGCTCAGGAGCTGTCTGTCGCACACATACACGCACACACTTACACACACATGTGCACATGTAAGAGCAATACATAGACACACGTACACATTCACACCTATACTTATGCTCCAACATACACTCATGTCATATACATAATCCATGCCTGTGTGCTCACATGTGCCCACATATGTTCACACAGGTGCACACATGTACATTTGCACACACTTGTACACCACATACATATGCACTCACATGCTCCACACAGGGATCTTCTCGCCTCACCATGGCTGCGGCCCCCACCTGTGGCCCTCCATGGTCCTCCACTCTGTTAATGCAGACACTTTCTAAATGAAGGAAGGGAAACATTTTTTTTTAAACCATTTATAATCCAATTTAAAAAAAGAAAAAATCAATGGCTAGCTTAATCAGCTACAGCCCTGGGGTAGGGTGGGCATAGAATCCCTTACGAGATGTCCTAGACTCATGTCCTTCCCTCCAGGGCAGCGCCACGTACTCAGTGTATCTCAGGCAGATGGCCAACTGGAGACATGTTGCGGGGCTGGGGGGGGGGGGGCGGGAGTGCAGGGGGTGCAGGTGGTCTTCCCAGAGTCACTTGTCTTCTCCCTGTTTCCTCCTATTAGGGTGATGACTTGGACTATCCCCTGATCTGCTTCACCAGGGGCACAGGTCAAGCACCTCCTCTGCCAGGAAGCCCTCCAGGACTGCTATAGGCCAAGTCCTCTGGCATCCCCACATTCACTTGCTTGTTCATTTTCCCAGGATGTGTTGGTTGTAGTGCTAGGCCCGGCATGAAGTGCACAGACCGTGACTCTCACCGGGCTGACACTGGGGCAGGGGCCAGTGCAGGTGGGCACCATGGGGCAGGTGGTTGCCTCCAGCAGGCCACTCACCTCCAAGAAACCCCTTCCCTTCAGTGATTCCTTCTCCGTCCTTCCTACCTCCACCCCTAACAGCCATTGATTGATCTCTCCAGGCTTCCCTGTTCTGGGCACTTTGTGTGTTCACTTATGTGAATCACACAACATGGCCTTTGGCAACTGGCTTCTTTCACTGAGCATAAAGTTTTTGAGGTTCATCCACGTAGTAGCAAATATCCGTACCCCATTTATTTCCATGGGCAGGCAGTATTCCGTGGCCCGAGCACGCCCCGGCCCTGCGTCCCTGCATCACTGGTGGGCATTTGGATTGTTGCTACTCCTTGGCTACTGTGAGTGCTGCTCTTGCAATACCTTGTGTACAAGTTTCCCTGCAGACCGTCTTTCATTTCTCTTGTGTGCATCCCCAGGAGTGATTTCCTGGGTCACACGGAAACTGTATGTTGTTTCTAGGGGCTGCACTTGTCCTCTGTTTAAAAACAAAAGTTTTGGGGATGCCTGGGTGGCTCAGTGGTTGAATATCTGCCTTCAGCTCAGATCGTGATCCCAGAGTCCTGGAATTGAGTCCCACATCAAGTTCCCCGCAGAGAGCCTGCTTCTCCCTCTGCCTGTGTCTCTGCTTCTCTCTGTGAGTCTCTCATGAATAAATAAATAAAACCTTTAAAAAATAAAAAATAAAGTAAAATAAAAACAAAAGTTTTGGGGGCGTCTTGGTGGCTCCGTCAGTTAAGTGTCCAATTCTTGGTTTCAGCTCAGGTCATGATCTCAGGGTTGTGAGATTGAGCCCTGTATCAGGCTCTGCGCTCAGCATGGAGTCTGCTTGGGATTCTCTGTCTCCATCTGCCCCTCCCCCTGCTTTCTCTCTCTCTCTCTCTCTCTCTCTCAAATAAATAAATCAATCTTGAAAAAAAACAACAAAAATTTTTCAGATGATTGAAAAGCAGTCCTGAGGCACTTAGCACCGCTCCTGGTCTGTCAAAGGTGCTCATGACTTATTTGGAGGTTTCTTGCTTCTCTCTGTCTCCCACTCCACATGTCCTTGAGGGCCTCACCTCCAGGACCCCATGAGTGCTTGCCCACTGAGTAGGAACAGGGTGTCTCTCACCCTACCCCTCCATTCCCTGGCATGCACACTTTCACCGTGTCCCCCCCCCTGTAGCTGGAGGGTCTCAGAGATCTTCCTGCTGCTGCCATGAGGACACAGGGAGAAGTGACCTGTCCATGGCCCCTGCTTCTGACATCTGGACCTTCCCTGGGTCCATCTGCCACCATGCCTCTCGGCCTCCTGCACACCAGTTCCTGCCTCTGGGAGCTTCTGCTCCAGAGGGTGGAGACTGCATTTTCTGTTCATCTCTGCTCAGGGTCCAGCACAGAGTTGGGCACATAGTAGGTGCTCATATAATACTTGCTGACCTTCTAGGGGCGCCTGGGGGGCTCAGTCTGTGGAGCATCCGACCCTTGATTTCAGCTCAGATTGTGATCTTAGGGGTTGTGAGATTGAATCTCGCATTGGGCTCTGTGCTCAGCACGGAGACTGCTTGAGATTTTCCCTTTCTCTCTCAAGTAAGTAAGTAAGTAAGTAAGTAAGTAAGTAAGTAAATAGAATCTTAAAAACAAATACTGAACTTTTAGAAGCTGAAACAAACAAACAAACAAACAAACAAACAAACAAACAAAAGAAGCTGAAACAAGCCTGAGGGGGACCCTCCTGCCTCTCAGTACCTGAAAGCCTTGCCTGGAACAGAAAGGGCATCCACCTCGGTGCTTCTCAGATGCTAGAGCCCAAAGAGCATCTCCAGAGGTGCTTCCGCCTTTGGCCTCTTTCAGCACCAAGCCCGGCACAGAGCAGGGCGACTGTGGGAGAAGCTCCCAGGGCCCAGGGTAAAGACCGTGCTGGGCCGACATGCATCTGTGTCAAGGGTGGAAGGAGGGTGAGCCAGAGGAGGGGCTCAGGCACGCCCTGGGGTGTCCCTGCCGTGGCTGCAGGCCTGCTCTGTGTTGGGCCTGGGGGTGGGGGGTCCGTGAGCCTAGGAGGCGATTGCACGGCTGTGGGGATGATGCTCATCAGTTCATTTTCTCCCCGCCACGAGCCCCCCTCACTGCCCCCAGCCCATTACCACAAGCAGCCCCAAATGGTCCTGTGTTTCTTCTGCCCTTCTCTCCCTGGCCAAAGTGGGATCCTGGACCCTGCTCACATTTGCACGGAAAGTCATTAGGCAGGCACTTGGGGAGTGAGCTGGCCCATGTCCCCATCCCCTAGGGCCTGGCCAAGGTCAGTGGAGTCCACCGTGGGGCCTCCATCCAGTCCTGCGGTGGCCTCTCAGACACGATTGTGCATGATGTGCCATGCAGCCACATGTTCCCACACATGAACACACACGCGGTGTGTAAGGGCAGGAGAGCCAGGTGTGGAACCAGGACGAAAGACCAGACAGGCTGCATTTATACAGATGTACTCTGACACGCCGGGCCCGTCTCTGGACAGAGACCCAGGGGAAGCTGAGAGGCCCAGCCTTTAGGGAATCCAAAGGGTGGCATCTACGGCTTGGGGGAAGAAGCTCACCCTCCTCATTGCCCTTTGGAATTCTGTACCTGGATGTATCTGGATCTTTGTAAAAATAAACTTTGATTTCAAATGTCAAAGAATGTCCCCCCTACCTCCTTAAGCCCCTTTGGGGTTTCTATGTTGTCCTGAGGACAAAGTCCAGTGCCCCCTGCACCCTAGTGGTGACTTGGCCAGCCTCACCCCTTCACCTGCCCCATAAGGGAATGATTTTAGTGCTGATGTGAGCTCACCCCAGGGCCTTTGCACAAGCCCCACATCTGCCATCATGCATGCCATCCTCTTGCTCTGCCTTCCACGCTGGTCCACCTGGGAGCCTGTGATAACCCCACCACGATTAGGCCTGCACAATCTCCCTTCTCCCAAGGATCCTTGGCTATCCCCACTTCCTGCTCAGGCCCAGGAAAGCCCCTTCCTGCTGTCCCCCAGGGGAGGCTCCTGGAGTGCCCCTCCATCCACTCCATGGTGAGGTCCATGAGGCCAGGAGCCAGGTCAGCCCTGTGTCACTCTGACATCCAGCACGGAGGGGTCACTCAAGCATGGCTGCTGAGTGGGTCTAGATGGAGAACGGGGAGGAAAAGCATGGTGTCCCCGGGGTTGATGCAGGTGGCGTCGAAATCAGGACACGCTGTCCCAGGGGGACATGGGGCTCCAGGCTTGCGGAGCAGAGATGGAGCAGGCATAGGTCCACCCAAGGAGGCCCTGACACGACCTGTACCCCCAGCCTGACCCTTGAGGAGCCAGCAGACCCTTCTCAGGCTGGGAAGGTCCGGGAAGCGTGCTCTGAGTGGGGAAGGCGAGGACAAAGTCTCAGAGGCAGTGGCGTGAGCCAGGGCCTGGGAGCGGCCAGCGGGGGCCCAACGCACCCACCGTCTCCCTAGTGCCCTCAGCTCAGTGACACCAGTGAACCTGGGCCCAGACGGGTCTTTACACCACAGACGCTGGCGGATGCTCCAAATAAAGGTTTGCTCTGTGGGGTTGGTGTTGGTGTCTGTGGTTGGGGAGCTGTTTCCCCAGCAGCTCTGGGGGAGACGGGAGGAGGAGCCAGTGGGCTGCAGGAAGCAGGGCTGGAAATGGTGCCCTGGGTTCAAGAGGCCTGTGAACCCCCCGAAGGGTTGTTGGGGGGGTGCCCATTCTCAGACCACATGGGGTGCGGGGGTCTGTGGCCCTGCAGAGGCTCAGAGCCACCCCCACCCGGGGCAGGTTCCTGCGGCCGCCTGCGCCCTGCACCTCTCATCCCCCACCCACCCCTCGCTTTCCTGTGCTGGGCGCCTCCCAGAGCTCCTGCCCTGAGAACCTTCCAGCTGAACTCTGCGAGGCCTGAACTCCCGTCACTTCAAGGCTGTGGCGATTAAAACCAAGAAAGAAAGAAAAGGAAGGAAGACGAGAAGAGAAAAGGGTGTAAGCGCTCCGCAATTACCCTTTGAAATTAGAATATTCAAACAGATGTTTCTGTTTTCAGCCTGTCCTGCTCTCTTTCCAATCCCGTGAAATTAGGTCCAAAGTCATTATTCACCTAATCACGCTAATAGTTTAACATCCGATCTGCCCTCTGTCCAGACGGGGAGGGGGAGTAGCCAAAAGCTCTATTTTAGCACTTCCTTCCCCTGATCCCTTAATTAAGTGGCATCTGTTCTAACACAAGTTAAATATTGCAGTTGACTTTATTTTCTTTCTGCTGGTCCTCCGGGTCCTGGGATGGGGGCAGATGCAGTGGAACACATTTGCTTCCCGGGAAGGAGGAAGGGACACGGAGCTGCCTTTCTGGAAACGCGGCCCATCAATCATAAACTGATTACAAATTCGTCACCTTGAATCAATTTCTGTTCACAAGTTCAAAAGGCACTACAAGCTCGAGGCTATCTGGAATATTCTACATGTGGAGAGGATTAACATTTGATCGAATTCCTCCTTCTGCGCAGGAGACTGGCTTGGCCGAGCTTGGGGTGGGGGCGGCGAGTTCGAGACACGTGGGCTTTCACCTCAGAAAGCGGAGCCCCTGCGTTCCCAGGCCCCCCTCCGTGGCGGGAGTCTGGCTGTGCTGGGAGGGGTCCCCGGCACCTCCCTGGCACCTCGATGTGGCTGCCTGCCCGGGTCGGGGAGTGGGGGGTGGAGAGGCCAGCGGGGGTCCAACGTGATCCTGCCCCCTGTAGTCCCATCGCATGGCAGCATCATCTTTCGCAGAAGTTTCCTTAAAATAAAAAGAGTAGCAATGTGTGTGTGCATGAGAGAGAGAGACGCGACGGTAGAGGGGACTCCTCCCCGGATGGGAAGGGAAGTCTGGGCTCATCCCAGGTCCCTGAGATGCCCTCAGCCCCCACCCCACCCCACATTCTAGAACCTCAAGAAGGGGAAGTTTTGTCCTGCATGTCCTGAGGATTAAGAAGTTCATCAATAAGTGGGGGCCTCGAAACTGCCTTCTCCTAATTCAGGGGGATGAAGTGGGGGTGTCCTGGGGTGGGGTGGAGAGGGAGGGGAGGCAGGAAATCCCACTTTAGAGGGCTCCTGCTAGACTCCAGGTCAGACATGCTTTTGAAGAATAAGAATGTTGCCATTTTACCCCCAAAAAGAGAGAGAGGAAGAGGGAGAGGGGGAGGGAGAAGGGATAGAGGGAGTGAGGGAGCAGGGAAGGAGGAGGGAGGGACAGAAGGAGGGAAGGAGGGAGGACAGTTGGAGGGAGGGAGTGAGGGACACGCTGGTGCTGGTGCCCGTGGCCACTAGGGCCCCTGTATCCCCTGTATCCTTCCCTCCCCAGCCTCCAGCAATTGCCCCACTGCCTCTCCTCCTGGACTCAGGACCCTGTACCCCAGACTACTCAGGGGAAGGCTGCAGCCCCAGGTCTGGGGAGGGGGAAGTAGAGGTGCCCTGTGAACACAGGCGTCAGGGTGGTGAGGGTCTGGGGACAAGTCCAGCCCCCCCTCCCTGCACAAACAATCCCTAGATGTGTTCAGCTCTTCCAGACATGGCAACGCTCGAACACTGTGTGTGGGAACGTAAAGTGGTGCGGCTGCTGGGGCAGACAGCATGGCTCTTCCTCTAAATATCATAGCGTCGCCACATGACCCAGCAGCTCCACGTCTGGGCATATTCCCAAAATAATGGAAAGCAAGGTCTCGGAGGGATGCCTGCACCCCCACGTTCCCAGCGGCATCATTCACAGCAGCCAAGATGGGAAGGAACCCAAGTGTCCATTGACGGGTGAGTTTGCAAACACAATGTGTCCCCCCAGGTAATGGAGGATTATTCAGCCTTAAAAAGGGAATTCCATCACTTGTGGCACCATCGGGATCTGCAGGACACTGCTAAGTGAAAGACACGTCACAGAAAGACAAATACTGCTGCGTAGTATTCGCTGCACTTGTGAGAGGGATATGGAGCAGTTAGAGAACACATGATAGATGGGGGAGCCGGGGGGCAGGCTGGGGGGGCGGCTGGGGGTTCTGGGGGCAGGCCAAGGGAAGAGGCAGCCGAGGTTGCAGGGGGCAGTCCCTGGGAAGGGGGACAGCTGAGACCTGGGGACAGGTCCAGAGGAGGGGCAGCTGAGGGTACCTGGGGGGGGCAGGTCCAAGGAGGGGCAGCCAGGGGTGCAGGGGGCAGGTCTAGGAGAGGGGCAACTGGGCAGCTGGGGGTGCCTGGGGGGGGGCAGGTCCAGGGGAGGGGCAGCTGCCCTCCGCTGGGTAAACGGTTCAGGTACTGAAGACGGGTGCGGTCCAGGGATCTGCCACACAACATAGCGCCTGTAGCCAACAACTCAGTCTTGTGATTGCAAACATTTGTTAAGAGAATATTTGTTTGTAGGATCTCGTGTTAAGTGTTCTAATTTTGTTCATTTCCACCTCCTATTGGTTCATTTGCTTGTCCTCTTCTGGGTGAGTTTGAGGAAAAATGCTATGGAGTAAAGTCACCCCAGATTGGAAGTCTAAGACCCTTTGTCCCTCTTGAGCAGGGCTGCGCCAGCGTCCCAGGACCTCTGCTGGGCGACTCTGCTCTGGCCCCAGGTCCTCATTTCTCAGGGAGGAAACTGAAGTCCCAGGAGGAAAGGAGGGTCTTCAAGGTTATTCCTTGAGGGCGCGAAGGAGGCAGAGCTGGCCTCAGCCTCCCATCCTGCCTCCTGGCCTGCTGCTGGATTTATAAGAGCAGCCCTGGTTTCTGCACCCCCAAATCCAGGGGAAATGCGGGAACGTTCCAGGCCACTGTGAGTGTCAGAGAGGGACATGGCCAGTGTCCCCAGTTAGCTCTGAGCAGAACCAAGACCTAGAAGCTGGTTCAATAGCTCCAGCTCGGTGTCAGGAGAGAGCGGATGGGAAGACCCCGGGAGGTGAGAAGGCACGTGCAGAGCTGGAGGGGCACAGCTGGAAGGGCAGGACGGAGGCCTTGCATCCGTGAGCAGAGGCAAGTGGATGTAGCCTCCATGGGAGGCATGGGCACAGCGCCGTCCGGCTCCTCATCCCACTCGGTCGGTCCTCAGAGCCCGCAGGTGCTCAGAGAGTCTCCGGGCCCAGGAGTCACAGAGCCCCTGGAAATTGGCGGGTGGGTGGCAGTGACAGCAGGGTGGGGCTGAAGCCAGGTGGCAGAGGGCAGGTGTTGGGGGAGGCGAGATCCAGGGCCATGTATCCTAAGAGGACAGGAGCTCCCTTGAGCTGGGAGTAATCCAGAGGTCTTCCTGGAGGAAGGGGCGTTTGGAGCTGTGTCTTAAGGAAAGCCGGCCCTGTGGATGGAGGGGTCGCTGATGCTTTGCAGAGTCTAAGTGATACGTTGCTCTGGGGCATCAGCAGCTTCTCGGGGGTTGTAGAATGAACTTACCCTGGACTGAGGGGCAGTGCTCCTCGGGCGCCTCCTGAGCACACGTCAGAGCCACCTTGGGGGTCTGGAAGTGCTGGTGACCAGGATGGGTGGGGAGGCGACTGAGCACTGGCTCGACTGGACAGTGCTCACTGTCTCGCTGGTGCAGAGAGCTCTTCCTTGGTCTGGGAGCCCGGGAACCCGTGGGACAGGGTGTCCCCTGGCCGAGGGTGATGGGAGAAGCAGACTCAGCATGACAGGCTCTAGTACCACCACCAGCCCCAGGAGCCCAGCCCCGGAGCCCCCCGTGGGGCTGGATGACCCAAACCGCCCCAATGAGCCTGGGGGTCCAGGAGCATGATCAGAAAGCACGGACCCCGCCCCCCTCCCAGCCTCTTTCTGCCTCAGCACTTGATGTACTTTGGGTTCAATTGTTCTGTTTTCCCCATAATGCTCAAGCTAATTTCTTTACAGAATGACAATAACAAAACCCCAGACGGTGTCTCCAGAGGCAGCCGGACCAGGACACTGGCTCCTTCACTTGCCAGCCTGGCCATGGTGCGGCCTCGGTGTGCTCATCTGTAGAGAGGGTTGTCCTGAGAATTCTATGGGGGTCAGTTCACATGCCAGCCTGGCCTGTCTTGGGGGAGATCCAGAGCTGGCTGGGGGAGCTGGGACTCCGGGGCTATCTGTGGGAGCTACCCGGGGAGCCAGGGTTGGGTCTGGAACAGGAGGGGGTCCTCTGACTTTCGCTACTCCCTCTAGTCCTGGAGGTGTGATCTCAGATCCCTGCAGCCCCTGCACAGATCCCTGCCAGCTTGGGGTCCCCATGGCACAGCACTGATGCGTGTGTACCAGGAGTGCCAGAGAGACCTGGCCTGGGGCTCGGGGCCCATCCTCTGTGCCCTGGGAGAGATCCTGGAGCGGGAGGCTGGGTCTCTGCCCCTGGCCTCCCCAGCCTGTGCCCCTCAACCCAACCACCTTTCACAGGATCACCAGTCGTCAGGGCTGGAGGGGACCCCATGGGATGCTCAGCCCCAATGCCCTGCTGCAGGGCCCATCCTGCCTGAGTGTCTCCAGGGACGGGTGCTCATCACTTTCCAAGGGTCTCCCTCCCTGGACTACCCTGCTCATTCAAGTGCCCTCCTCCTCATGCTCCCCCAGCTTGGGCCACGCCGGGGTCCTCAGCCCCAATCCTCCTCCCTCAGTGCCCCCACCCCAGCCTCTGCTCCAGCCTCCCATAAACCAGAGGTGCCGGCTGTCAGACTTATGTAGCAGATCCTCAGCCAACGCAGTCTTCTAGTGGCTTCTGAAACAATTTCCCGGATCGGGCAGCTTTCTGCCAAATTTGCTTTTGGAAAGAGCTCTGGGCCTGGGGTCAGGTGACCCCTGTTCCTGTCCGGCCTTCCACTGAGGACTCCCGTGCCCTGGGGCGACCACTTAACCCCTGGCCTGTGATGCTGTGGCTCAAAGGGTCTGATGCCACCCACCTTGCACAGAGTGTGAGGAGCAGACCGCCGAGACATGTCCTAACGGGGCCATGCCAGATGTCACTCGCTATTTCTACCTCAGCCCACAGTCCCGGGCACGGCAAAGGCAAGACCCTGACGATGGCGAAGCCCACTGAGGCTGCTTCCCAGGGCTGCGAGCAGGGGCCTAAGGCACTTCATGTTCTCAGCTCGCCATCCTCACCGTCACTCTCTTTTAGGAAATGAAAGTCCCACACAAAGTAAAGGCGACTCTCCCAGTAAGCGGAAGGTGGAGACCTGTGCAAGACCTCACCCTGACAACTGAGAAGGTGATCTTACTTGGATTTGGTCTTTGCAGAAGTAATTAAGTTAAAATGAGGTCATCCCGGAGCAAGTGGGCCCTACGTCCAGTGACAGGTGTCTTCACGAAAAGAGAGAAGTTTGGACACAGATACGCTCAGGAGAAGGCCATGTGACAGTGGAGGCAAGGATGCAGGCCCAGGACGGCTGGGACAAAAGCACGGAAGCATCCCACCTTGTCTCAGAGGCGTAGGTACCTGCCGACACCCTGATTTCAGACTCTGGCTTCCAGGCTGTGAGAGAGAACTTTCTATTGCTATTTCTATTTCTATTGCTTTCCACCCCTCATTTGTGGTGCTTTGTCACTGCAGCCCCAGGACACACCTAGAGTCTGGTTTCAAAGCAAAGCTCTGCCACAAACCCAGCTGTGTGACCTCGGGCCACTTGCTTAACCTCTCTGAGCTTCAGTGTCCTGGTCAGAAAAAAGGAGAAGCAATGTCTCCCTCACCGAGGGCCTTGGTGGTGGGAGAGCCGGAACTAGAAGCCTCTCTCCACCAGGGGTGCTGCTCTGGCCCAGCGGTGGGGGGGCCTTCTGAGGGAAATGGGGTGTGAAGAGGCTTGTCTGCCTCCCTTTGATGTGCATGAGTGCATCCCGGGAGGAGCAGAGAGGGCACTGAAGCACTTGGAGCAGGAGACGGGGCAGGAGAGTTCTGAGAAAGGCGGCCCCGGCAATTAGCTGAGGATCGGGTTTCTGCTGGGGGTCTGCAGCCTCACGGAGTTGAAAGCCAGGAGGGGGGCCTCAGGTCCTCGACCCGCGCGCCCCCCTGGCTTCTCATGCCCAGCTCTCTGCTTGGGACTCTGCTCAGTAAATATTAATTTACCCTCGATTACTGATGACAGGTCGGGGACGGCCTGGCTGCCATCAGGGTCAGCGCCGGGGGACAGGGCTGTGTCCTTCAAAGCGGCACCGAGCCGTTAGGCCTAATGGTGCCTGCAGGCAGGAGGTGGGGGGCATATCCTGGCCGCACAGGGGTCCACTGCTCTTCTGGGGGGAGCAAGCAAGCGATTTTGCCGAGTGCTGGGTAGGATCTGGGGCCAGGAGGGGCTGAGAGCCAAGGACACCCACCTGCCAAGCCTGCTGGGCCCACTGGCTTCCTCCCCACAGGCTGCTGAGAGGTGCAGACCAGCCACACAAGGAAATTCCTGAAGCCGCAGAGCCACCACCGGGAGGGGTCTGGCTTCAAACCAAGGAGGAGGTCTGGGGGGCAACAGCCTGGAGTCTCTTGGGTCCCAGGAGTCCCGGAGTCATCAGAGTGCTGGAGCAGGACCAGAGCCAAAGCCGCAGGAGGGGGCGGGCCGCATGGGGACACAGCCACTTGCCCCTCTGAGCCTCCATGTCTGTGGCTGCTCAATGGAGACAGGAGCACTTCCCTGGCCGGGTGGTGTCAAGGATTTGATGAGACCCTGGCGTAAGGGTCTGCAGCCCTCAACAGAAGCCGCTATGGGGACCCACCTGTGAGCATGTGGCAGCCAACCCAAGGAGGGTGTAGAAGGGACCCACCTGTCACCGTGGACACTGCTGGCTGGGACCCTAGTGAAACCGGGGTGTCAGTCCTGAGCTTTCACCCACCCCCACATTCCGGCAAAGGGCTGCCTCGGACCCCGGGATCCACCCCCTGTATGGACTGGATGGTGTCCCCGCAAGTGGAAGCCCCAGCCCAGGAGACAGGGCCTGGAGGAGGTCATTAAGGCCATGGGGTCCTATGGGAGAGCCCTGATCCCATGGACTGCTGGTCTTATCAGAGGTCTCCCCCTGTCTCGCGTGTGAGCACACTGCAGGAAGGGGTCCATCTGCAAACCGGGCGTAGACCGTCCCCAGAGTCCAGCCTGCGGACACCTTGGTCTTGGCCATGAGCCCCCAGATGGTGAGAAGAGAGTAGCTGCCGTGAGTCCCAGCTGTGATATTTCGTCATGGAGGCTGAGCTGACAGGGACACCCCTGCACATGAACACGGCCTCGAGGCAGAAGGGGTGCTGGGAGCCCACTGTCCCGACCCCTGCCCAGTGCACCTCTGCAGGGAAGAGCGCTCTCCTGAGGCCGTGTCCACCCCTCCACCCCCACATCCCCCGTCAATCCCCGGGGCCACTGGGATTGGGGCTGTGCGGAGAACACACTTCATACCCAGCCCTGGGCGTGGGCCGAAGTGGCATTGTCACTGTCACCTCACCTGCCCCGTCTCTGGGCACTTGGTGCTTGGCATAATCTGGAACATTCCACCTCTCGGGAGGTGGCACAGCCAGGGTCGGGTCCCAGGATGGGTGTGGCATCTGGCAGACAGGACTTGGCGCTCTCTGGGCAGAAGGGCAGGCTCTCAAGCTCTGAGGAGGTGAAGGGGGTTGGGGGATGGGGAACGTTCCATCGGCAGCTCGGAGTGTTAGGAGCTGTAGTGCAGTGAGTCGCATCCCCAGTTCAAGTCCACTTGGAAGGTCAGGCTGTGACCCTGTTTGGAAGCGGGGTCTTGCAGATGTAGTGAAGGTAAGGATGGGAGCAGGGTGTGAGTCCAGGGACTGGTGTCCTTGTAAGATGCAGAATGACAGGGGCCGTGTAGAGGGGAGGGCGAGATGGTGAACTGCGGCGGCAGCCCAGGATCGCCTCTACCCCCAGAAGTGGGAAGGGGCAGAAGGACTGTTCCCTGGACCCTCTGGGGGGAGCATGGCCCCGCTGACACCTTGATATAGACGCTGGCAGCCAGAATTGTGGGAGAGTCGATGTCTGTTGTTTGAGCCCCCCGTCTGGTGATCTGTACGGGTGTGCAGGAGATGCTGAGGCTGGCCCAGTGCCTGGTCCCCAAGGGAAGAGTCCCCAGGTGCAGTCCCCCCGAGACTACCCTCCATCCTCCCAGCCCCAGACTGCCAGCCCGGGCCCAGGCCGGGCACGTGGACCTCACTCAGATTGGCCCCCGGAGCCACAAGCCAGTAAGATCACAATGACCCTGCAAATGCTTGAAGGGGAAGACTGTCTGCTGCCGAATTCAGCTGCGGCTCAGGACAATGGGAGCCTTCACAACCGCCCTGTGAAACACACTTGTAGCATTATCATCTCTACTTTACAGAGGAGGAAACCGAGGCACGGGCAAGCAGGCTGCTGGCCAAGCCCGCACAGCACGCTGTGGGAAGCAAATCAGGGCTCACTGATTTCCTAATTCTCCTCTCAGCTCAGAGGCTCAATTTACTTGTCCCTGCACTGCACAGATTAATGCCAGTTAGAAGTTAATACTAATTGGTGAGCGAGCGGGCATTTGCGGAGGCCCTCCTGTGCCGGGCTCGGGGCAAGGCTGTGAGCCACACTGCCCCGTCCTCAGACAGTCCCCACTAGGCTGGGCAGAAAGCTTGGAATTGGCTGGAGCCTTTCTTAGTGGGACGATACCTAACAAGATGAAGGGACGAGACGCTGAGCTCTGAGGTCACCCCAGGTTGGGGTCTCTCCGCACTGTAGGCTCTGCAAGCGGCCAGGGGCCAGGCAGACCAAGGGCCTTCTGCCCTCTTCCCAGGGCCCACCTTGTCTTTCTGTCCCCATGGGGCCAAGGGACAGGTGTGAAGTCAGACTCACTGGGAGGATAGAGCGCTCGTGGGTCTGGGCCCCTCCCCAAGGCCCTGACATTCAGCCGTCCCTTCAGTCCCGTGCGTTCCTCCATTGTCTTCTAGGAAGCTCCCGTTTGCTTCAGTTACTAAGCTACCCAGCCTTGGTATCTGCTGCTTGCAGCCAAAGACCTGCCTGATAGTGAGGGGGCTTCCTACAGGGAGTGGGGCCTGAACCCCACACTCCACAGTGGGTGGACCATGTGCAGGACTGTGTTCCCTCACCTGGAGGAGACCTGCTGGTGAAGGCGACCCCTCCCACCGCACCCCTTGTCCCATCCCCTCTGTGCAGCAGGACTCACCACCCCTGAGAGCCATGTCACCACATGGGCTGTGTGTTTAATGATGGGAGACTGGTCTCACCCATCTCTGATCCATATACCTGAGCGTGGCATGGAGCAGGTGCCAGGCAAATGCTGGGCAGGGAAAGAATCTCAATGTTGCAAAGAACTATGATCTTGAGGCATCCCTCTTATGAAAGCTATCCCAGAATAGTTAACACAGAAGTATGTGGTTTATGCCAAACTGATACTGGGATGAAGAATCAGTTTTCTCAGCCCCTGAGAGATCTATGCCCCCATCTCCCAGCCCACAGGAGTTCAGTTCTCTACGATGCAAAATGAAGAGAAAGCAGACAGCTGGGGGTCAAGGGATGGGCACAGAGCTTGGCAAGCAGCAAGAGGTCTAATTAGAAGCACACAGGCCGTCCATTTCTGGGAAGTGCCCTTACCCCAGGGCTGTGTCGGGACCGAGAGCTGAGCAGTCAGAGATGGGAGCCAAAGCCAGTCTGCAGGGCATGCCCTGCACTAATTGGTGATGAGACCCAGGCTGGGGCCTGCAGGAAAAGCAGACCTGACAAGCCAGTCCTGCCCACCAGAAGCTGGCAGCACCACTGGGAAGCAGGACACAAATGCATGGAGAGTTAAGTAAATAGCAGATTCAAGGGACTGCCAAGGAGATGCTTCCAGGGCAGGGTATAACCAACCATCAGCTTAGCATCACATATCCCCCACATGGCCCTCCTGCCCATCACTCAGGCAAGGCCACCATTCCACTGCCCAGTGCCCCCTCTCCATCTCTGTGGCATCATCACTTCTTACTGGAAGCGTTGTGTCCTAGTCAGCTGACCTCCCTGCAACCCACTGTCCGTGCTCTTCAGGTAATGATTGGGGACAGGGATGAGGACTTGGGTTTCCCCTTTCCAGCCTGTAAGTGCCATGAACAACATGCACAAAACAGGAAAACTGGTTGAAACTCACTGGTGGCACCTGGGCAGTCACTTTATGGGCCTACTGAATGTTTCCATGGAAGTAGCCAAGGGAGACACACACTGCAGAGCATCGTAAGTTGGCTCCTGACCACAGTTTGGCAAGGTGGAAGCCATATTATGGGACATCTAGGAGGAATCCCCTTGGGAGCAAGGTGGTGAGGGTCTCAAAAGACACAAAGTGTTCTAGGGCTTACTTATCTTTTTTAATGGTTTGTGTGGATTTGAGAAAATAGTCAAAATGAAGGATAATAGAGGGATGAAACTGTCCTACAGAGCAAGAGACCCCACCAGTGGAACAAAACTACACACAAGATATTAGATATTAGGTATAAGATAGAACAAGAGTATACTTCCCTGAAGCGAGGGAAAGACTAGTTTGCAGACTGAGCTCATGATCATTCTCCAGGCTGAAGTGATAAAGAATGGGTCACACTGATACACATCTTGGTCAAATTATTGAGTTCCGAAGGTAAAGAGATGTCTTCAGACAGCCAGGCTGCCAAAACAAGTTAGACTGTTATCAAAAGACTCTGTAGCACCACTCAATGCCACGACACAAATCTCTGGTGGAAGGAACTTGTGAAGAAAAGATTGTAATGTAAAAAAAAAAAAAAAAAGCAGATGGTATAAACTTGCTCCAGCATAAAGGCAGCAGTCTAATAGTCCCAAGCATGAGATAATTCAGGGCATAGAGCAGCCATAAGTCCATCTCGGGAAGAAATACTTCATGACCATGTCAAGCCAACTGAAGATAAAAGGAGAAGTTATAGAAAAGGCAGCGTGCAATGCCAGAAGAGAGCAGGGCAATGACTGGCAGGGGCTAAGGGGAAGAGATGTGGCTCAGTGGTTCTATACCCAGCCAAGATGGCCCTTGGTATAAAGGCAAAACCTAGGCAATGTCAATATGCAAATAGGCAAGAATTTTTTTAAAATATGGCATTTATGATCCTTCTTGTGGGAAAGATAACTTTTTGAAAAAAATCTGATAAAGGATGATTAAAATTTTAAAATCCTTGGGATTGGAGACATTATAGTTAAATAAAAAGATGAAAGTAGCATTGAGTTAAGTTTTATGCACTCAAAAAACACAGAAGAGCTCATACATGTTACCTATCTTGACAAAGTAAAACCAATACTACAGTGAACAACAGGGCTTGGAATTTTGATTGGGATTGCATTAAACCTACACATCGGGGTGGGAAAACTTTCTTGAGCAGAGAGTAAATATTTTAGGCTTTGAGGACTATGCTGTCTTTACTGCAAATGGTCAAATCTGCCACTGAAGTTCAAAACACGGATAGATAATATATGAACTAATGGGCATGACTGTATTTAGATAATACTTTACCTACAGAAACAGGCAACCAGCCTGAGGGTCATAGTTTGCCTGCTATAGGTCAATGAAGGGGAAAGAGACAACAACATTGAATGTTCCAATCCATGAATATGGTATGTCTCTTCATTTATGTAGATCTTCTCTAATGTCACTCAGAAATGTTTTGAATTTTTGGGCGGCACCTGGGTGGCTCAGTCTGTTGGGCGCCCAACTCTTGATTTCAATTATTGTACTTACAAATTATTTTATTTTTATTTCCAATTTTGAAGAAGATATCAACTTCCAAACCATTGCTTGTTTGAAGAAATACTATTGATTTTTGTATATTGACCTTGTATCTTGCAAGCTTGTAGAATTCACTCTTTAAGTCAAGCAGTTTTTTTTTTAAGATTTCTTAGGATTTCCTATGTAGACAAACATGCTGCTGCAAATAAAGAGAGTTTATGTCTTCCCTTCCAACACAAATGCTTTTTGTTTATTTATTTTTATTTCTTTCTTCCCTTACTGAGTTGGGTAGGCTTCCTGTACAATCACAGGTGGGAGTGGTGGAGTAGACATCATCTTTTGTTCCCAAGCTCAGGGGATGCACCCAGCCACTCACCATCAAGGATGACATTGTCTGTAGGTGTTCATGCATGCCCTTCACAAAACTGAGGATGATATCTTCCCATCTTAGTATGCTGAGAGTTCTTATCATGAATGAGTTTTGAAGAATGGATCCTACAGAATGACTTTGTTTTCTCTGTTAAAATGACCATGTGATTTTTCTCATTATTCTGCTACTATAAAGACTACATTAATGGACTTTCAAATCTTGATTCAGCTTTGCATTCCTGGAACAAGCCCCACTGGTCATCTTGTGTAGAGTTGAATTCAATCTCTCTAATATTTTTTTGAGTATCATAAAAGATTGTTCTATGAAAGATACATTCTGGTTCATCCTCATGAAAGATATTGGTCTGGCTTTCTTTTCTTGTAATTCCTTTGTCTGGTTTTGATATCAGGACAATTCTGGCCTCCAAAAATTGAGTTGTAAGCATTCCTTTCTTCTCTTTTATTTTCTGGAATTTTGTGATATATTGGCATTGTTTCTTTCTTAAGGATTTGATAAGCCATCTGGACCTGGAATTTCATTTGTAGGAACGTATTTGGTAACCAATTGAATTTTTGGTAGCAATAGAGCTATTAAGAATTTCTATTTCTTCTTGAGTCAGTTTGATAATATAGTTTTCAAGGAACTTGTCTATTTATCTAAGTTATCAAATTTATTGGCATACAGTTGTGGGGTGGTATTTTTGCTTTATTTTATTTTAAAAAATTTTGATAGACAAAAAGCTGTACATAACTAGTATATATATATTTAATGAATCTGGACATAAGCATACACCTGTGAAACCATCACCACAATCTATATCTCCGAAATTTCCTTCTACCATCTTACTCAGTTTGTTTATATTTTCTTATTACCTTTTTACTGACTTTGGGATCTGCAGTGATATTTTTTTCTTCATTTTCTACATTGGTAAAAAAAATTATTTTTTTCTTGATTGGCCTTTCTAAGAGTTTATTATTTAATGTTTTAAGGAACAAATTTTTTGCCTTATTAATTTTGTTTCATTTTTATTTCATTATTTCTGTTCTTACCTTTAATACTTTCTTAATTCCACCTACTTTGCATTTACCTTCCTCTTCTTTTTTTTGACTTCTTAGTATAAACATAATTACTGATTTTAAACAATTTTTCCTGTCTAATGGAGATATTTAAAGAAATATATTCCACTGCAAGTATTTTTAGCTATAATCTCACAAATTCCAAGATGTTACATTATTTGTGTTAAAATATTTTCTAATTTTCTTGGTGAATTATTCCTTGGCCCGTGGGTGATTTGACTGTTAATTTCCAGATATTTGGGGGCTTTTCTAAATATCTTGTTTTTTTTTATTTCTTATTTAATTATGCTATGGTCAGAGAGCATACTCTGTGACACTTCAATTTTCTGAGATTTATGGAGACTTATCTTTCATCTTAGATGTGGTTTATCCCAGTAAACAACCCCTGTGCACTAGAAAAGGTGTATCCTGCAGTTGTTGGGTACAAAGTCAGTGAGGTCAAGGGGAGGGTGATAATGTTCGGATCTTCTGTATCTTACTGAACTTTTGTCCGTGAGTTTGATCAGTTAATGAGAGGGAGGTATGGAATCCCCCATTGTTTTCCTTCTTTTGGGAGCTACAAGCCGGCTCTGCCTATTGCCCCTGCCTAAGTACACCAACTTCACCCACCCTGTGTCATTCTGTAGCTGTTTACACTGGGAGGGCAGATGTGGTGTCAGCTTTTCCATCATGGCCAGAAGTGAAAATCCCAAGGAATCCACATTCCCTTTACTTTTCCCTAAGCTTGAAACTCCTGTTTCCTATGGTCCAATCTGGGACATAGTAGGTATTCAATAGGTCAAGTAAATATAGGTGTTAATTCATTAATGATCATCCCTCCCATTTGTAGCATTTAGTGTTTTCATAGAACTTTTATGTTTATCATCTCAATGGAATGTCATGATACTCCTGTAAGATATAATGCTGCATATAATATTTTTCCCTTAGAGGAGGAAACTAAGACTTAAACAGATCAAGTGATCATCCAACACCCTCTGTGGTGACCCACTGCCTTCCCCTGTGTCCACACTTCCCCTGCTCACCCTTCCTTCTCTCTACTCTGTGGAAAGAGAAGCCTCAAATACGCAGGATTCTCCCCAAATCAATAGGATGGGTCCGTGAACCAGGAATGATTAGTATCCCCATAAAATCTGGCAATGCGTGAACCCTGACGCTTGAGAAACTGTGTCACTGAATGACTTCAAAATTCATTCCAGCTGGTCTCCAGGTCAAAACAAATTAGGGAGTGAAAACTATGAACATAATGCCTGCGAATCGGTGTGGGCACAGGGGGCTGGCCACAGATACTCCCATCAGGTCAAGCAGAAAGGGATAGAAACGTGTTTCCCCCAAACCCAGAGACACAGATCTTCCAAATAAGAGCAATCCTCTCCCCATGTTGGGAAAGGTGGTCCAGAGCTTCTTGGATGGGAAGAGGCTGGAAGATCTACAGGGATGTCTCTTATTCAATCTCTGCACCCAGTTGGGCCAAGATATGATTCTGTTTCAGTGGCTCCAGTTTTTGTGAAATTTTCACAGGGGAGAGAAACCACTTTAAAAATCCAGAGGTGCTCCTCCATCACTCGGAGTGTTCAGGACGTACAGCATATGGGCCAGATGTTCTGGAACCTGTGCTGAATATTCGCTATCCATAAAAATCAACCACTCATTTGTCTTTGTCGCTGGGAGATTCCTAAAAAGGACCCTAACCAAGGCTTCCACCTTGAAATTCAAGCCCAGAGATTGTGTCTAGACATACAGACTTGTCAGGAAATGATAGTGATTTGAAGCAGCTCTGTATTTTTATTAATGTCTGTCACTCGGCAGATATTTTTGAATGGATGGAGAAAACCAGGAAGATGAATCGGTGAGTGCATAATTAACTCAACATATTCAAAATGACTTAAAAAGTAGATTGATATGTATTGCATTTAAAAATGCCCCTCCCCTTAAATGTCATAGGCTTTCCCAAAATGCTCTTTACCGCCACCCAGAACTCCCAGGGACCAGTGCACAGCCAACTCTGGGCAAACAGCTATCGATAAATAGATGAAGGAATATGGAATCTTCAAAACTAAAGATTAAGCAGTGGAGCCTGCGGAAAAGGCTTGAAGCTTCTCTGGAGTTGGGACTGATGATTACTCCTGACCAATTCCTCCTTCCCCAGAGCCAGCCCAGACAGTCCTGCTCTGAACAGCGGAGCCCATGGGTCCCGCCTCACCGAGCGGACAACTGTCAGGCCTCTACCGACGTCTGCATCCAGATGGAGTGAGCCTGCCATGTGGCCCCTGTGCTGGCCCGCATCACCCGCAGATCCACACCTGCATCGTCAGTGTTTGAGAATTGGTGTCTAATCAGGATTGGCCCAAAGTGGGGCCAAGTAGATCATCACTGAACCTATGAAACAGTCAAATATGGTTACATTTGGACTGCAACATTATTACATATCTGAACAGAGATGTGTTTTGTTTCACAAAAATCTAGAGAAATGAGAGAATTTTAAAAAAATTACTTTTTTGACCCAAATCTACCATCACACAAAATATAATAATAAAATTATATTAATAAAAATCTAAATATATGACAAGTATATTTAATATACTTATTATTTGCTTATAACAGATTTTTATATCTCTTTCTCCTTACCTCCTGGAAGAAATACTCTGATCATTGTACCAGCTTCCACTGGTTTAACTTCCCTTATTGGATTATCTCTTATGTATAAGTTGAAAATGTGGAACTTAAAAACATTCGCCAGAAGACAGATAGTCTCTGTGGATATTGCACGAATAGAGGCAAATTCAAAACAGAAATCTAATACCAAATGGGTATTAGAAATGGATTGTTTGATTAAATCTTGTCCGAA
Source organism: Canis lupus familiaris (assembly GCF_011100685.1). NCBI lineage: Eukaryota > Metazoa > Chordata > Mammalia > Carnivora > Canidae > Canis > Canis lupus. The sequence goes on from NC_049224.1 coordinate 60,920,140, forward strand.
TTATCAGTTACATAATAAGGAAAGTGTTAGCTTTGCCTGCAGAGCCGAGACGTCACTCCGCGCGGTTAATCTTCATTTAAAGGAGACCAGATACTTCTCAGTGGCAATTGAAAACCAACATTTTTCTTATTAAGGTGATTGGAATGACGGATGCATAAATCATAACATATGAAATTCCCCCATAACTTAGACCCCTTTAATACTAAACATTTGTTCCAATTTCTTGACAAGCACCGCGTGCGAGGGGCTCCGAGCGGCGCCTGCGCTGCTCTGGGCGCTGCCTGCGAGATGAACGCTTGTCGCCTGGTGCAGCCCCCAACTCCATGGCCCAGAAACCCAAAGGAGAGGAGGCTGAAAAAACCCTGGTGTCAATACTTTTCAGCATGCGACAATGCCTTTTGGGCTGCTTTTCCATTTTTGTTAAGAAAATAGGGTGACTTGGTCAATTACGCATGTTATTTCATTTTATTATTTGGGCTTTGCTTTCGGATGCAGTGTTTACTTCACGCTTTCTCGGGGTGCTAACACTGATCCCCAGCACCCACCCAAGGAATGCAGTTGAAGAATGTCATGTAGAACGTGGAAGACAGAACGTGAAGACTCCTAACTCTGGGAAACGAACTAGGGGTGATGGAAGGGGAGGAGGGCGGGGGGTGGGGGTGAATGGGTGACGGGCACTGAGGGGGGCACTTGACGGGATGAGCACTGGGTGTTATTCTGTATGTTGGTAAATTGAACACCAATAAAAAATAAATTTATTATTAAAAAAAAATAAAGTCACACACCAAAAAAGTGACCGATCCTGGACTTGAAAAAAAAAAAAAAAAAAGAACGCGGAAGACAACCCGCTTCATTAGCATGCTCGACCTGAGCACACAACGATGGGAAGAGCCTTCGTACTTGAGAGCATCCTCGCTCGCCATCTGAGGTTACAACTGCGAGGCAATGTATTTAAACAGTAGGAAGAGCGCTGAAAAGCTGAGCCGTGGTATGGGTATCACAGTTGTGATTGTGGAAAGTTCTGTGTCAGAAAGCGTCTAGACAGAAAGGCTAAAATGCACATTCTGTGGAAACGGCGGCCAGTGGTGGGTGCTTCTCATCTTCCTGCATCCACTGCCAGAGTCCATGGGCTTGGAGGAAGGAGGCTGAGCATCTCCTTCTGACCCACGTGTGTTCTCGGCCGCCCCCGACTTCTCCTCGACACTCTCCCCTCCACCAAGGGTCCCCACACCAGAATGGAGAACACACAGGGGTGCATTTCCTCAGCTGTCACCCAAGGGTGACGATTAGACGCCGTGGAGGAGACTGAGGGTGATGGGTGGAGCCCACTGCAGGCCTGACAGCAGCTGGATTATCCTTCTGATCACGTGCTGGGAACAGGAGCCACCTCCCTCACCCCTGCCCAGTGAAGCCACAGCCCAGGTCCCCTGTGGTTAACGCCACCCCTGCGTTATCCTCGCCAGGAAAGCACCTGCTCGGAGCTCAGCCACACCCACCCACCGGTCCTCTTTTTGTGAATGGAGGGGCCACACTTGACCTTGAAGCTTTTCTACCCGCTGTGCCCCGGGGAGGACTCAGATAAGGGGTGTTGAGAGGCAGTTACTATGCTGAGAGGTGTCCCGTCAGCCAGCCTGGAGCCAGAGGCTCCCTGCGGGAAGGGGACAGACAGGAGCTGGGGAGAGGAGATGGCCTGCCGGACCTGCCAGGCCTGCTGGACCAGTGGGACCACCACCATCAGACCCAGATCAGCCTTCAGATGACAGCCAGTCCCCGGGCCCTCTGGCCACCCATTTTCTTGTCGGCAAATTCTCAGATTGAGCAGAGTACAATGATGCCTCTCATTTCACAGAAAGATGCAGGCTGGGCCAGGGGCAGTGTGGGGTGCCTGCCTGGGTCCCATGGGGCAAACTGCAGAGCTCCTCCTCAGACTTCCCACATGCCACTGGTGCCCCGAGGTGAGGGCCAGCCCTGCCCCAGGCGACCTCCCTGGGGGGCAGCTGGGCCTACAGGAGGGGTACGTGGCAGGGCCGAAGCAGATCTGACCTCTGGTGTGTGTAGTTACCACCTGACACCCCCACATGGGTCACATGAGGAGCAAGGTGGGGCGCACCCCCTGAGATGCCCATTTGTGCCTCAGTTTCCCCCTTTGAGTTTCACCCCTCCCTGTGAAGGCCATCCCAGCCATGGAAGAGGGGACCAGGGATATGCAGGGATGCTCCGGTCAGCCCTCCTCTTGGGGGTTCCCTGGGGCATCCCTCTGGGGGCCAAGCCAATGGATCCACCCTAAGGGGTCACCCAAGCCTCCCTTCTTATAGGAATCAGGCTACAAGCAACCTCAAGGGGAGGGACTTTAGAGGGAGGGTCCAAGGCCACACTAAATTGGGGGCTGCATCATTGTTCTAGAATGTTTCTGAGAGAACCAGAGGAGGACAAGGAGGCAGAGAGCAGGAGGGGGAACAGACCCAAGTGAGTCCTGGAGCAGAGAGGAGGGGATGAGGAGTGCAGCCCCAGGGCATAGCTTGTCCTAGGGCCCCCAGGCCTGGCTGAAGAGCCAGTGGGAGGGGACGGATGGGGATGGGATGAGTTGAGGCACTCCAGTAACCCCGTGGGAACCCTGAGCCAGGGGCGGGCCTGTGGGTCTCCAGCCCAGGGGGGCCCAGTCCGGGGCGTTGGCAGAGGAGCCAGGATGCGTATAGGACACCGGGAGATGCAGGATGGCAGAAAAGGGGCCACCCGCGTGGGCTGAGGCTGGAGCTGGGAGACCCTGGGGTCCCGCAAAGGAGACTGAGTGCCCATGGAGGCGGGAAGACAGACAAGAGGGTGTGCATCTCAGAGCCAGGTGACCGTCACACCCGGCCCCAGCACGCTCCCAGGGGGTTCTCTGACCCTGCCTGTTCCTCAGACTCAAATCCCCATGAAGGGAATAACAGCCGTTCACATCCACACACACAGCTTTATCGTCAGCAGCTTGCCTCCAGCTGTGATTCCCTCTGAATGCACAGACTACTCCAAGCCCAGAGAGGCCGAGCCACTGGCCCTAGGTCAATCAGCAGGTCCAGCTGGGGCTAAAATCCCAGGCAAATCCTGCCCACCTCATTGGAGCTCACCCTGGAGAATGTTCTGGAGAGTGTGCTGTGAATGAGAGAACCCAGAGGAGCGCCAGGCAGCCCCTGGGGACAGCTAAGTCCCACGTGTCCATCCAGGCTCTGAGGAGGAGAAGGTGGATGGGCCTGCCAGGGCTGCCAGTGGATCATTCTAGAAGGGTGGGTGGAGACCAGGGAGGTGAGCGAGCAAAGCCAGGACCTGCGTCACAGTCTGGAGTCCCTGTACAGTTCTCACGGCCCCAAAGTCCCCCTCGGTCTGCTGTGGGTGGGTGGGGGGGCCCATTTCAGTCCCACAGAATGACCTGCAGGAGAACCTGGGGGCAAAGGGCTCAGGGTGGGTTTGGAACTTCTGTCCTGGATGGGCCCCGAAGCCCCGCCCCAGCACGTGGCACGGACAGCAGTACACTCGCTGCATCAACTTGCAGCCCAAAGAGGACCCTGTGCCAGGTCGGGTGTGGCGAGGGTGCAGGGGCCAGCAGGGTGGCCAGCTCGGGCCAGGGAGGAGGCGGGCAGAAGCAGGCGGGGTGTCCCGGTGCCCAAGGAGGCTGTGACGGCTTATGGGAATCACATATCGGGCTGATGGGGACGGAAGTCCCCGAGTCCCAGAGGAGCAGTCATGGGGCTGGTGCCCAGACGAGGAGCCTTATCCATGGGCAGCGTGGGGCGGGGAAGCTGCAGCCAGGCCCTACAGGGGTGCCCCGATGTGCCTGGGCATCCAGAAGCACGTAGAAATGAACCTTAATTTCAGCCTTGCAGCACAGACAGTTTCCTCTGGAGGTGACCAGGAGTGGGCCCCATGGATGGGAAGCAGGAAGGGGGGGAAGGACAGCGCAGGCCAGGGCCTGAGCAGGGTGGGTGCCGGCGGGCTGGCCTCCCCACCGCCCCAGTGCCCGCCACTTGGCCCGCCGGTGCAGCCGCCAGGTGCGGTGGAAGGGCTGCCATGCGGCGGTCTGTCTGTCTGGGAGGGCCTGTGAGCAAGAGCAGACCTCGGCTGGAACCAGGCTGCCGCCCTAATGAGAGCCAGGTGGGGCCACACCTCGCCTGTCGGGCGGCACCTCCCGGCTTTGATCAGCGATAAGGGCCTAAGTGTTCCCAGGACCCCTGCCCTCCCCCACAGCTTCGGCCGGCCACCACTTCCCTTTCAAAGCCACCTCTCATCACCCGCCCCAGGGCAGACACAGGAGAGGCCAGGCCAGGGGGGGGGCAGGAGCTTGGTTCCCTGTGACCCATCCCCCAGCACTGCTGCAAAACACCCGAGCACCCCGGCCCACAGGTGTACCCTGACACCACCCACTCGGGACACAGACCAGACAGGAAACCCTCGGAAGGCCCCCTCCTCCCAGCCCCTAGCTCTGGGCACCAACCAGCCCCCACTGCCCCCTCGGCCTCAGGAACACAGGCGTCCCCCAGGTGTGCTTGGAGACCTAGGGTGGGGGTGGGAGGCTCAGATGGCACCCCAAAGAGCATGACGGCACCCTCCCCATGTCACACTCCCTGCCTTCCCCTCCCCTCTTCTCTTCTAATCTATTTTATTTTGGTTACGTTTCCTGATTTAAATAATTGGAACTTACGAGCCAACTTTCTGTGGCCCAAACCAGCGCAAGGCAGTGTGGGAGGACAGCTAGGCCCTGACCCAGGACGTGACAGGGGTCCAGACTATCCCAGGACACCCCCAGGGCAAGTGCTCTGCCCAAGAATTCCCCACCCTGCTCGTTCTCACATGAAAAGCTGGCCCTGGAGCCTGCGGCCAGGCATGGGGTCCAAGCTGGCAACTGGGTTCTGTGTCCCCCTCTGTGCATGGATGCATCCCCCCCAGACTTCCCGGGGCATGGGAGACAGAAGGGGTGGGTGGTGGGCCCAGCTGGGGGGTGGGTGTAGTGGGCACAGCAGCAGCAGAGGGCACTGCGGGCGGTGTGGTCAGCATGATGGTCACCAGCTGGACGCGGGGCTGGGTGGCCTGTCCCCAAGCTAGGTGAAGTCAGTCTTCACCGTGGGGTGTGTGAGAGGGTTAGCGTGGATGAAGGATGAAGAACAGCCGGGGTCCGACAGCACAGCCACTCTTGTCACCATCCCATTCTGTTACTGTCCCCAGCAACGGGAGGAGTAGGGCCCAGGCTGGCTAGGGCAGCTCTGCGTGCGTGAGCCAAGACAGCTCTGCCATCCACGGGACATCCTGGCCTCAACCACGGCCGCTTGCAGTCTCAGCAGCCCCCGGCCAGAGGTCCCGGCCTGTGGGACGGCTGCCCTCGCCCATCCCCTCCCCACACTGACTCTCCTGTAGCACGGTGACCACACACACGAGAGAATCCTGGGGAAAGTGGACGAGTGTGTGTATGTGTATATGTGTGTGAGCATGTGTGGAAGCCTGTATGTACATGTGCGGGTGCATTGTGTGCACGTGTGTGCACATGTATATATGTGTGCATGTATGTGAGCGTGTCCATGTATGTGAGCGGGTAAGTGTGCATTGTGTGAACGTGTGTGTACACACACCTGTATGTATGTTTTGTGTATGTGTGTGCACGGGCAAGTGTGTATTATGTGAGAATGTGTGCACACACTTATATGTATGTGTGCGTGCATGTGAGAGAAGGCGCATGTCTGTGAGTGTGTGAGAGGGGAGGGAGGGAGGGCGGGAGAAGCGGGCAGATAAAGCAAATATGGCAAGTGTTAACATTTGGGGGATCTGAATGAAAGGTGTACAGGAATTCTTTGTACTTTCCTTGCAACTCTCCTTAAGTCTGAAATTTGTCAAAGTAAAACCTCAAAGACAGCCAGCCTGGGGAGGCCAGTGTGCAGACCACACGGTGGCACACGTGGGGGCAGGCGCCCCAGAGCAGCTCCGTGTTCCGAGTCCCTTGAGGGTGGGTCAGGGGACAGGTGACGAGCCATCGTGTACGGCACACTGGGGACCTGGAAACGTGTGCAGCCCGCCCCTTGCCACGGGGTCTCCGATGGGTTAGGCAGGGCTCCGGGCTTCCTGGTGCCAGGTCTATGTGACGGGAAGGGGTCCTGGAGCCTGCAGGGGCCCCCATCCCCGTCCCCGGGGCACAGGCCGCAGCTCCTTCTGCGAGCCCTCTCCAGAGTCCAGCCCAGTGCCGCTCCTGCAGCCCCGAGGTCTCCTCTGCAAACGGGGGGACCCCACCCTCCCTGGGACCCTCTTCATCCCCGCTGTGCTGCCGTGGGCTGGTGCTCCGTCAAAGATGAGGGGTTGTATGGGCAACATGCAGCCCTGCAAAGAACCCCCTGACTCACACCCCCCACCCCAGGATGGTCTGCTCTGCCCATCTCCTCCTCAGCTCCCAGGCCCTTCCCCCCCAGGGTGATGCCCGGGTGTTCATTGTCTGGAGGTCCCAGAACTGAACAGCTCCTGAACACTCTGCTGTTTTACTCAAGAGAGAACTGGGTGATGTTAGCAATCTATATTGAAAAGGTTTTGAAGCTGATGTTTCTGTGTCACAAAATGCTTTGCCTCTTTGGGTCGATCACTTCCTCCAGGAAGCCTTCCCTTGATGCACTTAGACTGGATGAGGTGCCTTGTCTGGGCTCCACGGACCCTGTGCCTCCTTTGCCAGGACTCCTGTTAGACTGTGCCAGCACAGCCCACTCAGACCAGAAGCAGTGTGTGTGAGAGTGTGCGCTGTGTGCTGTGCGGTGTGTAAGCCGTGTGGTCCCCATCACGATCCCAAAGTCTAAAATAATTTCTGATAAATTACTGTTCAGTTACATTTGCTGAATGAATGAATGTAGGTTATCCCTACATTTATTTTCTTACTTGCTTTGTACAGAAAAGATGCAGGATGCTGGCAGTCCTGACATGTTGACCTTGTGTGGGAGCCTGCTGCCCTTCGAGAACGAACACCGGCCCACATGCTCTCACAGTCCGGAGGCAGGAGTCTGATGCGGGTGTCGGCAGGGCTGGTTCCCTCCAGGGCTGTCTCAGCTCCAGGCCTGTAGATGTCCCACTGGATCTCCACCTCTGTTGTCACCTGGCCTACTTCTTTGTGCCTGTGGGTCCCCTCCTCCACTTGTAGGGGCACCAGTCATGGGATGCAGGGCCCATCCTGCTCCACGATGACCTTCTCTTAACTAATCGCATCTGCAAAGACCCTGTTTACAAACAAGGTGGCCCTCACAGCTGCAGGGCCAGGACTTGGATACCTCCTTTGTGGGGAGACACTCTTTGAGCCGTGACACCCCATTCCCTGCTCTGGGGTGGAGTAGGGGTTATGCTCACAGAGGGAGCTGCAGAGCCAGAGGCCCAGGGGCCTGTCCCAGCAGCCTTGCCTTCAGGAGACGGGATTCGGGCCTGAGTGCGGCTCAGCCACTTCCTGGAAGTAATTAGGCCGAGAGGCTGTAACTTCCTGCTGCCGGGGCTGCTCGGCAGAGAGACACAGCACATGGGGACTTTCCCAAAGGCCATGAATGTGGGCCTCCCCTCTCCATGAGTCACAGAAAGTCAGCTGCCGGCTTGACCCCCCTGACCACCTCTGCAGAGCCGTCATTGCTGGACAAGGCGGGCCTGGGTCCCACCACTCACGTGGGCTGACAGAGTCCTTTCCTGCCTGCAGCCCTCAGGGCGGGAGTGTGGGAGCGCAGAGGGTGCTGGTCTTACCTGTGGCCTGGAGCTCAGGGGAGGGACTGTGCCAGGGAGCTGGAGGGGTGGTAAGCAGAGAAGGCTTCCTGAAGGAGATGCATCGTGCCCCAGGGAGGGGAGGGGCTAGCCAGAAGGCTGTGGGTGGGGAGAGCCTGTCACATTCACCTGAGCTCTGGGAGGTGCTCCCTGCATGGAGATTTGGGGTTCTCCCCACGTCCCCCGTGGTGGGGAGAGCGGGGAGGTGGCCGGACTGCAGTATTTAAACTCTCTCCTCCCTGGACCACCGCATGGCCTGGGGTAAGAGGTTTCACCTCACTGGGTCTTAGTCTCCTGGTCTGTAAAGGGGGGTGAAAACATACCTGCCCCCCCTCCATGCCCCAGGAGAATCGCAGGATTAGATGAGAACAGGGAAGGCCCCAAGCAGAGCTGGGCTGTAAGAAGTTCCCAACAAGGCCGCCTGCAGTACGCTGGTGGGCTTGCTTTCCCGGCCCGGCATTCTTTATATTTGCTCCTGTGTGCATGATGGTTTCCTCTCTTTTGAACAATACAGATGAATTTATTCAAGCAAGTGTTTGTCCAACACCTAGACAAAGTGCTTAGCACCTCCCGATGAGCAGAGTGGATGCACATCCCTGCCCTCGGGAGCTCCCACTTTGTGGGGGGTGGGGCGGGAGACACGTAATAAATACAAAGACAGCCGACATCAGGTGTCCATTGGAAGAGGATGGGAGCCATGGAGGAAACAAGCACAGGGGCAAGAGCATAGAAAGAGCCTGAGCAGTCCGGGACACCAGCTGCAGCTTTGACACAGCGGTCAGGGGGGCATCCGGGAGAGGAAGACATGTCAGAGCTGGGGGGAGCCACATAGAATGTTCTAGAAGGGCCTTCCTGGAGCAGACCGGCCAGCACGAAGGTCTACAGGGCTGCCTCAGGGCCAGGGGCTGGAGCAGAGAAGGGTGGGGGTGGGTGGGCCGTGCGGTGGCTGAGCCTGGCTGACCATGGCCAGGAGTGCTCACCCTGACCGGAGGGCGGAGCCTGGGCTGGGTTTGCATGAGCAGCGCCCCTGATCCTGCAGGCCAAACCCCACTGGTGTTGTCTACCTTCTATGATGGCAGTGAGGCTACATGCTGGGGCGCTGGGCTGGGGACTGCTGGTCAGGACGCCGTGGGGGCCAGACCGGGAACAAGGAGCAGACCTGCCAGTGATGTGAGGGTGGACCCAGCAGGATTCGCTGACAGACTGGAGGTGGGCAGGACAACAGTAGCATCAAGTTTGGGGCCAGAGCAAGGGAAGCGATGAAGGGGCTTTGGGGGAATGTCTCTGGGTGGGCGACCTCAGCTGGGTGCCGAACATGCTGAGTCAGAGCAGCTGGGCTGAGATGCTGTTAGACATCCAGGTGACCCATGCAGATGGCCCATCCAGGTGGCCCATCCAGGTGTTCCATGCAGGTGGCCCATGCAGGTAGCCCATGCAGGTGGCCTATCTGGGTGGCCAATATAGGTGGCTCATCCAGGTGGTCCATGCAGTGGCCCATGCAGGTGGCTCCTGCAGATGGTCCATTGCGGTGGGCCAGGGGTTTAGGTCCAGCACTGGCCAACTCGGCCACCATGGCATAGCCCCAGACCAGCAGCTTAACCAAGTAGTTCCTGAGCTTCGGGAGGCTGGGAGTCCAGGATCCAGGCGTGGGCAGGTTGTTTCACCTAATGTCTCTCTGCCTGGCTTGTCGACACCATCCTCCCCTCCCGCTGGCCCCCATGTCCTCATATGGCTGTCCCTGTGTGCGTGTCTGTCTCCTAGTCTCCTCTAAGGACCCCCATCATAATGGACCAGGACCGTAGTGACCTCATTTTACTTTAATCGCCTCCTTAGAGACCTGATCTCCAAATACAGTCACATCTGACGAGCTGGGACAAGGACTTCCACAGATGAATTCGAGGGGACACAGTTCAGCCCATCGCAGATGTGAACACTGGTGAGTCTGGATTTAGGGAGAGAGGTCCAGCCTGGCAGCAAAGTCATGCCTGTGGGAGAAGGCAGCACACTCTGTGTCCATGTGGCACAATCCCACCCGTTTCTAAAGGGAAGACGTTGCTCAGGAAGCAGCTCTATGGTGGCCACACCACAGAAGGTGGGAAGGTGAGCAGGGGCAGCAGAGGCTGGGGCAGGTCCCTGGGCCCCAGGCCCAGAGATGCAGCAGCTGGGCTCTGCACTCAGGGTGCGCCCCGCCCTACCTGGAGCCTCCCCCCGCTGCGCCCCTTCCTCCATGGGCCAGGCCAACCCTGGCACCAGGAAGAGCTGTGCTGCTCCCTGAAAGGCCTTTCCCAGATCACAGCGTGTTTGTGTCGCGCTTGTACAGGAGCCCTTGCTCTGGCTGCTAGGAGGCTGTGCACAGAAGTGGGCCCCTCTGCACGAGGGGCAAGATGTCCGGGAGCCTTTGTTACAGCAGGTCACATGGAGCTATGCCTGTCCCTTTGACCTTTGCTACGACTTCCTTGCTTCATTAAAATCACATCATCGCTGTTTGGATTTTATGATCCACGTATGTTATTCAATTCATTATGTCTATGAAGCCTTTGTTTTAATGATTCTTTAACAATGGCAAGCTCCCCTGGCCAGCTCTCTAGACATTCTGCTTTGACCTCATGCCCTCTATGGGCAGCCAGTTGCTGGGGGAATGCTCAGACCGATTACCCAAAGCCCAGAGAGGAGGTTCTAGAAGGACCCCTGCAGGGTCTTCAATGTGTGCAGAGGGAGGGGGCCTCTCCTGTGAGCCTCATACATTTTCTCAACCTTCACCCAAGCCTGTGAAGTGGGTGTTCTATGCCTATTTCACAGATGAGGACACCGAGCCTTGGGAACAGAGAGAAAATGGCCCAGGCTGGTGTGGCTGACACTGTTCTCGACCACAAATATGCCAGTAGCTCACCCGTGTGCGGACCACACTGGGCCCAATGGAGCAGAACTGATGCACCTGCTGGAGGCAGCCAGGCTGAGCAAGAGCACCGGAAACCTGGGAGGGAGGTGTGGGGCAGCATAACAGCACCCCACCCCAGATGTCTGCATCCTGATCCCTAGACCCTGAGGACAGCTCAGGCTACGTGGCAATGGGAAACTCAGATCGCTAACCCCTGTGAATTGCTGGTTATGGTTACTTTTATGCATCAACTCGACTGGGCCAGGGTTGCCCGAACATTCTGGTCAAGCATGATGGTGAGTGTGTCTGTGAGGGTATTTCCAGGTGGGGTTGATGCTTAAATGGGTGGACTGGAGACAGCGATGGCCGTCCATGGCCAGGGTGCCCTCCAGTGACCTGGAGACCCCTCGGAACTAGAAGCCACCCATGTGCCCATGGGACATGGATGGCAGTCTTCCCCACTCTGGATGGGAACTGAGCCACGGCTCTCGGGGCTTCTAGTTGGCCTACTGAAGCCCAGGGACTTCTCAGCCTCCATAGCCGGGTAAGTCGGTCCTTATGATACATTTCCACATATCTCCACCCGGCTGGCTCTGTTCCTCTGGAGAAGCCAGACTAATCAGGCTTACATTTTCTTCTCTGCAGTGCACATCCCATCGTATGGCTCCAGCCTCTAGGGGCAGCAGGGGAGGGCACGTGCCCCTGGCCACACAGCAGCACCCTGATTGGGTCTCTGCTCATAGACTTGGAACTTGACCATGTGTGGGTGGGCAAGGACTTTCTTTGGGAGGTGATCCCAAGAAGTCTGCTGTGGGTACGTAGAAGTGAGGCTGGGAAGGGAGGGGACGGAGAAAGCCATGTTGAGGAGGGAGTCACTGCCGTGAACATAGACTCAGCCTTGCTGGGGACCCAGGAGGGAGGGATATACAGGACAACCCAGGATTGTCCTGCATGGGGCATTTACTCAACCCACTGCTGACTGTAGGCTGCTCTTGGAAATGAATCCTCTGGTATTGCTGGCCTGCCCTAAGAGGTGCTGAATTTACTCCCGGGGCAGCAAGAGTCCATGGGCAGAAGATGTGGGTGTTCAGGCAGAGAGCTATAGGTGTGTGTGAGAATGGTCCCTGGTGTGACCGAGGTCCCTGGCGCAGGCTCAGAAGACACACAGACACACAGACAGCTGGCACCATCAGCGTTTCTGACTTTTGCCGGAGGAAAGGCTCCTTCGTAGCTGAAGACTCGCTATCCCATTAAAAGAGGCACCTTCTTCCCCATTCACTCATTAGGACCTGCTGATGGGCAGTGGTGGGCTGCGTGGAGTGGATTCTGTGACTCTGCCCCAAAGACAGTTTCCAAAGCAGAGCAACTCCTCCAGAGAGCGCCTCCAGGGTCAGACTGCTCCTGCGATCCACGATCCAAATGATTCTCTCTGACCAGTGCGATGGGCTACTTCTAGAACTTAACCAACAAATTTGTCCAGGGGGAAAAGGCGTGCTTTCCTTAATGAGTGGCTATCTGGCATGCCTGCATCATTAAGGATAATCAGGCTGTTATTCATTTATGTTCTGGCTCTTAAAGGAAAATCCATATGTGCAGAGACCGTGAGGGAACACCTTGGTGCATATTTGCTTCCCAAACCTATCTAAATTATTCAGGCCAACTAATGAATTTGTCTTGTCCAGTGCTCTTACATATTGTCTAGACACGTTTCAGAAAGTTAATAGCAGAGTAAATCCTGCAGCCGAAAATAGCTGTACATAATTATGTCCTTTCCTAAAGAGGTGATTTCCTGGTGCTGCCTGGGCTACGGGGCAGGGCTTGCGGACATTCGCATATTTCTCACAGTGACAGATGCTCAAGAGAATGCTTCCTGAAGCCACTGGAGAGTGATTCCAGGAACGTTTCAAGAAAAAGCTTACAATGCTTCCCAGGGAAAAAATGTCACCATGTAGGTCCTTTTCTGTAGGACCACAGAAAAGTAGGTGGGTCCTGAGCCTGGTGGGGCCGCAAGCAGCTCTGGTGGCGGCCCAGTGAGAGGGTCCCGGGTTCTTCCCCTGCTCTGGGAGACCACGGTGTGTCCTCGCTTCCCCATCACTTTAAGCCAGCAAATATTATTGTGCAGGCAGGAGTGTGAGAGACTCACAGGACAGTGCTCCCCGAGTATCCGGAAGAGGCCAGCATCTCTGACACATCCAGAAGTCTCTGAGAGCAGGTCACGATGCAGGAACCCCCACGTGGGGCCACCTTGGCCTATACGGCTCTGCAGTGGCCTGGAAGGAGTCCAGGATCCCAGGCCAAAGACCTGAGTCCAAACCCCACATCCACTATTTATTAGCTGTGGAGTCCAGTACGATAGGTGTAATGGGCTGAATTATGTCCCCCCCACCCCCAAATTTATATGTTATAGCCCTTAATACTTCCAAATGTGACTCTGTTTGGACATAGAGCCTTCATATCAGTGACTAAGGCCAAATGATGACACCAGGGTGGGTGCAGAGCCAACCAGCTGGTGTCCTTACAAGAAGAGATCACAGCCCCCACACACAGAGGGACGACCATGCGAGGACACAGGAGAGACGGCTGTCTAACCCGCCAAGCAGGGAGGCTTTGGAGAACCGACCTGCCCACCCTGGGTCCTGGACCCCCAGCCTCCAGAACAGGGAGAAGGTAGATTTCCGCTGTTTGCACCTCCAGCCTGTGGAGATGTGCTATGGAGGCCGAGCTAATACAGCAGGCACTGAAGCCCAGCCTGGGGTCTCACCTGTGAGGTCAGGCATGCAGTGGACACACCTTGCGAGGTGTCCCACGGTGCCCCGAGGTCCTTCCCCTGCATGAGAGATGGTGGTCCACCAGCGCCTCTCCTGCCATCCCTGACCTCTGGCTGAGCCCCTTGAGCCCCTTGAGCCCCACCAGGCTGCAGGTCAGACCCAGGTGCCCCTCTGACTGGATTTACGCCGGGGCCCAGATGAGTTGGGGGCTCCAGGCTGGCGAGACACTCTCCAGCCCGCACCCGCCCAGCGCTGCGATTTCACTCAGGCCGTTAAGTGGAGCGCTCAGCTCCTAATTGCTGTAATGGTGTTCAGGGAGGGCAATCAGAGCTCGGCTAATCAGGTGCGAGCTCACAGCGGTCTCTGTCACCAACCCCCTCAGCTGCACTGCCTGCCTGCCTGTCAGCAGAAAGGACAAGCTCCCCTCAAGCCTGCAGGCAGTTGGGGTGGCCAAGAGGGTCATCTGGGCCACCAGGCCCTCAGTGGGCTCCTGGATCCCCTGTTTCTTGGCTGGGGGCTTGGGGCTGCATGCATGCTTGTATTCATGCATTTAGTGCACGCTCTGGCTGGGCTGCTACGAGCCCTGCACTGGGCATAGGTTGACCCCATCTTCCCGACAGTCCCGGGGAGTCTTGCCCTATTTCACAGCTGATAAAAACCAGGCTGTAGAACGGTGGCATCATTGCCACAGTGCCTCAAACGAGGCAGGCAAGGCGAGGGGCAGGCCACAAGGGCCATACCTGCCAGCCGGGGCCTGCATCTCACTGGGATGGGAACTCGGGCAGGTGTAAGTGTGAGGAGGATCCATGCTCAGGTGTGACAGGGCTGCTTCGCACCTTCCAGCCCCTTGCCACCTGCCCGCATTCTCACCTGGGACCAGGAGCAGCCAGCATGCCCAGTGTGCCAGAGGAGGGTGGCTGCGGGGTGCTGGGCCCTGATAGCTGCACTGGGAGCCTGGGCTCTGAGCCCCACTCGTGACTGCTGGTCTAACCTCAGGGCCTGTGCCATGCCTGCCACACCCGGGAGCTCCCAGGCCCCTCCTATGCGACTTGCCCTGGCCTCAGCTCCTGCTCCCTCCTCAGCTCATCGACCAGGGTGTCTTCTTTGCTTGCTCATTGCTGGTCTTCTCCCTCTAACAGCACAGAAGTTCTGCCAAAGCCACCCTCCCTTGCTCTCCACCAAACCCCAGGGCCCAGCAGGTGGCAGCTCACCCTGGACACCCATGCAGTGTGAGCTGCAGGCATTCCCGTCGCTGCTCCACACCCTCCAGGGTGACCGACTCAGTGCCATGTGCAGTGAGGGTGCTGGGCAGAGCTGGAGGCATGCCAGAGGAGAGGCTTGCTGGTGAGAGGCCCAGGGAGCTGTGGTCCATGACGTCAGCAGAAGCCGGGCCCTGGCCCCTGAGACACTGGCAAGCAGAGGGCATCTTTCCCTTGACCAGCCTTAGCCCCCAGATGCATGGTTTCTACAACAGACCTGCAGAGATCCTTGCTTCCACCCACCTTCCTTTTATCAGAGTTGATTCTAGGGTGATGATGGTCCAGTTATCTCATAGATTTCTGTCAATAGTCTTATCTTCCAAAATATCTCTGAGACACCTAGATCAAAGGTACTATGTAAATTTTCCTGTTATATTTGCTGTTACATCCAAGCATCAGTTTGGTGTGTCCAGTGTCAGCTGATAAGACCCAGCACTGACCCACGCGCTGCCAGCAACTCCGGCAACATCTCCAAAGCTGCCTTTGGTCATCTCACCTACTGAAACTGAATTTAGGATTTAATTTACCTTTGCTTTTCCAAGTTTTCAAACACATATCAGGATCTCGCAGCTTTTTTAAAAAAAAATAGTGACAAATAGTTTTGTAAAAAGCAATTTTTAAGATTCCTAAGCATTTCTAGCCATCCTAGGTATAAAAGTGGGAGGGAGAAGAGAAGGACGTTATAGGAAGGTGTTTATAGAAGGAGGGGCAGGGGACTGTGTCCCTGTACCAGCACCTAGGGGCAGGTTACTATGCCCCTTAGACCTGCACTTAAGGGCAAGTGACCGTGCCCCTGGACCAGCATTTAGGGACAGGTGACTGTGTCCTTGGGCCAGCACTTAAGGGCAGGTGGAGGTTAAGAAAGCCAGAAAGGGCCAGAAGAGCACTGCCCGAGGGCTGAGGGGCAGAGCAGCACCTCAAGCATGTCTGTGCCTTGGAGGGGACCCTCCCAGCTGATAAATGAGCCGAATGGGAAAGGCCCCCCTGGCAGAGTCCCCGGGCCGGATGTGTCCTTCCTGTGATGCCTGGAGTTCAGAGAGGAACAAGGCTGTGGGTGAGAGGCCAGGACTGGGCGGTTGGAGCAGAGAGGACTCAGCCAGCACACGAGAGTTTTAGGGAGAGCTGTCGCCAGTGCCACCTGGGCCTCACAGATCGAGGACTTGGAGGTACCTGTGCCACGTCTCCCCGCAACATCCTCACCGGCCGAGTCCAGCACGACCCCTTGGTGCCCGGCTCGGGGCTCTGTGCCTCGCAGGGCTGAGAGTCACGTGCTCGGGGCTGCTCTGGGTGGGCCGGGGGCCTCCACGGGAGATGAGTGGATCTGCATGGATCCGGGACCGCTGCGCCAGCCCCTGGGGAGGGGGCTTTGCCTGCATCGCCTCGCTCATGCACACAGCCACCCAGCAAGGAGCTGCAGCCCACCCTGCCCACGAGGGAGCCAGGCTCAGTGTAGTGGGTCCTGCAGGGGCCGAGGGGCCGTGGGACCCTGCCTCCTGCCATCTCCTGCACGCTCTGTGCCCGGGAAACGTGAGTGAGCAAACAGATGAATGAGCAGCATGTCTTCCTGCGTGTGGCTACAGAAAGCAGGTCTTATTTAATTAATGACTGTCTCTGTAATTGCTGTTGCAGTGCGCGCCGCACGCCGCCGTCTGTGATGGGCTCTCTAGACCATTTTGGCGCCAGTGGCCTGATGTGGGTGCGCTGTGCCTGCGTGCCGAGGGACTCAAGTGCTTCATCCATCAATCGGGCCCCCTCCTGCCCCAGCCACAGCAGATCAATACCTGCTCCAACACCAGGGCGCATCCCTCAGCCCAGCCCACCCGCCGGCTGGCGCCGCCCTCCCCGGGCCTCCGTGCACAGCACGATTCTCTCCGAAGGTGCTGGCATCACTCCCACCCCCCACCCCCATCAAGGAGGCTTCCTTGGCCTGGGCAGGGGCCGGAAATGTGATCCCCACTGTGATCTGACCCCCGCCAGTCTCCGGGGTCCGGCTTCTCTCAGCTCCAGCCTCTGCCTGCACATGCCTTTCCCTGTGAGGAGGTGTGCGGGCTCCTGGGGCTCGCCCCTCCACTCCCACTCTCTGGGGAATTCCCCTTCATGTTTCCAGACTCTGATGGAACCATGGGGGTGCACCTATCCCCAAGGGGGGCTTGGCACCCACCAGCTCTTACCTTTGACGGGTGTATGCATCTGCCTCCCCACCAGGCCCTCAGCAGCCTCATCCTTTTGAAGTCCTTGGTGCAATGGATGGTGCTCAGTGGACAAGGAAGCAAGCAAATGTGTGTCCTGGGCAGGGCTCACAAAGGAGTCTGACAGGGACTGAACTCCAGGAGTGCACAGCTGGGCAAGGGAGGGGAGTTGCAGGAAAAAGCTGACAGCTCTTCTTGCCATTGCTGTGGGCTGAGCTGTTTCTCCCCAAAAGATGTACTGTCTGAACCCCGGCACCTGTTAAGGAGACCTCACTCATTTAGATCTTTGACAGTTGTCCCTGGTTTTCTTATCTGTTAAATTGGATTCTCACTAATCACTCAATCACCAAGTGTTTATTGAGCATGTATTATGTGCGTGGTCCTGAAGTGGGCACGGTGTTCAGCAATGAACAAGACCAGTAACATCCCCCGCCCTGTGGAACTTTTATTTCCCAGGGTAGGCAAACACAATACAAGAAGTCGGTGACATAAATACTGTATTGAGTTGTGACAAGGCATGGGGATGAGGCCTGATGGGGGAGTCGTCCTGAGAAGGTGGACTTTGGAAGGTAGCCCTGGGGGAGGAGGGTGCAATCTTCACAGACAAGCATTTCCAATGTCGCTGGGAGGATCAAATCACGTAATTCTTGTGAAAGGGTGTGTAAATTATGTAAATAAAGAAAATGCCCCCCCCCCCAAAGTTGATGCAGTTTCCTTGTTTGAGCCCTATCGATGGCAGTCTCTGCATGGGGCAGAGGGGTTTGTGGTGAGGAAGGTATCCTCCCAGGATGAAACAGTGCTTCTCAGATGGCGGCAGAACACGAGCTCACCCCACTTTTCCCCGTGGCATTCACGGATTCCAGGCCAGGATAGGAAGCTGAGCAAACGGGTCTGTCCCAAGAAAGCGGTCCTATGGGGAGGGGGACAGCCAGAGGACCCACTAGAGCTTCTGGTGATTTGCTGAAGTGACAAAACTGGAGGTTTGGGGTTTCAAAGACACGGACAACTTTTTCCTCAAGATTTTGCCAACTTCTGACACTGCCTGAGGGAGTTGGCAGGGAGGTTCGAAAGCTAGGCTAACACCTCTGAAGAACAGGACAGAATTTTCCTCAGTCTTATGGGGCTAAGGAGAAAAAGATGTGCCAGGATGAGAGTTAATGAGCACAACAAGCTCTCTGCTGAATATCTGGAGGGCTGCCCTGGAGGAATGGGGGGAGCTAGAGGGAGGCTGAGCTACCCAGACTAACATGCACCTGCCCCTTAGGGGGTCAGCCCCACACTTCGTCTGCCAAACAGAGGAAACAAGGAACACTAAAGTAGGAAATAAAGTCATCTGAGCTACTAGAATTTGTATATACAATATCTTCCAATAAATGAAAAATTATTAGGATACCAAGAGATAAAGCCACAGGAGAGAAAGCCAAAAGGGATGAAACAGACAGTGGAGATGGACTCACTGTTTATCCACGTTCTGGAATTAGCTGGAAAGCAGTTTAAATGATGATCATTAGTATATGCTCAAAGAGAGTAAATTAGGGAGGAAATCCATTTTTTAAAAAAGGGGGATTTCAACAGAGGATTTGAAACAAAAAAAATGAAAAAGCCTAGAGGTGAAAAAAATCTAAAATTAATAACTCAATAGATGGCTTTTATAGTAGCATAGACACAGCAGAAGGTGGGATTTATAAAATGGAAGGTCAGGAAAGAGTAAATAAGGGGCGCCTGGGTGGCTCAGTGGGTTAAGCATCTGACTTCGGTTCAGGTCATGATCTCAGGGTCCTGAGATCTAATCCTGCATCAGACTCCCTGCTCAGTGGGGAATCTGCTTTTCGCTTTCCCTCTGCCTCTGCCTCCCACTCATGCTCTCTCTCTCTCAAACAAATTTAAAAAATCTTTGGGATCCCTGGGTGGCGCAGCGGTTTGGCGCCTGCTTTTGGCCCAGGGCGCGATCCTGGAGACCCAGGATTGAATCCCACATCGAGCTCCCGGTGCATGGAGCCTGCTTCTCCCTCTGCCTGTGTCTCTGCCTCTCTCTCTCTCTCTCTTTGTGTGACTATCATAAATAAATTTTAAAAATTAAAAATAAATAAAATAAATTTCTTTAAAAAATCTTTAAAAAAAGAAAGAGTAACTAAATTATAGCACACAGAGGAAAATAAAAATGAAGCTGCAGAGAAGAGCTAAAGGGCATGCAGGACACTCTACAAATCTTTAATATATTTGTAATCAGAACCCGAGAAAGAAAAGAGAGAGAATATGGGCAGAAGAAAGTTTGAAGAAATAGTAACCTAGAATTTTCCAAAATAATTTAAAGAAATAAACCACAAATTCAAAAGGGTCTTCCCACCAACCCCAAGCAAAAGAGATTTAAAAAAAAAAAAAAACCAAAACCAAAAAACCAATATGCTTGGGTGCATCAGAGTAAAGTCTCTGGGAAGCAAAGGGAAAATCTGGAGAGCATCTGAAGGGAGGAAATATGTCACACACATCATCTTCGGAGTAACAGTTATGAGGCTTCTCCACAGGCCATTTGGGCTGGGACTCAGCAAAATGGACCCCTCAGAACACTGGTGGAAATTATCTGCCCACCGTGGATTCTATACCCAGACAGAGTATCCTTTACAATGAGTGTGAGATACATGTTTAGAAGAATAAAAAAGGTTGCTTTCTCTGTCACTGACAGTCAAAAAAATACTTAAAAGGACACAACCAGGAACAGGAAAGCCATCTGGCTAAAGCACATGAAAGCAGGCAGGAATGAAGAGTGAAGAAAGTTAAACACATTCATAAATGCAGGTGAGTATCAGCTGTTCAGAACAACAGTAATGATACATTATGGGATTTAAAATACACATATAAATAAAGAGCAGGACAATGATAATGCAGAAGATGGGAAGAATAAATGCACTTAACGTGCTCTAAGGTTCTCAGATCATCAGGCAGTGGTGAAAAACATGGTTTCTATTCAATCATCATGAATGTGTTTTAAGCTCTAGGCTGCCACAAATACTAAGTTAGTAGATGGAAATGGGATAATAATTATGTAAAAAAAAAGAAAGAAAGAAAAGACTAATTCAAAGGAGGCAAGAAAAGAGAGAAAAGGAACAAATGTTAGGTGATAGTTACAATCTATGTCAGTCCTTACATTAAATGTAAATGGAGTAAATAGTCTAAGTAAAAGTATAAGATTCTCCGACCAGATAAAACCTTTGCAAGCCATATATCCTACATGGGACAAGTATTGCCGGAGATGCTACCCTTCTTTGTACATTATGCACCAGACACACCAGAATGTGCAAAGCTGGCCTCTGTGTCTTCACTCGAGCAGTTTACTTTACCTGGAATATCCTATCCCCATCTGCCTCCCAGCCCCTCAAATACATACACATATGCTCTGCTTCATGACCTGAGATCCAGATCATGTGACTGCACACCCCACAAATACTTCCATCACTCTGCTCTAGCCTCCCCACCACTCTTCCCATGTCAGCTGCTGCCCCCATGAGGGAGCCTGTGTCCATTTGTTGCAATGGGATGCCAGGGCAGGCCTCACATGAGAACCTGGCAGCTCCACTCCCTGCCAAGAATTGTTAGGCTGATAAGTAAGTTATTGTAAGAGTGACAAGGCTATGATCACCAGGCACTGGGTAGGTGCCAGGCACTGTGCTGTGGGCTTCTTGGGCATTGTGTTATTTCATCCTGAAAAGATTATCTTTTCATCCTTAAAAGAACTCTATGAGGTAGGAGCTATTATCACTGTTGTCCAGATAAGGAAGTTGCCCCAGGACTGCTGGCTAGAAAGCACTCTGCAGTGGCTTACAGTCTAGTGATGGGACATGTATTTAACAAGTAAAGGTTGGAGAGGCATAAGAGAGGTCTTGGAGGGAGGCAGTGTTTACCCCTGAACCCAGAGGATGGATGAGTTAGGAGCTGGAGGGGTGAGAGTGGACAGCATTCCACTGTGGGAGTGACTTGTGTACAGAACCAGTAGGGCAGAGCCTGCAATATGGGCAGAGCTTTTGCATGACTTCTATAACCGAGTTAGAGTGAGGAGCAGGAGGCGAGAGAGGAATGCAGCCAGGAAGGTGTCATCAATGTCCTTGTTGTTTGAGGGCCTGGCACATGGTTGTGCTCGGTGAATTATCCAGGAGCCAAAGTGGGCTTGCCAGGGCTCCAGCCACCAAAGGATAAAAAAAGTCTGGTTGGATGTAAGCTTTTGACATCATTTCCAGGCATTTGGAGCTTTGCAGCCAGGCCTGGTCACAGGATGAGGGAAAATGGAGGGACCACATGCCAGGTCCTGTGCATGCACTTGAAACTCCCCACTTAATGCAATCCTCCCTCCAGGCCCGGAGGCCAAGTTATCACAGATGAGGGTACTGAGGCTCAGAGCAGCCCAGCCCTCCTGACTCACAGCCTGGACTGACCTGCCTACTGGCCACAGGGCTTCCCAGCTCCAGCCCCCACCCTGGCACCAATGTTCCTGCCTTCTGCCATTCCTCAGTTTCCAAGCTGAGTTTGGACCACCAGCTCTAACTGTCCATGATGTTTGGTGGACTCATTTTGGTCTGCGAGGATGATCACTGTACCCCCCTTCACGTAGAGCTTCGCCACGAGACTGTTTTGTGTTTTCCAAGGCTGTCAGCTCCCCTGAGCAAACATGCTTCACTCATCCGGGCCATCTGTCCCCTGCCCCCACCCACGGTCAGTGTTGATATTCAGACAGAAACGGCTCCCATCCCTCCACCCATATCATCAGGTGTGCAGAAATGCAGAGTTAATTCCAAGGCAATTAATCCCATTAACAAACAGTGATTCACAGCCTTCAACCAGGAGACCGCCTTCATTACAGTGTTAACCAGGGCAGAGCAGCGCTTCCTTAATCCCGCAGAAGGCCTGCTGGCCGCCGCCTGGACACCCAGACTCCAGCAAGTTAAAGTTTGCCCAGGAAATTGACAGCTCCCCACATCCCACCACAGCGTCCCATGTCCACATATGACCCTCCTGCAACCCCGGGTACCAGCGCCGGGACTCAGCCCATGGAAGGTCCCAGGTGGCAGCCCGTACGTGTGTCCGCTCAACATCCGGGGGATGTCAGCAGCCCACGGCTGATTGGGAGCGATTGTTTTCAGCATGGAGTCAGCCAGGACGGAATTATCAAACTGTTAACTGTGCTTATTGTAAATCACTTTAATGATGTGTTAACATTTAATTAGATCGCTACCGAATGCTTTGGATTACACGTACAGCCCGTGGACCTGACCATCGGAGCAAAAGAGTCTCGAGAAGCAGGACTCCTGCCCCCTGCCCAGCCTGGCCCAAAGTCCTGGGCTCAGAACTCCTTTGCTGGGTGAATTCCACAGTATCCACTTCGTTCGGGGGCTGGGAGCCTGTCACTTTGCAGGTGGAACTGTTGTTGAAATCTTGTGCCTCCTGGAAAGGACAAGCCTGCTGTCTTTCACTCAGCAAGTGCAGATTGTGTGTCTGCTGTCTGCAAGGTGCAGGGTCTGATGGCAAGGGGGACACAGGAACGGAGGGCGGAAGTCCCTCCTTGAGAAAACAGGTGTGCAGAAAGAGGAAAGAAAACCTGTATTCAGGTATGGCAGCTCTATACTGGGTGTGTCACGGTCCTTGTCCTGGCTGTTGAGCAAGGAAGGCAAACAGGTGGAAAAATGGAGCCTCAGATTAGCCAGGACAAGCTCACAGGAGGCCCGGAGCATGGGGCTGAGGACTTCAAGGTCTGTGTTTCCAGAACCACTGAAGGGCTCTGGAGCAGAAGCTTCACATTCCAAACCATATCTGAAGATCTTGAGTAATGAAATACCCATTAAGCCTAATAATTTGGAAATAGGAAACCCAGGGGCTGGGGTGTGTCACGCACACCACATTAACAGAACAGCGCTCTGTGTGATGCCATGTGGGGCAGGCCGGGGTGTGGCCACGAGAGCCACATCCCTCCTTCATCATCATGATTCCCACATCAGGGCCCTACTAGGCTTGGGAGGGCAGCCGTGAAAATCTCTCTTTCTGAGTCTCAAGCATGGACAAGCACACATACATGTGCACAGACTTGCAGGCACACGCACGCATGCGTGTACACACGTGCACACGCATGCATGCATAGCACAAGCACATATCCACGCGCACAGATACGCAGGCACACATGGGCATGTATGTACACACACATGCACACCCATTCACTCGTGGCACACACATACAGACATACAGACATGCAGGCTCATGCAGACATGCAGGCACATGCAGACATGCAGGCATATGCAGGCCTGCATGTAGACACACGTGCACGCTCATGCTCACATGCACACACGCATGGTCCTGCATGACTCTCAGCCCCTCCCCATAGGTTTGCCTCCAGAGACAGAGGAGCCGAGAGGCCCACTGCCGCCCCTCTTCATGGGCACAATTTGGGCGAGTGCCCACATTCAAAGGCTGTGCCGACAGCCCTGCCGCTCTGCCCCCGTGAGGCCGAAGCCAGGCACCTCCGCCAGGAGGCCTGGGCGGCAGCTGTGCTCAGAGCCAGCCGGCCGCCCCAAGAAAACTCCATGACGTGACGCGACCAGACAGGCGCAAGGAACAGGCCCCGCAGTCATGTAAAATGCAGGAGAGATTCCCGGCCCGGGCTGCTGCCGACCCGCAGCGGCAGGACGCGCAGGGAGTCCCGGCTGGGGGCACCTTCGCCCGGCCCCTGTGTAACAGGCCCTCCTTATCTGGAGGAACCTGAGGGCTCAGGCACGTCCTGTGAGTGGCACAGGCCTCATCGGGGGTGCAGGGAATCGTGTGAGATGGTGCCACGTGGCCTCCCAGAGTCAGCCCGGCCCACCGCCCAGATGGAAGCTTCCAGATGAGTCAGTCCGTGGGAAGAGAGCAGGCGTTTGTTCATTGGGCCCCAAAGCCTCGGGCAGCCTGGGGGATGATTGACCCGGAGTGAAATCGGGCATCCCTTAAGCTGGAGAGCCCTGGGTTGCCCGACAGATTCCACGTACGGGTCATCTCCCCGAGACAGATTAAGCGCGGTGGTGCCCCTCTGCCCTGCGGGGGCGGGGAGCTCGGTGCTGTCCCGACCTGCCGCTGCCGCCCACGCAGCCGTGGCTAAAGGGAAAGTAGGGGAGGCCAGGGCCTCGGAACTGCTTCATCCTGGTCAAGCCTCTCTGAGTGAACCCTAAGCCTCCTTAGAACATGCTTTCCTCACCCTGAGAATGGGCATGATAATGGCATCGCCTCCTTGGAACCAGCCGGGAGAAGGGGCTCTGGAGGGCCAGGGACGCCCCACAGCACCTTCCCTGGGCTCTGCTGCCATCTGAGCCACAGGCATGGAGCAAAGAGGCCCACGGTCCCCAAGCCAAGCCCGACATGCCCAGAGGAGCTTAGTCATCCTGCTTGCTCCAGACCCACAACATGCGGCCCTGTCGCTCCATTCCACGGACAGGAGAGCTGCACTTCACAGCCTCTGTGTGCAGTGGCACTGTCTTACACCTGTCCTAACACAGCTCGAACACATGTGGGAGCCAGGGGGGCAGATGGAGGACCCAGGGCTTCTCCACCCCAAACAGAAGCTGCCTCTGAGTGTCAGCACCATAAAGCACTGCGAAGCCAGACAATCAGGGCCTTTGTCTTCTTTTTCTTGATGCTACTCATTCATGATGAGTGTAACAGAAGGTCTGTGTTCGTGTAGATGTGGAACAGTGGCAACCTCTACGTGGAACAGTGGCAACCTCTATGCTGCCTGCGGGTCCAGCCCCGGGGGAAGATGATCTAGCATTATCTCCCAATGCTGATGAGTCCTCAACACAGCAATTCTATACCAGTGACGCAGTCTGGAGAGGCCTGTGTGGTAACACAGTGCCACTCACAGTGCTTCCAAACTGGGACTCCTGGCAGTCCCTTTGCAGGAATGTGCACCACCCTGCATTCACGGAGATGAGTCCTTGCAGGGCAGTGATGAGCGAGGGCAGTGAGTTGCTAGGAAATGTGGCTGCTGGGTATTTTATTCCTTCCCTGGGAAGTCACATGTCAGAGAGTCTGGGGGCATCACTGCTCTCTGTATGTGGCTTATAGAGCCATCCTGTGGGTAAAGGGTCCAGCCACCCATTGTCAGGTTTGGCCCTCTGATGACCATTGGCCAGTAGAACATATGACATGTGCTATGTCCAAGCAGATGCTTTAGAGAGTGGCTGCAAAATTTCTCCCTTTTGAGAGGCAGAGAGCCAATGACCTAGCAGAGGCTGACCAGAGCCTAACAGACTGAACATGCACAGGTCTTCTTAAATCAATAGAAAAGCAGAAGTTGCAAAGCAACCAGCTGTCCCAAAATCTAAGGAGAAACAGGCAACTGCAGAGAAAATGAGATGTGAGGCCTTACATGTATCTAAGTCTGGAGCATAATCAGAATGAAAGAGACTGTCCTCACTGTCACCCACTGCCAGGCTTATGGGCATCAAATAACCAGTAGCAGCAGGATACTTCTGGGGATGGACAAGGGTGTGCCCCTCTTTGAATCTCCATTGCAAATGGGAGACCAAGAGTTGAGGGTGGGTCAGACATTTGAAATAACAACAGGGATGTCTGGGTGGCTCAGGGGTTGAGCATCTGCCTTTGGCTCAGGCTGTGATCTTAGGGTCCTGGGATCGAGTCCCACATCAGGCTCTCCTCAGGGAACATGCTTCTCCCTCTACCTATGTCTCTGCCTTTCTCTGTGTCTTTCATGAATAAATAAATAAAATCTTTAAAAATAAATAAATAGATAGATAGATAGATAGATAAATAAATAAATAAATAAATAAATAAATAAATAAATAACAAAACCCTCTGGGAAAAAAGCCCAGCAACACTCACCCCCCAAAAACACAAACTTGTGGAAGAATTTGAAGCCTGTGGGCACTGAAGGCAACCACAGCAACAAGAAGCCTCCAGCTCAGCCCAGTTCTCAACCAGTTAACTCAACCTCTGGGTTACCAGCCTATTAGAAGGAAGGCTATGCCCATTTCGATGGTTTTCCTCTCCTGTTTGCTTTCAGCAAAAATATATGAGGCATTTTAAAAAGTAAGAAAACAGCACATTCATGGACTCCTGTGTCTACCTCAGGATGTACAGAGAAGGAGCATTGTTCCCACCTCTACAACAAAAAAGGAGCCAGGCTGACTTCAAATTTACAGTTCTTCCCCATACCCATCAAATGGCTGAGATCACGGAACAACCAACTATCTCAAAACTCCAGGTGAAATTGTGCCTGTAGGAAGAGGAGATGTGAGCACACACTCCCCCGAGGAAGACACAATTGGACATCAGTATGAAGAGCAGTAAGAATAAGACACAGGCTGGGAAAGGTGCTGTAGGAAGCACAGCGTCAAGCCCCAGGGAGCTCTGGAATTTGGAGGAATCCCTCTTCTACAAGCTCTTTCTTGCAAACCCCACTGGCAAAAGGAAGACCTGAAATTCAGAAACAGACACACGTTGCTAAACACAGCCCGTCTCTACAGCAGTTTGAAGCACTTAAGGGTAATCATAGCAGGACAAATCTCAAAACAGTCCAACCCATAAGTGGAGTAACCTAAAGCCCCACTCCACAGGTCTAGCAAAAAATGAGGTATGCCCACAGAAGCTGTATGGCTTTCCACAAACAATTCTGAGGTACACGAAAGGACTAGAAAAACAAGACACCCTCAAAGAAGACAAAGCAAGCATCAGAAGTAGACTCAGATATGATGTACATGTTGGAACTATCTGACAGGGAATGTAAAATAACTATGAATAATATGTTGGAGGCTCTAATGGAAAAGAGAGACAACATGCATTATCAGTTACTTCCGCAGAGAGGTGGAAACTCTAAGGAAGAATCAAATGAGAATGCTCAAAAGGAAAAATGCATAAAGAGAGAGGAATAATGCTTTCAGCAGGCTGATCGGTAGATGCTACACAGTTGAGCAAAGAAGCACCAAATTTGAAGACACGTCAAAAAAGTTAACTACATTGGAAAAAATAGAAGAGTGAAAATAAAACTGAATAGAGCATACAAGAGTTGTGAGATGATATCAAACATTGTAACATAAGTATAATTGGAATCCCAGGAGAAATGTTTATAGAAACGATAGCCAAGAATAGACTGCAATGATGACAGACATCAAAATGCAGATCCAAGAAGCTCAGAGAAGGTGGGAAAGGATAAGCAGGTGGAGTACAGAGGGTGTTTAGGTCAGTGAAACTACTATGTGTGACACTATAATGGTGGATACATGCCTTTACACAGTTGTACAAACCAACAGAATGTACAACACCAAGAGTGACCCCTAAGATAAACTATGGACTTCAGGCAGTTATGATGTGTCAGCAGAAGTATAGACTTAGTAACAAATACCCCCTCTGGTGGGTGATGTTGATAGTAGAGAAGGCTGTGCACGTATGGGGCAGGGGGTATATAGGGAATTTCTGTAACTCCATCTCAATTTTGTTGTAAACCTAAAATTGCTCTTAAAAAAAAAAAGACAGAAAAGAAGCTCAGAGAACACCAACCAAACTAAATATCAAAACCCAAACAAACGAAAAAAAAACAAAAAACAAAAAACAAACGAACAAACAAAACCACATCTAGGCAGGTTGTACTCCAGTTGCTGAAAACCAAAGACAAAGAGAAAATATTAAAGCCAGCCAGAGGAGAAAAAGAAGGGTCCTATACAGAAGAATACAGACACAATTCACAGCAAAATTCTCACTAGAAACCTGTGAGAAGAGGAGACAATGGAAAGCACTCCAAAGTGCTGAAAGAGAGAAAAAACAGCCCAGACGAAGTGTCCTTGCTGAAACAAAGAAGAAACAGCAACTTTCTCAAATAAGCAAAAATTGAGGAAAGATATTTTTAAAAGATTTTATTTATTTATTTGACATAGAGAGAGAACACAAGCAGGAGGAGTGGGAAAAAGAGTAGCAGGCTCCCTGTTGAGCAGGGAACCCAACTCAGGGCTCAATCCTGGGACCCTGAGATGGGGACCTGAGCCCAAGGCAGATGCATCACCTACTGATCCACCCAGGTGCCCCAAGGAAAGACATTTTGAGCAGACCTACAGATATGCCAAAGAAGGTCTTCAGGTGGAAAACCCTTGATATTAGGCTGAAACTCAGATCCATACAGTGAAGTGAAGACTGTTGTGGGGAACAAGTGATGGTGAAATTATACTCATTCCCCCGACTTCTAGTTACTTTAAAAGATATATTGTCTAAACCAAAACTTGCAATAGTGTGCATCTTATAAATGTAGAAGTAGAGATATAACAGCAACCACACAAAAGATGAGAGAAGAGGTTGGAAATACACAGTTCTAGGGTGCTCCCATGGCATGGGAAGTGGGGCAGTATCATTTGAAGGTAAACTCTGGCTCATTAATGATATATATATATATTTAAACCAAAGGGCAACCATTGAAAGTTTTTGTGAGAGGTATAAAAAAACCCTTCAGTATAGGAGATGAGATGGACTCATGTAAGTGCTCAATTGACACACACACAAAAAAGAAGACAATAAAAAGGGGGGAAGAAACAAAATAAATGGAATAAAAGAAAATAGCAAAATAGTAGATTTTATTTATTTATGTATTTTTAAAGGTTGTATTTATTTATTCATGAGAGACACACAAGAGAGGCAGAGACAGGCAGAGTGAGAAGAAGGTTTCCTGTGGGGAGCCCAATGTGGGACTCAATTCCAGGACCCTAGGCTCACACCCTGAGCCAAAGGCAGATGCTCAACCACTGAGCCACCCAAGTGCCCCCAAAATAGTAGATTTTAATCAAATCACATCAATGATCACAGTAAGTATGAATTAAGGCAGAGATTGTCAGATTTGATTTTTAAAAAATCAAGACTCAATTTCATGTTGTCTATAGAAGTTATGAAGATATAAATATCTCTAGCACGAATACAAAAATGAAAAGATAAGACAGAAATACTAATACCAGCAAGAAAAGAGTGGTTATCACTGGAGACTCCACAGTTGTCAAAAATATGACCAAGATTGCTAACAACACCTTTGTAGCTATAAATCCCATAATTTAGATGAAGCAACAAACTATCAGAACTTGCCCAACAAGAAATAGATCATCTGAAGAGCACTATATCTATTTAAAAATGAATTTGTTGTTTAAAAACTTACCAACTTAACAGAATAAGCACTGGATGTTATACTATATGTTGGCAAATTGAACTTCAATAAGATATATATATATATATATCGAGAGAGAGAAAGAAAGAAAAACTTACCAAAAAGCAGTAAAGGCCAGCTCTAGATGACTTCACTGAGTAATTCCACAAATGTTTAAGGAACAAATAATGCTGATTTAACATAGTCTCCCCTACTCAATAGGATAAGGGAGAAACATTTCCCAATTCATTTTATGAGGCCAGAAATATCCCCAAATCAAAGGAGACAAAAACATCACAAAAAAACTACGGACTAGTATTTCTCATTAATATGTAGGTAAATCTTAATATCAGAAAATTGAGTCTAGTTATATATATATAGATAGATCTGTATATCTCTATATATATATAAAACTTTTCATGACCGAGCTTTATCCCAGAAAGACAAAGGTGGTTAAAACTGTTTAATTAATCAATGGGATGAATCATGTTAACACACTATAGAAGAAAAGTTATAGGTTATCACAATAATCTATTAATGACATTGAGCAAAATTCAAATCTATTCATGGTGAAAAACATCCTCAGCAAACTAGAAATAGTAGGGGATTTCTTCCCTAAAGAAGCACCGTGGCAGTAACAACTACTGGAGGGTGACAGAATGAGGGCTTCCCCTAAGATCAGGATCAAGCTGAGTGTGCTTGAGGTGCTGGTGCAACACAGCAAGTAAAAGAAATGCAAGGAAGGAGAAAACAAGATAAACGTTTCTCTCCACTCAAAGATAACATATTTCTATGTAGAAAATCCCAAAGAATCTACCTAAAGGCTCTAACACCAATAGATGAGTATAGGAAGGTCATAAGATTTATGGCCAACAAGCAAAAATCAAATGCATTTTCTATATGAGTGATGAAAATCAGAATTTAAAATTAAAAACAAATATACAAAAGATAGAACCAAAAAATGAAATATTTAGGTATAAATTTTTAAATGTGCAAGTCTGCATGCTGGCAATGAAAAGCATTGATGAAAGAAATCAAACAGCATCTAAATAATGGGAGGATTTATGGCGTAGGAAGCTGAATGTGAAGACGGCACTTCTACCCAATTTCATCCATGGATTTAATGCAATAACTACAGAAATCCCAATAGGCTTTTTATTTTTTTAATATTTATTTTTTATTTTTTTAAAGATTTTATTTATTTAATCATGAAAGACACCCAGAGAGAGAGAGAGAGACAGGCAGAGGGAGAAGCAGGCTCCATGCAGGGAGCCCAACGCGGGACTCGATCCCGGGTCTCCTCAATCATGCCCTGGCCTGAAGGCAGCACTAAACCACTGAGCCACCGGGGCTGCCCCCAACAGACTTTTTAAAGAAGACACACACATGTCAAATCAGAAATGCACGTGGAAAGGCAAAGTAAATAATACAGAACACTACATGCTTGAAAGAGAAGAACAAAACTGGATTTCTCAGATTTCTGGATTTTAGGACTTGCTACAAAGCTTCTGTGAACAAGACAGTGTGATGTCAGTGGCAGGTCAGACACAAAGATCATAAGAACAGAGACAGAGCCTGAGATAGACCCTCACATATATAGTCAAATCCCTTTTGACAAGGGTGCAAAGCAATTAGTAGAGAAAGGACAGTCTTTTTAACAAATGCCACTGGAAAAAGTATGCATCCATATGCAATTAATTACTCGATTAACCCTCAACCTCACACCTTAGAACAAAATCAACTCAGCACATTTGTAAAATGCATAAGACTATAAAACTTCCAGAAGAAAGTTCAAAAGGAAATTGTGTGACCTTGAATTAGATATTATTTCCTAGATCGAATACCTGCAACGTGATCCACCAAAGAAACAAGTGGGTAAGTTGAACTTTATCAAACTTTAAAATTTCTGCTCCATGAAACAAAACAAAATAAAAAAACTGTTAGGAGAATAAAAAGAAAAGCCACACTCTGGGAGAAGATATTTGCAAATCACAGTTCTGACTAAGTGCAATATTCAGAGTCTACGTGATAAAACAGGAAGTGCTCAAAGATGAACAAAAAGAAAAGAAATGATTAAAAAAAAAAGAGGGACTATTTAGACAAACAATTCAGTGAAGACAAACAAGTATATGGGAAAATGCAGGGGAAAGATCCAGGTGCACCTAGAACACCTCAGAGTTCTGTAAATTAGGGAATTGCTTTTAAAAAACAAGTGGGTACCCCAGGGGCTCATCAGAGAGAGCACCAACAGGCAAAGCTAGAACAATTGAAGCAGTGTGGGACCAAGGATTAGAGTCTGGAACCAAATGAGAACTTCAGAGGAAAACCGTGAAATCAGAAAGAAATCTATACTTAAAGCTTTGTCTGGATGGGAATGCCTTGGTCTAGATCACTGTACTAGGTCATGTAAGATGCTCACATTAGGGGCAACTGAGTGAAGAGTTTAGGGGAACTTTCTATTCTTGCAACTAGTCTTGCAAACTCTTCTGTAAATCTAACATTATCTCTGAGTAAAAAGTTAACGGGAGAAAGTGACAGAGAAGAAAGAACTTGGAGTATGCACACAACCTAATTTCAAGACTTACTGTAAAACAACAATCAAACCTGCTGGATATTGGCAAAAAGATAGACACATAGATCGATGGAGCAGAACAGAAGTTCCAGAAATAGAGCCATATACACATATGGCCGATTGATTTTTGAATGAGCTGCAAAGGTAATTCCGTAAGACTGGGCTGCCTTTTCATCGTGTGGTGCTAGAGAAATTGGAGAGCCACATATAACACAATGAGACTCCACCCACACTTCACACCTTATAAAAAATTAACTCAAAATGCATTATAAGCCCAAATGTAAAACTATAAAACTTTTAGAAGGAACTATTCGTGACCTCGGATAAGTAGAGTTCTCTTGGATGTATTGATAAAAGCATGATCTGTGATAGGAAAAAAATAATAAATTTGACTATATTGAAATGTCTAAAAATTCACTTTGCAAAATATATTATTTAGGGTGAAAGACAAACCACAGACTGGGAGGAATTGTTTGCATCACATAGCTGATAAAGGACTTGTACCTAGAGTATGTAAGGAGGTCTCAAAGTTCAGTAAGATTTGGAAAGACACTTGACAGAGATATGGATGGCAGATCAGCACACGGAAAGGTGCTCGGTATTACACATTAGGGAACATACATTAAGGCCACCATATCAGGGAAATCCAAATCAAAACCACAATGAGACACCACTTCACACAAGTCAGAATGGCAAAAATTAACAAGGATACAGCAGATGTTGGCGAGGATGCAGAGAAAGGGGAACCCTCTTGCCGTGCTGGTGGGAACGCAAACTGGTGCAGCCACCCTGGAAAACAGTATGGAGGTTCCTCAAGAAGATGAAAATCGAGCTACCCTATGACCCAACAATTGCAGTACTAGGGATTTACCCAAAGGATATAAACATAGTGATTCAAAGGGGCACCTGCACCCCAATGTTTATAGCAGCAATGTCCACAATAGCCAAACTATGGAAAGAGCCCAGATGTCCATCAACAGATGACTGGATAAAGAAGATGTGGTGTATATAAACAATGGAATATTACTCAGCCATCAGAAAGGATGAAATGTAAATTAGCATCTGCAACAACGTGGATGGAACTAGAAGGTACTATGCTCAATGAAATAAGTCAGTCAGAGAAAGACAATTATCGCATGATCTCACTCATATGTGGAATTTAAGAAACAAAACAGGATTATACAGGACGTGTGGAAAAAATAAAACAAGACTAAATCAGGGAGGGAGACAAACCATAAGAGGCTCTTAATCACAGGAAATAATCTGAAGGTCACTGGAGGGGAGGGGGGGTGGGGGAATGGGGTAACTGGGTGATGGGCATTGAGAAGGGCACGTGATGGGATGAGCACTGGGTGTTATATAAGACTGATGAATCACTGACTTGTACCTCTGAAACCAGTAATAATTATATGTTAATTAATTGAATTTAAATTAAACAAAAACCAAAAATAAATAAAGCTGCCGATAGTCACTACCCCGTCGATTAGAGTAGCTAAAATTTAGAAAAACGCAAGCTGACAATACCAAGTGCTGGCAAGGATAAACCAGAACTCTCATACCTGGCTGGCTTGCTGGCGAGGATGTTCAGAAACAGTTTGGCCATTACTTCTCAATTAAAGAAAACTTTGGCCTGGAGCCCGACAACCACAGCCCCAGGCGCCCCCCCAAGGGAAGGAAGAGCGCGTCCTCCCATAGGCCCTGTGTGCATCGTAACTGCTCAAAATTGGAAACCACCCAAATTGCCCTCATATGAAGGCTAAACTCGCAGACTCTGATGCTTCCTACCTTCCAATACTACTCGGCAGAGTCAAGGAGGAAAGTATTCATTCACAAAACCAGCATGGTGGGATCTCAGAGGGATGAGGCCCAGCGAAAGGAGCCAGATCAAAAACCACCCTGCGTGTGGTCCCATTTAGATGAGCTTCTGGAAAAGGGGAGCAGTAGGACCAGGGAATGAAGGCACACGCCATAGGTGGAAAATCAGGGAGGGGAATTTGGGTGGAGGGCAAGGGAGCTGTTCTGCATTTTGAAGGTGGCGGTCACATGACTCCACCAAACTAAAACTGCATGCAAAAAAAAAAAAAAAAAAAGAGCCAGTTTTGCTTTTGCAAATTAAAAATAATTTCAAAAAATGTTAAATGTGATTTCTGGCTTGAGTCTCTCTTATTTTCTCTCCCTAACACAAGAACAGTGCCAGTAGAGGGGCTACTTCCTCCACCTGTGTGCGGGAATGAGAAGACAGTGCCAGGCGGACCTGGCCTCCCCAAGCCTGAGGAGCAGAGTCTGCCACTGAGAGCTGCCCTGCAGAGAGCGAGGCAGGACACACTTCCTCTCCTTCTCTCTCTGCCCTGTTCTGACTCCCTTTGCCGGAGCCTGCTCTCACTGCTCTCACTGACCCTGGCCCCAGGCCATGACTTTCCATGCTGGCCTGACCCACTGGACCCAGCATCGCTCATTGGCCTGCCCACACCTCTCTCTTGGTGGTGATGTGCCCACTCGCCTTCGAGAACCGTGCCTCTCAAACTGCCTCTCTGGTGGCCCCACCAACCACACTTCCCGCACACCTGGCCAGAGAGCACATGTGACCTGGCTAGGCCAATCAGAAGCCTGCCTTGGCATTTTCTATACAGCCCTGGAGAGATAGGTCTCTCTTTTCTGCAGATTTGGTCCATCAGGGCATGACAAGAGAGTGGGTGGCCACACCCTCAGCCATTTGGAAGAGTCCCAGAAAAGGAGGCTCTGAGATCGTCAGAGGTGGAGCAGGCTCTGCCTCCAGTCTGTCCTGGGCCTGCTCCTTCCTACTCCCAGCTCTGGAACCCATGGCGGTCACTCCTGGTCTGGAGCAAGCCCGAGGCCCAGCTGGAATCAGACTCACTCCCATGGCTGGCCCTGCTCCCTAAGCTGCCTAATGACCCCTGGGGGTGTGTCTTTCACTCCAAGTGGTAATCCGGGCTTGCAGCCTCTTCGGATCTCTGCCACACTGCCTCCCCAAGTAGGTGGGGACATGGGCAGGTAGACCAAATGGGGGAAGCCACCATGAGAAGGGAGAAGGTTCTCCAAGCCAGGGTCCTAGAGCAAACCTCTTCGCACAGATCTGCCAGCCAGCCCAAGGCCTGGACAACATACAGGGAGGACCAGCCTCGCCCAGCTCAAACCCAGCTGCCGCCCTCCCCAGGGACCCTCCATGGCCCCTTCCCGACCCCATTAATTGGGCCACATCTGGTGATTGCCCGTTGCTTCTGCTCCCACTTCCCTCTAGAGCCCCCCCCTCCCCATTCTCTGCCTTCTGGGGCTGTAGCCAATCAGCTGTGCCTCTCCCTCTTGATGCTTGCCAGGCCAGGCTCCTGCCAATCTGCTGCCCCGTGGACCCACCCACCAAGTCCATCTGAAAGCTCTGCTCCCCTGTGCAGGCACCCTACCTCCTCAGAGCAGATTCTAGAATCCCACTCAGGCTGGGAAAGTCCGCTCCAATCCACACCAGCAACACCGCCAGGCCCTGAGTGTGGACCCCCGCTAGCCCATGCTGCCCAGGACCCAAAGCTACACAGGGGTGACACATGCCCTCTCCCCCAGACACCGACATGCTCACAGCCCTGTGGGGACATGGCACAGGGCACCACTGCAGCCCCTCCTGCAACTTGAGAATGTAGATACAAAGAAGTGACCACTGGTTTCACTCTGGACGGTGAGCTCAGTAGATCACTCTTTGTGATCAATGGCTGAGGCAAAGGGTCCTTCCAGGTACTCCCTCAGGAATGACTCTGAGCCATCTCATGCATAAAACACAATATAAAAATGTTCAAGTTTCTTCTCAAGCATCCTAAGCTCAAATTTCTCATTAACACATAGGAAACATTCCTGGCATTTTTATACGAAGTCAATGTGCAAAATTGTCCATCTTCTCATCATAACCACATAAGACAAAAGACGTACAGTGGCTGGCTGATTTTCTGCAGGCTCCGCATCGAGTCTGCACAGCGCCGTGTTCCTGTGTGCTGTGGAAAGGGGTGGGTGGTCACAGAAGCCCTGCTGGAGATGTGAACAACGAGAAGCAGCCAGATGCTCAAGGTCCTGGACAGAATGTTCCAGAAAGCATGGGGAAAGGGCCAAGTCCCTGGTTGGAAAATGAGGCATGTGAGGGTAAACAGTGCAGCCCAGAGGTCGGTGTGGACGAAGAGGAGGTCATGGGAGCTGAGGCCAAGTGCCCTGGTCTGACCTTAGGATTTCTGAGCATGGTGGGGGTTTTCTGAGCCAGGATCATGGTCCGTGAGGCCCACAGCCTCCAAACCTGCACACTTCACAGTCTCTCCATGCCGAGGTTTGGGGCCGCCTGAGATTCCGGAAGCCGAGAGCTTCAGTGCTCAACCGAGGGCATTTGCAGACTTGTTGCTGGCACAGCGGGGATCCTGTGGGGTCCTGTGACACTTAGCAGGGAAGCTGGGGTCCCCGGGGAGCAATTGAACACTTCTGAGCACTTTGGAGAGGTGACCACCCCCATCCAGAGACGTGGCCCCTTCCCCAGATGAGCTCCTTCCCCACGGGCTAGAGTAGAGGGTTCAGGCACTGGGGTCTGCAGCTGGGACGAGGGAAATTAGCCTGTGCACATTAACACAAGGCCGTGTGAAGATAATGTGCTCTCAAGGAAATGAGATCGATCCGCCCTAGCTGGGGCTTCTCGTCTTTTTAAATCCAAGGCCAAAAGGCAGGGGTCTGCTGGGGTCTGTCAGCCATTCGGACTTGCTGTGATGCCATGCAGTCTTCAAATTAGGCACCAAAGTGCTGCTGCCCATGCCAGTACAGCGTGGAAGTCTTCCTGGCTCAGGCGGGACAACTGTCTCTGGCAGGACACCTGTCTCAGGTGGACACTTGTCTAGTCAGACATCTGTCCAGTCGGGATACCTGTCTCAGGTGGGACACCTGTCTCAGGTGGGACACCAGTTCAGTCAGGACACCTGCCTCATTTGGGGCACCTGTCCAGTCGGGACACCTGTCTCAGTCAGACACCTGTCCAGTCAGGACACCTGTCTCAGGCGGGACACGTGTCTCAGGCAAGATATCTGTCTCAGGTGTGATGCCTGTCTCAGGCAGGACACCTATGAAGGAAGTAGATATCTCCTTTATATTCAACCTCTCTAGAAAGTTGTCCTGTCTTGGAGTTGAATTTTGCCTTCCCACCTCCACCAACCCCCCAGCTGAGCCTGGGGTCCTCCGTGAAATGAGCCGTCTCTCTCTCTCCCTAGAAGTGAGTGAATGAATGAGCCCACATCTCCCAGAAGCTCCTCATTTCTAGACCAACACCCGCTTTACACATTCCTCAGAGCCGGAGTTCCCATGCGGGGCGACTGTCCCCAGGGACATCGGGGAATGCTGGAAACATTTTTGGTTGTCATGGCTGGGGTTACTACTGGCATTTGATGGGTAGAGGCCAGGGAAGCTGCTCAACATCCTTTAACACACAGGACAGCCCCCGCCACAAAGGAGCACCCACCCCCGGATATCACTAGTGCTGAGGTGGAGAAGCCTGGTGTGGGTGACAGGGGTTCTGTGTCCCTCTCTGCCTGGTCAAGCACCGGTTGTCAATTCCGTTCTTCAATAAGTGATCCCAGTTGCTCAGAGGACCCCAGACGGTACCCCCAGCACCACGCTGCAGGGTTGCCAGTCCCTAACTCTGCCCCCATAAGATGCAGTCTTTGATGACATCAAGGTCACCTAACAAGGTGAGAGAGGCCGTGATCTAGGGGAGACAGATGTGTCCTGCTCTACAGAAGGAGAGTGTGCCACGCACGCCAAGAAGGAATAGACAAGTTGGTTTGCTCGTGGTAATGGTGAGATGACTGTTTGCTGGTGGCTGGCTGTGTGTGCGTGACACGGAGCTCCGTGCACAATGGGCTCTTGCACAATCCCACGACCACTTGGTCACCTGGCATTACCTCTGTCCTCACTCAGAGTGGCACAAGAGGACACTTTGAACCAAAGCAGAGAAGGAGAGCATGTTGGGTGTGCCCCACGCTGGGTGTCACCGTGCTGGCGGCCGCGTGCCCATTCACTCTTGGCAGCCACACAGGGAGGGCCTTCCTCTGCCGGTGGGATTCATTCACTCATTCTTTCGGCACCCACAGTTGCCAGGTGTGGGGATGGACGCAGCTGTGCTGGAGACCGGTGTGGTCCCCACCCCCAGAGGACAGAGAGGAAGCACAGCTGGAGGGGAGCCCGGGCAGAGAGGCCAGGGACTTGCCTGACCAGGGCCCAGAGTGGTAGAGTGGAATTTGCCGCCAGACTCCTCCGGCTCCAGGTCACATCTCTGCCTCCCTCCTCACTCACGAGGCCCTGCAGGGTGTCATCCTATGCCTCCCCAGACCTGCCAGCTGCTTCTCCCTGCCCCTCGGGGGCTCCCGTGCAAGCTGTCCCCCCCCCACCCTGCTTCTCCCCCACCCAGTCTGCCGGCTGCAGCTCAGGTGCCCTTCTGCAGAGGGCATCTGCTGAGTCCAGCCCTGGGACTGTCCTCCCGCCCAGCACTGCTGCATCTATCCGGGGGGTCCTGTAGAGCCTGCGGTGGAGGATTTTACTGGTAGAAGGGTCATTTACCATTTAATTAGGGTTTTGATTAATATGGAACTTATTAAAATTCACATTGAAGTCATATATTCAAGAAGCCAATTTCCCTCCAAGCTGGTGAAAACCTCATTACATTGTACAAAGCTGGATTGTTGAATAGGAAAGAGATCTTTCATGTGTCCCTTAATTAGTATTTGAGTCCCTCAGAAGGAACACACTGAACCCACATAAACAAGTAACCCACCCCACAAACGAATTAATTAGATTTTTAAAATTGCATTTAGAAGTTAGTATTTCCAGGTTGCTTTACTTGTTTTCCAAAAATTTCAAATGCCTTTCGGGGCATTCCTAGAGATCGAATGTGAAGACTTTCCCAAGCACTTAAACCCCCCTGGAAAATTAATACACTGAATTATAGCCACTGCTAATGCCATTTATAAATCTAGTCAAATTCTCTCATTGCTTCCTGTTTAAAATCCCCACCACACTCAACATGGCCTCGTAACATGGAGCTGGTCATGTTTGACTCTTGCTCACGCCTTCGGGAACTCTTTCTACTCCAAAAAAGCCCCAAAATCCTTACCTGACCTTAAGGGCTGTCAACCTCGGCTCCTGTGCCCCACCTCTCACCCCCACCACACCCACCACCATGCACCCCATCCCCCTCACTGACACACCCACCCCTCACCCCCACACATCCCACCACACCCCCCACGGTGTACCCCAAAATCCTCACCCTCATGCCCACCCCTCACCTCCCACCCCCACACCCCCTACCACACCATCACACCCACTCACCCCCACCAGCCCACCACACCTGTCACCACACCTTAAAGCCCTCCCACCCCCTCCCCATCACCCCTGCCCAGGCAGCAGATCAGGCTTTTCTGGTCAGGCTTTTCTACAGGTTTTCTGACTGTCCCCTCCAGAAGGCCAGTTCCCCCAAGGAGCTGTGTGTTCAGGCCATGCCCTGGGCCACGGAGGAAAGAGTCCAGAACAGAAGAGCGTCAGTAGGTCTGTATCGTGGAATGACTGGATTAATCTGTCCATCCACCTTGATTCCAGGTGTGGTTTCACGTCCCTGTCCCTGCTCATTTCACATCCCTGGCTCAGAACGTCACTCACCTAATGGAGGTGACAGGGCTGAGCAGGTCCATCATTTCTGGACAGCCTGGGGTCATGGTTCCTACATCCAAACCATGATATGGGGAGTCAGTGGCCAGGGAGGCAAGACCAGGACTGGGGACCACTGCTGCCTCCTTCTACGACCTGTCCCCAGGCCATCAAGTGCTAAACTGGGGACATGGACACCCCTGAGCACCCCAACCCCAGCTGAAGCGTGAACAGTACTTCTGCCTTCCTGCCCTGGCCACAAGGCCTACGCTGATGACTGGTGCCAGCGCCCCGTGCCACTCCGCCCTGGCCTGGCTCTGGGGCCCACCACACACTGATGGCCACACCCCGTCTGTCTCCTGTGCCAGGCTGGCTGGAACCCCTGACTTCCAGTCTGCCCCTGTGACCCGGTGAAGGGCAGCCCTTGGCTGGGAAACGGGACACCAGGGGGGCTCACATAGGGACTGGATCAGGGTGAAAGTCAAGGAGTCCACAGGTGGAGAGCGCCGCAGACACAGGAGACCGTCGGCGTGTGGGTCTTGGGCCTACAGTGGGCTCTCGCAGCGGCCATCAGGTGCACGTATTACTGTGTTCCGTTACGTGTGGCATACGGTGTTATAGCCCCTCGGGAATAGGAGGTTCCCATTCTCCTTCGGAATAGGAGATCCGAGGGCCTCTCAACCTTAAGATGAGGGAGCCAGGTTGGTGAAATTCAGGCCTCACTCCAGGCCAGGCGGAGCACCGGGCGGGGTGCAGGGAGGAGGGTGGGCAGCCGGGCCCCTATAAGGCAAGGGGAGGCCTGGGAGGAACCGGCCCTGCCCACAACGTGATCTTGGACGTCGGCCCGAGACCTGGGAGCAGATGCTGTACTCACAGCCCCGCACCGGGGCAGCCGAGCGAGCCAAGCAAGCAGAATCCGCAGGCACCGCGCTCATCCGTTTGCTCGGCCAAGGCCTGGCCCTCACCGTCTCCTCTTGAGCCATCTCCTGCCCTGACCTCTGAAGGACTCGAAGTTCTCCCAGGACCCTCTGGACCATCCTGCTCTTCTTCCATCGGCCGCCAGCCCTGACTGCCATCCTCGGGGCAGGCTGTGTCTCCTTAATAAAGTCCTGTGCATTCCCTGTGTGTTCGGCATTTAATGACTCCAGAGGCTCTTGACATCCTTTACAGCCTTCCCGGTGGCCTGCCCCGTGCGAGGCACACATCACCCCATCAGACCCCCCGTGACTTCTCCGCTCTGGCTTCTGCCTCCGGGCCCCACACAGGAGCGGACCCTGACCTCTGGACCTGAGCACGTCCCACGAGCCACCCCCAACCCCATGTCTAGAACCCGCTCGCTGCCCCGCACCCCCAGCCCGGCAGGGCCCGCCTCTGAAGGCAGGGCTGCCGAGTGGGCAGGCGGAGGTCCTGCAGATACGGCCGCTTTGCTGAGGTGTGGGCTGCATAGAATAGAGGGCAGATGTTGTCGGAAGGTAGGTAAATTTTAATTCTGAATTTCAGAGGCTTTTTGGTAACTTATTAAGCTCCCGGAAATAGGTTTTTCATCACTAAGAGAAAAATTGAGTCGGTTTCTCCATCCCATGTTGTGATTTTTTTTCCCCCTCACATCATCTTTACAGAATATGACCACACAATTTCATCTTTGAAAGAAGAGCTGGATTCATAAATTGGGGAGAGTCCTCAGGCCCCCAGGGTACCCTGGGCAAAAGGGAGGGAGGGAGAACAGAAAGGTCAAAAACAAGGGCTCTGTAGGCAGAGTACCGGGTTGAAAACCCAGATGGGCACGATAGCTGTGTGACTCTGGGCACAGTTCTTAACCTCTCTGTGTCTCGGCTTCCTCAATTGCAAGATGGGGACGGTCACCATCAGAGTTGCTGGGAGCTCAGGTCGGTGAAGAGCACTCGGGCCAGCAGCACCCAGAGGTGCCCACAGAGGTTAGCCACGCTCCCAGCCACTTTCTCTACTGACAAGGGGGTGAGGAGGCCAGTAGATGCCAAATGGAGCAGGAGGCCAGGGAGTGGCCCTCCCCATGCTCAGCTGGCGACTCCAGGAGCAGCTGGGACCCGTCTACAAGGGGGACGGCATGTGGAGATGGCCACCCTCCTGGAGCTCCTGGGCCACAGTCACCTAGCTGTGAGATGGGGTGACAATAACCAGGTGACGTTGGTATCACGGGAACCCTTTCCTTCTTTAGGCAGAAAGGTACTGAACACGCAGTTTGGGTGGGAGCCTGTGCAGGACGCTGGAGACAGATGAGGAGGACCCTGTCCACGGCACTCATGGCCTGACGGGCCGTAAAAGGTGGTAATAGGTGACAGGCTGGTAACAGGTGACAAAGCCCCATGTGACAGCTCCTGGATACAGAGGCACGGGGGCTGAGGGCCGGAGTGGGCATGGACCCCAGCAGGGAGGCAGGTCCATCTGAGCTGCTGTCACCATCAAGGAGAGGTGAGGATAGAGCTACGAAACCTTCCTGCCATTCCCTCAGAATGTTCCAGCCCAGGTGCAGTTGAGCAGATAGTCAGAGAAGCCACTTAGGGTGTTTCTGGTTTGAGTTTTGGCTCCTCTACATCTTCCCAGCTGTGAGCCAGTTACAGAGACCCCACATTCCTCGGCTTCCTCATCTGTTAAATGGGGTGATAACAGCGTGTCCACTTCCTGTTGTCAGAGTTAAATGTCGTGGATGATCCGAGGCAGGGGAGCAGACTGAACATGTGGAGGCTCCTCCTACATATGTGTCTGGCACGTAGCCCTGAATGCACACCTATAAATGTCCATGACTGTGTTTATTCAGTGCTTATGGAGTGTGGGGAGTTGAAAGGCATAAAGACCATAACAGCTCTGACAGGTAGTGAGCTCCTGGTCGGGGGAGGCATCCAAGGGGTGCAGGACTGGCCACCACCCCACCTGGATGGCCTCCAAGGCCTGCTTTCACCCAGGAGCTCGTGAGTCCATGCATCTGAAATTTGAGGATTCTACCAACATGGATTAAAAACCTACTGTGTGCACCCCCCACAACCCTTGGGGAAAAGCTGTGATTAGTAGGGCTGCTTCCTCGACAAGCCCAAGCACAGACTGATGGGCTGTCACCTAGGGAAGGACATAGCTTATTTGTCCAAGGTTCTGAGCCTGGGACTCCAGGATCTCACAACATTACTATTCTACGGTAGCCACTATTTCTTGAGCGCCTGCTGTATACCACCGTGCATTGCCTATGACAGGTGCTGCACCAACTTTGTTTTGTCCATCCCCCTACTGGCTCGGGGGAAGAAGCGAGGACCCAGGGTGGCCAGAAGACCAGGTGGAGGGCAGGAGGACCCTGGGGCAGCTTAGATGCACCCCTCTACTACTCTGATTCTCTCTCCTTTGTGCCTGTTCTAAGCTGCTCTGACTCCGAGCTTCTGTATCCGGAGAGCCCAGGCCCCTGTG
Source organism: Canis lupus familiaris (assembly GCF_011100685.1). Taxonomy (NCBI): domain Eukaryota; kingdom Metazoa; phylum Chordata; class Mammalia; order Carnivora; family Canidae; genus Canis; species Canis lupus. The sequence goes on from NC_049224.1 coordinate 60,962,785, forward strand.
GTTTGGAAGTGCCAGCTCCTGGCGCTCGGGGCCCTGGGCTGCGGAAGCGCTGCCGGCCCTCTGGGCTATCATGCTCAGCCTCCGGAGTGGGCGAGAGCCGATTAATTGTTCATAAAGCACTTAGACACTCTCGGGCGACAAGAGCCATGTCACACCAGCATTATTTCATTACCGTCCCTTGGAGACGGAGCCATCAGTGAGTGAGTTCTGGAAACAGGCCTCAGAGCCAGCGCCGGGCCTCGCCGGAGCCGCCCTGGGGACTGTGGGCAGGTCACTTAACTCCTCTCCAAACCCCGGGGGCGCCCGAGGGGCTCCTGAGAGCCGAGGACTCCGCGGCCCCTCACTGGAGCGCGCGGCCTTTGTCTGCTCCAGGGAGCGCGGCTTCGGCACAGCTGGCCCATCCCGCCTGGGCCGCCAGCTCCACCAGCCCCCACCGCGGCTGCACCTGTCCTCCTTGCCTTGAGCATACCTCACAGTCCGCTAGGGACCAACCTGGAAGCAGCCCCGGGATGCTGAGATGGGGGTCGGACACCCATCCTTCGTCTGGGAGCTGAGCCCACACAGTCCACAGCCACTGCGGTGAGGGGGACGAGCCCCGCGGTCAGGAGTGGGAGCAAGCCGGCCCAGGGGGACACAGGGAGGGGATGCTACGCAGCTCCCCCTTCCCCATTACACCTCTTCCCCTCCCCCAGCATCCTCAGGGGACGCAAAGCACTTTATGACCATTTTTCTGGCGTGGCCTCTGGAGGCACCTCTCTTCCACCCTCTTCTGCAGACCCAGAGCAGCAGCACTTCTGTGGACTCTATGGGGACACCCCTCTCCCTCCTCTCCTGAAGGGGCTCCTACAGCCCTCCCAGCCCCTCCCTGCCAGCAGACCTCCTCTAGCCGTGCTGCCTGGTGGAGGCAGCAGCGTCCCCTCTGCACCACAAGTGCCAGATCCGCACTGGACCCGGAAGGAGGCCTGGATCGCCATGGTCCCCACCTTGCTGAGTCTCAGAGCTCCTGCAATTCCTCTGGGCGACGGGGGTGGCCAGGCCCACATTCTGGAGGTGCCCACAGCCAGTCTCTGGTGCCAGCCTGGGAAGTGCGATGCAGATGTTCTGGAGTACACCCCCGTGCCCCCCCAGCTCCCCAGCTCCTCCCGGCTGTAGGACCTCAGCATGACCCATGGTCATTGTTTCCTCACTTTGTCTGTAAAATGGACCCAAGTCCCCAAGGCAAGAGCAGATATGAGGTGGCAGTGACCTCCTCCAGGGAAGTGACCTAGCATGGTGTGAGGCCCCACACTACTCCCTGTGACCCCAGACACAGCCTTCTACCCCTCACACCTGTTTCCCACCGGAGGGCCCAGCCGGCTACATTCTCAGACTCTGCTGATGGCAGTGGAGGCAGGGAGTCTCAGCTGGGCCCCTGCTCTGACTCAGCTTCTCAGCCTGTCTTGGAGTCTATCAGGCCTGGGGACAAAGCTCACAGGTCCCCCGCAGCCAGCAGGGCCGGTCCTTGCCCCCTTTTTTTTGGTTCCAGGTTCTGAGGACCAGTTGCCTCTGTTCACATCTCTGTGCCTCGGCTGAGAAACGCCTGCCTGGTGAAATCCAGAGGGTCCACTCCTCTTCCCACCATGTCCCTGGCTCCTAGCCTGTCCCTGGTCACATCCCCCCAACTGGGTACGGGCTACCCCCAGCCAGGGCTGATGGCCCGCTGCTTCTCATGGATGCTCTGGTTCCATCCCTGAGAGCCCGTGAGTGGTGGCCCAGGCCACAGCTCACTCGGGCCCCTCAGAGCCCTCCCCTCTCTGCCCCTGGCCTCTGGCCCCTGGGGTCAGTCTGGGCAGCCCAAGGCCCTCCCTGCAGCTGCTGGCTAGGTGCAGCCACCAGGGATCCTGCAGGAGGTGGCGGGGGGAGGGGGTGGCCCTCCCTGCTGCCGCACTGCAGACTGCTGGTGCTGCTTACCAAGCACCTGCCATGTGCCAGGCACCCGGGGTGCTCCTGGCCCTGCCACCCCCACCTCCTAGAACTCGGGCAGCGTACCGCAGGTCCCTGAGGTGGTAGCAGCCCCTTTTAGGCAGAGTTTTCTTGAAAATGAGGTGACAGGAAGCAGCCCCGGGGAGCTCTCTGTCCAGCTGGCAGGAGAGAGGCCGTGTTTGTGCCACCTGCAGAGAACCACAAGCCCACAGTCCCCAGCTGGTGTCCCACATCCACCCCTCTACACCCTGTATGGGGCTGCTCCCTCCACCTGGGGGTGGGTAGAGGGGAGAGCGCTTGCCGCTGTCTCTAGCTGTGAACACAGTGGTTGGGGTCCCTGGAAGTGGTTGGTCACCGCTCCTGCTTCAGGGCCCTCAGCCCACTTGGGAACAAAACCTTAGTGGCCCTCACAGGGAAGGAGGGGATGGTGCTTGGCCGAGAGCCTGGGGTCTGGGGGATGTCCCTCCCCAGCCCCTCACTTGTACAGTGGTGTCGGGAAGAGACATGCAGGTGGCAATATTTGGGGGGACACTCTCCCAGCCCCCTTCCCACACCTGCCACCCCCAGGTCCCACCCAGCACAGGACATGGGGCACGGCACAGCCCAGTGGGGTGGGCAGTTAGCACAGGCTGCCTGGGCCCACGGCAGGGGTCTCGCCTCCCTGAACCAGGAGCCCCAGGGGACGAGTGTGCCAGGCATCAGGGCAGCCTGTGACTTTCCCCACTTGTGAGCTGACGCCTAGGGGGCCGGGGACTCCCCCTCCTGAGCAAGGCAAGGGGTTGGCAGCCGTCGAAGATCCCACCAAGGCCTCACCGAGAGTGATGAAAATCCTATAATTGTCCCCATTAGGCCCCTCCCCCAACATGAGCACCAGGCAGAGGTCAATACAAGTCATTTGCTAAATGATCAGAAAGTGGACAGGTCAGGTTACCCCGCCTCATTTCAGGAGATGTGGATGAAGTCAGAACCTGCTGGAAGGAAGCGCTGCAGATGGGCGGGCTGTGACTATGACCCTACTATGCACCGGCACCATGCTGTCCTGCAGACCTGCGGCCACAGGACCTACAGTGTGGGCCCGTAAACATGGAGCAAGGAAGTCTCAGGTTATAAGGACAACTCAGGGGGCAGGTGGAAGCTCAAGACTGAAAGGAGAAGCCCTCCCTGCAGAGTGTGCCAAGGCCCTGAGGCAGAACAGGGCCATCGAGACCCTGGCGCCCCTACTGTGTGCTGGTCTCCCTACAATCTCTCCACTGTTCTCCCACATTACAGACTGGCTCATCCCAGCGGTCCTGTGGCCAAACTCGAGGGAAGGGAAGGCCATACAGTGGGGACATTGGAATCATGGCTGGGCCCAGGATCGGGGATGGGAGGGGGCCGCCAGCATCGCCGTCCACATTCACCGGGTGGGGAACCCTATGCCAGACATCCATTGAGCCACGGGTGCCACTCACCGCTTACAACCTTCACGTCGGCAGCTGCCTGGTGGGGGCTGCCTGGTGGGGGCTGGGTAGAGGACCAGGCGGAGGCCCTGCGAGCCCAGGGGCACCTGCTGGCTGCATCGGACCCTCCCTGCCTTTGCCTGTTGCAGGCAGCTTGGCCCGCTGCTCCCTCGGCTCGGCTCCAGCAGATGCAGAGGGCCCGTCTCCTGAATGGCCCCCTCTCTGCACCCACGCCCTACCCGCGCCCTGCAAGCCTGCCACAGAGACTCCTGTGAGAGTGTCACAGTGCCTCCCGACCCTGCCCCACCTCCAGCTCCCCCGGGGTCTCTGCCCTCTGCCCCTCCCCTCTCTCTCCGAGACCCCGTCCCAAGTGGGCCTCACCCCCGCTGTTCCACCAGGTCCAGGTTCTTAGTCTCACTGGACCCCGTATTTACATCTCAGGCCAAGTTTACCCACCCTCCCACGGACTCCACGTCTTCACGTGGGGGTCTGGCAGGCATGGCCCACTTAATATGCCCAACACAAAACACCTAATCCCCATCAAACCTGCCCCCCTTCCATTTACTTATCTAGGAAATGGCGGGTCAGTTGTAGAAAGAGCTGCCTTTTGGTGCTGAAGTCTGTGTCCCCAGAGTCAAGACTCTAATGTCAGCTTCATAGTGGCTGCCAGTCTTTGGTTCATACCCTGTGCCGGCTCTGCAACGCTTCTCGTGTGGTCTGTGAATCCCTGGCAGCAGGTGCCACCTGGTCCCCATATAGAGGTGAAGAGTGACCGGAGAGGACAAAGGGGGGTGGCCAAGAGGGATGAAGGAAGAGAGGTCAGGAGGGCAGTGCCATAGGCTTAGTGACTGGGTGACGTACCAGCATGAACTCAGACATTCATTGCTACTTTCATTCCTGCCCTAAGCGTTCACCCAGCACCTCCCGAGTGCTGAACATTTACCTAGCACTTCCTGAGCCACCTAGTACCTCCTGTGTACTAAGTATTCACCCAATATGTCCTGAGTGCTGAATACTCACCTAAGCACCTCCTGAGTGCTGAACACTCACCTAATAGCTCATGTACACTAAGCATTCAACCAGTACTTCCTGAGCACTAAGCATTCACCAAGCACCTCCTGAGTACTGAACAGTCACCTAGCACCTCCTGTGTGCAATCATTTACTCACTGAGCACCCCCTGACCACCAAGCACTCACTGAGCATCCCCTTGCAAACCACCAGCCCCAGTGATGTGGAAGATGTGGACCTGCGGTAGGAAGCTCACGCCCTCCTTTGGTGGCATCATACTGAATGGATATCACTGTGCTGTGTGGCTGAAGCAGTGGCAATATATGCTCCGTGCACAGAGTCCACAGGGCTTACGGGTGGTCACTACCCTGGAATAGAGTCAGAGAGGGCCTTTCACTGCCAGGTCAAGGGCATCTCCATTCTAAAGGAACCCAATGTGTCAAAGAAAGCCAGAGCTAGTGGTTGAAGTTTCTGAATCTCAGTAGCAGACAGGAGGGATAGAGAGTGGTGTAAATAGAGATGTATCTGGGATCTTCCACTGTTGCCGCTGCAGCCTGTGTCACGTGCTGCCTCAGCACCTATGACCGTCCCTGGTCCAAGGTGACAAGTGACTATCTCTGTTTGTCCTAATGACCTCCAATGGCATCCCAGTCTACGTGTCTACATCCCTCAGCCCAGCATGCTCTGGGGCTCAGGGGTGCACCGGAGTCAGATGGTACAGGGGTGTCCGAGCTTCCTCCTCACCAACAGTCCTGTTCTCTTAGTTTGTAAGATGCCTTCATTCTGTTTGCTGAATACGGTGAGAGGGTGTGTAGCAGGCACTGTGCTCAGGTGCCGCCCACTGGTCCCCCCTGAAGCAGGCCGGGTGCAGCAGCTGACCACCTCCGAGGACTCAGTCAGCCCACAGCCACTAGCCACCTGGATCTCCACCACAAACAGGATCAGCCATGGTGGTGGCTCTGATGACGAGGCACGAGGCCCAGTGACGTGTGCTGAGCTCCTGGAGCCCCTGGCTCAGGAATCCAAACCAGCACAGTTGGGAGAAATGGCTCGATGACATCAGTAAATCCTGCGAAAAACAATGTATCTGAGGCAGGGATCTGAGAAAGAAACTAATGCACCCTGTGTCTTCATCTGTGTATTTCCAGCCCCCCTCTCGTAGCGGTCACCTTGTGCTTTACTGTGACTTAACATCATCCAGGTACAGCAAAGAGCATCACATGGGATGTCATACAGTGACCCCAACACAAGTGGCTCTGGTGCAGAGCGAGGGCATGGCCTGTCCCAGGAGCCCTTGCTCAGCCCTTGCCACCGAGCCCTGGCACACCGGACTCTGTCCTGACCAAGTGTGGGCTCTGGGACTGGTCAAGGCCCAGTTAAGCAGCAGGAGGATGCAGGGCCAGGCTTTGGCTGAGTGCCTTGCCACCTGGAAGGTTTTAACGAGTGTCTCTTCTCTGCTGACTTTCTCCAGTGCTGTCTGTTCTCCACATCATCCTGCAGACCTTTGCAGGACAACCACGCCAGGTGATGCGCCAGGTGCTCTAGGATGGGGCCTGTCCCTTCCACGTCTGCTGGGCTGGAGGAGGAACCTGGGACCAATATCAGTTTGGCCCCTGACATCAGTGGTGGGACCATCGGGGCTCCTCAAGCGTGAGGGCCCTCACTCGGGGTGCAGCCCAGAAGTTGTGCAGGGGAAGGATGGGATGGACAGGGCACCAGGAGTCCAATCGGGCAGGACAGGACCTTAGCTGTCTCCCCCTTGTCAGCTGCCCGCTCCTCCTTTCCATGGACAGACCAGGGCCAGGCTGCGGAGTCGGCCGCGGCAATAGGAATCCGGGCTCCACTTGGGCAGGAGTGGCCTGGCAGTCACCCCCAGCTCTGACCTCACCCTCCCCGTCCACCCCGAGGTGACACCGGCTCCTCTGCCCCCCATGGAATGGTGTTGGCTTCCCGCTTGGGCCTGGGCCTGGTAGGCCAGGGGGGCATTGGCCGAGGGGGTGGCATGGTCACCGGGAAAGGACGGAGAAGGGCGGCTGGGGCAGCAGCTGGCTCCGTGGCCCCAGAACGCCTGGGAACAGTTGGGGCTGCTCCCACAGCAGCTGGACACGCCTCCTGGCGGGTCTGGGGACAATAATTAAGAATCAGGTTTCCATCGAAAAGCTTTATTGCCGGGAGGGGCTATAAATCAATAGACAACATTTTTATCGCAGAACGAAAATTAATTATTCAGTGTCGAACATGTTCTTGCTCATTTCACTGCCAGCGGGGGTAGCTGGACTCGGGGGTGGCCGGACAATCCAAGCCGGGACGGCCACAGAAAGGGGCTCCTGGGGCCCTCGGTGCAGAGGGACACAACTTCAGAGTGGATGCACCTGCTCAGGGGCTGGGTGAGGAGGGGCCCTGCTGCCATCCAGGCGCCCATGCTGGGGCACCAGGAGCCAGGCCCACCCCATGGCATCCATGATGCACACAGGTATAGCAGGTGCAGCAGGAGCCAACAGTGGAGATGTGGCCAAGCTGGATTAGGCTGCTCCAGGTCACCTCCCATCCTCTCCTCTCTGTCCGCCGTCCCACAGCCCTTTGGCCAGGACTCAGCCAACTGGGTCCTGCCGGGGTCCAGTTATGAAGCAGTGGTGACTGCTCCCCTATGTTGGTTTACCTCTGACACTTCTGAGAAGGGGGAGATGCTCAGGGAGCTTGGCCTGGGGGGGAGGGCGGGGGGGGCAGAGTGGTCATTGTCCATTTCAGAATTTCAGTGACCACCCACCTGGACCTGCTGTTCCTGACCCTCCCTACTGTCACTGTCCCGTGTGTAGAAATGCATGGACAAAAGTCATGAACTGCCCAGTGAGCCCTATGTGAAGTGACTGGTGCGATGGGAGCTCCCTGAGCAAAGGCCAGAAACACCTGCCTTCTGAAGAGTGGGGTTGACCCACGAAGAGATGGGAAGGGAAACTGCACCCGCTGCTTCGGTGCTGTGATTCATCGATGCATTTCTCCAGGATTCCTAGAGTGACTGGAGAGTAGAGCTGAGTTGGGGCTCACAGCCGGATTGGGGGTGGGTGAGTGTGAGGAGATACTGTGGATGGGCTGCTCACAGAGGCCATGCTGGGCTCCAGATGGAGAACCTGGCCTTGAGGAGGGCAGGAGCCCAGGGCCCCACTGGGAGGAGAGTATGCTGGGGAGGTGGGGGGTGGGGATGGGGAGCCCTGGCTGCAGGGCAACCACCCAGCCTGCCCCGCTGGGGAGCTCTCCCAGTGCTCCTGGGTCCTTGGGTCATTGTTCTCTGGCTCTGGCTCCTCTGCCCCTAATTTTCCATCCCTCTTTCTCCTGGCTTCTTTCCTTCCTCCTCTGTCCCAGCCCAACTGGGGCTCTGAGACTGCACATGCCCAGACCCAGGCTCAGAGGAGGCAGAGAGGGCTGTGGCCAGGGCCGCCGTCCTCCTGGGGAGTGGAGCAGGTGGGAGCCATGCAGGAGCTGCACCCAGTGAGGTCAGGCCATGTCCCAGAGCCTGGGCAAGAGCAGAGTGACCAGAGCAGGGGCACGGAAGGGACTTGGGGTGTGAGAGGGCTGGGCTGTGGGCAAATGTGACCAAGGCCAGCCTGCCGAGGGGCTGCCCACTGAGCCCCATTCTGGTTTTCATGCAGTGCTGGGAGGCACGGGCCAGGCGGAGGACTCTGGTGTGTCCTGGGCCGTCAATGTGCAGTGTGGCTACAGCAGAGAGAAGGACACAGAGGACATTGACAGGCAGGGCCTTGAGGTCAGCAGGGGCCAGACTAGCAGAGTAAAGGTAGAGAAGGACAAGACTGGACGTGTCCAGAGGTGACCTTCAGGAAGGTCACTCAGGCAGCAGGAAGGGACAGATCAGGGAGGGTGAGACAAGAACAGGAAGAAGAAAAAGGAGAGGAGGTCTGGGGTGGGCTGCATCCCCAGAGACGAGACACAAGCTCCGTGCAAGGCAGGGGAGCCATGTGGGTGCAGCCAGGAGGGCTGCAAGGAGGAACTGCCCTCACTTGGGTTGCTCTCCCCAGGGTGGTAGAAGAGGTACAGTGAGGACAGGGAGACCTAGGCCCAGGAGGCTCTGGTGGACGGGAAGGTGGGTGCGGGAAGTGGGTTTGTCCCCACCCTCGCTGGGGCGCTAAGTGCACAAGTCCAGAGTTTCTCCACTTGGACCTCACGGTGCCCTAGGAGGGTGCTGGTCATCCTTGCCTCCCTGCACACACGGACCACGCAAGCCGAGAGCCTTGCAGCAGGGCTTCCTGTCCCTGTGGAGTGAGCTCCCAGCAGGAGCCAGCAGGGCTGGGATCTGCACACCTTGTGCCCTTGCCCACATGGCTGGACATCTGTAGCCTCAGTTTCCTTCTTTTTGAAATGAGGTCACTGCCTCTTGGGGTGGCTGTGCAAACTGTAGCTCGCCCTCCATCAGGAAGGAGGGTCAATGCTCCATCTGCAATCCGTGGCAATCGGATGGATGCCTGTTGGCTCATTTGGAGACATAAAGTTCCATCCAAGGAAGAGAAGGCTAGCCAGGGGCAGGGCTGCCCGTCGTTCCCGGTGTCTGGAGGCTCGAGGAGAGGGCCGAGGGCCGGGCCATGTCCCTCTCCGTGTCACCGAGGCCTCGTTCCTATCACATATTAATATTTCCAACAGCAATATTTACAAACCTCCCCCGAGGCCGTGCTGATGGCCTATCGGCGAGCACGCTCCACTAAAAAGAGTATATTGATCTGGGGGAGAAAGAGAGGTCACTTTTTAAAAAACCCAAACCTATAAAACACTGAAATCCATAACCCCTCAGTTCCCAGGCTGTAGAGTGATATCCAACCCGGGCTGCGGTCTCTGTGGCCTGGTCAATACGGCTCCATTAAGGGCCGCACGCCCGTGCCCCCGCCCGCCCACCCAGGCCCCCGTGGCTGTCCAGATTAATATGTGCCTTCACGTTTTAATTCTGCGTCCATTAGTGTCACATTGCCGGCTGATCGGCTCGGCTATCGATCCTGAGGAGGGCCCGCTCAGGGGGCCTGCGCCCTGTTGGGGTCAGCAGGGGACGAGGGGACGGCTCTGCTGCCCTGAAGGCAGAGGCTGGCGCGTCTTCCCGATCGGCCCTTCTGCACAGAATCTGGTGCCTCCAGTGTTACCACGGGAGCCCAGGAGGCGCCGTGTGAGCCAGCTGAAAGCACCCAGGCCCGCCTTCGTGGCCTTGAGCACCACCCCTGGGGCTGGGCCCTCCCCAGAACATGGGAGGCCAAGGGGCAGAGGAGGGCATGTCTGCCCAGCATCTTCTCCCACCAAGCATCATGCAGCCCAAGACCCCTGTCCCGTCTTGCAGGTGAGAATTTGAAGACTCTGAGAGCTTATGCCACTAGTGAAGGTCACACAGCTGGTAATGAGCAAGGCCAGCTTGGACTGGCCGCCAGCCCGCACCCTCTCCCCTACAATGAACAGAAGGAACAAACGAGTCTGAAGGAAAAGTCCTCAGCCGTGGCCTGTTGGTGAGGAGGCCCCCCCAGTGCTGAGGACAGGTGTGAGCCACGTGACTGCCGCACACACAGAGTGTACACGTAGGGGCCTGGACGCCCTCTGGAAGGGGACAGGAATGTGACTGTGTCTCCCTGGGGGCTTCAGACAGGACACGGGACTGGCTGTGACCCACATGGGGTCATGCAAGTGAGAGATGGAGGAGCCTGGGCCACTAGCCTGGGGATGGACAGATGGAGGCAAAATCTGCCCCGATATCAACCAAGCAGGCAGAGCTGATGGGCTCGCAGTGTGGTCCTCACCTCTGCCTGGCCCTTTCCTTCCTATGCCTGACCCTTGATGGCAAACGCAGGGCGATGTCAAAGATCACAAGCATCGTTCAAGAGCAGTCTTGGGGGCTCCCATGGCATGTGCAGCTGGGGAGGGGGCAGAGTGACCCCTGAGGCCTCGGTCCTTGGGTGGGGCCAGCTGTGCGTCCCACCTGCTGCAGGCCTGGCCTCGGGTGCGTGACCTAAGCTCTCTTCACCTGTGAAAGGGAGGAGGCCAGTGGACCTCAGGGGCCTGCCCACAAAAGCCTGTGTGGGAGCTTCCTGCAGGTGGGGACAATGCTTACATTCTTCCCCAAAGTGAATAGAACCCTAGATCCTGTGTCATGTGAACTCTCATGTTCCTATCACATTTCCTCATTTGAAAATCCTGTCACTGCCATGATGTAGGTTTGGAGGAGGAGTATGAAGTACGGTGGTCCGTGAGGGCCTCTGCCTAAAGTCACTCCCACCTCCAGCCCCCAGCAAAGCCCCAGGGAGTCCCAGGAAGGCTTGCTGAGAAATTCATCAACGCCAGGGAAGAGTGGTCGTGACTCAGGAAAGAAGGCTCCTAGGGCCGGGAAAGTCCAGCCTGGGGCATGGATGCTGCCCACTGCTCAGTCCCGAGGAGGGCTTCCCAGACCAAAATTGTCACCCGTAGGGGGGCAGGTGCTGTGAATGGTGTCCCCCAAATCACGTCCACCCAGAACCTCAGAACGTGGCCTTATTTGGAAATAAGGTCTTTGCAGATGTGATCACCTAGGATCTTGAGATGAGGCCATCCTGGGTCTGGAATGGGTCCCACTCAGGGCCGCAGCTCCCAGGGCCTCCGTGGCCATCAAAGTGACTCTGCCACATGGTGTCACAGTCACAGAGTTCCTCACATCTGCTCTTGCAACCCACATGTCCTCCCCCCACCCCCACCCTGCATGAACATATTGCGGGGGAGCTGGATAGGCTGTGGCACCTGCTTTGGTCAGCCTGGGGAGATGGCAGCCAGGTTCCCACCACACAAGGCTGTGATTCCCTGTGTGCCAGCTACCAGCCACCGTGTGGCCAGGTGGGATGACATCTGGAGATGGACACCTGATTGAAATAACTCCTGTGTGTTTGCAGTAGCCCCTCAGTAGAACTGGGCCTAGGCCAGCACACATCACCTCCACTATCCAGAAGTCTATTCTAAACTAAGAAGGAGGAACAAAATCTCCCTGGGTTGCTAACACGCATGTCCAAGTCCATGTGCTAACAGTGACTCATGGCACCCACTCAGGCCCTACTGCCTCCTTAGCCCCAGAGGTAAGGACCGCACCATCAGTTTCAGAGGGCAGGGTGGTTGTGCATCTCTGAACAGGAGCACTTCCGAGTGGGAGCATTTCTGAATGGGAGCAACTATGAGCGGGAACTCCTCTGAATGGGAGCATTTCCAAACAGGAGAATCTCTGAGCAGGAGCACTACTGAGTGAGAGCATCTCTGGCAGGAACATCTCTGAGCAGGAGCTCCCCTGAGTCGGAGCACCTCTGAAAGGGAGCATCTATGAGCGGGAGCACCTATGAATGGGAGCTCCTTTGAGCAAAAGCATCTCTGAGCGGGAATGTTTATGAGCAAGGGCATCTATGAAAGTAAGCACCACTGAGCAGGAGCATCTCTGAGCAGGAGAGCTTCTGAGAGGGAGCATCTGTAAGTGGAAGCTCCTGTGAACAGGAGCATCTCTGAACAAGAGCACTTTTGAGTGGGAGAACTTTTGAGCAGGAGCACTACTGAGCAAGAGCACATTGGCAGGGCCTGAGGGCACGGAGGCCCCCCGAAGAGACCCAGGTCTGCTCAGCTGTTGCTGCCTTCTCCCTCCAGCGCTGGGCCTGAATCCTCCAAGGAGTAGAAGGCAGCCAACCTCGTCTCTTCCACAAAGGATGCTATTCATTTTTTTTTGTAAATTTTTTTATTGGTGTTCAATATTGGGAGCATCTCTAAGCAGGAGCACCTCTGAGAGGGAGCATCTCCAAGTGGGAGCATCTGAGTGGGAGCACCTTTGAGCGGAAGCACCTCTGAGTGGGAACGTCTATGAGAAGAGAACCTCTGAAAGGGAGCATCTGTGAGAGGAAACACCTCTGAATGGGAGCATTTCCAAATGGGAGAACCTCTGAACAGGAGCATGACTGAGTGAGAGCATCTCTGGGCGAGAGCATCTCTGAGAAGAAGCACCTCTGAGCAGAAGCACCTCCCAAAGGGAGCATCTATGAGCAGAAGCATCTTTGAGCAGAAGCACTTCCAAGTGAGAGCACCTCTGAATGGGAACATCAATGAGTGGGAGCATCTCTGAATGGGAGCACCTCTAGGTGGAAGCATCTGAGTGGCAGCATCTCTGAGCAGGAGCACCTCTAAGTAGGAGCACTTCTGAGAGGAAGCATCCTTAAGTGGGAGCATCTTTGAGCAGGAGCACCGCTGGGTGGGAGCATCTCTTAGTGGGAGCACCTTTGGGTGGGAGCAGAAAGTTCAACACATTCATTAGCTGTGACTTATCACCCAAGGCATTCATCACCCACCACATATTTGTCCATCAGTGTCCGTGCTGGGGCCTGGGCTGGGGCTGCAGGAGCAGAGCTGAATCAGGAATATTCCCTCTCAAGGAGGACCACCTGGTTTACAAATAAAACCTGAGGATGGGTGACTGGGGGACATAGATGGGACTCCTGTGCTGGAGGCCAGTTGCAGAGGCTTTAAATGAATGCACACCTGTGTGTGTGTGTGTGTGTGTGTGTGTGTGTGTGTGTGTGTTTGGCCCCTACCTCTGCAGGGCTGCCGGGGCCCTCCCTGGGGTGACCCCACCATCTGCATGCCACTCATCCTGGTGGCTACCTCCTCCACACGGTGTCTGAAATGACTCGCCTCCCCTGTGCTGGGTCTGAGGTGTCCCCTGCCCTGGCACTGCCATCCCACCCCCGAACCAGGTCCCACGGCCACGCACTGCTGCAGGGCGGCTGTGAACTGTAGTCCTGGCTGGGTGGTGGCCTGGCTACAAGGTTGAAGTTCTGCTACTGTTAAGGGAAGAATAAAACCTGGAGACAACCAGGAGGGGCTGCTACTACTGGTCTCCTGGTACTGGGAGCAGAATCAGACTGGCCCAGCTCACGCTTCAACCAGCGCCTGCCCAGCCGTCCAGGGAGCATCGGGTCCATGTGCAACAGTGGTGTCCGTGTGGCCAGGGACCCACCAGAAAAGGGCAGGTCAAGGTGCAGAGGCCTCCTCCGACCTGGGGTCTGAGCCAGTGAGCCACAGGGGTCATCATCATTGGCCATAAGGTCACACTTGAGGACCACAGTGGCTTCAGTGTTTTGGAAACAGACGTTGCACAACACTGTAAGTTAGGTAATGTCACTGAATTGTACATGAAAACAGGGCTAAAAAGGCAAATTTTATATTAAATGTGTTTAACCATACACACGAAAGAGAAGCACCAGACCCCTTGGTCAGGGAAGGGCACCCAGCATCCCAGGGGAGCATCTCTGGGGGCATATGAGCTCCTGGATCCGAGCATACTGGAATCGTGGGAAAGATGTGAGCGTGGCTGGGGAGGTGGAGCAGGTGCAGGGCAGGAAGCCTGGGGATCAGGGAGGGAGGTTCAGCTCTGATGGAGCCTGCCCCAGCCCCAGGGCCACCTCCTCAGGACTGGCACTGGCATCCCATTCTCATGGATGATGAACCAGGGTCATCTGCAGTGAGACTCTTGTTTGTCGGCCCCACAGAGGGGTCCTCGCCTCTCTCCTCCTGGGTCCCTCTGTGTCCTAAGCCTGGGAATTCTAACAGACCTGAGGACTTCCCCCCAAGACCACACCTCCCAGTGAAAGTGCAAGGCCAAGGGAGCTGGGCCTCATGAGATGGGCTCAAAGCTGTGGGCTGAGCTGGGGGAGAGAGAAAAGTGCCCGAAGCTGGGGTGGCTTCCTCCAGAAACTTAGACTCCCCAAGCAGAGGTAGGGGTGACAGTTCTAGTTTGAGTTCAGAATTCTCACTATTCGAACTCAGTACTCTCGCAGGCCGTCAGGACTATACCTCGTTCATAGATGAAGAGAGATCTGGGATAGCTAGAGAGGGCTCCTCTTCTGGCAGTCGGGGGAGCCGGGGGGTGGGGCTGAAGTCAGGGTGCAGGGGAGTGGGGGGCAAGGGGTGCGGTCAGGGGCTGGTGGGCAGGGGCGCCGGGGGTGAGGCTGCAGTCAGCGGTGTGGAGCCGGGGGGCGAGGGCTGAAGTCAGGGTCTGGGGGAGCCAGGGGCCGGGGCCCCCTCATCCTCCTTTTGGAGCACAAACAACCTCAGCAGCCTCCATGAGTACACAGCGCAGAAATCTGTGTTTGGTAGTAGTTACGGTTTGCACGCACATGGTTCCATGTCAAACTCCTTTGGCAAACAGAGATGGGATAGAAGGTGAAATATCCGTATTTTTGGCCTCTAAACTCGGGCAGATTATTCCCACCCTTTCCAAGTCGTGGCCGTTGGGTCTTCTTCCGGCAGACCGCCTGGCAGCTGAGTTCCCTCACCTTGGATCGCTGACATTTGTCACCGGTGGATCAATGTCACCCGAGGCCCCCAGGGATGCCCCAGTCCCTGCTGCCCTCTCCAATTGCAGAATTAAAAGGCGAGGCTGTTGTTGGTGTTGTAACAGCCTTGTTGCCTGGCTCTGGTTACACGGAGCTGACCCTCCGTGTGCTGGAGGACAGACAGCCGCTCCTCTGCAAAGCTGGGCCTCAGAAGCTGCTGGGCAGCAGCTGCCACTGGGGTCCCCTCCCTTCTCCTGGGGGCCGGGCCTGGAGACTCAGGGCGTTGGAGCTGCAGGGGCCCAGCCTTGGTTCCAGGCTCAGAGGGGGTACCTGGAGCCCAGGGCAAGAGCAAAAGGTTTGCCCTGAGCCACGTAGCAGGTAACTGAACAGTTAGAATTCTATCAATTTTTTTCAGAATTCTTAAAATTCCTAAGCTTAGCACATGAGGTCCTTCATGAGAGAACCTTGCTCCCCAAATGCATCAGGAATCACTAACTACATGCACAAACACACACACATATGTACACACATATGCACATGCACACACACATGCTCTCATGTGCACACACGTATACTCATATATGCGGACACACGCACTCTCACACATACACATGCATATGTGTGCAATGGACACACTCGCACATGCATGTGCACAGACACGCATGCACCCTCATTCTGACAGCTGAGTTCCTCACTTGAGTTCTAGGTACCTAGTATCACCCACTGCCCAGACTTCGCACAAGCTCCTCACTTTGCCTTTGGCGCCCTGTCTGCTCCTTTCCTTTGCTCAGGCAGTCTCTGTCCCTTTTACAAAACCCGGCCCAGCAGTCACCTCCTGCTGGGCTGGGGGCCTCCTCTGGGCTCCTGTTGCCCAGACATCCCTTCGTCCCTGCACATGCCCCCTCTGGGGTCCACCTGCCTCCACGATGAAGCCAGAACTGCTTAGAGCTGGGGCCACCTCTTCGTGTCTTGCACGTGCTGGAGCCTGGTGTGTAGTAGGTGCTCAATAAATACTAACAGAATGCGTGACTGTCTCCACTCTGCCAATAATAGAATATTTAACCCAAAGGCTTTGACCCCTGCCCCTTCTGCTGGTTTTGCTAGAATCATGTACTTTCGCCCACCCGTGGGCAGCCCCAAAACTTGCACCCTAATGGGTCTGGGCCAGCTCCAGATCTGACAGTCTCCAGGTGTCTGGGAAAATCCCTGGAGGAAGGTGCACAGAACTTCTTCCCCACCCCCACCCCAGGGCAGGGCCTGAGGGCACGGAGGCCCCCCCGAAGAGACCCGGGTCGGCTCAGCTGTTGCTGCCTTCTCCCTCCAGCCCTGGGCCTGAATCCTCCAAGGAGTAGAAGGCAGCCAACCTCGTCTCTTCCACAAAGGATGCTATTCATTTTTTTTTTGTAAATTTTTTTATTGGAGTTCAATTTGCCAACATACAGTATAACACCCAATGCTCATCCCGTCAAGTGCCCCCCTCAGTGTCCGTCACCCAGTCACCCCCACCCCCCACCCACCTCCCCTTCCACTACCCCTAGTTCCATTCCCAGAGTTAGGAGTCTCTCACGTTCTGTCACCCTCTCTGATATTTCCCACTCATTTTCTCTCCTTTCCCCTTTATTCCCTTTCACTATTTTTTGTATTCCCCAAATGAATGAAACCATATAATGTTCGTCCTTCTCCGATTGACTTACTTCACTCAGCATAATACCCTCCAGTTCCATCCAAGTGGAAGCAAATGGTGGGTATTTGTCGTTTCTAATGGCTGAGTAATATTCCATTGTATACATAAACCACATCTTCTTTATCCACTCATCTTTCGATGGACACCGAGGCTCCTTCCACAGTTCGGCTATTGTGGACATTGCTGCTAGAAACATCGGGGTGCAGGTGTCCCGGCGTTTCATTGCATCTGTATCTTTGGGGTAAATCCCCAACAGTGCAATTGCTGGGTCGTAGGGCAGGTCTATTTTTAACTGTTTGAGGAACCTCCACACAGTTTTCCAGAGTGGCTGCACCAGTTCACATTCCCACCAACAGGGCAGGAGGGTTCCCTTTTCTCCGCATCCTCTCCAACATTTGTGGTTTCCTGCCTTGTTAATTCTCCCGATTCTCACTGGTGTGAGGTGGTATCTCATTGTGGTTTTGATTTGTATTTCCCTGATGGCCAGTGATGCGGAGCATATTTTCTCATGTGCTTGTTGGCCATGTCTATGTCTTCCTCTGTGAGATTTCTCTTCATGTCTTTCACCCATTTCATGATTGGATTGTTTGTCTCTTTGCTGTTGGGTTTAATAAGTTCTTTGTAGATCTTGGAAACTAGCCCTTTATCTGACACATCATTTGCAGATATCTTCTCCCGTTCTGTAGGTTGTCTTTTAGTTTTGTTGACTGTTTCTTTTGCTGTGCAGAAGCTTTTTATCTTAAGTCCCAATAGTTCATTTTTGCTTTTGTTTCCTTTGCCCTCATAGATGTATCTTGCAAGTTGCTGTGGCCAAGTTCAAAAAGGATGTTGCCTGCGTTCTCCTCTAGGATTTTGATGGATTCTTGTCTCACATTTAGATCTTTCAAAGGGATGCTATTCAGCCCCAGCAGAGCCACCCGCAGCGGTGGCCTCGTTTCTCAAGATGCGCAAGGCCTCAGGTCACACATGCAGGACCCTGTGCTCCAGGGAAGGGCCAGGAGGGCCTTGTGCACCGAGTCTGAGGAGTCCTCGACACCCTGAGGGGAGGCTGGGATGGTTCAAGAGCACTTGGGGGTGGCTCTGAGCCCATGGGCCCATTTGGAGTTGCACACATGCTGACAGTTACTGTACCAGTATCCTGGGTGGGGGTGTGTGTACAAGAAGTGGTCACAGACTGGGCAGCTCAGGCAACAGATATTTATTGTCTCTGGGTTCTGGAGGCTGGAAGAGAAATCAGGTGTCACAGGGTTGGTTCCTTCTGAGGCTGGGAGGGAGAACCCGTCCTGGGCTGCTCCTGGCTTCTGGGGGATCGCTGGCACCCTTGGCACTGCTTGCCTTTAGACACATGACCCCGTCTCTGCCTGTGTCAGTACAGGGTGCCCTCCCTGTGTCCTTACGCAGTGTTCTCCTTCTGTGTGTCTGTCTGTCTCTCCTCTTCTTTCAAGGACACAGCACTGGATTTAGAGCTCACATCCTCCAGTGTGATCACATCTATACTTATATTCAGTGACATCTGCAAAACCCTATTTCTAAACCAGATCACATTCACAGGTACCAGCATTGGAATGTGAGCACGTCTCTTTGGGGGACACAAGTCTGTCCACAATAGTCATTGAAGCCATGAGCCCTTTGAGGTTGTCCAAAGCCAGGACATCAAGGGAAAAAGATGAAGCCTCTGGCCAACACTGGGAGCACCTCACATGAGCTTGTAAAAACTAAGTTATGATCAAAGATGGCATAAAGAACATGAGACGTCAAAAAAAAAAAAAAAAAAAAAGAACATGAGACGTCAATCCACAATCTGGGAGAAAGTATTTGCAGTGCTCACGATAGATGAAGAATTTGTGCAGGAAATATATAAAGAGTCCCTACAAATCAATAAGAAAAAGCACAGGTAAAAGATACAAACTGCTGTTTCACAAGAAGGGCAAAAGGAATAGCCTACAGAAAAATGATCCACGGAATGGTCTACACTCTGGTTTCCTCACTCATTCCCCCTCCCATGCACAACTGTGTGGGACCCAGGGGACACCTAGGGGGCTAGACCTGGCATGCCCTCAAGGGGCTCACAGTCCAACAAAGAACAGAACCGGGACCCTAGTAATGTGCTGCGACTGGTCTAAAGTTGGGGGGGAGGGATCCCTGGGTGGCGCAGCGGTTTAGCGCCTGCCTTTGGCCCAGGGCACAATCCTGGAGACCGAGGATCGAATCCCACGTCGGGCTCCCAGTGCATGGAGCCTGCTTCTCCCTCTGCCTGTGTCTCTGCCTCTCTCTCTCTCTGTGTGTGTGACTATCATAAATAAATAAAAATTTTTAAAAAATCTAAAATCTTCGGGCAGCCCCGGTGGCGCAGCGGTTTAGCGCCGCCTGCAGCCCAGGGCGTGATCTGGGGACGCTGGATCGAGTCCCACGTCAGGCTCTCTTCATGGAGCCTGCTTCTCCCTCTGCCTGTGTCTCTGCCTCTCTCTCTCTCTCTCTCTCTCTCTCTGCATCTCTATGAATAAATAAATAAAATCTTTAAATAGAATAAAATAAAATAAAGTGGGGGGGTTCTGTGGGAGCACCACGGGCCCCCCAACCACCTCGACCTCAGAGCTAAACCTTGGTTTGCAAATTCCACACACCCCAGCCCCATCTCCTCCCACCAAGGTCCCTACCCCAGACCTCCTTACAGACCCACAACCCAGACTCACCCATGGTGCTGGGCAGAGACTGCTTGCCATCAAGCCTTCCCTGCAGTAAGGTAATGTCAGGGTGTGAGCAGGGGTGATGTTTGGAATTGAGGGGAGGCATGTGGTGGTGGGGTGCTGGGCCATAAGCAGGAACAGACTTGGGGCCCTGTGTGCCATGCCTTGGAGTGTGAGAGTCCTGGGTACTTAGCTGTGCCAGGCTTGATGCCTGCCCTCTGGGCCCACCCCCTCCCTCTGCTGACTACATCAGTTGGGGTGCATGGGGGAACCTGTGGGTAGCATGTAGGGTGGTCAACATCCCCCCACCCCAGTTTCCCTGGGAGTCTCCATGTTTTAGCCTTAAAGGCCCACATCTTGGCAAACCCCTCAGTCCCAAATCCTGGATCCTGTCCACTCTGGGACAAGAGGACATGCAAGTCTTTGTCCACCACACAGCTAAGCAGTTGCTCCCAGGAAGCCGTGATGCATAAGTGAGTCCAGACAAGGTCAGCGCCAACTTGAAATTCATTCTCTGGAGCTAGGTCCTGTAGACTCATATACCCGGTAGCTCCCAAGAACATGCACAGGCCGCTTTTGTGAGAACTGGCATTTTCTTGAAAGTAACAAACCTTGTAAAACTACATCCTTTGGAGTTAGGAGCTGGGCTTCAATAATCATCAGAATGAATGTCAGATTGTTTCTCTCCCTGAATGAGCCAAGAGAAAATTAACCAAAGAAGGAGCTCACCAGGGGCTGGGGGAGGTGTGGCCAGTGGAATAGAGTTTATGTCAGAGTTCTCCAGGGAAGCAGATTCAACAGGAGATATAAAGAATAAAGATGGGTATTTACGCTGTGAAGAGATACTGATATAGATATTTATCATAAGGAATTGCTAATGATTATGGAAGCTGCAAATCCAGGCTACACAGCTCATGTCCAGTTGGAACCCTAGGCCAGGAGCTGCTATAAAACCAGAAAGAGGGGATCCCTGGGTGGCGCAGCGGTTTAGTGCCTGCCTTTGGCCCAGGGTGCGATCCTGGAGACCCGGGATTGAATCCCACGTCGGGCTCCTGGTGCATGGAGCCTGCTTCTCCCTCTGCCTGTGTCTCTGCCTCTCTCTTTCTTTCTCTCTCTCTGTGACTATCCTAAATAAATAAATAAAAAAAAAACAGAAAGACCCAATGTCCCAGTTTAAAGGCTATCAAGCAGCAGAATTCCCTGTCCTTGGGGAAGGGTCAGTCTTTTGTTGTATTCAGGTCTTCAACTGGTTAGATGAGGCCCACCCACATTGAGAGGCCAATCTGTTTTACTGTCTACTAATTCAAATGTTGACTCATCCAAAAATGTCCCTCCTCCCCAAAGCTACCAGAATCATGTTTGACCAAATATCTGGACACCTTTGGCCTAGTCATGATGACACATAAAGTTCACCATCACAGGAGAGATAAAAAAGTTTTATATAAAAACTAGTGGTGGGCACACAGTGGGAATGTATTTAATGCCACTGAATTATACAGACACAGTTGATTCAATAATAAAGATTGTGTTAAATATATTTGATCACAATTTTTGAAAACACACAAAACAGATTTTTACAGTTGCCCAATTTTCTAGGTTAAAAAAAAGCTATAACACTCACTTTGGCAGCACACATACTAAAATTGGAACCATATAGAAAAGATTAGCATGGCCCCTGTGCACGCAAATCTGTGAAGCATTCCATTTTTTTTAGAAAAGCTATAATTAGCAAAACTATTTCCATGACGCACCACCCTGGAGTTGGCAGACTGTGCGCAAAGGGCCAGACAGCCGGTGCTCTTCACTCTCGAGCCGAGCAGCGTCCCTCTGCCCTAGTGTCAGGGAAGCCGCTGGAGATGATGCCTGAATGAATGGGTGTGTCTGTGTTCCAATAAAACTTTACTTATAGACATAGAAATTAAAATTGCTTCTATAATTTTTAAATCACAAAATTCTTCTTTTTGCTTTTTTTTTTTTTTCATGTGAAAACTATTCTCAAGTGGCCAGGTGACAAAAACAGACGTCAGGTTGGATTTGGCCAGGGAACTGTGGTTTGGTGACCCCTGACCCCAATACCTGGGAGCGGGGGTTAGGACCCCAGGCAGGCGCCAGCCCCAAGCCCAGCCGAAGGGGCTCAGCCGCACCAGGGGCACTTGGGGTGTCAGGGGTCTGCTCTCATCAGTGGTGTCGGGCCGGGCAGAGCATTCACAACCTGATGAGTCGCCAGGCCCTATGGGGACAGCGGACTGTGCCTGGGGGCTAGAGGGACCACACGTCCACGCAGGAATCTCACACCAGACAGCGTCCTCCCCGACCTGCAGCCCTCCCCCCGTGTCCTCCCAATGTCACCCACTCTCTGATTGCTCACTCACTCGCTCGCTGCCCGCTTCTGCATCCAGGGAGACAGCACCTACTGTCCTGGGGGCCGCCCTTCTGGGTTTGCTTGGGACTGAGGAGTTTACCAGGATGCAGGACTTTCATGGCTACAATGTGGGCGGACCCAGGAAAGCCAGGGTGGGGGGTGTTGGCCACCCTAGAGAGCCCCCCCACAACCTCCCCTGGGGAACCCAACAGTGAGTCAGTAGAGGGAGGAGGCTGGCCTGGAGGGTGGGCACCAGCCTGGCACAGGTGGGTGTGTGGAGCGCAGTGTGGCTTATGTGCCCACTGGAACTCCAATGGCAGAGAGTGCAAGCCAGTTGTACCACACAAAGCAGCAAGGCGGGGTCTCTCGCACACAGCGCCCAGCAGAGAGCACACTGGTCTGGGGTGACCTGTGGGGGAGGGGAGGGGTTCCAGAGGCAGAAGATGTAGGGGTCGGAGGGAGACCGTAGAGTGTTGCCCCATCCAGGCCTGAGCCAGGTCAGTCCCTCAGGGCTTGCTCAGTCTGTGTGCAGGGTCGCTGGGCAGGTGCCTGGAACCGCACCGGGCTCTTCGTGGTTGGACACTCACTGTGGTCATTCATGCGACAAGACTTTATCTGGTGCCTCCATGGACCTGGCTGCAGGCCGGGTGCTGGGACAGACCCCTACTGTGTTGTGCCCCCCACCCCTCCCAGAGTCCCCCAGGGGGTAGGCGATCTCAAGCTCATGTTACAGATGAGACCACTATGGCCAAAGAGGTGAAGTCAGTGTCCTCGGGTAACAATCATCGGCCAGTGAGACCCCCCTGCCCCCGTCCCCATCGGCCTCACCCAGAAGAGCGGCCTATCTTCCCTGGTTGCAGCCTTTCCTGGGTGGGGGCAGGGGGTTCTGCTGCCTGCCTTCCTCTCCAGGAGGCCCAGACCCTCAGTGCGGACCCCAGACCTAAGAAGAGCCCACCCCGCCCTCCCCAAGCGCTGGCTGTGCTGGCGGCCGGCGTTCAGTCTACAAATACCCTGACAAGACGGGTCTTCAATGTGAAATGCCCGCCATCAGCAGGGCCGGGCAGCCCGGCCTCCCATTATAGCCAAATGAATAACTCCGTTTAGAGAAGTCGTTTGGGGCACTGCCCCAGACAATGACTCCTGTCAAAAGATTTACCGAAGCTCATGGGCAATGCGGCGGGAGGCCCCGTGGGCCTGGCCTCAGAGTTTATCAGCTCATGCAGAAAACAAAGATTGCAGCGTGGACCATTTTGCCGCTGAAATTCATGCCTTTTGACCCCAAATGGAGAGATAATCCCAGGGCTTGTTTCCACTTGAGCTTGGAGATGTAAATAGCTGGCTTTGAAGCAGAACCTCACATTGGCCTCGGGTGGAAAACAAACCAACCAGGCTGCTGAAGACCGTGGTTTGTCACCTCATTCCACCACTCTGCCCCTGTCAGACAGCAACCCCCAGAGTTCTGTTTTAAAACTGGATGCTTGATAGAGCCTTTGGAGGATGTCATATACTTCCTCCATTCCCATTGTGAAGATTGCAAACTTGATCGTGATTTATTTTCTCTTTGGCCACCAGGAAGCTCAACAGTCAAGAAAAGCTTGAGTATATCAGCAATGTTGGTCCTTTATTATATAATAAGCGCATTCTCTTTTATATTAGTATTGTGGCTTCTCTTTGTATTTTATTATGTTTGTTTAATTTGCCTCATACTGTAAGCTTAAGCTCTTCAAATCTTCTGTTGGAAAACTGGGGATATAAGTAAAATAAAATAACGAAGCAGAGTGGAGAAATAAGGAGAACAGGATGGGGTCTGCCCATCTGCTTCTGGTTGTGACAGCAGACTGATCTTTTGACTGATGGTGTGAACTACCAGTTTCCTGCCCGTACCTTCACATGACTCCGGCTCTAGGTTAATGTTGACTCATGGTTAACCATGCACCTGCCAATGGGCTCTCAGGATCCTCTGATACAGTCAGCCTTGCCTGGTAACAACCACACAACCACTTCCCAGATTTGCAGCTCCCAGCAACAAACATTGACTTCTCATTCTCAGTGAGCATCAGTGGTTCAGCTGTGAGGACACTTTCTGGAAGCTGGGCTGAACCAACAGGCCCAGTTTGGGACACGCTTTCCTCACAGTGGGTAAAAAGGACCAGAGGGCTGAAGAAAAACCTGGCATGGGTCCTAAAGCTGCTGCTCGAGCACATCTGCCTCCGAGCCACAATAAGTAGGTAGGAAGTAGATACCATCCCCTGGAGTACCACGGCCATACATAAGCACATCAGAGGCTTGGATGGATGGCTCCCGGGTAGAGTGGAGGGCCTAAAGCAACGATATGATCTGCTGTGAAGACCCCAGAAGGGAAGCCCCGTGTGGGCCAGGCTCTGGCTGGTCCACTCACTCAGTACGAGAAAAAGACCTGCCCCACTGTAGGACTCCACAGAAAATACTGGAATGCACCAGTGATGAAAGGACAGCTGACCAACTGAATGAGTCACCAGCAGGTCCAGAATGGTGCGCATGGGCCTGGCCTCCACTGCTTGGGGTTCCTTCCAGCCTGCGGACCCACCAGTACCTCTCCAATAACAAGATGGGGAGACAAAAGCAGCAAACCCCTGGGATGGTGCATGTCAGCCCCCAGCACCTGCCAGGTACATGATACATCCTGTGCCTTCAACCCCTTTGAGCATGTGGTCCCATTTAAGACGGACAGACAGGTGACAGATACCAAATATGTGTGCATGTTGCCATTATAAGCTGAGATGATGATGAAGATAACAGCCCTGGTCTTTGCAGCCCAGACACCAGCCACAGGGGCAACAACAAAGCTTCAGATCATCCCAGCCCCCGACCACTGAGCCATTCAGAGCCTCAAGGCAGGGGCCCCCAACTTGGTGGAGCAGAGATGGGCCACCTGCCCTGCTCTTTCCAGAAACATTATTTCATGTCTCTATTTTTGAGGTGGTTCGTTATATGGACGAGGGACAGAGATTGGCTGCCCTAACAAATCGAGAGCATTAGATCTGGTCCTGGGCTGGAGCAGAAAGTAAAGAGGCCTTGCAGACACTGCCAATGAGGCCCAAGAAAGAGTGAAAAAATGCCCTGGGGAAGAAGGGGAAGCCGTGCTCTATGGTGGCCCCAGGAGAACAACTGCCACCAAGGACAAGAAGAATAGGAGATGCACCCAGTAACTCAGTCATCTAGCAGCCAGCTTCTGTAAAGGCCATGTAGTAAATATGTGAAGCGTTGAGGACCAGAAGGTGTCTGCTGCCACTCCTTGGGCCTGTAGCTGTAGTTCAAAAGCAACCACCAACAAGACACGAATAAATGAGGATGGCTGAGTTCCAATAATGCTCTGTTTACAAAACAGGGAGCGGGCTGGATTTGGGTGATAATTTGCTGACCCTTGGTCAAATGAAGATTTCCAGGAAAAACATCAAAAGTGCCACCTCTCTTCTCCTGCTGGCTATGATAAAATGCAAGAGGAGAAAGATGAGAGGTGAATAGCCAGCTATTCAATTTTCAAGAAAAATTTAGAGAAAACATAAAGGAGCCAGGACTTGCTGGGTTTGAAAATAGAAGTCTTTCTCATTCCCAGCCTGTCCACATTTGAAAATGTCTTCAAATTTTAAAATGCATCAAGTTTGGCTTTAGGGAGAAGATCAAATCCAGAGTGGGGCTGCAAGATTCTTTGTTCAGTGCTCAGAAAGATCTAAAAGAGAAGCTCACAGATAAAGACCCTTTCCAGAACTTAACAGGTGTCTCCTTGACCCTCTCACTTAAACAGTCTCAAGTCTATCTTCTCAAGATAGAGAAGAGCTGCTCTTACAGGAAAGTGTGGCTGTGTCCCTGGTCTAACAGACTGAATATCAGTAACCACCATGGGAAACCCACAAGGTCTGAAAGAGGATTACACTGATAGAAACACAGCAGCCTGGATGATGAGAGATGGAGCTGACAAGAGAACCCCAAGATGCGCTTACACTCTAAACTATGGGCAAGAAGCAGGCTGGGAAGGTCACATAGTTGCAAATACAAGCCACTTTTCTGGGTGATAAGAGACTACCCAGAGGGGAGCCAACAGCTAAGGAGAGCAACCCCCAGGGAGGATGAGTGGGGCTGATCTTTGGAAGTACTCTGAGGGGTGGCCTCCCTGGGTTCCTAGCACCCTGCTGTTTAAATGCCTCCTGTTGAGGGCTGCAGGTGACTGTCTCTTTAGTTTGGTCTTCAGATGGAAAGGAAGCCAGAACCACAAAGTGAAGTCTCACCCACACCTGGGGCTGATGGATACCATGAGACCCTGGCCCTGAACCCATGACAGGTGAGACAGGGGATTGTGGAAGAATGTGAGTGCGATTTGCCCATGGGAGGATCATAAATAATTCATAGTCAGGGTAGACAGAGGCTTTA
This sequence comes from Canis lupus familiaris, assembly GCF_011100685.1. Classification (NCBI taxonomy): domain Eukaryota; kingdom Metazoa; phylum Chordata; class Mammalia; order Carnivora; family Canidae; genus Canis; species Canis lupus. Next base: position 60,988,646 of record NC_049224.1, read on the forward strand.
AAACACATTCACAAATTCTTTGATGCCTCTCGGGTGGAGAGGTGGAGGCCTATGTCCCTCCTTGAATCTGGATGAGATTGGAGCCTGCCTGAATCCAACAGAAAGTGGCAGAAAGGACACTGCACTCAGAGAGGGGACTCATTCTCACCCTCACTCACCAATACTCACATCTGAAACCCGAGCCTTCATACATACACGAGATGGGGAGACCCTGCAGCCACCAGGCTGAGAGGACACTGGGCCACACAGAGGACTCCTGGTGCCCAGTTAGCAGCCCTCCTCCTTGATGGGTGCACCTGTCACTGATACTTCCTCCTTTCTGTCCTCACCCTTGATGGGAACGTCACCACCCTCACCACCACCATTCACTCTTCACCTCCCATTCCATCCCCGCCGTCCTCCTTCTGCTCCAGAACTCCATCTCCCACTCGCCTCCTCCTCCAAGGTGACCTCCAGAGTCCTGGCCCTGGCCTCATCCCACTCACCTGTCAGCCTCTTGGCTACATGCGGTTATAGTGTACTTTCCAGGCTGGGAAGCTACTCCCAGGTTAAAGCCCGCCCCCGCCCCTGCCCCACCACCAGAGCCCACCCACTCCCACCTTGTGCTCTAGACCCTTTGCCCAGCTTCATTTCCATTAGTGGAGTCTGCAGTGTCACCTGCCCCACTCACCCTTGTTGGATTATCAGCTCACACCAGCATCTGCCTCAGGACAGGTACTCTTGGGCTTTGGGCTCAGCCAGGTCTCCAGTCCACCCCTGCTTGTCCTGCACTGGCCATGAACCCTACATGGGCAGGGCATCCTCTTTGTCCCACCTCACCCTGAATGCAGAATGGGGTGACTTGGCCTGTCTTTCTGGGGTCCAGCAAGTTGTTTGCTGAGCCTGCAGACCCCAGGGCTCCCGCCTCCATCTCCATCCTGCCCCTCAGCTGTGACCTTGGCTACCTGAGTCCAGGTCTCTGGGGCTCAATTTCCCATCTCTGCAGCGTGGACCAGCCCCCATATGGGTGGGGGCAGAGGGAACGTTTCTGTGCTGGAGACTAGCGCCTGGGCACCTCTGCACCTCCCTTACCGTGCTCTCCCCAGCTCATCCTCATGGCAGCCCTTCACCTCAATGTGACTGCCCCCACCTCGTAAACCAGGGAACCATGCCTGTCTCAGAAAGGTGAAATGGCCATATACAAGGCAGGGAGAAGAATGTGGATTTGAACCCAGTCTGTCTAGCTGCATTGGTTGGTCTGGGCCGGGGCTGGAGTCTTTCCTGGGAACTTGATTATGCCCTTTGGGGGTTATTACTGTGCACAGTGGTGGGGGTGGGTCTGCTATCTACATGCAGGAGTGCTGTGCAGGGCAGGGAGCATGCCACCTGCATGCCAAGTCCCAGCTGCCCTGCCTGGGACTGGGTGCACAGTAGGTGTGCAGATTGCCCAAGAGGACAGAAAGACAGCCTTACGGTGGGGGTTGGCTGCCTCTCTACAAAGTGCGCTGACCCCCAGAGTCACTAGATGATCCCCACTGTGGAGTGATGGCCGCTGACCAGCAGTCACCTAGTGGGTGTGCAAAGTGCACCTACCATGTGCACGGGAGTCTGGCTGGCCCAGGGGAGAGCTCCCTTTAGGCAGATGTCCTTGCTTCCGGGGCATCAGGTTACTGTGCCTGCCCCAGGCCTGTCCCCAGAGACACGGCAAGGCTGCCCCAGGTCACAAAGCAATCTGTCCTCTCTGCCCACCCCCAGCCTCCCAGAGGCAGTACCTTCGAGCTGTCACTCGCTGTAACCTGATCAGCGACAGGACAGGGGTCTGAGGCACCAAGACAAGAGACATCTTAATTAGTGGCTTTTCCGGAGCAGCCAGGGCCCCAGACATCTCTTAACTTGTCTGAGCCGGAAATCTGGGCTTCCTGTGTGCATTGCTGGATGTGGGTGGCTTGCCTGGGTGGCTCTGAACGTGCGTGCAGGGCGTGGGTATGGCCTGTGATGCTGCAGGAGGCTGGTGGCTCACCCAGTGAGCCTGGGCCTGGCATCCCTTCCCTGGATGCAAGAGTGAGCTTCCATCCCCAGAGGTCACACAAGGAGGACGGTCCCTGGCAGGAACGACTAGGGCAGCCTGGAACATCAGCAGGGTCCCGGCAAAGAGCGGCACCCAAACTTCCTGATGAGTGGAACGTCCTGGGAGCAGTGGCAGGGACTGTGTTCTGGGCTGGATCCTTGGGGAGGGAAGCTAGTCTTCAACCTGTCACTGACCTGGCAATGTGGCCCATACAACATCTTTAGCGCAGAGCCGATGAGCCTGAAGGGAGCATTTCAGCTGCTTTAGAGACCAGGGGACCCCAGACAAGTCGCGAGGGCAGGGACAGCCCAGCTAAAGGCCTGGCCATGGGGGCACATGACCCTGCTCAGAGTGGTGAGCCAGGCCTGGTGGAGCAGGGAGCAGGGCGGCAGGAGCAGGAGGGCCAGCAAGAGGGGGCCTGGGCCAGCTCATCCGTCCAAGCTTGGAAACACAGCGGCGGGAGCTACACTCTGCTCAGGGGTCAATGTGGCCATGATGGAGAATGACCAGGAAACCACCTCCCTATAGGTGGCTGCAGCCCCGTGGGCAGAGAGTGGCCTCCGCAGCCGGCACAGCTTTGAGGCCCAGCTCAGGCCCCGCTGGCTGGTGAGCGTACACCAGACCTACGATGGCCCAGCACCTATCTCAGCCTGTTCCCTCATCAGGGAAAACAGGGATCTGGACTCTGGACATATGTCTCACTCACGACCCAGGCAAGGTGGGAAAGGCCCGGCATGTTCATGTCTTAAACTTCCAAATCAATGACACCCGCCATCCACAGCATGTGCACACTTGCACACGCAGCTAAAGTGTTTGACCTGCACGTAGGGTGGGGGTGACTTCAAGGAGAAGAGGATGGGGAGCGAGCAGGGACCTCAGTTGAGTCTAAAGTTTTATTTCCAAAAAAAAATAAATAAATAAAAAAAATAATAAAGTTTTATTTCCTGAAATGGAAAAAGTGCATGAAGCCAACATAGCATCGTCGGTGATAACGGCACCTTGTTCACCAGGCCACTGAGGACACAGAGGAGCGTCAGTTCTGCAGATTGCTGGGGGTGGGATGCACTCAGGAGCTGGGGTTGCTCCTGCTGCTGGCACCAGCACACATTTCCTGGGTGATCTGGGGCAAGTGGCTTCAGGGCCCTGGCCTGTGGATCCTTGGGGACAGAGCCTGTAATTGAGCTGGAGCTCAGGCCGACGTAACAGGGTGACCCACGCAGACCCCCGTGGACAGCTCTTAGCCAGTGTGGGTGCTATTACTGGGATTCCTAACAGGGGGACCAGAGTGAGGAGCTGGGACATAGGGATGAGGGTCAGAAAGGTGGGCCTGGAGAGGTGGCGTCCGGAGGGAGAAATGGTGGGAGGCTGTGTTCTGTGTTGGGGAGACCTTCGATGTCCTGGGTTGAGGGGCTGTGCAGAAGGCACGAGGCCCCTTCACTGGAGATGTGCTCCTTCCTGTCTCAGGGCTGCTGTGGAGGAGCCCCTCCTGGGAGCCAGGGTGCGGCAAGGAGGGTTGGAGGACCCGGAGCTGCTCCCAGGGACCCTGACACAGGTCCCCGGAGGGCCCTGCCCAGCTCCTGGCAACGCCATCTGTGTGCCCCCTCTCTGGCCTGGCTGAGCCTCAGGTCTTGGCAGTACCTCTCGGAGCAGCAGAGGTCATGCCCCCTGCCCTGTCCAGATGGGCCTGGGCAGACCCCATCCGCGGCAGACAAGGACAATGGCCCCTGTTGTTGGCCAGTCGCCCTCGGCCACATTCTCCAGGGACCTAGTGACCCTGAACAGGGGCTGTGAAGAGGTCCCTGCTGACTCAGCGAGATGCCCACTCACTAATGAAGGGCCGTTGGAAAGGGCCTTGACCTTGGTTAGCAGGCAGGAGCTCTCTATCTGAGAGGCCACTGTCAGGAAGGAGATGAAAGGTGATGTCACTTCCTGCCCCACCTGGAGTGCTTGTGCGCCCAGCAACGTGGGAGGCAACGTCCCGGGGGCCAGCAGACACACAGCAGGTCTGGGAGCTAGAACCACCACAGGAGATGGGGTCCAAGATTTAGAGCAGGCTCCGTTACCACTGATGAGGGACCCAGCAGTTACCACACCATCTAAGCAATGGAAGCCAGGACCAAGGGTGGCCCGGTGCTGTGGGAGGGCAGAGTGGCCTCCACCCAACCTGGAGACCAAGGAAGGCTGCCCAGAGGAGGTGACCTGAAGTCCCATCTCCAAGGATGGATAGCATTAGCCAGAAATCACAGGAGGAGGAGGAGACGCCAGGCGTGAAACAACAAGAACAATCATTTTTAGGCCAAGGTGCTGGTAAGATGACAAATCATTCATCATAGGAGCACCCAGGGGACAAGCCAAGGAGGGAAAGAAACAGCCCTCTGGGCTGGAGGCTAGGTAGCCAGTGAAGGGATGAGGGACAGTCCAGGAGGATGGGACAGACACAGGAGCTAGGAGCAAGGCTAAGGCATAGGCTGGTGATGGTCCATGGAGAGGGCATCCAGGATCACCCAGATCCCCACAGGACACTGGAGCAGAGACCCCGAGGCAGGAAAGCACAGAACCTGGTGGGAGGGTTAACAGCCACACGTTTCCCGGATGGCAGGAAACTTGACACAGGAGGACCTAAGACAGGAAAGTCAAGGGACTTTGGATGGGAGAGAGCACTCCCGATGGGGCTCGGCTTCCCTAAAGGGAGGGGGCTGGAGGGCATGTATCCTGGACCTGACGGGGGGTCTGGGGTTCACATAGTGAGGAGAGACAGCAGGTGACCAGTTGCTGAGGCTTTCTGTCTGCATCAGGTCCCAGAACCTGGTGCTCAAGCTCAGGCAAAGCCTCCATGTTATCCCATGCTGTTCCACACCATGACACACACTGTTCCTTCTGGCCACTACAGAGGTGGCCCCACACCCGGCGGTGGAAGGAGTTACATGCCTCTGCGGTTATCTGTCACATAGGAGCTGTGTGACTTCAGGCACACAGCTTTCCTTCTCTGAGCTGCAGTCCCCTCTCCTGTAAAATAAGCCTTAAGTAATCTCTGCCCTGCTTTCTTCCTGGGGCTGTTTGGAACCACACATACGAATGTAATAGTGCCTTGTGCTGCCTGGGAGTGGACATGATGAACCACAGTGACACTCTCTTCCGCAGGAGAGTCCAGATGCTCTTTCGAACACACATAAAGACACTTAATAGATCTCAACAACCTACAGGTCCAGAAATACACCTCCAGAAATTTCAGAGAGTAAGTGTCACACAGACTATGCTCTCTGACCACAATGCAATTAATTTCCAAATGCACCATGAAAATGTGATTTGGATGCATGTATGTGTAAATCTGCAAAGTTTAGACACACTCCTAAAAAATTCATGAGTTAGGGCACCTGGTAGCTCAGTTGGTTGAGTGTCTGCCTTTGGCTCAGGTCATGATCTCAGAGTCCTGGGGTCGAGCCCACATCAGATCCCGACTCCATGGGAAGTCTGCTTCTCCCTCTCCCTCTGCCCTCCTCCTGCCTGTGCTCTCTCTCTCTATGTCAAATAAGTTTTTAAAATCTTTTAAAAAAATTCATGAGTTAAAGAGCAGATGACAATGAAGATTACATATTACTTAGTGTAAATGAAAAAGGAAGCATTATATGTGGTTTTAGGGGTGCACCTAGATTGGTGTTTAGAGGTTTGTTAATAAGCTATACATTCATCACAGAACAGGAAAACCTAAAATAAGTTACATTTTTAACCAAAGGGAATAATAGAATGACAGAAGCTGTAAAAAACATATAAGTGAAGAAATAAAGACATGAGGAGACAAGGATTAAATAGAAATTAAAGAAATGTAGAAATGATCAATGAAAGCAAAATGTTCTCTGAGGAAATCTGATTGGAATACTGTCTGGCAAGACAATCAGAAAAACAATGCTATAAAGCGATTGCATTAGGAGTGAAGCAAGTACAGGGCATGTTTAGAAACTGTTGGAAAATAATGCGATCATCTTTGTGCCAATAATTCTTCCGTGCAAGCATAATGCACAATTGCCTTAAAGAAAGATTAATCACCAAAATCAATTCAAGATGAAATAGCAGATAGGAGCAAATGGATAGCCCACACAGACGTGAACTAATTAGCAAAAATTCACAACTCCAAACCACAAAAATAGCCACAAAGCCTACATAGGATTGCATCAAGACTTACCAAACCTTCAAGAACAGGCAATCCTCATTATGTGCACTCTGCTTCATAGAATAGCAGGAAGTGGGACATTTATTCATTTCCTGAGGCTAATATAACCAAAGGCTTAAAGCTAAATGATATTTCATGAAAAGAAAATATGCCAATTTCACTTAAAAATATAGATGCGAGGCACCTGGGTGGCTCAGTCAGTTATGTGTCTGCCTTTGGCTCAGGTCATGATCCTGCAGTCCTGGGATCAAGCACCACATCAGGCTCCCTGCTCATCGGGCACCCTGCTTCTTCCTCTCCCCACCCCTCAATCATGCTCTCTTTCTCAAATAAATGGATAAAATCTTTAAGAAAAAAAAAGAAAGAAAGAAAAAGAAGAAAGAAAGAAAGAAAGAAAGAAAGAAGAAAGAAAGAAAAAAGAAAGAAAGAAAGAAAGAAAGAAAGAAAGAAAGAAAGAAAGAAAGAAAGAAAGAAAGAAAGAAAGAAAGAAAATGCAGGGCACCTGGGTGGTTCAATGGGTTAAGCATCTAACTCTTGGTTTCAGCTCAGGTCATGATCTTAGGGTCATGAGAGCAACTCCTCTCATTGAGCTCAATGCTTAGCGGAGTCTGCTTGAGATTCTCTCCCTCTCCCCCTGCCACTCAAATAAATAAATAAATAAATAAATAAATAAATAAATAAATATTTTAGAAACTATATAGATGCAAAACAATACCTTAAGGGGAATACTGGCAAATCAAGTCTAGAAATGTACTTAGATGACTACAGGTCATTTTGGTGTGTCACATAAACACAAAGAGAGTTCTCAGTTCAAAAGCATACTAACAATGGCATGTAAGAAACAGAAGGAGAAGGTTAGCATCTTCCCAGATGCAAACCAGCACTCAGTACAGCTCCACCTCCAATGATGATTTCATTTTCAAATGAAATAGAATGAAATTTCTTTACTTGGGTAAATTTAAACAAGATACAGTCTAGACCCAAGTGGTATTGGGACAAGATAGGAGTCTGCTTGTGTGACATGTAACAATGCAGGGAAAGCAGGAGTACTGACCAGGCAGGTGACTCTGCTCCCTGAGCTCACCCAGAGATACTGGCTTCTCCAATCTCAAAGTCCACACACCCTAGCATGGTCCTCACCTACTTGGTCAAAGCAGATTACCATCACCATCTTCAGTTCCACAGAAAGAGAAAGAGGTGCTGTGGAATCTGTACACATCACTTCTCCCCAGATCCATTGATGAAACTCAGTCATGTGGCCACACCAAGACTGAGAAATGTAGTTTCCATTTGGGTAACCTTGTGCCCTGCTAAAATCCAAAGGAGGGATGCCTGGGTGGCTCAGTGGTTGAACGCCTGCTTTTGGCTCAGGGCATGATCTAGGAGTCCCAGGATTGAGTCCCACATTGGGCTCCCTTTGTGGAGTCTGCTTCTCCCTCTGCCTCTGTCTCTGCCTCTCTATCTCTCTGTGTCTCTCATGAATAAATAAATAAGATCTTTAAAGAATAAAAAAATAAAAAATAAATAAAACCCAAAGGAGTTCTATTACTAGAAGGGAAAACTAAGGGCAAATGCATAAAAAGGAGCAGTTTGTAGATTCTATCACATTTGATAAAAACTATTTATTAAAAAATAGAGAAAACATTATACTTAGTCATTACATTTTCCAAATATCCTAATCAAAGTCAGGGTTAAGGCAAAGATGCGCTCATTGTCACTTATGTTCAACATTGTGCTGGTAGATCTTGACAATGCAATAGGACAAGAAAAAATCAAGAGGTAAACATTGGAAAATACTCTGTCCACATAAAAACTCCAAGATAACCTATGGACAAAGTGACATAAGTAGTACAAATAATTATATAGGTATAACTAATAATCAGCAAGTTTGCTAGATATAGAAGCAACAGAATTCCTAGACGCCATTAATAATTTAAAAAATAGAGAGAAAAGGTCCCAATTTTAAGCAACCAAAACTATAATCTTTAGAACTCTGTAAGATGTTTCCCAGGAAAAGTTATGAAATATATCATATTAATGGATATGAAGACTCATGTCATAAAGATGTCAACTCTAAATTAGCCTGTAGAATCAATGAAATTTGAATAAAAAATTCTAGCAAATGTGTTCTCATGAGACTTAGAAAGCTAGTAGAAAAGGATAATGGAAGAGAAATGGGTCCAAGGAACTTCAAAAAATTTTTCTTTAAATATTTTAAGGGCACCTGGGTGGCTCAGTTGGTTAATTGTCTGCCTTCAGCTCGGGTCATGACCCCAGAGTCCCGGGATCGAGCCCCATGTTGGGCTTCCTGCTCAGCAGGAAGTCTGTTTCTCACTCTCCCTCATCCTTCTTCCTGCTCCTTCTCTCTCTCTCTCAAATAATTTTTTTGATGGATAGAAAGAGTAAGAGCAGGAGCCGGGGGGGGGGGGGGGGGGGGTGCGGGGCAGAGGAAGAGGAAGAAGCTCAGCAGGGAGCCCAACAGAGGACTCGATCCAGGAACCCTGGGATCATGACCTGAAGCTGAAGGCAGATGCTCAACCAACTGAGCCACCCAGGTGCCCCTAATTTCAAAATTTTTAGGAAATAAAACATTGCGATGAGTTACTTTACATTTATAGTAAATATGAAAGTATGGGAATGGGTCAAGATGAGACATACAGACAAAAACAACAAACCAGCGGCACCTGGCTGGCTCAGTTGGTTAAGCATCTGCCTTCAGGTCAAGTCATGATCCTGGGGTCCTGGGATCAAATCCCACATGGGGCTCCCTGCTCAGTGGGGAATCTTCTCCCTCTGCCTCTGCCCCTCCCCTATGCTCATGCTCACTCTCTCTTTCAAATAAATAAATAAAATATTTCAAAAAGAGAGAGGGAGAACAAACCAGAAAGCTCAGAAAAATGCATCTGTGCATGGAAATCTGACAGAGGCAGGAACACAAACCATCAGGGTAAGGACAGGTCATTCCAAGGTGCTGCTGACTGGGACCAATGGCTTTCCACATGGAAAAAAGAAAATCAAATTCCTACCTCACACCATCTATGAAAGTTGACCTCTAATGGATGAAAGACACAAATGAAAAGTATAAAATTTTTAGAAGAAAATATCAAGTAATATCTTTATGACCTCAGAGTAAAGTGGAATATTTAAATATAGCACCAAAAAAAAATGCAAACCATCAAGGGAAATATTAACCCCTTAGACCTATCCCGGTGGCCTAAGCAAGTCATGGCCTCCTAGTTGGGCTGTGGGAAACTGGACTCCACCAGCAGACGGCAGGAACTGCAAAGTCATGTGGCAAAGCAGTAGATGGAGACAGAGAAGAGTGGAGAAGGAGGATCATTTTTGCCCCCATCGTCCACACTCAGCATTGGCAGTCAGGGACCATCATTGAGAGGAGCAGTTTCCGAGTGAGGTGATGGAGAGGGAAGAGTAGCAACTGGAGGAAGAAGTGAAAGGAAGGATAGGTGGGTGCACGCGTATAGCTCCATAGACCCAGGCCGGCCTCTCCATCCCATAGCTCAGGGAGCCAGCACCCCGAGGTGGGGGTGGGGGGCACCAGGGGGTGGGGGAGTCTGCATCCTAATCTATAGAGAAAGAGATTCATCACAAGAACACTGACTTACTGATGCCTTGACTCTTTCCAAAGTGGCTGAACACAAAACAAGGCTACATACTCCATGAAATAGGGCAATTAAGACAAAAATAGAAACCCTAAAAAGTGCGTGTAGGTTCTAGGGGGGCAGGCGTGGCATCAGGCTGCCTCCTTCCCGCCCGCTGGCTTTGAGCATCTGGCCCCTGACACTGAGGAGTGCGTGTGGGGAGAGAATGGAGACAGTGGGTGCCTGACGGCGCCTGGGCTGGCAAAGAACGCTGGTGGGCACTGGTTTGGAAATCTGAGCTCGGAAGCCAAGATGAAAAGGAAACGTTGAGAGTCCACCTTTCATGTTCTGGCCAGTGGGTCTGCAGAGATGAGCGCCCCTGTGTTCACCCGGAGAGCTTTGAGGACAGAGGTGTTCATTAATCACTCCCTTCAGCAGCACTGCTGGGCACAGGGGTGGCAGTGGGGGGAGCAGTGATGCAGATCTGGCCCCCACTCTGCAGAGCCTTCCCTGAACTGGTGAGGGGTTCTAGCAGTGTGCAGGGGACCCTGTGGGCTCTGGGGTGCAAGAGCCTTGGCTGCAAACATCTGAAGGGTTTCTAGAAGCAGCGAAATGGCTTGTGCACCAGGAAGGACGTGAGCTATGCCCATTCTCATCTTTGTAGAATTCTACAGGGGTCTCAGCAGTCTGTTGCAGGAACTGGAGCATTTTTGATGGCCTCCTTGACTTGTTTCTGCAGCCTCCATGCTGAGTTCATCTGGTCACCCAGACCAGGAACAAGGAAGTCACCCTCGCTGCCCAGCCAACAGGCATTGAGTCCCCCAGAACAACCTTTCTGCACCCACGCCGCTGCCCACTGTCACTGCCATCCTCCCAATGCCCTAGATCCTTGCAGACACCTCACTGGTCACCTGTCCTAGACTTGCCCCCAGGCCTCCCTCTACCAGCTGCTGGGGAACTTCCCAACCAGCATCAGCTTGGCTTCCTCCATCACACAAAGTCTGGCATAGTTGTCCATTGACTGCTAGATAAAGTCCCCTTTCTGAACCAGGGGTCCAGGTAGACCTCCCCAGATATACTTCTGACCACATTCCCTGTCCCAATGGTCCCTGAGGGCTGCACCAGCTTGATATTCCTGTCCTTCTGTTTCTACCACTTCCAGGATCTTGTCCATATAGCAAACTTATTAAACTCATTAAACTTGAGAATCTCTGAAGCAACACCACCTCCAGGAAGCCTCCCGGGAGCACCAGGCCTACTTGTGCTACAGCTTGCATCAAGGGATTCCTCCCTGGTTGACAACCAGCCCCTGTGCTGTCCAAGTGCAGGGCTGATGCCCAATCCTTTTCCATGGTCCAATGCCTGGAATGCGGTGAAGGAGGGGCAGGTGGGGATGGAGGTGGGGATGGGCTACAGACTTATCATAAAGAGGGCCTGCCAGCAAGCTGCTGAAATGAGGGGTCGCCCCCAGCCCAGCTTGCCCGGACAACCTGCACAGACACCAGGCACCACGGTGGCAGCATTGGTTTTAGTTGGAGAAGGGGTGCTGGCTGACTGGAGGATGCCAAGCTCGGCTGCTCCTTCCCAGGCCCTGCAGAGCTCCCCGAAGCAGCTCTGAGCCCCACGCAGTGGGACAGCTCTGCTGGCAGCAGCTGCGATCTGCATGGGGCACGACTCCCGGCTGGTAGCATGGATGGTGAGCAAGGGGCAGGACCGAAGGTATCTCCTCTGTCTGGTCTCTCCCATCATAGGTAAGGCCCTGAGCCACACAGCAAGATGGTCAACCTGTTGGGGTCATAGCTGGCTCCCGCTGGTCCCAGCCCAGTATTCATTCCTCTGCCTCTGGTGTAAATTCAGGGTCACATGGGACCTTCCTCCTCCCCCTGACCCGCCACCTTAAAGTCCTTCCCTCTGCCTGTGTCTGCCTGTGTTGGGCAGCCGAGTCTGCAAGAGCCGCAGGAGGAGGCGCCAGCCCTGGCAGGCACACAGGGAGCAGGACAGGGTCTGGCCCCAGGTCTGTAGTGAGAGGGCTGGTTGCCAGGAAGGCTAGGGTCTGGGGGAAAGAAAGGGCACAGGAAGAGAAAATTGGGGTGGGAAGCCTGGATGGGAGGGGACTTGTCATTGGGAGGGCTTGCCCCAGCTCTGTTGCAGACCCTCCTGGTCCTGGTCCCCAGGCTGGCATCAGGCCAGCAGTGGCCGCGTCCGAGGCCCTTTACCCGTCCTGTCACCCCAGCCCCGAAGGCAGGGCTGGGAGGGCATCACCCGCCCTGCAGGTGCCGGCCAGGGCAGGAGGGACAGAAGCCACTCCTTCTGAAAGACCCAGCCCTGTTAGGTCTGTGCTCCTGTTTCGTGGGGTCTGTGCTACGGGGGATGCCGCCCGCCTCCCGTGCAGGGGGTCCAGGAACTGCTGAGCTGGGGCTGCCGAAGGCACCGTGCTGCCACAGCCGCCGCCCACCGCCACCCCTCCCCCCCCAGCCCAGCCCCTGCTGCTAACTGAACTCTTCCCAGGCTGCTGGTTGTGTGCAGATCTATCACCCACTAAGCCACTGATGATAAGCCCTGGCATTTCCGCCACAAATCCTTGGCACACTCTACCCAGGACGCTCACGGTTTCCTTATGGTTCCGTTTCGTCCGGGGCTCCATTAAACCGAGCTTATAATTAAGGAAATGTGATCGGGAAATTAGCTGATACCTTGGTACTGTTACAAAAGACAGTGTCTTCTGCACCCTGATTAGCCCGCTCAGCCCGACGCGAGGTTAAGCGGAAGAACGCCCGGATTAATCCAGATTGACAATTATGACCACTTTTTTCTCCAGCATGGAGCTTTCCCCCGTGGCTCCCTGCCAGGAAGGTATTGTGTTCCGAGACTAAAATACTTTTCATTTTTTCTACAATTTCCGTTTAAAAAGTTCCAAATGTTCAGCCACATGATGTGAAACTGAACTTCAACAAAATCCTACGGGGGTTTTGACGGTGGAGAAAATGTGGGGGTCTGATCCCCTGACCCCAAGCCGACGGAGGATACAGTTTCAAGCCTTTCTTCTCCACCCGCTCCCCGCCAGCCCTGAGGAGACGGACGAGCTGGATCCTTTCGGAAGACGGGAGAGCCTTCAGTGGGGGCGGAACCCCCCAGTTCTCCTGCCCTGGAAACTGGCCCCAGCGCGGGGCTCCCGGGGCAGCGCTCGGGTTCTGGAAGCCAGGATACCTGGGTGCCAAGCACTGCTTCTGCCCAGCTCGGCTTCCTTGACCTGAATTAAACTCAGGAAAGAGTCAGGATGGGTATTCTTCTAGATGCACAACTAATTCATTTAATCTTCGTGAAAACCTCATGGGGCAAAGCTCTTATAAAGATCTCATAACGATTTTATTTTAAAAATAAAGCTCTTATTTCCACTTTGCAGATGGGTAAACTGAGGCCCAGGGGGCATAATTACTTGTGTTCAGACCCCAGAGCAAGCATGTGGTAGAGGCCGAATGGGAACCCCGAGAGACCAGAGCCAGGGCTTTGCCTAAGCAGGTGTCTCTGCAGGTGCAGCCATCCGGGGCCTCTCTGCCCAGCTCCCTCTGGGACGTGCCGTCTGTCTACAGATACGCGTGCTGGGCTCCTTCATCTGAGTTCTGTAACCAGGGGGAAGGGAAGCTGGAGCTTGGGAGGGTTGGCTCTCAATCCAAGTGTCCACACCCTCTGGGCCCCTCCTGGACAAGTGCGTCAGGCCGCCTCTGAGGGTCCAACCTGTGGCCCAGCACTGGGCAGTGGGGGGCCTCAAAGCACCACTGTCAATCTGGCTCAAATTGTTCACGTGGAATCATCATGATGTGTAAAGATGTTCATTGTCTATTGTTAGGCTATTAAAGGTGAGCAGGACACAATCGCGTGTGTAATTTGCACATACCGCTGTAGTGGCCGATGCAGGAGACACAAACCGTGTCCTTCCTGGGGGAGTGCAGGAATCAGGACCCTGGAACCCCGCCAGCTGCGGGGCTTTATCAAGACTCCTCAGCCGTGTGGGTCAGGGTCGTGTACTGAGCCCAGGGAGGTGCCCCGTCTACTGGGTGAACACAGGAATGAGCGAGGCCATCATCTGCTCGCCGCTGGACACCAGGGCCACGTCGGTGGGGGCCCCCGCGCCCCACGCTCTACTTGGGTCACCATGCTTCCATGTCTGTGTGGTGCACACGGCAGTATCTGTGTAGAAGGGGGCGGGGGGCGGCCCGGGGCCTGCATGCCTGTCACCCTCGGCTGAGCCGGAGGAGCAGCAAGAGAGCCGGGGCTCCCATCCCTCGTCCCAGACACCGGCGCCTCAGCAGGTGGGGCATCAGCCCCGCACAGAGAAGGCAGGGAGGCTCGGGTAGTCTGGGGGCTGGCACAGGTGACCTCCTAGCCCCGGCCCCAGGAGCCAGCCGGGCCACGGCCAAAGCCAGGCATGAGGCGCACAGATGGCCGTGCTGGGTTTTCTCGGAGCCTCTCACCCCATGGGCTCGTCCTGTAGGATTCGCGCCCAGGACACCCCACAAGCTTGAGCGGCCTCCTGGCTGGACTCTTATGGGCCCCCAGGTGTCCACCCCCACCCCGCACCCGGTCAGGCAGCCTCCCCTCTGCTTTTCATCCAGTCTGAGGCCCGGGGCTCCGCCAGCCAGCGGCTTCTCTCCCTTCGAGGCTCCAGGTCACCACTCAGCGGATCATTCAGGCTGAAGTCAGAATCTCCCCCCAAACGCCCCACTAATTCAGACCAGGCCCGACTGCTGGACTCTATCTGGGGAGCCTCAAGCAGTCACGGATGCAATGCATCAAATGAGGAGCACGTTTACAGTGCTTGGCCCCTAGCAGACAAATGGAATTCTAGACTCTCTGGGGTGGAAAAGACCTTAAAAGTCACCCCCCATCCCTCCCCATCTACCACCCCCACCATCCAGGGCTCCGAGCTCCCCCACATGACTGAGAAAACCTAACACCAACACTAAGCCTGTCACACACCTCCAGGAATGGGGAGCTCACTACCTCACAGAGCATAGGTGAAACAGGTATCTCTCCTGCAGTCCTCAGCATGGGCCTCAGAGCCCCCACAGCGTCCTCATGACCCCTTTTCCGTGCCACGCTGTTCCCAGGCTCTGAAATCCCCTTCACTCGGTGACAAGACCTGGCTCCTGCCACACCACCCCCCTGCGTCCTGGGAACCCCCCAGACACAATGCAACCACCCCTAGTCTCTGAACAACTTCAAGGCAGCCAGAGGAGTCTGGGAGCTGCCCCTCCACGGGGCACAGGGCCTGAGCCAGCTCTGAATCTGGCCCAGTGGCTGCACTGTGCCCCCTTCTAGGAGAAGCCACATTGGCCACAGGGCCTGGAGATGGCCCCACATGAAACCCAAAAGAGAGCACTGTTCCTCCCATGGCACAGGTGAGAAAACTGATGCTCAGAGAGGTATAGTGATTCATCCAAAGCCACACAGCGAGGGTGACAGAGCCATTCCTGCTGGCTCCTCTCAGCCCAAGGGTGGCCTGGGCCCATGTTCCCATGCTCAGCAAGCCCGGGGACTCTCTCTGATGGGTGCTGGTCTTCACAGGTGCAGCCCAAAGTGCCAGAGGATCCATGCTTCCCACCCACCCAGGAGCAGCCTCCCCACCATGCCAGCAGGAGTGGATGAATTCCCCAGCCCTGCACCCCCAGAGCAGGCTCCATCCTCTCTGTCCCTTCTTCACCTCCCTCGTGTGTTTCCTAGGACCTCCTCCCAGGTAAATGCTCATCTCGGCTTCTGGGGACCCAAACCAAGACACCGAAGGTCTGAGATGGAGTAGCCTTGAATAGCCTCAAGGACAGCTTCGTAATCTAAACCGTGGGGAATATTTCTGTTTGTGTTTCACGTGTCTGTGCTCTTGACACTTCATGATGCAGTTTGTGTGTCTCAGTTTCTGGAAATGAAAAGAAATGTATCCAAAAAAAGAGTTTGGGGATGGAAGTGATTATGGAGGTGGGAAGATTAGCTTGGATGTCACCGATCCCAGGTCAGCCTTAAAAATAATAGTGACAACCCAGCAAGTGTACTCCTGGGTATTTACAAGCATAGTGATCTGAAGGGACACCTGCACCCCAAGATTTATAGCAGCAACATCCACAATAGCCAAACTATGGAAGGAGTCCAGATGTCATCAACAGATGAATGGATAAAGAAGATGTGGTGTATATAAACAATGGAATATTACTCAGCCATCAAAAATGATGAAATCTTACCACTTGCAATGATGTGGATGAAACTAGAGAGTATTATGCTGAGTGAAATAAGTCAATCTGGGAAAGGGAATTGTGATATGATCTCACTCATATGTGGAATTTAAGAAACAAAACAGGATCATGGCGGGAAAGAGGGAAAAATAAAACAAGATGAAATCAGAGAAGGAGACAAACCATAAGAGAGAGACCCTTTGCTGTAGGAAACTAACTGAGGATCTCTGGAGGGCGGTCGGTGGGGGGACGAGGTAACTGGGTGATAGGCAGTAAGGAGGGCACATGATGTCATGAGCACTGGGTGTATATGCAACTGACAAATCACTGAACTCCACCTCTGAAGCTAATAATACACTATATGTTAATTAATAAATTTAATCATTTAATTGATTGCATTTAAATAAAAATTTTTTAAAAATTGTAGTGACAGCAGCACAACAGCGACAGAAGAGCCTTGCTCTCATCCTTAAAAAACTCAGGAACAGAACGGGCCCCGGGTTCTGGCCTCCAGCTCCTCCAGTCCCACTGGGAGCAGATAGAGAAGGGCCGGGGCAGGGGGCCTGGCTTCCAGAAGCTGCAGGATCCCACGCTGGAGAATGGGCAGAGGGCCTCATGAGTGCTGGGGGGACACGCCGTGGGGCAAACAGATCCCCGGGCCCTGTTCAGCCAGCCCCACTGCAGTGAGACTTCCCAGCCGTGGTTCTCTCCCAGGGTGCTTCTAAGGGTCATGAGACAAAGCCACACTGCATCGGGCACCAGCTCTCTAAGTGGCAGTGGTCACCAGGACCTGGGCAGAGAAGGGGACCAGGACACCGAGCCAAATGAGGACAGTGTCATAGAAGAAGCCAGAAAGCCCAGGAGACGATGGGAAGGTCATGGAGGCCAGGTGGGCCTCACCATCTGCAGAGATGGACGGTCACCAACTAGAAAGGTGACCGTGCACAGATGAGCGCTCCACACGGTCCCCATACCACCGCCAGAGCTGGTGGGCCACACGCCTCTGACTCCAATGTCATCCCCTCCTGCACTGGGCGCTCCCCCCCAGCACGTTTACTAAGCACCTACTATGCGCAGGCATCGTGCCCGCTGCGCCAGCCACGTTTTCTCAGCTGACACTTCCCTGGGAGCATCTGCCAGAAAGGATTAAGAAGTTGCCGTAGGAAGCCCTGGCTTTGTTTGGGGATTTTCCCCCAGCTGAGAAGGAGAGAATGACCAATTATTCCCTGTGTTGTCTTCAGATGAAAGGCCCTTTTTGTGGCCCTGCCCGTCTCCTGTTTGGGCTGTCAGCAGCAATTTGACGAGGAATGTTGCTGGGCCTGACCTGTTTTTTCAAGACGGTAACCTATATTGGGGATCATCTCAGCCCAGGAGATAACCGGCCAGCATCCTCCCCGGCACAGCCCCTCCCCACACACCCCGGGAGCTGAACTTCACCTCCAAAACCAGCCAAATTGATTGGAAGAAAATTCAGGGAAATCTCCCACTAATGATATTTTGAGTTCAGGAATCGGGGGGTGGGGGGTGGAATTAAAGTGGCTTTAATCTGACTGTCCCAACATGGATTTCAGCGCTGAATGGTCAATTGTTACTAAATTCTAATTGGTTCTGGGTCACTCCCTTTGAAATAGTGGCTGCGTTCTGTTCATTTTTTCAATTAAATCTTAACAATTCACATCTGACAAAACTCAAAAATCTTGTCAAAAATTGTTCAGATTTGTGTAAGTAAGAATGTGCAAGCAGCACGATGGAGTGGGAGCCGCGGGGAGCTTCTATACGGGAGACAATTTAAGAGCTAATTATGAGAATGCTGACTTCATTGTTTCCAGACTCACCTCCTTGCACTGCACAGCGCGGGGCTTTCTCATCAGCTTGCAAAAACCGCTTCGGAGGAAACCGTAAGAGACCACAAATGCCTTTGCCGAAGCGATGATTGTTCCCTGGATTTAGAAATCCAAGCCCTCCGCACATTTCATCCCTCATTATGAGAAAGTTTTATTTTATTCCCGGAGGTAACGCGCAAGTCGGCTGGATCCAGAAACAGCCGAGGGCTTTGCAGGAAGCAGCCCGGGGCTTTCAAGCTGGCCACCATCGCCCAAGAGCCGGGTGATTGTTTCCCGCAGGGGAACCACACCCTGTGCCTCAGTTTCCCCACTGGTAAAGAGGGTGCACTGCTTCCTAGACCTGTGGTGGAGATGAATGTTGCCCGGTGGGATGAGGGTGTTCTGGAATCAGAAGCTGTCGCGACTGTCTTTCTGATTGCAGAGTTCGTAATGGCTTGGCACAGCCTCCTGATGCTCCTATCGAGGACCTGCAGACCAGAGAGGCTCGATGACTTTCCCAAAGTCACACAGCCAGTTCCTTCTGAAGCCAGAAATAGAAGTCAGAGCTTTTCTCGAAAGTAACACTTTGGAATGTGTGCGTGGCTGCCCAGAGCCCAGGACTGGGGGCTCTTGCCCAGCTTTTCAAAGTGCTGTCCCCGAACCAGCAGCAAGGGCGTCACCCAGGAGCTTATCGCAAACGCCACGCCAATCCACTGCCCCAGACCTGGCAAATTGGAATCTGCATTTTAACAAGATCTCCGCTGGTTCTAGCGCTCGGAAGAATCTAGCAGTGCTGGCTGATGGCATTTCATCAGACTCTGATGGCCTGAGTATCAGAGCCCTTGGCAACTCCAAGAAGCCTCCATGTCCCTCTGCCCTCCCGGTGAGGGCTGCTTCTGCTGCAGGATGGCTGGGCAGCCCTGGGAGCACGCAGAAGGAAGTCTTCACGCTGCAGGAGACAGCCTCGGAACCCTCGGCCACATGGGAGTCTTCCCTCTTCTTACTCACCCTACGGTTCCTGCTCAAATCCTCCCCGTGGCTGCTTCTGACCCCCTCTGAATCCGTGCCACCCTCACCACCTATACCGCCAGGCCCGGCCCTTGTGGCAGGTGTGTGGCTGATTTCCCCCATCAGTGTCCACATTGCTTTACCTGCGGGGTGGGGAGAGGGTGTGAGTGAATCCACCCTCTCAGGTGGCCCTTAAGAAATGACTCCAGAGTTAGGGAGCAGACACAGGCCCCCGCAACCCTCAGGTGGGTGACCAGGGTGGGCAGGATGGCTTGTTGTCCAGGGACTTACCGGCTTCCCTACCCACCCCCCACCCCCCCCACCCCACCCCCGCTAACATGCCCTGTACCCTCAAATCGCTCAGCTATGATCTTGCTCTGCTTGGGGGGGAATTCACCAGTGAGGTCCCCCAGCTGAGGAAAGATGCAGGGGTGGTCAGATAGGTTTGGGGGCAGCATTAGGACAGGGGGCAGCACTGGACCACAGGGCATCCTGACAGGCAAGTGTGGGTTGGGTGGCCATTCTGGAGGCTCAGGGTGGGGACAGTGGAGAAGATGAAGACGAGATGGAGGGTGCTGCAGGGAGATGACACAGGCAGCCAGAGTGGTGTTGGGGCTGGAACTGGCAGGATGGAGGCAGTGGCAGGAGGAAGAGGGGCCTGGAGGATGCTGAGGTGGACCCCACATGGTTCATCCTGCCTCCCACCCTCTGGACCAGTCTCAAACCTACTCCAACTCCAAGGCCGGGCTGTATGTAGTCTCACCTCCTCCAGGGAACCCTCCCTGACTGCTCCACCATGACCCCAAGAGCTCTCTGACCCCCACTCTCTTCAGGGGTCCTGCTGACCTCGGCACAGCTCCCAGGGGTTCTCAAGTCTTTCCCCCACTGAGGCACATAACACTGGCTGCCCAGGGAAGGAGAGAGGCCATAGTGCCCTGACCAAGAGAGACGACCAGCATCTGACCTGGGCCCACGAGGGACAAGCCACCTGGCCTCTCTAGCCCCGGTCCCCCTCCTGGGGCCTCTGGATGTGTGTGCCAGGGTGCCCGCAGCAGTGCCTGGCCGGCATGGCCAACATGCACCCAGAGCTGGGGCCCCAAGCTCGCTCCAGTGGGGGCTCCAGCAGAGGCTGCACTGACAGGCAGAGGAGAGGACGCGGGGGTGTCCGCCTGCGGGAACTGAATCCAGACGCAGACCTTAAACCCTCATGGGGAAGCGGATCCGGAACAGAACCGTACAACCCCCTGAAGAGAGCACTGGGAAGGGTGATCTGTGATGCCCTGAAGGCTCCATCTGTGAAAGAAGAAACTGGGAAATTGGACCACATTAAAATCACAAACTTCTCTCTGCAAGAGACCTCTTGAAGTGAATGTAAAAAAGAATTCTCAAAAAAAGCCAACATCAGGGGATCCCTGGGTGGCTCAGCGGTTTAGTGCCTGCCTTTGGCCCAGGGCATGATCCTGGAGTCCCGGGATCGAGTCCCACGTCGGGCTCCCAGCATGGAGCCTGCTTCTCCCTCCTCCTGTGTCTCTGCCTTTCTCTCTCTCTCTCTCTCTCTCTCTCTCTCTATGTCTGTCACGAATAAATAAATAAATCTTAAAAAAAAAAAAATCCAGGGATCCCTGGGTGGCGCAGCGGTTTGGCACCTGCCTTTGGCCCGGGGCGCGATCCTGGAGACCCGGGATCGAATCCCACGTCGGGCTCCCGATGCATGGAGCCTGCTTCTCCCTCTGCCTGTGTCTCTGCCCCTCTCTCTCTCTCTGTGACTATCATAAATAAAAAAAAAATAATTTAAAAAAAATCCAACATCAGAAAACCATCATCCCAGTTGGAAAAGGGACAGAAGACCCGAAGAGACAGCTCACCGGAGAAGGTATGCAGGTGGCAGATGAGTCTGTGAAAGGTGCTCACGGTCATGGGGGGACCGTGAATCCCAGCAATGAGGAGACACCACTGCACACCTGTCAGAACAGCCGGATCCAGGCCCTCGACCACAGCACATGCTGGTGAGGTCACTGAGCCGCAGGGGCTTCCACTCACTGTGCTGGGGACACAGAATCTCCGGTGTGGCCACTTTGGGAAACAGCCTGACAGCTTCCTATAAAACTGAATATACTCTTCCTATACGATCCAGCAGTGATGCTCCTTGGTATTTATTAAAGGAATTAAAAGCAGGTATGTGCACAAGAACCTGCACAGAAATGTTTACGGCAGCTTTCTTCATTATCACCAAAATCTGGACCGTCCAAGACGTCTTTAGCTGGTGATGAAGGAATAAGCTGTGTCCATCTAGATGGTGGATTATTCAGCGTTAAACAGAAACAAACTATCAAGGCACAAAAGGGCCTGGAGGAGCCTCAGGTGCACGTCACAAAGAGGAAGAAGCCAGCCTGCAAGGCTGTGTGCTGTAGGAGTCCCTCTGCAGCACATTCTGGAAAAGACAGAGCAATGATGGGGACAGGAAAGAGACCAGTGGGTGCCAGGGGCTGGGGTTGGGGAGGAGGACCCGGGGGAGCACGAGGGTGTTTAGGGCAGCAAAGGTCCTCTGTGTGATACCACAGGGGTGGACACCTGTCATTCCGCAGTGGTCCAAGCCCACAGAATGCACAGGGACCCCGCACATACACAGCCCGCTTAGTTAATAATAATGTATCAGCATTAGCTCCTCAGTGTATCATATGGATGCAGGGTGTTGACAATCCGGGAACCTATAGGAAGACGGGGAGCAGAGTCAGAGAGGAGCTCTCTGTGCTTTCTGCTTATTCTGTAAACCTAAAACTGCTTTAAAAGTAAATTCTATTAATTAAATTTTTAAAAATCTTCAGCATGAGCTGCCCCAGAACTGCTGCATGAGGAGGCCAGAGGCAATGAAGCTGAGCTGTGTACACACTAGAACACCTACCAGCCCCACTCTGCTCTGCTCAGGGTCAGGTTTGCATGGGGGCCACCCTGTGCCCAGGGAAACCCCTGGAGGAGTCTGGCCTTGCTTGGGGCCCAGGGTGTGGGGGCGGCCTGGTAACCTTGGTGGGTGGGAGGGTAAGTGACACAGGCCACTGGACTCTCTGGACTCTCAGGGGAGGTGAGGTGATGAAGCCCCAGAGACAAGCAAGGGCAGGCTGGGAGGCTTCCAGGAAGAGGGATCTTGTGGCTCTAACTTGAGGGTCAATGAGGAAGCTCCCTTCCTCAGGCCAGTCCCCGGGGCTAACCATACCACCACCTAAGGTGTAGACACCTCCCTCCTTCCCATTCCTCCCCAACCCCTCCCTTAGGACTTGCCCTCCCACTTGCTTCTCCACCTCCCGTCCAAACCCTCCTCACAGCCCACACCTGGGACTGTGGTTCAGCACAATCCCTTCTGTGGCTTCCCATTGCCCTCAAAAGGGCCAGTGCCTGGGCCAGCTTCCAGCCCTAGAGACCAGTCTAACCCTTGTCTCCCCCGGACCCAGTCACAGGAGGAATGTCTAGATAAAGACACAGGGACACCTCAGGTAGGCTGGAACTGGAGGTCAGATCCCACCAATGACTGAGCTGCTCTGAGCATAGGTTGCACTCAAGGAGCCTTCAGGACACAAGCCCTTTTATCCCTGGCAGATAAAAGAGCCCTGCAAGGTGAACAAGTAACCCCCCAACACCCCGCCATATACCCAGTGGTCAGCCCACTTGTGAGCAGAGGGGTCTTGGCAGGAGAAACGCTCCCCAAGCCCTGGCTGGGGGACCTCAGGCCATTTGTGACCATGACCTCTGCCTGCCCCGGGTTGTGGCCAGGTGGGTCCAGCGCCAGCTTTCCGAGTCCTGGGGAGTGGGCAGGGGCAAGGGGGAGGGACAGCACACAGCTGCAGATAGCTGGGCAGCCCTGGGGAGAAGAGGCATCTTTGGAGCACTTGGCCTTGACCCTGGGAGGTGAAGGCCACCCCTGTAGTGGCTGTAGCAGTCCGCTAATCCATTATTGAGCACCTCTGCTGGCCACCAGGCAATTAGCGCCAGGGCCTCCATCCTGACGGCTAATTGTACTAATTGATAGGGTCGGCCACGGTCCTCCCCAGCCCTGCACTTGTCCAGGATAGCTTCACGCCTGGGAGCCCAGCTTCCCAACTCCCTCTCTCTCCTGGCATCTTTTCCTAGGGGCCGCAACCTAGGGACCATTCAGCCAGCCCTCAACTTTGGCCAGGACTCGACTCCAGTCACCCCTCCCTTCCCCTTGCTCTGACACTTGGTCCTCTGTCTACATCTCTATAAGACAGGTGAGTGGACTGGACTCAGAGCAAAGATCAGCATTCAGCAGGCCAGAGAAAAGGTTCTAGGGGTGCAATGGGTGCACCTCTGCCAGCGTCATGACACTTGGATGCAGTTGGGATTAATGAATTATGTGATAGATACATAGGGCTCCAAGACTGGCTCCAAGTGAGGAGTTCAGTAGATTGTCCAGGGGCCATCACAATGATAACCATGATGATGGTTGGTAATGGTGATGGCAGTGATGGTGATCATGGCAATGATGGCAATGATGATGGTGATGATGACAGTGATGGTGGTGATGGGGATGGGGATGGTGATGGTGGTGATGATGATGGTGGTGATGATGGTGGTGGTGAAGGTGGCAGTGATAAAGGTTAAGATGAGGATGATGGTGATGATGGGGTGATGCAGGGGATGAAGATAGTGATGGTGAGGACAATCTCTCTTACCCTGTAGTAAAGGCTACATTGAGTGGTTAATAGCCTTGGCTCTGGACCCAGCTGCTGGGTTGAAATCCTGCCTCTGTCCTGTACTAGCTCTGTGACTTTGAACCTCTTTCTTGTTCTCTCTGTGCCTCTATTTCCCTGACTGTAACCCAGGGACAATGACAGTCCTGACCTCGTGGGCTGGTGTGAGGCTTCAGTGAATCAATACATACACTGCTATGGCATATGGTAGTTGCCCTTATACTTTGTTATCTTAGATATAAGAATCTCCCCAATAACTTCAACAAAATTTAAATAAAGCCTTTGCCTCAAAGGACTTTCTTATGAAAGTACAAGGACAGTACAAAGAACGGGAGAAAATATTTTCAAAGCATGTGTATGTCAAGAGACCCGTATCCAGAAGATCTAAGAGACTCATAATTAAGAATAAAAAGACAAATAACCCAATCAAAACATAATCAAAGGATTTGAATAGGCATTTTTCCAAAGAAGACAAACAAATGGCTGACAAACACATGAAAAGATGCTCAACTTCACTAGTCGTCAGGGAAACGCAAATCAAAAACCACAAGATACCATTTCATCCCCACTAGGTGATAAGAATGAAAAAGACAAGCCATGGGGCGCTGGAAGGCTCAGTCAATGAAGCATGCAACTCTTGATCTCAGGGCCATGAGTTCGAGCCCTGTGTTGGGGGTAGAGATTACTAAAAAACATAAATAGAATTTTTTAAAAAGGCAAATAGTGACACATGTTGGTGAGGACATGGAGGAGCAAGGACCCTCACATACTGTTTTAAATAAAATGGTGCAACTATTTTGGAAAACAGTCGGATACTTCCTCAAAGACATGGAATTGCCATATGACACAGCAATCCAATGCCCAGGTACCTACCCAAGAGAACTGAAAACATATGTCCACACAAAAGCTTGTGCGTGGGTGTTCCTAGCAGCATTATTCACAGTAGTCAAAAAGTAGAAACAGCCATTTATGTCCATAAACAGTGAATGGACAAGCAAAATGGTGCACCTACCTGCCCAAAGAGACTATTATTTGGCCATAAAAAATAATGAAGTACTGAAGTACTGACACATGCTTCGCCGTGGGTGCATGAAGCCTGAGAGCATGCTCAGTGGTAGAACCCAGACGCGAAATCACACAATCTCACCATTCCATTGACAGGAAACTTCCAGAATATGCAAACGCATAGATAGACACAGATTAGTGGCTGCCAAGGTGGGGAGAGGGAGGGCGGAGGAGGGCTGCTGATGAGTGCAGGGTCTCTATCAGGGGTGACAAACGTGCTCTAAAATTAGACAGTGGTGACAACTGCCTAAGTCCAAAAACACTAAAAACCACTGAATTTTATGCTTGAAAATGGGAGAATTTTAGGATATATAAATCATACCTCAATAAAACCACTGTTTTAAGAAAGAATTCTCCAGGGAATGTTCCCAAATGAGACATGAGGGGTCAACGTGATTCTGTGTTGCTGAAGGGCCTCCTTACCCTTGAACCCCAGGCTGGCTGGCTCCCCACTACTCAAGGGTCCTGGGCTGGGCGTTTGCCGGAGTGTTTGCTTCCAGGGTTTTGAAACCACTGACAGATGGGCACAGCAGACGGGGAGGGACGTGCAGAGGGATGTCCTTCTGTGGCTCCAACCCCAGCGAACTTCCCACCCTCTGAATCCTAAGGACCATCCCCTGGGGAAGCAGCAAATCCTGTTTAGCAAAACTTAGC
Source organism: Canis lupus familiaris (assembly GCF_011100685.1). Classification (NCBI taxonomy): domain Eukaryota; kingdom Metazoa; phylum Chordata; class Mammalia; order Carnivora; family Canidae; genus Canis; species Canis lupus. The sequence goes on from NC_049224.1 coordinate 61,013,934, forward strand.
AGAAAAAAAAATTCAGAAAATTCTATCTGTAGGGTTTTTCTCCCCCCAGCCCCATGTCCACCCCTTCCATCTCTCCTTTAGGAATCCCACATGTCCACAACAGAATAGCTTTCCTCTCCCTCTCTCCTTATCAAACCTATGCTTCTCCCCACGTTTTCTACTCTACCACCCACATCCCGGTCAAGAGCTTCCCTCACTGTCCTCACAGCCCTGGGCCTCCTCTGCCCAGAGCCTTCCTACACTGATTGCGCTGAGGGTCATTCTACAGCCTGTTGACTTTGTCCAGCGTGAGCTCCTTGAGGATGCACATAACATGCTACTCTTCCTGCATCTTCAGAGCCCAGCCCAAGGCCTGATGCTCAGTCAGCCCTCAGTTAGGGGACAGATGAGTGCTTGAGTCTCCCTGTGTAGGTTGGGCACTGCTGAAAAGTGCCTGGCCAAGGGAGTGGGCCAATGCTAAAGTCCAGCTTGATCTCTGCTCACTGCTTGCGGAGCTGAGCAGACCAGAACTCTGTCCAGAGAGCAAGCCTTCTTGTGATTTTCACAAGGGTGCTCTACAGGCTAACTGCCGCCCTGGAGGCAGGGAGACAGGGAAGGAGATAAACGAAAGAATGGAAGGGAATGGGAGCCTTTCTTATTGTACAGAATGAGTATTCACACACATTTGTAAATGTGCTCACTGGAGCGGGCTCCACATTTGAGTGGATGCATGTGTATTAGTCAAAACAGGCTAAGTCACAAAGCAATAACAAACAAAATCGCAGGTGGGTTAACACAATGAAAATTTATTTCCTGCTCATGTTGCATGTCTTCTGGGGGGATGCACTGGATGCAGTCACGCTGGGACAGGGGCTGACGGGAGCTCCACCCTGTTGTGGATGTACCATCCCATATGTGAAGCTTGCTCAGCCCCAGGAAGAGGGAAGAGAGACTGTGCATGGTGCAGGGCCCTTTGCTGTGCACTCCTGGCCACTCTGCATGGGCCCAGACCAGTCACCTTCCTGCCCTGACCGCACCTGGGAGGTGCAAGCCTTCCCCGGGCCTGTGGGGGAGAAAAGTCAAATACTACGGGTGCTGGCTGTGGCTACACGAAGTGTGAGCTGACCTGGATGCTCCACTGACCTGCATCTGGGGCTCAAATGGCAGGGGCCTCAGAGCGCCCAGGAGTTCACCTATATGCAGGTTCCCACCCCAAGACCAAGGCAGGAGGTCCAGGTGGGAAGCTGGGTTTAACGAGCTGTGGGGCCAGGGTGCTGGGATCCCCTGTGGACAGTGGTACCATGCACCCTTTCATACCGCCCTATCCACACGCCCCACCCCACGTCGGACATCAGACCCTGCACACAGCTCCCTCTGAGCCTCCGAAGTCCCTTACCCTGTTATATGTAGGCTCACCCTTCAGAATCCATTCAGACGTCACCTCCTACAGACAGGCCTCCCTGATCCTCTGATTGGAAACACCTCTGAGCTCCAGCACATCATGGTTTCAGCTCTTCTCTTCAGCTCATGTTCTGATCAGTGATCACTGCCAGATGCCTGCCATGGGCCAGGTACAGCCAGGGTTCTGCTGTGTGCAAAAGTGACACGAAGCCACAGGATGAGCGTGACTTAGGTCCTACCTCAAAGTGCCAGACCCAGGGCTCTCAATGTGCTGGCAAAATGGGGATTCCCTGCCCTATCTCATCACAATTCAATGGCCCCCTCAAAGGCTCTGAGAAGTGCCACTGAAAGAAAAGGCTGTGGGACGCCTAGCTGGCTCAGTCAGTGGAATGTACAAGTCTTGATCTCAAAGTTGTGAGTTTAAGTCCCATGCTGGGTGTAGAGTTTACTTTGAAAAAATAAATAAATAAATAAATAAATAAATAAATAAATAAATAAATAAAGTTTTGAGTTGCATTGGACCCAATGTCTCCCAGGAATATCTGACCACAGCATCCATGAGTTGAGAATCACCCATTGATGAACCAGAGATCTCTGGGAAATGGTTTTGGAAAAGCTGTCCAGGCGAAGCGACATCTGGTCCAGCGTTTCTCTAGCACGATGCTGCCAGCAGCCTGGAACTGCCAGGCCACACGCCCAGCTCTGGCTCCGACAAACAGCGCAGGACTGAAGGAGCACCAGCCACAGGTGCCGAGTGTGCGGCACTGCCAGTCAGGGAGGACAGCTCCTGGGTTGCAGAAGTGGAATCGGAGGCTTCCAAGGAGTTGGAAGCATCCGAATTTGAACTGAGGACTGTAGGGCCTGCTCTGGCTCTAGCCGTTCCTTATTGCATACTGTATACAGTCAGTGCTCCATCAGTGATTTCTGGACACAATGATAAAGGAACAACATTCAGAAGCGGGAGTGGCCTTCAGAGGAGGTGGGTGGCTATTGAGAGGCCTGAGCTGACAGTGGGTGACTAGGATCGGACCGAGGAATTCAGAGGCCCCTATAATCTGAGATTTACGGCAAGGGCCCAGGAGGGCAGCCGGGGACCCCCTCCCCCTCCACCCCTGCCAGCCCAGCGGCCTGTGACAGGGTGGACACAGTTCTTACAACCAAGGAATTTAATTTTAAATCTAAAGACTGACAACCCATATCCTAGGCATGAGTGTGTAGTACGGACAACTGCTTGGAACAACCGGTGTATGGGCACCTGCTTCCTCAAGTGATACACAGTACGGATGGAGTATTTGCAGCAAACTACCCAGACTGAGGCACGAGTGTAATACAGACGCCATATTTCAAAGACAATAGCAAAAATGTACACTGCCCCAGGTTTTACATCGATTGTATGCTGAAACGATAATAATCTTGACCACACTGGATTAAGTGATTATTTATTTGTACCCATGACTATAACATGGCTACTGGGAAATTTAAATCCCATATGCGGCTCTTGTAGCATTTTCTCTCAGACAGCACTGCCTTAAAGTCTATGATATTTTGATAAAACGGGAATAAAACATCGGTGAAAATTTTATGACTTTTTCACTCACCTGGGGAGAGTCCTCAGAATGGCCTAATTCAATGCCCTGGTCTTACAAAGGAGGAAGTCCAGGCCCAGAGAGCACAAGTAAGTTCCCGGTGTCACACAGCATGGTGTAGAGGTAGCTGGGCCCAGACCTGGGCACTTGCTCCAGACATGCTTGGAGGGGCCAAGTGCTCTGTGACAAACCTAGACTGGGCCCCCGATGTCCCCTGTGCCTCAGATCTGCCCCCCAGGGACTCAGGTCTACAGCCACAGAACCAAGCCAGCAAGACACCCATGAGTGTGACATCTGACCTCAGTCAGATTACCCCGGAGGCAGCAAAAAGGCAGCCAGTGCTGCAGGCAGCATGAGGGCTTTCCCAGCAGGCGGGCCTCTGCAGAGCCTCCACTTTCCCACCTGTGATATGGGGCTAGGTGTCGCGGTGCAGAAGCCATGGGGCTAACACATCTGTGAGCACACTGGCAGCTGCTGTGGGCTGAACTGCACCCCTGATTCCTACACTGGAGATGTGAGAACGTGACCTTACTTGAAGAGAGGGTCGTTACAGAGGTGACCGGCTATGATGAGGTTCTCAGGTGGGCCTGTGTCCTCACGAGGCAGGGAAACCCGGGCCCAGAGACACACACACACAGAAGGAGGACGTGGAGATATGGGGAGGACGGCCATGGGATTGGAACCAAGGATTCTGCAAACACCAAAAGCCCACAGAAGCAAGGAAGGACACACACGGACACACACACACACACACACACACACACCCCACCCAAATGGAGCCTTTTGAGGGGCCTTGCCCTCACCCTGATTTCAGATCTCAGGCCTCCAGACTTCAAGGGAACACTTTGGCTGCCGTCAGCCCTGCTGTGTGATGCTCTGTTATGGCCACCCCAGGACCCTGACAGGGCATCTATGACCCCCGGTCCTTCTGGAGCCCCCGGCTTGATTCCCACCAGACCCATTTCTGGCTCAGCCCTCCCGATACCCATGGTTGTGTCCCACTCCCCAGCACCCCTCCTGGCCTCTTTCCCTCCTCTTTCCCTCTTTGCTGGCTGGCTCTAAACAGGACATGAGGGTGAACAATCCCCCCTTGGAGGCCGTGTGCACACAGCTAAGGTCATCTTGTAGGGTCTGCAACTTCTCACCTAACCCCATCCGCAGCTCCAGGCGCCAGGAAGTGGGTCCTCAGCCCCTGCATTCTGCCACTGGGGCCCAATGAGGGGACACATGCAGGTGCATGATAAAGCCACGGCCCAACTCCCAGGGCGCTGGTCTCTCTGGGTCTCCTTGGCCCACGGCTCCATGGCTCCAGGCCACCCTCTCTTCCAAACCCAACACTTGGAAAACCCACTGCTCATGGGCCTGGCACCAAATGAGTGAGCAGAGTTTGTTGAATGAGCGAGCGAGTGAGCACAGACAGGTGCTGGCTGGGTGACAGCTGGCAGAGTTGGCCACCCAGAGAGCACATGCTGCTGTTGTTGGGAGGCAGGAGGGGGATCCGGGAGAGCCCCCAAATCAGCTGAATGTTCAACCCCAAGCCCTGGGCCCTGGGACCTCACTTCTGAGCCTGTACCTGCCTGCAGGAGCCCCCACCTGAGGTGGGGAGTCCAGAATACCTCCTCCAGGGTGCTCCGCTCTGCCCTTTGACACCTTCCCAACTTTGGAAGCATTTCTCCTTCCTGGCCCTGGTTCTCCACCCAACTGGCCCCACTGACGTGCATCACGGCCCCTCCACGGCTGAAGCGAGGAAAGCCCAGGGCTGCCCGCGCCCCTGACTGTGGTCTGGAATGAAGTCCAGACCCCTGGCCGGGGGTCAAAGCCGTGCTTTCCTGCAGGCCTGGCCACTACTCTCCAGCTGATTCCCTGCATTCGGGACTCGAGGTCTCCAGCAATGTCCAACAGCACCCCTGACTCACCCTCAGCCACCCCCACCCCACCCCACCCCACCCCCCTGCCCATCACTTGGGACCTTTGCTCAAACCGCGCCCTCAGTCTGGAATACTCTCCCAGCTCCTGCCCCCAGTCTGGGTAAATCCCACTCACCCTCGGTGTTGGGGCCCCCTCTTGCCCAGTGTCTTGAGCCTGTCGCCACACTTACCAGCCAGGCTGCGTTATCTGTGCTCCTTTGTCTGAGTCTCTCCGGGTAGAATGAGGCTCCTAGACCAGGGACTGAGGCGCCACCTTCTTCTGGAGCCCTGGTGCCCAGCACGGCGCCTGCACACAGTGGATGCCCCAGGAAAGTACATCACGCCTGGTGAGGGGGGTCCGCAGCCTCTGGGCTCATCTGCCTCCTCGACAAGGCCGGGACCCCCCAAACCTGTCTCTGGATCCTTTGTGTGAAAGGCATCCGCGGACCTCTGCAAGCCTGGAGTACATTTCCATCTGCACATGTGACCACTAAGGGTTGCCGCCGCTCTGCCACCTGCCCACTGGACAGCTTCACCACGCAGAGGACCCAGATCCCATGTGTCTGTCTGACTTGCGCCTGGGCACCGACCCCCTACAACGTGGAAGGACGGGCAGGGTCCGGGGAGCATCTGGGTCTGGGTCCAGATGGCAGAACAAAAGACCTGTGAATGAACAACAGGTTTCCTTTCCCAGAGGATGGCCCAGAGGCCCCCCACCCTCAGAAGTTGGGTGCTCCATGGTGGGTGTCTTCCAGTGCAGCTGTGCCGGGCTGGCTCCGATTCCCAGGAATCCCCGTCAGGGCTGCTGCATCTCCCACCGGTCAGGGGGCAGGGCATCGGGCATCCATCACCTACACACAGGACAAAAGCTGGGCCCCTGCCTCCCCACCAAGGCACGGAGGGCCTCAACACCTTGCAGAGGTAGGACGATGAGAAGTGCTCCTCCGTGACTCTGTGTGGATGAAGAGCCCTGCGGAGCAGCTAAGGAGGGAGGCAGGGGGAGCACCCCATGCCCAGGGGGCTTTCATAGTTCTTAACCCTTGGGACATTTTGTGAGCCAAATGACACAGTCCAGGGGCCCCCACCCCACGCAGGCGTGCACACACGGGTTTGGTCCAGTCCGGGTGGTTCACCTGAGGCCCGTGTGTGGGTCACTGATGGCTCCGTGGGCCTCAGGGTAAACCCCCTAGAAGGGCAAGAGAACCCCTGAGATCCATGGTCATCTCAGCCGCTAGCCACTGTGTGCCCTTGGGTAAGTCTCTGGGGCTCTCTGGGCCTCCATTCCTCCACCAACAAACAGGGAGGCCAAACCCCACTCCCTACGTCCGAGGAGCACTCCCCACCTCCGAAGAGTACTCCCTGTTTCTCCGCAAGGTGGATGACACTGGCATCCTGGGCCGACCATGCTCCACGGCACTGCGGAGACCACACGCATTCCGCGCTGACTCCCCAGGGCCAGCCCAGCGGGTCTGATCTCAAGTTGGGCAGGCCCTCGAACCCATGCCTGGTCTCAAGGAAGCCAGTTCCATCGACATCCTCAGAGCCACGCGGGATCTTAAGAGAAAGCTGTTTCTCCGGTGGGGTGTCCCCCCGGGCACGGAGCTCTCCCCGGGGCCCCATCCCTCTTGGCTCGGAGAACAGAGCCAGTACTGACCCTGCGCTCCTTGGGCAATCACTCACGTTATTTTGGGCAGCAGGCCTTGGCGTAAGCCAACTGAGTGGCAACTTATAATAAAAGTTACAGATGGGCCCACCCAGCAGGACAGCCGTCCAAGGAGCCTGGCTTTAGGGGAGGAGCTGAGAGGGCCTGACCTACCTGCGGCCTACGCCCTGGGTCTGAGCATTTTGCTCACAAGCAGCACTGCCGCCGCCGCCGCCGCCGCCTGTGCACCTACTGTGCTTGCCCTACGAGGTCCCACATGATAGGGATTCACTCCTGGGATCCTCTCAGCACCCGTGTAGCCAGAGCGAAGGGAGCATGTGGCAGCTCAGAGAGGTCAAGGGCCTTACCCAAAGCCACACAGCTGGAGAGCCAAAGCGCCAGGGCCCCCTGGTCTGTCTGACCACACCCAGGCTCCCTGCCCTGAACCACCCCACCTTGCAGGAAGCTGCATCCCCTCTGGGTGCACTAGAGCCTTCAGGCCTGGTGTGGGGGGGACTGCACACCCCTCCAACCCGCTCACTGAGCTCAGCAGAGCTGCTGGCCAGGCAGGCGCCTGCAGGAGAACCGGGGAGATGAGTTATGGATCTTTCAAAAGACTTGGTCTTGTTGATGATTTGTGGTCATAGCTCACAACCTTCTCTGCAGGGCCTCCTACTTGCCTCCTAGTACTCAGGCCCACTCCACTTTGAGAAGAAAACTGTCTCTGGAAATTAAGGGTAGCCAAAGAGATGAAGACACCTCTGGGACATCCCTAAAAACTGGGAGGAGGCCTCTTTGCTTCTTGCCTTTCTCCTTCTTCTGAACAGATCAGAGGTATGAAGGCTGGAGCTTCAGCAGCCATCTGGCAACCTGGAGGACAGAACCCATGTATTGGGATGGCAAGAAAAAAGGCAAAAGAAGTCCCTGGGTCTCTGGTGTCTTCATGGAACACCAATCAAGCCCTGGGTGCCCATCTCCAGACTCATTTTATGGTGCTGTGGTCAATACTCTGTCATCAGCAGCCAGACGGAGGTGCTAACTGGCCCAGGTTAGAAAGGCCTCTTGCGTTAGGAAGGATACTGACTCAGTTTCCTGAATAGAAACCAAGTCACAGTGGCTTACCCAACACAGATGGTTTTTCTCTCTCTCACAAAACAGCAAACTGGTGAATGGTCCAGGGGTGAGGCAACTCTGACCAGATGCAGCTCCTTCTATCTGAGGCTCTGCTTTGCTCTAAGTGACATATCCTCACCTGGTCATCACAGCCCCGTCCCAGGCAGCCAGAAAAGGGGAGAGGAAAGCCCTGAGGACCATCTACTCCCTGATAAAAGAAAGATCTGGAGTTGCATATGGCTGGTCCCCCCCCCGCCCCCACCTGTCACAAGTCAGAACCTTGGTGTGACCAGGCTGAGAGCTGCAAAGGAAGCTGGGAAAGTGGCTCTAGGTGAATGGCCAGCCAGAGCTCAGAGGGCCCAACTGGTACAGGCAGAGGGGGAGAACCCATATGCCTCTCCTTCCCTGGGACCATGGGAAAAATTAAGAGTATGTTCAGTCTTTTATGCTTTTTTATTTTGCATGTACATCTTTAATCGCCCAGAGATGAACACAGGTGTATGCTGTGAGCCAATCTTCTGGAACCCTCCTACCCCCTCCACTGCCACCACCTGGACAATGTGGGAGAAACAGCCCAGCACCTGGGACCGGACCACTACCTCTCATGGCACTGACCCAGCTTCAGGGGAGGCCCTCCAGCATGAGAAGTGCTGGAGCCCAGTCCCGAGGGGTGGCGGCTGCTGGCAGGGTTGTCCTGCTCCCCGCGAGCCAGCACCCTCATGGGGCCTGCACTTGGGGATCCCAGAGTGGGTGGAAGAGCCGAAGGCTCTCCAATTCATGTCCTCCATGCCAGTGGAAATCCCAGTGCAGGAGTCCTTTGCTTTTTGATACAGAGGGAGCATGTTGAAATCCACCGGCAGGCCGGAGGACCTGAGATGTTAATATTATGCTTGGCTGATGGTTTGCCCGAACTTGGCCTAGATGTCCCATGAAGGGGTTTTTTAGATGGCATTAACATTTAAGTCAGTAGACAGTGGGCAAAGCAGATGACCCCCATGGGGGGTGGGGGTGGGCTTTGCCCAATCAGTGGAAGGCCTTCCAAGCCAAGGCTGAGCTTTGCAGGAGCAGCAGGAATTCTGGAAACAGCACCATACACACCCTGCCTGAGTGCCCACCCAACAGCCTGCTCTACAGATTTGGGATTTGCCAGCCCCCCAGAGCACATGAGCCACTCTCTGGAAATAAATCTTCTCTCTCCCTGACTGGCTTTCTCTCCCTCTTTCTATATATACACATAACCGGTTCTGTTTCTCTAGAGAAACCTAATACGATACCCAAAAACAATGTGAAGAAAAAGATATATAACTTCTCCCACCAAGTTAAAAAACCTGGAATTATAAGGTAACAAAACGGATTTTTTTTAAGATTTTATTTTATTCACAAGAGACACAGAGAGAGAGGCAGAGACAAGACAGACGGAGAAGAAACAGCTCCATGCAGGGAGCCCGATGTGGGACTCGATCCCGGGACTCCAGGATCACGCCCTGAGCTGAAGGCAGGCGCTTACCCGCTGAGCCACCCAGGTGTCCCAACAAAATGGATTTAAGCATGAACCAGCGACCTCCAGACTCTCCTTGTGGATATAATCACCGCATGAAATGCACTTTACACTCTGAAATAAATCTACAAATACAGAGTGTACAAAACCAATTCAACAAACAATGCTAATCCCAGCAGGTGAGAAACCCTGGATTTCTTTTTTTCTTTTTTCTTTTCTTTCTTTCTTTCTTTATATATATATATATATATTTTTTTTTTTTTGGTAGATTTACTATCATAGAACACACATGTGCAGGACGACGAGTCCCTGTAGACGCTGGGTGGCCACACCCCCCCACAGGCTCTCCCAGCCACGCGGAAGCCCCTCCACTCAGACATTCAGTAGAAGTGGGTTGGCCAGTCTCCTGGGGTTCATCGCTACATGAAGAACCAGTCTTGAGAGGCGGGTTTCACAGATTTGGATTCACTCCCCCAGGTAACTGGCTGTGCAGGGCCTGGCCCACATCACATGGTTGGTGTGAGGATCCAACCACAGTCCTCCCACTCACTATTTACTAGATCACTGATGATAAAGAAACACCCATCAGGGGCAGCCTCTGAGCAGCTCACAGGGATGGCAGGGCCTGATTCCTGCCCCCAGAGAGCTCCTCAGAAAGGAATCAGATGAGAAACAGCAGTGACCATAGAGACCAAGCAGTGGGATGATGAGAGGGCATGAGGGCTGTAGGGGTGTGGGGAAGGGGTCACTTAGCTCCGAGGGGGCAGGTGGGGTGGAAGTCCAGGCAGGCTCACTATACGGTGAGCATCCAGTTGAAGGAGTCCTGGTGGAGATAAGACATGTTTCCTTTCAGTACACCTGGGTGGCTCAGTGGTTGAGCATCTGCCTTTGGCTCAGGTGGTGATCCTGGGGTCCTGGGATAATTCCTGCATTGGGCTCCCCTCCATGCAGGGAGCCTGCTTCTCCCTCTGCCTATGTCTCTGCATCGCTCCTGAATAAATAAATAAAATCTTCTTAAAAATTAAAAGAAAAAAAAAGAAATGTTTGTTTTACCTGGCGCTGAGTCCCCGACCCTCTCCTTAAGAGATTTCCCAGGGAGGCTAATAGAGGATTCACCCTCAGGAACTCACTCCTCAGCCAGGGGCCAGCCAGGGGCCACATTCCTGCAGGACGCTTTGAAATCTGGAGTCTGTACCTGCTGCATTCCCTGCCCACAGGGTGTGAACGCAAGTGAAACATGTCCCCGAAGTCACCCAGAAGGCTCCCCGTGGGGGTGGGAGGGCTCAGAGAATCTGGGAGGCCGGGAGTAAGGAGAGCTGCCCAGGGTCCTGTGGCCTTTGACAATGGTACCCAGGCAGAACCGGGACCAGGAGGGTCTCAGGGGAGCCCTAGCCAGTGCTCCACCCTAAGGCATAAGGTCTCTGGGTGTACATGCCCTCCATCCCCCAACAAGACGGGCTTACTGGAAGGGAGTTTGGGGATGGATGAATGGAGGCACAAAGAAAACAAAACGGGAAAATTCGTTGGGGGCGGGCAGAGAATGCGATCGCAGCTTACACCTAGTGCACAAGGATATTTATGGGATGGCAGCCCTGTGAACTAGGGTCCCCAGCTCAGCACCGGGTGTCAGAGGACAGCATTTTGAGGAGGAGGATGGAAGAACAGCGAGTGCTGGATGGTGTGAGCATGACTTGTGAGCAAACGAACTTTCCATCTCCAGACGGGCCTCAGGCACTTGATAGAGCCCTTGAAAATTAAAACAAAACATTAAAAAATGAAATCAAAAGACAGGATAAGCATGCTCTGTAGAAGTGAGGGCAGGTGGGAGCAAACAGAGCTGCTAGCCCCTGGGTAAGGACAGCCTTGTCTGCTGATGGGGGCTGGGGTGGGGAATCTTTTCTGGCTGTGGCTTTTATTCCTTTCTTGGAAGCAGAGGACATTTTAAATCGTGTGCATGAATAATGTTGGCAAATTTTAGTAGTAACAAGAACAAGAAGGAAGGGGGAGGGAGGAAGGGGAAGGTACATTGAATCTCTCAATTTAAATCCTCTAGACATTTATTGGATTTTCTTTTCTTTAAAAAAAAAACGGATTCAGGTGGTGGCTACACGCGTGTGCACATTTGTGAAAACTCATCATATTGTACTTTTAAGATACGTGCTTTTCTCGATAAGTAAGTGTATCTCCAGTTTTAAGGAGCGGAGGGAGCCCTCCCAGGAATACGTGGTCAAACGTTGGAATTCTGCGTCAAGCCCCTGCCCTACCCGTTCTAAAAAAAAATAATGGGGAAAAAAAGCAAATTATTGAAAACTTTCGCTATCCAGGTAGTCGGATTCGTGGTGCCTCGTTCTTTTTTCCTTTCCTGTATTTTCCGAATTTTCTACAACGAACTGCGTTTCCCAGCGAACCCGCAGGGACCCTCCCCAGGGGGAGGCCTCGGAGGGCGCGCAGGGGCTCAGGCGGTCCGGCTGCCCGCGGCTGCCCCGACCTGAGCCCTCCCGCGGCCGCCGCCCTGGAGCGGGTCCCGGGGCCACCGGGGTGGGGTCCCCGCGGCGCCCCCGGCCCCTCCGCGAGGCCGCCGCCTCCCCCAGCTCCTGGATGGGGCGGCGCCCTGCCCGCGCGCGGCTCGGTCCCGGTTCCGCATCCTCCGCGCGGGGGAGCCCGGGGTCCCAGAGGGGGGCCCCTCCCCGGAGCGAGCCTGCGCCCTCCGCCCGCCGCGCGCTCCGCCAGTGGCGTCTACACCCGCGGCGCTGCGGCCGGGCAGTCCCCGGAGCCGCGTCGCCCCGGCCGCGGGCCCCCAAAGCGCGGGGCTGCGGGCGCGCCGGGGCCGCAAGGCCCGGAGAGGGGCGGGCGGAGGAGGGGTGAGGACCGAGGGCGGCTTTTAACGAAAAAGAAGTTGAATCATCAGCGAAACCATTAGGGCTAATGCGCTGCGCAGAGACGCGGGATCAATGCGCCCCCGGGTCGCGGCGGGTGGAGGTGGGGGCCGGGGGCCGAGGGCCGGCGCCCCGCCCCCCGGGGGGAAGGGGATTCGCGCGATTTCAGAAACCGCCTGGAACCCGGGTGAGCGGGGCCCGGATGTGCTGACGCCGCGATCCGCGCGCAGCCCGAGCCCGAGAGCTGCGGCTCCGGGAGGGGGGGAGGGGGCGAGGGGCGCAGGGATGCGGGGCCGGGTCACCCCGGCAGGACCCACCCGGCGGCGCGGCTGCGGTGCGCCCCGGGCCCTCCCCGCGCCCCGCGGGAGCCCCCGAGAGCCCGGACGGGGCCCAGGCCTAGGCAGCACCGAGAGGCCGGGCTCCCGCCGGGCAGGACGCGGGAGGCCCGGCGGGGCGGAACCCAGAGCTCACCATCCCTGGCCGCAGGTCAGGCCTCCCTCGCCGCCGGGCTGGGAGAGGTGGGCACTGGCACGCGCAGGCACCCACAGACACACACACTCCACCCCTTGGTCACAGGCGGATTGGCGGGCGTCCTGGGGTCCAGTACTGGGTGCTCCCTGGCCAGGCCCTGCCGGAGAATCAGACTTTCAGAGGAGAGATCCTGGGAAGTCCGCGGGGAAGGGGTGGGAGATTGAGGAGCTCAGGCCTGGCACCGAGCAGACGGGCCTCTCGGCCCCTCCTCTTCACGCTGGGGGTGATGGGAGGGGCGCAGTGGCCCCTCTTGTTCCCAGGGTACCTGGCCTGGCCTGGGGCCTCCCTCCTGGAGCAGAACTAAACTGCTGCTGGGTTCAGAGGCCTCGGTCAGAGGAGGGAGGAGGCTGGCTTCTGGCTTCTGAGGAGCCTATCTCTGCCTTTCTTGGGGGCCACATGGGGTTTGCCTGTAAAATGTGACCAGGAGGTGAGCCAGACTGGCAAGAGTCCCTTTGGGGGGAGGGGGGGCTGAGGCTTCGCAGGGGAGGTGGCTCAGAGGCTGTCACCTGCCTCAGGAGAACGAAATAGTTTTACACAGCCCCCACCTGCAGAAACAGTCTAAATCCTGACAAATCATTGGGACAGCATCCCTCCATCCACCTCATCACCCCATCTGGAAGCTGGCCAGGCTGTCCTCCAGTGATCCAACACACAGGTCACCCCAGCCAGCCATCCTAGAGGGCCTCAGAACACTCCGAGAAAGGCACTCTGCAGTGTGGGCCCTCTGGGGTACAGCCTGGGGCACTGAGGCACTGACTCTGAGGCCTTCCCACTGTGGGGGACCCATGTAGGGCCAAAAAGTGCTAGTGGAAGAGGGGGAGGCTTGGGGAAGATTGAGAGAGAGCAGTTTGAGGACCTAGACCTTCTGGGGTGAAGAGCTGCTCCCACCCACCCAGTCTCCCCAACCTTACTTAGCCTGGGGCCCAGGCATGGGCTGAGCGCTCCCTGTTCCCTGGCCTCCTGTCTTCTCCTCATTGGAGAGAGCTGGACACCACTCTGTCTTTCCCTACACGTGGCCTGCACAATCTGGAGTTGGACTGCTACTCCAATCTTCCTCATAAATGAGGACACCCACACACACACACCAGGTTATTGTAGGAATGTTTTTGAGGCAATTCAGGTGAAGTGCTGGATCAGTTCCCAGCCCAAAGAAAGCCCTAGTGGAAGGTGGATGGGCTTATCGGGCATCCACCATCCCGCAGTGGGTGGAACAGGGCCCTGCGGCTTAGGGCTTAGGGCCAGGGTCTGTGTCCACTTCTGGATACGGAATACCTGCAGCCAGCTCTGCGGTGGGGACTTGAGCTTCAGTTACCCATGGTGGGAAGGGGGTGCACAGGCGTTTGGACATGTTGGGGTCCCTGCAGACAACCAGGCAAAGGGCAGAGGATTTGTGTGCCTTGGAAAGTGGGGGCTTGGACCCTGGCGGGGCAGGTGATGGTGCTGATGGCATCTTCCGGCTTAGGCGGTGCAAGTGTGCTCCTGGAGGGCGTGGTGCCTGCACACGCTGGCCTGCCGGACAGGGTGCACGGGCTGGAGAACCAGGGTGCTGTCCTGGGGAACCAGTGGGACCATGACTGTGTATGTGAATGGACGCTGGGGTCACGGGACTGTTTCTGCGGCCCAGACCAAGGGGTTGAGCATCCCGATGGCGCCACAGACTGGCGAACTGCGCTCAGAAAAGCGAAGTGAGTTTCCCAAAGCCACGCAGGCGCCGGTGAAGACAGTACAGGGCGCGGCGATCTTAACTCTGCTCCCCATCCTTCTGGGAGGGAAGAATGGAAAAGGAGGAGGCCAGACCCGAGGCCAACCGCAGACTGGGGTGTAGCCGCCCCCACCGAGCGCTGAGCCTCGGGGGAACCGACCGCTGTCCCACCTGCGCGCCGCCTTCGGGTTGGCGCCGCCTCCTCGCAGAAGCCTTGCGGGACCCAGGCGGGCGCGGGCACCTCCCTTCCCCCGGCCCCGTCCTGAGCTGGAGCTCCCGGAGCTGGCTTCCCGGCTGGGGGCGCGGAGGCGGGACGGGGCCGCGGCTCGGGGCCCGGCGAGGAGAGGACCGGGCGGGGGAGCGGGGAGCCGGGGCGGGAAGGGGCGAGGTGAGAACCGAGGGGCGGGGCCCGGGGGCCGAGCCAGACTCCGAGACGCCGCGGCGACGCCAGGTGAGCGGGGCCCGGGGGCCGGGCGGGGGCTCGGGCGCCGGCGGGCAGGGTGGAGGCGGGGCCGGAAGGACCGCGGCAGGGGTGGGGCCCCGGGAGGACCTCGGGCCCCCACCCGCGAGGGTGTCGGCGGCCGCGGCCTTGCGCTTCCGGGGCCGGGGAGGCGGGTTTCTCTCCCTCCAGCTCCGGCAGCCCCGAGGGACACCGAGGCCGGGGGAGGGGCCCCGCGGGGTCCGGAAGCGCAGCGGGTACCGGACTCCCCGCAGCCCCACCGGGCGACGCCGGCCTCGGTCGGGCCCGTGCGCCGCACGGTGCGCGCCTCCCCCGGCCTAAGTCCCGGACACGTCCCCGAAACGAAAACCCACAACGGAGGCCCCGGCCTCCCCGACTCCCACCAGGGCGGACCCCCAGGGGGTGCAGTCACGTCCCGGGGAGGGCAAATGGAACAAAGGGGGCCGCGCTCGTTGGGGCCGGACGCTCGGGTGGGACGTCCCTGGCCTGGGAGCTGGACGGCGGAGAGCGGAGGAGGAATGGAGAGAGACGCAGAGGCAGAGACCGGCTCCATCCGAGTCCCAGCGAGGAGGGAGGCGCGCAGCCGCACAGGCGGAGTCCGGGAGGCACCGCCAGGGTCCGCCGGGTCAGTCACTTCCACTAGAGCCCCCTCCAGGAGGCTGCGAGACCCGGGGGACACCCGTGATTCGGGGCGGGGGCCCTGTGCGCAGCTCGCCGGCTCCTCACCGGCCTCTCCCGGGGCCGCCTGCCTGGGCGCTCACATCCCGGGGGCCCGGACCTGATGCCCTCAGCAGGGGATGGGTGGGGCGCGCCCTTCGGACCAGTCTGCACCTGGGAATGGAGCCCCAGGCTGTGGGGGCCTCCTGGCCAACCAGGGGCCACCTGGCCCAACTTCGGCCACAAATCCGGGTGCTGTGCTCCCAGGGACACCGACCGAGGGCGCCAAGGAAGCACTGGGGAGCCCAGGACACGACCGCGGACTGGAGGGGCCGCCGCGGGGTCGCGCCGGGCTGCACCGGGCGTCCGACAGCCGGAGATCGTGCTCCGGGGGCAGCGCCGGCGTCCTGCCGCCCTGCTGCGTCCACCGAGAGACTCCGGGGCCTCCCGCGGGCAGCCGGGCAGCCGGGCAGCCGGAGCGGGCTCCTGGACCCGTGCGGAAGGGTGAGACAGGGTGAGCTTCGTGGGAAAGAGGAAAGTTGGAGACTGAAACAGATCTGCAGATGGAGGGAACGGTTGGGAGCAAGCAGGGTGTCAGCACACGGAGGCCAGACCCCTGATCCGAGGAAGGCAGTCCGCCCCGAAAGCAGACCCTGAGGAGAGAATCAGTCGCCAGCAGCACATCCCTCTTTTGGTCCCCGGTGGCCACTTTTTAAGGCACTTTTATCACGGAGGTTTTCAAATGTAAAACAAAGTGTAAAGGAAGCCTCAAAGTGAACCCCCAAGTACCCACCCCCCATTTTAACCACAACTCCTGACGGGCCTGGGGCCATCTGCTCTGGCTTTCGATTCTACTATTTAATTAATTTGTTTATTCTGTTGCAATATTTTTAAGCAAACTCAGACATCACATCATTTCCCTGGTAAATACATAAGTGCATCTTTAACTGGTAAGAACTTTTTAAAATTAGCCATACGGCTGTAAATCACCTCACAGTAAATCCACAGTCTGGCCTAACACTCAGAAGCAGCTGACACTGGATGGTGGAAATGCAGACAACATCCTTCTATGTCAATTTCCAGATAAACAATAATAAACACCATTATTTTTATAATTTAAAAAAAAACAAACTAACAAAAACCGAGGCCAGCAGCTTCGGGAGCCGGCAAGGGCTGCGCAGCAAGGCTGCCCTCCCTTCCGTTCCTTGGGCTCTGTGAAGCCACTCGCTGCCTCGACTCTTGATGTTTCTTTGAGCCTTTGTCTGACCTGCTGGTCCAGATTCAGAGCTCAGCACTGTCGGGACAGGGCAGATCCCCCTCTCCCGCCCGCCCCCCTCCCAAGAAGGCAGACTGCCAGAGAGGGAGCGAGCCACCTTGGGTACCCGGCTTGGATCACTAAATCCAGCAATGCTTCTAACGGATTGAATGAGGCTGGACCCCACTTTCTAGTGAGAAACACCCCCCTGCCCCACTTCATAGGCAGGCAGCTTGGTGGTGGATGCCGGCACTGGCTACTGGAGGGACAAAGTAGCCCAAGGCAAGGATCCAGATACTTCAGATGGTGGGAAAGAAGAATGGGCCCTGCCTGAGTAGGCCCCCTCGGGGGCGGGGAGGAACCCCAGTTCGGGTCAGCAGCCAGGATGGGTAGCTGAACTCCTAGAGCAAGGTAGAAGAAAGAAAGAAGGGCCTCTGGGCTGAGTGACCTCTCAGTCCCTGCCCCCAATCTCTGTCCCCCTTTGAGCCTCAGGTCCCCTTTCTGAGAATAGCAAAAAGGCCACTAAGGATGCTTAGCAGGGAGACACCTACAGACACAGGAAACACAGGGACAGGAGCCCACCTGGCTCTTCCTGCCTCCCTCCCGGTGCCCACCTGACCAGCTCCCAGCCCTTTCCAAGAAACTTCTGGATAGCCTAGCTCCCGGGGAGCCCGTGTCCCACACAGCTGGGCCTGGCTTGGTGGAGGAGGGTGGAGGCCACAGAGCACCTCTAACCCATGGCCTGATGAGAAGGGCCTGCTGGGCTCTTACCTGAAAGGGCACCTCAGTGGGAAGCCCTGGGTGGGCTGGAGGACAAAGGCCAGAGCTCCCGGTTCAGAGTGGAGGGGCTGGTTGTCAGGGTGCTTATCATTCCCCCAGCAGGGTTCTGGATGAGGCAGGCTGGAGACAGCCCAGGGTGCTCCCCACTCTCCCAGCCTAGGGCCTGGCAGGGCAGCTCTCTGGGAGGAATAGGGCAGGCATGTCTGCTTCTAGCATGTCTGGTTCTATGGGGAGCAGGAACCTGGCTGGGGAAATGCTTGCCAGCTTCAAGTCCACATTTGCCCTTGACACAAGGAGGGCCCTGAGCCCACAGTGGCCCTTCCCAAGACCTCGAGGGTGAGTTCTGCCCACCTTCCCAGGGTCTGGAAACAAGCTCTGGGGGGGGGGGGCTGGTTCTCCAAGTTCTTTTCAGGGCAGTGCTGGTGGGAACTCAGCTCTCATAGTGCCAGGACAGAGAAGTGAGAGGTGCCCACAGGGTCATTCCCCCGATCCCACATCATTGTGGGAGGGTGTCCCCACTGGCCTGGGGTACCTTGTCATCTTGCTTGGGTCAGAGAAAATGAAGCCTTTATAGGTTATAGACCACCATCCTCACACAGGTCTGTCTTGGGGAAAACCAAGCCCTGGAGGCAGGAGGGATTTGCTCAAAGTCACTGAGGGGGTGGGCATGCCCCAGGTGTCCAGGACCTATTGGCCCTGCCCAGGCTCAGGGACTCTGCAATCTGCAGCCCCAGGGCAGTCCACCGTGGCAGGGAATGGCCCTTGCTTTTAAGAAAGAGGTGAGGTGGGTTCAAGAGCAGGGAGGGCAGGTGTGGTAGAAAGACCTGGAAGACATTCGTCTTCTTCCAGGAGCTGAGCTGCGTGCCCTGAGTTCCTGGCGACGGACGCTGCTGGAGCCTGGTCCCGCGCGCCCTCTAGGGCTTCCTGGGCTTCGTGTTAGCCCTGCTGAGACACCCAGGATGCTGGCTCAGTATGGGGCAGAGCCAGCTTTGTGAGCCCAGCCGGACTGACTCCAGTTTGCACCCACTGTCTGTGCTTCAAAGTTGGGCTCCTGGCTCCTAGCCCCACCCACACAGCAGACAGCCCCTCTTTCTACCTCCTGGCTCCCTCCAGCTGAGGACCTCAGAGCCCACAGGCAAGGAACCCTCTCTACAGGTCAGCTTTTCACTATTCCATTGAAAGCCGTAGCCCTTCTTCCACTGAATTTGCAGCTATGGACCCTTTCTCTGTTTGAGGCAGTGACGGACACAGGCTGGGTGTCCAGGTGACAACTGAAGGTCTGGACGGGTCTGCTGGCTGACTGGCTTCCCGGGAGGCAGAGGGGAGTTTCTAGACAAGGCATCTGCACTCTCCTCCACCTTCTCCTGCACCTGTGGCCCTGGCAGCCTCCAGGGACACCTGCTGGAGACCTACTGCAGAGGCGACCCTCCTCCTCAAGACCTCTCCGCCACAGGTGCTCAGTGGTGAGCGGAGGTCGCCAGGCCACCTTGGAACTGTGCCCTCATTGGCCACAAAGTTAAATAAAATGGTTGCGTTGTAGTGATAACCTCTCTGACTTGGGCTTTCATTGTCCCGCTTGAGGTCCCAAAGTCCCCATGACCAAAGCTGTTCCCGAAAACCATTTCCTGTCTGTACGGTGGAGAGGGTGTTCCTGGAGCACTGGAACCTGCCTGGTTCAAGAAGGCAGAGAGCCAGAGTGGATGGCAGCTCCCTGCAGGACCTGCGCTGGCCCCAGAGGCCTCTGCCCAGGCGGGTTTGTGGTATCCTTACCAGAACTGACAGTGGTGCATCTGCAGACTGTCTGAGGCCACCACGAAAGCAACAGAAGAACAGAGAAGGGCCCCAGGTGGGAGTGTGGAGGGCTTTTGAAGGTGGGGAGAGTGGGATGGAGCAGAGATGAAGGGATGTGTCTGTGCTGGCCCTGGAGCGGCAGGGAGAGGAGACTCCTGGGTACCCCATATCCCCCTTGGCCGCTGACCAGGAGCCGCAGCCTTTGGAAATAACACCAAATTTGTTTTATTGAAGTAGATTATAGGTACTTCCTAAAGTCCAGTGAAACCTATTTTGGAAAACAGCGTGGGTCTGCTCCCCCCTACCCCCCCCACCCACCCACCCACCCACCCAAAAAAGAGGATAGCCAGCCCCGGAAAGACTCAGGGAAGGCTGAGGTGGTCACTGTAAATGCACCTATTGAGGAGGAGGCTGGGCTGGGCGGAGGGACCCTGGGAATCTCTATGCCATTGTGCTGCAGGCAGGCACTGCGCTGGAAGGCAGCCACCCAGAGGGGCAAGGACCGCCTAAGCCATAGGCTCCCCCCCCCCAGGGAGCCACACTTTCTGGGCCTGGCCTCAGGGCACTGGGAGCTGACTGGCATTGGGGCAGGGGATGATTCCGGGTCAGGGAGCTGGATGGCAGGGGCAAACAGACAGATGGGTCGCCAGCCCAGGGAAGACCCCTGTGGCGCCTTCTGGGCCGTCTGGCGCCACCACTGAGAACACCGAGGCCCCAGTGTGGCCCGGTTGCTGTGCATCTCAACCTGGGAGCCAGAAGCTGAGACAGAGACAGGTTTTCAAGGGGCCTCGGTTCTGCTAGAGGTGACCCTTTCTAGCTGCAGATGACCTCTCTCCCCAGCCAGAGAAGCACACCCAATACAGAGTCCATCACCTCACCCCCTGTGCAGGGGACCCAGTATTCACCCTGTAACGGTCTATCTTGGGGCCAGTGGAGGCTGGACAGCCCCTGTACTCCAGGCTATCAGAATAAGCTTTTGTTAGGAGCTCATAAACTCAGGCCCTGAGCTGGGGCTTTGCCCACAGGTCTGAACCCTCCCAAGCTTGCCAGAGATTGCAGATGGTCCAGGGGGTGAGGAGAGGCTGGGGAGCAGCCTTCCCCATCTTTGGGGAGTGTTGCAGGGAGTGTTGGGGTTTTGTTTTGGTCAAAAGAAAACCCCATATGGTTAGAGATGGCTCTCAGCGAAGGGGGCAGCAGGTGTGGGGGACTACACAGCCAGCACCCCTTGTGCCGAAGGAGAGCACCGAAAGGTTCTACCTTCACTTGACTCATGGCTTCTGGGTTTTGTGGAGGCCTCTGGACTATGGGACCTTGGACACACAGTCCCCTCCTTCTCCCCTCCCCTTTACCTTGCCTGCCACAAAGTTCCCTGAGGTCCTGCTGGGAGCCAGGTGTGGGGGCTTAAGCGGGGAGTCCCCAGACTTTGACCCTTCCTGTCCTTTCCACCTTCCCACCGGTCCTCGGTCCTTGGTCAGCAGTGCACAGAGCTCCAGGAAGGAGGGACAGCTGGCACCCAAGGCAGCTGCTACCAGAGGAGGAGCCCTGCCCCTGGGATCACAAATCAGCAGAAACAGTCCAGAAAAGTCCCTTTTATTCCATACGCAAATAAGTAGATTCATTTTTAAAAAAAGTCTTCGCCAGAAGAATTGGAGGCCACGGCCCAGGAGAGATGCCCCAGTCCGGCCCTGTCTTCGGAAGGGACACTCTGACAGAAGTACAACCCCGCCGGGTCTTTGCCCCTTTCCCTCACAGGGTGCTCTCCCTGGGGTTCTCCCTCTGCTGGGCCCACCGGCAAGGCCACGAGGCTTATCACAGTCCTCCCGGAGGCCCACTGTTCGGGGGGGGCCTGCACAGTCCTGGGAAGGGACGTTCATGTCAGGGTGGGGGCTGTGTTGGGGAGCAGTCACCCGGGAGCACTCGGACAGCCTGTTTGCGGCCCAGGCAGCGGCCTGGGCCTGGGCACTCGCTGGCTGCAGCGGGGTTGTGTGAACTTGCTGCCAGGCTGGGGCCCGTCCTGCAGGGGCTCTGGGCTGCCTGGCGCACTGTCTCTCTGTGATGCCCTCTTCCCTGCCAGGGGTCCAGCCTGTCTGGGAGCCGCTCGAAGACATCTCCGTTACATTCTGGACGCGCTTCCTTCGGCCAGGGCTGTGGCCAGCGCACAGCCCGCCCTCCGGCGCAGAGGGGCCCTGGAGCGCCCCAGCCCTCCCCAGCTCTCCCTGGGCCGCCCAGGAGGTCCCCGGCGGCCACGGGGAGTGGGCCCAGCGGGTGCGGCTCACACCAGGCCAGGCATCTGCGCCCGCAGGAAGGGCACGGAGGCAGCGGCCGGGAAGGCGGCCAGCGGGTAGGCTAGGGCCCCGGGGAAGCCGAGCAGCGGCGGGGGCGGCGCGGGCGCGGCGGGCGCCAGCGGGAAGGGCAGCGCGGCGGCGGGGGGCCCGGGGGCGGCCGTGGCCTGGGGGCTCTCGTGGTAGAGCACCGGCACGCGGACGAGGCGCTGCGCGCCCGGCGGGGACAGGCTGGCCGCCTCCAGCTCGGCCGCCAGCTGCCGCTTCCACTTGTTGCGGCGGTTCTGAAACCAGATCTTGACCTGCGTCTCGGTGAGCTGCAGGGAGGCGGCGAGCCCCGCGCGCTCCGCGCTGCTCAGGTAGCGCTTCAGGTCGAAGGTGGACTCGAGCTGGAAGACCTGGCTGCGGGAGAAGACCGTGCGCGTCTTCTTCTTGCGACCGCCGCCCACGCCGCCGCCGCCGCGCGCCTCGCCCGCCGCCGCCGGGGCCTCAGCCAGCTCCGCCGCCTCCTCCGCGCCGGCCGCCGGGCCCCGCGCTGCCAGCTCCGCGGCCTCTCGCTGCACCGCTCCGGGCCCGGGGCCTCGCTGCCAGGCGCCCTCGGCGCGGCCCATCTCCTCGCCCGTCTCCGGTGAGTCCCGGTCGCTGGCTGCAGGGGAGAGAGGGGCACACGGTTGGCTCCGGGGCTGATCCCCAGGCCCAATCGCTGCGGCCGGCGGCTCCCCCCGACCCAGGGCTCACCCGAGCCGCCGGCAGGGGAATGGTCCCCCGCGGGGCCCTGCGTCCCTCACCGCTGTCTCCAGATCTCACCCAGGGATGTGGAAAGGCAGAGGCAGAAGTGAGCTTGAAGACCCGAGAGCCATACCCAGTCCCTTAAACCAACAGGCTGGTAACACTCTCGCTCAGAACTGCACATCCCACCCCCCCAACACGACAGAGGAAAAAGGAGAGAAAAGAAACACAAAAATGCAAACAGAAACACAGAAAGAAGAGAGATTCTCAAAACTACTGGCTCCGCGCTGAAACACAGAAAAGCCTGGCAGGAACGACCCCCGCCCGCATGGGAGGAAAGATGTCCTTCCCAGATCTGCACGCGCTGGAAAACAAACAGCACAAGGGCACCCGAGTCTCCAGCGCTGGGCCCCACACCAGGCCCCCCAGACACAGAAATAAAGACCTGCAGTGGCCTTCCCCATCCACTTTCAGTGGCCAGTAGCCTAGGCGAAATTCCCGCTTGCATGGAATCACTCCGTAGAAGGAGAATAAACAAATGCAAAGGATCCCCAAAACAAAACTCTAGGTGACACTAGCATACCCACTCCGTCCCCATTTCCTGCACCTGTCACCCAAATGCCCACAGAGACCTGAGAGTCTGCACTCCCCCTAATCATGCTCAAAGGGCGCATACAAATGGGGCTCTGCAAAAACACACAGCGGCCTCCGCGCAGCAGCACCCCAACCACCGCAGCAGCCGTGGCTGAGCCTGTGGGCTTGGGGTTACAGAGGTCCACAGGGGTTCCTGAGCTCATGCTCCAAATACCAGGGGCTCCACTTGATCTCCCGCAAGTAAGAAGATGCCCTCCCCAGGACTGGCAAGGGGCAGTGCCTCCAGGCAAACGAATCTGCCCGCGATGCGGGTGCTTGTCCAGATTCCAGGCCCCCGCTTGAAGACTGCAGCAGCCAGCCTTCGAGATTCAGGCCAACCGGGGCCAGTTTGCCCTTCTGCCTCGCCTTGGCCCGAGCCCCCCCTCTCTGCCAAGGCTTGGCAGGTGGGCAGTCTACGTGGAGTTTGACCCCTCCAGCCCTCCGAAGCCAGTGCTGTGCTGGCAGTGTGTTTACAAGGTGTGCAAACACCGGTGGGCTTGTGTATGTGGCTTGGGCCATACCCCTGTGCCCCTGCCCAACCCCTGTGGTGTGTGCTACCAGATACGAGGAGCCTCTGCCTCCCCATGACACCCCAAGCCCTGAGACTCACAGAGACCCATGCACTACCACAAGTCACCACGCCAGGCCTGCCGGTTCTGGTGGAAAACCCCGACCGTAACCCGCATTGCACGAAATAAGAAGCCACATCTTGAGGAGCTGCCACCTGGGCTGCAGGGGGAGAAAAGCCTGGGGCAAGGTGGGGACTACATTCCACCCAAACAGACCTTCTCAGAAACACTCCCAGAGGGGCACTAAATGCGATCACTTGATTTCAGGAAACCACTGAGCCCAGATCCAGTGTATGTGAAAGTGTATGCCCAGACTTTTCCGGGCATGGGGTCTGTAAGGTGGGTCCCTTTGGAAAAGGGTCACTCCCACTTCAGAGAGGGGGGTTTATCCACGAGGTGAGAGGGGCCTGCCCACCCCACCCCCAGCATACACTAACGGATTTCGGAACAAGAGCCTGGAAGAGTCCACAGCTGGCAGGGACTGAGTGTGTGTGTGTCTGTGTATGGGGACAGAGTTGGAATGGCTTCCTGGTGTTCCTCCCAGGGGTCTTCCTCCAAAGGGCAGGCCCTGGAGAGAGGCAGCGAGCCCCGGGGAGAGGGAGCAGAACTCAGGGCTAAAGGGGTGAGCAGCTCCGAACCCCCCACTCCCAGCCTCTGAGCCCTCAGCAGGGAACAAAGGCATAGGAGGGGGAGGGGCAGAAAAGGATGAGAGGGGTGGGATTGGGGGCTTCGGTCTGGGGGGACTGAGAGGGGGGCCAGCAGGCCCCAGCCCCTGTGTGCATGTGTGCAGCTCTCGGGGGAGATGGGATTTGGGGGCACAGATGATCCCCTCCACTATGCGGCCCTCCCAACGATGGCTCCCTCTGCTCCAGCCCCTTCACATTTCCCCAGGGGACTCTACTTTGTCTTCACTTCTTTCCTGCCCGTTAGCTCCCTGGCTCCTCACCATCACCCGCGGGCTTCTGTCTGTGTCTGGTCCTCTCTCACTCCTCCCCACATCCCTTCCTTCCTCCATCCCTTCCTCTGCTGCTCCCTCTCTTTCCCGACTCCCTTCCCTCGCTCTTCCGAGCCGCCCGCGTCCCCGGTCCCCAGGCTCCTCCTCGCAGGCTCTCCAGCCGCCCCGGGACCGCAGAGCGCGGCGACGGGTGACGCCGGGGCCCAGGCGGGGACCCTGTCCCGGGGAGGGGGCCTCCAAGCCCGCCCAGGCCGGGGTTCCGCGGGGGCCCCGCTACGCACGAGCAGGGAGGCGAGCGGCCCGGAGAGGCCTCCGGCGGACCCCAGCCCCCGGCCCCGGCCCCCCCGGCCGCCCCGCCGCGCCCCACTCACTGTCAGGGCTGAGGCCGCCTCCGTAGCCGCCGTGCGCCCGAGGGAACCAGCGCGTGGCGCCGCCGCAGCCCAGCGCGTAGGGCGGCCCGGGGCCGGGGGGCGGCCGGGGACCGAGGCCCAGCGCCGGCCCGAGCAGCGCCCGCGCCCGCGCCTCCCCGCCGGGCCCCGCGCCCGCGCGCAGCTGCCTCCGCCGCTGCAGCCGCCGCCGCCGCGCCTGCTCTGCGTCCTCGTCCTCCGGGTCGTCGTCGTCGTCCTCCTCGTCCTCGCGGCCGCCCTGGGCCGCGCGCCTGGCGCCCTTGGCCTCGGCCGCCAGCAGGTTCTCGATGAGGAAGGAGGAGGCGCGGGCCGGCGTGGCACGCCCGGGCTCCGTCAGCTCGTCCGGCATCGCGGCCGCGGGCTCCGCGGGCTCCGCGGGCTGCTCGGGGCTGCTCGGGGCTGCTCGGGGCTCCCGGCGGGACAGTGGCGCGCGGCCCCGGGCGCACGCGGGCCGGCCCTGGAGCGGCCGCCGGAGCGCAGGCGTCGGGCCCCGGCTCCGCGCGGGCTGGGCTGGGCCGGGAGGGGTGCACGCCGACAGCCGGCCGGGCAGCCGCCTCGCTCGCCTTTCACGTCGCCGCGCTGGTCGCCGCCCGGGCCGGCCCGCTGGGGGCGGGGAGGGGCGGGGGGGGCGGGGAGGGGCGGGGCCGCGCGGGCCGCGGGCGCAGCCGGAGGACGCGGCGGCGGGACGGGAGCACGGCCGCGGCCGGGAGACGCCGCCGGGGGCCGGGGCCGGGGCCGGGGCCGGGGCCGGGGCCGGGGCCGAGCGCGCGGGCGGAGCGCGGCCGAGGGCGGGCGGCGGGAGGGCTGGGCGGGGGTCGCCGCGGGGCCGGACCCGCGTGATCGGTTCCCCGGCCCGCTCCGGGGGGGGGGGGGGGGGGGGGGGCGGGCTGTGGGGGCGGGGCCTCGGCAGAGCGGCCGCCCATTGGCCGCGGGCCCCGAGGAGAGGCGGGCTGGCCAATCACCGGCCGGCCGGGGCCGTAATTGCCGGGCCGCGGGGAGAGTGTGGGACCAAGCGTGAGTAACTGTGCGCGCGCTCGCGAGTGTGGTATGTGCGTGTGTGCACGTGTGTGTGGATGTGCGTGTGCACGGGGGCCTGAAGACCCCGGGACTTCCAAGGAACCGTAAGAGGCTGGGTCACAGCCATTTTTTTGTAAGACTCCGGGTGTCAGGGCTGCAAAGCTGCGGCATATTTCAATATTTACACTTAATAAAATATGCTTTCCATGCCAAATGTGATGCCATAGAAGTCTCCAGTTCCCAGGCTGAGGCCCAGGACGTAAGGAAGGGTTCGCCTCCACCCCCGCTCGCGTGGCCCTGCCTGCCCGCTGCGCGCCCAAAGCCCGCGGGGTGAGCGCCCCTCCCCAGCATCCCGCCGCCCCTCCCCGGGAGCCCGGGCCTCGCGGGGGGACGACAGCCACTGCCCCAGGTCGCGGAGGTCTTGGGGGCAGGCCACCTCCCTCCCGGAGCCTCCGCTTCTAGACTGCGAACCCGTGGGGAGTCTCCTCCCATTTCTGCAGCAGGGCGCACGATGACAAAAGTGCATGGCGTCCCCCGCCACTCTCGGAACTGTGCTCAGAAGCGACCCTGTGACCCGGCTCGCAGCGCGGTCGCGCGGGTGGGGCCGGTTTCATCCGACGCGGGTTTTCTCGGAGAGATACATCCTGCCCCCCGGTGCCAGCCGGGCGCCTTCGCTCCAACCGCGTGCTGCCCCCGCTCTCCCGGGAGGGCTGCAGGCCCAGCTCCCGACTCGCTTCAAGCTCCCGATCAGCCACCTCGGCGGAAGCATCAACCCCATTTTCCAGAGAGGAAAACGGAGGCGAGGAGGGGAGAGACCATCCCCGAGGGTAAGTGGCTCTGGCAGGCCTCCCATTCCAGTGCTCTGGGCTTAGGGCCCCTCACCGCAGGGTCGCGGATACCCGGGAATGGGATCAGGGCACCAAGTGGTGAGGCCCCGACAAGGCATAGCCCTGGGACTCTGCTGGCCTCCTGGTGGGGCCATGCACCCCTCCGTGTCCTGAGTGCGTGTAATGCCCTACCTGCTGAGGAGCCAGCTTCCCCTGGTCACCCGCTCACCACTCTGCCAACTCCCGGTGCTGCGAAGGACATGGGGAGTGCTTTCCTTCAGTCTCCAGAACCCTACGCAGGACCCACCTTCTCTGGCCCCAGAAGGGGCAAAGACCACCAAATACCAGGACTACCACAGCCTGGAGGCAGACAAGGATGAGGGCTCTTCCCACTTTGCATAGATAAGGACACTTAGCAAACGTGGATAGAGCCCGGTCTCCGGAGGGCACCCAGGGTCAGAGAAACTCCTGAGGATGGATCCAGAAGAGGCTAAGCCCCGACAGAAATGGCAGCCTCAGCCCTTTGGGAAGAGAAGTGCTAGCCCCAGGTTAGACACCGACACCGTCTAATCTGAGTGCACTTCTGATAGTTAAGGAGACGGAGGCCAGAGAGGGACGGGGATAAAAAGACAGTGGATGTAAGGATGGGTGCCTTCCAGATAACTACCTATGTTAGGCAAGGTGTCCTGGGCCCACATTCAGCACATTTCTTGAACCACAAGCAGGAGAGATTGGTGCTGTCACTCTCATTTCTAAGCATCTTAAGAGTGGGGGCTTCCTGGGGAGCCTGGGTTTTGATTCCCTCTGCTCTGGGCTGTGTGGCCAACCTCACCTCTGCTCAGGTTTCTTCTATGAACCTCCGGTAGTAGTAAGTGCCCTGCCAAGGCAAGCTCTTGGGAGGGAGGCTGGGTGCGCCCAGGATGGGGAGCGAGTGTGGATACAGGGCACCACCAGGGTCACCCCACTGTCTCTGCTGCACAGAGGGTGGGGACGGTGGGGGTGGGAGGCGAGGGAGGAGACAGGCTGAACTGAGCGGAGGAGAGTGGGCCTTCTCTCCGGCTCCCAGCACCAGCCTTCTGGGGGTTTCGGAGGTGCTTCCCTGCAGCCGCAGGCAGCAACCCGCAGCGGTTGGGGTGCCCAGCAGCGCTGGTCCCAGAGCCAGAGCCCTGGAGACCAGACCGAGGCAGCCCCTCGTTGAGCTGGGGGGAGAGGCGGGTTCTGAGACAGGATTGCTCACCGAGCCAGAGCCGGGGATCACTGCCTCGCGCAGGCTTTGTGCGTTCAGACGGGCGGCCAGCTCCGAGGGGCTGGCTGTTCTCAAGCCCAGGACAGCCTCCAGGGGCAGTCGGTGGTCCCGACACCTTTTCCAGACGGCTCTGTCAGGCCCTGACCTGAGCGGGATTTCTGGCGCTCAAGGGGCCAGAGCTCAAGTTTTCGGTCACCCATGAGTGAGCACGGGGCGGAGGGACTCCTGGTGCAGAAGAGTAGAGCCTCCAAGTCAGGCTGTCACCTCTCTGTCTCCATCTGTGTGAAGTACCTCCACAGCTGCCCTTCCTTCTGTGTCCACTCTCCTCCTCGCTTACTCCTCCAACTCTCTCTCCCCAGTGCAGGGGGGGCCCTGTAGAATCCCAGCAAATGGTCCTAGAGGATACCCGTGCTCTTCTCATCTGGACAGCCAGCAGGGGAGCAGGGACCGTGCCTTGTCCCCCATGTCCCAAGTGCCGAACTCAGGGCTGGTAACCACGGATGCCCCTTAATGCAAAGAAGTGCTAGTGCAAATAATCCCAGCAGCTTGGATCAGGAGTCAGCAAACTGCAGCCGGCCACCACCTGTTGTGTTTGGTCTCAATAAGCTTTCTTTAAAAAAAATAATTTTGGGCAATGTCCACTTTTAAATTCAGATTTTTGTCTTACTTTTCCTTCATCTCTGACCCCAATCCCATTTGTCCTTAGCTCCCCCTCATGCCATCCTACATACATGCTCTTGTGTATTAATTTACATTACATATCTCCCCTATCTCTTTCTCTCTTTTGGGGGGGGGTTAAAGTGCAAATTTGAGATCTACGGGTGCTGGTAAATGTCATACTGATTTTTATATTTTATTTTATTTTATTTTATTTTATTTTATTTTATTTTATTTTATTTTATTTTTCATACTGATTTTTAAATCGCTATGTACTAACCCAACAGCCACGTATGCCATTGTTCTGGTTCCTATGACTGCAGTCACACATTTCCCCAAAACTTGGTGGTGTAACACAATAATCAATGTTAGTGGCTTATGGGGTCTGTGGGTTGAGGGTGGCTCATCTCCAGGGCACGATGTTGGGGCCTCAGCTGGAAGACTTGAACGTGGGGGTCGGGGGTGAGGTCCAGATGCATCTGAAGCCCCAGTGGCCCATCCGTCTGAGGGCTGAGGCTGGAGTCAGCTGAAGAAGCCCCACAAGGGTCCTCTCCACGTGACCTGGCTCTCACACTACTTGGGTTTCCAGAAGAAGCATGGAGGGGGTAGAGGGAGAGGGACACAGAGCCTGACCTGAAAATTCAGAGCATCGCTCCTCTGGGGTCCATCCTCTGTGGACCGCTGCAGGCCGAGGGCCCCTCAAGGCTCAAGACGAGGGGCCTTGGACCCCATCTGTCAGTAAGAGGGCCGTCAGATTATGGGTTGAGAAATCTGTAGTCGGTCAGGAAAAGACACTGCGAGGCCCAGGGATAGTTGACTGCCCCTTTGGGGGATGTTTAGGGTGCTGCCAGCTTCTGCTATTATGTATGTCATTGGGATGCATTCTGGTGCATGCCCCCAGAATGGCACTCCTGGGTTGAAAGGGTCTATATAGATGCAACCTCACGCAGCACTTCAGATTCTTCAGAGCAGCTCTGCCAGTGTCCGTGTTCTCATATCTTCATACCACCACAGGCAGGGAGATGAAGGGGGGTGGAAGCGAGGGCAGCATGATGTGGGAGAGCTGCTGGGGTGCAGAAAGCAGGGATAGACACAGTTGAGTCAAGAGGGCTGGTGCACGGAAAGCTAGAGAGTATGGTTCTTAGTTTGTAAAGCAATGGGGAGCCACTGAAGATTGTTTAACTGGGGAGGTGGCTGGGCTGAGCCTTAGGAGGAGTAACCTGGAAGGGATGCCACATGCAGGGTGGATGAGAGATGGCCAAGCACAAAGGAGGGTTCAGATGCAGGCAGTGGCCAAGCAGAGGGTCCCTGTCTCCAGTGTCCAGTGACTGTCAGCTGGTGCACAGGCCAGAGCGGGGATTGAGGAGAGCCCAGTACATCCTCAGTGGCTTGTCAAGTGGTCTGCTCCCCACATCACAGCCAGCACCAAGTGTCCTTGCAGCTGTCCAGATATGCGGTCAGGCACTCAACTCGGCTGCTGAGTCCACCGGGCTGCTGAGTCCACTGTGCTTGTGGGCCATCACTGGCCCCCCAGGAACCTGCTCTGACCAGCGAGAAGAGCAGTGCTGCCCACTACGGGGGCTGGTCTGGGCTGAGTGGAAATCATGGTGCAATCAAGTCTTTGGTGTATATTTTAAAAATTTGCTTTGAAAAAGACCAAACGTCTGAAATTATTTGGACTGCTTTTTTTTTAAGGGTCTAGCCACATATCCGTCTTTGTGAAAGCCCCCCTTTTAAACACTGGAAAGAGGAGGCTCATTTTCATAACGTATTTAGTGGATGATTCCCAGAGTTCCACTCCCTGGGAGGGGGGGGAGGTGGTGAAGGAGGAGGGGTGGGGCAGAGGGAGGAGGGAGGGAGCCAGAGGAAGGAGGAGCAGGGGTGGAGGGAAAGGGGGTAGGAGGAGTAAGATAGCGTCCTCAGCAGTGGAGCAGTGGGGATGCTCGGCAAGGCGCCTGTGGGGCACCCTACTCCCCACTACCTGGGTGACTTCTCCCCACCAAGGCTGCCTGGCCAGCCCTGAAGACACCCCCTCCCCCACAGAAGCACCCCAGAGGGGCCCAGCCCTGCTCACCACTCTGAGTCTGTGGGGTTGGTGGCACAGATGAAAAGATGCGGGGTCCGTTTGGCGGGGAGGGAGCAGGGAGCCATGCCAGGAAGGCTGCTCCACCTCCAACTGTCGGAACACCTGCCGGGGGCCGTGGGTGGGCGGAGCTGGTCTCTCTGCCCCTGCTCACTCATGCCCCAGGCTTGATGACTGTGTCCCGACCCGTCCCTTCTCAGAGTAAGCACCCACCTGATCCCCATGCCCCCCTGGAACGGATGCCCAACAGACCTTGGACCTCTCACTCACCAAGGGATATATTTTCTCCCAACATTTTATTTTGAGGGCAGCCCAGGTGGCTCAGTGGTTTAGTGCTGCCTTCAGCCCCAGGTGTGATCCCGGAGACCTGGGATCGAGTCCCACGTTGGGGCTCCCTGCATGGAGCCTGCTTCTCCCTCTGCCTGTGTCTCTGCCTTTCTCTCTCTCTCTCTCTCTCATAAATAAATAAAATATTTTTAAAAACATTTTATTTTGAAAACTTCCAAACATGCACAAGTTGAAAAAATTGGTCGGAGAACACCCAAATCCCCACCATCTAGATTCTTCCATTAGCACGGTGCTTTTCTTGCTTTACCACATCTGCCCATCTATCCATCCCTTTATCCATCCATCTGGTTTTTGTTTTTGTTTTTGTTTTCAATGCATTTCATGGGAATGTGTGAATCTGGGTCCCGGCCCTGCCACTGACCAGCAGTAAGACTCAGTGAGCACCACTTCCTCCTCTGGAAGTGGACGTAATAAGCAACGGGGGAGCGGAGCGGAGCGAGGGGAAACTGCGTATGCAAAACTAATGCCCTGCCCGAGAAAACACTCCTTAGATGGACATCTTGGGACCTTTTTGAAGTGTGATAACAGTCTTCCTCGCAGGACACGGGCTCTGTGTTCACAGTCACACCTTGCTGGCTGCTGCTGTTTCCTGCCTTGATAAAGACCTGCAAGTTGCAGTCACAAAAGCTCGAAGGCTGGGGGTGCAGGGATGTCTGGTTCTAATAGGAAGAGCATCTCAAGGGGGAAGCAGGTTCTGGTTTCCACAGTGGAACAGAGATTTGCACTCAAGAGTGGTCCAAACCACTGGGGACCTTCAGACAGCTTGGGCTGCCCGTGACCTTGATTGGAAGTGATTTGAAGAAACGGGGCTGGAACAAAGGGCCATGACCACAGTGTGGGGAACCCCTTCCCAGGAACTGGAGGGAAGTTTCTGGAAACCTCGACTAGACCAGTCAGTGTGGGAACCCCACATTCTGGCTGGGCTCCCCCCTTGTGATCCTGGGATGGATTGGATGCCTGTGGCCTGGCAGGGTGTGCTGGTGCCTCCTCCTCCCCCACCCTGCACAGGGTGCCAGCGTGAACATCTGGCTGAGGAATGTCCGCTTTGGGGCTCAGCTACCCTGCTGCAGGGCAGGGCGCTCCTGGGGGCAGGCGGGAGGGAGCCCCACTCCTCACCAGCCCTCCTGCACGCCCAGCGAGTTCCCGGAGCCCCAGCTCTGTCTGGGGGCTTTACCAGGATCACAAAACTGCCTCCCCCAAGACTGGGGGCTGGAGGGCAGAGGATATCGGGGTAGCTCACGGGGTAGCTCACCACGGCAGGACTGCTGTGATGGGAAAGACAGAGCAGCGGGAGCCCTTACGGGGAATAGTGACCTGGGAACAGTGACTGGGAATAGACCCAGGGCAGCTGGGGAGGGGACCCGGTGCTTCTGATCCGCCACCCTCCCAGGAGATCGGCTTCGGGGAAGGCAACAGGAGGGCACAGAATGTGTGCAAACGGGAGAGGGGGAAGTACAAATAGGTCTGTACACACACATAAGTACTGTGCAAGGGTTTGTTCACGCGCACTCTGGCGCGTACTGCTGTGACGGGCTCACCTGTATCCCCCGACAGTCCGGTGTTGAATTTGAACCCCCAACACTGCAGAACGTGACCTGATTTGGAGAAAAGAGTCATTGCAGATGTCACTGGTTAAGCTGAAGTCACAGGGACAGCGGCAGGTGCGGGGTTGGGGGTGAGGACTGCTGCATGGTCCTCTGCCCTGTGCGGATCCCACCTGGAGCCTTCAGTGGAGTGCGGTTCTGGGACACCTTGACCAGAGCTTCTGGCCCCCAGAGTTGTGGGACAATGCATTTGTGCTGTCCTAAGGCCCCTGGCCCCATGGCACCCACTTGCAGCAGCTCGGCTGCCTTTGGGAAGAGACGCCAAGAGACCAGGGCCTGCTGGCTGCTCCGTCCCACGGGGACAGGGCGGGAGGGCATCCAGCTGTCACACTGTGTGCATCTGGGCGCAATTTGGGTTTTTTACCAGGTGCAAGCTTTACTGGATTAAAAAAAAAAAAAGGACTGTGGGGGCGGGGCGCCTGGGAGGCTCAGGCGGTTAAGCGGCTGCCTTTGGATCAGGTCAAGATCCGGAGTCCTGGGATCCAGCCCCACTTTGGGGAGGGGGTCTCCTTGCTCAGTGGGGAGCTTGCTTCTCCCTCTGCCTCTGCCCGCAGCTTCCCCTGCCTGTGCTCTCTCCCTTGCTCTCTGTCAAATGAATGAATACAATCTAAAATAATAAGAGAGAGAGAAAGAAATGGGAAAAAGAGTCCCAAAATGATATCCTGGGAAGAAAGAATTGTTAGGGTGACTTGGCAAAGGAGCTAGAGGCTGGGACCGCCCATTCAGGCCCCTCAACGGTGGGCTGGGTGTGGAGGGTGCAGGGGAGAGGCCCAGGGATCCCAAAGGACCGAGGGAGTCCCCCCAAGGCTGGCGAGGGGTTCTGGGGTCCAGAGGCAGCCCCTGGGCC
The DNA here is from genome assembly GCF_011100685.1 of Canis lupus familiaris. NCBI lineage: Eukaryota > Metazoa > Chordata > Mammalia > Carnivora > Canidae > Canis > Canis lupus. Next base: position 61,047,316 of record NC_049224.1, read on the forward strand.
ATGCTGATGAGGGCGCCCCCACGTGCTTGCCCAGCTCCCCAGGCCCGACAGGGCCTCTGCTGTCTCCCCAACCTTTTATTCCCTGAAAAAGAGCGTTTATGTTATATAAATAATACATGCTCAACACAGAGAAGTTGAAAATGTGAAAAATACGTGATGATGTAAAGGAGATAATACAGGCCATCTGGAAACCCGCCGCCCGGAGACCCCACCGCTGACCCTCCGCCACGGCCCCTCCCTTTTCTCCCCGGGGCAGCCCCAGGCTGGGGCACAGGCACGCCCATGTCCACACCCCCACACACCCCACGGGCGGACTCGCACCCCCACCCTGTTCACACACACCCCATACCCCACACACATCCCCACGGGCGCACACGCACCCCCACTCCGCTCACACCCCCCCACACCCCCACATACATCCCCACGGGCACACACACCCCCCACCCCGTTCCCATACACCCCACATCCCCATGGACACACTCCCTCCCACCCCCTCACACACACCCCACATCCACACCCACTTCCATCCACACCCACATGCACACCCACACCTCCAACCTCTTTACATATGTGCACGCATGCACACACACATCCCCACAGGCACATGTACCCCAACCCCCCTAACACACATACACACACAACACACATGCATACACACACCTCCAACCCCCTCACATACACCCACAGTCCCACTTGCATCCACCCCACACACAACACACATGCACACATGCATCCCCAACCCCTCACACACACGCACATACCCACACATACAACATGCGTGCATACCTATACACATGCACACACTCCCATCCCCCTTATGCCCCCCACACTCAAATAAGTGCCTACTCACACCTATGCCCACACCCATATGCACACCTCTTCCCATACACTCTCACCCTTCTTCACACCTCCCATTACAGGAGCACAAACCCATAGCACCCACCCACAATCACACATGGTGCCCCCACACCCACACGTATGTCCCACATGCACACAGATTGATGCCCCGTACACGTCCCTTGCACACTATGCCTGCTGCCATAGGCCCCCTCATTGCCCACCCACCCCATCTCGTCCCCCTGGTGCCCCTTGGTGCCAGTCTAACATACCCTTCCCCTGTTTTCCCCAGACTCATCTCATCCTGCACAGGCCTACAGACACACGTGTGTGCGCGGCTGCAATGTCCAATGCATCAGGGGCATTCAAGTTAAGGGATTGTTGGTGAGGTGACGACTGTCTCACTGCCCCCTCTGCTCTGTGGCCCTGGCGTGGCCCCACTGTGAGTGGACAGGCAGCTTGCAATCAGAAAGAAAGCACTGCATTTGGAGTCTAGTGGAGCACGTGCTGCTGGTGTGCCCCAATGAGATTCAAGCCTTCTCTCTCTTCCTGTGTCCCTGTGAGCAGGGACCATCCGCCTCATACTCGCCTGCCCCCTCGAATCTCAGTCAGTGAGATTATTATCAGTTTGCAGACTGGAAGGGGATAAAAGCACCCCATCCCAGCCCTCCACCCCCAGCCTCTGGCCCAAGGCTCAGCACCGAGTGGAGAGAGGCAGTCAGCACTCTGCTGCACCCATGGCTCCGATCTGTCCTCCCAAACTAGAGAGCTCTTCAGCAGGTCCCAGAGGAGATGAAATATTGCCCCAACGGAGGGGTAAATTTAAAATGGCATCATTGCCCTTCCCATCCATCATCATCTGCACACAAGCCTGGGCTTCTCCAGAGCTGCTCCGGTGGGACGTGGAGGCTCGGCCTGGGGAAGACCACACAAATCAAAGCGCCTGCATCCCGAGGTACTCTCCTACCATGCCACATCTAATTTTTTGTTTTATTTATGTATTTGAGAGAGAGAGAGAGAGAGAGAGAGACTGCCCAAGTGGCAGGAGGGAGAGAGGGAGAAGCAGACTCCCCACAGAGCAGGGAGCCCTACTCTGGGCTCAATCCCAGGACCCTGGGATCATGACCCGAGTCGAAGGTGGACGCTCAACCAACCAAGCCACCTAGGCACCCCCACTCCACATCTTATTACTGAGGCTGCAGAAAGCATCTCCTCTGGCATCTACAGATAACAGAAGTTTGAGAAAGATTTTGAAGGAGATGGGCAAGACGCAAACTTTGCTTTTCTCCCTGCCCACCTGCCCCCCAGGCTCTGCTACCGTGGCTATGTGTCCGCGAGGGGGAGGACAGCCCTCCCCATCGACATTCCTGGGGGAGCCCCAGACCCCAGACCCCAGACACGACTGAGGAGCGTGCAGACCCGGCACCCTTCTGCTGGGCCCCTCTGCAGACGCTCTGAGCCTTTGGGGCCCCAGGGACCAAGCTGGCCACAGGGCCCTCACCCACACTCATCTATCACCACGTACAACAGAAATGTATTCTCTCATAGTCCTGGGGGCCAGAAGTCCGAAGTCCACAGCCCTGGGTGGGAGTCAGGTGTCAGTAGGGCCGGTGCCCCCGGGGTGGGGGTGAGGTACTCTCGGGGAGGGGCCTTGCTGCCTCTTCCAGATTCTAGGGGCTGCAGCCGCCCCTGGGCCTGGCTCCATCTTCACGCAGCCTCCTCCCCGTGAGCGTGCGTGTGTCCATGTGTCCGATCTCCCTCTGTCTCCCACTTACTAGCACGCATGTATAATTGCATTTAGGGTCTGCTCGGGTAATCCTGGGTAATCTCAGTATCCCTAACAAACCACATCTACAAACGCCCTTTCCCAGCCAAGGTCACAGCTGTATGTTTTCAGGGATTAGGACCTGACATCTTGGGGGACATTGCCCAGCCCACAACCCCCACTGCATCCACATCAGCTCTCTGATGCAGCAGCATGGGCCCAGGCTCCTCTCCGCTTCCTGGGCACATGGGCCATTTGCTCTCAGCCCGGGTGAGGCCAACCCCGTGGCCAGTGGCTGCAGAAAGCAGGCTTGAAGCCACACCTGGAAATCATCCTGGGAGATGAATTCAGAGGGAGGATCCCAATAGTGTCTCAGTGTAGAAACCTCTTCACAGGGGTCATCTGCCTGCTACTCGCACACCTCTCCTAACAGGGAACTCACTACCGCACAAGATCGCTTGCTCTGTCTTTCTCTGCTCCACCATCCCCTTTCCTTGCACTCATAAGGCTGTGCAGTGAGACTGGGCCTCGGCGAAGCCTGTGAGCCTCAGCTGAACAAGAGGCCAGCTTGTTTGAGAAACCGTCTGTGACAGCCCACTCAGTACGAGCAAGAGGCAAGCTCCAGGCTGGTGCACACACTCGAGGCTGGAGCCGGGCTGCCCCTGGCGTGCGCCTCTCTGATGGAGGGGGCTTTGAGCCGTGAGCTGAGTGACAGCAAAGTCACACAGGGGCGGGGTGGGTGGGTCTCACACGCAGGTCCAGCCTCACCGCAGGGGTTGTGTCTGGGGTGGGCATGATCACACCCGCCTCCTGGTCTCCTCTGCCTGCTTCTCTCCATGCTCCCTCCTTGGGGTGAGCTCACTGAGGCTGGCCAGAGCCTGCCTGGGGACAGCTATGTGCATGGGGCAGTAGGAGCAGGCGGGATGGAGGAGCCCAGGATAGAGGAACCCGGGATGGGGGAGGTGGCTGGATTGCTGAGCTCCCAGGCCTGTCAAATCTGACATGCTGGTCACCCAATGTCACACAACACCCCAACTCTGTGCCATTGAATGGTGTCAGGTCATGGCGGCTTTCCTGAACACTCCACACCTGAGGGGGTGCGGTGTAAGCCTTGCTTCTGGGATCCAGACCTGCCTGAGACCCTTAGAGGCCTCTGACTGTGTGTGTGCCCTGACACTGATGGCAAGCCAGGAACCATGCCCCCTGCCCCCACCCCAGGCCACGCTGTCCTCTGCTCCCCTGCCTGTTGGCCGAGCCCCCAAGGGTGTGGTCCTACATCGTGGCCCTAGGTGGCCGGGTCTCTAACCTCACTCGGTGCATGCCGCCCATGTAGGCCTCTTATGCTTACAATTCTTCATGATCACTGAGGTTTCTTTGCGGACTCACCAGCCCATTGGAGCACCCCAAGAGGACCCATTTGGCAGGGGTCACAGGGCACCAGTGAAGGCAAAGATCTGTGGCCGCAGTTTGCAGGGTGGGGCTGCCCCCACCCCCCACCCTGTGGCTCACGGCACAAAGACAGGTGTGCAGAACCAGCTGTAAAATAAGTCTTGTGTCGATGTGTCCACTGAGTGTCCGAATCACCTTACGTGACATTCCTGAGGCCAGGGGAGGACAGGCTGAAACAAAACAGTTTTTTGGACCTACATCTATAAATACACCAGATTCTGCTGGAATTCTGCTTCTTTCCGCGGCAGCACAGCGGAGGTATCCACCTAAGGCTAATTTATTCTGAAAGCTTAAAAAGCAGAAGCCACGCAGGGCCTGGATGCGCGAGTCCTGTCCCGAGAGCACCACCATGAGGAGACTTCTAGAACTGGCTCGAGGTAACACCCTTCTGGGGCAGCGATGCGCAAATATGCACCTTCTCCCCTAAGACCTCCCTGCGTCCCTGCAGCCCACACCATTCCGAGGACAAACACAGTGCCTTAAAACAAGTTCTCTGGTTTGGGGGCTACCGTGGGGTGGAAGTGAGGTGGGCTCTAAGAGAGCCTCCTCTCCATTCCCCAAAATGCTTGTTAGGCTGCATCCAGGGGAATTCAGCAAGCACAGCCTGCCCCTCGCCAGGGCAGGGGGACAGGGGACCTTGGCCCAACAGCCTGGGCTCAGGCAGACTGGTGGGCCCAGGGCTCTGCGAGGGGAGTGGTTGGGTGGTCCCTGTGGCTCATTGCACGCCCTAGCCAGGGCCAGCTTTACCCTTGGTCCACAGACTAAGGACTTGGGCTCCGAGAAATTCAGCCACTCCATCTGTTCTATCATTTGTTCGACAACTACTGATGTGATACAGCCGGGCATCAAGGCTCCACTCGGGGCGCAGGAAAGAGCCCAGTGGACTTGGACCCAGCCTTGGCCACGAGGGGAAGACAGGGTGGACGGTGAACACTTGTCATGACCTATTACACCAGAGAGAGGCGTGGGGTGCAGGAGGGGTCCCGAGTCCCCAGCGTCCTTCGGGACCTCTCTTCGTGGTCCTGCATAGCCAGGGGGAAGGAGGATCCCTGAGCCCCAAGGACCTAAAGTGGCCTTCAGAATCCATGAAGGATAATACAGTGTCACCAGGCCCCAGTGCAAGTCCAGCAGCCTCAGAATCCAGGGGCGGCCAGGCTTCTCTGTTATGGTGGCTGTTTCTGAGCTTGCACCGTGCAGGAGGCCAGTGGGAGGGGAAGGGGGGTCCAGTCTGGTGGCTCTTGTAGATGTTTTGGTGGAAATCCACACACTTTCCACTTAACTCTTCCTAAAACAAGAAGCAAGGTGGAGGGCAGAGAACTAAAATGTCTTTCCATCAGGGCCCAATCAACCAGGAGCTGTTTGCTGGGCCCCTGGAGCATGAGTTTCCTGAACGCCACTCTTTCTCCTCCCCATGGAAGGGGAACATCACTTACTGAAATGGCAGCTGAGAAGCCGGGGCTGGAGGAAGCTCAGTGCGGGAGCTGCTAAGACTTTAGTCCCACATCATTGGTCCCTCTCCCTGAGCGGAAAATGGGTCAGGGAGGGCAGGGGGTAATCTGCTAGCACCCCTGGGGGCACGGCACGCTGCCTGCAGAGGCCAGTGATGCTGTGACTGAACCTGACTTTCAGGTCAGAATTCCCAGACGGGGAAGGAGATCTGATGGCTTCCTGGGCTGCTTCCTCTGGTTCCTGCACTGGTGGGTGGAGGCTTCCGCCCCAGGGAGGAGCTCCTCCTGGAAAGTGTGCAGAAACAGACCTTTCCCCGCATCTTCATGTAACGCCTCCAGGTGACACCAAGAGATGGGTGTCCCCAGGGGTGTGCTAGGCACCAGGATCACAGCACCCACCACTACCACCACCACCACAGGGCTGCTCAGGGCGTCCGAAAGCAGCTCCATCCCTGCCCTGCCCACTCCTGGGATGGTCACTAGTGGAGACATGGAGGCTGTCAGCAGCCAGTCTCCGGCCTCAGGGTACCCCAAGCCCAAGGTCCGGCCTTAGCCTCCTTCAGCATCTGTTTCTCAGTAGGCAGGTGAGTGGACCAGAGACCCCCCAACTCCCTGCAGCTCACTGGGCACACACACCATGAGGGCAGACTGAGACATCTGTTTGATCTGCGCAGCTGAAAAGTCAGTGCCCGGAAAGAGGGGGCCACCACTTCCCCAATGCCTAGCAACAGAGACCCCCCCAGGGCGGGCCTTCCCCAACAGGCTGTGCACCCCACGATGCTTTGTACACTGGGCAACACCCTGTATTGCAGGAGGAACCCAGGCTCCAGGAGCTACCTGGCCCTAGGAAGAGAGGGAGGGGGAGAGGGGTGCTGGGGGTGCATGGGCACCCCTGAAGCCCTCCTTCCCAGCCTTCTCCTGGCCAGGCTGATGAAAAATGATCCAAAAGCCTCTCCAGAAAGCAAACGAAGGGCTGTCCCGCTATGAGTCAAGACTAGGGGCAGTGTGCTCCCTGTAGCCAGCTCCAGGTCCTCCCTGGCCCCCTGGGTTCCAGTCCCAGGCCGCTACTCCCCGGGCAGCCCCATGGGGAAGCAGCCCCAGAGAGGCGCTGATCCAGGGCTCCCCACGGTGGAGGCAGAGCTGTGAATCTCCTAGCCAGACTCACCTCCAAGGAGGGAGAGGCAGGTTCCTGGGACAGGAATGGGGTGCACCCCAGGGTGGGGGAGGGGGTGATTCCTCCCAGGGGTTCTGCTTAACGTCTCTGGGAGACAGCTCTGCAGAGCAGAGTAAACACACGGACAAAATAAATATATTTGGAAATAAATCAGAAAGTCTAAGCCAGCGGAGGAGGTGGGGGAGGCCTGGACTCCCTGCGGGGGTCCTGAAGCTCTGAAGCCTCAGCACCACCCTGCCTTCGCCCCGGGCTCTGCTCTGTCCCACCCCGGGGACGGACGACAGCATTTCATTCCTTCCTGGAGACTCGGCAGCCTCCGCCTTGCGTCTCCGGGTCTCAAGGCCTGCCTCGGGCTTCTCAGGTCCGCTTCCCTGCCTCCGGGACTCCCCTGCCTCCGGGACTCCCCTGCCTCCGGGACTCGAGGATCCCCCGAACCCTGGCAATGGAACCAGCGGTGGAGGGAGCAGTGGGCCGCAGCCCCTGCCTAGGGGGGCCCAGAGCCTCAGGCGCAGACCAGTGAACACGGGGTGCCGGATGTCACAACTCTGGGGCCGCTGTGGGGCTCAGCTTCCCGAGAAGTCTCTACTGGGTGTAGTGCAGGGTGGGCGCTCTCCCCCAAATTCCCCCTCCCTCGCTCCTTCCCTCCATCCCTCTGTCCCGCTCCACCCTCTGCCTCCCTCCCTCCTTCTCTCCCTCCCTCACTCCCTCCTGCTCCCACAGGCTCAGTCCCTCCCTCCCTCCCTCCTCCCTTCTCTCTTTCCCTTCCTCCCTCCCTCCTGGTGGGAGGTGTTGGGGCTTCAGCCGAGCCCGAGGCAGAAGAGTCAGCCAGCACACAGTGGAAAGGAAACTAAGTCCACAGGACCCCTCCCTGCGGCTGACGTGTAGTCCTGGGGCCAGACCCACGTGTGTCCAGGCTTTGCCAGGGGAAAGCAGAGGGCCTGAGAGGTGATGGCACTCACCCCGGGATCTGCCCCTGGAAACCCTGGGGACATCCTCCTGACAGTTCCCTGGAGCAGTGGGCTCATCCCCGGAACCTAACCACTGAGTCGCATCCCCTGGGAGCCAAGGGAAGCCGCAGAGGCCAAGAGCACAGGGACTTCCCTCTGCGGGAGCGGCAGGAGCAGGGAGCAAAGGGGCAAACCCCAGCCAAGCACCCCGACTCTGAGGTTCCACACAGGCGCCAAGCAGCTGAGCATCACAGCAAACCCCTCCTCCTACAGGTGCCATCCCTGGCCCCAGACCCCAGTGTCCAGGGAAGGACGTCCAGGGAAGGGACTTCCAGGAGGTGAGGGGGACGGTGGGAGGCCCCTCTGGGCTCCACACACTTACATTCTCTCGATTTAAGCGGCTTAGCCGGCTCCGCCCAGAGTTACCTCGCCAGCCAATTCCGCACCTTTCCCCCAGCGGCTCTGGGTCAGAGCTAACCCCAGCGCCACCCGCCCTGGACCAGGCCGCCCTCCCAGGACCCTACGAGCTCCCGTCCCCAGGGTGTGCAGCAGGTGGCAGGCCAGTTGCAGTGGAAGAGTGCTGTCCTGGCCCTGGCCCTGGCAGTCGCCCCCACGGCTCCCACAGCTTCTTCCAAGGCTGTGCCCAGCCGAAGAGGTGGGGTCCTCTGGGACCTCACCCCTCCCCCTCCTCAGGCACCACACCTACCTGCCCCCCACAACCATTAGTTCCGCTGTGAATGCACTGGATTTTGGGGGCAGAACCTGGCCTCCGTGGGGCTCAGTTTCCCCAGAGTCAGCTGTTCCCCCAGACTGTGAGGTGTTTCCCTGTGGTTTGACCTCAACAGTGGACCCCAGACCAGGAGCACCTCCTTCCCCTGCGTTTAATGCTATTTTGTTGTGCAGCTCGAACCGTTTTCTCTTCTAGAGACTGGAGACAAGGATGGTCCTGACCTCGCAGGGCTGCTGCAGGGACTGGGTTACCCACCGCCCCGTGCCTGTGGGCACTGACCTATGGGAGGTTGTGGGCAGCTGCAGGGCCGGCCCATGCCTGCATCTCCCTCTAGGCACAGAAACGGGGTGGGGATCAGGGCTTAGCTGTTCGGAGAGGCTCTGCAGCACCTGCATCCTGCCATCTGCCTCTCAGCCTGCCTCCTAAACCCTGGCACTGGCCACAGGCCGTTCCTTGCCCACTGCCTGGGCACGGTGACACCAAATCCTGTGCCTTACATCTCCGCTGACCCCCCAGCAGGGCAGGAGGGATCTCTCCTGTCACTTGGGCCCAGCTCAAATCCTCCTCCTCCCTCCCTGACACCTTCCCAGACCTCTTGCCTCTCTTGCCCCTCACACCGTGCAGTGTGCCCCCACTGACCTGCTCACTGCCTGTGCGACCCCCTCCTGAAGCCTTGTGCTCATCCTCAGGGCACAAGGAATTTGATCAAACAGTATTTGCAGACGGAAGGAGTGAATCTCGGTTGGCAGCCACCTCTGTTAACCTCACCGCTGTCCTTAGCAGGAAACAGAACCTGGGGACCCTGGGGGAGGAGGAATGGTGGAGGGAACTACCCTTCAGTGGGAGGGACTACCCTTCCCAGTGCAGCCTGCAAGTCACCTCCTCCAGACAGCCCTGAGCCCAAGTCCACCCAGCTCTTCCTTCCCAGCTCATGCCTAGTGTTGTTGGAGTGCGGTGCTGGGGTCCAGGGCAGGGTGCTGGCCGGGAGAGCAGAACCGGGGAGTCTGCAGAGCTGGCGGTCAGGGCGCCTGTTCCGGTCCTAGGCCCTCCTGGGGCAATAGGGGAGCGAGAGAAGCCCCGCAAGCCCCTGCGCCCCCAAAGGCCACTGCGTCATCACCCAGGCAGCCGGGTTAGTCACATTTCATGGAGGCCTCGCCTGAGGCTCGGGCATGGAGCGTGGCGTCACCCCTCAAACATGGGCACGACAACTCCTTTAGTGGGCCGTCCCCGCGGTCACTGACCAGACCTGAAAACACACCCTCCGACCCCCGCTGCACTCACTCACGGAGGCTGGAGAGCTGGGGCCTCCTGCAGCAGCAGCAGGGGAGCAAGGCTGAGCGGCCCCACACTGGGCTCCCGCCACACCCTCTGGGCACGAATCCACTGAAACCACCAGGGTCTTCTGCCCCAGACCCTCCTTTCCTCCAGCCTGCAGCGTTTATGCAAATTTTAAGCAGGATCGGCGCCTCCCTCGGGGTTTCTTAGTTGGTTTCCCTGGACTTGGTTTGCTCTCTCCACGGAGGACACCTATGGCCGCACTCCCACTCGCGATGCTGTGCGGACAACAGGTGGCTTGGGACTGCGGGCCGAGAATCACCCTCAACCCCGTGGGTCCTCGCCTGGCTCCAGAAAATGTCTCCTCCAATTCTTTCAGCCGAGGCGAGTCAGGGGAACCTAGCAACTTGCTGACCTGTCTCCACCACGGAGACGCAGGCCAATGACCACGCGCTGTGGGTGTGCACCGTAGTGGCAAGTTAACGGGCACCCAGCACCCGTCCTGAGGTCATTTACCCCGGGCGTGGCTTGGGGTCCATTAGTCGAGGCCCCCAGCCCTCGTACCTGGCACAAAGCAGGAAGGGATGGCCCAGGACTGCTGGGTATCAGAGTGCACAATAAGTGTTAAGCCTTTAGGGAGAAACCACTCTGGGAAATGACCTGGGGCAGGGCTGACTTCTGCACCAGCCCCTCCATTCCCACTGCAGGCCCCTCCCCAGAGGGACGCCCTGGGCCCCCGGATGCTCTCCAGGGCCACGCACCAATGTGGGCACACGGAGCTGGTCTCAGGGTCCCTTGGCCCCAGCCCTGGAGGACCTATGTCCTTGAGTGACACGATCGGATCGCTGCCCAAAGCCTGAGGCCACAGCCCAGCCTTTTGTGGGCCTTCAGAGCAGGATTTGACCTGTCCTGTCCCAAGGGTGGGTGCTCCCCTTGCATCTTGGGCTGTGGCTGGAGTGCAGGCCAGAGCTGCTGGCGTGGCACCGGCGTTATCAATCTCTCCCTTTACCTCTGCTCTCCTGCCCCATGGCCACCCTGAGTCCTCCTCGCCACACTGCCAGAGGCTGCCTTGGGTTCCACAGCCCGGACAGAGAAACTGAGTCTTAGCAGACAGGAAGAGAGGCTGTACGTGCCTCAGTTTCCCTGAGGGGACCTCAGGGAGTGATACTGTCTTTAAGTGGGTCAGGGCCTGTCGCCTGCAGGCCACAGCCCAGGCCTCGAGCAGAAGCAGAGCTCTGCGGCAAGCACAGCAAAGGCCATCCCCAAGCCCAGGTGGTGGGGAGCCCCAGTGCCTGTGACACCTACCGGCTCTGGCTCTGTGGCCACAGCGACCACAACCCTGAGGGGCCAGTGCTGCCCTCAACCAACACATTGCCTGCCAGCAGCGGCATACATTGCATACATTGTCACTATCGTCCCTATCATCCCTGCTGTCCCTATGGTCCCCACCAGGGGCCAAAAGCTTCAGCAGCAAGAACAAAGACCAACCCCGCCTTTGCCCTGGGTCTTGGCTATTGGCCCAGTGCTCAGGGCTCCAGCTTCTCCCCCAAACGAGGCCACCATCTTCCACCGAGGCGGCACCTGGACAGGGGTCCTGGGAGCTTCAGACACTGACCTGGGGCCCTCAGGCCCCCGTCCCTGGCCACCCCGCCTGGGTTCCCGGCTGCCACCTCCCCCCCCCACCCCCCCCCCCACCCCCCCCCCACCCCCGCCCAGGCCCGCCTGCCTGAGTCTCCCCAGTCTTACCGAGGCCAGCCCGGGTGGGCCCTGCGCTCCTGCCGCTCTGTGCTCCCCGCTCTGCGCTTATCACTCCTGGGGGCCATGGGGCAGGCGGCCAACCCTAGGCCTCCAGGCGGCCTTCTGCTCTGGTGGATGACCTCCCCTCCCCCAGCAGGCCCCAGTGGGGCCACTGACTGGCCTGGAGCTGGGCTGGCTGCAAACTCTCCCTGCGCAGCCCCAGCCCCCTTGTCGTCTGCTTGTTTAACCTTCCCGCCCAGCCTTGACCCCACACCCCGCCAGGGGCTGCCTGGCCGGTGGAGGTGGGGCCCACAAGCCTCCCCTCCGTCCTGCCCGGCCCATCCCACAGGGTGGGAGGCCTAGCTGTGCCCCAGGCCCTCTGCAACCTCCCTGGGAACTAGGGCTCTCTCCTCTGCAGACTGCTGTGGCTACACAATTCTGTGGGAAAATGCATATGCAAATTAATAAGCATCATGACTTTCAAGGCAGTGACAGGGAAGGAGGGCCTTTCTGCGTGGAAGCAGAGCACCTGTGTGGTTGTACAGGTGCCCATAACCCTGGAAACCAGCCGTGCCTCAAGGTTTTGGGCTGAGTGGGAGCGCGAGCCCTGAGCCCCACCTGGGCCTCTCCCAAGCCTCCCCCCACCACACCGCATCAAGTGCTCTCCCATCCTGGGGCTCTCTGCAAGGCGGTGGGTCATTGTTCTTCCCTACAGACTGGGTGGTGCTGTCCCCTGAGATGACCTGTGGGCTGTCTTTGGCTGCACTGGGAACCCTAGAGGAGTGCCAGCTGGGCGGATGGCAGGGACGCTGGACACCTGCAGAGTCTCCCAGACGCCTGTGTGTGAGTCTCCCAGGCCTCCCCCCAAAGCCCCTCCATCCCCTCATCTGCTTCCCCACCTTCCTTTAGGCTCTGAGGCCAAGGGTGTGTGTCCCCTGCCAAGCTGCCACTGGGTCACTCCCAGCCAGGGCTGAGCCTAGCCCAACCTTCCCAGAAGTGGCCTACAGCTCAGCACAGGCTGGGAAGCATGGGCTTAAGGGGGAACCCAGTACACACACACACACACACACACACACACACACACACACACAAACAGGTGGGGTGCTGGGCGAGGCTAGGGGCCCAGAGACAGCCCCCTAGAGCACCAGGCAGGTCCAGGCAGCTCCAGGTCAAGCCTGCTTGCACAGAGATCTTCGAGACCCTGGGCTGCAGAAGGGGTGCCTCAGGAGGGGGTCTGGCAAGCTAAATTCAAAGGCAGATTCACTGAAAGGAGGCAGAGGTGAGGCGCAAGCTTCACGGCCAGGGCCCCTGTCCAGGCCCGAGAGGCCAAACCAGCAGCTCACCAGCACATATGCTTTGTTTTAAAAAAAACAAAATTGCTATATCTTCCTTTATTTATCAATCGGGAGCCCTATGACTACATAAGCTTTAGGACCACCAGGGCCCACCTACCTGTGTGTCTCTGGGTGCGTCCCTCCCATGCCAGGGGTTTCCCACTCTGGACAGGGAGGGAAACAATGTGGCCTCCAGGTAAGGCGCTGGGAGGGCTGGGACACAGGAAGTACACATTCCGTGCTCTGCAAGCCTCACCCACCCGGACTTTCTCTTTTTAGCCCATTTTAGCCCCATGATACTACCCACAGTTGTGCCTGTGTTACCCCCATTGGGAGCCAGGAATGGAGGCACAGAGGGGCTAGATGATGCCCCTGGCCTCTCATTGATGCTGGGCGCTGGCTGTGCTCAGGTCTGACATCATGGACCCCGCGGAACAGCCAGGTAGCCTCTGTGGGCACCCACAGCCAGGCTTCTCACTGCCTGGGCAGGGGATCAGTTTCCTCTGTCTGCATAAGACCTGCCTCAAAGCTGAGGGCTGGGGAGTTACTTCAGCCACGAGGCCCTGCCCCTCCCTGCAGAGCACACTCCTGCTCCTGCCAGAAGGGGCTTCTCTTCTGGGGTCTGGGGACCCTGAGCCACACACAGGGAGGGAAGGGACCAAACCCCAACTCAGCAGGACAAACTGGGGTGAGACGGCCCCTTCAGGCCTCAGTGTGGGACTGTCACCTTGGGTGGGAGCAGGTGGTACCAGATGAAGCAGATGGTCACCTGGACATATTTTCTGAGTCTCTTCCAGGGAAGGGGCACATATGTGGGGTGGACCCACACCTACACCTCCGGATGGATGTGGACACTAGAAAGGCTTTTGGGTTCCCGGAGGACTTTGTGGGGGGGTGTCGGCACTGATGGGGCCTGGACGCTTTCCCAGCTTGGCCTTCCAAGGTCCAAGGTCCAGCCAGATGTCCTATCCCAGCCTCCTGGAGCCTCCTAGAACGCAGAGTCCCCACTGCCCACCAGACCCCCACTTGGCTTCCCTGGCCCCCAGCGGGGCTGCAGGAGGTTAGTGGGACAAGAAGCCAGGCAAGTGTGTGGGCCCCAGCCTGGACCGAGCCTGAGCAGCACCAGCACGGAGCCCTCTGTCCCCGACCTTGCACCTGGCTTTGGAAAGTTGTGGGGACCTGTGGGATGAGGCAGGGCCCAAGATAAGTAATCCTTTTCCCCACTCCGCACAGGGATGGGGGCTTGGGTGGAGGGTCAAGGAGGATGCTTCCGCAAACCCGGTGATGAAATAAAGGGCCACCCTTTGCTCACTGATGAGGAAATGGCGGCACAGAGAGGTTGGGAAACTCAGTAAGACCACACAGCAGCAGGAAAAAATGGACTTGAATTGGGGACACCTCTGCACGTGCACACACATGCACACTCCCACAATCAGAGATTGAACACCCCGCGAGCTCAGAGGTGCCTGGCAGAGAGCCCGCCACACAGGATGCGAATACAAATCCATTTCCTTCGAGCTCGAGCTCCGATTGATTTCACTTCAAGAGCTCCTGCATTATGCAAGACGGAGGGGCTCCGAAGGGCAGCCGATTTAAATGGAAATAAGTCCGGGAAAAACAAATCAGCGCGGCCCCAGTTCATTTCACTGGAAAGCACACGCTAGCTCCGAGCAGGGGTGGACGGAACAGGACAGGTTTAAAGAGAACTTGGCAGAGCTGTTAACCCTTCTCCCGGGGGTCTCCGCTTGGGAAGATGTCTCCAGGATCGCTGGTCCTCCATGAGATCACTTCCCATGCCGCGTGCAAATGGATGTTACCAGGGAAACCTTGGAGGGTTTTTAAATCCCCCTCCCCCCTAAGGAGTCTGGTTTTTTTCAACTGAGCAGTTTTTGGGATAGTTCACCCAGAAGGGTTTGGAATCTCCGGCAGCAATTTCCAGACAGCTCCAAATTCCCAGCAAAATCTATACACGTGTCCTCCCTCCTGCTTGCCCTCCCCACTTCCAAGAATCTTTACTGCATGCCTGGGGGGTGCCAATCACCATCAAGTTTCTGGAAAGGCAGCTAGCGAGCAAGTGAGGCCCTGCCTGCGTGGAAGTCGCGGGCCTGAGATTACACCTCGGTTGGCCTGTGAGGCGACTCACGGTCTTCATTTCAAAGAAGCGAAGCGGAGCAGGAGAAAGGTGAAGTGATTTTCCCAAGGTCGCCCAGCAAGTGGGTTCCTTAACCTGGCACCAAACCCTCCCCGCCAGGCCCTCCTCTCAGCTCCCTGCTGTAAGTCCCTCCCTGTAGGTCCACCATGGGCTAAGCTGATCCTAATTTCTGTGTCTCTGCCTTTGGTACCATCTCTCTGCTTCGCCTGCCCTACTCTTCATCCTAGAAAGCCAGATAGCTCATTGATAGAAATATCTCTTAATGTCACCATCTCCGTCTCGTCTGTGAGAGCCTGCCTGTGCTCTGCGCAAGGAGACTCTCTGCACCCTTGGGCACAGTCGCCTTCCCTGCTGTCCCCTCGGGTCAGTGTCCCTGCTCTCACTTACCTGCCCACCTGGCCCAGTCCTGGCTGCCCACCCCCCAGCACAGCGCCAGGCACACGGCAGCTATTTCCAGGGCAGCCTGGCCAAGTGAACGAATGCAGGAAAAACCTCTCCAGCAGGAAGGGATAGGAAAGTGAAGATAAGGAAGAGGAAGTGTGTTTGGAGAGTTGGGGACCAGGATGACCAGAGTGGACAGTGGCATTAGATGGAGGGCGGAACTGACAGTGGGGAGGTGGCTGTGGCCCCTGAGGCAGGCAGGTGGACAGTAGGGAACCAGAAGGATGACTCTCCCTAATTCATGTCGTCCCAGCCCGTGGTTTTAATTAGATCCTGGCACTTTCCAGCACCCCTCAGGAGCTAAAAGCCCTTTGGTTTGCATCTGCTGATCAAACATGGGAGGAAACCCAGAAAAAAATAGCATCCATATTGTTGTTGGAGCATATTTTTGGCTCTAGATATGAGATTAGCATAATACTCATCTAAAGCTAACAACAGTAAATTTTTCCTGTCTGGAAATGTGTTAATGATA
Organism: Canis lupus familiaris; assembly: GCF_011100685.1. Lineage (NCBI taxonomy): Eukaryota > Metazoa > Chordata > Mammalia > Carnivora > Canidae > Canis > Canis lupus. Next base: position 61,063,077 of record NC_049224.1, read on the forward strand.
TTTAAGGAAAAGTATCGTTTGATGGAGGTAAAGCCGGCTCCCTGCATAAAAATTAATCACGCTCAGGGGATTTTATTTTCATATGGTTCTTTTGGGGGGGAGGAAACAGAGACATCTGGGTACTCCTTATCATGTTTTTTATATTTTAAAAATATGTGCTCCCCCACCTTCAGAGCCACTGAATTATGAGAGGCAGGTAGAGCCGATCCCTGGAGAGCTGTTGGCATCCTTCTCATCACGGGCCATTGAAATCTAGAGTCTCATGGCTCCGTATCTGCGGGTGACAGGTGGACCCCTGTCTGCTGATGGGTAGCCCTGGGCGAGGACTGGGGGGGCTGGGGGGATCCCAGGTCCCGCCTCCGTTTGGATTTTACTCACTGAGCCAATAGTGAGTGTTGCCCCTCTGGGCTGGAAGGAGCCCCACTCTGCTGAGACTGCCCCGTCATGTCGGGGCTGCTGGCCAGGCTGCAAAGATCCAGATTGGGAATTGGAGGTTTGTCTTTAGCCCCCCCACCCCCCAATGAAACTCACCATTTGAGAGAGAAAAGAAGCACTTGCCTCTCCCGGAAAACACTGTCTCTTGGAAATCTAACCCCATCCACTCTGGTTCAGAGCCCGGGGTGGGGAGGGAAAGGGAGGCTAGTCTGACTGCAGCCAGACCTCCTCCTGCCTCGCTGGAGAAGGAGCCCTGGGCTGGAAGCGTTGCCCCCACGGTGGGCCTCAGAGCCTCCAGCACCTGAGCGAGGAGGGAACGAGGGATGGGCCGTGTGTGTGAGGATGCTGTCCACCGGGCCGGGCTCCTCAGAGTGACGGGAGAACCCAGAGGTTAGGGGCCAGTGGAACAGCAAACACCTACTGGGTTCCAGGATGAATTTTGGGGGCTGACTTATCCCGTAGCCCCAACTCCAGCTCCCTGGGGCCCCCTGACCACCCGAGTCTCCCCAACATAGACTCTGTGAACAGGGGTCCTGCTGGGCTCTTTGGGCAAACGGTCTTGTGACTACTCAGGTGTGAGAGACGCCTCAGACCTGGGATTAACCCCTGGAGACCCCTGCGGAGAGGACCTTACCCTGAGGTGTAGGCTAAACCGGCACTTCTCAAACTCAGGCCCACAAAAATCACTTTCTTCATCACTTCCCTCTAGCAGCGTCCCCTCGGGACAGAGTCTGCTCCCATTGTTTTCACAGGGAGAATTTCTTAGAAGGAATAGTTAACTAGGCATCAGAGACCTGGAAAGGCAAACAGAGACCCTAAGAAGTCGGGAGACAGCCACCGGGAAGTGACTACACCCCCAGGGCTTGGACAAAGACCAGAAGAAGAGGGAGGGATTTAAACACAGCAGCCAGATGAGGACCCAGACCTGGGGGAGAGGGGTGGGGTGCAGCCACAAAGGTGTCTGAGGAGCCACAAGACTGGTCCCAGGGGAGACTGGCTCCAGGGGAGGGAGGAGCTGATAACTGAGCTCAGAGCTGGCAGGGGAGAGGACTGCCCAGCCCAGGGAGGAGTGTTGCCATGGTAACTTGCAAGGAGCAAGCAGGGAGTGGCAGGACCCTCCTCCTCCCCTCTAGCCACTCCCTAGCACCCCTGGTGACAGAGCTTGCGGGGGACACAGTTAAGGGGGAGAAGGGACACAGATGCCAAGTCCCAGAGCTGATTGCAGAAGGAGGGGGCTCAAGAGAGACTGTCACAGTCCTAGGAACCAAGGGTCTCAGAGCTCAGCCTGGGGGGAGCAGCGAGGTATAAATTACTTGGATGGAGGGGCTGATATAGGCTGAATGTAAATCTCCCAAATTCCAGTGCTGAAGCCTAACCCCCCAGAGGGAGGGTTCGGGGAAGCAGGGCCTATGGGAGGTGCTGTGGCCAGGAGGGTGGAGCCCCCACCACAGGATTCAGGTCCTCACCAGGTGAGACCCCCGGGGCTAATGTCTCTCCCCACAGAGAAGGATGTCTGCATCCAGGAAGCAGGCTCTCCCCAGGAGCCCGATCAGCGCCCTTCATCTTGGCAGGCCAGCCTCCTGATCCGTGAGAAATGAAGGCCTGGCGCCCGAGGCCCCCAGTCTGTGGCACTCTGCTGTGATAGCTCCCACGGGGTGACGTGGCTGGCCCTCTGGTCAGCACACAGCCGCACCCCACCTCCTGCTCCCCACTGCAGGAGTGTCCCCTCGTCCTTCCCATGTGTGGCTTCCTCTGTGTGGAGCACCTCGCCCTGAAACCTTGCCTGGAAACTTGCCTCCCACCATGCAGGAGCTGCTCCAGGATGGCACCTGGCGTGCCCACCGTTACCTGGGCGGTGGCTCTTCTATCACTAGGAGTCCCAGGTCAGGGTCCTGACTGCTAGCTCCCGGCGGCTTCTGGTGCTCCTGGGCACATCCCGCCTCCGCCTTCATGCATTCCTCATGCTCCGTGTATCTTTGTGTCTGAGTTGCCTTTCCTTGTCTCTCAGGATGATACCAGCTGCCGGGAACGGGGCTCTCCTTCCTGCAAGACGGCCTCACCTGGAGAGCTCCAACATACTCACGCCTGCAAAGACCCTCTTTCCAGTAAGATCAGTCACAGGGCCTTGGGAGCTAGGACATGGACCTGTCTCTTTCAGGGTCACAGGAAGCCCCACAGGAGTACAAAGGGACGGAGTCCTGTGGGCCGTGAAGCCTCTGCGACTTCCCACTAACCTTAGCCACGCCGCTCCTTCCTTAGAGCCTGCTGGGTGCAGGACGGGTTCATTAGCCCATCAGCCCTCACTCCGGAGCCTCCGGGCCCCCGCTGAGCTAGCGGGAACCTGGGAACCAGGAGCCGGTGAGGCCGCGTGGCCGTTAGCAGCGCGTGCTTGTGCAGCATCACCAGCCAGTCCGTGACCGTGACCGTGGCTGCCGCCCAGTGAAGCTGCAGGCCTGGCCGCTCCCCGCCCACCACCTCCTCCGGGCTGCAAGTGTGTGGATTCTCTGGGCTGCTTTCCTGTGATGGGCTGATAATGCCTCCTGGTTGATAGGAGGGTTACGTGAGCTTTGGGGGTGGTAGCGGCCACGGTGCGTGCCCAACAGGCGCACCCCCTCTACACCAGCCTTGGGTACCGGATGCTCCAACCATCCCAGGATCCAGGGCATGCTCCGTGGGAGCCTGGGCCAGAGAAGGGAGGAGGGAGGCAGGGCTGGGCCAGGGAGTAACCCTCTTTCTCACACCTGAGGGCAAATGTCCGACCCCCATCCAGTCTCAACTCTGAAAGGCTGGTCTGCAAACGTTTTGGCACCGAGTGCTCCTCCCACCAGAGAGGCTGCCTGGGGAGGGGCTCTCAGCTACCAGGGGGTGGCCAGTGGAGGCCATTCAGAAACAAATGGCCCGGGAGAGAGAAATCCCTGGCCTTGTCTGAGGGCTTCGGGGATCAGCGGGGAGCTGTGCCCCATCCCTAAGGGCCATGGGACTGTGCGGGTGGAGGCAAGGTGGCCCCCAGCCAGCCCAGGGACCCTACCCCGCCCAGTGACCCCCCCAGCAGGGGCGGCGATGGTCTGAGGGAGGGGCGGGCTCCCTGCCCAACTCCCCAGCTTTCTTTCCTCCAGGCCCCTGGCAGGGACCGCTGATGGATGGCTACCTAATCTGTCCTGAACGGAGCAGAGAGGACCCAGCGGCCCGTGAAGAGTCCTTATCCGCACCCTTCCTCCCCACCCTCCCCAGAGTTTGCTTTACAAATTAGAGAAGGGCATTGAGGTCACATCTGAGAAGCCAGCTTGGGGTCATAGCAACCCGTGGGAGCGCGCCACGGGGCTCCGTTCCTGGTGGGCTGGCCCCGGTCAGCCAGCTGGGACTGGATCCTCACAGAGGAAAAGGCAGAAAGAAGGGGCCTATTGCTGCCAGGGCGTAGCAGGGCAAGGGGACCCATACCTAGCATCTCATGTAACCCCACATCAGTCCTGCAGTCCTGAGAGCAGAGTGTGTGCTCGCCCTGGCTGGGTGTGCAGGCTGGGGCTTGGGGGTGTGGACTGGGGCTAGGGGTGTAGAGAGGGGCTTGGGGTGCAGGCAGTGGCTGGGTGTGCAGACTAGGGCTGGGGGTGCAAGCAGAGGCTGGGGATGCAGACTGGGACGGGGGTACATGCTGGGGCTGGGGTTGCAGGCAGTGTCTGGGAGTGCTGGCAGGGGCTGGGATGCAGACAGAGGCTGGAGGTGCATGCCAGGGCTTGGGGTGCAGTCATGGGCTGGGGGTGCATGCCAGGGCTGGGAGGGCATGCCGGAGCTAGGGGTGCAGGCAGAGGCTGGGGGTGCAGACAGAGGCTGAAGGTACAGGCAGGGGCTGGGCCAGGTCTTGTACAGGACGAGTGCAATCTCCGCTGAGCTGCACAGTGCAGCTACCTCAACCACAGGAGGACCCACAGGGTAAACTCTGGTACAGACTTTGTGCCACAGGATCAAATCACAAGCCTATGGTGTCCTGCTCTCCCAGTAGACTTGTCTTCCAGAGATGGCCCTGTCTCGCCCCCATCTGGTGGAGGAGCTTAAATCTGGCCTGGCCACTGGCTTGAACTAGAGGAAATGGAAATGGCGTGAGGACCTCATAGGAACTCTGAGGCCTTGTTGGGGCCCTCTTCGATGATTCTAGGCTGACACAGGTAGGAGCCCTACTCTCACCCTCCAGCGGGTGAGAAGCCACGTAGAGAGAGGTGCAGCCACTTTCAGTGTCATACTCCACCTACATGGAACTGCTCAGCCCCTGCCCAGCCCCTGAGCAGTGCTCCCTGCCCTCCAGCCCCCAGCCCAGCCCAGGCTGAGTATGCTGCACAGGCCTGGGCACACCTACTGTCAGCTGAGCCCACAGAACCACGAGCTAGTAAGTGACCACAGTGTCACACCACTATGGTTAGGGTGGTTTCCTATGGCAGTAAGTTATGAATAAATATGCTTTATGTCTTGGTCCCGAAAACTGGGAAAAGTTGCTCTTCTGTTCAGAGCATTCAAGGGGCCCTTTGCACTGAAAGGAAATGTCTTGGGTTGAATTGTGTGTCCCCGGAATTCATAGATTGAAGCCCTGACCCCTAAACCTCAGAATGTGACCTTATTTGGAAATAGGATCTCTGCAGATGTAGCTAGTTAAGAGGAGGCCATACTGGAGCGTACTAATCCGATATGACAGGTGTCCTTAGACAAAGAGGAATGTGGCACAGAGACACACATGGAGAACGCCACATGAGGACAAAGCTAGGGCCAAGCTGAGGTGATGCAGCACGACTCAGGGGGCCACAGATTTCCAGCAGACACCTAGCTGCCAGGGCAGAGGCCGGAACAGGTCCCCCTCCCAGCCTCAGAAAGACCCTGTTGCCAACACTTTGACCTTGGTCTCCTGGGCTCCAGCTCCGGGCAGGACAGTACATTTCTGTTGTACTAGGACTAGTTCAGAAATAACTCAGAAGAGAGGCCAGTTAAAGACCCAGTCTCCTCGAGGGTGGGGGGCTGGCTGGGGGTTCCAACTGTCTTTAGGCAAGAGCAGGAAAGGATTTCCCCCTGCATCAAAATCATGGAGGAACTATTTTGAGAATCAGTTTCTTTGCCAACTGCCCGGTGTTGGAGGAATTGCAGCAGATACACCCTGAAATGCATTGCTGAATTTCCAGCAAAACCGTGTCTGTATTTACCCTTTTACTCCGCAAGGCTACCTTCAGGAATTTGCTCCAAAGATGCACGGGCATCGTTACAAAGTGACTTCCATTCCTGACTGTGGGTTACAGGACAGGTCCCCCGTGCCTCCACACTGGGATGGGCGATGGTCCTCACGAGTCCATTGAGACTTTACCGCTTTGGCAGGAGAATCCCAGAAGTGATGCTGCATTGATGCTCACAGTGTCTGACCCCGAGGCTCCCAACTGTGATCTGCCGCATTCCTGGTGAGGGCACCTCTGATCACTTGATTGAGGTGGGGCCTGCCGGGTGTCCGCTTTGCACAGTTCTCCTTTTCTCTCAGAAATCAGCAAGTACTTTGTAGGCAGGGACATTGAGATGGAGGAAAAAGCCCATTCTCCATCAGGCTTACAGTTAGCGGCTCCTTAATTGAATAAAGCTATGGGCTTCTGGATTCCTATTTTATTCAACAGGTTACAATCTGTGAGTAACGTCACTGACTTGGATGCACACATTATCCCGTCTGTGGCCCGTGGAGACTCCTCCAGGGTGCTGGCGCTGCCCATGGGACAAGTCTCCCGCACGGAGCACCTGCTTACTTTCCAATGCAGCAGGATGACACAGGTTCACCTGGCTCTTCCCTGACCCTGTCCTGGAGCAGCTGCTTCTCCCAGGATCTTGGCTCCTGTTTATGGAGAATGGGAATTGGAAGTCAGGATTGGGGGGTTTCTGTCCTAGGACCTCTCGGTGCTGGGGTGGGGGGCAAAGGGATGCATCTCGTGCGTGCGTGCACACACACACACACACACACACACACTCTTACACACATGTATCTACATGCATTTCCATATCTGTGTATATCCCAAACCATGACTTTGCACCTGTCACCTGTGATCCTTATACACACTCAACATTCCAGGCTTTTTTTTTTTTAAAGATTTTATTTATTAAAAAAAAGATTTTATTTATTCATTCATGAGAAACACAGAGAGAGAGGCAGAGACACAGGCAGAGGCAGAAGCAGGCTCTATGCAGGAGGCTGGACGTGGGACTCGATCCTCGGTCTCCAGGATCACGCCCTGGGTTGAAGACGGTGCTAAACCGCTGAGCCACCTGGGCTGCCCAACATTACAGGTTTTGTTCCTGTTTCCTACCTTTCTCTGTACCTGTGACTCTCCTCAGGGACCATGGAACCCTGTATTTTCTTATCCTCGGCATATTTACTGAAGCAGTCATGCCCCCAAATGGAACCAACCTCTCCGTGTCCTGCTGCACCTCCCTCTTTCACACCCCACGCCAGGCCACACCCACAGAGGTGCCTCTGCTCACCTTTCCGGGCTCTGAGAGCCAATGTGGGCTGCCCTTCCTGCAGGTAGACACCCCCTCACGCAGCTGGAACAGCGCACTCGGTGCCCCTCCTCACCCTGTCAGGCCCCTAACCCTGCTCACTCCTGCGGGGTGCCCCCTCTCTCTAACACCAGTGCTGTGACCTCATGCTGGGCCCCTGTGCCAGCCCACCTCGGGACTGCATTGTCCAGGCCTGTCCTCTGAGCAGCGCCAGTTCCAGAAGCCGAGGTCAAAGCCAGCCATGGGCCAGCCGAGCTTCTGGAGGGCGGGGATGGATGGCGGGGGGGGGGGGGGGGGGGGAGGATGGGTTCTCCCTCTTGGTGAGAGAAGCTGCCAAATCTTGCAGCTGTGTTTCCAATGATCACAGCCTTGTGGCCAGCAAAGCCAGACATTCAGGGGACATGATGCACCTTAAGGCAAAGGACACTGAGAAAAATGGCAACTGAGATGTCGAATAGCACCACCAGCAGCAACCCCCTCAGGGCTGGTCCAGGCCCCCTCCAGGGAGAAGGAGCGCCCCTGGGGACTCTGAGATGCCAGGAGGGACAGCATAATTGCTGTCTTTGTCTTTGTTTTGTTTTGTTTCAGGGGTGTAATTTAGTGATTCATCAGTTGCATACACACCCAGTGCTCATGACATCACGTGCCCTCCTTCATGCCCATCACCCAGTGACCCTGTCCCCCCACTCCCCTCCCCTCCAGGGACCCTTTGTTTCCTGTGATTAAAAGTATCTCATGGTTTGTCTCCCTCTCTGATTTCATCTTGTTTTATTATTTCCTCTCTTCCCTTATGATTTTTTGTTTTGTTTCTTAAATTTCACATGAGTGAGATCATATGATAATTGTCTTTCTCTGACTGACTTATTTCACTGAACATAATACCCTCTAGTTCTATCCACGTTGTTGCAAATGGCAAGATTTCATTTTTTGATGGCCGAGTAATATTCCATTATATATATATATATTTCACATCTTCTTTATCCAGTCATCTGTCGATGGACATTTGGGGCTCTTTCCATAGTTTGGCTATTGTGGACATTGCAATACTAGGGATCTACCCAAAGGATATAAACATAGCCCCTTTGAATCACTGTGTTTATATCCTTTGGGTAAATCCCTAATAGTGCAATTGATGGGTCATAGGGTAGCTCGATTTTCAACTTCGTGAGGAAACTCCATTCTGTTTTCCAGAGTGGCTGCACCAATTTGCATTCTCATCAACAGTGAGTATCCCATCCTCAGCCCCATACTCAACCCCTGGCAACCATGGATCTACTTTCCAGCTCTCTGGATTTGTCTATTCTGAGTATTTCACATAAATGGAATCCTACAGTATGTGGTAATATCCTATTCCTGCATATTCTTGCACACACACATGGTTTGTGGATATACCACATTCCATGGAGCCATTCTTCTGTTTCCCCTCAACTATACTGAGGTATAACTGGCAAATAAAACTGTATAAATTTAAGGTGTACAATGTGATGATTGACATGCAAATATATCTTGAAATGACACCCACAATTAATTAACATGTTCATCACTTAATTTATACTTTTGTTTTTGGTAAGTACACTCAAGATCTACTCTGTTAGTAAATTTTAAGTATAAGATACAGTAGTATTGGCTGTAGTCACCACACTGTGCCTTGAGTCCTCAGAACTTACTCTTGAAAGTCTGTGTCCTTTAACTGACATCTCCCCTCCTCTCACTGCAGTCCCTGGCCACCGTTCTCATCTCTAATTCTAGAATTCTATTTTGGACAATTCTTTTAGAATTCACAAATACACGATATTGTACTGTATTTGTCTTCCTCTACCTGGCTCATTCCATTTGGCATAATGCCCTGCACATTCATATGTGTTGTCATGGATGGCAGGCTTTTCTTTATTGTGGTTGAACAACATTCCATTGTTTTTTTGTTTTTGTTTTTGTTTTTGTTTGTTTGTTTGTTTTTTATGATAGTCACAGAGAGAGAGAGAGAGAGAGAGAGGCAGAGACACAGGCAGAGGGAGAAGCAGGCTCCATGCACCGGGAGCCCGACGTGGGATTCGATCCCGGGTCTCCAGGATCACGCCCTGGGCCAAAGGCAGGCGCCAAACTGCTGCGCCACCCAGGGATCCCGAACAACATTCCATTGTGTAAATGCCCACCACATTCTCCCCATCCTTCCATGGACACTGGGGTGGTCTCCATATTTGGCTGTGCTAATATGTTAATGCTGCAATGAGCATCTTCGAGATGCTGATTTTGTTCCCTTCAGATATATGCCCAGAAGTAGGATTGATGTATCACATGGTAGCTTCATTTTTAACTTTTTGAGGAGTGTCCATCCTGTTCTCCACAGCAGACATACCAACTTGCATTCCCACCAACAGTGCCCAGAGTGCCTTTCCTCCACATCCTCACCAACACCTGTTGTCTCTTGTCTTTTGGATAATAGTCATTCTAACAGATGGGAGGTGGTATCTCACGTGGATTTGATTTGCATTTTCCTGATGAGTGATATTGAGCACCACCTTTTCACATGCCTGTTGGCCATTTGAATATGTTCTTTGGAAAAATGCCTATGAATTTCCCCATTTCTTTAAATTGGATTATTTGGAAGAGGGGGTTCTTGTTATTGAGCTATTGACTTCCTTATATATTTTAAAGATGAACCTCATAACAGATAAAGGATTTGGAGATGTTTTCTCCCACTCCATAGGTTGCTGTTCATCTTGTTGAATATGTCCTCTGCTGTATGGAAGCTTTTCAGTTTCACATGGTCCCACACTTGCTGATCTTTACTTTTCTTGTTTGTGCTGTTGGGGTCATACTCAAGAAATCTCTGCCAAGACCCATGTCAAGGAGACTTTGCCTATGTTTTCTTCTAAGAGTTTTATGGTTTCAGGTCTTATATTCAAGTTTTTAATGGCTTCCATGTTAATTTTTGGAGTAAGATACGGGTCCAGCTTCACTCTTCTGCATGTGGAAATCCAGTTTTCCCAATACCACGTATTGAAGAGACTGTCTTTCCCCATTGTGTATTTTTGGGACCTTTGTCATAGATTTATTAATCATATATGTGTGGGTTGATTTCTGGACTCTCATTCAGTTTTGATGGTCTGTGTATCTGTTATTTTTAAAAAAGATTTATTTATTTATTTTAGATGCAGAGAGACAGAGAGAGAGAGAGAGAGCAAGCAGGGGGACAGGCAGAGGGAGACATAGAGTCCTGAAGCAGACTCCTTGCTGAGCATGGAGCCCAACATGGGGCTTGATTCCAGGACTCTGAGATCAAGACCTGAATTGAAATCAAGAGTAAGCCCCTTAATAAACTGAGCCACCCAGGCCCCCCCCACCCGTGTATCTGTTTTTATGTCAGCACCATATTGTTTCGTAATGTGTTGTATTGCTTTTCTTTGTAATATAGTTTGACAATAGGATATATGATGCCTCCAGCTTTTTTCCTCTTTCTCAAGATTACTTTGACTCTTCAGAGTCTTTTGTGGTTCCATATGAATTTTGGAGGCTTTTTTTTTCTATTTCTGTGAAAAATGCCATTGGAATTTTGATAGGTGCATTGAATCTGTAGATTGCTGTGGTAGTGTGGGCTTTTTAACAATATTAATTCTTCCTATCCATGAACATGGTATATACCGTGCCATTATTTGTATCTCCTTCGAGTTCTTTCATCAATGTCTTACAGTCAATACTGTAGGAGTTTTCACCTCCTTGGTTAAAGTTATTCCTAAGTTTTTAAATTGTTTTTGATGGGATTGTTGTCTTAATTTCTCTTTCATTTTTTATTAATTTCTCTTTCAGACAGCTTGTTGTTAATGTGGAAAAACACAACTGTTTTTTTTCTTATTTATTTATTTATTTATTTATTTATGATAGTCACACACACACACACAGAGAGAGAGGCAGAGACATTGGCAGAGGGAGAAGCAGGCTCCATGCACCGGGAGCCCGACGTGGGATTCGATCCCGGGTCTCCAGGATCACGCCTGGGCCAAAGGCAGGCGCTAAACCACTGCGCCACCCAGGGATCCCCACAACTGGTTTTTGCATTTTGGTTTTGTATCCTGCAATGTGACTGAATTTGTTGGTTTGTTCTAACTGTTTTTGGGTGGAGTCTTCAGGGACTCTTTCAGATCATGTCTTCTGTAAACAGATAATTTTACTTTTCCCTTTCTGACTTAGATGCCCTTCATTTCTTCTTCTTGCCTGAATCCTCTGGCTACAACTCTCAGTGCTGTGTTGAGTAGCAGTGGTGAGAGTGGGCATCCTTGTCTTGTTCCTGATCCCAGAAGAATTCACCACTGAGAGTGACGTCAGCTGTGAGCTTGTCACATATGGCCTCTGTTATGTTGTGTTCTTTTTATACTTAATTTTTTGAGAGTTTTTATCATGAAAAGATGTCGAGTTTTGTCCAGTGATTTTCTGCATCTATTGAGATGATAGTATGATTTTTATCTTTTATTCTGTTGATGTGGTGCATCATGTTTCTTTGCATACATTTACTTGTGTCACATTGATCTGCATATTTACATTTACAGCAAAGACTAAGTACCACTTGATCATGATGTATGATCCTTTTTTTTTAAAGATTTTATTTATTTATTCATGATAGACATAGAGAGAGAGAGGCAGAAACACAGGCAGAGAGAGAAACAGGCTCCGTGCCTGGAGCCCGACGTGGGACTCGATCCCGGGACTCCAGGATTGCCCCCTGGGCCAAAGACAGGTGCTGAACCGCTGAGCCACCCAGGGATTCCCTGATGTATGATCCTTTAAATGTGCTATTGAACTTGGTTTGCTAGTATTTCGTTGAGAAATTCTGCATCTATGTTCATAAGAGGTGTTGGTATGAAATTTTTTCTTTTAGTGGCTTGTCTGTATTTGGTATCAAGGTGATGCTGACCTTGTAAAATGAGTTTGGAAGTATTCCCTTCTCATCCAATTTTGGAGCTGTTTGAGAAGGATTGGCATTAATTCTTCTTTAAATGTTTGGTAGAATTCATCAGGGAAGCCATGTGGTTGTGGGCTTTTCTCTGTTGGAGTGTTTTATTGCAGATTTAGTCCTTTTACTAGTAATTGGTCCACTCACATGTTCAATTTCTTCATGGTCCATTCTTGTCATGTTGCATGTTTCTGGAAATGCATCCATTTTCTGTAGGTTGCACAATTTCATGGCATATAATTGTTTATCATAATCTTTTATGGTCCTTTGTATTTCTGCAGCATGTGTTGTTATGTTTCCTTCATTTCTGATTTTGTGTATCTGAGTTCCTCTCTTTTTCCTTCATTTGCCTAACTAAAGCTTTGTCAATTTAGTCCATCTAAAAAACCAGCTTTTAGTTCTGTTGGTCTTTTCTATTATTTTTCTAGGCTCTATTTCTATTATTTCTGTTCTGATCATTATTTCCTTCCTTCTGCTATCTTTGGGCTTGGTCTGGTTTTGTTTTTTTTTTTTGTTGTTGTTGTTTTTTGGTTGTTTTTTTTTTGTTGTTGTTGTTCTTTGACGTAGACAGTTAGGTTGTTTATTTAAGATATTTTTTTTCTAGATGTAGATGTTTATGGCTATAAACTTCCCTCTTAGAACTGCTCTTCCTGCATTCCATATATTTTGGTATGTTGTATTTTCATTTTTGTTTGTCTTAAAATATTTTTTACTTCCCTTTTGATGTTTTCTTTGACCCATTAATGTTCAAGAGTATGTTGTTTAATTTCTACATATTTCTGAACTCTACAGCTTTCCCCCTGTTATTGATTCCTAGTTTCACATCATTGTGATTGTAAAAAAAAACACTTGATATTATTTCAATCTTCTTAAGTTTGTTAAGACTTGTTATGTGACCCCATATATGATCTATCCTGGAGAATGTTCCTTGCGCACTTGAAAAATGTATGTTCAGATGCTGTTGGATGGAATGTCCTGTGTGTCTGTTAGGTCTATCTGGTCTAAAATACAGTTCATGTGTAATTTTTGCTCTTTGATTTCCCACCCGGATGACCTATCCATTGTTGAAAATGGAGTCTGGAAGTCCCCTAAGAATATCATGTTGCTCCCAATCTCTGCCTTTCAGGTCTGTTCATATTTGCTCAATGTATTAGGTGCTCTGATGTTGGGTGCATATGTATTTATAAATGTTATATCCTCTTGATGAATTAATCACTTTATTGTTATGTAATGACTTTCTTTGTTTCTTGGTATAGTTTTTGATTAATGTGTACTTTGATATAAGTCTGAGAACTTTGGCTTCCATTTACATGGAGTGTCTTTTCCCATCTCTTTATGTTCAGCCAGTGTATGTCCTTAAAGATGAAGTGAATTCTTGAAGGCAACATACAATTTGTCTTACTTTTTTCCCCATTCAGCCGCTTTATGTCTTCTGATAGAATTTATTCCATTTATGTTTAAAGTAATAATCGATGCATAAGGACTTACTGTTGTGATCATGTTAGTGGTTTTCTGATTGTTTCATACCTCCTTTGTTCTTTCCTTCATAATTTGCTGTCTTGTTTTGTGACTTGATGATTTTCCTTAGCAGGATGCTTGCACTCCTTTCTCTTTCTCTTTTACATATTTACTATAGGTTTGTGCTTTGTAGTTAAATCTTCACTGTTTTACAGTCTATTTTAAGCTGATAACAACTTCTCCTTGATAACATAACAAAAACTCTACCCTTTTACTTCCCCACATACAGTTTATGTTTTTGATGTCACAATTTACATATTTTTATACTGTGTATCTATTAATGAGTTATCATAGCTACAGTTATTTTTATTATTTTTAAAAGATTTTATTTATTTACTTGAGAGAGAGAACAAGCAGGGGAAGCAGCAGGCAGAGGGAGAGGGAGAAGCAGGCTCCCTGCTGAGTGGAGAGCCCAATGCACAACTCGATCCCAGAACCCTGGAATCATGACCTGAACCAAAGGCAGATGCTTAACCAACTGAGCAATGCTTAACCACCCAGGCACCCCTACCATAATTTTTAATATCCTTGTCTCATAACTATTATGTTAGAGTTAAGTGATTTATAGACCACCCTTAGTATTGGAGTATTCTGAGTTTGCCCCTACACTTACTTCTCCAGGAGGTCTGCAACAGCTGGTTGCTGGTTTCCTTGGGTACCTGCCACGGGGCTGATAAAGACATCCTACCCTTGTTCCTAGCAGGCTCCAGACATCTGAGCGGAGCCAGTCCCCACCCTAGGGATTCTTTCTGTGAGGTTATTATTCATTCTTTGCTTTGCTGTGTTGTCCTAGTTCCTAATAGGGATATTTCCATCTACAGATAGCTGTCCAACTGTTGGTTTTTGTGGGAGGATGAAGGCTGATATCTTCTATCTTCTATCTGCGTTACTCTTTACACACTCACCCACTGGGGTTCACAGCCCACCTTTTGAATTGAATACTCATGAACAGTGTTTGCTCAAACATCTGTTTTCCTGTCCCTGTGACTTCTTCCTTGAGATTTACTTCCTAGAGGTATGTACTGCTGAGACAGCCATTCACACTCAGAGATGCATGGTCATGGCCTGAAGGACTCTCCCCTGCTGCTTTGCTAGAATGAGCAGGTATGCCGAGCTAAGCCTGGGCAGAGAATCAAGGGCTGAGGATGTTACCCTAGGCACGTCCCATAGAAACTCTGGTTCTACACTATCTGGGTGACTCTGACCATGTGGGTGAGCTCTTCTCTCATGACAGTGGGGTCCTTGTGCCTAGAGGATCCAGTCCACAGTTGTGTCTTATTGTAGCAAGAGGATCAGAGGCTCCCCTCCCCAGGTGTGTCTTGTTGTAGCAAGGGGATCAGAGGCTCAGGGAAGCCCCAGGTGGGGCCAACTCTCTGGGCGCCATTGTGCCCAGGGGAGCAAGTTGGGGGCAGGTGGTGTGTAGAGTTCTCCTTAAGGGAAGGGACTGGGTTTGAATCCTTCTGGCTTTGCTACTTAGGAGCTGGTGGCCTTGGAAAGCCACATGAACTTCCTAAAATGGTGGCAAAATACATATAATGTTGAGTTTGTCATTTTACCCATTCTTAAAAGTATACAACTGAGTGGTAGTGAGTGGAAAGCCATCACACCATCCATCAGGAGATTTCTCCCTGAACTGAAACTCTGTTCCCAGACCCTGGTGACCACCACCTACTTTCTGTCTCTATGACTTTGGCCCTAGTGACCTCCTATAAGTGGAACCGTGCAGAATTTGTCTTTTTTGTGACTGGCTTATTCCAGTGAGCACAATGTTTTCTAGTTTCATTGACATGGGGGCAGGTGGCAAGATTTCTTTTCCTTTTAGAGTGAATAACATTCCACTGTGTGGATGGGACACATTTTGCTTATTCTCCATCCATCTGCTGACACTTGAGCTGCTTCCACTCTCAGCTTTTATGAGTAGCACTGCTGTGAACATAAATAGAAATATGTTGGGCAGCCCGGGTGGCTCAGTGATTTAGCGCTGCCTTCGACCCAGGGCGTGGTCCTGGAGACCTGGGATCGAGTCCCACGTCAGGGTCCCTGCATGGAGCCTGCTTCTGCCTCTCTCTCTGTGTCTCTCATGAATGAATAAATAAAATCTTTTAAAAAAATAAATAGAAATATGCGTTCAAGTCCCCATCATGTTAGCTTTTGAGTTCTAGTTCTTGCATGAGTAAAATAGAAGTGTTTTTCGCCACGGCCAGAGGGCAGCTGGAACTATGAAATGCAGAGTGCTTGGCGAGAGGAAGTGCTGGTAGAGCCACTTCTCACAGCTCATGGTATTTCCACTAACATGATTCCGTCCTTGGGTGTGTACATACATTGGGTATGTGCACAATACGATACATGCATGTGCTCATGCGGTCCTTAGAGCAGCCTGTAAGGGTAGATGCAGTCACAATCCACATTTGATAGACAAAGAAACTGAGGCTCAGAGAGGGCGTGCAACCTCCTGGAGTGCACACAGCTGGAGAGAGGCTGGGGCAGGGCAGGGTTGAGGTGGGCAGTGAGAGCATGGGGTCCTCCACATGGCCACCGGGCAGTGAACCCAGTAATTCAGGGAGGATGCAGAGGCGGAGCTTTGTACAGGTGACCTTCTGCAGCACAGCATTTGTCTCACAGGTGATGGCTGGTTCTTTGTAGAAAGAGCACTGAATGCCTGGACAGTTATAACCCACCACTTGCTTTTTCCACATGGTATCTGGGGGAGATCTGCTGTGCCAGGACTGGTGGGGCCTGCCACATCTCGGACAGGTACACGGGGTCTGCCTTTGGGCCACAGTTCTGGCAGCTGGAGCTGTGGGGGGGCTGCAGAAGTGAGACTCTGGGTGCTCCTGGGGTCGGTCTGTTTTCTGGGGCTGCAGACCACCCCCTGTCCCTTACCCCACCTGCCCAGCTGCTCCACTGCCCCTCCTGCCCTACCTGCCCCACCTGCTTGCTGTTCTCCTTCCCTACTGTTGTGTTACTGTCACAACCCCCACCCCAACCTCTTCTCTTGCACATCCCTCAGATCTCAGCCGGCTGGGTGCTCACCACCTCCAGGAAGCCTTCCCACACCCACTTCCTGTTGCAGTTCCATGTTGTTTGCGTGGGTTCTTTGCACACGTCTGTCTCCCCTGCTGGGGCCGGGAGGTGCCTGTTTGCCCCCTGTAGCCGCAGCACCTGGCCTGGCATGAGGGGCGCGGTAGGAGTCACAGGAAATGCCTGTGAACCAGGCACCCAAGAGGCAGCCTCACTCTGTCCCCTCTGCAGCCAGGGCGTGTTTGCTAAAATCGCTCCCTACTGAGTTTCTCTACAGCAAACTTTCCAACACTCCTGGGGCCTTGGGACCATGTACAACCCCTTTAGACCACGGGCCTGTGGGCCTGCTGCTGTAGGAGTCACAGCAGTTACATTCTGTGGGCCTGCTTTTCCCTCCGAGTGGCAGGACACGAGCAGGTGCCCAGACCCCCTCTGAGCAATTTTTGTAGATTGGCATGGGCTGTATCTGCTGTTTGTCACTGCGGTTCCGGGTGAGACCTGGGCCTTTCTGGGTGGCTCCCACGTGGGCCTTCAGCACCTGCCCAGCTCTGCTTGGGGCAGCTCTGGTGCCGGGCCCTCGTGGGTCCTCAGTTGTGGGCAGGTGGTCAGCGGGTAGCTGGGCCCATCCAGCCTCTGTGCTATGAGTGGAATGTTCTGTCCTTGTGATGGAAAGACAGAAGAGGGACAAGAGAGACTCAGGCTGACACCCGAGAGGGAGGGGAGGAGAGGCCCGAGGGTGGGAGGCAGGGAGTAGGCTCTGTGTGGAGTCTGCGCCTCTGGACCCCCAGGCCCCAGAAGGCCCCTGGCTCCAGGCTCCCCCAGCTTCCCCTACGAGGAGGCCTGGTGACACCTGCTCTTGCCCATACCCCGCTGAGCCTCAATTTCCCCACCTGTGAAGCAGGGCTCTGTGCTTCCATGTGGGGCAGAGAGGACACTTCTGTCACATGCCCTGTAGGTGTCCAGCGCGGGGCCGGTGCTTATGTGTTCTTTGGTCTTTCCTGTTCAAAAGGACAGTTTTGGGGTTGTGAGACTCCTCAACAGAGCAGATCTGGACAAGGCGACCTGGCTGTGAGCACCTGAGGCAGGCACCGGGTGGAGGCCGATGGTGGCCATGCGCTCAGTGACAAATCACCACACACTTGGTGGCTGAAACCATGCAGATGTGATGGTCTTCTACCTGGAGGGGGTCCTAAGATGCAAGTGTGGGCAGGGCTGGTTCCTCCTGGAGGCTCCAGGGGAGGGTCCCCTGGGGGCCTTTCCAGCCTTGGAAGGTGCTCACGTTCCTAGCTGGGGCCTCCCCCGTCCTCCCTCCTCGGACCTCTACTCTGCCTGCTCACTCGCCCCTGAGGGTCCATGGTCACAAGGGGCCTGCCTGGACTCTTGGTCTGACCTCACCTGTGCAGGGCCATTTCCTTGGTGGCGAGGTGGTGGGCTTAGGGAGTGGGCACAGCCGGGGGGGTCACCGACCACAGTGGAACAACCACACAAACAGTGGCGAGGTTGAGGCACCGGGTCTGTGCTCTCTTCCTCCTGCCCCTGCGTGTTCCACGAGCCCAGCTGTGTGCTGAGACTGCAAGGAGCTGTCAGGGGACACGTGGAGGCGGCCTCCCCAGACCGTGGTTCCCCAGCATGGGGGCTGACTGTGCAGCCAGACCAGGGCCCCTACAGCAAGCGCGGTCCTCAGGCTGGACAAGACCCAGTGGGACTGTGTCCCTCCCTGCCCTGCGTCCCAGGTTGGCCCTGGTCCAAGGTTGGAGGGAGGTGAGAGTGCAGGCCCAGCAGGGCTCCAGACCAAAGCGCCCTCCACCCATTACAGGCCGAGGACTGCAAGCAGCTGCCCCCGCCTACCCAGCAGTCAGGAGGCAGCAGCTGCACAGCCCACACTGGCTGGAAGCGGGTCTATGCAGGTCTGCACCTTTTGGTGACTTGAGGGACTGGCTCCATTTTCTGTGCAAGGGTTCAGGAAGTGAACCTCAGCAGTCTCGCTGCCCCACTTTCCTCCTGGGGTTCTCACCCCCTACCCCAGCAGTGGGCGTTGGGGACAGGGAGGTGATGTCACCTGCCCGGGGTCAGCCAGCTGGACAGTAATGGGGCTGGGCTTCCACCCCACACCTGTTTGCTCTCAAACCCACATTCCTTCGTCCCCTCAGGGGACTTCTCCCTCTTTGTAGAGAAACCCAGTTCACCCTGTCGCCCTCCCCGCCCACCTGCATTTCTGCCAGGACACAGGCAAGCAGACCCCGGGCCCAGCTCTCCTGCAGCAGAGACGCAGCCTGCCTGCCAGCGCGGCCAGCCCTGTGCCCAGTAAGGAGGGAGCGGCTCATCAGGTGCTCCCCGAGAGCTGGGGCCCCCGGTCTAGAGGGTCAGGCCCTTTCCTGTTCCCCAGGGTGACCTCGCCATGCCAGGCGGGACACACATGGACGGTCCTGTGAGCAGGTCCTGGTCCCGCCAGCCCAAACCATCCCAACTCCAGGAGTGACTCCCGGAGCGGGTCTGGCCGTGCACAGCGGGCCGTCGGGTGGCTTCTGAGAGGCCGCTGTGAGGTGATGCCCAGGGTGACCGTCTCCAGGGAGGAGCCGCAGGCCACGAGGCCTGGAAGGCGAGAACTCCGACAGCGGGAACAGACCTGAGAGCACCGCTGAGATGCCAGAGGCTTCTTCAAAAGGGTGATGATGCTCGAATGTGTGGGTTAAACCGTAATTCACAGAGACAGTTTGGAGCAGTCGGTAAACCAGTGAGAAAGCGCAGACTCCCGCTTTGGACGGACATGAAAGGGGCCTCGCCGTCCACTGTAAATTCTCCTCTTGTGGAGCCGAGAAACAAATCCGAGGAAATGGCCTAGTGCGCATCAGAGGCGGCGGGGGCACCTGCCGTCACCCAGCGCAGCGCCGGCTCGAAGGTGCGCCCTGGGCCCTCCGTGACCTTGAGCGGGGACACAGCGCCGGGCGGCCGGTGACCCACCCAGGGACATACACCTGCAAGAACGTTCTGGAAGATGCCCCTGCCCTTCTGTGGCGAGATCCGCAAGGAGCTGTGAGGTGAACATAGAACAGAACCAGGCGCCTCCATCCAAACCAAATCTAAGCCACACCCGACCGTTGCGGGAAGCCGGGCTTACCTGTCCAGCCTCCCTGTAGAAAATAGTGTTCCGGTCTTGTCACGCGAGGAGCCACTAGAGGAGAGGCACAGAGCACGCAGGGAAAAGCATCGTTGACGTCGTCAGGCAGGTAATAAAATCACACATTATTTTTTCTGGGTTTTTTAGTCCCTGTGGTATTTTGTCAGTTTTTTAAAAAGTTAGTGTTTTGTGATTCTTTCTATTGGTCAGTAAATATTCCCCTTGCTCCTCACGTGGCATCATGGTTTTGTGTTTCCCGTCCCAGAGGGCTCCCGAGGCGCACCTGGGCCCAGCCGCCAAGCGCGTCCGCCTCTGCGCTCACTTGTGTCTGTGGTCAGGGCGGGACCGTCCATGGGGAGCAGGATGCAGCTGCTTGCATCACACGTCAGCTGCCGCCAGTAGGCTCTAGTATTTTCGGGCGTCTAGACCTGGTCATGGGCAGGTGCGACGGTGTCGCTCCCCCCAGCGACTCTGCCCTCCTCCGCCACAGGGCACCAGGGGGGCCCCACATCAGGAACCATTCTGACCTCGTGTGACCTTACAGAGGGGAGTAGTGACCTCACGGATGGCAGCAGAGTGAGGACAGCGGGTGGTGGCTGCGAGCGGGTGTCGTGGCCGCGTGGGCCCGTCAGTGCCACGCTGTCCCCCCACCCCGCCTTCCAACGCTGACCAAGCACCTTGCACCCTGCGCGCAGTGGAGACGCCCTGCCTGGGCTTGTCATCTGAGAAATGCCTCCCCACCCCCCCCACCCCGCCCCCAGGAGTCATATTCTAATCCTCCTGACCCTGCAAATGTGACCTTGTTTCAACAAAGTTTTGTGGGTGGGATTAAGTTTAGGACCTTGAGGGGGAAGATGGTCCTGGGTTCCTGGCAGGTGGGCCCCAAACGCAGGCAGTGACCTCAGGGGACGGAGCCTGAGGGAGGTTATAGACGGGGGCAGAGGCGCCATGTGAAGACGAGGTGAACACAGACATGTGACCGCCCACCCAGGAGTGCTGTGGCCACCAGAAGTGGAAGAGCCTGGGGACTGAGCCTCCCCTGGAGCCTCCGGAGGGAGCGTGATTTTGGACTTCTGGCCTCGAGAACTGGGAGGATGAGTTTCTGTTGCTTGGAGCCACCCTGTTTGGGGGCTCATTGCAGCAGCCGTTGCAGCAGCCAGACTCCATGGAGGCGTCTGGGCCGGCCAGCCATCCCTCAGACACAGCGGGCCCCTCCTGCCTCAGGGCCTTTGCACTGGCGGCAACCTGTGCCTGAGACTCTCAGCTCAGATCTGCGTGGCTCGCTCTGTCGTCTCCCTTAGGTCTTCCTGCAAATGTCCCTCTTCCTTGATCACCCTCTGTAAAATGTCAGCCTCCTCCTCCCCGCGCCCGTCATTTTATTTTCCGGCGTGGTACCTCCCACCCGCCTCCGTACCTGCTTGCCTGTCGTTGGGGCGCCGGGGCTGCCCGCCTGCCCAGCCCCTCCACGGAGTGGGACAGTGCCTGGCGCGGAAGCTGGTGCTCAGCACGTTAGTGATGGGTGAACTGAACGGAGATTCTGTTGCTGTGGGGGCGGCTCCGGGGCAGGTTCCCACTGCGCCCAACGCACGACGGTGGAGGGATGCTGCTGTGACAGAGAAGGAAGGAGAGCCTCTGCCCAGAGCCCAGGACAGGGCTGGCCGGTTGGTCCCTTCGGCGCGTCAGCCAGGGTGGGGACCCGTCCAGACGTGCACTCGGCGGCTGCATCAGGGAGCAAGGGCGTCGGGATGTGACCTGGCATGTGTCCCCAGGAAGGAGATGGGGAGTGGCCCCAGGGGTCTTGCCCTCAGACCCTCAAGGATCTGAGTTCAGATCTGCACCCCATCCCGGCGTCTCCAAGCACTGGTCAGGGCCCCAGCGTCCCCCCCAGCACCCGGTTCCTCCTCTGGCACGCGGGACAAGGCATCCCCTCCTCGGCTGCAGCGGGCGTCAGAAGTGAGGGGCCCCCGGGGCCCAGCAGAGGGCCTGGCAGTACATGGAAGGTTCTAGAAGTGGCAGTCCTGCTCAGAGATGCAAGTCCCCAGCAGGATCCAGGAAGCCCCATCGGCCCCTGCGGGCAGCCCGCCCCACGTGGGCCCCTCTGGGAGCATCTGTTCCCCATTACACTGGGGGAGCTGACAGGACAGACGGATGCAGCCCCATGATCTCACCGCTGGAGGGTGGAGGCTGGCAGCTAATCGAGAGCCCAGGCCCGTCCCTCCGCACTGAGAGGCGGCGTTGGGGAGCCCCCGGCGCTCCTCAGGCCGCGGGGCCACCGCGCCCCACAGGCTGAAGCAATCATCATGCCTGGGATTTTTATGACACCTTGGCTCAGAGGGAGAGACAACACCGGCAGGCCCTGCTGCCTCCTCCTCTTCCTCCTCCCCCTCCTCCCTCCTCCTCCTCCCCCCTCCTCCTCTTCCTCCTTCCCCCTCCTCCTCCCGCCCCTTCCTCCTCCCCTCTCCTTTCCCTCTCTCCCTTCTCCCTCTTCCCCCTCCTCCCCCTCCCTCTCACTTCTCCTCCTCACTCCTCCCCGTCCCCTCTCTTCCCCCTTCCCCTTCCTCGTCCTCCTTCCCCCTCCTCCTCCTGCACCTTCCCTCTCCCCCTTCCCTCTCTTCCCCTCCTCCTCTTCCCCCTCCTCCCCCTCCTCCTCTTCCCCCTCCCCCTCCCCTCCTCCTCACCCTCCTTCTCTTCCCCCTCTCCCTCCTCTCCCCTTCTCCTTTCCCTCTCCCCTCCTCCTTCCTTCTCCTTCCTCCTCCTCCCCCTCCTCCTCCTCCCCTCCCCCCTCCCTCCTCCCTCCCTCCTTCTCTCCCCTTCCTCCTCTTCCTCCTCCTCCCTGAGCTCCTGCTGCTGCCCAGGCCTGGCCCAGGAGCGTGGGTGCTTCAGCCTGTGGGTTCTCACCCTGGCCCTCTGACGGGGAGCCAGAGGCTGGAGAGAGGGCTCCCTGGCTGTCCTCACACCCAGCTCTCTCGGGAGCTCAGCCTTCTCTTCCATAAAACAGAAACACCAGCTTTGGAGCAGTGGTCAAGTGTCTCCAATGGGTGAGTGGAAGTAACGTTGTAATGCCCGGGGCTCCAAGCAAGACTCACAGCAATCCCCTCCTCAACCTCCTACTCTGTCGCTGCTGGCTTTACGTGGCCCCCAGTCCATATTTGTGCCCACTGGTGCTTTCCACAGTATTCCCAGCTGACTGCTGATGAGACCCAGCTTGCACGCCCCTGGGGACAGTGGTCTCACTACCTATCAAGGGCACCCTTTCCACACCTGAACAGCTATGGTGTCTGCTTCTCTAGGACGTTCCTTCTTACACACCTCTGGAGATGATGAGCTCACTACCTTATAAGGACTCCCTTTCTAGACTGGGACAGCATTAGGTGTTACTTGCCTTCCTAGGGCACCCACTCAGCAGTTCTAGCCATGTCCCTGAGACAGAGCCCCACCCAGCGTGCTTAGGCCCCTCCTCCCCAGGCAGTGCTTCAGATGGGGGAAAGCAGTGACCCTGCCCCCCGGACCTTCTTTCCCTGGTCCCTCTGCTGGTGGGTCACTTGGCCTCTTCCCCATCCCCTCCCGGTGGCCATGCTCCAGTTCCACAGAAGAGCAGAGCCAAGAAACCGAATGCTTCCCCTAGCGACACCCTTGACCAGAGTATTCTGACTCCTGGAAATAAATGACACGGGGGTGACCAGTGCAGTCCCCACAGAGCCTGCATCTGGATCATCCACCTTCATTCACTCATTTACTCATACATGAACTCATGGGACAGATGTTTGCTGAGTCTCTACTAAGTGCCTGGCAAAGGCCTGTGTGAGTGTAATTCTAGACAAGCCCAAATGCCAAGGGGAGACCCGAAGCAAATTGCATTCTTAGTGGGGTATTGTTTTCTTAACTGAATGGATAGGTCTGAGCAGTAAATGCCATAAAAAAATCATTTTTCTATTTCTGAGCACACTTGTCAGCTTAATGGGGTTTTCAGTGGTTTGCTGACCTTGCAGTGTGTGAAGGGGGCAGAACTTTAAAGCCACATGCTTACTCCACGTCCATCCTCTCTCTCATTTTTCCCCCAAAAGAAATGCATCGCTTACCACACAGAATTTACCAAACTTTTATGCCAAGACCTCTGCTTCTAACACACTCGGGGGGCCTCCCGGGGACTGCTCCCCTGCCGCTGGCAGTGGCTGCCAAGGAAGGTCCATGTGCTGTGCCTGGACGTCACCCCAGGCAGAGGAGCATCTTCCGGTCGGCCAGCTGTGGGGGGACCCATCTGTGATGGGCTGAATCGTGTCCCCCCGCGAAAGCTGCGTGCTGAGGTCTCAGCCCCCAGGACCTCAGAATGTGATGTTTGGAAACAGGGTCTCCTCAGGGGTAATGAGTCAGGGGGAGGGGAGCTCTGACCACAGACACCGTGTGTGCAGATGGGGGGGTGGCGCCCCCAGGAACTGCCGGATGCCGGGACAGAGGCAGATCCTTCCCCGGTGCCCCCAGGGAAGGCCGCCCTGCCACCACCCTGATCATGGCCAGCGGCCTCCAGACCTGCAGGACACTTGTTTCCAGGTATAAGCCACACGGCCTGCAGTGTTTGGTTTCGTGCTCTAGGGATTGAAGATGCCATCTCCCAAGACCAAATGCTGGTTAGTGATTACCTGCACGCTGGCCAAGTTGGGCACAGCATCACCAACAGAACAGCACTGAGGTGCCGCCCCTCGGGCGTGAGCTGTGAGCACACCTGCCACGGCGGCCCGGCTCCTGAGATGGTCCCCTGCCCGGAGCACGGAAGGGCTCCAGGCACGGCCAGGACGGAGCCACGTCCACCGCGGTCCCTTGGGCGCAGCAGGACGTGCAAGTGCCCACGCTGTGCTGTAAGGTCAAGACCTGGAAGCACAAGGCTCTTCTGGAAAGATCCCAAATTCATGGACAGTATAGTTACAGGAACAAGTTCAGCCAGGATGCTGTCTTCCTACCCACAGTGAGTGGAGTTGTTCCAGGCGCTTCCTCGGGGGAGAGATGCCCACAGGTCAGACCCCAAACCGGAGAACCCAGGGGTGGGGAGCTTCCAGGTCTCCTGCCCACCGCCCCCCTCAGACATGGGGGTCCCGAGACTATCTCTGGGGCTCTGTGTGGTGCCCGCAGCAGATTCCAGGCTGTGTCGCTCCCCCCCGCCGCCCCCTCACCCCTTCCACGGGCCCTGCTTTCTCGGGGGCGGGCCATGGGAGCGGGTGTGCTGCGGGCATCCCCCGAGCAGCCACTGTTGGTAACAAAACAGCCTCTGTGTTTATGTCTCCGGGAAGAATTGTTTTCACATGGAGTTTAATGGAGACCAGGCCTCACCTCGCTTGACACCCACTGGAGGCTTGTCCAGTAAAGGGAGCAGACTCGGAGCCCCGGAAGACCGGAGAGGCGGGAGACAGGACGGCCTAGAGGTCCGCTCCCGGCCTCCAGGACCTGGGTTTGAATCCCAGCACTGCTGCTTCCTGGCCGTGCGACGTCAGTGCGCCACCCTGACTCTGGGCCTCAGTTTCCCGCATCTGTAGGATGAGGACAGTGTGCCGGCTTCACGAGGGCGTAGAGTTGGGAGAGATAAAGCAGGGGGAGCTTTAGTGCCCACCTGCCCAGGCGAATAGCTGGGCAGGTGGAGCTGTGCTTTGAGCGTTTGCTCTAGGGCATCAGGTGCGAGGGAGGATTCAGAGCAGGGCGGTGGCCGGAGCCCCATCACTCAACCACGTCGCCGCTGTAAGGGATCTTCCTGTGTCCAGGGCAGAACCTCGAGCTGCTGCTGTAGCCGGGGCAAGACTCAAGCAGCATGCGTGGAACTGACCAGGGGCAGGAGCAAGACCCAGTGGCCACAACCACGTGGCTGTTTTCACCTGTCCCTGCCCTGTGCCAGGCCCTGGAGACCAGGGGACGCTGTGGGGAGGACCCCACAGGAGTGATGGGGATGCAGCCCCGGGCCAAAGCCCAGCCAAGGAAGTGGTAGTGACCACTGCTGCCCCAACTCTGGGCTGCCGCAGGAGGGAGAAGCTAGGGCCCCACGGTGGGGCTGGGGATCAGAGGGGATTTGGACCTGGAGGATGGAGAGCATTGAGTGGGGAACAGGCCGCTGGGGGCAGTTGGGTTGACTTGGAAGCAGTGTGCAGGGCTGTCGGGGGTGTGGAAGCTTCCCGCCACGGGAGCACACCTGGGTGCCATCAGGGTCCCGGCTGAGATTTGCCTGGTGGTCAGACCGCAGCTGCTCAGGTTCACGAGGGCTGGCTCTGAGGCTGTGGGCCAAGATACTCAGGCCCTGGTCGAGGCCACAGGGATGCCTCGAGATCTCAGGATGGGCCACCCACCTCCTCCCAGATGGCTGCTGAGCTAGCTCTGTCCCTCCAGCCCAGATCCTGGGCCATGGACCGCCCCCCGCCCCCCACGGCCTGCACCCTGCCCTTTGCCTCTCCTGGCCCACACTCCCCCTCCCCGGCTGTGCCCCCAACAGTGTGGGCCCAGTGCAGACACCAGCAGGCAGCCTGGGAGGAGCTGCCTCTGCGGGGTCTCTGCTAAGCTCAGGATGCAGTCCTGGGTTCTCTGAGCCCCGGGGGCCTGGAGGACCATGGCAGGGGTGGGAAGGGGTGTGTGTGGGGGGGGACCCTTGTCTCCATTGACCAAGAAACAAGCCGCTTGGGGAGGAGCGCCCCGCTCCTTGAAGGCAGGAGCACGAGCTGCGAGGGCCAGCACCCTTCTCAAGCCCGTGCCTGTCGCCCACCCCACCAGCACCCACCCCCTTCCCTTTCTGGGCACTTTCAGGGAAAGATGAAAATCACAGCGGCATTTCCTGGTTTGGTGAAGGACAGCTCGGCCCTGCATTATTCATGCTGCCTCCAAGTCTCCAGGGCTGACACTCCATTAAGGAAATGGGTGGTTAATGTGGTAATTTGTGCAGGTACTTATGGCCGCAGGGGTTCTGGCCGAGGCTGGCTGGCTGGAGGGCGTCCAGGCCTCCACGCGGAGGCCTCCTGGCTCTTCTCGCAGGTGTGGGAGCCGCGGGCCAGCTGAGGAGAGTCCTTGTGTTTGGGCGCTGTGGTGGGAAGTGGCCTCCAGGGACCCCCCAAGGGTGCATCAGAGACGGGGTGCACAGGGAGCCCCGCTGCCCTGCCCTTGGGGCCTGGGCAGAGCTCGGGGTCATGTGCAGAGAGAAGGCCAGGGGACATGCTCCAAGGCTTGCGGGGAATGCCGCTCCCCAGTCCTGAGCCTGGGAAGCCCCTGGGGCCAGGGTCCTGCCACCATGTGCCCATCGCCAGTCACCAGCCGAGCCAGTCCTACTCCTGTGACCTCCAGGCTCAGAGCTGGCAGGGGCCACACCTGTGTTTGGGCACAGTTCCTCGCTCAGGTTTGCCAATCATACCAGTTAGCCCGTGATAGGGCTTCCCGGGGCACAGCCGGTGCTCAGAGAACACCTGTGCGAGCCGGGGCTGTTCCAGGGTCTTCGGGTGGAGTCGGGGGCCTCCTACCAGCGGAGCGTTGGCTGTGCCCGGCGGGCTCTGGGCTGGCCCCGCTCGGCCCTCCGGAGGCCACAGCAGCCCCCCAGCGAACGGGAGGCCCAGGAGCTCAGGGCCCGGACACCACCTCAGAGGTGCAGGGCACATGGCGGGAGAGAGAGAGAGAGAGAGAGAGAGAGAGAGAGAGAGAGAGAGAGAGAGAGAGAGAGACCCGCAAAGACCCAGGCACACACTTAGGAGCAGAGAGAGTCACCGAGCAGGACAGGGAAGAAGGTGTGGGCGGAGACCAGGAGAGAAGCAGGACTGACGGGGGGAGCAGGAATCTGGGCAGCTGCGGCTCCTCCTATGTGGGGTGGGGTGTGGAGGGCTCTCCGTCACCTCCTCAGCACATGGGGTTCCCCCCAACCTGACCAGGTGAGGTGCTGGGCAGCACAAGAACCCCAGAGCTCGCCCTGCCGTCTGCTGCACCCCCCACTCTCCCCAGCAACCCCAGGCCCAGAGAGGATGCCCCCGTGGGCCTGGGTCCCTCCCCGCCATGAAGTAGTGGGGTGAGGGCTCAGCAGCTGGCCAGAGGCGCCAAGAACCCGCATATGCAGGACCATGGTGCCACCTCGTGGCCGCCCCTCAAATCACAGCCTGGCTGGTTGCCCAGAAGCTCGCAGCAACCCCAGGGCAGGGGGTGCATCTGAGGCCACTGAACCCCAGGCCACACTCTCCGGGTGGGGTTCCTGGGCTGGCAGCGGGATGGGCACCAGTGACGACCATCAGACAGTGCTTTCAAATGTCAGGTGATGCAGGTACA
The DNA here is from genome assembly GCF_011100685.1 of Canis lupus familiaris. Taxonomy (NCBI): domain Eukaryota; kingdom Metazoa; phylum Chordata; class Mammalia; order Carnivora; family Canidae; genus Canis; species Canis lupus. The sequence continues at coordinate 61,090,895 of NC_049224.1, forward strand.
CTTAGCGTAAGTGTGTCCTAAATACTGCATAGACACACTTAGGCTACAAATTAGTTCTTGTGTATCTGAAATTCCCTTTACCTGGGTTTCTTGTGTTTTATCTGGCACCCCTCGCCCCAAGTGAGTCTCACGATGACAAAGCTCTCCCACCGTGGGGTAAATGCCATGAGGCTTTTAGGATATAAGGTGGTTCTGTGGTCCCCTGTGTGTCATGTATGGGCTTCGGAGCAGCCCCAGCTAACACAGGAGCACGCCAACCACTGCTGAGAACGCCCCACTCGCCGCATGCATGCTCACTGCCATTGCCGTCACCTCGCAGGTGGGCGATGGGGCTGGGGGAGGCGAGGGCCTGTGCTCATCTGGAGGTGCTCCAGGGCCCCTGCCTGGAACCACGTCCCTCCTGGCCACAGGGAGGAGGGGGTGAGTGATGGACACCGGCGGGCCCAGAGCGGCGAGGGAGGGACCAGCCCAAGGTCACACAGCACGCAGCGTCCACGCAGGGTCTGCGCTGAGAGCATCACGGGATGTTTCCCCAGGCAGGTGAGGAACATGGCCTGTCCATTCGGACGAGGACCATCAGAGAGGTGTGGAGCCTTGCTGAGGTCACCCAGCTTGTGGACGGGACACTGAGCCAAGACGGGGCCTCGGGCACGTTCCCACAGAGCCTCTGCACTTTCCAAGCACGCTGTCCCCAGAGGGCATCATGCACTGTGGTTCCCAGAACAGCACGGAGACCAGCAGAGGAGGCTGGTCCTGGGGCCCGTGTGCAGAGAGCCCAGGCCTCGTGAGAGGCAGGCACAGCAACAGTCAGGGGGTGCAGGCCCCCTGTTCCTTTTCCCACTGGGTGTTTGTTCATCTGTCCATCCAACGCGGGCTTGGTGAGCACCTTCTGTTTCAGTACTGGGGGCACACGGGGTTTGAGGGTGTGAACTGGCCTTTGGGGAGAAGCACTGGCACCACACGACTACATACCCACTGGGGCAGGTTCTAGGGGCTCCTCGGAAGGGAAGGGAGTCCCATTAGTATGGTGGACGGTGGTCAGGGAGGACCAGACAAAGTGGCTCAGGCAGGAGGGAGTCCTGGGAGAAAAGATCCCGGGCGGACGCCCAGCAGGTACAAAGGCCCTGGGGTGGATGAGCTTGGGTATTGAGGACCAGCGAGGCAGCCAGGGTGGCCAGGTAGCTCTGGGAGGAGACGATGGTAGGTGGTGGGTGGAGACACATCAGAGAGGAGCCCAGATGGCAGCAGCAGCAGCAGCATCGCTGAGGTGGCCGGGGAGTGTGAGCAGAGAGGCCCAGTGTGACTCCACTGGCCCTTGCGGAGGAACAGGGAGAGCCTGTGAAGCAGGGGCTGTGAGAGCCCAGGTGCCAGGGTGGTGGGGGCCCCAGGCCAGGGTGGGAGGGTACACGTGAGCAACGGGCCCACTCGAGATTCACCTTGGCTGCACAATCGGGATTTTCTGAGGGACTGGCACAGGGTCCAAGGGAAAGGCTGCAGCCAATCTGACCCGGGACGGGAGCTGCCCTTTCAGAGAAGTGTGCCGGAGCCAGGGCGTTTGTGCACGCTGAGAGGAGAGCTCTTCCACTGCACCCATGCGGAGGTGTCAGGTAGGTGCTGAGGGAGGCCAGGGAGCAGGGGAGGCGGGGGCAGGAGGCTGGGGCACAGGGGAGGCAGGGGCGCAGGGAGGCCAGGACAGGAGACCGGGGCACAGGGGAGGCAGGGGCAGGAGGCTGGGGCACAGGGGAAGCCAGGGCACAGGGGAGGCTGGGGCAGAGGGGAGGCCAAGTCAGGAGGCACAGAGGGTCAGGAAGGGAGGCCGCCTTCAGGAGCTGGAGCGCCGGGCTGGCACTGAAGTCTGTGGGCCCAGGTGAGGTCCCCACCCGGCCCCAGCCGGCCTGCCCGACGTCACAGGTGTTTGCCAGTGTCCACCCCACGGAGGCCTGGGGACGGTGGTCACAGCCGCCTGGGCAGGACAGCGAGCAGTCCACACCCCTGTCCTTCGGCGTGCCGCAGACTCCCAGGAGCGGGTACCTCCCTCTCTCTTCCCGGATGGGTAAACCAAGGCCTCAGGAGGTGGAGGGAACGCCGGGTTTCCTTCTGGCTCCCTGAACGGCCTGCTAGTGTCCAGGGGCTGCTACAACAGAGCCCCACAAACCTCCGGGCTTAAAACCACACAAATGTATGGTCTTGACACTCCAGGGGTCAGAAGTTTGACGAGGACCTCCTGGGGCTGAAATCAAGGTATGGGCAGGGCTGTGTCCCTCCTGGAGGCCCTGGGGGAGTCCAGCCCTGCAGCTTCCTGGCTCGTGGCCTCGGCCTCCGTTTGAAAGTCAGCAGTGTCTCACTGTGGCCTTCTCTCTGCCTCCTGCCTCCGATCCTAAGGACCCTCCTGACTGCATGGGGCCTGCTCATCCAGGATCATCCATGTGTTTTAAGGACAGCTGGTCAGAGGCCTTAATCCCCCCCACCCCCCACCCCCCCCACCACCTTCCTTGCCCTTTGCCACGGAACAAAGCCATTCACAGGTTCCTGGTGGGATTCTGAGAGCTGCCTATTGCAATCCCCAAACATCATCCTGCCTCAGGGCCTTTGCACCTGCTGTGCCCTTACCTGCAATGCTCTTTCTCCTGGTATTTACCAGGGTTTCTCTTTATCATGCAGGTCTGCTCCCATCACCTTCCCTCAGAGGTGAACTAAATCACGTGCCACCCCTCTGTCTTCCTACCTGCCCACTTGCTTCCCGCACCCATCACCACCTGGAAGTCTAGAATGTCGACACGTTCCACAGGACGTGTTTTCTGCTGGCCTCCTGTCTGGGTTTCTCTTGGCCTGCTATATCCCGGGCACGCTGAGCGATTCAGTGAATGAACTCATCGATACCGGCGAGAAGGAGCCCGATTCTCAGACAAGAGAAGGAAATTCTCCAACTGAGAGAGAGGTGGCCTTCTGTGGCTGCCCTTTGCACTTAAATATGAAGCCTGTACGTGAAACTGGGAAGCAGACCCTGGCAGAGATTGCCCGGGGGCCAGGGGGTGTGCTTGGGGTCCACGTCCATTTCTCACAGAGACAATCTGGCTGCATCCGAGCCCTAACCAAGTCCCACGGATCCCACGGGAACCCCGAGCGGGCGGCCCTGAGTCGGATGGAATCGGGCCAGGCGGGCTGGGCCGTCGCTCTCCCACGCTGACCAGGCCCTGGCAGTTCTTTCAACCCACAGAGGTGGACAGCTGAGGGCCATTTTCTGGCAGCCGGGGGATGAGTCCCTCATACTGAGGGGTATCCAGGCAGTAGGGTGTCCCCACGGTGTCCAGGTCCACGGTGGACAGAGGGACAGGAAGAAATCCCAGGAGCATGTTAGGAAGCGTGCCAGGCAGTGGGAGGGGAGCCCCACAGGACACGGGGATAGGACGGGGGTGCGTGGGGTGCCCCTGGTGCATGAACCCGGCCTGGGGAAAAGTGAGGGGGCCCAGCTCTGGCCAGCCATCTGGGTGACCAATGGCAAGCTGTCATGTGTGTCTGGGTCTCAGTTTGACCACATCCGTTGTTTCTAGAGTGTCACAAAAGACCCTAAATACACACTGCCTTCTCCATGTGGGGACTTGGGTTTTCTAATGTGTTTTTTCTCTTGCCGAACGATGATTGTATGGTTAGGTCACAGTGACGTGGGGGGCTCTGCTGAACCGTGGCGCTGGGGCCCTAGGGAAGGAGCCAGCGGGACCCCCCCCCCATCGCCAGGAGCTTGGGTGTGCAGGGACGGACAGACCTGTGAGCAGGGACCCAGCCCCCAAAGTGGGGAGGCTCCAGGGCTGCAGCTTCTCTGGAGGCAAAAGTCCCTTCTTCTTGGGGTTCCTGGCGACGCTGGCCCCAGCTGGGGTCCTTGCTTTCCTGGGTCTGGATTCTATCTGCGGCTCATCACCCTGCTCTGCTGCACCCCCCCGCCCCGGCCTTCACAGACATTTTCGTCCCCTGAGGAGCTCCCCTAGGCCGGGCGGGCAGCTGCACCCTCTGTCCCACCAGGTCCCCCGAGACCTGCTGTTGCCCTGGGTTCTCTCCCCGACCGCAGTGACTCCTCCCTGCTGGCCTCTGAGGTCTCTGCTGCAGCTTCTGCCCCACACATCCCAGGAGACACCCCAGTCCTCTGGTCCCCAGAGCTCAGCAGGGGGCAGACAGGAACAGTAAGACAAGGGGCCCAAATTAGCCCCCGAGGATGAGAGCATGGGGGGACCCTGAATGGCAGAGCGGACTCCCCTCCCCTGGGGCCTCTGCCCCAGACAGGGGTCCCTGCTCCCAGCTCCCAGCCCCTGCCTGTGGCGAGCACCTTTTCCCTGGTCCACCCTCCAGAAGCAGGTCCCTTTGTCACTCTGGGAGTGCTGAGACCCGCCTCTCCCAGGGCTTCCTGGGGCCTGCTCCCCGGCCCCAGTCAGCACCACTCAGGGCTCAGGGCAACCCAGGCCTTCTGAGGGTGACACAGACACATAGTAGCGTCACTCGGTCTCCCCCATGAGGGCCAGAGAACACCGGGCCCCTGATGGCAGACGGGGCTGGTGGGGAAAGGTCTGGAGTAGTCCCTGGGGCTCGTGGCAAATTTCCACAGACACAGCCAAGGTCCTGGGGTCGAGCTCCAGGGAGGCTTCCTCCTGCCTCTCCTGGCTCCTGGGCTGGTGGCCGTGTTGCCCACCTCCCCTCCGCCCTCACACAGCGCCTTCCCAAGTCCCTTCCTCTGGGTCCTCTCTTCTTTCACGGACACTTGTCAGTGCACTTAGGGTCCATCCAGCTAATCCCGGATCACCTCCTCATCTCAGGACTCTTAACCTCATCCACAAAGACCCTTTACCAGTAAGGTTCCAGCCATAGGCGCAGACGTGGGCACATCTTTCAACGCTCTAAACCCGGGGTCTCTGTCCACCGTCCACTGAGAACACCTGGGAGGCCTGTCCTTAGGCTGTGGATTCAGACCACAGCCCTTTCCCGAGAACATTCCAGAAAGAGCAGATCCGCGGGGCACATGTTCATGGCCTGGAACCAGTGGTAAAAGCCTGCCTCGTCGATGGGGAGCGTTCCTGACTATTGGGCAACAGGAAATCTTGTAGGAGGGGGCGCCTTACCTCACTGTGCTTTCAATCAGCTTCTCAAGGGGTAACGGACACCGAGCTGCACAGGACAGGTGGCTGTCTGCACCCTGCAGCCGTCACCTAAAGGAGACCCAGAAGCACGGGTCACCCTACAGGCCCCTCCTGCCCCTGCGTGGGGACAGCGGGGTCCCCGGGGTTCCTAACCTGCTGGGAGAGCAGGTGCACAGCTCGGCGCCCCGCCCTCTGCGTGGTCTCTGCAGACCTGGGGCCCTGGGGCCCTTGGGCGACGGGAGGGTCCCTGATGGCAACATGGGCCCCTGACACTGCTGGACTCTGGAGGGCAGGGTGCCGCTGTGGTCCCTTCCGTACTTACTACGCGATCCACGCGACGTTGCCCTGAGTGTAATTAAATCCGGCGGAGGCGCTGGCGGGCTCCCGATGACTGCCGTCCCTCGTCCCTCGTGGCGACTGCTTCTCCCCGCCGTGCACACTCGAGGGGCCGGTGTGACTTCCACAAACCCGAAGCCCGGGCTGTGCACCGGCTGACACGCTGCCCGACCCAGACGCCCTTCGGTGCTGTTCCTCAGTTCAGCTTGAAGTTTGGGGTGAGACCCAGACTCCTAGCTCTGAGGGCCCCGCCCCCCCGCGGCTCCGGTCCTCAGCGGGCATCCTGACAGTGGCTGCTAGCGTCCCAAGCTTCCTCGTCCCCATTTTATAGTAAAGGAAACAAGGCCCAGAGATGTAGTAACTTGCTGGAAGTCACAGAGCCAGAATCCAAGCCCGGCTCTATCTGAATACTGCGAGCCCCTCCCTTCAAAAACTCCTCCTCTCCCGACCCCCAGGGCAGGTGAAAGCAGGTCCCACCTTTCCTGGGGAACGGCCGGCAGGTGGCAGCCAAAGCCCTCCTTCTGGCACCCGACGGGCACCGCTGATTTACCAAATGCTAATAACTCGGAGAAGGAAGCCAGTCCCCAACGAGGGGGTTGTGGCGTGAGTCTGCAGATTCGCTGCTGGAACCACCTGTGGGGCCGGGGCAGGGTGGCCGGGCGGGCTGGACTCAGCCCAGCCCAGGCCTGGGGGCTGGGGTCTCTGGGGCGCGTGGTCCAGGCCAGCCCCTGGTGGGAGGGGCTCCAGCAAGGTCCAGGGTAGAACTTCCGTTCCGGCCCCTCCCCACCCTCGGCTGAGGCTCCTGCATTGGGGGAGGTTTCCCACAGAGCCTCATCTTCCTGGCTGTCTTGCCCAGGCCCAGGCGGGCGGGATGGAGCTTCTGGGGGGCCCTCTCTCCAGGCCCGACCAAGGCGGCCCTGCAGCCTAGGGACTTGGGGTCCCTTCAGACCCAGAGCAGTTGGGTTCCTCAATGTCCCCATCTGTAAGATGGGGAAATGACAACTCCCGGCCCTGCATGGGTCCCCGCCTCACATGTGCCTGTAAGGGGTCTGCGAGGGGCAGGGAGGCAGGGGACCCTGTGAGCCGAGACCCCAGATCTGGGGGCGGAGAGTCTCCCTTTGTGCAGGGGTCTCCAGCCAATTTTTGGATGCTGTTGTTAGCAAAGTACGGTTTGGCCGGGGCGAGAGGGAACGAACCATACCTGACTTGCAGCAACAGCCCCCACAAGCCGCAGAGCCACGCGGAGCGGCGACCGCCCACCGTGCTGCCGCATGGGCTCCCGATGCTCCACGCATCGCCCTGATGGCACTGGGGGTGTGTGCCCCTGACAAGGACCCTTGGCCACCTCTGAGCCCCGTCCCGACCCAGCCTCCACCAGCAAGAGCCCCGAAGCCTCCTCTCTGGTGACTTTCCAACCCCCTGCTCCTTGGCGAGGGACCCCATCATCCCTGTCATGTGCTTGGAGTTGACCCCATCTCCCCGCTCCATGGTGACCGTCCCAGATAACGGCTTCCTTACGAAGCAACAGGCGGTACCGGGGGAGGCCCCCATGCCCCTCTCGCCCCCACAGGGACCTTCACATGAGGTCGTCCCGCTGGATGACTCCAACCACGACATGTCACACGTGGCCTAGGTGGGACGGGTGATGGCCGTGAGCCAGTGTTCCCTACTTCCCTGCATCCCGGGTGCCGCAGCGGCCAGCTCTCCCGATGTCTCGCGGCCTGGGCCCAAGCACGGAAAGCACAGCAGAAGCTGGACGGCGTAGGAGGTGACCCAGGACTCCTGGGGCGGCAGGGGTGGGGGGGCTGGTGGCACCCCAAGCCTCATCCCCTGAGTGCCAGGGCAGCGACTGTCCTCCAGGCCCTGAGCGATGTGCTCGCCTTCCGCCTTCACCGCTGGCCCAGGCTGGGCCCTCCGATCTGGAAGCTTCTGTCCCGCACTGGGCAGTGTTCCCAGGAGCTCTCCTGCAGTCTGATCGGCTTTTCATCGTCGGGAGCTCGCATGGGCTGCGTCTCCGAAGAGATCCAGTGCTTAACTCTCTGTTCCTTGGTCTTTCTGTCTTACCTTCCAGGAGGCCCTGCCGTCACTTCAGATTTCCCCTATGTGTATCTTCTAAGCCTCCGGCGGCTGGTGCGTGTTCTCCTGCGGTTTCCATCGCAGGAACTGTTCTTGGCTCACAGGAGCCCCATCTCTGTCTGAGGTCGGCCCGCTCCCCGTGCTCCCTCCCTCAAGCCTCCTGCCTCCCTGAGGCCGGCCCCCCTCACACGCCCACGGCCCATGGTTGGGGGGTGAGGAGGACCCCTGAGCGGGCCTGCAGGTCACAGGGAACTGGGTTGAACAGCAATCTGTGTGGTGCCCCGGAGAAGGCCCTGCTCCTCCTGGTTTTACAGTTGTGACCACGAAGTCCGGACGCAGAGGAATGACTCACCCCAGGTCACGCAGCTTGGACAGGGCAGCACTGGGCATCCCCTTAGTTCAAGGCACCGGCTGGGGCGCCTCCTCTCGAGTCCTGCAGCGTGCCCTGCTCACCCCACAGCCTCCAGAGAGCCTCCTGGGCAGCTCAGCCTCACCTAGGAGTCCAGTTCCTTTGCCCAGGAATTCAAAGGACATTCCGGGATCCGACGAGGCAGAGCTAGCAGGCTCAGAGCTGGAGCTGGCTCCAGTCTCCTCATCTGCCATCCTATCGAGGGACCCGTCGGTTCTCTCTGTCCGTGGGGGACCTGGCGGCCAGCACAATCGGTGCTGGCGTGTCTTCGTCCACTCAGCTGACACCGGGCAGCAAAGGGCAGCACAACAGCAGGCCCTTCAGGACAGGGCCACGCCGCGGCAATGGCGGCAGATGCCTTTGTCACTGTGATCCTGATCCACGGCTCTTCCTCGCTACCCTGCTCTCTATCCCCAGCAGATTCCAAGGCTCTCCTTGAAGATCTGTGGGACTCCCGGGGGCAGGGCGTGGCCCCGTGGGCCGTGGCTGGCACGGTGCAGGCCCCCCAACTAAGTGTGCCGGGTCCTGTTAAAATGTCATTCTGTGTGTCCAGGTCTTGGTTTCTAATATGACATTCTCCAAGGAAAGGAACCAGGGGTCCTTAGAGGAATGGAGGAGTCTAGGACTGGGACAGGGAAAATACTTGCCTGGAGCATCATTTTAGCACCAGAAAGTAAGGACATGCCAGCACAAAACAAAGCAAAAGACCCAAACCACGTGGATGGGAGCATGTCGAAGCCACATCAGAGCTGAGACAGTGCCCTGTGGCCAATGCTGCAACAATTTGAGCAAGAGAATCAATAAAGGACTATTGGATTATAACCCCAACGTATAAGGTTCAGGGCTGCTACCTCCTCCAGGAAGCCTGCCCTAATATCCCTAGCTTGGGCCACTGCATCCTCGGAGCCCCAGGTTTTGAAGTCACTGCAAATCAGGAAAGGTGCCCCTTCCTCCCAACACTTCGCTGCCATCTGCGGGGCAGCTCTCCACTAACAAACAGCTCTGCCTGCACCCTCCACCCCAAAGACAAGGGGCCGCCGATGCCTGGAAGCCCACCAGGTCGGGCTCCCAGCTCAGGTGACTGTCCTGGGACCTCCGTGCCCATTTCCACATCAGTGAAAGGGAGCTGCAGTTCCTCATTGCCCACCTGTTGTGCAGCTGGGGGCAGGGGGCAGGCTTCCCTGTCCCTGGGACTGAGGGCCCCCCAGGGCAGGTGACAGGGGATGGAGGTTTTCCCACCCCTGGGACTGAGGGCCCCCCAGGGCAGGTGACAGGGGACGGGAGGCTTTCCCACCCTTGGGACTGAGGGCCCCCCAGGACAGGTGACAGAGGCAGGGGGGCTTTCCTGCCAAGGGCCCACCCAGCAGCCTGCCCCCACCCATCCTGAGTGTGTCTGCAGTCCCTAGTCCTCCAACAAGGCCTCTCTGGGGTCAAGGTTGCTCCCCACCGCCAGCCCCAAAGCCCACTTCCCGGGGGGCCGGGCCTCACCTTCCCTTGCTTGTGGCCCTGGGCCTGCGTGGACCAAGCACTAAGGGCTCCCAGCGCTGGCAGCCTCCATGGCCATGTGCTTTCCCTGCCTCTGGCCCCTGGCGCTGTTGTAGTCTCCCATCCGGGTCTGTCTCTTGCCCACTGCTCTCTCCCTGCCTGTGTTCCCCTGTCTCTGTCTCGAGGGGTGTCTGCATGTGTGTTTCTCCTGGTTCCTGTAACTCTTCAGAGTAAGTGTTTGCATCTCTGCGAGTGTCTCTCTACATGGCTCCATCTCTGTCTCCCTGTCTCCATCTCTGTCTCTCTGTCTCTGCAACTCTGTCTCTCTGTCTCCACCTCTGTCTCTCTGTTTCTGCATCTCTGTCTCTGTCTTCCTCTCTGTCTCTGTGTCTCCTTCTCTGTCTCTGCCTCCCTCCTCTTCCTTCTCCTCCCTTGCTGATCTCTGTGTTAGGTTTGTCCAGAGCTGGGGTGCACGATGTGCCAGGCCCAGGGGGTGCCTCACAGGATCATAGGAGAGAGCCTGGGACCATCAGCTGCAGGGCGCTGGGGTGTGGAGTGGGCACTGAGGACCCAGTGGCCCAGAGATGAGCTCGAGGCCCTGCCACAGGTGAAGGTTCAGGAAGTCTTCAGAGGGGGGCCCCGTGTGCATGGGCTCAAAGGTGGGGCCATAGGCACTGAGGACCCAGTGGCCCAGAGATGAGCTCGAGGCCCTGCCACAGGTGAAGGTTCAGGAAGTCTTCAGAGGGGGGCCCCGTGTGCATGGGCTCAAAGGTGGGGCCATAGGGCGGGGGTGGCCAGCTTGAGGCCCAGAGGCAGGGCACAGGGGGCACAGGGGACCCATAGGAGGTCACCCATTTGGAGGCAGTGGTGTGAGATGCATGTGGGGTACCTGGGGACTGGGCCAGGGTGCTGCTGATCAGACCCCCACCCCCGCATCAGGTGCCAGCCAAGCCCCCCTGGACGAGCTCCAGATTCGCAGCCAGTGCTCGGAGGTCAGGACTTACCACTGGGCCCGATTACTGAGGAGGGAAGTGAGGCACGGAGCAGGTGCATAGAGCCAGGGTCACAGAGCTCAGAAGGGGCAGAGCCATGTGACGGAGCTGGGGACTCATCATGAGTCATGGGGAGCCGCTGATGGTTCTTGAAAAGGGGAGGCATGTCCCAGTGAAGTCAGCATTGAGCACAGACTCAGGGGAGATGGGGAAGGAAGGCTTGTGCCCCTCCCCACCCCACCTGTGAGGACAGGCAGGGCAGGGAGGGGACCGACCTCACAGTTGGCAGCAGCAGGGTGTGGGTGTCAGGAGAACCAGAGCCCCCTCCTCCTCCCTCCCCGCTGTTCACTGCCTCCTGCCCTATAGCACCCCAGCCTCCCCGGGCTGCCACCCCCCCCACCCCGTCTCCTGCTGCCACCCCACCTCTGGGGCTCTGGGAGCCTTATTCCATTAGGATCCCACGTGTACACCCTCTATTTTAAGAAGTGAAACTTGGTTCCATTGGAAAGTCTTGAGCCATCAATTTTAATTAAAAAGTTAATATTATTAAAATGGGCCAGGGAACCGCTGAAGAAATCTGCGATATTTCCCCTGCATCGATTGCTTTAATGTTTTATGACCTTTCAGAACATGGGGGGTCGTAGAGCAGTGTTTTGCGAATCCGTCCTGGTTTCTGTGTTCCCAGAGTACGGGTGTCACAGTGTCCCTGCATGATTGACAGGGTTCTCCCCACACCGGGCCCTCCCTCACTTCCTTCTTCTCCAACTCTGTGGGGTGCACCACCCACCCCATCTCCAGGGCACCACAGGACCTGCCACCCATGCCTGTCACCTCCCTGAATCCTCCACCATCCTGTGGGGTAGGCGCTAGGGACCCGGTGGGGCTCGAAGCCCTCACCCTTGGCCTGGAAGGCAGGCCTTCCCCAGGGGCCCCTGACCACCCCCCTCACTAGGGGCCCTCCCTTTCCCTTCCCTCACTTGGTAACTTGCCCATTGCAACCCCACCCATGCTCCTCCTCCCTCCCCATGGCCCAGGAAGCCAGGAAGCCGCTTGCATTCAGATCGTATCTCAGACCAGCCTGGGAGGACCACACCCAGAACCTGGCCCTGGGGGGACTAGGAGCTGACCATGCTCAGCTTGTCCTGGAGAGGCCATCTGGGGGGTGGGATGAGGTGGGAGGAAGTCCAGACTTCCTGTTCCAGGATGACCTTTGAAATGTAGCATCCCGGGAACCCCAAGGCCTGTAGTGAGGTGAAGTATGGGGGACTCCCTGCCCAGTCAGTGCCCAAGAGGGGGTTGCAGGGCTCTGGCTCTTGGGGGCTACTCTCCGTCTGCCCTTCTGTGCCAGGCTCCTGCTTACAGTGAGATGCAAACCAGGCAGGGTCCTTTGGGGGCATGTCTGCCCCTCGCCCCAGGAAGGCCTGGATCTCATCTGGGAGGCCTGGATCTCATCTGGGAATGGGGACTCAGCCCAGGCAGAGCTGTGGGACAGATCCCTGGGGTCTGCGGGCTCCCACGGGGGCCTGGTGCCTTGGTGCAGCAGGAGCTTGGCACCCGGGAGACATTCAGTGACCTGCACATGTACAAATGGCCCTCTTGGGAGGCCAGTCCCACGGGTCGAGCTGCTGTCCGTGGTGAAATGCAGATGCTGGCCCTGATGGCAGAGGCTATCACCGTCACTGGTAGCAGTGGAACTGCCAATCTCTTTGGGTAGCAATTAAATGTCATTAGCAGTGGCTACTTCTACAAAGACATTTGAAGCCTTTGTGCTTTTTTACATGAAATTTCACAGGAGTCACATGGTAGGGGCACATGTGCGGAAGACGTTGGAGGGCGGAGATGGACCGGACCAGGACTGGGGCTCCTGGAGGGTGGGACGGCCCCGTCCTCTTGGGGCCCGGCAAGTGGCACAGGGCCTGGAGCACCAGAGATGCGCAGGGTTCGTCTGAGCCAATGAGGACACAGGCAGGCTTGGGCCAGGTGTTGTTTGCAGACGGCGTCATCGAGGTAGAAGTGATAGAAGAAGAACCACGCGTGGATCGTGCGCTCCATGCTGGCGACTTTGGACGTTTGTAAGCACCCACGATATCGTCACCACGATCCAGGTAACAGACACGCATATTTGACTCTTCCCAGAGCTTCCTTGTGTCCCCCTGGCTTGTTTTCTTCTGTTAGTTTCTGTAGTAAGAGCATTTAAGGGGAGACCTGCCCTGTAACAAACTTCCAGGGTGCGCCACGTCGGGCTGTTCGCTCCGGCATCGCGGCACACGGCAGGTCCCTGGGGCTTATCCAGCTAACGTGACTGCAACTTTAAAAATCGTTTAAAGGATTTTTCCAGCCTCCTTGAGGTCCAACTGACAAATCAAAATGGTAGATATGAAAGTGCACGACCTGCTGTTTTGATGTGCGCACACATTGTGAAGGCATCACCGTGAAGCTAAGTGACATAACCCCAAGCTCGGTGTCCATTTTGCTTCTCTTTCCCTTTTTTGCGGCCACCACTCCGGAGCGCCACCCTTCAGCAGCTGTCAAATAGAGGACTCAGTACATGACCGCCTGTCACGCTGCGCAGCTTTAGCTCCTGGGACTTAACTTCTCGCGCCCTTGACCGACCTCTCTCCGTTCCTGGTCCCCGACCCGCGACAACCACCACTCTACTCTCTGCTTCCTGGAGCTGGAGGATTTCTAGACTCTACGGAGAGGAGAGGTCAGGCAGTCCTTCTCTTTCTGAGCTGGGTCATCGCACTCAGCACCACCTCCCCGGGGTCTGTCCACCGTGTTGCAAAGGCATCGATTTCCATCTTTTTTTTTTTTTTAAAGATTTTATTTATTTATTCATGAGAGACACACAGAGAGAGAGAAAGAGGCAGAGACACAGTCAGAGGGAGAAGCAGGCTCCATGCACCGGGAGCCCGACGTGGGACTCGATCCCGGGTCTCCAGGATCGCCCTCTGGGCCAAAGGCAGGCGCCAAACTGCTGAGCCACCCGGGGATCCCAGTGATTTCCATCTTGCGTAACATCCCGGTAGGTTTGCTGCATTTTTCACCCCACTCGCCTGTTGGTGGACGCCTTGGTTGCGTCTCTACCTTGGCCATTGTGAGTCTGCTGCAGGAATTAGGAATGCGGACCTCTCTCTGAGATCCTGATTTCATCCCCTTTGAGGATGTGCCCTAAAGGAAGTTCGCGGAAGCCTGAGGTAGTTGTTTGAGGAGCCACCATGCTGTTGTCCGCAGTGGCCGCACATTTTACCCTCCCACCGGGGTGCACGAGGATTGCAATACCTTGGCATCCTCACCGATATTTCTGTTTTGGGGGGGATGGCCGTTCCAACACGCGTGAGGTGACATCTTCTAGTGGTTTTGATTTGCGTTTCCCTGGAGACGGATGAGGCTGAGCATCATTCCACGCGCCTGTGCGGCATCCATGCGTCTTCTTTGGAGAAGGGCCGGTTCACGTTCTTTGCCCATTTTGAGGGCGTTCTTTGTTGTTTTGCTTTTAGTTTGTTTTGTTTTGCTAGTGAGTCTTATGGAGCTTGGAAATTAACCTGATTAAATAGACGGTTTGCAAATACTTCCTCCTACTCCGCGAGTGGCCTTTCATTCTGTTGTGTCCCTTGCTGTGCAGAAGCTTTTTAGCTTGATGTGGTCCCTTTTGTCTATTTCTGTCTTGGCTGCCTCAGTTTTTGGTGCCAAATCCAAGAAGCCCCTGCCACGTCAATTCCTTTCCTTTGTGGGTCTCCGGCTCCCCTTTCGAACCTTGAGGGTAATCATGCCTGATACGCTAGTTGGGGGAGGCTTGGCTGTGGGAACACATAGCGGCTCAAACAGGATAGATACATTTTTGTTCCTTGTAGAGTGTCCCCAAGAGGACGGCCGGCGGGCAGTGTCCTCCTGCGTTGACTCGTGGACACTCACTCCATCTGCCCTGCGACTCTCCCCTTCCAGGTGCCCTCATCACCCGTGGCCAGCTACGGGGGGTGAGGAGGGCACAGAGCATGTGCACCTGCTTCTTCAAAGCTCTAGCCCAGAGGCAGCACCCCTCACTCACCCTCTTCTCCCCCTAGCTGAAACCCAGTCGCATGGCTGCAACTAACTTCCAGGGAGGCTGGGGTGTCTGTGGGTGGGCGCCGGAAGGGCGAGGACAGCATGGACCTTGGTGATCCCCCGTCTCTGCCACATGCTGAGGGTTGTTGCAAAGACTAAGACATGGCATAAATGATGGCCACATGTTTTGCGCTGTGATGCGGAACTCACATTCCTACAAGTATCTGTCAAGCATGGTTGTCCAATGCTGAATACAAGAAGCATTTTTCCTGGAGGGATGGAGGGATGCACAGGGATGGCGGGTTGTCCAGAGATGTGGGCATGGGTTGACTCCTGAAACACAACTGGGCCCAAGCAATTGGAGGACATTAGAGTCCCTAAGGGGCTGGGGGGCACCGAGGGAGTTGCCCCGGCCCCGGAGGGGTCTGGACAGCCTGGTAGGCGGAAGCTTCCGGTGCATACTCCTGCAGGTCCCTGCTGGCTGGGCTGCGGGGTGCTCTGCTCGTTTGCATTCCGCGGGTGGTGGGGACCAGCCTCCTTGGAGGGCACAGAGCGGGGCCCACACTGTAGCAGGAGACAGGCCTTGGAGCTGACAGTGACAGGCACCGGGGCAGCTCCTCTTCTGTCAGACTGAGCAACCGGTGACCTGCAAGTTAAATATGAAAATGTTCAAGTCATATTAAGGCCTTGACACTATTTGACAGGAGCCCGGGACATCAGAAGTGACAGTGACACACTCTCAGTGCCTTTCCCAGCATCAGAGCCATACCAGGGCCGTCCTTTCTCCAGAGGAATGGGGCGCCGTGGAAGGTTTCATGTTCTTTGAGGCAGAAAGTTCCAGAATGTATTACAGGAGGCTCGGATGTCCTATTTAGTGCCTAGTGAGTCCAGACGGCAGCTGCCCACAGGGTGGAGCATGTTCCGAGTGCAGGGCCCTGGGCCCTCCAAGGGCTAGAGAGGCCTGGACAAGTCTTTCCTCCCCTCCTGGCCCAGCCCGGAGCACATGCCACCCCCCAGGCCTCCTGCCTGCTGGTGGAATCCAGTCTCAGCCTGCACTGCTGCTCCACTCACGGCTGCACCTCACGTCACGGGCAGCGATGTGGCACCAATCCCTTTTTTATTTGTTCACTCATGTTTGCTGAACCTGACCCGGCCACCCTGGGCTGTGTGCTCGGAGCTCAGACTGCACCGCCTGAGCCCAGGCCTGTCTCCGGGCCCAGGTCAGCACAGGTGGCTCCCACCCCCAAATCATGAGGGTCTCAGCAGCTTAGAAGGCGACCTTGTTTGCAGATAGGATTTCTGCAGATGTAATAAGATGCGGGCATGCTCAGTGGGGGCATACCCTTCTTAGAAGAGAGACAGTCACCCAGGGAGGGGGTGCACAGGGACACAGGCAAGATCAGTGGTCCATCAGTGGCCACGGACTGCCGGCCACCACTGCCTCCTGGGGAGCGCCCTGCCCACCTTGACCTCAGACTGTGGCTGCCTGGGATGACCAGGACAGGAGCAGGGAAGATAGAGTGTTGGAGGGCTCCACGTGCACCTGGGGTCCCGACCCCTGGCCTGAGTGAGGTCAAATAAACCCCAGAACAGGATCCCTAGGAAAGGGGAGTAGCCCACCCCCTCAGACTGTAAAACCCATATTGCTCCAATCCTACAGACAAGGAAATAAAGGAAACTTTGTTTTATTCCCATTTTGGAGACCAGGGAGCAGAGACACAGAGGTGAGGAGGTGTGGGCATGGGCCCCAGGAAGGGGTGGGATGGGGTGCACCCAGGCACCTGTCAGAGGCAGAGGTGGCCTGCTCACCTCTTAGATGTGTCACCGACTTTGGGAGGCAACGTAGGCTTTAGCTTCGTTCAGACCCAGAGGGACTGAGTGACCTGCCCAGGGTCACACACTGGAGGTGAGGGATGGCAGTTCTCCTTCTTGGGCTGGTCCCCGGCCTCTCTCACATGGACCCACACTCCCTTCCTGCATTGGGCAGGTGTCTCGGGGGCTCCTTGCCCACTTCCCGCAGAGGCTGAATGTGAATGGCTCCCCTGGGGGGGGGGGTCAGGGTATGGCCCTCCTGGGGAGCAGGAACCACTTGTTCTAAGGCTGTGGACTCATCACAGAGACGAGGAATCATGTGTGACCTGCTCTGGCCTCATTACTCATGTGGGGCCCAGAGATCAGAGGCTTGCAACAGCCCCTGGTGATCATCCGGGGATGGAGGGCACCTACTCCTGACACACCTGTGCCCCTGGTGGGCAGGTGCTGAGCTCGTCACCAGGAAGGCTGCATGCTGGGGCTGAGGATCACCCAAGGGTCCTGGTGGCCTCTCGAGAGCAGCTTTGCATGCCTATAATGGAGCAGGCCTCCCAGGGACAAACTGGGGTGCATGTTGAAGGACAAGCAGGAGCTGGCAGGTGTGCACTGAGACAGTGGGATGGAGCAAGCCTGGTGGTGGCTGTGAGGGGGCCCGGCTGTGATAGCCCATTAAGACTGCTCTTCCATCAGGCCCTTGGCAGAGCGGTGGATGTGGTCATGCAGGCAGAACAGGAATGGGGGTGGGAGGGAGGAGGCCAGTGGCCAGGGACAAGCCACTGCACTGGTCACCTGAAAGGCAGCAGTGGCCCAGGCAGCATGGTGGCCACCCGGATGGCAGGACCCAGGATAATCTCTGGGCTTCTGTGGCGCCCGGCCATCCTCCATGAGCAAAGGAGCCTCGTGGGCAGTGGTCAGTTAGGGGGTCTTTAGATCAGGACTTTACCCCGGAGAAGTTGGGGTGGTGTGACATAATCCACTTTAAATTGGGCAAATTCCATCTGCCTGCCACGTTAGGGCTGGATGTGGGCAAGCCAGGAGGAGGCAGGGAGGCCCGCAGGAGGCTGTCCTCCTCCTAGCCACCCCTCCTGCCGGCCTCGGCCTGCTGCGCTGCGCCCCTGATTCCTGCTAATTACATCAGCTGCTGCTCCTGGGGCACAAGGAGGCGGGATCATTGAATTACTGGACATTTGTAAAGGTCGACTGGCCTGGCATGTTCTCTGTCTTGTTCAATTTGGGGCGGATCGATGCCGCCTCCACCCTGGGCAGGACGTGACTGCCCCCTGCAGCCCGTGGCCAGATGGCTGTCACTGAGGGAGGGTGGCAGGAAGGCTAGACTGGCCTTCTGTGCTCCTGGGGAGAGAGAGGTGAGCTGGACCTCAGGGCCAGCCCTTGGGAGCTGCCAGGATCTCCCCGGGCAGGCCCCTGCCCCCTCAGGATGAAGCCTTCCCGCCGTGAGCTGAGGACTTGTGGGACACGAGGGGCTGGTTGGGGGCACGGCAGGGTGCAGAGCAGCTCCCACACCCTCCTCTGCTCCTGCCTCCTCCAGGGCTCTCCATGCACCACCGGCCGCACCCCATGCACCTGCCCAGGTGATAACAGCCAACAGCACAGTTGCTTTCCCTGGGGCATTTGCTCACAGCCAGTGGGCCACAGGCACAACCCTGCAGTGTGGACACTCCAGGGATACTTTCCTTTAAAAGATTAGCTGGGAGACCCTCAAGCTTTTAAGATGTCAAAAGAGGGACTGTGATGGCTGCACGGGCCCTGTGAGCCTGACCTCACGTGCCCTGCCAGGAGCCCCTTAAGGCAGGAGGGCGTCTCGGGCACTCCAGCGGCTCTCCCCAGCTCCAGACCCCAGGGGACAGCCTGTGTGCAGCCCTCCACTGGGCTAGTGCCCGGGGCTGCTGGGACAGCCGGGCCCCACAGGCCCATCCCCGGGGCCTCTCCTCTGCCCTCACATAGCCCCTTTGTACGTCTTCTCTCCGAAGGACACCTCTCACCGGGTGTAGAGCCCACCTGATAATCCAGGGTGGCCTCCAGGCTCCAGATCCTTTCCTTAATCCCATCTGCAAAGTCCCTACTTCCGCAGAAGCTCCTGGGTTTTGGATGTGGACAACCCTTCATTGGGGGGGGGGCACTCTGCGACACTCCAATCTTTGGTCTAGACCCCAAGTTCACCCCCTGACAAACTTCCTGATCCTCAGACTCTACACCCCGGAAGACAAGGGGGGCCCTCCACCCCAGAGCCCAAACTCCTGGCCGCCTCGGGAGAGGCGGAGTGAGGGGCACATCTCTGGCAGGGCTGAGCCCACAGCCGTACGAGGGGTGCCAGTGTGGCCCCCTCCCAGAGCCGCCTCCCAGCTGGCCTTCCAGGGAGGGAGATCATCCTGGGAGTGCTACCTGGGAGCCAGGCTGCAGCTGACCCCGCCAAATGTCGTGGTGCAGACGGGAGTCCAGGAGGGAGCGCGGCAGCGGAGCAGGAAAGGACCAGACACAGTGCGTGGCCAGACACACACAGAAGCACTTGGCTACAGTAAGGACGCGGTGACAAAGGAAGATGCGTGGATGATGCGCAGACGCATAGACACCCCAGTGACAGACAGATGGATGTGTCTCCCTCCACTGCCCAGCTGGGAAGCTCTGGGTTTTATTTTATTCGGAGAGGAGACATTTTTGGTGGATTGTTATCCTCGTTTACAGGGAAGGATACTGAGGATGTCAGAACGCTTTTGGCGGCAAACAGCAGAAAGCCCATCTTGAAATGGTGTAAGGGATGGACTGCGTCCTAGCTCGCCGAATGGACGTAATGAGGGCAGCTGTCTCCAGAGACCCAGGTCCTGCCCAGCTCTCTGTTCAGGCCTCAGAAGCCTCCTCTCATAGCTACAAGGTGGCTGCTGCTCCAGCGGTCACAGCAGACGTGGCCGCACTTAATGAGAGGCGACCACCTTTCCCGGCCTCCTTGGGAGAAAGGAAACGCTCCCAAAGCCCCCAGTAGCCTGCACTCCCACGTCAGGACCCAGAACAGAGGCCACCATGAGTGTTTCCACCGTGTGAGGTCCACCCTGTAGTGGGAACCGGCTCACCCACCCTTCCCGAAGGCCTTGGCAGGGGCATGGGGAACACTCAACAAAATCTGGCCCTGCTGACAAGCAGGAGGGTGGAGGCTCCGGGGACCTGGCCGCCAGGGAGGTCACACCCCTACCGGCGTCTGTGGAGGGGTGGCATTCAGCCGCGGGGTCTAGGCTCCCATCCAAGGGTGTGCAGGGTGCACTGGGGTCGGGCCCGGGGTCGGGGTGCTGGCTCCACACGGAGAGCACGGCCCGGGCTGCTGTCCGGCTCTGGCCTCATCAGGAAAATGTCCTCACCAGTGTATTTCCAGCTCAGACGGTTTCATATCCAGAACCCCAGCTAGGGGAGCAGGAGGCCATGGACTGGCGGAGGCCGTGCCTCCTCCCATAATGGGCAGGAAATGAGACTCCCCGATGTTTTCCTCTCCCAGACAATGGCCAGTGGATTAAACCCCAGAGGGGGCAGTAGTAGGACTGGGCCAGTGTGTCGGGGAGCTGGGGGAGGGTGAGGATGGCAGACGCTGACCACAGTCACCACCTCACCAGGGCCTCAGGTCCCCCCTGTGAAATGGGACACCTGCCGTCGGGGAGAGGGCGAGGCCCCTGCCTGCAGCTGCCAGCAGCATCCGGCTCTGAGCACACATCTGTGGGGCAGGAGGGGCACGGGATGACCCGGTTCCCAGGCCTGGGGCCCGAGGGCAGGGAGAAGCTTCTGGAGTCTCGCCCAGCCTCCCTCCCCTCTCCCCTGTGTGTCCCCGTGGCATGGCAGGAAGACAGGTGTAGCTGGGTAGGTCCCTGTCCTTGCCCAGGTGAGGTGTTGAGTTTAAAGCTCCGGAGCCTTCAGCTGGATCTATTTTTCCTATGGTTCTGCCCAAAAGGACACGGCCAGCAGTCCAGATCTGGGCCCAGATCCACCCAGAAGGACAGGGCGGGCGGTCAGCTGGTCCGTTCTTGGCCATAGTCTTCATCAGCTGTGTCACAAATGGGCCTGTGTCCTGCACCTGTGTTGCGTCCCCCAGGAGGAAGCCGGGGGTTGTCTGCGGCCCCTGGATCCAGCAGCCCAGCCTCCCCACCCGGCTCCAGTTCATCCTGGGTCTGTCCAGCTTCTGCCCACGCTAATCCAGGTCACAACCGTTGGTGACAGGGCTGAGCTGGGGCCATCCTGGTCCTGGTGCGAGGCATACCCATGTATGAGACAAGACAGGCCCATCTTTGCAGGGACAGGCATCATGGGATGTGGGGGAGCAGAATGTGTCGAGCGTGAGGGGCAGGAGGGTGGGCTGTGAGTGTGCATCTGCGGTCAGTGTGGGCCTCACAGGGTGGACGCCACACGGGGAAAGCCCCATCAGGTGATGCCTCAGAGACGGAGGGGCCACTGAACAGAGCAGGAATCTTGCTGGACAGAGGACATGTGGCCCTGACCCTGGGCACATCCACGTTACCACCAAAGCCCCTTCTCTGACAGCAGAGGTCACTGCCTGCACTGTCCTGGGTGACTCCCCCACCCATTCTGCCAGTGGGGGCAGTGGGGGCGCAGAGGGGTCCCAGGCAAGGTCCCGCAGCCAGCACGGAGGGAGGGGTCCCTACTTGTGCTCCCCAGGCCCCAAGCCGGCCCCTGCTCCCCGCCAAGAGCTGGGTAGGAGCACCTGCTGTGTGTCCAGGCCTGGGGGACGCAGAGCAGGGTCACACCTGATGCCCATACCCCACAGCTGGTGGGACAGAGCATGAGAGCCAATTGTGACTAGGCCTGAGGCTGGGAGAGAAGGCTCAGGCTGGGCTGGGGGCCCAGGCAGGAGGCTTCCTGGAGGAGGGAGATCAGGGTCACCGTGAAGAAAATTCTAGAAGCAGAAGCAAAGGGTCAGAGACACTGATCTGCTCACGGCCCCCTTTCGGGGA
The DNA here is from genome assembly GCF_011100685.1 of Canis lupus familiaris. Lineage (NCBI taxonomy): Eukaryota > Metazoa > Chordata > Mammalia > Carnivora > Canidae > Canis > Canis lupus. The sequence continues at coordinate 61,112,136 of NC_049224.1, forward strand.
GGTGGTGGGGGTTTGCTCTGGGAGCGACGGTGTCAAGGCCGCCAGTGCTCTGCCAGGAGGAGGCTTTACCCTGAGGACCTGAGGAAGGTCTTGCTGGTGCCATAGGGCTGGAGGGGCGTTGGGCTTGTTACGGGCCTGTTGTGTCTCAGTCCCAAACCTGCCCTGCAGGCCCCAGGCCCCCTCAGCAGCTGCTGACCTTTCCCAGGCCCTGTGCCATCATCCCAGGAGCATGGACGAGGTGGGGGGCTCCACCTTGGTGTCTCCAACCCCCTGAAGGCTCTCATCCAAGGGTCACCCCCATAACCGCCCCTGCCCTGTGACCCCTCCAGCCCAGGGTACCCAGCAGCCCAAGCTACCGTCCGCTGTCTCCTGGATCCCCACAGAAGCCTGCTGCCCGCCCCCCAGCCTCTTTCCGTCAGCCAGCAGCAGCAGAGCCAGCCCTTGGGAAATAAGCCCCCCGGTGGCCCTACCCCACTCAAGTCTCCTTGTCCCCTGGAGCAAACGTGAGAGTCCTCCCTGCAGCCTGGAGGCCCTGGGACACCTGCTCCGGCCAGCGGCATCGGCCGTCAGCCCTCGTCCCCCGGCCCCAGCCCTGCCCCCCGGGGTCCCGCAGAGGCCAGGCTCATCCGCCTTGCCCACCGATATTACCGCGTCCCTAACAGCACTGGCATGTTTGAGGTTCTCTGTCAAATCTCCTTATGGGGACACGAGGGGCAGGAGTGAGCCAAATGGAATAAGAGTTTCCAGGTGCTCGGGGCAGACCCTCACCCCAGCCCAGGCCAGGCGCCGGCCCCCGGGCTCGATGGGGCCCAAAGGACAGGACCATCCTAGACAGTCACATTCTAGCAAAACAAATAGGCATTAGACGGAGCTTTAGCATCACGGGAGGAGTGGACGCGCCTTCCCACGGACCCTCTGCAGCCACAGCCTGCGTTCAGATCCCAGCTCCCTCCACATCCGTGTGCGGGGCTGTCACTCGTGACCCTGCCTCCTCCTCTGCGTGGTGCGTGTGAGGACAGCCCCTCTCTCGGGGCCCACCCATGAGAGGTCTGACCCAGGTCCACCCTCGAGAGGTGCCCAGAGCCCAGTGGCTAAGGCCACCATCATTGTTCACGGGGGACAGGGGTCTCCTGAGAGGGGCAGTGGGTCTGAGACCTCTGCAGGTCACCTGCACATCTCGGTGGGGGGCTCCCCTGGGCAGCCAACATCAGGCCCCAGTCCATGGTGAGGCCTCCCTCCCAAAGCCAGCTGGGACTCTCTCCGTCTCCACCCGGAGCTCTGGTGGGGGGGCCCCCAAGCTGAAGGGAGGGGCCCCCAGGTCCACCCCCGCTCCGTGGTGGCTGACAGCTGCCGAGGGAAGCTGACTGGGCTGCCTCTTCACCAGTCCATCCTGCTGGACCCCTTCCCCTTGGAGGGGCACATCCCAGGGCCGAGAGGGACCCCACAACTCTCCAGAGGTGACAGCCCCTGGGGAGGGGGCCTCTGCTGTTGGGGTGATCTTCCTTTGAGCTCCCTCCAGTCACAAGGCAGCTGGTCACCAAGAAGTTCCAGAGCCCAGAGAAGCCGCTGGCCAGACGGCGACCTCGGAGTGACGTTTCTCTGAGTCATCCTGCCAAGCTGGGTCACAATTTTCCCAAAATGGAAGGGGGATGAAGGGCCCCGTGTGCAGACGGGGCTGATTAGGGGGCACCTGCCGGGGGTGGTGTGCACAGCCTGGAACAGGCCCGCTCCGCACGCCGGCCCCGCCCCTCCACCCTGCTTGCTGTGTGACCGCCCGACCGCGCGGAGCCCCCGCCACCACAGCAGCTGTGTGCATAGCTGGCCTGTCACCTCCGGATCCGAGCTTCTCACCACGCGGATGGTGACAACAGGCCCCGGCTCTCAGGGCTGGCGGAACCGCATGTGCCTGTAATTAGGTATCGATTCGGTCATTTAGGGGATTAGTTCATTAAACCAGCACAACCTGAGGGTTGCACGTGAGGAGGACATGGAGGGTGGGGGATGTGCAAGAGGCAGCCTGGTGCTGGGGAGACTCTAGCCCAGGGTGCCAGGGCAGGAGGCAGGTTGGGGCCCCTGCTGCAGGCGCTGGGGGACCAATGCCCTGGACAGCTCGGCGGCCTCCACTTCTGCACCTGTAGCCCCGCCTGACGGTCACGTTCTCTGTGATCCGGTGTGGGCACCACCACCAGGGTTCCCTGGACCTCAGACTCACCCTTTGTGTCTGCGCATGTGCTGTTCCCTCGGCTGTTCCAGCTCTTTGCCTCCGATCAAAGACTGCTGCATCCAGAAAGCCCTCCAGGTTGCTACTTTCCAAACCACAGCCTTTTCTGAGTGTGTCTTGTTTGTATGTGTGGCTGCCTCTCCTGTCATGTGTGTCCCCTCCTTGGAGGCCACATCAGGCCTGGGTGGGCAAGGGCTGCAGGAACATGTGTGGGGTGGCCTGGATCCAGTCGGGGCTGGAGAGAGGCCCTTGGGTCTACAGGTGGGTTAGAGAAGCTCATCCACTCTGCCCTCCACCTGCCTGACCGTCCTCATGGTCCAGTGGGCTGAGCTGGGCAGGGATGGGCATCAAGGGGAGAAGCGGGCTCAGTTAGCACCCCAGCTGGCAGGGAGGGAGGGGAGACTGAGTCAGAGGAAGGGCAGAGGGGACAGAGGCAGGGAAGTGCTGGCTCAGCTGCAGCCTGGGGTCCCCAGAACCCCCATCCCCTCCCACCCTGCTCTGAGGTGTCTCGCTGGCACCAGCACGATTGTGGAGACCAGACCAGAGCTCCAGACCAGAGGAGCTCAGGGGGTGCTGGGCAGCCAAGGGCAGGGGCAGCAGTCCAGACTGGCCGCAGCCACACCCGCCCCTTGTAAGCACAGGAGGCTCTCGGCCACCCGTACTGCACATGCTCTGCTGCGGTCTGGGTCCGAGCATCCATCTGCCTGGCACCTGTTGGGTGCAGGGCATGGGCTAGGCGCTGGGGTCAGCTCGCTGAGCTGATAGCTGTGAGCACCTGGTATGAGTGGGACTCTGGGCTGCCTCAGTTTACCAGGATGAGCTGAAGACAGCAGCTGGGACCCATGCCCTGGCGAGCATGCCGCAGATGTGCAGGCAGCAGAGGTGCCCACACACAGGTTGAGAGCAGGCGTGCAAAGCCCTTTCCTTGACCATGATTTCATATGGTCCCATTTTCACACGTGAACATGGAGCCATTAGGTAACGGGGTGGATGCCCAGGCTTGTAGGAGGAGTGCCCGGGCCTGCACACGGCCCGCGGAACTCCCCTGGGTGCCAGCCCTGTCTCACCAGTGGACAGCCTTCCTGAGGACCCCCTGTGTGCAGCTACAGGGCAGACCCTCTCATTCGCTCCATGGAGCCTGGCTGGGTGCTGGGGACTGGCAACGTGGACGGGTCACACATAAACTGCTGGTCATCAGCAGAGCCCATCGGCTTTCTCTTCAAAACACAGTGGTCCCCCCTGACCTGTGGTCTTGTTTTCTGTGGTCTGTTTCCCACGGTCAGCGTGGTCCAGAAGCAGGGGATCCTCCTCCTGACGTGCGGTCAGAAGGTCAGCAGTAGCCTGGCGCTAGGTCACAGCCCACGTCACTCCCCTCCTGCATCTCCTCATGTGAGCACTTTATCATCTCACATCGTCACAGGAAGGGTGAGTGCGGGACAGTAAGACGTTTTGAGAGAGAGACAAACCACATTCACACGTTTGTTATAGTGTATTGTTACACTCGTTCTAGTTTGTTATGCATTATTGTTGGCTAATCTCTTGCTGCATCTAATTTACAGGTTAAACTTTACCACACGTATAGGAAACCACACAGTGTGTATAGGATCCGGTGCTGTTTGTGGTCCGCGTCCACTGGGGGGCTTGCACATCTTACCTCTGGATGAAGGGGTCGTACTGTGAGCCCAGACCCCGAACCCCGTCCGGCCACCTGCACGGCCGCTTCCCAGCTCCTGCCAGCACCTCTGTCCGGGAATGCGGCCACCACCTCCCGGAGCAGCTCTGAATGTCCAGGTTTTCCTCCCGTGGAGACGTGGGGTCTGCTTCCCTTCCCCTGAACCCAGGCTGGCTCCCGTGGCTCGCGCCACACCAGACGTAATGCTGGCTGGCTCCCAGGCTGGGTCAGATGAAGCGCCTGTCTTGGTCTTTGGGAACACTCTCAAAACGGTCCTTTCTGGGACATTCCGTCCAGCCAGCTGCTGGCACTCCAGTGGACGGTCCTGCCGACCTCCCAGCCACCAGCCCCATGACTGTGCCATCATGGGCATCCAGTGGAGCACAGCCCCGTGGGACACCCGACGGCAACCTTGCGAGGGACCCCAAATGAGCACCTTCTCCCCACCCCACTCGCTGTGGGGAGGACGAGCAGCACCCGGAAGGTCCGCTGCTTCACGGTCGCCGTCCCCGTGTGTTAGTGGGCGTGGTGGCATGTTCCTCACTGGGCCTCCACTCAGGCTTTCCGCTCCCTTCCGTGACAGCTGCAGGTGCCTTCCGGAGGGACTCAGGACTCAGGGCCCGGCGGGGAGGGCCTGCCTGCTGGGAGGGTCAGGACCTGAGGCTCCCTGACCTGGGAAGGGGGCCAGGGGAAGCCATGAGGACCTCCAGGGCAGACCGCGGGGTGCTGGAGATGTCTGTGGATTCTAACCTCAACCTCGGGGTGGCGTCATCATCATTCAGCAGCTGGTCCCCCAGATGGGGGGGTTAGACGGCTGGGTCAAGGTCACTCCGGGTCTGCTTTGTACCAGCTCAGGCTGACTCCCTCACCTGGTCCTCTCCTGCCCTCACCCACTGTCAGTTTCCCCATCTGTAACAGGAGCTTGGGCCAGTCCCTTGCTGAGGGCCCCTGGTCTCTGGCAGCAGCAGCAGGTAACGGTTGTTCTTGGGAAGAAGACAATAAAGGCCGGGTATCTGTCCCCTCCCACCGTGTGGTGGGTGCAGCCAGCCTGCGGTAATTATACACCATTGAGATGCAAACCTGCAGGTAATGATCTGAGGCCCCTGAGGCCCCGGGAGCTGGAGGATTCCAGGGTGGCTTTGCAGCACCCAGGGAAGGGGGCTGTCTCTGATTCCTGACTGTGCACATGTTTCTATTTCTATTTTGGTTTTTGTTTTATTTATTTCATTAACTCGGCCCTGACCTGGTAGCATGACTCCAGGAAGCGCTGCACTGCGGTGTCTTAGCAATAAGCGCCAGGTCTCTCCACTCCGCCAGAGCGAGGCTGATGGACGGGCTGGAGAGCGGCTCCGACCTCACGCCGGGCCACACTCCTGCCGGATGAGGTCGGAAATAAAGATCACGGGGCAGGGGCTGGATGGAGCTGCACACATTTGGCACCTCTGGGGGTCATCACAACCCCGGTGGGCCTGCAGGGGGCAGCTGGGGAGTTCAAGGCTGAAGAAATGCAGGGACCTGCCCGGGGTGTCCACTCGGCCGGGGCGGAGCCAGGACAGAAGCCCCGGCTTGCTGGATTGTTTCCAGAGCTTCTCCTCCCTTAAACCAGGGGTGCCAGGGCCAGCGGCGGACCCACAGACACTGGCCTTGGGCCCTGCCCCCACCAGAGTGTCCCCAGTGGCCCGCAGCAAGGGCATCTCTGTGTCACCCCCACCCTTCTCTACAGAGCTTATTTCTCGCTTCTGATTAGAAAGTAGCGTGCTCACTGTAGAGCCGGCAGGTAACATGTAAAACCATGAGAAGAGAAGAAAAATTGTCAGGACCTCCACCGCCGGAGAAGCCTTCTGTTATCATTTGAGCCGTAATGCCAGCCCTTGTCAGAGGCTCGTGTGGACGGGACCAGCTGCCCATGCATGTCAGCGTGCGGAAGCAGCAGATCTGTGGTCCATGCTCATCCCGAGCATGACCCTCCATAGATGCCCCAGCTGGCTGTGGTGCCCCCTGGACCGTCCACGCTGAGAAGAAAAGAATGTGGGGCTGGTGCCAGCAGGGCCTCTACGAGGGTCATCACACTGCCACCATTCTGACTGGAGAGAGAGACGAGCCCCTACTTCCACTGCTCACTGCGTCGCAGAGGAGGTAATGAGCTCCCCCGAGGCCTGCTGGGTGGTGTGTGAGGTGGTGCAGAGGGGCACCCAGGTATGGCACCTGCGGAGCCCAGGGAAGGTACTCAGGAGTCCAGGACAGAGGCTGGGCAGGGTCTGTATCCTGGGGGAGCAATTAGCTGTGGGTGTCATTATGCAGCACAACCAACAAGCCCCAAACCTCAGTGGCATAAATGCACCCATATTCCACGGACTGCAGGTGGGTCAGATGTTGCTCGGCCTGAAGGGACAGGAACATGAGTTTCCTAGGGGGTCATTTCCTCCCATGTGTCCCTGAGCCAGGCTGACCCCTGTCCGTGTCCCTGCAGCCCCCTGCAGCCAACCCCTCCTGCTGGAGCCCGCTTCCCACATCCTGGGCCACCCCATGTTCCCATCAAGGGAGAAAGGTGGCTGCGGGTCTGTCGCAAGGCCCTGGGGCATGTGAGGGAATCAACCATACTCCACAGCTAACGTGAAGCCCGGCTTCCTGTTATCCAAATTTTAATTCTGAAAACTTTCAAGCCTCCAGAGCAATGGAGGGAATAGTATAAAAAACGCCCACCATATACCCTTTACCCCGATTCCCTAATAGTTAACAAACTAGCAGTTAGCTAACTAGTGGTTAACAAACTAATGATTAACAAACTAATGGTTAACCAATAATGGTTAACCGCATGCCTCATTTGCTGCCTCTAGAGTAACTGGTGAAGACATCATTGTCCCCTAAAACCCAAGACACACTCCTGCCCAACCCCTGCAGCCTGAAAATTTTAATTTCAGTCTCCTGAAAGATTCCATATCTGAAAAACTTGACACCTTTCTTTAAGGAGAGTTTGGGGTTGTTTTGGAATCCTGCCCGCCGTGACTCCTCCGAGGAAGGTCAATACCCAGGTGGTCTCAGGTGTTCTTATGAGTCCTGTGGGGTGAGACCCGTCCACAGCCCATGGAGGAGAGTACCGTCCCAGGATGCAGGGCTGAGGAGGTACAGACTTCTTTTTTTTTTTTTTTTAAGATTTTATTTATTTATTAGTGAGAGACAGAGAGAGAGAGAGAGGCAGAGACACAGGCAGAGGGAGAAGCAGGCTCCATGCAGGGAGCCCGACGTGGGACTCGATCCCGGGACTCCAGGATCATGCCCTAGGTCGAAGGTGGGTGGTAAACCGCTGAGCCACCCAGGGATCCCCATGGGTACCAGCTTCTGTGGCAGGTGCAGGGCTCCACCTGCTCAGGGCAGGTGCAGGTGTGAACCGGGTGGTGTGAACCGGGTGGTGGGCACTCCCAAGGGGCAGGTGGTAGAGAGCCATTGCCCCCCAGCCCCCTCCAATTTGGACTGTAAGGCAGCCGAGGGGTTCCCATGGGCGCCCCGGGTCCTAAGGCCAACCGGGCCCCTCCTCATGGAGGCAGGCTGGTTTGTGCAGGGGACGAGACAACACACATGTCGGTCACTTGGGGCTCTCAGGAGGGTCTGACAGGAAGGATGGGCAGCCCCGCATTTATGTGCCTGTCGCCCCAGCCGCTAGTGAGTGAGGATCTCCGTGTTCCCACACCCATCCCAGGGTCTCCTGGCTGTTGGTGGAAGGCACAGCAGGGCTGCGCGTCCCCCTGGGCCACAGCCCAAGAGCCTGAGGTGATCCTGGATGCCTAGACAGGTGCATCTCACCCACCTGCCCCGTGTGGGGCTACTGGACACTAGGGGTGGACAGAGGCATCCCTGGGGTGCCCCCTGAACCATGCCGTGTCAGGAGTGAACACCGTTTACTCCCTTGTCTTCTCCTGCCCACCCTGGGGTGCACCGGGGGAGGGCACAGAGAGACACAGAGATGGGCCCTCCTGGGAGCACATCCCCTACACTGTGGGGCCGCTGAGAGCTCACAGGGCAGGAGGGAGAGTCTCCACTGAGCACGAGGGAGCCGATGCCCCACATGTTCCTTCCCGGGGCGCCCATGAGGCACAGGTGCTGTGTTGTCCTATATGGAGGGTAGCGGCTGCCTACTGCCCATCCCGCAGAGGGGGAGCACTCCTGGGGAACAGAGACCACAGGGGAGTGTCTCTGGACTCCCAGGGCATGGGGTGCTTCGGCTATGTGGGGGACTGACGGAATCAATACATGATCAATGAGCCAGTGAATTAATTAAGGGACCAATGAATGGGTGAATGAATCAGTGGGGGGGTGGATGAACAAATCAATGAATTAATCAATAAATCAATGGATGAATGAAGGGTTGACCAATTGATGCATGAATAAATCAGCAGATGAATCAATGAATGAATCAATCAGTGAACAGATGAAATTCAACAGTGGGCTTCGAAGGGCGAGCCGACTGCGGGCCGTGTGCTTGTGGGGTGGGAGGGAGAGCGCGCGCCTGGAGGCTGGGCCTGGACCCCAGTGTGGCCCGTTCCCACGGGGAAGCAGGAGTGGCAGGGAAGCCGCACTGCCCGCAGCCCCAGGAGGGCGGCCGTGGGCAGTCTTGGTCCTCCCGACCTCACAGCCGCATTGGGAAAGGCAGCCTCTCCTGCGGGGGCGGGGCAGGGGCACGGACGGGGCCAGGGGACCGCCACGCCTCCAAGGCAGTGGGAGCTTGGGATGGACAGTCGGCCGCCCCTGCCTGCCTGTGAGCAGCTCGTGTTAAGCCAGGGCTGCGGTTGGGCTTTGGGCCCAAGACCGGGGGAGGGCGAGATGGCCTCAGCACGCAAACTGCAAACCACGCTGCTGCCCATCTGTGGGCCGATCACGGAGCCGCAGCCTGGCCCTCAGGGCTCCCACAACAGTGCTCCTTAGCCGAGAGAGCTCTGGGGAGGTTCTTCGCAGACATCATGGTGGCTTCCCCTGGCCCCTCGGGGGACAGCAGGGAACTGGGCTCCCACCATGGGGTCTCTCCAGCATAGTGGGGGGACTTCCTCCCATGACCCATGGCTCCCAGGGGTGGTGGTGCATGCTGGTTGAAGGCTGAGGCCCAGCCTGGCTGCATCTCTTCCCCCCTCCCTCTGGCAACAGGGGGGCAGAGGGCCAGCTCAGAGGGAACTGCAGGTGGTCTCAGTATGGGACCATCTCAGGGGATGAGTCGATGGAGAAGGGCTTCATGTTCTGTGTGGAAGAATGAGGGAGAGAGTCAGATCCTCAGTGGTCAAGGGGGCTGTGGAGAGGGAATAGACGGGGCAGGAGTGTAGCAGGGAAGAGGCCAGTTGGGAGGCTGTAGCCAACATTGAGGAGCATCGTTCACTTGGAGGATGAGGCTGGGTGGGAAGAGAGAAACACACTTGAGTCAGAAAAGGGGCATGTGCAAAGGTCCTGTGGTACATCACAGGGGGAAATAAGAGCAGCCGGGCCGAGGTAGTGGGAGAAAGGCTGAGAGGCTGGCAGGGGGCCCCCATATGGGGCTGGAGGTATTTGGGATTTGTCCAGGAATAGTGGGAAGCCAGTGGAGGGATTGACAAGGGGTTTAAAGTCACATTTGAATTTGGTAGAGCCGTATTTGGTGCTGTGCAGAGACAATGATGGGACAGACTAGCCATCGTGGAGGTGGGGAGATGTGGGGGACAGGAGGGTCCCAGGAGATGAGGTCGAGGGTCCCCGTCCAAGGCTGAGGAGGAAACAGAGCCACACAGCGGCGGTTCCTCTTGCCTACAGGGGAATAGTGGCAGTTCCACGCTGCCCACACTGTTCCCAACTGGCCAGTCATTACTGCCCTGGACGGTTCCAGCCACCGTTCCCTGGGCCTCCTTGTCACAGCAGCAGGACCTGTGCCCTCCTGCTGCCTCTCCACGGCACACTAGAGGTCCCAGTGTTTAGGGTCCATGGAAAGTGGGGCTCCAGGGTCACACTGTCTGTGACTTGGAATCCCAGCCCTGCCAGTGCTGTGCGATCCTGTGTCAAGCTGGCCAGGCCAGTTCTTCAGTGAAGAGGGACAGAGACAGTCCCCACCCTGCCCGGAAGGTGGCAGAGTCACCCGGCAGAGACGGTGCACTCAGAGCACGCAGTGCCAGCTCGTGCATACAGCAGGTGCTCAGCGGGGGCAGTATCTCAGTCTGCTCAGGCTGCCCACGCAAAACCCCGCAGAGCAGGGAGCCGGCACAGCAGACGCCTACCTCTCGCAGTTCTGGAGACCCGCAGCCCCCGATCAGGGCGCGTCAACGGTGGGTTCTGGGCAGGCCTCTTCGTCTCCCCGTGGCCTCATGTGGCCCTCCTGGGTGTGCACCTGCAGAGAGAGAGCTCCAGCCCTCTTCATATAAGGACCCGAAACCCACCCCCCTGTCATGGAGGCCCCACCCCCATGACCCCTCCCAAAGGCCCCACCTCGCCACCCCCCACTGGGGGTCAGGGCTTCAACACAGAAATCTGCGGTGGGCGGGGGGGGGGGGGGGGGGGGGGGGGGTGCGGGGGGGGGGTGCGGATATGCAAGCATTCTGTCCATGACAGAGGGCAGGGCAGCAAGCCCATCATCCCCTCTGTCACTGGCAGCCTGCAGCACCATCCCTGGTGACCATCCCAGAAGACACGCCGTCATTGCGGGTGATGAGAGGCGGCAGGAGGCCCGGCCTCTGGGAAGCCTCACTCCCTGGCAAGCATCCTGCCCTTCTGCTCTGACCCCGAAACCTCCTTCTGTTTCCATTCAACAAAGACACGTCCGCAGGCCCTGGGAGAGCCCCGGGGAGTGCCAGCTGCTTTGGGAGCGCTCTAATCTGCCTTAGGACCATCTGACCTATGTTTCACACCAATGAGGGCTCCTCTCCTCTCTTCTCCATTATGCGAACTGTATCACAGCTGCCTGGGAGCCTGCTGCTCCCCTGCACCACATTTCCTTTCAAGATAACTCATTTGAGAAAGTCTGTGCACATCCTATTAGGGCCGAGGGGGCGATGATGGATATTTTCTTCCTCAGCGAACTAAGTTACAGGCACCCCATTGGATTCGCTCTGCAGACTTCAAACTGATTTAGGACTTCCACGCAGTTTGCTGAGCACAGTTTCAGCTAATTGGGCCAATTTCTGAGCCCCATGGAAGGAACCAGCTCCCCGACGGAAAAAGGTTAGAGCACAGAAGCTGGAAGCCTGTCCCCGGCGGTGGGCACAACAGACCCAGAGTCTCTGCTCTTCTGACGGCTAGCATTCCCACTTGCAAGTTTGCTTGTCGTCAGGAGGTGTGAGCAGGTCCCACTCAGGTCTCTTCCTCCTCACACGCCGCCCCAGTGGCCAGCAGGTTCTAGCAGCAGGCAGCTGCAAACGGGCTAAAAGATGAGCAGATTCCAGTATGTTCCGACCACATGGGGACTGCAGAGGGTCATGTGAGTCACCATTTACAATGCCCTGGCTCACTGCTGGGCACATATTACCCCTGAGCGGTAGTTCCTTGGTCTGTTTGCTGGAGGGACTGACAGGGCAGGAAAGTACACTCCTGGGGGGAAATGGCTTGGTTCACTCTTGCAGCACTAGTGTCAGCACACAGGCTGGCACAAAGCATTCCTGTGTGGCCTCAGACGGGTGGCTTAGCCTCTCTGAGCCTCAATTTCCTCATCTGTAGAATAAGCTTGCTCCGTGTTATACAGGAGGCTGTCAATGATGGCTCATGTCACGCAGTTCCCACCAGCTGTCCAGCACTGTCCTAAATGCTTCAGCGACTTACCGATTCATGCTCGCAATGAATGAGTGTGTCATCCTCCCCTAGAGAGGCTCAGGGCAGGGATGTGACGTGGCCAACGTCGTACGTGGTAGAGCTGGGAGTGGGACTTGGGCGCCCAGCTCCAGAAAACCATGCACTGTCACTGAGCTGAGAATCTAAGGTCAATGCTTGAGATTTTGTTTGCTCAGTGATTAGGTGCAGGACGCCTGCCATGTGCCAGGCACTGCTGAGGGAATAGCACTGACCAGTTAGAAGCCCTGACCACACCTTTGCCTCCTGCTTTCTGAGGCTCCTCCTTCCTATGTTCTAGTTTTATTGGCTTGTCTGTCTGCTTGCTTCTCCCTGTTCATTCACACACACAGTCACTCCTTCACTGAGCATTTGCTGAGTATGCCAGAGCCTAGAGCTCAGTCAGGGTCTTTTCTGGTCTCATTTCCCCGTTTGGAGGCTAGTGGAGGGATGACACAGGCAAAGCCAGAGGGAAATGGGCAGACATGCTGTGATGGAACAGTCCAGGCAGTGGGAACCCATCCCCAGCCCGGCTGCCTGCTCTGGCACATTCCCACCTGCCTGTCAGTCTTCTGCACCTGCCTGAGTTGGGGTGCTGTCCAGGGTGTAGGGCCATCCCCTGCCTCATGTCCCTCACTGCCACCTCTCAGCCTCCAAGATGAAAGGTAGTGGGGGCTGCAGCCAGAGCCCCAGTGGGCCCTGCATGTCATACACGGTCCAGGGATGAGGGAGGCAAGAGGGACACCGGTGAAGGGCTGAAGGGCAGAGCCTCCAGGGTCAGGCTCTGCTCCCAGACTTGGCAAACACATAAACTTCCATATTCAAGATAAGTGAACCCAGAACAGGAACCCAAATGAATGCATGCCAAGGCATATCATCATCAAACTTCCGAAAAGTAAAGACTAAAGGAAGAAAAAACCTTCAGAGCAACCAGAGAAAAAGGATGTCTTAACTATAGGGAGAAAACAATTTGAAAGACAGCAGATTTCTCATCAAAAGCTGTGCTTAAGGATAAGAATCATCAACCAGAATTCTATACCCAGAAAAAATACTCTGCAGGAATTAAGGGGCAATCAAGACATTCTGAGATGAAGGAAAACTAGAGGTGTCTGTCATTGGCAGACCTATTCTAGTAGAGTTGGTAAAGGAGATTCACTAAACAGAAGGAAAATGTTAAAATCAGGGACCTGGGAACATCAGGAAAGAAGGAAGAATATTTGATAAACAAAAGTATGTGTGAATACAACAGACCTTCCTTCTGCTCTTGAACTTTTATTTTTTATTTTTTAAAAATTTTATTTATTTATTCATGAGAGACACACACAGAGAGGCAGAGACACAAGCAGAGGGAGAAGCAGGCTCCCTGTGGGGAGCCTGATGTGGAACTCGATCCCAGGACCCCAGGATCATGCCCTGAGCCAAAGGCAGACACTCAACCACTGACCCACCCAGGTGCTTCTGTTCTTGAATTTTTAAAAGCATGTTTGACAGCTAAAGCAAAAAATGAACACTGATGTGATTCTCCGTGTATGTGGAGGAGACATTTAAGACAATTGTATCATAAATGGAGGACAGCAAACAGACCTAAAGAGACTTCCTATTTTTTTACTTTAGTAAAGCAGGGGAAATGGTGACAGCAGTGGCCCGGGATAAGGTATGCATACGATGCAATAGTAGAGCAGCCATTAAAAAACCCACACAAGGAGACACTCTCAAAAACACTAAACACTACAGATAAGTCACAATGGAACTCGAAAAAAATGTGCGAGTAACCCAAAGGAGAGTAGGGAGAAAAAAAAACAGAGAAAGGAAAAACCAAGAAAACAAACAAACAAAATAGTACAGCAGCCCTCACATATTTACAACTACACTAAATGCAAATGGTCTAAATACACCCATGGAATGACAGAGATTGGCAGTGAGGACAGAAAACACGGCCCCAGGAGGCGCCATGTACTAGAAACTCACTTCCCATCTAAGGAGAAGTCACGCTGAAATCAAACGAAGGCAGTCTGCACTGTGCAGACGTCGGCCAGAAGAAAGCAGGAGTGTCCGAGTCACCTTCACACACTATTGTGCACACGATGTCGATGTTGTCGGGTAACACCAACTTCAGAACAAGGGAGAACCAAGATACAGGGAGGGATATGACCTCACGACATGATGACGACACAACGCAGCAGTCCTGAATGTGCATGCACCAAACAACAGAGCCACCGTGTGTGAGGCCTCAAACAGGAAGAAGCAGGAGAGCGGCATGTTGGCGGCGCTCCTGCTCACTCATGTCTCCGGGGACCCTTCTGACAGGTCCCGACGACAGAGGTAGTTGTGTGTGTGCATCCTTGCCTTGCAAACTCAGCTAACCTATTTTCACAAGACAAATATGATTAGAGGGAAAATAGCAAAGTGTTGCTATAATTCGTTTCAGGATGATTCATTATTCATGAATTTCTTCTGCTGACTTCTATTGTCACTTGTTCCCAAGTGATTTTACAGTGATGATCCAATTGATATAATAAATGTGTGATATGAAACAGGAAGAAAAGCCTACGAGGACTCTCGTGGAAAACAATGTTTGTCCCAAAAGCTGGTGGGGGTGCAGCGGTGGGGTGCTGGGGTGGCCTCCTGCGGCAGGAGAAGGTTGGAGGGCATTGAACCTGGCCAGGTTGGTAAAGCCATTAGGGAAGAGGCGAATCCAGGGGACTTTCTTTTCAAGGGCAGCGGGATCTCAGGGTGACAAAGATGTATGACTCCTTCCCCTTCAATATGACTCTCGCCTTCAGGTACCCTCGCTCAGCAGAGAGCCAGGTGGTCAGGGAGGGATGCTGTGGTTTCTGCACTGCGCAGGTAAATCTTCCATCGCTGCATTGCGTGTAAGTGTGCCCTGAGGGTCAGTCCCTGGGGACCCCTGCTTTACCATTCCCCGCGTCCTCTCTTTGCTAGCCTGGGTGCTCTCATTTGTAAACAGGGGTGCCATGCCTCTGGTTCGCAGGGATCCACAAGGATTAGAGGTAGGTGGGTACCTACAAGGTCCCCGTATGTACCCAGGAAATGGCACTTTGTTCGATATTATAATCATTGATTTAAAAGTTATTTTCAGACATTCCTTTCTTTGAGATTAGATGTCAATCCCGAAATAAAATAAATGGTTTAACCTGTCACACAAATACATTGTAAAAGGCTATGTAATGCCCCGACTATAATACAAAGGAGAGACGAAAGGAAAGTGAGTTACACTTTTAAAAGCTCTGTGTCAGTGTGCAGATGCTGGCAGAGCCGCAGTGTAGACAGGACACAAGTGCCCGTGGCAGGGTAGACAGTGGACAGAGTTGTATTTTTGGTGAAATGGGGCTCCACTCCTCTTAACGTGCCGTATTGAGCACATTCTCTCTTTCCTCAATTTACACAATAGTTACATTCCTGGAAAAGTCAACTCATAGTAAAACTACAAATGAATTCAAAGTTTGCTTACAGAGTTCGTCTCTAGGTTCAGACGTCCATTGGGGGAACTCCACTCACAAGAAATACCCCGAGGTATCTGAGATGCTTCGTGGACCAAGGAATGCTGCTTTGTTAAGGGGACCATCCCACACATTGCAGGACGCCCAGCTTCCCTGAACCCTGGCCTCGACCTATCAGTTGAAATCCCACTGCTGGGGCTACCAAGAACCCCCCAAAATTCCCTCCAGGGGGTGCCCAGCAGTGTCGATAGTAGGAGACAAGCCGGGGGAGCAGAGCTCAGAGGTGCTCAGCAAGGGTCGGCTGCTCTGAGCCCAAACACCTCCGGAGCCACAAGCCACACCTGGGGAATACTCGAGGGGAAACGGGCCTTTTGAGAACGCCATCAGCCAGAGTGACCCAGGGGCCGACAATAGGAAACCATAGTGGTCTTAAAAAGTTTGGTCATTCCCAATGTCAAGCCACACAAAGGCCTGGGGTGGGCGGCCCAAGGGTGCCTCTCCAAACCAGGTGTCTTTGCCCTGCTGCACCACTCGGTGCCCACCTGACAGCCCTGGTGGCTGCACACCTCGGACCCGTGCAGGGGGGGATGCCTGTTCCTTGGGGGGTGCCCTGCGTCTCTGCAAAAGCCCAAAGAGCTCTCTGCAGGGACCAGAGGCTGCAGATAAAAGATCTAAAACAAAACAAAGCAAACAAACAAAAAACCCCAAAAATCATCTGTTGAAGTGGCCTTGACATTCTGTTCTTATTTTTCAGTGAGATATACTGAATTATTTGTGGATGAAGCAACATGATATTTGGGGTTTGCCTCAAGACAATCTCACATTTGGGGAAAGTAGGCAGCATAAGACGAGACAGGTCAGGAGTTGGTAATTTCTGAAAGTAGGTGGTTTACATGAGCCTCATGACCGCTGCCTTTGATGTAAGTCGGGAACTTGTGGCAAGAGTCAAACCTGGGGCAGACCCGGGGGCTCAGCGGTTTAGCGCTGCCTTCAGCCCAGGGCGTGATCCTGGAGACCCGGGATCGAGTCCCATGTCGGGCTCCCTGCATGGAGCCTGCTTCTCCCTCGGCCTGTGTCTCTGCTTCTTTCTCTGTCTCTCTCATGAATAAATAAATAAAAATCTTAAAAAAAAAAAAAAAAAGAGTCAAACCTGGTCATGGTGCAGCCTCCCCCAGATGACGTGATGCAGACCCGCACGATCTGTCTCCAGTGACTGGGGAGGCGCACCAGGACTGTCTGTTGGCCTGCCCTGGGGGCCAAAAGCCCTATTATCTGTCACGTTGAGCCTGAGGGACCCGGCTGTGCACGTGGCTGTGAAAGGAGGGGAACCACAGGAGAACCCAGGGTGAGGGGGAGGTCACCTGGAGGCACCTGGGAGGGGCGCCCACACTGTGAGGAGCCAAGACCCATGATACCTTATCAGACCTGACCTCTGCACCAGCCTAGCGTCCCCCAGTCCATCCGGCCCCCAGGCCCCTGTCCCCTGTTGAAGAGCTCCCCGGCCGCCGCACTGGGCACTGAGTGCTAACACTGCAGGCTGTGTCGCACGCCCCTGGGGTGTGGGCTGGAGCACCTGCTGACCAGGCAAGGTCGGCAGCCCTGAACCCCAGCCCAGCCCAGCTGCACCATCAGATGTGGCACCTGGCAGCACCAGCTCTAAGGCTCCCCCGTGGGACAAGCTTTGTCCAGTGAGAGGTGGGAAGCTGGATGCCCTCTGCCCCTCCCAGAGGACTGTCCAGAGACATCCCGCATGGCCAAGCAATGAGCCACAGCCAGCCTGCCCACACGCCCCTTAGCTTTGCTGTCTGTCCTTCCTGGCCTCTCCTGGCCTCACCTCCTCCGCCCTCCATGTGCTGCCCTGCCATGTTAGCAGGAAAACATGGCCATGGCATGGGGACACACCCTAGGATGGCCCCCAGGACCCCAGCCTGCTGGTGTTCACATCCCCACGTGCAACAAGACCCATGCGTGCTTCTGATAGCACATGGCCATGGAGATGAGAGTCACTCCCTGGTCACCTTAGGTCACCCAAGACTGAGCAGACTCCTGGGGATGCCTTGCTGGCCCGACAACGTATGTGGCCATGGTGAGGAGGCTGGCCAGACGAGCGGCCACAGGAAATGAATCTGCCACCCCCTGAGCCATCTCAGAGTCAGATGCCTCCCCAGGTGAGGCTCAGGTGAAAACACACCCATGCGCCACCTCGCCTGCCGTTTGGAGGGGCCTGGGAGCACGGGGTCCACTCACAGATGACAAATGTATGTTGTTTTGAGCCACCAGGTCTGTGGTCACTGATCATCCAGCAGCATGAAGCTGATCCACTGGGCTCGGCTTTCCCGGGAACCCGAACTTAGGATTCTGAGCTGAGCGCTCTGACTGAGCAACCCCACCCGGGGGAGGGGGGTGCACGCAGCCCCATGCACCCTGGGGTGCCAGCTCGCTGAGCCACCGTGGCAGGACCGGGGAGGGATGCACCTGCCCCCTCAGGGAATGGACTGGGTGCTGCCAACAGCTATGAAAGGCCCCACAGCCCGATGAGGGGCAGCCTGTGATTCTGGGAGTGAAGCCAGGGGCTCAGGCACATCCCAGGCCAGCAGTTGACCTGCCCCCATGGGATGTTGGGGGCTCCCACCCTAAAGGTTGGCCGGTGAGCCCACGTGAGCATCTTGTTTGGCCCTCGGAGCCCTGCTTCTCTGTCTCTCTGGGATTTCTAAGCAGGTCGTCCGTCCAGGACGCTGAGGCACCCTGGGTGTGCATATTCCAGGAATACTTCTGTGTTTTTGGGTGTTTTTAGACTGAATTCCTAGTGGTTCCTGGAAGGCTGTCACCTGGTGCTGGGCGGGCGGCTCTGTGAGTCCTGTCGTTTCTGTGTGCGCTCCTCCCCTCCCTCTGTCCATCCATCCGTCCATCCGTCCAGGGTCACAGGTCCCAGCTGCTCGGGGGTGGTGGTGCGGGCAGTCCTGGCTGGCTCTGTTGGGGGTCTTATTCTCTGGCTGCACCGACTTCACACGGGCTTTGGTCCTGAGTCCTTCCCGTTGTCTATGTGGACATGAAGGCAGCTTCTTGAGCTCCGTGGGGCGATGGGGGTCAGGCTCCAGCCTTTTCCCTGCTCCAGCTGGACGCCTCGCCCTTACCTGTGTTCTCAGGCCGCTGTCAGCAGCTTCTGCTCTCGAGGGCTGTCCTGGGGGGGCGCCCTGGAGCCAGTCCCTCTGTCCTCTGCCCCCTGCCCTGGAGCCATGTCCCTCTGTCCTCTGTCCCCCCGCCACCACCTGGGTCCCTGCCCTCATCTGCTGCCAAGGGAGGGGGACAGGGACCACCCTGCCATGGCAGCTGCCATCCTCCTGGGGCGACCGCGGGTCCTGAATGCCTATTGCTCTGCGAGGCTCCCATCTCCTGCCATCTATCCATTAGTCCGTCCATCTGTCAAGGGCCTGTCTAGGTCCCCTGTTCTAGGGTCTTGGTCTGTGGGCATTGGTCCTCACCCACCTGTGCGGTGACCAATGTGGGGGTCCCCTGGACCTAGTTCAGGGGCAAATGTCCCTGGCTTTTGAGTTCCCCTAGGTGGTCTTCCCTCATGTAGGGGACAGACAGGCTGGATGGACACCATCAAGCACAAAAGCACCCAGATGGGCAGTGCCCAGGGACACAGGAACTGCACAGATGCTGTTAAAGGGGAAAGGCTGTCAGGGGGATCAGGGGGTCCAGTGGTCTGGGTGCAGCTGTCCCCACCTCCCCCATCCCCCTCTTGGCCTCTCTGTCCCTGTCTGCCTGCACTGAGATTGGCATACACAATCGAGCCGGGTGGAGTCAGGATGTCTAAGGGAAGGATGCATTTACTAGAGCAAGGAGAGAGAAGAGCATGCTGGGAAGACAGGGGAGCAAGCCACCCTCCCTGTGACTCCTGGCCACATTGGGCAGCTAGCCCCTGACCGGGAGCATGTTTTTCAGGACACTTCCTGTTTTTTGGTGGGTGGTGGTGGCGGAGGTGGGAGGGGACAGGATGAGGGGCCAGCATAGGAGGGGCTCAGGCTGGGTCCAGGACCTGTAACTAAATGTCCAGGAGCAGCCTCATGACCTCCCACCTCCTGGCTCTGACTCTGCTAACGTGCTGAGCAGCTTCTGGGTGCCAGGGGGCCTGGTCCTCAGATCCAGGAGCCAGAAGTCTGGCCTCCTTCAGCCCAGTCTGGGAGATGGGGTCCCCTGGGGACCCAGTGAAGGCCGAGCAGGGCAGTTGCCTGGTCAAGGGCATCTTGGAAGGAGCTCTTTAGCTGCTGGCTGGAGAGGGAGGGACAGGGAGCCCCCAGAGTCCTGGTTGGGGAGGGTCCAGGGGGAGGGTCCATCGTAGGGAGGGGCCACAGGGAAGGGGTGGCACCAGGGGAGAGGCCAGGGTGGGAGGGGCAGAGCCTGGTGAGGGAGGGGCCTTGGGGAGAGAGGCGGAGCCTGTGGGGGTCAAAGTAGGGGAGGGTCCACAGTGGGAAGGGGCAGAGCCTGGTGGGGGAGGGGCCATTGGGAGGGGGTGGGGCCTTGGGGGCCATGGTGAGGGAGGAGCCTGGTGGATTGCAGGCTGACTTGGGGCTACAGGCAGGAGCTGGGTGGCCCCACTGTTGGGGGCAGAGGAAGTCACTGTCAACAGGTGAGCAAAGAGATGATTGGAATGAGTGGGGAGAGACCCACACCCACACCTGGAAAACGCCAGATGCCACTCTGGCTGGAGAAGGATCCAGACCGTGCACCAGGGCTGTGTCTCTGCAGGGTGCATGTGCCAAATTCTGCTGGTTCCTGGAGCTGCCATCTGTCCCAGGCAAGAGGACACGCCCAGGCCAGCGGGATCCTTGTGGGGTCACCGACTAGCTCTTGTACTAGGGTCCTCGGCCACTGCCTGCCAGAGGGTCCTTCAGTGGGACAGGTGCACAACCTTCAGCTCACCGGGAGCTGTGGCTATGCTCCGGCATCAGGCCCAGGTCCCTGATCATCTACCCCACAGACCCAGGGGAGACTTGGAGCCCATCAGACCCGGCCCACCCTCAGGACCACGTGGTCTGGGATAGTGCAGATGACAGAGATGGAGGGGGCCAGAGGAGGGAGTCTGGGAGGGCTTCCTGGAGGCGGTGGTGTTGGCATGTTGAGGAGGAGTAAAAGCCTGGCCTGCTTCAGTGCAGCCATTGCACTTGGGCTCACACACACACGCACACGCACACACGCGCTGCAACCGCCCCCACAATGCACAGTCCGGCTCGGAGTACCGAAGAACCCAGGAGGCCTGTGGCACAGACCGGGTCAAGGGCGAGGGCGAGGCTCCGCCAGCTGAGAGGACTGGCCCTTCGGGGCCACATCGTCCTCTTTCATCCTCGATCCTGGACGCGGCGCCGGTGACGAGCCCTCCCTCACCACTGACTGTCCGGTTCTTAGGTCCGGGGGTGATGCCTCCTGGTTCCTGAGCTACTTCCTTATTCGATGTGGCACTAACTTCGTTTCCAGCCTTGGGCTAATCTATCAGGATGGCTCCCGCGGGAACAAGGCCGCTGCCCTGAGGCCTGGGTGGGCGGAGTTTCAGGGCTGGTGGGGGTCAGGGCCAGGGCCCCCCTCCTGTGGCTGTGCCTGCAGCCCCTCCCCCATCTCCCACGGCATTAGTGAGGCCCCCAGGCCCTGGCGCTGCGTGGGACTCCTGCTCCCTGCTCGCCACGGTGGGAAGAGCCCTGACCTGTGCGTGCCCCAGATCCTTCATTCCAAGCCCTCCCCGACCTCCCTCGGAGGAGCTAACACATGGGCCCCCGAGACGACTGCATCTGTGTGGGCACAGCAGGTGCACAGCGCCGTCTTCCCTGCTGGCGGGCCACAGTGTGATGGGGCGGTCTGCCCGGTCTGCCCGGCAGCCCTGGCCTTCCTCGGGAGAGGATTAGGACAGAAGGGGCGATCCCTGTGTCCCTGAGGAGAGGGGGAGGTGCCGGAGCAGGGCCTGAGGGGAGAAGGGAGCAGGCGGGTGCTGACAGGCTGCAGAAAACCCAATGAGCCCACCTCTTCCTCCAGGCTCCACCTGAGGGATTGAAGGGCCAAAGGAAGGAGGGGTGAGGGCCAGTGGGAGGAGGAGGGGTGGCACCACCTTGCAGCTCACTCTGGGCACCCTCCCTGACCTGGGCTTCCAGAACAAGCTTGCTCAGCCTCACCTGCTCCCTGCTCCTCCCACATCTAGGCGTCCCTCCTGTCTCCATCCCACCTTGGGCCTACCCTGGGTTAGCTGTGGGCAGGAGCCTCCGCCCCTCCTGTTTCCCCCATATCGCGCTGCTCTCCTGAGCTGCCCCCGGACCGAGTGGATGGCCCAGGGTGGCCCCGCCCACCTACCTGCCTGATTCCCTGTGGACTGCAAGCTCGGAGGCTGGGCGCAGGGTGCCAGGTGCAGGGCCCGGCAGGGAGCTGCATGCACACCACCTGCTGAATCAGCTGACATGAGGGAGTTGCCCTGTCTTTACCGACACTGAGCAGTCACTAGAAGAAATCATGACAGGGTGTCCTGTCTGCTGTAAGCACAAAGCAGGACAAGTGGCTGGCAGGATATGTTGTGTGCACATGGGCGTGCCCTTGCCAATGTGCAAATGCCCGTGGACGTGTATGCATGGTGTGTATGTGTGCAAATGCTGTGAGGGCCACCATGCCTGCCTGTGCTAGTTCCCTGGGTGTGTGGGCGTGCTACACATGTGTGCACATACAAGTATTGTGAGTGTGCATGTGTGCCACGTGTGTGTGCACCCATGTGTGTTTTGTGGTGGCACAGGCCAGGGCAGTCACAGCTCTCCCGCCACTTTACCTCGCTGGGGTGACCCAGGGGCCCTTGAGGCTGCTCTACCCCAGGAATGTTCCAGGTCCCAGAGGGCTAAGTATCTGTGTGGTCCCATCCACAATCCCCCAGCCCCGGGAAGTGAATGGGTTACATTAACACGGGTTCTCCCAAGCACCCATATAAAATTCCCTGGGGCTCTGGCAAAAATGCAGCTCCCTGGGCCCTGGCAGGGTCTCCTGGTCAGAGCCTGTGGGAGCAGGGCCCTGGAAACTATGTTTTTAGCAGCACCTCCCAGTGGCCTTGAGATTTCCCTTTGCTGCCTCATCTAGGTTGTTCCTGCTTCACCCCTACTGACTGTATCAGACAGGAGTAATATGTCGCCCCTGGGACCCCAGAGCCCCCAATCTCATGCTTAGACTGGTGGGTCCCTCAATGTCCCCAGAGTGCTAGTGCTCTCACAATGGGAACAGGGCCTCATTGCTTCTGGTTGAGTGCAGGCTGGGAAAGGCCAGGTGCAAGCTGCAAGCACAGCCCCTGTGCACGCACACACATTACACACGTGTAGCATGCTCATACACTCGGGGCACTAGCACAGCCCCAAAGCCTTCATGCCACATAGGAAATGCCTTCAAGCAACCAGAGCAGCTGGTGGGGCTGCCTTGTGTGGTAGTGAGCTCCCTGTGTCTGGAAGCATCAGGAACGGCCTAGACAGCCACCTTTCTAAACAGTTCTCAGAGGGGTTTCAGCCTTGAGTATGAAGGACCTTCCAAAGCCAAGCTTCTGAGCCCCAAAAGGATAGCTGGTGGTTGGATGATCAACCATGGACACACCTTCTGAGACAGAGTGAGCGGGGCCTCGGAGCGCTGGGCTGGCTGAGGCAGGGGAAGCTGCACACAGTCCTCCCGGCATCTCATTAACCTCCCGAGTCCCACTCAGGAGGGTTGGGCTGAGTCTCGTAGTGCACACCCAGAGCAAGCCCGTGAGCAGGAGGGCTGTGGGGGGGGTTGGGGGCTGGGGGCAGGCCCAGGGTGGCAGCTGGCCTTCTCTGGGGCCTCCTAAGGGCCTTCTCCTGACGTTCACTGTCCTCGTTAACACCCCTCAGCAGGTAAGAAGGCAGATGTCCATCTGGGGGTGTAGCTACCCTGAGGCTGGGGTGCCACCCAAGGGGTGGGTTCTCCAGGTGTCTGACCCCTGGGACTGTGCTCAGGATTTGCTGCCAGACCAGCAGCTCTGCTCTCTGAAATCCAGGCACCAGAGCCCGTGCCCAGCCTGACCGCCCTCCAGAAGAGCCTTGTGGGGTCAGTGGGGCCGCCTCCCCACGGGGAAAGGATCAGGCTTACTGCCAGCTTCCCCAGCAGCCCTCACATGGTGTCCTTTCCTGGTGGCACACTGCCCGGTGGCTCCATGTGCAATAATCTTTCTAGAGCCGAAGGAGAATGGGCAGGTGCCAACCTGTATGCGGGTCTGGGCTGCCCCGGGGTACAGGCACCTTGCCGCCAGCCCTGGGCTGAGCCAGGCTCCAAGCAGCCTAGGTCCGCTCTGCTCTGAGCCCTTGGTGCCATGGGACTAGTCCAGCCGGTCTTGGATGAGCAGCACTGAGCCCGTGCCCAGGGCTCCTTTGTCACAGTGGACTATTTCCTTGGGTGCTGCCCCAGAGTGGGGGTGAAGTGAGGGCACCAGGTAGGTCAGACCCTGTGCATGGAGCCCAGCCAACCTGGCACTCCTGGGTCCCTCGAGAATCACCATGTCTCACGTGGGCATGTTGTACCCCACCCAGACTGATGCCCCTAGCCCGCCCCCGGAAGGGCATGTGTCAGCTCCTGTGCTAGGCCGTCGGGCAGCAGACAGCAAGGACGGGACAGGGACAGACTTGTAGGCAGAAAACCCAATGAGCCTCCATAAGAATGTGTGGATCAAATGAGGGGTCCATGCTTGCCTCCCAGGACAAGTGAGAAATCGGGGGCTCCAGAAGGGTGTGCTGAGGTGCACAGTGTCCCCCAGAATTCATGTTCACCTCGAAACTCCAAATGTGGTGTCGTCCCATGGAAATAGGACAAGCACCATCTTTGCAGATGGAATTAGTAAAGCTGAGGTCCGCCTGGATTTAGGGTGGGCCATGATCCCACATGACTGATGTCCTGGTTAGAGCAGGACAGACACATAGAGGAGGAGCCATGTGAGGATGAGGAGGGGCTGGCCTGATGGGGCCATTGCCCAGGAAGGCCTGAAGCCCCAGAAGGGTGGACAAGGCAAGAAGGACTCTTCCTGAGAGCCCCTGGAGGGAGCCCAGCCCCGCTGCCGCCCACACTTGGACTCTGGCCTCCAGCGCCGTGACAGGATGATTTCCTGCTGCCGTGGGCCAGCCGTGTGTGGGACGCATCGCCACGCTCACAGGAAACTGGGGGATGGTGACTTATCCGAGCCGTCACGGTGTCCATGCTACATCAAACTAAATCTCAGCCAGGGGGAATGGAGCGATGTGGCCTCTAACTCCAGAGGCCAGATGTGGCCACAGGCTGCTCCCAAGAGCCCTGGGCGGAGGCATTGCCCGTAGGGGTCAGACCAGGGCCACATGGAGCGTCTGGATCCTGGCCAGGCCAGGGGCAGGGGGCGGGTGGGGGGAGGACTGGGCCTCTCTGGGCCTCAGTTTCCTCTGTAAAGTAGGGCTGTAAAGTAGGGCTGGGGGGTAGTACCAGCCCATAAGTGTGTTGTGGGTTTGCTCTTCTCAGCCTCGGGAGTGTTTGTAAAGCACTTACCCTGCGATGTGGCCGTGAGTCAGCCCGTGATGACCGGCGGCGTTGTCATACTGACAACTGCCATTTGGTGTTGTATCAGGTTTAATGAGGCCATGCCTGCCCTAGCACCAAATCCGCAGGTGTCAAAGCAGGCGCAGCCCACTGGCGCACACCTGGCAGCATCAGCCACCCCCCAGGCCCCAGGCTCCTGCTGCTATAGTGAACCTCCCTGGATTTGGTCATGCCAAACAAGAGCCGTTTTGTTCTAGCTCACGGCTCCGTGGTCAGGCATTCCGACTGGGCGCTGCTGGGTGGTTCTTCTGCTCCCAGGGCCCTCGCCTGAGGTCTCTTGGTGGCACTGGAGGCCAGTCTGGGCTTCAGGGTCCCCTGTGGCGGCCCTCACGCTGGCTCCTGGGCAGGCCAGGCTCTGCTGGGACTGTGGCCAGAGCGCCCACGCACCGCCTGGTCTGCCCGGTAGGCTCAGGCAGTCAGGCTTCCACTGGGAGGAGGAGGATGCAGTCATGACTTCATTTGCTCCTTCATTCAACAACTGTGGTGCGCTCCTGCTGTGCCAGGCCGGGTGCTCAGGCTGGGGATTAGCAGTGGTCAATAAAAATTCCTGTCTGCCTGGTGCTTTCCTTCTGTGAATGAAGCAGATGAAAGCAAGATCAATGAAGTGGCTCATGGATTAATGATAAGAGCTAGAAAGAAAAGGCAAGAAAGGGAAAGTGAAATGTCGTGGGGAAGCTTTTAGTTTTTAGATTCCACATGTTAAAATTCAGGGACCACCTGGAGTCAGTGAGGGCGCCGGGCATGCCGACGTCTTAGTAGGAGCGTTGCCGGCAGAGGGAGCGGCAGGTGCCGAGGCCCTGTGGCAGGGTGGGTTGGTCACACAGATGGAGAGCCAAGAGCTGGAGTGTGGGAGCTGATGAGCCCAGAGGGGGCACGGGGTCAGGTCTTGTGCAGCCTGATTGACGTGGAATTTAGCAGGACCTCTGGAGGCTCTGTCAGCATGGGTTTCGGGGTCAAGGTGATGGCAGAGAGAGCTGTAAGTGGGCCTCTGTGGCCATCCAGGCCAGGCTACAGCTTTTGGAGCAGGACGGGACCACTGAAGGCTGCACCTTGGGGCTGCAGGACGAGCCAGCAGGTCCTGCTGTGTCCACACACAGCAGGAGAAGAAGAGAGGACCCACAGGGGGGTCAGGGCAGAAGGAGCGGCATTCGTGGTGAGAGGGCAGTGGAGCAGGTTGGAAACAAAGTCAGGGAGTCCAGGGGTGTGGTGAGTTGGAGCCTGAGTCAGACCACCCCGTAGGACATTGGGAGGCAGGTGGATACAGCCTCAGGGACCCCAGAGTGAAACCCAGGCTGAAGGCGGGTTCAAGATGGATTGCAAAGCATGACCCTGAGTGAGGGCACCGTGGGTGGGGGGATGCCCAGCGTGGAGAGGCAGGGAGGGCAGCCAGCAGAAGGCACCCAGGGCAGCATCCACGGTGGTGCGGCAGGCGGGGCTGAAGGAGGGAGGGGAAATCAGCCCTGAGAAGCATTCATGGAGGAGTGAGCAGGATCTGGGGTACAGGGCCCTGGGGGCCACGTGAGGATTTGCAGAAGTCCCAGATGGGGGTCCCCTAAATGGGGACCTGGAAGGGCAAGGCAGCTGGAGATGGACGGCCAGAAATGGGGTGCTGAGGGGCCCACATGTTGATGGGGGCCTTTCCAATGCCATCCCCTCCACCCCCCCTGCACTGAGCTCCAGGCCTAGGGCACACAGAGCTCCCAGCGGCTTGCAGGTGGAGCCAGCAGAGGGGAGCTGATCTCTTTGTGATACGCGTCCAGCTGTGCGTCCAGGGGACACCTCAGGCCTGGGCTGGGGACAGGGAGGTAGCTGGGCCAGAGGCCTCTGGTTCTCACCTTAGACCCACCAAGTCAGATGGGGAGCCATCAGCCCGGGAAGAACAGGAAGAACAGGGCCCAGGGGCGCGTGTGCATGTGTGTGTGCACCTGCATGTGCAGACCATGTATGTGTGTGTGTGTGTATGGGCACGCACCTGTGTGCCTGTCCGTGAGCACACATTTGTGTGCGTGTGTCGGGGGAAGAGACAGGATGAAGGTGCTTCCCACTTGCCCCCACCACGTCCAGCTTTCCATAGTAGTGACATCGTCAGAGGAGGCCGAGTGTGGTCCTGACCACAGGAAGCAGGGACAGGGTCACGGGGAAGGCGGGTTTCTTTGGCAAATTGGGGAGCCTTGGAAAATGCTGGGATTTCCAGAGGCCGAGACAGGAAGGGCCATCCAGTGGTCAGTCAGCAGGAACGCAGGGCTGAGCTGGGCACAGGCCACAGGGCGCAGGTGCCATGGGCCACACGGCTTAGTAGGAGCCGGATCCTGGGCTCAAGAACTGTGAGGAATAGGCTCCCCAGTCTGGGGTTTTATCATGGTGGCCCCAGTGGACGGACACAGAGGGGATTCCTCTGGTGTAGGACAGGAGGGCAGGAGTCCCTCCCGACCCCGGGCAGCCACCCTGGGGTCCCCAGTGGGTTCCGGGTGCCTCCATCCCCGCAAGTCTCTGAACCAGAGGAGAGATCGTCCTCACCAGATGGTGTTTTGAGTGACACACTGTTGGCCTTCCCAGTGTTTTCAATTTTTTCCCATTTAAAAATAGAATAATTTTATATTTAGCAAGTTTAGATTTCTGGGGTCCTCTGGAGAAAACTTCAGAAGACCCACCTCCTGGACACGCTGGCTCAGAGGCCGCCACGGGTGGGATGGGGGAGCGGCTGCCCCCGGGAGGGGTGTGTGCTCCCACCGCCGCCCCCCCGGCACTGGCTACCCCTCACCCCTTCACAGGCGTGCTTGTGCCGTGGTTTTGTGCCAGAGCCTTGAACCCGGGGCCTCTGCCACGGGCCCAGAGCAGCACAGCCCGAGTGAGAGAGGCCTTCCTCTCACTCAGTAGAACTCATCTGGGGTCAGTCCAGCCCGACGGCAGAGGGTAGGTTATCCCAAAGGCCCTGCAGTCCCGGGGAGGTCCCAGTGCCCCAGGACCCCGCGGGAGGTGCCTGTACACCATGTTCCTTACTAGCAGCAGCAAGGTATGCACAGACTCCAGGAAGGGGAGTGACAGGTGTAAGAGAGGGTCTTCTGGGGAGGGCGGGTCATCCTCCCTGTCCTGTGATCCCCTTATCCCTCTGCTCACTGACAGATGCTGCCGGAGGACCACGGTGTGCTGTGCGCCCCGGCCACCAGACCTCTGCCCCGATGCCTGACCTCTCTGGGTCTCAGTTTCCCTGCCTGTGATGCAGTGGGCTGGAGTCGGTATTCCTGAGGGGTCTCCCAGCCACGCTCTCCTGGGGGGTCAGAGCACAGAGGTAATACAATAGGGTTCCAGTCCTGTCCCCCATGTTTAGGCTGGATTGAACCTCCACTGAGCCACCCCCAGCAACCTGGAGAGAAGCTACTAGAATGTGTGGCAGAGAACCCTGTGCTGGCAGCGTCCAGTCCTCCCCGCTTCCTGGGTGCGCAGGAGGATGTGATGCGGGGCACATGACTAGCTGTCCCCGGGGCCCGTGGGTGGTTGTGGTGCGTGGGGCTCACTGGGCTGCCCCCAGCATGACTGGCCACGCAGCTGAGCGCCGCCGCCACCCTGGTTGGACGCGAGCCTTTGCTGTTTGGGTCACAGATTCCAGGCTTCGTCTGCTGGCAAGAGCGCCGGGCCGGTGCTGACGAAGACGCGTGGGGCTTCTCTTCCCACGCTGCCCATCGCTGCTCCAGTGAGTCTCACGTTGGGGTTGGCTCCTGGGGAAGTGCGGCTGCTGCCTGGAGCCAGCGCTCCGTTCCTGGGGCAGGGCCAGGTCTGGGTAGGCACACCTTCTGCAGCATTCCCGGAGCCCGAGATGGTGCAGAGGAGGCCAAGCAGGCCTACAGAAATGGGGGCGCCAGGCCCCATCAGAGAGGCAGGCGGAAGCCCCCCTCCTCCCAGTGAAAGAGGGACAGTGCACAGCTCGAGGGTGGGTGCCGGAGGCCTGGGGGCCGGTTGATGCCAGGAGGTCCCCACCGGAGCCTGTCACTGCTCCTGGGAACGCGGCTCAACAGTGGTCAGCCGTCCTGCACCAGGCCCAGGGGTCAAGCCTCCGTCCCTGCCCGTCCTCCACTCTGCCGGCCACAGGCCTTCCCTCCCGCTGCCCGCAGGTCAAAGGCCACACTCCCCCTGCCGGGGTCCACTTCTGCAGCAACCGCTCCGACGTCCATAACCTTCCTTGGGTGGGACGTGGGCTTCCCTGGCCAGCTCCCCACTCGCTCGAGCACCGGCTCAAAGGCGGAGTGAGGCCGGCCCCCAAACACGGGGAAGGGGACCGTGTCCAGGCCAGGGCTGCAGTGAGCGTGCTGTGGGAAGCACAGGGGGACAGAGGAGCAGCAGAGGAAGGCAAACAGAACTGGCCGCCGTGGGGTGAGGGCCTTTCTCTGAAGCCACCTCCCCTGTGAGGAGGGCGATGCCCGTCACCCCAGGGAGGCCAGCACGGACTTATTTGTTTGTTCGACGCCAGGCAGCACTCCTGGGGGCCAGTGACAGGGAGCTGGCTGGAGTAGGAGCCAGCACAGTGCAATGTGGACGAGAAGGGTACCATGAAACAGATCATAGTATAGACAGGGAAACCGAGGCATATCGGAGGGAAGTGAGGTCCCCAGCATCCTGCAGCTGGATGTGGCCATGGGAGGATTCGAACCCGGGCTTCTGGGCTGCTAGGTCCGTGTCCCCAACATGCCAGACACGGCAGGGAGAGCTCAGGAAGCTCGCCCCAGGAGGGCTGAAGTCTTAAACCTAATAAAAGGGCCCAGACCCCCGGCAATGGCCATAGGAGCCGTTGTCTTGTCCTTCCTGGCCACTGCGAGCAAGGACATGGTGCTGTGGAGGCTCTGCAGAGCTCGTCGTGCAGGGGAGGAGGCACCGAGACAAACCAGGAGCAGGAGGGATGAGCACAGGGGACACAGAGGGATGTGAGCCAGAGAAGAAGGTAAGGCAGCATGTGGGGTGCAGCAGGCAGACCTGCGAGCCCCCGGAAGGGACGAGGGGAGAACTGTCTCTGCAGGGGTGAGGCCGGGAGCCGGGCAGGGGAGGCCCAGGTTAGTCGGAGGTGAGGAGATAGCAGAAGCCACTGCACTGTGGGGAAATGGGGCCGGTGGGCAGCAGTGGCGTTCTGGTA
Organism: Canis lupus familiaris; assembly: GCF_011100685.1. Lineage (NCBI taxonomy): Eukaryota > Metazoa > Chordata > Mammalia > Carnivora > Canidae > Canis > Canis lupus. Next base: position 61,141,961 of record NC_049224.1, read on the forward strand.
GGTTCTGTGCATGCAGCTGGCGGCGATGGTGCACAGGGGTGCAGGTGGGTGGGGCTGGGGCAGCGAGAGGCCCAGGCCAGCCTGGAACGTGCGTTTTTCAGATGCTGTCTTGACCCGGTTTGAGCCCCAGCCAGAGGCCGGTCAGCTCCCCGTCTAGATCAGCTGATTACGTCCACACCCCAGACCCCTCCCCTCAGGCTCTCCCACTTGGGAGCCCACTAAGCACCACCCCCCATGCCCTGGGGCCAAGCACCACACAGCAGGGCCAGCCCCAACGTGGGCAGCCCCCAAAAGTATTCAAGTGCGCCCGGCCGCAGGGAGTCCTGGGAACGAGCTAAGCCTACCCAGCCCAGCACCCACCCCACTCATGCTGCCAGCTATCACCCCGTGTCTGGGCAGCCAGCATCGCCCCGTGGCCTGAACGATCCCAGGATGGCCATCAGCTCAGGTAGGACCATCAAGGGGCTGGCAGGGGTCTGAGCCGCTTCTGGGGGCCGAATGTTGGGGTGGGGCGGTGGACACGGCCCCGGGTTAAGACGGTGCCCCATGTGGAGATGTGGTTTGGGAGTTCTGAAACCCTGCTGCTGGGCGAGAGTAGACAATCCCAAGGCTGGGGGTGTAACCAGAGCTGGGGACGGGAGGAGGAACAGCAGGGAGACATTTAGGGAGCAGCGGTGGGGGACCCAGCGAGGGAGGGGAGGGAGCCCTGGCTGGGGGTCCTGGGCACCCAGAGGAGAAGTGTTTCGGGGTGACAAACCACACTGAGGGTGCTGAATGGGTGATGGTCGGGGGGCAGGGGGAGCTCCATGGGGCTGAGGATGGGCTCAGCACACCCCAGCGGCCAGCCACTTGTCCAAGTGGTTTGGGAGGAGGAGTCGGGGACCATGGAGGACGCCCAGGTGACGCTGCCCCCACCCGATCCCACCTGCATGTTTAGAGATCTGTTTCCGCAATAAGCGTGGTGAACCGTGCAATCATCAGAGCAGTAACAAGCACGTACGAGGCCTCTGCGGGCTCCGCTGTCTCCACCGCTGAGTATCTGATGAGTGTCCAAGTTCTCCCAGAGGTGAGCATGAGCGTGGGACACCCCTGCCCAGCCAGGGGATCCCACAAGAGGTCCCCACTGCACCCTACACGGGCCGGGCCCACGGCAGGCAGCACCATACGGTGGGGTGTGTCATCCAGAGGCCGAGCCAGATGGCACGGGGAGCTGGGTCCCCATTTCTCATCCCTTTTGCTGCTTCAAGGAAATTGTCTTATTTTCATTCGGAACACTGGTGCTGTGGACAAGGGGAAAGTGACTGAATTCTCCTCCTTTGGCGGTTCTCGGCTGGCATCCGAGATACCCCTGCCCCAAGCTCCGCCACCCCTGGCTTCCCAGGTCCCTCCTGGCTGCTGTAACAATTCCCTTGAATCTGTGGCATTGAACAGAAATTTAATCATTTGCCATCATGGGGTCAAAAATCTAAAATCCACATGTCGGCAGGGCGGGTTCCTCCGGGGGTGGGGGATGTGCAGGGAAGGATCCAGCTTCTGGCTTTCTCTGGCCTCTGGAGGTGTGCGTGTTCCTGGGCTTGCAGCCCCTTCTCTGCACGACCCTGACCTCGGCTCTGGTCATGTCTGCCTCTCCCCTCTGACTCCTCCCCCACCTTCTGCTCCCAGGAACCCTGTGATAACCTGGTCCCCACTGCGTGTCCCGCCTCTGCCCCTCTGCACCGGCGTGGCCGCAGTGGCTGGGCTGCCAGCCTCTGGAAATGCTCTCCCTCTGGCCTGGACTGACCAGCTCTGGTCCCCACTGGCCGCCCCTTGTGCATCCTCCCCTCTCTGACCTGGGACACCCCGTGAGAGGCACCCCTGCCAGGCCCCCAGCCTCCACGCACCTCAGGGATGCTGTGCCGACCAAGAGTGAGGTCACCCACCTTCCTGCCGGCACCGTGAGACCCTGGGCCGTGGGCCCTGGATGGGAGGTCCAGCCAGCGCTGGCACAGGACTGGTGTCCAGGGAATGCTTCCGAAGCACCACTGGCAAGCCCGCCTGTGGAGCACATCCAGACAGCCCGCCCGGTGCCCAGTGTGTTCTGGGCACTGCTCGCTTTATCCCTTAAATGGCCCCCCATTTCCAGATGGAGAAGCAGAGTCTCCGGGGGGCCAGGACCCTGCGAGGGCTGCAGTGGCAAAGTAATGGAGCCGGGGCAGGAACCTGCGTCTCCCAACTCGGCCCCTCCACGCAGGCTTGAGTGCCAGTCGTGCACCTGGCCACAGGCCTCACAGGGCAGGGATTGTGCGGCACGGGCTCTGGAGATGGGGGCAGAGGACGGAGTGAGCTCGGGGCTGCTCCATCACTGGGCAGGGAGGACCGCGTGGGCCAGGAGCCGTACCCCAGCTCAGCAATAGTCCCTGAGCCAGCCCCCTTCTCTCATCATCGTCCCCGGAGCCAGTGCCCCCCAGGCGCCCACCCCCTCAGGGTGCTGGGGGCAATCAGGGAGGCCCTCTGGAGGAGGCACTGTGGGAGGGGACAGACGGCACTCCAGCGGGAGCCAGCAGTGGGCATGGACTTGGGTCCTGCCCCGGGGGCCTGGTCCTTCGTCATTGGCATGTCGGGAGTCAGTCCACACAGGCCCTGGAGCACCCGGTTCTCATGCCCACACGTGTTCGGCGATCCTCTCGATGACCCTGTGGGCACTGCCCCCAGGACCCCACCTTCCCGCCAGAGCAAGGAGGTGAGAGCCAACGTAGGCCAGGAAGCACCGGGTGCAGTGGGTGGGTGGGTGGGTTGGTGCCCGTGCGAGGGGCCTCGCCTGCCGGGCTCCCAGCTCTGTGGCAGGTTCGCTGAGCTCCAGAGCTCCCTGGAAAGTCAGCCTCCTCCAGCCCCCTGCACAGGTGAGGAGAGGGTACTGCCGGGGTCGGGGCCGTCGGCTCCCAGGCCAGTGCTGGTCCCAGGACCCATTCTGCACCCCAAGGGCCCTCCAGTCAGAGAAGCATCAGGTACTGTTGTCATATTTGCTTGCCTTGTGGCCTTGGGAAAGTTACTTAACCTCTCTGAGCCCCCATTCCAAATTCAGGGCAGATCATTTCTATGTCCCACTTGTGCTTGGTGACCCTCGATGTGAGGGTCACATGAGATGATGAGGCCCCCAGATCCCTGTAAAATTCCACAAGCAAAACATGCAAGAGATGACGGGCAGGACAGGGACAAGGGTGGGCAGGACCAAGTCTCATGAGAGCAGTGGACATGTTACCCTGACTCAGTCGGCACCGTGTACTGGGCACGTGGTGCATGCCTGGTGTGAAGAGTGACACCTGCCAGCCTTGTCACTCCCCCACCAGACCCTCTCCAGGGCTCCTGGTCACCGAGGCCCCAGGGTCTTGGCCTGGGCGCCAGCTGGGTCACACCCCTGCTCCTGGCTGTCAGCCCCTGGACTCTGCCCGCCAGGCCCAAGCGTGCTCTGACCCAGGCTGACTCACCCCTCTCTCATGCATCTGTGAGACACGTGCACCCCCTCTACCCTGTGTCCAGCTGGGGAGGCAGAGGCCGAGAGAGGTCGAGACGTTTGCCCTGTGGCTGCTGATCCCCCGCCAGGCTGGTCCACACAGGCCTGTCCCACAGTCTTGTGTCACAAGTCTGTGCCCTGCAGCTCCCCTCCCTCCCCAGGACACGGGGCTCTCACCAGGCCTATGCCGCTGGCCACCTCCGTGCCGTGGGCACACAGCCATCACCTAAGACACCCAGACACCACTCCTAATTGTCAACTCAGAACCTGCTCCTTGTGGTCCTCCCATGTCAGCTGGGGGCACCCATGTCCTTCCATAGCCGGGGCCATGGGTCTGCACACTGTCACCACCTCCAGGCTGCAGGCAAGTCCTATGGGCTCTGCCTTCTGCACGTAGCTAGAGCCCACTGCCTCGGCTTTCCCCAGGCCGCTCCAAGCCCCCACCACCGTGCCCCCGGTCTCCTTGTCCCTGCCCTCCACGTGTCCTCCACGGCCATCCTTGATAGGCAGCACCAGAGGGACCCTCTGAGACACAAGGCAGGAAATTGTCACTCCTCTGCTCAGCATATCCCAATGAAGGCCCATCCCACCCACAGTCGAATCCAAAGTGCCAACACCGTCTACAGGATTCCACCAGACTCGGCCTCCTGCTCCTTCTTCTCCCCATGTCTACACCTCCTTGCTATATTGCTTGCCTGCACCAGCATGCTTCTGCCCCAGGGCCTTTGCACATGCTCTTCCCAGTCAGGAACTCTCCTCTGATGTCATCATAGCTCACACCATCACTTCCCTCTACTCCAGTGACAAAGGTACCCTCTGGGAAGGGAAAAGAACCTCCTCTGATCTCATGTAGAGAATAACATCCCCCACCCAACACACACACACACACACACTCTCTCTCTCTCTCTCTCTCTCTCTCTCTCTTTCTCTAACCCTCTTGCCTCTTGTGAGTTTTCCCTTCAGTTGTCAGTCTCTCCCACTGGAATGGAAGCTCCGGGGTGTAGGTATTGGGCCCTCTGGCATCCTGCGGCACGCAGGATACACTCAGCAAACAACTGTGGGGTGATTCTGCTGCCAGTGCTTACAGATGCTTCGCGGGGTTTCCTCCGGGCCCAATGCCACCAGCGAGTGCTGGGGACAAATGAGCTCGGCGACATTTCATTTCACGTTTGAAATTTTCATCAAGGACAAGTCTCATGGGTTACAGAAAGATCAGTAAAATTAATTCTCAAGGACCCAGATTAAATTTAAACAGAAAAGCACTATTTATCCAGCCCAGGAAAGCATTTATATAAACGCGCTTATATAATGCGTTAGGACACCGAGGGACGCCACTTGTGTGGTCACATTCATAGTTCTCATGCGGACACCGTGTCCACGAAAACCGCTCAAATCCGTGCCAAACCTCGGGATCAAAACCCTGAGATTAAACCCACGTGCCTTTACCCACGTAAAAACACGTCCTTTTTTTGTTTGACTAAGTGGCTGGAGGTTTTGCGATTCCAACATGGGATTGGAAGCCATCAAAGGGGGTGGGAGCCCTGATAGTGATGATAAACGTCCTTCTCTCATTTTCCTCAAACTTGCAAAGGCCTGTCGGTGCCTGCAGGGGCCGAGGGGTCAGTCGGCTTAGCGGGCAATCCCCCGGTGCCAGGAGCCCGAGCAGGCCGCTTCCCCGGGCGAGGTTTTGTGCTCCTGGCGCTGCCGGCGCGCAGAGCTTCCGTGCATGTTTCACAGGAGCTTTTGTTCCCTAAATAGCGTGTGACTGACAATCTATTCCTCAGGTTGGGGAACAGTCACGTGAAGGAGACAATCTCGGAAAACCCACATTTGATTTGGGGAGGGCTGCTTCAAACCCTGGAAGAGAAGGTATTTTGGATTTTTAAATGATGGAATATGTATATTTTTTGCCTCTGGTTTTTTTGAGGTGGGTGACAGAAAAATCAGCTAATTCTTTAAAACCTGAAATTGTTTTAAAAAAATATATCACATATGTATGACAAATTGTACTGTCTCTGATTGCATTGGGTTTTATTTGGGGGGGGGGATTTTTAAAAGCATAATTCTCCTGTCCTCCTACTCACTCCCTAGTGCCGCCCGGCTGGCAGAGGGAAATGTTCTGCTCCAGTTCCTGAGGCTCCTGGAAGTCTTTGTTGGTGACCTTTGTATGTGAGGGGTCAGCAGATCTCCTGCAGTCCCTCCCCTAAAATGTGGAAACTGCCTTGGTCAACCTGCCCCATTAAAAGGGATCTACAGGGTATAAATGGCATAGGCTTCATTTGAGCTGAAGATGGTATAATGTTAATTAAAATAAAATTTATTCTTCGATCACATTAATAGGAGCAGAGGATTGGGAATAAAGGGGGTGATGGCTCTGCTGCGTCCTGGGCTAATGGCACCATTCTTTGTAGTATGGAAGCCTGCTGTGAGTCCCTTTGGGTGATGATTGGCAGATTAGAGTAGGTTTATTAGCAAGGAGTGGCTTGTAAAGGGGACCTGAAGCTGGATCCTTGGAGGGGGGCATGTAAGAATCGGGGCTGTTTCTGAGGGAAAGAACTCTGTGGATCCGGCCACTGCCTGCAGACTCCTAAAGAGCTGTCACAGGGCTGTGTGGCCCCAACGGCAGAGCCAGGAGCACTTAAGGATATTCTGGTTGTGTGCTGCTCTTATAACAACCCACGCCAAAATTTAGTGGCTTAAAACAGCGATATCTCACTATGTTTGGTGGCTCTGTGGTTTGATGGGGCTCAGCTGGGAGGTTCTCCTTCAGGTCTCACACATGGCTGCTGTAGGATGTCGGGCGGGCTGCTGTCGTCTGAAGGCTCGACCGGGCTGGATGTCCAGATCGCCACTCCTGCGGCTGGCAGCCGATGCTGGCAATTGGCTGGCAGTTTCGCTGGGGCTGCTGATCACAGAGCCTCCACGCGGCTTCTCCATGTGGCAGGGGCTCTTCTCGGGTGCCACTGGCCTCCCAGAGTGAGCACTCCAGGACACCCCGCACAAGCTACATGGCTTCTTATGACCCAGCTTGCAAACCCTTTGGAGTCCCTGCCACCACACTCCGTTGGCCAAGGTGGTCCTGCGGGCAGCTGGACAGAAGGGAGGAGGGAGTTCTAATGGGAGGATCGCGTGAAGGCCAACGCCGGCTCTGCGGTGATGGCTCTCAGGGCATCTGCCAGAGGCAGAGAAGCCAAGCTGCCCGACTCCACTGGTTGGCTCAGCCACCAAGAGAAGGACCAGACCAGTGGCTTTAACAACAGAAGTGTAGTTCCTCGGCTTCTGGAGGCTAGGAATCTGGGATCAGTTGTGGCAGGCAGTTCCCCAGAGTCCTCCCTCCATGGAGTGTGGACACTGTCCCCTCCTGTGTCCTCACATGGTTGTCCTCTGTGTGTCTGGGTCCTGATCCCCTGGTCCTATAAGGACATGTTGGGTCAGGGCACCCCCAGTGACCTCATTGGACCCTAACTACATCTTTCAAGGCCCCACCCCCACCTCCAGCCACATTCTAGGGGAGCACCTCAGCATGTGTGTTTGGGACACAGGTCAGCTCATGCACATTTCTCAGGAGAGAGGAACAGGAGGCCACATCGTGGAGCCCAGGAGAACATTGACCTGCTGTGAGGTGCAGGCCAGATCAGGAGAGGGTCCAGGAGTTCCAGGGAGGTGTCATCCAAGTGGACTGGAAGAGTGGGCTGGAGTTGGCTGGCCGAGGTGGGGGGCAGGGGGGCAGAGGACAGGCATGGGTGCTGCGGCATCCCAGGAGAGGCCTCACAGGAGACACACCTGGAGGGCAGCGGGAGGCTGTCTTGGGTCAGGGTTCCTGGGAGCAGGCCTGAGTCAGGGGCTCCTTCGAGGACCCTTCCCAGGAGGGCAGTGGGAGGAGGGAGCCCCACGGGGACATGGCCACCCCCCTGAGCAGGGCTCCTTGTTCAGAAGGCAGGAAGAAATCTTTGTTCTCTGTCTTGACCAGTGGTGGGTTTCATATCTGGGGTTCAATATGACCCCTCAGCACCGGGCCCAGGGCTATGGGGGTGAGAGCAGACCCCGGAGCTCCGCCCCTTGCTTCCAACAGCCAAACCCCGGGGCCCTTCTAGGGTGGATGGCAGGAGGTCACAGGGCAGGGCAGAGAGGTGAGCAGTCCAGATGCCATCCCTGCAAGTCCAGTCTGGGCCCGGAGGTGATGGGAGGCAGGACCCCGTGAGCTAAGGCCTGTGCATGCTCCAATGTCCCCTGGTCCTCCATACACAAGACACCAACTCTAAGATCAGATTGTCAGGAGTTTCAAGACAGTGACCTCAGAGTATGGAGCCCTACCTGGGGGCCCTTTGGGGAATGGGGCCACATGTCCTTGGAGCTCCTGCTGCTTACTCTGCACCCCAGTCACCAGCTTAGCCCCCCCCACCCCTAAGTCAGGGGCCAGGGGAGCACACAAGACCTCCTGGGATCTTCCCTGGGGCCACCCGCAGATGAGGGGATGTGGGCCTAGAACCCTGCCCAGAAGGGTCAAGGCTCCTGTGGGCACCCCAAGAGCACCTGCCTTGGGGCCCATAGAAGGCTCCAGCATCCAGGAGACCCGCAGGTAGGGGGCTGCTTCTCTGCTCTTTCTGTCATCATCATGGCCATGGTTATCCCAGAAGGAAGCCAGGGCACCTGCACTTGAACTCAGGTCTTCCCATCCTGCTGCACCTCCCAGTCTCAGGTGGGGGTGGGGGGTACTGAGATGAGACCCTCCCCTGTCACCTGCCCCTGGAATCTGCTCCTGCCACCCTGTGCTGTCATTGGCTCCACCAAGCCAGGCGCCCGGCCCCTGTGTTCCCAGCATCAGCCTGCTGGGTGGGCTCTGGATCCCCAGCTGGGAGGACGCAGGGGTAGGGGTGGGGGCATGGTGGGTCCAGACTTAGCATCCTCTGCCAGGGCACTGGGGCAGTGCAGCAGGTGCAAGAGCCCAGACAGGAGCCCTGGGAGCCAGGCAGCCTTCAGTAGTCACCTTGCTGGGACGCCTGGGTGGCTCAGTGGTTAAGCATCTGCCTTCGGCCCAGGACATGATCCCAGGATCCTGGGATTGAGTCCCACATCGAGCTCCCTGTAGGGAGCCTACTTCTTCCTCTGCCTGTGTCTCTGCCTCTCTCTGTATGTCTCTCATGAATAAATAAATAAGATCTTTCAAAAAAAATCACCCTTGCAAAGACCACGTGGAGCACATTCGTGGACAACACCAGCGTCGTCAGATGCACCAGGTCCTGCGGCGGAACACCCCACCACAGGCACGGGGAGCGGAAGCCGCCAAGACAGGAGGTGCTCACGTGTCTGTGCAGGACGGTGCTCACATGTCTCTTGTCATGGAATGAATTACTTAAAACACACACACACAGAGGAAAGGAAAACTGAGTTTCCAGGCTTGGGGTGGGAGGTATCCCTGGGGAGGTCTTACAGGGATTACAGGAACCTCGGTTGGTCAGTCCTGAGCGAGCCGACTGCGCTTACTGCATGTGCCTTCTTTTTCCTGGAAAGTCAAGTGGGAGATGGAATCTGGCTTGCAAACAGCTACAGTGTGCGGGTCTCGAGAAGGGGGGGAGAAGGGCCCTCCCTGCCCCCCTGTCCCTCTGCCCCCTGCCCCCGGAACCGGAGCCGGCACCTGTGGGAGGGGGCCCGCTGCGCAGGCGCCCCGGAAGAATGTGAGGGGAGCTGCTGCTACTCTACGGCTGTCTGTGGGCGTCTGTTTTGTGGAACTAAGTGCTGGAAAGCCCCCCCTTGCTGCTGTGTCCCATTTGTTTCCCTGGCTGTGGAGTCCCTCAGCGCCCCCCACCCCCAGAGCTGTGTTTTATGTAAAGCACAAAGCAACCGCAGGTGCGCCTCTAAGATGCGCCAGCAGCTCTGCTGGCGGGGGAGGGCGGTTTCCCCAGGGCTCCGGGACCCCAGGGATCGACAGCTCCAGGACCGCACAACAAGCCAGGGTCCCCCGCCCCCCACCCCGGCCGGGCTGCCCAGTCCCGAGGCCCAGCTCCGGGATGCAACAGGCGCCCACTTCCTGCCGTGGGGGCATGGAAAGGAGAGGCACATTCCGACAGACCCCGAGGCTGGCTCGGCACCCCTGGAGGGAGCGGCTCTCTATCCCCACTGGCAGCCCATGGACAGGCTCAGGGACCCCGGTGGCACCAGCCAGCCCAGGGGTGGGGCGCACAGAGCCTCGGGGACGATGCACCTGAACACGCGGGCCCTCGGCCCCTGGGACTGTCAGGCACCCCGGGACAGCTCACTCTGCTCTGGCTCCTGCCAGGGTCGCCCGATCCAGACAAGGGTCGCCCAGCCGACCCTCAGAGAAACAAGGAACATCCTTTCCTCTGAGTACCAGCATTTCCTGACGTTGCAGAGGCAGGCAAGATGCCATCGTTGTTCATCTGACTGGGCGTCCTGTAGTCTCTCTGCCAAGTCTGGCGCACTCCAGGTCCGGTCAGGAGCTCAGGGCCCCGGGGCTGAGCGGGGTCTCCCTCCAGGTGGGAAGGAGTGCCCTCCTGGACAGCCCCCTCTTGTTCCAGCTAAATCAGAATTCAAAGACTAAAGCGCAGGGTTTGGGGTAAGACAGTCTTAGGCTTGAATCCTCAGATGGCCATCTTTGCTGTGGGTCTCTGAGCAGGTGACTCACCCTCTCTGGGCCTGTCTCTGTGTCTCTAAAGGATAGTGTTGTTAGGATGAGCAGTGATGCTGGGGCTGTCTGTGGGACCCTGCCCCGGGCACTTGGCCCAGGGGCTATGCCCTGCGGGCCCCAGCTTTTTCTTGTCCCACTGAAAATCCCACATGATGATATAAGCTATCTGCGGGATCCTTCTAAGGATGAAGCAGTCACGTGTCAGTAATTACTAAACCACAGTTTTGAGTTGTCACCTCCAGAGAAAGAATGACATTATTCGCCCTCCGTGCGCAGTGTCGGGAGGCAGGCACCTTTGATGCCCCAATCCTTATTTGAATCGGCTCATCTCGCAGAGACTAATGCCTACAGGCTCCAGTGCATGAGCGAGGTCGTTGGCGGGTGGTCCCCGGCCAGGAGGCCCTTCCGTTCAGAGACCGGCCGCCCAGTCCTGCGACAGCCTCCTGGCCCCCTGGCCCCACAGGCTCCTCCTTGGGAAGGCAGTTCATTCAGCTCGAAGGCAGGGCCGGGCTCTCCCTGGGGCTGTGGGCACAGTTTGGCCCATGAGAGTCCCCGGGGCCCATGAGACTGGTTTCATTTCTTAAAAGTCAAAGAATGAAGGGAACTTTTGGTTTTGGCATATTGTATCTTCTGTTAATATTATATTGACTATTATATGTAATACATTAAATATAAACGTGCAATAAATTAAAAAGTGGGGAGGTCAGGGCTGACCCAGCCTCAGTGTAAAGACGCCAGACCCTCCAGCATCCACATGGAGCCTCCGGGGGCAGCCAGAGCACCCCCATTCCTGAGAATCTTGGGGGGCTCGAGACACCTACTGTCCCCCTTCCTCTGGGGCTGGCACCTGCTCCCTCAGCTCGTGGCCATCTTCCCGCGACTGCCTCCCATCCTTATCCCACGTCTCCCTGCAGACAGACCCACCATACCTCCCCAGAAGTGCCTGGAGGGAGGAGATGGAGGAAAGAACCTGTGGTCTAACCACCACTGCCCAGCTTTTGGAAAGATTGTTTCTGATCTTTGCTGTGTGTGTTTCTAGAAGTCTCCCCCGTCATGAACTCATGTCCCATGTTTCGGGATCGGCATCGTCAGGCACTGCTGTACGGTCACGAGCACCGACCACGCAGGTGGTCGACCACCACTGCTCCACTGGAGGGGAGTGGGCAGGAGCCCTGGTGGCCCAGACCCCCGCCGGTCCCCCCGCAGGGCAGGGTCCACCGTGGAACAGATGAACGGCTGAACGCACGGATGCTCTAACGCCACTCTCTCAGTGGAGCCTCTAGCCGGCGTGAAGCAGGGAGGACGCTGCTGGGGAACCAAGTGGCCACTCCCGCGATCCTGCCAGTATTTGAGCTCCCATCACCTCACAGCTGAATCTGAGAGGCGATTAATCAGGTACGATCCCTGGTGTTCCTAACATGCTTCCCCTCTAACATGGTGACACCCTTAGGTGCCTCCAGGCTCCTGCCCGAGCACCGGGCGCACAGTAGGTGCCTGGCAGCTGCTACCTGTCTTTCATGTGCCCAGCCTGCACGGGTTTCTGACACCCTTTCACTCGTGCTTTTTGCACAGTGAGGGGCTGCTTGAAGTTCAGTCTGCAGAGAAGCCTGGAGTCGGGGCGGGAAGGGGGCTTGCCCCTAGATTCGATTATTTGAAGCTCTGCTTACAAAGCAGAGCTAACGCCAGCGGCACGCAATCCCCCAGCTCCGTGCACGTGCGTGTAACTGGCTGTGCCCGAGCGAGTAGAGGTGGGGGTGGGGGTGGGCCCCCCCCCCCGTGCAAGTCATGGGGTCCGGTCCCCCCTCTGTGCCCCTGCCCCCTGCTCACTCCGAGCTCGCACCTGGAGAGGGGACGCTGTGACCAGCAGCTGGTCCTCTATACAAAGGCACCTGTGAACCGAGCAATGGTGGCCCAGCGGGAGCAGAGCAGAGGGCCTGGGAGGTCCCAGGGGCAGGGGGCTCATCCTGCTATAGCTGCATAACACTGGCCTAATATCTTCCCTCCTGGACCTCAGTTTACCCTCTTTCAAAGCACAGAAGTGTATACCTTGCTGGAAGCCTCTCATGGAAGCTGGAGAGCGCGTAGCAAGCCTGACCTTCAGGCAAGTGGTGAAGTCCAGTTTTCCTCTCCTTTCTTCACTTGTTCAAGTCCCTGGTCTCCCTGGACACCCCTCTTTCTGCCTCTCTGGACTCAGGGAGGGTTTGCAGAGAGCAGGAAGAAGTCCACACAGGGTTCCAATGACCCCCAGGAGACTCACACTGGAGGAGACAAAGGCACCCCTGGACAACTTGCATCTGAGTTTGTGAGTGGCCCAGATGGTGATGGGTTGGAGAAGAGAGATAAATCACTGAGGGCTTCCTGAAGGAGGTGGCTTCTCAGTTCAGAGCAGGAGAGAAGAGAGAAGACACACAATCACAGTCCAAGAGTCTCATTTGGAGTTCAAATGTCTCCAAAACTCTAACTGGCACATTGAAAATATTGTTTCTAAGACTAACTACCCAGGGGCCATCATGCATTTGTATAAAGAGAAATGTCTAGGTAATCCATGAAACCATCCATCATTCTTCCAAGGGTCCTGTCTGGTAACCCAATCCCCAGACGTCCCTGCCACAGGGTCCCACAGACCTATATGCATGACCCAGACCTAGTGATCATACCGGGGGGAAATTCTCTGAGGACCACCAGGCTCTAGCCAACCCAGAGCCCCACGGCTCATGTGAGCAAAACAGTCTTGTCTAGAGACGAGAGGCACTGGGCCACTAGAGCCCCTGGCATCCATCTGGCTGAGCCAGGTATTAAATGGATGCATGATTTATAATCTGCCCCGAACGGAGGCAGCTGCCCGAGCCCCCCACACACAGGCAGGATGAGAGTCAGGAATCAGGGAGCATCTCCAAGCCAGGAGCCTGAAATCCAATTTCCACCCTGTCCTGGGGTCTAAAAGCTTTCTGTAAACAGCCGCACCAAATTCACAGATCCAATTAGCCGCTGCCTGAGCCACTTGCCAAGAGCAAGGGAACAAACCAGTCCTCTGAGTCCATCAGCCTCTGGTGCTGGGCAGCAGAAGTTGGACCGGCACCCAGAGGCGGGAACCCATCCCAGTGAGCAGGCTCGACCTCTCCTCCAAGGCTGCTGTGGACCTGCCTGGTCCCAAGTGTCAGGAGGACTTCACCTGGAATCTCACCCTTCAATGTCATGTACCTCCGAGCTGCACCTGCTGTTTGTGCATACCATACCCTTCCAAGCTCCTGTGCTGGCCAGATCCTCCCCAGATGCTCCTGCCATCCTCAGAGATGATGAAAGGACCCTCCACAAGAAATGGCTTATTGCTGGAAAGCCAACCTTTCCCAAACATGTCCCACAGAGCACAGTCCTGGGCGTGCGAATCAATGTGACACATGTGTACACACACATGTACAAGTTCCTAACGACACATTTGGGGAAATAATCTCTCAAAAGTTCAAAGGTGCATTCATTAGCCTATTATGGGCTATAAGAAGCCAGGCAATTAAATTTAATTGGGTTTAACTTAGAATTTTCCAAATTATTGGACACAGATACATTTTTCATGGCACATCTATGATACACTAAAGAGTGTTCTATGGAACGCCAATTTGGAAAGTTAGTTTGCAGAAAGGTACCTGGACTGGGGTGACCCACTTGGCAAATTGAGACAGAGATCTTGATATAGAGAATAGCAAGCTTTTGTGAGCAGCGTTTACTCTGTGCTTTATGTATAAGAAAGCTTTCACTGCTCCCGCTCACCCTGATGGAGGCATAGCACACAGTGCTCTGTGCCCGTAGCCTGGTGACTCAGTCAGCTTCGGCCCAGCTGTGCTGCAGTAACAAACAATCCCCACCCCAGTGGCCGGTACTAATAGAAGTTTATCTCCTGCTCAAGTTAATATCTGGTCTGGCCTCCTCGTTCCAGCTCCCAGGCTGGTGGGCAGCCATCATTCTGGGTATTACTGAGAGAAAGAGCCACACAGACAGCCTTGAACTTCTGCTCCCAAGTGTGATGCATCACTTACACCCACCTTTCACCTGCCAGGGTAGGCCACACCTCCACTCCTGAGTTCAGTGGAGTGGGACGTATGGGTGGGCAGTGAGTATTTGAACAGTAATAAGAACAGCCATGTTTGAACACTGAAGACTGGGCTCCACCATACAAAGTTCACCCTCGGTGAAGAAAGCTGCCCCTCTTCCAGCTTGGACAACCCTAGTGAGTGACTCTCTGCTCCCCCAGTCCAGGGCAGGACCAGCCTTGGGCATGCTTTTCCCTCTGTGGGGCTAGGCCATATGTTCCACCCTTAAACTGCCTTCCTCTCAGAGTGTCCTTCCCACATGAAGCTTCCCACAAGACACTTGCAGGTCAATGTGAATGCCACCCCTTCCAGGACTACCATCCAAGCCCCCTGGTGAGAGACGCATCCTACTCTGAGCCTCTGCCAGGACTTTCCTTCACATTCTGGCCATCAGCAGTCCATGATCCCCCTGTCCCCCTCTCACCCTACTGTCCCTGTCCGATAGCCTTTCCATGCCACCATCAGGATGCCTCATGCGTCCCAAAGCCCAGGAGAATGACCCTAGCCTCACAGACTACAGGCAGTCTGCCTACGGGTTCAATGCATCCCAAGGAATTGCAAAATTAGTAATCTGGGATCACTTGTCTGCAACACAACCTAGTTGCAGAAGCAACTCTGAAATATTTAGAAATACTGAATCAATTTAATAGAGGAACCCAGAGTGAGATGCTGCTCATCTGAGGCAAATCAGGAGTCTGGTGAGCTGAGGAAGATTACTAAGCCTAGAGCCAGAGCTGGGCATGAGGGCCAGCTACAGAGGCCAGGCAGGCAGAAAGGGGACTCCAGTGGCCAGTTTGCCCTAAACAATAATGGTAATTGCAGAAATAAAACTGTAGTCTTATTAAAACTTTTTGGTAATGAGGGCTCACCCTTGCCCTCTTCCTACTCTTTGGGGGAAGCACTCAGTCTTCCACCAGAAAGCATGAGGTTAGCTCAGGCTTTACACAAGTGCCCTTCCCTGGCTTGAGGAAATCCCCCCAATCCCTAATTTACTGAGAGTCTTTTTTAATCAGCAAAATGATGTTGGATTTTATCAAATGCCTTTTCTGCATCTAAGATCGTCTAAGATGATCATGGATTTTTCCTTTCGTAAGCTATTAATATAGTGACTTATGTTGGTTGACTTTTATGTGTGTTAAACCAACCTTGCACTCCTGAAATAAAACCCACACAGTCATGACATATTATACTATTTATGTATCACTGGACTGAATTTGCTAAAAGGTTGTTAGAATATTTTTATGGCTATGTTAATGAGATATTAATCAAGAGTTATCTTTTCTTGTACTGGTTTTGTCTGATTTTGGTATCAGGGTAATACTGGCCTCAAAGGGTTAATTTAGAAGTGTTCTTTCCTCTTTCATTCCTTGAAGAGTTTGTGTGGAATTTTTTTCGTTGAATATTTGGTACAATTCAGACATTAGTGAAGCCATCTGGGCCTGCAGTTTTTTTGTGGGTGGGAAGGTATTACAAAGCCAATTGCCTTACTGGGAAAAGAACTACTTAGGCTCTTTATTTCTTCTGGAGTGAGCTTTGGCAGTTGTATCTTTTAATGACTGTGTCCATTTCACGTACAAGTCAAAGGTAATGTTGTTCATAAAATTGCCTGGTATTATCCTTTCAACATCTGCAGGATCCATGGTGACTCACCTATTTCATTTCTGAAATTGCCAATCTGTTTTTCACTTCTTCTCCTGATCAATCCACTGGAGGCTTATCAATTTTACTGGTCTTCACAAAGAAACAGTTTTGGGTTTTTTTCAAGATTTTATTTATTTATTCATGAGAAACAGAGAGAGAGAGAGAGAGAGAGGCAGAGACACAGGCAGAGGGAGAAGCAGGCTCCAGGCAGGGATCTTGATGTGGGACTCGATCCCGGGTCTCCAGGATTACGCCCTGGGCTGAAGGCAGTGCTAAACCACTGAACCACCCGGGCTGCCCCAAACAGTTTTGGTTGTATTGATTTTTCTATTTTCTCTACTGCTGTTCTTTTTCTATTTTGTTGATTTCTGCTCTGATCTTCACTATTTATTTTCCCCTGCCCAATTTGGGTTAATTTGCTCTTCTTTTCCTAGTTTCATAAGGCAAGATCTGAGATCACTGACTGGAGACTGTTTTGCTTTTCTTATCTAGACATGAATGTATAAATTTCTCTCCAATTGCTGCTTTAGCAATATCCCACAAGTTTTAATATGGTGGTTTTTTTTAATATTCATTCCATTCAAAACACCTTCTAATTCCCCTTCTTAATTTTTTCTTCAACCCATGGGTTATTTAGAAATGTATTATTTGGCTTCCAAACTTTTTGGGATGCTTCAGATATTTTTCTGTTATTAATGTCTGATTTAATTCCACTGTGATTGGAGAACATACTTTGTATAATTTTAAAGTCCTGGCACTTGTTTAATGATCCAGAATACAATCTATCATGGTCATTGTTCTCTGATACTTGAGAAGAATGCATGTTCTCCTGTTGCTGCATGGAGTATCTAGAAGTGTCAGTCTGGTCAAGTTGGTTGCTGGTGTTGTTCAAGGCTTCTGTATCTCTGCTGATTTTCTGTGTACTTGTTCTATCCATTATTGAGAAAGGGGGTGTTGAAATCTCAGATCATTTTGCGGGTTTTCTGTTTCTCCGTTTAGTTCTATCAGTTTTTGCTTTATTTTCAAGCTTTGTTATTAGGCACATACACATTTAGGACTATAATATTGTTTTGTTGAATGAGCCCCTAAATCATTATGAAATGACTTATAATCATGATTCCTCTTTTCATCCCTGTTAACATTCTTCTTCAGAAATCTACTTTGTCTGACATCATTTTTAAAAATGGTTCGAAATAACCCAGCAATTTGCGATAACTTGGTCCAGCTGTCCCAGGCATATTCTTGATACATGGCCAGCTGGGGAATGCAAAGCCAGTCTGCTCTCCATCCAGGCACCCCGCACACACACACACATATAAGAGGACTATCTGGGGTTGCCTTAGGCCCCCTTTCACATGACTTGGAGGAGACTAGCAGGCAAGGGGGTGCCACCATGCTCCCCATGTCAGGGTGCCTGGGTAAGGATTCATGCACAGCACTGGTTGCTTTTTGGCCAGGGTTGCACAGATGTGTTCTCTGGACTTGGAGATGTACCCAGTGCTGCATCCAAACCTGGAAATGGTGCCCAGGAAGGCGGCATAGTTCTGCTTTGCCAGGCACAGGGCATGGCAAGGTTGGGGCAAAAAGGATATGTTGATAATCCTGGAAAGGTTGATTTGGGGTGAAAGGGACTTATGTGGACTTGGAGATAAGCCAAGCTCTCCTCCTGTTCCTTGGAAGCTAAAAGCCTGTATGGCTTGGTGGGGACAGTACAGAGGCCCCTCTCCCACTTCCAGGCTGAGTCCAGCCCAGAAACACTTCTGCCTCACTAATGGGGGTAGAAGGGTCTGAGAACACCGTACTCCATTCCATTCATCCCACCAGCTCAGCCTCCGCTTGGCGCCAGACTCCTTGGAGAACTCAGGGCACCAGATATACCAACAGGGCCCTGGCCAGGGCGTGGGGCAGACTCAATGCAGACAGTCCAGCAGGAGGCCAGGGGGCCAGAGTCTGCCTGGGACAGGGTAAGGGAGGTGGTGGCCACTGGAGCGAGGGATGGCATTGCAGGTGGAGTGAGCCACAGTCTCAAGGCACAGAGGCACAGGACACAAGAAGGCCCCAGTCAGTGGGGACTCTGAGACGTCTCCAGTCACCAGGGCAGCCCCCGCCCCTCACAGCCATGCCCATGATGCCCAGCACAGCCTTGCTGACACCGAGCACTGGAGCTTCCACTTCCCATTCCTGCCCTTGGCAGACATCACTAGTTGATCGCAGTCATCTTTCCCATAGACCCCAAATGCAGTGCTCGGTGTGAGACTGGGGACCTATTGCACACGTCCGGCCTGAATCCTCTCCTGCCACAGCTGCACGGCATTAATTGTAACCTGTGCTTACTGCTGTGAAAGCCTAGGGACAAAGGGAACAGCATTCTCTGGGTCTGTTCACCTCCCAGGAGGCCCAGCCTATCTCAGGAGAGGAGCTGATCTGCTGCTGCCTGTCTGCACACCACAAACAAAACCCAACATTTCAATACGCAAGAGCTGTGGAAGAAGATCTGGGAGGGAGAGAGAATGAGTGGGGGTGGGGTGGCAAGAACAGAGCCCCACCCCCACCCCCACCCACATGCCTGTGGATGCCCGGCCTCAAGTCTGAAACTCAAGGAAAGCCAGGAGAGGCCGTGGTAGAGGGTAGAGGGGCAGCTCACCTTCTCGTGCCGGGGAAATTAATGAGATCCCCGTAGCGATCCGGGCCCTGCTCTGCCCGTGCAGGCACTCTGCAGTCTGCCGGAGAGAAGTGTTATTTGTTTTGGTCTTTTGGAGGAAGGAGAAACTTATAATGCAGCCTGCATCTTGTCTCTGGATATATAACCTGAGGAAATGCTTTATTTACAAGTACATGGCAAAATGTGTACTCACACCCACTTGCATGCCCTGAGGGCACATGGGCACACACACATGACAGGCCCACATGCATGCACATGCGTCATGCCTCACGCACCCCGTGCAGACACGCATTTGCATTCAGGCTGCATCTGATCTATTATCCAAACTGCCGGCCTGCACATACCCTAGGGTCCCTCAAACCGGAGAGGCAGGACACCCAGGAAAGAGCTGCTCCCAAACCACCGGCTCAGAGGACACTGGGCGTGGTGCCGGGGAAGCAGGGCTGCGTCAGACTCATGGTGCTTCTCAGAAAGTCTTATTCTGAGACCCCAAGGTCTACACAGGCCAGTGGCTCGGCTGCAGTGGACACTAGGCCACCTCACACCCATTTTGGAGGTGAGGGGTGGTTGACATGGTTGAGGATTTCTCTTTTCATCTCCTGGAGTTGGCCAATGTGTTTGGGTGCTACTCCATCCACAAGCAGGTACTTTATAGGTGGTGGGAAGTCCCCCGGCCTTGCAGCTAGGGTCTGGGACCCCTCCAGGTGGCAATGAGCAAGCACATCCTATCTGCCAGCCTCAGGGAGCTGACCCCACAAGGGTCAACTGGTCAGCAGATTTGTGTGGCCACTGACTTACAGTCCTTCTGGGGGACCCTCTTCTGTGTCTCCTTTAGGTTGAACCCCCGAGACAAAGCACTTGCACTTGTTTGCACACAGGGCTTGCTCCCCAGGCTCCTCACCCACCACTCTGCCTCAGGCACTGTCCTGTGACTGATGGCTCCTGTGCATGCATGTGAGGCCCAGCCCTTCCCTCACTCCCCTTCCTCCCTCCATGGTACCTCCACTGGGTCCAGAAGCCTGCTAGGGGGTGGGGGGTGACAGTATGTCCCCCACAGCGTGTCCTCACATCGTGGCCCCCTCACAGCGTGTCCTCCATGGGGCTCCCTGTGGCCTCTAGCTGCAGGTACTGACAGGCATGCTCTCTTGGTACCCCACCCCCACCCCCACCCCCACCCTGGGTCCCTTCCTCAGGAGACACAAGAACCCAGCCCCATCATTGCTGCCTCTCCTCCCTCCTCACCCCTCCTCCATCTGTGCTTCTGGGGTGCAGTAAGCCCTGGCCTCCTAGTCTGCACTGGGGGGGCCCTGCTTAAGGCCAGAGTCTGTGCCTAGAGTAGCAGGTGGGGCCCAGGCCTGGCCACTCTGCTCATGGATGCTCCTCCTGCTGAGTCACACTCAGAAGGCCACCAGCCAGGAGGGGCAGGGCTGGGCCCCGTGGGGACACAGAGCTGGCACCTCACTTTATCCCAAACACATGGGGTAGCACCAGGTAAGCCCCTGTTTCCAGCTCTCAAATGCAGTCCCTGCCCAACCCCCTGGGGCCCCTCTTGGTGACCCGCCCTGCCCCCAGCCTCTCCTTCTCCATCCGCCCTATGGAAGCTAGCAGGTTGTCCATCTAAAATGTACATCGGGTCCCCTCTCTCCTATCCAATGGGTCCCATGTCCCTCTGGAGAAAGCCCCCATCCCCTGATGTGGCTCTCAACACCACAGATATCACAGAACAGAGCAGGTTCCCCACGAGGTCCTTGTCCCAGCCTCCCTGCTCCTCCTCTTGATCTGGAAGCTACTAGCAGGTGGCATCAAGTCCCTCCAGGACCCATAGGTCAAAGGCCAGGCTTGGTGCTTGGCTCCCACAGCCCTCAGTGTGCCCATCACACTGGGCTGCAGAATCCTGGAGCAGGTGGGTCACTCCTAGGGCTCCTCTGAGCTGCTTCCTCTGGAAGACCTTCCCCTTCCATATATTCCAGAAACAGCTCACACATTTACCAAAATTCAAGCCAAACACTGTCTTTGGTAGTCAGCCTGAGCAGAGCCCCTAAGAGAACCAGTCTGCAGGGGTGTTCTGCTGGCTCAGTAGGTAGAGTGTGTGATCCTTGATCTCAGGGTCATGAGTTCAAGCCCCACGTTGGGCGTGGAGTCTACTGAAAATAAAATTAAATCAAGAACTAGTCTCCAGATACCGAGAGGCCCATGGAGGGCCCTCTATAGAGCCCGGGCCAATGGGTCACTAGATGTGCGTGGTTTTCCCAAGAGCTCCTTCCACCCCCTGGCCAGGCCATCCCAGGACCCTGTTCTGTGTGTCTGTCTGTGTGTCCCCTGATGACGCTACGTTCCCAGAGCAACTAGCTCCCAGTGCCTAGCATGGCCTGGAGCGTCGTAGAAGATCAATCAATTACTGTGTTGGGTGCCCTGGCGGGAGTCAATGCCACCCAACTCCACACTGACCCACATTCCAGCAGGGGCAGCCAAGGCTGGAAGCTAGGGCAGGAGCCAATGGACGAGGTGGCGGGGGACAGGGTTCAGCTTCCCCATCCATAAGGCCTGTGATGCTGTCGGTAGCCGTTGGAGACCCAGCAAGGAAGGAGGAGCTGAGGCACATCTAAAGCCTTGACAAAAATCACGCTGCTCATTAAGAGAGCAAATCTGGCCTTGCAACTTCGGGAATCCTGGCGCCATCGAGGGTTGTGGTCTCATCCCCCTGCCTCAGCTGGACCCCGCAGCGGGGCCCATCCCAGCATCTCCGGACTGGCCCCCAACTCTGAGCTGGAGCCCAAAACAAACTTGTGCTTTGAAGGTTTGCTAGAAATCCAAAGGTCAGCTGTTCTCATGTTTCCAGAATTCATTGATTTTGTCTGGGCTGGAAAGGCAACAAAAAGGCTTTTTACTGCTAGTTTTTGTGGCTGTTTCAGGGGCGCCCAAGAAGAGTGACGCTGTCCCCCTGGAACCACCCCAGGGGCCTCCTGGCCAGCATTCGGTGCAGGGCTGTCCCCTACTCGGCCCTCCTTGCATGCCCGGCCCTCAGCCCTCAAGCCCCGCCAGCACCCATGAGCTGACTGGACAAGCTCTGCCACAGAGCAGGGGCCCCCATTCCCTGTTGAGCTGCCAGGTGGCCACACAGCCGACCTAGACCGAACAGGCCTGCACCCGGACCTCCCGGCTGCTCCATCAAGCCTCTGCATGCTGTCGTGGGACTCTCACCTGCCCAGACCCCACTGACAAGAAGGGGCTGGTGGAGATGAAGACAGGGGGCCAAGGGTGGGCCGGTGAGGGGAGCCTGGGCAGAGGCTGGCACGCTGCTGGCAAGGGGCCCCAAAACATCACTCAGCCCAACCCCAGCTGAACCCACAGTCATGAGCCTGGCCAGTGCCATCCACCCAAGAACCTGGGGTCCTCCCAGAGCCCCTGCTCCTCCTGCTGGGCTGCTCGACCACATCCTTCCAGGGCACCGGCCGGGCTGCACAGAGGGGCCGCCCTGGGGCCAGTTCTCTGTGTGTTTCGTTAATGGACCACTTTCTCATTGAACACACAGCTGGGGGCCCCAGGGGCCTCCTCATCCCTGCAGGGCCGGGTGTGTCTCCTCACTGTCCCCCAGTGGGTTCAGCACTCAGCAGTGCCGCGGACCCGCATGCAGTCATGAAGGGCCAGGGGCAGGAGGCAGCTCCAGCTGGGCCCCCTTCTCCTGAGCCCCATGCTTCCTCCGTGAAGTGAACAAGGGCTGCCCTGGGCCCCTCTGGTCCCTCTGAGATGCTGATTCCTGGGAGCCACACACAGAAAGCGCTGACCAGGAGCCAGGAATCACACAGGGAGCACCCAGTGCACCTCCCCTCCTGGTGGTCTTCACTCAGGCCCCCACCAGCCACCCAGACTCCCTGGCTGGGCTGCGCTGCCCTGGGGCTCCTCCCACCCAGTCCTCCTTCCCTCTCACAGGGTCAGGACTGCATCCCAGTCAGAAGGCTCTCCCTGGCCGCACCTGCTACTTACCCTCCACCACAGTACACCCTGGACAGCTAAGACCACACATCTAATTCCTCCCTGTGTGTGCTCCTCGGAGGACCCCCCAGTGAGCCAGGACTTCAGGCTCAGCATGCAGCACCCTCCTGAGTACTGGGGCCAGTGGGCTGTGGGATGGTGCCCACAGTGAGCAGATGCCCATGCGGGGTGCTGCTCACTCACTACAGCAGGTGCAGAGCCCTCCAGCTGACACGGGGGGCAGGGGTCTGTTCCAGTGTCTGCCAGGGCCCCGGGTGCAGTAGATGCTCAGTAAACCCTGTGAGATCAGGAACGGCAGGGCCGGGAGTTCGGCGGCCTGAATGTCAGAGTGTCCTTCTCCTGCAGAGGCTCAGCAATGGGCTGCATTGGGACATAGTGGGCAGAGATCATTGCAGGTGTGCAAGAGGGTCTGGGAACCATCTGGGGACATCGCAGGAACAGCTGTGACATCCGGGTCAGCATAAATCTTGACTTCTTCAAACTCTCCTTCCTGGTTCAAAACATCAAAAAGTCATTTGCTGATTCAGAGAAGCCAAAATCATAAAGACAAACTGCCGTGGTGGGTGCCAGGGGCTGGGTGGGGTGGCCGGGGGCGGGGGGAGAGCTAGTCTTTTATGGAGACAGACTTTCGGTTTTCTGAGGTGAATGAGTTCTAGGGGTGGGTGCTGGTGATGCTTGCACAAGAATGTGTTTAATACCCCTGAAGTGGGCACTTCAAAATAGCGACGATGGTAAATTTTATGTTATGTGTGTTTTGCCACAGTAAGAAGTGCTGTGCTGGTCGCGTGGGGTCCCAGAGGAGCCGTGAATGCCAAGCCTGAGATCCTGCGACGTGGCCGCCTGCCGATACCCAGCCCCGGCGCGCACCTTCTTCCCCGAGCCTAAATGAAAGCTGTTCATTAGGGAAGACAGGTTTACCGTTGTGCAGTGGGAAGTGTTTGGATATTTTCTGCAGAGAAGGAGAAGCCACGTGTCTGAGCAGCGAGCCTGGCAGGGCGGCTGACGCTCCGGTGTCGGCCTGCGGGGCAGCTCGCTCAGGGGGTCTGCTCCCGGTGGGAGCCGGCGGGAGGAGCCGGCCACCGGTCTGCGGCACTGCCAGGATGCTCGCGCCGGGAACTGTGCCCACTGTCTGAGCCGAGCATTCAGCCCGGGTCATTGGGGGTTAGCAGCCCAGCCCGGGGGACTCCTGTCAGGGTCATCCTGAGGTTCCCAGGCCAAGGGCTGGGAGCCCAGCCTCTGGTAGCATCACCTCCAGCCTCAAGCCCAGCAAAGCCTCAGCTCCAATGAAGGAGAAAAGAATCAAAGTTGGGAGCTAGTAGCAAGAAGCCCAGTCCCAGGGAGGGGTCCCTCCAGGAGGGGTCTCAGAGGTGGTCCTGGGCAGAGGAGAGCCCTGACCGGGGGGACTCACCAGTGTGGTCTGAGAAGAAACTTCTCCCGGGACAGCAGGTGCAGAGATGAAGCAGAAGCGGGCTGGGCCCTTCAGCACATGAGGAAAAGCATGATGGTCCCAGGGGCGCAAAGCCTTGCCCTCTTGAAGCACATGGGGGTCGGGAAGGGACTCTGCAGGGGAGGGCATCTGGACGCAGCAGTGGTGCAGGCCCAGCGGGGAGGCAGCCTACAGATGCCCAGAGGCCACAGGGCTCGCTACTGGGAGCCAGTGGGCAAAGCAGGGCCCCCGCGGGCCGCCTTACCCCTGCGGGCTGTCCATCGCCCTCCTAGCCCGAGCGCCTGCTGCTCTGCACAAAATCATTCCCATTCCCACCCTCGGTTCCTGCGCTCAAGGGGGCTGATCCCTCCTGCCTTCCAGGCTGTCCACAGGACCTGACCTGACCCCTGCTTCTTGGGATTGCTGAGCTGAGGGGCAGGGGGCATCACATGGAGACCACTGATGGCCGTCCTGCCACCTTAGTGGGGAGACTCTCAGAAAGCAGGCAAGCAGAGGGGGCCTAGAAAGAGATAGACCTGGTGACGTCACCTCTGAACCAGGTGTGCCAACCCCTCCCCCACCCTAGTCTGAGGCTGGCTTGAAGGGAATTTTCCCCTGGTGGCCCCCAGCCCAATGCATAGCCAAAGCCTGTAGCAGACAGTTGCTGAGCCGGAGCTTCCACCCAAGTCGTGTTTTCTAGCAAGCAGCCAGCTACAAGTTCACCGCTGCCCTGGGGTGGGCCAGAACCAGCCTGAAACCCAAGCACGCTGGAAAAATCGGGTTGCCAGGCTCCTCCACCCATGAGCTCTTGCTCTCCCTGGAGTCTGTGTCCACAGAAGCTACCCAGGAACTGTGCATTGACTGAGATCCCCACCCAGAGCCGCGAGAGGTGTGTGACCCTGAGGGAGACTTGCCTCCCTCAGAGTCCACACTGGCCCCCCAAGGCAGAAGCCCTTGCTGGGAGACCTGGGGAAGGAGGGGATGTGGCACCTGCTCCTTCAGAGTGCCAGCCCCTGGCGGCATGGGGCCCTGGGGTCACTGGTCAAACCCCAGCTTTGGTGTCAACAGTTTGCCTCCTCGGGGCCTGAATGAGTTTGTGAGGACAGGTCGTGGTGAGGTCTACACAGGTGCACCAGAGTAGACACAGCTGTTGGAGAGATTTGTTCAGAGAGACAGAGGGAGGGGCTGAAGTCGTACGATGGGGAGATGAGCCCTGGCCCTGAGGACAGGCCATTCCTGGCTCTGCTTCCAGGGGGTCAACCCTCAGCCACCGGGGGCGGGGACCTCACTTAGGCCGCTGTGGCTGCTGGGGCCCCAGAAAAGGCCCATCTTCTGGCTGCTGTGTGGGCCTCCAACTCCAGCTGAGGAGACTCCCTGCCCCTGAGAAGGGCGCCCGGCTCTTGCTGCCCCTCGAGTCCAGGCTGGTACTTTCCCATCATTACAGCAAATGACCTGGACAGGCCTCAGCTCTGAGCGACCTGGCCAGGGTGCCTTTCCAGAACCCTCCGGCTGTGCTCAGGGGTCAGCGTATCCAGCTGGCTGCAAGCCCGGTGGCCAGCCAGCCACCTCCACTAAGTGTTCACTGAGCCTCTGAAAATCACCCTCATCCTGGGTGGGCACTTTATGGTTTACAGCATTCCCTCAGCCACGGCCTAGTAGGATCCCTGCCCGCTGCCAGCCCCACAGCGTCCACCTGTTGGTTGCCCAGGTAGCCCCTGCAGCTGGAGAGTCACAGAGTACCCAAGGAGGTGCACAGGAACTGGCTGTACTCTCAGCTCAACGGTGCTGGGAGCCAGAGACTGCTCGAAAGTAGGAAGTCTGGTAAACAGAGCGTCATGTGAGGGGAGCCCCCAAGGGTGGAGCCTTGGGTCCGGCTTCTCTCGTGCCCGTGCTACCTGGACACTCACATCTCCACGGCGTCCACGGCAGGTCCTCCGTGCAGCCGAGTGGTTCTGTGCTGTTTGGGTGCACCACAATGTCCTCGTCCACCTACCAGTGGACTTTTGGGTTGTTTCCAGGTTTTTGGCTATTATAAATAAAGGTGTCATAAACATTAAAAAGAAAAGAACCACTCAAGGGCTGGGAGCCTGGCTCCACAAGGAGCAAGCATCTCCCCCATCGGCAGTGAGCACCACACGGCTGGGGCAGCCTCGTGCTGCATGGCCACACAGAGCAGGGCCACAGAAGGAGTGAGAGGGTCACCATGACCCCATGGTCCCATGTACCTGCCCCCCCTTCCCGGTCTGCACCCCAGGTGGAGGGATCTCACGGACTGCTCCCATGCCCAGGGCCATGGGCACTTTCCAGCAGTTTCCTGTCAGCTCAGGAACAGGAGTTTGGGGCCACCTGGTCGTGCTCACTTTAGCTGCCAGTCCTGGGATTGCTTGCCGGCTCCCAGCCCCCCACCCTGCAGGCTGGGCACAAAGATGGAGCCCAGCCTCCCCTGAGGGCCAACTGTGTGCCAGACACTGTCCTGGGACTTTCTGTGACCCCTGTGAGAAAAGCACGGACCAGTCCTTGGGCTACAACTGGGAAAATGAAGCAGGAGAGCTATGTGTGGGGCCAAGACATGGACTAGGGCACATTCCTATGTTGAAGTTGTGACCCTCCCCCCCTCCCCAGGACCTTAGGATGTGACTATATTTGGAGACAGGGTCTTTAAAGAGGTGATCTAAGTAAAATGAGGTCCTGTGGGTTTTATCCAATGTGACCAGTGTCCTTACAAGAGGAGGGGATCAGGACACAGACACACACGGAGGGACGGCCACGTGAGGACACAGGGAGAGAAGACGGTGTCTAGCCAGCAAGGAGGGAGGCCTCTGGAGGAGCCGGCCCTGCCCACGCCTCCAGGACAGGGAGGAAATGCATTTCTGCTGAGTGAGCCTCCAGGCCGTGGCCCCAGGATGCTCACAGAGCCACCCCGGGGCCCAGGCTCCCAGCGGCTCCATCCACAGAGGAGACTGTGTCCCAAACCCATGTGCCCTGAGGAGGCTGCTCGCGTTCAGACCCCTCCTGGCCCCGGCACTCACCCCAGCGGCAGGCCACCTGCACACAGCAGCCCACAGTCTGTGATGTGATATTTGCTGGTGTGGTTTGTGGCCACCGCCCGGCCCCCCCGGAGGCTGCAGACTGCGCGGGCAGGGGCGTGCTCACCCGGTGCCAGGTTGGCTGTGAGCTCTCAACAGACGTTTTTAAAAGAAGTAATTACCAATGTGTGTTTTGTTTTTGCCTTAACAGCAGTAATAACCACAGGGCATCTCATCCTTGCAGGGTCTCCCAGCGCTGTGTCCTCCCAGCGGGCCACGGCAGCTCGGGTCGGGTCAACGCTTCTGGACCCAGCGAGAGGGGCCACGGGCTGAGCCAAGCAGTGGAAGAATGAACAGAAGCCCTTGGTGAACTTAGCCAGAGAGCCACGAGCAGAACCACCGCCAGCAGCTCACAACGGGCCATTTGAGACACAATCCCTCTGGAATGAGCATCAGATCCGGATTTTCTGCTGCTTCCAGAGAAAAGCCTTGTTAATGCTCTTGGCAGCAAGACCGTGCGGCCCTACAGGCCCAGAACTAGGGGGGCTCCCTGTGGCTGTGCCCAGGGGTCAGTGTGCTGTGGCCTTTCCAACGTCTTAGCCATTGTCTCTGACACTGTTGTGTTTTGCAGTGAAGTCCGGTGGGACAATGCAGACTCCAGAACGGTCCAGAAGCCAGGTGCACTGCAGTGTCTCAGGGCAGGCAGAGAGGAAGTGCCGGGCACGGCGGGGTGGGGGGTAGAAACAGAGGCTGCAATTCCCTCGGGGTGTCTCATCCACCCTGTGCCAGGGCCCCGGGCCCATGGGGAGGGGAAACAGGACCCCCACCCACTCCAAGCCCCATGCTGGCATTGTGTACTGGTCCCACAAATGATGCAGCAGGCCTTGCCGCCAGTCAGACCCGGCCCCTGAGCACAGCCATGCCTCTGGAGCCTGCTCTGGTGGCCAACACCACTGTCCCCATTTTACAGAAAAGGACATGAGGCCCCCAGAAGGTGGGAAAGTCATGTGCTGGTCAGGGCAGCCTTCCTTCCTTCCACTGTGTCCTAGAGCCCAGCAGAAGGTGTGAAAGAATCCGAAAGGCTCCTGAGCAGGTGCTTGACAGCAGGCAGGCCCACCCTGGAGGGGACTGGTGACCCCACCACTGAGTCAGGGGACCCCCTCTCTGATGCCAGGTGACCCCATCACTGAGTCAAGTGACCCCATCTCTGACACTCAGGTGACTCTATCTCTGATACCAGGTGACTCCAGGTTATGACTTTCTCAGGCCTCCTGGCCACCCTAGTCACTGTCCACTCCCACTGCCAGCAGCGTGAGTGCCACTGACAGATAGCTTGGCTCCACTCGGCGTCATGTCCCTTCCTGGTCTCCTAGCAGGCTGTGTGCTCCCTGGTGCCTTTATGGGGGTAACCCTGCAGGCTTCATTCCTACTCCCCAAACCCAGTGCCAGGAAAAGCATGAGCATAGGCATATGTGTAAAGAAAGCAAGGAGGGAAAGACACGTAGGTGAGTTTGGCGAGCTCTCACCTGGCCTCAATGACATCTCTGGAAGCATCCTGACACCTGGGCTTGAAAGTTCAGGGAAGCAGGTCCCTCCTACATAAAATGGACAAGTTGGTGCTCACAAGGACCAGAGTGACTCAGGGGAGGAGTGAGCTCTCCACCACCAGAGGTATGTAAGGGGGAGGGGAAGCTCAGCCTCAGGGCTGGGACATGGGACCTGTGGGTCTCTTCCAGCCTCAAGGAAGCCTGTGCTCTTCTACTCGCCTTCCAGCTGTGGCCTCATACCCCAAATGCAGATGCCACAGGACCAGGGCAGGCTGCCCCTCCAAGCCCACCCTGTACTCCCCTCTGTGGCTTTTCTGATGGTTTGGAAAATCAGCAGGGGGACCCTGGCCCCCCAACCCTGTGTCCCAGGACTCCGGAAGCCCCTCCCCTCCCTCGAAGGCCTGTGCCCCCAAAGCCCAGTGGCGGCCGTCATGGAAGAGCCTGCAGGTCCAAAGCTGGCCAGCCTGCCCTCGGGGAGAAGCTCAGCTGAGCACAAATCTCTGTCTCCTGCATTCTACAGTTGTCACAGGGTCCCCACAGAGGCTGTGTGAGGCAGGAAGGGTGGCACCATTGCCCGTGCCCACGGTGCAGACAAGGACACAGGTTCTGGGATCCCACAGCTCCCTTTCCACCCGGCCCAGGCCTTGGGAAGTCCGAAATCACACTGAGCGCCCGGCCTTAGCAACCCAGAGAAACCCACCCTGGGCCTGATGACAAAGGGGTCACCTTGAGGCCACGCCCCCCATTGTGTTATGGGGGTCCCCGCAAAGGTGTCCATGTGACCAGACCCTGGAAGTGGCAGGCCCGAGGGTGCTCAGGCAGCGTGGGTCAGTTGTCATTTCCTGCGGCTGCAGGCACATCCGACACCGTCACTTGTTCAGTGTTGGCAGGTTGCACAGGCGCCGAGCCGTGGGCACACCCCACCCTGGCGGCGAGGGCCAGGCTGTCGGGGACTTGCGGCAGCGGAGCGGTGTCCGCACCGAGAGGACCTCCTGGCTTCGCCTCCTGCTCCAGGCCTCGCAAAGCAGCAGCGACCAGCCAGCTGTGAACAACGTCTTCATTTGAACCAATTAAAAGAGGGCTCATTTTGCTTTAAATTTGATTTGCGACGGCAGGGCACTCCAGGAAACGGATAAGGGAATTGTTTTCACAAACATTTTGGCTTTCTATATCCTGGGTGGGGTGACCTTTCACAGTGGCTCCAGCCTTCGGAATCGTTTCTACGACGACAAAATAAAAACAGAGCCGGCCCCTACCCGCATGGCGCATGGACGGGGACCTGTCATTGTACAGAGAGGCTGAGGTTTGGGAGTGCGGATTACATCAAAAATAACGAAGCAATGTGAGTGAGAAATGTGTAAATCCTGGGCCGGGTCTGATCTCAGCAGCTCAACGTTTAATCTCAGGGCTGCTCCTGGTGGAGCAGGAGCAGAGAGAAGCAGCCCGACCCTATGCCCATGACACAGAGGACTCTGGGGGTCGCTTCCACACCTGGAGCCTCTTTCCTCTCCAGAACATGCACTAAATAACACCACTATGGGTGGCCTGTGGGGACTCGGGGTGGCTTCCAGGGAGCATCTCTTGACTCATTCCCTCTGGAGCTCAGTTTTCTTGCCTGTGAAACGGGACCGTCCTTCCCCGCTTGGCAGAAGCGTGAGAAGCAGAGGGAGCGCCCTGCCCAAAGCCGGCATGCAGAAGGCACTCGGCAGGCACCTGCTGCTGGGCCCACGCTCCTGTCTGTGCATTTTTATTATTATCCTTAACGACTCCCCTCTCTGGTGCTCTCTGTAAAGCGGGGAGGGGGTTCTTGACCTGGGCCACCCTTTGGGCATCTTCCATCCAGAGCTCTACGAGGGCTGCACGAGGTTCTTCTGTTTCCGTGGATGCTGCAGTTAAGAGCTAATTAAGAGCAGGGCGGGCGGGTTGGGGGGGGGGACCCGCCCACCAACATTTGAACATGCGGCTTCAGCAGCCAGGGCGCACGTGCAATGGAAAATCCCCCGCAGCCCAGAGCCCAGCCTGGAGCGCCTGCCTCTTGCTCCACGTTTCTCCCCGACTCCCTGAGAGCCAGTTGTGGGGCGTCCACCACAGTGCTCCCCGAATGGCCTGGGACACAGAGCCTGGCACAGCGGGCACACCCTGGCAGGTCTTGGGGTCGAGATCCAGGGATGATCTTGGTCAGGCTTTGTGGATAAGGGAGGCCCTGCCCAACCACCTGGCCGGGACAACACACCATCTGTGTGCTTGAGACCCTCCCTGTACCCCCTCCCATGCTGGGTTTCCCACCCCGGGTCGAGGAGGCAGCCCCTGGCCCAGCCTTGGGGGCCTGTGGCTCCAAAGGGCTTTCTGGAGATGAAGCCTGGTCTGAGTCATGAGGGGCATGTGAGGGCCACTCAGGTCAAGACAGGAAAGGTGCACCTGGCGGAGGGCAAAGCGTAAGTAAGAAAAGCACAGGAAAGGATGTCTGAAGGGAGGAGCCGGTAGGGGTGGAGGGTGGAGGAGCTGACAGCCTGAGAGCTGATGGCAGTGTGGGCTTGTCCTGGGGCCCTGGGGTGGGGGGGCGGCTGGGAGCGCCTTCGGGGGCTTGTACCAGGTCAGCTTTGCAGCCCCAAAGCCTCTTTCCGGCGTCAGGTGTACAGGCTCCAGGCAGCACAGCTGTGCGGGCCCAGTCTCAGCTGCTGCCGCCCCGGTGCCTCCCAGTGACTGTGTCCTCCACAGCCATATCCCCCCACCCCCCACCCCGTCCCTGCCCGCAGCCAGCTAGGGCTGGGCGCAGGGAGGGGCAGCCTCGGGGCTGTCGGTGGGTGGAATACACAGGAAATAGCCCAGTCTGGTGCACCTGCAGCCAACTATGCCCCCGCCCCAACAGAGACGGTGCTCGAATGCCCTCCTGAGGTCTCTGCAGCCTTCGAAGCCCTCCTCTAGAGGAGGCTCCCCAGTGTCAGGGAGGCCTGGGGGATGGCACCCAGCATGGGCACAGCCGCCCTGTGGGTCTCCTGGGACTCCCGTCAACCTGGCAGCAGAGCCAGCGTGCATCCTGTTTCCTTCCTCTCCATCACTGCCAGGCAGCTCGGACCACATTTTGTGCTCAACCAGGAGAGCAGGATGCCCTTAAACGGGGCTTTCTGGTACAGCATTCCCACTCTGCCCTGCATGGTGATCCTTATCTTGACAATAATAATCTCATTGTACCCCGGGCTTTCACTGGGAGCAGCCGCAAATCCTCTTGGCAAGAAAGAAACACGTTTCTGGTCCCCAGGGCTCTCTTTAGGCCCCGAGTTGGCGGTTGGCTCTGCTTCCCAGGCAGACTTCAGAGGCAGGGCACTGCACCCCGCCTGCAGGTCACAGACCCTTTCACAAATCCCCCTTGCCCTGGCCCTGCCAGGAAAGGACATGCAGCCTATTTATGGCTGGTGGGAGATAGGGTCGGGGTCATGCAGCCAACAGACCCACTATGAGTGCTCGGGTCCCTCTCTGGCAAACCAGATGCTTCTACCCCCACACCCCTCACTCTGCTTCTCCACCTCACCAGCATGCGAGGCCCTCATCAATCCAGCGGGTCAAATGGAGGATGACCCTTAGCAGTGGGGGAGGCAGCTTGAGGTCCCCTGGATACTCATAGCAGCCCCAGAGCAGGGACACAGGGGCCTCAGGGTGGGAGACCCTCAGCTCTGAGGATCCGGACTCCTATCGTGGGACTCGCTCCATCCCATCCCCGTGAGCCCCCCACCCACATCCACAGGGCACCCCTCAGGTGTCCCCTGGCAAGCAGGGAGGCTGCTCATCCCGGCCCACAGAGAGCCACAGGCTGACACGTAGCCAGATGCCCATGTGATCACACACGGAGCCGTGGGGCCTGTGGGCGCCCTGGCGGGGCCCAGAGCATCTTCAGCCCGTTTGCCTCCTGCCTCTCCCTCGCACGAGGGGGTCTGTGTGGGTGGGGGCGGCTGGCGGTGGTAGGAGCACAGCATTCGGCTTGGCCACGGCTGCCCAACCAGACTCAAGACGGGCCCGCAGGCGCATGTGTTTTGATCCCAGGCTGCTCTGGAATATTTGAGTCCTGCCGACGGATGTGATATAAAAAACAGCCGGCTGCCAGCACAGCCAGGAAGGACCGTTTCCTCGCCAGCAAGTGCCACGGCAACGCGTTCTCTCCCACCCCTCAGCCCCCACCCCCGGAGCCGGGGGCAGAACACAAAGAGTGGAGTCGCTTTTCCAAAGTATTAATTCTGCCTGCTTCGAGTAATTTTTTTTTTAATTCCATACTGAGCTGTAATGGATTACTTGGATTATTCCTTTTTCCCCTTCTCTACAAGCTTAGCAATTGAATTAAAATTCAAGAATTAATTTAAACCAATGTATGTCTCTGTATGCTCGCTAGAACTGTATCTGCACCGGGCTGGGCCTGGGTAGAGTGTTCGGGCCAATGCCCCCCAGTCCCTGATCTTTTTGTGGATTTTTTTTTTTTTTGTCTGCAATCTCCCAAGAGCCCAAGGGGAAGCATTGGGCAGAAAGGAGGCCGTGTTAAATGCTTCTCTGGTGGCAAGGCCCAGAAGAGAACAGCCGTGGTCACGGGACACCAGAGCCAGGTGCTCAGGGCATGGGCTCTGGAGCTGGACATTTGTGGGTTCCTGGGGTGTCCTGTCCCTCACACCTGTGGGGCCC
Source organism: Canis lupus familiaris (assembly GCF_011100685.1). NCBI lineage: Eukaryota > Metazoa > Chordata > Mammalia > Carnivora > Canidae > Canis > Canis lupus. Next base: position 61,175,142 of record NC_049224.1, read on the forward strand.
AGGGCTCCTTAACCTCAGCCACGGAATGGGGTTGACAGTGAGCCTGGCACCCCGGTGTAGATGTGGAGATGCCCGGACGAGAGAGCCCTGTGTGAAGGGACAGGGCGCAGTGGGCTGACCTGCCGACGAGTGGCGGACAGGTGGCCAGAGGTCTGGGCCCCCACTCTGCACATTAGAGAAATCCCCCCGAAGACATCTTCCCGGCCCCACTGGGAGCAGCTGGCACTCGCGGGCACCCTCAGGGAGATGGCGACATCCCTGCTGCACCGCACGGAGGAAGACAGCGAGACTCGGAGCAAGCCAACTGGCCCGTGTCCCTGCGGCAGGGCAGGGTGAGAAGCCAGGTTCCGTCTCTGTTTATCCAGCTGAAAGGACGGCCTCTCCAGGCGGCAATCACCATCAAGTGGTGAACATCTGCTGGCTGAATGGGGCATGAAGCACCAGGCGCCGGCAGGCCCAGCGGCAGCCTCCAAAGGTGCAATTCTCGCAATTAGGAGCAAACAGAGCAGGGTGTGCTGACATCCTTCCGTGGGCCGCGTTCCACGCCGCGTGCTCCTGTTGCAGGCTCAGGAGTGCGTCCCCCAGAAGCCCTGTGTGGGGGTGTCGATACCCCACCGCACGGAGGAGGCCCTGCAGCTCTGAGGGAATAATACCAGAGCCAGCCATGCCATCTCCAGGGGCAGGTCACCTCTCCAGGCCCGCCAACCTCCCACTCAGCTCACAGGTTGGGCCATGGATCGGCCAGCCCGGCAGGGCCTGAGCTTCCAACAACCCACACCCCCCAACCACCACTTCACAGAAGGGGTGCTGAGGCCCAGGAAGGGCAGGGGTTTGTCCAAGCTAGCTCAGCAATGCTGCAACAGAGCCCGGCCTATGACATGGACAGCCTGTCAGGCCCCTGCCTGGTAGCAGGTCAGGGATGCCCCACTCAGCTTTGACCGGCCATTCCCACTGCCCCCTCCATCCTTCCATTGCTCTGGGTCTCAGCTCCCCCACCTGTCCCTGAGCCATGATTGAGGGTGGGCATGGTCCTGGAGAGCTCGTCCCAGGTAGGGTGTCCTGAGAAACCTAATTTGGGGTGATGGGATGGGGCAGCTGCAGAGGAGGGGTCTCCAAGGGACAGCCCCAACAAGTTAGGCCAGCTAAGCATCCCCCCGCCCCGACCCGGCTCCTGATTCAGGGGTCAGTGACTCTGGAATGAAGGCAGGACCCGGGGCTGAGACATTCAGAGGACACACCCATGGCCACCCTAGGTCAAGGACAGGTGGATGGGGATCCAAGCAAGAGCTCAGCTGGGCGGAGGAGGGTACATATGGAAGGCCAAGGAGAACCAGAGAGGGAGCAACAGGAGGACAGCACGGCCACAGCAGGGATCTGCAGAAGGAGCCCCCATCAGCCAGGGGTTTCCAGACTCTGTGATAGGGACTGGAAGACTCTGGGGGGAGAACTGCTACACTTAATGCCAGCTTCTTCTAGCCACCCCTCCTCAGTGTGGAGTGAGTACAGACACCTGGGGGCAGGGGGAGCTGAGCAAGAAGGCAAGGCTTGGCTGCATGGGCAGTGGGGTTTCGGGAGGACAGGTGAGGCCCCAGCCCCGTCCCCAGCCAATGCAGGTGGTCCCATTGCTTTTGCCCCTCAATATCCAAAAACAGCAAGAAATTGATAAAGGTCTCTGCTATAGAATAAGGATCTGGAAGCTTGTCTTGGCCTGGACCTCACCCCATCTGTGGATGGGGCCCCCTTGGAGGCAGCTCTCATTCATGGCAATTCCTCCAAAGTGGCAAACCCACAAAGTGTTCAGAGGTGGGGGACTGATCTGAAGTTACCCCGGAGGCAGGTGGAACTGGAGCCTCAGATCCAAGGAGCCCTGCCTCCCTCCACGGGGGAGGGGCTCCCAGGCCAGGAACTGGATGTGGGGGTGCGGGGAGCAGGGATAGGGATGAGGGAGGGAGGGCAGACCTCCAGGATCTAAACTGGGACCCAGTGTGGGGGGTGCTTGGTTTCTTTTCTCTCTCAGCCAATTACAGCACAGAGTTTTACCTTTAGTATCATTAAAAAAAAAAAAAAAAAGACACCCTCCTTCTCCTGCACGAGGGGATGTTGGAATCTGGAGACCCGGAGTGTCCCCCTTCCACCCCCAGGGGCAGGGTAGGCAGGGTGAGGTCTGGAAGGTACCCCCCTATCCTCCCACCATGCGGGCTTAAGGACTGACAGCTGCACCCAATACTTAGATTACAAAGGTTTATTTAGAAAATAGTTTGGTTGTTTTGGCTGTCATTTTTGGCAAACATGTAAATACTTTCAGTAACCAAAGATTGTCACTGCATCTCTCCTCTTCCAAGACAGCCGCCCCCACTAGGTCCTGGGGAAGTCAGCCCTTGCTCAGAGGGGGGTAGGGTGGTGGTGGTGTGTGTTGGGGGGGGCTCCTTTCTCCCCAGTTTGGGAGATTGCACTCACTTCTGCTAAGACCCTGACCCCCCAGCCGCACCTCTGCAGGCTCCCCCAGAGCCTATCCAAGCTAAAGCCCGGAAGCAGCCCTTGGCTGAGACGGGAAGGCAGAGGGGTCGCCCCTCTCTCCTCCCCGCTCCCCCGGGGGGTGCCCTGCTCATTCTCAGCCCACCCTCCTGCCCTGCCCGTGCGCTCCCCTGCGCCCTGGAGGCAGATCGATCCGGGTCTCTGGGGCAGCTGCCCCGCCCCCGTTTTCCCCTGGGGGTGCGGGGTGGTCGAGCTTTCCCAGGCCCCAGCCGTCCACGGTCTCCGCGGGGCCGGGGGCGCCGCTGCCGCTGCCGCTCACTGCCTGAAGCCCCTTCTCCTCCGTCGGAAGAGGATGTGCTTAAAGGACCGCCGGAAGTCCTGGTTAAAGACGGTGTAGATGACCGGGTTGAGCGAGCTGTTGCAGTAGCCGATCCAGAAGAAAAACTTGAAGAGCGGGTCGGGCACCTGGCAGGCCTCGCGGCAGATCCCGTACAGGCTGTAGCTGAAGAAGAAGGGGAACCAGCAGAGCACGAACACGCCCATGACCACGGCCAGCACGAAGGTGAAGCGCTTCTCGCGCGCCTGGGCCACCTTGCGGCGGCACACGCTGCTGCGCGCCCGGCGCCGGCGCGACAGGAAGAACTCGACGGAGCGCGAGCTGGCGCGGGACAGGCGCCCGCCGGGGCCCGGGGACTTGGCGGCGGCCAGGGCGCCCGCGTCGGGGGGCCCGGGCCCCGGTCCCGGCCCCGGCCCCCGCCCCGGGCCGTCCCCGTCCGCGCCCGCCCCCGCGCCCCCCGCGCCCCCCGCGCCCCCCGCGCGCCGCCGCCCGCCCCGCCGCAGCGCGCCCCGCCGCCGCCGCCGCTCGGCCGCCGCGCTGCTGTCCTCCGGGTCCACGTCGGCGCACGGGCGGCGCGGGGGCGCGCAGTGCCCGTTCTCGCCCAGGCCGGCCGCCGCGCCCAGCCCGTTCTCCGTGGTCGGGGACGCGCCGTCGGGGCCCGCGGGCGCGCGCTTCTCGCTGAGCGTGCGGGTGCGCAGCTTGGCCACGCGGTAGATGCGCGCGTAGACCAGGCCCATGATGAGGCAGGGCGCGAAGAAGGAGCCGATGCAGGAGGACAGGATGTACCACGTCTCGTCGTTGAGGCCGCACTGCGGGTAGGCGGCACTGTCGGGCTGGCGGTAGAGCGAGACGAGCGGCGGGAAGGAGATGACGGCCGAGATGAGCCACACGGCCACGATGGTCGCCTTGACGCGGCGCGGCGTGCGCTTCAGGTTGTACTCGACGGCCTGCGTCACCGACCAGTAGCGGTCCAGGCTGATGGCGCACAGGTGCACGATGGACGAGGTGCAGAAGAGCACGTCGAGCGCCAGGTACACGCCGCACCACACCTGCCCGAAGTACCAGTAGGCCATGAGCTCGTTGGCCAGCGAGAAGGGCATGACCAGCGTGGCCACCAGGATGTCAGCCGAGGCCAGGGACACCAGGAAGAGGTTCTGCGGGGCGCGCAGTGCGCGGCTGGTCAGCACGGCGATCACCACCAGCACGTTGCCCACCACGGTGAAGACGATGAGGAAGCCCACCACGGCCGCCAGCCCCGCCACGGCGCCCGCCGAGTACTGGCCCGGGGGCGGCCCCCAGGCGGCCCCCGGCGCGGCGCCCGAGGCGTTGGCGGCCCCGCCGCTGCCCCCCTCGCCGGCGCCGCTCGCGTTGGGGCCCGCCACCGCCGCCGCCGCCGCCAGCGCCGCCGCCAGCGCCGGGGACGCCATGGTCCTCCCGCGAGCTACGCGGTCCCGCCCGGAGCCGGGGCGCAGCCGCGGCAGCTCGGGCGCCCCCCAGCCCGGGTCGGCGCCCGCATCGCCGCCTGCTCCCGGGGCGCCCCGCAGCCGGCCCTCGGCCGTGGTGGCTCGGCGGGCGGGCGGCGCGCCGGAGAGCGTGGCTGCCGGGCTCCCCGCAGCTGCCGCGCGCGTAAGTGCAGAGCAGGAGGCTCCCGGAGCGAGCGGCGACGCGGCGGCGGGGGGGAGGGGGGCAGGTCCCGGGGTCCTCGCGCGGCCCCGCCCTCGGCCCGGCTCACGGGGAGCGCCCCGGCCGCGAGCCCGGGGTGATGCGGCGCCCGAGCGGGCGTGCCCGAGCGGCCCCGCGGCCCCGGCGCCCGACCGGGGCGCAGGCTGCAGGCGGCGGCGGCGGCGGCCCGGGCGCTCCGCCTCCCATCCGGCCGGCTAGGGCTGGGCGCACCGGGGCGCGGGCCGCCGCTCCTCCGGGCCCCAGCGCCCGCGCGCAGCCCCGGGCTCCAACTTTACTTTCCCGGGCAGGGCGCCGGCGCCGGCGCGCGTCCTTCTCCCGCTGCTCCGGGCGCGGGCGCCCCCCGCGGTCCGCGTTCGGCCGTGCGGGCTCCGCCTCGCCTGCCTCGCTCGTCTTAGCTGCGCTGCAGCCGCCGCCGCCGCCGCCGCCGCCGCCTCCTCCTCCTTCGCCGCCGCCGCCGCCGCCGCCGTGCGCTCGGCGCGAGTGCAGCCGCCCGGCCTCGGCTTCCAACTTGGGTAGAGTTGCGCAGCGGGGCGGGCGCGCGGGGCGGGGCGCGGGCGGGCGGGGGCGGCCTGGCGGGCAGGCCAGCGCTGCCGGCCCGGGGGGAGCGGGCCCGGGAGCCGGAGCCCGCTGCCGCCTCGGCGAACCTGCCCGCGCGGCGCCGGGGAGGAGTCCAGGGCGGTGGCGCGAGGCGCGCGCGCACGGCGAGGGCGCCCCCTCCAGGGCCGACTGCGGTCTGCGGGACGGGGTTGAGTGCTGGATGGCCTGGGCGGTGAGTTCCAGAAACCTGCTCTTTCTAAGACAAGAGCCTCCTAGCCTCCCCCGGGCACACGCGCACGCACACGCGGGCGCGCACACTCGCGCGCAGCACCGGTCGGCTCGGGGTCCGCCGCCTGATTGGAGAGCCAACCGCTCGCTGCCTGGCGGAGGACGCGATGCTGCCTGGGTGCGCAGGGGTCCTGCGGAGTCCGGGTCGGGCTGCGATCCCTGGTGGTGGTTCCAGGGCAGAGCCACCTCCCTGCCCCTCGGCCTCAGCTCCCTTCTCTGCCCACTTCCAAGCGCTGCTGGAGCATGAATCATGACGGCGGTGCCAGTGGAAGCCCTGGGCAGGCTCCCAGGCTCTGCATCCATGTTGGCAATTATTGAAGTTTAATTCCCATGCTCCGTGCCCCTGCTTTTAAAGAGGGGGGGGGGGGGGATGTTCAAAATCACCGCCTCTGACAAACACCCAGACTGAATTTCCCGGATGATGGGCGGGTTTGCGTGGGTGCCTTATTCCTGCGGGCTTAGGGGCAAGCCGTTGGAGTGTCTCCCCCACCCCCGGCTTACCCCTGCCTTATGTCCCTCTGCATTCATTAAGCAAACGTGCACTGTCGCTCCGTCGTGTGCAGAACGCTGGTTCCCACCTCCAGGCAGCTCGAGGTCTGTGGGAGACAGACCCTGGGGAGGAGGCTGGAGTTCCCAGGCCTGACATTTCTTGCCAGGAGGAGGGGAGGGCCTTTCCTCCCCGCAGTCCAGAAAAGCACCCAGGCAGGCCAGCAGCTTTCCCTGTGTCCCCAGATGGAAGGGTAGGGGCCTGTGGCTGGGGGCCTGGGGATGGGGTGCCTCTGGGTTCTAGGAAGGTGTACAGGGGAGGATTAGAGCATCCCGGTAGCAAAGCCTGGAAATGTGTGTGGCTTTGGGGCTGCCTTTTGTCTTCTCTGAGCTCTGGAAAGGTTCAAAGGGTCTTATGTGGCACAGCACTGGTGTCATAGCAGAGATGCCCACTGGGAGCCCAGCATCCTCATCAGCCCCCTTACACGGAGGAGGAGGGGTCAGGCCAGGACCAGGCCAGCAATCAGCTTCTGGATGGTGACACTGCCCAAGAAGGGCCAAACCACCCTAGCCAGTCCTGGGCTTTTGTGCACTTTTTGGGAGCAAAGCCATAAGTGCATATGAGATGCATGTGGCCCAGAGAAGGTAGAAAGGCTCCATCCCTGGGAAAGGGTCCCCTAGTCCAGGAAGGAGGCCTGGATTGTGCTTGTATTCACATCCTCCGTGGTTGGCATACACCCACCCTGGTCCGTACTGGGCCTTTTGTCACCTGGGATGGTTGGTACCACACACTGTGATGCTGCAGTGGATGCTGTCAGTGCCCTGGACTTCATCCTTCAGGCTGGGAGTGGAGTTGTCAAGGAATGCTTCCTGGAGGAGGTGATCTCTGAGCTGCCTTTGGAGAATGGAGGCAAGTTATTAGGAAGTGAGAAGCCCCTATGGGTTGTTTCCTCTGGGGTAGGGGGATGGGCTTTGTCCTAGAGGCAGGGGGAGCCAGAGGAGGATCCAAAAAAAAGGAAGTGGCAGGGGTCAGATGTAGGTTTTAGGGAGCTCCCTCCCCCCAGCAGCTGGCCAGCCACATGGGCCTCCTCCTGACAATGTGGGTTCTCATCTTTGTGGGGGAGGGTGCCTGGGGTTGTTGGGACATCCAGGGTCCTGGCTGCACTGGACATCTCACATGTTCATAATCAAGGATGGCCAGCACGAAGAATTTGGAGGAAGAAGGACACAGTACCTGGGGCCCGAAGCAGACAGGACTTCCCACTGCCCAGGAAGTGGCTCGCCAGGCCAGGCTGGGACATCCGGAGTGCCTGGATGGCCCAGTGACTCAGGCCCCTGGGGACGCCTGGCTGGCCTTTTGACCTCAGGAGCGTTGGCACCGTCTCCCTGGCACAACCCAGGAAGAGGAAGGAAGCAGCACCTCTCCTGTGCATCAGGGCCCAGAGGGGGAGAGGAGGGCTGAGTCCTCTGAAGAGTCCTCGGGGCAGAGAAGGCCTTGGCTGGGCTCCGGGGCTGCGCTGTATGAACGCAGACCTGCCTACGTGCAGGGAGGGAGGCCCCAGGGACTGCAGCTGTTCCAAAAGGAGCTAGAGAGGCCTCTTACCCCAGACATTGAAAATGAGGCTTGGCAAACTGCTCCTGATTATCCTGTAACCAGCAAAACAGCATGTGCCTGAAGAGGCTGCCTGTCCCCGTGAGTTGCTGATGGCCCAGCCCAGGCTTGGCAGGACCCAGAGGGATGACAGGGAGGGTGTTCTAAGGCTTCAGGCTGCCCTGAAGGAGGGGGCAGGGGAAGGCGCTGGGGAGGGGCGTGGGACATCTTACAAGGAAAGTCCTATAACAGCGAAGCCTCTTGGAGCTGCCAAGGCAGGGTGGCCCTTCCTCCCACCCATGATGAGTGAGTGGAGCCCAGAAGGAATGGTTGGTCCCCCCAGGGCCACACAGCCGTAGGACATTGGCTCCTGGCCCCCAATGCTGTGAGAAGGGAACTGGAAGCATGCCTACCAGGTGCACACCTGGGGGGCAGTGCTCTGTGTTCCACCAGTGGCCTGTCCTGGTGGAGGAGAGTGTGTCTCCGTGACCTGCTTCCCTGAATGCAGCTATGCATGCACACACACAGACGTGCACATGTATTCAGGTGCACATGCACACACATATCTGCATGCACTTGTTCATTTGCACAGACATACCCATGTGTACATGTACACACACATGCATGTACACACATTTTTGTGCACACATATGCTGGTGTAACCACATACATATGGACACACATCCATGCGTGCTGCATACATATGTGCATACACGCAGCCATGTAAATTATATAGGGCTTTCGTATGAATATCTATGTGCACATGTGATGTGCACACATGCATGCATGTGCTTCCATAGGCAGGCAGGCATGAACATACTTGTGTGTGTTCTTTCATACACTACACACACAGATATTCATGCACACACAGTTACTATCCACGTACATGTTCATAGACCCCGATCCTCACACCTGCATAAAATCATGTACACTTGTTATATGCATATAGGTGCATAAATTTATGTATGCCTCACATGTGCATATACATGTATCCGTGCACATTGCTGCACATAGCCACTCATACGTGCATGCACTCACATGTATCAACACACGTGCAAGCGTGTGTGCTCACCCCCCACATAGGCATGCATGTACACACACACGCACAGGTGCCCAAGGCCTTACTCACCCTCCCAGGCCGTGGGGAGGATGTGTTCGGCCGCCCCATTGCCGGTAGCTCTTCCTAGTTTCCGGCTGGGCTCTGCTTCCTCAGCCTGCTCACCTCCGCCCAGCTCGTTCAGATGGCTCTTCAGCCCACTCCCTCCAGGCTGCAAGCCCATTCGTCACTGCCTGCCGCGGACTCTGGGCCTTGGCACATGCTGTTCTCCAGGCTGGCAGCCCTGGGCCTCGTCTATCCCCAGGGCTCTTCTCTTCCTTCAAAATGTGTTTACACGATTCCCCAGCAGACTTCCCTAATCTTCCAGGCTAGAGCAGAAGCCCCTTCCTTACTTAGCTGGTCGCCTGTGCGCCCGGCAGGGGCAGGCCGTCATCAGACCCTGTCCCTCTCGACTGGGGGTTCCTGAGAGCAGGCCATGTCTCACCCACTGCCTGGTGCAGGGCCCCACTATGGCTCTTGTAGGGGCTCAATCAAAGCTGGTGGAGGAGTTGGGGGTAAAGGGTGAGTCAGGAATACAATGGAGGTCCCGATGTCCTCCGTGCTCCTTGGCCAGGCCGGACATCTAGAGTGTGCTCAGCGCAGGTGGTGCCCGGCAGAGCATAGGGATGCCTCACCCCGGAGCTGCCAGGCCCCTGAGCCACCGCCTGGTGGTTCCTCTCTACCTCCATTCTGTGGACGTTGCTGATGCTGGATGTGCACAGGAGCTCCTGCTCATCACTTGCTTGCTACCTGGCAGCCTCCTGGCCTCAGTCTTCCCATCTGTAAGGTGGGGATATTAGACTGGAGAGTTGTAAGGTCCGTGCCAGCTCTGACCCCACTTGGCTGTGAGCTCCTGGAAGTGGGTGTTGCATCTGGTCCTCTGCTGGGCGCCCGCAGCGGTGGGGAGGGGCAAGGGCCTGGAGGCAGGGAAACAAGGCTCCTTCCTCTTCTGTAGCAGGTGCAGTGAGAGGGAGACTGACCTGGCTTCCCAGGCTCCAGACCAAGAAGACCTGTTTCCTTCTTCCAGCCGAGCTGAGGATTTTCGCCCCCTGTGTTTATTTGAAATTTCATTTTTAAAGACAAGCAGGGAAAAATGAGGCTTGCCTCTCTGCCTGCCCCTCCCTGAAGAATTCCAGAAGCGCTTTGTCTTGTTAGACCTTAGACCGTGGCCTGGATCTGCTGGCCCGGGGCCTGGCTCTCCATGCACTAACCCGCAGACCAAATCCATTGCAATATTGATCACATTGATGGATTTGGCACAGCTGAGTTCTCTCAGAGCTGGCACAAGTCCTTCTAGAGAAAGAACTGCTTCAGGGACCGGCTTTGATTTGCAATGAGGGTAAGAGATGAAAGCAGTGGGTCAGCGTGTTTTCTTCAGCACCAGCTGTGGACCGCACTCAGCCCAGGGCCTGCCGGAGGTCAAGCTCACTCCTGTCCCCTGCGCATCCTGGCTGCCGCACCGTCCTCTCGTGGCATCCTGCGTCTGGCCTGCCCCTCTGCCATCTGCTTCCAGGCTTGACAGGGTCCTCCCTACCAGGCTTGCTGCTGCCCAGATGCCTGAGCCTGGCATTCAAGACCCTCCTAGGCCTGGCCTCTAGAGTCGGGCTGACCAGGTGTCCCCATGCAACCTTAGCAAGCTGCCTTTCCTTTCGCTCAGCCTGTAGATGGCAACAACAGAGTCACGTCCCCGAGGGCTGACGTCCCAGCTCTGGGGGACAGTGTCTGCGGGGCTCTTACTTCAGGGCCTGCTTGCTGCAGGGTCCCTTGCCGTGTCCACCATTCTTCTGCCTCGGTTGCTACTCCCTGGGCCTGGAGCACTTGCTCTCACCTCTGCTCATCACACACCTGAACAGGTGGAAGACATGGCTCCACCGGCCCCCGCCTGGGCTTCGGGAGCCGCCCCCCTCAGGGTTCCCTGGACCATGACCCTTGGCATCTCTGAATCTTAATGATCCAGAGTCCACCCTGGCCACCTCCTGCCCAGGCCCCCAGAGCCCCTGCCCGTTGGCAGCACTCATAGGAGCCACCATGAGGGAGCATGTCCCCCTGGCCAGGCCTGGCCTGAACAGTCCATGGGTAGTGGGACCGTGTGTGACCGTCCCATTCTGCAGGAGAGAATAGTCAAGCCCAGAGGTCTTGCATGTGGGTCCAAGCCTGGGACAGGGTCCCTCCCCTCCATCCCACTGTTAGGCTGTTGGCCCCCACTTGCTTTTGCCTTGAGTCTGCCCCAATAACTGGCTTCCATAGTGGGTGGCCTCGGAAGGGGTCTCCTGGGAGTGACCACCAAGCCGAGGCCGGAAGGTGGAGAATTTGAGGCCTGGAGTGACCCTGTCCGCCAGTCTGCCCACCCACCAGAAGACCCTCCCCATTCCCGCTCTGGGGCAGATTTCAGGTGTGGCCCCTCATGTCACCCCCTGGAAATTCAGCATCTGTTCAGCAGGCATCTCCTGGGCACCTGCTTCATGCCAAGTGTGGCCAGTGCCTGTGGGCTACAGAGAGCAAGGTGCTACTCAGGCCCAGCATGGGGGACGAGGCACAGGCAGTAACCAGCTGGGAGGTGCCAGAAGATGGAGGGAGCAAGTAGCAGGGCCCAAGAGGGCTTTCTGGCCTGTCTGGGGGCTCGGGGAAGACTTTCTGGAAGAAGTAAGGGCTCCGCCCAGACTGGAGGATGAGGAGGTAGCAGTCTGTCCAAAATGAAGGCAGTGGAGTGTCTTCTGGGTGGGCATGCCATGTACCCAGCAGCTAGCACTCACTGCTTCCTGGGCCACTGAGGTTGGCAGGATTCTCAGATGACCCCCAATGACCCAAGCCCTGGAGTGATCCCCTGTTTTGATTGTGAATATGATAGAGTGTCACTGTCTTAGTTAGGCCCCTGATAAGATGACTCTGAATTAATTAAAGATTATCCTTGGTGGGCCTGACCTAATCAGGTGAACCCCTTGAAAGTATCAGAGAGGTTCTGCTGGCCTCCAAGATGAAGCAGTGTCATGAGAGGGGATACAAAGACAGGATCTAAGATGGCCTTTAGTTGCCAGGAGTAGTCCCTGACAAATAGCAACCAGAACACAAGGACCATGACCTCAGGGAACTGGGTTCCACTGACAATTGTGTGAGCCTGGAGGGGACCATGGGCCTCAGAAATCTCAGCCTCAGCCGATACCTTCATCTTGGCCTTTGGACACTGAGCAGGGGACCCAGTCAGCCTGCACCTGGACTCCTGGCCTATAGAAACTGTAAGGTAATAATAGATGTGTGTCATTTTAAGCTGGTCCATCTGTGTAATTTGTTATACAACCTTGATAACTAATACACCCATGCACCCAGTTCGTTTTGGTGGAGGAACAGCGATGTGTCTAGGAAAGGGGTACACCTTCCCGGCACTGAGGAAGAGTCCTGATGCCGCTGAGCCTATTACGATGGACCCATCTCCCTTTCCCAGTGGCTGGAGGAGAGGCCACATGGCCAGTCTCAGCCAGTACCACTTCCCTGATAATGAGCAAGAAATATACACGAAGGCCAGCTGCCTCTCTTCTTGTTTGGTCACCCAAGTGCAGGGGTGCAAGGCTCACAGCGGGCAGCTCTTGGGACCTGAGGAGCTGGACATAGGGATGGTAACTGGAGGGGGAGGAGCCAGGGTCCTTCATGCTGTTGCTCTGGAGCCTCCAAGTGAACCCACCCGAGATCCATCCTTGGTCAGGCTTCCTGCAGAGGGGATGCTAAGTGGCCTTGCTGTCTGAGCCCTTTGTGAGGAGGTTCTGTAGCTCGGGGCTGATTGCACCCTGATCGATTTGCTGTCCACAACCCCTGCTGCCTCCTCAGAATCACTGTGCCAGTCTGTGATAGACAAAATACACACACACCTGTGCCCTCACTGCCCCAACTGGGACATGTGACCTGAAGCACTAAAAAGATCCTTCGGGTAGGATTCAGCTGAGGACTGTGAGCTGGCATGTTATCCCTAAATGTAGTAACGAGGGTCCTGCTAAGTGAAGGACAGAGACAAGGTGGGTCACAGAGCAGTTGTGATATCAGAAGCGGGTGGGGGACTGGAGGAAGAGACCACAAGCCTCTAGATGCTGGAAAAGAACCAGGAAACGGGTTCTCCACTGGATCTTCCCTGAGGAACCAGTCCTGCCCACCCATTTTAAGCTTCTGGCCTGCAGAACTGCAAGATAATAAATGTGTGTTCTTGTAAGCTACTAAGTGTCTGATCATTTGTTCTAGCAAAGAGGAAATGAATACAGAGCCTGTAGGTGTTTGGGGGAATGAATGAATGAATGAATGAATGAATGAATGAATGAATACCTCCACAAGATAGGCATTTTGATTCTTGCTTTATAGTTAAGACAGGCGAGGCCCAGACAGCCCCAAGGCTGACTTCTCAGCAAGCCAGGTTCTATCTGCTCCACTGTGCTGCCTCTAATTTGCTGAGCACCAAGTATGTGTGGGGCTCAGAGTGGGGAAGAGTGAGACAGATCGATCCATCACTGTAACCCAAGGTTCTGGGCCCCACCTGCTCTCCTGAGTGTGCAGGGAGCACCGTGCGTGGACATGGGGCATGTGCCCCCATGGATGTTGGCGCTCGCTAAGGGACCCCCCTCCATCATGAAGCCCGTGTCCCTGCTCCCTGGATCACAGTGGCCCCACATAGAATTTGGGGAGCAAGTCTGCCAGAAATGGTTAATTACATGAAAGCAAAGTCATGCCCATGACCTATGACTGGGACCACAGCAGGCATATGCTACAGAGCTAGAGGGAGTCCAGAGATATTTTTAGTTTTGTTTGGCTTTTTTTTTTTTTCAGATTTTTCAGAAAATGCAGAAGAGCCCTTGATGTGTTTGGGGGGAAAAAAAGTGAAGAATGCTCCCATTCAGCCTGACCCTGTGAAGTTTCCCCTGTGAAGATTTCCTATGCGGAGCCTGATCCCCGAGTGTTTCTGGAAGGCAGGGAGGCAGGCCCAGCAGTGTGTGCCGCTGGCAGGAGTGTTGGAATGTTTATGTTGGAACCTGGACACTGTGAGCTTGGGCTCAGCAATATCTGCTATGTTTCATTCTTGAGTTTTGCCTTCCCAGAAAGGCTCTGATTTAAACCAGAAATTTGTCTCAGGAGGGAATGGGGCCAGCCTGAGATTTAGGACTGTGAGTCAGGGTACCGGGGCTGCTGCTGTAACAAAGCAGCCCAGAACATGGTGGCTAGAGGGGCTGGAGTGATGAACCCCCGAGGGTCGGCAGGACCAGCACGACTGCCTGACCGGCGGAGGGTGCTGGTGCCAGCAGGCAGCTCCCACCTCCAGCTTGGGGTTGGCTGGGCCAGCGGGGGCCATTGCCATGCACCCACGCTCAGCCCTCAGCCCTCAGCCCTCAGCCCTCAGCCCTCAGCCCTCAGCCCGCTGGGATGGGAGGACACACGGTCCTCCAAACGCAGGGCATCCTCACCGGGAAGTTGCATACAGTCCACATGCTGACATCTCATTGGTCAGAATGTGGTCACATGGCCATACCTACTGCAAGGGAGGCCTGGGAAATGTAGTCTTCAACAGGGTGGCCATCTGCCAAGATAAATGCAGGGAGGGTCTCCAACCTGGGAACTGTTGACATTTGGGGCTGGGGACCTCTGTGTCATGGGTGCCAGCCTGTGAATTGCAGCACGTTTAGCAGCATCCCTGGACTCTTTTGACTAATGCTAGGAGCAACTCCCCCCAACCCTGCCCACATCTTATCCCCAGTTGTGATGACCAAAAATGTCCTCAGAAATTGCCAGGTGTCCCCTGGAGGCATCACCACCCAGCCAAGAACATGGGGCCAGATGGAGGTCCCAAACTCTAGTGTCCACAGGGCAGGAGCGCTGGGGCTGGGCTGCAGTGAGCCCGTGGAGAATCCCCCATGAGGGGGGATAGCTAGCTCTCGCTCCACCCTGCAAGTTCTCAGGCTGGAGCAGGACAAAGATCTGGATTTTCAAGTGAAATACCATAATTGCTTATTGATAGCATCTAATTAAAACAGGAAAATAGCTGTGTGGTTGCTATGGGTTGAATTGTATTCCCCAAAAGCAGTCTATGTGCTAACCGGCCAGGGCCTGTGAGGGTGACCTTATTGGGCCCTGGCAGGTTTTCTTAGGCACACTGAGGTCATCCTGGACCAGCAGAGGGGGAGGACCCTAATTCAATACTGCTGGTACCTTATAAGAAGAGACGCGTGGAGAAGGACACATGAAGACAGAAGCTAACATGGGACTCTAATGCCTGTCTGAGCCTCTGGAACCCCCACCCCAGCTTGATGGCCCAAGCCTCACTGTACAAAGTGGAATGCAAAGCTGTCAGCACCTTCATCTGGGGCTCACTGGGACAGTGAGACGGGCCAGCTAGGCAAGCCCTGTCACCAACCTTCACAGTCTGAGCGTGGCGCAGCATGAGCAAGTCCCCTCCCACCTTGCCACAGCCTGGCTGTGGCACTGCCGCCTCCCCCTAGACCTTCAGTCTCATCTAGCAAATGCAGAGAATCAAATTCACTTGGGACAGGTTGAGGCCTCCCTAAGTTTGTGCGGCTGAGGGAGGACACAGACCCGCCATCGATGTGTGTGCCTGCTGTTCGCCAGGTGACCTGCGGAGTACCTGTGGGGGCTGGGGCCTGGGGACCCATCAGCAAACAAGCGGATACCTAGGGCCTGAAACTACCCAGGATGCCAGGGCACCAGCCACCTCCAGAGACAGCAAGCCCTCCTCTGCTTTGCAGGGGGTTGGGTGGGGTTGAGAATAGGGTTGGGGTTAGGATTTGCTTGGGATGGAGGGTCAGTGTGAGTTAGAAATTAACTGGATTTTAGATGGGATTTGCATTGGGTTCAGTATATAAACAGAATTTGTGCTGGAGAGGGTTGTGGTAAATTTGGGTGTTAGAGTCAATATTTGAGAAATGGTTTGGATCAAGACTAGGTCTGGTGTCAGTTTGATATTAGGATTAGGGTCAGGATGTGGGTCAGGATTGGGGTGGGGAGGGGGTCAGGGTGGAGTCAGGATGGGGGTGGGGCAGGTTAAGGCACAGCTGGAATCTGACCCCGAGCCCCTTGCTGTGCTGACCACTCATGGTCACCAGGGTGTCTCCATGTCTCTCTTCATCCAGCACCTAAACCCCCAGCTCTCGCCTTAATCTGATGCTTAATAACCCTTGCCCTTTGCCACACCCTGACTGAGTGGCTTGGCTTGGACTGTCCCAGCTCTGGAAGTCCCCAGGAGGCAGGGTCCTCTAGGTGAGCTGGGATTGTAATAGCTGTAATAGCCGTAGCTATTGTCCTGGAGGAACACAGGGGCATAAAGGCACCTCCCTGGAGCCTGAACAAGAAGTCTGGCCTGTAGCATCAGTGCTGGGATTACACTCAGACTGTTTCAAAACCAAAGTACTTTTACTGCCACGTTGTCGGAGCTGCCCTGGGAAACCGTGTTCTACTGTCACAGAAGGTTTGTGTAAAAAGGAGGTGTTATGGTCCCAAGTCTCAGAAGGAGGAGACACGAGATGCCTCCTTGCAGATACAGTTTCAATCACAGCAGAAAAAGGCAGGACTCCCGGGAGGAAGCAAAGACCTCCTTTTCCTCACGGAGAAAGCTCACTTCCCGATTCCAGAACAGCCGAGAATAACAGGAAACCCCACGGGGGGGCCCTGGAGTCTGGCAGCCTTGCCCTTTGCTTCAGGACTTCTGTGGATTAGGGGCTGAAGCGCCAGGGCTGCTTAAGAGGGAAAGCAGGTGCATCTGGACCCTGCGGGCATCCTCACTGCGCGTGGCTGCAGAGTGAGCCCGTGTCCAGGAGGGGGCGACGTGACGCGGCCCCGCCCCTGCAGGCGGGCCCCGGGACTGGGGCGGGAGGGGTGCAGAACCACTCGGCCCCAGGCTGCAGACCTGGGCGTCACCTCCTCCCCCAGTGATGGCCCTGCCACCCTGCCACTCGGTCCCATCCTCGCCCTGCCTTGGCACGGTGGGAGCTGCCTGGAGCCAGACCAGGCTGGACCTGCCATCGACGTGTGTGCCTGCTGTTCGCCAGGTGAACCTCCAGCCTCTCTGAGGGCCCAGAGGGATGCTCCCTGCGGTGGCCAAGGCAAGAGGGAGCCCACGCCCCCACCCAGAGCTCACCTGGCTGTGTGGCTCGGCACCTGTAAGCCTGCTGGCTCCTGGCTTACGCATGCTCCCTTCCAGCCACCAAGCGTTCTGCTCATCCCCAATAACCCCTGTGCCTCCCCACTTGCATACCTCCTCAGGTGTGCACCCTTCCTGCTCTGCCCTCCACAGCTATCCTTCCTCCTCTTCCTCAGCTATCAAATTCAGCTCAGCTGCCTCTTCCAGGAAGCCCTCCTGGGGCTCCTAAGGACACCTGAAGGCGGCCAAGACCCCTTCACTCTCTCCTGGGTGCCTCTCCATGAGCTTAGGGATCCTCAGGGCAGAGACCAGGTGCTTCACCTGCAGCATCTCAGGCTCAGCAGTGAGTGGAGTCCTTCAGAAGGACCATTCGTGCATCAGTGAGTGAGTGACGAACGAGCCAGCAAGGAGCCCCAGGGGGAAGAACCCTACCTTCTGTGCACATTCCCAGACCCAGCGCTGCCCCAGCTGCCCCATCACTGGTCTCCCTATGGGCCCCCATCGTCCCCCACCCCTGCACACACAATCACCTCCTCCCATGACCCTGCAAGTGCACCATCTGCTTCCTGACCCTGCACTAGCTGAGGCGAGGGAAGCTCCTGGCAAATCTGAGGGACGGGATATGGCTACTGAAGGCACTTTCAGGCTTCCCAGCGACAGAGGGTCGGCTCTCACCCCCACCCTATCGGGCACCATACCTGCACCTGCACCTGTGTGCACCGGTGGCCTGGCTGAGCAAGCCCGCCGTAGGGCACCTTGAGGATTAGCTGAGACCAAGGCGGTGAACCCCACCTGACTGCCTACTCAGATTCTGAGGCTGTCCCGACAGCCCTTCATTGCTGCTTCAGTTTTGTTAGAAATTCTGCAGAGGAGCATTCCCCTCGGGGGCTGTGTGCGCACCGGGGCATCCTGGGTCCCAGCCCCATGCTGTCTAAGTGAAAACAGTACACGCACTGGAATCTAGGAAGAAGACCAGCACCCCGAGGGGCCAGCCTGTCGGGAGGGGTCAAGGATGGGCCTGCTCTCTCCTCACATCTGTGCTCCACCTTGGGGAGCATCCAGGTTTCCAGCCTAGCCCTTGCTGCCTGCCCAGCCAGCTGCCCCAGGCCTCACCTGCAGCTGGGCGGAGCTCCCCGGCCAGTGTGCCCCATATACTCCGGAGGTTCCCCAGAGAGCCTGAACCTCTCATTCCCCGAGGGGCAAACAGAGGCCCAGGTATCTCCAGGTCCAGCGCAGGCTCAGGTCAAGGGCCACAAGGTCTGTGGGCCACTCAGCACAGGTCTGCCTCCTTGGCCCCTGCCCTCCAGCTCCCTGGGGGCACACCATTCCCAGCACCTCTCCGGTTGGATGCTGCCAAGGGCAAGTACTCGGGTGAGGTTTAGAGGTCAGAGGGGTGTGGCCCACACCCGCTTCCTGAGCACAGGTGGGCAGACTCATGGGCTGTTCAGACCAGGTGTTCCCCCAGGCCCACCTTCCTGGCGATGCACCTGTGCTTTCCTGCAGCCTCCTCATCCTGACCAGTGGCCACAGGGGGCCTGGGTTCTGGACCCCACACTCCGAGCATGTGACAAACGGTGGGGAGGGCACGGTGGAAACCAGCCAGGGCAGATGGCGTCCAGCACCCGGCAGGTGCTAGGTCCCAGGGACTCGGGGCTGGGTTTGGGCTCAGCGCAGATGTCACCAAAGCCACATATGGGGGGAACCAATTTGTATTTGTGAGCTCCTACTCCAGCCCAGGACCCACAGGCCACCCTCTTTCTGCTGTTTCCAGGGAGAAGTCAGCAGGGACTGGCCCTGTGGGGTGGGGGTGCTCACATCAGCGCTGGGGTGCGTGCAGGCCTTGGAAAACCCAAGCCCTTGTCTAATTAAGCCATTAGGAGTGGGTATCCATGGAAACCACTGTACTCCCATACTCAACACAGATGAATATTTATTCAATTAGCAGGGCACAGGAGCTGGGGAACCTTTGCTTCCTGCTGGGACCATCATGTGGGCTTCTGGGGAAGTCATGTTTTGGGGAACCCCCTGAGGCCCAGACCTTTCAACTGCATGATCTCATTTTCACAGCCACCCCTCAAGATGGTCCCTGTCGCCCCCTCTGTATGGAAGAAACTGCGGCACAAAACAATGCAGCCACCCAATCAGAGCCAGAGGCGGGACAGGAACCCCAAGGGTCAGGCTGGACCTGCCGGCTCTTTCTACAACCCAAGCCCCGAGGGAGGCAGGCAAATAGCCTTCTACATCCCGGCTGCCCAGGCAATTATGGCCGTGGCCCCGGCTCTGGGTGGTGTAGCCTCCATGTGACCTTGAGCAGCCACTTGAACTCCCCGTGCCCTTGTGGGTCGTCTGTGCCTGCGTTTGGTCATGGTACCGCAGTCCATTCTGGCTGCAGACACTTGGCACTCACAGTTCTGGAGAATTGGGGTCCAACATCAAGGTGTCCTCATGCTGAGGTCAGGTTCTGGTGAGGACCCTCTTCCTGGTACTAGCATCTTCTCCCTGAGTCCTCACAAGATGGAAGGTCTGGGGGGCTCTCTGCGGACTCTATTATAAGGCACTGGCCCATCCAGAAGCTCCACCCTCATGACCCAAGCACCTCCTAAAGGGCCACCTCCTAACACCGTCGCACTGGGAACCAGGATTTCAACATGTGAATTTAGGGGTACAGAAACCTTCAAACCATGGCGGTCCCTCCTCAGGCTGCTGGAAGCAGCCACAGGACTGGAGCATGTCCGGCATCTGGCACAGAGCCTGACACACAGAAGGAGCCCCGCCAGGCTGTGGGCCCACCATCAGTGCCAGGAAACTGGGACTCCTGGTGGCACATGGTGGCAAGGAGCACACATCACACATCTGTCTGGAGGCTTTGTAATGCCACCTTCCTTTGCGCTTCTGCATTTGTTGCTGTGTATGGACAGGTGTGGCCTGCAGGACCCCTGCCTGGTGTCCAGGCGATGGTCAGGGGCTGGGACCCAGTATCCAAAGCTCCAGTGGAAACCCCATCTGTCACCAGCAGCGTGCCCAGGGCCCACTGCAGGCCCAGAGCTGTGGTGTGGCTGGGTTCGCAGAGACTTCACTGCTCCCCAGGTGCTGTTCAGATGCTGCCTGTCAGGTAGCTCCCCCACCCCCAACCCCGATGGGGTCAGAGTGTGTGTGTGTGTGTGTGTGTGTGTGTGTGTGTGTGCATGGGCACGTGCTTGCGTGCGCACGTGCATGTCCTCCCCAAGGGCTGACTTTCGGTAGCCACCCAGGGGCACGTCTACAAATGGTTTACTGTCATGAATGTGCATTGAGTGACAGGGGGCGGGGAGCCCCCTCTCTGCTGTACCCATTTCCACAGACAAGGGGCCCTCTGCATTGGACTGCGCCTCTGTCCTCGGTTACACTTTTTAAAAGGAAAACACATTCATTTTGACTATGGTTGCTTATCACCTAGAAAGTACCATTTGGTACATGTAAGTCTTCCAAAACTGGGGTTCTCTGCTAAAAAACATCATTGCTGGTGCAAGGTGCAAGGTCATGGTGCAAATGAAGGGCAGATACGTGCCCTTCATCTATTGTGAAGGCAGGCCTGGTGGTGCCTCTGAGCAGGATTTGGGGTCCTACAGGGTGGGGATGGGATCCTGTCTCTGCCATGTCACTGCCGGGTCTCCGTCCCCTCCCCCGGTGACAGCCTCCACCAGGGATGCCATGGGTCTGAGCCCTACGGGGTGGCACCCAGCTGGGAGGGATCTCTGCCCCGACCCCACTTCCTCATGGGGAATCTGGCAATAGTGGACACGACCGGGGCACAGCACCTCTCCGATGCCAGCTGTGTGCTCCGAGCTCCAGCCCAGGATCCCACAAAGGGCCAGGCCCCTGGCTGATTCTGAAGGACCACAGCTTCAGAAATTGTTCTAGAATCCCCAAACCTATAACTGCCAGATCCCATGGCATCTTTACCACAGCCCAGCCAAATAAATAGCTTAACCACCCCCACCTTTTATAACTGTTTGACAACTTTATTAAGGCGTGATTTATATAACACGACTCTTACCCGTTCTGCAGGTATGTCAGGACCGCTGTGCACATCAAATAGGATCTGGTAAATGCTCCATAAACTAAGTGCTGTGCGCACAGGGGTCCGTTATTATAGCAGATGATGACTGTTTTGCTACACACATTGTATTATTCTTATGCTGGGGTGTTCTGGTATCATTTATCTGAAGGGTTCCTGAAGGGCTGCTGGGCAGGGGGCGAGGGCTGGCTACAAATAGCAGAGATTTACACGCGTGTAAATCCGAGAACCTCACTTACACGCGGCAGGAAAGCAGGTGGTTGCCTTTTTTTTCTTTTAACATGTCATTTGGAAATAATTTCAAACTGCAGAAAAGTTACAGGAATAAAAATAGTACAGAGAACACCATATACCTTTTACCTGCATTCAATTATTGCTAACATTTTACCCCATTTATCATTTGTTCTCTCTCTCTCTCTCCCCTCCCTCCTCGTCTCCGTCCTCGTCTCCCTCCTCCTCTTCCTCCCTCCCTCCCCCTGTCCCCCTCCACATGGAGGGGTGTGATTTCTCTGAACTATCTCAGACCAAGCTGCAAGCATCATGGCCTCTCACCCTTGGAGACAGGGCTATGGTCTTGCAGAGCCACAGAAAGGTGGCCCTGTCTGCAGTCCAGCCCTCGCAATCCCGGTCTGCCAGCTGCCCTGACGGCACCCTTTACAGCCTCCCTCTTCAGCCCAGGACCACACTCGGGTCAGGTGATCATCTGTTTGTCTTGCCTCTTTGGCTTTCTTTCATCTGGAGCATTCCCATAGACTTTTTTTTTTCTCTTTTTCTTTTCTTTCTTTTTTTTTTTTTTTTTTTTTTTGTCTTTTATGTCACTGACATTTTTGAAGAATACACTGCTTTTCTTAGTAGAACAGTACTTGTTTTGGGTTTTCTGATGTTTCCTCATGATTGGACTCGGTGTATACATTCTCAGCTGCTATGACACACATGATGTATCTCTCTCCAGGTTCCTCCTCCAGAGCACGAGAGGCCTCTCACTGGTTGTGTTATTTTTGATGAGCTGGTCAAGGAATTGTCTGAGTTGTCTGCTATGTAATTACCCTTCATTTCCTTGCAACTGATGAACAGTCTAGTAGGGAGACACATTAAGACCACGGAAATAGTCTGCTTCTCACCAAAATTTCCCCCGAGATGTAGCTCCTTTAATGACTCTTGCTGATCCCATCGTTAGCCACAAAATGTTGATTTTTCAAACCCAGCACTTCCTCCATTTTAATCAGTTGGCTTCTATCACCCTACTGTAGCCACATCTCTCTCATCTCCTCTGCTAACCACCCATCTGTCCATCCACCATCCATCAATCCCTCCATCCTTTCATCCACCACTTATCCATCTACCATTCACCATTCATCCACCATCCATCCATCCATCCATTGAACCATCCATCCATCCATCCATCCACCATCAATCCACGCATCCATCCAAACATCCATCCACCATCCATCCATCTACCATCTGTCATTCACCCATTCATCCACCACCCATTCATCCAACCATCCATCCATCCATCCACCCACCATCCATCCACCATTGATCCATCCATCCAACCCTCCAGACACCATTCCTCTGCCATCCAACCATCCATTTCTCCATCATCCATGCATTCATCCACCATCCCTCCATCTATTTACCCATCTGCCATCCATCTTTCTATCCATGTATGTATGTAAGTATGTATCCATCTAACAATGTACCATCTACATGCTCACCCACCTATCCATCCCCCACCATCAGCAGCAGCATCTACAACCCACTGCTGCACTTCACTATTCTGGTGCTCAGATCACACTGAACTCTGGCTAGGGAAGCCTCATCAAGCTGGCCCCTGAGTCTTTGTGACACACCACATTTTTTTTTAGCACTTCTTTACTTTCTGGTATAATAAGATGTTCTAGCCTCATTTTGTGCTTTTCCTGCCCAGTCCTAATATCAACCATTTCTCCAAGAAGCCCAGGTTCCTTTCAGTGGGAAATGTATTAGAAACTAAGCTCTTGGAGCCCAGAGTCACAGCACAGGGTCCTCAGGCCCTCAGCAGATCACAGGGACTGTGTACATGCACACGCATGTATGTGCTACACACAGACACACACAAAGCCTCACATGTGCACATCTCAGATCATGACTTCACATGGTCCCTCTCCACAGGGGCTCTTCCTGCCCTGCCTGGGCTGTGCTTGCATCCCTTCTTCCAACAACATGGACAGGTCATCTCACTGTAATCCTGTAATATACCCACAGTGTCTTCAGAGTTGCTTTGCCCATTTCACTGTGAGAGAAAAACATTATTCTGAATGTGTGTTCACTTTTCCCCACCCCTCCCCTCAGACGGTGTGCAGGACAGATGGTACACAGATCAGTACTGAGCCCCACAGGAATTTGCACTAGTTCTTTTCCCTGTCTGTTCTTTATGTGAAATATAGTCAAGACCCCACCACTCTGGGAGCCCAGCCTCGGCGCTGTCCCGGTGGTGCCCACCCACGTGTGTGCAGTTTGCCTGCTGCTTCCCCCACATGCAGGTGCTTGCAGCAGGTCTTCAGCTTTGCCAAGGTCTGCTGACAAATCAAACTATAAGACATTTTAAGAGGACATCGTGATGATCTGATGCACCGACACACCGTGGAAAGATTGCCCATTGACTTAACCAACACATCTGGCCCCTCACATATTTATCTAGTATTTATCTCTTTTTTGGGTGAGATTTAAGTTCTACTTTCTTAGCAAATTTCAATTTTACAACACGGTGGCATCACCCTCAGTTGTCACTCTTCAAGCAAGGTCCTCAGACCTCATTCGTCTTACAGGTGAAAGTCCGTGCCCTTTGGCCAACTGCTGCCCGCCAGCACCGGCCACCGCCCTTCTAAGCCCTGTTTCTAGGAGTTTGGCTTTGTTTCGGTTTCCACATATAAGTGATAGCATGCAGGACTAGTCACTCTCCCCTTGGCTTATGTCACTCAGTAGAATGCCCCCTGCTCCGTTTATGTTGTGCGAACAGCCCACTCAGGTTGCTTCCACGTCCCACCTGCTGTGAACCCTGCTGCAGCGAGCGTGGGGCGCAGGTCCCGCTGGGACATCCTGTTTTCATTCCCTTTGGAGATGTACCAAGCGGTGCGACTGCTGGATCACAGAGAAATCCTATCTTCTTTGTTTGCAAGAGCCTCCATCCTGTTCTGCAGAGTGGCTGCACCATTTTCCACCCCACCAGCAGTGTGCGAGGGTCCCCTCTCCACTCCTGCCCAGCACCTGCTCTTGTCTTGTTGTCAATCACCATCTTGACCGGTGAGGTGGTGTCTCACTGTGGTTTTGGTGTGCTTCTCCCCGGTGATGATGGATGATGAGCATCTTTCCACATGTCTGTTAGCCATCTGTATGTTTTCTTTAGAAAAATGTCTGTTTCACTCCTCTCTCCTTTTTTCTTTCTTTCCTTCTTTTCTTTCTTTCTTTCTTTCTTTCTTTCTTTCTTTCTTTCTTTCTTTCTTTTTTTCTTTTTTTTTTTTTTGGAAGGTGGACTGCTACATGTAGTGCCTCATTGGGATGTGTCTGGAGTCTTGGAAGCTTGACTATCATACACTCTCCTACAAATGGAGCTTGAGAGCTTGAGAGCAGGGGAGTGGAGCTACTGGTATATCCTTGACCAAAGGATGGTCCTCTACCGGGGAAGGTCATCCTCTCTGGCCAAGCACGCAGCTTCACGGGAGACACACATGGAGCGGTGAGGGAGGACGGGGACATCCCCAAGCCAGCTGGATCAGTTGAATCAACGCTGGCGATCACAGGGGTGACAGATGCCACAGCCAGAGCACCCTCACATGCTCCTCCATCCATTTTGTAAGGATTGATCCTTCCTTCCTTCCTTCCTTCCTTCCTTCCTTCCTTCCTTCCTTCCTTCCTTCCTTCCTTCCTTCCTTCCTTCCCTCCTGGCTAATGAGCTGTGTGAGTTCTTTACATATCTTGGACATTAACCTGTAATCACATATATGATTTGCAAGTGTTTTTTCTGCATCCATAGCTTGTCTTTTCATTTTGTTGATTTCCTGTGCTGTTCAGGAGCCTTCTACTCTGAGACAGTCCTGCCTGTTTGTTTTTTATTTTGTTGCCTTTGAGTCTGGTGCCAACTTGCACACACAGCTCTCACTGTTTGGCAATGACAAGCAATGTGGTAGCGAATATTTTATGTTGCTGGAGGTGTATCTTCCAGGTAAATCCCTGGAGGTGGGATCTCCAGGTCAGAGGGGCAAACACCTGTCCATCTGTTAGAAGTCGTTCTTCCGCAGGCTACCACTCTGGGTCCCCACCACGGTGCCTGCCATGCTCTGTCCCCCCGCAGGTCCTCCTGCAGTGTGAGCAGGTGGGACGCGAGACCTCGAGTGACCTCACTGTGCATCTCTTGCAGGAGTGAAGTTGGACCCCTCGTCATGCTTCCAAGGACCATTCACATTCCCTTTTCTGGGAATCGTTTCTCATGCACTTTGTTCACGTTTCTATATGATTTTTGTGTTTTTCTTTCTCACCTTTTAAAAGTTCTTTGCATGTTAGAGGTATTACCCTTTTATTTACAAAGCAAGTTCCAAATATTTTCTCCTAGTTTATTCATCTTTTAATTTTGCCTATCTTTTTCCACTGCAAATGCTGTGTTTTTGCAGACAAATTTGTTGAGACTTTCTTTCATTGGATCTGGCTTTTTACTCACGTTCAGAAATCCCTTCCCTACACTCTGCTTGTAGAAAGATTCACCTTCGTTTGCTTCCGGGATTTGTATATTTAAACCTTATGCACTTAATCTCTGATTTTGTGAGTTTATTCTTATCTTCATGTGAGAAATGGATCTCATTTTATCTTTTTCCAAACGATTATGTACTTGTCCCAGCACGGTTTTATTTGGAAGATCACAGCTGCTGCTGGAGACCGAGGCGCCTCCTCTGCCCTGGGGCTACCTCTCGGAGGCCCCCCTCTACTGGGCCAGCCCCACCCCGAGCTCCAGGCCACTCCTGCTGCAGTTTATCCTCTGCTGGGGCCAGTCAAACACACCCCCGCCCCGACACAGCACTTCCCCTTCTCCTTGGCTATTCTGGCATGTTTATTTTTCCATATGAACTTTAGTATCAATGCTAGCTCCATAGAAAAATGTTCACTGGAATTTTTATTAGGATCACATTAAACTTATACCTTAAATTAGAAAGAACTGACATCTTGATGATGCTGGAATGTCCTGACCTCCCTATTTTGGGTCTCTTTGTGTCTTGCAGGCGTGTTTTATGGCTTCTTTCGCACGGGCTGTGAACAGTTCTCGTTAAGCTGCCGCTTGGGGAGCAGGGGCTCGGCTGCGTGAGGGCTGTTCTCTGCCCCTGCAGACCCTTCCCACCACCTGCCCTCCGGCCTGGTGCCTGCTGCCAGGGGGCCCTGTCCTCAGGCTTCTTGTTGCATCTGGACAACAGGAAGGCTCCCAGAGAGAGGAGGATGGGATGGAGAGGAGGAGGCGGTGGCTTCTATGGGGCTGCCCTGTCCCTCAGCTACAACCACAGCCTTCTCTCCAGGGCCCAGCAGTGCTCTCTGCTCAGCCCTTCCGGCCTGGGTGGTCCTGAGTCCCGTGGGACTATCCCAGGGCTGCCTCACTGTCCACTCACTGAAGGCAGCCCCTTCTTCAAGCCCCAGGATCATCCTGCTGGTGTGAGTCCCTGTCCCTGCCAGCACCCACCCGGAACCCTCATCCTTCTGGGCAGAGCACCTTGGTTTTCCATGAGGAACACATGCTCCTATTGCTCCCCTCCTACTGGGACCTGACCCCACTGCCAGGCCCGACGGTGGCCTGTGAACAAAGCCTGCCATCAACCAGCCATCAAGCCTGCCATTGTTGGAGGGAAGGTGGACGGGCAACGTGCCGAGTTCAGGCACAGCCTTAAGAGGCCGAGTGAGCCGGGCTGACAGTCCGCAAGGACGTGGGGCCTCGGTGCCACAGCCGCATATATAACAGACCAGCGGGAGCCGTGTACGGACAGGGGCAGGGAGAGTTATTTTGAGGGATTGGCTCACATGATCGTGGGCCTGGCAAGGCTGACATCTTCAGGGTAGACCAGCAGGCTGGAGACCGGGGAGGAGCTGGTGCTGCACCCGGAGTCTAGAGGCCGAGCCCACGGGGAACCGCGACGTGATAAATGTGCAGCGCCAGAGCTGCTGAGTTTGTGACACCTGTTATGGCAGCCACAGGAGAGGAGCACAGTCGAGGAAAGCCGGGCCTGCTGGCCGCAGTGTCACCTGACACCCAGTGCCGGCCGGTTGCGTCTAAGCTGCGGGCGGCTTCCGAGGTGGGCGGGCGTCAGACCCCCTCAGCAGCAGGCAGGCAGCTCCCAGGCACGCTCCTGCTGAAGCTGGGCCGCGGGGCCTCAGGCCGGGCTCCGGCTCTGCTCGGTGGAACCGAGATTGCCCTGCAGGGCAGGCCCGGCGCTCTGAGCTCCTGGACCACATCATGACTGCAGAGGATTTTGAGAAACAACTTCTGTGCCTGAAGCAGGTTTGAAAGTCACTGAAGGGGTCCATTCTCTCAATGACCTGGTAGAGGTGACCAGGTCACCAGGAGGCAGGCAACCACCCTGGGCCCACAGACCTGGGCTGGGACTCAGATGTGAGATGCCCACGCCGTGCTCTGTGTACTGCCCGGGGAGCTAGTGCTCACTGTGTCAGCCCGTGTTGATCCTTGGTGGGGGTCAAAGTTCACAAGTGGTGGGTCACACGATTCACAGGCAGGGTGGTTAGTGATGAGCAGAATTAGCTTCTGTCCCCGTCACTAATGGCGGCCACCACCCATTTCACCTTTGATCCTTACAGCGCTGGGGAAAACGGGGAGACCGCTCCAGCTCCCACGGAAAGGCTCTTTGGGGAACATGCCCCCCGGCTGGAATTTGACAGTTCTGCACTGTGGCCACTGGGCTTTCAGACAAGATGTCCACACGCACAAGAGGCATGCAGGATCACGGGCTCTCACGGCAAAGAGCACCACCAAGCAGGGGCTAAGGAGCAAGTGGGGCTCCCTGGTGAGGACCTTCTATGCCATCCAGAGGGCACGTCTCCTCCCACTTTCCCTGTCAGGCTGGCCAAGCTCCTGGGACATTAGGAGCCCGAGGACTGGGATGGGGAGAGGTCTCTTTGCCGAAGCTCAAGGGAGCAGAGCCCACCTGGGCCACAGTCTGGGACCCCACCCTAGAGGAGTTCTCAGCCCAGTGGGGAAGCGTCAAGTGGCACATGATTACCAGTTAAGGGACCACAGAAGGTACTGTGGGAGCTGCCAGGGCATGTCTCTCCTGCCTGGAGAATCTGGGAGGGCTCCTTGGAGGAAGCAGTATAATTGGTTTGTGTCTCTGCACTTCCAAAGAAACATGGTGAGTGGCTTTATCAAGGGTCAGCACTGCTCTCACACCCCAGCCCCAGCAGGGCAGCCCTGCTGGCCACCCAAGAAGTGGAAGCTCAAATCAGTGCTGGATTTTTGGAGAGGGGGAAGGCCCAGGATGGCACTGAGGGACAGGCCTGCAGAGCCCCTGGTCCACCCTGCAGAAAGGGTATTTTTTTGTTTATTATTATTAATTTTTTTTAGATTTTATTTATTTATTCATGAGACACACAGAGAGAGAGAGGCAGAGACACAGGCAGAGGGAGAAGCAGGCTCCCTGCGGGGAACCCGATGAGGGACTCGATCCCAGGACCCCAGGATAACACTGAGCCGAAGGCAGACGCTCAACTGCTGCACCACCCAGGTGTCCCAGAAAGGGTGTTATAACCCAGAAGCGTTGAGAGAGGAGTGGTGATGTCATAGAGTGATGTCATGGGAAGCCACAGGAAAATGTGGGTATCACAGGTCATGGTCGGGAAGGAGCACTTCTGCGTGATGTGATTGGAGCAAAGGAAGAAGCAAACTCGTTTGCCCAGTGGTCATGGGGAGTCTCCTGGGAATCCCAGGGCTGTGGCGAAGAGTAGGCGCCTCACACTGGTGGGGCCAGCCCTCAACAGTGTTTAAGTATCCTGACCTGCTAAACCTCCACGAGTCCTTACGCTTCCAAGCCAAACCAGGCTCCAGGAGAGGCGGGTCTGGGTGGGGTCACCAGGCTGGCTGTGAACATTGGCAGCATTGCCACCGCATCCCCACACCCCAAAGTCCATCCCAACGCCAAAGCCGACTGCTCGGCCTGCCACTCATGGGATGAGCCTACGGTGTCCCTGTACCAGCCTCGCCCCCTTGCCCCCAAACTCCCAGCCCATCTGCTTCCCCCTCCCAGCTGCCTGGGGTCTGCCTGGCCTGCCCACGCTGGGCCCCATATGCTCAGGGACCGAGGGTCCCCAAGGGCACCAATCCTGGCCCATGGCTCCTGTGAGCTCTGGGGCGCCCGGGGCCTGAGGTTCTGGTAAATTGGGGTTGCTCCCCCAAGCACCTGGGCACATCATCCTCTGTGCTCCTTCTACTTTGCTTCAGCTGAGTGAGGGGGATTCAGTCAAGTGTCACGGAACCGTTGGGTGAAGTCCCCGGCCTCTGATGGAGGACACCACAGAGGCTTCTGTGTGCACCCCCATACCCAATGTGGCTTAGGCTCTGAGAGTGGCCCCAAATCCCCTCTCGCCCGGGCATGTCTTGCTTGTGGCCTCTCCTCTCTTTCTTCTCCTCTCCCCATGTCTTTCCTTTCCTCTGGGGGTCTGAGCCCCACACTCCCACGGTTCCCACTTGGGCATGTGACAACTCCTCCCCCTCAACAGTCACTGGCCCGAGTGCAAACAGAATCCTCCAGAGCCACGGGGCTGCTGAGCTGGGAAGACACAGTGACACTCAGCCATGTCCTGCAGTGAACAGCATCCAGTGCTGGGACAGAAGGGCAGCCGCTGCTTAGTCTCTAAGTCTTGAGCTCCAGCTTCCCTGGGTCTGTCCCGTCCCCAGAACCCAGTGACACCAGCCTTCAGAATCTCAGGCTGTGTCTAGTCCTGGCACCTGCAGCTGAGAGGTCCTGGTGGCCACATCCTAGGGGATGGCCCCTCCCCGAGGAGCGCTGCAGGTCCTCGCCACCCTCCATGACAGCACACCAAGCAAAGCCTAGCCCAGAGCAGGTAAATGATGGGTGTGGTTACCCACAGGTCTGAGCCATGAGACCCCCAGGTGTGGACACGGCCAGAGACCACAGTCTGAACATCGGATTCCTCATCCTACTGAGTTCTTCAAGTACTGTCTGATGCTGAGTCCTCTGCAGGGCCTGATGTCCCCAGCACGGGGTGTGAGGAGTCGCCTGGGAGTCTGGGCCAGGATCTGAACCCAGAAGGCACAACCTGAGCCCACATCTCTGTTGGTGGTTTGTTTCCAGACACCCAGTCTGCATGGCCAAGAGTGGGGCAGATTTTATTAGGATTTGGGCGTCTTAAAGCCCCACTGGCTTTGATCAGAGCAGCTTTGCTGTGCGTGGGGTCCAGGGCTTTGGGATGACACCACCACTGACTGAAGGACAGGAGACCTGACCCTCGTAACTCCCTGGGGCACAGGGATGGTGGTGCCGGGCTTCCTCAGATGATGGTCCTTGGCCTCTGCTCCAGGCTCCTAACTGCTTCTCATTACTTGAAGAGAAGTCTCTAAAGGCCTATGAGATGTTTGATCTGTGAAATTCCTTCCCCCAAAATTATACTTTTGGAGGTTTTTGAGAAAGCAAATATCTTAAGAAATGAGATCGTCTCCATTTTCCTCGGTGAAGGAGCTGGGGATGCAGGGACGCCTGTGGGGAGAGGTTTGGTGCCTCCTCAAGGGCACCTGGAGCCCCTGGAGGCTGGTCAAGCCTGAGCCTGAAGCACGACTCAGGGATGGGGATGGGGGAGGAGATGGAGAGCAGGTGTCTTCCCAGGAGGGCAGGTGTCCCTCCTTCATGGGGTACTTACCACACCTGCCCGTGTGCTGTGCACCTGCTGAGTTCTCTGGAAGCCTCCCCATGTCTCACCCCTCCCATGGGTAGTGAATGTCTCACTCAGTAGCCAGCTCCTGTTTATTGAGAATTTGTCCTAAACCAGGGGCAGGTGTGTACATCCATTAACTTATTTGGCCTGGAAACCAACCCTCTGAGGTAGACACTGTGATCATCCCAATTTCACAGATGAGGAGCAGAGGCCCAGAGATGTTCAGAAACTTGCCTGGAGACACACAGCGAGGAAGTGACAGAGCCCACAGAGGGGAGGCTACCTTCTGGGTCACACTCTCTGCCTTGCTAGTAAATTGTGAATTGCAAATTCAACCTTTGGAGGAGGCTTGGCTCCTGCAGGGTCTCTGGGACCAGGCAGCCTGGCCAGCACAGCGCCAAGGCAAGTCGTGGCTGCTGTGTCAGGATGCAGCGCCCTCTAATAAGCACCCCTGTCGGGTCGAAGGCGGGCAGTCCAGCCTCCAGAAATATGCTCACCCGCTTCCTGTGTCGCTGCCTCTGTCCTCGGTGAGCCTGGGGAGGAGACAGGATGATGAAGAATGGCCCATTGATGTCTGGAGAAGCGCAGAAGTTTCCTTGGAAACAGCAGCTGCTCTTCTCTGGTCTGGAAGGCACACAGCCTGTCAGCTCCAGGTCCCAGGGCGTACATGCGGCTCTGCAAAGGGGCTCCCTCAGCCGCAGAGGCTCGCCTCCGGGGGCAAGGGAAGGGGTGAGCCTGTCCCCACTGCGGCTCAGTGCAGTGAGGAGCCCACGCTCCCCCTTATTCCAGAAAACCTGTACTCAGATCTGGGTACTGTTCTGGGACACTTGCACTGGGTCCCAGGAAGGGGTGCGGGTGCGCGGAGGACCGTCTCCCCATCAGAGAGCTCATGGTGGAAGCGGATGGTGGGAACTAGAGTCCCAGAGCCCCAGGGGGCCGCAGCTTCGTGCAGATGGCGCTGTGTACTGGGGTCTTCGGATCCAAGCTCCTGGAACCACGGTGCTGAAACCGGATGATCCGAGCAGCTACGGCCTGGAGACCCGTGGTCGGCCCTGCACACACGCTTCTAGAGGGACCCGAGAACCCGGACCTGCAGCAGGGCTGTGCCCGGCCGGGGAGGAGCTCGGTCAGGTCAACTGTTCCTGAACCAAGAACCCACTTCCACGAGGGCTTGTTTGCTGACCCTTGGTTCTGCTCAGAGCCCCACCGTGTCCTACCTGGGCTGGGAATGAGCCCAGGTCCCCAGACACGCTGTGAAGGAGACAGGCCAGGGTGGGAGTCAAACCCAAGGAAGCAATTCTGCTTGTGAATTTGATTTCTTCATTCTAATTGCCCCTTCCTCTCACAGTGGAAGGCGGGAAATGCTCGGCTAGGCCAGCGTGCTGGATGAGCAACCCCGTCCGTGTTAAGCAGGACAGAGCGGCTGTCGGCCCAGAAGGCGCGGCCGGTGAGCCTGTCACGGGGGGCCCGTTCTCTCCCTGCATTTAGGATCACAGGGCAGCAGCTGGGGAGAAGCCAGCAGTGGGGGTCGGGCTCCTCCTTGCCCTGACACGTCCACGGTGTGGGTCCCAGGCCCACCACCTACATCCACCCTCATCCCGCTGTGTCTGCAGGACCAAGGCCTGGCCCGGGAGGGCTGGGCAGCTTGGCCCTCCTGCCTGTCACCTCTGCCCTGGTGCCGCACTGCAGATGCCCCTAGGGTCAGTGGTGGGGGTCAGGGGTAAGGAGTGGCCCCTGGCCTCTGCCACCTTCCCCGCAATGTGGCCGTGGGAGGAAAATGCTAAAGTCAAGGGGAACACTTGTGAAAGCTCAGGGTCGTGCTGGTACCAGCTGAGCGTTGTCAGGTACCTGGGCAGAATGTTCTAGAGCAGTTGAGGTTAACAGCAAAGTGAGCAGAGGAGAGAGATTTCCAGTGTAAACCCCCAGCCTCCCCCACCAGCCAGGTCCCGCCCAAGGAGGTATCCTTTGTAAGCGCCCTGGCACATCCATGTCTCCAGCATCGGCATAGATGGCAAATGTGAACGTGACAGAGTGCTCTCCGAGGCCCAGGAAGCCGAGACGGTGGACACCTTCAGGGGACAGATAGGGGTCTGGGCTGAGGAGGCAGAGGCAGCGGCCCTGTGAGCACCCCCCTTGGGAGTGCAGGGGACCAGGAGCAGAGGGTGCGGTGGATTGAGAAGCCAAAGGATGAGGACCCCACCTGCCCCCCATTTGTGTCTTTTGGGGGGAGGGTCTGTGCATGCTGCTCTTTGGGGGACCTCGACAACAAAGGTTGGGGGTCGTGGTGTCAGACGTGCAGGGGGGGAGAGAACCCAGCATTCCAACCAGTGGTGGCCACTGGAAAGTAAGTGGAAAGGAGCCTGGTGCCCGGGGGCAGGTCCCAAGGGAGCACGTGGCCTGGGTCCTTTACCACCTCGCATGCTTCCCCGGGGCCGGGCCCAGTTGGAGCTGCGCTGTCAGGGCATCGGGGCCGAGCCGTGTGCTTTACAGGGAGGAGCACAGCAAGAAGCACACTGGGAACGAAAGTCTGCACCCAGGAATCCCAGAGCTTTAAATATTCATTGCCTGCCCCGTTTGCCCCATTCTCCTCATTCCCCCCCACCCCCCACTCTGCCGCAGCAGCTCTTAGCCTCAGCTTGACAAGAACCTTGAGCAGCACAAGGACAGAAATTCAGTCCACACGGTCGTTAGCATCTCCACCTCTGAGATCGCACAGAAATTACATGATCAATTTTTCAGTGACTTTAATGGAATATTATTTCCTTCTCCCTTGAAATCAATTCCACCAAGGCCAAAGCTTTAGATTAGGTTAAGTAGCCACTGAAATACAAGGGATGGGATCCACCAAAAAGCAACAAGCTTTCTCTACATTTGGCCACAGGGAACAGGGAGGCGTCAAACAACTGGGGAGCCATAGATAGTTCTGAGGCTTCTGGAGAGAGCAGGGCCCATGCTTTATTCATCAATCCCTGACACAGGGGGGTGGCCAGTACCTACTAATGAGTGATGAATGGGTGGCTACTGGATGATGGATGGATGGATGGATGGATGGATGGATGTGTGGGTGATGGATGGTGGGATAGGTAGATGGATAAATGGATGGATGGGTGGATAGGTGGATAGGTGGATAGATGGATGATGGATGGGTGGGTAGATTGGATGGATGTGTGGGTGGTGGATAGGTGGATGGATAAAGGATGGATGGATGGATAGGTGGATGGATGGATGGATGGATGGATGGATGGATGGGTGGTTGGGTGGGTGGATGGATGGATGAATGAATGAGTATGAAAAAGTGAGCCACGTGGCCTCCATCATGGGAGTGGCAATGCTGCTTCACCTGTTTCCGAGGTATCCCAGGTGGGCCCTCATGACCATCCAGACCACCTCTGGGGGTTCGAGACCTGGTGGGGTGAAGTCCTCTGTGGGTCTATACTGTGACTCCCACTCTGGCCCTGGGGGAATGGCAGGGGGATGAGCCGACAAGGTAGGTAAGAACAGACTGGGCTCCATCCATGCGGAGCGGAGGCAGGTACAGTCTCACCCTGGAGCAGGTCAGTCTAGTGGGAGATGCACATTTGCCCAAACAGCCCTGCAAGCCAACAGGCACTGCAGAAAGTAAAGTTCTCTGAGCAGCTAAGAGGGAAAGAGCTTCTGCCCAGGTGGGGTTTCTTTTCTGGGGGGAGTCAGAAACTTTCCCCTCGTTTCCCCCATCTCAGGGGCAGGAATGTCAGGTGAGGCCACAACCGTGCCCTGTGCCCTGGGTGGGTTACCCGGCTGACAGAGGCAGGGAGGGGAAGAGGAAGCCTCTTCCAAGGGCACCAGCAACTCTGGCATTGACGTCTGACCCCTGTAAGACCCCAGGAAGGTCATTGCTCCCCCTCCGAGCTTCAGGACCCTCCTTTAGGGAAAAAGGGGACCCTATGAGAGGGTGGATATCATGTCCTGGGAGAATCCAGAGACAAGATGTCATGGTCTACTCTGAGGGATAGGTGGGAGGGCAGTGGTGCCAGGAGGAGAGGGAGGCTATGGGAGATGCCAGGGCCAGCACGTGCCCTGCATGTGTCCTGGGCTCCAGGGTTCGGGGTCACCAGGCATCACAGAGGAAGCAACAAAGTTTGTGCCACACGCTCCCTAGAAGGAGGGGCTGGGGCTTTCCCACCTGAGTCCTGGGCAGAGAGAGAGAGAGAGAGAGGCAGCCTGCCACTGGGTCCACTTATTGGGGGAACCCCCACCTCGACTGGATCAGGGCTCTAGGGTTGCAGCAGGTGGAGAGGACAGCAGATCCCTCCTGTGTGGAGGGCAGCGGTGTGGGGTGGACCCAGCCGGCTGCCCCCACTGCTGACCAGCCACAGGCAGGGAGTGGTGGCCTCAGTGGGAGGAGGCAAGGCCACCATGCCTGCTGGGGGGCTCATTCCAGTCTCTGGGGCTAGGCCATGAGACCACCAGCCAGTGACACGAGGCTTTCCCCACAGGACTGTGAGGGATGTGGTAAGTCTCCAACACCATGAAGCCTCATCTTGCTTTTTTTCTTTTCTGATCATAAAAATAAGACATTTTTATCCTAGAAACTTGGGAAAACATAAGAAAAAGCGAAGAACACAAAAGCCACCTGCATCCCACCCACAATGAGCTGCTGTGGGGAGCCCCGTGGACGCAGCCGAGGTGGGTCTCGCGCAGGCTGTGACCGGAGTGGAGGGGACAGGTCCTCCCGCTGGTGCCGGGCACTGCGCCTCCATCACTGTGGCTCGAGCGGCAGATGAACCGGAAGAGTCACGGTGCCCGGTAAGAGCATTTGGGCAAACTGCCGTTGCCTGGTGAGAAGTGCAGATGCCGGAGCGAGTGCTCCCAGAAACCAGCCAGACTCTCCTAAGTGGGAGCTCTTGGATGGCTTGCCCCAGCCTCCTTCGTGGGCGAGGGGGACAACCTCCTGCCGTGCGCCCCTGCTGTGGCTCGGAGGAACGTGTGACCCGCACATGGGCGGGCGGTGGACCCCTGCGGTGGGGACTCCAGGGTCCCTCCCTCGGTGGCTCTGGAAGGCAGGCAGACGTCACCAGCTGGTGACCACCCACAAGCGTCAGTGGCCAGAGGCTAGGGCTCCGGCAGGTGCTGCAGTCCACTCCTGAGAGCTCCTCTCGTGGACGGGGTTGCGCTGGGGGCTCTGAGGCCTGAGGAGAGCAGGAGGGGGCACCAGGAGCCAGCTCTGCGTGGGTCCGCTAGGCCTGTGAGTGGGAGTCCTCGGCGAACAAGGAGTCACGTGGCCGTGGGGACTGAAGTGTTCCTGCGGCAGCATGACTTTTCTTCCCTGGTAAGACAGAGATGACAGCCACACCAGCTGGGGACGTTTTGATTTAAACGACACCGTAAATGAGAAAGAAGTTTGCACTGGTCAATACCACCTGCCCAGAGGCCCTTTTTTATGGCTGTGCTGGACTCTGCCCTCCGAGCGCGCCAAGGACAGCAGCCCATGATAAACAGCCTGGGCGCCTAAGCCCGGACCGATTTCCAAGAGTGAAGGAGCAGCGCGCTTTCTGGTCCCAGGGACCCGCAGGAGCCGACCCTGGGGAGGGGCTGCCGCAGGCCTATGCACCTTGGACGCGGCCCTGAGACGCGACTGGCCCCGAGCTTCCCAGCAGCCACGGGGGCTGGGTCGGCCGGCCGCGACCACCTCGAGGAAGTGTCCTGGGCCTTGGGAAGGGGCTCAGGGATGCTGCTCTCAGCGAGGTGGGACGCCATGATGGTTAGCACCATGGGCCCTTGACCTGGTGGCCCCAGCATGGAGCCTGCCTGCGCTCTGATGTCAGCCCCGGGCCCTCGGTGGAAAGGGACGAGCCATGGGGCGCTCGGCAGCTGCTGGTGTGAGCCTACCGCACCCCAACTCTCTCGGTTCCCTTTGGTCACTGCCGTCCCTCCTGTGGGGATCCTGGGTAGGGGGGACGCGAGGATTGGGGAGGGCATGGGGGCCACGCAGAGGCAGCCTGTTGGTCCCGCCACCCTGCACAGCCTCGGGCGAGGGCACCTGTCCCCTGCGCCCATGGCCGGCGTGACACATGACCCCACTCTCCAGAACAC
The DNA here is from genome assembly GCF_011100685.1 of Canis lupus familiaris. Lineage (NCBI taxonomy): Eukaryota > Metazoa > Chordata > Mammalia > Carnivora > Canidae > Canis > Canis lupus. The sequence continues at coordinate 61,211,798 of NC_049224.1, forward strand.
CTTCTCGAGCAGGACGTGAAAACTGGGGAAGCCAGCGTGTGCTGGAGCACTGTGACAGCGACAGAGTCCCAGCAACTTCTACTAACTGTGCTCACTGCTCACTGCTCACTGCTCGTCTTTCCCGGCCACTTTTATAAATTGCGGTTAATTGCTTTTGGGTGGATTCTCAGGTAAATCATCACCTGGCACTTTTCTTGAAGTGTCTGCCCACATCCGGGCCACGGGATGCATCCTCAGGTGACTCGGCAGGTTCAGTTTGCGTCTCCTTTTGCTTTGTTTGGGGTGCATGCCAGAAGTTTCTCCAGAGGCTCCAAGCTGGTGTTCCCAACATGACCCCTGACTCAGAAGGCAAACGGCTCCCAGAGCCAGACAGATGAGCGGGCATCTGGGGTGGGGGGTGCATTCTGTGTCAGCCCTGTGGTAGGTATTTGACAGGCGCTTTCTTACATACTCCCTGCAAGAACCTGGTAAGGACGGTTCCTGCCCCATTTGACCAGCAAGGACCCGGAGGCTCATGAAGAAAATCACTGTTTCCTCTCCCATACCCAATGTCCCTGCTCCCCCGCCAATGCAGCGCCCCTCAGCCTGCCCAGTGCTTGCCAGGAGGTGACCAGCTCCCTCAGAGTGCAAGGGAGGCCATTTCCCTGGCAACCAGGTCCCTCTGCCTCCCTGGGTGGCTCTGGCTTCCTCACCAGAATCCCCTCCTGAGACCCCCTCTTGGGGCACAGCTGAGCCAAGTGTCCACAGCACCACTCAGATGCAGGCCTCTGGGCACCTGTCAGGGCCCCCACCCTTGGGGGCTGTGGGCGGAATTTTAGCTCAAGAAGTATTCTTAAAAAGCACCCATGTGGCTCAGTTAAACCTCCTAAAATAATTGCAGTCAAGCAATTACTCCTTTCAAAGGCGTTCGGAGGTGTTGAGATCCAGGCTCACATTTTTCATGATAAAAGCAAGTCCCTTTGTGTTCAGAGCCTGGGGTGGCTCAGCTCCGTTCCACAGGTGCTCCCGGGACACCGTGGGTGCTCCCGTGTGCCAGCTCCTCTTCTCCAGGCCCACCTCCCACACCCCGCGGGCAGAGTCAGGGATTCTGAGGATGAGAGAGGAAGTGAGAGGAAGAGAGAAAGGCAGCTCTCTCAGGTTGCCAGCAGAGGAAAGAGCGAGTTTGCAAAGCAAGTGTTTTCCCGACAGGCTGCTTCCAAAAGGCAGGCCTGGCTCACAGGGCAGCTGCACCAGGCTCCCTGGGTGATGAGCTGCCTCTGCAGTCAGCGGCAGCAGGAGAGCCTAGAAGTGCAGGCCCTCCCCCAGCCCCTCCAGAGGCTTCGCTCCATCCTCTGGTTTCATTCCTCTCTGCCTGTGGCTCTCCCTCCCTCCCTCCTTCCACCCCTCAGGAAGCACTGCCTCTGCGCTCACGTGGAGGGTCATAATGGGTCAAGGCAGCCTCTGCCCTCAGGGAGCTCAGTGTGCACACAGACAGATGGCCATGGCCGCTTGTAAGGTGTGATGGAATGGGAGCATGGGACTCAGAGGGGGCGGCTGTCTCTCTCTCAGGGATCCAGGAGAACTTTGTAGAGAAGGCAGCCTACAGTATGGCAAAGGCCCCTCCATCCCCCCATGGGCACCATAGGGCTACTGGGCCTGGCCATGGACTTGCTTTGGACAGTGGAGTATGAGTGAAAATGACAGTGTGTGCATTCTGAGCCAAAGCCATAAGTGCATGATTCTGCTTTTCTGTCTGGAAGCTTCCAGCCTCCACCATGAGAATGACAAGTCTGGGTGGTCTGCTGCTCCTGGAATGGGGGACACATGGGGTAGAAGTGAAGTGAGCCCACTGTCTGGAGCTAGGCCCCTCTGTGCTCAGCATGGAGCAGCTGAGCCCTAGCCAACTGCAGAGTTGTGCACAAGAAAGAAACATTTTCTGCTGGAAGACACTCTGTCGTGATGACTTCTTATGCAGCATTGTTGTGCCCAGAGCTAATTGATGCAATGTGGTCCTTGATCTGGGTCTTAAATCCAGCAGGGGTTGACTGGGGTGAGGAGAGACAATGCAAGGGAAGAATGCAAATGGGGCAGGCTGGGCCTGAACCCCGGGGCTCTGCTCACTCTGCAAGCTGCTCCCACTCTGGTCAGGCCCAGGATGCTGCTCCTTGCACTTGCCATCCAGAGTGCCCGGAGGGCAGGGATCATCCCCAGACCTGCCAGGACTCGGGCTCTGCTGAACCTCCTCCCTCAGGGCCCATCTCTTACCTAAAGACTTCATTTTAGGACAACTCAGCCCCCCAATATCTCCCCATGAGGAGTGTGGGTTCCAGCCCAAATATACAGCCCTTAATTCCCCACCAGCCCCAACCTGATTCTCCACCGCTTGTCCCCTGATTCTTTATCAGATACCACCTGATTCTCCATCAGATCCCACCTGATTCTCCACCAGATACCCCCCACCCCGGTTCTTCACCCCATCTTTTCACCTGATTGTCCACCAGCCCCCACCTGACTCTCCACCCAGCCCCTTGCCGCTGGGCCTTTGCTTGTGCTATTTCCTCCACCTGGAAGGATAGTCCTCTCCCTGCAACTCAGTCTCTACAAGACTCTTCATCTTTCGGAACCACGTCCACATGCCGCCTCCTATAGGATGGGCCCCCACCCAGCCAGCAGTGGCCTCCTGCCTCTCAGGGCAGCACTCCACCTATCAGAAGGCCCTGAGCACTTTCTGACAGCTGACAAACTCAAGCGTCTGTCCATACATCCACTGTCACTGCATTGGAGTGACATTGCAGCACAGGGGTCCTCAGACTTGAGCACACCTAGACCATCAGGGCATGTGTGGGATGCAGATTCCCAGGCCACTCCTCCAGACAACTGTTTCTGTTCTGTTTAGAAATAAGGCTCTGGGATCTGCATTTCTTCAGGCACACTTTGAGAAATCACACTCCACCCCGCCAGGCAAGCAGAAGGGCCCGTGTCTGACTCACCCCTCACACCCCACTTCTCACACCCTGTGGGGGTGCACTGCAGGCTGTTTGTCCAATGACACCGGCCTCCTCCTCCATTGGAGAGCTCTGTGCCCAGAGGACATTCCACGCTGTCAGCCTTGGAGATGAAGAGAAATGGGTTGTTTCCTCTTTAGAAGGAACATGTCATGTTGGTTCCGTCACTTGGCTGGGGGCACAGACCAGATAGGCACAAGCCCGCAGGCCTGCTTTGTGGGGTCCAGGCCTCTGCAGCCCTCTGTGATCTGTCAGACCCACCCCTGCCTCTGTCCTGGGGCCCTGGGATTCATTCCAGGAGATGGGCCTTGATGGACCAGGCTCCCCCAAGCCGGCTGATGACTGGTATCCAAAGGCCCACAGGCCTGTCACTAGGCCAGACCAGGAAAAGACCCTTCTCAGTCTTCCCCCACCCCCTGCGCCCCAGCCTTGTGGGTCTCAGCACCAGAGAGGCTGACAGCAGCTGGGCTTCCTCCTCCTTCTGCAAGAGCCCACGGGCCAGATGCACTCTCTTCTCCGGGAGCCACAGGCCCAATGCAATCACATGGGTGCCCTGTGGACCTGAGGGCCGGGGTGGCTATGGGTGGTCCCTAAATGTTAGCTTCCTTCTCCTCCCCAACCCTCACCCCAACCAGAGCTGAGGAAGCAGCAGGCCTGGCACAGGTACCCCCCTTTCCCCCTCCAGACCAGGACACGGGGCGCCCTCAGTCCGCACCAACAACACGGCTGCTCCACCGTGTGCTGGGGGTTCTGTGGCTGGGAGCAGGTCCCAAGGTTCCCTCTCCCGGCTTTTAACAGACAGAGGAGACACACTTAGCTAAACCTGAAAGATAAAACTTGGTGCCGCAAAATAAATCCAACTCCTAACAGCGTGTGCTATTCCTCCAGCCTGTAGCTCTCACCGCTATGAGTGGAAATTTTATGACTTGGAAGCAAGGCCTCTTACTCTCAGGGCTCACACTGAAAAGGCCTGAGTAATTCCCAAGCAAATTAGCTCCCAATTAACCAGCTTATCTCACAAGGAGGGGAGGGAAAGGAAAGGAAACACTAAATGGATTCCTTCCGTGTATTTAAACGTTACTTTAACAACAGAGTGGATATTTATACACGTTACACCCTTGAAAACCCCGAGGTCTGAGCAACCGTTTACTGACTTGTTAAGGAAAACACCAATTTCCCAGATAAATAAACCATTCTTAACTTGTCTGTAACCAGGGTTTGTTTTTTTGCACTTAACTTCAACTGAGCCATGATTATTCTCGTACATACTTATTCTGTCTCACACACAGAAAAGAGACAAAAATGCTAACTCACGGTTTGCTTCTGTTGCTCTCGTGTAAAATTTACTCTGTCCTGTTCACACGCCCTCAAATATCTCTTCCTAAGCCATATGCCAGAGTCCTTTGCCGTGCTGGGAAGGGTGGGTGAGCGGCCCCCAGGCCCCCCATCCAGAAGACCCAGCGCCCCCAACACAGATGAAGCTGGGAAGGAGACAGAGCACGGAGGCAGCAAAGACAGAGGGTGCAAAGGCCCGGTGAATTTGGGGATGAGCAGGTGCAGGGCGAGGTTGGTGAGGAGGAGGAGCCGGCATGCCACTCGGGGAAGTCTCCTGATGCCTCCTCGGGATGCTGGGATGCTCTGCTTGTAAGCTGTGGGGAGCCAATTAGGGGACCATTCAAGTGCATGCTTCTTTTTCTCCAAGATGAAAATGGCTTTATAAAGGCAACCCATGTTTGCAGGAAAACATTCAGATAATGCAGAAAAATAAACAGAAGAGAGTGGAAGTCACCTCAAGGCTCACCACCCAGGCATCAGGATCACTATTAACTTTTTTGATACGCGTCCTTCTTGACGTTGATCCTTGTGCAGAAACAGGCTGGCTCTCTAGTCCATGATCTGCAACCTCCTGCACACTCTGGATTTCTGCCCCTGTCACTGGGCCCAGGGCTGCCCCGTCGTGCATGCTGGTTGTGCTGTGCCGGGGTCCACGCTGGGACTCACGCTGGGCTCTGCGCTGGGCCGGCCACCGCGGGGAGAATAGGGGCCACTCACCAGACCAGGGCCTCTCAGAACCGATCTACATGGGTCGCCAGCCACACAGAGAAGGGCTCTGACATAAGACAGACACTCGAACACGAACTGGGAAAGAGACTTGTCGTTAAATAGTGAGGCAAGGAAACTTCCAGAAGGAGAGAGAGGCCCTCAAAGAGAAGAGAGAAGATCACACATTCATTCAGATCACGGCCCTGGAAGAATGAACAAGTGGAGAAAGGAAACGTTCCCGCGAGTGACTTAGACGCTGCGAAGCTGGACCTGAGGACCCTGAGTGGAAGGAGAACAGGAGAGAAGGTGTGGAGGGGGAGGACACGGGAGGTGGAGGCCCACCAGAGGCCCCAGAGATGGGGAACCCCACACGTCCCGGGGAAGGCCGTGTGTCAGATCCCGAGGGGCTCCAAGCGCCCAGCGCAAGGCTCGAAGTGGAGCCACCCAGCATGTTGCTATGAAATTTCCTGGCACAGGGAGCACAGTTCCCAGAGGCCAATGGAAAGAAGTCACCAAAAAGGATCACGGGCATCGGAGGGCATTCAGACTTGTCCCTGGTCACCTTGGAAGCAGGGAGAGGATGGAGCGTCCCGGGGCCAGGAGTGCACCACCACCCCCGACTCTATACCCAGCTCTCTGGCCACCCGGCACCCTAGGGAAGGCTCTGCCCATGCCCCTTTGCAGGACGGCCCGAAGGACATGCACCAGAGGAGGAAAGGAGACAGCAAAGAGGAAAGCCCGGGCTCTGGGACACAGGCACTCATCAGGGGAGGCAGGGAGGCTTTCCCAGGCGGAACCCCGGACAGCAGGTGGGAGGAGGCATCCCGAGGGACCCGGGCTGGAGGAGCCCCGCTTCATGGAGCATGGAGGCTGAACAGTGCTCCCATCACTTTGTTGAAAAGCTCAGGGAAGATTTGGCGACAGGACACAGAAAATCCAGCAAACAAAACACAGGTTTTAACACCAGGGCAAGTAGAGAACGCCTTGCTCAAGGACGGCTACGGCCTACCATGGAGAGAAGTATTGACAGAGACACAGCTGCGATTGGACGGAGAATCGATTTATTGATGAAACTCCATGTAAATGATTTCCTCATACGTTGACATATTGACAAATCTTGAACAGTAATGTAACCCAAGACGTGATCGCACTACACGGGGAGGTGAATAGGAAGGGGTGGTGGGGCCCGGAGAGAATTCAGCGCGCAGCTGTCATCGTGGAAGCCAAGAGGTGGTGTCCAAAATCACACGTCGAGGGCAACAGGATGAGCATGTCATTTGGAAACAGGGAGGAACATGCCAAGCTGATAAAATCAGACCCGAACCAAAACAGATGGGAAGTTGGAAGCCTTTGCTTCCAGAGAGGGGGAGGCAGAGAGATGATGGTTTATGATAAACCTCGAAGAGCCGTCTGGCTTTGAATGATGCACTTAGCATATTGTTTCAATAAAATGTAATTTTAAAGTAAAGGACAAGAGGGAACGTGCTGATTTAGACGCTGGTCAGAAGCATCCTCTCCTTGGCCATGTGGCTTCTGTCTGAGATGGGGGGTGATCAGGGGTGCCCCCAAGTCCACAAAACCCCGGCCGGCTCACCATTGCAGGCCAGTGCCTGACCTCCCTCCTGTCGTGCAAGACCCAAGCCTGCCAAGCAAGAGCCAAGGGAAGCAGTGCGCAGGCCCTGCCTGGAGGGGGAGGTGCTCCAGGAGCAGGAGGCCCGGCAGGTGCAGACAGGTAGATCACAGCTAATGGGGCGGGGGTGGGGACGAGGCACCCCAAGGGCGGGCAGGAGGCCACCCGAGGCCACCTGACCAGGAGGGATCCAGGCGGCTGGTAATTTGTTTAAGTGACTTTCTGTGCAGCCCCATTCTCCTCCTGTGGAATCCTTCCCAACCTCAAGATTGGAGAACAATTGTTTAAATTGCTTTAAAAATGGATTTTTTGGGACGACTGGGTGGCCCGGTGGTTGAGCATCTGCCTTCAGCTCAAGTTGTGATCCCAGGGTCCTGGGATCAAGCCACATCGGGCTCCCTTTGGGGAGCCTGCTCCTTCCTCTGCCTATGTCTGCCTCTCTCTGTGTGTGTCTCCCATGAATAAGTAAATAAAATCTTTAAAAATAAATAAAAATGATTTTTTAGTAACACCACCTGGTCCTGCCCTAAAGAGGGACAAATGCAGACTCAGGGGTTCTCAGTGGCCTGTGTGCTGGTCAGAGACAGGCTGCTCCCCACTCAGGACGCAGAGAGTAGAAATACTGCTTCCAAAAAGCCCTCAGCCAGTGTCCACCCAGCATATCCCCTGCCACCTGCCAGTGCTGGCCCCCATGTCCAAGCTCCCCTCTGTGGCCACTGAACCCCTTCCCTGCAGAAAGCCTCCTCTAAGGTTGCCACACGACTTCCCAAGGCCCCAGAGATCCCCAGACTGAACTGGGAGTCACCAGACAATGGGATGTCCCGAGAACATGTGTCTCCCTGGGCAGTAAGGGCGACACGACAGGATCTCTGGGTGTGGCCAGCTCCAGCTAGGTGCTCCCCACTCTGTTGGCAACATGCCCACCTCTTCTGAGAACGTGCCACGGGGAGAGGGTGGAGCCCTCACAAGGACAGGGGAGCTGACCCCAGTCTGGGAAGGTTCTGGGCAGCTAAACAAGTCCCCAGAGTAGAGGGTGGGTCAGCCAAGACCCTGCTCACACAAGGGCTGGAGCCCCTGGGGGAGTCGCCCTGAATGGCGGGGGCCAGACCTGAGTCCGGGTCCCCTGAGAGGACGGGACACTGATACTTACTCCACATCCAGCCTGGGGCCCCGGGCATATGCCGGGGTTGGATAAAACCAGGAGCACAGGCTGGGCCCCCTGGGCACTCAGGCCGACTTCACCCAGCCTAGTGCACAGGAGACAGGCACCACAGCCCTCCCAGGCCACCTCCCTCAGCTGGTCGGAGCCCTGCTCCATGAGTGGTGAGGAGCCCCGGACAGGGGAGGCCGTGAGCAGTGAGCACAGCTGGGACAGCTCGTGTGAGCCCAAGCCACCCAGGAATAATGAGGCAGGGCACCCGGCAGCAACTCTGAAGGTGGGGGTGACCACACATGACATTCAAGCTACTGATGTTAACTTGGATGTGAACCTGCAGAGTTTACTAAAATTGCAGGTTCCCAGGCCTGGGTCTAGCAGTTCTGATCCTGGGGGCCTGGGGTGGGCCCAGGGATCTGCATTTCTTACATCAGTGCTCAGAATTATCATGGTGGATGGAGGATACCCAAGCCGTTGTTCATGCTGTTCCCCAACCTGTAACAGGCCTCTTCTCCGTCCTCCTCTCCCCCTCCTCCACCCACTTTACCTCCTTCTCCTCATTTGTCAAATTTCAACTTTGCCTTCAAGACCAGGTTCTCATGTCACTGAGGGCGGCCTCCCTGACCCCAGGCTGGACCAGGTGTCCCTGGGCACTCGTCCAGAACAGTAGCCCCACAGTGTGGTGACTCCCATTGGGTCCCCAGCACACAGCAGGCACACAGCAAAGGTACAGGCTCAACGGCCCCTATTTCCAGCCCACACAACCTCTCCAATGCTTTCTAGAAATAGCAGCGAGAAACGGCCACACAACCTTCCTCAGTGCAAAGCCCCAGGCCCCAGCAGGTGCTTCGGGTGGGGGTGTGCTCCATCCCTATGCCCCCCACCCAGCACAGCAGGCCCTCAATCTGCAGGCCTGTCAGGAGGGAAGGAGGAAGGAGATGAATGTGCCTGACACAGCCCAAAAGAGAATTCTCAGTGCGGGGACCAGCGGCTGATCCCCAAGCCAGGAGCACACACACAGCCATGGGACCAAAGATGCTCCGTCCTGCCCCAGAGCTCAGAGGGGAGCTCGAGACCCAGGGCTGAGCAGAGGAAGGATCCGAACTGGGTCCTGTTGCCCTGTGCCCTCGGCGTGTGTGGGAACTGAGGCAGGCACAGCGGTGCCCTGGTGACAGTGACCTTTGTGGGGCCCTCCCTCCACGCCCAGGCCAGGTGTTCTGTGCTGAACCCTCACAAGGACCGCACAAGGTCAGGGCGGGGGTGGGGGGGGACTCAGGTTGCACTCCCTCTCTCCATCCATGGGCTGGCACCTCCCAGTAATGACTCCCTCCCGGGTCTGGGGCTCCTGGCCCTCCCTGGAGGTTCAGGCTGGACCCAGTGGGGTTCTCCAGCCTCCCCTGACCAGAGCATTTCCTCAGGCCTGGAGGTGGGGGGTGGTGAGCCCTCCTCCACTGCACCTGCACCTCCACTCAGGAGCGTGGCAGGCCAGGGGCAGGGCCTGGACGGCGTGTCCTTGGGGCCCCGTGGAAGGTTCTTCGTGGGGCAGGCCGTGGGACCCTCCCTGCCAACCCCAAGGCTGCTCAGGGTGAGGCCCAGGGTGCAGGACCTCAGAAATGTTACCAGAGGCCTGTGCTGTTTCGTCCCTATAGTCTCCAGATTTAAACCCATTCCTGTTATGGACACTGTAAACATAAGTCTGGGGCCCCCGAATGTGGCATGTGGGTCAGAAGGTCTGTTTCTCATGCATTCACACTCATCTGTCCTGCTCAGTTCTGGAAAACCAAGACCAAACACACCACCCTATGGTCAGGAGGGCCCTGGGGCGGAACCTCACATGTGCCTCCACGTGGTCACTCTAGAGTGTGTGCTAGTGGGGAGGCCAGGGTCAGGCCAGAGGTCACGGCCCCCTTGTGCCCCACGGACCTAGTCCTCACGCGTTGGAGAGCATGTGTCTGCACGTGGCCTGGGGGCCCAGCTGGGTCTCCCTCCTGGGGGTGCACTGAGGGTCCCCGTTGCATCAGCAGAGAAGGTGTGGCTTCTTACGGGGTCTCCTCAGGCCTGCCTCCTGAGGATATGGCTTCTAGTAATGACCTTGCACCCCTGTCAAGTGCACCTGCTTTCCTCGTACTGATTCACTCGGGCCGCATCGCAGAAGCTCCAGCTGCCCCTGCCGGATAGGTGCTGTCCAGGCCCTCATGATGCCCCAGTGGCCTTGGGTTGTTCAAAATCAAGCAGTTGAGAGGACAGCAGTGCTTGGGCAGCCCTGCGGAGACTGGGATACGGGGAAATTACCCTCCTCTCCTGAGAGATGCTGGGGTGGGCAGCCAGTGGGGGCCACCTGTCCAGGTAGGATGAGCTTCACCCTCCCAGGCACATTACTGTTCTCATTTTCCAGAAAGGGACACTGAGGCTCACAGATGGAGTGTGACTTCATGGTTATAACTTGGACAGAAAAGAGCCGGGCTGTCAGCCCTCACCACCTGCAGACAGCCTCAGCCCTAGGACACTGCGTCCACCACGTGCATGCGTGCAGGCATGCATGGGCTTCATGATCCTGCCACGTGATGCACCGGGAGCAGGTCACATCACCTCAATGCTGGCTCTCGTCCCAAATCAGCATGTGGGGTGCAAAGCCCCTGAGCAATGGGAGCACCGTGATCGAGCTGTATCTCACAATCACTGATTCCCAGTTGTTCATTCAATCAATTCATGGTTCTTGTCTGCTCACTGAGAGCAGGGAGCATGATGCTGAGCACCAGCATCTGAGCACTGAGACCCAGACTTGAACCCTTTCCCGCCCTCTCAGAGCTCCCAGCCTGGGAGCCAGCCAGAGTGTCCACTTATGCAGAAGCTCAGCTTATCAAGAGCAAAGAGCACTCTGGTGGGACGGAGCCCAGTTCTGGAAAAGCCGACTAGTGGTGAGGTTAGCTGGCCTGGGTGGGAGTTCGGGGACAGCTGGGGCAGGAGGCAGCCTGTATGGGTCAGCCTTGTCCCCTGGACCTTTGGCTACTCTGTTCCACCTCTGTTCCTGGTACTGACCAGCTCCTGGTGCCCTGGGGCTGCCCCCCCCCATACCCTGAAGTCTCCAGGTCTTTCCACCACTCTTGACTTGGACAAGGGCCACAGTGGGCAGGATCAAGTTTCCCAACCATCTGTCAGAGAGGCCAGTGACTGCTTACAGAGCCCTCTTTGATCATCGATGACAGGATACAAGAGGGAGGTTGCAGACCAAGGCCTTCCCATCCTCCGAGAGACTCTGCCAAGATACGCTCATCCAGATAACCTGTTTGGAGACATCCCACATAGCTCCAGGCCCTTACTGGTAGCAATGGCTAGCAGGGTGATGCACTGCCTGGCGCTGCTCCCCATCCTTCCTGACCTCCCTTCCCTTCTTCCTCCCTCTTGTTGCCTTGAGCTCACACCTTCCAAATAAACCATTGATTCTTAATCCTTGCCTCAGGCTCTGCTTTTAAGAAAGCTCAGCTAAGGGGCACCCAGGTAGCTCAGTCGGTTAAGTGTCCTACTCTTGACCTCAGCCCCAGTCTTGATCTCAGGTTTGGAGTTCAAGCTGTGTTGGGCTCTATGCTGGGTGTAGAGTCTACTTTTCAAAAATAGAGAGAGCTCCACTAAGGCAGAGGCAGGGACAGCAGAGACAATTCCAGTCAGAGGGAACCGGCCGTGCAAGCACTCCCTGCAGGAGGGGGTACAAGCATCTCAGGACTTGAAGGATGTCTGGTGGGACCTGAGTAGTGGGGATAGAGCTGGATAGGGCCTAGTGGGATACTTGAATGGCTCCAGTGTTGTGGCCGGCCATCCTAGGTCTGATCTCACTCTGCCATTTTCAAGCTCTCTGAGGCAGGTTCCTTCATCTCCTGAGTGGCTGTGGCCATGTGCACAGAGAGGACCATGGACAGTGACACCACTTCTTGGGGCTGCTGGGTGGTTGGGGGTGGGGGTCAGTCAGCAGAGAGGTTCACAGGGAGGGCTGGTCCCCTGGTCCTCTGACCAGTTTCTCCCCACAACCCCAGACCCAGGAGCCAGAGCTAAGACAGCCCTCATTGACCCTGAGGAGAGGAACCCCACAAGGCAAGAAAGCAGGTACATGGCACACAACCCCTCATCATCCCCCCAAGACTTATTTCCAACTTTCCATTTGAATTCCATGTGTAATTCAAGAGACACACAGACCATTTGTTTCTGATTTGTCGATGGCTGTGCGCTGGCCAAGGCTGCCCTGAGCCTTTCCTGAGTTCTTTCAAGTTTGTTTGTTGGCTTGTTTTTGTTCTAAGTCAGGAAACTTTTTTAAAAACCAGGACTAGTGAACTGGAAAGTGTAGAGTTCAAGCTTGGGTCAAAATAACCAACTATGAGTTCAAGGTGGGCTCATGGCACCAAGGAAGTGGCTCTATCCCCGTTCAATCACACACACATGCACACACTCACACCCACGTGCATGCACACACCCACACATATGCACACACTCACACCCACAAATGCACACACTCACATGCAGGAGTCCACTCACACTTACATGCATTCACACACTCACACTCAGGAATGTACTCACACTCACATGCATGCACACTCACACGCACATGCATACTCACACTCACATGTGTGAACACACACATACACAACTCACTGTCCCATACACACACCCTGCGGATGAGCATACACACACAGGGGTATGCTTGAGCCTTTTCCCAGTCCCCTTCTTTCCCACAGGAAGGCAGGAAGGCAGAGAGGAGGCCCAGGAGACGAGAGTAGGACTGAATGATGACCTCTCAGGCCTGGCCCCTTACCCATAGGTTGCTGTGGCTCTGAATGAACCCCTCCCACAGTGCACTCCTCAGTTTCCCATCTGGGAAATGGGATCTTCTCTGCCTCCCAAGGTGTTTTGAGAAGGGTGTTTCTGGATGGGATTCGCATTTGAACCAGTGGACCAAGGAGAGAGTCTCACTCTCCCCAGTCAGAGGGGCGGTGGGGGGGGCTCACCCAATCAGTTGAAGGTTGTAACAGTGAACCACAGCTCCTACCTACAACACCTTGGTGAGGGTTTGATTGAGGCACTGGGGACTATGGCCAGGCCCAGCTGACATAGCAAAGTGACCATCATCACAGAACAGAGGCCACAGAGCTTAGAATGAGGAGGCCCAGAGCCAGGCCCACCCAGCTGCCAGGTGTATACACCTAGGAAATTTGCTCCAGGTATGGCCTCAGTGTCCTCATCAGGCCCTCAGTAAGTCCTGCTGAAGGATCTGCCTTGGGTGGGGATAGCAGGGAGGACAAACCTAGTCCACACTCTAGGTCAAGTGACTCTTCTGAGTTTGGGGGACTGTGTAGGGGTCCACTGGGCAGGCTAGGTGGATGTGTGTGGCAGGTGGCTGGGTCATGGAAAGGAGCATGGTGTGGGGGGAGGAGCAGCATATCCTACTTCCCAAATAGGGAGCACTGCTCTCACATCAGCCTTCTCTCTCCTATCACCTTGTGAGGAGCTGCTGTTCCAAGGGGGCGGGCTGGCTCCTGTCTCCTCTCCCTGACACTTGTCCACATGTGTGGCTGGGGAGGGTGGGGCTTGTTCTCAACTACATATCTGACCATGTGATTTCCCAGTCTTAGCCTCTCAAGGGCTGTGAAGACGCCAACCCGAGGCTTCCCAAAACCCAAGACCCCACCCAGGAGGGAAAGAGAACACGCAAATACGTTGGTCCTGAGACCATGGAAACCAGCCAGAGCCCTGCCCCCAGCTGTTGTGTTCTCAGGGTCTCCCAGGATGAGCATGATGAGACAGACAACTTCCTGCGTGTCTTCACACAGAGTAGGTTTGGGGCAATTGTGCCATACTTATCATGCTCACTTCATAGCCCCCAGGATATGGAGGGCCAAATAATGCCACCACTTCCAACAGCTGGGCTAGGTATTAAGAGGCAAAGTGCCAAGGTCAGATTTGGCACTTTGGAGAGAGGGTACAAGATATCCACCATCAGTCCATTCACCCACCTGTCTACCTACCCATCCACCCATCTATCCACCCATCCGTCCACCCTCCATCCATCCATCCATCCATCCATCCATTCAACTATTCATCCATCCATCCACCCATCCGTCATCCATCTACCCACTCATCCATCATCCATCCATCCATCTATCCATCCATCAATCCACTCATCTTTCCACCCATCCACCCATCTATCCACTCATTGCTCATCCATCCATCCACCCACCCATCCATCCACACATCCACTCAACTATCCATTCATCCATCCATCCATCCATCCATCCATCCATTTATCCATTAAGCAAATAGATCTTGAAGTCCTATTGGGACTAGGCCCTGTCCAAGTTCCTGGGAAATAAAATAAGCCAGCCTAACAGGTCCTTGCCCCTTGATCTGACCTTGAGGGCTAGAGAGGGAGCAGACAATGATCCGATAAATCGATTCATTACAGAGAAGAAGAGCAGATGGCAGGGACGGCTGCTCTCCTTTGCCTGACTGGTGTCTCCGTTCCTGTCCTCTTTCTCACCAGAAGGAATGGCGTTCAGATCCAGTGGCTCATGCCTCTGCCTGCCTGCAGGGGAGGGCCTGCCTCTCCATGGGGGCCCCAAAACCTGTGCAGGAAAATAGCACCCCATGGACTAATTAAACCCTGCAAGTGCTGCATGGCCACGCTGTGGGAAGACAGTGATGACTTCCACACCAAGTGCTTCTCCAACATTCATTTTCTTCATTCTTCTCTCAAAATGTCAAATCACTCTGAAGGAGGCTCCTGATGAGACATGTGACAGAGCTGTTAGGGAAGCATTTTAGGAGGTGCTGACAGGCTGGGGAGCTCGCCTCATCCAAAACAGGAGTCCTGTCTCTTGAGGACCCTGACAGGAGCCCTGGGGATATGGAAGAGCACCATGCAGATTGGGGTCCTGGGGAAGATCTGGAAGCTTCCCTGGCTATCCTGGGGGGTCTGTCTGCCGCTGAGAAGAAGGCCAGGCCACTTATGCAGGGCAGGAGCAGCAGCAGGCCAGGAGGGCTGTACCCCCGACCCTGGGCAGGCCTACCTCCAAGCCTCTGGCCCCCCAGTGGAAAATTGGGAGTGGGGCAACCATCCTCATCATCCTGGTGAATGAGCTAGCAGGACCTCCACTGCCTATTCTATGCTTGCTGCCCCACTGGCAAGGAGGATGGGAGGCTCCCTGTGCCCCTTGCTCCATCTTTGCCAGTAATGACTTTGCTGGAAGAGGGAGCCACTGAGACATGACCTTTGCTCCATGCCTCTCTGTGTGGCCTTGCCCCCATGCTGCACCAGGTTCAGGTGAGCTGAACCAGGAAAACGCAAACCAGAGAAGAGAGGTTGGCCACCACGGAAACCCGTGAGCACCCCCTCATCACGTGAGACCACCCAGTGCTGGAGTGAAGTGAAAGAAGGGGCCGAGAGGGGCATCAGTGGGGCAAGGTGGGCTTGTCAGAGGGCCGTGGATGGCCCAAACCTCCTGAGAACACAGGAGGTGCCAATGTCTGGACAGACTGTCTCTCTAGCCTGAATCATGGCGCCGGTCCCTGAATCGGCAACTTGTTCCCTGGGTGCCCCCACCAGGCTGGGGATGCGTCCTCTGACTATGGATGCTCCCAGTGTGGGGCACGTGGATGGTCCATATGGATGGGCCGTGATTGAGGGGCAGGGCCACTCAAGAGTCTGCCTGCATAGACAGTCACCAGCCACCTGCACAGATGGCCTGCAAGATCTGCTTCAGCTGAGCCAAGGCCACACATCTCCCCGACAGCACCAGGAATAACAGAGGATGGCAGGGAGCAAGTGCTCACCACCCTCGACCAATGCCGGCTCCTCTGAGCATCCTTGACCCTGGAGCAGCCATGGGCCAGCCAAGGCTTTCCCAGAGCTGTACTATAGGCTGGGTCCCTCTCTCTCCCTTGTGCAGCTGGTCTCCTTGACCACACCTGCTCCTTTGTCCTTCCAGAAACCTCACCCCACTGAATCTCTGCACTTCTGACTCTGCCGGAGTGTCTTCTTCCCAGAATACCCAAACCATCACACTTGAATGAAGAAAGGAATAAATACAGGAACAGGGCTCATGACTCAGAGACAGAACCACCTCGAGGCCTGTTTATCCTGCCATCTTCCAGTTCAAGGGACAAATTTTGGTAGAAAGGATGTGAGGCTTGTGATGAGTGAGGAAACATGCAGACAGGCTGAGGACCATTGGGTGTGAGACTGCCTGTCTCAGCCAGGTCCCTGAGAAGGCAGAGCCTGAGGCAAGGGTTAAGTCACTGCCACTTCATAGGAGAAGTACGAGGCCAGGACAGTGGGGGGGAAGGAGAAGAGAAGTGAGACAAGGAAAGATGCTTGTGGCCTGTGCATTCTTGAATTGGCTGCCACTTGACATTGAGCAGCAAGAGACCAGCAGATGTGCTCGTTCAGCACGTAGGCACTTCTCGGGAGCAGCTGCACAGAGGAACCATGTTTGGGGTGTCTTTGGAGGGGAACTTATTTTCTCAGCCTCCCCCATCTTATAACTATCCTCCTGCACTCTCTGCACCACTCAGTGGCCACTCAGAAAACCAGTCCCAAGGTCAAGGTCAGATGCTGCACCCACATCAGACAGTGGGACGCTGCCTGGCACAGGCAGAAGGCCAGCTGAGAGAAAAGAGGCACTCGAGGATCTGAGACGGTGCACGAAGATTGCGTCCCCACCCACCACCCCACTCCCGGCCTCAAGGAGCCCAGAGCAAGGGAAGGGCTCAGCCACATTGGAGCCCCATGTCCTGGGGCAAATCACATTGCCACCCTGAGCCTCCTGTTTCTTATGGGCATGTATTAGTATCTTTCAGCTGCTGCAACAAATTACCACCAATTGGGTGGCTTATAACAACAGAAATTCATTCTCTCACAATTCTGGAGCCAAATGTCCAAAATCAACATGTTGGCCACACTGAGCTCCTGCTGGGAGCTCCTGGGAAGGACTCTCCCTGCCTCCCCAGCTCCCACCTCTGCCTCCCCCTTCCCATGGCCTCCTGCTCTTCCTTCTATGTCTTCTCTCCTGCCTGTCTCCTACAGGACCCTTACCACTGGATTTGGGGTGCACCCACATCACCCAGGATCCTCACCCAATTATATCTGCAAGGACCCTTGTTCCAAGTAAGGTCCTATTCTGAAGTCCCAGAGGTCAGTAGGTAAACACATCTCTGAGGGTCCACGTGACACAGTGCAGGAGATGAGGGACCCATGAAAGGGAGCAGGGAAACCCCACGGCACTGAACCGCCCATGTGTCTGGATGGAAGGCCAATGTCGATGGAGAAAGCCCACGTTGCCTGTGAAATGGGGCCAGGCCCCAAGTTGCCAGGAAGGTTGAGGGCTGCAAGGGTAGCCAGCACTCTGATAGGCCGCAGGTGGGGCCTTGAGACCTGAGGGTAGTCAGAGCCCCAGTGAAGAGCCCTGTGGGCATGTAGCAAGGGTTGGGGAGGCTGCACACAGGAAGCCTGCCTTCCTGGGACACCCCTTCAGCACGTCTCCTGGGCCCGTGGTCAGGGTGCCATTTCAGTGTCAGCGTCATTTGTTGTCTCCACTCAGCCCCTGCTCACCATGTCCTCATTCCTCCTTCAGGGGTGCATACCCTAGGTGGAGGGGGACTACCGGGCAGGGACCTCCTCCTGCCAGTTGCTCCAGACCTGGCTCATGGTGGCTGAACACACAAGAGATGCTACAGAAGGCAACCACACAGGCTCCGTCCTCCCGGCCCTGGGGTGTCCACTGGGCTCCTGATCCTCTCCATGACTGCGGGTGCCAGATTCCAACTTTGTCACCCATAAGATGGAGATCATCATGGTCCCACTGGGTGCAGCAGCTTTCCTGAGGATTGAGTGAGCTGATCTACATGGAAGCTTCTGGAGTGACACCTGACTTGTGGTGGGCCCCGTGGGAGAGTTAGCATTTGGAACCCTTCACAGTGTCCTGACTTTGAGTGTCCTGTGTGGGCCCTAGGGGCGAGGAGGAAGCTTGTGGCCAACAGTCCAGGGGCCGCAGGTGAGGTGACCACACTGTCCTGGCACCTAAGACATGGAGGGGGAGGGGCAGAGAGGGCTGAAGTGGTCAGGCCAAGGGCACCCCAGGATACGTGGGCCAACTGGCACCTAAGGTCGCCCCGCCCTGCGGTTTGCCCCTGATGCTGGGGCTTGGGTGGCAAGAACCCTGGCAGTCTGGGGCCCCTGACCCTCCCCCCAGCTCCCCGGGACCCCAGCTCCACCAGCACCCTGTTCTCTTTGTGCTCCGGGGCTGCTGCCACACGGGCCTCCTGGGCACCGGGGTTGGCTCTGTAAATCAGAAATTAAATCACCGAGCTGCTGTCTTATTTCCTTGTGAAGCAGGTCCCTGGGAAAAAGGGCTCTTTCTCTGCCTGTTCTGCCGCCAGACAGATTTCTCAAAACTCATCTATAGGATTATCCTAATTATATTACCTGAGATTTAAGACTTTCATGCAAAAAAAGAAAAAAACAGTAAGTCTCCAAGCCCCTTCCAACGTGCCAATGTTCTGGGAGAGCTGCCCATGCAGGCTTCTGTCTGTGGCGGAGTTGGGGGTAGGTGAGCCCTCAGGAGGCTCCTCCTTGCGGGAATGCGGCCTGGACCTCCCGGACCCCATATGCATCACCCTGATGGGTGGGTGCCGTGACGATCCTCTAATTAGAGTGGAGGAAATGGGACTCAGAGATGTTCAGCCACAGGCCCAAGGTCACACAGCTCAGAAGCAGCAGAGCAGAGATTTAACACCAGACAATTGTCTTTGTCTCCCACCCCCTGGCTGTGGCTCTCTCCAGCCTTCCCGGGAAGGGGGCACTGCCAACAGCCCTGAGGTATCCCGGGAGTCAGTACGGAGTTGTGTAATTAATTTGGGAAATAGTAATTATGCAAACCCTGCGGTGGGGGATTTGGTTGAATAGAAATTCAGGTCAAGATGGCTGGGGGTGCATCTAGGTCTCCCCTCCTCGGAGGAGCACACCAGCACCATTGGATCAAGCTTGCATCCTCCGGTCCTTGGCTGCTCTTGGGTGTCTAGGTCATGGCATCCTGACTGTGACCCACAGGCATCCAGTATCTTTCTTCCCACCTGCCAGGAGGGTCGATCCCCCTCCCCGGATCCTGGGGGAGGACATCCTTTGTCCTCGAGCTCCCCTCCCTCAACCCGCCCCACAGCCAGCAGCTTTTGGCTGCACTTCCCTACTAGAGACCTCTCTCACCTCCGGATCCCCACAAACTGCATCCAAACCTGGGAGGCTCTGGGCGAAGAGCCTCCTGTGTACCCTGTTAGCACGAGGAAGCATGGTCATGGTGCACACTCGCTTCTTGGACTTGGAGGTGGTCACTTGGTCCACGGTACAACACCCCTCCCTCACAGTCCACCCAGTGGCCACGAGTAGGATGATATTGTTCGACTCATCACTCCCAGTGCAGTGCCTCAACGCCCTTGCTGCATAAATATCACAGAAGGAACCCCTAAGACGTGAGTGGCAATGGCTTATATGTGCCAAAACAGCCCACTTTGGGCTCTTTCCATGAGAAATTCCATTTATATTCTAGAATTCAGTGACTACCATGAATGCCCTCCCACCCCCATGGCTGGTTCTAATAGAGAAATGCTTGGAGCCTGTGCTCCACTGGAATACTACCTCATACATGCAGGTAGGGTCACTCTGTGTGTCTGATGCCGGATATTGATGGGGATCGCAAAAGCACATACATAATGAGCAGGTCTCATGCTTTGACCTTTGCTTTCATTCTTGAACATGTGATAAGCCTGCAGACAGGTCCAAGTACCTGGGATCCACACAGGTCTGCAATGGAGCAGGTAAATGTTCAAGGCATCCTATGTTGGATGAATGGGTGGGAAGATCGGTACGTGGGCAGAAATTCAGGTAAGTGGGCAGAGGAGTAGATGGGGGAGTGGGTTCATAGATTAGTGAGCATATTTGTGGAAGCTTGGGAGGGTGTATTTAGTTGAGTGATTGGAGAGGTAGATGCATGCAGGGGAAAAAAATGAATGGACACATTGTAGATAGATGGATGATTGGGTGGGGGGATGGGAGGGGGTGTGGGGGTGGAGGGTGGATAGATGGGTGTGGATGATTGGGTGAATAGATGATGGTGGGATGGGTGGGAGGGTGGGTGAATGAGGGGGTCGATGATTAGCTGGGGATTCATGAGGGGATAGGCAATGGTGGGATGAGTAAGGGGGTAGGTGAATGAGGTAGGGGCTGAGTAGATGGGGGAGTGGATGACTCAGTGGATTGGTGATGGTGGGATGGGTGGGGAGAATGGATGAGAGGGTGGGAAGATGGGAGGTGGATGGGTGATGGTGGGATGGGTGGGAGGGTGGGTGAATGGGGGATGGATGACTAAATGGGGAGATGGAGAGATAGGTGGGGGGATGGGAGATAGTGAGATAGATGGGGATAGGTAAATGGAGTAGGGGCTGGATGGGGGACCTATGGATGGGGATGGGTAGATGGGAGGTGAATGATTGAGCGAGGGGATGAAGGGATGGGCAGGGTGATGGATGGAAGGACGAGTGGGTGGACAGATGGGTGGATAAGTGGATAGAATGGTATGTGGGTTGCAGGTGGTGGGTGGATGCTTTTCTTATTCTTCAGAACAATAGGCAGGAGCCTGAGGGGAGAGGCTGTATGTGAATACTAGAGGGACAGGCTGGGCTCCATGAACGAGTGAGAGAGCAGAGGGCTAGAGTGTGGCCTTACATCATTTGAAGCCACAGGCTAAAGAAGAGCCAGAGGCCCCAAGCCAGCCAGAGGGCTGCCCCCAGCCCTGACGGAGGTGCCTGGCCTGTCCAGTCCCCCCGCCCGTGTCCAGGCCCTGGCTCCCCTGCCTCTGCTCCCCGTGCCAGAGCACAGAGAAAGCACTGAAAGCTCCCTCCCAGCCTCGGTCAGAGGCTCCTGGGCAGCAATCTGCACCGAGTCCTGCAGGGGGGATGCAGGGAGCAGGTGCAGTGAAGAGCTCGTGGGGGCGGGGGGCCTTTGGGAGAAAGGTGGGGTGTGCCTGGGAGGGGCTGGCACGATGGTCCTGCAGGAGCAGAGCCCTGTGGACCTCATTCCCTCCCCTGTGGGCGCTCCGTTTGCCCCCTACACAGACAACAAACGGATCGTTGTTCCCACCGTAAAGAAGAGAAAACCACGTCCCACGAAGGGGCCACGGTCTGCTGCAGAGCCCATCCAGGCCTGCCGGGGGCCTCCATGCAGCCCGGCCTTCTTGCCCATCCCCTGGCTCTTGCCTTGGTGATGGCCTTCGGAGGAAATGAGTTTCTGGGCCGAGACAGCCAGACTGCACCCTGGGCTAGGTTCTCCTCCATCCCGGCCCCCACCCCCTGGGGCCAGGCTCCATCTCAAGAGGGAGAGAATTTGGGGGAGGCAGGAGAACTGCAGGCTCCCCCAGGGTGCTGCCTTGCAGGAATCACTTGAAAAATCCCCACCACTCAGCACACAGAGCAGATGGAGTGAATGCAAAGCCATCCAGAGCCCCCATTGGGGGTGGACGGCAAAAGGAGGTGGGCACGGGTGCTGGGGGGCTGGCGGAGAGAGCTCCAGACTTAGAGCAGCGTGCCCAGCCTCTCCGGCATGCACTACACAAATAATACTAATAGCAGCAGTAGTAACAATAGCGTCTGTGTAGCGAGTGCCCGCCTCTTCAAGGCCGGCCAGTGCTGGTCACAGCCTGCGTGTGGGGGGCACCACCACACGCCAGCCACAGGACCGCAAGCAGGAACTTCCCCCAGATGGAGCCGAAGCCGGATGGATGGATCAAACCATCACATCCCCAACCTCAGCTCTCTGCTGGTGCCCTGCAGAGAACCACCCAGAACCATCCCATCCCCTGGTGACCACCGGCCACGCTTCCCTCCTCCTCCGCCCGGCCCCTGCCCCCAACATTTTGCCCTCTTCTGTAAACCACATAGATAGGTCCAGACTGTGGGTCCTGGAGCCTTCGGACACCCTCCCCCAGCCCCACGGAATGAAGAGGGAAGAAGAGGATGGGCAGGTTTGGGGGCCTGGCTAAGCCTCCAGGGAGTGTCCAGGAGGCAGGAGGACATGCATCTGAGCTCCAGGCCATGGTCAGTGCTGGGGATGTGGATGGAGAGGTGGGTCCTGGGTGTATCTGTGGGAGATGGCTGCAGGGAGGCCAAAACTCTGGGGACACACAGTTGACAGCCCCAAGTAAGGAGCAAACAGAGAAAAGAGGCCAGGAGGGGGCTACAGAGCCAAGGGGGGAAGAGGCCCACAGGGCAGGAGAGGTGGGGACTGCAGAGCCCATACCCATGAGGGGTCAGCAAGGGTAGCAAGGGTTTCGAGGCCTGGACGAGCCTCGTTCACAGAAGCAGGAGGCCTCTGGAAATCGAGGCACAAGGATGAGCCAGTGGTCACCCAGACTGTGGGCCCCCGTGGTCTGGGGTTGCTGGTGCAGATAAGCGAGCCTGGTGGGCTGGAATCCGTCGTGCCCTCCCACCTTGCTCAGGGTGACTGGTGCCGCCAGTGCCCCGGGTCCCTGGACCGTGTTCACCCCCACCCAAGGCCCATGGGAAACTTGTGTTCACAGGGTCAGGACTCTGAGGCCCAGAGCAGGGTAGGATTGCACCATCACCCAGAGGGTGCCCTTTACAGAGGTAGAGGGGCCTGGAAGCACGTGTGGCATGCTGTCTCGGGGGGTCGGTGGACAACGGGACCTCTCTTGGGACAAGGCACGTGTCTCTGCCCCCCACCCCTGTGGCTGGCGCCCACTGTCCTCAGGACAGCTCTGGCCCTGACCCACTTCCTCCCCATGATGGGCTGGAATCTGCCTCTGGGTGTTTTCCATCCACATCCCTGGCCCAGGCCTCTTCCTGACAGTGGGGTGATTCAGTTTAAGCCTCCTGCTGGGTCAGCAGATTTGCAAACCACAGGTTTCTTTAATTTCATTGGGGGAAAAAAAAGAAAGAAAAGAAAATCATTTTCCAAAGTATTATCTTCCCTCCCAATCAATCACGGCCAGTGGGGGTGTGTTGACCCAGGGCCTGTCAGACAAGCAAGTCCCTGACTCAGGGCCTGGACAGGCCCGGCATGGGGCTCACGTGCCCAGTGTGGGGAGCAGCCCGTGCCCAGGGTCACTGCGGGCCCTCCCTGCTAGCCCTGGGAGCCGGGCAGGGGTCCAGCCGAGCCGGGTGGGCCAGGGCGGGGATCACCACCCACTGCCCTCCGCACGTACCCTGGCCGGCCGAGTCCATGTGTCCAGGGGGTAGGAAGGGACACACATTCGACGGCTGAGGGCAGGGTGACGGGCTGCTCGGTTCCCGCTCAGGGGCACATGCTGGGCTGGGGTGGGGGTTGCCCAGAAAGTGCCGGTCCTGGCCATCCTTCCAGAAGGCCACATTCACATCTATATATCTCCATCTACATATATATGTGAGTCTATAATCTATGAAAAGAAGGAGAGAGAAGCTATGGGGCGCGCGGAGGGGAAGCGGTGGGAAGGGGAGAAAGCGGCTGTGCGGGTCTGAATGGTGGCTCTCACGTGTTACGTCCACACCCTGAGCCCTGGAACCGTGAATGTCACCCCTCACTGCGGAAGCGCTGATGCAACCAGATCTCAGGAGGAGCCCTTCATGCCAGGCCATTGGCGCTGGCGGGAGGGTTGTGCCTCCTGGAGGTGCTCCAGGAGCCGTGACACTTGGAGGAGGGTCTGCAGGATGTGGAGAGAGGCTACCATCCCTGGGGGATGCTTTCCAGAGGGGGCGGGAGCCTCTGACTTTGGGAGGGCAGGGCTGGTGGCAGCTGCGGTCACCCAGACCGGTCCGGTCCTGGGGCAGGAAGGGGGTGCATGGGCAGGGGAGTCAGGAACTCCGTTTTGGAGGCTGTGTTTCCAGACCTGTTTCATGTGCCATAAGCTGCCAGGTGGCCAGGTTCAGGATCAGGATTCTGGGGCGAGCTCCAGGCCAGAACTATAAACTGAGGGTCAAGGAAAAAAAGCTGCCATTTTACCCAGAAACCGGATGAGACAGGCAAGGAAGGGGCTCTGCAGGGCCAGGGGTCTGGGAGAGGACGTGGGCTGACCAGTGAGGGGGAGGGGCAACCCTGGCGGGAGGAGGACTCAGCGCACAGTGAAGGGAGGGTCAGTGGGGAGGGGGAGGCAGAGGGAGGGAGTCCCTAGGGACAAGGCAGGTTGGGGTTCATGTGCAGGAGAGGAGGGGCCACTGCCTGGAGCCGGCTGGGGGCAGGAGGGCTGAGGAATGGAGCCCTGGGTGCGGAGCCTTCGGGGAGCCATCGGGGAGCTCAGGACATGGTTGGGCAGCAGTCACAGGGGCAGGGGAGGAGGGGTCGTCTTATGCTGAAGTGAACAATTCAGCGGCATTTAGTACACCCACAAAGCTCTGCAACCACCACCCCTAGTTCCAAAACGTGTCTTGCCGTCCTGACCCCATGGGAGACCCCACAGCCCTCCCTCAGCCCCCAGCAACCACCAGTGGCCGGCCTCCTGTCGCTCTGGATTCCTCGGACGTGGCCTTTTGTGTCCGTCTTGTCTCACACAGCACGTTAAGGCTGAATGATACTTCGTCATACGGATGGACCATAGTTTGTTTATCCATTCACCTGCTGATGCACTCGGGCCACTTCCACTCCATGGCCACTGTGAATAATGGTGCCCTGGACGTGGGGGTACAAACACCAGAGTCCCTGTTGTACAAAACACCACAGACCAGGGGACTTCCGATGTATCTTACCTGTTCTGGAGGCTGGAAGTCGGGGACGCAGGTGTGGGCAGGGGTGGTTCCCCTGAGCCCTCTCTCCTTGTCCTCTCCCAGTGCCTGGGATGGGGTGGGGAAGATCCGGGAGGAGGATCTTCAGACAGAGCAGGAGCGGGGCTGCGGGGGGGGGGGGGGGGGGGGGGGGGGGGTGCAGCACAGCCCAGAGGGGCCTGTGCGCTGGGCTGGAGCAGGGGTGCAGGGAGGGCGGGCTGTGCAGGGCTCTGGGGCCTGCGTCCCACATGTTCTGTGAAATGAGAAGTACCTTGATTCTCTTCTTGCAGCAGGGGTGGGGTGAGGGGTGGGGGGTGAGGGGGGTGGTTCTGTAGTCTCCACCCACACTGAATCAGCGAGCACTGACCTGCTGCTTCCCGCCAGCCTCTGGTCACTGGGAGACACGGGGTGATGTCCCCCCCCAGCCGCTGGTCACTGGGAAATGCGGGGTGACGTCCCCCTGGAGCCACTGGTCACATTTTCATCAACGATCAACATTGCCCTTATCTTATGAGTGCTTCTCCTTAAAGGCAGCCTATTTACCATACATCGTTGATTCATTAACATTGGACTCAGGCCAGAGGCCCTGCAGCTCCTCGGGAACACATGGTTCCCACCAGGCACATCCCCGGCATCTTGTGCTCAGGACACTGGACGGCACTGCAGCAAACAGGGCTTGGGGGCCGTATTAACAGCGAAATCACCGACCTGAAGCACAAAAACGTGGAATCCAGGTCACTAAGTAGACTGAGAAAAACACCTGTTCACAGTGAGAGCTGAGGCAGGGGACAGAGCGGCCCCTCGGCCTGGTCCACCTAGGCCTGGTCCACCTTGGCCGCTGACACGCCTGGGGGTGGGGGGCTCCAGTTTTTCATCATGCTGCACGTTGGCCAGTGGCCCCTAAAGTGACCAGAGTGTTGATTTGGGGGCAGATACATTGCAGCAAGTAGGCAAGTTCACAAAGGATACTGAGAGTAAGGTGGGTGGCCGGCTGGGCTGATTCTCCCCCGCAGCCTTCCCCGCCCTGCTCCCGCACCCTCGGGCTGCCTGCCCTGGGTCCCCACTGGAGGAGGCCACAGGGAGGCCCCCCGCAGGTTGGGGTGCCACCGGCCTTCCTGCCTCCAGCTCTCCCCCTCCAATCACTCCCCTGGGCGTCTCCCTGCCCTGCCAGCCCTCTGATGGAGCAGAGAAGGTGCTGGAGGTTTGGAGAGGGAGGGGAAGGCATGGTGGTGTCCTTGCAGAGCAGAAAGCAATGTCCAAGAAATGAGATAGGGCAGGTGCGTGGGTGGGCGGACCCCTGGGGTCTGCAGGTTTGCCCTGGAGGGACAGCCAGGCTCAGCCCTGAGGGAAGGGGCAGGGCCCAGTGGGTTTGGCCAGTGAAGTGAGGAGGGGGGCTGAGGGTGGTGGAGGGGGAGCTGACCTCCCCACGGGGAGCCTGAGCTGAGGAGCATGGTGGGGGGCAGGGGCACAGGGAGAGGATGGTC
This sequence comes from Canis lupus familiaris, assembly GCF_011100685.1. Lineage (NCBI taxonomy): Eukaryota > Metazoa > Chordata > Mammalia > Carnivora > Canidae > Canis > Canis lupus. Next base: position 61,237,874 of record NC_049224.1, read on the forward strand.
CATGGGGACTTCCCAGCACAGCAGGCAGGACCTCCAAGAGAAACATCTCTGAGAAACCAGGACAGATGCAACCGTTGGTGGAACTCTGAGCAGGGGATGGGGGGGACGGGCAGCAAGGAGCCAGGTGGAGGCCTCCTCCCTCGAGGCGAGCAAAGCCGGCAGTGGGCACAGTGGGAAAGCAACCAGTCCTGCTCCTCAGGGGGACCCAGGGGTCAGGAGGAGGAGGGGACGCTGAGCGCAGGAGTCCCGGTTTGCTGTGGAGGGACCAGGAGGCCGACAGCACCCCATCAGGTGCCAGGGGTTGAGGATGGATGGGGAGGGCATGTGCCGAGGGAGTGGGCATTCCCACACCTGCTCCCCTGTCAGCGTAGCCTTGCCTGGGCCCCTGCTGGCAGAGCTCCTCAAGGGAACCGCCCCAGGTCCTTGCTCCCCATCACGCCCCTGTGCCAGCTCAGGCCAGGTGCAGATGCCAGTGACAACCATCCACGAGGCAACTGAAAGAGCCGGTGCCCGCTCTGGCGCATGTCTCCTAGGCCTGGCACTGGGGACGCTGGGGGCTGCAGGGTGACTGGTGGCAACTCTGGCCCCACATGCTAGATGCCACCCTTCCCCAGGCCCAAGTCATGGCAACCAACACTGTCACCAGATCTTGCCAAATGTCCCTGGAGGGAGGAAATCTGCCTGAGGGGAGAACACCGTTAACCGTGCAAACTCACGGCACTGCTGGAGGAGGAGGAGGAGGAGGAGGAGGAGGAGGAGGAGGAGGAGAAGGAGAAGGAGGAGGAGGAGAGGTAGGGAGGGAGAGGGGAAGGAGGAGAGGTAGGGAGAAGGAGGAGGGAGAAGGGGAGGGGGAGGATGGGGAGGGGCAGAGGGGAAAGAGAAGGAGGGGGGATGAGGAGGAGGAAAGGTAGGGAGGAGGAGAGGTAGGGAGGAGGAGGAGGGAGAAGAGGAGGGGGAGGAGGAGCTGCCCCCTGCAGCAGGCAAAGGGTTTCACTGCTTAGCTGGGGGTCTTCACCTGTGAGCAGAGCTAGTGATCGAGTTAGGGTCTCACCTCACCCCTGGGACACCTGCTCAGAGGAGCAATAGTCGGTCAGGAAAAGGGAGAAATAATTAACATTTTCCCCAAAGAAGAGTGCCCTGCGTACAAGCTCCGTGACACACAGACCACTCGGCTGCTCCGCTGAAAAATGAATCCCGTCTGGTTGCGATAGGGCCCCTGTCTGTTTCTTTAATCAGCACTATTAGGACAGACGTCTCCAAGAGCTTAGATGTGGGATCATGTTGGGCTTTGATTTGCCAAAAATGACCATCCAGGGATGAGTCTGCATAACCACCACCCACGCAAGGGGTGCTGGTGGGGGCGGCGTGCCGGCCAGTCGGCCCAGGGCCAGGTGCCACAGGCCCCACACCCTGACAGCTCAGGAACTTCCGGCAAGCTCCTTCCTTTCTCTGTGCCTCAGCGGCTCATCTAGAAGTGTGACGTCCGACAACAGTCCTCCTAAGTGGCTGTGTGGCTCAGTGACACTTGGGCACAGCTGACAGTGACAGCGGGTGTTTGTGGACGATGGGCTAGAGGACGGCACTAGGGCAGACCTGCAGTAGCCCTCCATGCACGGGTGGTGATCGCCGTTGTACAGACGGGGAAACAAGGTGAGGGACTGGCTGTCCAGCCAGGCCGACCGTCCGTCCGCACGGTCAGCTGGATGCTCGGGTCAGGGGCTCCGTTGGGGGGACACAACACAGAGCTGGGGTGTTGGGTCCGGATGAGTTTCCGCAGGGAGGAAGCTGAGCAGAAGCCCAAGGCCTGGTGGGGGGCGTGGGAGAGGGGGGTCGGTGTCCCAGCTGGCCCGGGAAGTCCCCAGATGTGCAGGAGTTTGTGGATAGAGTGACTAACCGCCCCTGCTCGCCTGGGATTGGGGGCTCCTGGGACGTGGGACCTCTGTGCTCAAAGCAGGACAGTCCCAGGCAAAGCACAACGAGCGGCCACCCTGACAGCGGCCCAGGAAGCGCCGGAGGGGAGAGGATGCCCAGGGGACCGGAGGAAGCCTCTCCCTGCGGTGCCTGGCCCCCCGCGGCTCTGACGCAAGGCCTCCTCCTGGGAGGCTGTCTCCTTGTGGAGGTTTACTTTCACCCACCGACAGGATAATTACAGGGGAGGGAGAAAGCAGTCGACATTGCAGATCAGAGAGACGCATAGCCTGCTTCCTCCGGGGACCTCCGGGCATTTAAAGCAACCCCAGGTCTCGCTGCCTTCCCAGCGCCACAGAACGGGGCTCCTTTCTTCCACGGGTTCCCAGGGAGGCAGGAGCTCTTGGGCCTTCTGATGGGTGGAAGTACCCTCCATGGGTCCCCAGGCCCAGAGCCCACGCAGCCTCCTGGAGGGGGGGCTGGGGAGCGACACAGTGGGCCTCCTCCCCAGCCTCGCCTGGTGGGAAGACCAGTGGAGAGGACCGGGCCAGGTCCCCAGCATCTCCTGCAGAAGAGAACAGAACCCTCAACTTCCCTTCCGCTCCTCAGCTGTGGGGCCAGATGGGGCCTCCAAAGGCCTCTGGGGGCTGAGCTCCGGCTGGAATGTTCTGGAAGGCAGCCGCTCCCACCTTGCCGCCCCACTGCATGAGGACAGCCTGGCATAGTTCTCAGATGAGCCAGGCACAAGCCAAAGGAGGGGTTCCGGGGTCAGCCACCTCCCTCACTGCCACCCTGGTCCCCTGGTACAGACGTTACTGCTTCGAGCTGATTGAAGTTTACAGAACATTGGTCAGAAAGTACAGAATTCCCACGTAGCCTCTGAGAGTTGCCAGCTGGCGAGGCGCGTGTATTATCGTTGAGGAGCCAGTATGGACACATTAGCTCAGCCGAAGCCTGTGGTCTGCAGGCAGCTCCATCTGTGGTTTTAACAGAAGTCCTGTATCTGCCACCATGATGTCACCCAGAGTGGCCTCACCACAAGACAGCTTCTGTGCCGGCCAATCCATCCTTCTCCCTCTCGGGGGGCCCTTGCTGCATAGGCTGAGGGGAACTGGAGCAGGACTCGGGCCCCCACCAGACCTCCCCTTCTCTCCTTGCTCCAGCCCTGCTCCTGGGAGGCGCCACCCACCTGTCCCACTGTGCCTTGCTCCACCTGCTGAATGATGACCCCTGGGACCTTGGGGAACCCAGGCCTGCCTATAGGTCCAGCTTTGGAGTCAGATGCCACCCTGCCCCTTGGGAGCTGCGTGGCCTTGAGCCGGTTGCTTTCCCTCTCTGGATCTGCCATGAATCTTCATCTGTTTGTGGGCTTCCTGGCAGTGCTGGGTGCTCATCAGCTGGTGTTTGTAGGAAGGTAGTGGGAGCGCCCTACGTGGCCTGTGCCCAGCGCCATCCGGCCTCCCTCCCACCAAAGGGGGCCCACTTAGGACTCCTGAAGGGGAGGAAGGGCCTGGATTGCCAAGGATGCAAACTGCAGAGGCTTTCCTGTTTCTATGGCAACCTGGAGGACTTCGGGCTTTGGCAGACGTGGTGGGGCTCAGTGGAAGGAGGGAAGGGGGCTGGGGCCAGGGTCAGCTGAGTCCTGACCCACCTGGGCGCCAGGTTTTAGAAGGGCAGGCCCTGCGACCAGAGCCGCTTCGTCTGTGTGGACAGCACACCAGGCCTCCTCTGCTGTCCGAGGGAGAGGCCGAGGGAGAGGGAGGTGACCCCTGGCAGCATCAGGGAGCCTCTGCCTCCCCCCAGGACTGACCGGGCCTGCTGGGCACTGAGGGGTTAGCCTGCCAGCTCTGCTTCTTCCTACTGAGCTTCTCGGGTAGTGAGCATCAGTTTCTCCAAACCCCATTTTTCAAGGAGGACGTGGGCTGCAGGAGAAGCCAGGTGAGGAGGTGCAGCCTCCCAGGCCCAGATGGGGAGGGGCAGCAGGAACCACTACCTTTCAAGGCTGGAGAGAACTGGCAGGGCTGGGGTCTCAAGCCCCTGCCACATGCCCAGTGAGCAGAGCCCCATCTCCCTCAGGGTCTGATGGAGACATGCCCATGAGTTCCATGGGAGCCTGCAGGCTGAACTAGTACCAGGAAAGGGACAGGAAAGCAGATTTTGCTCTGAGAAGCACTAAGCTCCCCATCTGAGGCGGGGGGGGGGGGGGGGGGGGGGGGCGGTAATCCAAGCAGAGGCAACTGTGGGGATGCTCCTACAGCACCCAGGGGTTGGACTCAGGAGGACCCCTCTAGGGGTTCCTCTAGGGAGGATCAGGAGCCCTGATGACACTTTCAGGGATCAACCCTTCCGAAAAGTTTTCTGAAGGACCCCAGGCCCTGGGTAAATGGGAGACCCAAGATGGGCGGGGCGGGGGAGCAGAGAGGAACCGTGATTCGCCTCCTAAGTGCAGAGTCCCTGACATCTGCTACCCTTCCCAAACAGAAGGGGCTCCCAGCTCCTGCTTGCATGCAGATGGGTACAGGTGAGTGTACCTCCCACCCCACCCCGCCCCACAAACACATACACCACCTTGTACACACCCCACACACACTCACACACTCTTCCAGGCAGTCACGTGGGTGGTGGTCAGGGACCCCCAGGGCACCCTGAGGATTAGGAGGCAGAGGGTGCTGGGGTATGGGTGGCAGTGTTGAGACTGCAAGCAGACATCAGCAGCCTAACTGCCCCAGGGCTGCAGTCAGGACAGAGGGATAGGTGCTTACGTGCCAAATTCACATTCAAGCAAATCTGAGGCTCCCGTCTCAGCGAATTCCACCCAACACAGCTTAGGCTGACTCAACCCAAATTTAATTTACTGCAGTTCATTCCGTCTCAATCAGTCCAAATCCAACTCAAGAGAAATCCAAATTTGTTTCAATTCATTTTAACTCAACCCAATCAAAATTCAGTTCACCCCTCACCAATCTGCCCAGTCTTCAAGGAGCAGCACCTCCCGGGAAGGGTCTCCAGCAACCCCCACCCAAACCTAGCGTGGGCCGCCCACCTGTCTGCCTGCCTGGGGGGTGCACGCATGCTGGGCTCGTCGGCCCTCCCTGGGGGCTGTAGACCCAGAAGGCCAGGTCCTCACCCTCCCCCCTCTGCCCCTTCCTCTCTCTCCCCCTCTTCCTCCCCATCCTCCACTCCTCCCCCTCCTCTTTCCCCTCCTCCCCCTCCCTCTTTCCCCTCCTTCTCTTCCTCCCCATCCTCCCCTCCTCCTCCTCCCCTCCCCCCTCTTCCTCCTCTACCCCCTCCTTCCCCTCCTCACCCACCTCCTCCTCCTTGGTTTTCTCTGCCATCCTGGCCTTCAGCATCATCACTAATTTCATGTTGGTTCTTCACCATCACCTTCATCTTCCCCGAGCCCTGGAGCAGGCTTGAGGACTTTCCAAACACAACCCCCTCATCCTCACCACAGTGGAGTTGGGCATCATCACTCCATTTCACAGAAGGGTAAACAGGAGCTGGGAGCCCGTGCAGGCTGCCCTGAGACACGTGCTAGCTACTGGCTGTCCCATTTGGGTGTGAGGTCAGCTGGCCTACTCCAGGGCCCAGCCCTCGCCACAGGCACCCTGCCCAGCTGCATGAGTTGGGGGCTGCTGTCTGAAGCCTCCCTTTGGGATGGAGCCCCCCAGATTCATGCCCAGAGCCAGCTGGGCCACCCCTAACCCTTGCTTCCCCCTCCATCCACCAGTCCCTGCAGGGCCGACAAGCCCCTAGGCCCAACGTTCCCTGTTCCCTCTTGGCCGAGGGAGAAGGTTGTGCACTGTGTCTGCTGCACTCTCGGCCCCACATTTGGCTTCAGCCTCCCCCCCTCACCGCCCCCACCCCCGGTCCATTAACAAGCCCCAGTCTCTGGCCTACTCATCATACTCCTGTCATGTGGACAGCCTTTGCCTTGGTTTTTACCGAAATCATTAATAATTTCAAAGATTCTAAAGAAGGCTCCATTTTCTCCAGCCTCCCACGGCAGTCATTTAAATCCACTGTGACTCACTGAGATTTGGCAGACTCGGGCTGTCACCGCGCAGGTGCGGCTCGTCCCGCGGCCAGGACTGCAGGCCGCCCAGGGTGAGAGGCTGCACTTGTCTCCTGGCAGGACACGCCCCGGCAGGGTGAGAGGCTCAGGGAGGCCTGTGTGTTGGATGAGGGTATGAACAGATGGGTGGAGGGGTGGTTTGATTTTTTCCAAATAAAACTATTTTATGATTATACAAATAACCTATTCCCAGTGTGGGAATTTTGGAAAAATATAGAAAATTCAAAGGAAAAGGAAAAAAAACATCAAGCTCCCATATTCCCCCAGAGAAACTGCCATGAACATTTTGGGGCCATTTCTTTGCTCTAGGCATTTCTAGCAGATATACTTTTGTACATTATCTTTTGCACTCAACATTTTCCAGTTTATTAAATATTCATTAAAAGCATGATTTTTTAAGTCTTCTTATTATGGAATATTTCAAACATATACAAAGAGAAAGAAAATCGTGTGATGAACTCCCAGGTAGCCGCCCCCAGCTTCCATAATTATCAACATTTCCCTTCTCTTATTCTATCTATTCCCACCTCCCTCCTCTATTATTCTTATTTCTGGTGGAAATCTGTTAGCGGTCGATGTGTGTCCCCCAGAAAAGATGAGCAGAGTCCTAAGCTCTGGTATCCATGAAGGTGAGCTTATTTGGAAACAGGGCCATTGCAGGTGAGATGAGATCAGACTGGTATAGGTGGGCTCTCATCTAGCATCACTGGTTTCCTTATGAGAAGAGGAGGTCAGGACATAAAGACAGAAATGTGCCAGGAGGAGGCCATGTGAAGGCCACAGCAGAGCCTGGGGGAACAGAGCTGCAAGTCCAGGAGCACCAAGGATCACTGGTAGCCACCAGACATCAGAAAGAACCAAGGAAGGACCTGACCCAGAGCCTCAGCAGGAGCCCAGCCCTGCTGACACCTGAGTTCAGGCTTCTGTTCTCCAGGACTGAGAAAGAATACATTTCTTTTGCTTTGGCTGCCCAGTGTGTGGTGTTTTGTTCCCGTGGCTCCAGAAAACTAACACAAGTACTTTAAAGCAGATCTCAAACATCAAAATGCACGAGTTTAATGGCTGCATACTATTTCATCAGATGCCTGTACTGTGCTAAGAACATAGAAGGTAGGGGGAAGCACCGTACAAGGATGTGCAGGATACTAGTTTGATCACGTGTCTCTATGAAATGCAGGATACTAGTTTGACCATGTGTCTCTATGAAAATTTTCATAATGGACATAAAAAGGAGGGAGAAGGGAAATACATCAGACAATATTAATATTAATTATCATAATGAATGGGGGACTCAAATCTGTTGAGTCCTTACTCTGTGCCAGACAGCACAAAGGATATTTTTACTTCATTTAATATGACCAAAAACTTTATGAGGTGGGACTATTATCCCAATTTATGGAGAAAGAATCTGAAGCTCAGACTTTTAAATAAATTAAGTAGCCTGCTCAAGGATGCTCTGTTGTCAAGTGGTCAAGATCCAAACCACACCAGACCTCATACATTCTATTCCCCACAGGGGGCTGTCTAGTGAATCTCCATGGACAGCACCCAGAGAGGAGATGCTGGGTCAGGTCCAGCTGTACACTTGTCTGCTCAACCTCCTCCTCTACTGATATGGCCATGTAGCCCTCCAGGATCTCCTCCTTGGACATGCCCTAGACTTGACATTGCTACTCAATACAGACCCTCCAGAGTTTCACATTTAAGCACTCCCCTGTACTGGCAACCTCACAGCTTTCCATCTCATACTGGCTAGTAGCTCCACCCTAAAAACATGACCACCTTAGGAGTCACAACCCATTACCCCATCTTCTCATCAGCCACAACCCTTCATTCCCTCAGTTCTTTGTCCCTCAGCTGAATTTCCATTGTATATCACTGTAATCTCCTTTGTGCACACACACACCTTCCACTCTCTTATCCTTCTCTCATTTTACTATACTCAGCTGCCATAACCCCAACTCTGGTCAAATCCAGCTCTCCATCTAATCTGTTCTTGCAGTTGATCAAGAAAAAAAAAGAGAGAGAAGACACAAATTACCAATCTCAGGAATGAAAGAGGAGACATTACTACAGACCTTACAGACATTAAGGCTATAATAAGGGAGTGCTAGGAACAACTTTATGTCAATGAATTCAACAGCTTTGATGGAATGAACACAAATTTAAAGACATAAATTATCAAAACTAATTGAAGCATGTTTACTTGAACAATTAAATAGTGGGTGACAGATGGTGGGAGCCAGGTTTCTCTCTGTTGACATGGAAAATTACAGATAAGCAAGGAGAGGAGGCTAGAATGGTCCATATGAGGATGGATTAGTATTACAGACATCAGTATTTCATCAGCCATACAAATGGCAACATATAGAAATATTTATAGATATGTGTATATATATGGGTTAATATGAACACATATATTTCCTTGCTAACCCATTCTTGAGTTCTTTTTTTTTTTAAAGTAGGCTTCATGCTCAGTGAGGAGACCAACATGGAGCTTGAACTCATAACCCTGAAATCAAGACTTGAGCTGATATCAAGAGTCAGACGCTTAGCGAATTAAGCCACCCAGGTGCCCCCATTCTTGATTTCTAATACTGTTCTCCAATGAAAGGAACAAGGGCTCCTCAGAAAAATGGCTGATTCTAGGACTAGAGCAGGAAATATATAAGATTATTCTCGAGCTCTTACTGCCAGAAAGTAAGATAAGTGCTAAAACACACACACACACACACACACACACACACACACACACACGCACACACAGAATGAAGGAATTAAGTCAAAAGGACACAGGAGCCAACTGAAAGAGTTCCTAATGACCAAAATGGGAAAATTTTAAACTGAAAATAAAGTACTACTGTATTATAACCCAATATCCATAAGTTCATACTGATATGAATAACACTTCATGATTTATTTTGTGATATCCAGTACTATAACCAAAGACATTATAAGAAAAGAAAACAGAAAATTAGTATCCCTTATGAACATAAATTCTTAACAGAATGTTAGCATATGAAATCCGGTATAAATTATATATATTTTATTATATTATATATATATATATATAGCAAAACTTCATAACTAAGTGGGCTTATTTCAAGAATGCAAGGTTAGTTCAACATTTGAATATCATTTCATGTAAATCACCACATCAACAGATTAAAGAAGAAAAATTAGGGCAGCCCGAGTGGCTCAGCAGTTTAGCGCCGCCTTCAGTCCAGGGCATGATCCTGGAGACCTGGGATCGAGTCCCACGTCAGGCTCCCTGCATGGAGCCTGCTTCTCCCTCTGCCTGTGTCTCTGCCTGCCTCTCTCTCTGTCTCTCTGTCTCTCTCTGTCTCTCTCTGTCTCTATGAATAAATAAATTAATAAATCTTAAAAAAAATAAAGAAGAAAAATGATAAGACCATGCCAATAGATGCAGGAATGTAATGCATAGTACAAAATTCAACATCTCTTCATTATAAATGCTCTTACCAAACTAAGAATAGGTGGGGATCTGACATACAGATCATATCATATTTCAAGGTGGAAGGCTAAATGCTTTCTTCCAAGGCTGGGGACAAAGCAAAGATGTCACGTTCATCACCGGAGGCCCTAATCAGTGCAATAAAGCAAATAAAATCAATGCATATAGATTGGAAAGGTTAATAAAGCTGTCTTCTTTCATAGACAACATGATTGTCCACCGAGAAAATCCTAAGGAGTGTATACTCCAAAAAAAAAATGCAGAACTGACAAATGTATATACAAAGACTATGATAGTTCTATAACTAGCAATTTTAAAACTTGGAAATTGAATTTTTAAAATGCTTTTAACAATAGTATTAAAAAATGAAATACTCAAGGATAAACCTAACAAAATGTTGATTCATATGTTGAAAACTACAAGCCATTGCTGAGAGAAACTAGACCTAAGCAAACGGTTGAAATGTTGTTCAAATGTCAGTTATTTCCTCAAATTAATCCAAAGTTTCAATGCAAACTCTGGCTTCAAAAGAAAAAGTAGTTGAAAGCTGATTATAAAAATTATGTTGAAATGCAAAGAACCTACAGAGGTTGAAATCATGTTGCCAAAAAAAAAAAATTGAAAGGCTCACTGTACCTGATTTCCAAACATTATAAAGGTACAGTAATCAAGACAATATGGTTTTGTTGTAATGATAAACATATAGGTCCATAGAACAGAATAGAAGGCCCAGAAATAAACCTACATATGTGTGGTCAATTGATATTTTTTAAGAACACTGTATGCCAGGGATGCCTGGGTGGCTCAGCGTTTGAGCATCTGCCTTTGGCTCGAGGTGTGATCCCCTTCAGGGATCAAGTCCCACATCGGGATCCCTGTGATGAGCCTGCTTCTCCCTCCACCTATGTCTCTACCTCTCTCTGTGTCTTTCATGAATAAATAAAATCTAAAAAAAAAAAAAAAAAAAAAAAAAGCTGTACACCCAACATGGGGCTTAAACCCTCAACCCTGAGATCAAGAGTTGCATTTTCCACTGACTGAGCTGGCTAGACACCCCTCAGTTGATTTTTAGGAAAAGTACCAAGGTAATTCAACTGAGGAAAAGACTATTTTCCTTTTGGGGAAAGTTCTGGAACAACTGGATATCTATATGGAAAAAGAGAGAACATCACCTCTTATACTATGTACAAAATTAACATGAAATGGATCATAAACCTATCTATAACAGCTAAGCCTATACAACTTTTAGATTATTACATAAGATAAAATCATTATGACATTTTGGTTAAGCAAAGATTTATTAGATAGAACGTGTAAAATACAAACCATGAAAGATAACAAAATAAGCCTTATCAAAGTAATAAAACTTGTGATCTTTGAAAAATACCATTTAGAAAGCAAAAAGACAAGCCAAAGACCACAAAAAAAAAAAATATATATATATATATATATCTGTCAAATGACTTACACTCAGAATATATGAAGAAATTCAATTCATTAATAAATGATACTCAGGAAAACAGAAAAATTAAAAGTAAGTAAGATTTGAATAAAAACTTAAAAGAGAGGAATATATGAATTGTTAATAAGCACTTGAAATGATGCTTAACATTATTAGTCAAAGAAATAGGAGTTAAGACCATAATAAGATATTACTTCACATCCTCTAGAATGGCCAAAATTAACAGAATAGCCCTGCCAAGCATTTACTGGGATGTGAAGCAACTGGAATACTTGAACCTTGATTGTAGAAATGTAAAATAGTGCAATTCCTTTGGAAAATAGTCTCCGGTTTCTTAGAAAGTTGAACATAATGTTACCACATAATCCAACACACGCCCACGTTAAGATGTATATGCAACCGTTTTTATTCATAACAGTCAAAAAGTAGACAGAACCCAGGTGTCTATCAACAGGTGCGTGGTAGCCGACGTGGTGTATCTGTGCAGTGGGATCCCGCTTAGCAGTGAGACGAGCTACATCCACACGACGGAGGAACCCTGGAAGCACGCTCAGCAGAGGAAGAACCTGCACAGAAGAGCTCCCGTTGTAGCTCTCCATCTAGATAAACTCAGGAAAGGCGATGCTGAACTACAGAGTCTGTGCTTGAGGCGGAGACGGACAGAAGGGGTACAGACAAGCCCCACATCTTGACAGGTGCACACACTTATCCAAACTCATCATATGTAAATTATACCTCACGGAGTTGATAGAATAGAAACCAAAAGGTTGTAATCTCCATCCCCATCATGCCCACCTCTGTCTTCCTGTAGAATAGAATGCCCTCTATCTAAGGGCTGTGTCATTTACTTGTTTATTATGGATTTTGGGGTCTGTCTTCCTCTTATGGATTTTGGGGTCTGTCTTCCTCAGCAAGAGCAAGAGTTTTATTTGTTTTACTCACTGATAAAGGTCTAGAAGCCGAGGACCAGGCCAAGAGCTTAGTAGGTTCTCAGTAAATATTTACTGAATTTATCAATTAGTGTAGAAAGGACAAGTTAGAAGGACTTGCTTGCCAGATCACAAGCCTTGATCTAATGTTATAATATTTCAAAAGAAGACGGTTTTGATGGAAGAAACGAGAGCACCCGGAAGGGGTCCAGCCACATGCAGAAATGTCTGTGGAGTGGCGAGTTGCCATAGAAATGTCTATGCAGGGAGCACAGTCTCCCTTTGTAAATGGTCCTGGCCATCTGTGCAGAAAAAGCTTGGTTCCCTTCTTCACAACAGACACACACAAACTCAAATTGAGGTGGTTTCAAGACTTGCATGTGAAGGGCAAGACTTAAAAACCTAAAGGGAAGGAAGGAAACCCATTTTTATAACTTCAGAGTGGGAAAGGATCTAATAATGAGCACAGTGATCACTAATCATAGAAAAAACAATTAGTCCATTTAGCTCCGTTAAGGTGATAAATTCTGTTCATTAAACTCTAGCATATATTTGTTTAAAAAAAATGCACACATGCTGATACACTTAGAAGTAAATAAAGGGGAATTAACGTTTTGATGCTGAGACTGATTATGGTGAAATCAAAACAAGGCACCAAAAAGAAAGGAAAAAGGCAGAGCCACTCACTGACTGCAACACACAGAACTCAGAAAAGGATTAATAGCCAGAATATATAAAGAGTTCTCACAAATCAACAGGAAAGTAAGGGCAACACAAAAGAAAAGTGAATAAGGATCAAAACAGGAATTACCCGAAAGAGGAACTACAAATGGCAAGTAAACTTTTACTCATAATGAGCTCACCTCCCGTGCAAATTAGGACAGTGAGGTAGTGGCTCCATCTGAGACCCACCAGGTACCAAAGGTTATGATCTCTGACAAGAGGGAGGGCTGCAGCATTGGGCCAAGGGGCTCAGGCTCTGTTGGAGGGAATGTAAATTACACATCACTGCTGGAAAAACATTTCCACCCCATAACCCCCAAATCCCACACCTTGGAGCAGGTGTGTCTCACCTTTCCAACAGCCTTTACTGAGCAGCTACTATATGCCAGATGCTTTAAATGCAACTTCCTGCTTTCTAAGGAGAGATCAACACTTTGGAGGTGAGACCATGCAGAAGTAAAATGTTCACCCCCAGCTCGCCCAGCTAGAATGGGAGCTTCCTGTCCAGCAAACTCTGGGTGGAGGTGCTCAGGGACTGCCTTGGCCATGAGCGAGGGGGGCACATGAGCGAGGAGGGCACAACAGGAGCCTGGCTCCAGGGCCCTGGAGATAAAGGCAGGCAGGTTACTCATATCAGAGGCAGCATGCAAATTACTCACATCACTCAAATATTCACATTATTTTTCAAGTGGCTTGGAAACACCTGCTCCTTTATTATCCTGAGGAGCAATCAGCTTAAGTGCAAGCCTTTGTGCCTCCTCGCAAAAGAAGCATGGGGCCTCCATCTGGCAACACTCGGTTGATCGTCCTGCCTATGGGAGCCCTATTTTCCCCACAATGAAGTCGGAAAAGCCCCTTATAATTATTTAACAGTTGATGCAGGAGCAGGGAGTCCTGCCATGAGCCCTGAGGAACCAAAGGGAAGAACACAGCCACAGCCCCTGGAGCCTGGCCAGGTGACCGGTGGGCCTGGGGCTCCAGCCACCCTTCGGCCCTGTGCCAGGTCAACTCTAGTGCAGCTGCCCCCTTGGTGGACACGGAGGGCCACCTCTCTGTGCTGGGCTGGTAGCCGAGGTGGAGCAGTTATGCACAAGGACCAGAGCTGGGGCCAGAGCTCACCTCACACTCTGCCTCAGTTTCCTGGCCTATAAAATAGGGGTGGCGATAGTACCTTCTCTGTGGGGCTGTTCTGAGGACCCACAGATGGAGGAAGTAAAACCTGTAGAAAGTGCCAGGCATGTGGTGGGGCCTGGGTTGGTGCCAGCCAGCTATGGCTTTAAAGAGCACCCACATGCAGGGAACCCTTAACCTGGATCCCCCTCCAACCCCAACTCCAATGACCATTGTCCATCTGACATCAACAGGACTCCAGATCTTACCCCACTTTCCTTGGGTGCCACCTGCACCAGACTTACCTGTTCCAGCCATTAGGGACTTCATCCTGCCATTACCCAGATCAGAGCCTTTGGGGCATGAGTCCGTCAGGCCAGGTGTTGGGATGCCGTCTTCTGCCAGTAAACAACCCACATCCCAACAGACTGTAAGGGGAGAGTATGGCTGCTGCTCCTGTCAGCTTATTGTACCCTATGAAGGCCTAGGCCGATAGAGGCCTCCCCCTACACTGGCCTTAACTCTGCTGCCCCGAGAGCAGCCTGCTGCAGGGTGTAAGGCTTGACCACCCTCGGCTTCCAGGGCTCGAGCCCATGGAAGTCATTAAGAATGCAGGAGAAGACAGCATGGCAGCTTTGAGGGATGAGCAGTAAGGGGGCCAACGGATGATGGAACCCCCCGCAGACTCACACCAGCAAGCACACACATAATTACGCAAGGCGGCTTGGAAAGCAGGTTGAAGGGCAGGATGTGCTCCAGAACCCACACCTGCGCATCTTTATATATGAGTGTATGTGGGTCCTGGCAGGAAAGGTGCTTGGAGCACCCTGGGGATGCAGGGCACCCCGAGGGCTGTGCCAGTGGAGCCAGCGACGCTCCTCAGCCTTGAGCTCCGTAGGCAGCCCACATCTTGGGAATGCTCTTCTGCAAGCAATGGGGTTCCCACATCTGTCAGGCAGCTTCCCACCCCTCACTGCTCCATCACCTGTCCTGTGCCCCCTCCTCCAGCCAGCACCTGCATGTGCCTCATCCCCTGCCTATGCTCCCATCTACACCTCCTCCTGGCCTCAGAGAAATGGGGGCTGGACCCAGTGTCTGTGGTCCCAGGATCCCTTTGAGTTTCTGGCTCCTGCCCTAGAAAGCACACAGCCTGCAGACACCATGTGACACCAACACTGTATGTGATCCTGTAGGACCCCAGGACACCGTCCATGGGGTGGCAGGCAGGCCGGCCAGGTTCCTGGGACCCCGTAGAGCCAGCACCAAGCAATGCTTCCAGGTGTTTGATGCAGACTGGCGTGCAGAGGCTCCCCCTCACTTCCATGTCTCCATCTATGCAGCCAGCCGCCCCTGCAGTCCATGGGCTGGGCCCTGGGCAGGGCTGAGGCCCTCCACTTCCAACCAGAGGCAAGACCTGCTGCCCAAGAGCCAGAGAAACAAGCCTTTTGAGAAGGGTGGAGCTGCTCTCCCTCCATCCGAACTTCCAAGGGCCTCTTCCCAACAACAAGGCGCTTCCCTCCCACTCCCCTCCACACGTGATAAGATAAACTGGGTGATAGGGAATAAAAACAGCATCGCCCCGTCCCTAGGGGACTGGCTACAGACTTCTCCCCACACCCAGGCACTCAGCAGCTCTCATACCACGTCTCGGAGGTTTTGGCAAGCTCGGTGGCTGGAAATAGGGGCACGTTTTCCCCACTGCATAAGCATCCTTCAGAAGCACGATTTTGAACTACTTCGTGGAATTCCAAGCCACAGATTGTGCCGGGTTTATCTGAATTATTTCCCATTGTCAGATGTGTAGACTTCTTCCTTATTTTTTCCTCATCAGTAATAAAGCCTGGTGGTTCTATCCATTGTGTGATTCTCTACTAACCAGGACCACAAAATAAAAGGATTCTTTCTTCACCATATTTTTTAAAGATTTTATTTATTTGTGAGAGACACACAGAGAGAGGCAAAGACATAGGCAGAGGGAGAAGCAGGCTCCCAATGGGGAAACTGATGCAGGACTCGATCCCAGGACCCCAGGATCACGTCCTGAGCCGAAGGCAGATGCTTAACCACTGAGCCACCCAGGTGTCCCTCCACCATATTAAATATGCCTTAAAATGATGCTCGTATTCTACGGAGACATAGAGTCCTGTTTGATAGGTGCAGCCTAGCATGGGTGGCAAGTCCACCTCAGGCCTGGGACCGGACCCTGCACGTGGCTCTGCTCTCTGTGCAGCATCAGCTCCTCTGGGACCTCACGGCCAAGGACTCGGTTTCCCCCTCAAGGCCGCTGTTACCGCTTGTAGGGTATCCCTCAGCATTTCCCCATGGAGAGGATGCTCCTGCTGGCTGCTGATAACTCCAAGGTCACTGTCGGGAGGCCTTGGGGTGCCTAGAATCTTGTAGCCTTGACCCTTTCCATCTTTGTTGGGGCCATTGTCTTGTCAAGGCTAAGTGTCCCTCCAACACCCGGGCCTGGTATTTGGATTTTCATGTGGACCGGCCTTGACCAGCACCCCAGAACAAAGCCAGTGATCCCTCAGATGTCGGCTCTACCCAGCTCCTGGTTTGAGCCAAAGTGTCTGTGAAGGTTCAGGGCCACTTTTAACCCAGTTGCTGTTTCTGACATGTGTTCTAGATCATATTAAGGAGATACCTTTGTGTTTCTAGGATGCTAAGATTTCGTTAGACTTAATTAATGAACAGACTAACATGTTGACCCCCAACAGGACCGCCAGGAACTAGCGGAACTTGGCAGTTAATAGGTGCTCGGGAACTACCTGGGAATAAATTTCCGCATGGATGAATCTAAGAAGATGGTCATTTCTTTTCCTTTATGTGATTCTTATCTTTCTGGTTGTACAATTTTTCAGTAGCTAGGATAAGCTGCCCTGGGTTACAGCGGATTAGCCCTTCCCCGAATGCGGACGCCGAGTCACATTCGCCAGAGTTTGGACTGGGACTGTTCATGTGAATTCATGAGGGCACCAGTTCTGGAGTTAGCTTACAGATTTGCGGTGAGCTGAGCTTCATGGAAAATAACTGGGGTAGTTTCCCACCTGTTCCTCTGCTCTGGAAAAATGTATGGGACGTTGTCATTGTCTGTTCTTGAAGCATCCCTGGATCATGGCTGGGGCCCGAGCACATGGGGAGAGCAGGTGCTGGCAATCTCAAAGTATCTTCCATGCATATTCAGGTTGCCTTTTCCAGAGGCTTTCATTAACCCATGTTTTCCCAGTGAATAGTCACTTCATTGGAATTTTTACATTATTCAAGGATAGCCTCTTGGTGTTTTTTGTGATTCCTTTCTCTTTGCTAATTTATAACATGTTTCTTCTTGTTTAAATTGCTGAAGTTTTGCCCGTTTTGGACTACACGTGTGAGCGCGCATGTGTCCTGCATGTTACAACGTAACACTCGCACGTCAGTGCATGATTTGGCTGCTAACTGACCCACTGCTCACCCCGTTGACTTCTATCCTGACCTCCATGGTGGAATGACCCTGGCTCCCAGTGCACCTGCAGTGCCCCCAGCTGGGGACAAGGACTCAAATGCACTTCTACAGCGCACATGGTCACGCATGCAGACATTCCGATCTCCTGAGCCTGTAGGTGTGAGTCATCCCTTGAGGAAGGAAGGGTGGCCTGGAACCAGCTGCAGCAACTTTGCACAGGAGGCCAGCGAACGACAGCTCCTGGGGAGTGTGTAAAGGGCCGTTAGAAGACTTGAGGCTGGAGGAGGGGGTGTGGTGCCCCTAGGAGTGACACCAGCACGCAGGACTCATGTTCCACATGGTGGCCCATGGGGGCTCTTGATACCCAGCTTCCCCTCGTGTGGATGTGGGTCAGCCTCTGGCCCAGCAGCCTCGAGTGTGGACTCCAGGGCACCGGCGAAGTGGCAAGCAGACATGTGTGCCCAGCAACCTGGGCCCCTCTGGCCCCCTGTGCTGCTGCCAACAACCTGTCAGAGGACCGCAGTGGCCCTCCAGCATGGTGCCATCCCCGGGGTGCCACCTGGAGGGATATCCCAGTAGTCCCTTCCCAAATGGAGGGGTCTGTCGGGAAGCTCCTCTGTCACTGCACAAACCGATGGAGGCCTGAACTCGGCCGCAAATGCCCTGGAGGGGACAGGTGTGTGTCCGGGGTAAGGGTTGTCTTCCCAGATTCCATGCCTTTTTCCTGCACCCCACTCTGTGGCCGTGCAGAAACCCTTATTCCCTGCCGTGGCATCCTGTTACTTATGACCAAGGAACTCCGTTTACTCTGAAAGAAGCTATGGACTCATGTCCGTGGATTCTGTTGGTTGGACACATACCCCATTATTTAGACACCACTGACCTGACAGAGGCAGAAGGGCCGTGCAAGCCACTGGGTTAGGGCCCAAGGGGCGCAGCACCTACTAGAAACCAGAAGCCTGTATCTGGGTCTTTCTCCCACTTCCATATCACACGGGGCAGAAACCAGTCTTGGAGGTAAGATTGGCCAGCTCAGCATCACCCTGGACAACCCACTTATAAAGCACCTGCTGCCCATCCCCATGCCTCAGGGCTTGCTGCGTGCAAGGGTCCCAGCTTCCATGGGGCAGTGCTTCCAGCAGGGAGCACGGCCCTTGGCCCCATGCACTGGAAGCCAAGACCTCCCTCTGGCCTTCCGTGCTTGCACATGGAGCCAGCAGACAGAGAAGAGGGCCCATCCTGCCTGGGGTGCTGATCCCAGGTATCAGGGAGACATGGGGTCAGGAGAACATGGTCACCGGGAAGACTCTGGCCAGATGCAGCTGACTCATGGGGTGCCTTAATGCACCCCAATGCTCAGCAACAAACAACAAAAGAATACCAACACCCGTCCTGGGTAGGCCTGCACAGGTCTCGGAGAAGAGGAAGTAAAGCTGTGGCCACCCACCCGGGCCAGCGGTGGGGGCGGCAGAGGGCGAGGAGGACATGGAACTGGGAAAGGACGGGAGGATTCCCACCCAGCTTCTGGCCAGCTTTGCAGGGAATGACAGGAGCAGCCATGCGTACTGGGCGTCAATGGATTCTCTCCCTCTTTCCCAACCACCGTCAGAGTGCACGAGCATGGCCAGCGCCACCCTTCAGGCTCCACGTAGGAACATGGCTGAAGTGACAATAGTGCTGACAAGAATCTGTGCATCCCCATGTCGGAGACGAGGATTTCCTCAGTGCAGCCCGAGATCGCATCACAGATGGAGGCACCAGGTGGATAGTCTCAAACACGGAAGAGCTCATAGGATACAACACCCGTGAGCTCTTCGTGTGGCAAAAAAGAATTCAAGTAATTTCCCCAAATCTAGCCCAGCCAAAGAATACTCAAAGAAAAATCTGGAGTGGAAGTGGTGAGTGTTAATTTTTGTAATTATAGCATCAAATAACTGGGACATCGTGGCCACAGACAGAGTAATCTTGACAATGTAAAATATATATATAACCAATAAACATTAAGACATGGTAAGCAGGAAAATGGGAGCCCATGTAGGAACATGAATTTCCTCATCCTGTATAAGGAGGAGCTGATGGGCACCATCTGAAATTAAAATACGTAGTTACAATGAAATGGGTCCAACCTTTGTTTTTTGCTGAATTTTTCTCAGCCTTTTTTTATTGTGTAAAATACACATAACGTAAAATTCACTGTAGTAATTATTTTTAAGTGTATGGTTCAGTGGTGTTAAGTACATTCATGTTGTGGTGCAGCCGTCCCCACATCCATTCATTCATCTCGTGAAACTGAAACTCTTACGCCTTTTAAACACTAACTCCCTATTTCCCCCTACCCCTAGCCTGAGGTTCCCGCCATCGACCGACCTTCTCTCTCCACAGATCTGACTCCTCTAGGGACCTCATGTAAGTGGGATCCTCTAGTATTTGTCCTTCTGTGACTGGCCTACTTCTCTGAGCACAATGTCCTCCAGGTTCATCCAGGTGGTGGCAGGTGGCAGAGTGTCCTTCCTGTTTCAGGCTGAATAACATTCCATCGTGTGGATGGACCACATTTTGCTTATCCATTCATTGGTTGATGGACACTTGGGTTCTTCTGTGTCTTAGCTGTTGTGAAGAACACTGCCATGAACATGGGGGCGCAAGCACCTCTCTGGGACCCTGCTTTTACTTCTTTTGGATATATACCCAGGAGTGGAATTGCCAGATTATGTGGTGATTCTGTTTAATTTTTTGAGGCACCGCCATGCTGTCTTCCATGGCAGCTACACCATTTCCCATCCCCACAAACAGTGCACAGGATTGACATTTCCCCAGATCCTCACCAACACGTGTCATCTTGTGTTTCCTTCAATAGTAGTCATCCTACTGGGTGTGAGGTGGGATCTCATTGTAGTTCCGATTTGCATGTGCTTTGTAGTGAGTTTTCATACATAGCCTATATTATGTGGAGGAACTTCCCTTCTGTTCCCAGTTTGTTGAGTGTTTGTATCATGAAAGGTTGTTTTATTTTGTCAAATGCTTTCTCTGCATCAATTGGTATGATCATGTGGATTTTTTCCTTCTTCCTGTTTCTTTTTTAAGATTTTATTTATTTATTCATGAGAGACACAGAGCCAGAGAGAGGCAGAGACATAGGCAGAGAGAGAAGTAGGCTCCTCACAAGGAGCCTGATGCGGAACTTGATCCTTGGACTCTGGGATTATGCCCTGAGCTGAAGGCAGGTGCTCAACCGCTGAGCCACCCAGGTGTCCCCTTCATCCTGTTGATGTGGCATATCACATTGATCAGTTTACAGATGTGGAACCATCCTTCCATTCAGGAAGAAATCCCACTTGGTTGTGGTGTATAGTCCTTTGAATACACTGCTGAATTCTGTTTGCCAGTATTTGGTTGAGGATTTCACATCAATGCTCATAAGGGTCGTTGGTCTATGGTTTTCTTACAGTGTCTCTGTCTGGCTTTGGCATCAGGAAACGCTGGCCCATAGAATGACTTAGGAAGTGATCCCTCTTCTTCAATTGTTTGGAAAAATTTGAGAGGAACTCGTTAAATGTTTGCTAAAATTCACCAGGGAAGCCATCGGGTCCAGGACCTTTCTCTGCTGGGAGATTTTTGATAAAATTTTTTATTCAATCTCCTTAGGAATCATAAGTCTATTCAGATTTTCTATTTCCTCATGATTTAGTCTTGGTAGATTTTGTGGTTCCGGGAATCTGTCCACCTCATCTAAGTTATCCAACCTGCGGGTAGATGGTTGTTCACTCAGTACTCTCCAGTAAGTTCTGTAACCTGGTCGCTCACCCAGTTACTCCCCCGTGGAGCCTCCCACTCCAGAACCCCCTTCTGAACACTTCACACCATGTGGGAACAAGGTTCTGGTGTCAAAGTCATTCCCAGCAAGACATTCCCACCCTTGGGGACCCACCCCCCGGGCTCGTTCTGTGATCTGTACCTGACATGCTTTGAAGGCTCACAGGGTAACTCTGCAAATGGCAAAATCTCAGCACCTTTGCTGGCAAACGGTGTGTTTTGGAACCTTAAGTATTGTTTTAAGGTTTGATTGCTTTTCAGTTTCCCTTCCATCTGCAAGTCTAAGATTAGTTTTGATATTCTGTGAAATTATGTTAGAACACAAAGGAGTGTGTGAGTATGACCAGGTGGAATTTCTATGATCTAATGATCTGTTTCTTTACAGACCCACCTAACAAGAGAGAAAATAGTCTCAGTGTGGTGGGAAAGTCATGCCCCCCAGCACCGTGTGCAGCCAAAGTACTGGAGGTGGGCGCAAACAGGGAGAGGGTTCCTTGTTGCCAAGAACAAGCAGAGGGAAGGGCAGAAGCGGCCGCAGAGCAGCAGGGACAGCGGCCCCCCTACCTTGTTCCAGCCGCAGGCCTCTGCCCCCGGGGGCCCTGGGATCACCCCCCAGAAGCAGGGGCCCCATTACTCCCACCTCCGGGGTGGAGGGGCCCGCGACATGGGCTGAGGCCAGGCGGGCTCCCATAGCTCAGAGCCGTGCTGCTGCCTCAGGACAGGTCACGGTCCCCAAACCACGAGCCAATTGCATGTAAATCTCCTGAGCAAACAGCTCGGCCAGAACCACAGTAAGATCCTGATTTACAAGGAAAAGCGCCAAGATTCACTTTAATTTTCGTCAGGTCGAGGCTGAGTTGCTCTGTCCCTCCGTGGAGCCGCGCGGCTCATACATGATGCATCTGCCCTGAATCAGGGGCGCCCGCAGCAGCCTCCCGCCCTCTGACTTTGATAAAACGGCTCCGGCTCCGGCTCCGCTTGGCGAGGGGCTGCGTGCTCGGCAGGGTCACCGAGGGGAGGGCGGTGCGGGTGCGGGGCAGGGGCGCTGGACGGGCCTGGGCCTGGGCCACCGTGGACTCTCGGCACCGGCGGCGATGGGGGTGCGCAGAGCTGGCCTCACCCTTCCGGGGAACCGGGGACAGAGGTGCCTGAGAAACCCAGCCCAGAGGTTCGTAGGTTGGGGCTGTTGCTGCTGTCAACGTATTCCCTGGAGTTCTGACCCACAGGTGCCAGGTGGCTCTGGGCCACCGCTGTGCATCCTGCCCCCTCCTGGAGAGCCGTGGAGACCTCAGGGCCTGGAACACACGGTCCTTTCAGGGGGAGCACTGCAGCCCAAAGAGGGGAGAGCTGCCCCCACCACAGGTCTCCCCGCAGCTTCGTCCTCCCTGGACCACTGTGGAGACCTCCCGACACCCGGGGCTGCCCTCAGCCAGGCCCGGAGCCCCCAGGGGTGTGTCTGGGCTCCGTGGAGGACCCTCAGGGAGGACCCCTGGCTCTTCTGTCCCCAAGTCTGAGGAACCCTGAGGGGAGCAGCTGGGGGCCTGGAACCCAAAACTCCTCCCATTGACAGGACGCAGCCAGGGGCCAGTGAGGACAGAAGGCTGTGGGTGGTGGTCCTTGGGGGCCTGGGGGCTGCGGGAGAGAACCCTTCCAGAACCACACAGAAGCCTCTGTGGGAGGAGAATCCTCTGTCCTCACCTCTACCTCTGCTCTCGCCTCTCCCCCTCCCATCCTCCCTTCCTCCCCTCCTGTTCTCTCCTCCCTCCCCTTCCCTCCTCCCTCCTCTCTATCCTTCTTCCCCTGTTCCCCTTCTCCCCTCCATTCCTCCCCTCCTTCTCCTCTCTTCCCTCCCCTCCTCTATCCCCTCCTCCCTCCCTTTCTCCTGTCCCCCCTCCCCACTTTCCCTCCTCCCACCCCTCCTCCCTCTCATCCTCCTCACCCGCTCCCCTCCTCACCCTCAGCATCCTTGAACCACTGCTTCCTGGGAGCCTAGGTGGCACCTCATGGGATGTGGTTGTCTCCCCCTCAACAGGGGCTCCCAGGGGTGTCCTTGAGGGACTACTGAGGGACTCTGTAGGCCCCAGTTGTATGCTGACCTGGGCATGTTCCACAAGCTCCACCAGACTGTTTCCCCACCTGTAAAATGGGGATTGCAAGGGTTCATGGAAACACCCCAGGCATACCTGCCTCCCAGTAAGTGCCCAGTAAACAGCAGCTTAAAATAGAGCCAGAAGAAGTAAAAGCCAGAGGTGGCACCCAGAGCAGAGTCTGTGTGCATCAGGCAGTTCCCAATGCAGCGTGTCGGCACCTCCAGCACCAAGGGGTCCTTGCTCCTCGGGACCATGTATCTGCCTATGTCCCAGCTGAACTGTGCACTGCCTCCTCCATCAGTCCCCAGAAGTCTTCATTCCTCAAACCCAGAGGTCTCTGCCCCTCTGGATCTGTGCACGGCCCAGCCCTGCCTGGGTCTCCTTCCAGGACAGGGGAGCTGAGCACTACTCTGGATGATACGTGGTGGGTTTCCTGACCTCAGCCCTGAGGCCTAGATGGCATTGTTCACCGATTTTACAGGAGGGAAATAAGAGACCCAGACAGCGGCTCAGGCGAGGAGCACCTCAGGTGAGGAGCAGCTCAGAGGAGGAGAGGCTCAGGCGAGGAGCAGCTCGGGGAGGCAGGTGCTGATGCCCATCCAGGCCTTCCTGACTCCACAGCTCAGCCTCTGCACACAGCTTGGCTGCTGTCTCCGGGACAGGGCGCCTGGCGGGCAAAGGGCCTGGACTTGCTACCAGCACCAAAGGGTTAAGAGGTTGGCAGGCAAGGGAGCCAGCGACGTACAAAGTATCAACTGAGCAGATGCCTGGTTATGAGAAACATAAAAATTTAATCAGTTTGTACACAGAATAAAATTCAATGATCCTATTGTTGTGCTCCCAAGCACAAAACCCCGAGATCTCGAGGTCTGGATGGGACTTAGAGGGATGCAGCCCCGCGTCTCCCTGGGGCCACCATCTGGTCTCCCTTCCTGGGGAAGCTCAGGACACTGGAGCATATCTTCCCCCGTGGAGCCGGGACTGTCTTCAGGGAGTCGTCGGACCGTGGCTCCCCTGCCCCAGGCCAGCCCAACAGCTGTCCCTCTGCTCTTCTCTACGAAACATCTGCCTGCAACAGTAAAACGAGCCACAGCAACAAAAATCTTAACAATTCAACAAGAACAGCCGCTGCGCATCACCGAGCCCGCTCTTGGTCTGCACTGGACAGAGTATCATGTCTGATCCTCCACAGCCTCATTGTGATTTCCATTTCACAGGGAAGGAACATTGCAGCTCAGAGTGCTTCAGACACCCAGGCTTTGTCTCCAGCCCTGGTTGGCCTCATGCTGGAGCCCACCACCTTTCTCGTGCCCTCTGTGTCCTTCCCCCGAAAGCCAGGTGCACAACATGTGCACATACACACACTCTAGGAACCATGTCTGCTCTCAAGAACTCAAGATTCCCACTGCCCACCTCCTCCAGGGAGGCTGCCAGGAGCTCCCTGGTTCATCCCCCCTCTAGCTGGTGGGAAGAGGTTCCCTTCCTGTCCCCACCCCACCCCCAGCCTGTCTCTACATCTACTCTGTCTGAACTCCGGGGACTGTGGACAGGCCTCAGGCATGAGCCGGAGCAGTCTCGCCATACCCACCTGCTACACCCAGCTTCTGCCCACGCAGATATGATCTGGGGGGGGTGGCGCGTCCCTGAATGACCACAGCCGTGGACCTAGGGCTTGAGACAGCCAAGCATCTAGATTCTTTGAGTTCCTGTGTTTGGAGTCTCTGCTACAGCAGCTTACATTGACCCCAACTACAAAACTATGTGAAAGGACATCATGGGGTATGTTCGATATTTATCGGTTTTAAAAAAGAGGGGAAATTTTGTGTGCATGGGTAATTCATTTTATTAAGTTCATAAGTATTGGTAAAGTGTGGTTTTGTGTTTCTTTTCCTAAGAAGAGAGGGCGTCTGCAGGAAACCGAGCTAACAGATCCGTCTTGAGATAGCAGAGACTCTCCAGAGACTCTGGGAGCTGCTCCCACCCAAGGGGCATCCTTCAGATGCCCGCGGTCTGTCCAGGCACAGCGGCAGGATGGCAGGCCGGGAACCCAGGGAAGCAAAAGCAAAAGGACACACGCAGCTGCGAAAACCCAGCCCAATGAGAGGCCAACCTGGGTCCGGTTACGTCAATGTAACCACCACTTTACCAGCGAAAAGAAGGCTGGCTTGTGCCCAGGGCAGCAGGTCGGGGGACAGGCTGGTCCCTGTCACAGTCTCCACATATCCAGACCTCATAGACACCCTGCATGGGCAGAGCAGGTGCTTCTGTAACTCCTGGATGTGACCCCAGGACAGTGGCTCCTGGGAGGCAGGAGGAGGACTCAGGAGGACAGAGCAGAGCACATACAGCAATGATGTAAACACCAACGCATTAACACTAAGTTCTATACTTTGTCTGCTTTTGGAAGAATTTAAAGCAATAAGGAGACAGATGAATTCTGTGATTTTAACTGAACGTTTGGAATAATTAAATGAGGTGCATTTGCGATCAGTGTTTAGGTATGTGGGGGATTCAAAATGGAAGTCCCACTCATTGTTCAGTGGTGTGAGCCATGTGTAAATATTTAGAGAAATCTGGACTGTTTAGTATCTTCCAGAATTGTCATTTATAGACTCAGAAGAGACTGAAGTGGAAGCAAACCCTCCTCACCCTGGTCCTGGCCCCTGGGACCCCGAGACCATCAATGTCCCGTGGCCAGCCTCATCTGGCACTCTCTGACCTGGGCCACCCTGGGGACCTCGCTCTGGCATCTGGCTCCTGGAGGGTAGGCAGGCCCTGGGTGCAGAGGGAGCCCGAGACACCTGAGGGCCAGTGAGGGGAGGCTCTGAGAGAACCCATAGGAGATCCTGGACGGCAGAGCAGTGGCCTCCCCCAGCCCCTGTGCGGACACAACACAATCCCCAGCAGGACCCCACTGATTTCTTTGTAGAAAGTAATCAACTTTGTGAAAGTAATAAATTTTAGAAACTCTAAAATTCACGTGGAAATGCAAGGGGCTCAGAATAGCCAAGCCCACCTTGAGAAAGAACGAAGCAGGAAGGCATGCTACAAAGTGACGTAACAAAGACAGCGTGGTCCTGGCATAAGGAGGGACTGCACAAGAGTCCAGAAGTGAGCCCACCATCTCTGGTCGGCCGATGTTCTGTAGGGTGGCGAGCCCATCTGTAGGGGAAGGAAGCATCTCCCCCAGGAGGAGCCCAGCCCGGGAGGAGCCTGGCCCTGGATTTGAACGCTGGGGGCTCAGGGAGTTCCAGGAAGGAGGAGCCGACGCCAGTTCTACAGCCATCCAGCAGGGACCTGTCCTGTGCTGAGCCCTGGGGTGCGGCTGAAGGGAAGAGGTCCTGCCCCCAGGGGGCCTGGGTCAGAGGGAAGCAGAGCTGGGACAGGGGAAGCTCCCAGGTAGGTGTGGACCACAAGGAACATTCCGAGGCAGGGAGGTGAGGGTGGAGTGAGGCAGTGACATCCTGTAGAGCCATTAGAGGATGGGGGCATCCTCCAGGCTTGTGGCCAAGGAGAAGCTTCCAGGTCATACCCTGGGTTGGGGGACAAGGGCAGGACCACCACACAGGGGCCTGGCTGCAGGAAGCTCGGGTCACCAGAGCTTCCAGTGAGCCCGGCAAGTAACTGAAGAGGTGGACTGGCCAGTCTCTGCAATGCCCTCTGACACCTTGCTTAGGAGCTGGACCTCCACCAGGTGGTGAGGGTCTCTGGGGCTCAGGGAGGGGTGGTCAGGGTTGCACGTTTCAAAGGTGGCCTGTGACATAGGATGCTGGAGAGTGGCGTCCCTCCAGAGAACAGCTGGGCCTGCAGGAGAGTTGGCCAGCCTTCCTCACCTGCGTCCCCCCTTCCCACCCCCACCTGTGAGAACCAACCTCCTCCCTCCAGCTCCCCAGAGGCTCCCCAGCCAGATGGACATGCTCTCGGGCACCTGGGATGGCAGCCCCGACAATGTCCCTTATGAGCTGAGTGACAGGGCCAATCTCTTACCCTGTGCCTCAGTCTCCTCACCTGTAAAGGGAAGGATTCACAGTAGCCTTGGTGACCTTAGAGACCCCTGGTGCCTGGCAGTTATTAAGCACTCGACAGATGTCAGCTATTTTCATGACATCAAATCTGCACTTTGATGGGGCTCCTGCGTAATTGGAGAGGGTGTTTGCTGCAGGTATGTTGTAATATTTAGATGGGAGACCAGGCTTCTCAATTTTATTAGGGAAGAGATTTAATTCTCAACCTTTTGGAATTCTCAAGAAAGCAAAGAATGTCTCTTTTTTTTTTTAAGGGAATATTGTACCCTGAATCAAAGTGGAGCACCAAATTATCTTAATGGTTGTTACATAAAGTGCACGCTTAGTCATTTTCTTCTTCTTAAACTATTCATCTGAAATGGGGAATTTCTCGAGCTCACACCAAGACCCAAATGACCTAGAATGCATTTTCACTCCCAGACAATCGACAGCCAGTGTCCAGCAGCCAGAGTCCAAACTTGGCACCTGTGGCCCGTTCTAGTGGATGGTGCTCAGGGCACGACCCTCCGGAGCAGGCAGGGGAGCCACGGTGATGCTGATGGTGCCACCCACGCCGCTCAGCGCCCTGACAGAGCAGAGAATTCTCTGGAACCAGACCTCCCCTCTCGCCCCCGGGCAGGGGACCATCCCCTCCACTGCCAGCAACTTTGCTTTGAAGATGGACAGTTTCACAAAGGGCCAGGGCTTCACACAGCGCGCATCTGAATGCGGCGCACGGAGATAGCAGGGGTGTGCGAGGACGCGCCCGCGCCCGGTGGCACCGCTCTGTGTGTGATGTCCCCTGCCGCTGGCGTGGCTGCACCGGCATTTCGGCCGGCAGAATGAATAGCCAATTTGTCACCCACACAGCGGCAGCAGCTGCCAGGAAGTTGGACAATGAAGTGGCTCCCCTTAGGAGCGGGCGGAGCAGACAGCTGCAGAGCAGAGCAGCCCAGGCCTCCCAGAGCCAGATCTTGTCACAGAGCTGGGGCCACCAGAGCAAGGCGCTTCCCTGCCTCTCGCACTCCCAAACCTGCAAACTGGTCTGTGCTCCCCCTGGGAGGGGACAACCCAGAGCTGCAGGAAGACCCTCCCACACCCTGAGTGACCGGCTAGCCGACCCCAGCCCAGCTGTCAGCCACTGGCACCGCAGGTAGACCACAGGGACTGTGGCTCGTGTCTGACAAGCCGTGGTCAGGCACCTTAACCCTCGAGCTGCATTTGTCTCAGGACCCTACCCTGCACCTCTTTACACGGCCCCGGGCAGAAACCCCCTTTTTCCGGGGGTCGCTTCTCTCCAGGGAGCTCCAAGCTGTCCCCCTTCTGGGACCCAGACAACTTTTCCAGAAATGACCAGGCACCTACGTCTTGCACGTCCCAGAGCTTTGTGTTTTCTGGTGGCTTTTTCCCTGCAGGGTGCATCCAGGATTGGGGTATTCAGTCAAACATGCTTTCTTTTATTCCACCTCAGACTCCAGCCAAATCTGGCCTGACACCTGCTTCTTGAAGGAAGGTTTCATGGCCTGGGGCACTCGCATGTCATTGGCAGGGGCTTTCCCACAAGGGCACAGATGAGAAAAGCTGAGATGTGGCTCCGTGGCCTCGTGCAGAGAAGGTTGGCCGGCCTGTTTTGTACCTCGCAGATCTCTGGCATGGCCCTTCCAAACTTCATATGATTGCTTCATGTTTAAGCTTTTGAGAGGTTCCCTGGCACCCTTCTCACGGAGGGCCGTGGGCTCTGACAGCTGCTCCTCACCCTGCCAGCCTGGCCTCCTGCCTCTTCCTGCACTAGACGCGCAGGATGCTCACCCAGGGGGCGGCAGGGGGACTGTACTCAGCAGCTGGGCCCGGCCTCTGGACCCTTGTTCAGAGGGTCCCCTGCTTTCTTCTGTTGATTCCACGCCACCCTGGTCCCCAACCTTCCCAATCCAGCAGGGCTCAGCGTGGGCATCCCCTTTCTGAGAAGACTTCTCTGTCCCACATCTCCTGCTAGGTTGGGTGCCTCTCTGGTCACCCACAGCTCTGGAGCTGCCCTGTCTGACCAGAAAACACTCCACCCATCTCTCTCACAAGGGAGCAACCTCCTGGGATCCATCCCATTTCTGTGTGCCAAGCACTCAGTACAGGCTGTGCATCCAGAGGATACATGTGGTTCATGGGGAGTGGGGATGGATGGATGGATGTGTGTCGGGGTGGGATAGACAGATGGATGGATGTTTGTTGGGTGGGGGGGTGAATAGATGGATGTGTGGGGGGTGGATGGGTGGATGTGGGGGGATGGATAGATGGATGGATGTGTGTGGAGGTGGATGGATGGGTGGATATGTGTGGGCGTGCGTGAGGGTGGATGGATGGGTAAATGTGTGTGGGGTGGGGAAGGATGATGGATGGATGTGTGTAGGGTGGGGGTAGGTGGATGGATATGGAAGGATGAATGAGTGAGCACACGAGCTGGACACCTGGTTGCCCTGAGACCTAAGACAGCTCCTAACAGCAATGCCAATGACTGTAATCATGAATTTCCACCTTTCCCCCTAAATGTCCTGGAGTACCCCATGCCCACGGGGGTTTGCTGAGTGGGTTTTATCTGTCCTCCAACCCCACCCGCATGAAGAAGCCCTGGTGGTGGTTTATCATTCCCTGTCCCCTGGTGGGCATGTTTGGCAGACAGTGGATTCTTGTCATTTTTCTTCATGTGGCTTTGACTCGTGGGTAATAACTAATGCTCACAGGAAAGCTGGACTTCCAGTAATGATACTGAAATCAGACCCTTGGGCGCCGGGCGTGCCACAAGCCGGCAAGAGCCCTGGCATGCCAATAAGAGAGTGCTAGCAGCTTTGAGCAGCGTCTGTCTGCAGAGGTGCTGACTCCTGGAAAGTGTCCTTCTGCAGGACCTGGGGTCCCCAGGGCCTGGGCCAGGACCTCAGCTGCCCCCTCCTGGTCTGCCTCCTCCACACACAGCAGACCAAGGGGAAACCCGAGGGTATCTCCCACTCAGAGGCCTTGAACCCCCCTCACCCATGCCCACTCTGACCCCTCACCCCACAGGAAGGAGGCATCTCTGAGCATCTCCTCCACGTCCACTACAGGAAGGACCCAAGGAGGGGCAGGACCAGTCCTTGCCCCCGGGAGCTGCTGGCTCCCTGGGCAGACTCACCCGGCCAGAAGGCAAGGGAGGGAGACACCCAGGAGAGGACAGCCCAGTGACTGCCAGCCCCTCCGGGATGCCTGTGCCAGGAACCCCCAAGCCAGGGTCAGCTGGGGCCAGGAACCCCACCCCAGCCTGGGAGCCAGGCACTGGCCACTCTGCACCTCACTTCAGAGGAGCCCTGTGACCCACATGCTTCTGTATATGTGGAAGAACCCGTCAAGCTTCAGGATAAAATGGAACAGCAGGTGCTTGTTCAAATGCTGCTAACAGTCTTAAGACGGTGACAGCAGAGCATTAAGCCAAGCAAGGAGCCTCTTGAGCAGAACCTCCTGAGCATGGCCCCTCCATGCATGGCCCTCCCAAGCCTGGCACCCGAGCATGGACCCCCGAGATGCATCCCCAGGTTATGTTCCCCCTCAGTCACGGCCCCCTGAGCATGCCCTGCCCGAGCATGAACCCCCTGAGTGGAGCCCCCCTGAGCATACCCTGTCAACGGCATGGTTGCACCTCTCCTTGAAGGGGTAAGGACCTAGTCATTGTCTCTCCCAGCCCCGTGGTTCTGCTCTTTGAGCTCTAGGGCTAAGGGGGTGTCACTCGGGGCTGGCTACACAGGCAACCGTGCGGGTGGCCTGTGCGGGCGGGTGGCAAGGACCCTCCTCCCCTCCTCCAGCTTTGCCGATCTTTTGCAGGTGGGGCCAGCCTCAGAGAACATGCTGGCAAATGTGCCCCTGCCTTCAGTGCCCCAGGGCAGCCTGGGATGGTGGTTAATGTTTGGAAACCCCTCCCCGGTGACATGTGGGGGCACAGGGGCTTGACAGAAAGGACTCGTCCCTGGTGGCCTCCCTGATGAGGTCCTCTCCTCATTGATCTGTTTCCAATCTTCTCTGTTCACACCCGGTGCCTCTGGTGGGTCTCAACACCCACCATGGGGAACACCCCTATCCGTGCCGCAGGAGGACGGTGAGAGAGTCAGGTGCATCATAGGGCCTGAGCCCAAGACCCAGACTCACCACTGGGTTTGGCTGGTTCTCCTTCTGATCATGTTTTCAAGAGACTTGTTCATTTTGCAAACCGATTTCAAAAAGGCAGCCCTGGGGTTTAATTATCACTTCCTCAGAGCTTTTGTTTTTGCATTTGTTTACTTTGGTTTTGACCAAAATTGTCTCCTTCCTGGGTCCTGGAGTCTCGCCTGCACTCCCGGATAAGGTTGGGGGCTCCCTGTCCGCTGCCGACCGCCCCCCACCCCCGCCAGGCCCCTGCCCCACCTGCAGTCTGGCTGCTCTTGCCCCAGGTACCACGGGCACTGGCCTTCACATCCGCCTCTGTTTCCAACAGCTACTCTCCTTTCCTGCCCGCTCCCCGCTGTGCCCACCCCGGGTCCTGCTCTAGTCCAGCCGGTTCTGGGCATCCGCCCTCCCTTTCTGTTCTTCTCTGTTACCCAGTCTCTGCCCACTGAAGGGCCGCTCAGGACATGTTCACACCTGACCATGGTGTCCCCATGCCCTTTGCAGCCACATGTGAAGGCAGCTGGAGGGGCGTGACAGGGACGGCCTCTGCCCAGAGCCCAAGGACACTGTTGGGTCCATGCTGCCGGTTTGTTCACATGAGCCATCTGCCCTGCCCAGAGCCTAGACACAACTCGGGCCAGTGACATGGCATATCTCCTACAGCGCTGGACCCCACAGAGGCCTCCGCCTGCAGCCTTGGGTCTTTCCAAGGCTCCCGAAGCTGCTCCCGTGGCATCTGGCTATCGCTGGGGCTCCATTTGTTCTGGCCTCTCGCTCAGAGGCAACCCATCTCTGGGCCACATCTGACCTCAGAGGTGCGTCCCTTAGCGTTTATTTTCTAGAGCATGCTCTGCTCCTTACCCCAGATATACGGACGGGTTTTAACTTGCGTTGATGCTCCTGATCTCCTCGGACTTCAAGTCATGAGCCAACTTTTATTTCTGCGGGCCAGCATCCTCGTCCTTCCTTCTCCTGGAGCTGCTGCTTATTCCTCTCCCTCTGTTTCATGGAGGCCGCTTGCATCAGTCCAGGCTACTTGGGAACCAGCCCGAGCAGGACAGTGGTCTCAACACTCATACGTGCATACAGGCACACACATGCATGCATATGCACACACACACGTGCCTGAACACATACATATGTGTGCGCATATATGGGCTCATGCATGCACATGCACCCACACAAAGCACATACTTGTATGAGAGCACACATGCATGTACACACACACACACGGGCATATGCATAAGCACGTACACATATGCACACACCACATGAACACACATGCATGTGTGTTCGCACACGGGCATGTGTGTATAGGCACTTCTGTGCACATGCATGTCCACATGAAAACCACGTGTGTGCACATGTACATGTTTGTGCACACAAATGCATGTGTGTGCATTCACACATATGTGTGTGTAGATGCACAAGGACATACACACGTGTTCATGCATATGCACGTGCACATTGCAAATGGGCACACATATGCTCACGCATGCCCACACACACACACAGAAGCTTCATTTCTCCTGTTGCAATGAAAGGAGAGACCTTAGCACAAGGGCAACTAGAAAAGAGATGTTCACTTGCCAGAGCTGAGCTCTGATGGCCCACATACAGGCCCTATAAAGGTGACTCACAGGACACTCAAGGGTAGTTTCATCTCAAGGTGACTGTTATATATGGTCACCAACCCCAGAGCCTGATGCTCCCCCGGAGGAACCCCCAAGGTATTTGCAAGGGAAGGTGCAGCAACGGAGGGTTCAAAGCAGATAAAATTATCTTTCTACCACTGCTGCCTGAATCAAAACTGGGACAGTTGGGCCATCCCCGAAGCCTGACGCTTCTGACGGCCCCCCACCCCATCAGCCCAGGACAACCATGCAAGATGCTCCCTCTCTAGGGAGCCCTCGAAAGCCGGGACCCCATCTTCTCAGCATGTGACGCGTGTTGGGTTGAGACTTTGTCCTTCCAGCGAAGCTACTGTTCCTGAAACAAGTGTATTTCCCTTTGTATTTAACAAGCTCAAGGTTAGAATGGCATCTCAGTGCTACTTCCTGAAATGGATAAAAAGGGGCCCAAGCGTTGCTGCGGGGAGCACACAGTTTCGGGGTAAGCTGTAGGACAGTGTGGGGGGATAGATTTCCCTGCCGTTCCTGGCTCCGATCTTCCAGGCATGACAGTGGAGCCTGCCCTCCGTGGATGCCCCAACGGCCATCCTCCACCTACCAACACTCCCACCAGCCTCTGCCCGAGCTCCCCTCCTTTGGTGACATGCCCCAGCCTGTGGGCCCACACGTTGCGGCCAGCTCTCCCTCCCTGAGCCAGCCCCTGAGCCTCCTGGACGTGGGTTCCCTCACAAGCTTTGCTTTGGCCGTGAGTGATAGCGGAGGTGGCACCGGTGGGGCTCACCCTCGGGTCCTCTGCACTCACTGTAAGCAGGATGTGCCTGGGGGTAGAGGGGTGAGCCCCTGCCTGAGGCCCCACAGCCTGAAGCAGAGCCCCCACAAACACTGGCAGCAAGTACTTCCCACCCTGTGCTGACAGGTGGTGTGATGCTTGGTGTTTAGCAGCAGCTGACCAGCCCGCCACCCTTATCAGTCCTTCCCTGTGTGTGATTTGGGACATTCTCCACCATCACTCTCAGTAACTTCAAGAAATCCTGACATATTCCCCCAAGGTTTGCAAATTCCCCTTGTAGTCTCAATTTGTAGAGAATCTTCCCCTGGAGGAGGATGTTCAAAGCTGCAAAGATCTGGATGCTCAGAGTGGGGACAGAGGCTGGTGGCGCGCAAGGAGGGGTTGCATCCTAGTGGATATTTCGTGTAAACTGTCCACTTCTGATGAACACCCAGAGGGGGTCCCCCTGGGGTCCCTGCCCTCCTCCAGGATCGTATCATGGGAAATTCTGAAGAGCTGGATATCAGATCACCTGGTTTACCCTTGCTCTGCAAGTGACCCTGGGCAGTGCCCCCAATCCCAGGTTTCACATACCCCGACTATCCAAAGGAATAATTAGATGGATTCTGGGGTCTTCTGAGGCCAGCTCTAGTCTCTGACACCATGACATAGCCTCCTCCACCCCTACATCCATGACAGGGCTTCTGGCTGGCCTCCAGCCTGCTGACCTCCCCTTGTTACCCACCCCTGGGAGGCTCCGCGGGGGCAGCAGACGCTGTCCACAGGTCACCAGGGGCATGGTCGTTCTGGTGCTGCTCTGACATGTCCAGGAGAGTTTTCTCTCCATCTTAATTCCCCAGAAAGTGTCTCAAACCTCCCCAATTCTGTGACTGTGTCCTCTGGCCCCAGGCCCCCTAGGATGTGTCAGGGCCCCAGCCTCCCTGCTGTCCCTGCGAGAAGTGGTTGGGACACATGTTCCCTGCAGAGGCCCCAGGCTGGCACTTGTCCCACAGACCAAGGTCATCCTGGCAGGTGGTCTCCTGTCTAGGGGGCTCCTCTGGGCCCTCCCAGGCCTTGCTGCAACATGAGTGAGTCTCCAGTTCCCACTGGACCAGGGAAACACTGGTCCCCTTCTCTCCACCCGTGAGGTCCAGCCCCCCTGATGACCATCACTGTGGGGACAACGAGAGGGGGCATGCACGCAAGTGGAGAGCATGGGGGTGAGATAAGGAGAGCAAACCCCTTTCTCCACCAGAAAATGGGGGAAACTGTGTCAGCAGAGGGAGATGGCCTCTTCCCACCCTCGTGAGTGTGCACATGTGTGCACATGTATGCGTGTGCATGCACATTCATGTTCATGCATGTGCATGTGTGCATGGAAGGGCCTCTTACACCACAGGGCTCCCCCGACCCAGGATGCCTGTGGCCGCAGGTCCCCACAGGTGTCCTCCCGGGGCAGCAGGACAGCATCTCTCTCTCTATCCTTCCCCACCTCCCTCTCTGCTTCCTTGGGCCCTGCCCCATCTCCTCTGTCAGACCACCAGCCCCTGGGCTCTGTGTAGAGCCTGCCCTGAACACACCCAGGCCCCCCACATGCCCTCAGCCTCCAGGGGCTCCTGGACCAAAGGAGAAGATCATCCAGAGATAGACCATGCCCATGCAGCGATGCTGGGCTTGGAGCATGAGAGGTGCCCCACCCAGCCAGGGAGACTAGGGCAGACTTCCTGGAGGAGGTGACACCCTAATACCTCCAAGTGACCTCCCAGCAAAGTCCCACCCTCAACTCCCTCACTCCCCATGCTGTGTCCAAGGGGTCTCCTACCACACAAAGTAGACCAGGCCACCCATCTGCCTAAAGCCTTCAGCGGCACCACATGCCTCGCTGGCATCTGCCCCTCCAAGAGCCCTCCACTCAAGGCTCAGCCCGCCAGCCTGGCGTCTGCTGCTGCCTCTGAGCACCCGCCGCCTCCCCACTGGGCCACACAGGTCCCTCTCTCCCTCCTTCCCGAAGCACTTCTGCGGGAGGGCAGCACCTCGGGAACCATCTGGCAGCCTCGCCCTCCTGGGTAGTGTCTCACATCCCTTCTCTGTCTGTTCGCCTGCCCACGTCAGGGCTGGGCTCCCTCCTGGAGCAGGCAGGGGACAGAGAGGGTGCATGGGCTGCCACAGGGGTCCTGGCTCACCCCTCATCACGCAGTATGTGAGAGCATGATGTCGTATCATTTTAAGCCACAAAGTTTGTGATAATTGTTTCAGCAGCAATTGGCAACTAATGGAGAGGACTCCAGGAAAAAGAAAAGGGAGAAGAGGGAGGAGAGGAGGAGGGAGGAGGGGGAAGGAGAGGAGGGAGGAGGGAAGAGGGGAGGGGGAGGGTAAAAGGGAGGAGGAAGGAAAGGGGAGGGAGAGAGGGAGAGGAGGGGAGAAAGAAGGAGAGGGGGAAGAGGGGAGGGGGAGGGAAGTGGGAGGGGGAAGGCAGGGGCTGCAGGGACAGGATGACCTCCTGCATGTGGCCCCCACGGCAGGGGTGGGGGTAGTGCTGACAGGATCCTCTCCCCCTCCTGCCTGGATTCCCAGGCCCCCCCCCCCCCCCCCCCCCCCCCCCCCCCCCCCCCCCCCGGCAGAGCACAGAGTGGATGCAGTGCAGCAGGTCCTCAGCCCCCCGCCCCCCGAGCTGAATTCACACCCCAGAGTCAGTGGCAGCACCCAGAGGAGTCGGCCAGCCACAGCAGGACTGTGCCAGGCTAGGGGGGGTGGGTCTCTGGGGAGCGGTCCCCGTGTTATAAACTCTGGGAGCAGACAGGGAGGCTCGGGCGCAGGCCCAGGGGTGAGCGGGGAGCCAAGAGAGGGAGGCAAGGCTGAGGGAAGGCCCCTCCCTTCACCCTGGCAGAGAAAGGGGCTGGGGGCTCTCTCCAGGGACCACCCCCCCCCCCCCCCCCCGACCTGTGACAGCACGAGACCTCCAAACCCTCCTGCAGCATGAGGTAAACCAAGTTCACAGATCCCTGGCGGTGGGGAGCCTCTCCAAGCTTAAAAGGAGTGAAATGAGGCCCAAATGAGAAGATGGATGGATTTGACCACATAAAATTAAACCTTTTGCAGGCCAAGAAATAACTGAATTTACGAGGCCCGGGGTGGGGAGTGGGGGATGGGGACTGATGGAATTCTTCACAGCAGTAGGGCCAGGCCAGGGAAGCAGTGTCCCTCCCTGGAGGGCTGAGCCTCAGCCTGCTGAGTCTCCCACCTGCTCTTCCGCTCAGACACAAGTCACCGAAGCCCAGAGAGGACACTAGGATGCCCATGACGCCAGGAGAAGGCAGGCCACACCTTCACATCCCGAATGAGGGGGGCAAGCTGGCAAGGACTAGCCGCCAAGGGCACTCCCCTTCGGCCGCCCCTGGGGAGAGCCACCTGGCTCGATGCTTTGGGAAACAATCTGTTCTATTGCAGCAGGACCCCAGAAAAACGTACACAACCTTTGACCCCTCTCTGTACTCTGTACTCTCGGGTATACCGGCCAAAGGAAATAATTCCAAATAGGGAAGAAGTTGCGCGCCCAGTGATGCCCAAGGGCCCCTCCTGATGCCCGCCCGCTGCCCATGTTCCTGGCTCCCTCGCGCTCCTCCGTCTAGTGCCTTGTCCCCTCCACTGTTACTGATGTGCCTTCTTTGGGCGGTTCCCTCTCCAGGGCAGAGCAGCACCCTTGCCTGCAGGTCCCAGCACTGTGAGCCCCAGGCAGTCAGGCCCTCGAGCATCCCCTGGGGCTGGGCTCAGGACAGCCTGGCACCCACCCCTCCCTACAACAAAGCTTCTATCTCAACGGAGCAGCCCTTTAGACAGTCCTAGAAAAGCCAGGGGCAGTGTGGCTGCCCTTTGATTGACACATGTAAATCCACCCACAGGAAAACGCTGAAAGGATGCTTGCCGAAATGTGGTCGGGCTGCAGGTGGCTCAGGGCTTTGTGCTCATTTGTTCTATTTATTTAACAAGCAGGTAGAGCACTAAGTGACAGCTGCTGTTGTAAACGCTTTGCAAATATTAATTCATGTAATCCTGAAATTAGCCCCCACGCAGGTGCTGTGAGCACCCCCACCCCATTCCAGACAGGGAGGAGGAGGGGTTCCATGCTTCGCAGCATTTGGAGAGGCGCCTCTGGGCTTTGGTGAGTGTCTGCTCCATCTCAGGCAGCTGGAGCGTTCAGCCCCCCAACACCGAGTCTCACTGTCTGCTGTGGCTGTGGCAGCCAGATGCCACCGACACTGGTCTTACTTAGGACCTGGGGACTGATTCTCTCACAGTCCCGGAGGCCAGAGGTCCAAGCTCAAAGTGTGGCAGGGCCGCACCCCTGCCCAATGCTCCAGGGGAGGCGCCTTCCTGGGCTCCAGGGCACATGGCTCCATCTGCCTCCCTGGCTGCCTTCTTGGTCTGTCTGTCCAATTAGGAGATGAAAGCATCCTCAGATCAGGACCTCCCCACTTTTTATGACCTTGTCTTAATGACATCTGCAGACACCCCCCCAACCCCCCTCCACCCACCCCATCCAAGTAAGGTCACATTCACACATTCTGGAGCTTAGGATGTGAACATATCTTTTGGGAGCCATAGTTCATCACATTATACTGAGGAACCCACCAAACAGCAAGCACATTTCCAAATCGAGGATATTTTAAAGCTCTCCTTCCAGCAGAGGCAGACACACACGGATCCCGAGGTGAGGTACCCCCAGTGCTGGCACGGCCCCCCGGCCGCCCTGGCAGGAGCCAGCACCTCATCCCTCACTCGGCTCCACTCTGGTGCTCTGGCCGTGCACAGCCACCCAGCTCAGCGCTCAGCTCCACGCCGCTCAGCAGAGGGCCTTCTGTTGCCTCGTCTGCTTCTACTGTAGGGCTGAGACCTGCCTCAGTTTCCTCCTCTCCAATGAGACCCTGCAGAAGGACATTGGGGGACATGTTGAATAACACAGGGACATGGCCATCACCATGCCCCGGACGCTGTGCACAGCCCAGTTGCTGGGGTGGTCACGTGACTTCAGTCCTCACAGTCATAAGCAGTGTGGCTCCCGGGGCCAAGCCACTCAGAAGGGAAGTGAGAAGGTCTTGGTGGTCCTTGGGCCTAACACCCACCCCTCCCCAAGGAGACCACAGGGCATTGGTGGCTCTCAGGCCCCTGGCACATTGGGGGTAGGTGGGCAGGACCTGTGTCCAGCGCCTTCCCCACTGCTCTGCGCAGCTTGCCAAATGCATTTGCCAGGGAGAGGCCTGTGACCCGGAGGATCTCTGACCAGTTGGGGCTGTGTACTCAGCCCTCCTTGGCCTGAATGGAGGAAGCTGAGCCCTGGGGGCCAGTCACTGGTCCTGAGGACCACCTGCTCCTGCCTTCCCTGCAAGGAG
This sequence comes from Canis lupus familiaris, assembly GCF_011100685.1. NCBI lineage: Eukaryota > Metazoa > Chordata > Mammalia > Carnivora > Canidae > Canis > Canis lupus. Next base: position 61,276,856 of record NC_049224.1, read on the forward strand.
TCCCACACTTAGGGAGACATGGAAGCCCTGACCCCGGGGTTCACATTCACATAGGCCACTCATAACAGACCAGCCTGGCTGGCCAGAACAGAAGGGTCAGAACCAGGGGGAGCCCAAGGGTCCCCCAATGGGGCTGCATGCCCCACCTCCACTCAGAGAGCCCAGGCTGTGAGGAGGGAGTGGCGCAGGGACCAAGGTCTTGACTGAGGCCTCCGGGAGGTTTGCAAACATTGGAAGGCCCCAGCTGGCAGCACAGCCACCAACCTGCCACACCCTGGCCAGCAGCTGAGGCTTCACAGACCTAGAGAGTGTTGGCCCCCTCGGTCTCAACCTTGCCTCCAGGTGGATGCATCACCAGTTCCACAGCCCCAGTAACAGGCCTCCTTCAGCGTGAAGTAAGGAAACGGGTCCCAGAAGCGTGTGTCAGTGGTCATGGTAACCACTCGGGCAAGTAAGCAAAGATCCCCCCAAATGAGAAAGGCAAAGCTGTGTTCCCGGCGCTGGCTCTGAAGGGGGTCGGCCACCCTCACTCAGCAGAGACCCAGAGGCAGGCAGAACATTGGGGAAACTTCCCAGGGGAGGAGGGGACACTTGGGGGAGCCTGATGGGGGCTGGGGGCCTGGGGAGGCTGGAAGGGGGCATCCCACGTGGCTGGCGAGGGGAGTCATCTGGCTTTCTCTGGTCGGTGCTGAGTCCAAAGCAGGACAGAAATGAGGGCAGGTGTCCGTTATCGATCAGGTCCTGGCCCATTGTCACAGGGGTTGTTGTTGGGTTCCTGGATTGTCCTGAGAGACGGCAGTCTGACTTCCTGCAGATCTGACTTACAGCAGGCAGGTTCCTTGGGCGAGTGGCTGCGGGTAAGGGGCCTGGATCACTGTAGGTAAGGGGCCAGGTTGCTGCGGGTAAGGGGCCAGGTTGCTGCGGGTAAGGGGCCAGGTTGCTGTGGGTAAGGGGCCTGGATCACTGTGGGTAAGGGGCCAGGTCGCTGTGGGTAAGGGGCCAGGTTGCTGCGGGTAAGGGGCCAGGTCGCTGTGGGTAAGGGCCCAGGTCGCTGTGGGTAAGGGGCCAAGTTGCTGTGGGTAAGGGGCCTGGATCACTGTGGGTAAGGGGCCAGGTTGCTGCGGGTAAGGGACCAGGTCGCTGTGGGTAAGGGGCCAGGTCACTGTGGGTAAAGGGCCAGGTCGCTGTGGCTAAGGGGCCAGGTCACTGTGGGTAAGGGGCCAGTTCCCTGGGTGAGTTGCTATAGGTAAGGGGTCAGGTCTCTCAGAGGGTCACTGTGTGTAAGAGGCTAGGTTGCAATGGGTAAGGGTCCAGTTCCCCAACGGGTCACAGTGGGCAAGGGGCCAGTTCCCTCGGTGGGTCACTGGGGGTAAGGGGCTGGCTCTCTGGGCAGGTGGCCGTGGGTAAGGGGCAGCTCCCTGGGTACTGTCTGATGGCACCTTGTCTCGAAACACAGTGCTCTGAGCCTCCCTTCCCCTCTCTAAAGGGCCGCCATGATCTGACTTCAGGGAAGATTCCAGAGAGATCCCACTAAACGAGAAGGCAAACCTCAGCCCTGGGAGGAGCGGGGCCTGCAGGACTGCGATCACCCATACGGGTACTCCTATGCACTTGGATCCACCTGACCCCTCAGTGTGGGCAGGCTGCACTCAGCACTCCCTCTGCGACTCCAGCCCTGGTTGGCGGGGAGCACTGGGGAGCCCACACTGTCCCACAGCCTTCCTCCCGTGGCCACGCTGCCCAGAGCGGGTCTGCTGCTCATTCACACTGGCGTTCATGCAGCAAAATCCCCAACGACATGGAGAAATCTGAGTTGGAACAGGGGCAGAAAATGAAGGAAAAACATTCAGGAGAAAGGGGCCAAATATGGGGAAAATGCTACTTAACCACCCAAAATATCTAAAACGTGAAATGTCCATGCCAACAAAGATGTGCTCTCATTACATTGTCTGCAGAGGCTCCAGCTGAGCCATCAGAGGATGGACCTCCCTGGAGAAGCCCCTCACATCTCAGCCCGTGGGATGGGAGCTCCCGAGGGCTCAGCTCAGCAGCAGAGTGGGCCTGGGTAGCAGCTGAGCAAGTGACCCTGGAGGGAGGCCCGAGGAGGGAGGGGAGCCCAAGGGCTGGCGTGGCCTCTGGGTGAGTGGGCGCCAGGACAGGTGGGTATGTGAGGGGTTGGGGGAACAGGATTGGGGCACGGATGGCAGGGGGCAGGGGGCAGGGAAGAGGAGCAGGATAAGCCATCCTCCCAGAGCAGGGACCATGCAGCAAATTCAAGACCTGGGGGTTGGGGAGGCGGGGGGACGCTGGAAGGGGCTGGCCAAGGTCAGGTGCAGCAGGGAGCTGGGCAGTCCGCAGATACAGCCCCCACCATGCAGGGACCCTGCATAGGTAGGGTGAGAATGGGCAGGATCCATGGAGCTAGGGCAGGAAAGGGGAGACGCAGGTGGAGACCCCACCCTGCCCCCAGGCCAGAGAGGGCTCCAGGGCTGGCAAACACCCCGGGTTTCTGGAGCTGAGGAACTGACTGGGTGGCTCAGCCAAGTTTTACTGTGGCCTCTGTGCTCCTTGGTGTGGAAAGGGATAAGCAGCCTACTGAAAGTCACGCAGAGGTACAAGGGAATGTTTAGTACGTGGCCAAGGAAACCAGGGAGAGAAAGGAAAGGTGGCTGAGATCGGTGAGCTGCAATACAGTCTTGAACACACACACATGTGCGTGCACACACAAGCACAGGTACACCTGAGACTGTATGTGTGTGCACAGGCGGGTGAGTGTGCACATCTATGTGGGGACGAGCACACACATGAGCATACACACCATCCCCTGTGTGTACTCCATATGCACACATGTGTATACACACACACACACATGCATGCACACAGACATGCACAGCAAGGCTGCGCTCCCACTCCAGCTGATGTCCTGACACCAACGAGAGGGAAGCTCACCTGGTCACGCGGCTCTGGGGATGGGGGCCCAGATGGCAGTCCAGGCTGGGACGGAGCAGCTGAGGGGCGGGATGGCCTCCAGGGCAGAGGCCAAAGACTAATAGGATGGTCACCTCACGAGACAGGACACAGAATGTGGGCACTGGAGGGGCTCCACTGCCCAGGGGCACGACTGCAGGGGAGCAGGAGGGTCACAGGTCAGCCAGGCTGAGACTGGGAGGGGGAGGGGGGCACAGGGACTAGGACAGGTCCCTGGCAATGTGGCACCACAATGGAAGGTCCTGGGAGATGGAGGCGGGCATCCTCACCCAGGACTGGGGCACAGAGGAGGGGGTTATGGGATAGTCAGAGGCAAAGAGCTGCACCAGGGCAGGGGGCAAGAGACATGGGCCCTCCCGAGCCGCTGGGCCAGGCCCTGCCGTGGGGGACAGGGAGCTGGATGGGGAGAAGCCCAGGAAGCCACTGCCCCGAGCGGAGCAGCTGGACAAGGTGCAGCTCAGAGCTTGGTGCCGTGACTCACGGGCTACAGGAGGATGGAGAGAGACAGGGCCCCAGGGTGTGCGCACGTGTGTGCACGAGTGTGTGTGCACATGGGCTTGTGCCTGCATGTGTGGGAGGGGCTTGATGGGCTCAGTGCTCCAGAGACGTATGGGCGGGGGGGGGGGGGGGGGGGGGGGGGGGGGCGGTGGGTATTGTTTTCTGCCAGCAGAGCTGGCAGCCTTCAGGGCAGGGCCTGACCCGGGCCTATTCTGAGCTGCGGCTCCTGTCACCACTTGGGAAATGATGACGCATGACCCCTCAAGGGCGCCAAGGCACACATACTTGGTAGTGAAATGGAATCAAGAGTATGTTATTTTTAACAATTTTGAAAAACACTTGAAGAAAGCCAGGATGAAACACCAAACTGATGTCAGAGATCTGTGTCGGGACCTCCCCATCTCAGGGCCTCAGTATCCCCACCGGCAAGCTGGAGGGCTTGTGGCTTAGACTCAAGGATTTCGTTCTGGGTATCTCATCTCAGGAAGAAAAGTGGCCTTATTCTCACTAAAGTGTTGAGGGCTTTGTTTGTCACCAGCCTGGGTGGATTGTGTTTTAGAAACCAGAGAAAGGGCATCCATCAGAGACAATGTGGAGCACCCAACCAGCCCCAGATGCCGCTGGGAGGGGTAGGGAGGGCCCTATCCTGCTCAGATCCCGCTCTTGGGTTTGCAGCTTGGCTCTCTGCATCCGTGTGAGCACTGCCCTTGGGGCCTCGCTTTGCCAATCTGCCCAATGGGGCAGCAGGAATCCCATCCTTGAGGGCTTGTTGAGGGCATCAACTGAGATGCTGTGAAAAGGTTTGGCACCACACGTCAGCACAGGCATGAGCCCAGGTGCTTGACAAACACCAGAAGCTCCTGCTACACGCACCTGGAGAGGGCAAGCAAGCCCTTCCCTGCACACCAGCCCTGGAGCCCCAGCTGCATGAGAGGAAAGTGCTCCCGTGGGATGGGTGCCCACGGCCCCTGCAGAGAACTTGGGACCCCCGTGTGCACAGGCCCTGTCGGTTTCTCAGGGGTCTCGCTGATAATGTTCATTCCTGGGATGTTGCCCACTGTTGTCACAGCCCAGAACCTACACAACACACTGCACACTAGGCCCCATAAATTTTGGGGATGCAGTGCACACGGGCCCCCTAAATATCACGTCATGAGTTAATAAACCCTGGAATGCACAACTGAGCATGTTTGGAGGAAAAGCAGAGCATTGGGGCTGGAACGCGCCCTGGCCCTCCCGTCCTGGCACATGTGGTAGTCACTGTCCCCCCAGTGGGGTGTGCGGGTGAGGGGCGTCTGTGGTGTCGCACACACTGCACTTATGCACAGACAGGAACGTGGCCCACAGCAAGTGCAACATTAATCCCCACTCTATGGCTGGCCTGGGACACACAAGCACTTTGCTCTCACCCTCTCTGGCCCCACGGGTCACCGTCCCCACGGACAGAAGAGGTGCAAAGAGGAGATTCCAGGAGCAAAGAAGGAAGAGTCACAACCTTTAGGGGAGGGAAGAGACCCTGACTCTTCTTTACCAACATTCAAAGTCTCTGCTTCAAAGGGGGAAACAAGCAGCCCAAGGCTGGGAAGGGAACTCAGTGGGGGCCCACGACGAAACCCACTGGGAGGACGCAGGAGGGGGTTGGTGGACCGACCTGCCCGAGCCACCCGCTCTGACGTCAGACACTGCACTGCCCACAGCCGCCACAAGAACAGAGAAGCGATCACATTTCCAACCGAAGCTCGTCCAGTGCCACAGGGCACTCGCTGGCAGCCCATACTCGCCGGCGGGCACAGGTGGGACCGGGACCCCAGCTGGCAGCAGGGCTGCTGACCCAGGGGATGACCAGAGAGGCGCCTTGCAGACAGCGATGCATAAACTCCAAGGTGGAAAGGGGGCGGAGAGCTGCAGGCAAAGCGCGGGATGAGAGCCCACATCACCGGAGGGACACGGGACACGGGACACATCCACTCTCCCTGCTCCTGAGAAACTGCTCATGGGCCCCTCGGGGAGAAGAGTGAGCAGAAGCCGGCTCAGGACTGAGCCTCAGCAGGCACTGCAGATCCGCGAGAAACCAGGAGAAGCAGGCCGAGCCCTGGAGGGCGGCCTAGGCTGTCACCCTCGTGGAGCAGCGGATGGCCATGTGCCACAGGAGCCCCCAGCGTGCATGCTCAGTGCTCTGAGGGACCAGAGAGGGAGGGCGGGAAACACACTCCAGAAGTAATAAATCACGACCTCTCTGAGCGGAGAGGCTTGAACCTACGGAACGTGAGACAAAACGCACCACAGTGAGGCTGTTGGCCGCAGGAGGTAGGCGAGGCTAAAGTCCCTCATGGTGGGACTTTACTCACAATTTTTCAAATTGCTTTTATTTACAAAATAAAAGGACAGGAAAGGGACAGGGACAGTGGTGCCACCCAAGAGGGAGGCACCAAGACCTCCCTCACCCAGACACCCTGGTGGCCTCCCAGGAGGCAGCATTTGTGACTGTGGGAAGCCGGGCTCTTAGGCACTCCTGGTAGGAGCCGGAGTCGTGCCCACTGGGTTCCAGGCTGAGCTCCACACCCACGGAGGTGCCCAGAGAGGCTACTGTGACCCCAGACACACCGGGGCACCTCCTCGCTCAATGAGGCTCCCTGCGATCTTGGAGGGACCAGGCTCCCACAGAGGCTCCTGAGCAGAATGGTGCCGCAGGCAGCCACAGTCCTGGAGTCCGGACCCTGCCCACATCGGCCCGTAGTGCACACGTGTTGCACTCTGGGACACTTCGGAAGGGCCACTCTTTGCCCTCTGCTGCGGTCTGAATGTTTGTCCTCTCCCAAATGCATGCAACCTAACCCCCAAAGATCAGGAAATGGGGCCTTCGGGAGGTGCTTAGGTCACAAGAGTGGTGCCCCCACGAATGGGAGAGCCTCGCCGCTCCACCATGCGAAGGCGCCAGCTGTGAACCAGAGGACGGCTTTGACCATGGGCTCCCCAGCATGTGAGCGATAGCTGGGTGCTGTTTATAAGCCACCCGGTGGGTGGGATTTCGCTACCACCGCCGGATGGACTAAGACGCCCTCGGATGGACGAAGACGCCCTCCAGCGGTGATAGGGCTGTGCGGCGCGCTGTGCCCGGCCACCACCTCTGCCAGCAAGTAGAGCTTTATGGAAACACAGCCAGGCCCCCTCACTTCTGTACTGTCCATGGCTGCATTCGCCTGGCAGGGACGGAGCTATGACTGGGACAGGCTGGTCCCTGCTCTTAAAATATTTATTATTTAGCCCTTTACAGAGAAGGTTTGCAGACCCCTGGTGTGGAGACATGGATGCCACCCACACCAGCGATAGAAAGCCTGTAGTGTGAGTGAGGCCACACCCACAGCATCTGAGACCCCTGATTAGGCACACTCCTCTGGGGGTGAGTGCCCTGGGCACCTCTTGTACAGTATGACACTCCCAGACTTGCTTGCCCCCCAGAGCAAACCCTGGAGAGGTCTTATCAGTAAGGATGATGAAGTGGTTACTGTTTATGTGGATGGATGGAAGGAAGGGTGGATGGATGGATGACAGGTGGATGGAGGGAGGGAGGAAGTGATGGAGGGAGGGAGGATGAGGGAAGGAGGGATGAAGGGATGGAGAGAGAGACAGAGGGAGGGACAGAGGGAGGGATGGGTGGAAGGAGGGATGGAGGGAGGGTTGGGAAAGGAGGGAGGGAGGGATGGGGGATGGAGGGAAGGAAGACAAAGAAAGTGGACCAGGAGCAGGTGTGGCAGGAGATGCATCCAGGACACAGTCTAAGGAGACACCCACCTTCAAGGTCATACGAGGGCAGGGCTGGTGCCTCCTCACATTTTGCAGCCTGGACACCCTCCAGCCTCACCCAGGCCCAGCCCTGGCTCAGGAGGAAGCCTTGCCTGCAGAAACGAGCTGTGCCAGCCACAGGGCTTCCTCCAGGGCACGGCCGTGGGCCGGGTTCAGGGGTCGGGGGGTGAGCACTGGGGCCGCAGCAGAGCAGGTGTCCCCAGGACATGCCCACAGGGCTGGGGAGGCTACTACAGAACATCCCTTCACTCCCCTCACCACTTACACAGCGGGTGACACAGAGAGAGCACATCTAAAGCAAGCAACGGGGCAGCCCGAGTGGCACAGCGGTTTAGCGCTGCCTTCAGCCCAGGGTGTGATCCTGGAGTCCCGGGATCGAATCCCATGTCGGGCTCCCCGCATGGAGCCTGCTTCTCCCTCTGCCTGTGTCCCTGCCTCTCTCTCTCTCTCTCTCTGTCTCTCATAAATAAATAAATAAAATCTTTAAAAAAATAAATAAATAAAGCAAGCAAAGTAAACAAGGAATTCATCCGTCCGCAGACGACAAAGCAGAGGCAAGGGCCACCCGCCCCGGCCTGGGTGCCTGCGGGTGGCCTCAGGGGCAGCACGAGTCACCCTGGGCTCCGCTCTCTCCTCCTTCAGCCGGGTCTGAACATGGTGCGGGGGGGGGGGGTGGCATGGGCCGGTGCATCGCACAGAAGACGATGATGGAAGCTCTGGAGCGTCACGGGTGGAGAGAAGGGGGGCCTCGTCAGCTTGCTGCTGCCCAGGGAGCCCAGCCTCCCACCGGACCCCTGCTCCGCGTCTTCCCTGTCCTCGGGCACACGCGCTCCTGCCTGTAGACCTCGGCTCCAGCTCAGACTTGCGGCGCTGAGCCCTGGGCCCAGCCCCCACTCAGAACCGTAACCCCACCGGTGACCGTGGCTCACGGTTGCCGAGACGCCTGTCCCCACATCAGCGGGGTATGTCCCTGCGGGGCCCGCTCCAGTGTGTTCATAAGAGGAGCACTGGGCAGGGCTGGGAGACGGAGCCGGCCCGGCACTCGAGGGGAGATGCCGGCACCTGTGAGCGATCGGACCCCATCACAGGGGTGGCGCCCTACACCCTCGCACCCGCGGATCCAGCCCCCACCTGCTAGCCCACTCCACACCCCGGCCAGGTCAGTGCCCGGGGTGTGCTCCTTCCTCCCGGGACCTCCTCCTACCATCCATGCCCCCGCCGGTCCGCCAGCAGCTCCACCTGTTTGGCCAGCTCATTCTGTGCAGAGCCCCTGGCGGGCTGCTCCGCTCAACAGGACTGCATCCCGGGGTAAGACGGGGGGACACCCCTGCCTCTGGTGCAGACAGATCCTGCAGGTGACAGAGGGAAGGCCCACGTGTGGCCCACAAATCCCGCTCTGGATGAATTGTAGGGTGGAGACTGTCCCAGGGAGGTGGGGCCATGCTTGCCCTGAAAGGCCCCAGACCCCAGGGCTGGGGGCCTCCCGGGTGTGACGACCACAACTGAATGGTTAAGCCTGGCGAGTTATGAGGTCCACACCCAGGCTGTCACGGGGACTGTCCAGGCTTCAAGCGTCTAAGCAGGAGGGCTTCCACGGCCACGGCCCTGAACCCCGACCCCTGCCTTGCTCCCTGTGACTCTAAGACTTGGTTACGGGGAGCAAAGCCCACCAAGGCCGACAGCAGGGAAGGCCACCCTGTGAGAGTTGAGGGGGCCACCCCAGGGGAAGGAAAGCCCCCCAACGCCAGCAAGGTGATCCCTGCAGACCACCTGCTCACACCCTTCTCCGTGGCACAGTGCGGGCTTCCAGCTCCCTGGCCTGTCACCGTGTCTCACCTCTCGATGGTCCCAGAGCTGGAGGGAGGCAGGGCACGACCGGTCAGCTGCATGATCCTGGCAGCCCGTGCCATTAGTGCCTGCGGTTGGGAGGCAGTGCCCCTTCCAGGGGCCTTCCTCAGACATGGGGTGAGTCCTCTGCAAGCACCCAGCCCCTCAATACAAGAGGACGTACTTCTCCCTCCATCCATTGGGCACCAATGGGGACGCAGGTTTGGGGAGAGGCAGGGTGCAGTTGGGAGGTCAGACACACCATGAGAGAGATAATCACTCATTCACTCATTCATTCATTCATCCATCCAGTGCAGTAACAATTGAGCGCATGCTGTGTGTCAGGCACAGAGAACCAAGAGTGAACAAGACACCCCAAATCCCTGCCTGCACTGGGCTACTTTCCAAGGGGTGAGGGTAAGGCAGTACAGCAGAGGGCTTCAGTAACAAAGCAGTGAGCAAAGGGCTCTGGTTTCCAGACCTGGTCCAGGAGGTCTCACCTAGGAGTCAGAGTGTCAGTGGAGACAGGGGCCATGTGTAGAATTGGGAAAGGTAGAGGGGGAGCACATGCAAAGGCCCTGGGGCACAGGCTTCAGCAGGGCTAGCAGAGGGGATGGCGGTGAGAAACGGGGTCAGAGAGGGAGCCTTGGGGTGGGTCTGGAGGTAGAGATTGTGGTGGGCTGTGCAGGCACCCAGGCTTTTATTCTAAGCAGAGCATCCTCCAAGAGGTCCTGACCACAAGGACAAAGGGTTGAGTTGGGTCTGTGTACGGGATGTAGAATAGACAGGACCAAGTGACAGCCTGGAGGGACTAGGGGCAGGGAGGATCAGGAGGGCCAGGTGGCCACAAGAGCAGCGTGAGGCTAGATGTGCCGAGTTCGATTGCCATGCATGATGCAAGGAAGTGGCTTCAAAGGAGAGAGAGTCATGGTGAGCACAGGGGGCATGGCCCCAGCTGCGAGTCACCCCTTACTCTGGGCTCTCCTCAAAGAGAAAGGGGGCGCTGCTGGAGGACACAGAGTCCACTCACTGGGCAAGTGTTTACAAAGACCATTTGGGTTTGCAGACATTGTGCTGGTTGCCAAAAGCCTGCAAGAGGCAGGCCTCCCGGTCTCAGAAAGGGAAACTGTAACAAGCAATCCGCAGTGTCACCAGCAGACCTGATGTAACGGCATGTGCCAGGGGGCAAGGAGAGAGTAAACTAACAGGGCAGTCCAGGTAGGGGTCTCGGGAGAGGCATCCCCACAGAGGGGAACATAGCTTGTGTGAGGGCAGGAAGGAATGGCTGGTGACAAGGCCCTGTGGCAGGTGAGCTCAACCATGAGCTGCCCATGGAATCACTGATGCTCCTTCCTCTGAAGAAGGCTGGGAGCCCCTGCCAGGGCAGGGAGGGTGAGAACTAAGGTCACAGCACCCACCTGGGGTTTTATTCCCCATGGGAATCAACAAGGGTGCGCCCCTTCTGGCAGAGTAAGAGCCAGAGGACCAGGTCCAGGCCCCAGGAGCAGTCTGGGAAGAAGCAGAGGTGGCAGGAGCCAAGCTGATGGTCAGGGAGATGTGTCTAATGGTGAAGTCCACCTGGGGACAGGGAGGGACCACTGTGTAGAGCACAGAAGAGACTAACCACCCTCTGGATGTGTGGATCTGAGGGTGCAGGTAAGGAGCCCGAGGAGAGGCGAGGGACCCCAAGGGCAATCCGGCAGGGCCTCTCCAGCAGACAGCAGGACATAAAGGACCCTGGCCCTAGGTGAGCTCCCTGTCACTTGTTTCGTAGACCTGGGGAGCCCCCCAGATGGAGGGCTCACCTGCCACGGGGCCTTTGCACCTACACAGAGGACAGGCAGACAGGGCTCAGGGATGGGGCCCAAGCCCTTTGTGCATGGAAGGGAAACAGGCTCAGGGAGACGGGCAGTGCCTGCTGGAACCCACATACCCCACCCCCCACACACACACCCCTGCAACCCGCAGCCAGGCGCCCAGCGTCTGATCCTCCCACAGGCCATGTCCCATCTAGCAACACGTCAGAAATGCCGAGGAACGCCAACCTGAGGCCCAGAAAGATCTCCAGATCATCTCATCTCCCGTTTCTTCTTCCTGGCCAGCTGGCTTCATTGGCTTCATTCCTTCACCTGCCCAGGCTGCCCCGGGCATAGCAGAGCCTGGGGAGGTCATGCGGGTGACCCATCCCGAGACCGACCTCTGGGAAGGAGAGGCCCCTGCCTGGGGTCACAGTGTGAGGACAGCAGAGGGGACAGAGCCCAAGGCCCACTCCAGCCTGGCTTGGCCAGCGGCTTCTCCCCGTACATATAATGAATTTTCCACATCATTTGGTATCTTGCGACACATCACACCAAGCAGAGTCATATTTCAAAAGCAATTAGGCTGAAGTTTCCTACGAAGGACCTGCCACCAATTTACCCACAAGCAACCCTCTCTCCTCTCCCAGCAGCCCTGAGAGGGGCTGGTGCAGACTCCATGGGGGGCGAGCCCAGTGATGCCCTCAGATTGACCAATAGCACCAGGGCCCCCAAGCCTGGCTCCAATCCATGAACTATATTTAACCAGGGATGACAAACCACCCCCCTCAGGAATGTTCTAGAGTCATTCTGCCCCTCCCATGGAGCTCGGGGAGGCCTCCTCCCCGCTCCCAGCTTCGGGAGGAGGTAGTCCAGGGACCCCTGGCCCAGGGAGGCTCTCCAAGGCCAGCGGGTAAGTGTCCTAGGGCCACACCCTGAGCGGGCTAAGGACAACAGACGCTGCTTCCCTCGGCGTCTGAAATCAGCAGGGCTGTGCTCCTTTCTGAGGTTCCAGGGGAGGCTTTTTTCCGCCCTTCAAGCTCCTGGGACTGCAGGTGCTCCTGGCCCCGTAGCAGCTCTGCTCTGACCCCATGGCCTCTGGGGGAGGGGAGTGACATTCTCTCTCCTTTCTCATCGGGACACAGTTGTAGCATTTAGGGACCCCCTTCCCCCACCCAACACTCCTGGCTGATCTCATCTTGGGACCCTCAGCCTAATCACATTGGCATAGAGTCTCTTTCCAAGTGAGGTCCCATTCTAGGGCCGGGACGCGGCCATACTGTAGGGTGGCCACCAACCTACGGGGCACTTCCTGCCTCTGCATGGTAGGTGAGCCGTGGGTGGTACTGTGGGTGGGGTGCGGAAAGTGGCACTTCTTCCTGAGTGCATATGGACACCATTTTCTAGAAAGATCCCTCCCTGTGTTAATAGACAAGGAGTCAGGGCATGTTGTGTTTGTCAGAATTGTGCCTCTTCAGGGAAATACAGTCCCTCCAGTCACAGCCAGAGTCAGCTTCACGCATCCGGAGTCGACCCTGTCCCCACCACGGCGCAGCCCAGTGGGCAGGGGGTGGGCAGTGTGGGCATCACGTCCCCTCTTCCCTCCACATGCCTGTCTGAATTTAGTTCTGAGTTTTATAAACATCTTTAAGTCCCTAAATTCCAGCAAGTGTAAAATTCATAAGCGAGTTGAAAGTTCTAGTAGAAAGAGGCTCTAAATTACTACAGACACGAAAGGACATGGTCTTTAAAATAGAACGGGCGAGAATGACAGCAGCTGTGCACTTGGTGGGGTGAGTCATCAGCTGGCATTGGTCCCCAGGCAGCGTGAGGCGTGCCTCACAGAGGGGCCCGACACTCAGCGCCTCAGGTCACAGGCCACGTGTGCCCCCAGCCCCCTCGGTGTGTAAGGGACTTCACACTTCACCCCAGAGCAGTGGGGAACCAGGGTGAGTTAGTTCCAAGTTGGGGAACAATAGGATCAGCTGGAGGGGAGGCCAGTCCCCCACTGCCCATCAGGGGACCACACTGGCTTGTACCAGGGTGGAGGCCGAGGACACGGATGGCGTGGACAGAACGTGGCTCCTGTGGGAGAAAAGTCCACAGGCCTGTAGATGGATCAGGGGCATCTGGGGGTGTGCCAGAGGTCTCAGACAGGGGGTGGACAAGAGGGGTGCAGGAGCTGCCTGATTCTGTCCACACTATGCTGTGATTCCAGGGAGACCCCTCCAGAAGCAGGGTGGGTGGGTCTGGAGCTCAAGGGCAAGACCTGCAGAGTCAGTTGGGAACTTCGAGCACACACGTGGTATTGAAGCCACAGGGAGTGCACCAAGTGGGTGAGCAGAGGGCCAAGGGTTGGGAGATGTACCTTCCAGAACTGGGATGGGGGGTCCTTCTCGGGGGCCTGCATGGGGTAGGGACAAGGGGCAGGAAGAGCCACAGGGAGCAGGCATGCGGCCCTGCATCTGTCCACCGGGATCTCTGGCTTAGAAGGTGGGTGGGCCACAGACACTCAGGCCCTTACCACCAGCACCCCCAGGTCCAGAGGACAGACAGGGGAAAGGAGGTGCCAGCCCAGAGCCCGGGAGGAGGAAATCCAGAGAAACCAGCCAGGCTGCCCCACAGGACCCAGAAACCCAGAGCCCCAGGAGGCAGCCAAGGCAAAAAGAGCAAGAGGCTGCTGAGCCCCAAAGCCCCTCCTCCCTGCCCTCCCGCACAGGACCTTGGGTGTCCAGCTCCTGGAGAAATCAAGCCAGGGATGCTCCAGCTCTGGATGGAGGGGACATAAGCCTGCTGAACTGGGGACCCCTTGCCCTCTCCCCATCCAGCCTTCACACAGGAGAACTGGAGGCCAAGGTACTTGGCCCCACAAAACAGATTCCAGGAGGCTGACACAGCCAGCTGCCTGGCTCCTCGGTCCCCACACCAAGGTCACCTGAGGGATGGTCCTGGGAGCCAGAGCACCTGCCTATGAGGCCCAGCAGCCAGGTCAAAGAAGCTGTAAGAAGTTCCAGAGAGTCAAAACAAATGAAAGAAGGTGGTGCTCCAGCCAAATCTGCAAGAGCATTTCCCAGAGCACGGCCTAGTGTTCCTGCTAAGACCCTCCGAGGCCCCCACCCAAGGAACGGCTCATCATCATGCTCTGTTAGCAGAGCAGGGATAGATGCTTCCTGCAGGAAAACACACGGTCACTGCAAAGGACAGAAATACGAGGGCATCACTCAGAAGCGGGGAAGGGAAAATGCAAGACGGCACAACCTCCAGAGTATCGAGGGGCCGTGCCCTCAGCCTGGCCAGGACCCCTCAGGGGGCCTGCCGTTCTGGGACTCTCGTCCTGCTGCCGCCTGGAGCCACTCGGGTGTGCCGGCAGAGGAGGCAGGGAGCCCGGGATGAGGTCCAGGCCGAGCAGGGAGACCGGGCCTCGGGGCTGGCATTTGGGGCATCCTAGTGGAAGGTGTGTGGAACATGTGTGTGGGGTTTTTTGAAGGAGAAAAGCCTGATAGAGGTTCTGTGTGGTCAGTTTTACACACTGGCATCACCCATCAGCTGACTTAGGCAAAGGAGGTACCCTCAGCATGGGGGGCCGCTGACAATCAGCTTTCCTTAAGAGGAAAACCAAGCCTCCCCGGAGCAAGGAGGATTTCTGCCTCAAGACGGCAGCGCCAGCTCCTCCTGAGCCCCCAGCCCACAGCCCTCGGTTGCTCCAGTTGGAAGCCACCCTGTCAGGAGGCAGGTCCTCGAAACATGCTCCCTTATACCCAATAATCAGTAACGCACATGTGCATGTGTCTGGATACACACGTACATTTGGCTCCCTCCCTGGAGAGCCCCGATGGGTACCTGTGCACTGGGAGTGAGCCAGCCACTCTGAGGAAAACACAACCCACGCAGGAACAGAGCTGATCACAGGGCAGCAACATAGCTCCCTCCACGAGCACTCCTACAGCTCTAACCACGCTCATGCGAGCTCACAGGACTCCCCCCAGCCACACCAATCACAGTCATCATTTCACATATTTACACATGGGAAGACAGAGGAACAGAGAGGCCTGGGAATCTGTCACACAGCCACCAGCCCAGCGTCAGATGTGACCACAAGCTGTGACATGACACCTCGAAAGGATGGGAAGAGAGGTGTGTTTAGAATCTAAGTCCTTAGGATGCCTGGGAGGCTCCATGGTTGAGCGTCTGCCTTCAGCTTAGGTAGTGATCCCGGGGTCCTGGGATCGAGTCCTACATCAGGCTCCCCACAGGGAGCCTGCTTCTCCCTCTGCCTGTGTCTCTGCCTCTCTCTCTGTGCCTCTCTTGAATAAACAAATAAAATCTTTTAAAAAAAAGGTAAGTCCTCAACTGCATAATAGGACACCAATTCCATAGCCAAAAGATAGCGCAAGAAGCACACTATTTGGGGAGTTGCAGGTGAGCACTGAAGAAGCCAATGAAGAAGGGAGGAGGGCTTGTCTTGGGCTAGAGGGTGACCCACGTGGCTGGGAGAGGGGTTGACCTCTCAGGCCCCTTTACCTTTTTGATTATGTGTGAGATTTTCTCTGACCAAAGCAGAACTATTTTAACAGGGCCACTGCCCACCCCAGAAGCCTGGGACCTGGTGGGTGGGGGGAGTGGTGGCCTAGGCCAGGGGACTCCCCTGAAGTCCATGGCCAGCCCCCAGGTCCCCGGAGAAGCCACCAGTGGATGGCTGGAAAGAGTGGGCCGGCTCTGCCACCCACTGCCCCTCGCCTCCCTTCTCAGCCTTCAGGATGCGTCCCTGAGGTGCTGGAGTTGCCCAGCAGCCTCCACCCAGCAGCCTCCCCCCGGGCAGCCTCTAGCCCACCCTAGGGCCCACTGACCAGTCATCTCCCTCTGCTGCTCCGTCTCTGTGCCTCCTCCACCTCCTCTCTCTGGATCTGGAGGCAGCTAGTGGCTCCTCCCCACCCCCCAGCCTCTTCTCCCAATGCTCAGCTCCCCTGAATGGGCCCCCCCAAGACCCACACCCTCCAGACCTTGCTCAGCCAGCCTCCCTCTGCCCCATGCTGCCAGCCACAGCCTGGGCATCCTCCGGAATCTTTCCCCACTTTGCCCAACTCCTGCCTGGGCGCTGCAACCCCTGACTGACACTGAGCTTCCCCTGCATGCCTCTCCACCCCGCTCCTCTTTCACCTCCTCCTCCTCCTGCTCCTCCTTCTTGCTGGCTTTCTGTCTACTTGGGTCAGCTTTTTAGAAATGGGCTCTGAGATCTCCGATTATAATTGTGGATTTATCTATCTAATCTTGCAACATTTTCTGGTTTCCATTCATTTAGTTTGAAGATCTCTCTTAAGGGGCATAAGCTGTCGGGGTTGTGATGCCTCCCTGTTGAATTGACCCCAGATCATTAGTAAAGGACCCACTTTAATCCTACCAATTCTCTGCTCTGGAGTCCACCTCATCTCATTATCCACGCCTGCTGTCTGCCAGCTGGTATGTGCATGTGTTCTTTCCCATCTTTTTTTTTTTTTTAAGATTTATTTATTTATTTATTCATGAGATACACACATAGAGATGCTGAGACACAGGCAGAGGGAGAAGCAGGCTCCCTGCAGGGAGCCCAATGTGGGACTCGATCCCAGGACTCCAGGACCATGCCCTGGGCTGAAGGCAGAGCTAAATCACTGAGCCATCCAGGGATCCCCAGAAGATTTATATTTAATGTAATTATTAATTATTGGATCCACATCTGTCTACCATCTTGCTACCTCTTTGCTCCTTCCCCCTTCTCCCGCCCTCTTTTGGATTAAGGAGAATTTGCTAACATTGCATCTTTTCTCCTTTGTTGGTTGATGAACTAGAACTTCCAGGGCTGGAGTCTGGGAAGTCCTCTCACACCCGGGGTTCCTGGGTCACTCTCCTCGGCCAAATGCCACATTCAATGCCCCAGACGCCATTGTTTCACATCTTCTATCTGGTTCTAGTTGCTACACCACCTTGGCTGGAAGGGGGAATCCCCATTAATCCCTTTTTATCCAGAGCTGGCCTCTCTGGCTTGCAGCCCGACTCCTGACTGGACCCCTACCCCGCTGCCAGCCACTCTGCCCACCCTCCAGCTCTGTTTAGATGGCAGCCTCCCCCAGAGCCCTCCCTGCCCCCCTTTCTCCACACAGACCCTCCCACTGCCGCCACTGCCCGTCCAGGCTGCCTCGCCCTGCAGACTCCTTGAGAGCAGAGACGGGCCCCAGCCCAGCACTGCACCTGGCACTTAGGGAGCACTCGGTAGGTGTGGCCTGGTGGCTGATCAGCGGATTTCACCTTCTCCTCTCCTGTCCACAAGATTCCAGGCCTTTCCTACCTGGGAAAAAACACGGCCTGCTGGGAAGAGCTTCTCTTCGTAACTGACCCCCCAGCAGGCCCGGTTACCAGCTTCAGAGCAGGAGCTCGTGAGGGCTGGTCCCTGATGCTGGAGTCCTTGTGCGGTCGGACGTGTCTCAGCCGCGTGACCTGGGACAAGCTCCCCAACCTCTGCAGCATTTTCCTCCCTGGACTGTGCGGTGCCCCCCACCCTAGAGTCCTCCCACAGACTCCGTGAGCTGGAGCAGGCAAGGCCTGGCCTCGGCAGCAGCTCAGGGGATCTGAACTATGGCCACTCAGCTCATTTGACAGATGTCGCTGACAGTCCATTAAGTGCCAGGCACTCTTCTGGGCACCCCCAGGACGAAAGCAGATAGAGTCTCTGCTGCTGGAGACAGTCTGTACGTAATAAACCAGTGAGAAACCACCTAGCACGCTGGAAATGTGCAGTGCAACATAACGGATGCTACAGGGGTATCGGCACAGCTCAGTAAGGGGGCCCCGCACGGGGGTGGGGGGTGCAGGTACGATTTGACACACGGTACTCAGGGGTCTCCTGAGAAGGGACCCCAAGCACAGACTTGCAGGAGGTGAGCACACCGTTGACCTGTTTTAGACCGGTTGCCTTGCTGCCCATGCGGAAGGGCTGGCGGGGCCCTGGAGGCCATCCTGGCTGATGCAGGTGGGAGGCAGATAGTGTGGCATGTGGGCCAGGACAGAGGTGTCCTCCACAAGGACCTAAATTCCTTCCCCGTCAGATGGAGGAGGCCTTGCCCCTTCTGTTGCCCCCCCCCCCCATTCCCACATTCCCTACCTCATTCCCGGCTCCTTGCCTCCTTCACAGTTATGATTTCTCAAGAATCTGGGCCTCAAGTTTATTTTGCTTTAGCCCAAGGTAAATATGTCTGTTCAAATTTATGGAGAAACATTTGCAGAGTTGAGTTCTACAGTTTGTTCTTTGAAACGATCAGTCTATTTAAATAAAATGTGAGCTCAGGGACGCCTAGGTGGCTCAGTGGTGAAGCATCTGCCTTTGGCTCAGGCAGCAATCCTGGGGTCCTAGGATGGAGTTCCACATCAGGCTCCCCGCATGGAGCCTGCTTCTCCCTCCACCCATGTCTCTGCCTCTCTCTCTGCATCTCTCATGAGTAAATAAATAAAGTCTTTTAAAAAAAAGTGAGCTCAGATATTTAGGCCCAAAAAAGTAGAGTTCTTGTACTTTTCTGGGCACATGGTGCTTCTGCCCTTAGGCCTTTGCTCACACTGCCCCCTGCTTGGCCTGTACCTGCCTGGACCCCCACCGGCCAAGACCCCCACCTGCTAGATCCCTACCTGCCTGGACCCACACCTGCCTGGACACATACATGCCTGGACCCCCACCTGTCTGGACCCCCACCTGTTTGGATCCACACCTGCCTGGACCCCCATCTGCCGGGACTCCTACCTGCTGGGACCCCCACCTACCTAGATCCACACCTGCCTGGACCTCCACCTGCCTGGACCCCTACCTACCTGAACCCCCACCTGCCTGGATTCCCACCTGTCTGGACCCCCCCCTGCCTGAACCCCCACCTGCTGGGACCCCCACCAACTAGATCCACAGCTGCCTGGATAGCTATTACTGGCCTTTAAGTGACCTCCCTACCGGGGAGCCTGACAAACCATGGAAATTCTTCAGTAAGCACTCAGGGGAGGGCAGCCAGGGTCCCAGGACCCTGAGAGCCCAGGAGCAAGGAAGTAAGTTTATGCTCAGTTCACTCTGCCTATGCACCTACTGTGTGCTGGCCCAGAAGCAGGAGGAATCAGACAGACCCAGTTTTGGGGGGTTCTAGTCATGAGGAAGGTTTAGTCCAGTGGGCAGTTCTAATACTGTTAGGAGGTCCTGGTCCTGCAGGACAGTCCTATCCTGAGGGGGCATCCCAGTTCTGAGGAGGCGGCCCTCTGCCTGCAAGGGGTCCTGGTCCTGAAAGGTAGTCCTAGTCTGGTGGTGTGGCCCTATCCCTACGGGGGGTGGGAGCAGTCCTCAGGAAGCCGACACTGAGCGCAGTCGGGGTGCATGGAGGTGACATCTGTAAGAGACAAAGGGGGCTGAGGGCAGGTTGGGAAGGAAGCCCTTGGGACCACCTACAGGTGTGACAGGGCCCCCCCCCCAGGGCAGAGGCCACCTGTGGCTAGAGTCATGGGCTGGGCAGACACGTCCGGGCTCCAGCAACCTGAGTGTCCAGTCCCTGGCACCTCACTGGAACAGTGCAGTGGGAGGCCACCAGCCCATCACCCCCCGGGCAGCTCCCCTGCAAGTCTGTTCCTGATGGGGCAGCTCAGACATGGTCTTCAGGCCACCTGCTCCTTTGGCCAGAGCTGTGTCCACCTTGTGCTCCTGAGGGTCCCAACCCCAGCAGGCAGTGCAGGAGGGGCCAGGGTATCAGATCCGAGACACTGCTTCTTCAGCGTGGGCCCCATTGGCCCCTTCAGATCCAGCTGTAGGCCTTCTGACTTCAGAATGTTTGAGATGGCAGGACCTGCATCTTCCATGGGGGGTTTTCAGGAAGACCCAAGCTGGTCAGAGTGACAGCATCCAACACCTCTAGAGAGATGAGGGTCATGACCAAGCCCTTCTCTGCCTGCCAGGAGACTGACCCAAGGGTCTTGTGATCGTGGACCTGACTACCTGTAGGTAGTGGGGGTCCACTACCCCCATCATCGATACCTTAGGGGGACCCTGAGCCCCAGGACACAGCCCCCAGAGCCAGGGAGATGGTGCCACCCAGGTCTACACGCAAGCTGCCTGGAAACCTGCAAGTACAGAAACGGCCAGGGGATCTTGAAGTCCCCCACAGAAAACAGACGGGTGCTGGGGGACCTCCAGGGCCATCCTGGGGAAGCTCCCACCCCAGATGTCCCACAGTCCTGGAGAGGCCATGGGGAGCACCAGTCAGCAGCCCAGCTCAGCTCCCCCCACCCAGCACCCGACTGGACATCCAGCCCTGCCAGCCCTCAGATGATAGCAGCCCCAGTGGACATCAGGCATGGCCACACAAGAGCCCCCAGGCAAGAGCCCCAGAGCCAGCAAAGCCCTTCTGAATGCCCAGCCAGAAAAGTCACAGGTGATGTGAACTAGGTGTCATGGGGCAGTTTGCAATCTGTCTTACAACCTTGTCACCCGGGAACACCTGCTCTAGGTCAGGAGTCACCTTGGGCTTGCGGGGGAGGGGCGTGGGGCCAAGGAGGGGGTGAAGAGGTCTCACTGTTGGCAGAGATGTATTTCTATAAAGTGGGAAGACATGAAGCTCTGTGTAAAGCTCTGCTAAGCGCACCCGACCAGTACGAGGTGGAGAATTAACCAGTCAGGAAAGTCACAGTGACCCATGGCAACAATAAATCATCATCTAGCAGGGAAACTTGCAGGAAGAAATGAGACAAGGGTGCACACAGAGGTGCCTGTCAGAAGGAAGCAGAGGCGCACCTGAGCATGCCAGGGTGTGGACCAGGGGCCCGGGGCGGCCACGAACCGGAGGGAACCAGGGTATCCGCAGGCTGACTCACTCCCTCACCCACAGGCTTTGGGGAGGGTCCCTCTGCCTCCTGCAGCATCTGATGGCTCCTGGGGCTCCTGGGTTTGTGGCCACATGCTCCCTGGGCCTCCTCTCCTCCTCCTGTGAGGACACTAGCCCCTGGGATTAGGCCACCCTGCCCTCGTATCTTATCTTAGCTAATCACATCCACAAAGACCCAATTTCTAAACAAGGTCACATTCTGAGGTTCCAGATGGGCAGGAATATGGGGGACAGACCCTACTGAACCAAGTACTTCTGGAGCAGAGACCACGGGAGCGGAGGCTTGACCACATGTCCACTTCTCTGCACGTCCAAAGTGCCCGGCACAGACTCAGGCCATGGGAACCCTCCACTCTGCCCAGCCAGACCCGAGAGCCCTGGGCAGGGCCCCTGGACAGAGGGGGTGCTGCCAGAGACAGCGGGCTAGGAGGCTGAGATGCCAGGGCTGCTGCCTCCCCACCCGCCCCCCTCCCCTGCCCCCTCCCCTCTACTCCCCACCCCCACCCCTACTTCTCTCCCCTCCTCCCCTTCTTCCTCCTTCCCTCCTCAGTGGAGTCTCAGGTGCACATGGGCTCCCGTGGTTAAGATGCTCTGGAGAGTAGGAGGAAGGGAGAGGCCTGCTCTCCGCTCTGCTTGGGGGGGGGGGGGGGGGGGGCGGGGGGAGTCCATTCATCCGGGAAGAAGGAAGGCTCTCCAAGGAGAACATGTCTCCAAACTGCTCCAGGATCACATTGCCAGCAAAGAAAGGGTTTTCTTAGGTTCCAGCCTCAGCCATAGAGCCACTCATCTGGGCATTGTGGCCTTGAAAGTGTGTGCCGGGGGTGGGGACACGCGACATCGCCCTTGCAGCAGCCATGCCCCAGGGAAGCAAGGCTCAGAGTGGCCTCGCTGTCGCCTGTCGCCGGGGGCCATCAACCAAGGCGGCAGTCAGGTGGCTCCGACCCAGGCCATGATTTCAGCTCTGCGGGCCTCTGGGCCCCATCTCCCCAGGGCCCATCTCCCCATGCCAACATCACAGGCTGCGGTACAAATCCAGCAAATCCTTTGTCCTGGCCAGATTCTGTCCTGGATAAACAGTGGCCATCACCGGGGTGGGTCAGAGTTGGGCTGTGACCCAGATCAGTGTGGCTTCAGGACCCACATCCCTCCTTGGTCACTGGCCCCCCTACAGCAGACCCCCCTCCCAGCTAGTCTTGTCCTGCCTCAGGCTGCAGCTCTCCCCAGACCACCCCAGCACCTCCATGTGGCCCCTGCAACGCCACCACCTCCCCTGCAACCTGCAGCACCCCACAGCAGGCCAGTCTGTGTGGACACAGTGGGCGCTCGGCATCTGGCTGGGCAGCCAGGCTCCTCTCCTGGGATCTCACCTTTGGTCCTCAGGCTCCCATCCCTTTACTGTCCAGGAGCCTCCATGTTCTGGGGGAGTGGAAGCCCCCAAGGAGGCTCGGCACCTCCACTTGTGGAGGGGTCTGTCCTGAGTGCCCTGGAGTGTGGGGGAGGCAAAGCCAGGAGAGGCTAGCTCACCCCATCTCCCGGCTCTGGGAGGTCCCAGGCCTGCGGCCAGGTCCTGCCTGAAGGGCAATGGAGTTGAGTCTACCCCCCAGGGGGTCAAGGCCTGTGTCCCCCATGTCATAGTGAGTCTTGCCCTGTCCACTACAGACCGGATGCTCTGGTCCCAGCATCCCCGTCCAGGGCTGATGGCCTCGGGCTTGGTGGGGCAATTGCCATCCTTTGTTTGCTTGAAAAGGTGCACCCCCTGATGCCCCTGCTCCCACAACTGGCACCCTCCCAGGGCAACACAGGGCTGACGGCCACCGGGCCCCCACCAACCAGCCCCAGAGAACACAGCCTCTACTGCGGCTTCTTCAGCATCTGAGGCTCGAGGGTTAGCTCAAGTCCAAGAACTGCTGTGCTGGAAACTTGTCCCTGCACTGGTGACACAGTCACTGCAGAGCCAGGCCACAGTGACAGGTGCAAGGTGTTGGGGGCGGGGCAGAGCCCGGGCCCTAGGAGCCCTTGGTGAGTCAGCCCTAGGAGTAGGTGAGTTGGGCACTGGGCTGGCACCTCCTCAAGGTGTCTCAGCCAGTCCACAGGTGAGCATTGCTCAGATGAGACCTTTAGGTCTGGGAGCATCAGACCATGGGAAGAGTTGGAACATTTGGTCAGAGTCTTGAAGGATGTGTGGGAGTTCTTATCCCAAACTTCAGGCCACCCACCATCAGGTGAAGCCCTGACCTGGCCTGCACCCCACCATGCTCATTCCACTGTCCCGCATGGGGTCCTCAGGGCGCTGACCACTGCCGGTCACCTGAGGCTCCTGCGCCCTGATCCCTGCAGCCTGCCACCTCGGATGCCCTTCCCTTCTGTCCCTTCACCACCTCCCATGTGGGATGCCCCTACTTCTCCTTCCACCCCTCCCCCACACTCCCATGGGGGTCTCCCTCTCCAAGCTCTGACCTTCCCCAACTCCCACTGGCCTTGCCTGAGTCTCTGTCTCTCACCAGAATGGGGGCTCCTCAGACAGGGGCTACATCTGGTTCTCCCTGCGCCCTGGCACAGGGCCTGGAGAGGGTGCTTCAGCTAGCTTCAGGGGGCTTCAGGCCCCCAAATCAGACCCTCAGCCCCCGTTGGTGAGGCCCCCAGAAAGGGCCTGCTCTCAGTGCCACCTCCACTCTCAATCGCAGTGTGTCCCCCTACCACTGGAGGCTCATGCATGATAAAACTTTCTCTGGGGGAAGAATTTGCTCTTTGCTGTGACCCGTTATCTTCCTGGGCAGAGCTGCTGAGTGCAGTTCCGAGGGCGGCTGGGTGGCCAGGCTGGCACCGAGCTGGAGGGAGGAAAGGAGAGAGGGCCCCTCCCCTGCCCCAGGCCCCTCTCCAGCCCAGTTCCCACAGCGAGAGGGGCTGTGGAACCAGGTGGGCACAAGGAGCCCCTGCATGGGAGCGGGGCTTTGGGGCCAAGGGCACCTTCCCACTCCCATGCATCCTTCAGCCCAGGAGGGGTAAGCCCCCAGCCTCACCGTCCTGGCCATGGAGGGGACAAAGTCAGGAGGGATTCCACACAGTGTGGCACAGCACCAGGTGCCACGGGGGAGCCCTGCTTCTCCCACAGGCCCGTGGCCACACCCCTCCCTGATCCTCAGGTTCCCCAGCTGTGAAAAGAGGTTATAGGTTCCTCCCTGGCAGGGAGGGCCGAGCAAGGAAACGGTGCTGACATCACCCCAGAAAGTCAGCGTGCGTGCTGCTGAGAGCCTCGTCCTCAAGCACAGACACTGCTGCGTGGACCAGGGTCCACTCATTCAGCAAATACGGCACGCCCCCCTCAAGGCACCCACACACTCACATGCACACATGTGTACACACATAAAAACACATGCATACACACAGACT
Source organism: Canis lupus familiaris (assembly GCF_011100685.1). Taxonomy (NCBI): domain Eukaryota; kingdom Metazoa; phylum Chordata; class Mammalia; order Carnivora; family Canidae; genus Canis; species Canis lupus. The sequence continues at coordinate 61,301,034 of NC_049224.1, forward strand.
GTACACACATATACTTGCACATTTATACACATATACACAAATGTGTACACAGACATAAGCAAACCTGCCTACATGTGTGCATACACACGTATGCACATGCTTATACTCATGTAGGCATGAGTACACATGCATACATGCACATGTACGCATAAAATGCATATGTATACACATACCTGCACATATACACACACGCACACAGATGTGTACACATAAGCAAGCCTGTCAACATGTGTGCATACATGTACACATATGTGCATAGACATGCGATGCATCTGTGTGCGTGCACACATGTAGGCTGAGTACATGTACATGCATGCACACGTACATGTGTGTACTCACACACATGTAAGCACACACACAGGGCTCCCTAAGCAAAGGAGCAGGGCAGATTAAAGGAGCACTGCAGGGATGAGAAGAGGCTTGGGGGGACCCTCCCCATCTCTAGGCCCAGCCTCCCTTGGGAGAAGGGACCCTTGGTCTGCCCTGCTTTGCTCTCAGGACACATGAGGTGGCCAGCCTGGGAGAGGCAGCCAGCAGCACCCCACGACCCCTGGGGGTCCCTGGAGGCAGAGCAGAGGATGTAGGAGTCACTGCTTCCCAAACTCATACCTCACTTGGTCTGGCTGTCTCCACCGGATGCATCTCTCAGGACTAAACCAAGTCAGGACCCTGTTGCTGTGTGACCCTGCCCAGGGATACTTTCTCTCTCGGGCCTCTGGAGGGAGTGGGATGTCCTCTACCAGGCTGCCACAGGCCTTGGCAAACCCCACATTTATCCAAGGCCAGACACGGAAGCCAACCCTGTGGGCTCCCAGCTGGCAGGAGCCATAGCAAACTCCACAGGGCAATGGATGGACTCTCCCAACCGGGAGCCTGGGCCCGGGGCCTGAGTCCTGCCAATGGCCCTCAGGGCCCTGGGGACAACACATGGCCTCCCTGGGCCTCTAACATGGCCTCATCTGTCCCCCAGCTCTCGGCTCTATGAACTGAAAGGTCCTCAGTGGGTGTGTATATGTGCATGTGCATGTATGTGCATGCATGTACGTGTGTATGTGTGTGAATGCATGACAGCTCATCCACCTTATTCCCTCCTAACCATCCCTTCATGCTCTGACTCCCTCCATCCCCCATTGCAATAGTTGCTTCCTCTAAAGGCTCCCTTACTCGGTCTGAATGTGTTTTCATTTGACACTGGTCACCAGTACTTCCAGTAACGTGGATGACGGTCACTTTCTCCTGCGCAGGGAAGGCACTGGTGTTTCAGGCCTCACAGTGAGGGCGGCCCGGGTCCCCAGAGCCCAGGAATGGCACTCACAGGGGCCTCTGCCAGCGGCTGCTGGGGTCGAGGGCCTGGGAAGCATTTTGCACCCGCCCCGCCCCGCGCTGGGCCACAGGCAGCTGTGGACGCGTCCCACACGCATACTCAGTGTGGCACTGGCCCAACCGAAGCCTCCATGTGTGACCAGTTGGTGGGCAGGCTGCGGGCTGACTGGGCCCTGGGTCCCAGCGGCTGGCCCAGATGCCCGGCCACCCTTACCCTCCAGGAGAGGCAGGACAAAAGGCGGGCTGTCTGGGATGGGAGAAGTCCCCACTCCCGTAGGATCCTCCTCTGAGCAGGAGGCCCCCCAGAGGACGTGGGTCCCAGGATGCAGGCTCACCAGACCTTCCTGGGCAGCCCGAGAGAATGGCACATTCACTCCTGCTAGCCGGTGCTGTGGGTGAGACCCCGGCCCAGGGGCTAAGGGACCCTCTCAGGGTGCGGGGGGTGCAGCCAGGCTGGGCAGAGCGCACCCCCAGGCCCCCCAGCGGGCAGCGAGCGCCGGGCCCCCACCCTGCTCTGCAGCCACAGGGATGGCCCCAGAGATGGCCCCAGGGATAGCCACGGCCGTCCCTCCCCAGTTCTGCTCTGTCTTCTCACCTCACAGTTCTCTCACTTTTCGCAAAATACGTGAAGCTGGGAACCTGAAGCGTCAGCCAGACCGTCCCGTCTTCCCCTCGCAAGATGGGACCTACTCATCCCCGGACAGTGGACGTCACTGAGGTCCTGGCTCCTCACACAGTGGCGGGCACAGGGTGTACACAGAAGGTGCTCAGTAAGTACCTGCTCACGGCCCTGAGCACCTGTGGCAAGGCTCTGGAAGCGGAGAAACGGGCAGCCCGCAAAGCTCTGCCTCCACCCCATGGACCCTCATGTCAGGGCAGCCAAGGCCTTCACCCCTGGGGCTTTGTCATCAAACCAGAAAGTCCCTGACCCAGGTCTCGTAACCGTCCAGGCTGGGAGCACATGTGACCAGCTTTCAGGAGCCCCGGTCTGGCTAGGGAGAAAAGACAGCAGCACACATCGTGACAAGGGCAGAGGGTAGTCCAAACGGCATGTGAGCAGCAGCGTGAGCAGTCTGTGCCCAGCACCTTTCCTTAGGTCCTCCTCCCATATCCTATATGCTCCTATATACTAAGCTATATACTCCTATATACTAGGTACTCCTGGCCTGCAGGGCAGTCAGGGAAGGCTTCCTGGAGGAGGCAGCGTGTTAGTTCCCCCAAATTCATATGTTGAAGCCCTGACTCCCAGGGTGCCTGTATTTAGAGACAGGGCCTCTGAGGAAGTAATTAAGGTTAAATGGGTCCAGGGCCCTGATCTAATGGGATTTGTGTCTTTGGAAAAGGAGACAGAGGTTGGTAGTTCAGGAGGGACGAGAAGGCAAAGCCCAGAGGACATTCGGAGCAGTGGAGCCACTCTGTGTGACCCTGTAATGATGCACACCTGTTGCTCTGCGCTTGTGCAAACCCACACAGTGTCCACCCCCCTGACAGCGCCCCTGGCCTTAGATCCCACCAGGTGCCCCCTGATGCTGGGTGATGATGACGCGTCCACCGGGTCCCTCAGCAGTGACAAATGTCCCTCTCTGGTAGGGATGCGGAGAGCCTAGGAGACTGGGGGGCAGGGCAGGGAGTACGCGCAGCCCTGCACCTTCCACTCCAGTCTGCCGGGAACCTACAACTGCTCTAAAGAGTAAAGTCTTTCCAAAAAGAAGCAGCAGTGGAGCAGGGCCAGCACGCACTCTCCACGTGGGCACAGAGGCGTCCCGTAAGCACGTGGGGACACGGTGGCCATCTGCTACCTGGGGCTTCACCGGCCACCCTGCAGGCACCTGAGCCTGGACTTCCCACCTCCGGGCTGGGAGAGAGCATGACACTTACCGCCCCCGCACAGACCGGCACCTGCCTACACCTGCCCAGACTTCTTTGCTGGGACTGTGTGCTCCCAAGTCCTTTTACTGCCGCCAGCCTCTTCCACCAGCCTGGCGTCACTGTGGGCCTGGGCCCCTGCTCTGGCTCCCACATGGCCCCAGGGCCCCTGTCTGTCCTCAGCAGCCAGAGCAGAGGGGTCTTCTGATCTGTGGAGCCCATCTGAGTCAGCAAGACATGTGGAGGGGGAACGTGGGAGGAACTGCAGGTGGGGGGTGGGAGGGTGTCCTCAGGACTTCTCATCACTGTCCCCAGACCCCACAAGGGATGGGAGGGAAAAAGCCATGGGGACTGAGCACCCAGCCTGAGGATGGTGCTCCCTGCATGAGGCAGCCCTCAGAAGGCATACAGAGCCCCCTCCCTGGCCTTACTTCACAGGAAGCCACATCAGCCCCAGGGAGGGGGAGGCGGGCCCGCTAGCTGTTGAGAATATTAGTGTATACACCAGGCGCCGCCCCGTGCCCGAGCCTGGGCGGGAGCCCAGTGTGCATTCTTTGCCCTTGTAGAGAAGTCACATCTCCGGGTGCTAACAGTCTCACGATGGATGCCATTGGGGGGGGGGGGGGCACGGGAATGGGTGCCTGGTCCGACCTGGGCACAGGGGCAGGAGGCAGTCCCACCTACAGGCCGAGGACCAAGGGAAAGGGGACGACTGAGCCGTGGCAGGGAGGGGTGTGGGAGGGCGTCCTCTCATTCTGGCAGGGCCCAGGGCACCGTTCAGAGGGGCTATAATCTGCTAAGGGCTAGACACGATCTAAAGCTGGGAGCACTGAAGAGCCAGCCCTGCCAATGCTCCACTGCAAGGAATAGAGTCCAGTTCAGAGGACTGGCCTCTGGGCTCCATATGGCCGCGTCCATGCACAGGACTCCTTCAGAAGAGCCCAGATCTGGCTGGTGGCTCCTCACTGTCAGTCTCCTCACTGGACTCCCTGGGGGTTTCCACAGACCGGTGGGAAGAAATCTAACCTGAGCCCTGCACCCACCCCCCACCTGCCCGCCCTGTCCCATTGCCTCCCTCTGCCCACCCATCCTGCAGCCGCGGCTCTGGGCCCATCTCCACTGGCCCACTGGGTCCCCAGCTGCAGAAGGACATGGAACCCACACAGGCCCCTAGGACGTGATGTCATCTCTTACTCCAACCACTTGTCACATGAGAGACCATGACAGTGTCCCCCTGGTCACAGTAGGGAAGGTACCCAGAGGGGGTGCTGGACTTCAGGGACCTGCAAGGAAAGGAGTGGCCTGAGCCAGAGCTGGGGGAGGGGGACACGTGGCAGGCTGGATGGTGTCAAGGCTGGAAGCAGAAGCGGGGAGCAGCTCCCCAGTGGAATCCCTATGGGCCTCCAGGCAGAGGCCATCCGCAGGACACTGAGCTAAGGCAGGGCCTCCTCTGCTCAGATATGTGTTTCCAGGAAAAACACTAGGAGTCATCCCTGACTTTGCCTTCACTTCTGGTATCCAAAGCACTGTGCGTCCCAGAAATGCCTTCCAGAGTCCCGGGTGACATCCACCCTGTTCCACCCATGCTGAACGCTCATCCCCTTTTGCTCTGGGTCCATCCCTTTGGACCGTCCTGGGGGGATATGACCAGGATGAGGAGAAATCAGCCACTTGTGGTCAAGGATCTGTGCTAGGAACAGGACGGTCACTCTCTCTGTCATTCTAAGGGGTCGACTCACCCCTCATCGGGGGAGAAGATGAAACTGGACCACCCATGTGGGAGGTGAGTGAAGTTCAAAAAAATAAATACCGAGCTTATAAAAAAGCAGTAGGGCCAGCAGAGGAGCAAAAGAACAAGGGCTTTTGAGGAAAATCCCTCCTCGCAAATAGATTTGCTCCACAAGACAGAAAAAGGGATTTTAAAAGATTCTCCACATGATCAATGAGGTACAAGGGATGCAACCTCTATAAATCAAAGGCAGGCTTAGATTTCAATAGCTAAAAGGTGGAAGAACCCAAGTGTCCAAGGAAGAACGAACGGATGAACAAAATGTGGTCTGTCCACATGGTGGACTATTACTCAGCCTTAAAAAGGAAGCAAATCCAACCACCTGCCACCTGCCACCACATAGATGAACCTGGACGATGTTATGCTCAGTGAAATATGCCAGAAACAAAGGGACAAACACAGTAGGATTCCATTTATATAAGGTCCTTAGAGGAGTCTGATCATAGAGACAGAAGCAGGATGGTGGGAGCCAGGGGCTGGGGAGGGGGGATGGGGAGTTAGTGTTGAATAGGCCCAGTTTCAGTTTGGGAGAATGGAAAGTGTTCTCGAGAGGATGAGTGGGGTGGTGTTTAATACCATTGAAGGTTAGGATGGCAATTTTTATGTTATGTGTATTTTACCACAATAAAAAAGTTGGGGGGAAGAATCAAGCTTAGAGACACCAGAGTGCTGTGAACAACATAAAGAAGATTCTAGAAGGCAATGTCTACTAAGTGACCACATAAGCCTGGTAGTGGTGAAGCATTCACACATATGGACTCAGCCCTTGCCAGCTGAGTGCCAGCCTGCTGGGATGCTGCAGGTGAGGCACAGGTGCATAGGACAGATGCATAGGACAGATGCATAGGACAGGTGCTGGCCCATGTGTATGAGACAGGTGCCAGCCAGGTGCATAGGCCAGATGCTGGCCCAGACCAGATGCTGCCCCAGGCATTGCACAAAGCTTATCATTACCTGTGCACATCCGAGGGAGCACCAAGCTGAGAAGTGCCATGTGATGCAACCTTAGAGGCATGCACAGTATCCCCACACCAAGGAAACAGAGGCTCCCATTGTCATTCTCCCAAAGTAAGGCATTCAAAGTAGGAGCACTGAGATCTGAGCCAGGCGGCCAGGCTGCAGTCTGCACACTCATAGCCACAGTAGCAACCAGAGTACACGATTCAGAGCTGCTTCCTAAGTCCCGGCACTGCCCCCATGATATGTCATCTAATTCTGGAAAGTGTGCAGGAGAGACCTTGCCCTTTGTGTCGAAGGGGTAAAAATGAGACCAACAAGCCAAAGCACCAAGCCAGTGTACAGCAGAATTCTACCAAAATGGCATAAGCCTTTGAAACTGAATCAAAGGAAAAGTTTATGGCAGACCAACCAATCCACCAAGGAAAACAGAGCCAGAAGAGTGCCCAGAACAAGTCGTGAAGATAGGTGGTCTCAGCGTAAGGATGGACAGCCTGGAAGGATGGCACACACAGACCCCAGAAACCAGCCCCCACCTGTGTAGTCACGTGATTTATAACAAAGGTGACACCACAGTGCATTTGGGGAGCAAGGAGGGAATCGTCTTTCAGTAAATAGCGCTGGGTGGATTGGAAACCCAAATGGAAAAGATCGTGAACCCAACCTCACACCACACACAGAAGTAAATCCCTGATAAGCTGGAGATCTAAATGCAAAGTGTCAAACAATGAAGCTTGTTTAGAAAGACACAAGGAAACATCTTCATGATGTTAGCATAAGCAAGGTTTCTTAAACATTACCTACAAAAAACCTTGATAAATGGGACTATGTTAACTTCTTTACTTTAAGATTTTTTTTTCGATTTTTATTTATGCATGAAAGACATACAGAGAGGCAAAGACACAGGCAGAGGGAGAAGCAGGGTCCCTGTGGGGAGCCTGATGCAGGACTCAATCCCAGGACCCCAGGATCACGACCTGAACCAAAGCAGATACTCAACCACTGAGCCACCCAGGCACCCTTTTTTTTAAGATTTTATTTTTATTTATTCATTTCAGAGAGAGTACCATTGGGGAGAGGGGGAGAGAGAGAAGCATACTCCCTCCTCACTGAGCAGGGAGCCCAATGTGGGGTTCGATCTCAGGAGCCCAAGATCATGAGCTGGACGGAAAGCAGACGCTTCACCATCTTAGCCACCCAGGCACCCCTATGTTAATGCTTCTTATCAAAACACACCATTATGATTACTGCAATTCATAATCTGACAAAAAACTCACAGCCAACGTATATCAAGATCTCACATAAATCAGTAAGACAAAGTTGACAAGACCACAGAAAAATGGACAAAAAACTTGAATGGGCACTTCACAAAGGAGGAAATTTAAACAGCCGATAAAAATGGAAAACAGGGGATGCCTGGGTGGCTCAGTGATTGAGTGTCTGCCTTTCACTAGGGGTATGGTCCCAGAGTCCCAGGATCCAGTCCCATATCGGGCTCCCCACAGAGAGCCTGCTTCTCCCTCTGCCCGTGTCTCTGCCTCTTTCTCTCTCTGTGTCTCTCATGAATAAATAAGTGAAATCTTAAAAAAAAAAAAAAAGGAAAACAGCGTTTAACATCATTAATCATCAGAAGATGCCCATTAAAGCCACCATGTGACTCACTCCCACAGCCCCGGGCCAGCACAGTGAGGGCAGAAAGGACCAGTGCTGGCTAGCAAGGCCAGTAGCCGTGGGGCTGCTGCAGCCACTGTGGGAGCCACTGTGGAGACCCTGCATCCCCGAGATCCAGTGCACCATGCCTTGGCACACACAGGTGTTTGCAGAAGGACTTGTGCTGGGATGTCCAGCAGCTCGTGCCCTGACAGCCCCGAGGTAGACACGTGCCCAGCACCGCAGTGGAAGGCACAGAGAAGCCCCGGAGCGGAGTCACAGCCCCTGCGGCAGGCAGCCACACCAGCCCTTGGACATGTGCACTGTGGCAGAGGTGGGCGCTGGTCCACCACAGGGCCCAGGATGGGGCTGCAGTGACCGGAAGGGGCTTTCTGAGGGCTGGTGACATTCTTCCTCTGGGCCCCAGACATGACACCCACCTCACAGTTGTGTCCAGTTTACAAAACTCCGCTGATGACTTGAATTCCACGCCAGCACATGTGCATCCGTTCGCCGGGGCTGCTGGCACAGACAACAGAAACTCACTGTCAGCTCCGGAGACCAGAAGTCCCAGACCAGGGTGTCCGCAGGACTGCACCTGTCCTGGCCTCCACACCCCTCCCCTGCTTCCGGGGCTCTGATGGTGGCTTTGGCATTCCGTGCCTTGTAGACATATCACCCCATCTCTGTGCCTGTCTTCACACGGCCTTCTCCTTGGGCCCTTGTCTAAATGTCCCCTCTTTATAATGTCTAATGGCCTCATCCTGACTAATCTCCTCTGTAATGACCTTATTTCCAAATAAGGTCACATTCTGAGGTTCTGGGAGCTAAGACACCACACACGAATTTTGGGGGAATGCAGCTCAATCTAAAACAATACATGTGTGTCTATGATATGCATTATACTTCAATAAAAGTATTTTTGCATTAATAGTAAGAACAGCTGAGGCTTAGAACGAGCTGGGAGCCGCTCCGTGCACTTCTCATGCAGGACCCCATCATCAAACAGCTGCTCCAGATCCTTGAGAAAGAGGCCTGGATTTGGGGTATGGCAGAGAGAAAGAGAGAGGGTCTGCAGTGTGCCTGAGGCAGGCTGTACCCCCTTCCGGGCACTTGCTCCCAGGAGACATGGGTTTGCATGTGACCCCAACAGCCAGCCACATCTTAGGTGTGGCCCACGCAGAAGGTCGGGCCCACGGGACTGGGGCTTAATGCCTGGGCCTGCCACACCTGCTCCTTGTTCCAAGAGGAACATCTTCCTCAGCAGCTCCTGAGACCCCCACTGCTTGGTCTCCACAGGGTAAGAAGCTGAGCATGGCCACAGGTCAAGTAGTTCGAGAGGCGGGCGTTGCCGATGGGGACAGGACCGCCACCTCCTTATCCTCACTCTCATGGCTGAAACTTGCTTTCTCCCCCTGAAGCTCAAGGCAAGATAATGCAGAACAGAATTCTAGACAAACCCTCCGTGGCTAAGAAGAAACACAACAGCCATAATGAAGTCTTCAAAGCAAGAAGTCAGTGGCAGGGCAGGCTTGACACCAGAGAGAAGCAAAAACTGGTTCAAAGGAGAAAGTTCGAGGAACGTATCCAAGACGCAGATGAACCAGAACCTCTGCTGGGAGCAGTAGTAAGCAGGGCGCACAGGGAGTGCTCCTGAAGGAGAAGGGGAAGCAAGGGGCCAGCGGGACTCCCGGCACATGATGGAAGGAAACGTTCCAGCTCCAGAAATTGAAATTATGGGTAAAAAATGCAGAAAGAAGCTAGCAGGGTAAAATATTTCAATTTCAGGAAGACCAAGGTACCTGAAAAGCTGGCGAGAGAAAAAAATGAAGAGATGACCCTGCAACAGACCACAGGGGAATCATGCTCATTCTCCCCAGTGAGATGGAAGATGCCCGAAGAGCGTGGGATAAGCAACATGGGCCCAGCGCACATTGGAATAACCAGCGTCGGAAACTCGGCGCCCTGAAGTGCTCGTTGTCTGAGAGCACCGAGATGTCCCGCCACCTCCTGGGTGAAAGCTGCTTGACCAGGATTCCCTGGAGACCCAAGGCATCCGTTTTAAATGACACAACAGGGTGTCCTGATGGAAAACAGTGATGTTGGGACCAGATAAAAATAAGAATAAAAGGGAGAAAGTCTGCAACAGATGGGAATTACAACTGCGGTCATAACAGGAGCTCCAGGGGCTCAACCGGTTAGCGTGTGGGGCTGGTAAACACACTATGCTGATGATGCCAAAGAGACAGGGCGCATTTGCAAACCCCGGAGTGACTCAGAGGTGACAGCAAGAAGCAGGAGGTCCACAAGGCCTGAGAAGTAGATGCACCCAGAAGGGGGAGGAGAGCACAGATGGAGGCTTCCCTCCTTGTCTACAAGCGGGGCCAGAGGCTACCGCTCAGACTTTGATGATTAGAGAAACAGAATAAATCTCACCGCAAACCTATCAGGTTTATTTAAACATAACAGATTCCTGATTATTAAAACAAACAAACAATGCTTCAGTGTGTCAGTACTGACAAGAGAAATTATAAAACAAAAGAGAGCAACGTGGGAGGTGAAAGAAGAGGAAAGGCACGGGAGGAAAAGCCAGAGCAGAGATTTGAACACGGCGACATTGATTTTACAGCAAAACCACCCTGCGTTAGCCCTGGGGCCACTGGATGCTCACGCATGCAAATAAAGATGGACAGTGACAGCAAAGGTTTCTGATCTGCTCAGGACAGCAGCCCAGAACCAAAAAGAAAAAAGAACATATCCATAGAGGGGATGAGGTCCAAGCTAGGAGCCAAAATGCCTACAGGTGGCAGGGATCCCAGAGTCCCGGGATTGAGTCCCCCAGAGGGAGCCTGCTACTCCCTCTGCCTGTGTCTCCTCCTCTCTTTGTGTGTCTCTCATGAAAAAAATAAATAAACTCTTTTTAAAAAATGCAAAATTGACACCACCCTTGTTCTCTTACCACGATGTGAAAAACCTACCAATAATGGCAGTTTAGGCGAAAAAAAAAAAAAACTACTTAGAAATGTGAACATTTTGGAGCAAGAAGGACATAAAATAAAGCTCTGTTTGTAATAAAATAACTACAAGGACACTAAATAGCAGAACAAAGGAGACAGAGCCAAAACTGTAATCAGGCGTAAGTCCGTAGCATCAGCAGCTAATGCAATTTTTAAAAGTAAAATGAAAGAAATAAGCTTGGCGTCTGGCTGAGGAGTTTGTGGTTTAAAATGGTGTCTGGCGGGCAGCCCGGGTGGCTCAGGGGTTTAGAGCCGCCTTCAGCCCAGAGCGTGATCCTGGAGACCCAGGATCGAGTCCCACATCGGGCTCCCTGCATGGAGCCTGCTTCTCCCTCTGCCTATGTCACTGCCTCCCTCTCTCTCTCTCCCTGTGTCTCTCATGAATGAATAAATAAAATCTTTAAAAAAAATAAAAATAAAATGGTGTATGGCAAGTGGCCCTTGACCTAGGCCCAGTGAGTCCCCACTGGCGAGGCTAGATGCTCAGAGAAATCAGGGCTCTCACCCCCGCCCTCTTACCCACTCTGCTGGCAAGTGACCCAAGCTGGGGAGACAGGATGGGGAAGCAATCTGCAGCGGCCCCGCAGGCATGCCTGCCTCCACGACCAGGACCAGACACCAGCGTCCCTGTACCTTGTGGTACCACCTTTGGGGGTGATGGTCACACTGCCCCTTACACACCACATCAGCCTGCTCTGTCTTCTCCTGTGATCCAAGAACTTTGTCCAGCTGAACTGGGCTGAGTTGTGTCTCCCCAAAATCTATATGAAGGCCTACCACCTCAGAGTGTGACTGTGTGTGGACATGGGGTCTTTAGATCAGTGACTAAGGCAAAATGAGATCACCGGGGTGGGTCACCTCATCTGACCTGTGTCCTTCCAAGGGGAGAAGATGAGGACACACACACACACACACACACGGATGACGACCACGTGAAGACACAGACGAGACGGCCGTCTACCTGTCAAGCAGAGAGGCCTCGGAGCATCATCCTGCCCACCCTGGATGTTGGACCTGCAGCCCCCAGAATGGGGAGGGTACATTTCTGCCATTCAGGCCATCGTTTATGGTTCTTTAGACTCTGCCAACTAAGACACACATCAATACTGAACAGTGGGAGGGAGACGGTGGCTCAGAGAGGAGAGAGGGCAGACCCAGCCTGGAAGCACACAGGCCAGAAATCAGACTCTACCACAGGTGCAAAGTTAGAGGGAGCAAAATATGTCGAGAAGGAGACATTAGGTGAGCTACAGGTGAGAGCTCCAAGCAAGGAATCCGAGCAGTACACACGACAAAGATGGCTAAGAGGCGTTGGAGTGCCGTTCATGCAACCCAGAGGGTCCCATAGTACATGTACAGGACACCAGCATCACTCTGAGGTCAACCTGACCAGGTGAGCCCCAGGTATGCAGGAGGACACTAGTTTCATCCCAAGGCTGGATCTGACCTAGGTGAGGGCCGTTGGCTCCTGTCTGGAGCTTGTGGAGACTTTTTGCCAGCCTTGGGTCCAAGGATGCAGTGGGGGACAGACCTCCCTGAGCGACCCTCACCAGAGCAGCTCCTCATGGCCTCGACATCTGGCTCAGTTCCAGAAAGGAGGAATGACAAAGACACTGGATGTGTCCTGTGGTCATGGTGAATGAAGCCAAATCTAGGAGATGATCACCCATCTCCAACACTGGTCTGCCGTATAGACAGATCTGCACCTCTCAACCCTGCCTCCCCTCCTTGGACCAGCATGGCTTACCATGACTCACTTAGACATCAGGTACCACCTGTTACAGGTGTCTCCCCAGGGGGAAGCCCGAGGCCTGACCCAGATGAGGTCAGGCTGCATTTTCAGCCTTCTCCCCTCTGCGCTGAGTCCTGGCTGTCCCAGGTGCCCTCGGTGCCTTCTAGGAAATGGGTTTGCTTCTGCTGAGGCTGGCAGCTGGCTCTTCTCATTCTCAGCAGGAGGCAGACGTCCAGGAACATTTTTCATCAAGGCCCCCAAACCAAGACCCAGCCTCAGACAAACCGAGGGCACAGCAGCAGAGATGGTGAGCCCAGCAACAGAGGCAAGCCTGCTGAGTCCCCACGGTGCAAGGATGCGCAGGTCTGAAAGCTGGACGGGCCCCAGGGTCTGCTCTTCCATCAGGGCAGACGGCTTCCAGGAACAGGGGCAAGAGCTCAGTGGGCAGTAGCCAGGCTGGGGCTTTGGGGTGAACGGGCCCAGGAAGCAGGGGGACAGAAGACAGGAGCGTCCCGGGTGGGGAGCAAGGTGCTTCAAGGCCCCAGCTGGGTTGTGACCCTTTGCCAAGCCCAGCAACAAGGCGGTGAGGGGCAGGTGCCATCTAGCTGGGCCAGGGCTCTCCAGTGGGGAGACGGGGCAGCCAGGGAGCACAGCCCTCTGAGAAACCCCGGGCGCTCCAGCCGGTGCCACAGCATCAGCACAGCGGAGCCTCGAGACCCTGGGGATACCTGCTGTGTCTCCCCAATGTCCCACATCGGCCAAGCCAGCAGGCGAGCACTCAGCCTTACTTGGAGGGAGAGCCACAGAGCCATCCCTTCAGACGCCGCTTCTCCCCACATGTTGATTACCTCCGCTTCATCATTAGCCCCTGAAAGGAAGAGCCCACTGAGTTACTCACTGTGCCTCCTCCCTCAGATTGAGGTTGGGGACACAGAGACAGGTCGGACCCATGCCAAGCCGAGGGAAGGACACCTGCGAACACAGTGACCACCCAATGGGAAGAGTCAGAGCTGCAGGAGGACAGGGGCATCCAAGGAGGCTTCCTGGAGGAGGCAGTCCTAGATCTGAGTCTTGAAGGAAGGAATGAGCAAAATGAGAAGGGAGTGTGAGCAAAGCCCCAGGGCAGGACCACAGACGCTACTTTCAGAGCTGGTGTTGTGGAGACACAGGACTGGCAGGAGACAGGGCTGTGGACAGGTCAAGTCAGCAAAGGCCTAGGAGAGTGGACTTCACTCTGCGGCAGGGGAGCCTTTGAAGGATGTTCAGAGGTGATGGGACATGAGCAGGCCGCCACAGTGATGTACGCCTCCAGCCCAGAGAATGAGCATCCAGTCTGGAAACCTTTCCGGGCTCCTGGCTGGGCCTGGGCAGGAAGCCCTGGGGATTGGAATTCCTCGGGCTCATGGGGTCACCACGTGGCAGCCCCACCCCACAGGCCCCCCACACCTACCACAATGGCTTTGGGGTAAGAAGAGGTCTTGGGGCAGCCTGGGTAGCTCAGCGGTTTAGCACCGTCTTCAACCCAGGGCATGATCCTGAAGACCCAGGGTTGAGTCCCATGTCGGGCTCCCTGCATGGAGCCTGCTTCTCCCTCTGCCTGTGTCTCTGCCTCTCTTTCTCTCTCTCTCTCTCTCTCTCACTCTGTGTGTGTGTGTCTCATGAGTAAATAAATAAAAGTCTTTAAAAAAAAAAAAGAAGAGGGTCTTGGAGAGACCAACCCGGTCCTTTAGTGACTGCACCTTCCAGCTGTGCAAGCTGGGGTACGTGCCTGGCAGGACCGGCAGGAGTGGGATCCCAAGTCCAGGCACCAGCACCAGACTCTCCGTGTGACACTCAGCTTCTCCATCTGGAAACCAGGAGGCTGGAGTCTCTTTTGAGTCACTTCTCTCTGGGTGTAGACGTCCTATGGGTGGTGGCCAGGGAACCACAGTCATGCCAGCCACATCAAGAAAGTGGGAACACGCAGGTGCCCGCGCCTCGGCCAGAGTCACGGCAGAGCGTGCCCAGGCACCCCGAGCACGAGGCTCTGCTGGCACCTGAGATCAAGCTCTCAGTGTAGAAAATCTAGAGCCCAACCCGTCATCTTCACAACTGGGGTGCCTGTGGCCTAGTTTGATTCCCCGGTGCCTCGGGGGACGGCTGTGCAGATCTCTGGACCCAGAGGGGCCACCGTCGCTACCCTTGGCAATGATTCAAAATCAGCTGGTCATTGGCAGTCCGGTACAGAAAACCCTACATCAAAGGAAACTGTCAAGAGCAGAATGACCCCAAAAGGATAGAGCTGGCATCTATGACCTTCTGTGTGTAGGGACCTTGGAACTCATGCTTCCTGTCCCCTCAACCTCACACCAGGATCCCCATGTCCCTATGAGAGACCGGAGACTGGAGCATGAAGCCAGCGCGCTCTGCCCGGGGAGCTCTGCTGACAGCCCTGGCGGTGCCCCTGGGGCCTGGTTCCTGAACACCGGGCCAGGCCGGGCACCGAAGCCCGGGGACAGGCCAAGTTCCCAGAGCAGCTGTGCCCTCCTGCTCCTGACTCCTGGCAGTGAATCCCGCAGACACAGGCAGGCAAGAGGGGAAAGGGCCCGGGGCACCCCTCCTACTCCTCCCACAGCAGCGCCCAAGTCCAGAAGAACCGCAGCAATTGGAGTGGTGATTTCCAACATTCCCGGCAGCTGGAGCTCTGCCTGACGGGGATGGGGAGGACCCGCTCCGGGCTTCTGGAAGGACTGGCAAGGTGTGGCACAGGCGGTGGTCACTGAACATTTCTGGACAAGTGGAGGCTGCGGGTCCCTGGGCAGTGGCCCTGATGTGCAGGCCACCTGGGGAAGGTAAAGCTGGGGGTGGGGCCGAGGTCATGCATGCCTCGTGTCAATCAGCTTTTGTTGCGTAACAAACGCCTACAGATGTGCACAGACACAAAGCCAGCCCTGATGTTGGCCGATCCATCTGGGCTCAGCTGGGAGGCTGGCTCTAAGGGACCCCTCGGGTGTGGGTCTGCTCCACACATTGCTCGTCCCTCCTGGACCAGCAGCCTGGCTGGAACATGTGGTTCATCACTGTGATGGCACAGACACAGGAGGACAAGCAGAAAGCCTCGCCACCTCTGCAGGTTTGAGCCCCAGAACCCGCACACTGTCCGCCTGAGGTCAATGCTGGTCATGCCGCTGGGCCTCACCAGGTCCCAGATGTGCATCCCTCTTTTGGCAGGGAAATGGCCCCAGGCGGAGGGCTTGGGCACAGGGCTGTGAACAGCCGCCATGTGTGCCTTCTGCCGTGCCAACCTGAGACACTCGGACATGATCCAGGGAGCTGTAGACAAGCCCAAGGGCTGTGGGTGTGGGTGGTGGAGGCTGCTGCAGGCCATTGTCCAGGGGACAGGTGACGGCAGCCTGGCTCCGGGCCCTGCAGGGGGGATGACAGAGAAGCTCAGAAAGCAAACCCCCTGGCCCTGGAGACTGCTAGGTGCCAGGATGAGGGCCTGCACGTGCTTAAGGATGAACCCATCTCTAGCTGTGAAACTGGGGAGCAGGGGCCCTGGGGGCGCAGAGGCCACGGGGTAGTGAGCCAGCTGTCAGGTCCAGCCACTGTCAGCTGTCAGGGGGCCACTTGCGATTGTGGCTGTGTCTGCTGTTGCACCGTGCATTCCGTGTGTGTCTATGTTGGGTGTTTGTGTGTGGGTGTGTGTGCGTGGTTCTCCACGGAGCCATCCCACTCCAAGGACACGGGGACAGCCACACCCTTCCCATGGATTCCACCTTGCCAGTCACCCCAGATCCCACACTGTGGGCAGGCTACAGCGTCAGCCTGCCGCTCCCTCCCCGCTTAGGTGCCTGGCCCTCCACAAGCCTGGAGACTGTCCTCCCAGCCGGAGGCTAGGACTGGGTCTGGTGGCCTTGAGGGTCACATCAGATGGCCTTGGCCCCACTCCTCTCATGAGAGAAGCAAGAAACAGTTTGTTGCCATGGCAACCTAAGGACCAGCCTCCCCTTGCTGCAATGTACCTGCCTGCGGACCTGGCCCTGACCCCAGCCCACTCGGCCTCAGGCGGCTGTCCGCTCCCAGACCCACACCTGCTGCCCACGGAGTCCCAGGAGTGGCAGGGCAGGACAAACGTCCTCCGGACTTGTGACGAGCCTCACTCACCAGGTCCACTGTGAACACCTGCTTCTCTGCAGCTCCTCCAGGTTCTTGAAGCAGAAGAGTCCACAGGGTGAAATAGGAGACCTGCTGTGTTGGGGGCCCTGCCTCAGATCCACCACACACACAGGTGACCTGAGGGGGCACCTTCCCCAAAACTGCTCCCCTAGGTGTGACCCCCAAACATGGCCCCATAAATAAACCCAGCCACAAGGAAAGCTCTTGTAGCACCGGCCAGGTGGGGCCAAGTCCTCCCCAGGGGAGGACTTGATTCTGCTTGCTGGGGGCCAGCCTGGGGGGCGTACGCTTAGTCCTATGGATCTTGGGTCTGGGCATCTATATAACTATGGTCCTTTGTCCCTGAGCATGCCGACAGAGCCACCTGCTGCCCATCTCCTCCGGAGCCGAGGGTGGTGGGGCAAAGCAGCCCTCAGGCCCCCACCTGCCCTCGGAGGATCACGCAGGCGTGGGTCCTGACGGGGGCTCCCGCTGGCTGTTTGCATGAAGGGCTCTCCAACAGGACCCCTCTCTGCCTGGCCTCAGTCTCCCCACACCTTCCCCACCTCCTTCTAGAGCTCAGCCCCCTCCTTTGGGACCCCCACCCCCACCTCTGAAGCAGAAAGAAAGCTCTCATCCCATCTTCAAGACCAAGAAGTCATAGATGTTGGTTGCACTAGAGACCTGGGGTGCACCCCCACCTGCCGAGGTCATCCAGGCACCACAGCAGAGGGCAAACGGGTCTGTCTGCCCACTCCAGGCCGGCCTGTCCTGAAGAGGGGGCTGATGAGAGAGAAGGGATGTCCCTGCTCCTGTTCAGCCTGGCCATCCTCACAAGGGGCAGGATCAGAAAAACAGGGAACACCTGGCTGTCCCCCAAAACTGGTCCTGCTCAGGGGCCCTTAGTGCATGGAGGCCTCAGGACAAGTGCCCTGTACCAGCACAGATAGAAGAGGGTCAGGGGAGGCCAGGTGGGGCAGCAGGCCACCAGGGCCCTTCCAGACACCAGAACCCATTCCCCAGAATGTCCCCCACCCACGTCCCTGGAGAAGGGAGTAAGAGAGGAGAGTAGAAACTCGAGGAGAGGTTACATCCCTCCCTAGGCAGTGAGCTCACTACCTGTCTGATCTATCAGGACAGCCCAGACATGGGCAGCTCCCCCCGTTCCTGCTCCTCCCTCCTGTCCCTGCCAACCTCACCCCCACACACACACATACACACACACACACGGGGCATGGCGGGGTGGGGGGGATGCTTCACGGAGCTCTCGGGCCCCTCTACCCAGGACTGCCCTGCAGAGATGGGAAAACAGTGCCTGTGTCCCTTGGCAGGAAGGGCAGGGGAACGTGCTGGTGGCCTGGGTGTGGGCCTGGCCCAAAGTCTGCACAGATGGAGGAGGCCCTCTTTGCTTTTCTATGTCCAGCATGGTCAGATGGCCCCTGCCATGGCCTCCCACCCAGTGAGTGTCTCGCCATCTGTGCACGCACTTGGCTGCCAGCTCCACCGCCTTGGCCTGCGCTGGGTCTGCCCCACCGGCCCTGGGCCCACCCTCCCCTGCAGCCCCTTCTCCAGCGAGGGTTTGACCCCATCGCGGGGCTGCCTACAGCCCTCGGTGGCTCCCCAGCACCTGTGGGACTGAACTCCACGCTGCTGGCCTGGCCTGGCTCTGCCCTCCCTGCCCCAGGACCCCCACTCCTGGCCGCCCAGGCTCTGGAAACCTCCGTAGGTGCCTCCTGCCCAGAGCTGGACAAGCCGGCCGGCTGCCTCTGGCCATCCCTCCAGGAATTGCCTTGGGGTGGAGAAACCTGGAGTCTCAGCTGCACTCAGCTTCCCGGGAGCCCCTCCCAGAGCCCCCCCCCCACTTTTTGGGGCTCTAACGCATTTTACCTTCCTTTACACGGACTGTTTCTTCCTTCCTTTCACACTCCGAAGGGCCAGACACGGGCCAGAGCGGTTGCAGAGGCAGGGAGGTGCCGCGACACAGCTGGCATCCCCGGGAGCTGAGGGGCCAGCGGGAGACAGAGCCAGATGCAAGGGGCCAGTCAGTGTCCGGCCCAGAGAGAAAATAATTGTCATCCCCGTGGCTTGTTCTCTGTGCCCACCCACCCCACGCGCCCCACGTGCCCCCCATGTGCACCTTCACACATGCTCGCCACTCCCTCACCATGGCCCTCTGCATGGACAGAAGCAGACACAGAGAGGGGAGGACACTGGCCGGCCATGCAGCAGCGACAGGGCCAGACAGCTGGCTCTGCACCCATGCCCAAGTCCCTCCAGGCTAATTTTCCTGTGAAAGGGGACCCCTGTCTGGGCCGGGTCAGGGGGTAATGCACAGCCGCCTGTAGTGACCAGTGACACTCCCAGGATGAGCTGAGTGGGTGTACCCCCACCAACCAAGCCCCGAGTTCCTGAACCCCACTCCCTCCCTCCCTCATCTACATACCAAGTCCAGCTAACCCTGGTCACGGCTCAGGCCCAAGCTGATGAGACACAACAGGCCCGACCCCAAGCTTGGCAGTCGGGGTGCCGGGAGGGTTGGACCCACAGAAAGAACTGGACACGGGCAGCTGAGCTTGAGGAGGCCTCTCCGGGGCACTTCTGTCCTGGGGGCTGGCTGCCCTCTCCAGGCCTTCAGAGCCACACCATCCCTTCCTGTCCAGGCATCTCAGGGACACTAGAGAACCTGAGGTCTCCTACCGGGCCTGTCACCCCACACCCACTCTGTGTCCTGGCCTGGGAGGGGAGGATGTCATCTGCCCGTGACCTGAGAGATGGCACGCTGCCTGCCTACCTGTCCAGGCTGGCACCAGACACTCTGCTGACTGCTGAGCTTCGAGAAGCCGGCAGACGGGCACAGGGCAGGGGTGGATAGAGCCTGCCAAGCCCTCTGGCAGACGGAGGCCCTCAGGGTGGGTTTGACCAGACCCCAGGCAGGGAACTTGAGGTCTGGGGTCTCGAGAGCCAAGGCAAACTGGGGCACGGAAGTAGGGCTTGTCCCGGCCTCACCCCAACTTCGTGGACAAGAGCAGCCAAGAGCAGTGGGAGACATGGTCACTGAGGCAGCTCCCAGGCACCAGATGCAGCAGAAGCTTAAGTCACAGGGAGCGGCTGCTATGGGCTGGGTTACACACCCCCAAATCCACCTGCTGCGGTCCTAACCTTTGGAACTTGTGAATGCCCGTACTTAGACTGCCCATACTTTAGAGTCCTGGGGTGGCCCTGAGCCAATCAGATTGTGACCTTGCTGGATGAGGGATCAGGAAACAGACACACAGGGAGCGACCACATGAGGACGCAGGAGGGGACGGCGTCAACACGCCACAGACAGAGGCCTCAGGGGAACCAACCTGGCCGCGTCTAGATCCCGGACTCCCGCCTCCGGGACCAGGGGAGAAGGAGTTCCCACTGTGTAGGCCCCCGGCCTGTGCTGGCTTGTTGTGGGCCATAGCAGATTCCCAGGTGGCAGCCCGAGTAGGGTCGCTTCCCGACAGGCTGGGCTCTGAAGTGGCTGTGACCTGGAGCCCCTGCAGCAGCTACAGAGTGGCTCCACTACAGCGGCAGTTGGGGTCCCCAGAGTCCCTAACAGCAGATAAGGCCTCTGTTCCCTATGGGTCTAACTGGGCCTCAGGGAGGCCAGTGGCCTCTCACCAAGGGGGCTATGAGTGCTGAGCCCTGGGGACCCCAAAACTCCTGGTCCCTGATCAGGCACTGGGCTTTTCACTCTCTCTTGCAGGGCTGCAACCATCCCTTCCATGGAAGGGGAAACTGAGGCCCAGGAGGGTGACTGGCTAGTCACCAGTAGGGGCTGGGAGTGGAGTGGTAGCCAGGCCCCCAGGAGAAGAACACAGACGCTGTCCTCGGTGTCAGGCCCTGGGCCCAGCTCCACCAGGCAGGCTGGGTGTTCTGTGCAGCCCATCCCCTCTCCACCCTGCCAGAGTGCCATCCTAGGCTGACCACACCTTCGGGCCACCAGAGGATCATAGAACCATCTTGGGGTAGTGAATACTCACTGCCAGTAACTTTTCCTTTTTTCGTTGTTTTTCTTCTAAAAGATTTTATTATTTATTCATGAGAGACACAGAGAGAGAGGCAGAGACATAGGCAGAGGGAGATGCAGGCTCCCCACAGGGAGCCCAATGTGGGACTTGATCCCAGGACCCCGGATCATGACCTGAGCTGAAAGCAGACGCTCAACCGCTGAGCCACTCATGCGCCCCTACCAGCAACTTTTCTAAACTTCACCTTACACCCTGCTTGGTCCCCTGGGGCTTGGGGGACACCCCCCCTCCTGCCCAGAGGACATGTCCTAACCCCAGCTTAAGCCTCCTGGGGCAGGGATGGCATGGAGGAAGGACCAGATGGAAATACCGTGTCCCTGCAACAGTAGGCTTTCAGGGTGGCTGATGTGCTTCTGTGCCCCCTGCCCTCTCTGGGCACTTCCCAGTGGCCCCCCGGGCCCCTGGCCCTCACCTGACCGCAGAGCACCTCAAAGCGGACGTCCATGTGTCCTCTGCCCTCCCAATAACCCCACCCTGCCATGGAAGCCTACTCAAATGGCCTGGCCTCTGGAATTCCTCCTCCCGAGGCAGCCCCAGTGTCTCCCTCACCGGGGCCCCAACTGCAGGGAGCCCTTGCCAGCTTCACCCCAGGGTCAAGCTCTCCTGAAACGTCCTCCCGGGTAGGCAAGTCAGCCAGCATCCAGTCAGGGATGGCCTCTTGCAAGGATTGCCTACCTCAATATCCCCAAGGCATCTAAGTACAGTCCCCCCAACAAGGCAACACCCCACCCTCACCCAAGCCAAAGCCACCTGCTGACTCTCTAGTTGTTTCTTACATGACCCAGAGGTGAGAGGTCACAGACAGAGCCTGGATAGCCTGCAGGTTGATCCTGCTCACCACTCCCACTATGTAGCCCCTAATGAGGTATCTAGTCACTGTCTGCCTCAGTTTCCCCACTGATGGACACAAATAAGCAAAGTTCACCTCCTAGCATTGAAAGAGCCAATATTTGCAAGGTGCTCAGGACAGTGTCTGGCAGGGAGGACCAGAATGGAGGGTACAGCACCCACCAACCAGGGTGTGTCCAGAACCTCCCTTGAGAGTGTGGGGCACGCCTGCCCCATCCTTAGGTTTGGGGCTCAGGCAGTGGGCACCCCATCCCACATCTGTTACACACACACTACCTTTTATCACCCCTCGGGCAGAAGCCCCAACATTCCAAGGAGGCAGTGGGGGATCCGGCAGGGCACAGGGGCGGGAGGCCGTGACCCAGCCCCACACGATCCACTGCCCTGAGACCCACTGAGTCTGCGCATGGCAGTCCATGAAACCCGGCTCTGGGGGTCAGTTCACACTCTGCCTGGAGCCCAGGACAGCAGGCAGTGCTGCTGGAGACACAAGGCTGCCTACCTCTAGCAGCTAACTGCCAAGCTCACCTCATAGACTGGCTCAGCTAGTGGCCAGCCAGAACTCGAAAACACAGGTGGCCAGGCTACCCCACGGCTGAGGAATGATGTGGGGGAGGCTCTAGGCTCGCCTCTCCCTGACTCCACAACCTCAACAGCTTAGGTCCCCACCCAGTCCACTTGCTCTGTGTTCATCCCACTGGGCCCCCAGGCCTCGGCCCCCCACAGCTTCTGAGCTCCATCTCAGGGGATCCAACTGCCATACTCTTTCTTGTGACCACACCTGCCACCCCCGCTGGTCCTCAAGGGTCCCTGCAAGCCCTTTTTGTCCCTTCTCCCTGCAGGAGTTCTGAGGCCCTACAAGGGGGTTGTGGTAAGTGGGAAAAGTCAAAGGGGTCTTCACAGCACAGCCCTGAGAGCCAGTAGGGCCCTGCAGAGTCCCACCTGTATCTTTTGTGGCCAGCACAGAGCAGGCACAGGGTGAGGGGCCAGCTAATCACTGGATGGACAGATAGACAGATGGGAGGCTAGATGAATGGACAGATGGATGGATGGATGGATGGATGGATGGATGGATGGACAGATGGATGACTGGATGGATGGACAGATGGATGGATGGACAGATGAATGGTTAGATGAAGGGTGGATGGATGGACAGATGGATGGATGGACAGGTAGATGGATGGATCGATGGAAGGATGCTTGGATAGATAGATGAATGGATAGATAAGAGGTGGATGGATGGATGGACAGATGGAGGAATGGACTCAAATGTGTCTCCAATGCAACCGATGTCACTGCTCTCCAAGGCCCAGATGCATATCCTTTCTGTCTTCATCAACAACTATTGGCTCTTAGCCTAAGTTCCTTTTCTCCCCTCAAAGCTCTGGGTCTTCTGCCCCCAACTTCTCCTGACCTGGGTCCCCACTCCCTTGAGCAGAGACATCAGACACGACAGAAGACAAAAGGAGCACTCAGGGCAGATGCTCTGTCCTTCTACCGTGTGCCTTTGGGAAAGTACCTCAGCCTCTCTGAGCAGCAATCCCCACTTCTAAAAAGCCCACTTATTTCCCAGGATCGAGTGAGAGTCAAACGGGACAGCAGCCAATCTGATCAGATGTGGGCTTACAACCGACTCCCAGCACCAGCAGGATCGCACTCAGTACACCCTGCCCAGTAAAGGAGCTCCCGGAGGTCCGGCTGACCAGCACCACCCGGTGGCCACGTCCTGTCAGCCTGCTCCATGCTGCACAGACCTCAGCCCGGGCGTCTGCTCTGGGCCCAGGGCCTCTCCCGCGCTGTGGGCCTGACCGCACATGGGCCTCTACTGCTCATATTTTCTGGAAGAGAAGACTGGACCAAGAGGTTAGCGGCTTGCCTGTAGCCACAGCTCCTAAAGGATGGAGTGGAATTTGAGCCCGGGGGTCCCTGGCTTGAGATTGCCCTTCTATTGACTCCCCTTCACAGGAACCCCAGACACACGCACACACACACCATGCTGGCTGCTTCTCCAAGGCGTTCCTCTGCTAGAATGCCCTTCAAAGTTTAGTGCAGATGGGCCACCTCCTCCAGGAAGCCTTCCCTGACTTCCTATCCTCCACCCATCTGCTTGGGTAGATGCCTTCTCTCTGGCTGAAGCCTTCCAATCACAGGCACCCTGCCATTGGCTCATTCGACACATTCTGCACAGAACCCTGTGCCTGCCCAGGTCCTCTCTCCACCTCCGGCACGCAGTAGGACCGGCACTTTGCTGCCAACTCTGATTTGTCCCGGTCTGAACAACGTCCATCACCGAGCGGCTATGAGTAAGCCTTTGGTACCTTCCGCCAAGATCTTTTCATTAGCCCTGTGTTTGTTTGGGCTGTTTTTGCCCTTTTAAAGTAAAAATAGTTTATTTTTAACATTTTGATGCTGTTGTTTTCTTTTAAGAAGGTGCAAAAAAAAAAAAAAAAAAAAAAAAAAAAACCATGCCTGTTTCTTTTCTTGGCCCAGCATGTCTGCGAGCAGCCTCCTCCTCAGATGCCCCGGAGGCTCCGTCTGGGTTCGCAGGGAGAGGCAGTCAGAAGGGCAGGGGAAGGAAGGAAGGACTCACCCCCTGGGGACAGACCAAAGATGCAGAGGATGCCCCAGGACCCCTCCCCAGCAGGGACGTGAGGCCAGGAGGAGCCCAGAGCCCCAGAGCCTCCCACCACACCTGGGAGCCACTCCTGGGAGCCACTCCTGGTTGCACACTTGCACCCTCCCGCAAGTGCCTCTGGACGCTCCCGCAGCCCTGCCTGCTGTGCACTGGAGCCCGGGGGCAGCCCAGTTCCAACCTCGGGAAGGTCGGGAAGGTCGGGAAGGTCGTGGGCCCGAGAGGGAGGCCGGGAGGGAGGCCAGGAGGGGCAAGGGATGGAGCCGCGAGGACGGGTCTAGAAGGCCTCCTGGAGGAGACCCTCCAGAGCTGAGCCCTGAAGAAAGAGCAGGAGCCCACCAGATGAACGAGGACAGGAAGGATACTGCCAGAGGCACCGGAAGGGTCGTGGCCAGTGTGCAGCGTGTCCGGCCAGGCAGGACCAACTCCGGAACTCCCTGGTGTGGTCGCCCGTTTACTCATTTCTCCAAGAGACAGTCGCTGCCCAGTTTCCCTCTGCATCCCCTCCCCCGCCCCCGAGCCAAAGCCTACAGACACAGACGAAGATCAGACAAGGCCCTAGAAGGTTCTAGATGCTCCCAGGCCAGGATGGGGAAAGAGACTACAGCCCCTGTGGCTCCGAGAGGAAGGTCTGAGTCCTTCCAGGGGGAGTAGTGTCTAGTCTGTCACTTGACTGAGATCAGAAAGGAGGGGCTGGCTCCAGTAGGCACACAGGGGGTAGGTGGTAGGAGGGAAAGGCCCCAGGCAGGGACTGTCCTCACCATGAGGGCAAAGTTGGGGCCAGAGACCCACTGTCATGAATTCGCCATGAGGACAGCACCGACCCAGTGTAGCCACCACCCGCCCACAGTCAGCCAGCGAGCCCCACAAGCACCTGCCATGGGGGAGAGGGGGCAGAGGGGGTGTCCTGGGCACAGACCCAGGGTGTCCAGGGACATCTGTGACCCAGGGTCCACAGGCCCGTGTCTCCCATCCAGGTGTCTCTATCCTTCCTTCCCTGCCCCCTCCCCTGTCTCCCATGAGGCCCAAAGACAAAATGGAGTCTCTGAAGACCCTACCTGCAAGACCACCATCAGTGCTGTCCCTGGCTAAAAGGGTCCTGTCCCTGGTGGGAAGGGGATGACGGGGGAGGGCAGGGAGCAGGAAGAGAAGAGCAGGACACAGCCCAGGGGCGGGGGGCTGGGGGCTGGGGACCAGGTCAGGCCCAGAAGCTGCAGGAGCGCCTCCAGGGTTACCGGCTATGCAGCGTGTGCAGGATTCCTGCCAAACGCCCGGGGATGGGAGGATTCTCAACTCAGCCCTCTGTCACCTTCAGGCCCACAGTGATGCCACCGACCCCAGCAGGGCCCAGAGTGCAAAGCCCTTCTGCACCCTTGGCCCAGAAGGGCAGACGGACCCAACCGCCCACTGGCTCCAGCCCCACCTGCCTCACGGCCACAGCCACCTCTGTGCCCTGCCGCCCTTGCACCCACAACAGGCGGAGTGTCCTTCTAAAGCAAGAGCATCACCCCCAGCCCAACCCTTCACAGCACGTTCCACAGCCCCTGGCTGGGAGGCGGTGGGCAGGGACTGGGGGCTGGTTCTGAATGTCGACTCCTCCACCAGGCAGCCAGGCCGGGCCCTTGCGGGAACCCAGAGGGACCGTCTGCTCCCAGGCCGCCCCCCCACCCCTAGGACATGCAGGCCCACCGGGCCCCACCGCACTCCCGTGTGCTCCCAGGTAAGAAAGCGGCAAGAGAAGCTGGGGAGGGAGGCTGGCTGCCAAACCCTCCGTCGGGGGATGGCAAGCTGTCACATGTGGAAGATTGTCCCTGTCTTTGATAAGACGTGTCCTTAACAGCCAGTCCACTTCCCTTCCCCACTCCACCTGAACTGGGATCTTTGGGCCTGAGGCCTGGGCTGCGTGTCCCCCACTTCCATACAATTTCCTCTGAAAGAGTCATGGCAGCATTTATGAGCCACCTACTGCATACTCGGCCCTAGGACAAAAAGAAACTATAGTTGGGAGGGAAGTTATAAAATGGAAAACACGGTGTCTGGGAGGCTCAGCTGGTGCAATGACAGGAATGAGATATTGAGACGGCCCCTGGCAGCTGTCACTGCTGCCAACAGTCTCCTGCCACAGGAAGGTCCTGTCCTCTGGCCCATCCCTGCCTCCCAGCCTCCTGGCCTCCCCATGTCCTGACCACAGGGAAGGAAGATCCCGGCCAGCCCCCTTCAGCACACACGGTGGGACAGCTGTGCCCCCCACACACACACCCATGCTGGGGACACACACGGGCTGAGGTCCCACTCACGGGTGCTCCACGGCTACCCGGTGTCCACACCGCACTCTCATGGGAAGTGCCGGGATGACATCTCTGCAGGTGGCCCTGCAACCCTCTCCCACGCATCCCAGGTCTGGGTCCCGAGGGCTCCACGGGAAGCAGAGTGGCCCTTACGGCCTTCTGTGACCTTCTGAGGAGAAGACATGTCAGGGCTGAGGGGCAGATCCTGGGAGGGTGAGGCACAGCCCTGGGAGCCAGCAGCACACCGCCCGGACCAAACCCCTCTGACCTTAAAATACGGCTTCACCTTCTGGAAGCCGAGGCCTCACTGGACCTCAGCTTCACTAGTCACCGGATCAAAGGCCTCCATCTGTGGTGGCCCGTCCCATGACTCGGCTGTCACACCGAGGGGCTGGGCTGGGGGCCCGGAAGAGGGGCATGTGGACGTGGTGGGGGGCTGGGCGGTGCTGGCGGAGGGCCTGTCTTGCAGCCCTGCAGCCTCTCTCAGGAAGGAGCACAGCTGTGGCCGCGCCCGAACCGAAGGGAGCCCAGCCCACAGCTCTGTGAACGGCCATCACCTTCTCAGCCATGGGCGGCAGGGGCGTCCTGGGCTCACCCTGCCCTCGACAGCAGGTGGCCTCTCTGTGCCCCCCTCAGGTCCCGGCGGTGACCAGTGCCCACCCCTCGCCCTGCTCGCTGCCCCCGCTGCTCACTGCTACCCGGGCTCCAGGGGAAAGGACCAAGTGGCAGGATGCACACGGACGCCAGCTCCACTCCCAGCTCCAGCCTCAGGCCCACACAGCCGTGGTCTCCAGCCACACACGGCTGAGGTGGAGAGGAGGGGTCCCCCCAGTAAGGCCCCCCAGGAGCCGCCTGCCCTTCCTGCACCACCAAGTCTTCAGCAGTGAAGTAAGACGTGGGACAGGCTGAGGCCCAGTGAGCCCGAGCCCTGGGTTTGAATCTGGAACATGCCGTGTAGGAGCTGGGTGACTGGACACCAGCCTCCCCGAACCTCTGACCGGAGGTCCAGGTCCCACTGGGAAAAGGGAGTGTCTTTCATGGAGAGGAGTAAACAGCCAGAAGGAACCCGCTGTGGGGCAATGGGGTGGGACAGCAGGTCAGAGGAGCTGCCAGAGGCCACCCTAAGGTGTAGAGTTCCTGATAAAACAGAAAAAAAGAACAAAACCCTATAGAAGAAAAAAAGACATGAATAGACAGGACACAGAAAGAGAAATGCAGATGACCTTCAAACATAAGCAATGAGCTGAGCCTCCCGTGGTAGAAATGCAAACTAAAACTCCCCAGGATCCCACTTCTTCCAGGCGCCCTCTGGGCAGGTGTGTGGACTCCCAGGCAGCTTCACTCTCTGCCCCCCAGGGAAACAAAGTGCTGTGGTGCTCCAGGGAACCTTCTGGACAGGACAGCAGCAGAGATGCGGTGACCTTTCAAACCAGCGATCTCCAACCTACCCTGGAGACTCCTGCACAATACAAGCTACGCATACATGCAGACTGCTCGGGGCATTATTAGTAACATCGAACAACCAGAATGTGCCAGCCGTCCTTCCACAGGGGCCTGGCTGGGTAAACCGAGGCCCGTCTCCATAGCAGGGCAGGCAGCAGCCACAGGAGGGACAGAGGCCGACCTTCATGTCCCAGCAGATGTGCTCCCAGGATGTGGCCCACCTTCTGTGAAAGGCAGGTCGGGCACCTGTAGGTGTGACTTCCTGCTGCTACCCCAACCTGGCTGGATGGGACGAACCTCTGTCACATGTGCATGCCAGACAGAATGGACAGAGGACATAGCGGTTTGCAGACGCTCAGCGACAGCCACTGCAGGACTGTGTGCCTAGGACCCAGGGGGAGCTCCGCGTCCTCTCTGCTTTCCTTCGGGGCCACAGTATGGGGTGGGGGGGCAGTGGTCCCACCCAGCTCTGCCAGAGTCTGGGAGTCCAACGCAGCTGGAACCTGAGGGGCAGAGCACTGACCAGTGAGGAGGCTCAGAATGTGCACGGGGCTTCCTAACATCTTCTCAACACTTAGCTGCCCAAGCTCAAGCAAGACACAGTGAAGCCTGGGACCTGGGGGCCCACCAGAGAGTCTGGAGGCCACCCGGTGCCAGGAGCCACTCTCGCCCAAGCCAGGCAGGCTGGGAGATCTTGCGGAGCACCCTGCTTCCCCCCTAAGCCACAAAGGCCAGGCCTTGAGAGCAGGCCCCCTGCCCTGCAGGGAGGCCCTGGCCAGACACCCTCCAGCAAAGCTTGAAACCAAGCCTCAGAAGGATGTGCTGGCACGCCAGCAAATAAACTGCCAGCCAGGACCCAGTTCTACAGTTCAGATCAACACAGGACAGGCCCTTGTGTCTGGGCTACATAAGACGATGAGCGGTGAAGAATAAGGACAACATGACACATCATGGGCAGGGTGGGAGGGGGTGTGGGGATGTAACAGGAACGGAAAACACCAGGGCACTGGGACCGGCAGGTGAGCACCCTGAAACAGCCGATGCCGGCTGCCCGAGAACTCCAAGAAGCAGATGTCCACAGCGAGGGAGCAAGTGGAGTGTCGCAGCAGAGAGCAGGAAGGTCCTAGAAAGCACAGTGGAAGTTCTACCACTATAAAGTACAGCGGGGGTGAAAGTCTCGTTGGGTGAGCTTTAACAGTGGTGGAGACTGCAGAAGGGATTCGTGAACTTCAGACAGAAATCACCCAATAGGAAGGAAAAGCCGAGACAAGGACTGAAAACCAGAGATTCGGTTGCACAGGGAGACACGGTCAGATGGCCCAACACGGGCATCTTGCACAGAGTCCGCTCCCGGGGTTCTGGGAGGGGAGGAGGGAAAGGCAGGAACACGAGGAAACATGGATTTGAAGAAATAATGGCCAAGGTTTTTCCAAACATGATGTAAATACACAGATCCAAGAGGTTTGGCAAACGTGAGCAGAATGCACACACCACCGCTGCCACCACTATCGCTGCCACCACCACTGCCACCAAGATGCTTTATGTTGAAAACCAAAGATAAAAGTAAAATCTTAAAAGCTGCCAGAAGAAAATAAAAACATTGCATATAAAAGAGGAAATAGGAAAAACTCCTAGCTTCTCATTGGAAATGATGTGCTACGATTTGGATATTTACGTCCATACAAAATTCACGTGTGGAATCCAACTCCCAAAAAAGGTGGCACTAGGTCGAGGGCCTTTGGAAGGTGGTCAGGTCATGAGGGCAGGCATCCGCTGTCACACCCCAATGGAACGGGGTTCCCGTGAGAGACCCCAGAGAGCCCCCCTCGCCTTCGGCCCTGGGAGGACTTAGGGAGGCACCCTCCTAGAACCAGGAGAGACTCTCAATCAGCCGTGCCAGCGCCCAGATCTTGCCCCTTAGGACTTCTAAAGTTTTTCTAAGAGAGATAAAGAAGTCAATAGGAGATATCATGAAATGATTTTTTTTAATGCTCTATCCAATCAGAAAAGGCAGGAAAAGAGGGAGAATAAGACAAGAAAACATGCAACCAACAGCCTCAGGTTGTGGGCTCTGAAGGGCAGCATCAAGCAACCCAGCTTTCCTATGGGGAGCAAGGGACTCCTTCTCTCACGAAGGACTCACACCTAACTTCCAGCTCGCAGACCACAGGGGTCACAAGGACATACTGAGCAATACCAGGATGGTACGTGCAAGCACGGGCTGATGCGGCCACCACCCGAGACAGCTGCCCCAGCCCCTCTAAAGTAGCTGCTGTGCAAAGAACAGGAGGGCAGTTTGAAACGTAACCAGAAAAGAACTCCTCTAGGTTGAAGGGAAGAAAGAGACAGCCCGGGATGCAGGGCATGATCTCGGTTCACACAAACAGCCACAAAAGGGACTGGGGGACACTTTGGATGCTCTCTACTAGAGAACTGATTGTTAATTTTCTCCGGTGGGATCATGGAATTGTGGTTCTGTGGGGAATGTCCGTCTCCTTAACAGAGGCAGGTGGCAAGATGAAGGCTAATGGGCCACAGTGTCTGCAGCCTGCACTGAATGTCCAGCAACACCCGGAGGATGAAGGGAGAAAAAGGACATGCAGGGGCAGTCTGTCCATAGTTACTGGGCCCAGGCTGGGGAGGGCCAGGTGTTCATTATACTGTTCTCCCATATTATTCTTCCATTATGAAAATTTTCATAATTAAAAAAAAATCCTGCAGTTATGCACAGATCAGATCTCCAGGAGGCTCAGCCATCTGGTGCACAGGCTTACGCCCAGAAGCAGGAAGGCCTGCTCAGCACCCACCGTGGCAGTCACCAAGCACTCCAGACCACGGCTGCCATATGGGTATTTATTGCTTGAGCCCCAGCATCCACCCCATCTGCCCATCAGCTCTGGTTTTCATTCATGGAGTTTGCAAGAAGCTTACTTCACCCTAATCTGATCATTCTATCCTTTGATCTCAGACATTGAGTCACAGACCAAATGTGATGGACCCAGTCATTCCAGAGTGGACAGGAAGGAATGAAGATGCTTCAGGAGTTGTTGGCAAACAGCTTGAGAATATATGGGAAGCCAACTCTAGGATAAGCTAACCCCGCAAAAGCAGCACATAGAGGCTAAGGATTGTCCTCGGTGACCTCTAGAGCTGCTGGAGCACCCCTCACCTGAAGCTACCACTACTGTTGGGTTACTCTGCTGTAAAGGCCGACAGATCACTTGCTTGCCCTTGCTTGCAACCTAAAGAAGCATCCCTCAGTGCTACACAATTCTACGTGAGGATCTTTCAGGACTTCCCTTATAGCCTTGAATGAGTAAATAAGTTGGTGTACAATTCTGAAATCTGTATCTCACTTCCCAGAACTCAGGAATGTGAAGCCTAAAAACTAGGAAAGGGATGGGCAGCTGCAGGTGGGCATGCCAACACCGTGGAGCAGTGAGAGCTGCATCACATGAGCAGATGGGCTCTCCACGGAAGAGGAAACCAGATGCTCACCCTCGTGCACAACTCGGGAAAGGCAAACGAAAACCACAACAAATATACCACTTCACACCCACCAGCCTGGCAAAAGTTCAAAACTAAGAAAATATCAAGTGCTGGCAAGGGTGTGTGATGCCCAGAATACTTGCACACCATGGGTGGGTGTGGAGATGTGTGGAATGCACTTTAGAAAGCAACCAGGCACATATATACACAGGTCTATACATATATGTGGTTGTTTGTACAAGAGTGCGTATACATGTATGTAGATGGCAAAATATGCACAGTTGGTGAATCTAACTGGAGGGCATTCAGGGGATCACGGTCTTATCCCTTCAACTTTCTGTTCGCTTCAAAAATCTCAAAAATGAGCTGGGGGAAAATAAGCAAAAAGAAGGAGGGGGGAAGAAAAATGTATACAGAACCAGTGGGGAAATTGAACAAAATAAAGCAGGAACTTCCAACGTAGCTGTCCTGGCGCACCTGCCAGTGGAGTCCTGCTCTGGAGCACAGAGGAAGCCGGACTCCGCAGGCTGCACGTGCAGGCTGGTGTGACATCCTGGAAGGGCGACATTATGGCTGTGGAAGAGAGACCCGTGGGCACCAGGGGGTGGCAGGACTCTCTGCTGCCGCAGTGCTGGTGGACACACCACGCAGTGCCCTTATCCAAACCCCCAGAACGGCGGCAGCCCACTGTCCCAGTCGCCTGCTTGGGCTGCAGAACCAAACACGCAGACTGGCTGCTCAAATCAGGAGACCTGTGTTTCCCGCCGATCTGGAGACCACAGATCTGAGATCTGGTGCCGGCGGCCAGGTTCTGGAGAACTATTTCCTGGCCTGGAGACGCAGTCCTCCCGCCGAGGCTCGCTGGCAGGAGAGGCAGAGAGAGCTCTCTCGTGCCTCCTCCCAGGACGGCAATGATCATGTTGGATCCAGGCCCATCCTTATGATCACTTTTAATGTTCCCCACCTCCACAATGGCCCTGTCGCCAAACACCATCTCCCTGGGACTGGAGGCTTCAACACGTGAATCGGTAGGGGTGTGGAGAGGGCAATTCAGTTTACAGCAACCACAGAGTGAAGTTTACTATATGCAAATCATTGTAACGTAGCCACCTTACCAACTCCCCATCCCCCCACTCCATTACCACCATTGAGAGAGCAAAGAACCAGACTTGTCTGTGGGTGGAGAGGGTGAGCACCCACCTCTGAGTGTTTGGAACCACAAGCCAGACCTCGTGGTAGGTTTACCAGCTGAACTCAAGATTCAGGCAGTCCTTGGAGGGCATTATGCCAAGTGAGATAAGACAGATAAAGACTAATACCACATGATTCCACTCACATGTGGAATCTAAGAAACAGAATAAAACCAAAACGCAGACACAGAAACATAAACACAGAGAACAAACTGGCAGCTGCCCCTGGAGGGTGGGCCTGGAGGGATGGGCAAAATCGGTGATTAAAGGGTATACATTTCCAGTTATAAAATCCGTCACAGGAATGAAAAGCACAGCACAGAGAATATAGTCACTACGATTGTAATCACTCCATCTGGTGACTACGATGAGCATAGCGTAACAGATAGAACTGTTGAATCACTATGTTGTACACCTGACACTATACAACACTGTGTGGCAACTGTGCTTCAATTAAAAAAAAAAACACTTGAGTGGTTCAAAAACTCAGGTTAGGGTGGAGCAGGGCTAGTGGGTCTCTAGACACCCAGCAGAAGTGAGCACAAATCCCTTCACACCACAGGATCACCACCAAGTTGTAGTTCATCTAGTGATGCCCCTAGGGTAGTGCAGCGCACAGCCTGCACAACTGTACATGGCCCCCTGCAGGCCTACTTCACCTAGGCTGCAAAGAATTACTACAAATAAATTTCAATTCCATCAGCAGCTCACAATCAAAAATGCCTAAATATACCAAGTAAAAGGCCCCTGAGCTACAATGTGCAGGAGGGAAAAAACACAGCAGACAGGCCCTTGAGGACTTCAGATAATGGCATTGTAACCACAAACAATGAGAAATTAAAATATCAAAAAGGGAAAGATTTGAAGAATAAACCCCTCCCCCAAAACTCATAGAATGAAAGCATGTACGGATGGAAGTTCACACCGAATGGGTACATGCGACTGCAGACCAGACACAGCAAAGGAGCAGATGGTGAATCTGAAGACAGTGTCCCAACTGTAGTGCACAAGCACAGAGACAGATGGTGTGCAAGGGAGAACAAGAGAGGGTGGGTTGGCACAAAAGCCCTGGCACTCATCTACTGGACCCCAGGGGGAGAAAGAGAATGAGGTAGAGAAGATCTGAAAGTGGCTGAGCACATGGATGTATGATCATGTCATGAAAATCCGAAAGAATCTCTAACTAGGCATTAAAATTAATAAGTAAAGTTAGCAGCCTTACTAGATACAAATCAAAATACAAATATCCATCCTATAGCTGTATACCAGCAACAAACACTCAGAAAATGTAATCTTAAAAAGATAAGTGTATTCGTTAGAGTTTTCCAGCCAAGTGAAACCAATAGAATGTGCGTGTAGAGAGTGGTTTATCTTAAGGAATAGGCTCACACAATTGCAGAGGTGTGGGGAGTCCAAAATCTGCAGGGAGGGAAGCAGACTGGAAACTTGGAAGGGTTGTATTTGGAGTCCAAAGGCAGTCTCAGAAGTGCTTCCTTCTACGGGAGGCCAGTATTCATTTTAGTAAGTCCTTCAGTTGATTGGATGTGGCCCACCCCCATGGTGAAGAGTCGTCTGCTTGGTACTCAAAGTCCATAGATTTACATGTGAATCTCAGACAAAATCCACTATCACAGGAACATCCTGACCAACTACCTGAACACCATGGCCCAGCCAACTGGACACACACAATTAATTATCACAGGTACCATTTATAATAATGTTGATAATGTGGAATACGTAAGAATGAATCTAACAAAACATGTGCAAGATATGGAGGGGAAAAAATGAAACTCTGTTGCATGTCATTAAAGGGGCTGACATTAGTGGAGAAAGAAAATGGGTATGTTTAAAAATACAAACATGTATGTGGATTAGAAGACCCAAAAATACTATAAAGACATCAATTTTCCCCTAAGAAATTATTTGTAGAGCCAATGCAAGCCATT
This sequence comes from Canis lupus familiaris, assembly GCF_011100685.1. Classification (NCBI taxonomy): domain Eukaryota; kingdom Metazoa; phylum Chordata; class Mammalia; order Carnivora; family Canidae; genus Canis; species Canis lupus. The sequence goes on from NC_049224.1 coordinate 61,335,400, forward strand.
GCAATCCCACATGCATGTGTGCACATATAGAATTTGACAATCTGAGGCCCCCCGGTGGCTCAGCCAGTGAAGTGTCTGCCTTCAGCTCAGGTCATGATCTCAGGGTCCTGGGATCGAGCCCTAGGTCAGGCCCTCTGCTCAGTGGAGGACGTGCTTCTTCTCCCTCTGCCCCCGCCACTACACCTGCTTGCTCTCTCTTGTGCTCTCTCTCTCTCTCTCAAACAAATAAATAAAACCTTTTAAACAAAATTAAAAAGAATTAGACAATCTGACTCCACAATCTCCACAGAATCACGAAGCATAGGAATAACCAAGATAATCTAAAGGGATGACAAGGTAGAAGGACCTGCCCCACAGATCCCAGGACTTCCTGGAGACAGTGAGGAACAGGTGCATGGGTGGGAGAAGATTGACAGAGACAGGACAGGTTTTTCCTCACAATCAGTTTGGATACTTGATGAGTCATGGAGGAAAAAATATTACTCAGCCTCTTGCTTCACACCGTCCACAAAAATCAACACCAGGTGGATTAAAGACATAACTAGGAAGGATAAATCCACGGATCCCTTGGAAAGGAATAATGAGGGGAGGGGAACCACATGAGGTCAGGGTAGGGAAATTTCTTGAGCAAGACACAAAGGGTACCAACTATACAGAGAAAGAAGAATTAATTGGGCTGCATTAAAATTTCGTGCTTCTTCCTATTCACCAAACAGCACACGGGAAATGAAAAGATAAGGCACAACGGGAGATGTTTGAAGCATAGATGTCTGGCAACAGCTCACTTAGGAAAGACACGAACAACTCTTAACTGCTCACTAAGGAAAAGATCAAAACAAATTCTTTTTTTAATGGACATAGGACTTGGACACGTGCTTCACAAAAAAGGAAATTCATACAGCAAATGAACACAAGCAAAGATGCGGACCTCATTAGCACCTAAGGAAATGCAAAGAGGAGTCACTAGGTGCTCAAAACATGTGAAAATCTGACAAAGCCAAGTGTTGGGGGGGACATGGAGCAGTGGAGTCTACTTCATGGGTGGCTGTGGGGGTGCACGGCATGATGGATGCTCTTCAGAAAACCTGGCCGTGGCCTCCAATAGCGCGGGGGGGGGGGGGGGGGTGCAGCATGGACACATGGTAAATAAATGTTTGCTCCCAATGCAGCACCAGATGACTTTTAAGTGTGTGCAGCAGCATTGTTTTAAGGCGTGGGGCAGGTGTGGTGCAGGTGTGGTGCAGGCATGGCACAGGCGTGGTACAGGTGTGTTGTAGGCATGGTGCAGGCGTGGTGCAGGTGTGATGCAGGTGTGGTGCAGGCATGGTGCAGGCGTGGTGCAGGCATGGCACAAGCGTGGCACAGGTGTGGTGCAGCTGTGATACTCAGATGGTGTGGGTGTGGCACAGACTAGCACAAGAGCCTGGAACAGATGAGCTCAGCTACACACGTCTGCTTGCAGGCAAGCTGGTTGCAGAGCCCAGAGTGTGAACCAGACAAGAAAGAGTAAAGGGTGTGTGTTTCGGTGGCAAAACTGTAACTAAAAGCAAGAAATGATTGTCACAAAAGCCACACTCATGATTCCAAGATTCAGGGTGGTGGGGGCTTCTAGGGAGCTGCCCGGGCTGGCAGTGCTGCTGGTGGTTACAGCTCCAATCTTGTGTGCTACACTTCCCTGCCCTCCTCACCACCCCACCCCCACCCAGTCCTTCCTTCCCTCCATTCCTCCTCCTCCTCTCTCTCTCTGAAAATTCACTTCCCATGGACCCTACCAACTCACACAAGCTGGAGCCTGGCACACAGTAGGAGCTTAAGTAGTGTCTCCTCCCTCCAGCCAGTGCATTGGTTCTGCACACACCCACCTTGCCCGTAGCACATACAGGCTCCAGTGACCTGAGGTCATCCTGGGGACTGTCCTAAGCAGGTGGCCTGATCATGGAGGGCATTTGAGGATGGCCCCCAAGCTGGAGAGGTTCCCTTGCTGCCACAGGGTCCATCCACCAGGAAAAGCTGCCCCTCTTTATTTCCTGTCACCATATTCCAGCCCTCTTAATTCCCATGATGGCTGTGGTTTTATGTTTGTGTCCGTCATGCCCACAGACAACTCAGTCCATACAGGCACACACTTGCTGGGGGTGGGGGGGGAGTCTCCAACAGGGCATCCGGTTACGGTCCTGACAGAGCAACACTGACCAGCGGCTGACCACACACCACATTCACAGACCCCACAACCCTCATCATGAACCTAAAACCACACAACAAGTAGAGGGAGGAACTGGGATTTAAACTGGAGCTATTGGGGCAGCCCGGGTGGCTCAGCAGTTTAGTGCCTGCCTTCAGTCCAGGGCATGATCCTGGAGTCCCAGGATCGAGTCCCACATCAGGCTCCCTGCATGGAGCCTGCTTCTCCCTCTGCCTGTGTCTCTGCCTCTCTCTCAGTCTCTCTCTCTCTCTCTCTCTCTCTGTGTGTGTGTGTCTCTCGTGAATAAATAAATAAAATCTTTTAAAAAATAATAATAAAATAAAATAAATTGGAGCTATTGGTACCAGGTCTGAGGCATCTACCACTGCACTTGTGACCCTAGATGGTTGTGGAGATAAGGTGGCAAAGTAAAGGGAAGGGGGCAGAGAAGAGAGCGGGGCCAGTGCTCCAGTGCTGAGATGCCACAAAAGTTCTGTGGGTCCAGAGGGAGCTCACTTTTAGTTGCAGTTCTTCTTTCTAGTGTCTGCTGCCTATTTAGGTCCCTTAGACAATAGTTATTGGATGGATGGATGCATGGATGCATGGATGCATGGATGCGTGGATGAGTGAACAGGTAGGTGGGTGGATGGATGATAGACAGATGGAAGGATGGATAGCTGAATGGATGGATGGAAGGATGGATGGGTGAATAGTTGGATGGAAAGATAGATGGACAATGAATGGATGAAGGGATGGATGGATGGGTAGATGGGTGGATAGATGGGTGAATGGATTGTGGATTGGTGGATGGGTGAGTAAAAGATTGGATGGATGGAAGGATGGATGGATGGATGAGTGAGTGGGTGGTTGAGTGGGTGGGTAGACGACAGACAGATGGATGGAGGTTGAATAAGTGAATGGGTAGGTGAGAAGGTTGAAGAACAATTGGACAAGAAGATAACCAGAAGGGAGGATGAAGAGTATGTAAGTAAGTGGATGAATGGGCGGACAAATGAGTGGGTGCATGGTGTTACTGTGAGATTGTTTTTATGTCCTCAAGCTGGATTTTTATACTCAGAAAAGATTACTTAGAAATTAGGTTTTTTAAATTACATTTAGGAAAATTTAAATTTTAACGTATTAATGTTGCAAAACCAAAACCCTTAGTTTTCTCCTTTGAACCATTAATTCAATCTATGAATCTTATCATTATACTTAAAGTCTAATAAATTTTGAAATTCTTTTCCAAGAATTCTTTTATTAACGTTAGGTCCCACTTTCAAACCTACTTAATAAAACACCTTCCAATTTTTAATCACATTAATAAACTTCGTGTATTTTATCTGACAAATCTTCCCAAGTTCACAATTTTTGTAAATCTAAAAGATAACTTCCTTATCTTTGTTGGATGAGCCGCAGATCCCTTTACGTGTTCAACACTGTCTGGGCACCTGGATAGTTCAGCCAGTTAAGCAGCTGACTTCTGCTCAGGTCATGATCTCAGGGTCCTGGGATCAAGCAGGGAATCCGCTTCTCCCTCTCCCTCTGCCCCTCCTCCTACTCATGCTCTCTCTCTCTCTCTCTCTCTCAAATAAATAAAAACATTTTTTAAAGTGTTAAAAAGTGTCTATAAACTTTATGGTATTTCAACTTAAAGTCCCAAATCTAAATCAAGTAATCAAATATGTATCTTACATTTAAATTAAAGGTTGACTTTGCCCAAGTTATCTTGAACATCACAAATGCTTATAATATCAAAGATGCCCAGTTTCCTTCACACAAACATCAAAATTATTAAACCAATAAAATATTTCTATACTTAATTCTAAATATACCATTGGGTTCAAAAGCACTTATTCACTAAGGAAACAACCAAGAGATTTGGGGGGCACTATTTGGTTATCTGAGGTTGCAAAATACTAGCCTTCAAATCTCCTGGTCATTTCCATCTGCCACACAGATGGAACTCACATAGATCTTGATTATAGGACCTCAGAACTTACAAATTTGGTCTTCAGCTCTTGACCCCATACAGAACACCATCCTGGTCCCCTCACACACACATCTACAAACCCCACCCAGAGGGTTCTATTGGATTTTGCATTTATAAAACCCTCCGTGATTATCATAGTCTGCCTAGTGAGACCACACATTTGTGGTGTTAAAATGACACCTGTTGGATGCTACAAATCCCAAAGCTGAATTGGAACTGGTGGATAAGACTTTGAAGATCACATCATTGACATGTGGTGTTCCCATGAACAGATGGGTGGGTGGATGAGCAGACTGTGATCAGATGGGTTGATGGTTTGGTGGGTGGATGTATAAATGGGTATACAGTAGTTTAATGGGTGTGTAAAAGGGTAGTAGGGCAGGTGGATGGTGGGTGAATGGGTCAATGGGTAGGTGGGTAGATGTGTAGATGGATAACTCATGAGTGGGAGGTTGGGTGATGGGTTGATGGGATACAGATGGAAGAGAGGCAGATAGGTATGTGGATGGACAGTTGGTTAAGGGGATGGGTGTGTGGGTGTCTTAAGGGGTGGGTAGGTAGATTGAGAGATGGGTGGGTGGATGAAGTCATGGATAGGTAGATGGATGGGTAGGTAGATGAATTTTAGGATATATGGGAGGAAACATGTTAACTTAGGTTTTTGGTGAATAGATGAGTGAGTAGGTAAATTCAGGAGTGGACGCTGGATGGGTGGGTGGATAGATAAATGGATGGATGGGTACATGGATGGGTAGATGGACGAGTAGAGAATGGATGACTAGGTAGGTGGATGGTGAGGCAGCACATAAGTAAGTTTCTAGTCAAGCAGACTAGTATCCCCCTGAGGACACTCAGAGGTCCTGGGTCCTAGTCCTGGCTCCACCACAAAGTTGCTTTCTGACGTGGAATGAGCACCTGCCCCTCCCTGGGCTGTTTCCCTTCTGCTCCGTGGCGCCATAGAAAAGATGGACTTGATTAGCTCTGCCCTGCTTTGGTCCCCTGGCCCAAGCCTGGGTGCCTGGGAGGCACCCCCAGGACACAGCCCTTGCCACATGGGGCCAGGGTCACCAGCTTCTGCCAGACCCACCCTCTTGGGACAAGCTCAGACAGGGAGAGAACATTCTGCTCTGCTGGTGGTTGCCATGGAAAACCCTTTGCTGCTTGTTTTTCTCCTCCACTGATTAAGGAAGAGACTCATAAAGTGACAGAGCGTCCCTGGGCCTCGCCGCTGGCCAGCTCTGACTTATCCCCTGACATTTCCCAAGGGCCAACTAACCTTTCCTGCCACAAATAGACGGATGTGGGTCCCTTGGGGCAGTCTCGCCTGCACTGGCTCCTGTCTCGGGGGAGTCGGGGACCCAGGGGACACAAAAGGGAGGCGGATAATGATAATAATCAGGCAAGAGGGTAGACTGTACTGTCAGACCAGCCGGCTCAGCAGGGCTTCTGGGGGAGCCGCGGGGAAAGGAGACTCTTGATGGAGAAGTTGGCCATTGGAACCCACTGCCCCGTAAGGTGGTAAGTTCCCCGTCCCTGAAAGTGTTAAAGCCAGCCAACCACCCAGGCAGGCAGGTTGGAGAGTCCAGGGGACAGTGAGATCTGTAAGTTGCCACCCAGTGAATCTGACACTCTCACTCGATTCCAGGATCCTGGATCACCCTGGCAGGAATTAGAGCATTGGGCAGCCACTGTCTTGTCAAGGAGTAAGGCTGCTTTAGCTATGTGGTCAGGGAGGGCATCCTGGAGGAGGTGCTAGTCAAGAAAAGAACTGGGGGAAGCAGCCTGTGCTGAGGCATCATGTTGGAAGGGCTGGCAAAGTCGACGAGGGGTCTGGGTGGCCCAGCGTGGCTGCCAGGGCAGGAAGGATCAAGCAGGTTGGGCAACTCCTCATCACCACCCAATCCCCCTGCTGCCACCCCACAGCAGGAGCCAGGTGGAGACTTCCTGTCTGGCCTCTGCCTCTCACTGTCTCTCTGCCCACAAGCTGGGCAGGGGGAGACGCTGGCAGCCCCCTTCCAGTCTGACAGCCCCACAGGTGCCCCTGGCCTGCTCCCCGCCTCATACACAGCAAAGGGGGCTCTGCCGAGACTGGGTAACTGCCACGGCAGGGGCCTCTTGTCGAAGCTGAGCCTCCAGCACAGATTTCTTGGCCACGATCTCCATCTGCCCGGCTCTAGGGACCATGTGTCAACAAGGGGAGAGAGAGGGGCGACCTTCTTGGGTGCCCCTAGGACCCCAGTGGGTGGTGTGCTGAAGCAGAGCGTTCTGGAGGGGCTCCAGGGGCCATCCAGCGGCCACCCAGCCCTACCAGCAGAGCTCAGGGGTGCTGGGCCACAGGGGATACGGTGGGCTCTCCGCGGAGGGAGCAGTCAGCTGGGGGAGACCGTGGGGCGGGGCCACATTACCGCCTCTGGGCCTGGGCTTCTGGACCAGGGAAAGGGGTGGTGACAATGCCTTGCACCTGCAGGTCTGCCTCCTGGTGCCCAGAGCAGGATGCCCGAAGGACAGGGTCTGCCTCGAGACAACAGCCACCCAACCCGGGAACTGTGCTTCTCGCATGACTGCGGAAGGCCCACAAAGTCTCCCAGTCACTGTGCCAGGGACCCCTCCCCACTCGGGCTCCAGGATTCCCAACTGTCAGCAGGGAACTACAGCCACCCGTCTGCTGGAGAGGGCTCTGGGGATCCAGGGCTGGTGGGGTGGCTGGGGAAGCCAGAGATTCAAGCTCTGCCGTGGACAGGTGCATGCGGACCCTGCAGCCCATCCTTCTTCTGAAGGCACCAGGTCTGGCCCACCAGACCCGGAGACTCGTGGGGCTTATGTGCTCTGGCACCTTGTCTACCCTTTTGGCTATAAATCAAGAGTTAGTCACAGGAGCTGCTGCCTAGATGGAGGAGTGAGTCAGCCTGCACCTGACCCTCCTCCCAGCCCTGTCTGGGCCTCAGAGATAGAGGACTTCCCCCCACAGGCCTCACATGAGGCAAGCAGAGATGCTTGGATTATAGATGGGGAAACTGAGTCTCCAGGACCTGCCCAGGGTCCCACAGCCAGGACAGGGCAGAGCTGAGACTGGTGGTCAATCTCCCTCCTCCTTCCTTCCTCCTTCTCCTTCTTTCCTCCCCCTCCTTCTCTTAGCTCTTCCTCCCTCTCTCCATCCTCCCATCTTCTCTTCCCCACCCTCCTCTGGCTCCTCCACCCCAATCACCTTCTCCTCCTTCCCAACCCAACCACCAGGGCTTGGCCAATCCTTGCCATGTTCCCCACTTGTCTCTGTTTGATTGGGGAAGAACAGCCCCTACCCTGACACAGCAGGAAATGGTTCTGTCTTCAGAGAGAAGGTTCCCTGACCCCGGCATTGGGGAAGCCCAGCACACAGCCCCTAACAGCCCGTCCCCAGTGGTGACAGGCCAGTTCCTGCCAGGCTGTAAGGCAGGCCTCTGTTAGATCAGAGCCGGGAAGCCAGGAGTGCCCGGACATGGCCTGGGGTCTGGCGGCCCCTCCTGGGGCAGGATGTGAGTGGGAAGGCCGCTGCCATCCTCAGAGGACAGCCAGGGATACACAAGGCCTCTGGGGCAGGGACAGCAGGTGGTGGTGGGGGACTGTGCTGTGTCTGGGCTCAAGAGTGCAGGCCAGGGGATCCCTGGGTGGTGCAGCGGTTTGGCGCCTGCCTTTGGCCCAGGGCGCGATCCTGGAGACCCGGGATCGAATCCCACGTCGGGCTCCCGGTGCATGGAGCCTGCTTCTCCCTCTGCCTGTGTCTCTGCCTCTCTCTCTCTCTCTCTCTCTCTGTGACTATCATAAATAAATAAAAAATATATATTTAAAAAAAAAAAAAAAAAAAAGAGTGCAGGCCAGACCCAGTTGGGCCACTCTGGGGAAGTGGGGAAGCCACAGGCTCCTCCCCTTGTATCAACACCCGCATCTCTTCTTCTGGGAGGTGTTAGGCCAGTAAGCCAGGCCATGGCCAGGACGGGGGGGCTTTGTAAGCTGTAAGGTGCCACCACCTGAAAGGTGGGGCCCCTGGCCATGGGGTCCAGCACCCCAGGGAGTGGGGTACACGTGCAATTCAAACAGGCCGAGAGGTGGATCCCTATCCATAAGGTCTAGTTCTATAATTTTCATGATGAAGTTGGAACTGTAGTTTCAGGGAAGTATACCAGGGACCCCAGAGGCTGGTGCTGAGGATCAGGGATGATCCTGGGCCAGCAGCCGCAGTCGCTCAGCTGGCTGCACCTGCCAGAAGTAGGCAGAGCCATCCCAGGGGCCTGGGCACACTCCTGGATCCCCAGTTGACACTCTTCCAAATGTGTAAGTGTCTCACTCCCTGCATCAAATCCATCTCTACTGGAGGCACCTGGAGGTCGCTACTCTGACTGTGAGCCCATAGAGGCCTGGAAACCAGAAGCTTCTGTGGCTCCCCATGCCCCATACCCCAGTACCCCTCAGGGCACCAGCATTTCCTAGCAGGTCCACACCTCATGGCGTGGAAACGAAGGGATGTTGGGCTCTCGGGGGCCGTGTGTGAAGTGCCAGCAGAGAAGGGCAGCAAGGGCCGAGGGGTGGGCACACACACTGCCCTGTCCCGTTACCCGCTGGTCTTTCTTTTTAAGTTGTGTTTCTTTAAGTTGTCTTTTAAGTTGTGGTTAGTCCAGGGTGTCTGAGAAGCGGATGCCGCAACGAAACGCAAAGCACATGGACTTAATTGAAGGAAACATCCCTGAGAGATGATGGGGGCGCGGCTATTGGTGACACAAGCGTGACCTCATTCCAAGGGGGGTTGGCTGGAAGCAACCCAGGCCCCGTGTGATCCCAGAAGGTCCAGAGGCCTGTTCAGGAATCCTAGAGTCAAAGCTGGCTGTCAGAAGGGCCCCCCAGGGACGGGCCTGCCTCAGGCTCCCTGCTGGCCTTAGCACCAACGTGTCTATGGAGCAGCCAGAGGTCTGGCTGTGGTTCAGACCTGCGAGGTGTCCCATGACCTGCTGTGTGTGTTTGTGAGATTGTCTCCCCACAAAATGAACCCTTCGGAGAGCAGGTGCCCCACAGGTGCCCCAGCCCTGAGCTGAGCCACATGCAGACACTTAACTGATGTGTGGACAGGGCCATTGGGGCCCCAAGCCCCCTCACTCTGCAGGCAGCCCCCGGCAACTCCACTCCCCTGCATCAGGAAGCAGAGTCTCTTCCCACACCCCTGCAGGAAGCTCAGCCACCCCGCCCCTTCCACCAGTGGACACCAGCACACGGGAGGCCCTCAAAGGCTGGATGCACACCCATCCAGGGCCGGGACAGCGGGCCGCACCTCTACCTGGGGACACCAGCCAAGCCGTCCCTGTCCCGCAGGCCCATGTGCAGCCCAGCAGATGGGGGAGGGAGGCCACCCAGCCCTCAGCTGCAGCCCCGCCAACAGCCGACTTCAGGGACTGGCAGGTCACCTCCAACCACATGGGCTGTCCACTCGGTACAGACTCCAAGCAGGATATGACAATCAGGGGTGTAAGCCACTAGTTTTGAGGGATTCCAATGTGGTCGAAGCTAACAACCGAGTCTCCTGCTCCTGCCCAGGGTCTCTGTTTCCCTGGAATGTAAGACCCGGACCTTGGGGAGATGTAGACCCCACACGGACCCCCACCTCCAGACAGAGGGCCGGGCTTCCAGCTCCCTTGGCATCCTCCCTCATCACACTCTGAATTCAGTGCATCAGGTTTGCTGGAGACTCAGAATCCCAGGTTGTGGCAATAAACACACGGCCATTTATCACCTCGCTTTCTGAGCTGGGGAACAGATGATACAGTGAGTGCTCGTTCCCCCTTTCTGGGTGAAGGCGCTAAGAGGGAATCAGCCTGGCCGTGGCAACAGCAGGTGGAGAGGCCACTGGGCAGTGTTCGCTCGCAGGCCTTGTCCCTCCTTGTAGAATCTCTGGATTCGTGCACACTGTTCATTCAATGTTCATCATCATATTTCCCAAGTTTGGCCCCCAGGACTCCTGCAGCCTGACCCTTGTGTTGGGGACGTGTCCCCATCAGTCTCCGAGGCCTTCTGTGCTTTCCAGCTCACGAGATGCTACGGGTTCATCCTAGCCCAGGTCTGGCCTTGCTCACAGGGCTCCACGCTCTTGGACATCATTGCATCCAGCTCCCTTCAGGGCTCAGAGCCACAGAATGGATTACTTCCTGGGGATGGTGTGTTCTTCTGCAGCTTCATGTTCCAACACAAGACCCCAGGTTCTTCCCCGCTCTGCGCTCAGGGCTTAGCTCCCACCGCCCACGGAGAGGGCCCCAGTCCCCAAGGACTCACTCTAGCATCTCTCCTACAACCTCAAATACACACACAGCGGCTTCAGACTTGTGACTCAACCCTGTGACTTCCAGCAGCAGCCAGCCCGCAGAGGGCAGCCCAAGGTCGCTTTGCGTTTAGAGAACCATGCCCAGAAAAAGCAGCGGATTGCTCCCGCCCCTGTTGTGTCATCAATTTATTTAGGTTCATCAGTTCTGTTTGGACTCAATTTTAGAGGTTTTTTTATCCTTGTCTATATAATTTTATTTTCTGAATATGAGAATCATACTCATGGTTCAAAAGTCAAAACAATATTGAAAAGTGACCCACAGAATTCTTTCACCTGCTCCCCGGGGACCCTGGTAAGAGGGTGGGCCCCACAGTGGTTCAAGAGTATAAAGTCCATTTCAGAGTTCATCCTGCCTCCAGGTGAGGGGGCTGCTCTCACACCAGCCAGCAGCTGCCCAGGGGTGGCCCCCGAGGACGTGGACTCCCAGCTGGCACAGCTCCTCTTGCTGGGGGAAGAGCACCACGGGAGCCCTGGGCACAGCAGCTGGCAGAGGGCTCCCAGCAGTTGTGAAGGGGATTCGGGGGTCTGAGCAGAGTACCCGCAAGGGAGGGAGCAATCATCTAAGAGCCTGAATATTTTAATGACATGAATCCTGAGGAAGACTGACAACAAATAAAGTAAATCTGAGTTCAGATGCATCAGAGCAGACAGGAAGCCCATCAAACACAAAGAGATTTGCCCAGACTCTGGTCAGTGGTTCCCCACACCCTTCCCTGTCCACTTCCTGCCTCGGTGCTCTATCAGTCCTGGGGAGGGCGACGGGGCAGCAGCACAGACAGACAGGCTGTGGGAACAGAGGAGGGTCAGTGTGGGAGTGCTGGGGTCCCCACTTCATGTCTGCCGCACTCGAGGTCCCTCTCTCCACAAGCAGAGAGAACTGGGAGCTGCAAAATCACATGCAAACCACAGCATACAAACCACAACATACAAACCACAACACAAAACACATGCAAACACAACATGCGAACCACAATATACAAACCACAACACAAAAACCACAACATAAAAACCACATGCAAACCACATGCAAACCACAACATGCAAAGCCCATGCAAAAGAAACAAACAGCCAGAACAACTGGGGTTTAGGAATGGTCTGAGTGCTGGGCCAGGGGTCACAGACCCTGGCATACAACCCCCAGGGCCATCGACACATTCTGTACCTGCAGCCCCAGGGTCTTGTCAAAACGAAAACAATCCAAGTCGCAGCCAGACAGAGCCTGTGGACAGAGGCTAGAGGTGTGTGTCCTGGATGGGATCCTGGACAGGAAAGGACATTAGGGAAAAAAAAAAAAGGAAATCTACAAAAATATGGGCTTCAGTTAATAATAATGCATCGATATTGGTCCTCAGCTGTGATAAATTTACCACGCCAACATAAGGCAATAATAGGGATAAGGTAAAAAAAAAAAAAAAAAAAAAAAAAAATAGGGATAAGGTATACTCTCGTATTATCTTCTCAATTTTTATGTAAATCTAAGTAAACAACTCTGTAAATGATCTCCTGCTGAAAATGCCTGCTGGGTCCCTAGTCCCCACAACACACCCCCCTCTGCTGGGCTCTTCAGCCCCGCTGTGCACCTCCCACCCCCACCCAGGCTCCTGAGAAGGGGGGCGCACCTCCCCACCATGGGCCCCCAAGGCCAACCTCTGTGGGCACCGATGTCTACAGCCTTCCCTTCTGCCCATAATCGCACCCAGACAGCCAAACCCCAGAGGTCCCTGCCAGGAAAGCCACCAGGAGGGTGGCCAGGGTGCTGGGTGGGGGTCTGGGGAACCCCCTAGGAGAGGAGCCACAGCAGGGGAACAGGGAACTCAGATAAGCTAATTCGGGAAGTTGAGTTAACTTTTGAGTTAAAAGTGTGGGTCTTCGGCTTTTAAATCTTGAGGCAAGAAAGTGGATTTTCACTGTACCATCTCTGACCTAGAGTTTGGAGGGATCCCACCTGGAAACTGTTTGCATCCAGAGCTGTGATCATGGAAGCTGAATGCCTCCTGCAACGGCTGTGTTGGTACGAAGTCCCCCTGTCATGCTCTTCCACACAGGGTGACAGTGGGGCAGACACTGGGGGACAATCATCAGCTTTGGTACGAAGGGGCCTCGAGATCAGCCTTGCTCATCCTGGGGGTGAGCCCAGACCACCCTGATGCTGGGGAGACAGGCCCTGCCCCCGGCTCAGCACCTCTCCAAGAGGACCGAGAGGATCGCAGTAGGATAGCGAAGCCAAGGGAGGGAGGCAGAGTATGGAGGAGTTGGGGCACCTCTCCCCGCCCCAGCTCTTGAGGCTCCTTCCACAGAGGAAGAAAGATTGCTCTTCTCCTGCTTCTGCTCGTCCCACTCCCATGCAGGAAGGGGGCTGGTGAATTGGGACAGGGTCCTCCAGGCTGCTCAACCAGCACCCACCTTCATCTCACGCTGGGGTTCAGGTCGGAGGCCCACCCTGCCTTCACGCTATATTCTCTGACCAGCTGACGTCAGGAACAAGGGGCAAACCCACATGGTGACCTCGGTAGGCCCCTTACTCTAAATGCAAACATTAAAAATCATATTTTACAGTTGTGTTGGTATGAAGATGAATATAATCCAGGCTAGATTGTGTTTTCTTCTGTTTTTAAAAGGATTTCAAACATTTCTATGGCCCCTAAAAGTCTCATGGACCTGGCACTGAGCCTGCTTCATCTGGGGAAGAAATCAGCCTAGTAAAGGTTTTGGGGTTTCCGAGTACTGCTTTCTTGCCTTATTTCTCCAGTTTCAGGACTCGGAACAGAAGAGCAGGGTATTTACTGAGCTCCTCAGGGACTTCACGACTCTCTGTCCCATCTCACTGTTTTATTTTCTTTACACACTTATCTTTACACCATCTGAGACCATCCACTAATTATCTGCTCCCCCCAGCAGGAAGCTCAGTCCAGAGAGCAGGGCTCATGACTGTCCTGAGTGACTGTGGGCTCCCAGCACCTTGGCTCGGCAGGTGTTCTGTAAATGACTGTTGGATAAACAGGAAATGGGTGGATGGATGATGGATAAACGGATGGGCAAATGGATGAATGGGATGATGGATAGGTAGATGGATGGACGGATGGATGGATGGATGGATGGATGGATGGATGGATGGAGTGATAGATGGGTGTGTAGGTGGTTGGATGATGGATAGATGAAGTTGATGGGTCAGTGAGTGAATGAAGGATGGATAGGTGAGTGGATGGGTAGATGGATGATAGATACATGGATGGATGGACGGACAGATGGTGGATGGATAATGGATGGATGAGTAGATGGGTGGATGGGTGGGGGGGGGTGGACAAATGGGTGGGTGAATGGATGGGTGGATAAGTGGATGGATAGATCATAGAGTAAAGCACCAGCACCCAAGCAACCACACCGTCATACTTTGCACAAATCCTGTCAGTCCCTGGGAAGGGTACAGTGGGAGTTTACTGAGTGGTGATGGGGAACCAACCCATCAGAGGGATTGAAATGACCCCTAGGCTTAGCCCCAAGACCAGTCCTTGGGGCTTTCCCCGGCTCTTCCTGGGCAGTGCTCACAGGGTTGTTGCTCATGTTTGCTCTCATTTCCTATCGGAAGCAGAAATACAGAACTGGGAGGCCTGGGTGGCTGAGTAGTTGAGCATCTGCCTTTGGCTCAGGGCATGATCCTGAAGTACCAGGATCAAGTCCCGCGTCAGGCTCCCTGCATGGAGCCTGCTTCTCCCTCTGCCTATATCTCTGTCTCTCTGTCTCTGTCTCTGTCTCTCTCTGTGTGTCTCTCATGAATAAATAAATAAAATCTTTTTTAAAAATTGCAGAGTTGATTGACACAGAGCCACACCTCAATGTGGCTATTGGCAGAGCTGACTGTTCATTTCTGCTATGCCCCTGGGAAGCTGGAAGGGGGTCTTGTGACTCTCCCCTAACAAGGGTTCTTCTCTGTGAGCTCTCAGCCCCTCCAACACATCCCTCACGGCTGTCATACGGTCCGGGGACACAAACTCCTCCTCCTTGGTGCCCAGCTCAAGCCTGGTGCGAAGCAAGCTCTCGACACCCAGGAATGAATGAACTGTCCCAGAAAACTGGGGACTTCACACAGTGACAAGAATGCCTGATGCGTTTCCATGGTTTAGAAGGACTAAGAAGAGAAGGAGGCTCCCCAAGGAAAACCCAGAAACCATGCATGCAGCCGTGGCCAGATGCCTGCAAAAGCATGGGAAAGTGGCACATTTTCGCCTTCAGAATGGTGATGCAAACAGTGACGGGCACAGAGCACATCCTCTGTCACTGAGGCCAGAAAGTGACACAGCAATTGTTCTGCCACAAACAATAGCCCTTCCCTCCATAGCATTCCAGAAATAGCAAAGCAGCCCTCCTGAGCCACGGGATTGCACAGGGGAGCTGCTGCTCCCATGTGCCTCCAGCGTGGATCTTCACCAGCAGGGTGTCATTGGCACTCAGCTGCTGGGGCAGGGCCTCCAGGTCCCACTTGAAGCTGTGGAATGCTGCCGAGGAGGAGGGGCAGGTTTGGATTCTGCACCCACCTGCCTGCCCTGCGAGTGGCCCTGGGTGACACCATCTGCATTCAGGTAAAGGCAGCAGCAGGCTCTGGGCTCTGAGCTCTGGAAAAGGCCAAGCACCCACCTCTCTTTGCTGATGGGGAATGAGTCTCAGAAGCCCAGGGACTAGGTGCCCTGGCCAGGTATAGGAATGGCTTGCTCTCCCTCCCGGCATCCCCACCTGGGTCCACTGAGTGGGCACCTCGCCCTTTCAGAAGCACCAGGAGGTGGCTTATGGGCACTCGGGGCTCCAGGAAGGAGGAATGACCCATGGCCCATGGCCCATGGCCGGTGGCACTGATGCAGCCCTGGGCCCTCCCTGAAGACTGCCCATCCCAGGCTGCTCCCCAACCCCCATGTGCCACGGGTAAGCTTAGGTCACCCAGGGAAGGGCCAGGTAAGAAGGCTCTTGTTATCTCTAAGCCCATCCACGGTGGGGGTCCCATCCCATGCTAAACCTACCCTTATGGTAATGAAGCTGTTTTGACCTCCATCTGTCTATGTCCTGTGTCGTTGTTCTTGGTTCGTCCAAATACAGGGAGTACAGGGACAGAATGCTCATAAAATCCCCTCAACAGCTGGTGGGGAGGACAGTCTGACTCCGTGCCATGTGGGCTCTCCAGCCACTTCAGGAGCTTGGGGTGGCTTATCAGACAGAGGGGCCATTGTGTGACCCAGAGCAAACCACCCCATGGCCCCAAGCCCTGAGGTCCAAGTAATGCCAGGCAGAAACTCTGAAGCACACAGACCTGGGCCCATCTGCCACTTCCAGCTGCATGGCCTGGAGTGAGGAACTTCCTGAGCCTCAGTTTGTCCCCCAGAAGAGTAGTCTGGGTCATGATGAATGTGAACAATAACATATCCATCACAGTTTGACTGCATATAATGGACCAGTTGAAACAAAAAAAAAGCATAAGCAAGATAAAAAGTGACTTCTTTCATAAGTGGGAAAGTCCACTAATTCAGGTAGCATGGCAACTCCACAATGGCCTCAGGGACCCAGACTCGGATCATCCGGTCCCCCCATCCTAAGTGTATGGTCTCCATCCCCAAAGCCGCTTCTTGCCCTGAGATGGCTGCTGGAGCTCCAGCCATCGAGGCCATGCGACAGACAGAAGACATTTGGGAAAGCATGCCTTCCTCTGATTCTGCCCCAGGGACCTGCTTCGTGCCCACTCTAGCATGGGAAGCATGCCCCACTGGCACTGCAGCACAGGCTGAGAAAAAGAGCCCCGTTCCCAGGTAGTTGTCATCTTACTTGGTTATTCAAAGGCATCTGAGGGCTCCTGGCTGGCTTGATCAGTAGTAGAGTGTGGGACTCCTGATCCCAGGGTCACGAGTTCGAGCCCCATGTTGGGTGTGGAGCCCACTTAAAAAAATAAAAACAAAAATAAAAAAGCAAACAAGTGAAATGTCTAGTTAAAACATCCAGTGTTTTCAATGTTTTATCATGAAAACCTTCTAACACAAAGAAGAGTAGAATTATTCAGTGAATGCCCCATGGCCTCCACCCAAACTATCACTAGTTGTTTTTCTTTAAAGATTTTATTTATTTGTTCATGAGAGACATACAGAGAAGCAGAGACATAGGCAGAGGGAGAAGCAGGCTCCTTGCGGGGAGCCCAATGCAGTACTCGATCCCAGGACCCCAAGATCACGACCTAAACCAAAGACAGACGCTCAACCACTGAGCCACCTAGGAGCCCGGACTGTCACCAGTCTTTAAACGTGCTGTATCCCATCTCTGTCCTTTTGTCCATTCTCTCTACTCATCAGTCCCCCTTATTTCCGGCCACCTTCCCTGAGCTATAGGTATCAGTACACATCACCTCCACACAATCCAGAACACAAGTGCATGAGCCTGGAGTTCAGCATTCAGCGGAGTTCAGCATTCAGCAGAGTCCACAAACAACAATCACACCAGTTTCCTGGGGCCACGGTCACAAAGTACAAAGGACTTGAACAGCAGAATGGAGGCAGAAGTCCAAGGTCAAGGTGTTGGTCAGGCTGATGCCTCAGGAGGCTGTGCGGAGAACCTGTGCTGGGCCTCTCCTGGCTTCTGGGGGTTTGCTGGCATCCTGGGCCTCCCTGGCTTGCAGCTGCGTGGCCTTAAACCCATGCCTCCATCCTCACATGTCATTCATCCTTGTGTCTGTGTCAAAACATCCCCTTTCTATAAGGACACCAGTCGTACTGGACGAGGGCCCCTCATGCTCGTTCTCACTAATTACATCTGCAAAGACTGTATTTCCAAATTATGTCATATCCTGAAGTGCTGGGGATAAGGACTTCAACATAGATATTTGGGAGGGGAAGGAGGGGGACACAATTCAACCCTTAACAGGACACGGACAAATATCAAGTGTGTCACTAAGAGAGTTTTGACATATGCAAATCCCATGAAGGTACAGAACACGGCCATCCCCCCAGATGCTTCCTTCGAGCCCCCCTTGCTGGTCTCTGCGGCCACACCCTCCAGAGGCGAGCTCTGTCCTGACTTTTCTCACTGTGAAGGTTGTGCAATGTGTTCTAGAACTTCACATGGAACCAACTTGGATGGACACACACAGGCCACCCGTCAGTCATGGACCAGCATGCCACCCACTGTGACCCAGGACTACAGACGCTGAGGAGGAGCCAGTGAAGCCTCAGGACAGGAACGAGTATGCTAAGGGCTTCCAACATTGTCTCAACAGATCCTCACAGGAACCATGGCCCCACACCTCTGCAAGAACCTTCTACAAGCCCAGGGGAAAGCATCTGTTCAAATATGAGCAACAAAATGAGCATGTGCTCCACTTATCAAAGGAGCTCTGTTGTGGTCTCCCCTCCGAGCTCAAAGTCATGCTGGAATATTCCATTATGAGTGTCATTGGCTCACTGGAATACTTGTCTGGTGAGCTTTCCACATCTTGATGAAGATAGCACTCCTTTGAAAAGTGGAGAGCATGCTTATTTTTCAGTTCCTATTTGAACAGGAAGCAGTGTTCCAACATCAGGGCCATGTGAACACCCAAATTGTGATGGATCAGAGCAAATGTTTAAACCATTACTCAGGAAGTTTCTTGAGATAAAGGAAGATGTGCACGGACACATAGAAGTGCTTGCCTTATTCATGGGCAGGTCGGCCCAGCATGGCCACCAGCAGGACAGAGCCTGGGAGAAGCACCTTGGAGGGATCCATCCCAGCCTCTGATTCAGGCAATAAGCGGTGAGCCCTGGCGCTGCCCTGGCCACCTGCTCCACCCCGGGAACGCGAACAGAGCACAGAGCTCTGGCCAGGTTTGCCGCCAAGCAGATAAACTTATCACAAGAAAAACCGATAACTCAAGAGACGAGAGCTTGGACAAGATGAGGGGAGAAATATATTTCAGGTGCCGCAACCAAGGGAGGTGGTGGGCTTGAGCCTCAACACCCAACCTCTCCGGCCCGCAGGTGGACACTAGCATTTTCGAGGGACAGATTCTGCAGCACCTGCAGGAGAGCAAGTAGGGAGTGCATGGTCCCAGGTGGGGCTGTGTGTGTCCTGCTTGTGACCATGGACAGAGAGAGGGACACGTCAGGCATGGTGCTCGAGGTGTTCCATCAGTGTCAGGGCTTCTCTGGTCCGGCGTTGGAATGTTCTCGTTTGATAAGAAATAACTGCTGGGGTGTGTAGCTGGGCAAGGGGGCTCGCTGACAAAATTCCTGGACTTCTAAGGTAAAGAAAGAACCCCAGGATACAGTGCGGTCCTCAAGGAGAGAAAGTGCAAGCCAAGGGCTTCCTGGCCAGCCTGGCTGTCGCACGTGCTCCTTGGAGTAACTACTGAGAGTGAGTGCGCTCTCGCCGCCAAAGCGCCACAGAGAGAACTTGGGCAGAGGATCAGCAGAGAGCAGTAAGTGCAATCAACTGAAGACATTTAAGAAACTATCCAAAGGAGGCATGAGAACAGCATAATAGAAAGTGCTGGACCACAAAAGCACGTGGTCCATCAACACAGCAGCAGCAAACCAAGGCACTGGGGAGATTCAGGGACCATGCAGCTGGCTCTGTCCAGCTCTGTCCTAGGAGCCGAGCGTCAAAGGACAACAGGCTGACCAGCAGTAGCACATTCAGCAGGACAGAGGTAGAGCCTGACAGCGGAGGAGGGAGGGGATCAGGAGACACAAGCGTGGCATCCTGCCAACCCCCACACCCAGAGAGACATGCCCCAAGTACCTGGGACAGCCCTGTGAGAAGACAACAAAGTGTGCAGAGCAGGGCACACATAGCCCCTCGTGCCCATCCTGCAATAGCAAGACCCCCTTCTTGTCCAGAGACATCCCTCCCCATCCTGGGCTCTGCCCAAGGCCCTCTCCTGTGTGTTGTCCCATAAACACGGCCTCACAGGGGCCCCACAGGAGCTGAAGGGACTAGAACCCTCCCCCAAGATCCCAGCATGGAAGGGACTGGAACCCCCCCCTTCCCCCACGAGCTCAGGGTCCTCTGCCTCAAACGGGGTTATCACTGCCCTCAAACTGACTTTCTCAGCTGAGGGTTTGATGACCTGGTGTAGCCACTTCTTTGGAGCAGGGACAGTGAAGAGCCCAGAGTTCCCTTAGCAGTAGTGGGTTTCAGGCTCTGAGATGACAGTGGGGGGCTTGCATCCCTTAGGGCCCACAGGGAGCCATGCCCTTACCAGGAGTAAGGACGAGACCCTCCTCCAGGGACCACAGTGGTTCTGGGCTCCTGGGTGTCCTCCAACCACTAGGAGAGGCAGTGTGAGCAGGGCCATGGAAAGGAAAGGGGAGAGTGAGGTCTCCTTTCCCACCTCTGATTTTAGACATGCCCAAGAATTATTTGGCTGCTTGGACTTCGCTGAGCTTTTTCCACCTGGGGAATGAGGGTGATCGGGGGACCCCAGAGGCAGCCCTGCAGGGACGAGGCCTGGCCCCGAGGCTGAGAGGTGGGATGCAGGGCCTTCCCAGAACTCCACCAGCCTTCCGGGGAAAGGCCCGATTGGTAGGGTTTGCCACCTTCCACGATATAGACACTCCCACCATGGCTGACCTCAAGCCACTGGCTTCAAACCTGTTTGAAACCTTTCATAGTAAAAGGCTGGAGGGGAAAAGACCACTCTCTGCAGAAACGTGCGTATCACTAGTTCATATACCCATTTATAGCCACCTTCCCAGGCAACATGTTCCAAAAGTGACCCCCAGAACCCAGTTCTGCAGGGAGCCCGGGAGGAGTTCCCTGGGAAGAGAGCACAGCAGCCCTGAGTCCCCACCTTGCCCAAAGCACTTCCCTCCCAGGCTGGTTCTGACTCACAGGTCACTGGAAGGGCATAGCCAGGGGTAGGCACGGTCCCCACCCACCCAGGGAGAGGTCCTGGTGCTGCGCTAGAGCCTCCACCCCACCAGGGGCCGCATGTTTCCCCATGGGTCCCTCCCTGGTCCACAGTGAGTCTGGCCGGTCCGCATCCCCTGCCCAGGCCCCCACCCCCCAGCCCCGGGAGCCATCCACTGGTGTGGCACAGATGGAAGAGATCCCAGCCCCCTCAGTACAGAGGAGCAAACTGAGGCTCAGAGATGTTAAGTCAGAGCCCAGGCGGCACAGCCCAGATGCAGAGTAGCAGGGACCTGTACCCACACCTGCTCCCTTCTCACAAACACTCAGCCCCACGCCCAAGGGCAGTGCAGCATCCCGGGCAGCAGGACAGGCCACACAAACCCCATCTGGGCAGCCAGACCTGGAGGCTGAGAGCAGGGAGGGGGGCCACGCCTCAGCACCCCCTTGAGTGTCTATGGGCCTCATGGGGTACAGGTTGGCCCAGGCCAACCTGCTCCCCCACCTGCAAGCAGACCCTCATGGCCTCCCCTGCAGCCTGGGTGTTCCACTCAATGACATCACCCCAGGAAGATGCAAAGAGGCCCCGAGGACTCATTAGAGTAATTTTCTCTCCAATTAGCTAAGTAATATGTTCTGAGAGATCTGAGCAGCTCCGCCTTGTCAGGGGTCCCGAATAGGAATCTCATGGGCCAAGCTCAGAGGGTCTGTAGGACCTGGAGCCTAGATTCCAGAGGACCTCCACGGCTGGGAGTGTGGGGCAGAGCAGGGGGTTGGGGGGGTGCGGGTGCTGGGAGGGAAGCACCCCAGCCCATTTTCTTCATCTGTAAAATGGGGCAGGTACATTTCCTTCTTAATTCTCAGAAGCTGGCGGCACAAAATCAGAATAGGTTAGAACATCCCCCAACACAGGGGACTGTGAGGTGGGAGCAAGAACCCCTGGCCACCATGGCACTGTCCCCTGCACTGCTCCAGAGACCAGCAGCAGTGTGCATGGCCAGGGTGCCTCCAGGTCTCCAACAGCCCTGTTGCCAGCAAGCTTTCGCCTCTGCACCAGGGCCCCCCTGTCCAGGCCCCTGCAAGACGCTTAGCAGTGTCCCTTGCTCCACCGTGAGAGGTCTGTAGCAAGGCCCCCACCCAAATGTGATAACCATCTTTTTTTTTTTTAAGATTTTATTTATTTATTCATGAGAGACACAGAGAGAGAGAGGCAGAGACATAGGCAGAGGGAGAAGCAGGCTCCATGCAGGGAGCCGGATGTGGGACTTGATCCAGGACCCCGGGATCACTCCCTGAGCCAAAGGCAGACACTCAACCGCTGAGCCACCCAGGCATCTCATGTGACAACCATCTTATCTCCAGGCACTGTCAACCATCCCTGCAGGAAAACTGCCTCCCCTCCCCCCGCCCCAGCTGAGAAGCAATGATCCAGAGCCAGACTGTCCTCTTTACCGTGTCTGACTCCTGCAGTCTGGGGTATCTCCAACACAGCTCTGGTCCAACTTGGCTCCTTACAACCTTGTCCAGCATTGTGCTGACACTTAGCAAGGGCTTGGCAAGGAAGGGAGGGAGGGAGGAACAGAGGAGAAGGCGGGGGGGGGGGGGGGGGGGGGGGGGGCGGCCTCTGCTGTGAGCAGGAGCAGCAAGCCTCAGGCTGACGGGGCAGAGAGCTCCCCTGGGTGGGTGGAGGGCACTCCAGATGCCAGGTGCTAGCTGAGCACTGAAGGTGGTCACTTCCAGGCAGGATTCTAGGATTCCATCAGCCACCAGACGGTGCAAGGTACACAGGCCCCATCCTAGCAGGACCCAAGGGCCTCCAAAGCTCAAGGAGGACAACCACTCACCACGGTCCCCCCACCCCGAGCTTCCCAGTGCTCAGTGGTTGAGCATCTGCCTTGGGCTCAGAGTGTGATCCCGGGGTCCTGGGATCGAGCCCTGCACCAGGCTCCCCACAGGAAGCCTGCTTCCCCCTCTGCCTGTGTCTCTGCCTCTCTGTGTCTCCCATGAATAAATAAATCTTAAAAAAAAAAAAAAAAAAAAAGAATACAAACGTACAGAATCAAAACCAGGTATGAAAGTGGATGTTGATTCAGAGTGAGAAAAAAATTAAGACAACTTCCAAGTTTTAAAAATCTGAGCAGCACCACAAACATACACAATGTGGGGGGAGGCATATGTGCATTAATTAGCCACCTGGTCCACCTCTATGATACTTTTTCCTGCATTTCTGGGCCACATACTTTGAGTCATCCCAGTGCATGACAATTTTACATCATGTTTCACACAAGGAACAGAAACAGGAACATAGCTGTCTTCCTTATAGCACGGCTGGTTGCAACTTGCTTTTTCTCATTTATGGTTAGGATGCAGGATGCAGCCCCCAGCCCGGGCTCCAGGCTCACGCTGTTTGATGCACAGCCTGTTCCTGGGCTTACCCAGCAGGATGTGGAATCAACTCTACTTGAGAAGAGTCCCACGTTTTGTGAGGTTCACACGTGTAATTGTGTTGAATGCATTCTTGACAGCATCTCCCTTCTGACCAGGTGTGGCTGCGCACCGAGCGCCCTGCAGACACCTGCATGCATCCGCCAGCTGTGCAGGAGGGCTCGGCTCATGGGTCTCATCTCATTCCCTCCGCCACCCGCGTACTTGCAGCTTGTGGTGTGTGTGCCGTCCCATATCCACCCTTGCCCTGTACCTCGAGGTCATGTTGCCAAAGAGGTGTCCTGGACCTGAATCTTCACTTATAAGGGTGAATGAATGATGACACAGAGGCCAAAGCCACTGAAAGATACACTCGGCTGCACTCACAGAAACCTAGACCAGAGAGGCCCACAGCCCCTGAGCACCACTGCAGCAGGAGCATCAGGTTTGGGGCGAGGGAAGGCCTTCCTGGCCTCCACTGGGGTTTTTTCCATGGGAACCAATGGCAGAGCAGGGAAATTGCTTCGGAGTGACTCGATTAAGTACTTCCAGCAGGCTTTGGGCATGAGGCGGTCCACATTTATCTGGTACCTGGCCCCCCGGGTGACACTGATTTGGGAAATGTCAGCTTGGTATGTGCACGATTGGTTAGGAGGTGGGTCAGAGAATGGGCTCTGGATCATGGGCCAAGGGGACACAGACAACCTCGGCCTCTAGTTTTCCCATGTGACGACTGGATGCCAAGTGGACAAATACCAAATGAAGGAAAACAGAATGGGGGATGGGGAGGGGCTTATGTGGGAGGAGGGGAGCCTGGGGTCCTCACTCCTCTGGCTCCTCCCTTCTCAGGAGGAACTGTGCTCCTCTTCCCAGACCTCAGACTCTCAGGCACCCAGGAAGGTCCACACACTCACGTGTTGAAAGTCTCGACTCCCGTGACTGGCTCCGTAGACAGAGAAGCATTCAGTAAGACACAATTTCTGCTCAAGCTGCTTAGCAAGAGAAGGGAACACGGTATCTGATAAAGGCTGCCTACCAAAAAACCTAGAGCAGCAATCCAAGTTCCTGGGGAAATGGTGAAAGCTCTCCCTTTCTGACTGGCAAGGGGACAGAGATGCCCATCAGCGCGGAGGCTCTTGCAGGGTCAGCCTGGAGGTGGCAGACGATGCAGCCAAACAAAACTGTCTTTATTCTCCGACGGCACGGCTGTGTGTGCAGGAGGCCCTGAGGAGTCTACAGAGAAACAATGATAATTAATAGTGGGCTTAGCAAAGTTGTTAGATCCAAAATCGAGGTGCAGGATTCAACTTTATTTCTGTATGTTAGCAACAAGGTTAGAAAAATAAAAGTTCATAAACAGACATTATAACAGCATCAAAAATATCAATCAAAAATCTAGAAATAATGTATAAGATGGCCTTCAGGAAAATTATAAACCGTTACCAGAGATAGTAAAGAAGATCTAAATAGGGACACCTGGGTGGCTCCATGGTTGAGCGTCTGCCTTTGGCTCAGGGTGTGATCCTAGGGTCCCAGGATCAAGTGCCGCATCAGGCTCCCCTCATGGAGCCTGCTTCTTCTCCCTCTGCCTGTGTCTCTGCCTCTCTCTGTGTCTTTCATAAATAAATAAATAAAATATTTTTTTAAAAAAGATCTAAATAAACAGAGATGCCGTGTCTGTGGAGTAGAAGAATCATTCCAGCTGCTCCCAGATTCATTAATTCACTCCAAATTAACTTATAGAACCAAAGAAATTTCCATCCAGATCCCAACTAAGTTTTTGTGAAACTTAAAATACTGATTCTAAAATCTATATGGAGGGGCAGCCCAGGTGGCTCAGCAGTTTAGTGCCAACTTCAGCCCAGGTCATGGTCCTGGAGACCCGGGATCGAGTCCCACATCGGGCTCCCTCTGCCTGTGTCTCTGCCTCTCTCTCTGTGTGTGTCTCATGTCTCACGAATAAATAAATGAAATTTTTAAAAAATAAAAATAAAATATATATGGAAATACAAATTCAATTCAACAAACATTTACAGCTCCTGGTTCTTGGGGATACATCAGAGAACAAAATCAGCAAAGATCCCACCTTGTGCAGCTTTCTCTCCAGGAGGAGACACAAAAGGAACATGCTAACAGTAAGCAGCTTACCCAGTGTGGCACAGGGTGGTAGAGACTTTGGGGAAAGTGAAGAGCAGGGTAGGGTGAGGGGCAGGTGGGTGAGTGGGGAGCAGTTTGCAGAGCTGGCAGGTGGCCAAAGGGGGCTCCTTGGTGACATTTGCAAGACACAAGAACAGCTCAAACATAAAGTGAAAGGTGGGAGGATGTGCACTTGCAGATGCCAGGGCACATCACAAGCCCTCGAACCCTTGAACCCTCGTAATCAAGACAGTGTGGGGTTGCTGCAGGGAAGACTAACAAACAAGCAGGGCAGAATGAGGAGCCCAGAAACAGACCATTGTCTACATGGATACCCGATTTAAGGCTACGGCCGTATAGCCCAGCCGTGGAGAAAGAACAGGCATCTCAATTAACGGTTCTGGGACAACATGCTACTTGTGTGAGGGGAAGCGAGAAA
The DNA here is from genome assembly GCF_011100685.1 of Canis lupus familiaris. Taxonomy (NCBI): domain Eukaryota; kingdom Metazoa; phylum Chordata; class Mammalia; order Carnivora; family Canidae; genus Canis; species Canis lupus. Next base: position 61,360,769 of record NC_049224.1, read on the forward strand.
TTATACTCCTACCTAAAACCATCCTGAAAAGTCGATTCCTGCTGGATTAAAGATTCAGCCATAAAAGGCAGAGCATTTAGAAGATAACATACAAGAATGTATTCATGATTTTGAAGTAGGAAAGGATTTCGTAAGACACAAAAAACACTGACAAAGGAAACTATTGATAATTTCAAATATATTAGACTGTGTATCAAAATGTGCCATTGAAGGAGTAGAATGGAGCTGTGGGGCAGGAGAAGACCTTGAAACACATTGAGCTGATGAGACATGTGTGTCTACAATATACAAAGAGCTTCAATAAATCAATGGGAAAAGGCAAAAGCCCTAGGAGAAAAATAAGCAAGGGACCCTGGGCAGGAACTTCCCAAAGAGGAAATCCAAATGGCTGACCCGGATGAGCAAGCATGCACCTGCATCAAGGAGGGAAATGCAAGCTGAGTTTGTGCTGAGAGGCTCGGGCTGAACCACTGGGTGGGCACAGCCTGAGGGCATCAGGGACTGGCAGCAAGTTGGGTCAGCAGTTGTACCCACTTTACTGGTGGGCACACGGATACCTCTGACCTCCTTGGCAGACATGGTTGACTCATCTACTGAAACTGAAGTTGTGCAAACTTTGTGACCCAGCAATTCCACTCCTACATAAATATTCCATAGAAGTGCAAGCTTATATACATCTCTTCTAGCAGCAATGTTGGCAATAGCCAGAGGTCAGGAGAAAGCCACCAGATGGGACGTGTGGGATATTCCTGCGACAGAATAATATACGAGAGACCAGAGGGTGCAGGAATGGGAGCTACTCAGAATGTGGATGAGTCCCACTGTGACTCTGATGGAGGCGACAAGGCACCAGAAACACACACAGTGCAATTCGATTTGTACACAGTGCAAACCAAGCCTCGTTGTTTAGGGCTGCTGTGTCAATGTCGTGAGACCACGGGGAAGGCCAGGGAATGGTCACAGCAAAAAGTAGAGTAGCGACTGCTGACTATCTCAGAGGGGAAGGCAGGGCTTTGGGTGTGGAGGGGTCTCAGGGGCCAGCGTTGTCGTGCAGCTAACCCAGGCTAGAGTTAGGGTGGTACCTGCCCTGGAAGGTATGATCACCATTGCCCCTGCCCCCATCATGGGGCCCTCAGAGCAGTCCCAGCAGCCAGGTGGCTCCACTTGGAGACAGAGCCCTGACACCCTTCCACTGCCTGGTCTGGGATCCACACTGAGGGAGGCCAAGGGGCTCCGTCTTGAGACACCATCACCGTCAATACCAACTGGTAACCACTTACAATAACTTGCCTTTTTCCTGAATACTTGCCTTGAAATAGGAGCCCTGTGAGGGCAGAGACTAGTGGTTTGTTCACGCTGTGTCCCGGGCTCCTAAAGCAATGCCTGACATGCCTTGAGGGCTCAGCAAAATCTGCTTAGGGAATGAGTGAGCCTCTGGTTTACGGCAAATACTGTAGACACCAGCCTAGTAATGGGGCGGGGCAGGGCAGGACGAGGTCAAAGACAATCACCATCCTCACGCCTTGGGTAAGATCAGTCGATGTGGGCTCAGATCTTGCCTCTGCACGCTTATAGCTGGGTAATCTCCAGCAAATGACCCCCCCTCTCTAAACTTTCATCTACTCACTTATGAACTGGGGATGCAGTCCCTGCCCCACAGGATGCTTCCCAGCAGAATGCCAGACACCAACCCCTCCCTCGCCACCCATAGTGATCCTCATTGCCTCCCAGGAGGAGGAGCAGGAGGCCAGCAGTCCTATCCTCATTCAGGAAATTGCAGCTTGGTCCCAGGAAGTGGTGTGAGCTTCCTGGGATCACGTACAGGTCCCTCCCATCATCAGTGAGACAAAACCCCTGCCCCAAATTCCATAACTCATCGAGACGAGGGCCTTGGACATGGGCTGCTCAATAAAACACCTGGGGACCCAGTGGCAGCATCCTGGCAGTGACCACAGGCTCAGCCACAGGCCTGGCAGCACGGTGGGCCCGGGTGAGAGACTGGGCCCAGAGCCGCTTCAGCAGCTGCACACGGCATCGCAAAGCCAGAGTCGCACAAAAGTACCTACCTGCGTGTCTCCCTGGGGGAGGCTGGAGCACGGAGGAGGATGAACTCTTATAAAAACGTCAATTTTTTTAAAGCATGTTTTCAGTGATTGCTGTTCTGAGCCAAGTTTCAGCCTGGTGGGAGTTTCATGTCAGAATTACTAAGTGGGCGTTTAGAGCAGACAAGTTAATTGTCCTTGTGCAGGGTGAGCAGCTGAGCGATGATGTGGGGACCCAGATGGAGTATTCCTGGCTCGGCCAGCTCGGGATGCTTCAGGGAGGGCAAAGGGCATCGGAGCAGGGGCCCCAGGGGGGACCCCAGGCAGGAGTCCCCACATGTCCTCCACAGCGACACCCCTGGGGAAAGGCTCTTCAGGCGGGCCCCCATCCCCTTGGGACCATGATGCCTGAGCAGGCGAGACTGGGGGCAGGGAGAGCCTGGAAAAGGAGGCTTAGAGCTGCCTCCTCACATCCAACCCTCAACCCCAGCCTCCATCAGCCAACAGATCCCATTTCAATTTCTTATAGGCCTATTCTGGATCTGAAGTGAGTATGAGATACTTACCATCTATTCCTTTTTCCCATCGTTGCCAAGGACTTTGTGGCACCTAGTTTTTTAGAAAAGACAGCATATTCTACGGCCGGGCTGGAAACAAGGGAGAAATTCATCAATCATCCTTCCATCTAGCCATCCATCATCTGTCCTTCCATCTATTCATATCCCTTCATCCATCCATCCATCATCCACCATCTACCCACACTTCCATCCATCCATCCTTTCCACAAACTTTCACTGAGCACCAACTCTAGGCAACAAGAGACAGGGATGCAGGAAACACAGTTCCTACTCAGAGAGCACATGGTCCAGAGGGCAGAGGACATAGACACAAGCATTAGACAAAGATGGAGACAGCAGCCAGCCTGCGGTCCACATCATGGAGGGACAACTGGGGGCATTGGTCTGGGGAAGAGAAAAATTAGGGAATTGGAAGTTGTTGCCAGCAATGTTGGAGGCCCACCACAACTGATGGCAGGGGAGAGGGAGGACGAGGGATGGGGTGATGAGCGCTAAACATGTGCTGGCGTCAGTGGTTGGTAAGATTGGCATGTGGTAAGTCCTAGCAGTTGAAGTTGTTGAGGCAGGGCATGGGGGACCTCAGATGGACAAAGACGAGGTGGTGACCACCTGAGTGGGTGCCTGAGAGCATTTAGGGAAGAGGGAGAACTACCGGCCACAGGTCACAGCGCCTGGTGTGTGGCCATGACTGTGGGTGGCTGGCCTAGGCTGGAGGTCCAGATCATCATTAGAGGAGAGCAGGCCAGGGTTGTGGAGGGATCACCCCCCTGGAGGTGAAAATCACCACAACCATAAGGGGAGGAATGTTAGAGCGATGCTGTTTTTGAAGGACTGGCAAGCACCCGTTTTTGGTTAGAGCAAGGTCAAGGCCACGTTCAGACAGAGGGTTTAGGAAGAGGGGATGTTGCTCATGGCTGGTGATCAGTTCAAGAGGGCACTGGGGTAGGTTTGGGGGTTAGGGAGTGGTGGGAAAAGGGGTCAGAGAAGGGGTTATACAGAGCTATAGGACAAGAGTGGCCTGGGGTCTTAAACTTGACAAACAGAGGGAGAAGGAGCATAGTCACATTAGTCTTAGGGTCCGCAGTAGCAGATGGTGGCGGGAAACAGTGAAGGTCATGGGTTTTGCCCAGAAACGTCACTCACTCCTGCTGGGAGCCAGCAGAGGGTGACCTTACCAAAGGACCCCTCTGGAATCCTGCAATTTGTTTTTCTCAGAGACACGTCCTACAAGCAAGCTCCCCCTGCTTTAGCAGGTGGCACATTGAGCCTGGATGTGACTTCTTCTTACAACACTGGAAAGCCCTGCTGTCCAACCTCCTGAAAGCTGAGGGCTCTTGCTCTAGGCTCCCTGGTAACATGTCTCTGTGTACACACACACACACACACACGCACACACACACACACGCACACCTTCACCCTCATCCCAGGCAGGCAGGGGCCTCTACTCTACGTGGAGTCTTCAGCAAGGGCTGGGAGTAGCAAGGCCAGGTGGGGTGCATTGAACTGAGTCAAGGAGAAAGAAGAAGTTGGAAGTTGCTAAAAACAAGGTCCAGCCCTGAAGGCTAAACACAGGAGATGAGGGACCCTGCTGTGTGCTAGGCCCTGCGCAGAGTGCATTCACTCATCAAAACAGAGATTTCTTATTTTAATACATATCATGCAGAGGAATATGAAAAATGTGTCTGCACGGCTTGAAGAACAATGACAGGATGCGGTACACCTGTGCACAACCTAGTCAGTTTAAGGGGCACAACACAGCATGTGACGGGAAGCTCTGCCTCCACCTCCATCACACTCTCCTGTCCCCCAGCCCAGGTTTCATCCACTATTTATGTATCTCTATGTCAGATATCACTTCGCTCTGGAGCATGGACAGCATGTGCCAATGGCTCTTCTAAGAAGAGAGTGATTTTGTCACTGTTAGATGAAGGTTTGTAGAGGGCTTTGGCTCTAATGTGGCTTCTCTCTCCCTGTGAGTTTTAAGAGCTCTATCTGGAGACACCAGGGAGAAAGAGGGAAATAGCATTTGTCCTTACAGGAGCACCTATAGGCTCTGTTAAGGACCAGGTATCAGATGACCAACAGGAACCAGATCCTCAAGGATGTGCCATCTGGAATGTCTCCACCTAAGCCCACCAAAAGCTACCCACAGCCTCAGGAGCATAAGGACACACTTATGTGGGGTGAAATGGATTACCTCTGTGTCCCAGCTATCAGAACACAGCCAGAAAAACAGGGACTGGAGAATACATGGTAGAGACAAGTCCACCTGAGAATTTGGGCTGGCCCACATGGGCAGTCCATCAATAGATTTAAACCTAGGGAGGAATGATAATGACAGGATTTGACCAATCTCTTGAGTCATGCTGCTCCAATGGGACCTCTGCATCTGGTCATCCCTCCCCCCATCATCTTCTTGGGGCGCTCCTTCCCATCCCTCCCACATACACCCTGCACTGGGCCTCATATCCTTATCTTCCTCATCTTGCTTTATTTTCTTACTTCAGTGGAACATTTGCATGCCTGGAATATCTTTATTAAGAGAGTCTCATTGGGTACTTGCATAAGTGGTAGTTTGGCTGGGTATAGAATTCTAGGTCAAAGGTCATTATCCTTCCACATTTCGAGGTCTCACTGTGTTACTATTATAACATTTGAAACATCTAAAGATATTTTATGCCATTTGCCAATTTTTCTCCTCAAATGCTTATAAAATCTTATTTCTGCCTCCTGTGTCCTGAAATACCACACCAATCTGCCTCAGTGTGGGTCTGTTTTTATTCACTGTGTCACTTGACAGGTCCTTTCAATCCGGCAACTTTTGTCCTTTAGATCCAGAAACGAGTTATTTCTGTGATAGTTCTATTGCACTTCATTTTCTAGTCCTTTCTTTCTGAAACTCCTGTTAGTCAAGAAATGGGTATTCTGAATTGAAAATCTAGTTTTTTTCTTGTTGATTCTTTTCCTATCTGTCATCTCTTCATTGCTTCAATCTGCTTGTTATCAGGTATTTCCCCGATATTATTTTCCTATATTCTACTTGGGTTTTCATATCTGCTACCATGTTTGTAGTTTCCAATAGTTCCTTTTTGTTCTCTGAATTGCATGTATTTTTCTCCTATAATATCAATATACTATATGTAAGTCTATACTTATGTGTGTGCATGCGTGTGTATGTCCCATGGATCTAACACCTTCTCTTATCTCGACGAAGATAATAATGGTCATTCTCCCCCTTTTCTTATCCCTGTGTGGTTTTTGTTTTTCTCCTGGTCACCTTTTGGTTGTTATTGCCTATTTGTTTTGGTTTCTCTGTCTCTGTCTCTGTCTTTGTCTCTCTCTCTCTCTTCCACATTAGGAAATGTGCTTAGATTTTTAAGAATCCTTAGCTGACTGTTCATGATAAGAAACAGGGATTTAAAAAGTTGATTGGAAGCCCTGCACACTTGCATGGTGTTTGTTGTCATGGGGTCTCACTGTAGAGTGATCTTGGTAGGCCCTTGTTGGGTTACTCCTACTGTCAACGTCATGGTTCTTTCCTACTGAGATGGTCTGATTCAATGGAAACATTTCTCTAATCTCTCATCTGGAAGCTGAGGACCCAGCTGTCAGTGTTCTGAGAGTTGAACAGGGAAAGAAGACAGGGTGTCTCTACAGTTATCATTCGGGATGACCAATCCCCGGTGTGAGTGTGTTCGCATGCATGTGTTTTATCTTAAGGTAAACTTTACACATAATGAAATCACAGATCTTAAACATACAGTGTAATGACTTTTCACAAATATATACACCCCTCTAACCAATATTTCAATCAAAATATCAAACATTTTCTTCACTCCAAGAAGTTCTCTCAAACTTCCTTCCAGTTAATCACCAACTCCTCCACCACCTTAGGCAACTAATGTTCTGATACCTAAGTAACAGAGATTATTTTTGCCTGCTTTTAGACTTTAGAAAATGCAGTCATATTCACAGTTCTCTTTTGTTTCTGATTTACTGAACTCCTCATGGTGATAAGACTTGTCCACACTGTGTGTAGCAGTTCATTTGTGGTTTTTTTTTTTTTTTTTTGCTAAGTAGCATTCCTTTGTATGCATATACCACAATTTGTTACCCATTTTCCTGCTGATGGGCAGCTGAGTTGTTTAAAATCTTTGTCTATTGTGAATAAAGCTGCCAAAAACATTCTCATACAGTCTTTTTATAGAGGCATGTTTTAATTCATCTTGAACAACCTAGCAGTTAAATCACAGGGTTTGAAAGAAGATGTCCACCACCTCCCATTCTGACCTTGGTCTATACTTTCTAACTGATATGTCCTTTCCAGCTCAGCTCTTAACTCAGGCAGAAGACCCAGGGGGCAAAACATGCTCAGTGGGAACCAGAACTAGCCCTCAAGCAATATCAGCTGTCCTGAGCCAGAAAGATGCCCCCCTACCCCCCACCCCGCCACCATTGATCGCAAGACAATGATCAACCTGACCTTCACTGCCCATCTGTAGGGACTCCCCAAACCTTGGTCCCACGTTTCCTTCATATAAACCTAGTAATATTTTCCACTTTGGAGACAGTCTAAGATGTTAGTCTGCTCTCTTCTGGGTGTTGGCCTCACTGAAATAAATTCCTTTTCTCTTTCACCACTGCTCATCTCTCTGCCTGAGGATCTCATCAGAGTGAGTGGCTGAACTCAGTCTGCTTGGGCCCCCCCAGAGCCAGGTGCCTGTGTACTCCGGCTCATGAGCCCATGGCTACAGGTTCAGAGAATTGAACCTATTGGATTGGGTCATAGAATAGATGTTTCTCGAATTTTGTAAGAAACTAAGGGTTTTGTCAAGCAGGTGAGAATTTGACACTCTCATCAGCAAAGTGTGAGAGTTTTAGTGGCTTCATATTTTTCCCAACATATGACACTGAACCCAATTAATTTGGGGCTATTCTAGTGGGCATGAGGTAGTGTGCTGAATATTGGTGATCATGGTTAACACCCTTGCATTCATTTATTAAAGTGCTCAACATTTCCCCATGGAGTATGATGTGAGTTGTACACTTGTGTAGATGCCCCTTATTAAGTTGAGAAAGTCTCCTTCTAGTGCTAGCTGGCTGAATGATTTCATCACAAATGGGTGTTGAACTTGTCAAGCGCTTCAACTACATTTATTTGTGAATGATACATGTTCCTTCTCTTTCATTCTATTAATAAAGAGAATTATATCATTCCACTTTGAATTATGAAGCCAAACTTATGTATAGATTGTAGAATTCTATTTGCTAGTATTTTGTTATGGATTTTTGTATCTGTGTCAATGAGGAATGTAGCTCTGGAATTCTCTTGATCAGAGGCATGCAATAATTGTGTGACTTGGCAAGTCAAACCCCATCTTGTGGTCTTCACTTAGCAGTCTGTGAGGTAAAGACGCACAGACAAGATGATCATTCAGGACTTTTGGAGAGCTGGGATCAATTTTTGGTCTGTGAACTTTCAGCTTCATGATGCAGGAAGCTGGAAACTCACTGCCTTTGACGTCTGCGGTCTGTGGCCTCTACGGGGGCCCAAGAGGTAAGAAATGCCATGAATACCCTGGATTAGTTCTTCCATCAGACCGGCTGCCTGAGAGTTCCATGTGTTTAAAAACAAAAGCAAAGGGGCACCTGGGTGGCTCAGTGATTGAGTATCTGCCTTCAGCTCAGGTCTTGATCCTGGGGTCCTGGGATGGAGTCCTGCATTGGGCTCCCTACAGGGACCCTGCTTCTCCCTCTGCCTCTCTCTCTTTCTGTGTCTCTCATGAATAAATAAATAAAATCTTTAAAAGTGAATAAATAGGGCAGCCCAGGTGGCTCGGAGGTTTAGCACCACCTTTAGCCCAGGGCGTGATCCTGGAGACCTGGGATCGAGTCCCACATCAGGCTCCCTGCAGGGAGCCTGTTTCTCCCTCTGCCTGTGTCTCTGCACCTCTCTCTCTGTGTCTTTCATGAATAAATAAATAAATATTAAAAAAATAAAAGTGAATAAATAAAAACAAAAACAAAACTTCAGCTGAGTGAATTTGCCAATCTCATTGGCTTTATTAAGCCATTCCTTAATTGGACAGCAACCCATCCAGCAAGTAGAGGGAGCTCCAAGGAGATGTACAAAGGAATTGTTTATAGGAAGGGGGGTGGGGCAAGAAGTTATAAGCAAAACAAAACAAAAAAAGGATTGTTTCAGGCAGTCACTTTCCCTTAGGGGAAGGGTAGGGGGTCTTACCATGCAGATAACCTCAGCTTCCTTTGGAGATTATTTCCTTGGTACTGACCAGAAAATTCTTGGCTGACCAGTTACAACTACATCTCTGGGCGAGGTTGGAACTGAAATGAGGTTAGATATTAAGCCTGATTTGGTGACTTGGCCTACCGTTACTCCATTCTTAGCCTGAGGTTTTCTTTTTAACAGATGTAGCCATATGATTGCTTCTAGACAGTAGGACATGAGCAAAAGGGACAGGCCTGGCTCTCTATCCCCTCACCTATGAGATCCTCAAGCTGTCTCTCCTTGTGCCACTGGGAAGCAATCTTGGAAGGTTCATGTTGAAGATGGGTCCCCACATCACCACTCAGAGGATAACTTTTGATTTGTCGTGAACACGGAAAAGAATAAACATCTATCCTCTTGGGGTCTGTATGCATTTATTAGGTAACTAATAAAGAGGATAAGTGCATTAAATGATGTAGAAAAGACATCAGGGTTCGAAGCTGACAGTCAAGAAGGAATTCTTGAGACATCTTTGGCACAAAAAGGTGGTTTCATTAAAGCAAGAGGACAGGATCCATGGTCAGGAAGAGCTGCCCTGGGGTCATGAGGAGTGGCCCATGATAGACTTTCCAGTTGGAAGGGGGTTGAGGAGAGTGTAAGTTTCTAAGGAATTTTGGAAGCAAGGTTTCCAGGACCTGGAGGGACTAGTTATTGTTGAGGAAGGGTCATTTATTACCGTCTAATAAAACCTGAGTCTTCAGACCCTTCAGACGCATGTCAGTGGGCCATAGGTTTGAGGGATGATCACCAACATGTATCTTGGGGGTTAGAGATAAAGGAAGTTTCTAAAGGAATTTTTGTATGTTCCAGTAGACTCACAGGATCCTGGGGTTGGGCTAGGATTGCCTTTTGCCCTCAGCAGAGTATCAACATTGAGGCAGCTGAGTTCCTAAAGGAATGTCACTCGGCCTGTTTCAAGGACTTGTCAGTAGGCTGTAGGGAGTAAGGAAATTTAATAATTTCTCTTCTGACTTTGTTTCACACATCATTCAATATGAACAGCCCAGCTGCTGGAGCCTGTACCCCGGATAAACTGGACTACCAGTAGGTAGACTGAAGTCAACCTTTGCCCAAAACAACTAAACAACCCGGCAAAATACGTGAAACGATGGCTCTCCAGATCCTGGGGTTAGGTGGAAAGGACAGCAAAGCCCTCCTTAATTGCAGGGACTTTCAACCCTCTCTGGACCACACAGGGCACAACGTTGAAGTAACTAAGTAGGATTCCTCCTAAGCTGCTGAGGTTTTCTCCACCCTTCCTCTATCTTCATCTCCCCTCCAATGCCAAAGCCCTCCCACCCAGGCATAATCTGATGCTCTGGGAGGCCTTGCAGGTCACTCTTACCAGGTGGGTTCACCCAGTCCCCTCTCCTGCCCAAAGCCCCTATTTGGTGCTCCTACTGGGCCATCTACCTGGAGCCACCTGAGGGCAATGACCTGCAGCTCCTCCCAGGGCGGGCCCAACCCCAACACATGGGCCCTCTAGGCTGAACTTGGTTTTTGTACTAAAATGTAGCAGGGTGGGAATGAGGCAGGTACACAAGTATCTCTGATACAGAAAAAGTGCATGGAGGTGTACGAGATGCAGTTCACACATTGTTGGGGTGCAGCGCCCCCCGCCCCCCAGGGTGACGCAGAAGGCTCCCTATCACTGCCGCTGACACAGGAACCATCTAAGTCTTCCGCCAGACTGTCCTGACTCCCGAACCTGGAGCAGAGGGGAGGGGCCTCGGGTCATCCCCGAGCCCGGGTCCGGGTGGTCAAGGGGAGGACCGGCTCAACCTCGCCATCTCAGGCAAAGCAGCCACAGGCAGAGCAGCCCCAGGCAGAGCAGCCCCAGCGCGCTCTGCCCACGCGTGGGCGCCCGGCAACTCGGGGCCGCGGTGGTTGCCCAGGAAACGACCACGTGCCTCCGCAGGGTTTGGTGGGCCTCGTAGTCCACCGGCGGCCTCGCTTGGGCGGCCCGCGCCGGTAGGGACTACAACTCCCAGGAGGCCGCGCGGCGGGGGCGGTCCCAGCGCGAGGCGGGGGCGGGGCCTCTTCGGCTGGAGGCGCGGGGTCCCGGCGGCCAAAGGAGGAAGATGGCGTCGCCGAGGCTCTGCCCGGGGTCGCGGGGGCTCCTGCCGGCGCCGCCGCTGCTGCTGCTGCTCCTGCTGCTGCTGCTGGTCGGGCCCCGGACGGCGGCGGGCCACGGCGGCAAGTACTCGCGGGAGAAGAACGAGCCCGAGCTGCCGCCGAAACGCGAGTCCGGCGGGGAGTTCCGCATGGAGAAGCTCAACCAGCTGTGGGAGAAGGCCCAGCGGGTGAGAGGCGGCCGCGGCCTCCGGGGATCCTGGGGGCTGTCGGGCCGGGGGCGTCCGGGTCTGCCGTGACCCCGGGGAGTGCGGGGCGGGGAGGGGGGCGTCCCCTGTCTGCGGTGACCCCGGGGAGCGCGGGGCCGGGGCGTCCTCTGTCTGCCGTGACCCCGGGGAGTGCGGGGCGGGGGGAGGGGGGGCGTCCCCTGTCTGCCGTGACCCCGGGGAGTGCGGGGCCGGGGCGTCCCGTCTGCGGTGACCCCGGGGAGTGCGGGGCCGGGGCGTCCTCTGTCTGCGGTGACCCCGGGGAGTGCGGGGCGGGAGGGGCGTCCCCTGTCTGCGGTGACCCCGGGGAGTGCGAGGCCCGGGGCGTCCTCTGTCTGCCGTGACCCCGGGGAGTGCGGGGCGGGGGGGGGGGGGCGTCCCCTGTCTGCGGTGACCCCGGGGAGTGCGAGGCCCGGGGCGTCCTCTGTCTGCCGTGACCCCGGGGAGTGCGGGGCGGGGGGGGGGGGGCGTCCCCTGTCTGCGGTGACCCCGGGGAGTGCGGGGCGGGAGGGGCGTCCCCTGTCTGCGGTGACCCCGGGGAGTGCGAGGCCCGGGGCGTCCTCTGTCTGCCGTGACCCCGGGGAGTGCGGGGCGGGGAGGGGGGCGTCCCCTGTCTGCGGTGACCCCGGGGAGTGCGGGGCCGGGGCGTCCTCTGTCTGCGGTGACCCCGGGGAGTGCGGGGCGGGGGGGGGGGGGCGTCCCCTGTCTGCCGTGACCCCGGGGAGTGCGGGAGTGCGAGGCCCGGGGCGTCCTCTGTCTGCCGTGACCCCGGGGAGTGCGGGGCGGGGGGGGGGGCGTCCCCTGTCTGCCGTGACCCCGGGGAGTGCGGGAGTGCGAGGCCCGGGGCGTCCTCTGTCTGCCGTGACCCCGGGGAGTGCGGGGCGGGGGGGGGGGGGCGTCCCCTGTCTGCCGTGACCCCGGGGAGTGCGGGAGTGCGAGGCCCGGGGCGTCCTCTGTCTGCCGTGACCCCGGGGAGTGCGGGGCGGGGGGGGGGGCGTCCCCTGTCTGCCGTGACCCCGGGGAGTGCGGGAGTGCGAGGCCCGGGGCGTCCTCTGTCTGCCGTGACCCCGGGGAGTGCGGGGCGGGGGGGGGGGGGGGCGTCCCCTGTCTGCCGTGACCCCGGGGAGTGCGGGCCTGGGGCATCCCCTGTTTGCTGTGACCCTGGGCCAGCAGGGTCCTGGGGGTGTCCCCTGTCTCCAGGGTAAGGGGGTCTGGGTCTCCTCTAGTCCTGGAGGTCTCCAGGGCCTGGTCCTTTCTCTCTTATGGTCCTGGGGACCACCCGGCCTGGGTCTCCTCTATCTTGCCAGCCATAGCCTAGTCTAGTGCCATGATGCCTGCCTTGGTTTGCAGCTGCCGCTGCGCGGTTGGGGTTGGGGTCCTTTGAGAAGACCCTGAATGTCACTTCTGGTCTAGTGAGCCCCGACTGGGAGCAGGGAACTACTGCTGCATCATCCCACCTTGGTGTCTTGACTTTCTGTGAGATTATCCAGTTCCTGTTTGATAGAAGCGCTTAGGAGAGCTGTAGGCGGGGGACAAGAACCAGGGCTACTTCTGCCTAGTACTGTGGGTCTTGTGACATCTTCCAGTGTTGCAAGACTCCTGAGCAGTGTGGGGGGAGGGAGAGGGCTGTCCCCAGAGCTTTGGGGTTTGAGTGAAGCCATGGCTTCTCCTCAGTGGGTTCCTCTATGGGCGGCACCCACCCACCTGCGCACTAGTCTCTGGCCGGTGTTGCCCTGCTCGGGGCTGCCTTGTTTGGGGCTGGGGACACATCCTGGGCAGGCTCACACACCCAGTTCTGTGAGCTCCAAGCCCTGTCGGGTTCTTATCCTGCCCTTGTGATTAAAATGTGTTGAAGTGTTGTCCTCTGAGGTGGGAGGGCCAGAAGGAAGGGGAGATCCTGTTTCCCTCCCCTGGTTCTCTGTAGGCCACATTCCTGGAGCAGGAGGTGCAGGTCGAGGTCCTTGTCCTGACAGCAGCTCCCAGGCAGGCAGGCCCTGTTCTGTCCTTGGAGCTGCTTCACCGTGTACCAGTAAGATCAAGTATATAACTGTGACACCGTCCCCGCCTCAGGAGCCATAAACATACCATTTGTTTGTGACGAGTGCCTGCCTTCCTGTGGGTTGGTTTGTCTCTGGATTAGATGATTTACCTAACTGTTTAATATTGAACACATTCTGTTCTGTGTTTGATTTTCTACTGACTAGTTCTTTTCGTGTGAGGCATTAACATTTAACTTGAAGTTAAAGAGGTTGAAAGAATCCAGAGAGTGGGTGCCAAGTGTCTGCACATGACCTGTATCTTTTCCTCCTTTTTGACGGGACACGATGGCTGCTGTGTGCGGGCATTACCACTTCAGGTGGTGTCTCCCGCGCTGAGCTCACAAGCCTCTGTATGTCAAAGGAAGGACCGAGTTGTGAGACACAGCGTGTAATTCAGATCCCCAGAGGCTTCAGACGTGAGAAGCAGTGGTTCACAGGGGCTGAGACAGTAGCACACAGGTGGGCACCAGAGTCTGCAGCCCATAGGGCTCCTGGCTGGATGCTGGGAGATTGACTCCCCGCAGGGCCCTGGAGACATGGACAGATAAGAAAGTAAGAGGTGAGTGGGGACCTCTACTGAGGTCCTCAGATCTGTCCCCCGACGGCGGTACTAGCTGGCAGTCAGAGAGCACTCAGGTCCTCTCCCTCTGCAGTCCCCAGGAGGGACATCAGGGCCATTGCACTGTCACACTAACCACAGAGGGCAGAGCCAGGAGCCGGGCTCTCCCTGTCCTTGGCTGTGGCTCTCGAAGCAGATAGGTCCCAGGCTTAGATGACAGACCTTATGGATGCCTGGACTTAAGTGTCGTGTCCTTGGTATCCTGGGTGGACTGCAGGCCTGCCTTTCCCAACTCCTCACCTCCTAGCACCCTACATACCCTTCCTGGGAAATCAGCCTGCCCCACACCATTCCAGTTTCTCCGCCGTGAGGCTGCAGCCCCAGCCTCCCCAGGGTCTGATGTACTCCTGAGAGTGCCCACAGAAGAAATCCTAGGACAGAGCTCAGGCGGGCAGGCGAGATTATTATGTAAGCCCACCCTGGATGCCATCTGAGGAGCCTAGGGCATCTAGGTGCACACAAGAGGCTTTGAAAGGAAGGGTTTGGGGCTCAGGAGAGGTGGTAGGAGTGGGGTACTGTGGAGACATGCCTGTCCCAAAGAGCCAGCAAAGGAGGGGCAAACCAATGGAGCAGGGTCAAAGAAACTTCTAGAGAATGAGAAGAGCTTCCCGCCTTAGGCCCTGCGATTCATTTGGTGCTTTTTTACTCCTGAGGAACTTTCCCTGACTAGTCTTCAAGCTGCTGGAGGGTGGGGCCCAGGTTTTCTGAGCATCAACAGAGAGGCCTAGCAGAAGCTGAACCAGGGTCACCATGATGACCCTTTTAATCTAAAAAGCACGTTGGCCGCAGTCTCCCCATCCCATGTGGTTGGCAGGGGGTTGCTCCATCTTGTAGCTTGTTCAGCAGCCCACCAGGGTCGCACTGGGTACCCAGGGAACACCTGCAGGAAAGGGTGGCATTGCGGTAGGTCATGGTGCCTGAAGTGCCATCTCAGCTGAGACTTCCTGAATGGCAGGTACGGCCTCATGAAGACTGGTGGAATGTTGTGGCCAGATGGACCAGCCTGGAGCACATTTGTCCCGCCGGTCTGGGCTGAGCTGATACCAGTCAGCAGGAATGGCAGGAGCAGGGCCCAGTCTCCTCTTGGCCTCCCTGGGCCTTGGGCTTGCTTCCAGAGCCTCAGGACCACCTAACACAGGCACAGTCTCATTCCAGCCTGAAGCCAAGGCCCCGCCCCACCATATTGTGGGCTGGGTCGTGGGGCAGAGACACCGCACTTAGAGCCTCTTGTCATTGTGTCATGAGTGAGTCCCTTGCAGGTGGAGGCATTGGTCAGGCAGGTTCACTAATGGATCTCAGTGTGGAAGTTTGCCACAACTCAGTCCACCATCCTCTAATCATCAAAGTTAATTTTTTATCATACTTGCATGATACAAGGAAAAGGTAGCAGTTTCCTCCCATACCCAGCATTCATGTCCCTGCATCCTCCCACCCCTATACCCGGTCCCCACAGATGTCCAGGTGCAAGGGGCGGGGGGAGACATCCTGGTGCAGGAGCTGGCCCTGCAGCCGTAGCTGACCTTATCGAGAGGAACTGGCAGCCCGTGCTCAGGCCGCTGATGTCGGGTAGCTCCTCACAGACTGGGCATTTCTGGATCATGCCCTGCCTGGACCTCTTCCAGTGAGGCTGGAAAGAAGGCTTCACATACAAACTGGTGATCCTCCCTCTGCAGGGTGGCAGTCCCCCGAGGGTCTTGCCCGGGAGCACGGGTGGGATTTTGACCTGCCAGGACCATGCATCCCCCTGCTCATTTTTGGTTGTTCTGAGTGCCCCTCGCTCAGGGTCACTGTCTCCCGGGTGATGCCATTGGTTCATCTTGGGGCCAGTTGTCAGAATCTTCTGCTCTTGTTCTGTAGCTTCAACTTTCTCCTGTGAAACTGTCCGAACTCCACGCAGATCTGAAGATGCAAGAAAGGGATGAGTTCGCCTGGAAGAAGCTGAAGGCCGAGGGCCTGGATGAAGACGGAGAGAAGCAGGCCAAACTCACTCGCAACCTCAGTGGTATCTTTCTTTCCCCCTTAGCATGACAGGGAGTTAGGGGGGCATCTCCTGGGCCCTGTAGCCTTGGCTGCCCATGCAGACGTGGTTTATGGCAGTAGGGGAGCAGGGCCACCTTGCTGCAGCCTGCACAGTGGCTCACCTCCGACCAGCAACCAGCTGTGGGCACGGCTGCTGGGCCGTTTTGTGAGGCTCTTGACAAAAGGTAGGCATAGTTAGGGCAAGGGTTCCCAGGCACATTGACACACAAGCAGTGGAAGGCCCTGCAACTCCTTGGCCCAGGAGAGAGGCTGGGGCCACCCGGTTGCCTAGGATGGAACTGTCTCACCTGGAAGAGAGAGTTGGGATGGTCCTATAGCCTGGAAGTTGGGGGAAGTCGATTTCAGATCATCTGTAATGAAAATAACTTTCTAACAGAATAGAATGTATTGAGATGGGATGTGGTGAGCTGCTTGTTCCTGCGGGTATTCAAGACAGAGCAACTGTCTGCCCAGCCTCCAGTATGCAAAAGATGTGCGTCCTCAGGACTGAGAGGTCTCTCAGGCTCCCTTTCCGCCTCCCTCCTGTGGCATGCTTCAGGTGGGGGTTAGGACTCTGAGCTCACTGCCCAAGAGCCCCTGTGTGCAGCTGAGTCTCGAGGCCGCTCCTGCGCTGACCAGTCTTGCTGTCGTCCCTCTAGTGAAGAGCAGAGAGCAGAAGTCATGTCCCCATCCTGCCTACTGGTGCTCTGGCCTGCCACCTGCCCCAGGACATGCACACACCCTCACCAGTCTGAGCCTGCTGCAGCTCCCCACAGAGCCCAGCTTGGGGGCTGGAGTAGCCATGGCTGCAGTGGCCACAGGTGTGGCTGGACCCAGAGTCTGCCCTGTAGGCCACCCACCATCCCACATGCCCACGGAGCCAGACACTGGCTTCCTCGGACATGGCAGCACGTGGAGCACACGCCATCTGTGGTAACAGTTCTTTCCTGAGACCAAATGCTGTATGTCCACCTGAGCCTCTGAGGTACTTACTGCCCGCAGTCACAGCTGTGAGCACGGCAGGACATGAAGCCAGGGTTTTCAGACTCCGCTCGTGACATTTCCCCAGCAAGCCTGCATCCTTACCGTCAGACTTCACAAGACACCTACCAGTTGTTAGGTCACATTGGGCATCTGCTTCTGGGGTGAGGACATAGGTCTGCCTGCCATTTTACATGACCTCATTCTAGAATGGTGAGACATATAAAGAAACCAGAGCAAGATAGCAGAAGGGGCAGGTGAGGAGATGCAGGATAATTGCACCCAGTCAGAATGTTTGGGGGCCATCCAAAGGGCCAGGAAAGAAAGCTCTGGAAGAAACTAGCCCCCAGCGGATGGCCCGGGGCCTGGACAGAGGAGCATGAGGGTATATAGGGGTCAGCCAGCTCTCATCTCCCTCCTGGGGCACATTCACCCCGGACTCCCACTGCCTGGGCACATCCTCCTGGGCACAGCTTCCCACCCAGACAGCATCCGAGTCCGTGTTCCCGGTGGAGCCATCTGCATTCTGTTTGGGTGGTGTGTGCTTCCCGGGTGCCAGGGGGACAGGGCAGAAGGACTCCAGAGACTGGGAAGCTGGAGCACTAAGGCAGATGCTCTTGAGCGATCTGCTCTGCTGCCCAGACTGGCCACCCTCACCATGCCCAGCACGGATCCCCAGGTGCACCACAGGGGAGCCAGGGCCCCGATGTCCTCACCCGAGAGCAGAAGAGGCAGGGCTCAAGGCTCCGTGGGCCTCTTCCAGCTCCAGTGTTTATTTCTGGCTCCAGTTCCTGCTGAACGCAGCACAGCTGGAATCCAGAGCCTTCTGCCTTCCAGGCTGGTGGACACCCTGAGACTCCTGTGACTTGCCCTCTGAGGGATCCGGTGCAGCTTCAGATGTGGAAGCCAAGGCCAGGCTGAGCCCAATGACCTGGTTATCCTTCCGCCCCTCTTGCTGCTCCTCTGCGTGCTCAGAGGCTATTCACCTGTCGGGAGCGCAGAGCCTGGGGGTGTAGGCTGTCCTCAGTGCCAGGCAGGTAGTAGCCAGGACTGGAGTGATACCTCCCTGTCTCTCCTAGTGATCCTGGCCAAATATGGTCTGGACGGGAGGAAGGATGCCCGGGCTGTGAGTAGCAACTCCCTCAGTGACGCCACCGAGGACGACAGCCTGGAGGACCCCAGGCTGGAGAAGCTATGGCACAAGGTAACCCTCACTGCTTCCCATAAACCCTGAACTGTGCACCCTAGCATTGAGAGTTCAGGAGAGCTGCTGGGGGCTGCTGCTCCGCATAGGAGCCTGTTAGAGGGCGTCTCAGGGAGCAGGGCTTTCTTCTTGGAACCATGGGGTTGTGGCCACAGTCTCACCTGCTCAGAGAAGGAATTCTGTGTGGCATGGCGCTTCGAATGACAGAACGGGCTGGATAACCTGCAAACACCCAGGCTCGTGGTGTCACATAGGCTGCATGTTTTATGGTGTCCATTTAGTTTTGGGTTTGAGTCTGTGTGGTGTCTGGTTCAAAAAGGTATGCTCACAGTGTGGGCTGGGTGTGTGGGCACTGGGCTCACAGCATCTGGTCTCCTCTGGGGGCGGAAACCCCAGGTGGGTGAGGGCAGGTGGTGGGACCAGGTGGTGGCTGGCTGCAGAAAGTCACTCACTGTCCTGCTCTTAATCCTCCAGCTCCTGTCCAGGTTCTGTCTGGACCGCACTGAGTGGGGCCTAGAATCAGACTTCTCACAGCAGCCCATCGTCCTTGGTCCAAGGGGTGGAGTTGGAGCGGGAGAGAGGGAGGGTCCGCTGTGGAGGGGGCTGAGCCCCGGACCCACAGTATTCATGTCACCACATAGCTGTGTATAGCAGGAGGATGCCGATGAGGCCACTGGCCTGAGGTCCCTCCCAAGACGCTGCCTCCCCTCCTGGGGGATCCTGCAGCTCCCCACACTTTGATGGTTGTCACCTTTCTATCGAGTCTGGCGACAGGTCCTGCTGCATCCCCTAGTTAAAGGGTCATCTAGGCGAGAACGCACCCAGCACTTCACACAGGAGCGGGGTCCTGCCCCATCTGAGGGGATGATCAGCGGTGGCGCCTGTGGAATCACGGCAAACAGCCTGAGGGGTGACCCGGGGTGGGGCAGGCTCACAGTGTTCACTCCTCCCAGGCAAAGACTTCAGGGAAGTTCTCCAGCGAGGAGCTGGACAAGCTGTGGCGGGAGTTCCAGCACCACCAGGAGAAAGTGCGCGAGTACCACGTCCTGCTGGAGACCCTGAGCAGAACTGAAGGTGCCCTCCCCACCCTCCAGAGCAGTCCTGGGGCCGTGGGTAGGGCAGGGAGCTTCCCTCAACGTCGGCCCCATTTCTGAGTGGTACTCCCTTCCGGGGGATTCATCGGGGCGCCTCTGACAAGAATGTTTGGTCAGATGCAGTGATTTGGGTCATGGGCCACTGTTGCTGCCCACCCCGCACATACATGAGTGCCACCTAGCCCCAGGGCAAGCCGCTCTGGGAGGGCACCGTCGTCTTGGACCCAGAAGCCACATCAGCAAACCGAGTGTCAGGGTGCAGGGTCACAGGGGTCAGCCCAGGGCCCCTTCCTCAGAGGGCAGTCCTGGAGCACTTCTGCTCCTGCAGCAGGGCAGGGTGGGTCCTGGCCACAGCTCACAGTGCCTGTTCCACACAGAAATCCAGGAGAATGTCATCAGCCCCTTTGACACAAGCCGCATCAAGGAGGATGTGCTGCACAGCAAGCACGCGGAGCTGAAGGACCGGCTGCGGGGCATCAACCAGGGCTATGACCGCCTGCGGAGGGTCAGCCACCGGGGCTACGGCACCCAGGCCGGTGAGCACACTGCTCCACTTCAGGCCCTGTGTGGGGGGATCGTGGCCATGTGGCCCACACTGCCCTGTGGTGTGGCCCTGATCCCCATGGCCAGCTGCTGTCCACCCTGCTCCCGCCCCAGGCCAGGCTGCCCTTTGTTTCCAGCGTCTTGGCTAGTCACCTCTTCTCCACCATGAGCCCAGGGGCATCCATGCGGCAGGTGCTGCTGTCCACCTGGGGACATAGCGGGTCAAGCGACACGGTGCTGGGGTGGCCACTGTACCTCTGCCCCTCTGCACCTGAACCACCACCTTCTAGGATCCTCACCTGGCCAGCTCCTAGTTCTCCTGGAGTCTGCTGAGTCCTTCAGGAACATTCTCCATGGGCCCCTGAGGGTCTCGGGCAGGAAGGGGTCAGCTAAGGGAGGGGGTAGCAGCTGGTGGCATGGCCCCCAGGTGGGCAGCTATGACTCACTTGCTCCTAGTCTGCTCCAGGGAGGGAGGAGAGGTGAGTGGCCCAGCTGGACACCCATCACTGCATCTGCTCATCAGCACTGGTTGAGGTCAAGGAGTTCTTTCCTTGGTGGTTGGTTTTGCTTTGGAGCCTGAAGGATGGACGGTGGCCTAAGCTTCAGCCCAGAGCTATGGGTAGACTGACACAGTCCTGGCCCAGAGGCCCCAGGAACCCTGCTGTCTCTTGATTCCTACTGCCCCTCCACCCCCAGACGGCTCTGCCAAGGGGGACCCTTCCTCAGGGGTGCAGGGAAATGCTGGTGGGTGCTGCAGACAACAAGAATGTCACCGAGGTCACGTTCCAGTGGTGCCTCAAGCCACAGATTGGACATGCACGAGAACAACACTCAGTTTGCTGCCAGATGGCACTGGACACACACATACACATGCATTGGTGCATGTGGCACATGCCCAAGTCCAGGGACGCTCACACTCGCAGTGTTGTCAGGGCCCCTGGGCATCATGGGATGCCACCATCCAGCACTGGGCCTGCTTTTGCCTCTTTGCCAGAATTTGAGGAGCCCCGAGTGATCGATCTGTGGGACCTGGCCAAGTCCGCCAACTTCACTGAGAAGGAGCTGGAGTCATTCCGGGTAAGGAAGGTGCTGGGTGGCGCTGGCTCACAGTATCTAGTGACACCTCTTCTGTTGAACTTTCTAACGTGGAAAAGACTCTGAACTGCGGTGTGAGTGGCCAGTGTGTTCACAAGCTTTTTTCCTTGTGTTCCTCTGCCAAGCTGGTCGGCAGCCATGTGGAACTGCCATGTTCACGTCTGTATGGACAATGTTGGCTCCAGTGGATGAGGGTCTGGCTCCAAGGGCATGTGCCCAGCTTTGGATGCACTGAGTGTGAGGACGGAGGGCTCCTGCAGGAGCATTGTGGGTTGAGAAGTGTCTGGAGGAGAACAGCAGACCCCATGTGGGGCTCTGGCAATGGGCCTGGAGAGAGGGGCCTTTCACTTGCCCAAGTGTCACCTCAGTGGGTCAAGCCATAACCACACCACTCTGGGCCAGTGTGTCAGGGATCCGAAGGGTGTGGGCAAGAGGCTGCTGTTGGCTAGGACAGGACCCCGAGGTGGGCACTCCAACTGGGGCCTGTGGACTGAGGTCATTCTGCCACGTGGGTCCTAGAGGCCACCGCTGAGCTCACCACAGTTGACCCCATAGTCACGGGGGTGGGGAAGGTGGAAAGGGAGACAGCCCCTGTGGTGGGGGGATCATCGGCAGGTGGGAGACGCAGCAGGGAGGTCAGTGAGTGTCCAGCAAAGGTCCCTGTATCTGCATCCATCCAGAGCTGGGTGGGCAGGGCCACCCTTGTGGAGCTCAGCCCAGTTCAGAGGGACATGTATTGTCGGCCCTTGTGGCCCCCAGGCAGGCCACTTAGCCCCGCTCTGGAGGTCTAGAGGAGGTAACAGCTCAGCCAAGACCAGGATGTGGAGGACCAGCCAGTGAGACTAACCCAAGAGCACTGTGCAGGTAGGAGCAGCAGGAAGGCAATGTTGCAGAGTCTTCCAGAGTGGTGGCTGCTCCAGATGGGACAGAGGCTGTGGGTCCAGAGGACAGGGCAATGCAGCCAAGCCCAGGCCTCAGGCTGGATTTGGGCTCGGGGTAGAGGGAACCAGATGCCTGGCAAGGGCAGATGGCCTGCATCTCTGGCAGGTGGGGACGCTCCCCTCCCCCTTGCTTCCACGTGTGCTGCTTCGAGATTGGGTGGCAGCAGGGATGGCACCCTGAGTGTCCCGGGCAGGTCACACGTTGAGGGGCTTGGAGTGTGTGCCCTCAGAGAGGGTAGCCCCTGCTTCCCCATGCTAAGCGCTGTCACCCAGCAGGACTGGCTTGCTGCCCTGGGCCTGTAGCTGCCACTTGTGCTCTTAAGGGGTCAGAGAGGCATGCCAGGGGGGCCGGGACACAAGGAACCGTTGGGGGACTTTCAGCTGTTGAAATGTTATTCTAGGAGGAGCTTAAGCACTTTGAAGCCAAAATTGAAAAGCACAACCACTACCAGAAGCAGTTGGAAATCTCACATCAGAAACTGAAACATGTGGAGAGCTTTGGGGACCGGGAGCACGTGAGCCGGAACAAGGAGAAGTATGCCATGCTGGAGGAGAAGACCAAGGAGCTGGGCTACAAGGTGCGTGCACCTGGCTCTGTGTGGGTACTGCTCCCGCCTCTCTGGTGGTTGTGTGGGCTGGTGGCACCTGGTGGGGTGCCCATTGCAGCCACACACCCGCTCCCACGGGGGCCAGCACTGGGCCATCCCCTTGAGCCTGTTTAGAGCCAGGGGATACCTGTGCTGCCAACTGGTGCTCTCAGCCAGGTGACCCTGCAGAGGGTATAAGCATGAGACAATGGCTTTGGTCCATATCACAGGAGGACGGTCCCCTGAGAATCCCCATCCTCTCATGGACCAGAGACCGTCCCTGGGCAGTGGCAGGTAGCCTGAGCAGAATGGGGTCACTCTGGGTCTGGTTAGGTCATTCGTGGTGACCCACAGATCAGGTGCCCGTCCAGCCACTGAAGCGTGGGCTCTGCATGCAGAAGAGCCTCTGGGTCGGACTAAGCAGGAACAAGCAGCAGGGCAGTGTGGACGCTCCAAGGAGCTGGTAATAGGAGGAGTGGGAGCCAAAGGTGGCACTAGGGTGCACAGAACAGTCTAGAAACAGATGAGGTGGGTTGTCTCTAGAGGGAGAAAGGGAGGAGGGACCTTCCTTTGTGTCTCATTCTCTGGAGCCACAGGGATGTGCCATCTATTCAAACACAAAAAAACTTTAGAGTGAAATGAGGCAGAAGTGCCACGGAGGAAGGGCGCGTGGGTCTGTGCCCACGTTTGGCAGCATATCAGAAAGAAGGTAAGCAGCGGCGTGGGAGGTCGGCTCCAGAGTGATGTCACAGGGCAAAAGAACTTGCAGCGGGGAATTGGGCTGTGATGGAAAGGGGCAAGCGAGGGCTGGCCCCTGCTCACTGCCGTGGCAGAAAGACATGAGCCGGGTAGAGAATCATGTGCAACAGACTCGGCTCCATGGGGTTGGGGGCCGGCCAGGCAGCATCCCTGTTCACTGCCTTTGCAAGTGGCTGGGGCTGACGATAGAAACGTCACTCTTCCCTCCAGCGTGATCTGCTCTGCGCTGTTTGTTTCTAGTGGGCGGTCATGTTCTAGTCAGCGTGGAGCTGCTTTTGTGATTTATTTATGACGGTTTCCGGATGGGTGGACTTGTAAATTAAGAAAAGCGGGGAGCTGAGAAGTTTGCAGTTTGAAGTCTGTGTGTCTCATGATATGGGACAGACGGCTGCTGGGTTTACACTGTGTCGTTGTTTTCAGGTAAAGAAGCACCTGCAGGATCTGTCGGGCCGCATCTCGAGAGCTCGCCACAACGAACTCTGAAGACTGCAGGAGCCCGCTGGCGGGAAGAAGTTGGGGCCGGGGGCCAGGCGTCCGCCTGAGGACAGGCCTGGGTGCTTCGGGGCGGCACCTGACACGGACAGGACCCTGGAGGAGGTGTGAAGGGGACCGGCCAGGCGTCCTTCATGCAGAAGGACAGTGAGCAGTGGTGTGCCAGATCGTGTGACTCTGCCCCTGGAAGTACTGTGTTCTTAAAAACATGTCACGGGGTTTAAATGGTCATGATCTAACCTGTCACTCGATGGTCTCACTGCGTCTACGACTCGTTCCTCTTCCATCCCCATTCCTCGCTCCCCATCTTCTCTGTGGGACATGGGAGGGCCCAAGAACCATCTGGGGCCACAGTCTCCCTGGTCTGATACCCAAGACCACTGTGGAGTTGAACCTCGCTGGGACAGGTGACCTCTGGCACGGGCCTGGTGGGGGCTCCAGCTGGCCCAGGGGCCAGCTCTCTGCCCAGCTCTGAGGACAGGCTCAGGAAGAGCCCCAGAAGCCTGAGGGGGTCGTGTCCAGTGAAAGTGTCTGTCTTGCTGAGGTGAGACAGCCCCACAACAACCCTTCTCTGGCCTCATAGCAGGCGGTCACGTGGGGATCTGACACAGTACCCAGGTTGGAACCTGAAAGGGCTTGACCCAGTGCTGCATTCAGCATCAACGGTACCCGGTCTCAGCTGGCACGTCAGGATCCCCCAAATACAGATACCCTGTTAGCCATTATTATAAGAAGAATCAAGTCCATGGGGTGCATGCTAGGACTTCGTGTGTCAGGATGCAGTGAAACTGAGCAGGGAGGTGGTGGCACAGTGCAGGCCCTCCCCCGCCCCAATCCCCGTGCCACTGGGCACGGGGCAGCCCTTCCTGCTCTGCTCCCCAGCACAGGAGCCTCACCCTGGGCCTCCACGTCATGTCTGCCATTGTCCAGGGCAGCTGGTGTGTCCCTTGCAGCATGCAGTAGCACACAAGGCTGTGGCCATCCCTGACAGGCAGGGCAGGGTGACTGACCCCTCAGGCAGTGGCCAAGGACCAGAGAAGGGCTCGTTGCCAGGCTTCCCCACAGCGGCCTATGGGGGGCACAAGGCCTGGGAGGAGATTGGGCCCAGGATTGGGAGGCAAGCAGAATAGGACACTTGACTCGGTTTACTATCTCAGAAACTGACAACTAGAGGGAGCTCTTGGCCTTCAGAGATGCCAGAGGACCCGATGGGTCTCAATGACTTGTCATTGCTCTGCTACTGGAGGCCACAGTTAACAGCGGCAGTACCCCCAGGCCAGGGGCCAGGGGCCACATTGCCTTAGATTCTAAGTGATGCTGTGAAATAAAACACAGATTCATAAAAGGACACAAAACACAGCTCAGTGAGTCCTTCCAAGCGAGTGCTCTGGAGCCCACCCCCAGGTCAACAAGTAGAGTACCTGGATACTAGGACACCCCCACACTCCTGTTGCTGACCGCTCAGCTTGTGTCCCCCAGAATTCATATACTGGAACCCAATTCCTACGGTGAGGGGGTAAACACTGGGACCTTTGGGTATCAGATTGGAGCCCTCAAGTAGGATCAGTGTCCTGACAAGAAAAGACCCCAGAGAGCTACCTGGCCCTCCACAGGTGTGAGCACAGAGCAAGAAGTCCACATCTGTGAACCAGGAAGCAGGCCCTCACCAGACCCCAACTGCCCGCACCTTGTCACTTCCAGCCTCCAGAACTAAGTCAAATGCCCATCGTTACAGCTGCCCCGCCTGTCTGAATTGTTAACGGAGCCCCAACAGACCCACTTTCTTCACTTAGGTTGGATTTGGACGTGTGTGTCGCGGTGCGGTGTCCAGCTTCTAGTTGGTGTGTTGATGTGATTCAGCCATGCCATCTAGCGGAAACGTGTGCCTCTTTGTTGCCGCATAGTGTTGCACTGTATGAATGTACGATGTGTTAGAGCTGTATCCCATTGTGGTTGAGAGCACGGCTGGGAATGCTGTGGTGAAGGTTCCTGTGCACACACACGTGTGGCTCCTGGGAGCAACAGTGATGGTCCTACAGGACGCATTTGTTCCAATGCAGAGGATGGTCCCAACTGGTTTTGCCAAGGACCTGCACTCTGCCACCAAGCAGCAGGATGGCGTGAGGGCACTCGGTCTTCCGTCTTTAGTCAGATGTTCCAGCTGCACATTCAAGGTTTCCAGCTGTAGACTTGCTTATCCCCGGGGCTTGGGGTGACTGAGCAGTGAGGGAGTACATGGGCAGAAGCACCGGTGCAGAGTGTGCTGTTGGCTGTGAGTGCCCAAATGGCTGTCTCCAGAACAAGCTGCCCACCTGCCAGGCAGCCGTCAGCTTTTCTCACCTCCGCTCACTTTCCCTGCTCATGCATTTCACACACAAGGGAGCAGACCATGAGGCTGTGTTTGCATGTCTGGTGTCTTCCACTCAGCATCTGTGCTTCATCCAGCAGTGGCAACAGGCTCCTTTCATTGCTGAAGGGCGTCCTGTGCCCGGATGTCCCCTGGTCCGGTTGCCGACCAATGCCCACTTGTTTCCTTATGTTCCAGCACCGTTTTTCATACAGATGTTTTCCTATTACTTGGTTCAATGCGTCAAAAATGACATGAGCATACATTTGTGGCTCTGTTTCTAGACTGTCTATCCTTACACTCTCGCTGTCTTGATTGTTAAGCTTGGAATCGGTATGCATTTTCTTCTTTTTTAAAGATTCATTACAGGTGTTTTGCATTTCCATATACATCTTAGAATCGGCTTCTCATTTTTTATAAAACAACTAGAATTTTGACAGGGATCACCTTGAATATGTAGCTCACTTTGGGGAGAATGGACATCTTAGTATCGAGTCTTGCAAGCCTTTCTTGTCTGTACCTGTTTATTTAGCTCATTTTGCAACTCTCTGTACACAGACCCTGCGTGTTTTCATGAGATTTATTCCTGGGAATTTGATGTTTTATGCTACTGTCAATAGTATGTTTCCGCTTCATTGTGTAGTTGTTTTCATAAGATGACCTTACAGGCTGTACCACAGATCCCTGCATGTTGTGAGCTATGAAGTTTTATAGATGCTTTATTATAGATTGCAGGGATTCTATCCTAGCTGGCTAGGAGTTTTTTGTGAATGAGTATTGAAAGTTGTCGAGTGCTTTTCATGCATCTATTGAGATGATCATAAAGGTTTGCTTCTTGACTGACTTACTGTGGTGAGCCTCGCTGATTTTCGGATGCTAAAATAACCTGCATTTCTGGACGGTCATGATGACTGTCCTTCCTCTGTGCAGCTGGATTAGATTTGTGGATGCTTGCCTAAGGACGTTTGCTGGTATCGCCTGAGGGACACTGGCCCATGGTTCTTGTTCTTGTCACATGCAGTCTGTCACGTTTGGTATCACATTGGACTGAGCCAAGCTGGGAGCAACCCATGCTAGGCTCTGCTGTGCTGTGTGTGGGCTTGGCCTCCTTCCTTTCTCAGTGCACAGCAGCCTTTTTGGGTGGAGCCATCTGGGCCTGAAATATT
This sequence comes from Canis lupus familiaris, assembly GCF_011100685.1. Lineage (NCBI taxonomy): Eukaryota > Metazoa > Chordata > Mammalia > Carnivora > Canidae > Canis > Canis lupus. The sequence goes on from NC_049224.1 coordinate 61,387,903, forward strand.
CCTCATGCCACAGTTTTTTATTAAGAACTGTTTTTAAAACTAGATACAAGGCTGTTTGGATTTTCTTTTTTTTTTTTAAGATTTTATTTATTTATTCATGAGAGACACAGAGAGAGAGAGGCAGAGACATAGGCAGAGGGAGAAGCAGGCTCCATGCAGGGAGCCCCATGTGGGACTCGATCCCAGGACCCCAGGATCACATCCTGGGCCAAAGGCAGGCACCAAACCGCTAAGCCACCCAGGCATCCCTGTTTGGATTTTCTAATACTTCCTGTGTCTTTATATGTTTGTTCAGGAGTTTCATCTGAGTTGTTAAAACGATATGTGTAAAATTGTTGTTCCCTGCTTAATGTCTGTTAGATCTGTGGTGATGTCCCGTTTTATTCCTGGTGCTGGTATAGCTGGTCCCTTCCCCCCATCTGGCTAGCTGAGGTTCTAACCCGTTGTACATTATATCCTCCAGAACCAGCTTCAGCTTCACTGATTTCCCTCTGTCATTTGCTAGCTTGCTTTCATCAGCTTTTACTTTCTACATGTCTTTTCTTATCTCATTTCTGTTTAATTTGTTGCCACTGTGCCAGCTTCACACCATGGAAGCTCAGGTCACTGATGAAGAACACAGATGGATGGACTACACAGTCAACAAGCATGATCTATTCATGCTTCCTGGAGAAAACATGTTCTTAAAACACATGGGACATTTTAAAAACTGACTGTCCTAGGACACAAAGCAAGTTCCAGAACTCCACAGCAAGGCTAGATGATACAGATCACCTTCCTTAACCTAACTGCAACTAAGGAGGGACTCAGTAATGAAAAGACAATTAAAATAAGTACATTTAGGAACTTTAGGAGTGCCTGAGTGGCTTAGTCAGTGAGGCTTCTGCCTTCAGCTCAAGCCCATGATCCTGGGGTCCTGGGATTGAGTCCAGCATCAGGCTCCTGCTCAGCAGGGAGTCTACTTCTCCCTCTTCCTCTGCCCCTCCCCCAGCTCATTCTCTCTCTCTCTCTCTCTCTCTCTCTCTCTCTCTCTCCCTCCCTTTCTCTCTCTCTCAAATAAATAAAGATAAATAAAATCTTTTTTAAAGGTTTATTCAGGAACTTTAAAAATACATATGGACCAAAGAAAGAATGATATTAGAAGGTAGAAAATACTTTAATTGAATGGTAGTAGAAATACTATACACCAAATTTGGGGGACGTGGTCCAGGTGAGCCTCTGGGGCAAATTGTGCAACCACAGATGCACTTGACAGGAAAGAACAAAGGGGTCTCTGACCCCAGGGATGAGAGGCTGGGGGCTCTAACTGACTGAAAGGAGCCCCTGCACTAGGGATTAAAAAGCCCTCTCTTGAGGAGCCATGGAAATCTGACAGCCCGTGAAGGTATGACCAAGGCATGATGGACCATGGGAGCTCAGGAAGGCGGTGCAGCATGAAACTGCACATCCACCCCAAGGACATGGCCATCCAGGTGTCCTGGGTTCAGGGCCACAGGCTGGTGTATGATGGGTGTCTAAAGGGAGAGTCTCCATATGAACCTGGACCCCTTGCCCTGCCCCAGACAAGGGGGGCTGGCAGGCTCCTGCTCAGAGAGGGTGAAGACAAGAGGGCCCCCATGACTTGGCTCTGGTGCTCCTGGACTGGCAGAAACTAAAGACCCTTCTCTGGGAGAAACTGTCATCCTCAAACAAACCCAAGCATCATTGTTCACAAACATTGACTTGAAAATAACCAAGTGAAAAAGACAGTAAGACCCCTTGAGTGAGAATAAGCAGCCCCCTGAAGACAAGAGATTGGGGTGACCAGTGGAAACTGTAACACATGATGATAGAGCAGTCCCATGCATTGTTTACAGAATAGAGGACAAACTCAAAACTATTTCCAAGAACAGGAAGCAACAGAATCACCTAACCAATTTAGAGAATCAAATAAAACCTAGATTCTGGAGGGGAAAACTAGAAACTTCTAGTTTGAGGAGAGAAATTCTCTTCAGTAAATGGAGCAACTTGTTATGTTTGGGGGGAAAGTCAACCTCACACCACATGCAAAAAATGATTTACAGTGATTCATAGGCCTGCATGTGAAAGCTGAAATTGTAAAGCTTCTAGAAAACAGGAGAGCATTTTCTGACCAGAGGGTAGACAGAAATACATGAAACAGGCCACAAAAGATAAGGAAACAAGGTGTTGTATGTCCTCAAAATCAGAAACTTCTCATCAAGATGTATCATTAAGAAAGTAAACCAGCCAACCAGAGAATGAGGAGCAATCACAATGCCTGCGTTTAAGACAGGGCTCAGATCCAAAATTATACACGCAGTATTTCAGTGGGCACAGGAATTAAACAGGGCTTTCACTGAAGAAGACCTCCAAATGGCCAACGAGCATAGTAAAGGTGCTCAACATCATTAGTCATCAGAAGAATGCAAATTGCTACAATGAGCCAGCACTACACACCCATAAGGATGACTAAAATTACACAGGCCCACACCAGCTGTCAGCAAGGATGGGCACCTACTGGAATTCTGTTGCTGGTGGAGTATGCAAAATGGTAAAACCACGTGCAGAACTTCGGCATTTTCTCACCTGTGCTCTGCAGGTCCTCTGCTGATCACACACGTTTCCAAGGGAGGGGAGGGTGTGTGCCCACAAAAGACCTACGCAAGAAAGTTGTCCAATTTATGATCAACTTGGTCTCATTCAAAACAAGAAAGAATCTAAATGTTCACCAACAGAATAGACAAAAAGTTCTGGTATGTTTGTAGAGCAGAATGGGTGTATATTCATCTACAACAACATAGATGAATCTTGAAAACATTCTGAGCAAAAGAGGCAAAATGTGAAAAGAGAATTAGTTGCTAGGGATGGAGGTCAAAATAGTGGTCACCTGGAGAGTGGGCATTGCCTCAAAAGGACTGGGAGGAATTTCTGTGATGGGAAATGCCCTCTGTCTCACACACGTGTAAAAGTCTGTCAAGCTGTCCACATAAGATTTATGTGGCTTTCTGTTTGTAAATTGTAACTAAGAAGTTCCTCAAAGAGGGACACCTGGGTGGTTTAGCAGTTGGGCCTCTGCCTTTGGCTCAGGGCGTGATCCTGGAGTCCTGGGATCAAGTCCCACATCGGGCTCCCTGCATGGAGCCTGCTTCTCCCTCTGCCTCTGTCTCTGCCTCTCTCTGTGTCTCTCATGAATAAATAAATAAAATCTTTAAGAAAACAAATTCCTCAAAGAGATAAAAGTGCATCTGAACAATGATGGGGCACCATAAGGAGCAGGAATGAAGATTTGATAGCAAAAGAAAAACTCTCCGAGACTAATGAGATGACAGTGGAGGAAATCACACAAGGAGCCACAAAGAGAGATGGAATATCATACACACACTCAAAGGACAAGCTGGTGGGTGGTTCAGCAGTCGGAGCAGGACCCAGGAGAAGCCAGAAAGGAGACACCAAACTGTCCAAGAAGAGCCTGCATAGGGCGCCTGGGTGGCTCAGTGATTGAGCATCTGCCTTTGGCTCAGATCTTGATCCCAGAGTCCTCGGATTGAGTCCCACATAGGGCTCCTCGCAGGGAGCCTGCTTCTCCCTCTGCCTGTGTGTCTGCCTCTCTGTATGCCTCTCATGAATAAATAAATAAAATCTTAAAAAAAAAAAAAACCCACATAAACGAAGAGCAAGTTTACAAAACAAAAGGCCCCAATAGGAGATGAAAGTAATAACTGCAAGACTTAAGGGCGATGGAGGCAGAGATCAGGTTCCAAGTATTACAGGAAGAGAGAGGAGGGGACTCAGAATTTAAGAATGGCGCTGGATGGGGTGTCTGGGTGGTGCAGTCGGTTGAGCATCCAACTTGGTTTTAGCTCAGGTCATGATCTCAGGGTCACGAGATCGAGCCCCACGTCGGTTCTTGCTGAGCATGGAACCTGCTTAAGATTTTCTCTTTCCCTGTCCCTCTGCCCCTCAACTTTGCCCTCTCTCTCTAAAAAAATGAAAGAGAGAAAAAGGGAGGGAGAGAAGGATGAAGGAAAGAAGATTCAGTTTTAAATCACGTGGAATGGATCTCTGATACAAAACACTCAAACATTCCACAAACCAATGTTATTGTCTTTTGATAAACAACTAGTAGAAAGAGGGCAACCCAGGAGAGCAGGCAACCCCAGGAGAGCACACCCCTCGTTTAACGAGCACGTTTGTCTGACTTTGGACAGGGAGAGGGAGTGACCGTGAGATGCCATCTCGGTCACTGCAGCAGCCCGTCTTTGGGCCTCTTCTCTCACCGTGCATTTGTGGCCAGGTCAGAGGGCAATTTGGCAAAGCCCAGGAAGCCAGGACACATGGCCTCCAACCCAGCTGCGGCCTCCTCCACGGGCCCTAGCCCACCTGCATGCCCACTCTCACGAAGGCCATTTCGGGATATTGGAGCCATGTTGTTCCTGATGGTGCATGGCCCCAGGGTGTCCATGTGGACCTGGGACAACTGGACAGCACCTCAAGGTCAGAACTGCAGAGGAAGGATGGTCATGGAGGGGAAGGCAAGCCATGGGGATTCCCACTGTGTGTGCTGCTCACACAGACTAAAAATGTGTGAAGGGATGGTGGGGAGGAGGTTTGGGGAGATGATTGGGCATGGCGGTCACCTCTGGGACAGGGAGCCTGTGGGAGAGGCCTCAGCTTTTCCTGCACTGGGTTGTGTGTACATGCATGTGCAATGTTCTTTTTTCCCATCTATGTGTCCTAGTGTCTCAGTGAGGCCTCCGTCCCCAAAGAGAAACTGCATGGTCCTCCTGGATCCTCCGGAGAGTGAGCACTCATGTACACAGGTGCATAAACAAACTGCCGCTTTTGCCACACTGCACACCTCACCTTCCACCCCACAGCAATATCTTGTGGGGTCTCCCATCCAGGCACACAAAAGCAGCCTTTTGTCTTAATGGCTGTACAACATTGCTTTCACCAGTTTTCTACTGATGGGCAGTTGTTTCTAGTATTTTGTTTTCCCAAGATGAGGGTCCTCAACACAATAAAGGCCCTTTGTGATGAGCCCACCAGTACTACACTCAAGTGTATGGAAGTCCTACTAGGAGCCCTAGCCTTCCATGCTGGGAACCCTAGCCACAGCAACCAGATAAGAAAAAGAAATTAAAGGGATCCACAACAGAAAGGAAGAAGGAAAACACTATTTGCAGATGACATGATAATGATATGCAGAAAACCCTAAAGTCCACACACACACCTGCAAGAACTAATCAATGACCTCAGGAAAGTTGCAGGATTACAAAATCAACATACAGAAATTTGTTTCTATACACTAATAACATGCTATCAGAAATAGAAATCCCATTTGTAATCACATCAAAAACATAAAATATGTGGGAATAAATGTAACCAAGGAGGTGAAAGACCTGTACACTGGAAATTATAAGACATTGATGAGAGAATTCAAAGACCCAAATAAACAGAAAGATTCTATCCACATGGATTGGAAGAATGAATATTGTTCAAATGTCCACACTACCCCTAGCAATGCACAGATTTAGTGCAATTCCTATCAAAATTCCAATGGCATTTTTAACAGATATAGAACAAATTATCCTAATTTGTGTGGAACAACAAAGATCCTGAATAGCCAAAGCAATCTTGAGCGAGAAGAACAAAGGTGGAGGCATCATCCTCCCTGATTTCAAACTATATTACAAAGCTGTGGTAATGAAAGCAGTATGGTATTGGCATAAAAGCAGACACATAGGGGGTGCCTGGGGGGCTCAGTTGGTTAAGCATCTGCCTTCTGCTCAGGTCATGATCCCAGGGTCCTCCCTGCCGAGAGCCACCTCCTCCCTCTCCCTCTGCCTGCCCCTCCCCTTGCTTGTGCTCTCTCCCACCCTCTCTCTCTCTCTGTCAAATAAATATTTTTTTTAAAACCAGACATAGATCAGTAGAATACAATAAAGACCCTAAAAGAGGCCCACATATATAGTCAATTAATTTACAACAAAGGGGTTAAGATTATACAACAGGGAAGGGACCGTCTCTTCAAGAAATAATGTTGGGAAATCTGGGTAGCCACGTGTGAAAGGCTGGAACTGGACCCCTACCTCACACCATTGACAAAATCTAATGTAAAATGGAGTAAGGGCTTGAACATAAAACCTAAAACCATAAAACTAGAAGACAGGCAGTAAGTATTCAACATCTATCTTGGTGATGAGTTTTTGGATTTGACACCAAAAGTGAAAGGAAAAAAAATGGGACTGCATCAAACACAAAAGCAAAGGACACCCATCAACAAATTGAAAAGAAGCCTCATCTGATAAAGGATTACTATCCAAAATATATAAAGAACTCAGACAACTCAATGGAAAAATTTTTTGATTAAAAAATGGGCAGGGACGCCTGGGTGGCTCAGTAATTGAGCGTCTGCCTTAGGCTCCGGGCATGATCCTGGGATCTGGGATCGAGTCCCATATCAGGCTACTTGCAGGGAGCCTGCTTCTCCCACTGCCTGTATCCCTGCCTCTTTTTCTGTGTCTCTCATGAATAAATAAATAAAATCTTTTTTTTTTTTCAAATGGGCAGAGGATCAGAATAGATGTTTTTCCCCAAAGACCTACAGATGGCTAACAGGTATGTGGGGAGGTGCTGCACATCACTAACCATCAGGGAAAGACAAATCCAAACCACCATGAAATAGCACCTCTTGCCTGTCAGAATGGCCAAAATCAAAAGGACAAGAAACAACAGGTGTTGGTGAGGACGTGGAGAAAAAGGGGGGCCCTTGTGCACTATTGGTGGGAAGGTAAATTGGTGCAGCAGCTGTGGAGACAGGATGGAGACTCCTCAAGTCTCAAAAAAAGGAAAACTGGAACTATAGATATGACCTGGCAATTCCACTTCTGGGCATTTATCCAAAGGAAACAAAAACACTAACTCAAAAAGATACGTGTACTCCCGTGTTCACGGCAGCATTATCTACAATAGCCAACAGGGAATCAACCCAACAGCTTAAGTGTCCCTGATGGATGAGTGGATTAGGAAATTGTGGTGTACATGTGTGCGCACACACGTATACACTCATACAGAGATATATATACACACATTCACACACATATAATGCGATGCTATTTAACCATAAAAAAGGAAATCCTGCCATCTGCAACATGTGGATGCACCTTGAGGGCATCATGTTAAGTGAAATAAGTAAGAAGGACAAAGACTGTATGATCTCACTTATATGTGGAATCTTTAAAAACAAAACAAGGGCAGCCCTGGTGGCTCAGTGGTTTAGCGCCGGCTGCAGCCCGGGGTGTGATCCTGGAGACCCAGGATCGAGTCCCACGTCGGGCTCCCTGCATGGAGCCTGCTTTTCTCCCTCTGCCTGTGTCTCTGCCTTTCTCTATGTCTCTCATGAATAAATAAATAAAATCTTAAAAAAAAATACTATATCTTTGAAAGTTGCTAAGAGAGTAGACCTTAAAAGTTCTTATCACCAGACAAGGAGATTTTGTAACTGTTCACAGTGATGGGTGTTACCTGGACGCGGTGATCATGTCACAATATATACAAATATCGAATCTGGATGTTGTATCTGAAACTACTGTAAAGTCCCATGTCGGGCAGCCCGGGTGGCTCAGCAGTTTAGCACCGCCTTCAGCCCGGAGTGTGATCCTGGGGACCCGGGATGAGTCCCACGTCGGCTCCCTGCATGGAGCCTGCTTCTCCCTCTGCCTGTGTCTCTGCCCCCCTCTCTCTCTCCCTCTCATAAATAAATAAAATCTTAAAAAAAAAAAAAGTCCAATGTCAGTTACACCTCAGTGTAAAATAAGCTCTCCTGTCTGGTGCCGATATTCCAGAACTAAGACCCTAAATCCAAGCCCGGAACCTTGGGCCTCCGGCTGTACTTGCAGTGCTTCCCCCTCAGGGAGCCCACCCTGAGCCCCACAAAGGCCAGAGGGGGGCCCCCAAGGGCAGAGGGCACGGGGGCAGGGGAAGGGACTTGCAGATGGGGAGGTGGGGACCGGCAGCAGCGCAGGCGGACTGCGGGGTTCTGGCCAGGGACACTTCTTACCTCTCTGCAAAGGTGGGGCACCCTTCCTGGGCTCAAGTTGGGGTCCAGGTGAAACTAGTAAACCGAAGCATTAACAGGACCGATCGCTGAGACTGGTAAGTGCAGCTGCAACTTGTCACCCAGACATTTCCTTTGCCTTCACATTTCCTCAACTCTCCCCCTTTGAGGAGGCGACTCTCCCCCTTTGAGGAGGCGGACTGGAGGCTTGCCCCCCACCCCACCCCTTCCCCTACCACACCCCCAGCCCCACCCCAGTCTCCCCTTCTGGCTGCCTCTTGAATAAACCCTTTTCTTGCCGCAAACCCGATGTCTCCACTGGGCATCAGGCCGATGGAACTTGGGTTCGGTTACATGGGGTCCCCAAAAACCTCCCTCCACGTCCACACGATGGCCCGTGCACCTCACCTGCAGCAGCTGCAACAACTCTGCCTAATAGGCCCCAGTGCGGGGCTCGAGCCACTGAGCGCAGCGCCGCCTGTCACAGCTCTGGAGGAAGGACAGGTGGCCATCTGGCCCTGTTCTGCTGTGTGGCTGCCACAGACCCCCTGAGGCCTCATGGGCTGGAGGGCAGCCTCCCTCCGCATGCAGCCCTCTACCTGCCAAAGCACACTGCTCGCGGTGGCCTGGGCCGGGCCTGGCTGAGCCCCTCGGGGAGCTGTTCTTCACGAATGCCTAACACATCCATAGCCCAGCTTCAGCAATACAAAAACACAGCAGCCTTATTTCCTTTTGAACACGAGAGACCCCAGACGCCAGCCAGTCAAAGTCACAAGAACTCCAAGCTGTTTATCCCAGAGTTGATGCACATGGACGTCTGGGCCCCCTCCCACCCAGAGGGCAGCCCCTTACTGCTGGAACCCTGGGCTGGGGTGTGCAGCCCAGGCTTTGCTCCCCACCTTGTAATTTAAAGGGAAGTCTGACCACCCTAGAATCTTGTCCAGGGCGTTCTAGTGGGGGCCCTTTAGGCTGAGAACCTGATTTGCTTGTAGGATCAACACTTGAGGCCCTTGCATCCCACCCAGGACATTTGCCCTCATGGGCTCAGGGCTGGACCTGCTTCCTTCTGCCTCAACTCACAAGCTTCCCCAACAGGTGTCAGCTTAGAAGATAAGGCAAGGAAAAGGGCGCTGGTGTTCTGAAACCCATCAACCTGAGGGATCTCAGCTGAAGAGGAGAATATGAGGAACGTCAGTCACTTACACTACCCTCAGACTCGCTGGGTCCTTAGTGGATCAGGGATAGGGTGAAAGGGAGGGATATGGATGGATGGTGGATGGATGGTGGTTGGATGGTTGGTGGGTGGTGGATTGATGATGGATGATTGGCTGGATGGAGGATGAATGGAAGTTGAGTTATGGATGGCTTGATGGTGAGTGGATGGTGAATGGGTGATGGATGGATGGTGGATGGATGGAGATGGATGAATGGATGGATGACAGATGGTGGACGGCTGATAGATGGAGGATGGATAGAAGTTGGATGATGGATAGATAAGTGGATGATGGATAGTAGATGGATGATACATGGTGGATGGTAGTTGGATGGTGGATGGATGGATGGTAAATGGATGGATGGTGAGTGGATGGTGGATGAATGATGGGTAGTGAATGGTAGATGGATGGTGGATGGGTGGATGATGGATGGACGGGAGGGAGAAAGAGAGGGAAGAAGGGAAGGAGGTGCCTGAGTGGGCTATATTTGGAGACCCTGGCCAGGCAGAGCAGAGCCCCATCTCACATCTAAGACCAGGGTCAGAGGGCCTAGCCCGATGCTTCCCTTTCATGACAAGGGAGGAATGTCAGGAACCTGCACCACCAATTCTGGAAACTTCCCAGCACCCTTCCCTGTGGAGCCATGACCATTCCCTCCAGCTCACTGAGTCATGGAAATGGCACACAACTTCCCCCGGGCCACAGGCCCTGTTGGGAGGAAACATGGAAACCCCACGGCGACCCACCAAGGTGGGCATAACACGGCCCTGAGCACCTGCACCGTGTCAAGACAACAGAAGCAAGTCCATGGTCAGGAACAGCCCACGACAGACACAGCACAAGAGAAGGCACTTCATCCTTCAGAAAAATAATGTGCATGTTAAAAATAGAATATTAACAATTTTAAACTATTTACATAACTTAATGGGTCTTAAGAAGCAGTGCAGCCAGTAAACCCATGTGGGGGCCTTGCCGGCAGCCTGACAGGTCTGAAGGTGGAACAGTCCTGCCACCCCCAGGACTCGCTGGCAGCACGGTCCCCAGGCACAGGGCAGCGGTGACCCCGGACAGCTGGAGGCTGCTGCAGGGCAGAGGCAGGCAGGGTGGGACACTCGGCATAGGTGGGGCCTGGTCCGGCCTCGCTGTGCTTTGGGGATATGTGTTTTCCAAGGGCAGGCCTGTCATCAGTCAGGTGGCCACCGTCTCCAGGGACTGGGAGGGCCCCTTGCGGCCCAGAGCAGTGGAACCTGGTCTTCAATCCCCCCGGGGCCCCTGCAGCCCAGACGCCGCACCGGGGCAGGTGACGACCACAGGCTGCCTGACACCTGGACGCATGGCTCCTCCCGACGTGCTGGAGGTCCAGAGTGGCTTACTGAGGCCGAAGAAGGGTCGGGTCTGGGCCCCCGTGGCCGGTGGGGCGGGGAAGGGTGAGGACCGGCTGTGGCCACCCTGCAGCCAGGAGGCCACCGGCCCGGAGCTCAGACCTCCGTGGGCGAGGCAGAGGACGGGCTCCCTGGTGCCCTCGGCTGCTGGCGACAGAAGCGAGGTCGTGGTCGTGGCGGGGCTGGGGGGTCCTCACCGCGGGGGCCCCTTCCTCCTCTGCTCCAGCTCGGGCAGCCGCTGCTCCCGGGTCTGTGCGTGCTGGGCCCCCACCCTGTGGGCTGCCTCGGTGGCCGCGATGTCGATCTGTGCGTAGCGGGAGGCCCCGGCCCCTGAAAGCAGCCCCGGTGAGCCGGCCGGCACCCCCACCCTCCTCCAGGGAGGCCCCTGGCCCCCGCCCCCGCAGAGCCTCGGGCTGGGAGAGGTGAGGGGATCCGGGACGCGAGCCTGGGGGTGGGGGGCAAGCTGGAAGGAAGGGGGCCCCGCCCCAGGGGGCACGGCTCAGCAAGAGCAGAGACTGGGGGGCCCGGGCCACCGGCGCCCGGAGGCAGCCCCCCCACCCATGGGGACCCACCTCGGATCCCGGCGCCGGCCCCCTGGAGCTCCAGGCCCAGGTACAGCAGCTGCGTTTTGGAGGAGGGGCTGACGGGGATGTTCAGGTAGGGGGGCGCCTCGCTGCTCGGTCTCCCGGGCCCCGGGGCTCCTGTGCCGAGAAGGGCAGTGCGGGTGGGCGACCCGGGGGACCCCCCCGCAGAGAGCTCCACCCCCCCGCCCCCACCCTCTGGTCCTGCCAACTGACCATCTCTGGCCCAGCACTGCCCACCCTGGGGTCCACCCGCCTTCCCCCCAACACCGCACCACCTTCTGCGCCCCTTCACCAGTGAGCTTCTAGAAACCCTGGGCCCCTCTCCCCCCACGCCCCTGTCTGCTGCCACAAGCTAATCCCTGCTGAGCTGCCCTCACGGATGCCCCAAGGCCTGCTGCCGTCAGCGACCCCACTGTTCCGTCTTCAGCCCCCCTGCCACCCACCCTCACCCTCTCGGTCCTCCTGGGTCATCCCCATGCCCACCCCAGCTCCGGGCTCCAGGGACCACCTCTAGACCCGCGAGTCTCCACAGGAAATCCCTTCCCCCAAGTGCAGGCCCTCCATGCACAGTGACACCTCCATGCACAGTGACACCTCCTCCAGGATGGCCCCAGGCACCTCGAGTCCTCCCCTGTTTCCTAGCAGCAGATTTCACTGTGCACCCCCTCCTGGGGTATATGGGAGGTGCAGCACCCAGGGCACCTGAAGACCTGGCCCGGGCTGGGCTCGGGGGGACTTCATAGTGGGCCGCCTGGCTGTGCACCTGACCACACTTCCCCACTGGCCCGAGAGCCCAGCACACCAAGGCCACAAGGAAGGAGCCCAGCCGTGGGGACCAAGGGTGACGTCCTGCTGGCTGTTCTCCAGAGGCTCCCCCACACCCCTGTCCTCAGGGTCCCCCGGGCACAGCCACATGAGGGTGGCCAGCTCTGCTGCTCAGAATAGATCAGGGATCAGATAGAGGGTTGAAGCTGCAGGGGACACCCTGTCTCTGAGCCCCTGCGCAGGGGTCGAGGGAGCCTAGCGCAGGGCCAGGACCTCAGGAGGCAGACCCTGTGTCCCTCAGGTCCCCGTCCCACCACAGGGCACCCACTGCCAGGGGGCGTCTCCTGAAGGTCCTTATGGTGCCTTCCCCCCTGTGCCCTTAGCTGCCGCAGCAAGGCCGGGGGTGCAGGGCACACTGTACTGCCTGCTTGCTCCCAGTGAGGGGGTGAAGGCCACAGAGCCCGCACCCCGGCCAGGGCCAGAGCCAGACCGTGGCCAAGTGGAGCCAGATCTCATGAACCAAAGCCAGTCACATGGTTCCTGCCCCTCCCAGCCTGGGGGCCCAGGAGACCCACCCCCCTCCTTACACGGTCCCTGCAGGGCAGGGCCCCCTCAGGATGCTGTGCCCACGTCCCTGACGTCAAAAACAGGACACTGATGCCCCGGGAAACTACTGTTACCAAACATTCCTGCTGCTGACCCTGCAGGGAGACCCTCCGGCCAGTGCAGGGGTGTGGGGCTCCCAGGAGCGGCTCCAGACCCCGGCAGAGTCTGCACACAGGCAGCAGGGGTGCTCCAGGGGCACAGAGCCGGGGGTGCTCCCTGATGAGGAGGTGGCCCTGCTGCAGAGCGAGGGAGGGAGGTCCTCGAGGAGGGAGGCTGGAGGCTGCTGCTGGACACGGGGTGGGCAAGGCCGGATGCGTTGACCCCAGGGAACACGGGGAGGGCCCTCTGGACACTCAGCTTCCAGGCCAGGCTTGGGGCCCTGGCTGCCTGTTCGCGCACGGCCCTGGCCAGCCAAGGCCCGGCGCTGGGCTTCTCCGATTGGCAGCTCAGCGTGTCCTGTGCTCTCATCAAGCCAAGAACGGGCTGCTTTCCGCCTCTCAGCTGTGAGGCGAGGGGTTTCTGTAGATCTACCGCACCTGCAGCGCCCCGAATGCAGCCTAGGACAGGAAGGGGTGCAGCCTTGGCAGGCAGAGCAGGGCGAAGGCCCTCTCCCCACACCCTCCCCGGGCACGCCGTGTCCACCTGGGCTCTGCACACCCATCTGGACACCAACAGTGTGAGACTCTCCATCAAGCAGCCTGGAGGGGACCTGGGCACACAGAGGGGCAGACGCAGGCCCTCGCCCATGTACCCCGAGGTGATAGGCAGAAGCACCCAAGAGAGACACTTAGACCAGTGAGGCCAGGGGAAAATCCAAGCAGACTGCCTGGAGAAGGAGGCATGTGCCAAGGAATAGAGGACGAGAAAGAAGGAAGGGCAGAGGCAGAGGCCCGGGTGCAGCGGGGAGAGCCCTCAGGGGCTGAACCAGGACCTGAGGGGAGGCTAGGAAGGACGTCTGGAGCTGGTTCTAGGGCTGGAGCCACGTCTTGCCCAGTCCACAGCCGGCAGGGGAGGAGGAAGCAGGGGAGGGGCTCCCTCCTGGCCTCCATGTCTAAGCAGTGTTCGTGGGGGCAGATCCCCCTCACCCTCCTCCCTCCCGCTCCTTCAGGTAGAGCTGCTCCCAGCCTTGCTAGAAGCCGGAACAGAGCCGAGGACAGAGGAGCACAGCCTGACCTCTCCTGCCTTCCCGAGGCACCCCCGCCGTCACCAAGGCTCTGGCCGCACCACCCCAGGCCCAGTTCATCCCCGTCTCTGCCGGACTCAGGCCCCACTTCCCCAGACCCTGGCCTCAGTGGAAAGAGAGGGTCTGTATCCTCCAGTAGATCCTGACGCCTGGGCCCCCGTCCCCTCCTGTTCCTGGGGGCCCACCCGCTGTCTGGGTAAAAGACCTCCACAGGGCCCTAGGGGCAGCCGAGTGGACAGCAGGAGGAGGTGTCTGGGACCATCCGGGAGTGGGCGTCAGGGGATAGGTTGCCCTGGGGTGGAGCTCAGTGCCCCATCCTGACCCAGAGAACCCAAGAGCAGCTTGCTGGGGCTTTCCTGTGGACCCGGCCTGCCCTGCCCGCCCCCTCCTGCCCCCAGAGGTCCACTGCAGGTCAGCCTGCAGGTCTGGCCCCAACAGGTGTCATGTGTCTCGAGAAGGACAGAGGATCTGAGCTCCTTAGGGCCCCCAGTCCTAAGGCTAAGGCCCAGAGCTGACCCCTGAGCCTCCCTGACCCCTCCACCCTGCCTAAGGCCAACCTTCCCCAAACTTCAGCTTCCCTCAACCCTCCAGGCCCTCCCCTGGGCAGCAGCCAGCTTCTGCCCATCCTTCACCTTCTAACTGAGCTTGGAGACCTCAAGTCTTCCCCTCACTCCCTGCTCATCACCAGGACCCCTCAACCCTGTTCTCCATCACCTCAAGGATGGGGCTCCCCGCCGCAGGCCAAGGCTCCGAGGCAGCCTGGCCCTGCCCGCTCCATGCACACAGCCCTCCGGGCTAGCTGGCCACGCTTAGCCACCCTGTCCTCATCCTCCGACTGGGCCTGCCCCGCCCCTGCCAGGGCTCCTTCCGGCTGCACTCTGTCCCCCGACCCCACAGCCACCCCTCCCCCGTCCATGTCACCTTCTGCCCATTGTCTCCATCATGGCCACTAACACCCGCTGCCCCATCTGCTGCAGAGCCTCTGGCTAGGCCATGACTGCAGTCGCCATGCCCCCCACTCCCTTGTCCCGAGGCCACACGGGAGCTGGTCCCAAAGCTGGGGCCTACCTGAGTGTGTCATCAGAAGGCCGGGGGGTGAGGCAGCTGCTCCCTGGACCAAAGAGAACATGTGTCAACCTGTCCATCTGGACCCCGTTCCCCTTGCCCCAGCCTGACCAGCAGGATACTAACCCAGCTGCACCCAGGTCACTGGGGGCCTGGCTGCCTCTGGCGGACCCCAGCCCAGACTCCTCATCTCCCAGGGGGCCCCGTACCCACGTGTCCCAGGACCCCCAGCTGGCAGCCCTGACCCTTGCTTGCCCTCTTCTGAGCCCTAGGCTAAGTCTGGGCCTCCAAGGTCTACTCAGGGCTGTGCAGAAGGGGGTGTGGCTGTCAGGTGCTCAGAGGTTGGAGCAGGTGCTCCCTGGGCCCTGCGGGCCCCGCCCCACCAGCACCTGTGGAGGTACCCACAGAGGCCATGAAGATGAGCCAGGACCCCCTGAACTGCACAACGGCCTCTTGGGGGGGCCTGATTAGAAGTGCAGAGGGGCCTGCAGGAGGAAGGGGCCATGGGGGCCTCAGAGCTGAGGACAGGATCTGATCAGGAGGGAGGGACAGTGGCCCGTGGCCAGCAGGTTCATTGTCACCTGGGCCTGGGCCTCCCACAGCCCTTGGGGGATGCCTCCCTACCCCCGCCCCCATCCCCACCCGGGCCCAGGGCAAGTGACTGAAGCGGATCCAGCATCCCCAGCAGTCTGGGGATCACAGGCTGGCGGCAGGGCCTTGTGAGGAGCTGGGAACTGGAATGGGGGTGTGGAAACCCCAACCCTGCCCTGGGGGCCTCTGCTTGATGCCCCAGACTCAAGACACAGCAGCCTGACCCAGGTCCTGGCCAGGCCCAAGGGACACACTGAGCTGGTCTAACCCATCACCTTCCTAAAGGAGCTCTTGTGCAGGCCCGGGACCTGGGCAGAGCGTGTCTAGCCCCCCGACCCCCCGACCCCCCGACCCCCGACCTAAGGGCCCCCAGTCTGGTCGCAGACCAGAGGCCGGCTGCCCACCGGGAGCCCTCACACACAGGCCTCTGAGGTACTAGAGGAGATCACCATCTGCCCACGGGAGCCGCGGAGCAAGCGCCAAGGGCCCACGGCCCCACCACAGCCCGCACCTGCTTCCGGGGCCGCTCCTGCGGGCACAGCATCAAAGCCAACGCTGAGCATGGGCAGGGTGCAGCTCAGCCCATTCCCCCTGCTGGGGGCCAGGACCCCAAACTCCAGGTCTGGGCCAGTGGGCTGCACACGCCCTGGAGAGACAAGGCAGCAGGACTCCCAGCATGGATCTGCCCACTCTGCTTGCGAGGGGCCCTGGCAGGGGCAGACGCCACCCCACCTCACTCATGGCGCTAGCAGCTCGCAGCCTTATTACTTTTGCAGCCAGAGGCTGGGGTGCCTCAGGGGTGGAGGTGACAACAGTGGATCTAATGACCGCTGCTGTGAATAGACATCTACTGCCCACGCGCATCTATCACCTCATTGGACCCTCTCCATGTGCCCAGGGAGGTAGGCATCCTCGTCTACGCAGGAGGAAACAGAGGCTCAGAGAGGTGTAGAAACTTGCCTGAGGCCACCCAGCTGGCGTGGCGGGGTGCCGCTCAGCCCCCAAAGCCTGGCTTTCCTCACGCTACAGTTCACAGGCACCCCACCCAGAGCTCCCAACTCGGCCTCCACAGAGCTGGCCCCCCAGCAGGGTAAAATGGGAGTGATAGGGCAGGGCGGGGGCCCCTGGATGTGCAGGAGATGGGAGGTGGGATCCCTGGAGCTCGGCCACCCAAATGGGGAAGATGGAGGGGGGCTCCAGGCTCAGAGCCAGGACTCTCACTGGCCCAGAAAGCAGTGCCCACCCTCACTTGGACATGGGAAGCCACCTGCCTGAGCCCAAGTGGTCTCCAGTGAGCAGAGAACATGCCACACATGTGCACACACACACACACGTGTGCATCTGTGCAAATAGCATACACACGGACATCACACATGTGCGATGCACACACCACACACAAATGTATGCATATGCACAAATGCACATTCCTGTGCACGCACCACACATGCACACACGTGTACACACACCGTGCAGATGAATGCAGCATCTGTACACACTACGTACACACACACACAGGTCACACACCACGCACAGTGCACACACATGCAGCTGAATGCACACGTCACACGCGAATGCAAGTGCGCACGCACACACGCCCCATGGGCTGTCGGGAGCTGCCTCTCCTGCTTCAGGCCCCCAGTGCGTTCAGGCTCAAGGCAGGCTACTAGGCGAGGCCCCGTGCTGCCCCCTGAGACCCACAGGCTGGAGACAAAGGCCCCGCGGGGAGGGCCTGGCGGGAGGTGGGGAGGCTAGCAAATGGAAAAGGAGAAGATGGTAAGAAAAGAAAATTTTATTTCCAATCTAAGAATGTATTACAAACAGGTCCGATTTTAAAAATGTAAAAGAGCAACAAAGGTCTTTAGCCGACGGTAAAGGTACAAAGCAAAATATTTACAGGTGAGCCGTTGGCCCCCTGGATGGGGGCGGGTGCCAGACAGCGCAGGACGGCGCCAGCCCAGGTCCCGAGCCGCACGGGCACCGGCCCGCCTCTTGGGGTGCACGAAACTGCAGAACAATGTAGGAAACCAGGCAACGCAGCTGCACCCCATGCAGGCGAGCAGACAGGCCACGGAGGGCGCCGGAAGCAGCTCTACTCCGGGCGACCCACGTGCCTCCAAACGCAAACGGATGGGCCTTGGAGCCCCAGCCCCTCTGGTCCTGACCCCTAGCCTTGCAGCTCAGCCAGGAGGGTGGAGGGGGTGAGGCGCAGCTTCCAGAGTTTTCCCAGGGGCCTCCTGGTGTCACCACCTTGCTGCCTGCCCACCCCTGGCCCGGGAGCCTGCAGGTTGAGGAACAGGCTGGTGGGTGAGCAGTGGAGGTTCTTGAGTCATGAGACCCAGACCCCACAAGTCCCTGCGCCTCCTGAGCCTCAGTTTCCTCCCCTGTAAGACGGGCCACCCGTGGCGCTGCTTCACAGAGGTGTGCAGTGGACAGGTAAAGCTCGTCCTACATGCACCGTGCCACGCTCCTGTCCCGGGAATCTGGGTCTGCAGCTGCTGCAGAGGAAGCTAATTTTTAGCAGATGACCTGACTGTGCACCACGGAAGGGATGTATCTGAGAAGTAAGAATGGCCATCCAGCGGGTAGGCAGGGGAACTGGACGGGAGGTGGCTGCGGCCCGCGAGGGGCCTCCCAGCCCTGATCACCCCGAGGGCCTGGCTAAAGCCGGCTGGGACACAGCACCAGCCTGGGTCCCCTGCACCCCATCCTCAGGCTTTGGGACTGTACACGCCCCCAGCCTGCTCCACCCAGAGCTTCCCACTTTCCAGAAGGCACTTGAGCTGCAGGCTAGTCGCCCTCTCCAAGTCCTGGGGGCCCTCCCTGCAGGCTCCACTCCCCAGAGGGCAGCCTCTGGGACTGTCACCCCTCCCCCCAGGCCCTCCCCCCTGTGCCTCACCAACAGCACCGAGGGCACCCTTTCCCCTCCCCGCAGCAGCGAACCTGAGCTGTGGCTCTCAGGGAGGGGGGTTTACCTTGAGTCCTCCACAGGCCGGACAGGTGGAAAAGAAAGCTGGAGGAGGCCCTGCATGGGGGCTGCCTGCCTCCCAGGTCTCGACAGGGGCCTCGCTGCCCGGGCCCTCCGCCACCTGTCCCCGCCGCCTCGCGCCCAGGCAGCCGGAGGGACACCCCGCGGACATCTGGCCACCCGAGTCCCCGGCCCCACCATCGTCCAGGCTGCCCTGCACAGCCGAGGTCTGGTCCCCGGGGGCCTGGCGCAGGCTGCGCGGCGTGTCATAATGGTGCCGCAGGGCCGTGGGCACCTGGTACTCGGCTGTCCCCGGCGGGCAGGCGCACAGGCTGGGCTCGCACCCCCCGGCCGCAGGCGGCAGGCTGAGCAGGGAGCCGAACTCGTCGCCCGCGCGCCACACGTCCAGGCTGCTGCCGGCGCAGGAGGAGAAGCTGCCCGAGTACGAGGAGTGGCTGCCCGTGGCGATGCCGCTGTCCGATGAGCTCTGGCGGCCGACCTCCTGCAGCTGCCGAGGCCGCAGCGGCTTGGGGGGCGGCCTGGAGGTGCCCGGCACGGTCTCCGCAGAGGCCTGGGCGGCGGCCAGCCCTGGACCCTCCTGCGACGTGCTGGCCGAGGACGAGGAAGGCTCTGGCCATGCGGTGAGGCGGCCGCCGGCGCTGACATCCGAGTGGCTGGCCTCTGAGGAAGAGCTGGACAGGCTGCGGTCATCCCCTAGACAGAGCACAGGGCGGTCGGGGTGTTGACACTGCTCTGGGGGCTGGGGTGGGCTCAGGGAGGGCTGAGGGCGACATCGGCCGAGGGCCAGCACTCTCCAGGCCCCCATCGCCCCCTCCCCAGCACCCCCCCCCCCCGCCCCCACCCAGAGGCTCCTGCACAAACCAGCTCACCCGGGTCAGGCCCCTCCTTGAATACCAATCTTTCACACACACACACACACACACACACACACACACACACACTGCACCACCACCACCACCACCACCACCACCACCACCCTCCCGCCCCCCGCCCTCTCTGGAACCCACGTCCTCCCGCTGCCCCCTTGGTCACTGCCCTCTGGGAATCAGAGGATCACGGCTCAGTGCCAAGAGGCTCCTTACTTCTGGGGACAGGCTCACAGTGCACCCCACCAGACTGGACTGGCAGCAGTAGAGAGGACAGACAGGCCCCACAGCATGGCTCCCCCCCACCCCCCGCCTGGCAGCAGCCCCTTCTGTCCAGTTCCCAGCAAACAGAGAGTCCTCGGGCTGCCGAGGAGGACCCTTTTGTCTGGGCACCAAGGGTAAAGCTGAAGCCCACAGGAGCCCACAGCCTTACCCAGGCCACAGGGCTACTGGGCAAGCAGAATTTGCACCCAGCTCTCCCAGCTCTCCCAGCTCTCTGGCAGCACCACTCATGATGTTTGTGGCATCATGAGTGAGGGGAAGAATGAGTGAGCAGAGAGGAGGAAGGAATGAATGAGTGAGTAGGAGGGAAGGAATGAAGGAGTGAGCAGGAGGGGAGGCATGACCAAAAAGCAGGAGCCTGGCTCAGGCCCCATAGCGGTGGCCCCTCCCCACAGCAGCAAGGCAGCCCACCTACCTCCTCCTCCCCCTCCTCCCCCACCGTCCCTCCTCCCCTCCTCCCTCTCCTCTCCCTCCTACCCTCTCTCTCTCCTCCCCCACTGCACCCTCCTCCCCCACCTCCCCTACCTCCCCCACCTCCCCCACCTCCCCCACCTCCCCTACCTCCGCTACCCAGACGACCGGCGTGCGACAGGAGGCTGAGCCGCTTCTCCAGCCTCAGGGCCTCCAGGGCCTCCTGGGCCACACGTTCCTCTGCAGCGGCAGGACCCCCGGGGCTCGGGTCTGCAGCAGAGAGGAGAGTCAGGAGACGTGGCCTCCTTGCTCCCACCCAGGGCCCTCGGCCGCGGGCGCCACCCAGGTGTCACAGTGAGTGAGTCCAGCACCACCAGGGCCACACATGTGCTGGGGGTTGGGGCTCACGGCCATGGCAGGGCCCCGGGTGACGCCCTCCCCTGCAAGTCCCAGCTCCTCCCCAGCCACGGGGCACCAGTCTCAGGGCACCTGCCCCCTCCAGATCCCCCAACCAGCAGCCCATATCTGGTGCCCCAAAGCCAGCAGGTGTTGCCCACGGTGGGGACGCTGGCATTGGATGGACTCTCTGAGCCCCTTGTCCACATCTACAAAGTGGGGGTGTGGAGAGAGTGCATCTCAGTCAGGGCAGGACCAGGACGGGGGCGCGCAGGGTTGTGCTTAGGGCAGAGCGGACGTCGGAACTCTCATCTCTCCCCTCCTGACTGTCTCCCCGTGGGTCCAGCTGAGCAGGTGTGAGCGCAGGGGCACCCCAGAAAGCCCGGGGTGTGAGGCTGCTGACCCAGGAGAGGCCACCTCGCAGGAGAGCCCGATCATCACAGGGCCTAGACCCAATGCCACCCAGAGCCCCACCAGCCTGTCCACACCCTGCCTTCACGCCTGTCCCACTGTCCTGTCCACACCCTGCCGTCTGCACGGACCGGTGGCTGCCAGGCAGGAGGGCGCCAGCAGAGGGCGCCACCGCACCACCCAGCAGAGCCCAGCTGGAGAAGAATGGGCCACAGGAGCCACCTCTTCAGTCCCCAGCCCGCCCCCAACCCGTCCCCCCAGGGCCCATGTGGGGTGTGGAGGTGGCGTGAGGGATCTGCTGAGCAACGGTGGACCCAGTCCTTCCCAGGGGCCCTGAACGACCCGCCCCCTGGCTGTGGCACCCGTGCAAGGAGACCACAGACGCGAGCTCACTGACCACTTGCCACGTCTCCCACCTGGACAATGTGACAAGTACCACCTCCCTGGGCTGCGGGGAGTACCAGCGATCCTGGGTACCACGCACCCGGTGAGCCTCTAAGGAGGCTGTGGGGACAAGAACCAGCCTCTGTCCCTCCTGGGCTGTCCCTGAGGGGCCAGGACCTCTGGGATCCCGCCCTGCTGGGGCCCCACAGTGCCCAGGATCTCGGGGGTCCCGCCCTGCTGGGGACCCACAGTGCCCGGGATAGCGTGGCCCCTCCGGCGTCCGGCTCTGTCCTGCCCAGGGCTCTTGGAGAATGCGCCCCAGCCACAACCAGGGAGTGGGGGCAAGATGAGGGGAGCTCAGTGCAGCCTCACACCCACCACCAGTGAGACCCCACCCGCCACCCACCACCTGCCACCCACCAGGCAAGCGCACAAGGCAGCTTCCAGCCAAAACACAAACTCCACCTGGGTCCCGGCTGGCTCTGGCCCCAGCCCACAGTCCCAGCCTCGTGGGGCAAGACCCCACACCAGTCCAGCTCAGAAGGTCTCCGTGGGCCCCACTCGGGGTCTCTGGCCTCCTGGGGCCCCACCTGGTACAGCCAGAGTGTGTGGGTCCCAGGAGCTGTGACCCCGTGGAGGAAGGGCGAGGACGGCGTGTGCTGTCCCCTCGGGAGCCCGGCGGCCGATCCCTCCCCATGGGCAGCCTGGCTGACCCATCAGTGGCCCCCCGGCCCCTCCCCGGCAGGCCACACTCCCACACGCACCTGGGAGAACCGGCCGCAGCCCGAAGGGGCCCTTGGTCGGGGAGATGCCGCGGACAATGCAGTCGAACAGGAAGCTGATCTGCTCTCCCTCGGCCGAGGACAGGAAGAAGACTCCGGCCCCTGCAGAGGGAGGCCAGACCCCGTGTCGGCCCGGCCCCAGCATCCACGGGGCGGGACCGCTGCAGAATGGGCCCAGGGGCCACCAGATGGAGAACGCGGGAACCCGGAGCGAACCCTGCACACGCGGGGGTGGGGTGGCGTGAGTGTCCCCTGAACGCCCGGGAGGAGCCTGTGCCTGGCCTGGGGAAAACCCCACTCTGTCCTTCAGGCCCACACAACTTGTCGCAGCAGCGTGGGCACACGTCTGGCCATCGGGCCTGTGCGCACCAGCCCACCCAGGCAAGCTTGCTGTGCGCCAGGCCGGCTGGGAGGAGGCGTCCCACCCTGCTGGCCCTCGGTCCTCTCCGTGGGCCTCCACTGGCCAGGACGAGGAGCCGGGGTGCCTCAGGAGGACGCGGCCCCAGGAGGAGGCCGGGAGGGGGTTCCAGCTCTCTCACATGCCCAGGCTCATCAGAAGCAAGGAGCAGGTCCCCTAGCGTGAGGTTCGCCTGCCAGGAAGCAGCCAGGGGGGCCTGGGTCTCAGCAGGTGCCCCCCGACCCGGTCTCCTGGCTCGGGGCTGCTCCGAGGGCGAGTGTGTGTGTGAGGTGGGCCTGCCCCCCACAGGAGGTGGCCGCGGGCTGCAGCCAGTGATGCATAGTGCCCACCTCACAGACCCCCTTCCGGGACCTGTTTTCGGGTGGGAATCGTGCCCAGAGGCCCTGGGCCAGCAGAGGGCAGGCCTCGTGAGTCAGCACAGCCCGGGGGTGGAGGGGGGAGGCCTCCTGCTGGGCCGGAGCCCCGCCAGGGTGAATGAAATCCCGCACCACCGCCCAGTGAATGGGGACACCGGGCCACGTGGGGCTGCATGCTCGGCTGGCGTCACCACACAAGAATGCCTGCGAGCCCTGCCTCGTCCGTTGCCCAAAGAAAGGCACGCTGGCTCCCGAAGGGCAGGTCCCGGGGCGGCCCTGCAGGCAGAAGGGGCTGCAGGGGGAAGGCTTCCCAGTTACACCTCTGTCACCCGCCAAGGCCACAGTGGCTCTCCTGGGGTTCTCGGGGGGTGCAGCACCCTGCCCTCTGATCCACCCACTCAAGGCCCCCCGAGGGTGTCCGCACCTGCTTAGAGACCCCAGAGGGGGCCGAGAGGGACAGCAGCCCAGCCGGTGGGCCGCCCGGGCATACCCCAGAGCCTCCGCTGCACGGATGGGCTGGGAGCTGCTGCCCTGCGGTGGTGGTGGCGGTGGCGGTGGCGGTGGCGGTGGCGGGAGGGCAGGGGAGGAGAGGGCCGCTCCCCGCCGCCCCGCCCCAGCAGCCGCGCCAGCTCGCACAAAGGGCCGGGCCTCTAATCCCGAGCTTACAGTCAGCTGGCAGCGGCCGCGGCACAACCAGTCCCCCGACTATAAAAAACCACATTACGAAGCAAGGGGAGCCGACAGCATTCCACCAGGCGTCTGCTGGGCGTCATGCTCCCCAAGACGCAGCCGGCAAGGCCTGGGAGCATGGCTGCCGCCCCCATGCAGATCTGCGAGCTAACCACAGAGGTTCCCTGGGGACGGGTGGCCCGAGCCCCCACGTGAAGCCTCCAAGACACAGCTCGCTGACCACTGGCCGGCCCTCTGTGGGCTTCCCTCCTGCACCCCAGGCTTTGGGGACACTGGGAGCTCCCTAAGTGGGGGCAGCTCACCCAAGCTCTCCACCCAGGAGGCCACCACTGGTAATGTCACCTCAGCTGTCCAGACTCCACGCACCTAACATCACTATTCCCAGCCCCTGACCCCTGATGGTTCATTTGGTGCTGCTAGGAGGGAGCACCTCCTCTGAGATGTACCCTGTGATCCTTTACTCTGCATGTCCCTTAAGTGGATGCTGTCCTGGCTGCCAGGCCGGAGTCTTATAGGCACACCACTTCTGAGGCATCCTGGCCCCAGTGCCTCAACCAGGGCCGGGGGCCCGGGGGACCCAGGCACTCAGTGTGGTAGAAAGAGGGAAGCAGAGACAAGCGGGCCTTCCCCTAAGAGAGTGTTCTTTGAATCTGTTTGCTTGCCTGTTTGCAGGGCCGGAGGAACTAGAGCCTGGCCCACTTTGCCACAAGCTCACCTCCTTCCATCCTGGTCCATAAAGCCCCACCCTGGGGCAGGATCCGTGCCAGAGGCCATCCTCCAGGCCACCCACCCACACCACTGACTGAGTGACCCGTCCACCACATTCAGCAAGGACGAGCCATCCCCGCCCAAATCCCCGACCCACAGAACCATAAGCAGTGAAACAGCCGCCAAGTGCTGCGCGATCATGACATGGGGAGACAGGGATACAGAGGAGCGAAAGTCTGCTGAGCAGGAAGCCAGCGGCTGCTGGGGTGACAGCCACCTTTTGCTTAGGGTAGATGCTGTGGGTTCCCGGGAGCTGCAGGCAAAACTCATGGGCTTTATAAATGCAGTTAGTCCCTAGGACAGCATCTCCAGCACAAAGGCCGATGCACCCCACGGAAAGAGTCCCCAGCCCTGAGAAAGAAGCACTTTCCATCCACACGTTCCATGCACCCAGTTCCTTGGGTAGATTCCTGTTGCAAGTTAATCCTGGTAACCACCAGCGTCCTGAGCTCTGCCAATGCTCAGTGTCCCAGCTCCGTGGAGACTGAGACCGGATGGTGAAGTCCTAGTGGGGACCGAGCGCCTGCAAGCATCTGGAGAAGGTTCTAGAAAGCTCTGTCCAGGCAGCACCAACCTGGCTGGTGCTGGACTTTCACTCAGAATGCAACTGACCCGGGCCCCTGGGGTATCATTTTGCACAGGGCTTCCTAACGGAGCCAAACATCGACCAACTGGAACTTCATTACTCTCTGCCCTTAGTTTTCAAGAAAGGACCGACGTTCAAGGAAACAAGTTCATTCGAAATCAAGTTTTAAATTTCACCCGATCATCTCTCCCACCAGGAGGACTGACTGAAGACCAAACAGCAGGATGCAACAGGTGTCAGCGAGGACATGGGGAGAGAGGAGGGCCAGGACATGGGGAAACCAGAACTGAGTGGTTCTCAGGGTGCGCTGCTGGGGGGCCACCGAGGAAAACAGCACGGAGGGTCCCCTAGAACTCACAAGCAGAGTCACCCGACGACCCAGAGACTCCAGACCTGGGTGGGGGCGGACAGATACCATGTGACCCCACCTCTGTGAGGCCCGCAGAGGCGTCAGATCCTAAATACAGAAGGTAGGCAGTGGGGGTCAGGGGCCGGGGGTCAGGAGGGTTGTGTTTGCTGGGGACCGAGGGTGGGGACGGCTGCAGGACACTGAATGCGCTTCAGGCCTCTGACCTGTACTCTCAACAACGAGTAAAAAGCAGATTCTCTGCCTCATATATTTTGCCACCGTAGACACAAACAAAGCACCCTCTCGCAGGCACCACCACACGAAGCAGCCTGCACTGCAGCCTTGCAGCCGCCACCCCTCCGTGCCCGGAACATGCCCCAATCTCTGTGACACCACCCCCTGTACACACACACACACGTGTGCACACACAAACACACGGTGGCTGGCATGCCGTCATGTCTGGACCGTCCCTTGAGGCCACACTGCCCATTCCCCAGGGGCAGGGGGACACGGAGCCTTCCCCTTGGGCCTTCCTGCCTGGGAGGAAACAGAGCAGAGCAAAGCCCCCTAAGGAGGAAGCCCGGGCGCTGCTGACAGCCGGTCCCATCCCCACTTCACCTGGTGCTGGGCTGGCCCTGGGCTGGCTGGCGGTGCAGTGGAACACGGAGTGCCAGATCCCAGAGAAGTCACCAGTGGCTCTGCGCCTCGCCTTCCCCATCTGCAAAATGGGGCTGGTGCCCGTACCTCATGGTTGGTGTGAAGACAGGGGAGCACAGAGAACTTCAAGCGTGGGACCCCTGCGGTTACTGCTCTCCACGCTCTCCCTGCCCAGCCTACGCTCTCCCACCATGTGACCTCCGTGTCCAGGTCGTCATCCTGGACACTCAGGGCACCCAGGACCAGCCTGGGAGGCCAGCCCCTAGTGAGTGACAAGGGATTGACGGATTCCAGGCTCACTCCCACCTCCAGAGTGGAAGATTCCCAGCAGAGGGGTGGAATGGACCCCAAACCACCTGAAATGTGACTAGTGGTCTAGACCCAGAGGGCAGACTTGATCTCCTTGTAGGAAACTGAAACCACCCCCATCAAATGACCCCAGTTCATAAATGTCCCTGAACATGCTGCCAAGTGGAGGGGAGCCCGGGCCTTTGCTGTTCCCCACCCCACCCAGGATGCCTCCCCGTGGGCAAAGCACTGGAGCAGGCCCGGCCCAGGGCAGGGGCTCCATCCTCCCGGGACCCTCACCCCAGCAAGCACTCTTCCTTCTCCCGCCCACCCTAGGCTGGTCCTCCCTCTCTCCCCATTTCAACCACCACCTAGTTAACATTCCTGCAATTCCCAGTGACCCCCCTCTCACACATGCTGCTGACTCAGCCTCAGGCCACATCCAGAGCTTTCTCACGGCTGCCTTCATGCCCCCCACCTCAATCCCCATGGGCATCTAGGGCCGAAGTCATCACCCTGAACACAGATCTGCTGGTGGCACTGTGCTGCTCAGGCTCCCTGCTACTCTGGGAAGACAGAGCATACTCTGGTCTGCATACTGGGCTTCCTCCTCCTGCAACCTCGCCTCTGCCACCACCTCCTAACGGGGTTCCTGCACACGCCATGCAGGTCACGCATCTGTGCTGGGGTCAGAGACCAGGGCTTCGGTCAGCTCTGTCAAGACCACCCAGCATTCAGACCACAAAGTCCAAAAGAGGCACCAGAGGACTTGTCAGAGGTGGATGATGCAAGTGTTTTAAAGGCGCAGCAAGAGGGGTACCTGGGGGGCTCAGTGGGTGAAGCATCTGCCTTCGGCTCACTTCTACGGCTTCCTGGATCCTGGGATGGAGGCCCACATCGGGCTCCCTGCTCAGTGAGGAGTCTGCTTCTCCCTCCCCTCTGACCTCCCCCTATTCATGTACACACAGTCACTCTCTCTTTCACTCAAAAAAATAAATAGATATAGATAGATACGCAGCAAGAGTTCCTCCTAGCTTATGGCGTCATCCTTTACTCACTTAAAAAAAGTCATTTAAAAAGGCCCACCATGGACAGCCTGATGGTTCAGCAGTTTAGCGCCACCTTACGCCCAGGGTGTGATCCTGGTGACCTGGGATCGAGTCCCGTTGGGCTCCCTGCATGAAGCCTGCTTCTCCCTCTGCCTGTGTCTCTGCCTCTCTCTCTCTCTCTCTCTGTCTCTCATGAATAAATAAAAATCTTTTTAAAAAAATGCCCACCAGGGATCCCTGGGTGGCGCAGCGGTTTAGCGCCTGCCTTTGGCCCAGGGCGCGATCCTGGAGACCCGGGATCGAATCCCACGTCAGGCTCCCGGTGCATGGAGCCTGCTTCTCCCTCTGCCTGTGTCTCTGACTCTCTCTCTCTCTCTCTGTGTGACTATCATAAATAAATAAAAAATAAAATAAAATTAAAAAAAAAAAATGCCCACCATGTCCCACGAGGCTGAAGTGATGGACTGCACCCAGAGGAACCGGGCACTAGTGGAGGAGGGGCCAGCACAGATGGCCGGCACATACAACGAAGGGGGTACATTTTTGACAGCCACTGTCCATGACACTCCTCTGCCACAGGCTTGGGGACCTTTCCACCACCTGCTGAATTCCTCAGCATGCCAGGACCCTGACCTCTTACAAATGCAACTAGCTCATGTAAACAGGGAAATGCCCTTGAAATGACCTTGACAGGAGGACCAGCCAATGCAAGGGACGGAGATCTTCTCTGGGCCCCGTCTTAGAAACTTCCATTCACCCTTAGGCCCAGCTTGCATGCCCCTCCCCAAAGCCTGCCCTCCCGGGGCTCTGGGCGGGGACTGCTTCTCCCATTCTCTGTTGGTGCCCCAAATCCCTAACCACACACAGTGGGCCACCACCGACCCAGAGACAGAGGATCAGGCCACGCTGGGAGACCCTGGACTCCCACCCAGCAAGCCTACTCCCATCTGACACTGAGCAGGCCATTGTCCACATGGAGGCCACAGAGAGAAATGCCTATCTGGGAGGGACCCAGATCTACCCCAGGCCCCCACATACCTGGCCAGGCCCTGAGAGGACTTCAGCCACACACAACCCTGGTCATACCCACCCTGATGCCACTCCCACACCTACCAGGGCCATGACCCCTCTGCTTTGCCCTCCCGGGTCCTAACCCCATCTCCACACCTTCTAGGCACCCTCTTTACACTCAGGGTGGGCAAAGGCAGCCAGGGATCATCTCCTGCTCTCAGGAGAGCTGTCTGTGGCCAAGAACCAAGGGTGTGTGGTTCTGAGGGGCACAGGGGTCAGGCTGGGACTGTGCCAGGGGAGGGAGGGGATGCTGATTCTTTATGCCCCAGACCTGCCAGGGCCTTCTGATGATCCCAGCCCAGCTCTCTGTCCTCCAGATGAAATGTGCCCAGGGCCACAGGCCCATCATGATCCAAATTCTAAAACCTTCACAGTCAAGGTGACCCACGTCATGGGCTAAATGGTGGTCCCCAAAGGATAGGTCACATCCCAAACCTGTAACTGTGACCTTATTTGAAACAATGGTCTTTAACCAAGTGAAATGAGATGAGGTGATCCTGGATTATCTGCGGGTCCTAAATCCCACAGAGTCGGAAGAGAAGTCACAGGGAGATGGTCTGTGACAGCAGAGGGCAGGCTGGAGTGGGCAGCCACAAGGCCAGGGCCATCTGGAGCCACCAGGGGCCAGAAAAGGCGGGAAGGGGCCTCCTTGGAGGAGCACAGCCCGGCCCACACCTTGATTGGGGATGCACTGGGAAGGAATTGTTTTTATTGTTCTGAGGCCTCAATTTGGGGGAATTTGCTACAGCAGCCCCAAGACCCTGACTCACGTGCCTGAGGGGATGCCCAGGGCCTGACCCCCCGGTGGTCCGACCACATGTGCAGGCGTGCACGGTCCCTCCACCCCAGCCCTGTATCATGTGGCAGAGCACCTCGCACCCCTCCCCGTGAGAGCCTAAAACCCAGCTTCTGCCGGCAGAGCCCTGGCAAACTTGTCCCTGGAGAACAGAGCCCAGCGGGACCCGCCGTGGGGCCACCCAGAGGATCTTCCACGGCGGCCTCTGGGGCGCACGGGGAGCAGCTGGGAGACTGAATCCCAGGGTGCCTGCACCCCTGGGCCCGGCCGGCCCAGCTAGCACGGGAGCAGCACCCAGCCGGCCCCACAAGGGCTCCCTGGGGCTGCTGGGCCTCCCGGAGCCACGGCCCGATGGCCGCAGCGTCTGCAGGAAGGAAGGAGCCCACCCACGCCGGCTCGGGATCATGAACTCCGAGGTCCTCTTACGTTACAACCGGCAAATATAAGGTGTCTCCGAGGAAACGGGTCCTCCTGACTGGCCTCCCTCAGGGCACAGCCGGTGCCACCCCCAGGAGGTCTGCACCCGTCTTCAGGTGGCCGCAAACAGTGCTCCCCCTGCCCGGGCCCCCACATGGGGGGATCTGGGGGGGGGAGGGCTGCCCCAGACCCAGTGCACCGTGGCCCAGCTCCGACTGTGCACATGGCTGGGTGCCCTGCCCCCTCCACTGTTCTGGACCGCAGACTGCTGCCACCTTGAATGTTCCAGAACAAGGTGCCCCAAGGCCACATCCCGCGGGGTGGGCGGAGGGGGAACTCCAGCTGGTGCCTCACCCACCCCTCCACCTAGCCCAGAGCAAGCACCCCAGCAGCTGTGCTTAGGCTCCCACTCGAACACCCCGGGGCCTGGCTGTGCCCCCCCAAGGCTCCGGGGCTCCCACCCCACAAGCCCGCTGCACCCCACCCCATCTGCCTGCCTTTGCTTCTTCAAACACCCTCCCCCAAGCCCAAGCCGAGGACCCAGCCCATCAAAATTCAGCCGGCTCCAGAGGTCTTGCTGCCTTGAGCAGGAATTCAAACCTCACTGCTCACTCTTTGCATCTTCATAGCTAATGACTTATGTCCTCGGAGGCAGGGCCCTGGGCTGCCCCCCAAGGCTGACCGGCTGGCACCCTGCCCATCCTTGGCAGAACAAGGGGCCAAGCCAGCCAGCACGAGCATGTGCTCAAGCGCAGAGAGACCCAGTCAGGGCCAAGGTCCCAGAGCCCTGTCGGCGCCCTCCCAAACCTGGCCGCCTCGAGCACGTGCCAGACTCTGTGATAAGCCCCTGCCACCGTCCTCTTCCCGGGAGACTGTCGGTCAGGGGATCAACGACCTTACGTGGAGGGGGCCATGACCCCCATCTGGTGAGGGTCCCAGGCTGAACTGAGATGGGGGTTCACGGCTCCCACTCAGGTCACCCTGGCCATGGGACAGGTCATCGGGAGGCCACTGGACCTCACTGCCAGCCCTGGGCAGCAGCAGAGATGGGCACGGGCCCTTCTGGGGAAAGAACAGAGGGTTCGTGCCCTTAAGCTGCCACAGGCCCAGACGTGTGCACACCCCCATGCCTGGAGAGCAGTGGGCAGGGGCGCTGGCACACCCCTGTTCCCGCAGTGGCCTGAGCTCTGCGTTCCAGGGACGGGCCGTGCCTCTGCTGCCCTGCTCCCCCTGGGGCTCAGCTCGCCAGCACCCTTCCTCCCCTGCACGCCTCACCTGGGCGTCCCCACGGCCCTCAGACCCCCCCTCCCAGAGCCTGGGGGGCCCAGCACTCAGCCTTCATCTGCAGCCTCGGGGCAGCTCCCCGCCTGTCCTGAGGCTGGTGTGGGAGCTCAAGGACCCCACAAGCTGGTGCACTCATGAGGGATCCTTGGTCTATGCACATTGCACATCCTTTCCCCTTTTTTCCTTTCTCATTAAATCCTACCATTAGTGGCTCTGAGGCTCTGTGATCAGACACAAGACCCTGCATGGGGTCAGGCAGGCCTCGCTCCGGGGGTCCGGGCACCCCACGTGTGGGCTGCGTGCTCCTCCTCCCACCCTTGGAGGCCAGGGCCAGACAGAGGCAGCCGGAGGTCTGGGCTCAGCTGAGCGTGGGGTCTTGGGAGACACAACCCTTCCCCGCCACGCTCCCCAGATGCCCGAGAAGCTCCAAGGTGTGGGTCTGGGGGGAAGCCAAGCCCAGGAGCAGCCTGAGGTCCGGGGCACCCATGGCCCCACATACTTACAGTACCCACACCTGGTCCCGCCTTCAAAGATGAATCCATTGGGCACAGCCCCATAGCGCCGGAGGTCGGACAGCTTCCACTGCCCCATGACAGCTGGAGGGATGTCCCTGGCCACGACAAGGACATCGTTGCAGAGGTGAAGCGTGGCAGGGCCGCTTTCCAGTTTGGTGCCAGGCGCCACTGTCACGTGGAACCTGTGCACTGAGGGCAGGGGTGGGGTGAGAGGGCATCACCAGGAGCAGAGGCCCCAGGGGTAGGAGGCAGCTCCCAGGGGTCCGCCCCCAACACAGGGCTGTCCTGCCCCCCTGGCCGGCACCTGCTAGCCCCTGGAGGCTGCATCCAGCTCTCCCACGAACTGGACACTGCTCTGCTTCAGAGGCAGGCAAGTGCCCAAAGGGGCCGCCGTGGCCACCCTCCCTGTCCTAGCCAGCCGGGCCTGGCTTCAGGGCGCCCCCGGAAGCCCCCACTTCAGGCAGCAAACACTCAGAGGTCGAGGTCAATGATATTGTAATGATTATTTTCAACAAATAAAAATTAATGCAAAAGTCCATGATGAGCGAGGTATCAAATGTTTAAACAAAAACAAAGCTGGTCAGGGTTGCTGGGGTTGGGTCTGGAAAGGAAGGGGAGGGCAGGGCAGGCTCAGAGCCCGTTTTTACCCTAAGTTTCAGTATTTTGCTCATCACAGGCTTTGGGCATTGATCCTGAGGTTTTTAAAGTGGGTTGAAATGTCATTGATCTTGATGGGTGTGTTTTTTGGCATCTGATGCAAGGGCCACACCCCCTCACTCAGGTCCAGGCCCTCCTCCTCCCCAGCTCACCCAGGGTCACCCCACCCCTATGCCTGCACCGGGCCACCCTGCAGGGCTGAGTGTTCTGTCCTCCAGAACAAACCTCCCCTGGTAGCACCAGCCCCCCTGGCCTTCCTGGCTCAGGCACAGAACCCATCCCACCCCTGGTGGGATGAAGACTCTTGGCATTGCTCCCCACTGGAGCCCCAGCTTGGGACTCCGGTGGACAGGGTACTGAGCAAAGGACAGCATTTAGGACAGTCACTCTGCTCAGACAAACCCGCTCGGGGTAATGGCTCTGGTTCCAACTAAAACGTTGGAGCCAGGGAGCTTGGAAAGCCCTGCGGCCCTGACTGCTCCCCGTGCCCCTCCAGGGCCCAAATGTCTCCAGGCAGCGCCCTGCCCTCGAGGACCACACCCTGATTGTAGAGCACAGCAGGAGAGGCATCCCTATTGCATCGTGCCCTGGAGTCACGTCAAGGTTCCCACAGCCTGGGGGGTGAGGGTCCTGCGGGACGCTTGAGGTCGCGGCCTGTAGCGCTGGAGTCCCGTGCCCTGGCCTCACTCACCCTCGCCGAGCGCGTAGCGGATCCGGGCATCCCAGGCGCACATGGCCTCACGGCTATCGAAGCCCAGCATGACAGCCTGGGACAGGCAGATGATGGCCAGCGTGTGGGCCAGGCCTTCGTAGGGCAGGCCGGGCTCCAGGCCACAGATGTCCTCCAGCGTCAGGCTGCTGCGCTCCCTGAGGCCCTTGGCTCGCTCCGACTTGTCCTTGTAGGCCAGCATCAGCAGGCAGTCTGCGGGCGACACCGGGCGAGACACAGTAGAGGCCGTCAGGGTCACCAGGCCAGCACAGACGCTGCCCTCAAGCCCACAGCATCCTCTGCAGAGGCCACAGCAGCCCACAGCCCGGGTTTTAGCTGTGACCCCAAGCAGGCCACCGGGCCACTCTGAGGCCATGTCTCATCCCGTGCAAAGGGAATCGCCCCCCCCCCCACCCCGCTCAGGGCACGGGCCATGTGGGCAGAAGTAGGCCTGCAACACTTCGCAGCTGGACCTGCCCACCTGACTCTGCCCCACGCGGGGTCCCGTCCCCCACCCGTGCATTCGCCCTGCCCCAGGCTCTCCGGCCCACGTGGGCCACTCTTGAGGGGCTGTGGGGCCCACAGAAGTGGTGGTGGGTGGCCTGTGGGGATGGGCACAAAGCCGGCCACGCGCTAGGACCCCTTCCTGCCACATCCAGACCCCACTCGCCTCTTGATTTCTCCTTCCCCAGAGAGCGACCAGGACTCTAGCCCTGGGGGCGAGCCACTGAGCCTTGGGTCCCATTGTCACCACCAAGCTGAGCCACTCCAAGATGCAGGCCTCTCTTGCCTCACTGCAGGTGATGCCTCTGTCCTGGATGCAGTCACTGTCCCCGTTATCCCCACGGGACAATGAGCCAGAGCCCGCAGCCACACTCAGCCCTGGACGCAGCCCCAGCGCCCTCCACCTGCACCGCCCCAGGCACAGCGCAGCCGGTTGGATGGCACCTGTCCCTCCCTCCTACGAGCCTGCCTTGCCGTCCCCATGCCCACTCAGGCCCTCGGCAGCATGTGCGCCCCGGGCATCCAGCCTTCAACAAGGGTGTGGGGCTGGGGGCCCCAACGTGAACACCTAAGTACGCTT
Organism: Canis lupus familiaris; assembly: GCF_011100685.1. Classification (NCBI taxonomy): domain Eukaryota; kingdom Metazoa; phylum Chordata; class Mammalia; order Carnivora; family Canidae; genus Canis; species Canis lupus. Next base: position 61,421,564 of record NC_049224.1, read on the forward strand.
CTGTGTGAGACCACTCGGAATCCCACCAGAAAGCTGGAGATGTCAAGTCCCTGGTGTGAGCCAGAGAGGTGGGGGGAGGAAGCCCAGGAGGCCCCGGGAAAGGGGTGCGGCGATGCTCCCACTCTGACCCTCTGCAAGCAGGCCCTGCAAACCCAAGTGACAACTAAATCCCACAAGAACTCAGGGCACACTAACTTTTGCCACCGAATCGAGGCCACGTCAGGGTGTTGTAGCTGGGCTCTCTGCCCCGGCAGGCCCCACGGTGACAGCTCCCCAGAGGGAGTGGGACATTCAGGGTGCACTGACCTGCCCCTCAACTCCCCTCTGCCCTCCTGGCATGAAGCAGCCACAGGCAGAGCACAGCTGTATTTACAAAATTGGGGACCGCAATGGGGGCTTCACCTCCTTCCTCCCACCTACTTAGCGTCTGAAGTGCTTATATCAGAAAAAAGCAAAGCTGTTCCCATTTGAGGGGGGAAACTCAGAGCCCACAGAAACCCTCGTGCTCATCTTAGGCTTCCGGAGTGTTCTTTCTCAAAAGCAGCCCAGAAAGAGGCTGTGGGTTTAAACAACTCCCTTTGGAAACCAAGACCAGGCCAACAAGAAATAAGTCACAGAGGCAGCAAAGGGCACGTGTCATTATGGAAATGTCCCCACGAGTCACCAGAGGCCTGTGGCACAGAAAGAGCCTCAGGAAGGGGCCCCCACACAGGACAGAAGGGCCTCTGAGGACTGCAGGACAGCCAACCGCCCCGCGCTTGGGAAGGCCGCCCCCATACTTCCAGGCACAGTGAGCATAGCGGCCACCTGGCTCTGGGACCCTCCACAGCGGGTTTTCTGTGTGTAGTCCGTGCCTTGTCTGTTTGCTGTGTCCACCCCCACGGACCCTGAGGGTGGGCCCTTGCAGGCAGGCCCCCATCTGCTCCTACACAGTGACAGCCCCATTGTCCTGCACCGGGTCAACGGGGCCAGAACTGTGCCCTGCAAGGCAGAGCAAGACTGTCACCTCCTCTGTTCTAGTAGTCACGCTCCCAGGAATAGAGCCACTAGCAGGGCCAAAACACTTCTCCGTAAGGAGCCAGACAGTAACCGTTTTTGGTCACAGCACCTGACTATGACAGCAGCCAGACTAACACAGAAGCGAACGGCTATGCCCCAATAAAACTTTATTACAGCAACAAGCAGAGGGCCAGATCTGGCTCAGGGCTGTGGTTTGCTGACTCCTGGTCTAAGAGAGCCGAGTGTGCCAGAACTGCCACCGTGCCCTCACGCCTTTGTGGTGCCTCCTGCGGCCGGGCGAGTGTTCCCGTCTCAGACGTGCACACTCGTGAGGCCGGTTTGGGGGCCTGCACGTGAGAGCCAACCTCTGTCCTTGAAGCCCCCCTCCCGCACCTGTTCAATCATTTTGGACTCTGTCTACGTGCGAGATGCAGCCCACATCCCGCTCCGTAAGAGAGGAGCAGCCCCGAGCGCCGTCATGAGCCAAACAGGCCCCCAGATGACATGCCCATGCGCTGCCCCCAGCATCTGCAAACAGGACCTGACTTGGAGAAGGGGTTTCTGCAGATATAATCAAGTTAAGGATCTCAGGGCAAGGTCACCGTGGATCATCCAGGCGAGCCCTAGCCTAACGGCGAGCATCCTACAAGACAGACGAGAAGGCACCGCACAGAGAAGGAGGCCCCGCGAGGACAGCCACAGAGCAATGCGGCCACAGGTCCAGGAGCGCCTGGAGCCACCAGGAGCTGGAAGAAGCCCTGTCCACACCCTGATCTTGGATGGTGGGAGAGCAGATCTCTGCAGCCCCAGGACACTAGCACATCATCTAAGCCACTGCTTGTGTTTCTAGATGTGAACAAAATGGGGTGAGGGCCACGGCTATGACATGCTCCCACCCTCCACACTGTGGAAGCTGACCCAAGTCACGGCCTGTTTTCAGCTGGAGCAGCTGCCCCCAAGTCCTAGCAGCACGGGTTCGGAAAGGGGTTGTGGGGAGGGGGCAGCAAGTGTGGGGCCCCGGGTCCCTGTGACCGCAGCTGCTCCCACCCCTCTTCCCTCTACAGCACCTGGGACAATAAATTGATCCTATTTTTAAAACCCATTCCATGGGAGAGCTATTTGCCACAAAGCTGCTATACCGACAGGCATCAGAGGGATGGGAACAGAGCAGGGTCAGCCCAGGAGAGACAGCACCAGGGCTCCCAGGAAGCAGTGACACCACCAGCCCCTTCTGGGCCCAGCACCCCTGCAGACACCCCTTCTGGAACCCAGCACCCCTGCAGCCCTCCTGGGCCAAAGCACCCCGGCACCCCTCCTGGGCCACAGCACCCCTGAAAACATCACCAGCCCCTCCTGGGCCCCAGCACCCCTGCAGACACATGGGGCCAGAGACACCGGAGCCTGTCCCAGCTGGACAGCTCCACCAGGTACCCTACAGCCTCGCCACTCCCAGGAAGCCCAGCAACACTGGTCACTTGGCGAGGTTTCTGGGTTGGTGACTCAGGAAGCACACTGGGCCACCCCACTCAGATGGCCTGTCAGGCTCCTCTCCGTGTGGTTCTGTGCGTGCTGCTCACAGTAGCAGGGTCGAAGGGTGCAGCCAGACAGCACCACAGCTCAGGGATGTCCACAGGGCCCAGAGAGGGTCTGGGCCAGGGCAGCTGGAGGCTGGCAGTGAGATAGACCAAGGCAGCAAGGACCGGCAGGTGCACACACAGACACACACATGGACACACACCCATCTGCACACTCACCCCAGCGCATGCTCACACACATATGCTTGCCCACACACCTGCACACACTACACATCAGTGCTGTGGCCACTGAGCCCCTCCATGGGCACGGGTGCCACGGTGGGAGAATGCACCGGAAGCCTCAGATGAGCACATGGGTTTCTGTGGTCTCTGGGTTTTTCAAACCCCACTCAGAACCTGCGTCCACCACTGTAGCCCACCCTCAGCCTGCCGTCTGTCTGAGGAACAGACGCCACCCAGCCCGTCCTGACCAAGTGCTAACACAGCCCCAGCCTGGCACATAGAGGCCCCCGGCAAATGCCACCCTGCCGGCAAGCACAGAGCAGCCCAGCAGACCTCAGTGCAGGCCTGGGACGGCCTCACATCATCACTCCGCACCAGGGAGGTCACTTGCCCGAGCGCACCCCTGCCCTCCAGCGTCTGTGCCCTGCAGTGAGTGAGGGCGGGGCCCAAGAGGTAGGTGCCCATTTTGGAACTGGCAGCCCTGCATAAAGACCCCTTGCTGGGATCCCTCAGAGCCCACCCATGTCTCCGGCTCTGCCCCACAGCCTGGGCACCTCCCCTGCATCCTCCACCCAGGTCATTCTGCTCCTGAGCAGCCACAGGGCCCAGGGGACAGAGCCCAGTCCCCACACAGCTGACACCCAGGACAGGAGATGGTCAGAGGAGGCTGCTATGGGAAGTAGTGTTCAGGGGATGACAGTGGCTGCAGGGGCCTGAGCGTGGGGGAGGTGGGCACCGAGACCCTCTCAAGTGATGCAAGAACCCAGTGTGGCAGCCCCACAGGGATCAGTGCTATGCTGGAGGGAGGAGGCAGTGCAAAGGCCCAGAGGCAAGAACCAAAGGGCCTGTGTGCAGTGGGGGGAGGGGAAGAGTGGTGCAAGGTGTCTGTCTGGTCGGGGTCCCTGGGCCCAGGGTAAGAGCAGAGGCAGGTCAGCCGGAGGGGCTGTGGCCTGGGCGGGCGGGCCAGGCTCCGCAGTAACCTTGGTGACAGATCGAGGGAGGGGCTTCCCCACAGGCCATCTCAGCGGGGGGGGGGGGGGGTGCAGCGGGGAGGGGGCTGAGGGGCGGGGCTCGGCCAGGCCCTTGGGGACACGTGAGTGGCAGAGGCCCATCGGATACCGCGCACGCAGGCGGCTGGACACGCGCGTCTGCAGATGTAAAAATAACTGTGGGGTCATGAGCCCTCAGAGGCGCTCGCAGCCAGGGCCGCGGGGAGCCTGGGGGAGGGCGGGCTGTGGGGAGGCCTGGGAGGATGGAGACGGAGGTCCACGCCCGCGGGGACCAGCAGCTGCTGGAGGGTCGTCCCTCGCAGTGACCTTGACCCCGTGCCTTCAGCGAGCGAGCGGCCAGAGCCCACGGGGACCCTGCTGGGGGGTGGCAGCTGGGGATGGGGGCTGTGAACCAGGCCCAAGCAGGGAGGGCCTTTGCTGACCCCGGGCCAGGATCGGGTGCAGGGCCAGCTCGGTTCAGGATCTGACCCAGTCCACAGTGTTCGGGGGTGACGGGCTGGGGGGCGTGTGCAGGGCTGGGAGGCTCACGGGATGCCACCCCCAAGGCACAGACATCAGAGGCGGCACACAGGCTATGGGGGACTCAGCCCTTCCCCCGTAGGCCACCTGTCCACCCCGGCAGGTTCCATGGCGAGCCCCACCAGGACTGGTCCAGGTCACACAGAGCGTGTGGAGCACCGAGATCCCAGCCTGGCTGCTCCCACCCCCAGTCCTGAATCCAGGGCTGCGAGGAGCCCAGGTCCTTCTGCCAGGTCCCCAGGAGGACGGAAGGCCGGCCACTACTTGCACTCCATCCTCAGGCTGCCTGTCCTGCCTGGGACTAAGCCGTCAGGCCCATTCCCATGGAACACAGACCCTCCCCATCACCAGCACCTGGTGCCCAGCCGTCTTGGAATACGCCCACCTTAGGGAAGCTGCCAACCGCATGGGGCGCTCGCCCAAGGCCCGCCCCCGGTGAGCCTGCGTGTCCCCAGGTGTTGCTGAAAGCAGCTGGGCTCACAGCCCTCACCAGGCTGCCTGCAAGTGGTTACGCAGGGTCCTTACTCCCCAGGACTGAGGGCAGGAGTCAGTGGAGAGATTCTGGGTCCAGGGACAAGAGGCGGTAGCGCGGGAGCCTACCTTGCACTGCTCCTAACCCTAACCCCCTGCACCCTCCAGGGCCTCTGCGGCTTCTTCACACAAGATCCTGCCTAGAACGTCCTTCCCCATCCCTCCAACAACCCCCTAAACCCAGTCCAGTGCGTGAGGCTTCCGTCCCCAGGCTCCTGCAGTGCTCCCCACACTGGGCCGGCTCTGTCTACTGCTTCTGCACACACGGGAAAGCCAGGAAAAGCCTGCTGACCACCAAGTCCTACAGATCCAGATTCTGGATGCCGGGGACCCTGGCCAACTCCCGGCGATGCTGAAAGGCCCTTCCTGGGCAGGCAGGTGCTCTCGGGTCGGCAGGGAGCTCACCTCTCAGGTAGCTCTCTGATGCTGAGATAAAATCCACCCCCTGGGGCTACAAGAGGGACAAAGACCATATCTGGGGCAGCCCTTCAGGTGGGGCATCGGCCCCAAGAGCCTGCTTGGAGGCCTCCACAGGCCCTGGCTAATGCTGTCCTGCCCAGCAACACCCCCAACCTGCAGCCAGCCCCTGCCTCTGGTCATGCTGGCCATAAGCCCTTTCTACATCACCGGGGGCCTCTGCCCTGCTGCCCCCTGCCCTCAGCCTGGGCTTCCTGCCTTCTGGGGGCCTCTCAGTCTCTGCAGCCCCTACACCTTCTCTACCAGGCCTTCCCCTGGACCAGGGCCCCCAGGGCACCGGGCGCCGGGTCTGGACACGAAGAGCTAACTAGCTGAATGAGCGGTGTGTGGAGCCTGGGCCCCGGGGAGGGGGAAGCTGAGGCCAGGCAGGAGGTGTGTCCATGACCAAACGTAGGCCCTTGGATTAAAACTGGAGCAGGCTCAGCAAAGGGCAGGAGGGGACCCAGGAGAGGGAAGAGGTAGCACGGCCCCCACCCGACCCTTCCTGGGAAATGACAGATACCCCAGGCGCCCCGGAAGACATTCTGGCAGCCCTACACGTGTGAGGCAGTGTGTGCTCACACCCCCCCAGCACCCCGCACAGACCCCGGGGTGCCTGGGCCTGTGCCAGGGCACCTGTCCCCTGAAACAGCTGCAGGCATGCGGCTCCCAGCCTCCCAAATGCACAAGCACAGCTCAGAGACCACATGCCCAACCCCGAGGCTCCTGGCCGCCTCCTCCCACGCGGGGAGGTGCCCACCCAGGTGGGGGGAGCTGCTGGTGCCAGTACCTCGCCCCCCCCCCACACACACACACAATCTAGACAGGCCTCCTCCCAGACACAGAAGCCACACTGCTCCTACTGGTGGCCTAGCCTCTGTCCCCCTGCACTTCACCCCTCCCAAAGGTGGGAGGGCCACTGGGTCAGCACAGCCTGGAGTGTCCCACCTGGATTCGGATTCAGGGACACCACCCGAACCCCCAGCAGCACAAGGGGGCACCTCGGGGTGCTCCTGCTGCCTGTTGGGGGGAGGGGGAGCACTCCTGCCGGGCGCTCCCGGCCCCTCCCGGCCCCTCCCGGCCCCCGGCTGCCCCGCAGGCCCCTGCGGGCCCGTCTGCTTTTCCAGGGGTGGGGGGTGCGGAGGGTCCCCGCGCCCGGCGCCGGCTCCCGGCAGCAGCAGGCCCGGGGCAGGCGGCGCTCTCCGGTTACCGCCCGCCCGGCGCCGCCGGCTATTTCGGGCGAGCTGGCCGCGCTCCGGGGCGGGCTGGGAAGGCCGGGCCGGGCCGGGCCGGGCCGGGCCGGGGCCGGGGTCGGGGTCGGGGTCGGGGTCGGGGTCCCGCCGCCCGCCCTCGCCCCTTGCGGGACCCGCTCGCTCACCTGCCACGGGCGACGGCTTGCGCAGCACCAGCCACCTAGTCTTCCACTGCGGGGACAGAGGGAGCGTAAGCGGCCGCCGCGCCCCCGCCCCCCCGCGCCCGCCGCGCGCCCCGACCTTCTTGCCGTCCCGCAGCTTGACCTGGCCCTCCACCAGCGCCGCCTCGGTCATCTTCTGTCATGGTTCCCCGCCGCCCGCCGCCCGCCGCCCGCCGCCGCGCAGCCAGGGTCACTTTCAAAATAGCTCGCGGAGGGCGCGGCGCGGCTGCGGCGGGGCGGGGCGGGCGGCCGGGGCGGGCCGGGGCGGGGCACCTGCGGCCACCTGAGCCCGCGGGGCGGGGGGGGGGCTCCGCTTGTGCGTCCTGGACGGGCACCTGCCGATCCCAGCACCCCGGGCTGCCCGCAGACACCCTGACAACCCACCGACCTCGGAGGACCCTGGCCTCCTCCTCCAGGGGCAGGGGAGGCGGAGTCCGCTCCCCCGCGCCCAGTGCGGGCTGCTGCAGGGTGGCGGGTGGGAGGGGCCCCGTGTGCACCCACCGCAGGGGCCAGGGGCTCTGCGTCTGGTCTGGTCTCTCTGACGCCCGCTAAGAGCCATCCCTCCCGGCGACGTGCTGTGCTGCTCTTTGAAAGGCCCACCCCGGGGGCAGCCCGATGGCCCAGCGGTTTGGCGCCGCCTTCAGCCAGGGCGTGATCCTGGAGACCCGGGATCGAGTCCCACGTCGGGCTCCCTGCATGGGGCCTGCTTCTCGCTCTGCCTGTGTCTCTGCGCCCCACCCTCTGTCACGAATAGATAAATAAAATCTTGAAAATTAAAAAAAAAAGGCCCACCCAGAGCCCCCTTCACAGCAGGGGGTGGGGGGCTCTGAGCTTCTGGATGTTTCCTCCCCCACCCTGCAGATCCAGCCCAGCTGCCCCTGGTTCTTCCAGAGCACATGTGGTTGGGGCACCTGACAGGTCTACACTTTGGACATCTGCCCCCTCTCTTTCTTTTTTAAAGATTTTATTTATTTATTCATGAGAGACACACGGAGAGAGGCAGAGACACAGGCAGAGGGAGGAGCAGGCTCCATGCAGGGAGCCCGACGAGAGACTCAATCCCGGGACTCCAGGATCACGCCCTGGGCCAAAGGCAGTGCTAAACCACTGAGCTACCTGGGCTGCCCCATCTGCCCCATTTCTTTCTTTCTTTCTTTTTTTTTTTTTTTTTTAAGATTTATTTATTTATTTATGATAGAGAGAGAGAGAGAGGCAGAGACACAGGCAGAGGGAGAAGCAGGCTCCACGCAGGGAGCCCAATGTGGGACTCAGTCCCGGGACTCCAGGATCACGCCCTGGGCCGAAGGCAGGCACCAAACTGCTGAGCCACCCAGGGATCCCCTATCTGCCCCATTTCTTTTTTTTTTTTTTTTTTTTTTTTATTTTTATTTATTTATGATAGTCACACACAGATAGAGAGAGAGAGGCAGAGACACAGGCAGAGGGAGAAGCAGGCTCCATGCACCGGGAGCCCGACGTGGGATTCGATCCCAGGTCTCCAGGATCGCGCCCTGGGCCAAAGGCAGGCGCCAAACCGCTGCACCACCCAGGGATCCCTATCTGCCCCATTTCTAAGACAGCTTCCAACACCCATGCCTTCAGGAGCTTCCAACAGGATAAGGGGACAGTGGCAGAGGTGGGGGGCGGCACCCTAGAAACACAAGGAAAAGCAGTGTGTCCTACTCAATGTTCCCGACCTTAAGGGGCTTCAGTTCCGGCAGGGAGAAGAGGGAAGGTGTAAAACCCGCGCAGGCAAGAAGGCTGCTGCTCACGGGGCATGGATAGGAGTCTCCACCCTTGGGCTGGGGCTTGCCTCTCACGAAGGAGGACCTGCTGCTCAGAGCGGCAGGCAGGGAGCAAGCAGGGGGGTCTCATCAGGGCCCATCCGTGTCAGCTGAGCCTGCAGTGGACTGGGGAGCAGTGGGGGCACACAGAGCCTTGGTCTGGAGTGCAGACAGTGCATGCTGGGTGCAGAAAGCCAGGTTCACCTCCTTTGGGCACACCCTCCCCACTGTCCCTGGGGATCTGATTAGGGGGTCCCTGCTGGGCCACAGGCTTGAATATGGGGCTAGGGCGATGTCTTACTGGGGCCTAACGCAGAGCAGGATCACAGCAGGCCCAGAAGCGGCTCTGGTTCCCCCACATCCCCCACTCCCCCTACCCCCACATCACCTGTGCAGCCACCAGCCGCCTTCTGCAGAGCAGTTGCCTGGCCACAGAGCCCCATTCATGCCCCCACACGTCTCAGGCCCCCAGGGGCTGGCATGGGACAGCCGGCCTGGAGCCGGATGGCGGCCGGGGGTTGTGGCCAGAGACACATCCGCCGCCCCGGGCGCCTGGCACTTAGTCAACCCCGCAGGGAGGGGCAGTGCCCTGCTGCATTCCCAAGTGCTGGCCCTGACCCAGGCTCCTGCCACGCCTGGCAGCTGCACCTGCTCTCCCACTGGTCCCAGAAAATGCAGGCTGGAGCACGGACAGACGACTCTCCTCCCCTCCATGTGGTCACCAGGCTGCTGAAAGGCGGGGAAAGCTTCCTGCCTACCTCCTACCCCCAGACTTGGGCCCTCTCTGCTCCTCAGCTCCTGCTGTGGACCGAATGCTTGTGTCCCCCCAGATTCATGTGTGGAGATCAAGCCCCAGTGGGATGGAGTTGGGAGGTGGGGCCTTCAGGACATGAGTAGGTCATGAGGGTGGAGTTCCCATGACCCAATTATAGATGGCTCGATTTATGATTTTTCAACCTCAGGATGATGGGGAAAGGACACATATCCAGTAAAAACTGTACTTGGGATTTTGACTCTGGATCTTTCCCCGGGTTAGCCATCTGTGGCACACTCTATGAGGCCAGGCAGCTCCTGGTCAGCCCCCTCGTCAGCAGGGTGAATGATTGGTACACTGACAACCATCTGTACCCACACAGTTGTTCTAGTTTTCACTTTCAGTGAGGCACATGCACTGGTCAACACTTTGTTATAAAATAGGCCTCGTGCTACGTGGTTTTGCCCAACCATAGGCTAACGTGAGTGTCCTGAGCACATGGACAGCGGGCCAGGCTGAGTTACGATGTTTGGTAGGTTAGGTGCATTCCATGCATTTTGGACTCAGGATATTTTCAACATAATCTCTTTGGAAGCTGAGGAAAAGCTGTTGTGCCCTTACAGTGTCCTTGTAAGAAGAGACACGAGAGATGCTCTCTGCTGCATGAGCACACCCAGAAGGTAGCCGTCTGCAACCAGGAAGTAGCTCTCACCAGAACCTGACCACGCAGGGCCCCTGATCTCAGACTTCTGGCCTCCATTTGTAAGGAACAAATGTCTGTGTTTTAGCCACCCAGCCTATGGTATTTTGCTGTAGCAGCCCAGTTGCAGTAAGACTTTCTCCAGCTGTTATGGCCAGAGTTGCTGGTTGCAAATGGCAGAAACGGACTCTGGCCACTGAAGCAGGAGGAAGGAATGTGCTGGAAGAATGTGAGGCCTCTAGTAGAACCCAGGAGAGGCTGGAAAGCCAGCAGGAATTTTGGGAAGCAGGGCAGAGAGGAAGCACAGCCACGTTCCTGAGACCGGATGCCACCCCAGCCCTGCACCACCACACAGCTGGACTCCGCAGCCACGGGACATGGTTGGCATCGTCCAAGAAGCCCATGGCCATGAATGACAGCTGCACCCCTGACTGACCAGACAGTCAGGGGTACTGGTGCTGGACATCATGGCCAGGGACACTGCCACTGCTACCAGTCTGTGGCCAGAGGGCACCGTTGTCCCATCAGTGGCTCTGCAGCCACAGCACCTGCCACCAGACTCTGCACCTGCCACTCACCACCTAGTGAACTTGAACCTTCACATGATTTCCTGGTGTCAGTATCCTCTTCTTGCCTCGTTATGATGCCAGGGTATGAGGCTGTGGCTGAGGGTCTCTGAAAATGACCCTGGCTTCATACACATAGGGATGCTCAGGACCAGGGCCAACTGCTTAATCCAGACCCGCGTGGCTGGAGAAAAACACATACCACCTGCCCATGGCAGACACTGCACCCCATGTCCACCCACCCCACTCACTCACTCACATTTCACAGCACCCCACAGGTAGGTGGGGCTGCAGGAAGGAGGCCTGGCCAGAGGAATGTGGGCAGAAGGGATGAGCACCACTCCCAGACCCATCCCAGGGTGCCCGGCAGGAGCTCCCACATACGTCACACGGTATGGGAAGGTGTCATAGGCTGAATCATGACCCCCAAACTCATGGGTTGAAGCCCTCACTTCCATATGGCTATCTTTGGAGACAGAAGTCAAGTAAGGCTAAATGAGGTCATGAGGGTGAGGTCCTGATACCACAGGACTTTGGCCTTACAAGTAAAGGGGGAGATATAGCCATCTCTCCTTTCTCGGGTGTACATGGACAAGGGCCCTGGAAGGACATGAGAAGACAGCTGTCTCCAGTCTGGAGGGAAGGCCTCACCAGAAACCAGCCCTGCTGGACCTTGATCTTGGACTTCAGCCTCCAGAATAGTGGGAAAATCAATTTCACCCCCCAGTGGGGCAGCCTTAGCCAATAGAGAATGGGGTGACCATTTGAAAAGATGGCTGTGATAATGCCCCCTCTTCCCACAGCCCTGGAAATGAGGCCATATCCCCCTCCCACTGAGACCGAGTCTGCCTCTCTGCCTGGAATCTGGCTGGCTCTGACAAGCGAAGCACAATCAGGGGTTCACAGCCACTCTGCTCTGGAGCCCGGCCTCCACCCTGTGAACAAGCCCAGGCCAGCCCGCTGGATGAGGAAGTACACGTGGCCCCGGCCGACAGCCAGTTGGGCCCCCAGGAGGAGAACAGCCCAAGGCCCACCAATGCCTCCAGTGATGGAAGGAGCCAGCCTGGCCCGGAAGAACCAGCCAGCCAAGTGCAGACCAAGGTGCCAACCCACGGAACGGTGAGCTCAGTGCATGGCTGTCGGGCTTCAGGGTCAGCTGTGACACAAAGTGTTCTGATGTAGTGTCAGGGGTGGACCCCAAGTGTCATGGGACATGGGGAGCTCCGGACACAAGGAGGCTGGATCCCATCATCACCAGGAAGGGCACCAGCCACCTCCCAGCCAGGCGAGAAGTCTCAGGGACAGCAGGCAGGGTGGGAGGAAGGAAGAAACCTACGTCAGCACCAGCGTCATGGGGACCCCACAGCACGTCACAGAGATGGAGGGAGAAAAGGTATTTAGGAAAGAACCACCGGTGCAAGTAGGCTCTCCACAGCAGCCCCGGAGGCCCGAGGCAGTGGTCTCTGGCAGAATGTGGGGACGCTGGCACGTCTGGCCGTCAGCAACTCTGTGCACAGCCCACTGTGAAAGCTCAGATCATCCAAAAAAGTGCAACTTCCCAGGACCAGCCCCAGAAGACACAGAATTCTCGTCGAGTCCGATGACTATTCAGGAACCCACCCAGTTGTTAAATGCCATCCTAGAAAGAAAACACCAGGTCCAGGGAATTTTATAGAGGGTTCTACTGAACTTGCAAAGACAGGTCATCCCAGCGTAATAGAGTCCTCTAGGGAATAGTAGGGATACTCTTGAACTCATTCACAGAGTGCAAGAAAGGCCAACCTCACTCAGAAACATAAATGTAAAACCCTGAACAAAACACAAGCAGATCCTAAAAAGCTTGTACAAAGTGAGAGAGTGTGGGTCAGCCAGGGGCCCAACAGGGACTTAATATCAGGACAATTCAGAGAGGTGGTCTTGGAGCGGAGCCCCTGGGGATAAGATGGGGCCCCCAGGCTGGGCAGGAGGAGTGGTTACACCTCTAGGCCCGAGGGAGAGGTCACTGAACCCCGAAGGACAGGGTCTTTCCCATCGTGGGAGGAACGGTGACCTCAGGGAAGGGACCTGGGAGCCAGAACACAGCAGCTCAGACTGGAGCGTATCCTGGAGACCAAGGGCTGAGACCCAGATGTGGGCAGGGTGGACTCCTCAGACTGACAACCACCTGTCCCAGGCCTCTGCCCTTGGCTTGCCGATGGCCATGTTCCCCTGCAGCCCTGCCACGTGCCGTGCCTGTCTGTGTCCACATTTCCCCTCCTTCTAGGGACACAGTCCTAGTGGATCAGGGCACCCAAGCGACCTCGTCTCCACTTGATCACCTCCGTAACGCTTCTCCCTCCAAATAAGATCACATTCTCAGGTCCTGGGAGTTAGGACTTGAACATTTGAATTTTAGGAGGACACAGTTTCACCTATTCCAGGGAGATGACCCCAAACAGAGAGAGCCAGGGAAACCAGTATCCCAGTTGTACCTCCTCCCTTCTCTGACCTGCTGCGGAGGGTCCCCGATGTCCTAAAGAACCCAAGGGCACAGGGGCCCTTTGATGCTGTCCGTGGAGATCAGCCTCCTGGGGAGAGCTCAGGGTGGAGAAGGCAGAGATAAACCCAGAGGCAGAAGGCAGATGCCGGGCTCGCTCCAGGCATGAAGGTGGGCTTGGCGCCAGGCAGCCACCCCTTTACCAGCCCCACAGCCACGGGGGAGCAGGCCCAGCGGTCAGGGTGGGGCTGCCGGGAGCCACTCTGTCCTGGCGCTCCCGTGGCAGTGGCACCAACCCCGGGTGGCCCCAGAGGCCCTCAGCCAGCTCCAGGGCACGGGGACTGCCCACCGAGGTCACCCTGCACACCTGCCTCACCTGCCTGTCCTCCCCAGAATGGGGCTCTGTCCCAGCAGAAGGGGAGCCTCCACCCAGAGCTTAGTGCAAGAACCCCAGGGAGGGGGCTCCGGGTGGTCGTCCTCTCCTGCACAGGGAACAGATGCAGCCGGCAGTCCCATGTCAGCGAGCGGCGGAGCGCCAGACTCCCCCTGGCAGGGGACAGAGCTGCCCTCGCTCCAGCTCTATAGGGCGGTTTCCGGACATAGTCGGGCTGAGGCGGGCTGAGAGCTGAGGCACGGGCAAAGCCCATGTTCCCTGTGCCATGTGCGTGTGTGCCAATGGAGAATGACCAGGAGGGGACCCCGCTAGACTGGCCTCGTGGGACGGCCTCCAGGAGTGGCCTGAACCCCGCCAGGTGAAGGGGGGAGGGGCGGTATGGGAGAGAACATTCCAGAAGCAGTGGGAACAGTATGAGCAAGGGCTCTGGTCGGTTGCATGGACAGGAGGCCAGAATGGCCAGAACACTGAGGGGGCAGAGCGGGACAGAAGAGGGGCTGGAGGCAGGTGGGGTCCGACTGCAGGGATTGGTGGAGGCTCCGAGGTGGGGGGACAGTGACATAGAGAAAGACTTGGCCTGTCACCTCAGAGAGATGGGGCTGTGGAGAGGACAGGAGAGAAGGAGGCCTTGGGGTGGAGGAGGAGCAGGAAGGTGGGTGGAGACTGTGCAGAGGACCCCCACCCTCCAGGCAGCTGTTGGAGGAGGGTCCCCTTCCTAGAATGGGATGGGTGGGTGTGGGTCTGGATGCACTGAATGTGGGGCCGTCTCTGGCCTCTCCCTGAGACCAGCCTCCCAGCTCCCCAAGGTGCCCACTGCTGGGCACGGGGAGCTATCTACGGCACCTCTCTGCCCGCTCGCACACGCCCAGGCCTCTCTTCCTGGCTGCACAAGTCCACCCTGCTGAAGCCCCATCAGGGCTCCCTGGGGCATACCCAGTACCTCACGCAGCGCCCCCCACCCCCAACCTCCATCCCTGCCTTCTCTGGCATCCAGCCAGAGTTCCTTATTTGGATTCATTAAGCCACACCCTGCTGCCCTAGGGCCTTTGCAGCTGCTGCTCCCTGTGCCCACTCCTGGGCTCTCGAAGGCATCTAGGACTCCACCCCCCAGGTGTGCTGGGCAGCTGGCTGCAGCAGCATGGCTCTGGGACATACATGCCAGTAGTGACCACTGCCCTCGACTCCCCGGACACCTGGGCCTGCTGGTTTCTTTGAGAGGGACTCTCTGGCCTTCTTCTAGGAAGCCATGCTGAGTCAGGGTGCCTTCCCGAAGCAAGACGAGGGCCCATAGCTCTTTCCAAACAACCTGCTTAAGTCCTCATGGTCCATGCGCTGCTGGACTCCGACCCTGCCAGGGTGCCTGGGCTCCAGCCCCAGCTGCCCACGGTGGGGGTGAGGGGCCTAGGGGAGTAGGTTCACCACAGCTGGGGCTCTGGAGAGAGTCCAGACTAGGTGCCCTGCCCTGACCCCTGAGCCTTGGGGCCAGAGCCTCCCTATGGGGGTGCAGGCTGCCTTCTCCACTGAGAAAGGGAAGGTGGGGAACTGGCCATGGCACCCCTGGCCACACCATCTACAAATGTGGGCCAGGGGCCTTGTGGGTAGCAGGGGGCAGGCACAGAGGCTTGGGGCCCTGTGGACCGGGTTCTGGCAGGTGGTGGGGGTGGGAGGAGTGGGTACAGAGGTTGGGGCTGAGTCAACTGGGTTCTTGGAAGCATCTTTATTATTAGGAGTCTAGGAATAGTGGGGAGGCAGAGGCAGGATGCCCCACTCAAGGATGGGTGCTGTCTCAGGAGGGATCCGAAGGGCGTTTAGAGGGCCATATCCGGTCTTTGATCCAGTCCACGTACTTGGCTACACGGGTATAGACGCCAGGTTTGTTAAGCCTCCCACAGCCGTCACCCCAACTGATGATGCCGTATAGGTAGGCCACGCCGTTCTTCTCACAGGCCAGGGGCCCGCCTGAGTCCCCCTGCGGCAGGGCTGCTGGTCAGAGCCAGGCGCTGGCTCAGCTCCCCCATAGCCCAGGAATACTCCACCACCCACTGCTGCTCTGCCTCCCTCACCCTGGCCCTGAAAATGTCCCCAGAAGGGTCTCAGTGCACTCCCCTCACCATGAGGACTCCCCAGGAACTCCCAAGGCAGACTTCCTGACAGCCTGGGGGAGGGGGACAGATGACCAAGGTATTGCCGAGGAAAGGAGCTACCCCACTTTTTCCCCTGCCTCCTAGACACCAGCGTCTGACCATTCACTCCAGTTCCTAAAGCTATGCCGTGGATTCCTCTCAGCTCCATGACCAGGAATGTGCTCCTCAATCTGGCTCCCCAAGCCACCCACTGGCACATACCCTACGTGGACCAGGTGGTCCTCATGTCCCAGGCTAATCTCCCCAGCTGCCAGGCAAACTCCTATTCACCCCTCAAAATAAATGCAAATGCCCCCTCCTCCAGAAAGCCATCCCTGACTCCCCACCCCCCCACAAAGTGTTTGTTGTATCATGTAGTCCAGTGTCAAACCCCCTTGCCACTTCTGAGTTGTGTGACCTTGGAAGAGTGACAGGACCTCGCTGGGCCCCAGTCTTCCCATCATGTGAGAGGGAGTCCTCTCCTCTGCCAGGGGAGTTTGGTGGCAGTGGCCAGGATGGCCTCTGGAATATGTGGGTGCCCATCCTTGGGGTGTAGACCACCGACTGGCAGGGGCACTCCCTGCCCTGGCTCCCTGGCTGACCCTGAGGGTCACAATCCCTCGTAGCCCTGAGCCCCCAGAAGGTGGGGGGCAGGTGGTCTTGAGACCTGGGACAGCCCTGGCTTACCTGGCAGGCATCAGACTTGCAGTCGAAGTAACCTGCACACAGCATGTTGGGGCTAATGTCTGCTCCGTACACCTCAGGGCTGCTGCACTTGTGGTCTGCGACCAGGGGGACCAGCGCCTCCCGCAGGGAGCTGGAGTAGCCACTCACATCTGCAGACAAGGTGCTCTCAGGCTGGGCAAGGCTCCCCGTGACCACGGCCCTGGGCCCGGCACCCCCACCAGACTCACTCTCATCCTGGTGGCCCCAGCCCGCAATTTGGCACTTGTGCCCAGCGGGGAAGGGGCTGCTGGGCTCAGGCAGGCAGATGGGCTGGACAAACTGGGAGCGGATGGCACAGCGGTCCCCCTTCTTCTTCAGCCGGATCAAGACTGGGCAAGAGAGAGAGCAGAGGTCAGCCCGGGGCATGGGGATCCCTGCTGGACAGAGAGTGGCCGCCAGGGACAGAGGGGCTGTGGCCACTGGCATCTGTGGCCTGGGAGACCCAGGTCGGAGCAGGACTGGCCAGCCAGGTCTTCCTCACAGGGTGCCACTCAGCCTTACCAGGTTCCCTTGCTGCCCTGCACTACTCTCCTCCCCTCCCCTCCCCCACCCCTCTATCTCTCCTTTCCTGCTCCTCCCCTCCCCTCCCCTCCCCTCTCCCACCCCTTCCCTTCTCCCCTCCTCCTGCCCCTTCCCTCCCTTCCCCTCTCCCTCACCCCTCTATCTCTCCTTCCCCATCCCTCCCCTCCCCTCTCTGCCTGGTGCCTACCCACCCCACACACAGACACACAGCCTCTCTCCTGGCTCCGGCCTGGAGTGTGCAAAGTGCACACACATCCCTGGCCCTGTGGCACCCCAACATGTCTAAGCCTTACCCAGGTCATGGTCACTGGGGTTGAACACTGAGTACATGGGGTACGGGATATACTTCTCGATGCCAAACGTCTGTGTTACATCCGTTGTTTGGTTGAAGAAGTGTTGGCCTAGGACCACTAAGACACTTTCCCTGCGGGGGCTGTGCAGGGAGGCTGGTGGAGGCAGGACTGGGCCCGCTCCTCAGGCCCCCCACCTCAAGTCTTCCCCAGCCCCACCCCCAGGTCCCACCCTCAGACTCCTCCCCTCGCCCCCCACTTTCCTCGCGGTGGCTCTAGCTTCTCGGAGATAGGAGATAGCCCCAGGAGGGCAAGGCTGCAAGGCTGCGCAGGCCCCCTGCAGCCCTGGAGAGAGGCCTGGGCAGGGGGCAGGGAGTGGTGGGCTATGGCCCCATGCACAGTCCTGGCCAGTGCCATCTCTAATGCACCCCTTTAGTCACCTCTGGGGGCCTCATGCAGGTGGGGTCCTGGCTGATTGGGGCCTGAGTGGGTGGAGACCCTAGCCCTGCCTGGCGGGCCTGACCCAGCAACTATGTAGCCCGGTCCCCCACAGACAGCCCCTCATGCCTGCTGGGCACAAGACCTGGGCCGCCCCGGCCCCCATCCCCACCCTGGGTCTCAACAGAAGCCCACCCTGGCTTGGCCCCCCTTCCCTGGATTCCAGCTCCAGGCCACAGTGGGACCTCCCAGGCCTGAGGGCCTTCTGGAGAATGGGCTGCTACCCCCATGGGCACCAGCCAGCTCAGCACACAGTGGATTTGGTGCCTGGCCTCTGGACATAGTGAGCAGCCCAAAGCCAGGCCCAGAGCTGGCAACTCGTGGGTCTCGCTCAGGTGGCTCTCAGGCGGACGGCCAGCACACTCCAGGGACAGGGGGAGGACCCGGCTGGCTGAAAGGCTGCCTGAGTGTGGGGCAGGGCAGGGCGCCCCATGCCCCTTCTGGGGGGCCACCTGGGAGTCCACCTGTTCACCTCCAGCACCCCTGCCTGACCCCCCAGCCCCGCCCTGGACGTGAGGACTGGGTGCCTGCCCCCTCCCCCAGCCTCTTAAGCCCCCACCCATCTCTGTACTGGGGAGGCCTCAAAGGTCCCATTTCCCAGGCCCCGTGGGGAGCCTGCTACAGGTCTTGGCTCCGCACAGGGCAGGCCTGGTACCCACTGCCCCCACCCATGCTGTGGTCCCTGGGTGACCAACAGAGGCTCAAGGCCAGACTCTCACGCTGCCAAAACCCCAGCCTCTGATCCCTGGGATGCCACTGTCAGGCCCATCTTCTCCCACTGGACCCCAGACAGGGAACCCTGTGCCCATCACAGTGGAGGAGGGGCTGGCCTTCTGGGTGCGTGGTGGTGGGCCTTGCATCCCGGACTCGCACTCCCTTAGCTACCAGACCAGGCCTGACTTCCCACAGAAAGCTCAGCTTGCTGAGTGGGCAGGGCCTGCTTAGGGGGAGGAGGGGACACCCCCACCTGGGCAGTCTGGGGTCTGGAAGGGGTGGGATCTTCTCAGACGAGGTCCTGCCCATCACCCTTCCCTATGGCTCCTCTGAGAGCCCCCCTGCCCCGCCCCAGAGCAGGACTGGTGGGCTCCTGGGGCAGGGATTGGAAGGTGACCTGGGGCAGGTGTGGGGCTGGTCTCTGCTGCTTCCAGGCCCAGCGCCAGGCTGAACACTGAGCCCCTCCATGGTCAGTGGGGCGACAGGAAAATGAGGGACCAAGGATGAGGGTTATATGGGTAGGTGGGGACATGCAGGGACACAGGTGATAGCCGGCTTGTAGAGTGTGAGGACAGGCAGATTGGGTGGGTGGGAGGATGGTGATGGGGGGTGGGTGGGGCATGGGTGAGCAGTTAGGGGGGAGGCAGAGGGTGTCAGGGGACAGACACAGAGATGTGGAGTGGATGGTGGGTGTATGGCCAGGTGGGCGGGAGGAGGTGGGAGGCAGACCAGTGGATGGGTTGAACCATGCCGTGGAGGTGGTAGGGAGAGCCCCTCACCTATTGGAGAAGCAGTGCGCTGCGGACACCACCCAGCAGGTGTGGACAAGACTCCCTGCACAGAAGCTGTCTCCGATATAGATGGCGGCCAGCCAGGGGTGGGAGCCAGGCAGAGAAGATGAACCTCCGATGATGCGTGGCCGTAGGAAGGTCCTTTTCTTGTGCCTCTTGCCACAGGTCTGGCGCCCCACTGGGGCAGGCTCAGCCTGGCTCAGCAGGACCGCAGTGGTCAGAGATGGAATTCTGGCCAGGGATTCTGGGAGCACAAGTCACTGGGTCAACCTCCAGGGCCCCTTCTGCACACCCCCATCCAGAAGGGGCCCTGGCTGCCATCCTCAAGCCCCCAGGCGGTTCACCCGGCTTCCGCCCCACCCCAGGCAGCTCCTCTGGCAAAGGACCCAGGGCTCGGCCCCAGCTCTGCCCTCACAGGCACACGGTCTACTCTGAGCCCGGTTCCTCTTCTGTGGAGAACGAGACCCAATCAATCACAAGGCTTTGTGGGAACCCAGGTGGTGTGGCATACCTGGCAGATGTTCCTGTCCCTCTCAGCAGCCTGGGACCTCAGAGTTCCGGCTGGTCAGGTGGCCCGGGGACACCAGGGCCAGAGGGCTGGCTGGCCTCGTGGAGCTGGCCACTCACAGGGTCCAACTCCAAGGGTACCTGCTGGACCTCCCACCCCCATTACTCACCCCTAACCAGTACTTTCCTGCCTCTGGGAACCATCAGGCTGTGCTCAGGCTGGGTGGGAGCCCCCCAGAAGACGTGGTGACTGGCTAGCCTGCTCTGACCCCTGGTGCCAAGGCATTGCATGCCCTTGCATTAGCCCTGCCTCAGTGAGCCTGTTTCCTCATCTTTCAGATGGAGCAGTGGTCCTCCAAAGAGGGGAGGCCAGGCATGGATGGAGCAGGGAGGGCCCAGGGAGAAGTGCAGGGACCCCCATGGGAGTGGGGACAGCGCAGTCCCCTGCTGCACACTTTGCGCACCGCAGGCCGCCAGGCGGCAGTACTCCCAGGAGAGCGCACTGTCCTTGACCACGTAGCACCAGGGCCTCTCGTCCTTGTCAGGGTTCCTGGAGCGCAGGGAGAGGAAGGTGGGCCGGGGTGGGGGGAAGGGAACCCAGAACCCAGCGGGGCGGCACTCCTGATACGCCCCCCTCCCCAGCAGCGTTTCATTCGTTTTGCTGCAGATGGACATAGTGGCCTTGACCTCTGGCCCCAGGACAGACCCTGCCCACCCTGGGTGAGGCGGCCTGGGGTAGGCCCGGCCAGTGCTGACCGGCAGTAGGCGTGGGGGCCCAGGCCGAGCAGGGCCGCGGCGCCCACCGAATCCACGTGCAGCTCCTGGTAGAGCAGGTCAGAGTTCCAGGCCAGACAGCTGAGCCCCGAGGCCGCCGTGCTGGCCACGCCTCGATACTCGGTGCCATTCCCCACGAAGCAGCGCTGGCTGGGCACTGTGGGCAGCGTGGTGCGCAGTGAGGCTGCGTCCAACACTGCGTCCACCTTGACACCGGCCCCAGGGCACAGGGCCCAGAGGCTGACCCACTCACCAATGTTGCAGAGTCGCCCAGCATGGCCCGGCGGGCAGGAGCACACGGTGGTCCCAGTGGCCACGATCAGGTGGCAGGTGCCCCCGTTCAGGCACGGACTGCTCAGGCAAGCTGGGGAGAGGGCTCAGAAGCTAGGCCTCAGGCTTTGAGGGTGTCAGCCATAGGAGAGTGGGGTCGGGGCCTTTCAACCTGCTGCCTGTGGCTGGGGGACCCCAGGAAGCCCTCCCCTGGCCATGGCCTACCTGTGTGGCGGGTGCCCTCGCAGCGGATCTGGCCCCCAGCACACTCACACTGTTCCACTTGGCCCTGGCTCACTCGGGCCCAGCGATCGCCTGCCTCCAGGTGCTCATAGCGTGTCTCATCAAAGCATTTTTCTGGGGGTCACAAGTGCCCTGTGTACCGCTGCACTGGGGCAGGTGTCTCCTGTGCCCGTTCCCAGGCCCTAGCCCGGCCCCAGGAGCCCCAGCCGCCCTGCTCACCTGTGTCGCAGTTCCTGCCTGTGAAGGCCATGGGGCAGGTGCAGTGGTAGGACCCGGGGTCCTGGGTGTGGGAGCATGAGCCCCCGTTGAGGCAGGGGCTGGAGGCACAGGAGTCCAGGGCAGCTGGGGATATCCAGGAGGGGGCAGGTGTGAGGGAGCCCGGCCCACCGGCATGTCTCCCCCAAGCCCTGTCTGCCTGTCGAGGCCCTGCGGAGCCTCCATCGGACCTGCTGCCTTCAAGCTGCCCCTTCTGGGTTCCTTGCGGTGCATGTGTCCTAGGGAGGGGTACAGGCCTTCCTTCTCCTCCCAGCACCCCCTGCCCAGCACTCAGACCCTGGGCAAGCAGGCCTCTGGCTTGGTACCAGACACCCCGGAAGCCCTGTCCCCATCGGGGAGCACGGTTCCCTCCTGTGTTCCCTGGGACCCTCAGTAGGTAGAGCTGAGCTGTCCATACCTCACTCTGCGGGCCCTCATCTCTGTCCAGGGCTCTTCCCATGCAGCCACAGGGCCCAGCCTGACCACCAGGGGGCGCCTTGGCCCCAGCAATGACCCAGGCAGCCCTGTGGCTCCAGGAGAGGGCAGGGTCCTGCCTGGGAGGGGGCCCCCAGGGCTGCAGTGTGTAGGGTCAACCCCAAAGTCCCCTCCTGCACTCCAAGCAGGGACCCCTGTCCCCTTGGCTCCCACTCTCATAAGTGCTCCCTTAGACTCGCTCCTGCCCCAGGCCCAGCTGGCTCCTAGCCTGGGCTCAATGCCCCCCAGCCCACACCCCTCCCCCATCCAGCACATCCCCCCCCTCCCCTGGGCACCCACCTGGGCCCTCCCTGGACACCGGAGCCTGCACACAGTAGCCCCAGGCCCTGTCGCGGTCATAGTTGTGAGTGGTGGCACACCTGGGGGTGATGAATCAGGTGGGGCCCAGACCAGAGACCTGCCCACCCGGCCCGACTCTCGCAGGGCACCTCGACTGCTGATGGCTCTGGAGCTCTGCCCTCGTCACGCCCACCCCCACATTCCCTGTCGTATACCAGGCTCAGGCTGGAGTAGGGAGGGCAGAGGGCAGGAGGGTCTCCAGGGTGGACAAGGGACCGTGGGGACCTGGAGGAGGGGAGGCCGATGGGCTGTGCTTGCGGGCCTTGCCCCAGCCCGGGACCCACCACTTCCTGTGGGCGCTTCCTTCTGAAGTGCAGGCGTGGAGCATGCGGCCGCCATAGCGGAAGGGGAACCTGCAGGGCTGCCCATCCACTGTGAGCACTGCAGGAGGGGTGAGAAGGGTCAAGGGGCTCCCGTGCTGGGCACCTCTTGACCCCACATCGCACACCCCGCTCCCCAGCAGCCGCCTGCGTTCCTCCCCACCCACCCATCCAGGTGTAGCCCACCGCCTCCAGGAAGCTCTCCTGACCCACCTGGGTCCCCAGGGCTGCTGCTGGAGGGAGCTGCCCTGGGCGGGGGGGTGAGCCCCCTACCACGGGGTCCCTGTGCCTCTGGAGCACTCGTGGCTGGGGTCACAGGGGTCACCGAGGTTACAGGGATCATGGGGGTCCCAGGGGTCACTGTGGCGTTAGGTTCTGGGGGTTCTGTGAGGTTCTAGGAGGAGCCAAGAGGACTGTGATGGTGTCAGGGTGGGACGCCCCCCCCCCCCCCTCATGCTCAGGCCCCGCTGGCTGGGCTGGTCACAGTCCCCAGCCTCAGTTTCCATACCGGAGCCCGTAGGTCTTAGAGTGGAAACCCAGGGGCCTCTAGCCACTGGCTGTCCCAAGGCCTCTGCCGAGCCCACAGGGTTAGATAGGTTGGGCTGCGTGTCTGCCCAGACTGGGGCACCCCTGCCTTCTAGCTCAAATCCTGGTGATCTGTTCTTAGGGTGGACGAGAGCAGCTGAGGCCCTCAGAGGTCCCCCCGCCACCCAAACAATGGGACTCAAGAGCGGCCCAAAGGGAGGGGAGTGGCCCTCATGCCCCCGAGTGGGGGCCCAGGTCAGACCCCCAAGCCTCTTGTCCCCCAGGCCAGCACAGCACCCACCTCACCCACCAAAGGCCAGGAAGCCAGCTTTCACCATGTTGGGTCCCCCTCCTACTCCACAGCCTTCCCTGGCCCCGGGCCCCCACCCCAGAGTGGGCACAGGGAGCCCATGGTCACAGCGCCATGGGGTCAGTGCTCACCCCACCAGCCTGGGGCTGAGCCCCGTGAGGCACCAGCAGCAGCAGCAGGAGCAGGAGCAGGGCCATTCCCGGCAGGGGGCAAAGGCTGGGACCCCAGGCCCAGCGCCCCATGGCTCCTCCTGGGCTGGCGTGAGGGGGCAGCAGGAGGCCAGAACAGCCACTAGGGCAGGGGGAGGTCAAGGCCTCCTGGAAATGATTAACTCTGGCCGCCTCCAGTGCCGGGCCCACATGTCCCCCATGTCTGCTGCCCAGCTCACCCCGCCTGGTCCAGGTGTCTCCCTCTGGCATCAGCCACACGGGCCTTGGACCTGACAACATCCTCAGGTCTCAGCTTAGAAGCCATCTCCAGGAAGTCTCCCAGGACACACAGCCAGCGGGGGCTTGGACTCCTGGCCCCAGCTTCTGGCCCCCACCTCTCCACAGGGCTGGCCACTATCTCTCTGTGAACTATTGGTAACCCGAGTGGCTAAGAATACTGAGCCTCCTAGGCCTGGAAGGTGGGTGCTAGCCCCATAGCCAGAAAAGGCCAGGCACAGCGGAGGGTGTGCTTTCCCTGCTGCTCCCAGGATAAGCCTGGGGTGGGCACCCTCATGGGCGTACAGCTGGGGAGGTGGGCAGCACCAGAGCTGCCAGTCCACCTGCCCTAAGTCAGCAGGTTGCCCAGGAATGTCCCCTCCCCCCTGGGAGGACTCCCTTGGGCATCTCCTCCAGGAAGCCTCCCCCCCCGGACCCCCTCAGCCCTGGGTATACCCCCTCACAGCTTGGACAACCTCTGTCCAGGGCTGCCCACACTCCACCCTGAGCCCTGGCCGGGACCCGCTGTCTCTGGGTAGCTCTGGTCCCCAGAAAAGCCCCAGCCAGGCACCCAGGCACCCAGGCACCCAGGCACCCAGGCCCACCAAGGGCCACAGAAACCTGGCTTAGAGTCCTGCCCAGGTCTGCATGCTCTTTCCATCTGTGACCTGGAGTCAGGACACAATTACAGTAGGCCCACCCCCAACTCCACGGGTCCCAGAATGCATGACTGGGGGCTGCGGGCAGAGCTGCCAGGGTTCCCCATGAATTAGCTCAGCTGTCCACAGGCTGGCCCTCACTTTGGTCAAGGGATCAGCCTGGCTCTGCAGCTACCTCACTGCG
This sequence comes from Canis lupus familiaris, assembly GCF_011100685.1. NCBI lineage: Eukaryota > Metazoa > Chordata > Mammalia > Carnivora > Canidae > Canis > Canis lupus. The sequence goes on from NC_049224.1 coordinate 61,445,894, forward strand.
CACCCCACCCCCAACACCACTCTCTTTAGGCCCTTGTTTTGCCATCTGTGCAAAAGAAAGGAGAATGGAAACTGGGCCACCTAGCTTGGTCTGTGGTGGGTGCAGGGTTGGGGAGGGGCCTGAACATCAAGTGTGGTATGGGGGACACCATGGGTGCAGGTAGGGGAGCATGGTGGGTGCCAGGAGACACGACGGGTCCTGGGTGCAGTAGGTGATGGGTGCCCCCCTTCCAACACCTCCCAAGGCTCCACCCAAAGCACTGCTCACTGGGGGTGGCTCCCTAGAAGCAACCAGAACCACTTCAGTGGCCTGGCCCAGTACTTGCAGTTTAGGCCCCTCCCAGCACAGGGTCCCTTAGCGCTCAGCTACTCGATGTTGGGGTTCTGCTCATCAGCCCTGACGGGAGGCCGACCAGACCTGCTCCACCGATAGCACACGGTGGCCCTGCCCCACAGCGTGGCCTGACACGCGCCCTCTTGCCCAGGCTGCGGCCACTCTGTGATCACACTTATCACAGCCTCGGGGCCCAACCCCGCCCAGGCCCTGCTGCACCCCATCCCCCACATGAGGCAGAGTACAGGGTCCCCACTGCCCCCAGAACCCAGACAGGAGAGCACAGGGAGCCGCGCGGCCGGGGACCCCCAGCTGAACCCTGCCCTCATGGGCGGCCACCCCCAAAAGGGGACCCTGCCCTGACTTGTCAGGCATGCCACAAAGCGGATGTGACCAGAGGCCTTGATCGAGAAGGGTCACTTCCTCTCACCCTCCAGGACACCATGGCTGTGAGCCCTGTTAGGTTGGCTTCCTTCTCTGCCCACGCTGACCTCAGCCATCATCTCCTCGACCCCTCTCCTTGATACACGGGCCAAAATAATGGCTTCCCGAGGGCAGGGTCTCTGACCCCAGCACCCAGCACGAGGCTGACACTCGGGGGGGGTCCCCAAAGTTGATTTATTGAGGGAAGGCTAGAGGCCGAGGGGCAGCAGGGCAGGGTCTGAGGAGCCCTCTGAGCCAGCCATGGCGAGCGTCCAAGGCTAGGCCACTCTGCCCTCGCCTAGTTTGGCTCCCAAAGGCGTGGTGGCCAATATGGCCCCTCCAAGGCCCTCGAGGTGATATGGGGCTGTCCCCACGAGATCACAGGCCTCCACACGTGTCCAGGTGAGGCAGCTCAGATGCGGCGGCAGGAGGGACAGCCAGTGGGGATGGGGCTTCAGGCGCCTCAGACGAAGGTTGCATGGTGCTGGCTGGCCTTGAACTTGGTAGGCCCAGCTGGGACGGGGCTCAGGCTGGGGAGCTCTGATGTCAGGGGCCCACTGGCCTGTGACCTCTGGGGACCTGTCCGCACCCTGGGGATGCTGCTGACTTGCCCGGGTGCCAAGCCAGCCACACGGTCCACGTCGATGATGGTGTTGACTGGGAGGCCTTGGCTGCCTCTGGCCCCGCCTCCTGTCACAAGGAGAAGAAAGAGACTGTCACCTGTCTGCCCTGCCCTGGGCTCTGGAGCCCTGCAAGCACCCAGGGCAGGAGACCACACCCCACCCTCATCACTCAGACACAAGTGATCTCTGTCCTTGGGTGCCCTGGGCCTGGGGGAGAATGCCCGACCTCAAGCCTCCGATTTGGCAAGCCCCCAGACCTTCCTGGGCCCCACCACCACCCAGAACAGCAGAGTGCTCTCAGCAGGTGGGCTGCACAGGGCAAGCAGGGCCCAGCCAAGGGGGCTTTGGGCAGGAGTCACAGAGGTTGGTGTAGGGTGACAGAAGGTGGGGGCCCTGGGTAGGGTCACCCATGCCCCTCAGAGCCCCCACACAGTGGAAGCCACAGGCTCAGGAACAGAGCTCAGCTACCTGCTGACCCACCCTATCCCAAGCTAGTATGGCCCCTGGTTCCTCCTGGTGGGGCTAGGCCAAGGGGTCCTCAGAGAGGTGGTAAGTGGGATGGGGTCCTTGGCCATGCCAGCAGACTGCAGGGGAGGTACCTGTGCCTAGGCTGGTGGGGGTGGTCCCGGGAGGTGGGTGCTGGGCCCTCAGGGAAAGATCCCTCCCCGGGCACTCCAGACCTCCACCTACAGGCCTCAGTGGGCACAGGCCCCAGCCTCGCTTCTGGCTACCCTTCCCAGCCCTGGCCACCTGCTTGTCCTCCTGACTGTTGCCTCGGGGCTATGTCTTCACCCTCACAAACTCCTGAGTCAGGCACCCCCGACACCTTCCCTTCCCATCACGCACACCTTGGGCCAAGTGCCCCTTCCCTCCACCCCAGCCACACTGCCTGCCCCTCTCACAGGCCATTCAGTGGTCAGCTGGGCATCTGGCTCCAAGTTCCATACCCGCCACCACCCCCCCCCCCCCCGCAGTCCTCTGGCCCAGAGGCCCTGGGCTGCCTGAAACTGTCTTGGAAGCTTCTAGACCCTGGGGAGGGCCATTGCCGTCGTGTCTCCCAGCAGGGCCCATGGTAGGCAGAAATGTGTCTTCCAGATGGAGTCACTCCACTCCACAGGTGGAGTGTCCAGGGACCAGCTCAGGGTGGGCATGGTGTGCACTCAGCCCTCTCCCTGAACTCCCTGGCTCCCTAGAGTGGGCAGGAGCCCTGTCCTATTTGTAGGCCCATGGCCCACAGTGGACAGGCTGGAGGAGGAGTGCAGCCCTAGGGACACTGGGTCCTGCCCAGTGACGACCTGTCCGTAGGCCTCAGTTTCCCCAGCCTTGCTGGTGGAGGGGAAGACTGCTTCCTCCCTGGTTTCAAGACCTATAAGAAGTGGGGGTGACCATGGAGGTAAGGAGTCTGGGCTGCTCCATGGCCCCAAAAGTGCCCCAACTCCACCACACCCCACGCCTCTGAAGGTGCCTCTACACGGCCTCCCCAGGCCAGTCTGGGCCTGCAGGCAGAGACAGGCACCCTGTCCGACAGTGGCCGCCGACCTCTCAGCAGCCAGTCAAGGAGGTGGAAGGGTACCTGGCCTGCAGCAGGGCTGCTCAGGGCCTGACCCATCCAGGCAGGTCCACGGGTGGTGAAGCCATGTTGGGGAGGGGGTCCAGGAAAGGCTGCCCTCCCGAGGTCCACACGGCATGGCCCTTCAGGCGTATTGACGGCCGTCCTGCCAGGGCATACTGGGATCCACCCTGTCCCCCACGCATCACTGGGTCCCCACAGTCCCAAATGCCAGGCTGCAGGGCCCAGACATGGATGGGGTAGGGTTAGGCCTCGCCTGGGACACAGGATGTGCAGAGAGGCAGGGATTTGCCCTCTTAAGCTCTGTCCCCGTTTGGGGCACCTGTTTGGAGCACTGAAGGGCTGGTGACCCCACACAGGTTCCAGAGCCCAGGCTTCTCCCATCCAGCCCCACAAGGACCCCTGGGATGACAGGGAGCTGAAGGGGGCACTCAGGCCTTGGCCACGGGTCCCCTGGCTCCCAGGGGCTCAGTGGGCTCAGGATGGGGAGGAATGACTGCTTCTGAGGTCAGGGTAGAGGGTCAGTCCATGGGCCAAGGATGTGAGCAACACACGGAGGGTGGCTGCAGTCTGGGACCTTCCTGCCTGCCCTGTTCAGACTTGCTCTCCTGAATCAGTGGCAGCCCCAGACCTGTGACTCAGTGGCAGGACCCAGCCCTGTGCAACAGGCATGTGTCACAGCCCCTGGGCCAGGGCCCGCCCCAGAGCGGCCGCCAGCCCAGCCTTCCGAAGCGCTCATCAGCACTTCCCCAGCAGGGCTCCAGGGGCGGCCACTTCCCAAGGGAGCCTGGTTCTGCTCTACACGGTTCACTTAGGGTGAGGCTCGTTAAGGTCCTGTCTCGGGTCCCTAAAACACTCACACGCTATCCTGCCCAGTTGGGCTGCTCTGCTGGACCTTCCTTTTCCTGGGGCACCGCAGACCCTGCCCCTTGGCTGGCCCTCTCCGAACATGAGCATGCGTGCTGGGGCTTTCACTGCAATCTGGAACTCAGGGAGCCCCGCCTGCTCCTTGCCAAGCTGTCTGTGGTCCATCCATCCCTGGGCCACCCCTGCATCTGGCCACTAGCATTCTCAGAGCCAACTGCCAGGTCTGCTCTGGTCATCAAGGGAGAATGGGATGGCAGAGCCAGGACCCCCCTGTCAGGGACAGCACAGTACAGGGCTACACTGGGGGGACCAGGTCCCGGGGCATGGCCTGACCCCTTGGCCATCTCCAAGCTCTCCTTTAGGATCAACTCCAGCTGCCTGTCCCACGGCCCTTCCTGACCAAGAGGAACCCTCCCTGTCATCCAGCTGCTTCGCTGTGACTTGTCCCTCATGCTCTGGACTATCTGTGAGGCCAAATCCTGGGTGTCCTTTTAGGCCATCCCAACATCTCTGTGAAGCCTCCGGCTGCCCTTGGGAAGCTCCTACAGCACGAGGTGTATGTACCGCTGAACTAGAAAATTGGGGAAGAGGGGCGGGGACCAGGGACAGGGACCCCAGAGTCTGCCCTTGGCCCCTGGCCCTTCCAAGGCCCTTCCTGACCCTGGGTACCCCATTCTGCATACTTTCACAGAGGCTGCTTGGGTCCCCATGGGAAAGAACAGGGACAGCCCCAACCCAAGCCCTGGTTCCAGTCCATCAAATGTACAAGGGAGCTCTCCACTCGGATCCCCAGACCCACTGGGCTATGTCTGGACATGGCAGGGGGTGGGGGGGGGGTTGGTTACTGGATTAAAACCCTTCATTAGTAAATCTGTACTGAGCACCTACTAGTGCCAGGACTACAGCAAAGGGCAGTACACAGTGAGGGCAGGGGATGTCTTCAGGGAGAACGGGGACCGGGCAATCTCAGGGCCACGCCAGGTGCAGGCATGGATGTGGGGGAGGAGCCACAGGCAGGAGCCCCAGTGCTGGGGTCCAGAACAGCAGGGGACAATAAAGGTGGGGCTGGATCACGCTGTGGGCCAGTGAGCCTCAGAAGTCAGGTAGAGCAGGGACAGTGGGCAGCATACACAGAAAAGGTCGGGCACGGAGCGTGGCTGTGTAGGAGACACAGGCTGTGGACCTCAGTAGCTGGGAGGATGGGGTCTGGGGAGGGGGCCGGGCCAGCCCCGGGGAAGCCTGTGGAGGCTCCCAGCCAGGCATCTAACGGGAGAAGGTCTGCTCAGGTCTACTCCAGCAGAGCCGGGCCAGGGTGCCAGAACATGCGCTGTGGGCAAGAGGGCTCCCATCGAGGCCCCTGGCACCTATGTGTCCCTGAAAAAGCCAGCCACCTGTGTGTGTGCTATGGTTTGTACTGGGTAGGACTGGGTTGTCTCACCCCAGAAGGTAGGTGTATGCTCAGGGTGGGGACACCTCGGCCGCCTAGACAGGTTGGCCAGGCATCTGCTGGAGAGAGAAGACACCTGAAAGGATGAGTGAAGATGTGGGGAAGGACAAGGGAGTAGGAGGTGGGGCCTGGGTTGGGGACACCTACGTGGCTGGCCCTGGAGGCCTCCCTGTGGCTATGGTCCTGGCTTCCCCATTATCTGGGGCCGAGCAGGTGTGACACGCCAGGGCTGTGGCCGGGGGCAGTGGGGAAAAGGGAGGGTGGGGATGGGGGCTGACCACTGAGCAGCTGGGTGCAGATGGGCTTCCAGGATTGCAGCCACACTGGGGGTGTGCGGTCTGGCTGCCTTCACTGCCAAGGTCAAGGCTGTGGCCCCTCCAAGGGCTCGTGGCCTCTGCTTAAGGCTCCAGTTCCATTCCCATGGAAGCCATAGCACTAGGCCATAGCAACCCCCACTGGGTGGGCTATGTGTGAGGGGCCACGAGCTACACACGTCAGCTAGGAAGCCATCTGTGGGTTCCCAAGAGCCGCCACTTTGGAAACTGGGTGTGGCTTTGGGGCATAGTTGGATGAGGTCTCCAAGAGGGGAAAACTTCTGCCCTAGCCAGTGAGCAGTATCCCCTTGCATCTGAGCCCCCTCAGACCCTAGGCTGGAACAGCTGTTTGGGGACTCCTAGGGAGCGGTGCATGGCCCTGGCAGCTGTGCCCATGTGGCCCCCAAGGGGCCCCACAGTTGCTAAGGGCAGCTGGTTGGTGGGGTCCCCAGGAGCCTGGCCTCCTGAAAGGGCTAGGAGCAGCTCAACCAGGGACCCTGACCCACACCCACAACGCCAGCGTGGCCAGACCAGTGAGGAGGAAAGCCTGGCTCTTCCCAAGCCTGCCTGGAGCCTGGTGAGGGGTGGGGGCATGGGGCTCTCCTGGCCCTCTTTGGCCCATCCATCACTCAGACAGAGGGGCAGTTGAGGAGAGATTTCTTTGAACCCTGCCTTTGGGGAAGGGCTCCATGTGACCCCTTGCAAAGACCTCTCCCAAATCCCACATGGTCAAGCTCTATATCCTGGGGTTCCTAGCCACTGACTCTTTACTCACAAGTGGAGCCCAGCCTCAGGTCTGACACCAAGCAAATGTTGGGCTGGGCTGAGGTAGGAGCTGCTGGGGCCACCAGTCAGCAGTGAATGTGACCCCTTCTGCTGCTCTGGACACGTTCATCAAACATTCAACTCAACAGATGTGTTCTGCTCACTAGGAAGCCAGTGCTCTATAGGGCATAATTCTTACACCCTCTCTGAGTACGTGGACGTAGGCATCTTCTCATACAGTAGAGAGACCAGCACCACCCTGGGCATGGGCCATGTGTGGCCCACACTCGTAATTGGACTCTTGCTCTGCTGGGGCCTGAGGACACGTACCTCCCCAGCTGGTCCTTCCCAGGACAGGAAATGCCAGAGGGTGCCCATGAACTCCCGGTGTGTCTTTGGAAGCCAAAGAGATAACGATGGAGAAAACAGGTGGCAATTAGGATCAGAGCAACCACAGGATTCATTTTAAGAGTGTACCTATGTATGGAAGGGGCTCTTTGCACTGGAGTCACTTCTTGGTCCACAAGTCCTTTTGAAAACCTCTATCCTCTGGCCTTGAGGTTGCTGATGAGCCTCTTTGTACATGGACACTGGGGGTGGCAGACCAGCGTGAGTGAGCAGTGTGATCCTCGGGAAGACACCCCTGTCACCTGGGGGCTGTCGGTGGTAGCTGCCCAACTAGCTGCATGGCCTGGATGTGACCATGAGCTGCAGAGCCCGAAGCCCAGGGATATCAGTTCACCGTGTTCCCTACCCTGAACCGATCCCCAGTGGCCGCCATGTAGCTAAGAAATATTTCACAGCGACTGCTAGAATCAATGAGGGTAACTTTGGGGGAGACCTGCCTTCTAAACCCTGAGAAATAAAATTCAGTGCTAGGTACAGATGTGCTCCAGCCTCAGGGGTGTGAAAGATGTTCTTCCCTCGCTTGATGGAGGAATCTCAGGGGTGGGTTCCCTTTCATTGCAACGTGGAGGTGCCTGACACATTATGGGGCCAGTGATTTTCCCACACAGAGAACCACAAAGACCCTGCCAGAGGCCTCAGGCTGCCAGCCCTCGCCGAGTTGGGTCATGGTGTGTTGCGCAGGACACTCAAGACCGAGGCCCTTCCCATCAAACAAGCTTGTCAGCTCCAGGAAGATGGGGGATGGGGGTGGGGGTCAGAGCCTATGGCCAGAGCCCCTCCCTCTCAGTACAGCAGAGAGCCAGGAGCCTGGGGCGCTTGGGCTGACCATGGGACCAGTCTGGCCAGGAGGAGCCTGCCAGGGTGCAGGGAAGACCTACGCTCCTGCACAGCTGGTGCCAGCTGCCCTCCACGCTGACAGGCCAGAGACACCAGCATGCAGCAGGTACGACATCCCCAAGGGACAAGCCTGGGTGCACTTCCCAGGCTGATGGTCATTCTGTGGGAAAACAGACCCCAGGGGGTGAACCACATGGGCCAGACAGCCCGGTACAGCCCCATTCAGGGCTGCCAGCCCCGAGGGCTCCAGGTTTGGAGGAACCAGCTGCTGATCTCAGCCAGGCAGCCTTACTGACCACCACCTGACACCCAGAGTCTTCTTCCCTGGAGATGACGGCACACAGGGGAGGCCTGACCACCAAGGCCACTGGTGTTCTCAGGGAGAGGAGGCCCCTTACCCATTAGGCCTCCATGTGGCCCAAGCAGGGTGCTGCATCTTCCCGTTCCTGCCCCAGGGTGGCCTCCCAGGGTCATTCAAGCCACCCCCTCACATCGCTCCCCATTACACAACTGTGTGTGGGTACATGGCAAGTGCTCAAGAGTATCTCTTGAGTGAATGGCACATCTTTGAAAGCCACTATACTAAGGCAGACCCATTGAAAGTGGAAAGAAATTTTCAAAAGAAAAAGAAGAGAGCTTTAAACCAGTCCGATGACAAGATCCAGAGTTTATTACTCTTGGAAGCACACAGACTCAGAACACAGGTGGACCTGCGTACAGGTGTCTACAAAGAGCAGAAAGGGAAAGTCAGCCACAGCGCAGACGTGCAAAAGCGCGACACACGGGAAGACCACGGCTTCTCCCGGTTTGAGTCCGTGTGCAGTCTCAGTGGGAAGGCACCAGGGGAGCCCGCCCACATGGCATGTGTGCTCCAAAGTGCCCAGCTATGTACATATGTACAGAACACATAGCAGCGACGGCTTCCCTGGCCCCCCGATCCTGGGGCGTACTCAGACTGCCATTGGCACCTTGGGCGGGGGCCTGAGCAAAGGTAGGCATTCATGTCATCCCCGACAGCAGACCACACGTCTGGTGGTCAGTGTCCGCGCATCACAGAGCACACAGAGGAGAAAGGATAGCCACCAGCGGCCTACCAAAGTGTCCACTGAAAAGGCTCCTCGTCTACAGCACAGGGATGGGACAGGGGACAGGGATGGGGGACGGGGGGGGGGGGACACAGGCACACATGTCGTGACACTGGTTCAGAGCAGGGCAGAACTACTCCTGGAAGGCCGGGAGCCCTGCTTCCACCTGTGGCATCTGCGGCTCTTGGGCAGCTGGACTGTTCAGCCCCATTCCTATTAACCCGAGCATCCGTCTGGAGGAACGCCCAGGCCTACTCCAGGCCAGGGAACCCCAGGACTCCTTCTGGCTCCCTGGGAACCGAGCCACGGCCCAGCCCACATGGAACCAGATGCACCTGCAGTCTACTGGAATGGGGCCGGCGTGTGCAGCCCTCCCTCCCTATAGTGGACCCGGGGCCAGAGAGCACACTCGCTCTCTTCCAAACACATGGGACTTTACCAGTTGCTCAAGACAAATGCTATTTTTTTCAGTCTTGAGACTACAACACTAAAAATGCTAGCTATCCAAGTTTTAAGAATAGCACATACATTTTCAGAAATTCCCAGGCCTGGCTGGGAGGCCTCAGTGGACCCAGGAGGGAGGAAGAGGCTGGCAGGGGAGTGCCGCTGTCTATGCAGGGGTGGACACCACCCACGTGCACCAGCCTTCCCAGAGCATTGCATGGCCCGAGCCCCTCCGTGACCTGTCCTGGCCACACGCAGAGGTGCTCCTTTCAGAAAAGGCAGAGGGGGCCCACAGTGAATAGGACACCAGAGGTCACGTTGGAACCTTGACAGAGTGATTATTATAGGTAGAGGGGGACTTACCATAGCTGTTTCTTTTTTTTATTGGAAACTGAGTGGATAACACCGGGTGGACAGTGGAGTAGCAGAGAGTCAAAGGTGTGCAGGGGGGTCAAAGCCGGAGGTACCTGGTCTCGGAGGTCCGGCCGAGTCCTGCGGGGTGGGGGTTGGCGGCAGTAAAGTGCTGTTGGGGCTGCTCATGTCCCCCTCCCCCGTGAGCGTCAGGTCGGCCACGTGTTCGCCCTCCAGGGTCTGGACACCCCCGGCCTCAGCTTCCTGTGTTGGGGGCGAGGGGGTCAGGGGGGCGCTGAACGGGGTGCTGTCGGCCGAGCTGGGGCTTGTTGCTGGGCTTTCGCGGAAGTCTTGGCCGGGCCCCCATGCCTCCTGGGGCTGGGGAGCCTTTTCCTTGCCGTTGCCCGTCAAGCTCCTCTTGCCAAAGCTCTTGGCCGCGCTTGGTGAGGAAAGGGCAAGCTCCATGGGGCCGGGAGGTAAGCGCAGAAACTCGGGTAGCACCAGGTCCTCCTTCCTCAGCAACCCGCGCTGGTCGTCTGCTCTGTTGCTCTGAGCTTTGGAAATGAGCTCAAAAAACTCTAGTGGAAAAAACCCCACATCGAGTCTTAGAGAGTTTCCCACCTAGGCCAGCACAGCAAAAAAGTTCACCATCTGGAAAGCTCATCCCACTGCCCTGAAGCTACAGGCTGCGGGGCCCCAGGTGCTCATACCTGGCACCCTCTCTACCCTCAGGGCTGCAGGGAAGGCCCTGCCCTGTGAAGTCCTAGGAAGCCCAGACTCGAATAGACCAGAACCCCTGCCTGGACATGGTTGTGTGGGGATGGTTCGAGAAGCGTGTTCGTGGGCCATAATCTGGCCCGGGGTTTCTGATTACACTTGGAAGCCCTTTGCTGGAATCCTGGCTCCCTTCTGATGGTTACAGGGAGGCTAACTGAGGCACAAGGGAGCCCGCGGTACTCTAAGAGGGCAGCGGGTAAACACAGCGCCTCGCAGGGTCAGTGCCCCTGGCCAAGTGTGGTGCTGGTAGGGCCCCCAGCCCCCTCGCTGGCTCCCCCAGACCTCCTGTCTCCTTACCTGGGCTGACCAGCAGCCATAACTGCAGTTCACTGTTCAAAGTAGGAGTCTAAGCTGAGCTTTCTCTAGCATTTAAATTACACTCTTGGTGTTTGAAGGATGACAAGGACTTTAAAACCTTAAATCTTGTGACTCACTTCTGCCTCCATGGTGGCCAGCAATGGCCAGGGGAGGGGGGTGAATAGGAAGGCCTCACAGGGAGCTAGCTGTGGGCCCGGCTGCCTGGGGAGCACTCCTTGCATCAAAAATTCAGGTCATGCTAACAGCTGTTAGTTTTGATTCTGCTCTTAGAAGCTTTCAGAAAAAAAAGAAGTTTCTGTAAGAGATCACCTCTCTGGGGGTCTCTCGGGCCACCCTGCCTCTCCCTTGCAGGTCCAGGAATAAATCTGCCTCAGGGCCCCCGCCCTGCTGGTGAGGACCCTGATATGGGCCCCCTGACACTAACTGAGCTTCATGTGAGCCAGGGAGAGGGGGCATGGGCAGACCCTTGGGGACCGCTTGCTGCCCATCTTGAGGGCACTCCCAGCCTGGCCTGCAAGGGGCCCAATGCTCAGTCTGACAACTGAGAGGAGCGGCACAGACAGCCTCAGGCTGACCCAGGGGTAAGGGGCATGCTTGGTGTGACAGGGATTGCATCCTTCTGATGTCAACGGCTCAAAGAAAGTCCTAATGATTGCTCTGGAAAACTGACATCGCATTCACTAGAAAACGCGGAAGTTGTAAAAAGTACACATACCCTCTGCTTCGTCCAAATTAATTTTCTGATATTTTTTTTTCCCAATCTTTGCAATAGATTCTTCTCTCTTTGAAAGCCGGGGATCCCTAGCATTTTTTCCATTTTCTCCTTTTATTTTAATAGAATTAGACTTGCCTAGCGTTCTCTCCTCTCCCTGCATTAGAAGGAAAGTCAAAGTTCTGCTTACATGTCAGACACATGACAACACACAATCCATCAGTTAGAGACAAAAAGGACCTTTGAAATACAGATCACATTGACACAGATGTCCTGTGCCTTGCGGAAAAAACAATCACAGTGACACAAGATACAAGAATAGGAACGTGTAAGGCACAACCACCCCCAACACAGCAAACGGGAAGCCAGCAGTTCATGGTTAGAGGGAGCCAGGCATCAGAAGGGGGACAGGGTGTGGGCCGGCTCTGAGCAGACAGCCGGTGGGCACTACGGGTGACAGAGGAGCGTTGGGGTCCCAGCCCACCCCGGCACTGCACCAGTCAGCGGCAAGGAAACTGTGCAGAGGGAGCAGAGGGGAATTACCGTAGCCGAGTGATTTCTGGAACTGGAATTTACAGCTATATTCTGTTTGGCTGGTGCACTTTTCTGTTTATCTGTGGATCCTAAACATAATGAAACACGCTTTGTAATGACAGTGAATTGAACATTCAGACATAACATTTATATTGTTTTTGAGAGAAAACTGTAGAGAAGCCCAAATATTAGAAATCTTTTTTTTTTCTTTTAATGATAGTCACACACACACACACACAGAGAGAGAGAGAGAGAGAGAGAGAGAGAGAGGCAGAGGGAGAAGCAGGCTCCATGCATCAGGAGCCCGACGTGGGATTCGATCCCGGGTCTCCAGGATCGCGCCCTGGGCCAAAGGCAGGTGCCAAACCGCTGTGCCACCCAGGGATCCCTAGAAATCTTGTATTAGATATGCACATACAGGCCAGAGCCCTGGTGCAGGACAAGAAGACAAAAGATCGCCCTCCCCCAGCTGCTGCATCTGGGGCAGGAGACACCGTGTGGAGCAGTGCAGGAGGCATGCCAGTCCTAGACCGCAGTTATGGGGACCTTCTGGAGGCATGGCAAAAGAAAAGCTCATTTCAGATTCTATCTGGCAAGAATATTCTTTAGAAAGCAGAAGAGTCTCAGACTTAGGATATATGTTTTCAAATATGACTGTTGCTCCAAGTCAGGGCTGCAGACTAGCCTCTGCCGACACCAGCCATACAAAGACCACATGTCCAGGCCAGAACCAACAAGAAGAATAACAGCACTCTTGCCTATACACAGCTTTACAAACACACTGAAGTACCTGCCTGAGGTGCCATGCTCAGACTCACCTGTGCACAAACAGGCCAGAGGGAAGCCATGCCCTGCTCGGGCCACTTACCCTGCTGGGCCCAGTTACCAGGTCCCAGAAAGAGAGCACAGCATTCTATTTTTTTTAAAGATTTTATTTATTTATTCATGAGAGAGAGAGAGAGAGAGAGAGAGAGAGAGGCAGAGACACAGGCAGAGGGAGAAGCAGGCTCCATGCAGGGAGCCTGATGGGGGACTCAATCCTGGGTCTCCAGGATCATGCCCTGGGCTGAAGGTGGCACTAAACCACTGAGCCACCGGGGCTGCCCAAAAGCATTCTAGAACCAAGGGTGGGCCCAGGAAGACTTCTCCTCTGCAGCAGGGGGGCAGAGGGGCAGGGACTGGAACCCTGGGCATCCACCGGGACAGAGAGAAGTGAGCCCAGCTATGCTGAGGAGCAGAGCCAGTCCTTGCTGGGTGGAAGGCCAGGAAAGGGAAGAAACAGCCCAAAGCTACATCCAGCCGTTCTTTACAAAGTATCTCCTGGCCAGGGTACTCAGTAGGTGGTTCCAGAAAGCCCTCTCCAGGGGACCCACTTCCTACCGCCCTCCGCCTAGAAGGGGGTGGGGTGTTCTGAGGAGGAGCATGGGCCCTCAAGGCATCAGAGTGAAGCGTGGGGGACTGACTGCTGGCCCCAAGGTTGGGCACCTGGTAGTGGGCACCTCAGAGTCCCCAGGGCAGGTCTGTCATGGCAGAGGCAGCAGGATGGAAAAGGCTCTGTAAACCTCCCAATTTTCCCCACACGAAGTAGTGGGGATGTGCCGGCACCCAGTCCACTGCCTCCTCTACTGCAGGGCCTGTGTCCCTTATGTAGGACATCCTGAGGCCCCTCAGAAGGGAGCACTCTCTGGCCAAAGCCCTGGACACAGGGAGTGTTGGAACCTCAGAGCAATCCTACCCTGGGGGGAGGGGGGTGTCCAGCAGGCCCATCATCCCTTGTTATAGCTGAGAGGACATTGCCCCCCTTGTCAGCAGGCATGTGGCTCCTAGAGCGAGGCCCCTGAGCTCTTGGTCCTGCTGCCTCCTGCCCACAGTCAGGCCTGGATCAGGCTGGGCCCCTCAGACACCCAGCTGGGGTTGAGTTATGCCATGGAAGGAGCTCGCCAGGCCCCATAAGACCCTAAATGAAACCAGGGGGTTAGCAGGGCTAGGGGCTTCTAGGAGGCAGAACAAAGTGGACCCCAGCAGGCCAGGGCGACCAGTGGAAGCCTCAGGGCCTCACTCACCTTTTCCCCTGGAAGGCTCCTTCTCCTCCAAGATGACCCTCTGCCCATCCAGACTTGATATGGGGGCACCAAGGTCCAGGGGCTCCTTCTCTCCACTCTAGAGACAGAGATGGTACATTGAGTAACTCAGTGCTCTTGGCACTCGGCCGACTGGCCGAGCAGATTTGCAAATGGCAGGAATATTGAAGGGGTTTCTAGTGCTGTGTTTCTCATTCTGGTTTCCCTGGACCAAAACCGCATCTCAACTATCACCCAGAGCCTGCTGGGAGTGATCAAGATATAGACAGACAACAGGACTCCCCTCGAGTGAAGCTCTCCCCCAAAGGGCCTCAGCATGGCCTCTGGTTCCACATGCTCCCATCTGCAGAGCATCAGAGGCAAGCAGGCCTCTATGAGCTTACTTGTCTGTGCAGGGAGCATAGCCACGCTCCCCCCACAAGACACTCACCAGCCTGGCCACCAGCTCGTTCAGCTGCAGGCCATACTTGGCTACCACGGGCCGCAGTACTTCTGTGACAGGCTTGGTCGGCTTGGCCTTCAGTCCCACTGACCGGTTAATTGGAACCAGATCCAGCCTGGTTGGAGGGGGAGAGACATGACATATTTGCTGCAAATATAAACTTAGCTATTCCTCCCTGTGGGCACAACCATACAGTACCACGGGCCACCCTTGGCACCGTGGGGTCAGCAGGTCAGTGCCAGGCTGTGGCTGTGGAACAGCTTCAGCATCAGAAGGAAGCCACAGGGGGCTTTGCTAAGGTTCCTGGTGGGCCATCACATGCAGCAGATGGGCCGCTCCTGGCAGATGGCCAGCACTCTGTCATCCCGCCTGTGCATCCCAGAGTGCGGCCCTATGGTTGGCCACGACACAGGACAGTTAGTGATCCCTTGGCCCCATGGGTTTCTGGGGCCTCCCTGTGGCCGCTGCCACCCCCCAGCTCATGAAGGGGGCACCAGCTTTCCCTTCCCCGCCCAGGCTGCAGGGCTCACGGGGACATCCCCAGACACCTCACGACACAGCCGTGGCAGTTTTCATACCGAAACAAAGTCCGCTTTTCTAGCCGCAGGTCCCGAGACTCCAAGATGCTACTGTCTTGATGCAGCACCAGAGGCTTTGCAACCCATGAAGAAAATAGAGACTGACATCAGAGGGCAGATGAGATCCCTGAAGTGCTCCCCAACCGCTGTGGGATGCACAGCTCCACCAAGCAAAGGAGCAGCTTCAGAAACAGCCACCCAGAGGAGGGCGCGCTGCAGACAAGCTAACATTAGTGTGCCGAGAGCCCCTTGCATGGGCTCTTGGGCTATTGGGCTCTCAGGGTCGGCCTCCAGCAGCAGAGCACAGTCAGCCTGAGGGCCTGCTCCAGGCAACAGACTCAGGTGACTGGGCAGGTTTAGTTCACAAGACAAACAGACCTGCCATCCCACCACCCCAGCCCAGGTGCAGGATCCCCTATGGGAAGGGCAGCCCCGTACCTTGTCCCCGCCCACCAGGAAGAGGTCTACGGCAGCCCCGTTGATGCCATGTCGCTCGCAGAGCCCAGCCAGGACCTCCTTGATGGATAAGCCTGCCTTGACGACCACCATGCAGGACGTCCCATCGGGGAGCTGGATGCAGCAGTGCTTGGCGGCCTTGTCCCGCTCTGGCATCAAGGTCCTACAGGCATCCGACTGGGAAGCCGGGAGACCAGTGTTATGGGCAGGTGTGCAGGGCTGCCCCAAGAAGGGTTCTCACTAGCCTGCATGTGCTCAGGGAGATCATACAGTGTGTCTCCCTGTCCTACACGCAGCTCTGTAAATGCAGAAAGGCTGCTGTGTACAAAAAGCCAACAAAGTTGCTGGGGCTTCTACAGAAACACAGGAGAGAAGAGAGCAGGTCTCTCTGTATCTCCGGTCTTTTCCTCTACTCTCTCATCAAACCATTTACCAGGGTCGTATTTCATGAGCTTTTCCGTAAGAATAGGAGGGGCCCTTCCCATGTTGTTTTCAGGGGTCTTGTCTTAGCTTCCCTGAGCTAGAAGCAGAGGGAGTCATTCTGTGGAACCCACTCTCCTGCCTCTCCCCTGCAGCACTGGGGGCTCACCAGGCAGGCTGGCTCCCCCTTGGAGGGCCTGAGGCCCAACCCAGTCTGGGAGGCCCTTCCGCTGCTTGTCCTCATCTTCCTGGCTCTTCCCACCAGAACTTCCAGGACTAGAGGTCTCTCTGAGAGGCCTGGATTGTGGACAGCAAGTCAGCCTGAGGGACACAGGCTGGGAGAGGGAGCGGGGAGCTCAGACAAAGGCCAGGAGGCAGGAACATCACCTGAGGGGTAAAGACCCCTGGCAGGGCAGCAGCCATTGGGTCAAGAGAAAGCTGTGAGGGGTGGGGTTTTGTTGTTTTCGACCATTCTGAACTTAACTCAGTGCTCAGGATGGCGAGTGTAGGGAGGGCAGGGCAGCGATCCTCCTTAGCTGCTGGCAGAGGGTCCGCCCTGACAGCACCAGGGACAGGCTGAGGCCTCAGGTGCCCTTTCTGCCCAGAGGATGCACAACAACTCTGTCTGGGTGAGGACACGGCCCAAGTTCACCTGCCCCTGTCCCAAGGCCTCTCGGCTGCCAAGTACTCAGCAGTGAGATGCACCTGCAGGACGGGGGAAGGTGGATAGGGAGACAGGTAGGCAGTGGCTCCGGAGCACCTGTGATCAGATCATCCACATTATTCACGGACTACAGCAGAGCACAGGAAACTGCTATTTAGCGCTTTGTCCCAGCACCAGGACCCCAGCCCAGACATGGGGGCTCCTGGGCAGGTAGGGTACCAACCAAGGGGCCAGCCAGGGCTCCATGTGTGCAGCACCCCTCAGGGTCTCTCCAGGACATCTCCCGTGGTCTCTGATTTACAACAGCAGCCACTGGCTGCAGACAGGGCCCCACATGTCCTCATGTGCAGCTTGCCCTGGATGGTGCTTCCCTGTCACCATCTCCTCCTGACAGTCTAGAATTCTCTGCCACCCCAATAGCATTCCAGAAAACACAGTTTGTAGGTGGTAGGCTGATTATAAGATGGCCCCAACTATTCCCTTTCCATGGACAACACAGATGCAGGAATAAAGGGTCTTTGTTTTAAGCCAGAGTTTTGGGGTGGTTGGGCCAGCAGCAACAGCGAACTGACACATAGTTAAACCCCTCCAGCTTTTAACTGTTACACAGCATAACTGAAGAAGGGATAATATGCTACATTGTCACTGGACAATGACAAGTGACTAGGATGTTGTTCAAGGAGGGTTTCCAAACCCTATCAGACTGACAGCTGACAGCCCGCAGGGCCCCCAGCGCCGCCCCCTCCCACCCCCAACTAGAGATTGGGGCCTTGTGGGCAGGACGTGAGGGGAGGTGGAGCCCCTGCCTCGGACAGGCCCCTGCCAGCAGAAACACAAACACAGGAAGGTTTGCCTTAATGGGCTATTCCAACTGTGACACAAACACAAAGCACCTGGCTTCAGAGCCTTCTGTTTGCTCTTAGCAGGAGTTCAAAACATGGCAACTGAATGAGAGCAATAAAACATCCACAGTAAATTCAGAAATATCTTCAGCACTCAAGGAGCAGCCCTCCCCCATCTGCCAAACGGGTCCCTATGCGGCCAAGAGTGCTGGGCTGGCAGGCGCCCCGGCCGGAGCCCTGCTCCCCACGTCCAACACACACTTTCATTGAGCTTTGTAAGTGTGGGCTCTGCGTGACTCAACACTGAGGGGGGTTTCATCAGTCTGCTGTGGCCTTTGGGGAGGCGGAGGCGGTGACTTACCAGGTCCAGACTCCCCGCAGAGGACACGGAGCCCTGCGACTCGCGGCGGCCCAGGCCTCCATTGGCATGCAGGGGCTCTTGATGGGGAAACACAGTGACTCAGAAAACCAAACAGCACCGTCTCTGCTTTTCCGCACTTTCTACCGAAACCTCACTTACTATCACATCTCCCAACCCCACCCTTCAGGCTGAGCAAAGGGTGCTGAGCCATGGCTGGCAACTGCAGGCCAGGGTGTGAGGAGACAGCAGCCCCAGGTCCCCCCAACCTTCTGAACCACTGGCCCACCTTCCAAAGCAGATTCCCAGTTGACCAGGTCAGAATTCCTGGGGAATGCCCTGGAATCAGGATTTAAAGCCCATTCCAGATGTTTCTCTAATGATCTGCCAGGGACAGGGAGCCCCAGCTCCTGGGGTCCTGCTCTGGTAGACAGGCTATTCAAGGCAACTGTTCCTGTCTCCCCAGTACTCAGGGGTCCCTGAACCCCATGGTGCTCTCTCATTGACTGAATTCTGCAAATCTGTCTGCCTCTCCTTTTGAAAGAACACTTCTTTGTTAACCACCCATGGCACGACCCAGGAGCACTGCCATCTGTAAAATGGGCACAGGAAGACAGTGCACCCACTGCTCTAGGAGGAGATAAAATGTATGCTCTACAGACGGCTTGGCACAGCACAGGCCCCATCCTGGGAGCTGTCACCACCTCTCTCCCTGAGATGCTCCCTACCTGTGCTCTCTCCATAAATGCCCCATTCAAACTTGGGGACCCAGGCCTGGAGCCTGAGGGTTATTTCCTGGAAAATAATTCCTTTCTTGAGAATCCCTTGAGAAGAAAATCCTTCCAAAGCCTTTCCACATTATGCTCTTTCATGCGTGGTATCACTGCTATCCTTCTCTGCCTTACCCAGAAGGTGCTTTCATTCCCTCTCACCCGCTCCCCAGGACGAGCCTGTCCCTCTCACACTATGTTCTGAGCTTTGCACAAGAAGAAACCAAGGGAGAAAATATCTAGAACAGGTGACCTTTAACATTTACAATAAAAAGTGACAAAGGGGGATCCCTGGGTGACGCAGCGGTTTGGCGCCTGCCTTTGGCCCAGGGCGCTATCCTGGAGACCCAGGATTGAATCCCACATCGGGCACTGGTGCATGGAGCCTGCTTCTCCCTCTGCCTGTGTCTGTCTGTCTCTCTCTCTATCATAAATAAATTAAAAAATAATAATAAAAAAAATTAAAAAAAAAAGTAACAAAGGCCCATGTAGCCCTATGCACACCTAGGAAAGTGCCTAGGAAGGAAACTGAGAGGCTGTCTAGGTGCACAGGTGGCAGCACACTTATATTTTAATTCCCTTCCCAGATTCCTACCAAGAGGCCTGGAGAGGACCGGACATGAAACCACCCTTGCAGGGTCCCCTAGCCCAGGGCAAGTGGGCTGGAACACACCCTCACCCTCTTTTTCAAAAGGCACTGAAGCTGGTGGGCCCACCCTCGAGGGACCACACCCCGGACACAGTGCTGCACTCTGCACACCCCAGACGTGCTCTCCCAGCCCAGCCTCTGAGCCTGGCCCCGCCACCCCGCCTGTGCCTGAGCCACTCCATCCACGAACCGTTTGTGTGGTCACCATGCTCCTTCTTCTTCTGGGACCGCCCAGTGCTCCTGGTCCTTGACCAAGAGAAGAAGGCTCCTTTCCGCTTCTTCTCACTATCCTCATCCCCCAGCTCTTCGTTCAGGGATCTTCCTGATTTCGATTTTCCACTCAGCTGCTGTCCAATGGAGACATTAACAGAACATTATTTCAACGTTACATGAAGCATGAAAGGAAGCTGAGGAGAGCTGTAAAGCTGTCTGTGGGATGGCACAGACCCTCCAGCAGCCACAGGGCAGCTCTGCCACCATCCGCCCCCCAGCTGAAGGCAGAGGGTACATCCCAGGAGGGCTACATGGGTAGGGCTCCCATGGAGGGCTGTGTCCTAGCGGCATCTGCTCCACACAGCAGCTCCCCTCTGCTGAGAGGATGTGGCTGGAGCTCAGGTACCTTTTTTGGCGTGGACACGCTGGAGTGCTCTGAGCTGACGCTGTGCTTGGAGGCCGGGCTGCTGGGTACCTGCTGTGCGTCAGGGAGGGAGCGGCCTTCCACTTCGGCCAGGATGCACTCCTGGTACAGCTGGGACTTGAGAAAGCGAGTGTAGCTATCAAACTTCATCAGGTTGAAGATCTACAGAGCACATGCGACAGGGGTTAACTTCTGAAGCAACAAGCTAACATGCAATCCTGGAGAAGCTTTTGTTAAAAAAGAATGAAACCCACAGTGACTGGAGACTTGAAGGAAAGGAGAACCGCCTTGAAAATACTTTCCTCCATTTTTTCCCCCACATTATTCATATGATTTAGCAACAGAAGTCATCTCTGATAGGGTCAGCAGGATATATGCTCTAAAAAGCAGTAGGCCCCATGTGCCCTTTTAATCACAGTAATGTCCTAGGACTGAAAAAACTCCATACCTATGTGCACATCACAGCCATGCATTCGTGACATCACACACAGCCTAGGCAGGAGTGACCACAGAGAGGGAGCCAAAGGCGGGCCTGCGGGGCTTAGGGAGTGTCACTTCACTGCCGGAATGAAGCCTGCTCCCAGAGAGCCCTCCAGCTACACCCACACCCATGGGCACCTCCCTTCTCCATCGGGCAACAAGGAGCGAGCCCTGGCGAGGAGTCCCTGTGGGAAACTGAGGCATATCACCTGCAGCTGCTGCTCCTTGAACATGTCGGGGTGAGGAGCACTGAGAATGTCATCTGCCAGCTGGGCCTGGCTGTCAATGTTGACGGGGGTGGTGGCTTTGCTGCACAGGAACTTGCTAAAGATCTCGCGGGCCCTATAGGAAAGCTGAAGGACACATGCGTGAGTGGGACATGTGGGACACAGGCTCCCCTGCCGTGCATGTGTGCTGCTGGTGTCACTCCCAGATCCCAAATGCTGGACACAGGTCCAAGCACTAGAGATGCATTTTCTTGAGACCCAATAAATATTTCTTGCTTGAATAAATAAATAAAAGTCCAAGCCAGTATGAAACTTTTCACCGAATAGGCTCCTCCCTGAATTTTTTCAGTGGGCTATGTAACTGTTCAGGTGCTGCAGCCATGGGACACCGAAGCACGCCATCCCGTGTGTGGAGTTTTCTGCGCACACTCTGGGTGATGGGAGACCTCGGTCCATGTAGTACCAAGGGTACAAGCAGATAAGAGGCCTGTTCTGTGGCAGGAAGGAGGGCCATGGGTGGCCTCAAGTGACTACACCATGGAAAGGACTGGCACCAGCAAGGGCTAACCTGATGGCATGTGTGGCACATGCAGGGAAGCTGTATAAATGGATGTTCTCAGGGTGCCCCTCTGTCTGGGCATTTAAGCTCCCCTTCCAACACACTGAGTGGCAGCACATCTGCTGGTAACAGTCTACAGCAAGGGGACTTACACGTGCCATGTTCACACAAAACTAAGTATTGCATATGTTAAGAAACTTACTCTGAAAAAGAAGTGTTTCAAAACCACATGAGAACGTTTCTACATCGACCTCAACTGCACTAGACACCAGCCCACAGGGCAGCCCGGGTGGCTCAGCGGTTTAGTGCTGCCTTTAGTCCAGGGCTTGATCCTGGAGACCCGGGATCGAGTCCCACGTCGGGCTCCCTGCATGGAGCCTGCTTCTCCCTCTGCCTGTATCTCTGCCTGCCTCTCTCTCTGCCTCTCTCTCGTCTCTCATGAATAAATAAATAAAATCTTAAAAAAAAAAAAAAAAAAAAAGAAAGACACCAGCCCACAGTGAGACCATCTCATTCTCCAGGCATGAACAAACTTACCTCTTTTTTATCGTGTGCAGGAACATGATTAAAATATTCACAGGCCTGCCAGAATAAAATGTTTTCTTCACTGAATTCCTTTCTTAGGAAATCCTAGGAAAAACACCATCGATAAGCCCTCACACACAGGTAGTCCCCACGGCACCTGCCTTCCTCCCAAGCTCTACTTCATTCCCACGCCTTCCTGTGCTCACCTTCACAGACACCAGAGGCTTCTAAACCCCTTTCCCTAACTTACCCAAGGCCCTAAATGACAGACAAGCTGCGGGCACTTAAGGACCACCAGGGCGCTCACAGCTGTTTCCTCAGGGCAGAGCACCCTTTCCCCCGGGGCCAGCCTTGCCACATGCAGCTGACCTCCAAGCATTTACAAGAAACTTCCGCGGCCCTCACTGCAGGGAGATCCTCGACCCTGAGCCCAGGCCAGGCTGGGCAGAGGCCCCCCCTCAACCTCTTGGCCTCGAGTGTGCCGAGCACGTGGGCAGGAGGAGACCCCTGCGGTAGGGCAGCCTCTGTCCTTGGGGCCTGGGGCCCCTGGGCCCCGCCACAGCCCCCCTACTCACAGAGAAGTATCGAACACCGAGAGGGTCCTGCAGAAGGCGCTCGAATGACACAGCCCAGCTGGCGGCCCTCCTCTCACGCAGGCGCCTGCAGCTCTGCACGCTGGGGAGGCTGGCATTGCTGCTCAGGCTGTGGTTGCTCACGCAGTCCTTCAGGTCAGTGCCGGTCAGCTCTGTGGGACCAGCATACACCTCACCTGCACGTGTATCCCCCAAGCCTGCCCCGCAGGGCCCGGCCCAGCCTTCTGAGAGGTAACAGGGGGCTGTCCCCAAGGCACTTTCTCTAATACACACATTCAATCAATGATCTGCACCAAGTGCAGACAGCACACCCAGCGTTATTCTGGGGGCAGGGAATGGAGCGTGGAACAGGACTCACGCCAGTCCTCACGCAGCCGCGTGCACATCCACGGAGCAGGGACAGCAACAACTGCAACCACGCACACGTCAATGGCTGAGCGAGCACCGCAGACACAACGGGGCTCCCAGTGATTCCACCTGCAAGGCTCGGGAGGTGCCAGGTCACCATGGGGGGAGCAGAGGGAAGTGGGCACAGACAGGGTGTCTGGGACCTAGGACGCGGCTCTGTGTCTGGAGGGAACGTCTGCCATGTGAAAGCACACTCACACGTGTGCCCTGTTCTGCATGGGCAGAACACTCAAACGTCCTATTTAACCACACGTGTTGTTGTGACAACTGATTGGAGGCCACCCCGGCATGGAAAAGACCACATGTGCCGCAGGAGGCTGGCTCCCCAGAGGCTATGAAATAACCCCAAATAGTTTGAGTTCACTCATCTCTTAGGCAAGTTCCCGAATAATCCGCTCCTTCACAAAGGGAAGGGGAGGGACTCGGGGAGCTCCATGTCACTGTCTCCCACCTCGTGTGAGGAGCATGCTGGGCCTCTCAGTACCCCCAAGGGCAGGCCTGGTTGGTAAGACTCAAGGAAAGACACAGGTGGTCCAGAAGCTGGACCAGACACATAATCTGCCATGGATGCATCCCCTTCTTTACAAACAGCACGTCCCAATGTCCTACACGGGGCCGTTTCCTCCCCAGGTCCTAACACCAAGGAGATTGAAGGCCGAGCCACAGCTTGCTGACCAGAGGACATGGGACAGGAGCATCCCTAACCTGCATGGGTGCAAGGCTTGGAGGAGCAAAGCTGACTAATGAAATAGGGTCCATGTGCTCCATCCTGTGTTCTTTCAATGGGGCTGGTGGTGGGAAGGAGCCCAAGGGAGGAATTGGTTGTAGCTCTAGGCCAACCACTGTAAATGCACCTTCTCAGTGACCCGGGGCCAACAGTGGGGGAAGTGGGGACCAGGGAGGCAGACCAGGGGAAGTAGGGACCAGGGGACCAGGGAGGCAGGGGAAGTGGGGACCAGTACCCTTTAGGCTGATGCCTGCCCACAGCAGTGCTGAGAGCACAGTGGGCAGAGGCCAGGCCTGAGGCTACCACGCCCACAAGCAGGAGCCCAGAGGGCCTCGAGGAGGCCACGGTACAGCCCCTCGAAAACAGGGAACAGAGGACCAAGAAAGCAGAGCCAGGAATTGGGTCAAATTGGACCCACGCTGTAACTAGAGGCCACTTGGACAGGAGTCATTCAAAGCTCAAAAAGCATTTAGATTGGAAAAGAAAAGAAAAATAGAAAGTCAAAGAGTAATCTAATAACTTAAGCTGCTATAGAAAAAAAATTAAGATCCAGAAGATTAAACAAGATGAGAGAAGAATAATTTTAATTCTTCTCTGTGGCTCATTAGACTCCACCACACGGTATATGTTATTTTTGAGAAACTCTGGTGGTGGAATCTACCACCACTACTCATGGAGGAATGCAGGGCAGGCCCTGGCTCAAGACACCAAGTTGCCACACGGTACGGACGCACCGCTGCTAAACATTTAGCACAGCACAGCCAGCAGCGAGGGGTCCGAGCAAGGCCCCCCGAGAACTTAGCAACTCTGCCATCACGCAGCTGGACCACCTGGAATCGCCTTGCCAAGCAATCCCCACGTGGAGAGCTCCCCGGGCAAAAGCTGTCATTTCACGCTCACACGATGCAGGCTCACACAAAGACCCGCTCTCTCTGATTTGTGTCCAGTAACCGCAGCAATGAGGGGTAAAACCCCACAGATGTTAATTCTCCCTGAATTAACATGTAATCCCAACAGATTTCCCAATAGATGTTTTATTAGAACCAGACGAGCTGAAATGTAAAAGTTCACGTGGAAAACTAAACGTGAAATGCTGGGAAAACAAAGCAAACCAGAGCCAGGAGGTGGGGCCGGCCCCACCTGGCGCCACAGCACATGGGCTCACCGCAGCTTCGTCCCCAGGACAAAAGGTGACAACTATGCAAGGCCAGCTGGAAAACCACCAGAGAAATGATCAAGTTGGGTCCCTTCTGGCTGAAATCAATCTCACCTGGACCAAAGGTTTAAATGTAAGAAAATCAAATCAGAGAAACTCTGGAAGAGAAGACACAAGCTCAGAGCCCTGAGAGACAAGACAGATAAACAGCCGACACCAAAGTGTGTGTGTGTGTGTGTGTGTGTGTGTGTGCGCGCGCGCAAGAAGAGCCAGCAAAGTGGTGGGGGGGGGGGGAAGGGGGGGGTCAAAGGTACAGGCTTCCAGTTACAAGAGAAACAAGTCCTGGCATGAGGGGAGCCAGCTTACAACACTGTGCTGCATACGTGACGGGGCCGAAGAGAATAGATCTTAAAAATTCCCATCATAAGAAAAAACTCATGGAACTGCATGTGGTGATGGTTTTCACAACGTATACAAACACCAACTCATTGTGCTGTGTACCTGCAGCCCATGTAACATGTCAACTGTACCTTGAAAAATAAAGATGAAAGTTAAAAAACACCAAAAGCTAGGTCAAAAGGCAAAGTGTGGAGAAATACAATCCATTACACAGATGAAGGACTAATTTTTTTTATATTTGAGAGTGCCTGCATATCAAAATGAAAATGATCCAGAAACCAAAGAAAACTGGAGAACAGTGTGGCTGGTCACTAAGTGAGCTTAAGATGGCTCCTAACCATGGGTTCAGTTTCACCTACAATGAGCTAAAGGTGAATTTGAAGAACGAGCCACTTTATACGTACCTAAGGGGGTAACATCACAATCAGCAGGGTCTGAGGTACTTTCCTGCTCTATTTTATGGTTGATAAAGGAGGTGATGCTCACAAAATAATTTTCAAAATACCCTGTTAAGAATGAGCACCAAAACATTCTTCCTCGGACTTTTTTCCCTTGAGGCAATAAAGGCTAAACTGAGAACTGAGGGTGATCAGAAGGTAATGGGACTCAGAGGAACTGAAAAAGCCTTAGGTGAGAGGCCAGATATGCAAAGACCCTGGGGCAGCAGAAGCATAGTTCACGGCTGGTATGTCTGGCTTTAGGGGGAAATGGCGGGCCAAGGAGCATAGACTGTGTCCTGGGGGCAGTGAAGAACAAGGGAAGGTAGAGAAGACACCTCTCCTTCACAGGTCCATGGGCCCAGGTGTGTGCAGGGCGGCCCTGAGCTCTGCCCAAGGGAGCGTGCAGGTGGAAGGGGCTATGAGGGCAAGGGAGCAAACAGGAAGACTGGCCACAAACTGCAGACAGAGCAGCTGAACCCCATCAAGGGTGGTGGTGCTTTTGTTTCTCAAATAAAAGGAGTTTGGATTCCAACAACGCAGCCCACAGAGTGATTCTGAGCACCTGCCCTCCCAGGACACACAGGACAGCAGCGAGGAAGGGCGCCTGGCACCCTGCCCCAGGCCGAGCAGATGCTGTGGGCTGCAGCCTAAGCATGTAAGTGGGTGAGGGAAGACACTGTTGAGAACTTGGAAGTGAAAGGTGACCCATATGTTGACTATAATCATTTTTTTTGAGACCTGGCAAATATTAATTTTTTTTTTTAAAGACTGACAGATCAACCACTGGCCCTTTAAAAGTCCAGTGGAGAAAGAAACTAAAATTAAGGAAGGAAACTGCTAGGGGCACCTGAGGGTTCAGTGGTCGAGCATCTGTCTTTGGCTCAAGTCATGATCCTGGGGTCCTGGGA
The DNA here is from genome assembly GCF_011100685.1 of Canis lupus familiaris. Taxonomy (NCBI): domain Eukaryota; kingdom Metazoa; phylum Chordata; class Mammalia; order Carnivora; family Canidae; genus Canis; species Canis lupus. The sequence goes on from NC_049224.1 coordinate 61,472,021, forward strand.
TCGAGCCCTGCATTGGCCTCCCCGTGGGGAGCCCGCTTCTCCTTTTGCCTATGTCTCTGCCTGTTTATCATGAATAAATAAATGAAGTCTTTTTAAAAAATGAAGGAAACTGCTGAAGTGTCTCCCATTCCATGCATTGTGCCCTACCACGCAGCTGCGCCATGACCCCGGCACACCTCGGGGAGGCCAGGGTGGTCTGCCCAGCAGGAGGCAGGCCGAGATGCACAGTGGACTGAGCACACACTGGCGCAGATGAAGGGCAAGGTCCCCGTGGCTGCAAACCCACTCTCCCTGAAGGCACGCAGGCCCCGGGTGCCGGCGCTCAGGGCCTCATGGGCCCCCCCAGAGTTGGGGACAGTCATCTTGCCCCCAGGCTCCCCACGCTGCGGGAGGAAAGGCTGAGGCTCCTTCCCACGGTCTCCTTTTGTTCCCTTCTGTTTTGTTTCTCATTGAAACCACGTGGATGGCCGCTGGGCCAGCGGAGCTCAGGGAGGGAACACGGACACGAGGACCCCGAAGGAGCCGCTCCCGGACCCCACGGGGGGAGGCCACACACTGTCTGAGGCCGTGGACTCGGCCATTTCCCTCCAGACAGCCGGATCTCGGGGAACACGCACATTCTTCAAAGTGGGGAAATCGGAGACAATTGCTGGCTGTATGAAGCACATCAAGCCATAAGGTCTCCTAGCAACTCTGGATGAAGGCTCGCTCCCGAGGGGCATTGCAAAGGCACGTGGTACGCACGCAGCGCGCGTGCTGCTCAGGTGGGTTTCAAATCCCGGCGCCTTCCACACATCCTCGCCCTCGATACCCACCATCCGAGTCTGAATTTCCTAACTCCACCTTCCAACTCACTCTGGAGTTCTTCTCCAACATGGAAAACAGCACATTTGCGAAAGGACTGATCTTGAGCGCCAGGGCTCCGACCTCAGCTCCAGGGCCAGTCAGGAGACCGGGAGGGCCTGTGCACTCAGCTCCCCGCCGGAGCCGCTCTCCCACTCTGACAAAGGAGGGAACAGATCTGCGGAGGCCTCGCACACGTCCCGTGTCAGCATCATGCTAGAGAATGTTCCCTGCGTCTTGACTGCTTTTGTTTTTTGTTTTCTCTTTCAATTGACCATTTTGAGTCAAAGAAATGCTTTCCTGGCGAGAAAAACTTCCAAGTCAGTTTCAGACTTGCTGAAAACTAGAAAAGCCACCACCTTTATACTGGCTGCATAAACATGCAGGTTGCGTGTTATAAATAATGTCAATACACCTTAAGAGGACAGTTTTAGAGCGAATTCTGCAACACAAAGCTTTAGCCCATTATCTCACCAGAACATCCCATGGGAACCATAATCTCACACACTTTCAGTATGTAAATCACACCTCAAGGTCAAAGTCCTGGGCTTCCTGCCCCGGCTGGGACTGAGCGCCCTCCACAAACATACCTGCCGCCTGCTCAAGTCAGCCAGACCCCGACAAGCATGACAAGGCGCATAGACCACAAGGGACTTTACCTGGGTAGAGCTGATAAGAGCCACTGTGATGCCACTTAACCAAATACTTCCAACCATTCACCGAAAACCACCCCTCTGAATCCATACCAGGGTCAGCCGGCACAGCCCCCAGGGCCCCGGGCAAAGGCTCGGGCCACACACAGAGACATTGTTCCCAGCTCACGCTCCCCAAGGAGGCCGGTTAGCACACTCCCCAGCGACCCCAGTCCGCAGCCACAGCCGGCGACAAAGGCAATTCTCCCCCTTCAGGCTCCTGCAGAGGAAACCAATAGTGTACTCAACACAAAGCATCATAGGAGCCGCATGCATAATTCACAGCAAGACCTTTAGCCCGCTGAGGCTCGGGGAACTTGAATTATTTAGGCAGGCAGAGCTGGGCTGCAGGAGCTGCTGGCTCACTGGAGGCCTGAGTGCCCGAGGGAAACCATCAGCAGAGGCTTACCACCGGCTGCTCACCTGGCGGTGCACTTTCTGAGACCAGCGGTGGGGAAGGAAACAGGAAATAGCTTTTCATGATAATTCTGAGGCTTTTAAACATGTATTTTCCGACGGATCTTAATAGTGTTTTTAAACCCCATAAACACAAAGGCCTGTCTTTTAAAAGTGAGAACAAAGAGTTCACCAAAAACTTCAGGCTATCAGGAACAAGTATTTAGTTGGGTCAGAAAGCACCACATTGTTTGGTTCCCCTGAAGCTTTATTTACAAAACCTGCAGAGGGCAGGGTGAGGCTGGGGCTGATGTTGCTTCCCCCTCCTGCCCCGCCCCAAATTATGCTGGTGCACTGTCCCACAGGCTTCTCCAGTGCCAGTGACCACTCTGCTCCAAGGGGGCAGAGAGAGGAAGCCTGGCATAAGCTGGTCCTGCCTTCCCGTCAACAGTCGCCTGTGAGGCAGCAGAGTGTGGGAGACGGCTCTGCTCAGCTCTGCTCCTGTCTGGCCCCCGTGACTCTGGGCCCCGGGCTTTCATGCACAGGAGGCCAGAGCAAGTGAAGATGCTAGCATCACCGAAGCCACAGCTGGTGCAGTGGGCTCCGGAAGGCAGAGCCCTCGGTGCCAATGAGTCAGATGGGGGATGCCTAGGCTGCTGAACCCCCAGGTGTGTGCAAACCTCTTCACCTGCACTCAAGCTGCCCCCTTCTGTGGGCTCCTTGTGCTATCATCTGGGGGGCACCTTTTTATTTTCATACCCTTTCAAACTTGCAGAAAGTTTACAAGAATAGTAAAAGGAACTCCCATACATCCTCTACCCAGATTCACCAGACATCTACCAACATGCTGCCCTATTTGCTAGATCATCCTATCTCTCCCCCTCTTTCCCATCCTCTTTCTTGACACAGACACAGACAGACACACAGACACACACACATTCCGAACTGTTGGACATTTAGTTGGAGATGGCACCTCTCTTGGCCCCAGATACTTCAGGGTGCATTTCCGAAGAACGAGGACATTCTCTCCCACAACCACATACAATTACCAAACTTGGGAAAAGCAGCACAGTCCAATGGCATCAAGGATGTCCTTCTTAGCTACCTCCCCAGCACGGACCAGGATGGAACGCAGGATCACAGAGCTGTTGTGTCTGTTTACAAACTCCTGGCCTTCGTGTTCCCAGACTTCCACCCAGGCCAGTTATCTTGTAGACTGCCCCTCAATTTGGTGGGAATCCTCAGGAAGTGACATGTCCTTCTGGGCACATCTCCTGAGGAAGCACATAACATCGGTTTATTACAGTCCTGGTAATGTCTAGGTAGGGCACCAGCTTTCCCCTCCAGGGGGCTGCTGCCTCCTTTGTGGGATGACAGATGCATCTGGTTCCCATCTAGCAAGCGGCCACCACCCCTCATTCACTTCTAGTCGGTATTCCACCATGAGAAAGAGCTTTCCTTTCTTCCCAATTTTTACAAGTTCATTTATCTATATGAGGAGGTGCTCAGTGGAATTTTATTTTATTCAGTGGCTAAGCCACTGAATAAAATAAAAGCCATAAATATCTGGGTTTTTTTTCTTTCTTCTTTTCTGTATGCTCTGCCTCCCTTTGGGCTGGCCCTGGTGTCCTTCAGGGGAGCCCGTATCACACTCTTGAGTGTCTCCTGATTTTCCAATGTGCTTTCCACACTCCAGCCCAGCAAGTGACGCTTGGCTCCAAGGATAGCTGGTTCCTTTTACTGAAGAGTGGTATTTAGGTACTAAGATCTGCACATGAGGGCTGCTTGCTGCTACTGGCAGGTTTCCCTGCTCCCAGGACTTTCTGGCAGACAGAGCTAGGAAATAGATACACAGGCACACAGACATCCATGCATCTCCACATTTACCTGTATGTCCACTATGACCATGAGTTCATACTGACACCTGTGACCCAACCCCAAGTGCATTCTCCTTTCCTATATTTTAACTCCCTTTCAACCATGGGGAACTGGGCTCCCACTGTCCTGGACTGTATTTACTCATTTGCTCAACCAGAATACACCCGGACTCTCTACAAGATAATTTAAGAACTCACTCATATCACTGCAAAAACCAAACCCACTAACTAGGGTCAATCTTGTTTGTAGTCCTTTTTTTAGATAAGATATAGAGAGTCAATTGCACAGTCATAGGTGCTTGACTGAATTAAAACTCAGTGAGTTTTAAAATCATGTCACCTACCTTTTAAAACCTGAGTTTGCTCACCAAGTGCACTTGTTCACTCTTCAAGCCAAGCAGGCCTTGAGAATGCCTGCCACCGGGTCACTATAATGGTGAATGAAATTCAGCTGCAGGGGGGAATCCAGGTGGAGACTCGGGGCCCCAGGAAGGTTCTTCAGTCTCCAGGTGGCCTGATGTGGTAACTGCATGGGTCCAAAACCTGCCTTGATTTTTTCATTAGGGCAGAAGCTAACATTTGCAGGGCTTGGGGCTAGAGTATTAATAAAGGACTTCATACTATGTACCTAAATATTGAAAAAGCACCAGGGGAGCTATCATACTCTTGAATAAGCTATATTCTTTTAGCCTACCTTCAAACAACCTGGAAGACCAGATCTGAATTTAGAATCTGGAACTTGCGGGCAGCCCGGGTGGCTCAGGGGTTTAGTGCCACCTTCATCCCAGGGCCTGATCCTGGAGACCCGGAATCAAGTCCCACATCAGGCTTCCTGCATGGAGCCTGCTTCTCTCTCTGCCTCTCTCTCTCTCTCTGTCTCTCATGAGTAAATAAATAAAATCTTAAAAAAAAAAAAAAAAAAGAATCTGGAACTTGCCTGAGTTCTGCACTGAGATATAGCAGTATGGGGGTGGAGGGCCTGCCTCCTCCCCCCGCCCCCCTGTCTTCTCTTCCCACCCCAGCTCAACCCCTCCAGCCATGCATCCTAGTCAGTCCCATCATCCCCACCATAGCAGTCACCCTTTGGACCTAGGAGTGTTCACTTCATTCCTCAGTTACCAACAAATTTAAAGCAGCAAGGCCGTTTTTCTGGAAGAAATCAGACATGGAATCTTTTTGAATGGGCCAGTTTGCCTGGGGAAGGAAGAGGGGACAGACCAGATCAGGTGGGACAGAACCCAGGCTGGCAGCATTCTGTTCCACCCTGGGCAGCCAGCCCAGCTCCTCTCTAGCCATTAACTGTGGAGCCCTACTGATCATCAGAGCACAATTTTAGAACCCCTACAAGTACTTCCTCAAGACATGTCTAGAAACTATAGCTCTAAGTCAATCACCCAGTTTACAGAGGAAGTTGCTGAGGTCAGAAGACCTCCTGTAGCCCCGGACTGTGGCCAGTGATGGTGCCAAGCCCACGGGCCTGTGCTCCACAGTGAGGCCTCTGGTGCCTCTCCTGTCAGATCACATAGCTCTGGAGAGAAGGCAAAATGCCCCGCAATTCTTATGGAAGCTCGGGGGCACGAAGACATGTGGGCCCAGACAGGAGAAATCTAAATTCCGAGCCTTTCCTGCAGTCAGTACTAGAAGTCTGATTTATCACTGTTCTGGCAGAGCAGAGCAAGACACACTTTCCACGTCTGAAATGACACAAGTCCTTCTGGAGAGTGAAATGCCAAGCAGATGGGGTAAAATGCTGCAAGAGCTCGCGAGGCCACGTGAGTGGGCAGAGCAGTAACCGAAAAGGGTCAGTGTGGGAAGTGTGAGGCGACATTCGGAGATGGGCGCATCTTGTCACTTGTCACACTGAATTTTCAGGATTCTGCTCTCAGAGCCTTCACTACGACCACAAGTGGCTGGCAGAATAAAGGTGGCATCTAACCATAGGGAGCCTGTGTCACCAAAAAGGGACATAGGGTATTTTCAAAGATTAACCCTCATCAAATTCATTTATTACACTGGCTTGAACCTCAAAAATATGCCTTATTCACTTATTAGGTCATTCTTTGTGAAATTAATTTCTTTCACTCCAGTGAATAAAACATGTACTTTATGAAGGTGTTCTTCTTTTATCTTTGTGCCAAAGGCCACACATGAAGGGCAGATCGTCCATCTGCAGCCTGTCCCTGTCCATAGGACACTGCCCAACGCAAGAGCCCAAAGACCCTAGAAGCTGCTCACCCTTCCCACAGCTGCAGTAAGACCACTCACACAGAGTACTCGAGGCACAGCCAGGAGCCCTGGGCCTGTGCTGGCTGATGTGGGACAGGTGGAGACCAGGTGGGAGAACACTTCCCAACAGGCCAGGGGCTGGAGCACTGGCCATCGAGGAAGCAAAAGGATGGAGCATTCACATTCCTGCAGCAGGCACCTCAGAGACAGTGCTTGGGGACCACTCCTGGGAGTGGAAGAAAGGTAGTGGTGAGACGAAGGAGAAGCCCCACTTTCTAAGGCAGGTGTAAACCCTGCAACCATAAGCCGGGGTTTCCTGGGGCAGTTATGGTGTCACATAGTTTTAATGAAGATAGCAAGCATGGTAGATATAAAACTAAACACAATGGAATATCTGCACATCTTCTATGGTTTCCAAAGAAAACTAAAAAGTCATTTGTCTAAAATTGGGTTCCCAAAATCTGGTCACCATGCTGGTCCCATGTTTCCTGAGGGCTGCAGCCCCCTGGTTGCAGAGAAAGCTGGGGCTTACTTGCTCTGCCTCCAGTAGCAGGAACTGCAATGCGCCCAGAGCTGTGGCCAGCAGACTGTCCAGGGTACCAAAGCCTGAGCTGCCCACCTCACAGGCTGGCCTCAGGGAATCTGTCAAGCCTGAATCTTCTACAGAATAAGCAGATGACCAAGGCTACACTATCCAGCGAGCCCATTCTCTAGGTTTTCTTCCTAAAACTGGGGGAAACATTTAAGAAGAATAGGAGGTAAATGGACCACTTCTGGTTCTCATCCATTGGACAAATATTTGTTGAAGGTCTACTCTGCGGCAAGCTCTGTCCTGGGAGCCAGAGTCTCTAGCCCAGCTCCAGTTGGCACAGGTGTGTTGGCTCACATTGTGGGTTCCTAAGTCATGCTGCCTGGTGAATGAGAGCTCCAATCTTCCCAGCTGGGCAAGGGACTCACCCTTCTATAAGACCGTGGTAAAAGTCACAGACTGACATCACAGGGGTACTGCGAGAATGCCCCTCCCTACTGAGTTTTGTAACAAATACTGCCAGGCACATAGGAGGCATACAGTAACATTGGTTGGATAAGTGGGTCATGTATCCCAAATATGAGCTAATGATGTGGTACAGGCTAAAATGCACACAAGCTCAAATTATATGTATCTTGCGGTTTTAATGCACAATTCATGAAACGTTTTTTCTCTTAGAAAATTTAAACATAAATCTAAAATCTCTATTAATCATTACCTAAAATCCCAGCCCTATCTCCCCTCCCCAGAGAAACCCCATCTTATTAATTTGGTGTTGATCCTTCCAGATATTTTTTTAATGCTTTTACCAGCATATATATGTTCCCACAGAAACAATGTGTATTGTTTAGGAAAACTACTAACTATCTTTCTGAATTCCATTAGTTCCAAAAGGCCTGGCCATGTGATTGATGCTTGAGGCTTTCCATTTTGATGCTAGTATCATTTAAGAATAATAGTTATTTGGTTTTCTCCTCTTCAAATTTTTTGAACTTCTTTCTTTTTCTTGCTTTATACTATTGGCCAGAATTCCCAATACAATGTTACATAGTTACTGAGATAGGGAACATCCTTGCCCTAATCCTGGCTCTCATGAGAATGCTTCTAATGTTTAACCATCAAGTATAACTTTTAAAAATCAAGAGTGTGCAATTCTATCAGATACTCCTTTAGCTTCTACTGTGATAATCATATGGTTTTACTCCATCACTCTATTAACACAGCACAGTCTGTTCATATGCCTATGATATTTCACTACCAAATGTAAGCCCCACAAAGTCAGGGACCCTGTTTTTTTTTTTTGCAAATGTATATCCAGTGCCCAAAAACATTTTTAGAAGAAAGCAGGAGAAAGTAGCAGCTCAAAATATACTTGCTAAATGAATAAATGGTTAGTTTCTGCTTTAGTATTTCCTTAATCTTAATTTACACTTACTTTTCTGTTGTGTTTTCCTACCTGATGTTGAAAGCTCAAGCTCCTATATTTTCTAACTGTTCATTTTTATAATATATACATTTAATGCTATAAAATTTTCTCTTTAAACCACTTTGGCTATACCCCATGGTGTTAATATGTAGCACCATAATTGCAAAGCAGTTCTAAATTGTATTGTAATTTCCAGTTTAATTTTCTCCTTGGCCCACAGATTATTTACAAGTATAGTTTTGAATTTTCAAATGTGTGGGTTATTTTTTGTCTTTTTGTGATTGACATCTATTTAATTACAATGCTGTCAGGAGATGTGCTCTGTCTGCTATAAATATTTTTTAAATCTGTAACAATTACATCTTGGCATAGGATATAGTCAACTTTGGTGAATATTTAGGATACCTTTAGGGAAAAGTATATTGGGCACAAAGTTCTATTTATACCTGTTAAATTTTATTTATTTATTTATTTATTTATTTATTTATTTATTTATTTATTTATTTTTACCAGCTTGATCTCTTAGCTTGTGAAAAAGGTATATTACAGTCTCTTCCCAGGAGTACATGCCCACTGGTATTGTGGTCCATCTAAGTCTGCTTCATAAATGAGATGCTCTATTTTTGGTGCACAGAGCCCCTCTACTTGCATTTGTTTTCACTTTGAAGTATTTTGTCTGGAAAAAAAAAAAAGTATTTTGTCTGAGATTCATATTCTCATACCAGTTTTTCTTTCTTAGTATCTGCCTGTGCTATCTTCTTTCATTTAAGTATTTCAATCTGCCAGTGTTGTTTTAAAATTGGACTTTTAACAGTCTAAGTGGAGAGTTTATACCATTTGATGCTTGCTTTCCCATCGATCTTGAAATTGTCTTCAGGCCCCGTCCTAGGCTCTTTCTCTGCCCAGTCCCTCTGGGCAGTAATACTGAATGCAGTGTGCAGTTATACTGAAATGTGATCAGAACCACAACAGTGACACTAACAGCAGCAGCTGGGTTGTCACAGCTCATGATTACATGCCAGGTGCTGCTCTCAGTGCATGGTGTGCATTAACTCACTTACTTCTCATGAGAACTCTGTGCACTAGGTCCTGGGACCACACCATGCAGACAGCAGAGCTGAGGCACACTGCCAGGAGCAGAGGCCTGTGGGGATGTGACCTGACTGCATGTCCTACTGCCTCTCCCGCTCTAGCCCCCACTCAGCCCAAAGATTTGAGACTTGCCTTTCCTGTACCATCTCAAAGTCTTCAAACTTACCAAGGCATTCAAGTCCACTGACAGGCTGATGACTCCTGAACTTTCTGCATTCTATATCTGTTTATGCCATCTACACAGCATCTCCCCCAGGACATTGAGTGAGTACCTTGAAAATCCGAGGCCCAAAGCAGAACTCCTGTGATTGCCCCACTGTCCATTTCTCCCCATCCCACTCCTTCCCATGCCTGCAAATGCCATGAACATCCCATAGGTGCCAAAGTGAAAAACCGGAAGTTGGCTTTGGGATGGTGTCTCCTCACTCCATGCTACCCCAACGGACACACAGTCATTCTCTCTCAGGTTCCCTGTTGCACCCAGCTACCCGTTCTGGGCCTCTCTTGTCTCCTCTTGTCTCGACAAACCCACACTCAGGCTAAGCTCAGTTCACATGTCAGGCCCAGCTTTGCTTGGCCATGCCCACCACTGCCTGGGTCAGGCCCTACACCTCTGCCACCCCAAAGGGCATCACAGCTGACCACAGTCAGTCAGCTACCCACAGGCAGGCGTGGCCTTTCCATTGGCTTCTCTCTGATGTGATGGGTCACCTTATACACAAATCCTCAGAAAGTCGAATACGTTGCAGGCTTCTCCCTCACCTTTGTTTGGACAATCGAACCCATTTGAGGGTGACATATTAGCCTCAAAAAATCTCAGTTAATCCTGGTTTTAGATATGGAGACCAGTCATCTAAAAGAAACAGTTTTTTAAAAGACAAACCAAGCCAAATTTAGTATTTACTCCTGGGGGAGTGACCTCAAGATTTTTATAGAGCAAGGCAGTAAGTGGCTACATGACAAAGATCACACACATATATTACAAAACAGATTTTAAACCCAACAGTCTTAATGTCAATGGCTGTTTGTGGCTTTATAATCACATTTCCAGGGAAGGTGTCACACAGAAGTGCTAGATCTCGACCAGCTCAGGCAGAAGCGAAGATGATTGGAATACAGTAGTGACGTACAAACTGGCTCTAAGAGGTATGAGAAAATGCACGGGCCCTGAGAGCAGGAGTGATCCTGAAGATACACAAAACAGACTACACCGCAGATCTCACAATGCTCCAATAGTGACAGTAATTACAGCACGAAGTGTTGACCCAATGATAGACGAAGAGGCCAATGGAACAAAAGACAGAGGCCAGAAACAGACCTGCAAATATAGGATTACCTGATAAAGGCGCTGCTTCAATTCAGTGAGGAGAGGATCGGCATTGTAACACCTGGGGTGGGGCCAGCCGGACCTCAAGTGGGACAGACAAGGCTTGTCCCCTAAGTCACGTCATCCATAAGAAGCTGCCTCCAGATGACCCGAGATTTCGAGGGGAAACACTAAAACAATGGTTTTTACCCCCACGGTCAGGGGCAGGGCAAGGCTTACTCTAAAAGGACATAAAAAGTATCATCAGAAAAAAAGCTTCTCAGCACCAAGAACTGTGGCAAGTGAGGGCCACCCAGATCTGCTCCTAGCAGTAGCAAGAAAAATCATCAGTATCATCAATAAATTGGATGATAGTAAGATGAAAAATTTTGGGGGATCCTTGGGTGGCGCAGCGGTTTGGCGCCTGCCTTTGGCCCAGGGCACGATCCTGGAGACCCGGGATCGAATCCCACGTCGGGCTTCCGATGCATGGAGCCTGCTTCTCCCTCTGCCTGTGTCTCTGCCTCTCTCTCTCTCTCTGTGTGACTATCATAAATAAATTGAAAAAAAAAATTTTTTGGTCAGCAAAAGACACCACTAGAAGAATGAAGAGGGAAGCTGCAGAGAGGCTTACCTGCATACACAAATTCAAGACAAAACTTATTTCTAGGATATATTCTTGAAATTTCCTACAAATAATAAGGAAAGACAGACGATCTGATAGAAAAATGAGTGAAGGTCTTGCACAGGCACTTCACAAAGAGGATATCCAAGTGGCCAAAAACACAAAAAGGTGCTCAATTCATTAGTTATCAGGAAGCTGCAGGGAAGAGCTACACCACAACCCCATGCCCCATATTCCCTATTTGATGGCTCATCTGAAAACAGTGTGAAGAGCAGAGAGGATGTGGAACACCCAGAATTCCCACACATGCTGGGCAGTGTATATATAGGAAAATTGCTCTGGAACACTGATGTACTACAGCTCTATACACACCAGCACCAGAGCCAACCTGTCTCAGCAGCAGTGCTCATAGATGCTCACCTCGAGGCCCACATACCACTGGCAATGGCCAAAAGCCAAAACCCACTTAAATGTCCCCAGCAGTCTTGTGGGATGGCACATGGCAATGACAATGACCGGTTATTGACATGCACATGTATAAAACTCACAATATTGAATGACAGCAGCTGGACACTGAGGCGGGTAAGCAGTATGAATGCATCATGTTTAAGTTCAAAAATAGGCAAGATTAGCGGTGGACACATGTCAGCCACCAGGCTAGGGGTCCGCTTTGGGGTCAGGGTCTGAGGGGGGTACAAGGGGCTTCCAGGTGTTCACTTTGTGAAAAGTCCTCAGGCCATTTGCTGCTAGTGCGTGTGTACTGGCAGCGTTTGGCTGAAGATGAGTAGTAAAAAAAACACATCTGAAGTATCTGAATGAAATAGTATCATGAAATGTGAGATTAGAAGAGAGAGCAGCTTTTCTAAATTAGTATCATTTAATGTGAAATGTAACTTTGTATAATGAAATAAATTATTCTAATTAGACTGTGTTATTGACATTTCTTTCTAGAGCTGTTATCTACAGTTCATATTATTTCAAATTGGCCAAAACTGAGTTTTGGGACTTGTGGTTAGGAACAAAAATGGGGAGCTGTCATAAGTGAGGACTGTCCCATGTGTCTTCTAAGTGGATGTGTCCACTGGGGCGGGGAGGGGTTGCAGGTAACTGTGCATCTGTGTTCTTGCATTTCCCCAGCACCAGGGATAGTGACCAGCACACGCAATCTGCCGGAGGGGACAATGGTGTGCCCTGAAAGAGCATAGGTCTGAGAATGGAGAGGCCAAGTGTGAGCAAGGCTGGCAGAGAGGGCCAAGGGCACATTGCGCACAGGGTAGGGGCTCTGGTTCCTCGCCTCCTTCCTGCCACCAGCAGGAGACACGCAGGGATCCTGGCCAGACCCAATCTGAGGCCAAGCCTTTCTACCCAAATTCCAGCCATTTCTCCACAGTGAGTTCTTTCAGATCAATCACTGCTGTGTCAGTGAACTGGAGTTTGGTTAATGTGAACTCAGAGGGTTGCCTTTTTAAAGCCGGGGAAAGAGGACGTTATGTCAGTACTGTCAGATATAGCCACACTTAAAACATACATAAGAGTTTCTCAGCACCAAGAACTGTGGCAAGTGAGGGCCACCCAGATCTGCTCCTAGCAGTAGCAAGACACTGCTGATACACCTGAGCTGAAGCAAGGGACCATCCATCCTGTCCATGTGCTGCATAGTGGGCGAGTGCACCCACTGCTGCCAGGCCGCGAGGCTCAGATGACCTCCCCGCCGGCCTGTCCACCTATGGGGCTGGCTGTCCACCTGTGGCCTGGGAGCCACCTGCTCACAGGGAGGACTGCACGGCTGCAAGCACATGAAGCACCCAGGACAGCCTATCCCAAGGGATGCACTCGGACCCCTGGTGTTGGTCCGTATGGTATTAGACAAGCCAGAAGTCCCTCCTGAGGAGGCAGGCTCCCCCAGATTCCCTCCAACCAGAGAAGGGCACTTCCTGGGGCCCCCTGCATTAGTTCCTAGAGAAGACTGGGTAGTGGTGGAGACACAGGATGTCCCCCACATGGGAGAAAAAGTCTAGTTATGAGGGCCACAGGAGACCCATTTCTGGTAGAGTCAGGGTAAGAGTTCCTCATTCATTTCACTAGTTCATTCTTTTTCTTTTTTTTAATTTTTATTTATTTATTATAGTCACACAGAGAGAGAGAGAGAGGCAGAGACATAGGCAGAGGGAGAAGCAGGCTCCATGCACCGGAAGCCCGACATGGGACTCGATCCCGGGTCTCCAGGATCGCGCCCTGGGCCAAAGGCAGGCGCTAAACTGCTGCGCCACCCAGGGATCCCTCACTAGTTCATTCTGCAGCCACAATAAATTCTATCAGAATATTACGTGAATCTGAAGGTAATTCAAGCTTCCTGGATTCCAGAATTAGGTGTTTGCTCATTCACTGGCTGTTCTCAGTGCCTATTACTGAGCCAGTCCTGGGCACACCAGGGACTGGGCTGGGGGGATGAGAACCCACTCTAAGTTGTGAAGGCAGTTTTTATCCTAGAGGTAAATGGAAATCACTGAAGTTCTTTGTGCAGGAAAGAACTTTGATGTGATCTGAGTTTTGTTTAGAATTTTAGAGACACAGTGATAGGCCATGATGGAGCAACTGGGACCAGACTTCCTGTCGTGCCACATGTTATAAAAAATTAGGCAAAGTAGACCAACAACAGCTCTCAAAAACTGGACCATAGTCACTGTAAGACTCTGATTCCTGATGGAGAAGAAATCAGTGGGGTGATTCCTGAGGCTGCCCAGCAACCTGTCAGCAGGCGCCACACACAGTGCAGCACAGAAAATGCGGCACATGGACAGGACGGGTGGTCCCTTGCTTCAGATTCAGACCTGAATCAACAATGGCTCTCTCACTGAGCTGAAGAGATAGCCACCAGACTCAGTGCAGCCTAGGGTGGCCAGGATCTGTAGGGGCTGCAAGAGTTAGTGGAAATAGAGCTGCAGGGAGCCCACAGGAGACCCAGGGGCCTGCTGCTGAGTTCTGGTTTGTGTGGGCATGGGGTGAAACCCCACGAGGCTGGGCAAACAGTAGCCGGGAGCTGCAGGCTGACCTGTTCCTATAGCTCCCACGGGGTTAGGAGATCTGAGTCCCAAGGAGTTCTGGTTGGATACCTGCTCCACAAAGGAGACTCCACCTGTGTTAGGCTTAAGTAGTGCAGCTAAACCACTCCACAGTAAAAGCTACCCTTAGACTTGCCCAAAAAAACCTAAAAACCAGCTTCAGAGGATCAACCCATAAGTAGCTTAACTGCCTATTAAACAAGCTTCTGTACTCTTCAAAGGAAGATGACAAAATGTGGCACCAGTGGAAAATCTCTAGACATGTGAAGATGAAGAAAAATATGATTGGTAACCAGTCATCAGAGTAGACTCACGAATGCCAGTGATGGTGAGTTAGCAGCCGAGGATTTGAAGCCACATAGAGATGCTGCACACATGCTCATGGGAGTAAGGCAGGCAGGGACGTAGTCAGGACAGAGGGGAAGGGCTGGAGAAGCGACAGAGCCATTGCTGAGACAAAGTCATAGCCTTGGAAGCTGGGAGGCCACAGAACACACTGTAATGTGTGTTAGACACTATGGAAGAAGAGATCAGGGAACTTAAAGATGGAGCCAAGGAATCTATCAACTGTGAAGTGTAGCAGAGAAAAAGTAGGACTAAAAATGAATGTTTTGCCAGGGCGGTCAGAAAAGCTCCAGGGGCCTAAAGCTTTTGTGATTAAGAGATACCCGATCCTAAGCAGCCCGGTGGCTCAACGGTTTAGTGCCGCCCTCAGCCCAGGGTGTGATCCTGGAGACCCGGGATCGAGTCCCACGTCGGGCTCCCTGCATGGAGCCTGCTTCTCCCTTTGCCTATGTCTCTGCCTCTCTCTCTCTCTCTGTATCTCTCATGAATGAATAAAAAAAAAAATATATATATATATATAAACATTGGGTTGCAGGTGCCCCTTTGGATCACTGTTTGTATCCTTTAAAAAATAAAAAAATAAAAAAAAGAGATACCCGATCCTCACAAACCCCAAGCAGCATGTACACAAACAAAACCAAATCAAGAGGGATCCCTGGGTGGCGCAGCGGTTTGGCGCCTGCCTTTGGCCCAGGGCGCGATCCTGGAGACCCGGGATCGAATCCCACATCGGGCTCCCGGTGCATGGAGCCTGCTTCTCCCCCTGCCTGTGTCTCTGCCTCTCTCTCTCTCTCTGTGACTATCATAAATAAATAAAAATTAAAAAAAAAAAAAAAAAAAAACAAATCAAGAGTCATCATAATTAAATTGTTGAAAACCAGCAATAAAATCTTAAAAGCCTTCGATGCGGTATGCCTGGATACCTGACCTTCTTACAGTTTCTCTAGCTTGGGGACGGGGGAGTTTTCCTAATTTGCACAAAAATTACTCAGGACAGCCCTTGGGAAAGGCCTTGAGTACCACCAACCTCAAGGTCCATTTTCAAATCTTTCCTTTAAATTATTCTGGCCAACCAAGTTTTCGGCCCAATCTATAAAATCCTTTCTCTCAGCAACTTTATAAATACTCTGAGAGTGAACCTATTAAGATGTTCAGACAATTTTGAAAGTCCTTTGGTAAAAAACTTCTAACATTCAAAATATTATTTCAGTAGACTGTCCACAAAAGGGTAACACAGACTGAAAAATGCTCACGTTACGAGTGCATAGTTTTTCACAAGTGAATGCAGCCCTGGAACCAGCTCCCGGAGCAGCTCCTCGATCAAGAGGCAGGACCTGAGCAGCCCAGGAGCTACCCACATTCCGGATGCGAACACACAGCTTACAAAAACAGTCTGCACACCCCACTCTTTTTACACTACAGTTTCATAAGAGAGCAAAGTAATCAATTCCCTTGGGGTAGGAAGGATACACGCCTGCTGCCAGACAGGGCCTCTGGGGGGGGGCGGGAAGAATACAGGAGGGGCACACGGGGGACCTCCACTGTGATTTTAATGCTCTAGAAAAAGGGTCTAAAGCAAATATGCCCAAATGTTCACATGTTAGTTCTGGGAGGTAGGTCTGTGCTCACTGGCTTTATTACTTTAAACTTCTGTTCACTCAAAAAAAAATTCACAGTAGAAATAATTACTGATAGGGACGCCTGGGGGGCTCAGTCGGTGAAGCGTCTGCCTTCAGCTCAGGTCATGATCCCGGGGTCCTGGGATCGAGTCCCACGCTGGGTTCCCTGCTCAGTGGGGAGTCTGCTTCTCCCTCTGCCCTCCCCCAGCTTGTATTTTCTCTCCCTCTCAAATAAATAAATAAAATCTTTTTTAAAAAAAGAAATAATCACTGGGGCACCTGAGTAGCTCAGTGGTTAAGCATCTGCCTTTGGGGGATCCCTGGGTGGCGCAGCAGTTTGGCACCTGCCTTTGGCCCAGGGCGTGATCCTGGAGACCCGGGATCGAATCCCACATCGGGCTCCCGGTGCGTGGAGCCTGCTTCTCCCTCTGCCTGTGTCTCTGCCTCTCTCTCTCTCTCTCTGTGACTATCATAAAAAAAAAAATAAATAAATAAATAAATAAATAAATAAATAAATAAATAAATAAATAAATAAATAAATAAATAAATAAAAAAGCATCTGCCTTTGGCTCAGGGCATGATCCCAGGATCCTGGAATCGAGTCCCATATCAGGCTTCCTGCAGGAGCCTGCTTTTCCCTCTGCCTCTGTCTCTCATAAATAAATAAATAAAATTAAAAAAACAAACAAATAAATAAATAGTTGCTAGTAAAAACTCTCTCCAAATATCTTATAGAACTGGAAAGAAATAAGCACATTGGACAGCATCTTGGCAGAAAGCAAGGCTGCATGCTTCCCCAGACTAAAATCTACAGTCTGACTAGTGTTTACAGATATTTAGTACTTCATACCCTATAAATACACTATGTTATTCTGGGTATAATTTTTCAGTTCTAAAGCAAACCATAACGAATATGATATATTAAACCAAAATAAAGAGTTTTGGTTAAAACAGCTCCTCTCACACAGCAAATTACAAATTAACATTCCATCTCTACTATTTAGCAAACATTTCTGAAAAATGTTCAGTTAGGCTGCGCTGCTTTTCTGATGCAGATAATGTGAAATCACTAAAACTTTGTACAAAAACATGGCATTACTCTGAAACCTTTTACATCTCCCTTTCTTTTTCAAATTGTATAGAATGTAGTTCCATTTGCCAGGAATACTAAAGATTACACCTTCTAGTCTGCATCAAGGTGGGCACAGGTCAGCCCCCAGCTACACCATCAGCAAGGGTCACCTCCCATACAGACTCCAGGCAGCCTGACTCTGCACCGCACAGCGATGCCCCAGATCCCCCAGATGCCAGAGGAGGACATAGACAGAGACACAGATGGAGAGGACATGCCCCAGAGGGCGGCCCCGGGAGCTAGGCTAGCCCAGCCCTGAGGGTGGGAGCCATGGAATCCTGATACGTGTGCAGTTTCACAAGAGTCAGTTACTTCCAGTGAACGAGGAGAAGCAACAGGAGTTTATCTGTGAGTTGCATTTACTTTCATGCAGGATGATGTTAGGGAGAGGCTCCTCAAATCCCAAACACCTGAAATAATAAGAGTCACTTCTAGAAATTCAAGTTTACTACAAACTCAGAGCCTTGAGACAGACCCACATGGAGAGCTTAAGGTTTGATTCTGGTGGGAGGAAGGAGAAAGCCCAGGCCTGGAGATGGCAAATGGAGGTTCTCCACTGGATCTGAGGCCATGCCCTTCCAGGCCATGCCCACCATCGTTCACTGGGTGTCCAGCCAGAGTTAAAGAGGGGACATAGAGCCTGGAAAGACATGGCCTGGCAGCCCAGTGAGCTGTGCTTAGCCTCAGTCAGGTGTGTTCAAACTTCTGGGAGCAGAGCCCCTGCTGTGCCCTGGAGACAGAGCAGTCAGACCCACATCCCTCAGCACCAAGTGCCCAGAGGAGCAGGTGAAAAGGATTGTAAAGCTCTCAGCTATAGCAACCTACTTTCCTCTTTCATCTCCTACTAAAAGTGCTATTTAGAAACAAAACAAGCCCACACAGTGCAGCTTCCCAAGTAAGTGTGAGCATGTGAAGTAGGCTCCCAGGCTCCCCTTCCCCATGCCCCTGCAGGCGGGAGTGGGGTGCAGACCACAAACCAGCCACCAACTTAACAAGAGCAACCCACAGGAGTCTCTTGCCATAAGCTCACAAACAGAGAAAGAAAAAAAGAAGGGGAAAAAAGCCAAAGAAAGATTTTTTTTTTTAAAAGGGGAGACTTTCTGAGACATTCTCTGCATAACCCACCTGAGTCCCCCACAGTCGTCCTGGGGAAGGAGATGACTCAGTAGAACCCTGACATTCTCAGTAAGGCAGGCTGACAGATAAGCTGGGGAGAGTGGGGATAAACCTTTGTGAGTACATCCCTAGCTGGCACTGGGGATCTCAGTCCAGGCAGACTGGACACAGAGGCTCTGGGGTGAGGTCTCTCTGGGCTTGTGAACATCAGTACCAGAAAGTGATGGGGGTCATGGGGGCTGCTGACTCATATAGCTGGGAAGATGAATGGATGGAAGGATGGATCAGTGGATGGATAAGCGGATGGATGGATAGATGGATGGAGAGATGGATAACAGGAAAGATGGGTGGATGGGTAGGTCGGTAAGTGGATGGATGGGTGGATGGATAAGTGGATGGATGGATGGACGGATGGATGGATGGATGGTCGGTTGGTCAGGTGCATGAACAGATGCATGGATGAGAGCAGGTACATAACAAGCAAAAGACAAACACAAAGTCTGGCCTGAAAGGAAACACAGCCTAAAGAGTGTTATAATTTTTCCTGTTCTATGACAGTACACAGCAGACTAAACAAATGGAGAACAAGAGCAGTACTATTATAAAACCCATAAAGATGGGATCCCTGGGTGGCTCAGATGCTCAGTTGAGCATCTGCCTTCAGCTCAGGGTGTGATCCTGGAGACCCAGGATCAAGTTCCACATCGGGCTCCCGGTGCGTGGAGCCTGCTTCTCCCTCTGCCTGTGTCTCTGCCTCTCTCTCTCTCTCTCTCTCTTTCTGTGTCTCTCATGAATAAATAAATAAAATCTTTAATAAAAAATAAAATAAATAAAACCAATAAAGAGGAAGTAAGAGACAAGATATATCTGAAAATCAAATTAGTGACATAGAAGAAAAGACTTTTGCAACAAAATTGTATTTTGAGTATGATGAGAACAGACTGGCTTTCCTGAAGAAGCAGAAACGTGAGGAACAGAGCACCTAGGGACTCTTAGAAACCTGCTAGTGAGTCCAAGTGAAAGAGCAGAGACAGAGAAGCCCAGTGGAAGGGCCTATCATGAGTCTTCTCGCCTCCACTCCACACAGAACCGAAGTTTGCAGCCACAAGGTGTGACACTACGACTGTGCCTTCGGTGAATGAAGTACATTCTGTGGCCATGACCCCAGGAGTGGTGGGAATAGAGGAGGAGCAGGAGGGGGCTGTTGGTCGAGCCTCCCTTGACCATCTGAGCCACCAAGTAGCCTGAGTGCCCTGTGCCTGGTCCCCTCTGCCTGGTGGCACACTGCAGGGGTCCCTGATCTGCATGAAGGACCTAGCGTGTTGGCCATCATGGCTCTGACCTGCTATCCCCCTACTTCAGCTTCACTATAAACACCTGTAGTGATGTTTGCCTATATTGCCCAAGGTTGTTGGATTGAGTTGATTTTTTTTTAAAGATTTATGTATTTATTTGAGAGAGAGAGCACAATGAGCAGGAGGAGGGACAGAGGGAGAGAATATCAAGAAGACTCCCCACTGAGCAGGGAGCCCACTTGGGGCTTGATCCCATGACCTTGAGATCATGACCTGAGCCAAAATCAAGTCAGCCACCCAACCAACTGAGCCACCCAGGTGTCCTGGGGTTGATTTTTTTAAAGCCATTTTCTGCTTTACTTTTTCTTATTACTTAGGTTATTTATAGTACATATGTATCATTTTGCCCAAAAAGGTCATTTTCCTCAAATATCAAATATGTACAACTAAACCAGGTATCAAGTGTAAGCGGCTAGAAGGAGAGATGTGGCAGGGAAACTGGACACATCAGCTCCATGGCGCACCATTGCTGCCACCCACTGCACGGTCCTACTTCTTGGGGCCTCGGCTCTCACACTCTCAGCCTCTGGCATAAACGGAGTTACCATCCGTCTCTGGGCTCTGGCTTCTCGAGCTGAGCACCATCTCTGAGGCTCATCCGTATAGATGTGTGCAATTGCAGGAGGAGTGATCTCAGTGCTCTCAAGGGCTCCGTTGTGTGAGTATGCCAATTACTCACCTTTCCTGCCGGTGACATCTGGACCTGCCTAACAGCGTAGCCATCAAAATTGAAATGAAGCACCATGTAGCATGACAGGCACTGTGCTGGTGCACAGCATAGCTCCTAGGGGAGAGCTGTAGCCTCCTCAGCCCTCACCAAGCATGGCTGCAGCTGGGCCTCCTCCTTGGGCTCTTCCAGGCCCTGTGCCTCACTCAGGGCACAAGGCTGAAGGTCTAAACTGCTCAATGGTGGCCATGTGGTCAGAAGCCCCTCTGTAGAAGATTTGCAAATTATATCTGGTGAAGGAATCATATCCAAAACATACAAGAAAACCATACAATTCAGTAACAAAAAGACAAATAACCAGATAAAAAAAGACCTGCACAGACATTTTTCCAAAGACATGCAGATGGCCAATAGGCACTTGAAAAGATGCTCAACATCCCTCATCATCAGGGAAATGCAAGTCAAAACCACCATAAGGAATCACCTCACTCCCATCAGGGTGGCTCTCATCAAAGAGACAAAAACCAACAAGCGATGGTGAGGACGTGGAGTAAAGGGAACCCCTGTGCACTGTTGGTGAGAAGGTAAGTTGGTGTGGCTGCTGTGTAAACAGTATGGAGATTCTTCAAAAAATGAAAATAGAAGTACCCTATAATCCAGCAATCCTACCCATGCGTATTTCTCTCAAGGGACTGAAATCAGGAAGTCAAAGAGAAATCTGCATCCCCGTGTTCCCAATGGTCAAGACATGAAAACAAGTGCCGGTCAGGTGAAGAGACAAAGAAATCACAAATACCCATGTGGAAGAGTATTATTCGATCCTCAAGAGAGAATTCTGCTTTGAGAAACATGGGCAAACTCAGAGGTCATTACGCTACGTGAAATAAGCCAGACACAGACAGTCAAATACTGCGTGTTCTCCCTTGTGTGTGGGATCTAAAGTATAGCTGATATTTGAACAGCGTGGGGACTGGGGTGCCCTAACCCTAATCCAATCCCTGCGCAGTCAAAAATCTGGAAATCCGTGTATAACTTCTGACTCCTCAAAAACCTACCTAACAACCCACTATTGACCGGAAGCTTTACTGATGACATAGACAGTCCTTCAACACATGTTCTGTGTTATTTGTAACATATGCTGTATTCTTACAATAACATAAGCCACAGAAAAGAGAATGTTATTAAGAAAAGCATAAATAGGGATCCCTGGGTGGCGCAGCGGTTTAGCGCCTGCCTTTGGCCCAGGGCGCGATCCTGGAGACCCGGGATCGAATCCCATATCGGGCTCCTGGTGCATGGAGCCTGCTTCTCCCTCTGCCTATGTCTCCGCCTCTCTCTCTCTCTCTCTCTGTGTGACTATCATAAATAAATAAAAATTAAAAAAAAAAAAAAAAGAAAAGCATAAATAGGGATGCCTGGGTGGCTCAGTGGTTGAGCATCTTCTGCCTTGTTAAAGGATCCTGGAGTCCCAGGATCAAGTTCTGCATCAGGCTCCCTCCATGGGGCCTGCTTCTCTCTCTCTGCCTGTGTCTCTGTGTTTCTCTCTGTGTGTCTCTCATGAATAAATAAATAAAATCTTTTTTAAAAATATAAGGAAAATACACTTACAGGACTGTCCTGTGTTTATAGGGGGGGGCGGGTAGAATCTGTGTCTAAATGCACCTGTGCAATTCAAACTTGTGTTGTTCGAGGGTCAACTGTAGTCAAATTCATAGCAGCAAGAGTGAAATGGTGGTTAGTAGAGGCTGGGATTGAGGGGGGCGGGGTCACAGGAGATGTTGGTCAAGGTCTATCGTTTCACTTATAAGATGAGTAAGTTCTGAGGACCTAAGGTACAAACGGTGACCACACTTCACAAACTTGTATTGTACACTTGTGATTTGCTAAGACAGTCAATCTTATGGTCCCCATCCCCCCACATACACACACAGGTAACCATGTGAGATGATGAATATATTAATTGCTCTTGACTGTGGTAATCATTTCACAACATATATGTATATCAAATCATCATATCATATACCTTAAACACATACAGTTTTTATTTGTCAACTATGCCTCAATAAATCTGGGAAAAATTAAAATAATTATTAAAAAAAAAAAACAAGAAACCCATGTGCAGAATATGATTACTGGTAACATGTGCCAAAATACACCCAGGCCAAGTACCAAGTGTGGTCAAGGATGCGTGGCCTGAATTAGTGGCCTTCCTCTTGGACGGCACCTTTCCCAAGGCCCAAGGTCCATGACATGTTTAATCTTAGTGGCTGGCTAAAAATGACATGTTTAGTTGCCCTCTGCTCTGATCACAGTTACTAAATGATCCTAACCTGCTAGCACAGCCTCTTAGCTGCTACTTACAGAGGAACTAACTAGCAGAGGATGTCTCCCCATCTCCTCACTACTGAGCACTGACTGAGGTAGGACAGGCACTGCCCCAGAGTTTGCAAAGCCAAGGCCTGTGTGCTGGGTCAATGAGGCCCAGCACAGCCCCACAGGCCCTGGGCATGAGGGACTCCTCAGCTGCCTGGTGGCAAGGACCTCTGGTGCACAGCCTTCCCTGTCACTCCTAATGCGCCAGCCCAGGGACATACCCGCCATCTTCCTGCTTCCCCGTGGCTTACCTAACTTTGCACGCCCTTAAAAAGGACAGACAGAAAAGTAGGGTAGAGAGTAGACTTAAAATCAAAGGCCATCTGCATTCAGAAAACAAAGAAGAATTAAAGATCACAGGTCTTTCATCTGGTATTATTTCTGATTTCAAAAAGGTTCATTTCTGTCAAAACACTAATCAAAACTAGTGGAAACAACAGCTATTGGTTTATGGCACGGAGCTTACGAATGACTTCAAAAATAGGTGTCTGTGCTAGTATGAGGTGGTGGATGGAAGCTTCTGGAGAAAGATAAGAGCCTGCCCACCCCTGCTCCATGTGGGCCGGCACATGGAAAGAGGCCCACCCACACTTGGGTGCTCAGGCCTTGGCCGCAGCCCCACAATCCAACCAGACCTCTCTGCTTTTGTGCTCTACCAGATGGGGTTCTACTACTGAGCTTGTCTGCTTGTGTTTTAAGAGGGTTTCACTAAGAAATAAAAACTTTGAAAGCCACTGTCCCAACCAAGCATCCAGCTAGCAACTGCACATCCTGTGAGGGCCTTAATTCAGTCATTCATCCAGCAGGCACCCTCTGTGTCACCTGTGGTGTGTGGCACTGAGGCCGCCACAGGGAGGCCACCTGCTAGTGGGTGGACAGGCAGGCCACACAGCCACCCAGATGAGTAATTAGGATGGAGGCCCTCGTCAGCAGTGCTGGTCGGAAACAAAGCCAGGCTGATACTCAGAGGGAAGCTGCTGGCGGGGTGCAGCCCCGGTGATGAGCTGCCGCAAGATGGGGAGCATGCTGGTGCGCACACGGCCTGAGGGCACGTGAGAGCAGCGCAGGAGGACAGTGCCTGGCGAGGCACGGGAAAGGACTACCTCCACCCCTGGCAGCTCTGGGCAGGGGGAGGGCATGCCCGCTGGGTGTTAGTGGGGGAGGACAGCACTTTAGGAGCTCCTCATGGGAGCATGAGGAGGTAGAGTGGACATGCCCCCCAGAGGACAGAGGGGCTCTGGAACCAGCACGCTGGGGGGAGCTGAGGGTTGGGCGGGTGAAGTTGTGCTCATGAAACAGCTGGGGTGGGGGCGTTGTGTGTGTGGCTCCTGCAGGGACCATCCCCGGGGCCGTGCTCCCCCTCACTTCTCCCTTCTCAACTTCAAAAGGCACATCTAGTAATGGCAGAAACCAGCCTAACCTTTTGGGGACGTAGGAGTTGAGTGGGACGGGAGCCCTGGCAAAGCTGCCGGGTGCAGGGTAAAAAAAGGACAGAAATGAAATACGAGAGTGAGCTTTTATGACAGTAAAGCTGAACTGTTCCGAAACTCAGACTGGGAGAGCTGGATGCCCCTCAGGTGCCCACTCTGGAGGCCCATGGCTGCCACCTCTGCATTCCTGGTTTTCGGCTGTGGGCATTCTCTGTGAGCAAGTGTTTGAGTACCTTCCCTCACGGCAGACTGCTTCATTTCTAAGCTTTTCTATAATGCTAGAATGCTCTTCCTTTCCTTGAGACAGAATCTGCCCCTGGACTTCACCCTGGGTGGCCCTCCACAGAAGCTGACCTCTGACCCTGCCTGCACAGGGGTCAGACGAGCCCCTCTCCTTGTGAGAAAGTGGAAAATACTCTTCAAGTTGACAAAGATCACAAAAACAGCTTTGTCCACTTCCTTCAAATAAAGCCACACAACTAGATGGTGAGAAGCTGCAAGAGAAAGGGATGCTACATGAAAGGGAAGACAAGTTACCAACCATATTTCTGAATGAGTGACTACTCATCACCAAAGCCACGCACGATGTCCATGTGGGGACCCCAATCCGTGAGCAGGAGGTTCCCCAGGCCCTGCCCTCCTCCTGCAGTGACTATGCTGTTGGGGCTCCCAGGCCCCTCGGGGAGCCTAACCCCCCCCCGCCCCCAGCCAGCATGGCCCCTCAAACATCCGTGTGTGGAAACCCATTCAACAGGCTCCTGTCTGTGGCTAAGGAGGCGTCCCCGGGAAGCAGGGTCAGGGGCTGGGGGGCCTGGAGCTGGTGGAGCTGGGGCACAATGGGGCAGGAAGCTGGGCACCATGAGCCTCAGCAGCCAGAGTTGCCTCCGCGGGCTCTGTGCACGGCCCCATCTCAGGGTCTGAACCCCAATCCAGCCACTAACCTGGTGTCATGGTGGCCCCCTTCTGCCTCAAGGTGCTCATCTGTAAAGACGGCAGAATATAACACATACCTCCTAGAACTAGCATGCAAATTCAGTGAGAAACGTTTTCTTCTCAAAAATCAGAAGAGAAACCGAAGATGGGAAAATAATAAAAGCATAAAAAACCAAAACATATCTAAGCTGTCTGGAGCAGTTCCTGAGCTCCAGGGTGCGCTCATGAAACAGTGAGCCCCTGGCATGGAGGAGGGCCCGTGCACCCCAGGTCACAGGGGCAGGAGGTCCTGCCTCACAGTGGGCGCCGCTCCCTCAGGAAGGACACAGGAACGTGGGGGGGCTCGGCTTCGGACGCACTGAGTAGACAAGATACCCAAGTTCCAGGGTCCCGCACTTGCTGCTGACAGAACCAAACTGTCTCAATGACTGACTTCATATTTACGATGAAACTGAACTTCTCACATTTATAAATCTCCTGCAAAAATGATTGTCTTCTACCAGAAAAGACAAACTGGAACACAGAAGAAAGGGGAAGCATGAAGAGAATGTTATAAAAACCACTCACTTTTATTCTGGATTTGGTTACTGGTCCTATTTCTTTCCATTAAGGGAAATTGTTCCCACTCCCAGCTGAAGACTGATTAAATGGCATGATTATCACTGCACATAAAATAGGGAACGTAATTCCTTTTATTAAAATAAATCCACAAATACAACCTTCAGGCTCTGTGGCCTCAGGTATCAGCACGTCTGTAATTCGAGAGGTGCTCCACTGGCACCCCTGTGAGCAAGCAGCAGGCTCCACAGGCCAGGCCGCCCTCCGCTCCCACAGCTCTGTCCAGGGCCCGCCAGCAGAGCCAGCAGTTGTGGGACAACAGACAGCATCGAGAAAACCACACTTACTTTCTCTCTCCCTTGCAGTCCCCAGGCCCCCTCGAACCCTGCACCTGTCCCCTCTGGCCGCCACCGCCTGCTCCCAGACTCACAGCCAGCAGACCATGAAAACACAGAGCTTGTACCTTTTGATAAGCTAGAAAATTCAACTCTCAAAAGGCAAAGAATAGATTAATTAAAACATGTGACAAACAAAACACAACTTGTAAGCATAAGGACTTTCATGAGTACTAGAACCCTGGAACCACTACTCAGCTACAGGACAAGGTTACAACTGAGCAACTTCCAGTCGGAGAGGACACCTGTAGCCTCTCAGTGTTGGATCGCTCCCAGGAAAGGAGTCCCCTCGGAAGACATGACCCAGAGGCAGGAAGAAGGCTTCCTCTCCACCCCGGGGCCTCCACTCACCCACTGCGCTCTTCCTAGGAAAGGGACACATAGCACCTGAGTCTCACCCGAATTTCCAGAATTGCTCAAATTCAGCCAGAGCTTTGAAATCTTCACTTGCTGCTTAGCAAGACGGCGTGTTTTAACTTGTTGGCACAGGCGTGGGACGGGACGTGCTGCAGCCGACGCCGGCGCGGCCACAAGGCCTCCACCCGCTCAAGGCCAGGCTCCTAACATGTCTCTGCAATGAACGGCTTCCAGAACTCGCGTCCCGGCCACCTGGGAGCCACACGAGCTCCCCGGACATCAGCCCTGACCCGAACCCTCCCCCGGGGCATGGGGAGAGGCAAGTAAATCACCTCTTCCAGGTGGATCGGTGGCAAATACACATTCACAATTTGAACACTTCATTAAAAAAAATAAAAATATACATCAGAAATGGGGACTTACCGCCATCAGACACAGTTGCAGACTGAAAGAAAAGAGAGAGAGACATGAGTTAATTAAGCCTCATGACAAGTCAGGAACCAGCAGGTCCACAGTGTGAGCACGGTGACTGAGGACGTGCGGACACCTTGGTGAGCCGGTGAGCCGAGTGCCCGCTCCCACTTCCTGAGTGAACCCCGCCCAGGCCGGGCGGGCCAGGGCCACAGGGCTCTGCGCAAGTCATCACCACTCTCCTCTGAAGAGATCAAATCCCAGCACGCTTGACACCATGAAGGACACCTTGAAGAAAGTGGCTTAGGAACCCACATCAGTGTGGGCAGCATGGGGGGGGGGGGGGGAGGAACGGCGGCCCCGCCCCCGTGCCCTACATTCAGTGGTGCCCCACTCAGTGCCCACACTGCGCTAGGCCACTCTATCACCTCCCTGAGTGGGACCCCCAACCCCCCCCATCCCCATGTGTGGTGACAGGTGCTCAGGTGCTGCTGCCAGCACAGCAGGGGTCCGCCCTGCAGCCTGCCCACCAGGTGGGAGCCTGGAGAGTGTGGGATGGGAGCAGAGGAGGGCAGCTGGCTCCAAGGCTCCAGGGCAAGAGTGAACAAGTTGTGGAAGAGAACAGGCCAGTAGGAAGCAGGAGGCTGTGAGGGAGGCCCTGGAATGACAGCTGGCCAGAGTAACAAAAGGCCCATCTGAGGAAGACTCCTTGCAGGCACTGCTCAGGCCAGTAGGGAAGTGGGGGGAGGGGAGGGGCAGCTGAGGAAAGAGCCCTCGAACAAGGGATGCAGGAGCCCACAGGGGACACCTTGCAATCTCACCGCACGCACGTCCTGGTCACAGTAGAGGCCGGAGCCCCCCAGCACAGCATGCAGGCCAGGCCCCCAAGGCACAGGTGCTGGGACACTGGCGATGGGCCTCCCCTGGCAGCCTGCTGGCCTTCACTATGCACAGGACCAAACCTCGCAGCTATGCGCTCCTCAGTGGTCACCTCGCAGCTATGCGCTCCCCTTGGGCTCAGGCCTGGACTATGGAATCCCTGGGACTCTGGTGGGGAAAAAGACATGCACCCGTATCCTCTCTGCTGAGATAAGTGAGACCAGTGTGCAGGATATGAGGAAGGGCTTCTCACAGGCACAGCTGACAGCCTGTTCCTAGCACCAGGCCTCCCTAAATCTCACCTCCCAGCCTACATGGAAGATGGGGGACCTCTCCCATTCTGAGCCCCTCACCTCTTGGGACTTGGATCTGAGCTAGCCCTGGGCCATCAGCCCTCACCAACCAAGGGTCTGGCCTTCATTACAGAAGCATGGGGTGGGCTCCTTCCAAGGCTGACACGTACATTACGGTCAATCTCCTACAATCATGTTATAAATTCAGTAGCATCAGAGGCATGTTATTCCCTTGAGATTGATTATGAGAAGAAAATCCACAAGGAAGGCCACACACAAAATCAGAAATACTGTCAATAATATCTGAGAAATAAATCATAAAATGCAAACTTCATAAATATGAAGGCCATGGTCAATTTCATGTTATGATCACAATGAAAACTACATTCTCAGACTTTAGCAGATGGAACAGATGCACTACAAAGCTCTACACCCATCCCCAGAATGAACCAAGACCCATGGTCCAGGACGGAGGTGGGAGCGAGAGTGGGGTGCAGCAGAGTGGCAGCAGGGGGAGCCGCATGGACGAGGCAGGCAGGACACTGCCAGACTCTAGGCTAGGGGGCCTTAGGTGCAGTGCCAACAGATCCAGGTAAAGCTCAACAAACATGCTTTTTTAAAAAGTATACTTTAAGGGGTCCCTGGGTGGCTCAGCAGTTTAGCGCCTGCATTCGGCCCAGGGCATGATCCTGGAGTCCCGGGATTGAGTCCCACATTGGGCTCTCTGCATGGAGCCTGCTTCTCCCTCTGCCTATGTCTCTGCCTCTCTCTGTGTGTCTCTCATGAATAAATAAATAAAATCTTTAAAAAAAAAAGTATACTTTTTTAGAACAGTTTTAGATTTATAGAAAAATTGTGAAGACAGGACAAAGACAAACATGCTTTTAATATATTGCTGCTCCCAAACCACCAAAGTTGCCGCTGTGGGGACCCAGGGGCTGGGCTGGGCATCAGGTGTAGGGCACAGCCCCACACACCCTGGGAAACCTGGACAAAGATGCCCACTCCCTAATTCCTCTGGGAGAGAAGCAGCCCAACTGACGCCTGCAGGAGTTCCAAAAAGTGAGACCACCCAAGTAAGTGCTTATAATTCCAAAAGGCCCCCAAACCCAGGAAAAAAGCCCACCAGGAGAAACAGCCAGCAGAAACTACAACTAATAGAGCCTTGGGCACTGGAAAGTTCTGATATGGAATGCCACATGGCTCTGAAATCGTCCATAGAAGCTGTGATACGGAGGAGAAGTAGTAAAGTGGCAGCCGTGAAACACACCCTCCATGAGGCGTCTGACAACGAACCACACTTCAATAAGACACCCGGTAGAGGCTGGCAGAGGGAGGCTGCTGAAGAGAGTCTGGGAACTGGAAGCCATCCCTGAAACGGTCACACTGGCAGCAGCTCGGAGACAAGGACGGCTGGGAGTGAGCTGAGGGTGGAGAGGTGCAAGGCCTGGATGCCAGGTGAACTCTTTCAGAAAGGAGAGCTATCCTGCTGGTGCCAGAGCTCACAGCCCACAGGCCACCCCCGGGGACCCCTCACGCACACCCTCCAGGAGAGGCACTCCACAGTCTTCGGGCCTCCTTTGTGCACCACGTTCCAGGAACAACTCAACATCTCTGAGCCACAGCTTCAAATGTGCATTTCCTTCCCTTCCCCCAGCTTGGGAGGGTGTGTACAGAGAGCATTTCTCAAGCCTAAAATGCTAAGGAAAGTTCAGGGCACCTGGGTGGCTTAGTGAGTGCAGTGTCTGACTCTTAGTTTTGGCTCAGGTCATGATCTCAGGGTCCTGGGATCCAGCCCCACATTAGGCTCCCTGCTCAGCAGGGAGTCAGCTTTACCCTCTCCTTCCACCCCTGTCCTGCTGATGCTCTCTCACTCTCTCTCAAATAAATAAACGAAATCTTTAAAAAATATATACATATATCCCTGGATACAAAACCACTATCCTCTTCCAAGTTCACATATTTTCAGAGAAATGGATGATGACTATACTATTCCTGACCAGATTATTTAATTTGCAAATAAATAATGTATAATCACCATTAACCTAACTCTTCTTTTTTTCTGTCCAATATTTATTTTACTTTACCAGCACACACCGGGGAGTGGCAGAGCCAGGCCATTACATCAGCCGATCCCTGCCCAGCACCCCAACTCCTTAGGCCCTGAGATGGACGTGGCAGCAGGTGAGGAGTACGGATCAGGGGGCTTCACTTCAGGAGGAGATAAGGCCTAGAGAGGTGAAGTGATCTGCCCACGGCGCTGGCAGGAAGGAGCCAGGGAGGTGCCTGTGGGGAGCACAGGGCACAACAGGCTTTACTGGTGGCCAGTGCTCAGTGCTGGGGGCAGGGGGGGCGGGTAAAGGGGACAATGAGGAGGGGCGGGCAGACAACCTGCCAACAACAGGGAGGTAGAAAAGACAGAGAATCCCCAAATCGTTTCTATTTGCCTCGGGATCAATGGCATGTCTGATTCTGACCCAAGTTACCCTTTCAAAGCCTGGTTTGCATTTTTTTTTTTTAGCACAGCCTGGCTGACGGGGCGGGGGTGCTGGTGGTGGTGGTGGTGTCCAAAATGGCAAAGCTTCAGAAACTCCCACAAATACTTCCCATAGAGCATCCCCACAGAGGGGCATCTGCTGCTCAGTGTTGCTTAAAATCAGGCATTCGCAATGTCTCAGCACACTGAGACCACTGGACCACCATAAACATTTTTATGAATTAAAACTTAACATCCCCAATGTTTATTCTCAGACCTAGGACAATCTACATCAATAATTCATTTTCACAGGGGGATCCCTGGGTGGCTCAGCAGTTTAGTGCCTGCCTTTAGTCCAGGGCGCGATCCTGGAGACCTGGGATCGAGTCCCACATCGGGCTCCCTGCATGGAGCCTGCTTCTCCCTCTGCCTGTGTCTCTGCCTCTCCCTCTCTGTCTCTCATGAATAAATAAAATTAAAAAAAAAATTCGTTTTCATTAGTCTGTACTTGTGGGCTCTTCCACGTTCCCACATCTACGTGTTACACTTAAGCAGAACCGCAAAACAAGCTGCCAGTGAAGTTAGCATTTCTCTGCACTCACAATTTAAACATGTACCATAAGGAAACAGCTCTAAAGTGTTCTATAACAGGCCTGCCGGACTAAGATTTACACTAACATAAATGTATTTATTTGGAAGAAACTTACAAAGTATTTTATTTTATTTTATTTTATTTTTTTTTTTACAAAGTATTTTAGATATGCAATTTAAGTCCAAACAATCTCCATTTCTTGGGTCAGCCTCTTAAACCTGACAATTCAGTGGAAATCGGATCTATTCCCAGCAGGAAATCTGGACCACACGTTCCATGGATATTATATCTTGAATTAATGGAGTGAGTTTAAGATCACTAATATAAAGGGAACTACATGACAAATCTAGCCTCTATCAAGGCTGATCCTGCTTGTAACTTTAGACAAGAGAAAAGTACTAAACTATACTGTTGTCAAATTACTTTGATATATAATAATATATAAAAATGTCAATTTTCAATTTTGAGCCACTGACAAAATTTCCTATTTTGGACATAAAAAGTATTAATCAGTCATATCTGAGTCCTAAATAAAAGACCAAAGGTTGCAAGTTGCCCAAATGCATCAAATATTCTGAATACAAAGAGAAGATAAATAACCCAAATGATGGAAAACCTTAAGAATTTAGCAATCCTTGGACACCTGGGTGACTCAGTGTTTGAGCATCTGCATTTGGCTCAGATCATGATCCCGGGGTCTAGGATCGAATTCCTCATCGGGCTCCCTCTGAGGAGCCTGCTTCTCCCTCTGCCTGTGTCTCTGCCTCTCTCTGTGGATTTCTCATGAATGGATAAATAAAATTAAAAAAAAAAAAAGAATTTAACAATCCTATTTGTATCTAATATATATTTATTTGACTTTTTAAAAACTCGATCATTGGAAAGCCTGGGTGGCTCAGTTGGTTGGACGTCTGCCTTTGGCTCAGGTCAGGATCCAAAGGTCCTGGGATCAAGCCCTGCATTGGGGTCCCTGCTCAGTGAGGTGTCTGCTTCTCCCTTTCCTTCTGCCTGCTCATGCACCCCTGTTCTCTCTCTCTCTCTCTCTCATTCTAATAAATATATAAAATGAAAACTTGATCATTTCAGTTTTAAGTGACTCCTCGCTGGACTGAGTACAGAAGAAAGCGGGCTCATGTTGGGGCCTGTTGGGCGGTGTGCCCTGACTCAGGCTCTGTGGGCCCAGGGGTCTTCACACCCAGCCACAACCCCCTAAGGAGCTTTCAAATCAATTCAGTGGCCCCGAGCCACATTTGTCAACCAAGAAGTAAGATGGATAGAAAATTGTGAAAGGAAAATACTAAATACTTGCCATGGTTCGTGCTGTGCTCAAGCCTAGCTTCAGAGTTGCACATGGGTGTGCATGTGGGTCCGCACATCATGTGCATGAGGTCCTGATGTGACCCCATCTCCCCCTGTGTGGTGTCGTCCCAGGACTCTGAGAGCCTCTGTGGAGAGGACCCAGCCCCTCCTTGTGCCTTCAGCTTAGAGCACCTCCTGCCCCCCCACTCCCTCTACAGCCCCACCTGGCCAGCCCACCTACCTGGCTGTGGCTTCAGCTACACCTTAAGCCTTCCTTGCCAGGCCCCTGAGGTGAGTCCAACCACACACTCTGATGTCTGCCCTCACAGGTCAGTTCCCAGGTCCCTTGGCGGCGGGGCCCAGGAGTGATGTCCCACAGACCTCCCAGAGAGCCTGGTGAGGGGGCTGTGCTCGGTGCCCACCCCCACACTGGGAGGCCACCGTGTTTGATCCCACCCCCAGATCTCTCCATGTTCACGAGTATAAGTCACAAGCACACACACCCTCCATACTACTGCTTTCCAACAGGTAAAGACAAAAAGACAGCTAGATGTACAGCTCACAGGGAGGCAGGGAAGGGGCACCTATTCCTAAGGTTCAAACTATGATGTTCATAACAAAGGATTTCTGTGTTCCAGGAAATAGGGAAGACATGGGGTGAATGACATAGGGTGAAGGCGCTCCAGGCGTGTTCTGTGCCACACAGTGACAAATGGGACATGGGTGAGGGTAGAGCCATCATAGCACAACACAGCACACCACAGTGCACTCAGCCCGAGGGGGAGAGGGGACGGGGCAATTGAGGGCCTTCAAGCAGATGCAGGCAGAGCCCCAGGAGCTCAGAATCGGACCTGGCCTCTCTCTCTAAGGTGTGTATCCCAAAGACTTCTTCATTCTTCAATAAAATCAGAAGAGACCCAATCAGGCCAAACCCACAATGACAGCTTTTTCTCAAGAACTCAAGAGTGAACATCCCATCATGTACATGGTGAAGCCCAAGAGCAAATTCTGAAAACACCCTGATGAGCAGCACACAGGCTCCACACTAATGCTAAGTATTCAGTGTGAACACCTGATTGCACCCCAAAATCCTCTGACCTTGATGTAAAGACCACAAATCCCTTTTTCTCACCAGCTGTTCCAAGTTTCAGAAAGACACAGAAGGTCTGGGAGGACACCCATGACTTAACATCCCAACAGGACAGCACTGAACTGCTAGCAAAGTGGAGGTAAGCATGGCCTGCCTAGGAGGCTCTATGTGGGCCGCGGCCCTACATCTAGCTCTCAGACGGACACTGTTGCAGAGGAGCTCCTCCTGAAGGAAACAGACATGCAGGGACATGCAGAGGCCGAATCCAAGCCCCACTCTTGTGTGAAGTTGAAGCCCAACCCCAGGGATGCACTTTCTCATAAAGGCCAAGGTGTGTTGGTGGTTTTAAAACCTCCACCCACAAGCTGGAGTTGAGCCGCAAGCTGGAGCCCTCCATCCTCCCAGGCTGGCTCCATCAGCTCCCGGCAGCCCCTGGGCTCGCTCCAGCTGTTGCCCTGTGGGTCCTGGGGTGTGGCCTCCACCTTCAGGGTCAGGCAGAGCCTCAGGAGATTCAGCTGAGATTGCTTCTACGCGTCAATGTGTCCTGCACACGTGGGCTGCATGCGACAAAGCCACATATCCAAAATGGGCAGCTCCACTCCCAGGTGCTCATGCTGGGGGCTGAGGATGAATCCAAAATTGTCAGATCCCTGCTGCCTGGGCAAGTCAGGTGTCACAGGGGAGCATGGCACAGAGAAGGGCAAATGAGGCTGTCCCCTTGGGGTGTCGATGAAGACAGGCTGATGAGCAGCCCCCAGGGCTGCAGGCAAGAGAGCAGGGTGGGGGTGTGGAAGGGAGATGCAGAGGGACAGGTCTGGAATGCCGAGTCCATGGGCCTGCTGACATGGGCTCCAGGGATGGCTTGGGCGAGGGGCAGGGGAACCCCAGGGAGAAGCCCAAGTCTGACTTGGTCACTAGTCCCCACCTGCCTCCTGCACATCCAGAGGGAGCTGGGAGTGGACATGGACCTGCTGCCGGGTCGGAAGCCAGGGTCCCTGATGCAAGAGGCAGGCTGGCAAGGGCAGCCTCTACATGACAGCTGGGAGGCACATGGAGCAGAGAAGCCAGGTAGAGGGATCTGAGGGGAGGGGGCCCCCAGGATGGTTGGTCAAACTCTAGGACACCCAAACAAATGCTGTTTTAGGAAATCTGGTTTTTCTTTCATGAGAGGATGATAAATAAGCACGGACAGATGAGTCATTCCAGGATGGAGGGTGAAAAGGGACAGGGCGCTGGGCAACCCCCACAGGGTCAGGGGGAAAGGAGCCTGCATGTAGGTCACGCCACAGGGAGGTGCAGAAGACAGGGCCATCATCGCTGAAGGAAGGCTGCCAGGGCACGGTGGCCCAGCACTTATTGAAGGAAAGGGGAAGACAGGCAAACAGAGGTGAAGTCCCCTTCACACACACTAGGAGGTCTTCTTGTATAGCCAGAGTCAGAGCCCCAGAAAGTGGGAGAGGAATCTGTGCAACCAGTGCATTCAATGGCATAAACGCGATCACCCTGACAGACCAAGGCCCCTCCCCCACCAGTTGTAGGGTGGAAAGAGATCTGGGGCAAAGTACGCACCGACTGGCTCACAGCCAGCCACACAGGGCCAGCCCTGGGCAGAGGCCACCCCACCGGACACGGGCCCGTGGCCCTCCACCTGGCTCTCCCCAGGACTGTGGGAGCCCCATGAGAGGGACAGGCTGATGGCAGACACAGGCAGTGAACAGAAGTCGGTTCATCTGAGCTAAAAAAGGAGAAACTCAGTCAAATGCAAAAGAATTTCGAGCAGCCCACCCAGCTCATCCTAAGGTTGGGAGCCAGCCGGGCGGGAGGCGGCCTGACACGTCAGCCCACAGAAGGGCACGCCTGACACGCTCGCTCCCGTCCCACAGCCAGCCTGGCAGCCGGGCAGCCCACACGGCCCCAGGGACCCGCTCGGCCACCCCCGGGACACCTAAACCCCGCTATCCGCCCTGTGACAAGAGCTGAGTTCATCAAGGCTCCAGCCCTGCCTGCGTGACCGCTCTGCCTTCTTCCCCAAGCCTGGGCTGACCCTCCTCGCCGTCACTGCTCTGTCTTCCTCCAGCCTCTCCAGGCCTTTCTGCGGGACCTGAATGCCCGCTGCACACCCTCTGCACACCCCGACCAGGCACCGGTGCTGGCGTGGGAGCCCCGAGCATGGCTGCTCCCACCGCTCATACCCCGAGGCCCAAGGTGGGACAGGCTCCGTGCTGCCTAGGACCGAACACTTGACTGTGTCCTCCCAGTGAAGTCCTTCTTATTTTCAAATCCTACCCAGAGCCCCAGTGCACGAAGAGGTGAAAGCCCCTTGGTCTCTGGAAATTTTTTTCCCTCATACTCTAGCAGCCTGAACACAGCTGCCCAGGCAGACGGACCTCAGAAGGCATCCATGACACAAGAGGCGCTCCAAGCCCCCGAATGCCACACGTCTGCCAGGCGTGCCGCTCAGCAGGATGTGTACTTTCTGACCGGGAAGGGAAGGACAGAGCCTAGGAGCGGCTGACCTCTGAGGGCAGCCCTGCCTGGGGAGGCGCTGGCCTGGCGGGCACCCGAGCAAGACGGTGGGAGGCAGGTGGGGGGCAGGTACCACCCCGCTGCAGCAGCCCTGGGCCCCTGGGGATGGCACACCTCCTCCTGGACACCCAGCCCACCAGGTGCCGCCGCAGCAGCAGGGTGAGGGGTCCATTCATGAGGCTCGCTGAAGCTTCCCTCTTGTGACAATTCATATTCCTTTTAGGCTACGGCTTTTTGTGTCTCCTCACACCGCACCCCACCAGCCTCTGCAGCTCACACCCATCCTCATGTGGCTCAAGGATGATGGCCCGCTTTGTTTTGACAGAGGGGCATATATGCATGCTCAAAGTCTACTTCTGCTCAACTTCACTTCTGAAAAGATGGAGAAACTGGGATCTTTTCATTTGGCCAGTGAAAGCCTCATGTGTTTTCTGGGTCGGCAGCCACTGGCTACCCTTTGTGCTCCTGAAATGACTGTGGGAAAGCGCTCCAATGAAGGCAGAAGAGCTCTCTGCCCCAAGATGAAAGACGCTTACAAGAAACACAGCCTTTCATGAAGCACAGCATCCACTGAGTGTGCACACACACACACACGTGTATGCACACATACACACTGCAGATGGCGGCCCTCCCAGGGCATCCCCACTTACAGACCAACAACTAGAGGCTCAGAGGGAGAAGCACTCCCCTAGGATGGCAGAGCCAGAGAGATGCAGAGCCAGCCTTCCCACACGGCCCCTGACTTTTACTCCCCTTGCACCTGTGCCTGCAGGGTGAGGTCTCCACCAGGACCCTCTTCCTGCCCCCTTTCCCATGGACCCCCCTGGAGCCAGGCAGAGCTGCACGCAGTACCTACACTCGTCCCACGACCTTCCAGCACCACCCTCGACCCCAGAGGGGAGGCAGCTGCTCATTTACCACTGCTTAATACAACTATACAATCAGACTTTAACACACTCATGCCAACAACATATTTGCCAGTTTGAGCATTTGCAAAAATTTCAAAAGGGATCCAAATCATCTATACAGGCATGTACAAAGGCAGATTTTTAGTGACCTTTTTTTTTTTTTACTCAGAATAAAAGAAACATTTTCTAACACTTGCCTTTGTATAGCACTGAAATGAAAACGCAATCTACGTTTATGGACAAATACCTAACCAGTTAATCGGTCCCTTGAGGACACAATATTTCCGTAATTCACTTTTCCATCCAGGACGAGGAATGGGGTATACAGGAACACACAGTCCCTCTTGCACCAAGGCAGCCAGAGGCAGCCAAGCAGCAGGCATGCCGGTCAACATCAAAGCCTCTACCCTCTCAAGTAGGCTTCAGGAGTACTCGGGCTTTTCAAGCTACACACTAAATATTTTAAAAATACATTAAAATCTGCACTTACAACATAAGGATAGTTCCTGACCTATCCAAGTGACCTCTTCCTATTTTCCACTGAAAAGGAAGGAGACAGCTCCCTCTCCTCTGCCATACTTCTGAACCAGGCATTTGTGAACTGGC
This sequence comes from Canis lupus familiaris, assembly GCF_011100685.1. Taxonomy (NCBI): domain Eukaryota; kingdom Metazoa; phylum Chordata; class Mammalia; order Carnivora; family Canidae; genus Canis; species Canis lupus. The sequence goes on from NC_049224.1 coordinate 61,509,455, forward strand.
CCTTCTGCAGCTCTCCACAGAGGCTCCAGCTAGATATTAGGAAAATATCAAGATGAAACAACTCTCAGGGAAGAATGGATTTAAAATCATACCCTGTAATTAGTGACAATCTTCTGTTAATAATTTACTTTCACCTTTAGGTCAACACAGCACAGCCACAAGAGGAAAATAAACATAATTTTTTAATCTGAAGCCTTTGGTAAAAATTTTCATGGCAAATTCAACTTATAAAAGCTCGGATAATAATCAATCACTAAATATGATTTTCAGGAGTTCCCTTTGTATGGGTAGGAAGCAGAATCAACTCATTATGTTTTAAAATATTAGATATAAAATGGTAATTTAAAGAGTACAATAGATTTTTAAAATCCAGTAGAAATCTAACATTTCATGCACTTGGCTCACTTTGAAATCAGTCAGAGTTACTATAGTAGATATGAGAACAGCCCTGATGCTCCCTGTAGGGTGGGCTTGTAGACCCCAAGCAGCTGGGAGCCGGGCTGGCCCTAGTCCCCAGCCTCGCTCAGAGGACCTGCGGTCCCACAGCCGGCCATGTATCTCCAGACAACTCTTTTCAGTTCCGGGATGCAGACACAAGAGGTGCTTTCAAAGTTTACATCTAAAATCTACCATTCACCGAACAACCTAAAAATAATGCAGTAACTGAGATGCCAAGTTTTCTTACAAAAAAAATCTGTTAAGTGACAAGAAACATTTGGAATACCTTACCTGCTGATCATTTAAAATGTGCGTCTCCTTTGACAGCCCTTTTCCCAAATTCATCTTAAGACAAGAACCCTTCCGACCCACACCAGGCGCGCAGACCTACACTACAGCACTTGACGCGGCAGCATGCCTGTGCTTGTCAGGGAAGTTTAAAGACATTTCAGATGAAGTTCCATTCCGCTCCCTTCGTAACCCATGGCAACAGGACACTGCAGGAAACTGTGGTTTGCCAGGGATTCAGACTCTATCTCAATTGTCTCATATAAAAAAAAAAAAAAGGCCGTTTACATAAGTCACGCTGTGAGATCATTTTTCAAGTATTTCCTCTACCAAATCAGAAAAATAAAACTTCAGCTGATAGGGGTAATGCTCAGTCAGTACAACAGCTGCAGAGAATTTGTTTTTTTAGCAGCGTGGCGCAGTTCACAGCCTTAATTACAGTTGCTGACGATTCTATTATAAGCCTCCATATGCACGAGTCTATGTGGTGCCAACCTGCGGAATCGGCCGTGTTCCTAAAACCCGTCTCACGCATCTATCTCTGCTCCATGATTTGCTTGTCTGTCTTCTGATGCCTGATACAACCTGAAAGTGAGGGAACCACCGCAGATCCTGCCGTGTGGAGGAAGTAGAAAAGAAATAGGAAACTGATTCTAAAACCCAGGTATTACCTGTTATAGAACCCTAAATTTACCTGTTAACTTTCTGGAGACCCAAGGGCAAACTGCTCACCCCAAAGTGCTTCTCCACACTACAGCATAAATGTCTTATCTTCATGGGCCCCAGTGCTCAGCTCCCCCGTGGAGGGTTAGGTTGCCGCAGACCTTGGGGAGTATCATGTCCAGGGCTGTCAATGCAATGCTCATAGGGTCAAGAGGCTGGGATGATGGCCCTCAGCTTTGGGGGTCAGGCCATCAGCCGACTGCACTGACCATGCTGAGCCTGTCCTGACTTTTGCTTTTCTGTGGGAGAAACAGAAGCACTCCCAACGTGAGCATTCAGTGAAGGGAATGTGCCACACAGGGCACAGGACTGTGTTGAATGCGGAAATTGTACAATGCCTGCCTAAAAGGTGAAAATCTTATAGACAAAAAATGGACATAGGCTCAAGCTTCTTCAGACTGCTTTTCTTGAGGTCCACACACAATGGAAGTATGAACTGACCTCAACGTAAGAGCAAGGAAGGGGCAAAAGCTGCCATGACCATCCACACTACCATTGAACACAGGGAGTACCTGGCCTGGCACATGGGAGATGATGGGGGGGAGCACATGAGGGAGGGCCTGGGGGGAGAGCATGGCCCAAGGCTGGGGGACAAGCTGGGAGATGCAGGGAAGGCTGCATGGAAGGCTGGGTCCTGGTGAGAGAGGCCTACAGCCTGGGCCCCCAGGAGGTGGGCAGGGATGTGCCAGGCAGCCCCACCTTCCCCCTGCTCCCTGTGATGAGTGGGGGTGATGTAATGAGCCTCAGCCCAGAGAGCTCCTTCCAAGCCTCCTGGGCTTCCAGGGTTCCCATGGTTGACTGGCCAGGCCTGGGGGAGCCTAGAGACCCTGCCCTCTCTAGGGCCTCATCTTTAGGTACCATGGCCCACCCACCCTGCCTGTTCTCCAGGATTCATCTTTCCCAAACAGGACAGTCAGCAGGATGAAGGAAGGTGGGGGGGCTGCCACTTACAAAAAGGCTCCCTGGGGACACGAACAAGTCACCTTTCCCAGGAATACATGAAGTCTGACAGACAAAGCCAGCAAGCCCATCTCCTTCCCCCTAGGCAGCCGTGAAGAGAGAGAAGCAGCACCCAGAGCATCGTGTGGTATCAACCGCAGACTGGCAAGGTGGAAATAGGATCTGGCCAGGCCGTGGGCAAACAAATGGGACACATGCCACCCTCCTTTACCCAACCCTGACACCCATGTTCCCCCGCCCAACTTCACCCTCCAGCTTGCATGCATACGCAAGCAATCATATACACACATGCATGCACGTAAACCCATCTTCAGAGGAAACACTCTGGCAGGTTTTCACAGGTGGTCACAGCTGTGTGACTCTGTGATCTGGATATTTTCTGCACTGATTTCCAAGGGGCCTGTACTAACCTGTAGGTTTGGGGAGAGCACAGTGGGCCTCCAGTCCCAAAGGTCTGCCAGGCTCTGGACCAGGTGGCAAGAGCATAGAAGCAGAACGTAGGATGGGTGGGCCATGCCCACGGGGCACAGCGTGGGACCTCTGACGTGGACCTCTAGAAAACCCGGCACCTGGGTCCCATGCCGGCTATACTACTGCTCAGGTGCCAAGTCTGTTTTCTTCTTTTCTTTTCTTTTCTTTTTTCTTTTTTTTAAAGATTTTATTTATTTATTCATGAGAGAGAGTGAGAGAGAGAGAGGCAGAGACTCAGGCCTCAGGCAGAGGGAGAAGAAGTCTCCACGCAGGGAGCTCGATGTGGGACTCGATCCCGGGTCTCCAGGATCAGGCCCTGGACTGAAGGCAGCGCTAAACCACTGAGCCACCCAGGCTGCCCTCTAGTCTGTTTTCATTGTAATCGTATCAGACAGAAAAGCCCACTGCCTAGCAAAGGAAGTACAATCTCATCTTGTCTGTGGTTTGTCACATGGGGCGCAAACAGCAGCCTACCCCTACCAGGCTCCACATGCCTATCTGGCTCTTGGCGCCACTGTCTCTCAGAGTCCTTGTGTCCCTTTGGGGCTATGTCTCCCCTCTTGCTGTCAGCGTGCCCTTCCCTGCTGTGTAGGGTGAGGAGAGGGAAGGGACAGGGGCAAGAACCTGGCGGCAACCCCCCCTGTGCCAAATGGTGCCCTCAGCTCCTGGAGCCCGGCTCACCTTTGGGGGAAGAAGGGATTCCCAGGCTGCCCAAGTGTCCAAGAGTTCCAGCAGCTTCTGAGAGCAAGTGTCCAGACATTCTGACACCAAACACTCACCACTGTATCCTCCCTATCCTGATGGGTGCCAGCTCAGGGCCAGTCAGGGCTGAGTTCAGACCTGGGCCCATAAAGACCAGCCCCTAATAAAACCAAGTGTGGGTTTGGGTACAAGAAGAAAAGCCTGGCAGGGGTGCTGTGTGGTGCTGCACAGGCTTGGCCTCAGCAGTGAGCTGCCCAGAGGGGCAGTGAGAAGCTCACTACCAGTGTTGGTGCAAACCAACTGAGGAGCTAGGGGCCTTTGGTGGGGTGCTCTGGCCCCAGAAGCTGAAACAGGAAGTAGGCCTGCCCAGGAGTCTGTCCTGTCCAGTACAAGCACCTGGGAATGGCAGCAGAGGTCCTGTGGGGCCCCAGGGCAGAGCAGCTCAGGGAGCATGCCAGGGGAGGGTTCAGCCAAAGCTCACAGATGAGAGGGGAACAGAGGGCATCCCCGCAGGAACACCAGCAAGCCAGGCAGAGAATCCTCTGTCGTCACCTGGAAAATCCTGGTAAAGGAGCCAACCAAGGAGCCTCTCTTGTATTCTGGACCCATGGCAGCAGCCTCCTGCCTTCCCAGGTGCCTCTCTCTCATGGGCTCCTGCCCCCAGTCCCATGCCAGTCTTGGAGCGGGGAGCACCTTCCCCTTAATGCCCTGGACTCGTCAGGAACTCCCAGGCCTTCTGGAACATACACACTCTACTGAAGGTTCCAGCGTGGCAGAGGAAGATGAACACAGGGAGCAGCCCAATCTCAGGGGCAGGTGCCATCCCCTTATCCCCGCCAAAGGGAAGTCTACACAGGTTGGGATGAAATGTATGGCCTTAGCGCCCCCTGCCGTCCAGGCCCTGAACTGCCAGTCCCTGCTAAATACACCTGGAGTGGCAGGGGGGTCCCCCAGCCAACCTCCTGGGTGGGGAGGGCTCTAGACCACCAGGCACAGGGAGGGCTCCATGGAGGGGGCCAGGGCACAGTGAGAGCCAGAAGGAACAATGGGGAGCTCCCCGTGGTATGCTAGTTACAACCAGAGAGGCTCCAGGGGCAGCAGGGCAGGCGGGGGGCGGGGGGGCTAGCACTCATGGGACAGCCCATTTAGAGAGGGATGGGATCTCAGGCCACGAGTAGGGGCTGAAGGCCACAGTCTACAGAGCGGCCAGGTTCTCTCCCACTCCCAAGGCTGCAGCAAGGTCAGGCAGGTGGCTCTAGGGTACAGCAAGCTTGCTCTGAGGAGGGCTGAGAAGAAGCACTTCCAGGTGTATGGGTCACTGCCGGACCACCCAACCCTGCCACTGTGACAGCAGCACATACATGCGAATGCTCTGTGTGCCAATAAAACTTTATTCACAGGACAAGCCTTGGCCTGAAGGCCACCATGTGTAGACTCTGGCCCTAACCACCACCTTTCTGCCCAGTCCCAGCCCCCCAACCCCTCTCGTGGACTCCAGCCCCCAGGGCTCCTGCTGGCTCTCCCAGCTGCTTCTCTCCCACCCTCACATTCTCCAGTCTGATGGGTGGTGGTCCCTCCTGGTCATTTAGAAACCTAAGAGCTTCCTCTGTGCCTCTCAATGCCCTGGGAACTCCTAAAGGCAGGGAGTGCATCTGCAGAGCTCAAACAGTGGCTTCCAGGTGCCGCAGGCAAGATTTGGGCCCCATCCCTCCTGTACGACCCTGCGTGCCACCATAGGACATTCCCCACAGAGCCCCACTCCCTGGCAATGAAACACACACTACTGCACTCTGTACTCGACACGGAACGTCACTCTCTCCCTCTCTCCCTCAGCATCCCAAAGCCTCCCTCACACTTGGAGTAAGACCCAAGGTCTCAGCCTGGCCTGCCCTCCCTTCTGTCCCCCACATCTTCACGTGCTGGCCCCTTGCATCAAGGGTTCCACGTGAACATTCTCACGGCAGCCCATCTCTGGCCACAAATGTGGCCAGTTCCCCCACTGCCATCACCCTACCACAAATGTGCCAACGCCTGCCATGCCTCCATGCAGGAGGTCCCCAGTACCAGATGCCTCCCACCAGCATCCCTAGGTCCTTCTTTCTTCACCCCAGGGACCCTCGACCCTCTCCCTGGGCCCCGGCCAAGCACCAGGCACCCACCAGCTCAGTCCAGGAGCTTTCCCACCATGCCTGTGCCCAATCAGAGGAACCAGAGGTCCTGAGGCCACCTTTCTCCAATCACCTATGCCCTGGGACTCATGGGCCATTCCCATTTTTTTTTTTTAAGATTTTATTTGTTTATTCATGAGAGGCAGAGACTAGACAGTGGGAGAAGCAAGCTCCCTTCGGGGAGCCCAATGTGGGATTCGATCCCAGGACCCTGGGATGTTGAGCTGAGCCAAAGGCAGATGCTCAACCACTGAGCCACCCAGGTGTCTCTCACAGGGCATTTCTAATCCCCGCCCATGACAGCTGTCACCACTGTGCTGGACAAGCACCTTTCCCACACTGTCCATCTCCCCGCACTCATACCCTGACATGCCTGCAGTCTCACCCATTCTATGCCCTGCAAGCCTTCCCGGCAGGCTGGTCAGAACAGCTAAGGAGAGGAGCCCCCACCGGCCTGCCCTCGCCACACCCCACCCCCACTCACTGCTCGGCCCTCTCTGCTGGAAGGACCACAGCAAACCACTTCTCATTCTTTGTGGCCAACAGCCTCCCACAGCGACACTGGGTGGAGACCCCTAGAGACTCCTTCCCAGGGTGGGTGGACAGACAGGTTGCTTCGGCTTCAGCAAACCAGGACTGTGCTGTTTCGAATTCCTGCATACGTGCCGTCTGCTTTGAGGGAACAGAGCTCCAGATTGCAGGGCCCATGTACCTCCACATGCAGTAGATAATGTCACCCTCGCCCCAGGGGTTCAGAGGGGTCAGGGCTGCTTCCCAGCCACACCAACATTCCACACTGTGGTCTTCATTCCAGCTGGCTCTGCATACGGGCCTCACCACTGTAGTAACAGTACCTTCCTGATGACGAATGTGGCTGGATGTGTCATTGAGGTGTCATCTTTCATAAAATCTCCATCTGAGTCTCATGCCCACTTTCTGGTAGGCATCCTCAGATGGATGGACCTTGGGGGCCACCACCACCAATGCCCCCACCCCGTATTCTAGCAATGGTGCATTTGCACAAATGAAGGGTCCTAACATTCACCCAGTTGGGGCATCAGCCTTTGCCTTTATGGTTCAAGCTCTCTGTTGGGTAATGTTTTCTTCGCCCCAACACCACGAGGCTATGTGCCTTCATTACCCTCTGGTGACTCTCCTGTGCCGCCCTTCACATTACATCTACAACACAGCTGGATTTAGTTGTTTGTACGGCATGGGGAGAATGGACTTCCTTTTTCTCACATGGATCTCTCTACCCCGGCACCACTGAAAAGACCACACTCAACCCTGTTCTGCACACAGCCCAATTATGTAGGCAATGCGTCTATTTTTATGCATGCTCGTTGAGTCCACTGTCTGTCTGTCCATCCATGTACCGACACCTACACAGTCCTGAATTGTTCTCATGTTGTAGCAAGTTTTGATAGCGAATAGCAGAATTCCTCCTACCTATTCTTCCTCAAGGATATCTTGGCTACTCGGTCCTTTGCATTTCTAGGCAAATTTTAGATTTATCTTAAGTTCAACAAAACACCTTTTGGGATTTTTATTGAAATTGCATTGAATCTATATGCTATTGTCTGACTGTACTCACAGCTGACTATTGTATTTTGACAGACTATCCATCAAGCTTGCCAAGTATTCATTAATTTCAATAATGACTATAGATTCTTTTAGATTTTTGATGTCATAATCATATCCTGTGAGAATAATAACATTTTCATCTTTCTTTTGTGGCTTTTAATTCTCTATTGTTTTTACTTTCTTAGTATGCTAAAACTGGCAATAAACATTTGAATAGAACTGGTGACAGCACACATCTTCCTCTTGGTCCTGACCTCAAGGGGAAAGCTTGAGTACACTGCATGCTCTAGGGGTTTTTATGTCCTTGTCAGATTGAGGAAGTTCCCTTTAATTCCTATTTTGTTAAATTTTGTTTTGCTTCGTTTGTTCTTACCATGAATGGATACTAGCTTTACCCAATGCTTTTCCTGTTGCTGTTGAGATGATATACGATTGTTCTACTTTACTCTGTTAATATGGTAAATTATTTTGACTTTCAAGTGTTAAAAAAAAAAAAAAACACGTTCTTGGAATGACCATGAACTGCTGGACTATGCTTATGTCAGGGCGTGAAGTCCTCCCACCTGTGCTCACCAGTGGGCAGCCCTGCCCCTCCCCTCTCCTTTCAGGTCCTCATCAACTTTTGGAGCCAAGGTTTTGGAGACCTCATAAAACGAGTTGCGCAGTTAACCCCTCTTTACGTATTCTTCTGCTGTTTCAGTCTGTTAATTTGTTTCATTAATTTCTGCTTCTGCTTCCATCACTGTCCAGCCTCTACTTCTCCAGGTCAGTTTCACCACGTTCTCTCTAGCCTCAAGACAACCTTCCGCTTTCCATCCCCTCTCATACAGGCATGGGAACACTGTGAGCACCCCCCTGGGCCAGATGCGCCCATTCCAGTGTCATCCTAAATATGCTCTGAGCCCCACAATGATTCTCTTTTCAAGTTTTCTTTTCAATTCTCTTTTCAAGCCCCCAATGATTCTCTTTTCAGTGGATCACTTATCTACAGGTGTGTGGGCACCACCTACTTGCCACCGGCTTCCAGTCAACCTTGCTGCAGCAGGGGACAGACTGAAGAGTCCTCTAGATCTGCTGAGACTTGCTTTATGGTCCAGCACGTGGTCAGCATTCATAAACATCCCACAAGGGAGTAGAAAGAACGCACTTACTGGGTACAGTGCCACATGACGTCCAGGAGGCCAGGGTGGGAGTCATGCTGATTGGATTCTTACTGACCCTTTTCCTGCTCAACCTGCCAGGCATTAAGCAGAGTATTTTCTTGTCTCTAGCCATTCTTGCTTTAGATACGTTGAGAGCATACTCCTGAATGTATATCACATTCAGAATTGTGACTTCTTACTGCCGCTCACATCGTGAAGGTTCCCTTTTCACCTTTAGGACAGCTTCTTGCCTGAAAGCCAACTCTGACATCAATACAGCTATGCCATTCGTTCTTCTTTCCTTTAAGATTTTATTTATTTGAGAGACAGTGAGAGAGAGAGAGAGAGAGAGCACGAGCAGGGGGGAGGCGCAGAGGGAGAGGGAGAAGCAGACTCCCCACCGAGCAGGGAAGAACCCAGGGCTCTGATTCTAGGACCCTGGGATCCTGACCTGAGCCGAAGGCAGATGTCCAACCAGCTGAGCCCCCCAGGCACCCTATTCCATTCTTTTGATTAGCATTGCATGGTAAGTCCTTTCCTGTTCTTTTATTTGCTTTCTGTGTCCTCAAGCTTTCATGTGTCTCTAGTATAGTATGATCATATTTTTCATGCAGTCTGACAATCTTTTCTTTTTAATTAAATATTTAATTTATTTAAAATCAAGGCACTGGGTAGCCCGGGTGGCTCAGTGGTTTAGCACTGCCTTCAGCCCAGGGTGTGATCCTGGAGACCCAGGATCGAATCCCACGTTGGGCTCCGTGCATTGAGCCTGCTTCTCCCTCTGCCTGTGTCTCTGCCTCTCTCTCTCTCTCTGTGTCTCACGAATAAATAAATAAAATCTTATTAATTAATTAAAATAAAATAAAATAAAATAAAATAAAATAAAATAAAATAAATTAAAGGTACTTACTGACTTATCTGGGCTTAACCCCAGCTCTGCCAAATGCTGCCTCCTGTCAGCAGTTTCTGCTCTTGCCCTCCTGTTGTCTCGCCTCTCAACTTTCTCACCTTCTTTTGAATTGACTGTTTTTCATAACTCCATTTTTCCCTCTTGCAACCTAAAATTACTCCTTGTTTTATTGCCTCAGGTTACTCAGGGGATTACAGCATGCATCCTCACATTATAAGAATCGAAGAATTACTGGCTCCTCTCTCTCTACCTTCTTCCGCAGGGATTTAAGCATCTGAACTTGCACCCTCTACCCTCCCTGGAGCTCAGACTAGTGCTACGGTGTCAGGTAAATTTATGTATTTTTAAACCAAATAGAACACAGTTATTCTTGTTTTACACAGTCACCACTCATTTGGGTTGACCCATACATTTACCATTTTATGTGGTCCTACTGGGTCCTCCTCATTGTCCCTAGGCTTACATAGCTCTCATCTGAGTCTAACTCCAGGGGACTAAGGGGCCCCGGGAAGTGGACCCAAGATGGATTGTGCAGAGGAGCTGGGCCGGTGGTAGCTGAAGGGATGCGGAGGCCCCTGCAATATGGAGAGAATGTTCCCAAGAAGCCCAGGATGAGTAAGTACCAGTTGAAGGCTGACGTGAAAGCTGGTGCCTCTTTGAGGGGGCCATACAAGGCAGTGAAGCCCAAGAGTCTGGGGACAGTCTCAGAGACTGCTGAGGACACCTGTTAAAGAACGGCAAAGGGAAGTACAGACAATGTGTTCAACAAGCTGCCCTCAGAGAGAAGCTTACCAGTGACGAATGTTCATAAAAGTTATTTGTATCTTCTACATTTTGAAATCTTCAGACAGAAAAAAAACAGCAAAGATTCAATCTTATGTCCCTAATGTACTATTTTCACAAAAGTGAGAGGTTCCACATGTGGCAGAAAGACCACAGCTTTGCAGTCTGACATGGCCAGGAAAATGCTCCTGAATCTGCACCTCAGTTTCCCCATCTGTACAACAGAGATCGTGACAATCTCTGTAGAGAGCCAACCCAAAGGTCAGAGAGAAAAGACCTGAGCCGCCCAGCCTGCCCTTGATCAAGAGCACAGACCACAGTGCACGCGATGGTGGCATGTTGTGGGAAGTCCTGGGACTTCCTGTTGGGCAAGGAGAAGTAAGCACCAACTACAGCGTCCTGCGGCACGCATGCCAGGGCCTGCATCAGAGAAAAGAACGTCTGACCACAGGCTGCCACCATAAGCCTGGCTGGTGCTACTTCGTCACCTCTTGGAGGCTCAGACCCCTTCCACAATCCTTCCAGAAACACACGAAAACACCTGGCAAGCCACCTAACCTGAGAATGTGGGCTTAGTCCAGACCCCCTTCTGGTGGGACCAGCACCACTCTGAGGGTCCCCAGGCAGCAGGCTCTGCCTGGCCTGTGCGTTGTGGCACGCACACCTCTGCTTCTTCCACAGGAGTGTGGGTGATACACTGGAGCCTATGCTGACCACTGACAACCAAACCCAGCATACTGGCCTGAACCGCCCCGCGGTTACCATGAGACCACAGGGGAGGGTCTCACTGCCACCACAGCTCCAGCCCCTCAACCCACCCTCTGACTCCAACAAAAATTCATCTAGCCAAGAAGACAATGAGGTACTTTCAAAGGCCTCTTCTGGCTCTAACATTCAATGATTCCCCTTTCACATCAAAACACAAACTAACTTACTCTTTTAAGCAAGAAACAACCAAAGTCAGTTTGTTTCCATTTATTGTTATTCAGTCTGTAAGAAATTATCTTAGAGAAAAAAAAATAGAAAAAAACAAAAGAAATTATCTTAGAGTTAGTTTTTAAAATAGAACCACACTGATATTTGCACAACCGAGTTCAAAGCGGGATTATCCATGGCAGTCAAAAAGGTGGGAGCAACCAAAGCGTCCACTGCCAGATGGATGGATAAACAGAAGGTGGAATATCCATGCAATGGAAAAATGGATCAAATATTAGGACATTCTGACACCTGCTGCCCACAGAAGGATCTGGGGACCCTGGGCTCCAGTACAAATCTGCTATGATTCCTTTTACATAAGGGACCTAGGGGTCATCAAAATCCACAGAGACAGAAAGTGTGACAGTGGGTTCCAGGGCGAGGGGAGGGGGATGGAGAGCCAGGGATTCATGAGGACAGTTTCCATTTACAAGAGGAAGAGTGCTGGGGATGTGGGGCAGGGGGGACAGCTGCCCAACACTGTGATATGTGTCATGCCACTGAACGAGGCACTTAACAATGATGAATTTTATGCTGTAACCAGTTTACTCCAATTAAATATATGTGTAACCAATGACACCCTAAACAAACGTAGAAATAAGCCACAAAGATTTTTTCAAAACATTTATTTGACAAAGGACCCATATCCAGAATAATATATAAAGAAGTACTACAAAATCTTTTTTAGTAAAATAGAAAAAGGATATGAACAGGCTGCTAATTCATAACAGAGAAAACCTGACTGGCCAGAGAGCCCACAGTGGACCACTTGGCCACGCGCATCATCAATGAAATGCAAAGTAAAACAAGCTGCCCTTCCACTAAAATGGGAAAAATCTAGTCTGACAGCACTTGGTGCCAGAGAGGAGGGTGACCAGAGCCTGTGTGGGAGTGGCCACCCTGTTACGCAGCACCCCACCCAGAGGGAGAGGGTTTCCCCACTTCCCACCGGGTGCCTGTCAACAGCACTAGCACGTTCACAGTGGAATGCCATGGAACAAGTGCCACACTGGGACTAAAGCCATGAGGGTCAGACTTGAAGGCATCAGGCAGTGTGTTAAAGGTGGCAGAGTAAGACATGGTACAGGTGCATCTGTGTAAAGTATGAGAACACACAACGAACCACAGAAGGATCAGGGGCTGCCAAGGGTTCAGGGGGGAAAGGGAGGTTCTCAGGGCAGTGAGAGACCACATGTGACACCATATACCTGTTCACAGGCCTTGAATGTACGGCTCAGAGTGGGGCCTAACAAGAACGCATCCACACTGGCCCATCAGCATCCCAGGCACTGCGGCAGTGCCAATGGGGAGCACGGGGTGCTCTCTGCCTTCTGCCACTTCTATAGACCTAGAATGGCTCTGAAAGGAAAGTCTGTTCATTTTTTTAAGAACTATAGATAAAAGCAAAGAACTTGGAGATGCCTGGGTGGCTCAGCGTTTGAGCATCTGCCTTCGGCCCAGGGCGTGATCCTGGAGACCCGGGATCGAGTCACACATCGGGCTCCCTGCAAGGAGCCTGCTTCTCCCTCTGCCTTTGTCTCTCTCTCTCTCTCTGTGTCTCTCATGAATAAAAAAACAAAACAAAACAAAAAATAAAACCCTCTGTATTTGTGAGTCAATACCCAATCTTTAAAGAGGGGACCAGGGCAGTCCCGGGTGGCTCAGCGGTTTAATGCTGCCTTCGGCCCAGGGTGTGATCCTGGAGACCCGGGATCGAGTCCCACGTCGGGCTCCCTGCATGGAGCCTGCTTTCCCTCTGCCTGTGTCTCTAACTCTCTCTCTTTTTGTGTGCCTCTCATGAATAAATAAAAAAATACTTTAAAAAATAAAATAAAGAGGGGACCATGAGAAGCCCTTCCTCAGAATTTTTTTTTTAAAGATTTTATTTATTTATTCATGAGAGACACGGAGAGAAAAAGAGCACGTGGCAGAGGCACAGGCAGAGGGAGAAGCAGGCTTCATGCAAGGAGCCCGACATGGGACTCAATCCCAGGTCTTCAGGATCAGGCCCTGGGCTGAAGGCGGCGCTAAACCGCTGAGCCACCCGGGCTGCCCCACCTTCCTCAGAATTCTTGTAAGGGGTGAGCCAAGCTCACATCTGTAAAGTGTTTACAGGCATGCTGGCCACACAGAAGACAGAGCAAAAGCCACTGCAACGCTCTGCAGATGCAGGCAGATGCAGGGAAGGCAGCAATATGGGCAGGGGTAGGGAAGGCCTGGCTATGCAGTAGAAGTCTCTCATTACCCTCCCTGCACCTGGCAATCACAGTTACCAAGACAGAGGGAAGGGATCAGGATTAGGGTGGGATTCAGAAAGATTCCAATTTATCTGCACGGTAGATGTTCATTTGTAAAAACCTGACAAAGAAAAGAGAAAAATTAAAATCAAATACCTCGAGATCATCAAGGGAGCGAGTGATACTAAATCTCTTGGATCTTCCAAATGATCTCCGGGCAGAGGTGCGTTGAGAAGTCTGAGTGAGTCCGATTCCCCGCCCAAATTTTGAGCCCTAAACACAAAGAAACAAAAACACATCACATTACCTTCTTGGGAAGAGTTGCAGAGTTCTGCTAGGCACACCACCCAGAGAGGGGACCCCCAGAGAGGAGAGGGCACTGGGGAGCAGAGGAGAGCAAGACTGGAGCGTCACCCGGAGTCGATGTCATGCTGTGCATGTGTCACCACAAGAAAAATCCAAAGTTGAAAACAAAAGTCACCCCAGGACCTCCACGTGCTTGCCCTGCCACTTAAGATTTGTACCCAGAGGACAACCCCGGCCTCACACCCCATGACTACAAGCCAGGTTCCTGCCTGCTGGCCTCCAAAGGCCACTATCAAGAGCAAATGAAAAACAACATGTGGATATTTGGGAAAGGATGAAGTGTGTGGGGAGAGAAATAACTATTAAAATAAAGATAAAAATAAAATAAAATAAAATAAAAATCATGACTTTACATAATTTTATAGGCATTTTAGGAAATTAAAGAATCCCTAGACATTCAGCTGGTGTCTGAAGACCAAAGCAATTCAGGTGCATGAAATAACTGGTCTTGTTCTTTCTCTGGGAAATGATCAGAATTAATTCACTGTCATTATGCTGGACACTTCCCCAAATGTGATTTGGGTCCAACAAATAAGGCATCACATTTTTAATATAAAAAGCATCACAGCTGAAAATCTCTGATTTCCTGGGTACTTGAAATCCTAAGTGACCAATTTCAGCCATAAAGGAAGTTCACGTTTTCTAAGGACTATGAGGCTCTCCAGATGTCTGCTCTTCTCCCGTGTGAGACCCTTGGGCGTCCTGCAGAAGGGAGCAGCCTTGTGGCACTGCCGGGTAGAGCTCCGCCGGCCACGTCTCAGTGCCACACAACCCTCACCCACACACCCCACCCCATTACCCCTCTCTCTCCCCCACACCTAGGCCACTTGGCTGCGTGGGGGAAGAACACAACCCCCAGACTGCTGTCCCATGACATGCCTGACCCGAGGGGCCCTCGGCCACGTGACCACTTTTCTTTCCCTCGCTCCTCCTTGTCTGGGACCTCAGGCCAAGGGCCTTCAGGGTGTGGGTAGGCCTGACCCACGGCTTCTTCCTCCTGCCCCTTCTGGCCTCCCCCTGCCTTCCACACACCTACTGGCTACTTCCCTCACTCTCTGCCTTTGCACTCACACCCAGACCCCAACCTCTCACCTCCACCCCCTGAATCACTGGGTCCTAAATGGGAGCAACAAGCACATTATTTTTAATCTCTTGATTCTTTAAAAATATTTTATTTATCTATTCATGGGAGACACACAGAGAAAGGCAGAGACATAGGCAGAGGGAGAAGCAGGCTCCCTTTGGGGATCCCAGTGCAGGACTTGATCCAAGGACCCCGAGATCACAACCTGAGCCAAATGCAGAGGCTTAACCACTGAGCAACGCAGGCATCCCTAATCTCTCAATTTCTTTTTTTTAAGATTTTATTTATTTATTCATGAGAGGCAGAGAGAGAGAGAGAGAGAGAGAGAGAGAGAGGCAGAGACACAGGCAGAGGGAGAAGCAGGCTCCATGCTGGGAACCCAACATGGGACTCGATCCCGGGTCTCCAGGATCGGCGCTAAACCGCCGATCCACCCAGGCTGCCCTAATCTCTCAATTTTTATTAAAAAGTAACATAGGTGCCAAGGGAAACCGCCTTCATTTCCTTTGCTCTGCGTTGCCACGGGGCTCTCCACAAGTGCTTCTTAAACACCAACCACATGCACAGGGCCACAGGGCACCCAAGACAAGCTCAGACAGGTCTCTGGACTCCAAAGAACTCAAGATCTCTCAGTCCTCCTGAGGCTACTTGAAGACGGCAACAGAGCAGCTGCGGGCTACTT
Source organism: Canis lupus familiaris (assembly GCF_011100685.1). Taxonomy (NCBI): domain Eukaryota; kingdom Metazoa; phylum Chordata; class Mammalia; order Carnivora; family Canidae; genus Canis; species Canis lupus. The sequence goes on from NC_049224.1 coordinate 61,524,968, forward strand.
GAACGCTTCCCAGTCTAGAAGAAACCAGAGGCCCCTGGAGGCCACACCGTGGACTGCAAGTCCAGGATGGTGCTGAAGACTCCAGGCCAAGACCACTAGAGAAGGAAACCAGGCTAAGCAGAGGTCAAGCCCAACAGAGCCCTGGAACAGACAGGGCAAAGCCAGGCTGCAGACAGCACTGGCAGGGGTACTTCAGCAAAGTCTTCTGAAATAGAGTGTGCAAGCTCAGGAAAGGGCAACCTGTTGCAGCGGTGAGCAGAAAGAACCGAACCTAGCAGGGAGCAGTAGTACAAAGAGAGAAAGGAGTGCAGGGATTGGGGGAAGGAAGAGGAGGGAGGGGGAGAGATAGGGAGGGGGGGAGAGAGGGGAAAAGGTGGAGGGAGAGGGAGGGGGAAGAAGGGACTGTCTCAGGAACAGGACAATAGGTAGGCCTGAAGAAAAAGGCAGAGATGCCCAAGGCTCCCTGTCCCAGACGCACCATCGCCAGCAGCAGCAGCACACAGGTCCTCAGAACTGGTAATAAAACATCCCACTACACTCATCAAACCTGAATATCCCAACAAGAGTTCAGAGAGAACCCTTGCTAGCAGGTTACTTGAGTAGCGGGCTCCCTGCACATCTGCCTAGTAGCCCCTGCTCAGCCCTTCAGAGGCTGCTGCACTACTGGCAAGGCCTGGTCCCTGCCATCCAGACTCCGCTGGGCCAGGTGCCTGTTCTCCCCACCCTTCAGCCCTCAACCCAAGGCCACCCCTAACTGCACTGCCTGAGGAGCTGCCCTGGGGTCCCCCTCTGAGGAGTCCTCCTCTGAGGCTGTGCCTTCCCTCCCCACCTGTTAGCACAAGTTCCCCCAGGAAGCAGGGCCCTTGTCCTCTGAATACCTACTGCCCAGCACAGTGCTAGAAGAAAGGCTGAGAACAAATTGTCTAGGGGCCTAAGAGCCCTGCAGCAGGACCCAGTGGCTTGCAGGCAAAGGAAGCCTGGCAGCCATCCAAACGCCTTCTCTGCAGCCCAATGCTCTTTGCTCCCAAACCAAAGAAGGCTCCAAATATGCACAAGACGAACCCTGTGTACAAATCATGTACTTGTGATTCCGTATTTTTATTTTGTGGGTGGGGGTAATGAGCATGTGGCTTTGTGCTAAGAACACGGTGTCACTGTGATGCTCAGGAGGCGAGGACATGCGGGCTGGGCCAGCCACTGGAGTTCTTAACGTAGTTCTTACCGTAACAAACTCAGAAGCTCACCAATGACTCAGCACCCCCGGCACTAAGTAACTCATGGTCCCCACACACTCCGAACAAGGGTGTAACGGCCTGCATGGCAGCCCTCCTCCACCTGCATCTCCCTTCCTCAGCTGCTGTTGCTAACAACTCTGCACACTTGCTGCAGGAGGCCAGGGGTCATGCGGGGACACACTGTCACTGTCACTGCCACGTGGCCATGGCCCAGCCCAGGGAGCAGACTGTCTTGCCCCAGCTCCAGGCATGGAGAACATGGCCTGACCACCAGCAGCTGAGCCGGAGCCAGAGCCAGAGCCAGAGTCAGGGCGTGCGGCCGGGTTTCCAGAGGAACAAGAGGGCCCTCCCATGCACCTGGTCCCTGAGTAGGACTTGGGAGAAACAACCCCCCTGGTTCCTGTCACCTCAAACTATAAGTGGGGGTGGGTACCTCAAGGAGGCTGAGAGGTGTCAGTTCTCTCCAGGGTGGAAATGGGGTGGGGGGTGGGGGGAGAGCAGAACTCCATCACCTGGGGTACCAAACTGCCCCAGCCACTTAGTACCAATGCTGATCCATCCCACAGAGCCACTGAGTTAGGCGGCTCATTTCAGCACCAGCAGTGACTCAGACTAGCCAGTCTAACCACCTCGATCTCCACAGGAGAACACGGTAGCCAGTGAAACACCTGCTCAGGGTGACCCAGAGGGGGCCTGGAACAAGCCCTGACTAGTCATTTTTTAGTTACAGTTAGAACTAGAGCTGTGCCTGTCCCGCTCATATGCCTCCATCCCTTCCATGGGGCCCAGTATGTAGTAGGTGCTCAGTAAGCACTTACTAAAAAAGTAGACTCTAACAAAGAAAACTGTTTAGTTCAAAATAGAGACCAGAGTATCTGAAGGTTTTTCTAAAAAGAGGGAACACAGAGAATTTAAGGAGTAAGACTTCCAGCTGACATACTTACTGTTCCTGGTATGTCAGGCAGTCTAGTCAGAAAGCAAGACCACACCAGTTGTTTTCACAGGGAGAATTTCCTAGAAGGAACAGTTAACTAGGCATCAGAGACCTGGAAAGGCAGAGACACTAAGAAGTCAGAGACAGCCACCGGGAAGTGACTACACCCCCAGGGCTGGGACAAAGACCGGAAGAAGAGGGAGGGATTTAAACACAGCAGCCAGATGAGGACCCAGACCTGGGGGAGAGGGGTGGGGTGCAGCCACAATGGAGCCAGAGGAGCTGATAACTGAGCTCAGGGCTGGCAGGGGAGAGGACTGCCCAGCCCAGGGAGGAGCATTGCCATGGCAACATGCAGGGAGCAAGGAGGGAGAAGCAGGACCCTCCTCCTCCCCTCTAGCCACTCCCCAGCACCCCTGGGGGCAGAGCTTGGGGGAGGGGGAGGGACACAGATGCCAATGTCCCAAAGCTGATTGCAAAAGGGAGACTCTAAGGGACGCCTGGGTGGCTCAGTAATTAACGATCTGCTTTCGGCTCAGGGCTCAATCCCAGGGCTCAATCCCAGGGTCCCGGAATCGAGTCCCGCATCAGGCTCCCTGCATGGAGCCTACTTCTCCTCCCTCTGCCTATGTCTCTGCCTCTCTGTGTGTGTGTCTCTTGTGAATAAATAAATAAAATCTTAAAAAAAAAAAGGGAGACTCTAAAAATAAATCTGATTAAAGATGTTTATAAAGGGAGTTATAAATTTTTACTGCAACAAAATAAAGCCTAAATAAATAAATGGAGAGAAATAATACCATTTTCATGGATAGGAAGACTCAATACTCTAAAGATGTCAGTTCTCCCAAATTGGTCTACAGATGAAAATACAACTGCAACAAAAACATCAGTAGCATTTCTGGACAATTTACAAACTCACTGTAAAATCTATATAAAAGAGCAAAGCTCAGAATAGCCAAGATAAGGCAAGGAGAGCCAGCGCATCAGATATAAAGACTCATTACAAAGCTACAATTATAAAAGTAAAGTATTGTTGGAGGTGTGGACAGTGAGGAGTAGAGCACTGAGAAATGGACCCAAACGTGTGAACATGTGATGCAAAGAGGCACAGCTGAGCCTCTTTGAGGGACCTCTGAGCCTGCCACACGGCAGGATGGTTATAGTGCTCTAGCAACAAGCAGCAGTTCCAAAGTCATCCAGAGAGAGAAAAAAATGAACTTGCTAGCTATCTTATTCTACTCATAAAGCAGATTTTTTTTTTAGAAAAAAAAAAAAGAAAAAGAATCTTCCTGACCTCAGGGTAGTGATGAATGTGTTACATCAACACTGTAAATCATAAAGAAAAGATTGACTAGATGGTTGACATGAAGACCCCACAAAGCAAGTGAACAACACAAGCCACAAACTGTGTAGCTATACGTGCAATATGATCAGCACAGGATGAACAGCCAGTATCTAAAACTCCGACAGGCCAAGCAGAAGAAACAACCCAAGAGAAAAGTAGGCATAGATTTGAGGGGATTTCTCCCCACAAGGAATCCACACCTTCCTGAGCAAGGCCAAGGTGCAGTATCATTTTACATCCACTAGATTGGCAACAAAGTAAGAAGCCTGGCCAGGGCGAGTTCTGGCAAGTTCTGGAGACAATGTGGAGCAGTCTGGGTGCTCATGCTTAGCAGACTGGGACTGTTGGGAAACTGAGACATGGGACCTGACCCACAGTCTCCCAGTCTTAGATTTGGTGACTTAATTAGGAGGAAGCAGACAGGAAACTCAGGAGATTTACCTCCAGAGGGTAAGACCTTCCATTTCAGAGTTGAGGGGGGAGCATGTCTGGGGAGAACCTACCAGAGATACTTATTTACATTGCGAAGAGTAGGAGGGAAAACCCAGGGTTCTTCCCTCTGTCTCCAAGGAAACTTGCTTAAAGAGCCAGGAGGAAGAGGGTATAGCCTGTGTATAAGCTCCCTGATTCCTCTTTTCAGGGTTCCTCACCTACAGTAAGTACCACCCTGGTGCGTGTAGAGTGACACCTGACGTGGCTGACACTGCCATGGTCCAGGGACAAGGACTGAGCACCAGGAAAAAGTTGTTATAAGTCAGTAGTCCAATCTGTCGCTGCTCCAGAAACCTGCCGGATACTAAAATATGGATACTAAAAACTCAACACCTGGCAGTTATCGGCAAAGATGAACAAGCACTGCTACCGACTGGCCATTGCACTCTTTGGACAGACCCCGGGAAATCCCTTCACATGCATTGCCGGAGATGGACATGTGTGCAGGATGCTCATAAGAGCAGCACTTGCCATTTCCTCAATGGCTCAGAGTGTGTATGTGAGTGTGCATGTGTGAATACGTAAGAGAAAGTGTGTGTGAGAAGATGTGTGGATGTGAGAGTGTTTGTGAGAACTGTGTGAATGCGTAAAAGTGTGAATGTGAGAGTATGAAAATGCATGGGTGTGAGTGTGTAAGTGTGGGCGAATGTGTGCATGTGTGAAAGTGAGTGTGTGAACGTGTGAGCGAGAGCATGTGTGTGTGTGCGTGTGTGTGTGGCGGTGCACACACGGTGGAAATGAATGGGCCGCAGCAGCAGACAGTGCATGGCTAAATCTGAGCCGACACCGGCTGCGCTGAGCCCCTCACAGAGCCGAGCGGAGAGGGCGGCAGGAGGACAGAACACGCTACTGCTGCGGCCTCCCCGGCTCCTGACTCTGGCGGGAACGGGGCCACCTCGCTCGGAACACTCTCACTTTTCCTGGAAAGCACAGGAAACCCTGGCAGGACAGTGGGGGTGGGGGACGCTCTGTCTCTGTCCTGGCACTCCCTGTGCTCCCGCCACCTCCTCCGCAGCACCTGGTCCTGCCTCCCTGAGCCCCCCAACCACCCACATGCCCCCCTCCACGGGGGCTCCGGGCTGCCTCCACCGGCCCCTCAGCACCAGCCACCAGCCCAGCAGCAACAGCCGGCTGGCCCGGCCTGGCTTCCCGTTTGCTTCCTGGCCTGGCGACCTGGGGCAGAAAGTGACGCCACGGTGCTCGGGCGTGGTTCCCACAGGCTAATGGGCAAAGCCACTTTGTGCAGAAGGATACAGTATCCTCCAGATTCTTTTTTTCTAAGATCTATTTTAAAACTTCCTCTCATTGTACTGGAAGGCTGTACGAGATCTGTTTGTTGAACCAGGTACCCTCCCGGCCCCCCGGGGACCAGCCCATCACCAGCTATGCCACAGAAACATGGCTTCGGCTTCCAGCGCCATGCCTCACTTGGTTCTTACTAAACAGAATTCAGAAAAATAATTTTTTTCTCCAAAGGAATGATTTTTAGCAAGTAAAATATGTTCTTATTCCCATAATAAAAAAATCAAAGTAACACAAGATAAAACCAAAATGTCCTGGACCCATCCCCAATCTCCCCTTACACCCCCATGGTAACTGCTCAGTAGGGAGCATTTCCTTTGACTTGTTTCTATACATTTATATATAAACATGTACACACTTTAAAACATACAGGTTCATTTGAGGGGTATTGACATTTTTACACAAAAATGGGATATTAAATACATGTATTTTGGTGACCTTTCTCCCTGTGCCTTGGGGGGGCTTTCCATGGGGCTGGTACATGGACCCCACTGCCTGAGGCAGAGATGGCGCTAACTTCTCTTCCCTCCTGCCTCTGCCATGGGGCTGTGTGCTGCACATGAGGCCCAGGGGCTCACCACGACACTGACAGCCTCCTGCAGCAGAGGCCACCGTGTGACTCAGCTGACACCCCCCTCCCAAGCACAGCAGATACGGCCACTGGGGTGTAGGCGTGACCCTGTCTTGCCCTCCATGTTCGCTAACTCATGTTGCTTTCTTTTAAATGAGTGCATGTAGTCTACGGTGTTTTTTTCAGCACTTATTCATTGTATTCAATCAAAAAGGTATTTATTAGGTGCCCACCAACACTGCCAGTTTGGAAAGGACTCACTCCTGAACGTCTGTCCTGCAAACCAGTGAGTGCCTCCAGGGCATCTTGTCTTCAAACACTGTGGTCTCAGGATGCCTGTACCCTCATACAAAGTACTGCTGATCCCAAAGAGCTTCTGTTTCTGTGGGATCCACCTATTGTTTATTTTCCATATTAAAAATGAAACTGAGAAGTTTAAAAATATTTACGAATTCATTTCAAAATAACAATAAGAAATCCTTTAGATGGTCTTATAATGAACATATTTCCATTTTTAATTTTTCCAAAATCCATTACGTGTGAAGTTTAAGAATATGGATTTTGCTACTTAGCCAGATATTTTGATTAATATTATTTTTAGAATATCAGTTTTCAAAGAAGCAGAATTAAATATCCTTAATTCAAATTAAATGTAATGGGATCATTTTTGATGATACAGATCACATCTCAAGGTCTTGGGTTTTCTTCAACATCAATCCCTTTGTTAGTCATACGTTCCCTTTTGTACCTAAGATACTCAGCAAAAAGCAAAGTAAACAAAGCGGGAAATCACTGAAGGCTGTAACCAAAGCGGTGGCAGAGGAGGACAGTGAAGAGATGGGCCTGGAAGAGCACTTCTGGGGGTCAGCTTCCTCCTTCACTGTGGAGCTAACAGACTGCGTACAGGTACGACCCAGGAACTCACAGGGCACATCTCATACAAAGAGCTGCGGAGCACAATGTGGGAGCCATCGTCAGCACCTAGAGACCAGGAAAGGCCATCTTGAGGCGGAGGTAGCATGTCACTCCCCATATGGCTCCCAGAGAAGAGGAGCCACAAGGCTGCCCAGGCCAGCACTGCCCTATAACCACAAGAAACAGCCCTCAGGCACAGGTGACCAAGACTGGCTCCAGGAGAGCTGGGGATCGAGATGGGCTTGGGGGTAGGAAAAGCTCAAACACGCTCCCCACTCTGCCAAGGGCAATGCGGGAGTGGCCACCCGGCTCACATGGGTGGCCTTCTCACGGCCTGCTGGCCTGATGGAGGCGCTGCCAGCCAAGGAGGGAGGGAGGTGTCAAGGTCTAACAGGACCTTGCTCTGGTCTGGGATGTCTTCCAGGAGGTGGTGAGTGAGTGCTTGGGGATGGCCGTCCCATAGTGGCTGCATTCCGATGGGTTCCTGCACTGTTTCCAAGAGAGCAGCGGGGCCTTGGGGGGCAGCCTCTCCAGCTGGCCCCTGTCCCGCCACTGCTGTGAGGCCTGCCCCAGGGTCCAAGAGGGCTCTTCCTCCTAGCAGCTCACCATCTTTGGCCTATGTCACACTTTTCCACGCTGTTTCTCTGCTCAAACCTGGTGTGTTTTCTGTCCCCTGACCCATGCACAGCATGTCACTGGAGCCACTGCTACCATGCAGAAGAATGGGAGTCACCTGGGGCCTCCACTGCATGGCACCCACCACGTGCCCTTCCCAACACCTCTCACTCTCTCCCCACTCCCAGGCACTTCCCTCATCCCTCCTGGCCTGTCTTCCTCATCCCAACAAGCCTCCAGGAGGGACACCAGGAGACCACCTCACAACCTCTGGAAGCTTCTGCCACTCCAGCAAGGGAGGCTGTGAGATTAGGCTGAGCTAATAATCAGGAGAATCCATGGAGCAAAGTAAAAAGTAACTGATAACCTTCAAGAGATTTTAGTAGGAATCCAATAAAACACCATTCACCACTCCTTATTTTTAGATGAACTGGGTGTCCCATCACCGTTACCAAAGGAACAAGTCATCCAAACTAGTCTAATGAAGGAAGTCAGAGAGACCCAGGGAAGTCTGAATCTCAGCACTTCCTTGGTCTTCTGACGCATATAAACCTGACTTTCCTTGTCAGTAAAATAAAAAGAACGATACCCATCTGACGGGCTCACAGAATTCCTACCTGGGTCCACAGTACACTGGTGAGCACCTTCCTGTTATCTCCCAGCACAAGAGACACCCCAACTCCACCGCAGCATGTCCTCCTCTGTTACAGCCTAAGTCTTACCAGCCTGGCCCTCCTTCTCACTACACTTGTGTTCAAGGTGAAAGAATATCAAAAAGAAGCCTGAGACCCTCATAAATATCATCACTGATCTCTGACAAAGGAACAAAGGCAACACAAGCAAACAAAGACAGCATCTTCAACAAATGGTACAGGAGCCATGGGCCGTCCCTACACAGAAAAATAAATCTAGACCCAGACCATATACCCTTTTTTTTAAATTTATTTTTTATTGGTGTTCAATTTACCAACATACAGAATAACCCCCAGTGCCCGTCACCCATTCACTCCCACCCCCCGCCCTCCTCCCCCTCCACCACCCCCAGTTTGCTTCCAAGAGTTAGGAGTCTTTACGTTCTGTCTCCCTTTCTGATATTTCCCACACATTTCTTCTCCCTTCCCTTATATTCCCTTTCACTATTATTTATATTCCCCATAGACGGTATACCCTTAACAGAAATTAACCTCAAATGGATCATACACCTCAATGTGAAATAAAAAATTTATATAAAGCTTGAAGATGACACAGGAGAAAAGCTAGATGATTGTGGGCTTGATGAGGCCTTTTCAGATATACCGCCGAAGGCATGATTCATGAGAGAACTCATCACCTGGGCTTCACTAAAACTAAGAAGTTTGGGGCAGCCCAGGTGGCTCAGCGGTTTAGCGCCTGCCTTTGGCTCAGGGCTTGATCCTGGAGACCCAGGATCGAGTCCCACGTCGGGCTCCCTGCATGGAGCCTGCTTCTCCCTCTGCCTATGTCTCTGCCTCTCTCTCTCTCTCTCATGAATAAATTAAAAAATAAAATATTAAAAAATAAAACTAAGAAGTTCTGCTCTGGGAAAGACCATGTCAAGAGAATAAGACAAGCCACAGACTGCAAGCATATGACAGGGAAGGATATGAGAAGGGGTCGGCATCCTACCACATCAAGGAGCTGCAAATTAAAATAAGAGTAAGATACCACTACACACCTGTCAGAACGGCCAAATCTGGGCCTCCCACCACAGCACGTGCTGGCGAGGACACAGAGCCACAGGAGCTCCTGCTTACCACACTGGGGACACAGAATCACTGGTGCAGACGCTCTGGGAGATGGTCTGTCAGTTTCTTACAAACTAAACATTTACCATCTGATCCAGCAATGAAGCTGCTTGGCATTTACCCAAAGGAGCTGAAAACTCGTCCACACAAAACCCTACACACAGATGTTAACAGCAGCTTTGTTCATAATTCCCCAAACTCAGAAGGAACCAAGATGTCCTTAGCTGGTGATGAAGGAATAAGCTGTGTCCATCTAGATGGTGGATTATTCAGCGTTAAACAGAAACAAACTATCAAGGCACAAAAGGGCCTGGAGGAGCCTCAGGTGCACGTCAGAGGAAGAAGCCAGTCAGCAAAGGCTGTGTGCTGTAGGAGTCCCTCTGCCGCACATTCTGGAAAAACAGAGCGACGATGGGTACAGGAAGGAGACCAGTGGGTGCCAGGGGCTGGGGTTGGGGAGGAGGACCCTGGGGGAGCACGAGGGTGTTTAGGGCAGCAAAGCTCCTCTGTGTGATACCACAGGGGTGGACACCTGTCATTCCGCAGTGGTCTAAGCCAACAGACACACAACATCGACAGGGACCTGGAACTGAGCTATGAACTCTGGGTGATGATGGTATCAGTACCGGGTACTCCCCGGTGGGGATGCGGATAGTCAGGGAGGCTGTGCACATGTGTGGGCAAAGCGTATGCGGGGAATCTCTGCACCTTCTTAATGTTACTGTAAACCTAAAACTCCCCTAAAAAAAATTAAATCTTGGGCAGCCCAGGTGGCTCAGCGGTTTAGCACCGCCTTCAGCCCAGGGTGTGATCCTGGGGACCCAGGATCAAGTCCCACGTCGGGCTCCCTGTATGGAGCCTGCTTCTTCCTCTGCCTGTGTCTCTGTCTCTGTGTGTGTGTCTCTTATGAATAAATAAAATCTTAAAAAAAATTAAATCTTTAACAAAAAGAAGAAATCCAAGGTTTGAATCATGACCCTGCTTAATCCTGACTGTTAAACCTCAAACCTTGGCTACGTCACTTGCAGAACAGGGGCTGTAGCACCCCCTCTTCGCAGGTGCCCTGAGGTTGAAACCCCACTGGGTGCAGTCTAAGACAGCAGAGAGCCCTGCAGTGCACACACAGGGCTTCCACCCAGAATGACCAGGGGTACACCGGACCTGCAGAGAGCCACATAAACACCCTTTCCTTCCCCCAATGCAAAAATCCACTTATACACCACCAGTGGAGACACATTTGTGGGATATGCATTCAAAGGGGTGGTGAATTTTCCAATTTCAGATAACATTTACCACCTTTCGGGCCCTCCTTCCTTAGCCTACCACAGCAATAGGGAAGGACATGCTGCTGGAACCTCCCCACCCCCAACCCCAGAAGGAGGCTCAAGTGTGAAGCATCCATGTCACAGTCTGGCTGGCTGGAGCAGACGAGAAGGATGTGGGTGGGGGGGATTGCCCCAAGAACCCAGGCCATGTGTGGCTCAGCCAAGGGACAAGAGAACAGGTGCACATGACAATAGAACATCTGGCAGCAGCAGTTTAGGAACTGAGTCAAAAACCCACACAATTACAACTGTTTATAAGGACAAAAATCTACCCTTAGACTCTTCAAAATGTGATCATGGCCATTGGGAGAGGGAAAGCCAGGGGGTCTGACCTCTCCTCCATCTCTAAATCTTCAGAGTGCTGTACAGTGGAAACTACTATGACTAGGAAACTACTAGGAAGGGTGCAGGCATGAACAGAATATTCGCTGAACAGCCCCTCAGCTCTCCTGTTTCCCCAACCCCATCCTCACCAGCCAGCAGAAGGATCTCCTTGTGAGACTCTTGGCTATCAAGAACAGAAATGTGAACACATGCAGAAAAGGTATTTTAAAATCATGAAGGGCAGCCCTGGTGGCGCAGCAGTTTAGTGCCGTCTGCTGCCCAGGGTGTGATCCTGGAGACCCAGGATCGAGTCCCACGTCGGGCTCCCTGCATGGAGCCTGCTTCTCCCTCTGCCTGTGTCTCTGCCTCTCTCTCTGTCTCTCATGAATAAATAAATAAATAAATAAATCTTTTAAAAAAATAAATTAAAAAAAATTAAATCATGAAAAGTCCTCTGAGAAAAGTCCCTTGGAGACAACCCAAGCCAGGCACCATTCCATGTCTCACTGGGTCTTTCACTGGGCGCCGGCCACACAACAGCTCAGCCTGTCCCTCTGGTGCCACTGGCCACCCCTCTGCCAAGGAAAGTCCTACATGCTAACGCCCGCCCTCATGCTCCAAACTGAGCTCCTAGTGGGGAAGGCAAAGGCCCCAAAGGGACATGGACAGGTGTGAGATGCTCAAAGCACTGCTGCACCAAGCATGGTCCCTTACCATTTGATAGGCACCTTCAGTGAATAAGGAGCACAAGCCACCAGCCCACTGCCGAGTTCAGCCAGCATTTCTTTCAGGATTTTCCAGATGAAGTAAACAGAGCAAGGATCCACACCCTGGGAAGTGACCTGTCTTGAGATCAACAGTATCTGTGCTTCAAGAATTTTCTCATCTCAAAAGGGTGGGATAAAATGGGCTCCAAAGGGGCCCATGGATAGGACCCTCCTAGGCACCAGCAGTACGAAAGGGCAGGAGGGAGGGAGGGAGGAGAGCCTCAGCCTGGCTGTGAGAAGTGATATCCCTCCTCCATTATCTGCTCTGCACAGGACCCGCCAGAGAGGGGGCAGTACCTAGAGGGCTCCCGGGCAGGACAGAGCCCACCGCACATAAGCAAAAGACATCCTGCAAGGCCAACAGAGGCAGGGCCCAAGGGCAGCAGGAGAAAAACGGGACTGGACACTTGTCAACTAGCATGTATCATGCCATCAGTGACTGAGTTACGATATCCAGCTCAGTTTTACCGAATCACATCTAACAGGCTTACCTTTTTGTCTTCCTTAGTCTTTCTAACTTGTCGATGGGGACCGAAAATGTTTTGCATCCCGAAAGCCTTCCTGGACCAGTCCCTTTTCTGGGTGCTCAGGGGGGGCTGTGCCAAGCTGCCCTCCACCCTGTAGCGGTCGGCGGGAATCTTGCTCATGGGAGGGGGCAGCGTGCCGCAGTTGACACTAGACCACCCATCGGTGGAGTCTGTGTAAGACTCCTGGTCACTGGCATGTCCGCACTGCCACTCCTGCAGGACGTGGACTGGAAGCCACCGCTGGCCGAAACTACCGCCATGGCCCACGGCACCCCTCTTGGAAGGCGGCACTGAACTCCGCAAGGGGGCAGGGGGAGCCTCTCCGTGAGAAGTGGACCCTAAGTGCTTACTGAAGTCCCGGCACCTATCAGCCTGTGGAGAGGCCTCAAACAGGGGGCCCCCTTCGGGGTCGTGGCAAAAGGCCCCATTCCAGGGGGCACCCCAAGGCTGGGAGCTCCTCCCACCGGCACCCTCCCAGCCACTGTTGCTGGGGCCGTGCCTGCTAGAGCTGGCGCCCAGGTCAACCACAAGCACTCGGCTGCTTCGCTCCTCCTGGTGGAAGTTGCCAATGCCACTGTCACTGTTGCTGCTGGTGCTGGTGTTCTGGTGGGCATCCGCATCCCCGTCCACAAAGGCCCGGGCCCTGACTCCCTCGATTAGCTCGCCCATGTCTCTGTACAGTACGGAGACAAACTGGAGGACAGGGAGAGAGGATGCTGGGAACTCAAGGCAGCCGTTGGTGTCGGGGTCAGCCGTGCACTCAAACCCAAACCGCCGAGCAATGCCCTGATGGATCTTGTGATTGAATAAGTCTGGATCCACCATGAACACATGGCAGGAAGTCCGCAAGGCACCCTCATCCTCGTGAGCCAGACTCCCATCGTCACTGGTCTGCATGGTCACGAGCCCAAAGAGCCTCCTGTCATCTGGGCACACAGCACTGAAGGCCAGCTTCTCAGCCGGGTACTCGGCCAGAACAGCCGCCTGGTCAGTACAGAGCTGCACACGGTCGTGCAGGACCCGCATCGTCACCAGGGAGTGGATTTTCTGCTCCGCCCGCAAGCGCCGCAGGCAGCCACGGATCGCCTGTAAACTGTCCGACTCAAGGTTACAGCTTGTGGAAGGAAGTTCGATGGAACCTAAGTAGCCTACGACCATGGCAACGTTTAAAATACTTGCATCTACTACAAAATCTTCAGGATTCTCAGGTCCGATACTGAAAACCGAATCATCATTAATCATTTTTGATACTTCCTCCTTAGAAAGCAGGCCAGGATTCGGATGACTTATACTTTCACGTCCAAGGTCAAATCGCGCAGCGGCTGACTCTGAAAGGGATCTTTGTTTCAATTTCAAGGGCTCTGAATTGCTCGCACGAAGACTAGGATTTTCAAAGATCATACTGAGAATTCCACCGGACTGCATTTCTTCAACAACTCGCTCTGCTCTATTTATACCTAAGGCTTTAGAATCAAGCTTGGGCTTCAGCCAGCCTTTTCCTTCATAAAATCCAATCTCTTCATCACTGGAACAGGACTCCACGTGGCCAATGCCTTCACCAATCACCATGTGCAGGACACCAGAACATTTCCCAATTAATTTCACTACATCCTCATGGGACGCTTTCTTCACATTGATTTCATTGACAGCAAATATCTGATCACCAGCACGGAGGCCCACAAAATCTGCAGGGCTCCCTCTCATGACACAGCTGAGCACACAAGGCGCCTGACCAGAAAGGGTGAATCCGTACCCTGTTCTTCCTCTGGCCACTTCCACACTCCTCATGCGAAGGGGCGCCGGCCCATGAAGTGGACGCTCCACTGTGTCCCCTGCTCTATACATCTCGATGTGCTTGCAATACCAAGGGCATCATTCTTTACTGCAGGGGATCCATAGTTCAGGGAATGCTGGGTGCTACTGCACTTTTCCTTGAAATAATGCCCTAAGGAAGACAATAGATAGCTTGTTATTCCAGATCCCATATTTCCATTGCTTACCCATATCACCTAAATATAAAAAGATAACTCATAACAAAAACCATCATAGAAAGAGTGTCTGGTTAACACATAAATGTCCAAAGGAAGGAAAAGCAGTCTCTACATATGGTAAACCATAAAGTCAGCCTAAGAAATTTCCCTCCGGAGCAGACTGTGTTTCCCAGAATCGACACACTTTGCAACACTGATGTGACGTTACTCCCACCTTAGGTTTGAGGGATCCAGGGCTGCAGCAGAAGCTTCTCCTGCCTTCTCCTGCCTGTCTGGGCAGAAAGGAAAGACACCTCAAGACCCTTACCATTCCAAGTGTGATCAGAAGACCAGTAGCCTGGCAGCGCCTGGAAATGGGCACAATGGGGCTCTCGTGCCCCTCTGCAGATCCAGCACATCCCTACCTGCACTTTAATCTGAGACGCAGAGGCAGAGTGAGAAGCAGTGCTGGCTACAGACCTGGGGTAGAAAGGCGCCTATCTGATCACAAATTCCTCCATCACAAGCAGCAATCCATCAGGAAAGAGTCAGCTTATATTCTCTCATATTTTTCCTCCCTCAATTAATTTCTTCTGAACAAGGTACCATGTGGGAAAACTGCGTTAGTCTGAAATCGCCTCAGCCAACTACAGAGGCCACCGGATAGAACAGTTAAAACCACCAAAAAGAGCAAAGGAGGGCAGCCTGGGTGGCTCAGCGGTTCAGCGCCGCCTTCAGCCCAGGGTGTGATCCTGGAGTCCAGGGATCAAGTCCCACATCAGGCTCCCTGCATGGAGCCTGTTTCTCCCTCTGCCTGTGTCTCTGCCTCTCTCTCTCTCTCTCTCATGAATAAATAAAATCTTTAAAAAACATTTAAAAAAAAAAGAGCAAAGGAATATAATTTAATTGTTCCGGGGATGACTTCAGCCTTGGTTGTCCTCAAAAACAAACCTGTGTCAGGGTCCCAGGACCATCCCAGTTCCATGACTCATTAGGAGGACACACAGGACCTAGAATAAAGTTGTGCTCATGGCTGGGATTGATCCCAGGGAGTTGGCCAAAGGGAGAGGTATGGGGTCAAGAAGTCAGGGGGACGAAGTCCAGAGGAATCAGGTGCCAGCTTCCAGCATCCTCTCCCTGGGACTCAGGTGGGATGCACTCCATTCCCAGCAGCGTGTAGTGACAACACGTGTGGGGTCTTGTCAGCCAGGGTGGCTCGTTAAGGACGTAGAACAGGGCTTGCTGGGGCTGGTCCTCCAGGCCCCTGCCCCTGGCTCAGCCCAAACCGCAGACCCTCAGGAAGAAGGGGTCTGGCACAGGCAGGGGGGTGTCCAGCTGAGGAGCGGGAACACTTCCTGGACACCTGCCCAGGCCCAGTGCAGCACAGGCCTCTCGGGGGACAGCCTGGTCCCACTGTGGAGCTCCTACTGTACAAAACCCTTCAAAGATCACTTTAAAAAACAATATAGCAAATCATGTTGTGAAGACCCAAAACAGTATAGATATCATGTTTCTTAAGGAAAGTACATTTTTAAAATAATTGTTCTAAAGTTGTTAGGATCAATTCTTCATCCTGGGAAAGGTACGCAGTCACAGAAGCTTAATTTCAAGTAATGCCCACCCATGCGGGATCCCTGGGTGGCGCAGCGGTTTGGCGCCTGCCTTTGGCCCAGGGCGCGATCCTGGAGACCCAGGATCGAATCCCACGTCGGGCTCCCGGTGCATGGAGCCTGCTTCTCCCTCTGCCTGTGTCTCTGCCTCTCTCTCTCTCTCTCTGTGACTATCATAAATAAATAAAAATTAAAAAAAAAAAATGCCCACCCATGCATGACAGAAGAAGCTACAGGAACTGAAGGGTGTGCTCCAGGGTGGCCCCACCAGTGGAGGCAAGGACAGAGAGGACACAGTGTGCAAGATGTGGATTTGAACAAAATCACCCCGATGGCTAAGAGTGATAAAAGAACAAAGTATTTCTAAATTACCATACTGTTTAATATCTAAGTAGTGATACAAGAATCACTTAAGTATTATGACTGGACATTTAACTACTTGATATTCATCATTAAAAACATCTATTAAAGTTGGCCAAGAATAGTGTTCAGGGTCTCCTCACCAGGCCACTTCCACGCTGAATGATGCTCCCCCACCAAATATGCCTTACCCCCAGGGAACTGGGAAGTAGCCTCCCACAGCCAAAGAGACCTCGTAGGCATGTTCAGGTGAAGGCTCCTGAACACAGAAGGTTATCCTGGCTGATCTGAGCAACCCCTGGAGTCACAGGGTCCTGATCAGAGGGAGGCAGGAGGGTCAGGGTTAGAGAGAAGTGGAGATCAGAGTGGCAGGCTATGAAGGTAGAGGAAGGGCCACACAGCTCCCAATCGGGGCACCCCTAGAAGCCACAAAAGGTGAGGAAAACAGACCCTCCCCTAGGGCCTCCAGAAGGAACAGTCCCACGACATTGTGACTGTAGCAGGTGAGACTGACTGTGGACTTATCACCCAGAACTGTGAGAGAATAAAGTTGTGTTGTTCCAAGCCTCCGAGTTTGCTTCCGTGGCCACAGAAACTCGTGCCAGGGGCGTCACCCTACTGGTGAGGAGAGAGCACACAGATGCAAGGGCCACTATGCCTACCTGTGCCACCCATCACCATGACCCCTCCCAGGACAGGGGTTGATGACGCCCTGCTGCCTTCCTCCAGTGACAGAAGACTGCTGGCTGTCTCTGCCAAACAACAGGTACTGCCTGTATAAAATTAATGATTTCCCAATTTTACATGCAGAATTATTTTGTAATTCACCCAAACACCAGAGTCCTAGCACTGTACGATGTAACACCAAGCCAACAGTCTTCTATGTGACTTACCCAAATATTTCTACTGGATTCTTACAGTCACATTCCTCTATTGATTAAAAACTGTTTCTAATTCAAGCAACTTTCTGACCACAGGTCCTGTCCCTGTGCTTTACTCACTGAAAAAGAATTGTTTCTAATTCATATAAGTAGTGTCTTAATACCTACAACCACATTTTGAGTTCAGCCTACAGGTTAATTTTTCCTTAAACTATATCAGTTAATAGTAAAGTGAGCAGAGTGAAATTTGGAAGAAACCATAGGGCACAGTTTCCAGCTCCTGTTGGCATTTTTGCCATCTCGGCTGCTCAAGTGCCAGTTCCTGGGTCCCCTTCCTCCACCCGGATACTCCAGGTGAGGAGGTCTGAGCTGCCCGCTTCAACAAAGTCTCTCCCCCACACACACCTGCCAGGTGATTTCGACAGGTAACAACACCTGGAGCGCCCTGACTTGAGATCACCTGCTATGGGCTGAATGTGTGTAGCTCCAAATTCACAGATGTTGAAATGCTACCCCCCAGTGTGAAGGTGTGTGGAGGAGAGGCTTGGGAAGTGAGGAGGTTTAGATGAAATCGTGAGGGTGGAGCCATCAGGATGAGATTCCTGTCCTGTAAAGCAGGACACCCCCACCCCCGCTCTCCATCAGGTGAAGACAGTGAGGACTCGAGAAGACGGTTATCTGGAACCAGGGAGTGTCCTCGCCAAACACTGGACCTCGGTGTGCTTTCAGGTGCTCAGCATGCAGGGTTCTGCTGTAGCCCCAGCCAATGGACACATCATCCAAGCTGGCCTCCCCATTGCGCAGAAAAAGGGAACAGCTCAGAAAGAAGCGACGGCTTCCTCACAACACAGACAATAGGACACAAGGGTCCCCCCACTATGCCCACTACCAGGATCAAATGACACTGTCATTCCTTTACCTACGTCATTCAGGCCAGCAGGACCCAGGACTATACTTCAGGTGCCGTGACCTTTCCCTACTCCTCTCTGAGGTTCAAATCAGAAGACAGTCCTATCTGATGAGTTGCTCCACTCACAGCCACCAAGTGAGTGTCTACTCCGTGCCCTGCAGCATCTCACACCCAGAAGCCACACGGGGCCCTGAGCAGCCCCCAGGCCCCAGGGAGGGAGAGGCAGGATAAGGCAAAGAGCCACCACCCCACGTGGTGTGCTCCGGGCCCTGCAGGGGGAGCAGGGAGAGCAGGAGTAGCAGGGGGAAGAGGAGCAGGGAGAGGAGGAGGAGCAGGAGGGGCAGGGAGAGCAGGAGGAGGCAGGGGAAGGAGGAGGAGGAGCAACAGGAGCAGGGAGAGCAGGGGGAGGAGGATGAGGAGCAGGGGGAGCAGGAGGAGCAGGGGGAGCAGGAGGAGCACGGGAGCAGGAGGAGGAACAGGAGGAGCAACAGGAGCAGGGAGAACAGAGGGAGGAGGGGGAGCAGGAGGAGCAGGGGGAGCAGGAAGAGCAGGGGGAGCAGGGAAAGCAGGAGTGGGAGGAGGGGGAGGAGGGGAAGCAGGGAAAGCAGGAGGAGCAGGGGCAGAAGTCTGCCGGCCCAGAAGGGAGAGGAGAGGAGCACAGCATCTAGCACTCCTGCCAACCGCATGGCTCACCCCCTTCCTCTATCCTTCCTTGCTGGGGTGCATTTTGGAACGATGATGCCCCAGGTCACCATGATAGGCCCTGAGCTGAGCACAGGTGCCAAAAGACCGAAGCGGGGAAGAGCAGCTACAACAAGGGGGCCTGGAAACGAGGTAGAGGGGGAGGCTGAGGACCCCGGGCAGAGGGCACCCAGCACATGAGGACAAGTGGGAAGTGCAGGAACAGAAGCAGATATCAGATAAGCACTAGCAGCAGGGAGCTGTGTGCAGTACTTGGTACTTGGTACTTGGTACTTGGCCTGAGCCAGGGCTGTTCTCAGGACTCCACGTGTGGTAACATGTGTGCCCACAAGCCACACTGCTATGACGTAGGTAGGATTACTCCCATTTTGCAGATGAGCAAACAGACACACTGAGAAGCTAAGCAACCTGTCAAGGCTGCACAGCTCCTGAGTGTCACAAGTGGATTTGAACCCCGCTCTCTCCACCTCCACACAGAGGGGTCCTTAGAGGAAGCAGAAGCAGCCCTGGGGCTGAGACAGCAGGCGCCGGCCACCTCCACAGTCCCTCTGACCGCCTGATCTCTTGCTGCAGAAGCCCTGCGGTGCCGTGCCACCCTCTCCGACCAGGACCCACCCACCAGCAGGCCCTACCCCTCACATCCTCCCCCAAAGCTGTTGTGTCTGGGTGCTACCTCCAGCCACCACTGCCATGGCACCAAACACCCACTGGGCACTATTCCCCCCAACTTCTTGGGGACATTTGCAGAAGATGCAGCATAGCCCCAACACCGTCACACATACCAGGACGCATGCTGACCATCCTTGCACCCTGGCCTCACCTGGTCTGATCCATTCTGGTAACCTGCCACCTGATCTCAGAGAAGCACTCCCCAGTCCAAGACATGTTTCCTGCTCTCCCCCAGACTAAACTGACCTAGGACCTGCCCTCTCCAACACACCAGGTCCCCAAAATGCCAGAGAACAGACTGGTGGGTTCTTGGCTCACCAAGGCCAGTTCCAGGCCATGAACAGCCACTAATAACCCACACCCTCACTGAGCTCTCATCCTTAAAGGGCCCTCCCCACAGGTCCCGACCTGACCCACCACTGCTTGACACCTGCACACATTACCTGCCGTTCAATGGTGACACCAGGTGGGACCTTGTGTGGGACTTGGCCCAGAACAGGGCTGCCAATTGAGGAAACAGACCCTTCCTTCAAAGACCCCACAGCTCAGGGACAAGGATGCTGGCTGACTACCCAGGACTCCCCAGCTGCACATCTGCATACCTGTTGCTTGGTGAGTGACTCCCAAGGAACCCAAGGGGCACAGCACACCCAGTGGGGACCCTCCGGTGGTCACGGCCCCCACCCATTGTGCTCCACAAAATGGCATTGCCAGCTCCCTCGACCAAGGTAAGGACCCCTTTCCTCTCTAGACTTCAAAGCCCTCCCCTGTGGGTAACCCCAAGGCCAACAGGAGATGAGAATAGTGCAGAAGAGCTAAGCCACCAAGAGGATTGACCAGGAGCTGCCAAGGGAAAAAGTGGGAATGGAGGGGAAGAAACATGTGGATAATTTGGTGACAAGTCTCTCTGTTCATCTGTCACTATACCACCCACAGAAGGCAGCCAGAATGGGTTCCCCAAATTTGTAGGGTATATCTGGGTTGTATGACTTAAATTGCACCCCATGCGGAAAACATATTCTCTTCAGAGAACCCTGAAGGCAGCTAAGACTGAAGCCAGACTTTTTAGCATTTGATGGGATGTCTGGCCTTGTTTGATGTTAGAAAAAAGTGGAAAAGGACTGAGAGAAATAAACTGGAAGAAAGATCAGAGGGATCCTGCAGTCACCAGAGCAAAGGGGACACTCCCCAGCCTCACTCCCATGCTCAGGGGACAGGCCACTTGCTCAAGCCCTACAAAGAAAAACACAGCAGTTTAATTACACGCCTCAAACCACAGTCATGCCAATTCTCAGGGAGTGCTTTGCAACCAGGCTGTTTCTGCAGAAGCAATGGGTTACCACAGCCCCAGTAACACAGCTCCAGTGATGGTGGGGATGGAGAGCATGGGTGGACAGATTGGAGGTAGATGGGGGATGGATGGATGGGGAATGAATGGAGGGGGGGGATGGATGGATGAGGGATGGAGAGATGGATGGGGATGGATGAAGGTAGATGGATAGATGGATGGATAAACTGACTGGATTTATTAGTGGTAGTCAATGTTTGCCCAATAAAACCTGGTTGGGGATTAGGTGGTCCAAAAATTAATGGACCCAGGACAGCTGGGTGGCTCAGCGGTTGAGCGTCTGCCTTCAGCTCAGGGCGTGATCCCAGGGTCCCGGGATCAAGTCCCGCATCAGGCTCCCTGCATGGGGCCTGCTTCTCCCTCTGCCTGTGTCTCTGTGTCTCTCATGAATAAATAAATGGAATCTTTAAAAAAAAAAAATAAGGGACACCTGGGTGGCTCAGTGGTTGAGCACCTGCCTTTGGCTCAGGGCATGATCCCAGATTCCGGGATCCAGTCCCACACTGGGCTCCCCTCGGTGAGCCTACTTCCTCCTCTACCTGTGTCTCTGCCTCTCTTTGTGTGTCTCTCATGAATAAAATAAAATCTTTAAAACAAACAAAAAAATTAAAAATTAAAAAAATTTTAAAAATTAAAAAAAAAGTAAAAGAATCAACTGGATACCCCTTATCTGGAACCAGTCTCATTTGTACCATTTGTTTGACTCCCCGGGTTGTGTTTCTTTTTCTTCACCCATGATGCAAGCTCTAGGCCAGTGTGGGGCTGCCATGGGAAGGTGGGCCTGCCCCCACATAAACATCAGCCCAGGCAGACTGTGCTCATCCGAGCCAGCCAGCCAGCCAGATGCACCAAGGGCCACGTTCCCAGCACAACCCTCCAAGATCTGCGGCACTCTGGTGCTCTCCTGAACAGGAAGAGTCTGATAAACTGCAACAACGTGTAAACAAGCTCCCAGACATCCTAGAGGGGTGAGCTGAAGCCTCAAATATATGAGGCAAGGAGAATTTCCCATGTTCTCTGTAAAAGACTTTTTGGGCTTTGGGACCAAAGAAGGAAATTCTTTTAAAAGGACTCCTGGACAGGTGGTACCTCATGTGTGTAGAATTCTGCAGTCTTCCCCTGAATACCAGAGGCCTAAAATAGCTCTGTTAATACAAAGAAGCGAGCTGATGTTTGTCTGCATCTGTCTCACAAATACCAGGAGCACCTCTGTGCAAGTGCACCTCTAGGAGGAGGGAAGAATGGAGACAACAGGACCTGCCTGGGGAACCTGTCCTGGGGGAGCCTGTCCTGGGGATGCTCTCCTTTGGGATCCTATCCTGGGGAACTCATCGTGGGGAGTCTGTCCTGGGGATGTTCTCCTACGGGATCCTATCCTGGGGAACTCATCGTGGGGAGCCTGTCCTGGGGTAGCCTGTCCTGGGGACGCTGTTCTTGGGATCCTGTCCTGAGGAACCCATCATGGGAAGCCTGTCCTGGGGAACACATTGTAGGGGAGCTTGTCCTAGGGGAGCCTGTCCAAGAGAACCCATTGTGGGGAGCCTGTCCTAAGTGAACCCATCCTGGAGAGCCTGTCCTGGGGAACACATAGTAGGGGAGCCTGTCCAAGGGGAGCCTTGCCTTCTATCCCCCCAGTAGCTAAGACAGAGTCTAGCAGGTTGCTCTAGTCAGGGCTCTTGGACTGTGGAACTGGACCTTAGAGGACCAATCATGCCATTATGCCATTCATGTGATCCTGGTCAAGTGAGGACCTTGGTCATGTGTATTGTAGAGACCCCAGAGCCACGGGCTGAGGCTGTGTCAGATGAAATCACACATGAGAAGTAGGGCAGGGGCCAGGCCTTCGCTTCCATCCTTGCTGGCCCTCCCCCACCCATCTGAGAAATCACAGTCCCAGGAGACAACACAGGACCCCCTGCGTGGTTCCCTAAGGGCAAGGATGTGCTGGCTGCATACACCAAGTTCACCAAGTTCACAGCACTCTTCCCTTTTGAAGGCCCCTTCCTGGACTACCTACTGTCCACAGGGCCCATCACAGGCCCAGGTCCTTCTGCTCGCTCCCCTCCCTGACTCATGAGCATGAACGTGAGCCCAAGGGTGACGTGTGGCTATGCAGGCAGTCTGTGTTCACGTCTATGGGCCCACTGGAGCATAGGAAGGTATTCAGTGGGCAGCCTGGGTGGCTCAGCGGTTTAGCACCGCTTTCAGCCCAGGGCACGATCCTGGAGACCTGGGATCAAGTCCCACATCAGGCTCCCTGCATGGAACCTGCTTCTCCCTCTGCCTGTGTCTCTGCCTCTCTCTCTCTGTATCTCTCATGAATAAATAAATAAAATCTTAAAAAAAAAAAGGTATTCAGTAAGCACCTGCTGAGCCACTAAACATGGCTGAAAGTCTTACCTTTCTCTAAGTATTAGAATTTTAATAATTTTTTGTTCAGAGCATCTAAAATTTCTAAAAAGAGCAAACATGATTCTTGTAATGAGAAAAAAATCAAAGTTAATAGAAGCGTGTGATGAATTTTACACGTAATTCTTTGTTGTACAAAAATGAAGGTGGCCTTTTCTCTCCAAACTCACATCAATCCTGCCCCACCATTGGCCCAACAAGGATGCCACAGGGAAGACAGATGAACTGTGGGGTGCCCCAGGCTGCTGTGGGGGCACCTGTCTTCCCTAGCTGGCTTCCAAGCAGGAGACCTTGCCTGAATCACAATAGGGCCGGGCAAGAGTGGGGTGCCTGCCCGGAGCCCCAAGCCTTCATGGCAGCAGAGCAAGGGCTGCAGGTGCAGAGAGAGGGAGTGGTCACAGCATGCTGCCCACCACAGACGGCAGAGCTTGCTGGGCAGGATGAGCAGAGGGCATTGCCACCCCTGCCCAATAATCAGTATTCTGATCAACACCAACTCAGAAAACAGTAAAAGGATGAAAGAAACCCAACATCAGGTTTCTGACAGGGGTGCCAGGGGGTGCTCCAGCGGTCAAGCATCTGACTCTTGATCTCAGCTCAGGTCATGATCTCAGGGTCGTGAGTTCAAGCCTGGGGTTGGGCTCCACACTGGGTGTGGAACCTACTCAAAGAAAAAAAGAAAAAAAAAAACTGACAGAAAGCCACTCTGGCATGTTTCTGAGTTCCCGCAGGTGAAGCTAGGATCTGCCCCATTCCCTGTTCCCAGATCCCATCACCTCTGAACCCCCGAGCCCCTGAACCCGACCCCTCAGACAAGGGCTGGCAGCCTAACTGCCCCAGTAACCAAGCATGAGATGCAGCCTTGTACCCAAGAAAGTCGCAGGCCACAGGGAAGCAGGTTGGCCATCAGGGTGTGTGGGGGTCAGGCAGCCAGGGCCACGGGCTGCCCTCTGCTCCTTCAGGTGACATGGACCCTACAGGCTGATCCCAAGCAGACTGACCCTGTTTACATTGACAGAAGGGAACCATCAAGAGTTTCCAGGTGAGGACAGTACTTGATTGATGAGCCTATGTTTCCAGTAACACCACACAGAAAGCCCACTGAATGAAACCCAGTCGCACAACACAGGTCCCACAACACGAGTGCAAACAGCACAGAAGGGCACAGACATGGCAATGAGGACTCTCCAAGGTCACCGCTCCTGCCCCAGCTGCGCACCTCTGGCACATCTCCCCAGCAGAGCTCGGCTGCACCTCCTCCCCTCACCCCTTCTCTGAACTCCCGTCACCACTGTCTCACCTCCTGCCAGCACCCCACTGTCCACGAGGATGTTCCCGAAAGCCACCTCCTCATCTCACCTTCTGCTTTTCTAAGTCCTGGGTGCATGTGAGGTCAGTGAAAGCTGCTGTGGGAGGAAAGGGGTGAAGTGGCAGACTGGGATCCTGGGAGATGAAGGGTGAGCCTCACAAACCCTCTCCTTGAAAAACCGTTCCTCCAGGGAGCTGCTTATGGCAGTCCCTTCAGGAGCCCAAGACAGAGGAGGGCTCATTTCAAAGTCGTCCATGTAGTAAACAGCAATGTGATTCACAGGAGGCCCACAAAGTTGTCAAGAAAACTGCGTCAATGAAAGCACTACCACCTTGAACTGGAAGCAGGAGAAGCAGCACAAGATGCAAACTCCACTGGTGGGGAGAGGCCATCCCCCTGCAAGCACGTGCTGCCTTCCGTGAGAATGGAAGATGACTCAGAGTGGGGGTCAGAGGCCCTGAAGACAGAGTCAGGCCTGGTGACATAACCAAGACATTTCCAACAGCAGCCAGGCCCCCACACACCCCATCCCCCTCGCCTTGGGCAGGAGTCCACGGTGGCCATCCCATGTCTGTGCCAACAGTGTGCTCAGGTGTGGGAGGTGGGGCTGGGAGCTAGCCTCTCTTGCCCAGGATGGAGAGGATGCACATTCCAGGGGCTGAATCAAGGAGCCACAATCTGGGGACGCCTGGATGACCAAGTGGTTGAGCATCTGCCTTTGGCTCAGGGCGTGATCCCGGAGTCCTGGGATAGAGTCTCATATCGGGCTCCCCGCAGGCAGCCTGCTTCTCCCCCTGCCTATGTCTCTGCCCCTCTCTCTGTGTCTCTCGTAAATAAATTAAAAAAAAAATTTTTTTAAGATTTAACTTATCCATCCATGAGAGACCCAAAGAAAGAGGCAGAGACAACTCACTGGGGCCTAAAACCAGACAGTGGTAGAGCAGACTGACACCTATCAATGTTCTGATATAACTCAGTGATACCCTCCCAGTTGTCCCACCCTTGGCAGCCCTTCCTCCTGAGCCTCAGGCTGGACCTAGTGCCTCACTTCTAATAACCAGGGCAGAAGCAACAAGAAGTCACTTCCAAGATAATTTAAAAAGAGACTGGCTTTTGTCCTCGTTGTCTCCCTCACTTGCCCTGAGGGAAGTCAGCTGCCAGGCTGTGAGGTGTGTTGAGCAGCAGCCCCATGGCAACAGTGTCTCTGGCCAACAGCTGGTAAGATCATGAGGCCTGCCAGCAGACCTGTGAGATCTTCGGAGGCCACCGCCACCATGTGAGTGAGCCTGGAAGCAGATCCATCACAGTGTAGCCTGGCCGACACCCTGATCACAACCTTGGGTGACACCTGAAACAGAGGACTCAACAAAGCCTCAGATTCCTGATCCAAGAAACTAAGAGATAATAAATGTTGGTTGTTGTAAGCTGCTGTTTGTGGAACTATCTGTTACACAGCAGTATGTGACTAATGTCCCATATAGTACAAAGTATGAAAGTTTTCGTTTGATTTGTTAGCACTGCTGCTATCAATATAGAAAAAAACGGCACTAGATTTATTTCTAGGTAGCAATGCGTGATTAACTTTCTCAAAGTGTCCCCCTAAGGGTGAGCCTCACAAACCTTCTCTCAAAGTCGTCCGATGGAGTAAACAGCAATGTGATTCACAGGAGGCCCACAAAGTTGTCAAGAAAACTGCGTCAGTGGAAGCACTATCACCTTGAACTGGAAGTTCTGCAATGGGTGATTCAGGAAATCTGACTGCACACACTTGAGAGAAACTGACTACAGAATGGAACAAACTGGCTAAGAACAGTGCCTACACTGGATGGCCACTGAAACACTGTGACCTCACAGCTAACCATGACAATCCCATCCCTCTAAGGAGGGCGCAAGGCACAGGTGCACTGCCCAGGGTCACCGCCGAACACAGACTCAGCTGACCAAGTCCAGTGTGAGCTCTTCAGCACCACCTGGCTGCCTCTCATTTTCTCCTAGCATGTGAGGAACAGACCTCCTGGGAGGTTTTTCTCCCACCAAAATGATGTACCTGGCTCTCAGTCTAGCTCAATTCCATGATACTTCATCTCCCAAATGTGAACACTAACCTAAGCTTAGGAGGCAAGTCAGCAGCCACTGAGATCATTCATGTGCATGGTTGTTGAATAATTTATAATAGGCTGAACAGAAGAGCACAAAATATACAATGTTCCGGGTCAGCATTTTGTGATTATGCAAAGGTTTTGCAGGGGCTTTTCTTAATGTCAGTTCTTGAGGTTTAACACTTCAAGTCCAAAGAAACCAAGAGATCAAGCCACAGAAGCAAGTATCGGGCTCGGTACTAACAGGGCATTCCCATCTGCCCTCCCGGTGGGCTCCGGGCTCCAGGCTCCAGACTCCAAGCACCAGGCTCCAGGCTCTGGGCTCCGGGCTCCAGACTCTCAGCTCCAGATTTTGAGCTCTGGGCTCCAGACTCCAGGCTGGGGCAGGAAAAACAAGCCCCTAACAGAGCTGCTGCGTGATCAGCAGGGGAGCTGAGAACACACTCCAACAACAGTAAAGGTACTCTTGGAAACAGGAACTAGGGCAACTATAAGTAATGAGGAAAGAAGAGAAAGAAATAAAAAGGAAACTAAGGACTGGCAACCTGAAGGTTTCATCTCTTCAAACACAGTAGAAAAACATATGTACAATGACTACAGTCTGATCCTGTGAAAAGGAGATGGTATTCTGAAAGTACTGATACACAGCTGGAGAAGTAGTTATGCCATCCTTACCACTTACGGCTTGAAATGCGAGCTCTAAACTTGCCTAGCTTCCTCCCTCAGGAGAACATGACACCAGTGCATTTTCAAGGCACTGAGCCAATGGATGGCCAGACAGATGCCACTCAGCCCTCGGCCTCCCCTCGGCCTCCCTGCCTTCCCAGCTACGGCCACAGCTCAGCGGCAGAGGGAGACCCTTGGCTGCAAGTGCCCGAGGCCCTCCGGACACAAGGGCCTGTGGGAACCAAGGGCCTGTGGGAACCGGCTAGGGCCCCGCGGCACAGGTGTGTCCCTCCAGTTCCCGGAGTCCCACCTACAGTCCGAGCCTGGCTCCAGGGTGCCTCTAACCCAGCACTTGCCCTCCTCCTAGCATGTGAGGGACAAGGTGGAGATCTGGCACGAAACTATCATTTAAATTACAAAGGTCCATTTTACTGGTTCAAAAAATATTAATGTATCTTTCTGAGTGAATCTAATCTTCTGGGATATAAAGTTCAGACCAAACAAAATCTGTAGGCTAACCAACTAGGAGAAGGAAATGTCCTACGCTCTCTCATCTCAAAGAGATAAACATGCAAGACCTCTGATGATTAGAAAAATGCATTCTTTAATACTGGCTGGGCTCACACAATGCACAGTGAATGGGACAGAGCACCTGCAGCCCCAGGCCACACAGACACCTGTGCTGTGACCCCGGGTCCACACTGTCCACACCCACAACCGGCATCCCTCACAGGCACTTGGGCGGGTCACCGGCCTGACCCACAGGCTCTCCCCCCTCATTTTGCAGGACTCTCTGTAGTGCTGGGCTGAACAAAGCTACTGAGGTAGGTGCATTCTAATGTAACTTCTTTTATTTACATCACATTAAGAACATTTTCTACACCAGAAGGAAGTTAGGGAAGCTCTCTATTAAGGAAAGAAGCTCTGGAGAAGGAAGGCAGCCAGAGGGCCAGGTGGGAGCTGGCAGAGGGGATCACAGCAAAGGGCAAGGCAGAGAGGGGAGAGGCTGGCGGGTGGCCCGCCGGCACCCCGCAACAGCTGGCTGTCACCCCTACTCCTGTGCAGCCTCCCTGGGCAGCGCGGAGCCCCGCTCCCGCTCCCGCAGAGCCTCCTGCTCTCCCTGACGCCACCTTTCCCACCTACACCTGCCCTCACCTTCCCTCAGGCTCGACTCGAACCCAGGCCTGTAACACTCCCCCACTTCTCTCGGGATCCAGCCTTAGCCTCCAGCCTGCCTGTTGAGGCCTGCCCCAGCCTCCACATCCACCTCAGACAGGCCTGTCCTCACCACCCACGATTTCCCTGTGCCTCATTCATCCATTTGCTCATTCACTCACTCAATGGCTGTTGAGTGGCTTCTACAGCAGCATCAAGTAGACAACTGTGAACAGTGACCAGGGGTGGCCCCGGCCTCTAGTGCTAGCCAACCCCGGGGGGACAGCACAGCTCATCAAGTCCACCAGTCATGGAAGGTCTGGGGGACACACGGGGTGGGGGCACCCAGCCTTGACCCCCTTGGGGAATCACTCTTCCCCTAGCGTGCCCTCTGCCCATCCCTCCATGGCTCCTTGGTTCAGTTCTGACCCACTAGCTCCTCCAATCCCCACCTCCCCCCCAGCTATCTGCAGACCAGTGGGCCTCACACTCCAGCCACACCGCTGTCTGCCCAGGCACCATACCACCTTCCAGGCCTTTCTGAGGGGCTCAGACAAGGGCCCACAGCCATGGCTCACTCCCACCTGGCCGTCACCACCAGGACCGAGTCCAGAGGATTCAGAGGGCAGGTGCCCACCCCCTCCAGCTACCAGCTCCTGGCTTGCTCTGTAGCTGATGGAACTGTGGGGCTATTTTTGATTCCAGTAATCAATTCTAGCTCAATTATCTG
Source organism: Canis lupus familiaris (assembly GCF_011100685.1). Lineage (NCBI taxonomy): Eukaryota > Metazoa > Chordata > Mammalia > Carnivora > Canidae > Canis > Canis lupus. The sequence goes on from NC_049224.1 coordinate 61,553,901, forward strand.
GAAGGACTGGAGATTAAACCATCTCAATTTTCCCTCCCGTTATTATCTGACTTTCCCTTCCTCCTTCTACTTGATTCTGTCTGTGGCTGTCACCTGGGCATCACGGGGCTATAGAGCTGTCAGGTCTGGCATGTAAACAGGACACCCAGTTAAATTTGAATTTCAGGGGATCCCTGGGTGGGTCAGTGGTTTGGAGCCTGCCTTCAGCCCAGGGCGTGATCCTGGAGTCCCAGGATTGAGTCCCATATCGGGCTTCCTGCATGGAGCCTGCTTCTCCCTCTGCCTGTGTCTCTGCCTCTCTGTGTCTCTCATGAATAAATAAATAAAATCATAAATAAATAAATAAATGTATTTGAATTTCAGATAATAGATGGCTGACTTTTAGTCTAAGTGTGTCCCAAATACTGAGCAGCCTGTGTTGTCTGATAAGTCTAACAGAAGGGACAGAGGAGGCCGTGGCCCTCACAGTCCCTGACTCAGTATCCCTCAGCTCTCCTTGCTGGATCCTCGCTGGCTCCCATTACCGCCCCACCCCCCACCCCCGGAATGTCACCTCTACCTCCCTCGCAGCTCCCCCAGCCCCACACAGCAGCTCCCCTAGGCCAAGTGGGCAGTGGCCGCCCACAGACAGGGGACAGGCTGAGCCCTGTGTCTATCTCCCTGCCTGACCCCCCACACCTCACTCAATCCCCGGCCCCAGCCTGCCTCCTGCCTCACCCCCAAATGCCTAGAAAGACAGAACAATTTTCCTTGGCAACAAATGGCCTTATGTCAGGCCTCCCACGCGACATTCTCCTACCCACGTACAAATTTGGTCATTGCCTACAGGATTCAAGAGGGACAGGCAGAGGAGTCTTACACTGCCCTTTGTCTGGCTCTCTCATTAAGGCTGAAAGAAATCTTTCTGCTCTGCATGCCTTTCTCAGTTACTCCCAGGAAGATAAGAGAGTGTGCAAACACACCAAGTCCCTGTGCCCACTTCAGTGCAGACAGTATGAAGGAGAAGCTACAAGCCTCAACCCTGCCCACGGGGAAACTGAGGGCAGACACCATTTGGAAGCAATAGAGGAGGGGTGGCCAGAGGTCATATGAGCAAGAGGCCCCAACCCCTGGTGGCCCCACATGGCTCCTCACCTCCCGGGTCCAGGCAGGCTGTCATGAGCTGAATGGTGGCCCCAAAGACATCAGACCCTAATCTGCAGGCCCCAGAAATGTGGCCTCCTTTGGAAACAGGGTCTTTGCAGATGGGCTTAAGTGAAGGATTCTGGGACAGAAGATGGTCCTGGATGGTCTTAGATGGTCTGAATGGGCCCCAGATGCCATCCCAAGTGTCCTTATGAAAGGGAGGTAGAGGGCAGATCCAATGGAGACAGGGGACAGGTCACGTGAAGATGGAGGCAGAGACAGGGCGGTGCAGCCATGGCCCATAACTGCCAGTAGTCCCAGCAGCTGGAAGAGGGAGGAAGGATCCTTCCCTAGAGCCTAGGAGGGAGTGCAGCCCTGCCCACACTTAATTTGGACTTCTGGCCTTCAGAACTGTAAGAGAATAAATTTCTGCTATTTTAAGTCCCCCCATCTATGGTGCTTTGTGACAAGGGCCACAGGAAATGAACACAGGGCTGGGCCCAGGGCCCTCCTCTTCCTGGGGCCCAACCACCCCAACTTCATAGTGAGGAAGCCAACTGGCCGTTAAATTCTCCACAGAACCATCCTTCTGGCTGGACTCCAGGCAACTAGGGATACAGGGCTCTGGTGAGCGGGATGGTCTGGGCATGTTACTCTGCCCAAGTACCACCTGGGGAAAATGTGTCCTAGGCTTGGCTCCTCTGGACTACATTTAGGAGGAGCCACAGAGCTCACAGCCTGCCACAAGCTAGCTGCTTGATAGAGATGTGCTCTGCAGGGGAGCCTGGGGGGCTCAGTAGGTTAACTGCCTGCCTTCGGCTCAGGTTATGATCTCATGGTCCTGGGGTCCAGGCCCGCATCAGGCTCCCTACGAGCAAGGAGAAGCAGCTTCTCCCTCTCCCTCTGCCCTTTCTCTCTTGTGTACTTTCTCTCTCTCTCTAATAGATAAAGTCTTTTAAAAAAAGAAAGAAAAAGGGACACCTGAGTGGCTCAGTGGTTGAGCATCTGCCTTTGGCTCAGGGCGTGATCCTGGAGTCCCAGGATTGGGTCCCACATTGGGCTCCCTGCTGGGAGCCTGCCTCTCCCTCTGCCTATGTCTCTGCCCCCCCCCCCCCCCCCCCCGTCTCTCATGAATAAAAAAAAAAAAAAAAAAAAAAGATGTGCTCTGCAAAGGTCTGAGCTACCTACCTGGATACCTCCCAGGGCACATATACTCATATAAATGACACTACAAACCTAGATGTGACATCACTAGCACCATCGCTAGTGGTCACAAAGTCATATGTGTAAGACACAGTTCCACCATGTCACACACACCATCCTAATTAATGCTCACAGCAGCCTTATTCTTAACCTTACCTGACACACACTGTACCCAAAAAAGCCCAAAGTCTAACCAGACAGTGGGGCTGGAGTGAAGAACATGGTCTGTATCTCTCCTCCTGGCCCTCAGATGGAGCCCAGGCCTAGCAAACTCATGCCAGGCTCAGGGGTTGTCAGCCTCTGAGAGGTCAGAGAAGAACCACCCCTGATACTTATCCCTAAGTGGCTCACATCACAGGAACACAATGAACAATGGACAGGCTCTACTGCCACCGTATTCATCAAACTCCTTTACTGATCTAAAAAAAGTATCAGGTAAACACCTAGAAGGGCTTTATAATATCCAGTGTTTATGTTAAAGAAAACTTTCTTTTAGACTAGAGGGGTTCCCTCCTGATTACCTTGATTCTCCAGATGAGAAACAAGTAAGCCCCAAAGATCAAGGCCTGGCTATTAATCAAAGTGTGAAGAGGTCTATCAGTGAAGTAAAAATACTCACGTGTTCTCCTATGCTGCTAAATCCAGTTCCAACTGGGTACAAGACACAAAAACCAACTATGTGAAGGTTTTGGAGAACTATGAAAAGCAGGCAGAAGGACGCCTGGGTGGCTCAGCAGTTTAGTGCCTGCCTTCGGCCCAGGGCATGATCCTGGAGTCCCAGGATCAAGTCCCACATTGGGCTCCCTGTATGGAGCCTGTTTCTCCCTCTGCCTATGTCTCTGCCTCTCTCTCCCTGTGTCTCCATGAATAAATAAAATCTTAAAAAAAAAAAAAAAAAAGCAGGCAGAAACTAGAGGAGAATATCCCCTAGAAGAACAGTCGCCCTGGGTAAGACATGGGTTCGTACAAATGGCTTGGAACTCCAGCAGAAAGCCACAAGCCTCCTACCTTTGAGTCAGAGAATGAAGGTTGGGTACAGCTGGAAAGTGAGGGAGACATCTCAGTATCTCAGAAAGGAGGTAGCTTGGAAGAGAGAAAGCCCTGAGATGTGTTTGTAAACTGCCCAGGCTCTCAGCCAGCCCCTGAGCTAGACATCCCCTAAGTGCCTCCAAGCAACAGAAGGAGCAGCCCAGGTGCTCCAAGCAGAGATTACAGCAGAGATCTCAGTTTAAGTCCAGACAAATGAACTTCCAGAAAAAAATCATAATTCTCCAGAAAAGAGAATCACCACAGTGGACCATCCACAATGTCCAGCACATGATTATTACTAAATGTTCAAAGAAACAGGAAGATGTGCCCCACAGTCAAGAGAAAAAGGGGTCAACAGAAATTGATCCTGAGATAGCCCAGGGCGTGAAATTAGCAGATAAGAACTTAAGGCAGCTAATATGATGTATTCAGAATTTTATGGAAAATATGATCATAATAAACAGATGGCACATCTCAGGAAAGAAACAGAAACTATAAGAAAGAAGCAGGCCCCTGGCTGGCTCAGGCAGTACAGCACATGTCTTGATCTCAGGGTTGTGAGTTCAGGCCCCACACTGGGTGTCAAGCTTACTTGAAAACATCAAAAAAAAAAATTTTTTTTTAAAGAAGCAAGAGGAAATTCTAGAAATAAAAACTACAGTAACTGAAATTTGAAAACTCACCAGACAACTGGAAGAAGAAAGGGTGTACTAACTTGAAGACAGACGAATAGAAATTATCCAATATGAAAATAGACAAAAATGATTTTTAAAATGGACAGAGCCTAAATGCCCTGTGGGACAGTATCAAATGTCAACCATAAATGTAATAGGAATACCGGAAAGAGAGAACAAACAAAGGAGAAAAATATCTGAGGATATAGCAAATTTTCCCCAAACCTGGTGAAAAATTACAAATTTATATAATCCAAGAAGTTCAACAAAGCCTGGCAGGGTGCATACAAAGCCCTCCTACACATCAGACATCAGTCAGAAATGCTCAGAGACAAACACAAGAGCTGTAGAGCTGTAAAGGTGATGTGTCAGCATCACCACCTGACACACAGGGACACCGCAGCTAGGACAGAGTCTCATACAAACAACAGCAGCCAGAAGACACTGGGATAACGTAGTCAGAGTGCTGGAAAGACACTGGCAACCTGGAATTCTACATCAGCAAAAAGATCCTTTAAAACTGAAGTAAAATGAAGACATTACAGATCAATGAGAACTGGGAGAATTTAGCAAGAAATGCTAAAGGAAGTGTTTCTGGCTGAAGAGGAATGATACCAGATGGAAACTCAAATCTGCAAGAAGGAATGAAGCACATCAGAAATGGTGAGTATATAGGTAAATATTTTAAAATATTGGTTTTTCACTCTTAATTTCTTTAAAATACATAACTTTTAAACACAAAAATAACCCTGGGTTGTGTGGTTTATAATATATATAACTGTAATGCCAATGACAACAAGAGCTCAAAGGGGGAGTCAATGGACTTACTATTACAAAATCATTACATTTTATGTCAAGTGTTACCAAACAAACTTAAACAGAATGCAGTTGGTTAAGATACAGCGGTCCCACTTGCATCTCTTCACAGCCAGCCCAGCTCTAGAAGCACCCTTTCACCTAACACTACTTTAAGGCTCTTTTATCATCTCACATCATCACAAAAGGGTGAGGGCAGTACATTTTGAGAGAGAGACCACATTCACACAACTTTTATTACTGCGTCCTTACACTCATTCTAGCTTATTATTAGTTATTCTTGTTAATCTCTAATTTGTAAATTAAACTTTATCTCAGGTATGTAAGTATATGAAAAGCCATAGTCTAGATGGGATGCAGTACTATCTGTGGTTTAAGGCATCCACTGGGAGTCTTAGAACATATCCATATCCTCTCCAGATAAGGGGGACTACTGTACATATTTTGGACCACTAAAGATAAGGCAAAGAGATACAGCTAAAAAAACCAATAGAGGAATTAAGAAGGGAAACTAAAAACTACATGTGTATGTATAGTACATATACATGTATATATCACATACATAACTGTACACACATTCATGTATGTGTGTACACATATACATATATTCAATTAATCCAAAACAAGACAGAAAAGGGAAAACTCAAGAACAGCAAAAAACAAAAGTAGAATAGAGGGGTGCTTGGGTGGCTCAGTCAGTTAAGTGTCCGACTCTTAATTTCAGTTCAGGTCGTGACCTCAGGTCGTGGGATAGAGCCCTGCACTGGGCTCCACACTCAGCACAGAGTCTGTTTGAGAGTCTCCCTCTTCCTTTCCCGCTGCCCCTCCCCCTCTGCACACACTCTCTCTCAAATAAATATCTTTTTTAAAAAAGGTAGAAGAGAAAACCCAGTGGTAGACATCAATCTGCTATGTTGGTACTCCAGCAAAATAGAAAGGAAGAGCTAGGAAACAGGAGTGAGTGTGGCCGAGGCAGAGATGGAGCAGGTTGTAGACAGCTGCTAAGCCCAACCATAGGCACTAGGGACTCACTGTGTCCTGTTTGCTCTGTGTCTATTCAAGTCTGTTCCATAAGGAACACCACTTTAGAGTATTCCAAATAGAGGCACTTGGGGGGCTCAGTCGGTGATGTGTCTGCCTTCGGCTCAGGTCATGATCTCCAGGTCTTGGGATCGAGTCTTGCGTCAGACTCCTCACTCAGTGGGAAGGAGTCTCCCTCCCCCTCTGTCCCCCACCACACCCTGTTCATGTTCCCTCTCTCTCTCTCTCTCTCAAAATAAATTTTAAAATCTTAAAGAACAACAGTATTCCAAATATTATTTATGCCCCCCCAAGCTGCTTTGGAAAAATTTGTGTTTATTATTTATTAGTTAATTTTAAAAAGTCTTCAATTTGGGGGATACTTAAAAACTAAAAACTGTAGGGACACCTAGGTGACTCAGTGGTTGAGCATCTGCTTTTGGCTCAGGGCTGATCCCAGGGTCCTGAGATTGAGTCCCATATCAGGCTACCCACAGGGAGACTGCTTCTCCCTCTGCCTATGTCTCTGTCTCTCTCTGTGTCTCTCCTAAATAAAAAAATAAAACCTTTAAAAAAAATAAAAAATGTAAATGGACAAAATGTTCACATTCACAAGCAGAAACTATCAGACTGGATAAATGAGCAGGACCCAACCATATGCTTTGTAAGAAGCTGATTTTGAATATAAGAACACAAACAGGTTCAGTATAAAAGAACAGAAGAGCTATGCCATGGAAACAATAAATGTGAGAAAGCTGGAAGGGCTATCTGAATATCAGACTTCAAAGGCACCTGGGTGGCTCAGTCGGTTAAGCCACCCAGGCTTGATTTCAGTTCAGGTCATGATCTCAGGGTCCTGGAAACTGCTTGAGATTCTCTCTCCCTCTGCCCCTCCCCCTTCTCTGAAAAAATATATCGGACTTCAAGACCAAAGCCCCATTCATCAGTAGAATCACCATCACAAATATGTGCAAACTTAATAACAGATTCGAACACATGAACCAAACCTGAAAGAACTAAAGGTAGAGATCGACAAATCCAGTCACTGTTGGAGATTTTAAAAACTCTTCTCAGCAACTGTTAGAACAACCCAAATCTCTACCACCCAAACATAAGAAATAATACAAGAGATATGAATACTACCAAGTGTTTCTTCTACATGACAGGCATAATTTTAGGTGTTTGAAAGCAGCCATGAATAATACTAGGGAAAAAAAATCCTGGTCTCCTGGAGGATATAGTCTCATGAAAAATACATGGGGGTGGAAAATAAGGGAACAGAATAACAACACAAAGTATGTTTATTACCTTCTAAAAAAATAAGATCTTGCATCTCTAAATGAAGAATGAGATATTTTTTAAAAAGAAAAGGGAGGGCAGCCCGGGTGGCTCAGCGGTTTAGCGCCGCCTTCAGCCCAGGGCCTGATCCTGGTAGACCCAGGATCGAATCCCATGTCGGGCTCCCTGCATGGAGCCTGCTTCTCCCTCTGTCTGTGTCTCTGCCTCTCTCTCTCTGTGACTCCCATGAATAAATAAATAAAATCTTAAAATAAATAAATAAAAATAAATAAATAAATAAAAAGAAAAGGGAAATTGATACCTAGGTGGTACAGTCAGCTAAGCATCCAGCTCAGGTTGAGACCTCAGGGCCATGAGATTGAGCCCCACGTCGGGCTTCCTGCTCAGCACAGAGTCTGCTTAAGACTCTCTCCCTCTCCCTCTGCCCCTCCTTCCCACACACACACTCTTTCTCTCTCTCAAATAAATAAATCTTTTTTTAAAAAAAGGAAAATAAAAAAAGAACTCTTGAGAAATGAAAAGGATAACGGAAATGAAACAATTAAAGGAAGAGCTGGAAGACAATGCAAAGCAATCTCCCAAGAGCTGAGCAAACATCTCTGAGATCAACAAGAGATCAGGGGATTAGCAGGTCAGCCAGGAGGCCCAAACTCCAAATAACAGGAGTTCCAGAAACTACAAGACTTAAGGCAAGAAATTCTCTCAGGAGTAATACAAAACATCAGTCCTTAGGCTGAAGGGTCCCAGCATGTGCCCAGCACAACGATGAACGCAAGCACCATCACGGGCTACTTGAGAGCATAGGGCAGCAAAGGAAGCTCCTGTGAGCTTCCTGGGGCCAGATCACTGACAGAGAACTGAAATCACAATGGCACCCATACTGGAAACCAAAAACAGTGAAGCAACATCTTCAAAATTCTGAGATAATACTTTTCAGCATTTCAGTATTCTATACCCAGCTAAACTAAAAGTTACCAATGAGTAAAGATAGCTTCAAAATCAAAGACAGAAGTAATATCTACATTGGGACGTCCAGGAGGCTGTGACTTGAGCGTCTAATCCTTGGTTTCGGCTCAGGTCGTGGTCTAGGGGTCAAGGGTTCAAGCCCCATGTCAGGCTCCATGCTCAGTGGGGGGTCTACCTCAATAAAATCTTTTTAGAAAAGAATACCTAGGGCACACTGGGTGGCTCAGCAGTTTAGTGCTGTTTTCAGCCCAGGGCCTGATCCTGGAGCCCTAGGATCAAGTCCCACGTCGGGCTCCCTGCATAGAGCCTGTTTCTCCCTCTACCTGTGTCTCTACCCCTCTCTCTCTCTGAGAAAATCTTTTAAAAAAAATAAGTAATATCTACATACTGCTTCTTAATCATCCAGAGTACGTCCTTCAACAAAACAAGGAGCGAACCCAGTTAGAGAGAGGGTTCCAGAGTACAGCGACCAATACAGAGGGAGAGCAGCAGAGGGAAGCTGTGCAGCAGCTGGGTGTGGGGCTCCCCTGGACCAGCAGAGCCTGGGGCAGGATGGAGGACTCCAGGAGAAAAGTCCCCCAACGACAAGCACCGCCACAACAGGGACGCGGTGGGACGCACGCTGAGTGTAAGGCAGAGAGCCCTTTCATAGGTGGGTGACAGGGCTGAGAGGGAAAGCACTATGCATGAGTGTCCTGAGTAAGAGACCAAACCTGGAGTCAGAATGGTAAGCAGTGACCACAGGTGTCACCAAAACGGTGGGAAATGGAGGGGAAAGGGGCAGGGCAGTGGGGAGAGACAAAGCTTCTTTACCTCTGACAGAAACCAAAAGAGAATGTCTACAACATATACATGAGAACAGCAGCCTGAGCAGCAGTGAGCACCAGGGAGCACAGCAAGCTCACGACGAGTGCCTCTGGGGGATGCCAAGAAGCAGGCAGGACAAGATCTGCTGCTTGATTTTTTCATGAGTGGGCTTGGCTCTCCACCCAGGGTTCTAGAAGGCAGACCATGGCCACAGTTAAGGGACAACAAGATGTAGGAGAAAATAAGTAGCAATGGTGTGTGTGTGTATGTCCATGTCTGTCGATGGTTGTGTCTGTGGGTGTCTGTGTGTAGGTGGCATGTCTATGTGTCTGTTTGTCTGGGGGAGGCTGTGTGTGTGTCTGTGCCTGTGAGTGTGTGTGTGTCTGTGGGGGGTGGTGACTGTGTGCTTGTCCATCTATAAATGACTGTGCGAATAAGAAAAAAGATGGGGAAGGACAGACATTAGGGATCACCATGACTGCAGGGTTGGGGACAGCAAAGCCCCTGAATGGAAGAGGGAAGACAACCAGAAAGGACAAACTGCACTGGGAATGCTCTAATGCAACAGCTGTCTGCCTGGAGCACACGCACCCATGAACCGGGTGAACCTCAGAAAGGGGGGACCAACAATCATGGGTAAAGTTCGTCTACAGTAAAACTGTGTGTGCATGTGTATAGAGTACGCTTCTAAAGAGAGACTACAATTTTTATCAGATGGTCAAGGGAGCTGGGGACCACCAACCCCCAAAAAGTAAAAACAAGTCATTTACCAGCCTCGGACCCCAAGCAAGGCTTATCTTCTCTCTCGGGCCAAGGAGGAAGGGAAAGGATGTGGCTGCTCCTCCACATGGGGAGGGAAGAAGCAGGCCTCCCAAAAATGGAGTCAGAAGCATGGTGGAGGGCTAGAGAGTGGGCTCCTAAGGCTCAGGTCCTAGTTCCCTGGACCATGGATGGATGTCACTCGAGATAGGTAACAGGGACTTGGGAGTTGTGACTATGTTCAGGACCCCGTGATGGGAGAAAGCCCCCTCCCTCCCCATCTGAGTGCAATCCCAGGTGTCCTTGCAGGAAGGAGGCAGAGGGAGCAGGGGAGCCAGGCCACGGTGGGTGGGAGCCCTGGGAAGCTGGAAGGGCTGGGGGTGGGCTCCCTCCTGCTGAGGTACCACCTGGGTGTCAGCCCAGGGACACCCCCACTGCCTTCTGGCCTCCAGAACAGCAAGGGAATTCATTTCCATGGCTTCAGCCACTAAGTTTGCAGTCACTTGTTGCAGCAGCCACGAGAAAGTCTTTCAAGCGCTAATTAGGAAGTCTAATGTTTCCAGGAATTCCACCCAAGTCCAGGAAGGTGCAAGGTGTAAAAGGTATGAGGCAGGCCCTTGCTGCGCCCACCTGCCCACAGCCTGTGAAGCCCTGACACACTGCCTGCCCTGCACCCTGTTTTGCTTGGCTTTAGGCACAGGCACAGAGGGCGACAGAAGACAGTAGCAGCAGAGCCAACTCTGGGCCACCTGGAGGGATCTCCCATGGAAGCCAGCCGGCACTTCCATCCCCCACGACCTCCCACAGCCTTGACCCCCCCCCAACCTTGAAACCCACTCCCTCACAGCCTCACCCTAACCCAGAGCCCAGCCCAAGCCCCCTGTGCCCCCTCCGCCCCTCTCTGCCTGGCCACATCCCCCTCAGCCGACCCCATTCTGGAAAAAGGGGACAAGGCCTGTCCTTGACCCCAGGGCCACCAGCCCACAGCCACCTCCTCACTGCCACGCAGGCCTGGTCAGTGCCTCCACCCCGCCCCACGACAGGGCCACTGCAGTCGCTCCACATATCCAGCCCCAGTCCATGGCCTTCCCTCCAGCCACCGTGGCCTCCCCTGCCCCACCCGTCCCAGCGGTCGGTGGGGGGGGTGGGTGTCCCTTGTCGCCAGTCAGCCAAGCAGTGGGCCACCCGCCTGAGGAGCGTCCCTCCAGCCCAGGGCCTGTGCAGGCCCTCGAGCCATGGTCTCTGGTCCTCAAACCTACTGGGTGAGGTGGCATTTTTATGAAATTGCTCACAATGACAATTATGTCTCTAAAGTAATACCGTGGCCACATTCTCCTACTCCTCGCTGTCCCCGGCTGCATGTTCTAGACTCCAGGACCCCTCCCCACCATGCCTCGCCTGGCTGCACCCCTCCTCTCCGCACCACGCCCTCCTGCGGGGACCCCCTCCCACCACACACTTCAATCACAGACTCATGGAGCGCCCAGCGGCCCCCTGGCAGGCACCATTCCCAAGCCACTCCACCACGAGCCACCGAGGCACGGAGCAGGTAGGGCACATCCCAGGTGAGCGGCCGGGCAGGTGCCAGGCAGGCAAGGCACACAAGGGACCTCTGTCTATACCGCATAACTCCGGGGCTGCTCTCTACCTACACCCCACAATTCTGGAGCACTCTGTCCACACTCCACAACTCTGGGCTGCTGCTTGGCTACACCCACACCCCACAATTCTGGGGCTCATCTACACCCCACAACTCTGGGACCCCATCTGCACCTCACAACTCTGGGCCACCCTGTCTATACCCCACAACTCTGAGCCACTGTCTACACAAGATGACTCTGGGCCACTCTGTCTACACCCCACAGCTCTGAGACTCAGTCTATACCCCACAATTCTGGGCCGCCCTGTCTACACTCCACAACTCTGGGCCACTCTGTTTATACCTCCCAACTCTGGGCTGCTGTCTGCACCCCACAACTCTGGGACTCAGTCTATACCCCACAACTCTGGGCCGCCCTGTCTACACCCCACAACTCTGAGCCACTGTCTACACAAGATGACTCTGGGCCACTCTGTCTGCACCCCACAACTCTAGGCCGCCCTGTCTACACCCCACAAGTCTGGGCTGCCCTGTCTGTACCCCATGACTCTGGGGCTCTGTCTGCACCTAACTCTGGGCTGCTGTCTACACCCCACAACTCTAGGCCGCCCTGTCTACACCCCACAACTCTGGGCCACTCTGTTTACACAAGGCTGGGCCGCCCTGTCTGCACCTCCCAACTCTGGACTCCGTCTCGACCGCACAACTCTGGGCCGCCCGGTCCGCACCCCACAGCCCAGGACCCCCGAGTGGCAGCACAGGCTGGGCCGGGAAGCCGCACCGCGCGGCGCTGACGTTGCCGCAGTTAATCGCGGGAGTTGGGGTCTCCGGAGACAGCTCCGCGCAAACAATGCGCCGCCGGCCGGGGGCCGCCAGGAAACCCGAGACCCCGAGCCGACTCGGGCCCGGGCGCCCCGGCTCCAACCCGGGCCCCGGGGGCGCGGCGGGCACCGTAGGCCCCGGCTCCCGGCCCCTGCGCCCCCCACCCCGACCCGGGCCCTCGGGTCCCGCCGAGGAGCGGCCGGCCCCGCGGCGACCCCACGGCCCAGGCTCCCCCGCCGCGTCCCCGCCGAGGGCCCGGGAACAAAAGGAGAGCGGCCGGCGGCAGGGCGGGCGGCCCGGGGGCGCGGGGGCCCAGGCCAGCCCCACGCCGGCAGGACGCCCCCAGGCCCTCCCGCGCTGGGCGGGGCCGGCGGCTGGGCCGCGGAGGGCGAGCGCGCGCCCGCAGAAGAAAGAAACGGAGGCGGGGCGGCCCTGCGCCAGGCCCGCAACCTACCGGCCGCTCGCTCCGCCGGCCTCGCTCGCCTCAGCCCGCGCGCGCAACGCTCGCTCAGCCGCCGCCGCCGCCGCCGCCGCCGCCGCCGCCCGGGAGGGGGCGGGGCCTCGGGGGCGGGGCCTCGGGCGTGGGCGGGGCTCGGGATCCCGCCGAAGTTCTCGGCCTGTGGGCGGGGGCCTCGGAGGGGCGGGGCCTCGGGGGGGCGGGGCCTCGGGGGGCGGGGCTCGGGATCCCGCCCAAGTTCTCGGCCTGTGGGCGGGGCCTCGGGGCGGGGCCGAGCCGCCGGGGGCGGGGCCTCCAAGGCCGAGGCTCGGGGCTGCCAGGGGAAGAGGGCCGAATGGGATGCAGGGCGGGCCCTTGTCCGGGGGCCCGCGAGGCGGACGTGAAGGGGCGGGGCCTCCCCGACCGGCGACCGGACTTCCGCTGCCAGGGCTGAGGAGGGGGTGCGCGGCAGCCGCGGGGTCCTTGCAGATCGCCACCTCCGGTCCCCTCCTTTCTCCCAGTCCTGATGCCCTCCCGTCCTGGGGCTCTTCCTGCGCCCCCGCCCCGGTCCCTCCCGACACTCCCGCCCCTGGGTCCCCCCACCTCGGGTCCCCTCCGGTCTCCCCGACCCAGATTCCCCTCCAGCCCCGGTCCCATAAAAAGTGAGCTGACCCTTCCTCCGCCCCGCGCAAGCCGCCTAGCATCAGGGATCCACACCCTCTGAAGACCTTGATGTGCATCTAGACCGCCTCCCACCCGGAAATCACTTTATTTTTAAGAGAGGAGAGCTATGAGAAGTGTGCTGTCCCCCGCAGAGGACTGTCACCCCCTAGTCCTCCCAACAGGTGCAAGAGCCAGGCAGGCATCACCCTGCTCCCTGTAGATCCCCTCCCCTCCTGCCCAGGCGGGACAGAGAACCCTCCAGGGTTAGCTCTCTCCCTGCCTCCCATTGTCTTCCTCCTCAGCAATCACTATTTCCTTGGAAATTACTTTCCCTGTAGTCACAGTGACCAGCTAGAGTACTTTGGGGCAACAGTCCCATGGGCATTTGCTATGTGATATAAGTGTGGAAAAAAATCAAGTGCAGGCCTCCTGACTAGTTGGGCCCTGACTTGCAGTAGTCACATGGCCAGCTCCCAGACCTCGCTGGAGCCACTTGCACTGCCTGTTAACTCCTCATGACAAATGCAGCAGCATCACGCTACCACCTACCCCCGCAAGGGAAAACCAGAAAACTCAGATGTTCTCTATTCCCTCCAGTGCTCCCAGGATGATAGCAAGGGTGATTCTTCTATGGTCTAACCCCTGATGCTGGGGTGTCAGGAGGTGGGCCCTTTGGGAGGTGATGAGGTCATAAGGGTAGAGCCTCCACGAGTGACATTAGTGCCTTCTAAAAGAGACCCCAGGGACACCTGGGTGGCTCAGCTGTTAAGCGTCTGCCTTTGGCTCAGGGCGTGATCCTGGAGTCTTGGGATCGAGTCCCACATGGGGCTCCCTGTGTGGGGCCTGCTTCTCTCTCTGCCTGTGTCTCTGCCTCTCTCTGTGTGTCTCTCATGAATGAATGAATGAATGAATGAATGAATGAATGAATAAATGAGACCCCAGAGAGCTGCCTTGTCCTTCCACCACGTCGATGAAGCAGGAAGTTCCCACCAGACACAGAACCTGCTGATGCCTTGACCTTGGACTTCCAGCCTCTAGAACTCAGTCATCAATGAGCCCCCCAGTCTGTAGTATTTTTGTCAAAGCAACTCAGATGGTCTGAGACACACATCCAGGTCTGCCTCTGCTGTACAAAGGCCAGGGGCGGGAGAGCAGGTGAGCAGAATCCCTCCCAGTCTGGGCCACAGCCCCTTTCTAAGACTATCACGTGTCCCTCCTGAGAGTTACGTCAGCTACCTGCTCTGGCCTGGGTCCGCTTTCATCCTCTTGTTTCCTTCCCCCAGTGTCGAGTCCCTACTCCTTCCAGCTTGCCTTGGCCTCCTCCCTCCCTCCTCTGCTGCCCTCTTTCCCTGTTAAATATGTCCCTGACCTCCTATCTGCCCTCCCGGTTTCACACTCTGGGGACTCTCTGCAGCACCTCTCCTGCCCTCCTCCCCTTCTGAATGTATCACCTGTTTTCTTTAGCCTCAGAAATCCTCCTCTCCCCACTCCATGCTGCGCCTCCCCCAGCAAGTTTTTCTCGTTGGCAGCCCTTCCTCATCAGGTCTTGTATTATTTGTTCTGGTCCCAGGAGGAAATTTGAGAAGAGCCCAATAAAACCCCCGATTGGAAGGGAAACCAGAGAGGTGGTGCAGAGCCAGGAGGAGTAAGGGCAGGGAGGGGGGCAGGCACCTACTAGGGCTGAGGGAGTGTGGGCAGAACTCAGAGGGAAGGGAGAGGGAGAGCCGCCTAACAGCCCTGGGGCCAGGGGCACCTCCAGCCCTGATGGCCCCAAACACGGGACAGCAGGGAAGTGAGCCCCCACCCCACCCTCCTCCCACCCTTTCCACTCCTGCCCAGTCCCACTGATGGAAACTTCTGGAGGCAGGGGCAGGCCAGCCTCCCGGCACCGGGAGCAGAGAAGTGGGGTGGAGAGCTGCTCTGAGAGGGGGCACGGCAGATCTTTCCTTGCCTGCGGCTTGCTTCTCCGCATCTGCACAGCGTCCACGGGTATTGCCAGTTTGGGTGGGAAAGGAGGGACCCGTGTGTGGGGTGGCTGAGCCGGGGACTTCAGCGAGGCGGCACGCCCAGGGGAAGAGAGGGTGCTGATCCAGCAGGGTGGGGCTGAGGGGCTGCTTCCACGGTAGGTACTTCCCCCCCCACACCGAGTATGGAAAAGTTGTGCAAGACAGAAATGGGCCATGTGTCATGGTGAGAAAAGAGGTGGAAGGGGAAATTGAGTCCCAATGTGAGCAGATGTGCCTTATCAATGAAGTCAAGTTCCTTATGCATATCTGGTGGTTTACAAGGACGGGGCACACTCCTCACTCTGGCCCCTCTGGCCCTGGGGCTCCGCTCTGCACTGCCCTCACCCCTGGGGTCTGGCCTACCCCCTCCACGGCCACCCCTTCTGCCATCACAGCCTCCGTGGTCGCGGCCTGGGACAGCTATGCCTGCCCAGTGGCTGGGACACCCCAGCAGACATCCCCAGAATGATTTGGCCACAACTGGGCACCCTTGGTCCCTGAAGCTGACACACAGTCCTCATCACAGGTATGCAGCCGGCTCTGCCTGCACGCCCGTGGTCTCCGCTCTACTCTTTTTTTTTTTTAAAGATTTTATTTATTTATTCATAGAAGACACAGAGAGAGAGAGAGAGACAGAGACACAGGCAGAGGGAGAAGCAGGCTCCATGCACCGGGAGCCCGACGTGGGACTCGATCCGATCCGGGGTCTCCAGGATCACACCCCGGGCTGCAGGCGGCGCCAAACCGCTGCGCCACCGGGACTGCCCTCTCCACTCTACTCTTGTTGATAGTTCCGCACTGTCCCCTCATGTCCCCTCACTATCCCCTCATGTCCCCTCACTGTCCCCTCATGTCCCTTCACTGTCCCCCTCACTGTCCCCTCATGTTCCCTCACTGTCCCCTCATGTCTCCTCACTGTTTCTTCACTGTCTCCTCCTGTCTCCTCACTGTCCCCCTCACTGTCCCCTCATGTCCCCTCACTGTCTCCTCACTGTCCCCTCATGTCTCTTCACTGTCTCCTCACTGTTCACTCACTGGAAGAGACACAGTGCCCAAGAAGCAGCAGTAGCGGATTTGGGAGGCCAGGTCAGTGGTGCAGGGCTGGGGAGGGGCCAGGTGGGGCCCCTGAATCGAGAGCCAAGGAGGCAGGCGGGGCCAGAGGCGGACAAGGCCCACGTGGAAGCCAGAGGGGACGCCAGGGAGATGCATGTGGGGCTTCGGGCCCCAGCCCAGCCCAGCTCACACCTGCCCCCACCTGATCCACCCTGGCTCCGGGAACCCCCCTGAGGCCCTCCTAGACCTTCTGGGGGGCAAGCCACCTCTTCCCGGAATGTCCCCAGAACCCACCAGCGGCACCTCCGTGTTGTAGAATTCAGTAGGGCCAGCGAACAGGGGAAATCAGTCACATGAAGCCTGAGGTTTTTACCCAGAACACATGAAATTAATTAAGTAGAGCACATTGTTACTAAATAGAACTCGTATTAATTAGGGGCATTGTTACCAAATAGACTATGCATTAATTGCATAGACCACATCGGTACCGAGGAGAACGTACGCTAATGAACCAGAGCGCATCGCCCCGCACGGAATGCACTTTATTTCCCGGGGCCCCCAGGAGAAGGACTGCTCAGGGCCACGGATGGCGGATGGCCGGGCCCAGGAGGTCCCACAGGCGGCCAGCCTCGGGCCAGCTCACCCAGCAGGAGACGGGGCCCCCCGCGTGGCGTGACCGCGCCTCCTTGGGCAGACCTGGCTCAGAAACGTCTCTTCCTATTTGGGGGAAATGTATCTTAGCAGAATCCTTCCTGTCACAGAAAATAAAAAGTAACGCAGAGAGAGAGCACTGCCTCCAAGCAGGCAAAGGACAGCGTGAGACCGTTCTCCTCCTCCTCGTTGGGCTCTGAGGCCCCCTGAGTGATCCTGCGATGACCTCTGTCAGCCGGCTCGTCACTCCTGCGGAGAAACTTTTTTGGCTACGCCCAGAGCAGAAAGCCTCCAAAGCTCACCTTCTGGATGAGGACTTTTAGATGAGAAGAAAGGACTGTTCTTTTTATAAAATGGTGGATCCCTCCTTCGGCTTCGCCGCCGTGTGTGCTCAGCTGCCGCCTGCGGGCCTGCCCTCGCCCGGCAAGACCCAGGTCAGGGCCGCGTCCCGGAGGCGGGAGCTCCCGGTGGCGCGGCATTGCCTTTGGCCAGGGCCAGTGAGGAGGCTGCTGGCTGCTGGCTGCCACCCACCTGCCCATTTCCAGGCACGCAGACTGAGGCCAGCCGCGGACTGCAGCTGGCCAGAGGGGCCACCCTGACTGAGGCGGGCTCCCCTGCGTCTGCGGCCCACCGAGCTCCGAGGCCAGGGCGGGTGGCCTAGCACGGGCGGGCAGGAGCCCGAGACGCTGGCCTGAGAGGGTCAGCTTCCCTCGGGGCCGCGGGGACCCACAGATCGGTGAGGACCTCTTCCCGCACTTTCTACGGTGATAATGGGGACTGCACAGGGAACTCTGGGCACTACCCTTCTGAGCCGGCCTCGGGAAGTGGGGGTGACTTATCCCAAGAGCCAATGGTGAAACAAGCTCAGGAGTGGAGTGTCCCCAACACCTCCCCCCGCCCCACCGCAGGACACTGGTGGCAGGTGGCCCGCAGGGGGCCACGGGCTTCCACAGGCTACCATGCATATTTGCTGTGGAGGGCAGAGAAGGGCTTGGGAAGTCTTTGGGGTGAACACAGGACCTTTCCCTTTCGAGGGGACCCACCGTCTCGGTGCTGCTAGGCTTTGCTGCATCCCTGGAACACCTAGCCCAGGTGCCCCTGCCTCCACGCACTTCACAGATAAGCAGGACCCCTGCCCTTCACACCCACCCCCAGCCCAGTGGGCCACCTTCACGGGTGCCTGCAGTGACAGCCAGCGTGATGGCAGCGGTGCCAGGCTAGGGCCTGCAGGACCTTTCCCAGACTGGAACACACAGTCTGTGTTTGGGGAAGCTTCCATCCTCCTCCTGGGAGACTGGAGAATTCTCTAATGCCCGGCCCCGGGCCCCAAGTACTCCCAAGACCAGACCTCCTACACTTTCTGCATCACCCACTTCAGATCCACGGTGAGAGGCAGGCTCCCAGGGGTCTCCCCCAAGCAGCAGGGCGGTGCTAGGTCCCATACCCCAGGGGGGATGAAGCCTCGGGGGCAGGGGACTGCTGTCCCCTTCATCTGGAATCCACCCCACTCACTGCGTGGCAGGGCTTCACCCAGGAGGCCCCTCTCCTCTGAGGTCTGGTCCCAAACTGAGTAAACTATCCAGTGGAATGTCTTCCAGACAAAAATTCCTATAAAACAACAAAACTGAAAAGCAGAGCTAAAGCTATGAGGTCTTTTTCCCAATTTTTTTTAATGTGGTAAAATAGACTTAGAAAATTTACCATTTGGGGATCCCTGGGTGGTGCAGCAGTTTGGCGCCTGCCTTTGGCCCTGGGCGTGATCCTGGAGACCCGGGATCAAATCCCACGTCGGGCTCCCGGTGCATGGGGCCTGCTTCTCCCTCTGCCTGTGTCTCTGCCTCTCTGTCTCCCTCTGTGTGACTATCATGAATAAATAAATAAATAAAAATCTTAAAAAAAAAAGAAAATTTACCATTTGAACTACCGTTAAGTGCCTAGTGCAGCAGCGTTAAGTACACTCATGATATACAGCCGACCCCCTCCACCCAAGAACTGCTTTCATCCTGCAAAATGGAGCCTCCATCCCCCATAAACACTAACCCTCTGTCCCTGCCCACCTTGGTACCACTGTGTACTTCCTCTGTGCTTTGACAGCTGGATGCCTCCTGTACGTGGGGTCACCCAGCATTTGTCCCTTGGGGCCTGGCTTCTTTCACTCTGCACGATGTCCTCAGGGTTCATCCACATAGTAGCAGGTGTCAGAGGATCCTTCCTGTTAAAGGTTGAATAATACTCCATCACATGGATGGATCACATTTTGCTAATCCATCTGTCCATCCATGGACACTGAGTTGCTTCCACATTTTAACTATTGTGAATAATGCTGCCACAAATTTGGGTGTACCAGTGTATATCTGGCCCCTGCTTTCAATTCTTTTGGGTACATGCCTGGAAGTGGAATGCTGGATCATAGGGTAGTTCTGTTTGATTTTTTGAGGACACTGGTTTCTGCAGCAGCTACACCAGTTTACATGCTCACCAGCAGTGCACAGGCTTCAGCTTCCCTTCATCTTCACCAGCACTTGGTATCTTCTAGGCTTTTTTGAAAGTAGTCATCCTACTGGGTGTAAGGCAGCATATCATTGTGGGGTTTTTTTTTTAAGATTTTTTTATTTATTTGTTTGAGACAGAGAAAGCACAAGCAAGAGTATGAGTGAGTGGGACGGGAGAGGAAGAGGGAGAAGCAAGGTCCCCTCTGAGCAGGGAGCCCGATGCAGGACTCGATCCCTGGACCCCAGGATCATGACCTGAGCAGACGGCAGGTGCTTCACTCACTGAGCCTCCCAGGTGCTCCATCATTGTGGTTTTGATTTGCATTTCCCTGGTTAGTGATGTTGAGCATGTTTTTGTGTATTTATTGACCATTTGTATATTTCTAAAGCTATGGTTTGCATATGGCCACACGATAGCAAAAAACCAAAACTATGTTTAGTTGCTTATGTCTAGAGACTGTCAACTGTGACTGGATGAGTAATAGCAGAAAGACACACACCGTAACTGCTTACATGTTGTTTCAGAAAACACCTTTTTTTGTGTTCACTTCAGCAAAATCTTTAATTATGTTGCTATAATCCAGATTTCCACATCATTTATGCTGTATTTTCAATTTGGAGAAACTTATTCTGCTGAGGCAGAAGAAATGAGGGCCATCAATAAAATTCTTAGAGCAAATATTTATAGTGGGAAAAGAACCAAAGATTTTATGTATCGTGTTCAAACATTGTTGTGGGTTTGCATATGAAACATTATCACAGGGATCCCTGGGTGGCGCAGCGGTTTGGCGCCTGCCTTTGGCCCAGGGCGTGATCCTGGAGGCCCGGGATCGAATCCCACGTCGGGCTCCCGGTGCATGGAGCCTGCTTCTCCCTCTGCCTATGTCTCTGCCTCTCTCTCTCTCTCTCTCTCTCTCTGTGTGACTATCATAAATAAATAAAAAATTAAAAAAAAAAAGAAACATTATCACAGAAAACATGGTAAGCTAATTTCATCATAGAAATCACCATAACAGCAAGATTTTCACCATACCTGAAAGCAATAGCTAAATTCATGCGGTATTTCTAAAGTTCTTCTTTCCAATTTGTTGACACTGAGACATTATTTCAGAAATACCAAAATGTTTTTCAGTTTATTCTAATCTCTCTTCAAGTGAGATCATGACTCCATTGAAACTGACAGTAACTCATCTCTGTGAATCATCTCCTTCATCTTTGTGCCAATGTTTTAATCTCCTTACATTTTCTAGAATACTATTTTTATTGCTTATTTCACAGGCAAGTATTGTTAAATTTTTTATGGATAAAAGCTATTTTCTATCCAATTAAAAAAAAAAAAAAAAGGCAGGGATCCCTGGGTGGCCCAGTGGTTAAGTGCCTGCCTTCGGCCCAGGGCGTGATTCTGGAGTCCCAGGATGGAATCCCAAGTCAGGCTTCCTGCATGGAGCCTGCTTCTCCCTCTGCCTGTGTCTCTGTCTCTGTCTCTGTATCTCTCTCTGTGTGTGTGTGTGTGTGTCTCTCATGAATAAATAAAATCTTTAAAAAAAAAAAAGCTTGACTTTTTAAAAAATTACTCAACCTGTTTTATTTTTCCCTTTCTGCACGCTTGTCCTAATACTATCAATAGCAATAGATACACCAAATGATCACAACAGAGCAGACATGAAATCAGTTTCGTTTTCCTCTGAAGACCATGCTTCTTCCTCATCTGAGGATATTCTGCTATTTTACTTAACTCTTCTGTGCAGCTGGAATCTTGGGTAAATTAGATCTAATTGTTTTAACAGCATCTAGTTGACATTCTTTTTGTGTTTCTGAGGGTGATTATAAGGTCAAATATGATATATGTCTCATCAAGAAGTTCCATCTTTGGGCAGATGCAGAAAGTATCAAATAGAACCCTTGAGTTATTCCAAAGTACATCATCATTGTTGGCATCCTCAAAGCCATATATAACAAATTCAGACTCTGTGCCATAGTTGACACTAAGAAAGCTTCTGTGTTTCTGGCCAAAATTTTAGCTTGTTTACTTTTTCCTTTATGCATTGTGATAGCACCATTATTATAGTCTTTTGCTTACAGTTTTTAAAGTATTAAATGAAAGTAAAATTGTTTCACTTGATTTCTTAAAATTTAATGGAATCTTAAGTAAAATGATTTGCAACTTCCATGTTCAATGTCCGGTTTGTTTCCAATGCTCAGTAGAGGTCAGCCACTTCACCGCTTGGTCTGGCCCAACATGCGCAGACACAGAATAATCGTATGAACAGTATTGCAAAATGCTCCTCGGTTGCCATGTGAAACTGTAACAAATGTTCTGCTAATTTCTGAGAACCTCTGGAAACAATCACAAATAGAAATATAAAGAAAAGCAAGACAAATGGCACCATGGGCAAACTATTTTAGGATGAGAATCTATGGCATTCACTCCACCTGAGACGGAGGATTTAATAAATGTGATTTGCCTTTTACATCAGCCTAAGCACTTTCAATGTGGAGCATAATGAATAAAAGAAAATTGGACGTCTTCTTCCACCTGGGGTGTGGATACAAGACTTTCACTTCCATGGTACAATGAAAAACCAGGAAAAAAATTATTATACTTTTCTACAGGGTTAGTAGGCCGGTATAGACATTTTAATGAACTGAATTCCTGAGAAAGATGAGCTTTTCATAGAGAACAGAATGTGGTGGCAATGTCCGTGCCTGTAGCAGAAGTCTGGTTCTCATACTGGCAGAAGGAGGAGCAGAGATGAAGAGAAACACAGTCTTAGATGATAAGTCAGCCCCAGCAATTAGATTTTCCCACCCAGACTCAAATTTCCCAAAGAAAGTGAGAAAATAGAGTGGAAAGCAAAGTGAAATCACTTAGTCCTCCACATTCTCACAGTGCTGAGACCCCAGGGTTCCAACAGGATTAAATCCAAAATGAACTGAATATATCTGAAACTATAGCTGTGCACCTGAACCAAACTCTGACAAGATCAAAAAGGCTGCAATGTAATGGAGATAGAGGGTTGGGCTGAACACACATGAACTCAATCTCATTAAAGCTGTGTCCCAGCTCCAGAGTCAACTTGATTCTTGGAGGAATGTGAGTGATAAGACCCTCAACCTCTTTAAAAAAAAAAAAAAAAAAAAGGCAGGAGGGCAGCCCCAGTGGCTCAGGGGTTTAGCACCGCCTTCAGCCCAGGGTGTGATCCTGGAGACCCGGGATCGAGTCCCACATCAGGCTCCCTGCATGGCGCCTGCTTCTACCTCTGCCTGTGTCTCTGCCTCTCTCTCTCTCTCCTCTGTGTGTCTCTCATGAATAAATAAATAAAAATCTTAAAAAAAAAAAAAAAGACCCTCAACCCAACTGAGGAAATGGCTTGCATTTGGGGGAAATAAAATAAAAATAAAACATTACATAACAGTCTCCACTGTTCATTTACACACAATGTCTGGAATGGAACAAAAAATTATAAGAATATGGGGGTGCCTGGGTCCTCAGTCAATTTAGCATCCAAATCTTGATTTTGGCCTGGGTTGTGAGATGAAGTCTGGCATTGGGCTCCATGCTCAGCGGGGAGCCTGCTTAAGATTCTCCCCCTTTTCTTCTTCCCCTCCCTCTGCTTGCACATACACTCTCAAATAAATAATCTTCAAAAAAATTATAAGACATGGGCAGCCCCGGTGGCGCAGCAGTTTGGCGCCGCCTGGTGTGATCCTGGTGACCTGGGATCGAGTCCCGCGTCGGGCTCCCTGCATGGAGTCTGCTTTCCCTCTCCCTCTGCCTGTGTCTCTGCCTCTCTCTGTGTGTCTATGAATAAATAAATAAAATCTTAAAAAAAAATTGTAAGACATGTGAAGCAGAAAATTTGACCCATGTCAAGAGAAAACACAATAAAAAATGTAGATCCTAGATGTCCAGTAATTGAAATTCGCAGACACATAATATAAAAAATATACTATGAATATGTAGAAGAATTTGCAGATAAGGATAGAATGGATAAAGAATGGGGTATTTTGGAAGATAAATGGAAACTCCAAAATTGCAAAAAAAAGTTCAAGAACTGAAAATTACAATATCACAATATCTGAAATATAAAGGTATTGGCTAGGCTTCTGGACACTGCAAAATAAACTTCCAGTGAACTTGAAGGCAGATCAGTATGAATATTCCAAACTAAATTACAGAAAAGAAAAGATTGAATAAAATAAAAAGAGTGGTTGTGACCTGTAGGATAACATCAAGTAATGTGACAAATGTGTAACTGGATTCCCAGAAAGGTAACATGGGGAAAATATATTTGAAGAAATAGTGGCCAAATTTTTCTCATATTTTTATTTTACGTTATTTATTTATTTATTCATTCATTCATTCATCCATCCATTCATTCACTCATGAGAGACAGAGAGAGAGAGAGAGGCAGGGGCATAGGTAGAGGGAGAAGTAGGCTCCCTGCAGGGAGCCTGATGTGGACTCGATCCCAGGACCCTGGTATCACAACCTGAGCCAAAGGCAGGCACTCAACCATTGACTCACTCAGCTGCCCCACTTTCTTTTGGATTAACTGATTTTAAATTTTAAAAATGTTATCTCCTCTTTTGGCTACAATACCCTTTTACTATTTTCCAGAGTTTATTCTGGGGATTCCAATATGTATTGTTTGCCTCAATATACTTTGAAATCACATTATACTATTCCATGCATAAGGTAAAGACCTTTCAACATATAATTCCATTTCCTTTCCAAATGGAAATTATAATTTACACATATTTGTAAAAATAAACCTAGAATACGTTGTTATTATTTTTGCTTAAGTGTTCAACTGTCTTGGGGCTCCTAGGTGGCACAGTCAGTTAAGTGTCCAACTCTTGGTTGCTGCTCAAATCATGATGTCAGGGTTGCAAGATTGAGCCCTGAATTGGGCTCCATTCTCAGTTCAGAATCTGCTGAAGACTTCTGTCCTTCTCCATTGCTCGATCTCACTCTCTCAAATAAATAAATCCTTTTAAAAATGTTTAACTGTCTTTAAAGAAATGAAGAAAATAGAAGAGTTTTCCATATTTACCATTTCTAGTGTTCTTCATTCCTTTGTGTGGATCCAAGTTTCCATCTGGCATCATTTCTTTTTAGCCTAAATAACGTCTCTTAGCATTTCTTGCAGCATGCATACACTAGCAATGGATTCAACAAGCTTTTGTTAATCTGTAGTTACTTTTATTTTGCTTTTCCTCTTCAAGTGTATTTTCATTGGATGTAGAATTCACAGTTGACAGTTTTTCTTCCCAGTGCTTTAAAGATGTTGTTCTTTTGTCTTTGGTTCTCTATTGTCTCTGATAAAAACTCAGCCATTTTTATTATTGCACTAATGTATGTAATGTATCCTTTTCCCTCTATCAATTATTATATTAAATATAAATGGGCTAAACACTCAAATTAAAATACAGAGCATGTGAGGATGGATTTTTAAAAACCCTGTTATATTCTGTCTAACAAAGACACACTTTAAATATTAAAAAAAATTATATTGAAAGTAAAAGGATAGAAAAAGAAATACCATGGGAAAAAAATAACCTTAAGAAAGCTGGAGTGGCTGTATCTTCAAATATTTGAAGCAAAAATTGTGAGAACTGAAAGGAAACAAATAATAATAGACAAAAGCACACTTATAGTTGAATATTTTAACATTTTATATCATAAGTTGATGAGAAAATCAGACAAAACAATTAATAAGGACATAAAATATTTGAACATCATCAAACAATCTAACCTAATTAACACAAATAGAAGACTACATCCATCAGCTACAAAATACAGATTCTTTTCAATTGTACATGGAACATTTACCAAGAGAGAACATATGCTGGGCCATGAAATAAATCTTACTAATTTTAAAGAATTGATGTCATACAGTATATGTTTTCTATCAAAAACAGAAATTAATAATGGTATCTAGAAAAGCACTCAATTTTAGACAAGTATTATGCTTCTAAATAATTCACAGGTCAAATCATAAGGGGAATTAGAAAAATATTTTTAATTGAATAGTAATAAAAACACAATATATCAAAATTTATGGTATGTAAATAAAGTCTTATGGAGATAAATTTATAATTTTAAATGCTTATGTTATTGAAGATGGTTTAAAATGAATGGTTCAAGCCTGCATATTAAGAAGCCAGCAAATGAAGAGCAAATTAAACTAAAGTAAATAGAAGGAAGAAAATAATAAAAGAGTGGAAATTAATGAAATAGAGAACAGGCAAACCACAGTAGAAAAACAGAGATAAATTTTTTTTTATTAAAATTTACCAATTCTTAGTAAGACTAATGAAAAGGAAAGGAAGACACACATATGACCAATATCAGGAATATCATTACAAGCCTAAAGATACTTATTTTTTTTAAGATTTTTAATTTATTTTATTTATTCAGAGAGACAGAGAGAGAGAGAGAGGCAGAGACACAGGCAGAAGGAGAAGCGGGCTCCACATAGGAAGCCTGACATGGGAGTTGATCCCTGGTCTCCAGGATCACACCCCAGGCTGCAGGCGGTGCTAAGCCGCTGGGGCACTGGGGCTGCCCACCTACAGATATTTAAAGGACATTAAGAAAATAGTATGAACAACTTTGTGACAACAGATATGACAACATATAAAATGGAAAAATTTCTTTAAAAACACAACAAAATTACACAAGAGGAAATAAAGAGTTGAGCCCTATATTGGTTAAAGAAATTGAATAATTAAGCACTTTTAAGGAGAAATGTGCTAATGTCTACAACTTACTTAGGGATGTATCAGAAAATAAGACTAATGGATACATAGGTGGGTATCTGATTAGGAAAGCATAATAACATTTTAATGTAGGAAATGGAATGACTGTCATTATCAAGTCTGTCTTTTTTTGAGTTGTTTAAAATTTTCATAATAAAATTTTAGATAAAAAGCCAATATTTTCTATAAAGAAACTTACCCATAAGTAACCTGCCAGGACTATATGGTGTTGGAGTGAGTAAAACCATTTAAGAAGGAAATACAGGGGTGCCTGGATAGCTCAGTAGTTGAGTATCTGCCTTCAGTTCTGGGATTGAGCCCCACATTGGGCTCCTTACTCTGCAGGGAGTCTGCTTCTCCCTCTCCCTCTTGCTCAGCTCTTCCTTGCTCTCTCTCTCTCAAATAAATAAATGAAATATTTTTTAAAAAGAAAAATACAATTCTCACATAATTTTTCAGAAAATAGAGAAAGATTGAATACTTTAGTACTCATTTAACGAGACCTACATAACTCTGATACCAAAACCTGACAAGGACATCATGAGAAAAAGAAATTATAAACCCACGTCCTCATTAACATAAGCCCAACAATCCTCAGCAAAATATTACTCAATTGAATAACACCATGAACAAGTATGCTTTATCCCAGGAATGCAAGGTTAATTTAACATTTAAAAAACAATCCTTGGGGAACCTGGCTCAGGTCATGGTCTCAGGGTCATGAGATCAAGCCTCACCTCAGACTCCATGCTCAGTGCAGAGTCTGCTTGAGATTCTTTCTCCCTCTCCTTCTGTCCCTCCACCCATTCTCTCTCTCCTCTCCTCTCCAATAAATAAATAAAATTTAAAAAATAAAAAGCAATCCTTTCCTTGTTATTCATAACATCAACAAAATAAAGGAGAAAAATCTTGTAATTATCACAGCAAATGCCAAGAAAGCATTTGTCAAAATTCAACACTCGTTTATGATAAAAAATTGTAAACCAACAAACTAAAAATAGGAACTTCTTCAATTTGATAGATGCATCTGTGAAAAACCTACAGTTAACATTATACTCAATGGTGAAAAACTGAATGTTTTCCCCTAAGATCAAGAATGTGGCAATGATGGGGCTCTTCTAGCTTCTTTTAACATGGTACTGGAGGTCCTAGCCAGAGGAATAAAGCTTGAAAAAGAAATAAAAAGCATACAAGGGCAGCCCCGGTGGTGCAGCGGTTTAGCGCCGCCTGTAGCCCAGGGCTTGATCCTGGAGACCCTGGATCGAGTCCCGCGTCGGGCTCTCTGTATGATGCCTGCTTCTCCCTCTGCCTGTGTCTCTGCCTCTCTCTCTCTCTGTCTCTATGAATAAATAAATAAAATCTTTTTTTTAAAAAAAAAGCATACAAATTGGAGAACAAAAAGTAATATGCATTTATTCACAGAAAACATGATTGTGAACCTAGAAAGGCCTAAGGAATTTATTTAAGAAGCTATCAGACTAATAAGTGAGTCTTGAGGGTTGTAGGCTACAGATACAAAAACTAATTGTGTTTCTATATACCACCAATAAACAAATGGAAAAATAACATACTGGGGAATAAATTTAATAAAGGAGGTACTAGAGTTTGCCAAAGGGATATATACCATGTTCATAAATTGCAAGACTGAATATTAATTGGTAACATTCAATTCTCTTCAACTTGATCTACAGATTCAAAGTCATCTCAATAAAAATTTCAGCAGGTGTTTGAGGGGGCGGGAATTGGCAAGCTGATATAGAGCTAATTTTTTTAAAGATTTTATTTATTTATTCATGAGAGAGATAGAAGGAGAGAGAGGCAGAGACACAGGCAGAGGTAGAAGCAGGCGCCATGCAGGGAGCCTGACATGGGACTCAATCCCGGGTCTCCAGGATCATGCCCTGGGCTGAAGGCAGCACTAAACCTCTAAGCCACTGGGGCTCCCCTGATTTAGAACTTATATGCAAAAGTAAGAGATCTGGGATAACCAAAGCAATTTTGGAAAAGAATAACAAAGTTGGAAGATTGTACTTTCTGATCTCGAGACTTTCTATAAAGAAAAGGAGTCTACAGTCATGAAGACAATGTAGACATATGGGCCAGTGGAACCATGTCTAGAAATAGACCCACTCTGTTCAGTGAACTGATTTTTTAAAAAGATTTTTATAATTTATTTATTTGACAGAGAATGAGAGCACAGCAGGGGGAGGGCCAGAAGGAGAAGCACACCCCCCACTAAGCAGGGAGCCTGCCTTGGGGCTTGATCCAGGACGCTGAGATCATGACCTGAAACTAAGGCAGAGGCTTTACCAACTGAGCCACTCGGGTGTCCCCAGTGAACTGATTTTTTGACAATGACCCCAGAGAAATTCAGTGAGGGAAAGGGAAGACTTGCAACAAATGGTGCTGGAATAACTGGCTGATAATGGGGGAAATGATGAACTTTCATACCTAACTCACACAATGCACAACAATTAAGTTGGGACGGACAGAAGGCCCAAACACAACCACAGCTCGAGAACACGGTGTGGAACATACCTACCTTCCTGACCTTGGTCAGGATTTCTCAGCATACAGGAAGCTCTAGCTACAAGAGAAAATTGAACTAGATAATTTTGATTTTGATCAAAAGCAAAATCTCTGTCCACCAAAAGACACAATTAGTGTCCATTTTTCACTGTGGTGGCATCACAAGGTTTGGACAGACTCACCACCCCGTCCACTGCAAACCAGACAAAATGTGTGAGAGGGCTGTTTTCAGACATGAGACTGTGCCTGAGATGAGACAGGAGAGCAGTGAGCCTTGTGAGCCCCTGGCTTTTTGCCCGCAGCCAGCGTGCCCTAGGGTGTGGTGGGGACACCCCAGACTTGCAACCCCGCTCAGAGAAGGCTTCTGTGGGCACAAGCTGTGGGAGCCAGGAGCCAGGGGTAGGAGGGCTCCAGCCCTGGGGAGAAAGAGCTCAGACACAAGCAGGGAGGCTGAGACAGTGTGGACATGGGGCCAGGCTACATCTCCAGGGAGATGTGCTGGACTTGAGGTTCAAAGCCAGGGATGCAGGCCCTGCTCCATGGGACTGAGGGTCCCATGGCCTGTGAATCTCCCCCCCTCCTTTGGGTACCACAGAATGCTCAGCTGGGGCCTGTCCCCCTGCACACACCCCCACTTTTCCCAGAGGCCAGTGCGGCGTGGGGCTCCTGGATCCGGGCTGGATGCAGGACTGCTATTCTTGGCTGTAACCTAAGCCAGCTGCCCATTAAAATTCCATGAGTTTCGAAGGCTTGAGCTGCAGTTGATATTTCTAATTATTGTGAAATTAAAATTGTCCTCGTACTTTAAGGATAATTGCCGGCCATGCCAGCTGGCACCCCAGGGAGCCACGCTGTTCCCATGCAGAGCTTGGAAAGTCTCTGGAAAGTTCTCTGAACAGGGAAAGACAAAGGCTGTGGTGAAAACGAGGGAGGTTGGGGGCGGGTGGTAGGCATGTAGTTGGAATCTGAATTTCAGGGTTCACAGTCCCTTGTGACCAGGGTCCTGCAGCGGGTGGGCTGCTCCCAGGCCTGCAGCCAACCTGAGCCCTGGCACCCAGAGGAAGGAGGGGCTAGACCTGGCGTTAACTGGCACCCCCTATCCCTGGGGGTTAGGGAGTACCAGTAGGTGTAACAATGCAGGGTGCTCTGGCGCTGGCAGACCCTTGTGGGGTAACATGTGCTCCAGATTGCTTTGTGGCAGTGACGTGAGGTGGCAGCTGGAACAGGAGGGCCTCTCTGGCCCACCCCTCACGCTGCTCCCCTGTACAGATGCAACCAGCACCACGCTCTGCCCTCCCCTGGAACAAGGCCTCAGGGGTGCTGGCGGCTGACCATGGCCTCTGCCCCCGGCCCCCGCTCCAGAAGGACAGGTCCGGGCAGGGCAGGCTGGCTGTGGGACCCCCCCACAGCAGGGGCAGAGCTAGCCTGGAGCCCCAGGCCCCTCAGCTCCTCCAGGGTTCTCCCCTGCACCCAGTACCCCTCCTGCTGCCTCCCTTCTGATTCAGGGACCGTGTACACATGGAGTAGGGGGCATCAGCCATTGGGTGCTGTGCACCCCCGGCTCCTCTTCCCCTGTTGGGTCCTGACCTCTCCCAAACACCCCTCAGAGCCACCCTAGAGGTACAGGGAGGGCCTGGGGCCTCAGGCTCATTCTTGCTGCCTCCCACCACACCCCATCACTGCTGCCCTGCAGGCGGGCAAGCAGGCCCTTGGGTACCTAACCATGCCCAGTGCAGCTTTGAGAAATAACATGGGGCGAGCCATAGCCCTGGAGCCTTAGAACGCAGCCTGTAATTCTGGGGGCAGCCCCGCAGAAGGAGGAGCCCGGGCCGTCTTCCCCTAAACACACCCCACCCCAGCCCGCGAGAGACCAGTGGCTGGAGACTGAGACCCCTGAGCCAGGCCAGAGATCCGATCGGTCCGGCCAGTGTAGCAAAGCCTCCAGAATACCCCAGACAGCGCGTCCGAGCGGTGCAGATGGGATGCGGGAGGGTGACGGGCCACAGAGCCTCTCCCCCATCTGGCTGCTCCGAGTGACATCGTTTGATTCAGTGCACAGCATGTTTGCCCGGGCTCCATGAGTCGCTCTAGCAAACGGTCAAACCCGAGGTGGGCTGTGGGACCCTTGGATCCAAGGACCTGCGGCCAGAAGCACAGGGGACTGTGGAGTCTGGGTGGAGGGGCAGCCTTGTGGGACTGAGCCCTTCCCTGAGGGGTCTGATGCCATCTCCAGGAGGAGAGTGAGAGGGATCCCTGGATGGCGCAGCGGTTTAGCATCTGCCTTTGGCCCAGGGCGCGATCCTGGAGACCCGGGATCGAGTCCCACATTGGGCTCCCGTTGCATGGAGCCTGCTTCTCCCTGTGCCTATGTCTCTGCCTCTCTCTCTCAATCTCTGTGTTACTATCATTAAAAAAATAAAAAAATAAAAAAATAATAAAAAAAAAAGAGGAGAGTGAGAGGGCTGAGTTAGATTTGGGGGACACTCAGTTGGTGTCAGACAATTGCTTGATGATGTCAGTGGGAAAAAATGTCAGAATTGGGTGCAGAATTGAATACTGACACCTCTAACATCACATTCTGACCCCCAGCCCTGATCACCCATGGCTCTGACCCCTAGCCCTGCCCACCCAAGCCCTGACCCCCAGCCCTGACCACCCCCAGCCCTGACCACCCACACTTCAACCACTCTCACCCTATAGGGGCCCATGGCATCTCCATCACTTCTGCCTCCCAAGCCTCAAGCAAAGCTCATCTTTGATGCTATCTACCCCAGAACTGTGCAGGGAAGGATCCTGGAAATGTGGCTCCCAGCATAGAGAGCATGGATAGAACACTCCGGAACACACAGTATCAGACGTCCACCTCAGTCCTGAGGGGGACCCTACTGCAGAAGAGGCCTTACCTGCTTCTGGGGGGCAGAAGTGGCCTGGAGGGCTGGGGAGGAAGCCCCACTCCACCTGCAGTGACCAGGGCTGCAGCGCCCCTCTCCTGCCACACCCCTCCCCCCCTCAGCTGGCTGGGCCTTAGCCCCCCTCCCTCGGCTGCATCCCCCCCCACTGCACCCCTCCCCCACCTGCAGCCCTGCTGCTGCATACCTGAGCTAACCAGCAGGGTGCCCCGCCCCCATCATCTACCGAACATCTCAAGACTCTTTAAAGCTCTTTGTTATACACCGTTTTAGAAGTTTTATTAATCAAATTAGGCCACTTTTCTCTTTTCTGATTTGTCCCATTAGAGAGGTCTTGACCCCAAGGTTACATGTTCCTTCAGAATCGCTTCTAGAAGTTTTCCACTTTTATCACTTAAATTTTTGATCCACCTGACATGAACCTTATAGAAGATTATGACATTTGTCCCTGCTTCCTCCCCAGTTATGTACATCAACATACCAGTGAACATCTGTCAAAGCCCATGTCTGGGCGAGCCACCCGTTCTGGTCTCTCCCCACCAACACCATCTCCCCACAGGGCCTGAGTGCTTGGTTTTATCTGTGAAAAAGCAAAATCCAACTGAGTACAGTTGAAGATCTCATTGGCTTTACGAGATGATTCATTAACCAGCCAGCTTTTTGTCTCAGATAGGGGTCCAAGGTGATGCACAAAATGGGGGACGTTTATGGGCAGAAGTGGGGACACAGGAAAGACCATGTTGTTTCAGGCAAGATTCCCCTAGGGGATGTCCTCTCCCCCCAGGGACATCCTCCCCCCCAGGGATGCCCTCCCTCCAGGGATATCATTCCCCCCCAGGGATGTCCTCCTCCCCAGGGATGTCCTCCTCCCAGGGACATCCTCTCCCACCAAGGATGTCCTCCCCCACCAGGGACATCCTCTTCCTTCCAGGGACATCCTCCTTCCCCCCCCCCAGGATGTCCTCTCCCCAAGGTCATCCTCCCCCCCACCCCAGACATCCTACTCCCCCTGGAACATCCCCCTCCCCCAGGACACGGCATCACACCTTTTGTCCAGGTGTCCCTCTCCGATCTTTACTATGATTAAAGTCTTCTCCAGTTTCATTTATTCATAAGCATTTCTCAGCTTTGGTTGTTATGTGAGTTTTCCTATTCTTAACCAGTTATTAATAAGACAGAAAAAAACAAATTTTATATATTAATCATATATTTATCTTATTAATATAGTAGGGTTTTTAAAACTTTTCTTCCGGGATCCCTGGGTGGCGTAGCGGTTTGGCACCTGCCTTTGGCCCAGGGCGCGATCCTGGAGACCCAGGATCGAGTCCCACGTCGGGCTCCCGGTGCATGGAGCCTGCTTCTCCCTCTGCCTGTGTCTCTGTCTCTCTCTCTGTGTGTGTGACTATCATAAATAAAAAATAAAACTTTTCTTCCAAGTTTCCTGGTTTCATAATCATGTCTTTGGCAAAAACAGATCATCGTTGCCTCTCCTTTTCCAATATTTGCACAGTGACCTTGTCCTTGGTGATGCTGACCCACAATGACGGTCCCACTGTGTGTGGCTGCCATGTGCTTGCTGGATGGGGTGGGAACGACATCTGCATCCCTCCCTGAAAGTCCTGTCATGCTGGGAACTTTCCAAAGGGCTGTCTGCATGATGCAGGCCAATGACCTCCTCACACTGATTTGGTGGGTTTGGTGATGTTGCTGGTGGTTCTCTGACTTTTCTCAAAGGAGCCCTACTTGGTTGTACTGTCTTAGGTTTGCTAGGATTTTACTTAGAACTTTCACTTTATTTTCCTGTTTTGTATTCTTTTAAAAAGAATCAGGTTGGTATTAAGACATGAAGTGGGACATTTTCTTCTTTTTTAGAGTTTAACATAATTCAGAGAACATCTTGGGAAAGCATTTTGACAATCCCTACCCAATTGATCCTGCAATCCCGCACGTAGGAATTTACTGCATAAAAATACTTGTCAGTTACAATCCACATACAAAAAAATCTAATTAAAAATTGGGCAGAAGATCTGAATAGACATTTTTCCAAAGAATACACACAGATGGCCAACATGAAAAGATGCTCTACATGACTGATGTCAGGGAAGTGCCAATCAGAACCTCACCCTGTTAGGATGGCTCTCATCAAAAAAGACAAGAAAGAACCAGTGTTGGCGAGGACACAGAGAAAGGGGACCCTCATGCTCTGTGGCTGGGCATACAGGCTAGTGCACTTGCCACTGCATAGATGAACCTGCAGGACCCTGTGGGGAGTGGAAAAGCCAGACACAAAAGGATATCCCACGGGCCTGCAGTTCCTGACACCCTGGAAGAGTCAGGTGCCCAGAGGCAAAAAGTAGGGTACCAGGTGTCAAGGGCTGGGAGAGAAGGGAGATGCTGCTCCATGGGGACACGAGGTCAGTTGGGAGGGGCAGGGGTGCTCGCCACAGTGGGAACAGACTTACTGCCTCTCAACTGGACGCCTAACAGTAGGTAAAATGGTAGATTTTGTGTTATGTGTATTTTACTACATTTAAAAAATTGTGGAAATGCTAAGGACTTGGGACACCTGGGTGGCTCAGTCGGTTAAGCATCAAACTCTTACATTTTGGCTTGGGTCATGATCTCAAGGTTGTGGGATTAAGCCTTGGATCAGGCTCTGCACAGAGCATGGAGTCTGCTTGGGATTCTCTCCCCCGCCCTACCCCCAACCAGCACGTGCGTGCACCCTCACTCTAGATAAATAAAATCTTAAAAAAAAAAAAAAAAAAAGGGATGGGATGCCTGAGTGGCTCAGCGGTTGGGTGCCTATCTTTGGCTCAGGTTGTAATCCTGGGATTCAGGATCGAGTCCCACATCAGGCTTCCTGGAGGGAGCCTGCTTCTCCCTCTGCCTATGTCTCTGCCTCTCTCTGTCTCTTATGAATAAATAAATAAAATCTTTAAAAAAAAATGGAAATGCTGGCAGCCCTGTGGCTCAGCGGTTTAGTGCTGCCTTCAGCCCAGGGCCTGATACTGGAGACCTGGGATCGAGTCCCACGTCAGGCTCCCTGCATGGAGCCTGCTTCTCCCTCTGCCTGTGTCTCTGCCTCTCTCTCTCTTTCTCTGTGTCTCTCTCGAATAAATAAATCTTAAAAAAAAAAAAAAAAAAGGAAATGCTAAGTACTTTTTTTTTTGAAATGCTAAGGTCTTAAATACCCAAATGATCTGTAAAAAGAGTAACAAGATTGAAAGATTTATTATATCAGATTTTAAGACTCATGGTAAAAACAGTATTTATTGACACAAGAATAAGAATCATTAATAATGGACAGAATGCAGACTATAGATGTAGACACACATATTTGGGGGCAATTTATTTATTTTTTAAGTTTATTTTTCAGTCATCTCTACACCCAATGTGGGGCATGGACTCATGACCCTGAGATTAAGTCACATGCTCCACGACTGAGCCTGCCAGGCATCCCTTAAAGATAAGGCAACTTATCTTTAAGAAAGATTCCAAAACCATTCAGTAGTGGAGGGACAGCTGGGGTCGGCAACCGGTGCTGGGACATGGGACCTGTGTTGGAGACATAAACTGGGCCCCTCCCTCACACATGAGCTGCTGAGTCTAACACGGTGACTTTCCTGGTCAACTTTCTGTTCCCCTGAAGCTGTCTTGTCTGATTTTACAAATGCTCACTAGTGTGCCTAAGTACACACAGGGGTATCCACTGCGCCGCTGTCACGAGAGCCTGGTGGGATCTGTTCATCTACCCGGGACCCATGAAACTGCTGCCACCACGCGGATGTGGTGCTGCCCTTGCAGGGGGGGAGGGTGTCACTCTGCATTACCACGGAGTACCCAGGAAGGTGTACCATGACCCTAGCAGGAGGGCTCAGAGCCGTGCTCGGGGCTCCTCCCCGGGACCATGTCACACACGCATGGGGGTAACCAGGAAGGGCTCGGGGCAGCCAGAAGCAGTCACAGGGTTGCACAAGGGCCAGAAACTCCAGCACCAAAGGCTGTTTTCCAAAGACATCGCCAGTTCCTGAATCTCAGGCCTTCCTCTGCTGTGTCCTGGTGCGGGTCAGCCAGCGGCCCCTCCCACCCCAGCCCACACGTTCAAAGGAGGTATGTGTGGCTGGCCAACCCCACAGAGGGTCAGCATGCCCTCTGCCATGTGTATGTGGTTCACCATGAGGCCTGTGCACCTGCTCCCTCATCTTCCCCTGCTCTGACCCCCTGACATGTGGACTCTTGGCTCTTGTGGATCTCCTGGATGACAAGAAGGTGGAGGTCCCGGAAGACAAACTGGAAGGGAGCAGGGAACTAATGCTGCCTTGGAGGAAAACAAGGATGGTCTCCTGGTTGACGATGATCTTGGATCATGCTGACCTAGTGCCCTACAAGGCAAAACTGAAGGGCAGCCGATGCCTTCTGCTCTGGGGAGAGGAAAGCGCTGGTTGTAGGCCAGTGAATAGGTCTCATGTAGGACACGCAGCTGTAAATGGGAACCACCACCCCCCCTTGAATGAGCTGAAGGATCCCCCATTGTTCTCAAAGATGCACCTGCCTTTTGGAAGCCAAACCAAGGTGTGCCAGGAAGACATGCTCCTGTGCTTGTCAAGGCTTCCATTTTGGTGGCTCTGAGGCCATTCGGGGGATTGGGCCTGTTCTTTGGTCCAATTATACCTCCAGGAAGTGGGTGCAGGTCCCTCTGGGGAGATGGCCCCAGGCTGGCACCCTGCACAAGCCCTGGTGTGAGGTCCTCGCCTAGGAGTCCTGGAGATGGCAGCTAACTCAGAGCCAGGGGCTGGAGCTCCCAGGCAGGTCAGTGTGATGCTCTTTCTTTCTGAAGCGATGACCTTCCAGCTATGAGCCCATTTTCTTTGCTCAGGGTGTCCTCCCCTCATTGTCAAGCCTCTGACTGATACCGCCCTACTCCCCTGTTCCTGGTACACAGCAGGTGGTCAGCAGGACAGCAGAGGGGTTAGAGGGAAGCAGGACCTCCTTCTGGGCCCCCCTGGGGGACACAGCTCATGGGGGCTGGTGGGGTTGGGCTTGCACAAAGGCTTGCACAAAGGCTGCAGACCACCTCCTTATCCCTGCCCCCGCTATGGGACCCACCAGAGCTTTCCAGGATGCACAGATACAAGTAAGGCCACCAAGCATCTTCTCATACCTGTTGCCTTACACCCATGCCTGGGCCTCCCCAAGAGACTGATCTGTGGACCCCAAGTGTCCCTAAGGCCCAAAGTATTATCACAAAGGAAAAACGCCCTCTGCCATCTTCAGCACGTTGGCATTTGCAGTGCTGGGTGGAAAGGCTGGGTCCTTGGTGAGAAACAGGACATGTCCCGTGTCCCTCCCACCACACACTGTCTGCAAAAAACACGTTTCCCTTAAAAGTGTCCCCAATGAGCAGTAAAATGTACTAATTTTATTAAATCTTGGCCCTGGGACACACATCTTTTTAATATTCTGCATGACAAGATGGACAGTCTGTGTGACAGACTCCCACCATACGGTGTGACAGCTGTCAGGGAGAAGCCCGTGGTCACCGTTCAGCTGCCAGAAGATGCAGCTGCAAACATTCTTCACAGGAACATGATTTTCACCTGAAAGGCCTCTGGCGCCTGG
Organism: Canis lupus familiaris; assembly: GCF_011100685.1. Taxonomy (NCBI): domain Eukaryota; kingdom Metazoa; phylum Chordata; class Mammalia; order Carnivora; family Canidae; genus Canis; species Canis lupus. Next base: position 61,591,147 of record NC_049224.1, read on the forward strand.
TGGATGTGCTCTTGGAAACCAACAAAGGGAGCTGTCCCTATGGGGAAAACAAGTCACGTGGTTGTGGTGGCCGGTGGCAAGATTCTGGCTTTTGTGCCAAGGTCAGGACCATGGAAGAGCTGCCTCCACCGCTGTGAGCTCGATAACCCACCCTGGGAAAGGCTCTGCGGTCAGGGTGGGAGAGTGAGAGCAAGCAGCTGATGGTGTCTGTGCACTGTATTGGCACAGAAGACACGCATGACAGCGAGAACCAGAATTTTCCAAATGCCCGGTACAGCGTTACAGAGCGTGGCGAACAGAGGTCCCCGAGGCACAGGACCAATGGCTGGCTGCAGGCTCAACACAACTCTGGAAGAGCTGGTGGGCTGAGTCCACACTGCAACTAGCCCGCACAGCCAGTGTCCTTCCTGGGAGAGGTGTCCACCATGATCTTTCTGTTCCAAACACCTGTCCATGCGGCGCCGGGTCTCCCGTGGACACCCACCAGCCCGAGGCTGGAGCCAGCTGTGACACAACGCCCCTCTTCTCCTGAAAACCTTTTGTTTTGGAAAATGTATTTTTCATTCAATTGCTGTTTATGTCAACATGTAATGGGTTTATTATTTTGAAATGAGTCCAATTTTTAAGTTTTAGGTTTGATTTCTAGTAAGGTCTGTTAGGTGTTAGAATTGGTGGCAAGGACCCAGAGGAACAGAGGCTGTGACATCTTCAGGGCCTCCTAGAGCATGGAGGGCCCTGTGAGTGCAGAGGCTCGGGGACCGGCTCCGGGCAGCATGCATGCGGTCAGCTCCTCGGGAGGAAGCCGCTTGGGTCTGGCTGGCCTGGGGCCCTGCCGCCCCTAGTGCAGTCTGAGTTTCTGTCTCATGTTTTTCCAGCTTTGACCCTGACAGCACACTGGCTGCATGGGTGTGTGACTGCACACTTTTTGCTTCTGTTCTGCATTTCCCAGCGCCACATGAGGCCCAGAAGGTCTTCCTCATCCTTCGGCCTTAGACCTCTGCCCCAATCCTTTTTCATTTGAACTTAAAAATACTTTCTTCAGGGGCACCTGGGCGGCTCGGTGAGTGAAGCATCTGGCTCTTGATCTGGGCTCAGGTCAGGATCTTAGGGTCATGAGTTCAAGTCCAGTGTCAGGCTCTGCACTGGGCATGGAGCTGACTTCAAATTAAAAAATGACAACAACAACAGCAAAAAAACAACTTTCTTCCATTTCAAAATAAACAAAAACCCACAATGTTATTGAGAATATTGCTGGAATTACATTAATAAGATGATGACACTTTACTTTGGCACTTTTAGGAGTATGCGGTTTCTCCACATGCTCAGGAATTGTTTTAGATTTTACAATAAAACCGTAGTTTTCTTCATGTCGATCCTATACCTTTCTGGTTAAACTTGCTCATAGAATCCCTGCGGTTCTCAATTATGACCCTGAATGGAACATTCCATTCTCATAATCCACAGGTTCAAGGTGGTTTAAAGAGTTCTTGATCTTTTATATATCTTGTTTTCTGGGAATATAAAAATATCATCTGAAAATAAAGGCAATTTTCATTTCTTTTATCCCACTTATTTGTTTGTCTTGATGCATTAGCTATATAAATGCCAACATTAAATAATAAAGGGAGAGAAAGCATATTTGTTTGGTTTTGGAGTTCAGTTTTTGGCGTTAAAAGGATCATTGTCTTGCTGGATCTTATCAAACAGCTTAGTGTTTACTAATAGAGTCACTTTCCCCCTTAATGGACCAATAACTACAGAAGAAATCAGAGACTCCCTACAGACACACTATTTATGAAGCGCGTGACGCAGGCAGTTGTCCGGCTGGCCTCCACCTGACCACATCGGTTCTGCTCCAGCCCAACAGAGTATGGGGCAGCACAGAATCTGCAGACATGGAGAGAGACAGCACTGATCCCACACTCAGAGAGACAGCTGGGAAAGTTAAATAGTGCAAATGACTTCTAATTACAGAGGCAAAAATGCTACATAACATACTGCAACTGTTGCCTTCTGCCACTATGTTAACCCTGGTAGCCATGGCCACAGCTCCAGGAGTGCCAGGACGGTTAAACCTGGTATGCCATGGCCACAGCCACAGCCATGGGAGCACCAGGACAGTTAAGGTAAGAGAGCTCCTGCATCACTTGGAGCCACAGTCTGTGGCCATCTCGGCGACCCCTGGGCCACTCTGATGGGGTTCTAGCCAGCAGCCTTGGCATAGCCAGCAGGCTGAGTGTTTGTCAATCAAGTTCTCACTGGGACATCGTGTCTCAGGAGCAGCTGGGTTCCTGTGCCAGAAATCAGCCCTCAGTTCAGGTCTTCAGGATGAGGCACTCCCTCAGTCTCCTGTGTGGTGGGGTTTTGGGGCTTGTTCTGTGCATGCCTCCCCAGCACTGGTTCAGTGACATCATGCTGGTAGCTGACACTGGCCTTGCTGGGAACACTGACCGTTTTGGAAGAAATTGGCAAGTTCACACTTCAGCAGAGCCTCCTGTCATACATTCACCGAACTACTGCCTTGGGTCCCAAAGCAGCATGGTTTGAGTCCATGCACATGTGCTCTGGGGAGGTCCCCGAGGTGGTGAGCCAGGGGCATCCATCCTGTTCCATCTGGCTCTGCCCTCTGGACTCTGTAGCCAGGCCTGCGACTGGCCTCTGCTCCACCTGCATGACCTTGGGTGGCTGACTTCAAAGGCCACTGGAGTGTCCCATGAGGGGTCACTGTCAACCAGGATAACTGTGACAGCCTCCTGGCAGGACCCCTGCCTTCATCCCACCTGCCATGGGGCTGCTCAGGAGCACCCAGAAGGAGCTTTTCTAGGTCAAAAGTCAACCATGTCACTTGCTGCATTGCCTCACAACCCTGCTGGGTGGGCAGCAACATGCTGGTCCCGGGGGGGCCAGACACTCCCGTGCCCTTCATCCTTTGCAGTCAGAGACCAAAGCCCAAGTGGCCAACAGGACTTAGGAAGAATTCAGCAGAGAAGCATCTGGAATGGTTTTCCTGCTGGAAAGGGCAGAGGCAGGGAGGTGAGCATTATCTCACAGCTCTGGACACCACCACCTCCTGCTCAGAGGGCCCCGGCCAGCACAACACCCAAAAGCTTCCTGTGCGTCTATGGCCTGGCTGCACTGCCTGGCTGCTTCTGTGAGGCTTCCTCATGCTTGGGGCCAGCCCTTCCTGTCCTGCGTTGACCACCACCTGCTATCATGTCATTTCCTTCTTCACGCGTTTGCCTCCTCGCCTGGAACGGGAGTGCATGAGGCCAGGTCTCTGTTCATCAGCGTGACACCCCCAGGCCTAGGAAAATGAACAGGGTGGTGCCTGTGGGTAGCTGTCATTGCTCTGTTAGCCTTCTTGCTGGGAGGTGATTGGAGCACCCAGTACTCCAAGGAGAGGGCCGAAGGCTCCCTGGGTTTGCTGTGGCATCAGAGGCCACCTCAGGAGTACTGCTGCAGACTCTAGGGAGGGGCAGGCAGGCATCTCCCCTTCAGGACAGTTTCTTTTTTTTTTTTTTTTTTTTTTTTTTTTTTTTTTTTTTACCTTTTTTTTTTTTTTTTTTTTTATTGGTGTTCAATTTACTAACATACAGAATAACACCCAGTGCCCGTCACCCATTCACTCCCACCCCCCGCCCTCCTCCCCTTCTACCACCCCTAGTTCGTTTCCCAGAGTTAGCAGTCTTTATGTTCTGTCTCCCTTTCTGATATTTCCCACACATTTCTTCTCCCTTCCCTTATTTTCCCTTTCACTATTATTTATATTCCCCAAATGAATGAGAACATATAATGTTTGTCCTTCTCCAATTGACTTACTTCACTCAGCATAATACCCTCCAGTTCCATCCACGTTGAAGCAAATGGTGGGTATTTGTCATTTCTAATAGCTGAGTAATATTCCATTGTATACATAAACCACATCTTCTTTATCCATTCATCTTTCGTTGGACACCGAGGCTCCTTCCACAGTTTGGCTATCGTGGCCATTGCTGCTAGAAACATCGGGGTGCAGGTGTCCCGGCGTTTCATTGCATTTGTATCTTTGGGGTAAATCCCCAACAGTGCAATTGCTGGGTCGTAGGGCAGGTATATTTTTAACTGTTTGAGGAACCTCCACCCTGTTTTCCAGAGTGGCTGCACCAGTTCACATTCCCACCAACAGTGTATGAGGGTTCCCTTTTCTCCACATCCTCTCCAACATTTGTTGTTTCCTGCCTTGTTAATTTTTTCCATTCTCACTGGTGTGAGGTGGTATCTCATTGTGGTTTTGATTTGTATTTCCCTGATGGCAAGTGATGCAGAGCATTTTCTCATGTGCATGTTGGCCATGTCTATGTCTTCTTCTGTGAGATTTCTGTTCATGTCTTTTGCCCATTTCATGATTGGATTGTTTGTTTCTTTGGTGTTGAGTTTAATAAGTTCTTTATAGATCTTGGAAACTAGCCCTTTATCTGATATGTCATTTGCAAATATCTTCTCCCATTCTGTAGGTTGTCTTTGAGTTTTGTTGACTGTATCCTTTGCTGTGCAAAAGCTTCTTATCTTGATGAAGTCCCAATAGTTCATTTTTGCTTTTGTTTCTTTTGCCTTCGTGGATGTATCTTGCAAGAAGTTACTATGGCCGAGTTCAAAAAGGGTGTTGCCTGTGTTCTTCTCTAGGATTTTGATGGAATCTTGTCTCACATTTAGATCTTTCATCCATTTTGAGTTTATCTTTGTGTATGGTGAAAGAGAGTGGTCTAGTTTCATTCTTCTGCATGTGGATGTCCAATTTTCCCAGCACCATTTATTGAAGAGACTGTCTTTCTTCCAATGGATAGTCTTTCCTCCTTTATCGAATATTAGTTGCCCATAAAGTTCAGGGTCCACTTCTGGATTCTCTATTCTGTTCCACTGATCTATGTGTCTGTTTTTGTGCCAGTACCACACTGTCTTGATGACCACAGCTTTGTAGTACAACCTGAAATCTGGCATTGTGATGCCCCCAGATATGGTTTTCTTTTTTAAAATCAGGACAGTTTCTGTTACGAGTGCAAAGCTGCCACTTGCCTGTTTCCATATGCTTTTGTTTTTGGAATAGACCAACCTGGCGCATTCCCTCTGAGCTGGAAAGGTGAACTCTGCTTCCAGGGAGTCATGAAAAATCACACATTTAATGCCGAAAGCCATTTCAAGTATCATCGGTAGTCACCACACCGGAGAACAGGTTCTAGGAGTTCCCACTGGGGGATCACCCCCGTGTAACCTGGTGTCCTCGGCCTGTGTCTGAGGAGGGGCTTCCACACCAGGAAGTCCGATCCAGGAGCAGCCCCAGGGGCCAGCGTGAGGCTGGCTCCCTCTGGGACCTGGCCTGGCCCGGCCGGCCTGTGTTGTATGGCCAGCCTGCTTGGGCCCTGGCTGCCCACCCGCCCGCCAGCCCACCCGGCAGCCTACACGTTGGACTTGGCAATCATCTTCTCCAGCAGACTCATCATGCGCTCCTGGAGCTGCAGGCTCTGCACCTGCAGGAGATTCTGCTGGTCCAGCACGCGGCGTACCTCCCGGCACGTCTCCTCCATGGCGCGACTCAGCTTGCGCTGCTCCTCCAGCATGGCCTCCAGCAGCCGCAGCTTCTTCTTCTGGAAGTGGCAGCTCTGCACCTTGCGCTTCTTCACGGGCCGCTCGTCCGACCTGGAAGGACAGTGCCAGCGTGTGGATGGCCGGCCACACAATCAGGGCACCAGAGGCTCCGCCTGCCTGACTCTCCCACCCACCTCAGTGGACACATGGGAAACAGCCCCTGGTAGCCGAGCAACTGCTCTGCCCTCCCTCCCCCTGGTCCAGCAGGTGAGGAGGGCTGTAGCCCTCCTCCCAGGATGGTGAAGGGGCCAGGGGGCTGTAGGCACTGCCGTCCTGTGGGCCTTGAGGCAATCCAGTGACCTGGGTCACAGGATAATCCAAACCCCCTGTAGCCTAGGTGGAGCTCAGGAGTAGCAGCCACACGGGGGGGAGAGATGAAGAGGACTGGGTGGGAGGGGGGCAGGGCAGTGTGGCCTCTCCCCCAGGACTGGAACCTCTGGTAGTTCCAGGGAGGCAAAGGTAGCCTACTGGGTGGTAGGCCCTGTGCTCTCTGTTGTGGGCTGGGGAGCATCCCTGCTCTAACTGGCCAGACCCCACCAGTCTCTTTGCCTGGGCCCCATGCTTTGAAGCAGAATGGTGACCTGGCCAGTCTCAGGGGCAGGGGTGCCAGTCCCACATCCTGGCCCTTGCGTGGTGCCTGGGGCAGCTGTGAGTCTGGGAACCAGGTCAATCCACAGAAACACCTGGCCATAAACCTCAGGTTTCTAGCTGACTCCACCTGGCCATCCACAAATGCATTCTTGTTTGGGGTCTTTGCTGAGAAATCCCATCCAGGGAAGGGGCGCTGGACAAACCAACTGGCAGCCCCTGATACCAGACCTTCCTCATCTTACCCCCATCTGACAGACCTGGAGGCCAGGGCTGCGGGAGAGGCAGGGCCAGTCAAACCCACTCTTTTCCTTCTCTTCTCAGACTAGCCAACTCCTATTCACCCTTGAAAGCCGAGCCCTAATGTCCCTCCTTTGGTTCCCCTGGCCTCCCCAGCACAGGAGTGTGCCTCCTGTGTACCTGTCTGTAGGCATCTCCAGGGCAGGTTCAGGTGGCCGGAGCTGGCCCAGCAGGAAGTCTGTGAAGGGACATCAGAGGGGACAGGCGCGTACACTGCAACCAGCTGAGGGGAGCACACTGGAGGCTCAGCCCAACATGCCTTCCAGCCAGCCTAGCCAGGTCAGGATCTGCTTGGGGGTGATGGGGAGCCCAGGAGCCAGAAACTGGGGGCTGGTGGGAATGGGACATTGGATTTCCTCCATGTCCCAGGCCCCACACCAAGTTCCTTCTCTCTCATGACACTCCCAGTCACCCTCAGACAAAGTGCTGATTCATCCCCATTTCACAGAGGGAGACTGAGGCCCAGAGAGGTCAAGGACTTTCCACACAGCTAGAAAGTGATGTAGCCAGGAGCCAAAACCAGACTATGGACATGATGGCCCGCACTTCAATACCACCTGCCTCCCAGTCTGAGGCCTCCCCATCTGAAGCCTCCTGTCTGAGGCCTCCTGGTCTGAAGCCTCCCCATCTGAAACCTCCTGTCTGAAGCCTCCCGGTCTGAGGTCTCCCTCTCTGTGGCTCCCTATCTGAAACCTCTCCATCTGAAGCCTCCCCATCTGAAGCCTCGGTCTGAGGCCTCTTGGTCTGAAGCCTCCTGGTCTGAGGCCTCCGGGTCTGAGGCTTCCCCGTCGGAAGCCTCCTGGTCTGAAGCCTCCTGATCTGAGGCCTCCGGGTCTGAGGCCTCCCCGTCTGAAGCCTCCTGGCCTAAAGCCTCCTGGTCTGAGGCCTCAGGTCTGAGGGCTCCTGGTCTGAGGCCTCCCCGTCTGCGACCTCCCCGTCTGAAGCCTCCCAGTCTGAGGCCTGTCTGCGACCTCCCTGTCTGAAGCCTCCTGGTCTACAGCCTTCCTGTCTGCAGTTTCCCTGCCTGAGGCCTCCCTGTCTGTGGCCTCCCCGTCTGAGGCCAGCCTGCCTGAGGCCCCCTGTCCCAGGAGGCACTTGCACACCACCTAGGCCTTTGCAGCCAGCCAGGGATGGCAGACGACACCGCCGCCCCGAGAGCCGCTGCCCATCACCGCTCCCAGCCCCTTCTCTGGCTGCCGGGCTCCTGGCCCCGCTGGTCGTGGAGGCGGGGAAGGAAGACACACACTACCTGAACTTAAGGGACAGTAAGCTGGAGGAGCTGTCGGAGCGATCGTCCTGGAAGCGGCCTTCGTAGGAGCACTGGTTATACGGTAAGTACAGAGGGGTGGACTTAGCAGACGGCGACAGGGACGCCTCGGTCTGGGACGTGGAGGGCCCCGGCTGCTGGCCGTCCGGCAGTTTGCCATCACAGGACTCGGGGACCTTGGCCAGAATCCTATCAATGGCTAGGTAATAGGGCCAGTCGGGCGGGACGGACTCGCTATCTGTCATGCATTTTAATTTCCTGAAACGAGAGACACAAGAGCCAAGGGTGAGAAACGGAGCTGCTCCCGGCCTGTCCTGCCTGGCCCTCGGCTGAGGGGTGCTCAGGGGTGCGAGAGCCCCGGGGCCCAGGGAGCTGCATGGCTCGGGCGGGTACCACTCTTGGCCAGACAGCCTCCCCAGAAGGACTCCAGAGCCAGGGTGACATTAGACTCGGAGAGAAGTCAGGCTGGGGACCTAGCCCACCGGGGACAATAGAAGCACACGCCCCAAACGTGAATACGGTCATCTGGGAGTGTGAGGGCCTGAGCTGGGCTGAACTGCCTCCGTCCTGGTTGTTCTGTAATCTCTAAACTCCCTACAGTGAACAAATACTCCTTTTAATAAAATATACAAACATAGGAATAAAATATAAGTATGATATAATACAACCATAAGGTATCATAATATAAGAAATTTGTTTTTCTAAAGAGACTGCCTTAGAAGTGAGAACCACAGGAGTTAGGAGCATAGGTTTCAGTGTCCAACACATCTGAGCTGTGTCTCATCTCCACCACTTTGCTGTGTGACCTTAGGCAGGTTCATTAACCTCTCTGAGCCTTCATTTTCACATCAGTAAAATGGGGATGAGCAAAGTAAATTCGTCACAAGCTCCAGGGAGAATCTAATAAGACAATGCCCAGTTCCCAGCAAACAACAAACATTCTTGGCTGAAGGTACCAGGAGGCAGCAGGGCTGGGCCTGATCTTCCTCATTCCTACTTAGACTCCGGGGCCAGGGGTATGCACAGCATAGCTCTGCCCACCGTGGGCTGGAGCCCCGTCCAGCCCTGTGTCCTGCCCTTCCCCACCAGACAGGCCTTGTAGGTCCCTGGGTCTTGGCCAAATTTGGGGAGGTCAGCGATGGGAAGACTCAGCTGCAAAAGAGCTGGGAAGGAGGCCACCACTGGGAGGTTGCTGCCTGCCCATCAGACCCAGCCTTAGTCTGTGGTCCTTACATTCCTGCCCCACGCTTCTCCCAGGGATGGAGGCCCTCATGCTCTGGCGACCCCTGTGGCCGATGGCTCCTGTCTCTTGATGTGGGCTTCCCTCCAGCGCGGGCCCCTGGTCACACTCTTCACTAGAAATACTGAGCTGAGCATCTGACTGAGCTGCCTTCAGCAAATAGGCCCACCTGGACAGCAAGGGGGTCTGTGGCCCATGGCAGCAAGCTGAGGCCAGCTGCAGCAGGAGGAGGCCTTAGGAGCTTCATCCACCAGCCTGGATGTCCAGAGTAGAAAGCCAGGAGCAGGCCACAGAGGCACAGGCTGCTCTGTCTCCTGACCCCAGGACCATCCAACACCCTGGAAGCTGCACAAATTCCGGGTGTGGGAAGTTGAGGACCGTGCTTGGGGCCCCCACCCAACCTCTGCCTAGGCTCCCCTCCAGCACCCTGAGAGGTCTCCCTGTGCTTGCTCTGACCACTCAAGTCAGGCTCTCCTTGGAGAAATGAGGGAAAGCCTGCTTCTGGCACAGGAGACCCCTGAACGGTATTCCAAGAGACCATGTTCCACGGAACCTGGCCACCCCCACAGGCTTCCTTAGCCTGACAACCTCAATATGTAAGGAGCTACCATGAGAAAATAAGAAAAGATTTTGCTATGGGAGGCTTTCTGGGTCGGGGTGGAAAGAAACAGATGAAGAACCAGTCGACCAACTGAAGCATCAGCCTGTTACAGGCTCTGTGGTCTAGGGCTCAGTTCCCACCTCCACCCCCACCCCCCCGGGAATGGGAAACTGCAGTCTTGTACATGTGTGCAGCCCTTACCCCCAGCACCGAGGGTCTGGAGGGGTGCCCCACTGGAGGGCCCAGGCCCCACTCTGCTGCACCTGCATGGCCTATGGGCTCCCTGGCCCCCATCCCCACCTCCAAGAAGGGAACAGAATGCCTCCCCTGGGACTCTGAAGATGGCTCTCAGGATAAATAATGAACAACTCTGCCAGACACCAATCAGAGCCCATGAGTTACTGAGTCAGATGGGAAGCTGGTAAAGCAGCCGGCCTTGCCTCTGCAGCTCCCCTGCCCCGCAGCAGGCATAGAGGGCTCTCCATGTGCATGCAGGTGGCAGGAATGGGAATACACACGCATCTATAGACAACCTATCCCTTGCACCATGAGCAGGTGGCTGCTATTTATGTGGTGACTGAGGCCCTCAGACCCTTAATGGTTGCCTCATTTCTGGCCCCTGGGCCGGCCTGGGGGCTGGGACGGCAGGTGGACATGGGTCTTCAGGCAGGTCCAGGCCCTGCAACTCCTCCTCCCAGGGCCACAGAAAGTTAACTGGAAATAGCCGACTGGGTGTCATGACAGGCTGAGAGCTATAGGCCGGGGGTGGGGGAAGGACAGCAGTCGGCTCCTTGCCTACTGTTGCCAGGGACAGCCCTCTCAAGGTGCCCAGGGCAAGCCTGCAAGCCCTGTGTGCAGCCAGCCCTGGCTGCACCTCTGCTCCCTGCTCACAGCAGCCACCTTGGGCACCTGCATATCCTCTGGGGATGTGGACAGGCCCACCCTTGCCAGCATGCCCTGTGGCCCCAATCTCATTACCAGTCTTCCCCCTGTGGCCCCCAGCAAGACCCCAGTCAGACCATGACCTCTGCCCTGCCTGTGACCCTTACCATGCCCATGACCCACTCCATATCTGTGACCTTGGCTGCACCCAGGACCCTCTGCACTGCTGTGATCTCTGCCCTACCCAGGACCCTCTGCACACCATGACCCTCTGCAGATGGGCTTGGCTCACACACACCCAGAGACACTGGGCCCGTGGGGCCATAGCTGCCCCCTCACCCCTCCCAGGGGCCAGAGCTCCCCTGCCTGGGAACCTTGTTGGCAGCCCTGACTCACAGCTCCCCTCATGCCACGGGGGGGTAGGTGGAGGCATCATAGGCCCACACCTGTCCTTCCACAAACAAGGCCCCTCCCACAAGTGGGGCCCCTGGGTGGTCCAGGGCTCCAGTATCAGACCTACTACACACCCTGCTCCTGACCGTGGCCCGTGTTGGCAGCACTCACGTCTGGGCTCAGTGGTTGCTGGGAATGACAGTGTCAGCACCAGGCAGGACTGCAGGCTTAGGAGCTGAGCCTCCTCCTCACCCCTGGCCTCGGTTTCCCTGCCTGTACGGCAGCCACTCTGCCTAGCTGAGCCATGCCTGGGTGGCCAGCCTGTGGTATCCTGGTTGGCGGGAGGGTGTGTGGAGGCTGGGCGGGAGTCGTCTGTGTGGGCGCCTGTGTCAAGGGTCTGGGGAAGGGTGCTGATCGCCCCAGCTCTGCCTCGCTGGGCCTCAGCTTCTCCCTCTCCTTGATGGGAGGCGGCAGATAGTTTGTAGAGGCCCCATCTCGTGGCCCGGCTCTGCCCACACAGGGCCTTCCCACCTCAGCACCGAGGGGGTCCGCGGCAGCAGCCTAGGCACAGATGGCTGGCTGCCAAGCCATAGTGCTGGCCGTGGGGGTGCATGGTGGTGCGGCACGTGGGGCCCACCTATACAGGAAGGAGCCGGAGCCCAGGGCGTGGGGGTGCGTGCGGGTGTATGGGGTGCGCGGAGTACATAGGCATGCGGCGCGTGGGGCCCACCTGTACTGGAAGGTCATGTTGGTGATCTTGATCTTGATCTCCTCGCCCAGCCGGCGCTCGCCTGTCATCTCCAGCAGTTTGCTGGCCATCTTCTCGTACACCTTGGCGTTGCGCTTGGTCTGCTTCAGCTCGTCGAAGAATTCCTCCCAGACGAGCATGAGGCCACGCATCTCGGCATCGGTCCAGTTGCGGGCACGCCGGTGCTTCTCCGTCTGAGGGGACACGAGGTAGCCAGGCGCTTCGGCGGCTGCCATGCCGGAGGTACCTGCGGGGTTAAAGGAGCGCGCTCAGGCGGGGCCTGTGGTCTGCGCACCAGGGCGGGAGCCCCACTCCTGGAAGGCAGCTCCACGCTCAAAATGGGGCCTACATCTGACAGGCAGGAATTTAGTTAAAAGCTTTTAAACGGGAAACGTCATTTTGATGTCACGTTTCCATAGCAACAGAGCAACTGCATAAGCTACAACAACAGAAACCTTTTAACTGAAAGCGCAGGAATCAGGGCTGCCCTGACGGGCCATCAATATTGCAGCGAGTGGGCCAGACCTCAAACCCACGGCCCAGGCGCCAGCCCGGCCACCAGGCCTCACCTGCTGGGAGCCCAGCGTGCTGGGGTCCAAGCCGAGCCCCCAGCTCAGCCCCGCCCCACTTGCACAGACCAGGGGCCCAGGAGGAGCCCGGGGGTAGAGGGTGGGGGGTAGGCAGTCAGGGTGGGGTAAAATGAGGGGCCAGGGCCAACAAAGATGGAGATGGGGGGGCAGCAAGGAGGGGGCACGGAGGCAGATACCCCCAGGGACCCTCGGCGACATACATGCAGGCATGCCAGCCCTTGCCTACCCACCATGCGCTCCACACACAGCATCCCCCCGGCAGTGCATGCACACTCCGTGACTGGAAACTAAGTGTGCCAATACCAGGCTGGGCAAGAGTGGGACTCTGTCCATTGGATCACCTGTCTCCCTCCTTGCAGGTTGCTGGTTGCTGGCCTGGGTGATGGGCGAGCAGAGAAGCCAGGGCAGTTCTTGAGGCCGAGAACAGTAGGCAGGCAGTATGTATTGGTCCCTCCCACCCTGGGCAGCCCCGCCACAGCCCTAACCACCCTGCTCAGAACCATCTGCACCTACACCCACTTCTACCTGGTAGGCGGCATGCTCCCTGTAGCCCCAGAGCCTACAGAAAAGGGTTTGCTAAATAAAGGCTTGCTGAGTAACAAAATGAACAAATGAAGGGACCAGTCTTAAGTAGCCCCTCTCCCTTCCCAACTGATCATCTAGAGTTTGCTTTTGGACTTACTGGCAAATTCCTGTTCATTCTGCAAAACCCTGTTCTGACATCACCTCCTCTCTGAAGTCTTTCCCACTCCATTTTGGTCCTTCTTCCCTTTTTCCCTCATGCCAATTGGATCTACCTTGAGCCAGGCCATTTTATTTTTCTATTCTAGTTGTGTGACCATGGGTTCAGAACACTTGCAAAAGTGAGAAAATAAGAATTTGAGTATTCTCTGAACACTGGGCACTGTTTTATGAGCTACACACAATTATCTTCTACTTTGATCCTCATGGTCACTATGTTCCAAGTGAAGAGCTGAAGGGGTAGAGAGGGGAGATCACCCAGAGGGCAAGCGGCTGGCTTGGAGCTGAGTCTGACCCTGTGCTGTGTCCTCTCTTAAAGGAGCACTGGCTGGCAGGCTCCCAGTTAAAAGAATCTCCCCACCATTTCCTGGGGCCTCCTGGAAGGCAGGGATGCTGGCAGGGTGGCTACTGGCAGTGGGTGGCCATAGGACCCTCACCCTCTCTCAGCAGGTCTCTGCCAGAGTTTGACTGAGGCTCATGATGATGTCTCAAGGGCCAGGGCCACAGCTAGGGCTGGCTAGCAGTGGTGGGGCTGGGGGAACACTGTAGGACAAAGGTGAGTAAGACAGAGCCAGCAATGAGACAGCATGACTATTCCTCGGGGAACTGGAAAGGTGGGCTTGAGAGCCAGGATGAGGATGGGCTGAGGTGTCCCCTGAGGCTGGCCAGCTGATGTCAGCAGGATGGTCAGCCAGAAGAGGAGAGCAGGGCCACGCAACCTGTGAGTACCATGGGGACAAAGCGCCACCTAAAGGCATCAACATTCAAAATGGAAAGATTAGGGGATCCCTGGGTGGCGCAGGGGTTTAGCGCCTGCCTTTGGCCCAGGGCGTGATCCTGGAGACCCGGAATCGAATCCCATGTCACGGGCTCCCGGTGCATGGAGCCTGCATCTCCCTCTGCCTGTGTCTCTGCCTCTCTCTCTCTCTCTCTGTGACTATCATAAATAAATAAAAATTAAAAAACAAAACAAAACAAAACAAAATTAAAAGATTAAACTCCAATGGTTTAAATGCAGGAGCCCAGCACACCTGCTGGACAGGCCCCAGCACTGTCCCCTAGGCGCAGGCACCCAGCCAGGCTCCAGCAACCATGGGCCATCAGTGAGCCTGCTAGCATTTGTGGGATTCTGGCGGTGGGCTAAGCCTAGGGGAGGGACTCCCAAAGTCCAGGCTGAAAATCACCATGGTTAATAGAGGTCCTCCTCAGATCTGACCATGCACGTGAGTCTCGCTCCAAGTTGGCCTAGAACGCAAGAGCTGAACTTGGAATAGGGAGCTGTCGCTCAGGTGGAAGAGTGGGAGGTACCCAGGATGGGTGGGTAGATTAGGGTCAGAGCTGGAAGTGCAGCACGCCCGGGCAGAAGGGGCACGTGTGCACGCTCAGAGGGGCCTGCACCTGCCCCATTTATCTGGCTCTTGCTTCAAGGCCTGGGCCTGCTATCAGCTTCCTATAGGAGTTCCTTCCTCTCCAGGCAGTCACCTGGGGACACAGGGACACGGCCACCCGGCCAGGCAGCACCCTCCAGGCGTAGGCGTCTTGCACGTGGTGCTCAGGATGTCGGAGAGTGACTGGAAGGCCCTCCAGGAAGCCCTCAGTCCTTAGATAAAAATTCTCAGCCCCACCTGAGGGCTTTCTCCAGCGCAGCTCCAAGGGCTGAGCCAGGCTGCCTCCTGGCACCTCTTGGCACATGGGCAGAGCTACTGGACAGGGCAGTCTGGCATACTGGCTTGGCTGGGGATGGTGAATACTCATCAGGAGAAGCTGCTGTCCCAGGGACCCCTGCCTGGGAAACACTGAGAGAGCTGGTCCCACTGCTTCCAAGAGGCAGCCGCTGGCCTCCGGGTGTCCCACACAGGTGGTTCCCAAGGAGGAGTCTGCACCACCTACTTCCCCTCCAGCTGGCATGTCCAGAGGAGTCAGGGTAAAAGGCTGGACTCCAAATGTCTTTTCAGGTTTCAATGGGCATTGGAAGCCCCCCCAGAGAGGGGAGTCCTGGGAGAGCTTCTGGAAGCAGAGCCCTCATGTGGTCCTCCCAGAGCAGGTACCCACTAGGTGGAAGGGGTTGGCAGGGTAAAAACCCAGCTGCCCCCACTGGGGAGGGCCCTGCCTGTCCTTGGTGGGGAGGAGCTCCATACCTTGGCACAGCTGCATGGCCTGCTGGGACCCTCAGTCTCTGAGGGATAGGGAGGCAGAGGGCCGGGGGCTGGGTATCCGGCAGTACCTGTAGGGAGAAGGGGTAGTCAGGCCTCAGCAGGAGGCCCCTGTAAGCCTCCATCTCCACGTGAATGGATGCTCCGTCTGAGGTACTTAGGCTGACATGGGGGCTGCGGGTAGGAAGCAGATGTCCCTGTGAGGAGCCTCTGGCACCTGCCAGGAGCAGGCACTGGTGAGCCGAGCCTATCACAGTGGGCAGGTGAGCTCAGCATTGGAAATACTCCATTCTGGGCAAAGGCAGGGAGGCATGTGGAAATGTGGCTGGAGGGTGGCCGGGGTGGCAGGGTAGAGCCCTGGGAGGACCGGGCTGGAGGATGGGCTGTCCCGGTGGAAGGGTGCAAGGATTGTCCCATGATGGCCTGGCTCACAGTGGAAGGAAGCTCCAAGCTGCCACCCAGCTCCCTGCTGGCCCCACTGGCCTTCTCCCTACATCTCCAGGTAGCCATACTCTTCTCTGTCAGCACTCTGCCTCAGTGGGCAAGCCCCGACCCTGCAGCAAGGGCTACCCTGGACTCACCCACATTCCACGTGCCCCTCAGGCTCCCTAGAGGACATGGCTGACAGGGAGAAGGCCACTGGAGCAGCCCCCACATCTGTTTGGGAGGCTAGTGGCAAGTGCCATCTGACCAGATGCAGGGGCCAGGCTGTCAAGACCCCCAAATCAGTAGAAACTGCAGGACATGCTCATGGCTCCCCAAATGGAGTCTTGGTGACATGCCACCAAGTGGCACTCAGACTACTGCCAGGCTGCTTCGAGGGCAAGGGGCAGCCCCCCAACACATCTAGAAGGGCTTCAGGAGCTTCTCAAGAAAAGTGAGGTCCTGCCCTCCATTGAGGGCACCTCTACTGTGGCGGCAGGAGGGCAAGTGGGGGATATGCAGCAGCAAAGCCCACTCACACCAGGGGCTCTGGGACCCTTCTTTTTAGAAACAATGGGTAGGCCAGGTGTGCTCAGATGCACCAGGCAGGGTCTGGCTGTCCAGGCTTGGACGAAGAAGGAGGACGCAGCCTTGGCAGCTTAAGGTGCCATCAGAGGCTTTGGAATTATATCACAGAGGAGACAGTTGGGGAGCTCAAGTCAGCCCCATGGAATGTTAGAGCCGAAGTGAGACTGCAGCCCTAGCGGGGAGACACTCCACCATGGTCCCTGTGCAGGGGAAGGGGGTCCTGAGGCTCCTGGCACCAGGCTCTCAGGGCTGTCACAGATTCCGGGGGAAGCCCGTGTGCTCATCATTCTCCAGCCCAAGGGCAAGGACTATGGTGCCCGTGTCTCCCTTGCTGGTACCTGCTATAGTGTGGGCTCTGGGACTGCCCTGCCAAGACAACAGGCAGCTGATTCTTGCCAACTGACGGGAACCCAAGAGACTTGGGTGAATGGTACCCCACCTGAGCAGCCTGCCGCCTAGTTGTCTGTGCAGGCTGGTGGGCAAAACACCTGCACCCCAAGATGACTGCTGACTGCCGACAACACCGACTGCCAAAGCTCCCCAGGAGGGGTCTGCCCAGAGCTAAGAAGCATGGTACCCCATTCAGCTGATTAGGTAAGACTTTGAGGAGCAGGGAGGACTCAGAAGCTCAAAGCTGACAGGCTGGGAGCCAGAAGCCCAGGAGTCAGCGGGGCCCTGCAGGGCGCTCGGAGGCCAGGCCACAGTCCATGTGAGCACTTCAGCTACCCTGGTGTCCTTAGCACCCCTCAGGGCCCAGTTGCACATGGAGGCAGAGATTCAATGCTGAAACCACATGGCCCTGGTGTGAACAGATGACGACGTCACTTGACTGGCTCACGTCTGGGGCCCACTTCCTCACCCTCATCCTGCATCCCTGGTGGAGGTTCTTCGAGAATAAGCATGCCTCGCAGCCCAGTAGCATGTAGTGTCATTTCCCTTTAATTCAGATACACAATGTTTGTAGCAATTTAAAAAATTTAAATACACATCGCATGTCAGTCCTTCCCTCTCCTCTTGGAAGTGGACAGTCCAGTCCAGGCCAGGGCTCCGGGACATGCCCCTCATAGCCTTGCTGGCTCCCAGTGTCGGGGGAAGGTGGTGGCGGTGTGGCAGGGGTGAACACCCTGCTGACGCTCAGCCGCAGCACGAAGCAGTGATTATGGACAGGTGGCCAAACTTAGCTCAGCCCTGCCACCTGCAACAGGTCCTTGATGGCCAGGGTCCTCGAGCGCCGGTGGTCACCATCCAGTTTGCACTGGGAGACTGTGGTGACTGTCCAGGGCCAGGTGCTCTCAGAAGCACTCAGGGTGGGGTGAGGGGGTTCCTTCAACTGCATTAAAAGTGACAGGTGCATGGGGGAAAGTGACCCCAGAACCTTCCAGGCCACCTTCACTTGTCACAGCCATCTGAGTGGGCCACTCCCTGCTGAGGCCATGCCCAGGCCAGCAGCAGCAGCACAGCCCTCCGAGCTCTCCAGCAAGGCCGCACCCCTGCTGCTGCCCACTGCCCCACAGAACCACCCCATGGTCACCCTGGCTGGGAGCCATGGCTTCAAGGGCTCCCTCAGAGGGAAGGACAAAACAAAGTGAGGACGGCTGCTAGGAAGGATGCTCACAGTATCAGAGGAAATGAATTCCACTCCCCACAAATCCCAGAGAACCACGCCCACTGCAGCCCTGCAGCAGAAGGAAGCTTTGTCTGCAGGTCAGCCAAGAGCAGTTATTGCTGTTTTGTCTGTTCCAAAGGAACCGCCAACAAGGGCTCGCTGTAGCTCCCCGGAGGAAGCTGCCTCATGGTCTTGGGGACTTGCAAGTGACACCCCGCAAGGAGGGGGCGGCCTGGGTGCGGTGGGGGTCCTTTCAGAGGTGAGGCCTTCTGATGCTACATTCGGGGTGTCTGCAGGGGTCAGCCTCATTCATCGTCCGGAAAGGATCCATTTGCTGGCAAAAATATGACAGGACAAGAGAAGCGGGTACAGACAGCTGGGAGTTGCCCACAGCACTTGGCGGGGCAGCAGGGGAGGGAGGCGCGTTTCTGGAGGAGCCATGCTTAAGGGCATGGCCCTGGCTTCATTCAAATTTGTGGAAAAGTGTCGGCAGGAAAACAAACCCTCTCCCTGGCAAATAGACCTGCCAAATTAGTATTTTCAACAAAATTTGGATTGATGATAGGATTGCTGCTTGCCACAGACTTCTAGGAACTTGCTAAAATATTAATTCCTTGTGCAGAAAGCTGGCAAAGTGGATGGACCCTTTCCTAAGTAGGATTTTAATGAGCAATGACATGGTTCCTAGACACCTCAGCCATGCAGCCAGCTCCATGTGGCACATCTAAGAAAAGTCAACTTCTGCAAAAAACTTACGCGGCCATTCCTGGTAGCCTTGCATACCTGCATATTGATATACATATAATGATAGATCTGCACACACGCGCACACACACACACACACACACACACACACACGTACTCATCCCCGGCTAGAGAACTTCACTCACCAACTCCCATCCACTTTCGGATCACACAGGCCAGTCTTTGGGGTCAGCACGTACAGCCAGAGCTAAGCTCCAGGGCCCCTAGTTAAGCACCGACTATTTTGGATCAATGGCAAACAAGGGAAGACAATGACGCTTCCAGGTGAGCCCAGTGATATGGATCCTAAGGGGGATGGTTCCAAACCTTACATTCACAGTGTTACTTCCTACAAATGTAAACCCCTCACCAGGAACAGCATGCAGCCTGGCCTGTGATGTTCTTGTCTTGGAGCCGCTGAGGTGATGGGGTGAGAGACAGGCGGTTTCTAGGAGGTGGCAGGGAGAGATGGGAGCCCAGCAGAGGTGGGGGACATGGGAGATTTCCTTCTTAAGATTCCCTTCCATCCAGCTCAAAAGCGGGACTCATTTCTATTGCTCATGCCCTTGCTTGGTGGGGCCTCTGTGGGGGCTGGTGGGAAAACCCTGCACCCTAGAAATTCCCAAACTGCTGTATCAGGAGAGGGTAGGAAGAGGATGGCAGTTCTGGGGCAGGGGGTCAGCAGGCAGTTTGGTGTGTGCCCCACAGCTGGCTGTGTATTGTGGTGGGATATCAGGCCCATACCCAGCCAGATGTAAGGGTAATTAACCATGTACCAAGGCTCCTCCTCCTCCGCTTCCTCCTCTGGCTCTGGAAAAGGGCTTCAAAATGATCTCCACTCACCACATGAAATACCCAAACCACTGCCTGCATTTGAACTCAGGACCAAACTGACCCACATGGCAGTCATCATGCAACCGGCCTGCCTCTGGGGCCAGACAGCAGAGTACCCACCAGCCTCACAGGCAGACAGCAAGCATGGCCCCACTCGTAGGCACACCATGAGCTCTGCCCAGCAGAGGTCAACCCAAATGTCCATGCCTCATCTGCACTGGATGATTTGGCTACTTTGGGGCTGGAAACAGAAAGTTGGTCCAGCGGCCTGGGCCTGGGGTAAAAGCAGCAGCTCTGAGGGGACGTGGGCCGGCCAGTCACTGCCCAGCCCTTCTCCTTACTACCCCTTCTGAGCCCCATCACGTATCCAGTGGGTACAGATCTGCATCCTCCTGAAAGGAGGCCCACTTTACATTTTGAGCTGCAAAGGGGGCCAAGTGGGTGCTGGGGTCCTTCTCTAACAGTTGCCAAATGCCGAGCTTTGCTCTTGACCAAGAGTGGTACAAATATAATTCCACTACACGCCTGGGCCCTAATACACAGGAGAGGCCACATGGAGAGCAGGTTTCACAGCGGTCAGTTAGCTCCCAGCCCGACCCCGCTTGGGACGGGACCGGACAACATCCAGGCTGGCGTCATTGGACACGACAGACTGCCTGTAACCAGGAGAGCTGGCCTTGTTGGCTAGGTGCCAGCACAGCTGTCCTTCACTGGGGAATGGAGCCCACAGAGCCATCAGTGTGGAAGGGTGAGGGAGCAGCAGGCGGGCTGTGTATGGGACAGGGGGGCAGGCACCCTCCAGTCCTCAGAGTGGCTGTATGAGTTCCTGACGCAGACACCTTAACATGAAACATCTCTAAATTCTAAACATCTCTAAACAGAAGTGAACTCGTGAGAAAGGGTGGAGGGTACCACAGAACATCGCCAGCGTGTTAATAAGGAAGACAGGTAGGTGTGTAGGTGTGTGTGTGTGTGTGTGTGTGTGTGTGTGTGTGTGGGCGAAGGGGGCGGGCAGGGAAGCTGCAGGGCAGAGAGCAGGGGCTGCCAGGGAAGGACCGGCCTGGGGCAGCTTCCGCAGGCTCTGTCACATGCGGCACAGACTTGGTAATGCACATACTTTACACGGGCGTAGAAAGTTACCTTAAAATTAATCTCTTTACTGATATAATTAAACTTTAAATCCTGAGAAGAAATCAGAGAAAGGAAGTATGGCGCTGGGTGTCACGTTCCCAGCCCCCCCCCCCACCTGCACACACCGCAGCGGTCCCCTCCAGGACTGGGTGTGGTCCTGACCCCCAGGCCAGAGCCCCGGGGAATGCTCCTGAAAGCCCACTGGCGCCACCTTCTGCCGGCGGGACAGCAGAGAGGCTCTAGGACACAAGAGCAGCTGTAACCCGATGACCACGAGCAGGCTGGGTGCTAAGAGGAAAAGAACACCTGGTTAGCTGGCATTTTGGAGGAGCTGCAGCACAAAGGGTTAGTGACACAACTGCTCCTGCTCTCTGCGAGGACTCAGGCTCAACCCCACGGTACTGCACATGTTCCCTTGCACGCAGCCTCACTGCCAAAGAGCTCCTCTGCCACGTGGCAGAGCCGACACTGCCTGCCTGGCCTTGTTGCGACTCGAGGGGAGGCCTTTGCAGAGCCACGCCAGCGCAGGCAGGGCCCCCGGCTCTGTGCTGCTGCCCTGTGTGGGCGTTCAGCACATGGTGACTTTGTGGACATTCCGCAAACAAGTCAGCAATCGATGATACGGGTTTCCTGGTGCCGCGACCACCTCGAACACAGACTGGAAGGCCCGGCGGTCCAGCTCCTCCTCTATCTGGTGTCTGTAAAAGTCCGTGGCCACCAGGCAGAAGAGGTTAACGTCCACTTGTTCCAGCTTGCCCATCCTGCTGATAACGTGGGGAAGGCTGGCAAAGGAGTTAAGGGAGCAAGGCTCAAGTGAGGGAAGAGCAGTCTCCTAGGCATGCCTCCCAGTCCTCACCAGGCTGTCCTTCAACACAGGTCTACAGATGGGCCCTGGGGGCCCTGAGAGGCGGCTGGAGCAGACGCCAGGGACCTGGACTGTGTAGCAGCAGCAGCTGCCTCCCACTTTGGCTCCTGCCAGCCACACCAGGAACAGGCAAATGGACGCTGCCACTCTGGCTGGAAGCCCGGCTCTGCCCAGTGAGACAGAGGAAGCGGGCAAGGCAGCCTGGGGAGCCCCAGAGCGAGGGTGCTCCACTCCACAGTACTTACCTGACCTGGCTCCCTTCACAGCGCTGGCCGCTGAGGCTCCCACTAGCCCTGCTCCCGCAGAGTGAGGGCAGAGCCATGGCCACCCGGCCCAGGCAATGCTGAGCGAGGCCTGCCACCAGCACCAGGACAGCCGTCTGCTCAGAGGCTCTGGTCTGTCTTGGGGGAAGGCTGCCAAAGGAGAACATCCCCTTTTGGCAGCCAGCATTTTTGGGGTGGGAACTGGATCTTTACTTAAGCCTTGTACCCGAGAGGATGACACAGGCACAATGGACAAGGAATAATGAGAAACAGCACTGGCCACATATGCAGCTGCATGGAACCCGCGAGTGGGTGGGAGGAGGTCTACAGGGATGGGCTGCTGCCCTCAGCATCCCTCCCACCCCGCCTCTCCAGGCGGTCCCAGTCAGTGTGGTAAACACTCCCTTTTCTTTTTCTTTTTTTTTTTTAACGCTCCCTTTTCTATCCCCTTACCAACATTGCACTCTGTCAAGGTTTAAGGTAAATGTCATTTTGACAGCTGGGTTTCTTTAAAGGTTAGGCTTCAAAACGTTAACAGACACTATCAACCCAGATGCTGAGAGCAGGGCCTGTAGGACTGCTTGAGAAGGAGCTACCGCCTCTGGCCCAGACCCAGGGAAGGATACACTGCCGAGACCCACGGGCTGGTGGAAGCACTGACAAAGAAGCAGGAGAGGCTCCACACGGCCATGGCCACTGGCGTCCTTTGTGTGAAGTTGGACAGAGACAGCATGACCCAGTCTCGGACCATGGACGACTGCCCGGTGCTGTGCAGAGTCTGGAAAACCTGAGAAACACGAAAGCCCACAGAGTCAGAGGCCACAGCTCTTCCAACACATGGGTGCTGGGTAAAAGGATGCTGCTGGTTTTCAAAGGTGAAGAACTGGGCCCAGTGGCAAGTCTACTCGGTTAGCACATCTGTTCTGGAAAGTCTGGGTCAGTCTACGTCAGGCAACTCCCCTGCCCTGTGACCCCGTGTCCTCACCTTATATACAACGGTGGCCATGAACTGTGGGTACGGCTGCTGGTTGGACAGAAATTCTCCAATGACTTTGTTCATGACGTCCTGGGGTGGGAAGAAGTCATCTAAAAACTGAGGAAGGATCCGTGCCACCACTCTGGCTTCACAGGGGAACCCTTTCCTGACCCTAAAAGGAGGGGACACAAATTAGAGTCTGGCCCTACCCCAAGAGGGCCTCGTGTCTAAAGCCAGTTGGGAGGCACCCTGGGTCCTAGAATGTGACCTGCAACAGCAAACAGGCGACTCCTGCCTTGCAGACCTCACCAGGGACCTACAGGTGAATGCACAGACCCAGGGCCTCCACCTGGTATGGGGGGGGTGATAACTCAGAGGAGTTTCCGAGTCATATCAAGTAATAAGCAGAAAGGGTTTGAGATGGTGACGTTAGAACTAAAAAAGACTCATTATGAAGAATGTTGTCCATGTGATGTTCTGTTTCTGTCCATGTCTAAATGCTCTATGAGCCTCTTTTCACCACCGCAGCCAGTAAGGACCTTTCTTCTTACTGGACCTGAACCCACACATTCTCCTGCTGACGTCCTGCCAATCCCAAAGATTATGGTCTGCACCCCCAATGCTGTGCAAATGGAAGAGCTGTACATTACTGACAAGCACCGAATTGACCCAGAAACTGGGCCCACGCTTCCTCCTATGTGTGTGTGCTCAGATCCCCCTGCGCAGATGCCAGCCGTGGCCCCACACATCACATGTGAGGCTGCTGCATCTGACGACACCCACCACTGGGTGTTAGTCCAGTGTCCTCCACCCAATGTCTGGAGCATGATCAAGCTGCATACCTGATGGGCACTTGCTAACATGTTGGTTTTATTTTAATACTGGGGCACAAGGGCCATGAAGGCAGGGACCCAAGCATGGGCTCCCCTGCCTGCCACTCAGCTGCGGCTGGGTTTGACAGATCTATATACAATGGAAGAATGGCTATAAACACTCATTTTAAATTTCAACACAGAAAGAGACCACAATGCTCAGCTTTCCACAACACCTCATCTGGCCTAAGTGGACACAGGGAAAGCCTTGCTTAGGATGCTCTTGTGAAAGCCAGACACTTCCTGCTGATCGAGTGAAGGGACAGGACAGGCTGAGTGGCACACAACAGGCCTCCCAAGGACACAGATGCCATCATGTCATCTGGCTGGAACCCAGGGCCCAGTTCTGGGCAAAGAGCCTGGCAAGGGGCCTAACCCATTTTCCAGAACTGGCAAGCTAAGCCAATTCTGGACAGAAGTACACACAGCGAGGGAAGGTGGGGGTTAATTACAAACTCTCAGAGGTGCTTTTGTTTATTGTCTAAACCTTTACCATAGTCTAGTGAACAGTCCTCCTGAAGCTGCTGCTAATGCTGCTCAAAGGCTGTGCCCCTATGGTCCTGGGAGTATGCAGCCAAGCCTGCTTTGACTGCAAGGCTCCTCTCTCCCCAAAGACAGCAGTGTCTGATGGATGTCTTTGTTACTTCTCAAAACTCCATGTGCAGGACTCGTCTTGGTAACATGCCTTTTCTGATGCTTCCATACGGATAGGGTGCTGCCCCCCAACCTTTAGGAGAGATAGGCAAGCACCTGGACTGGTCTCAGAGCTGGTCTACCCCAAACCCTCTGGTGCTAGGGTCCAAGGACTGCCCGTTACTGCAGAGCCCTGAGCGAGAGGTGTGCACTGGTAAGATCCAAGTAGGCCAGGCTGAGAGGAGAACAGGTGTGCGGGAAGGCAGCTGCTCCTGGTGAGCATTCCAGGTCAGGCCAGTGAAAAGGTGGGCTTTCTTTCTTACCTGTCAAAAAGTACAGACACACGCTCCATAGCCACAATCACTGACTCGCTGTCTGGGGCGGTGGGGCTGGGGTCTGAGGTTCTGCCCGGGCTGATTTTCTCCTTCCCTGAAACAAATCATTCTGTACTCTTACTTGCTTTGAAGACTGTGCCTTGAACTCACAGAGGGGTTCAACAAACCCAGAGAGATGATGTGAAAACAGGTGACAGAAGTGCTTGGCAGCCCAGGGCCCAATCTTGCTCAAGTACACAGGGTGCAGCAGTCAGGCCCGGCTCAATGTGACCTTGAGCCAGTAACCCCATACTCCAGAATCCCCCTCAAGTGCTGGTGAGGCCCTATGGTCTGCATCCCAAGAATGCACACGCTTCTCTTTCACTGGGACAGGAGACCCATTCTGTCTGGAGCTCAGTGGTACTGACTGGCCAGGCACAGGTGGGCCTGGGCTAGTCTCTGGAGCCCCAAAGCTCACCTGTGTACATGCAGGTAAGCATCAGGCCCAGGGCAGCCATGGCCCGATGTGGGCTGTGCACGTTCACTCTGTCCACACTAAGCTTGACCAGGGACTCTGCATCCAGCCGGCAGAGTTGTTCAGAGAGCAGGAGGCGCTCCAGACCCCGCAGGATACAGTGGTAGATAATAGACGGGGTGGACTCCTCACTTCCAGACAGCATCACCCCACACATCTGAACAAGAAGGAAGAGATCAGGCCTCTGTCACTTGTGCCTATCCTCCACATCAAAGTGACCTGACGGTACCCCCACAGGTGACAGTGCACACAAACTCACTCCCATCCTGGGGGAAGGTGCTCAAGGCTGCTCACCTGTATTATTGATGCAGAGAATTCCGGGCCTACATCCAGGGGGTAGTTCTCGATCAGGTAAAAGGCAGTGGCGCACATCACCAGCACGTGCTGCTGGCTATGAATGTTCACACAGCTGAAACCATGAGGTAGGGACTGAGCTGACAGTGTGTGGTGACCTTGTGTTTCAGGGACCTCAGCCCCCAACCCCATGACCTATATGTGTGCCCGCTCTACCCCAGTCCACCCTGAGACTCCCATGCAGCCATTTATACTCACTGTGCTGCCCCTTTGAGGTTGGACAAGAGGTAGTCGCTGATGACTGGGACGAGCTGCTTTGCCGTCTCATCCAGGAGGTCACACTCCAGCACGTAGAGAGCACCGTGCAGGGCTCCGACCTTGCTGGGAAGGTGGCTGCTCCTCAGCGTGGTCTCTAGCAGCCGGCTGACTGGCTCTGCCACGGCCTTGTCCTAGAGCATAGGCACAGGCACGGAGGCTAGACCACAATGGATCAGGAGAGGCCAACGGGGGCTGGCCTCACACTGCAGAGGAACACAGTGAGTAGCAGGAGCTCCACAGAGGGACCAGGCTGTCGCCCGAGAGGCCCGAGCTAAGCTGGCCCTGGGCAGGCGTCCAGGGAGCATTCCTGCTCCTCAGCTGTGCTTCCCCAACCTGTGCTGACACCCTGTCCTCCCGGGGATCTGCGGTTTTGGGCTGAGCCAGGGAGAGGGGCCCAGAGGACCAGCCCCACCGAGCCCTGCTCTGTGTCCCTAACGAGCCTCCCGGCTGACAAGACCCCACACATATTGTCACAATGCCCTGCTGGGAATGGAGCGTGTCCCACCTCAGTCCCCAGGAGGGGATGCTGGAAACTGGCGCCTGATTCCTCTGGACTTTGTCCCCCTGACTCCTCGACCCCATACCTCTCCCGTTGGCTGATTGTGCTTTGTGTCTGTTCCCTGGGATCAATCCCAGCTGTGAGTATACGTGAATTCTCCCAACAAAAACCCAGGGTAGGTAGTCTTGGGTACCCCTAACAGTAGTCTATACTATCACAGACCAAAATGTTACTGGTGTCCGTTTGGCACCAAACATAGTGGAGTGCAGCAAAACCCAAACACTCTGCACCACACCCCTCCCTCAAGACTCACTTTCTGGAGAAGAGTTGGCCACAGGAAGCGGTGTGGAGGTGGGGGCGACCCTAGCGCTTCACAAGCCACTTCATCTGGGAAAGGTGGCTTCTGCCACCCGAGGGTCCCCACAGGCTTGGCTGATGGCTATTGCACACATACTGGGATGGTGTGACACCTTCCCAAGGACTGCCCTGCCCAGGAGTCACTCCCTGACCACACGAACACCACCAGGACCTGCTGTGAGGGACACACGCTTTCCAACACTGTATAAGCATCTGAGAAGGAAAAGCACACTGCTTGTGCCAACACACATATGCCTCCACCTTCCGGAAGGACGTCTGTGTGCATGTCAGGATGAGAAATCCGTGTCCGTGCAGCATCCTGCCTTAGGGTCTTCTTAAAAACGATCATTATTTATTTGATTTACTGACAACACAACATCTGTCTAGGGGGATCTGGGCCTGAGCACAAAAACACAATTATAATAAAAACAAACCCAGCAGCTGAAACCCCCCACAAAGACAAAAGGGCCCCTTCAAGTCCAGCTGCTTTCACGTCTCTTGACGCCCAGAAGGCACACACTTTGAAGTGACGTGCTCACAGGGGAAACTCACTGTTCCTGCCCCCCAACGGCGGCACCGCAGCTGAAGGCCACCCGGGACGGGTGGTACCTGCCCAGGCACTTTAGGTCAGAGGGACAAACCATACAGGGGAGCACCACTGGGAAGGGGCGAGAGGGCTCCAGGCCACAGATGTGAGCTTACACCTCTGCCACGTTCTGTGTGACCTAGTCGCAGCCTCACGGGGCCCAGACAAAATGAGAGCAGCCTCACCTGTTGGGCCAGGTGCAGGAAAGCTGCCGCAGTGACGGGACAGATAGCAGGCAGCCCCCACGTGTTGGATGGATGAAGGAGTCCCTGCTGCCAAAATGGAGGTGGGCCCAGGGGGCACCATCCAGAGGCTCTGCAGTCACTGGCTGCTGCTACTCAGCCAAGAGGATAGGCCAGGCTCTGCATAGCCTGGAGGATGGTTACTTTCCTCTGGGAGCAGAGCTTCTGTCCCTCACTGGCTACCAAGGGCAGGGCCTGCACACAAGTGCTTTCATGTGCTCACATCACGGCCGGTGAGCATGTACCAGATGGTGATGTCTGCACAGAAGATGGGTGGGTGCTGTACTGGTGAGTTGACGGACTGGATGCAGAGTATAGGAAGAAACCAAAAGCAGGCAGTCTCCCTCCTGCTAAGAACAGACTCGAGCATCCAGACTTTGGGGGAGGAAATGCAGGGTCTGGGGTAAAATGGCCTCCAAGAGGGAGGGTCTGATCACAGGACACACAGGGGTCTCCAGCACTTCAGAAAAGGGGTGTGGGAGGCTGTGGGGGGCCATAGGCCACTGTGGAGGAGGAGCCAACCCATGCTTCTACCACCCACACCTCTGGCTCCCTTGGGGATGGGTCACCATGATGACCCAGGGCAAAGGGGTACAGGAGCCCCAAACCAAGGCTTCCTCACCACAACATGCTTCACCATGACCCATGGAAAGGCAGGTACGTTAGCAGAATCCTCCTGACATCCTTCCCATGTCAGACCTTTCCAGGCCAAGGCTATGCCCATGGCATGCAGCCAAAAGGAGGAGGTCCCTGCACCACCTCTCACTTACCATTCCAAGGACGGCAGCTGCCTTGCAGGTGGCGGGCACCAGGTACTGAATGAGAATCTCGTCTTCTGCAGGGTGCACCCTCCGCAGTTCCGTCAGCGTCAGATACATCATCTCAAACTGGGTGCGCTCAGTGAATAAGTCTGAGACCACGAGGAGCTGGAGACACAGAGCATTGGGATAGGAAGTAAGCAACGAAGTCCAAAATGCATGTTCTGACACCAATGGGACAAATATGGGAATCCATAGGAGTCTTGGCCAAGTAAATAAATCGGCCCACACCTGGAAACCTGTAATAATAAGTGTCAGCAGATAACATGAAGATACACTAGTCAGAATATCTCCTTAAAAACGCCTCTGTATCTATACTGCCCACTGAGAGGTGAGGGCCTGGATCGCAGTCACGACCGTGGTGAGACCACAGAGCAGTTCTCCCACTGCTACTCTGCCAAATCCCAGAGCATCCCTGCAGCATGGGGACAGGCTCTCCAAAGCCCTGGATGGAGAAATGGGCAACCACTTCAGAAAGAGATGCTTGGATGATTTCCTGTCTCCCCAAAATACTCAATTCTTGGAGGCTCAACTTCACATGCCATCTAGAAATAAACGTCACCTAGGCGTGCAAGTGCATCTGCTCCTCAGGAGTACTGCCTCCTGCCGAGACCCAGCTGAGGAACCAGCAGGCTCGGCAACTTGCCAGCAGCAGCTGTTCCCAAAGCGGACATGTGGACACCCGAGGCCCTCCTGGGCTTGAGGTCAGAACTGCCTCTGTAGCAACACGGAGACCCTATCTGCTTTTTTACTCCTGTTCTCTTCTGACCATAAGGCAGTGTTTCCCAGAAGCCCTCTGATATTAGGCCAAACACAGGGAAGACAGGAAAATCAAGCTCTCTAATAATCAGTTAAGAGACTTGCAAAAATGTAAAACAAGGCTCTTCTCACTAATTGTTTAAAAATTTTAAATAAAAATTATCATTGTTATGTTAAATATTTAAGTAAGTTTTTAAAAATAAGACCTTCATTACAGGTGCTTATATTTCACTGGTTTTTGAAAAAAATCAGGTTGCAAACTTTTGTTAAAAATGAAAAATCTCACCTGCAATAAAGGTCTTATCTAGGAACCTTAGGGGTGTGTACTGACAACAGCCAGGCTCAAAATCCATGCCTGCATTGACCGGCTGGAGGCATGGCAGGGACAGACAACCAGAGCCCACTGCAGAGACTACATAGATGGTTCTAGCTGGCTGGTCCGCGGGTGGGAAGCAGGCACTGAGTGTCTTCAGCTCCAAACTCTCGCTCGCTTCTCACCACATGATGGGAAAGACGTGAAGCTGGCATCTAAGGAGGAACTACTGTCAAACCTCTATGACTTCGGTCCTAGCACCGTAAGCAGGGATAGGCCTAAGCCACACACACATCCTCTTTGGGGTCCCCAAACATACAGGAGTCTGAGCCTGCAGAGTGAGGTTGACAGCTCTGTATCAGAGCTTTTCCAGGGGGTGTGGTCGTGGGACCATCTGCCCAGCTCTCATCTAAGAAAGTAGACATTTATGAGACAGGCCCTTGGGACAAATATGAGTAAATAGGGTGGCCTTCAGAAGGAGCCTTCACACAATGTGATGCCCCTACAACACTCTTACTGTACTTATAAGGGTCCCAACTGGCTGTGGATCAGAAATGTAAATATTGGTCCCTCCATGGGCTACAGAAATACTACTTTCTCCTCCTGGATCTGTGAACTGCTCAGAGCTCCTTCCCAGGTTCCCAGAGCTCATGAACTCTGCATGTGTGCACCCTGTCTATAGTAGTGTGTATGTGTACTGCCACGAGCACCGTGCACCTGTAGGGGAGCAGGGAATGCAGACTTACGGATCGAACCACTTCACTGATCAGGATGATGGGTGTCCTTCTGGCCGAACCTGATGGCAGGATCCAGCGACTGTACAATTCAAGCAAAAACTGGGAACAGGAGTGAATGTCGACTCCAGCCCGGTGCTTCCTGAAGAGCATAGCAGATGGGCAATCGCCCCATACACAAGATGAGACTTATTTCAGGAGGTTCCCCCAAATCAAATCACAGATAGGAAATTTCAAACTGCTTGAAAAGTAGATGGGAAACCTGGAGTTGACGGGTGATGTGGGTGGTGATGCAGGTGCAGGGACATCAGCCTCCTCTTCTTCCTCCTCCTCCCACTCCTCCTCTCTCAAGGGTGTGATGCTGTTCCCCAGCCACACGGAGTGAATGGACACCTTCAGGAGATGAGAAGCCTGGGCTCAGTGTTTAGGGCAGAGGCGTGGGTTCTCCCCTGAGCTGCAGACCCCTTTTCTGGAGATGGGGGCAGCGGTGCTGGGAACAGGAGTCATTTTGTCCACTCGGGTGCCTCCCTATGCACCCAGTTCAAACAGACTACGCTCCCGCTAACAGCCCATGCCCCCACACATCTGTTCACGTGGGAGTCCTCTGGCACACAGCATGGTACCTCACACTGAGCAAGTGGCTGCTGCAGCCTCAGGCTGCATTCCTACCACCAACTAGGACACTAGCCCAACTCCCACTCTGCATAAACAACCGTTTCCCCTTTGGGGTCCCACCAGCCATGGGGGGTGGGGCCAGCAGTGGGCAGGCAGGCTGGAGGTGGCTGCCTGAAAGCTGCCACAGATGGAATATGAACTTCGAAGCCTCAAAGCAATCTTCAGGCTTCAAGAGAGGGTGGCCCCTCTGTCCTCCTCACTCCCCAACAGCCAGTGATGGCTCATTTCAGAGGGATGTGGGAGCTGATCGGTCTCCAGACAGAACAGGGTGGGGTCAGGGCTTAGCCCTGGGCAGATGCACTATGCTCCATTCCCAATGGCTGGATGTAAACACAGATGCTGAACAACGATGTGGCTAAGCAAACGCCCCGTACCCAGGAGGCTAGGTTCCACCCCGAGAGCCACTCACAGCCTGCTCCTCAGGAACACGTTTCTAAAGAAATGACAGTGAGCTCCATCACCCTAACTTATCTCAGGGGCAGAAACTTCTCTGTAAGGACAGCACAGATAGCCTGTCTGTGGCTCCTTGCTCACAGAGGAATGTGTGTGAGCAGGAGAGGACAGGATGGAGCAGGCCTGGGGACTCTGCCACAAGGCTGTGCCCAGAGCCAATAGGGATGCCCTCGGGATAAACAAGTATTTCCAACCCCTGCTCTGGCCAATGTCCTCTGAAACAAAAGCTTAAAAAAAAAAAAGCAGTCCTGAGTAACTGCTTTCTAAGTAAACCAGTAAGGTCTGAAAGGACAGAGCAGTAGACAGAGCAGCCATCGGGCACCCACATGAGTCCCCTCCGCCCAGCACACACGTCCTCATGGCTCCAGGAGCCACATCCCTACGCTCCAGCTCCTTGACATGCACTATCATATGTGTGACTGTCCTGTTTTTCTGACAAGAAAACTGAATTTTTATTTCAAAGTGACTCACCCGGTAAGCTGTCAACCTGGCCCCCAGGGCATATCCATCTTCCACACTGGGTTATGTGACCACAGTTCCCCTTCAGCTGGCAGCTGGAATCTTCTGGCCAAATCCAGGGCCATCCTGATGTTCACCCCACCCAAGCCACTCTTGCCTGACTGACTAATGCCCCAAAGCTAAGCCTGACTCCCACCAGCCTGCTACATTCACACATGCTCACATCACTAGGTACACAAGATACCTTAAATCTTCCTCGTAGTAGAGAATATCAATGAGAACAAATAAAAAAAACTCTCCCTTTATTTAAAAAATGCATGTAATTTTTCTTCTGGATGCATCAAATGACCCAAAGTCATAGCAGATGAAAGAGAGCAAAGAAAGTAGTAGGATGTGCCCTGGCAGTGCGGGTGTGACTGACCTGGCCAAGCTTATAGCTCATGTTTCCCAGCTCCCGCTCGGGGTTGATCTGCAGCAGAAGCTTGTCGTGGCTGATGAGGGCACCTGCAGGGTGACAAGGTGGACAGTTCTGCAGAGCCCTGAGGGTCTCTGGGCTTTTCTCTGGCACTTCATAATGTACTATGCTGGCAGGGCCAGGCGGGCAATGCTGAATTATCACTGTTTCTCTTGTTAACACACCAGCTTCTGACTGCACAGGAAGCAGCTGATGGGGCAACAGCCCAGTAGACAGGCACTCAGGGACCCAGACCGCAACATCGATGGGCAACACCTCCCAGGACCCTGCCCTGGTGTCTCGGCTGTCCAGTTGTGCCCACCAGAGTAGGAGGGTACAGGCGGATGCTGCCACTCAACCCATCTTCTCCACAGCCTATGTCTTTCGCACTGTCTATACCCCAGACTAAACAACTCCCCCTGCCAGCCAGAGGCCTCTGGCTGACCCTTCACCAGATCAAGCCTCAACACCCCCCTCTTCCATGATGCTTCCTACCCCTAGTCCATCTGCACCTACTCTCCCCTTCCTCCTGTGACACGGAGTGAGGCCACCTCTGTCTCCTAGGGGGCAGGAGCTCCTCAGGGGGCCATCCTGGTACACAATCCTGAGTCTAGTCCAGCACTTCAGTAAATGTCTAGCGTCTGCATGTCTACATAGAATGCTCTCTAGGTAAAGCACTCAAGATGCTTAAAACTGTATCTAACGACTGCTAAAATAGAGAATCATAAAAACACTGTGCTAAAATACTGATTAGTCAACAAAAACATGTGTACTAACAAAAATAATAATAACCTCACAAAATTTCCTTTTAACTCAGGGTGACAAACTCTGGTGCCCATTACAGGGCAGGAACACAGCCTGCAGGCCCAGACGGAGGATGGGGAAGGGATGGCAGCTGGGGGCGGAGAGCTCAGACCAGGGATCCCCAGCCACAACAGGCTCTCAGGGGTCCAGGCCTGCTCTCGCCACAGCGCTCTCTTGCAAAAAGCTGGAGCTTCAAGCGAGTCAAGGATGAACTATGCTGATTTTTTCACTGAGTGACTAGTTTGGCCTCTATACTCCCTCTCAAGGCTGCAGGTCTCAGGCTGAGAGCCATTCTGTTCCTCATGGGCTGACTGGGGAGGGCAGTGCATTTGGTACCACAGCCTCCAAAAAGACACCTCTGGTCTTTCTGCCCGAGTGGTGGTGTTAGGATCTTGGTCACATTCTCATTCTGGCCCAGGTAGAAATGGCCCTCTTCCCACAGGTACCTGTAGTAGCTGGAGACAGAGAAGGGACAGGGTCCCACGCTTGGTATAAGTGATGCGTGGCGATATTCTCTCTCTTTGAAACCATTGCTTGGATTTCCTGCTCTACAATTCCTCGGATAATGCTCAACTTCCTCCCAAACCTAAAATCCAAAACAAAGGTTAAAGGATATTTTGTTTCCTTCAAAATCTTAAAACCAAAAAACCTCAGGGCATCTTCCAGCTTTGCCTAAAGGAAACACAGGCACCTATAAGAGCAAATGACTCCCTTGGAGGGGACTCCAGTCCATGTGCCCTTGGCTATTTTTTGATGTGCTAGAGTCTGCCCTAAACAGTCAATGGACCCCATGGCATGCAGGCCTCACTGCCACGGGTCACCAAATCACTTCTTGCAGTAAGGCAACACTCACAGGTGTTTTGTTTGTAGTTCTGGTAACAAAGAAAAGGACCCAGGGAGAAGGTGCTGGTTACTCTGGGCGGGGTGAAAAGGCACCTCACGCTTCCCACCTGGTGTCGAGGGCTTTCAGGGGCTTGTTCCGGGGCTGCTGCTCCAAGCAGCTCACAGCTGGGTTGCCAGCCACAGGCACAGTCATTGCACTCAGCACCAGGGAGGTGATGGCCTGCACAGCCAGGACGTTGATCTGGGTCCTCTCTGTGTCTTCCTGGAAGGAGAGCCCACATTTTTATCATGTCATGAATGGCTAGATGCCAGAAACCATATACGCCCCCACCTGCACACAGGACTGAAAGGCCGTGGTCCTTGGGCTGCACGGTCTTATGGGGAAGAGCTGGAGGGCTGCAGAGCAACATGCCTTCCCAGCAATGGTCCTGTTTTGTCTAAGCTCCCCGCAGCCTATGCTCCCTTGAGCATCTGTGACTTGTAATAAACCTGATGGACAATGTCTACCTTTCAAAGCACAGTCTCCTATTGGTACAGACCTCAAAATATAAATCAATTTTTAAGAAACTGCCCTTAAATTTCCTCATTAATTTTAGGGTTTAAAATTAGGGTTCCTAATTGTCACCTGTGAGTTCTACACATGAGTTTAAAGAGTTTAAAGACCCTTGATTTTTGATGTAGGTCTACTTCTTAAACTGACATTTCTACCAGTTTGGGCCTACCTTCCACCAGAATTAAGGACTTATATCCAACGGTTTTCAGTATCTCAGGCTTTGCCTTATCAGAGAACATGGTTTTTATTAATATAATGTACATTAACATTCTAAGAAGCCGGATAAATCTCTGCAAAGCAGTGAACTGAACACAGGTACATACACAAACATAGCCTTTATAACATGCCTTTTCATTCTCATTCAACCTATACACTATACCTGAATACTGATAAAGAAAACTCAAACTTATTTTCAAGAAAGGGTGCAGCCCTACTGACCCTTAACGTGTGATGCACCATGACAGAGCATACTCTGGCCACCAGGAATCTAGGCCACTCAAACCGCGAAGGAATTTGCTCCTATTCTACAACATTAGCCTAGATATGAACTGACTACCCTGGTAAACACAGAAAGAAAGAAAAGAAAGAAAAGAAAGAAAACAAAGAAAAAGAAAGAAAGAAAGAAAGAAAGAAAGAAAGAAAGAAAGAAAGAAAGAAAGAAAGAAAAGAAAGAAAAGAAAGAAAAGAAAGGAGAAAGAAAGAGAGAGAGAGAGAGAGAAGGGAGGGAGGGAGGGAGAAAAAGAAAAAGAAAAAGAGCTTGCTGCCCTTTATTGCCCACTAGGAACAATTCACAAGCTGCCATGACTGCCCATGTGCCAAAAAGTGGACACACAGGCCTGCACGTGGCCTTACTTCCGGTGGGCTCTCTTCCTGCTCCATCACAAGGGGCTGAGTCACCAGGACACCAAGGAGGGTGGCCCACGTTTCCTCAAACTGGGTGCGGCTGGTCCATCCTAGGAATGCAAACGGTACGTGAGACAAGGTCACCTGCTCCCCAAACTTCTTGATGTAAAGTGGCAGCTGGGCCATACAGCTGCAGCTGGAACAGGCCCCACCCCCAGGGCCATGTACAGCAGTCCTGAGATGCAGCCACACTGCCAGGTACACTGCACCAGCAAGGACACTGAAGCACACATGTATGAGGTCACACGACAGGCAAGTGGCACCCTCTCCATCCCCTACTGCAGAGATGCAGTGAGGCGAAGGGATGTTTAAGCAGCAGGCCACATTTGAGTGGGTCAGAGTTGCTCCTGCCCTGCTCACCAGAGGGCTCATGGGTCTTCCCCAAAAACAAACCAGTGCATTGCACACAAGCGTGTGCAGACACCAAACCACTGGACTGCATACCCTGAGTAGGTGAAATGTGTGCTCCATGAATTCTATCTCAGGAAAGCTGTTAAAAATAGAGAAGTTAAAGGAATGGGTTCTCTGACTCTGTCTAAAAGAATAGCAGATCAAAAAAGGATATAACCTAGCCAGGGCACTAGCATCTGGGGAACATGCATCTAGTGGGTTGACCTCAAGCAATGTCTTCACCAGTGGCCCTCAAGGTGTGGGATGAGCACTTGCTTCTCAGGGTCGCACTTCCTGTTGCCATGGGTGATCTGCGTGCGAGGTGGAGGTGGCCAGGCCACTTCCATTAGGGTCACAAGTGACAGGAAGGGGATGTCAAGGGCAGGAAAACCAGAGCAAATTTCAGGATTAAATGCAGACAGACCTAGTCAAGTGGGCAAACATACAGATCGATGTTTACACAATTCATTTTAGGGAAAAGAATGAAGACAAAGGCAAGAATGTGAAGGCAATATCAGGAAGAGAGTGGAGCTGTCCAGGGTACCTCTTGCACGTCTGAGTGAGGATTCGAGCAGGAAGATGCCTAAGAAAGGAAATGATAGCACATAGGGGGTGGCCAGGAGACAGCCTCCTAACCACCGTCAAGGACAAGAAACAAAGTTTTCTGAGGCTGCTAGCCTTGGGTCACTGCAGAGACTGTCCACACTGTGGACAGAGTAACAAACTGTCTGCTTCACTAAAGGGAAAAGTAGAGGCAACATGGCATCAGCTCCCTGAAGCTTCTGGGATCAAGATAAGCACAGACCCTGAGGAAACCTGAGCTGGCCAGGGATCACAGGGATGAAGGGCAGGCCCCACAGGCAGGCGAGGTGCCCGACACTTTGGGAAACATCGTAGCTTGACACAGCCACTCAGGACCTACCAAATACAACCCTGCCACCAGACCTGCAGCCATGCAATGAGGGCAAAAGGGCAACACACACCGTACTGCAGGAAGTGGACAACGCCTGATGCAAACTACTAACACTGCCACATATTGTGCAACCGTGTACCAGACGAATCTTGTGTGGTTTCTGAATCTGTACTGATGCTATGAAACCACAACACTGGGTGTCCTAGAGGCCAGGATGCCTGCCCCCACCGCCCAGAGGCCAGAGCTGTCTCACAGAAAAGTCTACTTTCCCCGCTCTAGTGCGCTGCTTCCACCTCGCTGCAGCTGCAGAGTGATCTGCACCTGAGAAGGGAATCCTCGACCACACAAGAGCGCACGGATCTGGGCTGCACATGATCTATCACCAGGGTGCCTGTCCTAACTTCCAACAAGCCTGGTATATGAAGACTTGGGGTTAAGCCCCCCAACATCACACCAACCGGTGAGTATTTTTCACTGCGAGAGTTTGCATTCATTGCAGAATGTACTCACATAGGACCATGTCATACCCTACATCCCTTGTGGAATAAATAAGAACTAGGCGCTTTGAGGCCTAGTAATTCTGGAAGAGAAACAAGGATACCTAGTGCATTGATGCGGTAGATGAACTCTTTAAAGACTTCCTTCTCCTGGAGGAACTCCACTGGGATCTCAGGGAAGGCTGTGCCGAAGTCCCCTCCTGGCTCAGGCGACCATCCGAGTTTCCAAACCTGAGAAGATGAGAAAGAAATAGTGTGACCCCAGTCAAATCAGGACAGCTGCACTTTGAGGAAACCATGAAACAACCTTTCTCTCAGCATGGCCTCCTTTCGGAGGCCACATTCTTACTAACAGCTCACACAGACTGTCCCAAAAGCAAGTGCATCATCCTTCTGGGAAAACAGCTCCCATGCATCACCCGAGGATCTCCTGCCCCATTGTGGGCCTCCTGGGTCTGCTCTGACCTCCCACTTTCCCAACCTGCCTGCTCCCAAACTGGCCCAGCCCCTTTCCCTCGCTGCTAGCACCCTAGGCTAGCAATTTATGAGTTGGGTTCTTGAAGGTCCGTGTTGGCAGCCCCTGGCCGTCAGAGGCAGGCAGGAGCACCCTTGCACACAAACAGCAGCTGGTGTGTTAGATGAAAACAGGCGTCAAATGAAGTCAAGTTGCATTTAAAAATAGTCCCTGGCAAGCAGGCACATAAACTCAGTGAACAGAAGGCGGAGCTGTGGACCCGTCGCTGTCCTGGCAGCAGGAGCAGCCACCCTCCCAGCCAAGAGAATAGACCCCTCAGCTCCGCACTCCCCAAGCCCACCCATGGGGGCCTCAGAGACATGGCCAGCCCACCTCCACAGTTCCAGTGCCTCTCATTCAGCTTAGGAAGACACCAGGTCTCTCCCTAGCATCTCTGAGCTGCTCACTGCACCCTCCTCTCAGAACACTGGTGCACACTGCTTCGTGCCCTTTGTGTTGTCGCGTCTCCTCCAGACACCTTGACTTCTAGGACAGCACCTTCCCAGGGTGGCTCCCCGCTTCCCTCCAGGCAGCTGTCTCCAGACCTACACAGGGACTGAGGTGCCTCGGCAGCCAAGGCCGTGCCCTGCACACTGGCAACCCTGCTTCTCTACCGGGCTCCACCTGGCTCTCTTCTCAGTGGGCATGGGGCTTCAGATGCGCTACAACCCACTGCTCCACACCAGCCCCGGAACCCCAGGCTATGGTGGCTGCTGCCCCCAGTGAGCCCTACAGGTAGGCCAGCTCGGCCTCCTGTGGTGGCACCCTCTGTGCCCTGGTCTAAGGAGGACGGCTGCCTGGGTGCAACCTGCCCAGTGTTCCCCATCACATACGTGCACAGAGGCCGTGCCCACTGGCAGGCACAGGTCTTTTCTAAGCTGAAACAAGCCCCCTTCCTCTTGGTCCCAGTTTTCACCTTGACCTCCAGCTATGCTGTCAGGCCACCCACCAACCCTCAACCCACTC
Source organism: Canis lupus familiaris (assembly GCF_011100685.1). NCBI lineage: Eukaryota > Metazoa > Chordata > Mammalia > Carnivora > Canidae > Canis > Canis lupus. The sequence continues at coordinate 61,629,399 of NC_049224.1, forward strand.
ACACTAAGTCCTTCCAGTCAGGAGTCCAAAGAATGCCAAGTTAAAACTAATTCTGAGGACAATTTGGAATCGGAAGCTTCAAAAGTGGTCGTGCCCAGACAGCTGAACAGTATCATACGGTGCCTGGTATTACGGGCAAACAACTGAGGGGCACGGCATCCAGTCTACCACCAAACAGGGGAGCTGAGTTACTTTCCAATCACATCCAACATCGAGTACCGACTAGTGGGAGATGAAATCTTACTTCTGGAGGTTTTCCCCCCATGTTGGAAAACCCAGCATTTTTATCAATGACTGCTAGACACAATGCCCCAGGAAACCAGACAGGTGCCAGGACCACACACAGCAAGCACGGAAGGAGGCTCTGGCCACCCCAGGGGAAGCAGGTGAGGGATGGGCTCCCACTCTCACCCCTAGGAGCCCCCAGCCAGGGGCTGGTTTGCACATCTCATTATTTCTGTCCTTCTGCCAAGGAACCACCAGACTCACCAGCGGGGGGACACGCGTGTAGCTATTGACGAGGGGTAAGCGAGCCAGGCTGATGACGATGTTCCTCAGCACTGATGTGAGAAACGCTGGGGTGTTGCTGTTCCTCTTGTGCCCCAAGGCCAACACTGATGGCAAAGACTCCACCATTTCTGCCACCATCTGACAGGCTGTGGTGATATATGCTAGATCTAAACAAACACCAGGGTTCAGAGGTCTGTTCTGTCGAAACATATCCCAAACCCGCCACCTCTGCTCCTGATGTTCCTACCCCCCGAGGGAGAAGGCACCATCCTACAACCAGTGCTCAAACCACAAATGCAGGTGCTCACTGAAGGCCTGCAGATCTTACCTCCTTCCAGTCTATCTAAACATGCAACCTTCTCCATGCTGGCCAGGACTGTTGTCTTGAACCTCCCACCTGCCTTGCACAATGCGGCCAGCACCTAGGAGCAATCATGCTGTGCTCCTCTGTGCTCTGGTGTCCTGCGGCTCTCCTGGGACCTTCTGCTGCTCCCTGAGCTGGCGTGCAAAAAACCACATTATAAATCCCTGGCTCACTGTTTCCTGAGATCAGGGGTTCTCCTGGACTGCTGGTGGGATTCTGATAGGGTGCCAAGTCTCACCCTGGAACTCCTGAGAATGTTGAGGGGAACCCTGCAGCCGCAGAGAAGAGCCACAGCACCTTGAGGGCAGGGACTGTTCTCATTCACTTTGAGTCTGGCACAGAGTATGAGCCAGAACATTATTTGTTGAGCTGACAAATGTTTCAGGTTGTGCACAAATATAACCCATGGTTCATGAGATTTGGCAGACTAAGCAACTTCCTCATCTAGAGAGGGGATTCTTATTAGGCTTATGGAGTCAAGCCGCAAGCTAAAAGAAGTGGGGCTGCTTTTACTAATACTTTTTTTTTTTTAAATATTTTAAAATAATTTGTTCTAACTCTCTGAAGAAAGTCCATGGTATTTTGATAGGGATTGCATTAAACGTGTAAATTGCCCTGGGTAACATTGACATTTTCACAATATTAATTCTGCCAATCCAGGAGCATGGAATATTTTTCCATCTCTTTGTGTCTTCCTCAATTTCTTTCAGAAGTGTTCTATAGTTTTTAGGGTATAGATCCTTTACCTCTTTGGTTAGGTATATTCCTAGGTATCTTATGCTTTTGGGTGCAATTGTAAATGGGATTGACTCCTTAATTCCTCTTTCTTCAGTCTCATTGTTAGTGTATAGAAATGCCACTGACTTCTGGGCATTGATTTTGTATCCTGCCACACTGCCAAATTGCTGTATGAGGTCTAGCAATCTTGGGGTGGAGTCTTTTGAGTTTTCTATGTAGAGTATCATGTCATCGGCAAAGAGGGACAGTTTGACTTCTTCTTTGCCAATTCGAATGCCTTTAATGTCTTTTTGTTGTCTGATTGCTGAGGCTAGGACTTCTAGTACTATGTTGAATAGCAGTAGTGAGAGTGGACAACCCTGTCTTGTTCCTGATCTTAGGGGAAAGGCTCCCAGGGCTTCCCGATTGAGAATTATATTTGTTGTGGGCTTTTCGTAGATGGCTTTTAAGATGTTGAGGAATGTTCCCTCTATCCCTACACTGAAGAGTTTTGATCAAGAATGGATGCTGTATTTTGTCAAATGCTTTCTCTGCATCTAATGAGAGGATCATATGGTTCTTGGTTGTTCTCTTGCTGATATGATGAATCACACTGATTGTTTTACAAGTGTTGAACCAGCCTTGTGTCCCGGGAATAAATCCCACTTGGTCATGGTGAATAGTTTTCTTAATGTACTGTTGGATCCTATTGGCTAGTATCTTGTTGAGAATTTTTGCATCCATGTTCATCAGGGATATTGGTCTATAATTCTCCTTTTTGGTGGGGTCTTTGTCTGGTTTTGGAATTAAGGTGATGCTGGCCTCATAGAACGAATTTAGAAGTACTCCATCTCTTTCTATCTTTCCAAACAGCTTTAGTAGAATAGGTATGGTTTCTTCTTTTTTTTTTTTTGGTTTCTTCTTTAAACATTTGATAGAGTTCCCCAGGGAAGCCATCTGGCCCTGGACTTTTGTGTCTTGGGAGGTTTTAGATGACTGCTTCAATTTCCTCCCTGGTTATTGGCCTGTTCAGGTTTTTTATTTCTTCCTGTTCCAGTTTTGGTAGTTTGTGGCTTTCCAGAAATGTGTCCATTTCTTCTAGATTGCCTAATTTATTGGCTTATAGCTGTTCATAATATGTTTTTAAAATCGTTTGTATTTCCTTGGTGTCGGTAGTGATCTTTCTCATTCATGATTTTATTAATTTGAGTCTTCTTTCTCTTCTTTTTAATAAGGCTGGCTAATGGTTTATCTATCTTATTAATTCTTTCAAAGAATCAACTCCTGGTTTTGTTGATCTCTTCAGAGAGTTAGAACAAATTATTTTAAGATTTGTGTGGAATCAGAAAAGACCCCAAATAGCCAGGGGAATTTTAAAAAAGAAAACCATAGCTGGGGGCATCACAATGCCAGATTTCAGGTTGTATTACAAAGCTGTGGTCATCAAGACAGTGTGGTACTAGCACAAAAACAGACACATAGATCAATGGAACAGAATAGAGAACCCAGAAGTGGACCCTCAACTTTATGGTCAACTAATATTCAATAAAGGAGGAAAGACTATCCACTGGAAGAAAGACAGTCTCTTCAATAAATGATGCTGGGAAAATTGGACATCCACATGCAGAAGAAAGAAACTAGACCACTCTCTTTCACCATAAACAAAGATAAACTCAAAATGGATGAAAGATCTTAATGTGAGACAAGATCCCATCAAATTCCTAGAGGAGAACACAGGCAACACCCTTTTTGAACTCGGCCACAGTAACTTCTTGCAAGATACATCCACGAAGGCAAAAGAAGGCAAAAAAAAACAAAAACAAAAATGAACTATTGCAAGATACATCCACGAAGGCAAAAGAAGGCAAAAAAAAACAAAAACAAAAATGAACTATTGGGACTTCATCAAGATAAGATGCTTTGCACAGCAAAGGATACAGTCAACAAAACTAAAAGACAACCTACAGAATGGGAGAAGGTATTTGCAAATGACGTATCAGATAAAGGGTTAGTTTCCAAGATCTATAAAGAACTTATTAAACTCAACAGCAAAGAAACAAACAATCTAATCATGAAGTGGTCAAAAGACATGAACAGAAATCTCACAGAGGAAGACACAGACATGGCCAACATGCACATGAGAAAATGCTGTGCATCACTTGCCATCAGGGAAATACAAATCAAAACCACAATGAGATACCACCTCACACCAGTGAGAATGGGGAAAATTAACAAGGCAGGAAACCACAAATGTTGGAGAGGATGCGGAGTAAAGGGAACCCTCTTGCACTGTTGGTGGGAATGTGAAGTGGTGCAGCCACTCTGGAAAACTGTGTGGAGGTTCCTCAAAGAGTTAAAAATAGAACTGCCCTACGACTCAGCAATTGCACTGCTAGGGATTTAGCCCAAAGATACAGATGCAATGAAACGCCGGGACATCTGCACCCCGATGTTTCTAGCAGCAATGTCCACAATAGCCAAACTGTGGAAGGAGCCTCGGTGTCCATCGAAAGATGAATGGATAAAGAAGATGTGGTTTATGTATACAATGGAATATTACTCAGCCATTAGAAATGACAAATACCCACCATTTGCTTTGACGTGGATAGAACTGGAGGGTTTTATGTTGAGTGAAATAAGTGAATCGGAGAAGGACAAATATTATATGGTCTCATTCATTTGGGGAATATAAATAATAGTGAAAGGGAATAGAGGGGAAGGGAGAAGAAATGGGTAGGAAATATCAGAAAGGGAGACAGAACATGAAGACTCCTAACTCTGGGAAACGAACTAGGGGTGGTGGAAAGGGAGGAGGGCAGGGGGTGGGGGGTGACTAGTTGGCGGGCACTGAGGTGGGGGCACTTGATGGGATGAGCATTGGGTGTTATTCTGTATGTTAGCAAACTGAACACCAATAAAAAATAAATTTATTATTAAAAAAAAGATTTTATTTATTCATGACAGACATAGAGAGAGAGAGAGAGAGAGAGTACAGACACAGGCAGAGGGAGAAGCAGGCTCCATGCTGGGAGCCGGATGCGGGACTCGATCCCGGGACTCCAGGATCACACCCTGGGCCAAAGGCAGGCGCTAAACCGCTGAGCCCACCCAGGGATCCCCTACTAATACTTTTTTTAAGTAAACTCGGTGCCCAGGACTCAAACTCACAATGCCAAGATCAAGAGTTGCATGCTCTCCCAACTGAGCCAGCCAGGAGCCCCTAATGGGCAATCTTTAAGAGGTTTCACCCTATCAAGGCGATAAAAAGAGCTAGCTTCTTCCTCTGGCCAGGATTAAACAAACCAGCTTAAATTGGGCCGTGGGGAATAAGCATAATCAACGTGAACTAAATAGGCTCCAGCCTGTGAGCCTGTCTGCTCTGACTCGACCCCCTGAAATGCCTGAACTATTTTCAGATGGATAGAAATTTAAGTTATGAGAAAAATTATGGTGATATTTGCTGAGCACTTATAACAAGACAGGCACTTGTTCTGGGTGCTATCCATGGATGAATTTACTTAATCCTTCTACCAATCCAAGGCTAGTGCCACCTGTACCTTCCCTGCAGAAGCACTGATGAGAACTCGCCATGGCCACTCAGCTAGAACGTGGCCAAGCAGGGAGGTGAGTGTGTGTCTCCCTCACGGATCAACAACAAACCATGAAAGCGTGAACTAAGGGTTGACAGACCACAGAGTTTCGAGGAGCTAGGCTGTGTGTACCGAAGGACACTGTGTCTGAGGGTTACACACTCACAGGTGACACAGGAAGAGAAATCACTTGCTGAAGATGAATGACAGGAAAATGTCATCCTTACCTGGTCTGTACAAATGCTGGCAAATGACAAAGCATGTATGTACTTGCTCTGAAAGAGGAAGGCTTCTGAAGCCACCAGAGCATGGCTAAGACTCTGGTATTCCAGAGCATTCCATAAAAAAGGCATTCAAGAACCACCAGGTGGGCATGTGCTTCCCATCTTGTGGATGGGCTGCAGGTGGCACTCCAGCCACACCTTCTGGCTGAGGACACCCAGATGCCCCCCAGTGACAAGCAGTCACTCAGCCAAGTGCTTTCCTCCCGACCTGCCTCAGGACAAAGAACGTGCACACCTATGGCACACGTCTAAGTCTAGAAGTTCCGATGGATAGGATGTGGATGCTTTTTCTGTAGGAAGAGCAGTAACTTTCATTTAAACATCCACCCCCAGAGAAGGTCAAAACAGACACTCAGGTCGCTTGATGGTCACATGGGTATTTCCACGTATTTGTCTGTCACCCGGTAAACATTCTAGAGCATTTACGAAAGTGGGCACACGGAGGGAAGGCAGTCCTTGCCCTCAGGGAGTGCGGTGATGGCAGAGGAGCAGCTGTGAAAGGGGGGCATCAGGAGGGCTGCCTGGGAGTGACACCCCAGCCCAGTTTGGAGGGACCAAAGAAAGCTGGATGACTAGAGCCAGTGTGTTAGCAGAGGAAAGAGCACAGGTGAGATGCTGTGCTCAAACTGCCCCCATATCTAAAGATAATCAACAGGATGCAACTGCATTAAGTAAGCTTTCAGGTGTCTACACTTACCCCTTTAAAAGTCTCTTCATGAATTTCAAGCCCTCAAAAACACTGGGTAAAAAAAGAACGGCTCGAGACTTACTTTGTGTGTTTGGATCTACTTCGTCCACTCTGGCGGCCTTTGGCATGTTCACCCTCCTTTCTGGGCTAAGCAGCTGGTCCCCAGGCTGCACCACGACTGGAAGTCACAATAGAACAATTTCCAAACACTTTTACCATTCCTTTTTATTCAAAGTCTCACATTTATGGAGCCTTATAACATTTCAAGGAGACAGATTCAGCCAGAGGAGCTCTGGATTTCCTGGAGTCAGGTTTAGACAGTACCAGACTCAGGGACAGGTCTCCAGGCTTGTCTGAAGTGCATGAGACTAGACGTCTATGCTGAGATTTCTACATCTGTCCACTGCCTGCTGTTTGGCACCTCTTGCCCTCAAGGTTTTTATCAGACAGCTCGTGATTCATTACTGCTAAAAGCATCACTGCAATTCCCCAAGAAGTCTGGCTTTGAAAATTTACTCCCCAGATCTCCGTTTTCAAGCTGACTACAAATGCACAGATGAAAACAATTTAAACAATGAAACTTCAAAACACCCTCTAACATGTAAACTATAACGTCTAATTTTTGAGAAACTCTGGCTAATGACCCTTGTTAAGGACACTGTCCCAAAAGAATGTCACTTTTATTTTATAATACATTAATATTACAATTCATTATAGAAACAAGCATTTTGACTATAACAGAAAACAATCTTTTTAATGTAATCTTATTAAATCTTATGGTCATTTGGGACTAAAAGCATGAAACAGTCAAGTAGGACCAGAGATCAAAGGGACATAAAATTAGGAGTATTTTTTATGAAAGTTAGAACGCCAAAATCTAAACAAAATGACTACAAAAGCAAATTCAAGTCCAATTTTAATGCAGAATCCAAACCATTGGAGATGAACACAAAGCCTATATTTTATCCACCAAGTAACCCCCAATTCCTTGCTTGGCACCTGGAAAACAGGTGGCACAAAATAAACGTCCGTGACTAGATCTGCAGAGCTGACTACTGATCCCGTGACAGAGGAGAGAAACCTGTTGTGGTCAAAGACTCACCGGCTTCTAGGATGAAGCGGACACAGTGAATGAGAGAGCAGGCATGGGTCACCATCTCTGGGGAGGAGAGCACACTCCAGAGGCTGGGCAGCTGCAGAGCCAGGCAACAGCAGTCGAGGCCTGCCTGAAGGTCCAGACTCAGTGGGATCTGCTCATGGATCAAATGCCATGCCAGGGCCTAAAGGGGAGGGTCAGCGTTACAGAAGGATCAGACCCGCTTCCTATCTCCAGGCTGCCAGGGAACTGTCTCAACAGTGAGAGGCTGGTGGGTCCTGACTACGCTTCCAGAGGGATGAGACCCTGTTGCCTACTCCCTTATATTCCAAGCTTGACCACCTGCTCCCAAAACCGCCTGGGGCTTGCCTCTCTGCCAGAAGGGCCACCCTGATTTCATTGTTCCTCCTTCCTTCGGCTCTGTGGGCTCCTCTAGAAATCCTTCCCTGCCACATGGTCTCTAGGCTAGGCTCCTCCTCACAGGGCTCCCAGGGTGCAGGCAGGCTCTGCCAGGCTGAATCTGAGAGCATGGGTCCTGGAGATGGCCAGGATTGGGTTCAAATGCCAATGGGTTATTTCTTAGTGGGTGAAACCTGGACAAGCCACCAAACCTCAGTAAGCCCTGCTTTCCTCATCTGTAAAATGGGAATAACAGAGTCCATCTTGCAGAATTATAGGAAGATCTGAATAAGAGGATGCATAGAAGCATTTTGCCCTGCACATGGCAGTCATGGGACTGCTGCTGACAGTCATGACTATGTACTGTCACTGTATGTTTGCCTGCTAGCCTGCTCACCACCACACTGAGATGTCTGACTTGGCCCAGCTCCAAGCAGGTGCTTTTATTCATCACTTCATGAATGACTGCCCTCCTGACACCTATGAAGAGGCAGGTGGAGCCGATGCTGAGACAGCCATGTCCTGCTTAGGCTGACAAACACAGCTTAGGCTCTCTGGCTGCAAGGATGCAGGCTAGACTCTGCCAAAGTTGTATGGAAAGGTGACGAATGCACGATATGCACACATTTTGGGGGTGATTATAAGTGTTAACACAGGGTTTAATTTCTTATGGCTGAAACATCTAGGTTTGTTACTCAACTTAAAACAATAATTTTCCCAGATTATTTTTAGTTATCTAAAATTAGGATCCACACTACATTAGCAGTGCTTCCTTTTCCCTGGAAAAAAACATATTTAATGGATGTTTGCCCTGAGATCAAAGGCATCTTAGAATCAAGGAAAGAGATCCACACATAAGCACATAACTCCCTACACTATTTGGGAGATCCCTAAAAGGTTTCTGCTCATCCCTCCAATCATCCTTGCTTCTCCCTACCAGATCCTCCTCTGAAACCTGTGCCCTCGCCCTAGACACACACAGAGGGGAAACACTGGGTGGGAGCCCTGGTCCCAAGCCTGGCTCTCCAGAGCCTGCTCTAAAGTGGGGACAGGAAGTGCTATGCAGCCAATGTCATAAGGCACCTGTGAGAAACCCACACAGTCAGGGGTGTGAGTGTGCACAGGAAAGTAAGGACAGATGTGGAACTTGACCACCTCTAGTTCTTGTCCCTGGGAGGAGAGGACCCTGTCGGACCACACAGCTCCTGTATTTCAGATGAAACTGCCTTCTTATTTTTCTAGTGACAGTCCTTCAGCACAGAAACACCAACTTCCCGAGCTGCCTCTTACCTCAAGGGTCATGACCACAAACTTCACAGTGTCCCTCTCCTTCTCAGGAGGTAGGTGCAAATGGCTGGGCAGTTTGGAGAACACAAGCAGGTATTGGGCTAGGGCCCGGGCCAGAGTGGTCAAGGACCGATACAACACGGCATCCCCTAGAACACAAGACTGGGGGTGAACACAACTCTAGCAAGGGTTCATGACTTAGGAAAGGCAGTCAGGCCATTCTCTGAGAATCTGAAGGCACCTTCGGCTCAGAAATACATTTGCACACACCCACCCAACTGTGTGTGACTCAGAATGCACCTTCTTCTGAGGTCTATTCCAGGGTTCCTCTGGGGTTAGGCCGGGGAACGGCAAAGGGGCAAACATGCCAAAAGACATCCAGAGCTAGGGTCCCCGGCACTGCCTCTCAGCCACCTCCGCATATGCTTTCTGTTTATTAGATCAACAGCATTTACTGCTAATCTTTACTCAGTGCAAAGCACAATATTGCCTCTGCAGCATTTTTTAAAAATAAAAGAAGTTTTTATTTTAAATACCAAATAGATCATTCAACTTGCTCCAGTAGGCGGTGGGCTCCATAGGCAGGAATGGCTGGAACACATGATGGACAGCAGGGAGCTGCTGGACCAGGCTGGTCACGCGGTCCAGTGTCACCAGGCGAGCTGCTTCAAAAAGGGGACTCCTCTGGCCTCCGGAGATTTCGCGCATGCCCAGGCCCAGGCATGGAGCCAACAGACTTAAGTTGAATTCCTGAATCAGGATGTTAAAGGTTCAACAACTATTACACACTTTCAACCAGGCAAGAAAAACACAACTGAAGAAGGGATAATGCAAACGTTTCTGAGAAAGCACAAAGGAGTATACCATAACAAAGTATTTTAAAGAATATTCTGTTTCCTGTAATAAATACCATATGCTACTTGAAGCACACTTCTGGTTTCTTGGGGGTACTTTAATATTAAGGAAAGATTTTAAATTTCTTTATGCTTTCAAATTTGTTTGAAATAAATTCAACATGTAATTTTTAATTGATAAAAATACAAAATGAAGCTGACACGGCACCTAAGAAATCCAGTGAAACACCAAACATTCACAAAGTTTGACAAGTTATGTTCAAACGCAGCTGAAATAAATCCAAGGAGCCACAACCGTGGTTGAAATACAGCCATTTCTTTGATAGTGTATCAACTTGTGTTTTGCCAACTTCTAAAAACCATTTTTTTAGATGGTTTAGATGTTAAGGATTTTGGGGGGCCAATTTTCAGGCAGAATATTCATCTTGATTAGGTAACATTCAGAAAAGCATAGGTCATCATCAGTGACCAAAACTGAACCTTTCTGCTACAGCCAGAACCTTCAAAGCTATTAAAAGTTCAATTACTGAATTTGGAATATTCAATAAAGATATATTTTTTAAAAAATTTTATTTTATTTAACTTTATTTATTCATTCATGAAGGGCACACAGAGAGGCAGAGATACAGGCAGAGGGAGAAGCAGGCTCCATGCAGGGAGCCTGACGTGGGACTCAATCCCCGGTCTCCAGGATCACGCCCTGGGCTGAAGGCAGCGCTAAACCGCTGAGCCACCTGGGCTGCCCCCAATAAATAGATCTTTAAGCAAATTTATCATTCAGCAAATCAGCTTTCACCAAATGGAGCTTAAAATGGCTTCAGCAAACTGACTGTGAGCCAATTCTGTTTTTTCAGTATAGCTCTTACTGTCAAACTACTGAAGAATTAGTGCTTAGGCACATACCGCTGTGTGGATTCCACCCTGAGTCTCTTTATCCGTACTTGGCCCACCCTTAGTTGCCCCCCACCCTTCATGCAGTCACCCTGTCATCCCCCAGACCCCTGCTGCTCCTCATTCCCACTTTATACATATTGAGGCAGCACTAAAACACCTGAAGGTTTAATTAGCTGCTCGTCCCAGGAGGTCTGGGAAGGAACCTACTATAGCTGTGGCTGCTATGGAAGGCGGGGACTCCACTCCTCACAGGCCATGACTAGGAGATGAGGATAGGGACTCGGTGCTTTGCAAGGGCCTCACTGGGCCAGCTCTGCCTGCCTGCCTACACAACTTCAATGGGGCGGATGGGGACCTCATAACATCTAGTGAGAGGGTGGGGAAGGCCTAACTACAAGTCATGGAGTGAGGAGGGCCATACCATATGGAGTAGGGGTACAGGGACCTCACTATAAGTAGTGGGGCCAGGAGGACCTCACCACCTAAAATAAGGGGAGGGGTCTTACTAAAAATCAATTTCCAGGGCAGCCGGGTGGCTCAGTGGTTTAGCACTGCTTTCAGCCTGGGTCACAACCTGGAGATCCAGGATCGAGTCCCACATCAGGCTCCCTATAGGGAGCCTGCTTCTCCCTCTGCCTGTGTCTCTGCCTCTCTCTCTCTGTGTCTGTCATGAATAAATAAATAAAATCTTTAAAAAAAAATGAATTTCCAGAATACAAGAATTGGTTAAATCATGTACCAGGACACCATTTTAGTACTGTTCCTCATGACTGTTATGAGAACAGATTGCAATCTAAGAGAACCTCTTTTCAAATGCATGAAAAGTTGAATTAGACACAATTTACCTCCTTCTGGATTCTAATGTAGCTGAAATAATGTTCCATCCCATCTGGATCAGTCTCCCCACTCCCTGCCCCATCTGGATTAGACTTTCCCCACAACCTGTCCCATCTAGACTGGAGTCCCCCATGCTCCATCCTGTCTGGATTAGAGTCTGCCATTAAGGCAGAAAAGTGAGCGCCACATGTCCTAAGTTGATCACATGATGATAAGACAAGTCAAGCATCCTGCTAGCATCCCGCTGCTCTCTGCCGTACCGAGTTCATCATGAATGTACTCATGTCACTGGGAGGAATCCGATTCACCAGTTCTGCCCCTTCTAGCAGTGCAGAATCTGACCTAGTCCAGCACTGGGATTTGACTAGACGTAGGTACCAGTCCTGAGAAGAAGAAAAAAGTGGGAAACCCAGTGAAATTTGGCATGGCTTTCAAGGGGCTTCAACTCTACTGAACATGTGTTGTTTCTCTGCCCTGCGCTTTCACATCCTGTGGCCCACTCTGGACTATGAATGCAGCTTCAGTGCAACTGGATTCTAGCTAGCCATGTGGCTGCTCACCAAACCACAGGCCTTTTCTGTAGGCTGTGTCTTTGACTTGCTGTCACTACCTAGACAGCCTCTGCTCCTCCCTGACTGTCCTGAGTGTCCTCCTAACTCAGCTCAAGTGTGAGGGCAGCAGGCTCTCCTCTCTGTGCCTTCACCCTCTGGCCACCCCTCATCTGGTTCTGCTCCTAACATCTTCTATTGGGCTGTCTGTAGTGCTCTTCTCTCTCCAAGGCCAATGCAATAGAGACCTGAACCTGCTGTCACTACCTAGACAGCCTCTGCTCCTCCCTGACACACCTGAGTGTCCTCCTAACTCAGCTCAAGTGTGAGGGCAGCAGGCCCTCCTCTCTGTGCCTTCACCCTCTGGCCACCCCTCATCTGGTTCTGCTCCTAACATCTTCTATTGGGCTGTCTGTAGTGCTCTTCTCTCTCCAAGGCCAATGCAATAGAGACCTGAACCTTGCCATTCCTGTGCCTGGGCTATGGGTTTTCAAAATCCAAGTTCATATCTATATTGACCTCCCTCCAGGAAAGCAGAGTACCAAGGATCTGTTACAGCCCCAACTGGTACCCAGCTCTGAGATGTGAGCAGCAAGGGTGATGACAGTCTACCAGGGTCCTGGGGTGGTGTGCTCAACACACAGGAGGTCAGTGGGGTTAAGGAGATGGAGAGAGGCCAAGCAGGTATGCACAATGGCCTATGGAGGCTATGGCCACTCCTCTCCTGACTCTCCCGTGAACCACGCTGATACCCCTCTCCCTGAGGCCATGAGTGTCCCAAGTCAGCATTTTCTTTCTCACCCCATAATTCCTAATAATGACCTGGGCTGGGCCTTAGGCATCCTGTCAATGATGGAACCCTGACCACTGCTGGCAACAAATAGCAGGCTGAGAGGCCCTGGGGGCTGTGCCAGGTGCCAGGACATCCTACTGCCCCACTGCACACTCTGGATTTGCCAAAGATGTAAAAGAGCATTTAGGGCCTGGAATAGGCCCTGTGTGTCATATGTACACAAGCTGAATACTTACTTTATCTGGAATCACTATCTCTAGTGCCAGGGGCCCATCCCCGTCCAGCGGGTGGGAGGTAACTGGAGGTGAAGGGCCACGTGAGCCCGGTGCAGTGGCAAGACGCAGCCTGTCCAGCAGGGAGTAGAGCCTTTGGTGTCTGGAATCCAATCACACGCGGGGTTAGAACACAGTCTCATAGGTTAGGAAATGACAGTGGCTTCTTAAAGCGAGATGCAACGCGTTTGACACTTTATCCTCAGAGCTGCCTCAACAACACTCAGACAAATCATAATGCAAATTCAGGCTCTAGCTTATTTTTAATAACCACAGTTCATATGCCACAAGTATTTTGCAGACATTTCATTAATACTCAAACACCATAATAGGCATTACATGGTTTAACAGCTAATAAAAGCATTCTTTACAAATACAAAATAGATCATCTATTCTAAAATCTGAGTGCACAAAATCTCCCATTGATTCTCCCAACACAATACAGTTTATACAAATTTATGTTCACTTCATAGAACAAGCACCTCATCTAGGACAAGATATTTATAATCTTCATCTGGTCTAAACACTAACTCTGGAGTCGAAAAATAATAGTTTGACCTTCTACCATCTTCTATGAGAGCAACAACTTCATAATGCAAATCACAACATAACCAGGCCCAGCAAACTGAAAAAAAAATCAACCAAACCATGTGTTACGTACCAGGTTAGATGCCTTCCTAAATGAAGACACCGGCAACGAGCTACACAATGGCAATTCTATTCTGTTCTCTCCCTTGCTCTCTCACGTGCACATACATGCAAGTGCGTGCACACACATTTCACACGTCTTCCTCCGTGTGGAGGGAAAAGGTAACATTTAAAGGTAAAAAGTATTTTATTTATTTAGTTGTGGAAATAGATAATAGATGTCATGATTTCTGATGAAGATTTCTAAAGGACTATGAGGCAGAATTAGGGGACAAATACCAGAAAGAGATGCATGCCAAGAATTAGGTAACATCTTTCAGACTGCCCTCTCTTACTTAGCAGCTAAGTTATATGCTTTGACTTTGCTCAGATCAAGGTGGTAACTGCCATTTTTACTTGTCATAGGTGGGTGGACAGACCATCCGGATACATATGACCCCTCAACCAGCCCAAGAAATGAAGGCCGAATCTCTGTTACCACTTTATAAAGTGAGATCCCAGTCTGCTTAATTTAGAAAGTCTCTGAGGGCCTTTCCACAGCATACTCACATGCAAAGCATGTCTCTCTCTCATCCAGAGTTCATAAATAAATCTAAGCCTGTATTCCCTGAAGCCAGGAAGCCCGGGCATTGCATTACCTCTGGGCCAGCCCGCTGCGCTGCAGGTACTCCTGGACTCTGCTCACTTCCTCCACTGGCAGCTGGGCCATGCCACTCTGAAGTAGACAGGAACCGGTCAGCAAGTGGGTAACATGCAATGAATCAAAATAACCCTATACTCTTGGGAAAGTGGAAAAATGACATGTACAGTGTATTATAGCAAAGGCAGACTGGAAGGAAGGACAAGAAGTGCTCGTGCCAGGCACACAAAAGAATGAACTTATACATCTTATACACGTTTCTCTCAGTGGTGTATGAAGAATATGCCTGTAGAGGAAAAAACTAGGCAACTGTTTTGCCTGTCCTGCTAAGTTCTCAATAAAAATCAGCGTCATTGGGATCCCTGAGTGGCTCAGGGGTTTAGCGCCTGCCTTCGGCCCAGGGCCTGATCCTGGAGACCCGGGATCAAGTCCCCATCGGGCTCTCTGCATGGAGCCTGCTTCTCGCTCTGCCTGTGTCTCTGCCTCCCTCTCTCTCTGTGTCTCTCATGGACAAATAAATAAAATTAAAAAAAAAAAATTAGTGTCATTGTTTTTCTAGTACCTGTAAATTTGCAGCCAGAAGCATTTCCACCCGGCGACAGGCTAGAGTGTCGACCATGCGAGCCAGCACACGGAACGGAGTGCACAAAAGCTTGTCCACATATAGGGTTAACACGGCACCCGACTGGCTGAAGTGGATCCCTTCCAAGCACTGAAGCGTCTTCTTCAGAGTGGTAGGCTGGCAGTGGACAGAAAGAAGGCAACAAGGGCATTTTGCCAATTGGAAATTGGCAGTTTAAAAATTCCAATAGTACATTCTTAAGGCAGAGAAAAAAAAGGACTGGCACAATTGGTACCAAGGAGACTTACGGTGGAAAGATTTTCACAACGAGACTGAATTGCCTGGATGAAAAGGCCACTGGCAGCAGAGTTCCGATGAACAGCACTAATAAAATCCTGCACGGGAGGCTCATGGGACAGATTGATCAGGTCCTGGATATGATTCACGATGAGCCACGTTAGGTGCTCTGAATCGTGTAGGTTCTGACACTGAGGAGAAAGTGACAGACTCATTCGCAAGCAGACAAGGACAGAATAGACACGGATACCAAAGAAAAGGCCAGAAGAAGGAAGATGGGAAAACAAATTCCAAATTATAATCCTCACTGAAACTATCTAGTGTTTGACCACCAACAATCATCGGGGTTGGACTTACTTCACAGATTCTGTCACCCTCACCCCTACACTGTGGTGCAAGCTGCTGGACATCAGACACTGCCCACCAGGGGAATGCAATGCTCTGGTGCACCTCTGAGGGACACTGGCCAAGGGCCAGAGGAGGAACAGAGCAAGGCCCAGCACACCTGCCAAAGACAGTGTGACCCCAGGGCAGTAGAATGGAAGGGGCAGCACCTCCTGCCCTCAGGTGACTGGACCAGAGCCATGACACAAGGGAGCAGGTGACAGTCCCATGCATGGCTGACCTCGCTCCATCCAGGCTCTGGTCTGGCCGCCCAAGAGTGCTCCCCAGTTCTCCAGTCCTGACAGGTCAGCAGAGGAAATGGGCTCTCTGAAACTGTCACAGTTTTGACAGCATTCCTGAATCCAAAATAGGAATAGATTCCACTAATCAAATGGACAATAAAGGGGGAGATTTGGGATCCCTGGGTGGCGCAGCGGTTTGGCGCCTGCCTTTGGCCCAGGGCGCGATCCTGGAGACCCGGGATCGAATCCCACATCGGGCTTCCGGTGCATGGAGCCTGCTTCTCCCTCTGCCTGTGTCTCTGCCTCTCTCTTTCTATCTCTGTGACTATCATAAATAAATAAAAATTAAAAAAAAAAAAAAAAAAAAAAAAAAAAAGGGGGAGATTTAAGATTCCTAAGAAAATAAATATCCATCCTCGAATATGTGTGTTGGCTTTCAATCTTAATTCATAATCCTTCTAGACAGAAATTATAACATGAAATCAATTCTTTGACATCTGATTACTGATTAATATTTTCCATGTGGGATAATTTGATAGTATTAATTTATAAAATTAATATTTTTCTTACCTTTCCACGAAAGATAACATTATACAATTATAATGAATTATTTCTCAAAAGTACAAGATAGAAAAACTATTTCAATGTAATAGATGCAAATAAAAAAATATCGATAAAAAACAGCAGCAAAAAAATCTGTGTAACAACTAGTTGTGTGAAGGAGCCCTCTTCCTTTTCCAACTGAGAACATCACATGCTTTGCTGAGTGAAAACAGCATAAACATGGTGCCATATTTGTGCCAAAGAAACTCACGTGCTGTTATCGGTAGAGAAAAAATATGAAATCCCAGCCAAATGTCACAACAGATTTCCTGCGTAATGCAATTCCAAGGAGACTGTATTTTCTTCTGTTTATTGGTTTTTGTCAAGTTTCTATGTTAAACACATGATGCTAGTTTTATGGTCAAAAACTCTACAAAAGTTATTTTTTAAAAATGGCATTCCAATCAGAATCCATTTTAAAATGCAACAATGGACACCAATGCCCTCTGCACAGATGGTGAACAGTGTTTAAAGCAGAACCCCACTCCAAGTCACGCTCGCCAAATAGGCGGCAGCTGAGTGAAATCTTCTGCAGCCAAACCTCCATGTCTGTGACCGGCCTGAGCAGGACGGAACACTTGCTGAGGTCCCGTGCTGATGGCAAGGGGCAGTAGGAGGTCACTCTGTAAAAGCATCACCCACATTGGGGTACTCCAGCCCCCTGCCCCCACGGGGACTCATGTTTCCTAACTTACGACATAATCACAGAAGAGAATGAGAGCTCCCCTTCGCACTATTTCTCTATTGCACATCCCAAGCTTGCATGCTGCATCGGGATCCTCCTCTTCTCCACACATCTGGGGGTTGAGTGACTTGGTACTGGACAGACTGCGTCTCCTGGAAGAAGAAACAGACACGCTGACAATGTTTCTGGGACAGCATGAGATCATCTTCAAAGCAGAAGGTGACTAGGTGCAGTTCCGGTGCTGAGGTAGGTGGAGGCCCTAAACCCTGCCGTACTCCAGTGACCTGAATGTGACCCCCCACTCTCAGCTGCCTACTTCTAAGCCATGGCAAAATGTGTCCGGACGTCAAGAGAACAGAAAACAGTCAAGTGCTCGACTGAAAGTGGAACCTGCTGTGAAGCTGCATCTCCGATTGGCACTCAGGTACCAGGGCTCTCACCAGGCGCACCAGAAAACACAGAGATTGCTTTCGGGATTCCCCGTGTGGGTCTGCATGAACGCTGCCCGCCTGCCAAGAGAAAGCCCCTCCAAGGTCAGATTTTACTAAACAATTACTAGTGAAATGTTGCAACTCTCACCTGCCCACGTGCTGCCACGCAAACCTTATCTGAAAGTACTTCTGCAAAACTCCTCCACCAGAGCGGGTTATTTCACTCTTCAGTGCAAGGGGTTACACCTTGGGGAGCCCTTGATGCTGCCATAAGCCCTCAAACACAGGTGTCGTCACACCTGTGAACTGCCCCCAATTTGGAGTCTGGGACAATACTCTTCCCTCAGTGACAAAGAGCCTGTGCATCTCTGCTAAGGCTTAGTGGGGACGGAGGTCACATGAGGACAAGAATATTCTGAAATGTACCAACTTTTTCTACAGCACCTCAGGATTTATAAGAGAACTGGTATAAAATAGTCCACAAATTACAAATGTTCAAACTGCAATTTCCCTTTTCTCAACTTGTGAATGGACGTGCCAGCTGTCCTTATCCCTATAATGGAATACTACTCGCCAGCCCCAAGAACAAACTACTGGTCATGCAATGCTACAAATGACCTTGAAATATCCTGCGCTAAGTGACGAAGCCAGACTCAAAAGGTTACAGATCATGTGATTCCATCCATATGGCATTATGCTGAACAAAGGGATGGAGCATAGACTGGTGGCTGGGAGAGTGGGGGGCAGAGGGTGGCCACAGCAGACACAGGGAACCTTCTGAAGTGGTGATGCTGTCCTGTACCGCGACTGTGGTGGTGTTCACCTGACAATATTTGATACAGAAAGAGTACGTTTGGGGCTCCTGGGTGGTTCAGTTGCTTAAATGTCTGCCTTGGGCTCAGGTCATGATCCCAGGGTCTTGGGATCCATTCCCATGTCAGGCTCCTTTCTCAGTGAGGAGTCTGCTTCTCCCTCTGCTCCCTGCTCATACTCTTTCTCGCTATCTCTATCACTATCTCTGTCTCTCAAATAAATAAATAATCTCTTTTTTTTAAAGTGTATTTTTCTATAGTGTAAGACATAGACCAATTAAAAACCAACAAACAGAAACGCCTCCTCTTCTCAGCCCTCTGCCAGCCCCAGTGTGACTATTCTTCAAGTGGTGACTTTGCATTTCACAAAGGTAGGGGAGCCTCTGCAGGAAAAGGGGCACAGTTTGCAATTCAAATCCTAGCAGTAGGATTTGAAGGTCAACCAACATTAATCCAAATGGAGTCCCAGCTTAATAGGCAAGCCCCGAAGACCTCACGACAGATGCTGCTAGGTACCAATGGTGAATGAACGCCTCACCTTCCAGATGACTGCACACACAGGCCTTGGAACTAAGGGGTGGCCACACCACACCCCCAGTGCCACAGCACATGCAAGACTGTAACAGGCCACCAGAGGCCAGGCAGACTGGAAATAAATCAAAAGCCTATGAAGACAGAGCCCCCCCAAACAAGAAGCAGACAAGAGCAGATCCTGCTGTGGCAGCAGCGAGTGCTTCCAGGGGCCATGCGGCCAGAGTATGGCTTCCAAGACTCATCAGAGAGCCTGCCTGCGCCAGGCTGGGGAGGGCTCCTATTGAATCTACGAATCAGAATAGCTTGTATTTTGTATTCCATACTTCTAAGTAATTCATTTTTATTATCTTTTGGAAATAAACACTCATGGTCTACAACATCTTGCTGGGGTGTGTTAGAGCATAGGTCTGAGTAGGTCTAAGCTCTGCTCCCTTGGGGCTACTGGACATGTATGCGGGTGATTTCCCCCTAAACACAGCAGGGACATTAAAAGCACTAAAGAACCACAATATATTACACTATTTCCTTTAGTTTTATCTTTATGATACCATTGTGACATATTTATATGAAATTTCGGCATACTAGGTTATAGAATCCATTAATTTTATTCAGGATAACAGAGGAGAACAATACAAGATGTTATAAAAAGGGAAACTGTATTAGGTAGGATAAAGAAAACTCATAAACTCCTGGATTTATGAACAGCCACAGCATGCCTTCAAACAGCTGAATGAGGACACCAGCCAAATCCCAGACTATATCCACTTTTGGCTCATTTATTTTAAACACTGACTAGGTTAAGCATTTGTTATTGTAATTCAGGGAATACAATTCCCAGATCCAGAGGTTTCTGACATAACATCAGAATAGGAGCAGGTAGTCTCAACAGGGGCATCCTGGAGCTGATGGAGAACACTTAGGAGATTAATTCCTACTAACATGAAAAGAGCCAAACACTCACATACACACCACACACACATGATCCACGCAACACGAATGCCACACACTCACCAAATACAGACCACACACATGTCTTGCCAAACATGTATAGAAAAAGACAGGCACAGATCAAGGATAGCAGACCAGAGGAATGGACTCACTCACTGGTCTTCCTGCACGCCCAGCCAGCTGGAAGCACTGTGGCCTTGGTGGAAGCTCCAGTTACAAAGCTTCCCAAAGCAAGAGAGACGATGGCAGCCTCTGACAATGGCTGGCTCTCAGGGCTATTTAGATTTTCAAGCATTTAAATCCACTGACTACATTAGCTTTTATCTACTTTGGTTTAAAAAGTTAAGTGAGGGGCGCCCAGCCGGCTCAGTCAAAAGAATGTGCAGGTCTTGGTCGTGGGGTTGTGAGTTCAAGCCCCACGTTGGGTGCAGAGATTACTGACATAAATAAACTTAAAAGAAAAAAAAAAAAAGTTAAGTGAAACACTGCAATTAATGACACCTCTGTAGTTTCTGTGTCTTAACTGCTATCAACTCGTGCAGTCCATCTTTTCCACCCCCCTGGACCTCAAATGAACAGGGGTCATGAAGGAAATGACACTTCTGGACCCCAACAGAAACAGACAGGAGGTCAGCCCTGTACAGACGGTCTGGTCAGTGCCCTGAGGCAGAAAAGAGAAACAAGAGGAATACGGCTGGGAAAGGAAGAAGGGAAAAGTCTTTACCTGTAGATGATATTCTTGTGTTCACAGAAAACCCTGCAGAGCCCCAAAAGCATCCTGGGGCTGCTATGTGAGCTGGACTGGGTCTCAGGATGTGCAGTTGGTACACAAAACCAACTATACTTTTATAAACTAGCAGCACGCCATAGCAATAAAACGCTTTCTCAAGTACCATTTAAAAGAGCATTCCAAAACATGAAATGCTTAGGGACGAATATATAAAATACAAGTAATGCTTGCACATGAAACACTGTGAGACTGAAATACATGGGGCAAGACCATGCTCCAGGACTGATGGACCAGACGCTGGATGCCAATTCTTCCCAAACTCCAGACTGGCTCCAAGCTCAGTCAGACGGCAGCAGGCTCATCTGGAGATACTTACCACCTGATTCTCTAACATAAACATGGAAATGCAAAGAACCTACAGGACCCAAAACTATTCTAGAAGTACAAAAGAGTAGGGGAACCGGCAGGACAGCTGAGGTGACCAAGTGGTGGCAGTGCTGCCGTGATGGCTGGCAGAGGGGCCAACTGGGGGACGTGAGAAGAGTCTGCAAATAGGTTCGTACATTCGTGCCCCACTGCACTCTGAGAAAAGTGCCATGGGAACTCAAGACAGAAAGCATGGATGTTTTCACAAAAAAATGCTGAAAGAACCACCCTTCAGGGGATTGGGTGAGGAGATGACTCTTCTCTGCTCTGGCATACACAAAATTTAACACAAAAATTAACTCGGAATGGTAAACACTAAAGCTATTTCAGTTCCAAAAGAAACCAGAGAAGAAAATCTTCATGCTCCTGGGGTAGGTACTTGGGAGGGGACAGAAAAAGAATGAAACAGAAAACCTGACATACTTGATTTCATAAAAATTTAAATCTTTTGCTCTTCAAAAGAAACCATAAAAAAAATAAAACAGCAAACCACAGATGCGGAGAAAACATTTACATTACATCTGACTTAGATCCAGAATACATAAAGAATTTACAACTCAGTAACAACAGCCAAATTAAAAAAAAAGGCAACTATCTGAATACATATTTTCTAACAGAAGACAGATACACAAATGGCCAATAAGTACATGAAAAAACAATTCTTATTTATCAGAGAAATGCACATGAAAACCACAACAAAGCACTGTTCAGCATCTACAACGAGGACCAGAAGTGAAAACGAGGAACTCACAACCCCATGTCCCATATCTCTTCCCCTCTAGACCAAATCTCCCCCTAAGAATTGTCCAAGAATGTATGATCTAAAATGCCCCTGCTTCCGTATCTTTTTTTCCTTAACTTTTACTTTGAAAACTTTCAAACCAACAGAAAAGGTGAAAGATTAATTCAATGAACCGTCACACCTCTTCACCTAGATTCAATCACTAATATGTTGCCACCTTTGTGCACATACACATGTGCACTCTGCACACACGTGCTCACACATGTACACTACACGTGCTCA
The DNA here is from genome assembly GCF_011100685.1 of Canis lupus familiaris. NCBI lineage: Eukaryota > Metazoa > Chordata > Mammalia > Carnivora > Canidae > Canis > Canis lupus. The sequence goes on from NC_049224.1 coordinate 61,651,498, forward strand.
TGCCATATGCATGCACATGCTTTGCACACGTGCACTGCATACATGGGCTCATACATGCACACACATGCACACACACTACACATGTATGCATTCTAAACACCTGCATGCGCACACTCTACACACACGTGAATCCCACACATGTACACTCACAGGCATGCACATGCTCTACACATGTGTACACACTGCACACACACAGTTCACTCTACACATACTCTATGCACATACACACATATGCACTCTATGCAGGCACACATATGCAGTCCACACGCACACACTTTTTTGGGCTGTACCACACGAGCACTCTGCGGGTGAAACCACTTCACCCTTAAGAACTTCATCAGGGGTCCCCTGAGAACTCCTCTTTACTATAAAACACCTAGAACTCACATTCAAATTTCCCCTATCATTCCAATAGTGTTCTTTCTACATGTTTTATCCCTCAAATCTGTAGAAGGCCCTTTCTGTTTGGGTGTGTCTGTTTCCTAATTATCAGATTAGTCCACCATCCTACTTCCTCTTGAACCCACTTTAGGTCTCCCTCTGCCTTCCCCACCCTCCAGCCAGCAGGAGGAAGAGGAGCACAGGAAAAGGAAGAGGAGGAGGAAGGGAGATGAGAGAAGGGGTAGCGGGGAGTAGAGTGAAGGATGAAATTCACTGGCTCACACACCCACTGGGGTGGTTGGTGGATGTCTCACTTTCTGTCCACCTGCACACACCTGCTAGCAGTAGCAGCTAACTCAAGCCCCACCCCACCAAGTCTTGGCCCAGCATAAATCATCCTTGGGTCCCATGGGAGTTGTCTGGGGAGACGGTGAGAACACAAGAGCCCAGGATCCTAATTCCTAAGGTACCCAGCTGTCCAGTCTGGTGGTGGGTTGGGCCACAGTCCTGGTCCCTGGAACGAGCTCCCCCAGTGGCTCTTTGGCACACTCCTTGAGGACTCAGGGCCTCACAGAGAGGGTGCTCTATGGACCAGAGCATCAGCACCACAGAGGAGCCTGACAAAAAAGCTGAGTCCCACAGTGATCTGCTGAACCAGAACTCGATTTTAATAAGCTCACCGGTTGATTTATGTCCACTGAAGGAGCACTGCAGCAGATAATCGTTTTCTGTTCCTGACTCCTATAGTAGGTAATGTTCTCTAGGCCTTTTCAATGTTTTCACTGGTCTTCCCCAACTAAACTGTAAATACACTGAGGGCAGAAAATACATTTTTTCCTTGCATATCCCACAGCATATAGCACAGAACAGATACTGAATAATGCCTAGTAACACTGGGTCTTCCAGCTGAAAGCAATGGAGTGACCCAAAGGGGACCCCAGGTTTCACACAGCTCAGCCTTCCCACATTGAGCAGAAAGGAGCTGACCTCTGCCCTGCAGCCCTTGCTTCCTCTCCTCATCATAGGCCCTGGAGCCTTCTGGAAACCCTGCACTGAGGACAGCCTGGCAGATGGGCGGCAAAGCTTCTATTCCCACATGTGTTCAAATGTCTGAACAGGACAGTGCCCAGAAATCAAGGCTTAACCCTGAAAACTTTTAGCAAAAAGGGGGTCACCCTCAATCAGATACTTAATAAGTCTTTCTGAATGACAAAAAATAGAGTATTTCCAAGCAGTTTTGAAATATTGTTCAGTAATTAATTACTTCATTATCTAAGAATAACTAGAACCACATTTACCTTATAATGAAGTTAAGACATTGCAACATGTCTGACTCTGGAACCAATTTAAGGACGAGAGCCTAGCAGGAGGGACACAGCATGACAAGAATGATCCACAAGAGGAACCGTGTCAAAGAACTTGTCAAAGAAACCACATTTGGAAAGCAGCACCTACTCTGAATGCCTCTAATCTAACCACATTTTCCCTACAGTGCAGAGTCCAAGAGAGGATGGCTAACGTTCAGCACAACCAGTACGAAGTCTCATAGAAACGGGGCCAAATCTCAAGCTGCCCAGATTTCTGGCACATGAGAGTGGGCTGGCCTCCGGGGCTACCTAGGGCACTTGGCAGATGGCAAACGTACCTGGGGGTCTGCTGCACCTCTGCCCACCAGCGGTAGTCGGTGTGGCTGACGAGCAGCAGGATCTGGCACCAGAGCAGCACGAGGGCTGGATGTGTGGGCACCATGGCACGCACCCGGGCGTTCAGCCTCTCTAGGCCATAGAAACTGCCGTCGGTGCTGTCTACCGTGAAGAGTCTAGAGGCAGCTGCTGTGATTCTCCGGAACATTCCTAGAAATAAAAAGTAGAACTGAGAGGAAAATGTCTTTGTTGCTCATTATGGCCCAATGCTTTGCAGATCTTGCATAAAAAAGATACACCCTCAGCTCTTTCCTATACTTACATGTTCAAACCATTTGGCATCTAGAAGATCGCGCTTTCAAAGAAAAAAACCAGATATCCTACTTATTTAACGGAGCAGCCAAGGATGCTAACATTTTTACTCTTCCAGGCCTTCTCTCCACTGCTGTCAGCAAGTTCTCCAGGAGCTCTGCAGTAAGAGCCATGTTTGTGCATGATAGTGGACCCAGTTCCACTGAAGAGCAGGCGGCCTGCACTTCGTGCTACAGGTTACTACCCCTTGGACAGAGAGGCCTCCACAGGGCCGAGCCACATTCACTCTGGCAGGAGCAGAAGGACCCTCACCACATCTTACTCCTGCTGGAATAAACATCTCCTTGGCTTGCAAAGAACTACAAGTTGCCACAGCAAGTGCCCAGAGAAAGAAGACAGTGTTCTACACAGGACCCCAGCTCATGGTCTGCACACTACTGAGAACAGAGAGCCAGGTGATCTCTGTGCCTAGTATGGGATATCGTGGGGCGGGGCAACCACACAGCCACCCACACTCAGCTTGGGAGTGTCACAGACACACCCAGTGGCATTCTACCCATAAGCCTGTCCACAGCATCCTCCTTAGGGTGTGGACAAATCCCCTCTGGGAACTAATGATTTCTTTCTATCCCATCCTTTGAATGGATACAGTCAGCTCAACACGCCTCTCCTGTCATCTGCTGTGGCTTCACATGAGCTGGCCCTCCTCACCCCAAAGACCCAGAGACACGTACATACTGCAGAGCACAGCAGGGAATACATGACACAGACAGAGTAGGCTAAGGGCTCCCTGCCCTCTGTATCTTGAGTCTTCTGGCACTGCTGCGAGAAAGTCAAAAATCTTCTCTCAGATTTAGGTTTCAACATACCTCAAATGCAAAGGGATCCTAATCTAGGCAAAAACAGACAAAGGACTTTCCCCACTACTTTATGACTAGTTATGCTTCTGACCTGAGGTGGAGAAAGAGAGCTAACAAAAGCAGAACAGTCATAGCATGCAATACCAGCCTGGCCTCCTGGGATGCCCAGGGAGCACAGCACACAAACTCAGAAAAACAGTTCCAATGAGTTGTCCAATGCTCATCTTTTCTCTGGCCCTGTTTTCAGGGTTTTCTCTGGGTGCTGCGTGGACAGGATCACCCATTGCTGGTCCACCCAGCCTGGGTCAGATACCTCTCTGTGCCCTCCATTACTGTGTGAGCTCCTTGTGGGGCTAATGGATGCACAGGAAGAGGCAGGTACTGCATGAAGGAACGCTGGACTGGGGCACAGAGCAGAGGTAATGACAGCGGACAGGAAACCATGGTCAGAGCTGTGTTCCACATGACTGGACATCAATACAGGCTCTGAAATCAGTAAATGGCTCTACCATTCACTTGGCCCCTGGCTGTACATTACCGAGGGTCTCAGTTTTCTCATTTGCAAAATGGAATTAAGAGTAGCAGCTGCTCACATAGCTGCAATAGGATCAGTACAGCACTGGGCAATGCAAAGGACCACCAACTGGGGCTGCTGCCAGGGGCTGCTAAGAAAGTTCACCTGGCTTCTGGAGGAGCCATCAGTAGAGATGAAGTTAGATGGCTCACCAGGGCAAGGAAGAGTACACAGTGCACTGGGGTTTGAACATCTCCCACAACAGCACGGAGCACGTTGGCAAGAAGCAGCTATGCCAGGTAACAAGTTCAATTTTTATCGTAAGTGTGAGGGGTTGAGACAACAAAGCACACACTAGCTAGAGGGAGAATGGACATGAGATACCAAGGCTGCCAAGTCAGTGGGGTGACCCAGACTCTGTGGATGATGATGAGTCACCTCTGCAGCAATAACCAGGGCAGGTCACAAAGGTGACAATCCTACTAGGAGAGGTGAAGGGACAGAGGCAGGGAGGGGAGAGACAGGGGAGAGGGGCAGGGGGAGAGAAACGGTGGGCGGGAGACAGGTGGAGGAGAGAAACAGGAGAGAGATGGGGAGGGAGAAGAGAGACAGGGAGAGATGGGGGAGGAGAAGAGACGGGGAAGGAGAGACAAACAGGGACAGGGAGAATGACAGGGAGGGGGAGAGACAGGGAAGGAGAAAGACGGGGGAAGGGGAAGAGAGACAGAGGGGGGAGAGATGAGGAAGGGGAGAGATGGGAAGGGGAGAGAGGGACAGGGAGGGGGAGAGAGATGGGGAGGGAGAGACAGGGAAGGGAGAGAGGTAGGGTTGTGGAGAGGAGAAAGGGACAGAAGGAGCACAGAGATCAAGCATAGAAACCAGGACCAAGAACACTCAATGGAGAAAAGACTTCTCTTCAATAAATGGTGCTAGGAAAACTGGATATTCACAGACAAAAGACAAAAACTAGACCACTACCACTCACAAAAATTAACTTGAAACCAGTTAGACTTAAATGTAGAACCTGAAACCACAGAACGCCTGGAAGGAAACAGAGGGGAAAGCTTTTTGACATGGGTATTGATAACAAATTTTTTGGGGTGTGACACCTAGAGCACAAGCAACAAAATAAAAAATAAGCAGGCAGGACTACCCCAGACTAGAAGCTTCTGCACAGCAAAGGAAATGACCAATGAAATGAAAAGGCAACCCACAAACTATACATCTGACAAGGGGCTAATATCCAAACTACATGAGGAACTCCTACAACTCAGCATAAAGACAAAGAATCCAATTAGTAAGTGGGCAAAGGACCCACACAGACAGTTTCCCAACGAAGACACACAGATGGCCCAAAGGCACATGCAAAGATGCTCAGCATCACTCATCAGGGAGATGCCATCTCCTACCTGCTAGAATCGCTACTATTAGAGAGGAGGAGGAGAAAAAGGACCCCTCGTGCACCATTGGGGAGCATGCAAACTAGTGCAGCTGCTGTGGGGAACAGTGCAGAGGAGCCTCAAAAAGTTAAAAGAACTGCCATTCGATCCAGCAATCCCAGTACTGAACATTTATCTGAAGGAAACAAAATCACTGTCTTAAAGAGTATCTGCATGCTCACACATACCACAGCCATGATGCAAAAAGACAACACTGACATATGAACAAACAGCAGATGAGGTGCACATACACAATGGAGTATTACTCAGCCATAAAAAGGCAATACTGACATTTGTGACAACCTGGATGGCCCCCGAGGGCATCACGCTGCATGAAATAAGTCAGACAAAACAAGACTAATAGTGCATGATCTCACTTACATGGGGAATCTAAAAACACCAAACTCAGATGGAGAGAATGGACTGGTGGCTGCCAGAGGCAAGGATTGCAGGGATGGGGTGGGGGTGCCATCGGGCAAAGAAGTTCTAAGTCCTGAGCTCTCATGCACAACATGGTGACACTAGTTAACTCTGCTCTACAGTGTACTTGAAAGAGGCTAAGAGAGTGGATCTTAAAAGTTCTCATCTAAGGAAAAATAAAATGTCTAACGACATGAGGTGATGGATACACCTGAACTTGCCAGGAGATGATTTCGCAGTAAGTTCACACTTCAAATCATTAGGCTATACCCCCTCAGCAACTCAGCGTTTTGTGGTCAATTCTACCCTTGGAAAGCCAGGGTCAGGGCGAGGTAAAATCCAGGGACATCTACCATCAAGAGGCTAGAAAGCAAAGATGATAAAGTCAGGCAGTGAGGGGCTCCACCCCACATGCTCAGGCCTGGTACCCGCAAGGTGAGGTGGCAGGAAAGAGCAGCAGTGGCCTCTGCAAGGGTGTTCCCGGTCACACTGCTCTGGGTGCAAAAACCAGAGGGGAAGCCCAGCTCGAGAAGCAACAGGAATAGACTCCTGTTGGAAAGCTGTGTAGTCAATGCAGGAGAGAGGATGGAGGAAGCCACAGAGCACAGACAGGGTCAGTTTGTTTTGCATCGGAGGTGGGGTTCACAGCACAGCAAGGCCTAGCCCCACAGGGAAGACAGACATGCATGCTGTTACCCAGGCTGCGCCAGGGACTGTGGAGTGAGCTCTGGAAAGGCTCAAGACAAAAAGTGGCAGGAGGGGGTGAGAAGAAGGGCCACAGGGCTGTGTCTCCCTGAGGTGAGAGAGAGGAGAGCACGGGAATGGTGAGGACACACACACAGGCCCGCTCGATGCCCTTGGCAGGTGGCTGATGCCACTGCTAATCCTGCCATGACGTCTGCCTCTCCTGCCCATCACCTGGGGCCTCCTGGCTGTCATCCCCACAGCTCTGACCCCCAAGGTTGTCCTCCTGCCCAACAGGGTTGTTGCTGGGAAGCAGTCACCCACTGGAGTGAACCCTTGTATGCGGTGGAGGCCGCTGAGAGATACACCAAAGAAACACCAGCAAAAGGGCTGGAGGTCACTTTCAGTCCATGGCAACAGAGCCTTTTCTCTCTTCCTCCGCCAGCATCACCAGGGTGCTGATGTCCGGGACAACTGAGCCCCAGGAAGGAGAGAGGCCTGGGCTCTAATCTCCACATGGGGAAGAGTCACCAGAGACCAGAACACCCTCCCGCACAGACACTCCCACAGTGGCAACTGTGGTTAGCCACTGAAATGCTGCTGTTTATCTGCTACAGGAACTATAGTGAGCATAGTCCTTGACCTGGACCAGAAGATGCTCTGACAGGGCTTCCCTTCCCAGTCTCCTAGGCAGCCACCACTGGCTGAGGAAAGGAAGTTGCACCCATGGCACAAAGTCTGTGACTGGGAGGCAAGAGAAGCCAGGAGAGTCAGGACCTGGGAGAAGGGATAGGGCCCAGGGCCAAGTGCCGGAGCCAGAGCACAGAAGAGCACCAGGACAGGAAGGCAGACCCAGAAGACTCCTTGTTCTACCCTCTTGGCACTGAATAAGAGGTCTGGCCAGGAGTCCTGGAAGCAGAGCTAGAGGCAGAGGCTCCACATACCAGACTCTGGAGCTGCAAGAAGTGCTCTGCAGATGTGAGCTGCTGTGCAACCCAAGCAGCAGCACAGTGCAAGTGAAAAGAACAAATGGTTGGGTTTTCTTTTCTTTTTTAAAGATTTTATTTATTTATTTATTTATTCATTTATTCATTTATTCATTTATTCATTTATTCATTCATTCATTCATTCATTCATTCATGAGAGACAGAGAGAGGCAGAGACCCAGGCAGAGGGGGAAGCAGGCCCCATGCAGGGAACCCGATGTGGGGCTCGATCCCAGGTCTCCAGAATCACGCCCGGGGCTGAAGGTGGCGCTAAACCACTGAGCCACCTGGGCTGCCCTCGTTGGGTTTTCAATCTCGGTTTTACCATAGTACCATCTGGAGCCTAAACTTTCTCATCGTAAAAGGGGGTCTATTTTGTTGAGCTGTTCTAGGGACTGATGGGGCACCACACCCCACAGCCAACACTGTGATTCCTTGCAGTGTGACCATCCACGTCTTTGCCCAAGTGTGACTCTGAATCATAACAATCGTACTGCTGCAGGAAGAATTGTTTCTGAAGGTCTCAATTTTCAGTGGAGGACTGGAATTCATTGCCTTTGTTTAAGCAAAGCATAAATAAAAATCCCCAATTTCATATGCTAGATGTACCTACTTATATCAAAATATAAGATGACTTAAAATGTCTCAAAATCACAGTAATTTTGCTCCCTTGTATCTTTAGAAGAAATGTAGTCAAAACAAACAACATGCAAATAGACACTTATAAACACACTGACAACTTATTTGCAAATATTGAACCAAATGAACAGCATGCAAAGACACTGTAGCAAAGCCACTGGTGCTCTAGCACCAGGCCCCAAGCTCCTTAGTAGAATGCACTGCCCCGCCCCTCACACCCTATTTAATTAAATAAAATTTAAAAGTACCTCCTTAATCACACTAGTCACATTTCAAGTGCCCAAAGGTCACATGTGGCTGGAGGCAACTGAATCACTGCAGGCGCAGAATGTTCCCACAATGCAGGAAGCACTAGTGGACAGCACTGGCTGTCATAGCCTACACAATACCTCCCCTGACCTTTGAGAAAAGGAACAGGAGGAACTAAAGGTGGTGAGTCGGTCTATACCTGGAATGGCACAGAACTCCACGTGATGTGCAAAAGGACATAGAAGAGGTCACTTTTGTCTGAGGAGGGAAGCAAGCAGCGCTTAAAGGTATCCTTCTGGTATCAGGTCCAAACTAAACAATGGCCAACTATCAGAATGGCCGATGTACTACAAATGACCTATTATTCATGTAGCTTATTTTCTCAACTTTAAACTTATTATAGTACATCAGTGAAGCATAAATCAAAAGATCTTCAAAACAAAAATCCTTTCAATGTTAGTAATGAAGAGGGCTTGATACTCAAGTCCACTTGATAATTCTGGCCACGCCCCCTGTCCAAGGGCAAAGGCAATTAAATGAAGTAGTCACGAAGACGCCTCCTTCTCTGTGACCCCTGCCCCTCTCCACCTCCCCAGTTGCCTGCTGATTGTCGCCCACTGACCCTCGCCCATGCACTCTCAGTAGCCATCTGGCTGGAGCACAGCAACATCTCACCTTCAGGCCTTAGCTTAACATCACCTGTTGGGTGCCTATCATTGCACTACTTGCTTCCTTCAGAGGAAATATCCAGACTCATGATTCTCTGCCTGTGTATCATCCACCCCAGTGGACTGCAAGCCCCACGAAGGCAAGAGCCACATCAGCCTTCCTGAACACCATGGATCCGGAGTGCAGTCTAGTGCCGGCTGACTTGGTGTACTTTTGCCAAATGAAGAAAGTCTGAAAATGAGAACTATCTCCAGCTCTGAGGGTACTTGGTGCGTGTGCATGTTTTAGTTTGTATTACAGTAATATGTATACAACTTAAAAATCCAATAATAGAAAGGCTTCTGATTTTTCAAATGTCCTGCCCCACCCTTCTTCAGGCAACAACTGACTGTCTTATTTCTAGTTCTGATAGTTGCCTCCAAAATTCCACTCGACATGTTTTCACCACTGGTAACAGACCATCTATCATTCTTGCCTGTTCCTCTCACCTTACTATTACAAAGAATTCTCACTCCCTCTCAGTGAATGCTGTCCAATCTCTCATCTAGGCCAGGTGGGTGAAAGCACGCAGGGACTCATGGATACTCATAAGACTCATACTGGGGCTGAGGCCACAGGTGGCCAGAGGCCATCCTTCCTGCCATGGAGAAGCAGCCCAGCAGAGAATAGAGCCAATACAGAAATCAGAGCTGAAACATGGAAAGACTCGATATGGCAACAGAATTAAAATGCCTGAGGTGGTCATACCTAAAGAGGACAGTCACCTCAATACTTCCAGGAACTCTAACTAGTAATTCCTTTTCTTCTTGCTCTAGTGTAGGATAGGGTCCTGCCCCTGCAAATCAAGCTGCTGGACTTGCTGAGTCACGATGAATGATGGTTACAGACTCTACCCTATTAGAGATGAGATGTAGCTCACTCATGATACCTAGCAATTTAAGTTACATTCTCAGTTCTATTTGCTTGTCTCTGTAGCCTCTATTTTCTGTTGTGTCAACTTTAGATATAATTGTAAAACCCCAACAATGCAAAATGAGATTAGTGATTCTTCCATCCCTCCACTTCTTTCACTACTTTCCACTCCAAAATTAAGTTGGTTAGTTTCTCTTTTCTTTTTCTTGGAAATAAAAACATTTTTTTAAAAATAAAAACATTTTCATTCTGTTCTGAAACTATAAGTAAATAAATCTTTAATGTTTTTTTTTTTTTAAAGATTTATTTATTTATTCAGAGAGAGAGACAGAGAGAGAGAGAGAGAGGCAGAGACACAGGCAGAGGAAGAAGCAGGCTCCATGCAGGAAGCCCGATGTGGGACTCGATCCCAGGTCTCCAGGATCACACCCCAGGCTGCAGGTGGTGCTAAACCGCTGCGCCACCAGGGCTGCCCAATCTTTAATGTTTTATTCACACATTGACTTTAAAACCGAAAAGCAAAAAGTATTTATATTATGTAAATATAGTTCCCAACAAAGCCAAGAAACCTAGAAGGATAACACTTCTTTCTATGGGTCCTTGGTCATGACCCCTGAGCCACTTAAAGGAGCTTTTTAAAGGTCAAGGGTTTCAATCAAATTGTTGAAAATCATGCTATGTTTTGGTTTGCTTTGTATCTAGACCATGACTTCCTTGCTGTTTGTTTTTCCTAGAGATTAGAATTGCCTCTCATTTTTCCTGCTAAGAGAAGAGGATTTACCAGTACCCTATAACTAAAGTCTTTTAGTTTCTCATTTAATCTAAGCCAGGGCATTCTTCTTGAAAACATTCATTCCTCTTAGCACTGACTGTCCTAATATGGATTGTTTGCTTCCTATGCATGGTGCAAGGCTGCCTCCTTGTGACTTCTCTCTTGGGTTCACTGTCCTTTCTAATTCATAATTATATATAAAAGTACAAAAATAACTTGGGCTTTTAAAAGAGGAAGAAGCCCTCAGGTTTACTTTTTTTGTCAACAAAACATTTTTAAATGCACATTAAGCACAGCGGAGCTCACGCTGGGCAGCAAGGTATCCTACCTCTTAGAGTGTACAGTATAGGATAGGGAATATATAGATGCAATAAGAACAGTAGTCTGAGGCACTTACCAGACTTGAAGATGTGGATCAGACACATGAGCAGGGTGCCTAGTTCTTGACAATAGAAAGTATGTTGCTGTTCACTCATTTCTACTTTTAGCTGTTTTGTAACAATATCCTCCAAAAGAATGCCAACTAGTTGTAGTAAAAACCTTCAAAGAAAGGGAAAAGTCTGATAGGTGACTGTTAAAGAGCACTTATATGAGGTATACTGTAAAAATACATATGGTAGACAGAAGTGGAGTAAAAATTTAAGTTAAGTAAACAAAGTGCAACATTTAATATCATCCCTTTGGATTAAATCACCTTCTCTCTCTGTGTATCACCTTCCTCACTTAGGAGATGGCAATAAACATATCACCTTCAGGACTGCTACAAGGATAAAATGACATGTAGTGTTTAAAACTTTGCAAACCATAAAGCAGCACAAATATAAGACAACAATCCGCTGTAAGAACTTAATGTTCATTTTGGCCACCTGCTTAAATGTGGCAGAGGGGGCCACAATCCACCTGATTGAACCTGCAAACAAAAGAGTGTCTGGAAAAAAAAAAAAAAAAAAAAGAGTGTCTGGCAGGTTTACTGGATTTAACTCCACAAACACACAGGCACCTTCACCAATGACCAATGAAGGGAAGGCTAAATGGATGTTACCTGGGCCTGCCTGAAAGAAGTAGGTCTGGACAAACCATACTCATGGGACATTTCACCAGCTCTACCTTACTGAGTGCCCTGAATCCAACAAAGGTGGACAGCAAAGGTGTTGTATAGGCAACAAGCATTTATGAGTCTGACTTGTGATCACTGCCCTCAAGGAGCTTCCAAATAATTTGTGAGAGCAGACCCGATTTGATACCATAAATACACCAGGTGGAACACAGTGGGAACAGTCGCCCTGGCGGGAAGAAGGATTTTATTACCGTGTTTAGAATGGCCAGCATACATGAGAATAAAAATGACTTTTAGTGGGTTCTCTTAGATTTTTAAATTCTGTGCAGACAACACAACAGACTCTTACTGCCAGCCTCAGCCCCCACTGCCATGGTGAGCCACTGTGTGGTCTTTAACAAGGATATGAGACAGGATGTGACAGAACTTAAGAGACACATGAACCCAGGGCCAAAGATGAGGCAGACTGGGTAGAGAAAACATACCCACACAGACTTCTTTACCCCACTTGCAGAGTTTAAGCAAGACCAGGACGTATTGCAGACTTACTGATCGCAAAATGACTTCATGACTTCCTGAAGGCCACGGGATGGTTAAAGGCTAAGATAAAGAGCATACCTTGAAAATGTTTCCTCTGGCAAAGTCTTCATTTGTTTCCCTTCATGGTGTTCTTCTGGTATTGAAGTACTATCCCCATCTCTTAACCTATTAATTATTGGACAGGAAATTAAATATGGGGAGAAGGAGAGCTCCTGAATACGAGAAAGAACAATATCTTCAGTTGACTGGGAAATTAGAACTCTCAAAATGGCTAGGATTCCTGATATCCACAGTTGGACAGTGCTCACAGATGCCTAAAAGAGAGAAAATAAGTGATAAAGTAAAAAGAGAATTACATTTTTCCTGACTGCTAGTTTCACGAATGAAAATTACCCTTATTTTACCATTCTACCAATAAAGCCAATAAATTATGATTGGTTCAAAAGTGTGGTCCCAGACAAGCAATATCAATACTATCTAGAACCTGTTCAATATGCAAATTCCCAAGTTCCACCATGCTTCTCCCTGGTAGAGTCCCTAGGTAACTCTGATGAACAGGGGGCACTGCACAGTCATGAATCGAAGATGCCGTCATGAGGCGAGACACTCACCATTGTATCTGGAGTGACAAACATACTTCGTAAAAGCATGTCCACAGGACGGAGGGAAGAAGGAGCCAGGATCTCAAATAAAGTATTTAACACTCCAAGGGCTTCATGAGAATCAATGTGCATCTGTTGCAATGGAACATCACAAATGTTTTCCGGTAAGCCAACAGAAATGAACCTCAAGTTAGGGACCTCAAGGTCAAATGGCCTTGACCATCCAAGTATTACCATCCTTGCATTTAAAAGCATCCTAAACTTGAGTGGTGAACCAGGCAAACAGTTTTTAGAACACCGTAGCAGCTATATGTTTCCCATAGGGAAACTTTTTATTTAGATTTTTACTATATAAACAATGTATATTTTCTATAAAAGATTCAACTATTTAAAAGGATGAAAAAGACAGCCAGAATTGCACATTATCAGATGATCACCATCCATAGTCTGGGAACAATTTCTCATGCATTTCTTTATGCACATAATTTACCTAAATGGATATCACACACTTTTCCTTTCTTCACTTTACCTGCACCCCATCCCTACTCAGCCAATTATAACAAATGGTAATAACTGATGCACAAATTGACTTTTGAACAAACGGGGGTCAAAGGCACCCACCCCACAGAGTTGAACATTCATGTATAACTTCTGAGTTCCCCAAAACGTTACTACTAATAGCCTGCTGCTGATCAGAAGCCTCACCAATAACAAAACAGCTGACCGACACATATTTTGTACATGTATTACATACGGCATTCTTACAACGAAGTAAAAGCTAAAGAAAACAAAACATTATTAAGAAAATCATAAGGAAGAGAAAATACATGTATAGGATTGTCCTGTATTTATGGAAAAACATCTGTGTGTAAGTAGGTCTGTGCCGTTCAAACCCATGTTGTTTAAGGGTCAACTGTATTTCTCTTTAACTTTCTCTATGTTCCCATAATCATATATCCATAGACACGCAGAGTCTTTGAAGTTGTTCTGAAAAATCATATTATAAATATCTCTTGCTTTTTTCTCTTAAAAATAGAACGAAGAACTCCCAAGGCAACAGGTTTTAAAATCTATCATTATTAATGGATGCAAAATATTCCAAGCTAAGGGTCTACCACAATGTTCAACCACGGACTTCCTGATGGGCACACTGCTTATCATCAGGAGTGTGCCCATACCCAGTGAACACGTCTGCGGAGATATGCTGTTCCCAGATGCCTATGTGTTCACCACATACACCAAGTCTACCTCAACAGTAAGGAAACCATCCAGAGCTTCCACACTCTCAAGTCTTCCCCCTGGGCCTGCATCTGTGCCACTAGCTCTGCCTCTTCTGGGTCTTCAGGAGAAGTACACCATGCCCACAGCCAGGGCCAGCCCCAACCCGCTGAGGACAATCCCCTCTGCTTTCGCCCTGACCACTCTTCCTACCTCTGGCTGCCACTCCGCATCTATTCCTTCCCAGAGTCCGTTTCTTTCCTATGCCTCTCTCACCAACACACATGAGCCAGGCTTCTACACCTTCCACCCCACCCAAACTGCTCCCCATTGGCTTCCATCTCCTGCTTATTTGCTCAGCCTGTGAACAGCCAAAAGCCAACCTCTCTCTCCTCCACCAAATGCTTTCCTTCCTCAGCTTTAACAATGCCACCCCACCTGTTCTTCCTTCCTCACCTCCTCCACAGGTTCGTCCTCCCCTCTCTGGCCTTTAAGTTCAGAGTTCGGCCTCCTCCTTCCTAGCTACATGGGGTCCCATAGTAACCTCTTCCCATCCCAATGTTCACCTCTTGCTCAGTTCCAACTTGAAAACTACAGATTTGTACATCCAAATGCTTTCCTCAGCCTCCCCAGAGTGCCTCCCAGGTATGTCAGCTGCATATGCCCAGACCAGAATCTCATCTCCTCATCTCCCCAGTGCAGTAGACAGACACCCATCACCATAAGCTTCCTTCCTCACATCTATGTGAAGCCAACAGCAAAGTTTACTGGTTCTGCTTCTATACTGTATGTGGCAGGTGGCTACTGCTTGTCACTTCACTCCCCATCCTGGTGCATGCAACCTCCATGCCTCAGTCAGGTCCCCCTGCTCTGCCTTCACTCCCTCTCTGAGGCTATCCTCAGCTCTCAAATCACACCATGCCACTCCGTTGTACCAAACCCTCTACAGGCTTCCTGAAGTCCTTTATGCTGGCCTGAGAGGCCCTCCATGACCCCTAGACCCTTGCTGCCTTCCCTGATCCCCATGGTCAATTTGCTCCAACCACACGGCCTCTTAAAGTTCTTTGATCCCACTGGGCAGGCTCCCATACCTTAGCATCTCCATTGCTGTTTTCTCTGCCTAGAAAGCTCTTACCCGGGTCAAGTTTACACAAACTTAGCAACGTAGCCCTGCCCTGACATCCCCACCTCTCTTCTCTCCTTGGCCCACCCCCACATCACCTACTGTCATCTGGTGTTTCACACACATCACTAAGTTACTTTTGTTGTCTGTCTCCTCCACCTCCATCCAGCGAAACTGTCATTCCTAGAGGACAGGCATTTCACCAGCTCTGTTCATTTTCCTATCTGCTGCTGGTACTGCAGTGCCCAGCACTACTGCATGGAATGCACACCTGTGCTTAGCCGCTTGGCAGGCACTGTGTGTTTCACATGGTTTCATGATGGCAGGGATCAAGCTGGACATTTACTATGCCTTCCAGCCTTCAAGCTCCACTTTTTTTTTTTTTTTTAAAGATTTTACTTATTCATTCATGAGACACACACACACACACACACACACACACACACACACACAGAGTTAGAGACACAGGCAGAGGGAGAAGCAGGCTCCCTGTGGGGAGCCTGATGTGGGACTCAATCTCGGGTCTCCAGGATCAGGCCCTGGGCTCAAGGCAGCGCTAAAGCACTGAGCCACCTGGGCTGCCCTCCATCTGCCTTATATCGTGTACACTATTGACAAATGAGACTGGAACGAAGTTTTTGGAGTACTATTCTAAAGATACAGATCCCTAACCATGATAAAACACCACATTCACCAATTTATGAAAACTGCCATCTATCAATATTACCAGAAGACTCCCTCCCTCTAGTTTCTGGATGACAAGTCTGTTAGGAAGCCAGAACGGGGCTGAAGCTGTGAAGACAGTAACTACTACTGCACCATGGCTACACATCTGTATCAACTGCCAAGAGTTACGGACACTGTCTACTACCCAGAGTACTTGCTTCTTTAACTGAGACAATGAAAATGAACACAGGTATCTGATGACCGCATCTTGAAGCGCTTAATACCTAGAGCTCTGCTAATAGCTGGTGAGGCTTCCTGGAGGGACATCACCGACACTCCCTTGCTTCCCTTGGAGACCACCCCCCCCCCCCCCCCAACACACACATCCCATTTACCAAGGTGCTACTGCACCTGCAACGGGCACAGAGCATCCTGTCCTCTCACACCTGGTGGCAGCCATGGTTCAGAAACTGTGTCGAGTGGCTCCATCCCACATAACACAGCCAGATAACCTCTTTCCACTGCAATTATGGAAACAACTGATCACATGGCTTGATTACAGAAGTTCTGATTAAATGATGGATCATGGTTGATAAGGGAAAACAAACTCCTCAAGATCAAGTAGCAATGTCTGAGCAGGATGAGAGAGGCAGGTCAGCCAGATAGGAAAGGACACAGCTCCAGACTCAACCAGTTCTACACTGGCCCCAGTACTCTCCAGTTACACACCTCTGGGTGGGTTGAGCTCACCTCTGAGCTCTGAGCCTCAGGCTCTGCTCTTGTGAGGCAGGAGGCAACAGCAACCTGAGGTCACTGAGAATAAATGAAATCCCAGCCCTGTGATCGGTACTGATGAGGATCACAAACTGAATCTGTTTTAATTCAGTGAAATGTCAATTGCAAGTGTTGCCTCCTATAAGAAATTCTGCCAGCTATAAACATGTCCCAGTGACCCCACAGCCATAAGACACACAGGGGACAAACCTGCTGCTTGGCTAACATCGGGAGGATGACATCTGCTATCTGCCGAGACAGTCGCTTCCACTTATCTTCATTCTCCTTGTGGCACTGCTGTAGAACCAGGATGAACATCTCCAGCACCTGCAGGTGTGGGGCAAGGGCAGGTCAGAGCACCTCCTGGCCAGTCATGCTTGCAGAGCACACTGACCCTGGCTCAGCGGGAGGGCTCCAGGATACAAACACGATCCCCAAAGAGGGCCTAAAGCACCTGATGCTACCCTGACCCAAGACACGTTAGAAACCAGAAGAAAATGCAAGGGGCATACTCTAATTGCACACTCCTTAGGATCATTTGCCATCATTATGCTTCTACGCCTCTATGGAATTTACAAGATTTTATAATCAGAGAAAAGGCACAAAATGAAAATCAAATTTCTATTAACCTTTGGAAAAATGCAAACACAGCCTGACTAAACTATTCTGCAGATGCCTCCTGACTTTCGCTTACATTAATTTCAAGTCTGTGTTTTTACAAAGCTAACCTACTAAGTAGCATTACTTTCAGAAGAGTTACCCATGGTCGAGCAGGAGTTTATGAGTGATCAGTCCTAGGCGGAGATATCTAAAAGTCTGTTTTAGTAAACAAAGTTTTATCGGCACACAGCCATAACCCTCATGAACACAATGGCTGGGGCAGCTTTTGTCCACAACAGCTGACCTGGGATGCTGCAACTGATGCCCTAGAGCCTGCAAAACTGAAAATACTTATCATCTTCCTGTCAACAAAAACCCCTATCAACCTGACCTATTTAAAGCTCAAGGGCTACAAAGAGAGCCATGCCAATCTAAGTCCACTCTCTAAGAAGTCTGTCTGCCCACGCCCTCCACAGCTGCCTCTCAGAGGGAGATCTGTACTCCCTTCCAACTCTCCTCAGCAAAGGCTAGCCAACCCTCTCGGGCCTCTTGAGAAGCAGACAAGAGCTCCTTGGGCTCATGTGGCTGATAGGCCACTCTCCAGGCCTTCCTCCAACCCAGTGTGCTTTGTACTTTTCACTGTAATTATGGGATTTAATTAAACATTACATAGATCAACCAAAACGATAATGTACAAAGAAAGTGTTTCTATGAAAAAGCTTATGACTTTAAGATTCAAAGACAAATAGCTAACAAGAATTACAAAACAGTGAAAGCCAGGTAAGCGCACAAGCTGAACGGCGTCACTGAAGAGGCTAGGTCTCTGCACTGAAGCCACCCCAATCGGCCTGGAATTCCCACTCCTCCTTAAGGAAAACAAATCTACAACCAGCACAGAGGATAAGACCCTGGCCCTACCTCAACATATGGTAAAAAGATGTACAAGGAAAGTCTTTAAATTATTTCAGATGTGAGTTTATTTTTTAAAAGATTTTACTTCTTTGACAGAGCACAAGCAAGGGAAAGGGCAGAGACATAGCCAGAGGGAGAAACAGACTCCCCACTGAGCAGGAAACCTGATGCAGGACTCGATCCTAGAACCCCAAGATCATGACCTAAAGCCAAAGGCAGACGCTTCACCTACTGAGCCACCCAGGTGCCTCTCAGATGTGAGATTTTTAAAATCTTTTAAAATCTTTTAACCTTTTAAAAGATTAAAAATCTCTTAAAATCTTAAAATCTTTTAAAATCTAGAATTTTAGAATTCTAACATTTTGATGAATGTCAATGAACTGATTTTTGGTCGTTTTGGAAAAGAGGGTCTTCAACTTATTTACTTCCTTGAATGACCTCGTGACTGTTAGCCAGGTGGCAAATGACCTCCCCACGTGGTTATATGGCTTTAAAGACCAAGCCCTGGCAGGCTTATTCTTCCCGGGCATCTCCCCAGACTGAGAACTCAGGGTGGCACAAATGATCATCCACTAATTAGCAGACAGGAGGCCTCCCCCTGCAGAGACAATGGGGTGCCAAGGGTAGCCCCAAAGCCTCCTTACCTGATGGTACTGGATGAGTCTCAGTAACATTGACACCACCACCTCTTTTTGGGTTTCAAGCTCTTTTCCTGCATCGGCTTTATTGGTTCCTCTCAGTACAAAGAGATCATGGACTATGGGCTGCAGGGCCGGTATGGCTGTAGTGTAAAAAGGCAGGTTTAGAAGGTATCACACACCATTTATGGGGCAGACAAAGCTTAACACCTCCAAAATATGTCCAAAAAATAAGAAAACCCTAATCCATATATAGCTTATAATAAAGGATAAATTCAGGTTATCAGTGAGTGCTATGGATTATCAGTATATCATCATGGAGACCATAGGTTATCCTCTGCCATGTATTGATAATTTTGTGAAATCTTAAAAAGAAAACTAGGGTGTCTGTGATGTAACATCATTTCTGAAAAAAAGAGACACAAATTCAAAAGTCAAATTCAAACTAAAATCCTTCAACTAAAATAACAACCTCCTATTCTAATGTGTACTCTACTGAAAGATTTACCTGAATTAGATTTCTATGCCCTTTTAAGTAATAACTCACTCTCATTAGATAAAGTTTTTCCCCCAAGTCTTGTCTTTATCCGAAATAGCAAAGTGGATTCCTCAGTCTAACATCACTACTGGGACGAACCATAAGAAACACCTTTCATTGGGAAGGGTGTGGCCCAATCATGTTGCTGATGTCACCGCAAGTCACTGTCAGCCTAGTGGTACACGCGCATGCGCGCGCGCACACACACACGGGCACACGGACCCTCAGTGCCACACACACACACACACGGCATACTTGCTGGCTGTTCTACAGATGACCAAGCTTTCTATAGAAAGTACAAGGGTCTGTCTGCCCACTGATTTTTTATCCAAAGATCCTCTAATCTAGGGAGCTTTAGTCATCTCTCTATTGGACATCTGCACCAGGCCCCAAATTCCATACGTGGACAAGTGTGAACTTTGGCTGAGGCAGGAATCTCAGCCCTTGTGAGGCCATGGCAAGTTGAGTCCAGTGACTGTGAAAATCAGATGGTGCTCTATGTCTAGTTCTCAACACATTACCTGCTTTACTACAAGCACATGGAACAGAGAATGCTGCACACCACAATACCCTCCTCCCACCTGGGGTCTGCAAAGGCCTTAGGATATACCCTTACCAAGCTCAAAAGCCTACTGATTCCTGACAGTGGAGCCAGAGAGGAGTCAGTAGGAAAATGCTGGGAGGTCAGTTTGAAAAGTTCAAGGATTTACAGTTTATTCTTAAAACCATAACTTTCTTGCACAGGTGGGAGGAGGCAGCTTGAGCATCTGATCACTTTCTGTGCTCAGTAAGGCCTCTATAAATAATCAGGCACAACAGAATTGTCCTGAACCCAGGCCAAACCACTACTTCCAGTACCACTGTGCAACAAACCAAGTGTCCTTAGACAAGCTGCATTTTCCGGTTTTGTGTGTTTCATGTAATTCAACAAAAGTATTTCTATTAGACTCTACCTATACCTCAGGTCACCTGACTGCTGTGCTTTTCCCCTTAGGAGATTATAAGCTCCTGAGAGTAAAAGGGGGCTCTCTTTTCATAACACTTCTAACCAGTATGCACATGCACACACACTCACAGACACACACACATGCACACACATGCATATATACAGCCTACAAAGCACAGAGCAGCTGTGGATACAGTTGGAAGTTGGTGTAATGAAGACTAACACTGTCCAGCACATCATTACTGACGACCACAGGGAAAGGTTTGTCCCGTTACCATGTGTCACAGCCTTCCTCCCACTGGCCATGATGCCATCACAGAGCTGAATGATTTTAGGAATTCCAATGATCTGTTTTGAATGATAGCGTTCATAAGATAGTAATACCAGGAAGAAAAAGATGTTTGGAATAATTGCCTCTGATTCCCTAGAAACAAAAACATCCATTTAGATACTTCCTTTTAAAATTAAATACTGATCAATATAAACAACATGAAATTACTCATGATTCCAAATTTAGAACAAAAGGGAAAGGGACAGGACGAGGGGGCTGTGGAGCAGCAAGTGAGGAGGGAGAGGGAGAGAGCGAGCAAGGAATGAGGGGACAATGGGGAAGGCTGAGGGAACGTCCCCAGAAAGCTCCCAACACCATGGGATGCCCAGAGGTGCTATCTTCTGAGCTCTTTTTCTGCCCCTTCACTCTTCAGCTGAGGAAACTGAGGCTCAAGGGAGAAAAAGTAACTTGTCTCAAATCAGAGTCAAGATGTCACCTGATTGGAGAAAGAAAGTGCTGGATCTCTAGACCCAGAGGCGCTGAGAACACAGCCTTTTTCACCATGTCTCTCACACTAAGAACAGCTGATCCCCAACAACACGGGTTTGAGTTGCACGGGTCCACTTACACAGGGGGTTTTTATAAATACAATATTAGACTGTAAACGTATATTATCTTCCTCATGGTTTTTTTAGTAACATTTTCTTTTCTCTGGCTCACATTACTGTAGGAATATACATGATATGTAGAACATATGAAATAGGAGATTGTTGACATTGTCTGGAAGGCTTTGGTCAACAGCAGACTCCAGTAGTTGGCTTTTTGGGGAGGCACAAGTTAAAGGTAGATTTTGGAGTGTGCAGGGGTGGGCAGCCCCAACCCGTGTCATTCAAGGGTTCACTGCAGTTCAGCGACTCAGGAGATCTCATGTTCAGGAACTACACTGAGATGCCCATAACTGGCACAGGAGAAATGTTAAGGCCTCCCTGTCCAGCAAGGGGAAGCTGCAATATCAATCAGTGAAGTGCACAGTAACCATCTATACTGACGATGGCCACATCTAAAACATGTTTTCTCTAAGAAGCTCAAAACATCAGTGTCCCAGCAGATAAGACTGCAGTGAGCAGTCTGTCCTCATAATTAAATACTCTGAAATGTGAAATGAAAACTGACAAGTGTAATTCCAGACACAGCTATTTCTAAATGATCTTGAGACACTTACCAATTTTTAAGAGAAACAAAAACACACAGCATGTTAATCAGAGTTCCACCTAAAAAAATATCTAGCAAAAATGCTTAACAATCCTTTAAAGTAAATATTCATCTTAATAATCTAAATCATACATAAATATGTAATAAGGACAAAAAATCTAAAATAACAAAATGCTATTACCTGAACTGGCCTACTTCAATGTACTCAAACTGCTTCAGCACAAATCCAATAAACACCTACAAGCAGGAAAATAAAATTTTCACATCAGCAAAGTGTACAAACTAGGTTACTTTTCTCTCTACTTATTTGTGTAAATCTTTAACCAGGTTCCTGATAGTAGGTAAACTTGTTTCTATACAAGAACTCAGATGTATTCTTCCAGACTAGATAATTCAAGATACTTCCACAAATCCCCTTAAGAACATTTACTAAACGATGGGGTGGACACTATGGAAAAATAGATCACACCCTCCAGAAGACCAAGCAGTACCAAAAAGACACATGTGGGGGCCGGGCTCATTCCAGCTCTCACACACTGAGCAGCACGGATGCCCTGAAACTTGAATCTGGCTTAATAAGAAGATACACACGTCAGTCCGCCTTCCCCTACACCCCGATATTCAAAGAAGCGATGCAGGGGGCTGGTGCCTAACAGGAAAGGGACCCTAAGCACAAAGGGCACGGCATTTCAGGACTGGATTAGAGCCAGTTTCATGTCCAACTCTTCAAGCACCTGCACCCTCCCAACCTCATGCCAGGAACTTTACCTACCCATTGTTTGCTCCCAGCCCTTGGGCCTGATGCAGACAGAGCAGATACTCAACAAATCATGATCTGGATTGAATTAAATGGTCTGCCCGGTCTCATTTTCTACTGTCATCATACTGAAACCCTCAGGACTGGGGATAAAGGGCACTAAGTGATAAAAGCAAATCCAAACAAATGTGAGGCCAGAGCACTTGCAGCAAGAAAAAGCCAACACCACCCCATAAAAGGAGTCTGGAAACTGGCTCCACTGGAGTGTGGCCCAGGCGCACTGCAGAAACAAGGACAGCATGGAGGAGCTCTGAGGCCGGCCCCTCTCCCTGTCTAAGAGTCAGTTGGAGATTTTAGGAAGATAGATGAAAGCAACAAAGGTTACACTATTTCTGAAAAGAGAGTCTATGGAGAAGGACTAAAGAGAGAATGTGATCCAACTAGAGACAGCCCAGAGAGTAGCCCCTCACTTCAGCAGGAGAAAGCCTGGTTCTGCCTGTAAGGAGTCATAACCAGATGCTAAGGAGATGGTGGGGTGCAGTCCTGGATGGAGTTGATGGCTCTGTATTCCTAGAGCAGCCCTCATATTGGGCCCAGGCTTCTGCTCAGAAGACCCCCAGATCCCCTTATTGCTCAAGCCCCCGTCAGTATGCACCTGCCTCCCTCTGGGTCAGCACCGCCCGAGGCTTCAGGTGAGGATTCTCCTCCACTGAGACTCCTGTGTCAGAGGAAAGGGGGTAATGTCCCCAACCATCCCCAAGTGAGCATCTTCCCCATGGAAGGGGGTGGCCCTTTCAGACGATGTGCTTCTGATAATTCAGCAGAAGGAGGATTACTCCAAACATCAACCACCATGAAGTAGCTTCAAGCTCTCCTTCATCAGAAGACAGCCTCCCAATACCGCTGGTGGGAAGATGAGCACTTTCTCTAGGAAGTCCCTTTAAGAAGAACACTGGTGCCAATAGTAACTACAGACAATGCAGATACTGCGTGTACACCAATGTCTACAAAACGTTTCCCACCTCACCTGGGAAAGGAGCCCAAGATCACGGCCCAGCAATGACAGTCACATTTCCATGACCTAAAGGCAATTTTATCTGTAGCGAACTTAGCTGGCATGACTCCTGTTTTCAGAGTTTGCGTCCCTAGGGGCGAGGACTCCAGAAGCGCTTCTCCACAGTAGCCACACCAGGAAGGCTAGGCAGCTGAGTCCCACTCGTTGAGGGAGTGTCAAAACCGTGCTGGTCAGACAGGCACTAGGAGGGCCTCTAACACAGCACCAGCTACTGTTCCCTTAGACCACATTCCCTTTTACAGACACATGCTGACATCAGCTTGTTTGAAACTGGATGCCATAATTGTTAATCTGTTCAAAATAAATCCCCACATTTTGTAAAAATGCCCCCACCAACAATTAAGTCTTAATTGTATCTTACAATTGCAATACACTAATTTTGGGGTGGGGAGGGTGAGTGAACAGGAAGACCTGGCACACGAGTAAAGGCCACCCCAAACACAGCCCCACCCAGGCGGACAGTATGTGGGGCGTGTGCACCAGGTCTGGGCATCACCCAGTGTATGAAGTAGGGGAGAGGCAGCGACTGGTGCAGCAACAGCAAAGCTGCACATTTCCCGAAGGTGGGCTTCAGGGTCTCACACGTAACCTTTACTGAATTAGGAAGAGCAGTGGAAGACAAAAGCTGAAAGTGACAAACCTGATCTGAGTCCAGAAGACAGTAATTGACCCGTAACTGAACCAGCTGTGCCAGCAAGTCTAAAACCTGCCTCTGCAGCTGCACAGACGTTGTGGTTGTGTACTGTTTTAAAGCTTTTATAACCAGAGGCTCGAACAAACGTATGTGATTATGAATAGCATTCTACGGGGGGAAAAAAAAGAACAAATTCATGAGTTAGCCTTCAACTGAAAACTTCAAGCAGCCGACCTGGCAAGTGCTGGGCTTGATCTGTGCGTCTAGCATGGGAACCTGCCACTTCCCACTCACCTTATCTGCACGGTTCTTAGTGGCACTCGTGAGGTTGGTCTTCAACTGCGTAGACACCTTCTGAAGCACATCAAACCACCTGCCAGATGGGAAAAAGCAAGTGAAGAATGGCTCTAAGTCCTCTCCTGCATTCCCGGCCACCCTCCAAGTCAGGGAGAGCCTGGGTGACCACGTGCACGGCGGCATCCACCTCTCTAACAGACGGCCAGGCTACCTCAAGACCACAGTGGGCCAGGAGCCCCAAGCCTTGTCTCTGGTAGCAGGCGCTTGGAGAGAGCTTACTTGGTGCAGGAAACCCACCACCACCCATCCCAGGCTGCAGTGAGGCCAGAAGGGGGACGCCCACTTCAAAGATTCAGTGACTCAGAAGATCTCACTTGATTTTCTTGGAAAAAAATATCTTTAAATATTCACGTTAATTATACACTTTCAAGAAATTCATACAAAATTAGATGACAGTAACACACACATGCTTCCTTACGTTTTTACTTACACCCCATAGTATTAAACAAGGTATCAAAAAGATTTATTCCCAAGAACTGGATATATAGGGAGTACAGCACCAATGAAAAGCCCAGAATAAGGACATTTTCCTTGGTTTCTAACTCTAGTATGTTCAGTGTAGCTGTTTTATCACTCCATGTCAGAGGAAAAACAAAGAATTCTCTTGTTACTATACCAAATAGCAACCCAAATATCCGCTAATAATCATGGTAATTTAAACAACAGCTACTATACTCCAGGCATCAAAAACACAACCATAAATTTAAATGAAGATTTTAGCCACAAGGTTATAAAACACCAAGTGCTGCTACAGGACTCTTCTATGCCCTTCAAACACCTTTAGGTGCCACGTGGAGGCTGTGCTTTCACCTTAGTGTAGACCTGAGAGGTGCCGCCCCGCCACGGTCCCTGCAGGCAAAGGTGGTTTGTGAGCACTGGGAATGGGTGGTTGCCTGCTCTCAGCTGCCAGCCCGTCCCACTCCATGGTCGGGACACAGTCTGGCTGCCTCACAGTGAGTGTGCCTAGTGTCCTGCTCCTGCCCAGCATCGTCCCCACAGGCCATCTTACTCACTGAACCACACACTACTTTGAGGGCAGGGCCATGCCTATAGCATCTTGGTAACAATCATACTTTCCAAACTTCTTGGGCATAGCAGAGTATGAAAAGATCATGGCTAATTTATATTTTACTTTTTATAAACTATTTACCGCTCTGTCTACCAAAGATGCCTCCATGACACTACCGCCTGGCCAGGATGGGAAGGTTACCCTGATGTGCCGTGGTCCTGCTCCGTCTGCACCATGGTCCTCAAGCTGGCATCGGCTAAGGCCTGGGTGAAGTGGGTGTATGGAGCCATGAAACAGTAATGATACAAGCCTGGTCTCACGCTGGACGAGCCCAGACGCTGTGCTCGGCCTTGAGACTTGCTGGGGTTGGAAGATAAGCCATCAAACTGGGAGGCCAAGTTTGTCCCAAAGAGAGTCTTCAACAACTAGAGTGGAAGAATTGAAGCCATCAGCATCTGACTTAATACAGCGTGAACAACACACAGAGAATGTCCCAGGCAGATTATCAACCTAGCTAAAACTAATAGGGCATGCTAGCAAAAATTCAGACTGAAAATCTTGCTGAGAATCATTAAGACTACCATTAAGACGGTATGAGACAGCTGTTGTGAAGGGTGATGTAAGTCATAAAGAAGTCATAAAGTTGGAGCCTCAACTTTCTCTCTGATTCTCAATGAGGTCCAGTTTTCTGAACAAAATCCTGGAGGGACACTAAGCTGCCGTCTCCAGTGATGGGCCTCCTCCCACAGGGGAGTAGGAAAGGGACCTGTCTGCCCAATAATAGAGAAGCCAACAGGGACGGGCGCTGCCAGACACGTCCCCAGCCACCACCTTCTCAGTGACAAGTAGCATTACGCCCTCTTGCCCAGAGTTGGGGCTTTAAAGGACAGGACAGGAAAGGACTTTCTTACCTGTTGAACACAAACAGTTGCCATCACTGGTTCTCGACTGAAACAGGATTTCAGATACCCTAGTATCTCCTCAACACACTGCAAAACAGTATATAATAAGACATTGAAGCAAACAACTCACAGAGGGCTTGTTACGGCTGTGAGCCCTACATAGACATCAAAGACATGAGGCAGCTTCTGCGTAAACCATGAGCGTCAGTCCACACAAGAGGAAACTTGCAGTCTATCAATGTGGACAATGTCAGCAGAAACCAAGGACATCCAAGGAGCTCCTCCCTCCAGCCTTTCCATCGTGCATTACCGTCGCTCACTCATCCACTCGCCTGCTCAGAAACTATTCACCAAGTATCTACTCTCCCTGTGTTTAAGATAGGAATCCAGAGTGTACAGAGAAGTCAGAAGCCCTGTAGATGTCCACCTGAACATAAGATATGTGCATTCTGTGTGACTTACTACAAAACATCCTACAAGTGTCTTACAGCAATCTGCAATGAAATGGCTGCCTTCGCATGACTGCTCTCACAAACTACTTTTACTACTCTAAAGAATGAGATCCAAGGCAGCCAATGTCTTTGTGGGGTGTTGAGAAGGATGAAGACACGAACTGTCAGGATCCTGCCAGTCCAGGCACTAAGCACCAACGGCACGACACCTCAGCACCTACCAAGTCGCCAGCCACTGCTTCTAGGGCTGGAATTCACACCAACTAGATTGAAAATGCCTCTCATGAAACTTGGGACAATTTCCTGTACTAAAAAACAATAGACTTTTGTTGGTTTCAAATAGTATTGGACCACATATTTTTAATATTCTGATTTACTCAAATTAGACTCTTAACCATTCAACGTTGTATTCTGCAGGGCTGAATTTGTTACATGGTGCTTTTTGGTTTTACTAGCCCATAGCTGGTACCTAATAAATATCAACTGAAAGAATTACAACTAGAGCTTTCAGATCACAGTTTGTCTAGCAAAGGACCATATCTCCTAACAAATAGGCATGGAATACTTGGTGGCACCAAACACCACAACAGGCAATAAAAACTGCTGAGGAAGGAAGTCATGGTAGCCTCAGAGAGCATGTCCCAGCACAGGCACCAACATGCAGTGTAATACAGACAGACTTCTATTTCTGGTGAAACAGGGCAAGGGATCCATTTATACTTCCATCCAAACAACCAAAAGCAGCATCAGATAGAGGGCAATGGCAGTGACCAGATGCCCAACAGCAGGGACTGAAGGACAGCAACCCCTGGGGGCAAGAACAAAAGCAGCAAGCCCCACGCTGTTCTGCCTGATGAGAGTTTCCAGGTAGGAGGAAGAGAGGCAACACAGTCCAGGGACCCCAAGCCAGGAGGAGCTGTGAGTCCAGGGAAACTGAAGCAGCGAGGGTTCTGAGGGCAGCCCGCCAGCCAGACAACTGCCCAGAGAGGGCTCTGGAGAGACGGGGCGGGGGGGTCAGCAGGGAACTAGTCAACATGCTTTGTGAGGAAACCCCCCGAGGCCAGGGGAGAATCACCAGAAAGGGTTACGGGGTAGTGCCTGGCACCCACAAAGGGCTAAGGACACTTACTGTTCCCCCCAAACCGAGAAGAACAGGACCTCATGGGGCACCCGGCCTCTGTGGTGGGACTAATTAGCCCCAGACTAAGCAGTGCTCCAGCCCACCTAACATCACAAATCCAAGGACCAATTCCCACACAATATAACCTATCTCAGAATAAAGCTCAAAAAGATTTACAGGAGTACAAAAATGCCTAGCACCCAACATTTCATAATGCCTGGCATCCAATCAAAGATTAGCAGGCACACAGAGACAGCAATACATGATCTATAATGAGTATAATCAACTGGTCAAAAATGACTTACAACAGATTTTAGGATTAGCAGAGAATGACATTAAAAGTCATTTTGACAATATTCTATGTGCCCAAAAACTTAAATAGAGACATAGGAGATGGAAAAAAAGACCCAAATCAGACTTTTAGAGATAAACCACCATGTTGGTGATGAAAGTACATGAGATGGGATCAGAGCTCAGACGCTGCAGAGGGTGAGATTTGAAAGCCTGCAGATACAGCGATGGAGCTCCACAGATGCAATACAGGCAGAAAACAGTAAGAATGCTGACAGAAACCTCAGTGAGCTGCATACAGGACAATTGTAAGCATTCAAATATTCAGATAATTAGAGTCCACTTAGAAGAGAAGAAAAAGCAGTGGGCAGGACCAGAAAAGATATTTCAAGAAATCACGGACCCAAGTTCCCAAACTTCAGGAAAACAATAAAGCCAGAGATCTCGATTCAACAAATCCAAGCACAAAAAACCTAAGGAAGTTACACTGAGGTACATCAAAATCAAATCACTCCAAACCAATAAAGTGTCCAGAAGCCAGAAAAAATATGATAATAACATGGAGAGAAATTAGGGGTTACACAGAAAACGTGTACAAAATAATGCCCAAAGAAAATCCCGACACCCAGATAGGAGCATGTAATACACTCCAGTCACATAAAGATGGGGTAAACAAGGTCTAGGAAAGAGGCAAAATAAGAGGATTCTTTGTCAAGGATGTAAAATTAGGATTATTTTTCATCCACAGTGTTAATACTTAGAAGAATGAAAGAAAACAACTCTATTTTTAATCCTAAATTATTCTTTTGCTTCAGCTTCTATAATCAGATAAGCTCACAGAAATCCGAGGAAAAGCTGCCTGTATATTCTGCAGGTCGTACTCTTGCTCCCAAGCTATGTGGCTCAGGCCCCTAGTGCCCGAGGCGGCAACTCTGCATCTTGTGGCGGCTATTTATGGATCTACGGTCTGATCTTGCCACGTGGGCTTCTGGACATGCTTCCCCTCAGCTGGGCAGTGCATCTAGCAGGAGGGGGTCCCAGCCCTGCCCACACAGTGATCAGCCCAGGAGTCTGTCTGCTCACACATGGCCAGTGGCCAAGTGCAAAGAAAAACTGGGGCTGGTGGTGGTGGTGGTGGTGGGGGGGTCCGGTACTCCTACCAACAGCCTCATCGAAAAGACCAGGAAGGAAGATTCAGCAGTTAAGCAGAAGAGGCTCCCAGAGCACCAATAAGGGGATCCAGGAAAAGCAAAAACTGCCACTGAAACAGGCTTTTGTCACCAAAGAGCAAAATAGATCAACTCAGAGCACAGACAGTACAGGGGAGCAAACTATCTTTATCTGTAGACAAAGCTAAAGGGCAAGAGGCTTTGGCATCCAGTCACGCCTGCCCCAGACACAAGGGGCCTCAGAGCTGAAGTTACCACACACTCCTTGAAAGAAGAAAAAGAAATATAAGCATATCCCTTTTTCAGGAATATCAAGACCCCCTACTGCCAACCTTCATTAGACTGTGACTTGTTAATTATTTCCTTTCATGTATTGGGATAAATGCACCATTGGATGAATTCCCTGGCTACCACTGCAGAATAACTATTTCTATGTGGCAGTCATAATAAAAGGATAAAAAGAAAAAAGGAATCGTGCTCCTAGAAAATGAGAAAATACAAAAACTACAGTCATCTGAATTCCAAGAAAAAGGAAAATGTTATTATTTTAAAAATCTCATTTGGTTTTTATTCCAGTATATCTAACATTCAAGGTTAAAATGTGTTATGTTTCTCATTTTGCTAAAACATGTTATATGCACCCAGCCCACGGGCCACAAGGCCTATTGGTAAGAGAGAGGAAAAGCCAGGGGTCACCAGGACCGATGACTGTAAGGGGAGAGAGTGCTGAGCATGCAGAGGCGCAGCCTGGGCAGGGTGGCTGGGGGGGTCTCACCGAGAAGGCCATACTAGAAACAGCTCTTCTGACCAGTTTCACTTTGAGGGACAAGTGACCCTCAATCAGAACAGGACACCATCTAGCCAGTAAAAAGCATGCATGCACTACACAGACGTGAAAAAATCATAGGGAAGAATTGAAAAGAAACCGTATATGATTGTATCATATACAATCACAAAAACCAGGTAAGTTTTTATGAGTCAAAAGAAAGATTCAGAGAAATAAAAACAAATGAACTTCATGAGCATACCATACTTCACTTGCCAGAGAGACATGTTTAAGTGGGAGCTACCCACGGCTCCCTCTGCAACCCAGCAGAAAGTAAGATGGCCTTGGAGCCAGCAGGTGGACACACGGTCAAGCGACTGGAGGGAAGAGCTACCTACAGGCCCCGGGATGTGGGCACCTGAGATGGGAATGCACTTGAAATCTCCAGGTGTCTGAGTACTTCCTTATAAGATGAGGGGGAGGGCATTCAGGGTGTGGAGCGACCCCAGCTCTGCTGCTTCCCACAGCACCAAAGGAGCCAGCCATGCACCCTCACTCAGTGTTGTCACCCTTTCTGCCTGTGAAGATCAAATTAGAAAACAAAGGACTGTCACCAGTTTAAACCCACTAATATTCTAGAATAAACTGGGCCTAAGCTAATATACAGAATAGCACTGAAAAGAGAACAGAGGTAGAACACCCCTAATCTGAGGCTAAGACCAGTATCAGAGTCAAGAGCTAATGCAGCAGCTACCACCTTCTGAACATGCCTGGACTTTGGGGTTCCAATCCCACAGGCCCTCATGTCAGGTACAGCTCAATGACAAGAGATGAAACACACACCTTCCCGATGTCCTGCAGCGTGGCCAGCTCCAGGATCTGAGAGAGAACATCCAAGGCAGAGCGCAGAAAGCCCCCAAACTTTTCAGTGCTGTTCTGAAGATCCAAGGTAACCTTGGGAAGGTGAGGAAAAGAACACAGGATTACTTGTACCATCCCACCTGTCATCTGCAAAAGACACGTGCTGTCTGCATGGCGAGAGATGTCCCACTATGCAACCCTTACACACTCACAATGTGGGCTGTTTGTTTGCTTTAAGCACTGGGAAAATGCCTCAGGGAAGAAACTAACCTTCCAGGTCGCTATATCAAACCGTCATCTTTCAGAGGCATCTTTCAACTTACATTGATACTATTGAAAGAATCAATTTCTGACCTTCTAGGAGATTAAAAATGTAAATATCCATTATAACCAGTATCTGATAAACAGCATATCAAAAACTATAAAATATACATCTTGTTCCACATACATTCCCAAGGAATCATCATCAAATCCAGAAACCGTCTTTCAGTCAGGCTACAGCAAAATACTAAATTCATCTTAAGGAGGATTAAGTTATGATTCTAAAGGGCCCAGCTGAATGAAACTATCCAAGTCTTCCACTTAACGGACTGAGAGGTCAGGTCCGAAAATATAATATGAAAGAACAAAAGCAAGGAAGAGATCAACTACGAAAATAAAACTGGTAGAAACCCTGCAAAATGCTACAGCAGAAAAAGGAATCTGTTAGGTAAGATCAAATCAGTCACCCCGTGATGAAAGAGAAAGCACTCTCTGGGCCACAAGATGACCACCAGGCAGGCCCAAGTGTTGTGGCTGCTCGTGTCACCATGAGGTGGCTTCCAACAGGCTGAGGAAGGCTAAGTAGGGCCTTGGGGACAGATGACTCCGTGCAGCTATGTCCCAAAGAGGTAGGAGGGAAGAGGCTCACCTCCAGCAGGCACAGCAGGATGAGGGGGCAAGGGTGTACACAGAGGAAGGCCCATCTTGAAGAACAGAGGGCACAGGTAAGAACCAGGGCCTCGGGCTCAGAGGGGAGCTGAGAGCGGAGCCAGAGTGGAGGGCCATGCACAAGGCAGCTCAGGAGAAGAAATGAAGGAGATAGATGGTGTGACAGATCTCACATGTGCCAGGCACTCCAAATACACCAACCAGGTGGGCATCTGGGATATGGTGGGGGGGGGGGGGGCACAGTGCACGGGGTACAGCATGGAGCCCAGTACATCCTGGAGGGGAAATGATAAAGATGGAGCAGATGCCAGCAGCATCAATAGGGCCCCAGGATCCAGGATGGGAGTTGGGAACAGGCAGAAAAAAAAAAAAATACTTTCTCTGTGTGGGATTTCCAACATGCCCCCTGCTATTTGAGTGGGTGACATGAGAAACATAGGCTACAAAGAGCCTCTGAATATTCTGTAAAATGTGGCTGAAGACTCTTATCTTTCAAATTTATCAATAACCTTCAGAAAAGAAGCGAGATAAGGTTTATAAATGCTTTTCAAAACAACTGAGAAATACCTATTAGTAACAAAAGATGATAAGAATCTGGAGATACATTTATCAACAAATGCACAAGATCTATGTGAAATAATACTCAAAAATCCTTCTTAAAATTCTTTGGATTTTATGTAAATCTGAGCACATAGAAGAAGGTTTCAATAAACAAAAAGGCACCTACACTCTGGACAGGTGGATTTATTTATTTATTTATTTTTAAAGATTTTATTTATTTATTCATGAGAGACACACAGAGAGAGACAGAGACACAGGCAGAGGGAGAAGCAGGCTCCATGCAGGGAGCCTAACATGGGACTCGATCCTAGGTCTCCAGGATCACACCCTGGGCTGAAGGCAGTGCTAAACCGCTGAGCCACCAGGGCTGCCCTGGATAGGTGGATTTAACACCTAAGGTATCAGTTCTCCCTGAACGAACCTACAAATTTAACATGATCCCAGTGGAAATATTCTCAGGATTCTTTAGAACTAGATTAGCTTACTCTAGAGTGTACACATGCAAAAATAAATAAGAAAGAATATCAAGAAAAAATTTTAAAGCAGGATAAGGGAATTGACCACGTCAAAAAACATACCATGGGGATGGGCAGTGAAATGAGGAGAGTACTTGATGGGATGAGTAATGGGTGTTATACTATATATTGGCAAACTGAATTTAAATTTTAAAAAATGTAAAAAAAAAAAAAAAACATACCACGGAGCTACATTATCCGCATGTGTGCTTCTAACAGATGAACAGGTGGACAGATGGAAAGACTCTAGTCCCCAAACAGTAAATGAAAAACAAACCCACAAGATTTTAATATCTGGTAAAGGTTGTATTTCAGATCAATTAGTGCAGAAAAATGGATTATCTGGGAAATAGTGCCAGGAAAATCCAGCAGGCAGGTAAGCAACAAAAAGCCCTAAGAGAAGCCATGGGAGATTTTTCCTTAATCATCTCAGAGTGATGAAGCCCAAAGTACAAAACGTACCTGTGCAGAAATGTCAACAGAACACACTGCCCTCCTTCCAGAAACCTGGTTGTGAGGCTGGCCCAGGGGGGGTATCTGCTTACTTGGCCAGTTGACAATTCCTTACGCTGATGTGAAACCTTCCCTGCTAGGGCGGCTCCCCATGCCTGGACTCTCTGAATGAACATCATGTTTGAGGCTGCACATCTGTATTCCTCTGCGAGTCTAGGGTTTTGCTTCATGTCAGGCAGAGGAAGCTCCGTAGCTGGGGGACAAGTGTGCTCTGTCTGGTCCTCATGGGAGACAGAACACAAGAAGCCTGCACACAGATTCCTGCACACTGCACCCAAGTGTCCTTCCCACATGGCGATAAAGAATCCCAGCTATGAGAATGACTAAACGCCGAAGCCCATGAATCCTGCTAGTGAATCCCCGAACGTGGGGGTGGCCTGGGGAAGCCCAGACACAGCACCAATAAACTAGAGAGATCGTTTCTCCAATTTTTATATGATGAAAGCTACCCTAAACAAAGCTGAAAGACAAACCTTATGTGTATGTACACAAGCTACAAATCTTAAGAAAAACATCCATACTCAGTCAGAAATTTGTGTCTGTGCACATTTTTACAAAAGGACCAGTACCTTATAGTTGGCGTGAGTAGCTTTCAGGACATCGTGCAATTTGAGATATGAAGGAAGGTGACAGAAACTCCCCAACGACGAGGACTTATTTGCTGTAACAGGTCCTGGGGCATCAGATTGTCGAGAGGCTTTAAAACACATACAAAATACTCTTTCAGCCCAAAAGCAGACATTTGCCAAATTTAAAAGAAATGACTTGCAATAATGGATTTTTAAAGGTATTCTGATAGAATAAAATTCAAAATTTTCCTTTTTAATTAGAATAAGAAACTGACTAAAAAACAAACAGAATCGGAGTATCTCTCCAAAAACAATAAAGTGAGAAAGAGAAATAGCAGCGTAATGCTATTGTTTGTGATAGCCTAGCTGCCTGTATGCACCTCAGAGGAGCTCCTCAGCTCGTTGGTGCCTCCAACCCCTCACCCAGCCTCACATAGGTTCCCAGCCATTTGCAGGGCTGAGCCCAGGTCAACATGGGCCAGCGGCACCGTACACCAGCAACATGCCTGAACACTGGAAAGGGCACACACGCTATTATGAAACCAGTATTAAATATTAAAATGTCAACCAGTAAATAAAACTATTCTCATCAAGTTTTCAAGATTTTTGACTTGGAGCCCTTAGTTTACTTAAGCCACCAGAAAGATTATCAGTGACACACAGATAAGTTATATTTGCCAAGTTGTGAAGCTTTCAAAGGTGGCAAAACTTCCTGCGGTGCCCCAGTCAGTCCTTAGAAACCAGCACCTTTTAAAAACCCTTAACATAATGCTTCATAAAACGACTGGGGGAGTTGCGACTGTCCCAGGGTCTGGTAGGAGTACAACAGCACAAGCCACTTCCTGCTCTGCCTGGCCCCACCATACTCTCCCGTGGCAGCCAGGTTGGTGGGAGCTGCAGGGTACCCCCCCAATCTGGCTCCTCTGTTCTAGGCTCTCCCAGGTGTGGACGCCCCTCCACGCATCGGAGTTGGTCAGGTTCCGCTCAGATGATTGCTCTCCACTTGAGCAGTTTCCATCTTCAGAGTCTTCACATGTCAGAACCAACTACTTCCTCCACTAGCTCTGTCCCTGGCCATCTATACCACCTCCCTGACTAAAACTTGAGGTCCTTTCCAGCTTTCTTTTTCAGGGAGAGGCAGGGCAGAGAAGACAGAGCAGGACTGCTTGCTAGGGGCCAGCTGCCTGCCCACTGCTGTGGCCACGTTAGCCAGCAATATAGAGCAATGCACAAGACCAGAATGTGGTCTGCACACATTTAGGAATTAATGTTTAATATCTGAAATTACACTAGGGAAACTCTTTCTCTGACTTCATTCACTTCTATGTATTTTA
Organism: Canis lupus familiaris; assembly: GCF_011100685.1. Classification (NCBI taxonomy): domain Eukaryota; kingdom Metazoa; phylum Chordata; class Mammalia; order Carnivora; family Canidae; genus Canis; species Canis lupus. Next base: position 61,686,890 of record NC_049224.1, read on the forward strand.
TTTCCTGAAACTACCAAACTATTATATTTAACCTGGAGTGAATGTGAGCGTGAGCCCTAAATCTCAGTGACACAGATGGCACCCCCCACAGTCCCACCCCTCCCCATTGTCATTTCATACCTGGACTGGCTTCGCTGCCTTTCTTGGGGCTCAAGGGCACAGAGGCTGGCTCTCCAGGTTCTTTCTCCTTTCCCTTCCGTCGGATGGGACTTAGGGAAGGAGGGTTTGTCAGAGACGGCAAGGCTGCCTACAATAAAAATGAGTCTCTGTGAAGGAAGCCAAACCGACACGTAAACTGAAACTCACATATGTAGTTTCCCATTTCTTAAGCAGAACAACCCATGCAATCGTTTTCTTCTCTGAATCCTCACTGACAGTTCGGACATGGTCCATCCATCATCTACTTTAACCCACACAGCCATCACACGTGGCAAGAATTGAACTTCCTAACAGGTGTGTTGTGAAATGGCCAAGGATGCAAGGACCCTCAGGGAGCCAGGCAGGGCCCATCCCCTCCGGCTATAAGCAACCAGGCCACTCTGTGGGAGCCAGGATATGAGAAAGGGTACAAAGCAACATTTTGAACTCCATTTTCCAAATGAGAAAATGGACTCAGAGTAACTTATTCAACATCAAGGCTAATGAGCAGCACAGCGAGGAGTCCACAGACACAGTACGCAAAAGACACGTTGTGGGAGGGGTACAGTGAGGACCACAGGGACGTACACATCAGGCCCCAGCTCTACTCCTCGCACCACAATCTCAGAGAAATGAATGGAGGGGGACAAAAGGCTGCCCTCAGGAGAGTGGACTGAAGGCACCAAGGTCAGAGAGTCCAGGACAGGGGCCGCTGCAGCTGGAGCTCCTGCCAAATGAGAGAAGCCAGGCACAAAAGATCATGCAGTCCCTTCTCACGAATCATCCCGAATGGGCAGGTCTATAGAAACACTAAGTAGGTGGTGGCTGCCTGGACCTGGGGGCCATGGGAAGCTTGGAGGTGACACCTAAAGGGCACTGTGCTCCTTTCCAGGTTCTAAATGGACCATAGTGATGGCCACAAGACTGTGGGCATACTAAAACCAACTGAATCCTATTCTTCGGACACGTGAGCTATAGTTGAAGGACATTAACAATGCTGTCTGGAGGAGGAAGTGGGGAAGAGAGGCAGCTGTCATACTCCATTCAGGCCACTAGTTTGCACCAGAACAGTGGCAGCAAAAGCACAGAAGTGTGTGTATTCACCTACGTGTGTGTATTTGCACCAGTTTGTGTACATGTACACACATGTGTGCACATGCATATATGGGTATTTGCAAGATATTTTGTAGGGAAAACATGGAATGAACAAGCAGAACTGAGGTACTGTTTCTAGTTGACAAAGTACAAAGTGAGGGGAACATGGCAGGCACGGGCAGGGGTGAGGCTGAGCAGCTCAGATTCATGCTGTGTCTGAGATCCGCAAGCCATCCACGTAGACAAATAGCATGTTTCCAGATTGACGCTCCAAAGACAGAGCTGGGGTCTCTGACATGTGAACATTGAGGACCAGAGCAGACCTGACAACCAAGCTGCCCTGTCCCGTGTCCCGCTAGAGCCACGGTCCACACGTGGCCATTTCAACGTAATGACAATTAAAAGAAAATTAGAAGCTCAGCTCCCCAGCCGCACTGGCCATGTTTCAAGTGCTCACTCGCCACATGTTGTTAGTGGCTACTGTCCTGGCTGGCACAGACACTGGACATTTCCATCCTTGCATAGAGTTGTACTGGATGGTATTGGCCCTGGAAGTATCAAGAAAGAGACCAACCTAGGACAGAGCCTGGGAGCCATTTGTGGTGGGCAGAGAGATGAAACCACGAAGTGCCTGGGAAGCAGAGTGGCTAGAGAAAAACAAGAGCCAACCCAGAGGCCAGTGGGCATGCCTATGTCAGGACCAGCGTGGTGGCACCAAGGGAGGGAGAAAAATGAGACAGGACCCCAGGGGTACCCATGAAATGCAAAGAATGATCTCAGGAGGAAGGGTGGTTACGGAGAGTGATGACCAAAAGCCAACTGGCCAGGGATTAAAGGATCAATGGCCGGAGCAGCAGACCGAGCCCAGGCCAGCATTGGAGCAGTGAGACACATGACTCCTCAGAGAAGTTTGTAGTGAGGGGAAGACCAAAAGGCCGCTAACAGGGAATGTGAAATTAGAAGAGTTTTTTCATGATGAACGTAAATTGAGACGGAAGACTCAGGGGAGAGCATATATCCAATATATAATCAGATATAATTATAAATAAACTCATCTCTCTTAAATTCACTGTGCAAAGAGTTTACCACTTGTTTTTACATTGATTTTGTGGAACTGTACTTCACAGAGAAGCAAAACAACTTGCAAATGTTCTAGGAGATAGCAGATGAGTTACCTAAGTCAACAATTTCAATCCTGAGCTTTCCTGGCTAACGATGAAAGCCTAAAAAGCTAGCTAGTTCTTTCCCTCTTAGAAATGACAGCAACTAATGACGGTACTAAGAGAGCTACAAAGTTGATGACACATTTTGGTGTTAAATTTAGAGTCACTGCATGAGCAATTTTGTTTGTTTAAAGCAGAAGAGAATAAGGCAGGGGCAGGTGAGTGAGGAGAGGCAGGTCTGGCGCCCACAGGGCCACTGAGGCTGTGTCTGAAGTTACCTTTATTGCTGGTCCGGGAGCCACATCGTCCAAGACGTGAGCACAGATGTTAATCACCTTCAGCAAGTGGGAGAAGAGCTGCTCCACCATGGGCACCAGGGTCCGGTCACCCAAAGCTGGCCAGACCTCTTCCTGCTTGGAGGTTGCTGGGTTGGCCTCCTCTTCAGAGGTCCATGAACTTCTCAGAGATTTGGGGGCACTGGCTGTGACATGGCACAATGGGGGGAAGAGAAATCACTAGGGAAGCTCAGTCACTGAGACACTCTATTCCGAGGTTGCTGCGTATCTCCACTTGATGGCCAACAGATACCTCCTGCTCGCCAGGAACCGGATTTTCACGAATGTTACCACCGTACGTGCACCTACCCAGGATGTGCCCTCCGGATCTTTACAACCAAAGTCCCATTGGTGGCCATGGCCTACTGACCTTGCCCTCCAGCTTCTTCCAGTCAGTGTCCTCCCCCACAGTCCAAGGCCAAGATCTTGCTGAGATCTCTCTCACCTCCACTGCACCAAGAACCTCCCAAGTGGGTTTCCCTACCTCGTCCTCCAAGCCACACTCAAGCCAGCTAAGGGACCAGCTCCACTGCTAGCCCCTCCATGAGGCTGTTCCCAGACCTCCCGCAGCAAACACCACAGTCCTCCTGAACAAGGACTTAATGAGGTAGCACTGCATACCCATCAAGTTCAGTGGCCTCCTTCTTCACCAGCCACATCCTCTGTCCCCTTCCTCCATCCTCATCCTCACCTGACATCCCAAACTACTTACAGTCCTTAAATGTCACATAATTTTTCATGTCTCCATGCCTTCAAACAAGCTACGCCCTCCATCTGATGTGCCTTTTCCCACTAACCCATAAATCCTGTTTCTTGTCCTGGTCCTCCACAGGAGTGATTACGACCACTCTGTGCTGCCACTGTACTTTCTTGTACGTGTGTCACCCATTGAACCCACGAGTGACTTGAGAACAGAGCCCACATATCATGCTTTCGTACAGACATGGTGCCTGGCATATGGTGCTCACTGAAATTAAATTAGAAACGAGTTTACCTGTAGCTAAGGGGCTATGCAGGGAAAGAGCTCCTTTAAACTACTCAGCTCAGGGGCAGCCCGGGCAGCTCAGCAGTTTGGCACTGCCTTTGGCCCGGGGTGTGATCCTGTAGACTCGGGATCGAGTCCCATGTTGGGCTCCCTGCGTGGAGCCTGCTTCTCCCTCTGCCTGTGTCTTTGTGCCTCTCTCTCTCTCTTTCTGTGGCTCATGAATAAATAAATAAATAACCTTAAAAACAATTAAACTACTCAGCTCAGAACAGCTGCCCACAGCACACACCCATGCTGATCACACTAGACATTCTGGCTAGAGGATCGAACCATCACTGGCAATGACCTCATGGTATTTTCCTTCCATGTGCTCACCACCCCACTCATCAGAAGGAAACCCAAGCTACAGACCTGAAGTCCCTGTTTCAGCTCAGTACCAATACCTGCAAGTAAGTTTCCGGCTAAAACCAAAGCATCCTGATGGGCAGAGAGATCCAGTGGGAACCAAGCAGACGAGAGCAAGGTGAGGATCATCGTGGCCATGCCAACAGTACAGCTCTTTCTAGACTCATCTGAGGTGCTTAGTGGAGGCACCCTGGAAGTGAAAATTTGCCAGGTCAAATGATGAATACCTTAAATCGAACAATCTTGCCTTCTTGTAATGAACCAAGAAGGCGGTGTGTCACCCTACATTTTATACCAGCTCATAAAGTGATTTTACTATTGTTAATTAACATCCTTCCTGTAAACAATCTTTGAAAAATGAAACCAGGTAGCAGATGTGATTAAAACTATGGAAACTATATTTTTTAACTTTTTAGCTTTCTCTGAATTTTGACTCAGCATATTTTACTCCAATCCCAGAGTTGCTTTAAGTCAGGTCAGAGGCTGGATCTATGCTCAGTAACCACCTGTGGACAAAGGGAAGTAACCCTTCTAGACCAGAGGATGCAATCCATCCACCCTAAGCAAATGTTAGCTGGCCATATGCTGACACACACCAGAAATTTGCACTTAATTCTGAATAGGATGGTGAGTCACCAAAATTTTTCTCAGCAATCTGTACACATAATAAAAACTTATTCCTTAGCACTGTAGGAGATTCAAAACCATTTCACAGATGCTACTATGGCCATCTACTGGAAGAAAATCATTTTTAAATGGAAACTGCTCATATAAGCTTCACAGTCCCTATAGAATCATGATTCTATATGACAGGTCACATCTGATTTCAAACAAAAAATGTTTCTAAACTTCTAGTACATAGTGTAGAATTCTGGGGAAAAAAATCAAGCCAATTAGAAACGTTTTGCCAGCATGTGTGAATTCTCCAAAATGAACCTAACAAATGATACCCTGAAATCCTCCAAAGCACTTAAGAGTGAGCACTTGACACCCATGAGAATGACAGCAAATCCAGATTTTCTGAGAGCTCTATCACTAGTTTCCCACACAGCTGACAGGACAGAAGCAAATATCTCATTAGGTATTTTTCCAAAAGGTCAAACTGATAAAAGATTGAAGAAAGAAAACATGGGATTCCAATAGCAATGTCTGTATCACACAAGTATAGATAACTGTGTCATGAGAACAATACATACCCACAATGCCAACCTAAACTCCAAATGCAGACAGGAAAGGCAGTTGAAAGGAGACACAGAGCTTCGCAGCATCCAAACTAAAGGAGAAAAGAATAGTAAAATCACAGCCATGCACAAAAAACATTGATTAAATTGAACCTCCTTCATCAAAAGTACAAACACTAACGATAAGCTATCTGTCCTACCATGGTTCTAATTCATCCTTCAAAGACAGAGTAGGGATGGGAAACAAGAGGCTGTACAGAGGGACCATCACATGCCCTGAGGATACGCCAGCAGCTGGAATGGCAGCGGTCCTGCTTCCCCTCTGTGCCTGGAGCACCCCTCCTCTCCACCCTGCTCGCTCCTGCACCCAAGCTTGTTGATGGCCATCTCCTGACTAGACTGCAAGCACCACAAGAACAGGGACCCTCTTTGTTTGCATCTCAAGCCTAGAACAGCGCACGACACATGGGAGCCACAGTAAATACAAATAAGTCAAGTTTATGATATTTTAAATAAATCAAGGGAAGACCAAACCAGAGAGGCCAAACAATACTAATTAGGTTAAAAAGGCACATATGGGGCAGCCCGGGTGGCTCAGCGGTTTGGTGCTGCCTTCAGCCCGAGGCTTGATCCTGGAGAACCGAGATCAAGTCCCACATCAGGCTCCCTGCATAGAGCCTGCTTCTCCTTCTCCCTCTGCCTATGTCTCTGTGTGTCTCTCATGAATAAATAAATAAAATCTTAAAAAAAAAAAAAAGGCACATAGGTACTTAAGACAGCTTAATCCTAATTGTTGGCGTTTTCTACAACAGGTAAGCATTTCTTCTGTCACATAAAATAAATGTTAAGCATTAACCTGGAACTCAGCAAATTAACACTACTTTGCATAACGTTCTCTATTTCTAATGACGAAAGTTACCTTTGTTCGTTTTAAAAAACTTATAAATATCTAAAAAAGGTAAAGAAGGAAACAAAAATCACAGTCCTAAAATTCATTTTGGCCATTTTCTGCCAGTCAGTTTCCTGAATATGTAAGAATGTCCACACGTGAACAGGACTTCACAACAGAGATCGGGCTACATGCAAGCACCCCAGGCCTCTTCCCAGTCTGTAACTATTATAATCCAAATCCATCCTTCTATAGCATAAAACATCCCCTATAGCATGTTAATAGGTGCATAATAAATACGCTACCGTATATGGAGTTTCGCCGGAATCAGAATTTAATCATCTGTGCATTCTTGGATAGCACGGTTCATTCCCAATGTCATCGTCACAGATAATGATACAAGTACATTACACAAACACTTTAGCTGGTATTTCTGATTCCTTCTCCTTGGTGAACATCACACATCACTGAGGCAGTTCTATTGGAGGTATTTCGAACTTCTAACATGTTACCAACTCATATGGCAGCTTTTATTCTCAGTTTCATGTCTTCTGTATTGGCCGGGTATTTTATAATGAGCATGTAGTACTTTCATAAGCAGAAAAACAAACCGTTGCTTACATTTCCATTAGAATAAACCCAGATTCTGCTCCCAGAAGCACAAGTTCTCAGTGAGCCCTGTGTTCAAGAGCTCTCACACAGCAACTCACCATGAAAACCTGGCTGCACGAACCCAGAATCAATTCTGCAAAGCCAACCAAGGAGACTTACTGTGAGCGCGCGTGTGGTTGACGTGACCAATTCACGGGAAACTGCCGCAATGACTCTGGAGAGGTTGTTTTCCACAGTGACGTCTGTCATGCTCGGTAGTAAGTTATAGCCTCTGTAGATTCTAATGGGAAAGACATGGAGACTAAAAACTACTATTAAAGCTTATGGTACTTCCAAAATTCAAATGGCACTTCAAAGTTTAAGATTAAAGCCCATGAGATGTTACAGCAGTTTTGACTTTGAAGTGAACAACAGACTGGACATGAACCACATATCACTACAGTGGTGGCACAAAGTCCCCTCCTGGTCCCAGCTCATCCTGAACACCTGCGCCACAGAGCCCAGGTAGCACTGCCCAGCCATAGCCTTGCCTGCTTACCTGCCACCTCTCCATACATCCAAAGCAACTATTTTTCAAACTTTTAAGCTGGGAAAAAAAAATCCTTCTTGAAGCTACTTCTGATTCCAGGGAAGAAGAAAGTACTCGTCCCACTGTGGGGCTGCCAAGGTGCTTCCCAACACTGCATTCATGGCACATACTGATTTCAACCCCTTGTTGAAGTTACATACAAATTCTAAGTCACCCACCCTGTAAGCGGAGCCTACACAGGATTAGTGCTGGATTCACTTCTGAATCCCTTAGTGTCCTCAGAACTCAACAACAAAACTCAGGAGAAGACTTCTTTTATCTTCCCACATCAATTCTCAAAAAGCTGCTAGCTAAGGTGCAAAACAGTGCTGCATCACTGGCCATGGTGTTTTCCACCCAAGAGCCAAAGCAAGACAGCCAATGTCCAAAGGCCAGACTAAGTTTGAAACTGGGAAGACTTTCAAAGTTTTATTGAGATACCAATTTGAATGTAAATATTATACTCATCTCTGCTGGCATTTTCTGAAATGACACTCAGAAACCATTTACCTAAGCTTGCTCAACTCCTGATAATGAGATACCATCATGCCGCTTTTGCTTATCTTAGAGGAACCTTTTCAGAGAAGAAAACATCACTTCTTTCAGAAGAAGTGGTAAAAACACCACTTCTTAGGTTTAAAATTTTTTTTCTCTGAGAAAATTATTTCCATGTGTTTTTTAAAGCAATCTTTACATGAGAAGACATAATATCTACTGAGGAGTAGCTTCCAAATTTGACAAGCTGAATTTCAAATTCAAAACAAAAGCATCAAGCAAACATCTCAGCCTTGATATCTAAACTTTTAAATAAAATTGCCACTAACAGAAAGGAGAGCTACATATAAAAATTCGTTTTAAAAATAACATTTAAGACACACAGTGAAAACTGCACAATAATCTTTTATGACCACTTCTGCAAGCTTCTTTGCAAACTAAAATTCTAAGGAATGACTGCTTCATTAAAGCATTTCTGTACTAACGACTTCCAGTCTGTGCGCTTACCTGAGACCAGATGTGAGCAGACTGTGTGCCAACGGCAATGGCATTTAAAAGCTTCTCACATTGCAAAAAAAATAAAAAAAATAAAAAATAAAAAAAAATAAAAGCTTCTCACAAGAAACATAAATAGTGGTTAACTGCAAACCACTGTGCACCAGTGGCCAATCCTACCTAACACTGCCACTCTCAATAGCCCAGTTACCTAAAGGCCAGGGAGGGGGGATGACATAACCACATCATACTCTTCACTGGCAGCACAAATTGAAAAAGTCATCAGACAGGTTTTTAAATAAGACACAGCATAAATGGCACACACAGAAACCCATTTATCAGTATGTGATTAGAAGATTCACAAAGTCCCTGTGACTACAGCAGAGCCTGCTAAATGAAGAGGCAGGCAGCGAATTCCGAAGGAGATCACCTACGCAAACACCCTCATACCTGAAGCTCCTTCTCTAGAAAGCACGATGTGTTACATCAGAGCCCTGAAGAAAGGTGTCAGGAAAGGGCACCCCCCACCCCACACTGCCAACGTTAGGACACACGCAGCGCGCATACCTGGTTATGGTGCTGACGGAGAAGTGAGATGGAGGCTGCGCCTCGTGCATGAGGAGCTTCAGGTAAACACTGCTTTGATCTCGCGCCACAGCCACCACGGGGTCAGCTTGCCCTTGGTCGCACTTATAAAACAGCTTTGGGACAAGCCTAACAGAGAAATAAGGTGTATTTACTGACAGAAGTCTATGAAACTCACCTGTGATTCCCCACCCTTCTCTGCTGAGGTGGTTAGGCCTGAAGGACAGAACAGCACCTGCCACCCTCATGGGGCTTTCCAGCACACAAGAATGGGGCTTCTGGCCATGGGACCAATCACCTGCACACCAGTCACACCAACCCCGAAATAACTAGGTGCTGTACTTGCTTTTTGTCTGCCGTACAATTACGTACTTTTCTCTACATGTGATAAAATGCTTTGATTTCAAGTTCTCTTTCTAGTCATCTTGAGCCAGATGAACAAGTACATGAAGCCACTGTCCATGGAAAGTACTGAGCACAGGGCAGATCTGAACGCCAGGGGCTGGCCCTTACTCGCTTTTGCAATTTTGCCTGCAAAACCATCACACACATTCCCAGACGGTGAAGCTCTAGCTAAGGACCCTCACAAATCTAAACTCAAAAGCAGAACACAGGCAACATTTCCTAAAAGAACAGAAGGGTTCATTTCTGCAATCGACACTGGGCATATTTTGCATGAGTGTACTCATACACTTGTGGACAGGGCTCAGAACTTTTAGAAAAAAATCAACTATTTTATCACATTTGTTTGCAAACTCTAGTATCTTTAATTAAAATCTCTCTGCTGTGGAGATATGGTCATAAGTACAATTTTTTCTAATGTAAAATAAATGGTTATCATTTGCAGAAAATGGTAAAGGTCTAAAATCATTGATTAGGCAAGTCATACAAACCCAGTTTAGTGCACGAAAAGGTACACCTCACATGTAATCAAAGAAATATGCAAATGATGATGAAAACAGAAAAGATATACATCAAAATGGAACTTCAGTTTTGCATAGTCTGATCACAAAGATTTTTATTTCCTATTTTGTATTTTCCCTAAATTTTGTTCATAAATGTGTTACTTTTAAAAGAGAAGTTATTTTAAAAAGAAATACCCATTTCTGCCTCAACAACTGACACATGTTCAACCTTTTTTGAAATATTTGTTTTGGTGAGAAGAATCATATTCTGGTCGTTAAGAGTAGAGACTGGTATGTTTCCAGAGAACCAATTTCACAGTACCAAAACCCATCAAAAATCCACTTCTAGGTACTGACCCAAAGGAAGTGAGAACATATGTCCACACAAAGTCTTGTGGGCAAATGTTCAACCAACACAATTCATAGTAGCCAAAAAAGTGGAAATAATATCAATCATCTGGTGAATGGATAAAGAAAATACAGTATCACCCACACAATGGAACACTATGCAGCAATAAAAGGAACACACTACGGGCACACACAACAGCAGGGATGAACCTTGAAAACCAAGGGAAAAAAGCCAGAGGCCAAAGTCCATCTACTGTATGATCCCATTTACATGAAATATCCAGAAAAGGAAGTGGATTCATGATTGCCTGGGGCTGGGAGTTATTGCAAACGGGCACAAGGGATCTTTCTGGGGTGATGGAAATGTTCTAAAACTGGGATCGTTGATGGTTACACAATTTTGTAAGTTCACTATAATTAAATTGTGTACTTAAAATGTTAAGGGATCTTAGAAAATCATACTTCAGTAAAGCTATGAAAAACTTAAAAAAACAACAAAACATCAAAAAAGCTTGACCTAGTAACCCAACTTACAAGAATTAATTCTAAGGAAAAAATGTATATGTAAACGTTTATGTATAACAATATTTATGAGCATTATTCATTATTTAAGTCAAAGAAAACTTAATAGCCAACCGAATAATATTTATATAAAAGTTTGTCACAACTACAGAATACTGGCCACTAACTAAAATTTCTTTTTCTGAAACAGTATGTATAGCTTTCACTGATCTCATAGTGTATGACACGTCACACATTTCAGTACTAAAATATAAACATTATGTGAATACAGGGTGCTGCCCTAGACATCACTGGTGGTTACAATTTCTTTTTTAGAAGAGTCTGATAGCAGGAAGACGTAATAACATAGTATGTGGAAATGATCAGATCACAAAATCGCATGTACACATGGCCCCAAATTTTTAAGAAGAGACCTGTACACAGGATATACCTCAACATATTCACAGTGATATCTCTGATGGCAGAACTGAAGACGATTTCTATTTTCTTCGTGTGCTCTTCTCTATATTTCAAACTTCTGACAAGGAAAGTACATCACTTTTACACTAGGAGGCTACACTGTTTTGCAGTTTTCACCCTCACTTTAGACTTGTGCATGGTAAATAGTCTCTCTTCTGATGGTTTCAAAGGAGCTGAAAGTGAGCACCCAGGATTTGGCAATGCTCACCTACTCTCTGGATGATCCAACTCCCTTCCTCTTACTGCTTTAGTGCTTCCACAATGAAAAGTGAGCGAGAAAATGCTTGGAAAATACCTCATTAATGCCGCTGCAGCAACATGCCGCACTCTGGGGTCCTCATCCCCAAGCAGATAGATGACAACATCATGGAGCACTCGTTCTTGTAGTTTTAAAAGCTTCAGAGAAAAGTATAACAGAAATAGATAAAACATCTGTATTTAACCCAATTTCAGGTAAGATATTTTGGAAGGCCACTGAGTAAGAGCTCATGATCACTAGTCTTAAACTCACATACACAATCACAACTGTCACAACCTGAATCCCGGAGTCCATCTGGTACAGAGCACACTCAGAGGAGACACACACCCCTAGGAAAGTGCAACTCCTAGCAGTTACGACACAGCCTCATAAAAATGAACTGCTTACCCCTGTGTAATGATGAGTCCCTCTGTGCAGGTTTTCTGCTTTTGTCTCCAAAAAGCTCACCAACCTAACAAAGGAACATTTTTAACACAAAACAATTTAGTTACTCCACAAACACCCAGTGTCAGCCTGCCAGACCCTGATGGGACACAGAAGGCAGTGGCGGGGGTTGTCCAGCCACCGGGGAAGGCCGGAGAGGTAGCACCTCTCAGACCCACAGAAGGACAAAGGTTTTTAAGTAAACAGACTTCATATTCCTCTCCTCATTTCAGACTCAGTAAACCATTTTTCTTCAAAATAAATATCAATATCTATTATTGTGAAAGACTCTGAGCGGCCTGGGATTCCTCGCGCCCGCCACACAGGGTCCCTCTCTATAAGGCAGAGCTGAGAGCAACCCCTAATCCACAGAGATGTTATGTGGGAGAAAGTAACTAACCACAGAAAGCACTAACCCCTGAGCCAGGCACATAACAGGCACTTTGTAACAGTGGCTTGAAAAATACTGAAATGCCTAAATACTAAAAGAAATTTCCCCTTCAAAAAGAAAGAACTGAAAGAAAACATCTTAAACCAAACTTACTCTTAGAAAATGAAAAAGGCATCAAGTTATTGTTTAATTGCAGTGAGTATAGCTGGGCTCTGTGATCCAGGTTCAGTACAAAGAGGAGGAAGTTCCCCTTCACTTACAAGCAGAAGTGATGTAAGTTTGAACGTGCTTGTTCTCGCCATCCAGAACCTTCAGATGACTAAAACCACGAGAGAGACCTACTACTCTACCTGTGTTTTAAGATCCCAAGCACAGAGCAAGCTGAGAAAGCGTCAGCTCTCCACACCACCCACACTCCCGACTCACAGCTTACTTGACAACCATCATGAATTAGTATGTGAAGCAACTGTCCCGGCCCTTTCAATATTCCTAGTTCAAACTCCCAAACAGCTTTGGTTTCCTAACCTCATGAACCTGATTCACTTACCGAAAGTCAATCTCTGCAAGAGTTTCCAAGAGCTCCGTCCTCACCAACCAGTAGGAACTATCCTTTAGGGTCAGCACGTTGGTGATCAGCTGTAATCCCAATTCACTATAGCTACTGCTGCAGAGACTCATGACACAGTGCTGGAAGACAAGACCACCAAGGAACGGCATCAGGGTCAACCCTACACCGTCACTGCTGCCTCACAGTTACGACATCACGCCTCCATACCCGATTCTTCCTCTTCTAACTGCAGCCGGGATGTTGCACTTTTCCTCTCAGAAATGTCATTAACTCAAGTTTAAAACTAAACGTGTCCTCTTCATATCACCTTGTTTCTTTCTTCCCTTCTTCCTCCCATTTCTGTCTTGGTCATGGCCTCTACTCCCAGACACCAATTTCACGACCATGTATCAGTGGTAAACCACTCCATTCTGAAACAAGTCTCAGACCCAGGGCCAACTCGGGACCCCTGTCCTTTGCTAAGTGGCCGTGTACTCTTCAGCCCACTGTGATGGCACAGCTCCCGTGGCTGCACCCTTCCTGCCCCTCTGTGCACATGCAGGCACTTGCACACAGCGTGTGCAAGCTGACTCCAGGTCAGCAACCTGCCATGCTGTTGGCATACTTTCCTCTGCTCCCAGAGGGACGGACCACCTGAAACCTGGCAAACATTTGGAACTAAGGAACAATTCTGGCCATGAAATTGTGAAAAGGGAAGGTATCCTTTGTTTTTTATTTTATTTTTATTTTTTTTTATGATAGTCACAGAGATAGAGAGAAAGAGGCAGAGACAGAGGCAGAAGCAGGTTCCATGCCCGATGTGGGATTCGATCCCGGGTCTCCAGGATCGCGCCCTGGGCCAAAGGCAGGCACCAAACCGCTGCGCCACCCAGGGATCCCAAAGGGAAGGTATCCTAATTAATTTGACAACTATTAGGTTTTTGCTTTGATTTTTACTGGTTAATCTTTACTGTTTTTGATTGGCCAGTAGTGATTTACAGAACATCTGATCTACAAAGATTCGCCACACTGCTGTGTCAAGGCTGGAGGCGCTGCACAGACCTCACACAGAGGTCACTAAATAACCTCACAGCTCTCATTAACTCAGCACTCTATGGGCCTGGGAGCACCAGTGGTGTCTAATTCAACAGGTTTTATGCTTCATGTTAGCAAGGTGTAAAGCAAGATCCTTTAGGAAAGGAGCATTTCAAACAAATACCCTGAGTATTAAAACTTATGCTACACTCTATTAAATAAACCTTTCTTGGTAATGCTTTCTGCAACAGAGTCGTGGACACATCCAACTGTTTACTGTTGTTCACAGCTTTAGAAGGTCTACGAATATTTAGCATTAAACCCAATTTTAATGGTAACAAAGGTAAAATTTCCACTAATCAAAGAATTGATTTTCACAAAAGATTATACTTACCCTCACAGCTGTACAAGCCAACTTGCAAGTAACAGAAGATTCATCCTTCAAAGTTTTCTGCAGCAAAGGAACACAGTCCGCCAGAGAAAATGTACTTCCTAACCAGAAGAGCAAACAGCGCCTTTATGCAAACTTGAACTACAGAGTTCTACCTAGGAAATACACTGCAAGTTCTGCCATTACCTGTCAGGGTCCTGACGGTGCCCATCCAATCTCCCACCTGGAAGCGGGATCTGCTGAGGATAGAGGAGATGAGGGTTCCGCAGAGAACGGCTGTGGCTCCTCTGACTTGGGGGTCTCCATGGTCGATGTAGTTCAGGATGTCTGACACATACTGCTCCTCTGTAGAGATAAATTGCCCAGCCACTGTACAAGCCCCTACCATCCATTTTCTAACTCAGAAGAAAAGTTTAATTCTCAGGAAAGGAAAAAAAAAAAAAACAAAGGTGAGGGAGGATTCCAAATCTAGAATATAGATTTGGTAAAAAAATATCATGGGGTTTAAAGATTCTAGATTCATCATAGCCTTGACATCACTTCAACACAATAGATGTTCTGGATTATAATTCCAGGCTGCCAGCCAATAATCAAAATTCCAAGATTTCACTTAAAAAAAAAAAAAAAAAGATTAGAGAAACTCAAACTAGTCCACACTTACCTAATATGAATTCAAAAGCACAAGTGTGTCCCCTCGCCCAAAGAAAGGGGGAGAACTCGGGAGGGTAATTTTAGAAGTGGGGTTCCTCCCCCATTTACTCCAACATGAGAGAATGTCCCAGAACGTGTGCTACAGGAGCCTGGATCTGCTGGTGCTCTGCTGGTCTCGGGTCGCACTTGTCTCTGAGTGTGAACATCTGGCCTGGCTGAGTGTGACCCAAAGCAATTTTGATTATACACAATTTGTGCTTTTGGTATAAATCCAGTATGTATGTAAACTGGCTCTTATGTTCCCACATTTCTATTGTTTCATCATGTGTGTTTAAACTAAACATTGCATCTACAGGGAGTCCAAAAAACAAAAAACATTACGATTTATGTGCTTTATATACAGCTACAACACAGTTCAAAAATGCCACAAATTAACTCAAAAAATATTACTCTAAACTAAAATAGCCAAGATGATCTGAAATAGTTTTCAAAGCAATGGTTAAACATGAGGAATAGACTGTGAACTTGTAACATACCAGGGTATTCCATGGTGTCAAGAGGTACTTTATAAAGTTTGCTGAAGAAAGATTCAGGATGAAGGGCCACAGCAGCTCCAACACAGCTGAGTGCCAGTGCCTTCACACTGACCCGCACGTCCCTGTCTGGAACCAAAACTGCAAGGAAGGCAGCAAAGTGACCTTCAAAGTGACAGACATCTAGTTTCCACATAAACAAAACAAGACCCAGGAACCCAGCTCCCTCATCACTCCCTCCTTCTCCCATCAGTGAAAAGGACCACCGCTCACCCCAGACTCTACTCCCTCCCTCTGCTGCGGTGATGAGGCACCAGTCACCAAGTTGACCTTGAGACCTAGGCACTTCCCTCAGCTCTGTACTTGCTCTGCTATACATACCATTTTTCTCCCCAGTCAGCAAAAATGACGCACACAGGAGGCGGACACAATGGACAAGAGGAACAGAATCATCATCGGTAGACTGTCCTATGTCACCTTTGATCCGGCAAGGCTACAACAAAGAAATGGACACTTTCTTATGATCGTTTGTCTTATGATCAAGGAACCACTATAGTCACTCGTTAGTGTGTTCAAAAAATAGGTCCAGAGCAGCAACTATGCCAGGTGCTGGGGACAGAGATACCTATCTCTGTCCCACGAAAGCCTGGCCTTAGACCATGCTGGAACAGATCCAGAGTGGTCAGAGGCAGCTACACTGTAGGGTCACGGAGACTGTGGCGGGGAGAAGTCCAATGCATGTGTGTGTGGGGGGGGCACCAGCACTCAGGAGAGGCTGCTGGGAAAGGACAGCACGAACCACCATCTACACAAGGGGAAGCACTCAGCCACAGGCAAGAGCCCTGGGAATGCCCAAAGCAGAAATGGCACAGACATATCTGTGCCTGAGCAGGACTTGGAAGGAAGTGCAGAGACTGGGCAGCTACAGAGGGACTATGGACAATTTCTCACCCTCGGGGAATTTAGAACTGAGAAGACAAGACACTTATAGGCAGTAAGCAATAGAGAGAGATTTTATAGACAATTCAATGGATAACTCAACAACAACAAAAAATTCCCAAACCTGATTAAAAACCGAGTGAAGGGCTTGAACAAACATTTCTCCAAAGACAACATACAAATGGCCAGTAAACACAGGAAGAGATGTTCCTCCATCACTCATCATTAGGGAATGCAAGTCAAAATCACAATGATCTACAACCTCACTCCCAGTAGGATGGCTACTAAAAAAAAAAAAAAAAAAAAGGCCAGAAAATGACAAGCCTTGGGCGAGGACATGGGGAAAACTGGAACCCAACATGTTGCTGGTGGGATGCAAACCGGTGCAGCTATCAGGGAAAGCAGTGTGCACGGATCTCGAAAAAAACTAAAACTAGAACTACCCTATGACTCTGCAATCCCACTTCTGGGTGTATATCCAAAAGATGCCTACATGCCAGGTTCCTAGCAGCATCACTCATAACAGCCAAAAGACAGAAGCAACCCAAGTGCCTATCAACAGATGAACAGAAAAACAATATGTGGTCCATCCACACAGTGAGGTATTACTCAGTCTTATGGAGGAAGACACTTCTTACAACATGGATGAACACTGAGAACATTGACCAAGTGAAACAAGCCGGTCACAAAAGAACAAAGACTGCCTGGTTCCACTTAGCTGAGCTTCCCCTCGAATAGTCACATATAGACACAACGCAGATGGTGGGAGCCAGGGGCCAGGAGGAGGAAAGATGGGAAGTTTGTGGTTAATGGGGACAGAGCTTCAATCTGGGGAGATGAAGAGCTCTGGAGATGGAGGGTGGTGATAGCTGCACAATGTGAATGCACTTATGCCATGGAGCTGTACACTTCACATGGTTACAATCATAAATTTTATATTTTATGTATTTTAAAACTATAAACAATCAAATGAATAATTCAATGAATAAAAACAAGAAATGCTCCAAGACTATGCACGACCATCAAATGAATGGCCCAAAAAATCAGGGGAGACAGGAATCAGTACAAGACAGATTTGTCTGAGAAGGACTCTCAAGGAGGCAGAACTCCAGGTAGTTCTCAAGGATCTGGGTAGTACCAGGAGGGGCAGAAAAGAAGAGCACACCCAGGAAGGGGTTGATATTTAGGGGGAATAGCGGAGTAGAAGCTCAGAGATGGGAAAGCGAGGAGCACAGCAGACAGGAGCCAGAGTGATTTTAAACTCTCACAAGAGCTCAGAATGCCAAGTGGTCTCATGCCCAAATATCTCACCTTGTTTTCTTGATCTCCTGTTTCGGTAGCTTCATCTCTGGAGACAAACTTGTCTATACTGCTGTCAGAGGGCTGCCTGCTGTGGCCCATGCTTTTCAATAAATGTGCTTGCTGAAGGGCTTCAAAATCAGAGAAATCAAGATTGAGTGACAAGTTTCTAGTTCAAGAAATCAATATGCATATTTACACAAAGTCCACATGAAAGTTCAGGATTTAGAACAAAACCAAGGACAATCATTCCTCAACTAACCTTCTGCATTTGCTATTTACAGCTCAGAAAACAAAGCTATCTAAAGATCTCTTCCTGGAAGCTAAGGTAAAACAGATGTCAGGTTGAAACCAGACCATTCCACAGTGCACTGCTGACGTCCACATACCAACTGAAGAGGTTCTGAAAGCATCTGCATCTTCATCTGGAAGAATGCCTGCGGTTTCCTCATCCTCGTCCTGTGGCTGTCCAATCTGCATCCCCGAATACTGGCTGTCAGCACCATCTAACACCTGCACGGTTCGAGAGGGGCCGGTGAGGGTTCTGAAGGGACACCACCGAGGGACAGACTCTCCCACATGGAAAGGTAAAGCCAGAAACCACACGGACCACATCTTGTGCACTCACACAAAGGTCATTTCCTGAAACGCACAATAGGCATGCGTATCAGTGATCAAGCTTCACTGATCACACACTGCTACTACATTATAAAGAGCTTTACAACTATAAACATGCCAAAGAAATTCCAATCAGAAAATTTCTCGTGATATTAAAAAAAAAACCTCTAAACAAAAATTTTTATCTTCATAAACAAGTTTTACAGTAAGTCAACAATGAGGAACATTTTTTAGACAAACACCTAGCACGTCAGGTTAGCTTCTAAACTGCTAGGACAAATCGACATACAATATGCCATAGATTTAGCCTTAAGCTTGGATTATGATTCCATATTGCAAGATTTTTCACATTCACTTGAAATCCCAGGTAATTTACTTGGAAAACTGAATGATAAAAACTCTATATCTTACTAATTACTGAAATAAATTCTGTATCATTAAGAAGTCAGTCCAAAATCCTTAGAATAAAATACACCAAGCTACATGTTCAAAATCAACCAAGAAAGAAATGATTTCTTCCACTCTCCCAATTAGTTTATCAAAAAATCCTTACCTCGGTTTAAAAAAAAAAAAAAAAAGATTAAAATGAGCAATTTTACAATAAAAAACAATACTTTTTGAGTATTTTACTACAATGCATCACTTCCCTTAATCTTTGTACATCTTAACAGCATTAAGTACTGTCACCCTCAATATATGGATAAGAAAACTGAGGCAAGAAGGGACACAAGCACTCCTAGATACACAACTAGGAAATGGCAGAGCCAAAATTCTCATCCTGGTGGTTCCCAGCAGCAGCCCCTTGGCCACCGTACTGGGCTGTCTCATGAGGATATTCCCTATCCCCTTCACTTTGTTTCTTTTTCTCTATGGCATTCATCACCATCTGACTACATATTTGTTTAGTGAATGATTATTAGCTCATTATCTGCCGCCTACACACATGCACACCCATGGCCTAATGACCAAACCTGGCCCATCTATTTCTGTAAATAAAGTTTTATTGGAATACTAACTTGTTTACATATAGTTGATAGCCACTTTGACACCACAATGGCAGAGAGGAGCACACGACAGAGTATGTATGGCTCAGAAAACCAAAGATCTTTGCTGCCTGGTCCAATGTGGAAGAAGTGTCTTGACTCCTACCCTAGAACATCAGCTTCATGTGAGCAGTTTTGCATGTGTGCCCTCTACTTCATCTGAAGCTTGTGAACAACCCTTGGAACTTAATAGGCACTCAATATACTTGTTCAGGAAAAATATTAATGATTATATAACAGACATGGAAGCACCTCATACACCAGAACTTCACCAATGTGGGAATTATCAAGGGAAGATGCTCGTTCTCTCTATGGGCCTGAGAGACCTGCAGAGGCCCCACTCCCAGCACTGTTACCCAGTGAATAACAGGGTGATTTTCAAAGACTGAAAGTTTTCAGAACTTATCGTCCTTCATTCCTATTTCTAACAAATCCACCAGAAATCATCCATGGAAGTTGGTGTAATAAACACACAACAGAATCTCCCCTGACACACTTAACACACTGCTACTGAGCCAGCACTATCTATCCCAACCTTCTCTTCTCCCTGCATACTGGCTAGAACTTGTTCACCCTTTCCTTACTTAAAATCCTTTCCCACTGTTCCAATTATCTGTCTTCTAGTTAAAAACTTCAACTGTGAACCCACTTCTCTACCCAAGGAACTGTAAACCCACATGGCCATCAGAAACCACATCCATGTGACACCCTACAACTGCTCAGTAGGGACATGCAAGTGTTTTATCCCATGATTTGTCATTCAATCCTTCTGCATTCATCCACATTAAAAAAAAATGTTCTTAATAAAATCTATTAAATAGTAGCAGAACACTTAATATTACAAATTGTTTTTTAAAAATAGTGTGTTAAACTCTGTATCACTTTTAAGTGCCTCTTGTCCACTAGCTCAGAGACCAGAAATACTTAAACCCATGTTCTATAAGATAGGTTGCAGAAGGTTTTGAAAAGCCAAAAAATGTTAAAATAATGCACATTAATGTTTTTAATTACAGTGCATTAAGACCACAGACCTGTTGATAAGCTCCTTACAGATTTTTTAAAATAACAATTTAATCTGTGCCCAGTAAGTTCTTTAAAAATTTAAAATGCACCCAATTTTAGCAAAGTTCATATCATCAACTAACCTAATTTCTGACCTCCATGGTCAACACAAATGACATTTAGCCATTTCCTTTAGTGAGGGTCTCAAAGATGGGATTGAACTCCCCATTAATGACCTGAGCTAGTGACCTCTGCTCTCTTATTAGCAAGTTAGATGGGGAGAGGAAAATAAGCAGGAGGGTCTAGTCTGGGCCTGTAGGCAAGACTCCTCCCACCGACTTACAATTTCAGAACTGTCTGAGGGGGTCACAGCTGAATCCGGCCCTTCAGTGGTGGTCTGGGAGCTGTCGCTGACCGGGGAGGAGGCCTGGGTGCCATCGTTCAGGTCCATGGCTGGGTCCGACGGGACAGCACTGATCTGGCTGGAGCTGTGGCTCAAGATGTCCTCCTCATCCCCATCGGTGGCAGCACTCGCCAGGTCACAGCTGGTCAGATCCACTGAGTCTGGCTGCAGTGTGTGCTGTGACCGGGGCTGCTCGGTGATGATGTCATGCCCCACGGAGTCGGTGGCTGAACTGGCAGAGCCAGGAGTAGAGACCCCGGAAGAGGCAGCCAGCTCACCACCAATCTCACCCTTGACCGAGGCTGAAGACAAAGAAATACTCATTCCTCAAAGGGCCAGGAAAAATGTTCAACAGGGAATCAATGTTTACAAAACATTCACCCCAAAATTCACTGTACCAAATGTTTTAACTGCAAAAAATCACGAAACATAGTGAAAATATGAACTAGTAAATTTCAAAAGACAAGAGTGCATCCTTCAAAGATACTAAAATTGCTTTTTACTGTATTCTTGACTTACCTTTTACTCTATTACCATGTCATACTCATAAAATAAGGATTATAAGATGTTTTCTAAATGCTATGAGTATTCTCAAATGGTATTTCACTGTAAAAATTGAAGTATGCTCAGTAACATTACCACTTCAAGTCCTTGAACAACTACACCAGCCTCAGCTTGGAGCAGCACAGAAAGATTTTCACAATCCACAGGCCACCTGGTCAGACACAAGTGCCCAGGCCCTCTCAGCAAGCAGCGCTCAGAAACATCAGAAAGTCATCATCTCTTGGACGTGGGGTTTCCTTCTCCCCAGACCCTGTTCAAGACTTCTAAGCCAGTCCTACCTTCCTGTAGGGCAAATATGCAGCATGTTTTCCTAGTTTAGTTTTTAAATTCTCATTAAAAAAATCCGAACACTACATAAATATCACTACAAATAGATCTATACAAGATGTTAGCAGTGGTCACTCCAAGAGGCCACTGGGTCAGTGAGCACTTGAGCTTTAGAATTTTTTTTTTACTTTTGTAATTAAAAAAAATTGATTTCTTTTTATAAAAGTAAATAATCACCACTGGAATTATTTTCCTTCCCAAATACTTTAATCTTACTTTCAGTTGTTTAAAAATATTCTTTTGCATAAGACTATACAATCCAAATCACTCTCACTTAATTCAATTATTATCAATGCCTCTCTCATAAAGTGAATAAAGAATCTGTAAGGAGATGTAAATTTCTTTCAAGTTAAGCTATCCACAGACCATTTTTAATCCCATTTTCTCTCACAACCCATCAAATTCGTGAGACATTTACCTACCATCCCCTACTACACAAGAAGACTTACGCTCAGGGAATATAAACCTAATATTAAAAAAGCCTAAACCAAGAAAACTGCAAATACTCAATACACGGGGATACACACACACACACACACACACACACACACACACACACACACACGTCTCAAAGTAAATGTTCTGAAAGAAGTGTGAATGAGCCACCATCTGAGCAAGCTGGTTCCACCACTATCCCGAGGAGCACAGCCCCTCATGAGGGGCAGAAGGGAGGGGCAGGGAGTGAGCCCAGGCAGGAGGAGGGCACCACCGCCCCTCCCCAAGAGCTACCTGTGAAGGCGGGGCTGCTGCCCTCCGACCTGGACTCGGAGTCATCATCCAAGGCTGCCGCTTCTCCGAAGAGCACTTTCCCTAAGGGGAAATGACGTAGCAAGAGTCCTTAAGCTTGCTACAGGAAGGGCTTTGAAAATCAAATAGATGCATGTTCTAAGTGGAAAATCATAAGCATATTTAGTTCACTCTCATATGGTATATATGTTTTTATGCCTCTAGTGTGCTAAACACAAAGAATGCTAGGATATTATATTTAAATGTTATTAAAATAAAAAAACCTATATGGCACAAAGTTAAAAGCAATGATTCTCAAACTATAACACTAAGTATTTTAATAACTATTTACTGACTTAGACCTGTATTAATGTTGAATAATTTATATTACTATTTAATCTTAAAAGACTATAAGCTATGGCTGAGTCCAATTCTATTAGCCCTTAGGATATTCACATAGTATCTTCAATGGCAATCAGAGGGTAGACATAGCTACTGTGCACCTGAAACTAATGAAACTAATGTAACGCTGTGTGCTAGCCAACTGCAATCAAAATAAAAACTTAAAAACACAAAGAGTTCATACATAAAACTGTCACCCTAAAGGTCACTTCTACTCTGTTCTTTACGTTGCCAGATTCTATGGCTGATAATCAGAACCTGAGGATCATAGGATCTAGAAGGATGGGATAATAGTTCATCTTTTGCAAAGCTGTAAAAATACAACTTCTTTACAGTTCTTCATTTCCAAGTTATATCAATTTATATTATACTGATAAGAAAAAAGGAGTCTTAGTATGATTTAATTGGACTAATTAAGTCATTATGGTTACATTACACATTAAGTCACTAAATGACATCCTAGATAATAATTATTGGCAATTTCCAATTTCTAACTTCACTACTTTTCAAGGAATAGGTCATAGGTATGATATGTCTAGAAATCTACACTGATGGCATTAAAGAGGGAAAAAAAGGCAAAGAAAAAGCAAAGGAAACCCAAAATCTAGATGAAATTAACAGAGCAACTTGGCTTATATAAGTAATAGGATCCTTCATTACAGAACAAGTGGTTTACCTTGAGAAACCAAGTAAAATTCTACCATGCACATGGTAGGTTAGTGAGAGCAGTCTCTGTGCTTGGAATCTGTCCCAAGGAGCCCTCCTCAAAGGGGTGCAAGGTCCAGGCTGCAGCCAGAAGGGCCACCAGGCTGCCACACTACCCCCTGCACTCATCTAGCATCAAGTTTGCTTTTATTTCTTACAGATTTGCAGATCTTAAGTGAACAACAAAAAAAGGATTTTGCAATTATAACAAATAAAAGCTTAAAAGCCACAGCTCTCAATGAAAAAAGAAAACAAAACCCTAGAAACACAAAAAAGATAGAGGATCTATCAACTTCCTATCCAGAAGGAATAGCTCATCTCAATGGTGGACCGCCCAGACAGGCAAGTGCAGAGCACCTCAGTCACCTGCCTGAATGGTCCCTTCCAGCTCCAGGAACAGAGAGGCTGACTTTTTCTGGAAGCCGGTAGCCTTCAAACACCCTGTGTTTCACCAAAATTTCACACTTAAGTGTAGTGCATTATGAGGACCAAAAAACGATGGATTCTAGGTTCTAGGAAATGTTAACCCTAGTCAAGGCTAGAATATTATTCCTGTTAAGGTCCCATTCAATACTGTAAATAATACTAGGCATTGGGTTCACAGTCATGACACAAAAAACGACTTGTATGTTGTGTATCAATGATACCTCAATAAATTCTTAAAAAGATTTGTCTTTTAAAATTTCAAACAGAAAATGGCAGCAATTCTTTCCTATGGATCCCAGACTGGAAAAAAAAATAATTGGTGCTGTAAAGTGCTCATGTGTACCAAAACTATCAGATTATAGATCAGAAACACTTTAATAAAAATTAATGGACTGTATCAGAACATTCTGGCATGTACAAAGCTAAATATGGCTGAAAAATTATCATCAGCCCAAATTAACCAAATAATTAACTAAACATCATTCTTGACCAATGATACACAAAATTCAGAGAAAAGGTAAATTACCTTTATAAAATGTAACAGTCTCTAAAGTAGGAGCAGGCGAACTACAGCAGGCCTATTTCAGTAAACCAAGTTTCACAGGAAGGAACAGCCATTAGCTGAGCATCACCCATGGCTGCCTTGCACCACAAGAAAGCCAAATAGTTAAGAGGCAGGAAAGTCCACAAGGCTAAACAGGCCCTTTACAGAAAAAGTTTGCCGACCCCTGACCTAAAGCATTAGAAATTTATGACAAAGTGATTTTTATATACAATTTTCAAGAGCTACCCTACAGAACCATTCAGGCCCATTTTCCAGCAATGTTTATATATACAATCGTTCTGTTGAGAAGAGGTATGGGAACAGTTGACAGCATTATAGAAATACAGAAAAGTCTGTGAGACTCAATATGAGAGTCTGATTTCTGAAATAATCACCTTTTTGTTTTCTTGAAAGGACAGGGCTGCATGAAGAACCCCCTCCAGCTGTAAATCACAGAAAATGACAGATGAAAGTAAGGTAATAAGCTGCTAAAATCCAGAAGGCATTTGAAAATCTTCAAAAAGCATGATTCAACTTTAAAACACAGAATGTAAAAAAAAATAAGTAAAAAATAAATAAAATAAAATAAATAAAATAAATAAAATAAAATAAAATAAAATAAAATAAAATAAAATAAAACAAAACACAGAATGTGTGAACATATTTCCACAGATGGTACATAAACACCT
Source organism: Canis lupus familiaris (assembly GCF_011100685.1). NCBI lineage: Eukaryota > Metazoa > Chordata > Mammalia > Carnivora > Canidae > Canis > Canis lupus. Next base: position 61,711,987 of record NC_049224.1, read on the forward strand.
GCAACACCTGAGTCCTGACATACGAAAATTACACCAACATTCAAATGCACAGTTCTAGAGATAGGACCTAAAATGTCAAAGAAGTACAAATAAACTGCATTGAAAAATTCAAATTAAAAACATTAGAAATCTCAGATTGCTTGGTCAACTACTAATCAAATATAAATTTTCACTACAAACAATTATTAGTCATTAGTATTTCCAACCAAGTATTTGTACAGTATGTGTTCCAAGGAGAAAAGGATTCTGGAGTACACAGAACTGTGGACAGGCATATTCTCACTTTCTGTCTGTGGTTCAGAGAAACATTTATGTTCAGACAGGCAGCAATTATGTCTTCAGTCAAACCCTCTAGGTTGTCAACACTGTTGAGTAAAGGCCATGCAGTGGGTGCGTTGTGCTAAATCAACCACACGCCACTGGGCCCAGGTGAAGTCTGGAGTCCGCCAAGGCCACAGAAACCTGTTCTGTGCCAGATCCAGTTCTAGAGGCCGTGCTTCAGGGATCCCATCTACTCCAGCTCTCAAGGGGCTGGAGGAACACCAGCGGTCACTCTGTAGGGCAGGGCCCCGTGGAAGGATGAGGGCCCAGCCCCCAAAAGCATAAAGAGCAACAGCGGGGTAGAGGGGTATCCTAGAGGCAGTGAGGACAGCAAAAAAAGGACCTCAAGGGCAGGAAGGTACTCTAAAATCCCCACAAGGACTCGAAGGCCCCATCTCTAGCCAAGTGCAAGTACTAAAGTTTTTGTTTCACCGTGGATGAGATGCCCCGTGGAGGCAGCCAAGCAAGAGTAGAGAAGCCAGCTTCTGAGGCAGGCTTCATTCTGCCACCTAACCTTGCACACTTGCGTCCTCCCATCTACAGACTAGGTTTCTGAGGAGGTGAACTTCGCCCTGCATGGCACCGTGCTGGCCCTGAGTTCACCCAGCAGGGAACATACCTAGGAGCTCCACGATGCTGCTGCTGCGGCTCCGGCACCCAGGCTGCTGCTGCGTGGCATTGAGCAGCCCGCCACCGGGTGTGCTCAGAGCCTGCAGGAGCTCGGGCGGGGGCGTGCGGAACAGCTGCTGCAGGAGCTCCAGCGCTCCAGTCACAGCGTTGTGGTCTTGGTGCTGAGTATAATGCAAGGTCAGTTCATAAACCTGCAAACAGAGGTACAAGTGTTATCCCCATGGTTTTTAAAATGTGTCCTAGGCTTTCCTGTTTTTGTTTCTAAGTCTTACGTTAGCCCAATTTGTGCCTCAATTTCTGCCCTAGAAATTTCTCCATCATGTCTCCCTATGTGGGCATAGCTTCCATGTTATTTTCTAAACTCCTGTGACTTTGTCCACTGTGAGATTAATTCCTTATAAATAAGAAGAGCACTTCATGTGAGGCAGCATGCTAATGCAGACCTCTGTCTGCCTAACTGGTGACGAGAAAACAGAAAATAAAGATCACGAATGTGGTAAGTATAGCTGGTCTCCTCCACAAAATCCAAGAAACACTTCCCTGAGCACCACAGAAAGTTTCCCAACATATTAAAGGTATTACGTCAAATTTTACTAGTGCTTTTAATACTATATTATATGAACATGCTGAACGCACTTTTTCTTTTTTTTTATTTAATTGTTTTTTAAAAAATACTTTATTTACTTATTTAAGGGAGAGGGAGAGCACATAGGACAAGAGTGGGCAGAGGAGGAAGCAGACTCTTTGCTGAGTAGGAAGCCTGAATCAGAGCTCGAACCCAGGACCCCAGGATCATGGCCCAAGCCAAAGGCAGACACTTCACCAACTGAGCCACCCAGGTGCATCTTATTTTATTTTTTTAGTAATCTCTACACTCAGTGTAGGGTTCAAACTCACAACTCCAAGATCAAGAGTCACAGGCTCTTCAAACTGAGCCAGCTGGGCACCTCCTTTTCCATTTCATTAGTGTTGCCCAATAAAATACTAATTAAGCATCTAGTTTGATTTGAATTTCAGATAGACAAATAATTTTGTGCATAACTATGTCCTGTGCAATTTCAGGCTTACTTGCACCCTCAAATTACTCATGATTTCTCTGCATTTCTAACTGGCACCCTGTATTAAAGTTAGGCAGGCCTACCTTTAATATCATAAAAGTAATACATGTTAAAACAAACAACAGTATAGAAGGGTATAAAATAAAGTCTCTAGGCAGCTTCTTTTACCATTTATGCCTCATTTTTCTGAGGGTGGCTCCTATAACCACAGGAGCTCCAGATCTGCAAACCACCGTCCATAGGCCAAATCTGGTCCAACACCTGTTTCTGTTTTCCTGGAACACAGCCACATCTTTGTATCATCTGTGGCTGCTTTCCTGCTGCACTGGGACAGCTCAATAGTTGGCTCACTACAGATAAAGGATGCCGCGACCCTCTCTAGATCTTTAACCATCACCTCTGTTAATCTACAAGAAGCCCTGAGACCTTCACAGGACCTATACTAGTGCCTGTCTGTGCACATGTACTCACATGCTGCATGCACCCTCAGACTTGACAAAGTAGTCTCTGTCTATAAAACTTCTTCCAACTCCCTGTGTCTGGTCAAGTCCCATTCACCAATCAGCATCAGCTCATAACTGAGCTTCTACAGTACACTTCCCTGACCCTGGTCATGCAGGGGCCTCCCCACCTTGTGCTCTTACAGCACCCTGCACCCACCACCTTACCACGTCAATTTAGTGACTACTTGCTTGCTTCTCCTGGGAGACCAATGGTCTCCAAAATCTCTGGACTAAGCAGCCTTTTTTTTTTTTAAACATCAGAAGAAAATTCTGAGCATACAATCCCAATACTTATGTATTTATTTTAAAATATTACAGTGATGGGCAGCCCCGGTGGCCCAGCAGTTTAGTGCCACCTTCAGCCCGGAGTGTGATCCTGGAGACCCGGGATCGAGTCCCACATTGGGCTCCTTGCAGGGAGCCTACTTCTCCCTCTGCCTGTGTCTCTGCCTCTCTCTCTCTCTCTAGGTCTCTCATAAATAAAGAAAATCATTAAAAAAAAAATTTTCAGTGGCACTTGGGTTGCTCAGTTGGTTAGGCATCTGCCTTCAGCTTGGGTCATGATCCCAGAGTCCTGGGATCAAACCCCACATCAGGCTCCCTGCTCGGTGGGGAGCTTGCCTCTCCCTATCCTTCTGCTCCCACCCCCCACTCTATCACTTGCACGCTCTCTAACAAATAAATACAATCTTTTTTTAAAAGATTATATAAGCACTACAGAACTCAGATATCAAGTACATTATAAAATGTACACTAAATCTGACAAGACTATCTTGTTACCAATTTATAGGAAATACAGAGACAAGAAACATGTTAATTTACATAATGAGATGGCAAGTAATACATCAGACTGCCAGGAGTTTCACAGGACATTTTTGCCAACAAATGAACTCTAAGGGAAACAGGGATGGAAGGGGCTCTCAGATCAAAGAGATTCACAGTTCTAATCAACCAATCTTATTTGTATACTGAGTCCAAAAGAATCGAGGAAACACCTGACAGAGAATGAGCAGGTATTTATTTGATGTTAAGGAAATGTTTCTTTTTTTTAGGTGTGACAGTGGCACTGTCATTAAGTTTTAAAAACAAAGAGTTCTCACCTATAGAGATATATACCAGAATACTTACAAATAAGTTAATATAATGATTGGGATTTGCTTCAAAATAACACAAAAAGAGAACGAAGTGGGATTATAAGTGAACAGTTACATAACTGGCCCTTGAGTTGACAATTATTAACACCAGTGATAATGACTGAAGGCAGTTCACAATGCTATTCTGTCTATTTTTATATGTCTGGAAATCTCCATGGTAATAAAACAAACAACAAGGTAAAGATGAAATAACCTATTTTAAAAATATATTATTACCACTAGAACACCTGTTTTACTAAAGAAAACATTCAATAATGGTTTTTTGTGAGGGCAATATAATTAAGTGCCATATCTCATGGGAATGTCATTGCTTGTATCCTGTGAAGGGCAGCTGGGTGGAGCAGAACAGTCAGCCCCACCCCTGCTCGGTTACCTGCAATCCACCAGCACTCCCAGGGCTTCACCACACACCAGGAAGGATTCTACGCACTTTACAGATACTACCTGACTCAATGTTTAAATCATTAAATCATTGGGCAGCCCAGGTGGCTCAGCAGTTTAGCACCACCTTCAGCCCAGGGTGTGATCCTGGAGACCTGGGATCCAGTCCCATGTCAAGCTTCCTGCATAGAGCCTGCTTCTCCCTCTGCCTGTGTCTCTGCCTCTCTCTCTGTGTCTCTCATGAATAAATTAATAAAATCTTTAAAAAAAATCATTAAATCATTTTAAATTCATGACTTCTATATAAGAATTATTTTAAGCCACTTATAATTTTGCACCTACAAAATTTAGGCAACAGACACAACTCCAAGTCCATTTGACCCAAATACCTACAAACTACAATGTCGACAATATCCCAAAAGCAGAAAACAGAGTCAAGGCAGCCCTCTCAGGACCCCAGATTGTGTCTCGAGTCCTACATGTGCCGTGTGACCATCTGACTTACAGAAAGGGTGAGGGCTGCAGTAGCATCCAGTATATTAAATATGGTAAAAACCCTAACATTTTAAGCCAAATTCACAAAATCCAATTGCTTAAAATGCAGCTGTACTGTTTCAAGGTTAACAAAATAACCTGGATGAGCAAGCTGCAAAGAAATGAAATCAATTACTGAAGTCTGATGCAGATCACATTGTATTAGAATGCATACAGGGTTTCTCTATATTGGAAAGGGAAGTTTTAACATATTGTTCCTATACTCCAATGGACCCTGTCCCTAACTCCTTGGGTGTATACGTAGTGCACCAGACCACAGGTTCCAGGGGCAGACATCACACCCAAAATGCTCACCAATGTGTCCCCCAAGCACAGTGGGCACTCAGTAAATACTAAATGAATGAACACATTTCATGAGTCCTGGTTTTTACAAACAAGAAAACAGCATTCATTTTCTGTGCCAGGCTGTAGCCTAAGAGGCTTACATAATATTCTTGGTAAATTTTATTTTTTTAAAGATTTTATTTATTCATTTAAGAGAGAGAGAGAGCGCGCGCGTGCGCATGAGCACACACAAGCAGGGGGAGTGGCAGGCATAATAAGAGAGAGAAGCAGGCTCCATGCATGGAGCCCAATGCAGGACTTGATCCCAATACCTTGGGATAATGACATAAGCCAAACGCAGACACTTAACTAACTGAGCCACCCAGGTGCCCCTCTTGGTAATCTTACAAGAGATTACCTTCATTGTACTCTGATGTCACTGCCATCCAGAGGTCAGGACCCAAGATCTGACCCAGGTGGTCCATGGGCAAAGACCAAGCTCTTAAATCTCGGTTCTACCATTTCTCTTCCAATTTTTTTTATTTCTTCGAATGTCCATCATTTACATATAAGGCACTAGAATAAACCATGTGGCTCCTACCTGGATGAGTTGCTCTGTTGAGGGAGAGACTTCCAGTTCTTTCCGTGTCACTCCAAAGCTGCCTTTCAGGCTCGTGTCCTTAACCTGCTGCTGCAGTAAAGGCACCAGATACCTCAGTGTGAGCAGCACTCCAAGAATCAGGAGGGTAGAGTGTTCACCCTCAACAGGGACCAGCAAACCTGTAAGGGAGCAATAATATCTCTTAACATCATCGTCCACTTGGGGATTTGTGGTTTAATCTGTTTTTTTTTTAAGGTTTTACTTATTTATTCATGAGAGACAGAGAGAGAGAGAGAGAGAGAGAGAGAGAGAGAAGCAGAGAGACAGGCAGAGGGAAAAGCAGGCTCCATGCAGGGAGCCCGATGTGGGGATTCGATCCCAGGACTCCAGGATCACACCCTGGGCTGAAGGCAGGCGCTAAACCGCTGAGTTAGCCAGGGATCCCGTTTAATTTGTTTAAAAGAAGAGACCCATAGTTGAACTGTATTATGAGCTTGGTGGTAAGGAATAAAGATGGCACAAATATTACTGCAGGAAAACATACAGGTATCCCATCTTTAGGCCAAAATCCAAAGGGTAATCTTTGGGACGCCTGGGTGGCTCAGTAGTTGAACATCTGCCTTCAGCTCAGGTCGTGTTCCTGGGGTCCTGGGATCAAATCCCCTACATCGAGCTCCCCCCATGGAGGCTGCTTCTCCCTCTGCCTATGTCTCTACCTCTGTGTGTCTCTCACGAATAAATAAAATCTTTTTTTTTTTTTTTTTTTTTTTTTTTTTAAAGGGTAATCTTCGCATCCTTAGTCAAGCAAGGCCCATTAGTGAGCTGGGCTGCATTCGAAAGTCAGGCAGTTCTTTCCTATCAAATACCCATATGGCCCTCAGCACTTGCTTGTGCTGATTTCCATACACTACTCCAAGTATAGGAGAAATCATCAGCAGAGAACCTGCAAAGACCCCAGGCTCCACTTCTGGCCCCAGGGTTTCATTGCACTCAGAGTCAGCACTTACTGCTGTGAAGTCTGCTGCATAAGGGCCAGGCTGAGGAAGGCGGGTGGGGCTGCACACTGCCTGACACGTGTCACCCTGCTAGCTGTCCTTGGGGACAGCAGCACCTACACTCCAGCACAGAAAAGGGGCCTTTTCCTTGTCATCACAAAGATCCAACATGGGCTCATGGCAGCCTTGACACACTTCCCATTCATTAGTGAGCCAGTGGCAAAGGGCCTGGGCTGGGAGCTAAGGGATTGCCGGATTTTAGAGAATATAAAAGACCTATCTCAGGTAAATGCTACAGACTCCAGCACACTGTGGGAGAAAATCACTAATATAGCTACACCTTACCTAAAAGCACATTTAGTAGCCAGCTGTAAAAATACTGTGTCCTTCTTGAGTGCTGGCAGATGCTCACTGCTGAGCCAGCTGCTGTCCGTCGAATGGTCGGGGAGCTTGACTTCAGATTCGCTATGAAAGCCTTTAATAGAACCTAGGGCAGCAAAAATCCAAGTAGATAAAAGACAAAACTCCTATGAAGCTTATCATGTTATTTCATAAAATTACTCCAAATTCTTACAGATTTTAGATTATAAACAACTAGACTTTCCTCCAGCTAAATAAAAGCACCCCAAATTTGGGATATTCCAGAGCAGTCTGCAAATATGTAGTCTATTTACTTCCTTACTGTAAGTAGAGACTTGCTCAGTATCTATGTCCTCTACCCAAAAGTGAAAACCTCAGTTTTTAGAAAAGGTGTACCTATAGCATTTGGGTACAGGGTCAGTAAATGAAGCCATGTAAAATAAAGGCAGTTAAAACAAAACAAAAAAAACACTCAAATAATGAATTCAAGGAGAAAAGAGTAGCCAACTAGAGCCCCGTCCCAGCCTGAGAGACGACTTGTAGACATGCTGCTAACGTCACTAACAGATGTTCTCTGGTCTGGAAAGCATTCAAATGAGCTGAGCCGCAACAGCAGAGCACCCATGAGTATTTTCCTAAGGAGAAAAGACTTGGTCACAGAACCTCCAGGATAAACCAAAGGTGATCAAGCTAGAATTCCAATGATGGCCATTTAAGTCTTAACAAAAATATCCAAAGAATGAAAAGGCGTGGGATGCCTAGGTGGCTCAGTCAGTTGAACGTCCAATTCTTGGTTTAGGCTCAGGGATTTGTGATCTCCTGGTTGGGAGATCAAGCCCTACATTGGGCTCTGTGCTCAGCAGGAGTCTGCTTCTCTCTCTCCCTCTGCTCCCCCTACCCCCACACTCTCATAAATAAATCAAAAAAAAAAAAAAAGGAAAGAAAAGGCATGATCATCTAGCTTCATGTTTGGGAACCAGCTTACCTAAGAATGCCCATTTCCATCACCCTAAAAGCCATTCTGAGCAATGGTTTGGTCCCAATTACTGTTCAGCATGCACTGAGCAAAGAGAACTGGGCCTGGGACACCACTAGGGCCCCACCACTGAAAGAGGCATGACCCCAGGCAAATGAGCAGCACATTAACAGACAGGTGTTTGACTTATAAAAAAACTCCTTCTTAACAATGTGCTTAACATCAACTGGTTCTCAGAGGCTCCTCAATTCTCGGTGAACTTACAGACTGGCTCTCTGGAGCCAGAGAGGCAGAGGACCAGACCTCAGCCACAGGATGTCCTATGGTTTATGCCCTCTGTTCCTCCTATAGACACCACAGAGAGAACACAACCAACTCATCTCAAACAAACCTCCTTAACTCCAAGAAAAGATACTAGTACCTTTAAGAACCCCTCTGAGTGAAAACACACATACATCATTGAACTAGTAGGAGTCATTCTGTATCAGTCCACACTTACAATCACAATGAAAGCTGAGCAGTATCATAAACAGTGAGCCCACAGTGAACTTCAGTAGTTTGGACTAATAAAATCAAATTAGAGAGCTTAAGGGGGCCTTCTCAGGTCCAAATCCCACAATGCTAAGAACACTGTGGAGAAGGCAGCTGGCAGGAGGTACCCAGACCACGTGTAAGCTCTTCTCATAATGGGGAGGAAGTGTGCTAGATTTTAGGGCAGATAGCTCCACTTTCCAATAATACATATGACATTTTTAAGAGTACTACAAAAAGGAAAAGATGAAAAAATCATTCAACTTTAGAGTCAAGATGATTGTAGGGGATAGAAACAGAAATTAAAATCAAAATACAACACCAGGGCAGTCATCAGAACGGCTAAACTTGAAAGGACCCATAGCAGTGAGGTCCACAAGGAGGCAGAGCCACTGGGGCTCTCACATGCCATGGACACAGGCATGAGCAGGAGCAGACACTCGACAGCTTTTTGGCAGCATCCACTGAAGGTGAAATGTACGTCCCTACAATCCAGTAACACCCCGTTCTAGGATCCACCACAGTAGGCTGCACCTGTGCTCCAAATGACACACGCGAGAGCAGGCACAGCAGCAGCATTCGCAAAGACCACAAAATAGAAATGGCCCGATGCTCAGCTACAATAAATGATAAACCGTGGCATATCTGCACAGTGATGTGCCACACAGGCATGAAAACTGCATGAATTAACACACTGATGACGTGGAAGACTCTCAACTTAATATGCAGCAACAACAAAACCAGACAAAAAGAATGTATACTGAATGGCTCTACATATGTAGATTTTAAGAACAGCCCCTGTGGCTTCAAAAGACAGGTCAGTGGTAACTCCAGGGAGGCAGGAGGAACAGTGACAGGGAGAGGGAAGAAGGTATAAGGAGTTCCCAGGACTGGTAACACTCAACTTTACTCTATGACGGCCCAACAAGGGGCACAGCAGTAATTTCTGTCTTGCCCTGTGTGTGCACTACACGTGAGTAAAACAAGCCTCAGGAGTCTCAGTCTCCAGTAGGTCATCCTGAAAATGACCCTACACCTGAGATTCAAACTTCAGAACGAACGTGTTGTACTAGATGTATGAATGAACCTCTGCCACCCAGACACTCCCCTAAAATCATGTGCCCAAATTTTAAGAAGCATCAACTTACAAGGACAAAAAGAACAAGACAGGGACAAGAGGAGACTAGAGGTATCCACAAATTCTGCAAGCTAGAAAGTAATAAACAAGTGCTGACTGCCCACCTGGCGTCCCACAGGCAGACACATATAGGCAAGCTTTTCTGGGAGTTGTGGAAGGCTTCTGAAGGCCGCTAAAGAAAGGCAAGCTCACTCAAGCCACAGAACTGCAAACAGCTCAGGTTTGGGAGACGCCAGGGACACCTGAAAGCAGCCTGTCTGACCCTGTACACACTGCTGGCCACTCAACCCCAGGTCTCCCCTCCCACCCAGCAGCCCAGGACGTAGCCTTCGATTCCCACTTCCCACAAAGACTGGGGGATAATCTCCAAAGATGTTGGCAGAGCTGAGGTCAGACATGACGCAAAGAGAGAGAACAGATAAATGAAGAAAAAGTGACCAGTGAGACCACTGGCCTCGTGTATACCAGGATCCCAGGACAAACACAGCCAAGCTTACCTCTCAAAGTGGAGAATGAGGAACTTTCCCATAGGGATACCGATCGCCTCAAGAAGAAAAGACTTACTGAGATTGACACTTACAGAGACACAGTGGAAAAAGCAGGATCATGCTTCAGGAAGCTCACACAGGACAGACCCTGCCACACACTTGCTTCCAATAAACTTTTTAAAGTCTCACTCAAATCTAAATAGACAACTGCCAACATAAAAGTGAAAGACCAGAACAAGGAGAACAGAGGAAGTCAGAAGAAATGGACAATGCAGAAGTCAAAGAAGGTTGTCAAGAAAACTATAATTGATATCCTCAGAAAGATATCTGAGTATATTCACGAACCAAGAAGAGGATGATAGAAAACAAACATTCTGAACACAAGGAGGAGCTCTTAGAAATTAAAAACACAACAGCAGGTACAAAAACTCAGCAGAAGGGTTTGAGATGGACATCTAGGAAGTACAGAAAAAAGAAAATGAAAATAGAAATAAAACATAATATAAATTCCATCACAAAAAGGGAGGATGCCTAGAAAGGTAAAGATATGGCATCTAGAAATCAGGCACCTAACACGAGAGCAGCAAAAATAGGATGACATTAAAGAAAAGTCCTAAGACATGACTATGCTTCACACCTAAAGAGCATCTAGACTAGACTGGGGCAAACAGCTGGAGAATTCTAGGACAGAGGACTCTGGTGGAGAAAACACACCCAACAAATTGTCTGTCATGTGGAGAATTGCATTAAGACATATTTTACAAAGCTGCTGGAAGGTATGAGAACACATGAATGGCCAAAGGATAACAAGCAAAATTAAAAAGAGGCGATTATTAACTCCCAAAAAAACAAGTTCAACAAAGAAATAGAATTCTAGCATAGACATAACTAGTTTTGACTATTACTCAGGCATGATAATGTCACAATGAATACTGATATAACTACAGTAAGAAGATGGGAGCCACATTAGGGCTAAATTTATCTCTCAGAGTAAAAAAATAAAAAAAAAAAAATCCCATACCAGAAGTATATTGCTATAATACACATGCTATACAGCATAGTATCTAGAAGTGTGGAGGAAAATACCAAAAGAAACTAACAAAGAACTGACCCACAAAAAGGAGGAAGTTAAGAACCTATAATCCTCAGACTATATGGCAGGGTCACAATTTCTGGACATTAAAAATAAAACATGAACGTGGAGTTTGCTTGTTTTTGCTTGTTGAGGCACAAAACAAACAGGAAGGCAAGTAGTCCCCACCAGCTGCAAGGTATCATCAGTGAGTTCTTCTGCCTGCAATCCTGGGATGGTCATCTCTCCCAAGCTAGGTCAGTCTAATACACCAAAAACCAATCTGTTCTGGAAAATCGCCTTTTGACTTTGCATCTATAAACCTTCTCCCTACTTAACTTTTCACTACATGGTAAGAAAGCAGAAGTAGAAAGAAGCGCTTAGTGTGTCAAAAATAATTCAAAAGATTTTCTTTTTTTTTCTTTTCAAAAGATTTTCATCTAAATCATGAAGCAGGGATCCCTGGGTGGTGCAGCGGTTTGGCACCTGCCTTTGGCCCAGGGCGCGATCTTGGAGACCTGGGATCGAATCCCACGTCGGGCTCCCGGGGCATGGAGCCTGCTTCTCCTCTGCCTATGTCTCTGCCTCTCTCTCTCTCTCTCTGTGTGACTATCATAAATAAATAAAAATTAAAAAAAATAAATAAATCATGAAGCATAGTGTAACTCAAGAAGCACTCTGAAGTGACTGTCCAAAAGCCCTAACTGCCCACAAGACTCATTCACATCTGTGACTTGAGGTAATAATCATACCTTAATTTCATTGTCATTTGCAAAATTGCCAAAAGAAGCCATAATTTTGGGTACAGCTGCAGCCAAGGTCTCCTGAACAGATTCCTCAGGTCTCTTGCTTATTCGAGTCAGGCAAGGCAAAAGGTTTACCAAGTAAGGCCTGCATATGTGAAAGGAACATGAGTTATTCTTCCAGGTCTACTTTAGTGAGAAATATAAGCAATTATTTAGTACCTGTTAGGGAAGAGCCAGCTTTTATATGCAAAACAGTCTTTAACAGAAAGTAGGCAAATCTCAGTAAAAAGAATAAGAGGGCTAAATGCAGACCAAGTTCATATGCTGGGAGACACTTATCCTTCTTTTCTTCTATGATCACAGAGGACTCACAAAGCTGTTTTAAAAATTGTCTGTACTAAATTATAATAGTATTCATATTTTAAATTAGAAAATAACATAAGAAAACACCAATTAAAAAAAAAGAAATGAAAAAGTTTTCTTGAAAAAGGAGCATTACAAGGAAATATTTTTAGGTGTTCAAACTAAATAAAGCCTTAGAGATAAGACCGGCCCTCCAAATAGGAAGCTACTACAGGCAGTACAGGATGCAGGAGAAGCCAGTCACTGGGCAGAAGGCTGAAACCATAGGAGTCCCCTCAACAAACACGGGGCTAATGTGACAGGTGCCCTCATGTGGCAGAGAAAAACAGTTCTACTCCTGGGACTATAGCAGGAAAGCTAGGCTGGCCTAAGGAGATGACTATTTTGCCAGAAAAAAATAAACCAGCCATGAGGAGCAAGAGAAACCTGCATGACTTTTAGAAGAAGCAAAATCAGGCCAATGAGTCAACCGAGAGTGTCTGAGACGATGGTAGCCACTGGAGGCTAAATCTCCCTAGGTAAGGAGTTTGGATTTTATCTGAACAGCTCTGGGGAATGAGTAAAAAGTTTAAGTATGGGAATGACATGACCCAATCACATTTTTTAAGGTCACTCTGGCTGCTTTGTGGAGAACTTGTGATGTGTTGCTTCAGAAATATAACAAAATTTTCAAACTAAGGATAGTAAAAGAAAAACGTTATATAAAAAGAAATTTCCTTAGTGATGTATCTCTACAGCCATTTAAGATTCTTATTAAACTCAAGCTCTGTGGGATAAATCATTGTTTCTTATTAACAGTGAGAATTTCAGCCCTCCACCGGTTCCTCAGGGACACAGCCAAAGGTCTGTTGTGGGCCTCAGTTTTGCCGGTTAAGGAGAAGGAAGGCACAGATGAAACCTGGGGTCTTCTGATTCTCAATCCACTAAGGATAGACTGTTGCCACTAGTCAGACTTTATTCACAGTTTAACAGTCATAGTTTTAACTTATGTGAGAGACAAGGGCATATTTTTCTAAAAGCAACGATGAGACTGGTTCTCAACCTTTGACCATGTGACAAGTATCCTTTCAGTAACCAGCAAGTGCAGACACGGTTCTCAGGACTGAGCTACAGAGGAGGACAGACAGGGAAGACCCCTGCTGTCCTGGGGAGCACAACTCTGTCTCTTGGTGGTGGTGGGGAATCAACAGAAAATGAACAAGCAAACTGATAGCGTCCCCGAATATTGCTGAGAGCGAGAAGTGCTACAAAGGAAAGACAAGCAGGAAACATCAACTGTGACGCAGAGGCAGATAGCATTAAAGCTTGGGGAAGACCTCTGAGCCAGTGACACCGGAGCCGAGAGGGAAAGCAGCCACAGGAGCTGGCTCCCCACCAACAGACAGTAATAATAATCCTGAGTGCACAACTCACCTGCATTTCTGAGGCCGAACCAGGTGAGCCAGCTCAGCAAACCTCCACAGGGCAGCGCGCAGGCTCCGGGGAGCACCGTTCTGAGTGGGTTGAGAGTTACATTTAAGAATCCCTGATGCTACTCCAAAAGGACTTCATAAAAAGAGCATTAATGTGACCGTTTATTTCTATGTTTAGACACAAGGTCACGCAAACGTGTAACTGCTGCAGAAGTGTTGACGTCTAGGGGCTTTAATTATAAAGACAGAAAAATTAATTCCTGTCCCATCTTATAAATAACGAAGAGGAACCTTGTGAAGGAAAATAAAGCAGTGAAGTCTACTTTACCAATAGCATTTCCATCTAACATTCCCACTTAGTAAATAAAAGACAAGATTTCACACAATCCAGGGGAGCAGTATCATTTGTTCAATGACAGAAAACCAAAGCCTACCTTTTTGATTTCCTTATAGAGTTCTAACTGTAACCTCGGAAGATTAGAGTCCATCAGGGCCTACAACAAAACACAAGAGAGCTGTTCGCAGAAGACTCACTCCACCAGCCTAGGAGAAAACTAAAAGGCAATTAAAATTTCAATTTGGGGGCAAAGTGGAAGATAGCAGCAGCTGAACTAAGAACCTGCTCATTAAGAAAGAGAGAGTGTGTGTGTGTGTGTGTGTGTGTGTGTGTGTGTGTGTGTATTAAACCTTTAATATTCAATGAGAGGAGAAAACACCTGAAAGGCTTCCTTCTTCATTAAAGTGCACGCTGCTGGATGAACCAACATCAGTACCCTGTGGCGCCAGCAGGGTGGTTAAGCATACCTGGAAGACCAGAGCCTCTCGCTCTGGTGTGCAGAGCCTCCATACTTTCTGAGGGTCCTCCCTCAATGCATGGATGCTCCCAGTCCTATGGCTCAGAACCCACAGCCAGCGAGGAGCCTCATGCTCCTCTTAACACCTTCCTTACCCTCATTCCTGCTCACTTATGGGCCAAACCACAACTAATGGCCATGAGGCCAACTTCAACCCAGTGAGAATGGCTGAAGGCAACCACTACCAGGAGCACAAAGTCCACGTTAGAGAGGGCTTCTCAAGATGGAAGGAAGGGAGGGGAAAGATTCCTGGCCCCCACACGTGCCCGCAGGGAACAACTTCTCTGAAATGGTGTGTCAATGGCCTGTTCACCAAGAAGAGAGGAAAAGACGGAAAACCAAGCCTCTAATCAAGCTTCTTTCACCTGACTTAGAGCATATGATGTCTACAAACTGAGCTGCTCTTAGTAAAACTCACATAAGTTCACTTACTAGTTCAGTGAGCCTGAAAAATCAAACGCAGACTCACATTTGGGGAGTTTCCAAAGCATAACAGTATCTCAGAAGTTTGTAAATCCCAACTCTTCCATTTCAGTTTGTACCAAATCCTTCAGCAAGCATACCAAAACAAACAGGTATTAAGATGCTACTTTGCAAATAAAATCAGAAGCTATATTCAAGTTTTATTTCATTTTGTTTTTTTGTTTTTTTTTTTAAGATTTTATTTATTTATTCATGAGATACAGAGAGAGAGAGGCAGAGACACAGGCAGAGGGAGAAGCAGGCTCCACGCAGGGAGCCCGACGTGGGACTTGATCCTCCAGGGACTTCAGGATCACGCCCTGGGCCAAAGGCAGGCGCTAAACCGCTGAGCCACCCAGGGATACCCCCTTCATTTTGTTTTATAAACTAATCTCAAACTTACTTTATAACAAGAGAAAACTAAACTTCAAATCCCTAATAATAGCACAGAATCAGGGTTACCAGTCACTGGGTGATAGCAGTTTGATCCCTCTCTGCTCCTGAACCCCTTCCTCGCCAAAGCAGACACATCCACTCAGCTACCAATCGAGCCCACAACAGTCCACCTCTGCCTCCTCGCTCACACTCCCAGGGCCCCTGTCCTGGCTTAGACCTCACTCTCCCATGCCTGGTCTTCTCAGCCTCTCACATGGATTCTCAGTACACAGGTCTTTCTCTACTTCAACACAGGTTCCTCTTCCTTAATAAAGCACTCCACTGACCACATCAAAAATCTTTGAGAGCTCCTCACTGTCTACCAAATAAAGTACAAGTCCCCACGAACTGACTCTCAACCCCTCCCTCCCACTCTCTGAGGGCACACACGGGAGCCACCCTCTTCTTTGAACTTGCAGAGGTTTCCTGGAGCCCCCTGGAGGCAGGGTGCTGCAGTGGTTAAGAAGGCCCCTAACCTCCTCACTCACCTACTAGCCACCACCTCCAGGAAGCCTTCTCTGCCTCCCCAGACAGAAGTCACCTAAGTCTCCTGACCACCATGATGACTTGCCAATGTCTCGCAGAACTTAAGAGTTTGTGTCATGTGTTGAGTTACTTCTGTACGAATGTGCTTCCCCACCCAAGACTGTAAATTACATAAGGTAGGAGCACACTGTCAGGCTGAGTCAGATCCCCACTGCATTTTCCTACATAAATGAAAAGCAACAGGTCCCATCTGCTAGGACCATGAGTCTGGTCCTCATTAGAAGCATATAACAATACTTAACAGAAGACGGAAGTCCAGGACCTGACTCTCAGGTGACCA
Source organism: Canis lupus familiaris (assembly GCF_011100685.1). NCBI lineage: Eukaryota > Metazoa > Chordata > Mammalia > Carnivora > Canidae > Canis > Canis lupus. The sequence continues at coordinate 61,728,112 of NC_049224.1, forward strand.
TGTCTGTGTCCCACCCCTCCCTGACATCCAAGCCAAGGACTATCTACACTCTCCCAAGCCTGTCCTTCCTCAGCCACAATGAAAGCAAATCCAGCCAGATGCTGATCCGGCTCCAGCCTCCAGCCTGAATCTTAAGACTAGAGCATCTGAAGAAGCATAGATGTGAGTACAGCCAAATCCCACCATGGCCACCTTCAAGCAGAAAAAAGAGGTTGAGGCTGATCTCTTAACGTCTAGGGACGTAACAGGAGAAACTATAATCTCTACACTGGGAGGCCTAACACAGCGGAAATGGGAACAGGAGATGGCCAGTAAGACAACCCAGACCTTATATGACAACCCAGGGTCACAGCCCTCCATCACTACACATATACCAAACTATTCAGTCCAGCAGTTCTTGGAAATAGGTCACTGAAGACAAAAGGCTTAAAAATGGAACAAAGCCCACATGTCCAATGGCCAACATCAGAGCAGTCTGGGGTCATACTGTTCCCTCTGTCCTCCTTAATCCCCAGCCCGCCACAAAGCAAGGCATGGTGCCCTCTTTAGGTGTTCTGATTCTAAGAACCAAGTTCAAGAACTGAAATATCAGAAAAAGCCCAGCCTGGTCCTGCCAGTGGGAATAAATAAAGCAAGCAAGGATATTTAGGCTTGGGGAGAAGTAAACAAACTGAAAGAGGCCATCTGTAAATATGCTGTGGGATCCCACATGCATGTGGGTATCACGAAGCGGTCACCTGGCATGGAGAGGAAGGTTAACCAGTCACCAGCTGTATGTTGCTATTGAAGACTGGGTACAAGCAACAGCAGGACGTGTAGGTGGAAGAAGACCAGGCAGCTACCTACAGATGGAAGAGGGCCTCCCTACAGCTGATCCCGACTGAGCAGGCTGAGACGCTGTGGCTGCTGAGATGCTGTGGCTACTGAGGAGCCAGGAAAGTGTGGCCAGCCAAGTAAAAACATGCTGCCAGAAAGGAAGGATTCCTAGATGGCGGGAGACCACGAAGTCTCTGTGACAGATGAGAGAGACCAGCTGGTATTCTTGCATGCCCCTCAATCTCTTTGGTAAGAATATAAGAATCTCATTATTGGGGCACTTGGGGGGCTCAGTCAGTTAAGCGTCCTTTGGCTCAGGTCATGATCTCAGGGGGCAGGAGTCCTTGCTCAGCAGGGAACCTGCTTTTCTCTTTTCCTCTGCCCCCTCCCTGCTTGTGTGAATGTATGCTCTCTCTCGCAAATCAATCTTTATTAAAAAAAAAAAAAAAGACTCATTATTAGTAAGAATACTTCTCACCACATGGAGGACCAGTGAGTGGCCAAGATGGTGCTAAGCACATTACCTACATCACACCTTTAACCCTCACACACACTAGCAAACTTTGTCTGATCCCCTTTGTAGGTAAGGAAACTGAGGCTCACAGAACTAAATACATTTCCCAAAGTTGTTCAGTTAGTAAAGGACAAGGCAAGACTCAAACATAGGTCTCCTTCACTCCAAAATCCATGTATGCTCTATCTGCCCGGCAGAGTGCCTCAATTTCCTTGAACGTAGAGGCAGGAGTGATCCTCTTCTGGAGGAAGGTTGAGCCCATGGAGGAGAAAGGAAGGGTAACTGCTTGGCCAATGTAAAATGTGACCACTCTCCAGAGAAAGCCCTGAGAAGGACTCCAAAGAACAATTTTGTTTATCAAGATCCTAACGGGAAGGAAAACAGTCAACTAATCCACATTAGCTTGCAGTCCCTGGTTTATCTGGCCAAGTGAGTATTACTAGAAAAAAAGCCTTCAAGGAAAATGAAGAAATGCAGGCTCTTCTCCAAGGCTTATCTAAATAAACTTCTGGGGTGGAACTGGAAGCAGTAGGGGAAAAATAAGAAAACTAGGAAGATCGAAGAAACAAGGATTCCTGCAGAGGAAGTAACAAGGTGTATTATCTTATCAAGAAATAGTTTTTGGAAAGAGTTACAACGCCAACTACAATGCTAGCACACCTACAGTGGGAGCTCCATCTAAGTCTGGACACACAGTCCAAAAGGCCCATCCACAAACACCAAAGTAGCTTAGAGGAAGGTGACCGGGATAGGCTGGGGACCCAAATGAGAAGGGCAGAATGAGAAAAACAAGGATAGTTCTCCAATACACTAAGAGTTATGGAAGAAGGACTTTATCTTCAAGGGCAAGAGAAAACAGTAGCTTGAAGCTCTGGTGATCTTGGGCTTGACATCAGCTACAGGACACGGAAGCAGTAGCAGCAGCAACGGACATTCTCCCCCTGCTCCTCAGCTTGCCTGTGGCCCAAGCCCTTTAGCTTTTTGGCTCTGCTGTCCTTCCCTGGGAACTCCTTCTGACCAGTCCAGCACCCCTAACCCCAGCTATCTGTTACGGAAGTTGCATCTTAACAGGCACATAGCGCTGCCTGAGCCAGGTCTCTGCAGGGGTGGGGAAAGCAGACAAAGGAAGGGAGGCAGGAGACACAGAGACACCACTGGCGGGTTCCATTCACCCATCCCCTGCCTTCCCAGGGCCTCATAGCTGCTCTAGGCTCTGCACAAACAAAAGTTGGTGGCCGCAGTGAATTTTCCCCCAGAACACCAGTGGCCCTCAGGAGTGCCCACGTGTGACCTATGCATTGATTGGGTGTAAGGGAGAACACACTGCCTTCAAACTGAGCAGGGATAGCAAGCACGCAGACCGATATGAGAGCACCACCAAAGCACACACCAAATAGAACAGGTGCAAACATGCATAGGGACTCTGCCACTTAAATTGAAAGTTAAGACAGTTTCTCATCTCAGCCCCAAGTCCAGCTCAGAGAGCGAGGCTCACAGGGTCTTACTTTTATGACTCTGTTGAGGCACTCGTCAGCCACCATCCGGACATCCGACTCTGCATCATCACTGCACAGCAGAAAAAGTTCCATAGCGATGCCCAGAAGTTTCTGAAATTCTGGAGAATTTCTAAATAAAAAAAAAAAAGAGAGAGAGAGAGAGAGAAAGACTGTCACAGCCAAGAGGAGCTTAAGAAGACATGACACCGAAATGCAATGAGGTATCTGGTATCTTATATGGGATTTTGGAACAAAAAAAATGACATTACATAAACATTAAGGTTAATGAGTATATTAACACTGGTTCATTAATTGTGAAAAACATACCACAGTAATATAAGATGCTAAGAATTGGGGTAACTGGATGTGGGGTATAGGGCAACTCTCTAGATTATCTTCACAATCTAAAACTATTCTAAAATTTACAAGTTTATTTTAAAAAGAGATTGCACTTGCAAGACATTTCATTTTTTTTAAAGTTTTATTTTAAAAATCTTAAAAAGAACTATTTTATATGTATTTAAACTCAAAAAAAAAAAAAAAGAGAAAAAGACACTAGTTCACTCCCCGAGAGCCCCCTGCTTGCTTTCTGCCAACAGGTTACTTTTACTTACAAAATTCTTGAAACCCTGAGCACAGTAGACCAAAATAACTCCCCCTCCTTTTTAATTTTACTTTTGATGTATCCCAAAGTATAACCATATTTCACTGTAGGCTACACACAATCACAGTCAGGCTGTGGTTTTGTTGCTGTAGTTCAGTTCTACAAAGACTGGAGTCTATATACTGCTTGTAAGTGATTTTAAGATGTTTGACTAAGAGAGCCTGTCTGGGCTGTCAGGATCCATGTGGCTGAACACAACCGAGAGAGAGAGGCTGATGGGCCATGTACGTGGAACTGGATTAACAGTACCATGGAGTACTGTGAGCCAATAATAGGGCCCCTATATAATGCTGTTATTTTTGAAACCTCAAAATCCAATTACTGTCTCATGATCTTAACCAGCAGTACTCTGAAACAGAGGTCCCTCCCTTTCCCACTATATCATAATTCCTACCAAAAGTCAGAAGAGCCACAAGCCTAAGAGAAACCAAAGGACACGTGAGCAACAATCAACAAATTCAAGCAAGAAACAAAACATGCTACCCAGCAGCACATCAGCCCTCATCCAAGTGGCACACAGCTGTGAGGACAGCACCAAGCAGGAAAGGCCTCTCTGATGGGGGCACTGCATTCAAATGCTGACCCAAACAGCACTGGCTACTGCAGCACAATGAGAGCCACAGGTCTGATTTTATGCTTTCTAATGGGTACAACAAAAATAAAAAGAAACAGGTAAAACTAATTTTAAAAATATATTTCATTTAATCCAATATATCGAAAATATGATTATTTCAACATGTAATCAATGAAGAAATTAGTGGTATACGTAACAATCGTTTTTATAGCATATCTCAATTCGAACGCAAAATTTTCATCAGCTATATGTTATCTGTGTCTCAACTTCATAAAACCCACAGATAAAAGTAGGTTCACTTTCAAGTTATAGATAAGTTCTGAAGAGCTAATGTACAACAGTGACTATAATCAACAATACTGTATTATGACTTCAAAGCTACTAATAAGAGACCCGATCTTAACTTTTCTCAACACGGAAAGGAAACAATAACTATGTGACCTGAGAAAGGTGTCAGCTACCACTACTGTGGCAACCATACTGCAGCATATACAGACATCAAATCAACACACCATATACACCATACACTGCAAACCTGCAAAATGTCATAAAGTCAATCATGTCTCAAAAGAAAAAAGAAAAAGAAGGTTCATACACCATTTCCAATTATGTTTAAAAGTTCTTCAATAACTAGACTGAATATTGATTTTTAAATTTTAATTTCATTAATAAAACAGATACAGGGCCAATGAGGTTACAGATTTCTTCCTGAGAGAGCTTTAGAAATATGCCTCATGAAACCTGTCCATTTCACCTAAATCGCCGAATTTACCACATAATGTTGTTCCTAATACTCCCTCATAATTCTGTTGATTATCTACAGAACACATACTAAACTCACCTTCCTCACTCTAGACACTGGTAACGTGTAACTTCACTCTTTCTTACCTGGTCAGTGGGTCCAATGAAGCTTACCGAGGCTCTCAAAGAACTCACTTCCAGCTTTATTGACCTTCTGTATTTATAGACTTCTGTTTTCTATTTTATTAACTGGAGCTCTTATCTTTATGTCTATTCTTCTGCTAAATTTGGGTTTCATTTGCTCTTGCTTTTCAAGTTTCCTGAGATGGAAGCAGAGGTCACTGATTTGAGACCTTTCTGTTTTTCCTACAGCATGCACTGGCTGCTATAAACTGCCCTCGGATATGCTGCAGCAGTATACCACAACTTTTGAAATCCTGTTTTTATTTTCAGTCAATTCAAAATACTTTCAGATTTCCCCTTGATTTTCTCTGTGACCCCGGGTCATGTGGAAATGTCTTACTTGTGTTAGAGACGATCTTTCTGGAACAGATTCCAATTCAATCCCATTGAGGTCAGAGAGCACACTTGTATGAACCTTCCTACACACAGATTTGCTGTATACCCCAACATATGGTCTCTCTTGGCAAATGTGCTGTGAGCACCTGAGAAGAGCGTGTCTCCTGCTGTTCTGGGTGGAGTGTATATATGCCAACCAGGCCACAGGGTTGGGTAGTGTTGTTCCAGTCTTCCAGATCCAGATTTGATGTCTGCTGCTCTTAAGAATGCTTGAGAGAGGTTACTGAAATCTGACTATAATTGTCAATTTGTCTATTTTTCTTGCAATTCAATAAGGTTTTGCTTCATGTATTTTTGAAGCTCTTTACTTAGCTACATAAACATTAAGGATTGTTATGCTCCTTCAATGAACTGATGCATTTATCATTATAAAATGACCATCTTATTTCTGGTAATAGCTTTTGCTTAGAAATTCATCGTCTGATATTAACAGAAGTACCTGTGATTAGTGCTAGCATGGTCAGCCTCTTTCTATTCTTTTATTATTAAGCTATGTGTGCCTTTATACTTAAAAACAGGTTTACTGTAGGCAGAATATATGGGGTCTTTTTCATCAGATCTGAAAAAACTTGTCTTTCATGCTTAATGGCATTATTGATGTAACTAGATTTAAACCTACCATCACACTATTTCCTTCCTTCTTATCCCAGGTGCTCTTTATGTGCCTTTTTCCCTATTTCTGCTTTCTTTTGGGTTGAGTATTTTTACAACTCCATTTTGTCTTGTTTTTCAGTTTATTAGCTATAACTCTGTTATACTTTCAATTTTTGCCTTGTTCATAGTATACATCTTTAATGCATCCCAGTCTGCCTTAATGACATTACAGGACATCACATATAGCATAAGAAGCTAACGACAGTACTAGATTCCTTTCCTGAGGCTGCTGTAACAAATTACTAGAAACTGGGTGGCTGAAAATCACAGGCTTTCACCCTTTCACAGTTCCAGAGGCCAGAAGGCCAAAATCAGTATATCACTGGGCCAAACATCAAGGTACCTCCCTCCAGAGACTCAAAGGAGAAGTGCTCCTTGCTTCTTCCAGTTTGGGGGTGGCCGCCTCCCTCTGCTCTTCAAGCCTGTTTCTGTTCGGTCTTTGCATCATCATGTGCGTGTGATCTCCCTCGGCCTTCTCATAAGGACACTTGTGGCTATATTTGAGGTCCCCCTGGACAACTCGGGATAATCTCTCCATCTCACAATCCTTACCTTGATCATATCTGGGAAGATCTTTTCCCTTAGAGGTCCAGTTACACAGCATTCCAGGAATCAAGACCCATGTCTCTGGGGGCAGGGACGCTCCTCCACCTCCCACAAGCTATTTCCAGCCTTTGTGCTAGTGTTGTCACACATTCTACTTCTACGTCATAAAGCCCCAAAATATATGGTTAGTATTTTTACTCCAAGCAATCAACTAACTTTTAATGAGGAAACACTTCTATTCACACTGCACAGCTGCCACCTCTCTGCACTTCAATCCTGTGTGGGCTCAGGTCCCTCTCTGATCCTTACTTTCCTTCTACCTGAAATACTTTCTTTTTTGTTACTGTTGTTGACTTTTATTATGTTTTTATTTAAATTCATTTTGCCAACATATAACACCCAGTGCTCATCTCATCACATGCCCTCCTCAACGCCCATCACCCAGACCCCGTTCCCCCACTCCCCTCCCCCCCTTCCACAACCCTTTGTTTCCTGTGATTAAGAGTCTCTCCTGATTTGTCTCCCTTTCCCCACTTCCCCATTCAGTGATTTTCCCCACTCAGTTTCCCCCCTTCCCTTATGGTCCCTTTCACTATTCATATATTCCACATGAGTGAAACCATATAATAATTGTCTTTCTCTGATTTATTTCACTCAGCATCATACCCTCTAACTTCATCCATGTCAATGTAAATAGTAGTAGGTAGGTATTCATCCTCTGAAACACCTTCTTTAATATTTCTTAAAGTGGCCACCTGCTGGACATAAATTATTTCAGCTTTTGCACGTCTGAAAAAGTGTTTACTTCACCTTTGTTTTTGAGAGAGACAGATCTACTGGCTATGCAGTTCCAAGGTGTTTTCCTTCCACCACTTCACAAACGATGTCTTACTGACTTCTGGTGTCCATTGTTCCAGTGAGGTATCTGCTACCCTTCTCACCTTTGTTCAACTTAGCTCTTTTTAATGTCTTATCTCTACTTAACACATTCGATCTTTCCTCTAGCTTCTGAATACATAAAATAAAGTAACTGTTCTCATGGTTGTGTACAAATTGTAGCATCTGTGCAATTTCTGAGTCATTTCAACTGACTACTACAAATTTTATTTTCCTGTTTCTTTGCACTCCTGAAAATTTTTGACTGGATGCCGGATCTTGACTTTTACCTTTTGACTTTTACCTCGTTAGGCACTACATACTTTTGAATTCCTATAAACACTCTTGCACTTTGCTCTGGGATGCAATTATGTTACTATGAAAGAGTACAATCTTGGGTTTGCCTCTAAGTTTTCTCAGGCAGGATCAGAATCACATCTTAGTTCAGGGCTAAGTTAACCCCACCGTTAGGGCAAACCCTTCTCCACACTCTAGCCAAGGCCCAGGAAGGACACGTGTCCACTGCGGCTGGTGTGAGCAGGACCTTTTCGCACACTACCGTGAGTTCCAGCAAGTGTTCCTACTAATCCTTCTGAGGTGACCATATCCCAGCTGTGTCCTCACAAGCATGTGTACTTCACTAGGAGCTAAAGACTCAAGGACCCCTCTTCCTCCACAGGCTCCAGAGATCATTCTGTGCAGCTCTCTCAATGGGCTGCAGCTAGCAGCTCTGTCTCCTCAATCACACATCCTAGGGGCTCTGCCAGGGTTTCCACTCCCCACATTACTCCTTCCAGACAGTAATGGGGTGGGGGGGGGAATCATACACCTCCCACACTGGTTTTCCATTTTTCGAGGACTGCTGTTGTTCTTTGCCTGAAGTCTTGAAAACCACTGTCACATATGTTTTGTTTATTATCAAGTGTCATAGGCAGGAGAGTAAATCTGTCTTTTTGGTATTTATCTTAGCCAGAGCAAATCTTTCTTGATATTTTAAACTTAAGTTGTTAACAGTGTTAATACATTTTCTGGTAACAAATATACATATCTAACAATCATCTTTTATAAAGTTAACATTTTCTTCTATAAATGTATCTTACTCTTTCAATTCGAGTAATGATAAGTCATTATTTTTAATTTTCTAGTGGGATGAACAGCACTGCACTGACACCTTCACACACTTTCCCAAGGATAAAGTCCTCAGGAGAAACTGCCACAAAGACTTGATATTTTGCCAAAATGCCTTTTAAGAAGGTTGTATCACCTCTGACAAAAAACCTAAGTATTTCTTGATGTTTGCCAATTTGACAAATGGAACCTGTTCTTGATTTTGTATTAGTCTCTTTCCTCTGATGACTAGTAAATGTGAACACTTCCCTAAAGCACAAAGTATATATCAGCTGTCAGGTTCACTGGCCCACACGTATTTCTTATTTCCTTAACTACCTGGTCATGTTCTTTGCCTACTTTCCTATTAAGCTGATAGTCTTTTCCTTAATGATTTACAATTGCTCCTTATATAGCTATTAAACCTTTGATATATATGCTGTCAATACCATCCGCAAGTTGAATTTATTTTCAAGTACATTGAAGGTGGATTTTGACATACTGGAACTATATATACTCCAGTCAAAACAATGTTTTCCTTTATATCCTTAATCTTCATCCACCTAAGATCAAATACCCTTTTTTAATAATTTCATTTTTCTTAGATTTAAGTAATTAACCTGGCATTTATGTCTGTTTGCAATACGAGGCACAGATATAATTCCCTTCAAGTCATTTGATTCAATAACCCATCACTTCCCTACTGATAGAAAATGTTATCTTTACCATAAATTCACACACACACAGATGCACACATATACTCTCCTTTCTATCCTATATCTTCCTTAATGTCTAACAGCTACTTTAATGTTATGTACACCACCTCTCACAATATTGTAGATGTTTCAGGTTTTCTTTTTAACATTTGTGTATTTATTCTTGCAAGTGAACAAGTTCAAAAATACCCCTCCTAGAACTATGATCAAGACTATTTAAATTTGTGGATTAATTTAGAGACAATTCAGCTCTATGAAAAAAAAGTCTTTCATTTAGGAAGGGAAGTAGTCATTTATACCTTTCAGGAAAACCAACAGCAGCCCACATATTTTCTGCATATTTCTTGTCAGTTCCTTGAATTTTGTTATGTTAGTGCCACGGTGAATTGGATCTTGATCCTGATAGTTTCTGACTGACTTATGCTAATATACAGGAAACCTATGGATTTCTGTATATTTCTTTTTACCCAACCACTTTATCAAAGTGCACACACTTAGATAAGGGTTCCTAGGTTTACCCAAGAGGAGACTTATTAAAAACAAAGCCCCAGACTACATCTGAACAGAAAATGTAAGTGTGTTTAGGAAAGAGGGCAATGAGGTATCTTCATTACTGTACTTCTGACAAATTTTCTGGATGATCTTGACGCTCATCCATACTTAGGAAGTAGCAGGTTACACCACCAAATTTAAAGCTGAAGAACACTAATAGTCACAATACCCAGGAAGTTTTAGATGACTTCCCATATTAAAAACTCCTTAAGTGGGACACCTGGGTGGCTCATGACTGAGCGTCTGCCTTTGGCTCAGGTTGTGATCCCGGGGTCCTGTGATCAAGTCCCGCACTGGGCTCCCCACAGGGAGCCTGCTTCTCCCCCTGCCTGCGTCTCTGCCTCTCTCTGTGTCTCAAATAAATAAATAAATAAATAGGTAGGTAGGTAGATAAAATCTTATTTAAAAAGGAAAAATAAATTAAATAATAAATAATAAATAAAATAAAATTTAAAAATAAAAACTCCAGAAGCTACCACTGAAATAACCCCTCTAGACAGGGTTAGTATATCACAGAAATGTACCAAAAATGTAGTTATATTCAAAGAGACATCATACAAAATACCAGCTATAAAGATTTCATAAAACATTATATATATAAATAATTCTAAAAATATATTTATAATATATAAATAAATATATAACCTATATATTATAATCTGAATATAAATATAAATATAAATATAAATATAAATATATATAAATCTACTTGAGCTCTACACTCGGAAATTCCTGCAGAGTAAGTAAAGTATCTTAAAATTAAACTGTTCTTTGATGACACCAAAGACGACCTCTCTGGATCCATAAAATATTCCATCAACATGTTCCTCTGCAGAACAAGAAGTAGATCAATCAGTATTACTCCATAAAAACAGAAGAACTATACTACTGTGAAAACCATTAACAGCTATTATTTTGAGTTAAGATGGTAAACTGAACCACAAACCAACCCTAAGATATCCCAACATGCTTTACTAATATGAAAATCTAAGCCAACATCCCATCAATTCCACTGAGAAAGACCAAAAGAAATGGAGTAAGTATAAAGCATGAAGCATTCAAAATGGAAGACAGCTTGTCTTCTGCATCCATAAACTTTCACAGTGAAATGTTCTTTGAGTCCTGAATGCTAGAGGTCAGATAAGCAAAACTGTGCTCTAAGAGCAGGGCAGCAAATGTTTGTCAGAGATTTGAAGTCACTTCAAATGAAAGTAGTGACACTTTATAGAGTTCTGGACAAGACCCATCACAACCATATAGAGCCCTCACTCCCACATGGCTAACACACACACGTACACAGTGTCATCCAATCTCACAAGAACCCTAAAAATAAAGACTTACAGTTCATAAATGCTGCAACAGAGACTGAAAGTTAAATTTATTCAAAATCAGCTGGCTTTTAAGTAGTAGAGATGGAATTCAAACCTTTTTTCCCCTACTTTTATCACAGTGTTGTTTTCTACAATAGCATGCTTAGAATTTTTATTTTCAGCACATACTCTCATTTGTTATTTCACTTGGCTCCCACATTTCTACAAATTAGAAACAGAAATCATCCACCACATTCCCAAACGATGGAATAAGCTCAGCTAAAATGAATTATTGTATGTGAAATCACTTTGAAAATATAAAATACAAATACAAGGTGCCATTAAAAATATGTAAGTCACTAAGTTTCTGTCAGTACGAAGATCAAAATTATTTTTCTAACAGATTATAGAGAGCTGAAGAACAGGTCAATAACATGAATTATTTGTTCCAAGAAACAGAAAAGCAGAGAGAGAAGTATTTCACACACATCCAACCAGGTAACACAATTCAGAAATCTCAGGCACATCTTCTACTCAGCCCCTAGAAACTGGCCTGAAATATTTACCATCCACAGCCACAAGGAACAGTGGTTAGAGAGAAAGACAACCAAAAGCAAGAGAATGAGGAGACTCGACAAAGACACAAAAGAAGGTGCCATAAGTTCACCCCAGAAAAAAGATGAAGCAAGGGAGACAGGCCTATAGTCAACTGCCCAGGAACCCTGCTGATCCCCGAGTGCAAGTGAACAGGTACCAGCAGGGAACCACCAAACGGCAGCAGGGTGCCAATGAAAAGCAAACACAAGATAAGTCACTGGACAGTCTCCTGTCCTTCCAATTACTGCAATAATGTAAAAATACCACACAAAACTATTTTCAATGATCACAGTTACCAAGAGTACTAACTAAATATAAAAATGCTGTTCAATTATCATAATGGTTATTACAAATGTCTACATAAGTTACAAAAAAGAAACATGACTCCTTATAGCTATAGCCAGAAATATGGGGAAGGGGGCCTTTAAATGTCTTAAGACAACTGGGGAGACAAAGAATATCCTAGCCCATTAGAAACAAAAATATAGTTTTAATTTTTACTATAAAGTTCAAAGTGAACTTTACCTGAGTGACTGTGCCACTATGTTTTCACATATTGTCAGACAATGATTGACGCGGTCCTTCTTGGTAGCTGAGAGTTCTTTCTTTCTAAAAGAAAAAAAAAAAAAAAAGGAAAAGAAGTGAACATGTGTTGTTAAATTATCCACTCCACTGATTTTCACACATCATCCATTCATTCTGCAGCACTTCTGGACCACCAGGAAGAAACCACATACTCCATGCTAGGGGGCAGGTGGGGTCAGCTCGGGGAGGTACAGATGAGCTCAACCAAAGGCTTTGTAAACTACATGACTCCATAGAAAAGTCAGGTGATGTCACACTGATGCACTTATTTTTCCTATTTTACAGGAGAAACTACAGTGCAAACAGTGACTCACCCGAGATTGAAACGATGGAGGGGGTACATGATTCAATGAAATATGACGTCATACCTACTCTTTCTACCACGTTGCCTGCACTGCTAGAAATCACACTGTTAACTGACTGCAGACCTCACAGTCCCTGTGGAGAGACTGACTGCTCCTACACCCACAGGCAGCTTAGAAGTGCTCTGAAGCCTCCCTATGAGGATGTCTGGAGCAAACACAAGGAGACAAACGTCCTGCCCAAGATCAGAGTAAAGGCACTTGCTTCCCACCCAAACTTGCAGCTTCAGATGCCTTCAGGGTATGCACCTTCAAAGCCAGGTATGATCCAAAGAGGAAGCCAAAAACTAAACTAGCTGAAGAACTACATTCAGCAAAGAATTTGAGTGTGGTTACTAGTACATGGTACTAACTAGAAACAACTAAACCAGAAGACCACTAGTTTTTGAAGGACTTATATTACCAAAGGCGGGGGGTGTGGGGGGTGGGGTGTGTGTTACCTATGAACTCCTGTGATTATGTAATCCCCAATGCAACCCTCAGGCTGCAAGGAACCTCAAGGAACAGGATATTACAGTCTGTACAAATCCAAGGAAGGCAAAGCCTCCAAAAGGCACATGAAATGTGGCTGAAGAAAAGGAACAAAGGAAGAGCCTCCACAGAGGGAAGCCAGAAGTCAAAACCAAAAACAGACAGGGCCCAAACAAGAAGAGAATCAGGGCCTGGGCAAGAAGTCTCCTTCGTGGTAAGTAGAGGGGGAAGCTTCCCAATGACTGGCCAACTAAAATCTGTTATTACAGGAACATGTGAGTGTGTCTTTCCCGCTGGTCTGTTTCCTAAATGGGACTTTCACTGGTAAGTTAATCCTGCAGCCTGCCTGCTAGACATCCACCCAAACACCAACCTCTCCATCATGGACACAGGCCCCCAGTTAGAAATTCCATTGCTCAGCCTCCCTGCAGGTAGGGAGGGACACACCCACCTTAGCTCTCACAGAAGAAATGAGAATGGAAGTGCTATGTGGAGCATCTGCCTCACTGGCTTACTTACCCTAGGTATCTATCTCCCCTTCTAGTTCCCTCCAATTGGAACAAATACGCCTAACATCCGGTTTTTGTACGGATAAAGACAAGAAGATTGCATAACAACAGGATGGAAGGAGACTGGGTCCCTCAGTGACCATGTGAAGCAGAGGACTGTCACCTCCATCCTCAGGAACCACCCACTCCTAAGGCACTATCATGGAAACAACCTAAATATCCTTCACCTGGTGGATGGATGCACAAACCCCGACAACCAAACAAGAGACTACTGCTTAGCAGTAAAAAGGAGCAAGCCACTAATACACACAAGGGTGAATCTCAAGGTACCAGATTCAAGATGACATAGCGGTGGGTTCCATCTCTGTGCTGTTCTGGAAGAGAAAAAACTATAGGAACAGCAAGTGATCCGCAATTTACAGGGGCTGGGGAGAGGAGAGGCAGCAAAGAGGCAGGGAAAGCTTGAGGGGCATTGAAACTGTGCTAACCCCAATTGTGGTAGTAGTTACACAGTGTAACGCATTGTCAAAGCTCACAGAGCTATATACTGCTCAGGGTACACTGTGCTATTTGTAAATTGTACCTTAAAGAAGAAAGTGCTATGAGAATTAAAACGTTCTTTTCTTTAAACCAACAGACTAAATTCTCCATTACAACAGCTTAGAGTTTGCCCAGTTTAAGACTGCCATAAAGAAAATTAAAGCATGGACCATTTTAAGCAATCAGGAAGCAAACTACCTTGCCTATCCATTACCTTTTGATTTCCAAAGTGAAAATATGCCCAAGGCCTTAAATGAACTGAATTCACATCCCAGGGTACTAGAAAAGAGTGAAAAAGTCACCAGCTTCACACTAATTACACATATGCTTAATGGAGAACTAGCCAGGCCAATGGAACATTCACCTTTTCAGAGTGACAGATACAAATACGAGTCTTAACAAGAACTCTGTCTCCCTCTTCATAAATGGAATAAACCGAAAGAATACACTGAGCAATAAAAAGCTGTTGCCCTTTGCCAGAACCTGAGCAAATGTTCATGAAACAAGCAAAAAGTCAAAAACAGAATATGGATCTCACCCAGGAAAATAAAAACACATTCTTCTGTTGTCTATTGCCCTCCTGCTCCCCCTCCAGGAGCAGGCTCCTGGTGGGGAAAGTCTGTCTCATTCCCCCGGGCTCCCTCCCCAGGCCCGGCAGACAGCCAGCTTCAGCCAGCCAGCCTGGGGGCACTCAATAACAACTGCTCCAGCAGTGGCCTCCCTAGGACACCAGAGCAAGGGCCACAGCATGTCTCTCCTACTAGGCACTCAGCACAACACCTATACTTCACAGATGTTCCGTAAAAAGCCGATAAAGAAATGGATAAATCAACATTTTCAGTAGAATAAGTGAAATACATATTAAAACTGACTCAAAAGTTCTTCAGTCTTACAGATAGGATTCAGAAAGATAAATGATATTTTAAACCTGAGTTTCTAGAACCAAGAGATAAAAAAAAAAAAAAAAGTAGAAACAGCAAAGCTTAAAGCAAAAGAACCCGTGGAGTGATCCCCAAATACTTGAACTCAAACCCTGCACGTAATTGAAGCTGAAGCCTGTGGAATCCCTCTGGCTATAATCTAGAAAATTGATCACAGGTCTCTTAACAGCACCATCGATGATTCTCATCATGAAAAAGAGGACAGTATACTTTGTTACAGTCAGCTAAGAAAAAAGCACGTTTTAAGTTTCTCTTCTTACCTGAGTCACAATAATTTCTTAGCAATGATTAAATTTTAATCTTTTCCACACCCAACAGACAGCCCAAGAATCACAAAATTCTGCAAGTAGACAAAGTTTTCAATGGTTGCTAAACTTGGCATTAAATTAAAAAAAAAATAGTAAGTACTTGTTTTGTGTGAGAAGCACAAACACAAACCATCTGATTGCTACCAAATATTTTAATTTCGTCCCATTTTTCTCAAATCCATTATTATTGCCAACATAGCTAAATGTGTGAAACTGACGCATTATCATTAAAGAATGACACAATTTTACTGCATCAAACTCCCAAAAATGCCTGCTTAAAAAGTCTGAGAAGTGTAACCAAAACCCTGTAAAAAGTACCTCTTCTTTTATCACACTGAAGAATACCCACATTTTAAAGTGCGGGATCAGACTTACCCTCAGCCCAACAAAGAGACATTTACCAAAACAATCAGAAAAGGGGAGAACAATCCTTCCAGTATTACCTACTGAAAGTGGTAAGCACACCGACCCAATGTACACAGCACAAGCCACTGCCCTTGAATGAATACTCCCAAACCAGGCCTAACCAAGCCCATTAGAACACAGCCTCAGGCTACTTTCCAGCCCCACATTCCCCAGTCTTCAGGGAATTCTGATCACTCAGATTAACTCAGTTGTTTAGGTTGTGCATCTTCAAACTCAATTCTTATACAGCCTATGGTCCCCACTTGAAATACCTCCTTCCTACTTTATTTTGTCCAATAAGCAAACTTGGAAATTTAGGAAAACCACAACTGCTTCATTCCCCCATGGGATTTAACTTGACTGATGAACCCATAGGTCAAACTGATTTGTTCTATGTGAAAAGTAATGGAACCGCCTTGTTCTAGGCAGACACTGGATGAACAGGGTAAGCAGTCCCCACTCTCCCCCAACTTTTGTAAACGTCATCATGTTAATTTCACCTTCAAAATGCAAACTAACTTCAGTTGGCTGCTCTTATGTACTGAAGCAATCTGCACAGAACCATACATTGGCAAGGAGGTGGAAAGAGGTAAGGCCTCCACAGGGCAGGGCACTATGACCCATTAAAACAATTACCAAAGAATTCATTCTAGGAAGGGGAATTCAAGCCCTCATCTAAATTCTTATTGTTAATATCATATTATTTTAAGACTATGGTTGAAAAATATGGTTCCAGGTTGAGGCCTGGCAGGGGAAAGGCCCAGAATCCAAAGGGACTTGAAAAACACTGCCTGTCTTTAGCTCTCCTGGCTCTTCATACTCCTTTTCCTTCATACTTTCCCACCCAGCAAGCAGGACTGAGGGCTCCCCAAACCCCTGACTCCTCGCCGCCACCACTTCACTTTCAGTAAGTACTGTATTAATGTGAGTGCTCCTAAAACATTAGGGCGCTCTCAAATTTTAAGAAGGAAGGGACACCAAAAGTTACTGTGGAATTATGTATCATACCTAATTTAAAAATAAAAGTGCTGTGGCTTAGGGGAACCAAGGACTCTAAGACTTCCCCAATCTACAATCTGTGTCATAGAAAAAGACCATTAAAATAAAGCCTTTCTTGGAGCACCTGAGTGGCTCAGTCAATTAAACATCCGGACTCTTGATTTTGGCTCATGTCTCAGGGAATCAAGCCATGTTGCGCTCTGTTCTCAGCACAGTCTGCTTGTCTCTCTCCCTCCCCCTGCTTGCTCTCTCTCTCTCTCTCTCAAAAATAAAATAAGGAGCGCCTGGGTGGCTCAGTCGGTTAAGTGTCTGCCTTTGGCTCAGGTCATGATCTCAGGGTCCTGGGATCAAGTCCCACCTTAGGCTCTCTACTCAACGGGGAGCCTGCTTCTCCCTCTCCTTCTCCCTCTGCCATTTCCCCTGCTTGTGCTCTCTGGCTCTCTCTCTGATAGATGATAGATAGATAGATAGATAGATAGATAGATAGATAGATAGATAGATAGATAGAATCTTTAAAAAATAAAAATAAAACCTTTACCAGGATCTAACTAAATACAGTAACAACCACTACCTGAAAAAGGTACATTTCAAAAAACCAATGTTAAGCTAAATGAAAAAAGCCTTTTCTTCACTCCTGTGTATGTGTTTAGTTCTATACAATTTTATCAGATGTGTAAGTCTATGGATCTACCACAGTAGAACATTTCCATCACCACAAGGGCCCCCCTCTTAGAGCCACAGCCACCTCCTGCCCCTCCTCCCTACTTACCACTAGCAATCACTCATCTAGTCTCCATTCCAAAAACCCTGCCATTTCAAAAATGATACATAAATAGAATTATAGTTTGTAGCCTTTCAGGATTTGGCTATTTTCAAGGACATGATTTCCTTAGGGAGTCACCTCAGTTGTGTCAAGTATCCAGAGCTGAGCAGTTTAACAATTCACCTGCCAAAGGACATCCAAACTGACTGCAGATTTTGAATATTATGAGTAAATCTACTATAAACACTTGTGTACAAATTCTTGTGTGAACAGAATTTTCATTTCTCTGGGATAAATGCTCAGGAGTACAACTGTCAAGTCAAATAGTAATTGTACATTCAGTTCTATAAGAAACTGCCAAACTTTTTGAGAGTAGCCATACCATTTTCTGTGCCCACCAGCAATGATTAAGTGACCAAGCCAGTTTTGTCTGTGCCAGCATTTGGTGCCGTCAAAGCGATCTTTCACAAACATAAATTAGATCACCTGTTTTACCACACAAGTATGCATCTGGGCAGAGTAAAGTCCAAAGGACTAGTGACATTAGTGCACAAAGCCCAATTTGGTTGACCCTCATCTCTGTAACCTCGCGTCCCTAATTCTGCCCTTCATTTTGCTGCAGCTACCAGCCTCCTTACTACTCCCTCAAGTATGGGACACACACTCAGTTTTCTGTTCCTTCTCCCTGGATCTCTTCTTCCAGATATCCAACCATTCTGCTCCAGCAGAACCTTCTCAATGCACTTTATACCCTAAATAAAAGTGCACACCTCTTCTCCCCCTTATTCTGTTTTGTTTTTTCTCCCCATAGTATTCAACACCGTTGGTCTTACTGCTGTAGCCCCAGGGCCCAAAACAGGGCCTGGCACAAAACCAGCACTTGGTTGAAAGGACTCCTTCCAGGTCATCAAGTTCAGTTCCCCACTTAAGACCCCATTCCCAGAAACTGGGGGCTCTTCATGCCCACCGCAGCTCATGCATCAGGGTTACAAAAGCTTTGGGGCTACACAAATGCTCAATGGCCCTGGGCCAGAGAAGTGACTGCCTCAGCTACATCTGGACACAGAGAAGCAGCCCAAGTCTTCCCTCCCAAATGCTGACAGCATTGTTAACAACAGAGCCTGACCAGCTACAGAGGGGGGTTTACAAGCTTCAGTGTGCACACAGATTGCTCACAGAACGTGTCAATATGCAGACTCTGATTCAGTATGTCTCAGGTGGGGAAAAGATTCTGTATTCCTTATAAGCTCACAAGTGACAGCAAACTGCTGGCCCTGAGACCACACTTTGAGCAGCAAGAATCTATGGCAGATCATGTCTCTAACACATATTCTAGTACATGAGCTGATTCAATTCTAAGACTCACAACAATAAACAATGTCTTATACGGTGTTTTATTTTTCCTTGTCTGAATAAGACTAAATGTCTTGCCGGTAGACCCACTCCAAGGTAGTTCACCAGATGGCTGGCTCACTTTCAAGAACTAGAAGTAATGGGGGTGGGGACTCTACTTAGTCATCAGTCCATGTGAAAGCCAGGACAATGTGAAACCTCCCCCTTTACAGCTCCAAAAGCCCTATTAAAAAAAGAAATTCCGGTCAATGTACGAACTGTCATTGAATTATACACTTTAAAATGGTTCATTTTATGTTATGTGAATTTCATCTCCAAATAAATAAATAAACAAGAAATTCTACACTATTACACAGCAATTAGGAAAAATTAAATGTACCCCTAGGGAACAATGTCTGCAATATACTGCTCTATGAGAAATACAGGGCCATCTCAGTCATCTCAAAAACAAGGACACATTTAAATGCTTGAATATGAATCTAAAAATCAGAGAAGATGACAAGAGAAGTTTAATAATTATTATTTTTAGGGAATAAGACTAGGATAGACTGGGAGGAGGGCTTTGTTTTTCATCTTGTGCTGTTTGAAAATGTTTTATGATATATATGTTTAACTTTCATAATTTTTTAAACTAGTTAATAGAAAGTAACCAGAAAAGAAATGCCTCACAAAAGCTGTCCCACATATTTAATCTAGGGGCAGGTAAACTACAGCCAGCCTGTTTTGGGACCTAAGAAATGTTTTCACACTTTTAAATGGTTGATAATAATAATAATATTTCATGACATATGAAAATCACAGGAGATTCAAATTTCAATGTCATTAATAAAATGTTACTGGAACATACCTACACTCATTCATTTACATATTGCCTCCGGCTGCTTCTATTCTACCATGGCAGAGCTAAATAATTGCAACAGACACCATGCCCACAAAGCCTTAAAAAGGCCCACTATCTGACCCTTTACATAAAAACTTTGCCAATGTTCATAAATCGGGAATAATATTGTTAAGGTGCCAATACTTCCCAAATTGATCTACTACAGATTCAGTGCAATCTCTATCAGAATCCTACCTGGCTTCTTTGTGGAAGGTGACAATCAGACCTTACAACCATATAGAAATGTATGGGGCCCAGTAGAGCCAAAACTATCTTAAAAAAAGAACAAAGCTGGAGGCTCAAATTTCATTAGTTGAAATTGTGATTTAAAAAACTATAATAAGGCAGCCCGGAGGGCTCAGCGGTTTAGCACCACGTTTCACCCAGGTGTGATCCTGGAGACCAGGAAGTGAGTCCCACATCGGGTTCCCAGCATGAAGCCTGCTTCTCCCTCTGCCTGTATCTCTGCCTGCCTCTCTCTGCCTCTGTGTGTGTGTGTGTGTGTGTGTGTGTGTGTGTCTCTCATGAATAAATAAAATCTTTAAAAAAAAAAGTAAAATAAATGAAATTTAAAAAACTATAGTAATCAAGACTTATAGAATTAGTAGAGAAGAGACATTTACATCAAGGGAATAGAAAGTCCAGAAATAAATCTGTACGTTTATTGGCTATTAATTTTTAACAAGGGTGCCAATATAAGTCAATGGGGAAAGAAGAATCTCTTCAATAAATGGTGCTGGGACAACTGGACATCCACATGAAAAGAATGAAGCTGGACCCTTACCTTACACCATATATAAAAATTAACTCAAAATGGATCAGACTTAAATGTAAAACTCTAAAATTCTTAGAAGAAAACATAAGAGTCATACATCTCTGTGACTTTGAATTAGGCCAAGAGTTTCATAGATATGACACTGAAAGCACAGCAACCAAAGACAAAATAAAAACTGGACTTCAAAATTGAAGACTTTTGTGCTTTCAAAGGACACTACCAAGATGAAGAGACAATCCACAAAAAAGAAGAATGTTTTAAAAATCATGTATCTGATAAGGGTCCAGTGTCCAGAATATATAAAGAATGCTGTCGATTCTACAAAAAAAGGACAAATAACTTTAAAAAATGAGAAAGAATGAGGACTAGGGCTTACAAATTAAGAATAAGAAAGTGTGGGGTGCCTGGCTGGCTCAGACAGTAGAGCGTGCACCTCTTGATCTCAGGGTCGTGAGTTCGAGTCCCACATTCGGTGGAGGGAAGGGAGGAGGGAAGAAGAAGGAAGCGCCCAGGTCCCTCATCTCGTTCAGCCTCCTTAGACTCTTCGTCTTGTAATAAACTCTGTAATAAAGCTGCCGTTTCAGCTACTGCAGCAGGGTTTCCCATTATTTGCAGCTAAATATATCCTGACTGAAAACATCAGCCTCAGCTAAATCACCTCACACTTAGCAGAGAGGAACAAGTCCTGTTGGTTCTACCTTCAAAATTCAGTCACCTTTTACCTTGCCACTGAGAGGATCACGACAGAATCCACCACCATTTCTCACGGATCACTTTAATATCTTCCTAACTGGTTTCCTGCTTCGGCCCATGCTCCCCTTCGTTCTGTCCTCAACCACGATTCATGTAAAATGGAACTCAAATCCTGCCACTCCTTTCACCAAGCCCTGCAATGACTTCCCATCTCACCTAGAATAAACACCAACGTCTTTAATCCACCTACAAGCAAGGGCCTACTCATCTGGTATGGCTCTCTCTCTTCTTCTTGGAGAGAAGGAGAGTCTCCCCCTCTAACTAATTCACCCAACCAAACCAACCTCCTTGGTATTCCTCACACAGGGGGCCTCTAGACCTGCCTGCTAGCCCGGAATGCCCCCTCCCTACACCTTAGTGGCTATATCTTTAACGTTCTTCAAGTGTTTGTTTACTCAAGAGCCACAGTCTCCATGGTCCTTCCCTGGACATTCTACCTAAAATGTCAACCCCTTATCAGTACTAACATTTCCAACTTCCTTTCCCTGCTTTGCTCTTCCTCCTTCACTTATCACTACCTAACACACTTTAGATTATATTTTACTTATCCATCTTGTTTATTTTCTATGTCCCTCTCTAAGATGAAACCTCCACAAGGGCAGAGCTTTATCTGTTGATTGCTGCAGCCCTGCAACTATTAGCACAGAGGCATACATTAGATGCTCAGTAAATATTTATCGATGGATGAATAACTAAAGTCAGGTGGAAACCAGGTGGGAATCTGAAGGACAGTAAGAAAAGCACTAAACACAAATGTCAACTATCTCATAATAGAGTTAGGACCGTCCCCACCTCTGGCACTCCCCTGCATGCCAGCCCTGCTGAGATTCTAGCCGGTCCCCTCCCACAACCCCAGCATCCCTGCATCCTACATGCTGAGCAGCAAGCAGGCACTAAAGCCCACGCATGGCTGTGACACTACAGCTCCACACAACAGAAGAGAACCATAAAAATAGAACAGATACTTTCTAAATCATTTTTGGACAATCCTGCTTTGGGGAATGGATTTTTCAGCTGAAGCACCTGAACAGAAATGCCAGGATCCAAACTTGTAAGCAGAGTCTGTTACTCAAAATTCATAAATTTCTACTTTCTCAACAGCAAAGTGCCTACAAATATGATATTTATGTATTTTATTTAAAATAACTACTATTAGGCCCATCAATGTAGTTGATTTCAGAGCATGCTAGGAAGCTTTAAAAGTTACTACTCTGAAATATTTCTATTTTAAATAACTCGAAATCTCTCTTCATGTATCCATGGGTTCTATCTGTAAGGGTACAGAAGGAAGAAGTTTAAGAGAGCTTGCCTCTGGGAACACAGTTAGGTACTCAGGAGAAACAGACGGAAGAGAGACATTTTAATTATTATATTTTTGTAATTCAAGAATTTGCATCATGGGAGTGTACTATTTACATGAAAATAATAAATTACGCTTTTTAAATAAGTCAATCACATATGACCTTAAAATAGGGTAATAAAACAACATCTATCTACTTTTGCAAGGGCAGTTTTAGAAAAAAAAAAAACCTACTTTATACCCATATTTTGAAGATAAACAAATTCAGATTCTGTCAAATCAGTGTAAGAAACAGATGGCACATTTTTAGACTGACCAAGTATTTGAACAAGCCTACAGTGACAGCAGTAAGGTCTCCCTTCCCACCCAAAGCCCTCCCTCCTTAACGCTTCCTGTTATACAAGACCCATGCAATGTGTGAACTTCCATGACATCTACCTCCTAGAGAGAGGCAGTCCAATAAAAGTCTGGGATGAATTATGATGATAAATTACCTGATGTAGAAAGAACTCAAATTATTTTTTAAGTATTTTTTTTCTCGAAGCATCCAAACAGGTTTTTCACCTCTTAGAAGAAAAATTAATTTACTTCTAAAGTCTATCCTAACAGCCAAGTCAACATCACTCCCCAAGTCATTTTCTAATTGAACTCTCAAGACATGGCAAGGACCACGTCAGAAACACAAAGAATAAAAAAACACTACTAAAATTGAACGTGACATTATAAAGGGGCTGCCCCTTGGAAACTGTCCTCATTAAATGCCACCACGCATCCAGATGGCAAACCCAGACGCCGGGGGAGAGAGGCCCGGACCGCCGCCGAGCACTCCCGCACTCCCGAGCTCACGGAGCCCGGGGAAAGTACCTGGGTTCCGCCGGCAGGAGCGGTCTCCAGGCACGAGCAGCAGAGACCCCTAGCTTCCAAACAGTAGCACGCAGGCGTCTCCAGCGAAGGAAACAGGAGCCACCCACAGGGACCGCAGGCAAGCCGAACTCCGAGCTGGTGTAATGCACATCATTCCTCCCCCAGCGCTGAACCTCCCTCTCGGCAACGGGTTGTTTTTATTGCCAAGTGAACACAGGCAATAAACTTCAGGCGACTCTTCCTAATAATGACCTTCTAAGCAGCTCACCACTTCCTTGGGTCTGCAAACCAGCTTGAGCTTAGACACGCGAGCGGATCTCCTCCTGATGCCAGCGGACACGCCTCGGGAGGATGCGGGAAGGCAGCCTCGAGGCGCAGAGAAGAGCCCCGCGGCGCCGGGGCCGCACTCCCGCGCCCTCCCCGCCCCCGCGGCCTGAAGGCATGATGTCACCGCTCTCCCCCCGCCCCACCCCCCGCGCTCGCTCCCAAGCCCGGCTCGCGGCGGGGTGTCCGGCGCCCGCGCTCCTTCCTCTCAGGGACGCCCAGGGGGAAGGGAAGCGGCGGCCTCGGCTATCCAAGTTCTGCCCACAGCACAGCCCGTTTCGTGCAGATACAAAGCAGCAAGTTCCTCCCCTAACTTCGCACGCCGGGAAAGGCGGGGGGCCGAGGCCGTGCCCGCCTCGGTGCCCTCGGGGGCGGCCGGCGAGCCCGAGTCCGCCTGCCGAGGGGCGCAGACACCCCCGGGGCCGGGTCTGGCCGCAGGACGGGCGGCGGTGCGCGCCCGGGGTTCGGGGAGCCGCGGGGCCGGGGTCTGCAGGGGCGCCGCAGCCCCCCGCCGTCGCGGGGCCGGAACTGCCGCGAGGCGGTACTCACGGTCGGTGCAGCGGCTCTTCGGCCACCGCCGGGCCCGGGGGCGGCGGGGGCGGGGGCGGCGGGGGCGGCTGCGGTAGCGGCGGCTGCGCCTGCGGCAGCGGCTGAGGAGGCTGAGGAGGTGGCGGCGGCGGAGGCTGCTGCTGCTGCTGTTGCTGCTGCTGCTGGAAGGACTTGAGGGACTCGAAGGCCTTCATCAGCTTTTCCAGGGTCGCCATGGCGGCCTCCCGTCCCGCGGGGACAGCCCCCCGAGCCCTCGAGCCGACCGGCGGCGGCGCTCAGCAACGCGGCAATGAATGGGGCTCGAGGCCGCGGACATGAGCGGAACCAAGGAGCCCGGCCATCTTGGACCCGTCCCGGCAGCCCCCGCGGCCGTGCGTCTCTCGACGCTGCGCCGGCGGGGCGGGGCCAGGGCGGCGGGATTGACAGCCCGGGGCGGAGACCTCTGCCAATGGCCGGCCTAAGCGCCGGCCTAAGCGCCGCCTGCCCCTCCCGCGCCCGCCCGCTCGGCTCCCAGCACCGCCGCGCGGCTGAGATCACAGCCCCACTTTCCGGTGGGGGCGGGGCGGGGCCCGGCGGGGCGGAGGATGGGGGCGGGGCCGGGGCGGGGCAAAGAGGGCGGACGAGGCAGGGGACGCGGCGGGGAAGCACCTGCGGCGGGAGGGGCGGAGCGGAGGAGGTAGGGCGCAGGGTGGGAGGCGGGGCAAAGCACAGGGTGCAGGGTGGGGGCGGGCAGTGAGGCGGGGCAGAGAGGACGGGGGCGGGCGGGGGGCGGGACAAAGAGGGCGGGCGTGGCAGGGGGCGCGGCGGTGAGGCACCTGGGGCGGGAACGGCTGGGCGCGCCAGGCAGAGGATGGGGGGGGGGCAGGGGGCGGGGCAGAGGTGACAGGGCGGGGGGTGAGGCACGGCGAGGCGGGGAGGGGAGGGGAGGGCCTAGGACAGGCACCCGGTAGAAACCTGCCGGGTCAGTGCCTGCAGCCCGCAGAGTCTGTGGCTGGTGCCACGAGCAGCCACTTAGACCCCAGAGGCGCCACGCATAGCAATGATGGCCCAACCCTAACGGGTTCGCTTGGAGGAGAAGACCCTTGCTCCACAGAGGTCTGCAGGGCACCTCCTGCTTAGGGTGGGTAGGCTCTGAGAAGGGTCCTGGGCTCCAGAGCCCCACTCCTTGGAGGCGAGGAAGTGAGCCAGCAGAGGACCACAGAGGGCGGTGGCGCATCAGGGGGCACCCTGCCTGGCAGGGAGTGGGTTGGCCCCAGAGAGAGTTGCCTGGGGAGGGGAGAAGGGACGGGGGTTGATGCATGCACTATGAACCCTCCCGATCCCACTCTGCCCACAGGCCACAACTCCACCTTCTCTCACCGCCAGTCAGTTGTCCCAAGTGGTCAGATAAAGGGAAGCCCAGCGGCACCACAGAAGCATTGCCCCTGAGGGGAGAACGACAGGACCCCCCCCCCTTCAGGGAAAGGACATCAGAGAATGTGCCCCCAGCCTGGAGGGCCTAGTTCCCTGAAGTTAATAATGAGGTGTGTACCAGGTCTCAGGCATGGCAGGCCACAGCGGCCAGGCTCCAAGTGTCGGGTGCTGTGGTCTGCAGACATTAAGACAGCCAGGTGACCCCTTCCTGATATTCATGATATCCATGCCTTCGTATGATCAGATCCCCTTGAGTGTGGCCTGAACCTGTCGTCACATGCTTGTAACCAACTAAGTAAGGCAAAAGTGGCACTCGATGGGTACCAGGATGTAAGCCACATCCTGGCGTGATGGAGCTGGAAGGAGCCAGGGCCCAGAGGAGTGGGTGGAGGTGCCATTCCAGCCTGGTCAGATGAGAATCTGTGAGAGAGAAATAGGATTCTATTTGCTTAAACTACCATTGCTTTGGATCACTCTGTTTCTATTGCTTCTAAATCAAATTCTAACCAGTCCAGAGCAGATGAGTCATGAGACCTTATTTGCCCACAGCAGATCGTGGCCGCTTCAACCAGGGCAGGAAGTCATCTGGCCCAAAACTTACCATAACCCAGGCAGGATATCTTACAAGAAAGCCTTATAGAAAGGGACTGTCACAAAGGCAGATTTTCTAAGTTCAGAGAAAAGTTTGGCAGAGTACAAACCAGAGCCATTTTAGGTAAACACAGCTGGGTGGGCACTTTGGCCTGGTGTCTCCAAAGCGTTAAACACAGGCAGAGTCCCTGAACAGCAATGACACTTCAGTAATTCACTAGGAAAACAGTCACGTGCATGTGAGCACGTTGATTGTTACAGCAACATAGTGATGACATAAGCATGGGATAGAGTGGACAGTGAAACGAATCGAGGGGCATCCACACGATGGGAAGCTATGCAGTTGTTCAAATCCTGTTTGAGGTGAGCACTTGGGACACAGGCAAAGCTGTACAATGTGTGAGTGGACTACCATGGAGGGCACAACCCCCCTCTTAGAAAGAAAGAAAGAAAGAAAGAAAGAAAGAAAGAAAGAAAGAAAGAAAGAAAGAAAGAAAGAAAGAAAAGAAAAGAAAGAAGAGGAGAGGAGAGGAGAGGAGAGGAGAGGAGAGGAGAGGAGAGGAGAAGAGAAGAGAAGAGAAGAGAAGAGAAGAGAGAAGAGAAGAGAAGAGAAGAGAAGAGAAGAGAAGAGAAAAAAACAACACACACATACATAGCAAAGGGACCTGGTCATTAAATCTGTAACAGTGACTCTCTGTGAACAAGGATATCATAAGTGATTTATATCTTAATCCTTGTGTTTTCCTGTATTTTTCAAATCTTCTGCAACAAACCTCTACTATTGAGGGGGGAAAATGTAAAAGAATAGGTTTTGGTGGAGAGCTAAAAACGAAAGCCTAGCAACACACTTGTGATGATCCTGCACAGGGAGAGAGGGAGATATAAATATCTAACACCTAACACCCCCCACAAATGGGGCACACTGCAGCTGGAGGCTGGCTCCCACTCTGCATCCCGAAGCAGGTAGGAGTCTGTGGGGTGTGAGGCCGAGCCACAGGGAATGAGGTGAGTGGCTGGTAGCTCCCAAGGGTGCCTTGGCGGCTCCTGCCCATTTTCCCCAAAGCTTCATCCAACTGAGAGTGTATTTTAATGCTGCCTAAGTACACACACATACTGCAGGAGATACAGACACAGTAACTGTTAGTTTGCACACTCGACATTTGACTCCCACATTTACTGTTTTTCTTCCTCTTCATTCCCTCCTGCATCTCCAATCTTCCATCTGGGATAATTTCCTTTTGCCTGAAAACACCCTATAGAGTTGCTTTTACAGTGGACCTTTTATTGCTGAAACTTGTTTCAGTTTATCTGAAAAAATCCTCAATTTGCCTTCATTCTCAGTAGATTTTTGGTTGGGTAAAGAATTCAAGGTTGGCAGATACTTTCAGCAGCAGATGACAGATCTGGACATCACTGTCTTCCACTTTTCATTCTGGCTGTTGAGAAGTCAGTTGTTGATCTAATGGTCGCTCCTCTGAGGGTGACTTGTCTTTTTACCCCTCTGTCTGCTTTTAACATCTTCTTGCGGTCTTTGGCTCTCTGTAGTTGCACTGTACCAGGTCTCCATGTGTATGGAGAGATGAGCCTGCCTCTTGACAGTGGCCTCGGGTAACCCGATTGGCAATGTAGCAGTCAGCTGCTCAGCAGGAAAGGCTTGGAAGGCTGGCTGATACCCATTCTAGAAGTTCTAGAATGTTCGATCCCTGGTGAAAGATGTCTAGGATCAGGATGTTCTTTTCAGTAGCAAAGCTATTGCCCAGAGCCTGAAGTCTGCCAGTGCTGCCTGGCTAACCAGCTGTTCCCTATTCTTTTTGACTCCCCATAAACACACACAATAACATGGGGCAAGGCCCTTCTCCTGGGACGCTTCCAGTGGCCGTAGCCACCTGGCCTGGAGCTAACACCCAGCGAGGGTTGGGACAGGTGCTTCTCCTAATGGTCCTCTGCCTCCATGTTTCTCCAATGAGCTCCACTGTAGGCCTGCACTGTGTGTCATCTGTGGTATGGGTCATTCCTGGCTTGGTTAGCAGCAGGATTCATTTCATTTAATCTGTTTGGAAATAGTTGAGTTTGATGACTTTCATGGTTTGGAAAACTATCAGTCTAACTATCTCAATGTATTTCTTTTGTCCCACTCTCCCTCTCTCTTCCTGGTGTTCCTGGTAAATGTATGTTAGGTGTTCTCACCATATCCTATCCTATCTTCCGTTTCCTTGGTTATGTTGGTGGTGGTGGTGCCTGTCAGTGCTTTATGCTGGGTGGTTTCATCTCACTTGTTTTACTAGTTCTCTTCCTGGCTGTTTCCATTCTGTCTTTAAACCCTTGTTTACCCATTAGGTTCTAGAATTTTGTAGCTTTCTGTCTAGAATTTACACTCAACTCTACAATATGCCATGCCACTTTTTACAGTTTCTAGTTGCCTGCGGAATTCTTCATGTCTTGGACATAATGTGCACAGTTGTTGAAGACTGTGTCTCCTTGATTCCCACTGCCCAGAGTTTCTAAAGGGATGTCTCTCTGGTCCATGATTTCTGCTAATTCTCAAGTATTGTTTTGACTTGTGTCCCTGGTTATCTTTTACTGTATGCTAGACATCATATTTGTAAATTATTATAGAATAATTTAAAGCTTAAGGTATTGTCTTTCTCCAGGGAAGATTTTATTTGCAATGCTGAGCAACTCAAGACATAAGAAAACCCAGGCTGTCTTAATCCACGTTGCAATTGTGAAGTCCTCTGGGGCATCCCAGACTGACTTACTCTCAGCTCATCCTTATTCTTGGGTGGGCTGGACCCCAGAATGGAGAGTGGCCTGCCTGGGGCCCCAGTCTTGGCCTGCCTTGGGTTTGACTTTTGTTCCCCTGCCCCAGGAGGCACACTTAGCCCAGTCTCTCAGGACCTCCCTCCCTCCACAGCAGGAGGCACCCTGATGTGTGGCTCATCTCTCTGGGTTCCCACTCTCTCCTGCCTGTCAGCCCTGACAGTTGCTTACTCTCTTGATGTTTGTATTTGTCTAGATTTGTTATTTTCATCAGAAAGGTAGATCTGTAGCTCACCCTTGCTGTATGTGGAAATTCTTCCTATGTATATGAAATAGGATGCCAATTGAGAGTGGCCGTCCTTCTCTTATTCCTGATTTTTAGCATGAATGCCTCCCGGGTATACTCTCATCAGGTAAGATGCTGCCTTCTGAGCCAATATATCTATTTTATCATACTAAAGAAGTATTTATTCATTTAATTGACTGAATAAAATATAAATAAAATGCATCCCCATTCTAGGGAGCTCATAGCCCAGTGGATGAGGCCGGGCTATAATGAACTGTTGCTTCTACATCCGGTTATAGCACAGACGTGACCATTTCTTCCCATCTCCACACATGCCACCTGCCTGACTGCTGTTGGCTCCCACATGGCTCCCTACTTCCACTTCTACTGCCCCAAACCTGGTCTTCATACAGCAGCCTGAGTGCACTTTTCATTTCTCTTCTACACATACAAGAAATCAGTAGTAGAATGATGGTACCCAGTACACTTTCCTCTATAGTCAATGGTTATTAACATCTTGTCCTATTTTCTTTCACTTCTCCAATCACTGGAAGGTGAGTTGAAGACATTGTCACACTCTACCCCGCAGTACTTCAGATGTCTCCAAAACTAAAGGCCACAATACTATTTTCATGTAACTATCTAACAACACCTAAAATCAATCAGTCCTGAGTGAAATTTCCAAATGGCTCCAATGTGTCTTTTAAGTTTTTTAAAATAAGGATCAAATCAAGGGTCATGCATTGCACTTGGTTGTCATAATTTTTTTTTTTTTTATAGATAGTCCCCCTATGCTGTTGTTTTTAAAATGACATTGGCCTTCTAAAGCATCAAGGCCCGTTTCTTGTGAAAAGTCCTCCCTTGTGCATTTGACTGCCTCCTGGTGGTGTGCTTTTACTTATTCTCGTATCCCCTGCATTTTGTCACCTGGAAGATAGGCATGTGGCTACACTGCCCCATATGTTAGCCACATGTGGCTATCAAGCATTTGAAAGGTAATAACTCTGAATTGAGTTGTGCTTTAAGTGTAAAATACACACCAGATTTCAAATACTTAGTACAAAATAATGTAAAATATTTTATTATGTGGATACTGGTTACATGTAGAAATAATATTTGGATATATTGGGTTAAACAAAAATTATTAAAAGCAGTTTTTTACTTTTTAAAAGTTACATATGTGAGTCACATATTTTATTGGATGGCTTTGGTGGGGAGGTCAGCTAGATTCCATCAAGCCCTTAGGAAGGGGGCTTCACAGGTGGGATTTGTCCTGGAGTCAGTTGCCCTCAGTGGGGCTGGGGCTGGTCACTCAGTAAAGGTGGTAGCTGCCAGATTTCTCCAATGCAAAGGCACATTTTTCTCTATAATTAGTAAGTCCTTTGTGGTGGTTCCCTATAGTTCTCTGGAACTCCTCTCTGAGGAAGAGCTTTCCTCCCCCATACCACAACCACCACCTCCTTTCCTTTTCTTCTCTGAATCTTAAAAATTATATGTTGTAACCAGTTTCATCATTATTCTTTTGTTGAAGCTTGAATTGTCCCCAGTACAACAGAAGCCCCGTCGAGCTAGCTCCTGTGTCCCTTTGCCATGACCCATCATTTCTTGAGCACTTTCTTATTTTATGTCACAACAAGATGTTCCCAGCCCAACCCTCCCTCCTCAAACCTGGAATCAGCGACTTCTCTAAGGAGCCCTGACTCCTTTTAGTAGAAAACGGTATTTACAAACCAAGAGCTGGGTGCCAGGTATGCTCATCGCTGTGGGGGTGTCATTGCTTCTGGGCCTTTCAGAGCACAGAGCTGGGGAATTAGGAACTTCTATCTCAGTTCAATTCTTTAATTCCTTTTTATTGTAGTAAAATACACAGAACATAAAATTGACCATCTTAATCATTCTTAGTAGACAGTTCAGTGGCAGTAGGTACATGCACATTATGCACCTGACTCAAATTTGTACTGCAAGATTTTGATGTCTTTAAAATGCATCTCACAAAGAATGTAAAGTCAGAGTACCTCTAATATTTCCCTGTGATCCTGTTTCTTTCTTGTCTACTTCATTTTTGTCCTTGGCTGATTTCACTCCTCTTCTCTATCACCCCTGACTATACTTTTGGTCATAGGCTCTACCTCTCGGAACCTGGGTAATTTAGTATCCATGAATGAGATTGAAGATCTTCTTCAGTATCTGTCCTTGGTTCACTCATCTCTCATTCCATATCTTCATGCTAACTCCCCATTATTCAGATAGTTAGGATTAGAGGAGGTCAAGAGGGTGGACCCCCATGACTGGGTTAGTAGTGCCCTTGTAGGAGTCATGAGAGAGCTTGCTTCCCCTCTCTGCTCTCTGCCTTGTGAGGACAGAACTGTGGGAGATGCAATTCTGTTGTTTATAAGCTTCCTGGTTCAGGTGTTCTGCTACAGCAGCCCAGATGGACAGTGCCCTGGTTATTGGTAGTTGTGTGACTAGACTAAAAACATCAGAAAGGCTATGACCATGTCTGTGATTCACTGCTAAAAGCTTCAGCCCAGGGAGGGAATCTTCACCTGCCCTTGGGAGAAGGCTCAGGAAGACTTCTTTAGGATATCTGGCCAGCATTGACTGCTGTATTAATAAATGAGGTCTAGGTGAGGTGCAATACTCCTTCCTCTAGGAGAGCTATGTTCTTTCCTGAGCAAAGACTCCAAAGTCCAGTCGTTTCCTCATTAGATGATCAAGACTGAAAATTTCTATTTCCTATTTAAAACCATGACTTAAGGAACTACTGGGCCATGACACATGACAAACAGATGCACAGTACCCCCAGCACACACAGCAGGCTCTCCGCAGGGCTCCTCTTCCGTGGAGAAGGGAAAGAAATGTGTCCTAATTCAAAGAACTTCACCCACACTCAGCTGCCTGCAGTTAAGAGGAATAGCACAATGGAGCAGAAGAGAAAGAGGCCAGAGCCTGCTGCACCAGAGGTCCTCTGAGATGGGCTTAATTCAGAGTCGGGATCTAAGAGAAGAGATGTCAAGATCTTGAGATGTCAAAGAATGAGCCACAGTGAAACTTTTCTTACTCCACATGCCTCACTTTGTAGATGATAAACCACAGAGCCAGGAGGAGAGGTGGCATGAAATCACATGTTGTGCCTGCATCACCACGTCCTGAAACTGATGCTCTAGGTAAGGTGAGCACTAAGGGGAAACTGAGTTAGCAACTCAAACGTAGTACACTCACGATTCAATAAGAACCTAAGACAGGACAAGCAAAGATTAGACTAACCAGGATTGGTAAGAACCCATGGAAACAGGACTTCCAAAAACTGCTACTTATAATAAATTATTAATCACTTTTCTGAAGAGGAATGTGTAATTTGGCAGCATCCATCAAAAGATTTAAGTACACAAACCATCTGACTTAGCATATACTTAAAGAGTGCTGCCCTAGGGACATTCTTAGATAAACATTCTAAGACACATGGAGACATAGAGATGTCATTGAAGCAATATTAATATCACAAAGATGAAACAGCATAAATGTCCAACAATAAGGCATTGGTAGAAATATTCATACTTTTATATACTAGGATAATGCCAAAAAGCCATTAAAAATGACATGTTCAGGAGGATGTGGAGAAACAGGAACCCTGTGCAGTGTTGGTGGGAATGCAAACTGGTGCAGCCGCTGTGGAAAACAGTATGGTAGTTCCTCAAAAAAATTAAAGATGGAACTACCCTACGACCCTGTGATTCCACTTCTGGGTATTTACCCAAAAGGATTGGAAGCAGGGTCTCAGAGAGACATTTGTACACTGTACACAGAACCACGATTCACAATAGTTAAGAGGTGGAAGCAATCAAAGCACCCACCAACAGATAATTGGATAAACACAATGTGGCCCATCCACACAGTGGAACATTATTCAGCCTTAAACAGGAAGGATGTTCTGACACCTGCTATAACGTGGATGAACCTTGAGGACATTATGCTGAGCAAAATAAGCCAGTCACAAAAGAACAAATACTGTATGATTCCATTTATGTGAGCTTGGGGACTCAAATCCAAAGAAACAGATAGTAGATGGTGGGTGCCAGGGGCTAGGGGGAGGGTGGATGGTTAGTGTTTAATGGGGACAGAGTGGCAGATTCACAAGGTCAGTTCTGGAGACAGATGGTGGGGACGGCTACACGACAATGTGAATGTACTTAATGCCATGGAACTGGACACTTACCAATGTTGAGAGGGTACATTTTGTGTATGTCTGACCACAGGAAAAATAAAGAAATAAAATAAAGAAAATACTTTAAAAATAAAGAAAAATATTTTGTTTCTAGTGAAATTCTTCACCAAAATAAAAACCTAGTTTTTGGTAAAACTAGCAAGAACTGTTAGATGTTTTTGGTGGGAAGGGGAAATTTTAAAAAAAAATTTTTTATTTAAAAAATAAAATAAAATAAAATAAAATAAAAAATAAAAATTTTTTATCTATTTATGATAGTCACACAGAGAGAGAGAGAGAGGCAGAGACACAGGCAGAGGGAGAAGCAGGCTCCATGCACCGGGAGCCCGACGTGGGATTCGATCCCGGGTCTCCAGGATCGCGCCCTGGGCCAAAGGCAGGTGCCAAACCGCTACGCCACCCAGGGATCCCTGGAAATTTTTAAAAATTTTCACAAAAGCAATTTATTCACATGGGTGTATAATATATATTCTTTTAAAATGCCCATGCAAAAAAAATATAAATAAAATAAAATGCCCATGCACCTTTTTTTTAGTATGTAATTGTGCTTTATTTGGGGAAAGCAGATAATTCTCACAATGCAATGTTTATCCCACTGGTATACCGACTTGGTCCAAAGGAAAAGTCAGACACAGTGCTTGTAAAGAAAACAGCATTCCTCTGCCCCACTGCTGCCCATACCAGGGGGAAAGCTTGCCAGACAGAGCCGCTTTTAATCCCTTCAGCTCTTTCTTGTAAGGTTCACACAAACTGTTCATACACTTTAATCAAGGGATTCACTGCTACCTTAAAAACATTATCACGAACCCTAAAAAAAATAAACAAACATTATCACATATGTGCCCAAAGATGTAGGTACAGGGATGTCCAACCCATGGGTGTTTATAATAACAAGAAAGCTAGAAGCAACAATTGTTTGGATGGTTTGATAAACAATGGCCCTAAATATGCCCCAAAAGATTAAGGAGCCAGATATATTTAAATGACATGGCAAAACGATAAATAAATAAAATAAATAAATAAATAAATAAATAAATGACATGGCAAGAGATAAGTAACTACAGATGATAGAAATATAGAATAAAATGCTGATAGGAATTATCTTTGGACAGTGGGTGATATTAAAGATGAGTTTTTCATTGTGTATTCTATTTTCAAAACTCTCCTCAATAAATACATGCTTGCTTATAACCAGAGCGGGGGGCAATGGCATAGCAATACATCAAAGTCCCAGCTTGTAAAATCCTTTCCCAGATTCACTGTATCAGTCAGGATGCTTCCCTCAGGCCCGGGACGGCTCAGCTCAGACAAGCTGAAGCAGGACAGAGGACTGACTCCTGGACATCCTTCCCGGCCAGAGCTCTGCAGGCTAGCACCCTCCACCCCATGGAGACCCAGCAGGAATGAGGTGCACAGCACACCACTGCCCTTGTGTCCACATTGATAACCGAGGGTCTTCAAGGCCTCGGAATATAAACAGGTGGCAGGAATAAAGGTGATTTGGATTTTCTTTGAAACTTCCTGCAGTGTTTACCATAAGCATGCATTACTTTTCCACAATTACTAACCTATTTACTGAACGGGTAGCACCTACCAAATGCTGTACCCTCATCCAGGTTCAGAGCACACTCCGATCGACTTCTGCTGGTCTCACAGGACATGGCTGGAGGTGCTTCCTCCGAAGCACGCTGTGTGCCAGGCTGCCGTGAACATGGGTGGAGACCCAACTTTAGAAATGCTACCATGTCAACGGCACTCCTGGAAGCACTCTTGGGTGCAGGTGTCTGCCCAGGGACACGTGACGGTGTGACAGCAACACTGAATCCAGGCACATGGGTGACCCTGGCTCACTTTCCTTTGGCCATATCATGACATCCAGATCAAGTTCTTGCTGTTTGGTTAAAGTCACCAAGGTCTGGCCCCTGGCTTCTCACCCAGCTCCTGCTGAAAGCCTTGTGCATGTGGACACAGGAAAAAGCCCCAGTTCTGCGTCTCAGGGCCACCAGTCGGCCAGTGACATGGCCACCTCTCCACAGAAGTCTGCAGCCCCCCATGGTCCTCCCATGCCCGTGGGTGCGAGCACCCTCTCCCCAAGCAACAGAGCCCACGTTCCCACCATGGCTAAGGGGCTTCACCTTCCTCTTCGGGAAGTCATGCCCAAGGGAAAGAGTTACTAGAAGGCACCACATAGCCCTGGAGGCTCACAAGCCACCACAGGTGGGGGGAGCAGCCATGGAGGGCCAACCCCTGGCCCTGGAGTGCCAGACACACCCTCTTTCAGCACATACATAGGAATATCACAAAGACATGCACACAGGAAGATGCACACATCTGGCAGGAGAATCTTGGGGAGTGAGCAGATGTCAATGTGAGTGCCAATGACACTTGGCACAATTACCTTCTGACACAGGGGCCATGTGGAGAGTGGGGACCCACCTGCCTCCCTCCCACCTCCATGAGCACCCGAGGACACTCTGGGGTGAGGAACAGGACCCTTGGCTCCAGACACTGTTGGGCTGACACTCAAGCCCACTCTTCCCCCCTCCTCAAGGGCACACGTGGCACTTGGGTCCCAGCCACAAGATGTCCACACCCGGGGATTCTGGGCATTAGGGTGGTCCTCAAGTGTCTTCTTCTTCAGTCCAGCCTTGGTGAAAACACGATTCAGGTATGAGTTTAGAGAAATCTGCAGACTCATAAGGCTTGTGTTAAGCTGTGTCACATGTTTATTGCCATTCACAGATAAGATGGATCACTGAGCATGTGCTCCTTGGCGATGGGGTCTGGCTCTGCAGTGAGTAGTCACAGCCTTGGGGGCAGCTCTTCCTTTTCGCTGGGGCCACTGCTAATGCAGCCCTGCAACACGGCAGAGCGGCGGGTCAGTCACTTACCTAATGCAAGCCGGCTCCACTTTCTTGTGCTAGATACGAGGGTTTACAAGCACAGGGTGGGGGCACTGATGTTAGCCTGAGTTCCACATGTCCTCTTATGCTCTTCATGGTACAGAGGATGCTCAGTTCACACACACACACACACACACACACACACACACAGACACACACACACACCCAGCATCTCAGGTTCACTTTTTTGTACATTCAATCCAATTACATGACCCAGGCTGAGTGCTGAAAGGGAATGAGGCCCAGGCTCTTCCCATCAGCACCACTGTGGCATGGAGCGGCCCATCCTGCACCGTGACATTCCACAGCAGGTGTCCCTGACCAGCTCCCCTTGCACCAGGTAGGCCTCAGTGTGGAGTGTGTCCAGGAAGGACTTCCTGTGCATGGATAGATCAGCTGCTCAGGAGAACCCCTACCCTAATTCACACTTTGCCCCCGTTCTCTGAGAAAATGTGGTCACAGTGGATGCACTCTGATGACCTTTCCCACCAAAAGCTTGTTTTTCATACTGAACAAAGATGGATTCAAATGTTAGTGGACAACCTCTGAACAGACAGGGTACAAAGCAGGGTGATTCACTCGTCCAAGGAGAAAAACCTCACTAGGAGAAAAACTTTTAAATACAATACTACCCTAGGAAGTCTCTCAGTGTCACTCTTCCACGTTCTGTATGAGAGCAGGCCAGCCAGCAAGGTAGCAGCAACAAAGTCAGCAGGAAGATGGAGAGCTACATGAGCTGTTCCACGACCATTCTACACCACACTCATTTCTGAGCACGCATATGTGCCTCCTCACTGAGGGAGGAATCTGAGTGTTGGTGAATCAAAACAATCTTCATACCAACAGCAAAACGACACAGTGAAGATTTTTCTGGAGGGGCTCAAATTGCACCATATGGCTAGAGCTCTTAAATTATGTGAAATGTCTTAATAAGAAAGCTGACAAAACAAAGTTTTTTACCTTGGTGAAATATTTCTTCTCTTTTAAAACATCCCATTAAAAAAAAAAAAACTCAAAGTAATAAAATGCTTATTACTCTTACCCCTCTCCTGAGGAGTCTGTAGAAGAAGCCTCTCTTCTTTTTGGGAACCTGGTAATGCATTTTCTCTTCTAGATTCAACACCGTGTTTTCATCAAACTCATCTTTGTTGATGTCATTAAAACAACCTGATTCAATCATCTGTGTCCATACAAGAGTAGGACAGAGAAGAGGAGACCCCGTGAGGTCAGTCAGCCATTTCCCACCCTGTAACCAGCTCAGCACATGGGCCTCTCCAGTTCCCATCCTCTTTCCTGCTTGCTGACCTCCGCTCAGGATAGGGAAGACGGCCTCCCCCTCCTCCCTCTGAGAGGACCCCCAGAGCAGGTAAGGACCAGATGCTAGCAAGGCCCGCTTTGGAAGTGGGACCAGGATGGCCAATTGTCCCCCTCCTGTACATGGACCAGGGCAGCTGCCTTGCATCATCTTACCTCCAAACACACACACACACACACACACACACACACACACACACACACACACACAGATTTTTTTTCTCCTGGCATCATACCCAGTATAAACCGTCAGTACCTCATTCTGCCAGGGGATGGAGACACACCCTGTAGCAAATTGACCATAGAACATGTCATCATTGGTGTCCAGGTAGACTCCTCTCACGGTAGAGAACTGCTCTATATCCAGTATGTCCTTACAGTAAACGGCTTGTGGCTGTGCACCGAGAACAAAGAGATGTGAGCCTCTGAAAGCCCTGGAATGGTTCTTAGTCTCCTTAATTACTAAGAACACAGTGCGTGTGAAATCAATGCACATCTGCGGTATCTAAAGCCCTTCCCTCCCTCTAGGGAGCTCTCATCAGTCACAGGCCCCCTGGCCACCGTCTGGTCTGCAAACCTCCCGAGGCTCCCATCCTTGCCTTTCCTGCAGTGGAAGATGGGTGATGGGCAGAGGCAGGGATGAAGAGGGGCCATGCAACATGGAGTCCCGCCTCTGCCTCCAACCCTTGGCTTCCTTCATGTGAAGCATCCCACACAAAGTCTAAGTGAACAACTGCAGGTCTTGCTTCTCAACTTCCTGTCAGAGCTCATCTAGTGGCTTCCAGTTGCTCCTCCTCTGGGACAAGAGCCCCGGCCTACAGCGCTCCCCACCCTGGCACTGTGGCCATGGGATGCAAGCCAGCAGAGCGTGGCCATCCTGGGCCTTGCCCTCCTCCAAAGCAGCCCCTGCACTCCTGGAAATTAGAACAGCTACTGGCCAAATCATGGTCATGCAAGAGGTGCCTGGCACTTCTGAGTAACGTCCTCCCTGCATGCCATACGATCAAAGCAGAGACATTCCGTAGGCCGCTGGGCAACACACCTCAGAGCAGCCGTTACCCATTCAGTCCCCACACAGCGGGGATGTGGAAGCAAGTAGGCCACAGTCAGAGGGTGGCCCAGAAGAAGGTCAGGACTGTGCCCAGGCTGAAGGGCCACCCCCACCCCCACCCTTATTCCCACCTTGGAAAGAACTGCCTGACCTGTTAGCCCAGGGCCTCCCATCAGCTGGCCCTCACAGCTCCTCTGGTTACATCCAGGAGAATACCCCAAATGTCAGCTCAGAGCCTGCACCTGGCAGGCTCTGGCCCAAGTCTCTTGAGCACAGCAAGGGGTGTGACACTGCTCCCTAGGGAAGACTGCCTTCCTGCTCCTTGCAGACCCGATGGCCCATCTCCAGTCCCTGTGGTCCACAACCATAGTCCAATGGTTGGCTCAGTTTGTCACTTGTTTCGCTGCCCGCATCTGCAGGCTGGAGCGAGGTCCATAGTGGCAAGACTGCTTTTTTGATCTCCCTATGGCCTTAATACTGCCACCTGCATCTAGCACGTAATGTGTGAACTTGTTCACAGGAAGGAGGTGCTACTA
Organism: Canis lupus familiaris; assembly: GCF_011100685.1. Classification (NCBI taxonomy): domain Eukaryota; kingdom Metazoa; phylum Chordata; class Mammalia; order Carnivora; family Canidae; genus Canis; species Canis lupus. The sequence goes on from NC_049224.1 coordinate 61,767,614, forward strand.
CCACATACGGGGATATGAAAACATAATAAGTCTCGACGGTACAACTAAAAACACATTAATTGTATGCCTCCCTTCCACCATGTCCTGCAGAATTCTCTTATCTTCACATCTCTTTGATGTGCTGGTAGCAGACTGTCAAGGAGAGGGTCCAGACTGTTCTCCGTCCATTCCTGCTTTCCTTAACAGACTCGGACATGAGCCAGACCCTGTGTAGAGCCCTGGGGCACACCCCCTGAAGCGGCCTACAAAGCAAGCCCATAAGGAGGCTTGGCCAACTTCCAGGGCTCCAGGCATGGAGCCAGGACCTTGGAGACACAGGGAGAGCAAGGGCTTCCCAGACTAAAAGGCGGGCATGCTGGCACAAACACGAGAAAGGGGACACAGCCACAGGGAAGGTCTTGGGCGGTGCTGAAGTTCTGAGCAGTGCAGAGCCAGAGTCAGCTGCTGGGAAGGCCTGTAGGGATCTGTGAGGACAGCTTGGTGAGTGGCCAGGGGCTGGAGGGGACCAAGGTGGGTGGGTGGGGCATTCCATGCAGAAGCACAGCGGGACTGTACCACTGATCCTGTATCTGCTGGGAAGTCACTGTGTTCCTGGACCCCTTGTCTTGGGACGCTCTGCTCCTCTCTAGGCAACATACTCACATCAGGGCAGAATGGAGGATCTAACATATTCGCTTCCAGTCTCTTGAAGTTAATGTCCTTGAACACGGGGTGTCCTTTTACCTCCACTGCTCCAGCCTTGCAGCCTAGTCGATGTTTGGGATTCTTGGTGAGTAACTGTCCAAGGGGCAGAAACGGAGTCAAAAGAAGAGAGAACTTGGAAGTCTCCATAATAACAAGCAAAGAATTAGGGGTGGCAAAGAGCACATCCACCTAAACAAAGTTGCTGCAATTTCAACTTTTCAACCAAACCTCCTTAATTCAGATTTCACAAATTTAGAACATATGATGCTTTCAAAAGGAGTAGAAACTAATAACAGCCTTTGAGCTACCAATAAATAGTCGGCTAAGTAAATCCTTCAGGAAAAAATTGTAACCATGTAAAAATTAGGAGACTTTTTAAAAAGAAATAGGAACTGTCAAAAACTTCACAGATACCATTTTAATGCAGTCATGTTTATAATTAGAAACTATCTTAATCTGTTCATTAAATAGATCACTAAGGAGCTCAGATGAGGCAAAAATTTGGCAAACTGAGTTCTAGAAGTTGTATATTCTTAAAATGAGTAGACAGCATCTCTTTCAAAAGTTTTCCTTACTCATATATTCATAATTTTCACCATATAGGCCTTCCCCCACAATAATCATCAGTCAGAAAAGTTTAGCTGGGCTCAAAGCCACACAAAACAGGTCTGGCTCTACAGTATGGCTGGTGCCTGCCCCATACACAAGGTTTCACCACAACGCAGCCCAGCCCATGACTTCGGCTATGTCTGGTGCTGCTCTTGCAGTACGGTGGTGGAGCTGACCAGCCATGTGAGGGACCCACAAAGCCTAAGAACTACTTACTATCTGGCCCCCCACGGAAAAGTTTGCCAACCCTGGCCTAGCCTCACCACCAGCACCCGCCGCTTTTCTGAAGAGAAACCAAAGTCCCAGGCAAAGGGCCAAGCACACTTTGCGTTGGGCTGATGTGCACTGGCCTGCACACCCTGCAGCCCTGGCTGCATGAACTCTGGATGTAGCACACATTGACCTGTGTGTGCCTATGGCCTGCACACATGCCATGCCCTCTGTCTAGAAGACCCTTTGCCTGGCTGACTAGGTTTCCAGCTCCCTGCCTCGGAGCATGCTTCCTTCGGACACCTGTCACTCCTGACATGACATCAATACTAGTCTCTCCTGCTGGACACAAGCCCCCAGAGGCAGGGCCACAGGAACTCCTGCTCACTGCGATAGCCCCAGCACATAGCCAGGGCAAGGGCTCAACAAGATTTGCTCAGTGCAGTTATTCTTGGCAATGCTTTGTTAATTAAAAGCAGATCTGAAAATTCAGTGTGATGTCAAATATAGTCCCTATGTCTCCAGGGTTCCACGACTCCATCATCGAGTCTGCTGTCGACACATACCCATCAGATGGCCTTGGGCTTGTGGTCAGAAAGCCTGGGTTCAAGTTCTCCACTGTCATCCCACTATGGGATGTCAAATAAAATTTTTAGGGGCACCTGGGTGGTTCTGTGGGTTAAGCTGCCAACTCTTAATTTTGGCTCAGGTCATGATCTCAGGGTTGTGGGATCGAGCCCTACGTCAGGCTCTGGGCTCAGCGGGGAGTCTGCTTGGGATTCTCTCTCTCCCTCTCCCTCTGCTCTTCCACCTGCTCATGCTCTCTCTCTCTCTCTCTAAAATAAATAAATAAAACTTATTTTAAAAATCAAACTCTTAATTTTTCAACTGTGAGGCTAAGAAAACACCTTAGAAGTCCACTCTCAGGATCAGATGAGGTAATATATGAGAGCTTTCAAAACCAGACAGGTGTCCACATGTCAGGCGCTACTCTGGCCACCTGTTTAGGTCAGTGTAAAAATCTGGCACTTCCTCAGCCCTTCCTTCTGCTCCATCGAACACAAGTGCAATACTCTGACCTCACATCACATCTCGCTCACTCACTGGGCATGGATGTAGTATGCTGGAGGCAGGTAGAGGGCGAAGAGCCTGCAGCCCCCCTGCGAGTGCGCTCAGCACTGGGGCCCCGCCCACCATCTCTGTCCCCATGGGTGCTGTCCTCTCCAAACCCCCACCCTGCTGCTTCCTGAGATGCCCTCTTCTGTAATCCCTGTTTGCTGGGATTGAACCCTGGCTCCAAGAAGCAGCTGTCTCTGCTCACAGGAGCTACTGAGGATTTGTGCATCACTAGGCACGTCACACACGCTTGTGCACTGCCTCTTCTGGCAAGCCTATGAGGGAGAATTTATCACCATCCACAGGTCAGACACGAGAAACCAGAGACTGGACAGGTAAGCCCAGTATGGGGAGCCTAGACGATCTCCAAGCCAGAGCTCGAAGTCCCAACCCTGGTTCTCATTAAGGCACTGCCTTCCTTCTCCAGGACCACAGCAGCACACAGCATTTCTCCATCCTGAACACCCTTGAGGCCTTGTTTCTCTCTTGTTCATGGCACCCATCAAATTCCGCTTTTTCGCTATAGTTATTTTTTGTGTTTGTTCTAGGCCTGCCATTAAACTGTGAGCTCCTTAGGGGGCAGGCTCTACTTCTAACTTATATTTTTACACCCCTATGGCCCTTATCAGAGTGTCTGTGGGTCCCAAGCACCAGGTCAAATAGCAGCTTGGCCAGAATGCTGTTAAACACAGAGGAGCTGACTAACTGCCCGCTCCAAGCAGAACAAGCTGGCGGGAAGGAAGGCCAGGCTGCTTCCCCTGCTTGTGACAGGCCACTAATACTCATCACTCCACACATGACAACAACAGGGAAGAGAAAACAAAATCGGCATTTCCAGTCACCCACAACTCACCTAAGTTACTGACATACTCAGTCACAGGTACAGAAGTTGCTGGTTCCAGCAGGCACCCACTTGGGGACCCACGGCCCGCCTCCCCGTGACCCCCTCACTGACCCATGGCCCTCTCCCAGCCAGCCCTGCTTTCCTCTCCCTGTGCCCCAGGCTTCCTGACTCTGGGGAGGAAGAGCCACAACCCCAACAGGCAGTGCTCACACTTTGCCTCCACTGCACTGACTGCCCCTTGCCCTGAGTCCCCGCACCTGCATCCTCCTATACTCCACCTGGATTCCACCACTCATCTTTCACCCCACCTCCATCTCTGTCCCTATCTCCTCCCCGCAGTGACATGCAGACCCAGGAAAGCAGCAGGACCACGCAGCCCATCAGGTTGGGGTGTCGATCTTGCCCATGATCCCCAACAGCTAGTTAAATAGGAAAGAAACACCGGCAGACAGAAAAACCTCACTGCTCCTGAGCAACAAGATTGTTTGATCTTTAGTTTCACAGGAAGCGGGCGACCTTGGCATCAGTCTCCCCTCTCAGGGGCTCCTTTTGAAAAATCAAACCACAAACTGCTCTGCTTTGCTCCTGTCAGCTGGAAGCCCAATCACGTATTCTCCCAGGCCAGGTCACCAGGGTGGCAATTCCCATGAGTGGCTGATGCAGCAGTGGCAGCAGCTCCCCAGGTGCCAGCCCAGTGGGAACCACCCCAGCCTGAGAGGGGTTCCCTCCCACCCTCTCCAGAGCCCAACCCACCATCTTGCAGATGGACTTGGAGTCCTCAGAAAACTTCTTCGAATACTCCTCAGTGTCTTTCTTCACTCTTCGTTCCACCTCCTCTCGCTTGACTTTCTCTTTGAACTTTCTGAATGGAGAATGTCCCTGAATCATTTCATATATCAGACAGCCAAGTCCCCACCAATCAGGACTAAATGTATAGTTTTCATTATTGATAACTTCAGGAGCTACATAACAAATACAGGAAATTTAAATTAAATTTTGGCTTTAAATTTTCTTGTAATTAATTCCAAATAACACATTATAAATTTAACATTTGTTACAACATGAACCCTGGAAACATGTTAGGGAAAGAAGACAGACACAGAAGGCCCAATTCTATTTAAATAAAGCAGGCTAACTAGACAGGTCCATGGAGACAAGAAGTGGGTGAGTGGCCACAGGGCCAGGGCGAGAGGGGATGCTGATGGGCCTGGGTTCTCATCCTGGTGGGGGTAGGTGCACAGGTCTGTGTGTGTGCTAAAATCCAATCACATGTACTCTTCAGAGTGGTGGATTTCATGGTATATGACTTATATTTCAACAAGTAGGTTTCTGGAAATAGTCTGTACCATCCCCAGGGTATGAAATGAACAGCCACAGGGTAATGAACATGGGGAACCAGGGCTCTAGGGAAGACCCTGCCTCCCAATGAGGGAGCTCCCTCAGACACACAGAGCCATGCCCAACAGCACCCAAAGGGCATTGAGCCCCACAGCAGGTAACACCAGACATGGTGGCATGTGGGGTGTTACTAAAGGACTCTGCAGAGGCCCTTGGGGTCCCTCATGTCAGAGGCCACTTCTGGGTCAGTCTGGCATCGTCAGGCTGGGATCTGACCCCAGGCCAAGGCCTCCCAGTCTTGGAGGCTTTGCAATAACCAGGGAACAATGGCTTCACCAGGGGCCAGAAGGGCCAGTGTGCCCAGGGTGGTGGCAGTGGCAGAGTGAGGGGCCCTAGGTCCTGTCCTGGTTCTGCCCTCACTCAGCTGTATGACCTCTGCTGGCAGGAGGGCAGATGGGAGGACTCCTCTGCAGTCCCAACACTGGCTGAGGACAGACTTCAAACACTGCCTGTGCTCCCTCCAAGTGGTTTAGAACTTTTCTGTGTTCTGAAGGTGCAGGCATCCAGAGAGAGCACAAGGATGTGGAGGTAGCCTATCACATACCCATGTAGCCGACTGTACCCACTCTTCCTCGGATGGTCTCCCCTTCCGGAATCTCCATGGCTAAACCGAGGTCTGAGATCCGGATGTGCCCTGTGTGTGTTCAAGCACATTACACAAACCACAGGGGGCATGCTGACACATTCATGACAATAAATTGGTGGGGAAAAGTCTAAAATTACATTTAACTTATCCACTTTTAGTGAATACTACACAGAGCTCCACAAATACAATGGGAAGTTAGATTTATAGCTACTAATCAGGAAGTCCTTAACCACAATCACTTGATAAGATAGAAGCATGGTGTTTATTATTTAATTTCCTATAACTACCAGATCCGTAAATAAAACGATAATGAATAGTACATGAACTACATAATAGAAAATAAATACTTTCTGTCAGAACACCAATAGGCTTATATACAGGAACAACAGGCAAATAATAAGTTTTTCTCTAAAGAACAAATTGTAACAGCAAAATAATAAATAAGATGAAGAAAATTCACTTAAAAGACTGTTATGTGTTAATGTCTTTATATAGAAAAATTTAAATAGTTATTAAATTCAGTATGAAAATAACAAACTATGGAAAATTTTCTTTCGAGAGTCTAGAGAGATAAACCAGTCCTGGAGGCAGATACCTGCTCACCTTATTTGCCATGTGTCTCCAGCTCCTGATACAGTACCTGCATATTATAGGTGCTCAATAAATATTGAAGAAATGAATGAACCAACCAGTAAATATGTGCTCAACACTGAAAATCTGCAACATACCATTTGAGGCACTGAAGCTGCTTTAGCACATTCTACACTATGCCTTAGACAGGAAAATGGACCTTTCCCTTAGCACGCCACACTGACTCACATTACTCCCTGTGGTGGGCCCTCACCAGGGGAGGCAGGGTGCTGGAGCCCTTGGAGTGGATTCTGGAGCCATACGGCTTGGGTTTGAGTCCCAGCCCTGCCATTTACTAGCGTGTCTCAGGTTCCTGCTTTTGTATGGGAACCTTCCCTCAATAAGGTAGCTTTTTTTAAACGTATTTAAACGTATTTAACAAAACGTATTTTGTTAAGTACCAGCATGTTATGAAATTTTAAGTATCCTTTCTTATTATTCTTTAAAAAAGTGATTTTTTTAACTGAGAAATGAAAAGTAAAACTACTGACAAATTGACAAAGACTCAGTTTGAGAAGCCAGTTTGTTGGTGGGGCCACAGGGAAGCAGGTGCACACATACCCTGCCCGTGTGCATACAGACCAGTACAGCTCCATCACTCAGTACTCGGCAATGTTTCCCATCCTTCAGCCTCACACCCCTCACCAGGGGCCTACCCAAGGACACAAGGAAATAACATGTGTACAGGGCTGTATGTTGCAGCATTAACTGAAAAGAACAGAGGGCTGGGAACAGCCTGCTATCCACCAGTGCGGACTGGGCAGATCAAGCTGGTCCGTCCACAGGCAGCTGGATGAAAGAATAAGGAAGATCTTCATTTAGTATCGTAGAATGGTCTATGTTATATATTTAAAAAGCAGAGAAAAATATTGTAATCATACTAATGTCATCAGGAACTAGTATTTTCCACGTAAGGACAAAAAAACACAAATGTGAAATGAAGAAGTTAAACGAGAATAGAAATATCATTATGAATCCCTGATGAATATTTTCTTTTAAAACAACAAGAATGGGACGCCTGAGTGGCTCAGTGGTTGAGCATCTGCCTTCAGTCCAGGTCGTGATCCCGGGGTCCTCGGATCGGGTCCTGCATCAGGTTCCCTGCAGGGAGCCTGGTTCTCCCTCTGCCTATGTCTCTGCCTCTCTCTGTGTGTCTCATGAATAAATAAATAAAATATTTTTTAAAATTAAAAAAATAAAATAAGAACAATGTTTTCTCTCCCTGAAAAGGCCTGGGAAGAATGACCAGCATTGGCAGCAAGGGCACCTGGCACTCACATTGTGCTCTCCACATAGAGGACAAGGCCCCTTGGAGACACAGTCGACGTCAGGGTTCAGTAAGCATGTGCAAGGTCACTCTGGAACATCTTCAACAAGAAAGAAGAGCAGAAAACCAGGAACTCATTAGAGGCCCTGGATATTCACTGGCCAAAGATGGGCCAAAAAACATCAAAAAAGAATAATGACTCCAATAGATTAAACCGTATCAGAGGGTTAAGATCTGCACATTCATTAATGACACCAAAATAGAATAAAACAGGAACCACCTTGATCATCTTGGAGAATAGAGAACTAACACAATCTCCTGAAAAGTAGAAATGAAAGGAGGCATTCATGTATTTCACCTGCTTTTCCTGAACAAACAGGTAAACAAAGTTCTTTTTTACAGATGGATCTCAACAAATAAGTGCACTAGGAATGATGGAATTAGAATGCCATCACTCTACAGCTCCAGGGAAATGCTGTATCTTGATATTGATCATTCACGAAAAGCTGGTGGGAAATGGATAATGGAGAAATTGAGCCTGACAGAGGTTTGAAACCATTCATCACTCTGAACACCATAAGAGGAGACACGCTCTTCAAATGCCTGCTGACGTCGTACAACAGGAAGGACACACAAAGTATACTCCCCAAAAATCAAATCTGGACCTATTTCAGCCTCTAGATCTAACTACTGGCTTACAGGAAGAATAGGGGACATAGCGAACACGTTAAATCCAGCTAAATTCAGAACCTGGGAAATTCTATAGGACAAATGTCTGTGTTCTAGCCTGCCAAGACTGCCATAACCAAAGTGCTACAGCTTAGGACTGAAAAGGGCAGATATTTATTTCCCTAGAGACTGGAAGTCCAAGATCAAGGGCCAGAAAGTGTGTAGATGATTGACCTCACCCTGTGTATTCATAGCCTCTTCCCTCTCCCATCTGTCCATCTCTGCGCCCTAATCTCCTCCCCTTACAAGAACACCAGTCATATACATTCAGGACTCTTCATAGTGGCCTCATTCAGCTGGAATCACACTTTTAAAAGCCTTCATTCCAAACACAGTTGACCCTTGAACAACACGGGCTTGAACTACATGGGTGCACTTACACAGGCATTTTTATTTTTTTTATTTTTTTTTTTTTTAGCAAAGGACAGCATTGTAAATGTATTTGCTCTTTCTTTCTTTCTTATGATTTTCTTAACATCTTTTTTCTAGCCTATGTTATTGTAAGAATACAGTATAATACATAGAATATGTGTTAATCGACTGTTTATGTCATCACTAAGGCTTCTTGTCAAAAGTAGGCTATTAGTAGTTAAGTTTTGAGGGACTTGAAAAGTTATATGTGGGGGCATCTGGGTGACTCAGGCACTTAAACATCCAGTTCTTTATTTCCAGTAAGGTCAAGATATCGCAGTTGTGAGCTCGAGCCCCACTTTGGATTCTACACTCAATGCAGAGTCTGCTTAAGATTCTCTCTCCCTCTTCCTATGCCTCTCCCCCTTCTCCAGCTTACACTCTCTCACTCAAAAAAAGAAAAGTTACATGTGGATTTTTGACCATGTGGGGAGTTGGTGTCCCTGATCCCCCCATGGTCCAAAGCTATACAGTCACATTCTGAGGTACTGGGGGTTAGGGCTTTGTGACATGACTTTTAGAGGGACCATAAAGCCTGGTTTCACAAACAAATGACACAGAGTAGCAGGGAGGAGGAACCTATGAGATTAAACAAACTCAACAAGATATCAATCAAACGTGATGTGAACTTCATGCTACATTTAACACACAATTCAACACGTAATTAAAGAAGATGTAAAGCCTATGGGAGGGGTAGAGGGAGAAGAGAGAATCTCAAGGAGGTTCCACACTCAGTGCAGAGCCTGATGTGGGGCTTGATCTCCCAACCCTGAGATCATGATCTGTGCCAAAATCAAGAGTCTGATGCTTAACCAACTGAGCCACTTAGGCACCTTAAATAATTGTTAAATACTTTTGGATGTAATAATAGCATTGGGTTTATTTTTTAATATTAAATAATTTTTTTAAATAAAATATTACCTTTAAAAAAATAAAATAAAATATTACCTTTGATATATATTTTATAGATAGAAGAATATGATGTAGAGGATTTCCTTTAAAATCATTGTCAATAATAAAATGCTACTATTCTTTTAAAAAATTCACTGCTTATCCTGTTTTGTAGGAATACATGATAGTTTTCTTTTTTATCTCAACTACCAGTTAAATTTCATAAACCAAGTCCCTCCTAATTTCGAAGTTTTCAAAAAAGATTGCTGACATATTTAGGATGGACAAACAGTAAATGTACCTAACAACCTAGAACAGATGATAATCACCTTTTTTAAACTTTAAATTTTAACTCCCGTATAGTTAACGTAGTGTTATATTAGTTTTGGGTGTACAATATAGTGATTCAACACTTCCATATATTACTCAATGCCCATCACAGTAAGTGTCCTCTTCATCTCCTTCACCTGTTTTACCCATCCCCCATCACTCCCCTCCAGGGACCATCAGTGTGTTCTCTACAGTTAAAGAGTCTGTCTTTTGGTTTCTCTTTTTTTCCCTTTGTTCATTTATTTTGTTTCTTAAATTCCATGTATGAGTGAAATCATACAGTTTGACTTCCCCTGAATAATTTATTTCACTTACCATTATACTCTGTAGATTCATCCATTGCTGCAAATGGCAAGATTTCATTATTTTTATGGCTGAATAATAGTCCATTGTATATATACACCACCTCTTCTTTATCCATTCGTTAATTGATGGACCTTTTGGGCTGCTTCCATACCTTCGCTATTGTAAATAATGCTGCAATTAATATAGGATCGCATATTTTTTTTTAAATTAGTGTTCTCCTATTCTTTAGGTAAATACCCAGTAGTATGATTGCTGGATCATATGGTAGCTCTATTTTTAACTTTTTGAGGAATCTCCATACTGTCTTTCACAGTGGTCTTTCTGTTTGCATTCCCACCAACAGTCCATGAGGGTTCCTTTTTCTCTACATCCTCACCAATACTTGTTGTTTCTTGTGTTTTTTATTTTAGCCATTCTGACAAGTGTGATGTGGTATCTCATTGCGGTTTTAATTTGCATTTCCCTGGTGATGAAGGATATTGAGTTCCTTTTCATGTGTCTGTTGGCCATCTGGTTGTCTTCTTCGGAGAAATGTCTGTTCTTATCTTCTGCCTATTTCTAATTGGGTGTTGAGTTTTAGAAGTTCTCTCTATATTTTGGATACTAATCCTCTATTGGATATGTCATTTGTAAATATCCTCTCCCATTCAGTAGGTTATCTTTTTGTTTTGTTGATTCTTTCCTTTGTTGTGCAGAAACTTTTTATTTTAATCAAGTCCCAATACTTAAGTTTTGTTTTTGTTTCTGTTTCCTTGCCTCAGGAGTCATATCCAGAAAAAAGTTGCTATGGCCAATGTCAAAGAAACTACTTCTTGTGCTCTCTTCTAGGAGTTTTATGTTTTCAGGTCTCATATTTAGATCCTTAATCCATTTTGAATTTATTTTTGTGTATGGTGTAAGAAAATGGTCCAGTTTTCCCAGGACTATTTGTTGAAGAGACTGTCTGTTTCCCATTGCATATTATTGCCTCTTTTGTTAAAGATTAATTGACCAGGATCCCTGGGTGGCGCAGCAGTTTAGCGCCTGCCTTTGGCCCAGGGTGCGATCCTGGAGACCTGGGATCGAGTCCTGCGTCGGGCTCCCGGTGCATGGAGCCTGCTTCTCCCTATGCCTGTGTCTCTGCCCCTCTCTCTCTCTCTCTCTCTCTCTCTCTCTCTGTGACTATCATAAATAAATAAATTTTAAAAAAATTAAAAAAAAAATTAATTGACCACATAACTGTGGATTTATTTCTGGGTTTTCTGTTCTGTTCTATTGGTCTGTTTATCTATTCTTGTGCCAGTACCACAGTGTTTTGATTACTACAGCTTTGTGTTTTATCTTGAAATTTGGAATTGTGATACCTCCAGCTTTGTTTTTCTTTTTCAAGATTGCTTTGGCTATTTGAGGTCTCTGTGGTTCCATATAAAATTTAGGATTATTTGTTCTAGTTCTATGAAAAGTGCTATCGGTATTTTGATAGGGATTGCATAAATCTGTAGATTGCTTGTGGTAATATAGATATTTTAACAAAATCTATTCTTCCAGTCCACGAGCATGGAATATCATTCTATCTGTTTGTATTGTCTTCAATTTATTTCATCAATTTTTAAAAATTTTCAGAGTACAGTCCTTTCACCTTTTTGGTTGAATTTATTCCTAGGCATTTTATTATTTTTGGTATAATTATAAATGGGATTGTTTTCTTAATTTTCTCTTTCTACTGTTTCATTATTGATGTATAGAAGTGCAAAGGATTTCTATACATTGATTTTATATACTGCAACCTTACTTAATTCATTTATCAGTTCTAGTAGTTTTTTGGTAGAGTCCTTAGGGTTTTCTATATTTAGTATCATATCATCTGCAAATTGTGAAAGTTTTATTTCTTCCTTACCAATTTGGATGCCTTTTGTTCCTTTTTCTGGTCTGATTGCTGTAGCTAGGATTTCCAGCACTATGTTGAATAAAAGTGGTGAGAGTGGACATCCTTGTCTTATTCCTGACCTTAGGGGAAAAGCTCTCAGTTTTTCCCATTGAGGATGAAATTAGCCATGGGTTTTTCACATATAGCCTTTATTATGTTGAGGCATGTTTTCTCTAAACCTACTTTGTTAAGGGTTTTTATCATGAATGGGAGTTGTACTTTGTCAAATGCTTTTTCTGCATCTATTGAAATGATCATGTGGTTTTTTTCCTTTCTCTTATTGATGTGATATATCACATTGATTTGCAAATATTGAACCACTCTTTCATCCTGGTAATAAATCAATCACACTGATCATGGTGAATGATTTAATCAAATGATTAAATGTATTCTTGGATTCAGTTTGGTAGTATTTTGTTGAAGATTTTTATATGTATGTTTATCAGATATATTGGCCTGTAGTTCTATCGATTACCATTTTTTAACCTAATTTCACCACAAATGTGAAGTTCTACTTTAGAGACAAAAACAGAAATGCTAAAAAGTTGTCCATATTGGAAATGAAAGAGTTCATCTTATATTCTATGGTTTCTGGTGGAAATTAGTTCTTGGGAATTTTAATCACATGATACTTTTAAAAAAACAAAAATCAATTGCATTTGTAAGTCATAAAGTATAGCTAGAATTAGACTTTAAAAATTAAAAGAGTAGGAAAACAAAAAGAAAATATTAGAAATCTCCTGAATCAAGAAAAGCAAAACAAAGTTCTGTCATTCCTTTCCATTTTTATTTTTATTTTTATTTTTTATTTTTTTTTAATTTATTTTTTATTGGTGTTCAATTTACTAACATACAGAATAACCCCCAGTGCCCGTCACCCATTCACTCCCACCCCCCGCCCTCCTCCCCTTCTACCACTCCTAGTTCGTTTCCCAGAGTTAGCAGTCTTTACGTTCTGTCTCCCTTTCTGATATTTCCCACACATTTCTTCTCCCTTCCCTTATATTCCCTTTCACTATTATTTATATTCCCCAAATGAATGAGAACATATAATGTTTATCCTTCTCTGACTGACTTACTTCACTCAGCATAATACCCTCCAGTTCCATCCAATGTAACCAGGTCACAGTCTCTGAAGAATAAGGAACAGCACCACAGAAATGACACTTGGCACCTGCTTTGGGGCAGGCTGACAAAGGTCATGGTGGCCTATTCTACTACTGACCACAACTGCAGAGCCTAACAGATCACACAAGTTATACTTTAAGAGAATCAATGGGCCACAGCAGTGACTAGACCCAATGCACTGAGACTATGTATGGAGAACCAACCAGAGGTGAGCTGCAAGGGGCACTTGTGGTTCCTCAGAAGCATTTGCAAATCCTGGTCAAACCAGAGGTTGTTCACTGGGAGAGGGGGACACATACAGCCACTCTCCAGCTGCTCCCACCTGGGACTCTCAGCAAGAGTCCCAGGTGGGAGCAGCTGGAAGCTGAGCCAAGACTTTTGGGCCCCTGGAGCCTCTGCAGGGACACAGACAGCAGTAGAACTCTGGCACACCCAGCACTGCAAAGACACAGAGACCCAGGGCCCTCAAAAACAGGGCCAGCTTCATCTTCAAAATATCAGGAAACAGAATCTAGCAATCTATGTAAGTAACAGCTCATTATGCCCACATTGGCTTTATTTCAGAAATGAAAGGTTAGTATAATATTTGAAAATTAACTATATTAATAGAAAAAAAAGAACATCATATAATCATCTTGATGGAAAAGGAATGACACAATTCAACAACTGTTATTTTTTTAAAAAGGAAAATTCTTGAGGTGCCTGGGTCTCAGTCAGTTAAGCATCTGCCTTTGGCTCAGGTCATGATCCCAGGGTCCTGGGATCCTGCTCAGCGGGGAGTCTACTTCTCCCTCTCCCTCTGCTCCTCCCCTTGCTCATGCTCTTGCACTCTCTCTCTCTCAAATAAATAAGTATAATCTTTTTTTTTTTTTTTTAAGGACAATTCTAAGGGGGCCCTGGGTAGAAATACACCTCTAAGACAAAAAGTAAGATGTGGGCCAACAGCAAGAAGTAGGAGAGAGAAAAATGTTCTTACTGTGAGTTTATTTTAATATGTTTCTCAAACTCTTAACTGAAATTAACTAATTTCAGTTAACTAAATTAATTGAAATTTATGACCAATTCTGCTTCTTGCCTAAATACAGGGGGAATGACAATGTTATCTCCATTATGTTTTCAAAAGAACACATACCAAAGAGTTTCTCTTTTTGTTGTTTTATCTGTTCTGCAACAATAGGCTAAGTCCACATTAACTTTCTTTTTTTTTTTCTTTTATTTTTTTTTCCACATTAACTTTCTATAACCAAGTCTCTCTTAACAAAGTCTTACACTTTAGATGTGAAAAGCTCACTCACCACGGTCATCGAGGAGAATATTCTCAGGCTTTAAGTCTCTACAAAGGAAGAGACAACAAAAAGCTCAATTATTCAGAAAGTGACACTGTGATTCATCAGCACCCAGCAGAAACAACCATAGATGTCTCTGCTATGAGCAGCGGCAGGAGCAGGATAACAAAACTGTCCTTTGTGGGTCATGAGTCCTTCGTGCTGTCGCTGGGAAAGACCAGGACTCCATGAAGGATTCATCTCAATGAACACAGTAGGTATGATAGCACTGTGCAAACCACTCTGCCCAGGTCTGCAGACCTGACTGAGACAGTTCAGTGATGGAAGGTATAGCCCCGTAGTAAGGAACTAGTCCTTCATGAACTTGGCTCAATTTCTTTTATCATTCATATACTTTTTAAAATGTCAACACCCGAAAATTTCCCATACCAGAAGTACACAGCTTCAGGGTTCAGACAGGCATGGATTTGAATGCTAACTCTGCTGCTTCTCTGCCATGTGACCTGAAGCGCTCCAGCCACAGTGCCCTCCCCTGGAACTTTACGTGATCCACACCCACCCACCTCCCCAGCAATACGGGGTTGGAGAGCTCAGGCCTGGCAGCAGGAAGCCTGTAATCACAGCAGTAACTGTTACTCAGTTTATTGTGGAGGAGGAGGGGTACCGAAGACTTTGAATAAATACAGATCATTAAAGACTAAAATATCTTAGATGTAATATTTCAAACTGCTTATTTGTTTCTTCCCTTTGAAAAAAAAGATTTAGTTTTTAGAGGATTTATATTTAACTCTGATTTCAAATGCAGCCCTATCACAACTCTCCCTCTCCCCTGAACATCGCCCCTCCATTGAGACCAGATTACTAGAACCTCCACACAAAAGCAACAGCAGATGGAAGATGGCTGGACTTGGGAAAGCTCTGTAAAGAGACGGAACTGAGAGCTAGCTGCAGTGAGACCTCCCAATACCTCGAAAGGCCGTAATTAGTGTGAAACCTGCTCAACTCAAGCCCACACCACCAGGAAAAGATGACAAGAGACCCTGTTAGCAGTTCAGGGAGATGTGAACACACGCATGAGTGGCTGCAGAGAAACCTTCCTGTAGCAACCATGCCACCACGCTCACAGTCGTGCTCACAGAAGCAGAGGGGCAGGTGGCTTCTGTGTTTGCATTTTCCAGCCTGTGCATATGCTCCTGCACTATCTGGATGGGATGATGAGCATTTTTTATTTCCCCTTTATTCTTTTCTGTATTTAAAAAAAAAACCTTATAAATATTATTAAAAACAAAGTAGCCTTCCTTGACAGGGAACCTCCACAGTCTCCTAATTTATGTAGGTTCGTACTCAGCGTCAACACAACAGCTGTCCCCTGAATTACTTTAAATGTCTCCTGGGACATCTTAAACCCCACTGCTCCTAGTGTGGGCCAGTGCTGCTGCAGAGCAGAAAGCAAGCTGCAGGCCAGTGAGAGAGCCCCTGCCCCAAACCGGCCCTCCAGCCATCCACCCAGCTGTCACCTAGCACTGCCAGTCAGCTGGCTCTAAGAAGCTATGTGTTGTATCTGTTTCACAAAGGAGAAACAGCGGTGCAGTAATAACATCAGTGACTCACCAAATACCCGCCACACATGCCACAGGCACCATCTCCTGTCAGGGCCACAAAATCTCTGGGAAGCAGCTGTAGACGGGGGCTAGCAAAGTCCAGTGGGCCACACAGAAGCTAAATGACAAGCTGGAACAAAGTGCAAAGCGACCCTCACTTGCCCCACCCCGCACGCTGGGCGCTGGATGCGTACAAGTATCAAGTGCCACAGCATTAGGCCTCAGGGTATTGTCATTTCTTGTACCTTCCTTCAAAAATGATTTTTCCAGGCTTTTTTTCTTTTTTAAAAGATTTCATTTATTTATTCATGAGAGACACACAGAGAGAGGCAGAGACATAGGCAGAGGGAGAAGTAGGCTCCCCGGTGTGGGACTCAATCCCAGGACCCTGGGATCATTCCCTGAGCCCAAAGCAGATGCTTAACCACTGAGCCACTCAGGCGTCCCTGTTTTCTCTAGGCTTTTAATCAACTTAACAGCTATCTTCACATATCTCCAAGTTTGGGCACAGGGCACTGTGTGGAGGATGCTGAACAATGCCTCACCAATGTCAGCCACTCAGCCTCCAGGATGTGGCTTCCTCAACTGTCAAGTGAAGGGGTTTCCTAGTGATCTTTTCAGTTCCTTTTGGATTGCAAAGTGATGATCTAATTATAATCTTAAGCCAGGAATACAAATTTAGGTCAACATCCTGTATAGGAGGGTCCAGCCAAAGCTGAGATTAAAAGAAGTGAGACTGTCTTCTTACATTTGTACAACCTTCCACCCCCAGCCTGCTGACTCGGGTATAACTTGTATATCGTTTGTTGTGCTCTCAGGTCATTAGAAGTGATCTCATACCTCCATGCTCTAGTACACCAGAAACACATTTTGCCGGTTTCATGTCCATTCTTTTTGTTAAAAAAAGTACTTGCCATCTGGATCCCATTTTCCCAGCCAGTTACTGAGGCATGAATTATCATGAGAAGTTGATTTCCAGGAGACCAAGGCTTGAACCATTGCCTGGTCCATGGCTCATCTGCATGACTCTCCTCCCTTGTCCCAGGCCATATCTGCATCCCACTACCCTGCTTTCTCCTGGTGACCCTCTGTCTCCCACTATCACCTTACTTCCCACTGGTTCCTGTCAGTTAGCCAGCCTCTCCTGGGGAGTAAGGCTGTATGTGAACAACCGGCTGGATATGCTTTGGGAATCAGGTGAAGAGAATGACGAAGGCTGGCCCGGCCACAGGTGTGGGTTTCCTAAACCCCTGCATAACTGGAACTTCAGTACAGTCTATATAGACCACAGTCTTGGAGGGGGGGCACCTGGGTGGCTCAGTGGTTGAGCATCTGCCTTCAGCTCAGGTCTTGATCCCGGAGTCCTGGGATCAAGTCCTACATCGGGCTCCCTGCAGGAAGCCTGCTTCTCCCTCTGCCTCTGCCCTCTCTGAGTCTCCCATGAATAAATAAATAAAATCTTAAAAAAAAAAAAAAAAAGACCACAGTCTTGGAAAACAGCTCCAATCTGATCAGAAGGCATCAAGAACAATGTTCTTGATCAGGGAAGGGCAGAGTAAGGGAACCAGGGTAAAAATAACTTTGGCTCCCTCCCTAATGTTCTCCTAAACAGTCTTCAAGATAATATTACTCACTAGTCTCAGGGCATGATTCTAAGGTCTGTCCCTGTCGCCTGCCTCCCACCATGCACTCCCCCTTCAGAGAAGCTGACTTGCCTAAGAGTCTCCAGGGAATGAGCCTGTTACTATTGTTTTTATTTTTTATTTTTTTATTTTTTTACTATTGTTTTTAGAGACAGATACTGTGAGGCAGAAATTTTCAATCTGGAATAATGTAGGTCATATATGGATGAATAGTTCTTTTAAACATTAAGATCTGCCATTCTTGGGATGCCTGGGTGGCTCAGTTGTTGAGCGTCTGCCTTAGGCTTAGGGCATGATTCTGGAATCGAGTCCCTCATCTGACTGCATGAAGCCTGCTTCTCCCTCTGCCGTGTCTCTCTCTGTGCGTCTCTCATGAATAAATAAAATGTTTTTTAAAATCTGCCATTCTTTTTTAAAATCATTTTTACTTTAAATTAGCTTCCATGTTTCGAAAACAATAGAAACGAGATTATCCTTTGAGTACTTACTGTAAATGGTAAGCATATCTCCATTTTCTTTGCATGCTACCTTTCTAGCCTCTACGTTGTAAGTTTCCTGAGGACAAGGACTTCAAAATCCAATTTGCTCCCCAGAGTGTGCATCTAGCACGCAACTGAGAAGTGTGTATACATCTGGGACTTGATGTATATTTCTGGAATGACTGAATGGTCCTTCCTGCTACTGAAAACTCTAATGTGATAGTAATAATCTGTACTGCCTAATGGCCTGTATCGGCCAATTCACTACTGAAAAAGTATAGGTCTGAAATGTTTCCTTCCCACCAGGAGTCTGTACACCAACTGCCTTCTCCTCACAGTGGATCATATCATCTACTTGTCAACCCACATAGAGATCCAATATATAGCTAAACATCTATTTCCCTTAATAATTTCCAACTATAGCATTCTAAACAGGTGGAAATTTCATCCTGTTTAATTAAGGAAGAGTCAACTTTCTAGAGAAATGTAACAAAACAGTAAAAGTACCACGTTAAGACTCAGGTTTTCCCTCCTGCTACAGGAAAGACTGAAGTACAAAGCACAGAGCACAACATCTGCACTGGTACCCATCACCCACCAGGAAGGTGACAAGAGCCATCTCTCATCTGTAAATAGACATAATCCTTCAGAAGACTGTCGGCAGGATACCATGATAATGTGTGCCAGAGTGCTCTGAAAATGCCGTGTGCTCTACAAAGAAATGCTGTTAGTATATATTTTGACTATATCCAGCAACAATTTTTGTTATTCATATCATAGTGAGTGGTTTTCTTTAAATACAGAGATACATGGAAACAAAGTAAAATGGCACGTACCCTAAGTTTAGTTTGTTCATCATTATAAAATTAAACCCTAGAAATCATCCTGATTGAACAACTACTTTTAGTGTTGTGAAAATTAATAAAAGGAAACTTTGTTTACAATAGAGTCTGCAGGCAGGCAGGGGGAGCTCCAGGCCCTACCACTCCCCGTCATCTGCAGACCCAACAGGAGATGCACCAGCACCTGGATGTTACCTTAGCTCCCACTTTACCATCCCAACAGGAGGAAGGAAGGTTTCCTCCTCCCCCAGCAACAGTCCAGCCAACGAGAGACAGGTACAGCTCAGCCAATGAGACACTGCCACAGCCCAGTTGCTACACTTCCTGCTCCCAGTTTACCCCCAATAGACTTTGTGTTTACAGCAGCCCTCCCAACCTCCCTACCTCCGTAAAAGAGCCTCCCCTCCTTTGTTCTACAGACTCACCTGTGGTTTCACTTTGCTTGTCCCAGATTGCAATTCTCTGCTATTACAGAATAAGCCTATTTTTTCTGGGAAAATAATGGGCAGTTTTAAAGTTAACAGTTGTGAACATTTGACAACTGGACCTCAATGGTCTCCAGGAACACACTATTTGCAGAAAACCAGAACCATAATGCATTACCCTGAACACTTCTACTCCTGAAACAACAGATTACATCCTTCCTCCTCTGAGAGAGGAAGAGGCAAGGAGCTTCTCTTTTAAATAATTTTATATCTTAAGAAAACGAAAGCTCTTCCCAGAGGATGGCCTAATCACTTTAAAGCATGCAAACCCAGCTCACTGCATAGTGTCCCTCTTTCATGGCTGACCCCTGACGCACGTGAGTATAGTGCAGGGTGTCCAGATCCACTCAGAACTGCTGAAAGACACCACGATGATCAAATATAATTCCAGATAACTCCCAGCCTGAACAGTGAGAGTCCATGTAGCACTACTTTCAGGACAAGTACCTTATCTTCCAGAATTTAACAAACCACAATCAGCCTGGATTTCACAATCCCTGTAGTGTGAGCCCTGACATGTGGTCTCTTTTCTGTAAAGCCAGTGTCTGACTCAAGCTCTGCTGGCTGAGTGTCCACTTCAAAGATGCCTCTTTCAGTAGAAACACTGCAGACACCTGGCTGGAGAAAGACCCAGCCCCACCCCCACCCTAGGCTCCTCTGTTTTAGAGACCTTGGTTTATTTAAATAACAGACCATTTGGGTGGCTTGTTTTTTCTCTTTCCAGTGCTTTAATTTTTTTCTTCTTCTTCCAGTGCTTTAAATTCCCATTCTTATGTTTTAAATTCACTGATAAAGAGTGAGACTGTGGGAGTCTAGGCACCCAACCTTGACCCCAATAAATGCAGGAACTCAGACTCACATGCTCACATGTTCCCTCTCCCCCACCCCTGCAGACCTCTCTGTGTGGTCCCTGGTATTGCATGGAATTGCCAGGACTTATAAGTAATAACCTTTTCCTCTTTCAAAGATTCTTGATGGCTATTACTGAGGCATCTTGCAGTTATAATAAGAATCTCAAGGGCTGGTCCAGCCACAGAACTGGTCATTGATGGGCTGAGGCCAGCACAGAACAGTACATTTGTTGGTAAAAGAGTATACAATAAAGCTGTAACTGCAGAGAAATGTTTTGAGAAGATTCTGGATCACAAATCAAGACAAAGAAAAAGTGATTTAATGATTAAGGTAAGCAGTTCTCATTCTGAGAACTGGCCTTGTGACCTAAAGAATCTACACAAAACGAAAATGTAAAACAAAATCAAACTTAAGAAGTAACTGTAGATCTTTTTATTCACTAAATATCTGAACTTGGTATCAGCTAAAAATTGCAAACTCCACATTCTTAAATACAAAACAACTACAATGATAGGCCTGACCTTCTAGTATACAAACTAGAGATTTTGCCTCTGACAGTGACACAAGAGGACACTTGATAGGAGGGAAGGGACAGATGTGGCCTCTGTGATCATTCTCAAATTGTCTTTTCTCTGTATTCATTGTATATAAATGTAAACAGCATTTATCAGGCTGGTTTTTAATTACTCATTTCTAGTCCGCTTCAATTCAAGGTTTTGTATGTCTATCCAAAATTTCTCTCTTGTGAAGTACCAACAGAAGCAGCAGGATTCTAGATGGGGAAAAAATGAACAAACATGCATCTACTGTCTTTATTCACAGGTGACATGATTTTATATGTAGAAAATCCTAAGAAATTCACAACAAAACTTCTAAAGCTAATAAAAGAGTTGAGGAAGGATACAAGATCAATGTACAGAAATCAAATGTATTTCTACACACTAGCAATGAACAGTCCAAAAATGAAATTATAAAACAATTGCAGGGGCACCTGGGTAGCTCAGTTGGTTAAGTATCTGACTTTTCATTTTGTTTTAGGTCATTATCTCAAAGTCGTGAGATCAAGCCCTGTGTTGGGCTCCACACTCAGTGCTTAATATTCTCTCTCTCCTTCTCGCTTTGTCCCTCCTCTCTCTAAAAAAAAAAAAAAAAAAAAAAAGGAAACAACTGCATTTGAAATAGCATTTAAAACAAGTTCAGGGGCATCTGAGTGGCTCAGTGGTTGAGCATCTGTCTTCAGCCCAGGTCATGATCCTGGGGTCCTGGTATTGAGTCCCACATCGGGCTCCCCACAGGGAGCCTGCTTCTCCCTCTGCCTATGTCTCTGCCTATCTCATGAATAAATAAATAACATCTTTTTTAAAAATCCAATAAATTCAGGAATACATTTAACAGCAAAAAAAAGGTACAAGATGTACATACTGAAAAGTATAAAATATTCCTGAGAAAAATTTAGGAATATCTAAGTGAGTGAAAAGACAACTTGTGTTCACAGGTCAGAAGATCCAGTAATGTTCAAATGTCCATAATCCCCAAATTGAACTATGGATTCAATGTAACCCTAAGCAGCAACTTTTGTCCCAGAAATTGGCAAGCTGATCCTAACATTCATATGGAAATGCCAAGGACCCAGAATAGCCAAAATAATCTCAAAAAAGAACAAAGTTAGAGGCCTATACTTCCCAAGTTCAAAGCTTACCACAAAGTTACAGTAATTAAGACAGTATGGCACTGCCAGAAGACAGACATACAGACCAACAGAATAGAATTCAGAGTCCAGAAATAAACCTGCCCTCTCAAAAAAATAAAAAATAAAAAAAATAAAAATAAACCTGCCCTCTCATAGTCAAGCAGTTTTAGAAAAAAGTGCCAAGGCAATTCACTGGGGGAAATGATAATATTTTCAACAAACGATTCTGGGCTGGATTCTCTTCACCCACCCACACTGTACTAACAACTTAACTCAAAATGGGTCATAAACCTAAAGATAAGACTTAAAACCATAAAATTCTTAGAAAAAAATATGGGACAAAATCCTCACAATGAGGGTTAGACAATGGTTTCTTAGAGAAACATCAAAAGTGTAATCAACAACAAAACCCTGATAAATTGGACTTCACTAATATTAAAAAGTTTTGCAATTCAAAAGACACTATTAAGAACATTAAAAGATTAGCCACAGACTGGAAGAAAGTATTTGCAAATTTTACATCTAGTAAAGGACAAGTATCCAGAATATAAAAAATGTTTGCGGGATCCCTGTGTGGCTCAGTGGTTTAGCGCCTGCCTTTGGCCCAGGGCGCGATCCTGGAGACCCGGGATAGAATCCCACGTCGGACTCCCTGCATGGAGCCTGCTTCTCCCTCTGCCTGTGTCTCTGCCTCTCTCTCTCTCTCTCTCTCTCTCTCTCTCTGTGTGTGGTTATCATAAATAAATAAAAATAAATTAAAAAATAAATTAAAAAATAAAAAAAATAAAAAATGTTTGCCACCTAATATAATAATAATAATAATAATAATAATAATATTTGTTTGCCATCAAATAACCTAAATTGAAAATGAGCACAATATTTAAATAAACATTTAACCAAAGAATATATAAGGATGGTCAATAAGTGTATGAAAAGATACTCAATAGCATCAGTCACCAGGAAAATGCAAATCAAACTTACCAAGAGAAAAAACAAAATACATAAAAACCCACTATGAGATATCACTTCACTGCTACTGGGGTGTGCTAGTATTAAACAATGAGATACAAATAAGTTTGGGGACAATGTGAGTGATTGGAGTCCTAGAAGGAATGTTAAATGGTGCAGCCACTTTGGAAGAGAGTTTGCAATTGTTTTAAAAAAGTAAACATAAATTTTCCATGCGATCGAGAAATTCCACTTGTTGGTATCTACCCAAGAGAACTAAAAATCTATGTCCAAACAAAGCTTTGTACACAAATGTCCATAGCAGTGTGATCCGTAATAGCCAAAAAGTGGAACCGATCCAAAGAGTTGAGTGAGAAAAAAAAAGAGTTGAGTGAGGCAAAAAGGATAAATAAAATGTGGCCCATCCATACAATGGAATATTATTCTACCATAAAAAAGAACCAGGTACTGATAAGAGGGATGAGCCTTTGACAAGAGGGATGAGCCTCAAAAACATTATGCTAGTGGACAGAAGTCAGATGCAAAAGGTCAGATGATGGTTCTATTTGTATGTCATGTGCAGAAAGGTTCATCTACAGAGAAATGATGCCCCATTTCCCCAGTATGTGCACCTCTTCAACAGTGAGTGCACCCAAGATGACATGCCCAGGGTCAGGAGGGAGGGTAAAGGCTGACCTTTCTGGAACATAACACATGAGGTCACTGAGAAACAGTCAATGCGAGCATCTCCAGCCCCTCACCCATTTATCATCTGTCTTAGATGGTCTTTTATTGTTTCTATAACTGCTAGAAAGTGCAATGAAATTGATAACTTTTTTTTTCTTAAAATTGTGAAAGGATTCCTCCACACTAGTTAATTGACACATCCACCACCCCGCATTTTTTTGTGTGTGTGTGAGAACGTTTAAATCTTGGTCCCTTAGAAAATTTTAATTATACAATATGGTGTTATCAGCTTATATGTTAATGTTTTACATTAGATCCAAAGTCTATTTTTCTTATGCCTGAAGGTTTGTGCTGTCTTGCCAACCTCTTCCTACTCCCCACGGCCCCCTGCCCTCAGTGACCACTTTTCTATTCTCTTTCCATGAGTTTGACTTAAAAAAAAAAAAAAAAACACTCCACGTGTTAATGATACCACACAGTATTTGTCTGTGTCTTAGCTTACTTAGCGTGATGCTCTCAAGGTCCATTGTGTTGTCACAAATAGCAGGATTTCCTTCATTCTCAAATAATAATTCCATTGTGTATGTATATACCACATTTTCTGTATCCATCCAGCCACTGATGGACACTTAGGTTGTTTCTATATGTTGGCTATTATGAATAATGCTGCAGTGAACACAGAAATGCAAACATCTCTTTGACATACTACAGATATTATTTAGAATACACCCAGAAGTGGGATTGCTAGGTTATAGCGTGGTTCTATTTTTAATTTTTTGAGGAATCTCTTTACTGATTTCCATAGTGGCAAAATTGAAAACATTGTAAAAAGCTAGCTTTTTGCCATATTCACCTGCATACAGAATGTTATTATGCAAAAATAATTCTTGTAATTTAAAAGACACTACACTGCCCAAACAATAGAAAGCAGAATCCGCCCTCCCCAGAGAGGCTGAAGAACACAAAGAAGGCTGTTCTCCACATCCAGCTACTGCTAGGACAAGACTTCCCTGAGGCTTCAGGCTGGTCTTGGGAAATGTTTTTACATGAAAAGAAAATATAACTTGCCCTTGAACAACATGGGTTTGAACTGCTTAGGTCTCCTTACTCATGCCGTAGATGTACGTTCTCTTCCTTATGATTTTCTTACTAACATTTCCTATTCTCTAGCTTGCTTTCCTATAGGAATATAATGCGGAATACATATAACACAAAAAATATATGTTCCTCAACTGTTTACATCATTAGTAAGCCTTCCAGTCAACAGTAGACTATTGGTAGGCAAGTTTTAGGGGAGTCAAAAAGTTACATGCTAATTTTCAACTGGGTCAATGCTCCAACCTCCACGCTGTACAAGGATCAACCACACAGAGACTTGAGTGCTATTTAATAAGGAATTGGTTATTCCCGCATATTAATATTTAGATAGTGTTAGGGTACTCATGGGGGTCTGTCCCTAGATATAAGCATTTTAGTTCATCTGATTGTATAGAAATGATGTTCCTCAGTTAATTTTTGAAGGACATTTAAAACCCCAAAGGCAACAGTCCCCTTAGACTTCTGCAAAATGAACGGGCAGCACGTCATGAAATACTTTGGGAGAGTATGCAGCTGGACTTAAAATGCACACAAACACAAATATCTTTATTTATTGCTGTGTTTTAATTAAACAGTTGACCTCTTAGGTAAAGATATGGTTGCATGCTGAAAACTATATCAAGATCCTCTCTATATGTATCCTTTCTTTTACTTGCTTTTTCTCATTGAACAATTTAGACAAAGCCATGTTACAAGTAGACACATGTAAAGGTAGGACGCAAACTCCTACACCCAAAAACCAAACACGGGGATCCCTGGGTGGCTCAGCGGTTTAGCGCCTGCCTTTGGCCCAGGGCGCAATCCTGGAGTCCCGGAGTCAAGTGGGAGTCAAGTCTCACGTCGGGCTCCCAGCATGGAGCCTGCTTCTCCCTCCTCCTGTGTCTTTGCCTCTCTCTCTCTATGTCTATCATAAATAAATAAATAAATCTTTAAAAACAAACAAAAACAAATACCAAACACCCACGCCTCTCACATAGTCAGACACTGCCTCCCTGCCTGCCTACCCTGTCAGCACTGTGCCAGGACTGTCCTGAGGCTGGCACTCCTTTTGTGTTGTGCTGTTATGTAGTTTAAGGCATTTTATCTGAACAAACAGCAGAGGACAGTAGACAAAAAAAGACAAAATATACCAGAAAAGTCCTATCTGGAATAAAAGGGCCTCTAGGATGCTATGGCATTTTAGCAATTTTTTAACCTTTTATCCAAATAAATAACAGATGCAAAAGGGCACAGCCTAGGGCCTGGCAGACAAGAGAAAGCCAACATGTTTGCTCCTTCCTTCCTCCTCTCTTTATGACCACAATGGTTTGCATGGACTCCTCTGCCCATTTCCTCCAGAATGTGAACACAGCACACATCTCCCCAGAAAGAATGATCCCTCCTCCCTCTGCTCAGATCTTAGCCGTCAAGCCAAGCTGCCATGTGAGTCCAACTACTCCCAAAAGCCTTTTCTGAGCAGGTCTGGGCCCAATTTAAATCATTTATGCTAGAAAGAATTCCATTGCCCATGAGGTCTAACTGTTTGTCTGTGCTACAACATCATCCTGGTGCTTCCAAGAGATGGCCACACATGAAGGCTTGGCACTCTCAAGGCAGCCCCACAGACCAGGGTGAGGGAGCCCCCAAGCTCTCATTCTGACTAACATGTGGTACCCTAAGAATAGCTTAAAGTCCAACTGAGTGCCTCCTCCTCTCTGACCTTAGACTGCTGAAATAGTAAAGCATTTTTATTTGTACCATCCCTCTGCAAAAAGGAAGGTCATCTTTCTGGCACCTGGTCTGACAAAGATTGTCAAGAGGCAACCTCTGACAAGAAAGAAGTTTGAAGAGTGAAAGTGGTGCTTTACAAGTTCCTAGGTGGGGGGACCTGTAAAGTTATTGGTCATTCATTCAACAAACAGTGGGCACCTCCTTATGGTGGGTGTTGTAGACACTTAGTGCTGGCTAACCCATGCCTTTCACTTGCTCTGTCTGAGGGCAAATGGAGGCCAAAGGTGAAAGGTTGGGAGAAATGAAAATATTCTAATAAATCCAGTAATACAGGTGTACCTCAGAGGTACTGGGGTTTGGTCCCAGACCAGCACAATAAAAGGAGCCAAATGAATTTTTTGATTTCCCAGTGCATGTAAAAGTTATGTTTACACTATACTGTGGCCTATTAAGTGTTCAATAGCATTATGTCCAAACAAACAATGAATACCTTAATTAAAAAATGCTTTATTGCTAACCATCATTTAAGCTTTCAAAAGTTTTAATCCTTTTGCTGATGGAGGTTCTTACCTCAATGTTGATGGCTGCTAACAATCAGGGTGGGGGTGCTGAAGACTGCGGTGTCTGTGGCAGTTTCTTAAAATAAGAGAATAAATTTGCCACACTGATTGACCCTTCCTTTCCCAAATGATTTCTCTGTAGCATGTGATATTGTCTGATAGCATTTTACCCACAGTGGAACGTCTCTCAAAATTGGAGTCAGTCCTCTCAAATCCGGCTACTTTGTCAACAAAGTTTATGCAATATTCTCAATCCTTATTGTCATCTCAACAATCTTCACAGCCTCATCACCAGGAGTAGACTCCATCTCAAGAAGCCACCTTCTTGGCTCCTCCATAAGAAGCACTTCCTCATCCATTCAAGTGTTATCCTGAGATGGCAGCATTTCTGTCACCCCTCCAGGCCCCACTTCTAGTTCTCCTGCTGTTCCCAACAAATCTGCAGTGGCTTCCTCCATGAGCACTGGAACCCACTTCTTCCACACTCCTGTTAGTATTGATATTGATCCATAGGAACATTTTCTTAGCAGCATCTAGAATGGTGAATCTTTCCAGAAGATTCTCAATGTACTTTGTGCCCAGATCTAGCATAGGAATCACCATCTACAACCTTGTGAAATGTATCTCTCTCTTTTTTTTTTTAAGATTTTATTTATTTGAGAGAGTGAGCAAGAGATGAGAGGGCACAAGCCGGGGGAGGGGCAAAGGGAGAGTGAGAAGCAGACTCCTTGCTGAACAGGGAGCCCTGTGCAGGACTCGATCCCAGGACCCCAGGATCATGACCTGAGGAGAAGGCAGATCCCTAACTGACTGAGCCACCCAGGCACCCCTGAAATGTATCTTTTAAATAATAAGACTCAAAAGTCAAAACAACTCCTTGCTCTGTGGGCTGCAGTACGGGCATTATGTTAGCAGGCGTGAAAACACTAATCTCCCTGTACATAATCAGAGCTCTTGGGTGACCAGGTACAATGTCAGGGAGCAGTAATATTTCAAAAGGAATCTTTTTTTCTGCGCAGTAGGTTTCAACAGTGGAGTTAGGATATTTGGTAAACCATGTTGTAAACACATATGCTGTGGTCCAGGCTGTGTTGTTCCATTTGTAGAGCACAGGCTGAGGAGAGGGAGCCTAATTCTTAAGGGCCCTAAGAATCTCCAGATAGTAAATGCGTACTGGCTTCAACTTAAAGTCACCAGCTGCATTAGCCCCGAACAAGGGAGTCAGCCTGTCCCTCGAACCTTTGCAACCTGGCGCTGAGGACTCCTTTCTAGCTAGGAAGTGCTACTAGATGGCATCTTCTCCCTAAATAAGGCTTTTGTGTCTACACTGAGAATCTATTGTGCTGGAACCACCTTCATGAGTGATCCTAGCTGGATCTTCTGCGGGACTCGCAGCTTCTCTATCAGCACTTGCTGCTTCACCTGGCACTTCTTTCCTTAAGCCTCAGGAACCCACCTCTGCTAGCTTCAGACTTTTCTTCTGCAGCTTCCTCACCTCCCTCAGCCTTCGTGGAACTGAAGAGAGTCAGGGCCTTGCTCTGGATTAGGCTGTGGCTTAAGGGAGCATTGGGGCTGGTTCGATCTTCTATCCAGATCACTAAAATTTCCCCCCTATCAACAATTGGCCATTTTACTTTCTTATGGTTCATGTGTCAGCAGGAGTAGCACTCTTAACTTCCTTCAAGAACTTTTCCTTGGCATTTGCAACTTGGCCGTTTGGCACAAGTGGCCTATCTTTCTGCATATCTCAGCTTTAAACATCCCTTCCTCACTAAGCTTAATCATTTCTAGCTTTTGATTTCAAGTGAGGCATGTATGACTCTTCCTTTCACTTGAATACTTAGAGGCCATTACAGGGTTATTAATTGGCCTAATTTCCATACTGCTGTGTCTCAGGGACTAGGGAGGCCGAGAAGGAGAGAGTGGGGAAGAGATGGCCAGTGGAATAATCAGAACACACACAACATGACAACATGTATTGATTAAGTATCAATGAGTGTGGCTCATGATGCTCCAAAACAAGTACAATAGTAATATGAAAAATCACTGATAATAATGAAAAGATCAAGTATAATAATGAAAATATTTGAAACATTGCAGTAATTACCAAAATGTGACAAAGACACGAAGTGAGCAAATGCTATTAGAAAAATAGCACTGATAGGACTTGCTCAATACAGGGTTGTCACTAATCTTCAATTTGTAAAAAAGATATTTGTGAAGCACAATAATGGAAAGAGCAATAAAATGAGGTGTGCCTGCACATCTTCCCACCAGAAACAAGCAGAGGGGGCTTAATTCTACTTAACTGTAATAACCTATAAGGCCCTCCAGAGTAAAAGAGGAAATCAAAGCTCCTACAGGCTTGTTCCTTGCTTCAGGGCCACCAGTCACTCCCTGTGATATGGTGACAAGGTATTCTCCATGCAGACAATGGCCTGCCTATGTAGGAATGGCTCCCAAGGCGCCAATCCACCCTTTGCTCAGCATCTCAAGATGGGCTGCATCAGCCCCATGGCCAAGCCTGGTATCTGGCCTTTGAAAGGTATTAACATGGCTCTGGGAAATGTAAGACAAAGCCAAGAGTCCATCAGAATAGGGATCCGATAAAGGCCTTTTGAGAAGCTTACAGCTAGCATGACCAGCCCTCCATTGGGACAACACAGGTGCTGTGAGGAAGCCCAAGGGGAGCTATGCCCATGTTATCTGGGGCAGGGGCCTTATGGAAAGCGGACACTGCCATGCTAACTCTGGACAATGAGCTGCGGTTTCTCAGAATGAAGAGGGGCTGCCATGAAGAAAGTCATCTGACAAGTGGACCACATGTGCAAAGGTATAAAGATGTGAGGATGCTTGAGAAGTTCTGGGAGCTGCAAATACATGCACATTACAAAATGGGCAAAGAGTCCCTACTTGTGGTACAGCAGGACCCTGGGATAGAGAAGTCAGTGGGGAGTAGCATCACACCAGGTCAGGAGAGCTAGCCCCACAGGGCTCCAAGCTAGGGATAATATGACAGGATCGGATTCATACTACAGGAAGGTCTGTTACTGGTCTCTCAGGCCAGGAACTGGAGCAAGAATGGCATCAGCAAGAGCATTCAAGTGTCTGCCTGCCAGGTAACCTATGGAAGACACGAACTAAGCCAATGGCCCAAAAGGCTGATGTGGGAAACATTCAGGGGTGATTTGGTGACGAACTGGATGGGGAAGATGAAGGCAGGGGATACACAGAACCCTTGGAAATTTAGAGGGAAAAGCAAGGTGAGAAAAGCCTGTAGGGAATGGTCCATGCATGGAGGTGACTATCTGCAAAGAGGTGAAGGGATGGAGTGGTTGAGAAAGGTGTCAGAGCCCAGGAGCTCCACAACTGCAGGATGGGTGGAGGGATTGCTTTCCCTAAAATTAAATATTTGATCATACTAATTCAATTCTATTAAATTAAATGTAATTTTCTTTACTGAATTCTAAGATGCAAAATATTAAAATAAGTATTATTAATTTGAGACATTTAATTGTTGCACTATTTTGTTGGAACAGAGTCCACAGTCCTAAATAGAACTATTTTGCAAATGGGCTCTTTTCATGCTTCCGCCTATATTTAACAAATAAAACCAGCCTACTAGAGATCAAAGAGAACTAAAAAGAAAACCAAAGTCCACCACTGACTGACCACATTCCCAACAGTGTGAGTGCCCAGACCCTATAAATTGCCACCAAGGGGCTCCACAGCAGTCCACTACCTAGGCTCCTGAGTGGCCAGAGGGAGCCCAGTGGGAGCCTAAGGCTCAAGATGAGCATGCTGCCAGGCCCCAGGAGTTCATGCTATTCTTACCTGTACACAATTCTTTCCTTCTGCAAGTCCTCCAAGCCACAGCATAGCTCAGCAGCATAGAAAATAGCTCTCTGCTCATCAAAGCCAGGGTTTCCCAGGTTGTGGATGTGAAACTTCAAGTCCCCTCCATTCATAATGGTTAGCACCAAGCACAAGGAATCTTTGGTTTCATAAGTGTAGGACAAACTAACCTAAAGACAACAGCATCATAAAACAAACCTGCTCATTCATTGGTGATTTACTCTATATGTTAATGTTATTCAAATAATCCATGTTATATTTATAATTAGAACACTCAAATACTACATGCTTCAGGGAAATGCATACCATGCATCTGGTGCTTCTTGGACGTTTACCTATCAAAGACCTTACAGCAGTTCTGTACTGAGAGGAGAGAACTTTCTATGGCTAAGTGGGTAGGTAGCAAAACTTCACAAAGACACGTGGGATCATAATTCATCAAAGCTACGCTCTAATCCTTGAGCAGTGATATTCCATATTTCTAGAACACCCATATTTAGCATACAAGTTAAAGACACCCTTCCACAGTGTAAGAGGGGTCTTGCTGCTGCACATCCTTCCAACATTTTGTGTTGCCAGTGAATGCTGCTGAAGCATAGTTGTCTCTTATTGCAGTTTTAATGTGTGGTTTTAATGTGCATTTCTTTGTATATACAAATACAGAAGACACTTCTTATACTTTTTCATATATTTATCCATTTGGAATCACTTGTGTGAAGTACCTGTCCAAGTTTTTTGCCTGCTTTTCTCTTGGTTTGTAGGTCAATTTATACATACACACACACTCTGCTGGGATTTTGATTGGGATCACATTTAACTCATTTAATCTATATACCAATTTAGGAGAACCAACATCGTCATACATTGAGTCTTCTAACCCTTAAACATAGTATCCCTCCATTTATTTGGTCTTCTTTAATTTCTTGTAATAGTATTTTGACTCTTAGTGTAGAAATCTTGTACATTTTCATTAAATTTTTGCTTCGGTTATGATGTTTCTTGATGCTACTATAAATGGTTTCAATTAAAATTTTTTATTTTCTAACTATTTGTAGCTGGTATTGTATCTAATAACTTGGCTAGATGCACAATAAACTACATAGAAAGTGTTGGACTTTCCACACATATAATCATGTTGTGGGCCAGCCAGAGTGGGCAGTGGGAAGGAGGAGAGGATAAGTGTGATACAGGTACCGATCAGGACCCACTGATCAACTGTAAGCAGAGAGGGAAAAAAACAATCAAGGAGGAAGGAAAATTCGAAGAGTAAACCAAAACCTTCCTTGAGATAAATAAAATGAAAATATAACTTTCCAAAATCTATGGGATGCAGCAAAAGCAGCTCTAAGAGAGAAGTTCAGAGACACAGTTTCTACCCCAAGAAACAAGAAAAATCCCCCCAAAATAATCTCCCTTTATAGCTAAAGGAACTAGAAAAAGAATAAAGCCCAAAGTTAGTAGAAGGAAGGAAATAATAAGGATCAGAGTAGAAATAAATGAAATAGAAATTTAAAAAACAATAGAAAAGATCAATGAAACTAAAACCTGGTTCTTGAAAAAAATAAATAAAATCATTAAATTTCTAGCCAGACTCATCAATAATAAACAAATATATAAATTTTTTAAAAATCAGAAATTAAAGAGAAGTTCCAAGTGACACCACAGAAATACAAAGAATCATAAGAGATCAGTATGAACAATTACACACCAACATATTGGACAACCTAGAAGAAATAAGTTACTAGAAATCAAACCTTCGAGACTGAATCACACAAAAATGGAAAATATGAACAGACCAATTACAAGTAATGAAATTGAAGCAGTAATTTTAAAACTCCTGAGAAACAAAAGCCTAGGGGTACCTGGGTATCTCACTTGGTTAAGCTCTTTGGCTCAGGTCATGATCCCAGGATCTGGAGATCAAGCCCCAAGTCAGGCTCCCTGCTCAGCGTGGAGCCTGCTTCTCCTTCTCCTTCTGCCCTCCCTCAACTTGTGTTCTCTCTCTCTCTCTCTCTCTGTCAAATTAATTAATTAAATCTTTAACAAGAAACAAAGAAACAAAAACCCAGGACCACATGGCTTCACAAGTGAATTCTACCAAACATTTTTTTAAAGATTTTATTTATTCATTCATGAAAGACACAGAAAGAAGGAGGCAGAGACTTAGGCAGAGGGAGAAACAGGCTCCATGCAAATAGCCCAATGTGGGACTCAATCCCGGAACTCCAGAATCACGCCCTGAGCCGAAGGCAGTTGCTCAACTGCTGAGCCATCCAGGCGTCCCTCTACCAAACATTTAAAGAAGGATTAGTATCCATCCTTCTCAAACTTTTCCAAAAAATTGGAAGAGGAAAGAAAGCTTCCAAATTCATTTCACAAAGCCAGAATCCCCCAGATACTGAAACCAGATAAAAACACTACAAAAAAGAAAATTATAAGAAAACATCCCTAATGAACATAGATATAAAAATCCTCAACAAAACATTACTGAATCCAATTTAACAATATATTAAAAGGATCATACACCACGATCAAGTGGAATTTATTCCAGAGATGCAAGGATGGTTCAATATCCACAAATACATCAACATGATGCATCACATTAACAAAATGAACAATATGATCATCTCAATAGATGCAGAAAAAACATACGACAAAATTCAATATCTATCTATGATTAAAAACTCTCAATAACGTGGGAACAGAAGGAACATATCTTAACATAATAAAGGTCATATTGACAAACCCATAGCTAACATCCTCAATGGTTAAAAGCTGAAAGATTTTCAATACTTAACATAGTATTTAAGGTCCTAGCCACAGCAATTAGGTAAGAAAAAGAAATAAAAGGCATCTAAATTGGAAAGAAATAAGTAAAACTGTTTGAAGATGACATGATATTATATGTAGAAAACCCTAAAGATTCCACCAAAGATCTGTGAGAACTAATTAATAATTTCAGCAAAGTTACAAGGTACAAAATTAACATACAAACAGGTTGCACTTCTATACACTAATAATATGATATCAGAAATAGAAATTAAGAAAACAATCCCAGGGGCACCAGGGTGACTCAGTTGGTTAAGCATGTGACTCTCACTTTTGGCTTAAGTCATGATCTTATGAGTCACGGGATCAAGGCAAATCAAAACCACCAGGAGATATCACTTCACACCTGTCAGAATGGCTAGCATCAAAAAGATAAGAAATAGCAAGTGTTGGTGAGGATGTGTAGGAAGAGGAACCCTTGTGCACTATAGGTGGGAATGCAAACTGATAGGCCACTGTGGAAGACAGTATGGAGGGTCCTCAAAAAATTAAAAATAGAAATATCATATGGTCCAGCAATTGTACCTTTAGGTATTTATCTGAAGAAAATGAAAACACCAATCCAAAGAGATATCTGCCCTCCTATGTTCACTGCCACCTTATTTACAACATCCAAGATATAGATATATGAATGAATATAGAAGATGTGGTCCATATATACAATGGAATATTACACAGCCATAAAAAGGATGAAATCTCACCACTTGCAGCAACATGGACAAACTTATACCAAGTGAAATAAGTCAGTCAGGGAAAGACAGACAAATACCACATGGTTTTACACATATGTGGAATCTTAAAAACAAAACAAACTAACATACAAAACAGAAACAAGACTCAGATGTGGAGAACAAACTATTGATTATCAGGGTAGGGAAGGGTTGGGGAGTCAGAAAAGAAGTGGAAGGGATTAAGAGGTACAAACTTTGGGGCGCCTGGCTGGCTCATTTGGAAGAGCATGTGACTCAATCTCAGGGTCATGAGCTCAAGCCCCATGTTAGGAGTAGAGATTACTTAAATAAATAAGTAAACTTAAAAAAAAAGAGGTACAAACTTTTAGTTATAAAACAAATAAGTCAAGGAGATGTAATGTACAACATAGGGAATATAGTCAATAATATTGTAGTAACAGCATTGTAATAGATGATCTAGACTTTTCATGGGGGTTATTTCATAATGCATAAAAATATGGAATCCCTATGATGTACACTTGAAACTAATAGGATATTGTTATGTCAATATATTTCAATTAGAAAAAAAAAGGATGAAGGAAAATATTTCTTGGTTCCTTGGGAGAGGCCAAGAATATAGGAACCAAAATATTTCACTTAAGTAGTATAAACCATAGGTACCATTTATGATCCTTTCATAAAGCTAGATTGTGGATTTCTGCATTTCGGGGTAGTTATACAAACAAATTTAAAACAATTCCAAGATGAGCCAATTTTATTAAGGGTTTCCTGTAGTGTATGAGGAGAGAGATATCATACACTGAGATAAATGTAGGAGATGGCTGTGAATGCCACTGTTTGCAAAGTTCATCCCCTAGCACAAAGCAGAGAACCTCAATACTGAGACAGAAATAACTTGGAGGAAGTAAATCTAACACTGCAAAGTCTTTCCTATGTTATCTTTCCCTCTCCTCCTTCACACAGACCCTCCTGTTGCTACAGATGCTCCAGGAGATACTAATGCAGTGGAGAGAAGCTAGGTTTGGCAATGAACACTGCGGCACCTCATGGTGCACCTCATAGCACATGGCCTGGCAGGACCCTGGGGTTTACCCCAGCCCCACTTGTCCAACCCTTGCCTGACACAGTGAAGGTGGGATTTGTAGCTTCATACAATTGAGGTATGCCAACCAAGGGCCAGCAGTACATTTTCCAGGTGTCAGACCAAGGCCTCAGAGATGGGAGGACTTGGGGCAGTGCTTTCAAGCACAGGAAGCAGTAGCTCCACGCCCCAAGATAAGCACTGGCTGTCAAGGAAGGGTACTGGCCTGGTAAAAGCATGCTGCTGGGTATGAGGAGGAGCCCATTAGACCAGGCACTGGTGGGCAGGATCCCCAGTGCTTTAGGTGTGTGTTTAATAAGAGGTGGATAAGGAAGAAGAGGCTGCCAGCAGGACGAGGCTGTCCCGTGCCGGCCCCTGTCCCCACTGCCAGCATAGGCAGCACTGCCCACACCTCCAGCCAGCAGGTGGGCCCAGCAGCAGGTGTGTCAAGGAAAGAGATCCTCACCATGCCATCCACAATGAGGACTAAACCAAGATACTCACTACAAATCTGCTATGCACTTTTTCTAGCATTCTCTTTTCATTAAGAGCCATGGCTTCACCTTTCCTCTTCTTTATTCTTTTTTTCTCTAGCTTTTTACAGGCATACATCCTTCCTGTAGCTCGCACTTGACAGGCACAAACCTAGTTTTAAAAAAGGGAAAGAAAGGTTTCTACACACCTGCCACCTCTTAGGCCACCACCACCACCAGCCACAACCAAACCCCATTTCTTCCACAGTCATGCCTTCTGGTAAACAGCAGTGACGGGCTGTGCTGAGCCCAGACCATGTTGCTCGTGGCACCCTAGAATGCCAACACCACTCTTCCTCTGCACCTAAGGCAGTGGACACACTCAGGCAGACAGCAGGCCACACTCTGCAAGCCTGACCCCTGTGGATACATAATATTTTATAATCTCCTGTTTTCATCTTAGAGTGTGACTGTTTTCTCAGTATTAAATTTTCTCCCAATATATGACTACTCCAAAGTTTATTTAATCATTTTCCTACCATTAAGTCTCTGTACATAAATCTTGGCATATCTCTTCTTCATTAACTTAATTATTTAAAGTGGAATTGCCAAGTCAAAGAAAGAGAAGGGAAAACAGGTAAGGGTGCCAGACACTGCACTCTCAGCTGGATGGGAATACTCATTGGCTGCTCACCACAACCCCAGGAAGCAGGGACCATCTCCCTCTTGTGATGAGAATGAAGTAGTGAGCCCAAGGTCACACAGCTGGAATCAAGCCCGGCTCTTACAGATGTGCTTCCTCCACAGCGCTGCGCTGCCTCAGGATCCTACACATCTATTCTGGGGGACTTAAAGCATAACTGAAAGCGCTGTAGTTGACAAAATAAGACCAAAATGTTTGTCCTGGAAGAGGTGTTAGCATTTGCAAAAGTAAATCCACTGTTGGAATTTGGACTTCCAAGGCACTGAGGCTGTGTGCATGAGGGCTATGGGGCTCCCTCTGACAGGGGTGCACAAGACAAATGGACTATTTACTCTCCTCGCAGATGCGATATAATAAATAGCACATCCAGAACAGGTCTGTGAAAAACCAGAATGGTTTACCCATCTGCACAATCTTTTCTTTGGAAACACAAATAAATGTGTTAAAAAAATCTATATATATAAATATACTAAACCTTTCACAACAGTTAAAATGGGCTAACATGTTACTACTGAGTCCATTTCTAAAACTCACACATGGCTACAACTAGAACTACATTCTTTTGTAAACACAAGACCCATTTGCTGGAAACAACCTCTGTTCTTTTTTTTTTTTTTTTTTAAGATTTTATTTATTCATTCATGAGAGACACAGAGAGAAAGAGAGGCAGAGACACAGGCAGAGGGAGAAGCAGGCTCCATGCAGGGAGCCCGATGCGGGATTCGATCTGGGGTCTTCAGGCAAAAGCCAGGTGCTAAACCACTGAGCTACCCAGGGATCCCAACGACCTCTGTTCTTAGAATCTGAGTTGTTTTTTTTTGTTTTTTGTTTTTTTTCAGAATCTGAGTTTTAATACTTGGGCCCCATGAGAGGAAGACTGGCATGAATTAAAGAGAGGAAATAACTTTTCTGCAACCAGAGGATGGATTTCTTATAGAAATCTCTATCCTAGAAGAGTTACAACAAGCACTTGGTTGGATCATTGAAAATACTCTAAAAAGTCTCCAGAACTGTGTCAGGCGTAACATTGCTGCTTCTCCTGAGGTACTGGCAACAGTGGCCAAGCTCTCACCACCCCTGAGCACAGCGGTAGGAGAGGCCTCACTTGTAGGCCAGCCTTGTAGGCTAGCTTCCTAATTTACATTAAGGGAACTCTGGTGGCTTTGGTTCAGGCTTCCAGTGGGAATCTGGGAGTATGCATGATTTCAATCACATGTGGAGAGTTTAACTTGCTACCAACGACACATGCAGCTTTGGTTCCTCTGGGCAGTTACAAATGCTGGAATTGAATATGACCACTCCAGATAACTGATGCGGCAATTAACACCTCTTCAGATGACCTGATAGAACTGCATGTGATTCTTTTAACACTGCTCAACAATAGTCTCTATCCAGGAGAGCCATCATATCTAAAGGTCATCTCTCAGGAATTTGTGGGTAGTCTCCCTAGGATTTCCCCACATTTACACATTTTCTAGTGTCCTTTGATGTTGGTATGGGGGCACATACATGTCCAGAGTTGAGATAAATAGGCATATTTAATCATATACTCTATACTACATGAGCATTTCGGCTA
This sequence comes from Canis lupus familiaris, assembly GCF_011100685.1. NCBI lineage: Eukaryota > Metazoa > Chordata > Mammalia > Carnivora > Canidae > Canis > Canis lupus. The sequence continues at coordinate 61,805,749 of NC_049224.1, forward strand.
GTCCTAAATCATGGAAATAGAGTGACAGAAATTCCACGTATGGAAACAGAATCATTTTTTCAATCAGGACAAACAGAGCTTGAACGTCAAGCACCGAACTTGGGAAAACAACTTCTTTAAGAACCATGAAGTCAAAGAAAAACAAAATCACATAGATGGCAATTTTTTTCTTTCCAGATCTCCAAATCTTAAAAGCATGCAGCAAAGTACCTTTTGTTTGAAATCCAAACTTTTTTTTTTTAAGATTTTATTTATTTATTCATGAGAGACACACAGAGAGAGGCAGAGACACAGGCAGAGGGAGAAGCAAGCTCCATGCAGGGAGCCCGATGTGGGACTCGATCCCGGGTCTCAAGGATCACACCCTGGACTGAAGGCAGTGCTAAACCACTGAGCCACCCGGGCTGCCCATGAAATCCAAACTTAATGCTCACGGTTGCCTAAACTATTCCCAAAACACATAGTAAGGAAAGAAAGTCATTTGTAAGGTCTCCCAAGTACCTTGCTGTCCTACTTTTCTAGAAATATTGCTGATAGCTAGTCACATTTGACTTACCTCTCCAAATCCGCCTTTTCCTAGAACTCTGTAATTTCTAAATGTGTTCTTTGTTACTGGTTGCCTAATTAATTAAAAAGAAAAAAAGCTTCAGGTCTCACATCACACTGTTATTTTAAAACAGAAAAATCTACCTAGCTCCTGGCCTGGCCTTATGTGTGACCCTGCACTGTTCCAAGGGGGTGCCTGGGGCAAGGGTATCTGCACTCAGGGACTGTGGCTCCCCCAGCTGGGACAGCCCTCCATTGCACCAAGAGACAAAATCACATGTTTACCGAAAACACTCGAGATAGATACAGAACAATCCAATGAGCCTTACTAACTAAAGAAAGGTTAGCAAGGAGTCCAAACCATGAAATATGTATGTATGGAGCCTATTGGAAAGCTGTGGAGGAAAATTACGTATCTACAGTACACTAACCTTTGGAAAAAGAATCTCAGAGATGTTTATACTCAAAGTCTTGAAAGAAATGTGCATGAAGTAGAACTGAAAATTCAATCAATCAATAATAATTGTAACAACAACAGCCCTAAGTGGCACCTAACACTTACGGAGCACTTACTTTGTACACCAAGCTCCACACATTTCTCAGGTGGCCCCAGGAGCCCAGTAGGGTAAATTCTAGAATTGCCTCTATCTTCTAGAATGGGGACGTGATGCTCACCAAGGCTGAGTCCCTTCACTTAGTCCTCATAGCTAGCATAAGGCCAAGCAGGGCTCAGACCACAAGATTGAACCAGGGTACATTAGATTGTATTTCCATGAATCTAGGATCTGTTTTACTTTCTGACTACTGTGCCCACAGGGCTGACTGCCATTTTAAAAGGAGAGAATAGAGTCAACTAAATCAGAAAAATTATATAACACATATTAATAATTTGTGCACAAAAATACCATATACAGCCCAAGATTTCCAATAGTATTTTGACAGATGGAAAAGTATACAACAATACAAAGTACACATTATGAGAAGTTACTACTTCTTTTAGTTGAATTTCAAATTAGAACATACCTTTCCAACCATTTCCACTGTAGAAATCGGGAAAAATATGGGCTTTCTAGGTATTCTTCAAATGGTTCTCCACTTAAATAGTAATGGACAAAACTAAAAAAAGATTTTACATAATTACATACATTTGTTGCATTACAATATGAAAACAACTGTGTTTCAATGCATTCATCAACACTGGATACAGGAAATCAATCATTATACACAAATAGACACTAAATTTTGCAATTATAGAATTTCACACTAGTTTCTAATGTTATCAGTAAAAATATGAAGGCAAGAATTCAAAAGAAATGAAACTGTTTACCCTTCTAAGGTCAAAAGTTCTTTTTAAGTAAATGTATTCAAGGGGTGTATGTATGTATGTGTGTGTGGTGTGTGTATGCATGCACCCAAGCATGTGTATTTCAGTAGGGATTGCAAACATTTTGTATGTAAGATCAGAGATCAGAATGAATATCTAAATGATAATGGTCACATTGTAGAAAATGTTAATATGTGACACACTTTTTTTTTTTTTTTACTATTTAAGATTTTTATTTATTTATTTGAAAGAGAGATATCAAGAAAGAGCACAAGCAGGGGAAGGGGCAGAGGTAGAGGGAGAAGTATGGCTTCCCACTACACTGGAAGCCTGATGCAGGGCTCATTCATTCTCAGGACCCCAAGACCATGACCTGAGCTGAAGGCAGACGCTTCACCAACTGAGCCACCCGGGCACCAATTGACACAATCTTTTTTTAACACTGAAACTAAAACACCCAATGAATTATGTTATGCTATATATTTCCAGAAGAAATTTTATGCAATTAGCCATGCTTCTAAAGTTTTATTTGGAATTTTATGAATTTTATAAAATTATATAAATTTATAAAATTTTATAAATTTTATTACAGAAGTAATAAAATTCTAATTTGTACAGTAGATAAGGGATGGAATATAGTCTGTTATTCAGAATATAGCACAGTGATTCTCAAAATGTGTTCTCAGGATCCATATGGATTCTGAGACCATTTCAGGGGGTGTTTAATAATGAAACTATATTTGTAACAATGCTAAGACATGTGCCTTTTAAAAACCTCATTTTCACAGAGAGGGTTGCAGTTGTTTCACTGAGGCACCCAGCCCCCTCCCAACTGCACACATTTTTTGAAAGTTATGACATTTAAAACTGAGCATCAGTTCAACATTGGTTTTAATATATTCGTCCTGGGGCTCCCCACTAACCATCACCTTATGCTGCCTCTCTTACGACTTCTTACAGAAAACAGCAGGTAGCCTAAAGGAAACATTTATGTCCATTATGCAACATCTGTGTTCTGGAATCCAAAATGAGAAAGAAGGTTTTTGGGAAATCAAGATTGTAGCAATACAGAAATGAGACAGAATAGTGGGGAACCCTGAACCTCTGGCTTCTGTCCCCTCCCTCCCCTAACACAGTTCCAGCTAAGGACCCTGTGCTGCAAGGAGGAGACAGAGCCAGGCAGTAGGAGCCAGAGTGATGTGGAGAGGGAGGGGGAGATTGGCTGTAGCCATCTGCTCTTAGCACACTCTTCTCTTCAGTCCCCCTTCTGCCCACATGCCTGGGCCTGGCCTCCACGCCCACAGCCTCAGTCACATGTGCACAGGAGGCTATGACCCCCACCCAGATCCTGCCTCTTGTGAGTCTCAAGAGAACATTCCAGATTCAGCTATTGACCTCTCAGCTCTGTTCCATGTCTGGAAAGCAACTCAAACTCAAACGTGTCCCCAGAGAGACTACATTGTCCCCCCCGTCCCCCCGCCCTTGCCCATCAGCCTCATGGATTTCTCCAAAATCCATTCATCTGTCTCCATTATCACTGCCACTAGCCAGTCCAGGCTGCCATCACCTGAACAACTGCCACAATGAAATGTGTCTCTCTAATTGCTGTTAGAGCAAAGGACAAATTCTCCCTGGTCCCTGGGCCTCTGTTCCTCTGAAATGAGGGTTGATCTCCAAAAGGTCACGTGAGGACTCCTGTGTGAACCCTCACAAAGTGATAGAGAGGGCACCTGGGAACAAGGACCAGGCCCTGGTGTCACCCCATCCCCCTGGCCCTCCTAGGCTGCAGTAGCAGCAGGGACCCTCCACCAGCACCTCCCCCACCAGCCTCTCCCCTTATGGGCCTGTGTGCTCTCTCTGCCCCTCTGCAGCCTGAACAGACTCCTCTAGTGGCCCCCGCTAGGAGAGGTGCCCTGAAAGCTCCCACCCTGGTAACTCACTCAGCACCTGTGGTAGGCTGAATAATGAATGACCCAAATGCATCCAGGTCCTAATCCCTGGAACCAGTGAATTCTCCTACATGGCAACAGGGACTCTGCATATGGGAAAATGATCCTGGATTATCTGGGTGGGCTGCACACATGATAATGAGAGGGAGACAGAGAGAGATGTGGACACAGGTAAGGCAGGAGCAGAGAGAGACCTGAGGATCCTGGACGGCTGGTTTTAAACATGAGGTCAGGGACCATGAGCCAAGTAACACATCCCTAGAAGCCAGAGCAAAAAAAGAAAACAGATTCTCCCCTAGATCTTCAATGGAACAAGGCCCTACTGGCACCTGGTTTCTGCCCAGCGATACTCCTTTCAGACTTTTGACTTCCAGAACCATAAGGAAATAGATGTGTGTTGTTTTAGGCCATCATGTGCAAGGAAATCTGTTACGGCAGCAACGGGAGACTAATACAGATTACTCTGTCATTTCCACTTGGTCATAAACTCCCTAGAAATAAAGAACCAACTCATTCTTGCTTATCATTTTATTCCTGGAAACAAGATCAATGACAGGCATATAATAGGCGCTTAATAATTATTTTCCCAAAAAATGACTAAGAAGCAAGGTTCTGCAATTCATATTTTCTGAAGGCATATAAGAATGAAAACTTGGGATCCCTGGGTGGCGCAGCGGTTTGGCGCCTGCCTTTGGCCCGGGGCGCGATCCTGGAGACCCGGGATCGAGACCCACGTCGGGCTCCCAGTGCATGGAGCCTGCTTCTCCCTCTGCCTGTGTCTCTGCCTCTCTGTCTCTCTCTGTGTGACTATCATGAATAAATAAATAAAATCTTTAAAAAAAAAAAAAAAAAAAAGAATGAAAACTTAAGGGCAGCCCCGGTGGCAAAGTGGTTTGGTGCCGCCTGCAGCCTGGGGTGTGATCCTGGAGACCCAGGATCGAGTCCCACATCGGGCTCCCTGCATGGAGCTTGCTTCTCCCTCTGCCTGTGTCTCTGCCTCTCTCTCTCTCTGTGTCTATGAATAAATAAATAAAATCTAAAAAAACCAACAACAAAAAAACTACTTAAAAAAATTCTTAAAAAAAAAAAGAATGAAAACTTAAGTCAGCACTGGTTTGTTTTTTGTTCCCTAGCATAACCTCAACCCAAAGAAGCAAACGATTATGACATGAAATGCGTCTCCAAAACAGATGTGTTGAGGTCCTAACCCTGGTGCCTGTATGTCAGCCTTACTTGCAGGAAGGGTCTTTGCAGATATCATTGGTTAAGTTGAGGCCACACCAGAGCAGGGTGGGCTCTGGTCCCATGTGACTGGTGCTTTTATGAGGAGAAGACACAGGACCATAGACAGCAGAGACAGAAGTGCTGCTGCACAGGCCTAGAGACACTAGGTATTGCTGCCCAAGAACTAGCAGAAACGAGGAAGGACCCTCTCCTCCAGAGACCTGGACTTCAGACTCCCAGCTTCCAGAACTCTGACAATAAACTTCTGTTGTTGTTGTTTATTAAGATTTTATTTGAGAGTGAGAGGGAGAATTAGTGGTGGCAAGGGGAAGGGCAGATGGAGAGGGATAAGTGGAGCAGTGAGCCGAATCCAGGATTCGATCCCAGAACCCCGTGATCATGACCTGAGGTGAAGACAAATGCTCAACTGCTAAGCCACCCAGGCACCTAGAGAATAAATTTCTGTTGTTTGAAGCCACCTGAGTTTGTGCAACTTTGTTATGGTGGTCCCAGGAAACAAACACAGCACCTGACGGAGAATCGGCACTCAACCAGCATCTGTTAAAGGGATCTTAGGATAAGCAATACCAGAATGCTGCATGACTGGACAGAGGACTCCATGTTCTGGGCCAGATCAGTCCAGAAACCATTCTGTCTCCCTGTGTACATAAGGAGCCGGATTAATCAGTGCCCTGATTTAGAATTTTCCTGTCTATACTGCAAACATCTAGAGAGAAGATATTTTCAGCAAGTGCCTAGCTAGGGCTTTAAAAAACAATACTTTATGGGTACCTTTTCATCCCAGATACATGCATTTTAGAAGGCTGAGTGAAGGGGCCAGGGGTCCACATGCTAATACATTGGCTCTCCACAGATGTGACCTGCTTCAGTGTGTCCCTTATGTCTGAAGAATTATCATCACTCTTTGTTTGCTTCGTTCTAGTCAAAGTGACCACTTTAATTTGGAAAGTACCACAGTAAGGACTGGTCTCGTGTAGAGAAAGCTCCTGTAAGCCCCATCTACTAATAGCCGTGCACCCTTGCAGGGTGGTGCTGGCCACTTACCTGGTGCATTCCTCAAAGACGTCCTTGTCAGGGTTCTCCTTCAGTTTCAACCAACATTCTCTCAAAACACGTGAGGGTATTTCTGGTAAAGGGACTGCTGACTGCATACAGCACAAACCAAATGCATAACAATTAGTGATTTCATAATTTACCAATTGTAAACAGAACCTAATGCTTACTGTAAAAAAAAAAAAGTATAACGTCAAGTGTATGAAATAACAAGTCAAAGTGTCACCTTCACGTGCCACCCCAGTGTCATTTTCCAGAGTTCACTGTGTTGTCTACCTCTTTATATCTTTTCCTGTGTAAATCAAACCAGAGCGAAAAGCAAGGGTGCCAAGAGCTATCTGTACTCCCATGTACACAGCAGCATTATTCACAATATCCAAAAGGTGGGACCAATCCAAAGGTCTATTGACAGATGAATGGATAAACATGGTGGTCCACCTTTGCAGGGGAATGTTATTCAGCCTCAAAAAGGAGGGGAAAGTAGGAGCTGTGTTTAACGAGGACAGAGTTTCAGATTTGCAGGATAAAGAAAGTTCAGGACATGGATGGTGGTGAAGGCTGCCCATCAAAGTAGGTATGTGTAAAGCTACAGAACTGTGCACTTAAAAACGGTTAAGATGATCAATTTTATGTCTTTTTTGCCACAATTAAAAATGTAAACACATACAAATGCACACAAACTCTCAGAAATACACATTTTTTATACAAATGAGATAATATATGTGTAGTTTTGCAAATATGTGCTGATACTTAGAGAGCTACCTTATTTTCTGAAAGACTGCATGGTTTTCCAGAGTATGTGTTTATGTCTTTCTTACGTGTTCTAGCTGCCCATTTTCTCCACTGCAGACCCCATTCCCATGAACATCTTTGTACAATTGTGTTTTTATAAGACAGATTCCTGGAAATAGAATTATGAGTTCAAGGGATACATGTCTCTTAAGCATTGATATTTATTGCAAAGCTGACCTCCAAAAACACTCTACCACTTACATTCTCACTAATACGTCCCCATGGGCCATCCTACCATTCTCTTATCCCTCAACTAGAGAATTCTGGAAAAACATAACAAAACGATTGCCCAGATTTATTGAAAAAGATACTCAGATTATGTTCAATTATACATTTATCATTAGGGACGACAAATGCATTCTAGGCTGAATTCTGGCAGTGGTATAGCTGAGTTACCACAGGAAAATTGTTTTATACAAATCAAAGAAATGCTTTCATCAAAGAAGTTGAACTAGTGACAGAAATGTACAATGTAGAAAACTCACACTTAAAAAAATGAGTAATATTGTTATAATTAATCCTAATAGGTGTCATTTAAATGACCTAACAGAAGTGAGGCATTTTCCCTTCTATACTATGTCAGTTAGCCTTACAATCCTCTGGACAGATGAGGCTGAGGGAGCTCTAGGATGTTCTGGTGCACTCATAGCAATAAGTGGAAGAGCCAAGATGGAATCATGCTCTCAGGACCTCCAAGACCAGTTTCTTGCTACACAGCAAAGCCATAGTAAAGATAAGATGGATCTGTTCATTTCACCATTTCAGAAAAGAAATTTGTTTGTTCATTTACCCAACACACATTGTTATAGACATAGAAAACAAGACAAAATTTCACAGGACACAAAGCCATTATATTCCAAAACTGCCTCAAAAATACATATTTTTAAGAAATAGCTCTTGGGTGCCTGGGTGGCTTAGTCAGTGAAGTGTCTGCCTTCAGCTCAGGTCATGATCTCAGTCCTGGGATTGAGCCCTGAGTCGGGCTCCCTGCTTATCAGGGAGTCTGATTCTCCCTCTACCCCTCCCTCCTGCTCATGCCCTCTCTTTCAAACATACAAATAAATAAATAAAATCTTTAAAAAATAAGAATTAGCTCTAGTGTTTTCTATAATCTCATTTCTCCTCTAAAAATCCTAATTTTCTGAAGCTAGATAGGTTAATTTAGCAAAACTGTGTAATGATTAACTCCAAATAGAGATCCCTTTTAAGTATCTTAGAAAAATTTTATGTTAATAGAAATTTATCCCAAAGAAAGGAAAAGCAATGCTTCCAATCTTCCATGAGCAGAGAAGTAACTAATTTGAAGTTACTTTTTTTATATATGGTGTGAGGTAGGGGTTCAACTTCATTCTTCTACATATGAGTTGTCCCAACACCATTTATTGAAGACCATTCCTTTGTCCATTGAATTGTCCTGCACCATTATTATAAGTCAACTGACTGTAAATGTATGAGTTTATCTCTGGATCTATTCTATTCCAATGACCTGTATGTCAGTCCTTATGCCAGTACCATACCGTTTTGATTACTGTAGCTTTGTAGTAAGTTTTGAAATGAAGAAGTCTAAGTCCTCCAACTTTGTCCTTCTTCAAGATTGTTATGACTATTTGGGGTACTTTACATATGCATGTTAATTCTGAAATCAGCTTTTTAATTTCTACAAAAAAAAAGGATATAGGGTTTTGACAGGGATTATATTGAATCTGTAGATCAATTTAGGGAGTATTGCCATCTTAATAATATTAAGTCTTCTTAATACATGAACATGAGATTTCTTTCTATTTATTTAAGTTCTTTAATTTCTTTCAATGATGTTTTGAAGTTTTCAGTGTATAAGCCTTGAACTTCTTTTTTGCATTACTCCTATTTTATTCTTTTTGATGCTATCATAAATGGAGTTGCTTTCTTAATTCATCTTTGGATTTTAATTGTTAGTATACAGAAATACAATTGAGGGATGCCTGGGTGGCTCAACAGTTGGGTGTCTGCCTTCCAGCTCAGGGCATAATGCTGGAGTCCTGGGGATTGAGTCCCACATAGGGCTTCCTGCATGAAGCCTGCTTCTCCCTCTACCTGTGTCTCTGCCTCTCTCTCTCTCTGTGTCTCTCATGAATAAATAAATAAAATCTTTAAAAAAAAGAAATACAATAGAATTTTGTATAATGATCTAGTATCCTGCAACCTTGCTGAACTCATTATTAGTTCTGGTAGTTTTGTTGTGTTTTTTCCTAATGTGTGTGTGAATACTTTAGGGTTGTTTTTTTAAGATTTTATTGTACTTAGCACAGAATCCACTTGAGGTTCTGTCTTCCTCTCCCTCTGCCCCTCACCCTGCTCTCTCTCTCTCTAGTAAATAAATAATTTTTAAAAAATAGAGGTGTTTGGGTGGCTCAATCAGTTAAGCTTCTGCCTTCAGCTCAAGTCATGATCCAGAGTCCTGGGATTGAGCTCCAAGTCAAGTTTCCTGCTCAGTGGGGAGTGTGCTTCTCCCTCTGCCCCTCCCACTCCCCCACCTGTGTGCACTCTCCCTCTCTTTCAAATAAATAAATAAATAAATAAATAAATAAATAAATAAAATCTTTATTAAAAATAAAATAATAAGTAAAATAAAATAAAAAAGAAAGAGAGATAAAGAGCTTCCTAGGCAAACAAAAACCAAAGGAGTTTGTGACCACTAAACCAGCCTTGCAAGAAATATTAAAGGGGACTCTTTGAGTGGAAAGGAAAGACCAAAAATGACAGTATGAAGGTGGGAAATACAAAAGCAGTAAAAAATGAATATTTCTGTAAAAAATCAGTCATGGACCTCACAAAATAAAAGAATGTAAAATATGACACCATATACCTAAAATGTGGGAAGGAAAGGAGTAAAGAATGGATTCAAACTTATACTATCAACTTAATACAGACTGCTATATGCAGAAGATGTTATGTACAGACTTAATGGTAAGCACAAATCCAAAACCACTAATAAATACGCAAAGAATAAAAAGAAATAAATTCAAATATATTACTAAGGAAAACCAGAAAACTATGAAAGAGAGAAAGACAAGAAAGGTTCAGAGAAAATCTTCAAAAATACTATAAAACAAGTAATAAAATGGCAATAAATACATAGCTATCAATAATTACTTTGAATGTAAATGAACTAAATGCTTCAATCAAAAGACATGGGGTGACAGGGTGGATAAAAAAAAGACCCATCTCTACACTACCTACAAGGGACTCATTTTAGAACTAAAGACACCAGCAGATTGAAAGTGAGGGGATAAAGAAATATGCAAATGGATGTCAAAAGAAAGCCAGAGTAGCAATACTTATACCAGACAAACTAGAGTTTAAAACAAAGACTATAAAAATCAATCAATCAAAGACTCTAATGAGCAACAAAGAAGGACATTATGTAATAAATAATAAAGGGGCAATCCTACAAGAAGATACAACAATTATAAATATTTATGCATCTAACTTGGAAGCACCCAAATACATAAAACAGTTAATAACAAACATATAGAATTTAATCAATAATAATACAATAATAGTAGAAACATCCCACTTACATCAAAGGACAGATCATCCAAACAGGAAATCAATAAGGAAACAATGGCTTATGAATGACACACTGGGCCAAGTGGATTTAACAGATATATTCAGAACATTCCATCCTCAAACAGCAGAATATACTTTTTAAGTGTACATGGAACATTCTCCAGAAAATATCACATATTAGGCCACAAAATAAGTCTTAACAAAAAAGATCAAAGTCATACTATGTATCTTTTCTGACCACAACACTATGAAACTAGAAGTCAGCTACACGGAAAAGATCTGGAAAGACCACAAATACAAGGAGGTTAAATACCTTGCTATTAAACAATGGGGCAGGGATCCCTGGGTGGCGCAGCGGTTTGGTGCCTGCCTTTGGCCCAGGGTGCGATCCTGGAGACCCGAGATCAAATCCTACATCAGGCTCCAGGTGCATGGAGCCTGCTTCTCCCTCTGCCTATGTCTCTGCCCCCCTCTCTCTCTCTGTATTACTATCATAAATAAATTTTAAAAAAAAATTTAAAAAACAATGGGGCAACCAGGAAATAAAAGATGAAATTAAAAAGTACATGGAAATAAATGAAAATGAAAACACAATGGTTCAGGGGCACCTGGGTGGCTCAGTTGGTTAAGTGTCTGCCTTCAGCTCAGATCATGATCCCAAGGTCCTGGGATCGAGCCCCAAGTCGGGCTCCCCTGCTCAGTGAGGAGCCTGCTTCTCCCTCTCCTTCTGCTGCTCCTCTTCCTTGTTCTCTTTCTCTCTCAAATAAATAAATATAACCTTTAAAAAAAAGAAAAGAAAATATAATGGTTCAAAACCTTTGGGACATACCAAAAGTACCCATAAGAGGGAAGTTTAGGAACACCTGGGTGGGCTCTGTGGTTGAGCTTCTGCCTTTGGCTCAGGGCATGATCCTGGGGTCCCAGGATCAAGTGTCACATTGGGCTCCCTGCATGGAGCCTGCTTCTTCCTCTGCCTATCTCTCTGCCTCTCTCTCTGTGTCTCTCATGAACAAATAAATAAAATCTTTACACAAAAAAAAGCAAGAAAAATCTCAAATAACCTAAACTTACATCTAAAGGAGCTAGAAAAAGAACAACAAACAAAACCTAAAACCAACAGAAGGAAGCAAATAATAAGTATTAGAGCAGAAATAAATGGTATAGGAACTAAAAAACCAATAGAACAGATCAATGTAACTATGAGCTGGTTCTCTGAAAAAAAAATCAATAAAATTTATAAACCTCTAACCAGACTTATCATGGAAAAATAAAGAATTCAAATAAGTAAAATCACAAATGAGAGAAGAGAAATACCAACAAACACTACAGAAATACAAATACTACAATTATTATGAAAAACTATATGCCAACAAATTGGACAATGTAGAAGAAATGGATAAATTCCTAGAAACATATAAACTACCCAAACTTAAACAGGAAGAAATAGAAAATCTGAACAGACCAATTACCAGCAAAGAAACTGAATCCATAATTTAAAAAAAACTCCTGGACAGAAGCCCAAGACCAGATGGTTTCACAGGAAAATTTTACCAAATATTTAAAGAAGAGTTAATACCTATTCCTTTCAAGCTATTCCAAAAAATAGAAAAGGAAGGAAAACTTCCAAATTCATGCTATGAGGTCAGCATTACCCTGATAACAAAACCAGATAAAGACATCACAGATAAGAGTATAGGCCAATATCTCTGAGGAACACAGGGGAGGTATTTGCAATATTTGCAGATCAATCAACATGATACATCAAATCCACAAGAGAAAGGATAAAAACCACAGGATCATATCAACAGATGCAGAAAAAGCATTTGACAAAGTACAACATCCATTCATGATAAAAACCCTCAACAAAGTAAGTTTAGAGAAACACACCTGAACATAATGTTCATATATGAAAAACTCACAGCTAACATCATCCGCACTGGGGAAAAACAGAGCTTTTCCTCTATAGTCAGGAACAAAACAGGGACGTCCACTCTCACCACTTTTATTCAACATAGTACTGGAAATCCTAGCCACAGTAATAAGACAAGAAAAAGGAATAAAGGGCAGTCAGATTGGTAAAGAAGTAAAACTTTCACTATTTGCAGATGACCTCATGCTATATGTAGAAAATCCTAAGGACTCCAAAAAAACAAAACAAACAAACAAAACTTACTAGAACTGATAAATGATTTCAGTAAGGTTGCAGTATACAAATCAATGTATAGAAATCCTTTGCACTTCTATACGTCAATAATGAAGCAACAGAATGAAAAATTAAGAAAACAGTCTTATTTATAATTATACCGAAAATAATAAAATGCCTAGGAATAAGCTCAACCAAGTCAGTGAAAGAACTGTACTCTGAAAATTTTAAAACACTTATGAAAGAAATTAAAGACAATACCAATAGATGGAAAAATATTACATGCTTGTCAATTGGAAGAATAAATTTTGTTAAAATGTCTATATTACCACAGTCTACAGATTTAATGCAATCTCTATCAAAATACCAATAGAATTTTGCATAGAACTGGAAAAAACAATCCTAAAATTTATATGGAACCACAAAGACCTCAAATAGCCAAAGCAATCTTGAAAAAGGAAAACAAAGCTGGAGGTATCACAATTCCAGATTTCAAGATATACCATAAAGCTGTATTAATTAAAACAGTATGTTACTGGCCCAAGAATAGACACATAGATCCATAGAACAGAATAGAAAACCCAGAAGTAAACCCACAGTAATATGGTCATTTAATCTTTAACAAATGAGGCAAGAAAGAATATTCAATGAGAAAAAGTCTCTTCAACAAATAGTGCTGGGAAAACTCGATCACTTTCTTATACCATACACAAAAATAAATTCAAAATGGATTAAGGATCTAAATGTGAGACCTGAAAACATAAAACTCCTAAAAGAGAGCACAAGGAGTAACTTCTCTGACATTGACCATAGCAACTTTTTTCTAGATATGACTCCTGAGGCAAGGAAACAAAAGCAAAAATTAAGTATTGGGACTTGATTAAAATAAAAAGTTTCTGCACAGCAAAGGAAAGAATCAACAAAACAAAAAGATAACCTACTGAATGGGAGAGGATATTTACAAATGACACATCCAATAAAGGATTAGTATCCAAAATATATAAAGAACTTCTAAAACTCAACACCCAATTAGAAATAGGCAGAAGGAGGGATGCCTGGGTGGCTCAGCGGTTGAGCGTCTGCCTTTGGCTCAGGGAGTGATCCCAGAGTCCCAGAATAGAGTCCTACAGTTCCTGCAGGGAACCTGCTTCTTCCTCTGCCTATGTCTTTGCCTCTCTCTCTCTGTATCTCTCATGAATAAATAAATAAAATCTTTTAAAAATAGGCAGAAGACACAAACAGACATTTCTCTGAAGAAGACATCCAGATGGCAAACAGACACATGAAAAGGAACTCAACATCCCTCACCACAAGGGAAATGCAAATCAAAACCACAAAGACATACCACCTCACACTTGTCAGAATGGCTAAAATAAAAACATAAGAAACAACATGTGTTGGTGAGGATATGGAGAAAAAGGAACCCTCATGGACTGTTGGTGGGAATGCAAACTGATAGACTACTGTGGAAGACAGTATGGAGATTCCTCAAAAAGTTAAAAGTAGAGCTACCATATGATTCAGCAATCACACTACTGGGTATTTACCCAAATACAAAAACTCTAATTCAAAGGGAAACATGCACTCCTGTGTTTATTGCAGCATTATTTACAATAGCCAAACAATGGAAGCAGCCTGAAGGTCCATCAACTGATGAATGGATAAAAATGTGATATAGACAGATTGACAGAGAGACAGATCTATATCTATATCTATATATCTCTCCCTCTCTCTCTCTCTCCATATATATATATATTATATATATATATATTATTCAGCCATAAGAAAGAATGAAATCTTGTCATTTGCAATGATATGGATGGAGCTAGAGAATTTTATGCTAAGTGAAATAAATCAGAGAGAGAAGGACAAATACCATATGATTTCACTCATACATGGACTTTAAGAAACAAATAAGTTAAAAAAAAAGAGAAAGAGAGTCAAACTAAGAAACAGACTCAACTATGGAGAACAGATGGTCACCAGAGGGGTGGCAGGTTGGGGGGTGGGGGAAATAGGTGATGGGGACTAAGAAGGGTACTTGTGGTGAGCACCAGGTGATTAAAATTAAAACTTAAAAAAAAACCTCATTGGGAAAATTAAAACAATGTTTCATGTTTTGATTAATCATTGTGGATACAGTTATACAATAATGTCAATGTCAAAACTAACTTTAAGGTAAGAAATGTTTATTTCTGTTGTCAAACATTTTTTTAAGTCCAAAAATAAAAAAAGAATTAGGTAAATGAAACTTCTCATCTATTCCTCCCAATCAGTGACTGGGGGTACCTACAAATATGTGGATGATGTAGCAGCTGTGTTGGAAAAGAATTACCTAGGAGCCATGGTACTGATGCTGGAGACTTTGGCAAGTGAAGGCTTTGGAGTCAAAACCTATCTGGTCTGAACCACATCTCTGCCACCACTGACCACATCTCTGCCACCACTGGTTGTGTGTGTATCTTTGTGCTCACTTGTTAATCCACTGGCCTTCTCTACTCCCCCCAGCTCCCGCCACTCTCTCTTGAAGGCCCTACCATCTTGAGTTAGCTAGGCTCAGAATCTGAACATTTTGGACTCATTCTCACCACACTATTCTCCAACCCGTCTCTCCGTGTTTGATTCCTTAACAAGCTGTGTAACCTTTGGTAAACCACTTAACTACTCTGATTTTCAGTCTTACCACATAATAATAGACATAATAATGTATCCACCTCATAGCACTGTTATCTTAACTTGTTGCATGTGCATGGCTTAGAGCAGTGTTCACTAAGTGTTAGCTATCCCTGTTATTGTTCTCCACCAATCCTATAACACAGGGGCCTGCCCAGGGTTTAGGACTTCTCTTATAGCCTACAGAAAGGAAATCATATGAAGAGGAGCAGCTTACAGATCTATTTCAGGGACACACTAAACTGTAAGAATCTACTGAGTCAAAAAAGCATAAAAACTGAGACCCATTAAAGCTTTTAGGAGAAAAATCTTATTTTCAGCCCAAGACAGACAAATAAAATTCTCTAATGCTGTATTCTGTTTGGGGAAACATAGAAGCTTTTAAATTCTTTAAATCAATTTTCTAAGAGATTCATTAAATTCCTCACTGACTCAAAAGAAAAAGCATAAGAGAAATATTTCTAAGAAATTAAAGGTTTTTAATCCAACTAAGTGAGAAAGGCTAGGTACTATTAGAAAACACACCTCGACACTGAAGAACGTGTTGAAGACCTGCAGTCCATAGCTTCTTTGGTCCTCATCAGCGGTCACTTCATACTCTCCCTGACAGCAGAGATGAGAACAAAGAAAAATAGTAGTGGAGTTTCTTCACTGATTTCACAGTGTTTTCAATTCTCAGACATACAGAATTGGCAGGGTACCCTGAGAACCACAGAGTAGCTCTAATTGATTTGATATTGGTCAAGTATCTGCAGCTTTTCTTTGGGAAACTAGGAAAAAGCAGTTTTCTTTAAAGGGTGAATGATGTACTAGAGCAACACATTCCATGGTGCTCTCTGTTATATTACACTTGCAGCCCTTAAATGAGGCCAAATAAAATAGAATTAAATAAACAACTTGGATTGCTCATGGCAACAGAATTTTAGAAATATCCAAGAGGCATGTGGAAAACCTGAATGCAGATCACCCAGAGAAACCAGAGCTGGCGATACCAAAGCAGAAGACATCCGTACGCAGGTGTCAGGCAAAGACCATAAGAGAGGTACTACCACATAGGCCAGAAAACAGAGGAAGGGTCAAGGCAGAACTTGATCTATATCTAAACATCTACAGAGAATAAGCAAGTGAAAAAAAGATGAAAGAGAATATCAGAGGAGAGATCATAAAAGCCTGGCTAAGAGAATCTCAAGCAGAGGTGACTCGACAATGTCAATAGACATGGAGACTGAAGCACAAGGAGGCCTCAGGGAAGCACTTTGATCCTGCAGGTGCAGGCCTGAGAAGAGCAAGGAAGCTAAAAGCCAGATGGAGTTGAAGAGATTAGTGAAGAAACGAAGACTGAAGGAAGTTCATCTACTGAACTTATAAAGCCCTTTTGGGCAGGAGTCAGACCTCATACTTGATCCTTCATTCTCCACTGGTTCAGCACTAGAGCCATGGTTGTCAGGCTGATGACCCAGTCTGAGCCAGCTTCATGCTCTGTGTTCAAGGGCACTGTACTCCCCTTGACTAGTAATCAGACACCATAACTAGAACCTTCCAGCTTATGTTCTAGATGCTGGACAGCATGCACTCAACAGAAAAGCACTGGGATTTTGTGATGGTCTTTCCACATGCCAACCTAGCAGGTACAATGTCCAGTTATTCAAATACTAATCTAGTCATTGCTGTACTAGTATTTGGAGATGTGATTAAAGTCTTTATCATTTGACTTTAAGTAAAGGAGATTATTTTAGAGAATCTGGATAAGCCTGATTTAATCAGTTAAAAGATGTTAGAACCAGAGTTGAGCCTTCCTCAAAGGAATTCTGCCTGAGGACAGCAACTTCACTCCATTTTTGCAGGATTCCCTCCTGTCCTATAGATTTCAGACTCTCCTAACTAATCTCATAGTCATGTAAGCCAATTCCTTGCAATAGATCTCTTAACACATCTCTCCTATTGGTTGTTTCTTTCACTGAACACTGAACATTGGTTGCCACAGATGATTCAGTCAACAAACATTAAGCAGAAAAGAGAGCAAACAATCATTCTGGGTGCCATAAGGGAAATAGATAAGATGCTGTCTCTCCACACCAAAAACTCTGAGAACTTGCAATTACCTACCACAAGGACAGTCCAAGCAGTTAAGTGTTGTACAAATGGCATAATCAGGCATTATTTATTAGCCCACACAGCTTCCATCAAAAACAAAACAAAACACAGAACAGAACCTGTCATTGCAGTCAACTGGCAGTCACCTAAACACTAACAGGTCTCATGTCACTACCAGAAGATCCAAACCTGAAAGAGCTTTAACAATGCAATTTAGTCATTTTGAAATAAAGAACTGTGGGTCTCTAAATTCTTAAAAAATAGCAGCTTGGCAAATATGACCCACTACACTAATACATACCTACATTCTACTCTTGGAACTGACAAAGCCTGCCCCTCTACACCAGAGTTCTAGCTAAAAGCAAAAACAAAAACAAACAAGAAAAAACCAACCTCCTTTCAAAGCTTTGTCTTATTCTAGCAAAGGCACAGGAAAGGAAAGGAAAGGAAAGGGAAGGGAAGGGAAGGGAAGGGAAGGGAAGGGAAGGGAAGGAAAGGAAAGGAAAGGAAAGGAAAGGAAAGGAAAGGAAAGGAAAGGAAAGGAAAGGAAAGGAAAGGAAAGGAAAGGAAAGGAAAGGAAAGGAAAGGAAAGGAAAGGAAAGGAAGCTCTGAGGAGCTCCACAGAGGATAGGCAAGAGCCTCAAATGTTTTTCTGACTGCTCCACCAACTAGTCATTCCCCTCTGTCTCCCTCTCCTCCAGCCTCCTAATTCATCAAGACACAACAACACTGAAATTGGGCCAATTACATACTATAAAGTCAATGCATAGAAATCAGTTGCATTTCTATACACTAACAATGAGACAGAATAAAGAGAAATTAAGGAGTCAATCTCATTTACAATTGTACCCCAAACCATAAGAGAAGTAGGAATAAACCTAAACAAAGAAATAAAGCGTCTATATGTAGAAAACTATAAAACACTTATGACAGAAATTGAGGAAGACACAAAGAAATGGAAAAACATCCCATGCTCATGGATTGGAAGAACAAATATTGTTAAAATATATATGTTCCCTAGAGCAATCTATACATTCAATGCAATCCCTATCAAAATACCATTAACTTATTTCACAGAGTTGGAACAAATAATCCTAAAATTTGTATGGAACCAGAATAGATCCTGAATAGCCAGAGGAATGTTGAAAAAGAAAAACAAAACTGGTGGCATCACAATCTCAGACTTCAAGCTCTAGTACAAAGCTGTAATCATCAATACACATAGATCAATGGAACAGAATAGAGAACCCAGAAATGGACCCTCAACTCTACGGTCAACTAATCTTCAACAAAGCAGGGAAGAATATCCAATGGAAAACAGACAGTTTCTTCAATAAACGGCGTTGGGAAAATTGAACAGCCACATGCAAAAGACTTAAACTCGGCCATTTCCTCACACCTACACTAAGATAACTCAAAATAGATGAAAAACCTAAATGCGAGACAGAAATACCTCACAATCCTAGAGGAGAACACAGGTAGAAACCTTTGTGACCTTGGCCACAGCAAATTCTTGCTAGACACATCTCCAAAGGCAAGGGAATCCAGGCAAAAATGAACTATTGGGACTTTATGATGATAAAAAGCTCTTGCACAGCAAAGGAAACAGTTGACGAGACTAAAAGACAACCTATGGAATAGGAGAAAATATTTGCAAATGACATACCAGATAAAGGGCTAGTATTCAAGTTCTATAAATAACTTATCAAACTCAACACCCAAAGAACAAATAATCCAGTCAAGAAATGGGCAGAAGACCTGAACAGACATTTCTCCAAAGAAGGCCTACACACGGCCAACAGGCACATGGAAAAAAAATGTTCAACATCCCTCAGCATCAGGTAAATATAAATCAAAACCACAATGAGATACCACCTCATGCCAGTCAGAATGGCTAAAATAAACAAGGAAATGACAGATGTTGGAGAGGATGTGAAGAAAGGGGAACCCTCTTACACTGCTGGTAGGAATGCAAGCTAGTGCAGCCACTCTGGAAAGCAGTATGGAGGTTCCTCAAAAAATTGAAAATAGAACTACCCTATGACCTAGCAATTGCACTACTGAATATTTACCCCAAAGATACAAATGTAGTGATCCAAAGGGGCACCTGCACTCTAAGGTTTATAGAAGCAATGTCCACAATAGCCAAACTATGGAAAGAGCCAGATGTCCATCGACAGATGAATGGATAATGAAGATGCGGTATATATACAATGGAATATTACTCAGCCATCAAAAAGTATGAAGTCTTGCCATCTGCAATGACATGAATAGAATTAGAGGGTAATATGCTAAGCCAAATAAGTCAGAGAAAGACAATTATCATATGATCTCACTTACATGTGGAATTTAAGAAACAAACAGGATTATAGGGGAAGAGAGGAAAAAAATAAAACAAGATGAAATCAGAGAGGGAGACAAACCATAAGAGACTCTTAAATCACAGGAAACAAACTGAGGGTCCCCGAAAGGGAGGGGTGTAGGGGGATGGGGTAACTGGGTAATGTTTATTAAGGAGGGCATGTGATGTCATGAGCACTGGATATTATAAAAGACTGATGAATCACTGGCCTCTACTTCTGAATCCAATAATACATTATATGATAATTAAATTTAAGGGATCCTTGGGTGGTGCAGCGGTTTGGCGCCTGCCTTTGGCCCAGGGCGCCATCATGGAGCCTGCTTCTCCCTCTGCCTGTGTCTCAGCCTCTCTCTCTCTCTCTCTCTCTCTCTCATAAATAAATAAAAATTTTAAAAAATTAAATTTAAATAAAATTTAAAAATAAAAAAAGAAATTAGGCCAATTAATAACCTTATGATGGCCTCTACGAGCACCTGGGTGGCTCAGTAGGTTAAGTGTCTGCCTTCAGTTCAGGTCGTGATCTCAGGGTCCTGGGATTGGGCCCCACATCGGGCTCCCCACTCAGCAGGCAGTCTGCTTGTCCCTCTGCGTGCTCCCTCTCAGATATGCATTCTCTCTCTCTCAAATAAATAAGATCTTTAAAAAAAAAATGCCTATAACAAAAAAAATGCCTATAACAGCCTCTAAGTGTTCAAGTGAAAGAGAGATTCAATGGATGTTGCAAACTTCTATCTTGTCTTATTTTAAGAAATTGTCTTAAAAGACACCCCAACCTTCAGTAACCCCCACCCTGACCAGCCGGTAGCCGTCAACATTGAGGCAGGACCCTCCACTAGGAAAAAGATGATGCCTTGCTGAAAGGTCAGAGTACAATTAGCATTTTCCAGCAACAGAGTATTTTTTAACTAAGGTATGAACATTGCTTTTTTTAGATATAATGTTACTGTACAATTAATAGATTACAGTAGAGTGTAGAGATAACTTTTATATGCAGTGGGAAACAAAAAAATTCATGTGACTCGCCTCATTGAGATATTTGCTTCATTGCCATGGTCTGAAACTAGACCCACAATATCTCTGAGTGTGCCTGCATTGACCATATGTCAGAAGGAGGGTCATCTGCTTCTGGACTACAGCTGACCACAGGTAATTGAAACTATGGAAAGCAAAATCATGGATAAGGGGGAATATTATATAGGGATTTCCATACCAAGGAAACATGACACCAAGAAACTAGTTTATCCATTCTTACCATCATTGTCAGGGTCTACTTAACTTCAGAGACCCAAGTTTTTAGATCTAATCTGTTAATTTTCAAAAACACAAGATTGAGTAGTTCAACACTGAGATAAATTGCTTACCACTGCATCCAGGAATTCGATGCATCCCTTTAGATCATATTTTGTATCACAGAATTGCCTGAAGAGAAGTCTTCCTATGGGCTGCTTGTCACAAAGACTGCTATAATCCTTTTCTGGGTGAAGAGAGGGGATAGGAAATAAACAAATATAATCCTTACAATTCAGAAAGTGCTCTCTAGGGATCCCTGGGTGGTTCATCAGTTTAGCACCTGCCTTTGATCCAGAGTGTGATCCTGGAGTCCCAGGATCGAGTCTCACATCGGGCCCCCTGCATGGAGCCTGCTTCTCTCTCTGCCTGTGTCTCTGCCTCTCTCTCTGTGTGTGTCTCTCATGAATAAATAAATAAAATCTTAAAAAAAAAAGAAAGAAAGAAAGTGCTTTCTGAACTTTGCTGTTTTCACCTGATAAAATAAAAGTCAAAAATAGTATTTGGGTGTTTTTAAAAATACTTGTTTGTTTACTAATATAGACTGGGTTATCAGGAATTTTATTAATACCTGGACAGAGACAAAGACTGGAGAACTGATAAAGGTGTGTGAAGCATAACTGGAAATGTCCCTGCTCCCCTCCAAAAGGAATTATGCAGGGGAGCATTATTCCCCAGGGAACTGAGCAGTCAAGATCACAGCCAAGGGAGAGAGGGGCTCCATCCTTCTGCAGGATCTAGCCACCCAGTGTACTTGGCACAAACTGCACGTATATGAAATACATCCCAGGAATGTACACAAGTACATTTTTAAAAACATTTTTCCGTTTTGCTACCTTATTACACTTTTACAAGTTACAAACATTATATATGCTTAATTATTTTTAACTGCCATTGGTTTTATTTTTTTTTTCTTTTCAATGGGGTAATAGTTTATATACCTTAACCTTACCCCAAACACTGATACTGTTTTGAGAACATGGCACTAATATTTAGTCAAAGTGTCAAGAGGAATATAAAACAAAAATGTTATCTTCAAAATAGGTTAATTTAAACATCAGCAAGGAAATCAATTGCTCTTTTAGCAGTGGCTCTGAACCTGAAATGAACACTATAAATGAAGTACTCGTAAAGTGGCTCTAAAGCCAAAGAATTAAATAAAATTCATGAAAAGTAAGCAAGCCATAACAAATTCCTCAATTACAGGTTTTATTCATGCCAAGTAATTCTAAGAATCTAAACAATACTACTTAGGTCGCTGAATTTACAAATAGAAAGGTATAGGCAATGAGATAAATATTTTGGTGGAAAGGGAGGTGGGCAGGGCGTTGGGGTGACTGGGTGGCGGGCACTGAGGGGGTCACTTGACGGGATGAGCACTGGGTGATATGCTATATGCTGGCAAATTGAACTCCCATTAAAAATAATAATAATAGGGATCCCTGGGTGGCGCAGCGGTTTGGTGCCTGCCTTTGGCCCAGGGCGCGATCCTGGAGACCCGGGATCGAATCCCATGTCGGGCTCCCGGTGCATGGAGCCTGCTTCTCCCTCTGCCTGTGTCTCTGCCTCTCTCTCTGTGTGTGTGACTATCATAAATAAATAAAAATTAAAAAAATAATAATAATAAAAATATTTTGGTTGTCAATGCACAGTCGCTTGTTTTTAACAAAAAACAGAATGGCTAAAATTCTACTACCTATTTTGTCCAATTTTACTACCACATTTTATTTTAGGGATTCTATATTTAAAAAACAAAAAACAAAAGACACAGGCAGTCAAAAGGTGATGTTTTTCAAACGTTGAGAGTTTTTAACACTTTCCTCCCAAATTCAAGAGTTCAGAAATGTTCCTTATTTTCAGCTAAGATTTGCAAATGGAGCATACAGGTCTGCCTACTTTTTCTCCCAGATTCCCAAAGAAATCATAAAAAAATTAAAACAAAAACCAAAGCCACAACAAAAAGAATGAAACCCAACATGGAAAATGAATAAAGGGTATCCATAGGAGTCAGAAATTTGAGGATTACCTGGAAGAGAGAAAGCTGCTGGGTTGGATTATTAAAGAATCACTCAGCTTAAGCCCTAGAGACAAGCTGGACTTTTGTAAGGGAGCCCTGCCCACATGCCTAGAGCCCAGCATGGGAGCCCCACCTTCATATCTAGATCATGGGAGCCCCGGCACACATCTAGATCAGGGAACTCTGCCCACACACCTAGAACAGGGGAGCCCCGCCCACCTGCCTAGAGCCTTGCTGGAGTGGGTGGGTTACCCAGTCCTGATCAGAATGACTGGTCAAGGGGCCAAAGATTTAGAGCCCTACTAAGTGCTAAACATAATTTATGGCAGCTGACTCACATCCAGAGGCACCCCAGTGACATTCCCGACAGTAAGGAAAAACAAGGTAACCTCTGAGAAAGAACAAAAGGTTAGCTACAACATGCAATGCATCAGAGACACTGTATTAACAAAGCCAGAAACTAGTACACCAATGTTTTCAAAGTTCAGGGTTCAAGGAAGGTAGAAATACTCAATTCTGTAACTATCAAACAAGAAGTCAAAAAAGGGACATTTTCCAAAATTTAAGAACTCCGAAACTTTACTTTCCATTCACCCTATATAAAAAAAAGAATTACTTGAGGAGTTCTAATAATAAGATAGGAGAGAAATTAAAAAATGAAGAAACCAAAAAGGACAAACAGTACTTCTACAGAAGCAAAGAAATGTAGAAAAAGAAATATCAAGATATTAGAAATACTATCCTTGGCAAAATGTGATCAGTACAGAATATTTTCTTTTTTATGACTCCTACCACACTTAGTCATTTCCAGATTACATGGAATATAATTATAATATGTATTACTGTACCATATTTTAATTCTTCGTGTAGTCTATGGACCAAGAGATGTGGAACATAAGTGACTGACACTACACGCAGTTCATAGTGGCTGAAGAGGGGAATCAGGGAAGCAAAATGTAGAGGCAAATGAAGTTTAAAAAACTGGAAAGGAAAAAAAAAAGACTGGGATCATATTTTCCACCAGCCTTGATATCACACCAAGGAAGTTCTCTCTACCCTAGAAGGAAGAGAGAGAAACATAGTAATGAGTATTGAGCCACCTTTTACAGTGTATCCGGTACTATTTTGAGTCCTTTCTGTGCATTATTTCATTGACTCCTCACAATAATGAGTATACCATCTTAAGCAAAGCAGAGAGCTAGCTTTTGGGAACTGCTCAGTCCTGAGGCCACTAGGATCCTGGGGCAGCGGAGGTGAAGTGGAGGCAGTACAGGCTGGGGTAAGGGGACTAGCCAGCAGTGGAGCAGCTGGACCAGAACACAGGCAGCAGAGTGGGAAGGAAGAGGCCAATTCTCTGGTAACAAATGAATTTCAGAAGGCAACTTATTCAAATTTGGTCCAGTCTCCCTCCTCAGTGAGGACATTACAACAGGCACCACAAAAGCCCTATTCTCAAGGAACCCATTCTCTACTGAGGGGATGATGAGGAAGCTGATGTGGTCAAAAGGTAGTACCCCTCATGGAGATGAGAGCCTGTGAGTGGAATAGATGAGAGGAGCTGGGAGAAGGACAGTCCTGGACTCTGGGTGTATTGTGGGCAACAACATCTGTATGGTGGAGGCAGCACTGGGGAAACGGAAGGAGGGGCTGACTTGGTCCCATGAGCAGAAGAAGGGGCTGCAAAGCAGATGGCCAGAGTTACACCTGTGGGATGGGGAGCCCTTTGGGACACCCAGGGCTGCAGAAGTGCTCCACAGCCAGGGAGATCAGGGGAAGATGCCATGGCAGTGAGTCAGGAGGTAACAGCCTGACCAGGAAGAAAACATTGCACTCCGAGTTAATCTGGCTTATTTGGCAAAGCCAAATGTCTAAAGTTTAAATTTATTTGGGCTGTGTGTGTGGGTAGTTACAGGTATATTTCAGTTTGTTTTGCATTTTATGTTTATATCATCCCCAGATACTAAAAAATACTTGGTTATTAGAGATGGATTCCACTCAGGCTTTTCAGATTTTTTTCTTGGACTACTTTTAATTACATCCAGAACTCTTAATTAACTGCTAGATCTCAGCCCTTACTTGTAAAGGAAGCTATAAGTCTTAATTTAAGTGCAAGCAGGAAGAATTTAAGATTATTTGCACTTTTTAGGCCTATATCCTAAAGCTCGGATACTATGTAAATTTCCATCATAACTCTAATCTCCTGAGTAAATGATCACATGAGGTAAGGCACATTTTCGAAAGACCTTTAAAAACATAAACGTAAGGTAAGAGCCCCCTGGGTTTTTCCAGAAAGAAGCAGGGTGAAGTGAAAGAGCACGAGGAGGTCTGAGATGAGGTCAGGCCACTTGGCATGCACCTCACACTCCTCTGGAAAATGAGACCACTGCCCTCCACCCACAGCGCTTGAAGGGTCTCAGCACAGCATGTGACTGAGGGGCCAGATCAACAGGGGGAGTTTGATCCTGGGGACAGAGTAGTCTTACAGTGCGATGGGTAGACAACAGGGACATCCAGACTGGACAGCATTGATACAGGCACCTCATGGGAAAACCTCTAATTTTACCCAATCCAATTTTTTAATTTTTTAATTTTTTATTTTTTCAATCCAATTTTTTTTTAGATTGGCTCAGGTACAGTAGCAAAAATGATGTGTGGCTCAAAAAGACCTTAATTCTAAAATCTTCCACTTATATTTGGGTGGTGGGAACATAGGTGATGATTTATTCAGTAAAGTCCTTTTTCTTCTTTTTTTTTTTAAGATTTTTATTTATTTATTCATGAGAGACACAGAGACAGGTAGCTGACATAGGCAGAGGGAGAAGCAGGCTTCCTGCAGGGAGCCTGTTGCAGGACTCAATCCCAGGACCCTAGGATCACGACCTGAACTGAAGGCAGATGGTCAACCACTAGGCAACCCAGGCATCCCAGTTAAGTCCTTTTTCTATTTCTAAATATTTAATCACATATAGAATCTGCTCCATCTTACAGCAATTTAAAATTTTCACACTGATGATTGTGGGACCCAAGGAATTTAACAAAGATCCCCTAGCCACCAGAGAATATAAACCCTGCCTTTTGCCCGCCAAACCGTGCCAATTCTGACCAGAGTGATAGGCTAGTTCAAACAGTCACTATAGGGTAAATTGTAATTCAATTGGCCACCTGCGTGTGGACCAACAGGACTATGCAACTTTCTGTGTGTGTTATAATCTCATTGGCCACTGGCCCCTATAAAACTGCTACACCTCTTAACCTCCGGGTCCAAGTCCCTGCTGCCCTGTGTTGGGTACTTGGACCCAAGCTCGAGCTTGCAAATAAATCCTCGTGCGCTTGCATCGGTGTTGGCTCCTTGGTGGTTTCTCGGATACATGATCATAACAGAATATTAGAGAAATGACAGCAACATCACAGAACCCATAGGAAGTAATATAATCAGGGAATTTATTTATTTATTTTTAAAAGATTTTAGAGATTTGAGAGCGACAGCATGAGCTGGGGGGAGGGGTAGAGGGATATGGAAAAGCAGACTCTGCTGAGCAGGGAGCTAATCCAGGAATTTAAAAAAAAAATGTTTCTTGGGACACCTGGGTGGCTCAGCAGTTGACCATCTGCCTTCAGCTCAAGTGTGATCCCAGGTCTGGGGATTGAGTCCCACATTGGGCTCCCTGTGAGGAGCCTGCTCCTCCTTCTGCCTATGTCTCTGCCTCTCTCTGTGTGTCTTTCATGAATAAATAAATAATATTTTTTAAAATGTTTCTCTAAATCAATCTTTAAAAATCTAGCATTTATATAGTCACAAAAAACCATATCTGGTTCACAATTCTATTAATGGTTTCACTTTTCCATGCATTAGATTTTATATATTACTAAAATTCAATACTATAAATCACAGAAATGTGCCACAAAATATGATGTCTCAGAAGCAGTAGACAGCCTCCTCTGTCTTTCCATCAGAGGTCCTGGTCCTGCAGGATACAGAAGACCCAGTCTCTTCTTTTGATCCCTCAGAGACTACAAAGTGAACCATCTATTATCCCAGCCATGAATGAGCAGAAATGGGAAGAGAGAGAGAGAGGCCATGCCCCACATGGAACTCAGGACACAGGAAGGGAGAACCACACAGAAGCCTTCTGGAGCTAGAGCCCTCAGGGCACCAGAGCCCAGGTCCACTCCTAAGAGGCACTCTCCTGATGGGCAGTGTTGGAAAGGGAACCAGCTAATCAAGAGACTGGTGTTTCTAAGTGCACCAAATTCTGAGACTAGGATGAGCATGAGCCACTTATCAGAAGCTCTCTTTCTTATTTTCAAAGTGATTTTATAGCTTATGGATTCTCTAGCATCCATAAATTTAGAACCACCAAAGGATAAAAATTAGAAAAACCCAAAATATGCTTACTATCACACTAAATCAAATGCATATGTAAACTAATCAAATAAAGAGCTACATACAAAGTAGGGGGTATCTCAGTAGAAACATTCTTTTCAGTGATAAAGTCAGCTTGTACATCTGCCCTGAAGCAACTCCAGCTAAGGAGTTGCCCAGCCAACTCCAACTAAGGTCACCAATTCATTCATTCCTTTATTCAATCGCTTAATAAAACTGTGGCTGAGCATTGTTCTAGAGATGGAAACAAAGACTTTGACTTTAGGGATGAATCCAATGGCTGCTCAACTTCTCTGCAACAGCCTCTATGACTCCTGCCTGGAGCCATCTTGGTCTCCTGTTCTCTTGACCTCTCCACTCCCTATACTGCACACAGACCCATCTGACTAGTCCCCCTCAGTCTGCTTCACCTGAGCCATACCAGGATGTGAGAGTGCTTCTTCTCATCCTTCTGTCTCTAGGGAGAATTTACATTCCCAGTCATGTGACTCTGAAATATCAGGGAGACACAGATATCTCCTAGATTCACTCCTACAGCCCAGCCTCTTTTGATATCTAAACATGAATATACAGCTTCCATCCAAAACAGCTCCTCATACTGTGAACCTGATCTCAGTGGGTAGATCAGACCTGGAAGTCATCCTTAGTACCTCCACCCTTCCTACTTCCTCACATAAGTCAATCAGATTCTACATCTTAAGGATTTCTCATAGTCATTCAGTTTCATGGCCTCTGGCGAAGGCTGGGCTTTATCATCTCTTGCTCGCACAATGGCAAAAGTTTTTCATTCAGCTTTCCTGCCCCCTCTCACCACTCTAAATCACAGTCCTCACACTGAAGTCCAAGGTGCCCTTCAAAAACTGCATCCACTTATGTTATCCCTCCACTGAAAATCTGACAGCGCTGGCTTTCTAATATAAATGCTCTCACTGGCCCATGAGCCCAGCCCCCTCCTTTCCTCTCATCCAGTGCCACTCTTCTTCATCTACACTCCAGGAAGACTACCCTTTCTCAAGTCCATGGAAATTGCCATGCTCTGCCCTACCTTGGGGCCCTTGTACTTACCCAGCAGTCTGTCTCTTTTCCTTCAAAGGGCTTACTGCTGTAATTACGTTTACTTCTACAATTCTTTATTTTATAACCATCTCTGCCAAGAGGGCAGAGGTCACATCTGTTGCTTAGTCACTGTATTGGTAGTGCCATACCCCGTGCTGGGTACATGAAAGCAAATAAATGATGACATTTCAAAGTTAACTGAAGGTGTTGTACACTTTAAACTTATACAATGTTATATGTAAATGATATCTCAATAAAAATAAATTAATTTTAAAAAAAGCATGAACTGGGGGGAAAAGTTAACTAATGGGACATTTAATGTAATTCACTTTATTCTGTGCACTAAAACCTACCCCCAAAGAAACAGAAGCATACTGAGGTAATTAATATGCAAAGACATGAAAATGTTTCTTTTTTTTTGAAAATGTTTCTATAACCCTATGAATATATTAAATAGCATAAATAGTCCCCAAGTAAAGTTTATAATATCTTAATTACAATGTAAATGTCAAATAATGGAATCAACCTCCATACTAATCACTTGGTGCTATATGCAGAAAAAAATCACTATTAACACTATGGATCAAATATCAGTTGGCCCAAAGAAGCATGGCCAATAATCACATAAATAGATGCTCAACATTAGTCATTAGTGAAATGTAAATCACACTCATGAAGGTGGCTATAATGAAAATAAGTGTTGGCAAGGATGTAGAGAAACTGGAACTCTCATATATTGCTGGTGGGGATGTAAGATATGCAGCTACTTTGAAATACAGTTTGCCAGTTCCTCAAAAGGTTAAGCCTAGAGTTACCATCTGTAACAGGTTGAATAATGGCCCTCCTAAGGCATCAGGTCCTAATCCCTATAAATACAATCTTATTTGAAAAAAGGGCCTTTGCAAATATGATTAAGTCAAGGATCTTGAGATGGAAGACTGTCCTGGATTATCTGGGTGGGCCTAAATACAAACATGTGTATCCTCACAAGTGTCTAGAAATAAACCATCACCTTCAGTCAGTTGATTTTTTATAAAGGCACTAAGACAATTCAATGGTGAAAAAATAGTCTGAAATATTCAGGAATAAATGGATATCCAATGCAAGGAATGAAACTGGATCCCTACATCACACCATACCCAAAAATTAACTACAACTGGATCAAATACCTAAATGTAAGAGCTAAAACTATAAAACTCTTAGCAGAAAACATAGGTGTAAATCTTTGTGACTTTCGATTAAGCAGTGGTTTCTTAGATATGACACCAAAAGCACAGCCACAAAAGAAAAAAATAGATCAATTGGACTTCATCAAAATAAAACTTGTGTTCTTCAAAGAACATCACCAAGAAAGTAAAGGAAAACACAGAATGGGAGAAGATATTTGGAAATCAAATATCTAATAAGAGTCTAGTAACTAAAATATATAGAGAACACTTACATTTCAACAATGAAAATGCAATCCAATTGAAAAATGGACAAAGGGGATACCTGGGTGGATCAATTAAGTGTCTGACTCTTGGTCTCAGGGTCATGAGTTCAAGCCCCACATTGGGCTCCACACTGGGCACAAAGCCTACTTTTAAAAAAATGGCAAAGGATTTGAATAGATATTTCTCCAAAGAAGATACACAAATGGCTAATAAGCACATAGAAAAATGTTCAACATCATTAATCATGGGAAATACAAATCAAAACACAATGAGATAGGGGCACCTGTCTGACTCAGTCAGAGAAGCATGTGACTCTTGATCTCAAGGTTGTGAGTTGGAGCCCCACGTAGGGTGTAGAGATTTCTTAATAAATAAAAACCCACAATGAGATACCCTTTCACACCCACTCAGATGGCTGTACTAAAAACAAAATGGAAAATAAAAAGTGTCAGAGAGGACATGAAGAAACTGGAATCATATATTGCTGGTGGGAACATAAAATGGTGTAGCCACACTGGAAAACACTCTGGTAGTGCCTTACAAAATTAAATATAGAATTACCATATTATCCAGCAATTCCAGTGGAGCATATATACAGAAAAGAATTGAAAACAGGGACTCAAACATTTATACACCAATGCTCCTAACAGCATTATTCACAATAGCCAAGTGGAGAAACAACCCAAATGTCCATCAACAGATGAATGGATACACAAAATGTAGTACATACATACAAAATCTAAATTAATGCCACTGCACTTTGTATCTAAAAATGATTAAAACGAGGGGCCCCTAGGCAGCACAGTCAGTTAAGCATTGGACTCTTGGTTTCAGCTCAGGTCATGATCTCAGGGCCATGAGACTGAGCCCCATGTCTGGCTCCATGCTCAGCACAGAGTCTGCTTGTCTTCCTCTCCTTTTGTCCCTCACTGCCATGTGTGCATGCTCCCGCTCTCTCGCTTTCTCTCTAATAAATCTTTTCAAAAAATGTTTAAAATGGCAATTTTTATGTGTGCTCTACCACAAACACAAGGAAAATGCTTGTATATGAATGTTTCTAGCAGCATTATTCATAATAGACAAAAGGAAATAACTCATCTATCAACCAATGATTGGTAAATAAATATATATATCCATATCCATATGGATATATCCATATGATGAAGTGTTATTTGCCAAGAAAAAGGAATTAAGTACTTATTCATGCTACAGCATGGGTGAACCTTGAAAATACCATGTCCACTTCTAGAGAGATGATTAGTTGGGTCACAGGGAGAGAAACTTTTACTTTATTACTCTTCTGTTCCATATAGAACAATGAGTATGTATAACTCTGTAAAAGAATAACATCTAACAAATGTTATGATGCCAGACATGATCTTCAGGCTGGCACTGCTTACTCACCAATAGAATGTCTAAGCTCTCTGCACTGGCTGACAGGAGGCAGCTTCAGCATTTCCCTCCATCTTTTACTACGGCCACTTTTTTTGCCATATCCTCCTCCTAAATTTGGGGGGAAAATTATTTTTTTAATGATCAGAAATATCCAACTACAACATCTATTTCCACTAATATATTCTATTTGAGTAGTTTGGTACCTATGGTGAGTGAAAATACAAGCTTATAATAATTTGTCTTATCTAGAAGTCAGCTTAACTAAGTGTAAAAATCCCAAGGGATGCAATCAGTCACTGGCTTTATTATTTAGTAATGTAACCTGATCTTCTGTAAGTAACTCCGTTGAGCTCAAACTTCCAAATTTGTAAACTCGACCTAACATGACATATCATACATGGCTGTATACCTACTACAGAGCAATACCTGCAAAGAACAGGAAATACAATGGTAAAAAAAGACAACATCCCTCCCCTCAATTCTAGTGAAGGAGAAAGATTTTTTTTAAGCAGTTAATGACAAGTGATAAAAAAAAATTAGCCAAGCCTACAGTGCTAAATGGCATGAAACAAAAACAAACAAGGCCAAGATGCAGGGTGCTATTAGGGCTAAGGTGAGATCAGAAAAGGCCTCTCAAGAGAGTCATGCTTAGGCAGAGATCTGAAGGGGGTGAAGGAATGAACCATGTGAAGATCTGGAAGTGAGACAAGAATGGTGGAAAAAGCTAGTAGACAATATTTTAGCAGATGGTGGCTACACTTGCAGGAAGCATGGCATAAAGTATGATCTTGAATCATTATGTCATACACCTGAAACTAATGTAACATTGTGCGTCAACTATACTCAAATAAAATTTTTAATAAAGTAAAATAAAATTTTAAAAAGATCTTTTTAAATAAGCCCCTTCAAACAAAACTCAGAGAAATTAGAGCCTTTCATTTTAAGCATTCTGAGGAACTGAAATTTTATTAAATTTTATCCAAGAGAAAACATCACATTTTTGGCCAGCGACTAAAGGACTCCAGGGCTATTGGAAAGAATAGGGAAATGAGAAGGAAAGCCATGTTCCGGGAAATGATGAGCTCTGCCCTGAGCACAGTGAGTGGATGGCTGTGAGGGAAAGCTATCTGGAGGATGGCTGGACTGGTGTTGTTTAGGAGAGAAGGCCTGGATAGAGGTATGGATTTGATAGCAGTCTGCCAAACAGATAATGGTCGGAGATGCAAGAGCTCCTTCCATGGGCTTCTTTTTGCTCCTCTACCCACTCCCTCCATTTCAACTGGGATCACAACTCTAGACTTATAACCAATACACTGAAGCCCCAGAGTACCTCAAAGTCAACATGTTGAAATCACACTCAATTGTCTTTCCCTCAAATGCAATCCTCTTTCCACACTATGCCTTCGGTTAACTATCTACCATCTGCTAGACGAATGGAGCTGGAAACTGGAGCACTATATAATTCTATCCCTGAAGTGCCTCATCCATTTATTCCAAAAGCATTTGCAGCCCAAGTCCTGTATGCTGGGCACTGTCTGGGCACCAGGCTGGTCAGGTGGCCAGCCATGCCTGCAAAGGTGTTCCTGTCCCCTATTGTCCTTGCCCATGCTATTACCAAGGTCATTGGCCTTCCTCCACACCACCTTCTACCATTACCTTCCTAAAATGCAATTATCAGCTCACTTCTGAGCTTAGGGCTGAAGGGAGAATAAAGCACAGCACTGCCTATCATCACTCCACAGGCACAGCATGTCCAAACCACACTGTCTAGAAAGGCCCCAAAGAAGCCAGAGCAGGTTCCAGAAACCACCAATGCCTAGACTGTCACTCTGGCCTTATTTATGTAGGTAAATCTCTACTCAGTTTAAGCAGAAACCCCCTCTCCTTCCCCAGAGCCTGGCCCTCCTTTCCTAGGAATTGTAGGCACTCCAACTCCTTCCTCTTCATGCCCTTTGCATCTTGAAAACATCTTCATTAAATCTCAGCAAGGGCAGGTTCTAGGTTCAGGGCCTTATTCCCAGTCTATCTCCAGCATTTGAAACCTGACTGAAGGGATAAGTAAATGGGCTCCAGGCACACTGCACACAGCAGACACTAAAGGAATGTTTTCTAACTTTGAGGAGACCAAGGAACTGCAGATGCTGACTCCAGCACATGAGTCAGAGGTAGAATGAAATTGCCAAGGGCTAGGAGGAGGAGGAGAGGGAATAAGAATTAGATTTATTGAGTATTTATTATGTGCCAGACACCTGTCTAGAAGCTTCATATATATTGACTCATCAAATCATCCCTCATCCTATGATGAAAATGCTACCATTCTTCCCTTTTCTCAGATAAGGGACCAAAAGCAAAGAGGTCAAATCTCTCATCCAACATCACACAACTAGTGAGATGTGTGGGTCTGCTCCAGAAATCCTACTTACCCATTACTGTTATTAAGCAAAATGGTGTAATCAAAGCCTTTTTGAAAAGTATACAAACATTTAAAATAAATTATTTGCCATAAACACGTTCGAAATTAAGGGATGTTATAAAATGAAAATATTAAACCAAAGCTTCTCAAATGTCAGAAATGGTTATAGTGACGGCCCTAATAACAAGTAGCCCTTATTAGCACAGTCTATAAGCTAGATGCTGTGCCAGAAGATCCACAAGTCTACTCTAATTAGATCCTCTTGTCAATCCTATGAGGTGAGCACTGCCACTATGCTCTTGTTACAATCCTAATGTTACAGGTGACAAAACTAAGACACATATGTCCAATAATGTGCTGAAAGTATTATAAGTGGTAAATGGAGAAGCTGGGATTTGAGCCCACGTAATCACACTGGCCAAACAGGGACACCACCTTTATCATAACAGCAACTTTTCTATCAATAAACAGGACCACTGAAGTAAATGCATAATGTGAGAAAGAACTGGGCTCTGGTCTACAAATCTGCTGGATATTAAGAGGTTTCAGGTTTGATTTTATACTATAAATACCACAATAATTTTTATAACATATTCTGGGATATTATACACCATCCTTAGTCTGAGACCCACCAGAACAAACAATCACAATCATAAATTTAGTGTTTGTAAATGTGTGTGTGTGTGTGTGTGTGTGTGTGTGTAGCCTTGAACAATATATTGTTTTAGAAAAAGATTCTTATCCTGGCATTCACAGGCAGATATAAGGGTGTCCCAGGATTTGGACAGAAAAAAAAAATCACCTTTAGCTTCATTAACTTCTAACCAAACTTCATCATTTCTTTCAGCCATAAATGTGGGCAAGAATATAATATTAGTAGTGGCTGTGACTTCATGACTTCATCATCAAGAAAATTCAGATTTTCCTATCACATTATAGTTGTTACATTTACACTCACACTACTTAAAAATTATAATAGAGGTGCCAGACCAGGTGCCAGATTGTCTCCAAGTGCTTAGGTGATGGAGCCACACAACCCCTAGGCAGCTTTGTGCCTGATGGTTAATTGATCAGACTCCAAATGGCCAGGTCCTATGTTCTCACATGGATGGTCCAGCTATGCATTTTACTCTGTGACTCCCTAAAACTGTGTTGATGGACAGACACTTGGAAGCAGGCAAGTCAAAGGCCATCCCACAGTTTAAAAGCCCCATTCAAACTAGCAATGATGGCCTTCACTCTGATGGATCTTTAAAGGATGAGATTTTAACCTGCCTATGTATTGCCTTGTTACTTAATGCTCTGATAACAAAGCACTTTTATAACACAAATCTGTTTCAAAATGTTACAATTATTTCAATAGAATTGATTTCTTTTATAATCATATGTATTTTATTTAGATTAAGAACTTCTCCTCTAGAAGTTGTTAACAGGAATAGTGTGCTACTTCATACATAATTCTACAATTTGATTTTTTCCACACAGCTCAGTCCACTTTGACATAGACTGTTTATTGTGTCCTAGCCAGGCTCTTTTCTGCTCCCTACCCTCTGCAGTCTCATGTTTCATGACCCAAAAAGTTCTTCCTCAGCAAAGCTAGATCCCTCATCTCCTCAGGTCTTTGCTCCTGTCCACCCAATCTAAGCTTTCATGTCCTACTCCCATGCCTAACCCTTAGCACCCCCCTTCACTGCTTTATTATCTCTTCTCAGCCCTTATCAGTCTACCATACAATCTACTTCATGTATCCCATTGAGGATCTGTCTCCCCACGAGATTAGAAACTCCTTAAAAAAAGGAGTTTATCTGTATTATTCACAGCCATAACCCCAATAGCTAGATGAGTGGCTTGCATAAAATAGGCATTCAATAACTATTTTGTGAGTAAGTGAATGAATTTGCTTTAACTCCTGTATAGTAACCTACTATATAAATATTCTATTTATCTACTTCCTATTTATGGTTATTTAATGTTTCTGATTTACAGTATTACAAATAATATTATAGCAAACATTCTTACAAATGTCTCCTTTACCATCATTTCTGCAGAGTATAGGCCTAGAAGAAGAGTTCTTAACCTGGGTGTGTGATTTTTTTCAACATCAATGGATACTGTTCAATTGTTCTCCAAAATGGTTGTAATTTACCACAATTACTTAAAATACAGCTTACATACTAGGTGTAATACCCTTGACAGGAGCCATTCATGTAACATAAGTTTGTAGAATTGAAAAGAAGACACCTCCTCCCTTAGTTTGGAACAACTTTAGTTAGTCAGAAGAAGAGCTCCACGAAGAGCATAGGCTGAGACTAAGCAAAATGAACTTAGTTCACTTGCCTCTTAAAGTCAGCTACAACCACAGGGCTCCAGACAGTCTTCCACCTTCTCAAATTCTTACCATCCCCACAAAGTTGCAGACACAGATGTGATGGTGAGAATCAGGCCATTAGGAAGTTAGCATTTATGTTCAGCAGGGAGCCCCTCAAAGGTACACTGTGGTCACTGAATTCAGCAGGAAGCCATTTGCTAAAGCTGGCAGAGCCACTGTCAGCCTGGGTCCTACATGACAGAACAACAGCACTGCTGCCAAGCTGGACCTGGACTCTTGCAGGACTCTTGCAGGACTCTTGCAGGACTCTTGCAGGACAGGAAGAACTATTGGGTTGGAGATGACATTTGGGGTCTATATGTTACATCAATTGAGGCTGCCCTAAATAATAAGCTGTGCTTTGATGAACAGGATAGCTCCACTACAGGATTTGTAATATTGTAAGATAAAAATGAATATGGCTTGATTTATCTGAAAATAAAAATTTTGATTAACATACCCAAAACTGACTTATAAATAATAGCAACATCATTTAATCAAC
This sequence comes from Canis lupus familiaris, assembly GCF_011100685.1. Lineage (NCBI taxonomy): Eukaryota > Metazoa > Chordata > Mammalia > Carnivora > Canidae > Canis > Canis lupus. The sequence goes on from NC_049224.1 coordinate 61,842,334, forward strand.
TCAAAGACATCTAAGAACCAGTAAGAAAAAGAACTTCTGTCAACCACAGAAGGGGCCATATTGTATTTACTCATAAAAGAACTTCTTAGGCACTGATGTCTTTTCCTATTCATGTACAATTCTTATTCCTTGGTTTTAATTTCCTATACCACAACAAATTAGAAACAAATATACTAAAGAAAAGAAATATGTGTAATAGGTAATTTATAGACAGATTGATGTGACAGCAAATTGAAAGAATAGTCACAAAACACAATAAAAAGGACGGGTGCCTAGGTGGCTCAGTCAGTTAAACATCCGACTCTTGATTTTGGCTCAATTCATGATCTCAGGGTCATGAGACTGAGCTCCACACTCAGTAAGGAGTCTGCTTGGGATTCTCTCTGTCCCTCTCCCTCTACTCCTTCCCCTGCTCATGCTCTCTGTCTCTCTTTAAAATAAAAAAAAAAAACTATTTAAAAAAAACACAATAAAAAGGAAATATAATCATTCAAAGCATGGCATCAAGGCCACTTGGCATAGGGATAAAGAGGCAAATACTATAGACCCTGAGAATAGCTTTAAACATATGGAAGATCACAATATGGCCCTAAGTTATCCAAGATAAATTAATCCAGGCTCTATTTAATAAAGGCAGAAAGGGTACAGTGTAGAAATGACAATTTTAAAGTGTCAATGTTCAAGGAAGTAAATCCCAAATACTCAGACACCTCAGAGACTAGAATAATATATTCCCTGGTTTCAGAAAGCAAAGGCTTCTATGTATTTTGTGAAATAAACATTTTTCACTGAACCAAAAGAAAAAAACAAAAAGTTGAATATTCTTATGTTCTTTGAGAATAATGGATAATTAAGGTGCAGCTCTGCACAGAATCTGTGGACTAGAATCCCACATGGCTGAGCTCCATGTCATGCAGAATAGAAACTTTACCAAATGACATTCAACCATTTTAAAGATTTTTCTCATTTATTTTAGAACAAGAAAGAGAGAGAGGATATGTTTGAGCAGGAGAAGGGCAGGTAGAGAGAATCCCATGGAGACTCCCTGCTGAGTGGAGAGACCAACATGGGACTCTATCTCACAACCTGACCTGAGCTGAAACCAAGAGTCAGACGCTTAGCCAACTGAGCTGTCCAGGTGCCCCTCAACCTTTTTAATACATAAATTAAGTATAAAATGAGTTGGTTTGGATTCAGTGGGAAAGAACTGAAGCTTAAGAGGCTTGGTGCATTCCAAAGGCACAGCATGGCATTTCTAGTTATTTGCATAATTATTAAATCTCCAAACCATCTCCACTTTCCTGCACAGCAAGGTAAAAGAATGTCCTTAAATGCTTTTCAATAATGTGACAAAAATTCATTTTCTTTATTACCTAACCAGATGTGTACGTTTTATGCTAAGCAGGTTTTCCTCAAGTTCTATTTTGTCAGCCACATGTTGAGCAAAAGGTTTTAGCAGACAGAAACAGCTCAAAACAGATGAAAAAGAATCTAAAAATATGTACATGACGTAATGAGCACTGGGTATTATATAACACTGATGAATCACTAACCTCTGTCTCTGAACCAATAATACATAATATGTTAATTAATTACATTTAAATTTAAAAATAAAATAAAATAAAAATATGCACCAATTCCCTCAAGATATCACTAGCACACTAGGTGGAGAAGACAGGAAGGGAGTCTCCCACAATAGCCTAATGAGAGAGGAAATGGCAAGAAACACACACTCAAAAAAAATCAAACAGAAATAGTACTTTTACCATGTTTAGCTAGGCAGATTTGGACTTCTTAGTTTCATTCCATACCTCTACAAGTAAGTCAAAATAAACATCAGATTAGCTGATTATTGAGTCCAAATATTCAAAAAAATTTTAAATTTAGTTTATCATCAACTAGCTAACTACGGGAAGCCTCAATCTATGAGACAAACCAGGAGCCAAGAAGTATCCACGTGGCTCTTTCCACCATCTCTCGGAGCCGCCACAATGGTGCACATGAATGTCCTGGCAGATGCTCTTAAGAGCATCAACAATGCTGAAAAGAGAGGCAAACGCCATGTTCTTATCAGGCCATGCTCCAAAGTCATCGTCCGATTTCTCACTATGAGGATGAATCATGGTTACATTGGCGAATCTGAAATCATCAATGATCACAGAGCTGGGAAAATTGTTGTGAACCTCACAGGCAGGTTAAACAAATGTGGAGTGATCAGCCCCAGATTTGATGTACAACTGAAAGACCCAGAAAAATGGCAGAATAACCTGCTCCCATCCCACCAGTTTGGTTTCATTATACTGACAACCTCAGCTGGCATCATGGACCACAAAGAAGCAAGACAAAAACACACAGGAGGGAAAATCCTGGGATTCTTTTTCTAGGGATGTAATTCATATGTGCAAATAAAATGCCTCAATGGACCAAAAAAAAAGTATCAAAGTGAAGAGGTTTTGGAGATTTCTTCCCACTCAATATAGGGCTTTAGGAGAAATGAATACAGCAACTGACTTTTAGGACTTTCCATAAATTCTAGATCGATTCCAGCTATAAACACGAAGAAAAATATTCTATCATCAAGAGAGAACTAATCATGACACCAAAGGCACAGGCAAGGCAAGAAAAGAAACAGAAAAATTGAACTTCATGGAAGTTTCCAATATTGTGCATCAAAAGATCGTTTCAACAGGGGGAAAAGGCAACCCACAGAATGAGTTGCCTATTCTTCGATTTGCAAATGATAAATCTATTAAGGGATTACTATCCAGAATAAATGGAGAATTCCTAAAATTCAACAACAAAAAAACCAAACAATGTAATTCAAAAATGGGTAGAGGACTTGAACAGACATTTTTTCCAAAGAAGGTATATACAGATGGCCAGTATGCACCTGAAAAGAAGCTTAGCATCACTCATCATTCAGGAAAGGCAAATTAAAACAATGAGATACCACCTCATACCCATAAAGATGGCTACTATCCAAAAACAGAAAATTCTAAGTGTTGGTGAGGATGTGGTGAAAAAGGAACCCTCATGCACTGTTGGTGGGAATGCAAACTGGGACAGCCACTCTGGGAAACAGTATGGAGGTTCCTCAAAAAACTAAAAATGGAATTACCATATGATCCAGCAATTATATACAAAATCCAAAAGAAGTGAGAGCAAGGTCTCGGCAGTGAAGCAAATGGGCAACAGCCTCATCAAGGTGAACGGGCAGCCCCTAGAGAAGCCAGCCCCATGCTCTGCAGTACAAGCCACTGGAACCTATTCCACTTCCAGGCAAGGAGTGATTTGCTGGGGGTGGACAGGCCAGTTCGAGGGAAGGGTGGTGATCACATGGCCCAGACTGATGCAATCTACAAGTCCATCTCCAAAGCCCTGGTGGCCAATTATCAGAAATATGTAGAAGTGGCTTCCAAGCAGATCAAAGACCTCCTCGTCCCAAATGACCAGACCCCATGGGTAGCTGATCCCCAGAACAGTGAATCCAAAAAGTTTGGCAGTCTTGGTGTCTGTGCTTGCTACCAGAAATCCTACCAATAAGCCCACCATGAAGACCAGGATTCACCTTTGAAATAAATAATGGTCATGGGATTTGAGGTTTTTTAAAAAAGGGGATAGAAATCCTGACACATGCTTCAACATGGATAAATCTTAAAGGCATTATGCTAAGTGAAATAAGCCAGTCATTGAAAAGTCAAATACTGTAAGATTCCATTTATATGAGGTATTAGTAGCCAAATCACAGCAGGATGGAGGTTGCCAGGGACTAGAGAGAGGGGAGAATGGGGAGTTATTACTAGTGGGAACAGAGTTTCAGTTGAGAAAGATGAAAAGAGTTCTGGAGGTGAATGGTGGTGATGTTTGCACAATAGTTAAGATGTACTTAATACCACTGAACTGTGCACTTAACTATATTTTACAACAAAAAAATTTTTGAAAAAAAACTTATTCAAACAACATAAAATCATTTGTTGTTTAAGTGCTAAAAAGGTATCACCCAAATTGCCCACTTTTTATTCATCCAGAAATGAAAACAGATATGCAAACACAAATCCTTTTTAATTAATTAATAATTAATTAATTAAGAGAGCTTTAGCAGAGGGGAGGGGGAGAGGGAGAGGAAGAGAAAGAGAATTTCAAGCAGACTCTCTGATAAGCATAGCCTGATGCAGGGCTCAGTCCCACAACCTTGAGATCATGATCTGAACCAAAATCAAGAGTCTGATGCCCATCTGACTGAGTCACCCAGGTGCCCTGCAGGCATAACAGTTTTGATTAGGGTATTATTCAATGTAACCACTAATCCTGCAGAAAATTCTCTCAGCACATAGCAGTCTTTACCCAAAATTATTACACTGGAGCAGTATATCTAAGTCCCAGCTTACTCCATTAGTAGATTCAAAGGCTGTTTTTCTTCTTCACTGCAGCTAATGTCAGCAGTTACCTAATACGATCAAAGCAAAAGAGTCAGGGGAAAAACGCTGGTGGGCCTCCCAGTTCTTTCTCATCCCATGATAAAATCACAGGGTTGTTTTGTATTTCACCAAACAGAAAAATAAGGTCTATTTTATTTTTTTAAAGATTTGTTTATTTATTGATTCATGAGAGACTCAGAGACAGAGGCAGAGACATATGCAGAGGGAGAAGGAGACTCCCTCCAGGGAGCCCGATGTGAAACTCAATCCTGGAACTCCCGGGGATGATGCCCTGAGGCGAAGGCAGACGTTCACCCGCTAATCCACCCAGGTGTACCAAAGTCTATTTTTATCAACACTTCCTGAGAAAGGCTATTACCATGCAAAAGAAGTAGGGTGTACAATCTTCAAGTATGGTCTGCTAACTACATAGATCTGCTCTTATTTAAAACCCAGTACAAGGCAGCCCAGGTGGCTCAGCGGTTTAGTGCCTAACTTCAGGCCAGGGCGTGATCCTGGGGTCCCGAATCAGGCTCCCTGCATGGAGCCTGCTTCTCCTTCTGCCTCTGCCTCTGCCTCTCTCTCTCTCTCTGTGTCTCTCATGAATAAATAAATAAAATCTTAAAAAACAGAACCCAGTACATTGTTTTCACTATTCCCATTTAACCACGTCAATGAAAACTTTGCTCTGGTAACTTCTGTCCAGGAGAAATATAGCTACAACAGAAACTCTGCTCTTTTATGCCCTGTTTTGCTTCCATACTCTTTATTGCATTGTCCATATGGGCTTTACTTACATACAAGTCTATTCATCTTGTCTTGCTCACTGACAGCACCTTTCCCTCATATCTCCAAAGAATAATCTTTTCCCAAGCATTTCTCTAAAATGCCTGGGAAGAGGAAGAAAGGGATTAGCAAAGACACTGCCTCAGTGCTCCTGATGCAGAAGTGCCAGCAAGGTGGACAGACCTCTCCAAATGAAGGTCACAGACCAGAGCAGCAGGTGCTGCAGAGCTTTGGCCAGGACACACGGTTTGGTTTGGCCCCTGGCCCCCAAGCCAGAGCACAGGGCAATGACAGGTCACTTCCCAGATCCACAGACTGTGTGAGAAAGCAGCATACCTACCAGGCTGTGTGCATGAGAAAGGCTGATCACAGGGTATCTACCCAGTGACTAAATCAGAGCAAAACTGTGACAGAAATGGAGCTACCATCTCCTATCTCATTTTCTTAGAGAAGTTCCCTAATTCAGACTTCTCCTGAGTCATATTGGCTCACCAATTCATACGAGCTTAGGTTAATGAAATGTTAGCGTACTTAGTTTACCTTAAAGTCTTCAGGAGAAAAATAGTGTTTAAGTAAAACACTGCATTACTTCAGTCCAGCACATCCTGCCAGGTTATCCTTGTCCTTAACCTTCCTTGTCTTTGACCTATTGTGCAGCTTTCTGTAAACTGTGGATGACAGGCAGACATGTGAGCTGTTTTGTCTAGTAGTTTCAATGGACTTCTCTTCCCTCTGTACAAAAATCAGTTTGCCTGGATTTGTAATTCAGTTCCTTTACTCATATAAATGTGAGCCTTTGACTTTATTTGAACTGATTGATTAGAACATTTGCAGGGTTCTCTATGTGAGTAAAACAAAACACATATTCATTTTAATGTGATCTGTATGAGCACAATTTTACCTTTCTTTTTTTTTTAATTTTTTAAAAAATTTTATGATAGGCACACAGTGAGAGAGAGAGGCAGAGACATAGACAGAGGGAGAAGCAGGCTCCATGCACCGGGAGCCCAACGTGGGATTCGATCCTGGGTCTCCAGGATCGCGCCCTGGGCCAAAGGCAGGCGCTAAACCGCTGCACCACCCAGGGATCCCCAATTTTACCTTTCTTTGGCAATTATCTTTAAGATGCCTTATTCCTAATCAAGCTCTACCCATGTCTCCTCTTTCATTTCTGATATTAGTAATTGGTGTCTTCTTTTTTTCTTAATGTGGCTAGGACTTACAGATTTTATTAACCTTCTCAAAGAATCAGATTTTTATTTTGCTGATTTCCTGTCTTTGGTTTCACAGATTTCTACTCTAAAATTTTATTATTGAGGAGACTCGGTGGCTCAGTCGGTTAAGTGTCTGCCTTCAGCTTAGGTCATGATTCCAGGATCCTGGGATGGAGCAACATGTCAGGCTCCCTGCTCAGTGGGAAGTCTGCTTCTCCCTCTCCCTCTGCCTCTCCCCCTACTGGTGCTCTCTCTTTCAAATAAATAAATATCTTTTAAAATTAAAATTATATCTATTATTACTTTTCTTCTGCTTACTTTGGACTTGATTTGCTCTTCTTCCTCTGGTCTCCTAAGGCGGAAGGTTAGATGGTCAATTTTAGATCTTCTGTTTTAATAAATGCATCTAAAGCTATAAATCTCCCTCAAGCACTGCTTTTGCGACATCTCACAAATTCTGATGTTTTACTCTTATTTTCATTTAGTTCAGAGTATTTTTTAGTTTCTCCTGAGATATTTCTGGCCCCTGTGTTATTTAGAAGTGTGCTGTTTAGGGGCACCTGGGTGGTTTAGTCAGTTAAGCATGGAGTATGTTTAATCTCCAAGTATTTGGGGGATTTTCCAGCTGTCTGTTATGATTTCTAGTTTAATTCCACTGTGGTCTGAGAGCAGATTTATTCTAGTCTTTTAAATTTGTCGCAATGTGTTTTATGGTCCAGAATGTGGACTATCTTAGAGGATGTTCCATGTGACCTTGAGAAGAATGTGTAGTGTATTCATCAATTTCTCCTTGAAGTTCTATTAGGTTTTGCCTCACATATTCTGACTACATGTTGTTAGGCATATACACATTAAGGATGCTATATCTTTTTGGAGAATTGACCCTTTTGTTGTTATACAATGCCCCTCTTTATCCTTGATAACTTTCTTTGCTCTGAAATTTAAACTATTTTGAATTAACATAGATATTCCTTCTGCCTTTGATTAGTGGTAGCATGGAATACTTTTCTCTATCCCTTTATTTTTAATCCATGTTTTTTTTTATACTTAAAGTGGGTTTTCTATAGGCAACATGTAGTTGGGTCTTATTTTTCTATCCACTCTGACAATCTCTGTCTTCTGATTGGTGCACCATTGATGTTTAAAGTGATCACTGATATATAATACAGGTATACCTCGGAGACATTGTGGGTTTAGTTCCAGACCACTGCAATAAAGCAAGTATCACAATAAAGCAATACAAATGAAATTTTTGGCTTCTTAAAGAGTGCATATAAAAATTACATTTATACTATGCTTTACTCTGTTAACCATGCAATGGCATTATGCCTAAAAAACAATGTATATACCTTAATTTTAAAATACTTTATTGCTAAAAATGCTAACCATCATCTGCACTTTCAGTAAGTCATAATCACTGATCACACAGCACCAAAACAAATAAAACATTATACTTTAAAAGTTTGAAATAAGAATTACCAAAATGTGACAAAGACATAAAGAGAAAAAATACTGTTGGGAAAATGGCATCAAAAGACTTGACACAGGGTTGCCACAAACTTCAATTTGTAAAAAATACAGTATCTATAAAACAAGGTATGTCTGAGGTTGGATTAATTATCTACCATATTTTTACTACTATTTGTTGCTCTTGTCTTGTTTTTATTGTTGTCTTCCATGCTTATTTTTTTTTAAGATTTTATTTATTTATTCATAGAAACACAGAGAGAGAATGAGAGGCAGAGACACAGGCAGAGGGAGAAGCAGGCTCCATGCAGGGAACCCGACGTGGGACTTGATCCAGGGTCTCCAGTATCACGCCCTGGGCTGCAGGCGGCGCTAAACCGCTGCGCCACCGGGGCTGCCCTCTTCCATGCTTATTTTTGCCTTTTGTGGCTTTGATCATCTTATGGGATTCTATTTTCACATCTTTCTTTTGTTTAAGATTTTATTTATTTATTCATGAGATACACAGAGAGAGGCAGAGACATAGGCAGAGGGAGAAGCAGGCTCCCTGTGGGCAGCCCAGTGTGGGACTTGATCCCAGAACTCCAGGATCACACCATGTGGTGAAGGCAGTCACTCAACCACTCAGCCACCTAGGCGTCCCTTTCCACATCTTTCTTAGCACATCAACTATATTTCTTTTTAAACTGTTTTAGTGATGCCCTAGAGTTAGCAACATACATTTACAACTAATCCAAGTCCCCTTTCAAATAACATTATACCACTTCACAGGTAGTACGAATACCTTATAAATAACAAAATATTCCTAATTTCCCCTCCTACTCCTTGTATCATTGCTGTCATTCATTTCACTTACACATAGCGTTATCTTTTATTTTATTTTATTTTATTTTATTTATGATAGTCACAGAGAGAGAGAGAGAGAGAGAGAGAGAGAGGGGCAGAGACACAGGCAGAGGGAGAAGCAGGCTCCATGCACCGGGAGCCTGACGTGGGATTCGATCCCGGGTCTCCAGGATCACGCCCTGGGCCAAAGGCAGGCGCCAAACCGCTGCGCCACCCAGGGATCCCAAGTGTTATCTTTTATATATATATTTATGTGTGTGTGTGTGTGTGTGTGTATGTGTTACCTGTTATCTGACGGCTCTTAGGTTAAAAATAAGAAAAACAGGTCTTCCTTTTACCTTCATCTATTCATTCTCCAATGCTCTTCCTTTCTTTATGTAGATCCAAGTTCCTGAATATATAATTTTTCTTTCTCTCTAAACAACTCATTTTAACATTTCTTGCAAGGCAGGTCTACTGGCAATAAATTCCCTCAGTTTTTGTCTGATAAAGTCTTCATTTCTCCTCACTTTTGGAGGATAATTTCACAGGGTACAGAATTCTGGCTTGGTGGGTTTTTCTCCCAATACTTTAAATGTTTCACACTCCTGTCTTCTTCATTGCATGGGTTCTATAAAGAAATCAGATATAATCCGTATCTTTGGTCCTGTATTGGTAAAGTGTTTTTTTATCTATGGCTCCTTTCAAGAGTTTTTCTTTGATTTCCTGAAGGTTAAAGATGATATTCCTAAGTGTCATTCTTTTCTAAGATTTTGAGAAAGAGAGAGAGTGCACACAAATGAGGGAGGGGCAGAGGAAGAGGGAGACACAGGCTCCCCACAGAGCAGGGAGCCAGATTTGAGTCTGGATCCCAGGACCCTGGGATCATGACCTGAGCTAAAGGCAGATGCTTTACCAACTGAGCCACCCAGGCACCTGTCTTAGGCATCATTCTTTTGGCATTTATCCTGTTTCATGTTTTCTAAGCTTCATGGATCTGTGGGTTGGTATCTGGCATTAATTTGAGGAAAGTCTCAGTCATTACTACTTCAAATATCTCATCTGTTCCTTTCTTTCTCTCTGCTCCTCCTGGCTTTCCCATTATGCATATGTTCTGCCTTTTACAGCTGTGCCAGTTTTTGGATATTTTATTGTGATTTTTTTTTTTTTAGTCTTTTTTCTCTTTGCTTTTCAGTTTTAGAAATCTCCAGTCATATCCTCAAGCTCAGAGATTCTTTCCTCAGTCCTGACCAGTCAGTTAATGAAGTCATCAAAGGGAGTTTTCATTTATTATTGTTTTGGTTCTTACCTCTAGCGTTTTTCTTTGTTAGAATTACCATCTTAAAAAAAAAAAATTACCATCTTTCTGCTTACATTATCCGTTTTTTGCCTGTTGTCTACTTTTCCCATTAAAGCCCTTATGATATCAATCACAGTCTTTAAAAATTCCTGGTCTAATAATTCGAACATTCCTCCTTTTACTCTGCTTGGTCTGGGAGGCTATGACAAGGGTTTGGAGGAGAGGGCTGACACCTTGACTTAAGTTTTAATAGGATCATTATGGCTGGTATATTGAGGACAGACTGTAGGGTCAGAGAGGCAGAAGCTGAGGCCAAGTAGCAGCCAACTGTGATCTTCCAGGTGAGATAGGTTGATGGCTTGAGCCATGCTGAAAGCAGCTGTAGCAGTGAGAGGTCAGATTCTTTGCATTTTGAAGGGAGATCTAAAAAAATATTTGTCCAGGGACTGGATGTGGGGTATAACGAATTAAAAATCAACTGCAAGATTTTCAGCCTGAGTATAAACTGAGGTGCAGAAGGAAAAAAAAATGGGGCAGGGTGGGCATTAAGAGTTTTGACTGTGTGTGCGTGTTTGTGTACATGCCAATGAGGTTTTTAAGTAGCAATGTCTGGTGGGCAAGTAGAGAACAAGCTGCAGTTCAATGGAAAGTTTCAGTCTGTAGATCTCAATTTGAGGGACAGTAGCTTCCTTCAAACCATGTTACTGAAGAAGAAGATCACAAGGAGTGAGACTCTATGGAATGAGCCTTGGGAGCATTTCAATATGAAGAGATCTAGTGAATGAGAGGCAACCAGTCAAGCAGCCTGAGAGGGTAAGAATTGAAATAGCAGAAAACCATGAAGGGTGGTGGTCTAGAAGGACGTACTGACTGAGGAGATCCCTATGATGAGCTATGTAATGTGCAGCCCACAAGTGTAATAGGATGAGAATCAAGAACTGACCCTGATGATCTTGACAAGGGTGGTCTTAGTGGACTGGTAGATGTGAGAGCTTGGAACCCAGCACATAACTCACTCAAAACTTATGTTTAAAGAGTAGGTGACATACATGCAATAGTGCATACACCATGTACCTCCAAACACAGGGCCTCATGCACATTTCACTAAACACAGCAGTGCACACACATATACCATATATCACTACAAAAGACCCCCTTTTCCCTAGACAAGGCTCTTTGGCTTGGTCTTTAGAAGAATGCAACAAGGTAAAGGGGAGAGAAGAATGGGGTCCTCTCCGTGGGTTTCTCTATCACCTCAGACTGCTATAATGAAATACCATAGTCTGGGTGACTTAAACAACACACATTTATTTCTCAGAGTTCTGGAAGCTGGAAATTCCTATATTAAGGTACCAGCAGACTGGTGACTGGTGAGGGCCCTTCCTGGTTTGTAGATGGCTATCTTCTCACTATGTCCTCACAGGCCTTTCCTTGCTACATACAATTGAACGGAGAGATCTCACATCTCTCCTTTTTCTAAGGATGTTAATTCCATCAAGAGGGCCCCCCTTATGACCTAATGTAACCATAATTACCTTCCAAAGGCCCTACTTCCAAATACCATCACACTATGAATTAGAGCTACAATAATTAAATTGGGAGAGGACACATTCACTTCATAGCAGCAGTCTTGGGGCACACATGCTGATGAACTGAAGCAGCCATCCCACCCCTCAAGCAGCTCTTCTTGATTCCAAAAGTCTCTACTGACAAGTCATAGCAAAGTCTAGCACCAATTTTCTGAGATGTCCCATCCAGGTACAGTCAGACTCAAGATGAGTTGGGTGGCATTCACTATACCATGTCAAGACAGGAAGACCAGTGGGGAAGAAACAAAGCAAGAAAAGAAAGAACATCTACATTAAGTTATGCGATCATGGCTTATATCAACCGTGGTTGGCATGACCCAAGCTATTTACACAGAAGACCTTCCACAGATCCTAAAACCTGAGTGGGGCAAAAACAAGAGGTACAGTCCACGAGGGCAGAATATTGTGTCCCCAAAAGTAGACAGTGATGTGAGGCCACAGCATTTGAAGGCAACAGTCCCACATCTAGAAAGCTAATTTTATGCCAGAAGCTAAAAACAAAGTATCAACCCATTTCCATTAAAATTGATAAACCAAGGAAGTCTCAACAGACAGCATTACATGATTAGTTAGAGCATGGGTCTCAGACCAGACAACTGGGCTGAATCCTGACATTCCCATTTCCTGGTGATATAACCTTGAGCAAGTCACTTTTCTTTCCCTCATCTGTGACAGGGGATAATACCTGCCCCAAGAGGTCAGGAGGACACTACCAGTTCAGCAGCCTTGTCGACTTTGCAAATCTAGTGCACAGAAATGCTCACAAAAAAAGATCTAGGATTACCATGCAAATGCTCAAGCACAATATCTCTGCCAGGAAGTGAGATAAATAGCACAGGAGTAAGGGGGCAGCAAAGGGAGTGCTGCCATGTGTTCTTTGAACTAGGAACTCTCAATTTGGTAAAAACAGATAGTTTTCATTCTAAAAGGTAAACACACGTGCCTGGCCTTTTGCTAACATCCTAACTAGTTATGGTTGACCCTGCTATCTTTGCTAGTGATGAACATGTAAATATTGAGAGGGGAACTATAGGTTGCATTACAGATATAATTAAGCATTTTAATACTGATTTAATAAAAACAAAAATATCAAATTCAAAATGAAATAAAAAGCACTCACCACTGACAATCTAAAGTTGAAGAAAATCTCAGTTTTTGTTCCCTATTTCCAGATGACTAGTCAAAAAAGACAGTTTAGTTTGAAACCTTAATTTCTGGTTATCATTGGTATTGAGAGAATTCCTGAGGTGTGCTCTTTTGTCCTCAGTCATCGGTTGGCATTCATAGAGCATATACTGGGTGCTAGCACAGTGCTAGATGCTGGTGACACAGAAGGGGAGGCCCAGAGCTGCCTTGAGTCAGCCCAGTGCAGTAACAGTTCATCCTGGGCACAACAGGGGCACAAAGGATGGAATGAGCAAGCCTCCTGCGGGAGTGTTGAAGTTCCCAGGAAAGGCATTTGGGCTGGAACACAGTGGAGGAGGAACAAAACTTCGCCAGGCAGGAAGGCATGAAGGGGTATAATACACTCAGCCACAGATGGACAAGGAGAGCAGAGCTAGGTCACTGAGGTCAGGTAGGAGCCTGTGGGGGTCCTGGAATGGAGGTCTAGATCCAAATTTTAAAAAGATTAAGGGAACATATCTGTGCTTTTTAGTGTTTTAGCAGCACTGGGATGCTAAAGGTGAAGAAAGTCTGGAAACAGACCAGCTAGGAAATTCTTGCCTTCAGTCAAGTCAAGAGGACCCTGGGGCAGGGCTACTGGGGAAGGACAGACATGAATGGATGTGAGAAATAACAAAGCTTAAGGATAAATGAGGTTCAAAGACCTATCACACATGAGAATTCAGGAAGAGGAAAGCTATACTTTTGGGAAATCTAATAATGAGAATAGACTAGAGACAAAGAACGAGGTTCAAATTAGCATAACTGCATGTTGAAGTGCCAGCTCTTCATCCAGACACTAGACACTAGACATAACAACAAAATCTACAACCACAACTATTAACCTTTACTGAGTACTTTCTGAGCACCAACCACCGTGACACGTTATCCTACACAATCTTTTTTTTTATTTTTTATTTTTTTAAAGATTTTATTTATTTATTCATGAGAATACAGAGAGGAGAGAGAGAAGCAGAGACACAGGCAGAGGGAGAAGCAGGCTCCACACAGGGAGCCCGACGTGGGACTCGATCCCGGGTCTCCAGGATCACACCCTGGGCTGAAGGCGGCGCTAAACCGCGGAGCCACCCGCACTGCCCTATTTTTTTATTTTTTATTGGTGTTCAATTTGCCAACATATAGAATAACACCCAGTGCTCATCCCGTCAAGTGCCCACCTCAGTGCCCGTCACCCAGGCACCCCCACCCCCCACCCACCTCCCCTTCCACCACCCCTAGTTTGTTTCCCAGAGTTAGGAGTCTTTCATGTTCTGTCTCCCTTTCTGATATTTCCCACTCATTTTTCCTCCTTTCCTCTTTATTCCCTTTCACCATTTTTTATATTCCCCAAATGAATGAGACCATATAATGTTTGTCCTTCTCCGATTGACTTATTTCACTCAGCATAATACCCTCCAGTTCCATCCACGTTGAAGCAAACGGTGGGTATTCGTCATTTCTAATGGCTGAGGAATATTCCATTGTATACATAAACCACTCATCTTTATCCACTCATCTTTCGATGGACACCAAGGCTCCTTCCACAGTTTGGCTATTGTGGACATTGCTGCTAGAAACATCGGGGTGCAGGAGTCCCGGCGTTTCATTGCATCTGTATCTTTGGGCTAAATCCCTAGCAGTGCAATTGCTGAGTCGTAGGGCAGTTCTATTTTTAACTCTTTGAGGAACCTCCACACAGTTTTCCAGAGTGGCTGCACCAGTTCACATTCCCACCAACAGTGCAGGAGGGTTACCCTTTCTCCACATCCTCTCCAACATTTGTGGTTTCCTGCTTTGTTAATTCTCCCCATTCTCACCGGTGTGAGGTGGTATTTCATTGTGGTTTTGATTTGTATTTCCCTGATGGCAAGTGATGCGGAGCATTTTCTCATATGCTTGTTGGCCATGTCTATGTCTTCCTCTGTGAGATTTCTGTTCATGTCTTTTGCCCATTTCGTGATTGGATTGTTTCTTTGCTATTGAGTTTAATAAGTTCTTTATAGATCTTGGATACTAGCCCTTTATCTGATACGCCATTTGCAAATATCTTCTCCCTTTCTGTAGGTTGTCTTTGAGTTTTGTTGACGGTATCTTTTGCTGTGCAAAAGCTTCTTATCTTGATGAAGTCCCAATAATTCATTTTTGCTTTTGTTTCTCTTGCCTTCATGGATGAATCTTGCAAGAAGTTACTGTGGCCAAGTTCAAAAAGGGTGTTGCCTGTGTTCTCCTCTAGGATTTTGATGGAATCTTGTCTCACATTAAGATCTTTCATCCATTTTGAGTTTATCTGTATGTATGGTGCAAGAGAGTGGTCTAGTTTCATTCTTCCGCATGTGGATGTCCAATTCTCCCAGCACCATTTACTGAAGAAACTGTATTTTTTCCAGTGGATAGTCTTTCCTCCTTTGTCGAATATTAGTTGACCATAAAGCTGAGGGCCCACTTCTGGATTCTCTCTTCTGTTCCATTGATCTATGTGTCTGTTTTTGTGCCAGTACCACACTGTCTTGATGACCACAGTTTTGTAGTACAACCTGAAATCTGGCATTGTGATGCCCCCAGCTATGGTTTTCTTTTTTAAAATTCCCCTGGCTATTCGGGGTCTTTTCTGATTCCACACAAATCTTAAAATAATTTGTTCCAACTCTCTGAAGAAAGTCCATGGTATTTTGATAGGGATTGCATTAAACGTATAAATTGTCCTGGGTAACATTGACATTTTCACAATATTAATTCTTCCAATCCATGAGCATGGAATATTTTTCCATCTCTTTGTGTCTTCCTCAATTTCTTTCAGAAGTGTTCTATAGTTTTTAGGGTATAGATCCTTTACCTCTTTGGTATTAACTTTTTTCCTAGGTATCTTATACTTTTGGGTGCAATTGTAAATGGGATTGACTCCTTAATTCCTCTTTCTTCAGTCTCATTGTTTCGTGTATGGAAATGTCACTGACTTCTGGGCATTGACTTTGTATCCTGCCACACTGCCAAATTGCTGTATGAGTTCTAGCAATCTTGGGGTGGAGTCTTTTGGGTGTTCTATGTAGAGTATCATGTCATCGGCGAAGAGGGAGAGTTTGACTTCTTTGCCAATTTGAATGCCTTTTATTTCTTTTTGTTGTCTGATTACTGAGGCTAGGACTTCTAGTACTATGTTGAATAGCAGTGGTGAGAATGGACATCCCTGTCTTGTTCCTGATCTTAGGGGAAAGGCTCCCAGTGCTTCCCCATTGAGAATGATATTTGCTGCTACACAGTCTTCTTAACACTGAAGCAGAATTATTATCAGTCTGGTGCTATAGGTTAGAAGGAGGGATAGGACTAGCTGGGATAACACTCATAAAGAATTTAGCGTGCTGCTTGGACAGAACAAACCCGCACTGATGTTAGCTATCCTTATCAACAAGTAGGCTCTATGGCACACTTGGAACGTGCTTTATTTCCTCCAAATGGAGCCAATCCTTTTTGTTTTCCATATGAATTTCATCTTCTCTTTCTTATATTTAGTAAAGTAACAAATCATCCCCTTAATCTCCAATTGTTTACCAAGTACCAATTAAATGGCTAGCCAGCACTGAAAGAAATAAAAAATAAAGGTAAATCTATGCCCTGCCCACACAGACTAAAATTTGGCTGGAGAAAGAATCACTGACTATGCTGACCTCACTTCTGAATCCCAAGTTCCAAATTCCCCAAGGGCAGAGAGTGCCACCAAGCTGGAAGAATTAAAGCAAGCTACAAAGAAAATGAAGGTAAACCGGATTCTGAAGGATGGAAAGAAATGAACAAGAAGAAAGCAAGGACGGCCAGCCACACGGAAGATTGGAATAGCAAGCATACAAGAACATGTCCAAATGAACACGAAAGTTGTTGATTGTTTTACAATAAAAATACATTAAGTAGGTCTTGGGTGTGGGATCAAAATAAGTGCAATGAAGGAAACAAAAATATTAGCTACTATACTTTCTAAATCAAAGGACTTATACATCTAGAAACCCTTTACAATCAAAATCCTGGAGAGGAAGTCACAGCGAGACAGCTCATGAAAATGACACCAGGTGTATTAACTATGCATCAGATGCTAAACAACTGCTAAATAATGCTATCATCTGAAATCAGAACAGAATACGACATATAAGACCAAAATCCACACTAAATGTACATACCTTTTATTCCTCCCTCTGCATTTATGCTGTCAATTTCTCCAACAGAGAAAATGGGGCGAGTCTCCTCAGAAGTATGATGTGAAACAATTTAAAGTTAACATTTAAAGCCATAAGGTCACAAAATGCTTAACAAATGTATAACACAGGGGGAAAAAATCCTAAATGTTAAAAAAAAAAAAAGCAGTGATTTTGTGTTTGATGAACAGTATGACCATTATTTTCTACTTCCTTACAGTGTGCCTGGCAGAGTGACAACTTTTTCAATGCGGAATTATCTGCCAACATTTCTGAAAAGGAGGAACAAATTTAAACACCTTCTGTTTGAGAACAACAGAGAAATTGATTTTATTTGAAATAAATCTAGAAAATGACTGGATTCATTCATAATGTTAAACCAACAGTGAAGGCCAACATATAACTGCTGTGTTATATACGCTTCTTTCAAATGTTAATTTTTTTAATACCTGAGCCAGAGAAACTAAATAAGGAACTAGCAATGAACAGACACGTTCAAGAAGACACTCCCTAGGGGATCCCACTTGAGCTTCTAAAGCAAATAAACTGTCGACTTGAGAGAACAGCCCTAAGTTATAACCAACACTCAGCATATATTCATCTTTCTGATATTTCATATTCAACTTCTCTAAGCATTCATCACAAGGACATGACTCTTTGAAAACAGGAGTAAACATTCTCTGTTGGCAAAAGGCAGAACTAACAATTACACTACTACGAGTTAATACTTCAGGGAACAAAAATTAAAACTCTTTTGGAAGCAGGCTTTCAAAAGGCTTTTTGGCAGAAAATACTAGTTTTATGATTTTTTTTTTTTTTTTTTAGATTTTAAGTAATCTCTATATCCCAGGTGGAACTTGAACTCACAACTCTGAGACCAAGAGTCACAGGCTCTTGTGACTGAGCCAGGTGGCCGCCCCTGGTTTTATGTATTTAGCACTTAGCTAGCACTTATATTTACCTCTTTGTCTCATCTCTAAAGCACTGTATGGAAGTGTGCTTGACACAAGTCTGTTTTCATACATCACACCCAAAGATGATGGTACAGTGGAAAAGAAGACCAGTTGAGCAATGGGTCAGATGGGTTTTCCACGGAGGATAACAATTCACCTCTGTGACCAATCTGGAGTCAAAGTGAGAAACACCAGACACAATGAAATGCTCCAATGAAACACACTGATCTGAGCTCACCCCATTGCCTTAACAGAAAAATAAGACCCCATTCTCTTTCTGCCCTTCCTTGGTCTTCTATTCAAGATAACCCAGGTTAGCACACAAAAATATTGAGATGAGGGCTCTATTCTCAATTCTTAAACTAAGAGACATTTTACAAAATAAATCTGGATCCTTCCATTTAAACCCCAACCTGGGTATCTAATTCTCTGCACCAGTCAGAGAATGTTTTGTGGAGAATTCCTGTTCAATGTTGGACTCAAGGTCTCCAGTGAGTTGAGGAACCAGGCACTTTCTCATCCAATCTTTCCTTCTGAAAGACACTTAGGACACAAATGGTAAGGGGGGTGGATTAAGAAGAAAACAAAGCCCAAAGACCTGAGAGAACTGTATTCCAGGTGACCTTCTCCCACACAGCCTTATTCACTATTCCAATCACAAGAGGAATTAACTGATGCTTCCCAACAGCACCCCAAGTCACCAGGAGCACCCCTCCACGGCCATGTGGGCCCAGGACAGAACCCCAGCCCTGGGGACATGGTGCACAAAACGCACCTTGCACATGCTCTTCAGCACAGAGTTCTGGCCATTGTGCACCTGCAGGCCACATTTATCGCGCTTGCAGCTCCTGCTCCAGCACCGACTCCGCAGGAGCCCAGGGGCTGAAGAACCGCAGGCGGGCAGCTCTGTCGCCTGCTCCCCCGACTCTTGGGCTACAGAGGACTCGAGCAGCCAGCCATCTGCGCGGAAGGCGTCGTGGTAACACCCACTCTACGCACCCTAAAGCTTCAGGTCAGACCTCAAAACCAAGAAGGCGCGCTGCAATACCAGTCCACACACACTAAGGGCAGGCCCCCGCTCAGGGCACGCACAGGCTTCTGCTCGTCGTCCCTTCTGGCCTCTTCGCTCCGTGGCCTGGCTCCCTCGCCCTCGGGTTAGGGCCCTGCCCCGGGCGCCCGCACCACCACCGGACGCTGCGCGGAGGCTCAGACCAAGGAGCGGGGCCGCAGACTAGCCTAACTCGGGTCTGGAGGTGCCGAGAGGGGTGCGGGGCAGCGGACGGGGCTCCGGGAGGGTGCGGGTGGGCGGGGGGCCGGGCGCCCGCCGTGCACCCACCTTGGCGCGCTTTCAGCAGCAGCGTGTTGGCCACGAGGTTCTCCAGCTCCACGGCCCGCCGCCGCCGCCGCCGCCGCCGCCGCCGGGGTCCGCGGGCCCGAGGAGGCGGGGAGGGGGCGGGGGGCGCCGCCGCCTCGGCGCATGGCCCGCAGGACGCCACCCGGCCGGGCGACCCCTCGAGGGGCCCGAGGGAGCTGCGCCGCCGCCGCCGCCGCCGCCGCCGCCGCCGCCGCCGCCGCCGCGGCCACCGCCACGGCCACAGCCACCAGCTGCCGCGCCGCCTCCGGGCCAGCCTGCGGCGCCGCCGCTCTCTCTGCCGCTGTCGCCGCCGGCGCCGGCCGGGGGAGCCCTCGTCGTCCTCGCGTCCCGGGCCTCCGGCGGGGGCGGGGGTGAGGTTGGGGCCAGGGGAGCTGGCGGCGCCGCCGCCGGGGAACTCCGCGCTCACCGCCGCCTCGCCGGGGCCCGGGCTCTCGGCCCCATCGCTCGCGCCTGGCGCGGGCAACTCTCCCCTCAGGGCCCGGCTCCCGGGCCGCCCGGAGTGTCTGCCGAGCCCCGCCCCCCGGAGGGGCTCCCCGACCGAGGCTGCCCGCCGCCGCCGCCGCCTCCTACTAGCACAGCGGCCGGCTCCCTCCAACGGCTTCCCAGCAGAGGGCGCCCGAGCGCTCCCCCCGCCGCCGCGCCCTGAGGGGGGTGCGGCGCCGCGCCGCGCAGGGCACTACCGCTCCCAGAAGGCCGTGCGGCGGGAGGAGACGACGGCGCGTCGGGCGCGCGTGCCCTGCTGGGAGTTGTAGTCGCACGACCGTAGGCGCGCAGGCTCCTGGCGAGTCGCATATACTTCTCGCCGGCAGGTTCTCGCGGGACGAGGGCGGAGCGGCTCCCGGGTTCCCGCACGCGCTTGCGGAGGGACCCGGCGTCGCGGCCTGGGGGCTTCGCCATGGGGAAGGCGAGGCTGGCGGCGTTTCGCCGGAAGGGCTCCGGGGCCCCCGCGGGGGCGCAGAGCGGCCGCGCGAGGCCCAACCCCAACCCGTTCGAAGTGAAGGTGAACCGGCAGAAGTTCCCGGTCCTGGGCAGGAAGGCGCGCCACGCCGTGGGGCAGCCCGGGGTGTCGCGAGCGCGGGCCGTCCAGAAGGTAAGGACTGCCGGGGTCTGGGGCGGCGAGGGCGGGCGGGCGGTCTGGAGAGTGCTCGCCGGTCAGGACGGGGCCGGTGGTGAGGACGGGGCGTGTGGACCGTGGGTCCCCTGTGGGTCGTGACCCCTGTGGGTCGTGACTCCCGCGAGCTGAGCGTGAGTCACCCCGATCCTGTGTGCTGCGGGGAGCCGCCCCGGGAACCCGGCGCCCAGGGGACGGGACGGCCTGCAGCCCTGTGCGCCGGTCCCTCGGTGCTTCTGGCATCTGTGCGCGCAGTTTATGGCCTGTTCTCTAGGGGACTTGGAGCCTCTGGTCTAGGGGTGGTGCATCTTTTTCTTTGCAAGGTGGATATGCCACAGATGCTAGGAGAACAAGTGCACCTCTCTTTCCAAGCACAGCACCCTGTCCCTCGCAGGAAGATTGAAATGCCACCTGTGTGTTCCCAGCCCCAAAGTATTCTGTGCCTTTCAGGCTCCGTATAGATGGCATTCCGCATTCCATGTGCAGCTTCTGAGGCAGGTTTTTAGGTTTAACAATATTTGTTGTTACTATAAGGAAAGCACATTAGTGCCCTATTGAAAAAATTAAGGTAGGTGGAAAAGTTAGGGCACAGAAAGGACCTACGTTTCCCAAGGACGCAGCTAAGGGCTGGGTTTGCATGCGATTTGAAGGAGAAGCCTGAAGCGCCCAGAGAACTTCAGCTGTAAGCTCCCTCCAACTGCTGGGAGATAAAGGTAAGGGAAGACTTGACCCCTGCCTTCCAGGGCCTGCACTTATGTGATGCCATAGTTTGCAACAAGCAGGCCATCTTTGAACTGACAAGATAGACTCAGCAGCCGGTGATGAGGCCGGTACAGCATACCCCAAGGCAGGTGTGGGGACCGGGTGGCCTGGGCTCTAGAGCAACCATGTTTGTTTCCACTAGCTAAGTGTTTTCTCATATCCAGAGCAAGGATAATGATATCCTTCCTTTCCCTAGTGGTCATTTAAGATTAAATAAAATGGCATATTTAGCACATAGTAAGTTGTCTAAACACTAGCTATTATTCTTAAACTTTTCAGCTTGTCATTCTCAGACTCCACAATCTGGCCACAACCTGTTGTCCTTGCTTTGCCTCTTGCAACTCAGCTTGTCCAAAAGGTCCTGTCTTATCCCAGCACATGCTTTGGTGGCCAGCACAAGTCACCACTTCTGATACTTTCCCAAGCCCCACAGCCCAAATAGGGCCAGTTGCTCACACTTGTAATACCTCCTGCTCTGTGCTGAAGGCCTGCGGTGAATGGCCTGGAGGCCTGTGTTGATGCCTCCTCTTGTCCCCAGTGCTTTGGGGGCTCACAATCAGGATATATAGTATATAGTATATAGTGTGTGTGTGTATGTGTGTGTATATATATACACATACACACACACGTATATGTACCTACATATATATATATGTAGTAAGAAAGCATATGTGATATATATAATAGGAAATACAAATAACAGGAAAACCAAGAACTTTTTCATAGAGGGAGTCACACTTGAGCTCGGAAGGGTGAGTAGAATGTTACTGGTGGGGACAGAGGTACCTTGTCCCCTGTTACGGAGTGTGCGGCACTGCCTGGGGTGGGAGAGCTCAGAGCTGTCCAGAAGGAACTCAGGTCGTGCAGGGCAGTTAAAGCATGTAGTGTGTGTCAGGGCAAATGGGGCGGCAAGATGGTCCTAGTCTTCTCGCTGGTGACGGGCCCTCAGAAGTAAATGTGCTGTCCCATGTGTCTCCTCCGATCCGTGGCAGCACTTTGGGTAGCACCCGCCTGCGTGGTGATACTACAGGTGTGATCCCAGTGCCATCCTGTGCTGGCTGGGCCTCCCTCTTCTTGTTTCTCACAGAAGTGGTGAGATAAGTAGAGTTAATGTATCTGGGATCCTTCCAGTGGAATAGATGTTTTATCAAGAAACGTCTGTTGAATCCCCACAGCCAGCCTTTATGAGGGAAGTACTGGCATTATCCCCATTAATGCATGAGGAACCAAAACAAGGAATCATTCCAGAACTTTCTTTAGGTCAGGAGTAGGGGAGCTGAGACCCAAATCCAGACTTGAGTGTGTAACACACAACAAACACTACCTGTCCCCAGCTTTGTCCTGAGCCACCTTGTGTAAACTCTTGTGATCCCGTAGCAGCAGCCAACGGGAGGTACTATTGCTATTTCCCTCTTACAGGTGCCCCCCAGAGTCCGAGCCATCACATTCTTGATTGTATCTCCTAGGCCCCACACATATGAATGACCACGAAGGTGCCCTGGGCAGTGGTTTGGGGTCACATAACCTTTAGCAAGTAGACAAATGTGCAGATCTGGACTCCAGGAGGAGCAAGGATCGACTGTACAGATAAAGGCATCATGTGACAGAGAAAATAAGCAATTCTGCTACAGTCCATGTCTGTAATTGGTCATCACGTTGTTGTTGACGTGCTCGGCTTCTGTGGTAACTCCTTGTTCATGTTTCCCTGACTCTCAGCTAGAACCACAGCGCTTCTGGTGTCTACATGACTGAGCCACTTCTTAGTGCTCCTTTGTTGGGCTTTGCTCTGATTGCTTTTGATTTTCTTTTTTTGTTGTTGTTTAAGATTTTATTTATTTATTTGACAGAGAGGGTGAGCAGGGGAAGGGGAGGACGGAGAGGGAGAAGTGGACTCCCTGCTGGAGCAGGGATCCCAATGCAGGACTCCATCCCTGGACCCCGGGATCATGACCTGAGCCCAAGGCACATGCTTTCCTGATGGAACCACCCAGGCATCCTGCTCTGATATTCTCTAACCTATAGTGCTGGACACAGAAGTCCTGAGGCACGCTCCAGAGAGCCTCCCAAGCCCCAGACACAGTCCTCTCTGCCTTCATTGTATGGTAACAACCCCACTTCCTCTGTAACTGAGATCTGTTTTTCCAGCCAGTAGATGAGCCCTTTTTTTGACTGTTGGTTTCAGTGGCCTGTAGGGCATACAGAATGGCCAGGTGGCGATGGCATCCTACAATTCAGTGGAGCCCTTGTGTGTCCCCTTGTGGAAGCATTTCTTCTTGAGGGACCGAGATCACCAAGCCATCAGAGCTCAGAGTTGCCAGGACCAGCCTGAGATGTCTCTGTGATCTGTTTTCCAGCGTACCCAGACATTACTGAAGGAATACAAGGAAAGGGATAAGTCTAACGTATTCACTGATAAGCGCTTTGGGGAATACAGTAGCAGCATGAGTCCAGAGGAGAAGATGATGAAGAGGTTTGCCTTGGAACAGCAGGTATGCTAGACAAGGAGAGGAGGGCCTTAGGCTGTGGTTATACACAGAAGTCAGGCGCAAGAAGGTGGTTGCCCCATTGCTCACCTATACTTGGGTGGGCGCTCCCCCCAAGGTCCAGTGGGCCAGTGCTCTACCCTTGTCTAGCCACCAGCGGGGTGGAAAGGTATGTTAACTGGAACACATGCAATCATGTGTCCTGGGAGTCATTGACCAATGTGCGACCCATGGCTCGGTTGGGTGGAAAGCAAGTAGATTGTGGAACACTGGCATGATTTCCCAGTGGCTTTGGCTGGCCCATTGATTCGTTTACCTTCTGTGGGTTCTGTTTATATCTGAATCATTGCTCAGATGACCCAGAATCATCTTATGTGCTTTGGGCTAGGTTATCACATTATACAAATAGTGGGAAAATAACTGGGCTTTGCCATTAAATGAACGTGGAAATTTTAGGAAACTGATTTTTCTCCCTCTTCTGTCAGCGGCAACATGAAAAAAAAAGCATCTACAACCTCAATGAGGATGAAGAATTAACTCATTACGGCCAGTCTTTGGCAGACATTGAAAAGCATAATGACATTGTTGACAGTGACAGTGACGCTGAGGAACGAGGAACGCTATCTGGTGAGGGCTGGGGGGCAAGGGGACAGTCTACTCCTGGTTACTTTCTTCCTGTCCTTCCTGGAGACCCAGGAAGACGTGGGATACCAGTGTCACCGATCATTAACCTCTCAAGTCATTGCACACACACACAGGGTTCTTTGGGTATTTTTTCACTTGAGAATGTTCAGAAAATGTGTATGTGGATAGGCAGCAGCTTCTGCAGGCTGAGAACATTCTCACATATCCGTTATCTTATTTGAACTGCCCCTTCAGCTTACTTTACCCAGGAGCTCAGAGAAACAGCGATTTGTCTGACCCCTGCATAGACTCTTGTGCATTCTCCTGCACCATGTGATCAGTTTGGGCAGAATGTTTGTACTAACAATGTTTACGGTTCCTTAGTCTTTATAACTGTGGAACCAATCGTGTTAGTTGGGGGGCGGGAATAATATTGAGTTTCTTCCTTATAGATGGTAACAAAGCAGATTAAATTTAGTATCAGTTACCATTCCCATACAGCTGGGTGTTTCTCAAGTGCTACTGCTCCTGTGGTCTCCTACAGCTACTGTGTGTGAGAGTTTTTTCTTGAATATGGAATTGGTTCTTGAGATTGTACTCAGATAACGGTTGGTGAGTGCTGCAGGAATGGGTAACTGTGCCAGCATCTGGCTTCACAGATGTGTTTTTTGCTCTTTGTCTCCAGCTGAGCTGACCGCCGCCCATTTTGGAGGTGGTGGCGGGCTCCTTCATAAGAAGACCCTGCAGCAGCAAGGCGAGGATGAGGAGAAACCAAGGTCACGCAAAGAACTGATTGAAGAGCTCATTGCAAAGTCAAAACAGGAGAAGGTGCGTTAGTGCTCCCAGTGGGGGCCTCCATCACCAGAGACGCTCATCAAAACAACTTTTGGCCTTTTTTTTCCTTGTACAATTTTAGGCTGTATTTAACATTTTCTGTAAATTTAAAAGAAGCATTCATTTTGAATAGTAGTATTTTAAATTTCATCACGTGTACTTCTTATGGTCTGTTGCGTTTGGGGGTGGGGGGACTTGGGGTGTTTTTAGCTAGTTGATTTTTGTATTTTGACGTGTTTTATGGTCTTTTACTACCAGTAAACTGCTAGGAGCTTCTAGATGCATGGTTTATAGCAGGAAATTAGTTCTGTGTGATGAGATTCTGTAGCTTCCATTTTTTTTTTAAGATACTGATTTCTCACGGTATCTCTTGTGCCAATACATTAAGTGTTGACTCCGTTGAGCATGGCCTGGACATGAGTGGGGCTGCTCGCTTGTGGCTCAGCACTAGTAGCATGTGCCATGTCTGTTCTCTTTCCCCAGAGGGAGAGACAGGCACAGCGGGAAGGCGCCCTGGAGCTCACAGAGAAGCTGGATCAAGACTGGAAAGAAATCCAGACCCTGCTGGCTCATAAGACACCCAAGCCTGAGAATAGGGACCAAAAGGAGAAGCCCAAGGTGGGTATTAAGTTGACTTGACCTTCCTCTGGGGAAAAGGTGGAGGCCAACATCTCTCCGGACCTGTACAGCCACTGTCCTTATCTCTCAGCTCCTGTGTGTCACGGGGAACTTTTCATGTAGCTGTCTTGATACTTGTAATGTCCACATAGAGCTACACAAAAAGGGACTTCAGTTTCTACTCCTGGATAATTAAAGGAAATGGTTGTTTGTGGTTGAGAAGTCCTTAGATTGGGGGGCGGAGGGGCTTCCTCAGGCGGTGTCTGAATTTTCCTGTTACGCATCTGTACATCCATATATACAGTTATTTTTCTCTCCAAACAGTACTTGATTCCTACCACATTCTTTTTAGTCTAAATTATTGGAAAAGCTGCATTCACCTGCATGTCTGGCTCCTAGGATTTTACCAGGTGGCCGTGTCATGGGGTGAGGTGTTCACCTTTGGGGGTTGCTATCACTGTTCCTGTCTCCTTCACCTCAGCTTGTTTTGTGGGCTTAATGCCTAATGAGCAGTGTTTAGTTTTGATAAAGCAGGTATGTTTTGAGAAGAGTTTCTCAAAAAAATCCTATGTGACCTTAAGTGTCCTGCAGATCAGAATGGCTTTCTTTCAGGACAGACTTGGGTACGATTTGGCTTCCTCCTTCATGGTGTCCAGATGTTACCAGACATGCAGGAAGCTGCCTGTACAGATCGTTTTTTAAAAAGACTAAAAATGAAAAGTTTCTTCTTTCTGCCCAGCCTGATGCGTATGACATGATGGTTCGTGAGCTGGGCTTTGAGATGAAGGCCCAACCCTCTAACAGGATGAAGACGGAAGAGGAACTGGCAAAGGAGGAGCAGGAGCGGCTCCAGAAGCTGGAGGTATGGGTGTGGCCATGGCCGTGATGGTGATGTGGGGCGCCATGGGATCTATGTTTGAGGCCTGCCTTCTCCATCTTTGAGATGGGTTGAGATGTGTTACTGTATCAAAGGGATCTTCTTATTCTATTTAAAGTTTATATTTATTTTACTATAAGTGCCTGTTTTTTATTATAAAAGCAAGAAAAATGCAGCTGATACCCAAAAATACCAAATAAAAAAATGTTTGCTCTAATCCCTGTACCTTAAAACAACTGCTAACGAGACAAGGCACCGTCTTCTCAACGTTTCTCCTGTGCCTTAAGAAAGGGTTTTAAAGTTTCATTACATTGAAACAAAGACAAACACTGACACACTGCTCTGTACCTGGCCATTTCTCCGGGCCCATGGCCTGTCCACACACGGCAGCATCCTTGAGTGCCTGGCTTGGCCATGCAGACCTTGCTGTGGTGGCTACTCTCTTCCATGGCTGCATCGTGGGGAATGAAGTCTGCATGGTTGAGCCAGAAAGACCTTAGAACAGCCGGCTTACCTTCCTGGTGGCTAGAACACACTTGTGCCGCAATACTTGTTTCCATTTGTTTCTGGGGCGGGGAGTGTCGCATGTGGCGCTTCTCCTGGTACCTGCAGCCAGGTTGAAGCTGAAGGCGGAAAGCGGGTTCAGAGCCCCTTCACGAGTGTGGCCTGGGGGAGGGGAGGAGCGCATGCCTCCTGCCACAGGCGCGCAGTGGCACAAGCACCACAGGTGGCTGTGCTTCATTCCTATACAGGCTGCGAGGCTTCGGAGGATGCGCGGTGAAGACATGCACGGTGATAGTAGAAAACCGAAGCACCTGTCCGCGGACGACCTAAATGACGACTTTGTTCTGGACAAAGACGACAGGCGCTTGCTTTCTTACACGGTAAGAGGTTTTTCCTTCACTCGATGGCTTGCTCTGTGAATCCCAAAGCAAGGTTTCTGGTGTGGAAGAGGTTCATCATGAATGGAATGTACTTTGCATCCGGGAGTGCGAGGTGGGTCCAATACCGTGGCTGTGGACTGGCCAGGCAGGCTACCTAGAGGAGGGCACCCCAGCCTTGTGCTATGTACTTGTGTGCTCCCATCAGCCTCTTTGCTCATAAGTGTGTGGTTATCTGCAGGCTTGGCAGGGCCTTTGAGGGAGCAAGTAAAATAATTGAGTTTCTAAAACTTGCTGTGAGGACTTCACCCTCCTCTCTTTAGCATGAATCAGCCCTGTTTCAGGGTGGGGAAAGAGAAGGAGGCCAGGCACGCTGAGCAGAAGAGGATCTGAGGGAAGAACCAGGTGCTCACAGAATGCCAGGTTATTTGGCAGGAGAGCAGTCATCCACCTCTGGATGTGGCCCAGACACTGGGAAGCCCCCACTGACTTGCTGCTCCCCAGCCCCAGAGCCAGTGGTGGGAGGCTACAGACACAGCTGCTGGTGCCTGTGGCCACCAGGGCGCCTGCCACAGCTTGGGTCCCACTGCTCCACGCAGATGCTAAGCTTTGCCTAGAGCCCTGGAGCCCCGGCGCCCAAGATCAGGAAGCTGTGCCCTGGCCTATTGGCAAGGCGGGCCCGGAGCTGGTGTCAGTGGGTGAATGCCACACTCACGGCTTTGCCCCAGGTGTGTGCAGCATTTCCATGTCGTTCAGGGTGCTCCCCTGGGTAGTGAGGCCTGTGGTTCCCCCATTCTCCAGGATGGAAAGATGAGCGTGGAGGAAGAGCAGAGCAGGGAAGCCAGTGACGGTGAGAGTGAGGAAGATCACCACGAAGACCCGAGTGACGAGAACCTAGAGGAGAGCAGTGACCCAGATGGGCACTCAGACCTGGACTCGGACACAGAGACCGAGGAGGACTGTGGGCGGCCAGACACAGAGCCCCGGCTGGCCCCACAGAAGAGGTTGGCCAACAATGGCCACAAAGCTCGAGAAGCCGCCAGAAACGAGCTGCCCTATACATTTGCAGGTAGACAGACACTGGGTCTGCTTATGCGTTGGGATAATCTCTGTGACCTGGCTATAAGTCTGCCTCTCTGGGGCCACCTCAGTAGAGTGGAGACTGAGGGTGTGCTTCCAGGCACATGGACATGTGCCCACCTACGACGTCAGGGCTTGTCACTGGCATGGTCTGGCATCTGGCCAGAGTGTTAGCCGGCCTTTGTTGTGTGACTGCAGGCAGTTTGTGGGCTGAAAGCAGAACAAGGACAACACACACCTTTCCACTGAAGGGTACTGTGCTCTTTCCATGGCCAGCCTTTTGTGGTGGAAACCCATGTGGCTGCCACAGAGAGCCGGGAAGGGCCTGGGAGACTGGGGAGTCACCTGTGAGGCTTCCTGTGTTCAGACCTGGGCTCTCATTTGACCACATGGCACCTTACAGTGAACGTTGTGTGTTGTGTTGTCTGGTGTGTGTAGAAAAATCATCCAGTTATAGCAAGCAGTCCTAAATTGTCCTGTGACTTACGGTCACTTCCAGAGGATGAACTAGCAAGAGAGGCTGGCTTCCCTGGACATGGCCTGCAGGCGGTGGGGGTCTGGGTGGTTCCTTCAAACTCATTCTGAGCCAGCATGAACACTGAAACCAGCACCCTGCTGCCTTGCTCCCCACATGCTGGCGGTAAAGTCCTTCCTCGGGTGCTACGTGGTCACTGGTAAATAGTCGTCCCACTGCACCTCACCCCCAGACATGCCAGAGCATACATTAGGTCTACCAGCAGTGGTCATGGTGGGAGGTGAAACATGTTTGTAGAATACACGTGAAATTGTCTCTTGGGGAATTACTGTCACCCCATTGTTTCGTTTTTAATCTCTGTGTTCTCAGAAATGTGATTCTCCTTTTGAATGTTAACTGTGGAGTGTGTTTTGCATTTCTGACAGCCCCTGAATCCTACGAGGAGCTGAAATCTTTATTATCAGGAAAAACGATGGAAGAGCAGCTATTAGTGGTGGAGAGAATTAAAACATGCAACCATCCAAGTCTTGCAGCAGGAAACAAAGCAAAATTGGAAGTACGTACATGTTGCATTGCATGTTGGGGGGTGGTGGTGGTGGCAGCGGTCTGTGTCCGGACGCTGCCAGTCACCAGGTGCGCGCAGTGACCCAGGCCCAGGAGGAGATGCTGTCACCCTCACCTAGCAGAGGAGGGACACCGAGGTGGGGGCGGCGGGCCTGTGGCTTCTCTGGCCCATGCATGGCAGAGCCAGACTTTCAAGGAGATGAATGACTTGGAGCGCCTTTTCTCCTCAGCAAGCGCTGCCCGCCTATGAATGAGGCGCAGTGCTGGCCACGTCCTTGGTCATGTGAAGACCTGTGTGCTGTCTGCCCATCTGCAGAAGTATGTACCCAAGCCCTCCTCGGCCTGCAGTCAGCGTGTTCCTAGCAGTGGCCCTGAGGCGCGTGTGCACTTGTTTTAGCCAGAACAGGGAGACAGCACCTTGTGTTCCTGTGATTTTATTCTGGGGGTCAGCACTGAACTCTGTTCCCAATCCATGTTCCTGCAGAAACTGTTTGGCTTCCTTTTGGAGTATGTTGGAGATTTGGCTACAAGTGATACCCCAGACCTCGGAGTAATTGATAAGTTGGTTGTGTAAGTAACGATGGTGGTTGACTGGAATATGGGGCTGCATTGAGTGACTCTTCTATTGGCAGTCGTAAAACCATGTCTCAGGGTTAGCACAGTTGACCTTGTAAACGGGCACCACGGCATACACGAGCCACAGTGATTTCAGCGGTAATGGCCCCCCTCCGCCACCCCGGAGACAGACCTGCTGTTAACTGCAAATACGTTGACTTTATGACAGTTGAACATGTCAGACTTGTTCATGCTGTTTGGAAGCCTGTTTTCTGGTTCATTCAACAATGAAATCTCAAACTATACTCGGACAGGCTGACAGGTGTTTGGGGTACATGGTAGACCGTGTTCTGTTACTGCCCAGAGACCTGCCCACTCCAGGTCCGTGCCTCAGTGGAACCTGACATCTCATGCTGCGAGCGTCAGGGAGGGCAGTGCCTCCTATCTTCCTGTTCCCACCCTGCCCAGGGGCAGCTGAGCTCTCGCTGCACCAGAACCCCTGTAAAAGCAGAGACTGGAGCATGGCTCCCAGCCTCAGGTCAGCTGGAGGTGGTGTGGTGAAGGGAGGGTTAGTGAGCACCAGGACTCATAGGGGCCTCCCTGTGGCCAGCCACATATTGCACACCCCTCATTCCCATGCCACCTTCTGCCAGCACAGCAGCGCTTTTGAAGGACCAGTGAGTTCTTGCGGATGGCACGTTGGAACCGTCTGCTGACTCTGGCACGTAGAATGTGCTCCTTGCGGCATTAGGCTTCTACTATTGCTGCAGAAAAGTTACGGCTTCTTAGGATTGATATAAAACAAACACTATTAGAAAGATTATCTGATTGCCAAGAAGGCCAGCCAGATCCATAAGAGAAGTGGAGTCATCCAGGGGGTTCCAAGCTATCTTGCCCACTCAGTAGACAATTTAACGGGAAAATGGTGAATGGGAGGTTGGGAGCCTTTTTTCCTAATTGCCTTATCTGAAGTCATTTCCCCTGACCTGTGTTTCTGATCAACAGGCAATTATATAATCTTTGCCAGATGTTTCCTGACTCTGCAAGCAACTCCATAAAATTTGTCCTACGAGATGCCATGCATGAGATGGAAGGGTCTGTTGAGGCCAGAGGCCGGGTGGCGTTTCCGGGCCTGGACGTGGTGAGCAGGGACTTGGTCTCAGGCTCCAGGGGCCAGTGCTGTCAGCTGCCCAGAAGGGCTGGCTGAGTACAGGGGCACGCAGTTTGGTGGGTTCGCCAGACCATAGAGCCTCCAGATTGAGCTGGAGAACAAACGGGTACAAGGCGGAAAGAATTGTTTACTTGCCAACAAGTAACTGAAATGTTTCATAAAAGAGGGAGCTCTGGGCTGATTCCCCATGAGTGGAGCTGTGGTGGGTGGCCTTAGTGGCGAAGAGGCTTTAGGGCAAATAGAATGAGTGTGTTGGTGAGGACCAAGCCCACACAACGGCTCTGCCACGGACTTGCTGAGGCACCTGAGCACCCCTGAGGGCTCTGGCAGCTTGTGGCAGCCACAGCCACTTCGTCCATGTTGGTGACCGTGAAGTGCTTGCTCAGTCTGTCCAGTGTTCTAGGGTTTCTGCAGAAATAAGAAGGAGTGATTAACAGAAACTTAAAAATACCGGGTTTGCGTTCCTGGTTTTCATGGCCTCCTCAAAGCAGGATCGGACCAGTGTCCTTCAGCTGTGGCTGGTGACTTTCCTTGTAAGCCTCAGCCCTCAGCAGACACTCCCCTATTTAACCGCTGTAGTGGCCTGTTTTCCCATGGTGTGCTGGTGCAAGACCGTGCAGCAGGGCCCATCCCAGCCCCCCGAGGACCCACGTGGTCCTGGCCTCTTGCCTTATCTATCATCAGAGGCAGTGGTCGCCTCTTGCCCTGGAGACCTGCCATGAGGATTCAGGAGTTAACATGTCACACAGCCGTCTCACAGCTGGGACTCAGCAGCCAGTATGTGGGAACCATCACTGTCAACAC
Source organism: Canis lupus familiaris (assembly GCF_011100685.1). Lineage (NCBI taxonomy): Eukaryota > Metazoa > Chordata > Mammalia > Carnivora > Canidae > Canis > Canis lupus. The sequence continues at coordinate 61,874,445 of NC_049224.1, forward strand.
TGCCCTTTCAGTGGACACATGCGGTCCGTGACGGGCAGAGTGAGGAGGAGCAAGCCGGGAACCAGGCGGGCCATCCTCTCCTCTGCCTCCCCAGGCCTAGTGTTCTCTGGGATCACAGGGTGGCATGGAGGGCTCTGTGGAAGGCCCTCCCAGCAGGTTGGTGCTAGACCCCCTGCCAGGAGCAGGAAGGAGGACGTGAGGTCTCCCACATGACATTTTCAAAGTGGTCCAGTTTTGGGAGTTCAGGGGGGATTTCTGTGCCTTCAGACAAGTTGGAGGGCCTGCAGATCCTACAGAGCCGGGGTGCAGGGCCGCTATTCTGCTCTGAGAACCAGCCCCTGTGGTGCCTTCTGGATGGGCGGCCTGTGAGTGCACCTGGCCTGGGTCATCCCTGAAAAGTAAGGGCCAGTGGTTGTTGGCTTCTAAGCCCATCATCTCCGGGGTAACCTTCCGCTGCCTGCAGCCGCATTTGCAGTTCAGTCCCAGGGGTGCAGGCCGGAGTTGTCGCTCACACTACGGACTCAGTGTGTCCATGGAGGGAGCATGTTCTTCCTGTTTCCGACGCTTGTCCGCACGGCTTCTCCTGCCCCTCCCCATGCCACAGCCTTGCCACAGCCTCACCCAAGTACCCAGCTTTTCTTTACTCATTTGAGAAAAAAAGTAGTGGTCTGTGACATAGCCTTATAAGCCTGCATTTCTCTCATCGTGAGCCGAGCCAAGGATGTTCTCATGTATCAGAGGAATTTGTTTTGGCGAGTAGGTCTTGCTGTGTCCTCTGCCTGTTCCTGTCAGGCTGTTGGGGGGCTCCTCAGGGCTTAGCGGGTGCTCGGATGAAGTCTGGTGTGGGTGCGGTGTGGTGGAGAGAGCTTGGCCATGCCCGGCGTGTGCCCGCAGGTGGCCGGGGAGGCGCTTGGGCCACCAGGCCGCCATGGAGGTGGGGTGTGTTCAAGTCTACAGCCTTTCCCCATGAGGGCCTACAGCGGGTTTGCTCCTGGGCCCTTCGTTAGGCCGTGTTTTTTGTTTGTTTTTTTTTTAAGATTTTATTTATTCATTCATAGAGACATAGAGAGACAGAGAGAGAGAGAGAGAGGCAGAGACACAGGCAGAGGGAGACACAGGCTCCATGCAGAGAGCCCGACGTGGGACTCGATCCAGGGTCTCCAGGATCACGCCCTGGGCTGCAGGTGGCACTAAACCGGAGCTGCCCTGTTTTGGTTTTTTTGTTGTTGTTTTTTTTAAGATTTTATTTATTCATGACAGACACACAGAGAGAGAGAGAGAGGCAGAGACACAGGCAGAAACAGAAGCAGGCTCCATGCAGGGAGCCCGATGTGGGACTTGATCCCGGGTCTCCAGGATCATGCCCTAAGCTGAAGACTGCTCTAAACCTTTGAGCCACCAGGGCTGCTCTAGGCCAGATTTTATATTTCATATCTCTAATCTGTGTGGTGACGTTCCCTTTCTAGCTCATTTATTTGAAAATTGCTGGGATGTTATTTCCAACCTCTGATTTCTGGCACCCTGTCACAACGCCTGCGCTGGTGTGCATGAGCCAGCTGCTCACCAAGGTATGTCCTTCCCTGTGTGTGTGGCTGGCGCAGCTGAGCGAGCCTGGGGGGTGTCACTATCTGGGGCCAAGCACGGGAAGGCCTCATCAAAGCGGGTCTGGGAAGATAACCCAGAAGTGGCCCCAGGTAAGGTTGGGGAGGGGTTGATACCAAAAAGAGCCCTTCAGGTCAGTGGTGACAGCAAGTAAGTCTGGTGTGGGTCTCTGTTGCCATCCGCTTCAAAAGTCTGGCATCTGACTGGTGCACGCTCAGTGGCACTTGCAATGCAGTGGGTCTCCTCAGAAAGGCAGGATGCTAGGGCCAACCCAGGCTCTTGACCTGGTTTATGCCCACTGGACCACACTGCCGCATGGGGCCATAGCTCAGTCAGGAAGCCAGTGCAGCCTTTGAGGATGTTGTTCCTGACTGCTGACCGCAGCCCGTGCTCCCAATGCCAGTGTCCCGTCCTGTCTCTGCACGACGTGGTGAAGGGCCTGTTCGTGTGCTGCATGTTCCTGGACTATGTGTCTCTGTCTCGGAGGTTCATACCTGAGCTCGTGAATTTCCTCCTTGGGATCCTTTACATTGCAACTCCAAACAAGCATGGCCAAGGTGAGTGGTTCAACAGAGCTTCTCCAAGCGTATATTTTCCCTGCGTGTTTACAAGTTGTTGGTACTTGTGTGGAGAGCGTGAACGTGGGGAAGTTAGACAAGATATCTGAAGCCCCACCGGCCAGAGTAGCAGCCTTCCTGTCCTCTGCAGCTGTGTGGATGCCGCCCAGGAGAGAGCCGGGTCCTGCTGGTCCATCCACCACGCGACCAGTGCCATTGGTGCCTTGTCCCCCAGATGTCCACTGCTTACTGTCAGAAACATGTAAAACTTCTCAGTTTGTTTAGATTGAAGTGATAATATGTTGAAATAACAGTTTTACATCTTGGGTTAAATGAATACATCATTAAGACCTATCTTTTATTACTCTCTCATATAAGAACATTTACACTTAGAGTGGCCGTATTGTGTTTCTAGTGTACGGTCCTGTCTGTGTAGTTTCTAGAGCGCTGGGAAATTTGGAAGGAGTGACCGTCAGAAGCAACATTGTAATGAGGAGGAGTTCCAGCATCTGTCAATCTTCTAGACTGTCCCGCAGGTCTTAGGTCCCCTGCCTCCCTCTAGCAGCACTCGCGGTGCAGACACACTCACTTCTTCCCTCTCGGGTTGTCTGGGCACCGCTTGGTCTCCGCCCCTTGCTGTTTTGTGTCCATAGGATCACTTTTCCTGCCCTAATCGTACATCGTGTGGATCTGGGCAGGGGCGGGGACTTCAGCCCTGGCAGCTCTTCCATTCAGGAACCTAAGCACACTGTCTGTCCTACTTCTCTTGAGACCTCATAGCAGACCCTCCTGCACGCAGCTGATGCGCCCCAACTCACTGACCCCTGTGCCAATGCGGCTGTGTGCTAGGGCCAGGGCGGCAGGGAGTAGGTTTGGAGAGGTGCGGTCATACCCTGAGGACCTGTCAGAAATGGTCGTAGCTCAAGGCCAAGTGCTGCAGCAGAAAGCCCTGGAGGCTGCAAGTGGCAGGCAGTGGGCTCGCCGGGTGTTGGCCCTGTGTCCCTCTCCCTCCACCCTGCCACCACTGGCTTTGCTGTGCCCGGAGCAGACTGTGCCTGGCCAGCCCTGCCTGCTGCCTCGGTTGCTCTTCTGGGTGGTGACAGGGTTAAGTCCTCTCTGCTGGCATCCACCGTCTTCTGGGATAGGCCATCTCTGACTGGGTTAACTGTGCCACCTCCGTCTTGTTCCCTTTTGTCTCACGGGTGTTGGCTACTGCCTGTCTCCCTCACGAGGTCAGGCACCTGACCCTGTGCCCTCAGTCACCCCTACAGAAGCTGGAACCCCACTTCTGTGTATTAAAAATAGGATGCGTGTGTCAGCAGTGAGCCTTCTAACTGCCTCACCATGCAGAGCCTGCCCTGTGAGCCCATGATGCTCAGAGGCCACCTCTGTCTTTGTCTTGCTGGGACTTCAGGTTACACTCTGGTGCACCCTTTCAGAGCATCTGGGAAGAACTCAGAACTGCTCTTGGTTTCTGATGAAGAGGACACAGCCACATGGCAGAGGACAGGCCTGTCCCTCCGCTGGGCAAGTGGACTGAAGGCCCAGACTAAGACAGAGGCCAACCACACCAGGTAGGTATAGGGCCTGCAGCACCTAGGGGAGCGGGCTCAGTATCCGGCCAGCCTGGAGCTGGACACACCAGAGTCACTGTTGCAGATGGTAGATGTTATATGTGGGAGATCCTCAAGACTACAAAAAGCTGTTAGATCTAATAAATTACTACAGTGAAGTAACCAAGTACAAAGTCAGCAAAAACTTGCATTTTTATACACGGTGAACAGTTTTAAAGGAAATTTTAAAATTTTATTTATAACAGCATCAAAAAGACTAAAGCATGGGAATTAACCAAGGAGGGAAAGTTCATTGAGATTACAAGATCTCTGGAGGCTGTGAGGGACCTAAGTGGACCTAAGTGCGAGGAAGCACAGCCTTGTTCAAGGATTGGAGGACTCCCCTCCAGACACTGTCCTGCTAGGAATTCGGTTTTAGCACGTGAATTTGGGGGACACACATTCAGTCCACAGGAGGGCTGGGGCTGTTTGTCAGAAATCCCTTTGTTCTCTGATTTTTTTAAATTATGGATGACTTGAAATATTCTCTGGTTGTAGCAGAAGACACAACAGAAGGTTTACCATCTTAATCATTCTTAAGAGACCAGTTAGTGGTTTTCAGTACATTTACACCCTGGAACAGCCAACACCACCATTCATCCCCAGAAGTCCTCACTTGTAAGACAGATTGTATACCTGACACGTGCTCACTCCCCAGCCCCTGGTCCCCCACATACCTTCAGTCTGGAGGATCTGTCTTCTCTGGGGCCTCCTAGAAGTGGGGTCACACAGTCTCCGTCCTTCCGTGGCTGGCATATTTCACTTCATAACACAGCGTCTTCCAGGTTCACCCCATTCTAGCAGGTGTCCGAGCATCCTTCCTGTTTACGGCTGAATAACGTTCCATCATACGGATAGACTATATTTTGTCTGTCCATCTGTCCATGGACACATGGGTGCTCCTGTGTCTTAGCTGCTGTGAACATGGGGGTGCAGGCATCTCTTCAAGGCCCTTCTTTTCATCCTTAGGGTATATACTCAGAAGCTTTTCCGTGCACTATATTACCTTAGATGCTGTCAGCGGTGCACAGGGGTCCTGCATCTTCCATGTCCTCATCAGCATTTATTTCTTGTTTTTTTAACAGAATTTCTGAGGGGTATGAAGTGTTAACTCGACACGGTTTTAATTTGTATTCCTCTAGAAACCAGTGCTGCTGGCCATCTTTGTGTCTTCTGTGGGAATGTCTGATCCGGGCCATGAAAAAAAAAAAAAACTTTCCCAGGATGTGTGCATTATTTTTCAAGATATGTCTGCTTGATTTTGCAAATAGTAATTTAAAAACTTAAGTTGGAGCCACTGTTTTCAGGTTGTTGCTGTGTTTTGCACAGCGGCCCTCTCTACCCAGGATACGGGGCACTTTGCACGCCTGATACTATGAGCCATTGGCCATTGTGGGCACTGCGCGTGGGCAGATGCTTAGCTTCCTGAAACACGGTGTTGGGTTTCTCAGCACTGCATGTTAGCCAAGATGATTGGCTCCAGCAGTGACTGAAGGAGCTGGTCTCCTTCCTGCTCCCGGCCCTTACCCTGGGTGTCACCCTCTTGCAGACTATCCTGCTTGGCAGTGTGTGTGGCTCTGGTGAAGCACTGTGTGCTACTGTACAGCTCACTGCCCGCCTTCCATGACATCATGAGGCCACTCAGGGCCCTGCTGACGGAGCACCTGGCCAACCGCACTCACCCCCCGGAACTCCAGGTGAGTCCTGACCCCGGAGCTCCTTCCAGAAATGGGGATCAGGTTAGTGGGCCTTCTCGCCTTGAGGTCGCAGCTCTAGAAGTTATGGTGGTGGGACAACCGAGCCCAAATAACCGTTCTCTTGGATGGACTCCGGCTCTTCAGTGTAAGAGCCGCTCCACAGCTCTGTGCCTGCAGCCAGGGCGGCAGCTCCAGATCCACGTCCCCCCTGGGCCTCACAGATTTTCTGAGGACAGTCCCACTGTCCTTCACAAGGTGATAGGAACAATTAAAGGATGTTCTAAGTTTGGCCTGAAACTCCCATGTGTTTGTTAAACAGTTGTCTTGGGCTCCCTCCGTTCCCTGGCACATCTTTTACTTGTTCCGACGCTAACATCCAGGGCCTTCCCTGTATGCCCCCTCCCTACCCTGTCTTCTGCCAGAGGGGGTGTCGGTGCTATTGGGACACAAGGCCAAGGCAGGACTGGGATGCATGAGGCCAGACGACCTGGCATGCTCCCCAGCCTGCTCTGACCCCCTCATCTGGACACTTTACACTTGCCCTTCCCGCTGCCCAGAATGCTATCCCTAAAGTCATGTCTCCTTTCCTTACTTTCCTCAGGAGTAAGGGTCCCGCGGGATTTGGGCTGGTGGAGGGGCCGTGATGGTGTTCCTGGACCACAGGTGGGCCGAGCTGGCCATGCTCTCCATGTAGTCCCCTTGGAGACCGGGCTCTGGCCCTCAGAGGCAAACGTCTGGGCAAGGGGTGCAGGTGGCTATGCCTGTGATGCAAGCAAGCTTGAGTTCCAGGATACACTTACATGAGGGAAAAGAACAGAACCGTCAGCAGGTTGGCTTCTAGAAAGTTTCTCAGAAGCCCAGCCAATTGTTTCTTCTGGGAGCCACAGCCATGATGGAGGTGCCTTAAACCTCTGGTTCTGTTGGTCAGACCATCAGGTCTTGCTCCGTGCCCATAGCACAGCTCCCTGTGGGCTGCCCCTGCACTCCTGGCCGCCCCAGGTACAGGATAGGCTCCCATGTGTGTCCGTGAAGGGGAGTCATTCATGCCCATCGTGACAAGTTTCTCTGGGAAAGGCAATTCCACTATGCGCTAGATGCTGAAGCACTGGCTGTTTCTACTCCTCAGTGCCCCAGGAGCCTTCTAGAAGGGCGTCAGCAGGTCTGTACTGCCCCCAAAAGTGTGAGCCATCCTGCAGTGCACAGGCCCCCCCACCTGTTGACGAACCGCTGGGGCTCCCTCGTGGCCACACCCCTGTAAGCAGAGGCGGCCATGGGCCCAGAGGGGCGAGGCAGTGGGCGAGTCTGTCTGCTCTCCAAGGCGTGCCTCTTCCAGCCTCAGTGTCTCCGCTCCCCTCCGCGTTTCAGGAGCTGTGCCAGAGCACGTTGAGCACGCTGACCGACATGGGAAAGCAGAGCCAGCGCTGCCGGCCGCTGGTCTGTGAGAAGAGCAAGCCCGTGCCACTGAGGCTCTTCACCCCCCGGCTGGTCAAAGTGTGCGTGCCAGCCCCACTGCAAGGGGCCCAGTGTGGGGTGGGTGGGGGCAGGGGGAGGGATAGCCTTTGGGAGGCAGACAGCAGGGGGAGGCAGGTGGGCTGGCCCCCTGACACTGGCTCCCCACCCCTCCAGCCTCGAGTTTGGAAGGAAGCAGGGAAGCAGCAAGGAGGAACAGGAAAGAAAAAGACTGATCCACAAACACAAGCGTGAATTTAAAGGAGCAGTCCGGGAGATCCGCAGGGACAACCAGTTCCTGGCACGGATGCAACTCTCGGAGACCTTGGAACGGTGAGCGGGCAGTGGTGGCAGGTGTCCCAAGGGTGACTTCCGGGCCCAGGTAGTCACTGCTGTGTTCCCTGCTGTGAGTGCCCTGGCCCGTGTGGACATGAGCTGCCAGTGGGTCATGTGGGGAAAAGGACAAAACATCCTGCAAAACCTAATGTAAAAATGATTTATTTTTTTTAAGGGATGCGGAAAGAAAGCGAAAAGTGAAACAGCTTTTTAACAGTCTGGCCACTCAGGAAGGTGAATGGAAGGCTCTGAAGAGGAAAAAGTTCAAAAAATAAGTAGTTTCACAGATGAGGCAGGAAGATGCCGAGCCCTGTTAATAAAGGCTGCCGTCCTGTGCACCTGGTCTCTTCCCTGGCCCCACTGGCCCCAGTGTGCTCCATCATGTGCAGACACACCCCGTTAATCCCCATGTTTGGGACTGAGAGCAAGGACCTGTTCTGTCACAGTGACGTCTCATGAGGCACTCGAGTCTCCTCTTCTCGGCAGGTGACACAGGCAACGCGGGGCTCGGGCTGGCGGTGGGAGCCAATGTCACACAGCACATGGTACGCCGAGCAGCCCTGCAAGAAGCCAGTTGCTGGGGTCACTGCCAGCCACAGCAGTGACCACAGAGACTTGAGGATGAGCCAGAATGGATGTGGGAGCCAGGAGAGGGTGACCTGACTGCGTGGTGGGGAGAATGGGGAGCTTGATTTTGGACAAGTTGGGGGGTGTGGGAATGCAGAGTATGGGGCCAGAGTGTACCTGCGGGGAATTGGGGCTGAAGCTGAGCTTGCCCACAGCAGCCTTGGGTCTTGAGTAAGACGCCAGAGCCATGCCTGCCAGGTGTGCGGCTCCACAGGTCGGAAGGTCCTGTCACACCCACGCCCCAGGCGGGTTCAGCTCATCCAGTGAGGCCTGGCCTCCCTTACACAGCTCTTGCTACTTTAATTCACCCAAGTCCCTGGTCCTGGACTCTTGCCCAACGACCAAGTGGGACCAAGTCAGATGCTGGGGTGTTAGGTCCACGAGGACGGGATGTGCCCACAACTAGCCCATAAAGCCCCCGTTTGGATCCCGTATCACCAGAACATACCACTCTGCCCACGCTGGGCCTTTCCCCAAGCCCACTCCAGACGTAGTTCTTGGAAATGTGAGTATCTGTGGAGCGGCTCCTGGAAGCCCTGCCTCCCCGCCTTGCAGAAGGGAGTACGCAGGATGGCTTGTGGAGAAGGCGGTGCGCCCTGGGCAGCTCCCCGCAGTCTGGAGTCCTCCGTCCTCCACCATCCCAGATGGGAAGGTAGCGCCTCAGGGTAACCCACAGGCCGCTGAAGAGGGAGAGGCTCAGCCGGAAGGAAGAGCGGCCCGAAGGTCCTTCGGTGACAGCGGTTACCTTGTGGGCGAGGGTGGACTCCTTGGCTCTCCGGCAGCGTGACTATGATCTTCAGGGTTTTAGTGCGGTGTGTGAGGGCCCAGGGGACAAGGGGTGGGCGGGGGACACACGCACTTGGAAGCCGAGCCAGCTTCCCCAGGCTTGCCGTGACCTCCGGGTCGGCAGGGTCGCAGGAACCCCGGCAGCCAGGTCCGGGGTGCAGACGGAGGCGGCGAAGGCGCCGAAGGAAGTCGTTGCTACAGAGCGGGGAGGACACGGGGGGCGGGCGGAGGGCACCCCGCGAGCAGCACCCCGCGGCCCCGGGCGCGCCGGCCGGAAGGGGAAGCGGACGCCGTCCCCACTTCCGGGGCGGGGCGTGGTCAGCGGGCGCCCCGCCCCCGGGCCCGGCGGGCCATTCCGCGTCCGTCTCCGTCCGTGTGTCCGTGTCCGTCTGTCCGCCCCGAGCGCGCGACCGCGGCAAGTGCAGGGCGGGGCTGCCCCGCGTGCAGTGCGCGCGCCACCGCCCCGCCCAGGAGGGAGCCGGGCGGGGGCCGGGGGGCGGGGGCCGGGGGCCCGGGCGGGGCAGGGGGAGGTTTCCGGCGGGGCAGGTCGGGGCCGGGGGACTGGATCCCGGGGTGTTCGAGGCGCAGGCGCCCGCACCCCCGCCGGGGCCAACCTCCGCGCGGGCCTCAGTTTCCCTGCCCGCTCCGCACGGGGCCGTGGGGTGGGAAGGTGCCCCGGGGCCGCGATGCCCCCATCCGGCCTCCTGGGACGGTTGGCATCAGTGGCTGCGGTTTCTTTGCGCAAGTCCGCAGCCTGGTTTCCTGCTGCCCGGGGTCGGGGCGGGGGCGCACAGAGGGACCCCTGTGTTGGGGAGAGGGCGCTCCCGTGAGGGTGCTTGCTGGCCGCTGGCTGCTTGGGGGCATGGTGGGTGCTGGGGACCAGAGATGGCTCCATGAAGACTTGCCCCCACGTTGGCCAGGCGGGATCCCAGCAGCCGTCATGGGCTGGGGAGCCGGAGGCAGCTGCACCCCGCGCCCCCCCATCCACCAGCAGACGCCTCAGGACACCCGCGTGATCACTGTGGTCTTCCTCGGCCTCCTGCTGGACCTTCTGGCCTTCACTCTGCTACTGCCCCTGCTGCCAGGACTGCTGGAGAGCCACAGTCGTGCCCACGTGAGACCTCCCCCGGGTCCAGAGGCCTCGGGACTCCCAGGATGGCTGCCCACTGCCCCCAAACCCTATCACACCTCCATGTTCCCCAGGACCCCCTCTATGGCTCGTGGCAGCGAGGTGTGGACTGGTTTGCAGCAGCCATCAGGATGCCAGCAGAGAAGAGGTACAACAGCGTCCTGTTTGGAGGTACGGCCCCCAGCCCCGTGTGGGGCCCCTGTGATCCTGCCTGGGCTCCGGTCCTCCTGCTCCTGGGTGCTGTCTGCCCCCTACCCAAGTGCTGTATCCACTCGCTGTCAGGGCGCCCCAGCCGGCTGGGGAGTGCAGGGCCCACCCCAAGTGATCAGACTTTTGGGAACAGACTGTCGTGGTGACCAGAATGTCTATTTCTCACAGGTCTGATTGGCTCCGTCTTCTCCTTCCTGCAGTTCCTCCTGGCACCACTCACGGGGGCAGTCTCTGACTGCTTGGGGAGGCGCCCCACGATGCTGCTGTCCCTGGTATGTGGCACCCAAGACGTGGGAATGTGCAGTTCTCTCGCCCACCTGGCAGCCCTCTGGGGAGAAAGGGGGTTGGCTGCTAGCCCCTCGTTGCCCCCTGGGTGTGGTGCTTGAGGTGCAGGTGGCTTCTGTGGCTAAGCCAGGCTTTCCCAGAGCTGCTCCTGCCACCTATGGGGACAGTAGGGACCCTGGGCGCTCCAGAACAGGGCAGTGCCCCAAGGGTGTTACCTGGGTTTTTTGGCCCCATTCTGGGCCCCTCCCAGCTTCAAGTGACCATACCCACCCACCCCATGGATGCTTCCCCGAGGCAGACAGGTCTGGTCGTGTCGTATGCCGTGTGGGCCACCTCGAGGAGCTTCGCAGCCTTCCTGGCTTCAAGGGTGATTGGGGGCATCAGCAAGGGGAACGTCAGCCTCTCCACAGCCATCATCGCTGACCTGAGCTCACCTTCCGCGCGCAGCCGAGGCATGGTGCGTGCAGGAGGTGGGGATGAGCGGTTGGGGGTTCCTTGGCTGGGGCCTTCCTGCCTAGCTCAGGTGGCCCTCTTCCCAGGCAGTCATTGGGGTGGCCTTCTCGCTGGGCTTCACACTGGGCCCCATGCTTGGTGCCTCACTGCCCTCGGAGACAGTGCCCTGGCTTGCCCTGCTCTTCGCGGTCTCCAACCTGTTGTTCATGTTCTGCTTCCTGCCAGAGACGCTGCTTCCAGAGAAGCGGGTAAGGTGGGACCCAGGAAGAAACCACTGTCGGGTCCTAGGGCTGGGGGCTGGGTCATGTGGGCACGCGGGGATACCCATCGTATGCACCAGTCCCAGATGCCAGGGGAGGCTGGGCTGTTCTTCTCCTGGTGTGCAGAGGCTCAGGGCCACAGAGCCTCCTGAGGCCCCTGCCAGGAAGGCCTGGCAGGTGGACTGGAGCCCAGGGCGGGAGGTCCTGCCCCTCCCAGGCCACCTGGCAGGCCTTTCCAGTCCCGCCCCCATCCCAGGCACCCTCCATCACCCCCGGGTTCCGAGCTGCTGCTGACCTGCTCAGCCCCCTGGCCCTGCTCCGATTCTCAGCCGTGACTCACAGTCAGGACACACCTGCTGGAGACAGTAAGGAGTCACCCCCCTTCACGAGGGTGGGGTTGTGGCTCCCTCTAGTTGCCATCGTCTGGGCTGTGGACCCCTGACAACCAACCTCCACTGCCTGCCAGGACTCTGGAGCCTGCGCCGCCTGGGCCTGGTGTACTTCCTCTACCTCTTCCTGTTCTCGGGCCTGGAGTACACGCTCAGCTTCCTTGCCCACCAGCGCTTCCAGTTCAGCAGGTAGGGCTGCCGAGGCCCCTTGAAGGACTTGACTCCCCCGCCTCCGGGGGGCCATCCCCCACCGTCTCCCTGTCCTGCCCCTCCCACCCCCTGTGGACTGCAGGGACCCAGCTGTCACCGGGGCTCCCTGGCTTCAGCAGAACTGAAGCCCTCACGGCTCCCCCACTCCCAGCCTGCAGCAGGGGAAGATGTTCTTCTCCATCGGCCTCAGTATGGCTGCTGTGCAGGGGGCCTACGCACGGAGGATCAGCCCTGGTGGGGAGATCACAGCTGTGAAGCGGGTACAAAGCTCCCCCGGGAGAGGCGGGGGGCAGGCCGAGTCCCAGGTTCCACTGGAAAGCGTGGGGGTGGGTCCTGACCCTGCTGCGCCCATCTGCAGGCCATCCTGCTGCTCGTGCCCGCCTTCCTCCTCATCGGCTGGGGGCTCACACTGCCCGTGCTGGGCTTGGGGCTGCTGCTCTACTCCTTCGGTGAGTGGGCACCTGGTGAGAGGGCCAGGGTGGACACAGGTGGGAGCCAGGGGCCAGGCGTCCAGGGTCACGGCCCCCCCTGGCGTCTCCTGTGGGCTGACTTCCACCTCTTGGGTGTCCCCGCCAGCTGCCGCCGTGGTGGTGCCCTGCCTATCCTCCGTGGTTGCTGACTATGGTGAGAAGCCCTCCCCTTGCCCGAGGCCCCTGGGTGGGAGGAGGCAGCAGGAGCCTAATGGCCTCCCTTCTCCCCCAAAGGCTCAGCCGGGCAGAAAGGCACAATCATGGGCACACTGCGAAGCCTGGGCGCCCTGGCCAGGGCGGTGGGACCCATGGTGGCTGCCTCAGGTGAGGGCCCTGGGACAGCACTTCTGGGCAGGCATGTGCCCCAGGGGGTGGGGCCGGGCCTGGGGGCTGTGGGCCCAGGCTGGGCCCATTGACCGCTCAGGCCATCTCTCTGGATCTCTGCAGTGTACTGGCTGGCGGGGGCCAGGGTCTGCTTTACCGTGTGCTCTGGCCTCTTCCTGCTCCCCTTCCTGCTCCTGAGGAAGCTGAGGCCTCCAGCCCACACACTCAAGGCCGAGTAGCTGAGCCAGCCCTGCCTGCCCAGAGCTGGGGGACAGGAGGCCCTGGGCCCCCTCCCTGCGCCCCTCTCCCCCCTGGCCCAGCCCCAGGGTCCCTGAGACACTCCTAGCCCCTCCCTACGTGCAGACGTGCACAGCCCTGCTGGTTGGGCTGGGAGCAGTGACTCCAGAACCTTCCAAGCTTTCTGGGGGCTTTTCTCTCGGTAACACAGGTGTCAGCCAGACCACTGGATGGCAAAATAAAGCAGCTATTTTATATCCAGTGCCTTTCTCCAGTACACTGCTGTACCTTGCCACCCCTGACCCCAGGGGCCACCAGGCTCTTCCTGTATCTGCTGCCATTCTGCAGGAGGAGGATGACAGAAAGGGTGGGACACAGGGCCCTCCATGGCTGGGCTCAGCATACATGAGGCAACACAGGGGCAGACCGGGGAGGAGGGGCCCCTGTGCCAGGCTCTCGCCATCACAAGTCCTGCCCTTGCCTGAGAAGGGCAGTTCTGGGCTGCAGGGTCCTCCCTGGTGCAAAGCAGCAGTGTTTGATCAAGAAATAAACACTTGGTGCAGAGCGGGGATGGGTCCACCTCGGTGACACAGTCAGTTGAATGTCTGACTGGATTTCAGCTCAGGTTGTGATTTCAGGGTCGTGGGATTGAGCCCTGCATCGGGATCTGCACTGGGGTGGGGGTGGGTCTGGAGATGTCCAGTCTGCTGGAGATTCCCTATCCCTCTGCCCCCCCCCCCCCCACCACCAGTGTGCTTGCTCACTTGCTCTCCCTCCCTCTCTCTCAAAGCTTAAAAAGACACCTGGGGATCCTTTTTGGGACTCAAGGCAAATTTCTGGGAGTCCTACCTTAAAGGAGCAAAGAAAAGGAATTAAGATGCAAAACTACTTTCCCAGTTTAGACAAGGAAACTGCTTAAAGAATTTTATTTGTGAGTAAAACATGTTACAGTGAAGGACACAGGACCCGTCCTCCCAAGCCTGTGTCCATATATGCGACTAAACTTCATGTTGTGATACAAAGAGTTAAAATAAACTACAAAAGTGAAATGAAAGTCATTGCATATGTGGGACAAAAGGAAGGGCTACAGTCCATGGTTAACTGGAGGACAGGGCGAGGGCAGAGAACCTGAACACCACCGTGGCAACAACATGATACACCAGAGAAGAGCGTCGCCAGAAAGCTTAAAGCAGCGGTCAGCGCCATGCAGCCAGCCTCAGGTCCTGCTTGGGGGCAGGAGCGTGGGGCCCAGGTCTGGCACCAGGTCCACCAGGGGCCCCTCCCCACGTGCGAGGAGGAGGCTTGCCAGTGCCTGGTCAGGCTGGCACCAGGTGGCCCCTGGAATGGGTCACCCACTAGTTCCCACTAAGCAGCTTCACGTGATTTTTTAGGAATCTCAGTGGAAATTTACAACATCCAACAAGGAGAGCCAGGCATGGCTCCATGAATGACTAGTGTAAGAAGTTGGGGAGAGACCACTGGGTCCCCTTCTACCTTGAGCTACCCTTTCCCAAAACCAGGAGATCTTTTCAGGCTGAGTTAAAGAGGAGATCCCTTCTCAGTTCCAAGCCCCCGCCCAAATCAGTGAAGTGCATTTTGCTGCACTCCGTGGCAGGCTATAGGGAGAAAACTAAAGCAAAAAGTGGCCAATTCATGTTCATGGTCAAAGATGTAGGATGAATTGCAAATCTGAAAGAAAATTCTAGAAAGGACTCTTCCCCCTCTTAATGTATCTTCCCCATGACAGGAGAAATCTAGAGACCCCAGTGAGTGAGAAACTGGGGGCCCCTTACCTTTGTTTCCGGCCTCAGGCCAATCAGACCATGCACAAGGCATGTCAGGTATACCCAGCCCTTTGCTGCTAGGTCCCCGGCTCAGCCCGAACTCGCTTCTCAAAGGCCATCAGGATACCCTGGACTGCTGGCAGGCACGGAGTGCTTTCCCAAGACTGAGGCTCTAGCTGCGAACAAAGTGAGATCACAGAGCAGGTAATGCCAGCAGGAAGCTCCCAGTCTGATTCGGTCACCTGAGGCCTGGGGATGAAGGGGAGCCTAGCACACACACAGCATGGGGTACTGCACAACAGGAGGGAGGGCAAGGCCAGGGCGAGCAGGGCCTCCAAGTGTCCAGCCAGAAGCAGGACGTGCGGCCCCGGGGGAGAGCCCGGCCCCTGAGGTGCAGGTCCCAGAAGGGCACGGTGGACGCTGAGGGGCCGTGGAGGCTCGTCTCTCCCAGCACCCGCCGCACACGCCCAGGAGGTTAGCACCGGTCTACGTGGGGATTTGGTCACGCCGTGAGGGGAGCACTAGCTATGTGGAGGGACGGGCTGTTTGCATTCCGTTACACAAGAAGACAGAACATGAGACACAATCGGGGACAGTCTGGTGGCATTGGTGTGTGCAGGACGGGCCTTCAGGAGTCACTCCTCTTCTTGCTCTTCTTCAGAAAGGAGGGGGTGCGGAATTTCTTCTTCTTTTTGGAAGGGGACTTGCCCGGAGATCCATCGCTGCCAGGGTCCACGGCAGCCCCCTCCTCGGCAGCTGGGGAGGCAGCCTCTTCGGCCACCTGGGCTGAGGCTGGCTCAGGGCTGGCCGCCACGGGGGAACCAGTGGGGCTGGGAGGCTCGCGGGCTTCACTGAGTGCCTCCCCCTCCTCTTCCTCCTCCTCCAAGGTGGGGAAGCCGAGCGCTTCTGAAGGCTCATCAGGGGACAGGTCGGGGAGAGTTGGCTTGAAGGTGGCAGCATCACTGTCCTCTCCGGAAATGGGCTCCTGTGGCAGGTCTGGTGGGCAGGGGGCGAGAGACAGGGCTGAAGAGTGCAGTGGGACAGGGGCGGCCCGGGAGAGGCAGCGCCCCACAGAGACGGCCGCAGAGCTGGGCTCTAGGGGCTTCTACTGCAACAAGAGTGAGAAACTTTGACAAAGGACTACTCTACGTCAGGGCTGGATGTGGCTCATCATACGAAACATAGATGTAGCCTTGGGCCATTTCCAGCTCCTCTTTGTGGACCCAGACCCAGTCTTGGGGCTTTGGGGGCTCCGGTCAAAGGTGCGCAAGCAGAGGGGACTGCAGTAGGACAACAACTTGACCAAGGTTTTGTTCTAGAACCCTGTGAGCATGTATTAGTCCTGAAATGAGGCCTAAATTTGGGTCCACAGCACCTGGTCTCCGCAAGGAGAAAACCATGGAAAACCAGAGTTAGCTCCCAGACCCCATGGGCGCTACCAACGTCAAACAGAATGAAATCATTTTAGGCTGGAGAATGAAAGAAGGGAGAGGAACTGCAAGGTAAGAGATGGGGTCAAGAGCCAGGCCAGCCTCAGCCCAGAAGGTGGAAACTAAAAGGGCAAAGTGGGAGGCGCCATAAAGACACAGCCTCGGGGGAGTTCCCAGGGAATGCCCTATCAGCACATTAGTCTACATGGGCTCTGACTAGGGGGAAACCAGTTTTGTAAATTTTTAAAAACATCATACAGAATTACAAGGGACCGGCTGCTTAGGCAACACTAAACCTCAGTACGGAGAATGAAGCCGCAGGCCCACAGGGGACTCAGTGCGGGTGAGGCACATGGCTAGCGCTGGAGGCTCCAGGCCCCAAACACTTAGTGCTTTGGCTCTGGGAGGCTGTGGCCACCCTAGCCTGGCCCCTGGCCACCTTCTGTCCCAGGACAGTTAAATGTCCTTACTCAGCGGGGGCAAGAGGAAGTTAGCATTCACCCCGCGTGCCCAGGTTGCCCATGGGTGCCTCCAGGGAACTTTAAGTGACCAAATGTCACTTGAGAAACAGCACCGAACAACACTCTCCCGCCTCATCCCCAAGGATGCTTAAGCACTCAGCTTAAGCAAAGATCCAAACCCAAGCAACCTACATGCAGCAGGAGGTAAACCCCACCCCACCCCAGCCCCGGCCATAGAACCTCTCCTACATGTGTCTGATCTACCGACCGCCTAGCAATCACAGGCATCACAGGCGGAGCAGGGCAACAGGATTGCTCTGGAACCCCTGAGACCCAGAGTGCTCCAGGAGGCTCCGGGGCCCACCCCACAACCCCACCATCCAACTCTGGGGTGGCCGAACCCCCCCACCAAGATGCCACTGCCTGGGATGGAGGAACTGGGTACAAGAAAGGATGGGCTGGGGGGGCTCTACCTTTATTTTGAATAAACAGAAAACAGAACTTAATAAGCAACAAAGAAGCAGGAAAATGAGGCAAAGCACAGGGAATTCCGGTTAAGCAGCAGAGGGCCAAACGCGGCGGTACTTACTATGGTAACAGGTACTCTTTAGCACATCCACCTCCTGTTTGTAACGCAGCCACAGGAAGAGAAAAGCACAGGGAGAGAATCTAGGCATTCAGTCACAGCCACTGGGTTACAGAAGAACGGCTGAGCCATTCTGTGGACAGACAGTGGGGAGGAAGGCGAGCCACAGGCTCCCCACAGGCACAGGAAGCACAACACGTAAGACTGAGGGACAGACACAAGGGCCACACGCCCACAGACACGCAGCAGGTGGTCTGAGGGGCCAGTGGAGGCCAGCACGACATGGACTTGTCACTATAGCAGGCCACACACGGTCCTGCAGCCCAGACATGATGGTAGACACTTCCAGAGGGTGAGGTTTAAGAAACGTGTAAGCAGTGGGCAGAGCTGGCATCATAAATGAAGGTGAGATCCGACCCTTGAAGCCTGTCCTCCCACCCTGCCCTGACGTCTTACTAATAAATCCGTTTTATTCCCCAGGACAGAACCAAAACAGGAGCAAGGGAGATGGGCCAGTTCGGAGCCATGTGACATGCTGGTTTCTACGAGAATGCACGCTTCCCCACCACTGTCAGGGTAACACGGACACTCATTTGCTCCCCCGCTCTGGACAGAACACAAAGTCCGGCCCTTGTGGCGGACACTGGACCACACAAGGCCATGCACCCTCCCCCAGCAGGGCGGCCACAAACTTGTCCCTTGGAGCTCACCTTCCCCAAGCTTGACAGGGGTGCTGGGGGGGGTGTGGGGGGCAGCAGCGTGCTCTGGAGGGCTCTTTTCTTTCTGTTCTCTGGTCTCGTCCAGATTCTCTGCAGAGTGACAGAAACATAGTGAAGGGCTTCACACACCACAGGCCTTCACTCTCCTCAGACGCAGACAGAGCCCCCCTGCTCTGTCCACCCGCCTGCCTTGCAGACGGCAGCTGAGGCTTCTCATTTCTCAGGTGCATCTGAGAAACAAGGAGGGCCCATGGCCATGCCGTCTTCATCTCTCCAACGGAACAAAGAAGCCGACTGTGACTGGGGTGTGGATCTGAATCTCAGTAAGATTCAACCTACTTTGTATACAAAACTCATCTCCATTCTTATTCCAGAAAGAATTATGCCAGAACCACTTTGTGACCCTGCACTCCAGGGAGGAGCCCCTCCCCACACTGAGCCAGCAGCCTGGGGTTCCAGGCACCCTACCCGACTTGCCACCTCAAAGGATGGAACATGAGAACCACATTGGTTTGCGTTTTTTATGCAGAGCATTTTCTATCAGTAATTTAAACTTGGCAACTGTAACTTTATTTTCTGAAGTAAAATATGCCAATGAGGACCAGAGGAAAAACTACAGGTACCAGGACCCAGAATCCAGAAAATTCCAAGTCTACTCACTTACGGAAAAATACGTATAATGGTATCCTAATTCCTTGACTCTCCTTCTCCCGTTTAAGTTTTTTATATTAGTAGCTTAACATCACTAGGTCTCGTATTTTGAACAAGCAGCTATAATCAATCGGCAAGGCCTCTGATCTCACAGAGATGCCAACCCACCTTCCTGAAGCCAGAGATCTATGAACAAAGGCCTTTCCATCTCCCACGAGCTCCCTCAACAGGAGCCCTGGCCCCCAAAGCCCCCCTGCCAAGGGCCAGCACCAGCACCGGGCAGGGGTCTCCTGGCAGTGCCCCTCAGCTGGCACTCCCACTGCTGATAGCTCTTTGATCTGCCAGCTCTTTGATCAGAGCATGGTCACAGCCATCCTATCCACTCAACTGCTGAAAACCTTGCTCCTCGCGGAGCCTCATGTGTAAGGAAACTCCCATGTGTCTTGTGATTTGACTCAAAAAACATTTTCTTATAATCTAGATTTCCCAGACACTGGAAGGGTCCAAAGGGCAGAAACATGTGTGCTCTGGAGTTGGGATTCACTGGCAAGACTAAGAGCTCAGGCCCATGTACCACCCTGGGGCAGGGACTTATGGCAACAGCACAGACACAGCTCTCTGCAGGGCTACTTGTACCATTTAAGGGCAATGATCAGAAGTGGAGTGTGATGTGACCGGAACACCGGGCTCATCCTGATTCGATGTGTGGTAATCTTAATTCTAATGCACAGCTAACAGAAAGGGATAGGCAGTGATGCTGTAAACACACGCGGAAAACAATTATTCAATAATAATTTTTTGCACAACACAAATATCAACAGCATCTACAAAATGCATTAGCTGGTCTAAAACCAGACCAAAAGAACCTAAATCGGGACAAATCAGAGGTTATCTGAAGAACAATATGTAATTGCCTGGACAATCCCCATGGACCCAGGGCTATGGAACACTGCAGGACTTCCATTCCTGAAGGCTGATTCCCAGGGAGCAAGCTGAGCTGTGGTCCCTGCTTAAAAGCTGAGGCTTTAGTACAAAGACCGGGGTTGGAAGTTATGGCCCTGAGGACGCACCATTGAACCTCCTGGCTGGGGGTGTCTATGCCCAGGGCCTTCCTGGTAACCAGCCAAAGGTGCTCAGGGAAAGCAAGAGACCGCTTGTGCCTTCTTGGCCAAAGCAGGGGGAGGCTAGGTTCTCAAAATTCTTGGATCTACTTTTTAAAATGTAAAGTTTGAAACTGCTCCAGGAAGTTCTGGCTCTTAAGAGTCATTCACTCTCATTTGTTCCAAAATAGTCGCATTTTGTTTTACAAAAAGATGATGTCCTGGGTCAGTAAGTTAGTTACCAGGAGAAATAAAGGCTGCACCAGCATGTAGCCACACTCTTCACTTAGCCTGGGAATGTGCCAGAGCAGTCAACATGCTGGCACATGAGCCTGTGATCACGCCCTGCCCAGAAGGACCTCCATGGTTTGTGCGGAAAGAGAGCAGTCCAGCTCTCCCACACAGTGTCTTACACAGCTGGTCTGCAGGTCCCTCCTGAGCAGACGGTTCTACAAGTATGCTTCCCCTTCTGACCCCCCCAGAACTAGGAAACGTGCCCTAACATTCTAATCTTAACCACACACAGGGCTGACTTTTCCTGCAAGTGACTGTCCTCATCAGTCACCATCAACACCTGGGCACAAAGGTGCTGGCAGGGCAGCCTCTCTGGCTTCAGGTAGCCCACGCTGAGTGCCTAGGATGTGCACACACTCACCTTCCGGGCCCTTCTGCTTCCGCTCTACCTCCCTGCGGTACTCTTCTAGCTCTCTGTCAGTGAGCGCATTGAAGGGGTTGGGGCCTGTGGTGCTCACGATGACATGGGGCTGGTATTCCTTCTCAATGATGGCCTTGGAGGCTGTCACAAGCTCCCCCTGCAGATGAAAAGGGACAGGTGGTTTGGAGAAGCCTTGCCTGAGGGAACTCTCCCCCCTCCCAGGCCAGGCTGCAGGCAAGGCGGGGTGGGCAAACTTCTCGGAGCACACAGCCGTCTGGGGGAATCCAGGGCAGCACCCCGGCCCTGAGGCTGAGGCTGAGCAGCAGCCTCCAGTGGTCAGACACAGAGAAACACAACTCTGAAGCTACAAAACAAATTAAGAGGAGAAAACAATCCTAGTCCTTCAGGTTTCAGAGACAGAGGCACCAAAGTGCAGATGGACGGCACACAGCACCTCAAGAGGAATGCAGTCTCCTTCCCACCAGGGATGGAAGAGCTGACTTGTCAGTCCACTGCCCTCCTCCGGACATCAGAAAACATCCAGGATCCCAAGTCAGGGAAGGTATGCTAGGAGATCTGCTTACTTTCTAAGTACGCAGACTGAGTTCTGTTCTTTTAACTATGTGTTGAGTTTATAACTAGCTCCTGGATCTCGTCCCAAAACAAAGACATTTTTTAGGAAGTCCGAGAATACCAGTATATCTGAGGAATTTGGGAAACCAAGAACGTGTAGGAAAGAAAGAGAAAAGCAAGCAAGCAGAGCACAAGGGTGGCTGGCAGGGAGGCAGCCCCAGCTGGGAAGGGTGGGGTGGGGAGGAAGCCCTGGAAGGAAGAGCCCATGAGGGAGGCAACCTTGGGGTGCAGGAAGTCCTGCCTACACTCACCTGCCCTAGCACAGCTCTGTGCCCTACCACCCAGCCTGGTTGGCCCTCAAATGCCAGGGGTTCATTTTCTGAGAAAGTTAGCCAACACACACACACACACACACACACACACACACACACCCATTACTTAATGGGAGCTTCCAAAAACAAACCACAGTAGCAGAATCCAAAATTCGGATACTAGGCAGGGTCTGTCAATACTCCCCTCAGTAAGGGCCAAACAGCAGAGAGAGCACTCGAGCAATGTGCCCGAGAGACAGCACCAAACTGAGTGCTGGGGAAATTCCAGCTCACCTGGGACACCTGCTGCCCTGACAAAGCCTAGGGAGCTTGGGCTGAAGCACAGCTGTTCAGCGCACTCCAGGATTGACCATGGCCACAGAGCCAGGGAGGAGAAGCAAAGAACCTGCTGGAGTTGGCCACCTTTGCTCAGAGTGCCTCAAGATTCAAGATGACCTGGATGGTCGGGGTTGGGGGGCTCCTTCTGACCAATGCTGACCCAAAGTCAACTGGCCTTTCACTCAGAAGCAGCCCTGTCTCCCCAAGACAGGGAACTGAATCCCTGCCTGCCACTCACTGCCCACTGAAGCCTATTCCTAAGCACAGGCTCTAGCTCTGTGGCTGACAGCAGCTGAGCCGGTCTGTAAATCAAGGGCAACTTGGCCCAATGTACCTGCATCCTGGTATCATGGCCAATAAAATGAGGAGGTGACATGAGGTTTGAGAGAAAGGTTTCAATTAACTTAAAATTTCAAATCAAGGAATGAATAAAATACCAAGAATCACCTGCCACAGAGGCACCTGTGGATAAGCAAAGCCCCTCCTGTGCAGAGACACCTGACCATACAGGACCTCCTTCCTCCAAGTTCCTCAGCCAACAGCCAAGTGGCCACCAACACCAAGGCTCAGAACAGACTAGGGGACAGAGGGACCCTGTTCTCTAGGGGGCGGGGGAAGGAAATGGAGCAAGGCTTGGGATGCAGAAGGAAACGGCCCCTGCAGAGCAGCCTGGGCTGAGAAAGCAGGATGGAAGGCAGCTGCTCTCACCAGCAGGCTACATGGAGGCTCTTGCTGCTTCCCCCACTTCTAGCCACAGAACAGAGGCTCTAAGCAAACCCAGTGCCCAGGAACTCCTTCTGCACTTGGTGAAGGCAGCTGGCGAGCAATATGAACACGGCTATGACCCAACCTCTCCGAACATCAGGCTTTCCTCCGTAAAACCCACTCAGCTTGGAATTCACGTTCTTAGTGTCGGGCCACACACTTGTGGTTGTTCAACAAGTTTACCAAGTAAGTGTGCCAGGTGGGCTCAGGCCCCTGCTGTTTCTACCATGCAGTCCGAAGCATGGGAAGGCCATGGCCCAAGTGCAGGGGAACATGGAGAACAGGGAGATGCAACTGTTGCCTGCACAGGGTAGCTTTCAGCATCAACTTGTCTGCTTGATGTCTCACAGCTCGATTCACTAGTAACCAAGTCCGGAAGGCACCAGATTATTTCAGGCTACGTGCCGGCAGGCGCCATGCGTGCTGGGGTCAAGAGAGCCTTCAGCTGAACTCAGGATTCCTTTCGGAACCAGAGTCTCAGGGTATGGCTGACAGTTCACAGCCCCTTCTTCCATCAGAAGACAACACTGCTCTGAATGGACGGCCATTGTCAGGGAGGGAGAGATGGAAGCAAAGGGAAGTCCTTCTTAAAAGCCCTAACTTCCTATGTCCCAAACACACATTCCTCAGAGTCTCAAATGGAATGCAAGGATCCATACACCTGCTTATAGGAAAAAGGACATTTTTAGGATATTTAACAAAGCCCTTTTCACTCGGTCAAAGGGAAACTCAAAGTGCAGGCAAGCAGCGCCATCTTGTAGAAGGAGCAATACAGTCTGCATTTTTGAGAACCACACAAAAGACGTGGGGACCGTCAAGGCCTAGAGCAGAATCATATTTTCAACATAGACATGAAATCTGCTTAGTCAGTGTGAGAAAGACCATGGGTGCACATGTGAGCCCCAGAAGAAGGGTGCTGGAGAAAACGCAAGCGGGAAGGAGAATCTAGGGATGGGACAGGGACACCTCAGCTGGGCTGGGCACAGTTTCCTGACGTAACCCCACCTGGATGCACCACTCACACAGAGTGCGGTGTTCACACCGTGAGGAGGACACTGCAGTTGCCAGGAGTCCCATTCCCACCGACTCGGACTTCCTGGCCTGGGAGGGCTTGTGTCTATACTTCATGAAACACTCACAGGTGACATGACACACAGCCAAGCCTGACATGGCCAGAGCAACAACAGACTTGGGGCTAGTTGAGGACCCAGCCAAAAAAGCCCCCTTTAAATGCAGCCCACCTTTCAGAGAGCACTGACAGGGTGTAAGCAGAAACCACTACGTGTGCTACAGGGCCAGAGAGACTGCAGAGCAATGACTGCTCCAACCAGCTCTGCCCGCAGAGTGACAGGTGACAGCCATAGGTGGACACTGCACATTAAGTCCCCTGCCCCCTAGGCTCATGGATTCAGCACACCATTACACATCTGAGGGAAAAAAAATATGAACTCACAAGATCACAACAGCTTACAGGCCAAAGAACTGAGATATGCAAAACAAGCACATCTTTCTCCCTTGCTCTGAAGAGTTCCTCCAAGAAAGGAAGCTGGAAACACATTCTATCAATAAGGAGAAATAGGACCCGTGGAATTAATACAGAAGTATGCAAAATAACATTATGGGTGGGAATTCCACATAGGAATATAGAACCTTTAATACAAATCTGCTTCTTTCTGGCAATTGGAATATCACTACAGTGATACCTGCATCTCAGTGGAGCCGCACAAAGTCAAAAAGAGATACCCCTATATTTCCTTTAAACACAGGGTAAACATGACTAAGACTCAGGATGTCCGCCCTCAGCACCAAGGAGCACACCCTCAGCCCAAATGCTCACAGGAAGTCTCCTTCTGCCTGGGCAAGTAACACCACACACACTCCCACCTGCCACCTCTGGTATCCATATACACAGACGACAACTTTGAACTTCAAAGTTTTGTGTCTCCCCACCACCACTTCTTAAAAATCATTGAGGGGGATGGCGCTTGGGGTGCTCAGTTGATGAAGTGTCTGCCTTCAGCTCAGGTCATGATCCCAGGGTCCTAGGCTTGAGCCCTGAGTTGGGCTCCCTGCTCAGTGGGGAGTCTGCTTCTCCCTCTCCCTCTGCCCCTCCCCACTGCTCATGCACTCACTCTCTTTCTCTCAAGTTAAATAAATAAAATCTTTTCTGGGACACCTAGGTGGCTCAGTGGTTGAGCACTTCCCTTCAGCCCAGGGCGTTATCCTGGAGTCCTGGGATCAAGTCCCACATTGCGCTCCCTGCATGCAGCCTGCTTCTCCCTCTGCCTGTATCTCTGCCTCTCTGTGTGTCTCTCATGAATAAATAAGATCTTTAAAAAAAAAGAAAAAAACTTTAAAAAATTTATCTCTAAGTTTTTAAGGGAAAAAAAGAAATATATTTCATCAATAAAAACTGGTCTGATTTCTTTCCTATTCCTCTGAAATCACATACCCTCCCGCTGCCAGGTCCACTCCACGTGCAGTCACAGCTGAGCAAGCAAAGGTAGAAGGCCACAGAGGAGCACTGCCACTGCCCACGGTCTGCCCACACGAGCCTTTTGCAATCAGCATCTTATAAAAGGCAAACTAAAACCCAAAAGCATGCACTACCCAAAGTCACGTGCACAAGTTCAGAAAGGCACCACGCCATTAAGATGGGCCCATTCTCTGCAACCTTGTGGAATAATGACAGTTGTAAAATTGTCTTCATTAAAGAAGAGGCAGAAGAGAACCTCTGCACAACCCCACAAGTAACTCAGAAACTAATTTAAAGCTCCTCCATCAGTAAGACAGTGGCTGGCGAGAGCAGACAGGTGGGGTCGGGCAGGTGGAGTGCGGCGCGTGCTGACAGGTGGTGAGGACAGGGCAGTGAGTACCTTTCTAAAAGAGAGGGGTTTAGCAGGACTAAAGGTCTGCTCTGTGAGCTCGAGCCCTTCGATTGTCTCCGTACAGTCAGAGAGGGGTGCGTCCTGCAACAGTAAACTGAGTCATCAGAGCCCACCAGGCCCAGCTTTGAAGTATCAACTGAGAGCGCAGGGTGGAGCCAGCTGAGGGCATGCAGCAGATAGCCGTCCACATGAAAGCAGTGGTGATGGCGGTGCCACATGCAAGCACAGACCACACAACCAGGACCCCGGCTGACCACATTCGGAAAGCAGTCACCTACCCTGCAGTCGTGGTTAACGCATTCAGTGGCAACTTCATTTCCAGAGATAACTACTTACATGATTATCTTCAATGGGCCACGAAGTATAGTCCCTTTACAGAAAGGCATGTAAATGCGGTTCACATTTACAGGTGCCCTCTGTAAGCACTTTTCCCCAAGCAGCACTTTATTGCAGATAGCAATGTGTACACGAGAACAAAAAGTCCATTAAACCCGCCCTCTTCTAGCCTTTTCCCCAGTGTACTGCTAAAATCAGGGCACATCCAGGTCCCAAAGCAGGCGGCATGTATGCCACCTTCACGCAGGCATGCATTGCATGGAGCAGGGCTGGGGGAGGACGCGGCCCGTGGGCATGCTTATGCTAAATCTACAACTTCAGGAAAAGTGGCAGGGTTATTTATCGTGAGGATTTTTCACGGAGATAACTGGTTGCCTAGAACACTTACCTCATTGAGTCATTTTCTCCCAACTCAAGAATAATTTTGGAGTAGACAGCCATTAGAGGCACCACCCACTAACGTCAGACATTCTGAGCTCTCACCTGGACTAGGCTCCTGTCCATCACTACACCACACAGAACCTGGGACTGGGGGCCAGCCGTCTTAATGTCCTGTAAGTTCTGCTCTCGGATCTGAGGATGCAAGAAGGAGAAACACATTAACAGTACAGAGAAGCCTCCCTGTGACTTCCAGTCACTGTTTGGGCACTGGAGCCCCAGAACCACACCCAAGTTGCACTTCTGTACCTGGCCCTCACAGTCCCACATGGCCATAGTGCCCACCCAATGCTGCCAGTCCAGCTTGTTGAGAAGTTCCTGAGTCGTAGGGGATGGACTAATCCATTCCTTTCTGTACTTTCTAGATGGCTTGGGTAAGCACAGATCTCTCACCATACTCATTATGTTGAGCGGGAACATTCCCCATGTGCCCATGTTATAGCGACACCCGGAACACTGGTACATCTCATGTTCTAACCAGCAAACATTCACAGCTCAATAAGTGAACGCTAGAATGCAGGGGCAAAGGCTGTTCTCACCAGAAACAGGTTCTCTGGCTTCCAATCCTGCCTGCCATGTGAGCTGAGCAAGCATCTGCTCAAGAACCACAGGGCCCCAGACTGTCACTCACACATCACACTTGTTAGCACAATAGCAGAAGCAGTGAAAAGACTTGGCCTTTGCCGCAAAAGCAGTGACAGCAGATGCCATCCATTGGGGCAAGTGCGCTCTGCACCCCGTCCAACCTGTTGCTGCTTCTGCTCACATGCAAATTTCCACTGAGGGCTGACAGCCACCGATACTCACCTTGTTTCTCATCTCCTGGACCTCTCTGGGGTTAGTGTTCAATGGAACAAACAGGTTAGGGACAGCAGAGGTGGAGGTTCTATGTCCATCCTCTTTAGTCCACTGCAAATATCAAGAACAGTTGAAAAGTCAGAATTGGGACAACAGTACATGACACCACAGCATCCAATCTGTCCAATGTGTCTCACACCTGGTCATGCATGGACATCACAGAGAATGAACCAATGACCACACCTCCTGTCACCACAGCAGGGGGATCAGGGCAGGGCATGTGCAAATAGGAAGCCAAGTCGTGACTGACCAGCACACACCATCCACAAGGCCTAGTGGAAAACTAGGGCCCAGTACAGGCTGATGACAGAGCGATGCTCTGTGACTCCCGTGGACTAGTCAGGGCCAGGGTGGGTGTGTGTGTGTGTGTGTGTGTGTGTGTGTGTGTGTGTGAGTGAGACCCTGCAGAGCACATTGGTTCACTGCCCTGAGAGTCATTAATGCCAAAGCCGCTGGTAGCATGAGATGGCAGGGTCATGAAAAGCAATGTGATGTTGCCATCCAGGTGGAGGGAAAGACCGCACTGTGGGCAAAAGTGGGCATCACCGAAGTTCTGCATGGAGATCAACGAGAGCATCGGAATGCCGGCAGAGCCTGCTCAACTAAAGAAAATCACTGTGCGGGTGTGCGTGGTGGCTGCCCAGTGGAGAGTTTGGTGATGCTGAATATTTTATATAACTTAATACTTTAGAGCGTTACAAAAATATCCCCAACAAATGTAAAGCACTCCATGAGTTCTCATCATAAGGCTGTTTTAGTTTCAGTGCGAAGCATCAGCACACCGCGCCTTTCACATGCTGGATTTTTTTGATCTCTGATTAAATAGGAGATTTTTCATCAAATTCTAATTCTCCGGCATGGGCGGGCACTGAACATTAAAACAAGGCCAGCGATGGTGTGCCTTTCAGAGTACTTTAAGGAGGCAGGAGGGTAGCCAAAAACCATAAGGCTTTAAAGAAAGCAACAGAACTGGCCGATGCTTAGCCGCTGTGAAGGGAAATGTGGGATGGGCATGAGCTGGGAGGTACTCACTGATGATTATCTTCTCAGATAAAAATAACTCCAGCTTTTTATTAAACATACGTTTTAGTCAAAACATTAACCCAATAACCTCAGAAGCTTGAACATGTCTGAAACTTAAGAACAGTCACGGTGAGTTCACATACCAACCTGGGAGCACAGCATGGAGCGTGCACTGTTCCGCAACGGTAAGAAACACACTTAGCTGCGGAACGAGACCTCCCCTTCAATGGGCACACACGGCTCCCCAAGACACCTCACGTGATCTCGTGTATCCCCAAGCCAACAGCAAATACAGCTCACAGCTGCTACTACACATGTGCTTGGGGACACCTCAGCACTGCGACTCAGCACTATGTATCGGTATCAGCAGTGGAAAGTTGGTTTTTAGGCCCACCCCTTTAACAAGTAAAATAAATATAAACAAAACAAATGAAACTGGAAAAGAAAAACAAAACGAAGGAGAGGGAGAGAGGGAGGGCGAGGGAGAGGAGAGACGGGCTCGAACGCAGAGTCTCTGCCCACATGACCCGTCTGCTCAGGAGCACAAAGGCTCTCTCACCAGAGCCACCTGGGGAAGACAGAGCTGCTTTCTTTGGAATAAATCTATAAAGTAAAAACACTGTTATTAGGGAAAGGGAGACCCCGTCTGCTTCCTCGGGGCCTATTGTTTGAGGCCCTCTGACCTAACATCACCTGGACTCCTGCAGAACGCGTCATGCAGAAAGAAGCCTGCCCTGGCCCCAGTCTCTTCACAAGACCCCATGTCAGGGGTGGGCGCCCTACTCTGTGGCGCAGGAGCCAAGGGAGGGGGTGGTGAAGACCAGTCCCCATGGGATGTGAGCACCAGGACGCAGAGTATCTCTCAGGGCAGTGCTTGTGACTACCGCACAAAGCACGCCTGGCAGGGTCTGTCGCTGGTGCCTGCAGATGGCCTGCACTGCACTTAGGTCATGCCACACCCAGCAGGAGTCACATGACTCACCACTATGGCCATCTACTCACATGCAACAGTCCATGCACAAGGCAGCTGGCTTAGAGCATTCGGAGGCTTTGGGACAGCAAGTGAGGCACGAGGCTAATGAGAAAGGATGAGGTCAGCTGATAAAACACCTGTGAGACCAGAGGCAAACTGCTTAAGAAAGCACGGAAGACTTTAAAGCACAGACTGCAGTGATTTTGCAAAATGGCTGGAGGTAATAACACTAAAATCACAGCTCAAGACTCAACTACCATTTTGTGCATGAGGTTTCAGGATTCCTTGAATACAATTTGAATTAAACGGCAGCTTGACTTGTGGGTTAACAGGTAAGTTACTTAGTATCCCTGCTACTGTGAGTTAGGTGATGCTGGCATTACTGGAGCCCAACCACAGATCTTAAGCAGTTTCAAGCAGACAGATTCTGGTTGATGCTAAAGAAGGTTAATGAAGAAAGTTTGCCTTCAATCTGAGTCAGAGGGGCTGGATTCCCAAAGCCTCCGAAGCCCCAGCTGTCCAACTTGCTCTACATCATCTAACTATGAACAGTAAGGTAGGCACAGACCAAGCAGTTGGTAATACAGCTTGGCACGCAGACACCGGACGAGAGAGACTGCAGCAAGGGTTTCACGCGATCGTGTGTAACGTTCGTCCACACCTTAGTCTTCGACTTGGGGCTGCTTCCATTCTGCCCCTCCTCGGAAGCATCGTCACCTCGGCCAGAGCTCAGCCATCTTGTCTTCTCCCGCTGCTGCTTCTGAAAACTGTGTCTGAGAGGGGAGCAAGTGCCTGGGTCCCCGTCACCAGCGAAAGAGTAACCTGTGACACTCGCAGGAGCCTCCACATCGCTATGTTTTTTAGATTTCTCTCTCAGAGCAGGGTATCGGTAAGGGTAGCCAGTTCTGTAACCCTAGGATCCAAAGAGATGGAAATACAGTCACTATTCCAGATTTTGACACAGTGTCACTTAAGAAAGCTGTGTGGAATCCCCTAGAAAAGCTAGACGTGTGCACACCCGGCAACGCTGCAGGGCAGCAGAGACACAGGATATTCACCCAAATTCTGAAAGTAGACCTATTCCTAACAGCCCCAGATCAGAAAGAGCCAGCAACCCTCAACGGGGCCAACTGAGGAAGATCTACGCCACAGAGTAGGGCCCAGGAATCTGAGCAAACACCCCATTACTAAGGCACCATTAGGATGAATCTCACAAATATGACGCTGAGTCAAAGAAACCAAATGGGAAAGAACACCCTGTATTATTCTACTCATAAAAAGGACAGAAAGAGGCAAGCCAATCTTTGTCATTAGAAGATAAAACAATGGTCACCCTTGGGGTGAGGTAAGTGCCTAAAAGGAAGACGAAAGGTATTGAGGTGCTGCTGGGGTGTTTTGTTTTGTTTGTTTTAAAATAGGCTCCATGCCCGACATGAGGCTTGAATTTACAACCCTGAAGTCAAGGGTCGCATGCTGTACTGACTGAGCCAGCTGGGCTAGGCGCCTGAGCACGGCCAGCTTTTGATTTGGGTATTGTTTATACGGTGTGTCCAGTTTTTGAAAGTTAATAAACTAGATACTTAAGGCTTACTTGCTGCTGGCTATAGTATAGGTTGTATTGATCAACCTAGTTAATTTTTTTTTTTTTTTTTTTTTTACCTTTTAAGACAAAGTTTAGATACTGTGACAATCTTTGGGGAAGACCAAACAAGTCTACCTCATGACAACTAGTTCTTGGCAAAACTACTTTACCTTTAAACATATCAATGTTTGAGTTCAACTTTCGATTCTGCCTCATAACCACTCACCAGGGCTTTAGGACATGGGGCCCACTAGTTAACACCTCTGTAACACACTGTAACAGCCCTCAGCCCTTGGGCTGGACTAACCTGTGTGCTAGCTCCCATAGACCATCTCTCTGAGGAAAGGATGACATTTTTTTTTTTTTAAGATTTTATTTATCTATCCATGAGAGAGAGAGAGAGAGAGAGAGAGAGAGGCAGAGACACAGGCAGAGGGAGAAGCAGGCTCCATGCAGGGAGCCTGACGTAGGACTCGATCCCGGGACTCCAGGATCACGCACTAAACCGCTAAGCCACCCAGGGATCCCCTCTGACATCTTACACATCCCTCCCTTCCAGTACTTACTTAGCATCCAGTGGGTGTGGCATAAAGACTTTATGGTGGCCTCCATGGTCCCCACCTGCTGTTAAGGCCCTCCTCCTACACTGTGGGCAGGATGACTTTGCTTCTAACCAGAGAAATTTGGCAAAGGTGGTAGGATGTATTACTTAAGAGTGTAGCACTTTTTTTTTTTTTTTTTAAGATATATTTCAGAGAGAGAGTGTAAGAGCACACAAGTGTGAGAGGCAGAGAGAATCTCAAGCAGACTCTGCGATGGAGCGCAGATGGAGCTCCATCCCATGACCCTGAGATCATGACCCAAGCTGAAACCATGAGTCGGGCGTTTAACCAACTGTGCCATCAGGCACCCCAAGAGTGTAGCACCCATCTTGAGAGGCTCTCTCTGTCCATCACTGGTTCAAAGAACCAAGGTGCCAGGACTCTCACAGCTATTAAGGAAAGGAATCCCTCTCACAATCCTGGGGAGTCCGGGTTCTGCCCCCTCCAGCCTTCTGATGACAGTCCCGTCTGGGTCGACACCCCGACTACAGGATTCCTTTTGAGACCCTAAGCCAAGAAGGTGGCTCAGCTGGCTCCTGACCCACAGCTGCATGTCTGGACCAAGTCATTCACAGCAATGAATGAACAATGAATGACAGGAGAATTAGGGGCTAGTCATACAAGAGGGGCCATAGCCTGTGCCCTGCATTCTGCAGTGCTCTGGAATCATTCACATTTCTCCCAATTCAAAAATTTGCCCCCTCCCCTTTGAGTGCTCCTCTTCTTTGGGAAGCCATTTTCATTACCAATCACTTCTTTGCTACATTAAAAAAAAGGGTGCTAATAATCCCTAAATGTGATCATGGGTGGCTGTTTTCTCCACCACTGTCCTCAGGAAGATAGGTAAATGTCTACACTACAGTCTTCCCATTGAGAACATACTCTGTTGAGGAAAGAGAAGAACACTGTAGAAAGGCTATCTTCAGAAAAATACAGTTCTTGTTAATTCAAGTTTCCTCTTGCTTAGGGAGCCAAGACTCTTGAGTAGTCTCCATGACTTCAGGATAAACCACCAGAACCTCACAAAATTTTATCCTGAGAGGGTAGAGTTGTTATTATTATTGTTATTCTCTTTTAAATGCTGTGAAGCCGAAATTAGAGGTGATCCTTGGCCATCAGACTTGTTGTAGGGCTTGGCTTAAGAGTCGAACATACAGATTCATTCCTTCTTTGAAAAGCTGGAATTACATCTTGATATTGTAGGGAAGCAATTTAGCACTTCTAATTCTATGTTAAAATACTTCTTACATGGGCAGCCCAGGTGGCTCAGCGGTTTAGCGCCATCTTCAGCCCAGGGCGTGATCCTGGAGACTCAGAATTGATCGAGTCCCGCATTGGGCTCCCTTCATGGAGCCTGCTTCTCCCTCTGCCTGTGTCTCTGCCTCTTTCTCTCTGTGTGTGAAGATTTTTAAAATCTTTTTTTTTTAATTTTTATTTATTTATGATAGTCACACACAGAGAGAGAGAGAGAATCTTCAACTATTATCTACCCTGCTCAACTATGTGCATAACATACATGGTTAATCAGAATGCTACGTTAAAACATGGACTATAGGGGTGCCTGGAGGGCTCAGCCGGTTAAGCTTCTGCCTTTGGCTCAGGTCACAATCTCAGGGTCCTAAGATGGAGGCCCATGTCAGGCCCCTGCTCAGTGGGGCTCGCTACTCTCTGTCGAATAAATAAAATCTTTAAAAAACTGGACTATAATCCTAATTATTATTTTTTATACACTACATAGCCTTCTCATATCAAAAATGACAGCAATGACAGTGTGTAGTAGGGACGCTGAACACACCACCACTGTAATGAGCACTTCACTATTCATCTTTCATTCTTTCTCTCCCTCTAGGCAAATTAGAATTACTGCCTAATTCTGATTTCTCTCCACCTTCTAGAAAATGTGGGGGCTGGTGTTCTTGATTCTTAGTCCTCTCTCTTCCCTACCTAATGTTTAGGTCACAGAGCAGTGAGCCATCAGAGTACCTGCCAGAAGGAGAAGCCGCTGCCCCACGCTCCTTGCTTCACCAGGCCCCTTGAGGGAACCTGCCACCCAATGCTGATATCTGGGCCACTCCCCCCACCCAACTCCAGCTGCTTCTTCCACCTTCTTAGGGAGCTTCCTTCCTCCACCTGCTTCCCACAAGCAGTCCTGGCCTGTGCCCCATCTCTGCCTCTGAGGCCCTCACTATGCTCTGTTAGAACCCACATCCCAGATACTTGGCTGCATCTGGAATTGTGTATCCCTCTTCCTGATGAAGTCATGCATTCCTCGTGTCCTGTTAATGGCTTTAGGCTCAACAGTAGATGGTCAGTTAATGCAACCCATCTATTTTTTTTTTTTTAAGATTTATTTATTCCCAAGAGACATAAAGAGAGAGGCAGAGACAAAGGCGGAGGGAGAAGCAGTCTCCCCATGGGGAGTCTAATGTGGGACTCGATCCCAGAACCCCAGGATCACAACCTGAGCCAAAGGCAGATGTTCAACCGCTGAGCCACCCAGGTGCCCCAATGCAACCCATCTTTACTGGTCTAATGAATTCAGAAGTTATGGAAGATTCTGCTTTCTCTGTTCACTCCTCCCTGACTAACCAAATCCAGCCCCTGAAGACACTTAGCACATCCTGAATCAGATCCTTGAATTCTTTTGGTTCCACAATCTTCTAGAAAGTTAAACTCCCTGCCTTCTGAAGCCACCCCTCCCATCTATGACCTGGTCTAATAGTCAGGACTTCCTCAGTTTAGGCTAGACTGTGTACCAGTGGATCT
The DNA here is from genome assembly GCF_011100685.1 of Canis lupus familiaris. Classification (NCBI taxonomy): domain Eukaryota; kingdom Metazoa; phylum Chordata; class Mammalia; order Carnivora; family Canidae; genus Canis; species Canis lupus. Next base: position 61,907,919 of record NC_049224.1, read on the forward strand.
GTGCTGCCATCTACAGTTCCCAGCACAGCCACAGACACACATGGGGACTTCAGCCCTTCCTTTTTTTTTTTTTTTTAATAGTTATTTATTCATGAGAGACACACAGAGAGAGAGGCAGAGACAGAGGCAGAGGGAGAAGCAGGCTCCATGGAGGGAGCCCAATGTGGCACTCGATCCTGGGACTCCAGGATCACGCCCTGGGCTGACGGTGGTGCTAAACCACTGAGCCACCCAGGGATCCCCGACTTCAGCCCTTCCTACAGCTTCTCAGTCCCACACTCCTGGGACAGGTCCTCCTGTCTCCATTGCCTAATGTCACATGGCAAGATGATGGACTCTCTGAACTCCATCAAAACAGTGTGACATTGCAGCAGGCAATAGGGCCCTTTATCGTTTGTCCTACAATACCTTGTTCTGAATATGCAAAGAACCTGCTCACACCAGAGACGTGGCCACCCTGGAAAGCAAATCCCCACCCCACCCCCATCCCCACTGTGGCATCTTCATTGCGCAGACATCTTCCTTCTGCCAACTCAGCCTATCACAATTTTACCTACTCTTTTTTTTTTTTTTAATTTTTTTTTTAATTTTTATTTATTTATGATAGTCACAGAGAGAGAGAGAGAGAGAGAGAGAGAGAGAGGCAGAGACACAGGCAGAGGGAGAAGCAGGCTCCATGCACCGGGAGCCCGATGTGGGATTCGATCCCGGGTCTCCAGGATCGCGCCCTGGGCCAAAGGCAGGCGCCAAACCGCTGCGCCACCCAGGGATCCCAATTTTACCTACTCTTTGAGGTCATTTCCAAGTGCCACCCACATAGTTTCCCCCGATCCCTGCCAAAGGAGGAGACTGCTCACTGAACCCTCTAGCACAGACTGCACCCTGCTGGGTACCACCCAAACATCCCAATTATGCTGTAACACCAGGCCCAGTTTCTGTGTTGTGCTGGGCTCCGGGTCACTGCACCATGGGAAAAGGGTCTCCCACACAGTAAATCAGCAGCAAATGTCTGTGGAACACAGTAGTCAGGCCACACGTGGCTAGAACTTGCTGTTAAAAAGCAAAACGTGGCTAGCTTCCCCACCCCCATCCCATGGCTTGTTTGTGGGAAGATGGGTACTGAGCTGACTGCTGCTCCAGGAGCCAGTTACCCAGTAGTCCACTTCAGAGCAGAGCAAGCTCTGTGCTCTTGCCCCCACCTCATCCAAAGGAGATTCCTTTTGAACCACACAGGAACACAAGAAACCCTCCTCTTTATATTTTACAGTGACTTAGCTTCGGAGTTCAATTACCCTGGTGCTTCTGTATGATTTTTGAGGGTGAAAGCATTCAGATACTGCATGAAGACAGCAATTTTACTTGCTATAAAAACACCAACACTGCTGCTTTCAGAACAAAAGCTTTACCATCATGTGGTAGCAACATTCTTACCAGATTATCGAGCATCCGCATGAGGGCTTCAAACTCCTGCTCGCCAATCTGCCACTTGGGAGGTGAGCCGGTGCCCTCCCCTGCCGGGGACCCCGGGGAACGGGATTTGGCTTTGTACTTGCCAGGATCCAGGAGAACTAAGTTGTCTGGCCCTCCTGCACTGGCCAGAGTTCGAACCTTTTCAAAACAAGCAAACAGTATAGTTTGAGTTCCTTACTGAGGGCAAGACAATCAGATCAGCTGACTACAAGAGATTACTCAAACAGAAACCAAATTTCTAAGAGTGTAAGAATGAAAAATGCAGGATGGACAGCAACAGGCTATCCATATACAAGGTCACTTTTGAAAGTTCTTTAGAAAACAAAAATACTACACGCTCATGCTTGGAAGGAGCCTGAGGACTTGCAGGACTGCTCAGATGTATGTCAAGTTACCATCAGGGAGTACACACTTGGGGTTGAGCAGAGCTGGCTCGGTGTCACCCACCACCACAGGACAGTGGGTAAGTCTCTCCTTCTCTGTACCTGCTTTTCCACGAACAGTGTCATGGGGGGGCACACGTAAATAAAGCACCTGATACCAGGGCTGGCACACACTAGTACTCCATAAATGGTGGTGACTCATGTATTTGAATAATACAAAACTAAAAACAAAAAGTCCAGTAATCATTTGATAACTTAAATCAGTGAAAGGGCATTTGCTCTGGTCAATATTCAAATCCACTAGGCTCATCTCGGACAAAGAGGTTAGCAAAGACTCATTCCTACAAAACAAGTATCAAAAATCAACAAGAACCCTGCAAACACTCAGAGAAGCCACAGGCTGCAGAGGGAGGCTGCCGCCTACCTGGATCTCACATGCGACCACCAGGTTATGGATGTAGTAGAAGGCCTCCTCAACGCTCTCTCCGACAGACACCAGCCCGTGATTCCGGAGAATAAGAACCTGCCAGGAAATACGAAAGCTCGAGGGAGCTACACAAGAAGACTGCTACTTTGACTTTTTTCTTTCTTCTACAAATTAAGCACCAGATTAGATGCCTACTGACCTTGCTTTTAGGCCCCAAATTTTTCTGAATTAATACTTTTTCCTCCTCATCAACCAGAATCCCATGATAATCATGGTAAGCCACTTCTCCAAGGGAAAGTGCCTCTGGGGAGATTGGCAAGAGGCCGCATTTCATCGCAGAGACCTAGAGAACAAGCAGTCACCATGAATGAAGGCAAAGTGACAGCCACACACTGATGATGTAGCAAATGCTTTCCTCAAAGAAATGAAAGGGAACATATTTCATTCCGTTCTCTTCTCAGAAATAAATAAAACTATAAACTTAGGATGAACCTTACTTGGGGGGCTAACTAACACTTAAAAGTCAAAGGCATTGCTTGCTACCCTGGGAGAGCCTCAGAAGAAACTCCACAGCTTTCTGGACTTCTCCCACACTGATCATGACCCTGTATGAGCTCAGGCTTCACGCCAAGACAAGCCAGGCCCTACAGTTCCCTTTGAGTGAGTCATGACCCTGCAAAGAGAGGTTTTAGAAATGCTGTAAGGTTCTGATGCACTTTTCCTCTAAGGATGCAGGTGAAATTGAAACCTGAAATGTAGATAAACGCCAATTTCTGAAGTTTACAATAATCATGCTTCCTCTACTGAAGTAAAACAATCTAAGTGTTCATATAACCCTTAAGTTTCCTTAACTTTCCCAAACTGAACTTAAAACATGTTAATTTTGAAGGTTTTCTACCTAGACTAACAGGCTCCAAAGATTTCAACAGCACTCACAGGGGAACAACTGCACACAAAGGTGCAACTAAAAGACTCAAAAAAGACGCCACATTTAATCCCTTTCATGGCATCAGCCCTCCTGGGAAAAGAACTTTCCAAGTGAAGTGATTTGGTATGTTTTAAAACAAATTACATGGTAAGCTGTTTGCAACCATATTCTCAAAGGTACCTCTACTGGTTCGTTAAAATGCATGGACTTTTTTTGTGGTTGAAAGAACATGCTTTTTTTTTTTTAGAAAAAAAATTCAGAAAATGATGGAGCTAATAAAATAAAACTCATGTGGACATTTAGAACCACATGTTCAAAATTAAAAAAAAAAAAGCCAGATAGATCTAACATTCATTAAAATAACCCAATATATATGACATTAAAACATCAAGATAGATTAAAATTCACCATTACTGAATCCACAAGGTCATGTGTGGTATAGTCGTCATGGTTCCCTGTCACATGACTGTACCAACAACCGGAATCGCGTTTTCATGCTGGGAGGTGTGGGCTGCTGGCACCAGAAGGGCCTGGGCTTTGTGACCAGGCTGAGGCAGGCTCTGGGCTCCAGGCTTGGAGGCCAGATCTCCTAACAGCTATGTATAAGGGTTGTGCCTTCTCCTTGCAACAGCCCCTTCCTTCCTATCTTGACCCAGCCTGGGCGTCTGCTGGCTCTATGCAGACATCTAAGGGCCTCTACGCCTCAATCTCTCCCTCCCATACCTGGCTCTTCCCCACAGTCCATCAGCAGGCTTAGGTTTCCTGCATCCCCCAGGCCTTCCCTGAGCCCACAGCACCCTCACCCCGCAGTCTGCCTGAGCCCCTCTCTTCCTCCTGTCCTACCCTCTTCCCAGACGAGGTGTCTGTGCAGTCTCTCTGCAGATCCCAGCAGTCTTCTATACCCTGAAGTCTGACCTCACCCTCAGCATGCTGATTTTCTATTAAGTCTAGTGGACACTTTCAGACTCACACAGGTTTTCCAAAAACTAGATAGCGTATGGACCCCTTAAAAGAAAAGAAAAAAATTTTTAAGATGTTATTTATTCATGAAAGACACAGAGAGGCAAAGACCTAGGTAGAGGGAGAAGCAGGCTTCCCGCAGGGAACCTGATGTGGGATTTGATCCCGGGACCCCAGGATCATGCCCTCATCCGAAGGCAGATGCTCAACCACTGAGCTACCCAGGCGTCCCCAAAAAAATTCTTTTAAGAAAGTCAAACTTAGTTAAAAAAAAAAATACTTTACTCCAACAAAATTGGCTTATTGACATATTGCCTCAAGAGAGCACAATTATAAGGAAATGTGAAGTGCCTTCCACTAAATAATTTTAAAATCGGAGTTGCTACCAGAGCAGCACACTCACCGCAGCTCCTGCTGGTATATGAATATGCACAACACACTTCACATCTGGTCGCGCAGCATAAATGGCAGAGTGTAACACGAAGCCAGCTTGATTTACTCCTAGGTTAGTACTTCCACGATCTACTACATCTCCTTGTAAATTGATTTTAACCTGAAAATACGCAAATAAAAAATTTAAATGTCGAGGATTTCAAATTACCTTTCTAAGAAATTATTTAAACCAAAGTTTTAAGTGTTTATAACAAATTCTAAAGCTTTTTTCTGAATTTATCACACAAAACATAAACTTATTTTTCATTCTGGGATTGAAAGGTGTTTAATTATCGACTATGGCCTAAACACACATGATGCCCAAGAGGAAAAGGATATTCTTACCAAACTGGATGCAGTCACTTCACTATAGAGAAGTCCAAAGGGAACAATGAGGAAATGTTCCTGCTCGGAGCTCACTCTGGTCTGTAAGAAAAATTACTGACTCAGCTAAAAAATCCAATTGAAATTATTTGCATCTCTTTCCATCCACAAACTCTACTGTGCACATTCAGTGAACTACAGAGGAAAGCACGTAAGTAACAGTGCCTGTCACAGAATCCAGAGGTACTGGAAACTTTCTACCATTGCAGGTAGTAACTTCTCAGGTACAGAAAGTGCACACTGGTCACATTCATGACAACAGACTTTATAAATAAAATACTTGGTGGCTACCAACACAGTATCACATGAAACCAAAACCTGCAGGATAGTGAACGATCACAACGACAAACAGGGAGTCCCTCCTTATTGCCTGGTTGATTTCAAAAAGTCTCTACCACACCACATCATTGTGCTCACAACCAGTTGGCTCCTTCCTCAATCACTTCCTGTCCACAATTCATTCAGTACAGACGTGGCACATACTATGTACCTGCTAGATGCAGGTACTAAGTGCTAGATGCCAGTAACACAATAGAACAAAAGAGTCCTGCCCTCCAAAAATCAGTTTAGTTTTTTTATTTTATTTACTTGACAGAAAGAGAAAGAGCGAGAGAGCGAGGGAACACAAGCAAGGGGAGGGGCAGGGGGAGAGGGAGAAGCAGGCTCCCGGCTCAGCAGGGAGCCCGACTCAGGACTGGATCCCAGGACCTTGGCATCATAACCTGAGCTGAAGGCAGCTGCTCAACCAAGTTACCCAGGCACCCTGAAGTGTAGTTTTTATGATGATTTTGGGAGACATTATATTAGCAGGTGTTCACTGCTTGGGCAAAGAACCCCAATGGGGGTAGGGCAGGTAGAGTGAAGTGTTCGTGGAAAAGGACTTACAGTGTTTGGCCCAACTTCCCAACTGGTGTAGTGACTTCTGTAATGACCCAAACAGAAGCACATATGGGGTCTGCTGGGCAGGGGTGGTGATGGGACGCTCACCACGTCCTCTCTGCCTCCGCATTTCCTCATTCAGCAAAGAGTCACTGAACCACCAGCTCCAACACAGGGGCTGGGGTACAGACGGAAATAAAGCTAGAGACCTGGTCATCAAACATTCTCTCTCACACTGAGCAGAAATCTGTCTTCCTGAGTTTTTCATCATTCTTTCTAGTATGCAACACAGAACAAACTCAATCCACCACTTCTACAATTTAGTTCTCAGATACCTGAAATGATCCTACCTTCTCATGTCACCTTCGTCTAAACCCATGTGATTTGCTTGGCATAGTACGACGCAGATCCACAATCATGTAAGACCTTAGTGAAATCCTAGCTCTGCCAAGTAGGGGGCTATGCTGCTTTGGGGACCCTGGCTTCCTGGTCTCCTTCCCCCAGGGTAAGGAGGGGATGATAAGAGCTCACACTCACCATAAAGAGAAAATGGCATCTCCCCAGGAGGACTATTATTAGTGATAGTAGGAGCAGCAGCAGTAAATCACGAATGAGCCTGTTCTAAATTCACCTCCATGATATATTCACCTCCATGATATCCATTCACTTAACCCCATTCTCTGCTCTTAGTTTGTTTCAAAAATGCACATGTGGTTTCTACCCTTTCTGAAAATATTTTCCCATTAACAGTGAGTTAGTCAGGCTTATTTCTAAAGTTTGTTCTTGTATTTTAAAAAGCATGGGATCCCTGGGTGGCACAGCGGTTTGGCGCCTGCCTTTGGCCCAGAGCGTGATCCTGGAGACCCGGGATCGAATCCCACGTCGGGCTCCCAGTGCATGGAGCCTGCTTCTCCCTCTGCCTGTGTCTCTGCCTCTCTCTCTCTCTCTGTGACTATCATAAAAAAATAAAAAAATAAAAAAAAAACAAAAAAATAAAAAGCATGCATCTTTTTAACTATCTAAAACAAAACTAACAGGCACCTGGGAGGCTCAAACAGTGAAGCATCTGCCTTCAACTCAGGTCACAATCCCAGGGTCCCGGGATGCAGCCCCACATTGGGCTCCCTGCTCAGCATGGAGTCTGCTTCTCCCTCTCCCTTTGCCCCAGCTCACACTCGCTCTCTCTCAAATAAATCTTAAAAAAAAAAAAAAGAGCCTAGCAAATCTACATATTCTAATGGAAAAAGCTTAAAATCTATAATTTTCTGAGTCTGAAGCAAAAAAAAGGAAAAAGTGCTGAGGCACCTGCATAGCTCATTTGGTTAAGCATCTGACTCGTGATTTCTGCTCAGGTCATGATCTCAGGCCTGTGAGAACAGACCCACATCAGGCTCTGTGCAGAGTGTGCAGCCTGCTTAATTTTCTCTCTCTTCCTCTTCTGCCTTTCCCTGCCTCTCCCCTCCCTCCACATGCATACTCTCTCTCTAAAATAAATAAATATTTAAAAAATAAAGGTAAAGGTACTAAATATAGGTATGAAGTGAAACAAGAGCAAAGGATCTCTGCAAGTGAGTTTCCAACAGGCTGGTGCTACCCTCAATGCATGTCTTCCTACACACCAGACGCCCCTTGCCTGTCCACAAGGACTGAGCACTCATGTCGCAGATTTTAAGGTCATTCCCTGAAAACCAAACACGCCAAACACGGCATCTCTGGCAAATATCCATACCACGTCCCAGAAGCACAGTGCTTCACAAAGGTGGGCTCCACACCTCCTCCTCAGAGGTTTAGCACTCCCTGAGTCCACACAGGGACTGAACCTAGGCTCCACTACTGCCACGAGGCATTCAGAGATAGAAAGGTCTCAGCATCCACTAAGTGCCATCATGAGGAAAAGTCCAGCTCATGTGCTAACCGGGCCACCCTGGCTTCTGACACACCCCAAAGCTTCTCAAAACCGGACGCCATCATAGAGACAGAAATCCAATTCAGACAATCATCTCCAATCCTCTAACACCTACTAACACCCTTAACTTCCTTCAGCAGAAAATCCTCATGGCCCTCTTTCAAAGAAAGGGCACGATGAGCTATGAGCACATTTTAGTTGCATGGACAAACACTGTTAGTGTTTCTTTTCTGGTAAGAGTTTATATAGTAACACTTAGATTGTAAAACAAAAAATGAATGCCATAAATAGTTCAAAAAAAATTTCTCCCTCAAAGATTCTCCAGTTCACAAGATACAGGAAATACTTTTGTACTTAAATATCTTTTTTACTCAGTATTAAAGGTCACACAGATCATCTACAGAAGAAGGAACATCTGACTAATGTTTTAATTCTGCCAAATCTTAACTAACGGGGGCAATGTGTGGGAATAGCCATTTCAGCAATTTAAACTTATTTCAACAGCATCTTAAACTCCCCAAGAATGTGAAGCTGTTAGTAAAGCCAAGAATTACATTGCTGATTAGACATGTAACATTTTCATGGAACTAATTTTTAGCCAACCATGGGGCATTAAGTCTGAACATAGAGCACTCTGTCAAGTACAATCAGTAAGAGATGCCAGCAGTCTTCACGCAGGCACCAGATCAGAAATGGCACTCTGGTAGGCTAAGTGGACCCCTTAACCAAGTATCAAATGGCACCATGGAGTTCTCATTTGATATTCTTAGAGGCCAGATTTTGGTTTGTTGTGTGCCTATTATACACCCAGCACAGCTCCTAGTCTTGGGGACATGACAGAAACCAACAGAGTCAATACTCCTGTGAGTGGAGATGGATGGGAAATAAGCAGATGCAAAGTATGGATGACAGTGACTGCTTTGGAGGATATGAAGTAGGTCTGCTGGGGTGGAGGTAACTTCCAACAGACCTAACAGTGTAGATATGTCAGGGCCAGGTTTGCGTGCCGAAAAGCAAACTTTAACAGCAACGTGGGTAAGAGAGAGGGGAGGGTAACGCAGCCTCTTTGCCAAAGACCCATATGACGCCCTGGAAGCACAGTGCACCAGCCACAGAGATAGGTTCTGAACCTCCTCCTCAGAGGCTTAGCATTCCCCGCAGTCTACAATGCAGGCACCACTCTGAGTCAGCATGGGAAAATCACCTACATGTGTGCTGTCTATGGAGAAAAGGGTAAAACAATCTAAATGCCGTTAACACCAGCTGCCTCAAGGGAGGTAAGAGTGTTGGGCGGACGAACTTCTTTAGACATCCATGTGAGGTACACGTATTACTAGAAGTAGGCATTAGATTAATAATTTGAAATTTCCAATAACAGAAATCAAATGAAGAAACAGAGACTGGAACAAGTTTCAAAGTCAAAGAAAGAGATTATCTCTATAAAAGAGCAGAGAAGAAAACAGAAACCTGACAATGCATTAGGAATCTAAAAAGGCAGCAGGGGGTGAAACTCCAACTGGGAAACAAAGTTTGGCTATAGGCAGGAAGTAGGTAGTGAAGTGCTCCCATCTGCTCTGTGACACACTGTGCTCATTTGCTAAGAGTCAGGAGTTTTGAAGACAGTCGACAGAGCAGAGATATATCAGTGAGCTTCTAAGTGAGACATCCTACAGTGCCAGGTAGTGCTGCAGGTCCATTTGAAGCTCTGGCTGTAGTCTGTGGAGGAAGCCAACAAGTTCTGTGAAGGCTCTCTGCAGCAAGCTCCAGCGCTCAGGTGCCAGAAGGTATAGCACAGAACTGGCAGGGAGTGTTACTGACAGGATGTACTGAGCTGGACCAAACAGAGAGTGGATATGGGCCAGTGGCTTAGGATGAAGAAAGGAAGAGCCACAAAGGCAGGATTTGCCTCACAAATAGAATCCCAGAGTTAGAACAATGCTTGGTATAGAATCAGTATTTACAGCAGACACCCAGTAAATATTTACTCCAAGAAAAAAACAGAAGTCCTAATAATGTTAAAAATAGCTAGAACTGGAGTAAAGAAAAAAAACTATGAGAAATCGAAAGCTTGGGTCAGAATAGGAAAGAAAAAATCCTCATTCTTAGGTTTCCAGGAATAAAAAGGTTTTGGGTAACTGCTTATACACTAGTTCCCCCTTATCCCTGGGAGAGACATTCCAAGACCCCCCCAGTGGGTGCCTGAAGCCGCAGACAGTACCAAATCCTAAGTACATTGTTCTCTCCCATGGATATGAAACTGTGGTAAAGTTTAATTTATAAATTAGGCACAGGAGATTAATAACAATAACTAATAATAAACCAGAATAAGTCTAATAATACACTGCAATGAAAGCTGTGTGAATGTGGTCTCTCGCTCTCAAAATGTCTCTGTCCTATGCTCAAACTTCTTGTAATGATGTGAGGAGATGTAGGAGGGGAATGATGTGAGCATGTGATGCAGCATGAGGCTACTCCTGACCCTCTGACAATACACCAGGAGGAGGACCGCGTGCTTCTGGACTGGTGGACTGCATGTTCCACTGAAACCACAGAAAGTGATCCCCCAGGTAATAGAGGACCACTTTACTTTGGTAAACACCATTTATTAGGTTAGAATGGAGTTTTAGGTTAGAAAGGAGTTTACTGCCCTCATAATTTTTAATTCAAACTACATAATTCTCAGATTATATACTCTGCAGTCAGCAATCAAAAAGAAGGTGTTCTAAGATTTACTTCAGCTTCTTTTCATCGGGAAGAGATGGTGCCAGACTCGTAATATTCCATTTACCACTCAATTACTACTCCATTTAACACTTACTGTGATATGATTGTAGATAAGCTGAGACCATCCAAAGAGATCTGCCAGTCGGTAAAATGCTGCCAGCTTACATCTCAATAATTTTTCGCCTTTGTCATAAGCGATGGAGTCAGATCCTCTTAGGTCATTCACAGGAGTCACCATACCAAGACCTGAAATAGAAGAGAAACAAACTCAAACACTTACTATTTCCATAAATAAATAAAAAATAAAAAATAAAAATAAATAAAAAAAATAAAAACACTTACTGTTTCTTATCAAATATAAGACAAATAGGGCAGTCCTGGTGGTCCAGCGGTTTAGCGCCGCATTCAGCCCAGGGCGTGATCCTGGAGACCCGGGATCGAGTCCTACATCAGGCTCCCCACATGGAGCCTGCTTCTCCCTCTGCCTATGTCTCTGCCTCTCTCTCTCTCTCTCTCTCTCTCTCTGTATGTGTCTCTCATGAATAAATAAAATCTTTTAAAAAAATAATAAAGTCATATGCAATTAAAAAAAACAAACATAAGACAAATAATCCTGAGCTATTAATCTTCCACTTCCACAGCCACACAGGCTGTGCAGTAAGTCTTGAAAGCTTCAGAGACTATTTCATAAAGATCATGTTCCCCAACTTTAACACAATTAAGTTAGAAATGAAAAAAAAAAAACAGTAGCAAAATTTGTGGGATGCAGTAAAACAATGCACAGAAAGAAATTTACAGTAGTAAACTAGATATCAGAAGAGTTTTTAGAAAAATGATCTAGGTTCCACCTTATGAAACTGAAAAAAGAAAAGAAAGAAAACTGAATCCAAAAAGAATAAGAAAAAAAAGAAGTATCAATCAAACGAAAGTAACAGAAGTGGGGTGCCTGGGTGGTTCTATCAAGCATCAGACTCTTGGTTTAGGCTCAGGTCATCATCTCAAGGTCATATGATACAGCCCCCATGTTCAGGCTCCATGCTCAGTCTGCTGGATGATTCTTTTTCCCTCTCCCTCTGCCTGCCCCCCTCCCACTTGCTCACATTCTCTCTCTCAAAAATAAATAAATCTATAAAAAAAAAAGAAAGAAAAATAGAGGAAAATGCATTTAAAGAAGATTAAAAACAAAATAATGAAATAAAAGGAAATGAAACACAAAATACACCTCTAGGCAGACTCCAACAAAACACAGCAGAGGTAGAAGTTACCAGTATGAAGCAATGGAGAGGGGACATCACTACAGACCTACAGACATTAAAAGGATAATAAGAACAACTATATCAGCAAATATTCTAACTTACACAAAATAGACAAAATCCTAGAAAGACACAAAAAGCTCACTCCAGAAGAAACAGACATACTGAATAGTCCTGTTTCCATTAAGCTGAATTTACAGTTAAAAACATTTCCATAAAGAAAACTCCTGGCCAAGGGGTGGCTCAGTGGGTTAAGCATCTCAGTCTTGATTTTGGCTCAGGCTATGATCTCGGGGTTGTGGGATTGAGCCCCACATGGGGCTCTGTGCTTAGGGCAGAGTCCACTTAGTATTCTTTCCCCCTCCTTTCCCCTCCACTTTCCCCCCATAGGACCTCCCTCTCTAAAATAAATAAATAAAATCTTTAAAAAAAAACACAAAAAACAAAACTCCAGGCCCAGATGACATCACTGTAAATTCTACCACACATATAAGAAATACCAATTCTATACAAACTCTTCCCAAAAATTCTTTTTTTTTTTTAAGATTTTATTTATTTATTCATGAAAGACACAGAGAAGGAGAGAGGCAAAGACATAGGCAGAGGGAGAAGCAGGCTCCATGGAGGGAGCCCGACGTGGGACTCGATCCTGAGACTCCAGGATCATGCCCTGAGCCAAAGGCAGGTGCTAAACCACTGAGCCACCCAGGGATTCCCTCTTCCCAAAAATTCTACACAGACTCTTCCAGAAACATCTTCCAATTCACTCTATCAGACCCAGGGTTACCTTGATATCAAAACTATACAAAGACATTATGTTACATGAATCACAAGAGAAACACAGACCAATCTCTCTCGTGAATACAGGCTAAAAATTACTTAACAAAATTTAAGCAAATAATCTAGTAATAAATAGAATAACACATCATGATGGGGGGGAATTATCTCAGGTATATAAAATTGGTTCACCATTCAAAAAGCAGTAAATATAATTCACTATATTTAACTAAAGAAAAAAAACCATGGGATCATTTTAATAGATACAGAAAGAACATTTTACAAAATTCAATATCCATTTAGAATAAAACCTCTCCACAAATTAGGAGCAAAAAATAATGTCCTCAACTTGATAAGGGACATCCACAAAAAACCTACCACTAACATTAAATATGATGAAAGACTGAATGTTTTCTCCACAAAATCAGGAACTATACAGGGATGTATTCTCTGGCGTTCTTACTGATTACTGTACTGGGGATTCTCACCCATGCAATAAGGCAAGAAAAAGGAAAAAAACAAAAACATACGTACAGAAAAGAAAGAAAAATAAAGGTATTTGCATGATTCCCCATTACATGTTGCTAGATTTTAATGTTTTTTTTTTTAAGATTTTATGTATTTATTCATAAGAGACACACAGAAGAGAGGCAGAGACACCAGCAGAGGGAGAAACAGGCACCTTGCAGGGAGCCTGATGTGAGACTCAATCCCGGACCCAGGATCATGCCCTAAGCCAAAGGCAGACGCTCAACCACCAAGCTACCCAGGCATCCTGAATCTTTTCTTGTTAATTATAAACACCTTAAGCATATAGAAAAATACAGAGAATAATGTAAAAAATCACCTATTATCTTAACATAGGTCAATCATCTACTACAGATTAAAGATCTGTAGTAGATCTTTAATTCTTAAAAAATGTTTTTTAGAAGATTTTCAGAAGATGGTGGCAGTAACAGTATAGTTTTTAAATCTTATTAAATCTCTATCCCAACCCTGCACAAAAGAATTACCTAGACCAACTAAGATATCAAACCCAAAAATCACGGATGATTTCTACAACACTAGGTAATAAGGTAGACACACAAAACCGAAACTATCATCGGGTAGGGTTGACACAGAGTGCACGATATCAGCATCTCTTTAGGAACCATGGACCATTTGCCAAACTCCCAAAAGAACCATCAGAAACTCACTACAAAGCTCAGAAGGCTAATTTGGGAACAACAGCTGAAACCAAGTGTTCTGCACACTTAAAGCCTTAAAAATTCTCCAAATTAACCATTTAAAGTGGACTTTCAGGACAATGTCTCACACTAAGAAATTTGTGGTAATTAGAACCCAAACTGACTTGCACAGAACTATAAGGAAAACAGAAGAGTCCAGATAAAAGCAAGGAAAGGGAATGAACCTGACTGGTTCAATAAACTGCCATATTTTTTAGCATTTCACAAAACAACAGAAGAGGGAGCTCTAGAGACGTAACATTAGGAGAGTTTTCCTAAACCAGAATCCTCCAAGAAAATTAACCTCATGTAAAAACTAACAGGAAAGGGAGTGCCTGGGTGGCTTAGTGGTTAAGCATCTGACTTCAGCTGAGGTCATGATTTCAGGGTCCTGAAACTGGGTCGCCAACTGGGCTCCATGCTAAATGGGCAGTCTGCTTGTCCTTCTCCCTCTCCCTCTGCCCCTCCCTTCCCCTAGTCATGCTCTCTCTAAAATAAGTAAATAAGGGACGCCTGGGTGGCTCAATGGTTGATCTGCCTTTGACTTAGGGTATGATCCCGGGGTCGCTGGATCAAGTCCCACATCGGGCTCCCCACAGGGAGCCTGCTTCTGCCTCTATCTCTGGCTTTCTCTGTCTCTCATGAATAAATAAAATTAAAAAAAAAAAAAAAGATACCTATGCATCTTAAAAAATAAATAAAAATCTTTTAGGGGATCCCTGGGTGGCTCAGCGGTTTCGCGCCTGCCTTTGGCCCAGGGCGCGATCCTGGAGTCCCGGGATCGAGTCCCACATCGGGCTCCCTGCATGGAGCCTGCTTCTATCTCTGCCTGTGTCTCTGCCCCTCTCTCTCACTCTCTCTCTCTCTCTTTCTCTCTCTATGTCTATCATAAATAAATAAAAATAAATCTTTAAAAAAAAATCTTTTAAAAAATTTAATAGAAAAATATCATGATCAAATACCATACAAAAATTATATTAAGGAGAGCAGAATCACATCCATACAGATAAGGAAAACACAAGAAAGACATGTCCATAAAACAGATGAAAACTATAAAACCTATTATTTCATAACATGGTAAATAAAGATATTAAGAAATTCATAAAATATATGGTAGCATTTAATATAATTAGAAAAACTCAGAAATGAGGGCTAGGACATAAAAGGAATTAGATGTAAATGAAAAAATAATTTTAAAAATAAATACTAAACTCAAAGTAGGGGAAAAGAACATGAAAAGCAAAATTTTCGTAAATCCTAAAGAAATGAAGCAATAAACAGGACTTGAGAACAAGTGACAGTTAAAGAAGACAAACTCCAACATGTAACTAACAGCATCTGAGCCGTAACAAACAAAAGGGAACAGAATAAATGCTAAAAACCAATTCCATGTTGCTATAATACAAAAGATCTGAAAAAAGTATGTCATCTGAGAAAATTACCCAGCAAGACCGATGGATGCTAAGACATATTCTGGTAAAACTACTGGACTCTAAAGAAAAGTACTCTGAACATCCAGGAAAAGAGACCAAGTCACTTACATGGAAAGATTCTCTTCAATTTTAGTAGCAATGCTTTGAGCCAGAAAAAAATTAATTACCTATTTAAGATACATAATATAGGAAATCTGAGTCTAAGGTCTTATACCCTAACTAACCAAACCAAATTCATACTGACCTATAAGGCCACAGCATGCAAGAACTCAAGAGTATTGTTTCCATAAGCATATTCTGAGAAGGCTATTAAAGAAGGCACTTCAGATAAACCAAAATAACTACAATAGGAGTTATCAATAACACTGATAGGAGGACGGTGATGAGCATTAAATACGTATTTATTACAGAATTAAGTTATTAATTATAATACTAAATGAGCATTATAAGAGGGGGATCACATCTTCCAATGGTGGTATGCTCTGATAACAGAATGTAACTATTTTCAATCATGAAGAGAGAACATACTGTTGGTAGAGTTATTGGTATTTTGTGTTGATATATGGGAAAACAAATGAGTGATTATGTAATATTCTGGTTTTGTTATTCCTGGTTGTCCTTAAAAATTAGAATTCTTATGGTGGAAGAGAGGAGAGTAAGTATTAGAAGAGATTGGGTAAAAACCTCTTAGCACTGACTTATGGGTATAATGCCACTATATACTTAAAATTCCAATGTGCCAACAATATGCAATATAATTCACAAGGGAATACTAGACTTCCTAGTTCTTTCTATTAAAGAGGCCTAGAAAGAATGAATGACTAACCCAGTAGCAATGACCATCCCTAGCACCCAGACTAATTTCTATCTCCCACAAAAAGAAATAAAGATTTCTTTTTGAAATGGCTGATTCCAGACCTGAGGCAGGAAATATACTTGGTAAGCCTAGAGTATCTCCTCACGGGGGATAGCTTGGAAAGTCAAAGACCTTCCTCGGGGGTCAACTTGGAGGGACTTACACTCATCAGAAAAGATAACCGCAATGTTCTAAAACACATTAAAGTATTTAAATCTATGAGTTCAAAATAATACTAAAAATAACAATGAGAGGAAACCAACTTCTTATTTTGAAAAGTGTTACCGTTCTCATATAAACCGCACCACTGGGTAACCAAAAAAAATTGAGGGAAAGCTCCTTTTCTCGTGTGCATGCCTGATTTCAATAGATCATAGTGACTAAACTGCTCTGCTATGTGTGAAACTCTGACCCAGAAACAGGTCATCTACAAATAGTTTAGCAAGAGGTTTGAATGTAGAGGGCTACATCTAAAATAGTTTAGCAAGAGGTTTGAATGTAGAGGGCAAGAGGTTTCCCTGGAACATGCAATGAGTGATGGGGAAGGAGGTGGCCCCATTTCCACAGAAGTTTCTCTGTTCCTCACCCTTTTAGCAGCAGTAAGGAATAATGGATAAGAAATGCTGGCCTGGCTGAAATAAGTTCAGGCAAAATTGATGTGCTACTCCACAAACATAGTTTCTGATGAATTTTAGTTCACAAAGGGTCTGAGAAACCACATAAAAAGTCATCTGCCTGAGAAATAACAGTCCCTTTGGCTCATAAAAAAAGAGAGCCATCTAGAGGTACCTGGAGTGATTTAGTGGGTTAAGTGTCTGCCTTGGTTTCAGGTCATGATCTCAGGGTGCTGGGATGGAGTCCCACGTCTTAGGCTCCCTGCTCAGTGGGGAGTCTGCTTCTCCTCTGTTCATATGTGTGCTCTCTCTCTCTCTCAAATAAATAAAATTGTTTAAAAAAATAAATTAAAAAAAAAAGAGAACCCTCAGGATATGTGGGTCGGCTCAGTGGTTGAGCGTCTGCCTTTGGTTCAGGGCGTGATCCCGGAGTCCTGGGATGGAGTCCCACACTGGGCTCCCCACATGGAGCCTGCTTCTCCCTCTGCCTATGTCTCTGCCTCTCTCTCTGTGTCTCTTATGAATAAATAAATAAAATCTTTTTTTAAAAAAAGGGCAGGGGAAGGAGTCCTCTACATTCAAAACATTTTCAGACTTACAGCCTATCTTTCACTATAGGGAAAATATTAATTTTTTAAAAATTCAATTGTATGTATTACACTGTACACAGATCTATTTCACATGAGAAACTATCAGGAAATTTAACCTATAAAATGATAGAACATGTATATAGAGTCAGCAACTACTCACTCATGTTTAAGGCAGCCATCCCTCCTTGTGGAGCTGCAGGATAGACATTCGGTACGTTCGTGGTCATAAAATCTGCAATCTGCTGTAATGCCAATAGGCCCGTGGGATTCTTCCCCTTCTTAAACTGTTCCTGTATCATTGATTCCAACTCTTCACAGAAAGCCTAATAAAAGGCAAATTAAAACAGTGAGACACTATTTCTTTTCCATTACTTGGGAAGGCAGAGGTAACTATCACAGAGACTGCTTTTCTGTTTGTTTTCATCCAGTGCTAGAAAATTGGAAAAAAAAAAAAAGAAAAAGAAAAAGAAAAAGTAAATGGATATTCTCATATATTACTACTTGGAGCATAAATTGCTACATTATTTCTAGAAAATAAACAATACAAAAATTTAAAAACAAGTCATTCTACTGCTAATAATCTTTTCTTAGGAAATATTCAGGAATATGTTCAAAGATTTATTCATACGGATGTTCATCCCGGCAGGACTGACAAAAGGGAAAGCAGAGAACTGTTGGCATCTGAAACAGGAGAAAACTGATTTCACACATGCATCCACCTTACCACGGAATTCTATGCAATGAAAGGCTGAGAAAAATTTAATGACACAAAATTGCTCTTGATATATTTTTGATTATGAACTGGTTGTAAAGTAAACCAGCCAGTGTTTTGTAAGAGTCAATACAGATCTAAATAGAGAAGCTAAAATAAATACATCAAAATGTTCACTATACTTATCTTAGTGATGGTATTATTAGCAATTTTTGCACTTCTCAATATTTTCTTCAGAGTAGGTTTTTTAAAATTACTTTTTAAAAGTTGAAAAGGGGATCCTAAAATAAAATATTCATCCTTTATCAAATAATCCTAAATTTTTTTTAAAAGATCCTAAATTAGGCAAAAGATTAAGAAGGGTTAATGGTGATTTTCATATAAAGTCACTACTGAAACACTACAGGTTAATTTATAGCTTTCCCAAACCATACTGAAATAATTTTTCACGGGGATCCCTGGGTGGCTCAGCAGTTTGGCGCCTGCCTTTGGTCCAGGGCGCGATCCTGGAGTCCCGGGATCGAGTCCCACGTCGGGCTCCCCGCATGGAGCCTACTTCTCCCTACTGCTGTGTCTCTGCCCCCTCTCTCTCTCTGTCTATCATAAATAAATAAATAAATCTTTAAAAAAAAAAAGAATTTTTCACATATCCTTTGAAAAATATCTTATCAAATAAATATTTAATATGAAAATGTGAGCTCACTAATGAATAGCCACATCTGAGATTATAAACACCCTGAGGGCTTCTGGATGAGTCTATATAAAACTTCTAGTTCTTCACTGCTTATATGAAAAGCTGTAAAAATACATTGCCCAGGGATAGTCTAAGTAGAGCTCTCCCTTGCAGGAAGCAAGCACACCTGTAGTACACTTAACACAATGGCAAAGAAGAATGTAAGGAACCAAGAACTCCTGGAGGAGCCCCTATTTACCATATATCATGACAAATAATGCCACAGATCATATTCCGTGGGAGTCAAGGAAGGAGGAGGAAAAGCTGACAGGTGCTTTGACTACAAAGAAGAAATCAAGCAACAAAACACAGCCATCTTTGTTATCAATGTCCAAGGCAACGATATAGACAGATACACAAAGATGCATAATAAAGGGACACAGACACGCAGAGAACCTCTACTAAAGGTCACAGAGAAAAAAAATAAAATAAAAAATAAAGGTCACAGAGTATGCTGGGCACACAATCCCTTGCCCCCACCAGCCCTCCATCTGAAAAATCAAGCCACCCATTTCCACGGTTTCCAAATCCACAGATATATTGATGGGAAGCTCAATTCAACACACATGTACTACATAGGTACACAACACCACAACTAAGCACACACACACAGTGCAGCACACATAAGTATCAGGTGCTGGTCTAGGTACTGAAGACATGCAGACAGAAAAAATGGTCCTTGTCATCAGGGCACTTAAAGCTTAGCAAGTAACACACAGAAAGAAAACCACAGTGTAAGAAGCCCTCAGTATCCACAGTGTCCCTGATGACCTACACGTGCAGTAAGGTGATGACTGTAGCAGGGACTGGTGAGGGCCTGGAGCCACCCATTCAGATTCCAGAGTCTAGCTCCAGCCAGCACTCACCGGCCAGTGACCTTGTGTGCTTCCTTGGTCCTAACTCCCAACAGCTCTACATCCACACCCTAACCTCTCAGCATCCTGTCTGCCTTTTCTCCCTTGACCCTGTCATCCAACTCACCTGGGCATCCCACACACGTGATCAGGTCCTAGACATGCTCTTTCCTAGTAATTGTGCCTCTCTTTAGTCTTATAGCCAAGCATGGGTTCTCCAAACACCGACCTTCCCCGAGCATCTAGCTCACCCTTTCTTCAACCCTATCGTAACCCTAACACCTGTCCCTTCCTTTCCCTGTGTCCTGACCTCCTTCACCCAGCTTAGAGCCTTGGTTTAACATTATAAATCATTCCCTTACTCACACCTCCAATTCTCTATCATTTCACCCGGTAAAACCCCAACACTGGTTAAATTCAACCCTTCACTCTATTCATGCTGCTCAAAGTAGCTGAAGGGGGGTGGAGACCATGCTGCATTGTCTCACAATAAATTCATGACCCTAACCTGAGTGTACCCTTCGCATTAACCCAAGGACAGTCCATCCCCTCACTCACTGTCACACCTTCTCTCTCCTTGAACCTCACTAGGCCCGTTCTCAGTAGGTGACCCACTTACGATTCCCTGATAACAAAGGATCAGCCCGAAGAAAATTCTCTCCAGCATCTATCCAGCCATCAGCATCTGGGCCCACAGGGTGGGCTTTCCCACTCCATACAGTAGTGCTCAACTCCTGTGCTCCTAAAACCAAGAATCCACCACCAGTACATTACTAAGAAGCAATCCCAGGTTTTCTGGATTTTTAGCTTATGTCCTTTTTCCATTCCAGGGTCCATACTGCATTCAGCTCCATAACAGCTGATGCTTATTGGGTATATTCTAGATAACATGTGGATGGGGGTCTACTCAGCACCTGCACAGCAGCTCCTATAGGTCTACTTTCTGCACTCTACCCCTAGTGATGTTTACTTTGTTTCTTGTGGCTTGTACATAGAAAACTACTCAAGCCAAAAGTGTAGGTGTTCCCTGATTTCTTTCTATCCTACCTCTTCTTCGCCATCCAGCAGCAAGTCCTATTTATCTCCCCTCAAAATAAAACTCAAAAACTACTGCTTGGAAGTATGGCTTTCTCTCTTGCCCCAACAATATTTTCTTTCTTTTTTTTTTTTTTTAAGTAGGCTCCACACCCGAAGTGGGGCTTGAATTCATGACCCTGAGATTAATAGCCATGTGCTCTACACACTGAGCCAGCTGGGTACCCCTACAATACTCTTTCTATACCAAACCCAGAATGAGTTCTTCAAAACAAAATTGCACCAGGGGCACCTGGGCAGCTCAGTTAAATGTCTGACTCTTGATTTCGGCTCAGGTCATGACCTTAGGGTCGAACCCCATGTCTGGCTCTGTGCTGGGTGTGGAGCCTGCTTAAGATTCTTTTGCTCATGTTCCCCCACCACCCCCTATTCTCCACTCGCACAAATGCTCTCTCTCTAAAAAATAAAATAGAACAAAATAGCACCATTCCTGTCTGCGGCCCTCTGATGACTCTCTCTGAGCTCTGAATGCAAAACAAACTCCTAACCCAAGCCTACATAGCCTTCCAGGACCTGCCCCTCCCTCCTGCCTCCTTGTTCAAACCATACTGGAGTCTTCTGACTCTCCAAGTCCATCCAACTCACCCCTATCCTAAGGATTTCACTAGTTGCCCCTCAACTAGATCACTGTTCTCCTCACCCGTGCATGGCTGGCTCCTTCCAGTCATTGAGACTCAGGGGAAATCTCCCCTCCTCAGAGAAGCCTGTTTGAACCACCATTCAATTGAACCACCCCACTTGTCCCAGGTGAGTGTGTGGAATCTGAGACTTGTCCCAGGTGCTTACACGGGTATTATACATGTGTCAAAATTCACCAAGTTGTACACTTAAGATTTGCAGACAGTCCTCTAGGTTATACCTCCACATATGCAAATAGTAATACTAACTAACCAAATAAAATCTATTAGAGGACTTATGTGTCCTGTTCACTATTAACTCTCCAGGTTCCTTGAACAGCATTTAAAAGATAAACATTTAAAAAATTCAGTGAATATCTCTCAAATGGCTCCCCGAAGGATTAAAAGAACAAAACAAGATTAGAAGGAAAAAAAGAATAAAGCGCATACAAGGGCAGCAGTGCCAACACGAGGAAGCAATGGAGACAGAATTCCTTCATGTAAGGACACAAACAGAAGACAGGTGGGTGTGCTTGTGGTTTAAAATGCTGGTGTCACTAAAGGTAAAACCCATCAGTGATGAGGTCCTAGGGCAGCCCTGGTGGCACAAGCAGTTTAGCGCCACCTGCGGCCCGGGGCATGATCCTAGAAACCTGGGATCAAGTCCCAAGTCGGGCTCCCTGCATGGAGCCTGCATCTCCCTCTGCCTGTGTCTCTGCCTCTCTCTGTGTCTCTATGAATGGATAAATAAAATCTTAAAAAAAAAAAAAATGATGTGGTCCTATTAAGGCCTGCCAAGGGCCCAGCACCAAGTGAGGTGGCCTGGAGGAAACAGTAATTTTTAAGTGGTCCCAATATATAAACAGATTCTCTGGAGAAGTAGTGAGAGAGTAAAAATGAGAAGCAAGCCCCTCCTCTCCTTTATAATACTGAGGATTTTTCATTTATTTTGCCTGATAATTTGAACCAAACAGAATTCTTTCCAGAGCCAAGTACACATATACAAGGCACTGATTTCCCAGGTACAAATGCATGGACTCTGGTACACAAAACAGAGCTAAGAGCTGACGTATCAGAGGAGGAAGAAGACACTGTGCAGAGAGAAGGCTTCTCTTACAGGGCTCTGCAGGATCATGGATACTCTCTTCTTCTGCTCCATCATATTGAAGTCCTGGCGGAGGTCCGGTGCCATGTTCCTCTCTCGCAAGTACTCCGGATTGTTCTCATCCACCCTGTCAAAGTACCTCTCCTTGTGTGGGGCTGTGGTCGGGGGTGGTGAGGTCACCACTGCGGCCCGAGTATCACCATTCATTGCACAATCTTTCTCGGCTCCTACAGAATCAAAATACAAGAAAGTTTTGTGTTTGAATCAATGTCCAATAGCACTGCATAACACACACGCCGGCCAGACAAACACTATCTTCAGCAAGAGAAGGCTACCAGTGAATGAGGCAGAACCATGATGTGCAAGCCTTCTTTGTGGCCCTGGAGGCACATGGCTCATCAGCCAGCTCCCTACTGGCCAATGGCACTTCTTGTCCTCACCATTGTTCTCTAGTCAACAGCAGAACAAGCTCACAAAGCTATTATGTTCTCTGTCAAACAGAAAAAGAACTTGATACTGAATTCTTACAAGATAGTTTTAGTCGTGATGCTGACCTACCAACAGCAGCATGGTTCATTCCTGGAGAAATCTCATTTATGATATTCTCCCAAAAATGTGTCAGTCATGATTTTGCAAAGGATTCTCCAGATGGATCAATAAGAAAGCAGCTGTTCACACATCTGTATTCATGCACAAGGGAAATAAAGCTCCTCATCAGATCACCTTTTCAGTTCAAAGAAGAGCAGGCACTAAAAGTCAACACACCCTAATTTGTGACTACCCTACAAGATGCCCAAATGCCTCAAATTTAAAAATCTGTTGTTATGGCTACTTACTTAGAATCTTTTTAATCCCAATATTTTATTTGAATGATATTCAAATACTAAATTTAGTCATCTGTAACTACTAAATCTCTAAATGGCACCCTTTACTAATCACATAAATAGTTTAATTTCTACTGTTTCTATGAAAGAGTGAATGCCAGCCCTAACTATATGTATGAAGTATTTACTAAGCATCTTATTATATCTAGCCACCGTGCTAGGCACAGAAAGCAATCGACCATTGTGTTCCCCTTGGGGAAGCTGGATTCACAGATTGAAGAAGGAAGAGGGGCTGGTTAAGAAGTTATTAGCACAGAGACAGCAACTAAGGCCAGAGAGGAGAGAAACTGGCAGGTGGGGCATGAAGCGGGAAGGAGGAGCAGAATCCGCACCTGGAGCAGTTGCTGGCATTTCTTGGTCTATAAAGAAAAACACTGGGGATAAATTAAGAACAAGAAGGAAAGGATGAAGAGACAAGGGGAGAAACAGACTCAGGAGCCATGGGCAGAGTTTTCATGGTGAGTGGACAACAGTTCCTCACGCTGCACAGGATGAGCAAGGAAGAGATTTTAAAGAGTTGATTAAATGAGCAACTCAAATGCAATCAGTGCCCCTTCCTTACACCGTACACAAAAATCCATTCCCAATGGAGCACAGGCCTAAATGTAACAGCAAAAGCTATTAAA
Source organism: Canis lupus familiaris (assembly GCF_011100685.1). Taxonomy (NCBI): domain Eukaryota; kingdom Metazoa; phylum Chordata; class Mammalia; order Carnivora; family Canidae; genus Canis; species Canis lupus. The sequence goes on from NC_049224.1 coordinate 61,931,787, forward strand.
TTCTTAGAAGAAAACACAGAAGCAAATCTATGATACTTTGGGTCAGGCACAGATTTATATGACATCAAAAGGACAAGCAACAAGCAGAAAGAAAGAGATAAGTTAGACTTCCCCAAAATTAAAAATCTCAGCGCTTCAAAGGACACATAAGTAAAGAGACAGCCACAGAATAGGAGGAAATATTTGAAAATCATTTATCCATGAAGAAATCTATATCCAGAATATATAAAGAACTCTTACAACTTAATAATTACAGTAACAATTTTTAAAACTTGCAAACCATTACTTGGCCTCAGAGGACACCACAGAGAACACAAGAACAGAGCAGCTGAGACTGCCTACATTCCTGAGCCACAAAATCATGAGACATGAGTATTAAGATCCTGAATTTAAGCTGGGAAGTCCCGGACCGCTTGTTTTGCTGCCACAAAGCACTGAGACAATGGTGAGAGGGGGAGGGAGCATGCACGCCACGCCTCCCCTTCTCTTGGAATTGATCCTTGCACATCCCTATCTGCTGATGCACTACTGTCTCCCTCACTGTATAGTGAGCTCGAGGCACTCAGCTAGGAAGCAGCAAGGCAGAGATTCAAACTACAAGCCATCTGGCGGCAGAGCTTTTGTTCTTAACCTCCAAGTCAGACTGTACATGTAAGGGGGGCACAGGAGCAGCAATGGGGGAACAGTGGCCCCAAAGGGATAAGAAGGGATGAAAACAAGGGCCTGAGATTCTGCAAGTCTCATGAGCTCCCAAGTCCTACCAATGCCACTGAGGTTGGACCACAATGTGAATAGCAAGGCTTTAAAGAAGAGTTTATATAAAAAATATCTTATGTATCAACAGCCAAAGAATCAACTGGGGAAACACTCCCCCCCCCCTTTTTTTAAGACAGATCAATTTGGATATTGCTCTTCTGAAACCTACCAATGTGACAGAAATAACATATGCTTAAAGTGACACTACTTCAAGGACTCAAAGACAAAGTGTGAAAACGGTCAGGACCAAAAGTCAACACAGAACAAACCAAGGACCTGAATGTAGTCTTTAAAACTCACTCTTCTCTAAGTGTATCCTTTAAAATTTTGGTTTAATCTGTTCATTTTAACAGTTTGTTTGTCAAAAAGTTTGTTCTAGTTTGTTCTAAAAGAATGACGCAAAGAACAAAATAATGGTTGTCTGACAGTTCATCAGATATAAATGAAGCCAAACGTTCTGAGCCAATGACACAAATGTTGTACTTCAATGTTTTGGAAAACAGAAAAGGAGAAGAATATACAGTATTGTTACTTCTCTATTACTAAATGAGTGCCAACCTGAAGCCATCTTCACCAGTAAATAAGAACACAGCACAACACTTCAGAGGCAACCATAGTTGTTTCTTGGTTCCCAGAGCTGACCCACAGAAACTCCGAAAAACAAGATAAGGCAGAGATTGCTCTCTTTTTATTATGAATTGCTATGCAAATGGGGTAAGATAAAGACTGCAGACTAGATATGCATGTGCTGCTTTCCCTTCAATAAGGAAGTCTAAAAATAAATAAATAAATAAATAAAAAATAAGGAAGTCTATAAACTTAAATCAAAGTATACATATTCTGAGCCCAGTTATCAAGAATAAACATATCATTGTTAAAGCACAAACCTGTACTTAATTTTTGTCAATTATGCCTTCAGGTTTCATTAACCTAGTTTCTAGGAACATGCTAAAACAGCAAATGTTTCTAGAAAGAGCTCTGCAATAAGTTATTACTTAATCCCAATTTTTTAAAAAATGGGAAATGCTAGATGCAAAAAAAAACTTTCTGGCAACATTAGAGTATTTTTAAATAATTTAAAAGGTAGTGGGGTGCCCAGGTGGCTCATTCAGTTAGGCATCCGATTCCTGATTTCAGCTCAGGTCATGATCTAGGGTTCGTGAGATCAAGCCCCACGTTGGGCTCTGCACTCAGCCCAGAGTCTGCTGGAGACTCTTCCTTTCCTTTGCCCCCTGGTCCCCTCAGCACTTGCAAGCATGCTCACGAGCTCTCGCTTTCTCTCTCTCAAATAAATAAATCTTAGGGATCCCTGGGTGGCGCAGCGGTTTGGCGCCTGCCTTTGGCCCAGGGCGCGATCCTGGAGACCTGGGATGGAATCCCATATCAGGCTCCCGGTGCATGGAGCTTGCTTCTCCCTCTGCCTATGTCTCTGCCTCTCTCTCTCTCTCTCTCTCTCTCTGTGTGACTATCATAAATAAATAAAAATTTAAAAATAAATAAATAAATAAATCTTTAGTAAAATAGATAAATAAAATCTTTAATAATAATTTAAAAGGTAATAACAAGCCCAGTAGTTGTTAACATCTAACAGTACATGAGTGGTCACAAAATCAATAGTGAGTAAATCTGCTCAGTAGGGACACCTGGGTGGTTCAGCAGTTGGGTGTCTGCCCTCAGCTCAGGGCATGATCCCAAAGTCCCAGGATTGATTCCCATACTGGGCTCCTTGCATGGAGCCTGCTTCTCCTATCTCTGCCTCTCTCTCTGCCTCTCTGTGTCTCTCATGAATAAGTAAATAGGGGCACCTGGGTGGCTCAGTGGTTGAGCATCTGCCATCGGCTCAGGTCATGATCCTGGGGTCTTGAGATTGAGTCCTACATCAGGCTCCTCAGAGGGAGCCTACTTCTCCCTCTGCCTATGTCTCTGCCTCTCTGTCATGAATAAATAAATAAAATCTTGAAAGTGAAACCTTGGGGCACCTGGGTGGCTCAGTGGTTGAGTGCCTGCATTTGGTCCAGAGCATGGTCCTGGAGCCCCAGGATCAAGTCCCACATCCAGCTGCCTGCATAGAGCCTGCTTCTCTGCCTCTCTGTCTCTGTCTCTGTCTCTCTCTCGAATGAATAAAAATCTTTAAAAAAAGAAAAGAATAAGTAAATAAAATTTTTAAAAAATCTGCTCAATACAATATATTATGAAACTATAAAGATTCTTTGGGATAACATACATAAGAGAATGATAACATTTAAGTGAAAAACTATAAAACTTCCTATTCTATTCTGTAATCTTATTAATACTGTAATTATGATCACACAGACAAGATGATGTTATTGGCAAATAAGATGTACTAAAGCTGAATAAATTGATTAAAGAAAAGTGTGGATCAGTGTTTCTCTCTACCTCAATGCTCTATCAAGTTGCTATAATTTTACCTGTGTAAAAATTTTAAGATTTCACTAATTTTACTATGTTGCTACCTTTCAAATAAACACACACACTCAACAGAACCCAAAGGTCTAGATGAACCCTAACAACCAAGCTTGGCCTGCCCACACATCTCAAATCCACTCCTGGACACACAACAGCCTCCTAATCAGCTTCTCTACTTGTCTCCCAACAACCCCCACACCAACCCACTGCCACAATGAGACCAAGAAGTTTCAAAATTATGCTGGATGACAGAACTCACTCCCCTGCTTAAAACCTGATGACTAATAAAAAGACTTTAGTTGAACCCTGATCTAAATCTAAAAATGACATTTGAGACAATTAGACATTTGAACAACAACCAGACTTGGACGGCATTAAGGAATCATTGTTAAAAAGTTTTAGGTGTGATATTATGGTTATATTAGATATCTAAGATCCACACAGAAATACTTATGGATGAAATAATAAGATACCTGGAACTTGCCTGAAGCTTCTCTGCGGGGACAGGAGTAGGTAGGAGTTACACAAAACAAACGAGTCGGGCCAGCGCTAACAGCTGGAGCTGGAGACAGATATTTTGTCCATTCTGTATTGTCTGAAAGGCTCTATAATTTTCCCTGATCTTAGAATAAAGCACCTCAACACCTCACATAAGTTAGTCTCTGCCTGCCTTCAGATGAACACATTTCAGTAAGTTTTTTTCACACAGGGCAGCCCTGGTGGTGCAGCAGTCTAGTGCCGCCTGCAGCCCGGGGCGTGATCCTGGAGACCCTGGATCGAGTCCCACGTCGGGCTCTCTGCATGGAGCCTGCTTCTCCCTCTGCCTGTGTCTCTGCCTCTCATTCTCTGTGTCTCTATGAATAAATAAAATCTTTTAAAAAAAAAGTTTTTTTCACACAGATACCACTGATACTGGGATGAAAGGATATTTGAAGATTAACATCCCTTGTCTAATGTCCCACAGACACCACTGTGCATTGTATGTTATTTACTGACCTGGAAATAGCGAAGTGGTGCCCTGGAATATTCTTTTTTGCCAAGTGTTCTTTGATCCCCAGAATGATCCATCCCAATGTGTAACTAAACCTTAGATCAGAAACTAGACAAGTTTTTGCTTCTCTAAAATACCTATGAGCTCATTCTAGAGCCTGTGGGCAGGTTCAATTATTTCTTTACATCTTCCTTCTGGCACAGATATTTTGCTAATGGCTAACTATTCCAAACATTCACTTGATTTGCTTCTGAATCCCTAAAGGCAGAACACTCAAACCAAAGGCTGAAACAAGAAGGTGGCCATTAACAAAATCCTCTGGCTCAAGTGTCTACTACAAGTCCCAGAGGGTCATGTCAGTTTCTAATATTCTTAAAACATTTCTCAGAAACCATAATGACTGCCAGGTGATAATTACTGCTCCAAAGAAAATAAATCAGGAGGTATTAAAAATGCTCACGTAGTCATAAAAGTGGTAGTTTCTGCTGGTGTTCTTGGCCACCTGAAACCCAACTCCAGACAGCCTTTGGAATCAACGTAACCTTTGGGATATATGTAAAGACATGACCTCAGCCCTATCTTCCTTTACTTCTATTATCTCCATCTGTCTACTTTCCCCATTATGTGCAAGGCACTAGAAATAAAAAGTTGCAAAAGGAGTAGATGATAGACAAATAAATGTAATCAAATACTCTCGCTGCCATGTACCAGCAAGGGAGAAGTGTGTGAGGGTGAGAGGTAGAAAGAGCAGAGTGAGGGTGTTAGGAGTTGAGCTGTGTCCCCTCAGGATACATCTGATTTGGAAATAGGATCACTGCAGATGTAATTAGTTAAAACAAGGTCAGAACTGACTGGACCCCTAATCCAGTATGACTGGTGTCCTTATAAAAAGAGGGCATTAAGATACAGACACAGATACAAGGAGAATGCCATGTGAAGATGAAGGCAGAGGTCAGCTGAGGTGATGCATCATCTACAAGCCAAGGAACACCAACGACTGCCAGAAAATTACCAGCAGCTAGTAGAAAGACTTGGAACAGATTCATTGTTATGGCCTCAGATGGAACTGTCCTACTGACACCTCAATCCTGTACTTTTGGCGTCCAGAACTGAAATACAATGAGTTTCTGTTGTATGAATCACCCAGGCTATGATACTCTGTCATGGCGGCCCCAAGAAACTAATAGAAGGCTGTTGGGAAAGCTTCACAGGAAAGATACTTTTAGAAATAAGAGGTTGCTTCCAGGTGGCACAGGGCAGGTGGCAGTTACCTGGTGAATGAACATCTACAGAGACTTAGAGACAGCAGCAGAGCTAGCACAGTGAGTGCTCAATGTCCCCTGCTTTCACACGGAGTGCCTGGCACCCAGTGGGAAGGTGCTTAAGGAGCTTTTAATGACCTTCCTGAGCTGTTCTCTCTTCCAAACATTTCAGCCCTGCTCATACTTAAGATCCAACTCAAATATATCCTGCTCTGTGAAGCATCCCCAAGCCCCTGAGCTCGACACTTGGCCTCATATGTTCTGAGGTACTTTACTCAGACCTCTTTTCAGCCATTTGCAAACAGAACCAAACATCTGTATGCTGGTCCCATCACCAGTCTGTGGGCCCACGAAGAAAAGGGACTCTTGATCTCTAACTCATTTTTGTAAATAAGCCCTGGGAGAGTAGCGACTCAAGAGAGACTTTGTTCCTGCAGTAAGGTACCCACTACAAGGGACATTCTAACCTCTCTGGAAGGGCTCCACGAGGTTTCCACCCAGAATTAAACTTCATCATCAGGACACACTCACTGAAATAAATGGCAGAATCGCCCAAAACAAAAACAAAACCAAAAATGTAGCTATAAGCAGTGATGGATGTGTTAGCTTGATTGTGACAATCACTTCACGGTGTATACGCATATCAAATCATCAGACTATACACTATAAATATATTATTTTGTCAATTATACCTCAATAAAGCTGGGTGGGAAAGCTTAAAAATTGTGGAGTCTTTGCTGGAATTAGTGGCAAGCTTTTAAACAGGAGGAGCTAAAATGATGGCTAAGCTCAGGTGAAGAACTGGGAATAGTGCTGCATAGACAGTCCACACCCCATTCAGTGCCCCAGGTGGGAAAGCAAAAGAGAGGAGAACTCTAGCCAGAAATTCATGATGAACTCTTAGCAAATGGGTTGCTATGCCAGCCAGTGAAAGAGTCCCTAATACCTCCTGGCAGGAAGGAGCTCAACTTTGGAGCTCTCTCCCAAATTAAACAGAACACAACCGTATGAGTTCTTCCCCTCACGTCTCACATTACTAGCCTCGTTCTCCACTTCCCCTATTGGACAACACCCACCTTATGTTTAAGATTCTTCTTCACGGGCTCAGTCTGACTCAGGGTTGTGCCCTACTTGGAACCTCAAAGTTAAGTAAAAGCCTTTAATTACTCTGATCGGATCATTTCTATTCCTGTGTCTCTGGATGTTCTCTGGCAGACGAAAACGCTCAAAAGTCCCCTTCAAAATAATCACGGCTTACTATGTGGTTAAGTGCTGATTTCAATTGTACAAATTCAATTGCAGGGGCACCTGAGTGGCTCAGTCAGTTACGCATCCACCTCTTGATTTCAGCTCAGGTCAGGACCTCAGGGTTCTGGAAGTGAGTTCTGCATTGGTTAGTTAATAAGTTCCCAGACTCAACCTTCCACTATTTAGTGTTTACATACAGCCATATACCTGCTGTTGTTCTTTTAACTATAGCTTTTTTTTTTTTTAAGATTTTATTTATTTATTAGAGAGAGAGAGCAAGAGCATGGGCAGGGGGCAGGGAGGGGCACAGAAGCAGACTCCTCACTGAGCAGGGAGCCCGACATAGGGCTCAATCCCTGGACCCCAGGATCATGACTTGAGCAACGCAGATGCTTCACCAACTGAACCACCCAGGCGTCACCAACTGAGCCACCCAGGCGTCCCCAACTATAGCTTCTTGATCAATTTTATGGTGTACTATTACAGAGTCCAGTTGTTTTAAGGATACATAGCCATTAGTGCAAAAGCAAGGATTTGAAAATAAGACTATGGTTTAGAGATTGCCCTCTTAATTGCTTCACGTTAAACAGCCTTCATGCGCTGACAGGACCCTCCAGTCCCAGGTCAGCACTGGACAGTGGACAGGCCACTGCGCCCAGCATCAGTGGTTAGTCCCACTCCTTCCACTGCATGACATCAACAAGGACCAAGTCCTCATCCATAAAATAAAGATATCTCCCTAACCTAATAAATCAAATGAGACAACACAGCCAAAAGTACCTTGGAGAAAAAATGAGAAAATGGGATGACTCACATCCCATCCCATCTCATCTATGACTCCCAACTCCACACCTGATGCTTCTCAATCCAGTTAAGAATGCATCTAGAGGGATCCCTGGGTGGCGCAGCGGTTTGGCGCCTGCCTTTGGCCCAGGGCGCGATCCTGGAGACCCGGGATCGAGTCCCACATCGGGCTCCCGGTGCTTGGAGCCTGCTTCTCCCTCTGCCTGTGTCTCTGCCTCTCTCTCTCTCTCTCCGTGTGACTATCATGAATAAATAAATTAAAAAAAAAAAAAAGAATGCATCTAGAAAGTGCAAAGGAGGGCAGCCCGGGTGGCTCAGCAGTTTAGCACCTGCCTTCAGCCCAGGGCATAATCCTGGAGACCTGGGATCGAGTCCCACATCGGGTTCCCTGCATGGAGCCTGCTTCTTCCTCTGCCTGTGTCTCTCATGAGTAAATAAATAAAATCTTAAAAAAAAAAAAAAAGTGCAAGGGATCCAGAAGAGAGCCCCAGTCGTGAACTTTATAGGAGTGTGACAAAGGCCCTGCCTGCGGTGGACCAGTTAGTTCACTCGAACAACTGTGAGAGTTCCCCACCTGCAGGTGAAGAACTGACTCTGAGTTTCAAGTTTCTGAGGTCTCAAGATAAATAAAGAGCCAAGTCAGGCCATGGACCCAAGCCCACTGACTCCAAGTGCCACACTCATCCCTTGACGAAGTCAAAAGGTGGGCACTGGCCAAGGGTGGGAACCACAGCACTCTCCCCACCATTTAGCACCTAACAGGCCCTCAATAAAGATATGGTAAATGAATGGTGAAGAAAGACAAAGTAATCCTCCGTTACTCATTTAACAAAATTTGCTTCTGTAGAGAAAAATTATAAAGTGATTAAGTACTTTCAGATGGCACATGAGTTTGTATAAACCAGTTTACTCTCAAACAAGTGCCTGCCTGACTGGCTTCCTTCCTTCTAAACATTTTATTTTTAAGTAATCTCTCTCCTCAATGTGGGGCTTGAACTCACAACCCCGAGGTCAAGAGTCATATGCTCCACCAACTGAGCCGGCCAGGAGCCCCAAACAAGTGCTTTCCAAGAAGAAATTCCACAAAGGAAACCGCAATTCTGATTTCAAGAGAGGAATGTGGGAGGAGTAAAGCTATATACAGTGCCTCACAATTTAACCAGTAACAGCCCGTTCCATAGAAAGTCTCCACTGCAATTACTGGTCCACTCCTTCTAAGCCACATGCCGTGAACCACCACACATAATTGAGAGCAGAAGTCAACTTTATCCTCTGACAGTGCCAACTCTTTCTCTATTTTTGCTCCTTCACACTATTACTGTCCTTCCATTACTATATGATTTTTATTTTTCACTGTATTTTTACTGAAGAAATGGAGTCTTTCGAAACTTGGTGTTTTACTGAAACAAAACTCCTCCTGAATTTCACTCCATGAAGGTGTCTGTTTATTTTCCTGGGGGTTAGGAGGAGGTAGGGAAGTTTGACAGGGTTATAAGAGTAAGGGAGATTAAAAACACTGACCACAAAAAAAAATTAAAAAAAAAAAAAAAAAAAACAACACTGACCACAAAAACAAACAGGTTTTTCAGAATTTAATGGTCGGTGACTAAATGTTCTTATTCGTGAAGTAATTGGTTCCCCTGGAAAACAAATGATGAAAGGAAGCCTTGAAGATAATAGTCAACTAAGGCTAACAGGCTGAGAAGGACACAAGTGCTGAGCATGCTAACACAAAGATATTCTGCACACGCCAAGGTCGAGCTGTGAACTACTTTATTAACTCTAGGACTTCTGAAAACAGGGCCAGGTTCTCCTCTTTGGAGCTAGTCAGGAAGTATTTAAAATCACAAGTATAAGCCTAAGTAGAATTCTGCCAAAGGTATACTCTCTGAAAAGTAATTATGCCGCTGATCAGGAATGAAAACCCTTAATGCTACCAAGTAATTATGAGCACACAAGTTTTTAGATGATCTAGTTTTATGAAGTGAAAAAAGCAAAATACGAAGAATGATGTATGTATGGTGCCTTTCAGAGGGGAAGGGAGGGTATAAAAAATATTTGTATTTGCTTGTATCTGAAATAAAGAAATGAAAGAAGAATATACAAGAAACTTTAAATGGTGGTTTCCTTGTTAAAATAAGAAGGATCTGGGGATCCCTGGGTGGCGCAGCGGTTTAGCACCTGCCTTTGGCCCAGGGCGCGATCCTGGAGACCCGAGATCGAGTCCCACGTCGGGCTCCCAGTGCATGGAGCCCACTTCTCCCTCTGCCTATGTCTCTGTCTTTCTCTCTCTCGCTCTGTGTGACTATCATAAATAAATAAAAATTAAAAAAAAAAAAAAAAAGGATCTGGGTAGACAGAAGACAGAGATGGCCAGGAGTCCTTATTAGTCATACATATAGTTTTTTTTAATTTATAAAGAAAAGAAAAATTTTTAATGTAACAGCATTAAGAACATCAACACAGTAAGCATCACTGAAGGTATAAAATACAGAGTACACAGTACATTGTATTTCCAGCAGCATAAGGATATCAAACATGTGTTTAGTTTTATAGTTTGATAGAGATTCTGTTAAGTGTTTTAGTAGGGTGGCCCTATCCTGATTTTACAGGTGATAAGACATAGGTTAAGAGACTGTTTTACCCTAAGTAGAGATAGCAAGAGTTGAGCTGAGAATGTATAGGGTTAAATGAACCCCTCACAGTCTCTCCTCCAAAATGATTCCATATGTATCAGAGTTGTTAATAACTGAGTATTTCTTTAAATCAGCACCGGCTGATTAAAACGGGATATTTCTTTAAATCCAGGGATCCCTGGGTGGCGCAGCAGTTTGGTGCCTGCCTTTGGCCCAGGGCACGATCCTGGAGACCCGGGATCGAATCCCACATCAGGCTCCCGGTGCATGGAGCCTGCTTCTCCCTCTGCCTGTGTCTCTGCCTCTCTCTCTCTCTCTCTCTCTCTCTCTCTCTCTCTCTCTCTCTCTGTGACTATCATAAATAAATAAAAATTAAAAAATAAATAAATAAATAAATAAATAAATAAATAAATAAATAAATAAATAAATAAATCCATATTGGCTCTACTTTGCAGCCACTACTTCCATGTTGCCAAAAGCACTGGAGTTCCTGCCCAAAGGGCATTTCATTCTACAAGGAATCAAACCAATACGATGCACCTCTTTTCTGGTATTAGAGGATGACAGGCAAGGGTTAGTCTGAAGAACAGGCCCTGGTCACACTGGCCCTGAAGTCTGCAGCTGTGAGGGGAACACAGTCCAGCTTGCTTTATGACTATCTGTGGTCTAACGGCATCCTACGCTGCTACCTGCTACATAGAAGGTGTTCCTTAAGTGTGCCGAACTGAGGCAGTAGAGCAGGCGTGAGGACCCTACAGCCACCTGACTCAGGGTAGCAAAGGTCTCCACAACAGACCCCTTAACTCTGATCCCTTCTTTTTACAAGCAGGAACCTGAGGCTCAGAAGATGAGAGGACTGTGGGAACCCCAGGAATCACTGGCAGAGAGCAGAAGCCCAATGTGTCTCAAGTCACACCACAACCAAGTGCGAGTCTACCACACTGCTTACTAGGTGATCTGGACAAGGACCTTCTCTCTGGGATGCAGTTTTCTCCTCTATCAACAGGATATGGTAATGGTAACCTTGAGGGAGATCTCAAGAATCCGAAATGCTGTTTGGAGAGCATTCAGCAGTGTTTGGCAGACGGTACACACACATTAAGGAGTGGCCATGATTACTGGACACACCAAGGTGTCCCAGCCAGGCCTATGAGCTTCCACACCATCAATCCACTTCTTGCTCACATGGTTTTCATTGTTTGTGACAAATAACTGAATATTTCTATCTTTATCACAACTACAGCTACTTTCAAAAAGACATTAAAATGGGACACCTGGGTGGCTCAGTGGTTGAGCTTCTGCCTTCAGCTCGGGTCCTGATCCCAGGTCTGGGGATCGAGTCCCGCATTGGGCTCCTGCTTCTCCCTCTGCCTATGTCTCTGCTTCTCTCTCTGGGTCTCTCATGAATAAATAAAATCTTTAAAAAAAATACATTAAAAGTAATTTCTCACATATAATTTATTTCTCAATATTGCTAACACTAGGTTAATATCCAAATAACCTCTGAAGTCTTTAAAAATTCCAGATGATACCTGAAAGGGGAAATTACAAAAGTCTTAATAACTGTAAACCCGGGGAACTTGGGTGGCTCAGTGGTTGAGCATCTGCCTTTGGCTCAGGGCATGATCCCGGGGTCCTGGGATTGAGTCCTGCATCAGGCTCCCTCCCCACAGGGAGCTTGCTTCTCCCTCTGCCTATGTCTCTGCCTTTCTCTGTGTCTCTCATAAATAAATAAATAGAATATTTTTTTTAAATAACCTAAACCAAAAAAAGGTCAAAAACAAATTTAGACAAAGGAAAATTATGCTTCAAATTACATATATTAGTTTTTGCTTTCCAAAACAGTGCCATTTCAATAGACATGACACTACTGCAGGAGAGGGGACAATCCAAACTCTAAAAGGCTCCACACACAGCCTGCAAACAGAAGGGATAGGTCCTAGCAGAGGGGACTGGGCAGTCTGCACAATAAGTAAATCACATGGTGCGTCAGCAGGTAAGAAGTGCTGTGGGCAGGGGACTGGCTGGACAAGGAGATGGGGAGGCAGGTCTCAATACTATGTGGGAGGGCAGAAGGCTCTGGGGAAGGTGACATCACAGGTGGTGTGAGTGTCCAGCCACTCCGAGCAGAGGGACAGCTGGAGCCAAGGCCAGGAGTGAGGGCTGACATCTGCCTGGAAGTGGGGGAGAAGGATAAAACAAAGTTTATCATCATTTTCTTGAAGCATTAAAATATTACATTTACATTTTGGTAAAGAAGCAAACAAAGATACCTTTGTTATCTTTGGTATCTTTGATACCACTCTAACCTAACTCATTCAAAACGAGACTTTGAATCTTCCCCTAGTCTTGTCTCCCTGCTTCTACCCTCAAATTCTTATAGTTTGTTCTCCATAAAAATATAATCAAACCATGTCCTGCCCCTGCTTAATTCCCACCAATGGCTTCTCACGGTTCCTAGAATAAAATCTGAAATCCTGACTACAGCCACCAGGACCGTCCCAGTTTGGCCCCCAGCCATCTCTCTGCTGTGATGTCCCAGATACACTAGCCTCCCTTCTGTCCACACACACACCCCCAACTCCTTCCTGCCTGACAGCTTTAGACTTGCTCTTCTCTCTGTCCAGAACAAACTTATTCCAGCTATGTTGAGTGTCTTACTCCATATTTTAGGAGTAAGTTTTAGGTCAAATTTCACCTCTAAATCTTGAGATCAGTTTCCCTGCCCATGCTATCTAGAGTAGTCCCTAATCCCCGCTCTTTCAAATCACCCTGGGTTTTCTTTCCCTTCAAGGCTCTTATCACCACTGTCAGGGCACAGACTCTAGAGCCAGAATGCTTGAGTTCAAATTCCAGCTCAGCCACTTACTGGCTCTGTATGCTTAAGACAATTTCTTAACTTCTCTGGCCCCAGTTCTCACTTCTGAAATAGTAAGGTTAACAGAGTTAACGCATGTAAAATGCTCAGAAACAAGTATCTGGGGACACCTGGGTGGCACAGCAGTTGAGCGTCTGCCTTTGGCTCAGGGCATGATCCTGGAATCCTGGGATCGAGTCCCACATCGGGCTCCCTGCATGGAGCCTGCTTCTCTCTCTGCCTGTGTCTCTGTCTCTCTCTGTGTCTCTCATGAATAAATAAAATCTTAAAAAAAAAAGAAAAAAAGAAACAAGTATCTGACACTCAGGAAGCGTTCAAGTGTTTGCTGTTGGTATGACTGTCTCCCAATTAGCACATAACCTCAACAGGGCAAGAGACTCATCTGCACCATTCATCACTATATTCACAGATATACATACATAAATATATACATATATATACACATATATATAAAGAGACAGGGGGGTTGAGAGGTGGAGAGGGAGGGAGAGGAAGAGGGAAAGGGCGAGGGAGAGGGAAGTACAGGTTCAAGTCTAACATTCCGGACTGGTAATGTTAATCTAAGTACTGAGATTCCAGAGCATTTGACTGTAAGAAAAGCTATCACCCTGCTTCATTTAATCACAACTGACGTATAACTGAAAAGACTCTGGGGACACAAGCAGCAGACTCAACAGACTCCAAATCTCTATCTGCCACTCACAAGGAAGCTCCAGACTGCAAATGGACAATCTGTATATCAAATTGGGTTTTGTGTTTTGAGATGCCTGGGTTTTAAGTTTCTAAGAATTACGCCAATTCCCAAAGTTTGTATACCAGGACAGTAGCTGGATCTATCACTAGCTGACTGGATCTGAAGACTCAAGCAAGTCTAGCCCCCAGAGGCAGGAAAATCAGGAGAATTGTAGACCTCACAACTAAGTGTACATGGTACTCTAGCGAGGCTCATAAAGACTGCAGAAGACCCAGCCGAGATTGAGTAGATACATGTGAGTTTAGAAAATTCTATCCAGGGCAGCCTGGGTGGCTCAGCGGTTTAGTGCCACCTTCAGCCCAGGGCGTGATCCTGGAAACCGGGAATCAAGTCCAACGTTGCGCTCTCTACATGGAGCCTGCTTCTCCCTCTGCCTGTGTCTCTGCCTCTCTCTCATTCTCTCTCTCTCTCATGAATAAATAAATAAAAATCTTTAAAATAAAATAAAAGAAGAAAGAAAAGAAAAGAAAAGAAAAGAAAAGAAAAGAAAAGAAAAGAGAAAAGAAAAGAAAAGAAAAGAAAAGAAAAGAAAAGAAAAGAAAAGAAAAGAAAATTCTATCCAGATTTGATGAGGAAGAAAACACCCACCAGTACTCTACCCACCAGTACTCCTAAGCACATTAGGAGGGGGCTGTCTAACACCACTAGCCTGAGGTGAGCATGTTTCCCCTGATAAACATATGAATCAGTATCAGAGGAAGCATTTAATAGTTACAAAGAAATAGAATGGAAAAGTAGTCATAAAAATGATCTTATGAGCAATATGTAGAATATAGGCAATACTTTAAGCTGTTGAAATAGCATGTACAAAATATTACTGCAGTAATGCAACAAGGCAAGTCCACAACACTGAGAGGCCAATGTAGCTAGACAGAGGCTTCTGTCAACCTCTCTTCATCCCACAACCCCTAGTATCTGTTGGATGTCTTTGAGTGATCCAATAGCTCTGTCCTCCACCTGTAATCAGCCTAAAAATCAGTATCTTCTGGGAGGCAGCAGATGGTAAGAAAGTCCTTGAGCGGACAACCCTCAGGTCCTACAACCACCACAGAGAAGCAGTGATGCTTAATGGGAAGAAAGGAGGCTCTGGGATTACCAGGGTTCAAACCCCAGTCAGACACTTACTAAGAGGATACCCCAGACAAGCTCACCATCTGTACCTCAGTTTTCTCATGGGTGGAGAGAGACAATAATAACCATCTTACACGATTGTTGAGTGAACATGGTATGTTCGATACCATGTCTGTACAAAGTCCCATTCATCTGTCAGTGTAATCATGACAACTGGTACCTGAAAACATTTTCCCTTGGTCATAGGGCAGCATCACTGTCCATGTCCCACCCCTAAGCCAGATCTAAACTTTCAGATCTATTTCAATGAATACCAGAGGAACTCCCTGAAGTAACAGAGCAGAGAGACATGGCTATTAAACAGAAATATCTAGTTAACTGATATTCTGATTAATAAGACTGCCAGTTATATCCTAGAATATAATAAAACATACCTAACACTAATAAACACTGAGCAAATCAACCTTTGGTAGTTAAAATTCTCTAGACTTATTTTATACACCTAAATGAATGTCAACAGCTCTCAAATACAAACCCCGTATTTTAAAAAGTACTACACATCTTGGGATTGAGGGAAATGTGTTTAAAAATGAAAACACAATGCGTAAACACAGAACAATTTAACATCTGTTTATGCAGCAATGCTTTTAAAACCTTAAATCATGGGGCACCTTGGATGGAACTAGAGGGTATTATGCTAAGTGAAGTAAGTCCATTAGAGAAAGACAATTATCATACAATCTCATTCATACGTAGAATTTAAGAAACAAAACAGGATCATAGGGGAAGACAAAAACAAAACAAGATGAAATCAGAGAGGGAGACAAACCGTAAGAGATTCTTAATCACAGGAAACAAACTGAGGGTCGCTAAAGAGGGGAGCGAGGGGGGGTGTAACTGGGTGATGGGCTTTGAGGAGGGCATGTGATTTCATGAGCGCTGGGTATTATATAAGACTGATGAATCACTGAACTCTACCTCTGAAACTAATAATACACTATATGTTAATTAATTTAATTTTAAAAATTAAAATAAAAAGCAAAAATTAAATAATAATAATAATTATAGTGTAATATAGTGTAATAATACACTATATGTTAATTAATTTAATTTAATTTTAAAAATTAAAATTAAAATCAAAAGAATCAGCACCTGGCTGGCTCAATTCATAGAGCACATGACTTGATCTCAGGGTTGTGAGTTCAAGCTCCATGCTGGGTATGGCACTTACTTAAAAAATAATAATAATAATATGACCTTAAAATCATGATTAGGGCAGCCCCGGTGGCTCAGTGGTTTAGCACCACCATCAGCCGAGGGCCTGGTCCTGGAGACCCAGGATCGAGTCCCACGTAGGGCTCCCTGCATGGAGCCTGCGTCTCCCTCTGCCTGTGTCTCTGCCTCTCTCTCTCTCTGTGTCTATCATGAATAAATAAAATAAAAATTAAAAAAAAATAAAATCATGATTAAAATTTTAGAAATCAAATCTTTTCAATTCAGGGGGAAAACAACATGGAGGACAGTAGAAAAGATTCACATTCTGAGATCACTGACTGTTGATCTTACCCAAACATGGTAAGTGGCAATTATGTAAATGGAATTGTGGAAGAAATTCAAGATACAGGGTGAAACATTAATAATATGTCTTTAGAGGAGGCACTGTTAAGCCCAGCAGAACTCTTTCAAAGGAGAAAAAAAAAGTTTATCCCTTCCATTCTGTCATTTAACAACTAAGTAATACTAGCACTTTTAAACTGAACCTAACCCAGCTCTGAAATGAGCAAATAATTCATTCTTTCCCAAGCATCTTATACTGGTATGTCTAGGAAAATCCTGTGCCTCGGTTTTGCAGCCTGACCTTCTTGGGAGTTATATAAAATAGAAACAAGGTATTCAGCCCAAGCTTCAAATTAATAAAAACACTTTTACTTAGGGGAGGCAATTGTATTCAGGTCCCAAAAGCATGGCATACAGTACTTCAAAATAGTTTCCACACAACAGTTCAGAACACTTATGAAAAAAACTACAGCATATTTTAACAAGCCAATAAAAAAGCAAAGCATTCTCAAATAATTATGACATGGCAAATAAAATAAATATCCCAGAAAATGTGACCCCTTCAGAAAATTCTAGCTGCAGGGCCTTGCCTAGGGTGGGGACTCAAAAATCAGTTGAAGGAAATAGCAGAAAACTATGCCTCTAAAATAACTGCTGGAAAGGTAAATCTGTCACGGGAAAGGAAAGTGCAAAGTATGGGACACCTGGGTGGCTCAAGGGTTGAGCGTCTGTCTGCCTTTGCTTCAGGGCATGATTCGGGTCCAGGGATCCAGTCCTGTATCGGCTCCCAGCAAGGAGCCTGCTTCTCCCTCTGCCTATGTCTCTGCCTCTGTGTATCTATCATGAATAAATAAAATCTTAAAAAAAAAAAAAGTGCACAATAAAAGAAACCCCCAAATTGGTTAGAACCAAGTATAAAGTTTCACTTCCTTTTGGCTTACATACTCTGAAAAAGAAACAGGTATCACACCAAAATTTCCCTGCTCTGGTGGATCCGAAGTGGCTGCTTCGTCATTTCTCTGATTAGTAGATAAGGATAAAAGGTTTTCATGTGTTTATTTACATCTCAAAATTCCCATAGGGTCTATTAATCTCTGTCCACCTATTTCTCAAAATCTTGATGTAGTTATTCTTATAAATAAAAAAAAGGAGTATACCTATTGACCTTTTTTCATATTTGACTCCTATAATTTTATTTTTCAATGAGCAAATATTTTTATATTTTGCATATTCTGCAAACTTTTTCCTCAGACTCCTTCTCCTCTTAAAGAGACAGTTCTCATTCCTTCACAGGCACATCTCAAAATGTTCCAAGAAAGTTTTCAGGAATTAGCTGATAAACATTCCATTTTGCTTCCCTTGCCCCGCCCCCCCCCCACAGTCTCTCTAGTTTTAAACATTTGTCCTTAATCCATCTGGAATTTATTTCCACGAATGATGTTTTCCAGTTATCTCATGGCTAATAACCGCCCCTCCTCAGAGACACAGAGGTGTGGTTCTTTACTCCCCCCAACAGGCCTGCTGGTGCAAGGGGCAAAGCTCTGAGCCAGCAGCACCCCACAATCTACATGGTCTGACCTGCATTGTTTCCTCTCAAGTCATATGTTCCAAGGTTGTTGGAGTAATTAGAAAGGATAATAAATGTAAAGTATCTAGCACATGTCTAACACATAGTGGATACCCTATCAATAAGGAAATAATTATCTAATATTTGATGAAAATATAAAAGTAACATGTTAAAAATTTCACTTCAAAAACTTCAAGAATATTAGGTTTAACCAACTGAAAGTTGAAATACATTATTTTAATTAACATTCTATTATAAGCTCATTAGCTTATTTTTAAATTAAAACTTACTGTATTCTAAAAAAAAAAAAAAAAAAAAAAAAAAAACTTACTGTATTCTATCTATATCAACACATTTAGTATAGTTAATTGAGACCGCTCACTTTAACTCAATCCCTAAACCAATACCCTACTGTGGCTTACTGAAACTGACTTGGGTGTGGTTTTGAAAACAATTCTGGGTGAGGCAACTAAAGATAAGCTGACCAACCATCTGTTTGACTAAACAAATTTAAGTGAACTTTAACGTACTCTATCCTGTTGAGATTTCCAAAATCTATCTGATGCCAATTGGTACAGAAAGATTCTGGCTGATTAATTAACATGCTCAATTCACATTAGAGTTTAGACTCCAGGCCCAGACGACCTGGGTACTGATCCCAGCTCATCACTTAATAGCTATGTAGCCTTAGGCACATTTCTTCATCTTTCTCTATATATATATACTTCAGTTTCTTCGTCTGTAAAATCAGAATTTACGTCAAGTGTTTTGTATAGGTCTGGCACACAGTAAGCAATAAATTAAAGCACTATAATAAATAGCAACTACTATTATAAGCAGCAGCACCTTGAAAGATGAACTGAATCTCTTTTAAAAAGACACTGGAAGAACATTGTGATGGGTACTAATTAACTGTCCTCCTTAATGTGTGCACAGGGACACATAGTAGCACCGCTTCCTAGAAGTCTCTCTTACAGACAGCATCACTACTCTGTATTGTGCATTATTATTTTAGAGAGAGAGCATGCACAAGAGTGCAGCGGGGGCAGAGGGGAAGGAAGGGCAGAGGGGGAAAGAGAATCCCAAGCAGACTCCCTGCTGAGCAGGGAGCCCAACATGGGGCTAAATCCAAAAACCCTGAGATCACAACCTGGGAGGAAATCAACAGTAGGTCACTCAACAGACTGAGCCACCCAGGCGCCCCTATATTATCCATTTTTCATACCAAAGCTAGACCTCAAGCTTATGGAAAGCAGGAACTATCATGATGCTTATATTCTGACGTTCCCAACACAGTGCTCTGAACACAGATCTTAAATAATGTTTATAAAATTAATATATTTAATAAGGAGGTGCCTGGGGTGGCATAATGAGCTAAGCCTTGGACTCTTGATTTGGGCTCAGGTTGTGATCTCAGGGTTGTGAGATCCTGCTGTGGACCTGGCTTGCGTTCAGCATGCAGAGTCGCTTGAGATTCTCTCTCCTTCTTCCTCTGCCCCTCCCACTAGTGCTTGCATGTGTGCTCTCTAAAAAATCAATCTTTTAAAAGAAAATTAATAGGATAAATATTAAAAGGATAAATAAATAGGCAGTAAGGAGGCGCCTGGGTTACTCAGTCGGTGAAGCATCTACCTTCAGCTCAGGTCATGATCCCGGAGTCCTGAGATCGAGTCCTACATTGGGCTCCCTGCTCGTAGGAAGTTGGCTTCTCTTTCTGCCTGCCCCTCCCCCTGCTCTCTCTCTCTCACACTAATAATTTTTTTTTAAGTCAGTAAGACAAAACCTTAGAAGCATATATTTTTAGCACCAGAAGAACTTTAAAAGTCATCCTGAAAAAAATAAAAAATAAAAAATAAATAAAAGTTATCCTGTTACAGGGGCGCCTGGGTGGCTCAGTTAAGCATCTGCCTTCAGCATGAGTCATGATCTCAGGATCCTGGGATGAAGCCCTCCCTACCCTCCCAGGCTCCTGCTCCTTGAGGTAGTCTGCTTCTCCCTGTCCCTCCCCTTGTTGGTGTGCACTCATGTTCTCTCTCTCTCAAATAAATAAAATCTTTAAAAAAATTTTTTTTTAAATAAGCAGAGTTGAAAAAGAAACTAAATAGAACTTTCAGAAATAAAATGTTGAAAAAATTATTAACAGGGCACTTGGCTGGCTTAGCTGGTGAAGCATATAACTCTTGATCTTAGGATTTTGAGTTCAAGCCCCACACTGGGTGTAGAGATTACTTAAAAAATAAAATCTTAGGGTGCCTGGGTGGCTCAGTCAGTTTGGCATCTGCCTTCAGCTCAGGTCATGATCCCAGGATCTTGGCATCAAGACCCACATCTGGCTCCCTGCTCAGCCAGGTGTCTGTCTCTCCCTCTCCCTCTGTCACTCCCCCATCCTCATGCTCTCTCTTGCACATGTATGAGTGGGTGCTCTCTCTCAAATAAATAATAAATAAAATTTAAACAATAAAATAAAATCTTTTAAAACCTCAAAAAAATTCTTTACAAATCAACTAATGAATTAATAGCAGATAAAGACACAAATAAAGAGGAATTAGTGAATTAAAAGAGAGATCTGAAAAAATTCCCCAGAAACCAGCACAGGGAGACAAGGAGATACAAGCTATACCAGAATAGATAGAATAAGAACATCCACTACACATTCACTAGAGTCACAGGCTGAGATAACAAAGAACAGTGAAAAGTCTGCTGAGACAACTGCCCCAGAGCCTCCTTGAACCACCCAGCCACAGCCAAACCCACCATATTCTTCAGTCTCTGTGGACAGTGAGCCCTTCGGATGCATCTCCTTGGAGCTGTTTGCAAAGTTCCAGACAGTGAAGAACTTTCATGATGAACACTAGGGAGAAGGGACTTGGTTATAAAGATTCCTGCTGGGCAGCCCCAGTGGCTCAACAGTTTAGTGCCGCCTTCAGCCCAGGGCCTGATCCTGGAGACCCAGGATCAAGTCCCACATCAGGCTCCCTGCACAGAGCCTGCTTCTCCCTCTGCCTGTGTCTCTGCATCTCTCTCTCTCTCCCTCTGTGTTTCTCATGAATAAATAAATAAAATCTTTTTAAAAAATAAAATAAAATAAATATTCCTGCTTTTACAGGATTATTCCAAGATTTATATGCCAAGTGACTTCACATGCCATAATGGCACTGGAGGCCAGTCGATCCATGGGGAGAACTTTGATGATAAGAATTTCATCCTGAAGCATACAAGTCCTAGCATCTTGTCTATGGCAAATGCTGGACCCAACACAAAAGGTTCCCAGTTTTTTGTCTGCATTGCCAAGACCAAGTGGTCAGATGGTAAGCATGTGGTCTTTGACAAAGTGAAAGAATTCCACAGGAATATTGTGGAAGCCATGGAATGCTATGGGTCCAGGAACCCCAAAACCAGCATTATGATCACCATTGCTAACTGTGGACAAACCTAATAAATTTGATTTGTGTTTTATCTTAACTACCAGACCATTCCTTCCATAGCTCAGGAGAGTACCCCTTCACCTCCATCTGCTGGAAATATTCTAGCATCTTTGTGCTCTTGCTGCAGTTCTATGGGTTGAATGTTTTCCTTACTCCCTTCCAAGTCTAGCTGGATCAGAGTTAAGTTTATGATTGTGACATAAAAACTAAACAAGTGTCAGAAATTGGCTCTGTCCACAAACAAGTGTCAGAAATTAGCTCTGTCCACTCTCCTGTTTTAGTAGCTTCTTCCCCAAAGTCATGGCCTGAAAGTTGGATTTGCTGCTGCCACAGGCCTGTCTCACCCTATTCCCTGCCCCTCTGCCTCTGGAGTGAGCCTCGCCTCCCCACAAGGAAAGAGGAGTAAAATACCTGGAAAAAAAAAAAAAAAAAGACTGGTGCAAGGAAGAAGGCAAAGAACCACCAGGAACATGAAAAACAGCTCAGAGCATCAAGAAGCACCACAGATTTAGCTAAACAACCATGCAATGCATCAATGGTAGCAGCTTTTTTGGATACTTGTTGATGGTTAAAAAATGGAAAAATAAGTATCTGAAAAACGCCTGTATAAAATTTTAGTGAATACAAATAATAATAATAATAATAATAATAATAATAACCTAAACAGTTTAACAACAACAAAAAAAAAGAGTGAAGAGTCAATATAATATCCAAGGACAGGGGGTCCCTGGGTGGCTTAGCACTTTAGCACCTGGCTTCAGCTCCAGGGCGTGATCCTGGAGTCCCGGGATCAAGTCCCACATCGGGCTCCCTGCATGGAGCCTGCTTATCCCTCTGCCTGTGTCTCTGCCTCTCTCTGTGTGTGTCTCTCATGAATAAATAACTAAAATCTTTAAAAAAAAAAATCCAAGGACAGAATGGCTAGCAAGTTTTCATAATTGAAAGACATGAATTCACAAATACCAAGCAAAATAGAGAAATATACATCTTGTATACACAGTAATGAATCTCCCTCCAGAACAGTAAAGGCAGGGAAAAAAAAAAAAGATCACCCACAAAGGACTAACAATTAGACACTGGCAAACTTGTAACAGAAACAACAAAAGAGGAATAGGGTATCATCAAAATGATAAAAGGAAATAACAGGCAATCTGGATTTCTACACCAAGCAAAACTATCTTTCGAGAATGTGTGTGAAATAAAGTCACTTCAGGTGAACAAAAACAAAAGTACTACCTACAGACTTGCAGAAAATGAACTTCTAAAGAAGAAAAAATGATCCCAGGAAGCAAAATCAGAAATGCCATAAGGGGGCAGCCCCAGTGGCTCAGCGGTTTAGCACCACCTTCAACCCAGGGTGGAATCCTGGAGACCTGGAATCGAGTCCCATGTCAGTCTCTCTCTCTGTCTCTCATGCATAAATAAATAAAATCTTTTTAAAAAATAAAAATAAAAATAAAAAAATAAAAAAGAAATGCCATAAGGACTACAAAGAAAGAAACTGCTAAACAGAAATCTAAAAATGTATTTTGTTTAGTGATGATGTCCAACTTAAGAGGTTAAAAAAAGGCTGGACTAAAATACTGAACAGTAGTATATAACTTGATAGTTGAGTATAACTGGAATCAAAGTGCTTCAATGTCCTTGTTTTGTCTGGTAGAAGAAGATAGTATTAATTTCAGACTTTGTTACATATATGCAGAATAAAATTTCAAAGGCGACAACTAAAAGAGAACGTAACAGAATATGTAATTTCCAAATGAAAACGGGGGAGAACATAAAGGAAAAAGCAAAACAAAACTTAGTTGTTTAAAAGGCAAGCCTAGGGGCACCTGGGTGGCTCAGTGGGTTGAGCATCTGACTCTAGATTTGGGGCTCAGTTCATGATCTCAGGATCATGGGATCAACTCAGCATGAAGTATGCTTTTCACTCCCCTCTGCTCCTCCCCCTGCTTGCTCACTCTCCCCCTTCCCCTCAAACAAAATCTTTTTTTAAATTTTACTTATGCATTTGAGACACAGAAAGAGAGAGAGGCAGAGACACAGGCAGAGGGAGAAGCAGGCTCCCTGTTGGGAGCCTGATGTGGACTCAACCCCAGGACCATGACCTGCCAAAGGCAGACACTCAACCACTGAGCCACCCAGGTGTCCCACAAATAAAATCTTAAAAAAAAAAAAAAAAAAAGGCAAATAGAAAACAAAATGTAAAATGATAGAAAAAGTACAAATTTATCAGAATCATGATAAATGTAATGCCAATTAAAAGAAATTATAATCAGTGTGGTACACTAAATAATGGTCACCAGAGATATTAGTTATAATCCCAACAGCCTATAAATGCTATTTTATATGGCAAAGACTTTGCAGATGTGATTAGACTAAAGATTTGGGGTGATGAGATTATCCTGGACTACATGGACTACCTAAATGCAACTGCCAATAAAAGAAGGCAGAAGGGACACCTGGGTGGCTCAATCAGTTAAGCATCTGCCTTCAGCTCAGGTCATGATCCCAGGATCCTGGGATCGGGCCCCATGTCAGGTTCCTTGGCCAGTGGAGTGTCTGCTTCTCCCTCTACCCCTCTGCTCATGCTTACTCTCGTGTGCGCGCTCTCTCTCTCTCTCAAATAAATAAGATCTTTTAAAAGGAAGAAGAAGAAGAAGACGATGACGACGACGACAACGGTGGCGGCGGCGGCAGAAGGAAATCTGACTACACATTCATAAGACAAGAGAATAGTATGACCAGGGACACAGAGACTGCAGTGAAGCAGCCACAAGAAAGGAATGCTGGCAGCCATAAGAAGGTGAAAGAGGCAAGGGGCAAATTCTCTTCTAAGAACCTCCAGAGCCATCACCTTAATGTCAGCTCAGTGATACTGATTTTGGACTTCTGGCCTCCAGAAGTATAAGAGAATATTTTTGTGTTTTAAGGCACAAAGTTTGAGATAATCTGTTATAACATCCACACACACACACAAAGAATATATCAATAAAATATAAGAACAGAAAAGTTTACAAGTAAATGGCTGAAAATAGGTATACCAGGCAAATACCAACCAAAAGAAAATGGAGTTTCTGTATTCATATGAAACAAAAAAAGACCATAGAAAATAAAAGCATTTATTTGGGATGAAAAAAACTACTACAATGATAAAAAAAAGTTCACTCCAATAGAAAGATTAAAAAAATAGATGCCTGATAAAATGGTCTCAAGACATATGATGCAAAAATTGCTGGTACTCAGAGAAAAACTGACAAATCTACCATCACAATGGAGAACTAAAACATTACTGAATTTTTTTTATTTTATTTTATTTTTAATTTTTATTTATTTATGATAGTCACAGAGAGAGAGAGAGAGAGAGAGAGAGAGAGAGGGGCAGAGACACAGGCAGAGACACAGGCAGAGACACAGCCAAACCGCTGCGCCACCCAGGGATCCCCACATTACTGAATTATTAATAGGCAAAGCAGTCAAAAATTAGTAAACAGTAAAAAGAAAATAAGAACCACTAACATATTACATCTTTAGAGGTATAGAGAACCTTGCACCTCCCTGTTTTCTAAAAACAAAGAATATATATTCTTCTTTAAAATACAAAAAACAAAAAAAATAAAATACAAAAAACATCTATAAATATTAATTTCATATCTGGATAGAAAATTTTTAAATCTCAACAAATTCCAGAGGGTCACTAGCATACAAACAATTTCTCTGGTCACAATCTAATTAAAACATATCAATAACAAAAATTAGTGTTTGGGATCCCTGGGTGGCGCAGCGGTTTGGCGCCTGCCTTTGGCCCAGGGCGCGATCCTGGAGATCCGGGATCGAATCCCACGTCAGGCTCCCGGTGCATGGAGCCTGCTTCTCCCTCTGCCTGTGTCTCTGCCTCTCTCTCTCTCACTGTGTGCCTATCATGAATAAATAAAAATTTAAAAAAATTAAAAATTTACATATATGTAAATATATATAGAATATACATACACACACATACATATATATAAAAATGTATTTTTAAAATATTTTTAAAGCACTTTTTTTTAGGGGGAGAGAAAATCCAGAGTGGGCTCCATACCCAATGTGGGGCTCAATCCCACAACCCCAAGATCATGACATGAGCGGAAACCAAGAGTTGGGAAGTCAACCCACTGAGTCACCCAGGCACCCATAAGAGCATAGTTTTAAACAACTTACAGGCTGAAGAAATAAATGAAATTTTAAGCACACTTACATAATGGAAAGATAATACATGAAAATCACTGGCTTCACTAAAGAGCTACTTTTAGAGAAATGTATAGATTCAAATCCTTTATGTTAAAAAAGTAATCAACTTCTAAGAAGTTAGAAAATGAATAAATTTCACACCATTTAGCAATACATAACCCTCACTATGCTTTACATACATATTTTTTCTAATCCTCAAACAACTCTGAAAATCAGATTATAGCGACAGCTATACTGTACTGATTACCTGAGTTTAAAAGTACAAACCATATGTCCTTTCAGAGGAAAAAAATTGTAATTCATGTATTTGCTCTAGCAAATAACATGCAGCCTTGATTTTTACTGAGAATAAAGATGATGTCATAGCTTTTTTCATACACAGTGAAATCTGGGGTCAATGGCCTCAAAAACTGAAATAATGCACAAATTCCTTTTTTTATGAAAAAGGTACTGGCAGTCTCTCATAGCCAAAATCATGAAAATCTGTAGTTTTCATGAGGATTCTACTTTATCCTACTGCATTATGAAGCAACAAAAACAGAAATTACCTACCATCTTTAAAACAGAAATGCTAGCTTGATTTTCCTAAGACAGAAATGATAAAAGTAACTGTGGGTGGGACACCTGAGTGGCACATGTCTGCTTAAGTGGTGAGTTCACAATGAACTCCAAATCAGGCTCCATGCGGGGTAGAGTCTGCTTGGGGTTCTCTCGCCCTCTCCCTTTGCCCCTCCTGCTCATGCTCCCCCTCAAATAAATAAATCTTTAATAAAAAAAAGTAACTGTAGGTGAGTGACATGAAACAGCTCAATGTTAAACAACTATAAGAGGCACCCACCTCAAGTCCCTCCCGAAGGCCCAGCAGGTGAGCCCAAGGAGCCAGCCTCATGGGCTTACATGGTGCTCTATCTGACCTCAGGAGCCCTGAGCCCTTCAAGTGGGGCCTCTGTTCCTGTTATCTTTCATTCCTGAATGCTGAGTACAAATCCTGCTTCACTGAAGGCTTTTTTTTAAGTTCAATGAATTAATACGTCTCCTAAATGCTAGTATCACTTAGAAACTAGAGACAAAGAAAATTCATACTCTCATCACTTGAGTAAAAGCTGGAAAAGAAATGCTTCCTTCCCCTAAAGAAACCCCCTGCTTTCCAAACAGTCCATCAGCCAGAAACCCCAGGCAGAGAGCAGAACACATTAAGTATTCCAGATACTATGGGGCAGTGACATTCCTAGTGTTTATGCTGTCAAAGTACATCGTGCTTCAGTCCCTGGATGCTCAGAACAAACTATGATCATGTTATCTGGATGGTGC
This sequence comes from Canis lupus familiaris, assembly GCF_011100685.1. NCBI lineage: Eukaryota > Metazoa > Chordata > Mammalia > Carnivora > Canidae > Canis > Canis lupus. The sequence continues at coordinate 61,958,704 of NC_049224.1, forward strand.
GGTCATCTAGTTCCCCTAAAGATGGGTGAATCATGTCACATCCCTTCCTCCTGAAATAGACAATCCTAAAGGGAGCTCATTCCATGAGACTCAAGCCCCATTTCTAACCTTCCCTGCCTGCCTGCAGCTCTACGCAACAATAACTTGATTAATGGTATCATCTGGGAATGAGCTTGGCCTGTAAACTATTTTTTTTAAGGTTTTATTTGTTTATTCATGAGAGACAGAGAGAGACAGGCAGAGACATAGGTAAAGGGAGAAGCAGGCTCCATACGGGGAGCCCGATGTGGGACTCAGTCCCGCGACCACAGGTTCCCAACCTGAGCCAAAAGCAGATGCTCAACCGCTGAGCCACCCAGGCATCCCTAAACTAAAATATTCTTAAATCTTAGCATAGTTAACCACAAAATCCTTACTAAGCTACAAACACGTACAGCTGTACATGACCCAATTATCTTTGCACAAAGCTTTGACTTATTAAAAAAAAAGTGGAAATCGCTAGTAAACAGGCTCTCTATTGCGTTCATGTGCCTTTCTCCATTAGCATCCACTTCTCACCAATTTATACATTGGAAAAAGAGCATAATGAAGCACACCTGTGTGCCATAAGTAGTCCAATGTCTCACTATGGCCCCACATGGCTCTAGATTAGACAAGATTGTTACTGTGACTACTCAAACTTGTACAGATGATTTCAGAGAATTTTGCTAACTTGATTGAGGGCCACATCTTGACACCATATCCCTAATACTGAGCACTAATATGACAGTTGACAACTGACTCACTTCAGGGAGACTAGAACTCCTAATGTAGCATTTACACGTGTACAGTTTTACTGAGATCTGTTCACATACCATAAAATTCATCCAATTAAAGAGTAGAGTTCAGTAGTTTTTCATTTATTCACAGAGATGTGCAACTACCACCAAGATCTAATTTTGTAAGATATTCAACACGCAAAAAGAAACCCCATGCACACTAGCAGGCACTCCCTATTCCAACTCCTCCCTCCTCCTCCTTTCTCTGGCTTCCTTCTTAGCACAAGATTTTCCAAGTTTCTGCACGTCCAGCATGTATCAGCACTTCATTCCTTATTGTTGCCAAATAATGCTCCACTGCACGGATATACCATGTTATCATTCATCAGTTAATGAATATATGTGTTCTTTCTACTTTTCAGCTATTAAGAATAATGCTGCTGTGAACATTCATGCACCAGCTTCTGTGTGGGCAGATGTTCTCATTTGGCATTTGCATTTGCTTTTTCTAAGATTTAATTTATTTATTTATTAGAGAGAAAGACAGCACAAGTGTACAGGGGGAGGGACAGAGGAAGAGGCAGGCTCCCAGGATCCTAGCTGAAGTCAGACACTTAACTGACTGAGCCACCCAGGTATCCACCACTTGCATTTTCCAAGTGTTTTCATAACGTTCTCTGCTTTGCATCTTAAAACTGCTTCATTTTGTGGTGGAGAAAATGGAGCCTCAAAGCAGTGAAGTGCCTTTAACACCTAGTGTTCTATTGCCCTCAGTGGACCAGCTGTAAACCCACACCTTCTCACTGAAGACCAGCTCCTTCCTTAATACCACCCCACTCGGGGAGCCTGGGTGGCTCAGCAGTTTAGCGTCGCCTTCGGCCCAGGGCATGATCCTGGAGTCCCTGGATTGAGTCCCACGTCAGGCTCCCTGCATGGAGCCTGCTTCTCCCTTTGCCTGTGTCTCTGCCTCTCTCTCTCTCTCTTTCCACATCTCTCATGAATAAATACATAAAAATCTAAAAAAAAAAAAAAAAAAAAAAAAAACCCACTCCATCTCCCCTGCAAGTAATTTCAAGCAAGAGCAAGCAGAGGAGTAAACCCATATTTTTAGGTAAAGAGGTCCTTAAGTTATTCTAAATCAATCCTTAAGGCAAACCGACATTAAGCCTTTCAAAATACGAGAAGAAAAAACAAAGTGCTCAGGACAGGATGTTCTAGTGATCCCTCTCAAGTGATGGCCTTCTCCTTTCTCATGCAAATAGCAAAAGCTGTCACTCCAGGGTACTGTGAAGGCACAAGCCAGAATAAATGTCCCTGTGAGCCACCAAGGGCCTAGCACAAGCCTGCAGGTGCCTGTAGGCTCCACCCACTGAAATCAGCCTCCAGAGGCTAAGGGGCCCAGAGGCTGGATGCAGAGCCAATTTGTTCTGACACAGGTGACAGTATCTGGGGGGCACACACTGCTAGGCCAACTGTATCATTTTTCTTTCCCAACCTCCTGAAACAGTTCCCCGACTTACATTTCTGGTAATAAAGTTCAGAAAAAAGGTTTATAATTATATTAGTAATATATATAATAATAGCCATTTACTGGCAGCTTACCAGGTACCTCACAATAACTGTGTAACATAAGCCCATTCTTACTTCCATGGTACATGTAAACACTTCCTTATCTGGGGAAATCACATGGCTGATGGGAGTATAAATTGGTATAACTTCTCGGGAGGGTAATTTGTAAACAGCTACGGAAACTAAAGTGCAAACATCTTTGGACCAGGCAATTCATTCCTTAGAACAGATCTACAAATATACTTACTTCATAGCGCCCAAAGATGGAGATGCCAAGAATATTCACTGAAACAGTTTATAACAGTAAAATTCTGAAAACAAATACCTATCAATACAGAAGTGATTAAATAATAGTATACCTGTAAAATGGGACACTTGAGACTGCTAAGGAACATAGTATCTGTGTGCTGATATTGAGGATTCTCCAAAGATGTATTTATTAAGGGGGAGCAAAATCAAAATCACTATTTGTGACTTTTTTTTCCATATAGTTATTAAATTTTCTGTAACTTACTTCTTGTGCATTTTTTTTTTTTTTTAAGTGAGCTCTATGCCCAACATGGGGCTTAAACTCACCACCTCAGGATCAAGGACTGCCTGCTACCAAGTAAGCCAGCCAGGCGCCGCACTAAGTGTAACTATTTCTTAAAGGAGATATAAGTGTAAACCACCATTCTGGCTGTGCACTCTCAGGCAAGTCCACATCTGCAAAGTAGAACACAATACTTCAATACAGTCCTCAATAAAAGTTACCTGTGGCCACTGCTATAATTTAATGATTACACAATCATGACACTATTATTATAATAATAATTTTACTGTTGCTGTTATTAGATGAGCTCCCCGCCAAAAAAAATAAAAATTCAGTTTGACACCTACACCCCCCAGTAACAGGCATTAGGCTGACACAGAGCAACAGCATCCATTTTGTGCTATCTTCTCATCTAGCTCATAGCCCACAAGGGCTTATTTCCCAGACACCCCGGTGGAGGGCCTGGCCCCTCAATATCTGCCACCAATGGGCAACAAGAAAGCACAGGCAGTGAGATGGATCTCCACTGCCACTGCCCAAACATCAGCTCTCGGATACACACAGATTTCATCTCTGATCAAATGTCTCCTCAGTCAACCCAGTTCTCTATTTGAAATAGATCCTGCTTACATCAAACTCCATTTCCTCATGCCTCCCATCTTCAGGGCAGTTACTACTACCTAACTTAATGTTTATTCCTCATCTCTTTTTTTTTAAGATTTTATTTATTTATTCATAAGAGACACAGAGAGAGAGGTAGAGACATAGGCAGAGGGAGAAGCAGGCTCCCTGTAGGGAGACCAATGCAGGACTTGATCCCTGGACCCCAGGCTCACGCCCTAAGCCAAAGGCAGACACTCAACCACTGACCCACCCAGGCATCCCTATTCCTCATCTCTCATTCTAGAACAGAAGTTCCCGAAATGGAGAATGTATCTCCACCCACTGGGCCTACCTAGAACAACACCCATTATAAAACAGGTGCTCACTAAGTACACGTGAAGAGGTGGGACTGATATGCAAGTTAGTAAAAGTTATAGAACAGGAAATATGTTTGCAAAATAACATTTTTAAATATTACTGTTGTTATTTTATCCTGGCAAAGTGGGTTTTGAAGGCATTGTTAAAAGCTAAGTGTCAGGACGCCTGAGTGGCTCAGTAGTTGAGCATCTGCCTTCAGCTCAGATCGTGATCCTGGGGTCCTGGGGTCAAGTCCCCGCATCAGGCTCTCTCTGCAGGGAGCCTGCTTCTCTCTCTCTGCCTATGTCTCTGCCTCTCTCTCTCTCTCTCTCTCTCTGTCTCTCATGAACAAATAAAATCTTTTAAAAATAAATAAATAATAAAAATAAAAGCTAAGTGTCCTACAGACAAGTCCCACTGTATTTAAATTGCTATGTCCTCCCTATGTAACATAAACCCATTAAAAAAAAAAAAAAAAAAAAAAAAAAACACCTTGTGGGCAGCCCCACCTGCAGCCCACGGCGTGATCCTGGAGACCCGGGATAGGGATCCAGTCCCACATCAGGCTCTCTGTATGGTGCCTGCTTCTCCCTCTGCCTGTGTCTCTGCCTCTCTCTCTCTCTGTCTCTATGAATAAATAAATAAAAATCTTAAAAAAAAAAAAACACCTTGTCAAAATACACTGAACACTTTTAAACTAAAGTGTCAAAATACACTGAACACTTTTCAGCTATGAGAAACAATGTACATTAGTCATAACAGTTGTTTAAAAAGGTACTTCTGGAATAAATAAAGCACAAAGGGCAAAATGAATTAAACTTGCTTGCCTTCATTTTCTCCAACTCACATTTCCTACATGTAGGTCAGAATAAGTATTAACTATTAAACAGTTCTATTAAAGTTTAATGTTATACTATGTTCAGATTCCTAACTACTTTAAGGAGACATGTGATAGCCAGTAAGCACTGACCAAACTAAAGGTTTATTAGCATATTTACCTCTGTTACTAACCAAATCTTGGATTCAGTTTTGAAAACCTTTAAAAGATAGGGAATTTAAAAAAGGACATGCTTACCACTTGCCAAAATAACTTCCCAAAGCATGGAGGAAAATAAAAACAAAAAATATAGGACTCACAGGTAAGTAGGGGTTTTTTTTAGTGAATTTAGATTCTCAAGAAAGCTGAGAACTTAATTTACATAAAAAGAAAATGTCACAATTCACCAATTTTTCACCAAGGAAAATTTTAAAGTCCTGTTGCTAATGTAACAGAACATCAAGAATACTTAAATAACTATTCAAAACAGAACAAAAAAATAAATAAAATTTAAAAAATAAAAAATAACAGAACAACGTATAATAAAATTTACAATGTCTGGTATCCAATAAAAAAAAAAATCCAACAAGCAAAGTGCAGGAAAATATAACCCTGACTGAGGAGATAAATCAATCAAAACTAACCCAGAACTGAAAGAGAAGTTAAAAATAGCAGACAAGGTCATTAAAACAGTTGGTACAAATATATTCTATATTTTCAAAACCTTAAGTAGAGAAATGGAAGATATAAAAATGATACAAATAGGAAGCACAGGGGTGGCTCAGTGGGTGAAGCATCCGACTTCACCTCATGTCATGATCCCAGGGTCCTGGCATCAAGTCCCACATTGGGCTCCCTGCTCTGTCAAATACAGAAATATTTTTTTTTAAAGAACACAAATAGAACTTGTAAAAATGAAAGCCAGGATGTCTAATATGAAAAATTACACTAAACAAGAACAACAGCAGATTGAACATTGCAGAAGAAAAAAAAAACAGTGAATGTGAAGATACAGTATAAAGACTATCCAAAATGAAACCTACAGAAAAAAGACAAATAAAGGAGTATCAGTTAGCTGTGGGACAACTTTTCATGGTCTAAAATACATGGTACCAAAGCCCTCAAAGCAGAGGACATGGAGAAGGAACAGGAAAATATGTGAAAAACAACACCCAAAATTTCCCCAAATTTGATGAACATTATAAATCCATAGATCCAAGAAAAAGCTCAATGAATCCCACAAGTACAAGAAACATGCACACAAAGGCACATCAAAATAAAACTGTTTGGGGCTCCATGCTTAGTGTGGAGTCTGCTTGAGATTCTCTCCCACTCACTGTGTTCCTCCCCTCGTGCTCTAAAATAAATAAAAATCTTAAAAAAAAAGAAAAAAAGCTGCTCAAAACCAGTGACAAGGAAGTCTTAAAAGCATCCAGAGAAAAAGAACACATCATATAAAAAAACAAAACTTAAGATGACAGCAGATTCTTGGAGGAAATGATGCAGCAAAAAGAGAGTGAAGCAACACCTTTTGAAAAAATAAAACTTAAGAGTTAGCCCAAAGGTTTTGAGCTCTGAACCTGCTGGCTCACATCTATACTTATGTGTACCAAACTTCTGTGGCAATAGCACCTTCGAATTGCAAACATTTATTTTTCTGAAACACCAGCATCTCATCTGGTTAAATCAGATGTAGTATACGAGCATCTGCTTTCTAAGTACAATGTCATAGACCCAAAAGCCCTAAGTATCTGTTGGGAGTGCACCTAAGAGAATCCACAGTAACCTCTGGGCCAGGTAAAGTGCTCCCAGTTCACTTACATTATACCTAACCCCATAAATATGCCAAATGTGAGGCAGGAAAGATGTCCTCCTCTTTTACAATTCAAGACACAAGGTTAATTTGGCAAAGAAAATCACACAGCTAGGTGTAACCAAGTCTTTCTCACTCCATATAGCTTTCTATTAACCCACACCTGAAATATATGAAGCTAAAGGAAAAACAAAATACAAAAGTTCATTCTGGGATAGAGCTAGAATGATGAAGCAGAGAATTCTACTCAAAGAAAAATAAAGTAGATTTCTTAATGAAAATAAAGGACAGTCTTTTCTTCCACTTATTATAATGGACAAGGCTCCCAACAACTGCCCTACAACCAATATGACACCGAGTTTCAGAACACTGTCTCTTCTACATGCTCCTTAATGGACACCAAAGTACGGCGCAAGAGAACAAAGGGCACTGGCAGACAAAACAATTCAGTTCCAGAGAGAGGTCTATTTTGATCTAATGATAAAATTTATTCTTTGGGCGGAAATCAGCAAATGATGACCACCTGCCAGGCCAAATGGTTTTATAAGGGCCACAAGCTAAGATTAATATTTAAAGTTTGAAAAAATAACAATATTAAACATAAATAACAGTAGATAATAGACCTGGAAATCAATTCAAATTTCAATGTCCACAAAGACTACTTTATTGGAACAGTCAAGCACATCCATTTGCCTATCACTTATGGCTGCTTCCTGTGACAGCTGCAGAGCTCAGGAGTTGCAACAGAGACCCTACAACTCTCAAAACTTGAAATGTCTATTATCTGGCCCTTTACAGAAGGTTTGCCAACCACTGCTTTAAGAAAACAGATGGGCCACATCATCTTGAACAATTTGCCATGAACATTATTCCTCACAACTAAGCTTTTAAAATGTAACTGAAGGGCAGCCCCGGTGGCGCAGCGGTCTAGCGCCTCCTGCAGCCCAGGGTGTGATCCTGGAGACCCGGGATTGAGTCCCACATCGGGCTTCCTACAGGGAGCCTGCTTCTCCCTCTGCCTGTGTCTCTGCCTCTCTCTTCGCTCTCTCTGAATGAATAAATAAATAAATCTTAAATAAAATAAATATTTAAAAAATAAAATAAATAAAATATAACTGAAGATCATTCATGCAGTAACTATGTCTTAAGGATCTGCTCTGTGCCAAGCATTGTGCTAGACTCAGGGAATACAGCTCTTACCCTCCTGGGGAAGACCAGAACCAATCACTACAATCAAGTGCCTAAAGTGTTAGGATTGAGCAAGTATGGAGAAGGCAGGTAGCATAGCCTGTGGCTAAGAGCATCATCTATGGAGTCAGACAGCCTTGGTCTCAATCCCAGCTCCATCACCTAACTATATGACCTTGGCAACCACTTCAGTTTTTTTCAACTGAGAAAAAAGATAATCGGAGAAACTGGATGGCTCAGTCAGTTAAGTGGCTGACTCTTGATTTTGGTTCAGGTCATGCCCCCACAGCAGGGCTCTGTGCTCAGCAGGGAATCTGCTTGGGATTCCCTCCCTCTGCCCCTCCCCCACACCGATTTGCATGTGTACTCTCACTGCCATAAAACATGGTTACAAAAAATTTAGTCTTTAAAAAATATTTCTGAAGCGCCTTGGTGGTGCTCTCGCTTAATCGCCTGACTCTTGGTTTCAGCTCATGTGATGATCTCAAGGTCCTGGGACTGAGCCCCACATTGGGCTCTGCACTCAGCAGGATCTGCACTCAGCGTGGACTCTGCTTGAGATTCTCTCTCTCTACCCCTCTCACTCATGCTCTCTCTAAAATGAATAAATAAAATGTTTAAAACACACACACATATACTCCCATTTCTCCTTCACAGAATGGTACTTTCCCCTTTACCCACCATACCCACTTTTTAAGGATAAGTTTAAACTCTACCTTCTTTATGTAGCCTTCCCTGAAGCTTATGAACTCATATTTTTAGCTAACCTTTTCCCAAGAGTGTGACTTAATTTCCCAAAGACTTAAACAGACTGAGTCTTAAAATCATTCATTCCACAAATATTTACTGGGCACATACTGTGTGCCAGGTTACCATGCTCAGAACACAGTGGGAAGCAAGACCAAAGTGTTGTAAGAGAAGAAAATGGAGATACATATGAGAAGAGGCCAAACCTTGAAGTCTGCTCCAGGAGCTCGGAATGTATGGACTAGGGGGAGTCGCTGAAAAGCTCTAGGCAGGGAAGTGTCATGGTCTCGTCTATAACTAAGAACTCATTCTAGCAAAAACACAAAGGAGCCAGCTTAAACAGTGGATAAATATGCTCTCCACCTTCATGAAGCATCATTACTGTGGAAGAAAAAACAAGAGTAAACACATAACTAAATCATTAAAAATGAAGGACACCAGAAGTGTCTAAGTTAGCAAATAACAAGAGAAACCCATTTGACAGAGGGCAGATAAGGAGAGTCTCTTTAAGAGACATTTAAGAAGAGCCTAAAAGAGAAGCTGGCCATGCAGAGTGGTATAAGTGTTCACTCTAGGCAAGGGATCAATGTACGATTCCCAAATTCCAAGAGCTAGGTTCCAGGAAAACCATTGTAAATGCAGCATAAGTGAGCAAGTGGAAAAATGGTAGAAAGTGAACTTGGAGATCAAGAAATTTGGATTCTGTCATTAAATATAACACGAAGTCACTGGGTTTTTATTTCTTTGTGAGATGACTATCTTATTCTGAGTACATAATCCAACTACATGACCTGAAACATATATCCAAAGATAAATAAGCTTATACAGTGAAAACAAATTCTCCTCCCACCCCATTCCCTAGCCACACAGTTCCCTGTGCCTAGAGGTGACCACTTTTATCAGTCTTGAAAGGTTTTAAGCAAGACAGAACATGATCTAATTTATCTTCTGTGTAAATCACCCTGGTTGAAAGGTAGAGAATGGGTACAAAGGACTCAGGGAAACCAGGTGGAGCCTGCTGTGCAAGTTCAAGGGAGATGTGATAATTGCTGGGTCCCAGGTGGTGACAGTGGAGAAGGGACAGAAGGTCTGCTTTAGGATGTATTATGAAGGTAAAATTGACAAAACTGATTCTGACAAAACATCATTAATAACTATGACTACAGGGATCCCTGGGTGGCACAGCGGTTTAGCGCCTGCCTTTGGCCCAGGGTGCAATCCTGGAGACCCGGGATCGAATCCCACGTCGGGCTCCCGGTGCATGGAGCCTGCTCCTCCCTCTGCCTGTGTCTCTGCCTCTCTCTGTCTCTCTCTGTGTGACTATCGTAAATAAATAAGAAATTTAAAAAAAAAATAAATAAATAACTATGACTACAGGCACTGTTTTTCACACACTTAAATTCTATAGGTCTAATATTTTAGACTGCAAATCTTAAATATCTCAGAGTTCAATGAACACCTACAGAGATAATGGGTGAAAAAATACCAGTTAACATGAGAAAAAACAGATTACTAAAATGTAATGTTAATGAATTGATTAATGGGGAATCTGGGTGGCTCCATTGGTGAAGTGTCTGCTTTTAGCTCAGGTGATGAGCTCAGAGTCCTGGGATCCAAACCCACGTAGGGCTCCCTGCTCAGTGGGGAGTCTGCTTCTCCCTCTCCCTCTGCCCCTCCCCCAACTTGTTCTCTTTCTCTCTCTCTCATGCTTTCTCTCTCAAAAAACCTTTTAAAAATAAAATTAAAGGACTCACTGTGTCAGTGAGTTAGACGATTTCATCTCAGAAATAACACTGCTAGGGCGTCTGGGTGGCTCAGCAGTTGAGCCTCTGCCTTTGGCTCAGGGCGTGATCCTGGAGTCCTGGGATCAAGTCCACATCGGGGTACCTGCATGGAGCCCGCTTCTCTCTCTGCCTATGTCTCTGCCTTTCTCTCTCTGTCTCTCATGAATAAATAAAATCTTGAAAAGAAAAGAAAAAAGAAAAGAAAAGAAAAGAAAAGAAAAGAAAAGAAAAGAAAAGAAAAAGAAAAGAAAAGAAAAGAACATTGCTAAAACCCACCCAAAACAGTACTGCTATAGTTGAAGGGCTAAAATGGCAGCTATTTTTTAAAAAAAAGAAAAATGCAAAACTGAAGTCTTTACTACTGGTAGCTGTCAACCACCACATAATAAAGAAGGCTAGGGACGCCTGGGTGGCTCAGTGGTTGAGCATCTGCCCTCAGCTCAGGGCATGATCTTGGGGATCCTGGGATTGAGTCCTGCTTTGGGCTTCCCACAGGGAGGCCTGCTTCTCCTTCTGTCCATGTCTCTGCCTCTCTCTCTCTGTGTCTCTCATGAATAAATAAATAAAATCTTGGAAGAAAGGAAGCAGGCAAGCAAGCTAGAACCAGGGCACCTGGGGGGCTCCAGCAGTGAAGCGTCTGCCTTCAGCTCAGGTCATGATCCTGGAACCCAGGATGGAGCCCTGCGTCAGGCTCCCTGCTCAGCTTCCCTGTCTGCTTCTCCCTCTGCCCCTGCCCCTCCCCCTGCTCCTTCTCTCTCTCATTCACTCTCTTGCAAATAAATAAATAAAAATAAAATATTTTTTTAAAAAAGGCTAGAATCTTCTCAGTAGAATTTTAGTATGACATCACACCAACTTAAAATGTACCAAAAAATTCAGTTTTCCAGTTATGTGCTATATCTACATAACAGAGTATTATTAAGTCTTCAAAAGTAAGGACGTTCTAACACATGCTACAACACGGATGAACCTTGACAACGTTATGCTCAGTGAAATGAGCCAGTCACCAAAGGGCAACCACCACATGGTTCCAATTATATGAGAGAGTAGTTAAAATCATAGGACACAGACAGGAGCTGGGAGCAGAAGAGAATGTGGGGTTATTGCTTACTAGGCACAAAGATCCAGTTTCACAAGATGAAAAGGTCCTGGGATCATGGTAGTGATGGCTGCAGAACAATGTGCTTGTATATAATACCAGTGAACCATACATTTACAAATGGTTAAGATGGCAAATTTTATATTGTATGTATTTTACCACATTAAAAAAAAAAAAAAACTTTTAAAGTATGGTGAAAAAATGTGTATAATACACTACCACCTATCTAATAAAGAGGAAGTTTGAATGTAACCATAAAATTAAAATGTAAAAAGGTCACCCACAAGAGGCATAGGTGAAAATTAAGGGAAAGAAGACTTCCTTGACTATACCTTGTTCCATACATTTGACTTTGAAAACCTTTTAATATTTTACAGAATTATCAAATTTTTAAAAAGTAATCCCTAAATACTGAAAGATAAAACCCCCAGAAACCTATGCACCCAACAGCAAAATCAGAGTAACTATTTTAAGTGACTTTAAAACACAGTAATTTGACTTTTTATCTCTAATGGGGATGCAAAAAAAATTAATTTTTATTAATTGATGATAGTTTTCATATTCTTCTGAAGCTGAGATGTGTACAGTGTAGGATAAAATAAGTAATTAGGGGCGCCTGGGTGGCTCAGTCAGTTAAGGGTCCGCCTTTGGCTCAAGTCAGGAGGTCAGGATTCTGGAATCAAGGCCCCAAATCAGTCGGGCTCCCTGCTCAGCAGGAAGTCTGCTTCTCCCTCTCCCTCTGTCCCCCCCCCCCCCAACTCAGTGAGCTCACGCGCTTTCTCTCTCTCTCTCAAATAAATAAATAAAGCCTTAAAAATGAGTAATTAGAATCAAGATGTCTGTCTTGGAAGAAAAAAAGATACTGGCATAAGATCAAGAAGGTTAAGTAGAGGCGCACCTTGGTGGTTCAGTGGTCAAGCGTTTGCCTTCAGCTCAGGTCGTGATCCCAGGGTCATGGGATCAAGTCCCGCATCAGGCTCCCCACAAGGAGCCTGCTTCTCCCTCTGCCTCAGCCCCTCTGTGTCTCTCATGAATAAATAAAAATCTTAAAATAAAATAAAAAAAAAAAGAAGAAGATTAGATAGAACTCTGTGTAGTGACCTGAGATCTATCTGTGCACTGGGAAGACCTAGAAACAATGATCAACCTAGAAACACTGAACAACCCCAGGGTACAGACTGTCATTACTAAATGTCATTTTTCATTAAAAGAAATCAAAGCCCCTTGGAGAAATGGATCATTCCAGGGCTTGGGACAGAAAATGTACAAGAGGGGGCACCTGGCTCAGCAGCTGAATGTCTGCCTTTGGCTCAGGACACAATCCTGGGGTCCTGGGATGGAGTCCCACATCAGGCTCCCCATGGAGAGCCTGCCTCTCCCTCTGCCTATATCTCTGCCTCTCTGTGTCTCTCATGAAGAAATAAAATCTTTAAAAACGGGGGAAAAAATGTATAAGAGGAGCCTAGTGCAGTTTGTCACACTAGAAAGATCAAAGACTTTTAGAGTTGTGTTCAAAGCATCAATAAGGATAATACCTACAGTGGACTGAACCATATCAAATATGTTTAAATCCACCAGTTCACAAAGACACGAACACATACACAACTCACTAGCCACTTTTAGAGTATCCCAACTCATTTTGAGAACTAGTGAATACTGCAGACAAATTAACCATTTAGCCTACTTTGCCCAAAAGAGCTAAAATCAGGGTAACCAAATTATGGAAGGAGCATTTTTCTTTTTTTTTTTTTTTTTTTGTAAAGATTTATTTATTTATTTGAGAGAGAACATACCTGCATGAGAGAGCAGGGGGAGGGGCAGAGAGATTAGGAGAGAATCTCCAAAGACTGCCCACTGAGCACAGAGCCCCGAGCGGGGCTCAATCCCAAGAACCCAGGGACGCCTGGATGGCTCAGTGGTCAAGTGTCGGCCTTAGGCTCAGGGCATAATCCTGGGGTCCTGGGATGGAGTCCCGCATCCGGCTCCCCACGGGAAGCCTGCCTCTCCCTCTGCCTATGTCTCTGCCTCTCTCTGTGTCTCTCATGAATAAATAAAATCTTTTTATAAAAAATAAAATAAAATAAAATAATGTAATGTTTGATTTTAAAAAAAAAAACAAAAACCCAAGAGAACCAAGATCATGACCTGAACTGAAATCAACCACCCAGGACACCCCAGGACATTTCTCTTTATAGAAGCATTCCAGCTAATAAATTATGAAGTTATAGAATTAAAATATCATCACTTCCCAAAGCCTAATAAAATAATGACTCTGGGGCATCTGCATGGCTCAGTTAAGTAATCAACTCTTGATTTTGGCTCAAGTTATGGGATCAAGCCCCATGAGGGACTCCACACTGAGCATGGAGTCTTCCTAAGAGTCTCTCTCTTTCTCCCTCTGCCCCTGCCTGCTTGCGTTCTCTATCTAAATTAAATAAATGAATAAAGAAATAAAATGATTGGAGGCATTGAGCATCAAGGGCTGCTAACAAGAAGAAAGACTACTAATCATTACCTGCCTACTACCCTATTAAGGTTTTTGTTGCCAAAAATAAATCAAATCTCAATTTGATCACACCTTTAAATTTATCTACCTATGCACATTCATTTCTGTGTAGTTAAACTACAATACAGAATAAAATCCAGACTGTGTGTAACTCCACAGGACAAACCACAGAGTTTCATCAATAAATAAATTGCAAGGAAAGACAAAAGATGGAGGCAGACCCACAGATTAAAACAAGTTACAGGGACGCCTGAGTGGCTCAGCAGATTAGCGCTGCCTTCAACCCAGGGTGTGATCCTGGAGACCCGGGATGGGGCCCCACATCGGGCTCCCAGCATGGAGCCTGCTTCTCTCTCTGCATATGTCTCTGACTCTCTCTTGGTCTCTCTCTGTGTCTCATGAATAAATGAATTAAAAAAAAAAAATCTTAAAAAAAAAAGTTACAATGTACAAATAGCATTTGGATCCTGATTCAAACTGTTACCAAAAAACAAAAAAACAAACAAAAAACTACTACACAATCAGAAAAATTTAACATTGGTTATTTGAAGGTAATGAGAAATTATTCATTTTTTGTGACAGTCGTATTTGTGTTTATCTTTTTTTTAAATGTATGTAGATATACACACTGAAATATTTAAGTTAAAATGACATGAAATCTGGGTTTGGGCATACAGATAAAGACTGGCTATGAGTTAATAACTGTTAATAGCTGAAGCTGGATGAGATTAAACAGGGACTTATTGCACCCTTCTCGCTACATGTACATGACAACATGTAAAGTAAGTAAGTCAATCTGTACTCTTAAGTTTCCTATAATATACCTTTTTTTGTCAAACTGTTAGAAATTGAGACAAGGTGAATTTTAACACTGATAGGATATGTGATTTTTTTTTTTTAACAACCTGTTTTAAAGCATTTCAAGTATTTACTTTTCAGACAATACACTTGACTATTTGAAAGAACTACCTGGAAACTAATAATCATCTAAAGAAACAGCTTTTGTGGTAAAAATCGGTTAACGCAAAGCTGAACACCAAACAAAATCTTATCAGAATCAAGTAATGTCAAAGACTTAAAGGAAAAATGGTCAGCTGTATAAATCGTATTTTAGAAAGAAAACTATCCATCTTTTGGAGACTGGGTAGAATTTAGATTCATGGCATTCAGTGAGCCTGTGTGACTAAAATCTAAACCTAGCAACAAGCAGTAAAACAAATCATACCAGCTGACCTGCTGTAAACCACATCAAAACTCTGAAAAGCAGTTGTAACTGCCAAAACCATTCACTTCCTTAAAAAACACCTTTACTATTCTAGTTTTCCCCCACAGTCAGAAATCGAGGGGTATATTATGACTTCGGATTTTAAAAAATAATGTCTACACTGCTAGCATCAGCCCATTAACTGGAGACTGAATTTTACAATCGCACCCTCACACCACTCACCCCCCAGGCCAGATGCGCGCTCCCCTCCCGGCGCCTGCTGAACTCTTACTCATCCACTCCCACTCCGCAGGACTGATGTTTTGCAAAGGAAACAGCGCGCACCTTTCAGCAAGCCTATTTCTTCTCCCCATTAAGATTTCTCTTTTTTTTTTAAGACTTCATTTATTTGTTGGGAGGGGGTGGGGAGCACAAACAAGGGGAGAGGCAGAGGGAGAAGCCCCCAGCGTGCGGGGAGCTCAAGCCCAGGACCCCGGGATCCTGACCTGAGCCGAAGGCGGAGGAAGAACCCACCGAGCCACCCAGGCACCCCTCCCCATTAAGATTTCAATCCACTTTCCACATATACCCCAAACAATCTTTCCGTAATCATTCACCAACAATGCATACAGCTCTCAGACGTGTTTCGCTTCTTAGGGATACACCAGTTGCTTTATGTCCTTTAGGCATAAAATCACCTACCACACTGCCAGCACTTTCAGGTTAGCCAACGTATTTATCGGAAGGTACGCGTGCATGAAGCCAACACAAATCACCTACAAACACATCCTGAACCGGGAATTACAAGAGTACAAACAAAAGTAACTGTTGAAAGCACGAAGCCCTGGCACCTCCCCCAGAAAACCTTAGCGAAAGAAGAGCGAGAGGATGGCCGAGAAGCTCCAGGACAACCGCCGCCGTCTTCACGCAGGTCTGGCGGGCAGCACTGCCGCCCTCAAACGCCCAGAGCCCACGGGCAGCGACGCTGCGGGGGCCGCACGGAGCCCGGAGCCGCAGGCCGAGGCCCCGGCGGCCGCCAGCACCTGCTGCCCCGGCGTCCGCTCGCGACCCCGCCGCGCCCCGCCCCCCCCCCGGCCGGCCGCCCCGCCGCTCCCACCGAGGAACGCGCGCCGCCGACGGTCCGCGGGGAGCGGTCCTGCCTGCGCCGGGTCACGGCCGCCGGCCGAGGGGCGACCACCCCTCCCAGCGCGGCCCCGCGCCCCCGCCAGCGCCCCGCCCCGCACGGCCCCCGCCCGCCTCCGCCCGGCCTCCCGCGCCGCCGCTGCAGGCCCCACGGACCGGCCTGCGGCCCCCGGCGCCCCGCCGCCGCCGCCGCCCCCGCGCGCGGGCCTCACCTCAGGGGGCGAATCGCGGGCAGCGCACAGGCTCCCAGGTCCGAGGGCGGCTGCCGCGCGTCGGCTCCAGCTCCGGCTCCGGCTCCGGCTCCGCCCCCTGTCCGCCGGGCGCTCCCTAGCCCGCAGCCCCGGCCCGCCCGGCCTCTCCGCCCCCTCAGCCTCCAGCGCTGCCCCCGCCGCCCGAGCTGGGTGCGGCCTGCGGCGCTGCAGCCCAACAACGCGCCCCCCTGTAGGCCCAGCCCGCCCCGCGCCGCCCAGCAACGCGCCCTGCGATTGGCTGACCCCGGGCGGTGGGGCGCGGAGGGGGCGGGGCCCGGGCGGCGCGGGGGAGGGCAGGAGCAGAGGCCCTGCGTGCTGCTGCCGCGGGCCGCGGGGATCCCTCTGGGTGTGGCGCCGCCCGCCGCCCGCCGCCCGCCGCCCGCCGCCCGCCCGCTGCGGAAGGTCCGCCACCCCTGGGCGGCGGGGCCAGCGGCGCCCGCTCTTCCAGAACCGCGCGTGCACTCGCTCGTGGCCGCTGGACAGACCCTAGCGGAGGCCTCTGCGGGCCCGCTGCCCGGGATGCGCTACAGGGCGTCCTAAACCGCCCGTTCCAGCCCAGAGGGGCCGTCCGAGCCCGGGCCGCCCCCTGCCCACCTTGAGCACTCCTCCAGCACGCGGACTCCTGGACCCTGTGCCCGGCCCTCTCCTCGCCGGGCGGGGTCACTGCAGAGTTTGGGACTGGCAGCCAGGGTGGAGTCCGGGCAGTGGGATCTGTGGATGGCGATAAGGCTTCGCAAAGACAGGGTGGCTGCTTGGGGCCCAGGGCCTGGCCTGCCGGTGCTGGATGAACGAGCACCGGTCACCTCTGCAGAACCAGTACAGTAGTAGAGTCTAGGCCTGGGCATTGGCAAGATCAGGCCACCTGCCAGTGACCTGGAGGCCAGCCTAGAGACCACACCAGTACCTGCCCCTACCCTCTTCCCCCTCTTGTTTCATCCGAGCCCCCAAGAGACCCAGGAAACAGAAGCAGGGTTTCATGTTCCCTTTACACCATAGGAAGCTGAGGCCCAGCGCTGGGTGGGGGAAGCACAGCAGGGAACCCAGGCCTCCCCAGGAGGGAGCTCTTTGGCTTTGCCCACAGAAAGGTCAAGAATGTTGTCTAGGGATAGGTCCCTGACCTCTGATCTCCAAGCACTTCTGGACAACACTCTGCAATTCTACATCAGTCATTTGTTTCCCTTGCGCCCAGGAAGAAGGCCTGGCACTTAAGAGCTATCAGTGAAGTGGGTGCCTGGGTGGCTCAGTCAGTTGAGCACGGGACTCTTGATTTCAACTCAAGTCATGAGCTTAGGGTCATGCCCTGGGTCTGGCTCCTTGCTCATCTGGGAGTCTGCTTCTCTCCCTCTCCTTCCTCTGCCCCCCCCCCCCCGCCCCCATCTAAAAAAAAAAAAGAGAGAGAGAGCTGTCAGTGTCCCTTCTTGAAAGGGAGCCAGGGAATTTGTGTCTGAATGGACTGAACTTAATGTGAGCTGTGAAGAAATCCAGAATGGGAGGTAGAAAAGGAAGATGTTCAGTAGGATTTGAAAGAAGGGACACTGACAACTCTCTTTTTTTTTTTTTTTTTTTTTTTTAGTAGACAAAAAAGACTCAGATCGAGCTTCTAAAAGAAAATATATCAGAAATGGAAAATATACTGAATGAGACTAACAGCAGATTAAACACAGCAAAAGAATAAGTGAACTGGAAGACATAGAAAAAGTAAATGAAACAGAGAAACGAGCCTAAAAAGAACAAACAGAACACCAGTGAGCTGTAGGACAACTTCAAGAGGCCTAATGTGTAATTGGAGTCCCTGGAAATGGATGCAGGGGTTGGGAAGAAGACAAATACTATTTGAAAATATAATAGCTGATATGTCTTTTCAAATTTGATGGAAACTACAAACTCACAGATCAAGCAACTCAAAAAGTAACTTCTGGCTTGCTACTGGGCTCTGGTAGATGGAAAGTTTCCATGGGACATCAGAAGTGACTCAGAGGCCAGAATTGCCCATCACTTGTTTCCATCAGGCTACCAAAACATAAAGTCAGGTAGAGACATCATAATCTAAGGGGCAGATCCAGGATTAGAAGGCTTCGTGTAGGGATCCCTGGGTGGCTCAGCGGTTTGGTGCCTGCCTTTGGCCCAGGGCATGATCCTGGAGTCCTGGGATTGAGTCCCACATCAGGCTTCCTGCATGGAGCCTGCTTCTCCCTCTGCCTGTGTCTCTGCCTCTCTCTCTCTCTCTCTCTGTGTCTCTCATAAATAAATAAATAAAATGTTTAAAAAAAAAAAAAAAAGAAGAAGAAGAAGAAGGCTTCGTGTAGATGCAGATGTAGGTGGTCCAGATCCTTTGTCACCTACCACTATAGCACCAACATCTATCACCAATTGTCTCAGGGATTCCCTGGACATGGTGACAGAGGAGCAAAAAGCAAGTGCTTGGTTCATAGGAAGGTTGGATCAATATGTTGGTATGGGCTGAAAATGGTCTACTGCTGCACTGTATCCCCATTCAGCAGCTTCCCTGAAAGACAGTGGTGAGAGGCAGTCACCCCCATAGGCAAAGCTTCAGGCAGTGAACTTGGCCATTCACTTTGTGTGGCAGGAAATGTAGCCTGAACTCATAGACAGTGGTACATGGCTTAGTTGGCCTGTTGGGACCCTGAAAGGAGCAATCTGAAAGTTCAGAGATAGGGATCCCTGGGTGGCGCAGCGGTTTGGCGCCTGCCTTTGGCCCAGGGCGCGATCCTGGAGACCCGGGATCGAATCCCACATCGGGCTCCCGGTGCATGGAGCCTGCTTCTCCCTCTGCCTGTGTCTCTGCCTCTCTCTCTCTCTCTCTGTAACTATCATAAATAAATAAAAAAAAAATTAAATAAAAAAAAAATTGAAAGTTCAGAGATAAAAAGGTCTGAGGACAAGGCATGTTGGCAGGCCTATGGGAATTGGTACAGAGAGTGAAGATCTTTGTATTGTATGTTAATGTTCACCAGTGAGCATCCACCACAGAGGCTCTATACAACCAAGCCTATAGAATGGACTGACTAATGAGCATAAGCCAGGCTCTGCCCTCTTGTCCCCGTAGTGCTGGCACATTAGTCTCCCCAATGAAGTAGTCGTGGTAGCAGAGTGGAAGCTATCTATGCATGAGCCCAAAAGCATGGGCTCCTTCTAACCAAGGATGACCCAGCTACTGCCACTGCCAAATGTAACCTGACACCATCAGAAACCAAGACTGAGCTCCCTGCAGGAGCCAACTAGCTACTTTTGGCAAGTTGATTGCACTGGATCCCTTCTATTCTAGAAAGAGCAATAACTCATGTTCACCAAGACTGCCATGTATCTGGATGTGGGTTTGCCTTTTCTGCTGCAATACTTCAGCGCTACTATCAAGAGCTCACGAGGTGTCTGATTGGCTGACGTGGAATCCCACATAACTGCCTAGTGACCAAAGGACCTGCATTATGGCATAGTAGGTATGGCAATGGGCATATTACCAGGAACCCACCATTCTGACCAAATATGCACCATTCAGAAGTTGCTGGTAGAATGAAGGGCTATCCACATGGAGATTCAGATGAGGCTACAACTTGGAGATGACACCTGGGAGGTGGAATGCTAGCCTCCAGGAAGCAGTATATACACTGTATCAATAACCACTTTATGCTGTGTCCCTAATATGTACAATACCCAGTGACCTGCTTGAGGAATTTGTGCTTCCTGTTCTGCAACATGTGAGCCCCTTGATCCTAGAAGTCACCTAAGAGGACATTTCTACCAGGGGTCATAATCATGTTGAAACTATGACTGCCCCTGATCAAGTGGGACAACTCGTGCTAGTAGATCAGTGGGCAGAGAAGGGAGTAACTGTATTGCCAGGGATAACTGACCTTCATCACTGGGAGTATGTAGGGCTACCTGCCACATGATGGGGGCAGGCAGGAATGTGTATGGTGTGCTCAGGCAATCAGAGCAGGCATTCAGGGGAATGGGAATGTTTTGGTGCTCCCACACCCGGTAACCATAAATAAGCAAGAATGGCAACATGCCCTCCCAGGAGCTCAGCCCCCAGGCATGAACAATCTAGGAAAGCCAAAGTGTGAGCTGTGAAGAAATCCAGAATGGGAGGCAGAAAAGGAAGATGTTCAGTAGGATTTGTGGCCTGGAGGTAAACTGCAGTTCATCCTCTACCCATTTCTCACAAGTTCCCCCAGATACTGTGACCCATTAGAATACTGCAGAATTTGTGTCTGAATAGATTGAACTTAATGTGAGGAAGAAGTAGATGTGAGCAGTTCAAGGGATAGACTTGGTAGTCACTGGTGGGGCCCTACCCAGATGCTCTTTCTGGCTTGGAGCTAGGAGTGGGCCCTGCCTGAGTGCTGTGAATGTTAACGGCTAATGGCCCTAGCCCAGGAGATCATCTCTCTACTTGGAGCGCCAATTTCTTGCTGATCCTGGGGCCCATGAGGCTGGTGCCTTGACCTCAAGGCAGGACCACCTGTGGGACAATTCATACTCCAGAGCTTCCTGTGGGATCCGCTAAAGCTAGACTCCAGCCAAGACCACTTCCATCCTTTGTTTTTTTCCTTTTACTTCAACCTATCCTGATTCCTCCATTCAGCTTATCCTGAGAACATTCCCTCTATAAATCACTTGCACAAAATCTCCATTTCAGGTTTTGCTCCTAAAGAATCCAATCTAAGAAAATTACATATTAAAAATACTGTATAGGGATCCCTGGGTGGCGCAGCGGTTTGGCGCCTGCCTTTGGCCCAGGGCGCAATCCTGGAGACCCGGGATCGAATCCCACATCGGGCTCCCGGTGCATGGAGCCTGCTTCTCCCTCTGCCTGTGTCTCTGCCTCTCTCTCTCTCACTGTGTGCCTATCATAAATAAATTAAAAAAAAAAAAAAAAGAAAACCATAAAAAATAAAAATACTGTATAAAAAATAAAAATAAAAATAAATAAATAAAAATGATAAAAATACTGTCTAGGGATGCCTGGGTGGCTCAGAGGTTAAGTGTCTGCCTTTGGCTCAGGGTGTGATCCTGGAGTCCCAGGATCGAATACCACGTTGGGCTTCCTGCATGGAGCCTGCTTCTCCCTCTGCCTGTCTCTCTTTCTCTCTCTCTCATGAATAAATAAATAAAATCTTTAAATAAATAAATAATACTGTCTATGACAACACCAAGAAAGCAAACAATCTAGTTAAGAAATCGGCAAAGGACTTGAACATTTTTCCAAAGATATGTAGATGGCGGAGAGCCCTGGTGGCTCAGCGGTTTAGCGCAGGCTTCAGCCTAGGGTGTGATCCTGGAGACCACGTCGGGCTCCCTGCTTGAAGCCTGCTTCTCCCTCTGCCTGTGTCTCTGCCTCTCTCTCCTTCTGTGTCTCTCATGAATAAATAAATAAAATGTTAAAAAAAAAAGATATGTAGATGGCCAATAAACACATAAAAAGATGCTTAATATCACTGATCTTTGAGGAACTGCAAATCAAAATCAAAACCATGAGATACCACTTAACACCCATTAGGACTGCTACAATAAAACAAAAGAAAAGAATAAGTTGACCAGGATGTGGAGAAATTAGAACCTTGTGCATTGATGGTAAGAATGTGAAATGGTGCAGCCACAGTGGAAAACTCTGTTGGTTCTTCAAAAAAGTAAATGGAGAATTACCATGTGACCCAGCAATTCCACTTTGAGGTATATACTCCAAACAATAAAAACAGAGACAAACAGATATTTTATACATCCATGTCTATGGCAGCATTATTAACAATAACCAAAAGATGAAAGCAACTCAAATGTCCACTGTCAGATGAATGGATAAACAATGTGGTCCAGGGACGCCTGGGTGGCTCAGCAGTTGAGCGTCTGCCTTCGGCCCACGGCCTGATCCTGGAGACCCGGGATCGAGTCCCACATCGGGCTCCTTGCATGGAGCCTGCTTCTCCCTCTGCCTGTGTCTCTGTCTGTCTCTCTCTCCGTGTCTCTCATGAATAAATAAATAAAATATTAAAAAAAAAATGTGGTCCATCCATACAGTGGAATCTTATTCAGCCTTTAAAAGGAAGGAAATCTAGGGCATCTGGGTAGTTCAGTCGGTTAAGCATCCGACTCTTGATTTCTGCTCGAGTCATGATCTTAGGGTCATAAGCTTGAGCCCTACATGGGGCTCTGTGCCAGGCATGGGGCCTACTTAGGATTCTCTGTCTCCCCCTACCTCTGCCCCCGCATGTGTGCGCATGCTTTCTCTCTCTCTCTCTAAAACAAGGAAGGAATTCCTGACACCTACTATAATGTGGATGAATCTTAAAGACACTATGCTGAGTGAGATAGGCCAGACAGAAAAGGACAAGACAATGCCACCTGCATGAGGTTCCCAGAGTAGTGACATTCATCCTTGTGCAGGGGCCATGCTAATCTCTGTATCATTCCAATTTTAGTACATGTGCTACTCAAGTGGGCACAGATGAAGTACTGGCCTGTACAGGGAGTGAACCCTCGACCCTGGTGTTATTAGCATCGCACTCTAACCAACTGAGCTTACTGCCCAACTATGTGTCAGAATCATTAAATTCAGAGACAAAATAGAATAGTGGGCACCAGGGCCTAGAGTAGGGAGAATGGGGAGCTGTTTAATGGGGACAGTTTCTGCTTTACAGGAGCAAGAGTTCAAAGGATAGATAGTAGTGATGATTCCCAGTAATGAGAATATACTGAATGCCACAGAATCGTACATTTAAAATGGTAAGTTTTTAAAGGCCATTTAGGGATCCCTGGGTGGCGCAGAGGCTTAGCGCCTGCCTTTGACCTAGGGTGCAATCCTGAAGACCCGGGATCGAATCCCACATCGGGCTCCCGCCTGCTTCTCCCTCTGCCTGTGTCTCTGCCTCTCTCTCTCTCTCTGTGTGACTATCATAAATAAGTAAAAATTTTTTAAAAAGGCCATTTATTATTTTTTAAAGATTTTATTAATTTACTTGAGAGGGGAGAGAAAGTGAGAGTGCAAGAACAAGAGGACAGAGAAACAGACTCTGCAGAGCAGGGAGTCTGATGTGAGGCTCGATCCCAGGATGCCAGGATCATAACCTGAGCCAACGGCAGATGCTTAACCAACTGAGTCCCTTAGGTGCCCCTAAAATGGTAAAGTTCATATTACATATATTTTAGCATAATAAAAGAGTTTTAAGATTTAATTCTTTGCAGTGGGGGAGGGGCAGTGAGAGACTCTCAAGCAGACTCTCCAGTGAGCATGATGAGTCTCATAACCTTGAGATCACAACCTGAGCCAAAACCAAGAGTTGGATGCTTAACCAACTGGGCCACACAGGTGCCCCAATAAAAAAGTTTTATTTTTTTTAAGATTTTTTTATTCATGAGAGAGAGAGAGAGAGAGGCGCAGACATAGGCAGATGGAGAAGCAGGCTCCATGCAGGGAGCCCAATGTTGGACTCGATCCTGGATCCTGGGATCATGCCCTGAGCTGAAGGCAGAGGCTCAACCACTGAGCCACTCAGGCATCCTGCAAAAGTTTTAATACTATTAAAATACCCCTTCCTTTTTCAAGGGGGGGGGGGAAGAAACACTGTCTTGATAAATAAAAATATATATATATATATAAATTTTTTAAAAATTTAAAAAAAAAAGGGCAGCCCCGGTGGTGCAGCGGTTTGGCACCGCCTGCAGCCCAGGGCGTGATCCTGGAGACCTGGGATCGAGTTCCACGTCGGGCTCCCTGCATGGAGCCTGCTTCTCCCTCTGCCTGTGTCTCTGACTCTCTGTTTCTCTCTGTGTTGCACATGAATTAAAAAAAAAAAAAATTAAGAAACACTGTCTTGGATGGGAGTTGTTTCTCTTTCTTTCTTTCTTTCTCCTTCTCCTTCCTTCCTTCTTTCCTTTTGGATGGGAGTTAAATAACAACAACAATACAGAATTAGATACATACAATGATATCAGGTATTGAAGGAGATCGATGGTGCCAAAGTCACCAGAAGTCCTTATGTTGTCTAAGAGGGTAAAAATATTTGTTCCTCTAGACTCAGGTGAGAACAGAAATAGACTGTATAACTTTCCAATTAGAAGAGGAAAGTAGAATGACTTTAAAATTAAAAAAAAAAAAAAAAAAAAAAAGCTGCTCAATCCAAAAGTGGAGAAGGTAAGGGAAAGGAGGAATGGGTCTCAAAGACATGATGAGCAAAAGAAGCCAGGTGTCAAAGCTTTCATCTATGATTCCATTCACATAAAATACAAAAACAGGAAACCACTGTGATGGATGTATAATTAAGTGGTGAAGGCTTTATAGCAAAACAAGAACAGGAACCTCCCCAAAGCCCCAGCAGGGGTTGCTGGTGACACAGGAGGGGCAGTGCTGTGATGGGTAGGGCACACGGGGGCTGGAGATCCTTGGTAGGATAATAAAAATGTTCAAGTCATAGCAACTTTTTAGGCTGCACATTTGTGCTTTGCTCATTTTTCTAAATGTGTGTTTTGCTGTACAGGAAATAAAACGAAAAAGGAGTGTGCTTCTGCTCTAAGCGGCTGAGCATGACCAGAGCTGAAGCCAGAGGGGGATGTTAGGCAACCTTCAAGGATTTGTGAGGAGCAAAGGAAGGTCTGAAGGAAGATGGTTTGGGATCTGCTCTGTGTCTCAAGACTCTCCATCCATGGGCACTAGGGTGTCTCAGTTGGTTAAGCGTCTGCCTTCGGCTCAGGTCATGATCTTGGGGTCCTGGGATTGAGCACTGTGTCGGGCTCGAAGCTCAACCGGGAGTCTGTTTCTCCCTCTGCCCCTCCCTCCCTCCCTCCTGCTGTCTCTCAAATAAAATCTATTAAAAAAAAAAAAGACTCTCCCTCTGGTGGGAGTGTTGCTAGAAGGTAGCCTAATGGGGGACAACCACTACTGACCACCTTGAAGGTCACTGCCCCCCTGGACTGGCGCCCTCTCTGAGTTCCCCCCATTAGGCAGTCATTTCCAGGGGGAGGCATAGGGCAGGCAGGCAGACACAGGGAACTGGGTGTGGCAAGTGAGGGGCTCGATGCCACGGGGTCCCAGCCAGAGACAGGTCCTCCCCTCACTGCCCTCCTCTAGAGACACATGGATTTGGTGTAAGTGGCAGCTCTGCCTCATATTCCTTTGTGTGTCCTTCGTGTCCTCCAGACCTCCTTCAGGAGGCCAGTCCCGGTGGGCGTTGGGCGAGAAGCCCCTAGGCCCCAGGCTGTTGCCTCTTCTCCCCTGGTGTCCTGTCCCGCCACCGGTCCCACCAGGGTGCAGAGAGAGCCTCCTTGGACCAGCAGGAGGCGTCTCCGCAACGTGACTCAGGCTGGGGCAGGGGCCAGAACAACTCAGGACTTGTTTTTAAGATTTATTTATTTGAGAGAGAAAGAGAGAGGGAGAGAGACGATCTCAAGAAGACTCCATGCTGAGTGTGGAGCCCAATACAGGGCTCGATCTCATGCCCCTGAGATCATGACCTGAGCTGTAACCCACTGTGCTGCCCAGGCACCCTCCAGATCTGTTTTGTGAGGTCTCTTCTGGTTCTAAAATCATCTTTGTTCACAATAAAAATCTCTATTAACAGAAGGTATAGTAGCTCACTCTTTCTGATCAACTGTAAAAGTAAAACTATGTTCAGTCATTGGCTTGGAGCAGCTTCCCAAAGGGTCTGGGGCCTTCCTCAGGCCCAGGAGTTGGACCTATCTCTGAACTCACTGTAATGCTCAACAAGGCAATGAAGACTCTCTGAGCCTCAGCTTCCCCATCTGTAAGATGAGGAAGCAGGCTAGCCCCTGAAGCAGGTCCTAGGCCTCCTCTTATCCCAGAACTGGGCCCAGGGGGCAAAGCAGAGGGAGGCAGGCCAGTTTTGTTCCCCCTGCACTGAGCTGTGGCCCCAGGGTGCACCCAGAACTGTGTAGACCCTCCACATGACTGTCAGAAGCCCTGAGGGGAGATGGGGAGGTAGGCAGGGGCTGGGATCTGGGCTCAGGGCAGCAGAGGACAGGTCACATGGTAGTAAGTAGCCCACCTGGAACTTGGATCCAGAACTCTGACCCTCCATTTTCTTACTTGTAAAATGGGCACACAGCAGCTTCTTCTCCAAGCAAACTATGTCAGTACCCATGGGGCTCAGCACCTGGAGCCCAGGAGATACTTGGCAAGTGGTAAACACCTTCCAACATTATATGAGGAATAGAATGTTGATGGCAGTTCTCAAGAGGGAGCAGATCCCTCTGGCCCCTCCTTCATGCTGGTGACCATACCTGGGACCCCGCAGCACACACTCTTATAGCTGAGGCCCTGGGCCCCTGGGGCAGTTCACAAACAGGTGGGAGTCTGTCCTGGACAGGTTTAGGGCCTGGGAGGAGAGGTAAAGCCAGTTCGGGCCCTAGGGTGGACTTTGGGCAGTCACAGGCCTCAGCTGTCACTAAGATGTTGACCAGAGGACCTATCACCTGGCCCTGGGCCCCAGATCCCCCCACACCTTCCAGCTCTGGAGTCTTAAAATTTTTAGCCACTGAGCTGGCCACATGTGAGGTAAAAGTAATAAAGTATCCCATATGCGGTAGCGCGTCACTAGCAAGCAGCGCCCCAGGCACTGACTGGAAGCCACTTTTCTGGTCCAAACCCCCCTTCAAATTTTTACAGGAAGGGAGGCTGCAGCCACAGGAGGGAACAGCATGCTTCCATGGGCTCCCCTTGCTAGTTCAGGGCAGGGAGGGCAAAGAACTACAACCACAGGAAGGAGGGATTGCTGGTTCCCAGAGATGGAGTGGAATGCCCGAAACTAGACAGTGCCCCTGCTGACACACACACCTCCACCCACCCCCCACACCCCTGCCAGGATTGAGAGGAAACATCTGCAGTGACAGTGCTGGACACTTGGTTCCTGGAAGCAGATGGCTGTCATCCCCCCAGCACCTCTCCCACCCACTGTGGCCTCATCCCTCCCCCTCCTCCAGTACACCACCCCATCCCCCAAAACATGCCCAGGGGCACAGGGGAAGGAAGTGCAGACATAGGGCCCTCTCCAGATGGTGAATCCTTGGCTGGGGACACAGTGCTGTCCTGGGTTCGAATCTCACACAGCAAACTTCTTTCCCAATATGAGGTGCAGGGAAGACCTGATGCTTTTAGGATCCCTGCCAGGCCTGACCCTAAGCTGAGTCTGTTTTTACACATACACAACAATCCAGCCTGGATGGTCATGCCAGGGAACATGGATGAGGGAATTCCACAGCAGGTAGAGAGGGGCGACCAGAGCCAGACTTGGGCTGGGTGCTGCCCAGAAGACCAGGCATCTGGGGACCACCCTCTCCACCCACGTTTAGCCTCTTCGCACTCCTCTGTGGCCAAGACTTTCTCCAAGAAGTCTTCCTGGAGCCTCCAACAGGGTTCTAAGCTCCCCACCAAAGCCAGTGTGTACCCAGCTGTGTCCTAGGAACCACTAACTATAGATGTGGGGACCTTTCAGCCCTACAGTCCAATTGCCTTATACCTGGCCTATGGCACTTCAGAGATTATGCTGAGTCTAGACTTCCTGAGTCCGGGTCCTGTTGGGTTACTAGCTATGCACCCAGAGCAAGTTCTTTAATGACCTGTGCCCTGAAGACTACCACTCCTGTGGCTTCCTGTGTTGAGCTGCTAGAGTCACCATTTGGATGTGAGTGGGGGTACTCAGTAAGGCTGGTCATCCCCTCTTTCCCAACAAAGCCCTCGCCACTGAGGCAAAGGTCATCTTTGCTTTATTGTACATCAGTGGCCCATCCTGGAGCCTGGTCTTAGAGTTCCTGGGGGCCAGCCCTGCCCTCAACCCCAAATACCCCAGTCCTGCCCAGCTCCCAACACAGTACAGGATTAGTGTGGTAGGGGAGTTGGGGAGGGGCGGGGATGACCACGATTCTTTTCCACAAAGTCCAGGCAGGGCTCAGTCCTGGGACCCCAGGCTCCTGGGAGGTGGGGTAGGGTGGGCTGCATGGCACAGGAGAGCCCCCCAGTCCTCTGCAGTGCAGAGCCTAGCCTAGCCCCATGAACCCAGCCTGCTGAGTGGGGCCTGGCTGGGCAGATTCTACAAGGTATCTGTTGTGGAGGCCCCGGATCGGAACATGGCGCTCACTCTGGCTCATCCTCCCATGCAGGCCTGTCACATCTGCGTGGCCTGGGGTCACAGCCCCAGTGGCTTGTCTCTGCCCAGCAACATGTGTCGCAGGCGTCACCTGGGCCTCGTGTAGCCGTAGGGGCGCTGCAGCAGCAGGCTCTGGTGGCTGGGCAGCACGTGGGTATGGTAGTGTTCCACGAGGCTGCCCACACTCACAAACAGGACCTCGCCCTCCAGGTAGAATTTAGAGTCCTGGAAAGGAGAGAGAGAGGTAGGGTTGGGGAACAGGGGTCTCCTGTGACACAGGGTGCTCAGCAACAAGGATGACAGTCAGGCAGGCTCCTAGACGTCCTGTGTCACTTCTGCGCCTGCAGCCTCCTGTCCCACCCAGGGCCCTGGGACGGGGCCGGCCTGCCCACCTTCTCAAAGATGCGGTAGTTCCTCACTTTGTTGGAACTTTCATCCCACACAACCAGAACCTGCAGGGAAAGAAGCAACAGATGGATGGGTAGGCAGAGGCTTCGCAGCTGGTCCTGGGGCTCTTACGGTAACCTAGGGAGGAACACCGACAGTAGGGTCGAAATGGGCAGTCCCCTGCTCTCTGAGGAGACTCGAGTAACAGCAGCAGGTACCTGGCTCACCCTAGGACCATTTTTGACATACATGGGAGAACAGGGGGTGCCTCACTGGCTCTGTTGGTAGAGCGTGCAACTCTTGATCTTGGGGTCGTGGATTTATTTTTTTAATTTTTTTGCAGTGGTCATGGATTTGCCCCCCACTGTTAGGCACAGAGCTTACTTAAATCAATAAATACATAAATAATACCAAAAAAAAAAAAAAGTGAGGCTCAGTGAAATCATGCAATTCACCCTCGGAGGAGCGGAGGCACAGCTAGCCGACTCTTGCAATTCTCCTGCCCCAAGAGCCTCCCCTTCAAAGCACATGAAAAACCCGAGCCCCATTAGAGTTCTGGGAGCCCCCCCCTGCACTTCCCTCCCATCTCCCGCCTGTGCTGGGAGGCCAGCCACCATCACCCTCAGTGTGCAGACTGTGTTCAGTTCCTGACAACAGACAGGGCAGGGACTGCTGGGCAGAGACCCCAAAGACAGGAGTGCTTGAGGCGCCCAGGTTGGGGAAGTGATGTCTATACCACAAAGTGCTCTGCTGGCTGTCAGCCAGGGTGTGTGGAGAGCCAGGGGAGCCCAGCACAATGCAGCAGTCCCCCTAGGGCCTGGGCTCAGCAGGGTGACTGTTGGGGCACTTACCTTCCCTGACTTGGTAGAGGAGTTCCGGATGCAGTAGAGTCCATCCTGGGGCTCTCCCTGGGGGCTTGTGGCTTTGAACAGCCTAAAAAAAGACAGGTGCGTCAGCAAATGGACTGTCCTCAGAGACAGTCTCTCAGGGACCCGCCAGCCCCACTCCTCAGTGTGGGTTTCAGTCTTCTCACTATTCTGCAACACAGGTTCCAAGAGCAGCAGGCTACAGGAGGGCTGGCCTGTGCCGGGCCTGGGCTGATGGCACTGCGCACTCAGGGCCATGTACCTGTGCTGGCAACTGCTCAGCACCGAGGCAAGTGAGGGGAACAGAAAGAAATGCAGGGAGCCTAGTGTCTGCAAAAACAAGGATTTGGAAAAAGAAGGGCTTGGTGCTAACCTTTCCACTTCACAGGATTCCGTGGTATTGATAAACACAGAGCTGGGCAGCGGCACCTGGAGAGGCCAGTGGTGGTCAAGGTCAGAATCAAGAGTCAGGTGGTGCTTGCAGTCAGCCCCTGCCACACCCCCAAAAGGCTGCCAACTTGTGCCCAGATCTGGGGCTCTGCACCATGCTCCTGCCCTCCCCAACTCCAGCGACCTGGGGCTCCTTCTCAAGATACCCAGTGAGGGGTTGCCCTGGCCAGCAGCTCTCTCTCGGCCGCCCACCATGGCTGCGATCTGGGCCCCACCTTCTCATAATCCTCATCAGAGTCCTCCCCACCAGCGTTGTCGGCCTTTGAGGGTCGTCGGGGTTTTTCAAAGGAGAAGCTCCTGAAACTCTGCCCATCAGGGGGTGACCTCCTGGGAGGGGAGCAAGGAGAGGAAGGCACATCACTGTCACCTGCCCCCCCTCCACCGCACCCTCCACTCCCCACCCCCATGCACCCTGATGGTTGTCAGAGGCCCATGACAGGCCCTTGTTGACTGCCCTGGGGCAACAGGAATCGCCTGAGGCCTGGAGGCCTAAACTGGGCTCTGGGCTGCCGAGGACACTGGCAAGAGGGGCCCTGGGGGCCTGAACTCTGATGTCCTCACACCAGAGACAGGTGTTCTGGATGCTGTGGGAGAAGGCCCCAGGCTGGAGGAGGTGGGGCGGCTTGGCTCTGGCTGGAGCGCCTCTGCAGCTGACCAGCTCTGTGACCTTGGCCACATCATGCCCCTCCCAGAGCCACAGAAAATGGATGAATATGAGTGGACGGAGCCCACAGGACACGTCCCACACATGCGGTCAGGTGGTCCAAAGTCTCCAAGGTTTCAAGGAGGATTCAAAGAGGCCACTCTGGGCTGTGGGCTGCTGGGCTGTGGATGATCGGCCGTGGTACAGCCACGAAGCACTTGGCAAACTGACCTAGTCTGCGCCACTGTGGCCCCTCATGAAATGGAACCATAATATGGCACCCTCCCATGGACAACAGAGCTAATGGAGTCCTAGGAAGAAGGGTGCCAGGGTCAATGGTGTTCAGGGAGTACTGCGTAAGCACACCCACTCAAGGCTCGCCCCTGTAGCTCTCAGAACCTTCATGGTTGGGGGCCCCAGACATTGCTGACGACAGGCTGCTGGCATGAATGACACTCTGAGCATGGGGGTGGGGGGGAACACACCAGTCCCCCAACACCACCCAGCAATAAAGAAGAAAGTGTTTTGAGCAGACCTCACAGGTGAGTCACCAACATACTCCACATTCTGGCAAATTCCCAATCAGGAAGAGCACAAAGGCAGCCTTGGTGGCTCAAGAGCCCCAGGCAGGGTTGGGAAGGAGGGTTCTGGATCAGGAAGGCCTGCAGTGGCATACTATTTCCAAGGGGCTCACAGCCCAAACCCCTACCATTCCCTACCATCTATCCCAGAGCCTGCAGTCAGCTCTGACAGCCCCTCCCTAGACCCTGCAGGGGCATCAGATTGCCTAGTACACCCAGAAGAGGCTTATTTCCCCAGAGACGCTCTCGTCCACCCCCCTAGGCAGCATCGGGCTCCAGGCCCACCACCCACTTGGCTGACATTTCTCTAGGGCAAGGGTGGGTCAGGTGCAGGGGAGGCTGCTCAGCCTAAGCCTCCCTGCTCTTGTACTAGGGCTGTCTGGTCCCCGTCATGGACAGGGAATGCCAGAGACGAGGCAGCCAGGGCACCAGCACGAGGATCTGCCAGTTGGGGAGGGGTCCCAGGGGCATGAGCGCCAAATGAACTCACTGGAGATAGGGGAGGGGTGGCTTCTCTGACCTCGGCAGGACTGCTGGCTTGGCTATGGCCTCAGGTGTGGGTAGCTTCAGTCCAGGAGGCCTAGGGGCCACAGAAGGCACGAAGAGTCTGGGCTTGACCACCTCCTCTGAGGGGGCCTCTTCAGCCATCTTTAGGAACCTGGGCTTATTGGCTGGCACCGGTGGAGGCTCGGGTGTCGGCGGCCCCCGGGGGGACAGATGAAAGGACTTCAGCTTGTCACAGTTCCTGGAGGAGGTGGTGGCCATGCTGGCAGAGCTGGAGACAGAGCCAGTCCCGTGGCCAGGCACTCGGGGCTCTGAGCTAGGGCTGGCACTCTCATGGAAACAAGGGGGTTTCCGGAGGCTGGGCACAGGTGGCAGGTGGCCTACTGGGGGGTCACTCATCCTCCGGGGGGCCACAGACACCCTGAGGCCAGCCTCTGGCCGCCTCAGGCCCAGCAGGTCCCTCTTGGAGTCCTCAGAAGTCAGGCTGGCATCAGGGAGGCCACGCTTAGGGGGCGGGGGTGGCAGCAGAGGGCTGGGGCCCTTGGAAGCAAAGGAGTGAGCACGGGGCATGTCAGAGAAGGCTGGCTTCCTGGGTGTGGGCACAGGAGGCGGGGGGTAGGCCGGAGGGTGGGTCAGGGTGTCTGCGGAGTAAAGAGACCCAGTCAGTGCACAGGTGTCACCTGCTGGAGGCTGGGCCACCACCACTGACCTGCGCCACCTTCCCTTCCTCAGCCACCCCCTACCAGCAGCCCACACAAGCTCCCTGAGCCATCAGCTTCCCGGAAGCAGAAATGAGAGAGAAGAGGCAAGGGGACTCTTAGGACTTCGCTTCCGCTGGGGGAAGCTATAATTCCCAGGGACAGAGCTGAGGAGGAAGGATGGGAGCAGGTCGGGAGGTAGAAGGTGGTTGTGTCTGCTGATGTCGCAGGACACACTGAAAGGGTGCCAAGTGCGCTGTTGGGGCACAGGTGTGAGGTTCAGAGGAGAGGTGCTGGCTGGAGTCCCCAGGCTGTCCGTGACACTGGCTGTCCCAGTGACCTGAGGCTGCCGGGAGAGGAGTGAACACGGCCTGAGTCCTGGGGTGGCCTGGCTCGTGCTGATGGCACTGAGTGAGGTGGGAGGGGCCTGGAGCAGAAGGTACCTCTGCAAAGTGCTGCATGTGAGAGTGGGGACACCACTGGAACCCTAATGAGATGTTTTGGGGAGGGAAGGAAGCCTGCTTGGAGTGGGGACTCAGAAGGGTGGGGAGGGGGGTGGGGGGGCCATGTGCAGGAGCACTGGCCCCGGAGGCCAAGAGAGGCCCCTAAGTGTTCATCTCTAGCCACATATGACCGCAGTTCAGGGTGGGACAGATGGACACGAGATGGAGCCATGGGCCTTGTGCTGGGGGGGAAGTTGAGGCACATGGCCCGCAGGTCCTGGTGGTGTCCCCAGAGGGAAGGGGCCAGTAGGAGGGAAGGGGGCTGCACCTGCTGCATTTGACAGGGGAGGTGGGGTTGAATGACAGAAGAACAGGGTGGCTGGGGTAGAAGGACTGTCCCAAGTGCCCAGGACAGTGGAAAGGATTGTGGGATGGCAGGACAGAGACACGGCCCTCCCCCAGCTGACCCTGTGCTTGGCTGTGACACATGTACATGATGCCTGGTACATGGCTGCTCCCTTGCTTGGCCACTGGGTGGGAGTGGGTCAGTACCTGACAGGCTGGCCTGCAGGTGCTCTGGAGAGCCATCAGCCACAGGCGGGAGGCCCTGCCCTGGCCCCACCCACTCCTTAGGGTCCCTCCTTCCCCACTCTCAGCCCCCAGGACCACCACTAGCTCAGCATCACACATGCAGCACCCCCACCTCACACATTTGGAAATCACCTCCCCCCTCCGACCCGGGCCAGCTGCAAAGGCAGGAGGACAAGGTGAACAGAGCCAGCCAAAGCATACATCTCTTTTGTTCTGTCCCTCCTAAAACCTGGGCCACGACAGGGAAACTGAGGCCACCCAGAGCAGTAGTCAGGCTGGCACTCCCAGCCTGGGAGGGGCCCTACCTGGGTTCCACCCCCAGGAGCCTACCAGGCTCACAAGTTGCCCACCTACCCTCGGGCTCCACAGGCTCCGGGGAGTCAGGCTCCATGTATGAGTCGTCTTCATCCTCATGCTCGTAGTCTGAGGCGGATAGAGGGTCAGACCCCAGGCAGCCCAGGCCCAGCTGCACCCAAGAGTGATGGGGCAGGGGCCCTCAGAACACTGGGAGCCAGGACTCAGGGGGGGCACAGGGCAGGGTATGAACCCAGGACCTAGGCTGCCTCTCCTCCTTGGCAGGGGAGGGTATGCAGAGGTGGGGGGACAGGGTATGCAGAGACAGGCCTTACCTTCATTGTCTGTGGGGTATGAAGAAAGGCTGATGTCCACAGGTCGCTCGACTGCACCATAGAAGCTGTCCGTGTCTGAGCTAGAGTCACTGAAGCTGGGGCAGGGGTGGGGCAGTGAGCACTGGGTAGGGGTAGCTCCTCTGCACTCACACATACAGATACACATGCACACCCTTGGCTGTGTGACACATGCACACAGACACAGACACATGCACAAACACGACACACAGAGACACACAGGCATATTCAGAGCTAGACACGAAGTAAGACTCATGCTCAAACAAGCTCCTCATGAGTGATAAAAACAGACCAAGGGACTGGAGGCCTGGTGCCTCCCTGCCACTGCCCTGCCTTGCCAGATGGTGCCAGCCCTCAGGGCTCCCCCAATACCCCACCTACCCTGCCCTGGGGGCTGCCATCAACACTGAACTGAGCTGTTCAGGGTACAGGGCCAGGGAGCTTTGGGGTCAGGCAGGCATCTGTGGCCAAGGCCTCCGTCTCAGCTCCAAAAGGACAGGATGGCTTCTGTTCCTGCCCAGAGGACCTCTGCTGCCTGCTGGGCCTCCTCTCAGTGAGGTCACCGACGCCCAGAGGGACTGAGCCAGTGCCCCAAGGACCCGCTCGCTCCCCTCTCTGTCCCAGGTGGGCCCAGGTGAGCATCAGGGGACTGGGAAGCGAAAGCTCTGAGCTGCTGCAAATGCTGGGCCTCCTACGTGGGCAGGCAGGGTCATGTGGGACCCCTGAGCTGAAACTACCAAGGGGTGTGTGTGGGGGCACACACACACGCACAAACACACACACACGCACACAGCCTGGCTGGCACCTTCTGGGAACACTTCAAGGGAAGGCAGACACGCATGTGAAGCCCAGTTGCCCTGGTGACACCCCACCCACCCCTCCCATGCGCAGGCACACCTGGTGTCCAGGGACAACTCCTTCTTTTCATGGAAGTGCCCAATCTCCTTCCGCAACAAGGCCATCCAGCTCTGTGGGTCAGGCAGGGTCGTAGTGGGTGTACTGCTGCCTTGGGCAGGGTCTGCCCAGGCTGGTCCACACGAAGGTCAGGGAGATACCCTCATGGGCCCTCGGCCTACTCAGAGCTCCACCCAGGACAGCTTCTGAGTGCGTGGTGTTGCTGCCAGGCCCTGGGCTTCAGGAGGAGCACTGAGGCACAGCACCCACCCAGCCCCATGTCCCTGCCACATCCCTTCACTGGCCCTGTCAGCTCCCCACTCCTGAAGGCAGGCTCACCTTGCGCTCATCCTCAGAGGAGGCCGAGAAAAACCACGTGCGGTGCTTCTTGCTGATGTGGACGATTTTGAAGGGGAAGACGTTGTTGGACGTCGTCTCTTCAGCTGCCCGCATCACCCTAGGGACACAGAGTCTGCCATCACCACCCAGTCAGCACCGCCTGGATGGGTCCTGGCACCCAGCACCCACTGTGCCCCAAGGACACGGGCAGGTCTGGATGGTCTGCCCTGCTGATGCTCCAGGACAAAGGCCCTGATGCTTCAGGCAGAGGGAAACATGTAGGCAAAGACAGGCACCAAGTGGACAGGGCTCTGGGGTTGGGGAGGTCATCCTGGGAACAGCAGCCTGTGAGGCTCCAATCCGAGGACATGTCACCCTCACTGCTCATCAATGCCACTTTACTCAGATGCCACCTGCCCACCTCAGGCAGGCCTGCCCGTGGGGGCCCTAACACGTCAGCCTCAGCCCTGCCTCTGCTACCCTAAAGCATCCCGGAGAGCATCTGAGGGATGTGACTGACTGTGGCTACTCTCCCAACCAGGCTCGGGGGTTGTAGAGGGATCACAAGTCTACCATGGGGGAGCCCCCATGGCAGGTACCTGGGGCAGGTGTACCCATCTCCTGGGGTAAGGGTGAGCACCCATGGGCTGAGGGTGGTATGTACCGGGAAAGGAAATATCCCTCCCCGGGGGATCCCAGAGCTCTGATCCCCAAATGCCCACTGGCAGCTTCAGCGGTGGCCCGGCTGGCCTGGAGGCCTGGCATGGGGCTAGATGCCTGCGCAAGGCCCCCACTGAGCTTGTGGCCAGGGTATAGGCCAAAGCATTGAGTCACTGTCCTTATAGGCAGGAGGGGCTGGGCCCTCCCAGGGAGTTGGAGGCACAGGCAAATGCCACAGGGCGCCGGGCCGGTAGTAGAACACTAAGATCCAGAGCCCAGAAGTCACTCTTTGTCCTTGCTCTACAGGCCCCTGATGCTGTGGGGTGGGCTCTCACTTGCCAGCATTTCCCCATTCCACCTAGAAGGCTCTGGCTCAGGGCCCACCTGCCCATCAGCAGACGGCCACTCATGGATGGCCCCAGCCTGGGAGGCCCTGAAGCCAGGCAGGCCTGAGGCAGGGCCTTGGGGGATAGTAGGTCCCTGGGCCCTTGGAGTGTGGCTGTGATGGAGAGGTGGCTGGGTGAGCAGGGAGAAGGGACACAGAAGTCACTGAGAGGGGGCCGAGTGGGGATTCTGGAAGGCAAGTAGTCCCAATGCTTGAAGCCTGCTGAGAACAGAACAGCGGAGGCCTGAGGGAGACTATGAGGCAGCCACAGGAGGCTGAGAGCAGGGGGAGAGAGGGAGAGGCTGGATAGAACCCAAAAGGGTGGAGTGGGAACTGTCTCATGATAGCCTGGACTCTCTGTGGGCAGGCACGAGGGATCTGCTGGGGCCAGTGGGCAGTGGGCACTCACCGGTTATAGCCGCTCAGCGAGAAGGCGCCCTGTGGGGAGGCAGACGTGCTGCTCTTGAAGTAGTAGATGCATCGTTTGTGGATGATGACAAAGCGCAGGGGCCCTGCAGTGTAGTAAGGGCAGAGGGTCCACTCAAGGGGCCACTCACTTCCAGAGGCCCTGGGGGATTTACGGCAGACCTCCTGCCCCTGAACCCCACTACATTGAAGGGCAAGAGCTGGGCTGGTGTGCTGCCCTCTCCCAAGGAGTCCACTGTGGGGCCAAATATAAGCAACCCGTGGCAGGCTGACCAGCCCCCAAGCACCACCCCCAAGCCAGGCCTGGCCCCTCCCAGGGAAGTGGTACACCTTGACCAGCGAGGCTGGCTCAAGGAAGGACAAAGCCAGGCCAGAGGCCATTGCCACCTCTTTCCACCCTAGGATGGCAAAATGAGGGAAGGGGCAAAGAAGCCCAGAGAGTTTGCCAACAAGAGCCACCAGTGTGGAGCTGAATCCCAGGCCAGGCAGTTATACTGAGCACTCCCTGTCCAAAGAGCTCCCTCCTTGGAGGCTCCCTGTCCAAAGAGCAGAGCAAACCATTTGGTGCTACACAGAACCAGGTAGCCCAGCCTGGGGTACCCCAACAAGGCAGCACAGCGCCAGGGAGTCCTTGGTGGAGGACACAGCTGGGACGAAGGCATGGGGAACTCATGCCTGGTCAGGGGGACAGGCAGGGCTCTGATGCTCTTCTGCCTTCAATGTCTTGACACCTGGGCATCTCCAGACCTGGGGGCTCCCACTCTCTCCCAACCTACTGTCCTGGGGACCAGAGCCTTGGCCTCATGCAGCTCTGGAAGTCCAGCACCCAGCTGGATCTTGACACAGAGTTCATTGCAGACCAAGTGACCAACCAACTCACTGAACACCCACTGGATAGTGCAAGGCCAGATGTACCAGGCCACTGAACGGCCCCAGCCCCTGATTGCAGACTGAAGCACCCCTGGACTGCAGTCAGCACTGTGCACCAAATGCCCATCCTACCTCCACTTTGCAGTAGCACCCCAAATCATCCCACAGTCCTGGGGAATCAGGAGACTGACCTCAGGTCCCCCGGGGGGTACTGGCCACCAGAGAGGGAAGGAGACCTCTGGAGGTTCCACCACATCTGAGCAGAGGCTCAGAGAGACAGGTTGCTTGCCCACAGAGGCCCAACAGGGCAGTGGGGCAGCAGGCTGGGGCTCAGCTCTGTCCATATATCCTCCTAATATGCTCCCAGCCACCCAGAGGACTCACATCGGAGCAACTGCAGCTGGGTGCCACCCTTCTTGTGCAGGTAGCCAGCTTTGGCCACGCCACCGGGCATGGTTAGCAAGTTCTGGGCACCAATGGCCTTCATCGGGACAGGCCAGTGCATCTCCTCGGCCGCCATGAAGCTGGAAAAAAAAGAGGAAGGAGACTCACCTCAGCCAGGGCTGGGGGCATGCAGTGGGAGACACCGCCAAGATCCTGGAGACAGCACAACGGTCAAAGCAGCAAGAGGTGAGGAAACTTCAGAAGGCCCCCGGCTTCCAGGTGGGACCCCAAGGAAAGAAAGGGCCACCTGGGTCCACTTGGTCAGCCCCTGGTCTATTTGGTCACACACCTGGCCACACACCTGAGAACAGAGTGTGTCCGCCCCCACTGTCACTGGTCCATCCAGCACACAGCTGCTGAACTCATGTTCCATAGGGGCTAGAGCAGTGAGTGAATTCAAGAAACCACTGGCTCAGGTAAAGTCAGGCCTGAGGCCATAACCATCCCAAGTCTGAATGCCAGGTAAGCCTCTGATGGAGCTGCCAGGGAGGGCTTCCAGGAGGTGACTAGGGTCACAACCTAATGAATACAAAGAGGTACGGGGGTGTGGGCAGGCTATGGCATCCTCTCCATCATCTCTGACCCTCAGTGTGTAAGGGGTGAGGGACATGGCCTCTAAATGCCCCTCTCCACTCCTGCCTGCCCTCAGTCAGCTTCTTTCCATCCCTTTCTTTTTTTTTAAAGATTTTTTTTACTTTATTTATTCATAGAGACAGAGAGAGAGAGAGAGAGAGAGAGAGAGGCAGAGACACAGGCAGAGGGAGAAGCAGGCTCCATGCAGGGAGCCCGACGTGGGACTCGATCCCAGGTCTCCAGGATCACGCCCTGGGCTGCAGGCAGCGCTAAGCTAAACCGCTGCGCCACTGGGGCTGCCCTTTCCAACCCTTTCTTAAGGCCCTGAGACCAGGAAAGCAGGTAGCCAAGAGTCCCTGGTTCCCATTCTGGCTTAGCTTTCTGAAAGATCCCCAGGCCATAGTTATTGGAGCTGCAAGAGGGAGGATAGAGTGGACACAGCCTGGCACACACGACACCCTTGTCAGCAGTGGCCACAATGACTAGCTGGTGGGTTGATGGTATCCTCTGTCTCTCGGTCACCAGCCCCCAGCCTTGTCCAGCCTTTGCTCATCCTAGCTGTTCTCCCTGAAACATGCCAAGGCGTTGCGCACCCTGACCTCTGGCTGGAATGACCAACCACTACCCCTCCTCACATGGAGAACTCATTTATCCTTCAAGACGCAGGCTGGGAATCCCCTGTCCTGCGAGGCACCTCAATATCCAGTCCTATTCAGGACTTCCCCCAAGCTGGTCCCTCTGAACAGCACACCCTCCTCCCTGCCTGTGTCTGTCCTCAATGAATCCAGAGGCCCAGTCCGGGGGGACTCCTGCCGCTGCAGCCCCCTACTCCCCACAACACACACAAAGAGAACCACAGGGCTGCCGGCAGACCCCCTGCAGACACCGGGCTGCTCGCCGGCCTCTGCGCAGGGCCCGCAGCTGCGCCCCTCGGCTCCGGGCGGACAAGACCAGTCCCCCGCCCGGCCCCCGGCCCCCGGCCCCCAGCCCCCAGCCCCAGCCGAGCTCGGGCAGACCCCCGCCCGCTGCCCCGGGACAGCGCCCCGCCCGGCCGGCCCACGCCCGCCTTTGTTCCCCCAGGAAGCGGGGCTGGCGCTGCGGGCTCGGTACTCACGGCGTCCACGCGGCGGCCCGCCTTCCCTGCGCGCGGCGACACGGCTCCGGCCCGCGCCCCCCGGGGCCCGCCTCCCGGCCGCCCCACCCCGGCCGCCCGCGCCCCGCGCCCGCCATGCCGCGCCCCCCGCCCCCGCGCCCCGCCCCGCCGCCCCTTCGCCCCGCCGCGCCCCCAGCCCCGCGGACCCCGCTCCGCCCCCGGCGGCCCCCGGCTCCTCCCCTCGCGCGCGGGCGGGGCGAGGGCGCGTCAAGTGGGGATCCGGCGCTCCGCCCGCCGCCCCGCGCAACCCCGCGCGGGGCCTCAGTTTCCCCAGGGGCGGACGTCCGCGAGGCCAGGCTGGCCCAAGCCTGCCAGGCTCCCGGCTGCCTCTTGGCGGGGCGGGGGCGGGGGTGAGGGCCGCCTGCCGCCCAGGGTTGTGGCCAGGGTCGTGGCCGTGGCCGTGGCCGGTGAAGCGGGTCTGGCTGGTCGGCACTGGGGCTCCCGGTGGGTCTCTGGGTCCTCCTGCCCGCTCTCAGGTGGCTTCAGCTTCTGCCACCATGGGCCTCCACCCCCGCATTCCCTGCAGGACTCAGAGGTCCAGTCTGTGGCAGCTCCCACCTCTTGGGTAGATGTGGGCTTCTCTCCTAGGAGACCCCCAGGCTGGCCTAAGGCTGGTGAGGGTCTTGTGGGCCACCCAGACATTCTGCTGCCTCCACCTCCCACCTGCATACAGGCTGCTGGTGAGATGGGCCAGTCCTGGCAGCCAGTAGCTAGAGGACCTTGGGCCCTGCTCCCACCCAGCTGTGCAGAGCACCATGCCCTGGTTTCCCATCCTTCACTTGAGGCTGGCTGTCCATGCCCCTTCCCACTGCAGCAAGAGGCTCTGTCCCACCTGTATGCCTCTGTTCCTAGTGCCCTTGCTAATCCCTCCCCTGGCAGCATACTCTGCCCTCAAGGCCACCGTCCTCCTGCGCCTCCCAGCCATCCTGCCTGGGCAGCCACTCCCACCCTGTCTCAGTTCCCTCCCCTGCGTCCATTCTCTCCCTCCATCATCCTCACTCAGCAGCATGCTCCCCCCCACCCACACATGCCATTCCCATCACTACTTTTCCAGATCTCCAGGGCCTCTTCCTGTGCACTTGGCCTTTCCAGATCTGGCCCCCATGGATCTTTCTCAGGGGATCTCTTCCTGCCCTCCACCTCCCATGCATCTGTGCCATCCAGACCTTGTGAATCCTAAATCCAAAACCCAGAACTACCAAGCACCACCTCCAGGCTGCAGTTCACAGGTTCCACTGCTTGCAGTTGCAACCACACTAACGCAGCCCCCAAGAGTTGGTTCAAATGAACACCAATCCAACATTGACTCCTCCAAAAAATAGAAGAGAAAGGAACTCACTTTCTAAGGCCAGCATTATCCTGACACCAAAACCAAAGATATCACAAGAAAACTACAGACCAATAACCCTTATGATTATAGACATCAAAATCCTCACCAAGGGGTGCCTGCATGGCTCAGTTCATCAAAATACTAGCAAACTGAATTCAGCACCATGTAAAAAGGCTTCTACACCATGCTAAGTGAGACTTATTCCAGGAATACAAGTGTAACACTTAAAATTCAATGATCGCATACAACATATCAATCAAATAAAAGATAAAACCGCACGATTATCTCAGACACAGAAAAAGTATTTGTCAAAATCTGACAATCTTTCATGATAAGAACAACACTCAACAAACTAGGAATAGGAAAAAACTTCCTCAACATGGTAAAAGTTGTTTATGAAAAACCCAGAGCCAACATCATACTCAAAGGTAAAAGACAGCAAGCTTTCCCCTAAAAGTAGGGACAAGGCAAAGACATCTGCTCTTGCCATTTCTATTCAACCTGTATCAGAGGTGCTATCCAGTGTAATTAGACAAGAAAAAAGAAAATAAAAAGTATCCAGATTAAATGAAAAAGTAAAACTATTCACAACTTACATGGTTATGTATATAATACATATCAAGGAACTCACTAAAAAGTTATTAGAACTAGTTAATGAACTAGCAGGATATAAGATCAATACACAAAATCCAGTCCTACTTCTACATACTAGCAGTGAACAGTCCAAAAGTGAAATGAGAGTTAGTTCAAGTGTCCCCCCTTTCAGGTGGGCTTCCCTGACCTCTAGGGTGTCCTGTGTCCCTCTGTGGGGCTAGCACAACTTTCCCTCCACATAACACTGACCACACTAGCATGTCACCATCCCCCATCCTCACCAGCTCAGGCCCAGCACAGAGGGGGCTCCAAAGGAAGCATAGAATGTTGACCCTGGAGGGTGGTAACAACTGCAATTGCCTGGAAGGCACAGAATGCCAAAATACAGCCCCCATTCTGGTGTACCTATCGTCTCTGATCTGTAAGAAGACCTGGCATGTGTGCTAGGGCAGGGGCAGCATCTGTGAGGACACATGGAACTCACCATTTCACCTGGCTCCACACGTGGGGGAAGCTGGAGGAGAGGAGTCATAAGGCAATCTACAGCCCCCCTCCGGCTCAGCTCAGGGGCCAGGCCAGCACAGGCCTGTGAAAGCCTTGCTCTTGCCTGGCCACAGTCTCTCTGTGGGCAGGATGAGGGCTCTTAGGCGGCCACTGACTGACCTTGGGTGGGGAGGTGGGTGGTGACAGAGTTAGGTTGCGCCCTACCTTCACCTCCCCCAGGATTGTCCTTGCTTCAGGGACAGATGCCAACATCCTCATCTCCTCTCAAGAGGTTGGACCACCCAGAGGGAAACCCACCCGGATGTCCCCAAAGCTTCCCCCCGCACCTGGTTCTGCCCTGCACCAGGGGGTCAGCTGGTTTGGCACTGGACCAGGGGCCAAGTGCCAGGCCAGGCTGGAGCAGAAAAGGGAAGGAAATGGTGGCTTGTGGGTAGGGGTGATGACGACCATTGTTACTGAGGTGACTAGACAGCTTTGGAGACTTCAGTCCAGCTCAAAGATTCCAGCTCCATGGTGCCTGGGAAAATTTAGGGGAGTCCCCAGGAAACTCCCATACTCCTGGCCAGCCTGGCCTTCCTGGTTACCTCCTTCTATGCTCATGGTATCAGCCAGCAGCCTGGTAGTTAAAGTCCACTCCTTTATCCCATGGGCTCAGCAGTAAGGAGCTTCTGTCCCTTCTCCTGCAAGGGTAGACACAGCAGTGGGGGCTCCCTCACACCACGCTGAGCCACCCTGGGTGGGAGCTGTCAGGGAGCCCGGGTTCAAATCCCACCAGGCCTTCCTCCACTGAGCCTCTACTTCCTCTAATTTAAAGTGGGTACAGAGAGTCCAATCTTCAGAGCACCCCAACACCCCTCAGGGCGTTAGCTCTACAGAGGAGGGTACTGAGGCCACCCTGTGTCAGCACTAGGTTCCATGCTGGGGGGGGATCTGTTCCCCACAGCTCAGAGGGGCTGTCTGGGGGCAGGATTCTGATGACACAAGGTGGCCAGCATGGTGGTCGCTGCTGGGCTCCAGGAGCCCTTCCAGAAGGCATGAGATCTTGTGTGTTCGAGTGTGCACTGGGAAGACAGAGACCTCAGGCACACTCTCTGCCCTCTGCTCTTCACTCACCCTGGACCTTCTCTTCAAGTTGAGATTAGTCTAGGTGACCAAGGCCTGAGGTGCAGGGCAGATGGGTGAACAGTGCTGTTCCACGGAGACGGGCCCCATTGAGTTCCATGAAGTATAGGGTTTGTGGGTCTCACCCCCCATGGGGCTGTGAGCCCAGAGGCATGTGGTCATTGCCAGCACAGGCCCACAAGTGAGCTGAGGCTCTACCAGCTGGTTGGTGCCACAGACCATGGGCTCAGAGAGCTCACAGCGCAAGTGCAGGTTACAGTGTGCACACCGGTGTATGTGCATGCATGTGCACAGGTGTGAAACTGTGCAAGAGAGTGAGCAGGGGCTCTGGAGGCCAAACTCCTGCATCTCTCCTCTTTCACACCTGCAGACACAGCCCTGGCTGTGGTGAGGAAGCTGGTGCCTCAAGTGACCACAGTGTCAGGGGTTCCTGTCAGTGGTGACCAGATCGGCCCCCTTATGGGAACTGCAGGACAAGGAGGGGCCAGGGGTCCCTGACTGCACTCACACACACTCACCCCATACAAGCACATCATATACAACTCATCATATACAAGCACATACACAATGGTACATATGCTCACTCATTCTCACACACACTGGAGTGTACTATATACTCACAAAGTACTTGTGGGCTTACACTGATATACACACACACTCATTCACTCACTCATATGTACACACACACACAGCCTCCAGAGACTCACAAGACCTTTTGTGGGTACCCCCGGTACCCTGGGCTGACAGCCCAAGCATAGGTCAGAATCGTCATGACCACCCTCCAGCCCCGCATGTGCCCATGGCCAAGTTCCACTTGAGGCTTGGTGCTTTAGTCCCATTTCACAGACTAGAACAGTGGGCCTAGGAGAAGCACACTGGGCACTCACCAGTGGACAGGCTCTGCCTTTTGGGGATCTCCCATGTTATCATCTCAACATCCCCTGACGTGTGAGCCAGCAGCATCATCCCCACGCCACTGATGAAGACACCAAAGGGTCTGAGCGGCTGAAAAACTTGCCCAGAGTTACAGAGCCAGGGAACAGTGCAGGGGGGGAGGGGGGCTCATCAGGCACAGCCACTCCCCTAGCCAGCCCCCAGCAGCCGCAGAGCCCATCTGTTCTCCCCTTTCAGGTCCCCCCTGCTTTCTCTTCCCAGAATCTTCCTCCATAAGAGAATCAAAACCAAAAATCTCCTACGGAGGCTGGAGGCCAGTGAGCAGCAGTACCAGAGGGAAAGGGCATGACCTGGTTTTATAAGGAGAGCCCTTCACCCCCTCAGCTCTGTGCCAGACCCCCAATCACAGTCCCCAGGCACACACACACACT
Source organism: Canis lupus familiaris (assembly GCF_011100685.1). NCBI lineage: Eukaryota > Metazoa > Chordata > Mammalia > Carnivora > Canidae > Canis > Canis lupus. Next base: position 62,003,617 of record NC_049224.1, read on the forward strand.
CACTCTCATCTATATTCACACGCTCACTCAATGCGTGTGCTCACAGGACCCAAACGGCAAGCCCAGCACCCCCCCACCCCCGGCAGCATATACGATAGGAAGGTGCACCCCAACCTTCAGCCAGATGCAGGCTGAGCAGCACATGGTGGGGGGCAGTGGAGTTCCCACTGTGCCCCACTCGGCTCTTGGGGCTCTCCTCAAAGCTTATCACTCTGGAGTCCAGAGCTCAGCTTCCCCGGCCAGTTCTGCAGACACTGGGCCAGTGCCACCTCCCGAGTCCCCAGTCCCAGGGCAGCCCCACTGACCTGATAGCACTGACCCAGCACATGGCTCTCCTCTTGTCTGTTGACGGGCTTGGGGCAGGCTTCCTGAGGCCCAGAGAGGCCATGTGACTCAGGGGTCACAGGGCACATCTGCAGCCTGCCTCCCCCAGGTAGGGAAGGCCTGCTGGCCCCGCATTGCTCTGAGCACCCTCCCGCTGACAGCCGCCTGCTGCATCTGGGGCCTGTGGCCGCCAGGGCTTCCTCCCCACTGACACTTCCTGTTGCCTGTTGCCGGGTCCTTGGGCAGCCCCAGCTCGCCAGCACTTCCTGCTTTCTGTCATCCAAGGTCCCAAGGCCAAACCGAGGCCCAGAGCTGCACCCTTTGTTAGTGCTGTCAGGTCTGCTGAGTTTTTAGCCGACCCCTCCTCCCAACCCATCCTGTGGTCAGAAACCACAGCTCTCCAGGCCCAGGGGCAAGGCTGGCTCTGTCCTGGTCCCCAGGGAGGAAGCTCCCCGCAGGTCCCCTACCGCACATACTCCATGGCCACTTCTGCATACTTGTCTTCTCCCCAGCAAACCACCAAAGCTCCTTCACAGCCTGGGCTCTCAGACTCCCCTCCTTGGTTCCAGAAGCCCCCTCCCCACACCAAGAAGCTGAGGCTTCCACCCCAGGCAGAGAGCTCACTACCTCCCTCTCTGCCCTTTCATACCAACGGACCAAGGAACCAGGTTCCCGGCAAGGCCCAGGCATTTCCCTTCCCCCCCGCCTCATCTACTACAGGCCTCCCCCATGCACCTGCCAGGCTTACATACCTCTTGTGATCACCACTCCCTGCTGGCCCTGCCAATGCCAGGCTTGCTCCTGCCACTGCTTGACTCTGCCCCAGGTCCCACTCAGGCTCCTCCCAGGCCTATGCTGCCCCACCAAGGAGGGCTTCCTCCCCTGCCTAGACCCACAGCCGAGAAGTTGGGGAACAAGGATTCAAGACCAGGCTGTTTGGTGCCCCCACACCCCCTAGCCCTCCTCTCCTGAGCCTGGGCCTCAAGGTCTTACCTCTCCCACAGAAGACAGGGCAAGCCAAAGGAAGGAGCACCCCAAGACCACCCGTACAGAAGGATCTGAGGGTCAGAGAGGCCACAGAGCACAGGGTCCCCGGGAGTTGTTATCTTGTCCAGCAGGTTTCCTGGGGCACATCCCCCACAATCGACCATGCTGGCACCTAGCCATCCCTCATTCTTGTAGTTGGGGCACTGGAACTCCACTTTGATCACAGCCCCAGACCTCTGCCAAGGCCCTAAGCCACCTGGAGGCCTGTTTGGGGTTACAGACCGCCTGCTGTCTCTTGGAGGGTGGGAGTTTAGGTTTCGTGTTTGAGCTCTCCTCAGGCTGAGCGTGGCCCCCCTGTCCCCGCCCCCCCCCCCAAGCCTGTGCCAGCTTCAATGCCCTCTGGTGGCCAAGGGCAGACTATGCTTTTGGCAGAAAGATGGCTGGGACAGACAGACCTTACATAGCAAGAGGGAGGCTTTGGGGGGGGGGGGGGGCTTCTTCCTCTTCTTCCCCTTTGCAGCCTGCCTGGGGTGGACAGAGAACCCCAGAGCAAGACACACTCTGGACACTTGGCCTACCTCCTTTCTGTACTACCCGTGTGGCCTCACCCTACTTAGCCCCTCTAAGCCTTAATTTCTTCATCTGTGCAAGGGATGCTGAGGGTTGAGATAAAGTAGCAGGGTGAGGAGCCCCTGGGCCATGATCCAGCCAAGACAAGCCAGGGGGGCAGCGCTGGGCTGGGCACTTTGGCCTCAAGGGGCTAGAGAAGGTGTCAGGCCCAGCAGGCACTAGGTCAGGGGAGGCCTGGGAGGGGGGCAGGTCTGACAGAGGAGGTGAAGTTTGCTGAGAGGGGCTGGGGTGAGGGAGTCAAACACAGGTCAGGGCTCAGGACACCATCCCAGGGTGGGGAGGAATCCAGGGGCAGCAAGGTGGCTGAGGCCCAGGAAGGCTGGGGGACAGGTGTAGGGGTGAGAACCTGCCGTGATAAGAATGAGGAGCCAATGGCTCTCCCTGGGATGTACAGCCCTCACTGGACAGATGGAAGTATGGGTAAGCAGGCCTGAGGTCAAGGCAGCAGCCAGGGCCTCCCCCGCCCTCACCCCCTGGAGGGCCCCCCAGCTCCTAAACACAGCAGAGTTGAAGTGGATGGAGGGGCATGAATGAGGTCAGACTAATGTGGGGGTCAGACTAATGTGGGCCCCTTCCCCAACCCTAGTTGGAGTTTCCTATGGGGGCTGAGGTCAGGAGTCCTGGGCTGCTATGTGACCTCTGCAGACTCCTCTTCCCTGGCCTCAGTTTCTTCATGGGCCCTCCTATCTCCTGAGAGGTCCTTAATCCTCGCAGTAAATAACACTGCCATCTATACTCCTGAAAACAGAGCCTCTCCAATAACAGCATCTTTTACGGTATGTAGAAATAGCCACGGAAATGATGGCACACCAGGTGCCCCAAAGTCCTAGGCATGGAAACCACTCCACCACACTGGATGTAGGGCACTTACCCGCGGGGGTGGGAGGGGGCCAGCAGGGCCAGGCAGGGGCTAAGGGTCGGCCTGGAAAAAAAAGAGAGAGGGAGAGTTTTTAGTCTGGGTTCCCAGGGTCTCAGCCTGCTCAGGAGCAAGGCCGACCCCCAGCACAGTGCCACCTCTGTAGCTGGGCACAGAGTCGGCTTCACATCTGTGCTCACAGCGCATGAAGCTGGTGCTAGCTTCACCTGCACCTCCCACGAGGACACTGCCATTCAAGAGGATGGTGCTCGCCAGGCTGACGGCCAGAGAATGGAGGTGTGAGGAATGGAACCATGTCCCTAGGAACCCCAGCTGCAGCTCTCCTGCAGGCACCCTGGGCCCTCGTGCCCAACCTGGTGCCTGCCTGCCACTTCTGGGGGCAGCGCAAGTGCAAAAATTGCCAAGGAGGGCCTGCTGGGCTCAGGGAAGGGCGGCTGGTGCCCATACCGGGGGAAACCTCAAGCTTTCAAAATAAGATGTTTCATATCAGCCACTCCTGCAGGGCCTGGGTCCATCCGCCCAAAGCCAGCCCTAGGACCCCTACTCCCTGAGCCTCACTCTTCTCTCCACACCTGGGGCTGGAAGCTGCCTTCCAGAACAAGGCTGCCAGGAGGGTACTAGGCAGAGGGAGTGGGTAGTGTAGAAGGCAGGGCCCTGCCTGGGGTCACCTGGTGTCATGAGCTACATGGGGGTCCCCAAAGAGATATGTCTAAGCCTTAGCCCCCAGGAATTATACATGGGACCTTATACAGAAAAGGGACCTTTGCCTATGTCATTAAGGTAAGGATCTCATTCTGGATTAGCCAGATGGGCCTGAAATGCAGTGGCAAGTGTCCTTAAAAAATGAAGAGATAGAGGCAATCTCCAGCACTCCCCATTAGCCTGGGTCCCACCAAATCTCCACAGCCAGGTTGGTGCCTGGTCCACAGCAGGGCCCGAAAAACAGATGGATGGATGGACAGATGGGTTCAGAGTTATGTCTGCACACATGACCATCCCTCTACATGGTCTAGGCTGTAACTAGCACATGCCTAGCCTGGCCCTCAGAGCCACAGTGAGGAATTGTGACTTAGAGCTAATCTGACCGTCGATAAGAACTGATGTTCAGGGTGGCTACAGCCAAGGCCCACCCATGGCCCAGGACTCTCCTTGGGGGAGTGAGCAGCCAGCTGGCATTGAGCAGGTATTCAAGATTGCTAACTGCAAAGAACAAATCAAGGCACTGGAGCCTGCCAGCATCCCCAAAAAGATAGTAGGGTGCTGGGGGCTAGAAGCCTCCCAGGGCTTTCTCAGGGCTACCCAGGGCAGAGGCAGGAAGCAGCTCCGCCACCTCTGTGTCCAAGGACAAAGGAAGTTAAGGGAAGTGCAGAAAGAGGCCCATGTGGGCCTGGGCTTCTGGGCCAAACCAGGGGCAGGGACAGGGCTTCTACTCTGGGACACTTGGACCCCAAACTCTGTCCCCATGGAAGACTCACAGCACCCCTGTCCCTGGATGTCACAGCAGCCCACAGCACCTGGAGCCTTCCTCTCCCTGGCCAGCAATCTCTGCCTCCAGGAAACATTCCGCAGCCGGGCAGTGAGCGAGCTGGGCTGGGGGCTCCCATGGGGAGCAGAGGCTGCTGCAGGCTTGCACCTGGGCCAGAGCATGCTCCAGTAGAGCCGGGGAGAGGGCAAGGCTCTCCAGACGGGAGCTGGGGCCTGGACAGGAGGAGGGGGAAGGCTGGAGGCCCATCAGGCCAAAAGGCCCATGGGAGGGACAGGGTCCATGCTAGGCTGTGGTGAGGGGCAAGCTGGGTCTGGGGTGGGGGAAGCACAAATTGGCATCGTCACGGGCCGGAGCCACGCTTCTGCCTCAAACCACAAGCCAGCAAAGGCGTTCAGGATTCACACTTCAGTTCATCACAACACAGACAAGTTTGCAACTTTTAATTGCTTGAGAAAAGATTTCCAGAGCGCTGATGTGTGGGCCTGGTCCACACCACCCCCGCCCTGAGTTCCTGGCTGCCTGCTGGTGGAGGCAGCCTCTATCAGCCTTGTTCCTGGAGTGCTCCCTAAGACAGACGCTCAGTCCTGCCTGCCCTGATAGCTCCCCATGAGAGGGTTACTGTGCCCACAGGACCTGGGTGGCAGGATAGCACAGCGGTTCCTGTGGGAACCAAGCACAGGCGTCCTTGGGGATGGGCCTGGCTCAATCCCCTTTCCTAATCTTGTGGCCCACTCTGATCCTTAGCCTCCTCCTCTGAAGAGTGGGGCTGACAGCTCTGGAGTCGGGTTGTCCCGTGGTGGGCAGGGGTACCTGGTCGCTGGCAGTCTGTTGGAAACACAGTCAGCAGGGTCAGGCTGGAAACAGGGAGAGTTCTCTCCAACCGTCCTGCTCAGAGCTGGGTAACACCTTCCCACCCCACCCTCTGGGCCCAGACCCTTGAACCCTCCAGTCTCCCGGCCCACCATGGGCCCCCTTCTGAGCTACACCCCCGTAGTGCTGGGAACTCTACCCAAGGATGACTCACAGCACAGCACACTCGCTCTAGGCCCAGGGGTGCCTGCCCCTCCCCTCATCTCCAGCACTGGAACATCTCCAGCATCTGTCTGTAGACTGTCTGCCCCTCCCTCAACATCAGCTTGGGAGGACAGCCACTCCCTGTCCATCTCCTGCAAAGTGCCTAGCAGAAAGCAAGCACCAAGGACCTCTCGCCCCGTCCTCACCCTGACGAGGCTGATGCCCCTTGGTCTCCATGGCATCCAGTTCAGGAGCCTCATTTGTTGAATTAAACCACTCATCTTGCCTCAAGTACCTCAACTTCTCCATCCGTGGGGGCTTCTGGCACCCACCAAGCAGGGCCTGGACCCCTCCCAGAGTGACTTCTTCCAGCCTGTGTCCTTATCCACAAGGCAAGGCTGGTGACCGTCACTGACGAGCAGCACCTTCACACCCCAAGAACCTGCTGGGCCATGCCCGAGGCATAGGGCTGCCCAACACTGCTGCTGACCTTCCAGGGGCCAAGGGAATATGGTTGGCCAGGAGATCTGCTCAGCACCTTGGTCAGGATACCCAGAAACAGAGAGCATCTGGGTCAGAGACAAGCTGACTTCTGGCCACACAAGGAACCAACAGAGAGCAAGTCTTCCCCAAATTCAGCCTATTCTACCTCTGTCCTTCCCAGGTCACTATGCTTGGTGCTAAGGTCATGCCACACTGACACCCTATTTTGCGGGAAAGCACAAGGCTCCAGCAGACACTCCCGGTGCTGGGTGGTAGGCCTGCCTCCCTAGCCAGACAGGGCCTGCCTGGTCCCACCCCCAAAAGAGGCCTAGTTCCTGCCACCAGCCCCAGGCTGGCCTCCTCAGGGTCAACCAGACCCTCCTGGGGATACCTCTGTCACCTGCATATTCCCAGGGGACAGCTTCCCCACTTGCTGAGGCCAAGGCATGGGGGGTCATGAGGCTAGTATGCTTTCCTTCTTGTAGTCCCCTCTTCTTACGGAAAGCCAAACTAGTGGGCTGGGGCGGGGACTAGAATGTTCACCCTGCGCCAGTGTATCAGCCCCATGGCCTACTTGGTTCCCCACTGCTCAAGGATACACACTCCCCTGTATCCCAGGGTGGAAGTACAGGATAAGTGGGCTTTGGCGTGGCCACCCGGCCAGCACTGCCCCAGGGACCCAGAGCCACCTCGCCCACACTACCCAGCCTGGCATTGCCTGCCAAGGCTAGCTCTAAGAGGGGCAGGAGGAAGAGACGGAGGAGCCCTCAAGCCTCCTCTCAGGAAGGACAGTGGTTCCCACCTGGGCAGAACCCATATCGGCCCAGAGGGCAACCAGAAGAGAGCTGGAGCTGTGAGGAGGCATCGGGCACCGGGCAGAAAGATTGCAGGGTGCAGGTGTATGCCAGCCTGTCCTGATGGGGCTCAGAGTCTGCTTCTGTCTTACTCACATCCAAGGCCCAGGGGGAGCCCAGTCAGGAGACATTCGGCTACAAGCTCCCACTCTGAGCCCTGCTCACTGCTGCCAGTTCCCACAGGGGGAGGGGAGCTGGTGCTTACCTCAGAACGAGGTCTGGCAAGAAGCAAAACTCAAGGCCTCAGTCTCCATCCTAACACGGGCTGTCCCAAGAGCTGGAGGGCTCAGCAGCGCAAGCAGTGCTAAGGCCAGGTGCTCCATGCTAGGGCTATGTGGACAGGCAGGTCCACACTTCAGCAGAGGTTCAAATGAAGCCAAGGATCAGGCAGCTAGATATTCCAGGAATAATATCTCCATCAGAAAGGTGGGTGCCCTACAGAGCCATGGCCAAGCCCCACTGGATAGCGAAGAAAACTGAGAAGGAGGGGCCAGAGGATGGTCTTTGTTGTCTACCACTGGGCTGGGCTGGGCAGCAGTCATGGGGGCCTGATCTCTCCTGCACGTGGCATTACCCTAATCCCCAAGTTGTCTTGGTACTGGCACAGAGGGAGGCAGTCAGGGCACTGCCACCTGCCAGAAAACAGCGCATCCTTCACCCTGGGATCCAAGCTGGCCTCACCCTTCATCTGGGGCTCCCAATCTGCTGGGGAGGCAGCCACCTCTGACTCACATCCTTGTGACAACTATTCCACTCAGACATGGTGACACATCAGCCAGGTCCTGGGAGCAATCTTCCACATGAAGTAGCCAAGCAAGGAAATCACATGGAGGGTGTCTTAGGAAGCAGCTAGTGCAAAGGGCCTGGGGTTGGGGTAGGAGGAGGCATGCATCTTCAGACAAGAGGGACAAAAGCAGGCTTATTCCAGAACTGTTTGTCAGGGCCACCTGCCCAGCTGAATGTGGATGAGATCTCAGACCTGCTCCTAGGCTGAGCTCCCAGGCCAGGGTCCCATTTAGGCCTAGGGTCCTGTCCTGGCTTCTGGGCACATGGTACAAGTCACTTCACACCTTCAGCCTCACTTCTTCATTTCCCAAATGAGCTTGTTGCTAATGGCACCTTGAAGACTAAAGAAGACAGCTCCAGGAATTCTGACACAGACCCTTGGCCCAGCAGTTGGTCTCAGGGTCTCTGAGCATCGAGGGTCCTGGCTCAGCCCAGATCTCAGCACCAGGGAAAGGTGACAAGAAGGGAACACAGTGGGAATATGAAGGCTGTGAAGCTTCCTCTAGGGTGGGATGGGAGTAGAGGAAGCAGCCAGAGAGACCCAGCCCACTGCTCCAGAGGTGAGCCATGAGGGGTGCACTGTACGGACAGTCACGTGTGCCCAGGCCAGGTCAAGGCAGCTGTATGAGCCCTCCACACTGGCAGCCACTTTCCAAGTCATCTCAGACTGAGCCATCAGGGACACAGCCACAAGCCCCGCAGTCGTGGCTGCTCTGCCCTCTGCCCCACTGCCCATCTCGTTGGTATCCTTCCTGCCACGGCGGCCTCCCTCGGATGGCAGGAAGCCACGGCCCTCTTCAGCACTTTACCTTTCTCCAGGACAGGGTCCCTAAAAGCACCAAGGCCCAGGGGCAGGAGGTGTGGTCTCCAATCTGGATCCTCTGGCCAGGGGACTGACCCTTGCGGGTCCCTGGAGCACTCAGTCACCAAAAGACCAGGTTACCACTGTCCAGCGGAGCTCTGGCCTCCCGCTCCCCCAGCCCCTGCCAGAACCCAGCACTGGGAGTCCACACAGCAGAGCCCTTTCCCTGCTTGTTTCAACATTGTAGAGTGAGGTCTCTCTTCTGTTTTAATCCATGTGCTCTTATCCTTTCATCCCTGACACTACTGTTCTTAAGCTGTTCTCAAACCATGTTTGTCTCCGATGCTATTGATCAGCTTTGACTCCTTGAGGTTTTTATTTTATTGCATTGTCTTTTGCTTTTGGTCACATTTTACTCAGTAAAGTTCAGCTTGGCCTCAGTTCTCACACTTGGGCCGGGTCTTACCCGCTTCCTGGCTATCCCCTGGGGTCACCCCCTGGCCAGGAGAGGGGGGCACCCTAGTGAACAGGCCAACCCCCCTGCCTGGGCCACAGTGGGTAGGGCCGGGGTGGGGAGAGCAAGCTACAGCCACTCCTTGGCCTGGCCCGGGTCTCTGGCTGGACAGAGACAAGGAGCCAGAGACAGGCCCAGAAGGCAGGGAGCTAGAAAGAGGCCAGAGGAAGAGGCCAGAGAGAGGGGCTGAAGGGGGAAGGAGGACCAGGCCAGCCCCCCCACACCCCGGGAGAGGAACCGAGAGCAGCGTGTTCCTCCTCTGCCTTGGGAACCCCGGGCCTGGGCGCTGGACAAGATGACTCACAGCTGCTGGCTCCTGCCTGTGCCCCTCATCACAGGCCCACAGGGAGACCAGGCTGTTCCCAGGCGTCCTCACACTGCCCCATTGTTCAGAGGCCCAGTGAGGAAAAAAGCCTGGCAGGGGCCCAGGTTGGCCAGTCTCCCCTGCCCCTCCCAGTGTAGGCGAGGTGAGAGGGGGGTCCTCCATCCAGCCATCCTGCTGTCCTCCACACCGTCCCCTTCCCCAGGCTAGCTGTCCTGTGAGACTGCACCCCAGGCCCAGCCTCCCACTCCCCACACCCCCATGCCATCCGGGGTCTGGGCCACTGTCCCAGCCGCAGCAGAGGGGGTTCCCAAAGGCGACTGCACTCAGGCTGAAGTCCAAGATCCTCAGCCAGCTGGTGCTCCAGCACACTGCACACCTCCTACACCGCTGTCCTGACCTCCTCATACTGTCTCCACTTGATGAACTCCTGCCTGGCCTTGGGACCCAGCTCAGATCATCCAAGACACTCTCTGAGGCCCCACAGTCAGGCTGGGTAGTGGTTCCTTAGGGGTCCCCAGGCAGTCTGGACATTCTCAGAACCAGTTGGGCTGGAAACGAGGGCCTCTGGTGGGAGCTTACCTAGGGTGATCCCTGGTGGCTGCCTAGGGATCCCAGGCCAGGCCCTTCCTGAGGAGTGAGAAGCTCCAGCCAGACCCCCAAACACCACAGCCGCTACTAGTATGAGCCCATGGCCAGAGCTCTCCCTGCTGCCCACTTCCCTACACCCTAGCCCCTGCATAGAGCCTTGGAAATCTTCATCAGGTCCCTGGGGCCAAGTGTCTGCCTCGCCCTGACATCTGCCCCTTGGGGCAGCATGAACAGCACTCTCATCTAGCATTCAGTCTGAGGCTCCCAGAGGTGTGGAGGCTTCTGGTGGTCAGCAGAGCCAAGAAGCAAGCTCTTGGGTGCCAGCCCCTAAGGCCTCCCCCTGGCCCGGAACCTGCCACAAGGCTGGGGCAGACTGCACCAAGTTGGGGGGTCCAGCTCGGTGGGTGCTCTAGGAGACCCTCCCCTTCTCCAGGGACACAGCCAGGGGGTCACAGCTCTGTGGGCCGGAAAAACTGGCAAAGAAGATTGGGATGGGGGGTGTGCACAGTCAGTACCACCAAGTCTGCCTCAGCAGAGTCACCAACTCCGTCCTGGTCAGTGGACCCCGTCCCCAGCCACCTGCTAGCCTCCTGCAGGCCTGACCTCACCCCCCTACATCAACCCATGCTTCCCCACAGCCATTGTGCAGGGGGAGAGGGCCTGCGGGAGCCTCTCCAGGCCAACCCCTGCTCAAGACCCTCCCATGCCCTGGGGCCTGACCTCTGCAGGCCCTCTGCCTCCTCCAGGCCATTCCTTTATAGCCTCCACACCAGCCCACCTTTCGTCCTTTTCCCTGCCTCCACCTCAAGGAGGCCCCACCATGGATAATTCCCAAGGCACCTCCCATGCCACTCTTGGGTACTGCCCACCAGCAGGGCCAGGACCACAGGGCCAGCCACCCCGGAGGGCTCCATGCAGGTCTTTAAGGGGTGCATGACTCGGCATGGAGCCCAGTGGCCTGAGCTTGGAGTGAGGCGGTTTCCCCCCACTTCCCAAGACCCAGCCCCAGAACCGCTGCCCCTGTGGTGCCTGGCTATCAGGAGACTGGGGCTTGGTGCAGGGCCTCCCAGATCCCCTCAGGAGGGGAGGTTCTCTTTCTCAACCCTCTTCCTTCCCCAGCAACTTCCTGCCCCACAGTGGGCTCGGCTACCACCGACCACAGCATTTCACCCTCTAGTCACAGTCTCAGGACAATGGGAAGACTGGTTTCAGAGAGCTCCGACCCCAGGTGGCAAAGCTTTGGAGGCCAGGCACCCAGGATCCCAGAAAGGGTGGGGGCCTTGGAGACAGGCTCCATTCTTTGCTCCATAGTGGACCCCAAGAACTGCTCACTGTTCCCCGACCCCGGGGATTCTCACTGTACCCCACCACCAGACCAGAGACAGATCCCTGACAGAAAAGCCAGGTAGTGCCCTCCCCTGGGAGCTGCAGCCCATGGTCTGGAACCAAACTGGTCTGGGGGGAGGTTATCACGTCTCCTGCCCCCATGACCCACCCCCACATAGCTCGCTGTGACAGGGAGCTGGCACTGGGGATCCTGGCCCTGGCCTGTAGCAGGTGCACAGCATCATGATAAGGTCCCTCAGAGGAGCATATTGCTCCTGAGCGGATGTGAGAGAAGACAGGAGGCAGAGGGGAGGAGGACCGTGTGGGGGAACGGTGACCAGCTGGGGATACAACACAGACAAGGCCCTGGCATGCGGTCGGGAGCAGGGCAGCTGTGCAGGGCGGCTGCAGCCTGTGCCTCTAGCGCCAAGCACCATCAGCCCCGACAAGAGCTGGGGGGTCAGCAGGGAGGCCTTGGTGGCCTGACACCAACCACTGGGGCTCTGAGGCCAGGTCACTACCAAGCACCCTGCTCAGCCCCAGATGACCACCTTGCATTCTCAGAGGTTTAAGGCCTGACAGTGACTAGCAGTGGGAAATCACCTCCCATCTTGGGCTGAGTGGTAGGAGACACAGCCACTCCACCTTCTGCCTGCCCAGCTGACCACTGACCTGCCTGTCAGGGCCTGGATCCCCGTGCTACATCTGCCCTGCCGTGAGGGGACCCAGGGAGTTGGCACAAACTGCTCATCCCTTTCTGGCCCCAAATAGGAGGAGCGGAAGCGGCTGCATCAGGGAGAGATGTTGTTCCTGACGTTGTTCAGGAAACAAGGTGGGCGCTGAGTTTCTGGCATACCTCCCTCTCGCTCTGACACTAGGCAGTCCTCCTCACACCTGTCCAGTTGGGGCCTCTAGGTCCTTCCTCATAGTTGTCCTGCTGATTGCACATCCAACTCTGGTGGCCCCCCTAGGGGACTGGCTTCCTGGGACTCAAAGACCAGGTTCCCAGAGTGGCCTGTAGTTCAGGGGAGCCCAGGCTGACCTCAGCCTTGGCCCTAACATATGTCTCTAGGAAGGAATAGCCACAGAGAAAGGAACCACTTCCAGTTACGGTGGGGACCCAAGGATACCCCAGCTCAGTGTCCCATCTGTGCCATGCTGGGACCACTGAGGGCCTCTGCAGCCCATGGCTGGGCCCGGGTGGCCGGCTGGGCTGTGGGGCTACAATGGAAAGCTTTCAGCAAGGTTGTGGCACAACCACCCCTGATTATCTGATTGGCAACTCCGCCAAGCTGGGTGGCAGAGGCCTTCAAAGATGACAGAGCACATTTGTGTCAGACGCTGAGCAGACAGTTAAATGTAGGCAGGTAGCAACAAGCCAACCTTAAAGAAGGCCCGGCCCCGCCCGCAGAGACCTGCCCATCCGCTGGCCCTTCAGGCCTTCAGGAGTTTCTGTGATGCTCCTCAGGGGACTTCCCACTGGGAGAGCCTACATGCACCCTCCCCACCTCTGTGCCAGGTCTAGGTGGGCAGTATCACTCAGATATGGCCCTGTCCTTTGAGAGTTCTCAGCTGGGCAGGGGAAGGCAGGGAGGTGAACATGATGACCAAGGAGTGGAGTGGGGGGCCCAGAGGAGGCACCCAGATGGGGGGGGTGGCAAGCAAGGGTCCCCCAAGCACCAAGCAGGACAGATACTTAGGCTTTTCATTAAATGGCTTAAAAAAAAGAGATTTTATTTATTTATTTGAGATGAAGGGGGAGCATGATGAGCAAGGGGAGGGACAGAGGGAGAGGGAGAGCAAGTTCCCTGCTTAGCAGGGAACTCAACTGGGGGCTCGATCCCAGGACACTGAGATCACGACCTGAGCTAAAGGCAGACGCTCACCCACTGAGCCCCCCAGGAGCCCTCATTACACTGCTTCTGAGGGAGGCTGGCAGGGTGGGCCAAGGGCTGAGCGGCTACCTGTGGCATCTGCAAGTTTTGCCCTCCAGCCTGTAGGCCTGCCTACTCCTGGGGCCTGTGCTAACCTGGGACTGGTGCACAGAGCACCCAGCACATACGGAGCAGCAGAGGGTGGGGGTAATAGCTTTCTAAAGGATTCCACCTCTGCTTCAGAGGCAAGAGCTAGAGCAGAGAGAGTGGCAAGCTGCCCAGGCCCCCAGCCAGAGCCTCATGTTGACCGTGGGAGCATGCCACAGCCCCATCCTGGCCTCCTGGGCCCCAAGGCTGACCTCTGACCTTCTGCCACTTCGCTGGGGGCAGCCAGCAGTGAGGGCTAGAGAATGACCGGCTCTTACTGCAGCTCAGGGCAGTAGGTGGGGCCTCAGGCAGCTCAGGATAGGAGGCCACGTGTCTCTGGAAGATGACAGAACAGGGTTGCTGGATTGCAACATCACCTCAGGAGAGGCTGGAGCACATCCTCAAAATGGAGCGGTCTGTGAGGGGCCAAGGGCCGGGAGGCCTTGCTTGGGCCTGGGGTGCTGCTTTGCTGGGGCTCCTCAAGGGCCTTAGGATGCCTACAGGGAGGGCTCAGTGGCAGCATCTCATTTACATTCCCCAAGGATACAGGAGTTAGAACTGGTTTTACCCTATTTCACAAGGAGGGAACTAGAGTGTCGAGGACGCAGGCTGCTCTGTGCTGGTAGGGAGGCTGCCCTCTGCCTCCTGACAGAGGCTCTGTGCCAGCCCGAGAAGCCCCCAGGAAGCCTGTGGGCCCACAGGAGAACCCACACCATCACAGCGCACACACCACCTCTGGGGCTGTCACGCATCAGTGTGGCTGACCCCGGCAGGGGGGGGGGGGTACTCACTCCCTCTGCAGGCTCCAGCAGGCAGGCACCCACACCCCACCCAGTGGCCTGGAACAGGCATGCTTGGCAGGAGGCCATCCCCTCCCTGGGCTCAGCAAGCGCGCAATAAACATCTGATTCACAAGGAAATGGAGGGCACTTCTCGGAACCAGAGTAGGGCCACAGGGGATAGGGTGTGGATATCACAGGGGTGCTTTTCAACTCCTCAGACCCCCTTGACCTCCCCAGGACACTGACTCCAGTGACCGAGCAAGCTCACACCATGCTAGGAGACCAGCTGGCAAAGAGTGCTAGAACCCGACATGGAAAAAAAGACAAATAAAAAACCTGAGATGGCCAGCCCACAGGGGCCAAGGGTCAGTCACTGCTGGACCTTGGGCCAGGAGTGAAGGAAACACCAGTCCTGCCAGCAGGTTCCATCATGGTCTATAATCTGGGACAGGGGTGAGCTGGGGGTGACCATTCAGATGGCCTTGGGGCTGGAACCTCAGAATCTCTGGTGCCTGGGCAGACCAAAGGAGGTGAAGGGGGACCTTTATCGCCTTGAGCAGAGTAAGGTCCACCCTAATGAGAGCCCAGCCGGGGCTGGCATTTCACTTGTATTGTTCCTAGCGTTAAGGAGCAGCTCGGAGCCTGGCCTCCAAGGCCAAATCCATCAGTGTGACCCAGAGCCAGGGGCTTCTATCACCTGAGGACCAGGAAGGATGTCTCACTAAGGAGGCTCAGGTCTCCTGGTATCATCCTGTCCACCCTCTCATGCACAGGCCCTTGGGGGTGGTGAGGAGGGGGTCAGGCAGCGCCACTGGGCCTGCCCACCCGAGGCTACACAGAGCCCAGAATGTTTTCCCCACTACCTTTGGGATGTAGGTGGCCCACATATGGCTCCCCAGCCCATGAATGTCAGGGCCACTGGAGAGATCCGGAGGCCTTTTGGAGATAGGCTGCTGACCTCGGGGGGAAGACTTCACAGCATTCTGAGAGCCCCTCCCGCTGCCTCCCAGGCCCCCTGCCCCTTATTACATCGCCACCATCGCCTGGTCCATGTCCTCACCTTACCCAGCGCACACCAGGCCATTGTGGTCAAACTGGTCTGCCACTCTCCCCACTGCCAAGGCTTTGGCTCAGTCAGTCCCTCGCTCCATGGCTGTCACCAGGGCTCAGAGAGCAGCCCTCCTCCTCTCTGCAAACCCTGCATCCACAGGCCACCAGCAACCCACCTTGCCCAGCCAGGCTGCCCGGGGCTGGTCCTGCTCCCTGGGGTTATTTAAGGACCACATACGCCCGTGCCTGGGACTTACTTAGGTCATCAAGCCTCAGTGTCTCACCACAGAGCTCTAAGAACAGACGTCAGGAGGATCCAAGTGGCTCCCAATCCTGGCCACTCCTGATAGATGCAGGCCTTTGCCTCGAGACCCAAGTGGGCGGGGACTTGGAGCCTGCCCTTTGCCCTAGGCCTCTCCTTGTGTGACCTCACCCTTGCTGTCCAGTCTAGAGGACCAGTGAAAGCACCCCCAGTGGCTCAGTCACTGAACACCAACCACTTGCCACCACTGGCCCCTTGTCTGCGGATGAGGTAGACACTCAACCCCCACGCTCCAGACAAAAAAACCAAGGCTCATTAGCGAGAGACCTTCTGGCCAAAATCATATAGCTGATACATGGGGGTGACCAAGTTCAAACCCAGGACCCCACCCCTCTGTGACCTAGCTGGGCCACTTGGTCCGTATTCCCTCAGATCTCTTGTTCTCAGGGCTGCAGATGTGCCTGCATCCACATCGGGGGGAGGGATGGCAGGGGCTACCTCAGCACCTTACTTCCCCCTGTCCACGTGAACAGGAAGGAAAGGCCAAAACAGGTTTGCATCCCACCTACCCACCTCCTATCTCTCCCAGGCCAGCCTCCTTGGTGGGTTCTTTCCTGACTCTGCAGGCCTGAGGAACTCCCTGAAAGGGCCAGGACCTGGCAGCACCCCTCTTCCCAGACAGTTGACAGGGGCTGCCCTGGACCATCTATCTGTCTGCCCCCCTGCCTGCTCCCTCTGCCCAGGGTCTGCTCCAATATGGGACAGAGTCAAGTTACAGGAGTGGGGGGAGGGAGGGAGCTAGTGATTTCAGGAGGTGATGGAGCCCAGCTCCCTCCTCTGCTTCTGAAAAGCCTGGCCCAGAGAGGACAGGGGGCTGAACTGAGGCCACACTGAGTCTGTGCTGAGCTGCATATGACCCTAGAATTCTGCATCCACTCCAGGATTTGCCATGTTTCCTCAGCCCTCCGACCACTGAGAAAAAATTTGACAACTTTCATCATCACCACCGTTGCAAGTAACATCTCCTGAGCCTACTTTGTTTTGGGGACTGGCTAGATGCCGCAGAAGCAAGATCACATGTGTGCCATGCACAAGGGCACCCTAGCAGTCCCACAGAGTGCCCTCATCTCAGGCCGGGGCCGCTTCTGAGGGGTGTTTTACATCCTATGGCCATCCAGGCCGCAGGCACAGACATCACCAGCATTGGCAGATGAAAAAATGAAGGCACAGAGAGAGGCTGTGAGGCACTCATGGTCACAGAAGGTGGCAGAGGGAGTGGGCTCCAACTGACCACTGCAGCAGGGCTAAGTCCCCAACACCCAGAGGAAGCAGACTAGGTCAGCACCATTTCTCAGGGAAGCCAAGGCCCAGAGCAGCAGGAAACAGCTGGGTTGCTGGGAGGGACCCAGCCCTCATGCCAGGGTCCATCCCCAACCCTGAGCTCTCCCATCCCCTCTGCCATCCTCTCTGATTGTCACTGTTCCAAGTTCCACTTGCAGACTCCCCAGGCCACGGGGCTATCCGTCACTCACACTTCAGTGTGAATCAGCTCCCAGAGGCAGCTTTCCTCCTACCTTTGTTGAGTGGGCTGAGGCAAGGGAAGTTTGGATTTCCAGGACGGGTAGGGGGAAATCCCCCCCCCACCCCAGCCTTCAGAGTCCCGGTCCAGGGGATTGCATGTGGTGGGGGCGGGGGGGGGGGACGTGGGGGGTGCCGTGCAGCCCATGAGCCCCAGGGGCCTGGAGAAGCGGGGAAGGGGCGGGGAGCAGAAGGACATGAGAGACGCGGGACAGACGCCACGCCGCCGCTCTCCACCCCTAGGCCTCCGGGGCACACCGAGCGCGCACCCGACCCCGCACGCTTCCCCGGGCAGCGGAGCCGAGGGCCTTGGCCCCGGGGACCCCGGCCAGTCCGGGGGACGCGATCGCGCCCCGCCAGTGCCTTACCCGCGAGGCTCTGCTCCCGGCCCGCGGGCCCTCCGTCCCGGCGGCGGCTCCCGGCTCCGCCGCCAGGCTCTCCTGCCCGCCCGGCCCGCAGCCAGGCAGCTGGGGCCCACCCGGGTCCGCCCGGGTCCGCCCCGGTCCGCCCCGTCGGCCTGGCCACGCCCCCTCCGGGCCCGCCCCAACTAGGCCCCGCCCCCATCGGCCTGGTCCCGCCTCCCGGGCTCCGGGCCCCGCCCCCATCTGCCGGCCCCGCTGCTCCCAGTCCCCGCGCGGCCGCGCGAGGAGCCGCGTTCTCTCCCCGCCTCGGCTCCCAGGGAGGAGAAGGCCGGCGGCCGCTGGCGGCGTGAACAGCGCACAGTAGGTGCTCAGTAAATTCAGGCTACTGAACGAATGAGCCGTGTTTCTGTTCCCTGTGCGAGACCGTGCCCGGGACACCCGGTGGTCCTCCTGGAAGTGGCGTTGCCCACCCCCATCCCCCCATTTTGATCCTGCAGAAGGAGGCTCTGTGTCCCTGACCCCACCCCTGCCTCTGGAGTCTGATTCTGACTAGGAGGTGTGGGCAGGGGCACGGAATGAACCCTTCCTGACAGAGGAGGTACTTGCTGGGAAGTGAACCACTGGAACCTCGCCCTTGTGGGGAAGGAGCCTCCCTTGCACTTTCAGGTGCTTCCAAACCGAGACATGCGCTCTCTTGGACCCCGGGTCTGGCTCAGGATACTTTTCACTTTGCCTCCTGGGAAGCTCCCAACCGACAAGGCCCCTCCGCGCACTTGAGGAAGGGAGGGGGTACTGCAGTACAGTTTTATTTTTTTTTAAGATTTTATTTATATATTCATGAGAGACACACACAGAGAGGCAGAGAGAGAAGCAGGCTCCACGAAGGGAGCGGGACTTGGGACTCGGTTCCCTGGTCCCCAGGATCACACCCTGGGCTGAAGGCGGCGCTAAACCGCTGAGCCACTGGGGCTGCCCCTCCTGCAGTACAGTTTTAGACCTTGTTTAAGGGGCGGAGGCTTAGTGGAGGAAGGGGGTTTAGCAAGTCTCCTAGGGGAAGGGCCTTCCAGAGAGGAAGTAGCTCCCCACCCCTTAAGGTAGGCAAAGTGAGCAGTGAAGAGAGTAAAGTGTTCTAGGGAGAGGAAGCAAGGCCTGCAAGCTAGTAGGTGAGTGGAGCCTTCTGGGGAAGGCGTCCATTGCTTAGGGCATGAGGAGCAGGAGGCAAGGCTCATCCCCATGAGGAGTGGGGGTTGGATCCTGGTCCCGGAGCCTGGGAAGCTGTGAGCAGAAGAAGGATGGGACCTGGCTGGAGGCCTGAAGGGCAGTAGAGGGTGAGCGTCACCCCAGTGGGAGTTCAAGATCTGCCTCTCTGTTGCACTGGGCATGACAGCCAGAGTCCAACAGGGAAATGGCTGGACTGGCTGCTCTGAAGGAGGCAGGGATGGGAGCATCCAGAGGCTGGGTTTAGGTCATGCTGAGGCTGAGGTCCCTGAGGGTCCTAAGGAGAGGTAGCCAGGCAAGGTAGGTGCCAGGTTGTAGC
This sequence comes from Canis lupus familiaris, assembly GCF_011100685.1. Classification (NCBI taxonomy): domain Eukaryota; kingdom Metazoa; phylum Chordata; class Mammalia; order Carnivora; family Canidae; genus Canis; species Canis lupus. Next base: position 62,022,205 of record NC_049224.1, read on the forward strand.
TGGACAGAGCTTAGGCACATCACTGTCCTCCTGTCCCAGAGCTGCCTGGCAATGGGTCCCAGGCCCCAGAAAGGGGAGACCTGGCTGCAACAGCTCATGACCCGGCAAGACACATTTGGGGTCAGAAAAGTTACACGGGAGTGTGAGGGGAGTGGGAGAGGCCAGAAAACCAAGTGCCAGGCCCTGAACCCATGCATAGGGGAGAGGCCCGTGTCCACCAGGAGGAGACCAGCATAAAGACAGAACCACTGGAGAGGAGGGGGCAATGTTAGGGAAGGGGTGGCCAGAGGCAAGTAAGTCTATGGGAAAGCCTTTAGCCAACAGGGCTTCAGTTTCTCTATCTGTGAAATGAGGGTGGGGGCCATCTGCTAGAGAGTTGGCAAAAGTTTGGTGGAGGATAGAAGCAAGCAAGGAGCCTAGTACCCCAGCCCTTCAGCCCTCACCGCTGATAGATACTCTCTCTGCTGGCCCAGTACCACCCTCTCTCACCCTGGCCCCCCATCTGTGACTCCACCCACCCACAGCTGAGTCTGGCTCTCCGGGTTGCACATAGACCCCAGAGATTCTGAAATTCTGCCCCTCCAAGCCCACAGAAATGCTGTGGAAGTGACTGGGTCAGCCACCATTAGCATCCCACGTAGTCACTCTTGGAACAGGGCTCCATGTGGAGGAGGCCCAGGGCTGGCTGGGCTGGGCTGGAGCTCCTGATAAAAGTGCTTACCATCTCACAGCTGAACATGTGTGTTTTCTGATGGTTCAGCAGACCAAGTGCCAGCCCTCTGCTGCACCCTGGAGACCCCAAGGTGATATAGGAAAAGCCCCACTCTTGCAGCTCATGGGAAGGAGCAGATACATACACATGTGAGCAGACAACATCTTGTCAACCATGAGTGACCTCTTCCTGGAGTGGGTGGCTGGGGAGGGGGATGGACCGGGAACAGGGTGGAAGAAAGCCAGACATCTGTGCCTCCAGCCAGAGCATGACAGCAGGGGCCAGTTTCAAATGCCACGTTCCCAGGTGACTAATGGCAGAGAGGCCTCATGGCAGAGAGGCCTCATCATCAGGGTCACAGCAAACAGTTGGGACAGACCAAGTGCTCCAGAGATATATCACCTGCAAATGCACATCCGCCTCTGTGTGTGCAGGGCATATCAGCCAAATGGGGAACAGCAGGCAGCCTCCACCTTGGAGAGAATCGAAAACTCACCTTGCTGTTGTCCTTCCTCCACAGCATAAGCCAAGCCTTGGGGAGAGAGGGCATCCTGGCTGGACCTCAGCGCTGCTCAAAGCAGCCTGTCAAGCCAGGGAGTACAGGAGGCAGAGGTCAGAGGAGCTGGGCCCTCAGGGGGTTTCCACAGGAGCCAGCAGGACAGTCACAGGTAAGAAGGAGGCTCTCGACTGCTGGGGAAAGTGTTCAGGCAGGCTGGCCCGGCTCTGAAGGTGAGCAGAATGAGGCAATGAGCTCTGGGTGGCCAGGGGGAGGATGGGGCAGGCCACCGCAGAGCACAACCATATGAAAGGCCCACAAGTGACTCCTGAACTGCACTCAGCGGGGGAGGGCCAAAGAGCAGGGCTAGTCCCTCTGCCACAGCCATCAAGAGGGTAGCCATGGCTGCTGACTTGGTGGGCTGTGCCAGGGCCCAGCACATCTAGAGCAGCTGCAGTCTAGGGGTGGGGTGCGGGGCAGGACTTTGATAAGATTAAGATGGAGTGGGAGGGGGCAAGATCTGCCACCAGCCCAGGGGTCATCCCCCTTCCCAAAGCCTTGGAGCTGCATGAATCCTGACCCTTCCTAAAGTCATGTCACCAGTGCCAGCCTCTGTGCTGACCACCAGGCTTGGCACAGACTTGCCAGGCTCATGATCCAAGGCCCACTCACCATCTCTGCCTGGATATCGCCAAGCATCTCAGGTTTAACACATCCAAAAGCAAGCCCTTCATGTCCTCTGCCCTCCCCATCTCCAGCCTGTGCTTACCCTGTCTGCCTAGAATCCTGCCCCCTCTCAGACCCTACCATACCATCCTCACTCATCTGGTCTCCTGTTCCTGTCCTTGCTTTGCAATATCCGATGTCAGAGGGATTCAGTCACAATGCCAGTTAGATCATGATCCCTCTCTACTCTGGAGCTTCCCAGGGCAAATGCCTGACTTCTCACTGTGGGCATGGACCTGTACAACCCTTCTGTTCTCTCCGAGCACCTCTCCCTGCAAGTGCCCACCTCCAGGAGCCACACTCGCCTTCTGGCTGCTGGGGAAAGAGCCCAGTAAAGAAGGTTGGGTCTCCCACACACCAGGCACATTCCCACCCCAGGGCCTTTGCACTTGCTGTTCCTTCTTAGATGATTCTGACCCCAGATTTCTGTATGGCTCACCTCCTCACTTCCCTCAGTCTCTGTTTTAGCTCCACATTCTTAGATAGTGCTCTCCTCATTTCTCATTTCTCTTTTTAAAGCTGCCCACCATTATGCTCTCTCCCTGCCCATCCTTCTCTGAACCCTTATGTGTGTATATATATATATATATTTTTTTTTTTCTTCCCCTTCCCCTAAACCCCTATGTATTTTTATTGATTCTGGTTGGACCTCACCTGGAGTATCATCTTACAAGGCTGGGACCAGGCATCCTCCTTCCCCAGGGCTTCAGTGCCCTCTGTTACAGAGTAGATGCTCAATAAGTGGTTGATGGATGAGCAGACGAAGGCCTCAAGGGACAGCAGGAAAGGGCAAGTTTACGCAGCTGCTCACCTGGGTGCCCATATCCAGAGGACCCTGGAAGCATCAGCCTCCTCTCCCAGCCCAGCCCCAGGAGCGGCCCTATTGTCATGCCAGGTACCGCCTCACCAGGCTGGCTGTGGGCTGTGGCTGACACCCTGGCAGGCTTACTCCTGGGCCAGGCCAAGGCTGATGGCTGTAGCACTGTACCCTCTGGCAATTTAGCTCCTAGGCGGGAACATGGGGAACCAGTGTCCACCCCATTCTCCTATCCCCCAGGTGAGAGCATTTGGAGCCACCCTGGGCAGGCCCCTGGCCACATGGCCCAGCAGGTGAGGAAGAGGCAGTGATGCTGGGAGGGTGTGTTGATTGCTGGGCTCTTCCAGGGGTCATTCACAGTATGTGCCTGACAAGGGGACAGGCTGGGCAGGAGCTGTCTGCCTTTGGCTCCAGGCCATTTCTGAACCTCCGGCAGGGCCTCCAGTGCTCCCTCACACTGCTTTGCCCTGGGTGGAGGTGGGGATGTCTTTTCCTTTGCTGGAAACAGGGGGACAGCAGTAGAGTGGGAACCAGGGCTGGAGGATGGCAATATAGGCAGCAGAGGTTTACAGGATGCCTGTGTGCTGGGAAGAGATGGGGAGTCTCATTGAGACTCCAAACCAGAGCTCCCAAGCTGGTTTCCCCACTGCCTCCTCACCCTCCTGCATCCGTCCTGAGGACCCAGCTCAGTATCCCTGTCCCAGTCACTAGAGTTCCTGTCCAGATACCCACCCACATCTCAGCCCCCACCTGCCCCATTGCATAGAGCTCGCTGGACTTCCTGGCTCGCACTCCCTCCAGGCAGGGACCCTGGGGGGAGGTCTTGTTGGCCAGGTCTGTATCCCCAGAATCATCCAGAACAGGGCCATGCTCAGAGGCTGCCCTCAGCAGGTGGCACTGTCTGTGGGCCTCTGGGTGGGCCACCAGGATGAGTGCCTGGATGGTGCTCTGCTGCCCCCCGGGCCCTGGCATGGCCATATGAGACAGGGTGTAGGTTGATAGAGTCAGAGAAGCCTTTCTGGGGATGACAGAACCGAGTGGCCCTGGTAGCCTGGAGGGCTCTCCTGGAAAATGGAGTGCTGTGGGCTGTGGGCCTTCCCTGCCCATCTACCTGCCCTCCCCAAGTGGGCTGCACCCTGCCAGCAGCCACCAACAGTGTCCCCCAAGGCCAGATTGGCTGCTGTTTGCCCTCCCAGGGGTTTGTTTGGGTGAATTTTCCACAGAGAATAACAGTGTCAGGCTGGCCCCATTAAGACATTCTATTTTAAGACACCAACCCCACCGGTAGAGGAGGTAGGGCCCACGCACAGACTCTTGTTTCTATTTTTGTATCCAACCACGCCTGCTTTCAGCCCCCGGAGCCCAATTTGGAACTTGAAAGTGGCCCATTCTATTCTCGTCCCACTTCCGGCCTTCGTAGTGTGGAGGAGGTGGGTGTCTGTACACATGGAGCCTTCTCTCTCCACCTCTTCAACCCCTCCTCTGAAGCTCCTACACCCTGCCATCCACGTGACCTCCTGGAAGGCCCTGGGCTCTGGCAGGGGAAGCCCATGGGGCTTGGGAAGGGGAAGCTGTGGCCCTCAGGGCGGGAAGCCTCCTGGAACCCCTGGCAGGCCCCACCTATCAGCCCATCCAGGGTGAGGGGACATCCAGTCCTCCTCTGCCAGCAGTGGACAATGGGATGAAGTGGGATAGTGAAGCCTTTCTCCTCCACCAGAGGTGGGAGGAATAAAGGTGAGCCTGGGCAGGCTCCAAGGGCTGCCCTCCAGGCCCTGACTCAGCAAGAATGAAGGGGAGAGTTGCCCAGCCAGGCTCCCAGAGCTTCCTGCCCAGCTGGGCCCCTCGCAGGTTCTGGGAGAGCCTACAGCCCCCTGCCCCAAGGTGAGGATGGAGGATCACTCCTTTCACCTTTCCAGTCATCCACTCTCAAGAGTGGACTCTGGCCTCAACTCCCACTCTCAGGGGCACCCCCAACATTGGTGGGCAGTTCTAAGGCTCCCAGATGCTGGCCTGGGTACACCACCCCCTGACCAATCAGCCAAACTGATGTCACGGTGCCCACCTGTGTTCCCATCCCCCACCCCCAGGCTGAGGCAGAGTGCCCTGGGCCCCAGGCTTAGCGCCAGCCAGTGCCCATCACAGCAGCTTAGAATGGCTCAGGCCCAGGGTGCACGGCTTCTGAGCCCCCTGCCCAAACTGCCTTTCGGCTGGCCTTGCACAGTAGTGGGACTGGGAGAAGATGAACATGGACCATCCACAGTGGTCTTCTGAGCAGTGTCCAGGTGGAACTGGCTGTGAGAGGGGTGGTGGGGCAAAGGGGAGAATCCAGGGACTCCAAGAACCGCAAGGCTACTATCTCACAGGGAAGCCAGGTTAGCATGCTAGGAGGGCCAGGAGGGGAGTGAGGAGTAGGGTCACTGGAGGCATAACCGAACCAGGCCCTGTCAGGGGGGCACCAAGGCCTTCCTGGAGCCCCTGCTCATATCCCTTATTCCAACTCATCCTGCAGCCACTGCAGATGGCACCGAGCCCCATTATCAGATACAAAACCCGGTGCTCTCAGGAAGTCTGGCGGCAGAACCTGTGTGCCTGCTCCCACAGAACCGCACAGAGATACAAGGTTGCTGGGGTTTTTTCTGTTTCATATTGCAAAAAGTTAAGGGTGGTGTTTATCTCAACTCATTCACAGATAGTGTTAGAATGCCTGGCTAACCATTAGAGAAAGAAAGAGATCCTACCTTCCATCTTAAGCCAAAATAAGTTCCACCCAGATCAAAGGCTTAACATGTGAGAGAGAAAAAGAAAGAAAAAGAAGAAAGAAAGAATGAAAGAAAGAGAGAAAGAAAGAAGAAAGAAAGAAAGAAAGAAAGAAAGAAAGAAAGAAAGAAAGAAAGAAAGAAAGAAAGAAAGAAAGAAAGAAAGATAGATATGAGGGGCACCTGGGTGGCTCAGGGGTTGAGCATATGCCTTTGACTCAGGGTGTGATCCTGGGGTCCTGGGATCGAGTCCCCACATCGGGCTCCCTGCAGGGAGCCTGCTTCTCCCTCTGTCTATGTCTTTGCCTCTCTCTCTCTGCCTCTCATGAATAAGTAAATAAAATCTTAAAAAAAAAAAAGATGTATTAAAAGAGAATGGGGGTGCTTATACACTCTGGATGAGGCAGGCTCTCCAGGCACAACACGAAAGGCAGAAGGACCAGCTTTGGGGGATAAAGGAAAGAACCAGCAGATACGGCAACATCAGAGTGACCCCAAAAAGCTGAACATCAGAAATGCCATAAATAAAATTGAAAGGAAAACCACAAGCTGGGGAGGAATACGTGCAAAATGCATGCATCAACAAGGGATGAATATAAAAAGCAATTTTATGAGCTATTTACAAGTTTCTCCCTTTAGCTGAAAATGGGAACTGTGTGTTACCACTGAGACAGCTTTAAACACATTCCACCTCACCAGCAAGGAATAAATACAAACGAGAACCATGAGAAGGCATTTTTTTACTTACTGGCATCAAACTCTTCCTTGGCACCCCAATATATAAGAGCAGGTAAAAGCAGCATTTTGTTGTTACACCTTCATGTATTTACTTATTATAAGGAGAATCTATAGTCATTCTTTCTAGGGTTGCACGAATGAGCTGGTCTTGAGGCACACGTTTACATCCTGCCAGTTTACCAACAAGATGAAATTGGGCACGCAGCTCATTTGAATGTATGTTTTAAATTTAGTTTCAACTCGTTACTGGAGTTACATGTGCATGTGATTTAGAGAGTTACATAGATTTTACAAGGGCTACTTACAGAACACAGCCGTCCCCTACCCCTCATTTTCCATGGCAACTTTTACCTCATTCTTTTAGTTTCACTTCCATATTCCCAAGTAACACACTTTTATTGCCACTTCCTGACTCTGATATCATTGCACCATCATTTTGTTCAGATCGACAGTCATGGCTGGCATCATCATGCTAGCACATAAACCACATCTAAGCCACATAATGTGTCCCAATAACTTTCCTTTCTTGCTCTACTTCTTGTTTCTCTCAACTTCATGTCATCTTTTTTTTTTTATGTTGTTTAATCTTTCATAACTAATTGAACACGAAATTCTGCCAAATATCCAAATCTCCCTCAAGATATCCTGGCATATCAGGTATTCACTCAACTCTAAGTAGACTCTGCTTTCTGAGCCTGAATCAACATCACCCCAGATCTGCCTGCCCCAGTACATTCCCTGAATTCGTCCTCTCTGCTGAGGATCCCCTGATCCCTCTTTTTTGACTTCCTTCTGTGTCTGCTGGAGCACACCTTCCAGCAGCTTCCAGGGAAAGGGTGCTGGGACAGAAACTTTTTGAGACCTTATCTTTCTGAAATGTGAAAATTAACAAAAAGAGCTCACTGCTGTGGACGCAGGATGCTAGAAGGGGAGGTTGGCGGGGGAGCTAGAACACTCAGTGTCCAGTGTAGGAGGAATTGTCCATTACAGAGCTCTAACAGAAGCACCCTGGACAGCCCAGAGTCATCGATTACAGACCCCAGCCAGGAAAGTGGACACTGTATCTCCTACAAACCAACTGTCTAGCAACTCAGCCAATGAGAAACCCTCAGCACTTGGTGGACTTTTTTTTTTTTTTTAAGATTTTATTTATTTTTTTGTGAGAGACACAGAGAGAGAGAAAGAGAGAGAGAGGCAGAGACACAGGCAGAGGGAGAAGCAGGCTCCATGCAGGGAGCCCGACGTGGGACTCGATCCCGGGCGTCCAGGATCACGCACTAGGCCAAAGGCGGCACTAAACCGCTGAGCCACCCGGGCTGCCCACTTGGTGGACTTTTGTTGGAAATAGCCCTTCCCTACATCCTCCTCCTCCAAAAACTAATGCTCCCCTCCTTTGTTTGTTGGACTTGCCTACAGTTGTGCCATAGTTTGCTTGTCTCCCTCCCCCCAAAAAACACATTTCTGCTGGTAAGAGAACTTTTATTTTTAAGGTTAATAGAAAATATCTTTCTTCTTTCCTCTCTCTTGTTTAATAGTTTGGTTGACTACAGAATTCTAGCTGAGAAGGCATTTAATTTCAGAATTTTGAGAACTTTTATCCATTGTCTTCTAGCTCCAAGTTTTGCTGTTGAGAAGTCCAAAGCCATTTTGAACCCTGTTGTTTGAACAGTATCTATTTTTTGTCTGGATGCTTGGAAGATCTCTTTGTCTCTGATACTTCAAATTCCCCTTTGGTGAGCCTTCTATGTGCATCCATTCTCATGCTTGGGTTTGAGCGCTCAGTAGACCCTTTCTTTCTTCTTTCTTTCTTTCTTTCTTTCTTTCTTTCTTTCTTTCTTTCTTTCTTTCTTTCTTTCTTTCTTTTTCTTTCTTAAGATTATTTATTTATTCATAGAGACACAGAGAGAGAGAGAGGCAGAGACACAGGCAGAGGGAGAAGCAGGCTCCATGCAGAGAGCCCGACGTGGGACTTGATCCAGGGTCTCCTGGATCATACCCTAGGCTGCAGGCGGTGCTAAACTGCTGCGCCACCAGGGCTGCCCTCAGCAGATCCTTTCAATCTTGTTCTTGTTTCACGACTATGATTGTTTCTTCCTGAGGACTTTAACGACGGTTTTTCTAAGTCATCTTCCAGCCCAGTACCTGTTTCTTTCTAGGGGCCATCTTCTGTTTCATCTTGATCTTCCATGTCACAGGTATCCCTTAAATGTCTGGTCATCCTGGCTGGCTGTTCAGGCTGGACAGTGGACTTGGGAATGGGGCTTGTTGATTGTCTATTTTGCCACAGGGTCACCTGGCAGGAAATGGCCCCTGGTATCTCCTGGCTGATTGGATGCCCTGGAGAAAATCCCTCTGCCACCCTGCCTGGAAGGGAAAGACCTGGTTTCCAGTGTCCTTGGCACTAAGGGTGGGGTGGGGCAGGTCTGGGGTTTCAGCATTGTGCATATGAGTGCTATACCCTCTACCTCCTCCTGCCTGATGGCCCCTGATTCAGAGGCCCTGTGTCCAGTCCACTCCAGCAAAGAAACCTGCAGTGTATGGCCTAGTGTAGGAGATCTAGAGGCCCAGCTATAGGTGGGCACTACAGACAGATCTGGTTCTCTCTTTTTTTTCCCAGCCAGCCCTGCTTATTTTAGCTCCACTTCATCCACATCTAGAAGTCCCTGGGACCATGAATTCCTGAGCCTTTCAGAGGGACATGGAGGCCCTGGGGTCAGGGGGATATGGGGAGCCCTGCCTCTGTCCTGTGGATACCAAGGCTAGAGTTAGTCCATCCCTCCGAAATCCAACTTCCTCATGCCCTGGGGGAAGACTGCATTTTCCCTGGGCTCATCCCAGCTGAAGGAACTTTACATCAAGAAGGAACTTTCGCAGGGCTTCAGCAAATACCCGAGGAGCCCAGCTGGCTGCTGGGGACCTACTTTGCCACCCTAAGACTTTCACTCTTTGGGTTTATCTGTCCTTGGTTCCTTGGCAGTCTGTTTTCAAAAATCTATGTTAAAAATAACCCCAGGGATGCCTGGCGGGCTCCATCTGTTGAGCATCTGACTCTTGATCTCAGCTCAGGTCTTGATCTCAAGGCCATGAGTTCTAGCCCTATGTTGGGCTCTGCGCCAGGCATGGAGCCTCATACATAAAACAAAAACAAAAACCAAAACAAAAGACAACATCAAACTCCAGTCAGCATTAGACTTTCACGTTGAACATCTTAACTCACAGACAACACTTTTTTTTTTTTTTTAGAGATTTCATTTATTTGCTCATGAGATACAGAGAGAGAGAGAGGCAGAGACACAGGCAGAGGGAGAAGCAAGCTCCATGCAGGAAGCCCGACATGGGACTCAATCCCCGGTCTTCAGGATCACTACCTGGACTGACGGCGGCGCTAAATGGCTGAGCCACACAGGCTGCCCACAGATGACACTTTAGCTGTTACCCAAGACCTGTGTTGACAGGTAACAGCTTGGTTATCAGCTGTTACCAAATATCAGCCATACCCTTGCTAATTGTCAGGAAGAAGGCTCTGTCTTGGAATGAAATACAGATGGTCCCTTGTGTATGTGTTGGCGGGGAGGGGATGAAGTAAGGGGATGAAAGGTGGCTCCTAGGAGGAAGAAAATGTTCCCATAGGGAATGGAGGAGCCAAGACCCAGAAACCACCATAACCACATCCTAAGGGACCGGCTGGGGCTCCAATGGTACCACCTTCACAAGTGAGGTCATTTTCAGCTTATAGGCACATTACCCTCATCCAAATAGGGTGAACTCTCTAGGAGCAGGGACCGAGGCACATGCTAGTCACACTGTGGGCGCTTGATACAAATATGTTTAATAAATAAGAGCAGACTGTGCATGCTTTCTCTCAATTGAACAGATGAAAACATTGGGACCAGAGAGAGGAGGTATTTGTCAAGGGTCCCTCCAGGGGTGTGCTGACTTCCTGCCCTGCCCGTTCTCAGCTGCCATGCCCCATACCCACCAATCCCTGGAGCACAACAGAGGTGCCCAGCCTCTAGGTGCCCCAACTGGGGCTTCTCATTTCTTTTTCCATTTTTATTTATTTATTTATTTATTTATTTATTTATTTATTTTCATTTTTTTTCATTTCTTCTTCCAAACCTTGAAGAGTCCTGCCTTACCCCCTTAGAAAACTCTTGCTGCCCAGGTCTGGAAGAGGAACTTGAGGGTCCTGAGTTGTCTTCTTGGCCCAAAGCAGGACTACCTTGGCTCCTCTGCTTCCATAAGAAGGCTCAGAAGCTTCCTGAATTCTCTCTCTGGGGCCAAAGGGTTTGGAAAGATGTCCTAGCACTAAATGTGCCTGGGAAATGGAGCGAGGTGGAGAAAAACATGATGTTTCCAGAAGGGTTCTTGGAGATGTAGCGGATGCGGTGGGCAGGGAGGGGCAGGGCAAGCTGAGTTGGGGAGTGCCCTGTGATCCCCCAATAATCCCCCAGGGTTGCTCATCACTCTGGCTGGGGAGGACAAAAGTGTGAGAAGGGCCCCACCCTGCAGGGCCGCTGGAGCCTGCCTGAGCTCCAGGGACTGGCAAGAACTTTGGCTGTCTGGACCTTCTGGCTTCCCACCCCCAGCTAAGGGGAGGGGATATCAGGTGCATCTCCAACGGTCTTCCCTGGGGAGAGCCACGGCCACATGGTTAAGTATTTCAAAGCTACACATCGAGCTCTAAACCATGAGATAGACATGCTCTCTCCTGCCCACTGGCAAATGCACCTCGTAGCATCCTGGTAGGCCAGATCTGGGTTTACTGTCTCCGGCTCCCCTGAATGGTTTGCATGAATGGTAAACACAGAGGGAATGTGGCCCGGGCCCCTGGGCTGAGACCTTCAGCCTCCCCCACATGCACCCCCTCAAGGGGTCCACTCAGCTCATCACCAAGCTCTGTCTACATATCCCTGGGGCCGTCTGCATCAGCAGCATGATCTACTCTCAGCAGGACAAAGCTGGAGACAAATCCTGCCAGGGCCATTTGCCCAGGGAATGCCAGGTCCCGGCCCCTGAAGTGTGGCCTAGTTGTAGGGTGCAGGCTCCTACAGCCATATGGACTCCTCCTGTATGGGGAGGGCATGAGCAAAGGAAGGCAGAGTGGGGTCCTGGGCAGGAGGATACTTGCAATTAGAAAATGAGGGTCATCACCATGGAGACCAGTCCACATCAACAAACTCACCCAAGGACCACTCCACGGCTAGGAACCCTTCTTCCCTGAACCCTGTGCCCCATGAGTTCCCAATCCACTTGGACACCATCTTAGGGAGAGAAGCAGAGGAACAAAGCAACGTGTGAGAGTACATTTCCTAACAAAGTTTGAACAAACACCTCCCTCAGGGCCATGGAAGCTTCTGGATGAAACCACACTTTATTTTATTTTATTTTATTTTATTTTATTTTATTTTATTTTATTTTATTTATTTATTTATTTATTTATTTATTTATTTATTTTGAAACCACACTTTAGATCAAGGAGACTGAAGTCAAATTCTCCCCCAGCACATGGGGGGGCCTACAAGAGAGAGCAAGTTAATATCTCTACCTCTGCGAGGAACTGGAAAATGAACAAAGTTGTTGAGTGATGGACAGAGGGGCTCCGGGACCGCAGGGACAGGCTGTGTGCTCTGGAACAGCCAGGAGGCGGCTCAGCGATGAGACCCCTGGGCACCCAGGGTCCAGTTGTGAGTGCTCAGGTGCTGGGTGAGGGTGGGATTCACCACCTACTTTGGTTCCTGCGGGAGGCTCTGGCAGTGGGCGGGAGGCTGGTCCCTGGAAGCACTGGGTCACATTGCCCCCTTGTGGACGCTCATGTGGTGGAACACCCACCCGCACCCCCTCAAGGCCCCGCCAAGGCTAAGGGTACAGCCTGGGCGCCCTGGGGCCCAGAGCGCCCTCTTGTGATGGACGTAGCCTGCGTGAGGGGCAGCCCAGGTTCCCAGCCAGCACAGCACCCCAGTCAGGTCTCCTTGGTTCGGTGGGGGTAGGGGTGGGGGTGATTTCCTTGGTGTCAGACGACACCGTGCCCTGGCCAGGAGGTGAGCTGCCCTGAGTGCCTCTGCCCACCAGGAACTAAATACGAACCCCACGCAATGTGTATTTTCATCACTCAGTCAAGAAATAGTCATGGGAGCTGGATTAGGGGTCATTCCTCCAGGCAGGCTAAGGGTGGGTCACTGGTGAGCCGTTGGGCACCATGGCCCCTGAGGGTCCTGTGCAGGCTGCTCCTCTGCTCTCCCTGCTGCTGAGTGTCCACTGCCCTCAGGCCCTATGCCCACTGGGCGGAGAGGGTATAATGTCAGAGGGAGCCATGGGGACAGAGGGAGCCACGAGGACAGAAGCCAGGGACCACCGGCAGCTCAGACCACCAGCGGTTTAGGCTGTGTGGGTCAGGCTGGGGCTGCATTGCTGGAACACGGACTCACCCACGTTGGCCTCAGGTCCTAGACTCTTAAATGGTCCAGAATTTTCCATCCCTTGCCCGCCAGCCTCTCAGGAGCTAATGTGATGGTGCCTACAAGCTGGTCAAATACCTCCTCTGGGCCGTGTTCAGGTCTTTCTCATACTATCCTGGCGCATATGCTTCAGTTGCATTGGCAGGACGAGGAGGAGCGGGTTCCCTGAGATCTCACTGCCCTGGAGCTAGGGGCAGGACGGGCAGTAGCCCCTGTGGGCTACTGTGAGGGCTTGGGGAAGACCAGGCCTCACTGGAACCCACTCGAGTGTCTCCATTGAGGGCTCTTTCTATCCCAGCTTCTCTCATGCCCTCTCCTGTCGTCCCCTCCAAGGCTCAACCCTGAGACTGTGCCCTTGCTGTTCCCTCCACCTAAAAGTGTCTTTGCCCAGACACCTGCATGGCCTTCTGCATGGCCTTTTCCTCCCTTCTGGTGTCCAGTCACAGGCCACTGGTCTTTCCTGAGCTTTCTGAATGGAAGCCAGGAAGAGTCAGGGTTGGAGCTGGGCTCCTGGTAGGATCAGAGAAGCCACCTCGGGGGGGGGGGGGGGGGGATGTGGGAGAGGGGGTCAGGGTCGGGGGCTCTGACCTCCCCTCCTCGTACTCACCCTTGGTGGCAGTCTCCCTGCTGAGCTGGATCTCTGGAAGCCTCATGGGGAGCTGTGGAGTGATGGTGAGGGGACAGAAGGAGGCATGGATGCTGGGCCTGGAAGGGGCTGTGGGGCAGCTCAAGACTTCGCTCCCGGGAGTAGGGCCAGCACAGTGTGTTCTGTGACCACCACGGTGGCTACCTGTGAGCCTTGCCTTGTGGGTGCACCATCTCTGCTACATGCCCTCGATCCCATGGTCTGATGGCCACCCTACAACCTGCCACCACCTTCTGATGAGCAAAGCCCCACCCTTCATGGCAAAATGGTACAAGACAAACCAGGAGACAAAGCCAGGAACACTGATGCTGGAGGTTCCTCTAGGCCAGGGGGTGGCCAGTTCCTCTCATAGGATCATACCTTGTGAGGTGGGCAGAGGGCACCTGGGACCCAAGGGTGCACAGGGAACTGTGGGTTCCGGCAGGATAACCCCCTTGGGAATGGAGCTATATGGTGGCTCCTGAGCTATCATTTTCAACAGGGGTGCCAGGTCAGCTTCCTTGGTTTGTGTCACGCCATGACTCTGTCTTCACATGGCCTTCTTCTGTGTGCGTCTGTGTCTTCCTTCTTCTGTCTCTTATAAGGACACCTGTCCCCAGATTTAGGGCCCACCTGGATAATCCAGGATGATCTCTGCATTTTGAGATTATTAACTTAGATTACATCTGCAAAGGCTCTTTTTTCAAATAAGGTCCTATTCACTGGTTCTGGGAGTCAAGACTCAGACATGTTTTTCTGGGGGACACCCCACAACCCACTGCAGGGGGGATTCCAGTTTGTTGCTTGGAGAATACTCCATTTCATGGATAGTGCAGTGCTTGCCAAGAAATCCATGAGAAGGGGATCGGCAGCCTCATGGATGGAACATTTCATGCTGCAAGGAGACAGGAGTGGAGGCTGCAAGGAGAGGTGTACTCTGTCAGCGACCAGCACACAGGGCCCGGGCTGGCCGGGCACAGGCAGGGGGCAGCTCCCTGGGGCTACTCAGCTACCCAAGCTTACTTCTCTCACCTGTTATCCGGGGTGACCCAACACATGAGATAGCTGTTAGCTTGCAAAAAGTGGCAGGAACAAACATTCCAGGCAGAGGGACAGCAGGTGCAAAGTCCAGAGGTGGGAAAGAACTTGATATTTTTCAGGGGCTCTCAAGGTGGCTGGTCCACAGTAGGACCGCGGTGAGTAGGGTGCAGACATGCATGAGAACAGGCAAGGCACAGGCTTTGTAGCTACGGGTGTGGGTGGGCTTAGCCTTGGCCACTGTCTCATTCTCATTCGAAGCTCCTAGGACTTGCTCTTGGGGGTCTGCGGGGGGCCGAGGGGGGAGCAGAAGCATATGTCACCCAAGGCCTTACCTCGCATGAACTGTGCTGAGCCCACTGGCTGGGTTCAGTGCTGAGTGCCAGGGACATAGCCTACTCTAGCTCGGCAGGTACCCAACCAAAGTCACTTGGCAAAGGGTATGATGATAGGTGTTGGGAAGCCGGGATCAGTGATCAGGAATATACATTCACTGTGAATAGCCCTGTTAGGGTTCCCAAGACACCCTCAGGCTCAGGCACTCATTAGAAGGACTCACAGAACTCAGACAAGCTTCTATACACATTTAGGATTTACTACGTAGAAAGATATGGATGAAAACCAGCAAAGGAAAAAGGCACATATGATGGGGGCCAGAGAACCCAGGCACAGCTTCTGTTGTTCCGTCCCCGTGGTGTTTATGGACAGCACGTACTTGTTTCAGCAAACACTGTTTGTTTGTTTTTTTTAATAGATTTTATTTGTTTATTCATGAGAGACACACAGAGAGGCAGAGACATAGGCAGAGGGAAAAGCAGGCTCCCTGTGGGGACCCCGATGCGGGACTTGATCCCAGGACCCTGGATCACAACCTGAGCTGAAAGCAAACCCTTAGCCTTTGAGCCACCCAGGTGCCCTCCATCAACACTATGATGACATAGAGGGGTGCTGCTGCTGTTACTGGCTACAGTCCTCAGGCCCAGCAATGGTAGAAATGAGGCTGGACACAAAATTTAAAAGCACAGGCAAGGCTTCATTGGGGTGTATGCTTTTTTTTTTTTTTTTTTTTTTTTTAGAGAGGGAGAGCAGGGAGGGGCAGAAGGAAAAGAGAATCCTTAAGCAGACTCCTTGCTGAGCAGGAGCTCAATGCTGGGCTTGATTTCACTACTCTAAGATTGTGACCTGAGCTGAAACCAAGAGTCCCCGGCTCAACCATCTGAGCCCCCAGGCACCCCTATTGGGGTTTATGGTTGAGCATGAGGGACACAGCACAAAGGAGAGAATCCCCAGGCTGGCTCTCCAAGGGGAGGTCAAGGAGAATTTTTTATTTTTATTTTTTTAAAGGTTTTATTTATTTATTCATGATAGACAGAGAGAGAGAGAGAGAGAGAGAGAGAGAGAGGCAGAGACACAGGCAGAGGGAGAAGCAGGCTCCATGCCAGGAGCCCGACGCGGAACTCGATCCTGGGACTCCAGGATAACGACCTGGGCCAAAGGCAGGCGCCAAACCGCTGAGCCACCCAGGGATCCCCAAGGAGAATTTTTTAAAGACACAGGTGGGAAAAGGACAGGCTAAGCAGGTAGAGGCAGGATTTATTCGCACCTGCATGCTTAAAGGTCATGCTGCTTCTTCCTGTGGCTCACATCTAGTTAGCATGTTAAATCTCCACTCGGGTGATTTTTAGTATTTTAACCAGGGACAAAGTTGATGAAAGGTCCGCGCTGGAGTCCATCTTGGTGCAAATTGGTTTGGTCCAGTCTTCGTCAGCGTTCATAGGTAGCATCCTCACTCTGCATTCCTTTTTTTTTTTATATATATAATTTTTTTTTTTAATTTATGATAGTCACACACACAGAGAGAGAGAGAGAGAGGCAGAGACACAGGCAGAGGGAGAAGCAGGCTCCATGCAGGGAGCCCGATGTGGGACTCGATCCCGGGTCTCCAGGATCGCGCCCTGGGCCAAAGGCAGGCACTAAACCGCTGCGCCACCCAGGGATCCCCCCCCTCTGCATTCCTGCAAGATACGCCACTCAAGAGGTGTAGAGTTTTAGGCTTTTTTTTTTTTTTTTTTTTATGGAGGTAACCAAGGAATGCTAGATTTGGGGGTCCAGTCCCTGTTCTGTCTCACTGCCAACCAGGGAAGCTCACCCAGCCTTGATGTTGGTGTGGAGAACCAGTGTGACTGGCCTTGGGTCCCCAGTTTCCGGCCCCTCCAGGGGTCAGGCTGGTACATTGCACTCCCTGGCCCTGCCAGAAATCCTATTGTTAGCATAGACTGTGTGGTGTGGCCTGAGGCCCCCAGGCAAAGATATTTTATCAGACAGGACATGTCAACAGCTCAGAGACTATCTCCTAGGAGCTGGTCAAGGCCAGTTCTTCCTTTGCCGTGTGTGCATTTTGAGCAGCCAAACCTGCATAGCTAATCCTTTACTGTACAAATCCAAACAGTGCACAAGTGCCAGGCATGGAAACCCAACGTTCCCTGTTATCTCCTGCCCAGCTTCCTGTGGAGCAGGCTTTGTAGGTCTTTGTTTCAGGTCCTGTGAGTAAGGACAATGGGTTTAGGGCTGGGGGTAGGAGATTCTTCTGACTAGTGGGTGAGGAGCGGAGAGGGGGTTGGGGTGGGTACGAGAGGGTGAGAAGGGTGGGCAGTGGCCACTCCACCCCTAGAACTGAGGGCTGTCTCTTCAACCTGGTGCTTTTTTTTTCTTTTTTAAAAGATTTTACTTATTTATTCATGATAGACATAGAGAGAGAGAGGTAGAGACACAAGCAGAGGGAGAAGCAGGCTCCACGCAGGGAGCTTGACGCGGGACTCTATCCCGGGACTACCAGGATCGCGCCCTGGGCCAAAGGCAGGCGCCAAACCACTGAGCCCCCCAGGGATCCCCCAACCTGGTGCTCTTTCTACTGCTCCAATGCACCAGAAGCAAGGGCATCTTAAAAAGGCAAATGGTAAACCTAAAACCCAGTGTAACAGCTTCACGTTTGTGCTAGGCTGGCTGGGAAGGTGTGGAGACACTTGGGGGCAGAGGGTTTACTTCCTCCTCCATTTGCCACGGCTGGTGCAACAGGACCAAACAGCCTTTGCAGGGTCTGTGGTGGCCTGGTGGCCCAGGCTCACAACAATGCCCACTCTGCCTTCTGTCCTTCTGTGTTCCACCTCTTTCCTCTTCCAAAGGCAGAGGGAACCTTCCTTCATATGCTGGGCACCTTATGAAAAAACAGAAAATCTCTCTGTGCTCTTCAGGAGCATCCCCACTGTTATCAACGGAATTGTGTCTCCCACCAAATTCCTATGTTGAATAAAGCCCTACTCCCAGAATCTGACTGTGTTTGGAGAGATAGCCTGTAAGGAGGTCATTAAGGTTGAATGAAGTTATTATGGTGGGGCCCTGATCCAACAGAACTTGGTGTCCCTGTAAGAAGAGAGAGAGAGGCGAAAGTCAAGGTGGAACCAATCTGGCTGGTGCCTCACGCTGCCGACTTCCAGAGGTGGGAGAGACAGATGCCCTTCGTTTCAGCCCCTAGTCTGTGGCATTTTGTTCTGGAAGCCTGAGCTAAGACACTCACCTTCCTCCAAGTAGGAAGGAAGGGCTTGAGTTTGGTGGTGGTCATGGTGGGGGTGTGTGACAGCAGGTATGTGCACCTGACTGGCCCCCTCGGACAGACCCCCAGACCCCCATACTCCTTGGCATGGCTGCTAACAGAGGCCAATCTGGTCCCACTCTGCCCAGGATGTCGGCCCCTGTAACTCTCTGGCACATTAAAACATTTTTATTTATTTATTCATTTTTGTGTGAGAGAGAGAGAGTACACAATGGAGGGGAGAGGCAGAGGGAGAAACACACTCCCCACTGAGCAGGGAACGCAACTGGGGACTCAATCCCAGGACCCCGAGAGCATGACCTGAGCCAAAAGTGTATGCTTCACTGGCTGAGCAACCCGTGCACCCCTCCTGGGGCACATCTTCCCTCTGCTCAGGACTCACTGCTTCCCGTGCCTGGCTCCTTCTCAGCCTTAGGTTGCTCTGTCCTGGCTGCCCTCTCTTTTCTCCTTCTTTGTCCCTTCTTTGTTTCCTTACTTATCTCTCTCCCTTTCCTGTACAGTTTCCTTACATTGCAAAAAAAAAAAATTTTTTTTTTTTTTTTTTTTTGGAAGAGGGTCTGTCTCCGCCATCAGGATGTTTGCCCATGAATCCCCAGTGCCTGACTCACTACTTGGATTTTAGTTGAAGGCACAGGCATGTTGTTAAGTCTGTTAACAATGCTATGAAGTATGTGAGCCTGCCAAATCCTCACAACATCCTGTAAGGCACGTGTTGTTGGGAAGTCTGCCATCCGTCATTTGTGATTTTAAGATCCCAAATGCTTGGAAACGCAAAACATTTTTCTTAAAGTTGGTGAGAAATTCGCTTGAGAGCTGTAAGGTTTTGGTCATCTTTATTTATCTCAGTCTGAACAGTCATCTTGTCTTTGAGGAAATTTTAATATATCTGGTTTTGAGGAGCTGTTGCATGCTTCAGCACGCTCACTCTAACATACTATGTGGGAGTTTTCTAGTGCTGTGTAATAAACTACCCAAATGCTAGGTGACAGCTTCACGGTAAACACTGGTCATATATACAGCTGCCATGGGTCAGGGATTCGGAAGCAGCTTTGCTGGGTGGTTCTGGCCCGGGGTGCGGCAGGTGCTTAGTTAAGATGTCGGCCTACAGGCTTGAGCGGGCTGGAGGGTGGGGCCCCAAGGCAGCTCGCTGACAACAGTGGGCAAGATGACGCTGTCTATTGGCACAAAGCACTAGTTCCTTGCCACCCACAGGGGTACCTGAGTGTCTTCATGATATGGAGGGTGGCTTCCCGCAGAGCTGGTGATCCAAGAGAGGGCAAGGCAGTAGCCATAAGGACTTTCAACTCTGCTGCAGAAATCACACTCCATCCTTTCTGTGACATCCTATTGGTTATGATGGCATCAGGGTGTGAAATAACTGGAACTGGATGGATCCCAGGACCTGAGATCTTTTCTGGAGGGTGGCTGCCCCCATGACAGGTACCTATGTCAAATACAAAGATTCTGATTTCCAAAATACATGTGACCCTGAGAGTGTTGGATAAGAGACTGGAATGCCCATTTCACAGCTGAGAACCAGGGTCAAGGGCATTTAAGTGACTGGCCCCTAGATACATATATGGCAATAGAATGAGGACCATCCCACCTCAATCAGCTGTGGGACCGAGCCATTTCTGTCTTTACCACTGCCTCAGCCAAACAAAACGGTTCATCCATAGCCATGGCCAGGGATTGTGGACTTACACTGTGTAGGACATGTGCACCTCCTCTTCTAGGCCCCACAACCCCACCCAGGAGGGAGGGTACTGGCCCTGATCTTCCCTCTGCAGAGGAGGAAGCCTGAGCTGCCTTTGCTCATACACTTGTATGAGACTTGATTACAAGCCTGCAGGGTGTTTCCTGGGCCCAGCCCAACCTTGGCAGTGGACTGCACAAAGGGGAAAACCAGAGGGGGACAAGGTGGAAGACGGGAAGGCGCACACACCAGGGCAGGGTGACCTTTGAAAGGCCACGGCTGTGCTTGGTGTGACCGTGGGCGAAAGCAGATTCTGAAAAAGAAAACAGAGTGAAACACACTGGTGGTTGGTCTGGGCAGTTGTGGGAAGAAAAGAGATGGGAAGGTGAGGGTAGAGCAGGGCAGTTCCCTCCGCCTTCTGCTCTAAGAATACCTTGGAGCGGGGCTCGGGCTCGGGGCAGCGCCCTGCTCCGCGCCACTGCCCTGCAGCTGGGAGGGAGCACCCCCCGGGGCTCCGCTCTTGGAACCTTGCCCTGCTCAAGTTGCTCGGCGTGGCCAGCCTGGCCTGCAGGTCGCGGATGCGACCGGCGCACGGGTCCAGCACTGGAGGTCGCCCTTGACTCCCTTCTTTCCCTCCTATCAGCGGCTGCATAGAGGCGGCTTTTACCCTCGCTTCTCCTCTCCGCTGACTCCTTGAAAACTCCCCCGACGTTGGAGGAGGAGGGAACCGGGCCTCTGGGACAAGCCTGCCACTCAGAGGAGGACCACCGGGTCACAAAGCTGGGGCCTGCGGAGGGGCGGGGCCGGGCTGGCGGCAGGGGGCGGGGCCACGCGGTCGCCATGGGCGGGGCCGGGCGGCGGTGGGGGCGGGGCCGGGCTGGCGGAGGGTCTGGGACGGCCTTTCCGCGGGTCCCGGGCCACGCCGGTCGCTGTGTGCGGGGCGGGGCTCTCGGCGGTGGGCGGGGCGCGCCGGGAAAAGTTCCGGGAAGGTGCGGCGCCCGCCCAGCCCGGGCGCGGAAGTCGGCGGCACCCGCGGACGGCGGTCCAGGCCCACGGCCATGGCCTCAGGGGGCGCCGGGTCTGGGGGGCAGGAGGGGGCGGCGCGCGCGGCGGCGGCGGCGGCGGCGCTCTGCGGCCTGTACCACGAGGCCGGGCAGCGACTGCGGCGCCTGCAGGACCAGCTGGCCGCCCGGGATGCCCTCATAGAGCGCCTCCGCGCCCGCCTGGCCGCGCTCGAGGGGGACGCGGCGCCCTCGCTCGTGGACGCGCTGCTGGAGCAGGTGGCGCGCTTCCGGGAGCAGCTCCGGCAGCGGGAGGGCGGCGCCGGCGAGGCGGCGCTGCGCCAGGTGCGGCCGCGGCGGGCGAGCGCGCTTCCGGGGCGAGCGGCGGGGACTGACGGGGCGAGCCCCGGGGAGGCTCTGAGAGGTCTGCAGCGGTGCCCCGGGCTCGAGAGCGAGGGCGGCGGGCCGGCCCGGAGGGCTGTCGGGGCCGCCGCGCAGCTCCCCGGGCGCTCCCGCGTCAGCCTGTCGGTTCTGAGGACGCACGCGGACGCCTTCCCCTTAAAGCTGAGGCTGCCAGTCGTTTCCCAGCAAAACTAGGTTTATTCGGGAGGAGCAGAGAATTGCAGTAGGTGAGGCCGCCGAGCGAGGAGGGGCGGCTCCTTGGACAGAAGCCCGCCGTCCTGGGCGCTGCCGTCCCGCTGCCCCTGTCGGGTGTGCGACGGGGAGGAGCGGGAGGGGGACAGCTCCTCCTGCCCGTCGGGACTCCGCTCTAGCGTGCTTCTGACGGGTGTGAGGGTTGTGCGTCCTTGGTGGCGCTTCGGGGTCTAAGGTTTGGGGGCGGTGTTGCCAGCCCTCAGGTGAGGGTGCACCCCGGTGTTGCGTCTGTGCGTTTGTGCCCATTCTGGGTTCGAGGGATTTGTGTCCCATTGGACCTGAGGGTGGTTGTGTATGAGGGGTGTTTGTGCCGGTTGGCTCTGAGGGTTGTGTGTGTGTGTTATGTTCTGAGGGGTGTGCTCCAGGTTGTGTCAAGGACTGTGTGCCCATTTATATTTGAAGGTTGTGTCAGGCTTACCTGTTGTGTGACTCTGCGGGTTCTGAGGGGTGTATATGAAGCGCTGTTGGGCATTAGGGTTGTACGTCTTTTGGTTTTGAGGTGTGTAAGCCCCCGTCGGGTTTTGAGGAGTTAGTGTATGCTTGGTTTGGTCTGAGGGTTGTGTGTTCCTGTTGATTCTGAGGGTATGTGAGTGTGTTAGATTCTGAGGAGTGTATCCTGTGTTGGGTCAGAGGGGCGTGCTCATGTTAAGGGTTGTGAGTCCTTGTTGGTCTGAAGGTGTGTGTTCCCGTGTTGGGTCGAGGCGTATGATACTCACATTGGGATCTGAGGGCTAGGGGGTATGTGTCTGGATTTTGTGGGAGGGGTGTTTGTGTATGTTAGGCTCTGAGGTGTGAGCTCCTCTGTTGGGTCTGAGGGGTGCGTGTTTGTGTTGATTCTGAGGGGTGTGCTCCCATATTAGGTCTGAGGGTTGGGTTCCGTTTGGTTATTTATTTATTTATTTATTTTTTAAAGAACTTATTTATTCATGAGAGACACACAGAGACAGAGGCAGAGACACAGGCAGAGGGAGAAGCAGGCTCCATGCAGGGAGCCCAACATGGAACTCGATCCCGGAACCCTGGGATCATGCCCTCAGCGGAAGGCAGACGCTAACCCGTTGAGCCACCCAGGTGTCCCTCCATTTGGTTTTATTTATTTATTTATTTATTTTTTATTTATTTATGATAGTCACAGAGAGAGAAAGAGAGAGAGGCAGAGACATAGGCAGAGGGAGAAGCAGGCTCCATGCACCGGAAGCCCAATGTGGGATTCGATCCCGGGTCTCCAGGATCGCGCCCTGGGCCAAAGGCAGGCGCCAAACCGCTGCGCCACCCAGGGATCCCTCCATTTGGTTTTAAAGGGCTGTCTGTCCTTGCTGCTGCTGCTGCTGCTGCTGCTGCTGCTTCTTCTTCTTCTTCTTCTTTTTCTTCTTCTTTTTTTGTGCTTGTTGTTTCTGACATGTCTCTATGTTGCATATGAAGGATGTGTATTTGTGTTGATTCTGAGAAGTGTGCTCTCGTCCTGGGTTTTGAGGGGTGTGTGCATGTGTCAGGTTTTGAAGGATGTGCTTCCTGGCTGGCTGAGAGTGTCGTGTGTCTGTGTTGGTTCTGAGGAGTGTGTGTGCCTCTTGGGTTCTGTGGGGCATGTGTACCTGTGTCAGGTCTAAGGGTTATGTGCCCATGTTGGTTCTTCAGGTTTGTGTCTGAGTTGACTTGAGAGATAATGTGCCTGCCTAGGTTCTAAGGGGTTGTGTTTATGTTGGGTTCCGAAGGAGATGTGTACCTCAGTGGCTTCTCAGTGGTGTGTGTGTCCATTTTAGGTCTGAGGTGTTTGTGTCAGTTCTGAGGTCTGTGCATGCATGTTGGCTTCAGAGTGTTATACTCCCATGTTTGTTGTGAGGGGTGTGTACGCCCATGTTGGGTCAGAGAGTACCACGATGTCTGTTTTGGTTCTGAGTAGTGTGTCTGTGGTGGCATCAAGGAGTTTGCACCCATGTGGGTTTGTGAGGTGTGTTTGCCTGTGTTGGCTACTGAGGAGTTTGTGTGCCTGTCTGGGTCAGAGGCTTGTGTGTTTATGTTGGTTCTGAGGGATGTATATTCCTGCGCTGTGCCTGTGTTGGGTCCGGTGGTTGTATATCCATGTTTTTTCTAAGGGTTGTGTATGCCAGTATTGTGTTCTGAGGGTTGTGTGTCCATGTTGGTTTCTGAGAAGTGTTCTGTCTGTGTTGAGTCTGGGGTGTGTATGTTGAATGTTGGTTATGAAAGCTGTGCTCCTATATTGGATGAGGGTTGTGTACCGCTGTTGATTTTGAGGTGTGTTTGTGCCCCTGTGTTGGGTCTCAGGTGTGTGCATCCTCGTTTTGGGTTCTGAGATGTGTGTTTGCCTATGTAGGGTTTGAGGTGTGTGTGCCTGTGTCGTGTCTGAGGGGTGTATGCACTCATGTTGGATTTTGAGGAATTGTTGTGCCCAAGTTGTGTATTGAGGGGTGTGAGTAGATGTTCATTTGGAAGAGGGTGTGTGCTCCGTGTTGAGTTCTGAGAGGTCTGTATGCCTGTGTTGGGTCTGAAGTTTGTGTGTCCATGTTGGTTCTGAGGGTGTTTTTCTGTTTGTGTTGGGACGAGGGGTGAGTTATTGGTTATGAAGTTTTGTGTATTAGGTTTTGAGGAGGAGCTCCCATGTTGGTTCAGAGGAAAGTTTGTGTGCCTGTGGTGGATTCTGGGAGGTATGTGTGCTCGTTTGGGTTCTAAAATGTCATTCTTAGTAGGTGTAAGGGATGTGGGTCCTTGTTAGTTGTTAGGGGTGTTTGTGTTAGGTCTGAGGGGTATCTGCTTGTGTGGAATTCTGACGGGTGTGTATTTGGGCTCTAAGAAGTCTGCCCCCTCATTGGGTGTGAGGGTTGTGACTGTATTGTGTTCTTAGTGGATTGTGCATGCATGTGGAAGGTTCTGTGCATGTGTGTGTTCAATTCTGTGTTGTGTGTGTAGACATTGGGTTCTGAGGTTTTTGTGTATGTGTAGTACACAAGCATAGGCTCCTGGTGTGTATGTGTTCATGCTGGGTTCTGGGCCATGTGAACCCCGGTTATGTTTTGGGGCAACATTCAACCTCAGTCGTAAATGAGTCTTTCAGTAGTAACTGTCCTCCTCTGCTGGGAGTGATGACGGGGCTGCGGTGCCTGTGAGTGTTGGATAACAGACTTAAATCTCACTTTCTCTCCTCTTCATCCCTGCTGTTGGTGTTATGTTTGTCTTTGTGAAGTACCATAGACGCCCAGTCTAGGAGCAAGAGTAGCAGTGTTTGTCCTAAGAGCAATTGGGAAGTGCTGCTGCACACCTTTGGGTGGACTCTAGTGCCGCATTTGGGCCATAGCTATTATCTGGGTTGTCCCAGGAAAGAAACTAGGTCTGCAAAAGGAGTAGCTACAAAAGACAATTTTCATTTCTAGGCTTGGCCCTACAGCCACGCTTTAGAGTGAAAAAGAGACTTGCACACATACCCTCCTTTTTTTTTTTTTTTTTTACTATAAAAGTAATTTTGAATATCTGAAAAACAGCAGAAAGAATAAAGAATAAAATAACAGCCACTATAAATCCCACAGTGTGGGGTTAACCAGTGTTAATTTATTGGCATACATCCTCCCTGTTTTTCCTTTACACACAGGGTATGTACATACTGGGCTTGCTTGAGATCATGTTGTCTGTACATCTTCATGTCACGTTGCAAGTATTTTCTCATCTGCATCATTTTAGTTGCTTCTAGAAGCTAGATGTCTACCTCACTGAAGTGCTCTCCCTCTTCTGGGGAAGGTGGTTCATAACTCATCAGCTCAGAAGGAAAATTTATTTATTTTTATTTTTTTAAAAAGATTTTATTTATTCATGAGAGACAGAGAGAGGCAGAGATACAGGGAGAGGGATAAACAGGCTCCATTCAAGGAGCCTGATGTGGGACTCGATCCTGGGACCCCAGGATCACGCCCTGAGCCAAAGGCAGGTGCTCAACCACTGAGCCACCCAGGTGTCCCAGAAGGAAAATTCAGAAGTTGCTTGGTCGTGGGCACCAGAGATGAGTGCAGAGCAGGGACCAGAGTGCATCATACCCACCACCAGCTTACACACACCTGCAAGTAGCAGGACTCTACTTGGAGTGTGGAGGCTGTTGGTGGTCAGCCCTGGCATCCTGAGGCCCCACAGCCTCTAACCAGGACCCAGACAAGTGGATCTATAGTCCTAGATCTATGTGGTCCTCTACCCCTGACATATAGGTTTCGTTTTAGGATTTTTAATTATTTAAGAAGCATTTTTAACAATCTGGTATCTTACGTGATTAAATGTTTGTGGCTCACTCCTCCACCTGTCTGGGTCTGTCACAGAACCTGTGGAGGAATGGAGAGATTTCACACTGTGCAAAGTGAAAACAATGAGAAGAATTGATCAATAGATTGGTCTCATCAGTGGCCAAGTCAGCCAGCACATTAGGAGCAGGGACTCTGGGTTGGTAGAGACTGAGGGTCCCAGAGAGGATGCGGAGGCTGTGTCCTCAGGTGTGCAGGGACTGCCCGGTGACCTGTGCATCTGTGGCTGAGCACAGAGAGCACGTGATGGGGCCAGATCAATCTTGAGGATTCTGGTTCTCTACCACCACAGGAAGACCCAAGACCTTCCCTTGTTTGTAACACGAGGCCCATGTGGGTAACTTTACAAAGCCCTTCCAATTAAGACTTTGGGATAATGGTATTAATTCACTCTGTAGCCCATAACTGCTCAACACCACCTCATTACTAGCCGGGTGCTGGCCTCATGGGTCCTGCCTGGTGCTGCCAACCAGCTTCCTCTCCCTTCTGGCCTGCCTTTCCCTGTTCTGCCGTGCTTTCTCTGGAGTGGAGCAGCATTCATCCTTTACAGTGGGCTGTGTTAGCTGTGTCGTTGGTTGGTTTTTAACCATCTGTCTATCTCCATACCTTTTTTGCTCTTGTAAACCTGAAACTCTATGCTCTTTAAACTGTAACTCCCCATCTTCCTGCCCTCACAGCCACCACGCTTAGCAAATATGCTTTCTGTCCCTGTGACTTGACTCCTCTAGGGACCTCATAGAAGTGGAATCCTACAGTATTTATCTTTTTGCGACTGACTTATTTCACTCAGCATGATGTTCTGCAGGTTTATCTGTGTTGTATCGTGTGCCAGAATTTCCTGCTTTTTAAGGCTGAATAATATTCCATTGTACATATATATCGCATTTTGCTTATTCACTCATCTGTTGATAGACATGGGGTTGCTTTCATGTTTCAGCTATTATGAATAACACTGCTGCTCTGGATATGTGTGTACCAACATATCTTTGAGACCCTGCTTTCAGTTCTTTTGGGTATGTGCCAAGTGGAATTGGTAGATCATAGGGTAATTCTGCATCATTTTTTGAGGAACCACTATGCTGTTTTTCCACAGTGGCTGCACCATTTTGGATTTCCACCAGCATTGCACAGGGATGCATTTTCTCCATGTTCCCACCAACATTAGTTATTTTCCATGTTTTCTTTTCTTTTCTTTTTTTTTTTTTTTTTTTTTTTACAGTTGCCATCCTGATGGGTATGTGGTGATTTAATACAAAATGATTGTAGTTTTGATTTGCAGTTTTCTAATGATCAGTGATGTTGAGCATCATTTCATGTGCTTATCAGCAATTTGTGTATCTTCTTAGGAAATATCAAGTCCTGGGATCCCTGGGTGGCGCAGCAGTTTAGCGCCTGCCTTTGGCCCAGGGCGCGATCCTGGAGACCCGGGATCGAATCTCACGTCGGGCTCCCTGTATGGAGCCTGCTTCTCCCTCTGCCTGTGTCTCTGCCTCTCTCTTTCTCTCTCTCTCTCTGTGACTATCATAAATAAGTAAAATCTTAAAAAAAAAAAAAGGAAATATCAAGTCCTTTGCCCATTTTTGAATTGGTTATATTGTTGTTGTGGAGTTTTAAGAATACTCTACAGGCATACCTCATTTTATTGTGCTGCTCGGCTCTTAGTCTTTTTATAAATTGAAAGTTTGTGACAGGGCACCTGCCTGGCTCAGTAGGTGGAGCATGCGACTCTTGATTTCAGAGTTGTGGGCCCTGCATTCAGTGTAGAGATTATTAAAAAAGGAAAAAAAGAGAAAGAAAGAATGAATGAAAGAAAGTAAGTTTGTAACAACCTTGCATCAAGTAAATCTACTGGCCTCATTTTTCTAACAGCATTTGCTCACTTCATGTCTCTGTGTCATAGTTTGGTAATTCTCATATTTCAAAGTTTTTCATTATTATTATTATTATTATTATTGTTTGTTATATGATGTGTGTTCAGTGATCTTTGATGTTACTATTGTACTTGTTTTAGGGTACCATGAAGTGTGCCCATAAAAGACAGCACACTTAATATGTGTGTGTTCTTTTTTTTTTTTTTTATGTGTGTGTTCTGACTGTTCCACTGACCAGCCATTCCCCCATCTATCTTTCCCTCTCTTCCCTCATCCCTGAGACCCAATGATATGGAAATTAGGCCAATTAATAACCCTGTAATGGCCTTTAAGTGCTCAAGTGAAAGGAAGAGTCACACATACCTCACTTGAAATCAAAAGCTAGAAATGATTAAGCTTAGTGAGGAGGGGATGTCTAAAGCTGAGAGATGCCGAAACATAGGCCTCTTGTGTCAAATGGCCAAGTTGCAAATGCCAAGGAAAAGTTCTTGAAGGAAATTAAGAGCGCTACTCCTGCCAACACATGAATGATAAGAAAAGCAAAATGGCCTAATTGCTGACAGGAAGGAAATTTTAGTGGTCTGGATAGAAGATTGAACCAGCCCCAGTGTTCCCTTAAGCCAAAGCCTAATCCAGAGCAAGACCCTGACTCTCTTCAGTTCCACGAAGGCTGAGGGAGATGAGGAAGCTGCAGAAGAAAAGTCTGAAGCTAGCAGAGGTGGGTTCCTGAGGTTTAAGGAAAGAAGTGCCAGGTGAAGCAGCAAGTGCTGATGGAGAAGCTGCAGCGAGTCCTGCAGAAGATCCAGCTAGGATCATTCGTGAAGGTGGTTCCTGACAATAGATTCTCAGTGTAGACATAACAGCCTTATTTGGGGGAGAAGTTGGCATCTAGTAGCACTTCCTAGCTAGAGAGGAGTCCTCAGGGCCAGGTTGCAAAGGCTCAAGGGACAGGCTGACTCCCTTGTTAGGGGCTAATGCAGCTGGTGACTTTAAGTTGAAGCCAGTGCTCACTTACTATCCTGAAGATTCTTAGGGCTCTTAAGAATTGGGCTCCCTCTCCTCGGCCTGTGCTCTACAAATGGAATAACACAGGCTGGACCACAGCATATGTGTTTCCGACATGGTTTACCAAATATCCTAAACCCACTGTTGAGACCTACTGCTCAGAAAAAAAAAAAAAAAAAAAGATTCTTTTCGAAATACTAACTGCTCATTGACATTGTACCTGGTCACCCAAGAGCTCTGATGATGTACAGAGAGATTAGTGTTGTTTTCACACCTGTTAACACCATACTGCAGCCCACAGAGCAAGGAGTCATCTTGGGGAACACATTTCACAAGGCTCTAGATGCCCTAGATGGTGATTCCTCTGCTAGATCTGGGCAGAGTACATTGAGAATCTTCTGGAAAGATTCACCATTCTAGATGCCACTAAGAAAATATTCCCATGGATCAATATCAATACTAACAGGAGTTTGGAAGAAGTGGGTTCCAGTGCTCAGGGAGGAAGCCACTGCAGATTTGTTGGAAACAGCAGGAGAACTAGAAGTGGAGCCCCGAGGGGTGACGGAAATGCTGCCATCTCAGGAGAACACTTGAACGGATGAGGAAGTGCTTCTTATGGAGGAGCAAGGAAGGTGTCTTTTTGAGATGGAGTCTACTCCTGATGATGAGGCTGTGAGGATTGTTGAAATGACAAGGATCGAGAATATTGCATAAACTTGGTTGACAAAGTGGCCGGATTTGAGAGGACTGACTCCAAATTTGAGAGAAGTTCTACTGTGGGTAATATGCTGTCAAACAATGTCACATGCTACAGAGAAATTCTTTTGTTTCCTATGCCCTAGTGTCATACCTAAGAAATTACTGCCAAATTCAATATTGTGAAGCTTTTGCCATGTTTCCTATAAGAGTTTTGTAGTTTTAAGTCTTACATTTAAGTGTTTGACCCATTTTGAGTTAATTGTTTTATATGGTGTTTAATAAAGAGTCCATCTTTATTCTTCTGCATGTGGATGTCCCATTTTCCTAGCACCGTTTGTTGAAAAAATTATCCTTCTCCTGTTAGATGGTCTTAGAGCCCTTGTCAACAACCATTTGACCTATATACAAGGGTTTATTCCTGGGCTCACTCTTCCATTCCCTTTGTGTAAATGTCTGTTTTTATGCCAGTATCGCACTGTTTTGGTTACTGTAGCTTTGTAATCAGTTTTGAATTCAGGTAGTACAAGTCTTGCTTTGTTCCTTTTTTCTTCTTTTAAGATTGTTTTGGGCATTTGGGGTGCCTTGAGATTCTATATTCTATATAGGATGAGTTTTTCTATTTCTGCAAAAAGCAAATCATCTGGATTTTGATAGGAATTGCATTGAATCTATAGATCACTTTGGGTAATGTTAAACCTAAAAATAAACTGTGTTATTTTACCAGCAAAAATGGGTTTATTCCGGATAGTAGAGATTTACAGTTCATGCAAACTACAGCAAAACCATAGGCAAGTGCAGACAATAAACAAGAGGAATGCTTTTTTATAGAAGAAAGAGGGAGCTGAGAAGGCTGTTGTAAACAGTCCATTGCAGCAAACTGGGAGCCAGGGATAACCTTAGTTATGAGCATCACCTTTTCACGGTCTTTAAGAAACTGATGAAGCTTGCTAAAGTTTCCTTTTAGGAGGTTCCCAAGGGATTTGTAGAAGTATTCTGGGTTATAATACTTCCTCATTATTGTGCATCAATGAGGAGCAATTGTTACATTAAGTGTTAAAAAACAGTATACTTTAAATCTGATTCTGATGCTTTCTAGCTATGTTACTTTGGGGAAGTCACTTAATATTCTGATTTTCTCATCAGTAAAACTAAAATAACAAGACCTAGATCATAGGAATATTTGTGTATTTATTCATTCATGCATTAGGTATTTGTTGAATGCCTACTCTACGCCAGATGTTTTGATAGGTCCTGGAAGTGCAGAAAGGATCAAGAAAGGCAGATTCCTACCTTTTATGAAGATTATATACTGGGTGCTTGAATGGCTTGTCACTTTAGTGTCTGCCTTCAGCTCAGGCATGATCTTGGGGTCCTGGAATAGAGCCCCATGAGCCCCCTGTTGAGCAAGGAGCCTGCCTACTTCTCCCTTTACCTCTGCTACTCCCCCACCCCCAACCCCTGGTCATGTGCTCTCTCTTTCAAATAAAGAAAGAAAGAAAATCTTTTTTTTTAATACTTTATTTGAGAGAGAGAGTGAGCAAGAGCAGGGGGAAGGGGTAGGGGGAGAAGCAGACCCCGTGCTGAACAAGGAGGAGCCCAGCTCGATCCCAGGACCCCTGGACCATGACCTGAGTCAAAGGCAGATGCCCAACCATCTGAGCCACCCAGGCATCCAAATAAAATCTTTAAAAAAAAGAAGCTAATATACTAGTTGAGAAAATAGAGATTGTAGAAATAATCAATTGCCTTTGTGGAAAATGTATAAAACGGTTATATAGTACATTATGAGTTTTGTGTTGTGAGGAACATGTGATTTAACATATATGAAAACCTAGCATAATCCTTTGCACCTAGTTGGTACTCAGAAGATGTGAATATCACCTACCATTGCTACTTAAGTGTTTATTTATTGAGCATCTTCTTTTTTTTTAAGATTTTATTTATTTATTCATGATAGACACAGAGAGAGAGAGAGGCAGAGACACAGGCAGAGGGAGGAGTAGGCTCCATACAGGGAGTCTGACGTGGGACTCGATCCTGTGACTCCAGGATCACGCCCTGGGTGGAAGGCAGGCGCTCAAACCGCTGAGCCACACAGGCTGCCCTATTGAGCATCTTCTGTATGGAATGGAGTGTGTATGTGCAGGCATCGTGGGTTATGTTTTTCCATTTCTCCTAATACTGAGTCTAGTATATTAATTTCACAAGCATGTATAGTGTCAGGGTTGTTGTACCGGGCTTTGGAGCAGTGTTAATCCAGTAGAATTAGAGTGAAGAGTATAGAGAATAACATAGGAAGTGGCTGTAAAGTTAAATTGGGGGCATTGTGACTACCTTCATTACCTTATAAAATGTCAACTACATATTCTTTTAAGCACTACCCTAGGGGAATGCAAAGATTATCAAGGTCCAGTTCTTGCCCTTCAAATTGTGGAATCACACATGGACATAAATGATTACTTTTTTTCCTTCCTTATCAATTTGGATGCTTTTTATTTCTTTTTCTTGCCTGATTGCTATTGCTAGGATTTCCAGTACTATGTTGAATAAAAGTGGTGAGAGTAGACATCTTTAACTTGTTCTGGATCTTAGAGGAAAATCTCTGTTTTCACTTGAATATGACATTAGAGTGGGTTTTTCATATATGGCCTTTACTATGTTGAGGTGTGTTCTCTTTAAACCTATTTTGTTGAGAGTTTTTATTATGAATGGAATTTTGTACTTTGTCAGATGCTCTTTCTGCATCTATCAATATGATCATATGGTTTTTATTCTTTCTCTTGTTAATATGTATCACATTGATTGATTTGTGAATATTAAACCACCCTTAGATCCCTGGGGTAAATCCTACTTGATCAGGGTAAAAGATTTTTTTAAAAAAATTATTGTTGGATTTAGTTTACTAAAGTTTGTTAAGAAAAAAAAGTTTGTTAAGGATTTTTGCATGTATGTTCATCAGAGACATTTATCTATAGTTTTCCTTTTTTTTTTGTAGTGTCTTTATCTAGTTTTGGTATCTGGGGCATGCTAGCCTCATAGAATGAATTTAGAAGCTTTTCTTCCTCTTCTGTTCTTTGGAATAGTTTGAGATGGAGAGGTACTAAGTCTTTTTAAATTTTATTTATGGGGATCCCTGGGTGGTTCAGCGGTTTGGCGCCTGCCTTTGGCCCAGGGCGCGATCCTGGAGTCCCGGGATCGAGTCCTGCGTCGGGCTACCGGCATGGAGCCTGCTTCTCCCTCTGCCTGTGTCTCTGCCCCCCCCATCACAAATAAATAAATAAATCTTTAAAAAATAAATAAATTTTATTTATTATTGAGAGAGAGAGAGAAAGAAAGAAATTTTTTTTTAAGATTTTATTTATTTATTCATAGAAACAGAGAGAGAAAGAGAGGGGCAGAGGCAGAAGCAGGCTCCATGCAGGGAGCCCGACACGGGACTCAATCCAGGGTCCCCAGGATCACACCCCAGGCTGCAGGCGGCTCTAAACCACTGCGCCACCAGGGCTGCCCGAAAGAAAGAATCTTAAGTAGGTACAGTACAGAGTCTGATACAGGGCTTGATCTCACAACCCTGAGATCCTGACCTGAGCTGAAATCAAGAGTCAGACGCTTAACTGACTGAATCACCCTAGTGTTCCCTAACTCTTCTTTAAATGTTTAGTAGAATTCACCTGTGAAGCCATCTGATCCTGGACTTTTGTTTGTTGGGAGTTTTTTTTTTTTTTTTTAAAGATTTCATTTATTCATGAGAGAGAGAGAGGCAGAGAAATAGAGGGAGAAGCAGTCTCCCTGTGGGGAGCCTGATGTGGGACTTGATCCCAGGACCCTGGGATCATGTTCCTCTTTTGGTTTCTTTTTAGGTTTTAAAAGTCTCTTTAGGGACACCTGGGTGGCTCAGTGGTTGAGCATCTGCCTTCAGCTCAGGGCATGATCCTGGAGTCCCGGGATCGAGTCCTGCATCAGGCTCCCTGCATGGAGCCTGCTTCTCCTTCTGCCTGTGTCTCTGCCTCTCTCTCATGAATAAATAAATTAAATCTTTTATTAAAAAGTCTCTTTATTCATATTTCCGTTTTGTTTATATAGTGCTTTCTTAACTTTTTCCACATCTTTTCATTTTCTGAGCATTTTTAAGATGGTTGTTTTATTTATTTTTATTTTTTTTATTTTTTTTATTTTTTTTATTTTTTTAAAGATTTTATTTATTTATTCATGATAGTCACAGAGAGAGAGAGAGAGGCAGAGACACAGGCAGAGGGAGAAGCAGGCTCCATGCACCGGGAGCCCGATGTGGGATTCGATCCCGGGTCTCCAGGATCGCGCCCTGGGCCAAAGGCAGGCGCCAAACCGCTGCGCCACCCAGGGATCCCTAAGATGGTTGTTTTAAAGTCTTTGTCCTGACGGCCTGCCATCAGGTCTTTTATTTATTTTTATTTTTTTAAAGATTTAAAAAATTTATTTATTCATAGAGACACAGAGAGAGAGAGAGAGAGGCAGAGACACAGGCAGAGGGAGAAGCAGGCTCCATATAGGAAGCCTGACGTGGGACTGGATCCCGGGTCTCCAGGGTCATGCCCTGGGCTGAAGGCAGCGCTTAACTGCTGAGCCACCTGGGCTGCCCCATCAGGTCTTTTAAAGGGATAATTCTGTTTAACTTTTTTCCTTTATTTATTTAAGTAATTAATTTTTTTATTTTAACTTTTTTCCTTTAAATAGGCCATATTTTCTTGTCTTTGGATGCCTTGTGATTTTTTTGTTAAGAATTGGACATTTGGATCTAATAATGTTTTATGTCTAGAAATCAGATTCTCCCCCTTCTTGAAGGTTTTATGTTTTTTCTTTGATTGTTATAGGCTGTCTCTGTGCCAAGGATCAACCTGAGGGATATCTCGAGGTTTGCTCAGGTCTCTTCTGAGCCTATGCCTCTTCCTGGTCAAATGTGGGCACTTTATAATTTCTTCTTTATATGCAGTTGCTTCTGAATGTCCTTGTCTTTATTTTGTGTGTGTGTGTGTGTGTATGTGCGTGTGTATTTTTATGTATGTCTGTATGTCAACAGGCCTGAATGTCCTTGTCCCTAGTGTCTGGTTCCTGAGGGTTGGAAAAGAGAAAAATGAAGTGGAGTGGGGGGAACGGGCTCCCTCCCTTTGAATGTCCAGGTTGCTTCAGCTGGAGAGGGTCTTTGCAACCATAGGGGAGCAAAGTGGCTTCCTTTCTCTGCGTCTGCACCTTTGTGATAGGAAGGGACAATCAATGATCAGAGCACAGATTTCCAGTGTTTGGAGGACAGTTTCTTTTTGGCCCATCCTGGCTCCTGCAAGATGTGTGCTAGTTGCTGCAGAAACACAGGTGGGTGGCTGGGTGTGGAGGATGGGCTGGGGTGAAAGGGGTTGAAAGTAAGCTCAGCCAAATGGCCAAGTCCTCCCCTGGAAGTTGCAATCCTTCGGTAGAATTCCGGTTTACAGAACAGTGACATCAGATGGATTCTGTCAGTGCGGCTGTTTTTCAGGTGGGAGATAGAGTCCTGGTGCTTCCTCTTCCACCGTCTTCCCAGAATCCTCCAAGCTGCATTAGCTTCTGTCCTTTGTTTGCCTTGCTCTTCCACCATGCTCTTCCAGAGGGGAGGAAACATGTTGCTCTCCTATCACTGCTTCCCAGGGTACATCTGTTTGGCACTTATGGTAAAGTCTCAGTTAACTGGCCTTTCCTAAAATTCCTGTGTTCTTGTTCTCTTATGGTCCTCTTAGGGTGGGTCACAGGGACAGCAGGGGCTGGGCTGCAAGCAGCACATGGGCGCCTATTACGGATGTGCAGGAAGGAGAGAGAGACGGGACTGCACTGGGTTGGGCATGTCCCTCTCGCCCCCAGTTCATTCCATCTGGAACCTATGAGTGGGATCTTTTTTGGAAATAGGGTCTTTACTAGATGCAAGACATTAAAATGATGTCATTCTGGATTAGGGTGGATTGATGGTTGGTGTCCTTATCAGAAGGCCTCATGAAGATGGAGGCAGAGATTGAAGTGCTGCATCTACAAGTCCAGGATTACTGGCAACCCCCAGAAGCTGGAAGAGACAGGAAGGATCTTTCCTTCTTGCCCTGGAGGAAGCATGGCCCTACTGATACCTGGATTTTGGACTTCTGGCTTCCAGAATTGTGAGAGAGTAAATTTCTGTTGTGGACTTTGTTAGGGCAGTCTGAACACACTAATACGGATGGGGATGAGGGCCGGGAGGCTGTGCCTTTTATTTTTAAGGTTGATCCACAGACTATAGAATTCTTCCTACTTTTGTATCTTGAGATGGAGCCATGAAATTGTGGGTTCCAGCAAAAGGCTCTAGTGGGAGACATTAGCCCATGTGCTGATTCCTGTGCAGTGTACGTATATAAAGCTGGGATTCTAGGACAGGCCTTGCTCTCTGACAGCGGTGGTCTGTGTTTTTCTGATTACATAAGGGCCCTTGGCCAGATTGGTCAGTACCTCTCTGTCCAACTTCAGAGCAAGCAGAGTGCCAAAAACCTGGGGCCCCTCATGCTGCTGGTGGGAGGATGCTTTTGGGGGCTGCCCTGCTGTGCATTGCACCACCCTCTAGTGGTTTTGCTTTTGTTTTTCTAGCTCTGGGAGGTTCCCAGCTATGAAGAAGAGTAGGGTAATATCCCCAGCAAGCCTCCAGGTGAACTAGGTTCTTTCTAAAGTGATGTTTGAAAGCTTTTTTAACGATTTTATTTAGGGGATCCCTGGGTGGCTCAGTGGTTTGGCGCCTGCCTTCGGCCCAGGGCGTGATGCTCAAGTCCCGGGATCGAGTCCCACGTCAGGCTCCCTGCATGGAGCCTGCTTCTCCCTCTGCCTCTCTCTCTCTCTCTCTCTCATAACTCATAAATAAATAAATAAATAATCTTAAAATAATAAAGATTTTATTTATTTGAGGCAGAGAGAAAGAAAGGGCTAGTATAAGTGGAGGCAGAGGTAGAGGGAGAAGCAGACTCCCAACTGAGCAGGGAGCCAAAGTAGGGCTCAATCCCAGGGCCCTGCCTGAGATCATGACCTAAATGGAAGGCAGACACTTGACTGAGCCCCCCAGGCGTCCCTGAAAGCTGGTTTTGAAGACAAAAGTAAGGCTGGTGAGTCCTTCAGAACTAACCTCACCCCTGCAGTCAGCCACATGTCTGTGGTTTTTCTGTGTCTGTATCGTGAGCAGGCTGAGAAGAGAGTCCGGATCCTGACCCTTTTCATGCCCAGTCCTACTCCTAGACAGTTATTGGGTATTCACATGGGACTGGGCCTGGTGCCCTGGGCCAGAGTGTGGAGATGGAGCATGCCCTTGGGAAGCTCCATGAGCCCCCTGAGCTGGGGTGCCCCACTGTTTGTACGGCTGCTTGTTTCTCCCACTGTCTCCATGACCAGGGAGGAAGGATGCTTAGAATTCAGGTCTCGCCTGAAGCCCTTCCACCTCCAGGAGGACATTGAGGCTGTGGTGGCCTCTTTACCCGTCACTCCAGTGGCTACCGATCCCATGAGCCTCGGTTGGCCTACTTGTAGAGTGGGAGAGACGGCAGAAGCTGGCTCGTAGGATGTGTAGAAACTGCATGGCTGGCACGGAGTGAGGGCAGAGCAAGCAGGAGCTGCTCCTGCTGTCACTGTGGTTGTTTGCTAATGATCCCCCGGAGACCAGCCTCTATGGGTATTGTTTATAGGACTCCCAACTGTAGTCCTATTACATATATTTGTAATGTGTTGTCTGTTTCACACATTGAGATGTATTTACCCTGAATAAACTTCAGTATTAGATACCAACAAGGATAGAGACATTTCTCCATCATGCTAATTTGAGTAACTTTGACATTTTAATGGAAATGGCATCTCAGGTCATACCTCTTTATGCACCATCTGTTCACTCTGCACACACTTCTGGGCCCAATGTGAGGGGAGCAGTCTAAGATCAAGGAGCATGGCAAAGATAGGTCACTGCCCTCAGGACCTCCTTCCACAGGGGCAAAAAAGCAAGACCAAAGCTGTCATGTAGGCAGAGGGAAACTGAGGCCAGGCCAGGGGGCCGACACATCAGAGGGCGAGGCTCCTGCAGTAAGTACTGTCCAGACAATAAGAACACAGAGAAGGCTCAGCTTGTGAGACCTGTTAAAAAGTGGTCAGTTTTTAAAGAAAAATTCCAGGCTAATAATGAGGCCTAGTTTTATGTTTCTAGGCTCAAGGCCACAGGAATGGTCTGAGTTTACCCTCAGATTTGGACTTTTCTTGTCTATTGATTTTTTTTTTTGTCTATTGAGTTTTATGTTAAGGAGGCCACATGGTTGGTTCTCAGCTATATGGACTCGGCCCCCAGGCCCCGCCCCTCCAAGTCCTGTGGCACCAGCCTTGAGCTGAAGGGCCCTCTCTTGGGAGGAGGTACCGATGCTGATGAGGCAGCTTTCAGGGAGGGGCCTCCTCCTCCTTCAGTCCAGAAAGGCTTGCTTGCACTCAAGGGTAACGTCAGAGAGTAGTCCTGAGGCGGACAAGTCAGAGGAATGGCCTTCACAAGCTGTGCAGCAGAGGTGCCCTGAATTGCAGACATCTGCGGGGGGATGAGGGAACATGGGTGTCAGACACGTTAGGCAACAATCTCGGTTTTGGGCTCCTCGCCAGGTGCACAGTGTGACACCGTGTCTGGCCATGTCCCCGAGTTCCACCACTTATTTCTTAATCCAGTCTTAAGATGGCCTGGCGTGTGACTCTGGGGCATGTCTCCTGTGGAGGTGTGTGCACCAGCCACATGTCTGTGTGTTGAAGGCTGCTCCACAGACCTAGAATGTGCTGTGTGCTTCTAGGCTGGGTGGGGAAAGAAAGGGGCAGGCAGAGGTAGTATGGGGGTTTGGAGGGTGGGTGTGGGGGAGGACAGCAGGGTGAAGAGCATGCCGATGCAGGCCCTATCTGTGTGTGAAGGCTGCTGTTTTGGATGCTTGTGCACATCCTGGAAAGATAAGTGCCCATGTGGTGATGAGCTGCCTCTGGAAAGTGGCACTCAGGGTGGAGGGTAGGTGGGAAAAGAGGGGTTTAGATTTTCACAGAATTCCCTGAATTTGTTATAATCATGCATGGTTTTTGTTTTTGTCTAACACATGTTAGAGAAGACTCATCCAGGGGCCCTCTGGTAACATGGCCCAGCCTCTCCTCCTGCTGAGGGTCCTGGCATCTGTCTCTCCTCATGCCCGTGGCCGGGACCCCCTGCTTGCCTGCATGTTCTCCTGGAAGCCTGGCCTCTCCTCTCCCGCCCTTTCCTCCCACCTGATGCTGCCTTCCCACTTGCAGGCTGCTTTCTTTGCCCTGCCCTCCTCCTCTCGCTGCAGGCATTGCAGGGCCCTGTGAACGGAAAAGCAAAAATTAAGGCCAGACAGAAAGCAGACTGTAATTTTAAGAACTTTTTTTTTAAGAGGTGACCGTGGTTGGGTGCATTCATTTCCTATTGCTGCTGTGACAAAGCATCATCAACAGGGCTTGGTTCACCAGCCTTGTAGTCTTCCGCACTCCCAGAGGCAGAGCCTGAGCTGAAGGTGTGGGCAGGGCTCTGGCTCTGTCTCTGCCTCTTCCAGCTTCCTGGCTCCCGCAGTCTGCAGCTCACCTCTCCATCTGTGGCCTCTGTCATCGCACTGCCTTGTGTCTGTCCACATTTCCTTCATCTTCTAAGCACGAGAGTCACTGGATCAGGGCCTCTTCCCATCCAGGATGGCTTCCTCTGAACCGGTTACATCTGCAGGGACCCTGTTTCTACATAAAGTCACATTCCAAGTGCCAGGGGACAGGACACACAGACTTCATGGGGCTCGCCCACTGTGGGTTCTAGCTTCCCTATAAAGAAGCATATGGATGTGCCACACTTTTACTGTTTGTTGATGTACTATCTAAAATTGTGCACTTACTTGTGAAAACAGAATTTTAGATTGAACTTTCAGAAAGACCATTTGAGGTTGAAAACTCCAGTTAATTACACTTCAGAAGCTGACCTCTGAATCATGACTGTCGTCTAGTGATGGCATGTCTATGCCAATTTTTCTTTTTGTGAACATTTTTCTGACCTTGCTTCTTTAAATAAATGTGCTTTAAAATCTTCCTCTTAGGAAATTGAGAGACTTTCTGAGCAACTAGAAGAAAAAGAGAAGGAGACACAGCAGCTGATGAGCCAGCCGGAGCATGAGCGAGAGAAGGAAGTCGCAATGCTGCGGAGGAGCGTGGCGGAGAAGGAACGTGCCCGGGCTGCCAGTGACATTCTGTGCCGCTCCTTGGCTGATGAGACCCATCAGCTGAGGAGGACTCTGGCTGCCACCGCCCACATGTGCCAGCATCTGGCCAAGTGTCTGGATGAACAACAGCGTGCTCAGGGGGACCTGAGGAGGAAGAGTCCTGAGGTAGGCCCTGTACATGTGTGTGTAGATGGTGGTGAAGGCCTCTGCAGGGAGACACTGCTTGGGGGCTGCAGAATCCCTCAGCAGCCACGGGAATCGGGGCGCCCAGAGCCCACTTCTTCTCAGTATTGAGACCCAGCTGTTGTGGCAAAGCCCACCTATCCAGGGGTTTCTTCTAGAATGATGGAACATGTAGTATGTATGTGATAGGAAAGCAAGGCAGCCTGTCTCACCAGCCCCTCCCTCCTGGACGCTGCGTGCACTGTGGCCTCATCAGCCTCACTGAGCTGAGGACAAGAGGGCAGAGCCAGTGCAGGCCTGGTCTGAGCAAGTGTAAGTGCTTGAGCATCAGCCAGATCAGCAGACTGCACATCAGGGAAGGCAGCCCCTCTTCGTGCCTCATGCACAGGAGCCAGGCCCTAGCCTGCCACAAAGGGCAGTGGGTGCCAACCTTCTGTAGATCCACATGTCTGAGTGGAGCAGCACTGGCTGTGCCCTGGTCCTCCTGCATAGCTGGCTGGGGGTGTGCAAAGCAGGGTCCTTTCTAGGTGGCTCTCTGGGGCTGCCACCACGTTCATGTGGAAACACACTCTGTGATGTTCTAGAGGGGATAGGCTGCCCAGCTCCTTAGCAGCATCTTCACTGAGAGCCTGTGTGGGGAGAACCTTCGTTTGAGAACCACCCATCCCCATTGGGGGGATTCCATGAAAAGGGAACCTCAGAAAGAACACTCGTGTATTTCAGAAGCCAAAAGACAAGTGCTGTCTGGGAGGAAGCGGGCACGCTCATTCGACTCTGAGTCACTGTGTCATTTCCTTGTGGGGACCTGGAAGTAGCTACACAGGATGGTTGGCCTGGGGCTGCAGTGAGGCCAGTGCAGCCCCTAAACCAGTGTAACTTCCCACCCTGGGACTCTGCTGAGTCACCCGGGGCTTCCCGTCCTGCTTGGTGAGAACATGCACTTCCTCTATCATTCATGGGGAATTCTCAAAAGCAATGTCACCAGCATATAGCCCCTTGTTCTGTTAAATGCACTGAATTTCTCGGATTCAGATGGACTTCTCCAGACTTTTTGCTTAGGTCTGCCCACCACTGTCAGAGTTGGTTAGGGATTGGCTTTTGGTGTGAACGTGGTGTGGGTCGAATTGCTGCATGTGGAACCCCTGAGGTCGACCCTGACTCTGCAGAGGTGATGGTGTGGTGTGCTTGGAGGAGTGAGCCTGGTTCCTGGCCAGGCCTGCGCCAGGTGGCCTGAGGCCAGCATGTCCTCTGTTCCATCGTGGGACAAAGTGCCTGTGCTCCGACTCCTGTGATGATGGAGAATCTGAGGCCATGGGAGACCGTACACCAGGCTGTCCAGTTGGTGGTGGGGTCTGGGCGAGGCCTGAGCAAGCCCCCCAACCCCCACCCCACCTTCCCACATCTCTGCTCTACTCCTCTCCCAAATGCACACCTGCACCATCTGTGGCCTCCGTCTCCAGGTCCAGCTTCCTCCCCTCTTGATGTGTGTGTCATGTTCAGCAACACGGCGTCTTCCCCTGTCCCTTCCTTCTGCAGCCAGAGTGCACAGGTGGTGCTGCCTCTGTCCAGGCCGTTATTGAGAAGTTACGGGAAGAAAACCGCCTGTTAAGACAGAAGCTGATTCATGTGAGTGTCTGTCCTGTTTCACTCATCCCACCCTTGGTGGTGCTCAGGGCTGGTGTCTCCCTTGGGCTACCTGGGCTGACACAGTCCCCAGAGACCTGACCTTTTTGTCTAAAGGTGCAGAGAACATGCTGTCACTCTGTCCCCCCCACCAGTTAACTTGTAGGTCAAGAAAGGAGGTGCAAACATTTCTATCAAATGCAGCTTTTAAGGCAGGAGCATTTACTGAGTCCATGTCTGTTTAAGACAGTTGCTTGTGGACGTCAGCACCGTGCCTTGGTGCGTCTGGTGGTCACAGAGTCCCTTCTGAACATCTGAGCAAAGTGAGGCAACATCTGTTTACAGAAAGAACTCATTAGCTAATTGTTGCTAACAGAGCTTCCTGGTCTGTCTCGGCCGCCTTGGACAGCTCTGTGGCTCTGTCCCCTCAGGTGGAAGACCTCAATGCCAAGTGGCAGCGCTATGATGCCAGCAGGGACGAGTACGTGAGGGGGCTCCACGTTCAGCTTCAGGGGCTGCAGGCCCCCCCAGAGCCCGAGAAGACCTCCTGCCCTGAGCTGATGAGGAAGGAGATTTCCAGGCTCAACAGGCAGCTGGAGGAGAGGATACGCGCCTGTGCAGATGGGCGGCGGGAGCTGGCGGCCGTTAGGGGGGCCCGTGATGCGGCACTGGAGCGGGTGCAGATGCTGGAGCAGCAGGTAGCCGCTCGGGGCTCCAGGTGGCCATAGCGGGGCGTCTGCCTGCAGGGGGCACAGGCGGTCAGTCGCGTGGCAAGTGGCAGCAGGGGTGGGTGGGGACTTTCTCCTTCCTGGGCTG
Organism: Canis lupus familiaris; assembly: GCF_011100685.1. Classification (NCBI taxonomy): domain Eukaryota; kingdom Metazoa; phylum Chordata; class Mammalia; order Carnivora; family Canidae; genus Canis; species Canis lupus. Next base: position 62,064,253 of record NC_049224.1, read on the forward strand.
AAATGGTTCAGCACCATAACTGTGGAGCGTCTGGCCTCCTTTCAGATTCTCGCGTACAAGGATGATTTTACCTCAGAAAGGGCAGACCGGGAACGGGCCCAGGGCAGGATTCAGGAGCTCGAGGAACAGGTGGCTTCCTTGCGGCAACAGGCGTCCTGGACACAGGTAGGGCCCGAAGGCTTTTCTCCTCATTTAGGCTCAGCGTTTCTCTCACTTTTCTTTCCATGAATTTTGAGTGCTAGCCTGAGACACTTGTCATGGCCCCAGACTCTACTTCCCCGTGTGGGCCCGAGCCGTCCTGCCAGGTGTTGGGACGTGGTGGTGGAGGACCTCCATTGCACTGTGTGGAAGGCTGGCATGGTGGTGTGGTGGCAGAGGTAGTTGTGTCTATGGGGCCTGTCCTGCCCTCTGTGTTGCTGTGAGGTGGGGACCCTGGTTAGCCCATTCCACAGATGTGGATGCTGAGGCCCCAGGTGTCCAGTGATGTCCCCCAGCTCATGGCGCGGGGGCCTCGTGCATGGAGTTGGGCCTTGTGGGCCAGTGGGCCCTCCACCCCACTTAGACAGGCCTGGCAGGCATCAGAATTGACAGTCTCTCACTGTGGGACGCATGGCACCCACCGCCTCTTCCCCTTGGCGTCCAGACCTGCTCAGTGCTCTGCGGAAACCCCAGGAAAGCTTGGTTTCTTCAGCCCCTCTGCCAGTACCCAACATACCTCTGGCCCCAGAGTGAACCCTGGGCCCCTCAAAGAACTTCCATCTGGACACAGACTGGGGCACCTCTGGGGATCGAGGCAGCTGGTGGAGCAGGGATGCTGAGCGGACCTTGGAGCTGCCCCTTCTGGTTGGCTTGTGGGCAGTGTTAGTTGTCCACACTGCCCTGTGTTATGGCTGCTGGGGTTCATTGGTGGATTCTGCTTCCCTGCGGCAGGAAGGTACAGGGAGCCATGGAGGACGTGCTTTCACGCTCTTGGACCAGTCCATAGCAGTGTGCCTACACAAAGGCAGCTGTTTCTACTTGTGGGTGAAGTGGGTGGGGACCGTGGCTGATGTCTGTGTCCCCTCCACATCTGCAGGCCCCCAGAGAGAGGCAGGAGGGCCTCACCAGCCCCAGCAGCCTTCTTGGCCGCCATCAGAAATTCCTGCTTCTCCTAAGGCCCTAGGACTGTGGAGTTTGGTTGAGGGATGCACACTGGAGGACCCTCAACCCAAGCATTAGGATTTTTCTGCACTGGGACTATGGCTCACTGCCCACACCTTCACTCCTGCCCTGGGTCACCCAGGGACTGAGCAACAGCACATGCTCCCCAGTGCCCAAGGGGCCATGGAGGCCACTTAGTGCACACGGCCTGGTCCCCTGGAGCACCCTCCAGCTGGGTGAGGGTGGTCTTCCTGTGACTTGGCTTTGCCTGTGGGGTTTCTGGCTGGAAGCATGTTGCTCTTGAGTTGAAAGGTCACTAATGCTGTGGTCCTTGGCAGCCTCCCAACAACTCAGGGCTGATAGGAGTGACCAGAACTGGCTCCAGGTCTGGTGGGGACCGGCTGTGTGCACTAAGTGGCCTCCGTGGCCCCTCGAGCACTGGGGAGCATGTGCTGTTGCTCAGCCCCTGGGTGACCTGGAGCAGGAGTGAGGGTGCAGGCAGTGAGCCTTAGCCCCACAGTGGAAAATCCTAATTCAGATGTGAAGTCGAAGCAGCAGAGCCAGCTGGAACGAAGTTCCTGAATGAGAGTGACGAGCACTGCAGGCCACTGTCTGAGGCACTCCTGTCTTTGGGGGCTCCAAGTACTCAGTATCCCGGGCCCTGCAGAGAAGGTGTGGTGGGTGGCTGGGATACGGCTTGCCCAGCTTCCCACTGTAAGCTCTGCCACTCCCTCTCCACTGAGGTATCGGGGGCTGGTGTCCAGGGCCGATGGGCCACTCAGGCCTTCTGCCCCAGAGGTGTGGGTCCCTTCACGAGAGTGCGCAGGAGTGTCCATGTGGTCGCTCTGGTTCTTCATGGAGCACGGCCATATTTGGGCTCTGGGTTACTCCAGGAAGCAGGGTGAGGGGTACACACCCCACTCAGAAGAAATATCTCAAATGCTAGAACTCAATATGTGATTTTCTGGTCTCCTATGCAGCCCATGTAACTGGACCCTTGGCTTTTTCCCAGGACCGCCGGGAACCAGGCTCCTGCCGGATTCATACAGGGAACAGAACCCCCAAGTACTTAGAGACTGATGCTCTGGAGCTCGTGGCACCTAGTGGCCGGAGGACTGGGACTGGATCTCAGGGGCTGGACTTGCCCACCGAGGGCAGGTGTCCTGGAACAACCCGGAGAGGGCAGGGGGACCTTCAGTGCCCTCACTGTCTGCAGTGCTTCGGCGATGAGCAAGGCGAGGAGCTCTTCAGGCATGTGGCTGAGTGCTGCCAGTGAGCCCTGTGGCCGGGGCTGCTGTGCCGGGGCACCTCCCGCGGGGGTTAGAGATCCCTCGATATCGGGGCCCAGACCAGGTCAGAGGGAACCTCTAGGGGGGCATGTGCTCCTGGGAAGGAGTGTGGCCCTCCAGCTGGGCCAAGACCAAGGCAGGGCACAGTCAGACCAGGCCCTCCAGGCCCACATGATGGCCCCGCATAGCCTGCCGGTGGGTGTGCTCTGGCTTGCCGGGAAAAGCTGGCTGCCTGCGGGGACCACACGTGGGGGCCTCAGGGTGAAGGCCTGCCTTGTTCTGGTGACTAAGGACCAGGAGGTTTGCGGAGCTGAGCACATTGGCCATACCTCTCACCTGGGGCTGGTCTCTGCCACCACAGAGCCATGTGTCTGCACTGAACTGCACTGCAATGCCTTTGCCACATATCTGCAAGTCCAGAGACATTTCACAATCACTTATTTTCATAATAAATGCACTTGCTCTGGTGACTGCTCTAGAATGCATTCTGGGGGTCGGGGTGCAGGGACCAACGTATTCCAGTGGGGTGGGCATCAAACCAGCCGGTAAGGAGAAACACTCCTGTATGTCTGCCGCCTGTCAGAGACCACTTGACCTGGCGCCAGCCCAGCTTCACCTTTGGATAAATCTTTAAATCTTGATTTAAGCCCCAGCCCAGGGTGTGGAGTCATGGGCTGGGAATGAGGTGAGAGGAAGCAGGTACCTGCTAAGAGCACATCGGAGTCACAAAGCAAGACATGAGTGTGGAGGGTCAGGAGACAGGAATGAGGTAGCGGGAGGGGAGACTGAGGCACTGTGCTGTGTGTGTGCCAGGTTTACTTCTAGCAATTCCAGAACCTAAGTGTTATGATCAACCTCAACACAGAAAAGGGAGATGAGACACAGCAGGGTGAAATCACTTGCCCAAGGTCACACAAGAGCTGAATAACAAAGCTGGGATTTGAACTCCTGTCCTCCCAGGAGCTCACCCTTCCATCTGGCTAAGTCCTCAAGTCAGAGTCCAGGCATCACTTCCTCTGGGACTCCCTGTGCACCCCTCTCCCCAAGAGCCCAGCTGGGAAAGATCTGGCCTGTGTGGCACAGGGTGGCTAGGCTGTAGCAGAAAAGCCTCAGTCTTCCTGAACTGAGGAAGTGTAAGTTTGTGGACACTGGAATGCAGGAAAGAGGATGGGGATATGCCAGAGAAGGGAGCCACACAAGGGGGACCCTCAGATCCTTGGCTGACCCCAAATTGTGTGTGCTTCGAGCAAGACCCTAAGGATTCTGGGGTGAGAACAGCAGATGGAAAACAGAGAAGGAACTGAGCAGACATTTCAGTGAACGAATATTATGGGGTGATAGCTTTGAATTTAGGGCTCAGTAAACACTTCAGGTTTTCCTTTGAAACTCTGGGAGGGCCAGGCCTTGGGAGTAAAGTTGACACAGTGGGACAAAACAGAAATAGCCCTTGCTCCAAAAAGGCATTAGAGTTCAGGTAATCAACCAGTAAATCACCTATCCATTGTAATGAAAACCAATTTTCTCCAGAGACGGGCAGCAGAATCTCAAGCCTTATGCTGTACGAGTCACGAGTGCAATATGCAATAGAAAAGACTAGAAGGGCACCTGGCCGGATCAGTTGGTGGAGCATACAAGCTCTTGATCTTGGGGTTGTGAGTTTGAGCTTGAAAATAAATTTTAAGAAAAATCAAGGCAGCAGGAATGTATTTTCAGACAGTTACAAGGTAATGAAGTTTATATCCCAACAGACAGCCCTACAAGAAATAAGAAATCTGTACTACATACGGAAGTGATTCTGGATAAAAGACAAACAAAAGACAAAAGACAAAAAGGAATGAAGATCATGGGGGTAGGTAGCTGTGGATTACTGACTGCTTCAACAGTGATGTTTGAGGGCTTTAAAACATGCACACACGTGACCACAAGAGCTTTCCATGTCAGGGAAGGCATATTTCAGGAACTTACACAGAAGTTTTTGCATTGATTTACAGCGGGGTGTAATGCAGTCAGGAAGCATATTATAATCTTTAGAGTAACCAAGAAAATAGTAATACAAATCTTTAAAGAGTGAACATAAGAGAGAAATGTATTTATTAATCCAAAGCAAGATGAGTTAGGAGAGCTAAAGGAATAAGGAAGGGAGGAGAGAAAACAGATGGCGAGGTGGCAGACTTAAACCCGACTCTATCAATCATCCACTCAAAAATATGGATCCAACAGTGACAAAGACCATGGTTGTCACGCTGGATGAAAATCATAGTCTCACCTATATGCTTACTAGCAGAGACCTACTTTCAATATAAGAACAGAATGAAAAGGACAGGAAAAGACACACCATGTTAGCACTAACCACGAGAATGAGAGTGTATGTAGCCATTCTCATTTTTAAAAAAGATTTTATATTATTTATTCATGAGACACACACACACACAGTGGCAGAGACACAGGCAGAGGGAGAAGCAGGCTCCATTTAGGGAGCCTGGCGTGGGACAAGATCCCAGGTCTCCAGGATCATGCCCTGGGCTGAAGGTGGCGCTAAACCGCTGAGCCACCTGGGCTGCCCAAGCCATTCTCATTTTGAAGTGATGAGTAATACAGCTTCAAAACATATATATGAAAGAAGACCTGGATAAATGCACCATCATCGCTGGAGATTTTAACACACTGCTCAGTAAATGACAGAAGCAGGAAAAAAGTAAGCAGAGACACAAAGATTTAACTAAAACACTTAACCAACTTGGCCTCCTTTGCATATGGGGACATAAGGCCCAACAAAATTAGGCCCAATTAGAATTCTTTCCAGTTGCACATGGAACACTTAACAGACAAATCTATGGGCCATTAATCAAGTCACATCATCATGAAATTGATGTTCTCTGACCACAGTCCCATTAAACCACAACTCAATCACAGATAAATACCAAACTCTCAACACACTTCTAAGTGATCTGTGGGCAAAGGCAAAAACACAACAGAAATGAGAAAATACTTTGAACTGAATGAAAATGAGTTAAAATTCTGTGATCTGAGTGCCCATCTCACCAGCTAGGAAGCAACTGCAAATTAAACCCAAAGAAAGGGAATGAGAGAATATAAGAGCAGAAATCAGATAGAAAACAGAAAAATCAACAAAGCTGAGTTCTTTCAAATAAGGACAAGACCCATGAGGACAAGAGAGGAAATAAATTGCTGGTAATGGGGAATGAAGGGGGGGGATGTCACTACAGATCTCTAAGAGGGCTACTCTGAATGCTTTCATGCTAAGAAATCTGACAGATGAAATGGATAAAATAAACACAATTTACCAAAATGGATACAAGAAGAAACAGAAACCCTGAGTAGCTCTGTAGCTATTAAGTAAACAATCTGTAATTAAAAATATTTTAAAGAAAATATTAGGGCCAGATGACTTCACTGATGAGTTCTTCCAAACATCAGAGAAAGATATGCCAATCTTACACTCAGCAAGGGCAGCCTGGGTGGCTCAGCGGTTTAGCGCCTGCCTTCAGCCCAGGGTGTGATCCTGGAGATCCGGGATTGAGTCCTACACTGGGCTCCCTGCACGGAGCCTGCTTTTCCCTCTGCCTGTGTCTCTGCCTCTCTCTCTGTGTCTCTCATGAATAAATAAAATCTTAAAAAAAAAGTTACACTCAGGAAATAGAAGGAATGTTCCCTAACTCATTTTTATGACACCAGAACTGGAGAAAAGAAAATGAGTATCTTTCATGAACACAGATGCAAAAATCCTAAATATTAACAAATTGAATTTGATATAAAAAGGATAATAAATCATAACCAAGTGGAATTTTAATTACAGAGCTACATGATTGGTTATTTTTTTTTTAAAAAGCACTAAAAGTAATCCACTAGAGTAACAGAAAAAAATTTCAATACAATCAGAAAAAGCATATGACAAAATTTAATGCCCACTCATGATAACACTCAGCCAACTAGGAACAGAAGGCACTTCCACAATCTGATAAAGAGGTATGTCCCAAACCCTAGGGCTAACTAACATTCTGGTGACAAATACTGAACATTACCTCTGCTCAGGTTTACATTACCACTGCAGTGCCACATTGTACAGGAGGTTCTAGCCAGTGCAGTAAGTTAACAAAAGGAATAAAGAACAGGAAAATTAGAAAAAAATTGTCCTTATTTGCAGATGACATGATTATAGATGCAGAAAATCTTAGGTGATCTAAAAGTTTAGAATTTGTAAATCATTTTGACAATCTCAAGATACAAAGTTCAATACATTAAAAATCTGCCATATTGCTATGTATTTGCAACAACTGGAGAAGTGAATTTGAAAACTTGTCTCCTTAAAAGATAAGGTGACTAAAAAGATGTTAAGTCATAACCCCAAAAACCTGTGCATGTGACCTTACTTGGAAACAGGGTCTTTGCAGATATCATGGGAGGTGATGTCATGCTGGATGAGGGTGGGCCCTAAACCCAATGGCTGATGTCCTTATTAGAAAAGCAGAGACATGGGGCCCCCGGCTGGCTCAGTCTGTGGAGCATGTGGCTCTTGATTTTGGGTTTGTGAGTTTGAGCCCCACATTGGATGTGATTAAAGTCTAAGAAAAGATACAAACAGAGGGAGGAGACGTGAACTCAGGAAGAGAGACTGGAGGGACACCTCTGCAAGCTAGGGATTGTCAGTGGCCACCAAGAGCTAGGAGGGAGGCATGGAATATATGGCTCTTCACAACCTCTAGAAGGAACCAATCCTGTGGGTACCCGTTTTGGGTATATATCCTCCCAGGGATTTTGGGTTATATCCTCCAGGACTGAGAGACTAAATTTCTGTTGTTAGAAGCCACCTAGTTTATGGCACTTTGCTACGGGAGCCCCAGGAAACTAAAGCATAACCCCATTTATGATAATGTCAAAAACCTAAAATGCTTAGAAAAAATTCATCAGAAGTTTGCAAACTCTCTACAACAAAAGCTACAGACTACTGCTGAAATTGAAGAACACATAAATGATGAGACATCATGTTTGCAGACTGGGAACTCGGTAGTCTCAAGATGTCACCTCTTCCCAGACTGCTCTACCCACTCGACACAGCCTCAGCCATAGTCGCAGCAAACCTCTGCACACTCCAATCACATGTATGTTGGAAGGCCTGACACTGCCCCACCGGTTACAGTTTTCCATCCTCTCCTCTCTGTGCTTCTTTTTTGGTAATTTCTGTTCCTATGCCATCAAGTTCATGGGTGTTTTCTCTGAGGTTTCAGGTCTGCTGTTAATTCTACCCAGTGCATATTTTCATTTCAGATATTCTATTTTTTCTTTAGAACTCCACGTAGGTCTTTTTGGATCTCATGTCTCCCTTCATTTTGTTCATGGTTTATTTTACAGCTCAAGAGTGACAATAGCCATTTTAAGGCCCCTGTCTGCAAATTTACCAACTGCCATTTTGGGGTCTGTTTCTATTGTTTAGTATTTCTCTTGATTATGGTTTATATTTTCCTTCCCCTGGGCATGGCCTGGTAATTGGTAATTTCTGCCTGGATTCCAACATCATGACTTTTGTTTAGTGTGGGCTATATTTGTATTCAAGAGTGTTGGACTTTGTTCTAGCGTGCAGTTAAGATACTTAGGTTTGCTTTTAGATACAGATTTTACTCTAGGGCTAATTTCACCCCGCTAAGGTCACAGCCTTCTGAGGACTCTACTCGGATGTCTGCACTGTGCATTACAAAGTCTCTCCACCATGGCTGCTGGGGACACTATGCCAGCCATACTGCTTTCTGGTGATTTTCCTTTGGGTTCCTGGAAGCTGATGCCACACCTGCATGATCACTTGGTTGTAGGGGACTCTGCAGGCCCCCAGAGCTCCTTATGTACAGCCCCTCCTGTCTGGAAACCTGCCTCACAAATTCCAGCCACCCCGGGCTCCCCAAATGCCCATCTCTGCTTGCCCTGCTCAGAAGGCCTGCTGGGCTCCCCTCACCCCCACCCTCCCTCCTGGGCCTGGAAACTACCTCCGGGCAGGAAGCTGGGGCACCTTGTTTCCTCCCCTTCACTCAGAAAACACTGCCATGTGCTGTGTCTATTCTAACATCTAAAAACGTTGTTTAAACAACTTCCTCCGTTTTACAATGGTGTCTGACAGTTTCTGTGGCAGCTCATCCTTCACGGGTGCCACGGGCACACATTTATGACTCTTCTTCTCAGCCTACATTATCTTGTCTGTGGAGAATGATCTGGAGGGCTCCCAGCGACATCGTTTAATGTGAGTTAACAGTTTGTGACTGCTTGAAATCCCGCTGTGAGCTCTGCCTCCTGCCTCTCGGGGCTTATTCTTCCATTTCACCAGTGGCTGCAGGACAGTGACTGCTGGTCACTATGAGGACAGAGAGCCAGGATTCAAGTTACTTCAATTCTGTCATTCTGGGGGTGACTGAGAGCTTTCATTTGGGTTTTTTTTTTTTTTTTTCATTTGGGTTTAAAACCGAGAAACAAAGTGACCTGCGAGGCAAGTTTTTTCTTCTTCTTTAATCTTAATGAATTTAAGAAATGTTCATCCTTTCTGTACCATAATACTCATTTTGATAATATTTTGGTTTAATGGTAGGAGTATGTAGAGAAGGTTCAATAAAAGGACAGTTTTATTGTTTTCTAGCCATTGTTATTTTATTTCATCTCACAATTACCGTTACCATGTAAAGGAGGTGATACTCCAACGTGGTCTACATGAGGCTCCCCCGGGGCCGACTCCCAGGCCTAGGCCGTGTGTAGATAGCAGCACTGGAGCTGGATGGTGGCAGATGCACCTAGGGCTGTGCCTTCCCCCTCTGTAAATGCAGTATCTGGGTGTGAGGACACAGCCTCACATGGGGCGGGGGAGGAGGGGGGCGGGGGGGGGGCACAGAACAAGTCTTCAGGCCCGGGTCAGCCTCATGGGCACTCTGAACTAGGGAAGCCCCGCTGGCCTCCACCCTCCACTTCCCCCACCCCTGGCCTCCCAGGCTCCAAATCCATTCTGTTTTTAATTTCTGAGGCCTGGGAACTGTCAAGTGACGACCCCTTCTTGGGGAAAGGGCCGAAGGAGCAGCAGGGACGGAGGTGTACAGCCCTGGAACGAGGCATAGGTGGCAGCCTGTGCAAGAGGAGGCAGCATAAGTGTAGGGGGCACCCAAGGCTTGCCCTCACCACTCACGGCCCTGCTCATGTCGCACATGGGACCCTGTGGTTCCTCAGTAGCCAACACGGCCTCCCCACAACAGGCGGAGGCTGAGGCCCAGAGGTGGGACCACCCCTGGGGAGAACAGGGCGAGGCAGGGACAGGGTCTTGGGGGCCTGGGCGGGCAGCTTCCCCAGAGAGCAGGTTCCCCCACAGACCCCTCCCAGTGTTTGCTCCACTTGCCCAGGCAGCCCCTGCTCCCCACTTGCTCTCCCCTTGCTCTCACCAAGAGAGGTTGAGGCCCAGGCTTGGGGGTCCTGGAGGCCTTTCAAGGACACAGCTCCAGCTGTGGTTACTGCCCAGCCTGTTCCTCGCTTTGCTGGGTCACCCCATGAGCAAAGGGATATGCTCATCCTTCTTCCCACCTAGGAAAAAAAAGCAAAACAAGCCAGCCAGCCTCTTGCCCTCACATTCCTCTAGCTACTGCCCTATCTCCTAATCCCAGACCTGCCGTTCCCACCCTGGTTCTCCTGCAAACCAGCTCCCACTGAGTGGTGGCCAAGGTCACCCCAGTGTTAGAGCCCTGTGCCAGCCCCAAACCCCCCTTGACCACAGCTACCCTTCTCCTCAACTCTGGTTCTTGGGCCTGAACCCCTGAGCCGTCCAAACTGGCTCCTGGGTAGCCTCACAGGTTGGTGAGTGTGGGGCCTTCTGTCCATGAACAACACCCCCCTATGCTAGACATCTCACCTGGGTGTCCAATGGGCACCTCAGACCTGATACCTCTGCAGGAAGGTCAGCCCCATCCTGCCCAGGGTCAGACCAAAGCCTCAGAGGGCCTCTTGCCTCCTCTCTCTCCTACCTGCATCTGTCTGTCCAGAAGTCCTGGGGATGGAACCGCAGAGTATTTCCAGAGTCTCTACAAGAAGTGGTGCCCTCATCACTCCCCCTTCACTCAGGGGCATGCCATATCCCTAGGGCTGCACACAAGCAGGTTTCCCAAGAGGAGGGAGCAGGGGGAGCTCCGGAGCACTCTGGGAAGCGGGTGGGAGCAGGACGGGCTCTGCCAGAGACTCAGATCGCAAACCTCCTGGAGAGATCGCAGAGGAAAGGAACCATGGCAGCATTCCCATTTTCATCCTAAATACTGCTGTGTTGCTCCATGTTTATACCCGATTTAACATGACTTTTCATAGTCTCACCAAACATCACGATCCCGCCCTCTCCCAACTGGATGGTGCTGCCCATAGGCTCTATGAATCCCAGCCTCCCTAGGTTAGAATGCAGGAACAGCCTCCACCCCCCTGGCTGCTGCTTGGTGGTGACTGCTGCCTTGACACCAAACCCTCTTGAGTATCTGGCTGGGCTGTCCCAGGGCTGGGCCCTGCCTGGTGCATGGGAGGCCCCCCATACACCACTGCATGGAGAGTGGGGGCGCCAGGACCCTGAAACTGTTGCCAGGGGTGACCCGGGAGATGCTCCAGGGCTGGTGCCCAGGGGCCCCTGGGAGGGCACTGCCTCCCCCCATGTGCCCTGCCCCCCACTCCCCCAATCCGCCACCACCCCCAGCAGAAAGCAACCAGACGAGGTCTTCTGCTGTACTAATGTATTCCATCTTTCAAAAAGAAAGACATGATTTTAATATTACTTAACAATATGTTAAAAAAGTAGCCAGGCAGGCCTCCGTGTTAATACAGTCGTACACTCTCTAACAGACTTGATGGTGTGAGTACTGGGTGGGGTTTTGTTTTGAACTTTCTCATTCTGCAAGGGATCTTACACAAGCTGGCTACAAGTCAGGGGGGTCAGACACAAACAGCGCAACGTGTACACTCTTAAACAGTAGATTGTGGAGGAGAACGAAGCGCGCCTGCCCGCCCAGCCCGCCTCAGGGGGACGCAGGACACACGAGAGCTGAGTGACGGCAGTGCCCCCGGCGGGGACAGATGACAGGACGGGGCGAGATGCAGAGGCAACAAGCCACGTGGATGATGAAACCCGTCTCTGGCCACGTGGTGGAGAACTGGCGGGAGCCACTGTTCCAATCCGACAGCACAGCACTGCGATCGACGCCTCACTCACAGACTACACGCACACGAGCTACCGATGCGGGCCGAGCTGCAAGTTCTCGGTCTGGGGGGGTCTCAGGTGCGGCGGCCCACCCGGCACAGCCCTGGGCAAGCACAACAGCTCCGGGGCCTGGCCCACCTCCCGCGCACTCCTCTTCAGGCGGTCCTCATTCAGTGGGCAGCAAAAGTGGCTTTTTTCAAGCTAAAATTGGACCAGTTGATGGACAGTCTTTGCCGGGTCTGTCGAGCGGAATCCAAACAGAATCTGTGGAGACAAAGAGCCCAACAGTCATGGAAGGAAACAGCCTACTGCTGAGTAGGTGCTGGCAAAGCCTAGCCTACTCCTGGGGACTGGGAGTTGGGGGAGGGGGACTCAGTGTGCCAGACCCAGCATCAAGATCCCCTCCACCCCAGGCTGCCTGGCCACCCTTCAGAGTGGGGAAGGGCCCTGGGGAGGGCATGCCCCTCCTTCAGGACCCTGGCCAGTGCCCTCAATGTCCTCTGCTGTCCTCCAGGAAAGCTGCCCAAGGTAAGTTTCTGGAAGAGCCCATCTGAGAATGTGCAACCACCCTGCCCTCTCCATGTGTCAAGCCACAGAGATCCCACCTCCCCTCATTTGCCCACAAACGCATGAGTGCATGCACTATGAATGGGACTTTTCATAGTGAGACTTGGTCACAGCACTGCCTGCCATCAGCTCCTGGCGCTCAGGCCCAGCAGGCGCAGAGGAGTGCCCTCGGGCCTCAGGGCCAGACCCGCACGCCCAACAGTGCTTGCAAAAACACCTGCTTCCCAGGCAACAATGGCCGACTCTGAATTAAACGAGGAACATTTTCTCTCAAAGACCTTTACTCTGCAGAATTTCTGACGTTCTCACCTGTCCACATCTCATTTGCGTCACAGAAACTGGAATTAAGCCTGAAAATGGTTACTGCTGACACCACCAGAAACTGAATGGATTCATTTACACAGTGGTTAACCTGACCACCTGCAATTTCTGGCGCTGCTCACCCGGCGGTCTGAGGTGGACGGAGTTGTGTCCCCCTGCATCACCCGTCCCCCCTGCCACCAAGCACCACACCACCTCCCAGAATCCAACCTCTCTTTTCCTGGCCACAGCTGGTCAAAACCCAAGTCCTAGTAGTGTTGCCTTTCCGACTCCACCGTCTCCTCTTGTTCCAGCAGGAGCCCCCTGCTCCTCTCCACGCTCACAGGTGTCTCCAAGCCAACTGAAGCAAGGCCTCCAACGGGCCAGCACAGAGGCCATGGTCACCAGCTCTGCCGCCTCCTCCCCACACCGTGTGCCCGGCTCCCCTGCACCTGACACCCCGCTGCCACCTGCCCATCAGGCCTCCGCGTGGTCAGCTATGCACCACATTCCATGGACAGAGCACATGTACATGAGTAACCACACTCCAACCCAGGGCAAGAAGCTCGACCCTGCCAACCCCATGGCCCTTTGCTGTCCTCTCCCAGGGGAGCCCACACCCTGGTGTCTGGGACCATCAGACTGACGATCTCACAGCTCAACAACGTCTGCCTGTGCTTACTTCCAAACTTACAGGAACAGAATCATCATGTATGTCTTTCTTACCGCGTTCAATCCACATCATGTTGTGCAATTCCTCCATGAGGCCATAGTGTGGTCATTTCCAAGGTGTGAGAGCTCACCCCATGGGACTGACCCGTGGGTGCCGCTCACATGGTTCTGCCTGAGTGGCCTACATGTGCACCCATGCGGGACTTCAAAGCTTGAGTCGGACAGGAGGAAGCGTCTCTGCAACTCCCTGGCCACATGATTCACGTGACAGCCCACCCGGCACTGCGTGTCTTTTCCTATTCTGAGTATTTCTATATCCTGATATGCACCCTTGGTGACATGCTGCAGATACAGTCTCACTTTAAAGAGCTGTTGATTTTAATGTCATTTAACAACTTTTTATTTTATGGTTGGTGTTTGTAAGAACTCTTTCCCCACTCTGATGTCAAAAAGATATCCCCCTACATTCCAAATTAAAAGGTTTGCTTTTGACACTGAGAATCTTAACTTGTCCAGAGCTGACCTTTAAATATGATGCGAGGTGAAGATCCAATTTAAAAGTTTTTCTTATGTCAACTTTCACAGCTCCATCTATGAACACACCTTTATTTCCACAGTGATCTGCCTGCCTTTTGTCATAAACCAAAGCTCAGTGTTTGTATAGTCTGTTTCTGGGCTCCGAAGTCTGCATGAATATCACAATGTTTTCATAATTATGACTAAGTCTTTGTAACAGGTAGAAAAAGGAATCCCAGTTCTTTCTATTCTAGGAGGGTCAGATCAACCCTTTATAAATTTATTTGGTGAACATAATACACATACAGAAGAGTAAACAGATGTGCATGATACAGGAAAACTTTAAGGCAAACACTGGATCACAGCATCGAGCCGTGGGACAACTAATCACTATTCTGGCTTTTTATGTTGATAATTTCCTTACTTTTCTTTACAGTCTTAACACCAATGTATTGTTTAGTATCCCTGAATGATCTACTTTACTTAAATTATACTGAAGTATAATTTATGTATGATAAATAGCAGTTACTATAGAGTTCATAGTGCTGACAAACATATACATCTGGGTAACTATCCCCTCAATCAAGACACAGAACACTTCCAGGAACCCCTCTTTTCCCCAGGCCCGTTTGTTGTCATCTCCTTGCTGCCCCAGCCCTAGGCAAACAGCAATCTGTTGTCTGTCACTATTTGTATTTTGTGCATTTGTATTTTCTGGAATCTCATGTACATGGTACTTTGCAGTATGGACCTCTTGTCTGGCCTGAGATCCGTCTATGGTGTATGATCAGGAGTATGCTTTCCACCACTGAGTAGTGTCCACTGGATGGACAGAGCACAGTTTATTTGCTCATCTGTTCCGGATACCTGGGTTGTCCTGTTTTTGGCTATTACAAATAAAACTTCTGGAAACATTCATGTACAAATCTTTGTGTGGTTACATGCCCTTCTCGAAGGCAGACAGCCAGGGGTGGAGCTGGTGGATTGAATGGTGTACATTTAATGGAAAGAACCCAGAAGTCCACTGACAGATGAATAGATAAAGATGTGGCGTATACAGACAATGGGCTATTACTCAGTGATCAAAAAAAAAAAAAAAAAGAAAAAGAAAAAGAAATTTTACCATTTATAATCATGTGGATGGAACTAGAGGGTATTATGCTAAGCAAAATAAGTCAAAGAAAGACAATTATATGATTTCAATCAGATGTGGAATTTAAGAAACAAAACAGAGGATCACAGGGGAAGAGAGGGAAAAATAAAACAAGATATCAGAGAGGGAGACAAACCATAAGAGAGGCTTAATCACAGGAAACAAACTGAGGGTCCCCAGAGGGGAAAGAGGTAGAGGGGACAAGGTAACTGGGTGATGGGCATTAAGGAGGGCACGTGATGTCATGAGTATTAGGTGTACTACAGGCTGATGAATCACTGACCTCTACCTCTGAAACCAATAAAATATGTTAATAATTGAATTTAAGTAAAAAGAATTTAAATATACTTTAGTTGCATCTAAACTGAACTTTATATAATGTATTGTGTATATTCTCATGTTCTGCCTTTTGCCTACTATTCTTTTTTTTTAAAAGATTTTATTTATTTATTCATGTGAGACAGAGAGTGAGAGAGGCAGAGACACAGGCAGAGGGAGAAGCAGGCTCCATGCAGGAAGCCTGACGTGGGACTTGATGCCGGGTCTCCAGGATCACGCCCTGGGCTGAAGGCGGCGCTAAACCGCTGAGCCACCCAGGCTGCCCTACTATTTATTTTGTAAGAACCATGTTGCAGACTGCTGTAGTTCATTCCTTGCTGCTGCTGTATACAGCATTCTGTGTGTGACTGTATCACGTTTCCACCCTAAAGTGTTTGAAAAACACTCAATTTTATAGAATCCTTCTTGGGTTTTAAAATCTACAGATAGGGGATCCCTGGGTGGCTCAGCGATTTGGCGCCTGCCTTTGGCCCAGGGCGCGATCCTGGAGTCCCGGGATCAAGTCCCGTGTTGGGTTCCCGGCATGGAGCCTGCTTCTCCCTCCTCCTGTGTCTCTGCCTATGTCTATCATAAATAAATAAATTAAAAAAAATAAAATCTACAGATAAATTTAGGGAGGTGAGATGGCTTTATGATATTCACTTTTCCTATCAATGAACATAGGATGTATTCTAGGTCTTCAATGCTCTTCACTCATGCTTCACTACCTTTTATACATCAGTTGTGGGCAACTTATGTTAAGATTTATTCATGGAGACTGCACAGATTCTGGTGCTATTATAAATACTGTCTTTATTTAAACTATATTTTCAGATTATGGATGGTGTAGAGAAACTAACTTTTGTACACTGATCCTACAGCCAGGCCCTTTACTAAATTCTATTTCTTGCTAAATTCTTTTGTAACTCCCTTTGTAGACAATTAGTTCACCTATAAAATGGAATTTTATTTCATGCTTTCCACTCAAGCGTTTCTCTTATTATGCTACCTAGGAAGGATGATTTAAGGAAAGCATCTTTGTTTTTGTACATGTGTCCATGTTTCCTGTTTTAGAAAATGTTTCATGTAGACCTCTCTTCTCTTCTCTCTTTTGGTAAATCTCCTTTTCAGGTTAAGGATATTTTCTTCTACTACTAGTTTGCAATTTTTTAAAAATTAATTGAATGCTAACATTCTATCAAATGTTTCAAATGTTTTTTCTGAACCTATGGAAATGATCATATGGCTCTGCTTTAATAAATCAATTTAGCAAAGAGCACTTGTGGATTTCCTGATACTAAATGCTCCTTGCTTTCGTTCCTGGGGTACAACAGTTTGGTCATATGCTGCTTTTTAAAATACTGTTGGATTTGGAATGTGAAATTATTTCTTGATTTCATCCAATTAGTATTCATGACTGAAAGAGATCTGTGATTTTTCATGTTGTCTGGCTGCTTTTAGCAGATTTTGGTATGAAAATCTTCCTTCTCTCATAAAATGAAGTGGGGGCCCTGTGCTATCTCTTCCTTTCAGTTCTCTGGTAGAATCAGGTACAAGGCTGGATTATTTCTTTGAAGTTTTGGGAGAATTCTCTACACAAATGTCAGATGTAGTATTTCAGTAGGATTACTTGTAACTCCTGATTTCTTTGATGGTTACTGGATCATTCAGGCTGTTTTGTTATTAGTGTGATTTTGTGTTAGTTTTAAAATTAACTGTGAAGTTGTTCCCAGTGTTCTGTTCTATTTGAATCATTGCAGTGCCTGTAGCTCGGCCCACCTTTTCACTTACACAGTCATAACATTAAAGACGCCCTTTCATTACAGAAGGTGTCGAACCCACACCAAAGCAGTATGATGATGTGGGCGCAGCCATGGTCCAACTTTGATAACTGTCAACATCCTGGTTCTCTCCCAGCCGATTATTATATTGTGTCTTTTTCCCTATTTTTCTTGACCAGTCTCTCAAAGGTTTATTTAATTAATATTTTCAGAGTCAAAGTCTGGCTTTGTTGATATTTTCTGTTTTATTATTGCTTTTATGTATTATGTCTTTTTTTTAAAGATTTTTTTTACTATTTATTTATTCATAGAGACAGAGAGAGAGAGGCAGAGACACAGGCAGAGGGAGAAGCAGGCATCATACAGAGAGCCTGACGTGGAACTTGATCCAGGGTCTCCGGGATCACGCCCTGGGCTGCAGGCGGTGCTAAACCGCTGCGCCACCGGGGCTGCCCGTATTATGTTCTTTTACTTTCTTTGGGTTTATTCCCTAGTTTCTCGAATGACATCTGTAACTCATTAATTTTCAGGTTTTTAAAAACTCACTTGGCAGCTTTAAGGCTTCACTGAAAGAGCGCTCGAGAGTAAACCGTGTCCACATCCCACAGGTTTTCACATACAATGTTTTCCTTAGTTTCACATATTTTTAAATGTCTACTGTGGTTTCTTATTAAACCCATTAGTGCATGTACTTTCCAATTTCCAAATATTTAAGGACTTAAAATTGTCAACTGCCTACTTAAATGTGGTGTGGTCAGAGAACACAATTATACACATGCATTATCTGAAACTTCTAAGCTTTTTTTCTGCAGCCCAGTACCTGCTCTACTTCTGAGCGCCTTGTCTGCCAAGAACACAGACACTCTGTTCCCTGGAGGCACTTTCTTTCTTTTTTTCTTTTTTTTTTTTTAAATATTTTATTTATTTATTCATGACACACACACACACACACACACACACACACACTTTCTTTCTTTTTTTTCTTTTTTTTTTAAATATTTTATTTATTTATTCATGACACACACACACACACACACACACACACACACAGAGAGAGGAGAGAGAGAGAGAGAGGCAGACACACAGGCAGAGGGAGAAGCAGGCTCCATGCAGGGAGCCCGACGTGGAACTCGATCCTGGATCTCCAGGATCACGCCCTGAGCCAAAGGCAGGCGCTAAACCGCTGAGCCACCCAGGGATCCCCTTGGAGGCACTTTCATCTGTATTCCTTGCTGGCCAAGCTCTGCTCATCATCCACAGCCCTGTGGATGTGTGCGCTATTCAAGCAAGCAGCCACGCAGAGAAATAGTCTGAGATGCCCTCCAAAGAGGGTGGATTTGACTCTCTATGGAGCCCAAACAATTTTCCTGTTTGTATTTTGAGGCTATTCCATTAAGTACCTAGTTTAAAATTTCTAAAAAAAATAAAAAATAAAAAAAAAATAAATAAAATTTCTACATCTTCCTCACGTGTTGAACCTTTAAACACTATGTAGCAATCTTTATCTGTCCCTTATATTAAGCCATATTCTGTTTAATAATAACTTAACTATACAACAACTTCCTTTCCCTCTTTACTTCCACTTTTCTATTCATTGTACTTTAGGTATGTTCTTGTAAATGGCATGTGTGTGCGTGCATGTGCATACGTATATATTTAAGACTGTTAACAACATCTGGCACTTTTTTTTGGTCTGTTATGGTTGCTGATAAAACTGAGATTCTGTCTCTTGTGTTTTTAAAATTCGTTTGCTGTACTTTATTTACATGTTTGTTTTTTTTCCCTTTTTGGAGTTCTGCTTTTTTCCTTCTACAGATTAGCAATTTATATATCCTACTTCTATTCTTTTAATGCTTGCTGTAAAACTGTATCATGTCCATTTAGCTTGAGGTCTGAATATTAAATACTTAACTGCTAAATACCTCAATAAGAAAAGGACCTGAGGGTATCAGCCCCATCTCATACTTAGCTTACACACTCCTGTTCAATACAGCAGTTCTTTCAGATATAATGTCAATTGGACATTACTGTCTTGTTACAAAGAAAATGTTTTATTTAATGACATTTATAAGGCTGTTTTCTCTCTTTCGTTCTTGCAAATCAGACTGAGATCAATCTCCTTTTTGCTTCAAGATTTTTTTTTTTTTTTTTTTACACAGACCTCTTTGTAGCAAGTTCCTACAGTTTTTCTTTACTATGGAAAAGAGTAAGTTTGTGGGATATGTAGTTAACAGACTGAAAACTTTCTCCCAAACCTGTAAATATCACTCCATGGTCTTCTGGTTTCACACTGGCTATGCTGAAGAACGGACTTTGGTTTGTTTATTCCACTGGTATATGTTGTGCTTCTGGATTTCTCATTAGTTCTGCAAAATCCCCAGGTACTGTTTCCTCTTCCAACAGAACTTCTCTGGAATGTCCACCTTCTCCCAGGGGTCCCAGGTACACCATGTCAGACTTGGTCTCTCCTCCATGTCTCTGAACCTCTCTCCTCTTCTCCATTCTCCTGTATCTGGGTGCATCTTTCAGATTGTTCTTCCCGTTCACTAATTCCCTCTTCAGCAGTGTCTAACCTATTTATCATATATCTACTAACATCTTCCTTTTCAACACTGTATTTTTCATTTCTAGATGTTTGATTTCCCCAGGTTCTGGGTGTCTGAGAATCTCTGTTTATAAGGCCAGGCATGAATTTAGAGCACAGGAGTCCCACAGGTCTACCTTGGAAAAATATCCCTCAAAGTTCTGCCTTTACGCATGAAATGCTCTTATTCTATCCCCTGCTCCCAGAATCCAGCTCCAGGGCAAACTGTCTTAGTAACTCAAGTGATTTCCCGACAGGATTTTTTCAGACTTTGTACACACACACACACACACACACACACACACACACACACTACACACACTCTCTCTCTCATGTCACCTGAGAAAAGATAATTCTGTCTTCCTTCTGATTCTCATCCCTTTTGATTCTTCTTACACCTTCATAAACAAAAGTTGTTTATAATGGGCATCCTTATCTTTTTTCTTTTTTAATCTCAAGGGACAGCTTTTAATGTTTCACTCTAAGTATGGCATTTATTTATTCTATTTTATGGATACCTTTTATTATGTTAAGGATGTGCCCATCTAGTCCTATTTAAGAGTTTTTATTATGAACGGGTGTCCAACTTTAGTAAATGCTTTACTCTGCCTATTAAGATGAGATATATACATACATGTACACATATATAAATTATATAATAAATATGATTTCCAGAATCATTTAGAATTATACAGTATTTCATTTATTTTTGTCTTTTATTTTTTTAAGTAGGCTCCACGCTGGGCATGGAGCCCAACACAGGGCTCGAACCCCCAAGCCCGAGATCAAGACCTGAGCGGAGATCAAAAGTCAGATGCTAAACTGACAGAGCCCCCAGACACCTCTATACCATTTCAGATATGAGTTCATGACTTTTTGCACCGCAAACTGTTTCTTCTGTGTGTGTATTATCTAAAACAAACAAGTTAAAGAAGAAACCTGAAAACAAAACTCACTTGCTATAATTCACAAAGTAGATAAAATACTATAGAATACATTGTATTCTAATGTATAAAAAAAAAAACAAAAAACAAAAAAATAATGTATAGAATACATTTCCTGCTTATCAGGAAAACTGAGCAAATATCTAAAATGTCATTTTTCTCCTTAAAAGCATGCCATATCAGTGTGTTCCAATGTCAGCACACATGAGGATCACCAGGGATGCTTGTGAGAATACAGATGTCTGATTTGGCAGGTCCTGGGGGAGGGGGGTGGTGGTGGCTGCGTGCCCACGTGATGCTGCTGGTCTGGAGCACTTTGAGAGAAATGGTCCTAAACCAGTCTTCACACAGAGGTGAAGAGAGCAGTGACTGGGTACAAGGGTGAGTGAGGAGGCCCGTATGTGTGCCAGTGCTGGGGCGGAGACATGTGGGGCAGGCTTTCACAGGCTGGGATGCTACTGAGTAGCCAGGCTCCTTGGCCAGCTGACAGCTCTCGTGTCCAAGAAACCCTTCAACACTATGGGAGGGTCATGAGGGTCATGTACAGCAGCCATGAAACCATCATTACTTCAGACACATAGCCCTAATATTTACCTTTTGAAATATTCCACTTCCCTTTCTGTCTCATCCATATCCACACTGTCTAGGTCAATATCTTTAGGCAGAAAGACATCATCTGTAAAATGAAAGAAAAGAAGCAAGTCAGATTATAAGAGAACAAATTACCTGGCTTTACTTAATTTTAAGAACTTCAAAACTGAAACTTTTTCTAAAATGAGATTTTACAAACAACCAAAGGAGGAGAGATGTCTCTCCTGTGCTTGTGAACATCAGGTTCAACCTGGAAATTATGGAACTCACATGTTTGCTGAGCAAAGCAACTGTGGCTTCAGGTCCCACTAGAAGAGATCCACTTGCTGGCACCTGGATTCCCCAAGAGACTGGTCTTTACTTGACATGTTTCCATGATGGGAGAGCCCCTGAGAAGATTCCTGGAAACCTAAGGTGCTTGCAAGCCCAGTCCGTCCTAAGTCCCTACTGGAGGGAGGGAAAGAGTGGGGCATGCTGGTAAACAGAAGCTGCTCAGAAGGCAGCCTTATGAGGGGGAGAATGCTGTCCCTTGCACCAAGAGGACATGACTGACTACCCAGGACCCAGATATCAAGCTCTATAGGAAGATGGCGCTCCCAGGCGTTCCGTGTATACATGCAATATCCCAGAGACATCATCAAAAACTTTTCAGGATGTTCCAATAAAAAAATAGTTACATCACTCTCTTTGAAACACAGGCAGGATGGCAGGGAGACTCATGATTCATGATCATTCCATCTCCTAGAATCTCAGCAAGTTTGAGGGGTTCAACTTCTTGTTTCTTCTCCACCCGCCCTGTCTGGCACCTGTGCAATGCTGGGCACTTCCTGGGCACTGAGCCCTGTGCGCCAGAGGCGACATCAGTGCATACCGCTGCTATGAGGGTTGGTGGTGCAGACACAGTACCCAGCCCCATGATACAGAGCCTCCACTTCCCTGTAGACTTTAGCAAGGATCATTTTTTTTTTGTCATCTTAAAAAAACAAGGCCACGCTTTTTCCCCTATCACCGGGGTACTTGCACAGTAGCATAAGACATGGTTCACCTCTATAAGAGCAGGTAACATTTTTGCTGACTTATACCACCAGGCCAATGTCTTTACATCTGGAAGCTCACAGAAATGTCAGTGGAGAGCTTCCCTGTAGGGACTTGCATGACCACAGCCCCTTCAGCCCACCTTCTGCTGGCACCCAAAGCTCCCTGTGGGGTCAGCTTTCCTCCTCTGCTCCCCACATCCCATCCCTCCTTCCACAGGGACCATCAAACTTCCACCCTTGCCCCAGACTGCTCTCCTGAGTTCTGCGTCCATATAGGCACCTCCTCTGTACATGTGCTTTCAGGCATCTGACTCCCAATATGGGCAAAAGTGCTCCTTTTCTGACAGTGACCCTCTTGCCCCACCTTACACTCACATCATACCTTCTACTTGCCAAGCAAGTTCTTGTTGGCCTTCACTACCCTCCCAGTTAGGCTCCTTGGTCTCAGCTTCCATCCTGCCCAACCCGGCCAACACGGAGTCACCCTCCTAACACATCCAGTCACAACTGTCCTGCTTCCACGGCCCAATCTGTTCCTTTCCAGCCACTAAAACTGTTCCAATTGGGCCTCCATCTAGATGTCTACTTGCAGACCTTGCTTGGCTGCCAACTAGACTTGCTGAGGCCCTGTTCAAAGAAATGCTGGAGTGTGAGGAAGGGGTAGGAATGTTTAAAGAAGTAATGAAAGTGAAGATGTAGGAAAGTGAATTTCTGATCAACAGCGTTCCCATTATAGTTCTATAAGAGGAACAAGCACAAAAGCAAACAGAGCAGGCATGTCTGCTGGAAAAGCTGTCTTCTAAATGCAATTTCTAATACTCTTTTCTTCTAAGTAGAACTAATAATCAGGACAGAACATCTTGATATAAGAAAAAAGAGACAGAAACATAAGCAGATTCAGTACCAGGAAGACATTTTTCACAAAAAAGCTATGTTAACTAGAGTGGAAAGTGTGACCCGAAGGTTTCACAGCCAGCCAGGCTGTGGCTGTGTGTACATCATTAAGACTATAGGCAACATCCTTCTTTGCCAGAGCTCAGAGGATTCTGTACCCCTACTTGAGGGCATGCGCCCAAGGGTGAGCCTCACTCAGCCAGAGGAGGATAGGGAACAGCCCACAGGAGGACCAGCACAAACACGGAATGTAATCAGCTGGAGACTTATGAACACTGTGTGTCCAACAGCAGAAATAATGCAGCTGGAAAACGGGAAAAGAAGGGACTGCCAGGGGAGTGGTGGTGGAAAGAACAGAATCAGTTCCCGGACCATCGTCCAGGCAAGTAAGTGGGTGTCAGAGGACCTGCCTTGCAGTCCACTGTGGAAGGTAAGCAGGGAAACCAAGGATGGGGCAACACAAGTATGAGGGTAGAGGAATGCACTCAGGCAAGACTGCCAAGTTTCCTAAACCCCAGTGATTTTCAAAAATAAAAGCTAAGAAAACACACCACAGAGAAAAAGAAACAGCAAATATAAAATACACAGAGTAATTATAAAATGTTGTTGGACTTGAGACAAAGCACATAGTAGTAATAAATGGGAATGGGCTCAAATTCACCTATAGATGAAATTTTCCATTTGGCTCACAAAACAAGATTCAAGATTTGTGCTGTCTGAAATCAGAGAACAAGCTAAAGCTGAGTGATTCAGAAAGGGATGAGAAGAGAGGTGCCCCACCACGCAAATGGAAACATGGAGAGAGAAGGGGCAGTGATCACCATCTCAGACAAAGTAGAATTCAAGGCAAAAGCACAAAAACACAATGAAAGGACATTTTTTAGTACTAAAACCCATAATTCACTAAGTAGATATTAAAGTTAGGAATGTGCACCAAATACAAACACCACCTTTATAAAGCAAAACTGCAAGAGTCAAAAAAACACAGAAATTCATAATAATAAATAATAGAAGACAGGTCAAGAGGACAAAAAACCAGGAAGGAAAGAGAAAAGCTAACCTTAAATATTATTCATAAGTACATCATGGAGATATATTTTTTTCAATTTTCACCATGATAACAAAAAAAATCATACTTTTATCTGAAAGTATATGGAGCAGTCACAAAAGGTGGTCACAAAAAAAGTATCAGTGATTTCTATAAAGCTGAAATATTACAAACAATATTCTCTGATTGCAATGCAGAAAATCTATAAATTATTAACATATAAAAGGCTCTCCCAAGGGTACCTGCATGGCTCAGTCAGTGAAGTATCTACCTGTGACTCGGGTCATGATCTCAGGGCCCTAGGCTTGAGCCTACTTGGGGGCTCCTTGCTCAGCAGGGAGCCTGCTTCTCCCTCTCCCTTTGCTCCTTCACTTGCTCGTGCTCTCTTTCTCTCGAATAAATACAATCTTAAGAAAACAAAAAACAAGTCTTGGAAACCTGAAAGCCACCTTTTTAAACTACTGAGCAATGTGGGGACAAAAATGAAGAAACTCTTGAGTTTCGTAAAACAAAGCAAAATGCCAATAGAAATATTATCAGACTATGAGATATATTTAAAGGAATGATCACAGGAAAATCTGAAGTGGGAAATACTTTGATCAATAAAAATAGTGGAATGAAAACAAATGAACTAAATTTCTAAATCAAAAATTTAGAAAATAAACAAAAGAAAGAAAATAAAGCAAAGTAAAAGAAAGCACAGGAGAAAATAAAGATAAAAGCAGAAATTGATGAGGTATTAGAAAGAGCCACAGTAAACCTGTTCAATAAATAAAGAGCCTTTTTTTTTTTTAATCTTAACAAAATAGACAAATTATTTCTCACACCCAACTTGGGACTTGAACTCATGACCCCACCATGATCAAGAGTCACATGCTTCACCCACTGAGCCAGCCAGGCGCCCCCTGAATAAAAGAGAAGCTATTAACTAGCAGAATGAAACAGAAATGGGGAGAAAACACAAATATACAAAATAAGAAATGATGAGGAAGACAGGCACTGAAAAATACATTTTTAAAAATTACGTAGTTTCAGACATCTATGTAAATAAGTTTGAAAATCTAGCTAAAAGAATTTATTATGGAAACATAGTTTACTAAAATTAACCCCACTGGAAAAAAAATACCAAATAGACCAATTTCCATTTCTTTCTCAGCAAAGAGAGAAAATTGTTAAGGAACTCTCCCATAAAAAAAATACCAGGCCCAGAGTGTTGCACAGATTTCTCTCAAACCCTGAAAACCTAGACAGTCTCAATGCAGGGTGAATTGTTCTACAACACTGAAAATGAAAATCCTGATTCTTTAAACCTCCTTATGAGGTAATAATATTAATACCCAAACCTAATATAGGCATCAGGAAAAAACAAGTTACAGACCCATAGCTCTTATTGATATAAAAATGCTATATAAAATATTAGGAAACAGAAACCAAAACTAAAGAATACAATACACTACAAGCAAGTGGACTTTATTTCAGGAATCCAAGCCTGCCTCAGTATTAGAAAATCCAAAAATGTAACAAATATAAGAAGAAAAATTATGTTTCTCTTCAGAGACACTAGAAAACCTTTGGCAAAATACAACACTCATTCCCAATAAAAACACTTAATAAGAGCAGGACTTGTCGCATATTTTCTTAAGATGATAAAATACGTAAACCTTATCCTAAGCCAGAATGTTACTTTTAATGTGGACCAGACCTTTCTGTTAAGATTGAGAATGATGCAATCATTTGAAATGATTGCATCATTCTCAATCTTGGAGTGAAAGAATTGGAAAAGTTGGAATAAAAAGAGAAAAGGCTTTCTCTATTTGCACAAATACGACAGAATACCTGGAAAACCCCAGAGCATCAAAAATAATTCGGTAAGTTAGCAGATATAAAGTTAATATACAGATATCAGTAGACTTCAAACACAAATAACCCGTGAGAGCAGTACTAGCCAACAGAAAGATGATGTGAGCCACAGATATAATTTAAGATTTTCTGGTAGCCACATTAAAAAAATAAAAAAAAAATAGGTAAAATTAATTTTAGTAATATATATTTTATTCAGTTAAACACTGCCAAAAGATGATCATTTCTACATGTAACCAGTAAAAGATTTATACTGAGACATTTAAAATTTTTTAAAACCTCATACAAGGTTTTCAAAATCCAGTGTATGTTTTTACTACAAGACCCATCAATTTGGAGCAGCCTTATTTCCAGTGTTCAGTGATGACACGTGACTCGTGGCTAATGCACCTGAAGTGCAGAGCTAGCAGACATAATGGTGGGGAGTACCCTAATGAAACTAAAAACAAAGAAGGTCAAATACTTAGCAATAAGCTCAATAAGAAATGTGAAAAATCAATGAGAGAAAATTTAAAACATTCCTAAAAGCCACAAAAATAGACTTGAACCAATGGAGAAACACCTCTATTTCAGGAAAAGACAATCAACATCATAAAGAGATCAATTCTCCCTAAATTAATTTATAAATGTAATGCAACCCTGACAAAGATCCAACAAAGGGTTTGTATGGCTCTAGCACACAGACACTTTAGTGAAAACACAGATGCATGGACAGGAAAGAAGAGTTGGACAACAAGGGAAAGCAGGGGAGGAGAGGCCTCCCCCCGACACACGGAGTGCCCGAGATAACCAAGTCAGTGCAGCAGTGGCACATAAAGCAAGGAGGAAAAGAAGAGAGAATCCTAAATAGACCCAAGACACAGGGAAACTTACTGTAGCACAAAGGGGGCGTCTTGTATCATGGGGGAGGATGAATTTTTATTAACTGATGCTGAGCCAGCAGGCTAACCATTTAAGAAAATAATACTAGACCCACGGCTCTCCAAGTGTACCAGGGGCTAAATGAGAAAGGTGGAAATACGGGGCACACTCCTCTTCTACCTTAATGTTAGATTAATGCTTTCTGATCATTGTTTAAAATCCAGAGGCACTAAAAGATCAATGAAATGACTATATAAAACCCCAAAAAAACTTCCACAGAGACACAGTCCAAAGGAGTACATATCTGCAGCCTATGATGCAGGTAAAAAGGCGAATATTTCTCATATATGAGTCTTAAAAATGCAAGGAAAAAAAACCCAAAACCTAACTAAAAAACAAGAAAAAAATATGAACAGAAAATTCACAAAAAAGAGACAAAATAGCCCTTCAAAATACCTCACTGTATTGGAGGAAAATGCAAATGAAAGCGACACTGGGGATTCCTGTCCCCTCCTGTCTTGGCTTCAATTACCAGGACTGTGGTGCTGCCTTCGGACTCCACCTTCTAGGGAGTTCCTGAGGAAACTTGGCCCCACAGAGGCCCTGGCTGTGATGACGAGTGATGACGAACAAAGGACACAAGGCCGGGAGCCCATGCACACAGCTTTCCTGCTTATGTTCAGTTGGCGGGAGGGGCAATCAAAGGGCAAAAGATCTCTACTGTGCTACCTTTTGTGCAAAAAAGAAAAGACACTGAGTCATCCCTATAGGGAGCGGGTGGACGCAAGGTGGAAAGAGGAAAACTGGGCTGGGAGTGAGGAGGGGGAGGCATGCAAACAGGCTAAGAAGCCTAGAGCAGCAGTGTGCCCTCAGCCTGGAGACACCCCGAGGG
Organism: Canis lupus familiaris; assembly: GCF_011100685.1. Classification (NCBI taxonomy): domain Eukaryota; kingdom Metazoa; phylum Chordata; class Mammalia; order Carnivora; family Canidae; genus Canis; species Canis lupus. The sequence continues at coordinate 62,091,908 of NC_049224.1, forward strand.
AACGCGGCCACAGAGCCAGGCCATTGTCTTTTCCAGCAGGGAGGGCGAGCATTCCTGGATGCACACTGTGGTGAACTGCTGCACAGCCATGCTGAAGGAGGGAGGTGCAGGTAGAGCACCACCAGAGCCATCAGTGTGAACTTGGCTTTTATTATTTTTATTATTTTTATTTTTTAAAATTTTTATTTATTTATGATAGTCACAGAGAGAGAGAGAGAGAGAGAGAGGCAGAGACACAGGCAGAGGGAGAAGCAGGCTCCATGCACCGGGAGCCCGACGTGGGATTTGATCCCGGGTCTCCAGGATCGCGCCCTGGGCCAAAGGCAGGTGCCAAACCGCTGTGCCACCCAAGGATCCCGAACTCGGCTTTTATTACAGAAAATACACCAGCTGCTTGTGTAGGCTACATGTGCGCACACGCGCGCGCGCGCACACACACACACACAAACACACACACACCCCCACTTGCCCTGCTGTGTTGACAGGAAGGGTCTAAAAGCAACAACACACCAGCAGCCCCTGTGTCTGGATTTCTCAATGCCACTCTGCTCTGAAAAGAACCAGGGCTTCTTGGAAAGTAGTAGATTCAGAGCTGGGGCAGGAAAGCACAAGATAAGCCCAGAATACCTTTCCTGACTGTGCAGGAAAGGATGCAAGTACTCCAAGAATGATGGGGTTGAGGGACCACCCAAAGGGGCTCCCACTGTGACTCAGGGACAGCCAGGGGACCAAAATATGTGGGGTCAGTAATGGATTCTAATTGACAGCATGAAGACAGATTCCATGAACCCACCCTGATATAAATAACTGAATGAATGCAAACAATACACAGGGGAGACGGGAAGGAGGCGCCTCCCACAGAACACCAAATAAGAAACGCACATAGGGAATAGTAATGTTAGAAAAATAACCACTTGGCAAAGAACTTGGGAACAGCCACTTTGGGCAAGACTCGCTGGTGAATGTTAGCAGCAGCAGGAGACCCCGTCCCCATCAGAGCAAAGGAGAAAAGTGTGGGCCTCACAGCAGGAAGGCTGAGTCCCTGTCACTAGATGCTGTGCCCCCCCACAGCAGGCACCAGCAAGCACCCACCACTTCCCTGGCATTGCTGCCCAGAATACACAATCTGAATCTGATCATGAAGAAATGGCACATAAAACCAGACTGAAATTATTGTAAACAATAAATTATTGTAAAAAATAAATGGACTGTACTTTTTAGAAATGTCAAGGTCACAAGAGACTGAGGAACCGATTCATTAAAGGAAATTAAAGAGAGAGGATATGTGATCTGGACTGGATCCTGTGTCAGGAAAAACAGTAACTTTTTTTTTTTCTCTGAGGGTTGGGGGAGAGAAGGGGGTAGGGGAGAGGGAGGGGAGAGAGATGGGGTAAACGGTTGATGGGCACTGAGGTATTACAGAAAACTGACACATCACTGACCTCTACCTCTGAAACCAAGAATACGATATGTCTAATTAACTGAATTTAAATAAAGCTTTTAGAAAACCTAAAAAATAAATAAAAGGACATTAAAGGGACAACTGGAGAAATAGCAATAAGGTCTATAATTAGATTATCCCATTGTGTCAGTAATAATTTCTTAGTTTTGATAATGGTATTGTGGTTTCCTAAGAGAGTACCCTTGTTCTGAGGAAATATAGACTGGAGTATTTAAGGGCAAGGAGCTTCACGCTGAAAGTATTCTTCTTCAGTTCAAGAACAATGAAAGAGGGAGAAAGAGAAAGCAGATGTGGAAACAGAGCTTGGGGGACCGGTGCGCAGAGGAATTCTCTGCACATCTGTAGTAATTTCCAAACAATAAAAGAGAACGATAGTGGCTATTTGTGTCTCACTGCTGTGGCCAAGCCACGGAGAGCCCGGGGCCAGGAGAGGCCGGGGCACCAGCACACAGACCCCTCTGCTCCCTATTTACCGATTGAACTGTTGACTCTGTCTCCTTTCTTCTTCCTATTTTTCTTGCTCTTGCCCTTGGGCTGTGGAGAGTCCGCCAGCACCAGCTTGCTGTCCGGCAGGGGCTCGCTGGGCGGAGCAGGCTCCAGGGGGGCCGGAGGCAGCCTTTCCTCCTTGACATGGTTCAGCTGCTTTTTGTTATTGTTGTTACTGTTCACTCTTCTCTCCTCCCTCTTCTGCTCTGCCAGGGAAGCCAGGTCAAGCACCTTGGCCTTTGGCTCCGTCTGGGGCCTTGGTCTGGGCTGGCCCTCTGAGGCTCGGGGGGAGTCGGCCGGCTTCCTCGCAGGCTCACTGCCTGCCTTGCTGGTCTGCTTGAGCTTCTGCTTGCTGTTCCCCTCTTTGTGGTGATGCATTATGTCGAGGAGGAAAGACAGCGGCTCCTGCTGCTTCCCACTGGCCTCCTTAGGGAGGAGAAGCTTGGAGTCTCTGGCGTCCACTGGGCTGGCAGCATCCCCATCAACCCCCGGCCCCGGCCTGGCCTCTGAGTGGTCCCCATGTGTGGAAGGAGAGAGAGAGGAGGTTTCTGGTTCTTCCATTTGCTCTAGTGAGCCATTGTGCATGGTTTCAGAGTTAGGTACAGACTCTGTTGCTGCCTGGAAGTTTCTAGCAAGCATGTCCAACTTGGGACAGTCTTTACTTGGTCTCTCCTTCTTCTTCTTCTTCACGGCCCTCAGCTTCTGAAGCTCTTGAAGCCGCTGAAACTCCTCCTCCTCCTCCTGTCGCCTCTGCTCCTCACGGAGGTGCAGGTGCTCCCGGGCCCTGGCCTCAGCTTCCAGGCGAGCTTTCTCCTCCAGCTGCCGATGGGAAAAGAAGACATAAGACAAGAGTGAGTGTTCTAAACATTAAAACACACAAAAAAAATAAAATTTTTTTAAAAACAAGTCATATAACAAGAATATATACTCTGAAACAGGTTATAATAAGCCAAGTAGCTTAAAACGTACCTCACCCAAATTAGTTTACTCTCTAGGATTACTAGATTTAATCTTTCTACTAAGGTATACATTTATTACTTTATTGATGATGGTGGGGGAAGGGCTCCGTAACAAAAAGTTCCCGATAGCCTTTGCTCTAGTGGCTAAGCATGTCTTTAAAACGAGGTAGGGGCACCTGAGTGGCTTAGCCGGCTCTTGATCTCGGCTCAAGTCTCGATCTCACAGTCGTGAGTTCAAGCCCCACACTGGGCTCCGCGCTGGGCATGGAGCCTGCTTAAGAAATAAATAAATAAAATAAAACAAGGTCAAAGCAGCTGCTGTGTCTGCCCTGCTCCAGCCTCCTATTTGCACACGGGGGCTGGATGGTTACATGATTGAAGGTACACACCGGTCACACAGCAGCCAACCAGCTGCCAGTGGGCCGCCTCTCCAGGTGAGGCTGGTGCATTCACATGCACATCAACAGGACACGTAAAAAGTATACACTACAAACTTGAAATTCCTTTTTCCCACCACAGCAGATACACCAAACTCCCAACATATTTTCACCAGCGTGAGAGAGCAAGTGACATTCTAGTATGTTCCACGTCACATAGCAGGCAGACATTGCCTATTTCTGCCCTCCAGCTTGGCATGAAGTTAATTTTCATTCCAAATGACACCTAACCCAGAAGCCCCCAGGGAAACTATTCCTTTTGCTCAGAAAACAAATTTAGTCTGTTAAAAGTGCACGACTCTGCATCACTGAGCTCCAGTAAAAGCTTTGGCAAATATATTTTGCATTTAAAATCCTTTCAAAAGTAAAAAACAATATGATTAAAAAAAATAAAAGTCCTTCCAAGTTTCAATTATTTTTCACAACATCCCAGTAGGCACTACTTAAAAAAAATTTAACTTGACAATTCAAGTAACACTTATTTAAAAGCCTGGTTCCATCTGTTAAAAGCAAACCTTGGAAGCAGCTCCCAGAGTGGCCCTGTGTCTAGTGAGCAGAGTGCCTCCCACAGCACAGGTCAGGAGCAAATCTGCCCCAGGACAGAATCTACAGGAAACTCACAACCAGTCCGTCAACCAGATGCTCTATGAAGATGGGGTGCAGGGTACCAAGTGCATGGGTTATGAGCGGGCCCTGACCTAACACTGCCAAATGAAGAGCAGGTCTCACTGCCCCGCTCTAGTGGGGCTTGGCAGACCCTTGTCTCCCAGGCACAGAACAAGCTTCTCAAAGCCTGTGAGTTAGACACTGATTAGGGCTGTGAGATATAAGCAGGGCTCTCGACAGGTGTTCCACTTTGGTGGAGTGATCCCAACTGTCTCCCCATCACAAGGAGCTAAAGGTGGGAGCTCCTTGTCCAGTACACTCTGGGATGTCCTCCCACCCCGGCTCTGCTGGACCTCACAGGGGCCCAGGTTCTTCTCCAAGCCTCCTGTTTGCCGTCAGAGCCTCCATTGTCGTCCCATGTTCCTTCTGTACACAGCCTGGATCTGCCTGGCATAGTCTGGCTCTTGAGGAAGCTAAAGCAGGGACATCCATGGCATGGGCCCAGCCCCAGGGCGCACTGTCCTGCCAAAGAGCAGACACTATCCCTCCCTTCACTAGTGAAGTATAGACTACAAGTTGTCACACGCTGGTCAACAGCCTCTGCATGCCACGCCCACTGCTGGGCCAACCTGGCTTGTCTTGGTAGACGCTTGCTTCCAGGACAGCCCACGCCCCGTGGTGGTGCCCAGGGCTGCTAACAATAGCTGTCCGTCTTACTTTTGGACCCTGGCCACCAATGCTGCATGCCTGACCTCTTCTGGGAGGGCTCTGACTGACTCTCCTCTGCCAGTTGAGGGACAAGGAACATGGGGTGGGGCACTCAGACTATGTCTGAAGGATACTGCTGGGCCAAGGGCCCTGTCTCAGCCTTGTGTCTAAGTGACCCCCTCCTATTCCCTCACATCCAGGGGCTCTTTCCTCAACCTCCCTGAGAGACAAGGCTCTTCCTCCACAGACAGCGGCCAAGGGTCTGCTGCAGCATGCCCCCTTGGGGCACAGGGACCCAAAGGCCCATTTTAGATCTATGTTATAAGAGGGAAAGCCATGTCCTGAAAATACAACCTGGGGTTCTGACCAGCTCCAGCTCAGGCCGCAGAGACAGAGACAGTGACAGTCAGGCTCCCAAGGCCTGCTGTATCCAGCTGGGCTCTTCAGGTCGCCCTTGAGCAGAACCACACTGGCATGCCATTTACCTTCCTCTGCTTGTGTCTGGCTCGCTTGGCGGCTCGAGTGCTGCTCACAGGCTTGGTCTCTGAGCTGTTTATGAACTGCAGCAAGTCTTCCACCCTTCGATGGTCAACCACACTCTCTCTGTCTGAGAGCTGGTCCGCTTTTTTAGGCTGCTCTTCTTTCCTCTTGGTCAGCCGCAAACGAAGCTTCTCCCTCATCTCTGCATAATTTCTACTTGTTGGTGCAGCTGGAGGCTAAGGCAGTTAAAGGAAAGTGTGGTTGAATTAAGCTTCAAGTTTTAATGATGCTGAATATTGCAAATTTCAGAATGTATCTCTAAAAACAAAAGTTTTCTTATTACTTATGTAATACATGTTCATGGTGAAAAATAAGGAAGATGAACAAGTGGCAGGAACAAGGAAAACCTGCTCTAGAGTGACCCAAAGATTTGTTCTGGCACCAACCCCTCCACCTGCACATGTTCGTGAAAAATATGGTAAAACATGTACAACTATGTACACAAATGGACATTTTTAAACTGAAAAAAAAATCACATATACTGATTAATCTACTTCTTATATAATGCAGTGTGATTATTGTTTCATGTCAATAAATGCATTTGTAGAATCTTTTCATTCGTTTATGGGTTTCTTATTCAGTGCCAAAAGGGAAAAAGAAAATTGCTCTCAATCTCCCTGCCAATATTTCTTCCTGGCACTGCATGTGTGTGTACTCATGTTCAGCAAATGCAGACAGGACAGCAGTAAGAAAAGCAACTACCAGCCATTGCTTTTCCTATCAGCCACCCCTAGGCACAACATGGCTGACATCTGCTTGTACTGAGACCGTGAGGTGTCCCACAGCGCACACCATGTACAGCAAGTGCCCCCCGCCCCCATCATGCACGTGGGCTATGCATGATCTGGACCCAACAATTCCCAAAGATGGCTGTTCGTGAGGCCCCTAGCTCATCAACTGATTTAAAAATCACAAACAAATGCAAAAATGGAGTAATGAAATCCTTATAGGTAGATCTTTGGGCAAACATTTTTTTTTTTTTTTTGTTATTTCTTCAAGATAAGCACAACCTAGGAGCAGAACCACTGTTTTAGACCACACCTTGATTTTAACCACACTGCAAATGAAGCTTTACACACAGTATGATCACACCGAGGATTCCACCTGGCACCCGCTGGTTCTAAGTACCTGCTCGCTGCCCGCCCCTGGGGCACTTATCCCAGCAGGGGTACTTACCCCACCATGCCCGAAGAACTCACAGTAGCAGCAGTCACAGTACTTGCCCTCCTTCTGGTTGGTGGAGGTTGAGGTGCTAGAGCTATGCTCAGAGCAGCTGTCCTCGTCGGCACTCTCATCCCCATCGTCCTGCTGTGGGTCATACACGCCGTTCTCACAGCGGTGCCCCTCACAGTCGGGGTCGCTGCAAAACCACACATGGGCTAGTTAACAACAGCTGCCCCAAGAGGGGCACAGAGGGCAAGTGGTCATTTGGACGCTGGGAGTCACACAGGAAAGGTGATGTGGGCTCGGAGGGCACAGTCTCTCCTACCACCACTTCATGGCTTCAAACAGATAACAAAAATTGTCTTTTTAAAACTGTTGTCAGTGTCCAAGATGGCGGAGGAGTAGACCTTAGTTTCATCTGGTCCCAGGAATTCAGCTGGGTAGCTATCAAATCATTCCCAACACCTGTGAACTCAACCAGAGCTCTAAGAAAATGGCAACAACTCTACAAATATAAAAGCAACCATTTTCTGCAAGAATGACAAGATGGAAAAACTCACCTCGAAAAAGAACACGAGGCAGTACTGACTCTAGGGACCGAATCAGTATGGAGGTAAGTAAGATGTCAGAACCAGAGTTCAGAATAACCATTATAAAGATAGGGACGCCTGGGTGGCTCAGTGGTTGAGCATCTGCCTTCGACTCAGGGTGTGACCTGGGGATCCAGGATCGAGTCTCACATCAGGCTCCTTGTGGGGAGCCTGTTTCTCCCTCTGCCTGTGTCTCTGTCTCTCTCTCTCTCTGTGTCTCTCATGAATAAATAAATAAAATCTTTAAAAAAAAAACAATTATAAAGATACTAGCTTGGCTTGAAAAAAAGCATGGAAAACACTAGAGAATCCCTTTCTGGAGAAATAAAAGAATTAATAAAATCTAAGCAAGTCAAAATCAGAAAGGCTATTAATGAGATACAATAAAATAAGCTCTCACTGCTAGAATAAATGAACCAGAAGAGAGAATCAGTGATACAAAAGACAAAATGATGGAGAATAAAGAAGCTGAGAAAAAGAGAGAGAAACAACTGCTGGATCACGAGGGGAGAATTCTAGAGGTAAGTGATACCATAAAGTGAAACAATATTAGAACAACTGGGATCCCAGAAGAAGAGGAAAAAGAGAAAGGGGCAGAAGGTATATAAGAGTAAATTATAGCATAGAACTTCCCTAATCTGGGGAAGGAAACAGGCATCCAAGTCCAGGAAGCACAGAGAACCCCCATCAAAATCAATAAAAATAGGCCAATACCCCAACATATAACAGTGAAACTGGGAAATCTCAGAGACAAAGAGAAAATCCTGAAAGCAGTTTGAGACAGGAGGTCTGTAACCTATAAGGGTAGAAACTTTAGATTGGCAGCAGATCTATCCACAGAGACCTAGTAGGCCAGAACAGACTGGCATAATATGTCCAGGGTGCTAAATGAGAAAAATATGCAGCCAAGAATACTTTACCCAGCTACAATATCATTCAAAATAGAAGGAGAGATAAAAAGTTTCCAGGACAGAAACTAAAGAATTTGTGATCACTAAACCAGACCTACAAGAAATACTAAAGAGGATCCTTTAAGCGAAGAGAGAGCCCCAAAGTAAGAGAGACCAGAAAGGAACAGAGACAATCTACAGAAACAGTGACTTTACTGATAATACAATGGCACTAAATTAATATATTTCAATAGTTACTCTGAATGTAAATGGGCTAAAATCAAGACACAGGTATGGTATTAAACTGGATAAAAATACAAGACTGATCAATACGCTGTCTTTAAGACACCCATTTTAGACCAAAGACATTTAAAATGAGGAGGTGCAAGGCACCTCAGTGCTTGAGCATCTGTCTTTGGTCATGGTGTGATCCCAGGGTCTTGGGATTGAGTCCCATATCAGGCTCTCCAAGGGAGCCTGCTTCTCCCTCTCCCTGTGTCTCTGCCTCTCTCATGAATAAATAAATAAAATATAAAAAAAATAAAACAAAGGGGTGGAAAACCATTTATTATGCAATGGACATCAAAAGAAAGGTGGTGTGGCAATCCATACCGGACAAATTAGATTTTAACCCAAAAACTGTAATAATAGATGAGGAAGAACACTATATCATAATTAAAGGGTCTATCCAAAAAGATCTAATAATTGTAAATATTTATGCCCCTAACATGAGGACAGCCAATGATATTAGCCAATTTATAACAAAATTAAAGAAACACATGGATAATAATACAATAATAGTAGAGGACTTTAACACTCCACTCACCACAATGGACAGATCATCTAAACAGAAGATCAATCAGGAAACAAGGGCTTTAACTGACACTGGACCAGATGGACATCAGATATATTTAGAGCATTCCATCCTAAAGCAACAAAATATACATTCTTCTCAAGTGCACATGGAAATTCACCAGAAGAGATCACATACTGGGTCACAGCTCAGGTCTCAACCAGTACCAAAAGATTAGGATCATTCCCTGCATATTTTCGGACCACAATGCTTTGAAACTGGAAGTCAATCACGAGGAAATTTGGAAAGAACTCATATACAGAGGCTAAAGAGAATCCTACTCAAGAATGAATAGGTCTACCAGGAAATTAAGAATTTAAAAAAAATTCATGGAAACAAATGACAATGAAAACATAACAGTTCAGAACCTTTGTGATGCAGCAAAAGTGGTCCTACGAGGGAAGTATATAGCAATATAAGCCTTCCTCAGGAAACAGAAAAGCTCTCAAGTACACAACTTAATCTTATACAAACAGGAGCTGGAAGAAGAACAGCAAGTAAAGCCTAAACCTAGCAGGAAAAAGAAATTATAATAAAGATTAGAGCAGAAATCAATGAAACAGAAACCAAAAGAACAACAGAACAGATCAATGAAACTAAGAGTTGGTTCTTTGAAAGAATTAAGAAGATTGATAAACTCCTAGTTTATTAAGTTTCCTAGCCAGACTGATCAAAAAGAAAGGAGAAAGGACCCAAATAAATAAAACGAATGAGAGATCACTACCAACACCAAAGATATACAATTATAAGAACATATTATGAACAATTAAATGACAATACATTAAGTAATCTAGAAGAAACGGATGTATTCCTAGAGACATATAAAGTACCAAAACTGAAACAGGAATAGAAAACTTGAACAGACCCACAACCAGCAAGGAAATTGAAGCAGTAATCAGAAATCTCCCAACAAGAGTCCAGGTTTGGATGGCTTCCCAGGGGGATTCTACCAACCATTTAAAGAACACTTAATACCTATTTTTCTGAAGCTGTTTCAAAAAAATAAAAATGGAAAGAAATGAGGCCAGCATTCCCTTGATCCTAAAACCAGATACCAAAAAGGAGAATTATAGATCAATATCCCTGATTAACATGGATGCCAAAATTCTCATCAAAATACTAGCCAATAAGACCCAACAGTACATTAAAAGGATTTTTCACCAGGACCAAGTGGGATTTATTCCTGGGCTGCAAGGGTGGTTCAACAGCCACCAATCAATCAATGAGATACACTACATTAATAAAAGAAAGGACAAGAACCATATGATCCTCTCAATAGATGCAGAAAAAGCATTTGACAGAATACAGCATCCTTTCTTGATTAAAACTCTTTATAGTGTAGGGATAAAGGGAACATACCTCAATATCATAAAAGCCATCTACAAAAAGCCCACAGTGAATATCATTCTAAATGGTGGAAAACTGAGAGTTATCCCCCTAAGACTGGGAACACAGCAACAATATCCACTCTCATCACTGTTGTTCAATATAATCCTAGAAGACCTAGCCTCAGCAATCAGACAACAAAAAGAAATAAAAGGCATCTGAACTGGCAAAGAAGTCAAATTCTCACTCCTCACAGATGACATGATACTCTATGTGGAAAACTCAAAAGAAAGACTCTACCCCAAAATTGCTAGAACCCATATATGAGTTCAGCAAGTGGCAGGACACAAAGTCAATGCATGGAAATCAGTTGCATCAAAATTGCTATACACTAAAAATGAGACAGAAAAAAAGAGAAACCAAAGAGTCGACCCCATTTACAATTGCACCAAAAACTCAGATGACCAGGAATAAACCTAACCAAAGAAGCAAAGATTTATATGCAGAAAACTATAAAACACTCATGACATAAATTGAGGAAGACACAAAGAAATGGAAAAATATTCCATGCTCATGGACTGCTGGAACAAATATTGTTAAAATGTCTATACAACCTAGAGCAATCTATACATTCAATGCAATCCCAACAAAATACCATCAACTTATTTCACAGAATTGCAACAAATAATCCTAAAATTTGTAGGGAACCAGAAAAGACCCTGAATAGCCAAAGGATTGTTAAAAAAGAAAACCAAAACTGGTGGCATCACAGTTCCTGACTTTGAGCTCTATTATAAAGCTGTAATCATCAAGACAGAATGGTCTTGGGAAAATAGACACACAGATCAATGGAACAAAATAGAGAATCCAGAAATGCACCCTCAACTCTATGGTTAACTAATCTTCGACAAAGCAGGAAAGAATATCCAATGGGAAACAGATAGTCTCTTCAACAAATAGTGTTGGGAAAATTGGACCACCACATGCAGAAGAATGAAACTGGACCACTTCCTCACACCATACATAAAAACAGACTCAAAATGGATGAAAGGCCTAAATGTGAGACAGAAATTCATCAAAATCCTAGAGGAGAATACAGGCAGCAACATCTGTGACCTTAGTCAGAGCAACTTCTTGTTAGACACATCTCTAAAGGCAAGGGAAACAAAGGTAAAAATCAACTACTGGGACTCCATCAAGATAAAAAGCTTTGCACAGAAAAGGAAACAGTCAACAAAACCAAAGACAACCTACGGAATGGGAGAATATATTTGCAAATGACATACCAGATAAAGGGCTAGTATCCAAAATCTATAAAGAACTTATCAAACTCAACACCAAAAGAAAATAATCCAGTCAAGAGATGGGCAGAAGACCTGAACAGACATTTCTCCAAAGAAGACCTACACATGGCCAACAGGCACATGTAAAAACGTTCCACATCCCTCAGCATCAGGGAAATACAAATCAAAACCACAGTGAGATACCACCTCACATCAGTCAGAATGGCTAAAATGAGTAAGTCAGGAAAGGACAGATGTTGGCAAGGATGCAGAGAAAGGGGAACCCTCTTACACTGCTGGTAGGAATGCAAGCTAGTGCAGCCACTGTGGAAAACAGTATGGAGGTTCCTCAAAAAATTGAAAATAGAACTACCTTATGACCCAGTAATTGCACTACTGAGTATTTACCCCAAAGATACAAATGTAGTGATCCAAAGGGGCATCTGCACCCCAAGGTTTGTAGCAGTAATGTCCACAATAGCCAAACTATGGAAGGAGTCCAGATGTCCATTGACAGATGAATGGATAAAGAAAATGTGGTATATATACACACACACACACATATATATATATAATGGAATATTACTTGGCCATCATAAAAAAGAAAGAAAAGGGGAGGGGAGGGAAAGGGAGACATCTGGCCATTTGCAACAATGTGGATGGAACTAGAGGGTACTATGCTCAGTGAAATAAGTCCATAAGAGAAAGACAATTATCATATGATTTCACTCATATCTGGAATTTAAGAAACAAAACAGGATCATAGAGGAAGGGAGGAAAAAATAAAACAAGACGGTATCAGAGATGAAGACAAACCATAAGAGACTCTTAATCACAGGAAACAAACTGAGGGTCGCTGGAGGGGAAGGGATGGCGGGACGGGGTAACTGGGTGATGGGCATGAAGGAGGGCACATGATGTCAGGAGTACTAGGTGTAATATAGACTGATGAATCACTGACCTCTATCTCTGAAACCAGTAATACATTATGTTAATTAACTGAGTTAAAAAAATAAAAACAAACAAAAATAAAGCAAGCTGTTGAATATTTCTAGTGTTCTTCACTCAATGTGTAACAAATACAACTTAAAAAATGCCCAGCCCCTTCCCCTCTTGCTGCCGGTGGCTAGGTGGTGATCTGTGTACCTGATCCATGGTGGCTCCACCTTTGAGGACTAGAGGCAAGACTAGCATCCTCCTGGGACCCTGGCCTCCACTAGGCATGCCCCTTCCCAGCGTCTTTCCCTGCCTTGTTCAGCTGCATGTGTCTGGGAGCAGAGCTCTGATAGCCCTTCTGCAACACACAGGCCAGTGTGGCTCCTCGATTCTGGCACCAGCAGGACCCGGGCTCACCTGCAAACGCTGGGTGGAGCGCTGATGGAGCCATCGGTGGTGGGGGGTGGGGGGGCTCCTGGAGCAGGACAGAAGCTCTTTCGTGTATCCACAAACCCGGGGGATGTGGCTGCAGTGTTGGGAAAGGACGGGGCCGCAAGACTTGCTAGGTGAGGCGAAGAGGCTGGGGCGAGCGCAGCAGGGGCGAGGGCGGGAAGCGGTGCCAAGCCCGTAGGACTGTTCCTTGGGGCGGCCGGCACCGCGTGTCTGTGGTCCTCCTTGACGCCATGGAACACCTCACCTGCATTCGGAGACGCAGAAGGGTCACCGAGGACGGCTGAGCTGGATTAGTGTCTCTTCACTAAAGCTTCCTCTACCTCTTCATGTGAAGATGTTCAAAGTTACAGAAACTTCGAAGGAACAGTACAAAGAATTTCCATACGCTCATCTGGACTCATGACTACTTAACATTTTGTCACATTTACTTTATTTCTCATGTACACTCAATTTTTTGGCTTAATACCTGGAGGCTGCATGCATCCTAAACACCTCAGCACAAACCCCAGGGAACGTGACACTTCATTGTGTAACCACATCCGAGACGTGTACGGTCCCCATGACATGCTCATCCCATGTACTACCCCATCCTATCTCCTGTCTCCCCCACACGGTCTTTGCAGCTTTTCCCCAACCTAGCCTCTTCTAAACTTTTTTCCTTCAGTAACACTGACATTGTCTGAATTGAGGACAGTTGCCCACCAGTCTGGGCTTATGGTATCATGTCAGAGTTACCAAAGATGTTTGGGGCATGACTCCTGCAAAGGCTATGTTGGATCCTTCCCCTGTGATTGCATGAGAAGCCACTAATGTGAGTCTGTTCCATGCCCGTGAGGTCACATCTGATCGGTGTGCAGGGGGTAATCTGCCACATTCCTCCAGTGAAAAGGCACTTTATCTTCCCTTCGTGATCTGCCAGTCACCTGTGGGCACTACTGTCAGACACTGAGGATGCTACATTCCCCAAACAGATATCCACTGTTCTTAATAACCACTGGGGATGCTCACCTAGACTCATGGTCACACAAGCTGCACAGTGGCCTTCCCTGTCTGTTATGTCTATCAAACAGCAGCAGCATTTGTCAAAAAGAGTTTCCCTACCCACCTCTTTTCTGAACACCCAGGGGATTCTTGACCATGTATGCTATCATCCATCCTATTATTCTTTCTGATGCTCCAACTGTCCTAACTTTCGCTAGTGAGGGCTCTCTGAGCCAGCTCCCATGTGCTTTCAACATGTTTCCAGATCGCCACTCCTTGTGCTCACACTAGCGCATGGAGCCACACCTCCTGTATGCCACAGATCCCAGTGGCAGCAGGGGCTGTGTCACAGGCTTGCCAGGAACCCCATCAGCTCACTCTCCACCAAGCTTCTGCTTTCAGAGGACTCAAAATTCCTCCATGTGCTCAGAAAGCAGTGACCTTTTCTTCTCACAAAGCAACAGGTACCAAGAAGAAAGGCAAGACAGCGCGGCAAAAGCCAGAGGATGTTCATGGGGTAGTAAAACTCAAATCTGACTTCCAAAGGACATGCTGCCTGTGTACGAGCATTTTCCAGAGTTGATTACTACACCCAGGCCTTTGGCCACACTGAGGATAAGGTGATTACAGAGATGGTGAGGAGGAAGCCGCAGGTCTTACCTATGGAAGGAGGCCTCTTGGACGACACTTTGAACTGGCTGTTGCTAGACTGCACCGTAGTGGCTGTGCAGGACACAGAGGAGGTGGCTGATGACGTGGCCATCACAACTTTGTTCGCTTCCATAAAAGCATCTTGGAAATTGTACAAGCATTTCTTTTTTGCAGCGTTTTTTTTCTCCTTGCTCTCTGAAACCATAGGTGTTTCACCGCTGGATGGCGTTGGAAGGGCTTCGGGTCTTGTTTCTGAGAGAGTTGGTCCTAGTATGTCACTCCCTTCAGAGAAGAATAGTAGAAGTAAGGCTTCTAGAAGTATGTCGCTAAAACCTAAGGGATGTCTGCGGACTGAACTCCTAACACCGGGGCTGCTATCGAAGCTGGGACTTCACTGGGAGGATATCAGTCAACTAGTTTTTATCCAAGAAAAAAAATGTATTGAGCACCTACTATGTGCCAATCCCGTGCTAGGTGCTTTCCCAAAGTTCTTTTATTTAATGTCTTAAAGCTACTTTCTGAGCTTGGTACTATTAATCCCATCCTACAGATAGAGAAGCTGAGGCTCAGAGAGGCTAAGCAACTTGCCCAAGGTCACAAAGCTAGAAACCTTTTCCAAGCACAGATGTCAGGTGTAGCCTGCTTTTCTGAGCATATGCAGGGGCTGGGCGTGGGGCCACCAGGGGCTCTAACCATGTAAGAGATAAGGCTGCAACCAGCCCCTCTTCAGGTGCACCTTTCCCTACGACTAAAGTAACAGCTGTACCTCGGCAGCCAAGAGCTGGGAGGAAGGAGCTTGTTAGAGGGCACAGATCCCATGTAGGGTTGATACAGCACCAGAAGAGGAACACATTGTGACACAAGTCACAGCATTGAGGTGGATGGTGGCACTGCTGCAAGACCCCTGTACACTGGGCTGAGTGGCTGTTGCTGCTGTTCGAGGACCACAGGCCCAACATCAAGGCCTAGAGAGAAGAGGCTTGGCAGCACCAAGGCATGGGATATCCACTACGTGCAGGGCCTTGGAGAGCCTGCTGCTGAAAACAGCCACAGGGTGCCAGCGCCTTGCTCTGCTCTGTCCGTACAGGGGAATATGGCTGGTGGCAGACGTGGGTGGCTGGGGCAGCGGGACGAGGCCCAGGGGCCACCCAGGAGCAGCGGAGGCAGGGGCCTAGCTAGCCCGGGGCTTCTACTGGGGGACCGCGGCAACAGAGACAGCAATCCACCCAGCTCAGGTCATTTTAAACCTTTAAGAAAGTTTTAACAAGTTCCTTACCAGAAATTGTATCTGGCAAGAAAGTGCCAGGATTCCAGTTCTTATCATTCATCACTTCTGATCCCCAAAGACTTATAAATTTAGAACTATTCCACTCTGGAGTATTCCCAAAACAGCTTGGATAAATATGGTCTTGAAGAGATGCATTGAATACCTGATGCTTATTTGTGTGATTCTGAACAGGTGCTGGCGGTAAAGCCTACAAAAAAAAAGTTCTAATCACATTTCAAAATTCATATTCTGCTTACCTATGTAGTTAAACCACAGACAGACCATGACTGAGAACCCTAGGAGTCTGTGCTTGCGGTGGGAGGGCCTCCCGGGCTGCATGAGTCTCATAGAGCACAGACTTGCCTGGCTGTCACACTACATCCGATCAGTCACATATGAACCAGGAGTAGACTTTAAAAGTAACTATGTTTCAGGGAATCTACCAAACTGACTTGAGACAACTTAGCAACTTATAGTGCCTGTCCCTTGGCACAGTCTACATGGGGCTCACTAGCATACGAGGTGCTTGCTCCCAGGGCTTATTAGTCTCATCTGACATTCTAAGGATCACCGCTAAAAAGTCAACTCTAGAATCACTTAACAACAAATGGTAAATAAAGCTCCTCAACTGTTCTCTCACACCTGGGCCCAGGGCATAGCATGTCTAAAGAACTACAGATTTTATTTGAGCCTGGAAGCAGCCCCGCAGCCCTACCATGGCAGACTGTGGTCTGAAGAGTCCACCCACATATCGAGTGACCAGCCGTGGGCTGCTCCCCTGCACACCCCTGTGCATCCTTGTGCCACACCCCCAGCCACGGCCTCTACCACCTGCGCAGACAGCCCCCATGGCTCACACCCAGCCTCCTTCCAGTCCCTTCCCTCACAGCCACCAAGGTGAGCTTTTGTGAAGGTCAGTAAGAATGAGTCCCTCCCTTGCTCAGGATGCACCAATGTCTTCCCACTGCTCTTAAAATAAAATAAAAAATCTTCCATATGGCCTGGCCTATCCCTGTCCCTGGTGTTCCCCAAGCGCCTGGACACAAAGGCCTTCCCTTGGTCCTCAAATCCAAGCTCCTTCTTGACCTTGACCTTTCCTTGTGCTGCCTCCAGCTTCCAGAACATCCTAACCTCAGCTCACAAGCTCGCTATGTACTGTCCTCCTTCAGCCTCAGCCCAAACACCTCAGAAGTTATCACCTCACCACCCAGCACCCAAGACCAAGGTGGGCTTTCCCATTTAACACACCTAAAAATCCACAATTTTCTCTTAGCACTTCCCACAGTTATAATTTGAGACTGACTGGTAGCCTTCTGGTCCCACAGTTCCCCTCCCCAGGAGGACCCAGTGCTACAGGCCCCACCCAGAGAAGCTACAGGTCTGGCACTGGCAACACCTGGGAGTCTCATCCTTTGGGAGATAAAACTGGGCCCTGGCCATTGTAAAGTCAAGTGGGAGGGTTTTGGGAGGATTCCCGAGCAGGTGATGGTTGGGCAGAACCCTAAAAGCCTGGTTGGGGCAGAAGGTGGGAGGTAAGGGAGGATAGCACAGGCACAGTCCCCATTCATTGACAACGGCACCACAGTCAGATAGGCTGCAGGGACCAAATCAGAGATGCCTCTGCCCAAAGGGGAGAGGGTACCACAGGAAGCCATCAGTTGGGGTCTGAGAGATGAGGAGGTAGAGGCAGTGGAGAGGAGGGGTTCTGGGGCCATCAGGACAATCACTGTGACTATCAGAGCAGCAGCCCAAGATCACAGTCCCTGGGAGGTGTGGCTGTGAACAGCAACCTGTCCTCAGCCTTTGGGACGCACGGCCTGAGAGGATGCATGGCCTGATGGCTTTGGATGCCGGCTCTCCCTCTACTAGCAGTGTGACTCAGGCAAATGACTCAATCTTTTTGTGCTTTAGTTTTCTCATCTTTTATTTGGGAATACCTACCTCCAGGGTTTGTGGTGAGAATTTAACTGGACAGTGGGTGTAAGTGTGCAGCGCAGTGAGGGATGAGGTGGGATATCCCCACCTGTACGGCTGGTTCCTACACAGAGAACCACCCTGCTGCACCCCAGGCTGTGCTGCCCATCCTGGGTACAGAGAGGAAGTCAGGGTCACTCCACTTGGGTAGCTCAGCACACCTGCTGGCCTGAACGGGCTCAGGGAAGTGGAGGGTGAGAATGGTATGGACACATGGGGTATGAAATGAGAAGAAACAGGTCTGGATGCTCACGATCATGGCAGGAGTCTAATATGGTGGTTCTGGCAGGGCAAAGAGTGAAGAAATAAAAAAAAACTGTTATTTCTACAGATATCGTTTTCCACAAAATAGTGATAAACTAAGAGTTGCTTTGCTGAGACGGAATAGATGTGAAGACAACTAAGCAGAAGGAGGTTTCTCAGTCTTGCACACCTTCTGCTAAGGTGCAGAGACACGTGGCAGGTAGAAACCAGCTGGCTCCTCAGGCTGCACCACAGCAGCATGTGGAGAAGCAGCTGGGTCTCACTGGCCACTGCACAGCAGAAGCCCAGGTGAGCTCTGAAGCTCCCCTCACTACTTTCTGAGGCCCTCCCAACTCATGGCTGCCAGATAACTTGCCTTCTCCCTGGAGGGGGCCTGGCTAAGAGCCTGAACCTGCCACCTGAATGTATCCAGAGAGCTTATGCTTACCCTTCAAAACCCCATCCAGCATCACCTCCTCTGCAAAACTACCTGACAGGCTCAGTCAGAAGCCCTCTTCCCTTCAGTGAGGCTTTCCTACTCTGCAGCTACAATTTCTGCTAAGGTACACCATGGAATTTTGAGGTCTTAATTTGATTAGACTGAGAGATCCCTAAAGGCAGGGATGAAGATTCCCTGGTTTGTACTTTGCTAGCATGTAGCACAGGCCTGGCACATACTGGATGTTCAATAAAGGCTGAAAAGATTTAGCTTAGAGGGACAAGGGAACACAATTCTAAAGCTGAAACACTGAAAGCATAAGTTAAATTCGATTCACACACTTCCCATTTACTAACATGAGGTCCAGTTGCAGAGACCAGGGGAACTGGGGGGTCTGTAACAAGCTGTGTTTATAGCAATGCTTTCCCACAAAACGGCTACTCAACAGGTGTGAGTATCCTTGAGAAAAATATAGGCCTCTGTCAACTAGACCAATTTTGGGCCATGCCTCCACAAGCACACCAATAATTCAGGCATAGAATTAGTCTCTCAACATGTGGACAATGCTGTTGAATTAGAACAGATTTATTTCACTGTGCACAAATAGAAGTTTTGAATGGTTCTCCACTTTGAGACAAAAGTGATTCACAGGAAAATAAAATCTTTGCTTTAAATGAGAGCTCGGACAAACATACATTAACAGATGCCTTCTAAACACCTGAGTTTATGTAGGTCTCCTGGCCTGTATTTGCACGGCACCACATCCATCCCAGAACCTATTTGAACATGGTGAGGAAAACAGAGCCAGGTGGAGGTGTGGGGGAGGGATGACTGCCCTGAAGGCACATGCACCATAGTCACAGTGATGGGGTGATGGGGGCAGATCCATGATCCCCACGGGAGGCAGGAGAGCTGGTGATGGTCAGGTGGAGCCCTAGGATCCCAGGTGAGTCAGCACTGGTACCTCAGCCCTACTTAGTGCCTTGCAGTTCTCACAGAGTAAGTTGAACAAAAACATAACCTCGTTAAAAGTTACTGTACACCTACAGAAACAACACATCCACAGGAGCAACAAAAAAACCAAATTCAGATCCTCAAGGTTTCAAACAGAGAATTATGTGTAAAATGTTTAAGAAAAGATAAAAGAAAACATGATGAAGGAACAAGAGAATACAAAGAGTTGCTAATATAAATTAAAAATAAATTAATTAAAGCTTACAGATAAGAATCACAGCTGGAATTAAAAAGTCAAACTTCAGCAGCATGTGAGAGAGACCATCAGAGAGTTGTTTAACTGGAAGGCTGATGCAAAAGGGGCTCTCAGGGAGGCCAAAGGGTGAGAGGCAAGAAGACAGGTTCAGGACACAGAGCAGGGCGGGCAGGCTGGCCCCGATCAGACGGCATCATGGCAGACTAGGGGCCTGAACATAACAGGGCTCACCATCACAGACAGGAACTTGAAATAATAAATATGGTGAGGGCTCCAACTGAAAAAGCACACAATGCTTAAGCGTCCAACTCCTGGTTTTGGCTCAGGTCATGATCTCAGGATTGTGGAATCCACGCTCCACACTCAGTGAGGGAGGCTGCTTGGGATTGTCTCTCCCTGTCCCTCCACTCCTCCCCTGCTCTCTCTCACAAATGAAATAAAATATTTTTAAAAAAAGCACACAATAGGCAAGAACTAACAGGTAACGTGAGCAGTGAGACAGTGAGATGGAATCTCAAAGAATAAAGAAAGCTAGAGATAAAAACACCTCGGGAGAAACAAAGAATGCTTCTGATGAACTGATCATCAGTGGATGGGAAAAACACATGTGTATCAAGATATGTCAACAGAAACTTCTTAAACTGAAATGCAAAGAGAAATGAGAATTAAAAAAAACACCAGAACTAAAAAACCACCATCAACAACACAAAAGAGAACAAAACATCCAAGATGTACGGGACAATTTCAAAAGATCTAACAGGAATTGGAATACCAGAAGGAGAAGAAAGAGAAAAGAAAAGGAATATTGGCTGAGAACTTTCCAAGATTAATGACAATGAACCACAGATCCAGGAAGCTCAGAACTCCAAATGGAAAAAACACTCCCAAATCTACACCTAGGCATTTCATATTCAAACTGCAGGGAGCCAAAGACAAAAACAAAACAAAACAAAACAACAACCTTGAAAGTAGCCTTGGGAAATGGAAGGGGGCAAAGGAGAGAGGGAAAGGGGGAAAAGGGAGGGAGAGAGGTGGGGGAGGGCCCTGTACCTCTAGAACAGAGGAGAATCAGAGGATATCTGGTCAGAAACCATGTAAGCAAGATAAGAGTGGAGTAAAACTTGTTTAAAACACTGAAAGAAAACACCCACCAATCTAGAATTCTGCACCCAGCAAAATTATCCTTCAAAGGTAAAGGAGAAACAAAGACCTCCTTAGACAAATAAACACTGAGGGAACTTATTGCCAACAGAGAACAATGGCAATGTCACAAGGGACAGGAGGGAGGGAAGAAGAAGGGAGGGAGGGAGGGATCAGGAACTCTCTGGGAAAAGGTACCTACGCTAACATGAAATAGAACAGTGTTATCTGAAGGGGGACTCAGATTAGTTAAAATGTATATTCTAATACAACTGCTGAAAGATATTTTTAAAGTATAACCAATATGCTAAAGAGAGGAGAGAAAATTGAACCAGAAAATGCCTAATTAAAAGTGGAGAAGGCAGAAAAAGAAAGCCTCTGGTAATGAAGAGAAAACAGAACAAGGGTTACTATTAACCCAAACACATAAAAAATCACTTTAAATGTGGCTAGTCTAAAGATATAAATGGAAAGACAAACATTATCAGAGTATATTAAAAAACAAGCCCCACCTAGATGTGTCTACAAGAAACATACTGGGAGTATAAAGACTCCTTTCAGTTAAAAGTAAAGAGATGGAGAAAGAGATACCACACTAGTGCTAATGAAAAGCTGGAGCAGCTGTCTTAATATCACACAAGTCAGACCTCAGAGCAAGGAAGATCATCAGGGATGATGAAAGGCATCCCATAATGATAAAAGGGTCATTCTGCCAAAAACACATAACAGTTCTAAATATGTAAGCACTAACCAACATGGTGCCAAACAACAAACAACATGAGACAAAAACTGACAGGACTGCAGGCAGAGGAGGAGAATCTGCTGTGGAGTTTGGAGACTCCAACACCCCTCTATCAGGTGCAGGCAGATCTAGCCACAGGTCAGGAAGGACATTGCGGAACTCAACAACAGCACCATTGGTCAATGGCACATGATGGACGTGGACAGTCTACTTCATCCAAAAACAGCAGAATACGTGCATTCTCAAGATCACTTGGAGCATGCACCAGGAGAGACCACATTCTGAGCCACAAGCACACTTTAACACATCCAAAAGAATAAAAAGTCACACAATGTCTGCTCTCAGACCACAGTGAAATTGAAATAGAAATCAGTAACAAAAGACAGCTGGGAAATCCCCAAATATCTGTAAATAAAATTCCTTGCCATATAGTTTTAATTTTTGTCTAGAATTTCATTAATGTATTTTTTTCTTGCAACTACTTTTAACTTTCAAATAACTTTTATCTCAACATATAAATGAAATGTATTACTGGTACAAAGACATTTGAAAACAGAAAGTCATCATTATTCTAAGTCCAAAAAAAATAAATTTTCTATATTACGCATCCCAAGCATTTTAGGTACTAAATATTTACCTACAACAGCCAGAGTATGAATTAAAAGTTACAACTATTACAACTACAATGACATAAAGTCCTAAAGGTGACAAACATCACCTTACCAGAGCAAAAATCCCTGAAAGCCTAGAGAACACAAACATGGAAGCAGCCGAGCTCACACCCAGCCACACAGGGGGCACCCCATTGAACAAGCCGTCTCTGAGGTAACTAAAGACAAGTTTGTGCGTTCTCCAGAAGGGGCTTCTACCAGCTCCTATGGGGTTGTGAGCCCATCATGAGTTAGGTATGCAGGTATTCACAGTAGTCAACCAAGTCAAACTAACTTAAATAACACAAACTAATTTTGGAAGACATAGTGACACTGCAAGCTTGTCTGAAGAAACAAGCATTTTTATACCAGATACAAATGAAGTATTTTGCCAAATGCAACTCATTTTCCCAAATAAACCTTACTAGCTTATCTTCTGCATTGCTTTTCTACCCATGAATCCTCCACATCTATCTACTAAAGTTTATAAGGTATTAAATAGATTCTATATACAGATAACACTTTCTCAAAATGCTTTTCTTCTCTTTTACCCTTCTCTGGACTACCTAAAATGCCCTGGGAAAAGGCCAAAAGTTAGGGGTAAAAATCAGCTTTTAACTGGAGTATCCCAACAGCCTTTAAGAATAATCAATTTCCTACTTTTCTTTAAGATTTTTAGGGACTGATTCTTGAATAGTTTTTACTACCAGCAAGACATTACAACAGACCATTCTCTACTCTTTCCTAGGGTTGGTTCCCAAGGACTAGGAAGCAGTTGTATTCAGGTAAGACAGAACAGAGAGCCTCCCCACCTCATACAGTCACCCAGAGAGATTGGGCCAACCACGGAAACAGCCTGGCTTTTTTTTTTTTTCTGGCTTTGAATATACACCTGAAAATGCTATTTCAAATCACTCTATCAAAAAAGTGATCATTAAATGTCCAAACTGAGCGAAGTTCAATCTAACAAAATTTAAGCATAAATATGGGCAGTTACCAAGTACTTATTGCAACAGAGCATGACAAACTGATTCTATTATACTGTAAATCAGTGGTTATTAACTCTCCTACCTGTACCCCTCTCCTCAGCAAACAAACAACACTCTACTTCACAGCAAATGTCCCTGGGTCTGAAAAAGCCTCTTCTATCCCATGTCCTCCTCCCTTCTCTCAGTTGAGAATCACTATTTTAAATAATAAATCTAGGGTTTGGGGGAAATTTTATTTTTGATTGATTAAAACTAACTCTGACCCAGAATAACTGATAAAAAGGAAACCAAAAATCAGAATTTATAAGAGCCAATAAAGCTAAGTTCAAAACGGCTAGGGACACAAAATTATCTGTGGTGCAAAGAATAAAACTAAAGTAAAAATTTCATTGCAAAGTCAAAGCTACTAATATAAGCATGGGGTTCTCTGAGAATAAATACATAAAAAGCACATCTCTCTACATGCTCACTCCTTTTCTGCACAGGCACCGAGCACAGCTGGTCTGGGAGGCCAGCATGGCACTGCAACTTCGTCTTGCATGACACTTAGGATTCCTCCTTTGAGCCTGTGCATTTCGTTATGTCCTTCATTTTCGTGTTTAGGGAGCATGTTCATTTCAGACACTATAGAGCCCAACCAATGTCAGAGGACCCATGCTGTAATCACAGTATTTTACCCAAGTAGCATTAAGGAAAAAACCAGGCCTCAGGAGGCCATGAGGAAATAACTAAGCTGTTGTCTGGGTAGGCAGAAGAGTCGTCTGTGTCTGGTGTTCCCCCAAGTACAACCTATTACACCAACGTCATCTGGAAAACTCTTTACGCTCTACTTAATTCTGAAGGAGTAAGCCACCACTTTTGTAATTGTTTTTACAACTGTGAAGGTTCAAAATTCTGAAAGCTTAAGGGATTACAGTAATCTCTTGCAGACCTTCCTATCAAGAGTAGACATGGCCTATACAAATTGCCAATTTGTGGATTTTTGTTTGTTTAAAAATGCACTTCTGATAAGATCTTAGTGACAGGTGAGCTTCCAGGCCCTCTCTGCCCTGACTTACCTTACTGTGTGTGAAGGGGGGCGCTGTATACAAGGTGGGGTGGATGAGAGGGCGGGGCAGGTGTGGGACGGCGTGCAGGGGCACGTGTCCATGGATGTGGGGGTAAAGATGCAGAGCAGGGTGTGTGGGCTTCTCTGGGCTCATGAACTGATGGCCAGGGGGAAGGGCTCCTGCAGTCATTGCTGATGCAGTCAGTCCAGAAGCTTCTTGTTTACAAACATGACATTCACAAGTGTTTGGAGCTTGTTCGGCCTAAAAGGAAAGAAAAAAAAAGTACTTGGTTATTTAGTAAAACAAAGAATGGAGTGAATTAAATTAAGTCAAGTCACATTGTGCTGAACAGTCACACAGCCACTACAGAGAAGACAGGGCTCATCTGATGCCTCAAGTTGTCCAGAGCCCTCCTTATAGAGTACAGAAGGGACCCCGAGAGCCTGGGATGGAGGAGACCTGATGAGAAAAAATGCAGACCTCACTACCCAGCCAAGTAGGTGCTGAGGTGGCAGCCATACCAATCTGCTCCTGTGACTGTCTGTGCAGGGACAAGGGGACCGACAAGGGTGGCAGAAGGGAGTTGGGGCCAAGGATGACAGAGCACTGGTGCCAGGCTCCACGGGCCTCACTCTGCTCAGGAGTGGTTACATGGAGAGTCTGCAAAAGACACCAGAGGTGAGACTCAGTAGTCAGTGGCTCTGCCCTCTTAAAACAAGGGTAAAACTGAATGCAACTGTCAAAGCAACCATTTGAGGATCTGAAAATCAGCCAAAGGGAAAAAGCAAATAGAAAGGCATTTCTTCATGCCAATTAGCGAGAACATCAGGTAAGAGCAGCAGGAGCCAGGCCTTTTTGCCTGGGGCCCTTCCCATTCCCAACTCCCAACAGCCCTTAAAAACAAACCAAAAAAAGACCAAAGAATCAATAGCAGAATTAAAATAGTACACTAAAAATTTTAATACAAAAAATAAAGTAAAGGAGGAGCAGAGAAAAAAAAATATGAGACAAAAAAAAAAAAAAAATATGAGACCTATGGAAACAGACAGCAAAGTAGTTGTACATACCGCCGACCATGACATTAAACCATCAATGAAGCACTCCAGACAAAAGGCAGAGATTGGCAGACAAGATACAAAAATACAAGACCCAACTAAAAGATTCAAAGACAAATCTTAGATTCAAAGACACAAATAGGCTGAAATGCAAAGGATGAAAAAATAGGTAACATGCATACAGTAACCCTAAGACAGCAGGAGCGATTCTGCAAGTGGGAGGAGTCTTTCAGATGAGAAATGCTAACGGAGAAGCATCTCATAAGGACAGAAGAGTCGATAGAATAGGAAGGGGTAACAGTAACACACACATACACCTTCAACAACACTGTCCCAAAGGCATGAATCAAAATCTAGCCAATCTGAAAAGGAAACAGTCCAGTAGCAATACGTGAAGACTTCAGTGTGCCTCTCAGCAATTTTTAGAACTGGACAGAATAATCAGGAAGGATTCAGAGCACCAGAATGATATCAACTTGACCAAACTTTCGTTCTTAGGACACTCCATCCAACAAGAGCAGAACGCAAATTATTTTCAAGTATATATAGAACATTATCTAGGACAGACCATATGTTAGGGCATAAAACAAGTCTCAATAAATTCTCAAGTTCTAAAATCAGTAATCTAAGGCTTGGATTCAACAAGCTAGAGAGGGAAGAACAAACCAAACCCAAAGACTATGGAAAGAAATAATGAAGATCAGAATAGAAATCATAGAAATAAAGGGAAAAACAAATAAAATTAACAACAAAATTGTTTTTTGTTTTCTTTGTTTTTTTACAAAAACTGATAATCCTTTAGGTCAGTTTGAGGGTTTAAAAAAAAAAGTAGACAAAATTACCCAAATCAGGAATTAACATCACTCTAGACCCTGCAGAACTAAAAGAATCATAAAAGAATATAGTAAATATCCTCATGGCATCAAAGTAGACATTATAGATGAAATAGAAAATTTGAATAAACCTGTAACAAGTAAAGTAAGTTAGTAATTCTAAATCTTCCCACAAAGGAAAGACCAAGCCCACAGGATTTCACTGGTAAATTCCATCAACTATTTAAGAAATCTAAATTTTAGACATATTTCTTCAGAAAATATAAGCAGAGCACACATTTCCCAACTCATTCTATGAGGCCATTATTACCCTGATATCAAAGCCAAACAGTGACACTCTAAGGTTAGATGACTACAGAACAGTATCTCTTACTAACACAGAAGCAAAAATGTTAACTACAGATTAGCAAACCAATCCAATATACAAAAATAAATAAATAAAAGATTATACACCATGATCAAGTGGGATTTGTCCCAGGAACACATGGTTGGTTTAATATCCAAGAATCAGGGGTGGCTGGGTGGCTCAGTAGGTTTTGGATCTGACTCCTGATCTCAGCTCAGGTCTTGATCTCATGGTCATGAGTCAATGCCCAGCACTGGGCCCGACTCTGGGTAAGGAGTCTACTTAAAAAATAAATCTAAGAATCACTTGATGCAACATACCACAGTAACAGAATGAAGGATGAGAACTACAGGAACATCTTAATAGATATAAAAAAGGGCATCTGGAGAACCTAATATACGTTCATGAAAAAATTCTTAGGAAAAGAAGAGTTGATAGGATTTACTTCCTTAACTGGGTAAGGCCATCCAATGAAAATGTGCAGCTAGCATGATCCTAGTTACAGGCTGAGTTCCTGGGGCCAGAAACAAGGCAAAGATGTATGCTTGCAACACTTCTCTGCAGTGCAGCACTGGAGGTTCTAGCTAGCTCAGTAGGGCAAGAGTAAGACATAAAAATCATCCAGAAAGAGGAAGAAAAACTATCTTTATGTCTACATAATCTTGCATGTAGAAAATCCAAAGGAATCTAACCAAAAAGAGAAAGAGTGAGAGAGAGAGAGAGAGAGAGACCAAAGAATAAATGTGTTTTAAGCCACAGAACACAAGTATTTAAAAATCAACTGTATTTCTATGTATTACCAATAATCAACTGAAAATTGAAATTAAAAAATACCATTTACTACAGAATCAAAAACTTCAATAATTAAGAATGACTAGAAATTTTTTTAACTGCTAGAAGAAAGATGATTTAAATAAATGGAGATACAGCACATTCCTAGGCTGACAGATTTAACTTTGTTAAGACTGTATTTTCCGCAAACTGATCAAATCATCCCACAAAGAAAAGACTAGGCCCAGAGGAGTCTGCTGGTGAATTCCATAAAATATTCAAGAATTCAGTACAATTTCTACCAAAATCCAGGCAGGTTTCTTTGTAGAACAAGCTGGTTCTAACACTTATATGGAAACACAAAGGGCTTTGAACAGCCTAAACAATTTTTAATAAGGCCTACCAAGCTGGGGGGCAGATCCTCCCTGATATCCAAACTTACTATAAAGCAGCAGGTAAAGTACACTATGGGAAAGAACCCAGAGGTCAAATGAACAGAGAATGCAGAGTGCAGACAATAAACACTTGTATTTATAGCTCTGTGATTTTCAACAAATGGCTGATGCAATTCAACCAGGAAAGAGAGGGTCCTGTCCACATATAGCACTTGGACACTGGACATCCACATACACAAAAAGATGAACTTAGACCCTAACCTCACAGCATAAGCAAAACTGAATCAAATGAACCACACCTTAAGTGAGAGCTGAAATTATACATCTTGTAGAAGAAAACAGAATTTTGTATAAGGCAAGGTTTTCTTGGATATGACATCCTAAGCACAATTCATAAAAGAAAAAACTAAGGAACTGGAATTTATCATTAAAAACATGTTTTTCAAAAAATACCATAAAGACTTATAGACAGGGAGCCTGGGTGGCTCAACGGGTGGTACGACTGCCTTCAGCTCAGGTCATCATCTCAGGGTCCTGGGATTGAGCCCCAAATTGGGCTCCCTGCTCCACGGAAAGTCTGCTTCTCCCTCTGCTCCCTGCTTATGCTCTCTCTCTCACTATCACTCTTTCAAATAAATAAAATCTTAAATAAAAAAAAAATAAAAAAAAAGAAGGCAGCTGACAACAGTAAGATGGAACAGGAAATGAAAGGCCCATCAACGTATAAGAGAATGCTCAGCTTTGCCCATCATAAATGAAAGGAAGACTGAAATCTCAAGGGGCTGCCATTTCTCAGCAGACTGGTCAAGTCCCAAGACCATGACATCACTCTTTTTTAGGGGGGAGGAGAGGCCATGACTCTGTGACCCAGAGAAGCCACCACTGGTAACCAATCCTAGGGAGAGACCTACTTCTGTAGAAAAAGCCAGATATCAGATGGCTCACTGAACAGTGTGGAGGGAAAAGAATGGGAGACACACACATGGGCCCATGGATGGGGGACGAGAAAGAGAAACCGAACTATGGTGTGTCCACCTGTTGGGACACAGACAGGGCGGCAGAGGGGATGAGGAAGAGCGCTATTTGCAGAGTCAGGCTGTACTGCGGAGAGAAAAGCAAGGGGAACAGAGTGTGCATCAGTATGAGCCTTCTCACAGAACAAGGGAAGAATGAATATTAGCATTTGTATAAACACACACTAGTAAGTCAGACTAATCACCTACTGGGACTAGAACTGGGCGTGTGTAGGTGCTGGACAGGGCTGGTGGGGATGGACGTTGGAGCAAGACTTCTCAACAGAACACCTTTTCATGTCACCTTTCATGAACTGTGTGTCTACACTGCCTATGAAGGAAGGTGGTTAACCAAGCACCCCCACCTCCGTTTGTTTTCTCTTTCATTTCAGAACGAGGTGAGCAACTACTTATGAAACTAGGAGCCTTTAAGAGAAAAGTCATCTCATGAGGTACTTTCATAACAGAACAGGTGTCCACCAGAAAAAAACTTCCTTTACAAAGTCAACCTTTTCTGAAATTTTAACATTCTATTATTTTACTAAAAAAAAAACAAACAAACCATCCCCTCTTGCTTCTTTAAAGTCAAAAACCTCTATGACAGCTCAATGTCTGGAGCAGCTCCGGGGTGCTGCAAATTCAAGACCGTTAAGAGGGCTCAAGCCAGAGGAGCAAGATGAGAACGTGGTTAGAGTCATGTTGGAGTGTTTTATAAGCAAGCCTCGATCCTCTCTAGTTCTAATCTTCAAAAGTTATCTAAAATAACATAATTTTGCATTCACTAATGCCCAAGTTTAGAGAAAATGTACACAGAGAAAGACACAGAGTTGGGAAAAATGAAATCGTACCTGCTGAGTTGGGTAAGATGGGGGTGGACTGTCCACTTTACTCTCCTCTTTCCTGGGACTCCCACTGCCTAGAGCCACATCTTGCTTTGGGGCTCCTGGCGGTTCCCCACTGCTCTCGCCATCTGCCTCTTCATCGTCAGCCTCTGAAGAGCTACTACTGGTACTGCTTACCTGAGGGGACTTTAAAGACAACCTTTGTAATTTATACCTTTCAAGATGGAAGAATATAAAACCGTTAAGACAGCAGATCGGCACCATTTGCCGTTCACTATCACCAGGAGGGAGTCATGCCCATACCTCATCTTTGAGAGCCATGTTTTCCCCGCCACCATTCAGTTCGCTGTGGAGTCCATTCATGTTGGCCACCACCTCAGCATCATCGTAGTTACTCAGTGGATAAATATCAGCAAATTTAGCTGACAATGGTGCAACGTCTTCATCATCACTACAACTGAGACAGGCAGAGTTGGTCACCATGAGGCCATCCCCCCAACACACAGTGAGGGAACCACCCTCTAAGCACAGAAGCTTTCTTTACAGACTCAGTTCTCGAGAGTATTACACTGAGCACCACGCACACTTCTCAACATCTCTTAGTAATCTGAACACCAGAGAAAATGCCTGAAAGATTACCATTTGTGCTATTTAGACAAATGGAAAACAAAATGCCAAAAGAAGAAAAATATCTAGGAAACTGCCAAAATTTAATCGGATTAATTATTACTGCACTTCCATTTGGCCTGAAGTGCCTTGGTGCACAACTGGTGCCATTTCCAAAAAGACACAATTTTTCATTAAAATTAAAGAGGGTACAAAGAACCACCAAAATTGCAGATGTAGCCAGGTGAACAAAACTTTAAAGGCACTTAGGTGCCAAGATACTAAAAGTTTTTTATTACAAGTCCAGCTCTGGACAAGCCAGTCACGATCTTAAATATCAGCTTTAACAAGACATCTAAACAATAGGCAATGACATATTTATTTATTAAAAAAATGTAAGCAAATTTCAAGGCTGTGGTCAAAGACCATTTCAAATATAGGCTTTTCTGGTGCGTGAAAAGAGTGGGCACATAGTTCCCTATCAGTGCAAATTGTTCAAAGCATGACCATACATGGTAACCCTGCAGTCTACATAAACAAGCCTGAGTCCATCTTCAGCATTGGCATACCATAACCTCCAGAAGGAAAAATTCTACAAACTAGAGATCTCTTGGGTTTAGAAGAGTGTCCAGAATTGCTGAACTTGGATATTCTTCCCATTTTTGGAAAAAGAGTGAATGTACGACATGCTATAATCTGGAGCTCACCAAAGTTAACACACACAGAGCCAACCAGGTGAAGGCTCTCAGGTGTCCTGAGGCCTGTGGCACCTAAGGTGACAGAAGTGCTGCTGTGGTCAACACTCACACCCAATCCTGAAACATGACCACCACCACAATTCAGATGAGGAGGCCAAGGTTCAGACATGAAGTGATTAAATCATCTGCTCAATGTAATGAAGGCAGGCTTCAACTACCCAGAGCCCATCAAAACTAGAGAGCCCCGCAGTATGGAGACTCCAGTTGCATGATTCTCTTTAACAACTTAATAATGACACCAAGAAAGAGATAACACAAACCAAAGGCAACACTGGAGGCTTTCAAGTCACAGCAGTTCACGTTTGGGAGACATTAATCTCACGTTGCCAGAGGCCCAGAGCAGCTGCAGGCAGTCCCAGCTCTCGGAGAAAGGTGCCCATACCCCACTTCCTCCACCACTTGACACAGCATGGGAGCCTGCACCTTACATCGGCAGCTGTGACACATGAGAAGGGATGGGCTTTTCCAATATAAGTTTTTATTAGACCATACGTGCTTAATTCTGGTATGTTTTTGTAAGAGGCTGGCAAACAGCTAGCTGGGAAATACCTCGACCCTCCTTTGCAGGCTCCCAGAGAGAGCACACAGTATCCAGGACTAGAGAGTAGTTCGAGCTCAAGAGAGTCATAGCGTTCGGACCCATCCCCTTAGAATTATTTTGTGTTTTGAGACTAGATCCATATTGAGGACTGCAAGACTCTGAAGGAAAGCCTCAGAGTCGTTGGGAGAAATCCAAACAGAGGCATGGAGAAATCTAAGAGACGCTGAGCAGCCCAAAGTCAGGGCAACAATCTCTCCCACTGGGAACTGCGCTGGCATCCATCACCTCCACAGGGCTCCTGACACCTGCACACTCTACAATAAGCAAAATACAAACCTAAGTTTGTACCTAAATAAAATAAAAACACACATCCATGTGCAACCCGTCCAGAAGTTAGAGTGGAAAGCCTCAACAAATGACAGGGTCACAACTCTGAAGAAATGTGGGACCACTCACCTACAGTGGGAATTGGCGACAGCTGCACAGCCACCTCGCTCATACAAAATGTACTTCTAGATAATGTGGGAACACGGAAAACAGAACCTTTCAATCGCTTGCTAAAGTGATCATCTGAGTTTTTAGCAAGACATGGAATAAGCATGAATGCTGAACGGACAATGAGGCGGAATGAACTTCGGGCTGATCACCCTCAAATAAAATGAGGAAACGTGAAGCCAGAACTGAAGAGACACTTCCCTGCATACCAACATGGTTTTTTCTTTACCGGCATTTATAAATTTACGGTAATTTTTTTTCAGGTAATGAAATAGTGTCAAAGTTTGGGTTTATTGATTTCGTATTTTAAAAGTTGCTTAAAAAATGAAGGATCCTTTTTCTTGAAAAACACTATAATGATATCCATACTTCTGCAGACATTACTGTCCATATTTCTCATTAATGGGTTACATAAATTTCTGAAATCTTATTACAAAGTCACAACTTACAAAGTTGGTGCAGAGCCATTGTCTGTGAGGATGAGTCTGGGATGTTGCTGAATTGTAATGGGAGAGCTGGAACCTGACCCTGAGCTTGCTGAGGACACGCTAGGTGGGCGCATCTCAGAGAGATAGTCGGGAGCAGAATCCACTTGGAGGGGCAGCTGGTGACTGTGGATGTCGCCAGTGACGGGGGGGTCCATGACACCACAAGTGAGGATGTGTGAGAGGCTGCAGTCATCACAAGCACATCTGAGTGGGAATGAAGGACAGTTACCCAGAGAGCCGAGAAAGAAGGTCAGACCATGCGGTGTCAGGGTCAGTGCCTCGACTGAGGCTGTGGGTCCCACGGGCTCACTGCACCCACACGACAGCGGGGGCTCACCTTCTCCTGTAGTTGCAGTTGGGGCAGTCGGGCATGCTCAGCCGGGATGACAACATGTGCCTCATGGCGTCTGTGAAGTTGTTCTCACCAGCAACTGCTTTCTTATTGGTCAGCTAGAGGAAATCATCAAATGAGAGGTTAACTCTGCAAGACTTATTCCCCAACCAGGCGGTTCAACTTCTCAATAATCATGGTAATATGCGCCATGCCCATTTAGAAGCCAGTGGCCACAGCTTCCTAGAGTGGGACAGGGCCATGAGGGGGCAGACCAGAAATGCACAGCAGCCACAAGCTTGAGCCTCACTGAGGCTGGGGACAGTAGCCCCTGGCTGGCACCTCACCAGCACACACCAGCTTTTACTTGGAATTGGCTGTGTGCACAGTCCTCACGAGGAACCAGAAGCACAGAACTAAACTAAGGCCCCGAAGAGCTCAGACCCTGGAAAAGGAAACTCTGATGTGGGAGGTGCCCTGGCACAAATTGGTTCAGGCTGCCACAGAAGCAGAAAAGCAGCACAACAGGACACCAGGCCCAAGCTGGGTCCAGAGGAGGCAGAGTTGGTAATTCTGTCAGAGGCAAAGAGGCCATCCAGCTCAGTGGCTAAGCACTGAGCTAGGCACCCACTGAAATAGCTCTGGAAGGCCTGGCTGACCCTGGGCTGACAGGGAGGGGGGTGCCATGCCTGACAGGGCAGCCTGGAGGGACACAGGCCTGTGTATGGAGCTGTAGCACCAGAGCATCCACGAGTTAAACAGGCATTTGTAATCCACGATAGAAGCAGCGGGTGGGAGGAAGGCCAGCTGGGGAGGATACCCACTTCAGGAACAAGGTGAAGGGAGCAGACCAGAAGCTACCTGGAAATGGCACCCAAACTTCCATTTGACAAGGCAAGCATCTGAATTTCAGAGAAGAAACCTACAGACCACCTCTGGCAATGGGAAAGGTGGTACCAGAAGGGCCATTTCATAGGATAGAAGCCATGGAGGAAGGGCTGGGGGATGGAGCAGGTGAGCGGACCAGTGTGGATGCCCAGAGACCCACAGGGGTGAGGACAGTGGCGCGGGGGCTGAGGCCAGGGGCCACCAAAGCCTAAAGAAGACCAAGGAGCAGGAGCAGAGCTGCCTAGAAAGAAAGTGAGAACAATGCCAGCTCATAGGCGAGAATCAAGAGAACCAAGCTTTCAAACAAGTCAAGTGCTCTGAAGCCCTTGGGACAAGGCCTGCAGCCAGGCACATAGCAGAGGGGTAGGGAAGAGCCCGTGGGGAAGGAGGGGGAGGAAGAAGGCTGTGTCGCCAGCAGCTACAGTGAAAGCAGGGCCCAGGCCAGTGTGGGGAGGCCCATGAATTGGGCCAACACCCTGCTCCGTGATGGCACCACCTGCCTGTGCAGAGGCCAGACAGCAGGAACTTGGGTGGCTGTGGGCTAGCATGGGTCACTTGAGAAACAGTCTTCCTTGAGGATTACAGAAATCAAGAAAGAGACAGGGAAAACTAGTTTATCTAGGATTAACAACACTCTTAGGAGCAGACCCACAGGGTGGCCTTGACACAGTGGTGTTTTTTCCCCGATCTGGTACGCAGCCTCCCTGCAGCCTCACCTGTTCTTCAATGAATCGCCTTTGTTTGAAAAGCTCCCAGTCCTCCGTCAGCATGCGCTGTTTGGTTTTCATTGTCATCTAGTAAAGAGATGCAAACAATAAAACCTTAGTGCCAGCAAGAGCCACCTGGGCGTCTACGAGGAGAGATGTCAGCAATGGTGCACATGAGGAACACCCCCTGGAGGCATGATACAGACTCACTGCCTGGCCTCTATCTCGTTCACATGTTCTTCTCGTGTGGGAAACACAGAGGAGCTCAGATTTAGGAAAGAAATGAAGATCCCAGAGCTGAATGTGTCATTGCAGTAAGTGAGCATTCAGCCTGTACTGAATGCCCATCACATGCCCTGCCTGTACCAGAAATAAGAACTTGAGGATGAGCGCCCCATGCAGGAAGAGCCTTGAGGGAGGGGAAGACCCATGAGCAACCTGTTCCCTCATGGATGGGCCTGAGGACAGGACACAAGGGAACCAATCCGGTCACACAGGGGCAGATTCTGTACGCCACTGCCACACGAGGCCCTTGGAGGACTCAAAAGCACAGAGACAGAAAGCAGACAGGGGCTGAAGGGGCTGGGAGGCCAAGGAGCTGTTGCTCAGTCAGGGAAGGTGGAGGGGCTCTGTGGGTGGAGGGTGGAGCACTTGCCACAATTTAAGTGGACTTAATGCCCCTGACCTGGACCCACAGAAATGGTTAGAATGGTACATTTTACGTTATGTGTATTTCACCAAAATTTAAAAAGACACCAAATTGAGAGGGATAGGGAATGAAGAATGGGCTCAAGATACAGTTTTACTGTGGTGGGGGAGGCTATGAAAAAATTAGATCTTGATGTTTATCTATATGTGTTCTTATAATTACTGAAAAGAACTAAAAACTACTAACTACTAAAAAAAGAGATATGGAATATGTATCTTCCAATTTTTTTGGAACACAAAAAGGGGAGGGGGGACATATTTAATCCACAGGCAAGAAAATACTGCCAACAAACCCTCCAAAACAAGTAATTTCAAAAAATAAATTCGTGCGTTTGAAAAAAAAAATGTACATAAACGATGAGAGAAGAAATCAAAGCTGAAATTACAGTGCATGGAAATCCCAGATAATGAAACCCCCACAAATCAAATCATGTAAGATGTATCCAACACAGAAGAAGAAAATGCTTCAAGGCATTTATGAGAAAACAAAAGACTGAAAAGTATGTGTTCCATGTAAGAAGTCAAAGAAACAAAATGAGAAACCAGCTGATAAGGCAGGAAGAAATTAAAGTAAAAGCAGAAATTACTGGGAAAAAAGAAGCAAATGTGATCAATAAATCCCCAAACTATGGTTCTCCGGACTCCCTCTCAGAGAATAAAGGGCCACAGAGAAAACGTGGGCATGAGGAAGGACAGACACGGGCACAGGAGGTTTCTCTTCAACCACAGGAGGAGGTATCTGTACAATGTAGATAGATGTTCATCTCCAAAGCAGCTTCAAGAAGGTGGCTCATGGGCCACTCTGCTGTGCCTGCACAACCCACTGTTTTAAAAGCTGAGTCAACATTACAAAGCTCTTGAGATTTCACCTAACAGCCCAGACATTAGCTTCTCTGGACGTTACTGCAGCTCTGAGGCACTCTACCCTCTGCTGCCCTCCCAGCCCAGGGCAGGAGGTTTCCTTTTGGCACAGAAGGTGCACTCTCTGCACAACATGACAGGGTGGCAGGACAGGGGTGTAGAGCGGCTCCACCCAGTCTCATCACCTCCCCTCTGAGCACAAGCTTATCATCCCTTGTCTACATAGTGTGGACAATCTCCTAGGTAAACATCAATGTATAGCATTCACTCAGGAAGCAGAAACCCCCAATCAGATGACCAAGTGTAACATGAATTGAAAAGGTGGTCTTCTCCTCCCTGCAAAAATATGTCACACCCCAGGTTTTAGGGTGGATTCTATCAAACCCTTTATTGGAACAGAAGATTTAAACTATTCCTGCAAATCGGGCAGCCCCGGTGGCGCAGCGGTTTAGCGCCGCCTGCAGCCCGGGGCGTGATCCTGGGGACCCGGGATCGAGTCCCACGTCGGGCTCCCCGCATGGTGCCTGCTTCTCCCTCTGCCTGTGTCTCTGCCTCTCTCTCTCTAGCTGTAGCTCTATGAATAAATAAATAAAATCTTAAAAAAAAAAAAACTATTCCTGAAAATAAAAAAAAAAACCACGGAAAGTTTCTCAATGCATTCTATGGAACTAGCAGAACCTTCATACAAAATGGACAAGGCCTCAAAGAGAAACACTTAATGATGCCTCAGAATACAAACCCAAAAATCCTAAATAAGATATTCGCTACTTAAATCTAATAATAGGTTAACAGAAAATACATCATAACCTGGTAGGCTTTAATCCCAGGAATGCAAGCATGTCTCAAAATTAGGAAACCTAATGCCTTTTTCATTTGTTTTCATAGAGAAAAACAAATACCATACCAATTCAGTACCTATTCCTGTTTTTTATTTTTTTTTAAATCATAACTTAAGTAAGCTAGAAAAAGGGAAATATCCTTAATTTGCTAAAAACTCTCACCAGTACTTATGGCAAGCATCTGACCTCATGGGAAGCCAGAGCTGTGCTCAGTGCCGCCAGTTACACTCAATTGTGAAGAGCTGAGGGCTCTAAGTGAAGCCAAACAGTGCAAATGCCAGAGAAGCTAAGACAAAACTATTATTTGCAGGAGACATGGTCTAGAAACTTCAAGGCAGCTAACTCACAAACTCCTGGAGAGTCAGTAAGGGCACTGGGTGGAATACCAACAGCCAGACAGCTGTGAGCACACAGCGTGGCCTTGACCCCAGAAGCCCCGGGGAATAAACTTGATGGGAAGTACACAAACTGTAAAAGCATCATACAGAAGACAAAACACAACCTAAAACCAGAGATGTATACCATCTTCTTGGATGAGAAGATTCAATGCTGGTGCCAGTTCTCCTTTTACATCCTGTATGTCTGCCACTTTCAGGAAAAACATTTTCCTCTTACAAGCAGCAATTACTGTTGCATGTTTAAAAATGATTTGGGGGGAGAGGGGATGGTGTGCCAGGGTGGTTCTGTCACTCAAGCATCTGACTCTTGATCTCAGCTCAGGTCTTGATCTTGGGGTCATGAGTTCAAACCCCATGTTGGGCTCCATGCAGGGCATGGAGCCTACTTAAAATAAAATCTTAGTAACACCTGGGTGGCTCAGCAGTTGAGTGCCTGCCTTTGGCTCAGGGCATGACAGCCAGTCCAGGGATCAAGTTCCACATCAGGCCCCCTGCAGGGAGCCTGTTTCTCCCTCTGCCTATGTCTCTGCCTCTTTCCCTGTGTCTCTCATGAATTAATAAATAAAATCTTAAAAGATTTTAAATGAGCTAAATCTCAGGAAAGGTAATTTATTTTAGTACGGAACTCAGTCCAGAGCTGTTTGATAGCTAATATCAACAGAAACCTCCTCCTCTTTGACCCTCTCCTCACGTCCTCTGGGATTAATTTTTCTGAACGTTTGGGTGTCTGCAGGCTTATGTCTGTGTCAAACAACAAATAAAGGATACATTTCAAAAAGCAAGCAAAAACAAGTGATTTCAAAGCTGTCACCTGTCTCCCACGTCCATGCTTATTTATGAATACTCAATTATTTTACAGATGTTTGAAACCCTGAAATTACTACATGATTTCTAAACTATTACTTGATTAGAAGAAAGTGGTGTCCATTCCAAGGATTCCAGAATGACTAGTATCCTCTGGATGCTGCTAAAATTGTTCAGTTTCCCTGACTTGTATTAATGGCATCATGGTTTCTTGATAGGTGAATGAAAATAAGAATACATTTTCTCGTTACTTTAGTAAGGAGGATGGGTTTTCTTTTTCTTTCTTATTGTGGCAAAATACACATAACATACAATTTACCATCTTAACCATTTTTAAGTGTACCGTTCAGTGGCATTAAGTACATTCACATCATACAAACATCCCCACTATCCTTCCCTAAGATGAGAAACTCTGTCCCCCTGAAACACTCCCCGTTCTCCCGTCCTGCAGTCCTGAGCCCATGAGTTACACTTCCTGTGTCTAGGAGTCTGACCTTGTATGAGGAGTGGGGGACCTTGTATACACAGATTTCTATAATACTTGTCCTTTCATGTCTGGTTTTGTTCACGGAAAGAAATGTCTAAGTTTCTTTATTTTAGATCTTCTATTTAGGCCTTTTCCCACTTAAGTTAGTTTCTGCATCTTGGCTCCAAAGTCATTCTTTTGCATGAGGATGTGCAGTTTCCTCAGCAGTTTGTTGCAGACTGTCCTTTCCCCTTTGCGTGGCCTGGCACCCTTACTGGACATCATGTGACCACATATGTCAACACCACATTGTTGGGATTACTGTAGCTTTGCAGTCAGGTGCAAAATCACAGGAGTGAATCCTCCAGATTTGTTCTTTTGCAAGACGGTTCCGGCTATTCTAGGTTCCCTGAGATTGCATAGGAATTTTAAAATGCGTTTTTCTGTTTCTACAAAAATGACTTTAGGATTTTGATAGGGATTGCACTGAGTCTGCAGACCACGTTAGCTAACATGGATATTTTAATATTAATCAGTCTTCCAATGAACGCAGCATGTACTTCCCTTTATGTCTTTAATTTCTTTCAGAAATGAGTCAGAAAAGACTCCTTGAGTCAATTTGTAAGTATTTTACTCTTGATACTGTTGTAAATGGGACTGTTTTTGTAACTTCCTTTGCAGATTATTCGTTAACATACAGAAATATCACTTTACGCATTTACTTTGTTACTGATGCTTTGCTGAATTCATTTATTCAACATTTATTTTTTTTTTAGTCTTTAGGATTTTCTACACATAAAATCATATCACCTGCAGAAATAATTTTAGTTCTTCTGTTTCAATTTGGATGTGTTTTTTTCCTGAGCTGACTG
The DNA here is from genome assembly GCF_011100685.1 of Canis lupus familiaris. Taxonomy (NCBI): domain Eukaryota; kingdom Metazoa; phylum Chordata; class Mammalia; order Carnivora; family Canidae; genus Canis; species Canis lupus. The sequence goes on from NC_049224.1 coordinate 62,130,953, forward strand.
CTCTGAGCAGAACTTCCAGTACCATGTTGAATGGAAGTAGTAGAAACAGCATTCCTACCTTGTTCCTCATCTTAGAGGAAATGCTTTCAGTCTCACCATCAAGTCTGATGTTTCTGTGGGGTTTTATGTGTGGTTCTCAGTATGTGGAGGTGGTTCTCTTGTGACCCTAGTTTGTTTGATGTTTTTATCATGAGAGGGTGCTGAATTTTGTCAAAAGCTTTGTAGATCTGCATCAATGGAGATGATCCCATGTTTCCCCCTCTATTCTGTTGATGTGCATATTACATCGATCAGTTTTCATGCCCTGATCATATTTGCATTCCAGGAAGAGATCCCACTTGGTCGTGGGGTACAGTCCTTTTGTTTTTTTTTTTTTTTTTAAAGATTTTATTTATTTATTCATAGAGACACATAGAGAGAGAGAGAGACAGGCAGAGACACAGGCAGAGGGAGAAGCAGGCTCCATGCAATGAGCCCGATGTGGGACTCGATCCCAGGTCTCCAGGATCACACCCCGGGCTGCAGGCGGCGCTAAACCGCTGCGCCACCGGGGCTGCCCAAGGGTACAGTCCTTTTGATACGCTGCTGAATCCTGTTTGCTGGTATTTTGTTGAGGATTTCTACACCTGTGCTCTTCACGGATGTTAGTCTATAGGTTTCTTTTCTGATGGTGTCTCTGTCTGGCTTTGGTATCAAGGTGATGCTGGCCTCACAGAATGAGCTGGGAAGTTTCTCTCCCCTTCAAGTTTTTGGAAAAGTTTGGGAAGGATTGGTGTTAATTCTTCTTTAAATGTTTGGGAGAATCACCTGTGAAGCTGTCAGGTCCTGGGCTCTCCTCTATGGGGAGATGTTGGATACTGATTCAGTTTTCTAACCGGACTGTGTCTCCATGACTTAGTCTTGGTAGGTTCTGTTTCCAGGAATTCTTCCACTTATCTGAGTTAACCTGTGTTGGTGTACAACTGTTCATGGGACTCTGGCAACCCTTTTCATTTTGTTACAATCAGTAATAATGTTCCCACATCATCTCTGATTTCAGTCTTCTCTCTTCTTGTCCTAAGCCTGTCTAGCTACAGGTTTGTCAACTTTGATGATCTTAACCAACTTTTGGTTTCACTGATTTTTCTCTATTCTCTAGTTTGTTGACCTGCTCTAATTTTTATTATTTCTTTCCTTTTGCTAGCTTTGGCTTTAGTTTGTTTTTTTTCCCCTAGATCCTGAAGTTGCCAAATTAGGTTGCTGATTTAAGATCTTTCCTACTTTTAATTCTAAGCATTTAGAGCTCTAAGAACATACACTCTTAAATAAATTTAATTTCAGCTTTACTTTTTAAACTAAGACTGTATTTTCCTTCCTAGAGAAAACAAGTATGTCAGCCTATGCAGGTGACACAGTGTGGCCAGGTCAACCCTGACCTGATTAACAGCTGCTGCCAGCCCAAGGCACCGCTGGTGAAAGGTTACCATGGTACCTCAGAGCCTCAGTTCCCTCTGGAAACGGTTATTTTATACATTCCTCTTTTTCGTCAGAACAGCAATGATAACGCTGTGTATTATATTCCTAAATAGACTTTTAGCTTCAGGTACAAGTACATTAAAAAATTACTATTCCTAAAGGTTTTCTCAATCTTAGTAAAGTCTCAGTCTTTCCTTTCTTCTAAGAGTTATCTTGGGGAACTTTTTGTATAGTCCCATTTCAACTGGAGAAATGAAAGGATTTCTGAAACTAGAAGTGCATTTATATCTGTCATACCTATAATGTGAAATGAGAAAAAAAAGACTGCATAGGGCAGGATGTAGACCCCCCGATCCAAATCCCAGAGTCTCAAAAGTATAATATAGAGGGGTGACTGGGTGGTGCAGTCAGTTGGGCATCCAACTCTTGGCTTTGGCTCGGGTCATGATCTTAGAATCGTTGGATCGAGCCCCATGTCATGGTCTGCACTCAATGCAGTGTGTGCTTGATATTTTCTCTCCTTCTGCCCCCACCCCCATGCTCTCTCTCTAAAATAAACAAATATATCTTTTAAAAAAGAGAGAGAGAAAGTATAATACAGAGCTCTAACAGTGTTCCCTCATTACTCCTTATGCCCTATTACCTTGAAAATGGCTGTTCTGAATGCCTCCTCCTCTGCCCACCCTCTTGCGGTTTTGGAAGGTGGGCAGGCAGGCTGGGGTGCCCTCTGGGAGTCCTGCTCTGTGTTCCCAAGAGGTTCCTGCCGATCAGCTGCATCTGCCCTTCAGGCCCCACCCTCACCAGGAGTACCCTGCTTTCTTGGGTCTTCCTCCATCCCTGTCAGCCACCTGCCAAGCACAACCAACTCGGTTCTGTCTGCATTCCCTCTCTGGATAGAGACAGAGAAGGGGCTCTGAGCAGCAGAGCATTCCATGAATGGTTCCACAAATTACAAGGCTCAGCAGCTCCCCAAGGCCCCACAGGCTCTTGCAGATAACACCGAGCTCAGTGGCAGCCTATGCAGGTGACCCTGGGTGTGGCCAGGTCAACACTGACCTGATTAACAGCTGCTGCCAGCCCCAGGCACAGCTGGGTGAAAAGTTACCATGGTACCCCAGAGCCTCAGTTCCCTCTGGAAAACCAGGGACTATACTCCTCCCACCTGTACCTCCCCGATCACCTTGGCACATGTGCCTTACCCACGGCAGGTCCTGGTGGCACGCACTCACCTGCTCGTCGACATAGGCATCGATCCTTTGCTGGCATTCCAGCCACTCCTCCGCCACCCTGCGCAACTCCTCCTCAGAGCGCTGGTACCGCTGCAGCAAGGTGCTATAGGTGTCTTCATTGCATGTGTCATGCGTCGTGGTTCCTAGCCTAGGGAGAGAGGCATTTCAGCGAAAGAAAGGGGCCCAAAGGCTCTGGGCCAGAAACCAGAGATTTGCTTCTGTGTCACCTCCTCTCCCAATGTGACACATGGGCACCACCACATACCATACAAGGCTGCTGTGAGGGCTCAGCAAGTACATGTGCAAGGCACCAGAACACAATCTCGCATAAAGGAGAAGCTCAAAGAAGGAAGAGCTTCAAAGAAAAAAAATAGTAGTGAATAAGACTGTCCTATAAGACTAAGGCCTTGGGGTACCTGAGGGGCTCAGTCAGTTGAGCATCTAACTCTTGATTTTGGCTCAAGTCTTGATCTTGGGGTTGTGAGATCGAGCCCTGCATTGGACTCTGTGCTCAGTAGGGAGTCTGCTAGAGAGTCTTTTTTTTCCCCTCTACTCCTTCCCCTGATCTTTTGCGTGTGCGCTCTCCCCCTCTCAAATAAATAAATAAATAAATAAGGCCTAGGATCCAGTTTACTAAATGTGGGCTTGTAAATTATTTTTCCCCAGTGAAATATACTGGCCCAGGGAAAACACAACATTTAATGAAAAATATAAAACTTGGACCCAGTTTTCAAATTAAGTAAAATAGAAAATCTGATCCAAAGAAATACATTTTATAGTGTTTATTTTTATATTATTTGTTAAGAAAGATGGTAAGATGCAAACGAGAAAATGAACTGAAAATAAGACACAAATACTATAAACAATGAGGAAGACACCTAGACTTCCAGGAAAGAGAATATGGGATGAGAGGGTGGCCTGGGGGTGAAGAGAAAGCCAAGCAGGGCAGGCAGGGACAAGGGGGTGAGCAGACTAACACGGCAAGTTGTCATCAGAAAATGTTCATTTTCTTAATATCCAAATACATTAATGCTGGAACCAAACAACTGTAATAAAGCATCTTGACAAAGAATTTCAAAATCAAGACAACATTTATCATTACTCAAGGGCAAAAGGCCGTACAGGAATAATCATCATGTCGACATAGAGAAACTGGAAGCTACACAGTGGGGACATCTAGATGAAAGGATTCTAGATAACGAGGCACCCGTTAGGAAGCTTATAATTACATCTCTTCACTCACAGATGTGCAAATATATACTGTACTTATACCTGTGCTTTGAGATAAACTATGCCCAGGTTAAGATAGGATGATGGCAGCATGTTTAAAAGATGTGTGTTGGGCTGGACATAAGGAAAAAAATCTAGAGGAAACACCAAATTGTTTACAGTACCTCTTTCTCTTCATGATTTCTGTATTTTCAGAGATTCACTGCATGACAATCTAATAATTTTATAATAAAAATAAACAATTAAGTAATTTTAAAATTAGGACCATTTCAATGGGCACAAATGGCTCCCTCTCCTTTTATGTGTCTCCATCTGTGGGTGGATCCCACTTGTGACTACTGTGTAAAACGGAAAACCTACAAAGGAACTCACAGATGCTGAAGTTATCTGCACACATGTCCAAGTGTGGAATCACTCCAAGGAGGGGCCAAGCAGAAGCCAGGCCTAACTGAACAGGTGTTTAGGGGAAGCCAGAGACAGGAAAGAAACCAACACTGACCCACACAGTGACTGAGACTCTCAGGCACCAAGGCTGTCCTTCTAAGGCTGTTTCTGCCCCCTCAGGATACAAAACTCCTCAAGGGACAGAATCTAGGGACTCTGAGGCTGCTCTGGGCTCTGCACAGCTACTAGATGGCCCTTGGGTCTAAGAACACAGCCCTCTGTCTTGCAGTTCATTAGCCCACGGAGCAGTTGCTTTCTTCCCATTTCTGTTTCCACAACCTTGCTCGTTACAGACAGATTTCCACGCTTCACACAAAGCTTGCCTTCTATGTAATGCCATCGCACCCTTTTGTACTACTTGGAAAACGGTTATGTTAAGGGAGCCCGGCATCTGCCTGGCACACACCCCTCTTCCTCTCCTACCGGAAGTGAGAGCTGTTCTCCTCTACCATGATACAGGTTCCATTTTGAGCCAAAGTAGCCAGGGTTCTTGGGACATCTCTGCTTGGATAATCGGAGCACAATGTGTAGGCACAAGGCTTACATTCAAGCTGAGCTGAGCTGGAACCCAGACAGAAAACAAGGAATGTCCTCACGGTCACATGACACAAGTGGTTTAGCAAACAGATTACTATCTAAGTATTCACTCTGTAAACACATGATAGTGCTATGGACAGATCCTCACAGTAACATCTATTACAGATAGTGTGCATGTGCAACATAAGGAGAATGAAATAAAGTCAGTTTTGGCAAGTTTATTCACAAGCCTAATCAAACATTTCCCTAACAATTAATATCATGTATTTAAAATAAAAACCAATTGGGCAACCACTAATACCCACCAAAACAAACAAGCAGATAGTGAGGCTCCTGGTCTTGACACCGGGACAGACACAAGCCTGATGAAGCTCCTGGACCTCACTACCAGTCCTTGGGCAGCACAGACAGAAAGCCTGTGTGGTGCTCCATGAGCACACATGCCACAGAACCTAGATGCTGGGCATCGCTGCAGGTTTTCCAACAGATGTATTATAAGGGAAAACGGATAGGGTGGGGGCCTGCAGACTAAAGAATTATAAAAAACGTGGGGAAAAGAAGGAGTGGAGTCATTCACAGTGATAGAGTCTCTGGGTGATGAGAAAAGTTTTGGCAACAGTCACTGGTGATGGTTGCTCAACACTGTGAAAGTAATTAATCCTACTTAACTGTACAGTTAAACGTGGTTAAAAATGGCAAGTTTCGTGTTGTATATATTTTACCACAATTTTTAAAAAGTAGTAATGTGATATACCAACAGCTGTTGACCTATACACTTTAAACGAGTGAACTGTAATGGTAAGTAAATTACATCTCAGCACAGGGGTTTAGAAAAGGAGAAATAATTTACCCGAACTAAGTGAGCTCCTTTACATGAAGTCAACTTCATGTAGATTACTTGTATTAAAAAACAAAACACAAAAGATACATCAAATGAAAAATGAGGCAAGACTATGGAAAGGCACATTTGAACAACAGAAGAATAAACAAGGAAGGAGTAGGGCTGCTGTGGCCAGCAGTGTAGTGGCAGTTCCAGGGGACATAGCAGGCAGAAGGGACTGACTTCCTGGGGCCACGGCACACTTGCCGGCAGCTAAGGCACACTCATGCAGCTGCACATCTGCTCAGTGTAGTCTTCGCAATCTGTATCATACTTTAAACACATAGAGCCAGAGACCAGGGTTTATGTGCCATAGATACAGTCATTACTTCAGGGGGTGGTATTTGTATATAACGTGTGTCAAAACTTTTACAAGTTGTTCAGTGCCTATCTGTACACTAGAAGATCAGATCTGAATTATGCTTGGGTCTGACAAGGGAGTGTGCTGGAGAACTCGAAGGAACTGTCCCTTCTGGTGTCACCAGCTCCCCTGGGAATGCTTCGCTTGCCTCCTCCCAGCCCTGTCCCCATCTGTATTTCCCCTGCTGACAATCATTGGAGTCTGACCATCAATTGCAATGAGTGAGAAAGAAACCCAGAACTAGGGGCACCTGGACAGCTCAGGTCAGGATCTCAGGGTCGTAGGATTGAGCTCTGCATTGAGTTCCCTGCTCAGTGCGGAGTCTGCTTCTTCCTCTCCCTTCTCCCTCCCTGCTTCTCTGCCCCCTCCCTGCTCATACATGCTCTCTCAAACAAATAAACACAGAAAGAAAGACAAGAAAGACAGGAAAGAAAGAAAAGATGAAAGAAAGAAAGAAAGAAAAAGAAAGAAAGAAAGAAAGAAAGAAAGAAAGAAAGAAAGAAAGAAAGAAAGAAAGAAAGAAAAAGAAAGAAAGAAAGAAAGAAAGAAAGAAAGAAAGAAAGAAAGAAAGAAAGAAAGAAAGAAAGAAAAAGAAAAGGTAGGCAAGTAAATAAATAAATCTGGAACTAGGACATGGCCAAGAATAAAGTTTCAGGATACATTTCAGGTCCCTGTCACTCACCCCCAATTGATGACAGACCCATCAAATGAACTGGCTCAGCAGAAAAAGAAAATACAAGGCCCTAGAATCTTCCTGTAAGAACCTCCACCTTCCGAAGATGCATTATTTCATAAAAAGTGGCTTTGGTGGATGTAAACATCAGTGACTAGGGACAAAACTATTTCCTACATTTCAAACTCACAACTCTGAGAACTTCCCTGACTCTCTCTTTGGTGGAGGTGACAGGACACTCAAGTCTCCAAGACCCACCATGTAACGTGCCAGATGCTATGAAACTAGACACATAGGGAAAGGGCAGGCAGGGAGCAGGCTGTGGGGAACGGGATGCCGGGAGGGTCAGGAGCCAAGCAGAGTACAGGCTACACCCACACAACACTTCATTCTGGTCTCTCTGCCCCCACCACCTTTATCCAACTACTTTCAGGGTTATTCTTTCTCCAGAGGTGAGGGTGTGAAGTGGGAACAGTTATGACCCCTCAGATAGGATTTAGAAATACAGGGAACAAAGACTAGGTCAATACATGGATTTCAGGAGAAAACAAAGTGGTCTGGAAGCCAACCACAAACTTACTTAAAAATAATTTCCCTTTTTTGTGAATCTGGTCCAAATAAATTTTAGCATGGACATTTACATAAAGATGACCAGGTCTATAGTACATTCCTTTGTGGGAAGCCCACAGGAACAAAAGCGCCAGGCAGCAGAACCATGGAAGCATGCACCTAGCTCAGCAGTGCACAGTGACTGTGGATTCCAGGAGTCTCCTCCCAACTGAGCCGCATGTTGTCCACCCTGCCAGCCAAGGCAAAGGCCCTGAGCACCATCCTTGGCACCACTTGTCCTGGCACACATGAGGAAGCCCCATGGACACTCTACACCGTAAGGAGAGGCCAAGCCATGGACAAGGCACTGAGGGCATGTGTGAGATGCAAATCCCTGCCCTCAGTGCCCAGGAGCCCTCCTCCCTATTCCCACACCCCCTTCCTATCTCCCACTGCACACCTGAGTGCCACAGTCATCTGGCCAATCCTGAGTCTCATCAAAGTAAAACTTCACATTTATCACAGCTTTTTCTTATTTACAAGGAATCTGTGGTGTTAAATCTTAGGGGCATTACCAGTGAGTTTGTTATTTGAAAATTTAATAGTTCTCTTGGGGTTTGTAGTTTCTGTCCAAACTAGATGGTTCCCTGAGCAAGAACTTCCACCAGGCGCTGGTGTTCCCAGGCACACATGCTAAAAGACAGGGAAAAGTACCGTGCTGTCACACCATGGAGATGTATGCAGATGAAGACCAGATAGATACCTGATCTGCGACACCAGTGCTGGCAAGTTGCTCTGGAGAAGTGGCTCCGAAAAGACCAGATTTTCAAACAGATGTTTATTATGTAGTTCCCATGTCACCTGGAACTTTTTCAAGTGTTCATTTTCCTAGTCAAAAAAAAAAATAAATAAATGGAAGATGTACCGAAATGATGAAGACTAAAGACTCCCCAGAAGGATCAATCCCCTCCATCCCTCTTTCAGGCCCAGAACATTCTGCAGATAAGGGGTTGCTGTTCCCTGTACATCCAGAATACACCCTAATGCAGACCTTTGCCACACGCACACGGTACCCCACTTCTCCTCCCTTCCAGATCCCTCACACACAGAAAGGGGCTAAGACACACACAGATGAAGAAGGGACAGAGAAAGAAACAAATGCATGTATTTGATAGTCATTCCTTACAACTGTGCTCCCAAATGTACTGAAAGCCCTACTCTTCAAACATTTAAATGCACACAAATCCTGATGTCAGAGGGCACTCATTTTCTCACCTAACTTGAGAAATCTCCCATTCTGATAGATGCAAATCATTTCTCCACTAGTGACATGCTGTGAGAGGACAAGTCCTCCTCTCCCTAATAAAGGCAAACTCATCACTTTTACTGTAGATAACTTAAACATTTGGGAGTGTCCTGGCCCTCACAGAGAATGACATCAGAAGAAACATCCATTTGTCCTCAACAACAAGGTTTCCTAGAGGCAGATCTTGCTACGAGCATATGCTCATGGGGATCCTTGCTTCCACCTGGAAGTATGGCTATACAGCTACTTGTCCTTCAGTCATCTTACATCCTTGGCTAGATGTTCCTTCCCTAAACCACAGACGACTGGAGGAACCACTGAACAGTATGTAGCAACACTCCATGAAATGGACAACTCAGGGTGACTACTTTTACAATTTAGCCAGACTGAATCCAAATCATCATACCTGGAGAAGTTAGTAAACAATCTACACATTAGGACTCCACTGTTTTGTCTCCCAACAGCTGGCTGGCGTGGAGGCTAGGAGAACCAGTTAAAATGGCCATTTCCTGTTCCTGAGCACAAGCATCGCTGAAATAGTGCTGAATGCACACCAGTGGCACCACTCCACCACAAAAGTATGCCAGCTCTGCCACCTCCAGTCCTCTGCTCACACCCTATACAGAGAGGCCTTGCAAGGAAGCTGTGACACCGGCAGAGAACCTCAAACCCACACTTTTGCCTAAGTTTTCAGAGCTTGCTCTCACTCTCTGAGATGTGCATTTCAGCACCTCTCATTGCCATTACTCAATACAGGAAAGCTGGCCTGGGAACAGATAAACTCCGCCCATTTTCTGGAATGAGAAACTGTTGCCCAAGAATCTGATAAGGACGTGGCCACAGACAACATGTGTCACAGACATCAGCAGAGACCACTCTGTGCAGGCACCGTGCCAGGTACAGGGACAGAGAGACTAATCCAGTAGGTCCCTGCTCTCCAGGAGTCACCAAGCGACAGAGGAGTAGGCAGTGATCCAATTTTTGTCTCTATAACAAAGAACATGCAGGAGCTAAAGCAAGCCAGACCAGTCCTCAGCCGGCTGAGGGCGGGCTCTGGGGAGGTGGCTCAGGAGAGCTGCGGGCTTGTCTGGGCTCCCCAATAAGCCTCTGGGGCTGAAGTGTGTAGTCCCTGCCTGCCTGCCTACTTGTGGGAGTGGGACACAGCTCTGGTTCTTGGGGCTCATGTTACTACAGGGAACTGGGTAAAGGCTGACTTAGGAAGATGTTTGGCATTTTTAAATGAAATCTGAGGGGATCCCTGGGTGGCTCAGTGGTTTAGCGCCTGCCTTCGGCCCAGGGTACAATCCTGGAGTCCTGGGATCAAGTCCCACATTGGGCTCCCTGCATGGAGCCTGCTTCTCCCTCTCCCTGTGTCTCTGCCCCCACCCCCGTCTCTCATGAATAAATAAAATATTAAAATTTTTAAAAAATAAATAAATGAAATCTGAAATCATACTTTGAAATGAAGCATGCAAGAGAAACAGCAAACCCCAAACTCATTTCCCAGCTTAAAATCAACTTGGGATAACAACATGCACAGGCACCAGAGTGCTTGCAGGAAGTGTTCTTAGTGCTTGCAGGAAGTGTTCTTAGCACTTGCAAGTGTCACGTCATCAGTGCCCTTGACAACCCTGAACTGGGTGCTGCCAGGCCCCATTTGCAGGCCAGAAACTGCCTAGAGAGGCTGACTGATGTGGCTGGGGGACCATGGGGATGGGAGTTTGTGGGGGGAAGGAGCGGTGTGCACTCACAGCTGCTAGGACAGGTGGTGCCTGCACACGAGTGGGGCTGAGACTCAGAGCTGTATGAGCCAGAGGCAGGGAGAAAAAGCTCGCCAATGACTCACACTGAGGCTTTTCTAACCAAACTAGCTTTACTTCTTACATTCAACTGCAAAAAGGGTTTTGGGGGTCTGGAAGAAGAAAGAGGAGGTATTTAGAATCAAGTTCTATACCAGACCTTGAGAAATATTAGGATATTCAAGATTCTTCTGTCCTCATGGATGGAAATTTAGATTTCATGATTACTGCAGCCAGGCAAGGAATTTCTAGATGGTGGAAGGCACAGCCCAAGTGTAGTCCAGTTCTATTTTAATATTTTAAATAAATTTTTAAAATGTGACCCTATCATCCTGTTTGATCCCCAGGGTAGTGCAGAATAAAGCCACAAAGGCTTTTCCCATGAAAGTCATGTTTTTAGAAATACCTGTCTATGTCTACATGTACTCTGGGTTCCACAGATTCAGAAAAACAGGGGATGTTGTTTACAGAGAAGCCAGCTGAGTTAGCAGAGAATGACTTGGAAGGGTTTGTGCAGCAAGCCACCTTGCTGCTTGCTTTAAGGAAAACAAATGATATGATTTATGGCCAATATAAGATCTAAGCAAAACTTAGAACTTTGGAAAACTTGCATCTGCCACTGTGGCCTTAAAGCTTCTCCATTCTGATGAGGATCAGTGGTGACAGTAACAAAGGTCCTTTTTTCTACTGAATATCATCAGGAAGGTCTGCACTAAATTACTTGGTGAACCAGTATATCCCAAATGACCAATGTATGATGCTCGAAAAACATGTGTGGGCAGATCCATTCCAAGCATGGGCTGGCTGCACCACTGGTTCTGATGTAACAGAGTGTGGTCAGCTCAGGGACATGCTTTCAGATTCTACACTGCAACCAAATGTTAAGAAGCACTCAGGCTTTGCTGTACTCTCAGAGAAGAATGGCTGAAAAGACTATTAAGATATTCCTCTCTATTCCAAATACAAATCTGTGTGAGGCAAAATTTTCTTCAAGAACTTCAGCCAAAGCACCCTACGACAACAGTGTGAGTGCAGAGCAGTTAGGAGAATCTATGTGTCCTCTATGGATACAGAAACTAAGATTTGCAAAAATGTAAATGATGCTCCTCTTGTTACTAAATATATTGGGGGAAATGGTTCTTTATTTAAAAATATGTGCTATTTGTGTTATGTGATGGGTTTATTATTCTATAAGCGATTTAATACATAGTTTTAAGTTTCTTTTTTAATTTCAATGCAGCAAATATTGATAGATAAAATCTACAAGCGCCAGAGCCCTTCTGAGTCCTCAGTTTCTAAGCTGAAAGGACCCTAAGTCCAAAAATGCTGAGAACTACTGTCCTGAGACCCTGAGTTTAACTGCATTTTAACTTAGCTCTGTTAACCCTGTATACCACAAAGATCACTGCGTGGGCCTAAAAGGATATTGTTATAATTTTGTCAATCTTGTTGGATCCTCATGTGAACACTCCAACCATAAGAGAGACTTTTAAGGAAATTTCTTTTTTTTTTTTATTTTTTTTAAAAAATTTATTCAGAGAGAGAGAGAGAGAGGCAGAGACACAGGCAGGGGGAGAAGCAGGCACCATGCAGAGAGCCCGATGTGGGACTAGATCCCGGGTCTCCAGGATCACGCCCTGGGCTGCAGGCGGTGCTAAACCGCTGAGCCACCCGGGCTGCCCTTTTAAGGAAATTTCTATACAGACTGAGTGTAAGTCAGTAACAAGAAATCATGGTTAGTTTCTGTGGCCTGACAGGGTACCTTGGTACCTAAGATGATGTCCAGCCCAGCATCTGTGCACTGCCTGACTCACTGACAGTCTTGACCACTGTAAAATGACATGTGGGCCTGGGAGGTTTTCACACCCCACCAATAGCACTTGTTGAAACTACAAACCTAGGGGGCAGTGGCTTATAATGACAAAATTTCTGGGTGGCGGTACCTCGCCTCCGCCCACCCCAAGATCACAATGGGCCCACGCCCCTGCTGTCTGTCCAGTGCCAGGGCCTCCCCTTCACCCTCACACCAAGGAGGTGGCCATCTGTGGCCCAAAACTGCGTGCCGATGCCACCCAGGGTGGGATTCGGGCTGTACCTCCTGTGTCTCTCAGGGTCAGAAGTTCTTGGAGTGAATGTTGGCTTTGGAGCGCACCAATTTCTCAGAATTCCAGCTTTCGGTTTGTTTTTCACCCCCAAGGCTTCTTGCCTTTCATGCCACCTCAGCAATATGTTGTAAAAGCTTTTATCCAGTTTATGTTATCTGATAATTCCGTCGTTTCCCTTGAAGGAAGGAAGAGTTCAGGGTGCCTCGTCTGCTGTACCACTGGAAACCAAAGTGAGTACCTCTGCGTATAGTGAAAGTGACATAAATCACTGATCAAACAACTATATTTTGTTCTGAGCATTTACGAGTTTTTTTCCAAACCATAAGAAAATATTTCTAGGTAAATTGCTAAGAATTTGCTCCAATAAGCAGGGTCCAAATCAATCTCTGTTTGCTTCAAAACTGTGTTTCCCCTCTAACTGCCTGCAGAGGGCCTGGGCTTAAGCACCATCCAGGGCACAGTGGTAGCGCTCTTCACTGCTCTGCACGAGGTTCAGGGAGCAGAGTGACACTCTTCACACCTTGGCGAGCTTCTCTCCCAGCAGACTCAGGAAGGTCCAAGGGTGCTGTCCCAGAGGAGGTGGTGCTGAGGAATGGGTACTTTCAGTAAGTCGAGGCAGAAGAAGGAGAGCTGTGTGAGATGTGACATGAAGGACTGAGGCACCGGAGGCCTGCCTGGCCCTGCTCGGTGGGCATTCAATCCAAGAATCTCATCTTGAAGCACAGACAGTAGTCCCTCCTGACTCAGCAGCTCCTTTTCTCACAATGCACGCTCTCCTGGAGGCTGTCAGAGTCACTTACCGAAATGGCAAGATCTACTGCAGGGATGCCCGAGGAAGTCCATGAGCCCCAGGCCCAAAACTACTTGCAAAATTGGACGTCTAGAAATTTTCCTAGCAGGAGGTCTATCAATTTTAGAATCACATAAAGACCATTGTATTTAAAATCTCAGGAAATAATGGTTACTGTATTTGTTTCAAAACGTAGTTTTACCAGTAAGAAAGTACCCAAAACCAGCCCAATGAAATATCATTTAGTAACAAAATTCAGGTAATGACAACTCCACAGACTATTGGCAAATCAGTATTTCTCTAGCAGTTGGAAAGCATGAATGACGGATTTCTTGGGGAGCATGGCCTCCCTGAAAACAGCAGCTGCACCGGCTGGTGAGGTTGCCTGAGGGTTCCAATCCCCAGCTTGGCTGGTTTCCAGTGGCCATGCTTCTACGACATGCTGCCTCCTACCCACATATGCTAACTTACCTTGTGAAGTGGTCAGAGACCCATGAGGACACACTTGCTTGTCTCCTTCAGTAGGACTACCAGTGGGGTGCTGACCTGACTCTGTGAACCCATTGTCAACCCAGGGCTGGATTGTGGGATCAAGGACTGTGAGCAAGCCCGTGTGCACACCGACAACAGAGCTAACAGCTTAAGACAGAAGCCATCTCTCTCTTTTCTCCCTATTAACTCACACATGGGTCTTCACTTCATGTTGTCCCCCTCTTTCACTCCCTAGGCCTCAAGATCTCCACACTGTATTCCCATGATGTGTCACCCAGATATCAGTCCATGCAAAACTTTCATCCCACCGCAAAGTCCAGAGAGAAGAGAAAGCGGGGAGAGAGGATTCAGGTTCTCTCCTTCATGCCTGAACGCCGCAAAGGGGGTGCCCATGACGGTGCACAAGACCCACCACACACAAGCCTCAGCATCACCTCATGCGACCACAGTCATCCACTAGACTTCTGCCCGACAGAACTGGAGGAAGGTGGCTTTCTCTCTTACCAGTGTGCCAAGGAAGGTGCTGATTGTGCGTGCCGCCTGGCAGAGGGCGCCATACTCCTCGAGGAGGAGAGAGATGAACTGGTGTGCCTGTGGAGGGCCCTGCAGGGCAGACGGCGCTTTCACTTTAGATGCTGCCGACAGCTGCCGGAGGAGTCGGACCTTCATCTCCAGCACGTACTCCCTAGCTTGTTGCTCCAATCGCTGGTACAGCTGGTAGGGGTCCCTCTCACAGAGCCTGCACAGAGAAGACAGCATCACCACTCACCTGGGACCCACCCACACATAGCCCTCTGTGGAACTGCTCTGCCAGCAAGCTGCAGGCACCCATCCAACAATAGCAACAAGCACCATCTTCTCAACAACCTGTGAGAGGTGCCATCACCCTGCTCAACACAGCGCATCAGCTGACAAAGCTCAGTATTTACACCAAACTTACTCTGTACTAGCATTGTGTCTCACATGTACCAACTCAGGTAATCACTGAGTTAATCATTCAGCTGAACCCCAAAGTCCACATGGGCTGGGTAAAACACTGGAACTCACACGGCCAGCAGGTGGCAGAGTGTCCACACCAGGACCTCAGCAGCTGTCTTGAGAAGAAGGTACTTTCTCAACCACAGGACCATTAAAAACACAGGAGACTGAAAACAATTCATTTTCAATGCCCGTATGTTAGGTGAAAAGCAACGATTCCAGCACAGGTGGTACCTGGCTTGGAAGACTAGAGTAGACTGTTCTGTCCTTCTTCCTAGGAATTCAATATATAGTCCAAATGGGCTTGTATTATTTTTATAATCAGAGGAAACCGTAGAAGCAATATGTCTCTTTTTCAGTTATCCCACCAAAAAAACAATGAAAATATATAAAATAAAATCTCTAAATTGAAGAGAAGGGAAAAAATTAATATGTGCCTTTCCACCAGGGCCACAATAGCAATTAACATTTTTATGAATGTTTTTCCTAACCTGGAACTAATCTACTAAAGTGGCAGCTACTTCTAACTGGGCACTTGAAACTGGCACTGGCCTGCAGACAGACCCAAGACCACTGGGGCGAGGACAGGACCCAGCTGTGAGGAGCCATCAGGAAAAAGCACCCAAGGCTAGCACTTTATCAGACATGAGTGGTGAAACCTATCAAGCTATGGTTCCTAGATTTTCCATAGTTCCTGGATCCTTTTACCTTCAGGGCACCACATCTGGTCAAGAGAAAAGAATGGATAGTGCCATCTAGTCCAGTTTTATGCTAGCGCACCCCCTTGTTATAAAAACAAGAGGGGACTAAAACCTAGCAATAGGGCATAGGAAGCCTTCCACACAACGTGGCCAGAAAACAGAAAGACTTATGGAATTTCCACTGGGTTCAGTACATTTCAGAAAGATCTATCAGTTTTTTAGTGTTAAGAATCCCAACTACCCTGTGAAACAGAATGCATTTCATCTGTTAAAGGAATGCCACAGAAGACTCAAATGACAGAGAAACAACCAAACTTTCCAGTAGACTGGATGCCTCTTAGCATGGCCAATTAAACATCCATTTTATTTTTTATTTCTTTGCCCATTTCTGTATCTTAGAAATTTAATGAAATGGCCATGTGGTACTTTTGCAATGAAATGGCCATGTGGTACTTTTGCAAGTAGATTTTTTAAAAAGTCGTATGACCAAGAGGCAGGAACATGCTAAAAGATGCTATGGTGGCTCATTCACATATACATTCAACAAAAACCATTGTATGTGCGCTAAAGGCTATTCTAAGATGGCAAAGCCACAGCAGTGAAGAAGCTAAGGAAACAAACTCTCCACTCTCATGATGCTTATGGCATATGCAAGTGGATGATGGAATTCTGGGTAATGGCAGGAACATAATAAAAAAGAAGGCAAAAGGGATAAACAGTGATGGCAGGGAGGCCCCCCGGGGTCTTAGAGAGGGTGGCCTCTTGAGAAGGTGACTCTGAAAGGTAATGTGAACAATGGAAGGGAGAAAAAACAACCCTGAGAAAGGAAGAACACTGCAGAAAGAAGAGAAGAGCAAATTTGAAGGCCCTGCAGCAGGAGCAAGTGTGGCCAGCAGAGGAACGGCGGGAAGCTAGCACAGCTGGAACGCAGTGATGAATGGTCTGAGGGCAGCATACAGCAGGACCGTGTGGGACACAGAGGGCCACAAAGAGGAGGCAAGGATTATCATCACCAGTTGTACAGACTTCCAGAAACGGGCTTTACAAACATCCCTCTCCTGATGTCTATCAGCCCACAAACGACAAAGACAACAGCACTCTTGGATGCAAGGACAAGGGAAAGTGCAGCATATCTGATACAGGCACACTTTCAGCTAAAGGTGTAACATTTCCACATTCTTAACAGCGTATTTCACTAACAGGGTGATGCTGTTTCCCAAACCTCAGCAATTCCCATTACCACCTTTACCCTCTGCCATAACAGCTCTCATGGGTACTAGTGTCTGCCAAGTGCTTTCCTTCGACTGCTTATTTGACTCCAGTAGCTTCCTAAGCATTGGTAGTCTATGAAGTCATATGCCTGAATGGCAGGCCCCATGTTTCTTCCTCACACACACTAGGAAACCTAACTTCCAGAACAGACACCTACCACCCGGAGCCATATCCTGTAACACTGGGGGTTTACCAGTCAAGTCCCAAACACACTGGCTTGATTCATCCACCTGTTAAGAGGACCCACGGCCAAGCACTACTCCTTGCTCCAGGATAAACTGTGCTGTACAGAAAACAACAGTTTCTAAAACCCCCATTCAAAACGTGAGAAAAACAAACCAAAAGGAGAATTGACCCTTGAAATGTCTAGCTCAAATGCGTTCCTTTTATTTGGAACACTCAAAAAAGAGGGAAAAAGATGTTACAAATTCTAAAGAAGAATAAAAATGATGCGCATCTCAACTTCTGTATTGTCACTGGGCACAAGGTGTCTGCTGGAGAACAGACACTCAGCTGTAAGCCACTCCTCGCTGAGAAACACCCACACAGACAGGCTTGGCTACAGCTGGCTCTGCACTCACACTACATGCACGTTCTCAAACTACCTGACCTTTCAGAAGGTCAGGCTTTCTTGCCCCCTAATGGGATAACTGCCTGTCCTCCTTGGGTTGATTGCCTGAGAGAGTGCTTAGCATCATCCCTAGCACTGTAAAGATTGGAAAGTTGTGTTACAGTCTGTTACACTAAGAAATGAGAGAAACATGTCGATTCATTTTATTAAAAAGGCAATTAGCATTTCATCAGAATTAGAATTTGAAACTCTACCCAGAGGGCTTGCTTTTGGCAATCCCTCTGCTGAAGACTGGCCGTGCAGCTGGGGCTGAGCAAGTGGAGCCGAGCTTACTGGATCCTGAAAGGAAAGCCCACCCCAAGCAGAGGGGAGGCTTCCTGGGCAGCAGGTGAGGAAGGGACATGACGCAGGGGGCAACGTGTACCTATCCACGAGCTCCTTCACCCCCTCCTTGTCGGGCACGAGACTCTGGTCTTGGTCGTCGGCCAGTGGGGTCCCCGCCTGGCGGTAAATGCAGCGGACCATGTAGCGCACTTCTGACCAATAGTTCTGCAGCTGCTGAGGTTCCCGGTCCGTCTCTGCCGAAATCTCTCTGTGAGACGGCACAAGAGCAAGGAGGTCAGGGTTAGTGGACAGTCTGGGTCACCCTTCACCCTCCAGACAGCCTGAGGGGATGGGGGACAGACTCCCACCAGCACCCTCCACCTTGTTCAGCTCCTGGAGCTGGCTCCCATCTGCTATGGCCACAGGGAGGCCTGATGACCAGCACAAGCTCCAGGTGCCTGCAGCTGTCCGGTCCCCCAGACCCCCATCTCCAGGAGAGTATAGACCCTCCTCACACAACAAGAAGAAGCACACCTAGCATCTCCTGTCGGGAATGCTGATGGTCTCCTCCATCTCGGGGTGCCCAGTAGGCAGCTCTCATTCCCCACAAAGCCCCTGCTCCCCACTTGGCTGCACCAGCTCCTGTGATGACTTGAGCGCAGAGCCCCCAAGTCCCAGCTTCTCTTCCCTTCTGCCCTGCAGCCACTGCAGTGCCAGTCTGCTCAGCCTCCCAGGGAAGAGGCAGCTCTCTCTCCAGCAGACCAGCCTCAGATTCTAATGACTTCGCTCTGCCTCCTTTCCCTGAATACTAGCTTGGTCCTGCCAGCCCTCATGGGTAGGGAACCAAAGATCCACATCCATCTTGTTCTTCTGCGTGACCACCAGGCTCCTCAGACTCAGGGATGGCTCAAATGCCTGCTGTCTTTATGGAAATGGCTCCTTTCCTGTTCCAGCTCCAGAGCATGTCAGAGTGGCCCTGCTCCCATCCATCCCGCGGGCAACACTGGTACCTGCGCTCGCTGCAGGCCTCACAGGCGCACGTGGCATCCGAGGGGGCAGTGCCCAGCCCCGCTGAGGGCAGTGTCTGTGCGCCGAGGGCTAGCCTCCCGCCGCCTGCCTCCGGCTGGGACCCACCAAGAGGGGAGTGAAGAAGAAAGTCTTGGCCCTGCTTTAAAAAGAGAACAGAATAAACTATATTCAAATGTTCAAGGTACAAATTTATTAACATGTCAGAAAAATACCTTTTAGAAATAAATTTAAACCTAGACACTGACAAGATCTCCAATGACATCATCAGCATAACTTTCTCTTGGGACATTCAAGAATTTTGTTTCCAACCAATTATTTTTTACCTTCGGATAGTTCTACCATAATCTCATGAAGACAGTAAGTTTCTTTCATGCTTTAGAAAAGAGCAGCTCCTCTACCAGGGTCCTAATCAGCACATGCAACAATCAGCGCAGTGGGCGCCTCCTCCAAGTGACGCCCCAACACTCATGCCAGCTCCAACCCTCATGACTGGACCCAAAAGCCCCTAGAAGGTCTCATCAACAGCCATTACAGGTAACATAAATACAATCTTTGCCCTCACCCACCCAACCCCCCTCCGATCTTGGTTTCTCCTGTCTTGGGACATGACCCCACACCCACCCAACTGGCATCTTGTCCCTCAGTGACAGGACCTGAGAGGGACTCTATTATTACAACACAGACGTGTGGGCTCCAGTCCTAGAACAGATGATCCCCGTGGTGAAGAAAGGGTACTAACAGGGTAGCTAGCCCCAAGCCATCGCTCCAACAGCCTAAGTAGAAGGGCAGAGCCAGGGGAGCAGCCCCTGAAGGGAGTGCACACACACAAACAGAACAGAGACCAGACCTGAGAGGCTGCGGCGTCTGCCGGGTGCTTGTACAGAGGGGTTGGACACCTGTGGCACCACCCCAGCCGCCTATTAGATGAAGCACAGGGAAACCAGGCCTGTCAGGGGCCCCCTGGGAGTTTGGGCACATGGACACGGGAGGGAGCAGCCTCTATTACATGGCAGGCTGGGGGCAGGGGGCTTGCGTCAGCTAACAGCTTCACCTGAAAAAGTTCCTGCTGGGTGAGTATGTCCCAGAATTACACCAGGGGGCAGAGCAGGGGTGGGAGGTGTCACACCTCCTTCCATGGCAGACAGTCTGGTGCAAATTCCCCACTGAGGTCTAGGAAAACCTAAAGGAGGGCCTCTTATAAGCAAGAGGCATTCACCTGTGGGACACCTGTTAGGACCCTGGGCCTTGGTCACCAAAGAGAACTCACAGACAGCCCGGAAAGGAGACCTCCCCTGAAGAACTCTGGCCCAAAGCCCCTTCTCCAGCCAGGCAGAGTTGGGAGGGCCAAGGAAGCAAGATAAGCACCACTGCCCCTCCACCCCATGACATGCCCTTGGTGATCCACGAAGGCCCTTAGAACGGTGGCATTCAGGTTTTCGGTAAATGGGACCAGAGCACCTGAAAGTGAGAGGATTCTAATACCCACAGCGACTAGAAGGGCTCGACAGGTCTGAAAGCAGCGCTGGCAGAACCAGGCTGTCCCCCAAGAGCAGCAGGTCAGTGCACTGCACAAAGGAGGATTCATCTCTCCTCCAGCCCCCTCAAATCAGACAGCAAGGCTGCCCATGCGACTCCCATGCTCAGCAGATGCACAGCTCACTCCTTCTCCCTCCACTGCTCCCAGCCAGTCCACCATTTCCATCTACACCCACAGCCCTTTTGCAAGCAGCAGCCAGAGTGGTGGTGAAAGTAAGACCCTGTCACTCTCCTGCACAGAACCTTCCATGCTACTTAGAAGCAGATTCTAAACTTCTTACCCGTATTCAAGGTTTTCTAGGACACATTTAAAAGCTTTTCTTTCACTGAGTCTTTGATTACTAATCCACTCAATCTGTGAACGGCCTGACAGGCTGACAGAATTCTCAGTCACACCTCAGCAGGGAGTCGGGTGGAGCCAGGTAGCAGCATTCCTGCCTCTCTGCCCCACATCCACCCTTCTTTGCCCTGCTGTGTGCACCAACAAAGCACCCAGCAAACATAGCTGCTTGGCCAGTGGCACACCATGCAGGGGCCTGGCCGGCAGGGGGCGCTGGAGGAACATCACAGAGGTGGCAGCGACTGGTCATTTGGGCTGGAGCAGGACTGAGCACACCCACTCCCGTGACAGCCTGTCAGGCCTGGCCTGCAGCTTCTCAATAGCTGTTCTGCTACCCAGAGAGCCTCTCTCAAGGGTGTCCAGCCTGAAGTCCTCTCCTACAGCTGACCCGGCCTGATAGTGGGGGCTCCCCGGTTGCCCATGTCTGGACTCTAGTGTTCTCTTCCCAGATCTGCGCAGCTGATCTTCTGTTACTAGTTAACAGTCGGTTCTTGGTGCCAAAGTGCCCCTGTTCAAATGACTGACCTTAGTCACTCCTGTTAATCTTTTATTCACAAACTGCTACATGAAATCCTGGTGTTTCCCTTGTTCTTTGTTGTTTTGTTTTTACCTGTCTTCATCACTGGAAGATCAGTTCCACAAGAGCAGGACCCTTTCTGTCCTGCTCACCGCTGTACACTAGCACCAACAATGCTGCCTGACACACAGGACAGACTCAGAACAGCAACCAAGAACCTGGAAAGTAACATTTCCTGGTGACAAGGGATGAAATGAAGCCCTTTAAAATAGCCCATGATGACTACATAGTACATCCTTAAATGTGTCACCTTCTAGTACTCATCTTATACAGATTTAACTTTATTTTGTTCTGTCCAAGTCTAACACAATTAAAAGAATATAACAAAACCCAGCACTCAACAATGTAAAATACACATTGTCCAGCATCCAATGACAAAACCAAGAAGGAAAATACAACACATAACCATGAGGGAAACCAATCAATAGAAACAGATCTTTTTTTTTTTTTTAAGTATTTATTTATTCATAGAGATGCAGAGAGAGAGAGAGAGAGAGAGAGAGAGAGAGGCAGAGACACAGGCAGAGGGAGAAGCAGGCTCCACGCAGAGAGCCCAACGCGGGACTCGATCCCGGGTCTCCAGGATCATGCCCTGGGCTGCAGGCGGCGCTAAACAGCTGTGCCACCGGGGCTGCCCAGAAACAGATCTTAAAATAACAAAAATGAAGCAACCAATGGATAAGAATCGGAAACTGGTGATTATAAACTCTATGTGTCAGAAAGTAGAGGAAAACATAAACACGAGAGGAGAGAAAGTGAAGATGTATAAACAGTAGCAAATGGAACTTCTAGGGATGAAAAATATATCTTACAGTAGAGTATTAAATCTGAAACAATAAAAAATTCAAATGTGAGGCACAGCAAGAAACAAGACAAAAAAATAAAGCATTTCTAAAAAGTCTAACATGTGGGTAATGGTGTCTCAGAAAAAAAGATTATATAAAGAAATAGTTAAAAATTTCCCATATTTGATGAGACTGTAACTCGAATATCTTAAAAACTCCTCTAAACCAAAGCACAATAAACAGAAAGCAACCACACCAAGACATATTAAAAAGGACTGAGAAGTAACAATGAAGTACAAATCTGAGAAGCAGGCAGAGGAAAACATCCCTTCTATGCACAGGAGCAGAGACAAGCATGACAACATGCTTTCAACAGAAACCGGGGAAGCCAGCAAAGAAATGACCAAAGAATTTTAAACAAAAATAACTTTTTAAGGGGTCCCTGGGTGGCGCAGCGGTTTGGCGCCTGCCTTTGGCCCAGGGCGCGATCCTGGAGACCCGGGATCGAATCCCACGTCGGGCTCCCGGTGCATGGAGCCTGCTTCTCCCTCCTCCTGTGTCTCTGCCTCTTTCTCTCTCTCTATGTCTATCATGAATAAATAAATAAATCTTTAAAAAAAAAATAACTTTTTAAAATGAAAGCAAAAGAAAAGCTCTCAAACAGAAGCTTCCCTGTACTATAAAAACTGTTACAAGCAGTCCTTGAGGCAGAAGAGGAATCAAAAACAAATGGAGCTACATGCAGGAGTGATGAGCACCAACCCAAAAAGTGGGGGGCAAGGACCTTGCTCATTTTAAAAGTCTTTAAAAAAGATAATTAACTATTTAAAGCAAAAATAAAAATGTATGGCAAAGTCTGTAATGTATATGAGAAAAACAGACAACTACCCAACTGGTGGAACTCAGAGTGCAATATTTTAAGGCCCTTAATACTACATATTAAGTATATAATATTCCTTGAAAGTAGAAGTTGCAAATTTGAAGATATGTATTGTGAATTCTAGAACCACTAAAAATAATGAAACAAAGTGAGATAGTTAATAAGCCAAGAGGAGGCAAAATAGAATAAAAAAATATTCAAGAGGCGCCTGGGTGGCTCAGTCATTAACTGACTCTTGATCTCAGCTCAGGTCCTGATCTCAGGATCGTGAGTTCAAGCCCCGTGTTGGGCTCCATGCTGGGTGTGGAGCCTACTTAAAAAAAAAAAAAAAAAAAAAAAAAAAGAAAAGAAAAAGAAAAAGAAAAAATTCACTTAATCCTAAGGAAAAGAAGGAAACAGTAGGAAAGAGTAGCAGACAACAACAGATGGGAAAATGAGAGGGAGGAGAAAAAAGCAAGATGGTAGATTTACATCCAAACACATCAATAATTATATTAAATGGAAATAGTTAAAATTTCCAATTGTTAGAAGAGATGGTCAGATTGGATTAAGAAGCAAGAGCCACCATGCTTTCTACGACGGATTATAAAGACTGTACAAATAGGTTAAAAATACAGGATTATAAAGACTGTACAAGTAGGTTAAAAATACAGGTTGGAAGATGAATTGTATGCAAATACTAACTTAAAAAGGCTGGATGGCTCTATGAGCGTCAGAGAAAGTTGGCTTCAGAACAAGGGATGTTAGCAGCAATTAAGGAGATAATCATGATGAAAATAAAATAAATATATAATAACAACATGATTGATTTAACAAGAAACAGTAACTGGTAAATATGTAAGCACTCTAAGAACAGAACTCAAAATACATGAAGCAGGAATTAAAAGGAGAAATATACACAAACCCATAGTTACATATGGAATTTCAACAGTCCTTTCAATTATTGAACTAGACAGAAACATCACAAAGGATGCAAAATATGTGAACATCACCATCAACCAGTTTGAAGTAACTAACATTCTCAGTACACTCTTCCCAACAACAGAATTCAAATTCTTTCCAATGAACACAGAACATTAAGCAAAACTGGCCATAAAACAAATCAACAGATTTCTAAAAATTAAATAATATATTAAGTATGTCCTCTGATTACAAAAGAATTAAGCTAATAATAACAAAAAGAGGGTCAAAAGGTACAAACTTACAGTTATAAAGTAAATAATTCATGGAAATATAATGTACAGCATGATGACTTTGGTTAATACTGTGTTGCAAACTTGAAAGTTGCTAAGAATAGATCTTAAAAGTCCTCATCACAAGGAGAAAAAACCTTTTTTTGTAACTGGTGACAGATGTTAATTGGAGATTATTTTGTAATATACACAAATATTAATCATTATGCTATATACTAAACCTATGTAATGTGTCAATTATATTTCAATTAGAAAAAGATATCTGGGGGGGGGCACCTGGGTGGCTCCGTGAAGCAGGTGAAGCATCTCCCTTTGGCTCCCAAGATACTGGGATCATGCTCAGCATGGGGCTCCTTGCTCAGCAGGAAGTCTGCTTCTCCCTCTCCCCACAGCTCGTGCATGCTCGCTCTCTCTCAAATAAATAAATTAAAATTAAAGTTTAAATAAAAAAAGAAAAATATCTGGAAAATATGCCAAAGTATTTAGAAATTAAAAAATACAATTCTAAATAATTCATGAGTCAAAGAATAAATCACAATAAGGGCAATCATAAAATATTTTTAACAAAATGAAAAACATATCAGAATTTGGAGGATGCAGCTGAAGACATGCTTAAATAGAATTTTATGAAATTAACTATGAAGTCGAAAGATAATAATAATAAACCTAAAGGCAAAAATTAATGAAACAGACAAATGAAAAATCAATTCAACTAAAATATGGTTCTTAGCTTAATAAAAATGATAGACCTATAGCCGGGGTTATTACCGGGGGGAGGAGGGGAAGATAAAACTCAACCAACTAATATCAGGAAAAAGTGGCAGGGGCATATCACTATAGATTCCATGGAAATTAAAAAGACAGGTATAGGAGAATATTTGGAACAACTTCATGCCAATATACTTGATACACAGAATGGGCAAATTTCTTTTTTCCCCAATTTCCTTGAGATATAACTGTCATACAGCATTATATAACTATATACAGGTATAGAGCATAATGACTTGACTTACATAAACTGTAAAATGACTATACAAATTTCTTTAAAGACAAAAATTAGTAAAACACACTGGAAGAGATAGATAGCCTTTACCAAATAAACTGAACTCATAGATGAAAACCATCCTAATAAGGCAACTCCAGGTCACTGGTGAATTTCACCAAACATTTAAGGTATAAATAATACCAACTCTCCACAAACTTCTCCAGAAAACTAAAGAGAAAATACTTCCTAGTTCATCCTACAAGGTATTATCTTGATACCAAAACCACACAAAGATATTGTGAGACAAGAAACTTAGGCTATTATCCATCGTGAATACAGATCAAATAGTCCTTAACAAAACCCCAGCAAAGCCAATATAGCAACCCATTGGAAAGATAATACATCATGATCAAGTGTGGATTATCACAGGAATGCATGGTCCATTCAACATCTCAAAAATTACCATAATTAATTTTGTTAACAAACTCAAAAAGAAAAACTCTGATCACCTCAAGAGATGTAGAAAAAGAATCTGCCAAGATTAAATAACCATTCACGATAACCCCCAGCAAACTAAAACTAGGAGAAGACCACCTGATGTACAAAATCCTACAGCTAACATCACACTTAATAGTGAAAGACTGTTTTCCCCCTAAGACTAGAAATAGGGAAAGATGTCTGCTCAGAACACTCATATTCAACATCATACCAGAGGTCCTAGCCAATGCAGTAAGACAAAGAGGAAAAAAAAAAAAAAAAAAAAAAGAGACATACAGATTGGAAAGGAAAAAATATATATATTATTTATATACATAAAATTATATTATTTGTAGATGATATATTTTCGTCTATGTAGAAAATCTTGAGGGGGATCATGGGTGGCTCAGTGGTTCAGCGCCTGCCTTCGGCCCAGGGCGTGATCCTGGAGTCCGGGGATCGAGTCCCACATCGGGCTCCCTGCATGGAGCCTGCTTCTCCCTCTGCCTGTGTCTCTACCTCTCTCTCTCTCTCTCTCTCTCTCTCTCTCTCTCTCTCTGTGTGTGCGTGTCTCTCATGAATAAATAAAATATTTAAAAAATTAAAAAAAAAAAGAAAATCTTGAGGAACCTACCAGATAACCAATAGAATTAATAAATGAGCTTTCAAAGGATATAGTCAATAAAAAACTCTGTATTTCTTTTTTTTAAATGCACTGTTGAAAAAAAGGCAAAATGAGAACCTCTACCTAGTTTCATGACTTACTGTAAAAAGCTTCAAGAATCAAGACTGTATGGCATTAGCAAAAGGATGAGGATATAGGTAAAGTGGAAGACAGAATCCAGAAGTAGACCCACACATAAAAACAAAAAACAAAACTGATTTTTTACAAAGATGCCAAGGTAATTTAACAAGGAAAAAAATAGTATTTTCAGCAAATAGTTCCCAAACAAGTAGATATCCACATACAAAAAGGGTAAACCTCAACCTTACTTATAAAAGATATAAAACTTCATCAAAATGGATCACAGAGCAACCATATGAGCTCAAAACACAAGACATCTAGAAAAAAAAAAAAAAACACAGGACAAAATTTATAACCTTGGGTAGCAAAGATTACTTACATGGAACACTAGAAACGTGAATCATTTAGAAATTGATCAAATTTTAGAATTTTGCTCTTCAAAGAAATGTTCTGTAATGAGAAGACAAGCCACACACCAGAAGAAAATATTTGAAAAACATATCTGATAAAAGGCTTATATTCAGAATATACTATAGAGATCTCACAATTCAATAATATTAAGACAACCTAGTTAAAAATAGGCAAAAGATTTGAACAGCCACTTCCCCAAAGTGATATAGGTGAAAAATGAACACATGAAAAGATGTCCAGCATGTCATTAAGAAAATGCCAGTCAAAATCACAAGATAGCACTATGAGCCACTAGAATGGCTACTATAAAGAATTAAGGACTGTTAATATGTCCAGCCTCAGTAAGGATACAGATTAATAGGAACCCTCATACATGCCTGGAAAATAGTATGAGCACTTTGAAAAATTCCAAGTCAGTTCCTTAAAATGTTAATCATACACTCAACCTATGACCTAGCAATTCCACTCCTAGGTATTTACCAGGGAAATAAACTGTACACACAAAGACTTGTACTCAAATGTCACTAGTAGTTTTATTGTTTGTTTTTTGAAAGTAGGCTCCACACTCAGTGGCGGAGCCATAAGCAAGGCTTAAACTCAGCACTCTGCGATCAAGACCAGAGTTGAAATCAAGAGTCAGATGTTGAACCCACTGAACCACCCAGGCGCCCCTGAAATGTTACTAGTAGCTTTATTGTTTTTTTTTTTCCACAGGCGCCCAGGGGGTTCCCACCTGCCCCGCCCCATGCCACACCGGGGATGCGGGGTGGCGGGGCCCGGGGCGGTGGAGTCTGGGGGAGAGGGGACTCTCCCCGCGGGCCCGACTGCCCCGACACAAGGCGGACGGGCGACCCCCAAAGGGTCTTTAAACCTCCGCGCCAGGATGCGCTAGGTACCTGGACTGAGGGTGGGGGACGGGCGAGGCGGGGTGGAGGAACGAGGCCACAGGCCACCGCCGCAGCCTGGACACCGATCCTTCCCCCCGCCGGCCGAGGCCGACACCGCCTGCAAGGGGCGCAAGCCCCTGGTAGCTTTATTGTTAATAGCCAAAACCAAAAACCACGAATGTCCTTCTATTGGTAAATGGATAAACAAATTGTGCTTCATGCATACAATGGAATACTACTCAGAAGTAAAAAAGAATTTCCTGTAGATGCATACAACAACACAGATGAATCTCAGAAGCATTATATTAAGCAAGAAAAGCCAGAGACCACCATTTGGATTATCTTTCTCTTTTTAAAAGTTTTTTATTTATTTATTCATAAGAGACACACAGAGAGACACAGGCAGAGGGAGAAGCAGGCTCCTTGTGGGGAGCCCGATGTGGGACTTGATCCCAAGACCCCGAGATCATGCCTTGAGCCAAAGACAGATGCTCAACCACTGAGCCACCCAGGTCCCCCTGGATTATCTTTCTATGTGGCTGATTCAAGTTCTGTATTCCCAATCTAACAGCTCTGAGCAGTGGTAACAAACCGTATCAGCAACCACTTTTACGATGTTCATTACAAAGGAATTTTATATGTTTATATTAGGAGCCAAGACCCAACAGGGCAAACATTCAAGATATGAACAAATATTAGCAAACTCTTAAATAACTGGTTTAAACTGAGACCGTATGCCTTGATAAGACCCGAGAGCACGGTAACTGTTGGGAGAACCTGGCTCCTTAGCATATAATGCAAGACTTACAATTCAATGATACATATCAGAACCAAGATACAACTGTTCATGCCCAGAATCAAAAGAAAGCCTTTAAAATGATCAAGCTTAAAAAAAAAAAAAATAAAAAAAAAATAAATAAATAATAAAATAAAATGATCAAGCTTGAAAACAGAAAAATAGAATTTTTTAAGTAGAATTTTTCTACTTAATTTGACAAGTAGTCCTCCTTGAGGCAGGATGCCCATGTGCTACAAAGACCCCTTCACAGAAAACAGTAATTCTCCCAAATACCATCTCTCACACCCTCACACCAGACTTTTTTTTTTTTTTTTTAACATTTATTTATTTATGAGAGAGAGAGAGGCAGAGAGGGAGAAGCAGGCTCCATGCCGGGAGACCGACGTGGGACTCGATCCTGGGACTCCAGGATCGCACCCTGGGCCAAAGGCAGGCACCAAACCGCTGAGCCACCCAGGGATCCCCCTCACACCAGACTTAAATTATTTTCATTACTTAAACATACACAAGTGTAAAATGCAATATAATTTATACTTTTTAAGCCTTTGTGTAATTATAAAAACCCAAGCTGGTCTACAACTTAAAATTTTAAAAACCAGAAATCATTATTCAAATTAACATTATTTTAAAGAGACAGATGAATGATTAACTGAACCCAAATTGCTAAATTCAACACAGGCTTGGTTCTGACTACTAAGTAGCAGGCTCTTCTGAGTTAGGCCTGTATCCCTGGAAATCTCTCTACAAAACATCTGGACCACCCCACCTCTTTGCCTGTCTCAATCTCTCCTGCACAGAGCAGGCCATAGCTTTGGAAGGTCTTTGCTTGGCCTCAGAGAAGAACCTAAGTATTAAGAGAACCTCTATTCTTTCCTCAGTGGCCTTGACAAGCAGGGCATCCAGGCTCAGCAGGTCACAGAAGGCAGGAGCAAAAACCCTCTGATAGGGCAGCCCAGGTGGCTCAGCGGTTTAGCACTGCCTTCAGCCCAGGGCGTGATCCTGGAGACGGGGGATCAAGTTCTACGTCAGGCTCCCTGCATGGAGCCTGCTTCTCCCTCTGCCCGTGTCTCTGCCTCTCTCTCTCTCTCCCTCTGTGTGTGTGACTCTCTCTCATGAATAAATAAATAAAATCTTAAAAAAAAAAAAACACTCTGATACACAGCAGGCCCTTTCCCATTACCAGAATACAAACAAAAATTGTTTTAACTGTCAGAAAATTCACTGAATTCCACAAAAATACATCCACAGCCTCCCAAGCTGTAAACGCTACTGTGTAGGATGAATACTTGTAAATGTTTTGAGGTCCTAAAATATTTATATCCTTTGGATATAAATTAAAGGTAGGCTCATTCCTTCATCCAAAAACCATCCATGTGGGGCCTATTCTGTGCCAGGCCTGTGTAGAAACATTGAGCTAGGTGAGACAGGAGCCAGGACAAAGCGGCTGTGGCTGAGGTGGATGCATGCATGTGTCAAGCGAAAGGGATGGTGCATGCCTGTGGGAGCGGGTATGGAGTGGTGGAGTCAAGCAGGCATCCTGGAGGCCTGGCTTCTACTGGGCCTGTGCAGCCACCCTTCCCCTTCCCAACCAGCCCTGCCTTTTTCTCCTGGTCCAACAAGCACATACATGCTGGGGATGCAGGGATGCTACTGAAGAGAAAGTGCTGGGTGCTGGGTAGGTCAGGGCCACGGCACAGCCATGTCTCCACCTCCAATAGGACCTCAGCTAGCTGTAGCCCAGACACCCTGACAGCTCACCACCCTTATTTCTCAAGGAGACCATCTGAAACCTTACCCACTCCCTGGTTCTTCCCAGTCCCATGAAATCCACTCTCCGTCTCAAAAAATTTTTTATAAAAGAGGGTGCCTGGGTGGCTCAGAGGTTGAGCATCTACCTTCGGCTTGGGTCATGATCCTAGGGTCCTGGGATCGAGTACCGCATCGGGCTCCCTATAAGGGAGCCTGCTTCTCCCTCTGCCTGTGTCTCTGTCTCTCATGAATAAATAAATTAAATATTTTAAAAATAAAAATAAAGTAAAAGGTGCATGGTCTTAAATGCCATCTTAAAAAAATTTATAAAAGAGATTTCTGGCAGCAATTTTCTTGACTTCCACAACCCCCACCCCACCTAACTTTTACACCTATGCAGCCTTGTCTGAGAATCCTGTCTCAACAGGCTGATTCTTCTTGAAAGAGACTCCAGCTCTCCTGTCCTGGTGGGACCTGATGGGCACTGCCGTTTCTCTCTACCTTACTCATTCCCACTCCCAAACAAATTCAAATTCTGCCTACCCACTGCTAAGTGTAGGCAAGAATATGGGTAACCACAACTCAAACACCACTGGCAGGGATATAAACGGGAACAACCACTTGGGAAATTGTTACTATCTTGTGTGAGCATTTGAGTAACCTACAACCCAGCCATTCTACCCCCTAAATAAGCACTCTGATAATTTTTTTTAAAAGATTTTATTTATTTATTCATGAGAGACACACACAGAGAGAAAGAGGCAGAGACACAGGCAGAAGGAGAAGTAGTAGGCTCCATGCAGGTAGACGCGACACTCGATCCCGGGTCTCTAGGATCACGCCCAGGGCCGAAGGCGGTGCTAAACTGCCGAGCCACAGGGGCTGCCCAAGCACTTTGATAATTAATTTTACGTGTCAACTTGACTGGGCTAAGAGATAACAGCGGTAAAATACTATTTCTGGGTGTTTTGTGAGGATGTCTCTGGAAGAGATGAGCATTTGAACCCAAAATCTGAATGAAGATGATCTCCTCCACTGTTGAGGGTGGGCATTACCCATTCCACTGAGGGTCTTAAAAGAACAAAAAAGGAAGTGCTTGGGGCGCCTGGGTGGCTCAGTAGGTGAAACATCTACCTTTAATGCAGGTCATGATCCCAGTGAGTCCCTGAATCGAGCCCTGTGTCAGGCTCCCTGCCCCGTGGGGAGTCTGCTTCTCCTTCTGCTCTCCCTGCCCCCCTGCTCATGTTCTCCCTCAAATAAATAAATAAAAGCTTTAAAAAAAAAAAGAAGAAGAAGATGACGACGACGGGTTGATTCACTATCCCTGCTTCAGCTGAGACATCCACCTCCTGCTCTCAGACATTAGCACTCCTAGTTCTCAGGCCTTTGGACTCAGAGTGAATGACACCCCCAGCTTCCTGGGTCTCCAGCTTACAGATCACAGGTTGTGGGACTTCCCAGCCTCCAAGACAACATGAGCTAATCTCTGTAATAAATCTCCTTCCTTCCTTCCTTCCTTCCTCTTTCTCTCTTCTTTATCTATTTACCTACTTACCTACCTATCGATCTACCTCTCTCTGCCTCTCCCCATTGGTTCTGTTTCTCTAGAGAATCCTGACCAAGACACACTCTAACAAAACTCTTACAAATGAATACCTGGAGAGAGGTATACAAATGCCCTGACAGCATTTTTAAAAATCACTAATCATTGTTTAAAAAAAAAAAAAGTAAAACTTTGTATCTTTCAACAAAATTAGTGATGAATAAATTATATACAGTAACATAGTGAATTATATACAAATCATGGATGAATGAGTGAAAATGAGCAAGTGAAGCTACCCAGACAACATGAGGAATCTTTTTTTCCCCAAGATATCTGTTTGTTTGTTTGTTTGTTTGTTTGTTTGAGAGAGAGGCAGAGATAGCAAGAGAGCACAAACAGGTAGGAGAGGGAGAAGCAGGTTCCTCCCTGAGCTGGGACTTGATGCAAGACTCCATCCCAGAACCCTGGGATCATGACCTGAGCCAAAGGCAAGACACTCAACCTACTGAGCCACCCAGGCATCCCAGCATGAGAAATCTTATAAACAAAGACGAATTAGATAACAGAAGCATACACCACTTTCATCAAGATCAGAAACAAACAAAATTAAACAACTTATTATTTAGAGATACACATAAAGGCAATAAAGTTTTATTTTAATTATTTTTATATTTTTTAAAGATTTTATTTATTTATTCGTGACAGACACACACAGAGAGAGAAAGAGAGAGAGGCAGAGACACAGGCAGAGGGAGAAGCAGGGTTCATGCAGGGAGCCCGATGTGGGACTCAATCCCGGGTCTCCAGGATCACACCCCGGGCTGAAGGCAGCGCTAAACTGCTGGGCCACCGGGGCTGCCTGGCAATAAAGTTTTAAAGGAATTTTAAAATATGGAAAGGATAACTATAAAATTCAAGGACAGCAGCGACCTCAGAAAGGGGAGGAGGAAACACAGGGGAGGGGACACAGAAAGGCACCCGAGTATCAGGAATGGCCTGGGTATGATGCTGGCCGGTGTCACTTTACTGTCTTCACAACGTGCTTATTATACATGTATTTATATATAGCTTTCTCAAATATTACATAATAAAAAATAAAATTTAAGTCAGGGAACATCTTCCTACCAGCAGCTCTTCCCTTCCACAGTTTGATGCCAGTCCCCCTCCAACCCCCTATTCTAGTTTGTCCTCCCTGCCTTCACAGTCAAGCATCTTGAAAATCAGCACCTCAAACTGACTTTCTCAGTTTCACCAATAATTTACTCTTCATGCAGCTCAGTCTGGCTTTTGCTCCCACACTTCCACTATGAGTCTAGCAAAGGTCAGATACAATCTCTTTGTTGCCACGTTCAACACTTCATATCTTTTCTTGGTTAACATTTTAATGTCTATTGGGAGGACAGTTGGGAAACAGCCGTCCACAGGTCTCCCAAGCCAACTCTCAGTCTTGCTGGATGTGCCAAGGCTGTAAGGCTCTGCCTATTCTCCCCTGTGCCCTCCCAACCCTGGGCTGGTTCTCAGAGTTAATGCAGCAGATGATCTTGAGACAAAGTGCAAGCAGATGTCCCCCTCAGTGCTCCTGAACCCCAACACAAAGTCACCGTACCCGCAGCATGTATGCAGGCCTCCCCACTTCACAGACAGGTGTTTGGGGAGGGAAAGGGAACAAGCGGAGCAGACATGCTCATGCTCATGACAGCTGCTGCGCTATGAGCAATAAAGTCCTCTGTCTCTGACGCAGGAGTCTCATGTCCTGCCAGCACCCATGAAATAGTAACAAGGTACTTTAATACCTTCAAGTAGGGCAAAAAAATCCAATCCTAGGCCCAACAGCTACTAACCACACCATCCTTTAAATGATTACTGTCACTTAGCTCTGCTTATCACACTTTCTTGTTTTTCTATTTCTCTGATGTCTGCTTTTCACTCATCTCTGTCTCAAATGTCAGATGTTCTCCAGAACTGCCTCCTTCATATTCTACTTCCCACTCTACCCGAAGCCTCAGGTGTTGTGCCAGTGACCAAGGTTGAGACAGAGAGTAAAAGTCATCTGTGCAGAGTCTTTTAGTGAGTGCTACAGGACTATCCAGCAATACAAACAACATCTGAGCGACCAACTGACTGTAACTTGAAATTGCAACTCTTTAAAAAAACAAAAAATTAAAATTCCACTTCAATTAAGAAAAGTAAGGTCCAAGACCTATTTGAATCATAAACTAAGGGTTTGCAATGTCCTTTCAATTAAAAATTTAAAAAGAGAGAGTGGGGCTGCCTGGGTGGTACAGTTGGTTAAGCGTCCAACTCTTGATTTTTAACTCAGGTCCAACTCCTGGGGTTGGGAGATGGAACCCCATGTCAGGCTCTGTGGTCAGTGCAGAGTCTGCTTTGGCTTCTCTCTCTCCCCCTCTGCTCCTCCCCTCCACATGCGTTGTACATAAGCTCATTCTTTCTTATAAATAAATAAATCTTTAAAAACAAATTAAATAAACAAAAAATAAAAAGTGAATACATCTGTACCAATAAAGTTAGAAGAGGAAGAATAGAGAAAGTATCATTTAAAATAGATAAAAGTCAAATACCAATGGGTCAATCTTCTTTTTAAAAGATTTATTTATTTGAGGGGAGGGTAAGAGTCAGTGGGAGAGGGTAAATCTCAAGCAGACTCTGCACTGAGCATACAGCCCAATGTAGGGCTCGATCCCACGACCCTGAGATCATGACCTGAGACAAACCAAGAGTCAGAAGTTTAACCAACTACGTGATCCAGGTGCCATCCCCCTATTTTTTAAAGGAGCAATACATGACACTGAAAAATACAGAATACTTAGAAAAAGACTCTCTACTCAAAAGGATTATTAGATTTTTTTAAATGATTTATTTATTTGAGAGAGAGAGAGAGAATCCCCAAGCAGGCTTAGCGCTGACTGCAGAGACTGACCCCACAACCCATGAGATCACAACCTGAGTCAAAACCAAGAGTCAGACACTCAACCGACTAAGCCCCCCAGGTGTCCCATGTATTAGATTATTAATAGTATTAGAAAGAAGTTAATTCTCCTCCTACTGATTTACAGACTCCATGTAATCCCAGTCAAATCCTAACAGGGTTGTTCTATATATTTTGGGTTTGTATGTATAAACTCACAAGATAATTTTCAGTTGTACAGAAATGCAAAGAATGAAGACTAAGTAAGACATGTTTAAAGAGTACAGAGTTAAGAGTACTTTTTCTCTGAAAATGAGATTTATTACAAAGCTACAGTAATTAAGACAACATGCTGTTAGTACAAGGACAAACAAAGCAAGGAAACAAAACACAGAGCCCAGAAATACATCCACACATATACAGATGCTTGATCTGTAACAAAGGTGGTGCTAAAAAGTGGGGCAAGGAGGAGGGGGGCAGGGAACAGTCATTTCAACAAACACTGCTAAGGAACTGGATTTCCACACGGAAATAAATTTAACTAGATCTTTATCTCACACCATATAAAAATTTAATTTCAATTCCATGAGGGCTGCAGGTCTAAATATGAAAGGCAAAACAATAAAAATATAGGACTGTGCTGTTTACTATGCTAGCCAAGTTATACGTGGCTACTGAGCCTGTGAGATGTGAGCATCCTAAGTGATGCACACTGTATGAGTAAAATATACAAACAACTCTGAATATTTAATACAAAACAAACTGAAAATAACATAACATTTTTTATATTGAGTACTGGTTGAAATGATAGTTTGGATACACTGAGGGAAAAATAGATTGTCATATCACCTATTTCATTTTAGTTTTTGATATGTGGCTACTAAAATATATTATTCACATGGTGGCTTGCATTTGTCATTCACTTATTTCTTTGGACAGTACTTATAGAAAAAGAAAATACACTCTAAAGAATATGCTGGGGCAGCCCAGGTGGCTCAGCGGTTTAGTGCCACCTTCAGCCCAGGGCCTGATCCTGGAGACCCAGGATTGAGTCCCACGTCGGGCTCCCTGCATGGAGTCTGCTTCTCCCTCTGCCTGTGTCTCTGCCTCTCTCTCTCTGTGTGTCTCTCATGAATAAATAAAAAAATATTAAAAAAATAAATAAAGAATATGTTTACTGTGTCATGATAGGAAAAATCTGTAATAAACAGAACTAAATAAAGTGGCAACTACTTAGGAAAAATTTGAGAAATCTGACTAGATTAAAAATGAATTTGTGTTTGGGGTGCCTGGATGGCAAAGTCAGTGAAGTGTCCAACTCTTGATTTTGGCGCAGGTCATGATCTTGAGATTGTGAGATTGAGTGCTGTGTCAGGCTCCACACTCAGTGCAGAAGTTCCTTGAGACCCTCTTTCCCTTTCTCCTTGCCCTCTCATGTTCTCTCTCTCTAATAAAATATTTTTAAAAAATGGATTTGTAGTCATCAAAAGACACTATAAACAGTTAAAAGAGAAGCAAAAAAGAGGCAGCTGGTCTCTGCAATGCGTAAAACCAGCAAAGGGGTCATGTTCAGTAAAACATAAAGAAGTCCCATAGGTCTGAAGGAAAAAGACAAATACAGTCACCCATCTTATCAACAAGGGATATGTTACGTGACCCCAGGTGGATGCCTAAACCCATGAATCTATCATACCCTACCTATACTATGTTTTTTCCTATACTTACATACCTACGATAAAGTTTAATTTACAAATTAGGCACAACAAGAGATTAACAATAGTTACAATAATAATATTAATATGTAATAATAAACTAGAACAGTGTAGTAATACATTGTAATAAAAGTTGTGTGAATGTGGTCTCTGTCTCTCTCTCTCAAAATTTCTTGCACCCATGTCCTGCACTCACTCTTTTCATGCAATGATGTGAGATGATAAAGTGCCCACATGAAGAAATGGAGGAGAGAAGTGAGATGGGTGCTGTGACCTAGTGTCAGGCTACCACTACCCTTCTGACCACACATCAGGAGGAGGATCACTTGCTTCTGGATTGGCTGACTGTGGGATCTGAGACCATGGAAAGGGGAATGGCAGATGGGGGACCACTGTACTCGAGAGAACAGCGGCTCTCCAAACATGGTCCGTGGACCCATGGCAGTCCCCAACACCCTTTCAGCAAGTATACTAGTCAAAATTATTTTCACATTAACATCTAGATGTTATTTGCCTTTTCCCTGTGTTGACTGGTGGTGCAGAAGCAATGACAGGTTTAGCAGCCAGCGCTTTGGTGAGAATGAAAAGTTGCCCAACGAAGTGTGCCAGTAACCACTGCTCTTCCACCTTCCATACACTTAGTTTAAAAAAGAGGAGTTCCTTGGCCAGTCCTGGTGGCTGAAATCAAGAGTCAGATGTGTAACCAACTGAACTACACATGTGCCCCACAAATATAATTTATATTGAATAATGAACGGTGTCAGTATCGGAAAGAATCTGCCCAACTCAGTAAACCATTATTATACAAATGTATGCTGTTACAAAATCACCAATGGGTAAGGTATCCTTCAGAATTCAAGAAAGACAATGTATTTTAATTTAACCACACAGGAAAAATTCACTGACACTGTTTCATACTCTACACCGCCACCAACCATTAAGAAACTATTACTTGTCATAGTTTGGAGCAGTATCAAAAACTAATATCCACAATTATCTGAAAAAGCTCTCATATTACTTTCCTCATAATGCTTCAATCAAAACCACCTATAACACACTGAATACAGAAGCAGATATGAGAATCTAGCTGTCTAATATTGTCCAAACACTAACATTGTTTATAAAACAATGCTACTTTACTCATGAAATTGTTTTTGTTTTGGAAAATAGTTTTCATTTAAAAATATGCTATTGGGGGATCCCTGGGTGGCTCAGTGGTTTAGCATCTGCCTTTGGCCCAGGGCACGATCCTGGAGTCCCGGGATCAAGTCCCGCGTCGGGCTCCCGGCATGGAGCCTGCTTCTCCCTCTGCCTGTGTCTCTGCCTTTCTCTCTCTCTCTATCACGAATGAATAAATAAAAAATCTTTAAAAAAATATGCTGTTGATCTTAACTTGTAATCAGTTAATTATATAAATCTCTATGACTCAATAATTCCTTTCCCACATGTACACACAATAGAATGTATGAACATGTGTTCCAAGAGCATCAATCATAATAGCAAAATTTGGAAACAACCAACACATAGTATATTCAAAAGGGCAGATAGTATATAGTAATGAAAATGAAAAAAAACCCTGTAACATTGAGGAATCTCAAATATAATGATGAACAAAATAAATCAGGCACAAAATAATGTATACTGTATATTGTTTCTATGAAATTCAAAACAAGAGACTGGATGACTGTTTAGGAGCAGAGGCATACAGGTGCCACGATTGATAGAGAAGAGCAGGAAGACTGAGTGCCAGGAACATCAGGACAGTGTCAACTCCAAGAAGGCAGAGATTCAAGTGGCACAGAGGGGATGTGAGCTAAGGTTGATGCTTGAGTCATAACCTGCATGGTGGCAGAAATAAACCCTGATTGCTGAGTGACAGAGTAATTTCACCACTAAGGAGACTCTCCAACAAAACCAAATCAAGTCTACCTTTATGCCGACTACACAAGACCACCTAAAACACACCAACACCAAGAGACGGAAAATGACAGTACATGAAAGGAGGGGAGAAGGGGAGGGAGCTCATGTAGCTCTGCAAACTGCAGTCCTTTAGGAGAAACCACACATGGCTTCAGTGAATAAAAGAACTATAATACAACAGGATTTAGTCATTTTAACATGTATTCACCACCAGAGCTTTAAAATGTAGAGCAGAAATGAAAATATTTATAAGGAAAAAAGGACAACTATACATGCAGAGTAGGAGAGTTCAACTAATCTTACTCAGAAACTGACAGATTAAGCACACAAAAAACTTAGTAAAAACATAGAAGAAAGTGTAATTAACAAGAGGTTGACCTAACCGGGGAATAGAGTCCTCTCAATCCTGGGAATACATTTTCAAGTACACGTGGAACACTCAGAAAAAGTTAACCATGTATTAGTGTAACTGACCAGAGAGCAATCACTCTAATAGAGACTATGATATCCAACAGCATGAAATTAAAAGTCAATGATTAAAAGTAACCCAAAAGATCTGTTTGCGTATTTACAAATACTTCTCAACAATTCATGGTTGAAAACAGAAATAATGAAAACTGGATAATACTTAAAATTGAGCCAATGTAACTAACATTTCAAAATCTAGTATAGCAATTAGAGGTTTCCAGTGCCTATCAGAGAAGAATGATAAAAACGGTGGGTGAAAACTCAGGAAGGCAAAAGAGCTACCATAAAGAAGAAAAAAACCAGATTTGTAGTCATGAGCAACAGGAACTCCATGACAATATCTGGTGGCTCCTGGCCTGGAAGCCAGAAAGTGGGACAAGACTGTCCCCCTGCCTGCCCTAGGCAGGCTCAGGTTCCCACAAGATTTCTCACAAGGTGACATCTGCAAGGAATGCAACTCCCAGAAGCAGTTGGTACCATAGCACAGGCACCCTGGATACCTTTATCAAGAACCCTCAGAAGAGGCTTGGAAATGGACAGCACCCTCCATCAACGTGCACCTCACCTTGCCATGGTATCCATGCCCTTCTTCCAAGGAGAAGAAAGTAAGAGAACCCCATGCCTCTACTTACTGACAGGTGTGTACAATGTAGGACACTGTGGTGTTTGTCATCACTACCTTTCAATACTCAGAACAGAATATATCTGGAGGAAAAGACAAGAACCTGCCCACACTGGAAGCCTCTGCAAGACACAGGGGGACTGGTTGGCACTACTTTTGGCTGTGCTCCCAAAGTCTCACCACACTTGCCACAGCACTGACTAATCAAGTCTATACACACACAGCAGTAATTAATGAAAACAGAAAGGAGATTTTTTTTTAAGTTAAAAAGTTCTTTGAAAAGACAAAACAGACAGACTTCTAGCACGACTCGTTCAAAAAAGAAAGAGCACAAATATAAGGATAAAGATTTGTATGTGTAAGTACGATAAGTTATGAACACATGGCCTCTACACGATTTTGTACCAGGAACTCTTAATTTCTCAGAATGTAATGCATCAAAACTAACTGGAAAAGAAATGGAAAATCTCTTACCACAAAGGAAACTGAACCAGGAGTTTATTATTTTCCCAGAGATGTGCACAGCTGCAACGGGAGTAGGAGTGAGAGTGATGGTTGTGAGGGACCACGAGGTCAGAGGCGGGTTATTGGAAAAATAGACAATTCTAGAGCATCTGTACTTTTCTGGGCATGAGGCAGGACAGAAGAAAAGACCTGTGGCGCCCAAGAAGAAAAGACTCACCAGAACAACAAAGTCCTGGAGAAGACGAAAGGGGAGAGGCACCTGAAAGCCTCAGGGAGGGCGGGCCTCCCCCAACTGTGGGGTGGCAGATGAGCCAGGGCCCGAGTGTCCCTGGAGTGTGAGGTCAGCTGCTGAGCTGAGCAAGGCAAAGAGGTTGTGGGAGTTTGGGAAGAAAGGAGAGGAAAGGTTCACACCCTTCTGCGGTCAGGTACAAAGCCAGAGCAACATGCCAGATGCCTGTCCACAGCCCGGAACCACGATGTCAATGGGCAGCAGGGAGCAGAGGCCTGCAGCTTTCTCCAGCAACACTCTACCAGGTGGAGGGAGGGGTAGTGCTGAGCCAGTGAGCCAGGTCTTAGGCAAAAGACTCATGGGGTTTAGCAAGCAAGTGATGGCAATGCTGAGTCATGGACTCTGGCTGCTGGAGAATGGAGCAGTAAGAGGGACCTGCCAGTGTGAAAGGGATGAGGATGTCTGGAGGGAAGACTTCCTGAGTGTCCAGGCACGACAAGGTCTGGGAATGGAGGGAGTCTATAACATGGAACTGTAAAGGCAGGGTGCCGGGGCATCCAGGATAATCTTCCACATCAGAGAAGGCCTGATCCTGCTCTGGGAGGAAGCAGCTTTGCTGCAGTGGTGGCAAGCGCCCTTCACCTGAGGCACAGGCCTGATCCACTGACAGGAGGGCATCTAGCTTTCCACCATGGGAGACAGATACAGGTCAGCCATTCCAGGGAGGCTCTGGGGGTGTATCCCACCCAAAACTTCTAGAGATACTGGCAGACTCTGGCTTCTATCACAAGGGGACAGGATCACCAGCAGAGCTGCACTGGAGCCCCAGGCACAGGGAAGATACCAGGGTGGGAGTCTCGTGCTGAAGGGGAGGTTAAGGGTGGCCCACTGCCACACAGAGGGGGCTGGAACATGAAGGGAGACCCCTCCCCAGCCCACATATGCTGCTACAGAAATGAGTGTGTGAAGGCAACAGGAGCAAAGCCAGGCCAGCTGAAGCGCTGACCAGACTGCCCCAGCTCCCAGGTATGCATGAGGGTGACTGCCGAGTAAGGCCCCCCTCAGCCCTGTGGTCTTTTCCTTTTTTTTTTTTTTTTTAATTTTTTAATTTATTTGTGATAGCCACACAGAGAGAGAGAGAGAGAGAGAGAGAGAGGCAGAGACACAGGCAGAGGGAGAAGCAGGCTCCATGCACTGGGAGCCCGACGTGGGATTCAATCCCGGGTCTCCAGGATCATGCCCCGGGCCAAAGGCAGGCGTCAAACCGCTGTGCCACCCAGGGATCCCCCTGCGGTCTTTTCCATGTCCTGCCTGGCATCCCACCTAATAGTTTGAGAGACACAGAAAGCAAGAACCAACAACACTTAAGAAAGAAATAATACTAAATTCTACACAAACTCTTCCAGAAAAAAAGATGAAGCAGGAACGCATCTCAACTCATCTTATGAGGCCTTGAAAGACATTAAAGACAAGACTTCAGGCAAACATCCTTCATGAGCACAGACAAAAAGTCCTTAACCAACAAAAGCAAATCATTCCAGCAACATGCAGAACAAATGTCTAGAGAAGGACCTCTACAAGCTTCGCATAGCTTTATGCAAAATAGTCAGAATTTGGAAACAGCTCAAACACCCATCAGTGGTGAATGGATAAACAAAGCGTGGTGCATCTCTACAACCTCTCCAGCAACAGAGCAAACTACTGCTGCATGGCTCTCCAAAGCATTATGACTAGTGGAAGGAGTCTATGTGACATTTAGAAAAGCAAAACCAGAGGCAGAAATCAAGTCAACGGTTACAAGGGACCGGGGGAAGGGCATGCCTCCCAATGTGACCAGGGGGAACTTTTGGGGCGACGGAAATGTTCTACATCTTAACTGCAGTCATGGTAGTTACGTAACTATATAAATGTGTCAAAATTCACTGAAATATATACACAATTTAAAAGAATTTTACTAGATGTAAATTATACCTCATATTTTTAAAAAGGCCAGCAATCTTAGCTGACTTGAACAAAGACAACAACCTCACAAAAGTAGCAGAAGAACAAAGTCTACAAACATAGGCCAGCATTTCCTCTGTGGTGGCCAGCGTCACTTTTTTTTTTTTAAAGATTTTATTTATTTATTAATGAGAGACACAGATAGAGAGAGAGGCAGAGACATAGGCAGAGGGAGAAGCAGGCTCCATGCAGGGACCCCGATGTGGGACTCTATCCCGGGACTCCAGGATCATGCCCTGGGCTGAAGGCAGGCGCCAAACTGCTAAGCCATCCAGGGATCCCCTCACATTTGATGAGAAAAAGCCTCCTCTGACGATTCATTATCCAGGACAAATGGAGTTAGGGAATGAGGCCACCCCTGCATCAGGGCAACTTCTGGGAAATCACTGCTATTTCTACTTGTCTCCCAGACCAGCCTGAACAACAGCCACCCATCTTCCAAACGCACAGTTGGGCTCAAACAGAGGAGCAGACCCAGGCAGAGAAGCCAAGACTGGAAGTTCAGGGAGCACAGGCAGTGCTTCCAGCCAGGGCAGGGGACAGCAACAGGGGACAGAGCAAGGGCCACACACATTAAAAGGACACAGAAAGGAAACAAAGTAAAACAATAAAATGATGAAAGCAAGAGGATTGGATGGTTTTTACCACTTTATCCACTTAAGATCGACTATGCCATCTTTTTAATCCTACTGAGGGGGTTCCACCATTTATTCACTTCCATGCTCATTCATTCACTAATTCAAATATTTGGGTTTCTTAAAATATGCCAGGCTAGGCACTGTTCCTGCTTAGAAAATGCACAAAAACAGCCACCCCTGTGGAACGTCGATTCCGGTGAAGGAGCTAAGCAAGACGAAGAAGCTGAATGTGCTGTATATCAGAAAGAGGCGCAGCAGAGAACACACAGGAGAAGGGAGCAAGTAAGAGGAGGTGGGGTGAGACATAAATTTTTATTCCAATGAATGATGAGATCTTGAGTGCAGACACTGGCATGTGTTTGGAGGCATCACCTTCATGGAAACCCTAGGACAGAAGTCACTGGCATAGAGGTAGTCAGGAATGAGGCCATGAGACCAGAGACAAAGGAGACTCACAATGACTATTCACCACAGCGGCACACTTGCCCTGGACAGCAGTCCCTGGGTGCAGCAGAGAATAGAGCACGGTGGTGGTGGCCTCATGTAGGGAGGTA
Source organism: Canis lupus familiaris (assembly GCF_011100685.1). Taxonomy (NCBI): domain Eukaryota; kingdom Metazoa; phylum Chordata; class Mammalia; order Carnivora; family Canidae; genus Canis; species Canis lupus. Next base: position 62,174,120 of record NC_049224.1, read on the forward strand.
TCTGAAGACAAAAGCTCAGGAAACTGGTAGCTGCTCAGAGGCAAAAATAAAAGGAACAGAAAAGCCCTACAGGGGATCCCTGGGTGGCTCAGCGGTTTAGCAACTGCCTTTGGCCCAGGGCGCGAACCTGGAGTCCTGGGATCAAGTCCCGCATCGGGCTCCCGGCATGGAGCCTGCTTCTCCCTCTGCCTGTGTCTCTGCCTCTCTCTCTCTCTCTCTCTCTCTCTCTCCCTGTCTATCATGAATAAATAAATAAATATTAAAAAAAAAAAAAAAAAAGAAAAGCCCTACAATGTGGGACCTTACCTGGTTGCAAAAGCCAAGTACTTCCTTCTAGAACCCAAATAGCAGACTAAGGCTGAGGTCTTCCCATGTATGCCTGAAGGCCTCAGAATGCCTCCATTTCACTGAGGCAAGAAATGAGGAAAAAACAGGGTGGGGAAACCCAACCTGAGAACTGCATCTGGGAAAACATTTCAGGTGAGTTACTAGCACATGGAACCAGCCAGAACCAAATGCTCTAAGAGTCTCTGAGCTTTCCAGAAAAATGGCACTGCCATCCTGAGGACAGACTTAAAAAAGCCAAAACACATCCTTTGGGCCCCCTGAGCTCGCTGACCAAGTTATGAGACCAGGGAGGGCAGGTCCCCTACTACCCACTGCAGGTGTGTTACAGAAGACCAGGACAAAAACCCCAGAGGGTGGAACAACGGACCGGAAGATGGCGCAAGAGGGGTTTCCTTCCAAAAAGCTAACCCAAATTCATGATTTCACTGCCCAATCAATCAGCTCTGTAATCCACAGGGTAAGGAAGCTGACAAGCCCATGTGTTCTGTGCCAGGCACTCACCGACGGCTGATCAAGGCTGCTGGGCCTCTCCTCCTTCTCCACAGCCCGCCGGCAGTCTGGGCACACCCACAGTGGCAGGTGCAGCACGCTGTTGCCCTTGGGAGCCATGGAGAGGGCCAATTTGCTTGCAGTCTTAATTCCACTCTCTAAGAACGAAGAGTCTTTCCGCTCACTTCTGCACAGAAGGCAATAATCCCCAGCGGGGTAGGGTGGTGTTCTATGATTCATGCCAAAATTAAAAGGAGTCTGGAATAGAAAAAGAAAATTCTACTTTCAAAACATGATCCACAAAGCCAAGATCATTTAAAAATACAATATAGTTTTAAATGATAATGTACATGTATGTTTACATAAGCATCAAATAGGGAATTTGTTAAATAAAATTCTATCTAGTGAACTAGAAACTCATAATACTCCAAATAAAGAGAAGGACCATAAAGAACATCTTAGTAGGAGTAAGAAAACTGCCCAGCAGAGTTTAAAGCCACTCTTCCAGAGGTGTGTGCATACGAGGGGTCACACCCAAGGCATTAATTCCAGCCTAGGTGTGTGTACAAACCCCCAACCATGTCAGAGGGGAGGGGAGTGTTCTAGTTCTAGAGGCAAGATCAGCATTAGAGAAGTCTGGCGGCACCACACATCCAAGACCCAGCTTCCCTTCTGGCTCAGCATCAGTGCTGCTCAGTTCATCTCTAGTTACTCAATTTCAATGTCTGCTTTTTTAAATAGGTAAGAGGCAAGATCCCTGCCCTAGATTCTCTTCAAAAGATTTTCCATCACCCATCAGAAAAGGAAAATTAGCTTCAAGAACACACAAACGGGTCCCACATATTTAAAACACGCCTAAAGTAGTAAGGTTAGCAAGCAGGGGCCAAGACTTTAATCCAAATCAATGTGAGCCCAAGATGTGTCATCTGCAGAGAGGAACCATCCTGCAAATTCTCAAGAGGGGTTCAAGAGAGGCAGACCTGGGCAGTACATGAGCAGGGAAGCCAGGCATGACCTTCCAGAGTCAGGCACAGCTCTGCCACGGTTCCAAGCCAAAGCACATGTGGGATCAAGGCTACAGAAATCCCCCCAGGCCTCCAATGCTGTCCTCTGCCACAGGACACGTGGCACAAGGGAGTGTAAAGAGGACCAGGACGGATGCCAAGGTTATTCATGCTGGAACCTCAAGGTATTTTACCAAGTCTCCAGTTCTACCCAGAAGCTCCTCCAGTACACCTTACCCAGGCCTGCCCAGCCAGCAGCCCAGCTCTTCCCTCAGCCCTCGGCGCTCTCCCTGTTCTCCTGTTCGAAGGCTCTGTTCTCCTGCTCCAAGGCTCACATAGGTCTTTGGTTGTGCTTGTTCGCTGGACTACAAGTGTGCATTTACACAACCGGCTCCACAGGCTCCACCTCTAAAACCCAGGATGGCTGGCAGGTGACCAGGTACTTACACAGGGGGTGGGTAGGGGATGCCAGGGTGAAAGATGAATGAATGATGAAAGGAGTGAATAACAGCACCACTAAGACTTGCACATATATTCTTACCTGCTTTATAATCCAGTGACCAAAACTACTTAAACCTGTCACATCTGCAGGTTCCATGGTTTTAACCAGACCCCACTCAGCAATCACTTGAATGTGTGGGTTGTGCATCAAGGGAAGAGTACTATATCCCAGTGAGTGGTATTCCAGAAAACTCCAGACTGCTCCTCAAACCACAGAATACCATGGGAGGAGATGTCTTTCTCTGTCCCAACAAATCCAGATGTAGAAAATAAGACAATTTCAAAAACCACACTGATTTAACCCTATGTAAAACCATCTCTTGTCCCTAGGCCTATAAAAAAACAACCCATCATCAATAGAACAGCCACAGCCTTCAGATCTTTCTAGGCCATCTTTTTACTCAGAGAAGGAGCTGCTGGGCTTCAAGGTTACAAAGTCCCCAAGCCAGAGATTAGAAGAGCCAGAGCTGACCTGAGGGTAACCAGTTCTGCTCCAGATCATCTGCTCATCTGCATAACGGGCAGTCTGTCCATCCAGTATTTACTGGGAGCCACCATGTGCCAAGGCACCCATCCAGGCACTGAGCACACAGCAATAACTAAAACAAAGTCCCTGCCCATGGGGAGCTAATATCCTTGCAAAAGATAAGACTACATATGACACAGATCAGGACAAAATACAGAACATGAGATAGTGGTCACTGAGAAGGAGAAAAACATAGAGCAGGCAGGAGTGTCTGGGGTTGGGAACAGTACTTCCCATTCAGGATGGCCAGTGAGAACTCCCTCCAGGAGATACCTGATTGTCTGGGGCTGGTAGTAGCCACACAGGTACCCGGGAAAGGGACACTCCCAAGAGCAAGCAGAAAGGCCCTGGGGCAGGAGGCCAGAGGGGTAAGGTGGGCGAGTGCTAACTGGGCAATGAGGTTGTATGTGGGAAAGAGATGAGATGCAAACACGGGATCAGGGAGAGCTGACAAGACTGTGAAGGAGGCAGATATTGGAGACAAGCAGAGGAGGAAAGGCAGAAACAAATCTTCCTTGGATCGAGTGCAGGGAAGCAATATGTGATGAGGAACCCCTCTGCCATAAACACTGAAATACAGTGTGCCAGGCATCCTAGCAGGTTAGATCAAAGAAGGAACTGTGAATAGCCCAAAGGGCCTACAGTTTCCTGAGAGGTGTCAGACAGGCAAATTCAGACATAAGTACCTGCCTTCCAATGGCAGGAAGTATTCCTCCATGAAGAAATAAATTCAGCAAGGATACAGAGCAGAGCTATAAGGAGGGCACCATATTATCATGGGTGAAGCAAAGCTAAGGCCCAACAGAAGCAAACACAGCTGCATGAAAATCTGGGAGAAGAGCATTGCAAGCAGAGGCAGCAAGTAGGGACCTGCACAGGCTTGAGGCCCCAGATGAAGGCCAGGAGCACCACCAGAACAAGGGACAGGCGGGGGCTGCTCTCCAGGGCTGAGGGCCATGGGAAGAGACCAAAGATTTCTCAGAAGGACAGGTAGGAACCAGCTGGCATCTTAAAAGGAAACTTTACTGTGTAAAAAATGAACTCTGGTGGAGGTAATGCTGTTCTAGGTGGGTCCAGGTGCAGGCAGGAACCATGGAGGTCCAGAGCAGTCAGACTCACAAGTGCTGAAGGTAGAACTACAAGACTTGCCTGCCAAAAGACCCAAGGATGTGATGAAGATGTGAATGCCTAGACAGTGGGCATACGAACAATAGAAATGCCAAACACAGCCAGACAGGCTGGGGCAATGGCAAGAACCAAGGTTTGCTTTAGATGATGTACCATGAAGTTTGTGTTAAACATCCAAAAAACATGGCGGGCTTGTTCTACACAAGTAAGACACTTCGGGAGTAGGCTGCAATGGGATATATAATTCGGGATCAGCAGTGCATGTGGTATGTCAAGCCATGGAGCCAGGCCAGATGATCCTTGGGGAGAGGGTAGACCACCTCCTGAATCAAAGTCAAAACTTCTCAACTCTTGACCAAAGTGCTCAAGTATGAAGCTAGTCTTCTCAAGGGGGTCAACCTCTACTCTCCACGCCTTTCTTCAGATGAAGCAAGTAACAGATTACTACAAGATACCCACGTGTGCATACTATACCAAAATAACCAAACACTTGTATCTGCCACATAGTTACTCTCCTATCTGTGATTAAATGGGAGGTACAAATATAAACTCCACTGAATCTTTTAAAAGCATTTTCAGCTATACTGAAGTATAACCAAGGTAAAATAAGCTGGACAACTGAGGCATGCAATTGGAGTAGTCCTAACACAGACACACCTGTGAAACCACAGCAATCAAGATAATGAACATTACCCTCCAAGTTGCCTAATGTCCTTCTGCACCCTCTTCCTCCACATCCCCTTCCCTCCTATCCCATTCACAGGTGACCACTTCTGTGTCTATCCATTACTATGCAACTTCTAGAATTGTATATAAGTTATATCACACAACATACTCTCTTGTTTGGCTTCTTTTGAAAAGTATAGTTATTTGGAGAGGATTCCCAGGTATGTATCAGGAGTTGGTCTTTTCCTTTCTTTTTCCTTTCCTTTTTTCCTTTTCCTTTCCTTTCCTTTCCTAAGATTTTGAGATAGAGTATGCATGAGTCAGAGGTGGGGGGCAGAGGGAGTCAGAGAAGCAGATTCCCCACTGAGCAGACAGCCCAACATAGGGCTCTATCCCAGGACTTCAGGAGCATGACCTGAGCTGAAAGTAGATGCTTAACTGACTGTGCCCTCCAGGTGCCTCAGGAGTTGATTTCTTTTTACTGCTGAGTAGTATTCCATTATGTGGGTAAGCTACAACTTGTTTATCCATCCTCCCATTCAGAGACATCTGGGTTATTTCCAGTTTCTGGCTATTACAAATAGTAGCTGCTGTGAACACTCATGTAGAATCTTGGTGTAGACACATGCTTTTGTTTTTCTTGCACAAATACCAAGGAACAGAATAACTGGGTAATATGGTAGGTACAAGTCTAGCTTTTGAGAAATTGCCAAATTCCTCCCAAAAAGCAGTCTTCGAGAGTTCCAATTAATCCACATCCTCATCAATATGATGAGTTGATTGTAGCTACTGTAATGACTGTGTGGTGCTGCCTCACTGTGGTTTTCCCTAAGGATTAATTATGTTAAATATCTTTTCACAGGCTTATGTAGTATTTATTCAAATCTCTGGTCTGGATTAAGGTTTATCAACTTTATTACTCTTAAAAGAATCAGCTTTCAGGGGCGCCTGGGCAGCTCAGTCAGTTGAGTGTCCAACTCTTTTATTTTTTTTTAAGATTTTATTTATTTATTCATGAGAGACCCACAGAGAGAGGCAGAGACATAGGCAGAGAGAGAAGCAGGCTCCTCCCAGGGAGCCCGATGCAGAACTCGATCCCCAGACCTGGGATCATGCCCTGAGCCAAAGGCAGATGTTCAACACTGAGCCACCCAGGTGTCCCTTGAATGTCTAACTCTGGATCTCAGCTCAGGTTGTGATCTCAAGGTTGTGAATTCAAGCCCAACGTTAGCTCCACACTGGGCGTGGAAACTACTTAAAAAAAAAAAAAAAAAAGGAAAAAGGGGGAAAAAAAACCCAGCTTTTGGTTTTGTGGATTTTCCATATTTAAAAATTTTATTTTCATTGATTTTTGCTTTTATGATATTATTTACTTTTGGGGGGGTTACTTTGGGTATAACGGCTCTTTGATTTTCTACTTTCTTGTGGTGGAAGCACAAGCCATTCAGCCCTTTCTCTTGCATGAAGAGGGGGTTAGTACTGTAAGTTTCCCTAAACTCAGTGCATTGGCAAGCACTTTAGAAACATTAATATGCTGCGTTTTCATTCTCATTAGGTCCAAAATACTTTTTGGTCACCTCTTGATTTCTTCTTCGGTTCATTGGCTGTTTAACATGTGATATGGTTCCCTCATGTGTATGGTTTTGTTAGTGATTTCTAATATAATCCCATGTAGTCAGAGAAGCTGCTTTATACAACTTTAATTCTTATAAATTTATCAAGACTTTTTATGGCTCAGAATATGGTCTGCTTTGGTAAATGTTCGATATTTACTTAAAAGACAATGTAAGCATGCTGCTGTTGTTGGGCAGTGTCCTATAAACATCTGTCAGGCCAAGGTGGCTAACAATGTTATTCATCTTCTATAACCTTACTGACTTTTTTTTTCTTTTTAAAGAGTATTTATTTATTTATTCATGAGAGACACATAGAGAGGCAGAGACATAGGCAGAGGGAAAGCAGGCTCCCTGCAGGGAGCCCGATGCAGAATTCGATCCTAGGACCCTGGGACCATGACCTGAGCCAAAAGACGCTCAACTATTGAGCCATCCAGGTGCCCTTAGTGACTTTCTGTTTACTTATCAATTATTGAGAGGTCTTAAAATCTCCAAACATAATAAATTTGTATTTGTCTATTTTTGCTTGATGTACTATCAGTCTTTCTCCACGTATTTTGAAGCTTTGTTATTAGGTGCAAAGACATTTAGGATTCTTATGTCCAATTGATAAACTGACCCCTTATCAGTATGAAATTACTCTTTACTCCTGCTAATATTCTTTGCTCTGGCATCTGTTTTTCTTACATAGCCAATCCAGCTTTCTTCTCACTTATATAAGCAAGGCGTTATCTTTCCCTATGACTTTACTTCTAGCCTACTTGCATCTTTATGTTTAAAGCACATTATAGCAGAAAGCATAAAACTGGGTCTTGATTTTTTCTCACTCTCACAATCTTTTAAAATTGTCATGCTTAGACTATTTATGTTAAGTACAATTATGAGATAGGATTAAGATTATTAAATTTTCCATCTAATTTTTTATTTTCCTAGTGACCCATTTATTTTTGTTCCTTTTCCTCTTTTTCCACTTTTTAAAAATTGGGAATTTTTTATGATTCTACTTTACATCTCTTGTTGGACTGTGAGCTATATTTTTGTTTGGAGTGGCTGCATTAGTGTCACAGTATACATTTTAATTTACCACAAACATCTATCTAGTAAGACTTTATGACTACACCACAGAAGAGCCCTCTGCTCCCTCTTCTAGCCTTCGTGTTGCTTGTCAGACATGCTGCTTCTACATGTAAGCTCTATAAGGCATTGTTGGTTTTGCTTTATTTTTTTTAAGAAAAAAAAAAAGATTTAAAGATTCCATTTATTTGAGAGAGAAATCTGAGAGATCTGAGATATGTGAGAGATCACAAGCAATGGAGAGGGAGAAGCAGGCTGCCCATAAAGCAGGGAGCCTGATGTAGGGCTCAATCTCAGGACCCTGGGATCATGACTCAAGCTGAAGGCAGATGTTTAAATGCTGAGCCACCCAGGTGCCCCAATAAATTCTTTTTTAAGATTTTATTTTTATGTAATCTCTATCCTCAATCAGGGGCCTAAACTCATAGCCAAGATCAAGAGTCGCACACTCTATGGACTGAACCAGACAGGCACCTCACTGTTTTTGCTTTAAATAGATTATTGTATTTCAAAGTAATATAAAAAGTATTTCCCCCATACAGTCACAATCTCCAGTGTCCTTCCTTTCTCCGTGTAGACCCAGACTGCCATCTGGTGTCATTTCTCCTCTGCTTGGAGTTTCCTTTATCATATTCTCTGATGAAGATCCACTAGCCATGAAATCTTCCAACATTTTACGTCAGAACATTTTTATCTCACCTTCACTTTCGTGTCTTTTTGTTTTCATGCAGCCCCAAAGGGGCATCATTTTCACTTTTGAAAGATATTTTTGCTGGTTTAGAATTCTAGGTTATGCTTTTCCCTTTCCGTACTTTAAAGTTGTTCTTTCTCTACTTCTAGCTTGCATTGTTATTCATGAGAAGTCTACCTTTGTCATTGCTCAAAGTGTAATGCATCTTTTTTTTCTAACTGCATTTTTCTTTTAAACATTGTTTTCAAGACACCTGGGTGGCTAGGCAGTTGAGTGTCTGCCTTCAGCTCAGGGCATGATCTTCAAGTCCTGGGATCGAGTCCCACATTGGGCTCCCTGCATGAAGCCTGCTTCTCCCTCTGCCTACGTTTCTGCCTCTTTCTGTGTGTCTCTCATGAATAAGGAAAATCTTTTTCAAAAAAATAAACATTGTTTTCAGTGATACAATAATGATGTGTTGTGGTGTATTTTCTTCATCGTTCTTGTGCTTGAGGCTTACTGAGCTGCTTCGATGTGCACATTTTCCCACCATTATTCCTTCAAATATCTTTTCATAATCCCCATGCCCATTCTTTCTTTCTGGAACTCCAATGACACTTACATACAGTGCTGTGGGCCATGTGAAGTTGTTTCAAGGCTCACTGATGCTCACGGTTCTTTTTGGATACCTTCTATTGCTATCTCCTCAAGTTCATTAATCTTTTATTCTGCAGTGTCTAATCTGTTACTAAGCCTCATATAATGTATTTTTCATCTTGGACACTAGTTTGCAACTCTAGAAGTTCATTTGGGTTTTCTTACATTTTGTGCTTCTCCTTAACATGCCCATGCTTTCCTCTGTCTTCTTGAAAATGCAGAATATAGCAATAACAACTGTGTTAACGTCTACCTAATAATTCTATTATATGTGTCATTTCTGAATCTGTTTCTGTTTATTTATTTTGAACCTCATTATGGACTGTATTTGCTTGCTTCTGTCTCTGCATGATTTTTGACTAGAAAGTAAACACTGTGAATTTTACTGTGTTAGGAAAACGGGTATGGTTTTACTCCTTCAAATATTTCTGAGCTTTGTTGTGGCCCATAGTTAGGTTATCTGGGAAGAGCTTGGTCCTTTCAAGGCTTGCTTGTAAGATTTGGGAGGTGGGATCTGAACATTTCTTTTAAAAAGATCGAATTGTGGCAGGCCCGTGGCTCAGCGGTTTAGTGCCGCCTTCAGCCTGGGGTGTGGTCCTGGAGACCTGGGATCGAGTCTCACGTCAGGCTCCCTGCATGGAGCCTGCTTCTCCCTCTGCCTGTGTCTCTGCTTCTCTCTTTCTCTCATAAATAAATAAATAAATAAATAAATAAATAAATAAATAATCTTCAATAAATAAATAAATAAATAAATAAATAAATAAATAAATAAATAAAAAGATCGAATTGGTTTTATTAAGTGATTCATGAATCAGGCAGCATCCTATTTGGCAGTAGAGAGATGCTCCCAGGATCAGAGCACCTTTAGCCTTTCCCACTACTGAGACACCTGGGTGGCTCACTGGTTGAAGGTCTGCCTTCAGCTCAGGGTGTAATCCCAGGGTCCCAGGATTGAGTCCCGCATCAGGTTCTCTGCAGGGAGTCTGCTTCTCCCTCTGTCTGTGTCTGCTTCTCTCTGTGTCTCTCATGAATAAATAAATGGAACCTTTAAAAAAAAAATCTTTCCCACTACTGAGGCAATACCCTTGTGACCTCACTTTTGCGTTACAAGATTTTCCCTCTCCGGCTGGTGGGAACACAAACTGTTTGGGGTCCCATAGGAGCTCCATGAATTGTTCTACTACTCACTTCCTGGGTTCTTCCCTTGATATACAGTTTCCACACATGCATGTGCTCATCAATACCCAGCTGAATATTCTGCGTGGCTCTCTTTTTTTCTCTTTGCAGCCCTCTCTTCTCTGGTACTCTGCCCTGCAAATTCACTCTGGCCTCCACAAGTTCTCAGGTAGATCTCCTCAATTCAAGGAAACCATCAGACACTCTTCAGGCTACTCTCTCCTTTCTTCCTGAGCCATGACCTGCAAATTCTCTCCAGACAGTAAGGTTGACCAACCCTCAGCTCCTGGATTTTCTATCTCTCAAGGATTACTGTTGTGCACTGCCTGCTGTCCAGCATTGGTACACTACTGCTTGAGATATTTTGCCCTTCTTTTAGTTAAGGCAGGAGGATAAATCCAGTCCGATTTCATTAATACTTTTTTTTAAAGATTTCTTTATTTATTGATGAGAGACAGAGAGAGAGAGAGAGAGAGAGAGAGGCAGAGACGTAGGCAGAGGGAAAAGCAGGCTCCTTGCAGGGAGCCCGATGTGAGACTCGATCCCAGATCCCAGGATCACACCCTGAGCCAAAGGCAGGTGCTAACCACCGAACCACCCAGGCATCCCTCGATTTCATTAATATTCTTAAAAAATAAATGTACCAGAATAAACACTAAACAAGTGTCATCTCCCTAATCCTATATACACATAAAATACATTTAAATAGCAATATTTTATTTACTTACTTCTGTAAGATCCTATGTTGTAACCCAGAAATTTTTCCACAAGAAGATGTACTTATTCCTAAATTGGCCAGATTGCTGAAAGCACTTGAGAAGGCCACTAACAATTGAGTTCTACACCCGTGATGTAAGATATTTTACCCTTTCTGAGTAAACTGGTTTTCCACTGTCTGGTATAAGCTGTCATTTGTGGCCAATGTGTATGTTTAATAAAAGATATCAAATTCATATTCTTGCTAGCCTTATCTCTAATTCTAAAAGTAACATCCAAAAAAAGAAACTGCAAATTCAACATGAAAAACAGACATACTATTTAAAAACTTTACAGGTAAACTTATTATAGACACAAAGAAAACACAGCATCTTAGGACATAAACACACTAAAAGCGCTCAGGTGATAGTGGCCCATCTCAGGTCACACAGCCCAGGTGAAGACTAAAGCCAGGATACTCATGTACACAAAACACAAATGTGCCTGTTTTTGTTGCATTAACAACTCCTGCCTTGGACACAGCACAACTGTGTCTTCCTGTCTGGTCTGCAGCCTCCAGGTCTGTCTACTTTCTCACATAACTTTATTTACCCTCCTATCGGGATGATCTTTCAGACTGCACACGTGAACAGAATATTCCTCTGCTCTGAACACTTCAATAGTATCCCTAACTAAAAGGATCAAGCGTGACATACAAGGCCCTTATCACGTAGTGCTGCACGACCCAGTAGTTCTACTCCTCACAATTCCAGATCCCTGCCCCCATTCTTAGTACATGCCATTTCTCACTCTGAAACACCCATTTCCCTCCTATACTGGGCAACTGTCAGGCATCCTTTCAAACCCCACTGTACTATATCATTCTTTATCTGTGAATTTTGTTCTCCTCCAACCTGGTCCCCACCCCTCAACCAATACAGCCCCCAAAATTACTCCAACTCCTGTACAACCTCCATACTTTACACAAACTACCTTATGCTTTCACATGTTCATCTTCTCATTAGACACTCAACAACTTTTAAGTCCCACAAAGCACACAATAGGCATCCAGCAAACGCTCAAAGAAGAAAATGAAATGGGTAGTCCATATGAGTAATTCACATTTTGTGCTCCCTACTTTTTTTTTTTAAGATTTGACAGATTGGCAGAGGGAGAGAGAAGCAGACTCCCCACTGAGCAGGGAGCCCGACGTGGGGCTGGATCCCAGAACTCCAGGATGAGGACCTGAGCTGAAGACAGACATTTCACCGACTGAGCCACTCAAGTGCACTCTGTGCTCCCCACTTCAATCACAAGTTTCCTTCCTTATTTTACACACGAACTTTTATCAGCTCCCTGTGTTGAAGTCCAGGGATGACTACATGTGTAGTCACTAAAGTATCTATAGTCTTTTCCGAACTTTCCCAAAGCAGAACATGCAAGTTCTTTAAGCAAGTGGTACTCCTTGGGAAATAATTACTAACATTAATACTTAAGTTCTCTTCCAATTAGTTATCAAAAAGACCGGTAATAGGGGCAGCCCAGGTGGCTTGGTGGTTTAGTGCCGCATTTGGCCCAGGGCCTGATCCTGGGGACCTAGGATGGAGTCCCACGTCGAGCTCCCCGCATGGAGCCTGCTCCCCCCTTTGCCTGTGTCTCTGTGCCTCTCTCTCTCTCTCTCTCTCTCTGTGTCTCATGAATAAATAAATAAAATCTTTAAAAAACACCTGATAATAGAATCCTAAGTTAGAGGTGAAATTACCTTAAGTGTTTAATGTTTGACATGTAATTTATATAATCACAGAGTAAATATTTAGCAATTTATAGATTTCAAAAGTGTTTCCTGAAAACTCAACATTTATTACATATGATTCCATATTATTACATTATTATAGCATCCTTTTTATAGCTCATGTGAAGTACGTTTTCTTTAGGATTTACTTTCAGTTTACATATTCAAAAAAACAGAGAAAGCCTAAAAAACCTGTAACCATTAAAATATATATATTTATCATATTATAATAATTATATTAATTATAATAAATATTATATTATATTATATATATTTATTTATTTATTTGAGAGAGAGAGAGCATGAGAGAGTATGCATGTGTGAAGAGGGAGAGGGGCCACTAGTGGGAGAGGGAGAGAAAGAATCGCCTGTGGACTCCTGGCTGAGCATGGAGCCTGATGTGGAGCTCAATCTCACAACTCTGAGATCACAACTTGAACTGCAATCAAGTGCTGGATGCATGACTGAGCCACCTGGGCACCCCAACCATTTTTTCTTTTTTTTCTTTTTTTCCATTTTTTCTTATAACTGCAGTTAACTTCCTGAATTGGCCTACCTACAAATGACCAGTGGTTCTACAGAAGTAAATAGGGTGGCTTTGTGCATTAATGAAGGCACGGTGGTATTGGCTACCTGCCAGAACTATAGTTACATAAAATGGATTTAAGTATGTAACCATTATTAATACAGTGTTTCTATACAGATGAAATCATGTTCTATGTCTAATAAACAATGTAATTATTGTTTGTTTTGATTCTACTTATCTGGAAGAAAATAAATATCTAAACCAGCCTCAGAACAAGTCAGGATGCCAGGGCAAGTTTAGCACCACTGCTCCGTCATCTGGCAGCATAGCAATTCACACATTCAAATATTTACAAAATACTTCAGGTCTCTGCATTTAAGCTCCATATGGCAAAAGAGAAAAATAACTTGCATTTATTAATAGCAGCAAATCAGACAGTTAAAAAAAAAAGATTTGCAGCTCTGAAAATATGTATTTCTTACATTCCTCTTCACCAATCTTTAAAATATAAATGATCTCCTGTGTTCAAGTGGCAAGTTGATATCAAAGTACTACTAACTTCTCTGGCTACAGTTCACATACCCTTTAAAATCTGAAAGTCCCAGTAACCAGTCATTTTGCATAGGGTGCTAAAGGTCTTTACAGCAATGCCCAGAAATTGCCAGAGGGGAAGAAAAAAACTCATACGTAGAACAGAAGCTGGGAAAGGCTTTGAATCAGAAACCCTAAGTGGGACAGGCAACATTGGAAAATTCAGTGACCTGAGGTTATTCCAAAGGTAGCCAGCCACTCACGTAACATACCTGCAAGCCTGTCATCAATACGGCCTTGCTAACACGGGCAGCCAGACCAGGGGCAGCCCCCACCATCCACTCCATTTCCATCACCATCACCACCACTCATGTGGCTACAGGGAGGAACTTGGCGCCGGGATAGTCAAACCAGAGACTAGCTAGTGACCTAAAATAATAACCACAGAAAGTACTTGCTTTTTACAGAATCCTCAATTTCCCTAATACAGAGTTTGATAACACTGAGTCAGTCTCCAGGATTGTTACTAAAATTTTTATGGTCCAAGAAATTCACAAGGCAAGGAGATGAGTCAGAGTAAGGAGGCACAGAAACTCATCAAAGAGCTAAGAGCATAAAGGAATGGGGGGAGGGTGCCTCCTGGCAGGAGCTGGACAGGAAAAGGAGCAGAGATGTGGAAATCAAGCAGAGCAGAAGCAGAGCAGAGACTTACAGGTGAACCACGTGCACAGGTGGGTGGCAACAGGAAGTATGACATACTGGATATGTATGTCTCAAAAGGGCATCCTGGCCAGGCACCCAGGTACTTGTCAAAGCTCTGGTCTCCATGGGTCTCACAAGAGGAGGAGTAGAGGCCTCTTGCTAAAACTTTGCAAACATTTAAAGACTATGACAACACTCAGTGCTGCAGAATGAAGGAGGAAGGGCATACTACATCCTGCCAATGGTGGCATGAGGCCTAATGATGTGCTTGAAAACCCACTGGCAGTATGTTTCCACAGGCTCCGTGCCATCTACCTAAAGCTGTGCCCTTCGGCATGCTTATCCATCACACACCTCCTCGCCTAGGTGAAACCTCTGCTCATGCACCAGGCCCCGCCATCTGCTTGAGGACTTTGTTCTACGGATTCTCCCCTCCATTCTTCGGATCATCAATCTTTCCTTCTTTTCTGCATCATTTCCATGAGGATATAAGCACACTGTTACTACCAGGCTAAAGAAACAAAGCACCCTCCTCGGGACCATACTTCCACCTCTAACCTACAAACAGCTTCTTTCCTCACTTTTCAATTCCTTCAGAGCTGCCCATCCCAGCTCTTTTTCAGAGAAATACAATGCAATCCATAAATATGAGCCATGTATTAAGTTAAAAAAAACAAACACGCAAAAAACAGAAACACTAGTGAAAACAAAATAACACATCACACCTATCAGAATGGCCAAAATCCAGTACATGATGGCACAGATGCATAGCAACAGGAATTGTCACTCACAGCTGGTAGGCAGGCAAAATGGTACAGCCACTATGGAAGACAGTTTGGCAATTTCTCACAAAACTAAACATACTCTTACCATATGATCCAGCAATCAAGCTCCTTTGTAATTTTTTTTAAAGATTTATTTATTCATGAGACACACAGAAGGAGAGGCAGAGACATAGGCAGAGGGAGAAGCAGGCCCCCCCATGGGGAGCCCAATGCGGAACTCGATCCCAGACCCTGGGATCACGCCCTGAACCAAAAGCAGACACTCAACCACTGAGCCACCCAGGTATGGTATTGGTATTTACCTAGATGAGCTGAAAACTTCAATCCACACAAAAACTTGCATATGAATGCTTATAGTACCTTTATTCAGAATTTCCAAAACTTGGAAGTAACCAAGATGTTCTTGGTGAATGGGTCATAAACTATGATCTATCCATCCAGGTAATGGACCATTATTCATCAATAAAAAGAAACACTATCAAGTCAGGAAAAGTCAGAGGAACTTTAAATGCATGTTATGAAGGTTAAGAAGCCAATCTGAAAAGGCTACACGCTGTAGGATTCCATCTACAGGACATTCTGGAAAAGGCAAAGCCACAGAAATAGTAAAAAAATCAATTGTTGCCAGGGGTTGGGGAGGGAGGGATAGAAAGGTGGAGCACAGAGGATTTTTAGGGCAGTGAAACTACTCTGCATGATACCACAATAATAGATACCTGTCATTATACATCTATCCAAATCCATCAAATATACAATAGCAAGAGTGACCCCCAATGGAAACTATGGACTCTGGGTGATAATGATGCATCAGTGTAGGTTTACCAACTGTAACAAAAGTCCTACCAGAGTGGGATGCTGACAGTGTGGGAACATGTGCATCTGTGAGGACGGGGGAGGGGAGTACATGGGAATTCCCTATACTTCCTGCTCAGTATTTCTGTGAGCCTTAAACTGCTCCCAAAAATTCTGTAACTATGTATGGTGAGAGATACTAGACTTACTGTAGTGATCATTTTGCAATATATACAAATATTGAATCGTTATATTATACACCTGAAACTCATATGTTGTATGTTATCATACCTCAATAAAAAAAAAAAAAAAAAACGAAGAGCAAAGTCAAAAGCAACTTTAAATAGTTTTAAACTAATTCCTAAACTAACAAAAGACAGAGCTACATATCTAATTTGGTAGCCACTGTCCAAATGTGGCTACTGAGCACTTGAAATATGGCAAGTCCAACTGAGATGTGTCCAAGTATAAAATACACACCAGACTTCAAAGACTTAATATGAATAAAGGAACTTTAAGTATTTCAGTAATAATTTTTATATTGATTCCATGCTGACATAATATTTGTGGCAGGCTATGCAGGGCTATATAAAAGACACTACGTAAAATTGGTTATATGTGTTTTTTACTTTTATGATATGGTTACTTAAATTTTACAATTACATATGTGGCTTCCATTCCACTGAGCAATACTGGGCTGGAGAGTCACTACTTCTCCCTTTTCCCATCTTATATGAATGCTAATATACTTATAAAGAATAAAATATCCAACCCTGGGTGGTAGAAGGAAATGAAGCCACAGGAATAATTTACAGATGGGAAAAAGAACAGCTAGAAAATCAGAATCTGACACAGCTGACAATAGCTCTAAATACTCATGTTTAACTGTTTTAAACCACCAAAGTCTTTAACACAGAAATTTTTAACTTTTGTATAGTTTTTTTTAAAATGCCAACTTAGACAAAATATCTGCAGTACAGAGGCAATATATGCTAATTTCCTAAATATGTACTAATCATCGTCATTATCCCAAAAGCCCTATACTATTGCCCTATATTGTTAGTGTATTCTGACTAAAGAGAAAATTAAGGCGCTTTGAGAGTTTGAGAGATTTATCTGTGCTAGGAAGTATCAGAGCAAGGATTCAAACCTAGGCAAGTTGAGGGTGCCCAGGTGGCTCAGCCAGTTGAGCATTTGACTCTTGATTTCAGCTCAGATCATGATCAGGGTTGTGGATTGAACCCCACACTGGACTCCACACTGGGTGTGGAGCCTGCTTAAGATTCTCTCTCTCCCTATCAAAAAAAGAAAAAAAAAAAGCAAGCCTAGGCAAACCGGCCCCAGACCACTGAAAGATGTGCTAGGGTCACTTCCTGGACAAGGCAGTTTCTCACAGCCAGGCATCCTTTCTGGAAAGAATGCGTATCAGCTGGGGCAATGGACACCAGGTAAGGGAGTTTGAGCCTAGGTTGGGCATCAAAATCAAAATACATGTACATTAGCAGAGACCAATGAAGCCAAAAGTTGCTTCTTCAAGAGGACCAAAATAATGGACAAATAATGGTAAGACTCATTGAGGAGGAGAAAGTAAAAAAAACAAAAAAAAAAAACAAAAAAAAACCAAACAGGTCAAAAATGAAAATGACATCATTAGGAATCAGTCACTTAAAATAAAATAATAATGATATCACCAACACCTTTAGGTTAAACTTTAAGTGAAACTTTGATGAAGTGCTCAAAGAATTCCTAGAAAATGCAACTAACCAAAATAGATAAATAGAAACTGGAGCAATACTGTAATTATTAAATAAACTCAACCAAATCTAACTACAAGCTGAGATGGCTTCTACCAAAAAATTTAGTAAGTCCAATTTTTTTTTTTAAGATTTATTTATTCATGAGAGAGAGAGAGAGATGCAGAGACATGGGCAGAGGGAGAAGCAGGCTCTCCTGCAAGGAGCCCGATGTGGACTCAATCCTGGACCCCAGGATCACGCCCTGAGCTGAAGGGAGACACTCAACCACTGAGCCACCCAGGCGTCCCAGTAAGTCCACTTGTAGAGAAATTCTTCCAGGTAACAGAAAAAAATACATACCAAAAATTAACTATAATCTATATCCTGAAATCTAACAGAAGAAACTCCAAGTTACTCTCTTTCATGAAAATAAACGCAAAAAAAATCTAAATAAATTTATTTGCAAACCCAACCTACCAATATATAGAAAAAGATGCTACTATAATCAAAATTAATTTAAAACTGAGCTGATTTTCTACTTATTTTATCACATTACAGAATAAAAGACAACTACCACGTAATTAAATAGATATAGAAAAGGTGTTTGATAAAATTGAATATCCATTAATAAAAGCATTCCTAATAAACCAGGAATATAATTTTTTTTTTAATTTTTTTTAAACTGAAAATGGCCACCTTAACAAAAAACAACCACCACCCCAGGATGTGTGGGCAGCTCAGTTGGTTTAGCTTCCAACTCTTGGTTTCAGCTCAGGTCATGATCTCAGGGTTATGGGATCGAGCCCCACATCAGCCTCCACACTTAAGGGAGTCTGCTTTTCTCCCTCTCCATCTGCCCCTCCCTGTGAACTCTTGTTCTCTCTCTCAAATATTTTTCAAAAATAAAAATAAAAGTGTGATATTGGCCCAAGGATAGACAAAGAAAGAATACAGAACCAAGACATATACAGACTCTAAGTTTATAAAAAATTTAAATTTAGGAGCACCTGGGTGGCTCAGTAGTGTCTGCCTTAGGCTCAGGTCGTGATCCCTGGGTCCTGGGATTGAGTCTCGTAGCAGGCTCCCTGTGGGGATGCCTCCCTCTATCTATGTCTCTGCCTCTCTCTGTCTCTCATGAATAAATAAAATCTTTAAAATTTTTTATTTATTTTTATTTAAATTCTTAAAAATGTGGCACATGGGTGGCTCAGTCACAGTTGAACTTCTGACTCTTGGTTTCAGCTCAGGTCATGATCTCAGGACCCTAGACTGAACCCTGTATTGGGCTCCTTGAGCAGAGGGAGAGCCAGCTTCTCCCTCTCCCTCTGCCCCTTTTCCCTGCCTGTGTAAGTGCTGTCTCTCTTTCTCTAGTAAATAAATGAATCATTAAAAAAGAAAAAAGGTGAGAAAGCAAGAAAAATATATAAAGTTCAATTGAAAATAAATGAGCAAAAGACTTGAATAGGCTTTTCACAAAAAAGGATCTCCAAATGGTCAATTAACATATGAAAAGTTCACATGTAATCAAGGAATGTAAATTAAAATCATGTAAAATACCAAGCAGAGTAGCTAAAATAAGAAATTGTGACAACTTAGGCAAAAACAGAACAATGGGAACACTCATGCATTGCTGGTGGAGTGGAAGGAAATAAGAACAACCACGTTGGGGAACATTCCCCAACAACCACGATGGGGAACATGCACCATATATGTATGCATGTGTGTATATGTATGTGTGTGTGTGTGTGTATATATGTATATATATGTATGTGTATATATATATATATATATGCGTGTTTTTGAAGTCTTAATATGTCATATATATATATGGTTTTTAAATTGTTTTTATTTACTGAGAGAGAGAGAATGAGCGGGGGAGGGGGGCAGAGGAAAAGTAGGCTCCCCAATGAACAGGGACCCAGTGTGGGGCTCGATCCCAGGACCTCGGGATCATGACCTGAGCTGAAGGCAGATGCTTCACCGACTAAGCCACTAAGGTGCCCCCAAAGCACACATATATTATGACCAAGTAGCTTCTCTTCTAAACACATATCCTTCCTGATATTAAGTTTTGTATGCACCAAGATACAAGATTATTCATACCAGCTCCAAACTGGAAATAGCCCAGATACTCATCAACTGCAGAATATACATTGTAATCCATTCATATAGTAGAATACTACTCAGCAATTAAAATGGTCAAACTGTACCTCAATTCAAAACAAATCTTAATGACACCTAGGTGGCTCAGTGGTTGAGCTTCATTTCAGGGTGTGATCCTGAAGTTCCGGGATCGAGTCCCACATTGGGCTCCCTGCATGGAGCCTGCTTCTCCCTCTGCCTGTGTCTCTGCCTCTCTCTCTGTGTCTCTCATGAATAAATAAATAAAATCTTTAAAAACAAAACAAATCTTAAAAATACTATTTCATACTATACTATTTTTTAAAAAAGCCATCTACCAAAGACTGTATGTAGTGTACTTCCACTTATATATCAAAAACAAGCAAAACTATAGTGTTTAGGAATGTATGCTTAGTGATGACTTACAAAGGGAAAGAAAAGAATTGTAACCAAGATACAACTTTTAGTAGGCTTTTAGAGTTCCCAAAACATTCTATTTGTTTATCTGAATGCTGTTCATACTAGGGGTCAAAATCAAATAATCTGCCAAGCTATACATTCATTTTATGCACTTTTACAGTATTTAACAATAAAAAAAGTTTTGAAAAAAGAAAGAAATGTTTGACAAAGGAAAGAGGTAGTAATTCAGTTGGGAAAGAAAAAGTTTCTCTATAAATGATGTAACTGAAAATCCATATGAGGAGAATACATCCAAATTCCCTAACATCACTTTAAATTTTTTTTAACATTTTATTTATTAGAGAGAGAGAGAGAGCAAGAGCACACAGGAGCATGGAGAGGGCCAGAAGGAGAGGAGAAGCAAGGTCCCCACTGAGCAGAGAGCCCAACATGCCACTCAATCTCAGGACCCTGGGATCATGACCTGAGCCTAAGGCAGACACTTCACCGACTGAGCCACCAAGGTGTCCCTTTGCCACCAGTTTAAAAATTAATGTGAAATGGATAACAGACCTGTACATAAAAGCTCAAATTACAGGGGCACTGGCTTGCTCAGCTGGTGGAGCATACAACTCTTGATCATGGAGTTGCAAGCTTGAGCCCCATGATGGTAGTAGAGATTACTTAAAAATAAAATCTTAAAAAGAAAAAAGAAAGTTAAAATTACAAGACTTTAATAAGAACAAGAAGAAAAAAATCTCAACCTTGAAGTTTTCTACTTAAAGTAGACAAAATATTTCAACTTTGGGGTAGAGAGAGATTTCTTTGGACCCTAAAAAGCACTAATAACAGAAGAAAAAACTACTAAGCTGGACTTCATCAAACTTAATAAAACTTGTCCCTCAAGACATGGTTGCTTCTGACTTCTGCCCCAGGATGGAGAAAGCTGGGAGATAGGAGGGGAACATTGCTCCCACACTTAACAATGAAAACGAACTAATTTCAAGTCTATGACTTTCTTGAACCTATCAGGGAACTGAGGTCACAGAGCAAACTGGTCCAAAAAGTAAATGGCTGCAATGAAAGAGCACACACACTCACCTGAGGAAGATGCCATCAGATACTGGTTAAGAAGAGTCTGTTGAGAACAGATGACATATTGTGAAGATGGGGTATAAGCTGTCAGGACAATTCCTGGGGTCACAGAAATTGGGCAAGTCTGCATCCCTTTGCAACCTCTCTGTGAAACCCACTGGGTGGTCATGGAAGGGATGTGAAAGAGCTCTAAGAAGCATGATCACCGTACAGAACTGGGGAAGGAGCAGAAGCCATGTGGGAGGGGCAAGACAGTCTACCAGGTCCTTCCCCTCCATCTCCACTAAGGAACACAAGCCTTAATCTATACAGGGAAGGGCTTTGGTGAACACTCATTACATCTCCTGGAGACAATGAGCCCACAACCTCAGCCAAGGAAGGGACGGGAGAACTGTGCAGTCCATACCCCAAGACTCAGGGTTGTCATACATTTCCAAACAAAAAAAGCTTTCAAGACTACTATTAGGAGAGACAGGAAAAGAATAAGAGTGTGCCAATATACACTATGACCACAAATAGGTAAATAGGAAAGACTTAAAGACTTAGAATTACAGAGTTCTATGGGGACCTGGGTGGCTTAGTGGGTGAAGCATCTGCCCTCAGCTCAGGTCATGATTTTGGGACCCGAAAATCAAGCCTTGTGTCAGCCTCTCTGCTCACTGAGGAGTCTGATTCTCCCTCATCCTCTCCCTCAAATAAATAAATCTTAAAAAAAAAAAAAAAGAAAAAAAAGAGTCGTAGTAAACTATCCTCACACTAGACATAAGCCATTGCTACAGAAATTTGAAGGCTGTGGTGCACTGACAATAACCATAGCAACAACCAATCCTAAACCTAAGCCAACTCTTAACAAGAGTAATGCAAACTACAGCACTAAAGGCCGAGTTGAGAGAAAGCTGTGTCTATTTCCAGGTATAAAAATGATTTACTTCAGTTTTGACTGTCCTATACATGTCTAACTTTGAAAAAAATTATAATTTTGTATAATCATACAAAAGGTAGAATGCAAACCACACTCCAAAGAGACAGAGTAGGGCAGCCCTGGTGGCTCAGCGGTTTAGCGCCTGCCTTCAGCCCAGGGTGTGATCCTGGAGACCCCGGATCAAGTCCCACGTCGGGCTCCCTGCATGGAGCCTGCTTCTCCCTCTGCCTGTGTCTCTGCCTCTCTCTATCTCTCTCTCTCTGTGTCTCATGAATAAATAAATAAAATCTTTAAAAAAAAAATAAAGAGAGTAATCATCAAAACAAGACTCAGACATGAAGCAGGAGTTGGAACTAACAAGGAACTTAAAGTAACTATAATTCATATGTTAAAGATGGTTAAGAGATGGGGATCCCTGGGTGGCTCAGCAGTTTGGTGCCTGCCTTTGGCCCAGGGCGTGATCCTGGAGTCCCAGGATCGAGTCCCGCATCGGACTCCCGGCGTGGAGCCTGCTTCTCCCTCTGCCTGTGTGTCTGCTTCTCTCTCTCTCTCTCTCTCTCTGTGTGTCTATCATAAATAAATAAATCTTAAAAAAAAAAAAAAGATGGTTAAGAGAAAAAGTAGACAACATGCTCTAGATCAGATGGGTAATTTCAGCAGAGAAACGACCACTACAGAATCAGTGGACCTGAAGATAGGTCAAGTTACCCAAAGTAAAGCACAAACAGAAAAGGGGGTTGGGAACAGCCAGGAAGTGTAAAATAACATGACATGTTCTCACATATATTTAATTGGAATCCCACTAAGATGTGAACAGAAGAAATAATAGTTGAGAACTTTCCAAAATTAATGAGACACCAAACCACAGATCCAAGCAGAACAGAGAACATCAATTAGTGTAAAATAACAAAAACAAAACAAATTTGCCTCATCCTATCACTTCCAAACTGCTAAAAACAAAAAAGGAGAAAATCTTGAAGGCACCCAGAGATAAAAAAGAGACATTACATATAGAAGAATAAAATAAAGAATTATAGTGGCTTCTTTGAAAAACAAAAACAAAAACAAAAACCCACAAAAACCAGAAGACAGTGATTTTTTAAGTACCAAAAGGGAAAAACAACCACTGCCTGCTAAGTCAAAATCCTATACCCAGCAAAGATATCTTTCTAAAAATAACAGAGAGAAACTTTCTCAGAAATAAATACTAGGGATCCCTGGGTGGCGCAGCGGTTTGGCGCCTGCCTTTGGCCCAGGGCGTGATCCTGGAGACCCGGGATCGAATCCCACATCGGGCTCCCGGTGCATGGAGCCTGCTTCTCCCTCTGCCTGTGTCTCTGCACCCCCCCGCCCCCCCCCCGTGTGACTATCATAAATAAATAAAAATTAAAAAAAAAAAAGAAATAAATACTAAAGAAATTCATGCCAGGAGACTTAACCTACAATAAATGCTAAAGAAAATATTTTACGCAGTAAGAATTTGAATAAGACAGAAACTTGGGTCTACGAAAAAGAAATGAAGGGCCCTTAAAATGTAATACAAGTGAAACAAAATTAGTTTTTTCTTTTTTAAAGAATTGCACTAAAAGATGACTTTCAAAAGCAAAAATAGCAATGCACTGTGTGTTTACAGCATATATAAAAGCAGAATAAATAACATCAATAGTACAAGGAAGAATTGGGAATATGCTGTGTAACATACTTAGGCAGGCATATCTTACAGAGACTGTGGGTTCAGCACCAGATCATCACCAGTACAGCTAGTAAATAAATGATCTGGTTTCCCAGTATATACTATACTATAGTCTATTAAGTGTGCAATAGTGTTATGTCTAAAACAAAAAATTATGGGGCAGCCTGGGTGGCTCAGCAGTTTAGCACTGCCTTCCGCCCAGGGTGTGATCCTGGAGACCTGGAATCGAGTCCCACGCCAGGCTCCCTGCATGGAGTCTGCTTCTCCCTCTGCCCGTGTCTCTGCCTCTCTGTCTCTCTCATGAATGAATAAAATCTTTAAAAAACTAAAAAAAAATTATGTATCTTAATTTAAAGATACTTCATTTTTAAATTACTACAAATATTATAAAATACTGTATTAAAAATGCTAAGCATCATCTGAGCTTTCAGCAAGTTTTAATATTTTTGCTGGTGGAGGGTCTTGTCTCAATTTTGACGGCTGCTGACAATCAGGGTGAGGGTGCTGAAGGCTGGGGGTGTCTGTGGCAGTTTCTTAAAATAAGAGAATAAATTTGCCACACTGATTGACTCTTCCTTTCCCAAATGAGTCCTCTGTAGCATGTGATGTTGTCTGATAGCATTTTACCCGCAGCGGAACGCCTCTCAAAATTGGAGTCAGTCCTCTCAAATCCGGCCACTTTGTCAACCAAGTTTATTCAATATTCTCAATCCTTATTGTCATTTCAACAATTTTCACAACCTCATCACCTGGAGTAGAATCCATCTCAAAAAGTCACCTTCCTTGCTCCTCCATAAGAGAAGCACTTCCTCATCCGTTCAAGTGCTATCCTGAGATGGAAGCATTTCCATCACCCCTCCAGGCTCCACTTCTAGTTCTCCTGCTATTCCCACTAAATCTGCAGTGACTTCCTCCACTGAGTTTTGAACCCCTCACCGTCCTCCATGAGCACTGGAACCCACTTCTTCCAAACTTCTGTTAGTATTGATATTGATCCATGGGAACATTTTCTTAGTGGCATCTAGAATGGTGAATCTTTCCAGAAGATTCTCAATGGGCTCTGTGCCCAGATCTAGCAGAGGAATCACCATCTACAGCCTCATGAAATGTTTCTCTCATTTTTTTTTAAGATTTTATTTATTTATTTGAGAGAGTGAGTGAGAGGGAAGAGAGTATAAGCTAGGGGAGGGGCAGAGGGAGAGGAAGAAGCAGACTCCCTGCTGAACAGAGACCGATGCAGGATTCGATCCCAGGACCCCGGGATCATGACCTGAGGAGAATGCAGGTGCCTAACTGACTGAGCTACCCAGGCACCCCTGAAATGTGTCTCTTAAATCATAAGACTCAAAAGTCAAAATGACTCCTCGCTCTGTGGGCTCCAGTATGGGCGTTGTGTTAGCAGGCGTGAAAACAACACTAATCTCTGTACATCATCAGAGCTCTTGGGTGACCAGGTACAATGTCAATGAGTAGTTAGTATTTCGAAAGGAGTCCTTTTTTTTTTTTTTTTTTTTTCCTGAGCAGTAGGTCTCAATAGTGGGCTTAGGATATTTGGTAAACCATGTCGGAAACACATATGCTGTGGTCCAGCCTGTGTTATTCCATTTGTAGAGCACAGGCCGAGGAGAGGGAGCCCAATTCTTAAGAGCCCTAAGAATCTTCAGGATAGTAAGTGAGCACTGGCTTCAATTTAAAGTCACCAGCTGCATTAGCCCCTAACATTAGCCCCTAACTCCCTAACTCCCTAACAAGGGAGTTAGCCTGTCCCTTGAACCTTTGCAACCTGGCCCTGAGGACTCCTCTCTAGCTAGGAAGTGCTACTAGATGGCAACTTCTCCCCCAAATAAGGCTGTTGTGTCTACACTGAGAATCTATTGTCAGGAACCACCTTCATGAATGATCCTAGCTGGATCTTCTGCAGCTTCTCCATCAGCACTTGCTGCTTCACCTGGCACTTCTTTCCTTAAATCTCAGGAACCCACCTCTGCTAGCTTCAGACTTTTCTTCTGCAGCTTCCTCATCTCTCTCAGCCTTTGTGGAACTGAAGAGAGTCAGGGTCTTGCTCTGGATTAGGCTTTGGCTTAAGGGAACTCTCTGGCTGGTTCGATCTTCTATCCAGACCACTAAAATTTCCTCCCTGTCAGCAATTAGGCCATTTTGCTTTTCTTATCAAGCTCATGTGTTGGCAGGAGTAGCGCTCTTAATTTCCTTCAAGAACTTTTCCTTGGCATTTGCAACTTGGCCATTTGGCACAAGAGGCCTATGTTTCGGCATCTCTCAGCTTTAGACATCCCCTCCTCACTAAGCTTAATCATTTCTAGCTTTTGATTTCAAGTGAGGTATGTATGACTCTTCCTTTCACTTGAGCACTTAGAGGCCATTACAGGGTTATTAATTGGCCTAATTTCCATTGTTGTGTCTCAGGGACTAGAGAGGCCCAAGGTGGGGGGGGGGGGGCAACCAACAGTCCACAGAGCAATCAGAATACACATATTTATCAGTGAAGTTCACCATCTCAAAAAAAAAAGTTCATCTTTTAATGGGCACGGTTCGTGGTACCCCAAAACATTTACAATAGTAACATCAGATGTCACTGATCACACATCACAGTAACTAATAACAACAACAAAGTTTGAAATATTTCAAGAATTACCCAACTGTGACTGAGACACAAAGGGAGTAAATGCTGTTGGAAAAACTGCACCAATAAAAAACCTTGCTCAATGCAAGTTGCCACAAACTTTCAATTTATAAAAAACACAGTATCTATGAAGCACAATAAAACAAAGTATGCCTGTGCTACACTGTAAAGTGGCATAGTATCATTTGAAAGTACACTTTGGATGAATTTAAAATGTACACACTAAGGGAAGAAGAGGATGTGAGGGACTGTGGCAGGAGAAAGTGAGGAGTGCCCCTGGCTGTCATGCCACTATCCCACTCAGCCACCCATGACCAATCAGCCACTGGCATCTGGGGCCTTTAGGCCACCTACCACCGGATCCTCGATAAAGTGGAGCTCTTGCTGGTAGAGAAACTGAAGCTACTATACAACCACTCAGCAGGTCCCAAAACAGTTTTTTTTCTGGGCTCCAAATATGAATGGGGGTTGGTGTGTGCTGGATTGGCTGACATGGCCAGACCTGCAGAGAAACTCAGCACAGCTCATTCTGCTGTGTCGATGGCTACAGGGTTACATGGTCAGGATACTCACTCGTCATTGTTCCAAAAAGCTGGAGTCTGTCTGCTGTTAATTTCTTTGTGGGGGCAGCAGAAGCCTTTCAGCTCTTTTATATTTGGAGATATAACCAAGAACTAAAAGCTAAAGCAAACAAATAGGAGTTCCTGACCACTAGAACAGTCTAGATATGGACATAACCACTGGGAGTAACTTACTATTTCACTATTGACATGGTGGTATTAACCGTGCTGTTTGGAAGGCATTAAAAAAAAAAAAATCAACCTGTATGCTAGGGGCTAATACTTGACTCAACAGAAAAAATAAAGCAGACTTTTAATAACAAACAAAATACAACTGTACCAGGCAAGGCACAAGCACGTCCGTAAGACCTAGTGTCAGAAGGGACAACCTGAGATGGCAAATATCTTCTACACTTAGTAGAAAACAAAATCCAAGCAAACAAAGACCAGGTATTCAGCCATCCAGAACGTCTGGAGATGATGTCTGGAGAGAGCAAGGAGCTCTCTAACAGAAGACAAAATGCCAAACTTCATGTTGACCACTTAAAGTATCATGTCCAGCAGGTGTAGACTGCTTTCAGAAACTTCCCACATCAAGGATACACAAGGGAGCCGCAGGACAGATGGCAAGAGGAGCTTCTGTAACACACTTCCACCATTAACAACTCAGACACCACCATCCTAATGGGATGACTCGCTGCAATTCAACTCTTCCCTCCAGAAAGTTCACCACACATAGATGACCTCACTGGAGTTGGGTGCAGTATTCTGAACTTCTGAAGGGGTCTCAGAAGATACCTGCCACAGCCAACAGGCTGAGCTTGTCACAGCATGAAGTGAGAAGTGGGCTTTCCAGAACAAGTACTTTATGATCAGTGGGATGCTGCTCACCTGTGTGATCTTGTTTCTCATGGTGCAGTACTTGATGTGAGCTGCAGAGCCCACCAGCTGAACAACGTTTCCACTGTGTGAGAGTCTGTGTGTGTGAAAGAGAGGGGAGCCTAGAAGTTGCCTTCTGAAATGTAGGCCATCTTAACTATGAAGACCCCTTGGAAGTCACTGTGATCTGTAACCCAGCATGAGTTTCCAATCTGCTCTGTCTTCTGTGACACTGTGGTGGGGAGGCTAGTGCCACCAAGAAGCATGGTGCTCAGGAAATGAAAGTTCATGTTCTCTCTCTCAAAATAAATAAATAGAAATTTTAAAAACATACACTATAAACCCAAAGGCAACAAGTATACAAATATTTTAAGAGGTATGAATAATAAGTCAATAAAAGAGATAAAATAGAATCATAATACATGCTCAATTAAACCCAGAAGAGGAAGGAAAAGAGGGAAACCAAAAAATAATTGATGAAGAGAAAATAGCTAGCGAGATGGCAGATTTTAATGAAACCCTATCAATAATCATCAGTAGCTGCCTGGGGCAGAGGAGAAAGGACAGACTGGCAAAGGAGCATGCAGGAACTGTGTGGGTGATGGGCATCTCCTAGGTCTTCACTGGGGTGGCAAACATGTGTCAATCCTCCTAAAACTGATGTTTAAAATGGATGCATCTTACTGTGTGTGAAATATACTTTGATAAAGTTTGTTCTTCCAAGTAAAGAATGAAAACTTAAAGAAAAAACAAACTACTGAAATAATTAAGAATGCCCACTCCAGGCCAGATAGTCCAGCCTCACCAGCGTGTTACCATGGGTGTTACTCATTCTCCCCTTGCCTCAGCTCCCTCATCCTAGAACATCTGCTTCAGTGGCCTGCCCTGAGGAGGCAGTTAGTGGC
Organism: Canis lupus familiaris; assembly: GCF_011100685.1. Lineage (NCBI taxonomy): Eukaryota > Metazoa > Chordata > Mammalia > Carnivora > Canidae > Canis > Canis lupus. The sequence continues at coordinate 62,202,750 of NC_049224.1, forward strand.
CATCCAGTGCTGGTTTGCACTATGATTCATAAAGAATGACCTGTGTTTACACTTTGATCACATATGGTGGTTCCTTGAGGGAGAGGTCACTGGCTCTGCTCTAAGCAAATGAATGTCTTCTGACTAAAGACTCAAAGACTGAATTTTTAAAAATCACTGTGGACCAGATAGTTCAAAAAAACATTCTACCCAGGCACTATACTCTTATTATCTCAAGATATATTTTTTTTAAATTACTCTTTTTCAGGTTAAGATACATTTTTTAAAAAATATTTTATTTATTTATTCATGAGAGACACAGAGAAAGAGAAGCAGAGACACAGGCAGAGGGAGAAGCAGGCTCTATGCAGGGAGCCTGATGTGGGACTCGATCCCGGATCCGGGGATCACGCCGAGCCAAAGGCAGATGCTCAACCACTGAGCCACCCAGGCGTCCCAATACATTTTATTTTTTAAGATAACTGCTCTATGTTCTTAAAAGTTGTTAAATTAAGTGAGAAGAGACTAGGTGATCATAAGCTGAAAGCCCTGGAAGCCTCCCCTCAGAGAAGCTGGCTTTTCTAGATGTTTCTAAAAGGGGCTGCAGGGTTCTCAGGACAGAGCACTACCTACTCAGATCCATGCTTGGAAACCCTTTACCAGATCCACTGAAGGTCAATGGCAGTGGTGCAAAAGAAGCTGCCAAATCGCCTACCTTCAGCCCAGGGCATGATCCTGGAGTCCCAGGATCGAGTTCCGCGTCAGGCTCCCTGTGTGGAGCCTGCTTCTCCCTCTGCCTGTGTCTCTGCCTCTCTCTCTCTCATATGAATAAATAAATAAAATCTTAAAAAAAAAAAAAAAGCTGCCGAGTAATCATCCCGTTAAAGGTGTCTGTTCTCACCTGATGGTCTATGGTGAGTACAAAGAAAAATTAAGTACAAATAATACATATTATCAGAAATAAACTGACAGAGGGGATTCCTGGTTGGCTCAGCGGTTTAGCGCCTGCCTTCGGCCCAGGGTGTGATCTTGGAGTCCCGGGATCAAGTACCACCTCGGGCACCCTGCATGGAGCCTGCTGCTCTCTCTGCTCTGTGCCTCTGCCTCTCTCTCTCTCTCTCTCTCTCTCTCTGTGTCTCTCATGAATAAATAAATAAAAATCTTAAAAAAAAAAAAGAAATAAACTGACAGAAACACAACTTGTGGTTAGAAAATATTCCATTTCTCCTACATTCCTACTTCCTCTGTACGGTTCAGTCAGGGTTTATGGAAGACCTACAAGGCACTGGAGATGGTTCCAAAGACCACATACATGTTCTGGTGCTTGAGAAAATGGCAGGAGAGTGGGTGTTCCAACATAATGAAAGAAAAAGTACTAATATAAAAAGATGTGCATGTTAAAACAGAAGCCCCAGGACAGGAAATGACTCACATCAGGATACAAAGCTAAGAACCAAGTGCCAGCGGGCATTATGATAAATGCCATACCTGTATTTTCTCTGATAACTCTTAGGATGACCCCAAAGACAGGCACTACGGTCTCATTTTAAAGCTGTGACATCTAAGAAACGAATCCATCAGGGAACCTCATCTGACATCACAGAGTGAGGCTTCAAATCCAGGCAGTATGAATCCCACAGCTGTATTCACACCACCACCACAGACTGCCTCTCTGCCAGTACACCTCCTCCCGTTAGCCACCTGGAAAGTGCCTCTCATCTTTTTTTTTTTTTTAAGATTTTATTTATTTATTTATGAAAGACACAGAGACAGAGAGGCAGAGGCATAGGCAGAGGGAGAAGCAGGCTCCATGCAGGAAGCCTGATGTGGGACTCGGTCCCAGGACTCCAGGATCACGCCCTGGGCCAAAGGCAGACGCTCAACCGCTGAGCCACCCAGGTGTCCCATCCTCTCATCTTTCAAATGTAGCTCACGCTTCTTCTCTTTAAAAGCTGACTCACCCCACTTTCACTCTCTCCCAATCTCAGTGTACTGTCCTCCTCCTGTTCAAACAGCACTTCTCAACCACATGAGCTACTCTTTCTCTCCCAGGAAACTGATCACAAATTCCTTGAGACCACAGACTTTGTCCCAAGCACATTCCTTCTACTAATACCTTCCATGTCACTCCTAGGCAGGCAGTGTCCATGTAATGAACAAGGAGAATACTCTCCAGTGGTTTCCAAAGTGATGGTGAGAGATGAGAGAGGCTGACTGCCTGACATGGGAGCTACCTGAGCCGCCCACTAGAAAAACTTGTGCAAGGAGACCCTGAAATCACACACATACTGCATAATCAAGTTCCTGCGCTGCCACTTCAAAAACTACACCTATGACCAACAAAGGAAGAAAATTTAGAGTCTATTTATAGACAGCTCTAAATGATAGGTTGGCACCGGCCAGCAGCGGATGGCTGGAGCTGCCACCGTCCTCAAACATGATCCTGAAGGCCCCTTCCTGGAGGGAAGATACAACCAGTGAGCACAAGTCTGAGAAGTGTGCTTGCCTGTATGCTTTGCCAGGAGGGAGAAATGGTCAGAGATGGAGATCTATGCCAATGTACGAACACAAGCTGGTGTCTGGCCAGATGGCCAGAAACCTAAAAAGAACAAGAAGGGATAACTAATGGCAAAGGGCTCTAGAGGTGGTGTCTGAGGATAGCATGGAGTGCAAGGATATTGTGTCCTCTGTGAATGCTGAGCAATGACAGCCACTGCAAAAGCAGCTCTCAAAACTCAGCAAGATGAGATGAGCTTCCCTGAATATGTATGTCTCTGAGCTTCTTTCCCCAACACTTATTCAAATATGCTCATGAACAAAGAGACATAACAGCAAGGATAGGACTGATGCATTTGCTCAGTGACATGAACCTCCACCAAGGATGATCTGAATTCTCCAATGCTAGGTATCTGCAGGGCAGCTTCTCTGGTGTTTGCCATTCTGTGCTTTCTCCAGCACTGGACTCACTCAGGAAGCAACAGCATAGCTGGGAGCCCCAGAGAATCTGAACTGGGCCCCAGCCTCAGTCACTGCTTCCTGTACCGTCTCCTCAGCTCCCTGTCTCAGCACATGGATGAGGTCCTGCAGGGCTGGCTGTCCAGTGAGCCTATTATTACCCAACCTTGTCCCACACAGTGGCCTGGGGCTGCCCGGGCTCAAGTAACCTTCAGAAGTGTGTGAGTAGCTGGTTAAGGGGGCTACTGCTCTAGCAAACAGTTCTGACAGTACTTCCCAGACTCCTGCACACTTGCCCATTAACGATGGCTCACCTGAACCCTAGAGGTATGCTTCGCATGGCCCTCCCAACACAGACACAACACACCCCAGGCAGCATGCCGAAAGGAGGGCCTGACTGCCTCTGCATGACCACCCACTTGCCTCAGCTTGTCTAGTGATTATGGACTAGCCCTGGCCCAGGCAACCTAGCTACAACCATATGTGTTCCAACAAAATATGAATCCCAGTCTTAGGGTGTGGTCCCCTTCCAAATGTATCCTTCCTTGGGGATACTATCCCTCAGCCCTGGAATATACTTTATATAGATTTCTCTTTCCAATTTATAGCTACCCTGTCGAACCTCACTAATGTCTTGATATACTAAATTTCCCTTGTTTAAATTACTATATGGTTTTGTCTCCTGATTGGTCCCAGACTGATATACCCTGTTTTCCGTTACCATCTATGGACTTGCTGTATAACTTTTCACTGTGTATGACACTACACTGACCAAGGAGTTTGTTTTATGACAACAGTGAGGTGATGACCCATGGTCATGAGATTTACTCACCTTGTCACATACTCCATCATCCAAAAAAGCTGGCTGCAGAGAATGGTGAAATGGCCCAATGGGGACTCACCACTTCAAACAGGAGACCTTTGGGGTTAGAAAGCTGTCCCACAAGATGTAGTTGTATATATTCTGCCCAGATGCCCAACAGTTGGTGTTGCTTCTTCAGGAAAGAAAGGTCCAGGGGATCCCTGGGTGGTTCAGTGGTTTAGCGCCTGCCTTTGGCCCAAGGCATGATCCTGGAGTCCCGGGATTGAGTCCCGCGCGTCAGGCTCTCAGCATGGAGCCTTCTTCTCCCTCTGCCTGTGTCTCTGCCTCTCTCTCTCTCGATGTCTATCATGAATAAACAAATAAAATCTTTACGGAAAAAAAAAAAGGAAAGAAGGGCCCAAAAGCAAGTAGCATCTGATTTATACCTTCTGGACCAATCCAGAAACCTTTTCCTTCCAACTTCACTATTTTGGGGTCTGACAAGTTTTGTTTTGTTTTGTTTTTAAAGATTGTATTTATATTTATTTATTCATCAGAGACAGAGAGAGAGGCAGAGACACAGACGGAGAAGCAGGCTCCTTGCAAGGAGCCTGATGCGGGACTCAATCCCTGGACTGGGATCATGTCCTGAGCCGAAGGCAGATGCTCAACCGCTGAGCCACCCAGGCGTCCTGGGTTCTGACAAGTTTGAAGCCTTAGTACCCAAGAGTTGAATACTTGTATCAGGTGATAATAGTTTCAGCATACCAGAAGCTACCCTGGCCATCTGGACTCCTGGTATCTCTGAATCAACACGTTCAACAAAAAACACAACAAACATTGACTAGATATTGTGATGGTCAAAGGTAAAGAGAACATGAGACAAGTTGTGGAATCCCAAAAGTATGTCTTTAAAATATATATATATATATATATGTATTTCTAAATTATATTTCCCTCTGAAATGCTGATATATATTCCAAAAATAGCAACATCAATGCCTATATTTTTCAGCTGAGTATGTCACAAAACAGAATAAAGAAAAATTCATAAAACGTTACTTCCAAACTACATATCCCACTACAACAAAATTTAGTTAGCTATGACTTGGTTTTCATGCATACACACGCTTCTAAATAAAATATGCTTGATATAAATAGTCCATGGCTGTCTTAGTCGGTGGAGCATGTGACTCTTAATCTCAGGGTTGTGAGCTGGAGCCCCAACTTGACATAGAGATTTTTTTTTAATATTTTTAAGAAAAAAAATATTTTTAAGTAAACACAAATAAGAATATATTGGAATATCTTCACCTCTCAGCACCATTTACGATCAAGGGCAGGTTAAGACAAATAGAACACTAGCAGTGGTTAAAAAGAGAAACTGCAGAAAGGCAGCAATGTTTGGTATAGAGAGACCGGAGTCAGGAGCCTGGGTTCAAATGCCAATTCAACCCCCTAATAAGCTACGTAACTTGGAGAAGTCATTCATCTTTGTAGAACTCATTTTTCACCCCCCCCCCTCCTTTTTTAAAGATTTTACTTAAGTAATCCATACTCCCAACGTGGGGCCAGAACTCACAACCCCAAGATGAAGAGTCACATGCTCCACCAATTGAGCCTGTTAAATGCCCCAGAATTCATTTCTCTTCTTCTGAGAAAAAGAAATACCTTGTAAGGTATTTAAAAATATTAAGATTATTTCTTAGAAGTAAGTCCATACCCAGCGTGGAGCCCAGCATGTGGCTTGAACTCATAATCCTGAGATCAAGACCTGAGCTAAGATCAAGAATCAGATATTTAACCAATGGCCACCCAGGTCTCCTAAGTTTTTTTTCACTTTTTTTTTTTAAAGATTTTATTAATTTATTCATGAGAGACACACAGAGAGGCAGAGACACAGGCAGAGGGAGAAGAAGGTCCTATGCGGGGAGCCCGATGCAGGACTCAATCTTGGGACTCCAGGATCATGCCCTAGGCTGAAGGCAGGTGCTAAACTGCTGAGCTACCCAGAGATCCCCAATTTTTTTTCCCTTTTAAATTTTTTTCAAAGATTTATTAATTTATTAGAGAGAAACAGTGAGAGTGAGTGGGGAAGAAGGGGGACAGAGAATCTCTCAAGCAGATGCCCCACCAAGCATGAAATTAGATATGGGGCTCAATCTCATTACCTACAAGATCATGACTTGAGCTGAAACCAAGAGTTGGATACCCAACTGACTGAGCCATCCAGGCACTCCACATTTGTTTATTTTTTAAAGCAACACCGCACCCTATGGCTGCTTAGAAAATACACACTTAAAATACTGTACAACTATGGTTGAAAACTACTCACTATTCACCCTTAAGCAAATCCTTAACCCTGCAAGCCTCAGTCTCCTTATTTGTAAATGAAGGGTTAAAAAATCCACTTAGAAAGTTGCCACAGAATCAAATGAGATAGGACAAGTAAATTGCTTAATAGAGTATAGGACATAGTAATCATTAAGTCAAAATGGCAGCTGTTTATTATCATTAAAATGACAGAATTTTTTAAATGGGCAAAATAAAGCAGGCAAATGCAAATAAAATAAATGCACGGGTAGCAATTTAAAATCAGAAAAATTTAAGTGGAGTGCCTGGCTAGTGTAGTCAGTGGAACACACAACTCTTGATCTTGGGGTTGTGAGTTCAATTCCCATTGAATATATAGATTACTTAAAAATAAAATTTTAAAAAGAAAAATATTGTAAGTAACAAAGTTCCTCTGTTAATAGAAGGTATACTTTTAATAAAGACATGAAAATGATAACTCAATAAAAAAAATAAACACGTTGGGGATGCCTGAGTGGCTCAGCGGTTGAGCATCTGCCTTCGGCTCAGGGTGTAATCCTGGAATCCGGGATCAAGTCTCACATCAGGCTCTCCTTGCCAGAAGCCTGCTTCTCCCTCTGCCTATGTCTCTGCCTCTATCGCTCATTCATAAATAAATAAATAATTTTAAAACAAATAAACAAACATGTTGAGGGTGCTTGGGTGGCTCGGCGGTTGAGCGTCTGCCTTTGGCTCAGGTCGGGATTCCAGGATCCTAGGATCGAATCCCACACCAGACTCCCCAGAGGGAGCCTGCTTCTCCCTCTGCATGTCTCTGCCTCTCTCTCTCTCTCTCATGAACAAATTAAAAAACAAAACAAAACAAAAAACCATGTTGAATAGTAATGAAAAACCCAGTAAATAAGGTAAAAATTAACAGATGTTACCAACGGTGAAATAGGGCACCTATCAACCTGTAACAAACCAAGTCAAGAAAAACATTGATGGCAAATTTAAATAAGGCTTAACTGTTGGATTTATGTCAAGATTTAAAACTCCACTGAATACTTCTAGGGTTAAACGCCATGAAACACTTGGAAAACCGATCAAACAGGCTACCAAAAAACAAACAAAAACTTACATTACAAAAGACAAGTTATACAGGCAATATTAACTTAAAAACAAAAAACAAGGGCAGCCCCGGTGGCGCAGCGGTTTGGTGCCGCCTGCAGCCCAGGGCGTGATTCTGGAGACCCGGGATCCAGTCCCACATCAGGCTCCCTGCATGGTGCCTGCTTCTCCCTCTGCCTGTGTCTCTGCCTCTCTCTCTCAAGCTGTGTCTCTATGAATAAATAAATTAAATATTAAAAAAAAAATTTTTTTTTTAATTTATAAAAACAAAAAACAAGAGTGCCTGGGTGGCTCAGTTGGTTAGAGTCTGACTCTTGGTTTCAGCTCAGGTCATGGGATCCAGACCTGCATTGGGATCCACACTGGGGGCACCAAGTCAGCTTGAGATTCTCCGTCTCCCTCTCCCTACTTGTGTGCTCTCTCCCCCATTTCTTTTTTTTTTTTTAATTTATTTATTTATGATAGTCACAGAGAGAGAAAGAGAGAGGCAGAGACACAGACAGAGGGAGATGCAGGCTCCATGCACCGGGAGCCCGATGTGGGATTCGATCCCGGGTCTCCAGGATCACGCCCTGGGCCAAAGGCAGGCGCCAAACCACTGCGCCACCCAGGGATCCCTCTCCCCCTATTTCTCTAAAATAAATCTCTAAAGTCCCAGAACTTACCTTAGTAACTAGCACATAATATGAACTAAGTGAATGTGTGCTGAATAAACAGATTCAGAAAAACAACAGAACTGCCAACCCTCTGTATCAAAAACGGTAGGTGTCTGGCCAAAGTTGTACTTAAGTTCATAGCTTTAACGACTACTAGTTTTTTGTTTTTTTTTAACGACTAGTAGTATTTTGAAGGGAAAGAAAAATATTCAGCTCAAGATTAGAAATCAATTCAGAAAGCTGCCTTCCTCAAAACAGGAACAAATTATTAAATATGAAAAGCTAATGACTCAGTAAAGAGACTTGTTAAATAAAAACTGGTTAAAACATGGCAAATCTCTCTAAATTGTATACTTTAAAATGGCTAAAATGGCATATTTTATGATATATATTTTTATCACAATTTTTTTTAATTGGGGTTTTTTTAGAAGGGCAAATTTAAGGGGGGGTGGATACTGAAAATTAAAAGAAAAAAGCCCAACAGATTAAAAAAGAACTGTCCTAGAAAGTTTAACAGATGATCATCGTTTTAGAAATAGTATATTCCTGAGCATTAATAATGAACATACTTAATGAGTTAAAGAGTAAATGCTCTAACACTAGAACTTCTTAGAATCATGAAAGCACATGGTAACAATTAGCATTCATGGAGTCCTACTAAGATTCTCACTCTCTCATCTACCTCCAATTACCCATACATTCCCCAAAGCCATGGGGTTTTCTTTGTTGTTGTTTTTTTTTTTATGATTTTTAATTTATTTATTCATGAGAGAGAGAGAGAGAGAGGCAGAGAGGCAGAGGGAGAAGCAGGCTCCATGCAGGGAGCCCGATGCGGGACTCGATCCCGGGTCTCCAGGATCACGCCCTGGGCTGGAGCCACCTGGGCTGCCCCAAAGCCATGGTTTTAAATGAATTCCTACCACTATTCCACTACATATGGATGTTGTCAAGTCAGTTTATTTTCTATAACAGACTCCTGGTGTTCTCAAGGACACACAAGGACCTTCAAGAATATCTGCTATAACAAATCACTAAAACATTCAAATGACATCATCAGACCTTTAGGAAACATGTAAGATTAAAATGAGTTTGGGCCACCTGGGTGGCTCAGTGGTTGAGCGTCTGCCTTCGGCTCAGGACATGATCAGTCCAGGGGCAGGGGATCAAGCCCCGCATTGTCATCATCATTACCATCACCATCTCTAAACATTCTTGTATTATTCTCAGGAGATGGTCACTGTTCACAGGGCAGGAAAACCACAACAAAGCTTAAGTGAAAGGATTGGTGGGATGTGGGTAGCCAGCCAGCAGCTGTGACTTCCAGACAACACTAGGAGCTTCAAGATTTCCCCTTTTCAAATTCATGCCTTCACAAAATTGACACTAGAATGGTAACCACTGGGTTGCCTGGGTGGCTGAGTCGGGGAAGCCTCTGCCTTCAGCTCAGGTCATGATCAGTCCAGGGGCAGGGGATCAAGCCCCGCATCATCATCATCATCATCATCATCACCATCTCCACCACCACCACCATCACCATCATCATCATCTGGCTCCTTGCTCAGCTAGGAGTCTGCTTCTCCCTCTCCCCCTGCTTATGCTCTCTCTCTCTCTCAAATAAATAAAATCCTTAAAAAAATAATGACTATCTGGAATAATTATTACATGGACTCCACAATATTCTCAAAAATTGAGGTATTTTAGTTCTCTCATGTCAACTAAAAACCTGAGTTTTTAAAACTTTGAGTTCAATACCTGTACAAAGTCCAATAAAACTCAAGTGAACACACTAAATCCTCAAAAATGCTGTATGGAAATTATGGTCTCAACCACAGACTAGTTAGAAAATCAGCATATCACCATCTTAGGTTGCCCTACACCTTAGGGTACTTCCCCAGCCCCTTATAACCAAAAGAGCAGGTGCTGCTGGCCCTGACCCCTTGCTCCTAGCTATGCAGCTGGCCCTGGACACTTCCTTAGCCGTTCTCTGCCTGTTTCCTCAACATAAACTGGAGAAAAAGCATCTCCACTTCAGGACACTGTGAGAACAGAAGGGAGACACACATGTGGATGGCATCATACTGTGTGACATGAGAAGTGCAGTATAAACGCCAGGTAATGTTAACACATTACTATCAGGTTTGTGGGAGAACTACTCAGCAATTACTGCTTACACTGTAAATTAATGCCAAAAGAACTATATAAACTAATTTCTGATTTCTATTATAGTGCCAGACTGCTGCTATTTATATCTCATTGCTGTCCAACTCACCTAAAACATAAACCTCCTGGGAGCAGAAACCACTCCAGCAGACACTTCCTTGCAACCTGATCACGCCAAGAAATATACAACAAGGTTTAGGGATATTCTTCCAATGTTACAATCCCAGTATCTAGCATGTACCCAACATATCAAAAAACGTCAATAAGTGCTTGCTCAAGGAATAAATCTGAATTATTTCAACTATTTCAACTTGAAGTCCAAGGCCCTGACACCCCTTGGTGAGTCTGGCCCTAGTAACCATACCTTAGCATGAACTGTCAATGACCAGATTCTACTCAGCCATTGGGCATCAACCATGACTTCTTTCACTTGAGCAAACACTCTGAGGTCTTGCTGTGGTTCTCGGTTTGCACGGACAATGCGCTGTCCTTCAGCCCTCCCTCTTCCCTGCATGGGCAAGTCAACATGCTCTCTAGCCCAGGGCCTGGGCCAAGAGCATCTCAAGTATTTGGGAGGGAGGCAGTTAGAGAAGTGTGGACTCTCAGACAGAAGGGGAAGGAAACTTTTATTCTCAGTAAATTTTTCTTTATTTCATTCAGCTTTTCAATACTTCTAAGAGGACAGAGGCCTACTACCTGTACCCAAATAACTCTTTGTTAAACAGAATTAATTGATAAATTCACGTCACTTCTAATTTTAATGTTCATTTTTTAATTAATGCCAAATGATTAATTCATGTAATAAAAAAACTATGCATGTAATATTTATTGAAAACTCCTCAGTTCCAAATCTGTTTAAGGCAATAGATGAATAGATGTAAGCATTAATAATGTAAGAGAGGTGGGGTACCTGTCTGCTCAGTCAGTGGAGCACTGGACTCTTGTTTGCAGGGTCATGAGTCTGAGCCACTGGTCAGGCTTAGAGATTAGTTAAAAAAATTAAAAAATAGGGCAGCCCAGGTGGCATAGCGGTTTGGTGCCACCTGCAGCCCGGGGTGTGATCCTGGGAACCCGGGATAGAGTACCACATCAGGCTCCCTGTGTGGAGCCTGCTTCTCCCTCTGCCTGTGTCTCCACCTCTGTGTGTGTGTGTGTGTGTGTGTGTGTGTGTGTGTGTGTGTGTATGAATAAATAAATAAATAAAATCTTAAAAAAATAATAATAATGTAAGAGGGGTCCCAGCTTCCTAGTGTTACAGAACCCCAAGGGCCCGTTCTCGGCCTCTCCTCACCAATGCTTTCTCCCCACCAGCCACAACCACACCATCAAGAGATGCTCAACTCCCAGAAGTTGGTTTGGGGCTCAGATGTCTACAGTGGAGGAGGACCCTAAGCTCACCTTGTTCTACAGATACAACTAGTTAACACTCAGATCAGTGTAAATAACCCAGAAAACGACCCAAAGACTGGCAGAACAAACTTCACATTGAAGGTTGGAAGGGCAAAGACACAGTGTGGGAGCAAAACAGACTGTCATCTACAATGCAAAGGGAGCCAGTGGCACAGAGAAGGACAAACATCAGTTGTCTATGAAACAGGTGCCTAATCCACATCAACCCTTGGATGTCTCCTTCAAGCTCTTAGAGTTCAACACATCCGAAACCAAATCTATACTATGGCAGCAGTGAACCAGAGAACCTGGGAGTCATCAATGCAAAGAAAATGAAAGGTGGGCAGGCAAAGCCAGCTCAGTGTGTGTGACAGCTCGCCCCCTGTGAAGCACACTTGTGCTCTCGAGAAGATGCCTGCGCACCCTCCCCATTCCATAAGCAGAAATCAGGGGTATGTACCACATTCCCTTGGCAAATGCCCACTCTATGCCTGATACCAGGCCTCTGATGGGCCTTTCTGCTTCAGTCTTTGCCCCTTACACCCACAAAGCATCAGCAGTAATTCTTGTAGAACCTGAGTCATGGCATATCACTCTTCAGTTCAAGATTCTCCCATGTTCCTATCTCAACATGATTAAAACTAGTGTTGTTAAGAGTGTCAGCCAAGGCCCTCCACATCTGTCCAGAGAGCCTGACAATCCAGCACTGAGAAGACACTCATGGGATGGATGGACAAATGTGACATACACACGGTGACAAATGATCTCTGACATGGAGCTGAGAAGTGAGAGTAGGACCTCTGCCTCACACCATTTGGTAATAAACAAATACATACAAAGGATTTTTTTAAAAACAGAGATTCATATCTATCCAAATACAGAAACCAATCAGAGGAGGAATGAGCATAAAATGAAGTGGGGGGGAGGATAGGAAAGCAGGAAAAAGGAGAATGATATTTATCAGATGCTAAGCACACACTGTGAAGCAAGGAACATGAGGTCCTAAATCAATGCAGCTAACACATCATCACACCTCCCCCTCAGGTCCAGCCCTCTGGTGGTATTTCCAATTTCAGGGGAAATCAGTTCTCAAGTCAGACTCCTAAAACTTTACTTTGCCCCTCCCACATGCAACCCACCTCACTCTCCTAGGAGTCTCAGAGGGTGTGCCCTTCTGCCAATCTTTACTGCCACCTTGCCTCTCATCTGATGACAGCGGAGACTCCCACCTGTCCCCCTGTACCCACTGCTATCCTGCAAACCCTAGCCCTCACTGCAGTCAGGGATGTCTGCTCCACTTTTCAAAGCCCTCAACTGTCTCCAACTGCTCTTAATCAAAAGACCCAAACTCTGGCCCAAGCCCTCAAGGTCACACCATGGGCACTTCCCACCCACAGGCCTCTTGCTCCAGTTCCCTGGTTGGGGGGGGGGGGGGGGTTGGGTGCAGCACATGGCTTTCCTCCTACCTGGTTCACGGACAGCTCCCACCCACAAGCAGCAGCCAGGCCCAGCCGGTAGCCTTTTAAGAAGTATTTGTCAAAACATTAGTATTGTCAAAAAATCTGAGAGAATGTATCACTAGCTACCTATGTGCTCTGGAACATCAGGGATACGAGTTGGACCCTTTTACAACAAATTCATGTAACAACAAAAAAAAAAAATTCTTTTTACTTGTGAGGTCCCACTTTATTTTCTTGTTAAATTTTATTTAAATTCAATTAACATATAATGTATTACAGGTTTCAAAGGTAGAAGTCGGTGATTCATCAATTTCATTAACATCCACTGCTCATGACATCACATGCCCTCCTCAATGCCCAACACCCAGTTACCCTGTCTCCTCACCTAACTCCCCTCCAGTAACTCTCTGTTTGTTTCCTATGGTCAAGAGTCTCTTACGGGTTGTCTCCCTCCCTGATTTCATCTTGTTTTATTTTTCCTTCTTTTCCCTCATGATCCTGCTTTGTTTCTTAAATTCCGTATGAGGAAGATCATACCATAGTTCTCTTTCACTGACTGATTAATTTCACTTAGCATAATATCCTCTATTCCATCCATGTCACTGCAATATTAAGATTTCATCCTTTCTGATGGCTGAATAGTATTCCACTGTCTACATACACCACATCATCTTTATCCATTCATCTGTCAATGGACATCTGGGCTCTTTTCACAGTTTGTGGACTGCAATGCAACTCTCTCTGGGTCACACAGTGACTTCCTGGCAAGGATAGTAAAATGCTCAGGTCCCCAGTCCAGCCCTTGCTGTGAGGTCACATCCTTGGGCAATCTGGTTTCCATTAGGTACCGTGCAGGACTTTATTCAGGGAGAAAGGGGATTAAAAAGAAAGCTTGAAATATTACTTTGGCTTTAACTTTTAGTTGAAATTCAGTCTTTATAATCTGTTTTGATTTCCTGAGCAAGATTTAGAAAGTGATAAATAGAAAGTCTTGGTCTAGGATTTTACTCTATACATCTCACTCAAAATTCTCCTTCACCAAAGACACCTTTATATTTTTTTAAGATTTTATTTATTTGAGATAGAAAGCGAGAAAGTGCACACAAGTGCATACACACGGGGAGGAGCAGAAAGAGAGAGACAAGCAGACTCCACATCCACACTGAGCACAGAGCCCAATGTGGGGCCCAATCCTGAGATCATGACCTGACCCAAAACTACGAGTCAGACGCTCAACCAACTGAGCCACCCAGGCGCTTCACCAAGACACCTTTAAATAAAATGAACTGTTCTACCTCTGAAGCCACTTCCTTCCAAACTCATACTACACATACAATATTTTTTACACATAACCAAACAGAAGTTCACTGTTCTAACAGGTGTGCGTTTCTAAGCTTGTCTGAAAGATGGCTCTCATAGGGAAAGTGCCCTCACAGTCCCCCTGCTTAGTAACCCAGGCCCTGCCCCTTCCTTCATGCCTATAGAGGGGTGAGGGTTGAGGAAGACAGGCAGCCCATCACAGTATGCCCAGGGACCCAAGATGAAGCCTAGCATAAAAACATGGTCTGGTCCACTTCTGAGAAATGTGAATCAAAATACAAAGTGAAACCAGTCAGTAATCACTAGAGGCTGACAAAAAGAAAGGCTTGAGCCATGCAAGCAGAATCACCAAAGAATAGAACCCATGGGTAAGATGGGCCAGCCAGAAGAGAAGCTCGGCAAAGCCGCCCCACATCAAGAACGAGCAATGGTATAGGCAGGTTGGCCTTCTGTTTCTTGAAATCTCAACAACCCTGAATACACCAGAGAGCAGGAAGGGGATGGAAGGGGTAGGAGGGAGATAAGAGGCACTGGTGTGGTCAGCTCTCTTGGTGCTCCATTTCCATCTAGGAAACCAGACCAAATGCAGCCCATCTGAGTGTGAGACTGGGCTAGCACAAAAGCTCCCAGCCCAAGGAATAAGGACTGAAAAAAGGAGTGGTGGCTCTAGCCAAACACTGCTCTGGGAAGGAGCTCTCCGAGTCCTGTACCCGTGGAGTATTTTGCATACCTTTTTCCAAGGTATCCAGACATGGAAAGGTTCATCTCCTGTATCACCATGGGATTTCAATAATGAAGGGGTGAAAGATTTTTAATTATTCTAGTCAAGAGAGAGGCCTTTACTGCTGTGTGCTACACTGAAGACTGTGCTGTGACCCCTACAAGGAAGAAGAGCAGATCAAGTGACCGAGAGTCTTTTCTTTTCTTTTCTTTCTTTTTTTTTTTTTTGTGACCGAGAGTCTTAATAGTCTTACCCGGTTCATGGAATACTTAGGAAAAGTTTAAAATATATGGACTTAAAATATATGGAGTAAAAACATGGAGGTCTGGTTAAGAACATGTGATCGAAACTCTATTAATAAACTTAAAGCTGGGCATCCCTGGGTGGCTCGACGGTTTAGCTCCTGCCTTTGGCCCAGGGCATGATCCTGGAGACCCGGGATCAAGTCCCATGTCAGGTTCCCTGCATGGAGCCTGCTTCTCCCTCTGCCTGTGTCTCTGCCTCTCTGTGTGTGTGTGTCTCTCATGAATAAATAAAATCTTAAAAAAAAAAAGAAAAAGAAAAGAAACTTAGAGCTGCTTCTTCAGCTCAGAATGACTCTCTGAACCTACAATGCTATAAGAAACCCAAATGACCAAGTCCTCAATGGCTCACAGAATGTACTACTTTCTTAGAAATGGAAGATGTGAACACACTAAATTCAACCCTGCAGGGAGAAACCAAAGGAAAATGATTTGTCCAAGAAGCACAGATTCAAACTGGTCCCTGGAATGAGCAGATGGCAACTGGAGACTCCACTCACTACTGCTGAAACTACCCAGAAGCACAAATTCTGAAGAAGTGCTGGGCTATTTAGTAGTCACAATTTCAGATATTCAAAAATGAAGATTGGAAGTCATGCTTTAAGTGCCTGTATCTAATATTAGGTGTGAAAACCTCCAGATGTATGTGAATTATGCAGCAACTGACCCTAAGAATATGGCTCGACTTGCAAAAGCATCTGAATGAAATGAACTCAAATTATGTTCACCATGACAATATGCCAGTCCTAAAATTCTGAGGAAGAATATATGAATAAAACCATTCAGAAATTTGTGACTTTGTGACCAGATTCTAGATAAAATTCCAGTCTAATTGATTAGGAAAGCATCTTTTCTTACAGTGGCATTAGCTAAAATTATGAGAGTCACAGGGCCTTGGCACCTGCTTATTCCCTCTGTCTACAACACTTTTATCTGGATGTCTACATAGCTTTGCTCTCTGCCTTTGGGTCTCTGCTCAGTGCTACCTTCCCAGGAAGGCCTTCCCTGACCTCCATTTAACTCTGGAGGCATCATGTTCACACACCCTACTTCATTGCTCACCATCCCACCACTTCATCTAATTTAATTTACTACCTCTTCCCATGAAAGGGGGCAGGGGGCACTTGATGGGATGAGCACTGTGTGGTATACTATATGTTGGCAAATCAAACTTCAATTAAAAAAGAGAAAAAGGGCAGCCCGGGTGGCTCAGCAGTTTAGTGCTGCCTTCAGCCCAGGGCGTGATCCTGGAGATCTGGGATCGAGTCCCACGTTGGGCTCCCTGCATGGAGCCTGCTTCTCCCTCTGTCTGTGTCTCTGCCTCTCTCTCTCTGTGTCTCTCATGAATGAATGAATGAATGAATGAATAAATAAATAAATATTTAAAAAAGAAAAAAGAAAGGGGAAGGAGGACCTTCATGTGCTCTGTTTGCTGACGTATCCTCAGTGCCAAGAACAGCTCCTGACACATCCTAGATGCTCTAAATACAGGTACCCAGGTGTACCTTTGACTGAATCTCCTCCCCCAATACACACAGCTCTCAAGAGTGTTTCAGGATGGTAGACACCAGCGCTCTCACTATTAAAACTGACAAATAGCACTCAGCTCATATCTGCACATTTTGTTTAAATAAGACTGAATAAACCAACTTTGGACTGCATTTGTATTACTGCTAAATAAAATTTAGTTTTTAGTAAGTTATAATCCACCCACTGTTAGCAACAAAGTTTCTATTACAATTTCTCAGCCCCACAGTTGAACTTCTGATCAGTTGGCTCTTCACAAGAGTCTGGATGACTAAGGCTGAGTGTTTCAATGAATAACTAGGACAATATTGAAACTGTTTGGGAAAGGAGAAAAAATAAGTGGGAAATATCATAAAGGGAGACAGAACATGAAAGACTCCTAACTCTGGGAAACAAATTAGGGGTGGTGGAAGGGGAGGTGGGCAGGGGGTGGGGTGACTGGGTGGCGGGCACTGAGGTGGGCACTCGACAGGATGAGTACTGGGTGTTTTTCTGTATGTTGACAAACTGAATACCAATAAAAATAAATTTATTTAAAAAAAAGAAAAAAAAAAAGAAACTAACTCCCAGAGTGACCTAAAGACTTAACCCTACCCCATTAGCAGTTTCCATGCCACCAAAGGGAGGACAATGATGTTCCACACTGCAGAATCAACGAAATCTAGAAGTGACTTTGTACACAAGAAACATATCTAACCTGTTACCTCCTAAGACTTAAGTCCCAATTCTCCAAATAACCACCCCTGCACTTTGTCACAGTAATGCCCCTCTTGCTTTTACCTTACACTGTGGTAGCTATACTTGGTAATAACATTCACACTTCTCTGTGAGAAACACGGCCTAGTATGTTTCACTATGCTTTTTAACTTAGTATGTTTGAACATCTGGACTAAATTAGCCAGACTGTCTAAATGGTAGAAAATGTCTACACTTCAAATGCAATAGTGAAATTTTTAGACTTTTAAAAATTCCTAATTCTACATCTCATTTGATTCATTCAAATGAATGAATGAACAAGGTATTTTGCCTTAAAATCTTTCTGCATTCAGTAAACTACCAATCTAGTAAAGATAATGAATACATAGGTAAATACAAATGTGTTCAGTGTCCTGAGAGTAACTGCTAACATAGAGCTGAACTGAGAAGGCAGCAACAAGCCAAGCCTCAAATAACAAAGAATAACAAAGACCAGGAGGGTTTTCAGGAGGCAGAAGTGGAAGGAAGAGACGAAGAGTGGGAAAAGAAAAGAGGATGTGGGAGAAAAAGCCTTCCTGGAGAACAAGGGTAGGGAGCCAAGGTCTAGATGTGATGTGTAAGAAAGGACAAGGTAACGGGAGAAAGGAGGAGAGGTCCCAGCTGGACAGAGGTCCTGCTTGCACCAGCAGGTGGACTTCTCTGCAACTCCGGGTCAGGAAGATCTGAGTGCACACCACCCCTACCCACATAACAGACTGAACATCTAGGCATGGCACAACAACATGACTCTGAGGTCATCTTACATCTCTTACCAGTAAAGTAGATGGTATTCAGATAAAGTTGATGAATGTGATTTACATACAATAAAAAATATCCAAAGGCACCTAAGTGGCCTAAGCATCCCACTCTTGGTGTGAGCTGGGGTCGTGATCTCAAGGTCCTAGGATGGAGCCCCAAGTGAGGCTCTGTAGTCAGCTTGTCCCTTCTCCCTCTGCTCCTCCCCCTGCTCCTACACTCTCTCTCTCCATCTGTCTCTAAAGTGAATAAATTTTAAAATCTTAAAAATAAATAAATAAAATAATATACAGTAAGATAAAAATGAAATCATACTTCTGCATACTTTTTTATTAACAATACTGAAAAGCTTTTTTTTTTTTTTTTAAAGAGAGAGAGGAGCGTAGGCAGGGAGAGAGGGAGGGAAAGAATCTTAAGCAGGCTCCATGCCCAGCATGGAGCCCAACACAGGGCTTGATTTTACAACCTTGATACCATGACATGAGCCAAAATGAAATCAAGAGTCGTACGCTTAACTGACTGAGGACACATAGGCACCTCAGAAAAACTTCTTACAACAAAGAATCATAAGAAAAAAATTTAAGGAGGCCAGTGTGATTGAATGTACTTTATTATTTTTCAAAGTCTTGGTATAATTCTTTGTGCTAAAACCAGGTCTTTGGAACACTATAAATTCAATTACTTTAGAAAGCTGGTTTTACTGGCAGTGTTCACTGAAAAAGGTCCCTCTCCTTTCAATACACACAGATCTAAATGGAAGAAACATATCATTTGCACTTACCAAATCATGCTAATCTATTTTCATCCCATCAATCAATTATACAAAGATTTTTACTGAAATTCAGTCAATTTTTATCTTCCTCATAGAGTTGTTTTTACACAGATCAGAAAGTATCATTTTGTATTTTTAAAAAGTTCAATAAAAATAAAAAAAAAATAAAAAATAAAAAAAAATAAAAAAAAATAAAAAAAGTAAAAAAAAAAAAAAAAAAAAAAAAAAAAAAGGGATCCCTGGGTGGCGCAGCGGTTTAGCGCCTGCCTTTGGCCCAGGGCGCGATCCTGGAGACCCGGGATCGAATCCCACGTCGGGCTCCTGGTGCATGGAGCCTGCTTCTCCCTCTGCCTGTGTCTCCGCCACTCTCTCTCTCTCTCTCTCTCTCTCTGTGTGACTATCATAAATAAATAAAAATTAAAAAAAAAAAAAAAATAAAAAGTTCAAAAAGAAAAAAAAAATAAAAAAAAATAAAAAGTTCAAAAAGAAACTTTACTAAAAGCTAATAGTATAAAAATTTCATTTCCCAGTTTAAATGTGCAGTAAGAGGACTATTTATATTACTCTTTGCAACAAAACAAAACAAAACATTGTGGCAACAACTCTAAACATCCATTTTCAAGATGCTCTCTATAGCAAGAGCTTCTTTCAAAAAGCAATTTTCTACTCATTGTTAAACTGTCACCTTTACCTTGAGGGGCAGATTAAGTGTTTACTTTCTTAAAAATACTGAATTTGCTAGGTAGCTTTCTACTGAAAGCCACTTATTACAGAAAAGATCAGCAAATTTAGACTACCTGCCTTGTGTAAAAGAAAAACACTCAATTCACCCTCAGAATAGGCACTGCTTTTAATTTTGCCACAAGATAACCAGCAAAGCTCTGCATCTTGCCAACGAGTACTTTCATAGTTATTCCCCATCTCATTATAAAACAATGTAAAGATTTACTACTTTTGTAAAGGGCTCAGGCTGATCCCATATATGATTCCAGTTTCAATTCGTTGCTATAAGAACTTATTTATGCATCATGTGGTGAATAAATTTCACATGTTGTTCTTTCTGCCATACTAGTCTATTCAAGCATCTTTTTTTTTGTTTAAATAAATTACAGTGGCTGCTCCATCACTAGTTGTATCTATTTTTTCCACAAATCCCTGTTAATTAAGGAAAACATTTCAGAATATATATGCTCCAGGATATTCAGTATGTGTGTGTGTCTCTCACACACACACACAAGTACTCAATCTGAATCTATAAAAAAGTGTAACTTGAAACCTGTTTAGAAGCCTATTTCCATAATGTTTCCATTATCCCAGAACAAACCCTTCTATGTAATGTGTTTATCATAATTTATTCTAGTAATTTTTCAAATCTTCCGCAATCATTTCTACGAATACTCCAAAAGTATTTGCTGACCAAGTTATTTGTTTTGGTACCACCTTGTTTCCTATGAATTATTTCAGCCTTTTTGCCTACCGCTTCCTCCCTTGCTGGAGGAGGAGCTTCTCCCACTGGTATGTGGCTCTTCTGTCTCTGGGTGTTAGTAAGTATGGCAGATGCTGCAGACTAGTTTGATCAACCCCAGCTGAGCACTGTACTTTTGTTCTGGAAGTCATTCTTGGAAGCCCATCTCAGAGACCTGTTCCCCTGAACTTCTTATTATGTTGTATGCTCCTGATTCTCAGTATTAAAAATGTCTATGCAAATTAGCTAGAGTTGCTTATGCAACTGAACCTTTTAGAAATGTAAAACTTCAGGAGGAGCTCATCCTTAAGCTTTATGAAATTTTATAAAGTGGTAGATTGAGTAACCATAACTTTAAACACTGCTACAAAATTTACAGCTGTTTCTCACTTGGTTTATAAATGTTTCGCTGACTATAAAGGCTCGCTACTTTCCTTCCCTAACGTCTCAAGGCAAGATAACCACTTTGGACATGGTGGCTCGTCATTAGTAACATTGCATATAACTTCACATTTCTTATAATCTTTGAGAGTCGGTTCTCAGCTCTGCTTAGATCATTTTCCTACTTTATTTCGCAGCTAATAAAGAGCCTATGCAGGAAGCAGTAGTGGTGTTTCTGCCATCAATTTCCTGATTGGTCCATATGCTTTCATCATTGGCATTGTCGTCAATCCAGAGTTTCTTTGAAGACTACATAGTTTGTGAGGCTCAGCTTAATTAAAATTAGCAGAATTCATGAACATACTTAACGAGTGCTCACTAACTGGCTTCAACTCACTGGAAATGAACAGGCTTCCTCTCTTGACTCAGGATACATCAGCATTCATGCAAGACTCATGGCTCTGAATTACAGTGCAAGTGAGGGTGCCAACCTCAATCCACATAACAAATGTTTGTAAAGCATAATGTCTGCCAGAAGATATAAGGACTAACACACACTTCCCACAAAACCACCATCCTTAGTTTGCCTCTCTCACACTTCACAGCATAGACTTGTGCAGCAGCCAATGTGTGGTCTCTGAAAGTATGTGACCAAAGGACTGACAATCATAGAGGCATAAAGATGGATCTTCAAGATTACTCAGTATAGTCCTACCTGACAGATAAAGAAACTATCTGATGCACAACACCACACAGAGCTAGCCTGAGATCTTTAGACAAAAACTTATTTTGAGGGGCACCTGGCTGGCTCAGTCAGTGGAGCATGTGACTCTTGATCTTGGGGTTGTGAATTCAAACCCCATGCTGTATACAGAGATTACTTAAAAATAAATCTTAAAAAAAAAAATAAATAAAAAAAACTTACTCTGATAAATCAGCTAGCAAAGAAATCAACATGCTATTTTGTAAAGAAGACTTTAGTCTAAACGTGTATAGGCTGAGTTCACTTGCCAGAGATGAGACAAAAAAGGCCTCAGCCACCACTCTAGTAACCAAGTACAACCACAATGTTAGAGATGGATTAATCAACATACAAGTTGCTAACTATTATCAGAAATCTCTACCAATATACGCTAAAATTATCAAGTATAAGAAAGAACTGGATGTAGACTCACCTGCATCAAGGTGAGTACTATAAATGTAGGAATAAGTAAGTGCAACCAAAGCCAGAGTAAGGAGAACCAAGACACTGCCATTTAAAGAAGGCAAAAGCGGGTGCCTGGGTGACTCAGTCGCTTAAGCATCCAACCTTGATCTCAGAGTTGTGAGATCGAGCCCTGTATAGGGCTCTGCACTGGGTGTGGAGCCTGCTTAAGATACTCTCTCTCCTTCTGCCCTCACCTCTCCCTTCCAGACCAGCTGTCGCTCTTGCATGCTCACTCCCTCTAAAAATAAAATAAAAAGAAGGCAAAGAGAGTTCCAGAAAGGTATATATAAGCAAGATCAAATGTAACAAGCTCAAAGGACATCAGGATTGAACAACTACAGAATTTGGTAATGATACAATCACTTACTGGCCTCTGGAAAAGGTGATTAAAGTGGTAGATGGATAAGGGAGTAAAATAGGAATTGGAGATGAAGAAAGTAGAAGCAACCAGTATTATTAACCAATATTTCAAGTTATTTAGTAGCAAAAGGTAGAACAAGGTCAGACAGAAAGGTACCTAAAGTGGTTAAGTTAAGCAAGGTCAAGAGAAGGACTCGGGGAAGGGAAGGTGAGAAATTCAAAATGTGGATGCTAAGGAAAATAATCCAATAAAGGATAAAAGATTTCAGATCCAGGAGGGAAATAACAGAGCTTCTGAAGAGATCTCAAGATAATGTACTTACATAAATTTTGCAGTAAGTTTCCATGGGTTAACAGACTCTCTAAAATCTACCAGTTAAGAATCCCAGGAAGAGAGGATCCCTGGGTGGCTCAGCGGTTTGGCGCCTGCCTTTGGCCCAGGGCGCGATCCTTGAGTCCCGGGATCGAGTCCCACGTCAGGCTCCCAGCACAGAGCCTGCTTCTCCCTCTGCCTGTGTCTCCGCCTCTCTCTCTCTCTCTCTCTATTGTGAATAAATAAATAAATCTTAAAAAAAAAAAAAAAAAAAAAAGAATCCCAGGAATAGAAGATTAACTTTGGAAAAAAGGATGATACTTTCTTCCAAATTAGAAGACAATGAAGACAATAGATTTCAGAAAAAAAGGGAAAGACGGAGGAACTGCAGGGGCTCACATCAACTAGACTGGATCCCAGAGAAACATTTTCTGATCAAGTCCTATGTGCTGAGTAAGCCACAGACCACAGTTTCGAAGACGATGTCCCAATCAACTAGGGATCACAACCCACTCTAAGTGCCATGGCCCAGCTAAGGAGAGACACCAAAGGAACCCAGAAGAAAGAACCCAGCAACAGCCTTGCCTAGGATGATGCAGGCACTCTTCCCACAGGGACAGCCCCTGTCCTTCTTCCAAGCGGGAAACAGCAGTTAACCAGGCAAAAAAGGGAGAGAAACTGTGCAGAACGAACACCAGCAAAGAGGAAAAGAGGACTGGGTCCACTCACGGGGCACAGCTGCACCCTATCAGCAGAACATGGCGACTGCTACAGGCTCAGATGCAGGTGGGGACAGCAGCAGGACAGCAGAGGCGACAGAAGCAAAGAGCAAGAATGGGAACCTCTTCATCTGACCAGAGCGTCTGTCAGGCAAGGCCTGGAAGAACAAGTGAAGGTGTCCCCAAAGGAAAGGGAGGACTTCCAAATGCTCAGGCAAGTGCAGAGCTATGTGTGGAAAGGGTGGAGGAGCTCATACAAAGGACACTCACAAAGATGAATTTACAGAGAGGGAGACAAGAGTAAGTTAGGTGGTCATGTAAATGCCACCAGGAGCTGAAAGGGGCAGGAGAGGAGACCGATGAGAACAATTAAAAGGATTTTCCAAACTCAATTCTTTGGGCCCCGGCTTCCTCAGCTAGCAAGTACCATCTCAGCAAAAAGCATGTGTTCTGTTGTTGTCCATCCAGTTCTAAAGTTCTGTGAGTCTATGATTTGCCAATCCTAGCATTCCAACGGGAATACTGGTGTGGGCATCTGCAAACATAAAAATAACAGTTAACTCACACTTTGTGGAGAGGGATTTAATAATAATGACTGATTGACAGAGCCAACCTTCCTATTAAACATTTTTTAAACTGAGATATAACTGACCTATCATTCTTTTAAAGGAAAGGAGAGTATTCACAGTAGCTACAATTTAAATCAGTCAATAAGTGATTTTTTTTCATGCTTTTAAAAACAGAAAGTAACAATACTATAAGCAGAGTCAAGAATTCAATTCTGGGATTTCTTTATTTAAAGCAACCGCACGGCTTTGCAAGGGGCTGGCAACCCCATTCCCGAGGTGGGCCTGGTCCTTCACAGGTCCTCACTTTTAGTACCTCAAAAGAGAAGGCCAATCTCTGAGCAGGCACAGTAGAGAATGTTTACCCTCCCAGGCTACTTTCACCAGTGGAGTAATTGCCAAGCATTAGGGGGAAAAAAGAAAAGAATTAGGAAAAGGAGAAAAAAAAAAAATAGGAAATTAGATTGTAGCAAACTATTAGTTAACAATTCCACTGAATTTTGGCATTAATATAAAATTACTACCATACTTTAAACATATATATTAATTAGCTTTTGGTAGAAGTTCCCTCAGGAAGATAAAAATTAATCTTCCCATTCCACAGATGAGGCAGCTAAAAATAATTTTAGCTCCCGGACTCTGGGATCACACCCTGAGCCAAACGCTGACCCAACCACTGAGCCACCCAGGCATCCCAAAATTTAAAGTTTATTAAAAAAACAAAAACAAAACAATCCAGGGATACCTGGGATCGAGTCCCGCATGGGGCTTCCTCCATGGAGCCTGCTTCTCCCTCTGCCTGTGTCTCTGCCTCTCTATCTGTGTCTCTCATGAATAAATGGAATCTTAAAAAAAAAAAAAAAATCCAGGCTGGAATACCTGGGTGACACAGCTGATTAAGTGTCTAACTCTTGGTTTCGCCTTGGGTTGTGATCTCAGAGTTGTAGGATCGAGCCCCCTGTTGGGCTTGCACTCAGCAGAGTCCACTTAAGATTCTGTCTCGGGTAGCCTGGGTGGCTCGCGGTTTAGTGCCGCCTTCAGCCCAGAGCGTGATCCTGGAGACC
The DNA here is from genome assembly GCF_011100685.1 of Canis lupus familiaris. Taxonomy (NCBI): domain Eukaryota; kingdom Metazoa; phylum Chordata; class Mammalia; order Carnivora; family Canidae; genus Canis; species Canis lupus. The sequence continues at coordinate 62,227,781 of NC_049224.1, forward strand.
GGGGACTGAGTCCCACGTCCGTCTGGCTCCCTGCATGGAGCCTGCTTTTCCCTCTGCCTCTGTCTCTGCCTCTGTCTCTGACTCTGTCTCCCTGTGTCTCTCATGAATAAATTTAAAAAAAAAATCTTAAAAAAAAAAAAAGATTATCTGTCTCTCCCTCTTTCTCTAATAAATAAATCAATCTTTAAAAATAAAAAATTCTGGGCCATAAGAAGTTAAATTCCCCAACTTCTCACTCAGTTACATGATGTACTCAAAATATTTAAGGGTAAGGGGATCCCTTGGTGGCTCAGCGGTTTGGCGCCTGCCTTTGGCCCAGGGCGTGATCCTGTAGTCCCGGGATTGAGTCCTGCATCGGGCTCCCTGCATGGAGCCTGCTTCTCCCTCTGCCTGTGTCTCTGCCTCTCTCTGTCTCTCATGAATAAATAAATAAAATCTTTAAAAAATATATATTTAAGGGTTAAATGTCGGGGCACCTGGATAGCTCAGTAGAGTAAGCAACTCTTGATCTTAGGGTTTAAGCCCCACACTGGCTGTAGAGATTAGTTAAAAATAAAATCTTAAAAAGAGAGAGAGATAGAAAGGTCCTTTGCATTCTATGAAAATATATGGAAAAAAGTCAATTTCCACAGGAAATGTGATAATTCAATGCCACATACATTCTTGGGATTACTCTAAGAGGGTTAGAAAATAAAATTGATTTCTACAATAAAAATATAAATACATACATACATAAATGCTTTGTAGGTTCATGAGATACAAATTATTTGATCCCAACTCATACTGGTTAAAGTCTCTCTAAATGCAGTTTGTGTCTCCCTGATAGTGTATTCCAACAAATGAGTTCAGAAAGCCTACAGGGTCAAGAGTCCAATAAAGAAAGCTATACAATGCACAGAAGCAACTCATACTAGCACCAAATATATATTCTACTAGTAACTAGGTCAGGAAAAAAAAGGCCTCAAATTAATAAACATATTTCACATATACCTCATAATTAAAGGTAAAAATATGAATATAAACAATGAAAATTAATCAAGCAACTATCTGTAAAAAACACACTTCAAATATAATTATATAGATAGGTTAAAATTAAATAGAAAAGATATACCATGCAAATAGTAATGAAAAGAAAGCTAGAGTGGTTATGTTAGTATCAGATAAAGTAGACTCCAGAGCCAAGAAAATCATCAGATGGGACACCTGGGTGGCTCAGCAGTTGGGCATCTGCCTCCAGCTCAAGTCGTGAACCTGGAATCCGGGGATTGAGTCCCACATCAGGCTCCCTGCATAGGGCCTGCTTCTCCCTCTGCCTGTGTCTCTGCCTCTTTCTTTCTCTGTGTCTCTCATGAATAAATAGATAAATCTTTTAAAAAATAAATAAGGGATCCCTGGGTGGCGCAGCGGTTTGGCGCCTGCCTTTGGCCCAGGGCGCGATCCTGGAGACCCGGGATCGAATCCCACATCGGGCTCCCGGTGCATGGAGCCTGCTTCTCCCTCTGCCTGTGTCTCTGCCTCTCTCTCTCTCTCTCTCTCTCTCTCTCTGTGACTATCATAAATAAATAAAAATTAAAATAAATAAATAAATAAATAAATAAATAAATAAATAAATAAATAAAAGGTCCATTTTACCAAGACAACATAACAATCCCAAATGTATATATATGCACCAAAAAACAGAGCTCCAAAATACATGAAGCAAAAATGAAACAAACTCTTAGAAATCAAGAAATCCACAACTTGGGGCAGCCCCGGTGGCACAGTGGTTTAGCGCCCTTGCAGCCCAGGGTGTGATCCTGAAGTCCTGGGATGGAGTCCCACGTCAGGCTCCCTGCATGGAGCCTGCTTCTCTCTCTGCCTGTGTCTCTGCCTCTCTATGAACAAATAAACAAATAAAATCTTAAAAAAAAAAAAAAAAAGAAAAGAAATTCACAACTTTAATCAGATTCCAACACAACTCAGCAACTAAGTACAAGGAAACAAAAAATCGGCAAGAATATAAAAGAATTCAAGAAATCATCACTGACTGGAACTAAAGGACATTCAGAAAACACTCCACTCAATAACAGCAGAATATATTTATGTGTATAAGCAAAACTCACCAAGATAAATCATAAAATCTTAATCTCTTTTTTCTTTTAAGAATTAAAATCACACAAAGCATGTTTCCTAATCATACTGGAATGAGACTAGAACTCAGTAACAGAACGGTAACAGGAAAATAAACGTACTTCTAAATAACCTGTGAGTCAAGGAGGAAATTCAAGAAAAATCAGAAAATAATCTAAATTGAATTAAAATGAAAGTACAACATACCAAAATTTGTGAGATATAGCAAAAGTCTGGCTTAAAGCACTATATACATATGTTAGAGAAAAGAAGAATGGTCTCAAATCAATAATCTAAGCCTCTGGGGGTACCTTGGGGGCCTCAGTGGTTGAGCATCTGCCTTCAGCTCAGGTCATGATCCCAGGGTCCTGAGATCAAGTCCCACATCAGGCTCCCCACAGGGAGCCTGCTTCTCCCTCTGCCTAGGTCTCTGCCCCTCTCTCTGTGTCTTTCACGAATAAATAAATAAAATCTTTTTTAAAAAATAATCTAAGCTTCTAAGGAATTAGAGAAAGAAAAATCGAAATAAGCTCAAAGCAAGTAATAAAGCAGAACCAAAAAAAAAAAAAAATCAAAACCAGAAAAATAAAGGGAAAAAAAAATCAATAAAACAAAAAGCTGGTTCTTCAAAAAGATTAAAAACTTGAGGAACCATGCAGCCACTCTGGAAAGCAGTACAGAGGTTCCTCAAAAAAATGAAAATAGAGCTACCCTAAGACTCAGGAATTGTACTCCTGGGCCTTTACCCAAAGATACAAATGTAGTGATCCGAAGGAGTACCTGCACCCCAAGGTTTACAGCAACAACATCCACAATAGCCAAACTATGGAAAGAGCTCAGATGTCCATCGACAGATGAATGAATAAAGAATATGTAGCATATACAGACAATGGAATATTACTCAGCTATCAAAAAAAGGAGGAAATATGGGCAGCCCCAGTGGCACAGCGGTTTAGCGCCGCCTGCAGCCCAGGGTGTGATCCTGGAGACCCGGGATCGAGTCCCCATCAGGCTTCCTGCATGGAGCCTGCTTCTCCTTCTGCCTGTGTCTCTGCCTCTCTCTCACTCTCTCTGAATAAATAAATAAATAAACCTTTAAAAAAAAAGAGGAAATCTTACCATTTACAATGATGGAACTAGAGGGTATTATGCTAAGCAAATAAGTCAGTCAGAGAAAGGGAATTATCATATGATTTCACTCATATGTGGAATTTAAGAAACAAAACAGGATCATAGAAGGGAGGGAAAAATAAGATGAAATCAAAGAGGAAGACAAACCCTAAGAGATTCTTAATCATAGGAGACAAACTGAGGGTTGCTAGAGGTGAGAGGGTGGGGGGATAGGGCTATTGGGTAATGGGCATTAAGGAGGGCACGTGATATAATGGGCACCGGATGTTACATGCAACTGATCAATCACTGAACTCTACCTCTGAAACTAATAACCACTACATGTTAATTAATTGAATTTAAATAAAATAAAATAAAAAAAAAAAAACACTTGGGGATCCCTGGGTGGCTCAGCAGTTTGGCGCCTGCCTTTGGCCCAGGGCACGATCCTGGGGTCCCGGGATCGAGTCCCACGTCGGGCTCCCAGCATGGAGCCTGCTTCTCCCTCTGCCTGTGTCTCTGCCTCTCTCTCTCTATCGTGAATAAATAAATTAAAAAAAAAAAAAAAAAAAACACTTGAGGAACCTCTAAAGACTGGCAGGAAAAAAAGAATTATCATAATATTAAGAATGAAAGAAATCATTCCACCCTGTGGGGGGGCAGTACGCCTGAGTGGCTCAGTTGGTTGAGTGTCTGCCTTCCGCTCAGGTCATGATCCCAGGGTTCTGGGATCCAGCTCCATGTCAGGCTCTCTGCTTGGCAGGGACCCTGCTTCTTCCTTTCCCTTTGACTGCTACTCCCCTTGCTTGTATGCTCGCACTCGCCCTCTCTCTGTCAAATGGGTAGAATCTTAAAAAAAAAAAAAAAAAAAGAATAAAAGAGGAGGCATCACTGCAGACCCCCAGACATATTACATATTATAGTAGAATACTAAGACAACTCTACACACTTAAATTCAACAACTTAGAGGAAATCGACCAATTCTTTGAAAAGCACACACTATAACAGAGAGAAAGGACCACTTCCTAAGTTACTTAATGAGGCCGACATGATGCTGATACCAAATCTGGCCAAGAACAATAGTACAAGAAAACTACTGACAGAGTTCAAGAAAACAGATACAATAAAGCTTAACAAAATACTACTAAATTCAAGCAACTGAAAAAGTAATATACCATGACCAAGCAGGGTTCATTCCAGGAATGCAAAGCTGGTTCAATAGTCAAAAATCATTAAGGTGATCTACCACATTAACAGTCTAATAAGGAAAAACTACATGATCACATCAATTTGATTCAAAAAAGCATTTGATAAAATCCAACATCCACTAATAAGACTCTCAGGCAACTAGAAGTAGAAAGGAATTTCCAAAAAAAAAAGAAAGAAAGAAAGAAAGAAAGAAAGAAAGAAAGAAAGAAAGAAAGAAAGAAAGAAAGAAAGAAAGGAATTTCCTCAGCCTAATAATGAACATCAACAAAAATCTACAGGAGACATACTTTATGGTGAAATACTGAATGCTTTCAATCTAAAATCAGAACAAGGAAATTGTAGTACAAGTCCTAGCCAGTGCAATAAAGAAAGAAAAGGTGTTTGGAATGGAAAACAAGAAAAAAATCACTACCCAGACACCATGATTGTCTACACAGAAAATTCCAATGAATCCACCCCAAAGTTCCCAGAATACGATTTTAGCAAGATCAAAGGACAGAAGATAGACACAAAAAAATTAATTACATTTCCCTATACTAATTATACATAAGTAAAACAAATTTTTCAAAAGCACATTTAGAAAGTTGGCAAAAATGTATTACTTATATATAAATCTAACAAAACATGTACAGACTCTATCTGTTGGAAACTACAAAACACCAACAAAAGGAATCAAACACAAATTAAATGCCAATTCTATCTCAATAAAAAAACAAAATCAAAGATCACCAAATAGAGATGCATACCATGTTCACAAATTGGAAGACTCAAAATAATAAATGCGTCAATTCTCCATCAAACTGATCTATGGATTTAGGACTATTCCATTCAAATCCCAGAAGCATTATTTGTAAATACAGGCAAGCTGATTCTAAAATGTATGGAAAGCAAAACAACTAAATAGTCAAAATTTTTTTCTTTAAAGTTGGAGAAATAAAAAATAAATAAAGTTGGAGAAATCACCTTGCTCAATTTTAAGACTTGCAATAATTAAGACATGAGGTATAGGCAATGAAATAGACCTATAAATCAATGGAACAGAAGAGAGAGTACAGAAATAACCCACTTAAATAAGGCCAACTAATTTCTAACACAGGTGAAAAGTCAATTCAATGGAGAAAGGATATCCTTTCAACAAAAGGGCCTGGAACAACCTGACACCCATATGCCCAAAAACAAAACAAAAACAAACAAACTAAAAAAATCCCTATCTGAATATGATACCTTATATATAATTAACTCAAAATGAATCACAGATCTAAATGTAAAACTATGAAACTTTCAGAAGAAAACAAGAGGAGAAAAGAAATCTTTATAATCTGAGGTTTTACAAAACAGAGTTCTTAGATATGACACCAAAAATTGTGATTCATAAAAGAAAAAAGCTGAACTTCATCAAAATTAATTTTTTCCTTGAAAGAAATAAAAACAATTAATAGAATAAAAATACAAGATACAGACTGAAAAAAAAAAAAAAAAAAAAGTTTGGGGCAGCCCGGGTGGCTCAACGGTTTAGTGCCGTCTTCAGCCCAGGGCGTGATCCTGGAGACCCAAGATTGAGTCCCATGTCGGGCTCTCTGCATGGAGCCTGCTTCTCCTTCTGCCTGTGTCTCTGCCTCTCTCTCTCTCTCTCTCTCTCTCTCTCCTCTCTGTGTTTCTCATGAATAAATAAATAAAATCTTTAAAAAAAAAAAAGTTTGCGAATTACAAATCCATCCTAAGATTCCTATCAGAATTATAAACTATAAAAACTCAAAAGTAAGGAAATAACCCAATTAAAAATATGCAAAGTCTGAATAAATACTTCACCCAAGAGGATACAAGAATGGCAAACACATGAAAAGTGTTCAGTATCAGTAGTCATTAGGGAAATGCAAATTAAAACCACACCACACCTATTAAAATGCTTAAAATAAAAACTACTGACAATATGAAGTGCTACCAAGGATGCCGAGTAACTGGAACTCTCATACATTGCTGGTAGAAGTTGAAAGAATAGGTAAGGCCACTCTGAAAATAGTTGGGCAGTTTCTTATATTACCATATGACCGGGGGAGCCTGGGTGGCTCAGTGGGTGAAGCATCTGCCTTGGGCTCAAGGTCACCATCTCAGGGTCCCTAAATGGAGCCCCGAGTCAGGCTCCCTGCTTAGCGGGGAGTCTGCTTCTCTCTCTCCATCTGCCTCTCCTCTCTGTTCTCTCTCTCAAATAAATAAAATCTTTAAAAATATATATATTATCATATTACCCAGCACCCACACCTTAGTAAATATGAAAACACTAGAAAAATGAAAATTTACTTCCATACAAAAAACCTGTACACAAATATAGCAGCTGTATTTATTTTCACAAAAACCTGGAAAGAACCTCAACATCCACCATGGGGAAAATGGATAAACTGTGGTACATCCATATAATGGAATACTACTCAGCAGTAAAAAGGAACAATTCAGATGAGTCTCAAAGTTGTTAGGCAAGCTCAGTGAAATAAACCAGTCTCAATAAGTTACATACTATATGATTCCATTTAAATGACTTCTCCAAAAGATAAAATCATAGTAACAAAGTACTGGCTGCCAAGAGTTTAGGGGTGGGAGAGAGTGTGATCTCACAGGGATTCCATGAGGGAGCTTTTGTGGGTAATGAAACTCTTCTGTATCCTAACAGTGATAATGGATACATTAATCTATATATGTGTTAAATCCGCCAGTACATTTTAAAACATCAATTTCACTACATGTTAATTTTTTAATTAGTATACAATAAAACCACTTAGAAAAACTGCCTGGCAGTATCTACTAAAGTCAAACTACATGTACACTTAGCAATTCCACTCCAGATATATACAGATATACACTGGACTGAAATGAGTACTCACGTTCAACAGAAGACATGTACAGGAATGTGCATATCAGTCATAACATAAAATAACCCATATATATGTCCATCAATAATAGAATGAATAGGGATCCCTGGGTGGTGCAGCGGTTTGGCGCCTGCCTTTGGCCCAGGGCGCGATCCTGGAGACCCGGGATCGAATCCCACATCGGGCTCCCGGTGCATGGAGCCTGCTTCTCCCTCTGCCTGTGTCTCTGCCTCTCTCTCTCTCTCTGTGACTATCATAAATAAATAAAAATTAAAAAAAAAATTTTTTTTAATTTTAAAAAATTAAAAAAAAAAGAATGAATAACCTATGGTATATTCACACAATGGAAAACTGCATGCCATGAAACACAATGATGAGCTGCTACCTCAACAACATGGCTGCACCTCAATGTTGAGCCAGAGCACTGGCAGAGTACTTTTACGTGAAATTCAAATAAAGCCAAAATGCACAAGAAGAGTTGGTGGGGATGACTGCAAAGGGGAACAAGGGAGCATTCTAGGGTACTGGGAATATTCTTTATCTGTATTTTATATCTTGATATATTAGTTACACTGGTGTACACATACATAAAATGCTGAATCAAAGAGGTGCTCTTTGCAGCTTCATCAAATTGTTAATCTTACTTAAAGCACATTAAGGTTCTAGATCTTTATTTGACATACATCCTCAGGTCATTAAGGCAAATGCGAACTAGAAAGTTATGACTGAACCTCATTTTATCACAGCAGCAATTTCTGCAACACATCCAACGTACCCCCAAATCCATAATTATACCATCTAACTATGAATATACTTGTAGGATAACCTTTAGACATTACTAACATCATCTCCTTCTTGCCACCTTTTCATCAATGAAAAGGATTCATATTGTTACAAATGCCCCCTACACCACAACAGGTTTCTCTGACTTCACAATTTTAATATCCCTGTTTGAAAATGTACTTTGATCCCTACCCCCAAATGGCTTCCTTTTATAAATCTCTAACAGCATTATAAAAATAGCTCTAAACTCCCTTTTGAGCCCTCCATGAGTGTAAACTATATGTAACTTGATATTCCAACAGCTAGTGACATGGGTCAATTTCCATAATAGAGGAATTCTGGGTTTTGTAAATAATATGTGCATGACTTAATTTTGGACACCTATTCAGAAAACAGGATTCTGATGGTGTAAAAACATTTTGCATATATTGACTATTAAAAATAGAAAAGGCAAAAAAAATAAAAAATAAATAAAAATAGAAAAAGCTCAAATCAGTTGTATTTGAAAAATGATGTGGGGCGACCACTCATTTGGTCAAGTGGCTACCTTTGGCTCGGGTCATGATCTGCAGGTCCTGGGACAGAGTCCCAAGTTAGGCTCCCTGCCCACTGGGAAGTCTGCTTCTTCCTCTTCCTCTACCTCTCCCCTCTCCCTACTCGTACTCATTCTCTCTCTCAAATAAATAAAATCCTAAAAACAAAAAGAGAAAGAAAAAAATGTTAGTAATATCAGGTTGTAAAAGTATCACTTTTTTTTTTTTTTTTGCTCTACAAGTAACACTCGCTGTAGAAAAGTCTTTTTTTTTTTTTTTTAAAGATTTTATTTATTCATGAGAGACACAGAGAGAGGCAGAGAGGCAGAGACACAGGCAGAGGGAGAAGCAGGCTCCGTGCAGGGAGCCCGATGTGGGACTCGATCCCGGACTCCAGGACCACACCCTGGGCCGAAGGCAGGCACCAAACCACTGAGCCATCCAGGGATCCCCCTGTAGAAAAGTCTTAAAGCTTGAGGCATGTGCAGAAAGGAAAAAAAAAGAAAGCCATCAGAATTTCCACCACAAAATATTTTGATGCATACCCTATCAGACTTTTCTATGCAAATATATATACACACAGATATTTTACAAAAGCGGGTCTGTACAACAAACATTTTCTATTTTGTAAGCTTCCTTCTTCACTTAATACATCACAAACGTTATGAAAATTACATTTAAAATAGAAATGCATGGGACATCTGGGTGGCTCAGCAGTTGAGCATCTGCTTTCAGCTCAGGACGTGATCGAGTCCCACACTGGGCTCCTTGTAGGGAGCCTGCTTGTCCCTCTATGTCTCTGCCTTACTCTCTCCATGTGTCTCTCATGAATGAATAAATAAAATCTTAAAAAAAAATAAAATTAAAAATAAAACATAAAAGGCATGTGGTGCCTGGGTGGCTCAGTCAGTTAAGCGTCTGCGTTTGGCTCAGGTCATGATCTTGGGGCCCTGGGATCGAGCGCCCCACATCAGGCTCCCAGCTCAGCGAGGACCCTGCTTCTCCCTCTCTCTCTGCCCCTCTGCCCCCCACCCCCACCCTAGCTTTTCCTCTATCTCTCCCTCATAAATTAATAAATAAAATATTTTTTTAAAAAAAGAAAAGCAAAATAGTAAGATCTAGTCACAACACCCTTCACCTACCAACTTTTCATTTCAGAGCCAACCCTTTACTAACACATCAGAGCAGACTGCAGAACAAGGCTATTAGAACAAGGCCTTATACAAGACCCATTCATGTTCACCATTCTTAACTGTACAAGGTTTTCCCATTTCACAAGTGGAAAAAGCTTGATCAAAATCATCCTGTGGCAAAATCCCCAAATAAAGTCCAACCCAGCCTCCTGGAAATTAATGACTATGCACATACACAGCACATTATGTGTTACCAGGCACTGTTTATTTAATTCTTACAATAACCCTAGGAGCTAGGTGCCACATTACTTAGGACACCAAGGCAGCGTGAGTTTGACACCTTGCCTGAGGGCGCAGAGCCTATCCAATTTGTATCCCCCAGGTTTTGGTGGGTCAAAAACTCTATAAGCTACATGATGTTTTCCTACTGGCCTCTCAGCCCTTGCTTCTATGTAGAAGCCGCCCACATGCAGAAAGGCCCTCTGCCTGAGCAGCTGCTCTGGGGAAGGCGGTCGTAGGTTTAACACTCAGGGCTATTTCCAACACACGGGACCCCTACTGAGAATCAACACAGTGCTTCCACTCTTACCTCTGTCTCAGGCACTTTCTGGTCTGGTGACCCCACATAGAATGGAAAAGATGCACCCCTGAAATCAAACATAAGCTTCTCCCGGAAATGGAGGGCCGGTACCCACTCCCTGTTATTTGTTGACAACAACTGTTCTGGGGTGCCTCTTCTGCACCAGACAAGATTCCCCCAAAGAGCTCACCTTCTTGGGGAAACAACCCAGAGCCTTCAGAATTACAATAAGGATTTTTATGATCAGTGTCAAGAACACTTTTAGCCCTGTCACCGTGGGTATGTTTCACAGTTATCAAAAATACTTGCAAAGAAATTTTAAAGCTCACGATAGAACTTTAAAACTTTAAAATACAAAAAAAAAAAAAAAAAAAAAACTTTAAAATACAGTAAAAGAGGGGATCCCTGGGTGGCTCAGCGGTTTGGCGCCTGCCTTTGGCCCAGGGCGCAATCCTGGAGCCCCGGGATCGAGTCCCACGTCGGGCTCCCGGCATGGAGCCTGCTTCTCCCTCCACCTGTGTCTCTGCCTCTCTGTCTATCATAAATAAATAAATCTTTAAAAAATAAAATAAAATACAGTAAAAGAGAGTGTTTTTCAAGGTGCAGGTCACGAATCAATGGTACACAGTAAAGTAATTCTGTGTACCACAACCACTTTATTAATGAAATGGAACAGAATTAAAAAGATTAAAAAGTACTGGAATATTATTCATTAAAATTTTTGTTGTGTAAGCAGAAGTATACACTACAGGTCTTAGTCTTATTTCTTACAGGGGTTCATGGTCAAAAACCTTGATTCAGAAGTTTAACAGAGTAAGACAATTCCGTCAAAAAGAATACTAGATGGGGGTGCCTGAGAGGCTCAATCGGTTAAGGGTCCAACTCTTGGTTTCCGCTCAGCTCATGATCTCATGGGCGAGGGGCTCCTGCTGGGTGTGGAGCCGGCTTGACAGTTTCTCTCCCTCTGTAGCCTGCATGTAACTCTCACTCTCTAAAAAATAAAATAATGATGATAATAATACTTGATAAACGGTTACATATGAATTTAATGTGGTTAGAATAGCCTAAAAGAAGACTATTCTACCTAAGTATTGCAAAGTAAATGGGATTTATTAAAACCCGAAACAATGGTACCACAAACTTGTTTTTACTGACTCAACATAAATGTTCTACTTTACACCAAGATACAACAAGTATCATCCACATTTTTGTAAAGGATTTGCACAGGCAGACCTTCTACCCTCACCTCCCCAGCAGCAGCAAACACTGCCCTTAATTTACAGCCCAGGATCCAAACGCCTAAACCTCATCCCTGATCCCAACAACTGTACCTGTTTCCCTGTCCAGAGTATTGGAAAGGTTAGCCTCTGGAAGCTGAAGGCCAGGGCTACCATCCAGGATCCCAACAAAGGTAGCAATATCATCTAAAGAAAGCTCCAACAAGAGCACTTATTACTCCACTACAGCAGAGGCTGAAGGGACTTTAAACTGAAACTAAAGGACACATACGTTGCTGTATGTTCACTAACAGCAAAAGCATCAGAAAGCCACGCCGTATGCAACCGTTCCTTATCTGCTCTCACTGCATACCATTCCAACACAGTACTGAGCATCTTGCACACAATTCATGTGTCATAATCTGGCACCGCAAACGCTCCTAATGAGGCTCTCTCTTAATTGCAAAGATCTTTAAAACAACCTGATTTCAGTTGTAACCACCCAACTTTGTTAAAGTCCATGATCCTTCAGGAGCCATTGGAACGAACTGGAAATGCCTGTCAAGCGCACACCCTCGCACTACCATTGTGTCTTCTCAAGTGCTGGGACCAACCGCCTAACAAAGGTGCAGCAACCCACCACCACCCGGAGATGCAGCGTGTGCTCGCTGCTTTCGTAAACACAGGAAAAAAAGGAAAAAAAAAAAAAAGTACTTTTCAAATTCCTCAAGCCCAAACACTAAATACGTGCCCGAGTCACCAGACCACCGATTACCCCTGAAAACTTTTTTAAGAAGCTGGAGGCGAAGAGCCAGGGCTCCGAGAGACTGTCAGGTAGCTTTCAAATGACCAAATCGGAGCAGAAAAAGAAAACTTCTGTGAGGGCGCTGCTCAGTCACCCCTCGCGAGGGATGGAGAAGGGAGGCACCGTGACACCACCTTTGAAAGCACGCTCGACTCCGAAGGGAAGCCCCGCTCGTCACCTGACTCCTAATTATTCTGGAATTGCACACGAGCAATTTCAAGGACGAGCTCGGCGCGGGGCGGGATGGCAGCAGCCCCGGGTCCGTGACAGCACCGCGCAGGTGGGCAGAGGCGCAGGCAGCGCGGCGCGCCGCACCCAGGAGATGCCGGCACCTGGCGCGGGCAGCCGGTCCCCCGCGCTCGCCGGCCCCGCGGGAGGGCTGTCACGGCGCCAGCGGCCCGCGGCCTCCCCGCAGCTCCGGCCCGCCCCGGCCCGGCCCCGCGCCCGCCCGTTACCCGCGCGGAGCCGGGCCCCCGGCGGGAGGCCAGCCCGGGTCCGCCCGCCCACCCCGCCCCCGCCCCGCCGCTGCTTACCTCGAAGTAGCCTCCGGGGGCGGCGCCGCCCGCGCCCGCGCCCGCGCCGAGGGGCCCGTTGGCCGCCGCCGCGCCGCCCGGAGCCGCCAGGCCCACGGCCTGGGAGCCGCGCAGCACCGCCGCCGGGCCGGCCTTGCCGCCGCCCGCGCCGCCGTTGCCCCCGCCCGAGCCGCCGCCGCCGCCCCGCTTGTTCTTCCGGCGCTTGGCCCCGCGCTTGGCGTCGGCCGGGCTCATGGCGGGCGGGCGGGGAGAGGGCGCGGAGCGGGCGCGGGGCCGCGGGCGGCGGCGGAGGGCGGGGAAGGCGGGGAGGCTTAGGCGGCGGCAGGGCGCTCCGGCCGGCCGAGGGCGGGGGGCGCTGCACGGGGTCGCCTGCGGGCGGGGAGGGCCAGGAGGGCCGGGCGGGCGGGAGCTGCGGGGAGGCCGCTGGGCGGGAGGAACGGCGAGTCCACCGGGCCCGGCGCCGCCGCTGACCAGAGTTAGAGTCCAATATGGCGGACACAAGGGGAAAGGGATCCCAGTTTACGTCGGGGGAGGGGGAAGGAGCGGCGGGGAGGGGGAGGGGTGTGGGCGCCCTCCCCCCCCCGCCTTACTCCGCCCTCCCGAACGCCGCTCCCCCCTCCCTCGCCCGCCCCCTCCCGCCGTTAACGAGCGCCGGCGCGCAGGGCACGCTGGGAGTTGTAGTCCACGCGCCCGCGTTGCCGCTGCGGGCACACGGCGGAATGACCACGATTCCCGTCAGGCTGCGCGCGGCCGAGTGCCCGGACGCCGCGAGGTGCTGGGCTGGGGGGGAGGCTGCCGGCTGCGCCGGTGACGTCACCGACGCGGTCCGCACCGCCCGGCCACGCCCGCGCAGCTCAGCCTTCTGGGAGTTGTAGTTGGGCGGAAGGGCCGGGCCGGCGCGGGGTTCCGTCGCCCGCGGTGGACGAACTACAGGGCTGGAGCGAGGAGTTCCGCCTCTTTGACAGGCACGCACACGCCCCGGCGCCCTGAGCCCCGCGCCCCGCGCCCCGCCCCCCGAGTGCGGCAGGCTGGCCTGGCCCCCGGGATGCACCAGGCTGGCCGCCCGGCCCTGGCCCGCCGGGAGTGGCCCAGTGACCTTGGTCGGGCTCTGGGTTCGAGAGCGCTTCCTCCACCTGCTGGCTTCGTGACCTTGGGCCGGCCCCCTTGCCCGAGTCCTGGTGACTCTGCGCTCCAAAACAGCCTGCCTCGTGGGCTTGGGTGGGGTTCCGGAGGGGCTGGGCCCCGCGGTGCACGGAGCTGCCTCCGGGAGAGCGCGGCTGCGTCAGGCCGGGGCCGCCCCGGGAGGTGAAAGAGCCTGCACAGAACGGCCGTGGCTGGCTGCGCCGGGCCCGGCCCCGCACACCAGCCGGTCGGCGTGGAAGCCCCGGGCCTGCAGGCGCCCTTCGCGAGCCCGCCCTCTCCCTGCACCCCCGCTAAGCCGCCGTCCTGGACTCCTGGTGCCTTGCGACCCGCCAGGGCCCCGGATGGTCCCATTTCTCACGGCCTCGCGTTCACCCACGTCATGGGTTGTGCACCCAGCCAGGCCCTCCCGGGCCTTCCCGTGCTCTGCCCCGCGAGGCCTCAGACGCCCGGGTCAGAAAGGTGAGCTCTCCGCCTGGCCCCTCCTCCTCCCCGGGCCGCCTTGCCCATCACCAGCCAGCCCCAGGTACAGTTCTGCACTTAGGACGAGAGGGGTCCCTTATCACAGTCAACAAGACACCAAAGACATCTTTTCCCCTCTGGTTCTGTGGGTGGTTACAGGGCCGAGATACCGTTAGCTCTGGGCCTGCCCACCCTCGCTCTTTCCCCAGCTGCGATCAAATCAAGCTTCTGCTTAAAGCCCTTCAGGGACTCTACTTGTCAGAATAAAGGCCCCTCACCCCACCCAGAAGGTTCTGGATGACCCTGCCCTGCCGGTGGTGCTCCAGAGTGGGTCTTGGTCAGGTCGCCTGCCTGACACTCCCCAAGATAGGCAAAGTCTTGAACTGCTCCCCACCCCACAGCACCTATGCTTTCCCTTGTCATAGCACGTTGGCACTGAACTTGGATTCCTGATATTCACCAGTATCGCCGGAGAGGTTTAGGGGCCTGAGACGGCATGAGTACCTGCCTCATGCACCTCTGGATCCCAGCCCCTGCCAAGCAAGGGCTGGGCGTACACCAATCCAGTATTTGCTGGATAAATGAATGACATAAATAATGACCACTTGTCAAGCAATTACATACCAGGCTCTCTGCCTGCTGCTGTATCATCTCATCTAACCCACATAACCACTCTTGAGATAGGCACCGTTAGCCCTATATAATGGATAAGAAACTGAAATTCATAGATATTAAGGGATTTGCCCAATGTCATCCTGATAGTAAGAGGTGGGGGCCCAGATGCCAACTCAGGTATGGCCCTGGTGTGACTTTTGGGTTCTGGCTGGGCACAGGGGGGACACAATTGGGATTTCCGCTGAGGATCATGGACAGGGGAAGCCTCCATAGGGAAGTGAACTGAGCCGGAGCCAGTCACTCCCAGAACAAAGGACTTTCAGCAATGCAAGACTCTGGAGCAGAGAAAAGCTCCACATGTCCCAGAAAACTATAAAAGCCACTGTGGCTAAAGCAAGTGAAAATAGCAGAAGAAGCTGCGGGTTTTATTCTAAATGCAGCTGGGAGCCATGGAAGGTTCTGAACAGAGTGTCAGGGTAGGATGTCTATTTTTGAGAGAAGTATGGCTGTTGTGTGGAGAATGGATGTCAGGGGAGCAAAACTGGAGTCAGGACACTCATTACAACCTTGTAGTGGAGAGGGTGCTTCGGGCAAACAATGGGTGAAGCAAAGGCAGAAAGCAGTTGTTCTCAACCTTTGTTGTATTTCATTAGCCCCCTCAAGGAAAAATGCATACAAAATTAAGGGGAAAAGTTAAATATTAAGGAATAAGATTTTGTCTGGTAGGGCTGCGCTTTGGAGGGCCACAAACCATTGTAATATCTAAAATTTGTTTCTCTCCTTGAGAATCAGTTTTCACCCCCTTGAGGGGTGCATTACCATCCTCCAGAGAAACAGAACTAATCTCTACGTGTGTGTCTCTGTGTGTGTGTGTGTGAGAGAGAGAGAGAGAGAGAGAGAGAGATGATTTGTTATAAGGAATTGGATCACACAGTGATGGAGGCTGGCAAGTCCTGAAATCTGCAGGCAACAAGCTGGAGACCCAGTTGGAGTCCAAAGGCCTGAGAACCAAGAGGGCCAATGGGGTCTGTCACTCCAGTCCAAAAGCCAGTAGGCTGAAGACCCAGGAAAAGCTAATCTTTCAGTATGAGTCCCAAGATAGGAAAAAACCAGTGATCCCGCTCAGAGGTACTCAAACAGCAGGAGTTCCATCTTTTTCTTCTATTCAGGCCCTTTTGTTCTATTTAGGGCTTCAGCTGATTGGAGGAGTCTCTGACATTGGAGAAGGCAATCCTTTCATTCAGTTTACTGATCCAAGCGTTAATCTCATTCTCACGAACACATCCAAAATCATGTTTGACCAAATGTCTGGGCACCCAATAGTCCAGTCAGGTTGACACATAAAATTAATCATCACAAGGGAGAATGCAGGACATAAAGGTGAGAAAGGGTCTTGTTTTCTTAGAAGTAAGAGGAGCTCAGTCCAGCAGGAGCAGGAGTGGTCACAGGGAGGTGTGGCAGGTGACCCTGGAGAGGATTTAGGCTTGGAGGTGGCCACTGAGAGCACTTATGACCCTGGAAATCTCTTAGGACAGACTTGCAGGGAAAGGCAGCATATGTTGGATATATTTTGTAAAAGTGAAGCTTTATTATTTCCATAATGCAGTAAATATCATTGACCAAGCTATGAATCTGTACTAATAACACAGGACAATTTTTTTTTTAAGATTTATTTATTTATTCATGACAGAGAGAAAGAGGCACAGACACAGAGGGAGAAGCAGGCTCTAGGCAGAGAGCCTGATGTGGGACTCGATCCTGGGTCTCCAGGATCATACCCCGGGCTGAAGGCAGCGCTAAACCGCTGGGCCACCAGGACAACTTTTAACCCGAAAATTTAGGTAAGTTAATTATCTCAATTTGTAACCAGTAAACATTACATAATACTGAATCACTACCTAGAAAGCCTTTCCTAATTTCTGGCTTTATTAAGTCTGCAGAAAGAATGGCTAGACACCCCTGCTCAGGCCACTCCTTGCCCCAAGCAGGGCACAGGGAATTCTCTACGGAAACTTACAACGTGGGGATCCCTGAGTGGCTCAGCGCTTTAGTGCCTGCCTTTGGCCCAGGGTGTGATCCTGGAGTCCCGGGATCAGGTCCGCGTAGGGCTCCCCACATGGAGCCTGCTTCTGCCTCTCTCTCTCTCTCTCTCTCTGTATGTCTATCATGAATAAATAAATAAAATCTTTAAAAGAAGCTTACATATGAGGATGGGTACACTATTGTTTGGGGATTGCAAAGAATCAGGCAGTTCTTGATACTCCTGCAAAATTGAAGTCTGTAGGTCAATAAGCTTGGCCACAGGGAGCTCCTAATCAGCTTTTACACATGTCACCTGTAAACATGAGAAACCATCAAGGATCACCAGTCATTTAAGAAATGGGTCAAGGGCAGATACAAGAAATGTGTGTGTAATGGGGGCAGGCAAAGAAAGTACTAATGGAAGTACTCAAAATTTTTCAAAAAGCTGTTAATAGCCCGAAAGATATTTAAGCAAGGAGTCTTGGAAACTAAAAATATAGCCAAAATCAAGGAAATTCAGCAAAAGGGTTGCAAGATAGAGTTCAGGAAATTATCCAGGAAATAGAAGATACAGAAAATTACAGAGAAATGAGACTTAGAAGTTCAAACCAGGAGGTTCAAAAACTTTCTGAGTTCTTGGGGGGGGGGGGGGAGTGGAGAGAAATAACTTTAGAAAGAAATAATACAATTTATAGGAAATAAGGACTTGAGTGTCCCGATTCAGAGTCCACCAAGGATGGTGACTAATTGTGGAAAGCCAGATATAAACAAAACAGTCTAAAACATACCGAAAGAGGGCAGCCTGGGTGGCTCAGTGGTTTAGCGCCATCTTCAACCCAGGGCGTGATCCTGGAGACCCGGGATTGAGTCCCACATCGGGCTCCCTACATGGAGCCTGCTTCTCCCTCTGCCTGTGTCTCTGCCTCTCTCTCTCTCTCTCATGAATAAATAAATAAAATATTTAAAACATACAGAAAGAGGCGCCTGTGTGGATCACTAGTAGGCCTTCAGCTCAAATCATGATACTGGGGCCCTGGGATGGAGCCCCCCATGTCGGGCTGCCAACTCATTGAGGAGTCTGCTTCTCCCTCTGCCCTCCTCCTGCTTGCTTCTCTCTCTCTCTCTCTCTCTCTCTCAATCTTTTAAAAAATAAATAAAGCATAAAGAAAGGAAGTTACATAAAAAAAAAAGGTATCTCACTAAATGTCTTAACAGTAACAACATTCAATGCTAAATAGTGGAGCATGGATTTCAAAATTCTGAAAGAAAATTACAGTGTAGAACTGCATAGTCAGATAACAATTTTGGACATTCAAACTATATTTTACAGGTAAACAGACTGTAACATAGTAACAACAAACCCTAAAGTACTAGTATAGGCATACCTGGGGGTTTGGTTCTAGACTATTGCAGAATATTCTAATAACGTGAGTCAAATTTCTGTCTTCCCAGTGCCTATAAGAGTTATGGCTGCACTATACTATGGTCTGTTGGGTGTGCAATTGCATTTTGTATACCAAAAAGAATGCCCATACTTTAATTTAAAAATACTGTATTGCTAAGAAATGTTAACCATCATCTGAGCTTTCAGTGAGTTGTAATCACTGATCACAGATCACCATAACAAATACCATAATAATGGAAAAGTTTAAAATATTGAGGGAATTACCAAAATGTGACAGACACAAACTGAGCAAATATTCTTTAAAAAATGGTGCCAACCGACTTGCTTGAGATAGGGTTGCTGCAAACCTTTAATTTGTAAACAGCGTAACATATGTGAAGCTCAGTAAAGCAAAACACAATAAAATAAGATATGCCCATAGGTCTATTTCTCACATGCACCTGAGACTGTTAAGTTACCTCTCTTCCATTTTCTGACATGTGACCTCAAAGGTCAGTCACCCTGTCTCGACCATGATGGAGAGGGCTTGGAAATTAAAAATATAACAAATTATAAAATAAGGCCAACAGTAGGGTTGCAAGATAGATTATCCAAAAAGTAGAAAGACATATGGAAAATAGAGAAAAAAGTTCAGTAGAGGAGGCAGGATGACTTCCTAGTAGTGGTTAAAGAAAAAAAAAAAATCAAAAACTAAAAAACAAACCAAACCAAACAAAAAATCTGAACCAGCTCTGTCCTCTTAAAACAGGACAACGGAAGCCCGTGAGGAAAAGTAGCACCCGACATTTTAAGTTATTTGATGTCTGTAATCAAGGTAGAAAAGTGGATACATGGCAGGTGTGATAGAACATATAACAGTCATTACCTGATACAGGAAAAATGTGGATGCATGCCTAATTATCGGTTTAACTAGGATGTCTATGTATACACACACAATATAAGAAAAACACAGTATTTGGGGAATTGGAGTGCTATTTAACACATAGGACTAGGATCCAGTTTTCCCTGAGTGTTTTCCAGCTCTTAGGACGCTGGGCTGTGAGGATTTGTGTGAAAAGAGGATACTACCATGGAGTCTTCTGGGGTGGAGAGACAAAACTGACTTAGGGTTACAACTGCAGAGAGTGGGATGAGTCAATCACTGAACCCGATTGTTTTTCTCTGAAGACACTGCCAGATTCTTGCAGTCTGCAGGCAAGAAGCTAAGAGACAAAGCTTCTGAACAAAGACACGGAGAAGCAGAGGAAAGGTTCTGGCAGTCTCACCAGGCTGAGAAGACGAGGATTATAGGTCAGAACTAAACAGAGAGAGGTGCCCTGGTGCCCACTGGGAAGTGAACCACCAGTAGACAGAGTTTGCTGAATTGCAATATGGCTTTAATACAGCTTAGTGTGAATGAGGCTGAGGGCACTGGCACCTGCTCTATTTACCTAGCAGAGTAAGGTATCTGTAGCCACTACCATTCCTTGTGCACAAGTTCAGCCTTCAGTTAAAAATTTCCTGGCTTGTCAAGGCACAGGGCCTTTTGACTGAAAATAAAAACACAAATGACTATAAAAACCTGTAGGTGAGTCACATACTGGAGTTAGTAGGCAAAAACTGTAATTAACATGCTCAAGAAAACAGAGAAAAAGGTGCAAAAAACATGAAATAATGGAGAATTTCACCTGGGAATTGAAATCTATAAAAGTACTGGATAAAACTAAAAGATTAGACACAACAAGAGGACCAATGAACTGGAAGATAAATATAAAACATCCTAACTAGAAAAAAAAAGAAGTGATAAAACAGAAAAAAAGATGAAGAAATAGATCACACACAGTTGAAGGTCTAACAATGTGTAATCAGAGAATAAGGCAAGAGAATACCACAGAAGCAGAGCTCTCCAAAGCTGATGCCAGACACTAACCCGTTTCAAGGGTCTCTGTGAGTCTCAACTAGGATAAATACAAGCAAATCCACACCTAAGCACATCATTATCAAACTGCTAAAAACAAAGACAAAGAAAAATGTTAGCCAGAGAAAATATTCACTTCTCTTCAGACATGACAGCTAGCTGCAGTAGAAATGAAGCTGGAAGACAATGGAATGACCTAGTTGTTATATACTCACACACACATGAAATTGGATATACACAGGATTTTCTACCTATATAGAGATATAACCTTATTTATACTTTTTTCATTTAAACATATATTCATTTTAAATTTTTAAATTGAGTTGTCTCATTTTTTTTGTTCTTGTTGAATTGTAGGAGCACTGTAAATATTCTGGTTCTTGGTATCTTAGCAGATATTCCAAGCAGATGATAGGCAAAAATCCTCTCCCATTCTGTGAGTTGTCTTTTCACTGTTATTATCCTTTGAGGCATAAAAGTTTTTAGTTAAGTCAAATGTATTTTTCTTTTTGTTGTATTTTTGGTGCTACATTTAAGAAACGATTGCCAAAGCCAAGAAAAATATAATACAGAATTTACCACTTGAATCCTCAAGTGCACACACTGTACAAGTTGTTTTTAACTTGCCTCTATGTTTTCTTCTATGATTTTTTTTTAAAGTAAGCCCTAGACCCAATGGGGGCTTGAACTCTTGACCCTGAGATCAAGAGTGGCATGCTCCACTGACCACACACCCCCTTCTAAGAATTTTACAATTTTAGCTCTTAAATTTAAATCTTTGATCCATTTTACATTAATTTTTGTATATGGTTTAAAGATTCAACTTCATGTTCATGCATGTAAATATCCCATTTTCCAAGCACCATTTGTTGGAGACTTTTCTTCATTGAATGGTCCTGAAACTCTTATTGACAACCATTTGACTACAGAGGTGAGGGTTCATTTCTGGACTCTCAATCTTATTCATCTATATATTAATCCTTATACCAGCCCCCCATACTGTTTAATTCCTGTACCTTCCTACATTTTCAAATTGGGAAATCTTCCAACTTTGCTCTTTTTCAGGATGGTTTTAGCTATCCTGAGTCCTTTGAAATTCCATACAAATTTTAGGATTTTTCCATTTCTATATAAATTGCCATTTTTTTTAAGATTTTTTTTTTCCTTGAGACACACAGAGAGAAAGAGGCAGAGACACAGGCAAAGGGATAAACAGGCTCCTCGCAGGAAGCCCAATGCAGGACTCTATCCTGGATCCTGGGATCACGCCCTGAACCAAAGGCAGACACTCAACTGCTGAGCCACCCAGGTGTCCCAAAATTGCCATTGGTTTGAGAGGGACTGCACTGTTGTATATTGTTTTGGATAGTTTTGCCATCTTAACAATAGTAAGCCTCTCAGCCCAGGAGCATACGAGGTCTTTCTCAAGTTCATTTCTTTCAGCAAGGTTTTGTAGTGATTTCTTTCAACAATGTTTCAGTGTACAAATTTTATACCTAATTGGTTAAATTTATGTGTAAGGATTTTATTCCTTTTGATGCTACAAAAATGGAACTTGAACTTCCTTTTCATTTTTTTAATTTATTTATTCATGAGACACAGAGAGAGAGAGAGAGAGACAGACAGGCAGAGAAGCAGGCTCCATGTAGGGAGCCTGACATGGGACTTAATCCCAGGTCTCCAGGATCAGGTCCTGGGCTGAAGGTGGCGCTATACCGCTGAGCTACCTGGGCTGCCCTAACTTCCTTTACAGATTGACCAGTGTATTCACTTACTGATGAATTCATGTCCTGCAGCTTTGCTGCATTCACTTATAAGTTCTCACAGTTATTTACGTGTATTGTGGGGTCTTTAGTTTTCTACTGCTGTGCCATCTACAGATACTCTTCCTCCTTCATTCTCAATGTATCTTTTCCTTCTTTCTTGCCTGACTGCTTTAGCTTGGACTTCCAGTACTGTTGGGCAGAAGTGATGAAATAAAGCATTTGTCCTGTTCCTGATCTTAGAGGAAAAGCTTGGTCTTATCACTGAACATCTTCACTGTGAGCTTTTATTCATCTATGGCCTTTATTGTATTGAGGTGCTTCTTTTCTGTTCCTGGTTTGTTGAGTGTTTTTATCATGAAAAGGTGTTGGGAAACACTTGTTCTGCCATGAATTGAGGTGATCATGTGTGTTTGTTTTTTTCCCTAGTCTATTAACGTAGTAATTGCCTTGATTCCCATAGGTTGAGCCACTCTTGCATTCCTTGGGAAAGACCCACTTGGTTATGGTGTGTAACGTTTCTAATATGCTGCTAAAGTCAGTGTGTTACCCATCTGTTGAAGACTTTTGCATCTATGTTGAGATATTACCCCAAAGCTTTCTTTTCCCATAGTGTCTTTGTGTGGCTTTGGTATCAGGATAATACTGACCTTATAGAATGACTTAGGAAGTGTTCTCGAATTTTTTTGAAGAAATTATGGAGAAAAGTAGTATACTTTACATGTTTGATAGAATTTACCCGTGAAACCATCTGGTAAATGGGCTTTTCTTTGTATGGATTTTAAATACTTCAATTTCACTTTTCATAGGTTTACTCGTTATTTTCTATTTGGAGTCAGTTTTGGTAGTTTTATTTCTAGGAATTTATCCATTTCATCTAGGTTATCCCATTTGTTGGCATACAGGTGTTCTTATTAGTCTTTTATAATCCTCCCTACTTCTATAAAGCTCAGTGATGTCCTTTCATTGATTTTAGTAATTTAAATCCTTTTTGCTTTATCAATCTAGCTAACCACATCTCAATTTTGTTGATCTCAAAGAAACAACTTCTATGTCCCTGGTTTTGTTTTCTATCATTCATTTCACTTATTTTTTACCATTACCTTTCTTCTGCTAGCTTTAGGTTTAGTTTGCTCTGCTTTTCTTTGTTCCTTAAGACATACAACTAGGCTATTGATTTGACCTTCTACTGTAATATATATATATTTATAGCTATAAAGATCCTCCGAGCACTGTTTTCACAGTATCCCATAAGTTCTGTTGTTTTCATTTTCATTCAAGTTATTTTCTAATTTCCTTTGTGACTTCTTTGACTCACCAGTTGTTTGAAAGTGTGTTGTTTAATATCCACTTATATGTGAGTTTTCCTGAATGTTCATATCCTGTAACACAGTAATTTCACATTTAAGTATATACCCAACAAGTATGGGAGCAAAGCTGCCCCCAAAAGACATACCGAATGTTCACTCTGGGCCATTAATGGCCAAAGCACCTAAATGACTGGAAGAATGGATAAACTGAAGCATAGTCATCTCATGAAATACTATATACAAGTGAAATGAATAAACTACACAGCATGAATCTCACAAATATGATACTGAACAACAGAAGCCACCCAAACCCAAATACATATTGAAGACTTTGATCTATTTTAAGTTCAAACAACAGGTAAAACAAAATTATGGGGGGATTCCTGGGTGGCTCAGTGGTTTACCGCCTGCCTTCGGTCCAGGGCATGACCCTGGAGTCCCGGGATCGAGTATATGACTTAGGACTCCTGCTAGTGTTACAGATGGAACACTAGCTCCCTGCATGGAGCCTGCTTCTCCCTCTGCCTATGTCTCTGCCTCTCTCTCTTTGTGTCTCTAATGAATAAATAAATCTTAAAAAAAAAATATATGATTAAGGTTGCATTTTTTGGGGAATTAAATTATAATTATAGTCAAAGGAGTGATCTCCATAAAAATCAATACCTTAAATCTTAAAAAAAAAAAAAAAAAAAAAAGCTGGCAAGAATAAGGCTTCAAAATTACACCTACAAAGGATTTAGATACTGGAATTTACACATGCAGAACATAAAACTGAGAAATCTCTAATTTTTTAATATCTTTTTTTTTTAAGATTTTATTTTTTTATTCATGAGACACAGAGAGAGGCAGAGACATTGGCAGAGGAAGAAGCAGGCTCCCTATAGGGAACCTGATGTGGGAACCTGGGATCAAGTGAGCCAAAGGCAGATGCTCAACCACTGAGCCACCCAGGCACCCGAGAAATCTCTAATTAAAAAGGGAAGGCATAAATATTAATGATAAAAAAGATGCTACAGAGATTAATTAGCTCATAAGGGATAATGAAGAACTTCATGCCAAAAACTTGTAGAGATGAAATGTATGAATTCCCAGAAACCAGCAACTTAACAAAACAAAAATGTGCATAATTCTCAAGCATTTGAAAAAAAATCAAATCAGTATTTTAAAATCTTTCCTCAGTGAAAACAACAATTCAGAGATCTTATTTATAAATAAGTTCTATTTCAGTCAAGGAATACCAGTTAGGATACAGAAAATCTCTCATCTCTTTGTAGGGAACTCACACTACTTTGAAACCAAAATCTGGCAAAGACAGTCTGAGAAAAATCATAGGTCATTTTAACTATACATAAACATGCATTTCAAAAAACCTTAAAACCAAATATTAGCAACACAAGGTAAGTAATATATAGAAAGAAAACATCACAACCAAGGTGGATTTATCCAAGAAATGCAAGGTCTTACGTGGAGAAAAAAAAAATAATAATAAAGGATTGTACTGTAAGTCCCCTTGCCTTTCCCTAGAACTATTTCAAACCTTGAGGACTGCAGCTCACTGTCCCTTCTTGCTCTCCTGGAACTCCTGTACCTGACCTTTACCTTTTGACTTTTTACAGGCTGGGGGGGGGAGGGGAGGGTGGGAGAGAAGACAGTCTCCCTCAAGGAATGTACACCCCAAGAGGGCAGCGATATACATGGTTTCTCAATACCTGCCAGAACCAGGTGCAATACCAGGGCATTACAAATGTGCAGTGAATGTTCAAATTAACTGCATTTTCCTCTGATCTGACTTGTCTCCAACTGAAGGTAGGGCCTCTCAGCTAAAGGAGGCCAGCACATTCACCTTTTTTTTTTTTTTTTTTACCTCTGGGGCCACTCAAGAAGTGAAAGAAGCAAGCTTAGCCATCACCAACTGCCTGGGAATCCCAAGCTCACTCCTGGCACTGATCATATAAGGTATTGACTAGTAGCATACCATGCCCTCCCGGGCCCCCACTCCAGAGTGGAAGGCAACTGGGTCTGAGTGGTTGGGGCAGGGTGTGCACTGCACTGTCAAATTCCCGGTCCATCTAAGTCCATGCTGCTTGGAGCCCCTCCTTTGAGCTGGTACTGGTCCGCCCCACAGCCAGGCTTGGTTCTTACGACTGAGCTGAGGATGCTGCTTGACTAAGAACTCCAGGACCTGGACTTGTGGTTCCACTCCAAGAATGACCTCTCACCTGCTAGTTTCTGGATCAGTAGCCAGACAAGCAACTTTCCTGCACACACTGATGAAATATGCTAAACTGGAGTCAGAGAGGAATCACACATCTTGAGTAAAAGGGAAGAAAATCTATCCCAGAGAGCAAATTAATGCAAAAAAGAAATCTGGTTCAAATTAATGGTTTTATTTCCATCTGTAACACTAGCAGGAGTCCAACAGACTGATGTACATGGATATAGTTTAAATGTAACAAAGAAAGATTTGAACTATGTACAATGAAGAAAGGAAAATGATTTTTTATCAATCTTTTCCTATTTTGCAGTTTCTGAATGGTAGAAACTCAACATTTTTTCCCCAATTTAATTTAGCATGAAGGAATACAACCTTTATGATCAACCATTTGTCCTTAAGCACAAAACTTAAAGGAGATTTTGGCTGCATGGCGGTCTTGGTTTCTGAAGTCTGGGTACTGCTGGAACCTAACAAAAGAGTTTCCATGAAGCCCAGAAGGAACTTAATGGCAATGACGTCCAAATAGAGGGCAGACATACCTAGCATCGTGCCGATGAGAAATGATGTCCTGCCCTCCTTGACTCCAAGTAGAAAATTACTTTCATCCAAATTAACTGGAAGTGAGCCAAAGTTAAAAAGTCAGAATGAAGAATAAAACAAATTTCTTTTCACATACAGGAGGGACACTCCTTCAGCCCCGTTTAAAGTGAATTCTGTGCCGAGTCCCTGCTCCTTCAGAAAGATAAACTGAAGGTCAGTTATTGCTAGCAAAGCCAGAGGAGGCCCTGTTCCCACCTTGAAGATGTTTCACATGAAGAGGCTGTTGGTTTGGCTTAAAACCCTCTGAAGAAGGAGGGTGCAGAGGCAGAGGCAGGTTGACACAGCAAGGCCTCACTCCCACTAGCTGCCCCAGGCCCTGTGCTGTGAGAGGCAGCTCAGGCCACCCTGCTGCCTCCTCCAGGACCAAGCAGAGCATGTTATCTGGCTGCCCTGGGGAGAAGAGGCCACCATACTTTGCCAACCAAACCTATGGAGCAGTCAAAAGCCCAAAGGATCAAAGCCTATTGAAGGCCGGAAGAGCAGCTTCTAAAATGAATGTCAGTTGGTGTGGGGGTGGGGGTTAAAGCCGAAGGCAGAGCCCAGCTAACATCAGGTGGGCCAAATTCTCTGAAACTCTGGGCAGCCATGACTTGGACAACAGCATGGACATGGGTGGCTGGTAAGGCCACAAGTACTGCCACCACCTCCCAGTATTTATGCTTGAGTAGACATTAGGCAGTGGGAACTGAGGACCAGAGGGCATGTGGCAAACACAGGATAGATCTTATCAGAAAACAGAGAGGATACCTGACCACATGTCTGCCCAAAGTACCTAGCATGGCCTGTGCCAGGTGAAAAGCTCTGGGACACGGGTTAAGTTCCTGAGAACAGGTGGCAGGTAGGACTGGGTGGGACAGGCACTGCTCCACAGGCACCACGAGGACTCTGAGGAAACACTTCCAGTGCTACATCTCCTGGGCTGCTGAGAAGTAGACAAAGAACAGGCTTTATTGCACATTTCGTTCTTAGGAAACTGGGAATTGCCCTGTAGAGATTCTCCTGACCTGCAGACCCCCCTGCACATTGATGCTAGGGTACAGGTGGGATCACGAGTAACCTCTGACTCAAGGGAAGAGTCCAGTGGTGGGTCTTTCCAGGGCCATGCTCACAGCCGGGATCCTCAGGCCGGATGGACCTTGTTGGGCTTGGTCACCATGGCGCTTGCCCAGGAGAGCTGGGCGGACCTGCCTGCTCTCTGACCAGGACCAGCCCCTGGCGATACTGCCACGAGGAAGCTGGGACAAACTTTCCAGATGGGGAGAATTTCTTGCAAACGTGCATATTCCAGAAAGAGGCTGGAATCATGATTCTTGGTTCCAATGTGTCTAACTCCCTCTCTCCTACCCTGGAAGCAAACCGCCCAGAGTAGTAGAGATGTAGATCCTGGCCTGGGTGGGCCCTGGCTCCAGCTCCACAGCAGTAAACTGGAGGCAACGAAAGGGTCTAAGTGGGGTTTGGAAACAAAAGAGCAGTTTACATATCAGATGTTGGTTTTGAAATAGTCTTTTCGAGCTCGGGGTATTGAGGCAGAGAACCCACGAAAGGCTGTGTGGAGAACCCAACAGGCTGTCTGTCCATCCATCTCTCCCAAGCAGCTCTCCACACTTCATATATAAATGGGGTGGTATCGTTTGTGGTTGATCTTTTTCCTGCAAGTCGGGCAAGTGTTAGCATTCTTAAGGGCATCGCGGAGGCACTGGCTACAAAAGACGTGGCCACATTCTGTAGAAACAATGAGACGTCCGTTCTGTACAATCTAGAAAACATAAAAAAAAAAAAAAAAAAAAGAAACAGCTTTTGTGTGTGCCCTGGTCCCAGAGCAGCAACAGTCCCCAGAGAACCCTACTTCTGCTGAGCTGAGAGGAGGAAGGGCTAGGCAGGTCCGGAGAACTGAATATACCCACCTGCTCTGCGGTGTCAGGCAAGCATGAGCAGGGCCTCTGAAGCTGAGAGCAGAGGCAGGAGCCACTCTCCTGGCAGCCATGGCCCAAGAGTGTTGGAGGGACCCTGGATGCCTGAACCCACAGGGGCAGCGTTGGACAGCTCAGGAGCCATAGTAAGCACAGGGGTGGGGAACACGAGGGCCAGAGCTGGAGGCTGCAGGGCCCAAGAAGAAGCTGGCACATTCTCCCCTCATACACAGAGATGTGTGACAGGCCAGAGCAGAGGCAGCAAATCCCACCAAAGGAGAAGACCTTCTCTCTCATCTAATTCTTTCACAGAAGCCACGTGGAAACCAGGAGCAAGGAAGTTTGCTTACCTCAGAGTACCCGTCCATGCAGATTGGACAACTGACAGTACCAGAGGGCCTAAAATCATAGTGCTTCATGTCAGTTCCTTGGCAAACTCAAACATTCAATTACTGTAAATGGCTTCATATAAGCAGCCCATACCTTAGCAGAGGCACTAGGCATTTACAGAAAGGCCAATGGCCCCAATGGGGTACAGGAAGGAGGCAAGAGGGGAATGAAAAGTACACACAACCAGAGGTGCCCTGTCACCCCTGCCTCCCTGTCTGGGGCAGGAGCTGTGCCTAGCACCTCCAAGCATTCTTGCTGCAGATCACAGAGAGCC
The DNA here is from genome assembly GCF_011100685.1 of Canis lupus familiaris. Taxonomy (NCBI): domain Eukaryota; kingdom Metazoa; phylum Chordata; class Mammalia; order Carnivora; family Canidae; genus Canis; species Canis lupus. The sequence continues at coordinate 62,256,660 of NC_049224.1, forward strand.
AGTGGATCTGTTCTTCACAGCAGGTGGTGCCGTATGTGAACAGCCCAGGGCAAGTCCCATCCACCCTGACAGTGCCAGACACAGACTTGTCCCACTGGGAATGGTTGAACTAGCTCTGAATCCAGACCCACCTGCACCCAGTTGCTGGGCACCTGCACAAGACCTTCGTGAGCCACGGGTGCACAGAACTTGGGAAAGGTCCCGTATTTCCAACACCCTACACCCCTGAGAAATGGTGGGGGTGGGGGGGGAGGATCCCCACTCCAGGATGCAAGTGGTCCCACGGGGCCAGAAGCATCTGGTGAGGCAGCAAGGCTTTCGGAGTGCTGGTACCTGAGTCCTGTGGCTGCCTCCTCCCTTGTGTTTCTGGGAGTGTGGGTGGTCACGTACACGTCTCTGTCCCTGGACAGCTCCTCGTCATCACTGCTCACCACACAGCTGTCAGCATGGTCCTGGCGTGGCCGCCTTGCGTTCCTCCGTGGCCGCCTCCTCTCTAAGGTGTGAATCCATGCTCAGGGCAGGGTTCCTAGCCCTGTCACCTCCCTAACCCCTTCCCGCCAGGGAAAGGCCAGTCCCAGACCCGAGAGACCACTGTCCTGTCTTCCCAGAAGAAGCCCCATCCCTGCCATGAGCAGGTGTCAGAGCTGTGGGGCCATCTAAAGTCTCTAAGGTGGTTAGCTTTCTCCAAAATCCAACGAGCTCAGCACTAGGGGTACTGTCTCCCCAGCAAACACAGAGCACTAATTGCAGGGGTGTCCCGCCCAGCATTTTTGTCCCCACAGGCCTGCCAAGAACTTCAGCATTGCACCCCTCACCCACATCACTTCTGTATCCAAACCCAATGAAAGAGAGAAGAAACCACTCACCGTCAACAATCTTTTAAAAAAAGGAAGAAAACAAAAGAGAAAGACACAATCAGTATGACATAAAATTCTCTGTATTTTTAAAAACTTATCTTAAATGATAAAATTGAAGCATTTTTAAATTTCAAATGCAAAATCCTCAGGGTACCAGTTAAGCCCTCCCACAGAATGGGATACATGCTGCCCTGTCCAGCACCGATGGGAGATCTGTACACCTCTCCACTCAGGCCCATCCCAGGTGCCCACCAGGTGCTGGGTGAGTCTGGGAGCTGCTGGCCTGGTGACCTGGGGAAGTTACTTACCCACTGGGGGGTGCCAGCTTCCTCTTCTGGAGCACAGAGGCACCAGTGCCCACAGCTCCCCCTACTGTTGCGAGGACTACACAAGATAACAAACATCTTGGGGCACTAGGGACGGGACTAGCTTACTAGCTCCACAGGCTCCTCATGTCCGGGTGCACCAGTGACAGGAATCTTATGTTCCAGATAGGCTACTGCCAAAGGTGGAGCCTTCCTGGGAGGAGGGTCTGCAGTGCTTATGATAGGGAATAATCAAATAATTGAAGTGTGACATGCAGGGACCAATGAGTGGCACACCAAGGACCAAGATCAATCTGATTCCATGTTCTCCAGGCTGACAAAAAAGCTACTGAGCAGTCGACAAGGCCATCATCTGTTCACTCATAACCTACACTAGGACTATTTTTGCTACAATGGTTTCACACCACATCTCTTCAGCCCCCTGAATTCCTAGACCTGTCTCTACAGCATCACCAGAAGCACACCTTTTCCCTCTTGCTTGCCACAGGCCATCAACCACCTCAGGAAAGCCCTCCTGATAGCTGTTGAAAGGCCCTTGGAGAAACTGGAAGCTCTCTCCAGCCCAAGTCCCTTGTGGCAGGGACTGTGAATACGAAGTAAGCTCCCCCTACCCAGGGAAGCACATTCGGAGGCCATCCCAGTTGCTGGAACTGTGTGGTGGCAGACGTGGTGGGCAGTATGAGAGACTGTCATGGCAGAGGTCGTGGTGTATGAAGCCCAGGGCCCCCTCCTTGGCAAGGGGCTGTTATAGCATTTCTTGGGACCCAGAGAGATCAAAACCCCTGGCCTCCTGCTCCAGCCCTTCTGCTTGGGCCAGAAGGAACAGCTTCTAGGATGGATCAAGGCTGAGATGTCTGGAGTTATTCCTAGAGACCTGCTCCTCCAACCTTTTCAAGACCAAGCAGTAGCTCTTTCTATGTATTAAAATCCATGTGCTTTAGAACCATCACAGTGGATTCAGTTTTCCAACCTGAACCCTGACAGATACAAACAGCCATCCCAGGAAAGAAGAAGGTCTAAGTAAGCATAAAGGTCTTCATTTTGCAGATGAGAACACGACCCACAGGCAGAGCTACTAAAGGCACTTCCCCCACCCCCTAGAAGAGGCTGGATGGACTGTGCAACTATGAAATTGAGGGGACAGCAATCTCATCACTGGGATTCTTAACTGGAAAAAAAGCTTGGGCTGACAAGAGATGAAGTCCTTATGAGGTCTATAAAAGGAGGGCTCTGAATTTAGCCAAGAACAAAAGGAAAACCTGCTGTAGGCAGGGATGACTCTAGCCTTCTGGCACTCCAACACTGCCTCACCTCCTTTGGTCAGGACGGGCCATTTAATGAGGTGTGGACACACCTGGAAGGGAACACAACGCTGCTGGCTGCCCAGCAAGCGGTGTGTGGGAACCGGGTCTCCATGGGCTCTCGTGAATCAGAACCAGCTTGCTTCCAGGAAGTGCCAGGCTCGGGCCAGACCTGAACCCCCAGGGAGGTACAGACGCTGCCTCCTCCCCAAGGCTCAGGATGGGAGCTCCTCACATAATTACTGGGTAAGTGTAGTGGCCAGAAAGCTATCCTCACTGCTGAGGACGCTGTCTCTGTCTTTTAACAGAAAAGCTCAGGGAGGAAGGTCCTCATCCTAAGTGTAGAAAACAATGGAGCCACAGCCTGGCCTCCTAGCTCCCTGCCCTTGGCACCTCTGTGCCCACATCCTGGCTGAGCGACAGGCGACACTGCAACCAGTGGTCCCTCCAGCCAACAGCTGAACCACATCAAATTCCAGAACCTCTGTAGGCATCTGCAGGCACTCTGGAATGGCCCTTCCTCGTGCCTGGAGCCCTGCAGGTAGCATAGTGCTTACCCGGAACAAGAGATGGGGGTGGGATGGAGGGTAGGGGATGGGCAGGAAGCTCTGAGGATTCTCCTCTGGAAGGGAGGCCTTTAAAAGAAACAAAATACCAACACCCCAAACCCCTGGTCTGAATAGCTGAGTCAGTACTGCAACAAGGGGCTTGAGATCAGACCTGCACATCCCACTTCCCCTTTAGGTCTGTTTTTTCTTTCTTAAGTATGGAATAAACCACAGGTCAGAGCACTGACACATATGACAGGTCTGGAGAAAGGACAACCCACAGAAGACACCTGGTGTCACTTGCTTTCACACCAGGGTTCACACATTGACTCCGGGCCGCTCACCTGAAGGCCCTCTGGGCTCCTGAAACACAGCCTCAGAATTCCTCCAAGTCCTGACATCCATGTCACAGGCTCCTGGTCAGTGAGGGAGGACAAGCCCCTCTACCACCAGGACACAAAACCCCAGGCATTCTAGGTACCTCCTGGGGCTGCAAACAATATGCTGAGTGAAATAATAGGACAAACCAAGCAGAAGTCCCTGAGGTCCTCTGTATGCAAGCAGGCCCCTCACATTCCTAAAAATGCTCAGCCAGCCAAAAGCTCTGCAAGCCACTTGATTTAGACAGCCTCCTCACTTGGCTTCACAGGTTGCTGCACTGGAAAAACATCTACCTCCACCTACTGGCTCCTCTCTAGGTCCAGTGGTTGCACACAGCATGCAAGTATACATTCCTGTTACTGTTGCCGTGCCAGGAGTACCAGGAAAACCGGTTCTCACATTAACGTTCCAGTCAAAGTAAGTAGTTCCTATCTGATTGCATGTACAACTCTTTCCCCAAATTCCTGGATGTGGTGACCAAGCCCTTCTTTTTTCACACACGTTTATGTTCATTCACAGTCATTCTAGCCGGCACTGGGTGCCCCTCAGGCCCTAGACTATTCCCATGGAGACAGAGAAAGAGAAGCCTCTGTCCTTGCTGCAAGGGAGCTTCAGTTAAGGAAACCTGTTGCAGGCAGGGATGACCCCAGAATCAAAAAAAACTAGGCAGATACGGAATGTAACACAAATCACATGACTCACTGGTACATTATGAAAACAGACCAAAAAGAGATTCCAGGGAAACCGACCTGACTTAAAAAAAAAACACTCTTTAAAAACAACACTGGGCACCCCAGGTGGCTCAGCGGTTTAGCACCACCTTCAGCCCAGGGTCTGATCCTGGAGTCCCACATCAGGCTCCCTGCATGGAGCCTACTTCTCCCTCTGCCTGTGTCTCTGCCCCCAGCCCCCCCATCTGTCTCTCATGAATAAATAAAATATTTAAAAAAAATAAAAATAAAAAGATAAAAAACAACAACACTTTTGAAATTCAGTGAGGGGAAGCAATCTAAGCAAATACCATTTTCAGTATCTTCCCCTCTTAAAGACTCAATTTCTTAAAGATAAGGAGCACATCTTTTCTATCAACACGCCACCCCCTATAGCCAGAGTAGAGGATGACATGGTGCAAATGCTCATGTAAAGGGCACCTGGCTGGTTCAATTGATTAAGCAGCTGCCTTCAGTTCAGGTTATGATCCCAGGATCCTGGAGTCCCAGGATAGAGCCCCACACCAGACTAAGCCCAGTGTCAGGCTCCCTACTTAGCTACAAGTCTGCGTCTCCCTCTTCCTCAGTCCTCAGCTCCTGCGAACACACACGTGCTCTCTCAAAATGTTTTTTAAAAAGTGGCCTGATCATAGATCAATGGAACAGAATAGAGAACCCAGAAGTGGACCCTCAACTTTATGGTCAACTAATATTCGATAAAGGAGGAAAGACTATCCATTGGAAGAAAGACAGTCTCTTCAATAAATGGTGCTGGGAAAATTGGACATCCACATGCAGAAGAATGAAACTAGACCACTCTCTTTCACCACACACAAAGATAAACTCAAAATGGATGAAAGATCTAAATGTGAGACAAGATTCCATCAAAATCCTAGAGAAGAACACAGGCAACACCCTTTTTGAACTCGGCCACAGTAACTTCTTGCAAGATACATCCACAAAGGCAAAAGAAACAAAAGCAAAAATGAACTATTGGGACTTCATCAAGATAAGAAGCTTTTACACAGCAAAGGATACAGTCAACAAAACTAAAAGACAACCTACAGAATGGGAGAAGATATTTGCAAATGACATATCAGATAAAGGGCTAGTTTCCAAGATCTATAAAGAACTTATTAAACTCAACACCAAAGAAACAAACAATCCAATCATGAAATGGGCAAAAGACATGAACAGAAATCTCACAGAGGAAGACATAGACATGGTCAACATGCATATGAGAAAATGTCCTGCATCACTTGCCATCAGGGAAATACAAATCAAAACCACAATGAGATACCACCTCACACCAGTGAGAATGGGAAAATTAACAAGGCAGGAAACCACAAATGTTGGAGAGGATGCGGAGAAAAGGGAACCCTCTTACACTGTTGGTGGGAATGTGAACTGTGGTGCAGCCACTCTGGAAAACTGTGTGGAAGTTCCTCAAAGAGTTAAAAATAGACCTGCCCTACGACCCAGCGATTGCACTGTTGGGGATTTACCCCAAAGATACAGATGCAACGAAACGCAGGGACACCTGCACCCCGATGTTTCTAGCAGCAATGGCCACAATAGCCAAACTGTGGAAGGAGCCTCGGTGTCTATCGAAAGATGAGTGGATAAAGAAGATGTGGTTTATGTATACAATGGAATATTACTCAGCTATTAGAAATGACAAATACCCACCATTTGCTTCAACGTGGATGGAGCTGGAGGGTATTATGCTGAGTGAAGTAAGTCAGTCGGAGAAGGACAAACATTATATGTTCTCATTCATTTGGGGAATATAAATAATAGTGAAAGGGAATATAAGGGAAGGGAGAAGAAATGTGTGGGAAATAGCAGAAAGGGAGACAGAACGTAAAGACTGCTAACTCTGGGAAACGAACTAGGGGTGGTAGAAGGGGAGGAGGGCGGGGGGGTGGGAGTGAATGGGTGACGGGCACTGGGGGTTATTCTGTATGTTGGTAAATTGAACACCAATAAAAAATAAATTAAAAAAAAAACACAAACAAAAAAAATAAAAAATAAAAAATAAAAAGTGGCCTGAGGGCACCTGGGTGGCTCAGAGGTTGAGCATCTGCCTTTGGCTAAGGTCATGATCCCAGGGTCCTAGGATAGACTCCCAGCCATCAAGCTCCCTATGAGGAGCCTGCTTCTCCCTCTGCCTAGTCTCTGCCTCTCTCTCCGTGTCTCTCATGTGTCTCTCTCATTTTAAATAAAAAGGTATCTAAAAAAATATGTGCTCAAACTAAAGGGAATATGATAATCCAGAGGGAAAAAAGCACAGAAGATTCTTAAAAAACCAAAGTCTACTTGTGAAAGCCTCAAGGAGAAACCAAAGCTCAGGCAGGACCTGTGGGGGCAGGTCATTCAGTCAAAGCCAGCCACCTCTTGCAGTCTAGGCTCAAAGAAAGTCTCAGGAACTATCAAAGAACACACAGCCTATATTTTCTGACTAATAAAGCAATAATTAAAAGAATCAGTAACAACAAAAAGGAAATAAAACACCACATGTTTGGAAGTTAAAAAATACAAATTTGATAAATATGTGGAATTGAATATAAAATACTTATAACAAAACCTGTAGGATATAGCTTAAAAATATAAGACATTTACTGGAAAAAAATGATGAAAATTAGTAAGTTAGAAAGACAGCAAAATAAACTCAAGGAAAAAAAAAAAAAACAGCAATCCTAAATGAAAACAAACTTACAGGACAAAGATCCACAAAGCTAAAACTTGGTTCTCTGAAAAATCTAATAAACTTCTGGTTATGCTAAACAGAAAACACAAACAACCAACATCAGAAATGAAAAAAGAGACATCATTACAGATTCCACAGTGTATACATTAAGACATCACAGGGAGATCCCTGGGTGGTTCAGCGATTTAGGGCCGCCTTTGGCCCAGGGCGTGACCCTGGGGACCCGGGATCGAGTCCCACGTCTGGCTCCCTGCAGGGAGCCTGCTTCCCCCTCTGCCTATGTCTCTGCCTCTCTCTGTCTCTTCTTGAATAAATAAATAAAATCTTAAAAAAAAAAAAAAAAAGACATCACAAACATTTACACCAATAAAGCTGAATATTTTAGACAAGATCAACAAACTCTAAAAAAACCTGAGGCTAGGTACCTTCACTGTGGATTTCTACCAACTTGCAAAGGAAGAAGTTAACTCCAAGATTACAAATCTTCTGGAGGACAAATAAACGGTGCCTAACTCACTTTTGTATCAAAAACCTCATAAGGAATGTGTACAAGATAAAAATTACAAATCATCATACTGATAAAATAGATATGAAAGTCGTATATATAAAACAGTAAAAAAAAAACTGTAGCAAACAGAAACTGGAAATATATAAAAAGATCACAATGTTTTATTAGTTTAACACTAAAAACCAATGTAATTTTCCACTTCAATGTATGAAAGGGGAAAATTTCTTTTGTGCAAGTGTTAAAATTCAACATTGAGGAGCACCTGGGTGGCTCAGTCAGTGAATGCAGTCCAGCAACAGGCTCCTTGCTAAGTGAGGAGTCTGCTTCTCTCTCTCCCTCTGCTTGTGTGCTCTCTCTCAAATTAATAAATTTAAAAAAAAAAATAAAATTCAACATTGATTTTTTTTTTTACTATTTTTAATTTTATTTTATTTTTTAAAGATTTATTTATTCATGAGAGAGGCAGAGACACAGGCAGAGGGAGAAGCAAGCTTCATGCAGGGAGCCTGATGTGGGACTTGATCCCCAGACTTCAGGTTCACACCCTGAGCCAAAGGCAGACACTTAACCGCTGAGCCACCCAGGAATCCCAACATTGATTTTTTTTTAAAAGAGGAAGCACAATTTATATTATTTATTTGAGAGACAGTGAGCACATGCGCATGTACATAAGCATAGGGGAGAGGGGCAGAGGGAGAAGTGAAGCTCAAGCATACTCCCTGCTAAGCACAAAGTCCAAATGCTGGATCCCACAACCCTGAGATCATGACCTGAGCTGAAATCAAGAGTTGGATACTCAAATGACTGAGCCATCCAGGCATCCCAAATTCAACATTAATTCTTGAAGAAACTTGCAGACCAACAGGAAATAAAGGGGAACTTCTCCAATCTGAATGAAGGGCATAAACAACAGCAGCAATAAAACCTACCAGAGAGAGCTTATTTAATGGTCAAAGTCTGAAAGGAGTCCTTCAGATTTGCGATGAGACAAAAATGTCCAGGACTGACACTACTTTTATTCAGCCAGTGCTGAGTTTTCTTTAGCCAGTGTGTTAAGGGGGGAAAAAAAAGGAAATTAAGAGAGAACTAAAATTTATTGTGTACAGAAATCCAGAAGATTTACAGATTAAGAATTGCTGGATTGAAAAATAGAGATAAAATTAATTGTGTTTCTTTATACTGGTAAATAATTTAAAAAAATACAAACTTTATAATAATTCCATTTTTAATAGCTTCCTAAAATACTATGTATCTAGGAATAAATCTTTTTTTTTTTTTAAAGATTTATTTACTTGAGAGTGAGAGAGTACATGCACAAGCACAGAGGGAAGGGGAGAAGACGACTCCCCACCGAGCAGGGAGACTGATGTGGGGCTTGATCCCAGGACCCTGGGATCATGGAGCCAAAAGCAGATGTTCAACTGACTGAACCACCAAGATGTCTCAATGAATAAATCTTCTAACAAAAGACTTGCAAAACCATCATAAGGAACACTGTAAGACTTTACTAAAAAGAGCTGAAGACCCCACCTCATGGGGCACCTGGGTGGCTCAGTCAGTTGAGCATCTGCTCTTGGCTCAGGTCATGATCCCAGGGTCCTGGGACCAAGCCCTGCCTTGGGCTCCCTACTCCGTGGGAAGCCTGTTTCTCCCTCTGCTTGTGCTCGTAAGCTCTCCCTCTGACAAATAAATAAATAAAATCTTTTTTTTTTTTTTTTTAAAAAAAAGGACCCCACCTCAAACTACACACAAAAGGCAATTCATGTAGATTAGTCACTTGTGGAAGGCAAGATAGTAAAACTCAGGATATAGGAACAGACTTTTATATCCAAAATAATAAATTCAACTGTATTAAAATTAACTTCTGTACATAAATTGAAAAGAGCAGACCCCCTCAGAGGAAGACACAAAACCTAACTAGTGGTATCCTACTTATCACTGATAAAGAATTCCTAAAACAAGACAAAAACAAGGCAGAAAGGGGCACCTGGCTGGCTCAGTCAGTAGAGCACGCAGGTTTTGATGTCAAAAAGTTCTGAGTTCAAGGCCCATGATGGGTATAGAGCCTACTTTAAAAATGTCTAGAAAAACAGAACAAAACAAAACCCGTAAGCCAGACAACCAAATGGAGAAGACAAGGGGTTGCTCTGTTCTAGATCAATTTCTTTGGCTAATGTAAAAATTCTATGTACAATATGTGTGTGAAAAAAAATATATATATATAAAAGATTTTAACAGGCACTTCATGGAAGATGAAAACAAGCTACCACCACCACCAGACTGCCAGGAGTAAAGTGGGAGGGAGCACGTGGAGGAGAGTACACCGAAAACAGTGGAAAGCATGTGAGTGAGCACAATCCTGTTAAAACAGTTTGCCATCAATCTAGTAAAAGTCAAAGATACACATGCCCAGGGATCCAGCAGCGATGGCCTTTTTTTGGGTCCACAATGCCCAAAATAAAAGTTAATTTGTAGAGAAAATGCCTAAGCAAAGATGTATGAAGTCTTAATCCTATGGCATTTTTTAGTTCTACTAATTCACTGGGGGCTCTGGAGTCTTTAGAGAGTGGGAAGGACACAGTCTGTGAAGTTCCTTCACTAAAGTTGTGAAGCCAAGCCTGGATCAGGATATACAGAGTCCAATCTTCAAGATACAGAGCTGGCTACTCCCAAGCAGGGCTGAAGAGGCACACATGGCCTGTTCCCACAGATTCTGGTTGAACTGGTAAAAATAACCGCAATTTGGGAACAGATCACATTTATCCATACACACACTGCGGCAGGCAAGGCCTGGGGTCACCCTGAATTTAAAATTCACCTCCTTGCCCTGAGTCAGTACTACAATTTTTTCCAAGTAGATATGCTTAGAGTGAGAACTTCAGCCTCACATGTATTTCTCACTATAAATTTAAAAACTGGCATTTGAATTTATTAAAATAAACAACAAAAAGTAGAGAATGAGTAGAATCAGAGGTGCTATAAAGTCCAAAGCAATTATTTTATAGCTGGGAACCTGAGACCACGGTAAGCTAACTTCTATGATTAAAATGACCAGTACACCTGGGACCAGAAAGCCAAGACCCCTACTTCCCAGACTGGTCCCTGCTTTCCCCATCGCCGGCCTCTGGCCAGCCATCCACTCCCAGGACAGCTCCCCCAACCCATTTACATCTCCTGATGGCTCTCCATGCCCAGGGAAACACAAAGAAGCCCAGCAGGAAGGGCAGTCTAATTAATAGTAATAATAATAATAATAATAATAATAATAATAATAATAATAATAAATCATCCAAGGCATGAAAACAACTTTATTTTTTTTTATTTTTTATTTTTTATTTATTTATGATAGTCATACACACACAGAGAGAGAGAGAGAGAGAGAGAGAGAGAGGCAGAGACACAGGCAGAGGGAGAAGCAGGCTCCATGCACCGGGAGCCCGACGTGGGATTCGATCCCAGGTCTCCAGGATCGCGCCCTGGGCCAAAGGCAGGCGCCAAACCGCTGCGCCACCCAGGGATCCCGAAAGCAACTTTAGATGGCGTGTCACACAACAGAAGTCAATCACTGCCTCCTTGAGGGCTGGAAGGTCTTTTTTTTTTTTTTTTTAAGATTTTATTTATTTGAGAAACAAAGAGAGAGGCAGAGACACAGGCAGAGGGAGAAGCAGGCTCCATGCAGGGAGCCCGACATGGGACTCGATCCCGGGTCCCCAGGATCACACCCTGGGCCAAAGGCGGCACTAAACCACTGAGCCACCTGGGATGCCCGAGGGCTGGAAGGTCTTAGAAGCAGAATCCTCCCAGGGCTGCAAGTGGGGACTGAGCATCAGAGAAAATACGGGCAAATACGAGCATTAGCTGCCTTTCCTTTGGGATGGGGTATTTTTATGTGTATGTGTGCCTGTATGCGTGTTTATACAGACACACCACAGGACACCCTGGCAGTTTTCAATCAAGACCCAAGTCTAAACCTAAAATCTGTCAAGACAGTTCCCCATCATCGCCCTTTTCTTTTTTTTTTTTTTTTGAGTGAACAATTTTCATTGAAACCTTCTTTTCTTTTAAAGAAGATTGAAGGGACCAAAAAAAAAAAAAAAATTAAAGAAGATTGAAGGGATGCCTGGGTGGCTCAGTGGTTGAGCATCTGCCTACAGCTCAGAGTGTGATCCTGTGTTTCCGAGATCAAGTCCCACATCGGGCTCCCTGCAGAGCCTGCTTCTCCCTCTGCCTGTCTCTGCCTCTCTCTCTCTCTGTGTCCTCTCGTGAATAAATAAATAAAATAGATAGATAGGTAGATGATAGATAAAAAGTTTGAAGCTTCTCAGCACAACCCTATTCTGAGTTTGTAAGCACAATCAGAATACGGCCAGAATAGTGGGCTCCAAGGCCAGAGGAGACTCAGCTTCTACCAGCTCCATCCTCGGCAGCACCTACCTCCCACTCACTCCACTCCACAAACTGCACATCAGATCAGAAATTGCTAAAGAGGCACCCTTGAGAGGCAGATGTAGCTTTCAGGTACAGGTCTGTGGGCTGAGCAGACACCAGGACCCACACACAGGCGTACCCCCACATTGTATAGCGGGTCTGAGGGAACCACTCCTCTACATGTCCTCCACCCAGACCAGGTCTCCTTCCTTGAGGGCCAGCCAGGGCAAGTGTGCTCTTTGCCAGGGTCCAAAGCTGGTGCCACAGGAAGGGGGCACCAGCAGCTTCCCAAGCCCCATCCTCCCTAGAATCACAACACAACCAAGCCTCCCAGCAGTGATGCAGGATGCCTGCATCCTCTGAGGCAGCTGTGCCTCCAGACTTCCCAGCGGCAGTGCCAAGTACGTATCCTCCCCCACCCCCCAGCAGCTGTGAGGATGTAACACATTTACTGGGCACCACCCTAGGTGCTAGGCACTCAAATACAGGATGATTTTTAAGCCTCACGATGCCCTACTGGCATGGAAGGCATGTCCCCATTCAGAGTGAATGAGGCTAAGTAACTTGCCCAAGGTCACATAGGTGGTACACAGTATAGAACAGGGGACTACAGAGGCAGGCTCTTGGGGTTCTCCCCACACGGCTTCCCTGACAGCTGGGGCCAAACCAGGGTCACACAGATTTACGATCCATAGGCAACAAAGCCACAACAAATGATTTTCCAGAAACACTTTCTATCTTGGGCTCTAGTCACTCTGGTTTCTTCAGTATAAACTATAACTTGTGATCAAGGTCTTCAGAAGTTGGTGTTGGCCAAAGGCCGACAGCCAGGAAGTTTCAACCACTCACTCCAACACTTACCACGACAGAGTCATTGTGAGTCAGGTCAACAACCACAGGCTCTAACGATTCACAGGTGAGGTCCACTATTTCATCTCCAGCTTTAAAATAAAGCATTTTAACAAGCATTAAGAGAAAAGTAAAGGTATGTTGCTCTAAGCTTCACTAAATGATTACAAATGAAGCACAGGCTTACACCAAACTAAATTCCCCCCCAAAGGACAGAATGAAGAACATCAGGTCTAGTCCCTTTTTCAGGGGTGACAGCCAACGAATGCCTTTCCAGGATTTTGCTGAGTGGTGGTCTATGGATTTTACAACTACACCAAGGGGAGGGGCCGATTCTTGTGCACACACACCTGCATCCCTGTGGCCTCACTGTCGTACAACTAGGCCTCCATGCCCCCACCTGCCCCTGCACAGGGGAGAGGCAGTGACCTACCTTGGAGTGCTAGGGGGCGTCCGGGGAGAGGATCAGGCATGTTCATCTCCTCAAGGCCTTTCTCTTTGGGATACACCCGCCTTACACCTCCTCCTCCGGGCTGCTGCTCACCTACAGGCCTCATCAGGCTCAGTTCTGTCTCTCACCAGTTAGATAATCCTCTCCATGTGGCTCTCAAGCAGGACAAGGGTGGTATTTACTGATCCCTTAGACTCCCAACAAACCCCAATGGGCTAGGCCTGTTCAGCTTGCCTTGGGCCCTAGACTACACTGTGGGGTCTATGTGAACACAGAATGTCAGGGGAAGGGCAGAGGTATCTGTGAGGCACTTCTGTGAGGTAGGTAAGAATGAACAGCAGAGAACAACTTTCATTTATATGAACCAAAAAAATTTACCATCTTTTTTGCTTCTATCATAGCACTAAAGAAGTGTTAAGAATAGAATTTTTTAAAGTAGTTAGTTGGGGGACAGTAAGTCGTAATACATTTAGCAATTCAAACTTGCTTTATTTTTTCATATTAAAAAGTTTCACAGAAATAAAAACCACAGTATAGGAGAGAGATCCAAGGTAACTTACACAAAATGACCTCTTCCTTTTTAAAGACTAGCCCAGACACCAATATACTCTAAGTCACAGAGCCATTCTCGTTCCAGTAGACACGATTTCTGGCTCTCACAAACAAAAGCATGTGCACAGCCCTGCACACATGATAAGGCAGACTGTGGGGACAGAAGGGATATGCTGGAAGCAGTCAGGCCCAAGATCCTGACTCCCCTCAAGAGACCACTTGTGGGCCTCATGTCCTGATCAAGGAGCCTCCTATGCCAGCATCTCCTGAAAGATGGCAGAGTTCAGACGCCAGGGCATCAAGTTTGGGGCGGAGGGGAGGGTACAGCAGGGTGGCCAGAGGCTCAGCCTCCAGGCTTCTGGGAATTCACAGAAGTGAAATTCAGGAGACACAGAGATGATACTGAGAACACTTCTCAGAAGGGCCCACGAAATCGACCTCAAGACAAGCTGCTTCTCTCTACACATCAGTTTTCAGGCATCATACTCATTGAAACAATATGAATACATGCAGAGCAAAGGGACTCAACTCAGGCCATCTGCCATCTCCCTTAGTAGGCAGAGGGAGGTAAAACTCAATCAGGCCTCTGCCTATAGCAGCTCCCTCCAACACAGGTGGCTCTGTCCACAGATACACCTCCTTGGGAAATTTTGTCTTGATGAAAAAGAGAAAAGGAAAGTGGGAGTCCTTCAGGAGGCCAAGCAAACTGAAGGTCCAGTTTCAAATAGAAAAGGTGGGCCAGGGCAGTGTCATATCCTCTGCAGCCCATTCCTGGAAGGCTAAACAGTTAGCCCTGCTAAACGGCTGTCAAAACCCATGGAGAACACAGGCCCTGCTCAAGTCACTGGTCAGTTTTGGGTGGAGGGTGAGGTCTTACAATGGTACAGACAGAAGCTAACCCATATACAGTGTTAGCTGACAGGCCTAGAGCTAAATGTTGACCTCAATGATAACTCCACACAGGAGGACTAGGACTGTCCCACTCAGGGGTCATGCAGGCTCGGACACGTGGTGTGCCTCGCACAAGGCCCTACGGCTGGGAGGCACCAAGTGATGGGCGCACCCATGCACGCTGCACCACACCAGCAACCCATGGTCACGGCCTTCCTGGAGATCTTACCACTTTCCACAAGTTCTATGGGTTCTGCTTCCAAGGCCATCTCAGGGGTGGAGGCTGCTTCCCGAGTTCGCTTCTGGGCTTGTCTAGAATTTACTGTGCCACCACGACGCTTTCTCTGAGGGTATCCAGAGGAAAGAAACAGTCACATGAGCTCCTCACCGATACGATTTCATCAAAAATAAAAGGTCAACATGAGAATGGCTTAACTCATCAAGAGGAGTAGGAGCCTATAGGGGCCTATAGGGGACTCAGTCTGTTAGGCATCTGCCTTTAGCTCAGGTTATGATCTCCAGGTGCTGGGATCAAGCCTCGTGTCAGACTCCCTGCTCAGTGAGGAGTCTGCTTGTCCCTCTGTCCCTCCCCCGGCTCATGCTCTCTCAAATAAGTAAAAAATTCTTAAAAAGAGTAGCAGACCAGTCAGCCAACCTGAGATTAGAGTCTTTTCAAAACTTGGCATTTTAGGGACGCCTGGGTGGCTCAGTGGTTGAGCGTCTGTCTTTGACTCAGGGTGTGATCCTGGAGTTCCGGGATCGAGTCCCATGTCAGGCTCCCTGCATGGAGTCTGCTTCTCCCTCTGCCTATGTCTCTGCCTCTCTCTCATGTGTGTTTCTCATGAATAAATAAAATCTTAAAAAAACAAAAAACAAAAAAACCCCAAAAAACAAAAAAGCCTTGGCATTCTAGGGGCACCGGGGTAGTGTAGTCAATTAAGGGTCTGCCTCTTGATTATGGCTCAGGTCATGACTTCAGGGTCATGAGATTGAGCCCTGTCCTGGGCTCTGTCCTGGGCATGGAGCCTGTTTTAGATTCTCTCCCTCTGCCCCTCCCCCTCTCTAAAAACAATAGCAAAAACAAAATGTGACATTCTAGAACACTGAATATTTAGAGAGAAATAATCCTAAACATACACTAAGTATGAACCCAAAAAGTAAAACTGTTTTATCAAATTATCCAGGTCAGGACTTGGCCAGAAACCCCTCCTTTTACCAAAACTTGCAGACCTGTACTCCTTGGATCTGTATTTGGCCTCATTGAGGCCTTTTTGTTGTTTCAATCCAAACACCCTCAGTTTCCCACAATTCTATCCACTGTGGAAAGTGGGTCTTTTCTTTGTGAATTCTTCAACCTTGAGGGTCGAAGCTGCCAGTGCAGCTTATACCCCGACAGTCATGGCGCAGGGCTCAAAGAACGAAAGTTCCCATAGCTGTCCAAAAGCCCTGCCTTCTGGAAGGCTCAGGCTCTCAGCTGGCCTAGCTGCAGTCCAAACTCTTGGAGCCGGCCATCTCCCCACATCCTTGAGTGCTGGCTTACCTACATGCTCCAGCACTTCTGACCAAATCGGCCCCAAAACATAAGGTGAGAACATGCCCTATGCAACCTTCCTGAAAAGAGACAACATCCCACCTGACCCTATTACCGTAGTATTCCCACCCCACATGGCCCCAGCCACTCCCAGCTCCCTGTGTTTCTGGTTCTCATTGGCAACGGGCCACTATGCCCCGAACTGGGTGAGCTAGGACAGTGATTTCTCTATGGAACCCAACTCCTCACCACACCAGCCTTACAGAGCTGGTGTGTGGATCAGAGGGCACAGTGCATGCCAAATACTGAGCACAGACACATGAGGCCAGCACTAACGTAACTCCCTGAATGCCTTACTAAGCGTTCTGTCCCTGGAAGTTCTGGAAGGACAGACAATGTTGGTGAGATCTATACTGGATCTAAGGGCAGCCACTGCTCAGCGCCATGCTCGCTGGCCAGGTGAGACAGAGAGAGACAGAGAGAGAGAGAGAGAGAGAGATGCCTGATTCTTGCTGTGTTCCAACTGCTCCTTAGTAGAAAATGGCACCTTGGGGAATGTTGGAAATTAAGATTTGGGCTTAGAAACACTCAGTGGATCCAAGGAGCAGGAACAAACCCCAGGAGGACCCAGAGACAAACCATTGCAGTAAGCTTGAAATTCTCCCGCCAGGAGTCGCTCTGTCCCTCACGGGAGCTGCCACCCAGCCTCAGCTGAGTCTATTGCCCAGTGTCTATATACTCCCCTAGCTGCCACCAGGATACCAAGGGCTGCCCAAGTTTACCCTTTTCCCTCTGAAGTTGTTTTGTATTTTCCTTCCTCTGAAAAGAATCAAGTATTTCTTAGAAGATGCTGCTAATAAACAGAACCCTTTGTGCCTCACCACAGCCACCTGTATGGTTTCTGGCCCCCACTGAGGGAGGCAAGCAGCAGCCATGGGCCCTGACTCAAGTCTAGGTACCAGACTCAAAATACCCCACCATGGGCATTCCAGCAATGCATGCCCTCAATGCTTACCATCCCTACCCTACACCCCCCACAGCAATCCTCTTCCTGGCGGCTTTCTCAGCCCTGGACTACCCATTCCTCCCCCTCTTCACTTGGCCAGTTCTTATACAGCTTCCTGAAACCTATTCAAATGGCTTCAAATGGCACCTCCATCATGAGGCTATCCCTTACCCTCCCCAGCCCACCATCTTTGGATCCAGCCCTGCTCCCCCTCTATCAACATTCTCCCAGGGCAGGGGTAGGAGTCTTTAGCTAGGGCCAGCCTCAAGAAACCCAAGAATATCAGCAGAGATTCTCCTAGCTGCCCTGTTACTCAGTGTGGCTCTCCCGCTGCGCACCAGCAGGAGGCTCACAGCAGTCAGTACAGACTGACCATGTCCATGACTTATGCCATTCTGAGGAAGTTTACCAACTTCTTCACAGTCATGTGAGGGGTTACATTGCTCTTTCTGCCCATATCCTATCCCGGCAAGGTGTGGGCTTCAGAGGGGAGGTACCCAGGCTTGGGACATCTGTTTCCCTACGAGAGAGCTGCAGGGACCGTCTGCAGATAAGGGACCAAGGTGGGAAAACACCTGCCTTTTAAAAGGGTAGGTCCAGGGAAACAAAGCCCCCCCACACCCTTTTTAAATATTTTATTTATTCATGAGAGACAGAGAGAGAGAGAGAGAGAGAGAGAGAGGGAGGGAGGGAGAGGGAGAGGCGCAGAGACACAGGCAGAGAAAGAAGCAGGCTCCATGCAGGGAGCCCAATGTGGGACTCGATCCTGGGTCTCCAGGATCACGCCCTGGGCCAAAGACGGTACTAAATCGCTGAGCCACCCGGGCTGCCCACAAAGGCCCTTTTGTGTACAAATATCAACAGTTGGTTCGGAGCACACAGAGACTAAAAGTGGTCTGATCGGGCTGAGGTGCACCCTAGGAATCTACAGATTTCTACTGCTGTCTACTACTGTCTCACCTGCCCGCATGCTCACAGTACCTCTGGGGCCTGTTAAGAGAATATGAGGCTTTCATTTCTCTCCTGGTCCACCTGAAATGAATCCAGTATCTCAAATGAATAGCTGTATTGAGTTTAGATCCTGTGAGCAACTTTGTCAGCAGGGAATAAACCGAGGAGGGGGACCTCAGGCAATCTTCTCTGGAGCTCAAGGGGCTCCAGATGACACCCAGTGACACTACCCTAGCAGCCTCTGCAGTCTGATACAAGCTCTGAACAGACTTACCAAATTGGGTCACTGAGTGTACAGAAGCTCTCACTCTTACTATTATGCTCATACTGGACCAACGACTACACAGGGAAAAGAGAGGGGAAAATGGAAAACTGGGTTATAAATGCTGAAATAAATCAGGACATGGATAGCTGCTCTGGGGATATGATGTTTCATATCCCCACAGCT
The DNA here is from genome assembly GCF_011100685.1 of Canis lupus familiaris. NCBI lineage: Eukaryota > Metazoa > Chordata > Mammalia > Carnivora > Canidae > Canis > Canis lupus. Next base: position 62,275,108 of record NC_049224.1, read on the forward strand.
ATGACTTTTGTCCTCAGGGCATCACCCAAGATACTGGACTTCTCCAGACAAGTTGTGTACCTGCCCAATAGTCCTGTACACATTCCCTCAAGAACGAGGGTTACCTAGAGGCACCTTTATGGTACTCTCGTTAACGTCCCATAAGGAATAAGATAGCTGCTTAGCCTTAAAAATAATACAAGAGGCACCTGCGTGGCCAGTCCATCAAGCATCTGCCTTCCACTCAGCTCGTGATCTCAGGGTCCTAGGATCGAGCTCCAGGGTGGGATCCCAGCTCAGCGCAGAGTCTGCCCTTCCCTCCTACCTTCCTACCTCCGCTTGTGTGCGCTCTCACAAATAAAACAATAAAATCTTAATAAAGGAAAGAAAACTGGCAAGCTGATAAAACTCACCGTACTCATTGTGCTCTTTGCCTCCACCCTACAGAAAAGGAAGGACCTGTCCGGAGGTCAGCAGGGAAGTTGAACGTGGACTCTTCTCAACTACTCACACCTGCTGGTTACTCATCCTCTGACAAGCATAGCAATCCGCTGCCCAGTAGATTTCCAGGATCTTCAAGTCCTAAAACACAATGATAACAAGGTGATAACTGCCTCCACCTGCATCCTCAACAACAAAGCTCAGGGCAGCCCAGGTGGCCCAGCGGTTTGGCACCACCTTCAGCCGAGGCCGTGATCCTGGAGATCCAGGATCGAGTCCCACATCAGGCTCCCTGCATGGAGTCTGCTTCTCCCTCTGCCTGTGTCTCTGCCTCTCTCACTCTGGGTCTTTCATGAATAAATAAATCTCTTTAAAAACAACAACAACAACAACAAAGCTCAGTTCAATCCTTTACTGGTACTTTGTTGAATGCTTCATGCAACTCATGCGCTTGCTTCCATATTCTTAGGAAGCAAGCATTTTTGGGGGGGGTGGAAGGGGGAAGCAAGCATTCTTTCTTTTCTAAAAAAAAGATTTTATTTTTTTAAAGATTTATTTATTTATTTATGAGAGAGAGAGAGAGAGAGAGAGAGGCAGAGTGTGTCACAGGCAGAGGGAGAAGCAGGCTCCATGCCGGGAGCCCGACGTGGGACTTGATCCTGGGACTCCAGGATCGCGCCCTGGGCCAAAGGCAGGTGTTAAACCGCTGGGCCACCCAGGGATCCCAGATTTTATTTATTTATTCATGATAGACCTAGAGAGAGATAGAGAGGCAGAGACACAGGCAGAGGGAGAAGCAGGCTCCATGCTGGGAGCCTAACGCAGGGCTCGATCCCGGGACTCCAGGATCACGCGCTGGGCCAAAGGCAGGCGGTGAACCACTGAGTCACCCAGGATCCCCGGAAGCAAGCATTCTTAATAGAGTATTGGACCACTTGATCCCAAAGCCTGAAATCAGACCCATTCTGCCACCGCTTGTCCTCCTTCTTGGCTGCTGAAACCCTTCTAGAGTCCTGCACCAGCTGCTGGGAAAAGACAAGAGAATCAGAGCTGCCACATACACCCTTGAGGACTTCTTGCAACCAGGAAGGCATGGAGCTTCTGAGGCCAGAGCAGAGCCCAGGTTTTCTGGCTCTTTCCACAACTTCACTGTTGCCCTCTAGAGGAGGTGATAATTTAGCTGAGGAGACAAGAGCCAGCGGCCCTGGTTCACCCTGCAGGCCTAGCTGAGACTTCCATCAGTGGCAAGAAGTGAGTAGGAAAGAACCAGGAAACCAGCAAATGAAGAGGCTGCTAGAGAACAAGGCCCCAGGATTTCATTCCACTGGGAGGCGGCAACTACCCAAAGTAAACTCCCTGCCAGAGATGCAGTGAAAGGGAGCAAATAGGAAACAGAAACATGGAGTTGAAGCCAGGGGTCATCAAGGGAGAAGGGGCAAAGCTGGCTTCTAGTAGGGGAAGCCCAGGGCTAATCAGAGACAAGCGGGGGGCTCTGTGGTTACCCACTCTGGGCGGCAGTGCTCCAGACAAGAACAAGGGTTCTCAAACTCAAGCCTGCACCAGCCTCATCAGGAAGGTGTGTGAAACCAGTCTCTGATTCAGCAGGTGCAGGATGGGACTCAAAAATCTGCATTTCTAACAAGTTCCAAGGCAGCACTAATGGTGCTGCTCCCAAGGTCCCCACCCCAGGAACCAGCGGACTAGGACCAGAGCCTTGGACTGACTGAAGGAGGCCTCTGTGAAAGGCACTGAGGTGGGAAGCAAGACAGGACCATCTCAGATCCATCCACCCTTTCATCCCCACTGCTACTACCTCCTCCTATCAGATCTCCCACCTCCCAGGGCCCCATACCACCCTACTGCCCACACAGCTTTCTAACACACACAGCTGACCACAGCAACTAGAGCACATCTCTAGAACCAGACAGCTGGGATTGGCCAGGCACCTCCAAACTCTCGGCTTGTGCCCTTGAACAAAGCACCAAACTCTGCCCTGTTTCTTCAACTGCAAAACAGAGCGGCAAACCTACCTCAACAGGTCTGTGAGGATTATAGAGGCTGGCAGAGCACTTGGAACAGTGAAGCACGTTTTAAAGGCTCAGTGGCTGTGGACTGATGTCGCTGACCCCTTCCACCAGTACCAGCCTCACAGTCCCTCCAAATGTACTAAGTGTGGCACAACTCTACCCCTCTGCTCCAGCCCCCAAGTGCTGTATAATGCGGCACCCAACCAGCTTTAAAAAGATGGCCTCCCCACCTCATTCACTTATCAGTGTGGCTCCTGTCCTGGGAACATAGCAATGAACAAACCCGGTTATTAGCTCCCAGTCTGGGTGGTGGTGGTGGTGGGGGGCTGACACTGGTAGAGGGCTCAGGTGTTGTAATTGGGCATATTATGTGCTAGGTGTAAGGAAACACAGGATAAGGAGAAGCCAGAGAAGGTTTTTCAGAAGCACCCTCCACCCCAGAGCTTTTTTTCAAAGAGAAGCCCCTCTAGAGGGACTACCCAGCCAGCCGAGCCTCTTTTTCCATTACCTGGTGGTCTGCATGTGTCCATATCTGCTCCCCTGGCACCTCGTTGTCCACTGTGCCACTCATAACTGAAAAGTTATGGGGAAATGTGCAGCTGCCATGCAGCATGACATCTCCTGACGGCCCTCAGCCTGGCCCGCATCATGGGGCCACACGTGCTCCTACTTTCAAATGGCACACATGTTCCCAAAGCAACGCCTCACCTGGGAAACCTTCAGCTGAGACCGGCATTCAGGACAGAGGCTTTGGCTGGGAGGGATCAAGACCATCCATCTGGTCTGAACAGAGGGGAAGGTGCCCCAACAGCCTCTTAAGTCTCATAAAACCACCACACTTTGTAAGATTCTAACACATCTGCTTATGTTTCTTATCCCAAGAAAAGTCTTACATTTGGGTGTATACACATGACATAGCTGTTTTGGGGAAAAGTTATCTACCTCACGGTGTGTCTTAGAATTGAGAAGAATCTTTGATTAAAATGTCACTGACAGAGAAACAAGGAGATCCGTTTATTGAATACGAAATAATTTAATGCACATCCCTGGGCTGTTCCATAAGCCTCTTGCCTCCCACTTGGTTACTTTTTAGGCTTTCAAACATGGTTGTTAAGACTTGTCCTAGGACTACTGTAGAGGACCCCCTACTACTTGACCTGCACGCTCTCCTTGCTCTCTGACACTGCCTCCTGCAGCCCCCTAGCCCCAGCAAGACCACTGATGCCTCCCTGCATGCTTCCCTAGAGTGTTCTCATTCTCCATGCCCAAGGCCAGTCCAGAAATCCATTCCAAATCTGTCTGCTTCTTTTGGGAACAGGAAGAGTTAGCAGTTAGAGGGCACAGGAAGTTGGAAGGCTGGCGTTAGGGAAATCTGCGAAGGGGCAGAATTTTACCAGAGAACAGAGATGGGAAGAAGGCATTCCAAGCAGACCAGAGTGGTGACGTGGAAGTGCAATGTCTAGACTTCAGGTGAAGCCAAGGTTGCAGGAAAGGCAGCCTTCACAGCCTACAAAGTGTCCTGGATACTGCAGGTGACAGAGACCATCAGAATAGTAAGACTAAAAGCTGAAGCCCAGATTTTATTTGTACTGTGTGCAAAACACTGTGCTTTCCAGACACAGTTCACGTAACAGTACCATCACCCAATAAAGGGAAAGGTATTATTAAGGTTACCATCTTATTTATTTTTTAAAAGACTCATCTGAGAGAAAGAGAGCGACTGTGTGCACGTACATGCACACACGCAGGAGGGGCAGAGGGAGGACAGAGCATCCCAAGCAGACTCCCTGCTGAATGCAATCCCAATGTTGAATATCAGTCTCATGACCCTGAGATTATAACCTGAGCCCATAGAGTCAGACACTTAACTGATTGAACCATTCAGGTGCCCTAAGGTTACTATTTTACACACAAGAGAGCTAAGGATGATTGCGGGGGGGGGGGGGGGGGGGGGGGGTCAAATAACCTGCCCCAAGTCCACAACTACTAAACAGTTGTCTGGATTTATACCAGGGCAGTGTCACACCAGAACCCAAACTATTAAATAAATACCATGCCAGAATTAGATGTATGAATTCTAGAAACAATTTGGAAAATGGATGTTTTCCAGGTTTTACTATGTCCAGGAAGAAACTCCTTCCAACTATACCATCACTTCATCTCAGCAGATGGCCCATAATCCTTTAGTTTCCAAGGCATGGCACTGGGAATGGCCAGGAAGGCCAGACACCAGGAATTCCTAAAGCTTTGATAGGAGAGTAAGGACAATTTACACCAAGGTATCTAGCTAGTTACACAGCAGGAATGACGCCATAAAACTGAACTTGGGAAGGGAAAAAAGAAACAAGCATTGAGGGTAGACAGTTTTAGTTTTAGAAATGCTAGCTATGGGATACCCAGGTAGAAAGGCATAAAGGGCGGGGGGGGGGGGGGGAGGCCTAAAGGCAGCTGAAAAACTCAAGAGAGAAAACTGGAGTGGGGCAGCCCAGGTGGCTCAGCGATTTAGTGCCGCCTTCAGCCCAGGGCGTGATCCTGGAGACCTGGGATCGAGTCCCAAGTCGGGCTTCCTGTATGGAGCCTGTTTCTCCCTCTGCCTGTGTCTCTGCCTCTCTCTCTCTCTCTCTCTCTCTCTCTGTACTCTCATGAATAAATAAATAAAATCTGGAAAAAAAAAAAGAACTGGAGTGGAGGTAGAGATTCTAGAATCTGTTTAAATCTGCTCTTGGGTAGAGCAAGAAGAGCCTATAAGAATAAAAAGTCAGAAACAAAGCTTTGAGAGAACCTGGAGGCATCAGTTAGGCAAAGCCGATGTTTCAAGGAGTAAGCAGCAGTCAACAGGCAGGGGACCTAGAACAAGGCCAATCGGCTGGCCACAGGAAGCCAGTCACTGGTGACCAAGCAAGTGGAGACCCAGAGTGACAGGAGTTACTCAAGAAACAAGCCAGGTGGGGGTGGGGTGTGCAGAAAGGGAGATTGCCCTAGATGAGGACTGTGTAGGTGGCAGAAGGAAAGAGACAGCAGAGATGAATGGTTGGATCCTAACTTGCCTCCTAACCCACCCCTCAAGGGCAGGACAACCAAGGGTTTTAGATCCTATCCCCCATGTGCTTGAGGGTAATGGAAGGCTGAACAAGTCAGAATGCATACCGAGAAGAAGTAGGGAGACCAAGAGAACCCAAGGCAAGAAGAAAGCTGTGTGGCTCGGAGGAGATGGTAGCAGAGCATGGGAGCCAGGACTGCCAGTTGGGAGGAAGCCACTGAGGCCAGCGCAGACTGAAGTGGTCCACTTGATCATTCTGTCCTTGTTAGAGGTAGGTTTTTTCCCATGAAGTCACACTACAAAGGATGACCCCCAACTCTAGAACTGACACACATAATCACTTACATGGTACATGTCTACAGACATAATGGTTAGAAGCAGCTGGGCAGAAAAAAAAAAAAAAAAAAAAGCAGCAGCTGGGCAGGCAGGAAGCAGAAAGTATGGAACTGGAGCTGGTTCTCTCACAGCCAAGTAAGGAAGAGTCAGCAGAAAAGGGGTGGCAGGGGTGCTCCAGAGACAGAAAGTGAAAAGTCTGTAGAGTATCCAAGGGAAGATCTAGAATGAGCAGCTGTCCAACCCAGACACACACAGCCCTCTCTCACACCATCAATGCAGGCCAGCAAAGACTGACACAATTACCCACAGATATCTGAGACCTAACTCTCCACATAGGTTCCAGAATCACCAAGCATTCTTGATTCTTAGGTGGCTCTTTGTACAGTTTTTTTTTTTTTTTTTTTTAAGATTTTATTTGACAGAGAGTGAGCATACAAGCACGAGCTGGGGGAGAGGCAGAAGAAGCAGGCTCCCTGCCCAGCAGGGAGCTCAGTGTGAGACTCCATTCCGGGACCCCAGGATCATGACCTGAGCCAGACACTTCACTGACTGAGCCCCCGCAAGCACCCCTCTTTGTGTATTTTTCTAAGAGGAGATAACGTGCAGATACATTGGGTAACTCCTTCTGTGTGCCAATTACAAGGTAGCTCTCACTATAAACCCACAAATGGCCACTCTGAGACACATGGGCAGTCTCCTTTGAGTTTGAATGAGCTAGCTAGGGCAACCTCTGTATGCCAGCAGGGTTAAAGCAGACCATAAATCCTACAAAATTTCATCAAGAAAATAAATGCCAATTTATCAGGTGCTGGCTAGTACCAATTGTCTACTCCCTATCTCCCCTTTTAAAACCATAAACACTGGGCAGTCCGGGTGGCTCAGCAGTTTAGTGCAGCTGTTGGCCCAGGGTGTGATCCTGGAGACTCGGGATCAAGTCCCGCGTCGGGCTCCCTGCATGGAGCCTGCTTCTCCTTCTGCCTGTGTCTCTGATTCTCTCGGTCTCTCATGAATAAATGAATAAAATCTTTTAAATAAATAAATAAATAAAACCATAAACACATAATCATTGCCATGTTATTTTAAGTACTTCCCTATATGGAATTTCAAAAATAGTATTACAGAACATGTGTCTTTAAAAAAGCAAGAATATGGGACGCCTGAGTGGCTGGTTCAGCAGTTGAGCATCTGCCTTTGGCTCAGGGCGTGATCCCCGTCCCGGGATCAAATCCCACATTGGGTTCCCTGTGAGGAACCTACTTCTCCCTCTATATTTCTGCTTCTCTCAGGAATAAATAAATAAATAAAGTCTAAAAAATAAAAAGCAAGAATATATTAAAGACTATGGTGTACTGCCCAACTATTTATTTATTTATTTATTTATTTAAGAAAATGAGAGAGCACAAGCAGGAGAGGAGCAGAAGGAGAGGGAGAAGCAGACTCCCTGGGATCATGCATGACCTGAGCAGAAGGCAGACATCCAACTGACTGAGCCACCCAGGCACCCATGCCCAACTACCTTTGTAAAGAATGTCAAAATACCCAAGGCTGTTGGCAACGTACCAGTGCCCAGCACAGCCTGCCCTGCTGGGGAAGTGAGCATGATCATTAAAAGTTGCCAATAAACTTTAATTTCAAAACTTAAAAAAAAAAAAAAAAAGTTCTGCTCCCAATGTGGGGCTTGACTCATGACCCTGAGATCAAGAGTCACATTTTCTACCAACTAAGCTAGCCAGGTGCCACCCCTCAGGCTTTTTACTTTCAAGATTTATTTTAAAGAGAGTACACATGGCGGCTGGGGGGGGGGGGGGGCGCGCACGTGCACAGAGGGAAAGAGAATCTTAAGCAGATTCCCCATTGAACATGGAGCCCAACACTGGAGCCCAACACCGGGCTTGATGTCACTAATGAGGAAAGAGAAGGCTAGCTGAGGAAAAAACACAAGCTGACACCCCACAGACACCCCCCCCCCCCCAACCAGGTGGGATATGTGTGCACTTCGCAGGCACTCCTGGCTGCCCTAAAGCTAAGGGAAAGGAAAAACAAAATAGTTAACTTGCAGAGATTATGGTCTTATAGAGAGGAGTCTCCCTCAGTTTATAAAACGCCGTAATGATTTATAAGAAAAAAGCATTCTCGGGAGGCCTGGGTGGCTCAGCAGTTTAATGCCTGCCTTCGGCTCAGGGGGTGATCCCAGAGACCCAGGATCCAGTCCCACATCGGGCTCCCTGCAGGGAGCCTGCTTCTCTCTGTGCCTGTGTCTCTGCCTCTCTCTCTCTCTCTCTCTCATGAATAAATAAATAAATTAATTAATTAATTAATTAATTAAAAAAAAAATCTTTAAAAAAAAGAAAAAGAAAAAAACATTCTTATTAATAACCTAACTTCAGAAAGAAACTCCCAACTCTCTTAAAGTTAATGCTTTACCAGAGGGAAAAACCACCTGAACCTGACAATGGCCAGGCCTCCAGTATCTTGTAGGTCCTCTTTAGCTACAAAAATTCTTTTGAAAACCTCCCTTTCCCTCACCTCCCCCAGCTCCCAGTTTATCAGCGTCCCCTCACAACCCTGGGGCAGCAGCTCTTCCTGCCCAAGGGTCCTGTCCCCGGCTTTCATAAAACCACATGTTGCACTAAAGACATCTCAAGAATTCTTTCTTGGTGGTCAACTCTGGATCTTACCCCACCAAACCTCACCTATACTCAAACTACATCATCATGACCCTGAAATCATGACCTGAACAGAAATCAAGAGTCAGATACTTAACCAACTGAGCCACCAGGCAGGCACCCCCACCCAAAACTTTTTAAATGGAACCTTGATGTCACATCAACAACTGGGCCTTAGTACTGAATAAAAGCATATGCCTCTTGCTTGCTATGCAATTGAGGGTACATAGTAAAGAGCCAGCAATCATGTGGCTGACCGTACAAGTCTTACAGTCTAGCACAAATACTTCATCTCCCTGCCTCAATTTCTCCATCTTTAATGTGGGGAAAAAATACCCCTTGCCTTTGCAGCTGTTTTGTAAAACAATGATGCTGAATCAAAGTGCCCAGTACTGTTCCCAGCACCCTGGAGACAATCCCATCAGCTGTTTAAATCAATGACTATTTACAGGTGCCTGATCCAGATCAGGCACATCTCCAGGGACTTCTAGTCAGCAGACAAAATCAGACCATGGATTATATAGTCTAAGAGAAAAGACAATCAGTAAATTATGTAATAAATATGCCAGAAGAGCCAGAAAGCACAGCTCTTCTTACAAGTGCTAAGTGCTGGGGTTCCTAGGGAGCTCAGCTGGTGAAGCCTCCAACTCTTTCAGCTCAGGTTATGATCTCATGGGTATTAAGATCAAGCCCTGCCTGAGTCCTGCCTCCAGCTCCAGCTCCAGCTCTGCGGGGAGTCTGCTTGAAGAGTCTTTCTCTCTGCCCCTCCCCGCACTTATTCCTTCTCTCTCTCTCTAAAATTAATTAAATAAATCTTAAAAAGCAAACAAACAAATGGTAAGTGCTACTGATGAGGGAGCAGGGCTGGCTGAGGACAAAGCACAGCTGATATCCCACAAACAACCCCCACCCAGGGTGGGTTATGTGGGACATTCTTTGGGAAGCTTCCAATTGTCATAATGCACTGCTAGAGGGAAAAGCAACCTTTAACGTGACAATGACAAGGCCTCCAGTATCTTGCTAGGTCCTCCTTAGCATGTGAAAGTCCTTTTGGAATCTCCCTTTTGCTTAACTCCCCCAACTCCTGGGTATATAATCAGTCACTCTTCACAGGCTCAGGGCAGCAGCTTTTCCTGCCCACAGCTCCTGTCCCCAAGCTTTAATAAAACCACCATTCTGCACCAAAGACGTCTCAAGAATTCTTTCTTGGTAGTCCACTCCGGACCTCTATATTCCAAAACTTCATCACTACAGGACAAGAGCAAAGAAACCTTCAATCCCAAGAACTGAAATAAGAGAAACACGAGCTTCTGGCTCTTCACTCTTAGCAGGATGCAGCTAAGCCCTCTGGTTAGGCTGAGGGGCTGCAGAGCCAGCAAAGAGGTAATGGGCAGTCCTCCCACTTAGTTATCCCTAAATGAGGCCTAGCAGCCTTGACTACTGGGCTCCCTGGAAACTTCCAAGAACTAGATGAAAGGATTGGACAAAAAGAGAAAAGCAGCAAACTAGGCTTGGAGAGACAGTACTTGGTCTTTTTCCCAAATTTATCTTATAATCCTGATAAAACTATCACCAGCCATCAGCAAAGTCCCAGAGACCTTAAAAGAGTACCAGAACCAAGAGGCCAGCACATCTGCTTGGTGACTGATCACCAAGGGAAATTCTTTCCTTTTTTCCTAACACAGGACCCATCAAGGATAGCTTTTTGCTTCTACTAGAGAAAAAGAACAGCTGTCTGGAAATAGAGATGGGTCTACTTTTGTGATTCAGGCCTTGATATGCAAGGGTCAAGAATTAAGAGTGAACTTCAGTTTTTTGAAGATCTATGAAAAAAAATCAGTAGGATTACTATTGAGCCTTAAAAATAAAATTCTGACAGACTCAACATGGATGAACACTGAAGACAACATACTTCTTGGCAAAAGAGGACACAATCAAACAATGAATCGAACAATTCCTCTTACATGAGGCACTGAACTGAGAGCTGGCAAATTCAGAGACAGAAAGGAGAATGGTGACTGCTAGGAACAGGTAGGGAGAAGGAACAAGAAGTTTCTGTTTAATGAGTACACGAGTTTCTGTCTGGGAAGATAAAAAATTCTGCAGATAGATGGGAGTGATGGTTGCACAACAATGTGTATTTACTTAATGCCAATGAACAAGTGAAAGTGGTTCCAACGATCCAGGTTTTACAACATATATTTTACTGCAACAAAAAATTAAAAATAAACTTCACCTAATACTCTTTTTCTAGACATTTTAAAGAGTTTTAGTCAAGTACTCAGAAATGCTCTGCCGTGGACATGGCCCCAGACACATCTGTAAGGAACTGGCCTATACCAGGGTCCTCAGTCCCTGGTATGCATGCCCTGGGATCTCCAGGACACATCTAGAACTCAAACACAGCAAAAGCAGACCTTGGCTCCTCCTCTTCTCAAAGAAGCTGTTCTTATGAATTTTTCTATAGCTTCACATGCAGAATTATGAGCAACTTCCAAACATGAGGTTGACCCTTGTGTGAGTGGGGATACCTTGATTCTCTAACAGCTATGTCTGATGAGGTTCTATCAGTAATTGACTTGAAGGATCTTATCTTCACAACTGAGAAGATATCAAAAGACAGCAAACCCAACCAACTCCTTCGTAGAAGGGTCATTACTCTGGGACAGCAGGAAAGTAAAACTGAGTGGCTCTCTCCACCTATCTGGCCCTGACCTAATTTTTTTTCAGCCTTCGGTGCATGGAGACCCAAACATGGCAATACCTGGAGACCAGGAGCATGGGTGCATAACATTCCTAAGGAAACCTAAGGATCTAGCCTTCCAAATGCTGAAAAGATACCAGAGGCCAATGGAAAAAAAAAAAAAAAAATCAATCTCTGGTGCTGAGGCCATCACCAACTTTCCACTCTTCCTGGGACCAAGGTCTCTTTGGCCATGAAACTCACAGGAGGCAGGCATGCTGGGTCTGTGTGGATGGTGCCTGAACACAGAGCCTGCCAGAAAAAGCCAGGTAGAGGCTTAGATGCTTGTAGGGAATCATGAACCTAAGATCCGGTCCATTGGGGAGGGGAGGAGGTGCATGGAATCAATCTAGAACTACTATAAATAGCCAAGGCTTAGATCCTACAAGTGGAGGTAGGGGAGGTGGTCAGAAGCTTACAAAGGAGGATTCTTTGGCCTATCTCTACAGGAGGGAGGCAGGGAGCAACAAAACAGATCCCCACTGTGGGAGCTCCCTCATTTGCATTAGGGTCTCAAATAGCCCTCCCCCAGGGATCCTTCCCTTCCACTCAAGGCAGATGCACAGGTGGGCTGCCTGAAGAATGCATGCACGCTGTCACCAAAGGGCTAGCTAAACCCAATGCTCTACAAGACATTAATCTTGGCAGTGGGATCCCACACCTGGGCTTGTGAGCAGCAGAAGCCCTAATCCAGACCTCCCCTAGGCTCCTTCAATACTCTAACTTATAGTAAGAAAGAGAAAGTCAATGGTCCTTGGCCTGCAGGAAAAATGTGGCAGCTAGGGTGCTGCATAAAGAACAGCAGACTATGAAGTTAATGCTCCAGAAGAGATAAAAAGAGCCCAGAAGGTTGTTAAAAGGCTTCACATGGTAGCTTCAAAAAAATTTACCGGTCTCCAAAAGACCCAAGAAGAATGCAGATGTTCCCAAACGATCACATCCATCACTTTCATAGAACCAACCTCCCTTCCCTAACCCAACGCTAACCTTTGTGGCCTCACCTGAAATTAGGTGTACAACACTAAAAAACTCTGTCAATGTCACATACACAAAAGTTAACCTAATGGAAGTACATGCGTACTACAATAACTATGGCACTTTACAAGGTTTGCAGCTTGTAAGTTACTGGGAAGGAAGGGTGAATTTTTTTAAACAAAATGTGTATGGGTGTGGCTCCTAACTCACACAATCATTGAGAATGCTGGTAGATGTCTGCGATGTGTACTGCCTACAGTCTATTTGGCTTGGGTTGGTTCAGTTCAATTTTCTGTGTTCATCTGGTATTTCCCATAGATGAAATTATGCACAGCAAACACAAAACCCCCAAGATGTTCAAACTGCTCCCTGATATATCAACCCTTTTGGAACTAATCTTGCTTCCAAACCAGTGGTTAAAGCAGAAATGACTGTATTGTGCTCTGGTGCCCTGGCTGTGCACCTGCTGTAGGCTCTTCCCTACGTAGCAGTGCCATAATCTGATCCATGCTATTCCCTTGCCTGCAAGGGTCCCGCACCCCTCCCACTTTGGGAAACTCCTGCTAATCCTTCAAGACTTACCTCACAGATTCCTTACATTTTCCTGCTCCTCCTGGTCCTAATCTAACCATTTCTTCTCTTTTACTCAACATGGCCAACCTGATTCCCAAGCCCAACACTTGCCAGTGTCCCTTCTCTTAGCACCAACATGCTGACTAAATAAACCATGACTTTCTTCCACTGAAATTAAACCATCAAGGGGTGCCTGCGGGGGTGCTCAGTGGGTGAAGTGTCTGCCCTCAGCTCAGGTCCTGATCCCAGGGTCCTGGGATTGAGCCTTGCATTGGGCTCCCTGCTCAGTGAGGAGTCTGCTTCTCATTCTCCCTCTGCTAGCACCACCCCCCATGCTCTCTAATAAATAAATAAAATATTAAAAATTCATAAAATCTTTATTTTTATTTTTTTTAAATTCATAAAATCTTAAAAAAAAATAAACTATCAAGCTCATTAGGTGCTTGAGAGAGATGGCACAGAAAATTGCTGAGGTGAAAAAAAGGGATGAATTCCTGAGATGGGGGAATATGGAGCCTTACATTGCAAGTAACAATATAGTCACCACCAGGAAACAAAAGAAGACTTAAAAACAGACCATCACCATGGGAAGAAAGGAAAGAACATCTCATCTCTACAGACATAATGGCTAGAACAGTTCTCAGGGTTGTGAGTTTGAGTCCCATGCTGAGTGTAGACTTTACTCCAGGAAAGTCTTAGGGTCACAATTTCTCTTTTACAGAAGGAAACTCCTGATAATATTTATTTTGAGACATTTTCAGGCATTTCCCACCCTGCATGGTGTGGGAGGAATAATAAACTTGACAGCCCTTATCTATAGCAAAGGGAGGAAAAACCCTTCCCAAGGAAATTTTGTAGGAGTACTCTCCAACCCAACCTCATGGGCTTTCTCACACTTGAACTCTGACCTTGGAGTGCAGCAGTATCTCCTCACCAGAGAGGAATCCTTAAAATGCCTTGCTCTATAGTCCTCAAAGCCCTGCTGAAACAAGCTAGTTAGGAAAGGTAAGTTATAAGAGCACATATGTGAATTATAACTCAATAACCAGTCAGCCCCATCACATCTACAGGAGCCACCTAACCCCAAGTCAGTGAAAGATGAGTAAATCATTTCGAAATAAGACACTGATGGGGCACCTGGATGGCTCAGTCAGTGAAGCTCAGGTCATGATCCCAGGGTCCTGGAATCACCTCTGGGTGACTCCCAGCTCAGCAGGGAGTCTCCTTGTCCCTCTGCTCCCTGCTTTTGCTCCCTCTTGCTCACTCACCCATTCAAATAAGTAAATAAGTAAAATCTAAAAAAAAAAAAAAAAAGACACCGATAACATAGATGCAAAGAACACGCAAAACCATGTTTATACAGCATAAAAACCAATTACCTTCTTTTTTTTTAAATTTTTATTTATTTATGATAGTCACACAGAGAGAGAGAGAGACAGAGGCAGAGGGAGAGGGAGAAGCAGGCTCCATGCACCGGGAGCCCGATGTGGGATTCGATCCCGGGTCTCCAGGATCGCGCCCTGGGCCAAAGGCAGGTGCCAAACCGCTCCGCCACCCAGTGATCCCAAAAACCAATTACCTTCTATGTGTGTTTACATTCACTTGCACCTCAAATCTTTTCTAGAAATGAGTGGGAGTATAAACTACTGGACACAAACTTTCAACAGCCTTTTAAGTAACAAGCCAGTGAAGAACTGCCATGACTGGCAATCACTAGCGCCAAGTTTGGTCCCCACTCCCCACCGTGGTCCAAACCACACTTCTCTCTTCCTAACTGGTCCAGAGGCCACTAGTTTCCCCCATCTTTCTAAGCCATCCTTCTTACAGCACTGATTTTTCTAAAATGCTAATCTAACCACATTACTCTCTGCTTAGAACCTCATTTAGTGATTTTTTCCCACTTGGTCTTAACATGAATTTTGAATTCCTTGAACTTAGGACACACCAAAGACCTTTTGAGACCAGGGTCCCACTTACCTCTTTAGTCCCATCTGTCCCACCATCTATCTTTCAACCTCAGGGAACTTCTTTCATTCCCTCTACCTTTGCTCCTCTTTCCACCAGGGCTCCTACCATGCCTATTCTGTTGGTTGCTGTACCCGAAGCGGAAAGCTTGGCATACAGAAGACCTCAAAAATGTGCTGATTTAGAATTTAGAATTTTTAAAGTCTGCATTCTCAAAGGGGTGAAAAAAAAAATCTCATTCTCTTCTTCACCTACAAAGCATAGAGACACACATTGCACGCAAAAAGACCTACGGTATGTAAGAAGCATTAACATTTCATGGAGAAAGCAATTAAGAAAACAGGGAGTTTCACTGTAAAAAAGACTGATAAACCCTGTATGAAGGTTAAGATTTTTAAATTTGAGTTGGAAGCTCAAGTTCAGGCAATACAAAAACCAGCAACATGGATTCTACCTGAATGTTCCCATTTCACCTGCAGCTCAGATAAAACGACCCGGTATGCCTCCCGACTCATTAAAAAAACCACCACCAGGAAAACCAAGCGATTCCCTTCACCGTCTCTGTACCTCATCACCAGCGGTCCCCAAAAGGCTGGTCACTTAAAGGCCGAGTCCTGCCGTCGGGAAAGCGAGGTTCCAGCTGACCGTGTGACCTTGAGCGCACCCCCTGGATCTCCCCCAGCACTGAGGCAGCCTCAGACCCCAGGTCCGGTTCGAGGCCCTGACGCAGAAGCGGAACCAAGGCAAGACTGGGAACTTCGATGGACACGGACGAGGAGGAGACAAAAGCCAAAACCTCCCCAAGAACGGCCACCGCGGGAAGTCTAGGCTACCCGGACCGGGCAAAGGGTGGACAGCGATGCTCCCTGAGCACCCCGAGACCCCGCTCACTCCGCGGGTACCCGGCTGCGCGCGCCGGGGGGCGGGGTGCAGGCGCCCGAGGGGCGGGGCCGGCAGCAGCCCTCCGCGCTCCAGCGCGCCCCCGCCCTCGACCGGAAGCCGAGGACCCAGTAAGCTCTGCCCCGGGTGGGCGCTCCCCGGGTGGGCGCTCCCGGGCCGGCCCCCGCCGCGCCAGCCGCCGTACGCCCGGGCTCCGCCTCGCGACCCAGGCCGACTCCCACGCCCGCGATGGCGGGGCGGCGGCGCGAGCACACAAAGGAGGCGGCGTCGGCGGGGAACAAAAACCTGGCCGGGGCCTCCCCCGAACGGCTCGCACAGGCCCGCGCCCCGCCGCCCTGCCCGCCTCCCCGAATGACCTTGGGCGCGTCCGGCCCCCTCCCCGGCCCTGGCTGCGCTGGCTCCTTGTAGCCGAGCGCCGCGGCCGTAGGCCCCCGGGGCAGCCGAGGCCCTCGACGAGGGGCCCGCACGCCCGTCCCCAGAGCCGAGCCGGGCTCGTGCGGCCACGCGGACGGCGGGGCGGGCGGGCGACGTGCCTGCGGTCCCGGGGGAGGCCCGGCCGGGCGTCCGGCCCGAGCGGGCTTGGCCGCGCTCGGCGGGCCGCTGCGCCGCGGGCCTCGCAGGCCGCGAAGCCGCCCGCAGCCCGCAGCCCGCACCCCGCATCCGCCCGGTCGGGGCTGGCCGCTCGCTCCCTGCGGGGCCTGGCTTACCTGGAGTCGAGCTGGTGCGGCAGGAGCCGCGGCCGACGCGCTTGGGCGAGTAAGCACCCCCGGAAGCCACGAAGGAGAAATCCTCCAGCAAGACGCCGCCGCCTCAACAGCGACCCACTTCCTCTCCTGAGGCCTGGGCTCCACCCCCCGCGTGTTCCCATTGGCCGCCGTCCCCTCGACTCCAGCGGCCTACCGGTACGAGAGGTATGTTTTCAATCCTATTGGGTAAGAAGACCATCTATTCCCGCTTTGAAACGCGCCTCTTTCCGGCCCCGCCCACGCTCGCGAACCCTAGCTCTCGCCTTCCCGCGAGATTCGCGGTCTGCGCCCCGAGGTGCTCAAGGCCTCACGGGAGTTGTGGTTTGCCGGGCTACGGCCGCTCGGGCTGCCGGCGCCCTGCCACTGACCGACCGCGCACCGCCGGGCGACGGCGCGGAGCGTAACGAGAGTCCAGGTCGGCCTTTCCGCGCCCGCATATCGGCCTCAGTTCTGTCTCCTGTTAGTGCAGCCTTTGCGAGCAATGGCCCCCTGGTCTCTGCTGTCGGCCAAAACCTGGGCCTGCATCTGCAGCAACTCCAGGGTGCTCGCGACCCGACGTGCCAGGCTCCCGGCCGCAGGCTGGTCCCGGTGGTCTCGGACTGCCTCTCAGGCTGGTGGTGAACGGGAGGGAAGCACAGCCTGGCCCGTGTGCGGGAGCCCGCAGGAGGCGGCGCTCGGCCAGGGCGTCCGGGAGGGCTCCCTGGAGGAGGCCACCTCGGAATTGGGAACTGAAAGGACTAGAATGGAGGAGAGGGAGCCTGGGTGGGAAGAGAGGCTGGCATGTCCGGGAGGGACCGCACGCTGCCTGGTGTACGAGGAGCAGAGGTGGGGAGCGGTGGCGGTGAGGGGAGGCAAGAGCCCTGTTTTGGAGGGATCAGACACCAGGTTGAGTGTGGAGGATCCCAGGGCAGTGGGTGTGAGGAAGGGAAGGACTAAACCCTGGGGGAGACCAGGGACGGAGACCCCGGGCACTCTGGGGCACTCTGGGGCATCTGGCGCAGTTCCAGGGTGTGGAGGGCGCCGCCTGCCTCCGTGTGAATCCCAGCTCCGTTGTTTATGCGGGCCTGGCCAGTCCCCACAGTCCAGCCCCTGCCTCGGAGGGTGAGGGGGAGAGGTGGAGGACCCCACACAGAACCGCATGGTTCATTCAAGGCCCTGGCAGAGGGCTGTGGGTCAGAACCCCAGTAGCAGAGTCTGAGCTCAGCTGCCAGAACTTGGACTTGGACATGGATTTGGCAACAGAAAGCCTGGCTGGCTTGTCCCCACTGTTCTAAGGGAACCCAGATCCAGGCAGTGGCCGTCACCGCTGGTCCCCGGACACCCTCTGGCAGTGAGGCTGTCACTCCAAATGCCTGGGGTGGACTGTTTACTAAGAGGGGCTCTTCAGCCCAGACGATTGAGTCACGTATGGGAACGACAAAGCAGGTCAAAACCAGAGAGCATTAATGGTTCTGTGTCGAGTTTACAAGCAGTCTCTGTTTGATACTTAACGTAATTGTAAAAGAATTTGGCATGGTAGAGTGTCAGATAAGTCTGATTCTGCATGAAATAGTGATTTTAAGTTGGAAAGTACAAGATTTTAGTTTGTCATCATAACTGGAATATCAGAATTTACAAATTTAAGAGAAATTAGACCTTTAACACATCTATAGGAATTTTTAAATACTTGATAAGGCAGACAACAGAAATGCTAAAATGTAAGTTTAGATTCTACATTATAAATGCAGTTTGAAATGTTAAAGGTGGGGAATCCTTGGGTGGCACAGATGGTTAATCATCGGACTCTTGTGGTTTCAGCTTAGGTCATGACTTCACTGGTGGTGGGATTGAGCCCTTCCTCTGGTTCTGTACTGAGCAGGGAGTCTGCTTGATATTCTCTCCCTCTGCCCTACCCCCTTACCCGCAGAATCTCTCTTTCTCTAAAATAAAATAAATATCGAAAAAAATGTGAAAGGGGATTTCAGCCTATAAATGGAACCATATACAACCAATCAAAATGATAGTTATAGATTTTAAAAAATAAGATTAGAGGACATCTGGGTGCCTCAGTGGTTGAGTATCTACCTTCAGCTCAGGGCACAATCCCAGGTCCTGGGATCAAGTCCTGCATCGGGCTCCCTGCAAGGAGCCTTCTCCCTCTGCCTATGTCTCTGCCTCTCTCCGTGTCTCTTGTGAATAAATAAAACCTTTAAAAATAAGATTAGTAATTTGAATTTCACAGCCTAAAGAAAAATTGGGGTTTTCTATTTATAACTTTACTACATCACATTAAAGATGTGAGTTGAGGGGCACTTGGGTGGCTCAGTCAGTTGTGTCCACAACCCTTGTTTTCAGCTCAGGTCATGATCTCCGGGTCTATGAGCTTTTTTTTTTTTTTTTTTCCTAAGGGTTTTTATTTATTTATTCATGAGAGGCACAGAGATATAGAGAGAGGCAGAGACACAGGCAGAGGGAGAAGCAGGCTCCACACAAGGAGCCCAATGCGGGACTCGATTCCAGGACTCCAGGATCTCACCCTGGGCAGAAGGCAGACGCTAAACCACTGAGCCACCCAGGCCTCACAGGGTCTGTGAGCTTCAAGTTCTCTCCAAACCTCAGTTGACATTGAACTTGGGGGTATGGACATCCCTGACTTCCTCACAGATAATGCATCTGGCCCTGAATGTTTTCAGCTCAGAGAAAAGACTGAGACCTTGGTACTTCCAAGTGCCACACAGCCAATGTAGATTATTGGGCATCACACGAGAACCCGAATCTGTGATGAGGTCTGAGGATCAGCTTTTTAACTATTTGCAAAGAACCTCTCTCTGCCCAAGTGAGTTTTAGGTACTGTCAGTGAAGGTCTTCTGGCTGCACTTATGCAGAAAATACACTGAAGCAGAATGTCAATTCCCTGGGTGGTCCAGAGAGAGCTTTCACAGCACCAGCTGGACCTGACCTCTCCTGGCTGGCCCTCTTTCCAGGGGCAGTTTGACTCTCTCTCAAAGGGCTCATGAAGGGGGTGACTCAGTGGCTTAGTCCATTAAGTGTCCAACTCTTGGTTTGGACTCAGGTCATGATCTCAGGGTCATGGGATCAAGCCCCACATCAGGCTCTGGGTGTTCTCTGCTCCCTCCTCAAATAAAAATTGTTTTATTTTTTTAAAAGATTATATTTATTCATGAGAGACACACACAGACACACACATGGGACTCGATCCCAGGTCTCCAGGATCACACCCTGGGCCGAAGGCAGCGCTAAACTGCTGAGCCACCAGAGCTGCCCTAAAAGTTGTTTTAAAAGGCTCATGCAGGTAGCCGGGAAGTCTCAGTAAATGAAGGCTATCAACTCTAGAGGGTATGTCAGCTGCTGCTTCTGACAAACCTCAAAGCTCAGTGCTTTGAGCAAATAGGCATTTATTGTTAATGAATCTACAAGTTAGTGGGGGCAGGGGAAGGTTCTGGTTCTGCTGGTATGTAGTATGGGTGAGAACGGCTTCTGCTGGGACAACTGGCTGACCTCATATTGTGTCTCATGTCAGTAGGTCACCCTGGACATCCTCACATTGGGGCCCGGCAGGGTTTCAAGAGAACAAAGAGGAGTTCCAAGGCCACGTGAGGCCCAGCCTCAGAACTGGCACACAGCCACTTCTGCTGTACCCTGTTGGCCAAAGTAAGCCAGCCCAGATTCAAGGACTGAGGGAAATAGACTGCGTCTTAATGGGCAATCATGAGGCAGGGAACCTGGGAGACCAGAGACACTTTGCCATTAATCTGGAATACATGGTCTGCCCTCAGGCCACAACCTCAGGGGATGGCCCAAAGCCTGTTCCCACCCAGGTTGGTATGGAACAGAAGCTCCAGGTACTCTTAAGGCAGCTCTGAGCAGCCACCCAGTCCAAGAGGCCAGTTAGGGACATTGGTATGGGCTGCCAACCAGCATCATTGCCAACAGCATCACAAATATGTTAAGCTATCACCTCTCCCCTCTGCTCCAGAAGTCAGTCTGATAGGTGAAAGGTTTTCCTCCCCTCTTGCCACAGTGCTTGCTTTGGGCTCCCATATAGACCTTCCCCTGCTGCAAGAACTGGCTCAGCAGAGCTTGTTTGGTGCAGGTCAGTGAGACTGGAGCAGATGTTCACACAAGGCTCTGAGGACAGAGAACCCTCCTAATAGAGCCACCAGGGAGTGATGACCCTTCTAACCCTGGATGTCATGAGTGCTACCAGCTTGAAGACAGAACTGCATCAGGCATGTCCTGAAGCCCACCCTATCTTGGATTGCCAGTTATGGGAGTTCGTAATTCATCATTTCAAACTCTCAGTGCTCCTGAGGGACACTATGGACAGGTCATCATCAATGTATTTCCTTGATACCAAATGAAATGGGTTTGAATTCACATGTAACACAGGATGTAAGAAATGTCATGTTTATTTCTTTAAATGAAATTTAATCTGTCCCCAGCTTTTGTGAGAGGGAGGTAGGAAATGTCTCTATGAACCAGGAAATTCCTGGGTTTCTGACACTGTTCAGAATATTGGGGGAGAACCCTGGTGTTCAGTCTGTTCTTGTTACTTCAAGATGCCTATCCTCCTGGTCAGAATGTGCCTGGGGTCCAGCCTCCTTTCCTGAGACACCATCTCACCCCCAGACCCCAGGAGGAAGTCAGGTTTGGGGAGCTCTCTCTCCTGGAAATCCCATCTCCCTGACTGTCCCCCACCCCCATGGACTTGCCCATACTCTATCCTTCCTGGGAGCTGCAGCACATCATGCTTTATTCATGATCCTACATTTCAGCAGCAGGCTTTCATTCAGCCAGCCCTCAAGGTCATGCCCTCTCCAGCCTGGTGCTGGATCCAGAGGAGCCAAGAAGATGAATATGTCCTGGTCTGGGTTCATGTCCGCTGGCTCCAGGTTCCTTCCGTACTGCTGGAGAAGTCTGGGTGATACTCTAAAGTCATGCAAACTTTAGGTCAAGGCCTCTTCTTTTTTTTTTTTTTTTTTTTTTTTTTAAGATTTTATTTATTCATGAGAGAGGCAGAGACATAAGCAGAGGGAAAAGCAGGCTCCATGCAGGGAGCCTGATGTGGGACTCGATGCCGGGAGTCCAGGATCACGCCCGATTGGAAGGCAGACGCTCAACCACTGGGCCACCCAGACGTCCCTAGGTCAAGGCTTTTAAAGGGCTGGTTACTTTACTCTTTGAGGACTACCAGCCTCATCAGCAGAATGGGGGTGGGGGACAGTTGCTCCTCTCCATGGGCCCCCTCCCCCGCTATGGCCGCAGTGAGCTTTGCTCGAGGTAAGTCATTTCCTAGTGGCTCCAGCATCCCGGCCACTTCTCCAAGCAGACGCGCACGCCCCACCATACAGGTTACGCAGACTCAGGACAGAGGTGGCTCGGGGCGTTCTCAGGAGCTGCAAGGATAATGCTTTGCGCTGGAATCTGGGCAAGGGCGGCCAGATTTAGCACGTAAAATACAGGGCACCCAGATAAATCTGAGTTGCAGAAAAAGAGCGGATGCATTTTTTAGCGTGTTTGTCCCGCCCAATCACTGCGCTGGCATTTCATCCGGCAACCCGGTTCCGGACAGGTGGACTCTGGGGCGGGCAAGATTGTGGAGCTGGGGGCAGGGACTCCGGGGAGGGGAGGGCGGGCTCGCGGCCGAGGAAGAGGAGGCGCACTCCGCGGGCCGCACGCTTTATTGGTGGGGATCCCCGGGGTCTGGGGGCGTGCCCCGCGCCCCGCGCCCCGCGCCCCCCGGCTCAGGCGGCCTCCAGGCGGCGCCAGTGCTAGGCGTCCACGCAGCTCCTCTGCAGCGCCCGCAGCCGGCGCTCGCGGCTCTGCTGCAGCTCTACCCAATGCCTGGACTCCAGCTGCGCCTGCAGGCGGGCAGGCGGAAAGGTCGGCGAGGTCCAGGGCCGCTCCCACCGACCCCCGACCGACCCTCGCCCTCCTCCCCGCCCCCCGGCCTCCCCGCCGGCTCGCAGGGCTCACCCGCGGCTTGGGGCGCGGGGCTCGCGGCGCAGAGATCGGCCCGGAGGCTGCCTGCTTGCGGCGCTCCGCTGCGCTCTCCTCGATCCTGCGCCGCAGCTCCAGCACGCGCTGGTCCTGGGACGGCGGCCCCGGGGCCGCGGACTGTGCTTTCTTCTGTTCCCACCTGCGTGGGCGACGGGGCGGGCTTAGGACCGGCCCTAACCGAAGGTCAGTGATGCCACCGGGAGACACCCTCCGAGGACCGCTGCGGTGCCGCCCCCCAGAGCCACTACCGTTTTACTGTGCACTTAACATTTAAAAAATGCATTCTACGTATATTAGATACGTAGGTATTCGGAGCAAGAAAGTGAAAACCCTCTTGTATCATGCGCTCTCCTTGCCACCCTCTTGCCTAATGGCAACAGCTGCTAATAGAGCTTTGCAGATCTGTGTCATCCTAGGCCATTTTTCCTTCCAAAATGAGGTCTCCCGGAGCCTGGCTCAGTGGTTGAGCTGCTGCTTTTGGCTCATGTGATCCTGGGGCCCTGGGATGGAGTTCTGCATGGGGCTCCCCACAGGGAGCCTGCTTCTCTGCCTGTGTCTGCCTCTCTGTCTCTTATGAATAAATAAACAATCGAGATCTCAGTACACAGACTATTTCCTGATGCCTTCGGTTTAAGTGCGAATCGCAGCATCAGGGCATGTGCAGGAACGTTCCACCGGCCTCCGGACAGACTGTCCACTCAAATAGTCCTGGTGAGGGCGCCTGGGTGGCTCAGCGGTTGAGCGTCTGCCTTCAGCTCAGGGCATGATCCTGCCGTCCTCCAATCGAGTCCCACATCGGGCTCCCTGCATGGAGCCTGCTTTTCCCTCTGCCTGTGCCTCTGTGTGTGTGTGTGTGTGATAAATAAATATTAAAATCTGTTTTAAAAAATGGTCCTGGTGAATTAATGCCATGAGGTCTGGCTGCACGCAGAGGGTTCCAGGAGCTTTGTTAGCAGGTCTGGACTCCTGAGGGCTCCCCAACACCAGCCAGATTGCATGTGGGGTCTATCTAGCTGAGTCTGGAAGTGGTGAGGTCTCCACAGTACCTGCCACCTTACAGACCTGCCCAATGGCCAGCCAACCATGCCTGGGCAGCCCCCACAGCTGTCACCAAGCAGCAGTCACTCAGTATTAATAGTGACTGTCCTCCCTCCTATACACCCCACCCCAGTTATACACTTCCTCTGGAGTCCTGTGTGCCAGATCCTGAATCAGACTATGCTATGACAGGGCTGGGTGTCATGTCCCCTGGACCAGCCTTGCCTTCCTGTGCTGTGGTATCAGGCCAGGGCCCAAAGGTCAGCCTGACCCCAGGATGTGACACCAATCAGTGCCCTACCACACTGCCATGGGACAGACGCATGGGGCTGGAAGTCACCACATTGTTCCCAAAACAAAAGGGGTATGTGTGTGATGCTCTCCCTTAAAAGACAGTAGTCAAGCGAGATGCTTGAAAATCAAATGCTATATGTGAATCCTAGCCAGTTTCTGGTCTAAAAAGAAAGAAAAAAAAATACAGCAAACAGTCTTGGGACCTTAGAGAAACATGGAGAGGCTATTTAGATGACAGGAATTTTTGTTGAATTTTCTAGTTGTGTCATTGTGCTGTGGTTATGTAGGACAATGTCTTTTTTTCAGAAGAGGCACACCAAAGTGTTTGAGAGTGAAGAGTGTCTGAGGTTACAATTACTTCCAAAGGGGCAGATAAGTAGCTAGCTAGATGAAACACATGGCAAAGGTTGTACTCATGCCCTACATGCAATCATTTTGCGTCCAAGGCCTCACTGAACAATTTTTTCATCATTTTCATATGTCTGAAAGTGATCCAATAAAAGAGTAGGAGTGGAAGAAGCTATTGCAAAGAAACTGCAGGATGGTGGTATGTTGTTGCAGGGAGAACCCACCCAGGTGGAGGCAAAGGCAGGGCAAGACTGGCTCCTTGCTCCTGCCGAGGCACCCACCCCTGGGACCACTGGTACCGACCTCAAGGCCGCAGACCTCCCCATGGCCGCACGGCACAGTGAGATTTGCTCCACCATATTCTGCAGTCCCTGGCTTCTGGCGCGCTTGGCCTGGATGATCTGGTCTCGCTTCTCTTCCTCCTTACGCTGCTGGGTCTCCTTGAGCAGGGCCAGCCGCTCTCGAAGCTCCACCACAGACATCTCCCCTTCCAGGCCATATCCAGGGATCTTCAGGTGATGGGGAGGCCCGAAGCTGGGCGTCAGGCCCATGACCAGCCTGCATGGTTATCTTCTGCACCCTGACCTGCCCTCTGCACCAACACCAGTGCCCCTCCCCCAGGTTCTGGAAGTCTGGCCCCTGTGCTCAGGAGACCTCCTTCCCTCTGCTCAGTAGCACCCCGGCCTCTCCAGCCCTCTGGTGATCACACATCTCAGCTGAGTGCCCTGTAGACCCCTCTACCGTGTTAGGGCCCAAATGGAGCTCGCCACTGTTTCCCCAAGCCAGGCCCTGGGCACCTGGGCAGAGTCCCTCTGGACTTCCCACATCCACTGGGATCAGGCCAGGCTCCCAGACCAGCTCCCATGGCCCTCCCAGGGCTGCTTCCACCTCTCCATATGCTAGCCAGGCCTCTCATGGTGCTTCTCACACAGGCTTCAAGGCATCGGGGCTTTCCTCTCAGCCTCCACTCATCTGGCCTTTGCACACCTACACTCTCCCTACATTGCCCTTCCCACTTGGGCCTGGGGAGTCCCGGGGCCTCCTTCAACATGAAGCCTATCTTGTGAAGCCCTACCTTGCCCACAGCCCCTTCCCTCTTGCCCCCAGAGGTCACAGAGGTCTCCTCGACAGGACTGTGAACTCTTGGGCCAGCCCTAGGCCTCCAGCATGGCAGGTGCAACATCCACAGCTGGGCATGCCACACATGCTAGGTGGATCTTGGCTTTGGGCCAGATCTCCTTTGGTATTGGTGGGAATTCTGGACATGCCCTCTCATGGCCATGCTAGGCACAGCAAGACATGGGGAGGCTCCCCTAGGACCGGCCGTGTCCTTACCTGGGTCAGGTCCACCAGCTTGCCTTTGCGCATGGGCTGTGTCTCCAGAGCTCGATGTTGAGCGATGAGCTCACAGCGCCGCTTCTGCTCCTCCTTGGCTGCCTCTGCGGTGCGCTGTAGCAGCTCCCGGCTCTCCTCTATCACCTCCTGAACTTGGGGGCCAAGCAGGGTGCTGAGGCTCACAGAGGGCAGTTGGGCTCTCACCAACCATAGCAACTCACTTGAGGCCAGAAGCCAGCATGAGACCTGAGCTGGGAATGGCCTCATGGTACCTGGCCCCCCACCATACCTATCTGCCTTCGGCCCTTCAGGAGCTTCATCTGTGCCACCTTAACATTCTTCTGCACCTCTATCACCTGCTCCACCAGCTCCTTCATGGACCTCTCCTCCTGGAGGCGCCTCTCAGCACACTGCTGCATCAGCTCAGCCGTCTGCTCAAACAACCAACCCACCATGGTCAAAGCTGGAGGGGCCCCCTGGTCTGCTCCAGCCCTGAGAGCAGCATGAGGTCTAGGGAGCAGAACCAGCCCTTGACCTCAAGTCACCTTGGAACCGGGCTCTAAGCTCATCAGCCTCTGGGAGTCCCCTGGAGGTCAGGGCCTACTGGGGAAGTTATACCTCATGTCCTCCCTCCCTCCCTCCCTCCACTGTGGTCCTGGGGAAACCAAGTCAGAACCACGAGTTTGCCCTGGATTCCCACCAGAGCACAGGACATGCTAGCCCCCTTGGGCAGCCTCAGGCTCCCTGTCACATGACCCCCCAGCCATGTCCTGTTGGTCACCCCACTCTCTTCTGATGTGCAGTCTAAACAGCAGAATAGGGGGTAGTTTTGCCACTTGGATGCATGTGACTGGAATCCTCCTGTATCCAGGTGTTCTTGCCTCTTCAACTCTGCACTGCATATATAAGGTTCATAATATTATCTCCTGGATTGTAGCTGACTTATTTTTGTGGCTGTATGTTTTAGGGGAACATATCGCAAACCTTTCATCCATTTTACTGTGGATGGACATTCAGATTGCTTCCTGTTTGATGCTACTGTGTACAATTCGAATCATAGTTTTTAGTCCTCAAGAAACTACAATGCACAATGTGGGATTTACACCTCCTGTCACTGGTCCAGAGTGGCCAGGGAGCTATGGAACTCCCAACCCCTGCTGATCCATGCAGCTAACTAGGGGCTTGTCTTCGGCTGCACAGTAAGTGGGAACCAGCCTGCAGGCAGCTTCGGCTGCACAGTAAGTGGGAACCAGCCTGCAGGCAGCTTGGACTTCAGGTGCAGACACCAGGCACAATGTCATCCTTCTATAAAACAATTTGCTGGCATGTATCAAAAATGGCTCTTGACCATCCTTTTCGATGTGTGCCAAAAAAGTAAGGAAGTGCTCACACAACAGAAGGACAGAGGCAGTCAGAGGGACACAGGAACCAACCTGAAAGAGCTCAAAGGCCCAAGGCCCAAGCTCACAACACAATACTGCCCTGTTGGTTTATAACACAAAATGTAAAATACACATTCATGAGTCCCACTGAAAGAAGTGATTGAGTAAATAAATAAGTGAGGGAGTAGAGAAAGTCATTCGTGCAGAAGAATTCTCAGCAGGTGCCCACTCCTTGAGTGTGGGCTCTGCTTAGAGGCCCCTTCTGCGGAGTACTGTCCAGTGGGTGAGGATGACAGCAGCAGAGAAACCTGGCAGACACAGCTTTGGCCAGGGGACCAAGTCAACATCACAGTGATGAGTCTGTTGAAAGCAGATGCCCTTGAGAGGATGTGATGGGAAGAGCACTTCACCTCTGCGGGCTTCCTCCCAAAACCCACAACCCCAGTCTAACTATGAGAAGAACAACAGACACATCCCCACCAAGGGGCGATCTACAGGATACCTGGTCAGCTCTTCTCCAACTATTGAAGTCATCAAAACCAGGAAAGCCTGAGAAGCTGTCACACCCAAAAAGAATCTGAGACATGACTCTTTGAGGGTCCTGGGACAGGAAAGGGCATTTGTGGGAAAAGATGAGCTAAAATCTAAACAAAGTGTGGAGTTCAGTGAAGAGTCATGTACCAATGTTGGCTACTTAGCTGTGACAAATATACCATGGCACAGAGGGCCAGAGTCTCCCCCACCCCGCCCCAAACTAACATCTACCTGGAACCTCAGAATGTGATCTCATGTCCAATTAGTTGAGGATCTCAAGATGAAACCATCCTGGGTTTAGGGTGGGCCCTCAATTCAATGACCAATGTTCGTAAGGAGAGGACACAGAGAGACGTGGATGCATGACACATGTCTCTGTGAGGATGGAGGCAGAACTGGGGTGAGGCCGCCACAAACCATGGAGTTCCTGGGGTCACCAGAAGCTGGAAGAGGTGAGGAAGGATCCTTGCCAATAAATGTAGCCAGGACCATGGCCCCCTGCCACCTTCCTTGATCTTAGACTTGGGGCCTCAGGAACTATGATGTGAGCCCTCCAGGTTGTGGTGCTTTGTTGTGGCAGCCTGGACACCCGGTATGGTGATGGAAGATGTGGCCAGCAGAGTGCTGGGTGAAGAAGGGATGGGGGAAGGTGTTGGCGGGGGTCGGGGGGACACACGGGAACTCTCTGTACTATCTTTGCAACTTTTCTGTGACTCTTAAAACAGCTCCAAAATATAAAGTATATTGTTTAAAAGTAGCTTCAAAAACTTGGTAATAAGTAGAAAATGCTCATGTGGAAATCTGAGGTGTAAAGAGGTGGGCTACCAAAATCTGCGAGGATTTTGGTACTTACCTCATGTGTGTAAATGACGACAAAGAATAAATGAGTTGTGGGTGAGAGGCCTACGCTGTGGTGTCCCCAGGTCCCCAGCTAGGCTGTACCTCAGGAACAGTCAGGAGGGAGGGCAAGAGGCAGCATCTCCAGGCTCTCCGTAAATGGGCATGGAACAGGGGTGTGGGTGGTGCAGGAGCATGGAAGAGGCCCAAAAGGAGGAAGACATGCAGGACTTCAAGTGCCATCTCTGCCTGGACCAACTTGACCACCTCAGGCCCTGCCCCTGTCTTTGCTGGCAAGTAAAGATGAAGGTTCCCACCTCCTCAGCACCCCCAGAGAGGTGCAGAGGGCAGGGCAGCCAGAAGGGCTCCAGTGGACCAGGCCATAGCATTGGAACCTCTGACCAGCCACGGCAAAAGTTAGTTAAATAAGACACAAGGGCTGAGTCATCATCCAACATGAACCATACAAGAGAAATTAAAATCCCTTTCTCTTCAAATATTTAGTGCCATCTACTGTGCCTAGTTCATATAAAACATATGAGTGATGTAAATGCATATAACTGGACATTCCAGGATGGGGAAAGAAGCCACTGGGCTTATAAAAGATGCTCCAGTCAGGGTTAGCCAGACTTTGAAGGACACTATTTGGGGTTGGGGTGCTGTCCCCAAGCAGCCTAATTATGACAGTCTGTCGACAAGGCTGAGGGGAGTATTCAGATGAATACCCAGATGTGGCTGGGCTGTCAAACCCTCTCCGGGTGCTTTCTCCCCATACTGTTGTTGGGTGGCCTGCAACGCCTTTGGTTCTTACCTGGAGATCTTTTACTCACAGGACCTTTGGGGTCAGGAGGGATGGTGCTAGATCATGCCAAGATATTGGAGAGGATGTGGGCACCCCTGCCACTCACCTAGGAAGATGCAGGAGCCCGTGTGGGCCTCGGAAACCCGCCTGCCCTACAATCACCCCATCTCTGGACATAGTGTCAGGATGGCAGACCATCTGCCAGTGAACATCACTCACACAAGCAGGCTGACAAAAGGATGGGGCTGCACAGCCAACCTCTGTCACCATTCCTGGAAGGAAGACTGGCAGTGGAGGCAGTGTGTGTGTGCGTGTGTGTGCGCGCGCGCGTGTGTGCATGTGTGCACATGCGTGCGCAGAGGTGGCCTGGTTCACGTAAACATTAATCCAGGGAAACAGGACTGGCAGTTAATGCAAGATACAGTCAACTTCAGAACAAAGGAAATTACCAGGCAGAGGGACTAAGAACACCCAGCAATTTTAAACGTATATGCATCAGACAACAGGGCTGCAAAATATGAGCAGCAAACACTGATGTGACCAAGAGGAGAAGACAACAACTTCACAATTATAGGTGAATACTTCACACTCCTTCTCCAGTGACCAGGAGACAACTAGATGCAGGGTTAGCGAGGATGTGGCCGATCTCAACGACTCTCTCAACCAGCAGGAGCTGCCCATCCATATGGAACACACAGCAACAGTGCAATACTCATTCTTCTCCAAAGGCACCGAACACAGTGTGATCGGCAACATCCGGGCCACAGAACCAATCTCGGCAAATTTACAATTGTTGAAATCATACAGGGCTGTGTTCAACAATTACAATGGAGTCACAATGGAAATCAGAGACAGAAAGATAACAAGAATATCCCCACATTCTTGGAAACTAAACAACACACTTCTAAGTAGTCCATGGGCCAAAGGGAAAAATCTGAAGGAAGATGAAAAAATACATCAAATTGAATGAAAATGAAATACAATATATCACAATTTTTGGGACATGGCTAATGCAGTAAATAAAAGGGAAATGAATAACACTGAATGTTCGCAATAGAAAAGCAGAGAAGTCTCTTACCAGTAATTTAAGCTCCATATCAAGTGCCTAGAAGAAGCAGAGCAAAATAAACTCAAAGTGAGTAGAATGAAGGAAATAGTGAAGAGCAGAGATCAATGACGTTGAAAACAGCAAAAACAGTAAAGAAAAATCAATAAAACAAAAAGCTGGTTCTTTGAAAAGATTGATGAAATTGACAAATCTCTAGCAAGACTTACAGAAGAAAAGCAAAAAAGTACAACCTACCAATATCAAGAATGAAACAGGTTATGTCGCTATAGATCATACAGATATTAAAAAAAGGATGATAATAGAATATTACAAACAACTCTACGTGCATACATTTGACAACTTAGTGAAATGGGCAAATTCCTTAAAAAAACACAAATGACCACAACTCCCCCATTATGAAGCAGATCATTTGAATAGTCCTATATCTTTTACAGAAATTAAATTTGTAATTTGAAAGCTTTCAAAAAAGAAATTTCCCGGCTTAGATGATTTCACTGGAGAATTTTGCAAAATGTTGAAAGAATTAACACCAAATCTCCCCTAGAGATAAATGAAAGAGGAAAGAAGACCTCCAAATTCACCTTAACAAAGCTGGTGTGACCCTGACAACAAAATTAGACCAAGTCAGGAAAAGAAAAGCAGAGTAACATTATGCATGAAACTCTCTGTAGAAACACTTGAACAAAATCAAAATAGTAGCAAATGGAATTAGCAAATGTAAAAAGAATTAAGTACCATAACCAAGTGGGGTTTATGGTAGAGATGCAAAGCT
Source organism: Canis lupus familiaris (assembly GCF_011100685.1). NCBI lineage: Eukaryota > Metazoa > Chordata > Mammalia > Carnivora > Canidae > Canis > Canis lupus. The sequence goes on from NC_049224.1 coordinate 62,305,910, forward strand.
GGTTCAATATTTGAAACTCCATCATGTGATTAAGAATTCATCATTTTGTCACGAATCTACTATATTCACCACCCAAAGAAAAGTCACATGATCATATCCATTGATGCAGAAAAGCATTTGATGAAATTCAACACCTTTTCCTAATAAAAACTTGTGGAACTTTCATCAACATGATGGAGAGTATATCCAACATCAGTCCTTAATGGTAGAAGACTGATTTCCCCTGATATCATGAACTAGGCATAAATTTATGCTCTCATTCTTCTCCAACACAGTCCTGGAAGTTTTAGCCAGAGCAATATGTCAGAAGAGCAAATTATAGGAATGCAGGTCAGAAATAAAGAAATGAACTGTTCTTTATAGACGACATGATTGTCTACATAGAAAATCCTAAGGAATGTACAATAAAACTCTTTGTCCTAGAAAAATAAGGGAGTTCAGCAAGGTCACAAGATAAAAGATCAATACACAAAAGTCAATTACATTTTAATATTACTAGCATTGGAGCACCTGGGTGGCTCAGTGGTTGAGTGTCTGCCTTTGGCTCAGGGTGTGATCTCGGGGTCCTGGGATCGAGTTTCACATAAGGCTCCCTGCAGAGGAGAGCTTCTCCCTCTGCCGATACCTCTGCCTCTCTCTCTCTGGTTTTCATGAATAAATAAATAAATAATCTTAAAAAAATATTACTAGCATCAAATACATGGACAACAGAATTGAAAATACAATCCCATTTACAATTCCTCAAAAAGGAAATCCTTAGGCACAAATCTTATAAAACATTTACAGGACTCAGATACTAAAAACTATACAACACAGATGAAAGAAATAAAAGATTTAAATAATTGGGGAGACATAGTGCATTCATGGATTAGAAGACTCAAATGGTTGGCCATGAAAGTGGATCCAGATCTCAGACTGTGTACAAGAATAAACTTTGAGTAGATTTGAGAACCAGATGTAAAAATGAAACATAAATACTAGAGGGGAGCCTGGGTGACTCAGTCAGTTAAGCACCTGCCTTCGGTTTGGGTCATGATCCCAGGGTCCTGGGATTGAGTCCCACATTGGGCTCCTTGCTCAGTGGGGAGCCTGCTCTTCTCTCTTCCTCTGCCTGCTGCTCCCCCTCTGCTTGTGCTCTGTCTCTCGCTTTCTCTCTCCCAAATAAATAAATAAAATCTAAAAGAAAAAAAAAACAAATGCTAGAGAACATATGGATGAACTGCTCTCTAACATGGGTATAGGAAAAACTTTTCAACTTTCAAAATGTGGACACAATAAAAGGAAAGCTTGATAAGTTTGCCTTGCAAAATACATCATAGCAAAGCCAAGTGACCAACTGGAGGAAATTGCCTATAATATTTTATAAAGGGTTACTTTCCCTAATGTGTAAAGAACTCTTAAAATAAATCAAAGCAATAAAGGCTAAGAGCTGATTGGAAAGTGCCTGACCCATCTTTAGCCCCGGAACACTCAGTGAGGGAGGAGACCGCATCTGCCACAGGTAGTGCTAGGGAAACTGGACCCTTACCTTACACCACACACAAATATCAATTCAGAGTGGACTACAGACTTGAACATAAGACCTGAAATCACAAACTTCTAGAAGAAAACAGGAGAAAAGCTCCCTCAAAGTGGCCTTACAATTATTATTATTATTATTATTATTATTATTATTATTTTGATTTGACATCAAAAGCATGGGCAACAAGAACAGAAATGAACTACTGAAACCACATCAAAGGTCTCAGTGCAGCAAAGGAAACGGCCAGCAAAACGCAAAGGCCCCTGTGGAATGGGAGAAAGCTTCTGCATACCATATGTCCATCTAGTAGGGGGTTAACATCCAAAATGCACAAGGTACTCACACAACGCAATAGCAAGAAAAGCCAAATACCATGGCTAAAACATGGGGAAAGGACGTGAAAATTTTCCTAAAGACAATGAACAAATGGTCAACGGGTATTTGGAAAGATGCTTGTCATCACTAATTATCAGAGAGAAGCAAATCAGAATGTCAGTGAGGTATCACCTTACACCTGTGAGGATGGCTGTGATAAGCATTGGTGAGGATGTGGAGAAAAGGGACTATTGGTGGGAGTGTAAGTTGGTGCAGCCATTATGGAAAATGGTATTTTAATTTTTCCTCAAAAAATTAAAATTATTAGATTTTATTTTTATTTTATTCTTTTAAGATTTTATTTATTCATGAAAGACACATACACAGAGAGAGAGAGAGAGAGACAGAGAGAGAGACACACCGGAAGAGGGAGAAGCAGGCTTCCTGAAAGGAGCCCCATGTGGGACTCGATTCCAGATCCTGGGGTCACACCCTGAACCAAAGGCAGACACTCAACCGCTGAGCCACCCAGGCGTCCCCCAAATTATCAGATTTTAAAAAAAGATTCTATTTATTTATTTATCTGAGACACACACACACAGAGAAAGAGAGAGCAGAGGAGAGAGAAAATCTAAAGCAGACTCTGGTCTGAATGCAGAGCCCGACATAGGGCTCGATCCCACAACCCCAAGATCATGACCTGAGCTGAAACTAATAGTCGGACACTCAATCAACTGAGCCACCCAGGTGCCCCTAGAATTACCACTTTTTTAAAAGTCATCTCTGCAGCCAGCGTGGGGCTCATACTCAGGACCTTGAGATCAAGAGTCACATGCTCTACAGACCAAGCCATTTGGGTACCCCTAGAACCACCAGTTTTAAAAATTGGAACCCAGAAGTGATCCCATGTCCAATATATATTCAAGAGAAATAAAATCACTATTTTGAAGAGATATCTGCACTCCCATGCATATTGTAGCATCATTCACAATAGCCAAGATTTGGAAACAACCTAAGTGTCTGACAGATGACATGGAAATACTACGTAGCCTTAAGAAAGAAGGAAATCCTGCCACTTGCAAAACCATGGGTGAACCTGGAACATATTAAGTGAAATAAGCCAGACACAGAAGGACAGCTGCTGTAGGGTCTCAGTTGTATGCGGAATCTAAACCAGTCCAAGTCATGGTAACAGAGATGAATGGTGGTAGCCAGGGGCTGGCACAGTGGGAACGGGGAGGTGCCAGTCCAACACGGAGCTCGATCTCAGGACCCTGAGATCCTGACCTGAGCTGGAATCAAGAGTCGGATGCATAACTGACTGAGTTGCCGGGGCACCCCTGTCACACCACACACCTTAACCATACGTGAGTCTAACTTGTCAATTGTGTCTCATTAAAGCTGTGAAGAAATGGACCAAAGCCCTGAAGAGGTCATTCCCAGGAGCGGGCCTTCAGTATATGAAAACACGCTCAGCCCCACACATAACAAATGACACGCGCATTGACGCCTCTTCTCGCTCACAGGCTCAGCATGAATCTCAATGGGGAGGGGTGCGTGCTGCAGGGGTCCCGAGGCCCAGCCCCTCGCACACCACCCAGGAAAGGCAACATGGCATCTCTGGTAAAACCACTTGCTTGAGGGCAATACCACAAAAGCCCTGCGCTGCTTGGCTCCTTTCTGACATAGCAACATCCAACGTGGAGTTCACCTGGAAAGTCTCCCTCCACTAAGGGTTGTGGCGGCCCCCAGAGCCCAGGGCACTGCGAGGCCCACTGCAAAGAACAGGCTTTCGGGGGAGCCCTGGTTGGGGGCCTCCACCTAGGCCACCTGTCCTAGCAGGGGGACGAGCCCAGGTTGATATGCCGACAGCTTCTGAAGTGGTGACCTCCACAGACCGCCCTGGGAGAGGACACCAGATGCAAACATGCCCCATGTTGGCTTGTCAGAAGTTTCTGCCAGAATCTCAGGTCTTCATGTGTGGATGTGGGGGCCAACTGACTCTGCTGGTAGGGGCTGGGAGGGGGCAGTCGGGACCAGAAGCACTGGCCAGACCCCTGCTCTGAGCACCTCCAGGACCCCCGCCCGTCAAGGTGGGGAAGGAGGAAGCACACCTGCGCTACACGGTCAGCTTGCACCCCGGGCCCCTGGCTGCTCCTGTGAGCGGCACATCACCTCCTCCTTCTTCTGGTCGGCCTTCTGCTTGTTGCCCTGCCTGAGGAGCTGCCGGGCCAGGATGGCCTCCTCGCGGCTGAGCTTCCCCTGCAGCCTCCGGCACTCGCCTGCAGCCAGCGCCTCCTCCTGGTCCTTCGCCTGCATCTTCTTCTGCCACTCAAGAAACTCAGAGAAGTCGCCTGCACCATCCACAAGCTTATCCACCCTGGGGAACAGGGGGGGCGGTTAGAGGCAGGGTTTGGATTCCCTCCCGATCAGGACCTGTGCCGGCCATGGGGACGCCGCTGCCTCCCCTGGGGACAGTGGCCTCACAGGCATGGGGCACTCTTCATCCAATGCCAGCCACATCCCCACCCCCACTGTCCACCTGTCCCCATCCTGTGCACCCACCCTTCAGCCATATCTCCCTGCCCCTGCTTCCTGTATAGTCACCAGACTGTCCATTGGCCTTACTCCATCTACCTGTCTGTCCATCTACATTCCTCTGCCCGCTTGTCTATCCTCTCATCCATCTGAGCAGCCACCCAAACTCCCACCACAGCCCACTTCTGGGGTAAGCACAGGGGTCTGCCGTGCCGGTGGTCTGGGAGTGGGGGTAATTGGGAAGAGGTCTGGAAAGGAGGTGACCCCTGAGAGAGGTTTAGGCTGGGCTGGCTTTCTGCTAAGGCCCCTTATATGTGGTCCATTTCCCCCACTGAGCCAGGATTATCTTCCTGAACAGGATTATCTGCCCTGAACACTGGCCCCACAGTCTCCCTCTTCTCCCAGAACAGCCGTCCCTGCACCCCCTCCTCTGAAGCAGGATGAGGAGCTGCCGACCCCACCTCTGCAGCTCTTTCTCCACCTGCCGCTGGTATAAAGACCCTTCTCGGAGGATGGCAGCAGTGTTCAGCTTGACTGGGACATTGTTGGGCTGCAGGAGAGAGGAGGGCACAGAACAGAACAAGAAGTGGCGTCCAGGCCAGGAGGTGGGCATCCAGGGAGAAGACACTGGGACCAGCACCTGTGCCCACTGTGACCAGGTCAGGATCACCTCTCACCTTGTAGAATGTCAACTTTGGAGTCTTCAGGATTCTGGGCATGAATCGGAGCTGCAGCTTCTTCTCGGAGCCCTGTGGACATCAGAGCCTGGCACCTGTGCCCACTGGGTGCCCTTAAATGCATTCTGGGAAGGTGGTAGATCCTGCACCCCCAGGAGAGCCAGCACATTCCTCTCTATCGTAACTGCTGCTGCCTGGCCAGCCCCCTGCACACGGCCCCCTCCCCCGACCCCTACCCCCAGCAGCACTTCAGTTCTCTAGCACCCTCCCCAGCCTTCCTGGAGGGTTGAGACTCCCAAGCAGGGGCAGGGAAGGTATGGGTTCCCAAGCAGGGGAGCTTGCACTTCAGGGCTCGGGCTCTGCCCCCACCCCAGCTGCCCCTGGGGCTGGTTTCCATGACCTTTCCTGGCTGTCCCCCAAGCTTGCTCTGTGCCAGCTGCTGCTGCCCTGCAGACACTCCCAGGACGTCCCCCACAGCCCCAGTGTGTGGAGCCATGGGTCAGAGGGTGCCCCCAGGTCACGCTACTCTGCTGGTTGCCCACTCCTCCGCCCGCCCCCATCTGCTGGGGGGGCCGGGGCATCTCTGCCTCATGCAGCTGCGGCCAGGGGGGCCCACGGCAGGGAGGGCAGGCCAGGCCCAGCTCCTCTGGAGTGAGCACCCACCCAGAACTGGCCTTCCTCGTCCTACTCTGTTTACTTTCTCTTTACTGACAAACATATCTTGGGTTTTTGTTTTTCTTATAGAAACATTAAGTGGTCAGTAGGGAACTCTGGGAACACCCAGAGAGCATTGAAGATGTGTGCCCGCGTCCTCACCTGCGCACTTAAGCTGCTCTCAGCCCAGCTCGGGGAGCAAGCACTGTCTCAGCCTCATGGGAAGCCTGCCCCCTATGAGCCAAACCTGAAAAGGCTGAATGAGGGGCTCATCATGTCGCCGCTAACAGGGCACAGGGAGGAATGTTTCCATGTTGTAAGAAAATGCCACCATGAAGACTGGCCCAGGGTATAGAGGGCTGGGATTACCTGCACCAGGGTCGTACCCCGGGACCTGGGCACCGCACACCGCATCTCCTCGATGTTCACCTTCAGCAGCAGCTCCTGCAAGCAGCAACACATGCCTCTGGCCCCCCTGGGCACCACCTAGCATCCTCGGGTCTCAGAAGGGGCAGAGGCACAGACCAGCTCCAAACTGCTCTCTTTTTCCATATAACACCCTGGAGGGGGCAGCCCGGGAGGCTCAGCAGTTTAGTGCCACCTTCGGCCCAGGGCCTGATCCTGGAAACCTGGGATGGAGTCCCATGTCGGGCTCCCTGCATGAAGCCTGCTTCTCCCTCTGCCTGTGTCTCTGCCTCTCTCTCTCTCTCTCTCTCTCTCTCTCTCTCTCTCTGTCTCTCATTAATAAATAAATAAAATCTTTTTAAAAAAGAAAAAAAAAAACACTCTGGAGGGGTCTAGGAAGGCAGGAGTCGAGGGAGACATCTGACCTCAGCCTTCCAGCGATTATATCTCCTGGTCATCTCTAGTTGCTCCTGCTCCTTGGGCGGGTGGTAGGTACTCCTGGGGATCTGGTGGGTGGTGGGAAAAGAGCTTGTGGTCAGTGGCTATGATTCAGAGGAAGGTGTAGACCTCAGCATGAGGAGAGCAGGGATCCACTGGGCAGGCTCCAGTTCAACTGGGCTTCCCCACAGTTGGGTGGGGTCCCCTGAACACTCCTGGTCTGCCCAGAGGACCCTCAGTCCTGGGAAGAGCCCAGCCCCCCACTGGCTCACAGCCTGTGCCCACTGCTGATGTCTGCACTTACTGGTTTTGGCTTGGTCATGACAGGGACCGGCTCAGGCACTGGAATGGCACGGGGTCGGGGAACAGTCAGGTTGAACTCCTTGGGCTCTGTGACCTTGGCCTTGGTCTTTGGAAGAGGGGACTGATTGGTCATCACTTTCTCCAGCTGCTTGATCAGCTCCTGGACCTCTGGCTGCCATCTTGAAGGCAAAGGTAGGAGCAGCAGCTTAGAGCCACTTTCGAAGCAGGTCAATGAGGGCACAGCCCTTGGGATGCAAAGGACCCCCCCACTAAGCACACCCGGGGCTACTTGAGGGTGGGGCACTCTGCACTGAGTGCAAGCCACACCCTGGAGCCACAGGGCAGGTGAGGAAGCAGAGCCAGAAGCATCAGGTCCCAGCCCAGCTGCCAAGTGAGAGGGGAACTAGGAACACCGAACCATCTCCGCTGCAGGAGCCCAGCGAGTCTGAGGGGGGTGGTGGCAGTGGGGACATGGAGCTAATCTGGGGCAGCAGATGGCCCAGGGGAAGGAGGCCTGGGGAAGCTGGAGATTCTTGGACGTTCCGGGAGCTGAGCTGTCAGTGACTGGTGGAGAAGGGGCTCTGGGAGTAGGGCGGGGCAGGGTAGAGCCTGGGGTGGGGGTGCCCCAAGCAGGGTTTTGGGCAAGGCGTGGTGCTGCCCACGTCCCAGGCGGGCATAGCCCACATCACCAGTCTGACCATTAGAGCAACCTTGAGGGCAGATAGCATGGTTTCAATGGCCCCTGCCCCAGCTTGAGGACCACGGCCCCCAGAGGAAAGAAGAGCTTGTCCAAGGGCCAGCGGGGAGTGGGGATTTCGGGGTGGGGGGAGGCAGGCAGGGCAGGGCAGGCCTGGGATGCAGCAGGTCCCAGAGCGGTAGTGTTAGGCTACGGTTGGGGTGGTGGGCAGGGGGCACCCTGGAAGCAGGCTGAACCCAGGCCTGGGCCCCTGGTGGCAGCCCTGTGGATGGATGGTGAATCCAGCCTGGCTGGGACTGAGGACTTTCCTCCAGAACAGAGGCAGCTCCAGGGACACCCCGAGACCCCAGGGCCATGGTTTTCTTCCCCACAGAAGGGCTTCTGTCTTCCCCAGGCCTCTGGGTCTCCTGTATGCAGCTGCACAGTGGTCTGCTTGGGCCCAAACAGTCCCTCTGTCCCCAGGAAGATAAAGTGGCCCCCCCAACCCCCCCATCAGAAGGGAAACAATGGGGGCAGCTTCACCCTGACCCCAGCAGCCTCGCGGAGCCCAAGGGCAGGGCCTCCCACTGTGGGTCCTGGCTTATACCAGTGAAGCTGGCATTTGGGACACAGGGCCAGGCAGCGAGGGCAGCTTTGGGGCATGGGGTACAGAGAGGCTCCCAGCCTGGCCCACCTCATCAGGGGATCGATCCAGTTCTCGCTCACATGGGCGGTCTCGTAGATGAGGCTCCATTCGTCCTTGATCCAGGAGCACAGGCTTAAGGGGTTGAACAAGAACCCGAGGAACTGAGAGAGAAATAGGACCCTGAGGGAGGCGGCTCAAGCCCAGACCCCCTGCAGCCAGGTGAAGCTCCCAGTTCCCCACACAAAGCCAATGTCCAGGGGGCAGGTGTGGCTAACACACTGTGAGAGGAAGCCTCTGTCCACGCCAGGGTAGGAGGCCCCTCAGGACAGGCCCTCCCTCCCCAGAACAGAGAGGGGAGCCCAACTGCTGCTCACCTGCCCCCCATGCTGGTCTGGGGTGCCTACTCTGGGGGGCTGGCTGCCCACCTCATTCTGGAGCATGCCGCAACCCAGCAGGACCCATCCCCCTGGTGGGGGCCCAGTGCCGGCCGGAGCTGACTGCTCAGAACTGGAAGGCCCACACCCACTTCTGGAGCATTCCTAGTGGGGACAGATGGACTGCGGCCTGCCTCCCTCACCCCATGGGTTCTAGAATTCCAAGAACGGAGTTGCATTGTTTTTTGCCACTGCCCCTGCCAGGGGTGGGCTCCAGGACTGACCCGCCCAGCCAATCCACTGAAGTTGTCTTCCCTGGCAGGGCCTCTTGTGCCCTCGGGAGGGCCCAGCCCTGCCACAGCAGGAACTTCCAGCGGCCCCAGGCTCCTGTTTTCTAGTCTGGGCCTCTAGTCTACCAGGTTTGGTTCTAGAAGGCACAGCACAGCTTAGCTTCTCAGTGGAGGCCGGCTATCTGGGAACTGGACAGAGGGGGTTGTCCATTGAGTGTCCAGCCACTCCATTGGCTGGAGTGGCCCTAGCCAAAGGAGGTGGCCATCTGCACTGCTGAGAGGAAGCTCAGTCCCCCACCCCTTATCTGAGGGTCAGCTATGCCAAAGGCCTATCGGGGGGCTGCTCTGTAAGGGGCATGCACCAAGCTGAGCCACATCCCAGCTTTGAGGGTCTAGTCTGGTCAAGGGGACCACCACAGACCACTCAAACCAGGTGCCCAGAAAACTGGCTGTAAGGCGACGCCACGTTCTGAGTCCCCCAGGAGAGCTTTGTGTGGACACAGGAAATATGATGCCCCCATCTGGGTCCCCTACAGCGTGTCCTGGGCCGTGGGCCTTGACTGGGGGTGGGCCAGGCAGCATGCGGGAGAGGTATGTGTCAGCAGCTGGGTCCCCGCTGTGGGCCTCTGGGCTCTGTGGGTCTGGGCCTACTGCCCCTGGGGCTGCTGTGGGGCTGCATGTCCGGCCCCTCACAGCTGCAGTGAACTCGGAGAGGCCAGGCTGTGGGATAGCCACGGGCAAGGGGAGCAGTGGGGTAGCACCGCCACAGCCATGTCCTCATCTCCACCTCCCCTTGGGCCTCCACATCCTTCTTCATGCAGTGGCTGCCAGGTGTCCTTCTACAGCCTTTTGTGGCTTCTCCACTTGACAGTCTGGCCCCTCCCCAACCACCACCCAGGAGCCCCTCCCCACCTTCCCTGCCCCACAGTGGTCTTCTCAGCTGCAGGCCCGTGGCTACCATCCATCATCTCTCTCCTGCCCTCCCAGGTTCATTGCTGTCTTTCACCTGCTACCACTTCTTGCCTAAAGGGGCTCTGGGGTCTCCGCTACTCTTGTTCCTGGCAGATGCTCCCTGCTGCTCCATCCCTGCCCTCCCACTCAGCATGTCAGCTGGTCTGCTGCCCCCACCCATGGACAGGGCTTCCCAAAACGAGGTCACCATTCTCCCTGGGTGTGAAGAGAGGGCAGCCCCTCAGGGAACATGCTGGAATGGGGGCGGGGTTCTGGGGTAGGTTCTCTGGCTGTCTGGAGAATTCCAGTGTGTGAACAGGGTTCCTTGGGGTGAGCAGGATTGCTACTCCCCTGGCCCCAGAGCCACATCCAGCACTGAGTCCCATGGAGACCATAGCCGAGGCTGCCTGAGAACCAGCTTAGTGCCTCGTCATCGCTCACCATGACAGTGGCAGCACCCCAGGTGTGGTCTGTGGGGAGCTTCCAGGGAGGGGCCCCAGGGCAGCCATACCATTCCCAACAGCTTGGCAGGTGGACCCAATGGGACTGAAGAGGGAGGTGGGGCAGGGGCAGAGGAGAGAGGACACAAGGTGCCACTGCACCCCTGCAGCTCCCAGCTCCCTTGGGAATTTGTGTGGGCTGTTTCCAGGACTCTTTTTTTTTTTTTTTCCAGGACTCTTCTAACAGAAAATCTCTGGGGGAGGTAAATGCATTGGGGGCACTGGGCTGGCCATGTGTAGCCAGCCCTCTGCATGCCTGTGCTGGGTCTGCACTGTGAGGCAGCCCCGGGGGGTCCTGTGCCGCCACCTCTGGGTTCAGGTCAAGGCTGCTCTAGGGTCAGCTCCAGGGCTGCAAGAAATGAAGACCTGGTTTAAGATAACTATGCAAGCGTTTCGCCCTGTGAACTCTTTGTTTTTGTGTAGCTGGGAAACCCCATCATTAAAGTAAACCACAACCTTGGGTCAGCACCTTCTCTGTGTGCCTTCTCAGGGACACACTTAGAGCACTCCTGGGGCCCATGACCTGCGCTTCTCTGAGAGTGGTTTCCCTGGTCTGGTGATGCCCCCGAGCTGAATGAGGAGCAAGCCAGTCGGCCAGAGCCTGGTCCCAGAATGGGCTCTGCTGCTCACTTGCTGAGTGACACTGGGCAAGTTACCAAACCTCTCTGTGCCTCAGTTTCCTCAACTGTGGGGTGAGTGCCAGCAGGATGACCTCCCTGGGTGGCTGTGACGATGAAGCAAGAACTGCTCACAGATGAAAAAAAAAAAAAAAGAACTGCTCACAGATGAAGCCTGACCCATAGCAAATGCTCCATGGGAGCTGGCCAGCAAAGGACAGTGGGCCTCAAGCCCAGGCTTCGTGGTCCTGCTGGCCCCAGAGTCTGGGTGTCTCAGCTTTCTACACAAATAACAGAAGTGGCCCTGGGCAGGGCTGGTGTGCAGCCTCCCCCGATGAGGTGCCCGTCCTCAGGGCCTGCTCGGGACTTTGCTCCCTTACCTGCCCCTGAGTCCCCCACGCCACGCAGCCTCTTTTGGAAGGACAGGCTGCCCTGGGTCTGCAGCTTGGTCATGAGTCAGAAGGGAAGTCTCTGGAAGCCCAGACTCCAAACAGGCAACAGACCCCTGTCAGCACTCACCAGGACCCTAAGGAATGGGAGTCAATCCCCCGGGGACAGAGAGAGCATCTGTGCAGCCATGAGAGGGTACCAGCTTGTCATAAACACAGAATAAACCCAGCAGGGTTTCTTCCATTAAAATGAGGAAAGGGAGATCCCTGGGTGGCACAGCGGTTTAGCGCCTGCCTTTGGCCCAGGGCGCGATCCTGGAGACCCGGGATCGAATCCCACGTCGGGCTCCCGGTGCACGGAGCCTGCTTCTCCCTCTGCCTATGTCTCTGCCTCTCTCTCTCTCTCTCTCTCTCTCTCTCTGTGTGACTATCATAAATAAATAAAAATTAAAAATTTTTAAAAAAATAAAATGAGGAAAGGTAAGAGGTTGGCAGTAGATGGGACACATATCTACCCTTGGGTTTGAGAAGAAAACGTAGGGGGCGCCTGGGTGGCTCATATGGTGAAGCATTTGCCTTCAGCTCAGGTCATGATCCCAGGGTACTGGGATCGAGTCCCACCTCGGGCTCCCTGCTTCTCCTTCCCTCTCTCCCTCTGTGTTCTCTCTCTCTCACAAATAAATAAAATCTTAAAAAAAAAGAAGAAGAAAAGGTGGGGCAGGTGGGGGTGGCTTACCTTGCACATTTTGTCCAGGGGCTGAGACCTGATGATGTCAGAGAAGAGCTGGAAGCCGAGTTCGTCCAGCTGGAACGTGGCCAGGTAGCAGATCACTAAGGAGACAAGGCTGGTGAGTGTGGGGACAACCGTGGGGTGTCCTCCCCTGCGCCCCCTAGCATCTGATCTTGGGGCCAAGCATGGTGGGTGGCCAGGGGCAGGAGCTTCACCTGGCACCACAGGAAAGTGACAAGATGATGCAAGAGTACAAATGGCGCTGTCTCACACAGGGGAGTATGTGGTGGCTTTCACAACACTTCCCTGCACCCTAACTCATTTGATGAGTTCTCAGAAATTCCCTGCATAAAAGTAAAATCATTTTGGATTTCAGTTTGTTAATGCTAAGAGACCAAATGGCCTCGAAGCCAACTGGCACATGAACCTCCCTGGGCTTGGTGAGGGGCCTCTGAGGCAGGGACTATTTGCCATACCCATGGGTAGGTGGGCCAGTGATGTGCTGCTGGTGAGCCAAGTGTCCTGCAGTGCGGGCAGAGTACAGGAGCCAGCTCAGCTACCCAGCACCCTGCACTCTCCTCTTCTCCTGGGCAGGAGCACGAGGCCTAGTGCAGGGGCTGGGGGTGGGGGCTGAACCAACTCCCTCACTGGAGACACTGGTCACTGTGCCCATAATGTTCCCCACATGCCAGAAGGACAGGTGGCCATTAGGGGTCTGCAAGAAGCCAGGCAGAGACATCTCATGTTTAATCCCCTGCTGGACAGTCCCAACTGTGGCCATCAGGCTGGCCTTGCCCCTAGTCCTCAGGCTTTGAGGGGTCAGAAACTTGGTAGATGATAAAGGCTCCTCATTTCACCCGGGCTGGCCTTTTAGAGGCATTCTCTCTAAAGCAGACTGTGCCCCTCTCAGGGATCAGAGGCTCTGCTCCTGGACAGCAGGGCCTGAGGTCCGCCTGCCTGGAGCCTGGCCCTCAGCCTGCAGCCTGGCCCTCAGTGGGCCTGGAGTCCGTGTCCATGTCTGTCAGGTGGATTGTGGTCTGCCCACCCAGGTAAGGGGCTGTGGGAGACCACGGAAAGCAAAAGTGCTGCAGAAACATCAGGAACTGGTGTCCAGTGCGAACCCAGGGAGTGTCCATCTGCTGCCACCTCACTGGGTCACCCCTGCTGTTGTGAGGCTGTGGCCCTCGTGCAGGAGGCCAGCGCAGCAGGCCCGGCCCATGGAGACACCTACCCTCAAAGAGGTTGTAGTCAGCCCGTCGGCAGAGCCAGCCGGCCCGCACGTAGAAGGCATCCACCACCACAGCCAGCAGCTTCCGGTACTCTAGGCACCCCGACAGCACCTCTAAAATGAATGCCTGCTTCTGGGGGCTCAGTGTCTAGAAAAGAAACAGCTGGGAGGGGGCCAGGGCCAGGGCCAGGCGTCCCCTCTGTGCCAGGGGAGAGCCAGTCAGGGCACCTCTCCCAGAGCAGGTGGTGAGCCCACGGCAGACCCCAGGATGCGGTCCCCCAGGGGCTCCTGGTAGTGACAGCGAGCTGGGGGCCCAGACAGAAATGAGCCATTCAAACCAACAACCCCAAAGGATGAAGGTGTGATTTCATGTACAGGAGCCCTGGGAGGAGCTGGATCCCCAGGACAGCATATGGGGTGAGGGGAGCCGGGATGGGGTGAGGCAGGCAGCTGGGGTTTCACAGGGACAGTTTGGGTGGGGAAGATGAGGAAGTTCTGGCGGTGGAGCGTGGGGAAGTGGGGATGTATTAACACCATCAAACCCCGTGCTTTACATGGTTAAGGTGGCAAATTTTACACCACCTTAAAACAGGTAGGCTTTACCACAATGAAAGAAAAGGGCAAACTCTTATAAAGCGTTTCAAATGAATTATTAGAAAAGTAACCCCAAAGAAAAAGAGAACGGTAAGGGGGCCTCTGTGGGACTTGTCAGGTGTGCCAAGCCAGGTGAGGAATTGCCAGGAGCAGGAGGGATTGCACTCTGCTCTCCGGGGGTAGGGGTGGGGGTGGGGGTGGGAGGCAGATGCCAAGGAGCCTTTCCTGCAAACATCCTGGGAATACGTTTTGGGTAACTTTACACCCTGTTCCTGTTCCCTTTAACCCAGCAATCACACTTCTGGGAACCTAAGGGAACCCTCCAAAATGCAGGAGATACCCACACACTAGAAGTTTAGGGCATTTAATAAAACTCTTTAAAGCTTTTTTCCCCCCATTGTCTGCCTTGTTATGAGCTTGAAATGTCAGCGGTTTCTGCCTGTGTCTGGCTGGCCTTTGCCATTTGGCGATCCCGTCGAAACTGAGGAGGGCCCTAACCGAATGTGCTTGAATGTCACCCTTGCACAGCTCTTTATGCTGAAAGACAAAATGTTTTCCCTTGCTGCTGGACATACATTCCAAACTTTTCAACTTTAGGAGAAAACAAAAAACCCCGTATCTTTCTGCATTAAATTTTAGACTAGCTCATATATGTTGTATTAAACCTGCCATATCAATTGTAATGTACAGATTTTGCAAATACTATGCTGTATGTGATGCCCAACTGTATCCGCAATGTACATGTAATACATTCATGCCCAATAAATGTTTTACTTCTTTCTGAAAACAAAAAGAAGTTCAAGGTAAAGGGAGAAAGTAAGAGCCTAATTTTAACCAGGGGCATGGGGGGTGCTGTCTCCCATCGCAGGGGAGCAAGGCACCCACAGCCGTGATGCTCCTGCAGAACTTAGAATGTGGCCACAGGACAGATAATGTGGGATGAAGCCCGGGTGTGCACCTGGCCCCTGACAGGTGCAAAGCATATCAAAATCAACTCACCTGCAGAGTTGTTAAAAAAATTTTTTTACCAATATATTAGATACATTTTGGTATCTCATTTTATTTTGCATTTTTAAAGAAGATTTTATTCATTTATTTGGCACACAGAGAGAGAGAGAGAGAGCACAAGCAGGGTGAGCAGCAGAGGGAGAGGGAGATCCCAGGACCCTGAATTGGGAAGGCAGCCGCTTACCCCACTGAACCACCAATGAGCCCCTTATTTTTCATTTTTTTTTATTATCAGTGAAATTTTCATACATTTACTGGATATTTATTTGTACTTTTGTGAATTATCAGTTTATATTCTTGGCTAACTTTTTATTGGGATGATATTTTCCTGAATTTTATGAGCTCTTTATATAGTGAGACAATTAACATATTCATTAATATGATAGTTATTTTTGTGAGTTTGTAATTGGTCCTTTAACTTTGCGTATTTTTTGGCACAGAGGTTTCTCTTTTTTTTTTTTTTAAAGATTTTATTTATTTATTTATTCATGAGAGACAGAGCGAGAGAGAGGCAGAGACAGGCAGAGGGAGAAGCAGGCCCCATGCAGGGACCCCGACGTGGGACTCGATCCTGGGTCTCCAAGATCACACCCTGGGCTGCAGGCGGCGCTAAACCGCTGCGCCACCAGGGCTGCCCGGTTTCTCTTTTTTCTGAGGCCAAATCTATCTTTTCCTTCATGGTTTCTTCACCTGTTTTCAGAGAAATGGGACCACCTGAGGGGTCCTGGAAAAGCCGCAGGACCTGGGAGAGCCTCTGTTCCCATGCGTGTGGTGGGGGCATCTGTATGTTGTCTCAGCAGACAGTGTCGCTCCCCCCGCATCACAGGGGCTGGAAGCCCGAGGATCATGTTCTTCTGTGGGTTCTGCCTCTGTGGTTCTGGACACAGCTTGGTCCTGCCCTAGGAGAGCCAGCAGGGCGTGAGAGACGACTCCCCTCTTCCTTCCCCGGCAGAGGTGACAGATATGCCATAGGTGCTGCACAGCGTAGCCCTGGCTGTCCCAGACTTGGGTTCTGAAGCCTTCCCCACAGCTCCCCAGCTGTACTAAATCCCTGGCTCCTCCCAGTGCCTGGTAAGGGCCCAGGTAGTTAGGTTCTCATGCTAATACTCTCCTGTGATGCCCTCTGCTCTCAGGCTCCATTGCAGGCTTCTGGTCTCCTCAGTTTTGGCATGTTGGGGTGGGGGGCTCAGGGTCCATTCCTCCCGCCCAGTTTCTTCACTCTCTGCACTCACCCCCTGGGGCACCTCATCCAGTGGCAAGGCTGAAAACCTGCCCTTCCCAATGTGTGTCCCCAGCCAGCCTTCCCAGACTCCCAAAAGCTCTGTCTCCACCTGTTCCTCCCCCCATCTCACCCCCTGGTTTCTGCCTGAGGCCAGCCTCCGGGGCTTTGCCCCAACCTGCCCCTCCCCAGCCTTCCCATCTCATAAGCACAACCCCTGCTCCCAGCTGTCCAGACCAGACCCCTTGATGCCTCCCTCTGCCTCCCACCCAACACCTCACGGGTGGGCCAGGGGAACCCAGCTGTGCTCTGGCTTCTCCTCTTGCCTGTCCTCTATTTCCAACCTGGCCACCAAGTGAGATCATGTCTGTCCTTCTTTAGAACCTTCCAGAAGGAGTCCTTACAGCGGCCGGTGAGGCCCTATGGGGACTGCTCTGGGTCCCTCTGAGTTCTTACCCAACCATGGTTCCACTCCAGCCCCACTGGTCTCCTTCTGCTTCTCCAGCATTGGAGTGTCCCCTCTAGGCCTCTGTGCTGGCTGTTCCCTCTGCCTGCAATGCTTGTCCCCACACACTTGCTCCTTCACTCTCACTAGGTCTTTGCTCAGGTGCTCCCTGACCTCCCCACAGTCAGATGCTGGCCAGCCGTCTCACCTAGCAGCACACACTGGCAGTTATTCGCCCTTTCCTGCTAAAATGTCACCCTGGTGCTCATGAGGGAGGGAAGGGGACGTCCTGCCTCCACGGGATGTACAGATTTTGCAAATACTATGCAAAGGCTGGGCACACATGGGGTTTCCTTCCACGGTCAGCTTTGGTCCCTGCAGGCAGGCTTCTGCGCCAGTTTCCCCCTCATGGCCCTCTGACCCCCAGACTATGCCCACACCGGGCACGCTTTGTCCAGCACAGCCCAGGGATCTGTGCAGACAGGTCAGAAAGCAGTGAGTCAGCGGGGCCAGAGCCCAGGCTGCATGACTCTGCAGGATGCCTGCCCACAGTATCCCCCCTGCCCCCATCTCTGAGGCTCAGACAACAGTGACTCTGCTTCTCATGAATTACGTCCGCGTTTGGGAAGTGTGAGTATGTATTTTTAATAAGGTCAGAGCCTTGAGCCCGAGGCTGGAAGCCCTGATGCTGTAAGTCCCCAGTAAGGAGGTCAGGCAGGGCTGCATGGGGCCCGGGGCCTAGAACACATAGAACCATGTGGTAAATGACACCCTGCCCCATGGGGGAGGCTGGGCCCAGGGCCAGGTCCTCACTGCTAAGGAAGGTCAATGTAGCTGGTCACAGAGAAGAGACTGAGGCCTGATGGGGGTCAAAGGGCACTGAGCTCCAGACCACTTCCTTCTGGCCAGACTGGCAGAGGATTGCTGAGGCTGAGCTGGCCGGGCTTTCTCCAAAAGGAGGTAAAACAAGGGCGGAGTTGCAAAGAGGGCCCCAGTACCAGAGCTGAGCCTTAGCCCCAAACCAGCCTCGGTCATGGAACCCAGAGGGTGGTGGTTACCCAAGGGCCTCTGAGTTTTCTGATACCATGGCCCTTGGCCAGCCCCCAGGGGGGCGGCAAGCCTTTGGGTAACAGTTTCATGGACAGTCCTGAGAGATGGGGGGCCTGGGGCAGAGGACTCAGAGGCCTGCAAAACTGCCCACCATCAGCAGCCCCTGTAGGAGTTCCCAGATCCAGCTTGTCTGTCAGCACCACAGAGTTCAGGCAAGTGAGACGGGGGCCCAGGGCAGGAAAGGGGCTGGGGTGCATATTTCAGCACCATGCAGAATACCTAGGGTCCCCTGCTAATCTGTGATGCCAAAACCAAAGCCAGGGGAAGAAGCAGAGAGAGAAAGCTGAGGTTGCCAGATGTTGACATAACCCCTCCTCCATTCTTCCTGCCCAACAGAAGAATGCCATCTCATCATGGTTGGTATGCTCAGTGAGAACTTTTTCCAGACCCCTGCTGATAGAGCCATGTAGCAAATGGCTTTTTTTTTTATTCAGGAGAGACACATCGAGAGAGAGAGAGAGAGAGAGAGAGAGGCAGAGAGAGAAGCAGGCTCCATGCAGGGAGCCCTACGTGGGACTCGATCCCAGGTCTCCAGGATCATGCCCTGGGCTGAAGGCAGCACTAAACCGCTGAGCCACCCGGGCTGCCCGCAAATGGCTTTAATCAATGAGATTTAATGGCTAATTGTCAGGTGTGGCCTCCAAGAAAGCTCTTAGAAAGTTAGGCAGATTCACCTGGTACCTGCCTTATGCTATTTGCCTTTCTCCTCTTTTTACCTGGGATATGGATGCAATGCTGGAGACAGGGCAGCCATTTTGTGGCTATAAGACAAAGGTATATTCTAAGGAGGGCCAAGCAGAGAGGAAGGAGAATGTATTCCTTTTTTTTTTTTTTTTTTTTTTTTTAGGAGAATGCATTCCTAATGACACTACAGAGCTGCTGCGCCCACCCTAGACTGCCAGTCTGCAGAACGCTTCTTATATAAGCAAAGATATCTCTAATTTTGTTAAGCCATTACTTTTCTGGATTTTTTTTACAGCTGGCTCGCCACATGGGCCTCTGGGAGTGTGTGGTAGGGGAAGGAGTGGCCAAAGGCAGCACTCAGCATTCATCCCCCCTACAGGAAACTCTCAAGTCCACCATCATGGTGCTCAAATGAGATGATATTTGTTCCAAAGTGAGATTACCTGTGGGGAGCAGATGAGGAGTGGTGCAGGGAGGAACTCCTTCTCATCCCCATCCCTCCTGAGGGTCCGGCCAGGGAACACAGAATAACCCAGGCTTTCGGGCCAGTGCAGGCTGCTTGCTGACCACAAGCCTGGTTGCTGGTACCATCACCCCCTCCCCCTTCCATCCCTCCTCCTTTCTTAGCTCCAGTCAGGCCCTCAGCGCTGCTGTCAGGTCGCCTGGAGGCTGTCATCTGGAGAGGCTAGACCCCCATGTCTCAGTGCCTACACCCACAGTGGCAAGGAGGGATCCCTTTCTGATCTATAGATCAATCTGCAGAGAGAAAGTCAGTGTGTCCTTTCCCCAGTCGACAAGTCCTTGGACCTTTCCCCACCCTTCAGTCAGACCTCCTCTCCACCTGGTCCCCGGAGCCCAGCATTCTGGTAGCAAACCTCAGTGTGCCAACCTGGCCCCTCCATCCTTGGCCTCCCCCAGGAGGCTCCTTGTCTGAAATGTCCTGGGGCTGCTGTAACAAGTTACCACAAACTTGGCAGCTGAAAACAATAGGGATGACAGAAGTCCAGAACTGAGGTGTTGCAAAGTCGGTGCCTTCTTGGGGCTCAGAGGGAGAGTTCACGCTGTGCTTCTTCCCAGCTGTGGGTGGCTGCGGCAATCCTGGTGTCCATAGCACACAGACGTATCACCCTAACTCTCCTCTGGGGTCACATGGCCTTTTTCCTTCTGTCTCTTTGTGTCCAGAGTTTTCTTTTCTCATAAGGTTTCTAGACACTGGATTTGGGGCTCAGCCTAAATCAAGGATGATCTTATTTTGAACTTCTTAATTATATCTGCAAAGACGGCATTTCTAAATGAGGTCACACTCACAGGTAACCAGCAGTTATGACTTCAACATATCTTTTTTGGCACCAATAAACCTGCCCTCCACCAGAAGGCGGGTTCGTTTGTGTGCGGGGTCACTTTCTTCCAGGTGAGTCTTGAGCCTTGGTCTACCAGAAAGCCGTGGATGAAACCAATTTTCTGATGGCTGGAGGCAAGACTGTGTTGTCCCGAGTGCATTAGTCTCCAGCACCACCTGCCTGGACTCAAGGTAGACATTTGAAAGGATCTAGGAGAACCAGTGAGTCAGAAAATGCAGCGGGGGATGCCTGGGTGGCTCAGCAGTTGAGCATCTACCTTTGGCTCAGGTCGTGATCCTGGGGTCCAGGATTGAGTCCCGCATCAGGCTCCCTACGGGGACCCTGCTTCTCCCTCTGCCTGTGTCTCTGCCTCTCTCTGTGCATCTCTCATGTATAAATAAAATCTTTAATAATAATAATAATAATAAAAACGCAGCTGCCTCTCCACCTGTGTGAGCGTTAGGGCCCCTGTCAGGGACCCAGAGTAGAACCCAGCGCTTGGCTGGCATGTGGGCCTCCTCCCCACAGACACGCACACATGGAGCATCACGGCAGGACTTGCCAGTAACGATCTGTTAGTTGTGGGGGAAAGTGCCCCCCCCCCCATTTGTTGTAATGAACCCAACTTTCTGTAATGGTGGTTACTGAGAAATCAAGACATTAACTGTGTGTGCTGAGCAGTGTGGGGGGAGGAAGCCTCGGGGGGACAGGGTCCTGAGGACGCAGCAGAGGCACTAGGGAGCCTGTTTGGTGTCAGAAGGTGGGAGATTCGGGTGAGGTCTCTCTTTTAGGACAAGAGTAGCAGCAGCAGTCATGGCTGATGGCAAATACGTTTGGCCGGCGTATGGGGGAGCTGCCACAGCCAAGCCTGAGCAGCAGAGGGGCCAGGCTGCAAGGGGGCACTAGGGAGCTGGTTCTGGCTGGGGACAGAGCATAGTGGCCTGGCCCCTGGCTGTCCTCATCACCTCCCCACTATGCCTAGGGTCTCAGGGCAAGAGCTCAAGAGAGGGGTGCAGAGTGAGGGTGGGGAGCGCTCCCCAATCCCTGCCCAGTCCCTGTGGATTGCCCAGCCCAGCTAGCGGAGTGAAACTGCAGAGCAGGTCCTGGGTCAGCAGTCCCAGGCTTTCTCTTGGGGGAGAGTCTCTGGTTCCTGGAACCCCTCCAGCCCTGTGTACACTGCCCAGCGCCCCGGGCCCTTCTGCAGGCCACTCCCACCCACCCTGTCCTCTGTCCAGGTTTCCAGGCTGCTGTACCACAAGCAGGAAAATGCCCTCCCACACCCGGAGGGAGAGGGAGTCCACCTGTGGCCTGGGGCCCGGCAGAGGCCACGGCTGAGCAGGTAATGGGGCCAGAGGTGGGGCCTGGCCACAGCTGCCTCTCCAGGGGCAAGCACCCTAAATAGCTCACAAGGGACCTGGGAAAGAAATGCAAGTGTGGCAGCAATTAGAGGCAAACCTCCCAGAATTAGTGGCCGCAGCCCCTTCCAGTGGATGCAGGTGTTCTCCTGCCACTGGATGGCAATGGGCAGGCAGCAGGCCCGGTGGCAGTCCTACAGCATTTCCCAAGGTGGACCTGACCCCCTCCAGAGGCTCCATCCCCCAGGGCCCATGTCTCAAAGTCCTGAAGGCAAGACCCCTGCAACACATGCTCCTCGGGCTCCCTGAGCACCCACCCTTGATGGATGGACTGATGGACACATGGCCAGAGTCCTGGATCCCAGGGAGGCCTTCAAGGGCTGTTGAGGTAGCAGGAGGTACTACAGTGCACGGCTCCCTTGCAGGCCCTCCAGCCCAGCCATGGGGTGGGGACCGTGTGGGGGCATAGGGATGGAGCTGGGCAGCTGGGGGGAAGGCCCCTTATTTCTTCCAGGTGTGGGTCACAAGATGAAGGAGCTGAGGGCTCCTGTGGGCCATGCTGCCTTGGCCAGCCCCTGACTCTGTTGGAGGTTGGTCAGCTCACTGGCTGCCCATGCAGAGCCTCCCTGGGGAGGAAGCTGACTCTTAGCTATCTTCAGTTTTGGAAGGTACTGTGCAGATATGTCCCGGGTCACGGTGCTGTGGTTTCCTCTCACGAGACTGGTCCAATGCGTATTCTGGATGCCAGGAATGCCTCTTGAGGTAGAGGGGTCCCAGCCCTGAAGGGCTCCCTGGGAGACACGGCAGCCACCATTGCCACATACAGTGACGTTGAGCATGCCCAGCCTTTGGATGGCGAGGCGCTAAACCCACAGCCTCTCCCCAGGTGGGAAAGAAAGCAGCTGTGAGGAAGGAATTTGATGTTGTTTTGCTAGAAAGTAACTAGCTATAGGACATGTGTTGCTGGCACGCCTCCCAGCAGGCCCAGAGCTGCCATGCTAATCCTACCTGCAGGGAGGTAGACGCAGCCTCCAGGAACTGCTCAGGAATGTCCTTCTCAGGCTTAAATTTGTTCAATTGCTCAATGACAGTTTCAATGCATTTTCCATAGTAGGCCATCTTCCCAGAGCAGGAGCCTAAAAGAAAACCACTCCAGGTCATGCCCTCCATGACCTCTAGGCTATCAGCTCAGCAGGTGGCGAAGGCAGCCACAGAACACTTAACAACAGATGGGCCATCCCCCCGGGAGCCTGGTGCCTCTCACAGTGAGGCCTGCTAGCTGTGGTGACCCCGGGCCTGCTTCCTGGACTGTGTCCCTGTAGGCCTCTACCACCTGAGAGGCCTAGGCTGGCCTTGGGGAACTGTCACCCACAGCCCCTAGAGGCTCCCAGGCTTCCCCCATGTAGCCCCAAGCCCTACAACTGTACACAGGTGGGGATGAGCCCTGGGAGGGGAGGGGGGCTCTGAGCATCTCAAAGCCCAGCTGGGGTTCAGTGACTGTTTATATAGCAGGTTTTGCCCAGAGGGGTGGGTGACGTGATCCTAAAAGGTTGGGGCGAGGAGAATCCTCAGGTCACCAGATTCAACACCCCCATTTTAAAGACAAGGGACCCAATACCCAGAGAGGTTGCATAGTCAGATATGTGGTCAGACCTTGTATGGGCACTGAATGTTCTAGAAACATACTAGCTCTAGGAGACCAGTTTGCCCAGAGACCCTCTCCGGGAGACCTCGGAGAAGCTGCTTGGGGTGGGGCTGGGGCCTAGGAACTGGTTCTAACAGGGAGCCCCCAACTCACCCTTAGAGGGGAGTGTCCAGGCCAGCAGAGGTTCCTCCCTACCTGCCTCTCTTGTTCAATGCTACCAGAAACCCTGCTGGTCTTTCCAGCACCCACTGTTGGCAAAGCCAGGCTGCTAGTGCCCTGGGGACAGTGGAGGAAACTCCCCTCCCAATAAGGTGGAAGGGCTCCAGATAGCAGCCCCCAGACCTAGACCCCCCCACAGGATGGAGACTGAGTGGAAAAAAAAACACTGCATACACTGTCCCTGGGGTCCCTGGGGGGATGACGCAGTCCACTGGCTGAGTCCCCCAACTGCTTTAAGGAGTGAGGGCCAAATGCCACCAGACATGTCTGAGAACCGCTGGCATGAATCACTGGAACAAGCCAGCAAGAGGAAGAGCAGAAGCTGACAGCCGGTAAAGCCCAGAAACAACACGCCGCTTCCCAAAGATGAGCGATACAGTATCCAAGAAACGAGGAGTATTGGAGGAAAACAGAGTTCTTGGAAATTAAAATATGGCAGCAGAACTACAGATAGAAATAGAAGAGGTGGGAAGTTAAGCTGAGAAAATCTCCCAGAGAGCATAAAAAGATGAAGAAAGGGGCACCTGGATGGCTCAGTAGGTTAGGCATCTGCCTTCAGCTCAGGTCAGGATCTTGGGGTCCTGGGATCCAGCCCTGCGTCGGGCTCCCTGGTCCTTGGATTGAGCCCCGTGTCGGACTCCCCACCCCATGGGGTGTCTGTTTCACCCTCTGCCTTTCCCTCCCTCTCTGCCCCTCCCCAAACTCATGGGCTCTCTCTCCTTCTCTCAGGTAAATAAAATCTTAAAAAAAAAAAAAAAAAAAGATACAGAAAGTAGGAGAAAAATCCCCAGAAAAGCAGGGAACCACTGCAAAGGGTCTAAATGCCAATTGACAGGTGCTCCAGAAAGAGAAGAGAGGCATCATGTGATAGGATGTCCCCCAGCTGAAGGATGGGTTGGTGTCCCTGTGGACAGGGATCCCAAGCACCTTCTGTCACCAAGGGAGACAGAAGCCTAGGAAGGGACCAGAGTGTGGAGTAGCCTTGGATTCCCCTGCAGAGAGAGCCCAGGAAGCAGCAGACAAGGGACTCAGAAGCAGGAGAATTTCCAGTAAGGTGACAGCAGGTGGCAGGCCAAGGACCCCAGAACCAGAGCACAAGCTCCAGCGGCCCTGCACCTGCTTGGGGCGGGGCTTCCTGAGTGTATTTTCCTTCATACTCAGGGAATGAGGCTTTGACACCTGCCTTGGTCAAGGTCGGGATCAGTTGGGGTCCTTTCCCCTCTGCTGGCTGCACACCTGGGCCCCGCACCACCCAGCTCTGCAGGCCTAACTGGGCTGTCCCCTCAGGGGCTGCTCTGGGACCCAGCCCTAGCTGGGCAGGAACAGATGCCCATGGGAGCCTCTCCTGTGTGCAACCAGGAGAAAGTCCTCTCAAAACAGGAAATGCACTGAAAC
Source organism: Canis lupus familiaris (assembly GCF_011100685.1). Lineage (NCBI taxonomy): Eukaryota > Metazoa > Chordata > Mammalia > Carnivora > Canidae > Canis > Canis lupus. Next base: position 62,330,177 of record NC_049224.1, read on the forward strand.
TGGCTTGAAGCTGTGATACCTAGCACAGCCCTGGAAACCCAGCCTCAGGAGGGTCTGGATTCGGAGACCAGTCAGTGGTTCTGCAGAAACCAGGGCAAACTGCAGGTGGCAGCAGCGGAGACCCACAGAGGATTCTAGTGTGAGAGTCCCTATTTCCCCATCAGGTCTTGTCCCAAAGTGCACATGAGCATCAGCACTGAGTGAGCTAGCTACTGGCATGGCCTGGATGCTGTGGCTGCCCCAGCGGCAACCTAGAGCCACGTGGGCCCAGGAGAAAGGACCAGGGACTGAGGCGGGGACACAGGCAGGGCGCAGGCAGGGGCGCAGGCAGGGCACAGACAGACCTCGGGAGGCTATGCATAAGGTGGAGCTCGAGTCCCACGGCTGCTAGGCCACTGAAGATGTGTGGCTTGGCCTATGTGAGGGCAGCAAATCATGACCCCTGCAGCCTGGGCCCGGGCCTTGGTGCTCCTCTGGGTGGGTTGCTGCCCTGCCCCACTCCTCGTCCTGCTGTCCTAACCCTGGCGATGGCGTCACTGACCACACAGAGGGCCACTCGGGGAATCTCTTTACCGGAGGCAGCACTGAGGGGTATGTAGCCAATTCTTTTTCCTTGGTATGGGGATCTGCACTCCAGGGAGCAGGGTCTGCCTGGGTCCCGGCTCCGAGTGAGTCCTCCATGGGGCCTGGCTTGCAGACTGCGGGAATGTCAGGCCTCGGGGTCCCTAGAGGAAATATTGACCTGGAAGAAGTCCTGGAAAAGACATATTTTCACTGCTTGCAATCTTCACCCTAGCAAAATCTGATTTTCCTCAGCCTAATGCAGCTAATGGACAAACGGACATTTTATTTTTTTAAGTAGGCTCCATGCCCAGCGTGGAGCCCAACATGGGGCTTGAACTCACGACTCCAAGATTAAGACTTGAGCTGAGACCCAGGGTCAGATGCTTAACCAACCAAGCCACCCACATGCCCTGTGTCAAAGGGACCTTTTATTTTTTATTTATTTATTTATTTATTTTTTATGATAGGCACACAGTGAGAGAGAGAGAGGCAGAGACACAGGCAGAGGGAGAAGCAGGCTCCATGCACCGGGAGCCCGATGTGGGATTCGATCCCGGGTCTCCAGGATCGCGCCCTGGGCCAAAGGCAGGCGCCAAACCGCTGCGCCACCCAGGGATCCCCCAAAGGGACCTTTTAAAGGGCACTGAAAGCAGTGGCCACCCCTCCTGACATCAGAGGATTTGCTGGGCAGGATGGAAGCCTCAAGGCTAGAGGGCTGCCTGTGGCCCCTGGGGATGAACCACTCATAACTGGTTACTTGTGTTCATGCAAACCCTTTCTCCTGGGCCCCATGTCTGACAGGCTGTGGGACATTTCTTGGTGAGGATCACCCAGGCTGGCTGCACCAACTGGCCATAAACCCACTCACCAGTTCTCCCAGGCCTGGCCCTCCAACTTTTTTTTTTTTTTTTTTTTTTAAGATTTTGTTTATTTATTCAGGAGAGACAGAAAGAGAGAAAAAGAGGCAGAAACACAGGCAGAGAGAGAAGTAGGCTCCATGGAGGGAACCCGATGTGGAACTCGATCCTGGGACTCCAGGATCACACCCTAGGTGGAAGGCAGGCACTCAACTGCTGAGCCACCCAGGCGTCCCTGGCCCTCCATCCTGTAGCACAGTCCTGGTCTTTCCAAGCAGGAGGACCCAAGGCTTCTGGCCCGAGGCTCTGGCAGGTGGGCTAGGTGGCAGTGCTACCCTCTGAGGTGAGTGAGGTCTCAGGTCAAGGGCATCTGCTGCCACTAAGAGCCATTAACAAATCCCCCTCAGCTCCTGGGGGACCCAGCAGGGCCTCTCCAGCATGTCCTGCCCCTTCACAGCCTGGGGTCACAGTCCCAGGGGCCCACTTCCTGCTTGCCCTGCTGTACCCCAGCTCTGTCTACCCAGGCTTCTCACTGGCTCACAAGCCTCTTGACTTGCATCTCCTGAACCTTGAATACTTAGTCCTCTCTGTGGTAAGCTCCTAGGCATTCTGCAACACCTGGTGCAAATAGCAGCGCCTGCAGAGCCGGCCTGCCTCCTCCCTTAGCTCTTCCCTTCTCTGAAATCACCCAACTTGTGTGATGCCCCTGTGAGCACCTGGCGTAGGACCCCACTTTCCTGCCTCTAAGTCCCGGCCCTTCCCCAGAGCTGGCCCCTGGCATGTGCCGCAGACACATCTGTGGGATGAATGATGGGATGCAAAACTGCGCAAAAGGGTCGAGTACCCTAACTGGCTCTTAGTTTTTTGTTTTTGTTTTTTTAAAGATTATTCATGAGAGACAGACAGAGAGAGAGGCAGAGACACAGGCAGAGGGAGAAGCAGGCTCCATGCAGGGAGCCCAACGTGGGACTTGATCCCGGTCTTCAGGATCACACCCTGGGTCTTCAGGATCACGCCCTGGGCCGAAGGCGGCACTAAACCGCTGAGCCACCGGGGCTGCCTGCCTTAGTTTTAATCTGAAAGATAGCTTTGACATTCAGATATAGACCTATCCAAAGACCACATTAACACTTTTTTAAACCTTCGTTCCCACAGATCCTATAGTTCAACAGGGTTCAGTTTTATTGTTTCACCTAATCGGAGAATAATTGATACCACAACAATGTTTACTGAGCACTAAATGTGGAAGACAACAGACCCTACAAGGGTTTAGGCTCCCTAGCCCCAAGGAGGCTTTCCTGCCTGTGGAGCGCCAGGTCCAGGCTGGTTCTGAAGCTTTCCCAACACCCAACAACACCTTGGGGTGAGCCCTAACTGGGTGAAAGGGGCACCGTGTCACCATAAAGGAAAATAATATTTACACATTCCAGAGCTCACAGGGAAAGGACTGCAACTAGTGAAGAGTCTCTTTATAGAAACGATGTTAAGGATGTGGGTTTTTTTTTTTTTTTTTATCCCTCCCACTGACCATCACTTGGGGGCGTTGCCTTGGGGGATGGGGTCTGGCCCTTGACTCTACCTTCCCGCATCGTCTGGAAACACAGCTCTGATGGAGAAACACATGTGGTCAGGAAAGGGCTCCCTCCTGCACCTGATGTAGGTGCTGCTCCCAGGGCGGGATGGGGATGACTTCCCTGCCCTCCCTCCTGTCCTGGAGTTGGAACCTTCTGAACAAAGGATGCTCCAAGAGGCCCTTTGGTGATCTTGCAAGTCCACAAGGAACATGAGAACCGCCCAGGCCCTCCCCCCAATCCAGAGCGGGCCTGGATGGAACAAACTGGAAGCAATGAATGGATGGGCCAGGTGGAAGATGCAGAGGGGAGTCTGTGGTGGGGAGAGAGGAACCCCTGGGGAGCCCAGCTGGCGTGAACCATTAGTCCTTGCAACTCTGGCTCACTGTCCCCCTCAGGGCTCCAGGGGCAGGGGCTCTGCACACCTACCCCGGCAGAGAGCCGTGGTACCAGGACGGTAGATGTCAGGACAAGAGACATTTGAGTTCTGCATTCTCACTGAAATTAGCTTGTGAGCTCAGTCAACATAGTGACGTTTTGGGGTAAGAGACAGGTACTAAAGTCATCTGATTCTGATCCATGCTCTTAGCACCTCAGCTTTGTTTTAATGGGGGTAAAACCAGATATGTGGGTAGTATTTAACTTCCAAGATTTAACTCCACTAATCAAAGACTTGACTGTCTCATATTTAAGGAAATTTTAAGGTGGGCTGGACCAAAGCTTCTCTTTTCTTAGCAAATCCTTTACAGAAAGAAAGAAGATTACACAAGGTTCAAATCCCATCAGACCCAAAACCAGCCGCTAGAAAGGCTCCATTTATGTAGATACCAAATGTGTGTTAATTCAACTATATTCTTTCCCTGGCTTTTGATTCTGAGTAAAAGTCTCCTAAGGATTTTTGCCATGTCATGCTCTGATGGCTTGTGCTTGAAGTACAGACCCACATGGCAGGTTTTGCTAGTTGCTCTTTAATCTCCACTCTCCTTTTCCTTCTGAGTAACAAAACACCAAATTTTGGTTGGGTTTATTGCTGCCCAACTGAAAGATGGTATTTCCCAGGCTCCCTGGCAGCTGGGTATGCCATGAAGTACAAGCGTGTGAGCCCTCCGGAAAGTCTCTCTGAAAGGCAGAGGCATATACCCTTCCTCTTTTCCATCCTGCTGCCTGGATTCAGGAAATGATGGCAGGAACTTGGGCAGCTACCCTAGACTGTGAGGAAACCCATTCAAGATGGCAGAAGAGGAAGCCAGGAGAGTCTAGGTCCCTGATGGCTTTTTGTGGCTGCTATAATTTCCAGGATTGCCTCCCCATTAACCTCCTTTATGGAAACATGAATAATCTTATTTGGACCACCGTGATCTTAGGATTTTTCATTTTTCATTGCATGAAGCTCAGTCTTTTAAAAACATTATTTTAAAAGATTTTATTTGTTCATTTGAGAAAGAGAGAGTGCATGAGTGGACAAGGGCAGGGACAGGGAGAAAGAATCTGAAGTAAACTCTGTACTGAGTGCAGAGCTGGGTGAGGAGCTTGATCCCACAACCTATGAGATCATGACCTGAGCTGAAACAAGAGTCGATGCTTAACTGACCGAGCCCCCCAGGCACCCCTAGCTGAACCTAATCTTATACTGATACACCCACTTCCCTCAGGTCAGCCTTCCTCCCAAACACAGTTTCAACCTGGGAAGCATAGGAGGGAAGCCTCTGCAACAACAGCCCCAGCTTTGGAGTTGGCCAAGGACAGAACCATAGAGAAGAGTCCTCCAAGTGTCTACCCTGAGTCACGTGCTAGAAACTGGCTGTGGAGGAGCAGGTCTCACCCGGGTGGGGGGAGGATCGAGAGTCTGCTTGGACATGTTGCCTTTGAGGGGACTTGTTAGACTTTCACTGGCAAAGAATAGATACAGGGTTCTGCCATCCAGGGCGATGTTCAGGCTAGAGGTATAAGTTTTGGAAAGGTCAGGAGAAAGCAGCTTCTTACCAGATCACATGACCGCAGAAAGTCACCAGGGAAGGAGTGGCTAGAAGAGCTTCTAAGGACTGAGTACTGGGGCCCCTAGTGTTAAGAGGCTGGGGAACCAAGGAGGCCTCTTCCAAGAAGACTGAGAAAGAGCAACCAGAGGAGGGGAGGCAGGGAGTGATCCATTCCAGCCAAGCGAGAATGGTGTGTTCAGGAGAGGAGCACTCAGCTGAGTCGCTGCTGCTAACAGTTCCAGGAAGAGATGGGGCTCTGATCACTGGACTTAGCAACACTGAGGTCAAGGATGACTGATGAAGAACTTTGGAGGAGGAGGTGGGTGAAAATCTGATCAGAGTGGGCTCCCGAAAGAAGAGGCAGAAAGAAATGAAGATAAGAAGCAACCTAGGGGGTGGGGGGTGCTGCTCCATAAGGGAGCTGGAGGGGAGTGGGGAAGATTAACTAGGTGCTCAGTAATGAACATGGCCCCCCACCAGCACACGAGGAAATCTCCGCGGCTGCCTGTGCCTAGACTCACTGCTTTCATAGACTGGAGAGGTTAGGATCCAGAACCATCAGAGCCTGTAGCCCCCGGGCCACTGATAACGTGAGTCTCAGACAACAAGTTCCCTATCAAGGGAAATGTTACTTCGTTTCCTGCACCCCAAATCTGCACATTTCAGAACACCCAGAGCAGTGCTGGGTGTGGGTGTGCTTTTCTTGATCTGGACCCCCTCCTTCAGCCAAGAGCACAGCAGCCTCTTTGTACCTCAGTTTCTCCAGCTGTCAATGGGAATTTAAAATGTTTTGTATTCAACACATATTTGTTTTTAGCTCTCTGCTTGCGACATAAATAGGTTCTTGAATTTTGGATCCAAATTAGGGCACCGTTGGGGGAAGTGGTGAATATGAAAGAATATCTTTTTAAAAGCACCGTTTATTGTGACGATTTAAAAGAGAGGGGGAAAAAAAGCACTGTCAACTTTAATCAAAGAGCTGGGAAGAAGACCCAAAAGGTGGTTATCGAAAGCAAGATGAGAAGCAAAGAGGAAGGTGACTGGCCCACAGACCGTGGGAAGTTGCCAGAGCGATGCTGATGCTGAGGGAGCGCGCCCTGCCCTCCACCCTTCGGTCCCACCTGCTCTCTTCCCACCTCTTACCTGTTGGCCGGCTTCGTGGGCACTCCTGCCGCCGCACCTCCCGGCCCACTTTCCCCCGAAGCCACAGCAGAGGGTGCAGCAGGTCTCGCGAATCCAGGCAGGTCCCCACCTCACTCCAGCTTAGCCAGGACCTCCGCCACCACTCGCGACCGGGGATGCGCGCCGGGGTGCAGTTTGGGCGTCGTCACCTAGCAACCAGCTTCACGCCCCGGAGCCCCGGCAGAAAGACTACAAGCCCCAGAACGCACAGCGCCCGCAGCGAGGCCAAGGACGCCGCGCCCGGGGCCCCGCCTCCCCGCAATGCCCATCGGGACTTGTAGTTTTTCTCCCTTGCCGGGAGCTCCGGATCGCCCTCCGGCGGGGAGCGCGCCTCGGGCGGGGCGCCGCACGGCGCCGCGGGATTGGGCGGCCTTCGCTGCCCTCGGCGGGCAGGGGGCTCGCCGTGCGTCGGCGCATGTGCGGCGCGCGGCGCGGTGGCCGGCGAGGCGCGGGTGTCAGTGAGCTGCGAGGAGCCGGCGCCCCCGTGCCGGCGTCCGCCCGCCCCCTGGTCCGCCTGCCGCGGTGCTGCGGGGCCGCCCTGCGCACAGCTCGCGGAGCATCTCCGGCCGCGCACCTGCCCCGCACACCTGTCCGCCGCCCTCAGCCCGGCCCGGCGTCCGGCCCCGCTCGCGCCAGCCGCCCAGGTACCGCGCGGGCCCCGGCCTGGCCCTGCCCCCGTGTCCGCCCCGCGCCGCAGCCGGGCCGGGAGCAGCGCTGCGGAGGCGAGGGCCGCGGGGCCGGGCGGGCGCGGCGATGATGAACAGGTTCCGAAAGTGGCTGTACAAACCCAAGGTGAGCGCCCCTCCCTCCCTGACGGACAGACCCTTCCCTGCGGTACTGACCCTCTCTCGCCTGCCGACACCTCCCACCTCCATCCACTCTGTGACCCGCACACCGGGGCGCGGGACCCCACCCTCCCCCAGCCGGGTCCTGGACCCTCTCTCCTCCCGCCGAGCCCCTCCCCGCCAGCTCCACTCTACGACCCGCCCGCCCCGTTGCAGGATCACCCCCTCCCTAAGCCGGCTCCTGGACCCTCCTCACCCCGGCCCCGGCTAGGGTGCGCTTCCCTCGCTGCCCGCGGCCAGCAAGCGTACTTTATCCCCGACCGTCCAGCGTGGCGCCCCTCTCGCACCCCTTGGTCCCCGACCCGCACCTCGGAGCGGACCTCCTCCTACTTCTCCTGGGTCCTGGAAGGACTTCTCCATCCTTCTTGCCTGCACGGGGTTGGGGGGGGAACACCCCTCTTGCTGATCACCCAGTTATCCTGGGCCCGGAACCCACCCCCAGGCTCCCTCCACGCTCCGGAGGGAGCGCTCTCCCTACCTCCCCCAGGTTCTGCAGGGGACCCCCGCTTTCCCCGGGTCCTGGGTCCTGGACGGACCCCTCCGACCCGGTCCCACCGCCCTGGCCCTGCCTTCCCGAACAGCACTGACCCGAAACTTGGCCCGCTGGTTGGCCCGCGCCCACCCTCTTGCTCTGGAATCCCGGACCCGTGCCCTCCTCCGCGGCGGGGTCGGGGTCCGAGCGGCGCGCCCCGCGCCTCGTTGGCTGCGCCAGTCGCACTGCGGGCGCTGCGTCCCCGCCACCGGCCCAGACTGGTGCCTGCCTTGGCCAGAGCAGGGCTGGGGGCGGCTGTGCCTGTGGGGGGCGCAGGGTCCCAGGCCGCAAGCGGGGCCGGCGATGCGGGGTGGGGGGCGCTGGGGTCTGCGCTGGGCGATACCGCTCGGGCGAGGTCACCGCGGCGACCGGGATACATGGAGGCCGATCCCAGGAACCACTACTTCCGGGGGGCTGACCACTCTCCTGGATCCGGCTTCCTAGCCCTCCCCCTCGTGGGTGGTCTCCCAGGATGGGTTTTCTTTAAATGCGTCCCCTCCGGGCGCTCCCATTGTGGTGGAGGGGGCAGAGGTCCGTTTGGGAGACGAGCCCAGGAACCTTCAGGGTTCCTGCTTCGCTGTCTTTGGGGTGGGAGAGTTCTCCAGAGTATTGGGTTGAGGGTTTAGGATGCCAGGGCTGTGCACCTTGCTCGGCCTTGGCCTCATCCAGGGACGATAGGAGTCCCTTCCTGCCAGGTACAGCCACCTACCGGCCTGCTCCCAACCTCTTTCTCGAGGTGCTGTGTGTGGTCTGGAGCCTCTCTGCCCTTAGCCATTTCCCAGCAACCCCTCCTGGCTGCAGCTCCCCCCAAGGCCAGTCCCAGTCCTGCTGTCGGCTGCCAGGGGGAGGTGGCAGCCTTCGCACAGGACATCTGTACAAGGAATGGCTTTTTGTTTGTGTGACTTCTGTCCCCGGTTAAGGAAAAATCAAGTCTTGTCAAAAGGTCATTTCTAGGCTGGGCAGCAGTGTTATTTTTTCAGTGTATATGCAAGCAAGGGAAGGGAAACGTATCGTAGGTCAAGTAGCATTCTGGTATTTCCAAAACCACTTCTGTCAGGAGTCCAGGGGCTCCGGGATGCTTTTTTCCATCCGTGCCTCTGCAGTGGCCTTGTTTCCAGGATCATGTAACCACACCGTGAGGTTGGAAGGGAAGGAGAGGTAATTGCAGGTTCTCTGTTTCATTAATGATTGGGTACTTTCAGTGGCCCTGCCTGTTTCGGTTTAAGGGAAAGTCTTTAAAAGTGGGAAATGATATTGCCCTTGAGGTTTTGCCCCGGAATTGAGAACAGTGTCCCTAAATTTCCCTCTTCAGCAGGCAGCTGCCTTCCAAGGCAAGCTCCAGGGGCTGACCTGGCAAGGTGGAGAGTAGTGATGGAGAATCATGCTGCAGGAGGAAAGAGGAGTGGTACTTCATCTGGTCCTCAGTGGCATCTCAGGTCATGTTGTCTGACTTGTGTCCCTGACTCCTGGACTCAAAGACACATCTCCGTTTGAAATCTTTGTGTCTGGCCATGGCATGGTTCCCTGTGGTCAGCATGAGCTTGGGGGTCTGTTGTTTGAGATCTGTCTTTGGAGTTAAATATCTTGATTGTTTGGAGGGTCGGACTATGTTAGGTCACCCCAGTAGCCTTTCATTTTTCAAGCCAAAGCTCAGACTTTTGTCTTGGATTATGAATTGAATTTTGTGTTTCCCCCACCTTTCCCATTTAACCCATTTGGCACAAGTGAGCACAGAGTCAGTCCTGGGAGGATTTGGGGCTGGCAGAGCAGAAGTGTGAGAGTCAGCTATGGGGGGATGTGTCTGGGGGAGACTGTTGCCTGCAGTTGGGATTTTTTTTTCCCACTTTTGTATTTAGATAGATACACAATTCAAACTGCATTCTTGATATAATCCCTGCTTTGGTTTAAAACTGAACACTGAGCTTCTTGTTCATTACAATTCAGTGGAAAACATTCTGAAGCCAAAAATATTCATTGTTCTTGCAGTTCAAAAAAGCATTTAGAAATGCTTTAAAACATTCTGATGCTTAAAATTTTTGATATGTGAATCATTAATAACTACCTCAGTTGAGTAAAAAAAAAAATCCTGATGTATAATATACTCATTTAACATGAAAATGACATTACCTAGCTCTCATATTTCCATTTATTTCTTTTCAAACAGCCTTTTAAACCGTATGATTTTTCTTCATGTAAACTGTTAGGGCTCTACTGGTGTTACCAGGACCGGACGGTAAGCTGCCTGGGAAAGGCAGTGTGTGGGAAAGCCTATCAACCTGTCCTTTGTAATGTCATTGACATGCTTTTTTGCCTTCTGTTTAGGGAAAGCCCTTCTTATAAAGAGTTAACTTTAAAAAAGTGGAACCTTTGGAATAGCTGGTGTCTTCATCTGAAAGAAAAATATTAATACTTGTGTTTTTGCTGGGTTACAACTTTCTCGTTGATGCCTGGTCACTGTGCTGAGGGGTGAGATCCTGGCACAGTGGAAGGGGTTCCCGGGCGAGGCCCAGCCAGGACATCTTGGCCACCATCAAAGAGCATCCTTAGGATGGTGGAGGTTAAAGTTGTGTTTTCCATCTCCTAGGAAGACTTGTCATATGGGTAGGTGAGGCTGTCCAGCTGGATGGGGATTACCGTGTTCAGTCATGCATCCCAAGAAGAGCTCTCTCATCTGTACCTCCAAACCACTTCTGGGGTGTGGGTCATTAACATTCCTTGTAAATATGGTGCTTTAGTGGGTGATGTTTATCTGGAAACTTTCAGTTTTCTGGGTTCAGGTTAGAGATGAAATGGCTTTCTTAGAGAGAAGCCTGAGTGCTTTTGGTAAGCTTTGTGACTCTTGGAGCTTTGTGAAGTCTGCTTGGGAGTGGCCCCAAACAGGGTGCTTGTGGGAATTCCTGCTGACAGCTGTGGACTTAACTCAGCTTCCATGGGTTAGGGGTTGGGAGTCCTTCCCAGGGTCCCTCCTGGTTTCCAGAGTCTGAGGCTACCTGCTCATGGGTGTGCAGCGGGCCCTCTGTTCCTTGACTACCTGGCAGAGGGTGGCAGCACCCTAGAAGGGCAGTGGCAGATAGGAGCCCTTCAGGTTTTAAACCAGCAGGTCACAGGGCCACACGGAAGGCCTGGGTTTGCATCTGTGTGCCCCTAGTCATCCTTTCAGGGCTTCCCTACAGGGACCTAGAGAAATACCAGTAGGGCATCAGCAGACCCCAAAGCATGGGGCACCGTGGGGAGCTTTGCCGTGGAGGCCGGTGAGAGGTACGCTCTTCCCTCCACTTGGGTCCTGCTGCCTCTGGGTCTGGCGGGGCAGCATTGTCACAAGCCTTGATTTCCCCACTCTTCTCGCCTGGGACATAAGCTGCTGTCCTTACAGTACCATTTTGGAGCCTGGTGCCAGGTACAGACACTGTTTCAGGGGCTTGGGGCTTTGATGCGAACTTCCAGTCAGGCCACTAAAGGATTGGTTTTCAGCTGATAAACTCCGAGTGCCCAGCTACAGCTGAGGCCGTCCTTAGGGTAGCTCGCCACTCTCTGTATCTCTCTGAGGTGAGCTACTGGAAAGCCAGTGTTCTGGAAAGCCTGGCCCCATGGGCTGTGCCAGTGGGTGCCTGGCAGAGAGGGGGCTCAGAGAGTCCTGGGAAGGATGCTCAGCACTGCTGAGTCACAGTAGGCTTGGCTGGCCCACACACCCATCTCTGTAGTCCTTGCTGCCCTGGCTGCCCCTCCCAGAGAGCCCTGCCTCAGATGTGTCAGCACTTGGAGGCTGCAGGCACATGGCGGAGCCCAAGAGGTCCCTTGTCCCTTCATGTGGCTCGTGGAGCCCACAGGTCGGACAGGGAGTGACTCCGTGGGAGGCTTCCGTTTGCTGAATTCCTGTGTGTGGCCTCACACGCCCAGCCCTGTGCCATCAACATTTGCAGGGCAGGGAGGGGCTGAATGGCTGATGGATGGTGAGTGTCAGCTTCTGTGCCAAAACTGATGTCATTAGTTAGGGGTCTGCAGTTTACAATCAGGGCAGTGTGCTACCGGGAAACGTCTGATAACATGGGCGAGTCAGAGGCAGAGAATCCTCAGCTCTACCTAATTGATGTCTGGGCTTAGAGTCCAGCAGGCAGGGCAGAGCCTGGTGGGGAGGGAGCCCAGGTCTGCACTGCCCGCCAACCCCCTCCCCTGCCTCGCTTCGAATGGGAAGCCTGCTAGGTAATTCCATTAGACCTTAGGAGGGGATGGGTAATTTCAGGATGCTTTAGTGCCTCTCCTAAAGCTGCCAGGAATTCCCAGAACACCAGATATGCTTCTTTTAAATGTGTGAAAATGCACATCTAAGAACCTACAAATGACTTAGTGGTCATGTGGAATTTTCGGTGGCAGAGCCATGGTTTTGTCTTGTTGGTGTGGACAGCGCCAGGCAGCCCAGCTCCTGTGGGGTCTACCATGTGCCCATGCAAAGGTAAGTGACAGTGAGCGAGCCTGCTTCAGAGAAAAATGGGGACCCAGAATGCTGTGCGTTTTGATGCTCCTGTCGTGCCTCACTGGCCTGTCCTTGCTGCCTGCTGTGGCATGTGTGTCCGAATAGTGTTGAAGCTGCTACAGAGAGGGCAGCAGAGACTTCTACACTGGGGCCTGGATAGGAATCTTCATCCCTTCCTGTCTGGCCCTGTGCCTCAGTTTCCCTGTTTGAGGTGGGGGTGACAGGACCTGCTGTAGGAAATTTGAGGAGATCATTTCTGTCAAGAGCTCACGGGAGTGGCTCAGAAATGACGGCTGTCAATGTCAGCGGCACTGTTGAGTGTGGATTGATTACAGGACTGTGACATAGAGCATTTTATGGAGTCAGCCATCACTAAGGCTTCTGGTTACTTCTAGGTCATTTTGAGAGGGAAAATGTCCTACAAGGTGCATCCTGCCTCTCCCACCCTTCCTTGCTGTGGCATGTTGTACTGGGTTGTAGGGAATAGGACTTGACTCAGGATACCTCAGGCATCCCTGGTGACACATGATGACAGTGATGAATGATAATGATCCCGCCTCCTATGCCCTCCCTGGGGCTGAGATGCTACTATGTGCCCATCGCTGCCCCAGTATTGCCTTTCCAGTGGGAATCCAGGGCTGAACTTCAGCCCATGTGGGCCTCAGTGGGCTCCACCCTGTCAGGTCTGGCCCCCAGACCTCTCAGGCCTTCCTCCTGTGGCCTGTGTCCCCTGTTCCTTGGCTGGAGGCTCAGGATCCAGTAGAGGACTCCAGAGCCATGGGTGGCTAAGGCTGGGTGTGAGTGACCGCTCAGGGGGGATAGAACTCTGTTGTTAAGGCACTGAGGTTTTGGGGGTGCTTGTTATCATCTGATGTTCCCTGTTCCTCAAATGGGATCTCAGACACGAGATGCTGACTTGCTAGAACCTTCAGAGCCAGGAAGAGGGAAAGCTAGATTTGAACTCCGGTGCATTCATCCCCAGAGCTGGAATTTGCAAGCTCTTCCATCCTGAGCTGTGTGTTTCCTGCAGGAAGGAACCGAAGCTGTCATCCGTGTTTACATGAGTCCCATTTGATGAAACAATTACTTTTGTACTTTTCACAGTCGGATTGCAAAGAAACTTAGATATTGATGGGCAATTCAAGTGTTTGAAGGAGGAAGACAAAAATGAATGGATTTTTTTTTTTTTACTGATCTGAATAGATTAAGCAGAAGTAGAATAGAACATTTCATATTATGGTAATTTATGTAGAGTAGTTGGGTATGATGAATGGAAGGTTTTTTCCCTTCTTACAGTAAGTATGTTGAAGCTCTTCCATTTCTCTTTGTTTTGTGCTGGGTGGAGGCAGGAGAATGTTGGGGGTACTTCAAGTGGGGCTCCGTCCATGGCTGAGGGGATCTTTGGAGCTCTGTGTGGGGGCTCTGGAAGTCTCTGCTCTAGGGGACTTGCTGATGCTGTACTCGACCACCCCCAGCACCGCTAGCCCTTGTACTCTGGGTTCTTGGGGAAGACAGGGTGGCACACCTATGGATGCGGATGCTGTCTATAGGGCAGTCATTTTTCCTTCTGGTTTTTAGTTTTTGAGAATGTTTCCAGTTATTTTTAGGGATATTGTAGTTATAAAGTCTAAAAGCAAAATCAACTAGTTTAATGTCCGATACATTTAAGAATCGTGTACACCCATGTTTATAGCCACGTTATACATAACAGTAGGAAGATAGAAGCAGCCCAGATGTCCACCAGCAGTGAGTGAGTAAATGAAGCGTGATCTGTCCACACAATGGAATATTATTCAGCCAGGAGAAGGAAGGAAATTCAGGTTATCACATGGATGAGTCTTGAAAACATTATGTTATGTGTGAAGAAGACAGACACAAAAGGACACATGATCACACTTACCTGAACTGTGCAGAGTAGGCAAGTCCACAGACACAGAATGTACATCAGTAGTTGGTGGGGGTGGGATGTGGGAGGTGGTGGCCACAGGGTCCACATTTCCTTTTGGGGCAATGTAAACGTTTGAAAACTAGAGAGAGGTGGCAGTTGCACAGCGCTGAGTGTGTAAGGGTCCCTGAAATGCACACTTCAAAATGGTTAATTGTATCTTTTTTTTTTTTTTTTTTGGTTAATTGTATCTTATGTGAATTTCACCTCAATTAAAAAAATTTGGCAGTTTTTGGGAGGTTTTTGAGAATGGTAATGTTTTTTGCGACAATCAAGGGAAAAGACATTTTGTAGGCAAGTGAAGAGATGCTCAGGCCTACATTTCCTGAGGGGCTTGGCACCCTCAGGCTCTCTGAACCTACCCCTGCCAGCCCCCACCCTCCCAGCCACCTCGTTGGGGGTCTCACTGCCACGGAAGACCTGAAAAGGACCCTCGTATCCCTGCTTCCTGGCCTCCCATCCTGAGCCCTGCCAAACCCCTCTGTTCTGGGGCATCTAGAAGACAGCAATGAGGTGTTTCGTGTGCCCGGGCTTGTCCTTAAGGGTCACTTCTGTCAGATTTCTGATGCCAAACCGCATCCCCCTGGAGCTGCCCTGGGGAGAGCTGGTCCTGGTGTATGCAGAACTCACACCCTGCACACACTTGTGGGTAGCTTCAGGGCTGTCAGACAAGGCAGCAAGGGGGCCAGGCCCAGAGGGGCCGCTATTGGGCTGGGATTTGAGGGGCAGGAAGGGTGCCGGGCATCATACAGGGAAGCTCCACCAGGATGTGGATGTGTGTGTGTGTGTGACAGTTGCTAGAAGGGGCAAGGGAACAGATGGGGATCACCGCAGATGGTGACAGGTCAGGGGCACTGTGGGACCAGCCTGTCAGGTTCTCCAAGGAGGGTAGGGGGCATGCATGATGGGATCACATCTCCTGCATGGGGAGAGAGTAGTTAGATGGGGCGATACTGGAAGCCTGGCCGAGGTGCAGGTGAGGTGATGGCTGCCAGGACCCTGGGATGGCCAGCCTGGAGGGGAGGTGGGGGGGTGCTGTTTGCTGGAGGGGAGTGCAGGGGAGGACTAAGGGTGGGGTGAGGGGTCTGGGGGCCTAGGTGGGAGTTCTGGCATTTGAGGTGCCCATGGTGTCCACATGGAGAGTGAAGGGAAGGACAGTTGACCTGGGGCTCCATGCGGCAGGCCAGGTGAGAGGGCCCTGCCACTGCAGGTGCCCAGGAATGCTGATTCATGAGCACAGAGCCAGACCCAGGGCTGAGAGTGCCGCTGTGAGAACCAGAACAATCAACCCCGTTTTGTGGGCCACACATGGGCTGGTCTCCGCTGCTCCGACCTGGCCCTCCAGGGGCCTCAGTGGGGGCTGGGTCCCTCTCTGTGTGGCCTCCTGTCCTCTAGGAGGCTGAGTGGAGGGTTTAGGGGCCCCAGTGGGAGTCGTAGGGCCTCTTAGGGCCTGGCTCTGAAGTCACAGGTGTTCCTTGCACCATCTCCAAGGGCTAGCACCCCCCCCCCCCCCGCCCGCCCTGCTCTCCGAGGGCAGCACTCAGGGATGGGGCAGTCCCAGCTCCTGGGGAGCACTCTGCCTGGGGCCTGTGATAGGGGAAGGAGGGTTGAGTGGATGGCAGAGAAGCGTGGGGGCAGGGGCGGGTTAGAGGGGTTCATGCAGGTGGCTAGGAAAACCCTACCTCCATTTCGCCCAGGCTGGTGCAAAGTGTCACCTGGCTGCTGCAGAATAAAACTAAATTGTCATGAAAGTCCCTCCTGCCGTAGCTCTGGTGTGGAATTCACGGTGAAAAAGTTATAAGATGTGAGAATGTGGTTTTCCCTGAGAGAATCAGGAGTCTGACATATTTTTTTTTTTTAATTAAAAAAAATTTTTTTTTTAAATTTTTTATTTATTTACCATAGTCACACAGAGAGAGAGAGAGAGAGAGAGAGATGCAGAGACATAGGCAGAGGGAGAAGCAGGCTCCATGCACCGGGAGCCCGACGTGGGATTTGATCCCAGGTCTCCAGAATCGAGCCCTGAGCCAAAGGCAGGCGCTAAACCGCTGCGCCACCCAGGGACCCCTGCACCACCCAGGGATCCCAGGAGTCTGACATATTTTAAGCAATCCAAGAGGTGGGCAAATGGAAAGCACTGGGTGACATTAGGACCCGTTAAATGAGGGCCTGTGGAAATCCCAGCAATGAAGGAGAGAGTCATTGAACTGGAACTTGAAAACTGACCCCCCACTCCCTGGGAAGGGTCACCCGTAGGAGAGGTGATGGGCAGCCTGAGAGGTCTGCAGCTGTGGAGGGCTGGAAGGTGCATCCAATGCGGCTTGGGGTGGGTGCATGAGCAAGGGGAGCCCTCGCAGGTGGGCGGTGCTGACCCAAGGCCCTGGGGGGAGAGTGAGGGTGTGCAGGGAGCCATCTCTCAGCAGAGCTCTAGGTTTGGAGGACTGTGTCCACAGAGGGGCTGAAATGGAAACAGTTTTAGAGGAAGACAAAAGTGTAGCCACCCCTGAATCCTTGCTGCAGAAGGACTGGGATGTGTTCTCCAGAAGGAAAATCAGAGGCGGTAGATGTGGGAGGCAAGGAGCTCGCGGCACATGCATGCAACAGTTACTGCCTGAGGTGAAGAGAAGCGGGGGCTTGGGCATGAGGGATCCTGAAAACAAGGGGATTGGAATTACCAGCCAAAGGCACCTGGGTTGGGGGGGTGTCCTGAGGTCCCTGATGGCTCCGTGGCCCTGGAGGATGTGCCAGGTGGGGCAACTATGTGATTAGCATGTGTATGAGGCCAGGGCGAGCAGCATGCTGGTTACAGCATGAGAACCTTCCAGATCAGGACAGGGACATGCAAGAACACAGAAGATATAAGTCCAGTTGCAGCAGGATAGGAGGGAGAGGACAGCAAAGCAGGAGCACAGTTGATAAAAAACAAACAGTAAAGCTGTGGAAATAATCACACATCTGTCAGTGGTCTTGGTAAATGCAAATGGGGCAAACCCCCTGAAAAGGCAGAGCTGTACTGTTGTCAAAGATACAGCTGCGAGCCGTAGATAAGGGAGGCTCGCAGAACAGCTCCATGCAAGAGCTGGATGGAAAGGCAGAGGAAGACGTGCGGGCTATGAGCAGGGGTGAGGAAGGGAGCCTGTCAGCTGGAGGTGAGCAGACCAAACCTGACCCAGCCTTGGGGGGCCTGGGGCGGGGGACGACTGGGGAGCAGACTCTCAGAGGAGTATTTGTTGGGGCGGCCTTCTGTAGGGCGGATCGGGTGAGGGAGGGGAAGCTAGGTCTTGATGCAGCCTTGCTCCCCAGCCTCAGGAGCTGGAAGGGCCCCTCTGGGTGACCTTGAGTTGTGGATGGGTCTTGGATGGGTCTGCCCGCGGGGTGGCCTGTCCTCAGCTGGGGCAGTTCCGGGGATGGGGACTGCCAGCTCCTGGGGGGTGAGCCTTCAGTCCTAGAAGTATTTCTGGGCGAGTCACAGATACCCCCCCACCTCCCTTGGTGACCCCTTGCTGGTGTTGGCTCTCTACCTTGCATCACAGTGAAAGCCTCTTAAAGGGCCATGGCTGCCCTGACATCTGGCATTGCTTTGTCTGTGTTTGTCACATTGACTGTCCAGCACCGTGTAATTGGATGTGGATTTGGGGATCACTTTTGTCCCCGTAGCTGGGGCCTGGACAGGAAACCTCTGTGTATCAGAGAAAGAGGGGTCACATGCAGTCCTGGTGAGGACCCCTGAACATGGGGGATGCATAGGACATTCCACTCCAGCAGGTGTCTGTTATGGTCCGTGGTCTTCATAATATCACGGTTTGGTCTCAGCTTTGAGAGGAAGGTATGATGAGCAGCTGTATGTCCTGGGACAGATGGTGTTCTGGTGGCCTCGTCCTTGTGCGATTCCCTGCTTACTCTGCATGTGAGCCGCCAAGGAGCCTCTGCTGCTGGGAGAAGTCAGCCTCACCCAGAGCCCAGCAGCCAGGTCCGGCTCTGGATCTCCTCACCCAACAGGTGAGGCTCCCTGGGAGATCAGTATTGATTGGATGCTCGTGTGCCTCAAACTGGATGAGAGGCCCCAGGAAGACCCGGAGTTGCCTTCCTGCCCCTGCAGCTGAGCACCAGCCCGGCAGGCAGCAAGCCCAAGTTGGGCTGCTACAGCTCCTCTGAGGCAGGCATGCTGGGATCTGACTGAGTGGGGCAGATTGAGTGAGTTCCAGAGGACCCGGCCGCGGGGTGCAGGGACCCCACTCCAATACCATGGCCACCGGGCTTTTGTTCATTCCCTTGCATTGCTGGCTAAGCATGCTTGCAGGTGCCAGACAGTGTGCTCACTGTGCGTTGTCTTTCCAGTAATAAATGCTCTCAGACTAGGAGCCGGTTCCCACACAGAGAGCCTGTGTCCAAACCTCTGCTGTTTGGCCCCAGGGACCGGGCTTCAGCAAAGTCTGCGGGGCACTGGGGTCTAGAGTGGAAAACACATGGGCCCCTGGGGAAGCACTTGTCAGGCTGATAAGGAGCCGTCAGATGGGGAACGACCTGGAAGGGAGGAGTTACAGAGGGTGGGGGCATGTGGCTTTTCCCCCAGACTCAGACCCATGCCCACTGTCTGGGGCTTGCTCGGACCTTTTCCAAGGATGTGCTTTGGGAACAAATCCAGCTTGTTCACGAGGCCCATTGTAGCTTTGTTGTTGTTGTTAGATATATTTTTCGTTTTTTAAAACATTAGGTGACAGTCATATAACCTGCAGTTGGTGGCATTAGCTGATGGAGCATGCACGTGAGCGCCCATGTCCACAGTGCCAGTGCTTTTCACTCCCCCTCTCTCCCTGAGACCGCTGGCCTGTTGTCCTGTCTATGTTCTGTTCCAGGAGTTTCATCTGAAGGGGACCCTCACCTGTGGGGCCTTAGCATCTCATCTCATCCACATCATCACAGTGTGGTGATTTACCTGTCATGTGGGTAAACCATCCTTTGTTGATCTGTTCATCGATCTGTGGACTTTGGGGCTAGGTCCTCTTTTGGGCTGCTGTGAATAAGGCTGCTATAAACATTCATGGACATTTTTCTGTGGACACATTTTTCTTTCTCTTGGGTAGATACACAGGAGCAGAATTCCTAGGTCACGCGGCAACTTTAGGTCTAACTTTTTTGGGGACCAGTAAACTGTTTTCCCCACTGTGGTTCTTGATGGATGGAGGGTGGTCAGTGAGGAGGGTGGGGCCCGGTGAGCCATAGGATGTTCGTACAGGGGATCTCTGGGCCACCCCAGCCCTGGTGAGCAGTGTCTGGGTGGGTGTTGGTGCATGTAAACCAAGACAAAGTCCTTGAGATCAGAGGCCTGGGTAGGTCTTCCAAGCAGGCCTGTGCCCTCTGCACCCTGGCCCGGGCTGGCCGGGAGCCACACTCTGAGTCCTCCGAGGACCTGTGTGCATGTGTTGATATTCCTCTGCGTGCGTGTCTTTCTCATGTGCTGTTATTTCCACCTCCACTCTTGGGGCAGTGGTGAGGCCTCCTGGATGGGGCCGTCACAGCCTTCTCTTTCTGGGATCCCTCCTGGACTGCTGTTGGGAGCAGGGCCTGGGCACCAAGGCAGTGGCTGCAATGCCATGAAGACTCAGGGCAAGCGATGTATGTGGAGAGTCCTCGTACATGGTTGAATCACACCAGCCACAGGCGCTCCTGAGTGGGAGTGGCCCGTTCCTCGGGGGCAGACTCACGGGGGAGCCCACTGCCTACCGCCCACCGCTGAGGGGGCAGGCCCCTTGGAAAGGAAACCAATTATGGGAACAGGTGGTGACTTGGTTCGGGTAAACAGAGATGGAAATATCTCTCTGTGCCGCGGCTACTGCATATGATGCTCCCTCCTGACCCTGTTCCCTGATGTTCGTCTTAAACAGCAAGTGTTCACGCATCTCCACCTGCTTCCACCATCTCCACCTCCTTTCACCATTTCTTTTTTTTTTTTTTTAATTTTTTTTTTTTTTTTTTATTTGTGACAGTCACAGAGAGAGAGAGAGAATGAGGCAGAGACACAGGCAGAGGGAGAAGCAGGCTCCATGCACCGGGAGCCTGACGTGGGACTCGATCCCGGGTCTCCAGGATCGCGCCCTGGGCCAAAGGCAGGCGCCAAACCGCTGCGCCACCCAGGGATCCCTCCTTTCACCATTTCCTGCGTGGCCTTGTCTTCCTGCGGGCTGCTTTCCCACCTGTCCTGTGTGCCTCCAGGTATGAAACAGCGTCACAGGAGCCGTGTGTTCCTCCTGAGCAGCCGGGGTGGGGGAGCTCCTCTGCTGCTTTGCTGTTGTGGCTGCTTGGCCTCCTTACGGCTTGTTGACCCATCAGGAGTTCTGGTGATTGTGGCCAAGGAGAGGCTGCAGGGGAGAGCTGTGGACAGGGTGCTTCCCCTCCCTGCTACTGGAAAGTGGGGGGCAGGGCCTGGCCATGGTGGGGGGTACCCCATGGGGAGCAGGGTCCAGCCATGGGGGGGTTCTCTGTGGGGGGCGGGCTGGCCGTGGTGGGGGGTGCCCCACATGGGGGAGGGCTCTGTAGGCACCAGGCTTACCTTCCATATCCAAGCCCAGAGGCAGTTGTTGATGAGAACAGTGGGGGAGGTGGGTTCTGGGGGACCCCACCCAGCCAGCAGGGCTGTCCCCAGGGTGAAGCACCTTCCCAGATGCAGGCCCCTGCTCTGCTGGGTGCTCCATGGCTGGTCTCCCTCTATCCTCCACTAAGGAGGCATATTGTCAGCTTGGAGGGCCTGATTCTGCTGCCCGCCCACCCCCTTCCTGAGCACTAGGGATTCTAGTGTCACTGATCACAGGTGTGAGTTAGCACATCCCCTGTCCAGTGTCAGGTAGGAGACTTCAAAAGCTGGTACGGGTCCCCCCAGTGGCCTGTACGGTCTCCACGCATTTGTGTGTCTCTCTCTCTCTTTTTTTTTTTTTTTTTTTTTGATGAGCATTGCATGATGTTCATTCTTTTTTTGTAGTTTGTTTTCCACAGTTTGTTTTCTACAGAGAGTTTTGGTAAATGTGATATTTAGGAAAATATATTTATTCCAGATTTTTTTTGTATATTTTTTTATTGGAGTTTGATATGCCAACATACAGTATAACACCCAGTGCTCATCCCATCAAGTGCTCCCCTCAGTGCCTGTCACCCAGTCACTCCATCCCCCCACCCACCTCCCCTTCCACTACCCTTTGTTCGTTTCCCAGAGTTAGGAGTCTCTCATTTGGTGTGTGCCTCTTGAGAGAACAGGTAGAGTCATGGGAGGCCACACGGGCTGGCTGTCACCCCATACACTTGGGCTCTAGGAGGCTTTGTCTCAAAGGGCTTTCTCATTAGGTGGGGGGAAGGGACCCCACCCCCTCCCCCCCATCAGGCCTGGATCCACCGTGGGACTGATGTCGGTTTTGGAGTTTCAGGGAAGAGGACTGGTTGAACTGGGACTGACCTCTGACCCTGTGCCTGTGGGACCTCAGAGCTTTACAGGACAGACCTCGGGAGCGGGGGGCGGGAGCAGGCAAGGTGGGTAGAAGGTGCAAGGTGGGCATCAGCTGAGGATTGCAAGGAGGTACTTGCAATAGGGTACTTGCAATAGTAGGGTTTCCAGCTACTGTGGCCCAGAGGCAGCCCCGGAGCAAAGGTAGTTTTACCCTCTGATGATGCCCCATAGAGCTCTCTTCCTTGGGCTTGAACCCACAGAGCCATTCACAAGGCATGCTGGGTGAGGCTGCATTTCGTGGACACCACCCGAACTACTTAGAAGGTTCTGTGGTGTCTGCCTGTGCCATACGCTGTGACGGTATGTCCTGGGGCCTGGGGCACATGCTGGGCAGTGGGCGCTGGCTGTGGAGGGCTGTGGCTGCCTCCAGGGGTCCTTGGACACTGGACTGAGTCGGGCCCCGGCTGAGGACACAGTCCTCACTCTGCATCTGGACTTTGGCCAGGCGGGTGCTCTCCCCGGCAGAAGATCTGCCCCTGAGACAGAAGTGGCCACCGGGGCTGCAGGTGGGTGACTCCTTCTTAGGAAGGGGCTTTTACGTCATCTCAAGTGCCCATGCGAGGCAGGCCTGCTGCTGCAGACATGGGACAATCCTGTTCCCTGCCCTCAGGAGGTTGGACAACAGGGCAGAGGCGCTCCCAGGATGGTGGTGGGCTGGTGGTTCTGGGGGCTGGAGAGCATGTCTGGGGAGGAGGGTGGAGAGTGGGGGCAACTGGTGGACCTGGGCTGGATGCTGTTCAGTGGTCCTGTAAGTGAGATCCTAATCCACCAGGCCTGGGGGACGCCAGCTCCACCTGGACATTTTCCAATCTACGACCAGCTGTTATGTGTTGGATTGTGTCCCCGAAAAAGTCCGCTCAAGTGAGTGTGGTCTTCTGTCACAGCAGCCCAACCTGACCAACACAGGAGCTGTGATCGGGACCTAGACAGTTGGCTGCTCCCTGGACCATTGGGCTTGGCCATCAGGGATTCTGGTACATTTCATCTGTAGCCATGCCCTTGGGTTTGGCTCTGTCTTTGGACCAGTATTCCCCAGTGCCTCAGTCCTGAGACTCAGTGTGTCCCGTGGTCTGTAGGCTCCCACCCCTCAGTCCTGCTAGCCTACCCACGGCCAAAGTGACTACACCTGCCTTCACCCAGCTGAGCACTGCAGGCAAGCTCCTGTTTGGGGCTGAGCTGGCTGAACTGGCATTTTTGGGAACCATCTGCTGGGCATCATCTGAGCCCTGGGCTGGTCCTACCCAGCCCACATCCACATGCGTTTTGTGGAGCCCATGGTGGTTGCACCCCAGACAGTGGCTCATGTCCTCATTAAGCCATGGTCCGTCCCCTGAGGGATTCCCCACTGAATCCCATGGGGAAGTTCCCTGTTAGATTTGGAGCTTGTGCGACCCCACACCTGCCTCCCAGGGTCACCCTGTAGCTGCAGCTGGCCCACATCCCCACAGCGCCACCTCCATTTCTTTGTCCTGCTGTACGGCCCCTGGTCACGTTCCCTGGTCACGCCTGACATAGCCACCTCATTCCTTTGTGGACAGAGCAGGGGCAAAGTCCATCAAGGTGGGGCTTTGATACAGGGCTATGGTCCTGTCACCCCCTGTGCTTACTCCCCAGGTGGTTTGGGACATAGGTGACAGTAGAATCCCCGCTCTTCCATGCCTGCATTTTAACAGCCAGACTGATAATGGATGGAGAGATTACCTTTATGTGTGTGTGTGTGTGTGTGTGTGTGTGTGTGTGTGTGTTAAGATTTTATTCATTCATGAGAGACACAGAGAGGCAGAGACATAGGCAGAGGGAGAAGCAGGCTCTCTGTAGGGAGCTCAATGGGAGACTTGATCCCAGGACCCCAGGATCATGCTCTGGGCCGAAGGCAGACGCTCAATCGCTGAGCCACCCAGGCTTCCCCCTTTGTGTGTGTTTTATCACAGTTAATGGAAGTAATTGGATCTTTCTGAATGTTCTGTGATGGACCAATGAAGAATGAAACCACAGGGCCTTCTGTGTGAAGAAATAACCCTAACCCGTGTTCTCAGAGGTCTGTGGTGTTGCCAAGACTTTGGAACCACAGAAGGGTGGAGCTGTGTGCCCCTGTGGAGGAGCCCATAAGGCCTACAGTGCTTGCTGGGAGTGACCAAAGAGCCCTCGAGCCTCCTGAGACCTCCCTGGGCAGGGACTGCTGTGCCTTAGACGATTGGCACTAAATTGGAAAGCTGTCCCAGCCCGGTGTGCCACAGTGTGTGCCCCTGACCCGGGTATGTGTCCCTGATCCAGGCATGTGCTCCTGACCAAGGCGCTTTTGAGCACTCTCCATGAGCTCCTTTCTGAGGAGAGGAATAAGGTCATGCCTCAGTGGGCTTCTGCCTGGCTGGTTTCCTTATACCCTGTGCCAGAGAGGCTTTGATGGGAGAGACAGAGAGCCTGACTCCATGAGACCAGGTGACTGTGGTCACTGCCAGCTGGTATGACTCACACCCAGCCAACTTTGGGTCTAGATGACAGTCTGGGCTCTGCTTGGAGCTCCATTCTAGGTAAGGAGACCCAGAGTTTCTCCCCAGACCAGGGATCCAGGGGAAAAGATGCAGCTGGACACTTCGTGGCAGGGCTCTACCTATAGGCCCCCTGTGTAGACGTGCACCTGGGACTTCACTGTGGGGAGAGATGGGGGTGGGGAGGCAGGGGGCTGCTTGCGCGGTCCCTGTAAGAATCTGGTGCAACGAAAGGAAGTGGTGAGCCCCTCTTGACCTTCTCAGATGGCACAGAGTTAAGGTAATTATGGATTAATTCAACAAACATTAATCGAGTGTAGACTGTGTGCTGGGCATTGGGCTTGGGACTTGGCAGAGGACCAGATAGTAGAGGCCCAGTCTTACCTGGGACTTTCTCCCAGAAACCATTGCTGGTGTGAGGTGGGCGAGTGGCCGGAGTGGTGGTTTCAGAGCATGGTCAGAGATGTGGTGGTAGGAATTCTAGTGACCCAAAAGCCACATGGACCCCTCCTGAAGCACCTACTGTGGTCCCAGCTTGCTGCATAGACAGATTCATCACCCAGGGGGTTGGCTTGCAAAGTGTGCGTCCCAGGAGTGCTCTGTGGCTCCCCAGGCCTGCAGGATGCATGTGAACAAGATGGTCAGGCTGGGGGAGCTGGTGTCCTGAAGAGCAGGAGGCAGAGGCAGAGGGCTGAGGGCCTCTTTGGAAGAAAATGGGTCAGTGTGTGGAACTCAGTGCATTCTAGAAATGGTGACCTCAAACCCTCACTGGACGTGACCCTGGCAGACACCCTGCCTATGTGACATTCCAGGTTCTCTTGAGGGAACACAGACTCTGGGAAGCCACTGCTCTGGACCAGGCAGTGACCAGTGGGGGCCTGAAGGTGAGCTGACAGGTGGGGAGTAGCAGACTGGAAGCAGCAGTGGTTTCCTCGGGCTGCAGGGATCAGGAGGGCTGGTGACTCAGGTCCCTTTGAGGGAGAGTTGGCACCTGCTCCTGGTTTTAAAAGCTGTATTGAGGCATAATGTGCTTACTACCATTAAACTGTGCACTTCAAAGTTCACAGTGGTGGATTTCACATTATGTATTTTACCACAATGAAACAATTTTTTAAAAAGAGCAACACGAGGGATCCTCTGGGTGATGAGTAGCTTCGCATTGTGACCCTCCACATGTGGTGAGGCACTCATTGCTCACACTGATCACACAAGTGTGTGATCTGGAGCATGTGAGTGCAGCGGGCAGGTTGTGTCTGTGTGTCTGTCCTGGCCATGCTGCTGTCCTGCGGTTCTGTGTGATGATACTGTCGAGGGAGGCGGGGTGAGGGGTACACAGACCCCTGTACGATTTCTGTACTATTTCTTATGCTCACACGCGAGTCACAATTATGTCAAAATTAAAAGTTTGATTAACAAAAACATTTTTTTTCCAGTGCTTAGACTTCTATTTAAGATTCTGTCTCCCCTGAGTCAAATGTCCAACCTACATGCATCTTCTGGATCACACTCCTGGTGGGGTGGGCTGTGTTCTGGTGGCTGAGCAGGGCACAGAGGAGGGGTCTGGCATCCTGCCCTCTGAGAAGGGACCTTCGTGAGGTTTGTGGCAGTGGCAGTGGCTGGGAAAGAGCTGTCATGCCCTGCATGGGGGAGCATGTGAAGTTGCGTCCCACAGGACAGAGGGCCTGTCCTGTGGGGAGCAGCCCTGAGGCCCAGCTCCCTAGAAGACAGCTTTCTCTTGGGATG
This sequence comes from Canis lupus familiaris, assembly GCF_011100685.1. Taxonomy (NCBI): domain Eukaryota; kingdom Metazoa; phylum Chordata; class Mammalia; order Carnivora; family Canidae; genus Canis; species Canis lupus. Next base: position 62,355,847 of record NC_049224.1, read on the forward strand.
GGGGAGGTCATGGTGGAACACCTGCTTCATGTTGGCTGTATGCCCCTTACCTGGCACTGTGTGTGCTCAGCCTGTTCCTCCACAAGGAGCTGGGCCCCTAGCCCCTCAGAGAGAGGATCCCCTGAGAGGGTCCTGTGGGATCACAGGCATGAAGCTGGTACACAGTGAATGGGGAATAGGAGTGGGACAGGGGCCTGGGCATGGGCTTCCAGGGCAGCCTAGTCGTCCTCGTCCTTGGCACCATGCTTAAGGATGCGGGTGAACTCCATGTAGTTAAAGTTGCCTTTCTTATCAATGGGTGCCTCTCGGTACTCTCATCCACTTCCTCATCTGTGAAGCGGTCACCCATGGTGGTGAGCAGCTCCCGAAGGTGGTCCTCACGGATAAAACCTGAGGCCTCCTCATCAAAGCAGGCAAAGGCATTTTGGATCACATCTTCAGGGTCTGTGCCATTCAGCTTCTCCCCAAACATGGTGAGTAACATGGTGAAGTTGATGGGCCCTGGGGCCTCACTCATCATGCCCTCGAGGTACTCATTGATGGGGTTCTTTCCCAGTGAGGCCAACATGTCATGCAAGTCCTTCTTGTCAATGAAGCCATCTCAGTTCTGGTCAATCATGTTGAAGGCCTCCTTAAACTCCTGGATCTGGGACTGGTCAAACATCACGAAGACATTGGAAGTGGCCCGCTATGGCCGCTTCTTGGTGGTTTTGGCCTTGGCCTGCTTACTGGACATCTTGGCTTTAGGTGGGTGGGGCTTCCCTGGTGCGGAGAAGGCGTTTGCTCGCTGTGTGGAGCTAGTGCGGGGCCACAGCCTGTCGGGTCCCGGCTCCAGACTCAACAAAAACATTTAAACAGAGCATGGTCAGGGATGTGGTGGCAGGGTACATTTATTGAGGTACAACTGACATATAATAAACTGCACGTGTTTAAAGTGGGCACTTTGATAAGTTCTGACATCGGCAGATACCGTGAAACAGGCACCCAGTCAAGACAGTGAGCCACACATTTCCTGGGCGCCTCTGTGGTCCCACTCTATCCCTCCCTGGCTCTCCCCTGCTCCCATCCCCAGGCAGATTCTGGTCTGAGATCAGTTTAAATTTTCTATTAAAAAAATGAAGGAATTGGGACACCTGGGTGGCTCAGCGGTTGAGTGTCTGCCTTTGGCTCAGGTCGTGATCTTGGGATGGAGTCCCACATTGAGCTCCTTGCAGGAAGCCTGCTTCTCCCTCTGCCTAAGTCTCCGCCTCTCTCTCTCTCTCTCTGTCTCTCATGAATAAATAAATAAAAATCTTAAAAATAAATAAATAAATAAAGGAAGGAAGTATGAGCAAGGACCCCCTAGTCCTGCCCTGGGGAAGGCCACATGTCCAGACTTGGGGAGACTCACCAAGTACAATAAAAGGAGCTTCTAGGAAGTCCTGTCACAGCAAGATGATGCTTTAGGAGGGTGCTGTGTGCTAAGTCCTGTGTTGAGTCCTGGCCTCCAGCATGGCTATATTTGCAGATGAGGCCATTAGGAGGAAACTAAGGTTACATGAGATCATGAGGGTGGGGTCCTATTGCCATAGGAGTAATATCTGTAGAAAAAGACCTGTCAGGAGGTCCCATCCTCTTTCTCTGCCACATGCAGTGCAGCGAGAGGTGGCTAGTGCAGCCAGGAAGCAAGTCTCGCCAGGAACCCACCACGCTGGCACCTTGGCCTTGGGCTTTTAGCTCCAGACCCAGGGGTGATAAGTGCCTGCTGTCCACGGTCTGTGGCATACTGGTGTGGCAGCCCAAGCAGACCAAAGACAGGGTAGTGTGGACATGACAGCTGTGGGGTGGTTTCACTCCCACTGTGAAGGGATGCAAGTTCCTTTTGGGGTGATAGTCCAAGTCCTGGACTTGGAAGGGATTGGTTTGCAAACTGGCCACCATCCATGGAGGGTGAGGAGAGGCAGAAGACTGAGGTGACTACTCCTCTCCTCTGGTTGGCAGGAAGCGGGTTTAATAAGCAAGGGAGCTGATAGACTTGTCTCAGGGCCACAAGATAAGGAGATCTCTGTGCCCACTGCCAAATCTTAAAGTTCCTAGAGAGGCTGTAGTGGACTTAGCACTGTGCCATCCAGACGGGCTCAGCACATCACTTTGTCTAGAGGCTGTGACCTTGAGGCCACCTCTGAGTGGGGAAGGGAAGCAGAGCGCGTGTTCCTCAGACCCAGGATAGTGTGAGGAGCTCGGAGTTCCTGACTCCAGCTCCTAGGTCAGCCGGAGGCCACGTCTTCATGTCCTCTCAATTTCCTCCAATAGCTGGGTTTCCTGAGTCCCCTGCCCTGGGACAGTGGGGCCTCTGTCTCTGTGTGGTGCCCACCTCTCAGCAGATTGCCCTTGGCTCCTTTTTGTGGTGGTACAAGGGCAGGACAGAGGACAGGGGTTCAAGAGAGTGGCCAGCCCCAGCCTAGAAGTCATAGGGAATATTGGCTATATTCTCTTGGTCTCAGCAAGTTACAGGCCAGCCCAGATCTGAGAGGACCAGAGGACTCCAGCTCCAGATGGGAGGAGAGGCATGAAGCACAGAGTGGGGGATGCCTCAGATACATTATTGTGGGGAATCTTCCTCCCAACCCCATGCCCTGGACCTCACTCCCCCCTGTGCACTAGATCTCCCCTCCCCCCTATGCACTGGGTCTCCCTTTCCTTCTTTACACTGGATCTCCCCTCCCCCTGTATAGTGGGCCACCCCGCCCCTGTACAGTGGACCTCCCCTCCCCCGTGCACTGGCGCTCCCCACCCCCTATACACTGGATTTCCCCCTGCCCCCATGCTTTGGACCTCATCCCCTTTGCCTATTCAGTGTTGTTCCCTGTCTCCTGTACTGGTCTCTCCATCTTCTAGATCGTTCTCCTGGAGGTAAAACCTGCTGTGAACTCCCCAGGTCACCAGCCCTCTTACCCTGAAGTCCTGCCCACTCTCCCCCTCACAGGAGTCCTGAAGGTGCTGCCCCTGTGCCCTCTGTGGTTTGCCTCACACCACTCCTTCTCCCACCTGCTTCCTCAACAGCCCATCAAGACTACACTGTTGGCCACATTCTCTCTTTGACTACCTCCTCCCCTGGGGGGGTACACCACCTTCTAATTTCTGTCCTGTCTCACTGAGGCTCCTTCCCTGGCTCCCTTCCCATCCTCCTTGTAGGGGTGCATCACTCCTGTCTTCCCGGTTCCCCAGCCCTGCGTACCCTGACCTCTGCCCAGGTGCTAGACTCCTGACAGGCTGCTCGCTCAGCACCTCTTCTTGCCACCTAGGAGTGAGGCTGCTTCCTCACCTCCTGCCCATCACGTGCGTGCTCAGACCATACCTGGAAATCAGCCCAGTTCTCCTGGTTTCAGTCTGTCCCTGCCATCAGCAAATCCTATAGTATGTCCTTCAGCATGTTCCCGGAGCACACCCATGTTCATAGCAGCATTTTTCCCCCTTGCCCAAGGAGGGAGCAGACCAGTGTTGACCTGCAGACAACAGAGAAATGCAATGTGTCCCATCCAGACACTGGAGTATTATTCAGCCTGAAACAGAAAGACATCCTGCCACCTGCCACTACATGGTGAGGCCTGAGGATGAAATGAGCCAGCTCTGTGAAATGAGCCAGCCCCTGAAGGATAGATCCTGTGTGACATCACGTGTATGAGGGACTTAGAGCAGCCAAAATCACAGAGACAGACGGGGGTACCAGGGCTGCGAGGGGCGGGAACCAACAGTTATTACTGAATGAGAACATTTTTGGTTGTCACAACTTGGTGGAAGTGAGGGGGTGGTGTTCTTCTGGCATCTAGTGGGAAGTGGCCAGGGATGCTGTCATTAGCCTATGGTGCAACAGGGCAGTCCTTATAACGGGATTATGGCCCCAAATGTCAACACTGCCAGGGTAGGGAAACCCACTCTAATGCCTGCCCCCTGCTTCACGTGTCTTTCTGCATATCCTGCTGTTCTCTGGTCACTGGACAGTATCTGAGGGATGTGCTCGCTCTCTGAGGCAGCTGTGTGGTCAGGGGCCCTCTCCTCTGGCCTGGCATCCTCAGTGACCTTGGGTGCAGACAAGCTGGAGTGGGAATGAATTTCAGGAAATCCTTCTGATTCCTGCACCCTGAGTGACAAGGAGGCATTCTCAAGTCCAGCGCAACGAGTCAGCGAGCATCTGCATGTGGTCTGAATGCCCTGTGGAGCAGCTGGACGCAGTGTGAATGCTCTGCAGAGCATAGGTCCAAGCCATGTACCCTCACTCTCCCTCCCCTGGCTGAGGGGCTAGCCCATGGAGGAAGCTATTTGGAGCCCCCAGGAGGCCTAGGGGGGTGGCTTGCCCAGATCCAGTGGTTCTGGAGTGTGCTAACCCCAGATGGAGGTGATGGAGGATGGGAGCAGGGGATCAAGCCGTTAAAAAAGGCCTCCCTGTGCATTTTTTGCATTGTCACTTGCCCCTGGAAAGGAAGCAATATGATTAAGTAGTTTTATGAAATGTCAATTAATATTATGTTTGAATTCCTCTCTTACTAGTCTTTTAAATCTGGTCCAAAGAAAACACTGAATTTGGTGGTTCTCTCCTCCCTGGGAAGTGCACCCATAGTGCACTTGGGCGATAGAGTGGCGGGCAGCCACAGGTGGGTACCATTGCCAGGACCAGGTACCACAAAGTCAGAGCTCTGAGGCTGGTTAGGGAATGCCTAATCAGGCACGTGCCTCTCCGTCCTGAAACAGGGCTTCACACCAGAATCCGCCGCAGCCCATGTCTTTTGCTCCAATCTTAGAAAGGGGTAGAAGCTTCTCCAGCTCAGTGAGGTTGGATTTGTGTTGGGAAGGTCAGAGAGGTCACAAAGGTTGGCCTTGCCCGGGCTGGTTATCTGCAGGGTACCCTCTCTGCACCACTTCCTTGCTCTGGGTGCTAGGTCTGCTGGAGGACAACACTGCCTACTAGCACCACATTGATGGCAGAACCAGGACACCTCTGACCTGAAACAGTGCAGGTATACCACATCTGTGGCCCTGTGTACCCCTCATGTGACTGTCCCAGCACTGCAGACCCTACAGACCCCACTACCAGACACCCTGGCCTCTCTTTCCTGAGACCATGAGCCAGAAAAACTCCCTTTGTTAGAATGACACTATTGATGTGTTGAGGACCTCCGTGCACGGAGCTGGAGCCAATATAACCCGTGCACGGTCATGACCTTCTCATGTGCTCAGCCATCTTGGGAAGACAAGCAGTAGGCCACCACCTTCTCCCACTGAGTTTGTAACAGGAAGATGTCCTCTGTGGGTCTGGGATCTGAGACATGGCTGCTGGAGTGAAAAGTGGCATGACCCAGAAATGCCACCTGCAGACCACCGAGTAACAGCCCCCGAAGATGTGCATGTCCTGATCCCTGGAGGTAGTGAGCATCTTAGGTTATGTGGCAAAGGGGAATACAAGTTGTAGATGGTGCTGAGGTTGGTAACAAGCTTTTTTTAAAAAAAAATATTTATTTGAGGGAGAGTGTGCACATGTGCACAAGCTGAGGGGAGGAAGAAGGGAGAGTTAGAAGCAGGCTCTCCACTGAGCAGGTGTGGGGCTTTATCCTAGGACCCCAGGATCATGACCTGAGCTGAACACAGACACTTAATCAACTGATGCCTGCAAAATGGTTCTGGATTATCCAGTGAGCCCAGTGTACCTACAAGGTCCTTAGTGGTAGAAGAGGGGGCCAGAGAGGGTCAGAGGCAGCTATGACTGTGGAAGGTCTGAGAGACGCATCATTGCTGGCATCAGAAGGGGAGACATCTGGCAGCTGGGAAAGGCGGGGAAACAGTCTCCCCTGGACCATCCTGACGAAACAGCCCTGCCGACTGTTAACCCTTGATGTTAACCCAGCAAGACCTGTGCTGGAATTCTGTCTTCTGGAACTACAGAGTCATACATGTTGTTGTTTTAAGTCACTGAGTTTGTGGTGATTTGCTACACCTCCTCTTAGGGATGGGCACACATGGCCAGGGGATGTGTGAGAGCGTTCCTGGAAGGTCACGCACACAGCCAGACCCTCATGGGGCGTGGCTGAGTGCACCACGGGGCTTCACGCAAGGGGCAGTGCAGAGTATCAACTTGGAGACTGGCAGTGCACACAGGATGTGACAAATCAAAAGCCCATCTCAAAATATCACATATGCATGATGTCTTTTTATAGAGTTAAAAGCAACCAAAAATACATTTAGGACCACATATGGCAACCAAGCTGCATTAAAGGGGCCGCATGAGTCAGGATCCAGGGTGCAGGAAGCTTTGTGGGGAGGCGTGGAGTGGATAGTGGCCGTGGGGAGTGGATGTGGGCTATGGCAGGTTCTACCTTCACGTCGGGTGGCGGGCTTGTGGGTGCTCATCACATGATTTAAACAACTGCTGAGCCATAGCCGAGAGATGGCCGTCTCCTGGGCCTGTGTGGCTTGTGGCCTGCCTCCTTCCAGAGAATTCCCAGCCCAGGAGTTTTATTTCTATTTATTTGTTTTTTAAATTTTTATTTATTTATTTAAGGGAGGGAGGGGAGATGGAGAGAATCTCCAGCAGATTCTCCCTGACTCCTGACTCCTGATCCTGAACATGAAGCCTGATGTGGGGCTCCATTCCCCGAACCTGAGATCGAGACCTGAACTGAAACAAAGAGCTGGAAGCTTAGCTCACTGAGGCCCAGGCGGCCCAGGAGTTTTAAATTAGTGTTGCCAGTAGCATTGTGTGTGAGACAGGCAAGCTTTGCACAGTCTGATTGTTCTGTAATTAGCAAGGGGAAGGTGGTTGCCGTGTGCAGACGGAAGGGGGAGCAGCGGGGCTGCAACGTTTGGGGTGCCTTCTGACAGCTTGCATTCAATAGAACTGATTAACTTGTGTGGTTAATAAAATGTCTTTGGGGGTGAGAAGGATACAGCATCTGGTCTTTTAGGAGGAGCTTTGCAAATTTGCTTTCTTCCAGGATAGGAGCAAAAGATCTCATTTGTCTTGCCTGGATCTGGAAAGGGATAAAAGTCTCTATTCTTGGAACTCCAGGGCTGATCCAACACACACACACATTTATCTGCATTTCTGCAAATTCCTTGTAGCCAGGATGTGTGGTGCCCGATTGCCATTGAGCTTACACAGCCAGCGCTGAGCTTCTGGACACAGTGTCCGTTCAGACATGGCGTCTGGGTGGAGGACGGCTGGGGGTTGACAAGGAATTCAGAGAACACAATGTTTCCCTTGAATTGCACAAAGAATTACAGGAAGAGAAGAAGGGATATGAGGATGTATTATGAGGCGTGAAATTTAGTTGTACTTAGATAATCTTGTAAGGGGTGAGGGTCAGCAAGATAAGTGAGGTGACTTCTTGAGGATAAATCTTGTAGAGGATAAATCTTGTAGAGGATAAATCTGCTGATTTGCTGAGAGATACTGGCTTCATCCTTCTTCCCAAACTGGCACACAGTGAGCCTGATGAAAGGAACGTGACATTGATATACTTTTCTTGAGAGTCCCGCCTATTTTAGATTTTTTGGTTCCATTTTTCGTGGTCATTTTGTCTCTAGTATGGAATTTACTCTGGTGTTAGACTCTTGATCTGGCCAGAGAGTGATTACTCAGCATTGCTTCTTTAAGGGAGAAGGTCAGGCTTCCCAGAATGTGAGAGAAGAGGTGCTTGCATGTGGGGCCATACTGGCTGCTTGGGGTTTCTCCTTGGGATGTGTGACCCCTGGCAACTCACACCCAGGGGATTGGGGTTTTTTTTTTTTTAAAGGTTTTATTTATTTATTCATGAGAGACACAGGAAGAGAGGTAGAGACACAGGCAGAGGAGAAGCAGGCTCCATGCAAGGAGCCCAATGGGGGACTCGATTCCAGGAATCCAGGATCAGGCCCTGAGCCAAAGGCAGATGCTCAACTGCTGAGCCACCCAGGTGTCCCACCCAGGGGATTGTTATTAGTTTTATTTTATTTATTTATTTATTTATTTATTTATTTATTTATTTATTTATTATTATTTTTTGTTATTAGTTTTAAATGAAGGTGAAATTCAGGTAACATAAAGTTAACCATTTGGAAGCAAAACACTCAGTGGCATTTAGTGCATTCTCAGCATTGTGCAACCATCACCTCTCTCTAGTTCTGGAACATTTTCATCCTCCAAAAAGGAGACCCTGTGTCATGAAGCAGCCCAGCCTCTGGCAACCACCCATCTGCTGAGGGTGCTTTTCAAGTGCAGAAGGAACAGCTTAAATGATTAAATTTAGTTTTATGATGACTCATCACTACCAGCATATTTAAGAAGGATGAAGGTGAGTGGCTGGGTGGGGGCTGCTGGCTGGGGCGTGCACCTGACCCAGCAGCGTCACACTCTAGCTGTATGACCTTGACCAGGGGCCTGGCCTCTTTGTGCTTTGATTTTCTGCCTGCTAGACGAGGCTGGTGATAGCACCACGCACAGGGCTGTAGGGGGAGATGACAGGGTGCTTAGGGAGTGGGACAGAGCCTGCCCCTCTAAAGATGTCCAGGGAATTCAGCAGAGAGGGGGGACATGGCTTCCGTAAAACAGAGATGAACAGTGGGAAACGTCATGCCCACTTTCCAACGTGCAAATCAGAGAGCTGAGGTCGTGGTGGTGGCAGCCTGGTTCTGAACACAGCCCCTCTGGGGCCACGTTCCTGTCTTGCAGCTCCGTGAAGAGGGTGTTTCACTCCCTCAATGTGTATGTGGCACACTGTCCTCAAGCCAGGAGGGTGTCGCATATCATGGGTCATGGCCCTATATATGAGAATTCATATATAGGGCAGCAGGTGAACCAAATTCCTGACACCAGCTCCTTAGGGAGAGGTGGGAGGCAGGCGGAGGTGCCAGCATAAGTTGGGTAAAAAGGAAGCAACAGGAACCTGGATTCTTCCAGGCCAGGTCTTGGCTGTGATGATGATCTGCCAGGGGCCCCAGGTAGATGCCCCAGCGCTCGCTCTGGGGCTCTGTTCTCTGGCCGCGGATGCGTCCTAGGCAGATGGGCTGAACAGATGAGAGGTTTTGTAGAAGAGAACTGACTTATGTGAGTTCCCCCGAGTAGATGAATTCAGAGCCAGAAAGAATGGGAGGCAGTGAGGGGGAGTGGGTGTTTAATGGGCAGATTGGGAGGATAAGATCTGGAGATGGAGGGTGGGGCTGCTCACAGTGCTGTGAGTGCCTGATGCCACTGAGCCGTACACTTAGGAATGGTTGACATAGTAAACTTTACATATACATATTTTACCACCATAAAAATGATAGTTGAGCTCTTAAGATACACTTGATCTAAGACAGCAGCATGTGTTTTGGGGTCGGCAACATACACAGAAGCAAACGGTTGATAACGCAGACCCGCATCTGTGCTGTGAGAGTCTCATACTACATGTGGATGCATCAGACACGTGTGAACGTGGGCTTCAAAGCCCAGGCGCGTTACAAACCCCAGAGCACCCACTCAGACGTGGAAATAGCTGGTAAGAAGGGCAGAGCTAGAAGCCTTCATGGCGGCTGGAGTGGGGTGGCAGAGGTCTACTTGATGCAGGATGGGGCAGGGAGGGAGGAGGGGGCTGAGGCTCTGGGACCAGTAGGGAACTGAGTGCCACCTGGGGGAGGCCAGCACTTGCTGGCTGCTTAGGAAGCTTCTCTGTTCAGCAGGAGGAGTGGCCCTGGCAGTCACGGCACATCCCAGAGTGCCCACTGATGGCCCTGGTGTCTGCTCCCCTTCCCCCCGCCCCCTGCAGGGGCAAGGAAGACCCATCTTGGGCGGCTTCTAGCAGGAGTGATCATGAACAGGGGTGGTCACTTCATTGGCATGGGGATGCTGGGATACACTGTCCACTACAGGCACCATGGAAACCCCACAGCAGTTACCTGCCGTCCACTTTGCCAGGCTCCAGGAAGTCAGAGCACCCCTAACAGTCTCCACAGAGCCTGTCCTCATGGGCAGTACCCTGTGCTGGGCAGCCTTCCTCTGGGTACCAATTGGTTCACAGGAGGGAGGAGAGGGGGTAGCAGATGGCATTTACTCCATGGGGCCCTCCCCTGGGCCAGGGCAGGTCTGAGAACAGCCACGCCCTGGGTGGAGGGTCCCCGCTGTCTGAGTTGGTCTGGGCTGAGGCTGCTCATGGCCCCTGGAGCCTCCGTCTGATTAGCCTCAGGGCCACAGGTGCTCTTCCTCGAGCTCCATGTCTCTATCCTCAGGAACCCAGGACACCTCTGAATGGCCAGGCCCTGCGGCTTCAGCTCTGTGCATGGGGTTGTCTAGGCTCTGTCTGGACTTCTGGAAGTTTCTCTGTGAACGGGCTGGCTAGGCCCCCGTGCCCTCTCAGGGTGCCCCAGCCTTTGCTGCCCCTAGTAGAGAAGCCTCTGCCTTGGCACTGCTCTTCACTATGAAGTATAGCTGCTGCAGATCATGTTTATTCACCTCCATCCCAGACTTGGGCTACTTGGGGCGGGGCAGGGGGGTGCCTGCTCCAAACTGCCCAGCCCATGACAGGCCTTGTTTTCTTACAAAGGGAAAGCAAGTAAGTAAGTAAGTAAGTAAATAAATAAATACAAGTTTTTTTCTGATTGTGGTAGAAATTTCTAGAAACTAGTACACACTCCTTGTACAATACATACCCTCGTTAAAAAAAAAAAAAAAAAAAAAGACCATGTTGATTTTGGTGTGTTTCCTCCAGCTCTCTCTCTTTATTTTCCCATGCTCATGTGTGTTCTCTAAAAGTGGAGTCTTCTGAGACTATTTCTGCTCACCTCCCTGCTCACCTTCTTGGCTTTGCCAGCCTGCTCCCTTGGCCCCGGCTGGCTGAGGTGCGGCCCAGACTCTGCAGGTGTGCTGGGCTGTTGTGGACACAGCACCATGTCCCGGGGCCTTCAGGCAACAGGAATTTATAGTCTTCTGGAAGCCAGACATCTGGGATCAAGGTGTCTGCAGAGCTGGCTGCTCCTGGAGCCTCAGAGAAACAGTGTACACCAAGTCTCATGGTGCTCCTGGGCTCATGGTACTCCTGGGCTCGTGGTGCTCCTAGGCTCGTGGCCACATGGCCTCCAGCTCTTTTGCCTCTTTTGGGGTACCTGTCATTGGATTTAGGGCCTGCTCACATACCTCAGGATCTCATTACTGCTATACCTGCAAAGACCCTTTTGCCAAGTAAGGTCACACTGCCAGGTTCCAGGTGGACCTGTCATCTGGGGGCCCCATCCAGCTGACCACACCACCCACCATCACGTGTGATGTGGGGGAAGGTCTGCTGAGCGTGGTGGGCGCCAATCTGAGGCCTATGGTGCTGAGCACCCAGCAGAGGGTCTCTGTTGGTTGGTGGGGGGGTGTGCTTGGGTGTGTCCTAGCTGATCCTGGGCCACAGGTGACTTCTGCAGTGCTGCCTGTGCTTCAGGGCTTTGTCATCTCGGGTTTAAGCTGCTGCCCCTTCTCTCCCCCGCCCGCAGAACAGATTTGTCTGCAGGCAGGCTCGCTGCACTCACATCCTGAGAAAGAGGAATCCAGATGGGGACACGGTGTGTCTGTCACAGGGCTGCCCGCACCCAGAGTCTCTAGGGCACATAGAGCCTTGGGCAGCTGCCTCCCGTCCATCAGAGGTTGCTGGGTCCTCTCCCTGCCCCGTGAGGGTTGCAGGAGGCAGCCTGTAGTTTCTTTGGGTTTGTGGCGTCGTGGGAAACTGTGGAATGCTGGTGGCTGAGGTTCACCTTGTGGGTTGACACCAAAGACCTGTAATAGGTCGGGCAATGTGTCTGAGGGCCCGTGGGGACGGGGGCCCTTGGGCAGGCTAACCTCTCAGTGCATGTGGGGTGGCCTCTTGGCCTGGTCAGGCAGGTGTGAGATCCAGGTGCATCCACGGAGGCCAGAAGCCCCTCCAGCTGGAGTGTGGGCAGCCCCTGCCCTGATGGCCCTTCTGGCTATGGGTATGAGTGGAGGTGGGATATGGCCATTGGAACCCTAAAAGGTTGGAGCAGCCCCAGGGGGCAGGAGCCATGCTCTGATGGAGGGGACAGGGCCAGTGTGAGGAGGGCACCGGGGTCCCTACAGGAGGGACAGCTCAGTCTCTCCAGGTCCCCCAACAGGAGACTGTGGCGGTGAAGCCCAGCACTGGTGTGGGAAGGAGATGGGGTGCCGAGTGTGCCTGGCTCTATCGTCTCCCTAGCAGGGTTCCTCCCCTGCCTTCAGAGCTGATTTTACTGATAGGTCACTTTCTTATTTTGAGTTGCAAGTATCCAGTGCCCTGCTCTCTGCTTCCTGTAGCTGCGTGTGGAGGGAGGGGGTCTGGGTGGTCTGTCCTTGTCCCCAACTCCTGCGATCCCTGTGACCCCTGCGAGTGGTGCTCTGAGACCCTGTCCAGCACATACCTGCCCTGTGCTGCTGATTCCCCAAATCAGCAGGAGGGAGGCCATCTGGGTAGGTCTCAGGCTTTGGGCAGGTCCCTCCTGCTCATCCAGTCTCAGGTGGCACTGGCAGGGGACCTCTAGGAAGCCTCAAGGGCTCTTGGGTCCCTGGCGTTCCCTCTGCCTGGATTTTCCCCACAGGGGTAGGTGTGCTCCAATGGACCTTCAGGAGCTAATTGGGAAATGGACGTTTTAAAACCTAATTTGCCCCTCCTGATGGGATCTGTGTTTAATACAGTTGTAATGGCAGTTTTTATGTGTCTTGATGTCTTAAATTTATGCTCAGGCTTTGGGGAGAATTATTTTTTTTTTTTTTTTAAAGATTTTATTTATTTATTCATGATAGTCACAGAGAGAGAGAGAGGGGCAGAGACACAGGCAGAGAGAGAAGCAGGCTCCATGCATCGGAAGCCCGACGTGGGATTCGATCCCGGGTCTCCAGGATCGCGCCCTGGGCCAAAGGCAGGCGCCAAACCGCTGCGCCACCCAGGGATCCCTTTGGGGAGAATTAAGGAGGGCTGGCCCCGAGCAGTAAATGCAGTGGGGCTGGCACAGGGCTGCGAGCAGCTGAGTAGGCCTGCCTGAGGGCGGAACCCTTCCCGTCAGAGGCTGGGCCTTCCCAGATCCTACGTCTGCTGTGCCCTCGGTACAGGGCCTGGCCAGCACCAGCTCACACGCAGGGAGCCAGCTGTGTCCAGGCTGTAGGTGACCGAGGGGCCTCTTGCCTCAGGCTCGTGGATTCTGCTGTCCCATAGCCTTCTGTGACGCTGAGACCCCCAGTTCTTCTCCTGGGCAGTTGTGAGGCCGAGTGAGTGAGGGGCCGGATGACCCCTAATATGACAGCCACCCTGATGGACACTCAGGTCAACACATGTTAATAGGGGGTGTGGCACCACCTTGCCCATGCGTGGAACCCCCAGCCCCAGTTCCCATCACAGCAGCTGGAACCCAGTGCTCTCTCTGCTCCTGGAGTCTGGGGGCTCTTGTGAAGGTGACCAGCCTACCCTGACCAACACCCAGATCCCAGCACATTCCTCCCTGATGAGCCTGTGGCAGGCCCAGGGGGCAGGCAGCAGGGGACAGGTGTGGTGGGGGCAGACCCAGGGCTGGGGAGGGGAAAGGTGAGGGCGGATGGGAGAGAGGGCCAAGGGGGAGGGGCGAGCCCAGGAAATGGGGGAGAGTTGGTGCCTGTAAGAGATAGGGGCACACAGGACGGGGTGAGGGAAGGTTCAAGGAAATGAGGCCAGCCCTGTCCTGCGGGGCAGGGGCAGACATTTGCTGCTCCTCCTGTTCACTCAGGAGAGCCCCACCTGCCCTCCATCAGAGAGCCTTCCCAGGCCCCTGCGTCCTATGTAGACATCCAGTCTTTCCGTCTAGTGGATGGTGGCTATGTCCACCAGATGCACAGAGAACCAGCTGGTGGCCTGGTCCAGGCAGAGGCTTGTGGCTGCAGTTTCTGTTCTGATGGGATTGGACCCTGGGGGGCTGCTCAGGAGGATAGACAGGATGGATCCTCCAGGGTCACCAGAGGGCAGTATGCTGGCAGAGAGCTCACTCTTAGTGGGCATGGCCTCTCAGGGGAGCACAAGGGGAGAAAGCAAGGAATGAAATTGTGGGTAGGGGTCAGCAACAAATGGAGAGCCATTCACTGCTCTAGCCAGGGATGGGCACACCCACCATACATTGCTTATGGGGACACCGAATCACGCATATGTTGTGGGAGACCCCAAAATTCCCCCTTTGCAAGCTTGAGACCCTCTGACAGCCCAGGCCTGACTCCTCTTCCTGAAGAGCCAGATAGGTCCTTGGTCAGCAAGGAGTTGGGAGCACAGGGAGGACCCCCCACTTTGTTTGTGAGGGAAAGATGGGGAGCATAGTGTCCTGAGGGAGGCAGGATGTGGGGTTGGGGAGAGTCGCTGCAGGAGGTCAGAGGCCATGTCCTTACAGGGAGGGCTCAGCCAAGGGTGGTAGGTGCCCCCTCTGTCCCCTTGCAATGATGGGTCAGAGCCCTGGACACTGAAAAAGCCCAAAGGCATTGCTGGGTGCTGTGCTGCTGCCGAACACAGGGAGTCCTGTCTCTGGGGCCCTGCCACTTCTGCTTGGTGGCGTTGAGGTGAGACCTGGCACCACAAAGTGGTCACATCAGGGTTTCTCATGTAGGTCTACTGTACTGACCCCAAACACTCCAGCAGGAAAATGTTGTCCTATCATCTGGTTACCGAGGATCCAGCATCTCATCTGTACTTATCAAATCAATACTTAACTGTTCGCAAGAGAAACAAAATCAAGTCACCACCATGCTCCTTAAAAGGGAAATACTTTCTAGATAGGTTACAAATTTCACCATAGGAAAAGAAATCACAAAGAAGCTGGAAAGCAGTGTGTGCAGTGGTGTCTTGGTCCCACGGGAAGAAGATGTGGTGTGGGGGGCATGGGCAGGTGGCAGGGAGAGCAGGGCCAGGGGAGTGGCAGCCCATTAGACTTGCAGTAGTGAACCCAGGAAACTGCCATGACGTCATAGGACAGGTGGCAAAGGGGGAAATATTGGTAATAGGAGAGCAGGCAAATTGTTGGCTTTAGTAACATGAAAGCTGTCATAACACTTCACCCCCCCACCCCCCGCCATGGGATGGCTGCTCTCCAAGGAGCAGACAGCAGCGAGCCTTAGCAAGGACATGGGGAAACTGGACCTGAGCACCGTTGGGGAGGTAGGGTAATGGTGCAGCCACCGTGGAAGACAGCCTGGATGGTCCTCAAAAACTAAGCACACAATGACCACATGGCCCAGCCATTCCACATCCGGGTAGGTTCCCAGAACTGAGGGCAGAGTCTCCACTGTCATGGCAGCATTATGCACAGCAGCTGAGATGTGGAAGACCCACGTGTCCATGGATGGATGGATGGATGGATAAACAAAATGGACACATAGTCTACATGATGGAATGTTATTCAGCCTGAAACAGGAAGGACACTCTGCCACCTGCCACCACCTGGATGAACCTGGAGGACATTGTGCTCAGAGAAGTGACCCAGTCACAGAAGGACAAATACTATAGGATCCCACTTACATGAGGTCCCTAGAGGAGTCAGATCTGTGGAGAGAGAAAGTCGATGGTGGGAACCTCAGGCTAGGGGTAGGGGGAAATAGGAAATTAGTGTTTAAAAGGTGTAGGAGTTTCAGATTCATGAGATGAGGAGTTCTGGGGATGGATGTGGGGACGGCTGCACCACAACATGAATGTACTTAACACCACTGAACCATACACTTTAACCTTCCTTGGGGTGGGGCTTGCCCCTTCTGCTACTCATCCCAGCCCATGTCTGTACCGCCAGCTGCCCCACAGAGGTCAGGGTCATCCGTTTGCTTATGATGAATTGGACATTGTCCCAGAGCTGCTGGCTTGGGGCTGGGGGTGTCCCCAGGGAGCTCCTGTGGCCAAGATGGGGGTGCATCAGTGAGTCCCCGTGACTTGGCCTGTGGGGCAGTGCCAGGGACGCAGTGTCTGGTCCTGGGGAGGACGGCAGCCAGGCTTGCTGGACGACTCCCACAAGACTCTGAGGTCTGTCAGTGTTTGGTTTCTTCTACTCCTTGGATGAGCACAGGACAGATCCCCCCAATGGTCAGGGGTCAGGGGTTCTAGGACTAGACCCGTCTGTGCCACATCTGGAAAGCCAGGTTGCTGTTGGCTTTGGCACAGAGTGGGTTCAAATTGGCAGGTGTCTCACTCTAAAAACTCTAGGCAAGTGAGGGGTCTCTGTCTCCTTTGCCTCTGCTGAATTAAAAAAAATTTTCCTAATGTTAATTCAGCCATTAGTTTGCTCACAAATTTTGATTTTATTTCTCTACATGGCCCCCGCAGCCCTCTGGGGTTCGGGCCATCCCATCCCACAGGGCCTGAAGGGTGGGCTGCCTCCTGCTCCTGGACCATGACAGGCAGATCCCCCTCTGCTCCCTGCTGTCCTCCCCTCCCCCCACCTCTTCTTGCTTGGATCCACTCCTTACCTCACACCAGAGTGGCGGTGGGCCCCATGGGCCCCAGCATTGAGTGATCCTGAGTAGCAAGTGCTGGGCCCCGTTCTCTCTCTCTGGGTGGAGCAGTTATTTGCCTCTTCCCCTGCTCAGGTAACTCTTCATCTATAGGGTCTGAAAGCTCTCAAAATAGTTTTCTATAAAACCAGCTCCGTCTTCCCTGATGAAGGGAATTCCTTCCAGAAAGTTCCTTCTGGCAGCTGTGCCACCTGGGCTCCTCAGGGTCTCTGAGGACCTCGTGGAAGGGGCTGCATGCAGCTGACTTGTTTACGGGTCCTGGCAGCCCTCTCCACCCCCAGGGCCCCTCTCAAGAAACCCCTCTTGCTCCACTTGAGTACAGCACACAGATGGTTACCCACTGCCCAAGGTACTCGAGTGCCAGTCCCATGAGGAACAGAAGCAGGGCATTCTGGTCTCTGGCAAGATGCTCTGGATTCAGGTTTGGAGAGAGACAGGGAGGGATGACTCTCCATGTGATGATGACCAGGAGTTTCTGCTTCTTCAATGTCAGTAAAACCAAGGGGGTGCTTAGCTGAGTGGCAGCTGAGAGGCCCCAAAGGAGGATCTTGATTCCGAGGCGATTCCTGGCTGGTAGCTGTCCATGGCCCCTCCTGCTGACACAGGACCAGAACAGGTGTCCTGGGGTCACACAGAATCAGGGGGAGCGGCCTTGCAGCTGGAGCCCGTCAAGTCCACCATGGCGATGAGCAACTTACTGTAGAGACACTCGCTGAGGGAAAAGCCCAACATGCCCCTTGTGGAACCTGGCCGTGGCACAGTCGCTCACTAGGACTTGTCACGTGCATGTGCCGTGCAGACTGAGTATGCGCTGATTCTTGTGGCAATGGTAACTCCATCTAGGAGAAACTTCTAAAACTCAGAGTCTTAAGGTCATGGGATTTTTTTTTAAATATTCCTTTATGTGTTTATTATTGCAGAGGTGTGTGATAGGTGATCACAAGAGACTTTGGGACATAAAAATATATCCCATGCAGATAAAACAACATGAAGAAAGTGGTGTGGAAATGTGGAATCGAGAGGCCGAGGGAGCCATGTGTGTGTCTTACCTGTGCTCTGTTGTGTTTATTGATGACGTGGTCACATCAGGGGGCTATCTGGAGCCCACAAGGGATGGGGTAATTTTATTGTCAACAATTGTATGTGCTGGAAATCCAACCTCTGTCATTTCGTAGACTTCGACTAAACATGTTAGCTGTCGGCTTGGTTTTTCTGGATTCTCATGAGAGGAAACAGCTTCTGCTGTGGGGCACCCCTGGAGCTGAGGACACATGCAATGCCCCCCAAGTCTGGACAGGACCTGGAGCTCTGAGGTTTCCCCTTGTTTGGTGGGTAAGGAAACTCTGCATCCGAGCCTGCCTGTCCCTGGAAAAGCCCCGCATGGGTGCATTCTCTGTTCTCTAGCATGGGTCCTGCAGCAGGACTGTGTGCTTTTGGGTCTTGGCCATATAACCAGCCGTGGCACCATGCTACCTGGTAAACCAGCCCTCATCTAGCACCCCTCCTCATGGGATGGCCCGGAGCCCCCCTCCCTTGGGGCAGGACTTGCCAAGCAAGCCAGGTGGGGGGCCCCACAGGTTCAAGGTGACCATCTGCCACATGGGCACCATCCCAGTGGCTCCCCATGATGTCCCAGAGCCCAGAGATAAGCAGGTACGCACCTGCCCCATGGAGGAAGAGCCCTCTGCTCAGAGATCCCAGCACCGGCTCCTGAGTCCCACCCTTGTGGGTATAGGGCAATGTGGAGAAGGAGGGTAAACTGTGTAGTTGCCTTGGCCTCAGCCTGCCTCTTGGGGCTCTTTTGGAAGAATCAAGATCTGTGACATGAATGGAAACTAGGCATAGAGCGTGAGCTTCTGAAAAAGTGGTTTCTTTGGCCAGCTCCAGGATGTAGCCCCAAGACACAGGGTTGAATGAGGGTAGGGAGTGGGTGGAGAGGGAGTTGTGGGAGCTTGGGTGGGCATTGCCTAGATTTGCTCATTCGGCAAATGTTGGTGCAGCTCCTGCCACATGCCAGGTCCTAGGCGCAGAGCGAGGGGCACAGGGACACAGTTTCTGCTTTTTCACACCTTCCAGGCAGCTAGGCACATGCCAGTGGTCAGTTGCATATCTGTAGTGTCCATCTAGGAACACAGGATGAAGGGATGTGCCCTCGCATGCGGGAGTGTGGGGCATGTGCTGAGGGTCCAATAAAGGTCTCCTAGGAGTTGGGGCAAGAGAATGAGGAGAAAGACTGATGGAAAAGCCACATTTTGAAAAACACAATAAAACAACAAGGATTTCCCCGAATGGAAGAAAGCTGAGAGTCCTCCAGGGAAAGGAGACAGTTCGAAGCAGCAGAAACAGCACAAGATCCCCTGAGATCCTGTAAAACTGCAGGACTGGAGGTGAAACATCTCAGACGTTACCAGAGAAAGGACAGGTGAAGTCCTGGTGGATGTCCCTAATAGCGCCCGGCACCACAGACAGAGGAAGAGTGGCTCACAGTGCGGGACACACTAGGGCAGCCTGAACTCAGCCTCATGCCCCGATGGACTCCTGCCAGTGGCACCCCCCAGGGAGCAGTGAGCGTGAACTGCAGGTGCACCCCCACTGCAGGCTTGTTCCCAGCAAGACAGGAAGAGGGCTCTGGGGGAAGCCACTGGGGGAGCAGGACCAGCACTGAGGCTGGAAATCCGTTAAGTATCGACAAGTGTAAGGAGCTATTGATCATTGCAGAAATCGTGTGTCTGAAATAGAGGGAAGGGCAGAGCCCAGAGCAGTGCTGCCCTGTGGAAGTATGGCACAGGCCTCAGCTGCAAGCCTGTCATTTAAAATTTTCAAGTAGCCACGTTTAAAAAAATAGGCAAGGTGAATTTTAATACACATTTTACCAAATACGTATAAAATATTACTATCTCCACATGAATCAACATACTGACAGGGAGACCTGTACATTCACACGAACGTCTGTGAAGTTGATGTGTTGGCCACCCTGAGGGCGCGTCTCACCTGGACTAGCCCGTTCGGGTGCTCACCAGTCCCCCTGTGTGACAGTGGCTGTCAGGGCGGATGGTGGGGACCTGGACAGCAGGCACCAAGGGAGGGGCTCCCAGCTGTTCTCTGCCTGAGACTGCAGGGGATGGCGGCAGTCATCTCCTAGCATGAGGGTCCCCTGGGAGCCGCCAGGGTGATCTGGGCCTCATGAGAACTTACCACCCTGTTTGATGCAAAGTTGCTTGAAATGAGTAGGAATGCCTTAATATAACATTTTCCTATAAAATGAGTGATTGGGACAAGAGAAAGCACCCTTCCTCAACTTTGAGGAGCCACAGTGGCCTCTCCTTAGCTTGCCACAGCAGGGCATGGGAAGGGGTACATGTCAGAGCTCTGGGTGTGGGGGGAGTGCCCAGCTCACAGCAGACGAGCCTTCATGTTGTTCGACATGACGTCCAGGCACTTGGCATTGCATTTCGTAAACAATAGAGAAAGACAAAAACTTATGGGGAGAATTCTGTTCTGGAAACTCAGAATCTTCCATGGGAGACTTAGAACCTCTCTGCATCCACTGCCCCGTCTGAAAACCTCCCCAGGAGCGGGCTCTTCAGGCCAGGCCTACAGGTGGGCCAGTGCCCTGTGTGTTCAGTGCTTCGGGGTCTGCTTTAGCCGGGCAGCAGGGTGAGTGCGGCAGGAGGAGTGGGTATCGGTGGGCAGGGGTGGGCAGTGGCTACATCTGCCAGCTGTCCACGTGGATATATTTTAAATGTTAGATTTGTCTGTTAGATGCTTTGGGTCTCTTCCCCTGTGAGCACCCCAAGACCCACTTAAAAGCACCGATTCTGATGGGTATCTGTCTTGTCTTCAAAGTCTCAGCTTCTCTTGGGATCCCTGGGTGGCTCAGCAGTTTGGCGCCTGCCTTTGGCCCAGGGTGCAATCCTGGAGTCCCAGGATCGAGTCCCGCATCGGGCTCCTGGCATGGAGCCTGTTTCTCCCTCTGCCTGTGTCTCTGCCTCTCTCTCTCTGTGTCTATCATAAATAAATAAATAAATAAATAAATAAATAAATAAATAAATAAATAAATAAATAAATAAATAAATCTTAAACAAAACAAAGTCTCAGCTTCTCAACCGTTAATTGAAGACGTCCTTTTCTGGACAGATCTTTGCATCAGGTCTGGTTTTCTGTTTGATGGCACTGGGTTGTCCCTGTGGCATTCCCCAGCGTGGAGGGCTGAATGTACGAACAAGGGAGATACACATAGTGCCTGTGCATTCTTCATAGTTTTGGGTAGAAACACCGTTTTTATTCTTTAGAGTAAGGACCCCAGAACACCTGTGGGTTGGAGGGGCCCAGGCTGCCTGGCACTGGGGTCCATCCATGCACATTGCTAGGTGCTGATCCAGGCTGCTGGGTGGGTCAGCCTTGGGGAGAAGCCTCGGGGAGGGTGGGCTCTCGGGATTGCATAGCAGCCTTAGTCCAGACGGGTGCCAACCTTCACCCCTCCCGAGATCAGCCCCAAGGACCTAACCTGCCAGAATCAGTGCAGCCGTGAGATATTTGCTCTCTGCCTTTACGGAAGGGGAGGAACAGCTGTAAGTCATTTGGGCTTCCTTGTTGGGTTACCTTCAGAGTCCAAGCCAGGCCACACTGCCCACACATGACTCCTATGGCACCTCCTCTTCTCCTTCCTTCCCTCAGGCTGCACACCAGGGGTTCCAGGGAGGTCTTTGACAAGGGATGTTGGGCAATGTCTGGGATGAAGGAGTGAGCCTGGGGGCCTTGCGAGGGTGAAGGCCTGGAAGTTGGACTGTGCCTGGGAGTGCTCGAGGGACAGGAGAAGGTCTGGGTCCTGTCACCTGGTGAGAGGGCCAGGGCCAGGAGACAGCACACGGGCCTCAGAGGGCACCCTGGCTGCTGGCCCCAAGTGGGCTGGGGGTGTGGGGAAGGAGGGGCGAGGGGCAGTTGGGCAGCTTGCTTTGAAGACACAGCCTATGGGGTTTGCTTGGGGTGAGGATGAGAGGGAATCCACCACCTCCTAAGTCACACGATAGAAGCTGCTTCTGTTAGCTCCTCTTGCCACCAGATGCCCCATCAGGGCCACTCTTCCCAGCCTGAAAGCTCGGGCCCAGGAGGGTTCCTCTTGGTTGCATGAACATGTGACAGTAAACAAAACATTCTTCTCCTGACAGGACATGTCCCTGTAGGCTACATTCCCGTTTTGGCCTCCTTCTGCACTCAGGCCGCTTCACCGCCAGAGCTAGGCCAAGGCCCAGAGCCACCCGCCCCCTTCCTGCACACCCCCACAGGGCAGGCCTGGAGCTGGGGGCCAGGGTCCGCCGGGTTCTCACATGGTTGCCCTACCCTGGGCCATGCAGGGTGCCAACCCTGGCTCCATGGCCCCAGCTTTAGTCTTGTCACTGAGCAGGCATGGCTCCTCCCATCCAGGGGACCCAGGAGCCACCAGCTGTTGGCTTAAGGACCAGCCTGCCAGCATGGTCCTGCCAGATGAGTGGCATCAGCTGCCCAAGCGAAGGCTTTTCCAGCTCCCCTTTGGCCCTCAGTGTGCCCACCTGCCTACCTGTCCAGACCAACTGATATACCCCCAGGGGGTGCTGGTACTGACTCAGGCTTGGGACACACAGGGGCTTGCCCTCCTCTGGGCTAGTACCTGGGGCTGCCCCTAGCAGTGGGGTGGCAGGACCACAGGCACCTTGATGTGCCCTCTGGCCCCCATACAGAGTCCTTCCCGGACCTCCCAGGTCGGCCCCTACACCTTCTTGCTGACCCTAGGCAGCCCCTCACCCCAGGCTTCCCTGAGCTATGATCTTATCCTCAAGGCTCCCTTGCTGACGTGAGACCAAGATGGTAAGGCTGGCCTGTCACCCCTGCCCCCAGGCAGCCACTGCTCTGCCTTCTGTCATTAGCTGTAGTTTGTGTTTTTCAGAATGGCATATACACGGATTTAGACATACTTACTGTGTGCAGTCTGTTTTGTTTGGCTTCTGTGCAACCTAAATATTTTGAGACTCATAGCTCATTCCTCCTTGTTGCCAACGCGTGTTCCACTGTATGGATGGACTGCAGCTTGTCTGTCCGCTCTCATGATGAGCGGTCTTGTGGGTACTTTTGAGGTTTTAACTATTACAGATAAAGCTGCTCTGTACACTCACATCCACTTCTTTGCGTGGACAGTGCTTTCACCTCCTGGAGAGAACCAGAGTGGCACGCCTACTTCATATGCTGGTGTATGTTTCACATTTTAGGAAACAGCCACACGTTTCCCAAAGGTCAGGCCACTTTGCATCCCCATCTCAGGGTAAGAGGCTCCGGTCACTTGGCACCCTCTGTGCAGTCGTTTTTAAAACCTTAGCCGTTCTAATGGGTATGAGGTGGCAGCTTACTGTGGCCCAAATTTGCATTTTCCCTATGAGCGTGACATTGGGCATCATTCCATGCTTTTCTGTGAATCTGTAGATCTTCTTAAGCATCTGTTCAGATTTTTGCCCATTTTAAAATCAAGTAGTGGTGTTATTTAGGATATAAGAATTCTTCCTGTGTTCTATATGTAAGTCCTTAAAAATATACACACTTGACAAATATTTTCTCCAACTCCATGCTTGACTTTTCATTTTCTTGCCAGGGTTTTTTGAAGAAAAAAATGTTGTAATGATGATATACAGTTTTTTCTTCTACATAGTTCACGTTCTCTGTGAACTATTTACAGAAATTTTGCCAATGGGCAGCCCTGGTGGTGCAGTGATTTAGCACCGCCTGCAGCCCAGGGCATGATCCTGGAGACCCTGGATCGAGTTCCATGTCAGGCTCTCTGCATGGAGCCTGCTTCTCCCTCTGCCTGTGTCTCCGCCTTTCTCTCTCTACATCTCTATGAATAAATAAATAAAATCTTTAAAAAAAAGAAAACTTTGCCAAGCCCAAGATCACTAAGATTTTTCAATTTTTGAGTTTGTTTTTGTGTATGTTAATAGGAAGGCATGAGGATCATTTTTTGCCTGTGGCTGTCCGATTGCTCTGTTGGCTGAAAAGATTCTTCTTTCTCCATTCAATTTCCTTGGCACGTTGGTCAAAAACCATTTGCCCACGTATGTGTGGGTTTATTTCTGGACTCCATCCTGTGGCATTGTGACAGCCAAAACCATCCCTGGATATACCCGAATGCCCACGGTGTGGGCACTGCCTGTGGCCTCATTCTATAACCTGAAACCCCGTGTACAGAGTTGGTTAGGTGCATATACCCAGGAGGTTGAATTGTGTGTGATGAAGCAGTCTTGGGAAACCAAGTCTGTGCCCTATTCCACGCATCTGAGGAAAACCTTCTCCTTGTTCATTGATCATCTGGCTTGGGTGATTCTGATGGTCCTTTCGCCCCTACTCTGCCACCAAATCCCCTGAGCCCTCCGGTAGGCTCCTGGTAGACATGGGCTGAGGTCTTGTCCAGATGCTTTTCCTGTCTGCCTCTGGAACCCTGCTTCAGGCCAGACCTTCAGGAGGCAGGCTAGCATGTTGGCAGATGCTGTGCAGAGTCCCTGCCTCTCCTGCCTCTGTCCCCAGGGCAGTGGCAGAGCTGGTACCGGTCACCTCCAGGGACACAGGGTAGACACACAGCCAGTGTGGGAGCCCACTGGATGTTCAGCTTTTGCTTCTGTTGTGGGGATTAATGTGCAGGCGTTAATTGCTTGTGCACTATTGTTGAAGGGAGTCTATTTTTTGTTTCGATTATTTTTACCCTGGCTTGAGAACCTGCATCTGAAATATTTTTCTGTGAACCTTGTCTTTGTTTTTTTCTGAGTGGATGCCCGTTTGGTCGTCTTCTGCCCCGTGTTGGCCCTCTGGAATACCTGTCTGTTTTTTTCTCTGAAAATGCTTTAAAACCAAGTACAGTTGACCCTTAGGTAACACAGTTGAAAATTCATGCATGATTTTTGATTCCCCTAAATTTTACTAAAGTCCACTGCTAACTGGAGGCCTTTCTGATGACATAAACAGCCAGTTAACATCTATTTTGTAAGTTAGATGTATTGTATACTGTATTCTTATAATAAAATAAGCTAGGGAAAAGAAAACGTTATTAAGAAAATAACAGAAGGGGGATCCCTGGGTGGCGCAGCGGTCTGGCGCCTGCCTTTGGCCCAGGGCGCGATCCTGGAGACCCGGGATCGGATCCCACGTCGGGCTCCCGGTGCATGGAGCCTGCTTCTCCTCTGCCTGTGTCTCTGCCTCATTCTCTCTCTCTCTGTGACTATCACAAATAAATAAAAATTAAAAAAAAAAAAAAAAAAAAAGAAAATAACAGAAGGGATCCCTGGGTGGCACAGCGGTTTAGCGACTGCCTTTGGCCCAGGGGGAGATCCTGGAGACCTAGGATCGAATCCCACGTCGGGCTCCCGGTGCATGGAGCCTGCTTCTCCCTCTGCCTGTGTCTCTGCCTCTCTCTCTCTCTCTCTCTCTGTGTGTGACTATCATAAATAAATAAATAAAAATTTAAAAAAAATAAAGCTTAAAAAAAAGAGAAAATAACAGAAGAGAACATACATTTCCAGTGCTGTCCTGTATTTATGGACAGGACATATGTGAGCAAGCCCCCACAGTTCAAACCAGGGTTGTTCAAGGGCCAGCTATGTAGGGCCTCATGCTGGGCTATTTTGCAGATATGTTCTCTCCTCTGATGATGCAGCACATGGGTGAGAGCAAGTATCCTTGGAGGGCTAGTCCTCATTGTCTCTCTGACCTGTGCCTTTAGTGATAAGCAGTATGGAAGTCAAGTGGTTCTAAGCTGCATTATTTGATAAATGGAACAATAATCACAAAATACAGAAGAATTTGCCAAGGGAGTACAGTGTGAGCGGCTGCGTGCATCCGTGAGGCCCGCCTCTCCTGCCCCCTTGGGCTGGAGGGCTGGGAGCTGGCTGGACCAGTGGGTCCTGTCTGGGGGCCACCCATGTTCTGGGGCTCCTCTCTCTGCTGCCACTCCCATTCCCCATCTTTCCTCCCCTCTCCTGGACACCCCAGACTACGTCTGCCCCCGACATCTCTCTGGCCTTATGTTCCCCGCCCCCCTCGCTTCTGCTATAGGGACTGGGATCCAGAAACCTGACAGATATGAGTGCCACAAAGTGGCAGACTCACCTTCATCTGTGCTCCACATCAAGACCTCCGCCATCCTTCCCATGGAGCACTTTGCTGGATAGTGGGCACCGTGTCCTTTAGTGCCTACATCCTCCCACGTTACCCAGAAAGATTGGACATACAAACACCTGCCCCACAGGGCCACGGGCCACAGGCAGGTGCTGTTCTGCTCCCCTGGGGCCGTCAGAGGGAGGCTAACAGGTTCTTGGGTGAGGAGGAGAGACAGCCAGTGAGGGATGCGTGTGTGACCCAGTCCCATGGACGAGCACCCCACACAGGGCCCTCCAGCAGCACTGCCACACTGAGTGGAGTGCATGATGGAGTGGGTCATGCACTTTGGCTTCCCTGTGTCCAGCGGGTTCTCCGCTCTGGGCCAGCAGGATGCAGGCCCAGGCTGTCTTCCTCCTGCCAGGCTTCCCCTGCAGTGACAGGTTTGTCAAGAGGAAGGGCCCAGACGCAAGGCAGTGCCCATTCTCGGAGGCACCAGGAGGTCTGGAGAGAGCCTGCAGCCCCTGAGTGTGAGCTGGTGTGTGAGAATGTGGGACACCACTGTTCATGGGCTAGGGCAGCCCCGCAAGCTCTGCAGGGCCTAGGACCCTGGTCATGTTCACCCTGGCTTTGGCCGAGCTGTGCTCAGGGCAAGTTCACAAGTTACATGGATGGACGTTGGAAACTGAAGGACTTCTGAATTCCTCCAGCTGAGCCACGGCAAGGTCATCCTCCTGGTGTGCTCTGGTGTAGTCGGGGAGTCAGGGTGGGGTGCAGGGCAGGTACACAAAATACCACAAAGCAGGTGGCTTCAAACAAAAGAAATGTATTCTTTCATGGTTCAGGAGACGGCAATCTGAAAACAGGATTGGTCCTCTGGAGGCTCTGAGAAAGAATCTGGTCCTTGTCTCCTGGATTCTGGGGCCTCCAGGCATTTCTGGCCGTGTAGACACCTTGCTCCAATCTCTGCCTCTGCTTCCCATGGCTTCTCCTCTGTGTATACTTCCCTTCTCTTACAGGGATGCCTGTCCTTGGATGTAGGGTCCAGCCCCATAATCCAGGATGGTCTCACCCCAAGATCCTACCATCCTTCCACCTGTAAAGAGCCTTTTCCAAAGAAAGTCATATTCTCAGGTTTTCAGTGGACTTTGCAGACCACCATTCAACCCACTGCACGTGGACAAGAAATATTTTTGGGGCCCCAGGGCAGGTGATGGGGGACACCGTTGCCTTGCCCCAAGGACTCCCTTTACGGCAAGTACGCAAGTACTAATCATGATGAAGGTGCCACGTTGCCCAGTCCACACCTGCCTTTGGCTTGGGCTGTGGCAGAGGGACCCTCTGGGGGGTCAGCAGACAGAGGCCCAGTCTAGACTGCACACTTAAGCAGCTGTGGAAAAGCAGGTCTGGTCAGACCAGACAGCGTGACTGCCATTAACTCCTCTGATGCAAGGGCAGGGACAGGTCACGGGGAGGAAGGACAGTAACAGATAAGACTTATAAGGACCTACAAGTCCAGGAAAGGAGCTCTGTATCCTCACTCAGCAGGCAGATGTAGATCAAAACACATGGAGGTGGTGCCTTGCCCTTCCCCCTGCACTCCCTCCCCACTCCCCCGGCCCCTGCCCCTGGAGGGCTGGAATCATGTCACAGTGGCCCCCGGGACAACAAGGCCTGGAGAAATAGGGCCCTCAAACACTGCTGCCCTGGGATTCTTATGTGGTGCAGCCACTTTGAAAAGCATCCTGGTGGTTCCTTGGTTTCACCCAGAATTACCTCATGACCCAGATCCCATTCTAGGTTTATGGCCAAGACAAACATAAGACTCATGTTGACACAGAAACTTGTTCACAGCAGCATTATTCACTGTTACCACAAGGTGGAAACAATCTACGTGTCTACCAACTGAGGAGAGGAGCCATCGACAAAATGTGGTCCATCCACACAGTGGCATACTCCTCGCCCATGAAGACGACAACACACACCACAGTGTGGGTGACACTTGAGAACATGCTGAGGGGAAGGACCAAATGGCCACATCTTGTACCATCCATTGGCACAAAATGTCCAGAATAGGCACATCCATAAAGACGGTAGATTAGGGGCTGGAAGAGGGATGACTGGTAGTGGGCATAAGCTTTTCTTTGGGGGCGATGAAGGCCTTGTAGAATTAGTGCATATTGATGGTTGCACAAGCCCATGGATATACTAAAACCCCTGAACTGTGTACTTTATGCTTCCCTCTGGTGGGAAGCAGAGTTATGTTATGTGAGTTATATCTCAATCAAACTATTTCTGAAAGCCAAGATTACACTCTGGAAGGGGTGACTAGGCTTGTTGTCCTGACCCACTGGAACTGCTTGTCTGCAGACCTTCCCTGAGCAGCACCACCCAAGTGGCCCTGAGTGAGGTGTGCCCAGAGGGTCTGGGTTCTAAGTCTTTGGATCCCTCAAGGCAGGAGCAGTTCAGGTGGGTCCCAAGGGGGTGCTCAGCCAGGGAGGCCTCCGTTGGGGCTGGCTTCTGGTGATGTCCTGTTTCTTAGGTCCTTCCAGGGAGATGCCCCTTGGAATTCCATGTTCCCCCCTGACCAGTGTGTTCCCAGGAGGCTGTTGTAACCCACCTGCAGTAATCCACTTGGTCCCAAACCTGGGACTCCTGTTTGGGTCCCTTTAATTGCTCCTCTGTTTAAACACACAGGCTCGGGGCACCTGGATGGCTCAGGGATTGAGTGTCTGCCTTTGGCTCAGGTCATGATTCCAGGGGTCCTGGGATCGAGTCTTGCATCCGGCTTCCTGCAGGGAGCCTGCTTCTCCCTCTGCCTGTGTCTCTGCCTGTCTCTGTGTCTCTCATGAATAAATAAAAATCTTTTAAAAAAACACACACAGGCTCAGTTCATGTGTGTTCTGATTTAGTAAGTCACCTCAAATTCTTTTTGAAGGAGAGGAGAGTTCATAAACAAGCAATTTAAATTTCTGTTTCCCAAGGCGCCTGGGTTGCTTAGTCTGTGAAGTGTCTGCCTTTAGCCCGGGTCATGATCTCAGGGTCCTGGGATTGAGCCCTACAATCAGGCTCACTGCTCAGTGAGGAGTCTGCCTCTCTCTCACCTTCTGCCCCTCACCCACTTATGCTCTCACTCACTGCTCTCTCTCTCAAATAAATAAATAAAATCTATAAAAGAGATTAATTTCTGTTTCCCTTGGGTAGATCCCCACCTGTCCTAGAAGCTGAGAAGTTAACAACCCCTGGCTCCCTGCCTCATTTGGTTTATGGGCTACTGTCAGCCAGGCAGCCTGAGCCCAGGACTCTGTCCCAGCAAAGGGGGTGCAGGAGGGTGGCACCCCAAAGGCCCAGGGCCCTTAGCTAGAAGTGTGGGAACAGAAGTGATTGACATCCTAGCCAGTTTACTATCTAGTAGTCAGTTTTGAAAATAACATGCATTTTAAAGAACCTTGAATCTATTCAAGGTCGAAACAGATTTGCATTGAAACAGGCAGCTGTCAGGTGTGGCCTATTCGGTCTGGGGATGCAGAGCCCACTTCCCTCCAGATGTGTCGATGCCTGGCCCCTTTCCCCTGCAGTTACAGAAGAGCTTCTCCGTGATCCTGCTGCAGCTGCAGTGCAGAAAGCCCCCACAATCTGTTTCTAGTGTGTCATTTGTGTGTGCACTACTGGATTGGGAGTTTTGCAAATTCATTTTCCTTCTGAAATTCATTCACTAGATGGTCTGTTATCTCCAGGCCATGCATCTGGTTTGGCCACACACTAAATACTGCAGCAAGGCCATTGTGGGCACCTGGGGTGTTGCAGAGTCCTGCGCCTGGCTGCTTGCTCCCACTGGACAGGAGTGTCCCAGCCATCACAGGGCGGCCTCTCCTCCTCCTCCCAGGGCCTACATCTCAGGAGCATCTCCCCCAATGGTGTAAGTCTGCCTCTAGATGACACGAGAGCATGCTTATAAAGGGGCCCCTTGCCGTGACCCCAGGCCAGGATCCTCTGCAGTTACAGGGCTTTCTCCTGAGCCATTCCTCTTTTGTCCTCCAGAGTGGCCTGAGGTGGGGCAGCTGCCCCTGCAGGCTGACCGATTCGGCTGAGAGATAGCAGGTACAGGGAACTGGTTTATTGGGTGTCTACACTGGTCCTAAAATCTTCAAGGCACTAATTTATCAGACGAGGTGGGAAGCAGGGGAGTGCTGGGCTCGCCTCAGGGATGCCCACAGTCAGCTTTGCTTAAGGAGGCTCTTAATAAATGTCATGTGGGGCAACACTGGTTATAGGGATAAAAGTATCTTCAACAAGAATTGAGTTCAAAACTATCTCAGAATTGACATGTGGACCTCTTAGATGTGGGTAAGATTTCATGTATTTTTTTGCTGGACTAACTGGACCCTAGATTTAATTACATGTTGCCCCTCATCTCTTTAAGAGGATGTTGTGTGCTCCTTTGTGGGTATCCAGATTCAGCCTCAGGACCGTCCTATTGGGTTGACATGTTGGGGAGCTGTTCTAGGGCCGTCTTTGGGCTCACAGTGATGTTGGGCTGTGTTACGTCTGCCCACCTTACTTTCTTGAGCATGAGACCTACTGTGTCTGAGTCCTGGCCTGTCTCTGCCAGTGGGATGCTGACCCTCTCCTGCACCACTCCTGTAGAATAGCAGGGAGTATCCCCTGCCCATGTTCATTCAGACTTCATTCTGCAGGGGGCTCAGAGGAGGTCTTCTGGTCGTGGGGTGACTCTCCAAGCTGGTTAACCCGCACTCTAGCCCAGGCCAGGAGTTGGAGGGTTAGGGAGGGTCCTCCCCTTGGCCCACCACAACCCAGCCCATCCAGACAGCACTTAGCCATCTTCAAGCCAGAGTGCAGACTAGTACTTCAGACCGGTCAGGCAGGTGCAGGGTTCAGGTCTCTGAAGGGTCAGGATTCAGGGAGCCCCCTTGAGCGGTGATGGGCCAGGGCTGGCAGGCTAGAGTGGCCAGGCTGTGGTTTCTCCAATGGGTGGCGGACTCGCCCAGATGCCTGCCTGACTGGGAAGGTGGCTGTCACATGCCCCCCACACGCAGGTGCACCGTCGGAGGCCTCGGGTAGTTCCTTGCTCACTGTGTAAGCCCCAGTGACAGGTGCCAGGGTCTGTGCCCTGCTGCATTCCTCCAGTTGCTCTGCTCCGTCCCACTGGCCTCTCAGCCCTCCCACACTGCTCCTCATGGACACCACCCCGTGGCGCCTGAGGCTCCACTTGCTGCTCACTCCCAGCTGATGCTTCCCTCTGCCTCTTCCTCCTTCCCCTCAGTGAAGCCAAGCCTCCAACAGCTGGAGGAGCCCTACACCCCAAGCCTGCCCTTCCAGGCTCACAGACACCTGCGCCCCGCCTCCTTTTCCCAGTGCCCTACCCCCAACCCCCAATACCCCCGCTCCTCATCCCAGTGACCCATCCCAGCCCCCTCTGGCCCGCCCCTGCACCCCAGTGCACCACCCCCTGATGTCTACAAAGGGCTCAGAAAGACACAGGTATTGGGCAGGAGGCATGCCGCAGAGCAACCCCAAGTGCTCCTGTCCGGGTCCTGGTCCGCAGTCAGTGGAGATCCAGGGATCAGGTGTAGTGGAGGGTGTCTCCTGCCCTCACTGTTGGTCCTCGCCCCACCTGGGTGTTGAGGCTTCCCACGTGGCTCTGTTGGCTGGATGTCGGTATGTGATCAGCTGTTTCTGGGACAGTCCAGTCAGGTGGATAGCTCAGGCCACTCTCAGGGGATGATGCTCTCAGGTTATTTTTTTATCACCTTTGACAGCTTCCACACCATCACTTTTACTGATAGTGATGACTCCTGATGATTCCGTTGTGGACCTTACTGAGCATCGGCTATGCCCCAGGCACTCACCATGTATTCCATGTGCTTTGAGCCCATTTTGCAAATGGTGAACTGAGACATGGGTGCCCATGGTTACTGTGTAGTGGGTGACAGCTAGATTTGAACCTGCGGCCTGCCCTGGACCTGAGCCGAGCACACAGCTTCTAAATTCTGTGCCCTCTGGCTTCATCTTGCCGTCTAGGGCACAGACTCTCCCCATGCTGTTAAGGGCCCTTGATTCCTCCAAACACATTATCAGAATGGCTTGTCTCTGTTCTTACCCCATAGAGATGAAATATTTATTGATGTGAATCAGACACAAAGTCCTCAGTCTTTCCTGGGCAAGCATTCCTGGGCTGGTGTTCTGCTGCAAAGTGCTGTGCCCTCGAGGCAGCAGTTCACAGTGACCTGACTGGCCCCCACGCAACGGAGGACCGGCCATCTATGGCTCTGGGTCAGGCTACAGTGCATGTGGGGCTGGCTGTCTGGTGCCCACCCTAGGTAGGGCGGGTCCTGGGCTTCAGCAATGATTTTCTGGCTGCAGCCCAGGATGGGGCTAGCCTCCTGTTGTGGATAGATGCTTCTTGGGCACCCAAAATTGACACGTAGTGTCCATGAAAGGCTGGCCCACCATGAGCTTGTGAGCCTGGACCTTGGGCCATTGAGCCTGACCCCCATGGGACTCATGGTGCCAGCTCAGATGGCAGCTTTGTGTAGCCCTTGCTCTCAACACCCAGCAGAAGCCAGTAGGGAAACTGACTTATGGAAAAAGGCTGTTCTTTGTCAAGGAGGCAGAGTGACAGGTGGGGCTACTTGGATCTGTGATCCTGGGTGGATTTGTCAGCCTCTCCCCTGTGCCAATTTGGGAATAGCCTTCACCTCCTCTGAGGTAGGACTGGAAGTTAGATGATGTGTATATAGCTCTTGAGAGTGAGGGAAGCAACCAGCAGGAGTTGTTGCCAGCTTGGGCAGGGAGCAGGACAGAGCCCCTGACAGTCCCTCCTGGTGCTTGGGCATGCCATTTGCAGCTGCCTGGGTAGAGAAAACAGGCAGTCAAGTGGGGATGGGCCCAGGAGTAACCAGCCACCAGTCATCAATGGGCCAGATGGCAGGGCTGCTGCCACGTGACAACAGGAGCATGTACCTGTGTAGGGCACCAGATCTGCTGAAGGGTGGCTGGTATCTGGGGCCTGGCGGTCCTCAGGGTGTAGTGATGCAGACAGGGCCAACTTTGGGGGCATGAGTCATGGCTGCCCACGTCTGCCAGACCTTGGTGGGGACAGAGAGTGGTGAAGTCCTACAGGAGGGCCTCAATCAGTGTTTGGAGGTAATGAGGGGTTCCGGCCCTGGTGACCAGTGGTCACTGGGTTTCCTTAATGGTCCAGTGTGGTCTGGCCAGCTTTTCCTGTTCCCAGTGCCTAAAGATCAGCTGGCTGGTAGGGGGTGGGGGGGCACTCCTGGGGATGAGCAAATTCAAAGTGCTACAACTGGAGGCTTTTCTCTGATTTCTTTACAAAATTCTTGGATTTGTGGTTTTGCAGTGAGGAATCTGAGGCTTTACTGGAAAGCTGGTCTAAGAGAGGCCCAGGACAGGACTGACACCTGAGGCCCCTAGCCTTCATCCCTGAGCATCCTGGATTCTGTCCAGCTGAAGCCTACCTGGGGTCCACTGAGATCTGGAAGGCTCTCTTCTGCCAAGTGTTGGGATGGTGGGGGGCATGTGGGGTAGTCTCTCTTGGGAACTGGCATACGGAGACCGATTTGTGTTCTGGGACAACCGCTGGGGAGAACGTGGAGGTTGATGGGCAGGGTGCTGGGACTCCCCACACGATACCTGGGCTGTGCTCCATCACTGGGCTTACACTGGGGGCATAGGGGGCTGGTCCTTTCTGGTCTTTCCAGGCCACCCATCCCACCATCTGTCCTACCCACCTGTCTGACCATCTGCCTCCTCCTCCTCTCCTGCCCATCATACAGCTTGGCTGAGGCTGTGTGGCTGCTGCCCTGGAGTAAACAGGGGGTGTCCTTGTAAGGCCCTCCCTCTGCAGAGCTTACCTCTTACTTGGGAAGCAAAGGGTGTGAAAGGGATGGGAACCTGCACCACATTTACTTCTTCCTCCTCTTTCCCACGAGGATGCCTGAGGGTCCTTGATATGAGCCCTGGACTGATTTTGGGCTCCATCCTGTCTAGCAGTGTGACCTTGGCCATTCCTTTTCCTCACAGGCTTCAATCTCTTCACGTGGGTGCTCTGCACAGGGCTGGGGGGGGGTCCAACCCCTCAGGGGAGACTCTGGGCTCATACATTCTGCTCCAGCCTGGCCCACCAGCCTCAAAGCCCTGGAAACCCGCTGGGATGTGGGTGCCAGCATCAACATCATGGGGGCCTGGGCTCAGCAGGGCACCTGGGGGCAGAGCCGAGCTCACTTCCACCTCCTGCCTCCTGTGTCCCCTCCCACACCACAGAGCAGGTTTCTGAATCAATAAGTAATTTAATCAACTTTACAAAATTAGTTCTGAATTAATCAGTTTTGCCCTTTGACTTAGTACTTATTTGTTGTTGCA
Source organism: Canis lupus familiaris (assembly GCF_011100685.1). NCBI lineage: Eukaryota > Metazoa > Chordata > Mammalia > Carnivora > Canidae > Canis > Canis lupus. The sequence continues at coordinate 62,389,817 of NC_049224.1, forward strand.
TGTTTTTTCCTGCCACCTTTGAGCTGCCTGTTCATGGTCACCACCTAAGCCAGATGCTTCCTCCACAAGCTTAGTTTTGTCTTCTTGCAACTGTGAAAACCTCCACTGCCCTGAATTGATTTTGAGAAAATATTGACTGTGCAAAAAAAGACATTTCTATTGAGTTCTAAATTATTATTTTACCATTTTTATTCCAAAATAGGATGAATTATTCTTATTTATACCAATTGATTCTCTTTATTGTGGACATTTTCCTTAAGGACATTTAAAATTTTAATTTAAAATGGAATTTTAGAGGCATCTGGGTGGCTCCATTGGTGAAGCACCTGCCTTCAGCTCAGGTCATGATCCTGGGGTCATGGGATTGAGCCCTGCATCTGGCTCCCTTTTCAGTGGGGAGTCGGCTTCTTCCTCTGCCTCTACTCCTCCTCACCCCACTCACTTGTACTCTCTCTCAAATGAATAAGCAACATCTTTTTTGAAATTTAATTTTTAAAAAGATTTTATTTATTTATTCGTGAGAGACACACAGAGAGAGGCAGAGACCTAGGTAGAGTTGGAGAAGCAGGTTCCCCGTGGGGAGCCTGGTGCAGGACTTGATCCCAGGACCCTGGGATCACGACCTGAGCCGAAGGCAGATGCTCACAGGCATCCCTAAATAACATCTTTTTTAAAAAATAAAAAATAAAATTGAATTTTAAAATGTTATAGAATAAGGGGGGCCGATTCCAATCAAAGCGAGAAAGACAACTTCTCTCCCTAAACGCTCCATCTTCCATCCACAGGTACCCCCTCCACCCTGCCCTACTAGTTAATGTGGGTGTCCGGAAGGGCGTCCTCAGCCAACTGTTGTTGTTTATCTGTGCAGACTCAGGGAAATGGGATACCATCATTTCTCCTTTGGATTCTGTTAGCATAAATGTAATTTTGTGTTCATTCATTTCCTGGGATCTCCGCCTAGAGCTTTTGTTCACACAGAACCTGAAGTCTCCTGGTGGGGGGTATGACTGACATGGCCAGTACTGCCCACGACACACAGCAGACTTCTGATTCTTGTATGGGCAGTACCAGTCCCAAGGAGACTGGAAAGCTAGCTCAAGTTATGTCTAAAATTTTTAAATAGCACAGACCTTTTGAGTTTCAGTAATATAATCACTAACTCCAAAAAGTTTTCTGAATTCTCTTATTCTGTTGCACGTGCATGTTTACAGTTCTCCTTTAGCTGATGGACAACACCTCTGTAGGGCTGGTTTTAGGGTCTGCAATGGATTGAAATCCAATTCCAAGGCAGCAGGTTGTGCCACACCTGCCGGGTGCCCTTGACTGGGAAAGCATGATCCAGAAGAGGTTTAGAGCCTGCACAGTTCCAGGGGTACATTCAGTACCAGGTGCTGCTGTTCCCTTCCTGTGTCTTTCCATTCACACACAGGCACACATTCATGTGCATGCACATACATGCACACACGCATGTAACACACACATGCACAGACACACACCTCACAGTTCCACATGTACATACATGGTACTTGTTTGTCTCCAGAATGTAGGTGTGTGCATGTGTGTGTACACATGTGTGTATGTGTGCATATGTATGCACATGTGCATGCACACAAACATGCATGAGCTTGAGACCCCCTTGAGGCTCAGTCCTCCCTGGGTGCAGGGAGGGGGACGGCCAGGTTGGTGGGAGGCTGTGAAGGGAAAGCTTTGTCTTCCAGGCAGCAGGCACCACAGCCTCCATCAGATGTTCCTGGACCTTTGGTTGCTGCTTCCACTGGCTTCACGAAGTTTGCCAGCTGATAGCAGAGGGGGTCGGGCTCACCTGGGCAAGCAGTGTGAATATTTGGATTTGAAGTCTACTTATATGTGGTGAGGTTTTTAGTGTCAGGATAAAGATTGATTCTGAGTTATTTTCTGGACAGTTCTGGGCACCGCCCCCTCGCATTGTGCCCTTTTTCTCAGAGCAGAGACTTAGCTCTGAGAAAGGTGTCGTTACCATTGCCCTAAATTTGGTCCCTGGCCTGTTTGCCAGGCCAGCTGGTGTCTGGTCAGCCAGCAGTGGTGGAGGCTGAAGAAACAGATGTGGGGAGGGTTCTGCATCCCCAGCTCTGGTGCACTTTGACTAGAGGGCTCCAGGCCAGCTCTGTGAGAAGTACTCGGTCACAGCGAGGTGTCTGCTATGGGGCTGTCCCCAACCATGCCCCTGGTCTCCTGCCCTCCCACCCCAACTCCTGTGAGGGGGCCGGGTGGATGTGGGGCAGAAGGAAGCCAATGGGCTGTGATGGCTGTCGTCAGCTCCCCAGCAAGGGTGTCAAGATGCCCGGGCTCACCAGCAGAGTCCAGCACATGTCATTGACCAGCAGTGGCCTCAGCCCCATAGCCCCTCTATGAGAAGGGAGGGCCCACGTACCTGGTAACAAGGTGCTATTGGAGGCAGTCTTCTCCTTCCTTGAGATCACGCTCGTGGGACCCAGGTCTGTGGGAGAGGAAGCTGGCAGCCACCAGGGGAGCCAGGTCACAATTCTGGGGCTGCTTTTGAGAATCTGAGAACCAAGGCCTTGGGGCCTCCTCTGAAGGTCAGCGGCCCTGAGGCTACTACCCCCAACACCTGCCTCCCCACCCTAGGTGTGCTAGCACCACCATTGCCCTTCCCTGGGACTCCCACGCCCTTGGGGGACAGGCTAGGAGATGCCTTTTGGGCATCACTTTCACCACCACCCAGTCCATGGAATAGGAAAGAGGCAAAGAGTGTTGCCCAGCCCACGACCCCGATCCTGTTCCTGTTTCATCGCAGGGGGGATGCTGGTGTCCTTCCTGGGTGTGCTGGGAACCAGGCAAGTCAGCTGAGCCCACTGAGGGGACCAGAGAGGGCATGAGATGCTGGGACACAGGTGTGTGTGGGGGGGCTGGGTCTGTGTCATCCCAGTGTCACCCCGACCCCTGCATCCCTGGCAGAGTGGGTGCTCAGGCAGTGTTTGCTGGGTAAATGGGTGATAGAAGGGGCTCTTCTCTCCAAGACTGTCCTGGAAAATTCTGGGAAAGGCCTCCCTGGGCCTGCCTGAGTCGCACACCCACGTCCCGGGCCAGTTGCTGCAGCTGGGAACCCTCGCCCATGGGTCTGCTCTGCCGCATTTGGGGGCTCCTCCTGGACCAGCATGGAGAGCTGACAGTCTGGCACTGAAGGACCCAGACCCCTGGGCTGAGTAAAAGACACCGTGGAAGGGAGGGGGCACATACAGGAGAGGGGGTGGAATGCCAGGGCACAGGGAACACCTTTGACGGGAAAAACAGGCTACCAAAAATTATGAAAATTATAAGTTATCCTACATTTAACGAAAGTAGGTACTAAACATAACCATGTGCTAACTTCTGGGTCGACTTTGAGCCGCGTATGTATGCATACATGTGCGTGATTTTTCCAGCAAGTTGGAACACCCGTGTGATTTGGCATCCTCTCCTTTGTCTTTCTCTGTATGATCATGAAAAACACGACTTACAAAAATATCTTCCACGGCTTCATCACTTTTACTGTGGCTTTCTCCTAATCCTGGAAACAGATCAAAGGGAACAAGCCATGCCTGCCTGAAGCCAGAGGGAGTGTGAGCAGGCTGATGCATGTGGGAGCAGGGTCGGGGTCAGGGCAGTCAGCAGGCCAGTCAGGGGAGCAGGCTAGTGCAGGCAGGGAGCAGGCTGGTGGGGCTGGGGCAGAGCGGAGAGTAGGGTCAGGGTCGGGGTTGGGGCAGGCAGCTGGCCCATCAGGGGAGAAGGACTCTGGGGTTCTAAGCGGGGTAGGAGGTGAACCCCTGAGGAAGGGGCTTCCTGCCCAAGAGCACTGGAACTTTCTGGTGTTTTGGAAATGAGGCTGAGAGCCGAGAAGATTCTAGAGGGCAGAGCAAGGGTTGGCAACCACTGATTAGGCTTCACTTGAGGAAATTGTGTTGTGTGTGTCTGGGCCACTTCCTTCACTGGCTGGCTGTCACTGTAGTCTCGTTTTATGAATAAAAACCATTATTCAAACCAATCATTTTATCCCACTACCACCCAGACCACACTCTCCCTGAGCCCCTCATCTGGGAGTCTTCGCACCCCTGGGGGCTTAGGGCCTGGGCCTCTGGCTTCCCCACAGAGGCACTATCCCTGGGGCCCTGCAACCTGAGTGGCCTCTGAGAAATGGACACAGCCCTGGGGGCTGACATGCCGATGGGGTTCGGAACAGGCATCCAGTTAGGCTGGTGTCTGGTTAGGAGCCATGTGGAGCTTCCTGTGAGCAGATGCTCTGGTTCATGCCTGTGCCTCTCTCCCCTGCAGAGATCGGACCCACAGCTGCTCGCCCAGTTCTACTATGCAGATGAGGAGCTGAACCAGGTGGCGGCTGAGCTGGACAGTCTGGACGGGCGCAAGGACCCGCAACGGTGCACGCTGCTTGTCAGCCAGTTTCGCTCTTGCCAGGTGAGTGCACGTAGGGCCAAGAGCCTGTCATGGGGGAACCTGCTCCCACCTGTGAGCACATCTCAGGTAGCCTGGGTGAGGTGCTGGGCACCTCTCACTCCAGCTGCACACCCAGCTGGGAGGAGGGACGATTCTGAGCTGAACAGGGTGGGGAAGAGAGCCAGGCAGGGGCAACCAGGAGCTGGCAGGGTCCTAGCCAGGGAGCTGCTAACATGGGAGGGGGGCTAGGCAATAGAGGCTATGTGCAGGGCTCCTGGAGGGGGGCTCGGACCCTTGCCATGCTGCACGATTTACCACTGGCCCTGGAAGCGATGCTAGAAATGTTCTTCCAGTTTAGCCAATTACCAGTGTGAGACCCTGAGGCCTGAATGCAGTTTTGTCAAGCGACAGTCAAGGTCATTCTCAAAGTTCCAGAATATTCTTGGTACATTCTGCCCACACATCTTGCTGGTTCTCTCTGACCTGGGAGGGGGCCTGAGGTATGCTTCCCAGATCACTGGGAGGGCCGGACGCAGTGGGAGGTATGCCACTGAAGCTGGTTCCACGGTGTGTTTTATGCATTAGGGGGTTAGATAAGGATTCTGGTGGGAGAAGCAGGTCCTGGCTAGCCCTAGAATGACCAGGAGGCCCTCCCCTCTCCTAGGGGACTGGAGGGGCCAGGGGGTTTCGGGACTTGCCAGGCCATCAGCGCTCTCTCTTTCCCACCAGAGAATACCCTTACTTGTGCCTGCAGCACACCAACCTAACAGCCAGGAGGCCTCCCTCTAGATTCCCCAGCCGCACCCTGCCACCCCCCTGCCTTTGCCCTTGTCCATGCCACCCCTGCCCCCCATGCCCCTGTCCCCCTGCTCCCCCCACTACCCGCACCACCACCCCAACCATACCTGCTCCTGCTGCAGCTCTGTGCCCCTAGCAGTGCCCTGTGTTTGTCCCAGACCTGGTCTGACCAGTTCACTGGTGGATGTATTTGCAGGTTACACAAACTGACCAAATAAGGTGGCCACTAAGTTGGGTGCTTCGTAGAGTCTTGACAGAGGAAAATCAAGAAAGGAAAACCATCCTGGCATTAGGCTGGGCAAGGCAACTTGCAGGGGGTTGAGAAACAAGTCATACAAAGGATCTTGCACAAGCATCTTTAATTTCTCACTTGTCTCTTAAGACTCCTGTGTCAGGGTCCCATGACAGCCCCCTAGTTCCATGACTCACTAGGAAGACACACAGGACATAGAATACAGTCGTGCTCACAGCTGGGATTGATCCCAGTGAACAGACACAAAGGACTATCAGCCAAGGGAAGAGGTATGGGGTTGGGGAGTTGGGGGGACAAAGTCCAGAGGAATCAGGCGTCAGCTTCCAGCATCCTCTCCCGGAGACTCAGGTAGATGTGCTCCATTCCCAGTAGCACGTGTGACAACATGTGTGGCATCTTGTCAGCCAGGGAAGCTCATTAGGGACGCAGAACAGGGGTTGCTGGGGCTGGTCTAGCAGGCCCGTCTCCCTGGCTCAGCCCAAACCGCAGACCCCCAGGGAGATGGAGTGTGGGTAGGGGCATTAGAGACACAGCTGAGGAGCGGCAACATTCCCTGGACACCTGCCCAGGGCCAGTGCGGTGCAGGCCTTTCGGGGGATGGCCTGGTCCCATTGTGGGGCTCCTGTGCACATAACAGCAGTTAGGAATCGTGGCTGACACCTCATGGACCTTGGCCGTGTGCTCTGCCGCCCACCCAGGAGCGGAGTTAGTGCCACCAAGGGATGCCTTCGTGTGCATGCTACAATTTTGTAAAGACTCATCCTAGTAACATATTTGTTTAAGTGGCCACTTACTGGGGACCTGGGTTCTGTAAGGGCTCCTGTCCTAGTAAATTCCTAGGACATTTAGGAGCTCAGGAATTTAGGTTGGAAAGCAACTTTCTTTTCTAACATTTGTCTTGAAACAGGACATTTTGTCTTTTCCACTTTTGGCTGCTGTTTCATTCATTTGACTGTCATGATGCTGGGTTGTTTATTTGATTGTGCATTCATTCATTCATTCATTCATTCAACAGCAGTCACTAGAAGGGGGTCTGCCTCTGTGTAGACAATGCCCCAGAAGCAAGGCAGACATTTGGGGTCACTGTAGTCAGAGAGGCCTATGTGCACAGGTGCCAGGTTGCCATTGCAACGTGGGGTCTGGTGACCTGCAATTACAATGCGGAGCCCTGACAGGTCAGCGGATGGCAGCCCACTCTACAGGGCCACTTGGTGGCCCTGATTTTAGAGCATGGACTGGCATCCTAGGTAGGTCACAGGAGGCCAGATTTAGGAGCCGCAGGCCCCTGATGTTCTCAGCACCTGTGAATCTGCCCTAGGCCAGCTGCAGGCACCACCACCAAGCACCCAGAGGCTATGACTTTCTCAGCTTTGGGGCCAGTAGCTTGGCATTGCCAATGTGCCCTCTCCTCATCCCACTGTTGTCTGTGACCCTGGCCTCAGTGACAAATCCCTGAGTCTTCTAGTCTGGATGTCTGGGGTGTCTCAGGGCCCCCAGGTCCCATCAGCCCAGGTACAGCCCTCAGCTGAGTGTGGGGTGTCTATGTGGAGCATGCATGGTGGTGGCACCAGCCTGGCCTGGCTCAGCTCTCCAGGAGCCCTGGAGGCATCCACGTGGGGTCCCATTCAGTTCAGTTTGAGTCAGCACTTCTGGCTCAAATTTGGGGATACATTCAGGGGCCCAGTCCTTCTGGTCTGGAGCTTTGTCTTCCTCAAGGCATGAGGGGCTCTCCACATGGTCCTCTGGGTAATGGCCTCTCCACTGGATTCCTGCTTAGGAAGTCTGATTTCTTGCACCAGTGAGTCGTGGGGGCCTCAAGCACCCCAGGTGCAGCCAGATTGGGAGCCAGTGCTCTGTGACCATCTGCTTGCTCAGCTAGCACTTGATGGCTGGTTGGTCCTTATGAGTGCAGTTAGGCTGCTGCAGCCCCCAAAACCTACAGCCCGTGCTATGTGCTCACTGGGGAGGTGAGGGGCAGGTGAGGGGGAGGTGTAGTGTCTGGAACCTGGGGTATAGTGTCTGGAACCTTCCTGCCCCATATTGGGGTCTGCTAGATGAAGTCTGCCGGCAAGTGCCAGGTACAGAGTAGATGCTCAAGAAACAGTAGCAGCCCCCTTTTCTCTTCTCACAGGAGGAACATTGGGTTTGTAAGGAGCAGCAGGAACTGGCTCTCCAGGGCAACATGTCTGTGGGGTGAGACGGAGGTGAGGCAGGGAGGGCTGGGAGCAGTGAGGTGGAAGAGGCAGGGACTTGCATGGTGCTGGCTCTAATCTTAGAAGGAGTCGGAGTCATTCATTTTCACCTAAAGGACCTTTTATTTACTTCATGAAAATGGTGGACTGTGTGTAAATGAGGTTGTAGGTGGATGTCTGATGACATTTGCCTGTTTGTTCTCTTTCTGGCTTCAGAAACCATAAAAGATTAGAAATCATAGCTCAGCTGGATGAAATGAATCCTGGATTATTGTGATGGGCTGAATTGTGTCCCCTGCCCCCAAACTCATACATTCAAGTCCTACTCCCCAGTCTTTGAAGACATAATTAAGGTAAAATGAAGTCATTAGGGTGGGTCCTGATCCAGTCTGACCAGTGCCCTTGTAAGAAGAGGAGGCTAGGTCACAGAATGCAGAGGGACAATCATGTGAGGACACGGGGAGAGGACGGTGTATGTGCCCAGGAGGGAGGCCTCAGAGGGAACTGGCCCACCAGAACTAGCCCACCCTCCCCTGGGTCTGGGACCTGGCTCACCTTCCCCTGGGTCTCAGACGGCCAGCCTCCAGGCCTGTGAGGAATAAACTTGGAGCAGCTGCTGCTGTGGTGCTGCTATGGCGGCCCCAAGGCACTAATACAGTGGGATCTGGATTTCATGATGCAGATGGGCTTGACATTGCTCTGGGTTGGATTCCATCATCGTCATCGACCTGTTTTTCCTAAGCCACACTGTAACTTTTACCATCAAGGGAGTATAATTTTAGATGATTCAGTGAAGAATATTAAATGGCAAAATGTGCCAACAGACCTTGTAGCCAAGTGTAGCTAGTTAACGGGGTCATGGTGGGTGCAGGGCACCTTGCTGCCGATCTGCGACATGGACACAGCCACACCTGGACACAGCCACACCTGGACACAGCCACACCTGGCGACACCCTCGAACCTCCCCTTGCTTGAAGGTACTGATGCCCACCCCCCCATAGCAGAGTGGGTTCTCGGGGAGAAGGGGTCCCTAGTGTACCCTGACTGCATACCCCAGCCTCCCATCTGCCGTGCGATGCACCTGGCACTCGGCATCCTCGGAGCTGTGCCCGGGAGGGACTAGGGCTGGGGGAGTCCAGGAGGGCTGGCCACCTCCGTGGCAGGGTGGGGAGAGCTCCTTACAGCAGCGGCTCTTGAATTCTTTGAATTCTTTGTTTCTATATTGACAGTTGAGAGTTCTTTCTGTATTCTGGACACTGGCCTTCATCTGATTATGATTTATAATTATTTTCTCCCAATTTGTGGCTTGTCTTTCATTCTCTGCCTAGTTTTTTGAAGGAGAGAAGTTTTAGATTTTGATGAAGGCCAGTTTATCCATTTTTCTCTTCGTAGATCATGCTTTTCATGTCCTAAGAAGTCTCGGCCTGACCCAAGGTCATCAGATTGTCTCCTGTGTTTTCCTGTAGAAAACATAGTTTCAGGCTTTGCACTGAGGTCTGTGATTCCTACTGACTTTACATCAGTATATAAAGTAAGGACTGGACCCACGTTTTGTTTTGTTTGCAAATTAATTCTCAGTTTCAACATCATGTGTTGAGAAGACTATATGCTTTCTCCACGGAAAAGTGTCATTGCACCTTTGGGAAAACCAGTTACCCCAATCAGTAGGGGCCTGTTTCCAGGCTCTCTGTTCTGTCCTCTTCATCTGTCTTCAGGCCAATACTACAGTGTCTTTTTCCTGCGTCTTAGAAGCCCATGGGGTCACATCTCCAACACTGTCCTATTTCGAAGTTGTTACTGCTGTTCTAAGTTCTTTGTATTTCTGTATGGAATTTAGAAACTGCTTGTAGGAGGTCTACAAAAAAGCCCGCTAAATGGGACCACAGTGAATCTGAGGGTCAATACTGGGGAAAACTTGCGGTTTTCCCCATTAAGCATGGTGCTAGCTATCACAGGTTTTTCATAGATGCACATGGGTTGCCCGGTGAAGCAGGGATCCTTGGCTTCACAGCTACTCAAGGCTTGAAAGACGGCATTCTGTGGCCTCCTATGCACTGTTCCAGGAAGAAAGCCAGGGTCACCCTCTCTTTGCTCTGCATGGGCATAGCATCTTTGTCTCTTACTACTTGTAAGGTCTCTTTTTATTGGTTTCTATGGATTTCATCATGCTGTGATTTGGTGTAATTTTCTTTGTATTTTCAACACTTTGGATTAATTAAACTTCTTGGACCTTGTATTTACAGTTGTCATCAAATTGAACAAAAACCGGCCATGATTCCTTCAAGTGTTTTTTCTTTCTGTCCCATTCCTTTTTCTGGGTCTTGCATGTTGCGCCTGATGTCCTGAAGCCTGACCGCTCAGCGATGAGCTGTTTTTTTTTTTTTTTTTAAGGATTTATTTATTTATTCATGAGAGACACAGACAGAGAGAAATACAGAGATATAGGCAGAGGAAGGAGCAGGCTCCTCACAGGGAGCCTGATGCGGGACTTGATTCCGGATCCCGGGATCATTACCTGAGCTGAAGGCAGGCGCCCAACCGCTGAGCCACTCAGGTGTCCCAGTGATGAGCTATTTTATTATTGCTTCTTTCTCAGGCTTGTGGGTAGGTTTCCATTGTTTGTCTTCAAGTTTTTTGTTCTTTTCTTCTGAAATGTCTGATCTGGGCTGAATCTCATCCAGTGCATTTGTTTTCATCCCACATATGTAATTTCCATCTCTGGATCAGCTTGGCCCTTTTTATTTCTTCATAGTCTCAGTTTACTTTTGGGACACATGGGAGCCACTTGTAAGGACCATCTCCATGTCCCCCGATGGCCGCTGTGCTGCCTGCTTTGGACTGGCTTTGTTTTTCTTTTTATCATGTGTTGTATTTTAATTCTTTGCAGGCCTGGTAATTTTTTTATTGAATGCCTGACATTAGTTCTGCTTCTTGTCTTTATGGGAGCTGAATATTGTTGTATTCCTATAAGTCTCTTTGAGCTTTGTTTTGTAAGATGGTTTGGTTACTTATAGTCCGATCCTCCTGGATCATGTTTTTTAAGATGGGGATGGGGGTGGGGGTCAGAGCTGAGTTTAGTCTGGGGCTAACCACCCCTCACCACTGAGGCAAGACACTTTCGGGTGCTTTGCCCAGTGCCCTGTGAACAGCTCTCCGACTTGGCCATGGCTCCCTGTGTGGCATCAGCACCTCCTTTCTCCTCTTGTGAGCACGTGTCTGTCCCCCGCTCCCAGGTCTGCAGGGTTTTCTCTGGGGCAGCTCTCTCTTCTCTGGATTCTAGCCACCTAGGTCGCCTGGACAGCTCAGGTCTTGTCTTCAGTGAGGGGGTTTGCTGGGTCTCACCTGGGTGCCCTCTCTTAGCTGGGACCTGAAGTGTGGCCCTGAGCTGTTAGCTGGGCAGCCACATTTCTCTTCCTTTGTGGCCACTTGGCCACCTGATGGCCAGTGTCTTGAGAACTGTTGTCTTGTTTTTCCCATTACTGCCGTCATCATTCAAGGGAGGTAGATTTGCTGTTACTCTGTGTTGGCTGGAATCAGAGGTACCCACAGATGTTTGCTGGGTTATTTGGGACCTGCAGGAGAAGGAAAGGAGACCCCGCCCTCACCCTGGGCAGCTGATGTCCTGGCCAGCAGGGCAGGGTGCGCAGGATGTCAGAGCCCTGGCTCTTTCTGGAGGCGGACATTGACTGGGTGCTAGTACTTGTGATCGCCCTTAGCAATCTTCATTAGTTTGCTGAGTCACAAGAAAGGGGCCTTCCTGCTCAGAAAGCCTTTTAAAAGAACTCATGGTAGTACCGCTGGATGCTGGTTGAATTTTATTTTTACTTTTTGTGCGTGGAGGTAGGATTTGCTTCAGAGCTCAGTACCCTGACTGTTTGCATTAGAAATATCCTGCTTCCCACTTGTGGTGACTTTTCGCATCTGCTTCCTAATAAAAACGAAAGTCAACCCTCAGAGGGCGGAAAGGAGGGGTGTCGGGATAGAAAACCGCTGAGGGTGAGCATGTCAGCGAGTGCTGTCTTCCTGGAAAGCAGTCGGTGGGTTGTGACCAGAGCCCATAAATGCACTTCCACTCTTGACTTTGTGGCTCTACATTTGGAAATGAGTGGATCCTAAGGAAATGACTGAACACTCAGCCATGACCACAGTGTTGTCAGTGGCAATGGAGAACTCGAGTCTGTCAGTGTCCAGCAGACCGGGAAGTGGTAAGTTAGCCGGGTTTTACAGACCATAGCTTACACCACCCTCCCGATAGCTGGGAATCATGGTCTCCCACGGGCTTCCTGGAGAACCAGAGAAGTTAAGCAGCCAGTCCCAGGTGGCACAGCCATGAGGGGTGGAGTCAGGGAGGGAGCACAACTTCCTTGCCTACTGAGTTACATGCTGCCTGATTGATCTGGTTCCAGGGGAGTCCGGGGCAGGGGCCAGCTGTGCTCCTTCTTCTCTGTCTACAGAGGAGTAAACTGAGGCCCAGACAGTGTGGTGGCTTTGCCCTGTTCCTGACTGCTGCGTCTCCTGTGATCGCTCCTTGTCCTCACACAGGACAGACCTTGGAGCCCTGTGTGGCAAGTTTGAGAAGGCTGGTTTTACAGCCTCCCTGATGGCAGGTCCTGTCCGTGTTTTAAACACGGCCAGGATGGCACAGGGCTTGTGATGTTAATAGAAGCAACGCAGCAAGGTGGCTGCAACAATCATTGTTTTGAGTGTCCACCTGCTGTGCCATTGCTTGAGCTCTGTTGTAAGAAATGCATGGATAGGCATTCAGAGAGTGGTTCAGGGACAGTCCTGTGGCCTCCGGCTACAGGGAGCCTGGGTGTGGGTCAGCAGCCAGTTCGGGGTAATTAGGAGGCTCCCCAGGCTTCCACAGGTGCCCAGCCTGCATGGGCATGAGCAACGGGACCAGGGAGGCAGGACGTTCACTCTAGAAGCTTCTGAAGCATTTGCACTCTTGGTAGCAATTGCAGAGCAAGCAGGGCTGCATGATCCTAACAGTAAAGTGCCCTTATGTGTTTTTAATATTTTTCAAGCAGTTTTAGACAGCCACCAGTGGGAACTGTGTTTCAGTGCACTTTGTCCATTTCTGTTTCAGGACAATGTGTTAAACATCATTAACCAGATCATGGACGTGTGCATCCCACAGGACCGAGCCCCACGGGATTTCTGTGTCAAGTTCCCCGAGGAGATCCGGCATGACAATCTGGCGGGCCAGCTGTGGTTCGGCGCCGAGGTAGCACGCAGCTTCCTGGGTCCAGGGTCACGGTGTGGGGGGTTGTGCAGCTGTTTCTTAATGAAGCTTGCCTATGTGCACCTGCGGGTGCAAGGACCTGGTGTCTTCCCTGCGAAAGCCCCACCTGCTAGGGCTTATGGATGGCACGTTCTGAGCCTGTGAGGCCGTATGCCCCTTTGAGGGTCTGGGAGAGCCACAAAGCTGCCCCCGCCCCCATCTACACAAGCAACCATGGACACACAGCTTCAAGAGCGATTTCTGTGAGGTCCTCAGGCTCCCAGACATGAAGGGCCCACAGGTGGTTCCTAGCAGCTGCCAGCTCGGGAGCACTTGCTTCCCTCGCCAACCAACAGGAAGGGTCATCCTTGCCCATGGGGCTGGGAGCTGCATTTGGGGCCTTCCTAGGGCCACCTCTCATCTGCCCCTCAACTTCCATTCTCATCTCCCAATGTGGAGGGGGGGGACTGCAGCCTGAGAGGAGGGTACCCGCCCTATGGTGGCAGGACCAGCCTTCCCCCAGCCAGCTCTTGCCCGTGCCCCCACCTTGTAACCCTTCCCATGGCCCTGCTGTGGTTTGCAGCCTGATGCCTGTGCCCCCTCTGCCCCACTCGCTACGGTCCCTGGGATGCCGTGTCCTCCTCTGGCACAGCCTAGCTCTACGCCCATCTGTCCCCCACCCCACCCCTCTGAACGCTGGGTGGGAGCGCATCCTTGCTCTGATTGGTGTGGGGGCCCCAGGCAGGCTGTCCCTCTGCCAGGTCTCAGTTTTCCCTGCTGTAGGTTCCTGGGGATGGGGACAGCTGCGGGGCCATGAAATGATGCAGGTCCCATGCCCGGCAGCACTCAGGCCACCATCTCCTCTGTATGGGCTGGCCTCAGTGTCAACCAGCTCCACACACCCCTCTGGAGGGTGGGGAAATCCACTCTGCCTCCCAGGAAAGAGCTTCATCCCAGCTCAACTCAGGGTCAATGCTGATGGGGTTAGGCGTTGACTAGTGCAGGCATGCAACGAGTGGGGGGTCCCCATATCACCACAGCCCCAAGTGGGGATTGCAGGGCCACCTCTCACCCAGGACCAGGGTCTGATGAGCACTCCTTATCACCAGACATGGGGAACACATGAGGAGTGATGCATTTAGCCCACATAGGCCTGCAATCTGCACCCCCGCAGCCCAAGACAGGTGTGGGTGGGTTTATAGGCACAGAGGGACCCTCCTTACCTCCCAAGAGCCAGGAGTCCGCTCGGCTTAGCAGAGGGTCAGTGAGTTTTTGTGGAAGTGAGGTGTCTTTACTTCCTAGAAAGGTCAGTGGTTTCAGGGAGCGTGGTCAGCCCTGCGTGCCATATGCTCAGAGTGGCCCTAACGTGCCTTGGGGTGCTCCCGGGCACCCAGCTCCCGGTTCTGGGCTGGTAGGAGGGGACAGGAATCACAGCCCTGGGGCCCCTGCATGGAGCCCCCAGACCCAAGAGTCTTGGCTGACTTTCCCCTCCCTGTCTGTGTAAGGACCTGTCGACCATGGCTGCTCTGGGTGGGAGGGAGCATGTGGTGCGTCCTTGAGACACCTGCCCCAGAGTCTCAGGTGAGGGTGTTCCCTGAAGAGGAGCATTGGGGATGGGTGTCGGGGATGATGGGCACACTCCAGGCTGGCCACCACCACCCTTCTGCTTTCCTGTCCCACATCATGGGTGTTCCTGGGGCCACACAGTCCTTAAGACTGGCTATTAGAGTGCCTGCCCTCTGCAGAGCTGCTGGAAGGAGCCCAGGCCCATCAGGCCTCCCCCAAACCAGCTCTGATGCCTGTCACCCCGGAGCCTCTCCTGACCCCATTCTCTGCCCGCAGTGCCTGGCTGCCGGCTCCATCATCATGAACCGTGAGCTGGAGAGCATGGCCATGCGGCCGCTGGCCAAGGAGCTGACCCGCAGCCTGGAGGATGTGCGGGGCACCCTCCGTGACCAGGCGCTGCGGGACCTCAACACCTACACAGAGAAGATGAGGGAGGCCCTGAGGCACTTCGACGTCCTGTTTGCCGAGTTTGAACTGAGGTGACTCTGAGGCCTTTGCTTTCTGAGTCTGGGGGAGGCACCCGCGCTGCTGCGCCCATCATGATGTTTCAAGCTGGACAGACCCTTGGAGGGAGGAGCCGGGGCTGGTTCGGGGTCATCAGTTGTGTAGCTAACGTGGACACACAAGGCGGGGTAGCCAGGGCCAGGCTGGGTGACCTTGCCAGGGTCTGGCCCACCCCCCTGCCTCTCTCTGATGCACCCCAGCGCTAAAGACCCGGGAGGTTCCTGCAAGTAGCTGTCACCCAGAGTGGATGTGCCACTGCCAGCCTCTGCCTGTGCTGCCGGAGGCTCTGCTGCTCCCCTCCTGCCTCGCCTCCTGCCTCTGACTACCTGCCTCACTTCCCGCTTCGCTTCCCACCTTGCTTCCTGCCTCTGACCTCCTGCCTCGCCTCCCACCAGTGCCTGGGCTCACTGTGTGGGGCTTGTGGGTCACAGGCTGCCTCCTCCACCCCATCCGTTCATCCACTCCCTGCACAAACACCCAAGCATCATCTCCCTTCACCTCCATGTGCTCAGATCCGAGACACGGCGGAACAAGGGAGGGGTAGCCATGGCTCTTGGGCTGCAGGGACTTTCCAGCTCCCTAGAATGAGGGCCAGGGCACCTCCCCAGGTTAGGATCACATGGCACCCCTCCAGCACCCGCCCACTGTGTGCTCCACTCATCCTCCCACCCCTGCCTGCTGCTGTCCTTAGCCCCCTCTCCAGCCAGCAGCCCTCAAACCCCTCTGCACAGGCTTTACTCACCTGCTCTGTCTTCGGAGGACACAGGCCATGCCTGGGGGCCTCCTCTGAGGGATTTGGAGAGGCCCAGGGTGGGAGGGGGGGCAGGCATGCCACCTGTGCCCAGAGATGCGGAGATGCTCACAGTTAGGTGAGAAAAAGTGGGACCCAAAATCCATGTCCACAGTGGTCCCAGTTAGTACAAATTGTCCGTCGTGTAAGCCAAATGAGCTTTTATAGCAAGAAAAAAGCAGGGCTAGGGACTTAGAAACAGAGAAACATGTTCTCATCCAGACGGTAGGATGAGGTGTTGCTTGCTCACCCCCAGCTGGCCACCCCCACCCCGCGGTCTGCACTCACCTGCACGTGCATCCATTCCGTTGGTGCTCATGAGGGCGAGTGCCCAGGCAGGGACCTCACAGGCGGGCGGTGCCACATCCAGGACACGTGGGCTGGTGGGGCAGGGCTAGGGGTCTAGGAGGCACTGCACTGGGCCCGACCCTGGGAGGAGCTTGTCTTCAGGCCATGCTGTTGTGGTCATGTCTTCTGAAGCACACTTGGCCTTCATCTGAGATGCCGCTCTTGGGGAGGGGACACAGGGGCGACGGGGGTGGCACTCACCTCCCTGGCTGTGTCTGCAGCTACGTCTCGGCCATGGTGCCCGTGAAGTCCCCCAGGGAGTACTATGTGCAGCAGGAGGTCATCGTGCTCTTCTGCGAGACCGTGGAGAGGTGAGGCCACCCCTGACCTCCCCCGGGGCAGCTGCAGGCACGAGGATGCTTCCAGCCCCCTCCCCTCCCAAGTCTGCTTCCCCCCAGCAGGAGGCACACCTGCCACCTCCTGCCTGGGCCCCACCACCACCTTTCCTGGGCCCAGGGGTTCCTGCTGAGGTTCCCTGATAGAGCCAGAGTGGCCGCCATGGCAGCGCGGAGAGCTAGATGCCTCACCTCCCCTCCTACCTCACCTCCTCGCCTCTTTACCCTCCACACCCCCCCACCTTCCTCACCTCCATGCCTTCCTCACCTCCATACCTTACCTCCTCACCTCCCCACCTTCTTCACCTCCCTCACCCTGCTCACCTTTCTCACCTTCCTCATCTCCTCACCCTCCTCACCTTCCTCACCTCCTCACCCTCCACACTTCTTAGCTTTTCCGTCTTCCTCACCCCTATATCTCCTCCCCACACCTCCCCACCCTCTTCACCTCCACACCTCCTCACCCCCTCATCCCCATCCTCCCTCCCCATCTCCTCATGTCCCCACCTCCACAGGCCAGGATGGAGCCCCTGCTGGCTTGGAGGTCCCCTGAACACGGTTTTGTGGAGCGAATCATCTATATTCTCTTGGACAGTCATTGAAGTCAGATTTTTGAGTGGACTTCGGGACTAAGATTTAGCCTAGAATGTGTCTCCTGTCTGACTAGAGCTGTGATATTAGGGAAGTCTTGAAGTCACCTAGCATCACTTCATAATTAAAAGCATATTATTCACTGTTCACATTGAATTCAACAGTTATTTACCGTTCACATATTGAAAGACATTTCAAGTTGCTAAAAAATAAGATGGCGGGAAACGCTTTTTACTTGGAACCATCGTGACGTGTTGCCAGCAGAGCCAGCTCATAGGTGCAGAGAGAGCATTTCCATTTGCCTGGAGTGAGAATGAGCCTAGGAGAGTACTGTGGGCTCCTCGGGGAGCATCACACCATCCGGAGCAGTGTTTCAGTTCCACGTTTACTCTTGCCACTTGAGCTGTTTTAGTTTCCTGGCTAAGCAGGCCCGTGGCTGGGCAAGCTCCCGTGTTTTGTTTGCTGGATACCGTGGCTGCCCCATGGCTCCCCCCTCAGCAGGCACAGCATCCCCCTGCCTGCATCTTTTGACCCATCTATGGGATCAGGCAGGTGGATGGATGGGGCAGAGTGGGCACCAGCTGCCGCCACTGCTGCATGGGCCTTCTGGAGCCGAGTGTGGCGCCTTTCCTAACAGCAGCCCTGAGCGTGTGTGAGGGCTGAGGGCAGCACCTGTCATCTTCCTAACTCTGCTCAGCACAGACACAGGTGTGGGCAGGCAGGCCTCACCCTTCTTGCTCTCTATCCCTCGGCCAGGGCCCTGGACTTCGGGTACCTGACCCAGGACATGATTGATGACTACGAGCCTGCCCTCATGTTCACCATCCCCAGGTTGGCCATCGTGTGGTGAGTGTTCCTCCTGCCCAGGACAGCTATTGGGCAGAAGCCTGGCAGGATCACGAAGTAAGACAGTGCTGGGCCCCTTCTGGGCATTGACAGCTGGCACTTACACCCCCAACAAGTGGCTGCTCAGCCACCCATGCAGTACCAAGCAGGCCTGCTGTCACCCCTCACCAGGTGTTCTGAGGGTGAGTGAGGGATCCCCCACCCTAAATAGTATGAGATGGCTGGACTCTCAACACCCAACTCACAGGTGAGATGGACAGTCACCTATTCTCACAGCCCAGGGAGGAGCACCCCGCATGCCATGGAGAGCCACAGGGGTGCACGCAGGAGCAGAGTGCCCAGCATGGGCTGTGGGAGCCCAGCATGGGCTGTATGTGACAATAGGGTGGGACACCCCTGGCTTCCATGAGCAGATGTGATGGGCTAACCTGAACCATTCACAGGAAGGTGGGGAGGTAAAATGAAAGTGAGCAGGTGAAGAGCAGGTGGGGTACAGCTGGTCTGCCTAGGGGAGCGCCTGAGCAGGAGCCTTTCCTGCTGGGTGGGGAGTGTGAGCCGCAAGAGCAGGGCAGCTCAGGCCAAGGCCTTTGGGATCTTGCCGGCTCAGAGATGCCGGCCAGTGCATGGGGCTAGGCCTTAAGTACACCAAGGCCGGAAGCGCTTGGTCACTTACTGAGCCCTTAGAGCTGCTTGGAGCCAAGGTCAGAGCCCAGGTGTTCTGGGCTCTGTCCACTGTTACTCAGCCACACCCTGACTCCCAGACACATCCCTTGCCTCTTGCCAGGTGAGGGGTTGGGGCAGTGGTCACAGGGGGAGGAGGGTGAATGGGCCACGGGGAGCCCAGGGGAGAGGCCTGTGGGCTGGCACCTGGGGAGGGGTCCCGTGGGCAGCTGGGGTACAGGTGTGGAGCTGTGCAGACAGGGGCCCCAGAGTCCTTGGGACAGATGCTGATTGTAGATGTGGTCATCAGTAAAGTGGCCTGGGAGAGTGTAGGTGGACACGGAGGCCAGGACCGGTCCAGGCATAGGACCTCCTTCTTGGGAAATGGGGGCACAGTGGTGGAAATGGTGGTACAACAGGAGGGGGCCAGCTTCTGGGCTGGAGGGGCTTCCCTCAGGTGCAAGGAGTGGGACAAGTTGTGTGCAGTGTGCAGAAGGTGAGTGGGGGCCAGCAGGGCAGACCCCACCATGGGTGGGCCAGAAGCACCTTCTGCTGCCCTGAGACCCTGGAGATCAAATGGCAAAGAGATGTGAGGTGCAGAGGCTCAGGGGAAGGAGAGCTGGGAAGATGGGCTGGGTGGGGATCTGTCCTTCCCTAGGACCTCAGGGAAGCTGGGCATGCCCTGTGGACTTCCCCAGGGCTGGGCATGAGGGCAGCCAGCACCCTGCACTCCTTTGCCTGACTGTGTCCCCAGGAGCCCCAGGCCTGGCACCTCTAGCCCATCCTTCGGTTGTCCTCTCCCCTGAGAGATGCGTCTTCTCCCCAGGCTGCCCTGTCAGGGAAAGCCGGAGTGCGCCCCATCATGCCAGATAGCCAATACTTTACGTTGCCTTAATTGCTAGAATCTGAGACTCTGCTTTTCACCTGAAGCTGAGGAGGCAGAAGACAGATGGCCCCTTGGGGTGGCCTGGCCCGAAGAGGCCCCTCAGGTGTTACATTGTTTGCTTTCTAGGCAGCCACTCTCTGTGGTCAGAGAAAATGCTGCTTCCAGCCAGGGCCTGCCTTCTCCCAGGCCTGCCTTCTCCTGGGGCCTCCCTTCTTCCAGGGCTTGTTTCTATGGCCTGGTGGGGGGGTTGGGAGCCCTTCCCAAGAGAGCAGGCTTTGTCCCCTTCCTCTGTGTCACACCTTCCCAGAAGTGCCAGGACCTTGGCCTACCCATGTTTCTCTTCTAAAACTCCCTGGCAAGTGCCTTGAAGCTCAGGACCCAGTGCCCCCACCATGTAGCTCCAGTCGGGGATATTGCTATGCTGGTGGGATTCCCAGGCTGGCTTTCCTTTGGAAACTCCTTATGTCACACACGGGGGCTGATGTGGGCACTCGCTGACTGGCCTGCTCTGATGGGCCACATGGACCCTCGAATGCTTGTCTGGCACCCAGGGATCCAGGCCCCATCCTGGATCTCGGGGACATACGGGACCTGCATTGTCTTAGACAGAACCTATTCTAGGCCTCATGGAGGTGTCAGACTGTCTGAGGCAGTTTTAAAATAAAACCCCTTTTAGATAAAAGTGAGACCCCAGAAAGCCTGAGCAGTGGTGTCCAGTTCTCACACACAAGGCTGCTGAGTGAGTTCAGCCTTTACCAGCCCACCCGTCAATGTTGGCCCAGACCCAGTGGCCACAGGACCATGCTCTTGGGCCTTTCTACTCTCACTGAGCAGCCTCCTGAGGCCACTTTTCCTGGACCAGTGCCACTGCGCCCTGTTTGCAGACCATAGCTGCCCTGTGGACATTTGAATTCTTGCTCTGTCTCTGTCCCCTGGGCCTGGGAGGAAGAATGAGGGTCCCATGGGCTGGGCCTTTGTCCCTGTGCTCCCCTCCTGGCAGCACCATGTGGGGTCCCATTGGGATCCCCCAGGACAGGAGGGAAAGCTCCAGAGTCACAGCCAAGGGAGGCAAGTTTCATAGTTGGACTGAAGGGAGGGCAGGTGCTCAGCTTGGCCCAGTCAGGAGGGTGGCCAGTGCCCACTTCATCACCTGTCAACCCTCCTCAGCCAGGCTGTGCATCTGGGACTCTGAGGTATGTCAGCTGTAACTGAAATTCTCCATCCTCCTGGAAGGATGGGTAGAGCAGTAAGGAGCTGCTCCAGATCCCCCCTGCTGGGTCACTTCCCTGGGTGCCTAAAGCCCCCTCCCCTTCCTCATTGTCCACAGCAGCCCCTCTGGGCCAGATGGGCAGCACCATAGCCACATAGAGTAGGGCCTGGGACTTGCTCTGTAACTATATTTGCCCAATGAACATGTGTCAAGCACCTGCTGTATACCTGGCGCTATGCTTGTCCCCAGGGATACCATGATGCCCACGGGGCAGGTGAACAGTGAGGAGAGACAAGCAGGTCTGTGGAGTGTTCTAGATGGTGATGAAGGGGAGAGGGCTTGGAGCAGAGACCCTCTAGAGGGGACAAGAGCTGTAAGTGTGAGGGAGAAGTTCCCGGTCCTGGAGCAGAGCTGGGGTGGGAGCCTGGTGGGCTGTGGACTGCGGGCGGGCAGTATGTTTGAAGGAGGGGTGGCCATAGTTCTGGCTGGAGTGAGAAGGGGCTGTCCTGGGACTCCTGCGACAGTAAAGCCAACACTCTTGGAACAGCAGCCATCTAGGGTCACATCTGTGATGTGGGTTCCTGGGATGCCAGGTGACTCTCAAGGAGCACTGGGAACAGGAGAGCTGGGGGCAAAGCCTCTCCACTGCTGCATCCCCTTCCCCCCGCCTCCAGGAGCTCCGGCCCCTTCCCACCTGCCCTACTCTGCGCTCGCAGGAACAACACACCCGGAGGTAGCCTGGCATCTCTGGCCCTATCACAGGTGAGGAGATAAGCACTGAGCAGCCGGAGGGGGCACCACCCAGCCCTGCCCCTGGCCCTGCCCCATGGAGCTCTGTGGCCCTGGGGAGGCCTGCCTGGGGCCTGAGAGATTGGCAGGGATGGGGGAAAGCCGTATGGGCACCTGGAGGTTCAGGAGGAGGCCGGTCAGGCCCCGTGTTGTGTGTCCATGGCGCTGGCAAGGGGTTTGGCTTTACCCATAGCCAGCTCGGGTGCCAGCCCTAGACCCTGGGCCCCACAACCCACACTTGCCCGTAGCCCTGGGCCTGGCCCCTCCTGACTCAGCATCCTGTCCCTGCTGTGGGTGGGGATACTGGAGATGTGCATCCTGGGGGAAAATAAGTCTCCACAGGGTTCCCAATGTGATGGACTAGTTCCACTTTGGAGGATTTGTCTTAAAACAGCTGGTTTATGGGCAGCCCTGGTGGCCCAGCGGTTTGGCGCCACCTCTGGCCTGGGGTGTGATCCTGGAGTCCCACGTCGGGATGGAGTCCCGGGATGGAGTCCCACGTCGGGCTCCCTGCATGGAGCCTGCTTCTCTCCCTTTGCTTGTGTCTCTGCCTCTCTCTCTCAATTTGTCTCTCCTGAGTAAATAAATAAAAATAAATACAACAGCTGGTTTAAATGAATAAAGACATTGACAGAATTTCTAGGTGCAGTGCCCAGTGACCGACCCCACCGGGTAGACCTGGTTACCTGGGCCTGCCTGGGAGGCCCCATCACCACCCCCATGTCCACGTCCGCTGCTAGTCCAGCACCGGGCTCTGCTCCAACCTCTGCAATGGCCCCCATCCCGACACTGTGAGTGGGCCCCTCTTCTGAAGCTGCATCCAGGCTGACCTGCCCAGAACCGAGACCCCATCCCCTGCTCCTGCTCTCCCTGCAACTCCTTCCCACTCCTGCCCCCCACCTCCCCCAACAGAGCCAGCTCTGCTCCTCCCCCCCACTCCTTCCCTCTTCCCATCTCCCCTCCTTCCTCTTCCCTTCTTTCCCCCTCACTGCCCTTCCCCCCCTCCTCCTCCCCACCTCCCCCTAGCTCTAGGCTAGGGCCATTCTGCCCCTCTCGTTTTCCCACCCATCCCACCCACATCCATCCTGCAGTCCTACCATCAGAATTTTCCAGAAGCTACTATCTCATGGGGGTCCCTGGCATCCGTGGTTTCCCTGGTCCACTCGCTTCCTCACCAGTGACACCCCTGCCCAGCCTCCCAGTCTCTGCATAACCTGCCTCATATGCAGCCCTTCCCCATGCAGGTACTCACCACCTCCAGCAAAGTCACATATTTACTTGAGATTGCTTATGTTTAAAATACATTATTTAGACATAGTGCACATACCACACAATTCACCCACTTAAAGTGTACAATTCAGTGGTTTTCAGTAAATTTACAGAGTTGTGCAACCATTCACCATTGATTTCAGAACATTTTCAATCACCCCAAATAAGATGCCCCTTCCCCCTTGCTGTTGCCTCCACCCCTACAATCCCACCTCTCCAGCACCAGGAAACCACAGGTCTGTTTCTGTGTCAGTAGATTTGCCTATTTGTGATATTTCATATAAATGGGGTTTGTGTTATTTTTGAGTCTCCCCACTAGCCTGAAAGCACTATGTGAGGAATGCTCGGCACCTTTGCTTCCTCAGAATCCTTGGTGGGTACCACAGCCTTGGCAGAATTTTGTTGTATTGATGCGACAGGGCATGATATGTGTTTACAATGATTTTTACTGAAGTTTATTTTTAATCATGAAAATTTGAGGGGATGGATATCCAGAATTAAGGGGTTGTTTATTTATTTATTTATTTATTTTTAAAGATTTATTTATTTATTTATTCATGAGAGACACAGAGAGGCAGAGACACAGGCAGAGGGAGAAGCAGGCTTCATGCAGGGAGTCCGATATAGGACTTGATCTCAGGACTCCAGGATCAGGCCCTGGGCCGAAGGCAGGCACTAAACTGATGAGCCACCCAGGCATTTAAGAACAATACTCCAGCCATTTAGGTACCATTGGTGAAAAATCCTGAAAGCCATGGAAAAACATTCCTAGTGTGTTCAGTACGAAAAATTGTACCAAACGATGTGTCTCTACTTAATAAAATTTCTTAACATGATAGTTATAACTTTTGTAAACAGAATCAAAGCAATCAAAGTGTGATAAATATACAAAACACAAAACTTACCACTTTAACTGTATTTAAATGTACATCAGTGGCATTAAGCACATTCACATTGTTGTGCCACCATCACCACCATCTCCAGAACTTCTCCTTCTTCCCAAACTGAACTCTGTTTCCATGAAACACTAACTCACTGCTGCCTTCCCCAGCCCCTGGTTCCCTCTCATCTACTTTTTCTCCATGAGAGTGACTCCTCTGGGGACTTCATATAAATTGAATCGTAAATATTTGTCCTTTTGTGCCTGGGTTATTTCATGAAGCATAATGTTTTCATGGTTCATCCACATGGCTTGTAGGAACTTCACTCCTTTCAAGACTGAATAATATTCCATCATATGTAATTAAATATTATTTTAAAGATGAGATTTTTACTAACATCCAAAAGAAAAAAAGTACCTAGGAGTAAATTTAACCAAGGAAGTGGAAAACATGTACATTGAAAACTACAGAACATTCCCGAAAACAAAGACTCAATTAAATGAAAAGATAGCCCATGTTCATGTACTGGAATACTTACTGTAGTTAAGATGGTGCTCCTCTCCAAAGTTGTATATAGATCCAATACATTTCCTATAAAAACTACCTTGGCCTTTTTTTGCATAAATGGAAAAGTTCCTGAAGTTCGCATGGAACCACAATGGGTCTTGAATAGCCCAAACAATATTGAAAAAGAAAAACAAAGTTGGAGGACTCATATGTCTTGATTTCAGAACTTACTACAGAGTTATGATAATCAAAAGTGTGGTACTGTCATAAGGATAGACCACCAATGGAATAAAATCAAGACAACAGAAATAAACCAAATATCTATAGCTAACTGTTTTTTCACAAGGGGCTATGACCATTCAATGAGGAAGTTAGTCTCTTCAACAAATAATGCTGGGACAACTGGATAGCCATATAGAAGAACAAAGTTGAACTCTGTAATGATTAATTTTATGTGTCTACTTGCCTAGGCCACAGGACCCAGATACTTGGTCAAACACCAGTTTGGGTGTTGCTCTAAGCTATTTTAAAGAGGAGATCAGCATTTAAATCAGAGGATCTTGAGTAATGTAGCTTACCCTTCATAATATGGGTGGGCCTTATTCAATCAATTGAAGGCCTTAAGAGATAACAAAGTTCCCCAAGTGAGAGGGAATTCTACCTCCAGACTGTCTTCAGAGTCAAGCTACAGCATCAGCTCTTCCCGGAGTCTCTCTGTCTCTAGCCTGCCCTCCCACTCTATAGATTTTGGACATGGCCGCCACCTACAGTCGTGTGAACCAGTTCCTTAAGATAACTCTCTCCAAAAACAAAGCAATACCTAACCAACCAACCAAACAAGACTCTCCCCATTTTCCTACACACACACACTCATACACACACACACACACACACACACACACACACTGTCTCTCTGTCTCTCTGTCTCTCTCTTTCTCTCTCTCTATTGGTTCTGTTTCTCCAGAGAATTCTAACTAATACAAGAGGTAAATCTTCACACTTCCTGGCTTGGCAGTGGATTCCTAGATTTGACATAAAAGGCTTGAGTGACAAGTGAAACAAATAGGTAAATTGAACTTCATCAAAATTAAAAACTTTTGTGCATCAAAGGACACTATGGAGACAGTGAAAAGGTGAGCTGGAGAATGGGAGTGGGAGGCTCAGCAGTGCCTACCTGAGCCAGTCCCCCCGCATGTGCCCAGCAGGCCCCTGCTCCCTCCACCTCTGCCAGGCTCAACCCTGGCTGCCTTGCCCCTCCTCAGCAGTGGCACAAGCAGGGGCCTGCATGCCAGGAGCCCTCTTATCATGGGTTTGTTTCTGAGGCTCCAGACCAGCCAGGGTCAGCCCCTAGGCACTGACAGGGCAGCCAAGGTCCTCCCTGGGACCCTGGGGATGGGGGCCGGGGTCCCTCCCTGCCCCCTTCCCTGCTTTCTGAAACTAGATTGCCAGAAAGCCTGGCCAGGGATTCCCCAAACCTACCCCTTTCTGCCCATTTTCACTGCCTTTGTGCCAAGACCACTGATTCACCTGTGAAGCTGTCTTGGGAAATTTTCCCCCCAAATTGTTAATTGCACCAGAACTGTCAGCTCATGTCAGACACATAGAATAGACTAGAAGGAGTGGAAGGTTGACTGGTGCATCCTCTGCCCTCTGCCCCTGTCCCCATGCTCAGGACACAGCTGCTCCTGTAGCACAGCCCAGGTTTCTCCTGTAACTTTTGAATCTCTCTTTTTGCACATGGAACCTAATTTTTTAAGGGAAAACAGTCCATTCAGCTTTAATAGTTTTTCTTACTGCGGTGGGCACGTTCCTGAGCTAGTGAGGACTCCGTGTTGGATGGCGATGATCCGACCCCACTGCAGAGATGAGATTCTATTTGCAGAGAGAGACATGCAGGCAGTTTTCCATTGATGCAGACAAATCCATGAGCCCCTCCCCTGTGCTCTGATGAGTAGCAAGGAGCAGGCTCTGTATTTGTGGCTGTTCAGTGTGCCAAGGCCTGAGCTGTCAGGTGCCCGCAGCCCCGGGGAGAGGCACCCACAGAAGGGTCCTCCAGAGATGATGGGCCTGCTCAAGGAGGAGCAGGTCTGGACAAGGACAATGGGGCATTGGCGGAGCTGGGCAGCACCGTACAGTGTGCAGCGAGACCATCACAGGGAAGGAATGCGGTACTGCCTGTGGAATTGGCACCCCCCTGGATGGGTATCTGAGCAGAGGCTGGTCCGGGGAGAGAGGGTCTGTCCTGCCAGGGGTGACAATGACAGAGCATGAGCCAAACCTCTGGGAGGAAAAGGGGGCTTGGGGACAGCCATGGCAAAGGTGTGAGGAGCCACGAGGCCACGGATCTCACTGTGGGGTGCCTTCCAGGGTTACAGATGGGTGGGGCAGGAGCAGCTGGGTTGTGGGTCCCTGAGGCAGGAGAGACTATGGTCAGTGAGTTGGAAGGGCTCATTCGGGGTAGCTCCTGGGCTTCAGAGTGTGGATGGGGATGAGCAAGGTCAGGGTCCAGGAGTCGCAGGGGAGGCTGGGAGGGCAGCCTGGAGGCCACGCTTGTGAGAAGTCCCACCTGTTTGTGCCAAGGGCCCCTTAGATGCCCATCCAGCCCTCCTGGGATCCCACCAGGCCCGGCCTTGGAGGCTCAGCACCTGTGAGCTCTGGCCCAGGGCTGTGGGTGGGTGGCAGGGCTGCCCACTATCACTTCCAACTTCTGTGTCACGTTTGCAGTTGACGCTGTAGCTCTAATTCTCAGAAGCCTCTGCATTTGTATTAAATTTAAACACACATCCAGAGTTCCTATTTTCAAGGAGGTAGCTTTAGTAACAAATCTTGATGCTGATTTATCTGATTGCAGCAGTGATGTGAACAGTATATTTTTATGGTTATTTTATGATCCCTCAAATGAACAGCTAATGAGCTTCCAAAGATGATAAAGTCTGAGTAATTTTCAGTGCTTTTCCCCCTAAACTTTTTAAGATTCAATCACAAGAGGTGAAGTCTGTGTTGTCTGAGTCCCTGGTTGTGGTCTGGGCCTCCCAGTGGCTGTGGTGCCTCATGCCATCCTGGCTTTTTTCTTAAATGCAGTGGCCTCGTGGTCTATGCGGACGGACCTCTCAACTTGGACCGCAAGGCAGAAGACATGTCTGAGCTATTCCGGCCGTTCCACACGCTGCTGCGGAAGATAAGGTCGGGGAGGGATGGTGGGAGAGAGGGGTGCTGAGTCCCTGTTTGCCCCCCTCCCCACGCTCCTTTCTGTGAGGGCAGCGGGACTCTGCCCGAGTCTTTGTCTTTAGTTATTGGTTCATCATGTCTAGAGCCCCAGTGTACAGCCCCACACCCTTGTCCCCCAGGGAACCAAGCTCTTTGTCCTTGACCTGGGACTCCATGACCTTGGGTGTGAACCATCAGTAACATGACAGAAGCCACCGTGGCTGAGGGCTTGGCACTGGACCCTGCAAGACGGAGAGACTGGGAAATGGAAGAGGCTGGTCCCCTGGGGGCCACACAGCCTGCAGGGGAGGGTTGTTCCCCACCTCCTGGGGCCTGTCTACCCTGGCCAGGGATTGGTGCTTGCTCAGGGGTGTCTGTGTGTCCTTCCACCAGCGTGGGGAGGAAGGGCCCAGCTCTCCTGAGCACCAGTACCCTTCCCATGCTGTGGCTTGTCCTGGCTGCCCTGTGGTCCCAGCAACAGGTGCAGGAGGCATTGATATCCTTGGCACCCTCACGTGCTGTCATGTGGGCTTGGTGGTGCCTGGTGTGGGTGACCTCTAGGGCTTCTCCATAGCCTTCAGTGGCACCAGACCTAAAGCCAGCCCCCTCCCTCTGGGCCCTCCCCACAGACCCTCATTTCACACTGGAGTAGAACCCTCCCTGGGGTGGCCCCTCTGAGCTGACAGCGCCCAGCTGTGGCCTCCTGGAGGGATGGTATGGCAGTGTTGTGGGCCCTGGGTCTCTGGAAGCTCCCCTTCCTGCCTTCAGTGGAGCTGACAACCCGTGTACTCCTGCATGGACTTCCTGGGTCCGGCAGGACTGCCCAGCCCAGGGCAGCCTGTGGCCAACTTTCCCTTACTGGTGCCAGTTCTTGCAGACAGCTGGCAACTACCCTGCTCCAAGCTACCTTGGCCCCACAAGGAGCCCAAAGTGCTATGAATCCAGACAGTGGAGAGTGGCCCAGCAGGTTGGTCCTCAGAGAGTCACTGGCCCTGGGGGTGGGTGAGGCACAAACTGGGTCCTGTGATGGGTGCTCAGTCCAAACCCTGGCTCATCCGAGAGATGGCTGCTGCTACTTCCCTCACACCCAAGCTGGGTGTGAGCGTTCTGGGAAGACCATGACTCTGAACCCAGAGGCCATCGCTGCCACCTCCCTGTCCATCTGATGATGATTGAGGAGAGATGGTGAACAGGAAGGGAAGAGTAGGGTGCTGGACGCAGATGGGGTGCCCTGTGGGGGAAGGGCCAATGGAGGGGGCAGCACCAGGTGCTGGGATCGGGCAGGGGGGCCAGTCCAGAGCATCAGAGACATATGTGACATGCTCAGAATTCTAATGTACATGATTGGAATCAGAAGGAAGGAAGGGGGGGTGCCTGGCTGGCTCAGTCAGGAGCATACAACTCTTGATCTTGGGGTTGTGAGTTTGAGCCCCACCCTGGGTGTAGAGATCACTTAAAAAAATAAAATCTTAAAAAAAAAAAAAAAGGAATAGAGAAAATAAGCAGTAACAATATTCAAAGAAAAAAATGGCCAAGAATTTTCCAAAACTGAAGAGAAATCTTTTCCCCAAGACCTAGGAGGCTCAAGAAAGATACAAGGAAGATAAATACAGAGCACACTTAGGTATACCATAGTAAAATTGCTGAGAACAAAGACAAAAATCTCAAACATAGCCAGAGAAAGAGGACATATTTCTGGGAAAAGAACTAAGATTGAGAGCTGTCTCTTAACAAACAACGGGAGCCCAGAGGCAATGAAGTGATGAATATTTCACATGTTGGAAGAAAACACCCAGCAGAGACATCTGTTCACGATGAAGGCAAAATAGTGAGTTACTGAAAAGCAGAGAGCTACAGGGATTGAACAGTAGCCTGCCCACGGAGAAGAGCTAATTGGAGTTCTGCAGGCAAAGGAAAGCTCTCAGATACAAATGTGGAAATGCTTTATGGGGGTGGATGTGAATAAGTGCGCTCTCTATGGCACAATCATCGTCACGTCTTGTGGAGGTCAGGTTGCACACAGCACTGTTAACACTTGAAAATAATATCAACATTTCATTACATTAACTTTTTAAAAGAGAAAAACTGAATCATTTTGAAATTATGGACTAAGAATTTGAAAAATTCAATACCTATTTTATGACAAAAACATGTCTTAGCAAGTGAGAAATAAGTGAGGATTTCCTTAATCTGTTGAGAGAGAGAGAGAGAGGCTCACATACACATGAAGTTGAATTCTTCTGTAACACTGTAGCCACAAAAATTAACTCAAAGTGGATCCAGAACATAAACGTAAGACCCGACAAAATAAAGCTCTTGGAAGACTATAATGGACAAGTTCTCTATCACATCGCATTTTGGGAATGATTTCTTGGGCAGAACACCAAAGATACAAGCGACAAAAGAAAAAATAGACAAATTGGATTTGAACATTTTTAAATTTTGGACATCATGAGACACTCTCAACAGAGTAAAGAGGCAGCCCACACATTGGGGAAAGTATTCTCACATATTGTATCTACTAAGGGATCGATACCCAGAATCTAGAGAGAACTCCTAAAACTCACCGAGAAAAACCAAACATCCTGATTCAAAAGGGCAAAGGGGAAAGAAAAAAAAAAAAAAGGCAAAGGATTTGAAAAGACATTTCTCCAAAGAAGGTTTATGAATGGTCAACAAGCACATGAAAAGATGCTCAGCATCATTAACAGTCAGAGACACACAGATCAAAACCACAGTGAAATTCTACCTCCCACCCAGTAGAGTGGCTGCCCTCAAAACAGACAGACAACAAATAATGTGTGTTGGCAAGAATGTAGAGAAATTAGAATCCTGCACGCTGTTGGTGGGGGTGCAAAATTGTATGGAAATCCCTCAAAAAATGAAAACTAGAATTGTCATATGATCCAGCAATTCCACGTCTGGGTGTAGTCCCAAAAGAACTTAAAGTAGTGTCCCAAAGAGATGCTTATATAGCTGTGTTCTGAGAAGCATTATTCACACTAGCTAAGACATGGAAGCAACCCAAGTGTCCACTGATGGATGAGTGGATAAGCAAAATGTGGTCCATCCCACAGTGGAATGTTATTCAGCCTTAAAAAGGAAGGAACTCCTGACACCACATGGATGAACCTTGAGGACATAGTTGGTGAAATAAGCGAGCCACAACAAGACAAACCATGTATGATTCCAATTATATGAGAGGCTAGACTAGTCAAAATCATGGAGACAGAGTAGGTGGTGGGTGTCAGAGATGAGAGGAGGAGAGACTGCAGTCAGTGATTCACGGGGACAGAGTTTCCATTTGACAAGATGAATGCGTTCTAGGGGTGGATGGTGTGATAATTGCACTCCGATGTATTCAATGATACTGAATTGTCACTTAAAAATGGTTACCATGGTAAATTTCACGTCATAGATATTTTATCACAATAAGAAATTTACATAGCGCCTACAATAATGTCAGTAAATATCAGCTGCTTAAGTATAAATCTCAAGTTGTCTAAGGCCTCCATTCAAAGTCATGAAATGCCACTGACATAAAATGTTAAAGACGTAAACAGAGCTATTCCATATTCAAGGAGTGGAAAACTTCGTGTTGTGAAGATGTCAGCTATTCTCAAATCAATCTATGAATTCAGTGCAGTCTCAATCAGAATCTCAAGAAGTTTTTGTTTCTTCTTTTTTGGTAGAAATTGACAAACTAATTCTTAAATTCATGTAGAAATGCAAGGGACTAGGGCACCTGCGTGGCTCAGTTGGTCTGCTTTTGACTCAGGTCCTGATCTCGGGGACCTGGGGTTGGGCTCCCTGATCTGCGGGGAACCTGCTTCTCCCTCTCCCTCTGCCCTTCACCTCACTCATGCTCTCTCCCTCTCTCTCTCAAATAAATAAATAAAATATTTTAAAAAAGAAAGAAATACAAGAGCAGTGGGGAATGGTTGTTGTTTTCCAGCAAATGGGCTGAGTTAGCAAATATCCATGTGAGGAGAAATGTGTCTGAATCTGTACAATAATCATACACAAGAATCAACTCCAGAGAGATTGCCGATACACACGCAGGAAGTAAAAACAATCAAGAAAACAGCAGGAACATCTTTGCGACCCTGGAGTAGGCAGATTGCCTAAACAGGACAGAAAAGCACTACACCCGGAGGAAAATGTGATTTATTAAACTTCGTTGAAATTAAAACTTCACTTTTTCAGAAGGTGCCATCAAGAGAGTGAAGTAGAAAGCCCCAGAGTTGGAGAATATACCCAACAAAGAACGCAAATCCCAAACATAAAGAAATGTCAATTAGTAAGAACAAGGGAGATAACCCAACAAAAAATGGGCAGAACTGAAAAGGTTCTCAGACAGGGCACATCCGAAGGCTGCCCCACAGAAATGCACAAGTATGTTCCCCAGGTGCACCCTCTCCGTGCGCACCCTGCAAAAAGGAGCAGGTGCATTCCCCAGGGAGGTGCTCCAAGAATGTGGATGGGGACAGCCAGAGCCCAACAGGTGAGGAACAGATTCTAACCATGAGACCAGACCATCGACAACACCGAACCTCACCTAGTAGGGTTGCCAGATCCAGTAAGACAGAACCAGCAGAACTGTCTATTGAATTTGAATTTCAGATAAACAGTGAACACTTTGTGCAAGAATGTCCCACATGCTACCCATTTGGGACATTCTTATCTTAGAAAATATTCATATGCTTAAGAAGTATTTGTTGTTTATCTGAAACTCAAATTTAACTGGGCATCCTGCTTTTCCTCTGGTGGCTCTATACAAACATGATATTGCAAACAAAGCCTGCCTCTAGACAGTGTAGACAGCACATTTCCATTTATGCAGGAATGAAAACAGGCAAGACCACCTCAGTCTTTAGAAGACAGGGTGGCGCTGATGGCAGGGGGTGACTGGAAGGGCATGTGAGGGCCTGAGAGCCTGGTTCACAGTCCACCGTTCCATCTGGGTGCTGTCCATATGGGCGTGCTCAGTTTATGAAGAGTCACAAACTGCATTTCTTGGAAATATATTTTTCTGTGTGTTTCCATGACTGCACAAGAATCTCTAACCTGGACTCAGACCTGCACTGGCACTGCACCTTGAAAGGCTCATAGACTTGCTCTGGACTCATCCCAGGTGTCAACAGGTTAACTTCCTTCAGATTCTGATTTGGCGCCCCTTCTACCAGGAAGCCTTCCCAGACTAAGCCAGGTGGGCTGCTGTGCCCTGCTGCTGGTACACATTTTCCTTTGTTGTAGTTGTAATGCAGTTGTCACTGACAGAAATAGTGTTTATTACCAGCCTCTTCCAACCTAGCCCTCAAAGGCACCTGGTGCCTGCACTGTGCCTGCACGTCTCCCTGCCCCACACAGAGAGGGCAGGGCACTCAAGAACGTGCTGAGTGAAAGCCTATATGTGAACCAACATTTTGTTTTCACTAAAAGTTTTTCTTAACGTGATGATCACATCCCTAAGCACCGAGGTCTTCTTGTTTTCCTCAGGAGTTTGCAGAGTCTCACTTTTAAAAAAGAAACCATCCCAGGCAGGCAGTCATCCATCTCCAAGTGTCATTGAAAGGGTCAGACACCTTGTTGCTTCTGTGCCGGTGCAGATGTTAAGGACACTGTGTCTGTCCATTCTTGGCCAGGGGACTGGTGTGACCTTTGGAACGCTCACCTATGGTTTTTGTCTTGACCCTTGTAGGGACTTGCTGCAGACCCTGACCGAGGATGAGCTTCACACACTGGAAAGGAACCTCTGCATTTCCCAAGACGTGGAGTTCCCTATCCGGGCAGACGCCCAGATGCCCCCCACCCTGGCACCCGCCTTTCCCTCACCCCTTCCCCCTGAGGAGCTGCTCTCAGCCAAGGCCAAAAACCCAGATGCGGAGCTGGCCTGCTCCATGCAGTATGATGACCAGGAGCTGGAGCAGCTCAACCGCATGGTGCACAGGGCCGGGGACGAGATGTCATCCCTCTTGTCCCCTCCCAGTGCCTGCCAGTCCCCTGCACACAGGCCAGGGGTGGAGGGCAGCCCCCACAGGGAGGCATCCCCAGGCAGCGCTCGGCTACGGCCCAGCAGCGATGAGGAGGAAGGAAGGGTGTTCTTCATGGATGATGTGGAGGGAGCTGCAGAGGTCCTGGGCAGCCCATCTGGGTGGACAGGCAGTGCCAGTGCTGACCCCCAGGAGAGAGGGCAGGACAGGGGGCGTGGAGAGGCGGATGTCAGCCAGCCCTCTGAGGCTGAGGAAGGGGACCTGAGCAATAACAATGACGTCTCGCATGATAAGATGTGGGCGCTGGGCCCCAACTCCTGCAGCTGCCTGGACTCTCAGCCACACCTGGATGGCTGGGAGGCGGGCATGGACGCCGCAGAGACAGCCGAAATGATCGCCCACCGGACAGGGGGCATGAAGCTCTCGGCCACCGTCATCTTCAATCCCAAGTCAGCCCCCACTGTGGCCTCTACCATCGCTGCCTCGGACACCCCCGGAGACAGCGTCACCCCGCTGGAGCCCATGGCCGAGGGGACAGACAGTGGCTCCCACAAACTCAGCACTGCAGCCACCAGCTGCCTCCTTAACTCCTGTGTGTGCTGCGGGGGCGGCAGGGAGGACGCTGCCGCCCAGAGCCTGCAGGACAAATGTGGCCCCGGAAGCGTCATCAGCGCCTCTTATGTCAGCTCCACCAAGGCCAGTGCCAAGGGCCTGGCCAAGGGACAGGAGGAGGCGCGGCCTGTGCTGGAGGTGCTACCCTCCGAGGACACCCCTACCTCCGACAAGTGCCTGACACACACCTCGAGTGCACAGGTGAACACAGCAGACAAGTCACCTGCAGCAGGCAGTGGCACAAATCCGGCTGGACAGCAGGACAGGGCGGAGCCCCCAAAGGCCAGGGTGGAGAGTCAGCAGGGAGAGGCAGCCGAGGAGGAGCCTCAGTGCCTGTCAGGCTCTAGGTAAGCACCACTCTGGCCCGGATTCCTCTCTGTCCATCCAGGCTCATTCCCTAGATGTTGGCGTGTCCCTCAGCCTCCCAGGTATGTGAAGGGAAGTGGCCCGTGTGGGACACAGGCGCTGAAGGGGTTTAAGCAGCATATATCAGGCTCAGCCCAGAGAAGTGTCCCCCAACACACCCTGACCACTCTGTTTCTTTTCTTTTCTTTTTTTTTTTACCACTCTGTTTCTGACGCTATGGGCTCTGTGCAGGTGATATGAACCCAGCGCCAAGCCCTCAGCTCACCCCCTTTCACCACCGTGGCCCATCCTGGCCCCAGGTGCTCCATGTCTGTCTGGGTCATGGGTTGGGGGCTGGGAATGGGCAGTGGTCACCTCTGAGCATGCTCTCCACCTTGCTCACTGTTGTGGTCCTGGCCCAGCCCCTACCTGACTAGGTGGCTGCTCAGCTCACATGGCGTTGCTGTTAGCTGTGCAGATGCTTAGCAGTGGGCGTGGAGCCCCCAGGGCCATGGCGGGATCCTGAGGCCACCTTAGGACCGCCCTGGGTATATTCTCCGGCAGTACCCCCAGGGCCCTATTCTCCTCAATCCTCCCCTCCCCTCCCTAGGGGTGCTTTTGTGCTCCCCTCTGCAGGCAGGGGGCCAGGAAGGGCCAGGTGGGGGTCTGCAGGACTCGGCACCCGCACATCTCTTCTAATTTGGGGCATCTCTCCCTTCCCTTGCTCCCTATGCCCTGGACCTATCCTGAGCGACGCAGGGTCAGTGAGCATTGCCCCCACACCTGCCCTGTGCCTGCTGCGGCCTCGGCATTGGGAAAGGAAGTGTGGGCTCACATAGGACTGTTGTCTGGTCACCACCCCTGGTCTTCTCACCAAGGCCCTGCCTGCTGGAGCTCTCACCTGGCTTTGGCAGTATGGCAGAGGTGAAAGGACGGGGAGGAGGGTTCAGGCTGGAGGCTGGACAAAGCTCCCGTGGCCACAGCCCTCGGATGGTGTGTGACAGGAGCTGGCCGGACCCCACGGGTGCCAGGGCCTCTGTTCCATGTGCCAGATGGAGCTCCTTGTGGGGTCTGCAGTCCCTCCCCATCCCCTCCCTGAGCCCCAGGGGACCACTAGTTTGCTGTCTCCATGGGTTTACCTCTTCTGGACACTGGCTCAGACACACAGGATCACATCATATGTGAGCTTTTGTGTGTGTATCCTTTCACTGAGCATGATGCTTTCAAGGCTTGTCAGTGTTGGAGCAAACCTCAGTGCTTCTTTCCTTTTTATGGCTGAGTCATATTCCGTGGGACAGACAGAACACATTTTGTTTATGCATTCACCTGTCAGTGGGAGTGTGTTGTTTTGCTGCTGTGCAGAAGTGTACATGCTTTTGTGTGGTGTGGGGTTTTATTTCCTCTGGGTGTATGTGCAGGAGTAGACTTGGTGGATTGTACGCTGACTCTGCAACTGTTTGAGGAGCCATGGCCTGTTTTCCGAAGTGGCTACAGTGGCGCCCCTACCAGTCACACGTGAGGCTCCACTGTCCCCACGTCCTTGCCAGTGCTCATTAGTGCCCAAGAGTCTGTTAAATGGGTCTTTTGTCCTTGGGGTGTGCATGCAGTCATGGACTGCTTTTGACTCACTCGAGACCTTCCTCTCTTTGAGGCTGTGCCCTTGGTACAGCAGGGCATTTTACTCCGTTTAGTGTGAGATGTATAGAGATTGCCATTTATACTTATTTTAATTTTATAATTATTTCAAATATTTGCATGGTTCCCAGTCAAATCTATAAAGTAAGGTATATCCAAGGGCGCCCCAGAGGCTCAGATGGTTGAGGATCTGCCTTTGGCTCAGATGCCTCCAGGACCCCAGGATAGAGTCCCACATCAGGCTCCCTGCTCAGCGGGGAGTCTGCTTCTCCCTCTGTCTCTCCTCCTGCTCATGCTCTCTCTCTCTGTCAAATAAATAAATAAAATCTTTTTAAAAAATAAAGTAGGATATGTCCAGTTTAGTTTACCTTTCAATCTTAAAAACCTAAGCAAAGCAGTGTACATGCACACATCCCTCTTCCCCCCCATTCTCTGGCTAAGGGCCTCATCCTGCAAACACTTTCATCTGCCCTGCTCCGCCAGCCTCTAGCCTAAAGGCCTGTCTGTCGTGGTTTCCAGAGATGTGCTCATGTTCCTGTCCAGCCATGTGAGTCCTGTGTGGCTGAGCCGGCGTGCCCTCGGTCAGGTCTTGCTTCTGGCCTTGGGGTTGTGCCAGACTCTGCTGTACAGACAGTGCAGATGTCTCATCCTATTTCTGATAAGTCCATTTTTGAGATGCAAGCCCATCTTCCTCAGCCACATCCAGAGGAATGAACAATTTTCGCAACCTGCTGGGTGGCTTTCTTCCTCAAGTCCTCTGACCCACTGCATGGAGTGGATTAGTAAGTGAATCATTTTTCTGCAGAGATGACAGGAAATCACCAGAAATTCCTTGCCAGGATACATGGATTTTTCAGTGTTTGACCCGCCGCCCTTTCCGGTCCAGCTGGTGGACACCTACCCTGTCTCCTGCTTTCCTGACGTTTCCCATGTAGACACTGCTTATTTGTGTCATGAAGACAGCTTTCCAGGCCCTATCCAACTTAGCTCAAATGCTGAAGCTGAGCTGAGCAAAGGAGAAGCCCTACCGTGGCCTTGAGACAGTCCCGTCTTCCAGGGAAGCTTTTCCAGAAGGTGCAGAGGGCCTGAGGAGGGAGGACTGTGGCAGATGGCCAGGTGATCAGAGCAGCCATGCTGGGCCAGGACCTTGGACAGCGCTGCCCCCCCATGCCTCCCCCACCCCCACCCCACCCCCACTGTGCCAGGAGCAGGGGGAATCAGGTCAGCCAGGTGTCAGCAGATGGTGCATGGGGTCCCCCAGCCATGAATACATCAGCAGCACCATCTGCTTACGTCATAAACTGACCTCATAGAGTGTGATCTAACGACAACGTGGAGGTGACAGAGCAAGGGTACCATTAAAATGGACAGACACAAAAGACCAGCCTCACACAGAAGGGAATTTTGCTAAAATTCCAACAATTCTAACAGAAGATTCTTAGAAGTCTGGGGTGTTGCTGTTGTCATGACGTCCCAAGGCTTCACAATGAAGACCGTGGTTCTCATGCTCAGGGGCAAGTGATTATCCCTTCCACCAGCAGATGGAGAGGCTAGTGTTTGCCTCAGCTCAGACTGCCTGGAGAAGGTGGCTGGTTGGCAACCTCCTGCCTCTCCACCACCCCACAGGTGCCTCTGCAGCCCCGGTGATGGGCAGGCAGCAGTGGTGGCGCTGTGCTCACCAGTTCTCTGTCCCACAATCTCGTAAGGAGGTCACTCAAGTGCAGCCTCAAGTTCTGTGATCCACACAGAGTTGGTCTAGGCAGGCAGCCTGCGGAGCTGTGACAGAGGATCTGCTTGTCCCGAGGACACGGGGAGCATATTTTCCTGATCAAGCAGAAGACAGGTGGAGGGACCAGACACTGGGGTCTCTGCTCAGCTGACCAGATGGTCTGGGCTGGAGAAGCCCCCTCTCGGGCTTTCCCACAGGCTCTCCGTTTATCCCACTGCATGATGGGCCAATTCCATCAGTGCTGTGGCCAGAGTGGTGCCAGGACATGGCCCCCAGCAGAGTCCTGGGCAGAATGTTCTAGAATCACATGTTCTTTAGCTCTTTTCTTTGTACTGGCTTTTCTCCTGTCATTTCAGGAAAAGTTAGGAGCTTTTTAAAGGGAAAGTTAGCATTTCTTAGAAGCTTGTTATCCCCTGTCTAGACTTACCCCACTGTTCTAGAACCTTCCATGCTCTTGAAGCCTGAATGAACCACTTGTCTACAGTATGGAAGCGCGGCCTGCCTTAAATCTGTTTTCGTCCTTTCTGCTGACATTTGACTAGAGTGTTTCCATCCTGCTGCCTTCTTTTAAAAATATCGTGGGCTCTTTTTTTTCTTATTATAAACATGGTCCCCCCCTCATTGCAGAAATTTGGAAAATATAAGAAGAAAAACAGAAGGAAATAAAAGTCCTCCTAAATTCTATGAGCAGGTTTTTTTTCACTAAACACTATCTTATGGTCATTTCTCTGTAAAGCTCTTGAAAAACACTATTTCCATGGAATTCTACTATATCCTAAGGACATAAGGATGTATCTAGTTTATTCTACATTTTCCCATTTCGATTATTTTTTTCTGTGTTAAGTTAGCCTTGTGGCCACAGTCCCTTATGGTTCTGTGTCTGCCTCTGGGATTATTTCTTTAGAACCGACCCTTGGTAGGGTCACCCAGAGCAAAGATGTGAAAAGTCTTTGGAGCTCTTTCTGAGCCTCACAGCGGCGTCTGGTCGGATTGCAGAGGTGCCCCTGGTGTATCACATATGGTGTCGGTGTGTCTCCATGCGCCCAGCTGCAGGAGCCCTGAGCCTTGGGAGTTGCTGTTGTTCACTTTCCTCTGATGGCTGGTACCTGTGTCCTTTTCTCTGTGTCATGGCACCTTATCCAGGCGTGAAGTGACCATTCCTGTCTCTTGCCTGCTTTCCGGCTAGATTTTCATGACTTTTTTTACTGCCTTGAAAGTGTTCCTTCTGCCTGGTGCATCTGCTTTGGGCAGATTTACTTCTGATTTCATGTGTTGATGCCTTTTGATTTACAGAAGCCTTTCATTTTGTTTTGTGTAATTACGTTTATAAAAATTCTAGAGAAAATGTGTGGTTCTCACTTTTCTTTTTTCTCTGGTTGATTGTGCACCTGCCATCCCTGCCCACCCCAAGATTGGGGAATACTCTGCCTTTCTGCTCATGTCCTGTGGCTTTCTTTTCTTTCTTTCTTTGTTTTTTTTTTTGTTTTTTTGTTTTTTTTTTTAATGTTAACTCTGATCCAGTTTCAGAGGTCCAGGTTGTTTTGTATCGGAGAGAGTGACCATCAGGGGCTGATGGCCGCCACCCTGACACATAGGTGGTCTTACTTGAGTCTCTGACTCAGGGGTACCTCGGTGCCTGTCCTGCCCTGGAGGCCTACTTTGCCTTATTCAGTTTTTTAGCTGCACTTAACAATCTGGCTGGTGGTCCCCTGCCTCTCCCTCATGCAATTGATGGACCTCCCAGGTTGTCGTTTGGGGTAGAATGATAAGAATCTGGAAGGGCTGTCCTTGGTACAGGCTTCTGAGCTTCTGCTCTAAGCAGGTGATACATGCTCCTTCCTTGCAGATGGGGATTGCTGGCATAGCTCACCTGTTGTCCATCCTCACCTGTTTGGGTCGTGGTCTTGGAGGACACATATCCACCACATGTGTCCACCACATGTCCACCACATGCAAATGCAGAGGGAGAGTGGGTCCAGAGGAGGGAGGGCACCTGTGGGGTGGATGCGTGAACTCAGCCTCCCCAAGCCTCTGTTTGATTGGCTGCAACATGGCTAAAAACAGTCCCCGGCTCAGGTGGCATCTGGAGGAGGAGCCAAGAGGCTACAGAACATTGTTCCTTCTGATTACTCCACATCTTCCTTGTTGTTACTTGTCCTCATTCCTTGCTGTTACTCACCCATTATTACTCAGTGCCATGGCCCATCATTGTTCCTTGCCATCTTGATATTACCAGCCTTGACTTTACCTCCCTATCGCATCACTGGTTTTATGGTTCCTGGGCCTAATTTCCACTCCACACTGGTGGTGTGATCTGTCCCAAGCTGACAGACTCTGGAGAGCTCCAGCCTCCAGTGTCACCTCCTCACTGAACTTGGTTCTTGGCGGTCTGGCTCCTTCTCCAGCAGATGCCTGGCTTTCCTCTGTGCTGTGGCCCTGTTGGGGTTCCCCTGAGCAACTCTGCCCATTACTGGGGTTGGGACCCAGGCTGAGGGCACCAGGGTCCTGGGGATGCCCTTGGTCCAGCCCCCGGGGGCAGCCATGGCTGCAGAGAGGAGCCACATCCTGTTTCCCAGAGCCCAGCTCAGCAACCCCTGAACACTTCTCCCCATATGGAGGGAACCGTTTGAGATCCCTGGGGACCTCATGTCCATGGCCAGCCCAGGGGAGGGCAGCACATGGCTATACCAAGCTTCTTCCAGAAGCGTGTGGTGAGTGATGAGACCTCCGTCATGTGGAAACCTTCCCCAGAGGCATGGGGCTGGCTCTTTGATGTGCTGTGTGCACGCATCACCCAGTCAGCTTTCCCTCTAGCAGATAGGGTCAGGCTACCCCCTCTCTGCCTGGGATCAGCCCCTGCCCGGGGTGAGGCCTTGTCTGTGTCCAAAGGCTACTGGTATTTCTGGCCTCCAAAACTTGGAGGGGCACATGGTTTGTGTGATCACAGTGTATGATCAATAGCCTCAGCTCCTCGTGAGGCCACTCTGGAGGGATGGAAGTGCCCCAGAGAATGAGTCCTGAGCTGACACTCCCAAAGGTAAGGGGATGTGAGTCAAGGCATGGGAGTAGAAAGGACTGTGCGCCACCTGGGCCAACTGGCCACTCAGTGACCCAAGGCATGGAGGAGCTGTTTCCTGGCCTGGCGCTGCCTGCCCCATTGCTCTACCCTCCTGGGGGCTTGTCAGAAGACCAGCTCTGGGATGGGGTGACACTGTGGGGCTGGGCCTAGCCCAACTGCCCTCTGGCAGCTGTGGGACCCTGGGCAGC
Organism: Canis lupus familiaris; assembly: GCF_011100685.1. Classification (NCBI taxonomy): domain Eukaryota; kingdom Metazoa; phylum Chordata; class Mammalia; order Carnivora; family Canidae; genus Canis; species Canis lupus. The sequence continues at coordinate 62,430,682 of NC_049224.1, forward strand.
AGCATGTCTGCCCCATTGGGACACGCCCATCACTGCTGCTTCTGCCAGAGCCGTTCTGGGGTGGGACGCTGGGTGCAGGCCATCCATCCTGTGGCATGTGTCTTTACTATGGTGCAAAGAGTACCGAGGCCTCCCTCCTCGTCACGTCCCTGGGAGGAAAAACAAGAATGATTGAGTGGATTAAAAATAGAGAAGGACTTAGAATTAATTAGACTCTTGAAAACCAGATTAGGCATAATGACTGTCAGCAAGTCAACTGTTAAGTGATGGGGCCGCATGGCAGACACCGGGCAGGTTGGGAGCCAAGCACTGTGTGAGGTCAGAGAGCAGGTCAGGGCTGGGCTCTCACCTAAGCCCCCACCCGACACCCACCATTCAACCTGCAGCCAGCACAGTGACTAAGGCCTACGCCACTAGAACCCCACAGGGGTTGCAACAACCCTATAAGGCCAGGTAGAGTGGCTGCATACAGTAGGCACTGGGCAAGGGGTGCTGACCTTCTCATTGACAGGCCTCACACTCTCAGAATCTTTTTTCCAAACTCACAGCCGGGTGTGGAGCTGGCTTGGCTGAGGGGTAGCTGTGACCGCAGGGTGACTCAGCACCCAGGACAGCTCCATCCTGGCTTCTGCCCCCAGTGACCCCACCTAGTATGGCCCACCTCATTCCAGACAGCCACTCCAGCTGTGGCTGCCTCCCTGCACTCTAGACATCTCACATCTTCCTCCCACCTGCTGTTCCCTCTGCTTGCATTATTGTCAGCTACCCCACTGGCTTCTGCTCCCCTCTTTCCCCCACCCGCCCCACCCTGTCCACCAGCCAGTGCCAGGAAGAAGGTAAAATCGTTTCATAAGATAAAGAGTGATAGATGGGCTCTGGGGCAGCTCCTGCAGTCAGAGCAATCAGGGGAGGCCTCCCCAGGGTGGTGACCTACCTGAGACCTGAATGAGGGAGGGGGAAAGAGGAGGAAAGAGGAGATGTGCCCCAGGCAGTAGGTCCAGCAAAGGCCAGGGTGTCAGGCTTTTCAACTTGAGCTGTTCTGATGGCATAAAGTGGTATCCACTGCTGTTTCAATCTTTATGTCCTAGAGAACCAATGATGTTGAGCATCATTGCACGTGCTGATTTGCCATGAGCCTGTCTTCTTTGATGAAACAGTAGAGTATTCAAATCTTTCACTGTTTCTTTCATTTAGGTTGTTTCCTTATTGTTTTGAGAGTTCTTCATTCATTCAGCGTTCCCTTTTCAGATATAATTTGCAAATATTTTCCCCCAGTCTGTGGACTGTCCTCGTACTGAGTATCTTTTGAAGAGCAGACCTTAATTTTGGTGAGGTCCACCATTTGTCAACTTTTTTTCTTTCATAGATTGCAATTTTGGTGTCCTATCTAAGAATTATTTTTATAACTCATAGTCACAAAGGTTTTTTCTTCTGTTCTAGAAGTTGTATACATTTAGTTTTTGCATTAGGTCTCTAATCAATTTGGGGCTAACTTTGTATATGGTGTGAGGTGAATTGTTTCAGCACCATTTGTTGACAAAGATTATCCCTTCACCACTGAATTGCTTTTGCATCTTTGTCAAGTCACTCAGCAATAAATATGTGGGTTTATTTCTGGAGTCACTAGTCTGTTTCATTCATCTGTCTATATTGACACCAATATCACATTGTCTTGATTAAGGTAGCTTTGGTTTTTTTTTTTTTTTGGTTTTTGTTGTTTTTTTGTTTGTTTGTTTGTTTATTAAGGTAGCTTTGTAATGAGCCTGGTTTTAACCAGGTATGATAAATCTATAACTTTCTTCTTTTTTAAAGTTGTTTTGGTTATTCTGGGTCCTCTATATTTCATATGAATTTTAGAACCAGTTGTCAATTTATACAAAAAACAAAAACAAAGCCTACTAGAACTTTGACTGGAATTTTGTTGAATCTATAGATCAACTTGGGCAAAATTAACACTTCAATGATACCAAGTTTTCCAGTTCATGAACATAGTTTATCTCTCCATTTATTCAGTTTTTTCATTCTCTCTGCAAAGTTTCATAGTTTTTGTAGAAGAAAAATTGTAGAAGTCTTGCACATCTTTGTTGGGTCAGATTTATCTCTTTTATTTTTGAATGCTATTGTAAATGATATTTGTTTTGTAATTTCAATTTCCAATTGATCATTGCTAATAGAGGAAGATGTAATTAAGTTTTATATTAGTCTTGTCTCCTGCAACTTCACTGAACTCACTTTATTAGTGATAGTAGTTCTTAGGAAGATTCATCAGCTTTCCTATAGATGGTCATGTCACCTGTGAAAAAAAGCCAATATTATGTCTCCTTTCAGTTGGATGTTGTTTACATCTTTTTCTAGATTTGTACCCTGGCAAGGACCTCTAGTACAATGTTGAATAGAAAAGTTGACACAGGATATTTTTGCTTTGCTCCTAATTTCAGAGGGGAAGCATTTAGTATCTCCTGTTGGTGGTAGGATTTTCATAGGCACCCTTTATGGTTCAGGGAGTTCTCCTTTATTTTATTTTTTTTTAAGATTTTATTTATTTATTCATGAGAGACACAGAGAGAGAGGCAGAGACATAGGCAGAGGGAGAAGCAGGCTCTCTGTGGGGAGCCTGATGTGGGACTTGATCCCAGGACCCTGGGATAACAAGCTGAGCCAAAGGCAGAAGTTCAACCGCTAAGCCACCGGGTGCCCCGGAAGTTCTCCTTTATTCCCAGTTTGCTGAGAGTTTTTTAAATCAAGAATAGATGAGTTTTCTGAAATGCTTTTTCTGCATCTTTTGGAATGATAGGATTGTTTTTATTTTTTAGTTTGTTAATGTGACAAATGACATTGGTTGATATTCAGATGTTAAGTTAATCTTACATTCCTGGGATGAGCCTCACTTGGCCACTAGGTATTATCCTTTTTATGTATTATTATCTTGGATTTGCTAAAATTTCATTGAGAATTTTGCATCTGACTATGAGGAATGTCAGGCAGCAACTTTCTTTTCTCACAATGTCCTTTTCAGGATTGGATATGAGAACAAAGCTGAGATCCCAGGCTGCGTTGGGGAGCATTCCCACTTCTTCAGTTTTCCAGAAGAGTTTGTGTAGAGTGGGTACCATTTTTGCCTTAAATATTTGTTAGAATTCACTGAAGCCATCTGGGCCTAGAGTTTTCATGGGAAGGTTCTTAACTATAGTTTCAATTTCTTTACTAGATGTAGGTTTGTTCAACTTACTCAGTGAGTGGAAGTTTATTCACATTGTCCTCTGACCCCACTCCACCCTCTTGACTTTCCCTCAGGCAGGTAATATCAAATAGCTGGGTGATGGTCCTCTGCCTAGGGTCCCAGGACCCCCTGCTCTCCTGGTCTCTTTGGCCCCAGGCCATCTGCCCCATCCCTGCCCCATGTCTGGCTCTGTGCACCCCTACCTATGTCAGCTTTCTAGATGATCTCTGCAATTTCCTGCCTCTGGTCCCTGTTTGCTCCTTGGGTCACTGTCCCGTCCCTCTCTGCTATGACATCCCTCCTGTCCCTGCTAGACCATGTCACTGTGTGCCTTTGATGAAACTCATGGGGAACTTTGCCCAGTGGCCTCATTGAGTCCTGTGGCAGCATTTCTTTGCCATCCCTGCTTCATAGATTTGAAACAGCAGCTCAGAGCCCCTCCTCTGTGGCAGTCCCTCTCGCATTTGTCTGATTCCAGTTTGGGGGCCAACTGCAGAACCCATGGGCCCACCTCCAGAGCCCAGCCTCCAGTGTCACGTCTTTGGTCCATCCTTCCAGCCCCCATACCACATCAGATCCCTTAGGCTGGAGGATGACTTAGGTCCATGGCTGGGGGAGGCGTGGCTCTGGCTCCAGTGAAAATGAGGGGCTGCCAAGCATTGGAAGGCAGCTGGCCTCAGTGGGACACCCCAGGATTTGGAGGGCGGCACTGGGGTTCATGTCCAGTCTCTCATATCCTGGGTTCTGTCCTCCAGACTCCTGCCCCTGCAGTGGACCTCTTGTGGCTGCTGCCCCTCAGCATGATGCAGCCACAAAGATGTGCCGGCGGCGGTCCAGCCCCACTTCTCTGGTATGGACACAGCTGCCCACCCCTGTCCCCCAGCCTGGGCAGGATCCATGTGCTCATCCCAACCTGTATGTGTGGTGTGTGGATGTTCATGGCTTTAGGGGGCTGCCCTGCAGGGGCAGCTCCAGGGGAGGAGGACCAACAGAGTCCAGGCCTGCCGTACTGGGCCTCAGGTACAACCGTCCCATCCTCCCTCCCTGTGGTCCTTGGGCCTGTCCCTCCTTACTCTGCCCAGCATCCTGCTCCTTCCATATCTGGGGCTTCCACGGTGCAGGGGTACAAGCCAGGACTCTGAGCAGGAGTGCAGTGGAGGATGCAGGGGACGGCCTCACTGCTGCCTTGTGGCCACAGCAGCGCCCTAAAAGGGTTGTCTCCTCCACCACCGCCCCACCCCTGGGACCAGGAGAATCCCTGCCTGAACAGTCACTTCCTCAAGCACAGCATTCCCTCCCATCTCCACGGAGGCGGAAAACAGGGTTCTATTTTTTTTTTTTAAGATTTTATTTATTTATTCATGAGAGACACAGAGAGAGAGAGGCAGAGACACAGGCAGAGGGAGAAGCAGGCTCCCCACAGGGAGCCTGGTGTGGGCCTCGATCCCGGGACTCCAAGATCACACCTTGGGCCGAAGGCAGATACTTAACTGTTGAGCCACCCAGGCGTCCCCAGAAAACAGGATTCAATTGCTGAGTGTGGCGCAGAAGGGAGAGCAGGACACTATCTGCAGTCAAGTTCACCCACTGCTTTGTTCACCAGCCTTGGAGCCTTCTGCTCTGAGAGCTTTTAAAAGCAGCAAAAACTTGGGCACCTGGGTGGTTCAGTCAGTTAACATCTGCCTTCAGCTCAGGCCGTGATCCCAGAGTCCTGGGATTGAATCCTGTATTGGGCTCCCTGCTCAGCAGGGAGTCTGCTTCTCCCTCTCCCTCTGCCTCTCCCCCTGCTTGTGCTCTCTCTGTCTCTTTTTGTCTCTCTCTCTCTCTCTCTCAAATAAATAAAATCTTAAAAAATAAAAGCATCAAAAGCTCAGGAAAAGCGTGCAAGGTACAAGAGCAGAGGGTAACACATGTCCCCTATGCTTATGTGACAACCACATATATTTATAAAATACACATAGACACATAATTTTTTGCTTATGTTTCCTGGCTTTTCTAGAGTATATGCCTATTGCACCTGTATTAAGAGGGAATAATATAAAATTGGACTCTCATAACCCAGCCATGGGACCTTCTCCAGAGCTGGGCTGTGCTGCATTCCCAGAAGAGCCAGACCACAGCTCCTCCCCCTCCCCATGGAGGGAGGAGGTGGCCGGGGCCCAGGTAGCAGCCAGGTGAGGGCAGCATGCCCACAGGAGGGGAGAGGCCCATTCGGAGGAGCTACAAGTGGCAGTGGGTGCTTTGGGGCCCTCCAGACTCTGCAGCACCCCCCCACACACACTACAGCCCCGGCTTTGGAAGATGCCTCCTGGAGGCTGTCAGAGACAGAGCTGTAGTCTCATAAGTGGAAAAAGCTAGACATAGTGTGCCACGGCCTGGGGACACACAGGACCTGTCAGGGCAGCTGTGGGATAAATGGAGGTTCGGCACGGCAGCATGAGAGGCACCATGGCATCAGGTCCTCCCCAACCCAGGAGGTGGGTCTGCACCCTGTTTTACGGACCCTGCTCAGGTACCAGCAGCCTTGTGGTCACTTCGGGCAGATGGACCTGAGTGCCGCCAGAATCTCCTTTCCTCTGGGTTCCAGAGGAACAGGCCTGGGTGGTCTTCCTCTTCAAGCGCAGCCTATGGCTTGTGTCTGGGGGACTAACTCTGAGGACCCAGGTGCACCTGCTGGCCAAGGGACCCCATCTGTCAGTCATGGGGCTGGGATGGCTCAGTGAGGACCGTGGGCACTAGGTAGCATGTCTATGATCTGTCCTCTGTGTCTGGGAGGCCATGGGTCCCTGGAAATTCCTCAGCACCTCCACAGAGCAGCCTTTGGTGACAAGGGGGTTCACCGAGGCTCCTTGGCTGCCCCCCACAAGCCCTGCAGGGGCATTTGTGCTCCTGTGTCCTTCTGGATGAACATCATCCATAGTGATGGCCAGAGGATGTTTCCAGGAAATGCAGTCCTTGAGCGTATGGGCATCTGGGAGCCTGGCACATGGCCTCGGGTGGTCTGGGTCCCACTGTTTCACCGTGGGGCTCTGCTGCGGGGAGATGTGCCCATTGAACAGTGTGGGACAGACCCTCACCCACTCCTGGGCTGGTCCTGCTTGATACCCATCCCCTGCCTGACCCTCCAAGGGCTTATCTCTTGGACAATGGCAGTGTTGGAGCCTGGCCCCGAGGTCTTGCTGAGGACCACAGCTTCTTGGCTGCTTGCCCCACCCCAGCCTCATACCCCTTTCCCTTTGGGGAGGCTGTGTATCAGCCCCGTGTCACAGGCCCAGGGCTTCCCAGCATGGGGCTGATTAAAGTGCCCACCGGCCTTGCCCCCCACCGTGTGTGCTCTAGTGTGTCTTTGTACAGAGGACCCTGCATAGGAAGCATTGTTTTCCCGGTTTACAGACAAGTAAACTGAGGCTCTGAGAAGGTCACCTTCCCCTGCGCAGACAGCAGAGGGGATGATGCCAGAAGCCTTCAGCCTGTGTCTAGCTTCTAATGACTCCCAGGCCAGGCCCAGGCCCCCCCTCCCATGGCAGGGCCTCCCCCTGGGGAAGCAGCCATGTGTGAGGTCCCCTGGGGGTATCATTCTTGTCACCAGCCCGGAGCCCCTTGAGGGCAGATGCTGCTGGTCCATCGTGGCCCCAGGACCCAGCTCAGGGCCTGGTGACCCCAACCCCAACTTTACCTGATGTCACAGGTTAGGGCCTGGTCTTGTCAGAGCTGGGGTGCCTACTAGTCTCCTTGCTGGCCTTCCTGGGCACTTCCCTGGGGGAGGTAGAGACCCCTGTCCATCAACCATGGCTGGGGTGGGAGAGGGGCAGGCACTTCTCAGACGCCAGGACTGGTGGCTGTCCAGGGGAAAGGGCCCTGAGGCCAGAGTCTGCCAGAGATGCCCCCCACAGGACAGACTGAACCTGGGGGCATGTGTGGACTTGACAAGCAGCTGTGCCAGAAGGGTGGTGAGAAGATGGAACTGGGCCAGAACTCTGCAGGCAGCAGTTGCCAAGCCAGGGTGCCCAAGGCTAGGGGGTGTCCTAAGCTGCTGTGGGCCCCATGTGTGGGGAGGTTGGGGACCTTCATGGACTCAAAGACAGGTGGGGCACGCCTCTTTGCGACCATGCTGCCTCCTCTAGGAAGCCCTCCCTGCTGTATGTTGGCAGTCCCCTGGCTGACACAGGTGTCATGCTTCTGCCTCCCAGACGGGAGCCCTGAGGGCAAGACCCACCATGCTGACCAGCCTGGGTGGGGCAAGAGTCTGTGGACTCGCTGGACTGGGAAGGGGAGAGTGTGGGAGACATAAAGGAGTTCATTGCTCACCGCTGGCCATCTCTTGGAACACCAAAGGTAATGATCCTCAATTAGAGGAAATGGGGAAGTAGGCTAGTTTTCAGTATATCGTTTACACTTGTTGTTTAGACTGAACTGAGAGTTTTTGCAGGCCTCCATTATTTCCCCAGGGTCCCTCAGGGGTCTGTGACTCCGTAGGTGGGAACAGGCTGCTGCTTCTCTGGTAGCTGGGGGAACCCAGGGAAGGTGGTCAGTGCAGGTAAGAGAGCAGAGGGGTGGGCCGCACCTGGAGCACCTGGGGACCCCACGGTGCTTGGATCTGTGTGCAGTCTTTGCCAGAGGCTTGGCACAATCCCCTCGGAGTATGGTCTCTATCCTTGTAGGGGCAAGAGGTTACTGTCCCCACTTAGGGGGGTGAACAGTGAGGCCCAGGGACGAGGGCAGAGCCAGGAGCCTTCCATGGCACTGTGTGTCCTGTGAGGGCTGGGAGTGTGCGCAGGAACCTCAGTGTCCTGTGAGGGGTGTGAGTGTGCACGCAGAGACCATTGCCATTTGTGGGGTCACGGGAGCCGAGTGCATGGACTCTGGTGTCACACTCGTCTCCCCCTGAGGCTGTGACAGCTTCCCCGCTCCCTCTGAGGGCCTGATCCTCAGTCCTGGTCCTCACCCCCAGCCGCCGGTGAGGACCAGGCTCCTTCCTGGTGGTGTATGGCAACCTCAGCCCTCCCTGGGACTGGCAGGCCCTGGGGAAGCCACATGGAGCAGCAGAGAGGAGGCGGCTGGGAGCATGTACTCTGCCCTGGTGAACGCACTGGATACCAGGACAGGGACATAGGTGGACTTCAGCCTGGTGAACTGCGGTGTCTCCTCGCATGATGGTCTTTCACATATACACACCTAGGATCTCATTTTTAAATCTTTTCATATAGATTAAAACATGACAGGATTCATTTTTGAAGGAATGCACGGATAATAGGCAGATATGTGACATCTTTTGAAAAGCCAGGGTGTGACACACTCTAGAGGTGGGCTTTTCTGCAGGGCAAGTGGAGTCAGGCCTGGGGTCACGGCTGGGCTGGGCTGCAGTGTGGGGCCTCAGAGGAGGTGCCCACAGAAGGCTGCTTGGGCAGGAGGAGGGGTGTGCGAGTGTGTGAGGTGGCTGCTCGTGGGGTGGATGCTCGGTCCTGTCCCTCTGTCCCTGCTCAGTGACTCTGGAGGAGTGTTCGGTCTCCGGTACATCGGTGGCCTGTGCAGCCGCTGCCCTGGGGGTGGCACTTGTGCATGTGAGCACACACATTCTCATGCACATGTGTGTTCTCGCTCTCACAAGCACACTTAGACATGCGCTAGTGCATACTGCACACTCCCATGCACATTCACAGGTACACACAAATCCCTGCCCTCAAGCCCACCTGTGAGAGATTTAATGGATGGGGAAGGTACGCCTTGTCTCCATGGCCCTAGCGAGGCAGGGGACTCCTGGCCCAGGATGCCAAGGGGAAGCAAGATTCTGCCCTGGGCAGACACTTGGCGCAGTAGCTTCACCTGCTACATCAGGGTGCCAGGCAGCCCGAGCCCCTCTGCTCTCCACACCCACCTCCAGCCACACCTCATAGCCAGAGCCAGTAGGTGTCACCAGGACCCTCGTGGAGACGCCCCGTCCCACACCATGCTCAGCAGTCACCGCACCATCTGTGGCATGAACACAACAAGCAGAGCAATTTCCCAGAAGTCTAAACATTGACTGTGAGCTTAGACTCCCTTAAACGAGTCGAACCATAATTATGCTTAGTGTGACAGCCTCTTCTGCAGCAGGCTTCATTGGGAGGAACCGCTGTGTCCTCAGTGGCAGGACAGCCCCACCTCTCACTGCCACACACAACCACTGTGTCCTCAGTGGCAGGACAGCCCCACCTCTCACTGCCACACACACATGTGTGCACTGGTGTCCTCCACGTGGGATCTGCCTTTTCTTACCGGGCCCATTGGTGTCCACTCTGCCTGAGGAACACTTTCTGAGCCCAGCAGGTGAGAGAAGGACTTGGGGTTGGAAGGCCGGTTCTGGGTTTGAATGGGCTTCCCGGGGCAGCAGAAGCAAACTACCCCATGCCAGGGCTTCAAACAATGGAAACCACATGGTTCTGGAGGTGAAATCCAAAATCAGGAGCCATGCTCTCTCTGGAGGCCCCAGGGGAGCAGCCTTCCCTCCAGTCCTGGCTCCAGGTGTTTCCGGCGCTCCCTCCAGCTCCCCTCCGGCCACACGCAGCCTCCTCTCCATATGTCTCCTCTGCTCCTCTTACAAGGACCCTTGTCATCATCATGGTCAGATGTGGAGCCTCCCTGGACAGTCCAGTCACAGGTTCTGGGGGTTTGATGTGGACGCATTTCTTGGGGAGCTCTCTCACTCCTCCCAGGGGAGCCATTGCATCAAAGCCATCTTCACGGGAGAGAGGCAACGAAGGCAGCATTCCGAAGCTGTGAGCTGTGAGGAGGCTCTGCTAGAGGCTGAAGCCCATCTAGCATCACAGCCACGGAGAAAGCCTTTATTCCCACAGATAGTCCACTTCTAGGTCTCCCCCCGACTAATGAATTCATACTATTTGTTTAACAGACACAGATTGGGAGGTTTGTGAGGGGTGGGGCTGCCTTTGATTTTGGACATACAGCAATGAACCAAAGAAGTTGCTGCTGGGCCAGCCTTGTATTCTCCCAGAGTAAGACACAGAGTCGGCACACACATGCTATGTCAGGGAGCTGAGTGTCCTGAGGAACACTGTGCAGGTAGGGGTAGGAAGAGAGCTGGGGTGGAGGGGTGGGCATGGTTCCTGCTTGTGGTCAAGGAAAGGCCTCCAATAGAGCATACCAGATAGAGGCATTCTGGGCCCATTGACACCTGTGTAAAGGCCCTGTGGTCATAATGTGTTTGGCTTCTTCGGGACAGCAAGGAGAAAGTCTGAGAAGCATGTGGGAGGGGAGGTGGACAGAAGGGTCCAGACTCTGCAAGGCCCTAGAAGCTTCAGTAAGGCTTTTTGCTTTTACATGGACTAACTGGAAAGTAGAGGTGGACATGTTCTAACTTCCGTTTGGAAAGATTCTTTGTCCTGGGCCTTTGGTAATCTTGGTAGGACCTGCAGCTCCCAAGGTGGCCCCTGGTGTGTCCAGGGAAGTTTGTACCTGCCAAGTCCTTGGTGCTGGGCTCCTCTGAGGCCTAGGGTGAGTCCTGCCTCCATGCATCTGCCAGGGGCTGCCCAGTGGGCATGCCGAACTAGGCAGGGCTCCTCAGTAGCCCTTGGGCCTGGCCTCTGAACACAGTCCCCAAGCTGTCAGCCTGCTGCCTGTGGGCAGAGGGGAAGGGGCAAGCCCTGGCAGATGCTGGTGCATGGGAAGGCAGGGTGTTTCCCTGTAGAGGGGTGTGCCCCTCTGCCATTAGCCTGCAGTGTGTCCAGCATGGGTCCGTGCCTGCCACTGGCCCATGAACAATCAGCACTCTTCCAAAGGGTTGGCCATCGGCAGTGTGCAAATAGTGACCATCCATGTGGCCCCTGGGACCAAGCAGACGCAGACAAGGTGTAGGCTCACATCCCAGGTGAGGTCCCAGCTTCTGCCTCCTGAGGTCTGTTCTTTGGCTCCCCTCAGCCTTTAAAGTAGTCTCTCCACCTAGGATTAGTGTCCTCATGGGTCCCCGCCATCCCCGTACCCCCACTCTGCCCAAGTCTCAGGGGGCCACCAGCTTCAGGATCCACGGCCTCCGTGGCATTGGCCTGCCAGGCTGGGGCTACAGGGCTGAACCCCCAGGGTGCCCCCAGAGCCGCCTCTACCTGTGCTTGGACACAGACTCCCACCACAGCAGGGTTGTGGTGCCATCTGCTGCCAGCAGGCACGTCCTTTCTCCTCAAGATAATGTTTATTCTGATGACAGAAGTAACACGTGCTCATAGAAGACACTTTGGAAAAGACTAATTTATCCGTAGTCCTACTATTTTTTTTAAGATTTATTTTTATTTATTTATGATAGACATAGAGAGAGAGAGAGAGAGAGAGGCAGAGACACAGGCAGAGGGAGAAGCAGGCTCCATGCAGGGAGCCCGATGCAGGACTCGCTCCCGGGACTCCAGGATCACGCCCTGGGCCAAAGGCAGGCGCCAAACCACTGAGCCACCCAGGGATCCCACCGTAGTCCTACTATTCAGATAAATATGATGATATTAATGCTTTGATCATCTTTCCCCATCTCTCACTATGTACATATGATATCTCTAATTTTTTAATACTATTTTTTATTTACTATTTTAACTTTTATAGCATCTAACTATCCTTCTACAAAGTGGAAATTGTGGGGATCCCTGGGTGGCTCAGCGGTTTAGTGCCTGCCTTCTGCCCAGGGCGTGATCCTGGAGTCCCGGGATCGAGTCCCACATCAGGCTCCCTGCATGGAACCTCCTTTTCCCTCTGCCTGTGTCTCTGCCCCCGCCCCTCCCCCGCCCCCCCCCCCCCCCCCGCCCCCGTCTCTCACGAGTAAATTTTAAAAATCTTTAAAAAAAAAAACAAGGTGGAAATTGTATGGATGCAACTGAATTTGTTGAGCCAACCCACTGTTGATAGGCATTTAGCTTGTGAGCTCTTTCCTGTATATGAGTTTGTTAGATGGTTACAATAAAAATATTCCTTTATTGTTTTAAGAGTACACCGCAGTGTATGTTCATGTGCTTGCAGTTACGGTCACACTTCCATCACCCCGTAAGGAAACCCCATCCACATTAGTAGGGGCTCCCCATCTCCCCACCGCCAGCCCCTGGCCGCCCTCCTCCACCCCCCGTCTCTATATATTTGCCTTTTCTAGACATTTCAAATACGTGGAGTCACCCACGATGTGACCGTGTCACAGCCTCATGTCTTCCTGGCCTTGCATCTCACGGCACACACACAACCTCCTCTTCTGGCTGAATCATGTTCCACTGCATGGACGGACCCTGTTTGTTCATCCATTCACCTGTGGATGGACGCTTGGACTCTGTCCACCTTTTGGCTCTGGGAAAGAATGCTGCCGTGAATGTTTGTGTTGGGTTTGGGTCCCTGCTTCCAAATCTTCTGGGCAAAGCTGTCACCTGAGGCTGAGGATTCTGGCCGGTGACACTGTGAATGCTCTTTCTTTATTCAGCATCCAGGGCAGGGATGGGAGGTAGGGGGCAGCCAGGTCCCCCAGCCCCCGGGCCAAAAGTCAGGGGCCCTGTTCCTCAGGAGGAGGGAGCCGAGTGTCAGCCAGCCCAGCCCCAGTCTGCTTTGGCTGCTCCACCTTCCAGTGAAACATTAGATGCTCAAAGTGAATAATCCTTAATGTTAGATGCTGGGTGAAGCGCACACAGCCCCTGATGAAGGTGGGGAGCCCACAGAGCCTGCAGCCCCATTCAGCCTGGCCTTCCCCTGCACTGGGTGGGCCAGGGGGTGTCACATTTTTGTGCTTCTTCCTGGTCTTACGTCACAGGGTGCACCCCCCTGCATAGACCTGGGGCCGGTTTGTGTTTCTCCACCGTGCATCGGGGGCCCACATGGCACCTTGTTGACTTGGCCACTGCACGACCCCTGAGCCACCCTGAAGATCCGCTCATGTCTGCGGACCACAGAGGCAGAGCACCGCATGCTTCTGGGTGGCAGCCCCAGCTCATGCTGCCCCCCTGCAAAATTCCCTCCAAGGTGCAGACAGACAGCCAAGGACCCCAGGTGCTGAGATAGGCCACTGGCGTGGACAGCAGACTAACTCTCTACTTGGAAGGAAGAGGAGGTGGTGTGGGCAGCGGTCTGCAACTTTTAAACGAATTATAATGAATATTTCCAGACAGATAAAAGGCTTGAATCTGTGAAACAGGGAGAGCATAATTAAAACGTCAGGGGGAAGGTTGGAAAGCAAAATGGAGAGATTTTCCTAGGTTGTAGGACAGATGGGAGAGAGAAGAGAGGAGGTGAGTGATGGATGCCCCCCCCCCCAGGGGGGCCTGGCAGCCACTGGGCAAAACAAGGGAAAATATGTATATGGTGGGGGCAGGACTCTGTCCTACAACATTGGCCCACAACAGGAATTCACCCTCTCACCTTAGTGAGGCTTGCAGTCTGAAATTGGGCAGGACCACATCCCCTCCAGCGGCTCTGGGGCAGGGTCCTCTTCCAGCTTCTAGGGCTGCAGGTACCCCTCAGCCTGTGGCCGCATTCCCTTCCCCTGCACCCTGGCCTCACACCCTCCTGCTCTCCTGTCCAACAGCGTCCCCACATGAGGACACTTGTCCTTGGGTTAGGGCCACCCGATAATCCAAGATGACTTTCTCCTCTCTAGCTGCAAAGACCCTTTATGCAAATAAGTCACACTTGCCGGTTCCAGAGGTCACGGTGTGGGCACATATTTGGGGGGCCACCATTCACCGCATAGGGTGTAAGTAGGTGAGTCGAATCTCCCTTAGGAGAAAGTCAGTAGATAATGTTAATCCGGATGATAGATGACCCTGTGAGTCTGCACTGAGTAGTCTACACCCCACCCAGAGAGGGCAGGAGCTGAGAGTGAAAGCTGATGGGCAGGGCAGGGGCAGGGTCAGAAGCCCTACTGTGCCAGGGGCTCCTTAGGTTCAGGACATCAGGACGCTGCTAACATCCTGCTAACGTTGTGAAGCTCTTGAAGCTCGATACTCAGCTCCCGTGCACTAGGCACCTCCAAGGCAGAGAGCATTTTGTTCTCACTCATGGGTTTTCGAGTTCCAGAAGTCCCTGGCCGTACCCCCACCCCATGCATCCTGTATTTCCTTCCTTGGCAGTGGCTCCACGGACAGATCCTGCTCCTCAGACAAGACTGCGCTGGACGCAGCCCCCGTGGCCACAAGGGAGAAGATCCGGTCCAGGTTCCACGGCAGCCACGACCTGATCCACCGCCTGTTTGTCTGCATTTCAGGTGCCCGGCTGGGCTGGGGTGGGGTGGGCAGAGCTCCATGGGGTGGGCAGCGCCCAGGTGGACAAGGTGCAGGATGCAGGGGGTGCCAGGTCCCTCCCACCTTATCTGGGGTCTTCCCCCCACCCCTGTGTCATTTCTTCACCCCAACCCAGTGGGGAGGAAGACTTAAGTCCTCACTAGGGCCCCAGGTGTGACTGGGGACTCATGGGTCCCGTGGGGGCCTCAGCCACCCATGAGGGAGGTTCTGTCCAGTTGGTGGTTCAGTGTTTAGTGTGCCCTGCCCAACTTTGTTTCCTTCTCTAGGGATGGCTACCTGCTGGGGGAGGGGAGGCAACCTAGCTGCAGGCTTGTTTCCCCTGGGGAGTTCAGAGGGCGTGAGCTTCTCTTAGCCCTGTGTTTAAAATAACTAACACATCCATGTGGTTCAAAGCATAAACATGTGCGCTGAAGCCCCCTTCCTGGCGTCCTGCCTGCCCTTCCCGCCCCCACCCTTGAGAGATGGGCTCAGACGGTGCTTGGCCTGCAGCCCGCTCTGGCCCGCCCGCTGGGCAGGAATGCTGCCTGTGGCCTGGCAGTCCCTGCAGAACCAGGGCTGTCCCGTGCTGCCGAGGGCACCGGGGCACTGCCGAGCCAAGCCAGGTGGGACCAGTCACCGGAACTCAGGTGACTCAGCTCTAGTTCACACAGGTTTGTCTGGGGGGGTGGAGGAAGTATTGTGCCTAGCAGGTGCTCAGTGCAGTTGCCAGTGTACAAATCCTCCAGAAGCGCTGATGGCACCACTGTTGGTGGGACAGCTCACTGGGCTTCCCATTCTGTGGGGTGCCCGCAACTTTTCCCTCACTTTGCTGTACTTGGCAGCCGAGACCTAACCTGGCTTTTCACTGAGAAACACCCTCATTTAGGGAGGGAAGAGACTTCTACAGTGAGGGTGGGGACATGCTCTCCTATTGGGGAGCTTCTAGGGATAGAGCAAAAGGCTGGGCACTGGGCACCCGCTGTGGGGGGTGCCACCTCTGCTCCCCTAGTCACACGGATCCCCACTGGGGCTCTGCCGCCAAGGTGATTGCTAGGGGCCAGGGGCCAGGGGTGCATCTCGGTGCACGTGAGACTGTGTCTGTGGGCTGGCCACAGCGGGGCTCCAGGCTCAGCCCTCAGGGAGAGGCTGGACCATCAGGGGTGATGGCTGTGACCCTAAGAATGAAGGGCACAGAGGATAACCGAAGGCCAGTGGCAGGGCTGTCTGTAAGTCTCCTTCCCTTGACTCCTGAGCTTTCACTTGGGCCAAGCTGTGGCCGGGGGGCTGGGTAGCCTCCTCTGGCCCTGGCCAACCTGAGGGCGTGTTAGTCTTGGGCCAAGAGCTCTGGCAGCGGTGGTGGCATCCAGCTGGCTGCTGCACTGAGCCTCTGTGGCTGGTTGGCTTGACCTGTCCTCTCTTTGTCCTCCTCTCCAGGGGTAGCTGACCAGCTGCAGACAAACTATGCCAGTGACCTGAGAAGTATTCTCAAGACCCTTTTTGAGGTCATGGCCACCAAGCCAGAAACAGATGACAAAGAGAAGCTAAAGAAGGGTGAGTGTCACCCAGGGCTTGTCTGTGCCAACCCGGGAGCTGTACCTCCCCACCCTGAGCATGTGCATACAGCCCTACATAGCCACCTAGCTTTTACATGTCCCCCCCCCCCACTCCAGCCAGAACCCACATGGCACTGCCAGGCTCCCTGCTAGGGACCAATGGGCACATGGCACAGGCCTCAGGAGGCCGCCTGCCCTGGCATCTCTGCAGATGGCTCCCAACCCCACACGCACAGGCCGTGGCCTGCAGTACCTCTTGGCCTCCCCCTGTAGGAGCCCCAGCAAGGTCACCCAACTTCCTGAGGCCAACAGGCTGGGAGGGGCTATGCCGTTCCCCTTAAAATTGAGACCAGACGTGGCACAGAGTCACTTCTCCCGAATTCCATCTGCTGGAGCTGTCAGAGGCCAGCCCAGAGTCAAGGAGGGGACCTAGGTCCCCTCTCCATGGGGGAAATGGCCGTTTATAACCTGTGGCTGCCTATGACCTTCCTCACGTATTTACAGTTGTCCACACATCTCAGGCACAGACATGCACTCACACACGTATGTTTGCATACTCCCATGTGCATAGGGTGGGGAGGGGGCCTGACCCCTGCTCATCCTCCCCTGGCCCTGGGCTGAGATACCTGTTCGGGGCAAGCTGCCTGTCCTCACAGGGCGTCTGGACACACAGGGTATCCTGCTCAGCCCTAGAGCCCACCCCCTGCCCAGCAGGGAACATCCTAGCTAGTGGGGAGGAGAGAGAGCAGTCACCCCAGCTCTGCCTCCTGGTATCTGAACCACCAGCCTGTCAGGGAATTCTGGGCAGAGCTGCTTCCTGAAACATCATGATTCAGAAAACGTAGGTGACACAAAGCAGTTCTGTAAGCAAGGATGGCAGGTTCCTTGGCTTCTGTCCAGGCCTGACACCTGCTGCCTCAGGATCACAGCCGGGGGGGACCTTCCCACATGTAGACAGTGCAGGAGCTCTGGGGTTTGGGGGCCTGCTGGCTGGCTACAGGGCAGCTGACCCCTGCTGGCCACACTGCTGCCCACATGCGGGTGGGCCTACTGGGACCCGTGCTTGTACATCAACCTCTCCCTTTCCTTTCTCTTCTAGTGACCCAAAGCCTGCGGAGTGCAGCCTTAGAAGACTGTGCCCTGTGCCAGGAGACCCTGTCGTCCTCTGAACTGGCAGCCAAGACCCGGGATGGGGACTTGGAAGGTGTGTGTCGAGTCTGTGCTGTGTGCTGGGCAGGGGGCAAGGACCCCATCTGGACTGTCCCCTCTCTTTCCTGGATGCAGAATTCATGACAGCACTACTGCTCCAACTGGGGTTCCCTCCCTGCAGGGCTGCAGACTACAATGTGTGCTCATATGGAGCCCATGGACCTTGCCTCCTGGAGGTCAGACCTTCTGGGGACCTGGTGGCTTAGTGACCAGAGCAGCTTGGGGATGCCGGGCAGCACATCTGTGGGAGTGGGGCCCCCCCAGGAGTCTGGAAGGGGCTGGAGGCCTAGGAGAGGTGCCAAGATGGATGGTAGCCACAGGCCTGCCCAGGCATCAAACGTGAATGGGGCCCAGAAGGAGGCTGAGGTTGACCTCACAATAGGCCTGAGGTCACAGCCCTCAGAGCTGACCCAGCTGGTACCCACCTCAGGGCCTTCCTGGTGCCTCCCAGTCCCCTGGAGGTGCCAGAGGCTATGGGCGTGGGGTGTCAGGAGAAGCACAAGCTCCTTGCCCCAGTGTTCTAGAAAATCATACATGATGGTACAAAGCACCTATTATAGGAGCTTGGGAATCCTCTGCTCAGGGAGCGTAATGTGAATGTAATGAACTGCATTGCCCAGTGCACAGGCAAGGGTCACATCCTCCCTGTGGGTTGCAGCCCAGCCTCCTCCTTGAAGTGGCACCCCTGGACAGGCCCAGGAAGCCCTTGGGACCCTTAGAGTCCTCTCCAGGAGTGTGTCTGGCCTAATCTGTCTGAGCGGGAGGCCCTGACCTAATGAGGCCCGAAGGAGCTAGCATTGCCATCCAGGATTTCCCTGGGGCCAGCCTCAGATTTTACACAGGGGATGGCAAGCATGAGAGACGACCTCCCTGCAGTGTGGGGATGAGCTGACTGGGCCCAGAATGTAAGCTGGGAGAGTTGGTTCTGTGCAGGCAGGCAGGGAACAGGGCAGATCCTCCAGGGCAGTAGGGAGGCAGGGGACCCCAGGCCCTTCTTGGACAGCAGCCTTGCCAAGCTCTGTTTGGAGGCACTGAGGATGGGGCCTAGGGATGCAGGCCAGTGCCCACGTGAGCATCGAGCCTGGGGGCCATGTGAGGCTGCACAGACCACCTCTGAGCACATGCTGTGGCCCGGGGGAGGGATCTGAGATGCTGTGCCCTCCATGGCTGTTGGTGCTAGCCTTAGGGCCTGGCATGCTGTAGTCACCTAGATGCCTGAAATGAGAAGAAACTGCCCATCTCGCTGTGTATGGCAGCCCACCCACTCCACCCCGTGCTCACGTGCCTCCCAAATTCCAGAGCAGATCTCCATAGAGGCTTCTGTCAGCGAGGGCCTCAGGAGTTGAGCTAGGACCCGGCCACATGCGGCATGGAAGGAGGAAGTGGCCCCTGGCCCAGCCTGGCCTGCACGCATGTCAGGGAGGAGGCAGCTGGGTGTCCCCCTGGGCCTCCAGGACCCCAAGAGCCCAAGAACTGCTTTGGAGCCAGGGGTGCAAGGCTGGGGGTACTTGAGGCCCCCACAGAGTGTGCCTAGAGCTGAGCAAGGGTAGGGGGTGATTTCTTCATTTTGCAGCCACTGCCTCTGCCCAAGGGCTCTGTCAGGTGAGGTGCTGACAAGACAGGCTCCCCACCAACCTCATCCATCTGTGTGATGCCGCCAGTCTCCCAAGACTGAGACTGTAGCCTGTAGCCAGTAAGGGGGTCCAGGGGAGGCGAGGGAGGAGGAGGGCCAGGCCATCCAGCCCAAGGCGCCTGCGCACTGCCTCCCACCCCAGCCCACCTGCTCCCCGCTGGCACCCCACACAGCTCCCTCTGGCTGACCGCACTCTCACTGTCACAGATCCACCCGAATGGGTCCCAGATGAGGCCTGTGGCTTCTGCACTGCATGCAAAGCGCCCTTCACTGTCATCCGCCGGAAGCACCACTGCCGCAGCTGCGGGAAGGTGAGAGGGATAGGGTGGCCCAGGGACCATGGCTGGAGCCACCCCAGGGGGCTGTGCACAGAATTCAGAAGTCAGGACGAATGCCCCAGGAGCCCGACAAGGCCTTGAGGGTCTTTGTGCAGACGTCCCTGAGCCTGGGGTGCCACTCTGACCTGGCACAGGGTGTGGACCTCAGACACGGAGCCCCAGGATTTCTGAGGGTCCCAGTCCCACTTCTTGGTCCTGCATAGCCCCACCACTAATGCCCTGCCTGGTTTCGGAGGGAGGGGTGAGGTCGGGAGGGGTGAGGTGCAGAGTCGGGGGCCTACTGGGGACCCTGGCTCACGGTCCCCACCACCTGGCCCTTGAATTCCAGATCTTCTGCTCCCGCTGCTCCTCACACTCGGCGCCGCTGCCCCGCTATGGGCAGGTGAAGCCTGTCCGCGTGTGCACGCACTGCTACATGTTCCACGTCACACCGTTCTACAGCGACAAGGCGGGCATTTGACACACAGCCCTGGCACTCCCCAGACCAGCCAGGGCCTGAAGGACTCCCAGGAAGGAGGTGCCACTGGCTGTGGGAGGGTTTTCACTGCATTCATTGAACTGCTGCCACCCCCACTGGAGGAGGCTGCAGGCTGCCCAGATTTCCAGAACGTCCAGCACCTCCGTCCCACCCACCCTGGCCCCCTGACTTGTGGGGACCCCCAGCCAGCTGTAGGAGCTGACAGGAGGTTGGCTTCAGGCAGTGGGGGTATCCAGGGCTGCCAGGTGGCTGCCTGGGCACGGGTGGGCTCTCGTCCTGCCTGCCCCTTGCCCCTGGGCCCCTAGCCCGCTGAGCCCTGCCCTGAGGTAGAAGAGCCCACTCTTGCCTGGGGAAGTGGGGGTTGCACCCAGAGCTAAAGCCTGGGCAGAAGGTGGACACCTCCAGGAAAGGGGCCAGGCCTCAGGGTCCCCTAGGACTTCCCCATGCACTGCCCATTCTCTCTCCCTGCCCTGAGCCCATGGCTGCACCCTTGTTCCCCAGCGCTGCCCGTCCCTGCTCCCCTGGGGACCTTGGCCAGACAACAGGCATCTTCTTTATTCTCAGGTGGGGAGATGCAGATATACACCCAGCTCCTCCAGGCCAGCAGGTGAGCCCCTGCCCGAGTGTGCCCACCTGCTGACAATATGGGGGCAAACGGCTGCCCATACCACGCTGAGACCCAGCTCCCCAGGTTCTTGGGCCCGGGCTCCCAGGGGCCAAGGACCACTGGATGTTGCCCACCTGCTACCATGACCCCCTCCCCTCTGTCCCTCTCCCAGGGGACCCTGGCCCACCTCCTAGACCCTGGATTGGCCCAGCCCCTGGGCCGAGGCAGCCAGCGGGCCCTAGCACGGACACCTCAGGCTTAAATCTCAGGCTTCACATTGCAGTGACGATTGCAGCTTTATTTTTAGAGATGGCACACTACTGCTTCTTTTATAAGAAAATCCAACTACTGCTGAACAGTGTGTACACATGCACAGAAATGGCTTCTGGGGTGGAAGTATACAACAGAGGGAATATTATGTATTGAGATTATTTTTATTTTCTAAATGCTGTAATTCGAAGCCATTTCCATAAATCTCTTTAAGGATTGCAGACACTCGTTTCTGATGTGAACGTGGCCTTCTTTTTCTGTCTGGGAAGTGGTGGTGTTCTTGCTAATATGCGTTCTCCCCTAGGAAGCATGGGGCTTCTGCACTCTTGGGACAGGCTCAGGGCTCCCACCAGCCCTTAGGTGAGGGGTGGCCAGGCTGCCCCCTCACAAAAACCCCATTCCATGCCCTGTGAGGGCTCCGGGGTCTCCACTGCCTGCCTACTTGCCCAGCCCCTTTTCTCATGTGTCCTCGGCTTGGACCCCTGGCCTATGTGTGTGTTGAGGGCTGTGCTCTTGGACCCCCCACCTTGGAGTACCCCCCACCCTGATCCAGGGCTGGGCCACCCACCTACCTAGGGGCTGCCTTCTGGAGTGCCCTGGGGAGAAGGCAGGCAGGCTGGCTGCACCCTGGGGTTGCCATGGCAATGGCCCCTTCCTCTGCTCTTGGAGGCTAGTCTCCTGGGAATTGGGTGCCCAGTCCCTTGGAGGTGAACACTGGGCCCCCAGAGGATAGGGAATGGCTGGGAGAAACCCCAGAAGGCACCAGGCCCACTTTCTTCCTGAGAGGTGGAAGTGTTTAGAATTTGGGGGCTCCCTAGGAGCCATCCTGAGTCTAGGAGCAGAAGAGAAGGAGTGTCTCCAGCTGTGCACCTGGACAGAGCCCCTCCCACCTCTGGGGGTGGCTGCAGCTGGTGTCTCACTAGTTGGACAGCGGTGCCTTCTGGAAGGTCATGTGGTGGGTAGAGGCAGCCCCTGCTGCCAACTGACCAGGAAGTTAGCTCCTATGGAGAGATGCTGTGGGGTCCCCCTTCCTCTCCACAACAGACACCCCCAGTTGTCAACTTCCAGACTGAAGATGTGATGAGCCATTCTCATCCTCCTGATCACGCTGGGAGGAGCGGAGACCCAGGGAAGAGGGTCTGCCTGCCCTGGCATAGACAGGCCCCCCTCCAGCAGGAGAGCTCTGGGTGTGGCCTGGAGCCAGGAGGCCCTCCACGTGGACTTGGCTGCCTATGCATCCCCACCCTGGGCTGCCCCTCGGGAAGATCTCAGGCCACGGGAGTCCTCAGCAAGGGTGATTAGCAGTACCATTTGTTCCTGACTCCAGAGACTTTCCATGCTAAGCTAGGGATGTGTGGTCACTCTGCCCTCCTGCAGGGCTCTCCACACCCCAAGGGCAGAGCCAAGACCTGGTGGGAGGGGATTAGTCCAACACAGAGTCTCTTCCTTGGGAAGGTTCTAGAAGGAATGGCCTGCTGCCCAGCACAGTAGGGGCTCAGGACCAGGAAACCTTGGGGTAGGGACCGGAAGAAAGCCCAGGGATCAGCCCTTGCAAGCTGGCCTCAGGCCTTGAGGAGACAAGCCTTCCCCGAGCCTCCAGTTCCCCTTGTCACTGCCATTATGGCCTTCTGAGTGCTGTCCCCTCCACTCCCCTTGACAGTCCCCTGAGGAGGCAGGACCTCAGTGTCATAGGTGGAGAAACAGGCTCACAGAAGCTAGTAGGTGTTGTTGGCCTTTAGGATGGTCCCAGGCAAGGCAGGAGCAGCACACACCAACCAGCCTCGCTGGCTGTGCCTAGAGAGCCACTTCTGAAGGCAACTCTGCAGACTGGAGCCCCAACAGCATCAGAGAACCTGTAGCACCCCCTGCCTGGCATCAGGTGGAAGGGGGGGCTCCCAGGAGCTGGGAACACCTGGGTTTGTCTTGCCCACCTTGCCGCTCTCCTGAGCTGTGCACAGGCCCTGGGAGAAGGCCTTCTGTGATCCCCAACACCACCACCCCAAGCTTCTGGCAGCAGCAGGGGGCCCAAGGCCTGACTGGGTCCCACAGGGGCTCAGGACCTGGATGCAGCCTGCAGGATATGGAGTTAGAGGATAGAGGGTCTGGGCAGGGAGCACCCACAGCTCTCTATATCCAGGGAGGCCCTCAGGCATCCCTGGGGCAGAGAGAGCCTCTATACTCAGCCCTCGGGTGGGTAGATGGGGTAGGGGAGGAGGGGGTGCCCATCCAGTGCCACCCTCCCCTGCAGGTTCCGGCCAGAGCCCTCCCCCCCAGCTTCTAGAGGTGCCCCTGCTACCTGCCGCCCATCATGGCTCACCCGTCCCCACTGACAGGTACGGTCACCCTGCCCTCAGCCTGGACATGCAGGCAGGCAGCCACTGGCACCAGCTGTGTGGCCCTGGGTGGGGCAGGAGCACACAAGACAAGGACTGTTTCATGTCCTGGCTGCTGATGAAGGTGATGGGATGATATCACCCCAGGAGACCACTGGGGGAGCAGGCCTGGAGGGGTGCTCCCCTTCTTCTGGGGCCCAGGACAGGCCCCTTCCAGGGTCTCCAACCCCTCCAGGGTCCCCCACCCGCTCCAGCATCCCCTCCCCTTTCAGGGTCCACCCCCCTTCTCCTTCCACGGTCCTTCGCCCCCTCCAGGGTACCCGCTACAGCCCCTGATGGCCACCAGGGGGCGCCATCCTGCAGTCTGCTCTCCAAGCGAGGCCTGGCTGCCAGGGCAATGGGGGCCCGCTGAGAAGGCCCTGGAGGCGGGCCAGAGGGCCCCCACTCAGCAAGCACTACACACCGGGCAGACCACATCTGTGATCTGTCTGAGGGTGGGGAGGAGGGGTCCTGCTTGGAGCTGGATACCTGAAACCACCAGGGCTGGGGCTGAGGGCTAATAGCACCAGGGAGGCAGGTGGTTTCTCTGCCACTTCCAGCTCCTGTGGTTCCCTGGACTCTGTAGTGGGAGCTGGGGAAAGGTGAACAGTACTCAAAGTGCCTGCCTGTGCCAACCCCATGACCCAGAGTCCTGAAGGCACTTATCTCTTCAGAGGCCTACCCAAAGCCACCTCCTCTAGGCAGCCTTCCCAGACAGCATCGACCCAACCCCCACCCTCACACACATTCTCAGAGCACAGCCTGGGGTCAGCAAAGCTCTCAGAGCCTCTCCTGCCTCTGAGACTAGTGAGGGGCAGATTCTAGCACCGAGCAGTTGCTCAAAGTTAATGTCACTCCAAAGACAAAAATGCAAGCAAGTCTCTAGATTCTGCTGGTATTGCTCACTGCAACTGAGCTGGGCAAAGATGGACACGCAGACACTGCAGACCTGCCCTGCTCTTGGGGGTCTGCAGGTCTGGGCGGAGGTGGGTGAGCTGGCTGGGTGAGCTGGGCCCTGGGGGATAAGCAGGATATCCGTGGAGAATAGGATGCCAGGGCCACAGAAGCACAGAACAGCCCTGAGAGTTTGAGCAATGGTGGCAGTCCTGGCAAGGATAGGGTACAGATAGGGATCACGGCTGGGTCACCCCAGGCACCAAATTCAGACTTTGTTCTGAGGGCACTGGGGGGTCATGAAAGAGTTCTGAGCAAGAGAAGGCATGGTCAGATCTGTGGTTTGGACACCTCACAGCGAGATGGGTGGGTGGGACAGAGCCTAGGGTCCCATCAGAGGCAGTAATGTGGCTTTAGCCATAGAAGCTGCTGGATGACCAGGTGCCCAGGTGTGGGGAGCTGGGGGTGGGTTTCAGGGCCTCCAGCTTAAGACTGGAAGGTCTCTGCCCTAAGACCACATGTAGCAGGCAGGTACAGCCTGGAAGGCCCAGAAGGCTTCCTGGAAGAGGTGGAGGAACAGGCCAGAAAAGCCTAGGCCAGAGAACCCCAGAAGGCAGTAGTGGGAAAGGAGCTTTTGGGTTGGGCCTGGAGGCCCCTATTGTCTGTGGGAGGGAGACCTGCCCACCTAGCCCTGGCTACCCTCAGAGAGGAGTGGGCCCACAGCCATCAGTGGCCTTGGAGCAGCAACAAGGCTAACCCCGGTCCCCGGTCACACCCCACATGGGCCTGGAAGCCAACTAGGTCCCTGGCCCTGAGCTGTCAGAGCTTCTGGCCCTCTGGATATCTTGGCCACGCACACACACACACACACACACACACACAAATTCATTTAATTTACAATTGTTTTAGTTGTCCCCGGGGTCATCGAGTACAGTGGGAAAACTTGTAAAGTGAGAAAAAAATCTACTCTCAAAATTGTTCACAAATATAATAAAATATTTTCTTAATTTTAAAAATAACATTGACATCATGTTAGCTAAGCAGACATTTAATTATGTCTTCATGCATCTTGATAACATTGCTGCCCCCTTACGTATTCTGGAGACCCTTTTCTCCTGAATGTTAAGCTTTGTTGAAGACCCCCAAATGCTCAGAGGCCCAGCCTGGTGCTTGTGGCTGGATGGCTGGGCCAGCGGCCACTCCAACCGAGCCAGGTTCAACGGTGACTGATGCTGACTGACTGTGACTGGGCAGACCCTGCCCCATATCTCTGTGTGTGAGGCCAACGGTTAGAAGCATTTGCTGATTTGGGGCTGATGTTAATATTACCACCACATTCTGGGCACTGCTTTGTGTCCTGCCCACTGCTGCCTGGGACTTTCCATGGATCCTTCTTTTTACCCCAAAGCCACCCCAAAAGGCAGGTACTGTCAACTGTTTTATAGCTGTGACACATGCTGAGAGAGGTTAAAGCAACCTGGCCAAGGTGTTGTGGCCAGACTAGAATCCAGGGACACTTTAGGGGGACCCAGCAACAGAAGCCCCCTGGGACTCTCCTCTGGTGCTGGCACATACCAGACATCTCAGGGCAAGGGAGCCATGGCTTCGGGAAGGCTGGCTGTCTTGCTGGGCTAGGCATGGTTCTGAAGTGCCTGATGACCCCAGGCCAGGCTCCTTGCCACCCCTGCCCCACCCCCAGTCCCAGAATTTGCCTGCTGGGAGCTAACCAAACCTGCACAGCTCTCCCATCCCCACATCCACAGTAGGCAGGGCAGCCCTTTGCTCTCAGCCTCCTGCCTGAAATGCTGGGGCTGGGGACCCAGGGGGACTAGGGAGTCCACCCCAGTGACTGAGGAGGCAAGGGAGGAGGTGGAGCCAGGGCTGGGTCATCCTAGAAGCAGGAGGAGGAGGCTTTGGAGGAAGAAGGGCCTTGCAGACCTTCACAGCCTGGATGGGGTAGGGTGCTTCCTGGTGCTGCTGAGGGCCATGGACATGTTTCCAAGTCAGGGCTGTGAATTCAGAAAGGGAGCCAGGACCCAGGAGGCTTGGGGAGCTAGGAAGCAATTTCCTAGAGGTTTCTTTCCCTCAGATCTCCTCAGAGCCCTGAATACCCTCATAGGATCCTGGAGGGGGGCCTGCCTTTCCCGAGCTCCAATGCCAGCAAGCCTTCTGTCATCCTCCAAACGCCAGAGGAGGTGAACACCGAGGCCAGGGTGGAGGTGGAGGATGAAACCAGGAAAGCCCGGGCAGAGGGCGCCTGCCAGTCAAATCAAGAAGTCCTTTCTGGATCCAGGCCCCACTCCTTCTCCTACAGCCCAGGCTGGGAGCTCTGGGGTGGGCTGGGCTCCCCCAAAGGACAGGGAGGGAGTGTGGGCTGGTGCAGGACGGGGCATGGTGCAGGGTGCCTGGGGGATGATCAGGAGTGGTGGGCAGGAGAGTTCTGTGGCCCCTCTCCGGCTCTAGATGGAGGTGAGGGAGGGGGCCTGAGAGGTCTGCATCCTTCCTCAGGGGCATGGACTCTGGAGAAGGGGTGGGAAGGGCTGGGCAGGCATGGGTGAAGGGGAAGTAAGGAGGCAGCCAGCCTAGCCCAGGCTCAGGGAAGCCTCCCTGGAAGAGGTGACACAATCATTAGACACTTGCCCTACACACCAAGGGGTGGCACAGGGCCTGCGCTTTGGAGCCTGGCCCAGCCAGCTGCACCTATGCCACACCCCACCCCCAACATACCTGGAGAGGGCACACTGAGGCTCGTGGGTGTGGACACTTGGTTGGCCCCACGTGAGACAAGCACTGCCCCAACCCTGTTCATCCTCCCTTGCAGTTTAGTATCCTCCCTGGGGGCTCTATCTGGTCCACAAGGCTCCTCCCTGGTTGCCTCCCCACGCCTGGGGCCCTGATGCCTTCACCCATGCCAATCCCTGGCTCTCCTGTCCAGCCCCTAGTTCACAGACCACTTTTCCCTTCCCTCCCACACACAGCTTGTGTTCTGGAGTCATCCACTCTCACAGGCAGCGTAGAGCCATTGGGGAGTGCTTGGGAAAGGGGTCCTGGAAACAGCCAGGCTGCAGATGGAGGCAAGCTGGGGTGCAGAGTGCACATGGTTCCCATGGTCATGCCTGGGTGCTTGCTCCCCTGGCTGTGATACAGAGCATGCCTCACACCCCACTGCAGTTAGTAGGGTGGGCATCCAGCAGGTGCACTCACCTGGACAAGGTGCCAGCTTTAAGACTGGGGCCAGCAACCCACCCTTCCCATACGCAGGGATGAAATGACTCTGCAAAATGCTGACCCTTAGGTGGTGAACCTACACCCCCAAACTCTGAATGTATCTGCCCCTCCCCAGAGTGGGGCACCTCCTTTATCCTGTGTGGCTTTAGGGCCTCTGCCCTGGTTCTGGGTTGACTGTGGGGCAGGAGCAGGAAGGGCTGGGGTTACCATCCAGGGGCTGTCTTAATGTCCATGCAGGGCTGTCTAATGGCAGTATCCAAGTTCCCCATTGGGTCTCACTGAGCTCTGTTGGGAGGGCTGGGGAGTGGGCAACACATCCCTAGCCCCATTTCTCAGGTCACACAACTGGTTCTCACGCCCTGGCAAGTAGTGTTGGGGCAAGAGGTGGCCTGTTCTCTATGCTCCTGGGTCACCAGCCCTGAGTCACCTTATGGGAGCTCTAATGTACATGCTACTGGGATTGCAAGGAGATTCTGACCAAACCCTAAGCCTCAGGATTTCCAGTTTCCTTATCTGTAAATTGGGGATTCAGATATACATGAGGGAATGTATATGAAACATTCAATAGCTCCTAGGACAGAAAGTGCTGAGGTTTTTAGTTTCTGTTCTGTTTTGTTGGTGGCAGCAGTGCCCCACTTAGAACTTTGGGCAGGGAGGGTGGGGGTCCAACCACCTTATCCCCACCCTCTCAACCTGCTGGCCCCGTCCTCAGCAGCTCCCAGGCAAGACGTCTCAACAATGGGTGAGAAGGGTGAGAAGGAAGCCGGAAGGGACCCGAGGCCAGTGTGGGGCTACCCTCCAGGCTGCTGCTCCTACGGTGCCGGCCGGCGTGGCCACGAGGACCTCTCTCCCAGCAGCCAGAGCTTGAGGAGGGCTTGATCTCCTCCCGCGGAGGGCAACTTTCTTTCCGAGAACGCGCTTCCCTGGCTCCTTGGCCAGAGGGGACCAGCACCAAGAACGTCTTGGGATGTCCCCGCTCTTCAGATATGAGCATGCCACCCTCACTGTCGGGGCCCCTCCGCTCGGGCCTGGGGTCCAGCGGGCAGCTCAAAGCGCCCTCCCTCTCTGGGTCATTGTCGCTGAGATGATCCGGCTCTTGGGCTCTGACCTCCTCCACCCCTCCTCCGGGCTCCGGCCCCCGGCCCCCGGCCCTCGCTGCGGTCACTGTGTCCGGCGGGAAAGGGTATCGTTTTGCAGCCCACCCCAGGTCCCCTGTCCCCGCGGAGCTGTCCCGGAGTGGCCGGGGCTTGCACAGTGCGCGCACCCCATGGCCCGCGTACCCTGACGCGCCCCGGGGCACCGGCCCCGGGGCGTGCAGTTCCCCGGCACTCCGCTTCCTCTCGGCAACCCGTCCGGCCGCGGCGCCCTCATTGGCCGCGCGCCCCGCAGCCGCCATTGGTCCGCGGGGCCTGTTTTACATAGAACGCCCCGGGCCAATCGGCGCGCAGAGCCTACTTAACATGCACAGCAGCCACCAGTCAGCGAGCGCGGGGGCCGGGCCACCACGTGCTGTTGCTAAGCTTGGGCTTCTAAATTGTTACTAGCGCGGCCGGCCTATAGGAACCGAGCATCGCATCTGTCAACATTCTCGGCCCGGCCCGAGGCGTTCGGACGGCTCCCATTGGCCCCGGCCCGACCCAGCACCCGCCCCCAGAGCCGCAGCGCCGGCCCCCATTGGCTACGCCGGCCGCCGCTCGCCCTTATGTGTCAATTTGAGGGCCCGAGGCGGAGGGTGGCGGCCGAGCGCACTGGGAGTCCGCGGGAGTCGGGGAAGTAGGGTCGCCGGGCGCGCGGGGCGGGCGGCGAGCGGAGCCGGCCGGAGAGGGCCGGGCAGCGGCCGCCGCCGTCCCGGAGAGCGCGGGCGGGCGCGGGCGGGTGGCACGATGAAGCTGAATTCCCTGCTGATCCTGCTGGAGGCGGCCGAGTACCTGGAGCGCAGGGACCGAGGTAGCGCCCGCGCCCCTTTGTGCGCCGGGACGCGGGGGGCGGGCGGCAGGGCCGGGGCCGGGCGGGGTCCGCTGACCGCGCCGTCTGTCCGCAGAGGCCGAGCACGGCTACGCCTCGGTGCTGCCCTTCGACGGGGACTTCGCCAGGAAGAAGACAAAGGCGGCTGGCCTGGTGCGCAAGGCCCCGAACAACAGGTACCGCCCCCCACCCCGCCCGGCCAGGCGCCGGGGGTCGTCCCCCCCCTCCCGCCCCGGAGCGCCCTCCCCCGGCCCCGACCCCCCGGCTGCAGCCCAGCAGCGGCCGCGCGCCCCGGCGGCCAGCCTGGAGGAGGAGGAGCACCCGGGCCGCGGCCGCAGCCCCGCCCGGCCGGCCCCGCCCGCGCCGTCGCCATCTTCCCGCGGGCCGCGCCTCCTCGGCCTCTCGCGTAAACAGTGCCACGCGTACAGCGCCCGCCGCCCGGGGTCTCCTCCCGCAGCCGCTCCCCGCTAGCAACTTGTTCTGGACTTTTCCGGGCAGGAAGAAAAGTTGTCGGTGGGCGCTGGCCGGGGCCCCGTGCGTCCGGGGACACTGAGGGTCGGTGCGCACTGCGTGGGACTGCCCGCCGCGGGGGGTGGCCGCGTCTGCCCCGCTGCTGCGCCGAGCGCCCCCACCCGCAGGGCCTGGACAAAGAGGGCGTAAGCAGGCCGTGCCCGGGGGCCCCCCTGCCCATCGTCCTGACATACGTGAAGCTGCGGCGACAAGTGTCGGGTCCCCTTCTTTGGACAGGAGGCCCTCCCGAAGGGTAGCCGGAAGAGGTGCTGGCCGCCTGCAGCAGCCCTCCTGGTGCCAGCACTCCCCCACCCCCTACTCTGGCCTCCTTCCCAGGCTGTAGAAGAAAGCTGGGGTGCACATCCTTGCAGGAGGGACCCTGAGCTAGGGCTCCCGTGGGGCTCCCCCTGCGAGGGCCAAGAGGGCCACAGCACACCAGGCACGGCCTTGGCCTCTCCGGCTCTGGACCCTGTTGCCAGGCAGGGAGCCTTGCAGGGGGCTTGGGGGCCCCTTGGCAGAGGGTGCGGCTCATTCCTGTGGCCTGCTCGTTCTTGGGAAACAGAATGGCTGGCACAAGGACCTATCTCCTGTGACGTTCTGGCGCCCTGGGCCTGGCAGGGGATTGCTTGAGTCTCCATCTGCCCTGGCCGGACGTGCCTCTGAGTCCCAGCTCCTGGTCCCCTGCTGAGGACGGTTTGGGAAAGGATTGTGAGAGGACACCCCCTCTCTGGTGTCCTCGAGGAGCTAGCTGGCTCTCACTGCCCCACACGCCCTGGCGCCTGTGGAAACTCTGGAACGTGACCTTAGAGTCCCATGAGGTACCCAGAGTTGATAGCCAGAGTCATAATTAAGACTCTGGGGTTCCTGGTGTGCTGAGGGCTTCTCGTACTTTTCCTCCAACCCAGGATAGATGCATCATAGGCTGAGAAAGCAGGTGTTGAGAAATTGAATTACATGCCTGGGGCCAGCCTCCCATCCTCGGAACCCCGATTCTGAGGTGGGCTCCTGGCCTTCTATGTGCTGCCACCTTGAGGGCCCTGGGGAGGGCTGAGGGGGTTTCCTGGGCTGCAGTGTGCCTCCGTGCCCCTCCTCTGGGCAGAGCCACTGGACCCCCCAGTGAGAGGGCCACGAAGGCTGTCCCTACCCAGCTGGGCCCAGTCGGCCCAGATCAGGGGTGAGGGCAGAGCAGGGCTCAGAGGGTCCTGGGCCTCTGACTTGACAAGGATGTCCCACCATGCAAGGTATCTGTGTCTCACCAAAGTGAGGGGAAAGGGTGGGCCCCGGGTGAGGGGTGAGCAGTGGGGCAGGAGAGCAATGTGTGTGCAGGAGGTCCCATTATTGCCAGGGCTCTAGGAAGGGCTTTTGGGGACAGTGGTTCAGTAAGAGGGAACTGGAGCCAGCCTGCTGGGGCTCAGGTCCTCCGAGAACATGGGTACAGGAGTTCCTACCTGGAGGGCCCAAAGTGAACGAAGTGATGCCAAGAATGTTCTTAGCAGAGCTCCAGCCCGGGGGCCCCTCTTCCCAGGTGTAGGACAGGGTGTTCCTGGGACCCACGTTACAAACCTGCCACAGGCCATTGCAGATGTCTGGGCCTGGGAGGAGCCCCAGGAGGGGCTCTGGGCCCCTCTCATCCCCAGCTAGCCAAGGAGTGACCCTCGCCCTCCAGGAGGAGTGTAACCCAGACAGTGAGGGGGTGGCCAAGCCCTCTACGTCAAAGGACACTCACTAACCCTCACATCCTTCACACGGGAGCAGACCTCTAGACCCGCACTGAGGAGCTGTGGTCCTGGCTGAGAGGAACCTGACAGCTCTGCTCCCTCCTGGTCCTGGCCAGCCCAGCAGAGGTTCTTTGGCTCCCTGCCCAGCTCCTGTGACCAGCAGGCCCTCAAGATCCCCCAGGACCCAGGTCTGGAGGCTCTCTCAAAGCTTCACAGGGAGGCCCAGGTGGCCCTGGTGAGCAGAGAGGAGGCCTTGGACCCCATTTGGCTTTGGTAGGGCCATGAACCATGGTAGGTGGCAGAGGCAAGAAGGATGGGTAGGCACTCTGGCTGGTTGGATGGGGACGAGAGACACCTAGCCCAGAGTTCCTGGGAGCAGGAGAGTGTGGGCAGGCAGGCAGAGGTCAGCAGAAGCTCCAGGAAAGATTGAGGGATAGGGGGACACAGCACTCAATCTGGGTGTCCCCTGAGGTAGTCTGGGCCCTCTGCTCACATGTGAGGCAGCCTGGCAGGCCTAGGAGCCCTGGCAGTCCATGGGCTCCCCCCCTGAACTGGGAAAAAACTCTGGAACTGGGAAATTGATCTTGAATTATTGTCCTACAAGGCAACTACCGCGGAACTGCCTACCAGGGTCCTCAGGATTCTGTACCCTTGTCTGGATGGGCCAGGTGGGTAGGGCTGGAGCAGCAGATAGGGCTACTGCTGGACCCAGAGAGGCCAGGACCATGGCCCCAGAGGGAAGCAGGAGGGCCAGCCTCAGTCTCCCTCCTGGGCCGGGTTGGCTCTGTCCCTGGGTATCCCCACTGGTGCAATGAACTGTGATCATGTAGGTGGGAGAGCCCAACCGCAGGGGAGTGGCACTCTGGGAATGTCAGGAGGACCACTCCATGTCCTCACCTGCAGTTGGCCCTCTAGGCCGACTCCTGGGGCCCCAAAGACACTGCTGGCCTCCAGGAGTGTGGAACGGGCAAGGCTGGTGGCTCAGTGCCCAGGAAGCCTTGGGAGCACAGGGTGGATCAGTCCTACTGCCTTCTGGAAGGCATCTTGCCTCCAGAGCCCCCAAATGCCTCACTGAGTAAGCCAGGTGGCCCTAGGCATCCCTAGATGCAGCTGCACCTCTGTCTCCTGTCCTGGTCACTTGGTGCAAGGTTCCCCCACCCTGCCTTTAGTCACAGCTGCTCACTGCCCCAGCCCTCCTCATCCTGCCACCATCTGCAGGTTCCTAGGCCCCTGAGTAGAGCTGTCATTCTTTTGTATTGGTGATTAGGCAGCAGAGTGAGCTCTGTCTTTCTATCTCTCTAAACAGGTCTTCACACAATGAACTAGAAAAGCACAGGTAAGTGATGCCCTGTCCCCCACCCCCCAGTCACCCATATGAGCTGCCTAATCCCCCTCCCTGTGTGTCCTGGGTATGGCTGACCATGCTACCAGGCGCACCCTTGCTTGCGGAGGGTCAGTTGTAAAGGAGGAGTCAGGCTTTGCCCTCAGGAGGCAGACACGGGACCCAGGACCTTGGAAGTTGAGGGCACGGGTGAGGGTCTTGGAGCATGCCTGCTCTCTGGAGCAGGAGATCCATCTAACATGGGGCATCTGAGCCCCTTTGGGAGCAGCTCTCGAGAGAGCTCTTGGGATGCTGGCCTCCAACCAGGAGGGTTTGGGCCTCTTGGTCTGGGGTCCACTGCACCCTGGGGCCTGCCTTCCAGGGAGCTCCCACTGATCACACGTGGGGCAGTGGGAAGAGCAGCTGGTCTTTGGCTACATGGGCTGCGGGGAAGGTCTGGCCAGGGGCAGGATCCTCTGGAACCCTTCATGCCCACCTTCTGGCTGCAGGGCCGGGTCTACTCTGGGTCCTTTGAGGACCGAGAGGGCAGGGAAGGGGAGCACTGTCGCCCGAGGTACGCCCTGGCGTGCCTCCCCAGCTGATCCCAGCTTGGGTGCTATGGGCCTGGCTCTGCCCCCAGCGGCTCCAGAAGCCTGGGCCCACTCTGAAGTAGGGACAAGATGCAGGCAGGTTCAGCCCTGCACACAGGGACCCTCATAGTGAATCTCAGTGGGGTGGTGGGAGCTATGGGTGGGCACAGAGACCCCAAAGGCAGGAGCCTTGGTGCCGGGACCAAGGGCTGCCACACAGTAGCTTCTTCCTGACCTCTGTTGCCACCTGTGAAATGGGCCAGTGTGGGAGGGGGGCTTCTGCATACAAGTTGAACTCTCCCAGCTTGCTCTGGGAAGGTTTGGACCTTAGCCAGTTCTCTGTGTCTTCCCCCCGCACCGCCCCCCCCGACGCCCACGGCAGCGCCAGCTTCCGCTCCCCTGGGATTCGGCCCTCAGCTGGGCGGGCGCTGGGCAGGGACAGGACACTGTGTTCTCTGGAGGAACCGTACTTCCTGGACTGCTCCTGTGTGTTTGAGGGGTTCCTGAGAGGCCGTGGAGGTGGGGCAGGTGCGGGGGCCTAGAAAGCCAGACAGACCCTGGGTCACTCCTAGGCTGGAGGAGATGGCTAGCCTTCAGTGGGACCCAGGGGCCTGGACAGGCATGTGGAAGTGTTCTGGAGAAGGCATCCTGGGGTAGTGCCTGGGAAACCAGCCTCTCCGTGCAGAAGGGGGATGATACTGTGGGAGATCGGGTGCCAAGAGCATGGCAGCTCTCAGAGCAGGACAGATTGCTGGCCTTCGACCCCTACAACTGCCCCTTGACTCTGGCCTTGGCCTCAGTGACCTTCTCCTGAAGCTTGCCCTTAGGCTGGGTCTTGGAGGGTCCTTTTGAAACATAGAAGCAGGGTAGATGGGTTGCTTGAGGTCTCTATCCATTCCCCCATCCCCATGCAGGGTCCTGTGCCTTCCTGGCCAACAGATAGATGCAGAGAGCCCCTGGTAGGGACCTGGGTCAAGGCTGTACCTGTGGCTACCCAGTGCTGATGCAAGATACTCCTGGCTGCTGGCCACAGGAAGGAAGAAGCACTGGCTGGGTCACCCGGCCAGCCCCAGGGAGCAGGCCCTGGAGGTCGCCCTCCCTAGAGGTGTGCCAGGTCAGCCCCACGGGGCTTTCCCCTGCCTGTTCTGTGAGGCAGCCTGGTCAGCCTGGCTGGTCCTCCTCCCAGGCCTCCCCATCCTCCCTCATAGAAAGCAGCTCCAGTGGTTCTGCTAGGGCCAGTGCTCTACTACTGACCCCGGGCCCGGGGGCCAGGCAGATTGGGTATTCCTTGGCAGGATGAGCCTCCTGCCCCAGCTCCAGACCTTTTGTGTGTGGATTAGGGGCTCCCTGTAGGCCAACCCCACCTGCCTGGTGCAGCACAGGGTCTCTGTAAACCTCACAGCTAGAGGATACAGGTGAGCAGAAGAGGCCAACAGGGGCCTCGTTCCCCGGGTAGCCACAGGGCAAGGCAGCTCCTCCTTTTCTGACCTCTTTCTTCCCTGGCGGCCGGACCTGGGGTGGCTCAGAGTGTGGCTGTACAGACGCTGGGACCTCCTTTTCAGAGCAGGGGCTTGTGGTGAGAAGCTAAGAAGGACTTGTGTCCAGAGCTGGGCTGTGGCCAGTGGCCAGAGACCAAGCTGCTATTAACACTAATGCGGTGATTCCCAGAGGCAGGTTTTGCCTCCCGAATCTACACAGGGTTCCTTCAGGAAGTGATGAATTTTCAAAGCTCCCAGGAATGTTGGGGACAGCCACGGGGCGCTGGCAGAGGGCCTGCGGCACCGTGGCCGCTCCAGCTTGGGGCGGCTCCAGCTCAGGGCTCCCCCGGGCCTCGGCACCTCCTCCGCTCCCCCCAGGGGCTGTATGTGGGACACAGGAGGGTGGGGACCTGCCTGGAGCCCCCACAGCCAGTGCCTAGCAGAGCTGGGTCTGGCCCCACTGAGACTGCAGTCCTGGCTGAGTGCTCTCTGGGACTTGGGCAGGTGTGTGGTCTGGTGCTAAGCCTTGCAGGGGGATTGTCTGGCGGGCTCTCTGTGTCCTTTGAGAAGCCTGTGATTTAGGATATCTAAAGCAGCCCGTCCACGTCCATCACAGACGCTCAGGGGTCCTCCCCTGCACCCCACCCCAGAGAGAGCCATCCTAGGCGCCTGGGAGGCCACACCTGCATCCTCTTCCACGCGGATACTAACTCACATGGATAAAAGTGGGACTGTGTTATCCACGGTTTCATAACTCGACCTTTCCCCTGACACCGCATGAGCACTGTCCTCCCGTGTCTGAGCCTTTTCCTCCCCCTGGCCCCCGTGTACACACAGACAGTGTCCTTAGCCATGGTGCTCTGCTCAGTCCCATGGTGGAGCTGGCCTTGTGGAAAGCTGCACACCTGGGGGATAGTGCAGGTGCCACTCAAGGGTTCAAGTCCTGCCGCGGCCCTTGTTTGCTCCCCGCAAGTGACGCGTGGCTGGGCGCCCGGGCCAGCCCCAGAGCCAGCTAGTCTAGGCTGTCCCGCCCAGGTGCCCGCCTCCCCTGCCGGGTGCTCATTTCCTAGCCGGCTGTGCGGCCTAGTCGCTTTTGTGTTTAGCTTAGCTGTCTGTGTTCTGCAACTTGGCTGTGTGTGTCCTCTGCCCATGTCCACATTAAGATATTCCTCTTTTTATTTTTGATGTGTATGAGCTCAAAATGTCACGAATACTAACCGTTTGTCTTTTATGTGTATTACAGATATTTTTCCACTGTTATTTGTCTTTTTAGCTGTGTTTTTTCTTTCTTGTACAAATTCTCTTTCTGATTGTAAAAGTAATGTGTGGTTTTTTTTTTTTAGCATAGAAAACCTGAAAATACAAAAACAAAAAAACAAAACAAAACCGTAAAGCCAAAGAAATAAACGTTGCCAACCGCATCACCTGGAGACGCATGCCTCCTGCTCGTCATTGTGTCCTGTTGAGTCTCTTGTGTGCGTCTGCTGTTTTTTTTAAACGATATTGGGTCCCTTGTCACATAGATGGTTCCGTACGCCTATTTTTTCACTGAACATTCATGATGTGAGAATGTGGAATACACTAAAATGATGGTGGTGGGATTTGGGGTACTTT
The DNA here is from genome assembly GCF_011100685.1 of Canis lupus familiaris. Taxonomy (NCBI): domain Eukaryota; kingdom Metazoa; phylum Chordata; class Mammalia; order Carnivora; family Canidae; genus Canis; species Canis lupus. Next base: position 62,466,905 of record NC_049224.1, read on the forward strand.
ATTTTTTATCTTGTTTTGCAGTTTGATTTTACACAAAGATCACATACTGCTTATGTAACCACGCAGTAGGTTGTCAGCATTGCCATTTGCTATAGAGCATACGGACAAGGGGACCCCACGTGTGAGCTTGGTGAGGGTGGCAGGACAGGAGGGCCCGCTGTGGGAGGGTGGCTCTCTGCCTGGCAAGCCCCTCCTGGAGCACAGAGCACAGTTTGCAGCTGGTGCCAAGTGTTCCTGGCCCCATTTGCAGCGGTGCAGCAGGGGTACTCCAGCCCCTTGGAGGTGGGGGAGCGGAGGTTCCCGGACTCCGGGTGGTCATGCTGGCATGCCCTCTTCCCCGGTCTTGTATTTGTGTGGAGGTGGGAGCTCCTCTCTGAAGGTCCTTCAGCCCCCAGGCAGAGCATGGGGCTGCTCTACACGCAGGTCCCCAGTGCCCAGGCTGTCAGGTCCTGAGGCAGAGCACAGCCGGAGTCGTGTCCTGGAGGTTCTTCCTCACTCAGGCACATGTCTAGGTCCTGGGGGTTCTGTGGGCTGGAGTCCTAGGTGGGGAGGTGCCCTGTCAGTGGGAAGGAGCCATGTGGGCCTGGGTAACAGATGTAGGGCCATGGGATCTAAGTGCCACCAGCTTCCTTCTACAGGGTGGGACTGTTACTGCCGCTCTGCAGACGGGCTCTTGCCCCACACTCAGCTGCCCCTGTTCCCAGGCCTTGGGTGCCCCCTCAGTCCAGAAGAAGTAGCCATCCCTGCCCACTTTCCTCCCAGGCTCTAAGGCTACAAGAGGCCGTGGATGTGCTGGGGCTTTTGCATGTCGGGGACAGAGGAGAAAAGCTGGGACAGCAGAGGTTGGCACTTAATGAGGGAAGGAGCATGCCCTGGCCATGGTGCTGGCAGGGCAGCTGGGCAGCAGGTTGTCAAGACCTCACAAAAACACCTGCGCCCTGTCCTCCAGGGTCTTCTCTCAGAGTACAGCCTAAGCAGAGCAGTGCAGCCAGGCCTTCCTGCCAGGATGGTCCATCACGTGGATATGGCAGGGTCTCCCGGGCCATCGTGGTGGCCAGGGTGTGCTTCAGGGTGAGCTGTGGCCACCCTGGTGGTCTCTGCCAGCTTGTCCTTCTCAGAAGAGATGAGCCAGGAAGGGCAGGGTTTCTGCATGGGCAGGATACAGGCCAAAGCCCCTCACCCAAGGCCAAGGCTGCTATGTGAACAATGCCACTGGGTCTTATGAGGACAGTTTTGTGAAAACCTGCATTCATCCGCACAGACACAGGGACAAAATCTACAATAAAGCTGTTTCCTCTAGGAGATACGAAATTGGGGTGGGAGGGGCTGGTCCTTGGCCCTCCCTGACCCCAACGGACCTGTGTTTCTGTGGTGACATGACCAGAGACCACTCTGAACGTGACAAAGTGGAATGCCAATCCTGCCTGGGGCCCCCTGGACATCTAGGAGCAGCCTGCCGCTGCAGGTTGTGCCCTGGCCTCCTGGACCTACTGTGGACGGTGGGGACAGTGGGGTGAGCACGGGCTCCGAGGCCCTGAGGGCTGTGCAGGGCTGGCTGGCTATACAGGCCCTGGCCGTGGGCTCTCCCATGTTAGGGAATCTGGAAGGCGGGTACCAGGCTGCTCTGGGGAAACTGTCAGCCAGGCTGGGAGGGGAGCCCCAGAGAGGGACCCTCAGCAGGTCCATGCAGGACTCTGACTGGCCGCCTCTTGTGCCACCGCTGTTGTCCCCACGGGCGGTGCCACCCTGGCCTGATGGTTCCGTGTCTCCTCTTTCAGACGAGCCAAACTCAGGCTCTATCTGGAGCAGCTCAAGCAGCTGGTACCCCTGGGCCCTGACAGCACCCGCCACACCACGCTGAGCCTCCTGAAGCGCGCCAAGATGCACATCAAGGTGAGTGGGATGGTGCCTGTACCACGGCCATTGGCTGACTGTCCTATACACCCAGGGGGAGTGGCCAGAGGGCCTGAGGGGAACCACCTAGCAGGTATACATTGAGAGCCTCTGGGGGGCTCTGGCGCTAGGTGGGGGTGTGCAGCCACAGGGGATGCTGAGGGCTAAGGGGGTCACAGGCACATGCAGGGTTTCGTTGAGAGGGGGTGGGGTGGTGGTGGACGGTTAGCCATGCCAGGCTTGGGGAGGGAAAGGTGGGCTGCAGATGGCCCCTGGGGCCCTGGGCCATGAAGGGGCAGCAACTAGGAGAGATGGGGCCAGGAGGGGTGGGATGGGAAATAGGCAGCCCAGGTGTATTGGGAGCTTCTGGGTGGAGGGTAGGGTTGGTCTCCTGGGGCTGGCAGAAGGGTAGATGGAGTGAGCCATTGTTGAGGGCAGGCCCCCAAGGCCTGAAGACAGACTTGCTGGTTTGGGGGGGGTTCTTAGGACACTTGGGCCAAGGGTGGGTCTCCAGGAAGGACCCTCAAAGCCTCTGAGCTGGCAAGCAGGGGCAGCCCCAGGCAGAGTGGCTGGATCTTGGAGAGAGTCACAGTCAGTGCCCTGGAGTCTCACAGAGCAGGGAAGGATGAAGAAGCAAGGGGGCAGAGTGCTGCCCTTGGGGCAAGTAGGGGGTGAGGGGACATCAGGGGTGAGGGAACACCACCAAGGCAGGATGTCTTCCTGGAGGCAGTGCCAGCCCAGGGCCCATGTGGCTTGGCTTGGCCAAGCTGGCAGTGGCTGTGGGTCTCCTGGAGGTGGTCAGCAGATGCAGGGCATGGGCCTAGGAGGGGACGGGTGATGTCACCACCCAGTAGGGTGAGGAGGGGGCTCATTGGACCTTAGGGGCCCCCTGGGGACTAGGTACCCTGCGGCCCCGGGGCCCTGGTTCTTCTGGTAGGGGGGACGGCTTCCCTACCTCCCATGGCTCACAGACCCCTACCCCTCCACCCCCAGAAACTGGAGGAGCAGGACCGCCGGGCACTGAGCATCAAGGAGCAGCTGCAACGAGAACACCGCTTCCTGAAGCGGCGCCTGGAACAGCTGTCCATGCAGAGCCTGGAACGTGTACGCACGGACAGCACGGGCTCCGCTGTCTCCACTGACGACTCAGAGCAAGGTAGGTCATGAGAGCGGCCAGGAGGAAGGGAAAGCCAGGAGGGCAGGGTGGCCGCGTGTGCCCGGCAGTGTGCAAGCACTCCCCAGTGTGGAGCAAAAGTCAATGGGATGAGGAGGGTGTGGCATGGAGGGCAGATGGCCATCGTGTTCCTCACCAGGCTGCAGACGGGGAGCCCCGTCCTGCCCCCACCCTCCAACCCCCACCCCCAGAGCCTCTGCCTCCTCCATGAAGGCCAGAGAACGGCCTTGACTTTGAAGGAACCCCTGTTGGCACCTCAGATTCTGACCCCCTCCCCGTTCTCCCCAGAAGTGGACGTAGAGGGTATGGAGTTTGGCCCTGGTGAGCTGGACAGTGTTGGCAGCAGCAGTGACGTGGACGACCACTACAGCTTGCAGAGCGGTGGCTGCAGCGACGGGGGCTATGGGCCCCCCTGCCGGCGGCCTGGCCGCCCTGGCCTCTCGTAGGCCTAGAGCCCTCAGCTCCTTGGCCCGCCTGCCTACCCGGCCAAGCGTGCCAGCCCTCCAGTCCTTGAAAGCCTCTCCGCGGGCCCGCTGCTGTGCCATTCTGGAAGCTCCAGCTGCCGCCCAGGCTGCCCGCCTCCGCCCGCCTGCCGGTCAGGGCCCGCTGTGCCGCCCACCCCTCCCAGCTGGGCAGGGACCCCTGCAGAGAGGCGGGGCCCAGCTCTCACATCCTGGAGCCCAGCGTAGCCGCCTGTTCTCAGATTCCTAATCATTCCAGAAGTATTAAATATCATTGCTGCAAATCTCGGCGGGCACCGTGTGAGGGGCTTAATGACCACTGCAGGGAGCTCACACCCCAACCCTGGATCCCAGGAGAAAGGAGTGGACCGAGGAAGGAAGGAAGGCGTGGCTCTCCGTCCATCTGTCCATCTGTCTGTCAGTCCACGTAGTCTCCTGAGGCCTGGACAGAGGGACCCATGAAGGGCGGGACTCGGGTGAGCACCCTGGGGCAAGTGGGCGGAGAGGGGCTTTTGCACCCCCACAGGTGTCAGGAGCTAGGGCTGGGCTCCTAGGGACAGGCCAAGCCACCCCATCCCAAGCTGGGCAGCTTCTGCTCTGTTAGGTCCCTCAGATGGACACACGCACACGCCTAGGCACACATGCCCCCATGCATATACATGCACACATGCAGACACACGTGGTCACTTGACCCCAAGAGGGTATGTGTCTTGGGGAGTAGGCCCTCCAGGGTCCTTTGGGCACATGCGGGCCCCTGGCCTATGCTGGCTCCTCCTCCCACCCTGGCTCACCTGCCTACCTGTGGGGAAGGGGGCTTTTCCTCCCAGCAGGGGCTTAGTTGTGCTGGGGGTGGCAGCGGGAAGCCAGAGTTCTCAGGAGGCTTTCTCATCTACCTTTAAAAACAAAAAAAAAAAAAGGCAAAAAAAAAAAAAAAAATGCTGCCCTGCCTAGTAGCCCAGAACAGGGCTCCCAGAAGAGAGGCTTTTTCCCTAAAACAAAAGAGAAACATTTTTAAAAGAGAAAAAAGCTCTAAAGACTCCCCACCAAGCAACATCAGCATGTGCTGCCTCGACTTCCTGTACGAGATTTTTGTACTCTATTTTCCTAGCCACCGTTGTGTCCTTGTTTGCTGAGGGTGGGAGCGACCCAGCGTCTCAGGGACTCGTCTTGTCTGTCACCGTTGTCCAAGTGTGCCTTGTGTCCCACATCTGGCCCTGCCCCGCCCACCACCACCAGCATCTCCCCTGTGGCTCCAGGGCACCCTGGCCCGCCCAGCAGGTGACCTCCTAGCTTCCTCCCCACACGTGCCAGCCACTGGTGGCAGTCACAGCTTTCTGGGCGTGAGAGCCTGAGAGCCAATAGGGCCAGGTCAGGGGCTGTGCGGGCAGCTCTCTGCTACCTGGCCTCCCAGTGACCCAGCACTCTTGCACCCCGTTTCACCCTCTCCAGGGGTTGGTCAGAGCCCGCTGGGCAGCCTGGCCTCCTGGTCAGGAGCCTGCTAACCAGAGAAATAGGTTCTTACCTGTACCCAGCTTGACCCTTCCCTGCTCCCTGGCCTGGGGTGAGGCCTGCAGATTTCAGACATTGGCAGCTGCTGAACACAGCCCACACCTGGGGTAGCCAGGCGTGGACATTAGGAGGCCTCTCCTGGCCTTTCCTGAAGGTTTCTGAAGTCCTTGTCCACACAGCAATATTTGGGTGGTTTGCTGTGGGGCTGGCCTGCAGTAGGGTCAGCCTCCCTTTCTGGTGCATTGTAACCAATTTCCAGATTGTGGGGGAAGGTTCATGTTTATATTTGGTCATGCCGACAGACACCCCAGGGTGGGTGGAAGAACGGGTCCCTGGAAACATCTCTGGCACAGACTCTGCCCTGCAGGGGCTCAGGATGACAAGTGGAAAGCAGGTTGGTGGGAGACAGGGCATGAATTGGGGAGACCGTGCAAACATCTTGCTATTGGTTTTAAGGAAAATGATTCTGTCAGCATCTCCTTCCAGCTTCCCGGGGTGAGGAGGGTGTCTGGAGTGCCCAGAGTGGCTTCTCCTGTCTGCCTGAGCATGTCCACAGAATGAGTGTTCCTGGTGAGCATCCAGCCCTCTCTGGGCAGCATAGGAGTACCTGAGTTGAAGACCCACTACAGGAGCCACAAGTCCAGGCCCTGGGTTGGTCTTTGCTCTGAATTCTTAAAGCACCAGCTCCCCCATTAGCTGGGGGCTCTGCTCCCTCCCTAGCCAGCAAAGTCCTCCCTGGGTGACCAGTGGTGGTCCTCAGCTGACCTTCCTGGCAGCTCAGCCCATGGTATTTCAGGCCATGGTTGCCACGGGCTGGGAAGCTGACCTCCCTGCCACCAGCAGACAGGTGAGGGGTGGTCCTCAGGGCCAGGATCTGGTGCTAGAAGTTACACATCCATTCTCCCGTCCTCTGGCTCCCTGCCTTTTGCACGGATTAGCTGTTGCTATTGGCCACAGAGACCCAGAGGGGGCCTGGCTGAGGCTATGTTGGATAACTGAGCATTGTTGAACCTGTAGAAAGCAGATGGGGGCAGAACAGGGCTGTAGGGGTACCTGTGACCTCTGTTTGTATGCCCCCCACATACACCTAGTGGGTCACTGTGGCCCTCAGTGGCCGGGATCCTGGAGCTCCAGGCTCAGGTCTGGGCCCACATCCTCCCTGGGAAGTGGCCCCCATACAGCAGGCCCAGCTGGCAAGGGAGATTGTGAGAAGGCTTCTCCTCCTCAGAGCCCTGGCCACCTCTGCGGTTTGAGTCCTGAGCCCAGTGCCCAGACCTGCTCTCCTGGCTGATGGAGCCGTGTGCCCAACTATAGCCCCGAGGGCCCCAGACAATCCCCATCTGCTGAGTGAGGCAGGCTTCCCCCACTCTCCCACCCCCTGCCTCTCTCTGGGCTGGCTAACCTGGGGCCCCCTCCCCAGAACTCTGACCCTGGGCCACATTTAGGGCAGGTTCTGTGCCAGAGTCTGGGGCTGCCCAGGGGGCCTGGTGCTGGCCAGGTCAGCGAATCACAAGGTCTTCGCCGGAGAGAATTGGGCCACCCACCTGCCTGTTCACCGGGAGGGACTGTGCTGTACCATTCTGTCTTTGTAATATAAATACAGATTTTTATACCTCACCCCTCTCGCTTCCAGTTCTTTCCATCACCACATTTGGCTCCTCTCTCCTCAGCCTCCATAGGGAGCCTGAGCCCACTGGTGACTGTGTCAGCCTTCACTGCCCTGCCCACAGCTTCTGCTTTCAGGGAACCCCACAGACTGTGGTCCTTCCCCACTGCCAGCTGGCTACCACCATCATGGCTGCCTCCCTGGACAGACACAGCTGGAGCTGAATGAAAGTGGAGGCCCACCACACCCCCACCACTTGCCAACCAGGTGCTCTTGCTGTTGGCATTCAGACTTTGCTCCTGGCCCTGGGGCTGGAGCAGGGTCTCATGAGGACAACTAGGTCCTTGGGGTGGTCAGGCTCAGAGTGGGTACTGGGTGTTCTCAGCCAGGTGCCCTGTCCACACAGCTGCTGTTGACTGTCAGGGATGCACCTTGAGAAACTTTCCTTGGACCTGTCCTTGGCATGGCCTCTGTCTGCTGCCCTCAGGACCTGCTGTGCAGGGCAGGGGTGTGAAATGGTATGGCCCTGGGTGCAAGTCATCTAGGAGACAAAATGCTCAGGTAGTGGGGAGTCGGGTAGCAGAAAAGGACTTTTCTGGGGGACCCCAGGGCATCACAGCACACTGGAGATGGCTCAGTGATTCCCTCTAGCAGGCTTTGGGCTGTTAGGGCACTCTGGGGAGGACTTGGGGTTCCTCTTCCTTCCCCCAGCAGGCAGCAGCACTTACCTCTGGAACCTGGGTGAGTCCCCCTGGGAGCATCTCTGAAAAAACGGAATTCCTAATGACAAGGCAGCTGGGGCTTGGGGTGTGAATGTAAATGAGGGACTTCTGAATTCCAAATATTGCTGTGACTTAAGACCACACAGGGGCTCCAGCTGTGCTAAGCAGAAATCAGAGCCTGCTGTCCTCATACTGGGCCTATCTCAAAGACAGAAAACAGGCTCAGACAAGGCACACACCTGCCCCAGGTCACCCACTGAGCGCGGTGGGCTTGGGATCCGACCCTGGTCCTCAGGGAAAACCCTTCCTGCCACCAGATGCCATCTCCAGATTCAGCCTGGATTACAAGCAGCGCCCCTAAGGAGGACCCTGCCTCCACATCAGCCCTCCCTTCCAAGCTCTTTTTGGCAGGCAGAAGGACCTCAGGTGGTCCTGTTCCCCCCACAGCCTTAATCTCAGAGCCTGCTTTCTCCCCATGGGCTGCTGCACCTTCAGTGCTTGCTTCCCACTCCCACTTTAGATTCCCTCTGTCCCTATGTACTCACCACTCCCAGCTCCCAGCTCAGCTCTGTGACCTGCTCCTATGCCCCTTCCCATCACACTTCTGCCAGGAATATGGCCCCCAAATTTGGGTGTTGGTCTAATCTGAGTTAATCCGGTGGCAAGACTATTTTCATGCTATTTCCTCTGTTCCCCGGCCCAAGCCAGGCCAGGACCTCAGTGCATGCTAGCTGCAGGCAGATCTTTCCAGAACATAAACGGGATTATGCCATTTGCCTGTTGAGTTTGAGGTGGCTCTCAACTGCCTCCTTGGCCTGTCTTGAGGCTCTGATGAGACCCCGAGCCCCCTATCAGGCCCCTCACTGCTGCCTTCCTCTGAGCCCTCTCACCCCCAAACTCTTCTCACCCCTAACTGAACCATCTTGGTGAGCTCCTGACCTCAACCTGCTCCTGAGGGTGAGCACTGAGTTTTTCCTTTGGTACATGAATATCAGCATGATGGAAGACAAAACCACTTTCTTCCCATCCTCTTCCTCGATAGCCTCTGTTTTCTTATGACTAGGAAGGACTAATGGGAAGAATAGAAGTGCACCTTCTTGTCAGCTGGAAACAGAGTCATCCAGTCTCTGGCCGGCCCTCTGGGTCCAGAGTTGTACCCTCAAGGCGGCTCCCTGACCCTCAGGGAACCAGCTTTGCTCCTCCTCTCCCCAAGGCACCTCCCTGTATCTGTCTCTTGCCACCTTTTGTCACATTTGTTACTGCAGAATAAAGCTTCTCCCATGTCTGAGACCTTCACTCCTCATTGCTTCAAGAATGGAGTCCCATCAGTCCCGAAGACTGCATCTAGGAACAAATGATCTTTAACATCACACTTCATTTAGCCATATCTAAAAACATATTGTCCAGAACCTAAAATAGTTTTTAGTAGCAGCAGGAGAAAAAAAGATTCCTAAAGGAAGGAGAAAAAGCTGTCGACGAACCCATGTGCGCTCACAGCTGTGCGTGGAGGCCTGCTGAGCCCACTGTGTGCCTCCTCACTGCTTCCTCAGAGAGGGCTCGTCGTGGGTTCCCTTCATCTTTAGAATCTATAAGGACCCCACTAAAACTCCAAATGATTTTGGTTGGAGGAAAGAAAACTTGTCCTGGAAATACATGTAACATACTTGCTTTCTTAAATCCAAAACACAACTTTAAGTGCAGAAATGCCCTAATAAGTCAAGTTTGCAAAGAAAGCTTCCTGGGTCTGTGTGATGAAACCTGTTGTGCGTTGTTTGTACTCTGAGAGCTAATAATGTTCTGATTTTGACTTTATATTTGTATGGCTTTCTTTCTTTTTTTTTTTTTTTTTTTACCCCACAAACATCTTTCAAACAAATCACCATGGTCAGCAATTCAAAAATCAGACAGAGAATTGCAGGCCCAGGAAACGACCCAGAGGTTACAAGGAAAAGTGGGCACTATAGGACACCTTCATGTGCCTCATCCTCTGGGCCATGGAGATCTTCCAAAAAAAGCAGCCCCTTTCTTTCTTCTCCTCTTTTCTGAGTTCCTCTTCACAGTCTATAAACATCCCCAAGTTCCTCTCAACTTAAATCCAAACCCTCCCCCCCATGCCACATTCCCACCCCCTCATCTCGTGTCATTCTGCTTCTCTCCCTCCCTCAATCTCTGCCTCCTCAGCAAAATGTCCTGGAGGCGCTGTCTGCACTTCCTCCCTCCCAGCCAGCCCAGCTCCTGTCCCTCGGGGCACTGAGTCCCATTCTGCCCCCAGGATTGGTGGCCAAGGGAGTCCTCCTGGTCCATGGGCTCTGACCTTTTCTCCCAGCTCACCAGCAGGATGGTTTCCTCCAGATAGGGGACCAATCTGAAATTTTTCCCCTGTAAAGTTTGCTTTTCAGATCATTTGAGGCTTTGTTATCTTTTAGAAGAGGAAAATAGACAAGTAAAACAAATGAAGAATTAATAAGTATCTTCCACTCAATATTGATCCATACCTGCCTTAGACCATTCTCTTTTTCTCCCCATTAAGATATTGAGAAAAATTATCCAGAAAGACTTCTGCCCTTCCGAGGTCACAGGAGACGAGGATGTCTCTAATAAGCCACCTTCGGGTCATTTGATGCTGGAGGTGGAGGGATACTGACTATGGAGTAACGACAGGACCCAACCTTTGCACATTTAGTCATTCATCCGTAGAAGCCTGGTGAGAGAGAAATGAGCTTGTCGGGTAGGGATTCCAGCAACTGCTGCTGATACCCAGGGTAACCTGAAGGTCAGCTTGCTCGGCCATGGGGCATCAGCCAGGTGTGCACAGAACCTCGCACTTTGAGCGCAGCTATCTCTGGCTCACACACTGGTGCCCCATGTCCTGGGTCTGGCACCCTCCTTGGAAACAGAGTTTCGTCTCTATGAAATGTACCACACATATCCATTTATGTTCCTGTATTTTCAACTTTTTAAAAGTTATATATTTGAGGGGCGACTGGGTGGCTCAGTCAGTGAAGCGTCTGCCTTCGACTCAGGTCATGCATGATCCTGGGGTCCTGGGGTCCTGCAGTCCTGAGGTCCAGTCCCATGTGGACCGAGGGCTCCCTGCTCAGCGGGGAGTCTGCTTCTCCCTCTCCCTCTGCTGCTCCCCCTGCTTGTGCTCTTGTGCTCTCTCTCTCAAATAAATGAATAAAATCTTTTTTAAGTTATATTTTGAAAATGGGAATGTGGAGGAAGTCTGTTTTTGCTTAGTGGTCAGGGGAGGGCTTGGGGATGGCGTGCTTTGCAAAATAAAGTTCAACGCAAAAGCTGGTAAAGCGAGGACCGACAGCAGCTGAGCCTAGAGACGCCGAGCCCCAGAGCTCGTGCGGTTCCAGGACTCGGGGAGGGGACGCGCTCTCTGAAACCGGTCCCGGCGGTGCACAGCCCACCGGTCGGGTGCCCCCAGCCGCGGCCAGGCTTTCTCTGAAAACGGCCTCGTTAGAGGGGGACCTAGGGAACCCGAGGGCAGGACCGAGGGCCGCCGGAGCCAAGGAGCCGGGCCAGGGTAGGCGCACGGCCTGAGGATACACCGCGCACAAACCCGACCCGCACCCACGCCCCCATCCGGCCCGGCGCACCCAGGCCCCGCCTCCCCAGGCATGGAGCCAATCCGCTTGCCTCCGCTGGGAAACGTCAGGCCAGAGGGCGGGACGGCGCCCTGCTCAGCTCCGCCCCAAAGTCCCTCCTCGCCAGGCCCGCCTCTTCCGACGCCACGCCTGCGCAGACGGTCACGCCACGGCCCGGCCTCTACCGTGTGCGCGCGCGCGGGGTGGCAGCGCTCCCGTGAGGCAGTGCGAGGCGTGAAGCGCGGCGGCGGGCTTCTGAGGGGGCGCGAGCCGAGTTTTCGGAGGTGAATGGCGCCGGTCTCGCCCTTCCAGGGAGTCGCGGGGCGTGGGGCTGTGGGAACGGCGCCGATCCCGCAGCTGCTGCTTCTTTCCAGGCGTCCCTGGGGACTCCTTTCAGGCGCGCGATTAGTCCGCGCGGCGCAGCCGGGGTCCTCAGGACTTGGAGCGGGGGCGAAGGCGAGGGGTGAGGGCGGGGAGCGCGAGGAGCGCGAGTAGAAGCGAGAGGTGGCCGTGGGCGGGGAGCGCGGGGCCGGTGAGAGACTGAGGGGGCGTCCGTTGGGAGGCGGGGCGGGGCCTGCCCTGGTCCTCCGCGCGGTGGAGACGCGGGTGGGGGCGGGGCCTCCCGGGCAGGGGGGCGGGGTCGCTGCTGGTCCTCGGGGCGGCTGAGACCCGGGCGGGGCCGCTGCTAGTCTTCCGGGACCGCTGAGACGCGGGCGGGGGCGGTCGCGCCCAAACTCCACCGAGCGGGGCGCGCGGGTCTGGGATCAGTGCAGTTTGTCTTTAACGCCAGTTCTTCGGCTTTCCTGGGTGTGTGTTTTATTTACGCGGGTCCATGTGGCCCGCGTGTGTGCGCGGCGGGCCGCCGCCCCTCGGGTCCCCTTGGAGCGTGGGTGGTAGTTCCGCAAGTGCCAGAAGTGCCCTTACCTTCTGCAGCTTTGGTCCTTGTGAAGTTACGGGGGCTTGGTTTGGGTTGGGTTTTTTTTTTTTTTTTTTTTTGCTTCATTTGGGTTTGGGGATACAGTCGGGGTGCAGCGTTGTGAGCTGGCGAGCTGGTTGCCACGTTGTCTTCCTGCCGGCTGTCCAGAGCACGCGACGTTTCCCTTCTCTGACGGGAGCGTGAGGTTCGGCCTGACCGTGGATCTTAAATTTGAAGCCGGCTGTCGTCTGCCCTAGGTCGGCGGTGTGGACACGGACTGCTGTGTGAACGGACTGCTGTGTGAACGGCGGATGCTGCCCCGGGTCGTGGAGGTAATACTCAATTGACTCTTCCTCAAGAACTTTCCCAACTGAGGAAGGGTGGGGAGGAGAGGCCGCCTTGCCCGGCTGGCTCAGGCTTGTCTATATACGTTTGTGTTGACTTAGGCCGAGTGATGAACTGACCTGCTGTGTCAGATAACGGTGTATTTTAGGTGCCGATCTTTGGGAAGGTTTTCATCATTTTTGCAGTGTACTGAATGGGACCCTGATGGTGTAGTTTGTCTTCATCAGACACCTCAGCCGTAACTACCTCTGCGTTAGATGGTTCCCAGATACTCTGATATTTATCTGTACTGCCTTTCACAAATACGGTTGCTATATTTGTGGTCTAATACTTGTTTTTTACTCCCGCCCCCTAGGAGAAGTCAGATTCTAAAAGTATTTTTCCCTTCTCTATGGACTTAACATAAAATTAGTCTGTGTTTGGGTCTGTTTTCTAAATACCAACACCATAAGCTCAAATCCCCTACAAAGACACTGGGTTCTTCAGCCATGATTTGTGGGAAAGACTTTGTGGAAACGTTAAAAAAAATCAATTATCCCAAAGCTGATATTCTTAATGGGGAAGATTTTGACTGGTTGTTTGAGACTGTTGAAGATGAATCATTTCTGAAGTGGTTCTGTGGAAGTGTGAATGGACAGAATGTATTGTCTGAGGAAGAATTGGAAGCTTTTAGCATTCTTCAAAAATCAGGCAAGCCCATCCTAGAAGGAGCAGCATTGGATGAAGTTCTTAAAACCTGTAAAACTTCTGATTTGAAAACATCTACCCTGGATGACAAAGAGCTAGAGAAGTTAGAGGTTGAGGTTCAAACTCTGCAGAAATTAAAGAACCTAAAAATTCAACGACGTAATAAATGCCAGGTGATGGCTTCAGAAACAAGCCACAAATCTCTGAGGTTAAATGCTAAAGAAGCAGCAGCCACTAAAAGGCTGAAGCAGAGTCAAGGAATTCTAAATGCCATGAGTACTAAAATAAGTAATGAACTTAAAGCTCTTACTGATGGAGTTGCTAAACTGATGATTTTCTTCAAACATTCTAATTTGGATCAAGGGGCAAATCCACTGGTGTTTTTATCTCAGTTTTCCTTGGAAAAATATCTAAGCCAGGAAGAGCAAAGCACAGGAGCATTAACTTTATATACCAAGAAACAATTTTTTCAGGGTATACATGAAGTAGTCGAAAGTTCAAATGAAGAAAATTTTCAACTTTTAGATATACGGGCACCATCTATTTGTGATAATCGAGAAATCCTTGAGGAGAGAAGGCTGGAGATGGCTAGGCTGCAGCTAGCCTACATTTGTGCTCAACATGAGTTAATTCACTTGAAAGCAAGTAATTTGAACATGAAGTCAAGTATACAATGGGCAGAGGAGAATCTTCATAGCCTCACTAGAAAGGTAAACATGAGACTGGATCCATACTGTAATTGTTCGTAATAGAAGATATGTTAATAGTAAAGTACTTTTAGAAAGGAGGATGAAACAAGTAAATTTCTGAATTTGAAATTTGTGTTGGTTTAGACTCAGAGGATACTGAAATTCCCTCTTTTATGACATCTAGGTAAAGAGCCATGTTGCTTTGTCATAGGTATTCCACTTTATTTGCTCCTTGTTGGGTGCTATTGAAGTCAGGGATCCAGTTTGTTGGACCGAAACCCTGATTTTTTTGTTGAGAATGTACAGATAAGTGCACATACCCATCTGCAGTCCTGGAAAGATTACTTTCTTAGTAACATAACCACTACATAACTGAGTGAAAATCCAACTGAAACTGAATACTAGCACCAAGTTAGTTCCTATAACTGACATAAACTTTGAAATAGTGTATGAAGTTTTGTCATTCTTTGCAAGCTAGGAGAATAGCTACTGGTATTATTTTAGTTTTAAGAAAACTTAAATAGTATACATTTGCATTCAGTGAGTAGTGTGCTAATGATTTTTATTAAGACAAGCATGACAAGATTTGTAGCCATTCATAGCCATTCGTATATATGTGGTAGTAATAGCATTAAAATTTAGCAGTTTACCTTTGGCTTAGTCTATGTTTTTCCTTTTTTATACTGTAATTTTGGCTTTTGTTAATAATACGAACTTAGTTTTTATTAGCACGATATCTGATGACCCCAAATGTAAAGTAAAAATGATTTTAAAAGTATTTCAACTTTATACTTACTGCTTTAACATTTAATTGCTTTTTCTGTGTAGGATCTTGACAAAGATAATTTGGATGCTAAAATTTCTACCTTGAACAGTGAGATTCTGAAACTTGAAGAACAAATCTCTCATATGAAAGATAAAAGTTTGCCTGCTGTGATAAAAGAGAATGCCCAGTTATTGAATATGCCAGTCGTAAAGGGAGATTTTGATCTACAGATTGCTAAGCAAGACTATTATACAGCAAGACAAGAGTTAGTTTTAAATCAGTTAATAAAGCAAAAAGCATCTTTTGAACTTCTACAGTTATCATATGAAATCGAATTGAGAAAGCATTGGGACATACATCGTCAACTTGAAAATTTGGTTCAAGAACTTAGTCAAAGTAATACGATGCTCCACCAGCGATTAGAAATGCTAGCAGACCCATCAGTAACTCAGCAGATAAATTCAAGGAATACCATTGATACCAAGGACTTCTCTACTAATAGGTATGCTTCTTTGTTTCTTTATTGGTTTTGTTTCTATAAAATACTGTATAGAGTGTGAACTAAGATTGTGGAAGTTTAAAACATAATTTGCATTCTATGTTTGGCTCTCTGTTCTCTTCTTTCATTTTTCTTGTATATGACTCTTTCCTTTTGAATATTTTGCTCCCAGTTTCCATTCATATGAAAGCCAGAAGTAGCTGCATCAGAGCTGAGGTGGATAGGTTGGAGGAGTGAATGTATATACAAGGTCTTATTCATCTTTAGGCACTATTATTTAGATGTCTTATTTGAGATTGGGGCATGAGTTTTAACTACAGAGAGTTTGAATACTGCACGGTGTGTACTCAGTATTGCTAGGCAGAGAACTGATTGCATTCAGAGAGGGTGTCAGCTGAAAAAGGAGAAGACTGACTTTGTTTCTTCTCAGGTGAGTCTATGAGAATGAATGCTACCTCCCAGTCTCTTTTTATCTAGAGTTTAGCAGTTGATGGTAGAGGGATACTAAATTTGGAGTACTAAAGTAGTCAAAGGACTCAAAAATCTGAAACCTACTCCTGATGTTTCTCTAGTATTAGAGGAAAATCAACTAATCCTATATATATAGAATATATTCTATATATATAAAATATTTATTTGAGAGAGAGGGAGACAGCAAGTGAGCATGAGCAGGGGAAGGGGCAAAGGGAGAAGGAGAGGGAGAAACAGATTCTCTGCTGAGCAGGGAGCCTGATGCACGCCTGGATCCCAGGACCCTGGGATCAATACCTGAGCTGAAGACAGATGCTTAACCAACTGAGCCACCCAGGCATCTCTCCTTTTTTTTTTTTTTTTTCTTATTAATGAGATGAGGGGCATGGAAAGGGTGGCATTCACATCATGACTAAGAATGGTGTCCCCCCCCCTCCCCACCACCAAATTGTGTAGTCGCATCCCTGGGGAACAAAATTGGCAACCTTGGACTTGAACCACTTTTGTGAAATCTATTGCAATTTATTAAAATAATTAAAATTAAAAAATAGATTTTTTTTTAATTCAGAGGAAAAGGAGAAACCCTTTTTGTCAGAAATGTGCAGATAATACTGCCTCACATTTTTCTATTTGTTCCAAAGGATTTTCTGCCATTAATATTTGAAGTGTTAAAGTAGCCTAATGGTTCATTAGGAATTGAATTTTACAATTAAATATGGATAAGACTGGTATAGCAAATTCACTATTTCTGTAGTCTCTGTTTACTTTTTTTTTTTTTACATTTTATATTGTTTTCATTTTTTGTCTCTTACATCTACTGCCATTCTTTAGCAATAGATATATGATGTGAACAATTTAGTCTGTGGTTGACTTGACCTAGGTATCAAAAGGCAGAACTCAGACCTACATCTTCTATTTCAGGTTCATTGCTATTTCTACTATATCATACCTGTATTCTGTGACAGAAATGTTTTCTTGAGAGCTGTCTTTGAAACATGCTTTGTTTGAAGTAAGCTAATGGCAGTTACAAGTCAAAAAGTATATTTAAAACTTGGGAGATGAGAAAGTGGAAAGCAGATACAGTAGTTACAATACGTATTTCTGTAATGAGATGGTATTTTAGATGGAATATTTTGGTTGCTTGATTTAGCAGCAGATTAATTTTTTTCCAGGTTAATATTTTTAATCTGTTATATATCTCCAGATCTGCCCAATACAGTGGATTATAATTT
Organism: Canis lupus familiaris; assembly: GCF_011100685.1. Classification (NCBI taxonomy): domain Eukaryota; kingdom Metazoa; phylum Chordata; class Mammalia; order Carnivora; family Canidae; genus Canis; species Canis lupus. Next base: position 62,483,471 of record NC_049224.1, read on the forward strand.
TGAGAATTGTATGGACTTGAGAATTTTTTCCTACATTTTTTATTTTCACCTTTTAGGCTTTATCAACTTTTAGAAGGAGAGAATAAGAAAAAAGAATTGTTCATAACCCATGGAAACCTGGAGGAAGTGGCTGAGAAATTAAAAAAGGATGTTTCTTTAGTACAAGATCAATTGGCAGTATCTACTCAAGAACACTCTTTTTTTCTGTCCAAACTGAATATTGATGTAGACATGCTTTGTGATACTTTGTATCAAGGAGGAAATCAGCTATTGCTTAGTGATCAGGTGGGTGCTTGCCATAGTAACTGAAAATGCTGTAAAAAATGTTTTATTTTTTATTTATTTTTTAAAAGATATTTATTTATTCATGAAAGACACGCAGAGGGAGAAGCAGGCTCCACGCAGGGAGCCCGACGTGGGTCTCGATCCTAGGACTCCAGGATCACACCCTGGGCCAAAGGCAGGTGCTAAACCACTGAGCCACCCAGTTATCCCCTGAAAAATATTTTAATATAGTTCTGTCTTATACAGTTAGTATTCCATTTTATGAAATTCCACAATTTAATTATCTGTTATGTTGACAGACATTTAAGTTATTTTCAGTTTTTGCTATTGTAGATCATACTGCTGCAGATGACGGTCTTACTGTGTGTCTCACAGCTGTGCGTGTGTACACATAGGGACACTCCATCACTGAAGAGTGGAATTGCATATCACAGGTTTAGTTTTCAGGTTACATCAAATTGTTTTCCAAAGTGGTTGTACCATATTACTTCAGCAGTGTCAGAGATGTTATGTATCCTACTTATCACATAATCTTATCTGATTTATATAATTTCTCTCAAACTGTGGATATAGAATAGCATCCAATACAAATTGTAGTTTGTATTTCCCTGATTATTAAACAGGTGGAGGCCCCTGTCAGCTGATTATTGAGATTGAGGCCTCTTTCAGTTGTTTACTGTGCATTCATCATTTTCTGAGAATTCCTTGTTCATCTCCTGTGCCCATTTTTTTGTTTTTTTTTTTTCTAAGATTTATCTATCTATTTGAGAGAGGGAGCCCAAGTGGTGCCGAGGGAGGGTAGGTACATGGGGAGGGGGAGAGGAGAGAGTGTCTTGAGTAGATTCTATGCTAAGTACAGAACCCTCATAACCCTGAGATCAGGACCTGATAGAAACCAGGAGTCAGTGGCCTGGTCTCAGGGTTGTGAGATTGAGCACCCCCCACCCCTCCCAGGCTCTGTGCTCACTGCAGAGTGTGCTTGAGATTTTCTCTCCTCCTGCCCCTGCCCCCACTCGCATGTACCTGTGCTTGCTCTCTCTCTAAAATAAATAAATCGTCAAAAAAATTCATTTGTAGGAGTTTATGTATTTCAAGTGCTGATCCTTTGTCAGTCATGTGTGTTATATATATTCATTCTCTATTTGTAGCTAGTCTTTTTTACTTTCTTTGTTTTTGGCTTTTTTTTAGCACTTTAATTTTTATCTTGTTTATTACTCTGTGGTTTGCCATTTTTTATATCTCATTTTTCATATTTTGTTAAGGTTTGTTCTTAACAGCATAATGGTAGTCCTTTTTACTTTATCTGAAAGTTATGCTGTTCACTTTTAGTTCTTTAGTCTACCAGGAGTTTATTTTTATGTGTGATAGGAGGTAGAGTTCTAACTTTAATTGTTTTTAATTTTTTCTCCCTATAAACAAATTGTCCCATCACCACTGATTGAGGCATACAATAAAAATAAAATCCCTCTCTTTCTGGTGAAGGGAGCCTCTTATTATGAAATAAATGATCCTTGAGTGCCTTTTTCTTTCATATCTCTTTGTTAGATACTATGGGCAGGACCAGTTCTAAACCTTAAACTGAGTTAAGTCTAAGAGTCTGTAGGACCCAAGTGATTCCTGCCTGGCCTGCAATTCTATCCAGGGGCTCTTCCACTTCAGACCATTCTGATCCTGAGATTGTTGGTATCCTGTGAGTCCTTGGCTTATTATGAAGAGGGTCTCCCATCTGGCTTCCCATTTTCTGTGGACTTTGGGCTTTGATTTTCTTCCCACTCATCTTGTGAGTCTCAAGAATCCTAGGTTCTAATTTTCCAAGATTGGTGGTTGCCCTAGAGTAAAGCTGCTCCTGGATTGCCTTACCAATCTGGGATGTTTTATAGACTTGTAGTTCCTTGATGCCTTGTTATCTCTTCATTGCTTTCAGAAAGCTTTTGTTTTGCTTGATTTTTAAAAAAACTTCATTTAGCCTTTTACATTTTTTTCTTATGGAAGGATTGATTTGGATAACTAACCTACCTTTTCTTGGAATGGGAATGCTTATGACTAGTTTTTTTAAATAATATTTTTATTGTGGTAAAATATAAAATAGTTCTAACCATTTTTAAGTGTACAATTCAGGGAAATTAAGTACAAAAGTACATTCATATATTGTGCAACCATGATCACTATATATTTTCCCAGAGCTTAATCATCCCAAAAAGAAACATTAAATAATAAATAGTAACTTTTCACTCCTTCCTCCCAGTCCCTGATAACTTCTATTCCACTTCCTGTCTCAATGAATTTGCCTGCTCTAGGCACCTAATAGAAGTGAAATCCTACATTTATATGATTTAAGTTTTATCCATGTTGTAGCATGTGTGAGAATTTTATGCCTTTTTATGGCCAAATAATACTTCGTTGTATATATGTAGTACATTTTGTTTGTCTTTTGATGGTCATTTGGGTTGTTTCCACCTTTTGGCTTCTGTGAACATTGGTGTACAGGTATCTGAGTCTCTGTTTTTGTTTCTTTGGGGTATATGCCTAGGAGTGGAATTGCTGAATCATGTGGTAGTTCTGTTTAACTTTTTGAGTAAGTGCCTAACTTGCGCAGCAACTGCACCATTTTATATTCTCACCCACTGTGCACAGGGTTCCAGTTTCTCCATATGCTTGTCTACACTTGTTATTTTCCTTTTTAAAAAAATATATACTAGCTATCCTAATAGCCTGAAGTGATTAACTGTGATTTTTTTATAATCTATTACTGATTTTGTCTTCTAAATTTATTAATTTTATAAAAACTTCCCATGATGGTAGATTTGAAAATTTATTGTTTTGACTCTTTCAATTTTTCCTTTATATTTGAGTCTATTTTATTTTTTATTTTTTTAAAAGATTTTATTTATTCATGAGAGACATCGGCAGAGGGAGAAACAGGCTCCTGTGGCGAGTCCAGTGTGGGACTTGATCCCAGGATCCTGAGATAACAAGCTAAGCCAAAGGCAGAAGGTCAACCACTGAGCCACCCAAGCGTCCCTAAGTTTATTTTATAAAATAAAGATACAGTTGGTCCTTGAAGAACATGAGGTTGAAACATGGGTCCACTTGTATGCAAATTTTCCTCAAAAAATAAATGCAGGGATCCCTGGGTGGCGCAGCGGTTTGGCGCCTGCCTTTGGCCCAGGGCATGATCCTGGAGACCCGGGATCGAATCCCACGTCGGGCTCCCGGTGCATGGAGCCTGCTTCTCCTCTGCCTGTGCCTCTGCCTCTCTCTCTCTGTGTGACTATCATAAAAAAAAAAAAAAAAAAAAAAAATTAAATGCAGTGCAGTACTATAAATGTATTTTCTTATAATTAACATTTTCTTTTTTGTAACTTACTTTATTATAAGATTATAGTATATAATACACATAACATATATATAGATATGTATTAGTTAACTGTACATCAACAGTAGGCTACCTACCAGTAGTTAAGTTTTGGGGAAGTCAGAATTTCTACACAAATTTTCAACTACACAGAGTCAATGCTCTAACATCCCCCCCCCCCCCCGCACCATATTGTTTAAGGGTCAGCTGCATATCTAATTTTAAAATTGTGGTGAATTATTATCCTGGTGGCTTGAAATACAGTGAATTGAACCATTTAGTATTACATAATGATCTTCTGTATTTTAACTGTGCTTTTTGTCTTAATATTTTTTTGTCTGATTAATAGTCCTATATACCATCTTTCTTTCGGTTAGTATTTGAAGGTATGTATTTTTCACTTTTACTTATACATCTCTCTTATTCTTTCCTTTTTACTTAGCATTATGAAATCATTTTTACTCTGAATGATTTTAATTTTTATGTTACAGTAATTTCTGTAACCAATGTACCATTGAATATTTTGCTAGTCTTTTTGTTTGCTTTTGAACAGCAACATGTATATCTTGTGTATATAGCTTTTTGTTGTTGGATACTTTCATTTGGATGAATTCTTGGAAGTAGAATTGTTGGGTTTCTTGGGTATGTACATTTTTCTTTTGGCCTTTGATGCTGTCATACTGCTTTTCTGAAGAGTCACACCTATTTTCATTCCACCAGCACTATTTAAATATCTACTGGATACCATCAATTATATGGTATGCTGTCATTTTATGAATTGCTAAAAAAGAAAAAACTTTCAATTAAACTGGCACAGTACTATCTTATTAGAATTTTTATTGAATACTTACTAGAAGGTATCTTTTAGGTTCAGACAGACATAGATTTTTATCATATTACTCTTAAATATACACATTAAAAGAAATATACACAATTAAAGTGGTTAGGGTATTTCAAAGCTTCACACTTAACATGCAGTTCTATGTTGTTTTTTGACTCAAAATTGTTGTCTTTATTTTTCTACACTATACATTGAGAGTGTTGGTGATATCAAAAAAACTAATAACCCAATTAAAAAATGGACCAAAGATTTGAATAGAGCTTTTTCCACAGAAGACATACAAATAGCCAATAGTATATATGAATAGTTGCTCAGTGTCACTCATTGTCAGGGAAATGCACATCAAAACCACAATGAGATGTCACCTTACACCTGTTAGAGTGGTTAGTAGCAAAAAAGCAAAATCAGGGGCACCTGGGTGGCTCAGTCAGTTAAGCATCTGACTCTTGGCTTTGGTTCAGGTCATGATCTCATGGGTCCTGGGATCAAGCCCTGTGTGGGGCTCTGCCCTCATTGAGGAGTCTGCTTAAGGATTCTCACCCTTTGCCCCTCCCCCCACTCATGTGCTTATGCATGTGCATGCACTTTCTCTCTCTCAAATCTTTTTTAAAAAAGCAAAAAGTATTTACAAGGATGTGGAGAAATTGGAACCCTTGTACACTGTTGGAGGGAGTGCAAAATGGTGTAGCCACTGTGGAAAATAGTATGGAGTTTTCTTAAAAAAGTAATGATCCATATGATCCAGTAATTCCACTTCTGAGTGTTTAAAACAAAAGAATTGAAATCGGGATCTTGAAGAATTATTAGCACTCCTACATCCATTATAGCACTATTTATAGTAGTCACATTATAGAAATAACTTAAATGTCTGTCAATGAAGGAATAGGTAAAGAAGATGTGATATATACACACAAAGTCTTATTTAGCCTTAATAAAAAGAAATGCTGTAATATGGGACAACATGGATGAACCTTGAGGAAATTATGCTGAGTGAAATAAACCAGTCACAAGGACAAATAATGTATGATTTCACTTACAGACATATCTAAAATAGTCAAACTCACAGAGGCAGAGGGTAGAATGGTGGTTAGCAGGGATTGGAGAGGGGCAAATGGTGGTATTTGTTTTTTAAATATTTTATTTATTTATTCATGAGAGACAGAGGGAGAGAGGGAAAAGCAGGCTCCATGCAGGGAGCCTGAAGTGGGACTCGATTCCGGGTCTTCCGGATCAGGCCTTGGGCTGAAGGCGGCACTAAACCGCTGAGCCACACGGGCTGCCCGGAAATGGGTTGTTAATCAAGAAATGTAAAGTTTCAATTATGTAGGGTACATAAGTTTTAGAGATATGCTGTACAATGTTTTGCCTGTAGTTAACAATACTGTGTTGTACTCTTAAAAATCTATTAAAGGGGAAATCTCATGTTAAGTGTTCTTAACCCAATAAAAAAAATTTTTTTAATGTTGGTAATAAAGCATTTCTTATGAGTGGCTAATAATAATTACATGATGCTCTTGATTATAAAATGGTATGGATTTCAGATATTTTAAAATGTGAAAGATTGCATCCTAGAATCATAAAGTATGATGATTTCACTATAATCTTACTGGGTGTCATTATTTAATGTTTTTCCCTAACCCAGTGAAATATAAAAATGCCATCTGTATACATTTTAATTTGCATTTTTGTTGTTAATGAAGGCTGTTTTTCAGTATCTGTAGGAATATTATCTTAGCAACTATTAAGATCTTTAGTACTGAAATTGAGGGTGAGATTGTAGTTTCTCATTCATGTTTACCAAGTTTTTCTTCAAGGGGAAACTAATGTAGATATTATTTGATTTTGTTAAAGTGTAATTGAAGAAGTACTGCTCTCTAGAACTGGCATTTATGACAGGTGTAAAGCAGTCATTCTTGAACTTGTTTATTAGAATCACCAGGGAGCCTGTTGGGAGTTTGAGTAATTTAGTACGGAGTGAGGTGCAGGAATATCTATTCATACCAAGCACCCCAGGTGATTACCATGTTCATGGACCATACTGAGGACTTGCAGAAGGCTGAGATAGAGCTACAGATTTTCTCTTTGGTGATACTAGCTGGAAATTTATAGAAGTAGAATACTTAATTAGAAAGCCGTAGAATCTTGTTAATAAACAAGTTTTATATTATGAAGTGAGGCATCTCAGTATATTTAAATGTGAAGAGTCTGGCATATCTAGGTTTGGTTTTTTTTTTTTTTTTTTTTTTTTAAATAAGATTTAATGTATTTGGGAAGCCTTGGTGGCTCAGTGGTTCAGCATCTGTGTTCAGCTCAGGGTGTGATCCTGGGGTCAGGAATCAGGTGCCGCATCCACCTCCTTGTGAAGAGCCTTCTCCATCTATGTCTCTGCCTCTCTCTCTCTCATGAATAAAGAAGTAAAATCTTAAAAAAAAAAAAAAAAGATTTTACTTGTTTAAGAAACAGTGAACAAGCACAAGCGGGAGGTGGAGAGAGAAGCAGTGACATGTCTAGGTTCTTGAGCAGAGTCTACGGCCATACCACCCTGAACATGCCCGATCTCGTCTGATCTCGGAAGCTAAGCAGGGTCGGGCCTGGTTAGTACTTGGATGGGAGGTTCTTGAGCAGAATTACATGGCAAATCAGAATTGTTGAATGTTTCATGTAATTCTATTTTCTGTAACACTGTGAAAAAAGAAAAATGAATATTTTTGTTGAAATACTACTTTTTATTGGTAATTGCTTCATTTCAAGGCTTTCTCCGTACCACTTTTATCTAGAGTAGACCGAGATTAGGCTAAAACAAGATTCAATCAATAAAGTGGAGTAATTCTCCATTAAGGAGATGATGTTCATTCTTCTATCTCTAGTCTCTAAGACTGTGCTGGTCATATGGTAGACATTTAGTAATATTTGTTAAATGTATGAATATGCATAACAGTTTACATATCAAGTACTCTTCAGGGAGTAACAGTTTGCTTTGAATCTCTTAAAATTGTCTATTGAATACTGTTATAATTGCTCTCAACATAGAATTTATATTAAACCTACTGTGGGGGGCACCTTGGTGGCTCAGCGGTTGAGCATCTGCCTTCGGCCCAGGGCGTGATCCCAGTCTGGGGATCAAGTCCTGCATCAGTTCCCTGCAAGAAGCCTGCTTTTCCCTCTGTCTATGTCTCTGCCTCTCTGTATCTCTCATGAATAAATTAATAAAGTCTTAAAAAAAATTAAAAAATAAATCGATTGTGGATTTTTAATTGAGGTTCATTTATCATTGAAATCATGGGAATAGGGAACCCTGGGTGGCGCAGCGGTTTAGCGCCTGCCTTTGGCCCGGGGCGCGATCCTGGAGACCCGGGATCGAATCCCACGTCGGGCTCCCGGTGCATGGAGCCTGCTTCTCCCTCTGCCTGTGTCTCTGCCTCTCTCTCTCTCTCTCTGTGTGACTATCATAAATAAATAAAAATCTAAAAAAATTTTAAAAATGAAATCATGGGAATAATTATTCTACCATTTGGATTTTTTTTTTTTAAAGATTTTATTTATTTATTCATGATAGTCACACAGAGAGAGACAGAGAGGCAGAGACACAGGCAGAGGGAGAAGCAGGCTCCATGCAGGGAGCCCGACATGGGATTCGATCCCGGGTCTCCAGGATTGCGCCCCGGGCCAGAGGCAGGCGCCAAACCGCTGCGCCACCCAGGGATCCCTGGATTTTTTTTTTTTTTAAGATTTTATTTATTAGAGAGAGAGAGGGAGCATGAGCCAGGGAGAGAGGAAGAGGGAGAAGCAGACTCCAAGCTGAGCAGGGAACCTGACTCAGGCATGATCCGAGGTCCCCAGTATCATGACCTGAGCTGAAGGCAGACCTGAACTGGCTAAGGCACCCAGGCACCCCTATCATTTGGATTCTTTGCATGTAAATTATATTTTAAATTTATAATTGCTATTACAAAGAGAGATTTTGTAGTAAAAGCATTTTTATTTTCCTTTTAGGAGTTAACAGAGCAATTTCATCAAGTTGAATCCCAACTGAATAAACTAAATCATCTTCTTACTGATATTCTTGCTGATGTGAAGACAAAAAGAAAAATTTTGGCATCTAATAAACTGCATCAAATGGAAAGAGAATTATATGTATATTTTTTAAAAGATGAAGATTATCTGAAAGATCTTGTGGAGAATTTAGAAAACCAATCAAAGATTAAGGCTGTTGGTTTTGAAGTGTGAAAATTATTAAAAACTGAATCTTTACTACAGAGCTATGCTATGTTTTAATGTTTTATATATTAGGAGGAAAATGTAGCTAATAAACCCTACTAAAATTTTAAATTTGATGCCAGTGGAACATTTCATTTAATTTATTTAAGTTTTACATTGGTTGTTTTTTTTTTCCTTATATAATGCGTTCAAAGTACCAGTGCTTTCTATGAGTTGAAAATTTGCTTGATGGCACTTAGTACTGGTAACTTTACTTACAAGGAAAAAGCATTGTTATATAATGCAAATATTTTTTAATAGGATTAGTTCTGTCTCTCCTTTACTGTTTTTCTTCGAAATAGAAATTTTTTATTGTTAAATATTTTAAACCTTTGTAGAACTTAGAGTTAGCATTGTTCAACCTGTGAACCTTAATATATGGAACAGCCAAGTTCCCTCATATTTAGCTATAAAGTAAAACCATACCACTCAAACTGTAATTCCCATAATTCCCTGCTGTAGACTTTGAAAATCTTTGTACCTATTTGCTCTTCAAAAAGTATCAGATGTCCTTTGACCATTGTTCATTTTAGCAACTGGGTCCTGGGAAATCAAAATTTCTGCAGGACAAATCGTACTGGTGCTTGGACTTCTGCTTTGGTGGTGCTTTGACTTACACATTACGAATGACTCTTAAATGAAATTTGAAAATACCATAGAAGTGGTTGTTTAGAGGATACATAATGCTGTTTTAATCAGTTTCTTTGGAGTGAAAATACTTAAATGTTAGATTGTATTAATTGGGATACACACAAGTGTATTATTTGGACAATTAGAAATTATTTTGAGTGGTATGAAGTCATTTGGAGTAGCTTATTAGGATATCAAATGGTTCTTGAGTGCTTGATTTATATGTGGCCTGTGGTATATAACATGTAAGCTTTATAGAGGAACAAGAAGATGGAGTTAATACTTTCAAGAAGATTTCTGCTTCAGAATATATTGTCTTTTTAAAAAGAGATGCCCATCTAAAGTGCATTTTAGGTGGTCTTTTTGAAATTCTTTAGCTATTACCATCAGAACATGGATATGCTTAGGAGACATATAAGTCCTGATAATTTTTATAATCTGTTGAACAAAAATATTTTGCCAGCTATTGTATTTGTACATTATTTAAAAATTTACATTTACTAAATAGATCTAAATATGCATGAAAATTTGTAATTTGTAATAAATTTTGTCTAAGATTTTGGTATTAGCTCCTCATGGATGGCTTTTTGTTCCTTTTTAAATTTTTTTCCTATTCCACAGTGGAATAGAGAATTCATTTAAAATTTTTCTTCTCTCTAGTAATGTGGAAAAATATGTCAGCTGGTTTCCTGGCTCTTGGAATAGCAAATTGTGTTTATATTTATGCCAGATATGATAGATGTATGACTAGCTACTCAATGTTTTAGCTACTCAAACCTTTACCCACTCAACCCAGTAGAGCTGAGCGGTATACGTGAAATGATGTTGTATGTCTATCGTAATTACCCAAGTCCATTAAAAATAATTTTTCTGTTACTAGGTTTGCATATTTGAAGGTTAATTATAACATCCATTTGTTTCAGATCTCAGGAGATCTATGAATAGATTGCTTGCTTCAAAATTGGTTAACTAGAAAATATATTCTTTGTTCCCTGTTTACCAGAATATTCCGGTTGAGCCTGTAACTGTTTTTGCTCCCTTCTTAGTGTTGTAATTATGGAGGCAACGCTACCTATTTTCCGTGATCATTAATAGGCTAGTTTGTAGGAATGCCTCTGGATGTAATGTTTTTCAAGTAACATGTTCCTTATTTTGAGGTCTCAAAATTAATATGTGGATATTTATCTTACATTTAGGATTTATGAAAATGGAAAATTATGAGGCATTTGTAGGCTTTGATCTCTGTAAAATACCGCTCTCCAGTGTTGCACAGAAGATTATGTCTGCTATGCATTCAGGTGATTTAGTGGAGTCTAAGAATTGGAGAGAGAGTGAAAAGAGTAAGTAATTTTTATAAACATCTTTCTGTCTTGTGACCTTGAATGTTAATTATTTCTTAAGTTAAGGATCGAAAATGAAACAACAGAATTATTGTCAGGAACCGTGTATTGCGTAGGGAGGTTCTTGCTACAGACATGGAGCCCAGCTCCCTTTGGCTTATTCTCATTCAGTGATGACTGAGCTTCTGCTCACTGGATTTCACATTCTCTCAGCCTTTACTGCTTTAAAATGTAACACTCTCTTCATTGTTCCAGGCATTTCTGTCAGAGATTTCCTGAGAATCTGCATCGTTTAACCTTGGAAAAGCTGGGCTCTTTCACAGTGCCTCTCAGTTTGTTCAGCCTTAGCTCTTGGGTCATTGGATGCACATGGACATAGTACTTGCTGTGTGTGACAAACGGGAGATGTGTGTTAGTGTGTGTCTTAATGCTGCCTGAGGACTGTAACCTTTTAGGTGTGTGTACTTAGGATAGGATGTCACATAGCAGCGGTGGCATGGGCACAAAGTGTGACATTTGGATCACCAGTTTGTTTTACCAGCAAAGCAGCTTGTTGTTCTTGTTTGTGTCTTAATATTTAAGTCTGGGCCAATAATGTGTTGTTTCTTTTCTACAGAGTAAGTTATATGTGAGATATAATTGATAATTGTGATTAAGTAATTGAGAGCATTGACAAATAGTGCAAAAGCTATATAAGTGCAGTTTCTTGATTAAAATATAGTAGCACTTAACATTTCAGTCTGTTCATATTCAGACATCTGTTGCTCATGAGCCTCATTGTAGTAAAAGTCACTGATAAATGAACTGCTAGGAAGTTTTGGGTATGGACCACATACCTAACAGTTGGTAATGTTTTTGGGGAATGGTGTAGGGGAGATAGTAAAGAAAATAAATACTCAGATGTCAAAGGGCTTTCTCCTTTATTCTGTATACTTTCTAAAATAAAAGAGCAGTGGGCACTTGACAGAAGTGGAAATGTACTTCCCTTTAAAAACTGAAAAGAATTTAAAAAAATACTGATAGGAACAGTGCAGTGCCTCTGGAAGTTTCAATGTGAGTCTCTGTGAAGAAAGATTTTTGGCGATCAGTCCATCTTGTGAACTCTATTGTCATACTCTTCAAATACCCTATAAAATTCTAGTTTTCATAAATTTATTGAGAGGTAATGGGAAAAGATAAGGTATTATTTTTCTGTCAAGTGTTAAAGGATTTGGAAAGAGTGGACTTTTCACAAAGATTCCGTATCGGCTGTTGCTGTACAACACTGTTACTACAAATACTTAGCGACTTAAAACAATGCACATTTGTTTTCTCCCAGTTTCTGTGGGTCAGGAGACTAGGCACAACTTAGCTTCATCCTTTGCTGGGCTACAGCGTGGATGTGTCAGAGGGTTTGGGTCTCATCTGAGGCCTGAACAGGGAAGCATTTGCTTCCAGTTCACAGGGTTGTTGGCAAATTCAGTTCCTTGTAGGCTTTTGGGCCGAAGGCCTCTGTTTCTTCCAAGTTGTTGGCTGTAAAACACCCTCAGTTCTTTTCCACATGGTTCTTCTGAGGTGCAGCTTTTTCCCTGGCAAGACTGACATCCCAGTCTTCTGCAGCATGTTTGGGAGCATCCTGTCACTGTTGCTGTACCCTGTGGGTTAAGAGTGAGTAGGGACCACCTTGGAGTTCATCTGCTTCAGAGTTTCATCAGTTTTAGTTCTTATTTCATATGGATTTGATTAAGTTGGGTTGCTGGTGGGTTTTTTTAAATATTTTTTTATTATTACTTATTTATGAGAGAGACACACAGAGAGAGAGAGAGAGAGAAGCAGAGACACAGGCAGAGGGAGAAGCAGGCTCCATGCAGGGAGCCCGATGTGGGACTCGATCCCAGGTTCCCAGGATCACGCCCTGGGCTGAAGGCGGCGCTAAACCACTGGGCCACACGGGCTTCCCCTGCTGGTGGGTTATTGATGAATGATGCTGGACCTAAGATCTAGTTGATTCCTGGACTCTTGTCACATGCTGGGGTGACTGTGTCAGATCTTCATCTCTTACAAGGAAAATACTGCAAATCAGCGTTTCATTTCTAAAGCACATTTTGTACCAAAGAAATATAAAAACCGAATCCATAAATTGTTGAGAATAACTACAAATATTTGTTACTACAAACAGGTAAAACCAAACAACATTAGTGTTCTATGTCACTTTGGGGTCTCTGTCTTATGTGCTGTCCTGAAGGTGTGAAGACACACACCCAATAAGGGTTGGACTGTGTAGGTCTTCTTGCTATGAGATTGATCTTTATTTAAAAGCCCTCCGCTGGGAAAAAAAAAAATCAAAATATGCAAAAACTTCAATTTATCTGTAACCAATGAATATAAAGAGGACATCCACATCGTCACATTGCCAGAACCTCGAAATTTCATTCTCAGTTAAAACTCTCTCCCTGCTGGAGGTAGCCATCATCCTGACTTGCAGCAGTCGCTTACACTTCCTTACCATGGGCGTTTTGCGTTGCTCCAGAGGCCTTTTTTTGGCCATCTTTCCCTTCTGACTACATGGCTGTCTCCTTGCAGTCAGGGGTGACCTGGGATCCTGTCAGCAGGATGTGCCCTCAGGTATTGTGGGCCATTTCTGGGGTAGGCCTCTTTCCTTCCCTCTAGTAGGAACCTTCCTTTCAAACTCTGCAAATGATAACACTGTCCTAGAGGATTATACAACGTGTTGGAAGGACCCCAGTCCTGGAGAGACCACATGAAACATTTACAGCCAGCTGAGAACACTCAACCTCAGAACATGAAAGAAAAATAAACTTTGTTATTTAAACCACTGTCTTGTTGGGTCTTTTGTGACTGTAGCTTAGTTTTGTACCTTAATCCATACACCTTTATAAACGAGATTGAAACGTGGGTCCATCTGACTTAAATTTTCATTGTCATTTGATGGTTCAGTAATGCTCCTAAAAGTCTTTGGTAAATACTGGGGGAGGAGGAGTTTGCAGGTCCGCTTCAGGGTTGCCAGCTGACCTGCTGCTTTGTATAGGGTTATGCGTAGGATTCAGCATATGTTTATTAAAAGAGATCTCTGTTTTGTCTGAGTGGCTGTAGAAATCAAATAATGTTTCCTAGTACACATTTGTCCAAATTGTTTTTCATTTTAACAGCTTAGATGTGAATTTGGTTTTCTAGTTTAAAAGAAATGTATACATATATATTTGCAGACATTACAAATTAATACAATTTGAAATCCCAAAGGTAAATATTTGTGAAAATCGAGTCCGTTAATATGAAGTGTGTCTTTATTCCACCATCCAGTAGAAATCTGCGATTTCAAGGACAGATAACATAAAACTAAGTGACCAAACAGATCTGTCTTGATTATGTTCATTCTAGTAAAGAGTATAATGGATAAACATACTATATTTTTATTTCTTTTTTTTTTAAAGATTGATTTATTTATTCACGAGAGGCACAGAGAGAGAGGCAGAGACCTAGGTAGAGGAAGAAGCAGGCTCCTAGTAGAGCCCGATGTGGGACTTGATCCCGGATCCCAGGATCACACCCTGAGCCGAAAGCAGACACTCAACCACTGAGCCACCCAGGCATCCCCCTATTTTTATTTCTATTAAGTAAACATAAAATCCTTGTATCGTATCCAGTTATTTGACAAGCCTGCCAGGTGTTGGATTTCAATCCCCATTGCCCTCATACATGCCTGCATTCCTCCTCACTAGGATGTTGGCAGTGGCTTCCTTAATTGTTCTTTACCTTCATTATTGCCCCTTTGTCTTGCCCTCAGGCCTTTGCTAGAACTAGCTCAGCTTTTATCCTTGACCTGTGCATAATACACTTCTGGAAACATCCCAGGTGCTTTGAGGGATCCCTGCCTGCCCTGTTCAGTCATTTGCCCCACTACTTGTCCCTCTACACCTCATGCAGATTTGACTGCGACTTCCAAACACATGGTATTTTCCGGTATCCTCCTCTACTTAGCCTTTTCTTCTTCTCCACTCAACTGAGTGAGGAAAGCATTTTACAAGGTCATGCTCAAAATACTTTTCCTTTAAGATTTACTTATTAGAGCATGAGTGGGGGGAGGGGCAGAGGAGAAGGAAGGAGATACCCCGCTGAGCAGGGAGCCCAACACTGGCCCCATCTCAGGACCCTGAGAACATGACCTGAGCCAAAACCAAGAATCAGTTGCCCAACTGATTGAGTCCCCCCAGGTGCCCTTTGCTCAAGTTTGCCTTATTGGAAGTAACCTGTCCTGGATTCATTTGCAGCTCGGTTGAGAGGACTCACCATAAGGTACCTCTGGTTGTATGATGCTCTGGCTCTTTGTGTGCTTTGAGATCCTTGAGGCAGGGCAGGGTTCTCACCTCTGAGTGCTGCCACACGTACACTCACCTGTGGCTTCCTCTCACTGACTTGAAAGAGCTTTCTATACACAATACATGTATGTGAATGAGTTCTAAATATGTTGTAAATATTTTGGGGAGATTTTTTTTTAAATACTTAGGAAATTGTTCTTAAAGCCAAAAGCATAAAGCCCATAATTCATATTTAAAAATCTTTCCTTACATCCTTATACACACAGGCATATAGTGAAAGGGTTCATCTGCACTTTTTTTTTTTTAAGATTTTATTTATTTATTCATGAGAGACTGAGAGAGGCTGAAACATAGGCAGAGGGAGAAGCAGGCTCCTTGCAGGGAGCCCGATGTGGGACTCAATCCTGGACCCAGGGATCACACCCTGAGCCAAAGGCAGAAGCTCAACCACTGAGCCACCCAGGTGTCCCTCCACATTGTTTCCTTTTCTTTTTTTTTTTTTTAAGATTTATTTATTTATTTATTTATTTATGATAGAGAGAGAGGCAGAGACACAGGAGGAGGGAGAAGCAGGATCCACGCCGGGAACCCGATGTGGGACCCGATCCTGGGACTCCAGGATTGCGCCCTGGGCCAAAGGCAGGTGCTAAACCACTGAGCCACCCAGGGATCCCCTCCACATTGTTTTAATTCAGGCTTTTGCTTTGTTGAGCCCTCTCCCCATGGAGAGGTTGCTAACCCATGCTAATAATGTACTTGCTATATCCCTTTTACACTTTTCTCCATTTCTTCCCATGATTGTAATTGTAGCTCGCATGTGTGGCTGCACTATGCCATCCAGCCCCCTCCCCCCTTCCAGTGGGATTAGCTGAGACCTTCCTTACAACTGTACCACACTGGAGCTTCCTCTTCACTCAGTCCCTTTCTCCCGCCAGAAGCTTTCTGTGGCCAAAGCTTAGTCTGATTCCCAGGAACCCAATCTGCTATAGTTGGTGCCAGGAGTGGTCCGAGAAAGCACACGTGGCATTTTGGAGTAGGCAGACTGGCACTGATGGCTTCCTCACAGGTTGTAGTGGAATAGGAATGGTAGCAGTGCAGTTTAGCCTTGGACTACAGGTGGATTGTATGGCATACCAGTGGAAGCCACTGCCCAGGCTGCTGGGATTTACTGTGTATTTGAAAAGTACAAGGCAGCGGCAGACAATGGAATTTGTGGCTGTGGCTAGTAATAATAGATCCTTTGGAAAAAGACAAGGGCTGAGGGTGATTAATAAGCAGTTACAGGCTAAATGTAACCAGAGAACTTCCTAAAAAGAGACCACTTAGGACCCTAAGACCAGTACTTAGTCCTGCGACTTGTAGGACTCTAGAGAAGGCTTGGATTCTCAGCCCAGGCAGGTGTGCTACTTCAAGGTCAGAGCCTTGATCAGGAAGAAGGATGAGACCCTGAGATTTGCCATGGACACCTGGATTGGCACATTCAAATTCTGAATCCCAGATTGCTCTGGGACCTGCACATGTGGCTACTTCTCTGTTAAAGAAGGAGCGTCCCCCGTCCTATTGTAGCTGAAGGCCATGCAGGTTGCTTCTCGATAAACACCTCCTCCCTCAGGAATTTCTGTCTCCTTCCCTCCTGGCCATTAAGCCAACAACCTAGCTAAAAGTTATTGGGCCTGTTGGGGAAGCCTGAGACGTGCGCCAGTCAGGTGAACCAAACCATATGGTAATTTGAACAGGGAAAGAAGATTTTAACTAGTAATGGGATTAGCTACCTAGGAGTAAAGAAATAAACACAGCAAAGGCAGACACGGAACAGCTCCCCAAGGTAGAAGTTGAAGGAGTAAACAATGGGAATGACTTGGCCAGCTAATATGCACTAGCCTGTCACCTGCTGTCCCAGTACAAGCACCTGGGGGCTCTTCAGTGGAATGGTCATGGGCCAGGGTGGAGGTCACACATAGACCCAACCACATGCACTCCCACTCACCAGGGCTGATCTAATAA
Source organism: Canis lupus familiaris (assembly GCF_011100685.1). Lineage (NCBI taxonomy): Eukaryota > Metazoa > Chordata > Mammalia > Carnivora > Canidae > Canis > Canis lupus. The sequence continues at coordinate 62,500,499 of NC_049224.1, forward strand.
TACCTCTGCTGAATGTCCAGCCTTCCAACAACAGACCAAACACCTAGTCCCCAGTACTACCATCCTTTGAGGGAACAGTCACTTGGCGGCAAGTTGACAACACTGAATCTTTTGTGCCCCTAAAGGTGTGGAGGTGTATCTTGACCGGAATTGACATGATCCAGGCATGGCTTTCCCTTTCCTGTTTGCAGGGCCTCAGTGAGCTCTAATATCCAAGGCTCAGAGTGTTTGATTCACTGACAGTTACACAAGCATTGCATTGGACATGGGGACCCACTATACAGCAAGGGAGCTGCAGTGGGCACGTGATGTGGACCCAAGGGTTCCCCCAGCGACATACCCAGGAGCACCACCCTGTTGGAGAGAGGAATGGCCTGTAGTAGGTGTAGCTTCCAGCAGCATGGAGGAGCAACCTCCAGGGTGTGGTAAACACTGTCCATCAGTAGCCACTACTGGGTGTAGTGTCCCCAAGATGTATAATTAAGAAGGATGTGGGAGTGGTCCTGCTTACCATCATTTCCAGTGCTGTAAATTTGTCTCTCCCCCAACACCTCTGGGTTCTGCAGATTAAGTCTTGACTGCCAGAGGGGAAACTCACCTGGAACATGCGAAAAATGCCATTTAATTTGAAGCTGCAGTTGCTGCCCTATCCTTTCAATAGCTAAGAGACTGGCAGACAAGGAACATAAGCAGTTGCTTGTGTACGCTTGAGCAGTCTCAAGCAGTTGCCTGAGATGCCTCCTGATCACCCGAAGTCAGGGCTGCTGTTACATGATGGTGCAAGGAAGCATACATTTGGTACCCAGCTGATAAGACTAGTCACCTCTGTCCTCTGTCCGAATCTGACGGCAAATGCACTGACCATGGCCTGAGAAAGGCATGGTGACCAGGGGCTTATACTTCTCAGAGATGAGGGGTTTGGGTAGTTCTATCGATCAGATGAGCTATGTAGACCAGCAGAAGTGCTAAGCCAGGGTGAGGGGACTCTAGAGTGTGCATTAGAGGGACACAAATATCATTTGTAGCTTTTGAGACCAGCTTCAGTGACCAGGTGATTCAGTTCATCTCATTAACCTTCCTTTTAAAAGTATCTTCCAGGAAGAGGCCCACCAGCATCCTGAAGGAGCTACTTTCAGAATGTATCTGCAGCAAGTGGCTGGGAGCAGTGCAGTGTAGTGCCCAGTAGCAAAGGACTGTAGTGAGTCCTGTGGATGCCCAGATTCCACCATTCATCACCCCACCTGCTGGGAGTGTTGCTGAAGGATGAAGCCTTCCTTCAACATTCACAAGAGTGAAGCCACCTCTCCTGGTGGCTGCCTCAGCTGCACACTCCTTTCCCAGGGGCAACTGATCCAATGACTGGTCAGTGCTGGCATATAAAGGCCTGCTTCCGTGATCCATTGGGGGATAACTCTATAGGCCATCCAGGTCCCAAGCAGGCCTTTGTAGTGACTGCATCTTGGCCCGGTCCTCCTTCCCTCATGTTCCTGTAAACATTGATCCTGAGAGCACTCCCCACTAACCTTTCCAAATGCAAACCATCTCAGAGTCAGCCTCCTGGGGACAAGGCTTATGCCAGTGAATGTGTATAACATACTTATATACATAAGCAGGGAGATTTGGTCACTAGTTGCAAAAATGAGATCATATTTTCACAGATTTCTGTGTCTTCAAGGCAATTAATAAAACTCTAAGTCATTCTTTTCAGTGGTCATGTGCTTCATGGTGTAGATGTTATATAATTTATTCATCAACTACCCTTTTGATTGGTATCTGCTTTGTTTTTCAGTCCTTTGCCATAAAGCAACACTGCCATAGATGTTTTGGTTTAAAGCTACTTATCATTGCATATGTTTCTATGAAACAGCCAATAGTGAGTTTGGTTAGATGATTTATACATTTTATATCTCTGCTTTTATTGAGGTTACACACAGATTCTGCACACAAAACACGTGTATTCTGAGTTTATAACTCAACATTTCACAAACTGAACACTCCTGTAACTCATGCAGATTAAGAAACAGGACATCAGTAGCACCCTGGAAGCCCATCTTTGTTCCTTTAGGACAGTCCTCTTCCCAACTCAGGAGTGATGGATGTTTTAATTTCAATAGGTGTTGACAATTTCCTTTCCAAGAAGATTCTAGCTATTCACATTTTTACCAGCAATGCCTGAAACTACCTCTTCCTTCTACCTCTGGTTGCATTAAGTTTGCATTTCCCTGACCACTAGAGAGTTTGAGTATTATATTGTGTTTATTTGCTTTTGGGATCTGCTTATTTGTATACTGCTTCTTTCTATCTTGTACTCATTTTAAAAATCAAACTGTCTTTTTTTTGCCTGCGTTTAAGTGCTTGTTGTATAACACGGATATTAGCCCTTTATCCTTTTTGTTCCAAATGATTTTCCCAGTATGTTCTTTTCTTTCAGAAGCAGTACTGCTATCCCTATTTATTAACCTGTTGTATTCTACTGAATTGAGATACTATCTTTGTTCTATAGTAGAGTCTCATAAAGCCATGGGTCAGTTACTGGATTGTCTGTTCTGTTTTAGAAATCTTTTGACTCCTCCTGTCCAAATACAACATGAATTTGATTGTGGTCGCTGAATAGTATGTTCTGATAGTCAAGCAAGGCGAGCCTTATTGTTTTTTAACTTACTTTCGTGTCTGTTTTCAGATATCTGGTATTTCATATGGCCTTTGACATTTTTTTCAATTAAAAGAGCCCTTGTAGGGTCTCTAAATGGAATTGCATTAAATTTATTTTTGGAAGAATTGAACGTTTGTGCGTATCTGGATGATGTGTCCTTCCATTTGTATAATCCATTTGTATAGTTTCAATGCCATTTTATGAGATTTTAAGTTGTCATCATTGAGTATCTCATGCTTTTTGTTAAATTTATCCTAAGTTCTTTTTACTGTAAAGATTTCCCCTGTTTTCATGTCTTGTTTGTTATTATTGCTGTGGAGGGAACATAAATCACAGTGGTTATGAAAACAAACACCTGAGTCATGCTGCCTGGGGTTGAATGTGGTTCCATCACTTACTGCTCAGTCCAGGCTTATTAAAACAAAATTTAAAACAGAAGTTTGTATTAATGATGTTTTACTGAACCTCTTATTGTTCCATTGAAATATTATTCATTATAAGAATCTCCTCAAACCTTTAATACTTTCAAGATTTCTGTAAAACGTCAAACTTGGGTTTTCAGATTCCGGTATATAATGGAAATGCCAAGTAATAATTTCTAATAAACATTTTATGATTACCTGGATCTGTCTCCAGTTAATTTGAAGATATGTTACATAAATGTTTATTGTAACACTAGTATATGTTTTGGGTATGAATGTTACTATGTTGTTTTATATAATGAGTAAGTAGCATGCTTATAGAGGCCACTTTCAATGTTTAGCTAATTACATGACTTAGATTTCAATGTTTCTTTAATGCCTTGTGTTCCCTTTTTGTGTTTTTAAAAGCTTCAGAAGTGGTAAACAATTCCTGTATTAAGTATTCAGTACTTCTTGAAGATGGGAAGAATCAATCACTGGAAAAAAGGGTAAATCATTGCAAATATTATTAATTCTAAATAGATAACTTTCACTTATTCAACACATACTTAATTGTCTAGTGTATGCTGGGCACTGTGGCTACCATGCTGCAGAAAATAAGGAACGGAGTTCTTCTCTAGGAGTTCATGGCTGAACTTGCTTCATAGGGGAGGGGAAGACAGAGCAGTGCTGTGACCCTACAGGACGGTGCATTGAGTGCCATGGTAGGAGTCAGCTCACTGGAACAGAGACTACTAACCCAGCTTTTGTGCTGTCTCATTTTGTTTTTTTCTGGGTGGTGGGGAAAGTAGTCTGGGAGCCTTTTTGAAGTCTGAAAATTATGCATGAGTGGTCACCTACAGGATGATCAGGAGCCCCAACCATTAGAGAAGAGGGGGAGGACTTGGTAGAAATGTTCAGGTTAGGGAGAAAGCTGGGGCTCTGGGATGGCTGAAATACAGAGAAGTCCCAGGAGGGAGGGGGCACAACTGCTCAGCAGATGAGCCATGTGGGGTGGGCAGGAGGGGAGGGAAAGAGGAGGTCATCTCACTAAAGACAGTGGCCGAGAGAATAGACTCTGGGACAGGGGTGTTCAAAGCCCAGCCTCACTCAATGTAACTGAAACTCCCTGTAGTAAAATGGGGATGGCAGGACAGCCCTTGCCATAACAAGATGGTGGTTTGCCCTCAAGTGGAGGGAGAGGGGATTCGACAACTGGAAGGTGCCCCTTTGTGAGTGAGCCCAGATTTTCTCTCTGGGCTGTTCCAGCAGTGGTAGAGAGCCAGCTTACCCAGGTTTTGTTCATTGCTTTCAAAAGAATTTTGAAAAGCTCATGACATATTTTTAAGTTGAAATTTAAAATATTCATAACAAGTTTAAAATGTTTCATAGGACACAATTTCTGGTGTATTGACAATATTGACTTTTAAAAACAGATTTTATTTATTTGAGAGAGAGAGAGGAAGAGAGAGCATGAACAGGGTGAGGAGCAGAGGGAGAAGCAGGCAGGTGGCTTGATCCCAGGAACTCTTGGGATCATGACCTGAGCCAAAGGCAGATGCTCAACCAACTGACCCACTCAGGCACTCTGGCAATATTGACATTTTAAAAATGATTACATCATTGTTTAAAATATAGCCACTTAAAAAAATACTCTGGTAACCTAATACCCACAAGCATACTTTTAAAAAAGACATGAGCAAGATATTCTTCAGCAATCGAAATTTTTTTATTTCCCTTTTGCTCCTCAAACTTCTTTTCTTGTATCCTCTCTTGCAGAATTATTAATGTAATATAATTTTATGCCTACAAGTCTTTTGTTGAAGCCATATATTTCTCTGTAATAAAAATGTGAGCATAAACTTAAGTTTTCTGTGACCCTATGCCAAATATTGAAACATTTTCCTTCAAAAGTATTTTAAAAGTACTATTAATTTATATTTGTTCAAAACACCATAAATATATCACAAAATCTGAAAAATAAACATTAAAAATACATTTTATCCTAAATGAATCCAGTAATGAGATGAGTAGAATTCTTTTTTTACCCTCAATTTGTGAATTTATGAATGAATATTGTACAGTATAAGATCAATACAGTAAGAGGATTGCTGCAAATCTGTACTTTGAAAAATTTTTAGTAGATGGATTAACATTATTGAATAGTTGTGGTGATCTCACTTTCTCTGTAAATGACTTTTACCTGGAAGTTGTAAATCATAAATCTGCAGCATTAGGTGCATCTGTAAAATACTCTCATCCATGGCATCTTCCTTACAGACACAGGGTATGGTTGGAGACTTTTTGAACTTCTGCCTATTCCATCCCCTGATTCAGATATGTACTCCTAACTGGGTTGAAAAAAGTTACTGCTCTAGAAGATACTATATAGTTTCATTAGAAAGTCTGATCATAGATCATGAGAAGCTGTCCCCCCACTTTAGACAAGTTTTACCAGAAATTAGTTTGGTTTATAGATCTCTCTTAGGAATCCATATTCCTAAAACAGTTCATGTTTTCCTGCAGAATCTGAAATCTTTTACAAGCCAGACATCAAGAACGTCCATCAAGCTCCGTCTTCAGCCCTCCAGTATCAGACACACAGATCAGCTGTCCACTTACCAAAAGCAGAAGAACATCAGCTCATTGGCTCCTCCCAGTTGTTTCGTTCCACAGTGTAACCAGGAGGCTTCAGTCCTACAGAAAATGGAGTGTAAAAGAAAGTATTTCCTAAAGGAAAATAAAAATAATGAAAAAAAAGAAATGCCCATGATTTTTAAAAGAAAACGTAGTACACATAATTTTTCAGGGAAAACAAGTGAACATGTGGCATTGGAAGAAGATGCTGATGAGGTTGAAGCCTACCTAAATTGTGGGAACTCAAGAGCCTGCAAAAACCATTTTTGTGATGCTAGGTATTTGGATGACATGGAGAAAAGCCAGCTGATTGAAATGCTCAAACAGGCAGTAACCGTGGTGGTAACACTGATATATGAGGATGGTTCCACCCAGCTAAAAGCTGAGCAGGTTAGTGAACAGTGTTGGGTTTTGTTTGTTTCTTTTCTTTGGCACTGTAAAAGAACTGACCCCATTTTTTTTAGTGTCTGATTTTGATGGGAGAGCTAAGAATAAGATTTGAAGCCTGCCCCTCCCCGCCGTGCTGAATGACTGATAATGCATAGCTCTCTTCAGATTTTTAAGAAACTGCCCAAACGTTTTCCAGAGTGGGTATGCCTTTTTTGTATTTGTGAGGGCTCCAAATCCTTAACCTCCTTGCCAATACTTGTGGTCTGTCTGGTTTTGACCATTCTGGTGGGTGTGAAGGGGCATTTCCGTGATAACTAATTAGATAGAGCATCTTCTCATGTGCTTAGTGCCATTTGTGTATCTTCTGTGGTGAAATGTCTGTTCAGATTGTTTGTTCATTTTAAAATTGGGTTATTTGTGTTTTATTTTGGATCTGTAAGCTTTTTTCTATATTTTAATATAAGTCCCTTGTCAGATCTATGATTTGTATGTAGTTCTCCCAATCTGTGGCTTATTTTTTTTTCCAGTTTCTTACTGGTGTCTTTTAAAGCACAAAGTTTTTAAAATCTGATGAATTCCAATTTATCAAATTTTTGTATGCCCTTACTTTTGTTGTTATATTTAAGAATGCTTTCCCTATGCAGTTCTTTAAAATATTCTCTTGTGTTTTCTTCTAAGAATTATGGGTTTTGCTCTTATATTTAAATCTGTGGCTCACTTTGAGTTCATTTTTGTATATATTGTGAGATAAGGGGCACAAACCTGCCTCTTGTGTGCTGATATCCAGCTTTCCCAAGCTGTTGAAGGGACTCCTTTTTCCCCATTGAATCTTCTTGGCACTTTTCTCAAAACTCAATTGGCTGTAAATATAAGGCTTTATTTCTGGACACTTAGTTCTTTCCATTGATCTATGTGTCTGTCCTGAAGCCTGTATCACAGGGTCTTGGTTACTTTAGGTTTGTTGTGAATTTTGAAATCAGGAAGTAGGAGTCTTTTAACTTTGTCTTTTTGAAGATTTTTTGGGGGTATTCTGATTACTTTGCATTTCCATATAAATTTTAGGATCAACTTTTCAATTCCTTCAGGCACTCAGCTGGGATTCTGATACAGATTGTGTTGAGTCTGTAGATGAATTTTGGGAATTTTGCCATCTTGACAGTATTGAGTTTTCAGGCCCGTGAATTGGGGAGTATCCTTTCATTTACTTAAACCTTCAGTTTCTTTTAGCAGTGTTTTGTAGTTTTCTGTATAGTATACAAATGCTTTTTACCTATCATTTTTGAAAGACATTCTTGCTCATAAAAAAGTTATAAGCCAATAGTTTTTTCTTTCAGCAGTTGGAAGAGCTTCCTCCGCTATCTTCTAGCTTGCTTTGTTTCCCGCTAGAGATCTGCTGTCTCACTTCTCTTTATCTCTGTCTGGGTAATGCTCCTGACCCATCTCTCTGGCCCCCACCCCCTTCTTTTAAGGCTTTCTCTTTATTATTGGTTTTAAGCAATTTGATCATAATATTACTTCGTATGGTGTTCTTTGTGTTCCTTATACTTGGGGTTTATTGATCTAGGTTCTACAGATTAAGTCTTAGGAGTTTTGTGGTCCTCATGCGTGGTGTGTCTCTCTGCTAGTTTGGTCTTCTTTGACTTCTTTCATTAGTATTTGCAGTTTTCAGGGTAAAGAGCCTGTACATGTCTTGTTGATTTCTATTTAAGTATTTCATTTTTTTGGAATGGTTATTATAAATGGTAGTACATCATTTTATTTCTTTTTTTTTAGAGAGGGAAAGAGAAAGAGAGGGAGGGGGGATGACAGAGGGAGAGGGGGAGAGAAAATCCTAAGCAGGCTCCACACCCAGCATGGAGCCCCATGTGGGGCTCAATCTCATGACCCTGAGACCATTCCCTGAGCCGAAATCAAGTCAGATTCTTAACCAACTGAGCTAACCAGGCGCCCCAGGTAATATAGTTTTTTGAAAAAAGATCATTTTTATATGTTCATTGAGAGTATATAGAAGTACGGTTGATTCTGTATTTTAATCTTATATCCTACAACCTTGCTAAATTCACATATTGGTTCCAGGAGGTTTTTTGTAAATTCTTTTGGTTTTTTTTCTGCAGACATTTGTGTCATCTGTAAATAAGGACAGTATAGTTCTTTGTTTCTGATTTATATGCCTTTTATTTCTTTTGCCAGTCATACTACACTTGCTAAGACTCCTGTTGTGATGTTGAATAAAGAGGACACCAGATTTGGAGAGTAAAATCTTGGGTTTAGTTTTTGGCCTTGATTGTCATTAAAAGAGCTATTTATTTACAAATTTAATTGTAGGCCTTTTCTCTCTGTTTAATTATAAAACACACATTTCTTGAATAAATGCATTGTTTGTGTTTAATTTTGAACCCAGGCTCTGGTTCCCTCTGTTGAGGGAGTTGCAATGTTACTGCCGAGCCATGTAGACAGCCATGGTCCTCTGGATGTCTCAACCTCTGATGGTGTCCTGGAGGAAGGCTTCACGCTCCGTGATCAGTATATCTACCTCAAAACACAGCACTCTTCTACTGGGGACCACGAGCAAGAGGCATATAATCAATTTGCCAGGTCAGAAATCTCCTACTGCCTTAAATCCTGCTTACATGCCTGATTTTTCAGTCCAATTTAAAGTCTCCCAAACTCCAACTTTAAACTTTCAGTTTTATATGGGCACATGACAATAAAGTGGGTCTAAATGACGGAAAGTTCTGCACACACTAGCCCGCTTTCCCCCAAAGAGCTTCTGGAATGGAGGTTCCATTCCTTCATGGGAGCCCCTCCAGGATTTGAATCAACATCTCAGTGAGAAGTTGGTGAGAAAAGCTGTGTCCACAGGCCTGAAGATCCACTGTCATGGCCACAGTCCCAGATGATTTTCCTCATCTCTCTCACAGAGAAAATTAATTTATCACTGCATTCGAAAAGTAAATTGTCTTCAATACCACCTAATTTGATGCTAATTTCAAAATTTCATTCTGTGGAAATAATTTAGGACATGCCTCGCTTGGACCTGCCCCTTTAGAATCTTACAATTTTAGAACAAGCAAGGATGCTTGTGCTGCCCTATCTCAACCTGCTGTGGGTTTCAGCTTCTGCCCTTGTCACCAGTTCTCTGAATGTATTGTCAGCCTGACTCCAGTTTCTGCCTTGGGTGGGGACATCCACTTCTGCCCACCCAGCTCTCTAAGTCCCAGCGCCTTGACTGCCTGGCGGTAACTCCTTGAAGCTGCTGTCCTGAAGAGTTCACAGAGGCTGGGGTTAAGAAGGCCCTGGGCCTGGCCCTGGCCCTTTTGACCTCCTACAGTCTCACTGGACCATGAGGGACTTGTAGGCAATTGCTGCGTCTGTCTTGTCTCAGTGAGGAATGCCAGGGGCCAGTGTTGTGGCTGGACCAACCCAAAGAGTTCTTATGATCACAGGACCCAATTCAACAAAAACCGTCAGGGAACTTTGAGGAACAAGATTCATTACTCACAGGTCCTGGAGGGTACACAGCACACCAGGGGCTACACAGCAAAGTCGTAGCTGGAGAAAGAGGGTGCAGGCTCTGCCTTTATTAGGGTCTGAGAATGGGAGGCTGGGGGTTTCAAGGTTTTACTCTTTATTGGCTAATATAAGTCATAAAAGTGGGAATTAGAGTGCAGGAAGGGAAAAGCAGGGTCACTCACATAGGTTAGGTGTCTAGATGCCCCTGGCCTGTCTGAAAGGGGACCTTCACGGGTAGGGGTGTCCAAGTGTTTTGCTAAAGGTTGTCATACAGCTTGCAATATGGATATCTTTTGAAATGGATGGCAATCAAAGGCTTAACAGGAGGCACTTACACTGCAATAATTTTTGGTGAGAATGGGACATTTGTCAAATAGAGCAGCCTATTCACAAGAAATCCATAGCCTTATTTTTATATAATTTTCTTCTGAAAGAACAATTAGGCAGGTATGTTCTATAGAAGATCTCTGTGAGAACAGAGCCCTAATATTTGAACGGCCTTTTCTAAAATCTGGATTTATATATCCTACTCAATGCTCTTTACTTGGACATCTGGTAGTCACTTCAGTCTTAACATGTGCAAAACTGAGTTCCTGTCTTCCTGAAGCCTGCCTCTGACAGCCTTTTTGTCAAGGTTAATGTCAGCATTTGTTCTCCATGAGCCCAGGCCAACAGTCTTGGCGTTATCTTTAACTTCTCTCCTTTTCATCCGATCTCTTAGTAAATCCCATTGGCTCTGCCTTCAAAATACAGCTAGAAGCTGACCTTGTGTCTTTCCCTCTGCTCCTGCCATTTGCTGCAGGCTTTCCCCTCCCAACTGAACTGGGCTGGGTCTTCCTGAGGGCCTCCTGCCTCAACTCACCCCTCAGCCTGTTTCCTGCACACATATGAATCAGGTCACAACACTCCCTGCTCAGAGCCCCAACAGTTCCCTACAATGCCTGCAGGTCTGTACGTGGCACCTCACCAGGCCTGGGAGCTCATCCTCTTTCCCAGCCTCCTTGCTACAAGGGTCTTCCTTGTAGCACTCTTCCTCCCCTGCGGTGTGCTCCCAGGTTCCTGCTTGATTTGCTACTGCATTCCTGTAGACCAAAAAAAAAAAAAAAAAAAAAAGGCAAATTATGAAAACATGAAAGTAGAGAGTAGTGTAATGAGCCCTACACACACACACACACACCCCCCAAATAGTTACCAAAGGGTTTTCCATGCTTCCTTCATCTGTCCCTTTTCGAGGAGAGGGGTAGGGAACTGGGATTAGGGAAAATCCCAGGCATGTCATTTTAGCTTACAGGATGCAGTTTTAAAATACCTGGGCGTTTCTTCATTTAGCCAGTGCAATTCTCAAAGTTAAAAATTTTAATACACAGTCCAAATTTAAAACTACCTGATTGTTTTAAAAATGTCCTTCTTCACATGATCCCCTGGGATCAGGACCAGGTCATGTGTGACATTTCTTGTCTCTCCCACCTCTTTTAATAAGAGCATCCTCTGACCCCGACCCCAGTTTGCAGAAGGTTTTGTGATTGTGGGGTTCTTTAACTTTTACCCCTTTCCTCCATTATTTCTGTAACCTGGAGCTTAGTCCTACAAGTCCATTATTCAGCTCCAGCTTTTTTCATGAGAGCACTTCCCTGGGTGGTGCTGTCTGCTTCATACTCCATCTGTGATACAGTTGGATGGTCAGATTTAGCAAACAAAAACTCAGGATGCTAAATTTGAATTCTAGATAAACAATTTTTTAGTGTGACTATGTCCCAAGTACTGTAAGAGACATTCTTGCATTACAGACATACATCTCTAAAAAAACATTTATATTTTTTTCAGATAAAAATTAGTCACTGCTTTTCTGAATTTCAAGTTTAGCTGGGTATGCTGCACTCTGGTTACCTTTTGGGTATGCTGCAGTTATGCTGTCCTTATGTCCATGATGTTCAGATGGACCTGTGGCTCAAGTAATGCCAGCATGATCCCTCCATAGTGAACATCCCCACCAAACGTTGCCTCGGTGATTTCGTCTGTCAGGAGGGTCATTGAAATCACTTTCTAATTATGTCTGGAAGATAGTGATTTTTCTGTGTCTATCATTTCTTTCACTGTATTGAGTAAAATTTTCTGTAGAGGACTTTCCTTCTTCAAGTAGGCTTTTTGTTCACCAGGGAAGCCCAGGTGAAACCACACAAGAAAATGCAAATGCCTGTGAAACAAGCTGAGCAAAGTCTAACTCTGCTGACTTAGTGTGCAGAGCTGAGTGGACTCCGGCTTTTTCTCTCCCTCAGCCTCTTGCAAAACCCTCAGCGTATGAATAAACAGTTACTATGAAGGAAGATTTATAGTGCAGGGCCCAGACAGCAGCAAGATAGGGTCTCAGACCTTTGCTGTGCCTCTTACTAGTTGGGTAATGCTGGGAAAATTGTTTAGCCACTCTGAACCTCAGTTTTCTTATCTGTAAAGTGGATCAATGCCTGCCAAACAAGGTTGTGGTGAGATTTCATTGTAACAGTCCTTTGAAGTGTTTAACATAGTGTCATCATGGCAAGTGTTCACTAAATGATGACTCCTATGAATCGCATATCCAAGGAGTTCATGGTGAAATGGGGCGAGCCTATTTTCAAGGTAAATTACAGTACAGATGTGGTCCTGGCTACAGCCGGTACATGGACAGGAGCACAGAAGGAACATAGGGGGGCGACTCCCCACCTCAGGAGGCTGACCTTCCTGCAAACAGCACGTGGGTAGTCTGCAGAAATTGTGGGAGGAGAATTGTAAGCAAGAAGGCAGCATGTGAGGTGGCCCCTAAGTGTGAGAGCACATGGCACCATGTGGTGGTGGAGGTAAGACAGTTCAGTGTGAGCAGAGGGTAGAGTGTTTGGAGTGAGTGCTGGGGAGCCTGTAAGGAGTCCAAGGGGTGTGTGCCCCATTCAGGAATGTAAGTCTTAGCAGGTAATGTGGCTTTACCCAGGGACAGGCTCTGAGCGGCTGTGGGACCTTGGGTTCATTATTATGTAGGCTTTCTCAGCTTCATCCTCTGTGACATCTTCCTCATAGTATTCATGTTCATCTATGTAAGGCTCCTCGAAGAACACCGTCTACAATGTAGTACTATGCAAATGATACCTGTCAGAGCAATAAAAATATTTTTTCCAAAGTCAGGAGTTCTAAATTAACATCTAAATCAGTGAATTTCTTTTCATCTTTCAGGAAAGTTCTCTTTCAAACTCTGAAATGTCCTGTTATTTGTTTTAATGCTAAGGACTTTGTGCGAACAGTGCTGCAGATTTTTGGTAATGAAGGCAGCTGGAAGCATGGTAAGTTTTAGTTTCTCCAATCTCTTAAATTTAATTCTCCAGCAGTGATTCCTCCTGAGAATGGGAGGGTGGCTCAACTCTGGGGGCCTGGTCATGTGGCTCTAAAGCACCAGCTGTGTGGCCTTGGGCCCCAAGGGTGAGGGGGCACTTTCCCTCTGTGCTTTATTTATTTAACAGAGAGAGAGCACATGCAGGGGGAGCAGTAGAGGGGAAAAGGAGAATAAGACTCCCTGCTAAGCAGGGAGCCAGAATGGGGCTTAATTCCAGGGCCCCAAGATCATGACTCAAGCCAAAGGCAGATGCTTAACCAACTGAGCCACCCAGGTGCCCCTCCCTCTGTGTTTTATTTTATTTTTTAAAATATTTTATTTATTTATTCATGAGAGACACACAGAGAGAGAGAGGCAGAGACACAGGCAGAGGGAGAAGCAGGCTCCATGCAGGGAGCCTGACGTGGGACTCGATCCTGGGTCTCCAGGATCACGCCCTGGGCCAAAGGCAGGCGTTAAACCACTGAGCCACCTAGGGATCCCTGTGTTTTAGATTGTTTGATTTTTTGAAAGAATATATTACTTTTGTAATTTAAAATAAGAAGTGACTTATACAGTGTGGTCACATAGGATGTGTGTTACTGCAAATAGTTTATAAACTCCCTAAGAATTAGACTAAAGTCCAGACACATGAAAAAGATGCTCAGCATCCCTTATCATCAGGGAAATGCAAATCAAAACCACAATGAGATACCACCTCACATGAGTCAGAATGGCTAAAATCAACAACACAAGAAACAACAGGTGCTGGTGAGGACGTAGAGAAAGGAGAACCCTTGTGTAGTGTTGATGGGAATCAAACTGATAAGCCCTGTGGAAAACAGTATGGAGGTTCCTCAGAAAATTAAAAATAGAGCTACCCTATGACCCAGCAATTGCATTACTGGGTATTTATGCAAAGTAAAGCAGTTGCATTACTGGGTATTTATGCAAAGAATACAAAATACTAATTCAAAGGAATGTATGTCCCCTGAGCTTATAGTTATCATTATTTACAACAGCCAAGATATGGAAGCAGCCCCTGTACCATCCATAGGTGAATGGATAAAGAAGATGTGGTATATGTATATTACTCAGCCATGAAAAAGAATGAAATCTTGCCATTTGCAATAATGCTACAACATGGATGGATCTAGAGGGTACTATGCTAAGTGAGATAAGTCAGTCAGAGAAAGATACCATATGATCACTCACATGTGGAATTGAAGAAGCAAAACAAATGAGCAAAAGGAATAAAGAGAGACAAACCAAGAAACAGACTCTTAACTCTAGAGAACACACTGCTGGTCTCGGAGAGGGTGTTGGAGGGAAACAGGTGATGGGGATTAAGAAGTGCACTGGCTGTGATGAGCACCGGGTGATGTATGGAAGTGCTGAGTCACTATGTTGTACACCTGAAACTAATATAACTATGTTAACTATACTGAAATTTAAATAAAATAATAATAAAGTCCAGAGTAATTAGCATCAAAACAATATAGAACACATTTTTATTTTTCATTTAAAAATAAGAATTTTAAATAACTTTTCTTACTAGATGGTCAGATATGTAATGAAGCAAATATAGCAGAAATGCTCATTGTAGAATCTAGATAGTAGATATATGAATGTTGACTGGACAGTTCTTTTTAAATTGTGTACATGTTTGAAAATAAGATATTGGAAGAAATCATTTGATTGTGCAAAATTTACAACCTGTACAAGAGTACCTGTGATACAATAAGAAATATGTATTTAGTCTTTGTCCCTGCTTCCTGGCACATAGTTCCTAAGACACTTGCAATCCCCAGAGTGCTAAGAGTGTCTTTTGTGTGCTGATGAGAGGACTGGGAGCTGGGCCCCGAACCAGGGTCAGGGCAGGACAGTGGACGGAAGGACCACACCAGGCTTAGTGGGTTGGACTAGCTCTCCAGGGGAAGGAGAGCAGAAGGAGATGCAGTCCATCTCCATGGCCAGTGGTCTCATCAGTTGCACTGTGCAGTGGAATCTCCATAAAATCCCTGCACAGGGCGTTGGGGGATCTGGAGGTGGGTGAGCATGTCTGGGCGCTGGGCACAGGTGCTCCCGGAGAGGCTTGGGGACTGCACCTCCTGCCCTGTACCTTGGCCTGTGCGTCTCTTCCCTTTGGATGATCCTGAGTTGTGTCCTTCATGATAAATGGGTACTTAGTAAGATGCTTTCTAGAATTCCGTGAGCTGTTCTAGCCAAGTGTGGAACCTGAGAAGGGGGTTGTGAGAACCCCAGTTTGTAGTCGGCTGGTGGGAGATACAAGAGGCATCTGAAACAGGGGTAGTCTTATGAGGTTGAGCTCTTACCCACAGGTCTTTACTCCCTGCAGCTCATGTCAGAATGGTGCCAAACTGTCAGACCCCTGCCAGCATCTGCAGAGAGCCTGGGACCTGGGGGTGCAAGAGCCACATGTGGGGCACCAGAGGTGGTGTTGAAAAACAACATAGTACCCATCACCCAGTTTCAACAATTACCAACTTAGGTCTAGTCTTCCTTTGTAATGCCTCACCTTTCCAAATCCCTGCCTCTTGGATTATTTTGTAGCAAATTCCAAGCATCATATGATTCATCTGTAAATATTTCAATTATATGAAACTTGAGGGTTTCATTTTTAAGATGATGCCATCATCCTTGCCCCCCAAATTGTAGCAATTGTTCAGTGTTATTTGATATCCAGTCAGTATGTACGCTGCCCAGTTGTCTTTAAATATTGTTTTTGTTTTTTATGGTTCTTTTGACTTAGAATCCAAACAAGAATCAGAGTTAGGTTATCCCAAAGCTGGGATAGGTGTGATATATTTCTTAAGTTTCTTTTCTTCTCATCTATATATCCTCTCTCCCTGTTTTAAATTCCTGTAATTATTTTATCCTTATGGCTGAAACCAAAATTGTTTGTTGTGTAGGATTTCCCAGAGTCTGGATTTTCAGAATATATCTCCTTCTTGCTGTCTAACAGTTTCTTCTTGCTCTTCTATTTCTTGTAAATTGGCAATGATATCCAGAGACTTGATCAGATTTCAGGCCTGATTTTGGAAAGGCAAGACTAAGTCATGACCCCGACCCTAACCCTAGGTAATGGCGTGTCCTTCTGTCAGGAGGTACGTGATGTTTGGTTGTCTATCTTTTTTGTGATGTTTGAACTCTTATTTTGTATGTTGAATCTACTTCTCTGGTCTTTCACATTTATCACTTTATCTAGAATCTATTTCCGATCTTTTTTTTAATTCCTCTTTTCCATTATTTTTTTTTGTAGGGCATTATCTATTGCATTGATTGGCTTTTGTTTATTGCCAGTTTAGTTTTTATTTATGAAATTTTTTTTTGGTTTTATTTCCTGAACCCTTTTATTTCTTTGTTCAGTTTTTCTTTTTTTTTCTTTTTCTAAGTCACCTAATTTCTAAGTGTTTCTAATTCTGATTTATTAATTTTTCATAAGTTTTATAATTTTCTTGATTTTTCTTAGCTCATTTTAAATCTGTTTTGTTGGTATTTCTCTGTCAACTACTGCCACTTTCTCCCCAGTGTGGGGCCTTGTCTTGGGGGGGGGGGGGGTTAGTGTGTGAGATGGAGGAATTTACAGGAACCAGCCTCCAGGTTCTTCCAGCACCATCAGACCTTCCCCAAGAGTTTTCAAGAATATATGTTGGCAGAACCTTAATTTTGGAACATTAGAGCTTTGAAAAGGCAAGTAGAGTGAACGAGTCCACCTGGGTGAGTTAGCACTGCCAGACGGTGTGGGCAGTGTCATGCACAGCCGTGGGTGCAGGCCCAGAGTGCCTGCTAATATTCCCCCAGCCAAGGTTCCAAATCTGCCAACATACAGGGACTTCCCAGACATCAGACAAAAAAGCCATGGTACTGGATGCCTTGGCAAATATAAATCTCTTAGACTGGCATAATTTAAAGATGCCAAAAATTATAGTATTTAGTGTGTTGTGGTCTAAGAGCACATTTGTTTAAAAGAAAACTCCTTTATTTTTGTGTAGTGTTATTCAAAATGTTAAAGTAACTTGGGGCACCCGGGTAGCCCAGGCGGTTGAGCATCTGACTCTTGTTTCGGCTCAGGTCAGATCTCAGGGTCCTGAGATGGAGCCCTGGGTTGGGCTCTGTGCTCAGTGCAGAGTCTGCTTGGAATTGTCTCTCTCTCTCTCTCTCCCTCTCCCCCACTCATGCTCTCTCTTAAAATAAGTAAATAAATCTTTTTTAAAATGTTAAAACAGCTTGAAAAACCAATCACTTAGAATTCAGACTTATCTCTCAGTTTATCAGCCCCCCATCCTTTTATTTTTTCTTTTTTTTTAATTTTTATTTATTTATTTATGATAGTCACAGAGAGAGAGAGAGAGAGGCAGGAAAAAAAAGAGAGAGAGAGAGAGAGGCAGAGACACAGGCAGAGGGAGAAGCAGGCTCCATGCACCGGGAGCCCGACGTGGGACTCGATCCCAGGTCTCCAGGATCGCGCCCTGGGCCAAAGGCAGGCGCTAAATCGCTGCGCCACCCAGGGATCCCCCCCCCATCCTTTTATAGCTCCCCTGTCCATGTCTAAAATACCCTCGTACTAAAACTTACTTGGCAGATGTCATTTTTATTTTTCAGAAAGCAACTTCCCATATGTCTCGCACACACGTACAGTAAGCTCTTCCCTGAGTTTTCAGTTGAGAAAACTAGTTTTTATGGGCAGTGCTGCCAAGGTCCAGAGGTGGCCTTGTGCCTCATTCTTTCTACACATCCCAATGCAGCAGAGATCTGGGGGTCTCTCAGGGTTTTCCTCACATCAAGTGCCAGGTGTCTCCGCCCTCACACACACACACACCACCCACCCTCCCCAGAACTGAGTGATGAGGATGCTTATGCTTTTCCTTCTCCTCACAAGACTTGGTTCCTGGACACCTTGAAGAGGGGTGGTGGTGCCTAGGAAGGCAGCTCAGTGAGAAGCATGGCCAGAAAGCTGGGGAGCAGTGGCAGGAGGCAGGTGGGGAGGAGGGTTCTCACATTAGTTCAGTCTCCCTCTTTGGCTGTCTAGGGTCAGTCCCCCACGGAGACTGCCTCTGTGGGAACTGGGTCATGGGGGCTGCTCTCACCAAAGGCTCTGAGTTCCTCAGGAATGGTGGCATGTCCCTGTGGCACGTACCTCCATCACTGGAGGGGATGGCAGTGCTATTATTATTACTTTGAACCTTGAGAACCTTGTAGGAGTAGGGAAGAGGACAGTTTTCCAGTTTTCCTGGAGTGATTAAATGGCCTTCTCTGCAGTTGTTCATTTTGTGGGGCTGGATCCCAGAATTGCTGCATGGCTTATCGATCCTGGGGAGGCTGCAACCTCGTTTGAAGACTTAGTGGCAAAATTCCTTGAAAGCTCCATCTCCGTGAAAGTGAACAGCACATATGGAAACTCCTCAAGAAATGTCGTGGTGAGTTGTGTTGTCTTTATCAATGGTAATACAACCCGGATTTTTTCCTAGAAGTGTTTTCCATTTCATAAACAGTCCAATAGTAAAAAAAAAAAGAACATCAGTGACATTCATTATTACTTACTCTGCACAAATGCTTTTTACTCTGACATTTCTGGTAGAGGATATTGACTTAAGTAAGGTGACTTCTGTTCCTTCGTGAATTTGTTCCTGGGAAGTCCATTCACATTGTGATTATCTTCTAAACAGACCCTCTGGTGTCAGAGTCACGTGATCTGTGACCTGAGAGCTGCCTGTAGTGCTGATGCCCTGACCTCTGTGGCAGGGGTTCTGGCCACACCTTGGTCCATGTGCCCAGGCATGTCTTTCCAAGCCCTGTCCTAGAGATGCATCTAGTTGTTAGGAACCACATGTGCAGAAGCCACGATGCTCACAGCTCTGGAGCCCAGCCTGGAGCCTCACAAGCCAGAGACATCACACGGCCCCACAACAGGTCCCAAGGAGCTGTCCCCAGGGAGAGCAACGTGGGCCACAGTTGGGCCACCATGTTCAGGCTTCCTGCCTGTAAATCAACAGCAATATGCTAAAAGCACAGCCGGAAGAGCCTTACAGGGTGCTCGGGGAGCACAAGGATAGGCTGTGGTGGGGAGCCCTTGGGACAGAGTGACTGGTGATGTGTGGGCCCTGAGGCCTGGGGAGGTTTGCTTCTGCTCTTCATCCCCTGCTGTCTGGAAGGGAGGGTCTGAGACATATAGGGACTGGGGGGTAAAAATGCAGGAACTCACTCCCCCTTGATTTAGAAAGACTTGTGTCAGAGGAATATGGGAGATCTCACAGACCCAGGGAAGGCAGTACCGGGCCTTGGGAAGACGAGAGCCCTCAGACCCAGGACCAGCAGTGAGCCAGGACCTTGCATCCATATGTCACTTTTGTCAAAGACTCACATTTTCAGCACTGAGATGCTGCATTTCTCTCACTGTACCACACATGTGCCCCTTGGCAGGAGGGCAGGGCGTGGAGGTGAGTTCTACCAATCGATCATGTGATGTTGGGGAGGAACGTCCTCAAATAGAAGCTGGGACACTGCTACTGAAACAGGGATGTGCCTGCCTCAGTAGTACCTGTCAGTTTCTAGATGAGAAGACCAAGGTGCAGAAAGGTCAGTGTGCATGCACCTTGCTTAGGTCAGGTTGAGACTATGGGTTTCTGACTCTAAAGTCCAGTTTCTTTCTAGTGTATATCTGGGGATGGGAGTGGCTACCGGGAACAAAGCCCCAACTGCAGAGATGTGTTTTCTCCCCATCAACAAGCCGGTGCCTGGCACCCAGACTGGGCAGCTGTTCATCATGCTGTGGGCTCTGGCAGTCCCCCAGCGACCCGTGTGCCATCGCCTCACAGCCCACAGCAGCTTCACCCCCAGGCCCTCATCACACTCCAGGAAGAAGAGGAGCAGCCTCCATGAACTTGGGCTTGAATCCTGTTGGCTAGAAATGTGTCCACTGTGGAGGCATGCAGTGCAGGAGGGGCGGGAGGAGAAAGCCAGGGTCACATGATGCCATGCTGGAGAAGTGATGGGGATTGTCTGGGAGAACCTCAGGGAGTCTGGGCAGAAGGAGCAGCATGGGAGCAGGAGAGAACTGCGAAAATAGGAAGGAAGGTGTGGGGTGGAAAAGGAGCTGTGTCAGGGGCTCTGTCACAAAGGTGCTGGTCCCATGCTGGAGCTCAGTCTCATCCCGGGAAGCCCCAGCTGGAGAACCATTCCAAGTGGGAGCCGTATGGTCAGCTCTGTCCTGTAGAAAACTCAGTCTGCTCATGGAGCCCCCAGAACAGTCATCCAGGAGACACAAGGCTGGGGATGATCAGAGAGCAAATGCTAGGCTATGTCAGGCCACTGTTGACTCCTCATACTGAGGTTTCTCTGGCTTGGGGCCTTGAGGCCAAAAGCAGAATGTGGAGAGTCATTTAACAGAGTGAGGTGTTCAAGGAAGGAGAGTCAGATAGTGCTGGAGGCTACGGCTCATACCCTGCCCTGTTTGTTCACTCTCAGGGCCTCTGGAGGCGTCATCCAGGTGAGGATGGGTGGTGAGGGTGGCCACTTGGCTCCTTAGCTTGCTGAGCTGTGTGGAGGGTGCACATCTGTCTCTACCTCTGTGCGATCTTTGCACCTTGGACACAGCTCCTTTACAGTTCCTGTAAAGTGAGGGAAAAACTGGGTCAGGGAGAAAGTGTGAGGCTCCAGGTAGCTTGCATTTGCCCAATAAGAAGGATATTCAGTAGCCTGGGGGCTCATCTGCTTGAGGTATTTTGTAATGCCACTAGCTGTGTCATGTCTGCCATGGAAAGACTCCTGCCACCCAGCTGGTGCCCATTTGTGTGGCTTGTGTCACTTTCTACATTGTGATGAACATTGTTGCCAAGTTTGCCTAATCTTTCATTCTTTCGATCTTTTAAAGAATCAGAATGTACGTGTGAACCTGAAAATACTCTACAGACTTACAATGGGCCTTTGTTCCCAGTTGAAGGCAAGGCATTTTATTATAACTTGGGGTTAGCAAGCACTCTCGCTCACTGTTCCCCAAGAGCATCTCTCACTCCTATCCACACTCCCAGCATCTTTGAGTATGCAGGAAATGGAAGATAGAATTCTAAGGCCAAGTTAACTTGTGCATTACTCAGAACGATAGTCCATGTGATAAGACCTCAAGTTTTAAAAATGTTTTCTGTAGGTTAACAATTGTAGCATTTTTAAAAGCCACCAATTCAGTTGGAACTTTCTTTTTTTTTTTTAAGATTTATTTATTTATTTATTACAGAAAGATGGAGAGCATGAGTAGGGGTAGCAACAGAGGGAGAGAAAATCTCCAGCAGATGCCCCACTGAGTGTAGAGTCTAATATGGGGCTCAATCTCACAACCCTGAGATCAGGACCTGAGCTAAAGTCAGATGCTTAACCCACTGAGCCACCCAAGCACTCCTCAATTGAAATGTTTCTAATGCTGCAGTTAACATAAAAGCTGAGTGTATATTTTAGTTTAAAAGTGGGATGGGAAAATAAAAAAATAAAAAAAAAAAATAAAAGTGGGATGGAGGGGATCCCTGGGTGGCGCAGCGGTTTGGCGCCTGCCTTTGGCCCAGGGCGCGATCCTGGAGACCCGGGATCGAATCCCACGTCAGGCTCCCGGTGCATGGAGCCTGCTTCTCCCTCTGCCTATGTCTCTGCCTCTCTCTCTCTCTCTGTGTGACTATCATAAATAAATAAAAAATTTAAAAAAGTGGGATGGACCCAGCTCTACTCAGAGTCTCATTAGGAAGCAGAGGGCATTGAGGGAACAGTCAAGAAAAGTTGAAGGAAGGGACAATATATGGAGGTGAGGCCAGGTATGAGGGGGCCAGCAGGGGATGGAGAAGCCACCGGGGACAGGCACTGGCAGGAATCTCCTCTACCTCTGGGCTTGGAGGGTAAGCTGTCACCAGAACATGGGGAGAGCAGTGGCCCTACAGGGGCTGCCGAGGAGTCAGGAGGCCAGACACCAGGAGCTGTGGCTGTGGGCCAAGAACTGTGGACTTGCGGGGTAGGGTCCAGCCGGAGAGAGGAAACCCACTTCTCTCCCCTGCTGCCCGTCAACCCTTCCTTGAGGGCAAAGTGCAGGGCACTGGGTGTGGAGGAGCAGGTCAAGAGTGAAAGGGCACAGCACAGGGGCAGGTGAGGCCAAGGACTTTCACACAGCAGCAGGAAGGAATGCACATGACAGAAGCTCTGAGAAGAGGCATGAGACAGTGTGAATAAACGCAGAGATGTTTTGTATTATTGGAGAAGGTGACCTAATAGATTTCACCTCTCCCCACGCTAATCTACAAAGCCAATGCAAAAACCAATGAAAATCCTAGTTATACTTTTAGGAATTCAGTAAACCTATTCTGAAGTTAAAATGGAAGACTAAAAGTCTAAAAATACCTACATCACACTTTAAAATGAAAAAGATTAGGGTGCCTGGGTGGCTCAGTCAGTGAAGTGTCTACCTCCAGCTCAGGTCATGATCTCAGAGTCCCAGGATTAAGGCCCAATGAGCTCACTGCTCAGTGAGAAGTCTGCTTCTCCCTCTTCCTTTGCCCTTCCCCTCTGCTCATGCACTCCCTCTCTCAAATAAATAAAATCTTAAAAAATTTTTTGAAATGAGAAAGATTAAAGAAAATTGAGAGTGGGGCTTGGCCTACCTGATATTTCTAAATATCTGTATGAGATCTTGATAATGAAATAGGATACTTAAAGGAAATAGGAGCTTTATTAGGAAGGAGGACAGTGGAAAGCTGCTGTTGGATAGGTGCCACCACTCACTTAGGAGTTGCCCAAATTGTACAGTCAGGTAGGCTATTAGCTATGTGCAGGTAGAAATAATTTAAAAGTAACATAGGTATTCTTTTCTACAAAATAGGTTTATGGTTTATGGCAACTATTTTGTACTTTGGAGCTTCCTCTGATACCAATTTTGGCAGGTAAGGTACCATAAAGATGATGGACAGTCCTCTTTCTAGGGAATTCTCAACATTGTTTGAGAGCAACTGTTTATCTCTTATTTAGACATAGGCAGTGTGTTATGTAGGCACTGAGAGGTAGCCAGCTCTCTGTTTGCCTTCTCTGTAATAAGAGGAGTTGGACCGCATCACCTGTTGATCTAGAAGGACCAGAGTTTCTGACCTCTCAGTCACATGGGATCCCTTTGTACTGTGTGGTTCTGCTGGGTGCCTGGGCCAAGGGGCAGCCCTATGCTCCTGAGAGCCGCAGAGCAGGAGTGCAGGAGGAGCCTGTGGCGTGTTCTGCATGTCAGTTCATCCTAGTGTGTGCTGTTGTTCAGCCCTGCCCCCTCAGGACAGCCCTTAGGACAAGGGTTGAGGGCTCTCTTCTGTCTTTGCCTCTTAGCCCCCACTCTGCCCAGGTCCTGTTGGGCACTCTGCGGCTCACCTGGCCCGAGGCAAGTCCATCCCTGGCAGCTGGCCAGAGTCCATCCCCATGCCAACCACCACCACATGGAGCTTGAGCACTGACCCGAGTGGATGGTTAGTCGAGGTTGGACACAGCAGGCGCTGTCATTATTGTCCTCATCAGGGAGCAAGGCTAGCTGCTAGTCCTTGAGCCTTTGGCAGAAATGACTCATTGAGAGAGTACAAGTTTTATCTCTTTGGTGTTTGAATCACAGTGATGGAAAGCCACAGCATTCGGGTGAACAGAGAAGAAATGGAAAGGACTTCAGCACTTCTTGGGGTGCGTTCTTATTGTAGAGCTGTGGTGCCTATAAGTCTTTCCTACCCCCTGCTCCCTTCCTTGCATGCACCAAACAACGCCGATGCCTCCTGTGTCTGATGCGTGCAGGTGAGTACCAGGCGGGCAGCTGGGCGCTTGCCCCATGCCATGTGCGGGGTGTCACGGATCCTCCAGCTTCTCAAAGGTCAGGCTCTCTCACAAGGAATCCTACTATTGTTTGGTGAGGGGAATTCACTGCTTTCTTGGGTTCTTTGAAAAAGCAATAACAGAACTTTCTGTCAAAAATAAGAAATGCAGAGGGATGCATAGAGATGCATGAAAAAGGCATTAAAATGTGTCACGTAAGTTATTTTAAAGGAAACTCTAGCTTAACCATCACTAGACCAAAGCATAGAATTTCTAGAAGCCCTGTGTGCCTTTTCCCTATCTCAACCCTTCCTGCTATCGAAAGTCATCCCTGCCCTGGCTCGTGGAGTCACTACCTTGTTGCTTTCCTTTGCTGTGTTCCACCTCAGCACCTGAACAGTGTTGGGCTCTCCTTTGGGACTGTGGGTCAGTGGTCAGCTGACCACTCTCCCTCTGCCTCCAAGTCTCAGCCTCACCATGTCCTGTGTCACTTGGTGCTGGTCTGCTGTCACACCCCTCACCCTATACCCCTATGGATAGCATCTGCGTTGTGGCCAGCTGGCGGCCCTTACAAACCATGCTGTTCCCTTGAACATGTCTCCTGGGCCCACCAGCACCCGCTTCCCTGGGGCCCAGGATGGTCTCCTCAGCTTTAGTAAGGAACACTGAATTGCTTTTCCAAAGTCACACCCGCCAGAAGCACACTCAGGTCCTGCCATGCATGGGGACACCAGGTTTGCAGGAACACCTACTCTGGTGGGAATGTAATGGTATCTCCTTAAGATTTTGGTTTCTGTTTTCCTGACTACTAATGAGATGGGATAGCTTTTCGTATCATCATTGTCTACTAGGAGTTTCTCTTTGGTAAAACAGCTTTTCAGGTTTCTTACCCATTTTTACGTGGAGGGCTCTGTCTTTCCCTTATAGTACAACTTGATAAAATCCAGTTACAAACCTGTTATATATACCTTCTCCCTCTCTCTGTTTCCTTTGTACTTTCCTAATGGTGTCTTTTGACAAATAGAAGTTCTAAATTTTTAATATGGTGTAATTTACCAATCTTTGTCTTTATGATTACTGCTTTCACTATGCTGTTTAAGAAAGCTTTCTTATGTCAAGCTCATGAACTATTCTCAGGTGTTGTGTTTAAAATCTATTTTCATTAGCCTTTGCATTTAGGTTTATAATACAC
The DNA here is from genome assembly GCF_011100685.1 of Canis lupus familiaris. Taxonomy (NCBI): domain Eukaryota; kingdom Metazoa; phylum Chordata; class Mammalia; order Carnivora; family Canidae; genus Canis; species Canis lupus. The sequence goes on from NC_049224.1 coordinate 62,525,446, forward strand.
CTGATTTTTCCTTTTTATGTACTTTTTTAATTGAGAAAGAAATTGCATACAGTGAATAATGCAACTATTTTTAATTGTGATAAAATACATTTAACATAAAACTTACCATCTTAACCATTCCTAATTAGACAGTACAGTGATATTCAGTACACTGACATGATTGTATAGTCGTCATCACCATCCATCCCCAGAACTGCAAAGCTGAAACTCTGTGCCCCTTCAGTCCTGCCCACCCTCCCCTCACTCTAGCTCCCACCAGCCACCACTATGCTTTCTTTCTGTGACAAGACTGCTCTAAGCACTTCACGTAAGCCAGATCATACAGAACTTATCTTTTTTCCCTGGCTCATTTCACTTAGCATAATGTCTTCAACATTCATCCTTGTTATAGCATGTTGCTACATGAATTATCTTCCTCTTTGAGGTTGAATACTACTCCATTGTACATATATACCACATTTTGCTTACTATTCATCTGCCAGTGGATGTAAGCAACTTGAGCTGCTTCCATGTTTTAACCATTGTAAGTAATGCTGCTATAAAAATGGGTGTACAAATATCTCTTTAAGACTCTGCTTTCATTTCTTTTGAGTGTATATCCCAAAGTGAATTGCTAGATCTTATGGTAATTTTTCATTTTTTGAGGGACCATTATACTTTTTCCACAGTGGCTGTACCATTTTGCACTCCCACTAACATGCATAAGTGCACTTTCTACACATCCTCACCAATACCTGTCGTTTTCTGAGCTTCTTTTGTTTTGTTTTAATAATAGCCATCCCAATGAGTGTGAGGTGGTATCTCACACTGTAGTTTTGATTCCATTCCCCTAATGATTAGTAATGTTCATCATCTTTTCATGTGCTTACTGGCCATCTGTGAATCTTCTTTGGTAAAATGTCTATTCAGGTCCTTTGCCCATTTTTGAATTGGGTTGTTAATGTTTTCTTTTTGTTGAGTTTTAGATGTTCTCTATATATTCTGGATAGTAATCCTTTATCAGATATATGATTTATAAATATTTTCTCCCATTTTATGGGTTGCCTTTTTTGCTCTTTGATAGTGACTTTTGATGCACAAAAATTTAAAATTTTCATAGTCCAATTAAAAAATTTTTCTCTTGTCCCTCTGCCTTTGTTATCATATTCAAGAAATCACCTTCAAATCCAATATAGTGCAGCTTTTGTCCTGTGTCTCTTTCTAAGAGTTTTACTGTTGTAGGTCTTAAATTTAGGTCCTTGATAATTATGAGTTAATTTTTGTATATGGTGTGAGATAAGAGTCCACCTTCATTTTTCTTCATGTGAATGTACAGTTTTCCCAACACCATTTGTTGAAAAGACTGTACTTTTTCCATTGAATGTTCTTGGCACACTTGTCAAAAATCATTTGACCCTACATGCAAAAATTTATTGCTGGACTCACTATTGTATTCTTTCTCTGTCTGTCCTTATACCAGTACACACTGTTTTGGTTAGTGTAGATTTGTAGTCAGTTTTGAAATCAGAAAGTATGGATCCTCTACATTTGTTCTTTTTCAAGATTTGGCTATTTGGAATCTCTTGAGATTTCATATGAATTTTAGGATGCATTTTTCTAGTTCTGAAAAAAAGTCTTTGGGATTTTAATAGAAATTACATTGAATCTGTAGATCACTTTGAGTAGTTTTCATATTTTAATATATTAAGTTTTCCAGTCCATGAACATGAGATGTTTCCATTCATTTATTTTAAAATTTATTTCAGCAGTGTTTTATAATTTTCATTGTATGAGTCCTTCACCTCCTTTGCTAATTCCTAAGTATTTTATTCTTTTTGATGCTGCTATGAATGAAATTGTTTTTGTAATTTCCCTTTCAGATTGTTCATGTGTAGAAATGCAACTGACTTTTATGTGTTGATGTATCCTGCTACTTTGCTGAGTTCCAAAGTTCTAACAGTTTCTTGTTTTTTTGGTTTTGCTTCTTTTTTTTTGGTATGGGCTCTAGAGTTTTCTATGCATAAAATCATATCACCTGCAGAGGTAATTTTACTTTTTACTTTTTCTGTCCCAGTTTGGATGCCTTTTATTTATTTTTCTTGTCTAATTGCTCTGACCAGAACTTCCAGTACCATGTTGAATTGAATAGAAGTGGTGAAAGCAAGCAACCTTTCCGTGTTTCTCATCTTAGAAGAAATGCTTTTAGTCTTTCACCATTGAGTATGATGTTTCCTGTCAGTGTTTTTTATATGGTTTTTATTATGTAGAGATAGTTCCCTTCTGTTTTAAGTTTGTTAAGTATTTTTATCATGAAAGAGTGTTAAATATTGTCAGATGATTTTTGTGCATCAGTCGACATGATCCTGTACTCTTATAACCCCTCCATTCTGCTGATGGGGCGTTTTACATTGATCAGTTTTCATGAATTGACCCATACTTGTATTCTATGAATAATTCCCACTTAGTCCTGGTATTTTTTTTTGAGGATTTTTGCGTCAATGTTCATAAATGTTGTTAGTCTATAATTTTCTTGTATCTCTGGCTTTGGTATCAGGGTAATGCTGGCCTCATAGAATGAATTAAGAAATGGTCTTCCCTCCTCTCCATTTTTTGGGAAAAGTTTGGGAAGGATTGATATTGGTTCTTCTTTAAATGTTTGGTAGAATTCACCTGTGAAGCTAATGATCTGGGGCTCTTCTTTGTTGGGAGATGGATTATTGATTTAATCTCCTTACTAGTTATAAGGACTATTATAGGACTATTCAGATTTTCTATTTCTTGGTGATTTAGTCTTGATAGGTTTTGTGGTTTTAGAAATTTATCCATTTCATCTAGGTTATCCAATTTGTTGGTGTACAGTCATTCTTAGTACTCTTATAATTCTTTTTATTTTTGTAGAATAATGTCCCCAATTTCATTTCTGATTTTAATAATTTGAGTTTTCTCTTTTTAATTAGTCTATCTACTGAAAATTTGTCAATTTTTAAAATCCTTTTGAAGAACTAACTTTTGGTCTCATTGATTTTCTCCATTGTTAACCTATTTATTTCATTTATCTCTGCTCTGATGTTTCTTATCTTCTTCCTTTTGCTACCTTTGAGTTTAATCTGTTCTTTTTTTTAGTTCCTTAAGTTGTAAAGTTAAGTTATTGATTTCAGATTTCTTGTTTCTTAATATCTATAATATTTATAGCATTTATAGCTATAAATTTCCCCTTTGTTACTGATTTACTGCATTCCATAAGTTTTAGTATATTGTATTTTCATTTTCATTAATCTCTAAGTAATTTCTAAACTCTATTTGATCTTTTGGTTGTTTAAAAATAATTTTAGTTTCCAGTTTTGTGAATTTTCCAGTTTTCCTTTTGTTATTGATTTCTAACTTCATCCTGTTGTAGTCAAAGAAGATGCTTTGTAGTCAGGGAAGATGCTTTCAAAAAATAACTATTTTTTGAAGTCTCTTGAGTCTTAATTTGTGGCCTAACATATGGTCCTGGAAAATGTCTCATGTGCACATGAGGAATCTGTGTGTGGTAGTTGCTGAGTGGTGCTCTGTGTGTCTGTTGGATCTGGTTGGTTTACTGTACTGCTTAAGTCCTCTGTTTCCTTATTTTCTGTATGGTGGTTTTCTACCTGTTATTGTGAGTGGAGTAATCAAGTCTCCTAACGACTATTGTAGAATTGTCTATTTCTCTCTTTAATTCTGACAGTTGTTTCTTGATATATTTTGATGGTCTGTCATTGGGTGTGTAAATGTTTATAATTGTTTTATCTTCTTGCTGTATTGAATACATGTCATCCTTTGTCTCTTGTAACCATTTTTTATTTGTGTTACTATTTGTGTGTCTCTTTCTATCCTTGTACATTCAACGTGTCTGTATCTTTGAATTTAAAGTTTGTCTCTTATGGACAGCATGTAGTTGGATCATGTGTTTTTATCTATTCTTCCAGTCTCTGTCTTTTGATTGGAGAGTTTAACCCATTTACATGTAAGTAATTACTGATTAGAAGGGAATTACTTCTGTCATTAAACTGTTTTATATATGTATTATAGATTTTTTTGTCTGTCATTTCCTACATTACTGTCTTCTTTGTGTTTAGTTGATTTTTCGTAGCGAATCATTTAAATTCCTTTCTCATTTTCTTTTGTGTATATTCTCTAGCTATTTTCTTTGTGGTTACCATGGGAATGACATTTAACATCCTAACATTATAGCACTCTAATTTGAGTTTATAACAGCTTAACTTGAATAACACACAAAAACACTGTTCCTTTACAGCTCTGTCCCCACCCTTTTCAGTTGTTGTTGCCACAAAATTATATCTTTATACATGTGTGCCCCAAACATAAGCTGAAAAAATTTTAAAGTGCATTAGTCTCTTAAATTATATAGGAAACAAGATTTGGAGTTACAAACTGAAGTTACAGTAATATTAGCTTTTATACTCATAATTTTTGAAGGATGGAGAAAACAAAAAGTACAGTGGCAAATTGTTACTATATTGCTAACTTATATAACTGTCTATATATTCACCTTTCTTGAGCTCCTTATTTCTCCATATCGCTTTGAGTTACTACCTAGTGTCCTTTCATTTCACTCTGGAGAAACTTGAGCATTTCTTCCAGGGCAGGTTAGTGATCACATCTCCCTCAGTTTTTCTTTACCTGAGAATGTCTCAATCTCTCCCTTGCCCTTGAAGGACAGTTTTGCCAGATGCAGGATGCTTGGTTGACAGTTTTTTCCTTTTAGCACTTTGAAAATATTGGCCCACATTTTTCTGGCCTCTGAAGTTTCTAATGAGATATCTGCTTACTGACCCTACTGAGGATCCCTTATATATGATGACACTTCTCTCTTGCTAATTTCAAGATTATCTGTTCATCTTTGTCTTTTGAAACTTTGATTATAATGTGCCTTTGGTGTTGATCTCTTTTACTTTCTCTTACTTTTTTTTTTTTTTTAATTTTTTTATTTATTCATGATAGGCACACAGTGAGAGAGAGAGAGGCAGAGACACAGGCAGAGGGAGAAGCAGGCTCCATGCACCGGGAGCCTGACGTGGGATTTGATCCCGGATCTCCAGGATCGCGCCCTGGGCCAAAGGCAGGCGCCAAACCGCTGCGCCACCCAGGGATCCCTACTTCCTCTTACTTGAAGTTCATGGAGCTTCTTGGATGTTTATATTCATGTATTTCATCAAATTTGAGAAGTTTTCAGCCATTATTTCTTCAAATATTTTTGCTGCCCCTTGCTCTCTCTCCCTATGGGACACCCACAATACATATGCTCGTCTGTTTGGTGGTGTCCCACAGGTCCTTTAGGCTCTATTCACTTTAATTTGTTTTCCATCTGTTCCTCAGCCTCTGTAAGGCCCATTGTCCTATCTTCAGATTCACTGATTCTTTCTTCTGCCTGCTCAAATCTGCAATTAAATCCCCCTCATTTGCTCACACATTGTTTTCTTGACTTTTATCACATCCTCCTTCAGTTCTTGGAGCATCTTTAAAATAGTTGTTTTAACATCTTTGTCTAAATATCAGAAAGGGAAACAGAACATAAAGACTCCTAACTCTGGGAAACAAACTAGGGGTGGTGGAAGGGGAGGAGGGCGGGGGGTGGGGGTGAATGGGTGACGGGCACTGAGGGGGGCACTTGACGGCATGAGCACTGGGTGTTATTCTGTATGTTGGTAAATTGAACACCAATAAAAAATAAATTTATTATAAAAAAAAATCTTTGTCTGGTAGATCTGCCATTAGGTCTTTTCCAGGAACAATTTCTGTTGATGGGTTTTTTTCCCCCTCTGAATGGGATGCTTTTCTTCATATGCCTTGAAATTTTTCATTGAACACTGAACATTTGAATCTGATAATGTGGTAGCTCTGGAAATCATATTCTCCCCCTATCACAGGGTTTGCTGTTTTGTGAGTTGTTTTGTTTTGCTTTTTGGTTGCTATAGGCTATCTGCTATGTGGTGCCAAAGATTAGCCTGAGGGGTAAGCTTCAGATCTTCTCATGTTTTTTTCCAAGATTTTTTTTGGACATACACAGTCTGTTTCTAATATTTCCTACATAAGCAATAGTTGTCTAACAACCTTGTCTTTAATTTCTGGCTCCCCAAAAGAGGAAAAGTGAAAAATGAAGGGGGATATATAAGGGTGCTGGCCCTTTAAATCCCTGGAAGTTGTTCAGCTGGCAGGAGAGGGTCTTACAACAATGTGGGGAGGGGCGACAACAATGGCTGCCTGCCTATTTGTCTGCACCTATGTTATTAGAATCAATAATCAGAGCCCAGATCCCTCCTATTTGGAGGACAGAGTCTTTTTGCCCACCCTGGCTCCTGCATACTATTCTAGAAACAAGTGGATGATTGCCTGCCGTGTGGCTGGGAGTGGAAGATGGGGATGGGTGGCTGCTATTGTGCTAAGAGCTGAAACTGTTCAAAAATAGTTTGCAATTTACCTTACAAGCCTGAAAGGCCCAAACCTTCAATAGACTCCTAAGTCCAAAATTATTGTTGCATCAGTGTCTGCCCCTGCAAATCAGTGTCTGCCCCTGCAACTGTCATCCAGGTCAAGAGGCAGTTTCTCATTTACAGGTGCTTCCTACTCTGCATCTTCCCAGAATCTCCTTGGTGTAAATTGCCAGCGTACAGCTTGATGTATTTTTACACATGTACACAAACACATGACTCCACCCAGAACAGATCTAGATATTTCCAGAACCCAGAAGGCTCCTCCTTCCTGCCTCTCCTATTCTATTACGCCCAGGGAGAGCCATTAATCTGACTCTGTTCAGTGATTCCGAACTTCATGTAAATGGAACCATGCAGTGTGGGTTCTTTGGTTCTGTTTGTTTTTTTTTTTTTTTTTTTTTTTTTTTTGCTATGGGATTCACTTTTTTGTTAATTTAGCAGATGTGGGTTCCAATAAAACTTGTAGTATCACACCCATTTAAGAACATGTCTTAGCTTTTTTATATCCTTTCCCATTGGTAGGCACTATGATCACAGTGGCTGTGAATATTCATATGTATTAACTGTGCTCCTGTCTCTTGGTTTTACATCTAGAAGTGGAATTGCTGGATAACCGGGTATGTGTAGGTGGTAGAAGGTACTTCCAAAGACCTCTTGAAATTGGTCATGACCTTTGCTACATCCTCACCAGCACATACTGCCTGCCAGTATTTCTCACTTTAGCTATTCTCCTGGGTCTGTCATTGTATATCTTTGTGGATTTAGTTTGCATTTCCCTGAGGATTAGTCATATTAAGGACCTTTCCATATGCTTGATGGTATTTTGGATGTACTCTTTTGTGATCCAATTTTGCAAAGACCACCCATTTTAAAATTTATGTTAACTGACTTTTTCATATTGATTTGTTCTTTATATATTCTGTATGTGAGTCCTTTGTAATAAATTCCTTATCTGAATCTTTTGTAATATATTGAAAATTCTTTCTCCCAGTCCATAGTTTGGCAAATAATATAGTCTATGGGCCAAATCCATCCTATGGCCTATTTTATAAGTCCTACAAGTTAAGAGCAGTTGTTATAATTTTCAAAAGACAAACACATAAACAAAGATAAAGAAGAATATGTGACAGAGGCCATATGTGGCTCATAGAACCTAAAATACATTCTAGCCAAGTCTGTGTCTACGGCTTGTCTTTACAATATCTTAATATTGTGATATTTTGGGTAACAGAATTTCTTTATTTTAATGAAGTCCAGTGAACCATTTTTTTAAATGTTTAAGGATTTTTTTAAATGTTCCCTTTCCTCAGCTCTTTTTTTTTATTAAAGATTTTTATTTATTTATTCATGATAGTCACAGAGAGAGAGAGAGAGAGGCAGAGACACAGGCAGAGGGAGAAGCAGGCTCCATGCACCGGGAGCCCGATGTGGGATTCGATCCCGGGTCTCCAGGATCGCGCCCTGGGCCAAAGGCAGGTGCCAAACCGCTGCGCCACCCAGGGATCCCATGTTTAAGGATTTTTATGTGCTAATACCTTTTGTCTGCCTTCTGGTCAAGATATTCTTCTATGTTTTCTTCTATAAGCTGTATTATTTTAAGTCTACCTTCCATTTCATGTTAATTTTTCCATATGGTATTAGGTATGGTTAAGATTTTTTCCCAGGTTGATTGCTATTTATTTCAGTATCATTTATTAAAAGTACCATCGTTTCCCTGCTGAATTACAGTAACATATGCGTAGCAAGTCAGACTGCTGCTGTCAGAAGTTCAGAGAAAAACAAGTAAAACCAGTGGAGCACTGAAGTAGTAATTAGCAAAAGTTTATTGTGCACACACCAAAATGACAGTTTACAAACCAGGATACTCAAATCAAGACATGGAACAAAGCTCGAAGGTATATTGTCATAATGCAGCTTGTGTGGTGTGGAGGCAGGATCTGGTTATTCTTCACAGCAATGGACTACAACATTAGAATGGGGGGGCACAATTTGAGATTCACTTATGATTTTCAGAGGTACAAGCAAGAAGTGACCCAGGTCAAGTTAGCCTTGCTTATCTTGCCAAATAGACTAGATGAAGCTTTGCTTGTAGGACTACATTGGTTTCATCTGCTCTGGGAATTTTCAAGGCTGGTCTCCATGTGTGTTTGATTTTAACACCATGCAATGTGGATCTTTTTCTGGACTCTGTTCTGTTTCATGTTTTGTTTTGTTTTGTTTTTGTCTATCCTGTGCTTATCCCCTGCCTTAGTTATGATAGCTTTTTAATACGTCTTGATGCCCTGTGGTATGTCTTCCATCTTTGTGTTGTTTCTTCTATATGGTATTGTCTGTTCTTAGGCTCTTTGCACTGCCATAAAAATTCTTTGATCTACTTTTTTTAAAACCCTGCTGGTATTTTGATTGTGTTTTTACGTATATGACAAAGGACTCATATGCAGACTATAACAGAGAAATCCTATCAATAAGAAAACACCAGTTAACATATTTTTTTAAAAATGTTATTTATTTATTCATGAGAATACACAGAGAGGAGAGAGAGAGAGGGGCAGAGACACAGGCAGAGGGAGAAGCAGATTCCATGCAGGGAGCCCGACACAGGACTCGATCCCAGGTCTCCAGGATCACGCCCTGGGCTGTAGGCGGCGCTAAACTGCTGAGCCACCGGGGCTGCCCTGGTTAACATAATTTTTAAATGGGCTACAATTTGAAATGAATCTAATGAAAGATGTACACACCCCTACTCATGGGGCCACACCCCTAGCACCAGCACCTAGCTGAGTCCTACCCAAGTTGCTGATCCACAGAAGTGGGGACAAAGCAGCATTTGCTTTGGACTGGTTTGTTGCATGACAGCAGGTAACTGATATACACTGGCCCAGCTTCCTCTCAGTCCCTGCTTTGTGGCATGATGTCGTGGTATGATGGGGCATCCAGCCTGGCTGCAGGGCCCAGAGCCCAGCTGGGCTTAGGCCTCAGTTCTGCCTGCTGCTTTGTAGTTTGTATCTTTTCCTCCTCTGAAGAGCTGTTTCTGTCTTATTGTGTTTCTTTTAAGAAATTGTCTTTTTTGGGGGGACGCCTGGGTGGCTCAGTGGTTCAGCATCTGCCTTTGGCTCAGGGCGTGATCCTGGAGTCCCAGGATTGAGTCCTACATTAGGCTCCCTGCATGGAACCTGCCTCTCCTTCTGCCTGTGTTTCTGCTTCTCTCTCTGTGTCTCTCATGAATAAATAAAATCTTTAGAAAAAAAAGAAATTGTCTTTTTGTTTTGCTCTTTTTGTATTTATCCATTTCTTCTTATGCCTAAACACAGGGAGTACATTAATGTGCAAGTTTACTGTACCGTTTCAACTGGAAGCTCCAAAAGTTTGTCACCAGAGTTTCTGTTCCTGAGGTATGGCTTACGCCTGAAGGGGTCCATTGTCTGTCCTTTGATGCTCTGTTCCTTGGCTTTCTTTTTCTCATTTATTTCTTTGACTGTGGAGTTTGGGCATACTTTAACTGATACTTTGCCTAGATACTCTTTACTTGTATCATACTTGTCCTGCTCCTAACTTCTCTGGACCCTCTTTGTTACGTCTTTCAGAATTTCAGCCTCAAGGCCATTCTTGTCTGATGAAGAATAGAATGCAGGTGATTTTTCAGCAGGGTTGCTTGGTTTGTCTCTGCTCTCTGTTTTCTTTTATAATTACTTTTTAAAAGTCCTGGCTGCCTTCTCCTTTTCTTCTGACGGAAGTGGCAAAGGGGTGAGGGATTGGTAAATTCGGCATGGTTTTCTCCTCTTTTCTGCTCCATTCTGTGTCAGACATTTCATGGGACATGGTTAGATTCTTTTTACTTGGACCACCCAGACCTTTCACCCTTGAAGCCAGGCTGTATCCCATGAGGTTGGGTGTGGTTGTTCAGAGCATTGTCCCTGGTGTCCCCTGTGGCTGCTCTCTCTGCTGGGTGGGAGGGAACTATGGGGTCATCACTATGGTTACCATGAAGTTTGGTCCTGCCTCTTTTACCTTGGGATACTTTGGATGTTTTGAAGTTTATGATATGATTCTAGGTCCCTTTTCTAGTAGTAATATTCCTGGAGAATTCATTCTTTCCTTTATTTCGGTGTGTTATTTCCTATTTTGCTTCTTTCACTTTGCTTCCTGAGGTTTGGGAGAGAATGATTCTATGAGCCTGAGTTTTCCATTGAGTCAAAATATGTACTTTTAATTTCCATTTTGATAAATTGTAGGCTGTTAATCCTTATAAGAGCTTTTCTTGGGAATTGTTTGATGAGCAAATTAAATAATCTTACATTGTGAAATCCTTTAGTGAGATTTCGTGTCACACTCACAGTCTCGTCTCAAGGAATTGGAGCAAGAAGCTCATTTTGTTGCAGGAGAGCAGTTTCTTATAACAAGTAATAATCAGCTTCAAGAGGTAAGGCTAAATTTTGTTTTGTTTTGTTTTATAAAATATACTTCTTAGGAATTAAAGAGAGATCTATTCTGAATTTATAAATAGTATTTTATGTTGATTTTCTGGAAAGTATGTAAGTTGTCTGTTTCTCACAATGAGATCTATCCCTTCAAAGCCTGAGCACTGGGTGTTATTCTGTATGTTGGTAAATTGAACACCAATAAAAAAATAAATTTATTTAAAAAAAAGAATAATCCAAGAAAAATATGAGATCAGAATCTGAGTGCTTGTAGCATTTAATTGGGTGGGCTGCTATGGCTGGGGTAGTGGTGTGGTGTTCAAGGTTTCTCTCAAATCTGAGATCCGCCCAAGTGACACTGCTTTTGTTGAAGATCCTCTTCGGCAAGCTAAAGCTGCACCTGATGAGTCCCATGGAGACTCTTCCCAGAACGGGGCTGCAGAGACTCCCGTCCACATCAGAAGCTGTGGTAAGTTCAAAAATTGTCCCTTTCTTTTTGAGACAGTAGCATGTCTACACCACATGTGAGTCACCTGCAGACCTGCCTGTGCCCCCTGCAGTGGGCTGTGTGGCAGTGACTCCTACAAGGTGCTCCTGGCAAGGCTACTCTCCTGGTATGAACCACAGAGAAAGATGCAGGCAGTAGTTTTCCAGAAGCAATCCATTGACTTCATTTTCTGCCAAGGACAATGAGGTGGAATTTTGTTCTGAAAACAAATTGTTGGCAATCCAGTCACAGCCTCTTTATTTCACAACTCTGTTAGAAACTAGAAATGGGGAAGGTCATCAGTCTTCTCCTTTCCTAGATTTATTTTAGAAAGTTTAAGCTACCTTTCCCCTAAGAGGAGCTTGTGTTTTAAAGGACAGGGAGGAGTGAGAGTCTGCTCTATCAGAATGGCAGAGTATAGGGACGCCTGGGTGGCTCAGTGGGTTGAATGTCTGCCTCTTGATTTTGGCCCCAGGGTTGTAGCCTCAGGGTCATGGGATTGAGTTCTGAGTCACACTCTGTGCTCGAGGCAGGGGAAGTCTACTTGGGATTCTTTGCCTCTCCCTCTTCTGTTTGCTGTCTAAAATAAACGAATAAATCTTTAAAACATACATATTTAAAAACAGAATGACAGAGTATAAATAGATGTTCAGAATCCATAAGATTCATGAAAGCATGCAGAGTGGGGATCAGTAAGTAAGTGGATTTGGGGGCCCCAGCATGGGTTCTCGGGGTTGTGTCCAGCACTGGACTTAGCAGCAGCTTCCCTCCCTCCCTGCACACGTGGCCAACAGCACCACATGCTCTGCTCATCTTGGCCTTGCCAGAGTCCCCTGCCTTCTGACTACCCTCATGTGCAGCCCTCAGTGGGCTCAGGTGGTAGTTCTTGAGTGAATCAGGGACACATATAGAGTGATGTGTCAGGAAACGGGTTTGAATCCACCCCTTCTCCACCTCAGTGGACGTCCGTCATCCTCCTGAGTCCTTGGGAACCCACAGTGAGTGGAGTTAGGGCAGTGGAGTCAGCTAGCACAACTCCCTGCACAGCTTGAGCATGTACTTGACTATTCTGTGCCTGAGTTTCCTGATCTATAAAAGAAGGATAATAACAGTCCTTTCCCTATAGCAATCTTGTAAGTATTTAACAAGTGTATATGTGTGCCTGTGTGTAAAACACTGTTTGGGACCATGCCTGACATATGAGCTCTCAAAAACCAACAAGTACTTGCTATGATTATTAGCTAGCTACTTCCTCCAGAAACCTACAAGCTGTGTTGGATTTTCTTCCAGCCTTACCCTGCAGCCAGCCTTACAGTCTCTACCTGCAAATATAGGTCTTGAGTGTGCCTGTTCCCTCCCTCCTCACTGTCACCAGCTCAGTCACCTCCCACTCACAGTCCTGCAAAGCCCCCTAAGCAGTGTCCCAGCTGCTCTTACTTTGCTGGTTATGCATCACATCCAGGCAGAGTGATCTTTTACACCATTAGAAACATCATGTCATTCACCTGACATACGTTCCAGGGGCTTCCTGTGACACTTAGATTAGTGTGTCCCCAGGTCCCAGGTCTGGCCCTGTCCCTTCTCCAGCTCCCCTCACACCCAGTGTCCCATGAGCACACTTGCTCTTCACAGGTTCTGCACGAGCTCTTTCCTGGTCTGGACACTCTTCTGGAGTTTGCGCAGTGGCTTCTGATTGTTGGCTTAAGTATTGCTTTCAGACAGACCTCCCCTGGCCACAGAGACAACAGTAATGCCTCCAGGCATTTGTTTCCTGCACCTAAAGTTACCTTAGTTACTGGCTTGCTTATTGCTCTAGGATGTAAACTGTGCAGATCAAAGCTTTCGTTTGACTTGTTCAGTACAACTTCAGAGCCAAACAGCCAGAACCAGCACCTAGTGGGGCTGAGCCAGATGTCTCTCTGATCACTGAGATCTGGGGCAGCAGGGAGCAGGAGCCATCCTCCCAGAGAAACCGGCATGGATTTGACACCTGCATGGAAGAGAGGGCCACCATGCCCGATAGCCGGAGCAGCAGTGGAACCTGGCAAAGCCACATATTCCCCTCAGGTGGCCCTGAGCAGAGGGTCTCTGGCCAACTTATTCTCTGTCCTGGCACCAGCTGGCAGTGTTGCCCTTCCCTCTGCTGCTCCTTAGCTCTTCCAGACAACCAGCAACTACAAAAGGAAACCTAACTCTTTTGGTGTCAATGTGCTTTCGTATAGACAGAATTATCACAACAGCCTTCATTATTTTTCACAGAGATATGATTGATGTAAATCATATTAACCTCTCCTTTTAACTGATCAAATTATACTATTTTGTGCATTTAAAAAAGATGAACTTTTACTAGGGAACACATGTACATGGATCTAAATTCAAAATTAAGACTGCTGTCTTTCCTTAACCCTTCCTGTTCCATGGGGGAGGGATGTGGACTTCAGTAAAATGGAAAGCCAGGGACAGTTCAAGTGAGGGCGCAACTATGATCTTAGATATGGTTTTATCAGGCTTTTATTTTGATTAGATTTTAAATTTTATTTCACAACAATATTGAGTGGAAAGTACAAAGAAGTATCATATCCTGCCTTCCTCCCACCTATGACACCCTCTCTCACGCTGTCTCCCTTACTATCAGGATCCCCACCAGTGGGACCAGTGGGACCATTGGTTACACTTGATGAACCTCCACTGACATGTCATCATCACCCAAAGTCCATAGTTCACCTCAGGAGTCAATGCTTCTATTGCATTCTCTAGGTTTAGATAAATATGTAAGGACAGGTGCCCACCCTATGGTATCACACAGAGTAGTTCACAGCCATAAACACTCTCATGCTCCACCCACACGCCGTCTCCACCCTCCCCTGCCCCGATATTTTCACTGTCCCCATAGCTTCACCTTTTCCAGAATGTCCTGTAGGTGGAATCCTACAAGCATGCAGCCTTTTCAGATTGGCTTCTTTCCCCTTCGTAACGTGCATTTAAATTTCCTCCATGTCTTTTTCTGACTTGATAGCTTGTTTCTTTTTTTTTTTTTTAAGATTTTATTTATTTATTCATGAGAGACACAGAGAGAGGCAGAGACATAGGCAGAGGGAAAAGCATGCTTCCTGTGGGCAGCCCAATGCAAGACTCGATCCCAAGACCCCAGGATCACGACCTGAGCCAGAGGCAGACGCTGAACCACTGAGCCACTCAGATGCCCCATATATATTGTTTCTTTTTAATGATGAATAATAGTCCATTGTCTGAATGGACCACAGTTTATTACTCATTCACCTTCTGAAGGACATCTTGGTTGCTTCTAAGTTTTGGCAGTGAGGAAGAAAGCTGCTATAAACATCTGTGTGTAGGTTTTGTGTGGACATAAGTTTTCAGCTCCTCTGCTTGAATACCACGGAGCATGATTGCTGGATCGTATGGTGAGAGTATATTGAGTTTTGCAAGGAATTGACAAACTATCCCCAAAGTGGCTGTACCATTCTGCATTCCTGCCATCCGTGAGCAGGAGCTCCTGTGGCTCTGCATCCTTGCCATTGCATGGTGTGGTCAGTGGATCCTGCCCATCCTAACAGATATTTACTATGTCCTAAAAAGTCCACTCATATAGCTGGTTGAAGAAAGGAGGAATCTCATTAATAGGCTATCACTGTGGGGTGGGGACTGAAGGTTCAGCAGTCCAAGTGACAGTTGTGACAGTGAAGCAACAGACAACAGACAAATTTTCAGAGCAGAAAGAAACTCTGTGCATGTGAGTTCATGTGAGTCCACAGAGGACTGTGGGGGTAGCTCTTGGTTTTCTCAGTTGTGCAACTGAGCAGATAGAAAAGGCCACCAGTCAGGAAAAACAGAGAGGAGCAGTTTGCAGGGAGAGTGAATGAATGAATGTGTGACACATTCATTCTCAGACATATTACGACAGAGATGTCACAGGAGCTGTCTGGACAGTGAGAGGTCTTGTGCTGGAGATGCATACTTGAAAGTAGTCAGATTTTAGTAAAGTTGCCCTGGGATGGTGGTCCCTTATCCTGACCGGAGCTTTGGAAAAACACCCATGCCCAGGGTGGCAACTGATCTACAGAATCGTGTCTGTGGGCTAGACTGCCCAGGCCCAGGCATGTCTTTGAAGCTCCCGGCTGTTTCTCATAAGCCAGTTAGCATTGATAACCACAGAACGGAACGCTGAGAAACTGACACTTAGAGGTCAGGAAAGAGGAGGTGCCAACAAGAGGCTACGGAGTGGCCACGGAGAGAAGGGAGCTGAGAAGAATGCATGGTCAGGAGCCAGCATGGAGTGTGTGATAAAGCTTGCAGGGCGGTAGGCGGTTGCGGCACTGCCTCTGATCATGAACCAATGCTGGTAAGGCTTTGTCCAAAATTTCATGAGATCAAATACTTAAATCTTTTCAAGTGTTCTTGGATGGCTCAAGTAGAGAGATACAAGGAGCCTGTGGTTAGAAAGTTACTTTGTGAGTAAGGTATCAGGATAAGGAGAGTTAACCGATCTTAAGCAGTTTTCTTGGCTAAGTGTTTTCATGTACTCTCAACCCTCTGGGGATAGCTTTTCTAAGGAAACGGCAATTCTGGGTTGCACTGAGGTAGGATGCCTCCCCCTTAGCAGTGCCTACTCCCACGACACCGTGTCGGCTCTCTGGTTTATGATTCTGTGGCTAGCCACAACCCTAGGGTCCTCAGTCTTTATTCAAACAGACAGAGACACAATTCCATGCCTTACAGTGTTACGTAAGAGTTATAGCATCAGTTACTCAAAGTGATTTATATAGATTCAAAACAATCTTAATTAAAACCCTAGCAGCAGTTTTTTGTAGAAGCTGACAAGCTGATTACCAAATTGACACAGAAGTGTAAAAATTTAAGAGCCAGTGTGATCTTGGGAAACACTACTGGAGGACTTAGTCTGTTGGACATCAAGACTAATCCTAAATCAATAGGGATTGCTAGGAACTAAGTGGACAGTGTAGTGTCAATTCAAGTGTAAACAAATAGACCAGTGGACACAGGATGAGGAGTCCACATGCGAGTATGAAAGGCATGATCTCTGAGACGGCGGCTCTATAAAGCAGTGAGTAAAGAGGGCTTCCTCCATAAATGACCCCTTATTTCATGCCATACGCAAAAATAGACTCCAGGCAAATTTTACATCTAAATGTAAAAAGCAAAACAACGAAGATTATAGAAAATACCATAAGGATAAATCCTCAAGATCCTGAGGTGGGTAAATGTTCCTGAACAGGACACAAAATACATCACACTTATAGGAAAAGATTGATAAATTGGATGATAGTAGAATTAAGAATCTCTGTTTTTGAAGAGATGCCATTAAACAAGTAAATAAGCGAGTCACAGAGGGCAAAGAGATTTCCAGTAAATATAACCAACTGAAAAAAAACCCTGTCAAGAATTACAAATTCCTATAAATCAAGGGGGAATAAAAGACACACAAACCAATTTTTTAGATGAGCAAAAGACATTAACAGGGGTTTAATGAGGGAAGATATCTATTGAGTCAATGAGTATGTGAACATTGTCCAACTGCATTAGTTGTTGGGGAAATACATATGAAACTATGATGCAATATCACCTCACATTTACCAGGATGGCTCTCATTAAGGCCTGGGACAATGTGTGTTAGCAAAGATGTGGAGCAACTGGAATGTTCACGTGGTGCTGATGGGGCACAAACTGGTGCCTTTACATGGGAGAACTGCCTGCTGTTGCCTCTGCTGCAGTTGGCCTTGTAATCCCACTCCTCTCTGTGTTTCTGCTCAACACAGCTGCAGACAGAAGTTAACCAAAATCCAGACTCCCAGTGTTCACAGCAGCACTATTCATCATAGCCCATAAACCACCCACTAGTATCCAGCAAGGATAAAATATAGTTGTCCTGCATTCACACAGTTGAAAACAGGACATGCTGCTTCATACAACACAGATGAGCCCTGAAACCATCATGTTAGGCAAAAGCCACACACAGAGTACCTGTGATAGGATAGGAAGTTTGATAGGAAGGAAGGTAGCTAGGGAAGGTGGCCTTAACAGTGGAGGTCAGGGTGGTGGTTACCTGCAGGGGAGGGCAGGGACCCACAGGGGACCTGTAATGCGCCGTGTGCATGGCTGTACTAAGCGTATTCACTGTGTTGGCAATCGAGCAAACCATGTTCTTATGATCTTATGTTGTCCCGTTATGTAATGTTTTGACCTTTTAAAATGAGTTTTAAAATCTATCATCCTATTCTGGTGTCACCCCCCAGACTTCATACTAGGATAACTGTGATTGAAATGTTGGGTGTTCCTAAAGTCTTGAGTTACACATTTGTAGCCATTTTCTTAGTTCATTCTCCTACGTGGTATTTTACATGCCCTGGATTTAGATTTCATGAATTTAAATCTCAGGAGGAATCTTGTTTCCAAGCTTGTGTGAAGTGTCTTTAGCTCCCATATGGACAGGAATGATTTTGCAAGGGATTTAGATTAAGACACTTGATAAGCTGAGTTTATTATGAATCTTCACTTTGGAAAATACGGTCAATACAGACCATTTATTATTAGGATTTTCTCCAACTGAAAGTAAGTCTTCAAAATGTCAAAATTAAATGAAGGAATTATATTGGTGACATTTATTCTCATTTTTCAGTTAAATGCTTTGCAGGACCTTCATCCATTACCCAAGATAATTCTGGAATATAGGCGGGTAAGTTCCCTTGTGTGTGAGTGAGTGAGTGGGTGAGGGAGGGGAGCCATATGGCACCGCCTCTGATAAGACCAATCCGTCATCACAAAAGTAGCCCTGGCAGTGTTCTGAAGGGAACAGCACCTGTTCAAGACAGCCTGGTACCAGTGCTGCTCTGGTGCAGCCCGCTCAGCTCCATTCCAGCCACAGTCAGCCCACTCAGCAGTGGGTCATAGGGTCCCACATGGATGAAGACAAGTGAAGACAGGAAGGGGATGTGTGTACTGTCATGGGGCAGCTTTGCTGTGGGCTCAATTCTACCACCATGGAGTTCAGAAGCCTCTTTCTCGGGCCTTGTCCTACTCCCCCGCCCTGGGCCTGGTGAGGTTACCCGCAGCCTCCTGAGCATGTTCGCTGACACACTCCCTTTTGTCACTAACATGGCCCCCTCATGTCGCTGTCAGGCCCCCTTCTTCCTCAGCTGCCCACGCTTCCTCTGTTCACGTGCCTGCCATGTATCCCCTGATGTTCGTGAACCACATCCATAACTTTGGCCACCACTTGTACCATCAGTCTGTCATTCCCTAACCTGTGTCCTGCTGCTCTCCTGAGGTGTGGCAGCTGACAGGACTTGGTCATGGCACCATTCCTTCTCCTTGAACGGATGAAATGATTGGAAGAGAACTAAAGGCACCCTAGGGCACAGGGGAGGATGGAGATTCAGGACCTTCCATTTATCTCTGCAATGTTTCTGTGAAAAGAATTATCCCACAAAAGGAGGTAGGGTGCTGTCTTTCTCTGTGGGCCATTGTTATTTAATTCTGGGTGCCACACCAGGCTGTTTCAGGGCCCCCTGGAGTAATTGGAGCTGACCCATGAGCTGCACATGCCCAACACTCTGTGAAACACTGCTTTGATGTGAGTTCCTGTTCCAATGCTTAAACAAGAAAATGATTACTTCTGTCCATGTGACCTAGGTTCACAAGACCAAGTCAGCCTTTGTGGATGGATTACTAGCTTTTGTGAGAAAGGTAACTGCACTTAAACGAGGTACTGTGCTTGGGGATGTGGTTTCCATGTGGCTTCAGATACACATACAATTTACTAGAGTTTTAGTTAATGATGAAATCAAATATTCTTGAGCCGTGAGACACAATTTTGTTATTTCTCAGGTCTCTGTATAGCTTGAGTTGCCATCATGCCTTCACACCTGGAGCTGCATTTTAGGAAGCTTGTGGGGCAGCCCAGGCACTCTTAAATCTGTCCCTCCCCTCTTCTTTTGCTCACTTCAGGGAGATGCTGTTCTAGTTCACACGTGAAGAGCCTGCAGTCAGGTGTGCTGTGACTGGCCCTGTCTGGGTAGCACAGCCCCCGTGGCATGTGATCCTCCTCTCCCTACACACAGTGGTTTGAAGGAACACAAAGACCTACATGTCCTGTTGCCATTTCTGCACGGTTAGGGGGAACCTCCTTGTTCGTCAGCAGGTTGCTGACACCCAGGGGCCTTTCAGGTTTCAGGGCGTAGGGCCAGCAGCTGGTGGACTTAAGCAGGAAAGCAGTGAGTGTTGAGTGCTATGTGCAGGGAGACTGAAGGGTCAGGATGTTCTTGACTTCATGTGGCATTGCCAGAGCTGAAACTGATTCTTTTTAACTGATAAAGGGCTCCATTTCCTCTATGTGGAATCAGACTGGAACTGTGACCGGAAGACTTTCAGCCAGGCATCCGGTAAGTCAGCTCTCCCTGTTAGACACCAAGTCTCTGAGTTGGTGTTTCCGTGCCTCTGAGTTGAATTTTTGCCTGTACGTGTGTTTGCCTGCACACTTTTCCATTTCTAAGAGGGGCCCCATTGCTGATAGATGTGTTTCACTCTGCTTCTCTGCTTGACTGATACTTACTTAGCACCTGCCATGTTCTGGGAATAAGACACATGCCCTCTACTGTCACAAAGCATGAGTTAGTGAGGGGTCCTTTCCATCCAGAGAGTCAAAAGTGCTGGGGATGAGGGCAAAAGCAACACCCTGTTCCCACTCCCCCTTCCTTGTCTGTAGATTTGTGCTGGACAGGAGGCTTCTGATGTCCAGAAATGTGTTGGACTGTCTGATGCTCCAATGACCTCCTCTTTTCCCTTGTTGTTGCTTCAGACTGTCTCTGATGAAAAAAACTATAAATACTCTTGAATTTATGATGCAGCTTTAATAACACTCAAAGCAATTAGCTTTTTAAATGGCGTTATAGGGCACTTAGGTGGCTCAGTCATTTAGGCATCTGCCTTTGGCTCAGGTCGTGATCCCAGGGTCCTGGGATCAAGTCCTGAGTCAAGTTCCCTGCTCCATGGGGAGTCTACTTCTCCCTCTCCCTCTGCTCCTCCCGCAACTTGTGCTCTCTTACTCTCTCTTTCAAATAAGTAAATCAAATATTTTTAAAAAATAAAAACTAAGTGGCTTCATATTTTTGAATTAAAGATGATTCACTACTAATTTTTCATTGCAGAACAGTACGTTAATACAGAAATGTAAAAAAGCAAAAACAAAAGAACCTAATAAAAATCACCTGTTATTCCACCATGCAGAATTAACTGTAGCTAACATTTTGGTGTCTATCTGTATTGACTTTTTGCTAAGTACACGTATTTATAAAATACTGTTTTTCTACCAAAATAAAACCACACTTTTATTTTATATTTTTCAATTTTATTTATGATGTCTTGATATCATACATTAATATTGACCTGAATCTATATTTAGATTTAAACATTTGAATTATTTTAAATATGCAAATTAAATATATTAATTGTTTAAATATGCACTATAAAATATAATTATACATATGAGTATACATTCATGATAAAGAAATTCAAATAGCATGGACATGTGTAAAAACAATTTGGTGTCCTTTTCCCTTAGTGACACGTCTGTCTACCCCATGGGTCCTGTCACCAGTGTGGACTGCATCCCACCAGCCTTTTTCTGGCCTTTACGTGTATGGGTACCCTGTGCATGTGGCAGGTGGTGGTATGGGGCTGGGCAGACTCATGCCCTGCAGGAGCTGCGGACTTGCTCAGGGCCCTACACATTCTAGACTTTGCACCCACCTTAGGGAGGTCTTTCTTTGGATGCCCTACTTTAGAGAGCTCTTCTGTGGTCTTTACGTGGCTCACCATGAGCAGTACTAACACTAGTTCCTCCTCTGAAAGGTGTCTGATGCACCTGTTCTCTTAGCTGCTGCTTCTCATCAAAGAGTGATTTAGAAGTTCTACTGGGAGAATGAACTTTTTATGAGGTCCTTGCTTTTGCCAATAGATGGTTGTAAGTTCAAATTTTCTGTTATATTTCCAGATTGATCTCTTGCTATGCTTTATTCTCTTCCAGGAATCTCCAGTGTTTCTGGTTTGTGGGTAGCACTCCTCCCAGATTTTTAGTGGCACTCTAGTTTTATTTATTTATTTTTTGTTATTTTAATTGAATTTTTGGAAAGAGAAGGTATAAACATAATGTGTGCATTTGGCCACCACATTCCATTGGAAGTCCACATCATCATTTTAACAGCCACTTTATACTCCATTTAATGGCTGTCCCTGGTGATAGTCATTAGATTGTCTTCAGTTGTGTTTATTTTATCCAGAGATGCCATAAACATACTTGTACATATATTTTTGGGTGCATTTTTCTAATGATTTCCATAGCATTCCTAGATACAGAATTCCTCAGTTAAGTATATGTGTATTTTCGGGCTTTACATTGGTAAATCATCCTCCAGAAAAAAAGTTCTCATCCATCAAACAACAGGTGAGACATTTGGTCTCCTACATCCTTGCCAATACAGGGAGTTTTCATTTTGGTTAAGGTTTCCTGACTTGAGTTTTTAGTTCCTAGTCCTTTGAAATATAAGTGATATTGATATGTTAGATCAAGTATTGATGTCTTATTCTTCCCTGAATTGTTTATCCACACCATTTGCCTGTGTCCCGTGTCCCTGGAGGATGTATATTTTCCTAGTGGTGTGGGAAATTTATAGAATAAAGATTTTCCCTTTGAAAAATGTTGAATTATTTTTTTCTATTTTCTTTTGCCCTTTAATTTTTAAAATATACGTTCTGTTTGCCACATTTAAAATGACTTTTTAGTGTACAAACAATGAATGGTAATTCTAAAGAATTCGAACAGATGAAAATATAAATAATAAAGTAAACGACACCTAAGTCTCTACAACCCCGCCAGCCACTGTTAACGTTTGGCAACTGTCTGCTTAGCTATCTCCTTGTGTACACAGACACACACATGTACATGGATGGGATTCCATCCTGTGTTGTGTTTGTCATAGACACTCCCTCACCACAGCCGGTCCCAGTACACTCTGTGCCTGTGGCAGGCTGTGTTAGCAACCTAACTTTTGCTCATCCATATTTCTCTCTAGACTTCTAATGGAATCTTGTACAGACTCATGTGTAGCTATACACGTACACACAGAAGCATGCAGTGACTTTGTCATTATTTATTTTGTAGAATAGAGTTTCATTTTTCTGCCTCTTGACTTTCTCCCAGCAATAGCTGGTAGAATCCCTGCAGGTCATCTGACAAAGTCCTGCTTCACTTTGGTTAGCACGCATTCTGCCATTGTGTTAGCCATTGCTCTGCTGGTGGACTTGCCCTCGAAGGATACAGCTGCAGCAAGCATCACACACATATGCCCTGGTTTATTGGTACTTATAGTTTTGTGGAATAGATTATCAGGTGTGAAATTACTAGGTCAGCTGATAGTATATTTTTACTCTTAATAGCTGTTACTAGATTGCCTTTAAGAATCTGTCAGCTCCTGACATTGTTATGAACAATGGTAGCAGTACTTTCTTCATTATCCATGGTGACTCTTCTCTGTGTCATCTGAGAAAGACATTGCTCAGCTCCAAGATTATTTAAAGATTTAGCACCTCTGTTTTCTTTTTTAAAAGATTTTTTTATTCATGAGAGACACACAGAGAGAGGCAGAGACATAGACAGAGGGAGGAGAAGCAGGCTCCATGCAGGGAGCCCGATGCGAGACTCAATCCCAGGACCCCGGGATCATGACCTGACCCGAAGGCAGACACTCAACTGCTGAGCCACCCAGGCGTCCCTAACACCTGTTCCCTTATGGAACTTTTATGCTTTTTTTCACATGTAAAATGGAATCCAGCTGTACATTATTTAACCAGATACTATGTAAGTTACATGCTGGTGGCACAAAAATGACTAGAGTCTGAATTATATTCTTTAGTTTAAAGTGCACAAAGTACACCAGTATTTTCCAAAAATCAGATTTGGGGCACCTGGCTGGCTTAGTCAGTGGAGCATGTGACTCTTGATCTTGGGGTCATGAGTTCGAGCCCCACATCGGGTATAAAAATTACTTAAAAATCAAATCTTGGGGCACGTGGATGGCTCAGTGGTTGAGCATTTGCCTTTCGCTCAGGTCATGATCTCCGGGTCCTGGGATCACATCTTGCATTAGGCCCCCCTTGGGGAGCCTGTTTCTCCCTCTACCTATGTCTCTGCCTCTCTCTGTATGTCTCTCATGAATAAATAAATAAAAATCTTTAAAAAATAAAATCATAGCTAATTTCGACATTTCCAGAAAGCTAATTTCTCACACACAAACCCTCCTACAAGTAAGTCATTGTTAGCAACTGACTGCTGAAGCACGTTACCACCCACTTTTGTGTTCTTTTTCATATTATTTCTGATAATAGCAAAATGTAAAATATTTTTGTCTTCGGTTGATCCCATGTTTTGACATTTTAATTAACTGTTAACAGGTTATGGTTTATTCAAGAACTGTTTGAGAATAGTTGATTTAATTGATTCAACTCTAGTCTCAGTAATATATATGATAAATATATTAGAGCATTTTAATAATAGTAGTTTTAAAGTCTTTGTCAGATAATCCCAACATCTGCATCATCTCGTCATTGATGTGTTTTCGTTGTCTTCCCACATGATTTGAGATTTTCCTGCTTCTTCATGTCCAGTAATTTGGGGTTGTATCCCAGATATTTTGAATATTGTATTATGAATCTCAGTCTTGTTTAAAAATCTCATTAAAATGTTGTGATTTTTTATTTAGTGGGTGTTTAACCTGGTTAGGTTCAGGTTGCAAGTTGTGACCTGTTCTCCATGAGCTGTGATTTCAGTGTATGTTCAGTTTTAAAGACCTTTGCAGTGCTATTCAGATATTCCCCAAAATGGCCACACAGTGATCAGTCGGGATTGAGCCATGGTTTATCTATTGATGCAGTTCTCAGAGTCTTTGGTATACTGTTTAAGATGATATCTGCACGTGTGCAGCTTGAGGCTGACCCCAGTGGTTTATAAATAATGCTGTGGTATCCTTTTCCCAACCTCCTCCTTTGCCATGGTCTTCCTAGTTGATTTCTAGTTCTATGGCACTGTCTTCTTTTTGGGTTCCTAGCCAGAAATTGGAAGCTTTTGTAATCTTATTCTGCCGTGCACCTCATGCTACTGGCCTCATGTCTAGGACCAAGAGTAGGAAATGCTGAATTCACTGCCTGTTGGGTAGGATCAATTGCTGGTCTGCTTCCCCAGTCTGCCTGCTGCTATTAGTTTACCACATTTTCAAATTGCTGCCGTATGCATCCTGTCCAAGCTTTACATCTGTGTTCAGTAGCATGTACTTCCAGTATCTTACCAGGAATAGAACTTCACAAAAAAAAAAAAAAAAAAAAAAAAAGGAATAGAACTTCATCCTTTAACAGCTTTGCTTAGGTATAATTGGCATACAACAAACTTCACATATTATGAACAATTTGATAAGTTTTGAATATGTATATGACCATGAAACCATCATCACAATCAAGACAATGAACATATCCGTGACTCCCAACAGTATCCTTGCGTGTCCTTTTATGATTTCTCCTCTCCCCCACACCACAACCTTCACCCATGTCCTCAGGCAACTACTGGCTTGCTTGTCTCTACAGATTACTTTGCATTTTCTGGAAATTTACATAAATGGAATAACCTGGTCTATATTCTTTTTTTTTTTTTTTTTTTTTTGGTCTGGTGGTTTCTTTCACTCAGCATTATTTTGAAATCCAGCCATGTTGTTCTGTATTTCAATAGGTCATTCCTTTTTATTGCTGAGTAGTATTTCATTGAATCTGTGTACCACAGTTTGTTTATAAATTCACCTATTGATCAATATTTGAGCTGTTTCCACTTTTAAGAGCTTATCTAGCTTGGGATATTACTATGCACAGTCATGTACAGCCTTGTATGGACATACAGTTTATTTTCTCTTGGAGAAGCGAAATGCCTAAGTCATATGGTAGATGTATGTTTCACTTTTTACGAAACTGCCAGGCAGTTTTCTAAAGTAGTTGCACCATTTGCCATTCCCACCAGCCATATAAGAGTTCTGTTTTCTTCACTTTACATCCTTCCTAGCACTCACTATGGTCAGTCTGTTTAATTCTAATAGACGTAGTAGTATGTCATTGTGTTTTTAATTGTCTTGCCCTAAAGACTCATAATGTTAATCATTTTCCCATGTGCTTATCTGGCATTAATTTTTTTTAGGTAAGCTTCACACCCAACGTGAAGCCCAATGTGAAGCTTGAACTCATGGCCCTAAGATCAAGTCCTGACCAAAATCAGGAGTTGGATGCTTAACCAACTGAGCCACCCAGGTGCCCCATGGCATTCGTTTCTCTTGTTCAAGAAGCATCAAATCAAATCTTCTGCATGTTTTTTAGGGATTGTTCATTTTCTTATGATTAAGTTTAAGGGTTCTTTATATATTCTAGATACAAGTCCATTCTCAGATATATGCGCTTTTTTTTCATCCTGTGGTTTGTCTTTTCATTCTTTGAACTGTCTTTGAAGAGCAGAAGTTTTAAATTTTAACAAACCCTGATTTTTCAATGTATTCTTATCTGGATCATGTCTTTGGTGTTGCATCTCAGAAATCTTTGCCTAAAGACCAAGATCACAAAGACTTTTATCCTGTTTTCTTCTAGAAGTTTTCATTTCTGGTTTTATATTTAGGTCTATGACTCATTTTGAATTGGCTTTGCATTTCTTATAGTGTAGGTCAACTGTTGATGAATTCTTTCAACTTTTGTAGGTCTGAACATGTCTTTATTTCAGTATTATTTTTGAAAGTTTTTGTATGTGTGTAAATTCTCAGTTGTTTCTTCTTCCAGTGCTTTGAAGATGTTCCTTTATTTTCTTCTCACATTGTTTCTGATGATAAATGTACTGTCCTCATTGTTGCTCTACACAAAATGTATCGTCTTGGGGCATCTGGGTGGCTCAGTGGTTGAGCATCTGCCTTCAGCCCAGGGCGTGATCCTGGAATCCCAGGATCAGGCTCCCTGCATGGAAGCTGCTTCTCTCTCTGTGTCTCTCTCATGAATAAATAAAATCTTTAAAATCAATCAATCTATCTATCTATCTTGTGGTTTTTACACTTTTTATCTTAATCACTAGTTTTGAGAATTTTTAAAAAGATTATTTATTTATTTATTGGAAAGAGAGAAAAAGAGCATGAGTGGGGAGTGAAGGGGGGCAAAGGGAGAGGGGAAGTGGGAGAGGGAGAGGGAAGCAGACTCTGCTTTGAGTAGGGATCCCAACTCAGGACTCAATCCTAGGATCATAAGATGATGACCTGAGCCAAAGCAGACACTTAACCAGTTGAGCCACCCAGGTGCCCCTAGTTTTGAGAAATTTGATTGTGGTGTACCTTGGTATAATTGTTTCATGTTTCTCTGGGGTTCATCAAGTTTCTTGAATCTGTGGATTTATATGTTTTTTAATCAAATTGGAATACTATTAGATTATTATAAAGTACTCATATACTTTTTATGTTCCTCCTTCTCTTCTTTTTTGGGAATTCCACTTGCAATTACCTTAGGTCACTTGAATTTGCCCCACAGCTCACTGAAACTCATTTTTCTTCTTCTCCTTGAATTTTTTTTCCTTTTAAATTTGAATAGTTTCTATTACTATGTCGTGTAATTCACTAATCTTTTCTTTTGTCATGTCAAATGTATTGTTAATCCTAATGAGTATTTTTTTTCTAATGAGTATATTTTTATATTAAATATTATAGCTTTCATTTCCAGAAATACAGTTTGGATATTTTTTATATGCCATCCATGTCTCTACTTAACTTTTTCAACATATTGGATATACATATAATAATTTTTTAATGTCTTTGTCTGTAATTTCAATATCTGTATCCATTAAAGGTTAGTTTCAGTAGATGAGTATTCTCATTATGAGTTCATTTTTTCTACTTTTTTGTATGCCTGGTAATCTTTGCTTCAATGCCAGACAGTGTAGATTTTACCTTGTCAGGTGATAGGCCTTTTTGCATTCTTATAAATATTCCTGAGCTTTATTGTGGACAAGTTACTTGGAAACAGTTGATCCTTTCTGGTCTTCCTTTATGTTTTATTAGACAGGTTTAGTAGCTAATTATTCCCCACTCCTGAGAAAGGACATTCCTGAGTATCCTACCTATTTTCCCATAAATTATGAATTTTCTCAAAATGGCTTCTGGGGGCAGGACCTATTCCTGAATGTTGTGTACTGTGTTCTGCTCCCTCTGGATGACTTTTTCCAGACTTTAATAGTTTCCTCACATACACGCAGGGATCAGTACTCTGCTGAATATTCAGCTCTCTGCTAGGCTCAAGGAAGGGATGATTTTATGAATTGTGTTTCTTACCTTCCTTGTTAGGCGGGAGCACTTTCTTTTCAACTGTGTATATCCTGAGTGGAAGTAGAAGCCCCCATCTGATAATTTTCATCCACCTCAAATCCTCATTCTTTTGTTCTCTTAGCATTGAGCAATTCATTGACCAGTATTTGCTTTTTATTTTTTTAAGATTTTATTTATTTATTCATGAGACACACAGAGAAAGAAGCAGACACATAGGCAGAGGGAGAAGAAGGCTCCCTGGAGGGAACCTGATGTGGGACTCGATCCCAGGACCTAGGGATCATGACCTGAGCCAAAGGCAGACACTCAACCGCTGAGCCAACCCAGGCATCCCAGTATTTGCTTTTCAAAACCTCAGTCTAGTGTTCTAAACATTCCCTGTACTTGTCATGATGGTCACTACATGGTGTTTTAACTGCCTGTTGACTTCTCTTTACCCTACTAGATTGTATGTTCCATGAGAACAAGGACTTTTTCTGCCTCTTTTGTTGGCTTACCCCCCGGGGCCTGGCTCTGCACCTGGAACCTACCTGCTAAGTACCAAGTACTTACTGAATGATCCACATTTGAGTTGCCTTCCACTGTCTCAGAGTCACATGGTTTGGGATCATCATCAGGATTGCAGTGTATTAACAGTGTAGGCCCAGTCTCTTCCCTGTGCTGGATGGTTGTGTTCTCCACCCTAGCTGGGAGTTAGTCAGGAGGCACTTTATCTGTCTTCATTTTCTTCCCATAACTCAGACACTTCAGAGTTCATGCTGGTCAACCCTTGTTTTGTGCGTCTCTCTTGGACCTGTCACATTTTGATGAAGGCCTGCTCCTGGGCAGGTGCTGAGGACCTCTATTCTCGTTGCACTTGCCAGGAGCCACATTCCTACCATTTCTTCGTCTTCTAATACCTCCTGGCCAGTCATGGCTCCAGATGCCCCTCCTAATGTTTCTGCATGGACAAGCTAGTTTTTGTTTTTTCTCTAAGATTCTATTTATTTATTTGAGAGAGAAAGAACAAGGGGTGGGGAAGGACAGAAGGAGAGAGAGAGAGAGAGAGAGAGAGAGAGAGAAACAGACTCCCGGCTGAGCAGGGAGCTGATGATTTGGAGCTCAATCTTAGGATCCTGTGATAATGACCTGAGCTGAAGGCAGACATTTATCCCACTGAGCCACCTAGGCACCTCATAGCTTACTGTTTTCATTCAATATTACATTTGTGAGATTTATCCACATTGGATAAAGTAGCACTAGTCCATTTATCTTGGCTACTATATAGTATTTCATTATATTAAATGTACTAGAAATATCTAGTTTTTCACTATTAGAAACAATACTATAAGAAAAACAATAATGCTGCAATGTATATTCTTGAATTCATTCCCTCAGGTCACCCTGGTTGCCTGGCCACAGGGTGTTCTGGGTACCACTCTCCTGTTCTGGGTATCACCAAGCACTCTTCAGGGGGTGGATGAGCACATACCTTGTCTGCAGCATGGGAGAGAGCTTGGTGCTCTACAGGGTCCTCTGCTCTTGGTATTTCTACACGTTTTATTCTTTGCTACTTGGATGCCTGTGAATTAATATTTATTGTGGCTTAAGATTTGGCTTTCTTTTCTGTTTCTTTAGTGACTTGCCTGTTTATCTCTTTTGCCCATTTTCAATTTAGTGGTTTGTCTTTTCTTATTAATTTATAGTATTTCTTTATATATTATGGATACTGGTCTTTCATTGACTTACATAAATGTCTTCTCTCAGTCTGTGTTTGATATTTTTATATTGTATTTGATGAAGTTGACTCACAGGTGTTTTCTGTGTTAGTATCAACTTTGTACACTTTATGGCTTGTATGCTTTGTGTCTTGTTTAATGAAACTTTTTCTTTTAACTTGGAGATCTTCTTGATAGTCTAATTCTCTTTCAATAGTTTTAGAGTTTTCCTTTTTACATTCAGTCTGCAGTCCCCCTGGAATTTGCATTTACACTGGTGTAAGGAAGATATCTGATTACTTTTCCATCTGAATAACTGCTTGTTATAACTATTGTTATGGTAAGCTGTTGGGATGACTTACAGTAATTTGTAAGCCTCTGTCCTACATGAATTTTGATAGATGCTGGGTCTGTTTCTAGGCTCTCAGTTCTGTGCCCTTGGTCCATTTGTCTAGTCTCATATGATCTTAATTTAAGATAGTTTCATTAGAAATGTCCATTCCCAGACTATCCTCAACTTAACCTATAATATCACTTATTCCCTTGCTGTAGTGTTTACCTTCCTTCTACTATATGCTCTTTGAGTTGCCTCAGCATTTTATCCCAGAAGTGAGCTAGCTCGGTGTCTACCATATGATGGGTGGTCACTTAAATGTTTTTGAAATAATGAATAAAATTGAGCACTTAAATCTTAGTTATTGAGTCCTAAATACAGCTAATGTATTATTGGGGGGAAAACATTTTAGATAAAATATATAGCATTAGGTAAATAAATTTCCTCCAATAGTTGATATATTATGTATTCATTATATTAATATTGATTTTATTTGATAAACTAGTAATTTTCATAATACTGTAGAATCTCGATGAATATAATAAATGAATTTTTCTAGTCAAGAGAGTCTTAATATTTTTAACAGTGAGGCTATATCTTATAGATCTTCTTTTATAATTTTGAGAAAAATTATTTTTTTCCAAAAGAATATATTTAAAATATCTGATATTTTGAAAAAAGATATTAAGTTCCCTGTGGGCAACTTATCACCATCTGAAGCTCTTAGGTATGAGTGGCAATTCAATTTTTTTTTCTTATAGATCGTATCTATTTACTTATTTTAGAGAGAGAGAGCTGGAGCACATGTGCCTGCAAGGTGTGTGGGGGGTCAGGCAGAAGGGGAGGGAGAGGGATAGGCAGAATCCATGCTAAGTGCTGACGTGGCAGGAGAGGCTGACGTGGGGCTGAGGGCAGGCCCAACCCCAGGATCCCTAGACCATGACCCCGAGATTAGGACCTAAGTGGAAACCAAGAGTCAGACACCCAACCAGCTGAGCCACCTGGGTGCCCCACAGTGGCAATTCAATTTTGAAGGACATCTGGATTGTTTCCAGTTTTGGGCTATTATAAGTAAAGCTGCTATAAACAATGTACAGATTTTTGTGTCTCTGGGATAAGTGCTAAGAATGCAATCGCTGGATCATATTTTTGTACATATGTACCAAATTCTATGTGTTAATATATTTTTTATTGAGATGAAACTGGTGTATAACATTATATTAATTTCAGATGCATAGAATAATAATTCAGTTTTTGTATGCACTACAAATTGATCACCACAGTAAGTCTAATTACCTTCTGTCACCAGGTGGTTGAACCCCTTAACCCATTTCATCCACTCCCCAATCCCCTCCATCTCTGATAATCATCAACCTGTTCTCTGTATCTATGAGTTTTATTTTGTTTTGTTTGTTTTGTTTTAGATTTGTTTAAATTACATATATAAGTGAAATCATACAGTGTTTGTCTGACTTATTTCATTTAACATAATATGCTCAAGGTCCATCCATGTTGTCACAAATGATAAGATCTCCTTATTTTTATGGCTGAGAAACATTCCATTATATATACATCACATTTTCTAAATCCATTCATCCATCAGTGGACACTTGGGTTGCTTCCATATCTTAGCTATTGTGAATAATGCTGCTATAAACATAGGGATGAATGTGTCTTTTCAAATCCATCTTTTTGTTTTGTTCAGGCAAATACCCAGTAGTAGAATTACTGGATTATGTGGTGGTTCTACTTACATTTTTTGAGGAGTCTCCATCCTGTTTCTACAGTGACTGTACCAATTTATATTCCCACCAACAGGGCACAGGGCTCCCTTTTCTTTGCATTCTTGCCAAACACTTGTTGTTTCTTGTCTTTTTGATAATAAAGCCATCCTAACAGGTATTAGATAATATTTCTTCGTGTTTTTGATTTGCATTTCCCTGATAATGTTGAGCATCGAGCATCTTTTCATGTGCCTGTTGAACATCTGTGTGTCTTCTTTGGAAAAATGTCTATTCTGGTACTCTGCTCATTTTTTATTTATTTATTTATTTTTCTTTGCTCATTTTTTAACCAGATTGTTTGTTTTTTTGCTATTGAGTTGTTTGAATTCTTTTATATTTTGATAACAACTCCCTATAGGACATATGGCTTACAGTTTTTTTCCCCATCCAGTAGGTTGCCTTTTTTTTTTTTTTTTTTTAACCTGTGCAGAAGCATTTTTCGTTTGATATACTCCCACTTGTTTATTTTTACTTTTGGAGTCAGATCAATGCTAAGACTGATGTCAAGAAGCTTACCACCTATGTTTTCTTTGAGGAGTTTTATGGTTTTGAGTCTTATATTCAAGTCTAATCCATTTTGTGTTCATTTTTCTTTTTTGCATGGTGTACAGTAGTGGTCTAGATTCATTCTTTTGCCTGTATCTGTCCAGTTTCCTCAGCACCATTTATCAAAGAGATAGTATTCTCCTCATTGGATATTCTTGCCTCCTTTGTTACAAATTAATTGACCATAAAATCATGAGTTTTATTTCTGGGCTGTTTGGTTCTCTTAGTCTATGTGACTATTTTAATGCCAATATGTACTAATATTTTTAAGGGATTTTTATGTATATACTAATGAGAAGTATAGATCTGTTTTTATCTGGTTTGGATATGAGAATAATACTAGTTTCATGAAATAGGAAATGTTCCTTTCTCTTGCATTCTCTGGAAGATATTGTGTGGAATTTGTGTTTATTCTTCTTTAAAGAGGGGTGCTTGGCTGGCTCAGTCCATAGAGCATATGTCTCTTGATCTCAGGGTTGTAAGTTTGAGCCCCATGTTGGGTGTAGAGATTACTTAAAAATAAAACATTTTTTAAAATTCTTCTTTAAATATTTGATAGAATTTGCTAATAAAATTTTCTGGGCCTAGAGGTTTCTTTTTGGAGAGTTTAAAAATTATGTGTCCAATTTTTCCAATATTTGTAAGGTTATTCATATTATCTTATTTCTTATTGGGTAAATTTTGATTGGTTGTATTTTTTTAAAAATTGGTCCATTTCGTCTGATTTGTGAAATTGATATGTGTTTAGTTGTTTGTAGAATTCCCTTATCCTTTTGATGTCTGCAGGATCTGTAGTGATGTCACCTATTTCATTCCTGATATTATTAATTTGTGTCTTTTTTTTGTCTCTTTTTTTGTCAGTCTAAATAGAGTTTTATCAATGTTACTGATCTTTCTCATGAACCAACTATTTGTTTCAGTTTTCAATGTTATTGATCTCTGTTCTTTATTCTTTCCTTTCTTCTGCTTGATTTGGGTATTTTAAAAATATTTTATTTATTCATGAGAGACACACAGAGAGAGAGAGAGAGAGGCAGAGATATCTAGAGAGAGGAGCAAGCTCCCTGTGGGGAGCCTGATTTGGAACTTGATCCCAGGGACCTCAGGATCATGACCTGAGCCAAAGGCAAATGCTCAACCACTGAACTACCCAGATGTCCCTTGATTTGGGTTTATTTTGCTTTACTTTTGCTAGATTCTCAAGGTGCAATTTTAGATTATTGCTTTAAGACTTTTCCTTTTTCTCCATGTATGCATTTTTCATGCTACCGAATTTCCCTCTCCCCCACTGTTCTAACTGTATCCTACAAATTTTGATATGCTATATATTTTGTCAAAGAAAAATTACACCAAAGTTGAGCAGGCAAGGAAGAGCTTATTCAAGATTATTGTGGGATCCCTGTGTGGCGCAGCGGTTCGGCGCCTGCCTTTGGCCCAGGGCGCGATCCTGGAGACCCAGGATCGAATCCCACGTCGGGCTCCCGGTGCATGGAGTCTGCTTCTCCCTCTGCCTATGTCTCTGCCTCTCTCTCTCTCTCTCTCTCTCTCTCTCTCTCTCTCTCTGTGACTATCATAAATAAAAAATAAATAAATAAATAAAAATAAAATAAAATAAAAGATTATTGCAATAGGGGAAAGAGATTGAACTCAACTCCAAATATGGCAAGGGCACCTGGGGATTTACAGCCAATGGGGAGGCAGACATAATCGGTGAGTAGAAAATTACTAAGAGGAACTTGGCCAGGTATGAAAAGTGGGAGGATTCATGCTAAATTACTTACTAAACTCAGTGGTGTTTTTCTGCAGTATTTGACTGGAGTAGTATGGATACTGTCCAAAGGTTTTCTCTCTTGCTGGGCTGTCCCCTTCTTGTCCTTTGGCTAGAGAGAACAGTCTCCTTCCCTCCCATCCCACCTTGAGAAGGAGGAGCATAAATGGAGGGTCAGCACTGGCTGAGTGATTTTCCGAAAGTTTCTACACCAGGTGATTAAGTTACTACTTTCCAAGTATTCATTTAAATATGTCCAGTGGCAAACAACAGAAAATCAAACCCAAACTGATCTATCAGGGTATTTCTCAGCTTACCTGACTTAGAAGTCCAAGGAAGGGCTAGCTTCAGGCAAGGTTTGATCTGGCAGCCTAAGTTATACAAGCAGGTCCAGCTTCTGTCCCCCATTTCCCAACTTCTTTTCCTCAGCATCCCAGCAGGTCTTGGCAATACCTGCTTAGTTTCTCCCTTGTGGGGATGAACACATCTCTCTATGTAGCTTCCATGAAAGGAGGAGGAAGCATCTTTCACAGATGCCCACAGCAAGCATCTCCTTGCATCTCTCTGGGATAGCCCAAGCCATCTTTAAACTAGTCACTCTGGCCACAAGATGGCCTCTGCTGGTTGGCTTAAAGGTGAGGGCCCTTAATGAAAATCTGAGTGTCATTTTCTTTCTTTCTTTCTTTCTTTCTTTCTTTCTTTCTTTCTTTCTTTCTTTCTTTCTTTCTTTCTTTCTTTCCTTCCTTCCTTCTTTCTTTCTTTCTTTTTTTTTTAAGGTTATTTATTTATTTATTTATTTATTTGAGAAAGAGTGAGAGCAAGAGAGAGACCAGCAGGGAGAGGGAGAAGCAGACTCCCCACAGAACAGGGACCGCTGATGCAGGGCTCAATCCCAAGACCCTGAGATCAGGACCTGAACTGAAGGCAGATGCTTAACTGACCGAGCCACCCAGGCGTCCCTAAGTGTCATTTTCTGAGGAAGAAGGATAAGAATACTCGGGGCCCAAATAGCCAGTATCTCCGCACATGACAGGATTGTTTTTTTTTTTTCTAGCTATCTGCAGAAATAAGAATTACAAATTTTAAACCCACTGAATGAGATAAGTTTATTTTAACCAATATTCTTCTGAATACACTAAAAAAACAAGTAAGGGCTATTTATTACTTATCTTTTTCTTCTAACAGGAAATAGTCTGTTCTGTTCTAGTGTGCCATCCATTCTTAGGTAGTTACTTGGTAAAGATTCTTAGGAACTTTGCCTTTGGGTTCAGGTGGCACTGCCCAGTGAAGAGTCTTATTTTCCAGATACAATTAAGCCCTATTTCATCATTACCTATATAAATATTAAAGTAGCTAATTTGAAATAATTCTACTCAGTTACATTGTTGGCATGTGATTTTTCTGCTTACCTGCTGAATATCTCCCACATGATATCATTTAACTATCAAACTATTTATTATCAAGATTTTCATAAGTTGTGTAATTATTGCTAACTCTGCACCACTATTTGAAACCCAAATGAGATTTTTTATCTTTATACTTTGTTATTTTAGGAATTAAATATTTTCTAATTTCTATTTAGAATAAAAGGAACAGTCCCTCATTCTCCGTGGATCACTTCACAGTGGGAAGGGAGTATTCTGGTACTTTCCATTCACCTCCTTTTTTTGGAACATCTGTGATTAGTTTACTAAGAGTGGGCACCACTGTGTGCAATGAACACCAGTATTTTTTATCCTATTCAGTTTTGTCCTTTAAAGCACTTGGAGACCTCCTAAGGAATCATGACCCACAGCTAAATGGGCCATGAGGGTCAGACAGTGGGCAGAGAGAGGCACCTGCTCTCTGGAGTCACGCTGCCCTGGGATAGGCCCTCAGCCCTGATCTCTGGCACCCTGTTTGCTCTGCTAGGCATCTCCACTCTGTCCATGCTGCTTGATTTACTTTGCCCTTCCTCTGGCTCCATGTGGTCCTCCCATGTCTAACTCCCTCTCCTCTCTCTTGGGTCGGGCACCCTGAGGGCTTATTCCCCTTCCTTTCTCCCTGTGGCCTGGATGCTTTTCCTCCCTCCTCTGAGCCCATTGTACACGGTTCTCCTTCCCCAGCAGCTGCAGCCTCTGCTCCCACTTATGTGCTCATAACACTCAAATTTCTCTCTCCATTCAGCTTTCCTTCAGGCCTCTCAAAAAAGGGGGGGTGGGTGGGAGGGTGCCAGGTTGGCTCAGTTGGTTGAGTGTTCAACTCTTGGTTTCAGCTCAGGTTATGATCTTAGGTGGTGAGATTAAGTCTCTCATCAGGCTCTGTGCTCAGCAGGGAGTCTGCTTGAGTTTCTCTCACCTTCTCCCTCTGCCCACCCCCTCTGCTCTCTCTCTCTCTCTCTCTCTCTCTCTCTCTAAAGTAAATAAATAAATCTTTAAAAAAAATCCACAGTGATTTCATCCTTTTATGCCAAATCTGCCTCCATTCCCCTGGTCACTCAGGTGGGAGCCCTGCTTTTCTAGCCCATCATCAGGTCCTGTTGAGTGTGCCTCCTGAGCATTGCCCTTCACTATACTTCTCATCCCACCCACTTCAGCTATCCTTCCCTGCTCTTCCACTCTTCTGCCCAGCAGCAGAGAGCCTCACAGGCTGGTCACATTTTCCACTCCTTACCTCATGTCCAGGGCTCCTAGTGTTCTGACCCCTGACTCCCTCTCCAGCCCATTTCTTCCTGCTGCCCACTCATTTATTCATTTATTCATTCAACAGATGTTTATTGAGCATCTAAGTGCCAGGCTATTCATGATGCTTATGCTAAAAGCATCACAACTTCTATCCTTGTGGAGTCTGGGGGCTGGCGGGCATGAGCAGACAGTAGACATACTAAGTCCTGATATGAAAGATGATAAAATGCTGTGTAAATATGGGGTTGCAGGGGCAAGGATCAGAAGCACAGGGGAAGATGAGGCTCATGAGGGGAGGCAGAGAGGCACTGACAGAAGATGTGATGACCAAACAAACACTCTAAGGTGAAGGAATGGGCCACCTGGGCCATGTGGTTGTAGGGGAGGTGCATCTCAGTGCACGCCAAGGCCATCTGAGCCCCTCACCCAGCCCCCAGCTCCACACAGGGCTGGGGCCCATGCTGGTCTTGGGGCTACAGATCAGGTAAATTGCAGGAGTGCTAGCCCAGTGCTAAGTACTCTCTTGGGTATGGCTATGTGGCCCTTACCCTGTTCTTTGCTAATTGCCCTTTCTATGTTTTTGCTGCCCTGGTTTTTATTTGTTGTGTTTTCCCTCATATTCTTAAGAAAAATAATTTCAGGAAACATCTGACACTGTTTGACAGAACACCAGAGGCTGCTGAGCACTGTTTTGGGGCAGACCTTCAAATCCCAGCTCAATTGCTAACAGTATGACTCTAGCTGGAAACCTCAATTTTCCTCCATGAAATAGTAAAAGTAATGCCGCCTTTGCCAGGTTATTGTGAAGATTATTTCTTTTTCATTTTATTCCTTCAACTAATATTTGTTGATTGCCACTGGGTGCTAGGAAGGGTCATAGGTGCTGAGGACAGAGGAGACAACACAAGCATCACCTTGTCCTCAGGAGGCTGTGTCCTGCTGGAGCGCAGTTTGTTCGTTTGCTCCTGACAGCCCATCAGAGGCACCTCATGTGCTGCTTGGAAGCTGCTGCTGCTGCTGCCACGTGGAGATCAGGACAAAGGAAAACTAGCTGCAACCCTCATTGTGATTATCACTGCCATTTGGCCTCATTCCAGAGGTTCTACATACACTAGAGACAGGTCTGCTATCATTGTTGCTCTATTTCTGCTGCCTCCTTGGTATTGTATCTGCAGTTTAGATACTTTGGCCACACTGTAGAGGACTGATGGTGACCATCTCTAGGCCCACAGTAGAAGTAGGAGGGCCATAGGACAATGGACCTCCTGGGTGCACTGCCTTCCCATGTAGTTAAAACTGTTGCTCACTTGGCATTTTCACTTACAACTACTGACATTTTAACAAATGCCAAATTAGAGACTTAAAATGTCACCTCTGCACCTAGCCTTTTACTGACTGTGAAATAAAAGCTGTTAACGTTGAATTTTTCTAGATCAGTTGTCTTGTTTTTTTTAAGCACACCGAAGTTCATCATGAAAACAAATGCTACGAGTGTGCCCAGTTTTTATTACTAGTACTTTTTCTCTGCAGCCATCATGGGGCCCAAAGCAGTCTATGGAAGCTGAGAAAAGAGAATCAAGAACAAAGCACAGGGCATTTCCTGTAGTGGGTCTCAGTGTCCCAGAGAATCTGGCTGTGTTTATTTATACAAGGGACTTAGAAGTGGTTCTCATACTCCTTGTGATGTGTACATTAAAGCAGAAAAATTTATAACCTACAGGAGAATGGAGTCCCACTTTACTTTTACTTTCCATAGATTGGGAAACTTAATGTAGTCCTTCTGTTGTATGGTCATGTTGCTATGTGCTCACTCTGCATTCTGCTCTAGAGTTCTCAAAAGGCTGATGGGCCTAGTCCAGACTACTACATATTAGGGAGACCAAGGAGATTGAAATTTTCACTGCATTTTTATTCAACATAGTACTGGAAGTCCTAGCTGCAACAATCAGACAAGAAAAGAAATAAAAGGGGCACCTGTGTGGCTCAGTCAGTTAGGCATCTGCCTTTAGCTCAGGTCATGATCTCAGGGTCCTGGGATCAAGCCCTGCATAGGGCTCCCTGCTCAGCAGAGATCCTGCTTCTCCCTCACCTTCTGCCCCTCCCCTCCACTTGTGTTCTCTCTCCCTCTCTCTCTTTCTCTCAAATAAATAAATAAAATTTTTTTAAAAAATAAAAAGAAATGAAAGGGATCCAAATTGGTAAGGAATAAGTAAAACGTTCATTATTGCAAATGACATGATACTTTATATAGAAAACCCTAAAGACTCCAACAAAAACCTATTTGAACTGATAACTAAATTCAGTGAAGTTGCAGGATACAAATTTAAATATAGAAATCTATTGCATTTCTATATACTAAAAAACCAAGTAGCAGAAAGAGAAATTTAAAAAAACAATCTCATTTGCAATTGCACTCCCCACCCCCCAAAAAAGAAACACCTAGGAATAAACAATCAGGGAAATGAAAGACCTATCCTCTGAAAACAATATAACATTGATGAAAGAAGTTAGAGAAGATACAAATAAATGGAAAGATATACTATGTTCATGGATTGATGAATTAATATTGTTAAAATGCCCATACTACACAAAGCATTCTATAGATTCAGTGCAATTGCTATCAAAATATCAACATTTTCCACAGAACTAGAACAAATAATACCAAAATTGTATGGAACCACTAAAGACCCCAAACAGCCAAAGCAATCTTGGAAAGAGGAACAAAGCTGGAGGTATCTCAATTGCAGATCTCAAGATATATTACAAAGCTATAGTGATCAGGACAGTATGGTACTGGCACAGAAATAGACACATGGATCAGTGTAATAGGATAGAGAGCCCAAAAATAAACCCATGCTTATATGGTTGGTTAATCTATGACAAAGGAGGCAAGAATATCCAATGGGGAAGAGAGTATCTTCAATAAATGGTGCTGGGAAAACTGGACAAATACATGCAAAAGAATGAAACTGGATCACAAAATAAATACGTAAAAATGGATTAAAGACTTAAACATGAGACCTGAAAATATAAAAATCCTAAAAGAAAACTTAGGCAGTAATCTCTTTGATATCCACTGTTGCAACATTTTTCTAGATATGTCTCCTCCGACAAGGGAAGCAGAGGCAAAAATAAACTATTGAGACCCAGCCAAAATAAAAAGCTTTTGCACAACAAAGAAACCCTCAACAAAATAAAAAAAATCTAGTGAATGGGAAGTGGAAGTAATATATCCAATAAAGGGATAATATCTAAAATATAAGGAACTTACACAATTCAACACCAAAAAAAAAAAAAAAATCCAATTAAAAATGGAGACCTGAATAGAAATTTTTCCAAAGACACACGGATGACCAACAGATACGTAAAAAGATGCTCAGCATCCCTCATCATCAAGGAAATGCAAATCAAAACTACAATGAGATACCACCTCACACCTGTTAAAATAGCTAAAATCAAAAAGCCAAGAATCAGGTGTTGAAGAGGATACTGAAAAAGAGGAACCCTCGTGCACTATTGGTGGGAATGTAAATTGATGCTGTGGAATATAGCATGGAGGTTCCTCAAAAAATTAGGAATACCATATGATCCGATAATTTTACTGCTGGATATTTACCCAAAGAAAAACGCTAATTTGGAAAGACACATGCACCTCTTTGTTGATTTTAGCATGATTTATAATACCATGATATGGAAGCAACCCTGGTATCCATCACCTGATGAATGGATAGAGAAGATATGGTGTGTGTGTATATATATATATATATATATATATATATATATATATATATATATATATATATATATATATATATATATATATATATATAGTGGAGTATTACTCATCCATAAAAAAGAATGAGATCTTACCATTTGCAACAACGTGGGTGGACCTTGAGGATATTAAGCTAAATTAAGTAAGTCAGACAAAGGCAAATACCATGTGATTTCACTTATAGGTGGAATCTAAAAAACAAAACAAAGAAACAAACCTGCCAAAAAAGAAAAAGCAGACTCTTAAAGAGAGGGAACAAACTGGTGGCTGCCAGAGGGAAGGTGAGTGGCAGGATGCACGAAATCAATCAAAGGGATTGAGAGTACAAACTTCCAGTTATAAAAAAGTGATGTAGATGAAAAGTATAGCACAGGGAATATAGTCATTAATATCATAATAACATCTAATACATGGGGACTACACTGGGTAATAAAAGGAATTGTTGAATCACTATGTTGCACACATGAAACCAATATATTGTATGTTAATTATACTTCAAAAAATCTTATTTCACTGAGTGGTCAATATGAGGGAACTAGCTGATGTCAGATAATAATGATTGATCCTAACAAGCCAAGTATGCTGATGATATTGCTTTCACACCACAGACACTCAGATTTATTATTTCTTGTCATTGTGGGTGCCAGCCCCTCTCATGAAGAGATTGATGGGGAGTCTAACCCCACCTGACAACATGGTATCTGCAAGTGGTTTGCCATTTTTTTCTTCTTCAGAAAGGCACACTCCTCCTTGTATTAAAATCTAGTTTTGGTCTTTGACAGCATCCATTTGCTAGTCATGTCTGACTTGGATGCCACCATGGGCATGTCACAACCATGCTTCCACCTACATCCCTGGTGTGTTGAGTGCTTCCACTAGGCTTCACCACATTCAGATGGTTACCAAATGGGATCTGACTCCTTCCCAGATGTTTCAGGCTCTTGTTAGCTGTCACACACCCCCATAGTCACTTTATTTCACCCTTGGTCTTTGATAACTCACATGCATATACATTCATGGCTCACCCTGACAGACAAATGTGTGAGCATTCATTTGTGCATGAGGCTTTAGGGACAGGACTGTCCAATTGCTGTTTTCATCACAGAGGCCAGTACAGAAGCTCTGAAGCATTTCCTATATACATTTGTGAATGTGAACCCATGTTTATGAGCAGACACAGACCTGGCTGGTACACAGTGCAACAGAGCAATGGGAAAGGCATTATCCATTATCCTTGTTGGCATGGGCCAACATCCTTCTCAGGATTGCGTTCTGTGGACGAACATATTTAATAAAGCATGCCATTCATAAGTTAGGTATTTAGTGAAGTTTATTATCCTGTTATTTTTTATATTGTAAAACAAAAAAATTGACATTTAATTATTAAAAGGCTTCTTTCAGGGATGCCTGGGTGGCTCAGTGGTTGAGCATCTGCCTTTGGCTCAGGTCATGATCTCGGTGCCCTGGGATCGAGTCCCACATTGGACTCCCCATGGGGAGCCTGCTTCTCCCACTGTGTATGTCTCTGCCTCTCTGTCTCATGAACAAATATATAAAAAATTTTTTAAAAATAAAGGCTTCTTTCATATCTGTTTAAACTTAACATTATTGACTTCTCAGGACAAATAGGAAACTTGTTTCTTTCTCTCTAGGTAAAGTGACTTTCATTAAAGCTGATGTTTTATGAGACCTGAGAGAAACGATATTAGGAATTGTACATGTTTTTTCTGGGTGGCCCTGACAACCAGGAGCACTTAGCTGGGTGCATTAATTACAGTCTGACCTGGTTCTGATTTGGCATTCCATTGGGTAAAGAACACATCCTATTTTATACAGCTATGACAGTGAAATTACTCAAAGTGAGTAAATTTTATGAATGCTCTTTGTTAGGTTGAGAAAATTCTTTTTTTTCCTAGTTGATATATGTTCATATAAATGAGTGTTGGATTTTAGCAAATGCTCTTAATGTTTTATCATAATGATGATGTGTTTTTTTGTCCTTTATTCTACTAATCTGATGTATTACATTAATTATTTTTGGATTTTAAACAAATCTTACATTCCTAAGATAAATCCTACTTGGTCATGATATATAATCCTTTTTGGATGTTCTTAGATCAGTTTGCTAATATTTGGTTGAGGGCTTTGTATCTTTATTTATGAAGAGTGTAGTATATGATATCTGGCTCCAGTATCAGGGTAATACTTATCTCGTAGAATGAGTTGGCAGGCTCCTCACTCTGCCATTCTGGAAGTACCTCTCATTGCGGAGTTGTTGTTTTTTTAAGATTTTATTTATTTATTTATTTATTCATGAGAGACACAGAGAGAAAGAGAGGTAGACCTAGGCAGAGAAAGAAGGAGGCTCCATGCAGGAAGCCCGACGTGGGACTCGATCCCAGGACTCCGGGATCACGCCCCAATCCAAAGGCAGACGCTCAACTGCTGAGCCACCCAGGCGTCCCTCATTGCTGAGTTTTGTTAAGAGTTCTTTATATATTTTGAATTCAGTGTGATACGAAAAAAAATTATTCTAGTATAAGGCTTGCTTTTCATTCCCTTAACGGCATCCTTCTCAAACCAAGGTTTTTAAAAGTTTCATGGAGCCAAATTCTTCAAGTGTTTTCTTTTATAGATCATGCTTTTGGTGCATATCTAAGAACTCTCTGTGTAATCCAAGATTACAAGGATTTTTTCTTAATTATTTTAAATATTTTATTTATTTGGCAGAGAGAGTACAGCAGGGAGACAGGGAGCCCAGAGTGGGGCTCTATCCTAGAACCCTGAGACCATGACCTGAGCCGAAGGCAGACATTTTAACTGACTGAGGCATCTAGGTGCCCCTCAAGTTTTCTTCTAAAAGCTTTAGAGTTTTACGTTTTACCTTTAGACCTATGATCCATAATTATAGAATTAGCTTGTTGATAGCTATGAAATATCCTGCTGGGATTTCGATTGGGATTGTGCTGAATTCATTAATCAATTCGGAGGTCATCAGCATTTGAGTATTCTAATCCAAGAACATAGTGTATCTTTCTATTTATTTAGGGCTTTGAATCCTTTTATCAGAATTTTGTAATTTTCTGCACACAGATTTATACTTTGGTATTTTGAGGCTGCTGTTATAAATGGCATTGTTTAATTTCAATGCCCAGTTGTTCACTGGGAATATATAGATACACAATTGATTTTTGTAGGTTGACTTTATATTCTAGTACCTTGGTCAGCTCATTTATTAGTCCCAGAAAGCTTTTTTGTTTCCATGGGTTATTCTACATAGATAATCATGTCTTCCATGAATAATGGCCATTTTATTTCTTTTTTTGTACTGTGTGCTTTTTATTTCTTTTTCTTGCCTTATCATTCTGGCTCAGACTTCCTTTATTGTGTTGAATAGAGTGCTAGGAGGAAACATCCTTGTCCTACTCCTGCTCTCCAAAGGAAAACATTGAGTCTTTCACCATCAAGGGCAGTGTTCATTTTAGGTTTTGTCACAGATTCTCTTTGTCATGTTAGAGAATTCCTTTCTATTCCTAATTTCTAAGAGTACTTTTTATCATGGATGGATATTTAATTTTGTCAAATGCTTTTTCTGCATCTATTAAGATCATATGATTTTTTTTATTTTTTTCTTCAATGCATTTCTATAGGGAATGACATTAATAGATTTTTAAATGTTGAATCAGCCAAGGCTGGGATTTGTGGTATTAACCCCCAAAAATCTTGGTCATGACGGATTGTCTTGTTGCTGGATTGATTTGCTCACATTTTGTTTAGGATTATTTCTGCCTATATCCATGAGAGATACTGGTCTATAGTTTTTTCTTGAAAAGTCTTTGTCTGGTTTTGCTATTAGGATATTGCCTCATAAAATAAGTTAAAAAGTATTCCCTTCTGTTTTATTTTCTAGTAGAGATCATGTAGAATCAATATTATTTATTCCTTAATTATGTGGTAGAATTCACCATTGAAACTATCTGGATCTATAATTTTATTTGCAGAAAAGTTTTTAACTAGAGTCAGTTTTTGTAATAGGTGTGGGTTATCTGGATTTTGGTTTTTCTTGAGTGAATTTTGGTAGTTTGTATCTCTTAAGGAACTGGCCTCCTTCATCTTGTTGAATTTATGGACACA
Organism: Canis lupus familiaris; assembly: GCF_011100685.1. Lineage (NCBI taxonomy): Eukaryota > Metazoa > Chordata > Mammalia > Carnivora > Canidae > Canis > Canis lupus. Next base: position 62,569,919 of record NC_049224.1, read on the forward strand.
TTTTGCTCATAGAATTTCTTTAGTGTCCTTCATGTGATCTGTGATAATATCTGCCTTTCATTCCTAAAATTGATTATTTTTGGCTTTTTTAAAAACAGTTTAGCTAGCGGTTTATCAATTTTATTGGTCTTTTACAAGGCTTGGGCTTCACTGATTTATCTATATAGTTGACCCTTGAACAACGTAAGGATTGGAGCACTGGGGCAGCCCCGGTGGCGCAGCGGTTTAGCACCGTCTGCAGCCTAGGGCATGATCCTGGAGACCCTGGATAGAGTCCCATGTCGGGCTCTCTGCATGGTGCCTGCTTCTCCCTCTGCCTGTCTCTGCTTCTCTCTCTCTCTCTCTCTGTCTCTATGAATAAATAAATAAATAATCTTTAAAAAAAAAAGGATTGGAGCACTGATTTGCACAGTAGAAAACTCACATATGACTTTGACTCCTTAAAAACTTAACTACTGGTAGCCTACTGTGGACTAGAAGCCTTACTAATAACATAAACAATTGATTAACAGGTATTTTGCATGTCAATGTATTATATGCTGTATTTTTAAAATAATTCTAGTTTACAGTCAAAAGCTAGAGAAAAGGAAATGTTATTAAGAAAATCATAAGGAGGGATCCCTGGGTGGCGCAGCGGTTTGGCGCCTGCCTTTGGCCCAGGGCGTGATCCTGGAGACCCGGGATCGAATCCCACATCGGGCTCCCGGTGCATGGAGCCTGCTTCTCCCTCTGCCTGTGTCTCTGCCTCTCTCTCTCTCTCTCTCTGTATCTGTCATAAATAAATAAAATATTTAAAAAAAAAAAAAAAAAGAAAATCATAAGGAAAGAAAATACATCTGCAGTACAGTTAAGTATTTTTCAAAACAATCCCTGTATAAGTAGACTTGTGTAGTTCAAACCCATATTGTCTAAGGGTCAGCTGTATTGCTTTTCTGTTTTAAATTTCATTAATTTCAGATCTTCATTATTTTTCTATTACTTGCATTGGAGTTAATTTGCTCTTTTTTTTTTCTATTTCCTCAGTATAGAAGCTTAAATTTTTTATTTGAGACCTTTCTTTTTCTCCAATATAAACATTTAATGCTATAAATTTCCCTATAAGTACTGCTTTAGCTTTATGCCATAGATTTTGATACTGTGTATTTCCTTTTGCATTCTGTTCAACATATTTTCTAAGTTCCCTTAAGACATCTACTTTGACTCTTGGCTAATTGAGAATTATGTTGGCTAATGTCCTAAAATTTGTGAATTTTCTTGATATCTTTCTGTTACTGATTCTTAGTTTACCTTCATTGTGTCAGAGAACATACTTTTAACTATCTGCTCCTCTAGTCCTATCCCTACACAGACCCCTACTCCAACACTCACACTATGCCTAGGCGCACTATACTTGTACACGGACCCCTAAAGCTAAATCTACTCCTACCTTTGCCACTACCTGTACAACTAGCCCTAAGCTTAACTCTGCCCCTGCCCCTACACCTACACCTACAGCTACACATAACCTTAAACCTACTCCTAACCCTACCTCTATACCACAATGAACCCTCCCCCAACACCTACTACTACCCTGACCATACCCCTAAACATACTTATACACTGACACCTACCATAAAGCTAATCTGACCCCTACCCCTACCATTACACTTACTTCTACAGAGTTCCTTACTCCTACCATTACCTCGACTCCTACCTCTAAAACAACTGCTAGCCCTACCCCTAATCCAAATCCTACCCACCCTGCACCTAACCTTACCCTTTTTCAGTTTGCTATCATTCCTGGAGGACACGATCTTCTGACGAGCAGGCTCTGAGTTGACAGAGCCCTCGTTCAGCACCACTGTGGTCTGAGCACATGGCTCCTGACTACAAGTCCATGGCCAGCCACGTGGCTGCTCCTGTACATGTCCTGTGTCATTTCACTCACACTACTTTCAAGATTGTTCTCAGTCTTTGGTTTTCAGCAGTTTGTGATGTTTCTGGGCCTGATTTTCTTTTAATTCATCTCATTTAAGCTGAAAAATGTCTTTCACTAAATCTGGGAAATTTTTAGCCATTATTTCTTTAAGTATTCTTTTCTACACTAGTCTCTTTTTTCTCTCAGGGACTGAAATAACAATCATATTGTGCTTCTGATATTATCCCACAGGTCCCTGAGCCTCTGTTTATGTTGCCCCCAAATTTTTCTTCTCTCCTCTACACAGGATAATTTCTGCTGTCTCTAAGTTCACTGGCTCTCGTGTTCTGTCCTCTCTGTCCTGTTACTGAGCTTATCGCATGAATATTTGGTATTGTTTTAAGCTATCACATGATTATATTGTAGAGAAAATGTAAGGGCCACAAGCTTCATACCTCGGATCTCGATGTCCTCACCTTAAAACATGAGGTGACAGTGTCTGCCTTACATGGGGTTGCTGGGCCCAAATCACAGGGTCTGGACATCCAGCAGCCTCACTGGATCCAGTCAGGGGGTTGAGACCAACGAGTGCCCAAAGACTCCCATTACCAGGTAAAGCAGGATGTCTTTGTGGAAGGTACTGCCAAGTACAAAGGATGTTGCTGCGGAAGTTCTCCTAATTTGAATGGCAGTAACAGGAGGGAAGCCAACGGCTGTTCAGTCCAAGTTGTAAGGGTGTAAAGGTGCTTAGTGAGCTGTCATAGGCTTTCCAGGGGAAGTGGACACACTGGCCACCAGCCAGAGGGTGGCTGCACGTGCCAAGCGCACCAGGGGAGGCGATGGTCAGGGTGGAGAGACCAGAATTTTCATCTTAAAATATGTTTAAGGGGTAGCTACAATATACAAATTTTACAGAAATCTACATTTAGCATGTTATACAGAAATTTTTAAGTTAATAAGTTTGTATTGGGCTGCTGCTAGCAACATTACTGTATATAATTACAAGGGCCACACAGGCTGGAGTCAAGAAGAATTGTTCTCATATTTGCTGACTGTACTTAGTGGTGTACTTGCCAAAATTATGTTTCAGTATTAGATACTTATATTGTGTAGTAACATGCTTGTATATAATATATTGGCATTAGCTGTTTTGTTAAGGTTTAATTAACGTGACACATTTTAAATGCCCTTAAATGGTAAAGATCTGGGGGTATCTGGCTGGCTCAGTTGATAGAGCATGCAGTTCTTGATCTCGGGGCCATGAGTTCAAGACCCAGGTTGGGTGTAGAGTTTACTTTAAAAAATAATTTTTAAAAATAATAATATTAAATGATACAGATTAATTTACGAGTAGATACTCCAGCTAAAGCTATTCTCCTCTTATTATTAACAGAATATCCAAGGTATCTCTAAGCACCCAATTAAGATTACTAAACCGCAAAATTTTAAAGGTAATCCATTTTTCTCTATTTTGCTGAAGTCTTGGGTAACATTTTCTTCAAACTTACAAGTGTTTATAATTGCTTTTCTGTATAACTAACTTCTTTGCCTTCCTGAAGTTCTCTGTATTTGCATGACCAGGATTTAAATACACGTTGAATAATAAAACACAGCTAAACTGATATGGCACCTCCCTTTTAGCATTTCAAAAGTTAAAATAGATGATAATTATATGAGGAAAGTAGCTCCCCTCCCACCATCTCTCCCCCACCAACTTCCCAATAGAGAAAAAAAAACAAACATACAATAGAATTGGCTTCTATTAAAGTCTGAAAGCTACTGGAAATGTTTATAAAAGCATATTAACACTGTTCTTTCTTCTGAGCTATTCCACTGTATGTGGACAGTTACACTTCTAAAAAACAAAAAGGTCATATCTGAGCAAAGTAAGTTCTATGGCCCATCCCTGTAACTCCTGCACCCCTGGTGAAGTGCTCCGGCCCCTCTGCTTTGGGAACCACTGCTTCTGCTGGGTCACCACAAGACAGTGAAGCATGACCAGGGGTCCTTTCAAATAAATACATAGTCACCCTTAGGCAGGACCCCACATGGAGGTGACCACAACAAGCACCTTGTCTTCTACTGCCCTTCTAAACATACCCTGTGCATCATAGAAACTGCGCTTCCCCAAAGCCTGTCTTCTAGGCAGTGAGGCTCAGGGAGCTTCCAGAACATTCTTACCGGTGTATGTTCAAGGGTCAGTATTTGAGATTTTCCTCACCAGGAATTCTAGACAGAATGTAAAATTTTAACAACAGAAAATCTACTTTACTCTCAGCAGTACCGTGTTGCTTTTAAATTGTATTAAAAATGGGCAGCCTGGGTGGCTCGGCGGTTTAGTGCCACCTTCGGCCCAGGGCCTGATCCTGGAGACCCAGGATCAAATCCCATGTCAGGCTCCCTGCATGTGTCTGTCTGTCTGTCTGTCTCTCTTTCTCTCTCATGAATAAATAAATAAAATCTTTAAAAAAATAAAAATAAATAAACTGTATTAAAAATATTCAGAAAAGTCAGAAATCTAGACTCTTGACTTTGGAATAATATTAAAATAAACTGTGTGAGGAATGGCTGTGAATCAGTGCATGACCATATTCACCAAGTATTTTTGAAATAACAATTCAGGTACAGAAGGCACGATGCTCACCATTTCCCCAAGGAGCATGTTTGTTGCACCCGAGAGCCACACCTTCCTGGCAGCAGGTATGGGCACACTATGCCAGAGACACACATCTCTGTGTCACTGGGGCTCACTTCACATGTCTCATATGGTTCAAATACTTGGAAGTTGAAGAATTCAAAGGTACTTACAGAATTCATTCTCTAACATCCTAAGGCAAATATTTACACAAAGGAAAGATTTCTTGTGCACAGTACATAAAAGCAGATTTGCTTGGAGGGTCCCTCGCCTTCTCTAGATCTCAGATGCCCCCACATGGTCCCACCTACTCTACCCTCCTATCTCCTCTCTGTCCTCATCACACTCATGCTTGGTGCTTTGCCCTGCTCTTTCCCTGCAGACATGCTGGCCTCCAGCGGGGCCAGTCCCACCCCACGCCTGCGTGAAACCTCTTTGCTAGATATTATCTCATTCCCTCCCTCACCTTCTCTGTGTATGGTGTACACGTGGGTGTATGCTGACCACCTACTCCCTCCTGAACCTCCTTTCTTGATCTGTCTTTTCCACTTCACTTCTCATCTCCTGACATACCAGATAACTCATGCACATTGTTTTCTGCTCCTAGAACATGGGCTCCATGAAGAGAGGCTGGTCTGTTTTGTTCACTGTCAAATCCCAAGCACACAGCCTGGCACACAGTACACAGTAGGCTTCTCTAAACTTGTGATGTACAGAATGAACAGATGAGTGCAGGTAGCCCACCCCAGAGGCATTGCTGGTCTCATAGAAGGCAGGACGAGTCTCTGAGACTTACAGACACAGGGATGGCCAGTGGCCCTGAGGCTAAAGGACCCTGGCAGATGGGTGGGGGATGTTGCTCTTGATGCTGCAGTGGGGGTGGGAGGTTGAGGGTGGACTGCAGCGTGGATGGCAATGACCAGGAACACTGTTGGTAGATTCACAATTAATGTGGACTCCATCTTACAGACTTTTCACAGATTGAATTGCGCATTCTTGCACATTTGTCTGGGGATCCGGAACTTTTGAAGTTATTCCGAGAATCTGGAAGAGATGATGTATTTTCTACATTGACTTCACAGTGGTAAGATACATGAGCTCATGATATTATCAGATCTGCAAGAATGCTGACATGATTTTAAAAGCCTGAAGTTATTCTAAGGCTGTTTTCATAAGAAGGAACCTATGTTTTTCTCTAATAGTTAACCTTTTGAAAAGAGGAGTGAGTAATTAGAATGCCAAGATTTCCCTAATTGTGAAAGAAACTATGGCTCTTCACCACCCAAAACGAAACCCATTGCTAGAGAATGTAATGGAGATATTGGAAGAATCCAAGATGGGAGTCCATGCTGCCTCCATGCGAGTGTGTGCAGCAGTGCTGGGCACAGGCGCTTCCTCTCCACACCCCACCCTGTCGGGCCAGAAGCACTTGAGGCTGCAAGGGACAGTCCCTGACGTGACTGCACTCAGAGAGGACTCGGAAGGCAGACAGCCTCAGGTTTTGTTAGCCAGTGTGGCAGTGTTCTCAAACACCTGTCCCTGTGCATTAGTGTTCTTAGGCTGTCAGCTTTTCTTTATCCTGGCTACGGGTCACCTGCTGCCTCTTGCGCAAAGTAGGCTAGAGAGGGGAGGAGTGGACTCTCCCTTCACACTGCCCTGACTAGTCAGAGGGCAGGAGTCCCGCCCAGGGCCCTGCTGCTGACAGCTCTTACACTGCCTTTCCAGGGCAAGGTTGTGCAGCTACAAGAAAGGCTGGCAACGGCCACTCTCTGGAACAAATAGACACAGTCACAACATCCACCAGGGCCAGGTGCACCACTGCCTGGAACTAAATCAGGATTCTGCCAAGAGGAAGAAGAGGCACCTGGTGGGTGACCTGCCAGGAAGGCCACTGCACCTGCTGTGTCCCCTCCTTCACAACTATAAATACCATCTTCCCTCCCAGCTCCTGCCTTTCCCCAGGCTGCACCTCCTTTGGGCCTCCTCACCCATCCCAACTTATTTTGACATCCAGTCACCCTCCGGAGTCAGCCTGGAGGCACCGCTCTATGAAGGCTGGCCCTCTGTGTTCTCCAGCTGCTACACTTCCCTCTGAGGAAGGAGCCCTGCGAGGGCAGGGCCATGTCCCCTCATCTGGCCCTGGTGCTGCAGGCCCCTCTCCACATTGGCCCCACAGGGCCACCAGGTGCTCTGGGTACACACCTCACTCAGGCCTTTCCTTCCTGGAGCGTCCCTGTGATTTACTCATTGTGTGACGCCTCAGCTTCCCTCGAGGACTTGCCCTCCCCATCACCAGCACGTATCTCTCCATTGTCTCTATCCTGCCTGCCCTGCTGGAATGTCAGCTTGTGGAGGGCAGAGCCAACTGGGTCTGTCCCCTGTGGTGCCCCATGAGAGATGGAGTCTCAGCGCGCATCTGTCGAAGAAATGAGGGAATGGCATGGGAGCCAAACAGTTCTGTTGGCCAGAAAGCATCTCCTCTCCAGAAATCAGACCCTGACCACAAGATTTACTTGAATCAAAAAAAAAAAAAAAATCAGGAAGAAGTATTCTTGTCAAGGTGACAAAGGAGGAAGGAAATTGATGTACACTGAGCTGGATTTTGAAGGGTGGTTGTGGGAATGAGGGTTATGATGGCATCCACAGGGGAAATAACAAAATCCGCAGACAAGCAGAGCATTTGGCCAGCGGGGCAGCATGTAGAGCACAGGGCAGGGCCATCGCCAGCTCCCAGGAGCTTGCTGTCCAGCCTTGGGCTGGAGGCCTCCTCGTGCCCCCTCCTTGTCCTAGGTGCTGACCTAGGGACCCAGCCCTCCTCCCAACACTGGCCACCCTGCTGGGAAGGACCCATCTCATGCTGAGACCTTGCAGAGCCATGGCCTAGGTTCCTTTCCTGCCAGCCGCTCCCTCCCAACTGCAATCTCAAGGCCCCCTCCCGCCTCCAGCCAGCCTCACCCTCCCCTGTGTGTGTAGCCTTCCTGTGAGTTCCACCTGGGATGCAGCCCAAACTCCCCTTCCACACCTCCTGCATGCCTTGGTGAGCAGTCATGGCCTGCTGGATGACCACGAGGTAAATGGAGGTATAACAGACCCCCGCCTCCCCAACGATCTCCATCAGCTGCCCGGAGTAGGCCTTACTGCTCCTGTCACTTCTCCCCTTCCTGGTTGCATGTTTCTAACTCTGGGTGATCCCACTCTCTGCTTGCCTATTGCCCACCCCAAGGTGCTGCAGGAAGCCATAAAATGGTGCATGAGTGAGTCTACCATAAATTTGAGTTATCTGACCTGAGAGGAACCCTGACAACCTCTACTCATCAGCTACCCTGAATGTTTTTAGACTTTCCACAAATGTCTACTCTTCTCTCTTAATCTTGAATGAGAACTTCACCTTTAACTTGAATGACAAAGAAGAGGGCCTCAAACATGAGCCCCTGAACTCCCTCTCTGCCTCAATGTCATTGTATGTCCTCCTCCCAGTTTTCAAAGGTTCGTGTCTCAAAAGAGGAGGAGGCATCCTCCATTGCTGAGATCAGGACTATATTGCACAACTCTAGGCAGTGCCATACATTAACACATCGGTGTGAATGGCACCTCCTAGCGTTGTGCAGTGCACAACCAGTACAACTTTACATGACAGTCCTCATGTGAATTTCTTTTATTTTCCATTTTTATTCTAGCATCGTTAAATTCTCCTTGTTGACTTCACCTTTTCCTCTACTGAAAACAACAACTGTCTAGGGTTGCCTTCAGGGAAATCATATTTTCAACCCCAATGGAGCCCTTAGTTACCATTTAGGTACAAAAGAAGTCTATACTTCTTGTTCTTTCTCGCTGCTGGATCATTATTGCTTTTTTTAATTAACTTTCACTTTACCTCCTTAGGCTTTTCTTCTTCTGATCTGAAGCTGGAAACTCCTGCCATCTAAGACACTGGCTACCTTTCTTCAGGGTGCCATTGGCTCTCAGGTCCATAGCCAGCACGAGCCTGCTCAGGCACTGCCCACCCACAGTCCTCTTCTCAGAGGCTCTGACGGGTCTGCAACTGACCTTGGGGGCCTCCATGTCCCGTGCTCTCTCCCAGCCCGCTGCTCCAGGGAGATGCCCTTCTCCTTAGTTCTCTCCATTGGCTCTTTTTTAAATTGACATATCACTTATGTACCATAAAATTCACCCCTTTAAGTGTACAATTCAGCAGTTTTTAGTACATTCACTAGATTTTGCAACCATCACCACCGCCTAATTCAAAAACGTTTCCATGTCTCCAGAGAGAAACTCCATCCCATCCTGTCACACACCCACCCCATGGAAATCACTAGTCTACTTTCTGACTTTCTATATTCTTCTGTTCTAGATTTTTCACATTAATGGAATCAAACAATATGTGGCCTCTTTCACCAGCTTTTTCACTGAACATAATATTTTTAAGATTCATTCTTGCGGTAGCAAATATCAATACTTCATTCCTTTTTTATGGCTGAATAATATTCCACTGTATGGGATCATGTATTTTATATATTTTGGTTTAAATAAGCAAATAATCTTCCATTTATTTACCCATTCACAGTTGATGGGCATTTGGGTAGTTTCCACCTGGCTATGAAGAATAATCCTGCTGTGAATATTCGCATACAAGGTTTTGTGTGGATATGTGTTTTCATTTCTAATGGATACCTAACAGAATTTCTGAGACATAGAATAATTCTGTATTTAACTTCTTTTTCATGTGGTAAGATACAATAACATAAAATTTGCCATCTTAACCATTTTTAAATGTACAATTCAGTAGCAACTATATTTAATTTTTTGAGGAATAAAATAGCAATGCCATTTTACAAACATGGCATGGCTTTCCAATTTATCCACATTCTCCCAAGTCCTTTTTATTATCTGTCCGTTTGGTTCCAGCCATCCTGGTGGGTGTGAGCTAGTGTCTCCCTGGGGTTCTGACTTACATTTTCTGATGACTGATGATTCTCAGCACCAATTTGTGTGCTTGCCATTCGTGCTTTATTCTTGCCTCTTTTCCCTCCTCTGTGCCTGGAACATGAATGCTCTCACCCAGCTTCTTCCCAGATGTCCTTTCTCATGTTTCACTCTCCTTCTGGTGAAGATATAACATAGAGTTTCTTAAGCAGGTCATAGATTGTTACACCCCTGCCCTCCTTCCACAGGTATGGAAAGCAAGGACAAGGAAGGAAATAATAAAGATAAGAACAGAAATAAATAAAATTGAAACTAGGGAAACAAAAGAGATGAATGAAACAAAAGCTGATTCTTTAAAAAACAATAAAATTGATAAACTGACAAAAATAAAAATAAGATACCAATCATCAATATCAGGAATGGAATAGAGGATATTAATACAGATCCCACAGGCATCAAAAGGACTTTAATAATAATAAACATAACTTTGTGCTCAAAAATCCAACAATTTAGGAGAAATGGACCAGTTTCTTGAAAACCATAAACTATCAAACCACAGCTAAGATGAACTAAGCAATCTGAATAGTCCTGTAATCATTAAAGAAATTGAATTTGTAATTTCTAACTTTCTGAAACATCAATCCCCAGACCCAGATAGTTTCCCTGGAGTATTTTACCAGACATTTAAAGAATTCACACCCAGTTGTATATTTTCTTCCAGAAAATAGAAAAGAAGGGAACACTTCCCAGTTCATTCTGTGAAGCCATTATTACCTGATGCTTAAACCAAAGAGAGTAAAAACTAAATAAGCAAACGAACAAAATATAGACCCACTATAGACCAATATCAATCACAAACTTAGGTGCCAAAATCCTCAACAAAATATCAGCAAGCAAAAAAAAAAAAAAATCAGCAAGCTGAATCCAACCAACAATGTCTAAAAATAATTATTCACCACATCCAAGTGGGATTTATTCCAGGCATGCAAGACTGGTTAAATATTTGAAAATCAATTAATGTAATCCACATGTGACTAAGCTAAATAATAAAAATAATGTGACTATATCTGTTGACCCAAACAAAGCATTTGACAAAATCCAACATCTATTCATGATAAAACTTCTCAGGAAATTAGAAAGAAAGAGGGATTCCCTCAACTTGATAAAGAGCATCTTCAAAAACAACCCTGCAGCTAATAGCACATTTATGGTGAAAGGCTGATGGCTTTCCCTCTAGATCAGGAACAGCTTGTTAGTACTGAATGTTGAAGCCCTCGCCACTAAATAAGGCAAGAAAAAGACGTAAATGGGATGCAGATTGGAGAGGAAGAAGTAAAACTGTCTCTGTTTGCAGATAACATGATTGTCTATATAGAAGTCCCAAACAACATACTAGAAAAGAATATTCTTAAACTTCTAGAACTAGTAAGTTCAGCAAGGTCACAAGACACAATATCAACATACAAAATCCAATTTCATTTCTATAAATGGACAACATGCAGAAAATCAAAATTAAAAACACAAGACCATTTAAAATCACTCCAAAGGGACTCCTGAGTGGCTCAGCAGTTGAGTGTCTGCCTTCGACTCAGAGCGTGATCCTGGAGTTCCAGGATTGAGTCCCACATCCGGCTCCTGCAGGGAGCCTGCTTCTCCCTGTGTCTCTGCCTCTCTCCCTATGTCTCTCATGAATATATAAATACATCAATACATCTTTCAAAAAATAAAATCACTCCAAAGATAATGGAGCCATATGCAGAGTATCCAAAGATAATGAAATGACTTAAGTACTCAGTTAACAAAGTATGTACAGGATCGGCATGTGTAAGATTACACAGTGCCAGTGAAAGTGGTCCAAGAGGCCCTAGTGCAGACACACTATGGGTATGGAATGGAAGACCCAACATAGTAAATGTGTCCAGTCTCCTTAGATTTATCCACAGACTTAATCCAAGTCCTATAAAAACCCAAAAAAGTGTTTTTGGAGACATCAATAAGCTTAATTTCAATTTTTGTGAAAAGGCACAGGCCCTGGAATGGCTAAAACAAATCTTGACAAAGAAGAAAGTGGGAGGAATCACTACCTGATACTAAGATACAATATGTAGTAATCAAGAGAGGGGGTGTTGGCAGACAGGAATGGAACAGAGAAGAGAAGCCAGAAATAGACCCACGCAAATATGCTCAACTGATTTTTGAAAAAGGTATGAAGTATCAGAGTAGTTCTCTTCAGATTCATGGTAAGCTGATAACCCATAAAGCTAACTTGAGAAATTCATGCCTACATTGGACACTGTGTATGTCTCCTCTGCATCTTATTAGCTTGTATTAGTTTTTGAGAGAACTTCAAAGATAAGAAGCTTTTAATATTTGCATGATGGTTGCCTCTAATTCCCCACACTTGTGACTTAGACTATAATTAGTTGCTGTGGAAATGATTTTTATGTTCCAAACAGAGGACTAAAATAACACATGGTAAAAAAGCCACAAGATCAAGTATACTCTTAAAAATGTTTGTTTCATGCAAATATCTTAGTGTTTGAAACCCAAAAAGCAAATGGGCAAGTTGATATTATATTCTGGAATCCTTAGTAATGTTTTCAAAGACCAACAATTTCCTTCAAAAGCCTTTAAGGATACATAGATTACATATAAAAAATGGAGACTTGGAATGAGTCTTAGAAATCCTCTGTAAAGCTGTGACTTGATCAATGAAAGCTTGAGACCCTGGGAACTGGGACCAGCCCATGGAGTCACATCAGAGGTAGGACAGATCTTAGAGCCGCTGCTGCCAGCTTAAGCATTTTCAAGTGCACATGGAAGACACCCATTCTGCACTGTGAGTCCAAGACAGGCTACCAGGCATCTCTCTATAACGTAATTGTTACCTATTTGCCCAGTTAGATGGTTTCCTAACAGTCTTACAAAATGCAGGTAAAAACCTTTCCTTATTGGCTGTGCATTCAATTCAACATTTTCAGAGTGAAACCTAATAATTTTTCACTGCAGAATATATTAATTTTTCTCCTGTTTAAGACTTTCTGGGGGTGCTTTTCTGAGATATTCTCTCATAAGGCAAGCGTGGTAGAGTTGTGGGCTGCTTCCCCTCTCTAGGGGACAATGGTGCTTCTCTACCCAGCAGATGTCAGACTTGGGCCTATGACTTGCTCTGGCCAACAAAATATAAGCAAAAGTAACATGTGTCACTTCTAAGCCGAAGTTTTAAGAAATTGCACATTGCAATTGATAGGCAATTGCAACATTGATAGGCCTCTCCATTGTCCTGCATTATAGTTGTAGCAAAATGTAGTGAAGATGAAAGATTAACTATTCTTGGTGTAGGCAGTAAGATTTTGGAGCAATTTATTATGGCAGCATCACTTGGCCTATCATAGTATCTCTAGGACTTGGTGCCAGAAGTGAGAGGTTGTATAACGAATCCTAAAACATGTAGCACTGGCTTCACGGAGGGGTGGTAGTAATGAGGAGACATCTGTTGAAGGCTGGAGGATGGCATTTGGTAAATGGTATAACATTTGGTGAAATTGTCTTTTGTGATAATTTGTGAGGCAAATAATACCCTAAAGAGCTGTGGCTTTAGGCAGAGTGGATCAGCAGAACACTAGAAAATGCTCTGGTTGGTCTTATCTGTATGTGACAAAGTACTGTAAGAAACCAACTCAGGAAAGAATTGGCCAGTGTACAAGTAGGCATGAAAGAGAATAGAAATTCCAGAAAATTGGAGTCTTATGCATTTGAATATAGAAATGATTTTCATCTCCAACCAGTAAAGATTAATCTGAAAAAGTTTTGAGCAACAAAGGCCAATTGAAACACCACCTTTAACAAATTAAAGGTGTGGTCTTAATGTCCACTGTTAATGTCTCTGAAAGATTCAAGATGGCACCCATAAATTTTTAGTTAGACCACATAGCTCCAGAAAAAAAGACTAGAGGTGACTTTTCTACAAACTCCTGAGAAACTCAGGGGACCTGCAGTAAAGTCTAGAGAAAGGATACACCTCCAAGAGAATTATGGATAGGTCTGTTGGCACATGGAGCTGAATGAAGTCAAATGGAACTGATTAGGTTTCTGAGAGTTTACTTCCCAATGGATCACCAGTCTGGACTAAAAGAGGTGATGATTGTTTGAGACTTAACCCCTTGGACTCCACATCTTTTACAGGAAGAAGCAGTCTGGAATAGATGCCCCAGGAAAGGAACATTTTATAGTGCCCTCTTACATGTAGCCAAGAAATATAATGGAAAAGGAAATCCCAGGAAATAATGAATAAAAGGCCATGGAGAGCAATAGACTAGGAATATACTCCTGAGGAACAGATTCAGGGCCTAATCAAGGACCCTCTCTCACTGCCAGAGGAGGGCTCCCTCAGCATCTACCCAACGAGAATGCTGTGGACCACTGACTGTCATGTGTCTCACATTCTTCCCCCTTTCCAGAAGGGTGTGTTTGTGTGGTCATCCTGTCCTGCCCAACAGCTGTACCTCACCAGTGTGCCAGGAAAGAGCCTTGACTTTTTACTCCAATTGGCCTGTGGACCAAGAGGAGCCACACAGAGACCTGGTATAAAGATGATCACAAAATCCTAATGCCCTGCCCAGATGGGACTCTGAATTGCCACTGTTGGCAAGGGGGAGAAAAGCAAATATGTGTGACCAGAAGGGTGGACTGTGATATGATGTATGATTATTCAAAAATATTTGGAAGAGTACACTTCCTCACCCATTGACTCAGGCTTGGATATGTGACTTGCTTCAGCCAGTGGCATGTGAATGGAAGTGTTTGTCACCACTGGGTCACATGTGGTTCTCCAGACTCTCTTCTTCCTCTAGCATGACAACCATCACTGTTCCAGATACAGGCTGGGCTATACTCCTGAATCACATGATGTGGATCGCATGGGACAGAAGCCCAGCTGACCTGTGATGGACATGCTGTATGAACAACAACCAGCCCTTGTCCATGGAAAAGGAACATAGCCTCACTTGTCCTTGCCACACAGCAAAGGTGCAACCATTTGTTTTTCTACAATTCAGGTATGTCTCCATTAAATATGAAATCAAATCCCACATTCTACCTGCTTTATTAATGAGTTTAGGCATCAGTAATCTCTGAGTAAGCAGACTAGTGTTGCAGAGAATTATATGTGTGTTCTGGGCACTCCAGGCTGACTTTCTGTGACCACCTGAGATGTTCTATGCCTAGAAGGCCAAGAACAACTCAGTGGGTTACCACTAACAGTGCTGAAGAACCTCCTTGTAGCCTTGTGGTTTAGGTTCCTGGATCACACTGCCATATGATGGAGGAGACAAGTTTATAGGCCACTACCCTGGAAAGTTAGCATGACCTCTTCTTCGCCTTTCTTCTGATGTACACCCCATCTTGTACTGGATTAGATGTCCTAATACATGGCTGTCTTAGTGGGTCTGTTTTTTAAATTATAATTTATGAGAACATTAAAGGATGAATTTCTAGTTAAGATGTTAAAAAAAGAATCACAAGAGACTGTTACTCTAACCCTAACAAAAAAATCAAATAAATTACAAAATTAGGAAAAAAATTACAAAATTAGTTTTTCTAAATTTACCAGATAACTGAGGATACAACTAAGTAAACAGAACTCCAGACAGTGATGAGCCCTTCACAGAAAAGAAGAAACTCATGGCTTCTCTCATCACCAATGGAGAGCCAGCAGAGGAGGATTCTGTCTTATAGAGGGGAGGAAGAGACCAGCTAAGCTTAATTACATGTGAACTGGTGTCACAGAATTCTAAAGAGCCCCAGCTACAGATACCATCATTTATCAACTCTTTCCCATGAGTATCTCCAGGGGCAGATACCAAAGCTAAGGACAGGGCAGGGCAGCTGAAAGTAGTCAACCCATGCATCCCTGGCCTTTAGCTGCCAAGGGCTGGGTTTACAACAGAAGCCTGAGAGAACCCACAGCCCCATGGCCAGCACTCTGGAACAGGAATGCTCTCCCACAGTGCAGAAAGCTGGGTGAGACTGAAGGACAAAGTGAACTTCCTAGCAACCCAAAAAGCTGGCAGCTGGTTGGTAACACAAAGGGAGATCTCCTATGATCTGAAACACTGACAGTGTAACTGTAAGATACCAAGGAATCTTGACAATTGTGCAGGTTCTCAGACTGCAGACCCCATAGAAGGGAAATTTCTGATCCCACTTTCAAAACATTAGAAGCCAGTAGTGAACTGAATCAAACCAAAGTTGCAATAAAGTCCAAACCCAGCCCAACAACAGATTAAATTGACTTTGCTCCCAGCTCTAGTGACCTGACATAAAAAATGGTGTGTCCTTTTTAGGAAGTAAATATTTACTTCAGTCTCTACTCTCCTTTTATGCAAATAACTTTTAAAAATTTAAGACCAAGGAAGTAAGAAAATGTGACTTATGACCAAGAAAGTGAGCCCTAATCTAAGTTAACCAAAGAGATGGCCCAGATGTTGGAAGTATCAGAAGAGATTTTTTTTTATTTTATTTATTTATTCATGAGAGATACAGAGGGAGAGAGGGAGAGAGGCAGAGACACAGGCAGTGGAGATAACCAGGCTCCATGCAGGGAGCCCAACGTGGGACTTGATCCTGGGTCTCCAGGATCAGGCCCTGGGCTGAAGATGGTGCTAAACAGCTGAGCCACCTGGGCTGCTCAGAAGAGATTTTTTTTTTTTAATTATAAAAATGCCAAAGCATCTAAATGAACAAGTAGACAGTATGTGTTAAGAGATGGTTAATTTTAATAGAGATGTGAAAATAGAAAGGACTCAAACAGAATTGTAAAAGATGAAAAATATGTCAAGACCAATCCACCAGATACCTTCACAGCAGACTGGACCAATTGTAGGAAAGAGCCATCAACTTGAAGACAGGCCAGTAGGAGGTGTACCAAATGAAATACAAAGAGGAAAAAAGTTAAAAACCATCCAATCAACCAGAGTGTCCAAGATATGTGAGACAAAATAGTGGTTTAACCTATGTACATTTGGCATCTTGTGAGGAGAACAGAGAGAATGGAATTTTTTAAATGTTTGAATGTAAAGTAGCTGACAACTTTCCCAAATTGATTAAAGATATCAATCTGCATATCCAGAAAACTCAAGTCCCTACTAAGTTAAACACCAAGAAGACCACATATTAGACATGTTAAAGTCAAACTCACAAACACCAAAGATCAAGAGAAAACCCTGAAAGCCTCAGAGGGAAAAAGAATGGTATGTATCACAGATGACTTTTCCCAGAAATAGCAGAGACCGGAGAACAAAGGAATAACATCTTTGCCATGCTTAAAGAACCCATCTAGATTCCTGAATCCAGAAAATTATCTTCCAAAAGTGAAGACAAAATAAAGATAACTTTAGATTTACGAAATCCAAACGAACATGTCTTAGTAGACCTGCACTACTTGGAATGCCAAAAGCAGCTCTTCAGGCTGGAGAGAAACAAGGCCACTGGACCTGGAGCTCCAGGCAGGAATAAAGAACACCAGTGATGGTGAGGAGAGGTAGAATAATGTGCTTGGCTTCATTTTACATAGTTTACTTTATATATATTTTTAGTTCTATAGCCAACTTCTATATGGTTTTGAATCCTTGAAAAGACTTTAAACAGTTTTTTTTAAGTTTATAGCATAGAAATAAAATATAAGACATAGTAAGTACAATGGGCAGGAAGGGGAGAACATGGAATTACATTATTGCAAGGTTCTCACACTGTCCCTGACACACTGTAGTAGTATCTAAAGGCAGACTATGATGACTTGAAAATGCATGTTATAATTTCTAGGACAACCCGCAAAACAATACCTACACAAGTCAGTGCAGGAGATAAAATGGGATATTAAAAATATGATTAGGGATGCCTGGCGGCTCAGTCAGTGAAGCTTCTACCTTCGGCTCAGGTCATGATTTCAGGGTCCTGGGATCAAGCCTCACGTTAAGGTCCCTATTCAGCAGCTAAGCTTGTTTCTCTCTATCCTCCTTGCTACTTGAACTCACTCTCTCTCTCTCTCTTTCTCAAATGAATAAATAAAATATTTAAAAATAAAACTATGTGATTCACCCAAAAGAATTCAAGAAAGGAGGGACTGAGAACAAGATGTAAATAAAACTAAAATACCAAGATGGGAAGTTTAAGCTGCCAAACAAAGAGCATTACTAGAAATAAAGAGAAACGTTTAATGAGGATAAAAGATAGATTCATCAAGAAGGTATAGCCATCCTGCACCTGAATGCACCTAATAAGAGAACTTTAAAAAGCTTGAAGCAAGAATCGACAGAACTAGAGAAAGAAACTGAATGTATGTTTTACTTATTCAATCACTGAAACAGCCCTTGCTTTTCCCAAAGTGAAATGTATTTTTAAGTGAAGTCCAATAAATGTGTAATTAAGATGTCATATTATTACTCTTTTAGGATACATTTTATGGCACTGATTTCAAGATATATGCATCATTAAACATCTGATTACCACACATTATTATTTTTTCCTGGACTCAGTGTAGTGCTTCCGTAAGAACGTTCTGCTGTGATGAAGGATTACAGAAAAGGCTCCTCTCATGATTACTTCTGCTTCAGAGGGTTTGTTCTTTTCTTTCTTCCTATCAACTCATTTTCTCCTAAATGATATTGTTTGATCTTCCAGACTCATCTATTAAGAGGTTGATTGGTTCTCTGGCATATTTAATTCCTTCCAATATTCCTACAAGCATTGGCATTTTTTTAAAGATTTTATTATTTATTTGGCAGAGAGAAAGAGAGCATAAGCTAGGGGAGGGCAGTGCAAGAAGCAGACTCCCTGCCAAGCAGGGAGCTGGATGCAGGACTCCATCCCAGAACCCTGAGATCATGACCTGAGTCAAAGGCAGATGCTTCATTGAATGAGCCACCCCGGTGCCCCTAAGCATTGGCAATTTTTAAGTAATTCAATGTTTTATTGGTGCTCAGAGCTTCCTAGTGTTACATGTTCTCCAAAACATCACAGGAGTGACACATGCAGGTTAATAAACCCAGCAAGATAGCCAAGTCCTGTTGATGAGCAGAATCATCTCCAGTGGGAGTAGGTTAACTGCTTCTTGTCAAAGAAGAAAATGGTTTTACATGCCTGATGACCATGGTCATTTTGCTGCTTTCCCACTGAGGCACTGAAGACTAGTGCTGCATACAGAGGGGGCACCAGCCAAAGGAAGGAGTAAATGTCAGACACAAACTGCACCAGGGGCATCCCTGTCAGCCGCAGCCCACCTCCAGAGTTTGGGCAATACAGAGTCACAATGCATGCCTTGCAGGGAGAAAACTAGGAGGGAAGAATTGGGATACTATTACCTTAAGAGTATTCTTAAATTTTAATGGATTTCAGTACATATAATGCAATGAGTAATTTATTCTGGAGCCCTAATAGAGATTTAAAGAAAAAGTTGGCCGAACTTGCTTTTGTTTTGACTGCCTGTGCGTGTCCTCTCTTCTGTGCCCAGATTTCTGGTGCTCTTTCTTCTCTGCTTTCTATTCCTTTAACAATCAAATATCTTTCCCCGAGTCTTACTCTACACTATATGCCATGCATTGATTTAAAGACATCTCATTTAATACCAATGAATACCTGTGATAGTATTATTCCCCCATCTTTTGGAGAAACTGAGGCTGGAGTTATTTTAGTAATTTGGACAAAGTCACACAGTCGCTGCCTAAGCCCCGTGATCCATATTCAGTGGCTCTTAACTCTTGGGGCTTTAGGGAATAAATGCCCCACTCCTCTTCTTTAGCCTCCTGACAGGGCCTCCATTGGGATTTTCAGTTGAAGAGGAGACCATTTCCAGAGATGTAGCAGGGGCAGGCCCTGTGCATCAGCCCCAGTGGGCTTGCTTGGAAGAGCAAGTCCCAGGATCTAGGCAGTCTTCCTGGAGATGGAGATGGAATCTAGAAGGTCACAGATGCAGCCAGGGCCAAAGCTCCCCCAAGAGGAGCAGGAACACTCAATTTCTCACTCTGGGATCTGCCAGGGCAAAGGTAGAGGGCACCAGGGTCCAATCCCTCAGGACACGGGCCGGCATGGGGATTCAGGGAGGTAGAAGTGGGAGATGCCATGCAGAAACTCACAGAGAATGACGTCAGGGGAATGGACTCCAAACACCACCAGCTTCATTATGATGAAGCTGGAGTGGAAAGCATGGTTTGCAATGTGGTCAGATGGACCACTCCTACCTGCCCCTAAATTGGACCTAGCCCCATTCTGCAGACGTTGCCCAGCGAGGGCAGGGCTCGCCACATGGAAAGACAGACGGTGCATCTGAGCTAGAGCTGAGCAGGGTCATTCCTCCAGAATTCAGCAGTCAGCCAGGGAATGACAAGAGAGCAAGTGCGCCAGGGACCCTGCACTTTCTGCCTCCCACTGAAAGTATTCTTGACACTTTATCTGGGGTCCTCTTCCCATCATCCACATGTTCCCAGGATGCCCTCCTCCCTTTCCCGGTTCCATTTGGGCTCTAGGTCCAGCTGTGCCATTGGCTACTAGTGATCTGGTATTTCTTCATTTATAAAATGGGAATAAGGACACCTACCTCCCAAGATGATCCCATTCATCTACTCAACAAATAAGTGAACATCAGTCCTATGTTGAAACAGCCATGAAGACAGGTCGTTGGTGGGGAAGATGGACCTTATGCAATACAACTGAATATTTCATCACATTTTATAAAAGGTCATAAAAGAGAAGTACAGGTGCAAGGAGGGCATTGAACAGTGTCCTGTCCTAGCCTGTGGTCAGAAAGGCTTACATGAAAGGAGTATACTGAGCACTCAAGCAAGAAGATGGAATACAGAGGGATACAGTAGAGAAGGGAGGGTGGCTTACAAGGCAGAGGCAGCAAAGTCACCAGCCCTTTGGTGTGGAAGGCGAAGCCCAGGTGCCCACAGTGTGGGAGCCTCCGGACATGGCAGCCATATCAGAGTGCCTCTTGGGGTTGAGCCCAGGCCAGCAGCTCTAGTTCTTGATGGCAATCCATGCCTGCGCACCCCTACCCCCCAGACTGTCCCACAGACATTTAAAACCCAGCATGGCTGGAAGAGTTCTGCACCGGGTTCCAGTCCCAGCAGTAGGTGTGGGCTTCCTCCCTCCCCAAACCCTGGTTCCATGCTGGTGATTCCTGGTACCCTGAGTTCTGTAACCTCAGTTCGAGCCTTTCTTACTGCCCACACCTACTGCTGTAGGAACTGCCCATCACCTCCACCCCACTGCCTCCACCTTATCTCACTAGGATGTGGTCAGACCGTGTGACCCCTCTGGACCTTCTCTGGCTGATAGTGTTCACCCTCTGCAAGCCAGCAAACCACGGCAGGCTCCCCTGTGAGAGTCAAGAGCAAGATAAGCTGCTGTTGCAGCTACCATTCACTACTGATCTGGTTGATGTCATACAGAGAGAAGCGTAACAACTGGAAGGAAGGAGGAAAAAGATCGTTCTGTGAAGACAGTGGCGTGATTGCCTGTCTAGGAAGCCAACAGAATCAACCAAAAGAAAACCCTGCATACCAGGACCTGGAGAAGACTGGGTGCAAATGAGTACACAGAAAATGCCTCCCAGTAAACAATCACTTACAAGACACAATGGAGGAAAAGATGCACAGAGAAAGATACAACTATGATAAGCTTAACAAAACTGTGCAAGATCTAGATAAAAAATAATTAAAATTTCAGAAGATAGGAAATTGCAATTTTGTAAAGATGTCTTCTCTGTACATCAATGCATAAAATGTAGACATGTCCAAGTAAATATGCCAAAAAAGCCAATAGGATTTTTTTAGTATAACTAGACAAACCTGTATTTTGTGATGCAAAAATACTGCATAATAACCATGAAAATAATGTTAAAGATGAACAGTAAGGAGGACTAGGTCCTACCAGATATTAAAACATAAAGCCATAGTTACTAAAACATATGGTGACAAAATGGAATAGATCAATAGAAGAAAATGGGGTCCAAAAATAGACGCACATACAGATATAAATTAAAAGAGGTACTAATTTAAGTGAATGATTTGTTCAATAATCCTGTGACAGAGCTGTGGGTTTTATCGAGCTGGTGCCACATGTCCTGGAAGAGGAAGACCACAGTAACATTCTTATTCAGCAGTGGAGCCTTGTGTTTACTCGGACCATGTTCATGTCATTGCTGGGCAACACAAAGGTCAAATAGGATGACAACCTATCAGAATTACAGGGGCCTGTTGTGATGACCCCCTGCCCAGAAAATGGCATAGATTCTGAAGCCTGGGAGCTCTGCAAGCGTTCCTGGGAGGTCTGAAAGGAGGGCTCAGGGAAGGATATCCACCCAGTTTTCACATTTGTGGGAAGCCAAGAAGGGTGTTCATGTGGACTTCTCTTTGTGAGATTTTTTCAAATTAGGTCTTGAAGATGTTTCTTCCTCCAAAGCTGCAAGGCAGAGGGAACATCTCCTTCATTTATTTCTTAGAATTTCTTTTTAACTATGAAGACTTGCATATTTAAGGCCAACCTCTGTAATTTCTTTAGGTAGCATTATAAACCAAAAGCAGATGCACAGAGATGACCTTGGCTGAGGAAATGAAGATCCCAAGAAGGAATTGAGAAAGCAAGAATGAAGTGCACAGCAGTGCTGTGCTTTCTTCCAGGGTGTCCCTGCGAGCTAGGACCGAGTGGGCCACCGGGTTCAGCAGTAGGAGGGCCAGCATCAGAGCTGGCTTTGGAGCACTAGGGGGCACAGAACTCGGGTGTCCTAGGGCTCTGCTGACCCGCAGTTGTCTGTCCACAGTTCAGAGTGGGGCCGTGCCAGTTTGCTTAGGGCCCCGCCCTGCCCCCTGCTCAGTGAGCAGAGATGTCAGCCTGCAGATCTCCCCTAACAACAAAACATTGAGGACACGTCCAGAGTGGTAGAGGTAAAGGTAGAGGTAGAGCTCGAGGCCATCCATTTTGTTGAGAATCCTCTGGTTGGTTTTCCCCCTCCTCTTCATCTGTCTGGAAGAGTACATGCCTGTCCAGACTCACACTGAATGTACTTGGGGGTGGGTGCTGGCTGGGAAGTCAGAGAGGGCACTCCGCCATTCTGTGCATAATGCTGAATTCACACCCCTGTGTTCAAGCCCCGTTTCTCCCCTACTTTGGGCTGCACCTGTACTCCCAGCCCCCGAGCCTCCCCTGGCTGCTCCATGCTGTGGCTCCCTCACAGATGTCACCCCCAGCTTTCCCCCTACCTCCACCATCTTTTATGAACATGCAGAAATGAAATCCGTTGCTACTGGTAGCTCCTCTCCTGTTCTTTCTTATAGATTATTTTAATTCCTTTGCTTTCTTTTAGTGGAACCTCAGGAGGGAGCAGATATAGATGTATATCACTAACCTGCCATGTTTAACTAGAAGCCTATGGATTGGTGGGTCGGCTTTCAACAAGGAAGCATAGGCATTTCACTGTGCCTGCTGAGCAGAGAAGAGGCTGTAGAGCAGAGAGGCCATATGAGGGATAACGGGCTTGAATCAGGGAGAAGTAAGTAGAGGTGGAAGAGCCAGCAGGAAAGGAGTTAGTAATATTTAGGATGTGGGGAGCAGAAGAAGTTGGGGTGAGTTAGACCTGAGCGGGTGGTGACAGGTGGTGAGAAGGGGATGCAGTGGGAGGAAGCAAGAGTCTAGTCCTGACCCTGTGGAATATGAGAGTCTCCACCACATCCACGGGGAGTACCCAATGGTAAGTTCATGACTGAGCTCAGAAGGAAGGTCTGGAGGACACAGTAGATACTCAGGAAATGATAGCTATCATCAGCACTCTTGGGAGGGGCATAACTGTGTGTGTGCGCGCGCGCATGCGTGCACACTGTTTGTGAACGTTTCTGAGGTTCAGGCTGATTCACTGTCTCCTTCGAAGCCCCAGCATGGCACCCACCTCCCCTGAATGGGTGTGAGCACAGTGGAGGAGCGCAGGTGGCAGGGGGAAGGGAGCATGGGGTATGGCAGCAACCATTGGCCACTAGCCCAGGAGCTGAGTGAGTGGACAGCCCTGATCCATGAGCTGAGGACTTAATCTGCCATCAGGGCCCTGCTTCCTCCTGAGGCCACAGATGCAGCTAAACCAGCGCATGTGGTCTGACCAGGCTGCAATAGCCCCACTACTGGGCTGGGGCCAGTCTGGGCTTCTGTCTCTTGGTCAAATCCCACCCAGAGAGTTGTAATTATTCATGAAGGATCCCACGAGTGGTTTTCTAGGGGAAATTTGAATAAAGAGCTCAAAATCTCCTGCTTTCCTCTGAGAAAAGTAATTAACTTTCATTCATTGCTGGTGAGTAAAATGTGCAACCACTATGGAAAACAGTCTGGCAGTTCCTCAGAAAAGTTAAATGAAGTTACTGTATGACCCAGCAATTCCCCTCCTAGGTGTCTACCCACGAGAAATGAAACCATCTGTCCAAAAGAAAGCTTGCACATGAGTGTTCACAGCAGCATTGTGCATAAAGGCCAGAGGGGCAGATCACCCAAATGCCCTCAGTGGAACAGGCAAACAAACTGTGGACCATATGGAGGAACATTTTTCAGCCATAACAGGAATAAGTACTGACACCTATTACTCATGGATGAACCTTGCAAACACTGGACTAAGATGCCAACCGCAAAAGGCCACAAGTTATATAACTACATTGATGCACGCGAAATGCTCAGAATAGGCAAATGTAGGGAAACAGTATATTAGTGGTGGCCAGGAGTTGAGACATGAAGGGAATAGGGAGTGACAGAACAGGTAAGAGATTTCTCTTTGGAGTGCTAAGAATGTTCTGAAATTAGACAGGAGTGATGGTTGACAGAGCATGTATGAATGTACTAAAACCCCTTGACGTTTGTACCTTACATGGTTGAATTTTATGGTATGTAAATACATCTCAGTAGTAAAACAACACGAAAGGGGTAAAAGGAATTAGTGACTCCACCTAAGAATTTTTATAATTAAAACATGAATGGAAATACAGGTATGGGGTTTGTTTGGGATGATGAAAGAGTTCTAGGAATAAGTGGTGGTGGTGGTTATACAACATTGTGAATGTGTGCAATGCCCCTGAATTCTACACTTGGGCATGGTTAAAATAAGTTTTAAGTTATGTGTAGTTTACAAAAGAAAAAAAAAACACTAAGGGAATAATAGCTTAAATGAATGCTTTCATCCGTTGTTGTGAAGACCTAAGAAATACAGAGGTTTGTTCTGCAGATTCACTGGCTCTATACATCTGAGCCTGATGGGCCCACACCCCTGCTGGAGACTGGCTGCCCACATGGGCCTCCCTCCTCTCTGCACCTCGTTTTCTCTGAAGCCAAATTGCTTCTCTGCCTGCCTGGAAAGTGTGTCTCCAGGCTAGGCACAGAGACCCCCCAGGAAGTCGGCTTTGGCCAAGGCTGTGTCTCTGCTTCCAGGAGCTCCATGGCAGGTTAGGATCTGCACTTCTCCCCCTGCTCCCCTGAGACAGCTTCCTTGGTGTGTGCTGCAACTGTTTTCCCTGCATCCATATCATGCTTGAGCATGGTCAGGCTTCATCTTTGCCAATTTACTCTGTGGAAAGTGAAGTGTTCTTTATTTGCATTTAACAGTACTAATAAGGTTTTGTGAATTAGTTATTCCAATTTCCACTTCTAGAAATTATCTGTTTATATCCTCTGCCCAGTTTTCTATTTTTTCTAAATGACTTAATGAATATATAAATGTTCTTTATATATTCTGGGTATTACCCTATTTCTCCTTTATATGCCCAACGTATAGTTTTTCATTGTCTCTTGAATGTCTCATTGTCTCTTATGATGCTTTTTATCATACAGAACTTTTAAATTATGATGTAGACTACTTTATCATTCATTCCTTATTATGTTTTGAATTGTGTGTGTCTGTTCATTAATACTCTTCTATTTGTGGAAACCTGTGTTCTCTTTTGATTAGCTGTATTTAAGATATGCTTTTTTTTTAAGGTTTTATTTATTTATTCATCAGAGACACAGAGAGAGATGGGGGGGGGGAGGGTGGGCAGAGGGAGAAGCAGGCTCCATGCAGGGAGCCGGAAGTGAGACTCGATCCCGGGTCTCCAGGATCAGGCCCTGGGCCAAAGGCAGCGCTAAACCGCTGAGCCACCCGCTGAGCCACCCGGGCTGCCCAAGATTTGCTTTTTTGTTGTTTTCCTTTAATCCACCTGGGCTCTGACCTTGTTATTTTGTGATACATAAAAACCAAGGTCTACTTTGATATTTTCCAACATGGCAAGCCCATGATCTCAGTGCAGTATCTAGGAATGTCAGTACTGTGCCACGACTCTCCCTCTGTCTTACACCAGGGCCCAAGAGGCACAGGGCTGCCACTAGGATTTCCATCCTGTTCCATGCAAATGTTTATCCCTCCATAATATCTTGTTTTATGTTAATTTGTCTCTATTTTTGTGTATGATATGAAGTAGGCATTTAACTTTATAATTTCCAAAGCAATCAATTCCAATTCCACATAGGTTTAAAATGCCAGGTCATCCACTGTGTTTTTATATGTACTATGGCCTGTTTGGGGCTTTCTGTTTTCTTCTGCTGACTTCTCTGTTTGTACTCAGTAAGTACCAATATTGACCTTTTGCGCCCAGAGCAACCTGTCTATCCTCACTGTTCACCCTCTTTAACATCTTCCTGACTATTTTCATTTGGGTTGCTCTTCAGGTGAACTTTAGTATCACTTTATACAGTTTTCACCCCCACACCCCACTGGTACTTGGTGAAAATGGCATTAACACTGGGGGCGTTGACACCTGCCTGCTTCATCTCCTGTCTGGGAGTGTGGCTCGTGTTCTGTGCATCCTCATGTCCCCTCTTTCATGAAGATCTGGCACATTTCTTCTCAGAATAATCGTCAGGTATTTGGGGATTTTTACTGCTATGTGAGTACAGCCCTTTTACTATATATTCTATCACATTGGTAAGAAAGGATCTGGTTCTTCTATATTTACTGGGGTTTTTTAAGACATAATTTTTCTTCAGAATTTTCATTGGTTAGAAAAAAGCTTAAATATCAAATATCAAAAATAACAGGAGCCAAATAACCACAAGCCCACTAGACTTCTTCTTGATTCTTTCCCACCTATTTAACTATAGTTTTATGATTCAAAATTCTGTCATACTGTGATGCCTGGGTGGCTCAGTAGTTGAGCATCTGCCTTTGGTTCATATTGTGATCCTGAGGTCCTAGGATCGAGTCCTGCATCAGGCTCCCCACAGGGAGCCTGCTTCTCCCTCTGCCTGTATCTCTGCCTGTGTGTCTCTCATGAATAAATAAGTAAAATATTTTTTAAGTCACTGTTAGTTGTGTTTTTGCTTCTTTGAAAATAATCTATTATTTTTTTCTATTTTTAAAATTTTATCTTTGGTTTTCAGTCATTTTATGTTTATATGTGATTTTCTTTGTATTTTTCCTGCTTGTAGTTTGTAGTACTCCTTTTATCAACTGTTTGATGTCGTTTACCAACTTTGGAAAATTCTCAGTATTATCTCTTTCAATATTGCTTCTGCTCCTTGCCTTCTCCTCCCCCTCTGGGACTATGGTTATGATACCTGTTTTAGAACTTTTCACCATGGTCTGTGCATCTCTTATGTTCTGTTCAGTATTTTCTGTCTTTTTCTCTACATGCCTCAGGCTGGATGTTTTGTATAATCTTCGATTCTTGTCTCTATCCTTTCAATTCTTTACTCAAATTTTCTATTTCTCATCTAATATCATAATCATTTATCACAATTACTCTAATTCCGTAACTGAAAACCACAATGTCTATATCTCCGGTGGATCCATTCTTTTGTTTCTTCTTGGTTTTTGGTCACTTTATCTTGTTTCCTGGAATGCCAAGCAATTTTCTGTTGAATAGCGTGAATGAAAATGCGAGGTTACTTATAGCTATAAATATTGTTATCTTCCCCAAAAGATGATTTGCTTTTGCTTTTGGCAGACAATTAGACAGGGGCAAATTACCTTTATCCAACCAAGGATTAGTCCACTGGGAAGATGGGCTTCAGTTTTTGTGGAAGCTGGTAAATTTCTGGATCATCTCTTCCCCTAGACTACCAAGGACCCTCTTTCTTGATAAGCCCTGAACTTCAACTTTTTCTCTAGTCTCATAGACTTTTGAAAGCTGTCCTCAGCTTTTCAACCATCACTTAAAAATCAGCAAATTCCTCAAGGGAAAATGTGGCATCAGACATCAGACTTACATTCTGTGCTTCCCTTCCTCTGAAGTCATGCCTTCAACTTCTTATTGCCTAGGGTTTTTCCTTACTGCCTCTCTTATGCCTTCAATTAGATGCTTTTTATTTACTTTTTAAAATATTTATTCATTTGAGAAAGAGAGAGTGTGAGCTGGGGGAAGGGCAGAGGGAGAGGGAGAGAGAATCCTCCAGCAGACACCCTGTTAAGTGCAGAGCCTGATGCAGGGCTCAAACCCAGGACCCTGAGATCATGACCTAAGCCAAAATCAAGAGTCAATCGCTTAACAAGCTGAGCCACCCAGGTACCCCAATTAGATGCTTTTTAATGTTTTCTCCAATGTTTATAGTTGTTCTACATGGGAAGGTTGATGTACAACATGCCATTCTGCCACTACCCAATGTGTAGAACTCTCCAGGCTGTTTAAAAGTTTTATAAAATTTGTTCTTATGCTTTTTGCACTTAACTTAGAAATACTACCTATTCTTCATTCATTCACAAATATTTATTGAATATTTACTGTGTTCCAGTCATTGTTTTAAAGGTGCTCATGTTCTTTTGTTCTTCTTTTGATTACTTATAATGATCAATGTTTAGATCTTCCTTCTGATAGAGCCACGTAATCTAGTGTGTCCTTACATTCTGTGATCTCTGCTTTCACTATACTGCTCTTTAATATTGTCTAGAGTTTTTGTCCTATGCAGTTAACAGATATTTTCTCTTTTATTTGATCTAAGCTTTTTGAAAAAATAGCCAACAGTGAATTTTGCCAAAATATTATATTCCCCTTACTTCCCATATCTCTTACAGCAACTCCTGAAGTTGTTTCTTTTATTACTGGAACACTTCTTTCAAGAGTTTTGTCTGAGGATCTGTGTATGGCAGATGTTCTATCGAGTTCAGTTTCCTGAAGAAGCCCTTTTTGGTTTCCACCTGCTCCAGTCTGGACTGATTACCCTCTATGCCTGGTGCACATCTGAGAGCCTGGGGCTTCTCCTCACCATCACTGGGATCCCCTTGACCCCTGTCCTGTGCTGGATCTCCCACTTCCTATTTCCCTTGTTTGGGTTACTCCATTGCCTTGGTGGAGCATATTCTCATTTGGCTCCCTCAGAAATGGTACACAGAAGGGTAATTTTAAGAGGCCTTACATATCTGAAAATGTCTCACATTTGATTGGTAATTTGGCCAGAGATAAAATTCTATGTTGATATGGTTGTCCTTCAGATTTTTGAAGGCAATGTTCCCTTGTAACATTTTGTGAGTTTTTTCTTCATTTGCTGGAAGTTTTTCTTAATCAGTCTTTTCCAAAGACCATCTTTTGCAATAAGAGATCACCATGGTCAACTCTCTGCTAATTAAGTTATAAGTTTAATAATATGAATGGCTTTCTATGAATATATAAATTACCTTAAAAGGATCTAAGAAAACACTGAAGCCCAAAAGACCAATAACCTTCTAGAGGAAGGAAGGAGATGAAGGCACTGCACTTCCCCAAACACCAGAAAAGCAGCCAGGCCAAACAGTGCTGTCAAACTTCCAGGGAAGAGGTGATTCCTGTGGTTGAAGCTGGTCCCGAGTCTCAGAACATGGCAAAGCACCCATGAGCAAGGGAGCATTGTTCCAGGAAGCCAGGCTGGCTTGCTATTAGGAAATGGGCTGATCTGCTGCAAATGGAGCAGAAACAAAGCCCCGTTTTGTCTGCTCCACTGCCACCCATCCCATAACCACAGTCCTGGGAGAAGTCCAACTCTGAAAAGTAGGGCACCTCTGGTTTCCTGGCAGCTCTTTCTGCACCCTCCAGTCTTGGTCAGCGAGACGAGAACTGTGTTGTCCTCTCGTGCACATTCTCACAGACCTGGGACAAAAGTCTCAGCAGCTGCCACCCCTTACAAGTACCTCTCCTGTCTTAGGTTCTACTTCTCTCTTTCCAGCGTGTGCTGGGCCCTTTTCCAGCTTTGAGATAATCCACTTTCCCCAATGAAGCAAAAAGCAATCAGGAGCCTGAGCCTGGGCTCTCTGTGTCTGTGTTGCAGCAGATCATGAACCCTGCTAGAGCAGCATTTACATGCCTTGACCCAGAGAGTCTGGAGTTGGGGGTGCAGAAAGCTGATTAAGATGCTCAGTGATTCTGAATCTCTCAGGTTCTTTGTTTCAGGCCATCCCCTGCACTTTGGAGGGCTTCAGCTTGAGGGCCACCTATATTTGCCATCTGCCCATAGATACCTGTCACTAGAAACAGGCCACATCTCTGGGCCACAACTCAATAGAAGCACACCAGCTGTGACCTTAGAAGGGGCCTCAATGGATCTCAAAATGCTGGAGCTCATTGCCTTCCAGGGCCAGTCTGTTCTCCCTCTGTTCCTGAGCCACTTGCTGGGTACTGCCCACCCTTCCTGGCCATACTGTGGGGTCTAGGCTGGAGGCCTGTCCTAGCACCCCTGTTTGAGGCAGTGAGGCTCTTCAGCCTCCTTTTCCTTGTGAGATTCTGATTTGTCTGCCCTGCTTCCTGAGGTGGTCTCTTACCAGGCCTTTCTTGTTGTAAGTTTCCTGTGCTCCTAAGCACAAAGCCTCTCTTTTTGGCCCTCTGCTCAGTCTTTGCCAGGGCATTTCTAGACCTGATTACAATCACACTCCTACTTCTCAGCTGCCTAGATGGCATAGATGGCAAACTCAGGCATTGATTTGTTCAACAAAGGATTTAGGTAGAATTTCACTTACATCATTTGTATATAAATCCCCTTCCATTTCCCCGTTTCTCACCAGCCAAAAGGAATCTAGTTTTGGCTTCATTACCTTGGAGAACCTCTGACTTTTTGCATACCCTGGCCTCTGGGTAGCCACTGTGACTGTGACCTTCTATTGCTAGTTGGCCAACAGTATGTCTGAGGGGCATTTTGTTCCTCATCCAACATCAAGCTCTGTTTCCACTTAGCTTTGTCTTCCTCTGGCTAGCCAGACCTCCACTCTCAATCATTCTTTTGGTCTCTTGTGCACACAGTTTTGATTCCTATTACTTTGTCTTCTTGTGTTTTGTTTTCAAATCTGGGTCTCATTATGTACACATCTTAAATATTTTATGGTTCATATGTTGTGGTAGTCTGAATAATGGCCCACCAAATCCCTAGAACTTGTGAATATTACCTTACATGGAAAAAAAGGATCTTGCAGTGTGATTAAGTTAATGATTTTGAGATGAGATTATCCTGAATTATCAGAATGGGCTCTAACTGCCACCACAATGCCTCCTAATAAGGGGGGAGGTGGAGGGAGGAAACACAGAGAGAAGGAGGCTGTGTGACCACAGGGCAGAAATGGGAGTGATGTGGCCACAAGCCAAGAAATGCTAGCAGCAACCAAAAACTGGAAGAAGCAAGGAGTACATTCTTCCCTTAGAGCATCAGCAGAAGGGCCTGCTACCACCCTTGATTTTGGCCCAGTGGTTCAGATTTCAGACTTCTTTTTTTTTAGGATTTTATTTATTTGTTAGAGAGCAGGAGATGAGGGAAGGGCAGAGGGAGAGGGAGAAACAGACTTCCCACTAAGCAGAGGCCTGACACAGGGCTCGATCCCAGGACCCCCGGGATCATGACCTGAGCTGAAGGCAGACACTTAACCAGCTGAGCCACCCAGGCACCTAGATTTCAGACTTCTGATCTCCAAAACTATAAGGGAATAAATATCCCTTGTTTTAAGCCACCAAATACGTGATAATTTGTTATAGCAGCCAAAGAAAACTAATACATAAGCCAACATCTCAAAAATTCTTTCAGGCTCTAGATATTTTAGCTTATGGATCATCTGCTCTGTATCTACTTATTAGCGATCACTTCAACAGATAAACACAATTAATGAAAATCTTTTTTTTTCCTGGTATGCAAAGTGACATAATGCAAGTGACATTATTTCCTGAGCACAATCATGCAAAGGCAGAAAAACTTGCTCTTCACGAAGGCCGTATACTCTCCCCAAACCTGGAATTGGTGATAGGAGATGAAGTGTGCTGTCCAATGGGGAGAACCTACATTAAACACCAGGAGAGTGGGCAGCCTGGATGGCTCAGTGGTTTAGCGCCGCCTTCAGCCCAGGCTGTGATCCTGGAGACCCGGGATTGAGTCCCACGTCGGGCTCCCTGCATGAAGCCTGCTTCTCCCTCTGCCTGTGTCTCTGCCTCTCTCCCTTTCTATGTGTCTCTCATGAATAAATAAATAAAATCTTAAAAAAAAAAAAAAAGGAGGGATCCCTGGGTGGCGCAGCGGTTTGGCGCCTGCCTTTGGCCCAGGGCGCGATCCTGGAGACCCGGGATCGAATCCCATATCAGGCTCCCGATGCATGGAGCCTGCTTCTCCCTCTGCCTGTGTCTCTGCCTCTCTCTCTCTCTCTCTCTCTCTCTCTCTCTCTCTGTGACTATCATAAGTAAATTTAAAAAAAAAAAAATTAAAAAAAAAAAAAAAAAAGGAGACCAAGACTGATCAGATTAAAATCGGCATGGCTATATCAATATCAGATACATTAGACTTCAGTACAAGAAATATTCCCAGGCCAGGGATGTTTCGTAAAGAAAAACCAGTCCTAAGAAGAGGGCTTCAAAGCATTGAAGCAAGCCTGCCAGGACTAAAGGGAAAGACAGACCCAGCAGAGCTGGAGATTTGAGCATTGCTTTCTCAACAATTGACGAGAACAAGTACAGGGAGAGAGGTAGGAGGTGGGTAATGTTATTCAGCAGCGACCACAGAATATGGTTCTAAGTACACCAGAAAGCACTCATCAAGATATGAGTCTCAATAGAGTTAGAAGAACTGAAATCATAGTGAATCTGTAGAATTAAGAACAAAAAGTATATGTGGGAAATTTCCAAATATTTGGAAAATGAAGGATGTATTTCTAAACACATGGGTCAAAGAAAAAAGTCACAAGAGATATTAGAAAATATTTAAGCTGAGGGTGCCTGGCTCAGTTGGTGGATCACATGACCCTCAGTCTTGGGGTTGTGAGTCCAAGCCCCACATTAGGTGTGGAGATCACTAAAAAAGTTTTTTTTAAGTTTTTTAACTTAAAAAAAGAAAATATTTTGAGGCCGATAACCATATCTTCTCATCTATGACCACAGTGTATGTCTCTCCATTATGTAGGTCTTCCTTAATTCCTCTCAGCAATGCATGTAGTTTGCAGTGTGCAAGTCACACACATGTCTGAAATTATAGGATGCAACTGAAGAAGTACTCAGAGATTTGTGGCATTAGATGCTTATGTTAGGAAACAAGAAAAGTCTACAATAAATTATCAAAGCTTTAAGCTTCATCCTAAGAGGCTAGAAAAATAAAAGCAACTTCAATCCTTAGTAGAAGGAAGATAGGAGGTGTAGAAATCAATGTACTAGAAAACAGAAAAATAGAGAAAATCAATGAAACCCACGCAGGATTTTTGAAAAGATGAATAAAACTGATAAATCGCTATCAGGGAGACTGGAGGGGGCAGGGGTGCAGCAATATCAGGAATGAAAAGGTGCACACTAGCAAGAACTCTACAGATACTAAAAGAATAATAGGGAAACGTAATTAACAACCTTATGTCCATAAGTTTGATAACTCAAATTTCTTGAAAGACACGAATTACCAAAACTGATAAAATATGGAACAACTTGAAAGCTTTTTATCTATTAAAAAAGTTGAATTTGTAATAAAAACCTTCCCAGTGCTATATGACTTCACTAGAAACTCTATCAAACATTTAAGAAAGTAATTCCATCCTTTATAAATACTTTCAGAAAAGATAAGAAGAGTGAATATTTTCCAGTCTTTTTGAGGCCAGAATTATCTTGATACTAAACAAAGAGATTGCACAAAGAGAAAATTGCAGACCAATAGACCTCATGATCATAGATGCAAAAATCCTTCACAA
This sequence comes from Canis lupus familiaris, assembly GCF_011100685.1. Classification (NCBI taxonomy): domain Eukaryota; kingdom Metazoa; phylum Chordata; class Mammalia; order Carnivora; family Canidae; genus Canis; species Canis lupus. The sequence goes on from NC_049224.1 coordinate 62,603,531, forward strand.
TATTAGCAAATCAAACCTAACAATGTAGAAAAAGGACAATATTCCATGACCAGTTGGAGTTTATCCAAGGAATGCACTGTTGGTTTAACACCAGTTACTTTAGATTAACAACATTAGTTTAACAAAAAATAATCAATGTAATTAATGATATTAAGAAAATAGAGAAAAACCATGTAATTATCTCAATAGATGCAGAAAGGGATTTGACAAAATTTGAGAGATACTTATTATAAAAATATAAAAAGTTTTAGTGAGCCAGAAGATTTCCTCAACATGATAAAATGGCATAGATGAAAAACCTATAGCTAACATCTTAGTTAATTGTGAAAAACTCAGTTATTTTTCCAAGGAAACAAAGCAAGAATGTCCAGTCCAACAACTTCTATTCAACATTGTGCTGGAGGTTCTAGCCAGTGCAATAAAACATAAAAAGACAATAATAAAGGGGATGAGGTTTGGAAAAAAGCTTTCTTTGCAGACAGCATCATAGTATACACAGAATATCCTAAGAGACTTACAAAAGATGCTACTAGAACCAACAAGAATATTTAGCAAAGACATAGGAAACAAAGTTAATATATATGAATCTATGGTATTTATATATAGTAACAATAAACAACTGAAAATTTTTAAGGTAAAACAATACAATTACAATATCATCCAAAAAGCAGTTTATTTTGAAAAGGAAGAACAAATTTTGAGTTTTACCTGATTTCAGAACTTGCTATAAAGCTACAGTAATCAAAACAGTGCATTATTAGTATAAGGGTAGATACATACATCATTAAAAGTCCAGAAACAGGGATCCCTGGGTGGCGCAGCGGTTTAGCGCCTGCCTTTGGCTCAGGGCGCGATCCTGGAGACCCGGGATCGAGTCCTACGTCGGGCTCCCGGTGCATGGAGCCTGCTTCTCCCTCTGCCTATGTCTCTGCCCCCACCTCTCTCTCTCTCTCTCTCTCTCTCTCTCTCTCTCTCTCTCTGTGTGTGTGTGTGACTATCGTAAATAAAAAAAAAAAAAAGTCCAGAAACAGACCCTCACATATATGATTAACTCACCTTCAATAGAGATGCTAACATAATTTGGTGGGGTAAAGAATAATCTTTCCAATGATGCTGGAGCAGCTGGATATCCACTTAGAAAAAATAAGGTTTGATTCTTACCTCACACCATATACACAGATTAACTCAAAATGGATCATAGACCTAAAGATAAAATTTCAAACTATAAACGTTCTAGAAGAATATATAAGAGAAAAAAATCCTTTCATCTATGGGGCAAAGATTTTTTTTTTATTGGTGTTCAATTTGCCAATATAGAATAACACCCAGTGCTCATTCCATCAAGTGCCCCCCTCAGTGCCCGTCACCCAGTCACCCCCACCCCCCGCCCACCTCCCTTTCTACCACCCCTTGTTCGTTTCCCAGAGTTATGAGTCTCTCACGTTCTGTCTCCCTTTCTGATATTTCTCACTCATTTTTTCTCCTTTCCCCTTTATTCCCTTTCACTATTTTTTATATTCCCTAAATGGATGAGACCATATAATGTTTGTGCTTCTCCAATTGACGTATTTTACTCAGCACAATACCCTCCAGTTCCAGAAGTATCAGCCACTTCATTGGAAAATTGATAAATTGAGCTACATTGAAATTTAACATACTTGCTCTAGAACAATACCAGTAGACAATGAAAAAGCAAGCAACAGACTGGAAGAAAATATTCACAATACACATCTCTGACAACAGATGACTGTCCAAATGCATACAAAACTCTTACAACTCAGTGATAGGAAGACAAGTAACCCTCAAAAGATTTAGCAGATACTTCATAAATGCCAATAAGCACATGAAAATATGTTCAGTATCACTAGTTATGGAAATGCAAATTACAACCACAATTAGATACCTCTCCATACTCACAAGAATGGCTAAAACTAAAAAGATTAATAATCACTGTTGACAATGGTTTGGAGAAACTACAACTCTCATATATTGCAGTTGGGAGTGTAAAACTGTAAGTCATTTGGGGAAAAAAATAATCCTTTTCTTATAAGGTAAACACACATTTAGCATACAAGCCAGCAATTCCACTCTTAGGTATTTACCCAAGAGACATACACATACACATGTAAACAAAGACTTGTGTCAAAATTCCTACTAGCTGTAATCACAGTAGTCATAACAGAAAAATTCATGTCTATCAACAAAGGATCAATTTGCAAATTGTGTCAATGGAAAACGATCAGCAAGGAAAAGAAATGAACAAAGGACATACATAGCAATGTAAGTCTCAAAGATATTGTGCTAACTGGCACAAAAATAGACACATCGATCAGTGGAACAGGATAAAGAGCCCAGAAATAAATGCTCATTTATATGGTTGATTAACCTATGACAAAGCAAACAAGAATATGCAATGGGAAAAAGACAGTCTCTTCAACAAATGATGTTGGGAAAACTGGACAGCCACATGCAGAAGAATGAAACTGGACCACTTTACTACACCATACACAAACATAAATTCAAAATGGATTGAAGACCTAAATGTGAGACCTAACACCACAAAACCCCTAAAAGAAAACACAGGCAGTAATCTCTTGGACATTAGCCTAAGCAACACATTTATGGAGATGTTTCCTGAGGCATCTCAGGGAAATAAAAGCAAAAATAAACTATTGGGACTACATCAAAATAAAAAGCCTTTGCACAGGAAAGGAAACCATCAACAAAATAAAAGGGCAACCTACTGAATGGGAGAAAATATTTGCAAATGATATATCTGATAAGGGGTTAGGTTACCATGCACATCATAAAAGGAACTTACACAACTCAATACCAAAAAATAACAATCCAATTTTTTAAGTAGGCAGAGGATCTTGAATAGACATTTTTCCAAAGAAGACATACAGATGGCCAAGAGACACACACATAGATGCTTGACATCACTCGTCATCAGGGAAATACGAGTCAAAACCACAATGAAATATCACCTCACACCTGTCAGAATGGCTAGAATCAAAAAGATAAGTAACAACAGGTGTTGGTGAGGATGTGGAGAAAAAAGAACCCTTGAACACTGTTGGTGGAAATGTAAGTTGGTGCAGCCACTGTGGAAAACAGTATTGAGGTTCCTCAAAAAATAAAAAAATAGGAATATCATATGGTCATCCTACTACTGGGTATTTACCAAAACAAGAGGAAAAGACTAATTTGAAGACAATGCACCCCTGTGTTCAGTGCAGCATTATTTACAATAGCAAAGATATGGAAGCACCAGAAGTGTCCATTGATGGATGAATGAATACGATGTGGTGTAGAAGATATATATATATATATATATTTATAATGGAGTATTACTCAACCATAAAAAAAGAATGAGATTTTGTTATTTGTGACAACACAGATGGACCCAGAAGGTATTAAGTAAAATAAGTCAAAAAAAAAAAAAGACAAAGACAAATACCACCTGATTTCACTTATATGTAGAATCTAAAAAAAAAAAATGAGCAAAGAAAAAACTAGAAACAGACTCATAAGTACAGAAAATAAAGTGGTGGTAGCCTGATGGGATGTGAATGGGGGAATGGCTGAAATAGGTGAATGGGATTGAGAGGCACCAGCCTCAAGTTATAAAATAAATTAGTCACTGGATGAAAAGTACAGCACAGGGAATATAATCAATGATACTGTAATAACATTGGTGACAGATGGGGACTGCACTTATGGTGGTGGACACTGTGTAATGTATAGGATTTTTGAATTGCTATGTTGCACACCTAAAACTACCATAACATTGTATGTCAACTATACTTGAATAATAAAAAATTTTTAACTATATTAAGCTAAGTGAAAGTAGCCAGACACAAGAGTATGTACCATATGCTTCCATTTATATAAGATATAAGGCAAATCTAACCTACAGTGGCAGTAAGGATCTGCACCTCCCTGGGGCTGCAGAATTTGGGGTGGTTTGACTTCAGAGGGGCATGAAGGAACATTTGGAATAAGAGGAATGTTCTGTATCCTGATTGTGTTTGTGGTTATACAGGTGTATCCATTTTTGAAATTTCATTGGACTGTGCACTTAAAATGGGTGCAATTTATCACGTGTTAATTATACGTGAATAAAATTAATTTTTAGAAGCCAATAAAAGAAAACAGGAGACCTGGCCCTCTCTGCCAGCCACAGCATCCTCCACTCACAGGTAAACCCTTAACCTATGTCCCGAACCAGTCATCGTACTTTGTGTTAAGCCACTTCAGACACTTCTGCATCCGGAAGGGTCAGCGGACCTGGGCTTCTGGGGTGGGGTGGGAGTGAACTAACTACCCAACAAGCAGATGCAAAAGCAGAATCCCTCTAAGGTATCAGGAACCAGAGGCCCTGCCCCACTGTGGCCAGTGGAAATCACACACTGAGCTTGCCTTGTGCCTCTCAGCCATTTTCATCTTTCTTTTGTAGGAATATTTTGTCTTCGTTAGGGTGTTAGCCCTTCATCTCTGATACATGTTATGAATATTTTCTCCTTGTTTGTTTGTCTTTTGACTTTGCTTATGGTATCTTACGCCACACTAAAGACGTGGGGTTTTGGGTGGTAGTGGTGGTAGGGGAGGTGATCCATCAACCCTTCCCCTCACTGCATCTAGATTTGGTTACAGAGGAGCTTGTCAGGTTTTCTGGTCCCCTTCTCCAAACGGCTCTCCAGATGTCCCAGAACCATCTACCAGGAAGCCCATCTTTATTCCACGGGATTTCTGCATGTCATTGAATCTGCCCCTGAGGTGTCTGTTCTACTCAGGTGCTCTGGCTCTTCTCTTGCTTGCACCACACCACTGCACTGTTCAGGGCTTGCTGCCTGTTTTAATGTCTGGGTGGCCCAGCCCCTCCCCCCGCCCAGAGTTCTTCTGTTTCCAAGCCTTTATACACCATGTGAACACCAGCATCTAGTCCCATGGAAACACTTCTTGGTATTTTTATTGAGATCACATTAAATACATAAATTACTGTAAGGAGAGCTGATATCTTGATGATATTGAAATATCTCAGTCAAGAACAAGGGATGCCTTTGCATTCAGTCAAGTCCACTTTTGTGTCTTTCAGGAGGTTTTAAAGATTTTTCATATAGGTTTGACACATTTCTTGTTTATTCCTAAGTATTTTGTCATTTTCACTGAAGTTGTAAATGAAGTCCTTTCTTCCATTGTATGTTCATTCATGTTATTGCCATACATGGTCTATTGCCTTGCTATGCTAATTTTATTTCTTGCTACTTTATGAATTATTTTATCATTGTTTTTCTAGGGATTTCCAGAATACTACCTTGTCATCTGCAACTAGAGATAGTTTTCTTCATATTTTTCAATTCTTATGACTCTGATGATATAGCTAATAGTTCCAGAACAAGGTTAAATAGTATTGGAGGTAGTGAGCACCCTTGCCTTGCTTCTGACCTTAGTAAGAGTGCTTCTGGTGTTTCTCCATATAGTAGGATGCCAACTTTAGGATTGGGGTGTGTATTTTATAATTTTAAGGAAGTATCCAGCTACTCCTATTTTCCCAAGAGTTTTTATTAGGAGTAGGTATTGAATTTTGTCATAGGATTTTTTCAACAACTATATAGACAATCACATAATTTGCTCCTTAGTTCCATTAATGTGATGCATTATATTAATAGCTATCCTAACATTGAACCAACCTTGCTTTCCTAGTATAAACTCTGCTTGGCCATGGGTACTATTTTCTTATTATAGGGTTGGACTCCATTTGCCAATATTCTATTTTAGATTATTACATCAATCAATATTCATAGGAGGTAGGGTCTGTGATTTTCCTTCATTAAACTCCCTATTGGGGTGCCTGGGTGGCTCAGTTGGTTAAGTGTCTGCCTTCAGCTCAGGTCATGATCCCAGGGTCCTGGGATCAAGCTCCGCATCAGGCTCCCTGCTCAGCGGGAAGCCTGCTTCTCTCTCCCACTCACTCCCCCTGCTTATGCTCTCTCTGTCAAATAAATAAATAAAAATCTTTCTAAAAAATAAAATAAACTCTATCATGTTTTGGTATAACTGTTATACATACTTAATAAAATACATTTTTCTTCATTTTCTGTTTGATAAAATTCCCCTTTGAAACCATCTGGGTCTGGAGGACTTTGTGGGGTAGTTCCTTAATAATTTTCTCTGTTTCTTCTTTGGACATTCCTCTGTGGCCTAACTTTGATCTCTACTAGAGCAAATTTTTATAACTGTATTTTCTTAAGAAACGTCCATGTCACCTAAGTTTTTTAATTTATTTGCATAGAGTTCTGCAAAATAACTTAAGATTTTTTAAATTTCTTGCATATCTGTAGTTACCTTCCCTTATTGTTTCTTATTTTGTATATCTGTGCTTGTTCCCTTTTGATTATACCAGCTAATGGTTTATCTATTTTATTTTTTACAGTAACCAGGATTTTTATTTATTAATTTGGTCTAGTGTTTTGCTGTTCTCTACTTCATCAATTTCTGTTCCTATCTTTATTCTAACTTTATTATTTCTCTCCTGTGTGTTCTTTGATTTGTTGTTCTTTTTATTGTTTTTTAAGTTGAAAACTTAGTTCATATACAGTTGGCTCTTGAACAACATAGGTATGAACTGCATGGGTTCATTTAAATGAGGACTTTGGGGCACCTGGCTTGCTCAGTTGGTTGGATGTGTGTCTTCAGTTCAGGTCATGATCTCAGGGTCCTGGTATCAAACACTGCATCGGGCTCCTTGCTCTACGGGGAGCCTGCTTTGCCCTCTCCCTCTGCCTGTAGCTCCCCCTGCTTGTGCTCTCTTTCTCTGTAAAGTAAATTAATAAAAAAAATTTTTAAGATTTTATTTATTTGTAAATAAATATATTTACCTTTTTTAAGATTTTATTTATTCATAAGAGACATGAGAGAGAAGCAGAGATATAGGCAGAGGAAGAAGCAGGCTCCCTGCAGGAAGCCCTATGCAGGACTCAATCCCAGGACCCCGGGATCACACCCTGAACCAAAGGCAGATGCTCAACCACTGAGCCACCCGAGTGCCCCATAAATAAAATATTTTTAAGAAATTAAATAAATAAGGACTTTTTTTGCTTCAGGACAGTACTGTAGATGTATTTTCTCTTCTTTACGATTTTCTTAACATTTTCTTTTCCATGACTTACTCTATTGTAAAAATGCAGTATATGATACATGTAACACACAGAACATGTGTTAACTGACTGTTTATGTCATCAGTGAGGTCTCCAGTCAACGGGGGGCTATTAGTAGTTAAGTTTTGGGGAAGTCAAAAGTTATACATGGATTTTCGACTGTGCAGGGAATCAGCACCCCAACCCCTGTGTCGTTCAAAGGCCAACTGTACGTTTATTCTTTCATTTAATTTATTGTATTTATTGGTATTTATTGGTATTTATTCAATACCAAGTGTTCAGGGCTATGAAATTTCCTCACTGTTTTAAATGTAATCTACTGCATCTGACATACAATGTATTCATTAGAAGTTATATAATTTTTTTAAAAGATTGTATTTGTTGAGAGAGAGAGTGCAAATGGACAGAGAGAACAGAAGCAGAGGGAAGTAGACTCCCCCCTGAGCAGGGAGCCTCACACGGGACTCCATCCCAGGACCCTGAGATCACAACCTGAGCCGAAGGCAGATGCTTCACCGACGGAGCCACCCAGGTGCCCCAGAAAGCTATATAATTTGTATTTTTCTTCACCCCAAATCTGAAAGAAGTGTTTTTTGTTTTATTCTAGGTAGATGGGATTGGGTTTGGTTTGGGAGAAAAGAGGGCTTTGGTTTTAATTTTTTTAGTTTTCTTGCACTGTGATCAAAATGTTATTTTAATATTTTTGCTCAGTGCAATCTTTTGATATTTTCTGGTGCCCTAATGTATGATGGGTTATTATGAATATGCTGTATGTGTTCAGGAAGAAAATATATTCTCTACTATGAGAGCGTGGTTTTGATATACATCTATAATATCTATGTATTGATTATACTGTTTGGATCTTGTCACACTTTGGGAAGAAGCAGGTTCTGGGAGAATTTAATGTTTCATCATACAACTCCTGGCCTGACAGCACTAAGGAGAGGTCACCTACGTGCTTGGTTGCAGGGCCTGGCTCTAAAGTGCTTGGTCCTTCCCTCCCTACAGCTGCCACTGGAGGGTCTGAGTCCTTGTCACGGATGGCTGGGCAAGAAGCAGGGAAAGCCAGTCCTAGCAAGTTTTCCAGCAGTGTCTTTCCTGAGCAGGCTGGGAGCACCTGTAGGCTTTCCCAAATAAAGGGAGGGAGGGTGGACAGTGACCTAGGAGTGGACACATATTTGTTCTGAGCATGAATGCATGTTGGCTTTTTGCTTCTCATCTAAATAGAGCTGTTAATGATACCAAGTTCAAGAGTGAGATAAACAAGTGGGCAAAATATCTTGGTACAGTGGGAAAAGCACAAGAATGCATTGGTACTTAGATCACGTGGTAAAAATTTGTGCACTCCAGAAGGCCAGTGAACATGGGAAAGTTGGCGTCTCTGAGGGTCTGTCCCCCCAACAGAAACACCAAAAAATCAAGCAAAAACTGTCAGAACCAGCTTTGTCAGAACTCTGGAAAACAGTCAACAGTTTATAGCAACTAAGGAAATGCTGAATCAAGAAAAAGCAACTACAGATGGTGGGAGTGCTTTGTGGCATTTGCACACCTCCACCTCCCTTTGGGGCCCAGGTGCCTGGTTCCACAGAGAGTGAGCAGACCTTGTTCAGAGATCCACATTTAGTCTAAGCTGTCTGGGGGCTGCCCCAGGGCCTGACAACATGCATTGTTTCTTCTACCTCAGAACTCACTTGGGGCAGACAAGTGGGGGCATTGTTAGAAAACATGTAACTTAAACAGCCACAGGGCAAGATAATAGGGAGGTTTGGGAGGAGCAATTGGGAAAAACTGCTGGGGTGGGGGGCACCTAGGCAGGGCAGTGGGTGAAATGTCCCACTTGGTTTCAGCTCAAGTGTGATCTCAGAGTCGTGGGCTGGAGCCCCACGTGAAGCTCCACGCTCAGCGGAGAGTCTGCTGGAGACTTTGCCTCTACCTCTGCCCTTCCCACTTGTCCTGTCCCCCTCCCCTCCCTCTAGAATAAATAAACATATCTCAAAAGGAAAAAAAAAAAGAAGAAGAAGAAGAACTTCCTGGGCACTCAAAGCTGCCTGTGCACACCAGGAAATTTAGAGAGCCACATGCATGCCCGAGGAAGCTCACACACTCAGAAAAGACTGGAGAAGACCCCAGGCTCTTCTGCGGGGCTGGTGTCTAGGCCCAGTGCCAGCTGGAAGGGAAGGATAAGGCAGCGCTGCCAACGGCCCAGAGCAGAGCTGACCCACAAAGATGGGGACAGATTCCCTTTTCTATTTCCGTCCTCATGCATCTGAAATGCCTACTCTGTCAGAGACACCTGGTCCACCTGAGGCACATAGCTGTGCAGGGAGGTGGGCACCTGGAGCTACTCAAACAGCTCAGCTTTACCCTCTGCAGACTGTGGCAGTTCACATGCTGGTCAGGTGTTGAGTTGATCTTTATTTTGTCTGAGTGCTGTAGGCTTAAGACTGGCTCACCCACCAGCCCAACCATATCTGCAAGGAAGGCCGAGGCTGCCCAACTATCCTACACAGCCCAGTGTGGAGTCCACTGGGCTCCTAGGCCCAGGTGCCCTGCACTGGGAGCAGGCTCTCCTCAAGTTCTGTTTGGTACCCCTTTGGTGAAAATCCTTTTTGTGTTTGATGCTCAGGAATATGCCCAGCTTGCACCTGCTCAGCCACAGCATTAGCATCCATGTGGAGAGCCCATGCTGAGCCAGATCTGCAGGTGCTGAATGTCCCCCCCCTCCCTATGGACAGGTTTGAAATGGTTAAGAGCCGTGGTGGGTGGCATGCTGCTTGAACTCACATGGCCTCCTCTGCAGGCACGATGCTGATATGCCTGACCACATGCCATCTCTCCACACAGGAAGGACATTCCCCCAGAATGTGTGACATATGCAGACAGAGAGCAGACCAAGAAGGTGGTGTACTCCGTGGTCTACGGAGCAGGTAGGCTGCGGACCAGTCTTGGGTGTCACCTGTAGGCCACCTGGAAGTGGCCCTTGTCGTCTGCCCTAAAGAGATCATTCTTGCCCCTTGGAGCTCACTCTGTGAGTTCCCAAGTGTCATTTACAAAACACCAATGACATCTGTGATGCACCAGATACCAGCCAGACCCCTCAAGGCTATTAACTCCCTCAGCATCTGGCCAGCTGAGATAATAAGCACAGGAGTGAACGTAGACCAAGATTGCCCAGCTGGGGGGCATGCAGGGCTCACACCTGGCCCCAACCTCACATGGCTGTGTTGGGGACCATTTCTGTCCTTGAGATGCTCAAGGGGACTTCATCCTAACCCAGGACACAAGGCAGAGTGTCCTTGTCACCCTCCCCCCCCCCCTTTTCCTGACGTGGCTCATTAAATTCTATGGAAACTCTTTTCTCCCTCTACATCATGCTGAGCCAGCGAGGCCTCGTGTCCCCTCAGGATAGCAAGGGAGAGTGTCAGAAGGGGCCGTGGGCCAGCCAGCACCTCTGGAAGGAAGGGCACATCTGGCTGTCCACTGGCCTGCATGGACTGCCTTTCCTTTGGGTCAGTCCTGTTTGAGCAGCACAGCACGTGCAAGAACACTGAGAGGAGAATTTGTTTCCCTGCCACTCAAGGAAAGGCAGCAAAAGGGGATGAGCTTTCAGGGCAGGAAAGTCCAGGCAGATGTATAGTCGATTATATGCAAGAGCCACCTTGTACTTCTGCAGTGTGACCATGTGCTGGGACGTGAGAGACTTGCATATGATGGGTCTGGAACGTGCCTCCTGCTGGCCAGCCTGGCTCCCAGCCTAGGCCCTGTAGTCACTCTCTCTGCTGCACACCCCCACATCCACAGAGCTCCCTCTCTTAGCCGTCCCTGACCACTGTATCAGAGATCCATTTCCAGATCACACATTCGTGGTCATTCTGTTTGTGGGTCTCTGTGGTCTCACCTGCAGCTCCACTGGGGGGCACATCAGCAGCCCTCAGGTCTTGCCACATGGGTCCCGCAACATAGGCAGAGCTTACCACACAGTGGCTTCATTCTTGGGAGCCAGCGAGATGGTGCTACACACTTATATACACCATCCCAGGTCAATACCTCCATGACCCACACTCCAGGGGAGGGGGTTCCGTGAGGAGCATGAAGACCAGGAGGCAGGACCTTGGAAGCCGCTTAAGAGTCCATCAGTCACACACCGCTGTCCAGGCTTGGGGCCCCCAGCCCTGTGCAGCACGCAGCACACCTTCCATGGCTCGCTTCCTCCAGAGTGCCACCCATGCTCCCAGCCCCAGGAGCCCCATGAAGCAGGAGCTCTGCCAGCTATGCCCATGGCCAGGCACACAGCAGGCTCATAATAAATACCGAACCAATTAGCAAACTGGGTAGTTATCTGACTCTACTTGTGAAAACATTTTGTGTACACAGAAACAGGCTAAAAAACTTTGAAAAAATTGAACTCAGTGGTGATAGCAGGATGATTCAGATTTGCTTGGTCTGTCTCCTCCTCTTGGCCTCTCTCTGTGTGCTTCTGAAACTTCCCGGGCTACTGTCGGGGGTGGGGGCCAAGAGAGACGCAGCATTCCACCAAGTTATATTAGATTTTGGTGCTTTGCCTCCTTGAGCCATATGTCATAGACATACTGTTAGCTTTGGCTCTGCGGGAAGAGTGTTACCCCGCTTCCCTGGCAGGTAGCCTGGCTAGAGTCCTAACTCTTCCCCCCTCCTGGACCTGTGACCTTCCACAGAGCCCTCCACCCCCTTTGCCCCAGTCACATATTTGTCAGTGAGAAGGTAGGCTTGTTGGGGTGGTGGCTGGCACCCTGGGTGCCCCTTGGTTCAGTGCACACCAGTACATAGTGCTACGGGACCAGCATTGTGTGCAGTAGTGGGGCCACCACCTTGGATCCAGCTGGGAGAGAGGGATGGGTGGGAGTGTGCAGAGCCATCAGTGCAGCCTTGCACAGACGGCAGGACGCACCCAAAAGCAGTCTTCACTTCTGCTGGTTTGGCACCTTCTGGAGGATGCACTTTATAAAGAGCTCCACTTTGTAAATAAGCAGTGAGTCATTAGCCATGATGTTAGTGAAAAGAGTAATTTGGCTGCTTTTAGCCCTGACGGTGACAGGGTTCCCACCCCAAGCCTCCATTTCTGCTGTTCCTGTTGTCACCGGCCTGCTTGACAGCAGATTCCTGAGCATCTGCTGGCATCAGCACACGGCTGTGCCATCCTCCCCACGTGTGAGGCCAGAGTCTTGCCAGGCGAGCCTGTTGGGTCTCTTGGGCTGCTGGGAACCCTCTGGAAATGCAGCACATATGCTTCCTACCAGCTGGCTTTCAAGGGCTGCATGAAAGGTACCACTGAGGGTCTGGAAGCTGCTGCTTTGAATGCTAGGGACACATGGCAGCGGCATTGCCTAGGTTGGCGCCATCAGCATGAGGCTGTCATCAGTGAGAGACAGGCAAGGAGAATTAGAACAGTGATATGAGCAGAGAAGGTGCTCAAGAGAGACTTCACATCTGTGCGGGCCTCCAGTGGTCTGAGGGTGGAACAGCCTGATCCCCACACCTCCCCCAGACTCTGCCAGGGGTGGGGTGGTCCCTGCCAGAATCGTGGTGACCACAGAGCAGCTGTTCCCCGGGAGCCTCACCCAAAGGGATGACCCATGAGCTCACTACCCCTCCTTCAGCCACTTGCCAACTAACTGCACCCTAGCCCAGTCCTGCCAATGGTCCCTCTGAGCCCATCAGGACTCACTGCCTCCAGGAAGCCTCTCCTGATGGTCTTGCTCTGAGCTCTCCCTGCTCCTAAAGTCCATTCAACCTCTGATTCTCCTCAAGTCGTCCAGCGTTTAAGTTTGCCTCTATATCCAGTCACATTTGATCAGCAGACATCCCCAAGTGTGTGCCCAAGTGTGGGCACAGGGGGCCTTGGGGATGGTGCTGTGCTTGCTCCCACGGGCTGACATCCATCACAGGAATTGCATGGGCCAGGAGGACAACATAGAGTATCTCATGCACATGCCACAGAGTTACTAGTGCCAAGTGGGGCTGAGATAGGCTGGGCAGGCTGTCCAAGCAGTTCTGAAAGACACATAGAGGTAGTCACGTCTGCTCCAGTTAGACCAGCCAGCACCGCTGGAGGCCCACTATGTGCCAAGCACTCACAAGGCCTAGGGCTACAGACCAGAGGAGAGACTATTAGCAAATATGCTGAGAGAGCGCTTGGAGAAAAGGGAGTGAAGATTGTCTTCCTAAAGATGTAGCGCATGCTCACACACGATGTAATTAGCCATCTGTGGGAAAACACATTGTGTGTTCTCGTAGGATTTCAGAGATGAGGAGTGACTTGTGCTTCCACCAAGGGGGCTCTCACTGTCAGGGGTACTCTCAGGGGGACAAGCCTGTGGGCAATTACGACTCACATGGGAGAAACGTGATCACGTGAACCAAAGCACGGAGGAGAGTTGTGTGGAAGGGGCTAGTGGAACCCAAGGCCATCCTGCTTGGGGGGCCTCTGAGTGTGACAGGCCCACTGGAAGGGCACCGGAGCAGGAATCCAGAGAACTGACTGGACTCTCTATCTCTTTCCCAGTCTCTGTCATTTTCCTTGTGGTTGCTGCATTTTTTCAGCCTCTGGTAAACAGGCTTCTTCACAGGACCTCAACCTCTCTGCTCTTCAGATATCCTAGCATCTCTACCTAATAAAGGAATGATTTCTCAGCCATACATACTGAGAAGGAGAAGTGTGACTTCTGTAATGGCCAAGCAGGTCCCAGCACATGTATCAACTATAAATTAGGGAAAAAGTACTACCTAAAGGTACTAAAAAGTGACCTTAGGGAGGAATGGTTCAGGGTGAGTTCCCCTTTTTTATAGCTCTTCACCCAGAGACAGTCCTCAGCCTGTGTTATGAGCAGCCAAAACACCAACAGAAGTCCATAGTCTTACTTGCTTGAAGAAACAGAGGACATACTTTGAAGCAACCAGAGAATCTGGAAAGTGAGGGAGAAATCTCAGAAAAAAAGAGAGCCAAAGAAGCTCAAGAATCCCAAATTCTGGGTATGAACTCGGCGCAAACCTCTGGCTGACCCCTAACGATGCCGAAGTAGGGCAGACTTCAAATAGCCCAGCCAAAGTGAAATGGACTGATCTGAGATTTCAGCTGCTTCCCACTGCAAAGCAACAAAGTTCAAAGTTTGATGTTGGCCACATTAGCTGCCTCCTTTAAAAAAAGGTTAATAATCCAGAACAAAACATAATAGAATTCAAAGTGTCTACCACATTTCATTCACAACATCCAGTATTTAATCCAAAATGACTGAACATATGAAGAAACAGGATAATTTGATCTATACTCAAAAGAAAAGGCCATCACAGAAGCAAATCCTGAGATGACCCAGATGTTGAAATTAGCAGACAAGGATTTTAAAGCCACTGTTATAACTGAGCTGAAGGATGTAAAGGAAGGCATGCTCATAAAGAATGAAAAGAAAATAGGAAATCTCAGAAAATAAAAAGAACCAAATGGAAATCCTAAAACTGAAAATTACAATGTCAGAAATAAAAAATTCACTGACGAGGATTAATAGTAGATTAGATGTGAGAAAGGATTTAGCTGAGGAGACTCAGGTTCCCGCGAGCCAGACCTGCTGGAGGTGTCCAGCCATCATCCAATTCCTTTCTGAAAGCTGATGGAGTTTTGCACCAGAGTGATGTAGCAGAGGGGCACTGATCAGAAAGTCACAGAAAGAAGGAATTAGAGATGGATTATTTCAGTGTAATATATTCATGAAGCTATCACATGGTCTTAATTAAGCCCTAATAGGGAAAATTGAGTTTTTTTGTTTGTTTGTTTCTGTCCAAATGACATGGGACAGTCAGGCAAGCTTGGCAAGAGCAAGGACAGATGCTCCACAAGCTCTCTCTGCTGTGAGAGATTTTGGGGAGCACAGGGCACCACTGCAGCCTTTCCCATTCTCCCTAGCCGAGCGGTGGAAGCAGACATCTGCCCCTTTGCTTCCCCAAGATGTGCGACCACTGAAAGCATCAGCTGCCCAGGGCTAGAGTGGCCTGGCCACAGAGAAGATTGGATCTGTGAGCCCCATCCATCCTGCTCCTTCAGACATGTCCCCTTAACAGCTCCTGGGATAAGGACTAGTGTTTGTGAGTTGTAGGTGAAGAAATGGGGCTGACGGCAGGCCACAAAACTGCCCCAAGGCCACACAGAATTTCCAGTGGGTGACCCAGGTCAGCATGGCCTCAACACCTGCTCCCAGCAGTCTGTGCTGGAGCTGAGGTTCTGTCCTGACCAGATCTTGCTGTAAACAGTCTCACAAGAATACCTGCATCCTCTGGGAAAGAAATAGTGGCCTGGACCAGAAGTGTTTGTCTCAAAATAAAAATTTCAAGGATGGGAGCTCCTAAGTACATTTTCTCATGATTTAGTGATGGAATATTTCCTTCCCTTTTCCTCTGTGCCTCTCCCTGATGTCCTCCACTCAGGTCAGGTCTCCCTCTGGACGGGGCAGTAGAGCTACTCACTCACGACTTTATAAGCAGTACTTGCCGGGCACTCAGCCAACATCACTGAGTAAATACATGTTTATCAGGCACCAGTCTAGGCCGAGCAGCACTGAGCACTCAGCTGGAAAGCCTAAACCAACACCATCCTGACCAATCAGAAGAGACGGGTGGTGCCCCGGGACCTGGACTCATAGGGTCTCCCAAGGGCCCTTCCGAGGGTCCACTGCTGTGTGTGGTGGCCACTGCCTGGCAGCTTGCTCTCCTGGTCCCCACAGGTGTGACCAGGGCTTGCCTCTGATCTTGAGCGTTTCTGTCCACACAGGGAAGGAGAGGCTTGCAGCGTGCCTTGGGGTTACTGTACAGGAAGCTGCCCAGTTTTTGGAGAGTTTTTTGCAGAAGTACAAGAAAATCAAGGACTTTGTCCAAACAACCATTGCCCAGTGTCACCAGACAGGTGAGCCAGATGCAGCCAAAACCTTTGCAGTCCCCTCTTCCCCTCCCTGCTGACTACATACCTGGTCTCCTGGCCCCTGCTTCTTTGGGGGTGGCCTGCATGTGGGAGGGGACTGGCGGGCATGTGGGAGGGGACTGGGTGAGCGTGAAATGGGACCAAAGGCTCCAGTGTGAGAAGGGTCCAGAGTAGGATCAGCTTGAGGCAATCTCAGAGTCAGAAAATGCTCGATGGGGGATGCCTGGGTGGCTCAGCGGTTGAGCATCTACCTTCAGCTCAGGGCAGGATCCTGGGCAGCTTCAGCCCAGGATCGAGTCCCACATCAGGCTCCCTGCATGGAGACTGCTTCTCCCTCTGCCTGTGTCTCTGCCTCTCTCTGTGTCTCTCATGAATAATAAATAAATAAATAAATAAATAAATAAATAAATAAATAAATAAAATCTTTAAAAATACATAAATAAATTTGGCTTGTTTCTAGTTAACCAAATTTATACCATCTTTCAAGAAAGAAAGAAAGAAAGAAAGAAAGAAAGAAAGAAAGAAAGAAAGAAAGAAAGAAATTGCTCAATAAGCAGAGAGAGAAACTCTTTCACCTAAAAGTGGAGAACACATGCTCATATGAAAAGCACATGGTATGTTTACAAAATTTCAACACAATTTGGTCACAGATTTCAAAGACTATCAAATAGAACATGTCATGTGACCACAGTGGGATGCAAAGGTAGCTCATACCTCAGTGTGTGGCCATCCGTCTGTCCACCTGCTTGAAAATGTATCACACTCCTTAATGACTTAGAATTAGAAGTCACAAGAACATTACAAACATCTTAGAAATAAATGACAGGGAGAGGATCTCCATACTGACACTTCATGTAGAAGAAATGGAATACTTTAAAAGTAGATTTTAAAAGGAAAGAAAGAAATTTGTGAATATAAATTGGTTGTATTCAACCCAAGACATTTGGAAGAGAGCATCACAGAGAAATGAAGAAGTGGGAAGGAAAGAAATGAGCTGGAGCAGAAATTCAGGAAGCAGACCTTGGGAAAGGAGCCAGCCACAGGTACAGAGGGGCACTCGGGCTTTATGGAAGGGACAGCTGTGGGCCAGCCCTCCTGATGGCTGTGGTGTGCTCCCTTGGGGTCCCTCAGGAGCCAGGCTTGCTGAGGACTGGCAGTCCTGGGCAGCCCTCCCACAGGCTCCTCCTGGGCCTGACCATGTGTCCAGGCAGTAGCCCCACATGGGGCCCCTGTGGGCACTGAACACACTTAGTGCCCAGCTCCCTTGCAAAAGAAAGCCAGCAAACCGCTTCCATCCCCAGCAAGCATCTAACAGGCTCCCTGGACCTGGGGGCTGAGCCCCCACCTGCTGCAACCCGCACCTTCAACAAAGGGAAAATAAAATACTGCCCACTTTGAAATGTCAGAAGAGCAACAGAACCCAGTGTTGACGAGAGTATATGGAGTCAGGATTGCCATAGGCAGAGGACTGTGAAGGTGCAGGCACGATTTCAGTGGCTTTCCATAAAGTAACTCATGTAATCCTCACTGCAGTTCTACAACTGGGTAGTACCCTTTACCCATCTTACAGATGAGGAAAATGAGTCACCAAGAAGTTAAGTAGCTTCTCACATTCACACAGCTAACAGGCAGTACCAGGCCAGGATCCTGCCCCAGGCAGCTTAGGCCCAAAGCCAGCACCCTCCCTGCCACCTCATACTCAACTCTCAAAGGGCCACACACGAGGTATGCATGCCCTGCAACCTGGCTATTACATTTCTGGGCAAACACTGAAGAAATCGTCAAATGATCATTAAAATCTTCCACAGACATTTGTTGAGGCTCAGGCACTGTGTTGATGCCAGTGATTCCATCCAAGAGCAGACAGAAAGACCGGGTAAGCAAGTACATTCAGACAGGATCAGAATGATGGGATTCTCAGTGTGAAAAAAGCCAACAAGATGCCAGTACAGAGAGTGGCAGAGGGAGGTCCCTGGAGAGCAGTATGAGCCCCAGCCTCACTGGGGGTGACCTCTAGGCCACCATGTGAAAGGCCGGGAGAGCCTGGAGCAGCACTGGGGTGGGCAGGTGGCTGGGGGAAGCACAGGGCCAGAGACAAGGCCAGCAGGCCTGCACCCTGTGTGGCACACCACGCCACAGGAAGAGCCTGGGGTTTTTTTGCACAAATCGGTCCTCGAGCATGGGAAATAGATTAGCAGGAGAAGCTAAAGTCAGAGCCGGTACCCCGGGAGCAGTCTGAAGTGTCAGGGTCTCAGCCCAGCATCTGAGGTGGGATGGATGGAGAACACAGCAAGGAGGCAGCATCAGCTGCTGGCTAGAGCAGGGCTCAGGTCCCAGGTGTGGGTGGCAGCTCTCCGCATGGGCATACCTGACCTTACTGGGGCTGGAGCAGGCACACGAGGTAGATCTATCAGGGTGCTGATGATAGGTAGGTCCGGAGTCCTTTCCAAGGCCCTGGGGGGAGGCCCTGCAAGCTGCGCATATCGTCTGGTCCTTTATAAAATTGGCAAAAGCAAGGCATTTTGACTGCAATCGACTGAGAGGCTGCCTCCTCCACCCCAGCCCCTCCTTTCTATGCCAGGGGGCATCAGAGTGACCACAGCCAGTTTGGGATCCAGCTAAGGGGAAGTCGAGTCAGTGACTCATTTAATTTGGATTTCAGTGCAGATATTTTTGTGGTTTATCACTCTTTCCCTGAATGATTGAGGGATGCTGGCCATGCTGGCATAGGAATGACTTCTAGAAGCATTCCTTCCATCCCCTGGCCCCCTTCCTGAGCATAGTGACTTGAAAGGGAGGGATGGGAGACATCTCGCAGAGTTATCAGGAACTCTGACCTCAGCCCTGCAAACACTGGGTAGAGCAGAAGCAAGATTTGAAATGTGTGGAGCCAGGGGCTTCCACTTTGGGCCTGAGCTCAGACCCTCCTCCCACAATAAACAACTAGAAAACTGGGCATGGATGAAGCAGCTGTTTTCAGACACTGGGTTCATCCCTGAGAGCCTCCAAGCACCCCGGAGCACATGCAGGAGGGGAGACCAAGCCAATGATGGTGGTCTCACTAAGCTAAGGAGACAGGCCTCATGACTGGGGAGGCAGAGTATCAGAGTGGAGGGCGCTTTGCACACATCTTAAGAGGATTCCCTCTGTGTCTGAGCACCAGGACACACACACTGAGGCGGAGCTCCACCGAATGGAGCAGTAGGCGGGACAATCCCAGAGTCCGTACAGGGCTAGACATGTGCACATTCTGACTCCCAGAGTGGACAGTCCTCATTGGACATCTGTGACAGTCAGGAGAGACCCCAGAAGGACCACACCCTAGTAGTAGGTCTGAACTAGCCCTAATTAAAGGCTACTCTAAACCTGCCCTAACAAAAGCATCAGATCTGCCAATTACTTGGGTCCAACAAACACTCTTGAAATAAAGACTCTAAACCAATGCTCAGCAACATAAAACACACAATACCCAGCATCCAGCCCAAAATCACTAGACACACCAAGAGGCAGAGACTGAAGTATATTCAGGCAGAAGCATGGACTCTCCCTGTCCTCACTGCCAGTCACTATTAGGCTTTCTCTTACCGCCTGGTATACAACGGGTGCTCAAAACATTGTCATTTTGATAATTATAACATTTGTGGGAAATTCTTCCAATCCTCAAACATGTGAAATCCTGAGTGGAGAATTTAATTTCACCAACACCTAATAAAGCCCAGGTCCTCACTGTCAGAAATATACTCAACGAACACAGCATGTTTCTGCTTGTTTTCTTCTGGAAGACCTTGCAGCAGTCTGTTGAGCATCCAACTCTTGGTTTTGGCTAATATCATGATCTCAGGGTCATGAGATCGAGCCCCCTGTCAGGTTCATGCTAGGCATGGAGCCTACTTTTTTTTTCTTTAAGATTTTATTTATTTATTTGACAGAGAGAGAGAGAGAGAGAAGAGAGGGGAGAGAGAGCACAAGAAGGTCAGAGGGGCAGAGGGAGAAAGAGACACTCCTCTGAGCAGGAAGCCTGATGCAGGACTGATTCCAGGACCCTGAGATCATGATCTGAGCTGAAGGCAGATGCTTCACCATTTGAGCCACCCAGGTGCCCCAACATGGAGCCTACTTTAAAAAAAGAGAAAGAGAACTTTAAAATTATGAAGCTTCAGGCCCCACAAAACTTGGATCTGCCCCCATGTGTGAGAATATGGCTCCTAGCATAGACCATCAATGCCTCCTCAAGTAGAATATGGATTAATGCCTTTCTCCCCATCCCAAATGCCTCATGGTCCAGAATTACTTCTGTACCCAAGTTCCACAGGTGGCTTTTAAGAACCTTTATAAAGTACCTTCCCCGTCCTCTGTCAGAAGTCAGAAAGGAGAGCCACCAGGCAAGCTTTCCCACCACAGAATCCACTCGCCCCAGAGACAGACCAAGGTGCCTCTGGGCAAAGCTCAGCGCTGCAGTGAGGAGGGGGTCCTGCTGGGGCCCCTGGGCCCAACCAGAGGGAAGCTGTGTCCACAGAGGATGGAAACATCAGGGCACCCCACTGCCTGTTATTCCTGCCTCATATCCTCTTCTATGTGGGACCCAGGCTACGTGGCATCCATCATGGGCAGGAGGAGACCACTGCCAAGGGTCCATGACCAAGACCAGCAGCTCCGGGCACAAGCAGAGCGGCAGGCGGTGAACTTCGTGGTGCAAGGTACACAGAGTCCTTTACCCTGCCTGCTGTGTCCATTTGCTTCTTGGGTTCTTAGCAGCTGCAGGGCTGAGTGACACCCAGCAGATTATCCTGATGATATTCCTGGGCTCGCTGGCAGTTAGGCCTGAAGCACCAGTGAAATAGCTCTTGGCGCTCAGCACGTGGTGGTCTTTATGATGTTTCCCTCAAGCACCACTATCCTGGCTCTACGAATAGGAAGCTGAGGCTTTAGGAGTTGATGTAGCCAGGACTAGGGCAGGGCTTAGTCCCTGGCCTCTTGGCCTCGGGCTCTCTGCTGTGCCCCACATGTCTGGCAGAGTAAGACCTGGCAGTAAGGCTGCCAGACCCAGCAGGCCCTTCTAGGTCATGCAGCCATCAGCAGCAGGCAGTGGAAGGAGTAATGGCACGTTGTCCACCCCTCATTGTGAAGACTTCTCCATAATCTCTAGCCACAGCACAGAGGTGAAGAGGGAGAGTATAATCACAGGCTCCACATTCCATGTACCACGAGCTGTTCCAGGAAGGCCCCAGGCAGCCCAGTGGTCAGGTGTCATCCTGTCAGTGACCCCATAGGTCATAGATTGGAAACTGAGGACCCAGGGCCCAGACATGAGGCCTGAAGGCAAGATTCCACCACATGCCCCCAGAGGGGTGTTCTGTGGCAGGAAGGCAGCCAGGGACCCTGGGAGATGTGGAGCAGGTGGCCTGCATCAGGGCAGGATGGAGATCATGTCCCCATAAATCCTGCAGAGAGTGGGACACAGCAGCACTACCTAGTTTGGACTCAGCCTCTGGGCATTGCTGGGACAACAGGAGGCTCAGCAGCAGCTGGCAGGACAATTGCTAGGATCTGGGTTCAGTATAGAGTCTTCCTGAGTCCAGTCTCCCGCTGTGACCACCTAGACAAGAGGACAGTGCCAGCCCTCCAAATCCTGAGATGGTGGGTTTTCACAGATGAGGCAGTTGTCAGGCCGTGGCCACGTATCTGTTCATGAGACATGTGCAAGGCATGCTCAAAGTGATGTTGAAGCTGTGGTAGAGCCCTTCCAGAGGGAACTGCACACAAGATACCTTCATGTGAGAAGCTGACTAGGAGTCTTGGCCATGAAATCCAGCTACCATGGATACGGCCTCCTGCACACATGTATCTCTGAGCAAGTGACTTGCCATCCATCAACTTAAAAACTTGTGTGAGCTGAACTAGGTGCCAGGGACAAGCAGTGGCCAGTGCCCGAAAGAAAGTTCTGCCTCTGACACATCAGCCAACATGATGTACCATGACACGCCCACCTCCCTGGGCCTCCCCGGCATGCACTCCCTCTCTCCCCCACACCCCCCTCCTTGTTTCTCCAGCCCTTTGCACTTTTCCCAACCTCCCACCCCAGCGCACATTCCCATCCCTATTGAGACTCTCCTCACCGCCAGCAGGTCTGCCTCAGAGGCCAGAATTCCGCATCCAGCATCACTGCTACACTCTTAGGAAAAGGATATCTTATCGTGGATACTTAGCCTCACAGTGGAGGAAGGCCAGTCCACAGACTAACAGCTTTCATTTCTTCGTTAACCTTGGGAACCACAGATAACTAAAGCAATTTCAAACCACCAATGAGACCTAACTTCAGTCCGTTCCCATGATCAAAGCCCTTTTTTTTTAAGATTTTTTATTTATTCATTCATGAGAGACACAGAGAGAGAGGCAGAGACAAGCAGAGGGAGAAGCAGGCTCCCTGCAGGGAGCCCGATGTGGGACTTGATCCCAGACCCCAGGATCACACCCTGAGCCAAAGGCAGATGCTCAACTGCTGAGCCACCCAGGCATCCCCCGAAACCCTTTATTAAGACACCTGCTGAGTGCCCGGTACTGGACTGGGCATGTCCCTACACTCTCCAGCACCTTGCAGAGCTGGATGATTAGATGTCTGACAGGTGTGATTTATCCTTCCAGAATCTAGGAGGATGTATTATGGCCCCAAGCTATCCACTGGGGAGCTGAGCAAAATGAAGTCAAAAGTCCACTGAGCTGGAAGGCTGAGTGCACATCCATGCCTGGTCACTCTTAGCTGGTGCGGTGGGTGGGATTCTAGATTCTGCACCCTGTGTGCATGCCCCAAGTGTTGGCAGAACCTGTGGATATGATATCATTACCATAGTTAGGTCAAGCCATGTGGCAAAAGGGGATTTGTAGTTAAAAGGGAGACTACCCAGGGCGGATGTGACCTAATCAGGCGGGCCCTTGAAAGAAGGTTTGGAGGTCAGAGATCCAGCGCAGCAGGTGCCCTTCAGCTGGCCATGAAGAAGCAAACTGCATGTGGGGCAGAGGGCCCATGGCAAGGACCTGAGGACAGCCTCCAGAAGCTGAGCGCAGCCTACAGCTAGCGTCAGCCGCAACACAGGAACCTCAGTCATGTCAGTGCGAGGAAATGAATCTTGCTAACAACCTGGGGTCACTTGGAAGTGAGTCTTCCCTAGTTGGGCTTCCAATTGAGGATAGTTGGGTCACCCACAGATCTCAGGCTATGAGGCCCCGAGCAGAAGACCCAGCCACACGGGTTGGGTTCTTGCTCTGCAGAAACTATGAGATGGTAGATGGGTTGTTTTAACCTGTAGGGCATGGGGTCCTGTGTTCTACAACATAGAAAAGACAGCCTGCCTTGACTGACCATACCTGGCCATCCTACTAGCCAAATCCCTGCTGCAGGCCCCTGGACTTCACATCATTCATGAAAATCAAACTTCTGTACCCACAGGCTCCGCCGCAGACCTCTGTAAGATGGCTATGATCCGCATCTTCAGGGCAGTGGCCACTTCCCCTACCCTGACAGCCAGGTCAGTGAGTGAGTGGCCAGCCTGCCCAGGCCTGACCCAGCATCTGGTCCTGCCGTTCTCGGGGCTTGGGTGGGAGTTGACACCATGGCAGGCCCATGTGCACACACCTCCCAGGAACAAAGAGACCCGCCACTTCCCATGTATGGATCTTGATTCTGACGAGCTCAGAACCCCAAGCGGTGGGGACCCCTGAGCCTGAGCTCCTCTCAGCACTCCCAGCAGAGCCCCTGCCTCCCAACTTGGGCTGGGCAAAGTGCCCAAGGGCCAACTCACCACAGCTGCAATAGCAACAGGCCATTCACCTAGAGGCCTCAGCTGGTGCAGAAATGCATCTCCTCAGCTGGTGCAGAAATGCATCTCCCCAGGTGTATGTGGGGAGGCCAGACCTCCCATGCAGCTGCCCACTCCGAGGTGGGCAGACCCCATAGACCCTCAGTCAGGACATAGAGACACCGTTCCTGCCCCCAGAGCCAGCGTACTGGTGCATCTCAAAGATGGGGCTCAGCCACGGCTGCCTCTGGGTCACAGTTCTCTCCAATTTCTGTCTCTGCCTCAGTTTCGGGGTATACCCCCTGGGGCATACACCCTGAGCATCCAGGTAGCTGGTGACATCCTGCCCAGCTCTGCAGCAATGCAAGGCCCTGGCACTGGTACAGGTGGCAGGGGGTGCATTCTCCTCCAGAAGTCCAGGACCCCTTGCTGGCAGCTAATCTGAAGTATCCCAGAGGAGTTAGTGTTTCAAAGCCCAGAAGGCCTGGCTTCCTCCCTGTTCCACACACGATCAGCCCATATTGGGGTGGTCTCCAGCAGGCCACAGTGGGCCTATCCCTGCAGGCGAGCCCTCCTCAGGTGACAGCATCGGGCAGCTGATTCTCCAGCTTGTAACCCTGGGGGCGGGGAGAGGTCATGCACCTACGTCACCTGGGGAGGTGACTTGCCCTTCTGGACCCTTCTCCATCTGAGGTTACAGTTTCGTCTTGGCTTCGATACTGTTCTACCTTCTCAAGGCACGATGTCCTCGTTTATCTGAGGTCCTTCATCTTTCCTGGCACCTTCTCCATGGATTTCTTTTTGAAAGAAGTTCATTTTGACTTTTGAGCCTGTGTTCTTTTGGCAATTCCAGCAGTTTTGTACAGAAAACCGCACTGGACAAAGGGCCTGCTGGAGACTGGGTGTCATCCTAGTAAAGGGGTAGGGAGAGGACTATCCCCAGGCACCGCCTATGCCTACTGCCTACCAGGGAGAAACAGCCCAGGGAGAGTCCTTGGGGGGCAGGCATCTGAGCATGCTTTCTGTAGGGTATATTTAGGAGGGGGCATGAGCAGCCTGTGCTACCTCATCACCTTGGCCAGAACCGAAAGCTGCATGGTTGTTCCATATCTGTGATATCATATGTCTAGAGAAGTCTGATCCATTTTGGGGTTTTGTGGGATTGATAAAGGAAGTTGGTACATGAGGACTTGGGATCTTCTTAGATGACAGAGTCCAGAGCTGAACACAAACAGTTCCTGCCCCGGGGGCTTTGGCAACCCAGCTGCCCCTCTTTCAGGCTTCACTGTCTTTGGGAAATGCTTTCCATAGCAAATAGGTTGTACTGTTTTAGAACTAAAGCAGTTTGGTGTGGAATACTGGGGCCTTTCCTACTCTGTGTTTAGTATACTTGCTCTGTTCTTCCCGGGGTAATAGGAGAAGTTTAGGATCAAGTTTAGAATCGGCCACCATGAGCCAAGTGTGAGGATCTATCTGCCTGAAGGAGCACAAAATGCATCACCAGAGGTTCATGGTTGTCCAAAGGGAACAAGTGCCCAGACAGCCTCATCCAGTGGCCCCAAGTACCCTCATGGGCTGGTGCCACAGGGCAGGCTCCCTCACTGCCCCTAGGCCTAGAGCAAAAAGGCAGGGAGCTTCCAGCAAGTCTTTGGCTGAACGGTCAGCACTCAGGGGCCATTGCTGCCAGGCGAGGCAGGCTCCCCTCTCAGTCTCTCAGAACGTGGGGCCTCTGTGAAAAGGCCTTTCTAGGTTCCAGAACATGTCAGAGTTAGAAAGAAGCTTCAGAGATGGTTGGCTCTAACCCATGAGTGTAGACAAGGGGAACCTGAGGCTCAGAGCCTTACATGTGTCCAAATCCATGCAGAGGTGGACTGGTGCTGGGCCTCCACCCGAGCTGCAGAGCTGCAGCTTCTGCTCATGCTGTGCCTCTGTCACCGAGAGAACCAGGAGAGCCTCCCAGTTTCCCTGCTCTGGACAGTGGCTGCCTCCTAAAGACCCTTACCTGCTCCTTTGCCCTTGGATACAGGGACAGCAGGGGAGATGTGGGGTGGTCTGTGGAAAATGACATCATCTGCTCACCACTAGGGCAGCCGTCTGACCTCTAACCACCTTGCAGTACAGCCAGGTCATGCTCATGACTGTGGAGCACTCAATCTCCCACCTCAGAAAAGAGCAGAGAAGGTGCTGGGGGCCCAGGGAAGGTAAGAGGCCCCACTCAGCCAAACAGTGAGGAACGGCCTGGATGAGCCTGGACACTGTGAGTGGGCAGGGCAGCCCCAGGCCTGCTCCTGAAGCCAGGAGGGAGTGGAATAGGAAGGATGCAGAGCCAGGCCAGGGGCGAGGTGCCGAGGCCTCTGCTGGAGCACCCCTCACAGGAGCATCAACGGAGGACAGCGCACTTGCCCAAAACAGCAGGTCTGATATTCGCACAGGGCGTCTCTGCTCCTCTTCTGTCTGTGCCCCAGTTCGAGGTCAGGGAATGTCGCAGTCAGCAGTGAGCACTCTGTGTGCTGTGTAAGTGACTAACAACTCAGGCCTATTCTTAGGTTGCTGCCACACTGGCGGCTCAGAATTCACAGCGTCATTTCAAGTGTGAAGACGGATTCTGCTAAATCTGAAAGAAGTTACAAGGGCCTCTTCTGAGTTTCTGCCCATTTGAAAACGAAGACCCCACCAGAGGCTGTGGAGTCAGTTGAAGACAGCGGGTGCCCGTGCCACCAGCCTGGTCTGGCTTCCAGAGCGCAGTACGGAGCAACTTCCAGGGCAACCAGGGCGTTCTGCAAATCCACTCTTAGCAGGGACAGGAGGAATGGGTTGGCGGGACCTCTGTGAAGCTCTGCAGCCAGGCCATGTGTCCCCTGAAAGTGGCAGCAGAGCTCATCTCTGCTCTGCAGTTGGAAGAGCCACTCCCTCTCTGTAGCCTGGGCTTGCTGCCCAGGTGGCTGTTGCACAGGGAGCCTTACCACACCTCTCCTGGGCAGCCCTGAGCCCACAGCTCTGCCACACAGGGAAGTCTGCCTGCCACCTCTTCCCTTATGCACTGTGCCTACAAAATGACAAGGATCAGACCTGGTCTCTGACCTCGAAGGCCCAGTCCCAGAGACAAGTCACACAGAGGGCAGAGCACACAGGTCCCTCCCTGATGTCTAGCATCCTTCCTGTGGGTCACCTGCACCATACCTCACCTCCCTGAGTGTACAGAGCAAGCCACCTTCCTCTGCCCTGAGAGAGGGGCTGGCACCAGGTCCATGGCCACAGTCCATGGCAGCCGTCATCTGCCCATAACCACAAAAATCAACCCAGATCCCACCTTGGACAGAACACATGAAGTCTGGTGTGGGCCGGCCAATCCAACTACAGCCATGTTCTGTGCAGCCAACATGGAGCTACTGGGGTGTCCCCCCATGCACCATTCCCTCCTTGTGCACACATTTGCACCTGCTAGCCCCTGTTACTGGAGCCTAAGCCCTCCAGAGACCCCTGACCCTTGGCACCTTGTCCTCACACCTCTTCCCACAACTGGCCTCATCTACCACAGCCATCCTCCAGGGTTACCTGAAGAGTCTTAGATGAAGGGTCACCCATTGGAGGGCCTATGATGGAATCCATGGGGCTCAGCCCCTAGGCCCAAAGCTGGAGAGGGGAAAGGAAGGTCTCAGGGGCAGCATTGCTTAGGTAGGGGCTGCAGGAAGGTACCCAGATAGTAGGTGGCCTCCCTGCCAGGACCCACGAGCAGCCACTTTCTAAGATCGGTGGCCTCAACTCTGGGAAGAAGTTTATGTCCAGACCTGGCTGGGGGTTCAGGTGCCCCCTATGATGGGAGCCAAAGGCAGGGGCAAGGGGAGCTGGGGTCACTTCTAACCTGTGCTTCCCTCTTCTCATGAGACTATCCTGGTGACAGTCAGGTGACCCCAGGCACCAGGGATCCTCTTGGATCTTCTCACTCCCCACCAAGGCACACCCTCTAGAGCACCCTATGCCACAACCTTCTATGGCACCCCATGTGTCCCCATTGTTGTGCAAAGCATGGAACCCAGATACCACATCTCAGGGTGACTACCTCCGCCACTGTGTCTTCCAGGCTGGTCGCCCAAATTCATGATGAGCTGCTATTTGAGGTGGAAGATTCACAGATTCCAGAGTTTGCAGGTGAGCCTGGGTGGCACAAAACGGCTTTTATTTCACGGAGGGCTAATGCGGCTCCCCTGTGTCTGGCTGGTGCCTGCCTCTTGCAGGAATTCAAGGCCACTTCCCTGCCCCATAGTGAGTGGACATGCCCTATCCTGGCCAGCAGCCCTCAGGGACATCAAATGCTCCATTGTGGGGTCTGCCTCAGTATCAGGGCTCCTAGATGATGGGGACTCCCATTCTGGACTTGCTGGCCTTATGGCCCTCGGTCCTAGAGTGAGGACTCCATCCTACAGAGGGGATTCCAACCTATATGGGGTTGCCATCCTACAAAGAAGACCCCATTCTAGAGAGAGGACCCCACTCTACAGAGGGGACTCCGTCCTACAGAGAGGACCCCATCCTACAGAAGGGACGCCATACTACAATAGGGACTCTAACCTATAGAGAGACTCCATCCTAAATGAGGATTTCATCCTTAGTGGGATTGCCATCCTATAGAGAGGACTCTATCCTACAGAGGCAATTCCATCCTTGGGTGGAGTGGTTCCCTTCACAGCAGGTATTTGTCCAGTAGAGTGAGGGGCAGCGAGGTCCTGCCTTCTGCCCTTTAGAAGCACCTGGACACCCCTGAAGCTCCCCAGCATGACCATGGCCCCTCTGCAGGGCTCCTGGTCCACACATCAGGCCAGAGGGGCTGGGGGCCATGCAGCCCTTCCAGTGACCCTACAACCCTACACCACAGCCTCTGCACCAGATTTCTGGCCTTCTGCTGCTGCTCTCTGCACAGCACAGAGAAGGAAACGAGACCGTGTTGCTCAGGTGTATGGCCCTAGGGTAGCTGTGTCCCACTCTAGGCACCTGGAGACCCATTCCCCAGGGCATTGGCTAGCTCACTCTGAAACCAGAGAGGGGAGAACAAGGCAGCACCCACCCGTTCATGGCATCTGTCACAATCTTTGTATTGAGCATTGCAGATAACTTAATAGGATAGAATAAAATATTTATTGATCAAAGGGCAAAAGAGTTCAGAGCAAAGTCTGAGAAACATGGAACCAGCTGACCCCTCCCCTACCCAGGCTGCCCTTTTCTTAGGGCTCAAGAACAACTGTCCCATGGTGACTGAGGCCACATAGCAGGATCAACCCACTGGTACCACAGAGCTCCCCTTCCGGGCTTTACCCTGACATGCGAGTCCCCAAATATATGAGGACTGTGGTGGGGAGCGTGGGTCCTCCTGCCCCAGCTGCTCCAGCCAGGGTGGCCCTGTGCTCCCTCCTTTTCCCAGCCCCAGAACCTCTGGACAGAGCTGGAAGCCCTAGCATGGCGCCCACCCCCAGCCCCACCTGACCAAGGCCCCGCTGGCAGCAGAGAAACTTGCTCCCCGGGAACCATGGTTGGTGCAGTTAAGGTGCCTTCAGGCCTGTGCTAAGGATGTGGCCAGTGGGAGATGGAACCAGCTCCAGAGTAATGTGGGGGCTGCACACCCAGCAATGCAGCTGATCCTGTGGACTCGAAAGATAACTCGGGAGCAGGGAGACCAGGGCAGGGCATTCCTGTGGCCCCACCTCTGCCCAGGTGGCTCAGGCCTATGCCTCTCCCTCCTTTATCTTTGTTCCAGCTCTTGTCAGGGGCACCATGGAGTCCCTGCAATACGTGCGGGCCTTGGGGCTACAGCTGCAGGTGAGAGAGGAAGGGGCTTCTCCAAGTTGGCCACTCCCAGCTAGAGCCACCCAGAAGGGGGAGGAGAGTCCATCTCCCAAGGGGCAGGAAAGTGGGGATGCAGGGCATGGCTCCAGACTGCCTACAGCCCTGGAGCCCCCAGACTGCTGCCCTCCCCTACCTGCCCTAGGGACCCTGCAGGCCCCGCAGGCCCTGCAGTCCCCACCCCACCTGTAGTCCCGCAGGTGGCAGGCAGCGTCCATCCTCCCTGTCAAGAGAGAGCTGTTGAGCCTGGGCCAGGGGCCTTGGCAAGGTCCTGCTCAGGGCTAGGGTCCCTGGGAGGGCTCTCCAGGTCCCCTTCTGACCCCTTTTTGGATCAGAACCTGCTGACCCCCTAGGGAGCAGGGCCCTGAGGTGGCAAGCACAGGTCAGGCACTCTGCCTGTCCCAGCCCCGGCAGGCCTGCTCCCTGGCGCAGAGGCCCTGGCAGGTCAGGTGTGGTGCTCAGCCAAGGTTGAGGTATTATGACTCGGGGCAGATGTGGGGTGAGCCCGTCTGCCTGTCACTGCCAGAGCATGTGTGCATCCATCCATGGCAGTGTGCTGTGGGCAAGGTGGCTGTCTGGGCATTGTGGGCACAAGTCCGCCTGCAGGTGGGCCGGGGAGGGCCAGGAAGGGCTAGCTAGGGCCTGGGACTCACCTGGGCTGCTGCCCACAGGTGCCCCTGAAGGTGAGCCTGAGTGCCGGCCCCTCGTGGGGACACCTGGTGCCGCTGCAGAAGGTCCTAGGCCCTTGGCCCAGTCCACCTCTCACTGAGTCTCCAAGCAACCACCCAGCCACCGCCAGCCCCCTTGTCAGCACCTACCCCCGGTGGTGCTCGCATTTTTCGCCTTCATTTTGTCTGTAGCCCCAGGCAACAGTGGGAGGAAGAGAACTGGTTTCCACCAGCCCATTGTGTGGCCTTCCCCAAGGTCAGCACTGGGAGCTTTGTACTTACTGGCTCCCCACCTCCCCACCTCCCCACCTCCCCACCACACCCCCGCCAAAGCAGGACGTAGAGAGGGCCACATCCACCCCCTGGCTTGTCCCTTGCAGTAAAAGCCTTATTCAAAGCCAGCCGAGTTTCTGTCCAAATGAATTCTTCCCGCGGTAGGAGATGCCACATCCATGGCTCTCTGATCCACTCAACCAGAGCCAGGACGGAGCGCCTGAAACAGGAGTGGCCCGACCTGGCCCAGAGCAGGCGCTCCCAGCCCTGCCACCCTGGAGACTGCGGTGGGTTCCTCCAGTGGGTGAGTTCCTTCGTGGGTGCCCAAGGAGCTGCCAGCAGCCTGGAGGCCCTCCCCACTGGCTCCCTGAGCTTCTGAGGTCCTGCCCCTTCGTCCCAGCCTCCCCACCCCCATGGCAGCGGTGAGCTTCAGAGAGCACACAGCAGGGCAGGCATTGGGTCTGTGCTCACAGCCGAAGCCTCCCAAGGCCAGGGGTGCCTGTGTGCCGGTGTTTGCATCTTCATTGGGGCCCCCCTGCCTGTGCACTAGCCTCCTGGCCAGCCAGCGACCAGTCCCTGGAAGCCAGCCAGCCCCCCTGACTCTCCTCTCAAAGTGGTTCTCTCAGAACCCCAGTGCCAAGAGCCCAGACCATGCACCTCGACAACGTCACAGCCCACTGTGAGGGCCACCATGGTCCCCACTTGCACCGTGGGGAAACAGAGGCACAGAAAGCTCACAGCACTGTACAAGCCCACTTGGGTAGTAAGTGCACCAGGTGGGACTGCACCTCCGTTCTGCTGCCTCCCTGTTCCCACCCCTGCCAAGAGGGTCCTGTCCAGGCCATCCTGGCACCCCCAGGGTCTCCCCTCCCTCTTGCTTCCCTGTCTGGGTGCTAGGTGCACCCTCCAAGTGGGATACCAACAGGTGCCCAGATGCAGCCCTGGGTCCACACATGCCAGAGGCGCCCACCCATGTCCACAGTGATGGTTCTACTCATCACCGCCTTTGCTGAGCCTGCTTTTCTGGGTGATGTTGGCAGTCAGTTTACCGTGCTCAGGCCAACTTTTCTCATGGCTTTAAGATATTGTCATTGTTTTCATGAGGTGTACAAGGATCTGACCTTATACTGGCCAGGCCTGACCACGGTATAATAGAACATTCCAGAATCTGGAGCGCTGGTGGAGAACTGCTGCTGGGCCAGCTGCAGGTGTGTGTTGTGTCCTGTCCCTATGTGCATAGCCTGTCTTCATGCTGTCACCTCAGGCTGGGCTTCACACAGTGTCTCACTCGAAAGAAATGATTGGCCTCAGGCTGATGTCTGAATACACCTTGTGCCCCCCAGGCCAGGGAGGGTCAGAGCGTGCTGCCCCCCCTCCCCAAAAGCTGGTTCCTCAGGCTTCCAGACCGCAGACACTGGTTTCAACTTAGCGAATTCTGGAGCCTGCCCAAAGCCCTCCCTGCGGCAGGGGGGCCAATCCTGGAAAGGGACAGGAGGAGCCGAGGCCATTCCTCCCATGAAAGGAAGGCCCTCTGCAGTGAGCTGTCCAGGGCTGGACGTAGGCACCTCACTGTCCCCAAGCTGCCCCTTCACCCGACTCCTCAGACTGGACCCATGTCCTCCTCCCCCCTTACAGACACCAGGAAGGAGGTAGGACTGATGCCATTGTGGGGCCCCACACTTCACCCTACCCCTCAGAGGTGCCAAGTGGACAGGTGGGGCCCCAGCCTGCGGTGGGGCCCCAGCCAGAGCAGCCAGCATGAGGACAGCAGCCTCAGCGACACAGGTCACCCCAGCACCTGCCCCAGCCCCCAAAGAATCCAGCATCTCCAGGAAAGCTGCTCTTCCTGGCCAAGTTCCAGGAGGGGGGCGCTTCAAGAAAGTACAGGAGCCCAGTTCTGTCAACTCTGGTTTTATTGAAAAACAGCAGCACTGGGGGCCGTGCAGGTAGAAGGGCCACAGCACCCCCACCCTCCCGCTGCTCACACCCCACAGGATGCCTGGGACCCCACCCAACCCCTGGCCCTGCAGCCCATCTCCCTCGCCCCTGCGGGGCCCTTTCCAGGGCTGTTTCGGCACATCCTAGGGTCTCAGGACCATTGCCATGGTTGTGGGTTCATAAACAGTGAGCCACAGAAGTGACACCGGCCACCAATCTGGGCTCTGCTCGCCCGGAGACAGCATCCACAGCAGCCGTGGTCAAACAGCCTAACCAAGGAGACTCTGCCTCTGAGCATCCACCCCTGCCGTCCTCCTACACACCCAGAGACCCAGGCGGAGGCTCCCTGGGTCTCACAGCCCCGTCCCCCAGACAGAGGAGGTGGCCTTATGTTCGAGGTCTTCTGGGGCCGGGGGCAGGCCTGGGATGAGGCCGCCCACAAGGACCCTGCATCTTGGCATGGGGCTTAGGGCCCGCCTCTCCGGGCTGGAGCAGGAGGTCTTCGGCCACCAGGTTCCCCCCTGTCACCACGCACTTACATGTGTGTGCACACAGGCACAGGTGTGTGTGTGCACGTGCATGTGTGTGTGTACACATGTGCATGGGCAGCGTACACACATAGACACACATACATACACGTGTGTGCACACACATAGGCAGGCACACACACAAACACACCCCTTCCTCAAAATGGCTAATTATTGCTGTTAAAAGAAAAATGCATCCAACAATGGCAGGTTGGGGCTCCTCCTCCTCCTCCCCAGGCCCTGGGCTGCCCCACTCACACCACCGTTGGACACACATCATCGGCACCAGAGAGCAAGCATTCCAGGACCTGCCCCGCAGCCAGCCCAGAACACAAGCCCCAAAAGCCTCAGCTGCAGGACCACCAGCACGGGAGTGCAGGCCGAGGCCAAGACAGACTCACAGAAGCAGCTTCACACACAGACCAGTGCCACCCACCTGGCTGGGGAGGGGCGGTGGGCCTCCCCTCAGGCTCAGAGGCCACCGTCCAGCCAGTCCCTGGACACTGACAGGAGGGTAGCTGCCTGGATGCTGCTCGGCCCTGGCCCCGGCTCAGCAAGGGCCAAGGCTCAAGGCCACATATGCCAGCCACCGCCAGGGCAGGCAGGGGCAGGCAGGGGCCAGCATTCACCTACCAGCATGACTCCTTGGGGCCCAAAGAGCCTCCCAAGCACTTAAGACTCCCAAGGAAGCCCTCTGAGGGGCATCCCCCAGCCTGGACCCTCTTAGGGCCTTCTCAGAGGAAGGATGCTCAGGGCAGGATGAGAGCTGCCCAGGGACCTCGTGGCCTCAGCCCACTTGTAGGGACTCCTAACTCAAGCCTTCTCCCAGGGCCAACCCTCCACTTTCTGGAGGCAGGCTGGCCCCATCTCTCTGCCCCATCCATCCAAGGGCAGCAACAGGAGGCCAGGCTAGACATGGGTCCAGGTGAAAGGTGAGCAGTCACCATGGGCCTCCATATGGCTCTGTACACGCAGACAACTCGCTCTGACCACCACCCTCAGGGACCAGCTCTCTGCAGACCCCATACCTGGGCATTGGGAGCTGTCTCAGGGACAACCCACCAGCCACATGCTAGGACTCTGGTGGCACTGGACCATCCGGAGGTGCTAGAACCCTCAGCTGCCCTGTGTCCCACTGCCAGGAGCTGCCCATTGGGTTTGCGTTCCAGGCTCATCTAATGAAGACGCTCCGGAACACTCCATCTCCTGATTTCCAGGCCAAAACTAGAGGCTTCCAAAAGTCCTGGGAGCCCTATCTCCTGAGCATGCCTGGGGACTGGCTTTCCCTGGGCCTTGGCCGCAGCCACCAGGGGCAGCCCAGGAGGCCAGCAGAGAGGGGTCGGGTCCCAGGGCCTGACAATGCAGGGAGCTGCCCAGACACATCACTGAGCAGAACCCCAGGGGTGCTTCACAGAGGTAGAAGTAGTAACGTCAGAATTTCTACAAATGTATAAAATTCACATGTCAGTGCACGTTTGTGGAGGAGTTAGCTCCCAGGCTAGAGGGACATGCCCAGCCAGGGATGGGCATCTCCCACTGGTGTGCCAGCCTCTGGCCCAGGGGAAGGATGGGAGATCTGCTCCCCTGTGATCCTCAGGGGCCCGTATAGCTGCACACCAGCCAGGCAAGGGCCCTGTCCCACGTACAGGGTACACCCGGCTGGTGAGCACACAAGAGTCCCTGGCCACTTCAGTGGTGGGGCAGCAGGGCTCCAGACACATGGCCACCCTGTCACACCCCTCCTGGCCTCTCTCCTAAGTCTTGGCAGCAACAAAAGGGCAGTAAAGAAAGGTGCAGAATCCAGCCAGTGTCACTACCCTCTGTCACTAGTCCAGCCATCCAACTGGGGGAGACGCTGCAGCCCACCCAGCCCATACCCTACATGGACCCCAGGAGGACAGGAGAGGGCCATACATCCCGGGGAGCAGCCCTGGTGACATGCTTTGGTCCATGTCCAGCAGACACTGGCCGCTCCGGAGCCCCAGGCTCTGCCACACCCCCAGTGGGCTCAAACGGCCCCCACCCATGTGTCCCCACACCAGGGACCAGGGGCTCCAAAGGCACAGGATCAACAGAAGCCGGTGGTGTCCCCAAGCTACCACTGACAAGACACAGCCCACTGTGCTGACCCCGCGCAGCCCCTACCTGCCCCTCCTGCCCAGCCAGGCCTCAGACCAGCCACAGCCCCCGCAGTCCCCACACCGACTAAGGCCGCCCCGAGCCGAAACCAAACCAAACAAAAAGAGGAAAAAGGCACAACTGTTTGTTTTCCATTTTGCTAAAACACTTTACGTCTGTCTGTATAATCCAGATTAACAAAATCTGAGAGCTGCAAGAAAATAGGGTGCCGATTTCTGTACAGTCTACAAAACTCCTGTCCCCAAGCAGGGACGGGACGCCACCAGGGAGAAATGTACAGGGGAGAGTGGGGGCTATACAATGTTCTGCAAATATCCCGACTGCTGACAGCACAAAAGGCCCCTCGGCAAACTGGGCTTATTTCACTCATCTGCTCGTTTCCCAAGTGCCTTTTCAAGAACATCCCCTCCGCATCCCGTATGTGGGACCCAGACCCATGGTCCACCATCCTCCTCCCTCCCAGCTCCCAAAACAGAGGGGCCTCCGTGGGCATTTACGGCCTTCCTACCACTGTAGCTGGGCCCAGGACTCCAAGCTGGACCTGTGGGCACTGCCAACCCTCTTGTCCCCCCACTGTCCAGGCCACCCTACACCTGCCAGCTGCCTCCCACCTCAGGAAGGAGAGGCTGGGGGCACAGCCAGGCCACCCCTACCCCCAAGCCAAAGTAGACAGCACTCATCCCTCCCAAAGGCAGCAGGGAATCTGCTGCCACCCCTGGCCTCAGTCGCACAAGTCAAGGCTGGACAAGGGCTCCCCAGAGCCTCCTCACAACCCAGGAATGCTCTTTTGGGGGAAAGAATGCTAAATCAGGGTCTCCCTCCAGATCTCAAAATCTGAAACCTTCCACCCACCCAGCCACCCGCCCCCACCAAACTGGGCCAGAAATAGTGCATATTCTAGACCACACAGGTATGTGTGTATGTGTGTGTATGTTAAGGTATAAACTACCATTTTGTCCCAAGAATTAAAGTCATGCAGAGTGCTATTCTGTCTAAATAACTTATTAAAAAATAGGTCGGTTTCAGGCTGGGAGAAGCTGTGGGCTCAGTGGTGTTGGCAGCGGCCTGGCTTAGTACGATTCACAGGACAGAGCCCATCAGCCGCTAGGCAGAGTGGTCCTCGGGGAGGTCTGGGAGAGGCCACCATCATCTAGCTGGCACTGGGGACAGGCGACTGCATGACTGTCTCCCCTCTGCTCTCCTGTAGGACCCTGACCAGGCTGTGCAACAGGTTGCTACGGGAACCACACCTGGGTGATGATGCCAATCAGCAAAGCCGGGGCAGAGGAGGGACAGAGACCAAAAGGAAAGAAACATGACTCAATGTCAAAGCAAAGCTGGGCCGGGCAGAGCAAGGGATGGTGAGAGACAGGCAAGCCCTCCAGAGAGCAGGTGGGCTGCCAGGGCTAGCTCTAGCTCAGGCTAGCTCCAAGGCCGGGCAGGGGGTGCTCACCAGTCTAGGCCCAGTCTGAGCAGGGCAGCAGGGCAGGAGGCTGTGGGCATGCGGCATGCTGCAGCCAGGCCATGTCCTCAGCATGCACGGAGCAAAGCGGGGCCCATGGCCAGCTCGGTGCCCCATGGGGCAGTAGCTGGCCAGCCCAGCAGGCCACACCTCCTGGGGACTGACAGCTGAGCCATTGCCTGGCTGGCGGCCAGGGGTCTGCTGGGCAGGGGCCGTGGTGCAGAGGTTCTGTGCTTGGTGGGCCAGGCTAGGCCTGCCCCGACGGCGTTGGGCTGGAAGAGGCCCCTCGAGCAGGCTGAGCAGCTGAGTGGGCACGTGGTGGTCCATGCTGTCACTCTTCAGGACGCAGCCCCAGCAGGCTGGGGAGGGCGAGGGGCCGTGGCTGCAAACAATCTAGCCCCCAAAGTGTCACAGATGAGCAACAGCCCCACACCCCCTGGAGAACCAGCCAGAGAACCGCGTGATGTTGAAAAGAAAAAACCCAACACAAACGCCAAGGTGAGCGTCTGAAAGCGGGTCTGGGCGGTGGGCAGGCGGGCACAGGCGGATGGGGCGGCCAGGGCGGCAGGTGGGCGGGCGGGTGGGCAGTGGTCACTCCTCGCGCAGCTGCAGGCGGTAGCGGTGGTAGCGGACCTGGAAGAAGAGGCGCTCAGCCAACGACAGGGTCATGCCAGGCAGCACGTAGTGGTCACTTGAGCCCATGTGTCTGAAGCCCAGCGACTCGTAGAGCTTGTGTGCGGCCACCTTGACGGCCGTCGTGCCCAACACCACCGCAGAGTAGTTGTGCACCAGAGCGAACTCCAGCACCTTGCGGCCCAGTGCCTTGGCGATGCCCTTGCCACGGAAACGCGAGTCCACGGACATGCGCAGCAGCTCCACTGTGTTGTCTGCCTCGTGGGCCCGCGCCGCCACGATGCCCACCACGTTGCCATCCAGCACGGCCACCCAGAAGCAGGAGCCTGCAGGGACAAGGCAGTCAGAGCTGCGGCATGACACAGCTGCCCCACCAGAGCCCTCCAAGCAGAAGGCACCAGGCCCAACCTGCCCACTGCCCATGGCAGCCCCAGAGCGGCCCCTGCCCTGGGCCTCAGCTTGAGCAGAGAGGAGCTCTGGGGCCAGAGTCCCTCCCCCAGGGACTAAGAGCTGGGCAGGCCTCAGCCAAACAGACCCCTCCTCTGCCCAGTTACCACCAGAACTAATGCTTGAATGGCCATGGACTAGCCACAGGTGCAGCCTACCTGGCCTGGCTCCCGGCCACTTGGGGCCCACCACAGTGGTCCCCGTGTATCCACAACAGGATGCTGGAGAGAGGTAGGTGCCATGAGGTTACCTCCAGAAGGACCCCTACAATGGGAACTCGAAGATGGGCCAGGGCAGCAGGACCTGCCTGGGAGCCATGTCCCCAGGGGCCTCAGATCTCAGAAGCCTCTGGCTCGGTCAACCATGCTAGGAACTGCTGAGCCTGGGAGCCCCATGGCCTGCCTGGATCAGGACCACCACATACCTCCCACTGACCTTGGCCTCTCCTGGGCTGGAGCCCAGTGGCCAGGCCAGCCATCCCATCCCATCCCCACCCACGACCTGGACCAATCACAGCCCCATGAGAGGCAGAAAGAGGAAAAGCAGGGCAAAGGGGGATGAGAGAAGAGAGAGAGAAAACATATGAAGGGAGGTCTGCAGGCATGAGCCACAAGGAGAGCCGGCTCTCCACTGTTGACTGCCAACCCAGAGGCCCAAGGAGGCAGGGGCTGGCCAACAGGAGTAACCACTCTGAGGACCCCCATCTGCACTCGCCCTGCCTGTGGCCACGCCAGCCCCCATGGCCATATCTGCCACCAACAACCCCCACCTTCTCTCCTTGAGTGGCAGGTCTCCCCCGTAAAGATTCTGCGCCTGACCTTGCCCAGTGACATCACACTACCCCACCCCAAGGGTAGGCCCCCATCAGCCCATCTGTGTGCCAAGGGAGCCTCCCATCTCCTTCACTGCCATACCCTGAGAAGTGACATGTCGCCAGGGCTCAGGAACGTCTGAGGACCTGCTGCCCTGACAGACCCTCAGGTGATGGACCCTCCACCAGCTGACCTGCCCACCATCCAGGGCTTCTGGATCCCCCCAACACCCTGGCCAGACTATCCCCTGAGCATCATGGCACCATCGGTGCAGTTCATCCTCCCTGTCCCCGGGGCACTTTCCTGCAACCTGCCAGACATCCCTGGAGGACAAGCAGCGCCCCCACACTCACAGCCAGGGAGACGGTGAGACGGTGGCCCCAAAAAAACAGAACCAACAGCACAGCACACTCCCCACCTGAGCCCTCTTCTGCTCCTGCAGCCTGAACCTGGCTGCCAGCTAGGTGGCTCTTACCCCTGTGCTCCCCCTGTCCTGGGCAGAGCTGGGCTGACACCACGATCCCATGGAGGACAATAAGCTGAATTCAAGCTTAGAAAAGTGTCAAGGAGAGCCCAAGGTGCCAAAGGCTGGCCAGGCAGCTGCTGAGGTAGGGATGGGGGTGGAGTCAGGGGCAGGGCAGGGCAGGGCCAGCCTGGATGGAGCCAGTGGGCATGGGAACTGGCTGTGCCAAAGCAGGGCACCCTTACTCTGGGATGCCTTGCCTCTCTCGTCCCAGCTGCCCACTGCTGGCACTCACCAGGCTCCTCCTACACCCTCATCAACCGTGGAGCCCACAACCGCTCCCTCTCCTCAGCCTGGGAGCCCTCTAGCACCAGCACCAGACCCTCACACCCCAGAGGGCGGAGACAGAGGCTCCCTTCTCTGACTCAGGACCCAAAGCAAACCATGTGGTCCTGTGACCCAGAATCCAGCCTGCCCCAGGTCAGCGTGGAGAAGAGCCCCCAGGGAGCTGCAGACCCCTCCAGACCAGACCCAGTCCCTCCTCCTCGGGAAGGCTGGGGTGGGGGGTGCTGGGTGAGACCCTCCGCCTCACTAAGTGGCCCAGAGGCAGAAGTGAAGGCCTTGCTCAACAGCCTTGCTCTTCTAGCCATCAGTAACCCCCACCGAAAGCCTGTTCCCACCTGAGATCCTCTGCACCTACCACATGGGTCCCTGGCACTGCAGCCCAACCCACAATCCAGCATAGCAGGCCCAACAAGAGATGAGAAAAACTCAGAGCAAGGG
The DNA here is from genome assembly GCF_011100685.1 of Canis lupus familiaris. Taxonomy (NCBI): domain Eukaryota; kingdom Metazoa; phylum Chordata; class Mammalia; order Carnivora; family Canidae; genus Canis; species Canis lupus. Next base: position 62,643,405 of record NC_049224.1, read on the forward strand.
CCTTCTGCCGGCAGCACAGAGCACTGAGACAGCAAGCCGGAGGTCTAGGGTCTGGGTGGATGCTCGGGGGCCTTGCCCCAGCACCCCAGTCCCTGCCCCCTGCTGTACCCCCAACCCATGTCCAAGCCCTCAGTGACCTCAGGAGGTTCAGGTCACCAGGGGCACTAGCCAAGCCCCACCCTGGGCCTGTCTGTCCTGAGCTGCTTGGTGCTAGGGGGTTCTCCTGGAGCGGGGGCCATGAGAGGGCAGGAGGAGCAAAGGGTGGGGACAGAAAAAGGCTGGGGACATGTGGGACTCACCCGGCGGCTTCATGTAGTACTGCTCGATGTCAGCCATGTCCGTGTGCAGAGCGCAGTCCAGGTAGGCCAGGACCACCTTCCGGCTGTAGTAATAGCGCAGGCCCAGCAGCCCTGCTGGCACCAGGCACGTCAGCAGCAGCGAGCGGGTCAGGGCAAAACAGAGCACTGCAGGGAGAGGTGGGAGAGGTGGCCTCAGTGAGCAGGTGGTGAAGCCCCTGGGGTCAGGGACCAGGGACACCCCCCCCCCGCAGTCGCTCCAGGCTAAAGGAGCCAGTCGGACCTGGGTGCAGAGGAAAGGCCACACCAACTATGCCCCAGCTGTCTTCCCAGTGGGAGCCATGGGTCAGCCTACCAGCTCCTTCCTCTTCTCCCCAGTGCCAAACTTCCTACAGTAGGGAGTGCTATTGGGTGACCCAACGTCCCTAAGTTCTGAGCACAGCAGTGCCCCTGGAGGGCAGCAGCAACAGGCCCAGGCAGGCTCCTTGAAGGGGTGGCCCCTGCCCACCACCCATGGGGTCCCCCAGCTGTGGAAGGAGCTTTGCATACACCCGGTGGCTCCAGGGAGGTGGGGAGCCAAGGAGCTGCTCACACAGGCCCTCCAGGCTGTCTGAGCCTTGTAAACGCTGGGAGTGGGAGGGGGCCCCTTCTTCCCAAGGCCAGGCCCTCAGGGTTATGGATGGGGCAGGGGGAGTGACGGAGGCAAGCGGGAGATTGCTACCAGATCCATCCAGGCAGCCAGGAGGCAGAGGCGCCTGCGGTGAAAGTCACTTTCGCCGCATGACCTTGGGAGCTTGACAACCCCCAGCCTCAAGCTCCTCATCTGTGGAATGGGAACAGCCACCTTCCTGGGGCCCTGGCAAAGGTCTCCAAGTTCCTGCGGGGGCTGCCCGCCCCCCGCGGCCCCCTTGCTTTGCCTTGTCGGTGCTTACCCTCCCCCGGCACCCCGGGGAGCTGGCTGTCTTCCCCTCATAAATTAGCACTTGGAGCCTCCGAGGCAGCCTCCCCCGCCCCGTGGATTATATATAGTTACACGCGCCAGGCGCGGAGCCTCAGCAGCGGGCGCTACCTGCCGCCACCCCGCCCCCACCCGCGATGACCTGGGAAGGGGCCGCAGAGGCGGGGCCCGCGCAGAAGGGGACGCAGAGGGAACGCAGGTGGGGACACCGGCCCTCCCCCCGCCCGCAGACCCCCGCCCGCAGCCCCCCACCCTCCGCCCCGCTCGTTCCCACGCCCCCGCCCGGCGCGCTTTGGCCGGGAGCCCGGATGCCACCGCCGGTGCCACCTCGCCCCAGGCCGCCGCAGAAAGCCGGTGGCGTGCGGGTGCGCGTCGGTGCGCGAGCAAGGGGGTCGGGAGGTGGCGGGGGAGGGGGGGCAGGAGGGGCCCCGCTCCCCTCCCGGGCTGAGTCCTGGGCAAGCAGGGCAGCGCGGCCGGGGCGAGCGAGCTGCGGGCGTCCGGTGCGTCGGTGCCCGGCGGGGCGGGCGGGCGCGGACTGCGGCAGGCGGGGGCACTGACCGGCCAGCAGGGCGTAGAGCAGCTGCGTGCGCGGGTGCTGCCGCAGGCCTCGGAAGGCCGTGTTGGGGATGCGCTCCATGATGCCGTCGTAGAAGATGCGGCGCGCCGCCTCCTGCTCGGCCGCGCGGAACTCGCGGATGTACACGCCGCGCCCCCCCGGCGGGCCCGCGCCCCCCGCGCTGCCGCGGGGCTGGGGACCCGGCGCGGGCGGGGGCGCGGGGGGCGCGGCGGCCGGCCCGGGCGCGGCTGGCAGCGGGGGCCACATGGCGCCGGCGGCGGCGAGCAGCGCGTCCTTCTTGGCCCCCGGCAGCGCCTCATGGTCCTCGGCGGCCACGATCTTCGTCTCGCAGACCATGTCGGGAGGCCCACAATGCATGCACCCGGCCGGGCGGCGCAGCGCGGGGACGCGGGCCGGGCTGCGGGCGGGCACAGCCCGGGCCCAGGGCAAGGGCGCGGCGCCCTCGGACCCGCGGCGGCGGCGGCAGCGGCGGCGGCGGCGGCGGCGGCGGCGGCGGCGGCGGCGGCGGCTCAGGGGCGCGGGGCGGAGGCGGCGGGCGGCCGGGGCGCGCGCAGGGAGCTGCGCCGCATTTTGGAGAAGTATTTATAATGCAGCGGCGCCGGTGCAGTCGCGGCGCCCGGGGTCCCGCAGGGTCCTAGCGTCCACTGCATTGGCTGCCGAGGGTCACCATGTGATCTCGGGGGTGGGAGCAAACACCGCCTCCGCGCCCGCCCGATGGCACACTTGGGCGCTGCGCGGCGGCGGGTGCGGGCGGCCAGCGGGCGTGCGCCTGGGCGGGGGCTGGCGCGGGCGGCCCGGGGCACGACGGAGCGGCAGAGCCCCGCGAGGCGACCGAGGTTCCCGGCCCGGAGGGGATGCCTCCTGCCCGGCCCCTGCACCCCCGCGCCGCCACCCCTCCGCGCGGGCCTGGGAGCTCCCGGTCCCGAGGCCGGGCCGCTGGGGCCCGCGGCGCCGTGTCCTCCTCTTCTTCGGCCTCCGGGCGCAGTCACCGAACCATCTCCATCTCCGTCTCCCGCCCCTTTGTCTGAATGCGACGCCCGGCCTGGCGCCCCTGGGAATCTGCGCCCGGGGCCACCCGGGCTGGACGCGCGGGTATGCGGTCTGGGCGGGCTCTGATGCCCAGGTCGCCCGCAGCCCCCCGCGGCCGCGCGCAGCACGGCAACCTTCCGCTCAGACACCGAATTCCCACAGCGGGCACCGGGGGCGCTGGGCTGGTAGGACCCCTCCCGGCCCGCCCCCCCCTCCCGCCACCCTCCTTGGCCCGCGCATGCGCTCCACGATCTCGGTGCAGGTGCGGGTGAGGGGGGGGATGTTCTTGCTGAGTCTTCCAGGTCCCTGCGAGCCCTGCCGACGCTGCGGGCCAGGGACGGAGGGTGAGGGTGGGGGACAGGGAATCCCAGATCCCTCCCCTAACACTTTATGAACCCAGCCCCCTGCAGCTTGCAGTGCACCCCTTCCCCGTGATGACCCCGCGGGGCAGCCTGGACCTGAGTTCACCACATCCGCATGGTTAGAGTCGAGACCTAGAGGACCCTCAGCCCCCAGCGAGGCAGCTGCGATTATCTAGAGGGGACAACCCCTCGCCAGCGTCACGCCAAGGGATCTGGGCAGAGTGAGAACTCCAGACCCAGGAGCTGAACGGTCCGCAGCCAGACCGCCAGTGCAAGGACCGTGGTGGGAGGGGGCAGCCAAAATGGGAAGTCACCCGGCACCGTCTTTCCCAGATGCCAGGATTTGTCTGGGACCTGGCTCTTATCTTCCCGGAGAGGAATGTGAAATCATGGTGAATCTCAAAGGAGCCCACAGATCCATTCAGAAGTCCCTCCATGTGCTCCCTGAGTGCTGCCCGGAGCCCTAACCAGCCACAGTGGACCAGGCTCCAGGGCGTCCTCAGGTTGACCAGGTGGACGGCAGAAGTGTCCTGGCTAAGCCAGGCAAGTCCAGGCAGGAAGAACAGGAATGGAGAGAGGTGGCTGAAGTATCTGCAAGTGTCCAGGGGCTTCAGAGGAAGGGGAGGCATGGCTCTAGATTTGGGGAACACTCTCTGTGACAGGGGCCAGGAGAATGGAGAACCAGGTGGAGGATCCAGGAGCTCCTGGGCAGTGTCCTGATCTCTGACCTCTGACCCCAGACTTAGTGTGAAGAGGTCCCACTGTGCAGAGTGGCCCAGCCCCTAGAGAGCCACCGCTTCTGCTGGCTATTACCCAACCCACCTCCCCCCCAAGACTCTGAGCTCAAAGCTACCCCTCCTCTGGCCCCAACAGTCAAGCCCATGGTGAGGGGGGAGGACTTGTGCTTCCACCAGCCTGACTTTGGTTGGCCCTGTATCTGCAGAGGTCCCTTCTTCCAGGTGACCTGACCTCACCTCCATCCCCAAGTCCTTGATGCCCTACCCTGTTCCCCCTTACCGCCCCCCCCCCCAACCACTGCCTGCCCATGATGGCTTGACTTGTCCTGGTCTAGAGGGCCCTGGAGAGTGCCAGGAGATGGGAAGGAGACAGCCAGACTCAGCTTGGAAGGGACAAACCTGGACCCCTGGGACAAGATGTTGGAGACCTCAGGACCTGGGCTTTAGCACTTGGAGTGGGGGTACCTTTAAAGGGAAGGGAAGTCTGCACAGGAAGCAGGGTCCCAGGCCTGCTGCTGAGCCTGTTCCCTCCCCAGTGACCTGAAGGTGCCCCCCACACTTCCCATGCTCTCTGCCCACATCAGGAATCCATTTCACAGACAAGGAAATCGAGGCTTGTGAATTTGGGGAGATCCCTTCTCCCAGTCCATTCTCCTGTACACCCTTCCAGCTTCTGCTGCTCCGAGTCTCTTCTGCACCTGCACCCGAGATACCTGGGTGGCCCCGACCACCTGCAATTCCAGCCTCTCTCCCACCAGTCCCCACCATCAGAGCTAGGTCTGGGCCCACGCAAGAGGGGCGGGACCCTGCCTAGACTCCAAAGGTCAAGTAGGGTGGGTGTCCTGGGCCTCCCCTGCTCAGTGCTGGGAGGGGGCACCAAACACAGGATGGTGCATTAGCAGAAAAGCCCTCACTCCAAGCTGAGGAAGGGACTGTGAGTCCATTCAGGGACAGACCCATGGTGTCTCCTCCAAGAAGTGGAGAGGGCCAGTTTGTCCCTGCTGGGGGAGAACTGGGGACCGAGACCCAAACTTCACCAGTGGTCAGAGGTACAGGAGTCCTGGGAAGCAACAGAGGTGGGTGGGAGCACTGGAAGAAAGCTAAGGGGTCTCCAGGGAAATGAACCAAAAGACCAGGAGATGGGAAGAAAAAAAAAAGACCAGATGGGAAGTCCAGTGTGCAACTGAAGGAGCTGCCCAAAGAGGAAAGAGGAGGGAACAACTATGACATAATAATGATTATTATTATTTCCCCAAGCTAAGGAACTGAGACTCCTGATTAAAGTCTGTCCAGCACTTTTTGTGGACCTTCAATCCCAAGAATGTCCTGGGGGTGGGAGGAAAAGAAGCTCCTGACAGGCACTGGCTGCCAGCAGCTGGTGGACTCAGACTGCCTAACCTCCTCACCTGGCATCCCTGAAGTACCCATCCTTCCCTTCCACCCTCTATCCACCTCTGAAAAGAAGAAAGCCCTGTCCTCCTGTGGCTTTCCAATCCTGCAGGGGAGGGGCAGGAAATAAACTAATAAAATAAATCAAAGATCTAACATCCCTTAGGGACAAACAAAAAGCAAGGTAGGATAGATAAAGAACTAAAGAATGAGGCAGGTCATGGAGGAGGCCAAGTAGGCAAATCCATGGAGAGGTGACAGCCTGTGCAAAGGCCCCAAGGTAGGAGGGGCTGTGAATTGAACATGCCAGCAAAAGATATTTTCAGAGAGGCCAACTCAGAAAGTTTAATTACCACACTGTTTTCTAGGAAGATACTTGAAGTCATGCCGCATGGAGAGGATGACAAGAGGTCTAGGAAACAGTGACTCCATACCAGAAGAGTGAAAGATGGGCAGTGGACAGTAGGAGTACCCAGCTAGTAGGGAGCAGGAGGACCAGGGTCTGGCAGGGAGCATAGAGATGACTTGAAGGTAAGGATGTGATAAAGACAGAAAGTGTGGGAACATAAAGGCAAACATCAAGTCCAGGAAAAACTAAAGCTGTCCAAAAGTTAATGCATTCCCAATTCACTGCTTAGCCAAGAATCATATTTACACATATAGTCATGAGACACTCTTGACTAAACCTCCCTACAGATGAGCAGGAAGGTGATATCACAGCTCTAGGACAGAACCTACATGCTATCAGCCTCCTGGATCCTCCACCTGCCACTCCAGGCCTTGTCTTGGGAGCTTGTGCTCTGACTTCCTTCCAAAGAATACTCCTATGAAAGGGTTTCTAAGACAAGCCCTCAGCCAACCCTATCTTTAAAACAAAACAAAACAAAAACCTAAGTCATTTTATTTTTTAAAAGATTTTATTTATTTATTCTTGAAAGACAGAGAAAGAGGTAGAGACATAGGCAGAGGGAGAAGCAGGCTCCCTGCAGGGAGCCTGACGTGGGACTCAATCCTAGGATCCTAGGATCATGCCCTGAGCCGAAGGCACATGCTCAACCTCTGAGCCACCCAGGCATCCCTCTGCTGTCCCTATCTTGCATAGTAATAGAAACCCCAACTTGTGCCTGAGCTCGTGGCTGCCCACAAAATATAGGGTGCCCAGTTAAATCTAAATTTTGGATAAATGAATAATTTTTAGTATAAATATGTCCTTAATACTGCATAGAACATACTTATACTAACGAGTACTTACACTAGAAGTATTTGTGCTTTTTATACTTTTCATATGGGTCCTAGATCTGTATTTGCTAAATCTGACAACCCAAGCCCAGACTGTGGTACATCCCCACCTCCCCCACAGCCAAGGATGGCAATGTGACTGAAGCCAACCAATGGAACTCAGCACCGTCTGGGCAGGGCCCTGACAGGAGACACCTGCGGGTCAGCACTTAACTTTTTTCTGCAGTCCCAAGACAGGAGAATTCTGATCCCTGCCACTGAGTACCCCATTCATTTCCAGAATTGAGGGCTGACCTAAGCTTTACATGGCTTCAGCCCCTCCGTCTCTCTCTGACCTGCTTTAGAGTTCACAGGCTAATCACTGCCAGACATCTAGCTCAACCTCCCACCACCACCAAGGTAGGACTCTGGTTTGCTCACTGTTTCCAGACATACCGACTGGCAGGTATGTGCCAGGCACTTCTAGGCAGAAAAACACTGAGGAAAAAACAGGTTCCGGGTTAGAAGGCCAGTGGGGGTGGGAGCCAGGGCAGGGCAGATCCTGTGGAGCTCAGAGGCCTGGAGGAAGGGTCTCAGTAAAGATAAAGCTGGGCTATCCGCCCCCTCTGGCAGCAGACCAGAAATGTCCACCTCTACCCACCAGAGGCCAGGCAGCAGCACAGGAGCACCATGTTGCACCAGGCAGCCACAAGTAGGGAACTGCAACCCCAGAAAAGCCAAGTGTCCCAGAGCTGTCACTTCCAGTCACGGCCCTACCATGCTCCTGGATGTTCCAAAGCATTGCTCTGGTAATACAAAACATCTACGGAATGAATGGAGGGAGGGAGGAGGGTCACCTGTTTCTCCTGGAGAGCTTCTGCCTGGTGCTGTGCCACAAACATGTGATGAGAGTGGGCCTGTTAGCCGAAGGCACAACACTTGTACGCAGGCCCAGAGTCCTACTCCATGGTGCCCAAGGGCTGGGTGGAGGCTGTGGGGACTGTGCTAGCCCTCTGTTCCCAGAGGAGCCTTCCCCCCTGGCTCTCCTGGCAGCCACCTCAGGCTAGGCTATGTGGAGATCCACTGGCTGGGCCTCTAAGGAACTCACATAACAGTCATCTCCAACGCAGTGCAGAAGAGCCTGGGGGGAGGGGGGCTCAGCACTGGGACAGCTGTTCCAGGGGATGAGGCCAGCTTCTACACTCCCCTGGCCTCAAAGCAAGAGCAAGTGTCCGAAGGCAGACTTGCAGCAACCACATAGTGCCTGTGGGTAAAGGTCTACATGTTTGGCTAGACCTGTCAACCTGCTCAGCACTGGTACCAGTGTGGAGCGGGTATCAAGAGGGCCTCGGCCCACATGGAACAGCTGGGAAGCCAAAGCCCACAGAAAGGTCCAAGCAAGGACTCCTAGGGGCGACGCAGGTGGGCCCTGGTGGCCAGAACAGGGAGACAAGACACAGTGTGCTGGGCCAGGTATTTATTGATGAAGAACAGTGGTGTCTGAGGGTCCTCAGCGCCCGGAAGGCCAGCAGGCACACAGGGCCCGGCGCTCGGCCTGCAGCAGGAGAGTCTCCGTCTGCAAAGCAACAGGGGGCAGTGAGGGCAGGAGGGTAGCACCACTGCTCCCACCCACCAGCTCCTACCAGCCAGCTCCCACCTACCAGCTCCTACCCACCAGCTCCCAGCCACTGCTCTCACCCACCAGCTCCCAAAGACACTCCATCTCCTGGCTTCCCCCACAGGCAGTACCCTCTCCACCTGCTCCTGAGACCTTAGAGCTCCCCAAACACACTGATGGTAGGACACTCTGCTACCCTGTGGACCTCTTCCTCATCCCACGCTTCTCTTCCACTAGCCTCTCTGCAGTTTCTTCCAGCACAGCTGTCCTGTCTGGGACCCTGCATGCACTGATGCTAGGCCTGGACAACTTTTCAGTGACCTTCCCTTAACACATATGCCCCCTCTCTGGGCCCCCACCAATGCCATCCCCAAGATGGGTGGGGAGCTGATCCTCCCAGGAGCCCAGCTCCAGACTCAATGAGATTCAGACCCTGGAGACCTCCCCAGGGCTCTGGGGAGCTGGCCAGAAAATGGGGCCAGGCAATTCTCCCCCTTTCCCAAAAGGAGTACATATCTCTGTCCTAAGTGAAGACTACTTTGGCTGAGGCACAGGGGGACGTGGGAGAGTGTGGGAGGGGGCCCAGTGTTCCTCCCAGATTTGGGGGTGACCTCTGCAACCAGGCACCCTGTGTGCCCACCCACTCCTCCCAGGGTGAGGGGGGGTGCAGAGCCTCCCAGACTGCCCTGCCCGAGCTGCCAGTTCTTGCCCATGCCTCCCCCCATACCCCTTTCTGACCCAGAGAAAATGACCCCCTCTTTTCCTGCCATGGGGCCTCACTGCCCCATGTGGAGGGATGCTGAATTGAAACTGGAGGTTCTTCCTCAGTTCTGGGCAAGACTCACAGGGGAAAAAAGCCCAACGAGGTCTTGGGGAAGAGGGGCCTCCTCCCTCATGGGGCTGGAAGCTGGGTATTTCAGGCGGACTGCTCAGGGGTGAGACCTGCGCCCAGAACAGCCCTCAGAGGCCAGCATCTGGAGCCAGAGGCGGGCAGAAGGGTTTGTGGCGCAGGTCCTTGCCCCCCTTCCACCCTGCGCAGCCCCTCCCGGCCGGGTGGGGGGGCTCACCCTGGAGTCCAGGCTGTAGGCTGTCTTCCGTAGGTCCTGCAGGGCGCGCTGCATGAACTCGAACGCGTGGCAGTCCACGCACGGGCGGCCTACGGAGGCGAGCGTCAGGGTGCAGGGCAGGCGGCCCCGGCGCAATCCCACCCGAGCTCCTCCCACCCAAGGGGCGGCCCGGCCGGTGGGTGCCGGGAACAATGGGCAGGCGCGGAGCTCTCGCACCCGGGCGCTGTCGGGCCCGCGCGGACCCTCCGCGACGCACGTACTCTGCGCGGGGACGGCGCTCCCGGCGGCGGGCTCGGCACGGGCCTGGACACCCAGCAAGGCCACGCTCAGCAGCAGCAGCAGCCACGGCGGCAGCGACCTCGGGAGCCTGCAGGGAGGCGGGGGGGCCATGGCCGAGCGCAGGAGCCGGGGCGCCCTGCACGAGCCGCGGGGATCAGCGGCTTCACAGACCCCCCACCCCGCCCCCAACTCCCCCCCCGCCCACGAACCCGTCCCGCCGCGGCCGGAAACCCCTCGCAGCCCGCCCTCACCGCGCCCCCGGGGCCGTGAACCCGTCCCATCCTGCGCTCACTCCCGGGACCAGAGAAACCCCGTCCTCATCCCGGTTCACGGACCCCCACGCCCCATCCTCGCTCCACCCGCCCGGCCCGCGAACCCCTCCCACCCCGTTCTCGTCGCGGTTCACGGACCCCCCGCCCCGCCCTCACCCCGGTTCATGGCCCCCCTCACCCCCCTCGCCGCCCTGGGCCCACGAATCCCCCGCCCCGCCTTCACCCCGGTTCATGGGCCCCGGTACCCCACCCCATCCCGGGCCCGCGAACCCCTCCCGCCCCGCCCTCACCGGGGTTCACAGACTCCTTACCCCGCCCTCACCCCAGTCCAGGGACCCTCGCGCCCCTGCACCCCGAGCCCTCCACCCGCCCTCCAGGCCCGCGAACGCCCCACCCCGCCCTCACCGCGGTTCAGGGACCCCGCGACAGCAGCGCCCGCGACTCCGGAGGACGTGCTGCGTCGGGCGCGCACCGCGCATGCGCTCCGGCCGGACCGCGCCCGGGTCCCCCCTCCGCCGTCGTTGTCATGGGAACCCCGGGACTGCTCGAACCACCAGTTTAAAGGGACCAAGGAAGCTCCGAGACTCCCAAGTGCTCGGCCCTTGGGGAAGGTTTTGCCTGCAGCCACCCTGCAGCCAGGTTCACTGGCGTTGGAGTCCGGAGGGCTGCCAGGAGGAGGCAGCGTCTGGGCGGAACCTCCAGAGCCACTGTGGGCCGGAGCGGAGCTGAAAAAGCGGGAAATCTGCTGCTGGAGTCCGGCGGTGCGGAGTCTGGGGGTTTCCCTGGGGCCCATCTTGAGGGAGGGGCTCTGTGCACGCCAGGGCCTGGGGAGGCTCCTCGCCGGCCGGTAGGATCCCGTCGGGTCGGATTGCCCCGGGGAGGTCAGCCCTAGGAGCGAACCAGGCGTGGGGAGGAGGGAGTCCAGCCTCTCTGGTCCTCACTCCCCGGCGCCTTCGCCTCTGACCCGTCCACCTCTCGGTGCGTGGACACCGGGCGCCTTTCCGGCCCCGCCTCTCCCAGCCCTGGGGCCCTCCCGCCTTGCGATGCTGTGTGACCGCGGAGGGGCCGCTGGGCCTCTCTGTGCCCTCCCTGGTGAATCTGCGGATTGTTGGAAGAGCCCCGCTTGGTCCCCCAGGCACCCGAGGCGCGCGGGCCTCAGTTCCCGCGGGGCCCACGTGTGCGGGGTGGGCCCGGCCCCTCTGGAAATGATAGGCCCCCCTTGGCGGCTCCTGGGTCCCTACAAGGCCCTAGGAGGAGGCGCCCCAGGCCCACGTCCCCCCGCGTGAGAGCCGGAGACCCCAGAGGCCACTGTGTGCGGGGCAGCGCCTAGGCGTCCTCCGCCCGCTCCGCCCAGCCCCGGCCAGACGCCGGCCCCCAGGCTCCGGGAAGGGGGCGGTGCGCCCGACCTCGGGCTCCGGGGGTCTGCGGCGCCGGGCCTACGGGCCGCGATCCCGGACGTGCGCATTTCCGCGCCTTTCCACGCCCTGAGCCCAGAAGGCAGCGACCCACGCGCCCAAGACGCCTCTCGGTCTCCCGCTCCCGCACAGGCACACGGTCGCGTCCACGTGCGGAGGGGGACCTAGCCCTGCCCAGAAGCAGGGCGCCGGCTAGACCTCAGGCAGGGGTGCTGGGGATCCGCGCCCTTCCCGTGGCGCTGCCGGCACGTCCAGCGCCTGCTGCTCGGTGGGCAAGGCCTGGGGTGCGCGGCGTCCCCGGTCCGGACCGCGCCCGGCTCCAGCCCCTCCAGCACCGCGGAGCCGGCATCGCCCACTTGCTCCCGCTTCCCCGGCCCCCGAAGATCTTCTTCTTCGGGGTCATTTCAGCCCACGGCCCAGCCTGACCATCCAGCCGACGCACCGTCGACCTCCAGCCCCCACCGCGCGCCTCTGCGGGGGGCGGGGGGGAGGTGCCTCCGCCCCGGGCCGCGGGATGTCGGGGCGGGACCTGGGGAGGACCTCTGAGCGGCGGGTGGTCTTGAGTGCTGGCGCCGCGGGAGCTTGCTGTCTCTCCACCCCCAGCGCTGATGTCCCCCCACCCCGCCCCAGGGCACCGGCTCTTCTTTCCAGACCCGAGAACTGGCTGTGATTTCTTTTTCTTTCCCTGAACGCTGGACCCTGAGATCAGACCTGAGCTGGGATCAGGGGTCAGAGGCTGCAGGACCGAAGCCGCCCAGGCGCCCCGTGATTTTTGTTTGGTGTCCTGAGTCGCTAGCCCTCCACCGGCCCCGCTTCATCTCTCCTTTCTCTCTTAGCCCATTCGTGTCCCGCTGGCGACCTCGGCTGCTCTGACAATCTAGGGACAGTCCTCGGTACCCCCCACCTTTGCCTGCACCCCTCGGGTGCTGCCGGGCAGTCCTTTGCGCCCTACTTATTCGTGTCCCCTGCCGAGGGACCCGTCCCTGTTTGGGTGTCCAGGGCTGGCGGCGCTTCGGGGGCACGTCCAGCCACTTGGAGAGTTGGCTTCTTGGTGTCTCAGCAAATCCAAGGCTGATCTGGTCTCTCCTCCTCCGGCAGCCGGCGCCTGCGCCCTCCACAGCCCTGCCCGTGTCGGGTAAGGGCCTCTGTCCCCGCCGATGCTCAGAGCAGATCGGCAGCGGTCCCTCCAGAAACCCCGTCTGCTCCGCCCTCGGAGCCGCCAGACGCCGCGTCCCGATCCTGCCGCGGCCCCTGCCTGGACTCCTGACCAGGCTCGCAGCCTGCGCCGCCCGCCCCCTTGCGGCCGGCCTCCTAAGACAGCCAGGACGACTTGCTCCCACCTTCTTTTTAAAATTGCCGTCACACACACACAACGTGAAGGATACCATTTTGACCATTTAAAGTGCCCAGTTCAGTGGCAGTATGTTCACAGTGTTGTGGACAGCCCCACCCTCCACCCCCAGAACTCTCTCATCTTCCCAAACTGCCCCCAAGAAACATGAGCTCCCCACCCCCACATGGCCCCACCTGCGACACCCACTGCCACTGTCCCTCTCTGTGGTCTGACCTGTCCGTCGGCCTCAGAGAAGTGGGATCACACGATGTCGTCAATGGGTGGCTGGCTCACTTCACCGCACAGTGTGGGTGGGTTCATCCAGGTGGTGGCAGGTAGCAGAGTCCCCTTCCCATTTAAGGCTGAGTAACACTCCACTGGATGGATGGGCCATGATTTCCTCATCCATTTATCTGTAGGTGGGCACTGCAGTCACTCTTGTAAATAATGCTGCTGCTGCGACCAAAGGAGCTTTTAAATCATCATCAGACACTGCCTACTGTCTGCTCAAAGCCCTCCCAAGTATCACCTTCCCCAGGGACAGTCCAAGCCCAAGCGCCTCTGTGGCTGAGAAGTTGTGAACCTGGAGTGCAGACATCTTTTCACATAGGTGCTTTTATTTTCCTCAGATAAATGCCCAGTAGTGCAATGGCTGCATCGTGCGGTAATTCCATTTTTAAGTTTTGGGGGAATCCTCTGTGCTGTTTCCACAGCGGCTGTACCAATTTGCATTCCCACCAGCAGTGCACGAGAGTCTCCTTTTCTGCATGTCCTTGCCAACCCCTGTTGTTCCTTGATGAGGGCCATCCTAACGGGGTGAGGACACTCCTCACTGTGGTGCCGACTCTTATAAGGACACTAATCTTATCAGATTAGGGCCCCTCTTCTATGACTTTGTCTAACCTGAGTTTTTTCCATAGAGGGCCCCCTGTTCCAAATGCAGCCACACTGGGGGGTTAGCGCTCCTAATATAGATTTGGGAGACAAAAACATTCAGTCCATAACACCCCCATCCTCCTCCGACGGCTTTGCCCTGTCCCACATTCTTTATTCTCCTTACAATTCTCACCTTCTGACTCCCTATATACCTTATTAGATATGGTGATTGTTCATTGTATCCAGAGCTCTTGCTGGGGGGAACTTTGCTCAGGGAGATTTGGCAATATCTGGAGACATTTTGGGTTGCCATGGTGCAGGGTGGAGGTCATGGGCACTGCTAGACAGTCTGCGATGCTCTGGGGAGCCCTCATAAACAATGACTCGGCCTGTGTTGCTGAAGGTGCTGCAGTGAGTAGGCCTGGTCTGTATCTTCTCACTGCGATGCCAGGTCCTGGAGGGCAGGAGGCTGTGTCTCTTTTGCTCCGTGGTGTGTCTGTAGCATCCAGAAGCACAGGGACGCCTTCAGAAGATGCACAGGATGCATAAGGACATGAGGGCCAGGGGCCCAGGGATGGGGCAGGAAGAGAGAAGTGCCAGCCATATGCCCAAGCCCAAGGAGGAGCTGCTTTCATCAGGGCCTGGACAAAGGGGCAGGTGGTGAGGAGACCACTGCAGTCAGTGGGAGATTGGGGGCAGATGGTGGAAGACACAGTGCCTGCTGGCCATGTAGAGCTGCCTCGAGAGGTGAAGGAGGGAAGGGGTGCAGGGAGAACCTTTGGGGGGAGATTCGTGTCAGAAATCATGCGTTAAAGACATTGGCTCTCCAGGCCTGGCTTCAGAGCCTCTGTTGGGCCGGAGATTGAATGTGGGAGTTGTCAACATAAGTATGACCTTGACAATGATACAGGAAGCTCTGGAAATTAATCTTTTTTTTTTAAGTAATCTCTTATGTCCAGTGTAGAACTTGAACTCATGACCCTGACATCAGGAGTCACATGCTCTACCGATTGAGCCAGCCAGGCACCCCTGAGAATTAATCCTTTGAATGTCCTCCACCCTGACACCCAGAGCCCTCAACCCCTCCATACCCTCTCAGGCCACCATCATGTTGTGACCAGGGGTGGGTCTGGGCACATCTAGACACTGTTCTTAGGAACCTCCAGGAGGCTGGAGCAGCTGCTTTGTGCTTGCCTTGGGCTCTGCCTGGGATCATGTCCCAGGGACCTTCTCCTTCCAGAGCAGATGCACCCTCAGGCCCACCATCCCCAGTTGTCAGTAGTCAGCATGCCCTCACCGCCCCCCCTCCCCCACCCATGCATTCACCTTCCCAGAAGGGAGGACCAAATGAGGGAGGTAGAGCCATGGGAGTCATGGATGCACACAGGATATGAAAGAACAGTAAGAGACAAAAGTGGCATCAAGTTTGGCCTGGGAGAGACTGGGAGGTGTGAGCCCCAAGTGCAGAGGATCAGAGTTTGGTGTTGGTTGAGTCAGATTAACTCAGCTGAGGCTTTAGTACGTGGGCAGGGCTGGGAGGATAGAAGTGGGAGCCAGGGGGATCCCTGGGTGGCTCAGCGGTTTAGCGCCAGCCTTAGACCCAGGACATGATCCTGGAGTCCCAGGATCGAGTCCCGCGTCAGGCCCCCTGCATGGAGCCTGCTTCTCCCTCTGCCTGTGCCTATGCCTGTGTCTCTGCCTCTCCCTCTCTGTGTTTCTCATGAATAAATAAATAAAATCTTCAAAAAAAAAAAAAAAGTGGGAGCCAGGGCTTTGTGCTTGACCCTCCCCTCCCAGGCCAGAGAGTGAGCTGTCCTCATATGGAGGGGGAAAGGAAGAGAAGACCCACCCCTTAGAGACTGCGACACAAGTGCTTGCTCCAGGGTGGAATTGCAGCCAACGTTTATACCAATTAATGTGCTAAGAAAATGCAAGCAATAGCAATGAAATTATTTTTTTCTTTCCAGATTTTATTTAAACTCAAGTTCATTAACATATAGTGTAGTATTAGTTTCAACAGTAGAGTTCAGTGAGTCAGCATATGCATACAACACCCAGTGTTCATCACATTACATGTCCTACTTAATGCCTGTCTCCCAGTTACCCCATCCCCCATCCCCCTCCCCTCCAGTGACCCAAAGTTTGTTCCCTAGAGTTAAGAGACTCTTACGGTTTGCAGCAGTGAAATTATTTTAAAATGGTTTTGAAATTATTTTAAAATACTTCTGCTCATCATGGCAACTGGTAGAAGTAGATTCGAATAATCCCTGTGGAAGACATCTTCATCGTAGGCCTTGGAAAACCTAACCAATAATTTTTCAAGGGCAGTGAGTAGTACCCAGCTAAAGCAAGTGCACAAGGGAGCAAAGCACCATGTGTGGAAAAAAGAAATTGACCACAAATGATCAGACACAGTTTTTAAAGTAGCTATAACTTAATTTAAAAAAAGAAAAAACTTTGACTCTATTAGGAAATAGGGAACAGAATTTGAAAAAGGTGACAGAATTTGGAAAAGAACCAAATGGGAATCCTAGAGTATAAAAGTGCAATCCCAAAAACCCAGTTAGCAGGCTTTGCTGCTTATTGAACATAGCTGAAAAGAGTATTAATGGATTGAAAGATAGATTAATAAAATGCCCAGAATTAAGAATGTAACAGATTGGATGATTCTGGGAAGATGGCACAGGAGGAAATGCCAGAACTCTATCTCCCCACCTGGACAACAGTTGCAGGGGCAGACTCTGTGTAACATACGGTAAATTATGGTTAATTTAGATCAATCTCAACTCTTAGCACAGTAGCAGCTACTCAACCCCCAGCCCCAGCCTCACAGCACACAGCTGTGCAGTTTCTGGAGCAGCTGGCACATAGTGTGCAGGGGCCAGGGTGGGCAAAAAGGACCCTGTCCGCCAAATATCAGGGATCTGTGCTTTAATGACTGCTTTTGATCACACAGGTGCAGACACAGGTGGGCAGCCATAGTTGCTGCCCCTCCCATCTAACTGAAGTGCCATGCAGGGGATTCAATGGCTGGAGCCCTGTTTTGCCCCACTCACTTTTTCCTCCTTTTGGGAGTCGGATATTAAAGATAAGAACTATAAGAGATCCCTGGATGGCTCAGTAGTTTAGTGCCTGCCTCTGGCCCAGGGTGTGGTCCTAGAGTCCCAGGATCAAGTCCTACATTAGGCTCCCTGCATGAAGCCTGTCTCTCTCTCTCTCTCTGCCTCTCTCTCTCTCTCTGTGTGTGTCTCTCATGAATAAATAAATAAAATCTTTTAAAAAAATAAATAAAGGTAAGAACTATAAAAAAACAACTGCATATAAGGGGAAAATTAGTAAGTGACCATGAATGTCCAGGGAAGGGCTCAGAAAAGACCTGAGAAGATCCTAAGTTATACCTCCGGCTGATCCTCAGCCCAGAGAGAGCCTACAGCAATTTAAAAAACAACAACAACAACAAAAAAACTAATAAAAACAATAACACAAAATTGCAAATGCTCAGGAAGGGAGAATATCTGGTTTTCAGAGCTACCACATTATTAGATTCAAATGTCTAGTGTTCAACAAAAAATCACAAAGCACACAAAGAAAGCATCCTATTCAAAGGGATAAACATACACACACACACAACCCTAAAAAACTTCAACAGAAACTATCCCTGAAAAAGACCTAATGGCAGACTTACCAGACAGAAATATTAAAACAAATATCTTAAAGATGCTCAAAGAGGGGCATCTGGCTCAGTCGGAAGAGCATGTGACTCCTGAGCTGGAGGTGGTGGATTCAAACCCCACTTTGGGTACAGATATTATTTAATAAAATCTTTAAAGAAAGACAAAGAACTGAATGAGGATGTAGAGAAAGTCAAGAAAGCTATATGTGAACAAAATGAAATATCAATAAAGAGAAAATCCATAAAAGGAACTAAAGAGAAATTCTGGAGTTGAGTACAGTGAAATGAAAAACTGGAGATTCAACAGCAGATCTGAGCAGGCAGAAGAAAGAATCCATGAACTTGAAGAGAGAACAAAAGAATTTTTGAATCTGAGGAACAGACAGAAAGAGAATTGCAAAGTGAACAGAGCTCAGGGGACCCGTGGGACACCATCAAGCAGACTAGCAGACACATTGTAGAGTCCAGAGGGGGAGAGAGAGAGAGAAAGGAACAGAGAGAATATTTGGAGAAATAATGGCTGAAAACTTCTCAAATTTGATGAAACATATAAATACAAATATCCAAGAAGTTCAGTGAACTCCAAGTAATCTGAATTCAAAGAGATCAACACCAATACATAATTTAATCAAAATTTTTTGACATTTGTTCTCAGTATTTTATTTATTTTTAAATTTTTATTTAAATTTAATTAACAGGGATCCCTGGGTGGCTCAGTGGTTTAGTGCCTGCCTTTGGCCCAGGGCGTGATCCTGGAGTCCCAGGATCGTGTCCCACATCGGGCTCCCGGCATGGAGCCTGCTTCTCCCTCCTCCTGTGTCTCTGCCTCTCTCTCTCTCTCTCTCTGTCTCTCTCTGTCTCTCTCTGTGTGTGTGTCTATCATAAATAAATGAATAAATCTTTTTTAAAAATAAATTTAATTAACATATAATGTATTATTAGTTTAGAGGTAGAGGTCAGTGATTCATCAGTTGCATAAACCAGTGCTCATATGCCCTCCTTCATGCCCATCACCCAGTTACCCCATCCCCCTACACCCCTTCCCTCCAGGGACCCTCAGTTTGTTTGCTGTGATTAAGAGTCTCATGGTTTGTCTCCCTCTCTGATTTCATCTTGTCTGATTTTTTTTCCTCTCTTCCCTTGTAATCCTCTGTTTTGTTTCTTAAATTCCACAAATGAGTGAGATCATATAATTGTCTTTTTCTGACTGACTTATTTCACTAAGCATAATAATATCCTTTAGTTCTTTCCACATTGTTTCAAATGGCAAGATTTCTATTTTTTGATGGCTGAGTAGTATTCCATTGTCTATATATACCACATATTCTTTAGCCATTCACCTGTTGATGGACATCGGCTCTTTCCATAGTTTGGCCATTGTAGATGTTGCTGCTGTAATCTTGGGGTACAGGTGCCCTTTTGGATCACTACATTTTTATCTTTGGGATAAATACATAATAATTTGAGCACCTGGGTGGCTCAGTGGTTGAACATCTGCCTTTGGCTCAGGTCGTGATCCTGCAGTTCCAGGATGGAGTCCCACAACAGGCTCCCCTTGGGGAGCCCGCTTCTCCCTCTGCCTGTTTCTGCATTCTTCTGTGTGTCTCTCAGGAATAAATAAATAAAATATTTTTTTAACAGACCTATACTTGGTAAGGAAACTGAATCAGTATCCAACATCTCCCCATAGAGGAGAACCCAGGACCAGATGGCTTCACAGGTGATTCTCCCAAACATTTAAGGAAGAATTAACACCAATCCTTCCCAAATTTTTCCAATAACTTGAAGGGGAGACAAACTTCCCAACTCATTCTGTGAGGACAGTGTCACCCTGATACCAAAGCCAGACGGAGATACTATCAGAAAAGAAAACTATAAACCAACATCTGTGATGAGCACGGATGCAGAAATCCTCAACAAAATACCAGGAAACAGGATTCAGCAGCATGTTACAAGGATTACCCTGGGTAGGGGATTGGGTGATTCCAGGGTGTGGGCAATACTCTAGTCCTTGATTCAGATGTTGGAGATACAGTGTATTTATTTTGTGCAAGTTCATCTGTGAATTTATGATTTGTGCATATTTATGTATGTATTCACTAAAAAGAGTTTACTTACATATTTTTTTAAATGAGGCAAAATAAAGACATATTCAGACAGAAGGTCTTCAGGAAGGAAATTCCAAAGGATGTGGTTCAGGCTGAGATAAAGAGATCCCAGATGGAAGGTCTGAGGGTAAGCAGGGAGCAAAGCAAGAGGAACATCTGGTAGGAAACATAAAGAAAATATGACTTTGTTAAACCACCACAAAAAGATAGAAATAAGATGGGGTACCTGGGTGGCTCAGTTGGTTAAGCATCTTCCTTTGGCTCAGGTCATGATCTTGGGGTCCTGGAATCAAGCCCTGATTGGGCTCCTGTTCAGCAGAGCATCTGCTTCTCCCCCTCCCTCTGCCCTTCTCCTTGCTTGCGCTTTCTCTCTCTGTGTCAAATAAATAAATAAAATATATTTTTTAAAAAAGATAGAAATAAGATACATGACAACATATACATCAGGAAAGGGTAAATGGAGTTAAACTGTTCTGGATAAAATACCCAAAAGACCTATATTTACAGAGGGCTGAAGGTATTAAATTTATTTTGTCACTTTTTTACAGGTTCATTCAGGCATGATTGACATACAATTTGATTAGTTCTGACATATGTAGACACCTATGATGTCATCACCACTATCAAGATCATGAGCATACTCATCACCCTCAGTGTTTCCTCACCTGGTGCCTCTCCACAAGAAAACCATCAACCGATCTGTTTTCTGCTGCTATAGATTAGTTTGCGTTAACTACAGTGTTATATAAGTGGAATCATATATTCTATTTTTTGCCTGTCTTGAGTTAATATAATTATATTGAGTTTTATCTACATTGTTGGGTGTATTGTATTCCTTTTTATTAGTGAGTAATGTTCCATTATATGGAAAAACGACAATTTTTAGGGATGCCTGGGTGGCTCAGTGGTTGAGCATCTGCCTTTGGCTCAGGGCGTGATCCCAGGGTCCTGGGATTGAGTCCCATGTTGGGCTTCCTGCATGGAGCCTGCTTCTCCCTCTGCCTGTGTCTCTGCCTCTCTCTCTCTCTCTCTCTCTCTGTGTGTGTGTGTGTGTGTGTGTGTCTGTCATGATTAAATTTTAAAAAAAAAAGATATTTTGTTTCTGCATTCACATGTTCATGGGCATTTCAGTAATTTCCAGTATTTGGCTATTACAAATAAAGCTCCTTGGAAAACTTACCTATAAGTCTTTATATAGACATGTGCTTTCATTTTGGTTCTTTTGAATCTCTACTTAACTTTTTTTTTTTAATTCCAGTATAGTTAACATGTAGTGTTATATTAGTTTCTGGTGTACCATATAGTGATTCAACAATTTTGCACATCTACTTAACATTTTTAACATTTCTTGTAGCTTTCTGAACATTCAGAATACAGTTATAACTTTTAATGTCTTTGTATACTGACTCTATTATTTGTGTCATTTCTGACTCAGTTCTGATTTTTTTTCCTGTCATTATAAGTTGTATTTACCTGCTTCTTTGAATTTATGACCAGATATTGTAAATTGTACGATGTTGGGTCATGGAGACTTTCTCTTCCTATATATACATTTGAGCTTGTTCTGGAAGGCAGTTCAGTTACTTGGATACCATTTGATAATGTAGGGTCTTCCTTTTAAGTTTTGTTAGGTGGTCTCAGAACAATCTTTAGGCCAATTTGACCTGCTTCTGAGGCAATAGTTTTCTAAAGATTCTCCTCAACACCCATGGCTGGTGGCAACATCCACTACTTCTGGCCCTATGTGAGCTCTGAGGATTGCTCATCCTTATCCATCACAATTGTTCTTTCCCTAGCTGTGGGTGGTGGCTGGGCATGCTTGTTCTGAGCAGCACTCAGCTGGGGACTTGCAGGAAGCAACCGCATAACCTCAGAGCTCTCCTCTCACTCAGCAGCCCTCTCTTCTCCGGTACTCTGCCCTAAAACTGCTGGTCACCTTGAGTACCCCAGATTCTAAACTCTGTCCCTTCAAATTAAAGTTGCTGCTTAGCTTTATGTGGGCGGCTCATCCCTTTCCCGAAGCCTAAGAAATTCCTCTAGTAGCAGCCTGGGCTCACTGTAGAGCTTTCCTTGTTGTTTCTCTCTTTCAAGGACCACTGTTTTGCACTACCTGTTTCCTAGTGCCTGCAAAGCTGTGTTAAACATTCTGTCCAGTTCTTTAGATGTTTGAAGTGGGAGACCATATAGCCATAAGTGGAAGTTAGGATCATTCGTTTTAGACTCTAAAAATCTAAGCAGACCCATTGTGTGTCTCCTAAAAAAAGCAGAGTGAATAACTTTAAAGCTAATGTGTGTGTTGATAAAATGAATGATAAGGAATAATCAGCCCAAAACAAGACTCAAAAGGGAAGGCCTGGGTGGTTCAGCGGTTGAGCGTCTGCCTTTGGCTCAGGGTGTGATCCCAGAGTCCCGGGATTGAGTCCCACATCAGGCTTCCTGCATGGAGCCTCCTTCTTCCCTCTGCCTATGTCTCTGCCTCTCTCTGTCTCTCAAGAATACATACATTTTAAAAATCTTTTTTTAAAAATTTAAGAAAAACCCAAGACTCAAAAGGAGAGAACAAACATATCAATGGGTTTTATTCAATGATAAAAGGACAAAATATTCCAGTTAACAAAGAATGCCACCCTGAATAAAAAAACAAACCCAACACAACTACATCATAAGGACACATAAAAACGCTGAAAATAAAAGGCTAGACAAAAGGCATATTGTGCGAATGTTGATTAAAAATAAGACTGGTATCACTATGTTGATATCAGATAAAATAGATCTCAAGGTAAGAACAATAGAGAACCAATGAATCTACTATGGTGGTAGGAGATTTCAACACCCCTGCTTGGAGGTGTGCAGATCCAGTAGGCAATGAATCAGGAAGGACATGGTTTAGACCATCATCAACCAGCTATCATGGACTATAGACCACTTCAGCCAACAACCACAGAACACATATCCTTCGCAAACTCACCTGGAACACTCACCAAGACAGACCACATTCAGGACCATAATGTTCTCCTTAACAAATTTTAAAGGATAGGAACCATACAACATCTGTTCTCAGACCACAGTGGAATTCAGTTAGAAATCATAGAAAGAAAACTGGAAAATCCCCAAATAGTTGGAGATTAAACAGTGCTCTTCTAAATAACACAAGTCAAGGAAGAAATGGCAAGAGAAATTTAAACATATTTTGAACTAAATGAAAATGAAACACAACTTATCAAATTAATAGGATGCAGTGAAAGCAGTGCTTAGGGGGAAATTTATGGCATTTAATGCATATATTAGAAAATATGAGGGGTACCTGGGTGTCTCAGTTGGTTAAATGTCTGCCTTCAGAGGCCGGGGAGGCTTTGGAGGGCGAGGAGGCTTCTGAGGAGGCAGAGGAGGAGGAGGATACCACAAGCCACAAGGAAAGAAGACGAAGTTTGAATAGTTTCTCCCATTCCTCTGTCTTTCCCTCTTCTGTTTGAAAGAAAAGGACTCTGGGGTTTTTACTCTGTTACCTGATCAATGACAGAGCCTTCTGAGGACATTCCAAGACAGTAAGCAGTCCTGTGGTCTACTTGGAAATTCATATAGATTCCCTTTCACTATTATTTATAAGGGAAGGGAGAAGAAATGTGTGGGAAATATCAGAAAGGGAGACAGAACATAAAGACTCCTAACTCTGGGAAACGAACTAGGGGTGGTGGAAGGGGAGGAGGGCGGGGGGTGGGGGTGAGTGGATGACGGACACTGAGACGGGATGAGCACTGGGTGTTATTCTGTATGTTGGTAAATTGAACACCAATAAAAAATTAATTTATTTAAAAAAAAGGAAATTCATATAGATAACATTTCAAGGGAGATACCCTGTTGGTTTTGACTGGATATTCATATAAACTTTTTAAAGAGATAAGTGATAGAGCTAATCCTTATCTGTAAGTTTTGAATTTATATTGTTTCTTCCCATGTACAAAACCATTTTTTTCCTACAAATAGTTTTTGGTTTTTTTGTGTTGTGGGGTGTAAAGGAAAGCAGAATGTTTTATTATGATTTTTGCTTCAGCAACTTTGGGACAAATTAAAAGTCTTAAACTCGGGATCCCTGGGTGGCGCAGCGGTTTAGCGCCTGCCTTCGGCCCAGGGCGCGATCCTGGAGACCCGGGATCGAATCCCACGTCGGGCTCCCGGTGCATGGAGCCTGCTTCTCCCTCTGCCTGTGTCTCTGCCTCTCTCTCTCACTGTGTGCCTATCATAAATAAATAATAAAAAAAAATTAAAAAAAAATAAAAAATAAAAGTCTTAAACTCTGCTTAAAAAAAAAAGTCTGCCTTCAGCTCAGGTCATGATCAGGGGGTTCTGGGCTTGAGCCCCAAGTGGGGCTCCCTGTCAGTAGAGTGTCTGCTTCTTCCTCTACCCTTCTCCCCTGCAAGCACTCACTCTCTCTCAAATAAATAAAAATCTAAAAAAAGAGAAAATAAGAAATATCTATAACCAATAATCCAAGGTTCCACCTTAGGAAACTAGAGAATGAAGAGCAAATTAAATCTAAAGTAAGTAAAAGAAAAGAAATAATAAAAAGAGCAGAAATGAGTGAAATTGAAAGGAGGAAATCAATAGAAAGAATCAAAGAAACCAAAAGCTGATTCTTTGAAAAGATCAATAGAATTGGTAAGTCTCTAGCCAGGTTAACTAAGAAAAATAGAATGACATATTGGACACTTGAACTAATATATGTCGATTATATCTCAATTTTTAAAAAAAGATAAAGAGGACACAAATTACTAATAACAGAAATAAGAGATGGGTTATCATTGCAGACCCCACAGACATTAAAAAAGTTAATACTGAAACAGTGTGAACAACCTTGCACCCACATTTTGTTTTCTAGAAGTTGACTAATGATTCCAAAATACATATGGAAATACAAAGGAATGTAAAACAGCCATAATAATTTTGGGAAAGAACAAAGTCGGAGAACAATAACTATCTGATTTCAAGACTAATCACAAAGCAGTAATCAGGATGGTGTGGTGTAGATGAATAAAGATAGATGAATTAATCAGGATGGTGTGGTTCATTTGAGAAATAGTCTTTTCAGCAAATGGTTTTGGGACAATTGGATAGGCACATTCAAAAACACAAACTTTCTTGGGCATTTGGCTTGTTCGGTCTGCAGAGTGTAGGACTCTTGATCTCAGGGTCCCAATTTCGAGCCCCATGTTGAGGATAGAGATTACTTAAAAACAACAACAAAACTTTGACCTTCTAATTCTGCAATCTAATGAGTGTAATGAGGCAGCTTGTTATGTTAATTTGGTCTTTTCAGGTTATTGATCAGTTTAAGCATCTCTTAGAGTGCTTCTCAAGTGTTTGGGTTTCTCGTCTATAAACTGCTGGTTCTTCTCCTTTCCCATTCATCTATGGGCTTTCCTGTCTTTTTCTCCTCATTTTATAGGCATTTTTTTTTTATCCTAAATGTTAATCCACTGGTGCTTTTTGATGTTGCAAATACCACCTCCTAGCGGTCTGTCTTCTTTGTTGAGCTGGTGGTTAAGTAGAATTTTTCCTGATGACCCAGAATTGGTTTCAAGAACATAAAATACACTGTACCACATATTCTGTAGAAAGCTACAAACAGGGTCAGATTTATTTGGACTATTTTAAGTTTTTGGCTTTTATGAATAAGGTTGCTATGAATATTTGCATACGGTGAACAAAGATTTTCATTTTGGTTGACCAGTAATTACAATTCAGTCATTACTTGACAAGTGAAGTTGCTTCCCAATCTGCGCTTTTCCCAATACATTTGTTGTCATTAAATTTGATAAGTAATCAACTATGAAACTATCTTTACCCTCAAATGATCATCATTAAACTGTAACTTTTTTCAGCTCCAGCACATTTGTTTAGAACTTCATCTGAGTCGGTGACATGAGGGCCTTCTTTACTAAATTAGTAATTTTTGAATACTGGAAGAAATATTGCAGTTGTGTGCGTGTGCACTATTTACAGTGAGTGTAATGACTACAGACATAATGTACTTTTAAGTTTAATCTTCCTTGTTAACACTTTTTCTATAGCTTTCTTAAGTCTAGACAATCAACAAAACTATCAAGCCCCGATTTGTAGAATTTGCAATATCCATGGTGCAAATAATCCCATCCTTGCTGTGTTCAGGGCACCAATATTAGGTCAATAAAATGAGATTGGGATGAGCCAGACAGTAGTAGGTTACATAGCATTTCCACCATTCTGTTACAGTAGATGTGAATAATGTCTAGAGCGTGGGTAATGCTAAATGAAAAAAGGCACCTGGGAGGGTTATTTTTAACGTTTTTTTTTTTTCAAGGAGTTTATTGATTTGAGAGAAAGAGAAAGCAAGCAAACAAAAGAGAGAGCATGATGGGGGGAGGGGCAAGCAGATTCCCCACTGAGCAGGGAGCCTGAAGAGGCAGGACTTGATCCCAAGACCCTAAGACCATGACTTGAGTCAAAGGCAGACTCCTAACCCACTAAGCCACCCAGGCATCCCTAAGAATTTTTTTTATAATAATCTCTACGCCCAATGTGGGGCTGGAACTCACAACCTGGAGATTAAGAGTCATATGCTCTGATGTGGGAAACAAAGGCAGAAAAGAAATTAAGTTTCCTTACTCCCTACAGCCCACTGACAAGTCCTTGAAACAGGCCCAGTGACATTCCTCCAGGAGCTCAGCTGCCTCAATGTTAATACTCTGCTGAGGGCAGAAGGTAATCCTAGCCCGCCCTCCAAGGATCCTGAGTCTCCTTTAACATACAAAAATTCCTTTAGAAATTTCCTTTATCTCTACCCCCCAAGATATGTGTTGACAATCATCCCCCAAGCATATGACTCACCAATGTACATCTGATGGGTCTCGACTCAGGTTTTATTAGACGGTAATAAGTGACTTTTTCACAATAATAGCTAGCCAACCTCAAGGTCCTGGAAACCTTGCTCCCAAAATTCCTTAGAGCCTTGCACTCTCCCCAACGCCCTCCCAATTTGAAAGTCTATCATGGGCCAGCCCTCATGATCCCAGGGAAGCTCTTCCTGCCCACAGGTCCTGGCCATGGAAACTACTTTAATGAAACCACTGCTTTGCACCAAAGACATCTCAAGAATATTTTCTTGGCCTTGGGCTTCAAACCCTAACGTTCTTTCCTACATCATATGACGCCCAATACGGGTGAGCCTTTGAGTCCAGTCTCCTCTGGACTTTGAGCTGTGGTACAAGCTTGGTTCTTCCTCTCCTCTCCTTTCACTGTCATTCCAGGGGCCCTTCAAGGAGTAGTCTTATTGAAACACTTTCATGCTGATTGCTCAGTCTGCAATCCTCTAGCCTGTGGCTACTCTACGGGAAGGAGAAAGCTTGCCTTTTGGCTGGAAGTTAGTACCCTGGCTGGAGTGGTAATAAGACCCAGAAACTTGATACCCTCTCTGTATCCTGTCCTTCTACAAGGTTGTCTACCTTGGGCACGGGACAGCCACCTAAATCACCAGGATGGCTGTCAATGTTGACTCCCATGTGAGGTTCCCTCCTGACTGATCTAATGTGATCCCCTCCACATCCTGGTCTAGCCCCTTCTGAGGCCTCCACTGGGAGCCAGCAGAAATCAGCACCCAATGGAATTAAAGCCCAACTGGGGACTGTTTCCCACGGAAGTTGGCTATAGGGACTACATGTGTTGAAATGTCACTTAGACCATGATAGATTTCTATCTTTACTGTTTTCTGTCAATGTTCTGACTTACTATTTAAATACAAAATTGGGTAATTTCCCCTTGTAAAACTTTCATAGTGTTCTCCGTGGGTTAGAAATGGCAAGGCAATAATGCGGCCTTCCGGGCATGGGACGGCACAGCATGGTCTCAGTCCATTCCCCAGGCACCCATTGGTAGCCTAGGATGTGATGGGGAAGGGGGGGATACGGGGCCTTTTACTGTGGGATGCCTTCATGGTAAGGCAGGATGGTGATCAATAGTGTTTCTTTGGGAGACGCCTCCAGTCACTTTTGACACATGGAAACTCTGACACATCCTGCATGGCACACCACCCAGGAATTGGGGGATTTTGGTGATAGACCTTCTCTACTTTTCTGGGAGCTTGGCCTCAGTAGGCTTCTTCTTCAGTTCCCAAGGACTCTTCCTTGGGGTGCTTTTTAACCCATTGGAAACAATTTCAATCACAGAATTTAGGAAAGGACTGATGATCTGTAACACTACATGGCTTCAGTAGGATGTTAGATCTCTCTGCAGGCAACAGGGCAGAATGTGTTTGCCCAAATGTATCTGGCTAGTAAACTCCCTCCTGACATACTGGATAATTATCTAAATAGGCCTCCTCCAAATAAACTCTGGTTGCTGGAGGAAACAGGCCATCCCAGAAGGGGACTTTCATACAGTTTCCTCCTCCTTTTTTTTTTTTTTTTTTTTTTAAGATTTTATTTATTTACTCATGAGAGACAGAGAGAGAGGCGGAGACACAGGCAGAGGGAGAAGCAGGCTCCCTGTGGGGAGCCCGACATGGGACTCGATCCTGGGTCCCCAGGATCATGCCCTGGACCAAAGGCAGGCACTAAACTGCTGAGCCACCTGGGCTGCCCAACCACCCAGGCTACCCTGTTTCTCCTCCTAATAGATGTGAGGGCTTCTCCCTCATTCATGTCCCAGGTTCAGGGATATAATTGGAGCCAACTGTGCTTATTCTCCCTCAGGATGAGACTGTAAGGAATATTCCCAAGCAGCTGCCCAAACCCCATCTTCTCTGGCCTGACATGGACTGCATACTCCCCTTTATTGGCAGTAAAATATGGCGTCTGCTCCTCTGTTGGAGATGAGGAGCTCTAGAACCAGGAACCCTTTCTCTGCCTTCTGGCAGCACTATACCTCTTCTGCTCCCCGCCTTCCCCTCCTCCTGTTTCTGCAGCACGCTGGGTGTGACCTGCATAGCTTGCTTCTAGACTATCCTCCAGGCACAGCGGCTCCTTCTCCTCTCACTGTCCAGGAGCAAGAGCAACCCCTGAACTTAACCCAGCCCACTCCAGAATTCCCCACCAGTGTCTCAGGTAAAAATTGACAATGGAAGGATCCAGGTGGAACATAATTTGGTATCTAAGTTAAGTTTGTTGGTTTAATTAAGATAGACAGGTCTTTAAAGTTATCAGCACTAAATGTGAAACTTTTATTGTCGAGGTTTGCTGAAGGTCAAATAAGGTTGGGTAATCTCTGTTGCAATTTGTTAGTTAAAAGATGACTAAAATGATGGTTAATGGTTTCCAAATTTTCACGGGAAATTATTAAGATAGCTTTCAAATTCTTTGGTAACCTGAAACCTTAATGTTTTGCTTGGATGATAAATGGGATTAAATTCATTGGACATCTAGGTCTTGTCCAAATGGATAAAGTGCTGAAGCGTTGATTACTAGATGTCAGTTTGTGCTTTTGACTTCTAATTGGAAAGGAACTAAGGATATTTGAATCTGTTGGTAAACATGCTTTGTGCTTACCTGATTCATAAATTCACCACCTAAAGAGTTCTGGTGTGACAGTTCACAATTGGTTACTCCTTAGTTTTCACAGGAGACTAAGGTTTCTAAGAGTGCAAAATTCTCCTAACTGTAATTAAGATTGATGGGAACAGGGGAAGCAACTCTGTGTAGAAAAGTAGATGTGTAACAAAGATATAAGGAATGGGAATGCATTTTTGTTAAAGGTAAAAGAAGGTAATTTTGTCCTAAAGGAAGCTGGTTGATTGCAAAGAAATGACTTGGGACAAATTCTGAATGCAAAGGAAAGTCTTAGAAGGCTTGTGAAGGAAAATCCATGGAAAGGAATTTTAGGTGTGGTCAGGACAGACTAAGATTGAACTGAATGAATTTTAAAGTACACCGGTAAAAGATTGAAGTCTGCTTTCTCCCTGTTCAGAAAGATAAGTTTTCTTGAATTGTTGGTCTGCTCTTGATAAGAACATCTAGAGTTGTTTTCTCTTTGCCTGCCCAGAAAAACCAGTTTCTATGTTTTTGCCTTTATCGGGTCTTTAATATCCCTAATCCTATTTAGCTGTGTGCTTTAAAACTTTCCAAGGTTTTAACAAACTTCACTGAGATTTAAATTATGAACAAAGTCTCATTGACTAATTAGGCTTGTTTGGTATGTTACCTTCTGGTTTAAGGTCATCATCATTCAATATTCTGGCTATCAGAGTGTTCTGTGTCACAGAAACAACTGAGTCTCCTTGTCGATTGCATCATCATGAACTCATATCAGATCATTAACAAGGTCCATTTCTGAGTTTTTGTCATTTCTAATCTTACTCTCTTGCAAAATGAGTTTCATCTTCAAGGAGGTTCACATAAGGGATTTTTAGGGCAAATACAGGTATTCAATATCTTTAAGATCATAAAACTGAAATGGGGAAGAATTCCCAGAACTAGATAAAGCTACATTCAAACTGAACAAGAGGGTAACCCGAGTGGCTCAGCGGTTTGGCACTTCCTTTGGCCCAGGGATCCACTTCCTGGAGACCCGGGATCGAGTTCCACATCAGGCTCCCTGCACCAGACAGCCTGCTTCTGTCTCTGCCTCTCTCTCTCTCTCTCTTTCATGAATAAATAAATACAATCTTAAAAAAAAAAAAACTAATAAAAATAGTAACATGGGACTAGATGAACTAAAAAGACAATTATAGTTTTGTGACTCTTGTTTGAAACACTGCTGGTTCTCTGATATTTGCTATCCTGGGTTAAGGACACTTTCTCTTAAGATATCTATGACTTATAGAAATGTGGCAAAGTATGCATTTATGAACAAATTAAAGCATTTAATTTTTCTACTTACCTGGACCCTCTAAAATTGAGGGTCTCAGACCTGACCAACAGGTCTCAGTGAGCATTCCGTCTTCCATGACAACCATGGTCATTTACATAAGTTCACCAAGAACCTGTTCTCCTTGTAACATGACACCCTTGGAAACACTGGTTATTTTAGCAAAGCTTTGACTGGAATGTCCTATCTGAGAGACACATGCATAGACCTAGGTAGGACCAAACGGCCTTCAGGAACTGAGTGGACTTAATGAAACCTGGAGCCATAAAGCCACCTGGAACTGTTGGCCTGATGCCTGGCTAGAGAGTTCCCAGAGGCCTCACCAGGTGAGTAAAGAATGTCACTTCCTGGGATCCCTGGGTGGCGCAGCGGTTTGGCGCCTGCTTTTGGCCCAGGGCGATCCTGGAGACCCCGGATCGAGTCCCACGTCGAGTCCCACGTCGAGTCCCACGTCGAGTCCCACGTCGAGTCCCACGTCGAGTCCCACGTCGGGCTCCCGGAGCATGGAGCCTGCTTCTCCCTCTGCCTATGTCTCTGCCTCTCTCTCTAGAGACTCTCTGTATGACTATCATAAATACATGAAAAAAAAGAATGTCACTTCCTGACAGGTGCAGGAACCTCCATATACCTTGGGGATCTTGTTTTTTTGTTTGTTTATTTATGATAGTCACAGAGAGAGAGAGAGAGAGAGAGAGAGAGAGAGAGAGGGGGGCAGAGACACAGGCAGAGGGAGACGCAGGCTCCATGCACCGGGAGCCCGACGTGGGATTTGATCCCGGGTTTCCAGGATCGCACCGTGGGCCAAAGGCAGGCGCCAAACCGCTGCGCCACCCAGGGATCCCTCCTTGGGGATCTTGTGAAGAGGAATCTAGCCACATCTACAGGTATTGCAGGGTCTGATGGCAAGTACTGGGCTTGGCTTCTGGCCTGGAGAGGCTACTAAAAGTTCAACCTACAGATTTCTTATAAAAGTTCCAGCAAAGCCGATTCTAAAAGATCTATATGCTCAATCATTATTCTTGCTGAGCTTATGTAAATAATTAGCTCAAGTTTGTTAAAACTGGACTTGTCTTTCAAATAAATTAGTCCTGTTTGGCTATCTCTGATGAAAAATGAGGATTATTTTAGAGAGAAAAATTATGTTCCAATAGCCCACTATTGTGGATGTCAAATCCTAGTTCTGGTTGTCTTTGATGTTTGCCTGAACTAGACAACTGGAGGTAAACTTCAGAGAAACTGCTACAATAGCTCCTACGCTCTCCTTGTTTGTTATTCTGTGGGGATACTGATAGGACCCGAGGGCATATGATTATTTGAACAGCTGAAAAGTGGGATTGACTCCCCAATAGTGCAATCCAACTACCACCCTGATTCCGTGTGGTTAGAATGACATAGGCAGAGGGAGAAGCAGGCTCCCTGTGGGGAGCCTGATGCAGGAACTGATCCCAGGACCGCCGGATTGTGACTTGAGCCAAAGGCAGATGCTCAACCACTGAGCCACCCAGGTGCCCCAACCCCACGTCATTGGACTAGATGACGCACTTGGACAAGTGTCCTTATCTCCTGAGACAAGTCATCTCCCACTTGCCAGTGATTCCTTATAATTAGGACATTGTTCCAGCTAGACCCCAAAGAGGGCCTCTTGATGGTTTCATCACTCATAGTCATATTTATCCTTCTAGAAGCCACCTCTATTATTAAAGATTTTATTTATTCATGAGAGACACACAGAAGAGAGGCAGAGACATAGGCAGAGGGAGAAGCAGGCTCCTTGCAGGGAACTGGATGCAACACTCAATCCTGGGACCCCGGGATCATGCCCTGAGCCAAAGGCATCACTCAACCACTGAGCCACCCAGGCCTCCCGAAGCCACCTCTGTTAATGTACAATTGCAAGTAAAGGATTTAGCTAAGCACACAATAGCCCTTCTGGTAAAACGAGCCTCAAAGCTCACTCTGGGACAATCCCTGAATACCAGGCTATGCTTATAGATATGGCTGAAATATACCTAAAACCTGTCAAACTTTAAACCCAGCTACCTTTTTGCCTAGACTTGAACATCATACTTCTATAGAGCACAACTGTTCAGAGGTTATTGATCTTGTGTATTCTAGTCAACCAGATATAAAAGCTTCCCCTATCAAAAATCCAGATGACAGTTGGTTTACTGATGGCAACAGTGTTATGGGCAAGGGAGTGAAAAAACCTGGGGATGCTCTAGTGCTTTGCAATTGCCAAAGCCTTAAAAATTAATGTTTGTACTGACTCCAAATATGCTTTCCTAGTCCTACATGCCCACAGAGCAATTTGGAAGAAAAGGGAATTATCAAGCCATAACTCTCCAATCAAATATGGACCTGAAATTATTACTCTTTAGGCTGTACACCACCTACCTAAGGAGGTAGCTATAATTCAAAGGACATCAGAGAATAAAACCTTAGAATCTAAAGGAAACAATTCAGTAGACCATGCAGCCAAGCAGGTAGCACAAAATAAACAAATATTAAGTATTTTACCAGCCTTAACTCCAATGAAGTCCATAAGTCCAGTTATTCAGACGAAGAAATGCACAGGACTGGCTTGTTAATAATGAGGAAAAAAAATCCTTATGCCCAAAAATAACCAACAGAAGGTAATATAGGGTTTACACCAGGAGGTTAAAAAGGCCATGGAGGTGACAAAAAACTTTGCTAAGAGAAATTGTCCCTAGATTTGGACTCCTTTGGTCCCTACAAAGTGACAATAGACTGTCTTATTACATAAATTCAAAAGAAATTCTCCAAAACCATTACCATGACTGCAGTTCAGGGAGGCCCAGAACTAGACCAGTGTCCAAGGGGACACCAGGGACTGTGCGGCTCTAACATGTGTCCAATGGCCTGGCCTCCCCCAGGCTGGATAGGATGCTGGACTCTGGGTGTTGCTTGGACACACAGACACCGTATTAAAACCATTACCAGGGATCCCTGGGTGGCGCAGCGGTTTGGCGCCTGCCTTTGGCCCAGGGCGCGATCCTGGAGACCCGGGATCGAATCCCACATCGGGCTCCTGGTGCGTGGAGCCTGCTTCTCCCTCTGCCTGTGTCTCTGCCTCTCTCTCTTTCTCTCTGTGTGACTATCATAAATAAATAAAAATTAAAAAAAAAATAAAAATAAAACCATTACCAACCCAGCCAAACTTCCACATTTATTTATTTTTTTTTTTGTTAAAGATTTTATTTATTTATTCATGACAGAGACTGGCAGAGACACAGGCAGAGGGAGAAGCAGGCTCCACACAGGGTACCTGATGTGGGACTCATCCCAGGTCCCCAGGGTCACACTCCAGGATGAAGGTGGTGCTAAACCGCTGAGCCACCTGGGGCTGCCTTCAAAGGACTCTTATTTGTTATTCCAATCGGGTTTTGTTTTCTCTCAGGTCTCTCCACTTGGGGTCAAGACTCCTTTGCTGCCCTAACTTTAAGCCAACGGGTAATATCCACACATGCAGTCTCCCCTGGACTCAGCTTCTTCTGCTGTCATCACTCCTAATCTATATAAACCTCAACTGATCCGTGGTGACCCAAAGGCAGGGACATCTCTATGTCCCTACTCAGTAGAAGGAAGTTACAGAAGACACCTTCCACCTTCAGCAACCTTAAAGATTAAGGGTCAAAATTGTTCAGGGGGGAATGAGTGGGAAACAAAGGCAGACAAGAAATTATTAAATTTCCTTACTCCCTACAGCCCATTGACATGTCCTTAAAACAGGCCCAGTGACGTTCCTCCACCTCAGCAGCCTCAATGTTAATTCTCTGCTGAGGGTAACAGGCAATCCTAGCACCTCCCACCCCCAGGATTCTGTGAGTCTACTTTTATACAAATTTCTTTGCAAAGTTCCTTTATCTCCATCCCCCAGTATGTATTGGCGATCATCCCCCAATACCCACTGATGTACATCTGAAGGGTCTCATGACTCAGGTTTTATTAGATGGTAATAAATGATTTTTCCCAGCAATAACTAGCCTCTCAGGGTCCTGGAAACCTTGCCCCCCAAATTCTTTAGAGACTTACACTCTCCTCAACCCCCTCCCAAGTTGAGTCTATTATGGGCCACCCCTCATGATCCCAGGGCAGCTCTTCCTGCCCACGAGTCCTGGCCCCTGGCCCCGTGCATTAATGAAACCACCTTTTTACACCAAAGACGTTTCAAGAATTTCTTATTAGCTGTCAGCTTCAGACCCTAACATTCTTTCCTACATCAGCTCCACGGACTGAACCAGCCAAGCACCCTGAAGTAAGATATCTTAGCCTAGGTCAGCGGGCTCCAGCAAATGAGGGCTGTGGCAGGGTAGCTAGTGCAGGTCCTCCCCATGTGCCCCCCCACCCACCCCAGAACCTTTTATAACATTACCTAGATGGCCCTTGGTCACCTGCACTCTGGGGCAGGCAACTTCCAGACCCTTACAGTGCTAGAGGGACGCTGGCAGGGCCCTCTTGGTGGGTTCTGTGGGGGGGGGGGGGGGGGCAACCGGAAGCCACGTGAGGGAGGAATCCTGGGGATGGGAAGCTGAAATGTGGTGGATACGAGATCTGGCACGATCTTATCTCTGTCTGTTGAGGACACAGGTACACTTGAGGTCTGTTAATGATACATAGCTCAGTAGGAATCCCAAATACACTAGAATGGGGGGGAGGGGTCCCTGGGTGGAGGTGAGTGTCAGTTTGATCTGAGGGATCTGGATCACAGGAGGAAGGGTGATGCATCCCCACAGTGGTCTTGACCAACTGGCAAGATGGAGCCTGTGGGTGTGGAGGGCAGAGGAACAGGCTGGAAAGGGAAATTGTCCTTGAGGAGATGGAGGAGGGGCAGAAGATGGGGGGGTGAGGAGCCCAGAAAGGGAGACGTTCCTCAGCAGGTCACCCTTGCCCCTGCTCACTGCCAGCAGTCTCTCAACCTCCGCTGCAGTGTCCCCTCCCCAGGGCCCCAGCCACACCATGGTCAGCAGGTCTTCCCCCTCCCCTCAGTTTGTGACCACACTCAGAGCACCCCCTGGCCCACAGGGGGCCCAGCTCACCTCTGTCTCCCAGGGCTGTGTTCAGCAGAGCCTCCAGGGGCAGGCGAGGAGGCTGGCCTAGTGGGAGGGACAGGGCTCCCTCCAGGCAGGGGGGCACTCACTCCCTTTGTGCTTCCCTGGATTATTCCTCAGGCAGGCTGAAGCCGGGGAAGGCTAAGAACAGCCCCCCACCCCGGCCACGGTGGGCAGGGCTGACAGGGCTGACCTCCTTTCAAACAGGGATGGACTACTGATTCTCCCTCTCCAGGCATCTGCGAAGGGCAGGCTCTAGTCCAGCACCAACGGGCGTCAGGACGGCCCCGGAAGATTGCCGGCCGCCGGCCTGCAGGACGTGGAGCAGCGGAGCGCATAGCCGCTCAGTCCTTTCTTGGGAGGGCCGCCCTCCCGCCCTCCCGCCCCCCTGCCCCCCCCCCACCCCGCTCTGTGTGCACTCGGCCAGTACGCGGCTGGGGCTGCCCTCCAGCTCTCAGAGCACGCGGCCAGCTCGGCGGCTGGGGACGCCCTCCCGCCACCCTGGGACCCCCGCCCAGCTCTGCCCACACCACCGCACACTGTAGCCCGCCCACGACCTCTGGGCACCGAGGCGAGGCTGGGTCTGCGCTCACTGCCGAGCCCTCGGC
The DNA here is from genome assembly GCF_011100685.1 of Canis lupus familiaris. Taxonomy (NCBI): domain Eukaryota; kingdom Metazoa; phylum Chordata; class Mammalia; order Carnivora; family Canidae; genus Canis; species Canis lupus. Next base: position 62,679,122 of record NC_049224.1, read on the forward strand.
ACCAGGCAGGGCAGGCACCCAGTGCACCCGGCTGAACCAACGCAGGACTGCGTGCGCGCGTCCGTACCGGGCCCCCCGCGGACGGTCACAAACGTCCTTGGGCGCTGGGGAAGCTCCGTCTCGCAGGCCCACAGGAGGGTGCTCCCGCGGACAGGGGAGGCCACATGCACGGAAGCGCCCGTGAGCCTGCCCCCGGGGTACCCCGGACGCCCGCCGGCGAGGGGCCCGGACTGGTCTGCGTCGCGGCCCAACCCGGACGGAGCTAGCGCGGGAAGTCGGGCGGACGCCCCGCCCACCCGCCACAGGAGCGCGACGCCCCTCTCCTGACGTCATCTTCTACAGCCAGCCGCAGAGCCGGCCGCGGATGCCGCCATGATACGTTACGGCAGCCGACCGGCTTCGCTCGGCTTCGCCACGAAGCCTCCGGCCGAGGCCCCGCCCCTTGGGAGACGTCACCGTGGCCCGCCCGGGCGGGCGCCGCCATATTGGGGGTCCTCGCCGCGGGCGCGTAGGTGTCTTCATAAGATGCCGGCTCGGCGGTTCTCTGCTTTCTCCCCCCAAGATGGCGTCCATGCGGGAGAGCGACACGGGCCTGTGGCTGCACAACAAGCTGGGGGCCACCGACGAGCTGTGGGCGCCGCCCAGCATCGCGTCCCTGCTCACCGCCGCGGTCATCGACAACATCCGCCTCTGCTTCCACGGCCTCTCATCCGCCGTGAAGCTCAAGCTGCTGCTCGGGACGCTGCACCTCCCGCGCCGCACTGTGGACGAGGTGAGGGGGGCGGCGGTGGGGGCGCGGGGCCGCCCCTTCCCGTGACCCGAGACCCCGGGCCTTGGCCCCCTCCTCTCCGACAGTCCCTGCGGACTCTCTCCAGCTCTGTCCCGGGCCCTCAGGGCCACCTGGAATCCCCCCGGACCCCCACGCCCCCTCCGCACGGACCCTGGTCCCCGGACCCCCACGCCCCCTCCCCACGGACCCTCCCCACGGACCCTGGTCCCCGGACCCCCACGCTCCCTCCACACGGACCCTCGTCCCCGGACCCCCACGCCCCCTCCCCACGGACCCTCGTCCCCGGACCCCCACGCCCCCTCCCCACGGACCCTCCTCCCCAGACCCCCACGACCCCTCCCCACGGACCCTCCTCCCCGGACCCCCACGCCCCCTCCCCACGGACCCTCGTCCCCTGACCCCCACGCCCCCTCCCGACGGATCCTCTTTCGGGACCCCCAACCCCCCTACCCATGGACCCTCATCCCCGGACCCCTACCGACCCTCTCCCTCGGGACCATCCCCCCGCACCCTCCCCGAGCCCAGGTTGTTGGCTGGGAGGGTCTGGGCTGGGGGCAGAGGTGCCGGCCGGCTCTGGACTGTTCTGTCCACCTTACGGAATAGCCACTTGTTTGGGGCCCTGTATTCTTTGGATTCTTTCCATGCATGAATACTTCCTGTCGTTCGAATTAGTGGATATGTGAGATTGGTTTTCTTTTTTCCCTGACGGCATATTGTGCCATTTTTCGTGTGAGGTAAACTAGTTTTTCAGAATACTGAAGCCCGGTGCTTGTTACTACTTTGTGCAGCTGCCATTGCAGTTTTTGTAAGGACGCTGCTGTGTTTTCCGAATGTGGGGCCTGGGGACAGATGCACCTCAGTGGGGCCACCTGCGTGCATGCCGGGTGGACTGTCCGGGCTGTCCCTGAGTAGTATCTCTGCCCCATCCATCCTGCCTGGTCCATGCCGCCCCTCCGTGCCGCCCTGTCCATCCCAGCCCCATCTATTCTGCCCCCGTCCATCCTGCCCCAGTCCGTCCCACCCCATCGGACAGTGGGTTGTGCACAGCGTTCACTGCTGTGGATACTGCCGGTGCCGAGGGTCTCGTGTTTGTATTGGGATGTGGGAAGCACACATTTCTGGGTGTAATGTCCATGAGTGGAACCCAGGTCCTGACCTTATGCTACTTGTTTCTCAGGGTGCTTGTGTCACATGAACCCCTGCTGGCTGCCTGAAGGTGTGGTGGGGTTTTCTTGTTTGTTTTCTACCAGAGTTCCTGCGCCATTTGTAAATTTATTTTCACTATTTTAAAGATTTATGTCTTTGAGAGAGAGCAGGCAGGGGAGCGGGGAGGGGCAGAGGGGCAGAGGGAGAGGGAAGAGCAGACTACCCGCTGAGCAGGACACACACCCCCACCCCCAGATCCGGGCTGAGCCAAGGGTCGACCCTCAACCACACAGATACTCAGGTGCCCCTGTCATGACCCTGCTTTTCAACATCATATCTTTTTTTAAAAAGTTTTACTTACTTATTTGAGAGGGAGAGCATGAGCCAGGGGGAGGTGCAGAGGGTCAAGCAGGAAACCCAGCCCAGGACTGGATCCTAGGAATCCTGGATCATGACCTGAACAAAACCAAAAGTCGGTGGCTCAACTGGGCTGAACCCAGGTACCCTTGCACCATTTTTTAAATTGAGGTATAATCGACATACAACCCTAAATGAGTTTCAGACATGCAAGGCAGTGATACAATGTTTGCACATACTGCCTATCATCACCACTGTAAGTCTACCATGCCTGCAGAATCTTTTTTTCTTGGGATGAGAACTTTTAAGACTTACTCTCAGCAACTTTCAAATATACAGTATAGTGTAATTAACTATAGTCACCACATTCAATGTCTTTAATTTGTATTTGCCTTACTACTCGTGTGGTTGAGCATTTTTCATGTATTTATTCACAAATTCCTTCTTTTGTAGGAAATAATATCTTTACATCTTTTGTAGGGTTTTTCCTGATAACTTTATTTTTTTTTTTTGCAATGTAGGTTTTTTTTTTTTAGGTTGTTTTTTTATATATAAATATATATGAATCTTGGCTAGCAGTCCTTTTTCAGTTATATATTTTACAGATACTTTACAGTCTTAAGTCTTTTTCACAGAACCTTTGGATGTACAGACACTCTCAGCTATAACTGGGTGCCTTTGCCAGTCTTGCCTTCCTCTGATTGGGGCTGATTTTGTCTCATTTGGGATGTGGCTCCCTGCCTGGCGGGCGGACACTTCTGCAGTCTTGTTTGAGCAGCTCAGTTTGCCTTTCACGTCGGAGTCTTCAATCTACCTGGAATTAATCATTGTGTGAAGCTGGGAATCCAGTTTTATTTTCCACAGGGATGTCCATTTAGTCCAGCACCATTACCATTTACTGAAACAGCTTCTTTTCCCTGTTGATTTGCACTGTCACTTCTGTGGGTCTGTGTCTGGGTTCTGCTCTGTTCCTTCAGGCTATTTATATACCACTGTACCAATAACCCACTAAGTCCTGTTACTGCCACTGTATGCAAAGTTTTGCCAGCTAACAGCAGAACTTCCCCCTTTATTCTTCAGGAACATCTCTGGCTATTCTTGGTTGTTTCTGTTCACATATAGATTTAATCTGCACTCCTCAGGTTACACATACAACACTTTGGGATTTTGGTTAAGACTGAGTTGAATTTGTAGTGCATTCTGGGGTAAAATCATTTTAATAATATTGAATCTCATAAATTGTGAATATGGATCTATTTAGATCTTTAATATTTGCTTAAAGCGTTCTGATTTTCTTGACAGATCTTCCATTTTCTGTTAGATGTGTTACTAGATATTTCATATTTCTTTCGCTGTCTTAAATAGTATCTGTTAAAATTTATTTTTTTAAAGATTTTATATATTCATGAGAGACAGAGAGAGAGAGAGAGAGAGAGAGAGGGGGGCAGACACAGGCAGAGGGAGAAACAGGCTCCATGCAGGGTGCCTGAAGTGGGACTCGATCCCAGGTCTCCAGGATCACACCCTGGGCTGAAGGTGGCACTAAACAGCTGAGCCACCCAGGCGGCCCAAAATTAATTAATTAATTTATTTATTTATTTATTTATTTGTGATTTTTATTTATGATAGTCACACACAGAGAGAGAGAGAGAGAGGCAGAGACATAGGCAGAGGGAGAAGCAGGCTCCATGCACCAGGAGCCCGACGGGGGATTCAATCCCGGGTCTCCAGGATGGTGCCCTGGGCCAAAGGCAGGCGCCAAACCTCTGCGCCACCCAGGGATCCCCCCAAAATTTATTTTTAAATGTGAGTTTGTGAATACCTTCTGTGTTAAAGGCTTACTAATTGCAATAATTTTCCCATAGACTCTTTATTATTCTGTGTATTTACTAATCTCTTTCCAGTTACTTTTTATTTCTTTTCCTTGCCTTACTGTACTCAACAGGACCCCTCTAGTACATTGTCTTTTTTCTGATCACACAGTGAGAACTTTGTTTTTGCTGATAAATACGTTTACTATTATTTTTGGTAGATAGATTTTACCTGGTTAAGGAAATTCTGTTTCTAGATTTTTTTTTTTATTATTATTTTTAATTTATTTATTCATGAGAGACACACACACAGAGGGAGAGAGAGAGGCAGAGACATAGGCAGAGGGAGAAGCAGGCTCCATGCAGGGAGCCCGATGCGAGACTTGATCCCGGGACTCCAGGATCATGCCCTGAGCTGAAGGCAGGTGCTAAACCACTGAGCCACCCAGGGATCCCCTACTTCTCTTTTTTAAAAGATTATTTATTTGAGAGAGAGAGAGAGACTGCACATGCACACATGCACGCATGTGGGGGTGGAGGGGACAGTGCCGAGAGAATGAATCTCAGGCCGACTCCCCAGTGAGCACAGAGCCTGATGCAGGTCTAGATCTCGGGAGCCTGAGCCAAAGAAATCAAGAGTCGGTCACTCACCAACAGCATCACCCAGGTGCCCCTGTGTTTCACTTCTAAAGAAACTGGCAGACTGCTGTCCATGGTGGTAGTCACAGGTCACCTTCCACCAGCAGTGGACGGGGCTCCAGCTGTCCTCTTCCACAGTTGACAGTGTCTCTGTCCTTTTGGCCCTTCCTGAAGGGTTCATTGTGTGTTTCCAGCATCACTAGTGACACTGAACATCTCCTCTTGGGATGTATTTTCAAATCTTCAAGTGCATATTATTTTTAATTGATATAAATTACATTGTCTTACATACTTGTATCAAATTATTAAAATAAAACATTATTTTTAAGATTCACCCATGTTGTTCTTCATCTAATCCAAGGGTTGGCAAACTGGCCTGTGACCTATTTGAAGGTTTATGAGCTAAGAACGTTTGCACATTATTAAACGGATTGTTCAAGTGTGCATCATTACTTCTTTTTCTTTTTCTGCCAACATGGCACACAAGCCCTGAAGTCACTGTCCAGCCCTTCACAGAAAGATAAGCCAACTCCAGATCTGCTCTGCTGTGCCCCCTGTTTGGTGTCCCTGTGCATGCCCCTCTCCAGCCCTGGGTGGCAGGCTGCACACAGCTTCTCACCCATGGGGTAGAAGTGTCTGTCAAGTCATACAATGTATTTGCTTAAGTGGTGGCAGCATAATGTCCACACTCCCACCTGCAGTGCCTCATGGTCCTTATATTTCCCCCACTTCTCCCCCACTTGGTTTGGTTCACTTTTCCTTTTTGTGGATCAGCTGGTTGGAAAGTGTTTGCTACCTTATGTTCATTTGAGGCATCCATCCCAGTGTTCATTGCCTTCTCAAATTTCCACCTTTTACATTGCCTATTAGTAACATCTGCTTTCGTTTCTGTTGGGGTTGCTATCTTGTTGATTTGCGGGGGCTTCATATTTTGGATAGTAAACTGCTGGTTTTGAACAGTTCATTACAGATTACATCTGCCATTCTGTTACCTGTTAACTTTATCATTTGTTCTTCACTGAACAGAAATATTTCATTTTAATACATAGTAATATTTTTTTGTTAATGGTTTGTACTTGGAAGTTTTAAGAAATCATTAGGTGTGCGTCTCTTGTTTCTTTTCATTTTGTAGTCCTTCCATTCACAGATGGGTCTTTGATGCGTCAGGAGTGCACCCCTCAGACATGCTGTGAGATTGGATGCCAGTTTGTTTTTTTTTTTTTTTTTTTTTTAAGATTTTATTTATTCATTCATGAGAGACAGAGAGACAGAGGGAGAAGCAGGCTCCATGTAGGAAGCCCAATGTGGGACTCGATCCCAGGACCCCAGGATCTCGTTCTGAGCCAAAGGTAGACGCTCAACCACTGAGCCACGCAGTGCCCTGGGGCTTTATTTGCCTCTGTTCTAAGTCCCAGATCTCTCTCCAGCCGTGCATTTAGATGTAGGCCAACTCTTTCTCATGAATTTGTAGTGCTATGCACGTGCATGCGTGCACAGTGTGTGTGTGTGTGAGGGAGGGAGAGGGGGCGAGAGCGCATGCATTTGAACATAAGGGCATGTGATGTTCCAGTGGCCCATGCCAGGTTGTCCTCTTGGCAAGGACTGGAAGCTCCTTACATCTTCAAGTGTCTGGAGGGAGTACTTTTTTTTTTTTTTTTAAAGATTTTATTTACTTATTTGGCAAAGAGCATGAGCAGGGGGAGAAGCAGGCCAATGCAAGACTTAATCCCAGGGCCCTGGGATCATGACCTGAGCCAAACCCTCACTAACTGAGCCACCAGGTGCCCTGAAGGTGGTGTTTTTGTTGCAGATTTTGTTGAATACAAAAATGGCTTGGACCGCCGTAACAAAATACCATCGGCCAGATGGTTTAAACAATACACATTCATTTTCTTATGTTTCTGGATGCTAGGACGTGCAGGATCTAGTGCTGGCTGGTTCGGTGTCTTGCCAGGGCCATCTTCCTGGCTTGCAGATGGCAGCCTCCTGGCTGTGCTCAGGCAGTAGGAGAGTTCTGCGATCTCTTTTATATGAAGGCACCACTCCCGTTGCGGAAGCCCTGCCCTCAGGATCTTATTACCTCCTGCTACCACCACACTGGGGATTGGGTCTCAGTGTCTAGTTTGAGGGACACATTCAGTCCATAACAGCAATCTCTTTGGTTTTAACCAACCTACCTCCCTCTTTCTTCCTTTCTTCCTTACATCTTTATAAAATATGCGTTTTGCCTCATGGTTGTTGTATTGCCTCATGGTTTGCTGGGGTGTTGGAACAAAGGACCACAGGCTAGGTGGCTTAGACCTACAGAAGTACTGGGCAGTCCTGGTGGCTCAGCGGTTTAGTGCCGCCTTCAGTCCAGGGTGTGTTCCTGGGGACCCAGGATCAAGTCCCATGTCGGGCTCCCTGCATGGAGCCTGCTTCTCCCTCTGCCTGTGTTTCTGCCTCTCTCTCTCTCTCTCTCTGTGTCTCTCTCTCTGTGTGTGTGTGTGTCTTTCATGAATAAATAGATGAAATCTTAAAAAAAAAAAAATTCAGAAGTACACTGTCCCACAGCACGGGGTGGGCTCGGCCTTGGCAGCTGGTGGCATCACTCCCACCATCGTGTCCCTTTGTCCTCACCTTGTCTTTCTTCTGTGTCCAGATTTTCCATCTCTACAAGGACACCAGTTGTGTTGGATGAGGCCTCCCCTAGTGGCTTCCTTGTAACGTGACCACCTCTGTAAAGGCCCTGTTTCCAAACACAGCCTTCTTCTGAGTTAAGACTCCAAGGTATCTTTTTGCAAGAGTACAGTTCAGCTGAAGACCCTAGCTTTTCATGAGCATAGGTGGATTCTCGGTGTATCTTGTGCTTTCTTGTGAGCTGTTTTGAGAGCAGGTCTTGTGCCTTCCTGGTGTCTGTACCCCTAATGGCCCACGTCACCCGCTCTCAGGAGAGACTCTCTAGCCTGGGTGAGTCTCATCTTGGTGAGGCTTCTGTGTCACTGCGTGTGTGGCCTCCTTTCCACTGCTCTGTGGGATATTCTGGACCTGGTTGGTGCCCACACTCAACCTCCTGAGGAACCGCCAGCCGGGCTCCCAGTGTCCATGCCTGGCAGCAGTCCCGAGGGCTCCAACATTTACTGTCTTCTATCTTTCTGATGCTGGTCTCCCCGGGTGTGTGAGCTGTGCCCGCCCACTGGGTCCATGTCACCTTTGTGGCCTGTCCCCTTCTACCTTGTCCTCTGCGAGCATGGGTGCACGGGAGGTTCCTCACAGTCTGTTTCTTGTTCTCCATGCTGTGAGGGTGAACTGCCGACAGTGGAACCTGCTGTCTTACTGAGCCCCTTGAGATGCTTTTAGAGAGGAGTAATTTTCTATACATAATTTTATTTTGCCTGAGATGGGTTTTATCCTTGACTCATTGGAGTGAGGAACACAAGTAAAAATATTTTTCACTTTGTGCCTTTTGGGTTTTGGTATGGAACAGAGCTTATAGCTCGGCTAAGGAGAAGGGGCAGGTGGTGGGCAGGCCATTCTTCTACAACAAAGAGCCCCCACCACAGATGTTTACAGTTTCTGCCATGAAAAGAACACATGTCTGCATATTTCCAGAGATGGCCTTCTAGAGTGGGTCTGCCAATGCCTAGGTCTGTGTGGGGCTGACAGTGTCAGAATCAAACACCTGGGAGCTTTGACTTTGGTGCTGGATGTGCTAGGGTGTGGGGACTCCAGGGCAGCAGGGCAGGTGGCAAGGGCAGGAGTGACAAACCTAATGTCTGGGGAACGGAAAGGCTCTGGCCCATTCCCGAGAGACTGCGTGACAGGGCTGGGGGGGGCGGGCAGTGGGAGCCCTGCACCACCTTCTGGCCCCCCTGCCGAGCATGGTGAGGCCCTCGCAGTGGCTGCCTGGTCCCAGAGGTGCCCCAAGGTGCGGGTGTTGGTGACCTGGTGCGGGTTCTCAGGAACACGCCCTCAGATGACAGCCTTCCCCTCTCCTGTTGTGCAGGCACCAGGAGCCATCAAGGAGGCTGTGGGGAGATGAGGCGACCCCGGGGGACAGTGGGTGGGCCATGGGCCAAGGTGGGCGTACTCAGTGCAAGTGGGCATCGCTGCCTGGCCCAGGGAAATGGGTGGCCATTGGGTGGGGGGATGGAGGGAGAGCCCACAGGTTCTCGTGAAGACGAGTCCAGGTGTGTCGGCAGTGGCCACAGAGGTTGGATGCATCGTGTGCCCCTCAGGATGTGCGCTGGCAGGATGCAAGGGGCGCTCTCCTCTATTTAAAAACAAAGATGCGTGGATGCTGGCTTCTGCCCAGCTCTAGTCCTATGTCCCTAGCAAGATGCTGATGTGGGTCAGAGGGCTGGGCAGGTGGGGTCTGGGCAGCCATGTGGCTGCCTAGTTGGCTGTTGGGATGCGTGCACATGCATGTGCACGCACTTAAACACCCCGGCTCAGGACTAATCTCTCTCCTTTCTTGGCAGATGAAGGGCGCCCTGGCGGAGATTATCCAGCTGGCCACCTTGGACTCCGATCCCTGGGTTCTCATGGTAGCTGACATCCTCAAGTCCTTTCCTGACACAGGCTCGCTTAACCTTGACCTCGAAGAACAGAATCCCAACGTTCAAGATATTTTAGGAGAACTCAGAGAAAAGGGTATTTGTGTGTGTGTGTTATGCTGGGAGGAGGGAAACGGGTCTTCCTTTTAAAACATCTTTTCTAAAGTGGATTTGACATCCAGAGCATTGCATCATGTGCAGTACAGCATGTTATGTTTCCTTGACTGCTTATATCTCCTACCCCTACCCCCACCCCGCCACAGCCCCAGCTTCTGACTGGCCTTGAGAAGCAAGCTCAGGACGGCCCACAGGCTGCTGCTCACTGCGCTTGCTGGATCCAAGTGTGTTACTGTTTGCATATTCAGACGCCCTCTCCCTGCTCAGCTCATTGAGGCCACAGCTCTGCCCATTCAGGTTGCAGCTCCAGAGCCTAGAACATTCCCTGGCACAGAGTATGGGGAAAGGATGAGTTCAGTTTAGAACATGAACTGAAAACCACTGAGAAAATACAAACAGAAAGAACACAGAGGAGGAGGTGGGCTTCCTCCCCAGGTCCCTCTCCTGGTTCACACAGCTGCATCTGGCATGCCCCTTAGAGACGGAACCCATGCTGCTGCAGGGCCAGTGGTTGGCACCCCCTGCAGGTGGCCCCTGCCACCTCTGCTACCCATGAGGTGACCACCCCTCCACCCTCTGTCAGTTTTCACTCGGCCACCCCATGCCTGTCTGGGTGATGTCTCTGGGCTGGGAAGGGCCTGTTCTGTTTGCGGCTGGAGGTGGGCTTCTTGGCCGCTGGGAGTCCTGGGGGCGTCCAGGTCCTAGAGGGGGTGGTGTGGCGGGAGGGGTGCACAGGAAGGGGGATGAGTTCTGAATCCAAGTGCTGCTTCTGAGGGCTGGGAGGACCGCTGGGTGGGGGCCCATGGGGATTGGCGGGGAGGAGCCTGTGGCCACCGCAGACTTTGCCTCTCCTGCCGCTCAGGGCATGTCTCGGTATTGCTGCTGCCCTGGACACCTAGAACACACTCTGGGAAGGTTGTACTGCTGTATGTCCATGGTGCCCCAGAGTGACAAGCAGCCAGCCAGCCAGGACATCCTAACCCTCATGCCCAGCAGGTCCTGGGGGTTGGGGTGGGGACATCCCAGCTGCAGGGCCACCCACTTGACAAGCAGCCGTGTTGGCGGCCTTGACTGTTGGGTGATGGTGGAGTGGAGCCCCTGGGCAGTCTGACCTGTTTTCTGTTTTGAAAACAAGGTGGAAGATCCAGGACCGTAAGTAGGAGACAGCACTTTAGATGGTGTTTTCACACGAGCTGTGCAAGCCAGGGCCTGTGTGAGGGGGATGCAGCTCCTAATGTGCTGTGTTGGTTCTCGAATGAGCAGTGAACGAGTGTGAAGCGTCTGCCATGCTGCCGCTAGAGTGCCAGTACTTGAATAAAAACGCCCTGACGACCCTCGCCGGACCCCTCACTCCCCCAGTGAAACACTTTCAATTAAAGAGGAAACCGAAGAGCGCCACGCTGAGAGCGGAGCTCCTGCAGAAATGTGAGTGCCCCCATTCTGGAAGGCCCAGCATGCGAGGGATCTGATGCTGAGAAATGGTGCCTCTGTTTTCCTCTGTGGTTTTATTTCTAGAGTTCCTTTAGAGTGTATGGTCCCTGAACTGTTCAAGACAGCCGGCTACGTAAAGTTGTGGGGTTTTGTTATTTTTTTTTTAGAAATTTATTTATTACCATGCTAAACTGTATTTTAAATCTATTTTAGAAACGTCAGAAGTTTTACGTTAAAAGTGTCTCTTTCTAATCTTTGTTACAACGGTGAAATCTGCAGATGAGTCCTGTGGGCCGTAAGAAGGGCAGCCCTCTGAAGGCTCACAGGAGGCCTGACCCTCACTCCTATAACTTCGCCTTTTGCTGGAGTTGCAGAGGATGTCCCTTTAACCTTAAAGATGTTTGGTCATTTTATTTTATGTTTCTCTAAATAGTGATGTATAAAATGTGTATGGAGGTATTTGCCAGGAAAAAGGCAGGGTAATTGATTTCTTCAACCAAATTGCAAAGTATGAATTGCAAGAACTTTTATTTTGAATGGCCATGAAATTGGTATTAACCATACGCACAAATGGCCTGATTGCAGAGAATCTGAATAAAACACAGCCTTCATGACCTTAGCATCCCAGGCTCGGGGTGGCTCTGTGGCTTCTCAGAGCCAGTGGGACACAGTGAAGCCTCCCATGCTTCCCCTTCCCTGTTCCCATGGAGCCAGCTCTGGAAAACCACGTCTCCTTCCACTGATTGATGCATGTGTGGGGAGACACATTGGGCTTTGCCCAGTGCCCAGCAGTGAGGATGTGCCACCGGCTGCCCCGAGGCCTCCCTACGGCCCACTCTCTGGGCCCCTCTAGGAAGGATGGCCCCCTGGCTCTGGTTCCTCGAAAGTAGGTTTGGCTCAGTGGAGGATGTGACATTGGAAGTCGTGCCAGTTCTCTCTGGGAAGGCATGAATGTTTGGGAAAGGGAGCCCTGTGTCTGCATGAATGCACCCAGTGCGACCTCTTCATAACATACTTAGCCTGCAGTGAAGGGCGTGTTGCTGACTTGACGCATCTTCTTGCAGCCACCGAGACGGCCCAGCAGCTGAAGAGGAGTGCAGGGGTGCCTTTCCACGCCAAGGGCCGGGGGCTTCTCCGGAAGATGGACACCACGAGTAAGGCTGGCCCCCAGCTCTGAGCCCTCATTGCTCATCAGAGACCAGGCCCCACCTCAAGGGTTCTGTCTTTTTTGTTTGTGGTGTCATTTAAATGTTGGGATGTGCGTGGGTCGTGGGCCCTGTAGGTGTCTTTGGTTGTATTGGTGAAAGGAGCACACGAGATGAGGAGAGAGCCCAGGGGAAATTTCAGGTTTTCCGACAAAAGGACCTGGAAGCATATGCAGGAGCCTGACCAGAACTTGAGGGAGATGCTGGTTTGTGTCCCTCTCTGTGTGGGGAACAGTGTGCCTGCCCTGTGCGCAGGACTCCCCCTTCTTTGGGGAGGGAAGGGGCACCCCCTCCAATGGAGAGCGAGCTGCCTGAGGCAGCTATTCCAGGGCCCACCTTCTTCCCTCCCTCAGAGTTGGAAGCAGAAGCCCTGCGTGCCTGCACACAGGGCAGACATAAGAATGTGGGTTGCCCTGGGGCTTGCCACCAGAAGGCCCTGGACAGACACCCCAAAGGGCAAGAGGGCAGGTTGCCCACTGTCCTGCGTTCCAGGGCCCAGCACTGACCAAACCACAGGGAAGCTGGGTCACCTGAAAACAAAACAGATGCGCCTGTGGGCCTAAAGGGAAGCCTTGTGGGGGCCCCTCCTATAGGGCCCATCCCAGCAAGGTTCCCGAGGGCAGGGGCATGGTCACTATGCCCTTGACCCAGCATCCAGTTCAGGGTCCCATTGGCTGTGCTGGAAGGGGCCATGCATGCCCCGGGCCCACATCACGGTGTGAGATCTGCATGTGAGTGGGTTTGGGCACAAGTGCCCAAATGGAGTCCTAGAGGTGGGAGCAGGGAGGCACCAGATGCTGGGGGACAGGTCCAGGCCCTGTTCAGGAGACACCATCCCTGTGTCAGGCGACTGCATTTGGACATAGTTGGGGACAGGGGAAGGTGATCCTTGCTGCACAGTGTGGGAGGGTCTAGCCTTGAGCAGAGCTGTTTGCCCAGAGGTGCAAGAGGGAAGCCAGGTTGAGCATCGTGTGGCATCTTTGTTTTTGTTGGTGTTCTTGGCAAAAATGTCAGATTGGCTGTGATGTCATCATTTCCATTGCCTTGCTCCTTTTTTATTTTTATTTTTTTAAGATTTTATTTACTTATTCATGAAAGACAGAGAGAGAGAGAGGCAGAGACACAGGCAGAGGGAGAAGCAGGCTCCACGCAGGGAGCCTGATGCGGGACTCGATCCTGGGTCTCGAGGATCACACCATGGGCTGAAGGCGGCGCTAAACCGCTGAGCCACCTGGGCTGCCCTGCCTTGCTCTTTGATGCGATGCCTGAGCGCGTCGCCACCTGGTGGTCAGGTCTCCCCACCCCCACCCCCCCCACAGAGACACAAGTCCCCTGGGGTCAGGGTCACATCTGCAGAGCATCCCGCAGGCTTGCAGTTGGGGGTGGGCGCTGGGCTGGCAAGCAGGTGGCAGAGCACCCCCTCCATTTAGAGCATGCTGGCGGGGTGGCCTCTGTCCTTATAGAAAACCCATCACCTGAAGTCCTGCCTCACGGGGGCAGCCCCGTCCAGGTGGCCACTGATGGGCACCATCCTCTCTGCAGCCCCGCTCAAAGGCATCCCGAAGCAGGCGCCCTTCAGAAGCCCCACCACTCCCAGTGTCTTCAGCCCTGCTGGGAACCGGACCCCCATCCCGCCTTCAAGGACCCCTCTGCGGAAGGAGCGGGGAGTGAAGGTGGGCTCCGCCCCTCCGGCCTTGGCGGCCTCCCCAGACCGGCCCCGGCATTCCTCACCGCACAGCTAAGGGTGGGCTCCTGTCTATTGGCAGCTGCTTGACATTTCCGAGCTGGATATGGTGGGTGCTGGCCGAGAGGCAAAGAGAAGGAGGAAGACACTGGGTACGTACTTGGGGCTCCCCCACCATAGCCTGCTCTCCCCAACTTACCCCTTCCTTTTTTCATGGGGACCTGTGTTTCTCAAGCCACCAGTGGCTTCTGTGTCTCAACAAGACCGCAACACAATGGCCGACCTGTCCTAAAACTAGCCCAGTGTGTTCTTTGCCCAGAGACTGTGAAGCACACACTCAGTGTGGCTAGCATGGGCCCCTCCCACACCCCGGGGGTCTGCTCGGCCTGCTTGTGGGGTGCTGTGCAGTCGGGGGACTGGCGAGGACTTTGCTTTGTCGGCAGATGCAGAAGTGGTGGAAAAGCCAGCCAAGGAAGAGACCGTCGTGGAGAACGCCACCCCGGACTACGCGGCTGGCCTGGTGTCCACGCAGGTAGGCCGTGTGTGCTCCCACTTGTCCTGGTGGTCAACCACAGAATGTGCTCCGTGGGGGATGTGTGTGGATGTGGGTGCGAGAGGCAACGCTGGCCAGAGGCCCAGGGAGCATCGCAGTAGCGTGAAGAGCAGGCACACACTGTGTGCTCTCTGCGAGGTCTCCTCAGCGATCTCCTCAGTGCGGTGACTTGGTTTCCCCTGTCGGGTGAGGTGAGGGTCAGTGGCCTAGCGCAGCCTGCTTCTTGGAGTCTCGTCCACGCGGACCGTGCAGGTGCAGCCCATGGGGATAGGGCTGCAAGCCAAGGCTGGAGAAAGGCCTTGGAGCCACAGGTTTCTGGGCGATGGTTTTGTTTCTTCCTGCTGTGGGGCTGTTTCCTCACTTCGTACGAGGAGGGGTCTTCCCTTGGTCGTTGGTATTCATGGCAGAGGAAGACTGGCAGCCCTTCTTTCCTCAGAGGCGGCTGATTTGGAAAGCTCCCCAAGCAGACAAGCAGCTCTGGATGGGGGGTGGCGGGGAGGTCCAGCACAGCCAGGCGCCCCTTCCCCAGCCCTTAGGACCGCAAGCCTGCCATCCTGCCCCGGGGCTGGGGGTGGAGGTTCACAGAGGAGCCAGCAGAGCCCAGCGTCCAGGAGGACTGTAAACTGTGTTCCAGAAACTCGGGTCCTTGAACAATGAGCCTGCACTGCCATCCACGAGTTACCTGCCTGCCACGCCCAGTGTGGTCCCGGCCTCCTCCTACATCCCCAGCTCCGAGACGCCTGCAGGTCAGCCGCCACCTGGAGGTGTCCTCCTCGGACCTGTTCCCCCATGCATCCAGGGGTGTCAGGACATCTGTGCCATGTCCTCCCTGAACCATTGCTGGTCCTGACTGGAGACCCTTCTGGTCACACAAATTTCCAGGAATGAACCCAGAGTTTTCACCTGCTCTGTCCATTCTGGGGGCAAACAAGCAGTGCCCCCTTCGCACGGCCCAACAGGAGTGCATTCTGCAGGGATGGGATGGGGTGTCTGGCTGACAGTGCCTCAGGCCCCAGGGGTCCCGTCACAGTCCCAGGATCCTGAAGGGAGGTGGATCCAGGGTCACGGCCTCGACTCGGTCTCTTGCTCCACCGGGCTTGGCTGTGCCTGCCAAGAGATGGGCCTGGGAGCAGAAGCGACCAGAGGGAAGGCAGTTCCTGTCTTACTGGGGCTATGAGCAGGGGGACCTGGGCTTGGACGTCTCCTCTGCTGTCTGGAAGGGCCTAATGTCTTTAGCTCCAAGGTGGGGGCGTATGGGGGCTTATGCCCATCAGCGGGCTGGCAGTGCGGCCTGTGGTTCTGGCCCCAGCTGTGGGGACACGGAGCTGAGGTCTCAGGGTGAGCCAGGGTATGAGCAGTCAGGGCCTGGGAGGTGGGGCGGAGCCCGCCCACTTTCTCAAGGTGGGGGGGGGGGTCCCTGGCCCTGCAATCCCTTTGCCAGATATCCCTCTGCTTACAGCACCATCTTCTCGGGAAGCCGGCCTACAGGCCAGCAGGCCACCGGAGGAGCCCAGTACCCCAAGCCCCGCGCTTCCCGCGCAGTTCAAGCAGAGAGCACCCATGTACAACAGCGGCCCCAGCCCAGCAGCATCTGCACCCTCGACGCCCACTTCCCCCTTGACACCCACCACACCCCCAGCCGTCACCCCGGCTGCCCAGACACCTCCAGTGGCCATGGTGGCCCCACAGACCCAGCCCCCTGCCCAGCAGCAGCCCAAGAAGAACCTGTCTCTCACGGTAGGTGGGCCCTTGGCCGGCCCCAGGCCCGGTGGGAAGGTGGCATGGGCTCCAGATGGATATGAGTGGTGGTGCCCCTGGGGCCCAGGTACCCACACCCCCTTTCCACACTCGCAGAGAGAGCAGATGTTTGCTGCACAGGAGATGTTCAAGACAGCCAACAAAGTCACACGGCCCGAGAAGGCCCTGATCCTAGGCTTCATGGCTGGCTCCCGAGGTGGGTGTGCATGGGCAGCCCAGTGGGGTGGGGGCCAAGGGCCCCACAGGGGAGGGAAGGGACAGGCTCCTCCACCCTCCCCCCAGCCCCACCCAGCAGCCCCTGTCCTCCACAGAGAACCCGTGCCAGGAGCAGGGCGACGTGATCCAGATCAAGCTCAGCGAGCACACGGAAGACCTGCCCAAGTCCGATGGCCAGGGCAGCACCACCATGCTGGTGGACACCGTGTTCGAGATGAACTATGCCACAGGCCAGTGGACGCGCTTCAAGAAATACAAGCCCATGGCCAACGTGTCCTAGGGCTGCCCACCCACCTCTGCTTGCCTTCGCTGCGGGGTCCGCTGGGCCCCAGCCCACTGAAGCTTTTAGGTTCATTTCTCGGGGTGTTCTGGACTTATTTTTTAAATTTTAATATGGGTTACCTTTTGTGTGATTTCAGATACTTTTTTGGATTCAATATTACATTTTTGAATGTTAAAGTTAACCAAAAAAGTTATAACTTCTAATTTTAGTGACAGCTCTGCCTGTTAGACTTTTATCTTTTTTTTTTTTATTTTTTCTTAAATTCTGACCATGAGGGAGGGCTCTTCCTTGCTAGTGCGATGCTCTTCCCATCCCACGAGGTTGAGGGGACCAAGTGATGCCCAGCACAGTTGAGACCAGGGTGGGGATGGCCTGGCCCATGCCCCAGAGCAGGAGACACCGGGCCGGACATGCCACAGGCAGGTTTTGTATTTGTCTTTTGTATGGTTGTGAGCATTGAGACCAGTCTTCTGGCGCCTGTTTTCATTGTACAAACGATCTGAGTAATTAAAATATAGCTTTTCTAAAGAAAGCCCCGGAGCGGTGTTTGGGGCCAGCCCATCCTCTCTGCTCCAGGGGCTTGGTCCCTCTCAGGGTAGGAGCTGGTGGGGGCAACACAACTGTCACCCCCCTACACTGACTCAGAGCCCCAGTCAGAGGCGCTTTATCAGAGAAGATGGGAGACCTGGAGCGGAGCCGAGCACCAGCCAAGATGTTGACAGGTCTCCCCCCCTACACCTCCCCCCCACAATTCCACCTTTAAAGGGGATTTGGTCATCAGATTATTTATCCAAAGGGGAACCCAGCCTACTGTTCCTGGTATGGGCTGCACCTCCCAAGGCCCCGGCAAGGCCTGAGCGGGGCAGCCATCTGAGATGGGGTGTGTCGGGCTGTGCCAGATGCCACAGGAGCTAGGCAAGTGGGCAAAAGCCCCAAACTTCAAAATGTGATGCCGTATAAAGTAAGTCTAGAAAAAAAGCCTTTAAAATTTTTTTAATACAAAAATACTCATATACAGTTTTCCAAACACAACGTCCCACTTTAAATGTTATTTCCCCCTGACGGGCAGTTGTCACGTCTGCAGCTCAGTCTGTGACCCCCAGAAGGAATTTCAAGTTTTTAAGTCTGTCCAGACCAGTGAGAGCACCGAGCGTTCCTAACAGGAGCCTGACCGCCTATTGTGTGAAGCTCCGACACCCAACAGTTCAGTTCGTATTTAATTTCTGACGGGGCATTTCACATCTCAACAGGGTACAGCGGACACCGGGACGCCCGGGACAGCCATTCACTCTAGTGACTAATGCCCAATACTGTGCTGCTTGGAGGACTGAGAATTTGGCAACAGTCATTTGCATTAATTTCCATCAAAACAGGCTTATCTTTAATTCCTGGAAATACGGTAGTTCTGGAAGGTGGGCAGTACACACCCTGTGGTTTGTATGTCAAGATCAGAACTTCAGAGGTGGCAGGAGCATGGACCTGAGTGTGTGTGTGGGGGGGGGCAAGAGGTGGGGGGAGGCGTGGTGTCCACGCGATGCGGTTCCTGATGGAACAGGCCAGATGGAGACTCCCCATGCGCCGCAGGTGCCATGCTCTGTCCCCCACAGTGGTTGCATGTCCTGACTGCGGATACCCGTGCTGGTGCCACCTCATGGGTGATGGGGAATGGTGATGCTGAGTAATCCGGAGAAGTCGGGGCAATTTTTGTTTTGTTTCTGCTTTGCATTTCATGACAAAGGACTGAAGCTGCCATTCAGAAAGACTGAATCCCCGCAAAAGAGCTCTCCAAGCTCCCCCTCAGACTCTGGGCAGAGCCCTCAGGGCTCAGCTGTCATGCTGCAGCCTCGTACTCAGATCCATAAACCAGTTTTCTAGAGATTTGCAAAGTTAGTGTTACTTGCTCATTAGGTTCAACAGTTTCTGGAAAGAGGATAACCATATTTAAAATGTTTCCAGTATTTCCTTCAGAAAGATCGTAGAATTTGAAAATATCAAAGTGACTAAAAAAATCCCAAGATTTTACTACGTCAAATACAAAAAATAAGTTAATCTGCTCCCCAAAGTGCACTGCAAGCCCAGGCTGCTGGTCTGACTGGTCCAGATGTCCCTCTGCTGGTGGGAGCGGACAGGCGAGCCCCGCGTGTGGCAGCAAGGGTGTGGGGGTGCTGCTGGGTCACCACTGAACAACCTGAGTTGTTCAGGGAAGAAGGAGCACAAATCTATGAATCAATCCAGTATTTTCTTAGGACAATGTGAGAGCAATTAGAGTTCTAAACTGAGATCCCCTCAGTCCCTGTGTCTTACCAAGCAAGTACATTTCCAGAGGTCACCTGAGCCATTGCAGGAGTCAACTGATGACCATGCTCCCGGATCTCCTGGGTCGCCAGGGGTGGCTCCCATCTCCAGGATGGTGGCAGGAAAGGGGCCAGAGGGACAGCCACAGTTGGGAACACTCTGCACCCAGTAAGTGCAGGGGGAGGTGCGTACCTGCAGGTGTCAGGGGCCTCGCACCTAAAGAAGACCTTCCCTGTGGTCAGCCTGGCAGAGACCACTGCCCCCAAGAGCTCGTATCACAGAACCACGGAGCAGTAGTGAACAGGGGTCTGGGTCCAAGGACATCCTGCAACTGTGCAAGGCAGAGACGACGGAAGAATGAACAGGAGACCTCAGGAGCAGTTTTCAAGAGGGGCTGGGTATACATCTCTGGGATACATGTCCTCCTTAAGGGCCAGAAAAAGGCATCTGCCGCTGAGGATTCCCTTCCCTCCCATTGTGAGCATGGAGACTGCAGGCCCCACAGAGTGCACACAGGTGCCTGGCAGGACCCCCGCCCTTGCCGCACTCCAGTCGCCCCATGGTCAAGGTCAAGAGGAACTTCAAGAAGAGAAGACAACTTCATATTCCCAGAAGCTTCTCACTTTGTGGGAATAAATAAGAGTTAGTGGGCATCTCAGGGAAACTCCAGGACGGGCGCCACCCACTGGTGTGCGTGCAGGTGGTGCCGGGCAGGCCTGGAGCCCCGGCACGCGCTTCTCCGTGGTGTCCCAGCCGAGCATGTTCTCCACGAACGGACCCACAAGCGTGACAGAACGTCAGTAACTGGATAGAAGAGTTCTAAACTCTGGGCCTCTCCTCAGACCCCTAAAGAAATGCCCTGGGCCCCAGGGTGGGGAGCACCCAGCACAAGCTGTGCCCCAGGGCAGAACACAGCCCCCAAAGGGCCTCACCCCCACCGAGCACCACTCCTTTCTCAGGGACAACTTGGGGCCGCATCAGTAAATACACATTTCAGTCGGTGGTAATTTGTGAAACAAGTTTAGCAAAAATATATTGAGAATAAAAGCCAGAAACTGGTAAAAGCCAAATGAAAAAAATATACAAAGTCTTCCCCCAAATGTTGGTAAGGACCTAGTGCGTTCAGGAGACAGGCCCAGGTGAGATGTGCCAGACCCGGCCTGGTCGGGAGAGACTATGCTCGCGACCCCACACGTGGGACGTGACGCGATGGCGCCGCTCAGTCCAGATCCATGACAGAACAAACTACAGGGGAATCTTACAACAACACTATCACTATCACCACTCCTGGGGCCGGCTTCTCACCAGGATGGAAAAGAAGCATTTTGAGGAAAAATTTCACATTAGTACAAAAAAAAAAAAAATCATACAGCTGTTTCATATGAGCAAAATAATGATCAAAATCATGGTTTCCAGGGAATCCAGGGTCTGAGCCCTTGCCCAGGCCAGGCCCCATCCTGGTCTCTCCTGAGTGATGAAGACAGGTAAGCAGGCCGAGTAACATTGTGAAGATTAAAGAGATAATAGTGATCCTTTAGAAAAATACTACTCTACATTTCGGGTGAGATAAAAACATTTCATATGCCAATTAATTTTCAATTATAACTTTAACCTACAAAAATAGAGTGGGAGGGAACCTTGACATTCTCAGAAATTCAAGTGTAGCTGTAATGCTGTGGAGTAAGGCTTGTTTGTCCAGGAACCTTCTGAACCTTGTGGCTCAGATGGGTCGTCAGTGCAGACGCAGCGGGCGCTGCTGAGGATGGCTCAGTGGTGGACGGCGCTCCCCCCCAGGAGGCCTAGGTGGCTGGCATAGCGGCTTCGAGCTGGGTCCTTGGGCCAGTCCCCTCTGTGGCCCTTTACCCCTGGATCTGGCCAAGCCGCTGCCTGGCGCTATTTGCCTTCCGTGACTCTCCTCCAGCACCTCCTTTTCTTCCTCTTCCCCTTGGACTTCATGGGTTCCGGGAAGGGTTTCTCAGTCTTGGTGCTTCGAGCCGACTCTGCCCCCAAGTCATGCTCGTAGCAGTACGACCGCCCATCCTGGGTGGAGCTGAAGGCTGTCCCATCCTGGTGTTCCTTGCAAAATGAATTAGGGCAAAAGTGGCAAAATGAAGTGGAAGGTTTGCCACACACGTCACAGTGATGCCAAGGACATTCCCACTTCCCTGCAACAAAACAAATTAGCAGAAATGACGAAAACTGTAACCACTTTTAACATCTTCGTGGTTGAGAACCTATTTTAAAACTGTCCAGTGAGATGGACACAAATTAAGACAAGGCATTGCTGCCTATTGAGCTGCAAAAACATGAAGAGGAGGGAGGACGGGCACTCAGAGGCCTGGTGGGTGGGCCTGGCAGAGGGCACCTACATCCCAAGTCCCCGGCCTCCATCCTGTGCAGGATGAGGTGGCTCTCGGGGTGGCCAGCGGATGCTGGCTTCTCTTCTGTGACCTCGCTGTGGCCTGGATCCAGGGTCTACTGGCCTTAACTGTAGAGGTCATGTTCACACCTCCTGCAAACAGGTTTCTCTCCTGTTTGTCTATGAAATTGTGCTTTGTCATCTGCACGTAATTATTTTTCTCTTACACTCAAACATGTTAGACCTTTTCTTTTACAGCTTTTCTTTTTTTTTTTTTTTTTAAAGATTTTATTTATTTATTCATGAGAGACACAGAGATAGAGGCAGAGACATAGGCAGAGGGAGAAGCAGACTCCATGTAGGGAGCCCGATGTGGGACTCGATCCTGAGACTCCAAGATCACCTCCTGAGCCGAAGGCAGACACTTAACCGCTGAGCCACCCAGGCGTCCCTTTTACAGCTTTTCGACTGCTCTGGGCAAAGGCCTATTTTTCCTCTCAGACCACAGGGGATGGTATCTCTGGCACCCGTAATCTCCCTGAACCGAGGCTGGAAGCACCAGGCAGACCCCGCTACCTGTCCCCTCCTCCCTCGCCACTGGCCCTGACATGGCCTACACTTGTGGGGTTGCCACCCCGGCCCCATGACTGTCAATGCCACGGGCCTCCCCAGGCTGAGAGAGGGAGAGGAGAGCCTGGGATGGGACCCCCCCACACACCAAGGCCGCCAGGGGGCCCGCTCACCCACCAAAGGGCCGCTTGCCCAGGCCCAGGCACGACAGATGGTAGGCCTTGGTGCAGGACTTGCGGTCACACAGCACCAGCTGGCCGCCGTCCCCACAGCGGAAACACTCATCCTCAGACTCCTTCTTTCCTTCACCCCTGGTTCTCCGCCTGCGGGTTCTCTTCTTGGTCTTCTTGCCCTTTTCATCTGAAGACAGGGATGCTGAGGTCTAGACGGAAGAAGCAGAGGCAGGCTGCTGCAGGGAGCCACGTGGATGGGCAGTAATAAACTCCAAGGAGCCAAAGCAGAAGTGCAGGGGTGGCCAGGGGTGGGGCAGGGGACAGGGCATAGGGCCAGGGCCAGCCGCCTTGCTACATGGAAGACAGGCAGGCCCAGAAAGTGAAGCCCACTCTGCTGAAAGCCTCCTGCAGCGGCAGCTCATCTTGGACAGCGGGTCCACACCCCCAGGTCGGCTGATGGGATGCACAGGCCACGGAGTGGCTCCGGCCCCCACTTGGGGGGACATCCTTGGTCCTCCTAGGAAGGATTCTGTCATGAATGGGAGAAAACTCTTCTCTGGTGGAAGCAGCAGATCCAACACAAACACTCCCTCTCGGGCCACAGCCTGTGATCTGCGGCACCCCAGGGCCCATGCTGCACACGGCACGTGGCACGGGGAGGCAGGGAGACTGTCCCACATTCATGACCTTCCCAGAATCTCAGAATGGGACCTGACTCATTGTTAAGTCAGGAGAAGCCACCCTGGGGCACGGGGCCCTGAATCCCACATGCCTGGGGTCCTTAGAAGGGGAAGACACAGAAGCAGGAAATGGACCCATGAAGATCACGACAGAGAGGACGGTGCTGACGGGCTGAAGGACACCACGGACTGCCAGAAGCCAGCAGAGGCTGGAAGAGCTTGGGAGGGAGCGCAGCCTAGACCACACCCTAGTTCTGGGTTTCCGGCCTCAAGAAGTTCTGCTCACGGTTCAACCTGTGGCACTCTGACAGGGGGCTCTGGCCTCCCTGCTACCCGCGGCCACCTTTGCCCACGCCACCCACCACAGTGACAAGTCAACTTGGGGGAAGTCGCTTATCACCACTGCTGGTGTCAGCAGGGAGGATGGAGTGCGACTTACCTTTGGTCGGTCCCCGAGGAACCCGCTGCAGTTGGAGGCACCACACCGACAGACCGTCTTCTCGTTCCCCAGACAGTCCAGGTTGTAGTTAAAGGTCAGCTCCGTCCCTGGGTTATGAAAGACACATGCACGAGACATACCAACCATCTTCCAGGGGTGAGATCGCCACCCATAGAACACACGTCCCTCCTTCACTGCCCAGTGTACTGGCTCCCCCTCTGCTAGCCCGGCCTCCAAGAGCCTCCATGACCGCCAAACCTGCCCGCGCCTGCCCCTGCACATGTCGTACCTGCAGGAATGTCACACACAGCAAACAGGCCCACACGAGTGTCACCGTTCACTGTCCATTTAAGGGTCTCACAGTTGGGCTGGCAGCTATGGTTCATAAAGCGGGAATAGTTTCCTTTGGGGCCCGCATCGATGATCCGGTCCTGTAAGGCACAACTCTGGTTTTAAGCCACATTTACACATGTGGCAGCACCAAGTATCATGTCCTTATAAAAAGGATTTTCCCCATCAGACCCATTGGTTGAGTGTTGTGCTGGAAACCGTGGTCTCCCATGTCCACTGGGGTGGGACACCCCCAAACCAGCCCTGTTTCTCTCCCTCACGGGGGGTAGGTCAGGACCACATGGAGAGGACCAGGCCCCAGCGAGTGTGGGTGAGGAGGGCAGCCATCTGGCACAGGCCAATGCCACCCAACAGATGACAGGCAGGGAGCCCAGAGATCAACATGGATGGCCAGTGGGAGTACATGGTAATGGACAAGGAACAAAAACAAAGCAGCCCCTAAAACTCAAAGCCAGACGAGCCTCCGGGAAGGCATCCACATCCCTACAGAGAGAACAAGGCGCAAACTCCCAACGATGCCATTCGACCTTAGGCTGAGAAGGATCGTCCACCGTCAGTCGTCAGCCGACACGCAGGGGCTGTCCCAGGGCAACAGGGACAGTGTCAAGAAAGTGACCCGACAGAGGCATAGACATACAAACCCACCTGACATCCAGCCACAGGGAGAGTGGGGGGAGAGTCAGCAGGTGGACCCCACAACCACGGGGAGCAGTAGAGGTAAGAAACATGCCAGCAGGCAGGATGGCACTTGAAATCAGGCACAGAAAAGATGAGAGTCCCGAGTTTGTGCAAACACACAAGCTAGTGTGTCTCTCCTGCGGCCCCAGGAACAGATGCCCAGCGACGATGCCCCCCAGGGTCCCGCTGGCTTGGAGACATCCTGATTCATTTCACCCTCACTGCTGTTCCTTTACAGAGAACCGGTAGCAGAATAGGCCTGCCCCTCAGCGCACCTTGCCCACCCAGTAAGAGCCCCACTGACCACCGCGTCATGTTCCTCATGATCATCCCAGGGGCACTATCTGCCCCCTCATGCACCAGTGCCTGTTCCCACACTTTCCAGAACACACCCTGCGAGGCGAGCCAGCAGCAGGGCAGCCCCGGTCCCTGGGCACGTGTGCATCTGCCTTGGGGATGGCCCAGCTCTTCAGGTATTCTGGGTACCTGAGCCTTGGTGACTATGTGTCAAGATCTTTCTTACAAACACTGATTTTTAATTTTATAGAATCTTCTCTCAGAACCTCCCGTGTTACATGGCTCTTATTTTTTATATACTCAGGGCTTCTTGCTAGCCTGATCCAGCCCCCCCCCCCCCCAACATACTCCAACATACTGTAACTCCCAACTGCTCTACTTTGGTGAATGCAGGCAAGGGGACACCCTTCGCCTGCCGCCCTGCCACCTGCCAGGGATGGGGCCACCCTATTCATGGGAAGGCCATAGTGAGCCCCCTGACAGCTGGCAGGATGCTGCCGCCCTGCATCACTGCTAACACACCCCCGTTAGTCTTGCAGATGTAGCCCTCTGCGTGGACTTTGGAGCGCAAATCTGCGTGTTCTCAGTATTTGTGGGTGTGGGGGCACCAGACCCCAGTGCACACGACCTCCCTGTGCCACCCCCAAAAGCAGCAGCAGCAGCAGCAGTAAGCGTCTCATGTACCTCCTGAGCCTCACTTGGGCCTCCTCATGGCCTTCATCAAACAGGGAGAAAGGCCCTTCTCTTCTGTCCCCTCATCATCTCGTCAGGAGCACGTCTTCATTTCCTCGAGGGATCCTTCGTACTCGCTAAGCCACTGATTGTTGGTGGGTTTTCCTCTCCTTGGTCTTGGACTGAGCCACAGGGCACCTCTTAGGTGTGCCACGCAGATGGCACCTGCCCCATCATGGGCATGCCCGGTCCTGCTCTACTGGGGGGGGGGGGATCCAGCCGGGGGGGGCGGGGCGGTTCTGAAAAGTTCAGGCCACCACCTGTGTGTCTGGACACAGTGACTTGCTCACAAGCTCCACAGTCTGCTCAATTCTGAGGGTCTGATTTGACTTCACTTCCATCCTCACTGGCTGTGCTGCTCTTCCAGAGCACGTGTGTCTGCCCAGGACACAGGCCCTCGGGGCTCCCCTGGCCTCCTGGGATGCAGCAGGGTGGGGTCTGCCCTCACTCAACGAGAACCTCCCCTGGTGCCTCTGCCCACAGTTCTACATTCAGCCTCTGAGTCTTCCGGTTACTTATGGAGAGCAGAGAATCACGCATTGCAACACAGAATGGTACGCTGGGCACAGTTCTCACCGGTCAGTCCATTCTAATGATGGGGTTTCATTTTCATTTTCTTGTCATGTTGAGAACTTTGTGTTTCACCTCCTCCTGGCCACCCTCATAAACACTCTGGCATGCATGCATGCATTTATTTATTTATTCATGATAGACACAGAGAGAGAGAAGCAGAGACACAGGCAGAAGGAGAAGCAGGTTCCATGCAGGGAGCCTGATGTGGGACTCGATCCTCGGACTCCAGGATCACGCCTGGGCTGAAGACAGGCGCTAAATGGCTGAGCCACCCAGGGATCCCCAACACCCTGGCATTTAGATCGCCCCCATTCCCGCGGCACCCACAGGCCCACCGCTATAGCCAATGGGAGAAGAGCTGGTCCCCCATCCCTCGTCCCAGCATCAGTGCCATCCCCTTACTGCTCACCCACCTTCACTCCTAGACAAGCTTTGACCAGCATCACTGGACTCATCAGCTCTGACCCTCAGCCAACAGAGGTGCCCTTGGCCACCCTTCCCTAGCCCGTCTTTGCTCCTGTCAGGAATGACCTCCCAAGATTGCTCTGCCATTTGTCCCCACCCCATCCTGTGGCCAGAGCTTTACCTGGGCCAGCAGCTGGAGCTCGTCCTCGGCAGTCTCCTCAGGAGGGCCAGCTCCCAGCTGTCTTGCATGAGCCTCTCACCCCACAGCCGTCATACCTGACACCTACTCAGCACACTGCAGTATCTCTGCTTTCCTCTGTCCCAAAAAGCGTGCTGCTGCTAACCCTCTGTGCTGCAGCCTTGTTCTCTCCCCTCATGAGCAATCTAACATTTAGGTTGGGCTAGCAAAGGATCCTGTCACGCCTGTAATTTTAACCTAATATTTACTATGTTGGCCATTCTGGATGATTTCCCTGAAAAACGAGGTCATTGTCTTTCTGAACATCAGTGGGGGGGCAGGCTTGTCTCCGGGCTGCAGCCATGGAGAAGACTCTCTCCGGCCTGCTCCGCATACCATCTTTCCTTGTCCTTCCTCCTCAATCCTCATGTCTGTCCTGTGTCTGCTGCTCTGCTTCCTATTCTTCCAGGTGCTCCTCGCAGCAGACGCTCTGCCCAGCAGACACCTGCATCTCCTTCTGTCCCATCCCAAGCCCTCCAAGTCCCCGACTTGGCTCTGCCCACTGTCCTGTCTGGCCACCTCCAGCTCCTCACCCTTCACGATCCATGCTGAACGCCGGGTAGAACTTCAATCTGCTTTGTGGCGACACTGCCCTGACAGCCCTGCTGCTCCCTCTGTCTCTCTGTCCCTGCTTGGAGTGCACTGAGGGGTCCACAGCAGCCAGCAGCTGGACTTGCAGAGGGCAGGCTGCCTGGTCTCCTGGCCACCTCCTGCCTCAGGTCTCCTTCTCTGTTGCCAGCCTGAGGGGCGTCCCTAGACCTATCACCTAGGAAACCCCATGCCTCCCATCCCCACCGTTCCCCTTAGAAACTCAGTCCTGCTGGTGGCAGGCACCGCTCCTGGGCAGGTTCTTTCTCTGCTTTCTTGACAGAGGCCATTTTAGACTGATGGGTCTGTCTGTCCTAAGGTCCAATGAAGATGTACTATGTACACGTGTTGTTGCTGCTTTGGAAGTGAATGGCCACCCTCTCCAAAATCTTATGTGTAGATTTTTTATTTTAATTTGTGTAGATTTATGTTGCTGCACTGCAGATCTTGTCTTGTGTTTTTTTCTTCATGAATACTCTGAAGATCTCTCCAAGGATACACATGGAGCTCATGCCCAGTGCTGCGTCCCCAGGGCCCCTGCTACAGTGTGCAGGCCTGGGGGTTCATGTTCGCCACCACACAGGGGCTCGCTGTAGCCCTTCCATGATGCTTTTCAAAGTCTACCTTACTTGGCATTAACGTATCAAGAGCAGCCTTCTCTGGACTAGCCCTTGCCATGTTTCTTATTTCCTAGTACTCTTAAAACCTTTGTAGTTTAAAAAACAAACAAACAAACAAAAAAACACCCTTGTGGTTATTTTTTTTCAAAAAAAAATTTTTAAAGATCTTATTTAGTTGAATGAGAGCAGGTGCACACATTGGCAGGGGGTGGGGGGAGAGAGCGAGGAGAGCCTCCAGCAGATACCCAGCTGAGCATGGAGCCCGACGGGGGGCTGGATCTCATGACCCCAAGATCGTGGCCTGAACAGAAATCAAGAGCCAAATGCCTAACTGGCTGCACGTTAACAGGCACCTAACAAGCACCCTGGGACTGCTGCTCCCTGAAACGTGCTCTTCTTTCTTGGGCTGGCTGGCTTGCTTGCTTGCTTGCTTATTTGTTTATTTATTTATTTATTTATTTATTTTAGTCACACAGAGAGAGAGAGAGGCAGAGACAGAAGCAGGCTCCATGCACCAGGAGCCCGATGTGGGACTCGATCCTGGGTCTCCAGGATCGCGCCCTGGGCCAAAGGCAGGCGCTAAACCGCTGCGCCACCCAGGGATCCCTCTCTTGGGCTTTCAATCTTTGTTATCTTTGATACCTCACAAATTTGGGGTTTTTTAAATAATGTATCTAGGTATAGATTTATTTGTATTCATTCTGTTCAAAACTTGGATTTCATCAGATTCTAGAAAATCCTGTTTCATATGTCCTTCTGCCCATTACCTAGTCTTTGCTTCTGGAGCATACACTGAACATCCATCCCTACCTTCCACGTCCCCTGGCCACTATGACCAAGTTTTCACCTTTTCTTCCTCCCGTGCCATGGTCCACAGCGTCCCCTGCAGCTGCCTAGCACCTCCTCAGCCACCTTCTGGGTTTATTTCCACAGCTACCCGTCCAGCTCTCAGTGTGAGTGGTTCCCGTTCACATCCTGCTCCTCTCAGGATCCCCACGTCTCTGGTAATGGCTTCTACCACTTCTGGCACACTTACTTCCTTTCCTATGTAAGTTCTACTACTTCTGGTTCTCACCAAAAGCTGAGACTTTCTGAAGGTTCTCCTTAGGGAGACCTTGCTCCTGTGTGCTTTGTGAACACTGAGGTCAGGCTTCTCTGTGTTGTTTTTATAGCAAGGAAACAAGGTATGAACACTCACATGTCCCTCATGGGTCACAGGCTTTATCCCTGCTTTGGTCAGGTGCCCTCGGTGAATTACCATTTTAGGGACCGATTTGTGTGTTAAATGGTCAATTTGGCATTTCTTACAACATGCAAGTAGTTTAAATTTAGAATCCAAAACATGGTAAGACACGGGCCTAGAGGTTTAGTTTCTAATAAAATGACCTCCCTTTTGACCAAAGGGAAGGAGACAGCAAAGGGAAGCACACATCTGCTGCCCTCTGGGATGACAGCCGCCGGGGGGTCCACCCGGGCACCATGGCCCCAGGCTTGGCAGTGGTCCCCATACAAGGGCTCCTCCCTGGGAGCTGCACGTGCTGACTCCTGCCTCCATAGATCTAGCCCCAGCAGGGCAGAGCACTCTGCCCCTCACCTGCCATCCTACACAGGTGTTGTGAGAGTTTCAAGAGGCTGGACAGACAGTTCTCCTTCATCAACGGCTGGTTTCTCCTGGTTTTCTGTTCATTTCATGCTACGGATTCCCACATACCAGCCTTGGGGTCTGCCAGGGCCACCTCCTACAGAAGCCTATGTGAACAGAGCTCCAGAGGCCCTGTGCTCCCAACAAGGTCAACAGAGGGAAAGTGGCCTCCCCTCTAGTCCAGGACCCTCGCCTTTCTTTTTAAGATTTTATTTATTTATTCATGAGAGACACACAGAGAAAGAGGCAGAGACACAGGCAGAGAGAGAAGCAGGCTCCATGCAGGGATCCCGATGCAGGACTTGATCCCGGGACCCCAGGATCACACCCTAGGCCGAAGGCAAGTGCCAAACCCGGATCCTCGCTTTCTAACCAGTTCTTTTATTTTAAATAGAATACTACGACCACAAACGACAGTACACCCTTTAGATACACGACTATTAATACCTTCACGTTTGCCCTGTCATCTGTTACAGAGATGCGTGTGTGCTCAGACATTTGTGTGCACAGCACACACACACACTCCTTCCTTCTGCCAGTTACCAGCCTCAGATGCTTGAACCCTAAACGTGTCCGCACTTTCTCTTCACAAGGAGCAACCTGTATAGGCATTCACCATCAGGCCCTGAGAAACAACATCAGGAGCAGCTGTGTGTCCACGGTAGGACTTTCCTCACCATTCTGGCCAGCTTCCCAGCTGAAGCACACAGTGGCCCTGGTGCCTCCTTAGTCTCCTTGGTCTCATGACTGGTCAAGTTGCAACCAATGAGCCCAGTGCTCCTGGGGACACAGCCTCCCTGAGGACAAAACTGTGAGGTCTCTAGGACTGTCCTACTCTGAACAACAGGCTGCTCTCCAGAGCTTATCACGTCACCTGTCTTCCACGAATTATTCAGATCATTTGGCAGGTGACCATTTTCTATCTTGTTTTCAAGGATTCTTAAAACCAGCCATCTTCCTGCTAGATTTTGAGATTGTGGGTGAGCAGCAGCAGAAACATGCATTGCATCTGCCCTCCCCTCAAGAAGCATTCAGGAGCCAAGGAGGCTGCCCCTGGGGTCAGAGCAGTTCTCTGCGTAGCTGCCATTGGAAAGGGCCCACTCCCGTCAGGCACCAGCCACCAACTGTAACGGGCCCGCATGCACGTTCTCCCAATCCCCTCC
Organism: Canis lupus familiaris; assembly: GCF_011100685.1. Taxonomy (NCBI): domain Eukaryota; kingdom Metazoa; phylum Chordata; class Mammalia; order Carnivora; family Canidae; genus Canis; species Canis lupus. The sequence continues at coordinate 62,709,450 of NC_049224.1, forward strand.
ACTTGTAAACAAGCCATCGTATCCACCCTCCCTCTAGCAAACCTGTGTTCTGGGCTGTTTGCACATCTGGGCTTCAGACAAGCAGGAACCACCAGGAAGCCCCGCCAGGTAACTAAAACCTGTGTAACTCTCCTAATCTGTGCTTTTCTCCCACTGGCCCTTAGTCAGACTATTTAGCACACTCTTCACGCACATGTGGGACACCTGAAGCTCCCAGGATGCTCTCTTGCAGACAACCAGCCCTGGCCTCCAGGCAGCTGCCAGAAGACACTACACTTTAGAAAACAATTTACAAACATTTGGAAAAAAGCAACATGTGGACAAAACGTTATCCCCACAAGACAAGGCCCACTGTTCTGGGTAAAGCCTCGGGGTCCTGCAAACACAGCCGGTGAAGATTCTCAGCACTACCTTGTCTATGGTGAGCATATAGAAGTGAGTGATGTCGTTCTCATGGGCATATTTGATTCTCGCCATGCACTCCTCCTCGTCAATCAGCTCTCCAACATACTCGTTCACAAATTCTCCCTGGAAACCAGAAGACCATGATGAGGACAAGGAACAGACTAGCCAGCTCTCCGTTCCAGTACTCAGGAGCCCACACTCGAAGCAATCAGAGCCCGGTGCTCCTCTGCACCATCACTGCCAGGGGCAGGTCTTTCAAAGGCCCAGTTACTTCTGAATGAGCTCAGATGACTCTGGACAAAATCCCAGCTGCCAAGAAAGAGCTTATCCAAGTGTCCTTCCCAAAGCAGCAACACCCTAACTCTTGCTTCCTGCAGTAAACTGCCTCAGGGAACGCCATAGTGAGACCTCGAGCTTCCGGAGGACTGGCCACTGCAGCGCCTCCTCTTTCCCGGCAGAGTCCACACAAAAGTCCTGCCAAGGCAAGCAGGGGGTTTGTATATTTCAGAGTAGTCTCTGTTGCCCAGGACCAGGCAGGCCTACGCCAGATCTAGGGTCTGAGGCCACTGCCCTGAGGCCATGGGCTGGCCTGGCAAGACAGGGGCACAACAAGCAATTCCAGTTGTTCCCTACTTAATGGATGAGCCCGGTTGCTCAGTCTGAGGACAGAGCAGGTGGGCTTATACAGCCTCTAGCATTACCTGACGACCTGGCCCTGCCTTGCCCCAGGCAGAATGGCCTCCTCCTGCCCACTTGTGACCCCAAGTGTCCCGTCCACTTATCCAGGGAAGGGCTCCTTCAGTTTTTCATGTCCTAAAGTAACCACCAAAATGCCAACTGCAGGTATGTTGTAAGGGGATTTATGAGTTTTACTTTGATAGACAGCTTTCAAGTAACATTTTATATTTCATTTTACAACATTTCATTTCATAATATTCAATTATAATAACTCAAAAAACTTTAAAAAAATATTCTTTCATGAGTATAAAAGCACAATAGGCAAATCCAAGTTTAACCCATCACATGAACCATAATTTCTTACAAGCAAGGGACAGGGCACAACACACACCTTTCTGATGTCCCGCTTGGCCACCAGGCCCCAACCTTTGCCATCTGTCTTGATGATCTTGGTCTCGGGGTATTGGCGCTTGGTGAAACATTGGTTCTGGCAGTATTCGCCTGCAGGACACACCTGCGGGTGGCACTCAAACATCAGCATCCTGTTCAAACACTCCGAATCAAAGCCACACGGATTCTCATCTGTGGGCTTACAGTTGCACTTCGGGATTTCAGAAATATCAGCTGTATAGATCTGGACTTTCCCATAAGGCTTATTCACCTGCAAGGGAGAAAGTTGGCATCTTATCAGGGGGTACATCAAACAGAGAATAAGTATCTGAGGCCCTGTCCCCACTGGCCCCGCCTCCTGATGGTCTTTGAGCTTCAGAGGCCCATCAGGGATGGCAGGGGGCACATTCCACAGGTGCACCTGCAGCAAAGGCCAGCCTCTGACTTGGGAGCTCTAGAAGGTAAGCCCTCATCCCACCCCTATTCCAAGCTCCTCATTTACAAGACAGAAGACCCTTCTCAAGCCAGGCTGCTGTAAGACAGAAACCCAAGCAAGCACTGAGCACAATGCAGAGCGCCTGGACCTATAGGAAGGTGATCAGGGAGGTGGCTGGAGCACAAGGACACAGTCTCTGCCCTTGAAACTCACTGTTTGTAAGGATGAGATGAGAGCAACCCAACAAAAAAGCCACAGAGAGAAGAGAAGAGAAACTGAAGCAGAAACTAGTAATTCAAGAGGAAATGTGCCCTGCTGCAGGGTGACAGGCAGTACAACACCAAAGAGCAAGGCGAAAATATGACTTAAGGATCTAAAGGTGGGATCCCTGGGTGGCGCAGCGGTCTAGCACCTGCCTTTGGCCCAGGGCGCGATCCTGGAGACTCAGGATCGAATCCTGTGTCGGGCTCCCTGCATGGAGCCTGCTTCTCCCTCCTCCTGTGTCTCTGCCCCTCTCTCTCTCTCTCTCTCTCTCTCTCTCTGTGTGTGACTATCATGAATAAATAAATAAAATCTTAAAAAAAAGAAAAGGATCTAAAGGTCCTACAGGGCAGCTGAGGGCTCAGTCTATTGGACACTCAACTCTTGATTTTGGCTTAGGTCACGGTCTCGGGCGCTACACGAGCCTCTCCTCCTCCCTCTGCCCTTACCCCTACTCACACGTGCACACACACTCTCTCCCTCAGAGAAGTAAATCAATCTTAAAAAAGAAAAAAAACAAACTACAAGTCCCGAGCTTTGACCCAGTAGCTCTGTTTCTGTTAATTCACCAGAGAAAATGCTAAGCAGAGATCACTACAGAGAGTGCTTCCTTTACACAACAGGGCCTGCAGCCCAGATCTTAGGAGCAGAGACACAGCCCCTAGCAGCCAGCAGGCAAACACACGTGTGTCAGGAGGCAACATGATTGGTGCCATGTGCAGTGCTGGGAGGAGCACCCCTCGTCTCCCAGAGCCAGATCCTGGCTACACCTGTTCCCAGAGGGTGGGGACACGTGTGCCCGGGCTCCCGGCAGCCAACACAGAGGCCACGTTCATCCTTCCTGGGTGGATACACCCTCTGAGTTGGGAAGACCATGTTGTCTCCAGGGCTCCAGCTGTCCAAGCCACCTCTCGGTGGAACACCAGCCCCGGGCTGACCACCTGTCATCCAAGCTCGTCCCCAGCACGTGGTGACGGTGTGGTCCAGGAGGATGGCCTGCCCTCAGCCCCTCCGGCTCCAGGTGGCCTGGCCAGGATGGTTCTTCCAGCCCCTCGCTATCAGGTTGGGCCTCACAAAAGCAAAAGTGAAACTCCACACACAAAAGCCACCCCCCGCCCAGCCCTACACCCAGTCACCCTCCCGTAAAAGGACACATGTATGGCAGTAGCAGCACCTGCTTTCAGCCTTTGACTCCTCAGGCAGCTGTCTAGGCCAGGGCCCCAAAACTGACGCCAAGAACCACCCACAGTCCCCTTTTGTGACACCTAAGCTATCTGTACATCACCTTGATATGCTTGTATGGCGGGGGCTTGCGCTCATTCTCCTGTGTTTCTCTGGCTTCCCTTTGAAGTTTGATTTCACGAAATCGAGCTTCAGCTTCCTGCAGTGCTAAAAAGTCAATAGGATGTGAGTGTGAGTAAGTGGTTTTGGTAAATTCAAGCTCTGCATCTCAGTGGCTGACCGCGGACCTCCACCTCACCGCTATGTGCGATATCCAGTGTCCACGGATTAGGGGGTATGAGAGACCATGCAGCACACTCGCTATCTGGGGAATGGTGCTCGGAGCACGCCCAGCTGGAAAGCCCTGGGCAGTGCTGTGTTGGCACCACCTGGCCACGAGGCAGGCCCCAGGACAGGTTTCTCTGGGTGAATGGTGCTATAGCTCCCCAACCTCCACTGGGATCTGATGCACAGAATCGGGCATCAGTCCTGGGAACATACTGTCTTAAGATAGAAAATGAACATGGAATTTCGCTCCTCTCAAGGAGCACATGGGCCCTGCAGAGTGAGTACTAGGCTCAGAAGAGCAGAGGAAACAACCACTGAGGTCTACCTGGAGGACATGATGTACACTGGGGCCACCTGACCTCAGGACCCCAGGAACAAGTCAGGAGACGGTGAGACCCTGACATCACACTCTCTAACTGCCTCCAACAACAGACGTGCTGAGCTACCTATCAACTTCAACATCTATCTCATTTAATGCCATGTACGGATCCTGTTCTGATGCCTCCCCTTTGTCCTCAGATCTGTGTGTGAGGATCCCCAGGAGAGAAGACGGCAGCCCCCGTGGCCCAGGGCAGCCCACCAAGCCTCCTGTGTAAGACTTGCTGGGGTAGGCCTGCTTTCCTTGGACTTACCAGGCATGCACCGAGTCTCCCTTCTGTCCCACTCACTCACGGCCCAGAGTAAATGCCACATCCTCCAGCGAAGCACTCGCCTTCCCATCCCGTCTGTCACCTGGATGACACTGTTCTTGTCCCTCTCTGTCTCACATCTGGGCTGTGAAGTCAGGGTGGACGCCTATCTACCTTCCCACACCTGGCACTTTGTGGGGCACCTGGTCTACATCTCCATCATATATAAAGGCAAGCTCTGAGAAATTTCTATAGATCATCACTAAAACTAACTTCTTCACACAAGTTTCAATGTATTTTAGAGAAATTAATCACAAACTGATGTTTTAATAAAGGTTACTACACAGTGTCTTTTAACTTGTGCCTCAATCTGTGAACCTTCCTCTAATTGGAGGTACAACTCAGATCATGGATTAGCTGAAGGCCCCCCACTTCCAAGAATGGTTTTCATGCATCGGGAAATGTCCGTACCGTTTTTGAAGACTCTTCCGATCCCTCTGACCCCCTGGTAGCGGCTGCCCCGGTCCCCCTCCATGTACGGGAACACTCGCGCCTGATGCGTCCAGTAATAATCTTTAGACCCAAAGAAAAACACAGGGAACTCTCCAATCTCGTGCTTCAGGTTCTGAATATTTGGGGGGACATTTTTGGGATGGCAAACTTCTGCCGGCCACCATCTATTATAAATATTAAAAACAGGATTCACAGACTCTTCAGACAGAGTGACAACCATTCAGCGCTTTCAGTCCTGCAAAGTGAAAAGAACACATGTGAACGCGGAGGCGGGCAGGCTCAGGGCTTGACTTCTCGCACCTGTAGTTGCCGAGCTTCACCCAGATGATGTCCTGGAAGTGCAGCCTCTTCCCTGCCCGGCAGTCATTGCAGAACCAGCTGCCATCAGGCATGTCGATGTTCAGGCAGTCAGGGTGGAAGGCGGCTGGGCAGGACTCGCAGCATAGGAGGCTTCCCCCTGCAAGGGAGGGCGAGCTGGCTCAGACCGCCCCCATGGTTGATGGCGGCTCCTCACCTCATGCCAATGCATCAGCGAAACAGCAGCCAGCTGGCAACAAGCTCAAAAGAACCTTCTGGGGCGCCTGGCTGGCTCAGTAGGTGACATCTCCGACTCTGGATTTTGGCTCAGGTCATGATCTCGTGGGTCATGGGATTGAGCCCCATGGTGGGCTCCCTGCTCAGCAGATTGTCTGCTCCTCCCTCTCCCTCTGCACCCACCCCCCCCCCCCGCCAGCTCGTGCTCTCTAAAATAGATAAATCTTCTTTAAAAAAAAAAAAAAAAGCCCACTTTAGTGCCAACATGACTAACTTCCCCTAAGTCTGTGCACTTGTCACAGGTAATTCAGAAACATCATGGTGACACTGCATCTGACAACCCAGGAGACATCCTGAGTGTCAACACCCAAAGCTGGAGGAACACTGGAGCCCACCCTCCACTGTGGCCCCTGGGGTTACCTGCAAGAGCTGTGTGCTAAGAAGCCATGAGAAGCAGGGCTCCCTCACCATTCAAACTGATCCAACAGAATAATACTATTAAACACCCACCGGCAGCACGGCCCTCACCTTTGGAGCACACAAAACACCAGCTCACATTGACATGAGCATGATGTCTCTTCCCCTTGCGAGCAGTGAAATGGCCCGTGCAGATGATGCTGTTGGAAGCTATCACCGAGCAGCCAGCTGCCAGACAAGCATCCCCTCCATGATAGGCGACAGGGCAGCGGACACATCGCATCATTTTACCTGAAGGCAGAGAGACACATTTTACCTGAAGGCAGAGCTGTGGAAGGCCCAACAGTGAACAGGGCAACTTGAAACGACCAAGCCCCTACATGTTACAAAATTAATGCTGAAATAAACGAAGTATTTGATGAAAGAAAAAAAAAAAAACTAGATAAGGGAGCCTGGGTGGCTCAGTGGGTGAAGCGTTTGCCTTTAGCTCAGGTTGTGAACTCAGGGTCCTGGGATGGAGCCCCACATCGGGCACCCTGCTCTGAAGGAATCTGCTTCTCACTTTCCTTCACCCTCTCCCCCACTCATGCTCTCTCGCTCTCAAAATTAAAAAAAAAAATAATACAATAACTAGAGTTGGAAAAATATTTAATACATGTCACAAAAACACATTTCCTCAAGGCAAAGATGCCTCAAAACAATGTTTAAGAAAACAGCCAACTGCTTAAAACATCATACTGTGAAACAGGGTCTTAACTAAGGGTTTGTGAACCTGGGTGCTGCTGGCATGTTCAGCAGCATCTCTGGCTCTCTAAAATGCCAGCAGACGCCCCCGAGGTATCCTCAGACACGGCCAAATGTTCCCTCAAGGACAAAGTCACCCTTGGTTGATAACCACCAGGGTCAGGAAGTGTAGATAACCTGCCATCCCCAATCCTACATACCCAACATGAAACAACTTAATTTTAAAGTATTTTTCTTATATATGAAAGAGTATTAAAACCAGAATAGAATCTATCAAAATGCTTCAAAGGTGTCCCCCTCCTAAAATTAAGAGGCTTTAAGATGACATAGGTGGGCACCTGGGTGGCTCAGTCAGTGGAGCATCTGCCTTTGCTAAGTTCATGATTTCAGGGTCCTGGGATGGAGCTCCAAGACGGGCTCTCTGCTCATCAGGGAGCCTGCTTCTCCCTCTGCCCCTCTCACTTCCCGTTTGTGCTCTCAAATAAAAAAAAATTTTTTAAATGCCATTTAGGGCAGGAAGAAGGGAAAATGCAGGGCAGGGCAGATCCTCTGTCAAGAAAAACCCTCACCCAGCATGCATGACCTCAGTAACAGAAAGACAACCAAGCTGGCTGCCACACTGCCCCTCCCACATGAGTGCAACTGAGCCCGAGTGGAGCTCCAGGGCCGCGCCTGTACCTTTCGATGGTCTTGGGTTGGAAGGATTGGAAGCATGGCAGCTCACGCAGCTGTGGAGGGGGCAGCGGAAGCCTCGGCTCTCAAACACAGCCAGAGGGTACTTCCTCACGCAAGCTTCATGGTAAAACTTCCCACACTGCGATACGACACAGCGCTTCACATCTGTCTTGCTCTCCTTACACACAAAACATGAGTGAATCCCTAACAATCAGTAACAGAAAGGGGCAGAAAACAAGAATTACAAAGTTGCTCCTCAGCCTTTAAAGTCCAGCAGCTCTGTCAGAGGCAGCCAGAGTGCGAAGGCCTCGGTTCAATTTCTGACCTTGCTGACTAGTCCAGCCAAGGGTTACCTTGCTGTGAACTGGGCTCCAGCTTCCCCCAGAGGATAAGCCTGAGGAGGAAGCAGCCTAGGTAGGGATGCCCACTCGTATTAGCTGCAGGCTTGAAAGAAAGCATTGCCCCGGAAAGGCTTTTCCTCTCCCTCTGGAGGGCAGCTAACCAAGTATAGTGAGGAACAACTTATCATCACAGGCAGGTGGATGCCTCTAGAAATGAGGTGCTGTTGCATCAGATGGCCTTGGCCTGGGGTTGGAGGAACTCTCTGGAAGATTCCAGGTGTCTTGCTAACCTAGGACATGCTCCCCCAACAGCCAGGACACCCTCAGGTCTGACCACTGACAGGAGGAGCTGCATCCGAGTGAACTGTCTTCCCAGCAGCCCCCACACGGTGCTGGTGAGATCTGATGGCCACTCAGGCACCAGCATGGAGCTGTTCTTTCTGCTCAGGTTCACGCAATGTCTCTAAAGAAGTCCTGTGAACCTCAGTGTTCTGTGACTGACTAGGTTACCTGTCCTAGTAATGCCAGGCCCTCTGGTACTGTGGCACCCCATGCCAGCCGCCTCATGGGCAGAGCAGAGCTCAGGCCAGCCCACAAGGAGTGAGGCACAAGACTGGTAGGGAGGCAGTGTCCTCCACCAGAGTCTCAGGTCTCTAACAAATGCACACATCAGGACACGCTTGTGAAGGCAGGCCAACATCCTCTGCACAGGGGCCTCAGATGCTCACAGAGCTGCCTGTCTCAGGAAGTATGGTTTCAAAGCCACACCAGAACTTGCCTGAAGCACATTCGCTGCAAGTGAACCTCCCTTCTGGCCTCCGGGAAAGGCCAAGGCAAGCGAGGTGGAAAGCTCCACAGCAGGGGCCCTCACAGAGCACAAGACTGCCCGTCTTCTCACACAGCTGTGGGGCAGAGAGGGGACAGTGGTAAAGCAACACTTGGCACCAAAACCCAGAAGGACACACTCAGGAGGGTTAGAATCAGATGCAAAGATCAAGAAAATGTATACACATTTCCACCGCAAATCAAACTCATCTAGGCCCCCACAGGACATGGACTGGGCCCTTGCCACCTGCTGTGCCACCACCGGCCACGGTGCTGGCGGCAACACACCCAACTTCAGACACTTCAAGAAGTGTGCACATACAAGCATGGCTATAGGTTACATGGGACGGATGTGACATAAGAGACGGAGCCTGCAGAAGGACGCAGGACCCTCAGCAAGGCACCTAATCTGGTTTCTGCTGGCAATCCAATGCCTTCAAAATAAAAATCAGTGTGATGCCAGGTGCAGTCTGAGGGAAGAGTGATGATGTGGCCTGGGACAGGGACAAGGGACAAATTAAATGACCGCCTTCCCCTCACCTGACACACGTACTCCTTTTTGGCGGTTACTCCTCGCTCAGACTTCTTAGACGAGATGGACACTTCGGTCTGAGTTTCATCTGCGCTCTCATACGGGGACTCCAAGGGCTCGTCTCCTGGGCCATCTGACACCTGGAGATGGAGGAGGCGGACGACAGTTCACTAGTCGCAGAGCGTGGTGGCATCACGCGGCCCCCCCCCATGTCACCTCACACACAGGCCTTCTCAGAACCCGGCCCCAATGCCAGCTACTTGTCACAAACGTACAGTACTGTTTCTTGTGACAGCATAACTTGTCGCCTGAACTGTGTAGAAATTCAGAAATGGACTTTACCCTCCTTGATATTTAGTTACATTTCTGTAGAAGAGGCACAAAATTTCGTATCTCTCTGTGTTCCCAACAGAGGAAGGAACTTTACAAAAACCCAACTGGCTCAAGTATGTGACCTAACATGGGCTTTGGGACTAAAGAATCTTAACCTTTCTTACCCAATCTCTTAAGGTCCAACTATTTTAAAGTAGAAGATACAGATTAATACCTAATGAGTTAAAAAAAAATACCTAATGAGTTTTTTAAAGCACCAAAGTGCAGCATCAAAGGGTAAGCCTTTGTACGGTGGTCTTGCTGACTCCCTGCTGCTGCTGTAGAGCCTGTGGGCTGTTCTGGAAGCGTGTCTGTGTGCCAGAGTGCTGACCCAATGTCAGTGCTCCAGAAGCATCACACTTGTAACTAACTGACCATTCTGTTCTCATCTTCCTCCCATTGCCTATTCTCCCTGGAGGGTTAAGTGGGAAAAGGCAAAATAAAACCTGCCGACTCTGTTAACATGTGAGTCTAAGAGAAAAGCCTGGGAGAAAAATGTGGAATCTTTGAGCAAATCGAAGGACCCCTCACTCCCACCCCGCTACCTCCCTGGTTGTATTTCATCTATCTCCTTCATCATCAGAGATCATCCTGCTCAGGCTAACCCTCTCCCTCCTCATGGCACACAACATTTTGCCTGAATTTGAGCAGCAATAATAAATCTCTATGTAGAAATCAATAAATCTTTAGTTAGAAAACTTTCTCATATACCAAATTCAAATTAAAAAGAAAACACCTAAAAACACATTTAGTGTTTATTTGATTTGGTTAATGAATGTTGAAAACTGAATTTTTCAACACAGCAAAAGTATAAACTACATTTCGTACACACCTTGATAATCGCAACAAGTGATCATGCTATAGGCCTGCTGTTTGCCAATGAACACAAAGCTAGAAATTAAGGTCGGGCCACACTTAAACAAAACAAAACAGAACAAACCCCACCAGCCAATCCACCCAATTCCAGGGTCTTATCAATGAACATCTTCCAGAGTCCCTGAGGTTATAGGGAGCAGTGGAAGAAAAACACCCAATGAGCACAGACTTAGAGCTGGTGCGAGCGGGCCAGTCTGGGAGGGGCGTGCGGCTCTGACTGGTGTGTGTAGCAGGGGCAACAGGTTCACTGGCCCACCGTTCCAGCCTCGCTGCTCTACGCCTGACATGCCCCTTAACGACAAAGTCTTCGGAGCAAGCAGCCTCTTAGACTTCATTTCCTCACCTTTTCCAGGAAGACGGAAAGAGCAGTGTGAATATACACTAGGTTACAGGGGCCTCGCGTGGCAAGGCTTCCCCCAGGCTGGCCAGAGGGAGCCCCTCCCTATCAGCTCACCTCCTACTTCTTTAACATTTAACGTCCAGAAAGAAGGCAATTTGAAAAACAACTCTGCATCCAAACCCCAATTTTAACACGTCCATGGGATCCGGAGTCACAGATGGGCCGGGGGAGGGGGGTGTTGCTGAGCACTCTGAGGCAGGACACTGCTGGGCGCTGGGGGATGCAGGGGGGCACAGGGGGGCAGAAAGAGCAGCCACACCCCTCCTAGCCCGGCCCCACTCAATGAGCAGCCCAAGGCTGACCCATCACGGAGGGACCAAGACCCAAAGAAGGGCCTTCAACATGGGCTCAGGGAAGAGCGCCCAGTGCCCGACCCACCAACCCATGCTCTTCCCTCAATGCAGCTGGAACAAACTGAAAGCTTTAAAAGAAAAAAAGAAAAAAAAAAAAAGAAAAACTGCATGGAGAGAAAGACAGAAAACACAGACCAGTCCTGGGTCAAAGAAAGGAACAGCACCTTTTATTTAAGATTTACAGAAAAAGTTAGCACGTTTCCACTTGGAGATATTTCCTAAATTAACAAAGTCTGTTTTGAGGAAATAAACACTGAATACATATTTTGAATGGAAATATAAATGTTAAAGACACACATGAGGCTTGTTTCCTGATCGGGGTCTGAGATACACATACAGAGTACAGACCTTACAATATTACAGTCCATGACACACATTGCAGGAGATCGCGACTTGCATCCCAGCAAACCCCTTCCCAGCGACCGGACAGACACCTAGCACACAGTCGGAGGGCTCCAACGGCTCTGTGCTCAGCAAACCGCCTGCACGAAGAGCCAGGTGCGCAGGGCGCCACACCAGCACGCCTCGCTCCAGCCGCAGGCTCCACGTGCACCAGCTGACCGTACTCACTCGGAGACGCCGTTTGGGAAAGCGACACATTCACCTGAATGGTCCCAACACAGTCCCAAATCTCAGTCTACGACATCTACGGTCTATTCCATATCCAGTAGGATGCATTTGGAAAAAGAACAATGTAGTAACTGAACGGACACAGACTCTGTCAAGAACTTTCCCGGCGCTTCCCGAATTCACCAAAGCCACGCTGGCAGCACAGATCTCCAAGCAGCTTAGTTCCTGACTTTTCAAAGTTTTCTTGAGTCTGAAAATACTTCCTCTACTCCCCACTCAGTATGTGATAGAATCGAATTGCCTATTTGCCTTAGAAATACATGACTTTATGGGCAGGGAAGGCTGTCTCCTTAACATGTATCACAGGAATTTTTCAAGAGGATATTAATGAACACATGGTAACCTAGTGAACATATTTGAACCGACTTCTAGAAACAGTGTAGCCATTTAGGGTGACTTATGCAGATCCCAGTCCTCTCTGCTGTGACGGGAAAGGGCCCCTATGCCTGGGATGGTGGTATACACAGTGATTGTAAAAATTTTTGACAAAACAAATCCCTTCACAAGTTGAATACCACATCGTTTTTGAAATACAATTACAGACCTTGAACAATAAATATTTCTATAAACCAACATTATTTTCATGTTTAAGTTACGCTTTTGTAAAGGAAGAAATAACTGTAAGTACTTTCACACAGTATTTTGGATTTACACATGATAAATATCCTGTGCTCAGTGGATTTAATGAGCTTAAAATCAAAAAGACTAATCTCAGACAGGTCCTCCAAGTTAACATCACAGTGAAATATTAAGAGTGGAATTAAAATAATTTTTAAATCAGTCATTCATCACCTAAAATACTACAGTTCAGAATAACTTTTATTTAAGTGGCCCTTCAAGATGACATAGACTAGAACCGTCCTAGCTGCCCCTAAATTCTAGGGCTAGGTCTGAGTCATTGAGAACACACAGATCTCCAGCTCACACACCATCTTTGTGCTTCACCTCCTAACCTGGGTGCTTCTGTGTCACCCCACAGCCCCAGAAGGCACCAGTGAGAGCCAAACGGCCATGGACACAGCATCGGCCATGCAGCTATGGCTCCAGATTCAAAGTCGGCCCTGATCATGGGTAAAATGAGTCTCTAAAATGTCCTATCATCCCAACTTTGTCCCAACTGTGTCCCTCAGCAGTGGCCGTCCCATAGAGAGTGGGCTGGGGAGGGCCTGGGTTGTGCCCTCCCTGTGTCAACTTGGAATAAGGAGCCAAGTCCCTACCTGCAGCTGAGCAACCCTCACCCCACACCTCAGTCATTCCTTAAAGGTACAACATGCCTGGATAGTCAGCATGCTTTAAAATCTATACCAAAAAAATTATATGCCAAAGCCCCACAGCTACGTGTCAGCCAGAAAAAGTTATAAAGTGGATCTAATATGTAACTCTCTAGTCACAAAGGTCTCTAACACGACGAGGCCTGTCGGGTTCTTAAAATGCTAACGAGGGAAACCCGCCCTCACTGATGAAAATGCCTGGAAGGGAGCATGCCCCTCCCCAGGGCAGCACAAGGAATACAATGAACATGATACATATCATCTTCTACCTGCCAAAGATGGCTGATTTTCCATCCATGGCAAGTAAATTAATGGTAGTTTCTAATACACTAGGTAAAACAGCAAAAAGAGTACTTAAAGGGATCAAAATCAGAGTCACTGACTAAAAATCCTAAAATATATAGGAGTCAATATATTCCTTAAAAAAAAAAAAAGAAAAGAAAAGGAAGGAAAGAAAGAACTTTAACAGTCAACAAGAAGCCAATAACAGACTAGAGAGAGGATTCTGTGAGACCTTTCCTAATCAGATTCAATTCTGTTAGCAAAACACTACCATTCTGATTCACATTCTAAAAGATAAACAGCAGGCCTCAGCAATCACTTCCTCTGGGTAGAGGTTTTTAAAAACAGAGAGGATGGTTCTGACTGGAAAAGCCTGCACTAAGTAGAGCCCTTGCCAGGTCACACACAAAAGTCCACCTGAACCAGAACCACCTTTAAAATGAGTCAATGATCAAAAAGGGCTAGACATGATTGAGAAGCGTCAGGTCAGAAATCAAGTGAGAAAGGAAACCAGTACACTTCCCCAAGTACAGGTGTGTCTGCCCTTTCCAGCAAGAGCCCAGCCTCCCCTCCAGCTTGGCCACACACAGGGGCCTCTCAGTCACCAAGGAACCCCTCGGCGAGCCTCCCCTTTCTGCTGGACAGAGACCTTGACTTAGACAACGCATGTGCAATCACTGAAATAACCACATAAGACCACAGCTTGCCGTCTGCCACAGGAGGCCCCATGTTCACTCACCTCAGGCTGTGGCCAAGAACCCTCTTCAAGGGCATTTATCATTTTAATTTTATACTCAATCATGGGTGCATTTTTTGTTTGGGAACTAGATGCTGATTTACAATCTTAGTTTTATTCTTTTTTTGGGACACTGCTAAGACAGACCCTCCGTGGGTATTCGAGTCACAACCCCCAGGGCAAGCACTGCCTCTGCCCTCAAGTCCAGCCCTCCTCATGCACCTCTGGTCTCAAATCTCAGGCAAGCAGGTCAGGGCCAAAGAGACCCCTCAGCACATTGACCTTGTCACTAACAATTGGGGGTCCTCATGTCCTTCTGCATCCTTTCCTCTGATGCGTGCAGCTGCTAACATCCCCAATAACAGAAACCTCTAAACACAGCCACCTCCCTTATCCTGCCCCCAAACCCGGAATGCTTCATTTTAAACCTTTCTGGGCTTCGGCATGAACTTCCAGATAAAGCCTTGGACTTAGACACATCTAAAGCTGGGGGAACCTCACAGAGGGCACCTATGAGGAGGTGGGGTACACAGGACTCTCCCACGCACTGTGCAGAGCCATCCCTGGCTTTATGTTCATGAAACTGTTGTGCTTCCTTGTCATGAGATCTGGCCTAGATTTCTTGGTGGTTTTTTGGAGCATTCTCTTAAAAAACACGGGTTATCTTCCACTGGGAGACAGAAATATAACAGACACAAGGTATAGAGGGAGTACTGAGATGCTAATACACCTAAATTCATTACCAGCAGAGACAGACACTTAACTTGTGTACAAGCTCTAAAGAAAGGCCCACAGGGAGACAGAAGCCCCTAGCAAGTGGGTAAACAGCACAGGATCCCTACTGCCAACAGGCACACTCAGTCAGGGTACCACTCTATGACAATGGGCAACTCTGTTTCAGAACAGCTACAATCTAAACTTTTGTATATTCAAACAAGTTTCCACCTCTTGCGAATGCCTCACATTTTATACTAGAGAGTTCCTTCTCGTACCCACCTCCCCTCACCAGGCACAAATGCGGTGTGTGTATGGCAGATGGTTTGAAACAAGCAAATGGGATCGTTAAGTGGTTCTCTGTCAGTATAAGCAAAAGTCATCTCAACAACAGGCAGTTCAATGACAAGACTACAATGTATCAGTGTTATTCTGATCTCTTTAGGAAATGAGGGAATTCATATTAAATTAGTAGCAGAATGATTTTTTTGTACTCTTGGCAGACAAACTTACTTGCCCCTAAGCTCTTTCAAAATAGGAGCCCTTTTGACTCACCTTCAGGAAGCCATGGGCGGGCCCTCTCAGGAGCTCTGATCATCCACCAGCATTCCCCAGCAAGACCACTGCTGGCACTTGGAGAGGGACAGTTCTGCCGCATGTGGGACTGTCCCTCTCACTGCCTGCGCCTGGCCACCTTCCCAATATCCCCAACGGGGGGATAACGCCTCCCCATCCTTATCCCCAACCCATGCCCTCCTATGTCCTCAACTGATGCTAATTTTCTGCTGCTTAGTGGATAAAGCACCTACTCTCCAGCTGACTTCTAATGCACCTAACACATGCTGGTAGCTGGCCGGCTGCCCATTCAAAATCCGTCATGCTGTAATTTCAAATGCATTCTTGTCAAAACCTTTCAGGCTAGTCTCTACTGGGGGTGATCGTTTGTGGAACTGGGCCACTTTTACATGACCTTTTTTCACATTTTATATTTAATAATTAGTTTTCTGTGAACCCTACATTTACTCCTGAGCTTCTTCATGTCCTTTTGGAACAGCATGACTCAGGCCACCTCTGAGGCTGTGTATCCTATCAGCTCTGAGAAGAGCCACCCGACCAGCCCTCAGCCACAGGCTACTACCCTCAGGTGCTACTCAAACCAACCCAGTGTCTGCCACTTCTAGGTTTATTTTACCCCCACGTGCAGAATGCAGTCAAGAGGATTGCTTTTCATGCCAAAGCAAAATTTATACTTTTGGATAAAAATGGAATGATGATGATTTTATTATTTTTATTGTTATTAACCATTATTGTCACAATAGCGAACCACTGAGTCCTTGCAAGGCGCCAGGCACCCTAAGTGTTTTACATGCGTTACATTACTTAACGGTTTAGAACACAAGTATTAGTCAGAAACTTCCATGAAAGGTAGAACACATCTGAAGAGTCTGCTGGGAATGAACCGAGTGCTGTTAACATGGTAACGTGAACAGCACTCCTGCCTCCACGAGCTGAAGGGCGAGTGAGGCCTGCGCCTCACCATGCAAACATGCAGACACCCAGGGGTATGACACCAGGTGGTCACCCAAGACTTAGACATTTAATATGATGGCTGATGTCCTACAAAAGCAACTGATGAAGTGGTGATTGTAAATAACCTGATTATGGTATCCCTAAGATACCGGTCACTGAATCAAAAGAGTAGAGTTAAATGGCTCATAATGATACTGTAAATGATATTTTTTCCTACAAATTGCTGTATCTAGTGTCATAGTAAAACTGCTTAGTAAAAAAAGACAGAATCAAAACTCCTCCTGCCTTTTATGTTGGAAATGAGTTTAATATGTACAGTACTGAGTACATTCCATTGGCAATGGGAATTAGCTGACGAAGACTCCTTTTAAGTGTGTGCTGCTTGTTCTCTGTTTCTGAAGGTGCAGATGCCAGCATTTTTCAATAAAAACTCAGTAAGTCATGAACTAGGAGACAAGGGTGGCCTCTATCAAGACCAGCCCCTTCGGCGCAGAGTCCTTGTCGCAGGCCCAGGGGCAGCCCCAGGTGAAGGGCATCCCTTCAACGTGAAATCTACATGGATCGTTGCAATATGAGTGTGTTTCTATTATGAGATGAATGTGATCAGGTAAATGGCCTTGATTAGGTATCTTACCTTGGTCTTAAAATTTGTTATCTGTTTTCTTCATTGTATGTGTTAGTAATACCAGTAAAAACAGATTATCACACATCTTCCATAAAATGATTGTGATAGGAATGTCCCTTTAGTGTGTACGATGATACACCACCTGCAGCAGACATCCTGGAATATTACATCATTTTAAGTGCAGTACAGGGCAGCTGAGTTCAAATCCAACTTGGCTGATGTGGGCTCCCATAAAAGCTGTTACCAGTGAAGGCGAAAAAAATAAGAATTTGCTCTACTAAGGGAATAAGAAATGAAGTTACAAAACACTTAAATCACATTAATTCCTTCACAGGCCTTCGTCATGCACGTGTGTAATTTTAATCTATTCTCTTCATTAGCGTGATGTAGTACTACGAAAATAATTATTTCAATATAAATTTTATTTCTCACATATACCTTTTTTGAGAAGAATTTAAACCACAAATGACCTAAAATGTCTTGAAATACCAATTCAGTGAAAACTCCTGTGTCAGTCAAGGGTGTTTGTAAAAGCAGGACATACAAACATGCAGTGGGCACGTGCCCTGAATAAGGGACCAATCTGAACCCTAAACAGCAGCTCCCATGGTCACCTAACTCCCACCAGAACTGGACCAGTGGTTTACAGGACATTGCTCTATAACACTACACTTTGCCTCCTGTGCTAAAAGGCATTCAGCATGGTGTATACATTGTAAACACGTACTATGATGCAGTAGTGTTAACACATAATAGACAAAGCTTTTTGTTCGCCTAATAAAGTAGTTTTAATGAACACTAATGAAAGATTTATATAAGCCACATAAGAGTAGCCTGATGGATAAGGCCTAGTAATTTCAATGTTTTTATATAAGCAACAGAATACATACTATGGGATCTATGTATCACTCTCAAAATGCAGAATGGTGTATGATTTAATGTATTTAATATACAATATAAACATACTTAATAAACTATCCACTCTGAAGTTCTAAAGAATTAAAAATCAATTAAGTCTAATGATTATAAAATGCTTCCCAAGTTCAGAACAAATGTCTTACACAGGAAGTTCACACTCACCCTGGCCCTAGTGAATGTCAGACCACCAGGCCTGATCCACTTGCTCTAACCCCACCCTGGTTGTGTCCACCCTGGGCTGTGCTGCCCCAAATCCAAGCCTTTGGCTGGCATAGCTTCTGACCAGAAATAACAGAAAAGATTTGTTTTCAGCCTCAGTTTTTCCTTGCAACTGTATCTGACAACAGAGTATGTAAAAACTCAACCTGATAGTGGATCAAAATGCAATGAGAAGAAAACTCATTAAAAATTTATTTTAAATAAAAAAGCCGACTTTAGGCGAAAGGGTCTGTGGACCTGAATTGTTTTATTTTTAGTATTCTTCTTTAGAATTAATATCCTTATTTTAATTTTTCAGGATACTAATCATAAAAGGAAAAAAATGTGTATAAAATTTGTTTTTTCCATGTTTCAATAAGCCCTTGGAAGTTCAATGAAGAATTCTTACTGCATTTTCTTGAATGTGCCCACATGTAAGAAATGTTTAGTCACCTACACATACCAAACTATGAGAAAGCCCCAGTCCCATACATGTGAGCAGCTTCCCACCATAACTGGTGTGAGTCCCCAAAGAAAATCCCACTCAGAGCAGCTCTCGGGGGTTTGCACCCCTCAGATGGCCCAAGCCCCTGGCAGACACCCCGCGAGGGAAGGCCCGGCCCTCCTCTAAGAGGAGGAAGCAGCCGAGGCCGAGAGACAAGAGGGGCACCGCCAGGCCCCCAGCAGTGACTGTGGCAGATGGCAAGTCAGAAGTGCCACCTTCTTACCCAACAGAGTGAGGGTCTATCCATGCCCTGCCTGACTGCCTTGTTCAAAAAAGCCCAAGGTTAGCATCTCCTCATAAATACTCTAAAAACAGGACTCATGTCCACAATAAGAAAAAGAGGATCACAGGGAACAAAATAATAAGGAATTAAAACTTGAATATAAACTCCTTAGTCACTTGGGTGGTCAATAAAATTGGGACAAACTCCCTCTGGACAAAAGTGTCATGCTTGCATTCTGAGGCTGTTTTTTTGTTTTGTTTTTAGCATGGCAAAGACTTTATATTTGATGATGTCATGATACAATGAGGGTAAGAGCCTCAAGCAGCTATTATTCTGCTATTGCATATTTTGCATATACAGAAAACAGAGGAGTCGTATTACCATGGTGGTTCTGACTCACCTCCACATTCAAGTACCTAAGAATACGCCAGAATTTAAAGGACTAAGACCATGGAACGCATGAGAACATTCCTCCGTGAGCCTAGGTCCAAAAACCGCTGGAATCCGACATAGCGAGAGGGCCACCCTCCACCCCCCTAGGGACCAGAGTCAGCTCGAGTGACAGTGTCATGTTAGGATCAGAGCAGACTTCCTGGGATATGGAAAATTAATTACAATGTGAGGGGGATAGAGAACACAACATTTTAAAGACAAATTTCAAGAAAAACAATGAAACTACATCCAGACTAAAGTATATGCACGTACATTTATACATACACTGTGGGCATGTGTGTATATCTGTGGTGCTCAAATAGACTAAAATAGTGACTTTTTTTTTTCCATTCCATGACTTATACATAGTTTAAAGACTCTGAAACTCACCTACATTTGTGGAGAGGATACCAGTGTTATGTTTGTTAAGTCTGACTTTTGCTCATACTTCAACTTGGGCAACTAACTGGCCTTCATACGAACACCATGTCATCACTATCATTATTATTTTACCTCATTCTCAGTTAAGGATGCAGAAGGAGATGAACTTTTGCTAAAAGGAGTAGAAGACGCTGCTGTGGATGCCCGATTCCGCTTCTTCAGTGGTTTGCATGCATCTGACAGATGTTTCGTTGCTGTAAAACAATTTTGGTTTATAAAGTTTGAAATCTTAAACCCTCAATCTCTTAACTGCTTCAAAATTACCCCGTAATAAATGAAGTTCTAAAGATAAATTTCCTGGGCTCCTTTGTCATAGTAAAGGCTTAACTTTTTACTGTGAAAAAATCTGAATGGAAACAAAGGCAAACAGTTCAGTGAACGCCAGCAACCCCTGCCTGGCTGATCCCACATCCATTGACCTAGGGCCAACACAGCCCCATCCACACCTATGTTCACACCCCTCTGCCACACTCTTCTGCAGCAAATTCCAAACATCATTTCACTTGTAAAAAGTTCAGTACATATCGCTGAAACAACCTTTTAAATATAGCCACGAGACCACTATACCATTCTTAAAAGTAATCCTTTTATTTAGGAAATACCCACTCAATGTTCAAACTACTCACAACTGTCTTTCTTTTCATAGTCTATTTAACTGATTTCTGAAAACCAGCATAGCACTCATGCAAAATAAGGAAAATAAATCCATTTCCAACCCACACTCACTTCCCCCCTGAATGTTGTTTTCCTTTCTAATCAAGAGTTAGGAGGATGCTGGGGGGCTCAGTCAGTCAAAGCAGCCTACTCGTGATTTCGGCTCAGGTCAGGGTCTCAGGGTCATGAGATCAAGCCATGCCATGGGCTCCACATTCAGCAGGAAGTCAGCCTGAAGTTCTCTCCCCCCACCCCCCACCCCGCCTCTCCCTTCCCCTCTGCCCTTCTCCTACCTTCTTACTCTTAAAGAAACAAAAACAAAAAAGAGTTGGAGATGATAAGCTCTCTGTAATAAACTGTCAGACACTTCAAAAAGACAATGAGAAGGGAAAGGGAGCCTACTTCACCATTCGTTGCTTTGAAGCTAGGTTCTTCAACACGCAAAACAGAAATAACTAGTCATTACTTTTACTTTTAGAAAATATACATAAGCTGTGAGATACTCAAAAGTGATGGAATTTAGAGCAACAACTGGCACCATCAAGTGAGAAATCTGGATATTCTTCATTTAAATAACTTCTTTAGTATAATTTTAAACTGAAAATAAAGCCCAGTAGAAAAACAACTTCAATAAAACGTAGCTGAAGCACTGCAACCACTCACTCGTTCAGTCACACGAGAACCTCCCTCCCCGTTATTAGCTGTCAGCTCCCGCACCCTTCCCCAGCCCAGCTTCCTCTGCACATCCAGCCCAGCCCAGGTGCCTGGAAGAGCTGACAAGGAAGAAGCACTAACCACATTACCTGCCTGGCTCTTGAGTGAGGAGGCTGCCTCGATGGCCTTGCAGGAGCTTGTTCGGGCTGTCTTGTCATTGATCGTCTCTCTCTGTTATTAAATAAAAGAAAAAGGAGAAGAAAAGGAAGGGGGGAACCTCACGTGAACTAATACAGGTTGCTGAAACACTGCGACAGAAACATCTTCCTCTGGAAACATGTTCCATACATGCTATGAGCAGTGAGTCAGTCTCACACCTCTTCCACAGCTGGAAGGAGCTGGAAGGCTCTCCCCTGTACCTGCCCCATCCTCTGCTGGGACAGAGGAGCCAGTGGGGCTGTGCCAAGCAACAACTCATGTTGCTGAGACTCTTCACATGAGCTGCATTCAATATGCTACTCAAATTTCCCTCTGAATTCAAAGCAGAGTACGAAGTAGAAGAAATCAACCCTTCTGCTCTAGAGGCTGTTCAATCGACCTCAAGTGGAGCCCCAAGTCACTGCCAATATCACTGCTCTAAGTCCCCATGCTGAGGATTTCCAATTCGGAGATAAGGTCCAGACAAACCTCACAAAGATCATCAATAAAGCATGTTTCACAACTGAGGAAAACCACACACACAAGCACACACACACCCACACACACAAGAAGGGATCAGAAACATTTTGTCCAGTGCTCAGAATGTGAAGTAGTTGAATATAAACCTGTCTTGATAGCCCTGGGGCAGCACTGCCTCATGGCCACCCCCCACCCTTTCCAGTCCCTGCACCCAAGCCCCATTCCCCAAGCTGCCCAGGGCTAGTGGAAGTAGTCACAAGACTGTGGACCAGGTAACAGGGGCACAGCACGTGGAATGGCACCTGACACATCAAAGTGCTCAATGCACATTAGGAAGTATATAGGATATGGCTTAATTAGGTTTATAAAAACTCAACCACTACTCTTTTTATTATGTGCAACTTCTACCTACCTACTACTTAATGTGAATTGAGATTTCAAATGTCTAGGGCCACACATTTTTTAAGATAAATACGAAATACAAACATTTCAAGGCAGTCAATGTCAGCCTGACTGCCAGCAAGGGACTGCTTTAATAATGGGCCTGAGCTGCCAGGTAACACCAATGTCAGTGATGCAAGGTGAATTTTACCTATCTCAGTGCTGGATACTTGATCACTAACAACTTCACCTGACAGGTGCCTTGGAAGGATGCTCTCTGGGCCAAAAAAATAGGGCAGGGCCTTGCCTACTGCCCTCAAGTGCACAACAGCCTTCAAGAGGTTAAGACAGATAATGTGATGGCCACACATTGACACTTTAACAATATGTGAATTCCTTTTTTTTTTTTTTTTTTTTTTATGATAGTCACACACACAGAGAGGCAGAGGGAGAAGCAGGCTCCATGCACCGGGAGCCCGACATGGGATTCGATCCTGGGCCTCCAGGATCGCACCCTGGGCCAAAGGCAGCCGCCAAACCGCTGCGCCACCCAGGGATCCCCACAATATGTGAAATTTATCTTTCTATTCTTCAAAATAAAACAATGAAGAAAGGAACTTAATTTAGATTAGTAAAAGACAGTATACAAAGCTTCACTCAAAACTATAAATATACAACGACTCTATTAGAAATATTAAATAGCTATAAACTCAAACAAAAGATACAAGTTCTGTTTGAACTCTCAGTTCATGAAGAAGCTAATGGGTGTGTGAGGCAGTTTCGATAAATGGCACAGGGCCATAGAGTACCCAGGAAAGGGCTCACACTCTCCACACGCACAAGCGCCATAAGCCAGAGGGGACAATACACTGTCTGGCTGGATATGTGGACTTTGGCCCGTTTCACTCTCCTTCAGGCACCAGGCAAACTCTGCCCCTTGATACACAGTGGACTATGCTAGAACTAGAGGATGCTGGGGCTGGATCTTCTGAGCTATGTGGTCAAACAGGCCTACACAGCCTGCTTAGTACTCCCATTAAGTAAACAATAACATGAATTACTAATAAACTGAATGAATTCATAAAATCTATTTTCAATGCCATTAATGGATTCTGAAAAACTTTTTTACTGAAGTATAACATGTCTCTAATGGATTTTGATGTTTTCATGCCAATCCATTATTTACACACTGAATAATAGCCCTATAGACAAGGGCAATCTTTAGTATATATATTTCCAATAAATCTAAACATCAAACATTCAAAGTGTTTGGATGGGGTTTTTTTTGGATAGCCAAGCACCCACAGTTTGTGTTTAAGTCCCTGGCAGGTAAGAACTGGCTCTCTTCAGCAGCCTTCTCAGAGAGGTTTCAGGAGAGAAGCCAACCCTGCTGCATCTAAAACAACACCCATGAGCACCATCCACAGAGGAAGGCCTCCTGCCCACACACACCCCGACACCTGACCCCCGCCTAGCTCTCCCCCACTCCCCCTCCCCCGCCTGCATCCCAGAAGTCCCACAGCACACAGTCCTCAGGTCACAGCAGTCCTGGGGAACATCATTTACCTTCCGAAGACCGTGCTTGTCGGTCCTGAGTCTCTTCCTGGGTGCATCTTCGCCGTCAGCGTCTTCAGTAGGCTCCTGTGTCCTCTTTGTGTGGATTCTTTTTTTCCCATTGATGTTACCTTGGAATGGGAGATGGGGGAAACTTACATGAAAAACACTCCACAAGCCACCCTCCAAAGCAATGATAATCTAACCAGGGCATTCAGGTGCAAATCCAGCTGTGATGGGTTTCCTGCATCCTGTTGGGTTCCAGGGCCCTAGTATTACAGACCAAATCTCTTTGCATTTTGCAAATTAATTACATGGACCATTTCCTGTAACATCAAATTACTGGAAAATTCTTATCTAATCTATTATACTGGTATTTGTTATAATTATATTTTAATGTAGTGAAGCATTAAATATAACCTACAAGTTTACTAACATTCAAAGACCAGTGGAAGTGGAAAGTTATAAAGTGCACAGCTTGCTACATTTTATACATTTCCTGAAAGAGACATGTTAAGTGGGCAACACTCCTTTTTCAAAAAATTTTTAATTAATTAATTTTTTGCAACACTCCTTTTGTATCTGCAAATTAAGGGCTTTCTACATGTTGTTGAACTATGCCAGTTATTAGGTGTTTCAAGGAATATCAACTAATCCAAGACTTACTGTGTCCAAACAGTACCAACCTGGTAAACTAAGCTGTCTAGACAGGTGATTAATTTGAACACACCAATGTCTATTTCAAACACAAACCCAGTATTCTCATTTGCATGACTGTTTTACAGAGGTTTGTTCAGGGTTTGCCCTTGGACTGTTTGTCAAACATCTGGTGGGAGGGCAGTGTCATCCTCAAAGCTTACTAGGAGGTGCAAACCAGCCAGGAAATGTGGCATCCAACAGCGCCTCGGGAGGAGGTGCAGGTGGCCACACCCTGGTCACTCTGCCCCAGTGGACAGGTACACAGAGCATCATCACAGGCAGAGGCCTGATATTACCTGAGCAAACGAGCCCTGGCCCTCCCAACTGCCAATCTTAGAGTGATGTGGGCTGGCCCAAGAGCAGCCTTTACTAAGCTCCACAACACTGGAGGCTGGCCACAAAGGCATACCAGGAAGAGGCCTGCAGAGTAGTGGGGTCTGCTCAGTAGCTGACCAAGCAAACCAGCACAGGGCATGGCCAGCCTGACCTGCCAGTACCTCCTCAATCTGGTTTGTCCAACCTGGTCAGCACATGTCCACTGTGCTACAGACACCTGCTAGCAGCAACTGCCACCTGGCACCTCACCTCCACATGGGTGAGGTGATGTCACCGTCCTTTCCATAAGAATCTCCCCCCGTACCTGAAATAAGACAGCAGGCATTTCACACAGAAGTAAGCGATGTCTGAATTCCTTACACTTAGGCCATGGACAGCTGATGCCACCAACACAGCCCATCATCTTGGTTATCAGCACTGGTGGCCCCACAAGGACAACTAGAGGGCCTCCAGGATAAGCACACAGCTGACACACACAGGGCAGGAACCAACCCTATCCTCTTGTCTGCTACGTGCTCAGTAGCAGTCCAAAATGACATGTGACACACAATCACAGTTACACTCTCCAAGGATAGTTAAATCTTCAGGGAAACCTCATTCTTAAATAAGCTAGTCTTTGTAAAGGACCCACTCTTCTAGATTTAGCGCACTGATGAAGAATCAAGTGAGCTTTTGCCTTTTAAAGAAAATGCACAAATCCAGAACATCCTCACTATTCTAAATTATAGCATTTGCAATAAAGTGATGAACAAATCGAACAAACTTCAATATTAATATATTAGTTGATGTGCAGATCTAGAAAGCCCTAAAATCAAGATCATCTGTGAACAAAACAGAAAGATTATATAATCCGTGTGCAGACACAGTCAGATGTCCACAATGCTGGTCTAGAAGCACACAAGACAAACTGCAATTACTTCTGAGTCTTGGTTTCCTTTCAGTTGAGTCTTCAAACACTATGGCCTCTCCAAAACCCTTCAGTGGTGAACCCTGAGAGATACAGAATTGTTTTGTATTTTAAATTGATAACCAAATATATTTTTTACATTAGAAGTATCGTGACATGTGCGTACAAGCACACACGGAGGACAAATCTGACCGCTATCACAGGTTCTCCCCAGCTCACAGTATTAAGCCTCCCCTCTCTTTCCAGTGACTGAAGCAAAGTAGCATTTTTTGTTTTTTAAACTGAAGGCCTAACAAGAACCATAGGAGAGCCACATTTAAGGTTGGTTCTCAGTCACCTTCCACACCCTGTGAGCTCTAATGCAAACAGGCCAGGAATACCCCCACCAGGCCCAGAACCCCCCACCTGCAGAGGTGAACAAGCCCCTCCTGAGGTGTAGGCACAGTGCCTCCCAGCAGGGCAGCCTCACCCAGGGAACATAGGCCTGCAGTCCACTCTACCATGTCATGGAAGACTGGAGTCCTAGAGACCACATGGGCTCCCTTCCTTCTTGTGTCCTCCCTCACACCACCCCATCAGCTGCAGAGGCTAGAGTGCCTGCTCCACTGGGGCAGAAGAACAAGGGGCTCGCAGCCAGACAGAGGATCACACCCAACAGCTCTCATGACAAGGGAGAAAATGCAGACAGCAGAGGTTGCTTTATTGTGACCACGTGCACACTGGCTGTTGGTGTGAGCAGCATGGGTCAGAGCTGGGGAGAGTGGCCACACTTCCCAAGAGCTCCCAGATCAGAGCCCGGCTGGCTATACCATTACATCACTCTCTCTCTCTCTCTCTCTCTCTCTCTCTCTCTCTCTCACACACACACACACACACACACACACACACACACACAGTGTCATAGCTACGCAAAGCACATGAGCACAGTATTATGGTATTACGTTTACCAGAGTCTTCTTCAGATTGGGAAGAGGCCACTAGGGCAAACTTTGTGTTATAGCGTGCTTTCTGTTTCTCGTTGAGCATGTCCCACTGGGATCCAAGCAGCTCTTCAATCTCCTCACCTGAGGCGTCTGGGTGCTCAGCAACAACCTGTGGACACAAGAAAGGTGGGTTCAGAAGGCCACAGACCTACAATTCACTTGGGATTTTGTTCTGCACAAAATCCAATGCACAGCCCTTGGGAACTCAGCATGTGATGTATTTATTCCCACATCATGGAACTATACCCCATAAAAGCTTCAAAGAAAATTAGTGATTATCTGATGCTGTAACCCTTGAAAACTCATAAATAAAAACAGTGTTGGTTTAAACAATTCAACTGTATTTATGTCAAGGCAGGAAATGATAAATGGTAAGAGGAAAAAATACACTTTTCCAAAATCACTAAATTATCAGTAGTAAGTTACAATTTTCTAGACCTCCTTGAAAAATCACTGGTAGGAGAGTGACATGGAAATGCTACCTGTCAACATGGGGGTGAAGTCCTGGTTTGGCTTTCTCATTGGCTGTAGCACACACAACCTCCCTCTCAGGTATGTGCTCTGAAAGGATGGTATGGGGGGGATCCAAGGTGCACACCATGACACGGCACAGGCCAGCTTGAAGAGACAAGCCCCCAGCACAGCCCTCCAGCCATGCTGGGGCTTCCAGCATCAGCACCTCAGAAACATGCTAGAAATGAGGACCTTAGGCTCAACCTTAGACCAACCAGGAACCTGCATTTTCCCAAGGCCCGTGGGCACCCTGGAGTCTGACTCATGGACCTACAGCCTTGGGTGCCCACTAACAGCCAGACAGGCTTTAAAACCTCTGGTGCTCTGGTCCCATCCAAGGCCAGTTCATTCTCTGGGCCTGGCATCAGTGTTTCCAAGATGCCCAGGGGCTCGTACGCATTCCCAAGCTTGAGAGCCTTTCATGGCAGGGGCACAGAGATGGACAGTTAGCTGGCCAAATATGCCCCACATCCCATTTTTGTGTGGTCTACAAATTAAGAATTGATTTTACATTTTTAAATGGTTGGAAAAAAGTCAGAATAATATTTCATAGCACACAGAAATTACAGGAAATTCAAACACCAGCGTTCATATAGTTTTATTAGAAACAGCCACAAGCATCACTTTACCTATTTTCTAGGGCTGTTCTCCTGCTATAATAGCAGATCTGAGTAACAGTGACACAGGCCTCAAGTGCCCTTGAGGCCCTTTCAAAAAAGGTTTACTGCCCAATTCGGAGCTCTAGCCAGCATGCTTAGGGGCCAGGCCCCAGTTTCACATGTGGCTCCTTCATGTGGCAGCTTTATGAACTTGGGTAAGTGAAGGTGTCTTCCTGTCTGTGATGTGAAGGTGCTAACTAACGCTTCACCTGGCAGTGATAAGGAATCAACAAGTTAATGCTGCTGGTCACTATTACCACGTAGATCCACCCACCACCTGCCCAACCAACATAAGTAACCTCTGCCTCAAAATGCAAACCCCTACTCACAACATGGTCACTGTAGACCATTCCCCTATACCTCATCGTGTCCTCCCCAGCCCTCATGAACACCAGCATACCACCAACTTCCACCCACCCTTGGGTCTCAGAGAACATGCATTTTCAAATGTGGGTGAATCATCCAGTCCTTCTATGTCCTACCACAACGACACCTTTTGCAACTGGAAATCCCACTCTGACCTCCAGCATTCTACTGGGTGTTCTCCTTGTGAACTGTCACCGTGCCTACCTTGCCCCTGCCTCAGCAGCTCTGGCCACATACAAATGCTTCCTCCGCTCATCTTGGGGCACCCTCACCTCTCAGCCCAGCAGAGTTCTGTCCTACCTATCCGTCCTTCATGAGAGGTGAGCTCACTAACCCAAACACTTCCAGCATCAAAGGTCTCAGACCTTCATGCAGCAAAGGTTTCTGTGCAGAGCTTCAAATTCACAGGACACTTGCCTTTTGGAACTCTCCACTTAGAGGTTCCTGAAGATTAGCATGAATATCTGTGGATCTACCCACCCCTGAGTACAATGTCCTTAATCAGAATGAAGCCTAGCAGTGTTCACAGCTGCTTCATCAAACAAGACTCCTGAATCCTCCTCGGGGACCCCTGCCCCCTTGTACCTAAATCCATGCCAGTTCCACTGATAAGCATCTTGCATTCACCTCATCTAGATGGCTATGGTTCCAGCATATGGCTCCTAGCCTTCAGTCTTATACACCTACTTGCTGACATTCCCACCCTGAAATGTCTTCCTCCTAGCAACCAGAGGGACCATTGCCTGACACCATGTAGGGTGCAGGGGGTCCCTGCCCTGTAATGTCTTCCATGATCCCCCATAACCTGGAGCCTACCCTCGCCCCACTTTTATCACTCCCCAAGCAGGTCTACACTCAGGGGCACAATGGCACACTCCATCCCTCCACAGGCCACACTCTTCCTAAGACATTTTCTTCCACCAGGCTGACTTCAGAGCACCCTTTTAATTTCAGCTACAATGATTCATTCATTCATTCATTCATTCATTCATTCATTCATTCAAGGAGCATTCTGTGCTAGGAACAGGAATAAAAAGGTCAAGGTAGCCACTATCCTACCCAGTGCTCACCTTCTGGGGGGCCACCTGTTTATTTTTCATTCCTAATCATATACTGTGTACTCCAGTGGGGGCACATAAAGTATCTCCATCATCATTTTAGGTTAATAAGGCAATGGCTGCTCATTGAAGTTTATGGGTTTCATCAATGAAGCAGTGCAGCACAATGGTTACAAGCTCTGTGTGCACATGTGCCTGCATACGCACATACACAATGTATACAAGTGTGTATAACTTGGGCCAAGTCTCACTCATCCTTCTTCCTGCCCATGCCCTCCCACTTTACCTCTTGGAGCTCAGGGTAGCTAGTTATAAGACAGGGATAAGTTATGCCAACCTCAAAAGGCCTTTATGAGAACTAAATATAATTTTTCACAGTAACATACTGGCAATGTATCTTACAGATGGTAAGCACTCAGTAATGGCTACTTCTGTGTTTTTTAAAAGATTTATTTATTTGAGGAGCACCTGGGTGGCTCAGCAGTTGAGCATCTGCCTTCAGCTCAGGTTGTGATCCTAGGGTCCTGGGATCGAGTCCCAATCAGGCTCCTCGCCTGATTCTCCCTCTGCCTATGTTTCTGCCTCTATCTCTGTGCCTGTCATGAATAAGTAAAATCTTTATTTATTTGAGAGACAGAGAAAGAGAGCATGTATGCAAGCTGGAGGAGGGGCCAGAGGAGGAGAGAGAGAATTGTCAAGCAGACTCCCCACAGAGCCCAACACGAGGCTCCATCTCACAACCCTGAGATCTTGACCTGAGCCAAAACCAAGAGTTGGACACTCAACTGACTGAGTCACCCAAGTGTCCCAACCATATTTTTAATAAACTATCTCAGATATACCAAAAAATAGGGAAAACCAAATATCCATAAGCTCACGCACATGCTAACTGAACCATTACCAGTATGAAGATTCTGTGTGCTCCTCAGAGATCACACTCCCTGCCCTCAGCCCACCTGTCGCCTCCACATCCTGAGAGCTTTACACCACCTTTTATTTTTTTGTATTTTTTATTTTTTTGCACCACCTTATAGACTTCTAAGATGGCTGCAGCCCCTTACAGCTCATGCCTCGATTCCTAGTTCTCCTGCCTCCCTACTGAACAGCACTAGCCAGAGTAGCCAATGCACAGTGTAGAAACAGTGGGCTACGATTTTCAAGTCTAAGACTTACATAAGACCTCTCCCTGCCCTCTCTTGGATCACCTGCTCCATGAGAAGCCAGCCTTTGTGCTAGGAGGACACCCCAGACATCCCATGGAGAAGACCATGTGGTAAGGCCTCCATCAGGCAATATCAGTACAGCACCTTGGAAGAAGATCCTCCAGCCCCATCATCAGAAGAGCCTTCAGATGTTGCAGCCCAGCCAACATCTTAACTGTGACCTCATGGGACACTCTGAGACAGAGCCACCCAGCTAAGCTGCTCCCAAATTCCTGACCCCTAGAAACTGTCAGATGATCCATGTGTGTTATTGTTTTAAGCCACTAAGTTTTGAGGCAATGTGTTATGCAACACTACATGACTGACACGAATATATATACAAAGAACAGAGACATATAGCATGGCTCAACTCTAATGCATCTGTAAAAATTAGAATCAGGGAAAGTGGAAAAGATTATTTAAAGATGGGAAACAAACCACACACATCAATGTCAATGAAATTGCCACTTGAAGCCGTCAGTAAATAAATTTTTCCTGGGCTTTTCATCACAGGGGGGCCCCTACCTGCTTTCGCTTCCTTGCCTGCAGAGTCCCCTCTCCCCACTCAGGTGCTCACCAGTGGGTCTACAGCAAACTCCAGCAAACTCATCTCCCCACCTGCAGCCCTTCTAACTGTACTCCAGGAACAGAACAGAACACACATCTGAGCTCAGCCTGATGGACAAAAGGAACAAGCTAAACATGTTAATGAACTCAATATGTTTCACAAAGCATATTTTCCTTCATTTGCAAGAAGTTGGACCTCAAAAAAAAAGTCAAGTGGCAGCCAAATGTCCTTGATAGTCATAGTCTTCTATCTAGTGACCCTAGAAAAGGGGTGTCCAGGAAGCAGAGGGAAGGCTTCATCCAACTCTTCCTCTACGGCTGGCCATTGATGAATCAATTAACTACCAAACAAAAACCATCCTCGGAGTCACCACCTCCCAAAAGGAAAACACAACCTAGAAAGACTCAGATTATTCTTCAGGATGGAATAATAGAGCAGCTTCCTCAAGTCTAGGATTACTTATTAGAGAACCAGCACAAACACACTTATAACAATGACATAACTGAACCAGTTAAAAAGAGCATCCTGCCATCATCACTCTCCTGATAACACATAATTACTCAAAACCAACTAGCACCTGAGCCCAGCTGGGAGGAAAGGGGCCCATGGACCTCACATGGCCCCCCAGCAGAGAAGGGGTGGGCACTTGTCTCTAATGCAGAACTGAATTTTAATATTGCAGTGTTCAGTTTGGTTGTTGCATTTAGTAGGATGCCAATGGCCACACTGTGCAGACCAGGCTCTCAAAGGGTGTTTGGAGCCAGAGAGCTCCAGAGCAGCAGCACTGCTCCTCAAGTGCAGAGTACCTCCCCACCCCGTGTCAGCCTTCAGGCCACAGCTTGTCAGCAAGGTCTGGAGTGACAACCTTCGGTTTGTTTTTGGCACATTTCTTAGTATTAGAAAGGCCATTTGAGCACAATTTTGGTCCCCAAAAGCAAAAAAGGGTGGTCTTTATAAAGTGGTTTGAATTCACAGGCACCCATTTTTCTCTCATAATTTCAAATGAGTGGAGAGACCATGGAGAAACAGACTGGGAACAGGCTGGAGTGCAGCTGGCAGGCTGCTTCGAGGGTCCCAGAGCAGGCAGCAATCCAGATGTCCAGCTGTCCACTATTCACACTGCTCAGTGCTCTGCACCATTTCAAATCCAACAGGGACCACAGCTCCTCCACCAAATGCCAGCATCTCCCTGGGATGACGTCTCAGCTCTGAGACAGAGGACACTCATCCAGAGCTACACATTTACTCTTCTGGGAAGTAGGTAAAACAGGTGGGTATGCTACACTTTTCACACTTGATACTGAACTGGTGGGATGTACACACCTTCAACAGCCTGCTCTCCCCCCGCCCCCGACTTCCAGCGGGCTCACTTCACTGGTGTCCAGAGTCCTGCAGGAGCACACACACCACAGCTGTCACTCCTTTAACAACCTTTCTGTTTTGAATACTACACTATCTCCTTGGGCACAAGGGCCAATTTCTCTGGGGCAAATAGCTGGGCATGATATTATAATACATCAAAAACATGCATTTTCAATTCGACTACAGATTGCCAAATTTCTCTTGAAACCAAGTGTAAGGAATGATGGTCCTCCAACTCTGGATGGGGGTTCCCCCTGCTGCTCATCATTTCTGAGGTACTGGCTTGTGTTGCTCACCTGGTGGCCGTGAAGCATGACCCTCATCTTGACTGCCACTTGCGGTTCCCTGGCTGCCAGCAAGGTTGAGCAGCATCTCTTCATGGATGCACTGGCTGCCCAGGCTTTTCTAGAAATTGCCATTTTCATAGCCTTCAGAACTGTCTGAG
Source organism: Canis lupus familiaris (assembly GCF_011100685.1). Taxonomy (NCBI): domain Eukaryota; kingdom Metazoa; phylum Chordata; class Mammalia; order Carnivora; family Canidae; genus Canis; species Canis lupus. The sequence continues at coordinate 62,741,864 of NC_049224.1, forward strand.
CGCTGTACACATAGTTCATACTTTCATTTTGTTCATGGTATACTTGGCACATAAACTTTCACAGCTCCCCAAAGGTCTATGATCAGTTTGGCTTAAGAAAACCTCCTCTCTCCCAAAGCACAAAGCTGCTCCACAGGGGCTGAGTTCTGAAACCACTGGCATCCGCCCAGCACCCATCCCAAGCAACCAGCTTGTCCAGCTGTCTGCACCCCTTTCCCATCTGCTTCCACACGCTCAAGAGCCTGTTCTGGGCTCTACTCTGGGCGCTGTCACTGCCCTCAATATCCCAGCACAAATATCACTGCTTTCAATAACAGAATATCCTGTGTGACAGGGCAAGTCCTCAGGCCAAGCTCCTCTTCAAATGTGGCTATTTATCATCTTTGCACTTAAAAAGTGCAAAGAATTTCCTATTGGGAGTCTTATTAGGATTATACATAATTTATAGTTTAATATAAGGAGAACTGACAACTTCAACTTCAGAATATTGAACCTTCCTATATGTTTACATTTCTGTTTACTTAGGTCTGGTAAAATACTAAGAGTTATTTTTCTCCAAGTTATACATATTCTGTTATATTTTTTTTCTTGGTACCTATTTTTTTTTGTTGCAGTCATAAATGGTATCTTTTTTTTAAGATTTTATTTTTAAGTAACATCTATACCCTACATGGGGCTCAAACTCACAACCCTGAGATCAAGAGTCACATGCTCCACCAACTGAGCCAGCCAAGTGCCCCAAATGGTCTCTGTCTTAATATTATGTTTCCTCATTATTGTTGTTCTTGTATATTGATCTTCGATCCAGCAGTCCTAGTGAACTTTTATTAATTCTAAAGATTTTCTGTAGATTCTCTTAAGTTTTCCCCACCTCTGCAAACAACATTCCTTTCCCTTACCTTAGCATACTGGCTATTTTCTCTACAACACTTAATGTAAGTGGTTAAGGATAGGTATCTTGTCTTGTTCACAATTTTAAAGAGAATGCTTCTAAAGTTTCATCAGTAAGTATGATGCCTGCTGAAAGTTTCTGATTGATACCTTTCAATAGAGTAAAGAAGTCACCTTCTAATTCTGGCTTGCTAACTTTGTATCAAAGAACAATGAATTTGGGGCACCTGAGTGGCTCAGTGCTTGAACATTTACTTTGGCTCAGGTCGTGAACCCCAGGTCTTAGGATCGAGTCCTGCATCAGGCTCTCTGTGAGGAGCCTGCTTCTCCCTCTGCCTATATCTCTGCCTCTCTCTGTGTGTCTCTCATGAATAAATAAATAAAATCTTAACAACAATAACAAAAAGAGCAATGAATTTTACCAAATGCCTTTTCTCCATCTACTGAGAGGATCATTTAATGTGCAACATAGTGAATCACATACTAGATTTCTCACATTGCATCACCTGAGAAAAGCCCTACCAACCCACTCACTTCAAGTAATATCAAACATAACAAAAAACGGAGACCTAATCCCTTCAGTTCTTTACAATCAAGCTTTACAATGTACTAAAAGATGCCTTATTCTATGACGACAATCAAGAAAAGTGTTCAAATACCTTCATTGTTGTTATGTTCCTGTCCTTGATATCTTCTCATCCACCATGGGAGAGACATTTCTGTAACCAAGAGTGCAGAGCCAAGCATCTCTGCACCCAAGGATGAAAATGACTGTTCCCTAACAATATTTATTTATTAAACCTAAAATCTCAGCCAGGCTCACTACAGACTGTGCTGATAATGTTGAGAAGTAGAGGAACTGCACTGAAGGGATGTCCCTCAAATTCAGGAAATCCCCAGAATAAATACACAACACCTCAGAACCCAACACAGTGCTGACCTCATCCCTGTGCTTCTGACAGAAGACCAAAAACCGGGATGCTGCATCTCCCTTCCTGCTCCGTGGAGTGGAGGCCACGCTCTTCTTCCTTCCAGGAGGACACCCAACTCCTCTCTTGGGGTCAGCTTCTGCCACCTTCTGAGGAGTACTCTTTACTGTCCCAGGCTCACTTTCTTGGTTTTCGGCAGAGCCAGACAGCTTGGCTCTCCGCCTTCTCTTGATGGGAATGCCCTCTTCTCTCAGGGACTTGGGGTTATCAGCAGCTTCTTCAATGACTCCTGAGGATTCTACCACTTGTGCCGGAGACTCCACAGCAATGCTTGCCTCCTTAGCTACATGAGGGTTGAGGTGAAGCTGGTCCCCCACATAGAGAAAAGTGAACTTAGCTTTCCGTTCCTCTATGGACATGCTTGCAGCTTCTTCTGCTTGAACAATGCCCATTTCCCACTGGGCCCTCAATTTCCCTGAAATAGGTTTCAACAGCTGAAAAGAAAAACATATGACATTGTAAATTTCTTTATATAAGCAAAAAAATTAATCCACTTTAAAGAAAGATACTTTTACAATTCCAGATAAATTTAGAAATCAAACACTATAAAGCCAATTAACTTGAAGGTTTTATATAGTACTCAGCCCAATATAATAACTGTTTCTTTAAACTAGAAATCAGTTCTCATCACATTATATATTATAGATAACATTTTATATATTTTCGTATATACAAAATAATTAAAATTATAAAACAAATTACCTCTATCATCAAATGAGTAATGAAAACTGTCTCTAATGAAACTTGTCATGTTTTATAACAGCATACTTGGGCAAAGTTAAACAATGACAGACATAAATAAGCCATTACAATATATCAAGCAACCATAATTTCAAAATAAGATAAATAAGAATAAAATTAAAGTTTTGGTCTAAAATTATACTTAAGGAACATCTATCACCTTAATTTTCTCAGCTTTCGTGGGTGCCTGCTTGGCACTTTCCTGGCATAATTTTTCAAACTGTCCTTCTCCTTCAAAAGCTACAAGGCTCTTCTCAAATATCCAAGCTCTTTCTGGGGCATCACCAAAGAACTGTACGTGATACTGGCGTGCACTCTTTTTCTGACCTAGTTTTTGAAATAAAATGTTAGAACTTGAAAGTTGGAATTTGGGATGAAATTAGGCAAGTCTATTAATAATTACTGATATGAAGCTGGAAGCTGCTTTGAAGTTGTTTTATTTGGTGCTGTTTGAGTCTGTTAACCTCAAAAAAAGTTCTACTCTTTTTATCCCCACCATGCTCCACGTCAAGGAGAAAAGAAATGCATTTATCAGGGACTCAGATAAGATTCAAATTCAACTAGGAATGGACGTAGACATCTCCTCCCTTCCAAGATCCACTTAAAAAGATTACCAAATAAAGAAGGCAAGAAAAGGGATCCCTGGGTGGCGCAGCGGTTTGGTGCCTGCCTTTGGCCCAGGGCGCGATCCTGGAGACCCGGGATCGAATCCCACATCGGGCTCCCGGTGCGTGGAGCCTGCTTCTCCCTCTGCCATCTCTGCCTCTCTCTCTCTCTCTGTGTGACTATCATAAGTAAATAAAATTTAAAAAAAAAAAAAAAAAGAAGGCAAGAAAGGATATCAACAAAGGGGCCATTCAACAGAGAGGGGACTCTGCAGCAATGAAGGGGACAGACTGGTTGTCAGCCTAAGTTTAAATCCCAAACCAAACCCATCACCTACCAGCTGGACAAGCTTGGGCCAGTTCCTCACCCACAAAGCTCACAGAGGGAATTAGGACACCAATGACCTCTGAGGGCAGCCATGAGGCAACAGGGTAACCCCCCAAGAGGTCCACTGCTGTTCCTCTTAGAATAAAGGAAGAAGCCACATCCTACAGTGCAGCCAGAAGGGAGGTGGGTGAGGAAAGAGACGCTTGATCCCAAAATCCAAGCGAGGAGGTGCCATATTCAGCTTAGAAAGAGTAAAGTTGAAAACAAGGAAGCTGGTTAAAAAGTCAGATCTCAGGGTGCCTGGGCAGCTCAGTCGGTTAAGCATCTGACTCTTGCTTGATCTCAGCTTAGGTCTTGATCTCAGGGTTGTGAGTTCAAGCCGTGTGTTGAACTTAAAAAAAAAAAAAAAAAGAATTTTTTTTTAATTAAAAATAATAAAATGGTCTCAAGGCCTGGATAGCTCAGTGTTTGAGCTTCTGCCTTTGGCTCAGGGCGTGGTCCCGGGTCTGGGGATCGGGTCCCACATGGTCTCCCTGTGAGGAGCCTGCTTCTCCCTCTGTCTATGTCTCTGCCTCTCTCTCTGTATCTCTCATGAATAAAAAAATTAAATATTTAAAAATAAATAAATAAATAATAAAAGGTCAGATCTCTGTGTCAAGTGGAGGGAGGAAAAGGGATCTCCATGGGAGGACTGCTAGCCCCTGCTTCTTCATAGAGAATGCTGGCCACAAGAAATCCAAGAACACTTCCTAAAGAACCAAGACACCCCAAAGGAAAAACTTCTCCAGTCTTTTGGAGATCCTCCCAACTACAAGGCCAATGACCAACTGGACCCTCTAAAATAAGCTAAGAAAAAAATAATAATAATAAGCTAAGAGTCTCCTCACATACATGCTGCAGCAGTTCTGAGTGGTGCCCTCTCAAACACAAATGCAGTGTCAAGGACCCCCAAGACCCAGGGAAGCCTCAGCATAAATGAATCCAAGATACACAGAAATAAGCAGTCTCTGCAAGGCCACACACACAACTCCAGGAAGAGAGGACACCTAATAAAGAAAATCTCTAGTTTGCTATTAAAAGAGAACAGAGAAAAAGAGTGATTAGAGACTTTAAAATACAATTTAAAAAAATAGCAAGAAATCTTGGAAAGTAAGTTAAGAATCTCTCAGAAGGGGAACCTGAGTGGCTCAGTGTTGAGCATCTACCTTCGGCTTAGGGCGTGATCCCAGGGTCCTGGGATCGAGTCCCACATTGGGCTCCCTGCAGAGAACCTACTTCTCCCTCTGTCTATGTCTCTGCCTCTTTCTGTGTCTCTCATGAATGAATAAACAAATTATAAAAATTAAAAAAAAAATCTCTCAGAAAGAAGAAAAAGAGAAAGATGAAAAACATCTACTTCCATAAGCAACCTATAAGATCAACCCAGGAAGTACCGTACCCAAGTAATTACTCTTCTAGCGAGAGAAACAGAGAAAGTTGTCAAAACACACACACACACACACACACACACACACACACACAAACAAACACAAGACCATGTCTCAGAACTGAAACAATCCTAAGTGTCTCATCTAATACACACACCAATGCACATGTTTGTGACATTTGAGCTGTTGGGGGAAGAGACAAGTGCAGCTTCCATGTCCATGGAACAAAAAGTAGGATAACAAGGTACTTCAGGGGATCCCTGGGTGGCTCAGTGGTTTAGTGCCTGCCTTTGGCTCAGGGAGTGATCCTGGAGTCCTGGGATCAAGTCCCGGGATCAAGTCCCACATCAGGCTCTCTGCATGGAGTCTGCTTCTCCCTCTGCCTGTGTTTCTGCCTCTGTGTGTGTGTGTGTGTGTCTGTATCTGAATGAATAAAATCTTAAAAAAATAAAAAATAAAAAAACAAGGTACTTCAAAGGGCAGCCTGGGTGGCTCAGCAGTTTAACGCCTGCCTTCAGCCCAGGGAGTGATCCTAGAGACTCAGGATCGAGTCCCAAGTCGGGCTCCCTGCATGAAGCCTGCTTCTCCCTCTGCCTGTATCTCTGTGTGTGTCTCTCATGAAGAAATAAATAGAATCTTTAAAAAAAAAAATCAACAAGGTGAAGTACTTTTTTTTTTCTTTCTTTCTTTTTTTTTTTTTTAATTCATGAAAGACACAGAGAGAGAGGCAGAGACACAGGCAGAGGGAGAAGCAGGCTCCATGCGGGAGCCCGACGTGGGACTCGATCCCGGGTCTCCAGGATCACACCCTGGGCTGCAGGAGGCGCTAAACTGCTGCGCCACCGGGGCTGCCCTCAAGAACAACTCCTGATGCTAGGAGGAAATGATGTAAAACCTTCAAAATTCTGAAAAGAATTATTTTCAACATAAAATTCTATGAGCCAAACCACAAAAGTGGAATCCTCTGAATGACAGGGAATCAAATTTACCTCCCATGCACACTTTCTTAGAATCCCAAAAATATACTCCAGCAGAAAAGAAAAACTAACCAAGAGTGAGCACAGTGCAGAGCCACAGAAAACAATGCATGTAACCCGGGAAAGCACTTTTAAAAAGTCTAAGATTACTACTATGCATAAGATTAAGGGTGCCAGTGATACAGATTGAGGGAGGAAAACGGAAGATTCTAGGAGACAACTCCAGGCTCAGTCCCAGAGTCTGCTTGAGATTCTCTCTCCCTCTCCTTCTGCCACTCCCCTGCTCATGCACCATCTCTCTAAATAAATAATCTTTTTTAAAAAGATTTTTAAACTTATTTGAGAGAGCAAGTGAGAAAGTGAGCACAAGCAGGGGGAATGGCAGAATGAGAGGGAGAAGCAGACTTCCTGCAGAGCAGAAAGCCCAATGTAGGACTTGATTCCAGGACCCTAGGATCATGAGCTGAAGGCAGACGGTTCACCGACTGAGCCACCCTGGCACCCAATAAATAAATTATCTTAAAAAAAAAAAAAAAAAAAAAAAAAAAAAAAGATGAGGTCCAAGGAGCAGGAAAGAAAATGGTAATCAAGCGCAGGTTTCCAGGCAGCCCGGGATGGCTCAGTGGTTTAGCGCCACCTTCAGCCCAGGGCGTGATCCTGGAGACCCGGAATCGAGTCCCATGTGGGGTTCCCTGCATGGAGCCTGCTTCTCTGCCTGTCTCTGCCTCTCTCTCTCTGTGTCTCTCATGAACAAATAAATAAAAATTTAAAAAAATAATAATAAAAAGAAAAGCAGGGGTGCTTGCCAGGCTCAGCAGTGGAGGATGTGACTCTTGATCTTGGGGTCATGGGTTCAAGCCCCATGTTGGGTGTAGAGCTGAAGGAAGGAAGGAAGGAGGGAAGGAAAGCAAGCAGGTGGGCAGGCAGGCAGGAGGGAAGGCAGGAAGGAGAGAAGGCAGGCAGGCAACAATTAACTCCAAGAAAAACAAAAAGTTGTACAAAAAAAAGAAAAGGCGACTAATACACTTTGCTTTTCACTGAATGATATTTTGCAATCATAATCAAAATTATGTAAATACTTGTTTGCTGTAATAAAAACAGTGAGTTAATCTGCCCCCTGGAGTGGCTAGCTAGTAGGCTAAAAATTAAAACAAATAAAAAGCACCAAAAAACTGAGTTAGAGTTAATTATATGTAGAGGATGGGAAGAAAAGAAACAATTGAAGAGATCCAGCTTCATTTTCCATAATAAAAAATCAACAGAAAATATCTGAATAATGTTAAATCAAAAGATAGTAATTAAAACTAGAAGCAAATGTTGGAAGAGCTAAAAATAATTAGCTCTAAGGAGAAGATTGAACTATTTTTCACTGTTAACCTTTCAGTAGAATTTGGTCTGTTTATAAGTGCATATACTGATTTGATTTTACAATTCAAATTGGAATTCAAAGATACATTAAGGGATTTGGGACTTCTTGCATTACTTTAATACTTGGAAAGAACTTTCCTTGGTCATGAAAAGGACTACAAACGACACCACAGCATTCGCGTAATGAAGAAAATCTGTTATAGTGCTTAAGATAAGATGCACTATATGAACTTACATTATTTTTTAAAAATAGTTAATTACACAGAAAAATGCTCCTTATAAGTCAGGTGGAAGAAAAGCAGAGAAGGGGCAGGCACTTGGGTGGCTCAGTGGTTGAGCGTCTGCCTTTAGCTCAGGGCATGATCCCAGGGTCCTCGGATTGAGTCCCACATTGGACTCTCCTCAGGGAGCCTGCTTCTCCCTCTGCCTATGTCTCTGCCTCTCTCTGTGTGCCTCACATGAATAAACAAATAATCCTTTTTAAATAAATAAATAAATAAATAAATAAATAAATAAATAAATAAATAAATAAATAAATAAATTTATTTGGTTCAAGTGAGAGGTGAAAATCTCAGTTTTATTTTACCACATAATTAACCAGCTATCCCACCATTTATTAGTAATTATTTCTTCTGTGATTTCTGATGTTCATCAATCATGGTTGGTTCTTACAATCCCTTCTAAGAAAACCTTTCCTCCACCAATAATAGCCCAAATACCTAATTTTTCACTACAATCCTTTCCTCCCCATCATGGCCCAGCAGACTTAAGGTGGCCCCTGAGCCTCTGAGCCAGACTGAGCCAGTCTCTCTACAGATTCTACAGAATCCTTTAATAGCAGTCACCCATGCATGCAGAATGGACCCCATACAGACAAGGCTCCAGGGTGGAAGAGAAGCCATAAAAAAAAAAAAAATGCAGACAAGTGTCTACAGAAGCAAGAATAGAGCACAGGGACAAAAATCCCAAGGACATGACCTCACAAAGTTCTAAGGAAATACAGGACAAGTATCATCATGCTTGAATTTCCTGGTTTAGCCCCTGGGGGGCACTAGAGCACCAAAATAGGTAAAGCAGAAACGCGATATGGCAAAAAAATAGGCACATTCATTTTTTTTAAAGATTTATTTATTCATCAGAGACACGGGGGGGGGGGGGGGGGTGGCAGAGAGAGAAGCAGGCTCCAGGCAGGAAGCCCGATGCGGGACTCAATCCCAGGATCCCAGGATCATGCCCTGGGCCAAAGGCAGGTGCTAAACCGTGGAGCCACCCAGGGATCCCCACAATAGGCACATTCATTATCACAGTGGGTGATTTTAACACAACCTCACTTAGTACTGAGAGAAGCAAAAAAGGAAAAAATCAGTGAGAAGATTATACTATCAAATAACCCAAGATATAAGAAAGCCAGATGACCTGTAATAGTTTTAGAAAATGTTGGAATTTAGAAATAAGGCAATGAGGGTTCCCTTCCATAACAGAAAAAGGGACAAAAATTTCCCCAGTTATCTGATGAGAAGACTAGTGAGATAAAGGTGTACAAGAAGATGGTGAAGCTCCCAGATGCAACAGAATTCAGTTTTCTTCACAGTACCATATCTAAGACATACATTTATTTCTGTTTCCAACTTATAGAGTCAGGTCTCAAAGCTGCTCATCCATCTGGATGCCCTTGTAGATAGCAAGCAAGACAAGTTATGCTTACTATATATCACAAAAATGCTACTAAAGCTTTCATTAACTTAGCTTTTCAAAGGAAATTTGAACTTTCAAAAGAGTCTGGATTGAGCTGCAGCCTATGGAGGTGTATTCTTTTCTGCATGTAGATTATACTTCAATTTTTAAAGTCTAAGTACATTACTAAGATCCAAATTCAAGCACATCTATAAATCCAAGCATGATAAGTTAAAAAGAAAACAAAAGAAGTACACACACACACACACACACAAAAAAAAAAAAAAAAAGAAGGAGAGAAAATCTGGGTAGGGGGTAGGGTGAGGCAGTTGTAAAAGAAAATGCCCACTTCACAAGGCCCCCATGTTCAACCAGCTCTGTGCCAGAAGCCACCCCTTCTTCAGGTCCCTGGGCCCAACACAGACACCTAAACTCCCAAAGCACACCCACCCCTTACCATGTCACTCCCACCCACTATAGAGCTGCTGTTTGGAGCCAAGTCTCAGGACTGCCTGGAGTGCTACTTTACACATCCCTGGTGAATCCTCTGACTCCCATAGCAATGAACACAACTGGGCCCAGATCTGGGCTTCTACACACCACGGTCTTCTAAAAAAGATCCAAGTTTTTTCCCAAGAAAACGGATGATTCCATGACTAGGGCAAACAAAGTATAAAATGAGCAAGGAACATCTTGTTGGGCCACATGTAAGAAGTGCTCAAAGTCCGAATGAGAGGTCAAAGGGACACTGCTCAAGGGACCTCATGAGACTCTTGCTGGTTAAATTTGGGACAATTTGAGCATCAAAATGTAAAATGAGGGCAACCCGGGTGGCTCAGTGGTTTAGCGTCACCTTCAGCCCAGGGCGTGATCCTGTAGACCTGGGATCGAGTCCCATGTCAGGCTCCCTGCATGGAGCCTGCTTCTCCCTCTGCCTGTGTCTCTGCCCCTCTCTCTCTCTGTGTTTCTCATGAATAAATAAATAAAATCTTTTTTAAAAAATGAGGGGGATCCCTGGGTGGCTCAGCGGTTTGGCGCCTGCCTTTGGCCCAGGGCACGATCCTGAAGTCCCGAGATCGAGTCCTGTGTCGGGCTCCCGACATGGAGCCTGCTTCTCCTTCTGCCTGTGTCTCTGTCTCTGCCTCCACACCCCCCTGCCCCCGTGTGTCTATCATAAATAAATAAATATTTTTTTTAAAGATTTTATTTATTTACTCATGAGGGACACAGAGAGAGAGAGAGAGAGAGAGAGGCAGAGACACAGGCAGAGGGAGAAGCAGGCTCCATGCAGGGAGCCTGACATGGGACTTGATCCTGGGTCTCCAGGATCACACCCTGGGCGGAAGGCGGCGCTAAACCACTGAGCCACCGGGGCTGCCCAATAAATAAATATTTTTTAAAAAATGTAAAATGAGTAAGAATAAGGAGTTGGGGGACTGAGTGATGGCCACTGAGACAAGCATATGAGGGAATGAGCACTGGGTGCTATATGCAACTGATGAATCACTAAATTCTACCTCTGAAACTAATAAAACACTATATGCTAATTAAAGTGAATTTAAAAAAAATTTTTTTTAAATGTTAAGGTGTCTGGGTAGCTCAGTGGTTGAGTGTCTGCTTTGACTCACGTTATGATCCTGGAGTCCTGGGGTGGAGTCCCACATCAGGCTCCCAGCAGAGAGCCTGATTCTCCCTCTGCCTGTGTTTCTGCCTCTCTCTGTGTCTCTCATGAATAAATAAGTAAAATCTTTTTAAAAAAAAATTTTTTTAGAAGAGTAAGGACAGAAAGCCTGGGTGGCTCAGATGATTGGATGTCTGCCTTTGGCTCAGGTCATGGTCTCAGGGTCCTGAGATTGAGCCCCACATCATGCTCCCAACTTGGTGGGGAGCCTGCTTCTCCCTCTTCCTCTGCCCCTCCTCCTGCTTGTACATTCTCTCTCACTCTCAAATGAAAAAAAAAAAAGGGTAAGGACTATACTATGTAACAAAATTTTTAAGAAGCAGCTCATTTTCACAGAAAAATACCAGTTAATTAAGCACAGAAAGCAAGACAAAAATCAACAGTTACCATTTTATAGAGCCATGGGTCATGAGTGCTGACACCATGAGGTGAGACTAGCAGGGGAAACTAATCTCCAACCACAGCCACAGATCACTCGCTAATGAGAAAAAAGGCCTATATTTTCCATTGGCCACCACCTCCTGGGAAGTGGGATAGCTGACCCCAAGAGCTCCTGATGAAATTCAACTGAAGGGAGCGTCCTTCTGTCACTACCACCACCGGCTCCCCATTCTGTTTCTTCTGACTCCTCTTTTCAAAGGTCATGTGACTATCCTATCAGTTAGAGAATTCACCCTGGCTCCCTTCCTTTTGGACTACTTTTCAAATGCACATTACCAGTCTTCTGAAGTTGATGTGCTTGTGATTATGAGTGCTGCCTTCCCTGTGTCCCCAAATAATTCCTAGAGAAACACATTGCAAGAAGGCAGGTATTGAGGGAAGGGCTAAGCTCAAGCCCCTTCCCTCAAGAACACCAAGAGGTACTCCTGAATCGTCTTGTGAACCTGAATCTGATCACAAGAGACTAGAGCAGTTGAGAATGGGCTGGGGCAGGAAGTGCTGTTGTACACTGCAGAAGTCTAAACAGACAGGACAGCTAAATGCAATGCAAGCATCCTTTTCAATCCAGAGTGAAGAAAAAACAGGCACAGAGAAAATACTGAAGATTACTGGGGAAGTCTAAGCAAGAGCCACGATGATGGGGCAGAGTCACTGATACAGTGCTCCCTACATGTGGCTGGGTGCTCAGTTGTGTGGAAAGCAGTCCTTGTTCTTAAAAAATCCCTGCTGGCACATCTAGGGGTGAGGCACCATGACACCTACAGCCTACATTCACATGGGTTGGCCAAGAGGAGAGTGTCCACATTCAGAAAGAGATGGAGCAGGTCACCAAAACGTTTAAAGTTTGCAAATATAGCTGAGGGTACATGGATGTCCGCTGCATTGTTCTACTTTGAACCATGCGCTTGGGAAGGTTTTTTTTTTTTTGGGGGGGGGGGGGGTTTAAATAAAAAACGAACAAGCAATAATACAAAAATATTTCACAAAGCAAACAAATGACAAGATGGCACTGCTATGAAAGCCAGGGCACATCTGGCGACATAAAGGCACTAAGAATGGGTACAAATTTATTTAAAGTAAATGACCCAACACTAAGATCCTGCAGGGAAATAACTGGCCAAACCGGAATGTTTTCAGAAAAGAGTCCCAGAGGTGTCTGGGGGAAAGGGATAGGATAGATACAATAAAATATCTGGTTTTATTTTTTTTTTAAGATTTTATTTATTTATTCATGAGAGAGAGAGAGAGAGGCAGAGACATAGGCAGAGGGAGAGGGCCTCATACGAAGTGGAACCCTCAGACATTAAAAAGGAATTGCTTAAAAAAAAAAAAGAAAAAAGAAAAAAAAGGAATTGCTTGTGATAGGTTAGGAAGACCAGTGGCATGAGACTCATAATGCCCACACTGACTCCCACTTTGCTTTGCGGCATGGTTTTAGAGGAGCTGGGAAGGAACCAGCAGCACTCAGGCACATCAGTGTGCCTGCCCAGCCTCTGTCTCAACTGATAGTTTTTTTCATACTTGACCAAGTCTAGAATCCTCTGGGGTACATCCTGGGGTCCCTAAGCCTCATGGAAGGGACTCCCCAATTCCATCAAGCTGAGGATGCCAAAGGTCCTCCATGAAGTCAGAGCTAAAGCCACCCCAAAGGGTCTTCTCTGGCCACCACACATCGTAAGCAGATATGCTTTCCTGAACCTTGAGGCAGAGTCTAACCACCCCTGGGGGCAGGAAGGTGGGCAGGACTCAGACAGAGGCACTCAGGACTCAAGCATAGTCCCCTTCATCCTGAACCCATCTCCTCTCAAGGCTGTTTACCAGAGAGGTTCCCCTGTACCCCATCCCCAGCAGCCATCTGCTTCACATACACAGCAAGCCAATAGCACCCCAACCTATAGTGAGAGCAGCAATGCTGCTCCTGTGAGAGCTCAGGCCTCCAGTCAAAGAACAGGAGGGGACATGTACTCACATACCCCTAAGATGTCCTATAAGGCTGACTGATCAGCAGTACTAGAGGGTTGGGAAGGCCGCCTGGCCCAGCCCACAGCTCTAGTCACCACACCTTTTAAGGGTGCAAAGATCAGTTGGGCACTACCTTGGCTCAGCTCCAACACTGTGCTCACCATCTATCACCTTCCTCAAACTGAATTCAAACTCTACTCTGGAAGAACTTTCTACAAGAATCTCAAACCACCTGAACTCATTTTTCCCTCCAAAACACATGAGTTTTTCTGTTTTGTGAGCTCTCCAATTAATATTTAAATTAGCATCTACTCTAATCTGTATCACTAATATATTCTTAATGTGTTCTAATTTCAATTGCTCTATGGACCAATTTATATTCCCAAGTTTCATGATGCCAAAGAAGAATAGTTCTATTTTTTTTCCTTCTTCCCACAGGCCTAAAAAATAAACTGGTAGTATAAAATATGATTTCTGAAAATCATGCTGAAATAAGCAATCACTATTTATCTAAACAATAATAAATTATCATAAAACCTGGAAACCAATATAAAGCCAAGACCACTCCTCTATTAATACTAATTCAATCAATAAAGTACATATCTGAGTTGGATATAAAAAGAAATGACAATGTGTTACATCTGAACCAATTATTAACTTTAAAGCTGCAAAAATGAATGACATAAATTCAACAACAAAGAAACAAAATCCGATTCACATATAAGCAAAGGATTAGAATAGACATTTCTTCAGAAACATTAAAATGGCCAATAGCGGGCAGCCCCAGTGGCGCAGCGGTTTAGCGCCGCCTGCAGCCCAGGGTGTGATCCTGGAGACCCAGGATCGAGTCCCACATCAGGCTCCCTGCATGGAGCCTGCTTCTCTCTCTGCCTGTCTCTGCCTCTCTCTCTCTCTCTCTCTGTGTCTCTCATGAATAAATAAATAAAATCTTTAAAAAAAAAATGGCCAAGGGATCCCTGGGTGGCGCAGCGGTTTGGCGCCTGCCTTTGGCCCAGGGCGCGATCCTGGAGACCCGGGATCGAATCCCACGTCGGGCTCCCGGTGCATGGAGCCTGCTTCTCCCTCTGCCTGTGTCTCTGCCTCTCTCTCTCTCTGTGACTATCATAAATAAATAAAAATTAAAAAAAAAAAAAAATGGCCAATAGCACAAGAAAAGACACTCAGCATCACTAATCCTTAGGAAATTGCAAACCAAAACTACAAAAAGTAGACAGACAATAGAACGGTGGGTGCCAAGGGTTGGGAGGAGCAGGAATGGGCACCGAGGTTCAGATTCACAAGATGAGTGAGTCCTGGGATGGATGGTGGTGATGACCATACAACAATGTGAAAATGTTTATACGACTGAGCTGTGCCTTTAAAAATGGTCAAGATGGGGAAAAAAAAAAAGGTCTAGATGGTAGAGTTTATGTGTATTTTAGCACAATTTTTTTAAATAGGAAAAAAAAAAGAAAGAACCATCGTAGGGCTATGGAAAAGTAAAAACAAAAAAAAGTTTGCACATTAGAAAGAGTAAGTGCAGAAAGGGAAAGATGGAAAAATAATCCATAAACACAATACCTTTAAGTTTGGTATAGTTGTGAAGGAGTGGATCAGCAGAAACCATGCATGGCCACCAAGGGTAACCGGACACTTTGGACCACACCAAATCACCGACATTATATTTCAACAGGTGGTCTTTATCTCTGCCAGTATTTGGACAGGACTCTTTCTTAGCTGCAATCTGAAAATGAACAAAAGACATACTAACACATCCAATAAGTACTTCTAAACCCAGCCTTCTATCCACAGATTAATCAGACTATAGGTTTAAAACACACACACACACACACACACACACACACACACACACACACACACCCCTAAAGGAGGAGCATACTGGGGGCACATGGGTGGCTCAGGCTGATTAATAAGCAACTGACTTCAGCTCAGGTCATGATCTCCAGGGGGTCCTGGGATCCAGGCTGACATGGGCTCCCTACTCAGCGGGGAGTCGGCTTCTCCCTCTCCCTCTGCCCCTTCCTGCCACTCATACTCTCTCTCAAATAAATAAAATCTTAAAAAAAAAAAAAAAAAAAAAGGAACATGCTTCCCCTGCTATCACTTCATCAAAATTGTCCCTTGCTCTAGCTAAAGAATTAGCACAGTGCCTGGCACACACAGTAGGTAATCAACATTATGAACCTACATAAATTGATTTCCTTGGCCTGGTAGATGGTCTTTAATGGTGCTTTATTCACTTAGTCCAAAAAGAATTTTCATAGATCAAATCCATATTCTGACCCTCCCACTCCCCAGCCATGTATCTGTCATTTCTCTGGAGCACATGCATCACTCGCAGGAAAGGGCCCAGAGTGACAAGGACATCAGGAAGGCGTGGCCACAGGTCTCAGCCTCATTTGTTGATCTGAGTCCTGGGGCTGTAAGCTTGTTTCTCCACCTGAGAACACAAGTGACTTTAGGAGTCTGAAGACCCGACCAGGGCCACTATCACCACACACCCCTCTCAGTTCTGCCCTCCAGTGGGACAAGCACAGTCAGCATAGCCCCCTCTTGGGTGTGAATTCCCCAGCTTTCTCTTAAGAGCTCTACATACTTGGGCAAAAAGCTTAATTGGTTTGGGCTTCAGTTTACTCATCTGTAAACCAAGGACAGCAGATTTGAAATCTCACTGGTTGTTAAAAGGATTAGTGTGCATGGTGGTAAGGGCTGGCCTAGAGCTGCCACATTACACACTGCATTACAGAATAATTTTATTTATTCTATCAGAAGTATTCTTCTTTGCGGGATATGCTTGGTGTAATAATAGGTAGAGTACCTCAAAAAACGCCAGCTGATTACTCCACGGTATCCCAGTTTTATATTTTTTGTCATCTAAGCCACACGACAGCCCCATAAAGATGAGTAGTATCACCTCCATACTGAAGATGGAGAGTCAAAATTCAGGAATTTTACCCAAGTCTTTACAAAATCAAGTAGCAGAGCAGGAAAGAACTTGCACCAGCCTCTTCCCTTATGAAAGAGTGAGGTCCCCTACAATCATGGGCATTTCAAAACCCACTGTATCAGCCCAGCTCACTAAATCGATCTTTAAAAAGTTCACCGTAGGAGTTACATTAGCAAAAGCTAAACAGCTCCTGAGCACTTAAAACACTGTTTTCAAACCCTTAAAAACTTTCATTATTTTAATGACTTCAAGGAAACTGTGGCCATTTCCCCTCTTATCTGTGAAAGTTGTAAATAAAATTCCTCAATTGTAATTTTAAACTAAATATTCCAACCCAAACCGGTTTCAGGTTCCCTTTGCCCACCCCTGCAAGTGAACCTGGAGTTTCAGGTAAAGACCAACAGGCACCAGGCACCTTCCAAATTCTGTTCATATAGACTGTATAGACTGCCAGCCCCTGGCACCCCCCTAGTTCCTTCAGCCAAGGCCAGAGTTCCCTGACTGTTTTGTATGACTTAAATTAAGTAGTGGGCCATCCTGAGTGCCACGTTAAGATACAGTGACATAAACCACTACATTCCTTCACTATAGGTTGGGGGTTTCCACCCAGTGTTTGATGAGTGAACACTTGCTCAGATGTGTTCCGAATGCTGGGCTCTGCATTGGGAACCCAGAAAATGAAGGTATAAGAACACAACCTTGGTCCTCAAGGAGGCAGACCATCTGCTGGACCCCTGGTAGAGGAGACAAGCTAAGTGGACAGAGGACCATGTGGAAGGACAGGAGTACTCCTGCATAACACAGCTTTGTTCCCTATTCCTCACATGGCACAAATTTAAGAAGCCCGATGCTAGATCCCCACACACCTCTATCATTAGGCTAAATTATGTCTCTGGAGAGAAGATCAGTGAAAAAGAGTACAGTCTAAAGATCAAGGGCTCTGGAACTGGCCAGACCTGAGTTTAGAAACTGGTTTTACCTCTTGAGCCACTTTCATCTTGATCACTTAGTTAACCTCTCCAGGCCTCACCACTGGCTCAACAGCTGCTGAGAGGCCAAAGGTGGGCAATGTCAGGGTATCCTGATGCAGGGGCCCAGGCCACGGGCAGACGGGGAGAACTGGAGAGCAGATGCATGGCAGCCTCTCCTCACCTCCGCCCGACCCCACACACAGAGGCCCCCCTCACGATCCTCCCCTGGCCACAACTCTTCACAGATACCTTTTTATCTGAGGGACTTGAGATCTTGGACACCAGTGCTGCTTCGACAAGACCCTGCTCCAGGAAGGAGTCGTATTTTATGCTTCTCTTCCTGCTCCTTCTTGCTTTATTTTCTGCTTTTTGTCCATTTTCTTCTGACTGGGATACAGCAGCAGCACCGTCACCACAAATTGAAGATTCAAAGAGAGGTTTCCCATTCATGTATGTTTTGGTGATCTTCAGCTTAATCTCCGGAGAGCCATTTTTGATAGGGGTGGTGTTAGGCGGTGTCCCAAGTCCTTTCCCTTCCTGTGACTCAAAACGTAATTTGGCATCATGAGCACCAGGTTCTCCATTAAATACACGGGAAGTTAGATCTTTCAGCTTCTCAGATGGAATAAAGGGAAGGGCATCGTGGCCATTAAATTTTTGCATGACCCCCTCCTGCAGACTGGTAGAGAGGTGGGCTTTGCTGAGGAATACAGAACATTCACGATTCACTTCACAGTTCTGAGTCTTTCCGTTTGTATTGCCAAGGATTTCTGGTGCCTGCTTCATCTTTATGCACTCTACAACTTTCTGAACAGAAAGAGGATTTTTTTGATGCTAAATTCCATTCAGCCCAGATGCTTCTGTTCTTAGAACACTACAGTATTAGAAAAACAAAAATAAAAAGAAACATAATGTTTAAAACCTAACTTAAGTATGCCAATACCTCTACAGCTTTGTGTGGTTATTTGTTTCAAGGCAATTTATGATATTTACATAATCATTTAGGTCACAGAAGGCAGTTCTAATACTTCAAAAATGAGACAGAATCACAAAATGATAAAACTGAAAGGAAAGGAACAAGGATAATTTTTAAGGAGAACACAAAAGTCAGGCCGCCGAGTCGCACCACCACCACCACCAACTAGCAATGAATGTGGCCGTGGACACGTGATTCAGTTGGCTCAACCACTGCTGAAATGGGGAGATCACCACTAGTACATGTGCCTGGGGCAGCTAACACAAGGCCTTTGTAAAAGGACAGAGGGAAAAGCTCAAAAACAAAGTTCCCCTGGGCACAGCTGAGGACTCCAGGCAGAGGTTCAGCCACATGCCCAAGGTTACTAATCAGCACAACAGAAAACCAGATCTCCCAGTCCCTGCCACACCATTAGCTCCAGATTAATGGTGGGGGCAGTTAAAAAATGAGTCAGTTCTGGTTTACACTCTGACTAGTCATTTAATCTCTGTCTTCTACCCTGTCCTTGCCCAGGCCCAAACTAACTGCTTATTGACAAGAAGCATTGCAGGAATGGTAAATTCTCTTCAGCTATCTCCTGAAGATTAACTAGCAAGGTCAACACCACTGAGCCATAACATGCACTACTTGCCTTTGGCCACGCTGGCCACTTGAGGCCCAAGGGCAGCAGGGGGCAATTTTAGGAAGACCCTTTAGGTTACGTTATGTGTGATGATTGGGGTCCTTACTGTACAGCTATAGTCCTCTCTTGGGGACACCAATGATGGCACTGAAACCCAAAGGACAGCTAGTAACCAGGGACAGGCAGGCACCCATTCCAGCTAGGAAGACATTCACCAAGATGGCATTTTGTCAGCTACCAGTGAGAGCCCCCCACCCAAGACGGCAGCACCAGCTCATGGGACACCAGCGAGAAGCTGAGAGCACAGAGCAGAGAGGTCCACACATGCACAGCAGCAGTTCTCAACTGTGGAAGCCTCTATTTCCCAGGGACACTTAGCATGGTCTGGAAACACTGTGTGATTGCTACCACTAGGGAGCTGTTACTGGCCTCTACTGGGGAGGGTCAAGAAGCTTGTTAAATACGCTTTGACCCACAGGACCGCCTCCATATCAGAAAACTATCTGGCCAAAATGCCAACAGTGCCAAGGTGGAGAAATCTGAGGTGCAGCAATAAGGAACATAGACCTCACTGGAGAGACATGGGGGAAAAAGGAGCACATGAAGCAGCCCGAGCTCCAGGGAGTGTCCTGCGCACCCAGTAGCCTCCTGACATGGAACTTGTGGGATAGCACGCACTTTTACTCACATGGTATTTTTTTTATGTAAATTATTACAACTCAAGTCACATTAACTGGGTAAAAATATAAAAAACAATTACTTGAAGACATGAAGAGAGACTGAAAGCAGGAAGAAAATCAATGGGAGTCAGCTCCTGGAGGAAAGTGCCAGGAGAGCGTGCCGGCTTTCAGTTTTGTGCCTAAGGAGAGTTTGAGGCAACAGGAACAGCTGTACAAGAAGTAAAACTTCGGGGCACCTAGGTGGCTCAGTGGGTGCAGGATCTGCCTTTGGCTCAGGTCATGATCCCAGGGTCCCGGGATCAAGCCTCACGTCCGTCAGGCTCTCCACTCAGCAAGGAGTCTGCTTTGCCCTCTCCCTCTCCCCCACTCTCTCTTAAATAACTACAAATCTTTAAAAAAAAAAAAAAAAAAGTAAAACTAATAGAAGAGAGCCATTCTGCATAGAAACCGTGCCCAGGGGATCCCTGGGTGGCTCAGCGTCTGCCTTTGGCGTCTGCCTTTGGCTCAGGGCGTGATCCTGGAGTCCTGGGATCGGGTCCCGCGTTGGGCTCCCTGCATGGAGCCTGCTTCTCCCTCTGCCTTGCCCGTGTCTCTGCCTCTCTCTGTGTGTCTCTCATGAATAAATAAATAAAATCTTTTTAAAAATAAATAAATAAATAAACCGTGCCCAAATTCCAGGTAGATACATATATGGGATAGAGTCCAAGAAGCCCAGTTTATAAAATAACTGAAACAAGATTCCAGCTGCTGGACAAAAAACAAACCAACACATCACTTTAAGATCAAAACCAAAGTGAGATCCTACATCACACCCAGTAGGATGGCTACTCTCAAAAATATCATGAAGTAACAAGTGTTGGTGAGGATGTGGAGAAATTGGAACCCTGTGCAATGTCAATACAAGTGCAAAATGGTGCAGCCGTCATGGAAAACAATATGAAAATCCCTCACAAAATTAAAGATAGAACTACCATATAAGGGCAGCCCCGGTGGCCCAGAAGTTTAGTGCCACCTTCAGCCCAAAGCATGATCCTGGAGACCCGGGATTGAGTCCCACACATCAGACTCAAACCACCTGAACTCATTTTTCCCTCCAAAACACATGAGTTTTTCTGTTTTGTGAGCTCTCCAATTAATATTTAAATTAGCATCTACTCTAATCTGTATCACTAATATATTCTTAATGTGTTCTAATTTCAATTGCTCCATGGACCAATTTATATTCCCAAGTTTCATGATGCCAAAGAAGAATAGTTCTATTTTTTTCCTTCTTCCCACAGGCCTAAAAAATAAACTGGTAGTATAAAATATGATTTCTGAAAATCATGCTGAAATAAGCAATCACTATTTATCTAAACAATAATAAATTATCATAAAACCTGGAAACCAATATAAAGCCAAGACCACTCCTCTATTAATACTAATTCAATCAATAAAGTACATATCTGAGTTGGATATAAAAAGAAATGACAATGTGTTACATCTGAACCAATTATTAACTTTAAAGCTGCAAAAATGAATGACATAAATTCAACAACAAAGAAACAAAATCCGATTCACATATAAGCAAAGGATTAGAATAGACATTTCTTCAGAAACATTAAAATAGCCAATAGCGGGCAGCCCCAGTGGCGCAGCGGTTTAGCGCCGCCTGCAGCCCAGGGTGTGATCCTGGAGACCCAGGATCGAGTCCCACATCAGGCTCCCTGCATGGAGCCTGCTTCTCCCTCTGCCTGTCTCTGCCTCTCTCTCTCTCTCTCTCTGTCTCTCATGAATAAATAAATAAAATCTCTAAAAAAAAAAAAAAAAAAAAAAAAAGAACCACCATATGACCCAACAATTCCACATCTGGGTATGTATCCAAAGGAACTGAAAGCAGGGTCTCAAGGAGATGCCTGCCTCCCCATGTTCACAACAGCACTCTTCACAGCAGCTAAGACACAGAAGAACCCAAGTGTCCATCAATCAATGAATGGATAAGCAAAATGTGGTCCAACCACACGATGAAATGTTATTCAGCCTGAAACAGGAAGGACACTCTGCCACCTGCCACCACCTGGATGAACCTGGAGGACATTGTGCTCAGAGAAGTGACCAAGTCACAGAAGGACAAATTCCATAGGATCCCACTTACATGAGGTCCCTAGAGGAGACAGATCTGTGGAGAGAGAAGGTCGATGGTGGGAACCTCAGGCGAGGGGTAGGGGGAAATAGGGAGTTGGTGTTTAATAGGTATAAGTTTCAGATTCACGAGATGAGGAGTTCTGGGGATGGATGTGGGGACAGCTGCACAATGAGAATGTACTTAACACCACTGAACCATACATTTAAAAAAATTAAGATAAAATTTATATTATGTATAGTTTAACAAAATTAAAGATAAAAGACCACTCTTAAGGGGAATGTGAGAAATCAGAGAACACTGGGGGAGACAATCACTCTTGAGAAGACAAACCAGACTAAGAGAAAAGATTTGCAAGTGACCTATCTGATAAAAGACTGTTACCAAGATATAAAAAGAACTCTTAAAACTCAACAGTAAGAAAATAAACCACCCAACTAAAACATGGGCCAAAGATCTCATTAGACACCAAAGAAATATAGGTGTCAAATAAGCATATGAAAACATGTGCCACACACAGGTCATCAGGAAAATGCAAAAATTTTTTTTTTTAGATTTTTTATTTATTTATTCATGACAGACACAGAGAGAGAGAGGCAGAGATACAGGCAGAGGGAGAAGCAGGCTCCATGCAGGGAGCCCAACACAGGACTCAATCCCGGGTCTCCAGGATCATGCCCTGGGCCGAAGGTGGCACTAAACCACTGAGCCACCCAGGTGTCCCAGGAAAATGCAAAATTAAATGAGATATAACTCCACACCTATTCAAATGGCCACAATCGGGAATAATGACAATATCAAATGCCAGTGAGGATATGTATGGAGCAAGGAGAACTTTCATTTACTGCTGGTGGGAATGCAAAATGTTTCAGCCACTTTGGAAGATAACTTTGTGGTTTCTTACAAAACTAAACATTCTCTTACCATAAGAAATAACAATCTCACTCCTTGGTATTTACCCAGAGGATTTAAAAACTTACATCCACATAAAAATCAGTACACAGATGTTTATACCAGCTTTTATTCGTAATTGCCAAAACTTGGAAACAACCAAGATATCCTTCAGTAGATGAATAGATATACTGTGGACCATCCAGATAATGGAATGTTACTCATGCTAAAAAGCAACAACTATCAAGCCATGAAAAGACATGGAAGAACCCTACATGCATATTACTACTTACTGAAAAAAAAAAAAAAAAGACTACACACTGTATGATTGCAACCATAGGACATTCTAGAAAAGGTGAAACTACAGAAACAGTAAAAACATCAGTAGTTGCTAGAAGGAGAGAGGAATGAATAGGCAAAACAGAGGATTTTTACAGCAAAGAAAGTACTTTGTATGATACTACAATGGTGGATATCTGCCTGTCATTATACATTTGTCCAAAACCATGGAACATACATCATCAAGAGCGAACCCCGATGTAAACTATGAACTCTGGTGATTATGATATGTCAGTGCAGGTTCATCAATTGTACAGAGGTACCACTTTGGCGGAGAATGTTGACACAGAGGAGGCTATGCAGGGGAGGTGCAGGGTGGAGGGTGGGGGATATACAGGAAATCTCTGTACCTTCCCCTCAGTTTTGCAGTGAATCTAAAAATGCTCCAAAAAATAAATTCTACCCATCCAAAAGAATTTAAAGCAGAGGGCAGCCCCGGTGGCACAGCGGTTTAGTGCCGCCTGCAGCCTGCGGTATGATCCTGGAGACCTGGGATGGCATCCCATGTCGGCTCCCTGCATGGAGCCTGCTTCTCCCTCTGCCTGTCTCTGCCTCTCTCTCTGCCTCTCTCATGAATAAGTAAATAAAATCTTTAAAAAAAAAAAAAAGAATTTAAAGCAGTGACTCAAACAGGTGTTTGTATTCCAACAAATCATAAGCAGCATTATTCATAATACCCAAAAGATGGAAGCAACCCAAGTATCCATCAAAAGAGGAATAGACAGACAAAACGTGGTATATACATACAGTAGAAATTATCCAGCCTTAAAAAGTAACAAATTCCTTTATGCTACAACATGGATGGATCTTGAAAACATTATGTTAGGTGAAAGAAGCCAGTTATAAGAGGACAAATACTATAGGATTCCACTTATATGAAGTATCTAGAGTAATCAAATTCACAGAGACAAAAAGAATGGTGGTTGCAAGAGAGTGGGAGGAGGAATACAGAGTTAGTGTTTAATGAGGACAGAGTTTCAATCTGGGAAGATGAAAAAGTTCTGCAGATGGATGGTGGTAATGCTCACATAACAGTGTGAATGTACTTAATACCACTGAACTGCACACCCAAAAATAGTTAAAACAGTAAATATTATGTCATGTGTATGTTGCCACCAAAAAAAGGAAATGACACTCTGCCCTCAAGGAGCTTACATTTCAATGGAGTTCTAGGAGAGACTAAGGAGGATGGAGGAAAGGCAATTTCAAAGGGACAATGATGGAAATTTTTCCAGAGATGAAAGGAAATCATGTATTCAGATTAAGAGTACCCAATGTTCTGAGCAAGATAAATTTAAAAAATCAATATTTAGATATATCATAATGAAACTACAGAACATGAAGGATAAAAAGAAATCTTAGGGACATCCGGGTGGCTCAGCAGTTGAGCATCTGCCTTTGGCTCAGGGTGTGATCCTGGGGTCCCAGGATTGAATCCCACATCGGGCTTCCTGCATGGAGCCTGCTTCTCCCTCCCTCTGCCTATGTCTCTGCCTCTGTGCGTGTGTGTATGTCTCATGAAAAATTAAATAAAATCTTAAAAAAAAAAAAAAAGAAAGAAAAGAAAATCTTAAAACCCATAAGAATTAGCTAACTGGGCAGCCCGAGTGGCTCAGTGGTTTAGTGCCGCCTTTGGCCCAGGGCCTGATCCTGGAGACCCAGGATCAAGTCCCACGTCGGGCTCCCAGCATGGAGCCTGCTTCTCCCTCTGCCTGTGTCTCTGCCTCTCTCTGTGTCTCTCATGAATAAATAAATAAAATCTTTAAAAATATATATTAGAAAAAAAAGAATTAGCTAACTGCCAGACTTCACCACAAGAAGAGAAATAGTAGCACAGACCCTTATTCAACCTCAACAGATAGATGTAGATGGTGGAGGCTCTTTAATATGTTAAGGGAAAATAATTTCCCATTCAAATTATCATTCAAGGGGATCCCTGGGTGGCTCAGTGGTTTGGCGCCTGCCTTTGGCCTAGGGCACGATCCCGGAGTCCCGGGATCGAGTCCTGTGTCAGGCTCCCAGCATGGAGCCTGCTTCTCCCTCTACCTGTGTCTCTGCCTCTCTCTCTCTCCCTCTCTCTCTCTATGTCTATCATGAATAAATAAATAAAATCTTAAAAAAAAATTATCATTCAAACGTGAGGCCAAATATATTTTCAGATAAAGACTAAGAGAGTTTAATATACATATCCCTTCCACAAAAGAAATGCTAAAAGAGGCACAGTAGCAGGAACATAAACCCAGAAGAAAAGAACAGGATGCAAAAAGTAAGGGAAGGGTGATAATTCTAAAACAATTTTTATATTTAAAAAGAACATGAAGCTTCCTTTCTCACATTTATCAACACTCCTTCCAGAAACCCCAATTAAAACGATAATAAAGGAATTACAAAAAACAGTGTAAATACGTGGGGACAAAGGCAACAGAGTACCAAGAGCTGGCAGTGTCTGCATGGGGCGCTCACGGGAGGAACCAAAGCTGCCTCAGAGGCACGCTGTTGCTGCGGTGAGAGAGGCTAAGGGCTTCAGTTCTCTTGATCAACAACATTTTCCCCTGTCAAAATGTCTTTCAGTAACAAACGTAGCATGTGATCACTGTAAGTAGAAAATACTAAAACAGTGAAAAATGAAAATATGGGAGTTAAAAGAGAAATTAGCAGCTGAGAGCTATCCGTAGCTCTCCAAGGGGAGCCAGTGTGGAAAGCTAAGCATCATATCGCTGCTGTTTGTAATAAGCTCTTGAGAATTATATAATTAAGTCCTCAGGTTTCACAGAATACATTTAATATGACCTGATACATTAGATGGCTGGGAAGGCTGGGCAGCCCCTCCAGAGCCTCATGGAATAGAGGAGTTTCCAATGTAAAGGAAGGGGCACTGCACTCAGGAGAAAGGAAAAGGTTAACCAGAAAAAAGCAATCAAGATTCAAAGCTATTTACTGAGCACTAGGCCCTGCTCCAACATTTGGAAACAAGAGCAGCAAATAAAGCACATTCCCTATTCTTGTGAAGCTAATATTCTAGACCAGAGAGAGATTTCACAATATAGATATAGTATGTTAGGGAAAAGAGGAAGGACAATGATGGAGTGGAAAGGCAGAAGATGGCAGGAGAAAGTCCTCCCTAGACTAGAGCTAAGCAATCCCCAAAGCTCATTTCCCTGGGGCACCACCTGCCTGAGGCCCACCAGGTCCCACTCCTGTTTGCTTGGATATTCAGTTGCAGCCTGCTGGGTTCACTCTGTGAATCTAACTGAGCAGAGAACTACTATGCAGAGATCTCAATGCTGGGACAGCTTTAAGGCCTCAGGACATGCCCCAGAGCCAAGCCAGGAGAGGGACCACGCTCTTGAGTCACTCCTCCAGGGGCAGAAGAGAGACTTAACTGCAAAACCCAAGTTTACAATTAAGATTTGCACATAACCCTCCATGTTCCTTTGTCCTCTAACACGTCACACTCACCTACCTGGAATGTATTTTGGTCCTGCCTT
The DNA here is from genome assembly GCF_011100685.1 of Canis lupus familiaris. Taxonomy (NCBI): domain Eukaryota; kingdom Metazoa; phylum Chordata; class Mammalia; order Carnivora; family Canidae; genus Canis; species Canis lupus. The sequence continues at coordinate 62,768,005 of NC_049224.1, forward strand.
CACTGAATGATAATAAGACCTCCACTCTTTTATCAAAGAACTCTATGTGAAGAATAATGAAACCAGTAGTTTGCTATAAAATAGGGGCTGAGGGCAACAGCCACTCCATGACTCCATAATAATTCTCTAATGGAAGAGAAGATTTTATAGAATTCACAGCAAAAGTTTTGTTTCTCCTGTAGAAATACATCTATGACAGTAAGGACTTCACCACTGACCTGTTTCTTGTTTTGTTTTGGCTGCAAAGCTTAGAGCCAGAGGCAGGTCTCAATGTCAGCCTTGGACCTACCCATCAGAGCTGCTTCTTTCCCCTACAACCCCAGTCTTAACCTTATGATGATACATAAATTGGTATCTTAGTGGTTTTTACTCCATATATTCTCAATGTAGTATGTCAAATCTTTAGACTCATTGTACACTGCTGGTATAACTGCTGTAGAAAACAGTCCAGCAGCTCCTTAAAAAGTTAAACAGAAACTCCAGGGGCACCTGGGTGGCTCAGCTGGTTAAGCATCTGCTTCACCTCAGGTCATGATCTCAGAGTCCTGGGAGTCCCACATTGCACTCCCTGCTCTCTGGAGAGTCTGCTTCTCCCTCACCCTCTGACCTTCCTCCCCAGTTGTGCTCCTTTTCAAATAAATCTTAAAAAAAAAAAAAAAAAAAAAAAAAGTTAAACTAGGGTTCCCACGACCCAGCAATTCCACTCCTAGGTATCTACCCAAAAGAAAATTGAAAACACATGTTCATACAAAAACTTGTACAAGAATCTTCATAGCAGCATTACTCGTGAAAGCAAAAAACCCAAATGGCCAATAAGTGATAAACTGAGAAAAGAAATGTGCTCTGCCCATACAATGCAATCCTCAGCCATAATAAGGAATAAATTCCTGAGTGCTAAGTGAAAGAAGCCAATCACAAAAGGCCACGTACTGTAGGATTCTGTTTCTCTGAAATGTCCAGAACAGGCACATCCACAGAGACATAAAGTACAATAGTGGTTGCCAGGGGCTGGGGAATGAGAGGGAACAAGGAGGGACTGACTGCTAATGGGTACAGGCCCCCACCCCCATATTCAAGAATTAGATAGTAGTGATGGTTGCGTAACACTAAGAACATACTAAACAAACAAAAAGCAAAAAAGCCCCACTGAAATATAAACCTTAGAATAGTTTCAATGGTGAATTTTACGGTATGTGAATTTTATCTCAATTTTCTAAATATCTAATTTTTTGTTGAATGGAAAAGATATTAAACATATTAAGTTGTATTGTTCATATACCTATAAAATATTTCACTATTTTCCTTCTAAAATATATTTAAAGCATAATGATAGGAGATCCCTGGATGGCTCAATGGTTTAGCGCCTGCCTTCAGCCCAGGGTGTGATCCTGGAGTCCCGGGATCGAGTCCCGTGTCAGGCTCCCTGCATGGAGCCTGCTTCTCCCTCTGCCTGTGTCTCTGCCTCTCTCTGTGTGTCTCTCATGAATAAATAAAATCTTAAAAAATAAAAATATAAATAAATAAAGCATAATTATAATCCATTGCATGTAGCAGGGGCATCTGCTACAAAACCTGGGAAGAACCGGCTTAAAGTTCACGTAACAGCCCTGCCCCAGCCTCAGGAGGACTGCAGTTTAGACTAGGGACAGGGTACCTGGGGGAATCACAACCCATGGGGGAGGGGTGCTCAATACCACAAACTTCCATCAAAGTCCAGCAGTGAAGTCTAAGCTGCAGCCAGCCAGAGGACACCTGTCAGGACCCAGGGGGGACACCTATTGAGATCGCCCAGACCTCAATGAAGCGTCCCACCCCTGAGACCTGTGCACAGCTCCTGGATCTCCTTCTTAACAAGGAGCCTTTGCCGAGGAGGGCAATCAGGCATGCAAGGAAACTCAGAAACCTGCCATGAGAAACAAGCAAAAGAAAACTAGAAACTCAGAGGAATACATCATACAGAGAATGAGAGAACCCTCAACATACATTCCCATAGTAGTCAATCAGACACACTCCTTCCCACTCAGGTGTGCTCGGTCTACCTCTGGTTACACAGCTGCCCTTGGGAAGATGAATCAGACATCTTGGAGTGGAGTGGAAGGGATTTTCACATCATACTTTTTAATGTTTAAGTATGAGAACATATTAGCTAAGTTCTTTAGACTTCTAACGGAACATTATGAAAATGCAAAAATATTTCCAAAAGTTAAAAATGATGGCACTCTCTTTAGTCACCTTCCACAACCACTGAGGGGACAAAAAGAGACAAGACACCCTACAGTCTTGCCACAAGAAGAGGAAGGAGAGAAGGAGCGAAGCAGGGAGGAAGAAAGGAGGAGAAAGGAGAGGGACCAGGGAGGGAGTGGAAGAACCAAGGCAGGAAAGCAGGAACAGCAAAGAATAAGGATGTAAGAAAAGAAGAGGCAGGGAAAGGAAAAGAGAAACATAGGTGAGAAAAAAAATCTGAAGATCATGCTGACAATATATCCATGCGATAAGAGTTCCAAACAGAAACAGAAGACTTTAAAAATTATTAAAGAGCTCTCAACAGAAGTTTTTCCAAAGAAGACATGCAGATAGCCAATAGGTATGTGAAAAGACGCTCAACATCCCTTATCGTCAGGAAAATGCAAGTTAAAACTACCATGAGGAATCATCTCACCTCCATCAGGATGGCTCTCATCAAAGAGACAAAAACCAACACATGTGGGCGAGGATGTGGAGGAAAGGGGACCCCCAAGCACTGTTGGTGGGAAGATAAGTTGGTACACCCGCTGTGGAAACAATATGGAGGTTCCCCACAATATTAAAAACAGGGGCGCCTGGGTGGCTTAGTTGAGCATCTAGCTCCTGGTTTCAGCTCAGGTCATGGGTTCTGAGTTCCAGCCCCATGTCAGGCTCTAAGCTCAGCTGGGGGTTGGCCTGGGGACTCTTTCCGTCTGCCCCTCCCCCCCACTCATGCACACACACTCTCTTAAATAAATAATCTTTTTTAAAAAATTAAAAACAAATACCATATGATCCAGCAATCCCAATTTTTTTTTTAAGATTTTATTTATTTATTCATGAGACACAGAGAGAGAGGCAGAGACACAGACAAAGAGAGAATCAGGCTCCATGCAGGGAGCCGAATGTGGGACTCCATCCCCTCACCGGTATCACGCCCTGAGCTGAAGGCAGACAGTCACTGCTGAGCCACCCAGGCGTCCCCAGCAATCCCACTTCTAAGCATTTATCAGAAGGAAACAAAATCACGATCTCTAAGAGATATCTGCACCCCTGTGTTTACTGCAGTATTATTTACAAGAACCAAGACAGGGAGACAACCTCTGTATCCATCAATGGATGGGTGGATTAAGAAAATATGACAGATATATACAATGCAGTATTATCCAACAAATTAAAAAAGAGAAAATTCTACCATTTGCAACCCAGAAGACATCATGCTAAGTGAAATAAGCAAAACGGAAAGGCAAATACCATATGATCCCATTTATATATGGAATCTAAAGAAGAAAAAGTCAAACTCATAGAAAAATAGAGTAGAACAGTAGTTGCCAGGGGCTGGGGGTGGGGGGAATGGAAGTACATTGGCCAAAGAATAGAAACTTTTATTTTTAAGTTTTCAAGATGTAATTTACAGCACAGTGACTAGAGTTAATAATATTGTATCATACCTCAAATTTGCTAAGAAAGCAAATCTTAAGCATACTCACCACACAAAGCTTATATAGTACACTTGAAATTAATATAACTGTATGTTAACTACACCAGAATTAGAAAAATTATTTAAAGATAACTGTGAGGGGCGCCTGGGTGGCTCAGTTGGTTAAGCATCCGACTCTTGATTTCACTCAGCATGGAGTCCACTTGTCCCTCTCCCTCAGCCCCTCCCCATTCTCTCCCAAAGAAATAAAATCTTAAAAAAAAAAAAGGGGGGGGTAACAGAGGTGATGGGTATGTAAATTAACTTGATTTTGGTAATCATTCCACAATGTATATCAAAATCACCATACTGTATGCTTTTTTTTTTTTTTTTTTTTTTTTTTTTTTTTTTAAGATTTCATTTGACAGAGAGCACACAAGCAGGGGGAGTGGCAGGCAGAGGGAGAAGGAGGCTCCCCACTGATCAGGGAGCCTGATGCAAGGCTCAATTCCAGGACCCCAGGATTATGACCTGAACCGAAGGCAGTTACTTAACCAGTTGAACCACCCAGGTGCCCCACATTGTACACTTTAAATATACACAATTTTGCCAATTATACCTCAACAAAACTGAAGAAAAATATAAATATAGTCAAGATTTTTTAAAAGACCTTCTTTATTGAGAGAGAGAGCATGCATGCATGCAAGTGGAGGCAGAGTAGGGAAGGGGCAGAGGAAAAGAGAGAATCTCAGGCAGACTCCGCACCAAGTGCAGAGCTCCAATCCCAGGAGCCTGAGATCATGACAGAGCCAAAATCAAGATTCGAACACTTAACTGACTGAGCCACCCCAATGGCCCTCTAGTCAAGATTTTTTAATTATGAAAGAAATAACTCAAAATGGCCCAGGATCAGAAAGTTGAAAAGGTGGGATGTCTGGGTGGCTCAGTGGCTGGGCATCTGCCTTCAGCTCAGGGTGTGGTCCTGAAGTCCCGGGATCAAGTCCCACATTGGGCTTCCTGCCGGGGCCTGCTTCTCCCTCTTCCTATGTCTCTGCCTCTCAGTGTCTCTCATGAATAAATAAATAAAATCTAGGGGAAAAAAAAGTTAAAAAGGCCCTCCAAGTGCCAGCATAATGAATGCAAAGGAGACCCACCTGGTTTGGGGGTGGGGTGGGGGATTAACAGGTCATATGCAAAGAATCAGAAACCCCAACAGCAACAGCTTTCCTAAAAGAAAAAATATACACGGAAAACCCCCAAATACTGAAGGCAATGCATTCAAATTTTTGAGAAAATTATTTCCAATCCAAATTATATACCTAGCCAAGCTATCAACCAATATAATAGATTGTTTTGGCATGATAAATCTCAAAAAATGTTGCCTCCCACACATTCTAAGACAACTACCAGAAGGTATATATCAGCAAAACACGAAAGTAAATCACAGAAGACAGGAGACCCAAAAAATTGGTAGTCTACCTCAGAAGATAAGAGTGTACAGCTGTGGGGCACCTGGTGGTGTAGTCAGTTAAGCATCCGACTCTTGGTTTTGGCTCTGGTTCATGAAATGAAGTCCCACATCAGGCTCCGGGCTCAGCACAGAGTCGGCTGGAGTTTCCTCTCCCTCTTCTTCTGCCTCTGCCTGCCTCCACCCCCACTCACTCTCTCCAAGAAATAAATTTATTTTAAAAAGAAAAAAAAAGAATGTGCAGCTATGCCACAAGCCTATGGAAGAGTCCAGTCTGCAGCAGGAAGACAGAGAGCTTCCAAAGTCACCAAGAGGGGCAGCCCAGGTGGCTCAGCGGTTTAGCGCCACCTTCAGCCGAGGGTGTGATCCTGGAGACCCAGGATCGGGTCCCACATCAGGCTCCCAGCATGGAGCCTGCTTCTCTCTCTGCCTGTGTCTCTGCCTCTTTCTCTGTGTCTCTCTTGAATAAATAAAATCTTAAAAAAAAAAAAAATTCAGGGGCACCTGAATGGTTCTGTCGGTTAAGCACCTGCCTTCAGCTCAAGTCATGATTCCCAAGGTCCTGGGATGGAGGCCTGCATGGAGCTCCTTGCTCAGCAAGGAGTCTGCTTCTCCCTCTGCCCCTCACCCCACCAGTGCGCATGCTCTCTCTCTCTCTCTCAAATGAATAAATTTTTTAAATCTCTAAAAAAAATAACCAAAAATTCTCTCTCACTACCCACTGATAGAATATGACAAAAGCAACGCCATGCCAGTGCCAGCCTAACCTGTGAAAAGGCTGGCCAGTTTCACCTCTCCTTCATGGAGCCAGCCACCATGCTGTGAGGAAGCCCAAGCAGCCTCATGGCTTCTGGGGACAAGTGAGGCCTGCAGGCAGCCAATAGCCAATACCAGCATGCCAGTCACATGAATGAAGCTGACACTGGCTAGAGCAGAAACAAGATAACTCTGGCAGACTATGTCCAGACTGCAAAACTGTAAACAAATAAATGCTATGTTTTCAACCACTGACTTCTGGAATAGCTTATTATGTAGAAATAGGTGACCAAAACACCACAGTATTGGGAAGAAGCAGGGAAGGTGAAGTGGGAGGTCAAAGGGATAAGAAAGTTAAGTCCTTAACTCCCAACAATGGAACCTGATACACAATATATAAATCAGAAAGTTCTCAACTCAGCAAAGTAAGCAAGTCATTTTTTTAAAGTACAACTAGATATAAGAAACAGAAGAAAGAATAGAACAGTTGCCTTGTGGAATGGGAAGAAGAGGGAAGTAAAGCAGAGGAATGTTATCCTTTGTTATGATCTTCACAGAACAAAATGTTTTTAGGGTACGTGGTTCAGTTTGATAAAAGAAAAGATAAATTAGAAATATCCATAAACATTTTGGTTGGTGAGGATACAATTATGTTTCCTTCCACATTTCTGTATGACACAAATTTTTTATAAAATGTGTTTTCTGGTTTAAAAATTATTTGTAATAGGGGCACCTAGGTGACTCAGTGGGTTAAGTGCCTGCCTTTGGCTCAGGTCATGATCTCGGGGTCCTGGGATCGAGTCCTGCATTGGGCTCTCTGCTGACCAGGGAGCCTGCTTCTCCCTCTGCCTCTGCAGTTCCCCTTGCTTGTGTTCTCCCTCTTGCTCACTCTCTCTCTCTCAAATGAATAAATAATCTTTTAAAAAATTATTTGTAATATTAATCAAGCTTTCCATTTGCCTTAAAGTCAATAATTTGTATAAACTTTAGGCTGAAATTCATAACTCACTTTCTGCTACGTTATATCCATCCCATCATTCCTGTCCTGTACCAGAAACTCACAAAGGGAGGGTAGAGGTGAGGTGGTGCCAGGATTTGGGCAGCTATAAAGAACCAGCTCCGAGATCTCGACCAATAATGGAGAACAAGTAGTTGGTGAAGACTCAGGGACGCAACAATGGCTTCTATGGCTGAAGGACAGCCCATAGAAGAGGGCTCAACCAAGAACAGAAACCAGGCTTGAGAGGCCACCAGCTCCACTCCAACACCAGGTGTACATCTGGTGTGTGAAACTAGTGTTACTTATGCTGGGCCCTAAAGAGTCACCTTGGAGTCTCCAGAAACAGAATGTAAAGAGCAAACTCCTATTAAAACCTATTTTCACTTTTAATGGGCCATCAAGACACAGATTTCCTCTATATCAGAAACTTATCAACATACAAAAAAAATCAGGGCCCCTCTCCAAAGAAAGGAGTAGACAGGGTAATGATGAAAGTAGACAGGGTAATGACTATGATGTCTTGTGTTACTCTTTCCTCTGAACAAAAAGATAGCCTGCAAGAACACTCCACTGACCCATGGCAGGAGCTTGACAAAGGAGCACTGGGTGCCACCCTGTTTCTGCCTTTTACTGATGGAATCTGCTAATTCACACAGATCCCTAAAGCAGTTGGGAGCACTCTGGCATCTGAGAAAGGCACAGGAGGTTAGCCTCCAAAGGTAGACAGTAGACCAACAAAAACCGTGATTTTTTTCCCAAAGAAATGATAAGAAGTTGAATTTTAAAGAAACAAACACCTTTTTATACACATTTAAGAACTAAGCAGAAAAAAAAACCAATAAACTGTTAGCATGATGCATAATCCCAAGTCATATTCCACAGATAAAGTATACAATTTCAGATACAGAGCAAGAGAGAAAGACCTAACATGCAGGTTGCTATAAGCTTTCATTCTGGCTGCTTCCAACATAACATGTTTTCTCCCACTTGAGGAAGACCAGACTGCCGGAAGTCAGACAGCTTCTCCGTGCTCTCAATCTTGTTCATGCCTCCACCTCAGACCATCACATTGAAGAATGTGAACAGATGATAATAAAAGGGCCTCGACACTAGACAGTGCTCAGTGACATCCCAGTCACACAGACCAGAAACTGAGCACTTCTAAGTCAGCCACATGCTCTCCTTGTTACCCACATATCCAAAGTGTGCTGCTGCTCACCAATCTGGCCACAGGGACAGCATTCAGTGCCGACAGCTCAAACTGTCCACTCAGCTTCCATACACTGAGCACTTGCAGGTGCAGCATGATTCTAGGTATACAGAAGGGAACCAGAGACCAGTGTCATGCTGTCAAGAAGCTTCCATTCAAGGGGGGGCAGGGGAGGAGGAGTGGGGGATGATAAACAAGGTAATAACTGTTGTGGAGAAAAATAATCGGCCAGAGGGGATTAGGGGAGCAGAAAGGGTGCAGTTTCAACTGGGAGATCCATACAGGCACTGAGAAACTGATATCTGAGCAAAAAAAAAAAAAAATCAATAAAAATGTTTAAAGATTCCTTAATAGGCTTTTCTCTGTTTCTGAGCCCTAAAACTGAAATAAATATAAATGCTTACAAAAGAATATTTTGTCTAGACAGCAAATGTCACCTCCAGTCATCGAGGCTTGTCAGTCAAAAATTTAAGGGCTGTCCCTAACATCTCTCCCCTCACCACTTCTCATATCTCGAACAACAGGCCTTACCAGTTTCATTTCAGCCAAAATCCTTCCTACCTAAGCCTACCTACTTCCCTCCACACCCACAATCTCAGTGCTAGCCCACTACAACATCTTCCATCAGACTAACACTCAAGCTCCTAATTGGCATATCAATCAGCAAATTCACAGGCAATTCTCAAAGTAGGAAGCATCCAAATCATGTAGAAAACTCATTTACACAGACTGCTAGACCCACCCCACTCCAGAGCTTATGACTCAGTATAGGTCAAAGGCAGGCCTGCAAATCTGCATTCCTAACAAGTTCCCAGGTGACAGATGCTGCCAGGCTGGGGACCAGACTTTTAAGACCCACTGGACTAGGCTACAGTGCAATAACAAGCCCCAAAGCAATCACTTGTTCCTTGGCTCAACCCAAAGGTGTCTTTCTTGCTTACAGCATATATCTGTGTGCTTCCACAATTAGACTCAGAAAAAGAAAATACGATAAAGCACACATCTCTCAGATCTTCCAGTCAGAAGTGACAGGTCACTTTTCATTGCCCAAAGCAAATTACATAGCCATCCCACACTCCAAGGAATCCTCAATTCTACAGGGCACCCGAGCAAGGCGACCAGAAAGCTCCCAGTGCAAATGGACAGTAACTACAGTGTGGTCTCTAGTACCCAACTCTTCGCTCTCCCCTAATCTTCTCTTCACCAACTCTACAGAGGACACTGAGAAAGGCACTTTCCAAAGCAAATGGATGCATGCCTCACGCACTGACCCCACCTCTCCTTGAAACTCTTCAAGGGCTTCACATTGCTCTTAGGATGAAATCCTTAATACAGCCCCCAAACACCTGCACCCTTTCTCCACCTCTGCATCATTTTGCACACAGTTCCCTTCACCCTCTGCTCCAGCCAAACCGGCCTCCTTTCCGCTCCTATCCAAGGGTCTCTGCACAGACTGCTCCCTCCCCTGGAATACTTGTGCCTACTTCTACCCAGCATACCCTCTACCAAGACCCCTTCTGCTCTCTGCTCCAGCGGCAATCCCATCAGGAAGTGTTCCCTGAAAGTTAGGCCCCAGTTACATACAGCCTTCCCACAGATGCTACTAGATGCATTCAATCTTTCCTTCATGACTTTTTTTCCCTTTGTTACAGAGAATTCCAAATACACGTAAAAGTAGACAGAATAGGTAAAGGCCCATGCACCATACCACCACCAACCTAGGCCAGTCCTGACCCAACCACATACTTACTACCGCCTCTTCACAGAATTGTGAAGCTAATCACAGATGGTGTGTCATTTCATAGGCAAGTAGCTATATGTGTCCCTAAAAGGTACAATTTTTTTTTTTTTATGATAGTCACTCACAGAGAGAGAGAGAGGCAGAGACACAGGCAGAGGGAGAAGCAGGCTCCATGCACCAGAAGCCCGACGTGGGATTCGATCCCAGGTCTCCAGAATCGCGCCCTGGGCCAAAGGCAGGCACCAAACCGCTGCGCCACCCAGGGATCCCCCTACAAATTTTTTTTTTTTTAATAATTCCACACCCAATATGAAGCTTGAGCTCAGGACCTAGAGATCAAGAGTCCCATGTCCCACTGCCTGAGCCAGCCAGGCATCCCTCAAATTCTTTTAACATAGCAAAACCATTATGGCAGCAAAAGGAAGGAAGGAAGGAAGGAAGGAAGGAAGGAAGGAAGGAAGGAAGGAAGGAAGGAAGGAAGGAAGGAAGGAAGGAAGGAAGGAAGGAAGGAAGGAAGAAAGGAAGGAAGGAAATTCCTTAATGACAAATCTAGTGGATGCTCCAATTCCTAAGTGTCTCAAGTATCATAGATGATGTTTAGCCATGTCTCTAACTAACTGGTCTGTCTGGGACACAAATAAGCCCTCCACAGTACAATTTTATTCTTTGTTGAAAAGATCAGGTTATAGGACTTGCAGGTTCCCAAGTTTTGTTTTTTTGGTTTTTTTTGGTTCCCAAATTTTGAGTTCTATTAATGACAATCCTATGGTATAGTTTAAAATGTTCCTTTCCCCCATTATTTCCCATAAATTGGTTGTTGGACATAGAACCTTGATCAGATTCAGGTTTAATTATTTGGTGAGACTATTTCACAGGGTTTTCAAAAATGTAATCTTTGTCCACTGTCTCCTCAGTTTCATCCCCCTCACTGGTCTGTAAACTCCATGGGATGAAGGACACAAGCTCTGGCTCATCACTGGAACACAGCTGACAATGAGTGAAGAAATACTGGAAAGTACACCACCATACTGACTAACAAAAACATAATAGCCCACCCTCCTGATCACGTACAGACTGCCTTATGTTAAAAAGTCCCCTGAGAGGCAGAACAATAAGTTCCCAGAGTACAGAATCAAAGGTCAGGCCTTGCAGAAGTTCTAATCACTTACAGCCTTGTGACTTTGGGTCATACTTAATATCTTTGGGATTCAGTTTCCGGCTGTGAGGATTCAATAAGAGGTAAAGAATATTCAAGGCTCAAAGCCATGTAGAGAAAAGCTGTACCCAGATGGCACCAACTTCAAATCTTTTGGGGGAAACAACACAGAAGCCTCTCATTTCTAACATATATTTGAATTTTAAAAATCTAGGAATTCACATTATGAAACAAAAAACTCTAGGAAAACAGAAGACTCAAAAGCTATCTCTGCTTGTTAACAGAGTACTATGGGGCACTGTTTGAAGACCAGAAGTCAAGTAAAAGGGTCCTCTTCTTGAGAAACTCACAACCTAAAGAGGGATGGGCAAGACCCACACGATATATGGTGATGACAGGGCCCAGAATTCACAAAGAAACACCAAACTTAGAATGAAAAAAAGCCAAAAACCCCATATCTAGTGCTCTGAGTGCAGAGTGGGCAACACCACTGGCAATGGATATGAAGGCCAGGCCATGAGAGGAGCTACAGCACCAATCAGGACAAATGAAGAAGCAACAGCACACACAAAGAATGATGGTCTAGAGCCTAGCTCACTACCAGAGCTGCAGCAGCAGGACAATGAGATCTCAGAGTAGCCACAAAGGAATGACCAACAAAAATGCCAGAAAAACACAAGGGGCCACACGCCACAGCTCAAGATCTAAGGCTTCCACTATGGGGTGAACAGTGAAGCACCAAGGATGCATTTTTGGCTGGTAGATAAGATCGGAGCTTCTTTTTGGAAGGAGCTGAGGTAGATCAGAAATTAGGCTCATCTTCCCTTTCACTAGTTCACAGGAAGATAATACTGGTACCCCATCCACCCAATCTTTCAAATTGTGAATACACCTGGGCCAAATCAGATTTGTCCTCTTATTTTGAGCCCTATGCTGTTCTTGATCCTACCAATGCCACTTCAGCCCCCTTTCTTGCATCTCTTCACTCTTTCTACCCCTACCTCCTGTGCCTTGGAGGGCCACCATTCTCTAACACTGGTCCATGAGCTTCCTCTCTGACATGTTATGTTCCCAGGGCCCTCGCCTTTCCAACCTCACAATAAGGCAAGCACGCTCACATCACTTCCCCCCATCTGCACCACTTCTGAGACATATTATATGCTCAACATCAAAGGACCAAGGGTCCATTCATTCAAACAATCACTGACACTCAGGCACCATTCTAGGCACTTGGGGGGGGCATGACAGTAATCAAAGCCAGAAGGAAAAAAATCCCCACCCTTACAAACGTCTCAATGTAGTCAGGCAGATGAACAAGTAAAACACAGACTGTCAGAGGGTACGTGCCGTGCAGAAAAAGCTAAGGCAGATGGGGAGTGCCAGGCAGCAACAGGGCCTTTTAAACTGGTGGTCAGGAAAGTGCGAGAGAGGAAGTTTGAGCAAAGACCTAAAGGAAGGCAAGGAGACCTAAAGGCAGACAAGGAGTCATGCAGGTATCCCAGGAAGAGCACTCCAGGTAGAAGAAATGGCAAGTGCGATGGCCTGAGGCCAAGCATGGCTATGGTCCTTGAGGTGGGCCAAAGGCCAGGGTGGCTATAGCAGAATGAGAATGGAGAGTAGGCAAAGATAGATGAAGCAAGCACACACTCTTCAAGGCATAATTATGAGAGCCTCTCAAAACAGGCAAGGACTTGGGTGGCCCTGCAAGAGTGAGGTCCAAGCTGAGAGTTAAATGAGAGGTAATTAACAGGAAAAGCTAACTCTGCGCACATATACACTGAGGGTGGGTGTGATGGGGGGCAGGGGAAGCTAGGGAGACGCCGGCCTCAAACTCCAAATGCCAATGGAGATCCTTGAAGAGTGGGGCTTCACCTGACCACATATGCATTTTGCAAAGTCCAGGCAGGATATAGAGATCTGAGGCTAGTAAAACTGGAGACAGAAACACACTTTGTAATCTGCTGGCCTCCAGCATATAGCAACAAAAACACATGGAAAAATAATTGAAACTTGAAGACAGGGGCACCTGGGTGGCTCAGTGGTTGAGCGTCTGTCTTTGGCTCGGAGCGTGATCCCAGGGCCCTGGGATCGAGTCTCACATCAGGCTTCCCGAAGGGAGCCTGCTTCTCCCTCTGCTTGTGTCTCTGCCTCTCTCTGTGTCTCAAATAAATAAATAAATAAATAAATAAAATCAAGAAAGAAAGAAAAGAAAAGAAAAGAAAAGAAAAGAAAAGAAAAGAAAAGAAAAGAAAAGGAAAAAAGAAAAGAAAAAAAAGAAAACTTGAAGACACACAGCTACATCCTTTAACAGTGTAACAGGGATCCATCCCTGGGTGGCTCAGAGGTTTAGCGCCTGCCTTCAGCCCAGGATGTGATCCTGGCTCCCGGGATTGAGTCCCAGTCAGGCTCCCTGCATGGAGCCTGCTTCTCCCTCTGCCTGTGTCTCTGCCTCTCTCTCTCTCTCTCTCTCTCTCTCTCATAAATAAATAAATGAAATCTTAAAAAAAAAAAAAAAAAAACAGTGTAACAGACTTCACTCATATCCTCAACTCTTTCAATGACAACTCCTTCCAGTAATAAACATTGTTTATTACACACCTGCCAGGGAAGTCTCACTGCTGAGGGTATTGAGCTACAAGCCAGCACTCAGCTTAACCAACACTTCACAATGTCTATACTTGTCTGTTTTGTTGAAATCATTTAAGTATTACAGAAATAAGATGCTTTGAGAACTTCTATGTGGCCATTTGCTTTTTGGAAGGCAGACTTAAGGACAAAACTACTTTGTGGTCTGTCTTGATTTTTTTTACCTAGCAACCCAAATTTCATCAAATCAATCAACTCCTTCAAAAACTATATTGCAACAGACAATGCAAAATGCTGACAAGTCCCTGGGGTAACTAACATAGGTCTTTTCTTCCCCTAAAGAGCTTAGTGTAAACAACCAATCCTGAAAAAGAAATTAACAAATCATATAAAGATAATGGGTAAAGTACCTGCATAACCCTCCTTTTATGTCACCCCTTGCTATTGTATTTTGTAATTTTATATTCTTTTTACCTTGCCCAGCAATACAGAGAGGTACAGTAGAAACATCACTGCTTGCTTCATCCTGGTGATCCTTAGGTCTGTTCTATTACTCTTATACACTTGCAATGTTTCATCATTAACTTTTTTTTAAGATTTTATTTATTTATTCATGAGAGAGAGAAAGAGGCAGAGACATAGAGGGAGAAGTAGGCTCCTCGCAGGGAGCCTGATGCAGGACTCAATCCCCAGACTAGGATCACTCCCTGAGCTCAACTGCTGAGCCATCCAGGTGTCCCTCATCATGAACTTTTTATTTAACATTTGAGTTAGCTATGATGAGAAAAGGAAAAGGAAACAGCCCTGCCTGACAAACAGTCCTGGCTCCCCAATTAAAGCAGGGTCACCTTAAGCCAGCCTCTTACTTTCCATCTTCAGCTTCTTCCAGAGGATCCCTTTCTGCTCCAATGTGACTTACCAAAAAGAGAGGCAAACAGGCCAGACATGGACATTAATATGGGTTGTTTGTTTATCCTAAGTCATAGGCCCATTTATTTACCATTTACTGAGTGCCGGCTATGAAGAGGCACCAAAAGGGCCTGAGCTGCCCAAAGCTAAAAGAGTGCTATCTCCAACAGCTCATCCAATAGGGGAGAAAGGTCACATACATAGCCATTAAAAGGCTAGATACTCTGTGCTCCAAAAGAAAGGACAACCAGTACCTCACATCCAGCAACAGTCCACGCAAAGGCCTAGATTCAGAGCAGGGCACCACATATTTGGGGAAGAAAGACACACTTATTGAAGTCCACCAAAAGAGAAGAGTGAGGCTCAGGAAACTAAGATGCTTACCCCAAACTGCACACATTCCATAGTCAAGCCAGAACAACAACAAAAGTATACACCAGATTATGGAAGTATAAAGCTTAGATCTTCAGTTCCTGCTGATTGACTAAAGTGTTTACTTAGAAAGGTTATTTGCCCCCATTGAAAAGGGCAGAGCAAAATAAATTTAGATGATAAACTTCAGCATCTTCTTAGCACTTTTTGTATGTGCTTGGTGACAAAAAACTATCTCACGTGGCACACATTTTATTGGTGTCCATCCTCTCCTAGCACTTCTCAGTAAGTCTATCCCACCTACTTTTATATGTTTTACACTGAAGCGTCAAACCATAAAAAAGGAAATAACTCATTAGTTTACATTCTGCCATAGGAGTAAACTTGTAAAAGTTGGGACCTCTATCTGTGTAGGTGGGAGGCCTGACCCACCATTCCCTAAGGAAAGCCACAGCTTCTCCTTTCTGACATCTAATTCCTGCGGCTCTTACTCTTCCTTGGGTGCTCACATTGCAGCAGGTCCTTACTGTTTTCAGGGTTCCACATAAATCACTTGCAGAACACCCTAAGCCTAGCTGCTGGTATCTGGTAGCCTGTTTACTGTTTCACCCTAGTGCTTCCACAGACTGCGTGTTAGTTTATGTTACTTAAGAACCTATCATACATGGGTGCACACACGAACAAAGCGCCTCCCATTTCTTCCAAATGCAGGTACCCGTCGGGGACTCTCAAACTGGACAGCCTGCTGCTGGAATCAGAGGCCAGTCTAATTGGTAGTAGCGCAGTCCGTGGGGGAGGGGGAAGAGTTTGTGCTGAATGGATCAGAGCTCTTCACAAAAGCTCTCACAAACTCACTTCACCCATCATCAGCCCCAAACTGAAGGCTGCCGGGCGTCTGAGAAAATGGAAGGAAAGAAAAGGAAATGACTCAAAGTAATCGTGCTTAAAGCATGAGTCCTCGTCGCTCGCAGTCGGTAGTTTAGATTTGAACTATGGACGGTGGTGGGGTGTGAAAGCACACGTCGGGCACACGGGGAGGGCCGTGCGCGCAGGACTCGCTTCCTTCACCTCATTGTGTGCACTGCTACTCTCACAGGACTGCTGCCCTCTTCACATTCAAATACGCAACTAGGGCAGTTAGGATATTACAAAAAATACACGTTAGGGTCGCGGCTGCATAAACGGGATGGCTTCTTACCTCATCTCTCGATAAGCTCGTTTAAAAATACACAAATCATAGTCAGGAGGATGGGTGCGTGGTGCGTCCGTGAGGGACGCAATGTGTTTAGTGACCAAGGAACGACGGTGTTTAACTCACTGAAAAGTCAAGGCCCGGGACCCTAAGCGTGGGCTGTCAGCGCCGCCGGCTCCCTAACGCAGCCCGAAGGAAGCCTGTGACCCACCCCCACCCCCGCCTGCCCCGCCCGGGGGCTCCGAGCCCCGCACGCAGCCCCCCTCCCCGGCACCCCATCCCCCGTCCCCTCCCCCCCTCCTCGCAGACCCAGCAGCGGCGGAAGGGCGGCGGGGGTCCGAAGTTTCCACCTGAATGTCACAGCCGGGACCCTCCCGCCCCGCGCGCACAGAGAGGCCCGAACCCGGCGCCGGCCCACCGGCTCCTCATCCACCCTCCGCACCAGCGCTCCTCAAACGCCGAGATTTCCAACGCGCCCGCTCGCGAGGGGCCGAGCCAGCGTGCGGCCGGGGGGACGCGTCTGGGCGCCGAAGGCCTCGGGCTGCTCCCGCTCAGTGCCCGGTCCGGGCCGCGCGCGCCGACAGCCCCGGGCGGGGTCCCCGCGGCCGCCCCGCGCCTCCACCTGCCAAGGCCCGGCCCGGCCGCCGGGCGCCCGCGCTGACCAACGGCCGGCGTCGGCCAGTGTCACCCGCGGACCCTCCGCAGACAAAAAGCGCCTCCCCGCCGGCCCGGCGCGCCCCTCCCACCGCCGTCCGCGGCCCCGGGCCCGCGCCTCACAAAGGCCGGCCCGGCCCGCCCGGCGCCGCCGCGAACAAAGGCCGCCCGGCCCGCAGGCCGGCACAGGTGCAGCCGCCGGCGGCCGGGCCCAACATGGCCGCGCCCGCCCGCCGCCCGGCCCCGTTAGCCGCGGCCGCCCCCGCCCCGCCGGCCTCCCTCCCTCCCCCAGCCTCCCGGCCGTCCTCCCCGCGGGCGCCCTCCCCCCGGCCCCGCCGCCCTCTCCTCCCGGGCAGCCCCGGCCCCTCAACCCCCTCAGCCCCCTCAGCCCCCTCAGCCCCTCAGCCCCTCAGGCCCGCGGCGGCGGCGGTTGGGCCGGCGGCTCCAGTGACCTGTTGTGCGTCGCATCCTCCGGCGGCGGCGACTCTCCGGGCGCGGCGGCTCCGGCGGCGGCGGGCCGGGGAGGGGGCCGGGGCCGCGGGGGAGGGAGGGCCGAGGGAGGGGAGGGGGCGGCGGCGGCGGCGGGCGCAGCGCGGCCAGGCCGAGGCTCTCCGCGCGCGGCGCCGACCCCGCCCCCGCGCCTCCCGCCCGCCGCCGCCGCCGCCGGGCCGCCGCCGCCTCGCAGAAGCCGCGGGAAAGTGCGCGCCGCTGATTGGCTGCCGCGCTCGCGGGGCTGCGGCCGGGCTTTTCAAATCCGCGCCGGGCGGGGCGCGCGGGCGGGCGGGGCGCGAGGCGGGCGGGGACCTGGCGGGGCGCGGGGGGGCGCGGGGGCGGGGTGGGGGAAGGGGAGCCGCGGGGGCCGGGGCCGCGGGACCCCGCGAGCCGTCTCAGACCAGCGCCGGGCGCGCGTCCCGCTCCCGCTACTCAGCCGGGCGCGCGCTAGGCGGCGGCGAGACCCAAAGCCCGGAGCCGGGAGCCCGAGGCCGGAGCCGGCGGGGCGAGGTGACGTCACGGCCGCGCACCCAATCGCCGCCCGCGAGCCGGCCCCGCGCGATCGCGGCCTCGACCCGGGGCGCGCGGCGACGGAGTGGGGACGGGGGGCCGCGCCGCTTGCTCGCCGCCACCCGGCGTGTCCTGCTATGGCACGTGCCGTTCGGACAGCCGCCGGTGGCCGGTGCGCGGGGCACGGCGGGGTCAGCTCCCAGGGGCCGCCAGCACGGCGTCCCGGTGGTCCCACGCCCCGACCTCGGGGGCAGGAAGAGGGCTCCCGGGACAGGAAGCGCGGTGGCGCAGGGAAGGCGGAGGTCAAGTTCCGAGTGGCCCGACCCAGGGAAGGCCAGCTGGCAGCCCGGGAGGAGCACCTCCGCACGTGCACACGCGCGCACAACTGCGCTCCGAGAACCTACCCTACGGACTTGGCTTGCATGGTCCCAAACAATGGG
Organism: Canis lupus familiaris; assembly: GCF_011100685.1. Classification (NCBI taxonomy): domain Eukaryota; kingdom Metazoa; phylum Chordata; class Mammalia; order Carnivora; family Canidae; genus Canis; species Canis lupus. The sequence goes on from NC_049224.1 coordinate 62,786,134, forward strand.
AGCGAGCGTGGAAAACAGGCCGAAGTAGGACTGGCCAGCAGGGCGGTGTTGGAGTCTTTCCTGCAGAAATCTGCAGGGCCTGGATTCAGCCCGTTGCCTAGTCCCCCAGTCCTGAATCTGGCCTGGAGCTGGGTGCCCTAGGGGATCTGTGGTAGGAGTGGAGCTCAGTCCCTGGAACTGCTGGGGGATGTGCCATGCCAGTGAGACTGCAGTGGGGCAGAGGCGCAGGGCAGAAAGGGCTACCAGGGAGGCCCTGGAATACCAGCCTGTAGCCAGAGTGCAGCTTTGGGAAGTTGGTGATGACAGTGGGCTGGTCAGCTGGACACAGATGGGCCACTCAGATCCCCTCCCAAACAAGGTCTTCCTGCTCAGCCTCCAGCTGCCACCTCCTGCGGGTCTAGCTCAGCTGCAAAGAGCCATCTGGCCATGGGTCTCCTCTCCCAGGGCTGCCATATCCAGTGACCGAGGGGGATGGAGACACAAAAGCATGATCAGTTCTGCCAATGCAGGGCTCTGGTAGGAAACAGGACAGAGAAGTTGGTACTTCATAATACTCCCCTTGACCCGCCAGAGCAGGAACTGGCATAGGGCAAGCTGGGGTAGGAGACACCCTCCCCAGTGTCTCCATTGAATTATAGAATTGCCCACTTTCAGCCAAAAACTGTATGTGAAGTCCTCATGTGTGCTGTGCCCTAGCAAGACCCTGGAGATCCTGAGAAACCAGAAAAGACCGTTACCCCAGCAATCACTGCCAGAACTCAAGAGGGGCTCCTGGAAAGGTATCTAGCTGGGCAGTGGCTCATAAACATTTGCATTTTGCCATATTATCCCTATGGCTGTGGGAAGAATAGGTGCCCTCTCCAGGCCTTGGATCCCTCTGAGGCACATACCTGAAAACTGCACCTTTTAAATCCTGTAGTACAAAACAAATATATCTCATCTGATTTCATATTTGGAACTAAATCTCTTGGGGAAAAAATTGCATTTAGGATAGTGTTCAACATGCAAATTTATTCAAAATATGCAAATTGTGTTTAGATTTTCTTGAAGAAAGTTATTTAGGGCTGGCTGGTCTTTTCCTGCCCAGTGCAGGCCTCCCTAGGCCCAGCCTGGCTGTCTTGCGGAGCTCCTGAGCCCTTTCCAGCAAATCTGGCCAGCAGGACAGCCCCCAGCCCTGCACACTCCAGGGGCCTCACCCGGCAGGGACCTTATTTCTCATGACTGGGCCCCCCACAAGTGCTTACATATGAGTCTCCCAAAGGTGGGCAGTGGTCCCTCGGGCAACAATTTCAGTGCATACAGAGCTTGGAAATTCTGAGTCTGGATTTTTCCCTGGCACTACAGACTGAGAAAGCATTTTCTTAGGAAACAGGCTTCTGGCAGGTAGGTGAGGACCCTGAGAGGCAAAGCCCCCTGCCTGGTGGGTTCAGAGGGATCCTGGCCACACCAGGATGGCAGCAGCTGGGACTGAACTTTGGGTCTCTTTGAGACTCCTGTCATTTCTCTGGACAAAACTCTGGACTCAAAGGCAGGTGATTATAGATAATGGAGGGCTGCTCTGCTCTGGCCTTTGGAGGGGAGGAGGGGAGTTATTCAGCTGCCCTCCTTCTCAGCTCCCACAGCACAACCCCCCCCCCCGCCCCCTGCCCCAGGCCAAGGCCAAGCTGAGCAAGGTCTTTAGGACCAAAGGACTCCAGGCCCATCTGCTGGCACCGGGATCAAGATCGGTTGGGAGTTCCCCTGGTCTGCAGCTGTGCCACCTCTGGCTGCCTGCCTTCCACTGACCACCCAGTCTGGGCATACAGCTCCAGAAGGCACACTGAAATCTCCTCTCCTTGTTCTCAGTGTGCCCTTGGCCGCAGAACTCGCTGCCTCCCTGCTCCTTCTTGCCACAGGTCCTGCAGCTCATGGCCTGACCTCCCTGTAAGAGCTGCTGCCAAAGGCAAGGCCCAGGCCCCTTAGCCAAAAGAGCCCCATCCCCTGCCAGGGCCAGGGTCCCTGAGGGGCCAGGCTCATTGCTGTTTCCATGGGGATGCATGCACTCTGACCCCAGCCTTTCTCCATCCCTGGCCAAATAAAGAGGGCTTCCAAGTGGAAACTGGCAGTCTTAAGCCACCCCTCCTCCCATGCCCCAGGTGGCCCCTGCCTCCAAGGAGGCAAGGAATAAAGGCCCTTCCCCCAACTCAGGCAGAGCAGTAGGGGCAGGGGGCCTCCCTCTACCCCACTTTCCCAGAAGCCCCTTTCCAGCCCTGCCCACTCTGCTCTCTAGACTGGAAACTTGCCTTTTCCAAGGCCTGGCTCTGCCTCAGCTCCCACCTGGCCCAAGGGCTACTTTGGTCCACTGGAACAGCCCACAGGAGCAGAAGCTTCAGCCACCGGGGGGGCCAGCAGGCAGCACTGCAAGGCTCCTTCTGGTCACATCAGCAACTCTCCATTAAGTGGGGGTCCTGTCCTGGCTAAAAAGCCTGAGCAGGAGGCCTCTCCACCTGCTCTGCCTGCCACCCCTCTCTCCTTCCACCTCGGGGCTGACCCCAGTAGCCCCCAAGAAGTCTGAAGTGCCTGTCAACAGAGTCTCAGTGGTCCTTCCAAGAGCAAACCACAGACTGGGGCAACCACAGACCCAGACCCATCTTGCCCCCCAAAGCTGCTTCCTTGGAGATTCCACCCGAGCTGGTCTAAAACTAGCCCCCTAACCCCCAGGAATTCCACTTCCTAAATCCCCTCTAATGTAGCCTCTCTCCAGTAAAGGCAGCTTTCTCCCCCTCCAGTCCATTCTCTGCATTCAACTAGAATGTTTCTAAACCATAAAACTGGGACACGAGGATGGCTCAGCAGTTGAGCGTCTGCCTTCCGCTCAGGGCGTGATCCTGGGGTCCCAGGATCAAGTTCCACATGAGGCTCCCTACAGGGAGCCTGATTCTCCCTCTGCTGTGTCTCTGCCTCTCTCTGTATTTCTCATGAATAAATAAAATCTTTTTAAAAAAAAACCCACAAAATTGACCATATCATCCAACTGTTTAAAACCGTGCTATCGGGCAGCCTGGGTGGCTCAGCAGTTTGGCACCTGCCTTTGGCCCGGGGCATGATCCTGGAGACCCGGGATTGAGTCCCGCATTGGGCTCCCTGCGTGGAGCCTGCTTCTCCCTCTGCCTTCTCTCTCTCTCTCTCTCTCTCTGTGTGTGTGTATTTCATGAATGGATGAATAAAATCTTTTAAAAATAATAATAAAATGATAAATAAAATAAAATAATAAAATCGTGCTATGGCTTCCCAGTGCCCCTCACATGAAACCCACTCCTCAGCCTGACTTGTGTTGGACTTTCAGGAGCAGGAAGGATGTCCAGCTCTGCCTCTGAAACCCAGAGCTTCAAGTATGAAGCTGACTCCCCACTGGATGTCACCCCTTGGACAGCCACACACATTCACCTTGGGCAGGTATCAAATTGAACTTCTCTGTCCCCATGCCAGATCTTACCTGGGATAGTACTTTCTCCAGAAGTCTCCTCTGACTTCTCCCAGACTGGCTGAGTCCTCCTGGAGAGTACCTATAACTCTTTGTCCATCTCCAAGTGGCACTACTGCCTGGGGCTGGACAGCCAGTCTTCTAGTCCTGTTTCCCTTGAACAGGTTCCTTAGGACCCCACTAAAGTACCATAAAACAACACAAAGTTATTGTTTCACAGTTCTGGAGCATGGAAGCCTAAAGCTGAGGCATATGTAGGGCCATGCTCCTTCTTTCCTGGCTTCTTCCCAGCTTCTGGTGATGGTGGGCAATCCTTGGTGTACTGGGGCTCCTGGCAGCATCACTCCACTCCCAGGCTTTATCTTCACATGGTCTCTTCCCTGTGTGTCCACCTATTTTCTCTTCCCTCTTTCTTTAAGACTTTCTTTTTAAGTAATCTCTACACCCAAAGTGGGGCTCAAACTTACAACCCTGTGAGACCCAGAGTCATTTGTTCCACCAACTGAGCCAGCAGTGCACCCGTTTTCTCTTAAGGATGTCAGTCATTGGATTAGAGCCCACCTGGGGATTTCTCTTAATCTGATTACATCTGCAAAGACCCTGTTGCCAAATAAGGTTGCATTCCCAGGCAAGGGAGTTAGGACTTGAACCTATCTTTTGGGGAATAGTTCAACCCACAACATCTCCTACTCGCTGCCAGACCTTGGGCAGGGTGTGAGGCTTCCGTGGACGCTGTGTGGCAGTAGTGCAGTAACCCCCTGCGGGAGCGGCGACAGTAAGGGATGGCTGCTTCAAGTCAAAGCCTGCCTCCCTAAGGACACGTGCTCCCATTTGCCCCGCTGCACTCCCTGGAGAAGGCGCGGGGCGCGACTGGCCCGGGGGATGGCCGGGGGGATGGCCTGGGGGGATGGTCGGGCAGTCGCAGCGTGGGCAATGGAAGCCCAGCCGGGCGGGAGCAGCTGGGCAGGCATGCCTATTCTGGCCCAGGCGGCGGCGCCCCGGGCGGCGGAGGTTAGGGACCTGGCTCAGCGAGGGGGTTGGGGGGAGGACAGACAGAAGTACCGCCGTCCTGGCCCCGCCCTTACAGTCCTGCCTGATCCATTGGCCGCCCGCCGGGAGGCCCCGCCCACAGCCCTGGCCCCGCCCTCTGCCCGCTGCCCGCTCCTGGGCTCCTCTTCCTGCCGGCGACCCGACGCCGCCCAGGCTGCAGCCGGCTGCTCCCAGCTGGCCGGCCGAGTGAGCCTTGCGGCTCCCGAGGAGGGAAGGAAGCGAGGGCAATAACCAGAACACGGGCGACCTTCGCAGTGCCGTGCCCGCCCCTCCACTCCCATCCCCGGCAGGGACTGCCCCAGGTCCAGGATCACCCAGGTCAGGGCGCCGTAGCCAGCGGGGCCCACTCACTCAAGCTGTGGCTAAAGAAACGTTTTCTGCTTCATTTTCTTAAATATATATATATATATATATATATATATATATTTTTTTTTTTTTTTAAGAAATAAAAAAGAAACGCACAGAAAGAAGCAGAGACACAGGCAGAGGGAGAAACAGGCTCCCTGCGGAGAGCCAGATGAGGGACTCCATCCCAGGACCCAGGGATCACGACCTGAGCCTGCAGACGCTCAATCAATGAGCCACCCAGGCATCCCTGTGCTGCTTTTTCTAATTGTGAAGATTACAGGAAATTAAAACCCAAAACAGCAAAGAAAAGAAAATGAAAGTTCTTCCCAAACCCTGGACTAGCCGCAAGGTATAAGCACCATTAAGTGCTTGGGAGTGCCTTGGACCACTTCTGCTGGAGACTAGTGACCCAGCTTCACCAGTCTGAGCTGGGGACTGAGCAGAGCCGCTGCTAGCCAGCCACGCAGACAGGGAGCCTGGCCTCCATTTCCCTTGTCCTGCCCCCAACCAGAGGGATCATTTCTAATTTTTTTCATTGTAATAAGTTTACACTTACAGAAAAGCATAGATGATGATGCAGTTTCCCCATTTCTTTCCCCTAGTGTCAACAGCTTACATTTTCACAACAGCTTTGTTAAAACTAAGAAACCAACATCAGTCTGTTACCACTAACTAAATTCTAGGCTTGATTCAGAGCTCACCAGTTTTCCCACAAATGTAGAAAGATTTATCCGTTTTTTTTTTTGAAAGGCTTTATTTATTTATTCCAGAGAGAGACGAGAGAGAGAGAGAGAGAGAGAGAGAACACAAGCAGCGGGAGCAGCATGGGGAGAAGGAGAAGCAGGCTCCTGCCAAGCAAGGAGCCCATTGCAGGGCTCGATGGGTCCCAGGACCCTGGGATCATGACCTGAGCGGAAGGCCATGCTTAACCCACTGAGCCATTCAGGCACCCAGAGAGATTTGTCTTAAAATAAACAAAATAGGCAAATTCAATTGAGGTTTCTGTGCAGACTCTGTCAGAATCCTGGCCCTCCCACAGTAAATGACCATTAACATGGACAAAACAGATGAGGCAGCCATTTTCTCAATGTGGGAAAAAAAAAACAGGAAATGCAGGACTGCAATCCCCAGTGAAGGGAAATACACAAGGTACACCTTGCCTACCCAGCTCTGTACTTGTGGCAGTCTCCTACTGTGGAACAGGGAGATGGGGTCCAGCCAGAGCACACCACATGGCTGAGCTGAAGGGCCAGTGATGCAGTGGGAATCTGTGGACAGGGCACTGGAGGGCAGGCAAGTGTGTAGAGGGGAGTCTAAGATGTCCCACTGCCCTTGGCTGAAGACTGGGCTGCCAGACGGGGCTGAAGGCCTGGGCTGCGAGGCTGCCAGAATTTCCAGAGAACATTGTCATGGGAGCTCTGGGCAGCTAGAGTGGACACCTCATTCAAGCCCCTGAATGTCCCTGGGCATGCGGCTGAGACCCCAGGGTCCATATCCTAGGAATTGGAGCCTCATCCTGCACCAAAACATTCTCTAGACACATCTTATCTGTTATTTATTGCTGTGTATCATGTTACTCCAAAACTTAGTGGTTCAAAACAACAGTAAACATTGACTATCACATGCAGTTTCTTTGGTCAGAATTGGGAGTGGGTGAGCCAGCTAGTTTTGGCTACAGACAAGATGATGCCCAGGGCTGCCATCATCCAAAAGCTTGCTGGGGCTTCACCTGGGCTACTGGGACAGCTTACTCAGGTGGCACTGGCCATTGGCAGGAGGCTTCCGTTCCTCCCCATGTGGGCCTTTCCACGGGCTGCTGGAGTATCCTCCCAACATAGGGTCTGGCTTCCCCCAGAGTGGAAATCCAAAGGGAGAGAGGCAGAGGCTGCAGAGTGTTTAGTGACTGGAAAGCACATGTTGTCATTGTCAAAGGAAGATAACAGAATCTAGAGGGACATGTGGGTGGCTCAGTGGTTGGGCGTCTGCCTTTGGCTCAGGGTGTGATCCCGGGGTCCTGGGATTGAGTCCCACATTGGGCTCCCTGCATGGAGCCTGCTTCTCCCTCTGCCTATGTCTCTGCCTCTCTCTCTCTTTGTGTCTCTCATGAATAAACAAATAAAATCTTTTTTAAAAATCTTTAAAAATACACAAAACCCAGAAGGGCAGGCTGTGTGAGTCAGTGGTCCTAACCAATTGCAATCCAATATCACACTTATACAAACTTTACCAAGAAAAGAACTGTGTGAATACACTGGTCAGGGTCTCATGCAGATGCCTCATTAGCTTCAGGGCAACTGTGCATCCAGTTATGAGTGGGTTAGTGGTGTAGGGAGCAGCTGAACAATGACATAGAAGGGAAGAAGAAAGAGTCTAGAAACAGACTCCCTTGGTGCTTTGTTATATGACTGTTCACTTAGGCAATCTGGGAAAGTACTGTATTATCTATACGGTAAAAAAATGAAGTTGGGCTTATATTTCACACTATATGCAGAAATGCCTGGAAACTTGAGATGGATCAAGAAAGAGTAAAAGAAAATGTCTAAATCTTTTGGTAGAAGGGGCACCTGGGTGGCTCAGTGGTTGGGCATCTGCCTTCATCTCAGGTCACAATCCCAGGGGCCTGGAATTGAGTCCCACGTAGGGCTCCCCGCAAGGCACATGCTTCTGCCTATGTCTCTGCCTCTTTCTGTGTGTCTCTCATGAATAAATTATTTTTTTATTTTTTTAATAAATATATTTTTAAAGTAAATCTTTTGGTAGAAGAGCTAAGTGAATACACTTCTGACTTAGGTCAAGGAAGTTTTCTCCACAAAAAAAAGGAAGTTTTCTCCAAAAGGACAGCTCTCAAAGGAAAGACTGGCAAATTTAACTATACTAAAATTAAGAACTTTGGTTCATGAAAGGACACCAAAAACATCCAAACAGGCTTGAAGAAAAAGAATAAGCTGGAGGTCTGACAGCATATACCAAGACAGGTTATAAAGCTGTAGTAACTAAAACCACTTGGTATTGACTCAACTTTAAAGAAAAAGCGACAGAATAGAGTCCCAACAGGCTACTCAATTTATAATAAAGGTGCCACTAATTCAGTGGGGTATGTTAGTTGTTTGTTTCTGTAACAAGTTCTCACAGTCTTAGTGGCTTAACAACAGATCAACTTAGCGATCTGACCCAGGTCTTCCTCGGCTACAATCAAGGTGTCATCAGGGCTGCATTCCTTTCTGGAGGCTCCAGGAGAGAACCCATTTTCTCACCTTTGCCAGCCTGCAAAGGCTCCTTGCATTCCCCAGCTCAAGCCCCTTCCTCTACCTTTGAAGCTAGCACAGGCTGTGCAGGTCCCCAACCCATGGCATCATTCTGACTCTGGAGTCAAATCTCCCTCTATGCTTCACGTATGCCTCTCAAGTCCTTTTCTGAGAATGCTTACACTGACATTGGGCGCAGCAGCATACTCCAGAACAAAACCCCATCTCAAGATCCTTAACAAAATTACCTTTGCAAAATCCCTCTTTCCATGTAAAGCAATATATTCATAAATCCTGGGATCAGGATGGGACATGGGCATCTTTGATGGCTATTGTTCTGCCTAATGAATACATGGTGCTGGGTCTATTTTCTACCCATAGGGAAAAATAATCCTGATGCCTGTCTTACAATATACAAAACAAGCACCAATTTCTTTTTTTTTAAGATTTATTTATTCATTCATTCAGAGAGAGCGAAGAGAGAGGCAGAGACACAGGCAGAGGGAGAAGCAGGCTCCACGCAGGAAGCCCGACGTGGGACTCAATCCCGGGTCGCCAGGATCACACCCCAGGCCGCAGGCGGCGCTAAACCGTTGCGCCACCAGGGCTGCCCTCAATTTCAAGTTATCATAAGCCTAAATGTGAAATATAGAACAGTTAAATTCCTAGGATAAAACATAAGAGAAAGGCAGCCCCGGTGGCTCAGCGGTTTAGCACCGTCTTCAGTCCTGGGCGTTCTCCTGGAGACCTGGGGTTAAAACCCACGTCGGGCTCCCTGCATGAAGCCTGCTTTTCCCTCTGCCGGTGTCTCTGCCTCTCTCTCTCTCTCTCTCTCTCTGTGCGTGTGTGTCTCTCATGAATAAATAAATAAATCTTTAAAAAAAAACATAAGAAAATGTCTTCATGAACTTGAGGTAGCAAAAATTTCTTCGGGCCACCAAAAAAAAAGAAAAGATTAAATAATTAAAGTCAAGAACTATTCATCAAAGACGCCATTAAAAGTTGAAAAGGTAGTCCATTGAATGGGAGAACATGCTTTTAATACATATATCTGACCTGTATCCACAACATACAAAGAACTCTTAGAAATCAATGAGAAAAAGGCAGATGACCTAATGGAGGACTGGACAAATAGCTAAGTGAGGGACCTACTGGGGGCAGGGGGCTTTTTCCAAGGTGCTCAAAGTTGTTCTGGTTCTTCCCCCAAGGGCCTTGCCCTCCAGCCTCACATCAGGCCCTTTTCCTAGGTTCACATCCTAGTCTTTGCCATGGCCAATAAGTGCAGGTCAGCTACCACCCCCTGTGAACATCCCTGTCTTGCCAGCTCACGTGCTGTGGTACCTGACTCCAGTGGTCCTGCCACTCCCCACCATCCTGAGCCACTCCCACTTATCCCTCACTTCCTCTTTTTTTTTTTTTTTTTGGCTGGGTACAGTATACTTTATTGATGGTACATGACAAGGTAGGGCTCCCCAAGCCCCTCCCCTTCCTTGGGGTCTAGGATGTAAATTGGAGGTCAGGAGATTCTCAGTGTGTTGGGGGATTAAGTTGGGGCAGGGACTCCCCAGCAGCTGAGGGCCTCTCTCTTCCTCTTGTTCTTGCTGGGGCTGGTGGTCCAGGAGGCTCTTACTCCTTGGAGGCCATGTGGACCATGAGGTCCACCACCCAGTTGCTGTAGCCGAATTCATTGTCATACCAGGAAATGAGCTTGACAAAGTGGTCATTGAGAGCAATGCCAGCCCCGGCGTCAAAGGTGGAAGAGTGGGTGTCACTGTTGAAGTCACAGGAGACCACCTGGTCCTCAGTGTAGCCCAGGATGCCCTTGAGGGGTCCCTCCGATGCCTGCTTCACTACCTTCTTGATGTCATCATATTTGGCAGCTTTCTCCAGGCGGCAGGTCAGATCCACAACTGATACATTGGGGGTGGGGACACAGAAGGCCATGCCAGTGAGCTTCCCGTTCAGCTCAGGGATGACCTTGCCCACAGCCTTGGCGGCGCCAGTGGAAGCAGGGATGATGTTCTGGGCAGCCCCTCGGCCGTCACGCCACAGCTTCCCAGAGGGGCCGTCCACGGTCTTCTGGGTGGCAGTGATGGCATGGACGGTGGTCATGAGGCCCTCCACGATGCCAAAGTGGTCATGGATGACTTTGGCTAGAGGAGCCAAGCAGTTGGTGGTGCAGGAGGCATTGCTGACAATCTTGAGGGAGTTGTCATACTTCTCATGGTTCACGCCCATCACAAACATGGGGGCATCAGCAGAAGGAGCAGAGATGATGACCCTCTTGGCCCTGCCTTTCAAGTGAGCCCCAGCCTTCTCCATGGTGGTGAAGACCCCAGTGGACTCCACAACATACTCAGCACCAGCATCACCCCATTTGATGTTGGCGGGATCTCGCTCCTGGAAGATGGAGATGGACTTCCCGTTGATGACAAGTTTCCCGTTCTCAGCCTTGACTGTGCCGTGGAATTTGCCGTGGGTAGAATCATACTGGAACATGTACACCATGTAGTTGAGATCAATGAAGGGATCATTGATGGTGACAATATCCACTTTGCCAGAGTTAAAAGCAGCCCTGGTGACCAGGCGCCCAATACGGCCAAATCCGTTCACTCCAACCTTCACCATCGTGTCTCAGGGACGCGCCTGGCGCTGCACCAGAAGATGCGGCTGTCTGTCGGGCGGGGAGGAGCAGAGAGCCCTCTTTTTTTTTTTAATTTTTTATTTATTCATGAGAGACACACAGAGAGAGAGAGCCAAAGACACAGCCAGAGGAAGAAGCAGGCTCCATGCAGGGAACCCAATGTGGGACTCGATCCTGGGACTCCAGGATCATGCCCTGGGCCAAAGGCAGGCGCTAAACCGCTGAGCCACCCAGGGATCCCTGCCCTCCCCATACCCTGATTTCTAACCTGATTCCCTAACCCGTTGTCTAACATGATCGCCCCCTCAGATCTCTAACCTGACTTCTGACCTCATCCCTAACACAATGTCTAACATGACCGTCCTAACCAGATCCCTAACCTGACTTCTGACCTCATCCCTAACACAATGTCCAACATGAGCACCCCCACCCCCAGATCCCTAACCTGACCCCTGACCTCATCGCTAGCCAGATTCTCTAACCTCCCTAACTCAGGGCATTTGTGCTGCCTGAATATCCTACCGTTTCTCTGGACTCTTGTCATTTGTGTAAACATAGAGGGACTATGGAAGATTATGTTCAGTTTGTAGGGAGCATAGACTTAAAAAAAGGCCTGTAAAAAAAGAGAAGAGAGAGAGAAAAAAGCAAAAAGAGTCCATGATATAAAAAAACAGACCCACTATGCCAGGATTCTGTGACTAGGACTGCTGCATGGTGTGGGGCAGGAAGGCATCCATTCATGTGGCATTAAGGGCATGCATGGCAAGCTGTCAGGATGCCAGATTTTTGTTTCTTGTTTATTATTATTATTTTGTATTAAGAAAGCTCTATGGCCAATGTGGGACTTGAACTTGTGACTCCAAGATCAAGCATTGTATGCTCTGAGGACTAAGCCAGTCAGGCACCCCTCTACTTGTTTCTTTGTATTTTTTATAAACTTAAAATGTTTGTAACAAGCATGCATTTTTAAAAATATTTTATTTATTTATTCATGCGAGACACACGAGACACACGCACACAGAGAGGCAAAGGCAGAGGAGGAGCAGGCTCCATGCAGGGAGCCCGACATGGGACTCGATCCTGGGACTCCAGGATCATGCCCTGGGCCGAAGGCAGGTGCCAAACCGCTGAGCCACCCAGGGATCCCCACAAGCATGCATTCTTTAGCTAATTAGAAAATCCAGTTATTGTTAAAAAATGAATTTCTGTAAAACTCCACCATGGCAGTGAAGCTGCAGAAAGCATCACAAATGGGTGTTTAGAAGCCCCTCTCTATAGAGACCTTATTTTTGGCTTTCCCTTCTCATGCAACCTGGCTGGGCCACAAGTGAATTGTGTCAAGGGCATGGGAACATCGTTGCCACATTTCCTCACACCTGGCCCCTCAAGCAACAGAGGCAGGTGGGGCCTTCCCCCCATCCACTATCCTTCAAAGTCCTGCAGACACTTGCAGCATCAATGAAGACCAGCTTTGATTCCCACCCATTCTGTGGGGCCTCGCTGCCTGCCCCTAGATGGCTTTGGAACAGAGCCTTCCGGGCAGAGGGCCAACGTCAGCTACTAGGACTAGCACAAGCATTCTCCTATACTTTGGGCATTGAAAGGCTAGTCCTGTCTGATGGTGAGCACCTGTTTACTTTGACTCAGACCTGACCCTTGGTAGGGAGACAGGCGCTGTCCTTCCTGATCCCACCACTGCCTCCGGGGGAATGTATAGGAAAGGAGCCTGGTTTTGTGGGTTTGGGCCTTGGAAGCCTGTTGCAGGCACCCACGTGCTCAGGTTAAACCTGCAGCGCTCACTGCCCAGGGCCAGCATGAGCACTTCCTAGCACCTCTCAAGTGCCCTCCACTTTCTTCCACCTGAGATGGGAACTCCAACCTCTCCCAGTCCAGTATCTGGCAGTTCTGGAAAGGAAAACCGGGCGGGCAGGCTATTACTTCCTGACGCTGAGGGCTGAGTGCCGGGGGAGCGTTCTAGTGAGAAACGCCATTCAACCAAATTCAGCCTCCGACGAGCGTGCAGATTGGCGCGGAGGACGCAGCTCAGGACCTTCGCCAGGCGGTACCCTGGGATTACATCGGTGAACCCGAGGCCTGCAGGCGAGTCCAGGAGGAGGGGGAAGCAGCGCGGCGGGTCCCGCGAACCGGGCTGGAGCGCAGGCTAGCGGGAGTGGCCTCTGGGGACTGCGGCGACCACTCAGGGGCCGCCCCCACCCCCCGCGTTCCCTCCATCACCTCTTCCGTCCCCGCACACCGTTGCGAATACGACCCCCCATCTTAGGAAAGGCGAGTGTGGGGCTCCGGGCTGGGTAGGAGGCCTCGGGGTGGGGGGGGCCGGCGTCTGAGCACGGTGCGGGTCAGGCCGCGATGTGGGGGCGCCGCCCTGGTCCCGGCCCCCGGGAGGGCCCCGCGGGACTGGCGGACAGCGAACCAGGACTTCGCAGAACACCCCAGCATACCCGCGCCCCTCCGCGGGGCTCTTCCGCAAGTGCTCCCGGACGCCCGCCCCGCTGCCGCTCCAATACGGATGGGCCCAGCGCGCATGCGCGGCCGGCGCACAAGCCCCAGAATGCCGCGCGGCCTCGCGGGGCACGCCGGGACTCGTAGTCCGCGGTGGCGCGGGTCCGCCCTCCACCTGGCGGGCGGCGGGAGCCTGAGGGGCCCAATGGGAACGGCGGCGCCGCCGCCCCGCCCCGCGCCGCCGGACGCTGTGCCGGGACATGGTTGCCGCCGGTGCCGGGTCCTTGAGCTGAGCGTCCGCCGCCGGGAGCCAACCGCCGCCTTCAACCGTCCGCGCGGGCGGGCCGAGGCGCCGGCGGGCCGGCGAGGAGCCGCGGCCACCGCGGAGGAGGAGGAGGCAGCAGCAGGAGGCCGGAACGGCCGCCGGGCCCGGGCACATGGCGTCCATCTTACTGAGGAGCTGCCGCGGCCGGGGGCCCGCTCGCCTCCCGCCGCCCCGTGCCGCAGCCGGGAGAGGTGAGCAGCCGGTGCCCCGCAGACAGTGCGGAGCTGGGGGCCGGGCCGCCGGGGGCCGGGGAGGGGGGCGGGAAGGGGGTTGGGACAGCGGCTGGGGGGGTCGGAACCCGGGGGCCGGGAGCTGGTGCCAGGCGGGGGGGGTATCGGGTGGCGGCTTGGGACACGGGCTGGGGGCCGGGTGGGGGGCCAGATAAGGGGGCTGGAGCAGGGGCTGGGGGCCGGGGCCGGATGAGGGGGCCGGGTGGGGGCCGGTACAGGGGCTGGGGGCCGGGACCCGGGCAGGGCTGAGGCCTGGAGCCGGGCCCGGGGGGCGTTAGGAGAACAGGGGCAGGGAGCCGAGCGGTAGAGGGCCTCGGGCCCAGCTGCTCCGCGGCACCCCAGCGTGGGGGGCGGGGGCGCAGCGGTGGGTGGTGGGTCAGGGCGCTCGGACGCGGCCCGGGGCTGGGGTCACGACAGGCAGGGCCCGTGGGCCGCCTCGCCCCTCCGCCCCGCCCGGGCGGGCCCGTTGTCAGGATTGTCGGAGTGTGGGTGCCGCGCGGGGCGGCGGCCTGTGACTCACTCGCACTGTGACCTTAGCCGCCCGGCTGCTGGCCGTGGCGTCCCGAGCGGGGTTTGGAAAGTTTTTTGAAGGCAGCGCGCTGACGGCCAGCCCTGGGACTGCCTGGGCACGCCAGTCGTGGTTAAGCTTGGTGGAACGTGGTGGACAGTCGTGCCCTTGGGCCACATTTAGGACTCTTGAGGAGAGATAGCCCTCGGGTTCCGGCCTGGCAGACACAAACGAGCTGATCTGCGGGCTTGCATGACATCGGTGGGGCCAATATCCTTACAGTAGTGTTGTGTGTCTGTGCATGGCGCCAGGCGGGTCCCCTGGTATCCCCAGCCTCCGTGACCCTAGCTGTCCACATAGAGATCACACCTAACTCTGAGCGCTGGGGGTCCACATGTCTGTAGCCCAGACTCCCTTTCTGACTTTTTATATTAACCTTTTTGAGTCTGTTCCTTATTTGTTAAGTTGAGGACTTCCCTTAGGAATAGTAGAGACTTGGGACACCTGCATGGGTCAGTGGTTTAGCTCCTCCCTTCAGCTCGGGTCATGATCCTGGAGTCCCGGAATGCAGTTCCACATCGGCTCCCTGCATGGAACCTGCTTCTTCTGCCTGTGTCTTTGCGTCTCTCGTGAATAAATAAAATCTTAAAAAAAAAAAAAAAAAGGAGTAATAGAGACTCAAGTGAAATATATTTCAAAGTACATCATGATTCACAAAAGCACTCCCAAGAAACCTGATTCTTGTAATTTTTATTTTTTTATTTTATTTTAAAGATTTTATTTATTTATTCATGAGAGACGCACACACAGAGAGAGGCAGAGACACAGGCAGAGGGAGAAGCAGGCTCCATGCAGGGAACCCGATGTGGGACTCGATCTGGGATCTCCAGGATCACACCCTGGGCTGAAGGCGGCGCTAAACCGCTGAGCCACTGGGGCTGCCTGATTCTTGTAATTTTTAACAGTAGTGGATGGTTGGCAGCTTAGAACTTTGGAGCCTTGGGAAGGGCATTGAGCAGCAAGAATTGACCATATGAATGGTCTAGGTCCAGTCCAGCCTTTAGTCTTTCCTTCTGCTTAGAGTTCTCCTTGTATTTCTTCCCTGTTAAGGATGGTAATAGAAATACTTGGGCCACTTCAGATTTCTGGAGCATGTTTACAGTTTAA
The DNA here is from genome assembly GCF_011100685.1 of Canis lupus familiaris. NCBI lineage: Eukaryota > Metazoa > Chordata > Mammalia > Carnivora > Canidae > Canis > Canis lupus. The sequence goes on from NC_049224.1 coordinate 62,801,574, forward strand.
AAGTGAGCTGACGGTGGTTTGGCGCCTGCCTTCGGCCTGGGGCGTGGTCCTGGAGTCCCGGGATCGAGTCCCTCATCGGGCTCCCTGCATGGAGCCTGCCTCTCCCTCTGCCTGTGTCTGCCTCTCTCTCTCTTTTGTGTCTTTCATGAATAAATGAATAAAATCTTTAAAAAAAAAAAGTGAGCTGAATTTGTTTTTGTAGTTGTATCATTGTGGGAACACAAATGTTTCTTGTAGTTAGCACTCTTCTTTATTGTACAGAAAGGGGCTCGGAGTGGGTCAGAGTTTGCTGTAGGACCAGCAGGGAGTCGAGCCTGGGAGCCCCACGACTGGACTGTGAGGCACAATTTTGAACCAATTCTGAAATGGCACTCCCAGCTGAGCACAGTGGCCTTTTTCTGCAGCACATTTCCCCAGTATTAACCTTCTCTGTCCCTGGTTCATTGTCACAATTAGTAAACCAACATTGGTACATTGTTGTTAACAGAGGGCCATACTGTATTCAGATTTCTTTTATTCTGTCTCAGGCTTTACTCTGATTTTTTTACTTTGTTATTTACATACTTTATTTTGCTTGTGCTTGCTTATTTGTTAGTACCTTTCCTTTGTTGTGCATGCATTTTATTCTGATGTCTTGGTATGTCCCAGGACTTTATTCAGGATACCAGGCTGTGACACGTTTCTCAGGCTTTCCTTGACAGTTTGGAGGATTGTTCAGTTCTGTTGTAGAATCCCAACCTTCAGGAAGGGGAGGGGAGTCTGGGATCGAATGAGATGGCCAGCGGCCTAGGGTATAATCAGTGAGGCCTAGGACATGAAGATAGGAAGGCTTGGGGAGCTTTGGAGTTGGTGGCGTGTGAAGATGTAAACCCCACATGGACAGAGGCTCCTGAGCTTAGGGATCTTCTAGATCTTGCGTAGGAACCTCATCATCTGGCTGTTCCTCGTGCCCTTTATAATAAACTATAATAGTAAGTAAAGCAAATTCCTGAGTTCTTGTGGTTTTGTTTTTTTTTAAGATTTTATTTATCTATTCATGAGAGACAGAGAGAAAGAGAGAGAGAGAGAGAGGCCGAGACACAGAGGGAGAAGCAGGCTCCATGCAGTGAGCCTCAATCCTGGGACTCCAGGATCACACCCTGGGCCGAAGGCAGGCGCTAAACCGCTGAGCCACCTGGGCTGCCCCCCCCCCTTTTAAGATTTTATTTGTTTTAGAGAATTAATAGAACTGTGGTAGAACTACCAAATTTGTAGTTGGCAGAGTGTGGGTGACCTGGGGACCCTACTTGCAACTGGTGTCTGAAGTGGAGCAGTCTGTGGGACCGAGCCCTGAACCTGTGGGTGTGTGCTAACTCTGGGTAGAGTCAGAACAGAATGGGAGGCTGCCTGGCTGCTGTCACAGAGTTGGAGAATTGGTTGTTGGAAAAGAAAACAAAACAAAAGGACTTCGAGAAGGAGAGAGTGACCCATCTGTGGTCCAAATCCTGTAGTTCTGCTCCTTCCACCATCCCACAGGAGCAGGGCTCCTGGAAGGGCTAGGGAAGCCTTCAAAATGGGGAGATTGTGGGAAGGGACCAGGTAGGACAGGGAATGTGCAATGATGGGAGGGCAGGCCAGGGAGCTATGGGAGCTGTGATAGCTTGTCTACTTGCTTCGTGGAATGCACAGGGCCAGGAGCCATTGCTGGGCTATGTTCTTGAGGTGCAGGGCTGGCCCAGGGCAGGAATGAAGGGGACAGGCCCAGGCGTGGGGCACATCTATTTGGTACTCAGCTGGGGTGAGGCTTGATGTGACTAAAAACGTAGTGTTTGAAGTATAAGAGATTATTATATGATTCATGGAAACTGCTTGTGAGCCCAGACCCCAGCTTAAAGCCAAGCTGCCACCTGTGCTACAAAGCTCTAAATTTGATGGGAATAGCCTTTTTTTTTTTTTTTTTAAGATTTTATTTATTTATTCATGAGAGACACAGAGAGGCAGAGACACAGACAGAGGGAGAAGCATTGTCCCTACAGGGAGCCCAATGTGGGACTCGACCCTGGGCCTGGGATCATGCCCCAAGCCAAAGGCAGATGCTCAATTGCTGAGCCACTGAGATGTCCCTGGGAATAGCCTTCTACACAGGAATATGAGAGGTACCCATGATGACACTGGGCACTGAGTTACATAAAGTGACAAGTGGAAGTCCTTGTCCCCAGAGGGTCCACTGGGAGTTCCAAGGGTGTCCAGGAGTTGGCACCTGTCCCCTGCCATACCCATCTTCTCTCCTCCTTTCTCACGCTGGTGCCCAGAGTGGGCCCATAGCACCCCACACCTGCTCTGTGCACTCCTGCTCCTGGAAGGTCTTAGGATGCCAGCCTGCCTTTTCAGCCTTGCTGCCTGGCACCCTGTCGACATGATGCCTCTGGCCCTGTTGCCATCCCCCCTGCGTCCCCCCCCCCCCCCCCCCCCCCCCGTATCTGTCTTGTTCCCTCCACAGGTGGTTTCCACAGCACAGGGTTTGATCACAGGTAAGCCCGAGCATTGATCATGTGAATGAAGTCTGAATTTATGCTTGTAGAAACCACATTGAGTTAGAAAAAGTGTCAAAAATACATAAAAATCCTGAGTGTGCTGCATACTTATTAGTAAGGTTTATCTAAGAAATGGCTTGTTCTTAGCATTTGTTTTATCAATAGTTCTCATAGCCCTCACCCCCTCATGTGAATAGAGAAGGTGTTGGGTTGTTTGGATGGGGCCCTTGCTCTATGGGGCTGTCTGTGCACTGGGGATCCCATGCAATATGGCACCAGCTGAAGTGATTAGGGAGTGGTCATACCTGGGGAGACCCCCAGTCCTGGGCTCTGTGGATCCTTTAGCTGGTGGAACCTGGTGTCCCTGGTTGGGGTGTGTGAAGCCAGGGGCTACCTCAGATTCCCCTTCTTCCCTAGGGCTACCCCAAGACCCTGTGTTCCTAACTGGATAGACCCTTCACTTATTGACACTCTGAAACCTTGCAACACTCAGAACACACTTATAGAAGCTTACTCTGCAAAAGAGATGCGTGCCCCTTCAGATTCTCAAAGGTGATAGTGATTAAAGTGCCTGGTTTGAGACTCACGTTCTCATTTTCTCCTTGTTTTCTCGTAGGTGGTCTGGGAGATGGTGCTTGTCTTGGCTGTGCCAGCACCGTGGGGTTGATAAGCCACTTGTAAGTAAACAACGTCACTTGACATCCATTTGAAAGTGGGAGCTTGGAAATGCTTGAGTGGTGTGTGACTCCTGATTTTGGGGAGACAGCATATTCTACTTTCCTATTTTTGGTTTTTATTTCTTTTTAGCCTTTATCTTTACACTTTGAAATATATGACCTCATACATTAGTGGATCTTTGGGAAATAAACATTTATAATCCCAGTACCTGTTGTATATATTATTAAATTTCGATGTATTTTATTCTAGGTTTTTTTTTTTCATGTGTCTCTTTTTAAAAACAGTGCTGTATACTTACAGCGTACTGTGTGCTTTTCCATGCTCACACAGCTGCTGTTGTCAACGACTTCTCCCATACTTGTGCAAAAAGATGTAGGATGTGCCAGGCAGTGTTGTGGGTGTGGGGTTCTGTCATTAGTCACATTAGACCCTCCCTTGGAACCCCATTTGGTCCTTTGCAGAGCATTATATTGAGCAAGTGCTGGCCACAGGACTCATCCTCACCTGGTTCTACGGACATGCCCAGAATGTGGTGGACTTAGCCCTTCCCTTTGGTGGTACTGTTGTGAGGCTGGAAGGCTTCCTGTAGGGAGTAGCATGCATACTTCCCTATCCACTGTCCCACATGGACTCAAACTTCCCTCAGGGTTCCTGTTCTCTCCCACCCTCCATTCCCTCTGCCCAACATCCCCGAACAGTTTCCTTCTGCTCCCCTGCCCTGCACAGTTGGATGCCCAGACCTCTCTCCTGACTTCCACTTGCTCCAGGTACCCAGAGTGGAGCCCATCTTTCTCTTCTGACATCCTTGATTCTTTCTGTTGGAGAGTGCTGGACCTCCTTCGCAAGTCATAGAGCCATCAAGTCTTTTGAGTTTTCTTACTCATTTGAGATTGTTAATTTGTTATTTCATCTTGACTATAACACTTTTCTGCAGAATGCTTCCTAGAACAGATTTAATTCCCTAAAATAAAAACTGTGTAAGTCATACACAAAAACTTGGTTGATGTTAAAGCAAAATTGTGCTTAAACACAGCAGGCTTGCATGGCTTTTCTTGCATGTGTGAGTGTCTTTGTGGAGTGGGGTTGGCATACATGCAGCGTATGGTGGGAACATAACAGTCTGTTTAAAAGCCCCTCCCAACAGCAGACCCTACCGGCCCCTGCCTGTTGTAAGAGTACTCCCACCTGGCTCTTGAGATTGATTTTAAAGATTTTATTTATTTATTTTAGAGCGGGGGGGGGGGGGGGGCGGCGGCAGTAAGGGGAAACAGAGAATCCCAAGCCGACTTCCAGTTGAGTGGGGAGCCGAGCACCAGGCTCCACCATGCAACCCTGAGATCACCACCTGAGCTGAAATCAAGAGTCAGTTGCTCAGGGGCCCCTGGGTTTGATATTAATTAGATTTCTCTTCTGACCAGTGTAAGACATTTTTGTCATGAAATCATTCTTTTTATGGTGTGAGACCATTAATGAATGGGTATAGAACATCTTTACTCCTGCCAAAGTATGTGTTTCTAGATTTAATTTTTTTTTTAAAGAAATTCCTTTAAAAAAAAAAAGATTTTATTTATTTGAGAGAGAGCCAAGCAGGGGGAGAGGCAGAGGGAGAGGGAGAAGCCGACTGCCTGCTGAGCATGGAGCCTGAAGAAGGATTGAATCCCAGGACCCTGAGATCACGACCTGAGCTGAAGGCAGACCTTTCACCGACTGAAGCGCCACCCAGGCACCCCCTAGATTTAATTCTAAAGGTTTTTTTTGTTTTTTTTTTTTTTAGATTTTATTTTATTTACTCATGAGAGATACAGAGCGAGAGAGAGAGAGGCAGAGACACAGGCAGAGGGAGAAGCAGGCTCCATGCAGGGAGCCTGACGTGGGACTTGATCCAGGGTCTTCAGGATCACGCCGTGGATCGCTAAACCACTAAACCACCGGGGCTGCCCTAATTCTAAAGTAAACTGTAATCTGCAGGTACCATTTGAAGGGCATGGGGCCCAGTGTGAGGCTGGAAATAGTGGCTGGTGATCCTGGGGTGCAACCCATGCTTGCCATAAAGGATGTAACTCTGTAAGGCCAACTTTAGGGTTTTTTCAAGGCAAGCTAGAAGTCTAGGTTTTGGGGTAAAGTCTCTGGTTTTTGAGTACTGGCCTCTAAGGCAGGTTAGGGGACTGCTGTGTGGACCAGCCATGACTGGTTCATCTTCATGTACCACCTGGAGGTGGGGAGTGCTGCCAGTGACCCCAGCAGCCTGCAGAACCTTCCAGGCCTTTTTCTCTTGTATGAAGTGCTTGTGTCTGGGTGGTCTATGCTTCACATTTACCCTGGTGAGTCCCGTTGGCTTTTATCTGCAGGGAACCAGACCTGGAGCCTCCTTTCTGGACAGTCCTTCTGCGTTTACTTTTCAGTTTTTTTTTTTTTTTTTAATATTTCATTTATTCATGAGAGACACAGAGAGGCAGAGACACAGGAAGGAGAAGCAGGCACCCCACAGGGAGCCCGATGTGGGACTAAATTCCAGACCTTGGGATCATGCCCTGAGCCAAAGGCAGATGCTCAACCACTGAGCCACCGAAGTGTCCCAACTTTTCGGTTCTGAAGTGGTTTTTTTGGGACTGTAGCTGGAGTGTTCTCAGAATCATAAAATTGGGATGCCTGGATGGTTCCATCAGTGAAGCGTCTGCCTTTGGCTCAGGTCATGATCCCGGGATCCTGGGATCGAGTCCAGTGTTGGGCTCTCTGCTCAGCAGGGAGTCTGCTTCTCTTTCTCCCTCTGTCCCTCCCCCTGCTCGTGCTCTCTGTCTCTCACTCTCTCAAATAAAATTGAGAATATTAAAGCAGAAGTGTGCAGTTTCCTGGGGGTAAACTGTTTTATTTAGTTAAGACCTTTTCTCTGTTTCAGGAAAAGGTCTCATTTTCTTTATCTGGGCCACATGTACTACCTCTAAGACAGTGCCTAGATATGTTGGGTTTGGTGTGGATGGGCCTCCTTTTTCATTATTTTTTCTAAGTGATTATTGCTGGCACATAAGTCACCAGTTTTCTTGTGTCCAGCCACTTCTCACAGTCATTTATCATATTCTAACTCACACTGTACCACATCTCTTTGGTGGTGGGGCCTGCTGGGGCACGGCACCCTCGCACTCCTGCTGCTTCTCTACTCTCTCAGCCTCCTGGCGTCAGAACAGCACAGCCCCTCCCATGTTGTCACCCCAGCAAACAGTGTGTCTAGTGTGGTCTGTGTCATGTTAGCTTTTGTGTTTAGTACTGTTTCTACCCTATCATCTTATCCTTATTGTCCTAAAGTGTATTTATTAGGAATGGATGTTGAGTTTTTCAGGCACCTTTAAGAGTCCAGCGTACCTGCATTTAAGATTCATATTAAAAACTGCTTTATTAATACAAATTTTTTATAAGTTAACAATTTTTAGAAAGTTAAGCACTTTCTTTGGAAAGTGGGCAATGCGGAGCGTCCACTGGCTCAGTCAGTGGAGCAGGTGACTCTTGCTCTCAGGGTCGTGAGTTCAAGCCCCATGTTGTGTGTAGAGCTTACTTAAACAAAATAAGATTTTAAGGGGAAAAAAGAATATTAAGCAATGGGAACTATGAAGGTGTTTAGCTGAACTCATACATTTCAAAATAGAGATTATAGGCGAGAGTTGGAGTCTTGCATCAGTCTCAGTATCCAGAACATGTTGCTTTTCATTTTGGTGGCACAGTGTAAGAAATATTAAGCGCCATAGATAAGTACAGGTGACCCTTGAACAATACAGTAAGGGATCGGATGCTGATTCCTGTGCAGTCGAAAATGCACATATAAGGGCAGCCCGGGTGGCTCAGTGGTGTAGCACCACCTTCAGCCCAGGGCATGATCCTGGAGACCCAGGATCGAGTCCCCCGTCAGGCTCCCTGCGTGGAGCCTGCTTCTCCCTCTGCCTGTGTCTCTGCCTCTCTCTCTCTCTCTCTCTCTATCTCTCTATCTATCTCTCTTTCTGTCTCTCATGAATAAATAAATAAAATCTTCGAAAAAAATACACATATGACTTGACTGACTTCCCAAAAGCTTAACTGATAGCCAGCTGTTCATTCTGAATGTAAACAGTCAATTAACTTATGTCTTGTATACATATCATATGTTGTGTTCTTAAAGTAAGCAAGACAAAAGAAAATCATAAGGAAAATACACGTACAGGACTGTCCTGTATTTATCAGAAAACCTCTGCACAAAAGTGGGTCCAGGCACAGAAGTCCATGTTGTTCCGAGGCTGGTGTGGTCACAGTAGCACCCTTTGTATTGGTTCTTCTGTGAGATTAATCTTCAGCTAAAATGGTCCAAACCCCAAGGGTGAGCAGGTGGGGAGTTTCTGATCATGGGTGTTAATCTAGCTGCTCTTGACCTCCTTTCATAAATAAAGGCAGAGAGGGAGCACCTAAAATTGGGAATATGCCAACTATAATTCGTTAGTCCTGGAGCTCATTCCGTGGGAAAACTGGGGCTGCCTTGAGGCTCTTTCCAGAGTCTCATGCAGTGTGAATGCTCATGAGATGGGTTGCAGAAACACTAAAATGATGGGGACAGCTGCTTCCCCGGCCCCCCAGAATGCTCCTGGCATAGGGTACGCTGAATGTCACAGGGCCTCGAGGGCTCTGATAGGTGTTGAGATGTTGTGGGCAGTGGTCCCCAGTTCCCCAGCAGAGGGGCTCCTTGTCCTGCAAGCAGGCACTGTTGCACCTCTTGTCCTCAGGCAGAGATGTCCTGCACTTTGGGAATCATTCCTTTTAGTCCTGGTACCTCTTACTCAATTGTCCATCTTTGCTTCCCTTTCTAGTGTCACTTTGCCCTTGCTGGCATCATGTCCCTGAAGAACTGAAGGTAGCACGTTAAGATTTGGGATCTTCCCATGCCCAGCCTCAGGACATTGTCTGGGGCAACTGCCCCCTTAAGAACAGGACATGTTAGGAGTCAAATGGTCCACAGGTGTTGTGCCTGTGGCATGTCTACAGCCATTGACAGGAGTTACAAAGGTGCCATGGGGAGAACAGGCATGGGTCCCTTTGCCTGCCACTCTGTGCATCTGATGCCACGAGTCACAGGAAATGCTCTAACCCTATGAACACGTTTCTTTGCCAGGTACTACGTGGTTTTCTGGTTTTTTGTTTGTTTGTTTGTTTGTTTTTTGTTTTTTTTTAAGATTTTATTTTAAAATAATCTTTACACCCAACATGGGGCTTGAACTTACAACCCCGAGATCAGGAGTTGCAGGTTCCACCAACAGAGCTCGCCAGTGCCCCTAGTTTTTCTCTTCTTGAAGGTGGCAGCAGGTTGTCTGTGTTGTGGATGTAGGAGTCAGCACCTGAAGGTAAAGTGGGAGGCTTTGACAGGAGCGCCTAAGCTGGCCTTGTAGGGGTAAGGTGGGTGTGTGCTTCTCGGGGGCTTTTGGTGAGGTGGGGCAGAGCAGTGCCCCAGCTGTCCCTGGGAAGGCAGCAGTGCCCATGTCAGTGGTGTTCTGACGAAGATTTTAAAAACAATAGATTATGTAATTTTATGCTTTTTGAAAATAGCTAAATCTTTCTGGCTAGATTGTCAGTAATAATAGTCTCCAGTATGCATGGAGATAGCCAGATCTTGGAGCATCTCTGGCCCCAGCTGGATAAACCAGGTGTTTTTCTACTCGCTCTGGTTTCATGAGTCTCTGTCTTTGCCTGTTGGTTGTCTCCTGCAACTGCTGACATCATGCCTTCTTGTGGAAGCCACTTGCTTCCTTGATAATTGAGGGTTGGAAAATTGGTTAATTAAGTTTGAGGGAGAGAGGAGGTAATGCTTATTCCCATGTGTGAGCACGGTTTGCCCATGTTGGGAGGCAAGGCCAGGGCGCCAAGGGCACAGGCTGTGGCCACAGTCTCACAGACCCAAGGGTCTGAGCAGCGCTGCTGTGTCCTGGGCAGCCTGTCCCTTGGTGACTGTAACTTAGCAGGTTGGGTTCAAGTCCATCACTTACCAGCTCAGGTGTTGATCGAGGGGGTGGGGAGGAGTGGAGGGTGTCTAGGGCTCACAGCACAGGACTGACTGCCCTTCAAAAGCAGGAACAGGGACTCCCAACAGGCAGGAGGCCAGTGTGGTATTGATCAATGGATGGCTGGTGGTGCCCTGTACCCGCTGCACCCACTTGATAACAGGTTGCAGACTGAGGTGGGTCTGTCCGTTTGTGCTTTGGTATTCCCCATCCATGATAGGTGCTGCTAAACTAGACATTCTCCAGCTTCCTTTCAGCGCTGACTGGCAGCGTCTCAACTGCTTTGATGGGGGAGTAATCATAGCTGCCACCTCCCTGGTAGTTGTTGCTGTGTGCAGACACTGTTCTGGGTACTCCATATTTATTTTATTTTATTATTTTTTTAAAGAGATTTTTTTTTTTAAGATTTTATTTATTTATTCATGAGAGATAGAGAGAGGCAGAGACACAGGCAGAGGGAGAAGCAGGCTCCACGCAGGGAACCCAACGTGGGACTCAATCCCGGGTCTCCAGGATCATGCCCTGGGCTGAAGGCGGCGCTAAACCACTGAGCCACCCAGGCTGCCCTCCACATTTATATTATCACATACATTTAATAGAGGATGCTCCTGAAAGCACAGAGAGGTTAATTAAGTTGCCCAAGGTCTCACAGCAGTAAGTATTGGATTGGAATTTGAACAGGGACAGGCAGCTGTAGAGCTCATATCCTCACTGCTGGTGTTGGGCCAGGTGCAGTGAGATGATCCAGCAGATGAGAAGGAGCTGGGGTGTGTATGTTGGTTATAAGTGCACACCTATGAGGTTAAGTTGGAGCCTGTGGCCTCCCAAAAGTGGGTTTGTGCACTCAGGAAGGAAAGACATTTCCAGTGTGACGGGTGAGATACATAGAAGATTGTGGGGCTCCAAGAATCGTGCAGGTAGGTTGCTCCTGCCCTGGACTGTAATCAAGGCTCTGGGCTGAGCAGAGGGAACAGCATGGGGAAGAGAAGGAGGAGTGGGCTCTAGACGTGATTCATTGGGTTTTTGCACAAACGTATTTGCTGGATGGTGCACAAGGGCTCTAGACGTGATTATTGGGTTTTTGCACAAACGTCTTTGCTGGATGGTGCACAAGTTTGGGTCACTGTTGATTTGAGCATCCTCACTGTCTTCCAGGACTCACTGAAGAGCTACAGGTCTTAATAGAAAGTCACCTGGTAGAGGAAAGGACTCCTGCCCCACCCCCACATTCCCTAAGTCTGGGAACCCACCTGGGAGATCGACCCTGAGGATTGGTCTGTCAGGTCCAGGGCTCAGGCTTCTACTATTTGTGTCCATCCTGTCCCTTTGAGCCCTCAGTCCCTGCCCAGGCTCTTCGGTGTCCTAGTGTCTCATGAGCCCAGGGGGTGCTGGCTGCCCTCGTCTCCCTCACAGGCCCCCCTGCACAGAGCTGCTTGTCTTCCTGATCTGTTTTCCGGTTGTCAGGGAGCAGTGGAGAGCCTGTTTCATGTGCAGGAAGATAGAGTGTGTTTGTGATGGGGCTCTGCTCTGTGTTGCTCTCGTTCGTTGTGGTGCTGGGAGGTCATGGACAGGGGCTGGCCCCTCATTGCTCTTTCCCTTTCTCCCTATTGAAGGAATGTTCCATTTCACTGCTGCACTCCCGTCCACCCCATCCACCTTGCCTTTAGAGCCAATCCTCGTGGCTGTTGGACTGTGAGGCCTGAGCGCGTGTGCGTGGCAGCCGGAGTGCCCTGGACCCCCACCTCGGCCAACTTGCTCATCCCAGGGCTTCAGTTCCTTCCTTTGCGCTGCTGGCACTCATCACCCCCACTGAGGGATGACTCCGTGGTGGAGAAGTCGCTCAAGTCCTTAAAGGACAAGAACAAGAAGCTGGAGGAGGGAGGCCCTGTGTACAGCCCCCCTGTGGAGGTGGCTGTGAAGAAGTCCTTGGGGCAGCGGGTCTTGGACGAGCTGAAGCACTATTATCACGGCTTCCGCCTGCTCTGGATTGACACCAAGATCGCCGCGCGCATGCTCTGGCGCATCCTCCACGGCCACACCCTGACCCGCAGGGAGCGCAGGCAGGTAAGGGATGCGTGGGGCCAGGTGGCTCAACTTCTGGGTGCTTTAAGACACTTTAAGGGCTTTTTTTCCTGCCACTTTTGCTTTAAAAAAAAACCCAGAGAAACGAAACCACAAACTTCCCTATAATACACCACTGATTGCAGCCCTGCTTCCTGCTTGTCCTTTGGCGGCTCCTCCACCAGAGGTGTTCATGCCTCCTGCTCTGACCTTGTTCCCCCGCCCTTGGCTTCTTTCCTGTTGAGAGGTCTGTGTCTTCCTAAGTGGACTTCTTTTTTTTTTTTCTTTTTTTTTTTTTTAAGATTTTATGTATTTACTTGAGAGAGAACACAATCAGGGGCAGAAAGGAGGGAGAAGCAGACTCCCCAATGAGCAGAGAGCCCCACAAGGGGCTGGATCCCAGGACCTTGGAATCATGACCTGAGCCAAAGGCAGATGCTTCACCCATCTCTTAAAAAAGACTGTTCCTATTTTTCCAGGAGCCCAGACCTTCTAGGTCTCTTCCTTTGTGTGAAGTAACTGATGGTTACACTGTAGACTTTTTTCTTTCTTTTTTTTTTTTTAATTTTTATTTATTTATGATAGTCCTACAGAGAGAGAGAGAGAGGCAGAGACACAGGCAGAGGGAGAAGCAGGCTCCATGCACCGGGAGCCCGATGTGGGATTCGATCCCGGGTCTCCAGGATCGCGCCCTGGGCCAAAGGCAGGCGCTAAACCGCTGCACCACCCAGGGATCTCTTTTTTTTTTTTTTTTTAAGAGGGGAGAGAGAATCTTAAGCAGGCTCCCTGCCCAGCACAGAGCCCGACACAGGGCTCAATCTCAGAACCCTGAGATCAAGAGTCAGCCACATAACCGACTGTGCCACCCAGACATCCCTGCATCTGTTTAGGTGATTATATGGTTTTCCTTTTTTTTTTTTAATTACTTAAATGGTTGAGATTGTAAGATTAGATAAAAACAAAACAAAACAAAAAAAACAATACCCAGCTATATGCAGTCTACAAGAAACACCTTAAATGTAAAGACACAAATAGATGGGAAGTGAAACAGTAGGAAAAGGGAAGTGGTGCTAACAGAAGAAAGCTGGTGTGGCCACCTCAGCACCAGACAGAAGTGACTGCAGAGCAAAGATGACCAGGGATGGAGAGGTCATCCTGGTATCCAGCATTTCATGATATTCCCCTGGTGGCCCTTGTTGCTGCCAGCAAGAGCCAGTCGTCGCCTGCTGCTCCCATCCCGCTGGCCTGCAGGCCCAGTGGGCAGCGCCATGGCGGTGTCAAGCCATGTCTGCAGAGCAGGATTCCCCAGTGGGTGGTGTGTGATGGGAGGTGGTCCACTCCTCAGGCCAGCTTCTACCTCTCCTTTCTGAAGACTGTCTTCCCATGGCTTAGTCTTGGGAGGAAGAACTGGCTTTGAGAGCAGCTGGCTGGGCTGTTTGGAACGTAGCACTCTGGCTGACCCCTGCCAGGCGTTAGGTGCGGTGCACCCCTGAGGGTGGCGGGAGCAGTGTGGTCATACTGGGGCTCTGATCCCTTCCACCTTTTCTCAGTTTCTCCGGATATGCGCTGACCTCTTCCGCCTCGTCCCCTTCCTGGTCTTTGTGGTGGTGCCTTTCATGGAGTTTCTGCTTCCTGTCGCTGTGAAGCTCTTCCCCAATATGTTGCCATCCACGTTCGAGACCCAGTCCATCAAGGTAATGGGGAACTGGGGGCAGAGAGCTCGCTCCAGGGCGGATTGGACGTTATTCTGACGTTCTCATCTCCTCCATGATTCAGTCATGCCACACTGTGACGAGTACAGGATGGGCTTTGGAGATATTTCTCTTTAAACATGTTTTAGAATACAGTTTCACTTGCCCACCTCTTCAGGCCACAGGTTGAGGCTGCTGGTTGTTGGTGAGACCCATGGAAGGCAGGGCAGACCTGCTGTAGCCCTGGGGCCCAGCTGGTGGCAGCTGCACTGCCCTCCATGCTCATGGACTTGGTTCACACCACGCAGTCCCTGCTCCAAAAGGCCACACAAATATTTTTTGAAACCATGAAATAGAAGAAGTCTTAGAATGCATAGCGCCTGGGTGGGAGTGAGTGCTGTTCAGGGAAACGTGGGTGGCACTGGCTTGAGGGGTTCCCATCGGAACAGTGGCAGCAGCTGCTCTGACTGGTGCCATCCAGGAGGCCATGGGGGGACCAGGGTAGGGGCCAGAGGAGTGAAACACCCCTTCTCTGACCTCACAGGAGGAGAGGCTGAAGAAGGAGCTGCGGGTCAAGCTGGAGCTGGCCAAGTTTCTCCAGGACACCATTGAAGAGATGGCCCTGAAGAACAAAGCAGCCAAGGGGAATGCCACCAAAGACTTCTCTGTGTTTTTCCAGAAGGTACCATGATGCTTCAGAGCCGTGCTGGCCTCAGCCCACTGGTCCAGTATGCTGGCTAGAGCCTCAGGGCTCCCCTGTGTTATGTGGGGATATGCCTTGCTTCCTTTCTTCCCTCTTCTTGACCTCACAAAGCAAGAGGAACTCCCAGACAAGCGTGGGCTGGTGCTGTGGGGGGTGGGGGGGTCACCAGGAGCACCCCCCCCCCATCCTGCTCTCCTGAGAGCTTAAACCACATTGACATTCAGAATTATTTGCCTGTGTCTCCAGACTTGGTAGCAGCCCCAGGGGAGGTAGAGTTTGGCCAATGAGGAATGAAGACTGCAGTTGTGATGAGCTGGGGGGCCAGGCTGGGAGAGGAGGGCGCAGATCCCTAGAGCTACTGCACAGCTACAGCCACAGTGGGGAACCTCTTGCCAGTTAGCAGCCTTGGCTCTAATGGCATGGGCAGGAAAGGGGCCAGCCAGTGCGTGGTACCTGGAGGCATCCCCCATGGGGAGCCCCCAAGGGGCTGCTCCCCAGTAGGAGCAGAGAACAAAGTGGGTCTGAGGGAGGGGCTCTTCCACCTGATCCTCCTTAGTTTCTTTTATTGAGGCTTGTGACACAAGACGGTGGGTGGCGCTGGGGAACACACCCCTACCACCCAGTGGGTAACCCACGTGATTGTTCCTGCAGATCCGAGAGACAGGTGAGAGACCCAGTAATGAGGAGATCCTGCGTTTTTCCAAGTTGTTTGAAGATGAGCTGACCCTGGATAACCTCACACGGCCTCAGCTGGTGGCCCTCTGCAAGCTGCTGGAGCTCCAGTCCATTGGCACCAACAACTTCCTCCGCTTCCAGCTCACCATGAGGCTGCGGTCTATCAAGGCTGACGACAAGGTGAGCAGCCTGCATTCCAGGCTCTGCCTTTCCAGGTATCTTTGGTTTCTGGTTGCAAAAGCAGCAGCTGTCCTCACTGTAAAGCCCTGGTAGTCCTGGACGATAGAGGAGGATCAAATCCCTTGTTGTCCTGTCCTGCCCAGACTGTAGCTGTTGGCATTTTGTGCCTGTTTGCCCGCTTGGTGCTCTGCACACAGCCTGAATGTAAGTGTACATGTACTGGAACGAGGCTGGAACCGTACAGCCCAACAGCTTGTCACCTGGCATGACATTAGGAGACCTGCCCATGTCACTGAGTATTTGTTAAAAGGATAAATGGCAACAATTGCTTGATGTTTCATTATGTGAACACATCATAATTTATTAAGCATCAGTTTAGCTAATATTTTGCTACTTTAAACAGAGCTGTAATACACATTCTTTAACATGGATTTTTGTTCCAGATCTTTGATAGTTTTTATAAAAAGAGTGACCTACACTTGGGGCTCTCAAGGAGAAGGGCAGGAGGTCAGAAGCAAGTCTTGCCCGCAAGCAGACTGCTCCAGGGGCTGTGCTGACCTCTGTGCCCTCCCCCCTGCCCTGCCCACATCCCAGTGGCTACAGACCCACTGCTGCGTGTGTCCCCGGTGCACTTTTCTCAGGAGCTCCTAAAACACTCTTCTTTTTCTCCAGTAGTGCCTTTCGCCTTTGCATCTGAGGTGTCTGATGTTCTGATAGCTCTGCAGGCACACCTCAGAGGTGTTTAGCCTCAGTCCCAGACCATTTGTCCTCCTTTTTCTGGAATAGCTCATGAGAGTTCCTGCCTGATTATTCTAGTAACTGTGGTCTGTAGGTCCTTTTTGTTTCGTTTTGTTTTCTTGGGATTGTGTGTTTGTATTATCTCGTTGTTCCCGAAGGCAGACATTGTCTGTGGGAAGTTTCTGAGGTTCCAGGTATTGCTATCTTGCCCCAGGAGGGTCCACCCGACTCCGCTCTGTAATAGAAGGGCCTGGTCCCCTTAGAGTCACTGACCTCGATTCAGGGCTGGGCCTGCAGCTGTACCGCATCCCTTCCCCACCGTGTCACCTCCATAACAGAGCCCTGGAGGCCCCTTTGCTTTGTGAGGGTTTTCTGCCTAGCTTCTTGGCTCTGGCTGCTTAGTGGGAGAGCCTGATACCACGGTTATTTCCTATCCTGTCTGCTGAGCAACCTCTCGTCTCTGGCTGTCATCTTAGCCAGCGAGATGTCTCTGGCTCTCGGCAGTGGCCTTTGTTTGGACAGGACTCTCAGCTTGCCTTAAGAGTTGGCAAGTGTTCCTGGGTCCCCAGTGACTCCCACCTCCTTGGTCACCTGGTCTCTCCTGGTCCACATAAAGCTGTCTGTCCCTGAGCCTAGTTGCGTTAGCTTTCTGATGCCTCCCAGATGTGGATTTGTGTTTATTTTGCTTTATCTGGCTTTCTAGTAGCTCTCGGTAGGGGTGTTGGTCTGATGAGAATGGCTCCTTATTCGAGCTAAAAGTAGTAGAGTATCACTGCATTTTTTTAAGAATGAAAAGAAATCCTTTCTCCAACATGGTACAAATTGTGTGTAGGAGGGTGCTCAGGACATCCACTGAAATAGAGTGAGGAGCTGACTTGGGCGGTCCTCGATGTGCCTCCTCACTCCTAGAGAGCCTGTAGCATTGCTACCCTCAACCTCCACTGCCCACCTTAGGAGAGGAAGCTTAAAGGCAGGTGGCCTGGGGTTGAGTCCTGGCCACTCACGTGCTCTGTGATCTTGTGCCAGAATCCTATGAAATAAGACAGCAGCCAGACCTCCACAGACCTCCACTGTTGGGAAGGTGGAAGGGCATCCTTTCTCCTGGGTATTAAGTAAAAAACAAACACAAGAAGACTTTGATTAAGTGGGAGAAGACCCTGGCAGCCCAGGACCAACCAGGTGGGTCTTTTTGCCTGGAGGCTAAAGAGGCCACGCTGAAGAGGTACTGCCGAGCACAGACTTGCAGAGCCCTGACAGGAGTGCCCAGCTGGCTCCCTCCATGGAGTGTGTGACTCTTGATTTCAGGGTTGTAAGTTTGAGCCTCATGTGGGGTGTAGAGATTACTTAAAAATAAAATCTTTTTTAAAAAACAAACCAAAAAACCCCTAACAAAAACTTGCTATCTCTGGCCAGAGGACAGGGAAGGGGCTGCTTCATACAGAGGACTTCAGATGGCAGCTGCTCTGCCCCAGGCAGAAACCAGGGGACATAATGTCACCCCTACCACATGTACTGCTGGCTGAGGGCTGATACCTCCACCGTCTTCAGGATGTCACAGCTGGGATAGTGTCAGGGAAGGCCAGCCGACCAGAGCTGCTCCTTCCTTCCCAGCTGGGAAGCTGCCCCTCCTCCTCCGGGGCACAGTGTCAGGTAGACCAGCAAGGGCCAGGACCTCCACTTCCACCTCCACCTGACAGTTCCAGAACCTTCCCCATGCATCCCACTGGGATGGTGTCTAGAACCAGGTGGGGCCAGCCTGCCCCTCCTAGCCCAGGAGGTATGTGGAGCCCTGGTGGGAAACTGGCTCAGTGGAGGCTGAATGGGGAGCCTGGCAGCAATGAGGCAGCACCCTACCTATTCCAGACTGTACCACGGATGTAATTTGTGGATATAACAGAGATAGCACAGAGAGCTCAGCCACTAAAGGGAGCTTATGACTCACATTTGCCCCAGAAATGGGGGCACAGGCCCACTGAGGGCCAGATGAGATCTTGACACACATGGGAACCAGGGAGGACCTGGGACTTGGCCTTTATTTCTAGTGTGGAAGGAGAAGCCAGCGGTGGCAAGTGATACATGGGGCTCAGGCTTTGTGGTTTCAGAGTTTGAGACAGAATTCTTGCATTCCCATGAAAGCCAGGTCGCAGAGGAGATCTCAGCCATGTAGTCTTGTTAGTTTGGATTAATAGATGCCAGATCATCAATCACAAAATCTATAGAAGTTGGTTAGAACATCACTCGCCACTCCCATGCCAGGGTGTTGTCAGAGGAAGCCAGCTAAGACAGACTATGTCCAGAATCTCATATTTAATACACAAAACATCTGGGTTTAAACTGAAAATCACTCCTCATGTTAAGAACCAGAGGCTCGGGCAGCCCCGGTGGCTCAGCGGTTTAGTGCCGCCTTCAGCCCAAGGCCTGATCCTGGAGACCCGGGATCGAGTCCCACGTCAGGCTCTCTGCATGGAGCCTGCTTCTCCCTCTGCCTGTGTCTCTGCCTCTCTCCTCTCTGTGTCTCTCATGAATAAATAAATAAAATCTTTTAAAAAAAAAAAAAAAAAAAACAGAGGCTCTTGGGGCACCTGGGTGGCTCAGTCGGTTAAGCATCCGACTTGATTTCAGCTCAGGTCTGGATCTCGGGGTTGTGAGATGGAGCCCCACATTGGGCTCCATCTGGGCGTGGAGCCTGATTGCTTAATAAAAAGAACCTGGCAGCCCTGGTGGTGCAGCTGTTTAGCGCCGCCTGCAGCCCAGGGTGTGATTCTGGCAACCCGGGGTCGGGTCTTAACATCGGGCTCCCTGCATGGAGCCTGCTTCTCCCTCTGCCTGTGCCTCTGCCTCTCTTTCTCTCTCTGTATGTGTCTCATGAATAAATAAATCTTTTTAAATAAATAAATAGATAGATAGATAGAACCGAAGGCTCTCAAAGTGAATAAGAAAAGTCAGAAGTGGAGACAACAGAGAAGTGAAAACTAGACAACAATTGTAAAACAGCCGTCATATAGCTACATGGAAACATAGTCTTAGCAGAGGAAAATCAGAAAGTTCAAATGGAAATTTATTTTATTTATTTAGTTAGTTAATTTTATTTATTTATTCATGAGAGACACACAGAGAGAGAGAGAGGCAGAGACACAGGCAGAGGGAGAAGCAAGTTCCATGCAGGGAGCCTGATGCAGCACTCGATCCCCGGGTCTCCCGGATCATACCCTGGGCTGAAGGTGGTGCTAAACCGCTGAACCACCGGGGCTGCCCTATTTTATTTATTTAAAGATTTTATTTATTTACTCTTGAGAGCCACAGAGAGAGAGAGAGAGAGAGAGGCAGAGACACAGGCAAAGGGAGAAGCAGGATCCATGCAGGGAGCCCAATGCGGGACCTGATCCCGGGACTCCAGGATCACGCCTGGGCCAAAGGCAGGTGTAAACCACTGAGCCACCCAGGGATCCCAAGATTTTAATTTAATAGAGATTTTATTTATTTTAGAGAAAGCAAGAGCATGAGTGAGCAGAGAGGGGGAGGGAAAATAATCTAAAGCAGACTCTGTACTGAGCAACAGAGCCCAGTGTTGGGCTTGATCCCACGACCATGAGATCAAAACCTGAGCTAAAACCAGGAGTTGGATGCTTAACTGATTGAGCCACCCAGGTGCCTCCCAAATTGAAATTTGGAAGTGAAAAATAAAATCGAGTAGAAAGCTAGGAGCACCTGAGTGGCTTAGTGAGTGAAGCATCTGCCCTTGGCTCAGGTCATGATCCCAGAGTCCCAGGATCAAGTCCCACATCAGGCTCCCTGCTCAGTGAAGAGTCTGCTTCTCCATCTGCTACTCCCTCTGCTTGTGTGCATGCGCTCTCTCAAGTAAAAATCTTTTTAAAAGTGTGAAAAGCTCAATGGATGATCTCTATAGCGAAGGGAACAGAAGAGACAGGGTCAGTGAGCTTTTAAGATAAAACCATGAAAATCAGCCATCTGAATGCCTGAGAAAATAGTTTAAAAAAACTGAGCAGGGCTTCAGCCACCTGTGGGACTAGAGCAAAACATCTAACGTACTTGTCAGAGTTGTGGAAAGAGGAGGGAGGGCAGAGCTGGGAAAGTGCTGGAAGAAATAACAGCTGAACACTTAGCGCGTTTTAGAAGCTGAGTGAAGCTCAGATAGAATCAACCCAAAGAAATCCGCAAGAAGACACATCATCATCAAACACTAAAGACAGGTAATTTTGACAGCAGTGCATGCGCCCAGCGTCCAGCCCACAGGGAAGATGACACAAAGGACAATGAGCTGCTCATCAGAAGTTGTTGAGGCCAGAAGGAAGTGGCAAAATATTTTTCATGTGCTGAAAAAAATCTTATGACCAGTGAAAATAGTCTGTAAGAAAGAAGGGAATCAAGACATTCTCAGAAGAAGGAAAACTAAGAGACATGCCACCAGCAGATCTGCCCTCAAAGACCCTCCTAAAGGAGGGTCTCTAATCGGAAAGGACATGGTCAACCTTTGAACAATGTGGGGGTTAGGGACATTGGATCCCACTAATTTTTTTATACATAAGCGATGTTACAGTACAGAAATTGTTTACAACTACAGTAATGTGTTACAAAATAAATTATATAGAAGGCAGCAAAGGTACATTGTGAAGGTGTATAAAACAGTGTGACATTTACAGTCACACCTTTTATATGATCCTTGGCTCTATAGTGTTTGAAGTTACCTTCTCAGGAAGAGAAACAAAATGCCCAGGATTGGATTTGACTCCATTAAAAACACAAGTGGAGGGAGTGTTCTGGCTCTGTATCCCTCAGTGGTAGGCAGGAAGGGGGCACAGCCAGGCCCTCCATGTATGACTGTTGACTCCCAAAAAATCTAATTGCTCATAGCCCGCTGTTAACCAGAAGCCTTGCTGATGACATAAACAGTTCATTAATACCTGCTTTGTGTATGATATGTATCATATGTTGTATTCTTAAAGTAAGCTAGAGAAAAGAAAATGTTATTAAAATCTTAAGGAAAAGACATTTCCAGTGCTGTCCTATGTCGAGAAAAAGCTAAGCATGAGTGGACCTGCATGGTTTAAGCCGTTGTTGTTCACAGGGCAGCTATAATAGGAGGAACCCTAGAACACAAAGAAAAAAAAATTTTTTTTTTTTAACAAAACATTTTGAATGTGGTAAGCAAAATATAGGAAATCCAATAGACTGTTCTTCTTGTATGCCTTATAAATTAAGTATGGTTGAAGTAGTGATAGTGCTGTGCGGTGTGGCTCCCCAGGAAGGAGACGCTGAGATAAGTGTGCCTTAAGTGGGCAATGGGGGCTGAGGCTCCTACCCTTTGCAATATCCCAAACTGGGAAAACCCAGCTCCTTCAAACCAGGATGTTCTAGGGTGTGGTGCAACTCAATAACAGAAGGAGAATCTACCACTCACAGGCACAGCTGGCTGTCTGCACAGGTCTTCAGGGAATCCCCAGAAGCTGTATGCTCTGTGATCCCAGTCATGTGACATGCCTCACATACAAAATTATAGAAATGGGATGCCTGGGTGGCTCAGCGGTTGAGCATCTGCCTTCGGCTCGGGTCGTGATCCCATGGTCCCAGAATTGAGTCCCACGTTGGGCTCTCTGCATGGAGCCTGCTTCTCCCTCTGTTTCTCTGCCTCTGTGTCTCTTATAAATAAAATCTTTTTTAAAAAATTTCATAAATGAAGAACAGATTGGTGGTCGCCAGGGGTTCAGGAGGTGGGAGTGTGTCTATAAGAGGGCAGCATTAGGTCCTTGTAGGGACAGAATGGTCTCCTGCCACAGTGCTGACTATGACTTTGTAAGCAATTGAGCATTGCCATTGGGAGAAAACCCATTGGTTATGTTTGCACATTGATCTGCAGTCCTCAGAATGGAAAGCTTCATTCAGAAGAGGGGAGTCATGGTGCAGTCTCCCTCACAGGGTCATTGTAAGGCTGTGTGGGGCCAACTGACGTGGCAGGTGCACCCTTGCAAAGTGTTCTTGACACTCTGTCCTCTATCACTAGGACTCTGGTTTGCTTTTCTCACTTGGATCACAGTGACCTCGGGCTGCGGAGGAGGGGAGGGGGCCTTTGGCTGAGGCAGGAGACCTGCTGTCCTGTGGATGCTGGAGGGCCATGGGGTGCAGGAAGGAAAACGGGTGACCATGAGGAGGAGGAGGACTGAGCAGTGCCTGGGCAGAGGTGGGCTGCTTTGCTTCTCAGCTGCTTTAGTCCTGGCCGCTATGCTTCCCCAAGGTCCCCACTCTGTCACATGGTTCTGGTCACAGCAGACACACAGCTTAGTGGTGGTGCTTCATCCTGTGCTTGGGAAGGCAGAGTAGGAAAGTGTCCTACGATTAGACACTTGTTCCCAGGCACATTAACGTAAATACCATTACTCTGTATTGACCTTGCCTCATGTGGCTAGTTGACTCTCTTTTACAGTTGATTGCTGAGGAAGGGGTGGACAGCCTGAATGTCAAGGAATTGCAGTCAGCATGTCGGGCACGAGGCATGCGGGCCCTTGGCGTCACGGAGGATCGTCTGAGGGACCAACTGAAGCAGGTGTGTGGGGGAAGGGCTTCCCCTTCTGTCGGACTTGCATAGATGGGCTTGTTGTGGAAGGACTTTTCTGAAGCTCCAGTGGCCGCCAGGCCTGGTGAGGTGCCTCTTCTTTGGCCTTGGGCTCCAACCTGCTGGGGCCTGGACCAGGGTCTGTGGTAACCTGGTTAGTCGTGTCCTGACACGCCCCCTGCATTCACAGCTGTAGTCTTTTTCACCTGCTCTCAGTGGATATTAACACTTTCACTGCCGCCTTCTGGTCCCGTGTGGACAGATGGGGACTAGGTTAACTTCCCTTAAAATTCCAGTCTGTCTCGTAACTGACACCAAGGACCTTTGGGTAAATAGGACCCAGGCCAGCCCAACGGCCATCCTGAGGGCCAGTCTCCACTGCATCTCACTTTCTTCAGTGGCCCAGAGGGTCCTTGGTCAGAGTCCAAAGGCCAGGTCTGCAGCTGGCATCATCTTGAGTAGGTTAGATGTTGGAGCAGCCACATTCACAGCAATTCAGCCATCACACTGGAAGACATGAGGCTTTCCTGTGCCAGCCGGCCCCCCTCCAACTTGACCCACAAGGCCAACTCCCTCCTTGGTGGTTGTCCTCTACATGTAGACAAAAATGTGTTACCACCTGCTTCTCTTTTAAAACAAATGGTTGTTTAGTATGTGATCCCCCGGGTGGAACCTCCTCTGTAGGGTGAATGTCCCTGTGTCCCCCCTGAGTGTGCCTAGGATTGTTCCCAGCACCCCCCCCCCCTTTTTTTTTTAAAGATTTTATTTATTCATGAGAGACAGAGAGAGGCAGAGACATAGGCAGAGGGAGAAGCAGACTTCTCACAGGGATCCCAATGTGGGACTCAATCCCGAAACTCCAGGATCACGCCCTGAGCTGAAAGCAGATGCTCAACCACTGAGCCACCCAGGCATCCCAGTTCCCAGCCTTCTTTGAGCACACCTGGGACATGTGTGAATGTGGGACACTGTTGGAAATCAGAGTGTGTGGGTTTCTTCCTTGTCAGTTTGAACATTGTCTTTGTGTCACTAAAATACCCCTCAAATTGGGGGTCCCTGGGTGGCTCAGCGGTTTAGCGCCTGCCTTTGGCTCAGGGCATGATCCTGGAGTCCCAGGATTGAGTCCTGCATCGGGCTCCCTACAAGGAGCCTGCTTCTCCCTCTGCCTGTGTCTCTGCCCCTCCCCCCCATGTCTATCGTGAATAAATAAATAAAATCTTTTTAAAAAATACCCCTCAAATACCACTGGGTCCTTTGTAGGCATGCGGGGGAGCCCGCAGATGCCACCCTTGTGGGTTTTGTGCCACTTGTAAGTGAAGAGCTTCAAGGGACACCTGGGTGTTACAGTCAGTTGAGCATCCCACTCTTGATTTCTGCTCAGGTCATGATCTCAGTCGTGAGATCGAGCCCCTTGTCAGGCTCCACACTCAGCGGGGAGTCTGCTTCTCTCCTTCTCCCTCTGTCCCCCTCACTCCCAAAGTAAAATAAAATAAAAAATGTGTAAGTGAAGAGTTTCATTACCGGAGAGTTTGGTCATCTTGCTAAGTGCTTTCTGAGCCCAGCAGCCATGTTACAGGTGCTCATTCGTGATCCTGAAGCATCTTGTGTTTGGTCAACCATGGTGGGCATCGGGTCAGAAGTGGCAGCGGTAGGTAGGCCTTGTAGAAATTGAGAACTCTTGTTTTGGGGAGGACTCCATTCAGTGACCTAGTGCGCCCACCTACTCAAGTCCCCCTTTCCCCATCAGACAGAACAGAGAGGAAAGTTCTAGGGTCCAGGTTCCAAGACCGGCAGATGGGATGGCTAGCAGGAGAGTCTGTGTCTTCCACTCCCAATTGCAGTGGCTGGAGTTGCACCTGCATCAGGAGATCCCAACGTCGCTGCTCATCCTGTCCCGAGCCATGTACCTCCCAGACACCCTCTCACCTGCCGACCAGCTCAAGTCCACGCTGCAGACACTCCCAGAGATCGTGGTATGTGCTGCCAGGAGACCCCTTGTGCAGCTGGCTCTGGAAGCAGCCCTCTCACCCCCCACTTGGCTCTCGGCTGCCTGGCGGCGCTGGCAACAGTCAGGGCCCAGCAATGTTTCTGTTCCCCTTGGAAGCCCTGATGGCTGTCCCACGGGGTGGTGTAGGTGGGCTGGGGGTGCCGCATGGGTCTCTCTTGCTGTGGCTGAACCTGCCGTGCCTCGGCGAGCACTTGGGCCGCAGGCACCTCCCGCCCCTCACAGGTGTCCCCTCTCTGAAGGCAAAGGAAGCACAGGTGAAAGTGGCTGAAGTGGAAGGGGAGCAGGTGGACAACAAGGCAAAGCTGGAGGCCACGCTGCAGGAGGAGGCGGCCATTCAGCAGGAACACCGGGAGAAGGAGCTGCAGAGGCTCTCTGAGGCGGCAGTGGTAAGCAGGGTGCCGCAGTGGAGCAGGTGCCACATGGGGGCTGTCTGCTCAGGCTCTTCCAGAACCTGTGGAATGCATCTAGGTCTCTGTGGCCCATCTTCTTTTGTCTTGGAATGGTGGGGGGCACAGTGGGGGAAGGGACGCTCGGGGCAGAGGGCTGTGGCTCTGAAGTAGGGGGCTGCACTCTGGGTGATGTGTGCTGGTCCCTTGGCCTGGACTGTGGGTATCCTCGAGGTGTGAGCTCTAGACGTGGGGCAGCTTCGCACAGTTGTCAGGGGAGGCCTAGAGATGGAATTAGGTGCCGGTACCGTCTCGGAGGGGGCCACAGTTGACCTGGGGCGCGCTGGCATGCAGCTGCGTGAGTTGTGTAAATGTGCCTCATGGAGTCCTGCAGGGATGCTTCCCAGAAGGTGCGTCTCCCATGGCCAGCTAGCAGGCTCCGACAAACCTCCAGCAGCACGAGGCAGGCTTGTCAAGAGCATGCCCGCCATCCATGCCGCTGTGGCCACTCCAGGATGGATGCCAGGGTGACAGGTGATGCTGAGGCAGCAATGGCCTTGCATTTCAGAAGGAGGTGGAGCCAGACGTGGTGGCAGAAGCTGCCCCCGGGAGGTCTGTGGCCAAGCTGCAGCCAGAAGTGCCTGAGGTGACCCTGCCGTCAGAGGCCCTGCAGGACACTGCCCCCGTCCTGGAAGGCTTGAAGGTAACTGTGCACGCACGCCAGAGCAGAGGCTGTCAAAGCCTCACAGGAGAGTGAAGAGGGGGCTGGCTGGCGGGGGGGGGGGGGGGGTTCCTGCAGTGCTTTGGCCTGGCTTAGGCTGAGGAGGGTGAGGCTGCAGCGGGGAGATGTTCTGGAGAGACGTGGTGTGGTGTGGTGTGAGAAGAGCCAGGTGCACCCCATACCTGAGCAACTGGCATGCTGAGGCACCCGTTGCTTGGCCCACAGCCCTCTGTACCTGTAATGGCAGGGCATCCCCGCCTGAAGGCAGGTATTTCAGGTCCCTTACTGGCTAGGCTGGACATTGTGGAGGAGGGAAGCTACTGTGCACATACCTACACACACACACACACACACACACACACACACTCTCTCTCTCTCTCTCTCTCTCTCTCTCTCTCTCTCTCTCTCTCTCTCGCCACAGGCCCACTT
This sequence comes from Canis lupus familiaris, assembly GCF_011100685.1. Lineage (NCBI taxonomy): Eukaryota > Metazoa > Chordata > Mammalia > Carnivora > Canidae > Canis > Canis lupus. The sequence continues at coordinate 62,826,933 of NC_049224.1, forward strand.
TTGTCACCTGCCCTGGTACTCCCACCCCGATGTGCTGTGCACCTAGCAGTACTCATCTCTGGGTGGCCTCACTGTCCTGGTTGTAGCCTGCTCCCCCACATGGGATACCTTCCATCTTGAACTCCTGGGTATTGGGTACAGGAAGACTCTAGGCAGATGGCAGCGTCAGCTTGGCAGCTGGAGCAGGAGAAACCCCGGGATGGCGGATTCATGGTGGGGGGGTTTCAGCTGAGGTCGGAAGAGGGTGGCCTCTGTGTCAGAGGAGAGACAAGGCTGTGGGGGCAATTGCTCATGAGAGGAGGGTTGCATCCAGGGGAGGGTGGGCTTTGTGAGGGGTGTTGAGGGGCTGGATGGGTGAGGCCTAAAAACCCGACTCCCACAGGTAGGGTGAGGCAGTCCATGACCTTGTGGGAGCCAGTGTAGAGTGGAGGTGGAAGGAGAAACTCCCCTGCGGGTATCTCAGGGTGGACCTGCAAGGGGCGGCAGGAAGGACCCCGCTGGAGCAGGCAGCAAGGAGAGCTGGGTCTCTGGGGAGATCTGGACCGTTGGCACAAGAAGACCAGGGCTGGCACGTTGGAGCTGGTGCCTGAGATAGTCCATGAGGCTCAGAGGCCGTGTGTTTAGGCGCAGGACAGTGGATGGGACAAGCCTGTAGAGGAGGCCAGGGCCATCCTGAGACATGGCCTCAGAGACAGATGGAAACAAACCTGTGGTGGCATTGGGCTGTGGAGGAGACCTGGAGGAAGAGGGGCCATGCTCGCTCAAAGGGTGACCCAGGGAAGGGTCAGGCCCAAGGTATCAGGGTCATTTTTGAGGCAGTGCAGATCTAAGACATGGGCAGAGATGGAGCCTGACTGGGCCCATGGAGTGCAGCTCAGGGAGAAGCAGCGCCTGTCATCCAGTAGGGCTGGTGCACAGTCGGCTGTCTTTGTGGAAACAGATGCATCCCATTTCTAGCGAATAAAGGCCTAGATATGAAGGGACTGTAGGACTGTCAGGAGAACTAAGGATTGCCGAGGATTTCTTAGCAGGAAGCCCAGACCTTCACAGAACTCTCAGTGACAGGCGTGTGTCCCTGGAAAGATACGTAAGGACAGGAAGGACGAGTGCCTTTGGCCCCATCGGCGGTGCGACCTCACAGGTTCATGCTGCCCATTTGCCGTGGGGGCAAGAAACCTGAATAGCTCTGCCCCTGTGAGGAGAGCAGTCTGGTAGCTCTTGTAGGAGAAAGCCCAGGCCCATGTGACTTCATGGGTGAAGCTCCTGGTGAGTCCTGACATGTAAGGAAGAGATCCTTGCAGAGCTATGCAGACTGTCTCCAGGAAGTCCGAGCAGGGGGAAAGTGTCCGAGCTCATTCTGAGATGGGCATTAGCTGATAGCAGTACCAGGTCCACGGGAGAGGAAGGGAACACAAGTGTAAAAATTTCTTAACAAACTTATAGCTGCAAAAAAACAACAGAAAAGCAAAAACAAAAACAAACAAAAAAAAAAACTTATAGCTGGGCAGCCCAGGTGGCTCAGTAGTTTAGCGCCACCTTCGGCCCAGGGCGTGATCCTAGAGACCTGGGATCGAGTCCCACATTGGGCTCCCTGCATGGAGCCTGCTTCTCCCTCTGCCTGTGTCTCTCCCCTCCGCCCCCCCCCCCCCCGGTCTCTCATGAATAAATAAATATTAAAAAAAAAAAAAACTTGTAGCAAATCAGATGTAGCTACTCTGTAAGAAAGAGTAATCTGTCATGATCTGGGGCTTGTCCAGAGGATACAAAACAACAGTTAATGTAATGAGTGTATGAACAGAGTGAAGAGAAAAATCACATGTGATCATCTCAATAAATGCAGAAAAAGCGTTTCACGGAATCCAGCATCTGTTCCTGATTAAAAAAAAAAATTCTTGGTGAGCCAGTAGAGGAAAATGTTTTCAACCTGATGAAGAGCATCTGTAGAAACAGCTGCAGCTAGCTGGGTCCCTGATGGCAGGGTGCTGGCGCACGCGTCCACTCCCACTGCTTCTGTTCAGCATTGTGCGGAGGTTCTGGCCAGGATTAGGAAGGAAAAGAATAAAGCCACACAGTTGGAAGGAAGGAGTGAAACTGCCTCTTCACAGAGGATGTGAGCAGCTAAAAATTAGCTGTGCTGCTCTGTACCAGTAATGAGCAATCAAATTGAAATTTCAAAAGTATATCGTTTACAGTCCCCTGAAGTGAGCCACTTAGGGACACATTTGAAAGTAGCCATGAAGAACTGTGCAGTGAATGTTATCGTGTTGTTGAGGGTAATTCACTCAAATGGATTTCCTGCACTCGTGGGTGCAGGGGGTCCTCACTGATGAGATAGGAATTCTGCAACTGAGCCGTAGATTCAAAATCATCAAAATCCCAGCAGGCTTTTTTGTTGAAATTGGCAGACTTATTCTAAAATGTATATGGAGGCGCACCTGGGGGCCTTATTTAAGTGTCTGCCTTCAGCTCAGGCCATGATCTCAGGGTCCTGGAATTGAGCTCCGCATCAAGCTTTTTGCTCAGGGCGTAGTCTCCTCCTCCCTCTGAGCTCTCTCTCTCTCTCTTTTTCTCAATAAGTAAAATCTTTTAAAAAATAAGTTAATAAAATGTATATGGAAATTCAGAGGAGCTAAAATAGCTGGTGGTGGATGAGCAAATTTGGTCTGTGCTCTGGATGGGATGCCATTAAGCACCTAGGGGCACGAGACAATGCAGATGGGTCTCTGAGTAAGAGGCCAGACGATGCCCTTTGTGCATGAGCTCGCAGTCTGGGGTGTGATTGTGTGACCTGCTGGAAGGCAGCTCCAAGATGGTGGCCTGGGGATAGAAATGGTTGGGGCAGCTGACAGGTCTCTATCAGGTGTGATGATTTCACAAATTCATGTGTGTATCCAACATACAGCATGAGTGCACTTGGCATGCGGGGTGCTGCAGGGGCGAGGGTGGGGACTGTGCACATGTCTGCAGGCCTCTGCCAGGCATGGTAGGAGCAGACGGTGTGGACAGAAGATGCGCCAAGTCCGGGGGTGAGGGAGTCAGTGATGGTTTCCCTCCAGCTGGGTGTCCTTTGGGGGTGCTCATGTGTCTTCTTTGCAGGAAGAGGAAATAACAAAAGAGGAGATTGACATACTGAGCAACGCCTGCTCGAAGCTGAAGGAGCAGAAGTCGTCCCTGACGAAGGAGAAGGAGGAGCTGGAGCTACTCAAGGAGGACGTGCAGGACTACAGCGAGGTGGGCCCTTTGCTCCGGGTGGGGTATGCACCCTGGCAGTGTGTGGACCTGCGAAGGTGCCAGACAGATAGTCTGGCCGCTTCATAAATAAACTCTTCTTATTCATGTTTCCCCAGAAGACACTTCTTTCTTATACCTAGCTCTTTTTTTTTTTTTTTTTAAGAAAATATGTATTTTTAAAATATTATTTCTGAATCTGATTGAAAAGAGTTGTTTCGGGGCACTCATTGGCTCAATGGGAGCGTGTGACTTGATCTCGGGGCTGTGAACTCAAGCCCCACCTGGGCTTTGGACCCTGCTTTATAAAAGAACTATGTTTTCACAGATCCATTAGGAAAATTTGTCTAGGTTTGAGATTGGAAATATAATTAGCCATTTTTATAGCAACCCTATTGCTGTGGTGGGTTTTCTGTTGGAAATTAGGAGTTCACCAGAAAGCCTGAGCACCCTTTCCCTGTCTCCAGCCCCACCAACCATTCCTCCTTGTGATGCTTGCTCATGGGGACAGTCAAGACTTGGGATTTAAGAAATCACTTTCTCTTCCTTGATTCTTTCATTCATATCTTTCTTTTTTTAACAAATATGAAGAAAGTTGAGGTTCAGATTGATGCCATTTCCTTTACTATAAGAATAATATTTGAGTGCAAAAATAAGAGCAAATAGGGGTTCCCTGGATGGCTCAGTGGTTTAGCGCTGCCTTCGCCCTTGGGCGTGATCCTGGAGTCCAGGGATCGAGTCCCACATATCAGACTTCCTGCATGGGGCCTGCTTCTCCCTCTGCCTGTGTCACTGCCTCTCCCTCTCTCTCTCTCTCTCTCTCTCTCTCTCTCTCTGTGTGTCTCATGAATAAATAAAATCTTTTTTTTTTTTTTAAGATTTTATTTTATTTATTTATTCATGAGAGATACAGAGAGAGAGAGGCAGCGACACAGGCAGAGGAAGAAGCAGGCTCCATGCCTGGAGTCCGATGCGGGACTCGATCCCGGGACTCCAAGATTGCGCCCTGGGCCAAAGGCAGGAGCCAATCCACTGAGCCACTCAGGGATCCCCAATAAATAAAATCTTAAAAAAAATTTTTTTTGAGGGATACAGATAGGATTTTGCAGCTCTGTGACTGGGGTGAGTGGGTTCTCCATTTTTAAGACATTGTCTTAAAACCAAATAATTTCATTAGGACTTGCAAGAGATCAAGAAGGAACTTTCAAAGACTGGCGAAGAGATCTATGTGGAGGAGTCTAAAGCCAGCAAGAGGCTGACGAAGAGGGTGCAGCAGATGATCGGGCAGATAGATAGCCTGCTCTCACAGCTGGAGATGGACCAGAAGGCCGGCAAGTTGGGCCCTGCCGCCGAGAGCCCACCTGTGGGGTGAGTGTGGCATGGAGGTCAGGCACAGGGAGGCTCTCAGACTTATTAACCTTGTGGTGCATTTCTCAGCTATGATGCCCATCCCCTGCCCTTTGAGCCAGCAGTTCTGGGCAGAAGCCCAGCCACACCTCAGTCTCCACTTGTGGGTAACCATTTTACTGAAGTAGCTCTCGGAATCATCTCATCACACACACGTACACATACACACATGGACACACATACACACTTTGGCCACTGTTAGGACCACAGCCCTGGCTTGGCTGGTCCGTCTCCCGCCCCCCCCCCCCCCCCCCCCCCCCCCCCCCCCGCCCCGGCCACCAGGGGCCACACACCTCTCCAGGCTGCCATCACCTTTCCAGAATGTACATAGGATTGGAAGCTCCCCTGGAGACCCCTGGGCCCTCCTCTCCCTCTTTCTGAATGCCCTACACACAGGCACAGAGTGGCGCTCATGACGACCCTCACCCTGGTCGCTGTGTGAGTAGTGGTCAGGCTGGTGAAACAGCCCTGCCAGGTGGTAGCAGCTGGCACCGGTGCTCCTGTGGGCTTGGCACTTTGCTTTTAGCTCCCACGTCTCCAAGGGGGCAGGTAGGCTGGTCCTCAGGTTCTGAGGCCATCACCCCCAGACGTGGTCCATGTCGCTTCCTGAGTTGACCTGCTATGCTTTGTGTGCCTGCCTGCCTTCACTGGTCAGAAGGCAGCACAGCCATACTCGGACCCTCCTACCTGGGCCCCAGCACAGACTGGCCTGAGGAGCGCTGCCCAGTACCCATGGGACTCTGTCCTCAGCAGCAGTGGAGAGGCCAGGCTGGCCCAGGGACAGCACACATGAGTGAAGGCTTTTGGTTCTGCGTCTGAGTTGGTTGGGCATTTCCACAGGCAGGGAGGGGCAAGGGAGCTCTGGAAGAAGAGGTTGTGTGGGTCCAACCCATAGGAGGCCTGGTGAGGCTTTGGTGGTGCCACATACAGGCTGTGTCGTCTCCCCCCCCCGCCCCCCCCCCCAGAGACAATGTCATCAGCATCAATGAGCTCATCAGTGCCATGAAGCAAATCAAGCACATTCCAGAAAACAAGCTCATGAGTTTGGCCTCAGCTCTGGATGAAAACAAGGACGGCAAGATCAACATTGATGACCTCGTCAAGGTGAGTTGGTGGGACTGGGTTGGGGCTGTACAGACCAGCTGAGGGCTCACTCTGGGGAGGGCACTGTCCACACGTGGCCCTGTCTCTGTCCTCACACTAAACCCTTGGCTTATTTTTCACATGAAATGAAGAAAAGCCTAGTTAATGTCCACCAAGAGCAGCCCATCTGCTTGAGGCGTCCAGTGGGCCACGGTGCAGTCTGGGAAGTGTGGTAGCAGCAGTGCCCCTGGGGCACCAGACCTCAGAGGATGGTGGCATCAGACCGTCCCCAGAGCCAGACTTCAGCAGGGGTCGCCCAATTCCTGGGGTGGGGGTGGGGGTGGGATGCAAGATGGGGGAACACTCAGGTACCTGGTGTTGGGCAGCCCGAGAGACTTGGAATGGGCTTCCACTTTCATAAGGGGATCTGAGGAGAGCACCCCTTCACAGTGTCTAAATGGCTCCCAGTGTGTCCAGATAGTGATTTTTTTCACACATTTACCGAGTATAGCTGTTGACTGATTATAGTCCGCTTGTAAGACCAAGGCATCATCAGGTGCATGTGCTGGACACCATCGCTTTGCCAGCAGCCGGGGCTGGGAGGCCTGAGCCCACGTCAGCCGCCCCTTCCTTGGGGCCTGATCCGTGGTGTGGATGGCAGTTGGGAGGCCTGTGCCCTGCATGCCCGTATCCTTAGCCCTTGGCAGAGCTGTGACCCTCATCCCCATGTCTGCTCTCTGAGCCCCTCTCCCTCATAGCTCTTCACCTGGCCTGGGGCTTTGGGAGCCCGTGGGCCTCCTAAGGTCTGGTGGTGTCTGATGCTGGAGCACCCGAGTGGCTCTTCTCTGGGATGACGGAGATATGCTCTGACTCCGCTGTGTGCCCTGCGGGGAAAGTGCTGCAAGGGTCCAGGCCATCCCTGAACCCCTGTCCCTTTTTTTTTTTTTTCTTTCGCCTGTCCCTTTCTTGTGTGCGTAGGTGATTGAGCTGGTGGACAAGGAAGATGTCCACATCTCCACCAGCCAGGTGGCTGAGATCGTGGCCCTGCTGGAAAAGGAAGAGAAGGTGGAGGAGAAGGAGAAGGCGAAGGAGAAGGCGGAGAAGGAGGCTGCCGAAGTAAAGAATTAGGGACCCCTACAGCGCCGGCTGCCGGCCCTGCTGTGATAGTGATGGCTGTGACGTGATTCTTAGTGACAGATCTAATATTTTGTCTGGAATAAATCAGAAACTTCCATAATCAAGTAATTTTTAATTTTCATCATTCCATGAAGATTGATTCAGTCTGGAATCCCTGAACCCTTCCCGGGAATCATGTTTGGATTCACACAGTGGCCCCAGCCTTGGTGGTCATGTGGGCAGCCCACCATCGGCCGCACACAGGCCTCCTGGCTCCAGAGTGAGCCTGGCTAGACCCCCTGCATGGGCTTCACTCTGCTGGTGCCTGTCCCCGGAGGAGAAAGGACCAGCCTTGTGGACTCCCTGTGCCCATGGAGCCTGAGGTGTGCAGATGGGGATTAGCGACACACAGCCCTGCTCGGCTCTGGAGAAGATGTGCCCGTCAGCCAGTGGACGCAACTCCTGACCATCACCATACATGGCACTGCTTCACACTCATTTGCAAAGGTGTCTCTAATGGCCTCTGGAAATCTACAGCTCTCTGACAGGAACATGGTGCCTTGTGCAAGTCCCCTGTTGTGCGTGTCAGCTCTTACTTGGTTTAACCTTTTATTTTACCTTAACGCTTTAACCAGTTAACTAGTACAGAATTTCCACACATGACAGCCTGTCTGACCTAGAATAGCTGATGTGATTGAGGCTGAGAAAGATAGTAATGAAGAACTTGGAGATTAAGCCTTTCCATTCAACTAATTTATCATGCTCTTGTGGTTTTTAGAAAGTTTCCCACCTTGAGGCATCAGCACCTCATCACCCGTGTGGGTGTTGGGCCCCGGGATGGTCGGGGCGCTCAGCACACATAACCGTGCCCCAGGGTAGCTGTGCAGTGTTGGGGTCTCCATGTGACTCCCAGCTCCTCTGGAACCAGCAGGCTGGTGTCTGCTCCTGGGCCTGCGGCGGGACGTCCTGAGGGGCTTCCAGAAAGGCACTCCCCTGGCTTTGGAAGTGTCAGGCTTGCCTGGCACATGCTGGGGTGGAGCAAGATAGCCTCAGAGGGCTTGGCCTCTAGCCGCCTTGGCACCTGGCAGCTCGGATATTTGGTGCTCTGTGGGGGCAGGCAGGGCTATGCCCTGGGGTCTCAGCTGTGTTGGACTCATCCTTCTGAGGCCAGGTCCGTTAATGGGTAGAACGTTCTCTTGGGGGAATGCAGGCATAGGAGTTGAAAGACATGGGAACAAGAGTGGCCAGGTTAGCCGGGAGCAGAGGACGAGGTCCCAGAAAGGATGGCTTCTAAATTACTTGAAACTTTTTACTCAGCCATTAAAGAGGAAACTTGACGAAATAGGAATAAGATTATGTATTCTCAAATGTAAACCTTTGTAAAGTATCAGTTGGGTTCTAAAGGGTTTTTATTTCGATTATTTGAGAAAGATATATATTCTAGATGCTTAATTAAAATATTTATGAATTACCTTATACTATTTTAGTAGCCTGGTGTTGAGCCATAGGAAGTATATGTGTGTATTTTGGGTTGCCCGTGCACCCCGAGGATGGCGGTTGTCTTTCTGGTGAGCAGTGCTTAGGGGCCCTGTCAGCTGTGCCCAACTCCCGTCTTCACCGTTGCCGCCTTGGCTGGGTGCCCTGGCCATCTCCACGACGCGGTCACTGCCACAGCCCGGCGCCCCCTGCTCTGGAACACCACCTCCTCCCCCAGCCCCCCACCCCCAGCTTGTCCACATCATCTGGGAGAGACTCTCACCTGCATGTAGGCCGGAGGTGTTTGCCAGGGTGGCCGTGGCCTGCTGCAAGTGCCCTCCTCAGTGTGGTGTGGCCTTTTACTGTCCTTGGCTATTTCTTGAAGCTGAAGCTCATGTCCGGGGGTGGGCACCACAAACAGTGGACCTGGAAATCAGAGTTCTGTGCAATAAGGTTTCTGAGGCGGTTGTGTCTTGACCACCTATGTTGTGTGGCTGCACTTACGGCCTTTCCGCAGTTCAGGAGGAGAAGCCTGTGGTGTGGACGCCTGCATGGAAAGGAAGCCAATTCCTAGCACATGCTTCATCCTTCACCTCACCTGAGCACCCATGTCGTCAGTTGGGATTCCGGAAATTGGCATGTGGCTTCTGGAGCCCTTTTGGAATATTGAAATCTAGACTTTTTTTTTTTAAATGAAGGGCACTTTGTAATTTTTGAGAATAAGCTGCAGGCAGTGGTTCTCCCAGTGGGGCCCTGGGCTGGCAGGGCAGGAACCCATGGATGTCCTGAGACCAGCTCTGTCTCTGGGACATCCTGTGGTCCCAGGGCTGGCTCCACCTGAGAACCACTTCCTCCCTGGCTGTGTATAAACATCTTTCTTTTTTCTTTCTTTTCTTTTTTTTAGAAATAGTGTTTTTATTAAAATGCCAAATTAATATTCCTATAATAGCTCCTGAACCATGTGATGCCTCAGAAGTCAAGGTGGTAACTGTCAGAATTGCTGGAGCGTCTGCCATTGCTTTGAGGTCTGCTTCTACCTTTGCAGCAGAAGGGTGGACCGTGGACTGTGGGTGTGGGGGTGTCACTGTGAGGCCAGCTTCCACATGGACATGGGCCTTCCAGAGCTCAAGCCCTGGCCTCAGGTGCCCCCTGGCTCTGTGACATGGGCCCTTACGTCCCGTCAGACTGTGCATCTAGACCCATCTCTGTGCCAGTGGCTGGATGCTTAGTTCAGTGTATGAAGGCTGAATAAAGCACTGTCTCGATGACCTGTCCACTGTGTGGTGGTTGCTTTGTGCAGACTGGTGAAGGAGGCTTTTGCCTGACCATGCTTTCCCCCTTAACCCCAGTCCTCAGTGGACGCCTTGGGACCAGGGTGGGCAGGACTAGGATCCTGGCTGAGTTCTGATCCAGCCCAGTTCTGTTCTCAAAGACCCTGAGGACTCCTGGGGCTGGGGATACTGCTGCCCGAGGGCTGTGCACTCTGCTGAAGGGGTCCTGGGTGATGTGGGGGCTCTCTGACTATGCCGCAGCCTGGACAGGGCTCACAGAGCCTCAGGGGAGTGTGGGCAGCAGAACCATCCTCCCAGTTTCCCTCTGGCAGACAGATCACCCCACCTGAGCCCAGGACCTCCACCCTGTCTCAAGTGGCCTCACCCCTTCACTGGTGCCAGGCTGCATGGCAGGCTATGTGGGATCCTTCCACCTTTGCGAGTCCTGACACGCCCTGTCCAAGGGCCACTGTCACCAGCATCCCATCTCTTCCTGAGGCCAGCCTTGGCCACTGTCCCCTCTGCCCCATAGGTCCTGAGAGCTGAGACACGGCTCTGGAACCACGTGGGAGAGGTTATTGCTATGGGTACATGCGTGGGGTGGGGGGGCGCTGCTGGGCCCCAGCCCTTGCCTTTCCCTGGCCTGGGCCCTGGGTCAGTGGCTTCCATAAGCCTGTAAGGCAGCAGGGCTCTGGAGAGGCTGATAGGGCAGAGAGGAGTGGGGGGGAGTGGCAGCAGGGGCTGTTTAAGGAGGTGGCTCTGCAGTCCAGGGGAAGGTGCTCCTGATCAGAACAAGGATGGAACCCCGAGAATTGGTTGTCAGCAGAGATCCAGGCCCCTATGGTGATACTCAGACTTGTCTGCCCCAGCACATGCAAATGACCACACCAGTTTCTGACTGAAAGCAGCTCATTAGAAGGAAAGACGAAGATGCTCCCCTGTCATCCCAGGAGGGTCCATCCATGGAATGTCCTCAGCGGCAATTCCAGCTTGTGGACCCCCAGAAACGCTGGAATCCACCTGTGCTGCTTGGGAGTCCCCGTCACCATTCCCTGGGGGCTGGGGGTCGTGGAGGCAGGGAGCTGGGTGTGAGGGCTGTGGGCATATGCCCCTCGTGCCCACCCAGCGAAGTCTGGTGACCCGTCAGGAGCACCAGCATCTCCAGAAAGCAAAGCCTTCCAGAAGACACAGCTACACCCCCAGAAAGCTCTGGGAAGAGGAGAGAAAGGCAGGTCTGGGCAAAGGAGAGACAGATGAGGTCTCCATTTAAAACAGCGCAAGGGTGACTGGGGGACTTGGTGGGTTCAGTGTCTGCCTTCCACTCAGGTCATGATCCCAGGGTCCTGGGGTCCTGGGATCGAGCCCCACAGCAGGCTCTCTGCTCAGCGGGGAGTCCCTCTCCTGCAAGCAGGAGTTCGCTTGCTCTGTCAAATGAATGGATAAAATCTTTAAAAACAAACACACTGGTTAGCTGTGGTAGGGGCGATTGGAGCCCTTCCACTCCAGCGGGTTGCAAGTGTGCTTAGTGTGGGGCCATCCCCCCTGAAGACTGACAGCTGCAGCCAAGAGTGTGCCCACCTGCCTGGGGGGAAGGACGCGGGGTGCATGGTTGGTGTCCAGCCTAGCAGGACAGGTTGGTGGGCGGCAGCTGGCAGATTAGGAACAAGATTGCAGGGGGCCAGAAAGGGTTTCGAGGCCCTCAGCCCAGGTGAGCCACCCAGGCAGCGTGGAAGAAAGGTGAACAGGGCCGGGCCTGCGAGTCCAGGAATAAGGAGCTCGCGACCCTCCAAGGGCAGGAGGCCTGTGGGTGCCTCACTCCTTGAGCCGCCGCTGAGGCCTGTCCCGGGGCTGGGGCGGAACCCACCCGCCCTGGGGACCAGAGAACACTCGGGAAACTGCCAGCCCAGGTTGCAGGAGGAGGTGAGCAGACAGGTGAGGGGCAGGGCCACAGGTGCCGCCTGACAGGTGCGGTCTGACGGGGCGGGGCCGCGGGGAAAGGCAGAGCCAGCAGGTGGGGGGCGGGTCGCGGGAAAAGGCGGGGCCAGCGGGTGGGGGCGGGGCCGCGGGAAAGGTGGGGCCAGCAGGTGGGGGGCGGGGCCCGGGGAAAGGTGGGGTCAGCAGGTGGGGGGGCGGGGCCGCGGGAAAGGCGGGGCCAGCAGGTGGGGGGCGGGGCCCGGGGAAAGGTGGGGCCAGCAGGTGGGGGGCGGGGCCGCGGGAAAGGCGGGGCCAGCAGGCGAGGGCAGGGAGGCTTCCTGCAGTGCGGAGGGCGGAGCTACCCTTACTTGCGTGTCCAGCGCCCCGACCTGCCCCCCTGGCCTGTTTCCCTGTCCGCCCGCGTCCCGCCCGGGGTCTCCGCTGGCGTCTGGGGAACCGGCCTCTCCCCTGGATGCCTGGACCCGGGTCCCGAGCCCGCCCCTGGAGCCCCGCGGGGCCGCGCAGACGAGGACGGGGGCGCGGCGGGGACGCTGGCCGACACTAGAGGGCGCCCCCGACCCGCGCTCCGCCCGCCTCCGGGTTTCCTACCGCCCCCCCCCCCCCCCCCGCTTGCTCCCACGTGGGCTCCCCAACCCGGACTCCCCACCGGGCTCCTCTGCGCCAGGCTCCCCTCCTCCCCCGCTCTCCCCGCCACCCCCGCTCCAAGCTTACCCGCCCCGGCACCCCACCCCCCACCAGGCCCCCGGCCTCCCCTGTAGGGCCATTCGCCCCTCCCGGGTCTCCCGACCAGGCCCCACCACCCCTCCACCACGCCCCCCCACTGGACACCTCCTCCCCGCGGGCTCCCCACTCAGCTCCCCATCTCCCGCCCCCCTCTGCCGAGCTCCACCCACCCCAAGGCCCCATCGCCAGTGGGCTCCACTCCAGGCCCCCCTCCGCGGGGGGGCCCCCTTCTGGGCTCCCACCACCCCCAGCCCCACCCCCGCCCCCGCCCCGCCGACCTCCCTGACGGCCTGGGGCCCTGCCGCAGGCACTCCCCCACCCTCCTCCACCTCCATCTCCTGGAGCGCTGGGGACACAAAACAAGGGGTCTCCTGCAGGCTGGGGGGGTGCTGGGGTGCTGGGGTGCTTCCCCAAGTGGGGTCAGGGTACTGAGAGGCACCAGGCTCGGATCCAGGACCCTAGCAGCTTCCCCTTCCAGGGAGGCCCCAGACGCCGGGAAGTGAGTGACACAGCTATAGAGGGAGCCAGTTAGAAGCCAAGTCAAAGTGCACCAGACCAGGGTCTGGTTAACCAGCTGCCGCCCTCTGGTCAAACCTGACACGGGGTGAGCTGGGCCAGAGGAGGGAGGGACAGATGATGCTGGGGCAGCACTGGGGTCCGGAGAGGACCTGGGCCAAGTTTGTGCATGGCCACAGGTCCCTGAATCCTCTCTAGCCTTACCACTTAGCCTGAGCAGTGCTGCCTCCTTTAGGAAGCCTTCCCAGACTTACCCCCCACCACTGAGGCATGAGTGGGGGCCCTGATCTGTGTCCCTACTCCCTCAGGCCCAGAACTCCAGAGCAGAGGGGCCAGATCCTGTCACTGTGTCCTCAGTGCCCCAACCACCTGAGGGGGTCAGAGTGTAGCATCCACTCGAAGCAGCAGTGGAGTGTAGGGGGTACTGCCGGAGACCCAGGAGGGGATGCCAGGCCTGGGATGGGGAAGGGAAGCGGAAGCGTCCAGGAGGACTATGGTCCCCGGAGCAGAAAGAGCCCTCCCTGAGTCTAGTTGAATCCAGGGCCAGGTGAGGGCTTTGCTGACCTGTGGCTCCATGGGGGGAGGAGGGGCACCCAGGTAGAATCCTCTCCTCCCCAGCTGACCAGAGATGCCAGTAGGTGGGGTGTGGAGGGGGAGCTTCAAAAGCAGCTGCAGGTGCCCACACAGGACCCCCAAAGCCCACCTGGACTTCATGAGTTGGGGGCAGCCAGGGGGCTTGGCAGGCCCTTCCTCCCTCCACTTGCTGCTGCATCCCATGAGGCTCTCACAGCCACCCCTGGATGCCCCCTTGCCAGCATTCCCTGCCCTTGAGGACCTTGGACTGAGGCAATGAAGACCACCTGTGGCCCTGAGGTCCTGCCCTGCCGTGTTGGACCCCTTGGCAGCTGGACACACTGGACCACCTTCACCCTCACCTTGGCTTTGCCTGGGACTTGTCCTATTCAAGGCGATACCTGGGACTGTGACCCGAGCAGCCAGTCTGTGGGTTCTGGTAGCAGCTGGTGAGCCCTCTCTCCTGGGTTGTTGGGGGGGCTGATGACAGAACCTGCCCTGGGTGGACAGTGAGGACAGTGAATTGCTTGGGGTCCCAGCAGGACAGGAAACAGGAAAGCAACAGAGCAGGGATGTGAGCCAGTTGTCTCTGTTTATTTTTTGGAAGGTACGGCTACCAGTTTGGGTCGACACCTTTGGCCCCCATAAGGCGGGGGGCCCTGAGAACAAAGACCACCCTGAACCACTGCCCAGCTGGCCAGCTGATGAGCAAAAAATAGCCATCCAAATTTGGGTCAGTAATAGTACAAAAAAGAACAGGACTGAATTCACGGCTTTCTCTCCCAAGCTTTGAAAGGTAGCAGTCCGGGCTATAAAAGTCTAGAAGCATTGCGTAAGAAGTGTTAAATCTACAGCAAATACATCTTGTAAAAACTCAATAAATTATATATATAGATATATATAAACTTGTAACATCTAATAACATCTGAACCGGTGCACAGGGCTGGCCCCCACTGGAAATGGCCTCCCCACCCGGAACACACGGCAATTAGAACTTGTATGAAAATACCGGCTTGCTTTGAAGTCCAAAAAAATAAATCTCCTAAAGAAAAACCCTATAGAAATCTAATTCCCCTGCAAAAGGAGGCCAAAGGAAATAGAATATCCTCGCTAGAATCACCTCAAACTATTCAGGACCCTGGCGGGCACTGGAGACCAAGCTCAAGTCTGGGGTGACGCTGGCCGCACCCAGCACCTGCCCCTCCAATGGGGCCACCCTGCCAACAGAAGCTTGGACTTTCTCAGCTGTTAATAAGTTAAAACTGAAACTTCTCTGCATGCGGTGGGCTAAACATGGCGGGGGGACAGGGATAGGGGGTCTGGGGGTTGATAAATAGCTTTACAAATATACAGGTCCAGGTACAATTTTTAAAACAAAACCGCAGTGCTAGAAAAGCCCTCCATCCTCTGCTGGTTCTTGTGTCGTCTCCGCACTGAGTCTCACTGGAAGCCTCCCTGGCCCTCCGGGGTCCCGTGCCCGCGACACCAGCTCTTCTCCCATATAGATATTTATATATATATGTGTGTGTCCTATACACAGCTTCTATTTATATAAATGTACACTCGTCTCTGGATGAACCTCTCAGAAGTTAAAGGCTCCTGCCTTCGGGTACCCGTAATTCAGTCTCCAAGGAGCAGGGTGGGAAGTGGGGAAGGCTGGGGTGGGGGTGCTCACCCCAACCCCCGGGGACAAGATGCCGCTTGGGAGGGACGTGTGCCACGTGGGGGTTCCCTGCAGGCTCAGCTCAGGCACTGGGAGGGGCCTGGGTCCACACTGGAGGCTCCATGTGGGGCAGCAGCTGAGGGAATGGGGGAGCCTGGGGGAAGGGGCCCCAGGGAGGAGCCCCTTTACATTCTACATTCGGTCCCCCTGGTGCTGCCAGCCAGCACAGGTGGCCAGGAGGTCATTGTACAGCAGGGCGGGTGCTCCAGGGATTCCAGCGCCGGGGCCTCGAGACACACCCACACACATGTGTGCCCACACAGACAGAAAGTCGTCTGTCCATCAGGCTGGCCCAGGGCTCAAGCCTGGGCCAGGAGGCCCCAGTGGTTGACAGCACACCACCAGCAGCATAGTGAGCTGAGGTCTGCTCTCACATTGACGGGGGCTCAGCCTGCAGGCCGGTGGCCCTTCACGTCCGAGGACCCCCACCGCCGGGTGGGGCTGGAGGCAGCAGGTCATGGGCAAACACGGAATCATCCCCCGAGGAGCTGGAGCTGGGAGTGTCCTGGCCGCCTGGTGAGTACTGCTCAAAAGGCACCGACAGGTCCAGATACTCCTGTGGGCGCGTGGCGGTCAGTGCTGTACCCCAATGCACAGTCCAGGGGACGCTGCACCCCCTGGGCCCCCCGCCCCCGCCCTGCACTCACATCAGTGGACGTCACAGTGAGGATGCGGTCCAGATCCTCCACTAGCTGCTTGAACGTGGGCCTCTGGGAAGGCACGGCATGCCAGCACTCCCGCATGATCATGTACCTGGGAGCATCATGCTGGGGTGAGGCTTCCACCTGGTGCCCACCTGCACCCAGCCCACACTGCCTCCCATGACCCTGGCCCCAGCCAGGCCCTGGCTGCCGCCACCTGTGGGGCCGAGTGCTCAGAAGGGGACTGCAGGGCGCGTACACTCACAGGTCGTGTGTGCAGTTGGCTGGCTTGTCCATGCGGTGGCCCTCCTTCAGCAGCTTGAAGAGCTCCTCCACTGGGATGCCAGGGTATGGGGAGCCCCCCAGGGTAAAGATCTCCCAGAGCAGCACCCCAAAGGACCAGCTGGCAGGGAGCATGGGACCGTCAGCCTACCCTGCCAGCCGACCGCCTGCCCTGAACAGACCCCATGGAGAGCAGAGAGCCCAAGAGGCCACATCTAGCTCTGTCCAGCATCCCTGCAGCTCCCCACCCTCCGGCCCCACCCCGGGTCTGGGAGACCACATACACATCACTCTGGTGGGTGTAGACTCGGTCAAACAGGGCCTCGGGTGCCATCCACTTCACAGGCAGCCGGCCCTGGGATGGGGAGGGGGCATGTTGACGGCCAGGTGCCCTGGCGGGGGGGCGGGGGGGCAGCTTCTCCCTCCCCCCCCTTCCCCAGACTGCCCCTCCTCCAGCCAGGCTCACGTTGGTGGTCTTCTTGTAATAGTCGAGGTTGTGCACGTCCCGAGCCAGGCCGAAGTCTGCAATCTTCATCACATTGTCCTCGGTCACCAGCACGTTACGGGCTGCCAGGTCCCTGTGGATGCACTGGGGGCAGGGCGGGGGGCAGGGCTGAAGCTCCCAAGTGGTCCTGGCAGGCTGAAGGACCCAGCAACCCTCCTCCCACCTCCTGCTCACCTTCTGGGAAGCCAGGTACTCCATGCCCCGTGCCACCTGATAGGCACAGGACACCAGGTCCTTGCAGGTGAGCTGCTCCTCAGGCAGCTTGCAGGTGTCGAAGGAGTAGTCCATGCCCGGGGGCCTCCTTGCCCGCAGGTATTCCCGCAGGTTGCCCTTGGCTGCATACTCCACCAGCACGTACAGGGGTCCTGGGAGCAGAGGCGGCTGAGACAAGGGCCCCTGCCCTCGGGACCGGCCGGCACCAGTGGCCCACCCAGCCACAGCACATACCACCCTGGGTGCAGGCTCCCAGAAGATTGATGATGTTCTTGTGCCTGCCGATCATCTTCATCATCTCCATCTCAGACACCAGGTCTGAGAGGTCCTTGTCCGTGGCATCATCTGTGCAGGAAGGAGAGTGAGTCAGGTGCCACCACCCCAGCCCTTGCCCAAGCTCCCCTTGTTACATCCCTCCCCTTCCTCACCTTTTAGCATCTTCACAGCCACAGTGACAGGCTTGGCAGCCCGGTCCTTGTCAATACCGATGGCCTCTGCCATGACCACCTGGCCAAAGCAGCCTTCCCCAAGAGGCTTGCCTAGGGTCAGCCTGGTGGCAGAAACACAGAAGCAATGAGTATTCCCACCAGCTTGAGGCCCTGTCCTGGGTGGTCTCTGAGGCCCACTGCTGCTGTTTCCAGGAAGCCCTCCATACTTGCCCCACAACCTTGCTCATGAGGATGAAGGACGCTGACCCTCCAGCCTCACTCTGTTGCAGGGCCCTCCAACAGAGCACTCTGCAAGGGGTGACCCGCACCTCAGGAGCATCTGGCTCCAACCCTGCATCCAGCAGTCATCACACTGCCCATCATGCAGATTCCTACTTGCCTCTGATCTAAACCCAATCATATTTCTGAGTGGTGCCTCCTCCCCTACCACAGGGCCACACTCCACATGTGCCCCGACCCCCACCAGATCAGGGCCCAGCCCCAGCACACATGGTCACATCACCAACACTGACCGGGCCCTGGACAGCTCCCACTTGGGGTCAGCAGGCAGCTCCAGCTCAGAGACGTTGGCCAGTGCAGGGCCCTCCCCAGAAGACAGCCGGGCGATACGCACCAGTGGCGTGTTAGAGTTCATGGACGAGTTGGACTCCAAGGACACCTGCTTGGGTCGGCAGGGACAGGTTGGTGCCACGGGGCCAAACCACAGCAGGAGTAGGGGTGGCAGGGCGCCCCTGGGGACAGCAAGGCTTCAGCTTTGCCCGTGTAGACAGGGCTGGCTAGGTTGTGTGGGCCAGGGTAACTCCCAGGTGTCACTTGGTGAAGACAAATAACCCAGGCTCCATGTGGGGACCGCTTAGACAGGGGCTGGGCTGGCTCAGCCACCACAGAGACCTGCACCCCAGGGCAGGCCCCAGGCCTAAGACACCGCAGGGCATCCCTGAGCTCAGGAGCCTGGAAGCCTGGGCCGTGGGGATGTCCGGGAGGCCAGGCGGCTCGGAACCTGGTATCTACTTTCTGTTACCTGTCGCTTGAGTGGAAAGCGGGAGACCTTGTGCACGGTAGGCGAGCCCAGGCCCTTCTTCGGGGGAGTGCGCAGACGGCACAGTGTCACAGCTGCCACCACCAGGATGAAGAGGAGGAAGCCCACCCCGTAGCTGAGGACACCTGCGTACACGCTGCCAGCCTCACCAGCCTCCACCAGCTCCTCCTCGGCTGCAAAGACACGGGTGTTGCAGGCCTGGCCCAGCCACACAGGGGCCCCCACGGGCTGCCCTGGGCCGGAACCAGAGGCACAGTGGGCATGGGGAAAGGGACTGAGACGCCAGGATGGGGGTGGGGGGGGACGCCACGGCCTCAGTGGCCCCCCTTCACTGAGGGTCCTGCAGTCAGAAATGCTGGGTCAGGAGGGGGACACCCAAGAGAGAAGGAGCCCAGCACAGCCAGCAGCATTCACACCCGCCACCCAGGGAGACACCAGAGCTGCCACCTAGGCTGTGGGGACCTGACTGAGAGTGGGGCGGCTCCAGGGAGGCCCCTCTGAGCCAAGACACTGCATGTCAACTTTGCTCCCATATCAGCCACAGGGCCTGGCGCACGAGTTCTGTGGAGCAAGGTGGCCGTGAGCTGCAGGGCCCCCTGCCTGTCCCTGGCAGCCGTGGAGTGTCCCAAGCCAGCGACCCCAAGAGGACAGGAACAGAGCGAGCACCAGCAGGAGCCAGTACCTGGCAGCACCACCAGCCACGCAGAGTGATGGGAAAACCCGATAGAATTGCCCGCCAGACACGTGTACTCCCCCGCGTCCTCAAAGGTGACATTGCGTAAGGACAGAACCTCTAGCTCCTTGTCGGTGGTGTTAGCGCCCGCCGTCTATAAAGAGAGAACAGAGCGCGATAGGCGAGCGCCAGCACCTCCCACGGGCACCACAGCCAGAGTCCACATGGTGACGATCCCGCCAGGCTGCAAAGAAAACGCTGCCGCCGCCACCACCACCACCACTGCCATGACCACGGCCACGGCGCCAAGGGTCCTCTGCCTTGTGCGTCCACACAGAGCCCGAAGCCAGTCCCTCCACCGGCGAATCCTCTGTCCCAGGTGAGCGCCAGGCGTGCGGCCAGCAGCAGGCTGCGCAAACGCAGCATGCAGGGTTAGCGTGTACGCTGGGGGGGTGCAGGAGAATAGGTGAACTGATGGGTGGACAAACAGACCAATGGGAAGTGAGTAGGCAGCGGAGCCAGGGGCGGGAAAGGGAGAGAGAAAGATACACAGCACACCGGCGTGCACACACACCAACACGCACGCACACACACGGGGGTAGGGGCAGAAGCAGAAGCCTAGAGAGGTACAGCCCCCACTGGGGCTGAAGTCCTGGGGGTGTGTGTGGGAGCGCAGGCAGGGTCAGCACAGGCCACGGGGGCTGGAAGCAGGCGGTCACAGTGGAGACCAGAGACACCAGCATGGCAGAGGTGGCTCCATCGGGAGTGCAGTGCGAGCCACAGGGCGGGGAGCGAGCAGGATGGGGGCGTGCAGGTGGGCGCATGGCCAGGGCATCGGAGCTGGAGCTCGGCGTGCCAGACAGCATGGGACAGAGTTGTTACCTGCTTGGGGCCCGTGAACACGCAGCCAAAAGGCCTTCTCAGCCACGCCTATGAAATTGGAGGCTCGACAGAGGTACTCGCCCCCGTCACGCTCGGACACATTGGCCAGGCGGAGGCGTGCGTCGGCCTCCACACTCTCACTGATCCAGGACTGCGGGGACAAGAGACCCGGCTTAGGCGCGCCCTTGGCAGCCCGGCCGGGCACAGAGTGGCCATGCAGGAGCAGGCCCTGGTACAGACCCTGCCACGAGGGTGGCCCTCAGAGAATGGAGAAGGGGGTGTGGCTAGGCTATGCCAGGCAGGAAGGCTGCCTGGAGGAGACAACAGAAGCACCTTCCAGTGGCAGGCCATGGTTCCACAGGAGGCACCTTCTCCACGTGCACCCACTACAGCCCAGAGTGCAGCCCTGGCAGGCAGCCCTCCAAGAGGCCCTCCTGGGCTGGCATGCAGCCTGCCTGCCTCTGGGGTCCTGGATGGGCCTGCTATGTTGCTGCCTGGCTCACGGTAAGCATGTTCCCATGCATGTCGAGATCTCACCCGACCAGGCCACCATGGCCTCTCCAGTCGGGTCTGGACTCCTGCCCTCAGCCCAAGTGCCTGCTCCCCACCCCCACCAGCAACAGATGTTTCTCTTTGGGCTGAGAGTGTTGCAACCTTCCCAGCTCGGGTGGCCCCCGCCCCTCAGGCCGTGGGAACGAAGCTGAGGCCCTGCTGGCCCAAGCAAGGGCCGAGGGAGGCAGGCAGGCAGCAAGCCGTGCTCTGCACACCCGGACGGTGCCGGGTGAGGGTGGCACAAGGAGTGGCTGACAGCACCTCAGGCCCAGAATGTGCCACCTGCCTGCCCCAGGCCTGGAGCTTGAGCCCGGCCTAGGGCACCATCTGTAGGCCTGCCTCCAGGGCTAAGGCCAACCCTTAGAGCAGACAGGGAAACTGAGGACTCACAGCAGGGCCACATGCTCCAACCTCCCCTCCCCCACACCACCAGTGCTGAGCCGAGCCGGGCCTCCCTGTACCACTTCTCCCCTGATGGTGCGAGGCCTGGGTCCCATCTGCCGGCGCCCAGCCAGGGGTGCCACCCACCTTGAGCACAGTGACGTAGGGCGTACCGTCGGGCCCCACTTTGCTGCCGTTCACCTCCACATGCTTGAGCCACTGGATGTGGGGCTGGGCGTCGCTGTACACCTTGCAGTGGAACTCCACATCACTGCCCAGCACGGCCGTCTGGTTGGCCGGCAGCCCGGCCTGCAGGATGGGCCGGTGCGGGGAGCGCTCTGGGGGGGCAGATGGGGTCAGCGCTGCCCCTGGCTCTGCCCAGCCGCCAGCCCTTGCCCGCATTCTGGGGCCTCACCCAGCACGTCCAGAGTGTACGTCTGCCGGATGCTGCCAAACTTGTTCTCCACAACGCATGTGTAGTTCCCACGGTCCGAGGGCACCACGCTCTCCATGACCAGGCTCCACTGCTGATGTCGCAGCTGCAGGCGGGCGCGCGGGTGAGGGGACAGCAGGCCGAGGCCCCCACCGGCCAGCGCCACCCACCGCCAGGCCCACCTTGATGCCACCAATGCGATGCTCGCCTCGGAACTCCTTGCCGTTCTTCAGCCACGAGATGGACGGCGTGGGGTTGCCAGCGGCCGGGCAGCGGAAGCGCACAGTGTTGGCGGCCGGCACAGCCAGCAGCTTCTTGTCCATCCGCTCAGGCCGTGTCCAGTACGGAGCCCCTGCTGGCAGAGGGGCACATGGCAGCTAGCCCCCTGAGGGGAGCAGAGGCCCACCTGTCCCTTGCCTCTCCAGCCTCAGCATCCCCTCTGCCTCGATGGTCCCAGAATCACCTCCTGGAATTCTCAAGGCTAAGCCACATGGTCCCTCCCTGACTGCCTCCCCAGGAACCCACTCCCGACAAGAGGGCTCCCTGACCCGGGAGCCTTCAAGATACCAGGGTACCTCCCAGGGGAGGCCCATCTGGGGCAGGCCCACTGATGGAGACCCCACTGGCAGTGGAACCAGGTCAGCCTAGGGCACAGAGCCCAGCGGGATGGGCATGCCAGGCTCTGGAAGCAGTTTACCAGGATGTAAGAC
This sequence comes from Canis lupus familiaris, assembly GCF_011100685.1. NCBI lineage: Eukaryota > Metazoa > Chordata > Mammalia > Carnivora > Canidae > Canis > Canis lupus. Next base: position 62,848,744 of record NC_049224.1, read on the forward strand.
CCAACCACCCACAGAGCCCTGAGTCTTAAAGGTAGCCAGTGCCTGCCAGGATTCATGAGACCCCAAGTCACCCTCTAGCTCACAACAGGGCCTGATGGAAGCGGGAGGGGACGCGGCAACGAGGCTCAGATGTGGCATCTGGGAGGCCCTGACCTTTCCTGGTTTTCAGGGTTGAGCCCATCCCCACCCTAAGTGGTTTCCATCCTCCAATGCTGGGGTAAGGGGTGCATTCTTGTCATGGGAGGCTGGATGGGCATCCCCCAGGGCCGGGGAGAGACACCCCTCTCACCCCCACCCCTGCCCTGTTGCCTTCAACATAGCCATCTGGTGAAGAAGGGCACTGAGGCTCAGGCAGGGAGCCCTCTGGAGGCAGAGACCATGGTGACTCAGCACCCCTGACAATGCCTGTGGAGGGCAGCCCTGGCGTTGGCCCTTGGGGCCCCTGAGCCCACTGGATTGGGTTGGGGTGGGGGGGGGGGTACCAGCACTGCCCCATGTGGCCAGGGTGGTCGGGAGGACAGAGCAACTGGGCCTGGACTTTGGCTTCTGAACTTCCTGGCAGCCAGAGGAAATAGGGAAAAAGCATGAAACCTCGAGGCTCCCCTTCCACGCCCCTGGCGGGGCACATACCCAAGGCAGAGCTGTCCTAAGCACCCCACACCTGGCTCCTCTCCTGGGACCCTTCCTCACCTCACCCACATCCCCACCCAGCTCTGCCTCCCTGGCTGGCTCCTCCTCACCTCTTTGCCCACCAGATCCCACAGGACCCCTGCCCCTATCTCACATCTCTTGGCGTCTCAAACTTGGCTCCTCCAAAAACAGACGGCCCACCTCCCATAACCAGCCCCTCTATGACAGGCAAAGCGTCCCTGCCACCGTACTGGGCTTTAAACACCTGAGTGCTGTCACCTCACCCCGCCCTCACAGCCTGCACCAGCAGATGCTGTAGCATCCCCCTCACAGCAATCAGAAGCCCAAACCTGCTGTCCTAGAGCCCACAGCCACCCTCTTCTCCCACCTTACATGCCTCTGACCCCATGTCCATCAACCCCACAGCAGCTATGCTCACACCTGGACTGGACCACCTTACCCACAAGGCCCTCCTGCCCCCGCTGCAGCCACCCCCCACCTCCTTGTCCCACCTGCAGTACAAGGTCCCCCAACCCCTAGCTTCTGCCCAGAGAGCTCAGGGCCACCGCGCCCTGAGGGGACCCTACACTCGGTGTGATCCCGGGGAGATAGCCACAGGCCTTGGTCTCCTATCTGCTCGATGAGCAGGAGACCTCATACCTGCAGCACAGAGGGTTTGGTGGTTAGGAAGCCAGTCCCCCAACCCTGGCCAGCCCCATGTGCCTGGAACTTGGGCTCACCTGTGTCCTCAGCCTCATCCTCCCCGTCTTCGTCATCTCCAGAGGATGGAGCATCTGAAAGGCAGGCAGCATGGAATGGGCAGGAGGTGACCCCTTGACCGCACCTGTCCAGCATCTGCTCCCAGGCTTGCCCTGGGTGGACCCCCCCACAGGCATTTACCTGTCACACGCACGCTGAAATGGCACAGGATGCGCTGGGTGAGCCGCTGCCGGCAGCTGTAGGTCCCAGCATCCTCATGGGAGGCATTGAGTACCTGCAGCCGCCGAGGCCCCACCAGGATGCGGTCTGAGGGCACCAGCCCCACACCATCCTTGACCCAGATGCTGGGCCCTGTGGGACTGTCTATAGGTGAGGGGCAGGTCAGCTCCACAGTGTCCCCGCTGCCAAAGACCAGTGGCTCCTGCTGGCCAGGCTCAGGTCCCGGGGTCTCTGTAGGGGAGATGGAAGACCGTAGGGCAGGTGCCCCCAAAGCAGGAATACTGAGCACCTGCACACGCCCCCCAGGAGGCACCATGGCATGCCCACTGCTTGGACACTGAGGAGGAGGCAGCAGGAGCGTCTAGGACCCACAGTGCTGGGCAAGGCCAACGCGTCCAAGGCCTGCAGTCCTGCCAAGTGTCCCGCAGAGGGCCAGGCGGTGCTACGTGCAGCCCTGCCCCAAGAACCAGTGCTGACGTAGATGATGCACAAGTAGGTGGCTACGGCTACAAGCTATATGTATGGACCTTGAAAATTCACGTTGCCAACTGTCACTAAGTATTACTGTCCTTTGGTTTTTTTCCAACCATTTAGAAATGCAAAATCCACCCTGAGCTCACAGGCTGCACAAAATCAGGCAACAGGCAGGCAGTACCTCACAGACCTCTGGTTAAAATGGAGGCTCAAGGCATGAAGGATGAGGTTGGGGACAGCATGATTTACCCAGCAGGAGGGGCCCACTGAATGCCCCCCCATCCCTCATATTGGCTTCAAAACCAGTTCCCTCCGTAGAACAGACCCTCCCCAACACAAGAAGGCAGCAGTGGCCAAACCTCCCAGAACAGGACTCGCCATGGGCCAGGTACCAAAAGCCAATGCACTGTGGGGGTCAGCCCAGGGTGAGGGTCTTAGGGACATGGAACACTGTACCCTGACTCAGAAGCAAGTATCTTGTGTGTGAACTACACCTCAGCAGTAGGCTAAACACAGAGGAAGAAATAAGTCACAAAAACAGATAGGACGGTGCCATCTGACCAGTGGTGTCTCACAGGCAAGTGGGTTAAGGGAACTTGTGATCCTCCCACCACTTCATGGATAAGGACACAAGCTGGGAGGGGTGGGAAATTATCCAGACTCAGCAGTGGGCAGGTCAGAGCAGGAGCCCTCAAAGCCAGGGTAAGTTGCCCCCACCACCTTACTGTGTAAATGCCAAGCTAAGGTAGAGGATCTTTGCCAAGGGCATATGTCCACCGGTCAGCCCCCTGGGTCCCTCCCCCTGCCCAGTGGCTGCCTCGCTCTCAAAGAGCCAAGGCCTGAGATCCAGGGACACACCACTGGCGGGCTATCACCCCCAGGCCTTCCTGCCAGGGCCAGACAATGCCTGGTGCAGGCAGGCGGCCTGGGCTTGGGGCCCAGGACAGGGGTGGGTGGTCCCAGCGCCCAGGCCTCCTTCCCCAGACTCAGCTGGGTCAGTTACACCGTCACTTGTCATTCTGCCGACGCGTGGCCTAGATTCGAGGGCGCAGCTGCCCACTTTAGCCACAGCAGCCCCTGGCTTCCCGGCCAGTCCCACTTCTGCCCACCCACTCCAGGCGGCCCCACCGGCCGCATGCCCACCAGAAGGGTCTCTGAAGTATCCTCCAAGACTGTATCCCTGCGGGCCCCACAGTCAGGGGACTCTTGATCTGACCTCCAGCACCCCCCTCAGTCCTGGTCACTGTATCCTGTGAGGACCACCCAGTGCTGGGCACTGACTGAGGCCCCCCAGAAGGCTGAGAACAGGCTGGTCATGGCAGCCTCAGCCCCAGGCCCTGGCCCAAGGGCAACAGCAGTTGGTTCCGGTTTGGTCTGGGCAGCGTCAGCAGGTCAAACCATCCACACAGTACTCACTTCAACCTGGTCCAGCGTGGGATTGAGGAGACATGGAGGAACTCCTAGGCCAGCCATCTGCTGGCGGAAGGAGGGAGGGCGGACTCAGCTGAGGCCCAATCCTTGACCTGCCCAGGTTGCAGAAGCCAGGGACCCCTGGACTAGGGCACGGATTGGCAGCAGAGTCTCCGCCTCCAGGAGGTCTGATTCATGGACTGAGTGGTGGAAGGGGGGGGTCTGGTAGGGGGAGAGAGAATGATGGGCACAAGGGGGCGCTAAAACAGCTACCATCTGGCTCACCTGGGGAGTATCAGGGGCACATGCTCCTCAGCCCCCATCCCATAGCAGCCCCCAAAAGGAGTCTTTCTTGATCAACAAAAAGGGGCCCTGTCCGCACCCGCACAAGTGCTGAGGCCCACACACACTGGAGAACAGAAGTCCTGCTCTACTTGCACCCCACAGGGGGCTGAGCTTCATTCAGCAGGGGCCGCATGCCAAGGGCAGCCATAGTCAGACCCAGGGGTACTGTGTCCTGGAAAGGCCCAGCTGGGCTTACAGGCATGTCCCTCAGTCACAGAGACCACCCCCCCCACTCTGCCAGAGGTACCTGGTGCCTCAATTTCCCCCACCAGGACACAGGGCAAAGATCCCACCCGAAGGCCAAGGAGGCCACCGCAGGCTGTTAACATGCCAGAGTACGTGACAAGCAGGGGTGAGCGACCTGACCCATCACCCATGATGTCACCAGGCCATGGCCAGAGCGAGCCTGCCCAGGAAGGAGGACCAACCACTAGAGCAGAGGCTCCCCCATCGCATGGGAAGTGCACGGGCTGGACAACGCTCCCTCCAGAGGGCCTGGGGGAGGACCCCAAGGAACAAACATCAAATTCAGACCTGAGTCAAAGGAACCCTTGGAGCTGGCTGCCCCCAAGGGATGTGGGTTTTGGGGTGGAATGAAGAACACAGGGTTCTATGCAGGATGCTTGAAGCTTCCCACTGCTCTCCAGAACAGGGGACCTGCTGCCAGGCATGTACAAAATAGCCTGAGAGACACAGGTCATCTCAGAGACCCCAAGGTCAAGGGGAAGGTTGGACCTTCCCACCTCCCCACCTGGAAACTTTGATGGGTTTCCTAACAAAGTTAGAAAAAACAGGAGGGGGGATTTGGAGGTGGAGCAAGCACCTACAAGAGATCCCCAACAGATCTGGAGTTGGGGAGCTCCCCTCCCACCCAAAAGAGACATCCCCATTGCTCCCTCCCTTGTAAGTCACTCAGGTCTGCCTGGCTAAGTGTTTCCCTCAAGGGCTCCTGTTCCCCTTTAGTTTTGGTTGTGAAACCCAGCACAGACATGCCCCAGAGTGGCCCCAAGGAGGACCTGAGGCCCTGGGGGCAGAGGCTGAGGCCAGAAGTCCAGCTTCTGGCTCAGCCAGGTTAATGAACCACCCAGAGGCCTGTGGAGCTCAAAGTCCAGCCCTGATGAAGAGGTGGGGGAGGTTGCAACCAGTACTTTTCTGGGAAATGCCCTGAACCAAGAAACCCCTCTTGGCTGCGTGGGGTCAGGCTGCAGGGGGAGTGCCCCCTTCCCCCTCACAGAGAAGAATGGCCCCAGGTGGAGATGAAGGCTGCCCAGGTCATACCAGGAGCCCACACCTTCCACACCTTGACCACAGCCAATTCTGGCTTTTTAATTTGTTTCCCCGGGAAAGTGTCAGCTGGAACTTCTAAATTTCACCAGGTCTTTGTATTTTTATGGCCTGGTCCATCTCCTTAAGGAACTGGATTAAAATTTATTGATCCTTCAACCCACTCCCTGTCTCACGAGCTCCACTTTGGTGACCAGGGCACTTACAGTCTGGCGGAAAAAGGCCCCACGCCCTGGGGTTCCTCCTGTGCCCAGAGCTCCCTCCTCCTGCCCTGCCCCAGGACGGGCCCCACAGGGTGCCCGCAGTTCCCAGCGGGAGGATGGTCCCCCCCACCCCCCACGCGCCGGGCCCCGCACGCCGGAGGGGGGCCCTGAGAGGGTCTGGGGCCCCGCCTGCCGCCCCCTCCCCGGGGCTAGTTGACATTCCTCGGCCGTAGGGAGTAATATCTTTATCTGAATGCGAATGCTAATTCGGGGCTCTCCCCGCGACCGCCTATTCTGCGCCCCTGGAAGCTGGGGCCGCCTGAGCCGGCGCTAAAAGCGCGCGCTGACCTCGCGACGGCCTCTGTCACGCCGCTGAATGACACACACATTCAAGCGCCGGCCCCACTTCATTCATAAAAAAATGACATTGTTCCGGGAGGCCGCAGCCGCCGCCGCGGAGAGGGGCGCGGGGGCGCGGGGAGGGCGGGCCGCCATCTGCCTCCGGCCGCCCGGCCGCCGCCTCCCTGGCACGGCGCGCCCTCCGCGGCGCTCACACCTCCCTGCGAGGCCGGCGCGGCCGCCATCAATGCGCGGTCTGTGGTCGCGCGGGGTACAAAGGAGCGGCTGTTCGGGTCCCGCCCGGGCGGGGCGTGAGCTCACCGGGGAAGGCCTCCCTCTGTGCGGCCGCCCCTGTCCCGGGCGCCCGGGGCGAGCCCTGCTGGCGCGTGTGCGGGCGGCGGTGCCGGGGCGCCCGGGGCTCGGCGGGGGACCGCGCGCGCAGCACCTCGAGGGGCGCGGCGCGTGTGCGGGGCGGGGCCTGGCGCACGGACCGCTCCCGCCCCTCCCCGGCGGACCCCGCCGTCCACCCGACCTTGACTGCCAGCTGGGGTCCGCCGCTCCACGCCCCTCGGACACCCACCGTCTCACCGCCCGGAGCCCGGCCGGGCGTTGGGCGCGCGCCCTGCGGGGGACACACGCCTTCCCGCACAGGGCCGGGGCGCGCGGCCACGGGACCACGCCGCGTCCTCACGCAGGCCCCTGGGGGGCAGCGCCCGCGGGGCCGGCCGAGGCACTCCCACGCCCTCCCACCAAAGTGCGGGCTCTCGCTCCCGGGTCGGAGCCGCCAGCTGGGACGGAGGCGGGTAGGGGCAGCGCCACCAACAATAGGAACTTTCCGTCGGTGAGAACCCACAGAACAACAATGGGGATCGTGGACACGCAGCCCCTGGGCCCTCCCGAAGTGCTCGGGGTCAGGCCGCGCCCCACTGCGGAGCCGCGGGCAGCGGTGGCTGCGGACGCCCGGTCCCGTTCAGGTCCCCGCCGCGGCCTCGCCCTGGGGCGGGAGCCCCACAGAGCGCCGCGCCAGCTCGGGCCGAGATCCCCCGCGTTCCGCAGGGCCAGCCCGGGGCTCACCCTCCGGCCCGCGCCCGCCCAGGAGCCCGTTCCCGGTACCCGTCGGGTCCTTCCTCACCTGCGGCTCTCCGCACGACGCGCTGCTCCATGCCTGGGGGCCCCGAGGCGGCTCCGGTCACGACCGCCACCGCCACGCAGAGCGCGAGGGCGCGAGCCGGGGCGCCCATCGTGGGGGCGGGGGCGAAGACGTCCTCAGGCGGCGCGCGCGGGCGTGCTGCCCCCCATGGCCCCGCACTGGCACCGGCGGGCGGAGGGCGCCCCTCGGGACACTGCGGGAGGAGGCAGGCAGCTCGTTACCCGGAGGAGCCGGGGCGCGCAGCGGCGGAAGCGGCGGTGGATGGGCTCCTGCGCCCCGGCTCCCCGACCCCCGGCTCCCCGACCCCGGCCGCCCCGCCCGCCGCCGCCGCCCAGGGCTCCCGGGCAGCCTGGCGCCGGCCGCCTCCTCCCTGCCGCGGTCCCTCCCTTCCTCCCCCTTCCCTCCCTGACTTCGGCAGAGCCCTCCCAGGGCGGCGGCGGCGGCGGCGGCGGCGGCGGCAAACTTTCCAGAGCGGGAAGCCTGCGCCCCGGCCAGGCCCCGCCGCCGACACCGCTCGGGACGTGAGCCCGCCGCGCGCTCCGGCCTCGCCGCGCGCCCGCCTCGACCCCTCCGCGCCCGCGCACCGACCTGGCGGCCGCGGGCGCCCACTCGCTGCGCGCGGCTCTTCCTCCCGCTCGTCGCCCGCCGGCCCAGCGCCTGCGCCCGGCGCCTCCAGCGTCGGCTCGCCGGTGCGTCCGTGCGCCCGGCGGAGCAGGACTGCGCGGCGCCAGCTGTCCGCACCGCCGCCGCCGCCGCCACCGCGCACTGAGCCCGGGCGGCCCGGCGCGCGGCAGCCAGTGGGGGCTGGCCCGCGGCCGCCACGCCCCCGGCCCGGCCCGGCCCGGCCCCGCCCGCCCCGACTCGCCGGGCGCGGGACACGCCCCTCCCCCGGGGCGGCCCGGAGGCGGGGCCGCGGCTCGCCCGGCCCCGCCCGCGAAGGGGATTAGAGGGGGCGGGGCCGGGCGGGGGCGCCGGGCGGTCTCGGAGGGCGTGGGAGCCGTGGCTGGACGCGGGAGGCCCCGCGTGGCACTGCTGGGCCCCGCTGGCGCGCACCGGGGCCGAGTGCGGACCTCTAGCTGCGCGGCTCGCAGTCTCCGTGACCACCTGGCCGCCGACTGGGGCCTCAGGCCACGGGACGCGGGGACAGGGATGGGGGCGTCTCGGTGGGTGACGCCTGTCGGCGAGGCTTCGGGGAGCAGGAGCGGTTCAAGCTGCCAGTCCTCAGGTGGAAAAGCCCAGGGCCGCATCTGCATCCAGGCCATGGAGCTGTGTGTGCAAAGGCCTGGAGTGAGGGGCGGCTCTGCCTGTCTGCCTGCGGCTGAGATACTAGGGGACTGCATCCCAGAAGCTGTGGTCTCACTGCCGCTGCTTTTATTAAGCGCCTGCGGTGCGCTGCTGGTTAAGCTGCCCGACTTCCCTCCCGGGGATCTTTACTCCCAATCCTCCAGGAGGAAATAAGTTTGGAGATTAGGTGCTTGCCAGGCATCAGCATGCAAGAGTGGGGGCTCTGAGGAAGGATAAGAGTGGCTGGTGGCAGAGCTTGAATGGCCTGGAGATGTGATGGGTCGTGGGGTGGTGCTGAGTGGGACAGATTTGACCTGGAGAGGACCCCATGTAACTGGCTTCTTTATGCATCTTCACAAGGGGGAGGGCACTTCTCCCACGTTCAGGCAGACTCCGAGGGGCACCAGCACTGTAGGAGAGGGCACTTCAGCATGGCTCTGGCCTGCCCCGCCCAAGTACCTCTGGACCACCTTGCTCCTGGGACTCCATTTGCTCATCAGGAAAATGGCAATGAAAACCCCTCTGTGGCTGGTGGCTGGCACCACCCCACAGCTCCAGGGGCAGCCTATGCTTTGAAGACGCCAACCTGGAGACACCCCAGCCTCTGACACCGGACTTCAGGGCCCTAGAAGGGCCACACCCTCAGGGAGCCCTCGTGCTCCATGTCTGTGCCTACTTGACAGATGAGCATCTCTGCTGTGTGCTGCCCTCATTGCCTGTGCTCGTTAAGCCCACATCCCCTGTGGTGGCCATGGGCCCCCTCTGAACCCCAGCTGGGCTGTCCAGACCCCTCCAGTGCACAGCCCCAGGCTACCCCACCTATGTCCCCTCCTGGGCATATTAGGCTCTAATATATTAACTAGTTACTTAATGGGTTACTTTTTTTTTAATTTTTATTTATTTATGATAGTCACACAGAGAGAAAGAGAGGCAGAGACACAGGCAGAGGGAGAAGCAGGCTCCATGCACCGGGAGCCCGACGTGGGATTCGATCCTGGGTCTCCAGGATCGCGCCCTGGGTCAAAGGCAGGCGCTAAACCGCTGCGCCACCCAGGGATCCCCCAATGGGTTACTTTTTAAAAAGATTTATTTACTTATTTTATATTTGGAGAGAGAGTGCGCTGATGGGAGGAGGGATGGAGGAGGAGAGGGAGAGAGAGAGAGACACAGGATCTCTAACAGACTCCTTGCTGAGCATGGAACCCAACTCAGGGCTGATTTCCTGACCCTGAGGCCATGACCTGAGCTGACACCAATAGTGAGAACTTGACTTCCCCCAGGCACTTAACATACAAGGATGGCTGTGGGTCCTTGGCCCCCTGACCCTCCTCATCTATGTGCCCTGGATCAGGTTTGTGAACAGAGTGGGCAGATGGGGCAGAGGGGAAGGACTGTCCACTGGCACCTGAGGGATAACTTCTCAGGGGACCTTTCTGAGGCCCGGGAGATGCTCTGTATTGTCTCCTGAAGGTCCTCTCCTCGATGATGCCCAGGGTCCCCCCTGGGGCCCCTGAGATAAGCATCCTGCATCCCCTGGTCTCTGAGAGGTGGGTATCTATCCATCCTCCTGTAAATAACCTGCTTTTTGCCCCCAGGACTATCTTCACAGCAGAAGTGCCCGTGGGGGATTATGAGTCTGTGTTAGTAGTTCTTGAAGCTTCCCTCGTCCCTTCTCACCATCCCAACAAGCCTGACTCCAGCAGCATTAGGGGCCCTCTCCTCTCTGGCCGGCTGGCCAGCTGGCTGGCCACTGGCAGCACTAACAGTTACTGGGAGATGGGCCCTAGCCCTTCTAGCCTGCTCCATCTCCCTCCAGAGCCAGACCTGGGCAGACCCCTGGGGGGGTTCACACACCCTGAGGCTGCTGTCACAAATTTCCACAAGCTGGTGGCTGAAATTGTCCCCGCAGTCCTGGATGTTAGGAGTCTGAACCCAGGTGTGGGCAGGGCCCTGCTCCCTGCAGACCCCAGGGGAGGGTCCTTCCTGCCTCTTCCTGCCTCTGAGGCTCCAGGTGCTGCCGGGTGTGTGGCTGCATCACTCCTGCAGGTTCTGTGTCTGTAGTTATGTAGTTACGTGGCCTTCTCCTCTTCCATCTCTTACAGAAACACTTGTCATTGGATGTAGGACCCACCCAGATCATCCAAGATCACCCACAAGAGCTTCATTTAATGACACCGCAAAGAAGAAGGTCACATTCCCAGTTCCCGGGGGTCAAGACGTGGCCCTGTCTTGCATTGCGCCCTCCACGCACCTTATAGCAACTAGCTCCTGTGGCTATAGGTGGCTCACAGTCTGAAGGGGTCCCTTCATTATGGCCTCTCCCCTGGCCTCCCCTGAATGTCACAGAATGGGAGGAGGTTCTTGTGGCTCTCGGCTGATTCTGCCAAATTGCTTCCAAAAGGCCGAAGCACTGCCCGTTGCCAGCACCAAAGGAGGCGTCCAGTTTACCCCACCCGTGCCACCAGGGGAGGACATTGCTTAAAGGCCTTTTTTTATTATTATTGAAAACATAACTGTATTGTTCACAATTGTTCTTTCCAAGTCAACATCTCACAGGGCCTTCCCTTGACATCAGGGCCTGTTATTCAAGATGCTGTCTGTGCTGTGTTTTCCAACATCTCAACAATGCTTTCTAAAAAGTAGCCAGCCGTTAGAAGCCACTGTGTCACCAGAGCCCTCCTGATGGGGCATTTCCCCTAGACCCTTTGCAGTCCTCCCTCCCCGGGGGGGGGGGGGGGGCGGGGGCCTGAGGGAGGCCCTCTTTGGGCACATCAGGCAAGTGAGCACATGTGGGGGGCGGGGGTGGAGAGTCAGTGAGGGTCAATGTGGTGGTGTGGGAGTCCTAGGATGGCTGGACTCCCTTCAGGGTTTTTTTTTTTTTTTTTTAAGATTTATTTATTTATTTATGATAGACAGAGAGAGAGAGAGAGGCAGAGACACAGGAGGAGGGAGAAGCAGACTCCATGCAGGGAGCCCGACGTGGGACTCGATCCCGGATCTCCAGGAACGCGCCCTGGGCCAAAGGCAGGTGCTAAACCGCTGAGCCACCCAGGGATCCCCTCCCTTCAGGGTTTATGCTTCCCTGCCCCCTCCCCCCAACCACCTGCACGACCACTCTTCTCCCAAGGTCCACACCCATGGGGTCCCCAGTGAAGGTGAGTGTAGGAGGCTCAGGCAAGAGTTGGGGGCTGGTGGGCAGCCTGACCTGGCCCAGCCTGGTCAGTGACTCAGAGGCAGGCAGGCCCGGCTTGCTGAGGTCTGTGCAGGTATGCACAGAAGGGAGGCCAGGCTGCACGGTGCCCTGGGTGCAGGGATTGTGGCAGGCTGTCAGCAGCCGGCCCTGCAGCCATTCCTCCTCACCTCCCCTGCCAGTGGGGATGTTCTTAGTGTGGACTTGAATCCACATCTAGCCCGCTCTCCACAGTGTTCTCTGTAGGCCACAGCTTCCACAGTACCCAGTAGATGCCCATCAGGGCTGGCGCCGGACCTGGAAGCCCCTGGTCAGAGCCTCCTGCTCAGCTACCCCTGGGATGGAGTGCATGGCCCAGAGATATGGTCGTTGCTAGAAGCTTCTCTCTGTCCTGCCACCAGGCTGAGTGCTTCGAAGGGGGAAGCTGAGGCCCCAAGGAAGCTTTGGCTTCTCTGGGAGGCCCTAGGGAAACCCCCAGAGGGCTGCTTGACCTCCCCCTGGGAGCTCCCCATCTCCCAGGACACATCTCCACCTTCTCAGAAACCACTGCTACCCCTGCCGCTGGCAGGGCAACGATGGGGCTGGGCCCCAGGGACCAGAGCAGGCCATCACAGGGTAAAACAGGAGGTATCTCTCCATAGTCGACCTGAGCTGGGCTGGGCTGACCTCCTTCCCCCAAAGACAGAAGAAGAGATTTGAGAGAACCAACAGCTGCAATGGATCATGGGCAATCCCTCTCTTTAAATTTGCATTCAGAAAAAAAAATTATTTTAAAGATTTTATTTATTTATTCATGAGAGATACAGAGAGAGACAGAGAGAGGCAGAGACACAGGCAGAAGGAGAAGCAGGCTCCATGCAGGGAGCCTGATGCAGGCCTCAATCCCAGGTCTCCAGGATCATGCCCATGCACTCAGAAAATTTGAGGATTAAAATAAAAAGCACTATTGATTTGTGCATTATAACAGAAAGGGAATTTTAAAAAACATGGAGAAAATATTCCAAAATCTGTTGGCCAACACTAGCTACTATACAAGAGGCTTAATTTTAGCTCTGAGCTTCCTGGCAGGCTGAGCAAAGAGGGCAACACCATAATCATGTGCTGTTGGGAGGCTGTCCTCTGGGATATGCTGAAATAGCCCCAGTCGACACTTTGGCCTCTTTACTCCTTTGTTTGCTCAGACCACTAGACCTGAAATCCTGACTTTAGGTTTGGAAAGTGTGGTTGCTCCCAGATAAGAGAAAAAAGGAGACCAGGGCTGATTGTAGATGCAGGAAAGTGGTGAAAGGGGGTGAGGGACAGGGAGACGAAAGCTCAAACTCTACTGGGCTCCCACCTAGGCTGAGGGTGAGGGGCCCCCTGCTCCCCGCACAGAGCCTGGCATAGAGGCTGCTCCTCGCATGCAGGGTGCAGAGGGGCAGGAGGGAGCTGGTCTGGGCATAGAGACTGGCTGGGGAGGGTCCCCAAGGGGCTGGGCTGGGAAAAGAGAGCATCAGGAGGTGGCCAGCGCCACCCTGGCCTGGGAGGGGTTAAAGCCTCCACAGCTCCTGGGGCTGGCGGGGGCCAGGCCGGTAGCCGCTGAGCAGCTCAGAAATCTATTTTTCTAAGCACTTGGCATTTGCCTGAAACCTCAAGTGTATTTTCCCTAAGTTTTATTTTTTCTTTGACCCCAAACTCTGGTAAATTTAAGGGAAATTTAATTATGGTGTTTTGGGTCCATTTACACTTAAACCTTCTCAGCATTTTTTCCAAGACCCTTTTGGAGTTCAGCACGTCTTGGGAGCTTTCTAAATGAGCGTTTTTATTATTATTATTTTTTGAAAAGGCTTCACTCCCCCCCCCCCACCCCCCACCACCAGCCTTCCTGCCAAGAATAAACAAGCCCGGCTCCGGCTCCGCAGGCTCCGGCTGAATTAGGAATCCAGGCCTCAGGGGCCGCTGGGCCAACCCCACGTCACACCCTCCTCCCTTGTAGGCAGCCTCCACCCTGCTCAGTGGAGTGCCCCTGCCTCTGGGTCCTGCTGGCCCTTCCTGGCAAGTGTCACCTGTTCTAGAAAGCCCCTTCGAGCTCTGCCCTGAGCCTCAGCCCAAGTCCCTCCTCGGGGATTCGATCCCTGGCCCTTTGCCCCTGCTAGCCTCTGTGCAGATCCCCCGTGGATAAACCTCAGCCATGCTTCCAGCCAGAGCCAGTGAGGTCAGAATGGCCAGGGGGTCCAGTGGGCAGGGGAGGGCTTCGCCACTGTCCAGCCCAGGTTGGGACCATGGGACCCCCCAGAGCCTGCACTGGGGCAACATGTATCCTGCGGGACTGGGAACAAGAGGACTTAAGGTGGGGGTAATGGTGGCTCCTGACCAAGAGACTCACACCAGTTCCATCATCAGCCCTGTTTGACAGGTAGGGATAACGAGGCACAGAAGCTCAGGTGGCATGACCTGCCCAGGTGCATAGTGACCGGGAGCAGCTGCCCTGCCTTGGGGAAACCACCACTGAGCTTGGGAAGGGGGATCCTCTCTGCAGCATTTAGGGAGCCCATAGAGCGGGCTGGACCCCCCAGCCTCAGGCAAGTGCCTAGCAGCTGGAGGGAGGGCCGGCCCTGCCCCCACCCCGGGCCCTTCCGCCGGATGCTGGCACACGGGCCCGCACAGAGCTAATTGGAGGAGGCAGCTGTTTGCAGAGCGAGCTCGCCCAGGCTGGGCAGAGGCTGCTGGCTGTCAGGAGCCCTGGAGTCCTCGTGCACCCCCCAGCCAGACTCAGGCTGCACTATGAACCCCTGCCCTGGCCCCACCGGCCAGGCCCCTTCCTAGGAAGACAAGGCACAGCCCGCACTCCAGGCTTCCCCTGATGGCCGCTTGGAGCCCTGACTGTGGGCAGTGGGGGCTGGAGGCGGCAGCAGCCCTTGGCCTGGGTAGGGGGCGGAGGGGTGGCTGCAGGCTGGAAGGTCAGAGACGGGTTCTGGAGGCAGAGTCTGGGGCTGCCCCGTTCTGTGGTCTGGGACAGGGAGCTCAGTCTCCCCTCGGTAAAGGGGCTCTGACAGCACCTAGGTGGGAGCTGCTTAGGAGGAAGGAGGCGGCTATGGGAGGTGGTGCAGAGGGGGTGCAGGGGGAAAGTGGGCCTCTGGGGGTCCTGGGCTTCTTGGGGAAGTGGGCCTGGCTCTGGGGAATCTGGGAGGAAAGGACTGGCTGGCCTCTGCCAGTGCAGGGCCCCCTCCAGCCACCTGGGAAGGAGAGGGGGCACAGCAGGCCCACCGAGGGCCTCTCCCCACACCCAGCTACTGGGACTGGGAGGAGACAGGCTAGGGTTCCTGTGGGGTCCAGCCAGTCCCCTGTGGGAGGGCAGCTGAAGCGAATAGCTCTGCAGGAAAAACACTCCGGTCCCACCTCCCGGGAGGTCAGGGCTTCTAGGGTCCCCCAGGCTGCTGGAAGCCCTGCTCCTGTGGAAGCCCAGGGGTGGGTCTGAGTGCACGGGGCACACAGTGAGCACTGGGGAGGCCTCTCTGTTGAAGCTGAAGACTTGGCCCACATGGTGTTAGCGTGGCACCGTTTTACAGATGGGGAAACCGAGGGCCAGTGTCCTGAAGCACCTATCTCAGCCTATCTCAGCAACTATTTTTCTCCCCCCCCCCCCGGGGGATCCTCCCACACAGGGGGAGACCTAGGATATAGGCGCCTCGGGGCAGGGGGATATTTCAGAGAAGGGGACCCTCACCATGTAGCTCCCAGCCTCAGTTTGCTCCTCTGCATAATGGGCCTGTCCTCCACATGGGCCCTGATGGACTGTGAGTCCCCTGCCTTCCTCCAGCTTCAGGGCCACCTCTGCCCATGCTTGCCCACTCCTCCCAGTCCTGGGAGGCCCCTAATAGAGATGTCTTTGCAGGGCCTCCCAAAGCCTCCCTCCCTGGCCACGCCTGCCTGCCTTTCCCATGGCCTGAGGCTTCTGACAACTTTATTGTCCAGTGGCCAGCCCAGCAGGGCCTGGGGGCGTGGTTGGGATGGCCCCCTGGGCGTGGGAGATGCTGACCACCACCCAGGCAGAGGGTAGCTGTTGTGGAGAGGGTGCTGGGGCAGCGAGCAACCGTCCCATGTCCACACCTGTGCCTGCACAGGAGTCTGACTCAGGTCAGACTGGAGCTGCTCAAGGGGCCACAGCCAAGGAGTGGCTTCATGAGGGCCCCAGCTTGGGGCAAGAGCAGTGGGGGCTTCTCAGGGAAGCTGGAGAGGTGTCTGCTCCCAGGCCAGGGAAACCAGAGAGGCCCAGGTACAGCCAGGCAGGGGCCAGGGGTGGCCTATGGACCAGGGCAAGGACCCAGCAGCTCCCAGGGGGAGGGGCCAGCCTCCAGGCCTGCTCCCAGGGTCGACTGCCATGGGCTCTGTGGGAGGGGGTGGGGCGCCTAGGGGAGGGTGGCGGGGGCTGGGGCCTGTGGCTCCCAGGTCCAGGTTATCAGAGGAGGGGAGTCTGTGCTGCCTCAGTGCAGATCAAAGGGGCTTATCAGCCCAGGGCTCCCTTCCCACAGCCACCCTTCCGCACTCCCTTCTCTCCCGCCTCCCAGCAGTCTTTGCCCTAACCATGCTCCTGCAGCCTCCATGCCCATCCAGACCCTCCCTTGTGCCCCTCTCTGGGGCCTTCCCAGCCCCTGTGACTCTGGGGGCTTAGCCCCGGATCCCTGACCTCCCAGGACTCTAGTCTCCAGCGAGGCCATGACCGATTTCCAGGGAGGAGTGGCAGGAAGCTCTGTAGAAGTCCGTGGTGGAGGACTGTAGTGCTTGTCTTTGGATGATGTGTTTGTTCATCCTGGGGATACCAGAGGACTGGAAGAAGCCTGTCTCCTGGGAGGATTGCCTACCCCCAGCAGGTGGGGCCTGGAACCATTAAGGGGGGCTTGTGGAGACACATTTTTGAGACAAGCTTGTGTTGGCAGACTGGGCTTAAACCCTGACCATGTCAAGCTAGCTGTCACCCCCAACAAGACGGCACGGCCCGGGGCATCCATGTTGCTGATGAAAAGTTCTATGAGCTTCTACTGCCAGGGCTGCCTGCTGGGCTGGGCCGGAAAACTGGGTCAGAGCAAGGCTGGGCAGGCCCCCCGCACCCGCCTAAGCACGCACCCAGTGAAGGCAGGGGCTTCGGTCCCAGCACACCCTGGGCCCAGGCCAAGCCTGGGTGCACACGTTCCCATGTGTATGTGTATGTGCTCACATGCTCGTGTCTTGGGGACAGCTGACAGCCTCTGCTCAGGGCTCTGAGTGGCCCCCACTTGCGCCTCCCCACCCAACCCAGGGACCTATTTGGTTGAGGGAAAACTTTGGCCAGGGTGGACTCCAGGCTAAGCCCAGTTCCCAGGCTAGCCCACAACAGCTGGGTAGCCCTGGGGTCCTGGCCAACCCCGGCCAGCTCAGAAAGGGCTCCCTCTCCCAGCCCCTGGGGTCTTTGGGGCTAAGGAGAGGAATGAACTCCAGTAGACAGAGGAAGAATGCACTTTGATTCAGAGAAGCTAGCTGCCTGCCCTGTGCACACAGCAAATCAAGAACAGCCACTCCTCCTCAGCATGCCTCTGATCATGCCTTTCTGGGGTATGGAGTGTCTTCATGAGCTGCCTTTGCAGGCACCCTAGCCCTGACTCTCACTGACCATGTCCCCTCCTCCCCTTCCCAGCTTCTGAGAAGCTTCCAGGGGTTCAGTGAGGCCTGTCTCCATGACCCATGGGACTCCTTAGTGCTCAAGGTTTATCCTGCTGGTGGTGGGTACCTGTGGGAGCAGTGTCCCGGGCACCTCAGGGTGAAATCCAGGTCCCCACACCCTGAGGCCCAGCCCACAGAGGGTGGGGGTTCAAATGCCCACTGCCACTAGGCATCCCCTCCATCCCCCAACCCATCCACAGGCCACTTTCTGCCTCTACAGCCGAGTGGCAGGGGGACAGAATTCAGCATGCAGGCCACAGGAGTGGGGCCATTCACACACCATCCTAGGCTGGGAGGCTGTCTCCAGTTCCTGGTCTTGCTGTCTTCTCATGCTTCCTTGCTGCATCCATCCTGCTGAGAGGCAGGGGGGCAGGAGATCTCTGAAACCAAGGGGCAGTAGAACTTTACAAACCTCTTTATTCCTGCATCCCCATCCTGCCCTAACCCTGTCCTGCACATGGGCGTGCATGCGCGCGCCCACACACACACACACACACACAGACACACACACACACTCGACCCAGACAATGTGTTCTCCTTGTAAAGAGCTTAAGGGTTCTGGGCTGTGTGCTCCCATGAGCTCACAGAACTGGTAGCGCCAGAAATCAGGCTGGCTGGGCAGGTGGAGACTCGACGGGGCCAGCCCACTCCCCGGGGGCCTCTCCCCTCCGGCTTTCCCTGCCTGCCCTGTCCCACCAACCCTGAAGATGACCCTCCGAAGTGGGGAGCCACCTGCCCCTTCCCTGCAGCCCCCTTGGGAATGTGCTCACGCCCTCAGGGCTTCAGTGTCATCACCCAGACCCCACCCTTCCCATCTCTGGAGTGGTCCTAGCCCGAAAGGCACTGGGTATGGAGGTCCCAGCTTTGCTGGCATTCCTGAGTGGTCTTGGGTACATTGACAGTAAAGGTGCCACTCGATAGATGAGGTGGCCGGAGGCTGGGTCTTGATCAGATTCCCTGGGACACACAGGAGAGAGGCCGGCCTCGGAGCCTTCCTACAACCCTAGCACCTCTGCCCTGGAGGAATCACCTCCGGGAAGTCAGACCCTGCCCACTGTCCTCCACCAAGTCCTCTGGAGGGGGCGTTACCTGAGGCCCCACAGCCAGGGCCAGCTCGCCCAGGGCAAGGCAGCTTTGCTTGCTCGCAGGCCCTGGGCTAAGGAGAGGGGGAAGGGGCTCCTTGGGGTGGGGTCTCTGAGGTCTCAGGGGCGTGTATTTATGGCCCTAGAGGTCAGAGACCATCCCGCAAGTGGCAGCTCTATGGCGTGTGGGCCACCATGTGGCACGACACCCTGTGGCAGCCATCGTTCTCCAGGCCACACAATCTCTCCTGTGGTGGCTGAGGACGTCCACAAGGCTGTCCCCACCGCAGATGCCCAAATCCAGGTCCCTTCTGCAGTTCCCCAAGGCCCTTCTGCTCTGGGCTCTCAGCCAGTCTTCCCTCCACCTCCAGGTCTCCAGCTCTGCGCCCAGAGGCTCTGTCCTCGGTCCTGGCTCACTGGGGCCCCCTATCCAAGCTAAGAGGGCCCACGGAGCGCCTTGAGCCTGGCCCAACCCCACACTCCTGGAGGGGGTCTGGGGCTAATGGAGGGAGTTTCAAGGTGGGAGACGAGGATGCTGTTCTCGGAGAGTCAGGACCTGTATCCCCAGAAAAGGACTAAGGCTGCCCAGGCTCGGAACAGCTGTGTGACTCTGAACCAGGGGCTGCCTGTCCTCCTGCCTGTCGGGGCAGCAAGTGTGGTCTTGAGGACAGCTGGCTGGCACAGGGTGGCAGAGTGCAGGGTTCACTCTTTGCTCAGGCGGGACTCCCAGAGGCCCCAGGACGTGCACCAGGCCCTAGCCAAGGCACCCCACATCCGGGCCGTGTGCGGTGGCCAGCTGCTGCCAGCTGGAGCCAGGACCTGCCAGCAAGGACACATCTGTCCTGCCAGGTGGGCAGGATTAGTGGCCCTCAAGGAGCACAACGGCCCATTGACAGTGGCCCAAACACAGCTATCTTCGCCGGGGATGCCTGCCAGGACCCCGGCCCACTGAGCCCCCAGCCAGCTCCCCCAAACCCAGGGCCCTGCCCTCACAGAGCATCTAGGCAGGCAGCCCTTGGCTAGACACATGAGATGCCAGGTGTCAGGGCATGACACTTCCCTGAGCCCAGTACCTGCCATCCCAACTCTGCCAATATCTTGGATGGACAATGACAGCATTGGCCAAAGCCCTTCAGGAAACTTACCCCTTCTCAGGACACCATTCCACCTGGGAGGCATCTTGGGGCTCAGGGAAGTCCCCAGGTCCTTGACAAGGGAGGTCCAATGGGGGGACGAGTGTTTGTGTGGGTTGATGCCCTTGGGGACAGGATAGGATCTGGGCTCTCCCAGGGGCCAGACTCGAACAGTTCACCTCTCAGGGCTGGTTCTGGTAGGGCCAGGGCCACAGGTACAGGAGATGGCTCTGCTGGGGCCAGGGGTCTGCCAAGGCCAGGACAGCTTAGGTCCCTGCCCCGTCTGCGCCCCAGGGCTGAGACAGAAGGAAAGCATGCCCATGGAAAGTCGGCACCACACACATCTGCTGAGCAGGTTTGAGCTTTAAGCTGCTGAGAGGACACAGCTTTTTCAAACTAGATTTACTTAGGCCTAGAAAGCAGAAACTAGGGAGGAGTAGTTATTTAGCTCTTAGCTGGATCCTGAGCTCCCTGGAAGCCAGGACAAAGAGAGAAAGCAGATGCTGCTGTAGCTCTCCATGCCCAAGGAAGAGCACACAGGAGGGTTCAGCTGGAAAGGTGGTGTGCCCCTTGGCATTCTATGGCCACATTTTCTCTCCTGAGGCTGAGACCATGGCACCCCCTGCCCACAGCTCTGGAGGGGCCTGTATAGCCATATGGGCCTGGATCCCACTCCAGGCAAGGAGGAGTTGAGGGGCACCCAGTGAGGTCATCTAGACCAGGCCTGGGCATAAGGTGGGATCAGGGCTGGGTGGGACCTCTTGGGTGGGTTCAACCCTGTTGGCTACTGTATCTTCCCAGAGCCACCTAACTCAGGCACCTGCAAGTCTCCGGGTGCCTGACCTTGGGCCCTGCTCTCACTGCCACCACCCCAGGGAGCCAAGGGTCCTGACAAAGTCTGCACGGAACCACACCATTCTTTGCTCAGGAGCCCTATGGCTCCTGGGCTCCTGGCTGGGTGTCAACAAGGCCAGGGGCTCATAGGACAACCTCTCTGCCCCACCTCCTACCGGCTGGTCCTCAGAGGCAGCCCTCATCTCTTCCTGGGGCCTGTGCCTGAGGCTCCCTGTCCCTGGAGCTCTGCCCCCCTCCCCAGCACCCTGCCATACCCGCTCAGGTGCCACCTGCTCCACAAAGTCATCCTTGACTCCTCTTGGTCATAGGCAAGAGCCACTCATGATAGGCGACCCCCAGGGGGCCCTAAACCCCGGCAACAGCCTGGACACAGGCCTGGCAGTGTGTCTGGGAGGGGTGAGAGTTTGGCCATGGGAACCTGAGGGAGGGGACCCTGAGGCAGCCGAGCAGCAGGTGGCTGTCATCCCTGCTCCCACCCAAGCCAATTAGGTGTGGAAGATGGGGACCCACGGGGGGAACCCTGGGAGGGTTACCTTTTGGGGCCCAGCCTCCTGTGGGCTTCACACCCCCCACTCTGCTGGGCCATCTGGCCCAGGGCTTCCCTCAAAATGAAGTGAGGGTCCCCACATCTGCAAGGCTAGTGAGGAGAGCTCTGCAGGGTGAAAGTAGGGGTGGCCTGCTGCAGGCCACAGGGTTCTGGGGACAGTGGGTAGGTGGTGGGCCAGACCCAGGGACCTCTGTGGTAGTCCCCCCCGCCCCCGCTCCGTGTCGTGAAGCCACACAGACAGAATCCTGCCCTCTCAGGCCCATCCCTGGAGGCTCCCATTGAGCCCAGCCCCAGCCCTCAGCACATTGCATCTCACTTGTCTGGACTTCCTTGGCACCTGTGTGGGGGAGGTGGGCCCCATGCCAGGCTGGCAGGCTGTTCACCCTGGCCAAGGACGCCCCCCTTGCTCTCTCTTACCCTCTCAGCCAGCCCCCAATGCACCCAGGAGACAGGTGGATGAGCTCGTCTTCCCAAGCGGGAAGGAAGGAGGCATCCTCCTGGGGACACCTCACAGCCCGTGGGCACTGAGCCAGCCTCCCTCCAGGCTCCGCGTTCTCTCGCTGGTGGGGGCTGCCCTCCCTGGGCTCAGGTTCCCTGGCATCCTGTCTGACATCCTCCCAACCTGGCCTGACACAGGGCCGCTGACATGGCCTGAGGGGAGGAGGGGCTGTGCCCAGGCACAGAGGACAGCGAAGCCTGGGGTCCTGTCCTGGTGATCTGCCGGGGTGACTATAGACACCAATGAGAACTGTTGGGTCTAGACGCCAGCCTGTGGCTGGCTCCTCGGGCAGAGGAGAGCGCCAAGGAAGGGGTCAAGTTCTTGAGCCTTGGCTGCTTCATGGAATGGGCCTCTGCCTTTGGGGCCCACGTGGGTGCAGGACAAGGGGCTGACACCCTACCAGCTTCATCCTTCCAACAGGCCTGCCATGAAGGCAGCGTGCTCTCTCTGGAGTACTGGGGACAGGTCCTGGCCATGCTTGGTAGCATTAAAACCCTGATTCGTTGCGAGCATGTGGGGTCCTGTAGGCCAGGGATAGGCCAGAGGCTGAACCCCAAGCGGGGAGTGAGGTTCTGCCTCCTGGGGCTGATACTGTGGATGACAGGAACACACGGGAGGAGGCGGGGAGGTAAGCGCATGAGAGCAGGTGATGGGGCAGGGGCCGCGGCCGGGGGAGGGGTTAGAGGCCAGGGGTGGGCAGGGGGCAGCCGGGTCAGCAGGCCCTGCAGCTGGAGGAGGAGCGCGCCCTCAGTTCCCGGGGGCACCGGGAGGTAGCAAGGCTCTGGGCAGGAGCATGACATGATCCGATTACAATCCGGCAGTGGCGGGGAGGGGTGAGGGGTGACAGAACAGAGGCCAGTGGTCGCTTGGTCAGTGGGGAGGACCCAGGCCCCAGGGCTGCTCGAGCCCAGGAAGGCATGAGCAGGGACTCCTAGCAGCTGACGTTGGGAACACCGGGGGGTGGGGGGGGGGGGCGGGAGGGACAGAGGAGGGGGACCCTGAGTGGAGGGGCACTGACGGCTCAATCCTGCCCGTCACCGCTCAATGGGCCCTTGTCTCTGGCCATTGAGTGCTGCATTCCCGGCCCCCTGGCGACGGCCCGGCCATGGCCATCTCCGGGGAGGCAGGAATGTGGCGGGCGGGGCTCAGGCTGGGGGTGGGGGCTCCCGTTCTCACGCCCGAGGCCACTCAGGCCGACTCAATTGGAATTTAAATGCCAGCCATTGTTGTTTCCAGAATAGCCAGGAGTCAGCACTGCCCTAGGGGCTGGACTAGGCTGGGACAACAGCAGCAGGCCGAAGGAGCAGGCCAGCCCCCTCCTCCAGGCAGCCCTCCTGGACCCCTCCATCCCTCTCTACTGGCTGCCCAGCTCCAGTTCTGTCTGTCCTGGAGGGCCAGACAGCAGGGCAGGGACCTGACTGGAATCCACTCTCTCCCCAAATGGCTGGGCCAGGCCTCCCTGTGAATTACAGCCTTAACCCTTCCTGGATCTCCACTCCAGGGGCATCAGAAGGCCAGGACAGCACAGCCAAGGGGCTTGGGGCCATGCTTTTGGGGTTTGCTGTAGGTTTCTATGCACCCTTGAGTCTGGTGGTGGTGATGGGGAGCTGGGGCAGGGCCTGAGCAGAGGAATTGTGAGCTGTGCACAGGTCCCTCTGGATTCTGGAGCTGGGAGGGTCTCAGGACCAGGGATGCACACAGGGTTGCCCCCAGTCCCCCTTGCCTTTCAAGGAGCTCAGGTTTGCCAGAAGGCTCACTGTTCTGGATCTAAGCTGGAACCTCAGGAAGGAGCACGGTCAAGGAGGCCCCTGGCTTGCAGGAGCACGGGAGACCCATGCAGGTCTGCCAGGGCCCATCGCCCAGGCTGGGGCCTCTGATCCCATCCTCTCTGGAGGGCCTGTGACCTGTGATGGGACAAACCAAACTAAAGAGCGAGCCAGCCCCAGGCCTCTGTGGGAGCCCTTGCTGTGACACTTCTGATTCCTGGGCCTCCTTCCCGACACTCGCCAGTGCAGCTCAAGCCCCTCTGCTGCCCTCCTGGGCAGGCATGTCCCCTGGCCTCCCGCCCATGCTCCATGCCATCCTCTCTGTCCCTAGCCCATATGCCCTCCGAGGGCCAGGACAGCTGACCGGAGGATGCCAGTCTGCCGCACGCCCCCCCCCCCCCCCCCCAGGCCGGCCCCTTCCCACCACCTCTTCCTCTCGGAGACTTCATTCATTTATTTATTTGCTGAACCTCTGACGTCCCTGAAAGGGGCCTTTGTCTGCACAGACAATCAGTGGCACAAATGGAAATGGAGTTGTGTTTGAGGAAAGTCTAGTGTGTGTGTCTGTGGGGGTGGGGGCTGTGGCCAGGCTGCCAGAGGTGGGGGGAATGGCCAGCCAGGGGGACCCTGAGCATTGTCCCCTCAGGCCCAGCCATGAGCCCTCTGATAGCCAGACTTCCAGCCCTAGAAGGCCCTATGGGGGAATGAAGAGCAAAATCCTAGATCCCCTGGTCACTGTGTTCACCACGTTCAGTCTGGCTCCCTGATGTCATCTTCACAGAGGCAGAGCTGAGGGTGGGGAGAGGGAGCCATGGACTAAGCATCACCCCTGACCAGGAGACCTCATGACCCTGCTGTGCAGGGAGCAGCGCCTCAGGCCCAGGGAACAGCCCCTGCAGGAACCATGCTGGCAAGTCTGAGGAAGTGAGGGCACCTGGTGGGGGAAGAGGCCGGCCAGGGGGCTGCTGTAAAGCCTAACTAGGGTGACCTCTAGGGGGCTGGCCAAGGGGGTGAGGACCTGATCAAGGTTTTCCAAAGGCTGCGTGGGAGGAGGGTGAGCTCTTGGTCCTTGTGGGAGGGGACGCGGCCTGGGTCCAGGGCTGGTTGGGGAGGCTGACAGTGGTCAGTTCTGGGAGGTCTCGAAAACAGAGGTGTAGATCTGTGGGTGGCTTGTGGCAGGCTGTGGATTTGGGGGTAGGATAGCTGATTCCTCATGGGAGGAGGCCCCTCAAGGTCGGGACTCCGTCCTGCCCTGTGCTGCTTACACTTGGGGCTGATACAGGACAGACTCGGAGGCCACCAGACAGAGCTGTATCATGGAGGCAGTCTTTTTCCCAGAAGCCTTCCTGGCGGAGGTGTTTGTGGCTGGACGGAGAAATGGGCAGAGCAGCACAACTCCTAGGCTGGGGCAGGCGCATGTTCCCTCCTGAGCATGGCCTGGGCAGGGGTGGAGAAGGGGTAGGAGAGGCTCCTAGGCTCTGAGGTGAGCAACCCTGACCCAGCACCTGACACCTCATCTCAGGTGCTGCTCTAACCGCCACCTGCCTTGGACCAGACATGGCCCATTTATGGGCAGAAGAGGCTAAGAGGAGGTAGGCATCGGTGCCGGCAGGCTGGCCTGGCAGAGCGTGAGGGCTCTGACCAGCAGTCACTTGTCCATCTTGTCCACTTCGGGCTGGCTGTGCTCATCTGGTTTAGGGTGGCTGGACTCTCGGCTGCAGCCTCAGCCCTGGTGACTGCTGTCTTCAGAGCTGGGGCAGGAGGGCCGGGCAGGAAGCTGGGGGGGGAAGAACCTGTCTGCCCAGGGCTGAGCACGCAGGGTGCAGGATCCCCAGGTCCCCAATTGGACTTGCCCCTGAGGAGGGGGCCGTCCTGCTAAGGCCTGGGCACAGCTCGGGATTCAGGCCCCCTTGGGCTGGCCTGTGGGTAGCAGTTAAATCCCAAATGTCTGCTCCCTCTGGGGACATCCTGAGGCCCATGGGCCTCTCCAAGGCCCTCAGGGGATAAGCTCTGGGACTGTGGGCATCTTCCCCAGCCCCTCACTTAGCAGCGTCCCTGGGCCTGAGGGCCCGGCAGTCTATCCTCTTGGGGAATGTCTGCTTTACTCCAACACATTGACATGTGGGGCTGTTTGCTGCGGTGACAGTCAGTCCTCACCTGCCAGCTCCTGCCTGCCTGCCGCATAGCTGAGGACCCCATCTCAGACTTCAATCTATAGAGGCCATGGGGGGAAGTGGGCATCGTCCCTTGGGCCCCTGGGGTCCTGCCGCGAGCTTTACCCTTCCCAGCCCCACAGCTCCCCCACCCCGACAGCACCTGCCACAGCCTCAGCCCATCCATCCTAAAAGCAAAGCTGTGTGGTTTTGATATGCTCAGGCCAGCACCTGGGGGCAGAGTCTAAATGGGATGGGCTTCTGGGGGATGTTGGGGCTGGCCTGAGGGCCATATTTTGGGGCCCAGGTGTTGCCAGGGCCTGGAAATGACTGACAGTAGCCAAAGGGACCCATAGTCCAGAGTCAATGGCCATGGGAGCAGCCCTGAGCTCAGGGGGACGGGTCTGGGAAACCTAGCTGAGTCCAGGAATGGCCTGGCCCAGGTAAGAGGACAGAAGGGTCACAGGTGAGTGAATGGCCCAGGTCTTGCAGGCAAATCCCCAAGATGTGGGGATGAAGAGGAAGCAAGGGAGAGGCTCCCCAAAGACCCACAGTGAAAGGCCCAGCCTGCATGAAGGGTAACGGCTGAGACTCAGATCCAGAGGCTTCTGCAGATGTGCGATGCAGAAAAGTAGTCCAGGCAGCAGAAGAGTAGGGACGCAGGACAGCAGGAAGGTGCTGATGAGGTCACTAGCAAGGTGGCTGGACCTGGTGTCCTCTCTAAGGGCTGTGGATGCAGCGTGAATGAAAAGCTGTTCTAGAGGAGGAGCAGAGAGCTTCAGGCTGCCTGGCCCAGGGAGGGTTGAGCCTAGGGACAGAGAATAGGCTGAACCCCTGGTGGGGGGGGGGGGGTTGAGGCTGCAGAAAGATGAGTCCCTCCATATTCACCTTGTCCCATTCCTCCGGCCACCACCCCATTGCCTACACTCAGCTGTGGGGGATCAGGACAGATGGGCACTCTAGGCAGGGATGAAAGCTTCTATGCCCCACAGAATGCCCAGAAAGAGCCACTGTCCCTGGGAGCTCCCATCACAAGCAATGAGGGCCAGGAGGGGCAGGGCCTGGGGTCAGGGGCTTCCCAGAGCAGGCACTGCTGGGCCTCGGCGAGGCTGTGGGTGGGGAAAGGCTTGGCAGGCAGCTGGAGGCTGGCCCATAGTGGTCACCCCCTGGGGACCGGGCGGGCACAGGGTGCCCCAGGGAGGGTGCTGTGAGAGCACCACTGTTCCCGGCCCCCATCCTGACCCAGATCTTGCCACCACCTGAGCAGGAAGGGAGTTGGGATCTGAGATTAAGCCTCCCCCAACTTGGGTACTGAGACACCAAGCCAGGAGAGCCCCTGCCCTTTCCCGTGTGTCCTGCCTCCATTCCCCTCCCCCCCCCCGCCCCCATCCCGGTCTCGCTCTGGAACCTGCCTTATCTGGGGCAGATCAACCTGGGAGAGGCTGGGACAAGGGTCCTGCTAATCTCTAGTCTCAGGGGAACGCCTGCCAGGTTTGCAGCGGGTGGGGGTGGGGGTGGGGGGTGGGGTTGGATTTCCAGCTGGCCCCTTCCCAGGCGCCGACACCTGCCCTGGGTGCGACTGGCCCATTCTGCTGCTGTCACAGATAGCACCTTCGGCGCTCACCGGCTGTCCGGGGAACAAGGGCTGGCACCAAGCTCCAGCCGGGCAGGGAGGCGGGCACGAAGGGGCAGGCCCTGAGGGAGAGCTGCTTGGAAGTGAGAAGGCTGCCCCTCTTCCGTCAGCTTCTCTCAAGGGCTCAGACTGCCCCGGGCTCAGGTGTGGATGCCATCTACCTTAGTGTCCCCGGAACACGGAAACTCGGTGCCCCAAGCCGACTGCAGGGAGGGCAGGCTTTTTGGAGGGGCGAGGGGCATGGATGAAAGGGATTTGGGGGTCCTCTCCCTCTGGAAACACGGACTGCCCCTGCACCCAGTTGGCCTCAAATCCCAGGTCAAATGAAGCAGCCAGGGAAGAAGAGGTGGAAGGAAGCCAACGGCGGCTGGCCCATCTACAGCACCACCACAGGATCGGCCCCTGCCCACAGCCCAGGCCCGCCCAGCTCCCCAGGCTGGTTCCCGCGAGCCCCTCCCTGCCTGGTCCTGTGCGCAGGGGGGCCACGGGCATCGTTAAGTGGCTGTGACCCCCTCCTACAGCCTGTTTGCCATCCTGGCTGCTGGGTTGGGCTGTCTCAGGGTCCCTTGCCTTCACTGGATCTCTGGGAACATGTGTCTGTGCCTGCACCTCTGTATAATTGGAGCTGGCTCTGGCCAAACCCTGTGCCGGGTTCTGGCTTTTCCAGGGTACCGGGTCACCAAAAGGCCTCCATATCTTTCTGCACTGACCATCGGCCTCTCCCACAACGATGCACCACATATTCACTGAGCCCTGACTGTGTGGCGGGCTAGGCCTGAGACTTACGCTTGTCCAGGGGCCACATGCTCACACCTGTGCCCCGTGTGCATACACAGGTACACAAGGGTGTGCTGCATATCTGTGTACTCAGAAGGTCAGGCTAATTGCTTCTCAGTCTTTTGGCTAAGATCAACTGTAGTATCTGTTCTTATCAGTTTATTTATTTATTTTTTAAAAGATTTTATTTATATATTCATGAGATTTTATTTATTCACGAGAGACACAGAGAGAGGCAGAGGGAGAAGCAGGCTCCCTGCGAGGAACCCAATAGGGGACTTGATCCCAGGACCCCCAGATCATTACTGGAGCCAAAGGCATTAGCTCAACCACTGAGCCACACAGGTGCCCTGTTCTTATCAGTTTCATGGAGGGTCAGGAGCCTAGAGTCCTTGGTGGGGTCTGCTGATCAAGCCCTGGGCCCCTGGGGTTCCCCTCGGGTCAGGTCAGAGGGTGAGGGGCTCATGCTCCCAGCCTAGCCCCCTGCACCCTGTCAGTTGCTCCTTTGTGGGCCTCTGCCTGCCAGGCCCCATTCCCCCCTTCAAAGTCTGGGCCCCACAGGTGTAGTCCATAACTAGAGTGGGGTATGGGAGTGGGAGTTGCACCGCAAGGTAGACCTAGACTCCAGCGACACTGTGAGGCCCCAGCACTGAGAGCCCCCATCTGGTGGCCTGCAGCCCCAGCCCCCCCAGGGACTCCAAAGAGGGAAAGGACAGCCTTTCCAAGGTGGCACAGGGTGGGCAGAGTGGGGTCACTCCTGGCAACCCCAACCCCAACACCTCCCAGCCAGCCATCACAGCCTGCCAGCACCCGGTCTCCCTCCACTGAGTCCTGTGTGCCCCATGTGGGCCATAACTCCCAAGTGACTGGAAGCCCTGGGTTGGGGGAGGTTTATAAAACCTTCAGAGCCCCTCAGAGCCCTCCTAGGGCTGCCCTATCCAGTCTGACCTACCTGGGTACCCCAGGTCAGCCTCAGAAGTTTCTGGCAAGTTCTCTTGGTCCTGACACCCGCCCCCTAGAGCTCCCCATGGCTGCAGAGCCTGGAGCGCCAGGGCCTCCCCTCTTTAGACCCTCAGGGCTCACCGCAGGGCCAGATTGCTCCTCTGAGTGAGAAGTGCTGAGAGGGAGCCCCCTGTGTCTAAACTCCAGCCAGCCGTTTTGCCAGCCCCCCCACCCCCCCACCCCCGTCTGCTACCTGGTACCAGCCCCACCACATACCCCTGTGGCCCCTGCCTGGCTCCTGCCCGGTGTGAGGATGTCTTGACTTCTGAGCTCTGGCTGTCAGGGGGCTTTGCGCTGGGAGGGGGCCTTCCTGCACTCAGGTGCTTCTCCTTCATGGAAGGCAGGTAGGCACAGATAGGGGATGTCCCTTGGGTCTCCCCTCTGGAATGGTCCCAAGACTCCCCTCCCCCCTCCCGCCGCTCCTGCGCCCCCCTGGCGTGGAGCCCAGCAGCCCGTGGAGCTCATTAGTGCAGCGGCAGCCCTGCCGAGCTCGCTTTAATTGGGGCCGGCAGGACGTGAGAACCTGGGGACCCTGTGCCCGGGCCGTGGGGGAGGGGGCACCTTCCAGAGCCGCCCGCAGCGGGCCCAGATTATCTCGGCTCAGTGGGCCCAGCGAGTGGTAATTAAAGCTGCCCGCCTGGACTGCGGTGACAGAGGGAGGCTCCGGTGCCCACCCTGGCCAGAACTGCTGTGTGTACCCTGTGCCCATGAGTCCCAGGTGGCCACCTGGTACGCCCTAGCCTACCTCCCATCTTGCCTGCTGCAGTACCCAGGGCAGTCACTGAATGCCAGGGTCTGAATGCTAGGTGACATGGTCCTGGAGGACCGTGGTGGGAGGGTGGTATGTGAAGGAAGGCTCACGAGTAGGGGTATGGGTATGCCAGCCATTCTAGGACCTTGTGGGGACCCCACAGGCCTGCTGCTACTCGGGAGCTGCCTAAAGCCCTGGCTAGGTGGTAGGACACTGGACCCTAACAGAGGGGCAGCCCCCTTCAGCAGGCATGGGCTGAGCCCATGGGCGCATCCACTGGGTCAGGCCACTGGACACTTGAGGCCCTTTATGGCTCCTGACTTCATCTGGTTTCCCGGAGGCTTCACCTTGGGGTCTTGCAGCCGGGAGGGCTGGATCATGGGGGCCACACTGGACCACAGAAGGGTGCAGGTGACAATGCAGGGGGCATTGCCTTGCTTCCAGAAGCTGCAAAGGGCCTTGGGGCAGGGGTCATGGTGTGGCCTGGCCAAGGGGGTTAGGTGGACAGGCTGAGTGAGAGGCTGGGGCCCAACCAGGGCAAGCACACAGTGGAGGGTGGTGCAGGAGGCCTCGAGGCCTGGCTCCTGGCATCTGCTGTTGATGGGACGTGGAGGGAGAAGGGGTCCTCTGCTGCTCATAGGCCTGTGGTGGGGCCCTCAGCCGGTCACCCCCATGCCAACCCTGTCATTAGTTGATCGGGTTTCCCGATGCAAACCCCAGGCTCCATGCGGTTTCTCCAGAGTCATAGGATCTGGCCTGGCCTGTCCTTGTCCCGACCAGGCGGGTGGAGGCCCCTGGGCAGGGGAGGGTCTAGATCTGCCCCGCTTCTGCCTTTCCAGAGGCAAAGGGGTGAGGGGCAGTCATGACCTCCTGAAACCAGCAACAGCAGGACTCCTGGCCTTATGATCCCAGTGGGGCCCAGGACCCAGGGAGCCTCTGTTCTGGGGCCCTACAGCCAGGGGCTCTCCAATAAGGCCTGGAGGCCCCACGCTGTATGTGGTAGGCCTTGAGTTTGAGGTGGGGGATGGGGTGGGGGGTAGGGGGTAGGGGGAAGTGGTGTACAAGGAGACTGAGGCAGCAGAGCTGTGGACCCACAGGCAAGGCAGCCTGTCTTTCTTTCAGGCAAGATCCCAGGAGCAGATGGGTCAGCCCTGGGGGCCTACAGGCCCTGAGTCCCTCCTGGGGGCTGGGGGCAGGGTTGGCCACAAGGGTGCCTGTCCACCGGATACTATGGCCCCCCCCACAACACCCGCCCCGTGTGGGAAGCAGGCCTGTGGAGGAGGGGAGCTGTCAATGTTTTACCACCAAACTTGAGAGGCCATGGTGACTCCAGGGTGGTAGTAAGAGTGAGGCCCACAGGTCTCCTGGGTCTGGTTTGGCCACATTTTTTCTCTCAGGAGACAGGCCTGTTGCTTCCTCTGGAGAAGATATTTACTCTTCCCAGGGTGGGGGCGCTGCTGTGGTGCACATGCATGTATGTGCATGTATGTGCGTGTGTGCACATGTGGGGCCTGGTGCACTGTCTGGGTGGCAGGTGGGTTTGTGCAGGAAAGGAGGCCCAGTCCAGGACCTGCTCTCGCTGGGCAGATGTTGAGCCCCACCCCCCCAAGAAGGATGTGGCTGCTGAGAGTGAGAAAGGGGACCCTGGGTGTAGAATTTGGCAGTATGACCTTCCCCACCCAGGACTTCAGTCTCCCTGTTCCATCTGTGTAAGGTGTCTGGGACACTGTGGACCAACCACTGTGTCATCCCCAAGTCTAGCTGGGGACAGTCTTCTAACATCTGTAGTCTCCTCTCTGGCCCCCCTGGGAGTTACTGGCCCCACAGCCCCAGAATTACTTTGAGAGAAAAGGGTGAGCCTCTCGCAGGGTGCTGGGGGAGGGATGCTAAACCACTGAGGTAATCTTAGAGCCCAGGGCTCCAGGAGAAGAAGGTTTTGGAGACCTAGAAGTCTGGAGCTCAGTTTAGGAGAATTCAGGCAGGCTGCCGGGAGGAAGAGATGCTCAGTTTAGTGAGAAGGTTAGAAGCAAGGGCATGAGGGGGTTTTGGAGCAGCCGGGCCCTATAGTTCTAGGGGCGCTGCTTGGAGGTTGAGGGACCGAGCACCAGGCCACCCCGGAAGCTCTGGGGACAGGGGTCCCGGGGGCAGGGCCTGCCCGCAGGTTGGGCGTCCAGGCCCATGCTGCCCCGGCCTGGCACGCGGGCCTCCCGAGCTTCCCCTTGGCTGGGCTGCAAGCTCGGCTGACGCCCGGTCCGAGCCCGACGCCCTCGGGGGAGGGGGGTCCCCCCCACCCCACCCCACCCCGCCCGCGGTCCGGCCTGTGCGGGGCGGGACCGGCGGAAGGGGCGCCCCGGGCGCCGCTCAAAGGGCCGCTAATGTGCGCTAATCCCGGCCTTTCAGGCGGCCGGCCGGGCTGTTGGCCCAACAACCCGCGTCTGAAAGGGGAGCGCGGGGCGCGGGGGGCCACTGCCCCCGGCCGCCACGCCCCCGACCCCGGCGGCCCCCCGCCCCCGGGACCCGGAGCCCGCGCGACCCGGCGCAGGTGCGCGGGCGCAGGCCGGCCCGGCTGGGGAGACTGAGGCCCGGGGGCGGAGCCGGGGGGATGGGGTGGGGGTCCAGCTCCCCCTCCCGGGCGGAGTCGGGGCCGGCGGGGCGGGGAGGGCTGGCTGGGCCGCCCCCTCCGGCTGCGCGGCGGTTCCCAGGCCTGGGAGGGGCGCGGGGGCCCTCACGTCGCAGACGGGCTGGGCCCCTCCGGAGCGTGACCCCGGCTTTCAGCGCGCCTCTGGCCCGGCCCCAGCGCCTCGTTAGGGATTTAATTAAGGAGCCGCCAGGGATTTGCATAATCTCCGAGCGGGGCTGGGAAGCCCCGGGCCGGGCCGGAGGGTGGGCAGGGGAGGAGCTGGCGGCCGGGCTTTGGGCTGGGGTCTCCCGGGGCGGGTACAGAGGGTCCCTAAGGAGGCCAGGGGGCAGGCTGGAGGCAGGAAGGACCCCTTTGTGTCAAAACCGGCCCTGGAATTCCCCATCGGATCCGAGGGTCCCTCCCCCACCCCAGCTGACTGAGCCCGTGGACTCAGCTGGCCTGGGGCCCTAGGAACCGGGAAGGGCTCCCCAGGAGGGCCCCCCTGCCCCTGTCCCTGGGCACCACCCCCCGCAGGCAAACAGTGAACGCAAACATTCCAGCCCGGGTGGCCCCGGGGAGCAACAGGCCCCGCCTGGCCAGCAGGTCCCTGGTGGCAGCTGGGGTCAGGCCCGTAGGGGTTCCCAGCCCGGGGAGTGATGTCCAGGGCTGCCCACTCTCCCAGGGCAGCCATGTCCTTCCCAGGAGGTCCTGGCCTGAAGAACACAGGGACCCAGGTCTGCACCCCAGTTCTGGCTGGAGCTTCCCTGTGGCCCCGGGAGCTGTGATGGTGGCCCCAAGATAGAAGTTAAAAAGAGGCCTTTTTCTTGGGGACTTGGCCTCCATGAGGCCATCCATGAGGCCCATACTGCAGGCAGCCTGGCTTCACATTCTCAGTCTCTGTCCCTACTGGCAGTACAGATGGGGACACTGAGGCACTGGTGCATCCTGCCCCCACTGCCCGCTGGCATCTCTGACAGGGCAAGGACATGACCATGTGGCCTTGGGAAGGTGGCCAGGGCTCAGCCAGGAGGTCCTTTCGGCCACTGCCGCAACACCAGCAGCCCCCCTCCGGTGCCTGGCACCCGTCTGCCCTGCGGGCATTCCCACAGCCTTCAAAGGGCACTGTGGGGGCCCAAACAGGGCAGGGCCGAGGCAGGGCCTTTCATCTCCAGGGTGGCAGGCTGGGAGCGGGATGATTCCAGGGGGCACAGCCACCTCCCAGGCCCTTCCCCCTGGCACCCCCTGGCAGGACCTGGCACCATCACCCAGCCTGGGTGCTGCTCCAGGCATCAAGAAGGAGCCTCAGGGAAGGCTGCGGGGGAGACAGGAGGTTTGGGGCTGGTAGCACCCCACTCAGGCTGAGTCCAAGGGTCTAGAATCACCCTTCCCCATGATTGACCCAGCCTCTGCCCCTGCCTGTGCCCTGCCACCTGCACCCATGTGCCACTCTGCATCTGGAGAGGCAAAGCCAAAGTGCCTGCTCTACCCCTGAGGCGAGAGTCCCTGGTGCCCCTTGCCTGGTAGCCCTCGTTTCCTGCCTCCCCCGCAGGTCCATGTTCTCCAGCCACTGGGCCACCAGGTGCCCCATGCTTGAGGCCACTAAGGCCTGGCTCCTTCTTATTATTCAGGTCTCAATGCAAGAGGGCCTTCCTCCCTGTGCCGGCCCTGCCTGGGTCCTTGAACTCCCGTTGCTGGATCCCAGTATCAGGTCTTTAACATATACTGTGATCTGTCTCAGTGGGAGGCCAGCCCCACCCCATGCAGGTCATGTTCTCAGGACCTTGCACCTGAATTGGAGGGGATGGTATCAGCCATCTGTGACCCCTGTTGCAAACAGGGAGTATAGAGTGCGGGCACCTAGCCAAAGCCAGAGCATGGGGGCGTGCAGGCAGAGGGGCTCTGAAGCCCGGAGGGAATCTCCACCCTGGCCGCTGGCCCCATTTTCAGGGGAGGTGTCTGGAAAGTCCACAGGCCAAAGCCCATTGCGCCTTCAGCAGAGCAGCCAGATGACCCTGTGCCCCAAACAAGCCCTTGCTTGTCTGATTTGGTGCGTGAGGTCTTACTACTAGGTTCCTACCCTGCTAGGGATCCAGATGCAGGAGGTCACCTCAGCCCAGTCCTCTGGGCTCTGCAGTGGTATAGAGAGGAGGGAGAGAGGACCTCAGGCTGCACCTCCACTGTGGTTCAGGGGCTGGGATGCTTTGGGGAGGCCCTGGAGGAGGCCGTGTGCACAGAGGTGCTGGGCAGAGGGTGTCGGTCAGGGGGGTCCCTACTGGGGCGAGGCTCGGGGGCTGGGCTGGGGGCCACCAGGGCTTCCTTTGAGAGTCGATGTGTGGCAAGAAAGTACACTCACAGCCCCCTGAATTTCTGCCCACTGTCCTTGCCAAGGCCAGTGTGTGGTACCCTCCAGCCTTCCAGCCATGGGAGGGATACAGATAAGGCCCCTGGTTTCACATTCATTTCCACTTGATTTGTCTCAATACTGTCCTGGGCATTTCTGAAGCCTCCAGTCCCCTCCCCTCCCGCCGCACAGCCTTTGGGGTGGGGGCGCTGTGCCTGAGGGCTGGCCAGGGGCTCCGGCCTCCACTGCAGGGTGCCACTGTTCTGAGAAGCCCTGACCCCCTTCCCTTCCTCCGGCCCACCCCTCCCCCAAACCCCCAGCCCAGAACAGGCCTGGGTCTTCATACCAACCCCTCTGTTCCTCACACCCACCCCTCTGTTCCCCAGGCGGCCCGTCGCCAGGCCCAGACAGGGACGGAGGTGGTGCACCCGGGAGCCGGCTAGGGGGTGCATAGGGGCCCCAGCGTTGTGTTGGGGGGACCCGGGTGGGGCCACCCAGAAAGCCCGTGGCTCTGGCCATTGGGTCCCCAAAGCTGGAGCTGGGCCCTCCCGACGGTGAGGGCGGGGGGTCTCTTCTGAGGTCCCGGGGTGCGGCTAGAGTCCTGCGCCTGCCCGGTGCCCAGCCTTGCCATTGGCGCCTCCCAGCCGGGCGGCCGCAACCCCGATGTTGCTTTAATAAAACAAAGTTTTTCTTTCGTGCACAGCCTCCAGCGGTGAAAGGGCCGATTTACGGACGCCCGCGCCCCCTCCCGCCGCCCCGCCTGCGCTGCGGTGGCGCTGGCCTCACCGGGTAATTTATAGCTTCAACTTCGCGCACTCGCGCTGGGCCAGGCAGCAGCATGACTGGGGCCATTTATCCCGGGGCCCCCCCCCAGGCCGCGGAGGACGGCCTCTCCCCGCCACTCACAGGCGCCATTCACGCCCGGCCGCCCGTTCCCGCCCAGGCCACGTTCCTTATTAAGACTTTTGGAAACTCTGTAGAAGCCATGGGTGAAAACAAGCTGGGCTGTTTGCGCGGTGGCCACCGCCCCCAGGTCGCCGGCCCGGTCTGCAGGTGAGCAGCGGGGGAGGCCGCTGCTTGCAGCTCCCTGTCTCCCTCTCTGCTTGGCAGATGTGGTGTCCTCCGGGAAGCACAGCTCACAGGGCCCTGGAGGCAGGCGAGTCACAGTAACATCATCCCGTTTGGAGGTTCCCGGGTTGGTGGCCTGCTTGCCCGAGGCCAGGAAATGGCTTCCTTTGGGGGGTGCTCACTGGTGGCCCTCCCAGGATTCCCACCCCAAGAAGGAAGGCATCCATCACAGGGGTCGGGGGTCTCAAGCCCATCTGAAGCTCAGAGTCCCAAGGGCAAGTGTGGTATGTGGACAGAGCTCAGGGCTCCCCAGGGAGGATCTGCACTGTGACCCCTCGGGGCGGGTGGCGGGTAGAGGGGTACTGCTGTGATCATGAACACACAGTGCGTGCCTCAGCATCAGCGCCTGCCTCACACCCCACCCTGGTGATGCTCCTGGGCCCAGGCCGGGATCTGGACTGGCACACATAGGCCCATGGGCACACACTCATGGCACATGCACCGAGGGACAACCATGAACATATGAATATGCCACCTACTCAGGGTCTGCACGTGGACCCAGCCCATGGGCATCTTGACTGGGGGTCCTGAACTCAACAGGGTCGTGCCTTGCTCCTGACCCTCAGTCACTGCCCAGCTTGAGCACTGGCAGCTCTGCACCGGACTGGCTCCCAGGCCAGATCCCTGAGTCCTTCTTGAGTCTATCCACCTTCCACCCACCTGGGCACCCCACTGGATCTTGGCCTCCCCCCTGGCTGGCCTCCCCCACATTCTCTGGACCACCCCAGGAGCCCCTCCCTGGTTTCCCTGTGCCTGCCTGGCCTCACAGTATGTTCAGTGGAGCGGTCCTGGGGAGGTGTGGGTGGTGAGTTGTCTGCCAGGACTGAGGTCCAGGAGCAGGGGTGACCCTGTGGAGGATCCTGTAGAGGCACCCTATCCTGAGCTGCCTATCCCCCCGCCTGCCCAGCCCAGTGCATGCTGCTGATGCAGGATGGGCTGGCTGGATGCTGAAGGCAGTGCCTGGTGGTGGGCTCGTGCCGCGGAAGCTGGTCCTCCTCCACAGGCACCTGGCACTGGGGCGAGGTGAGCCCTGTCTGTTGCTCCCGGGATGCCTCCTCCCACTGCTGAAGCCCAGGAACAGCCCAGGCCTGCTGGCCTCCCTGGGGGCTGCTCACTCCTGCCCCTGCCCTTGGAGCTCCTTGGAGATTGTCCAGTTTGGCCTGGACAGCAATCTTCTATGTGTCGCTCTACTTCTGCACCAGGTCCCTGGACACCTGGCCCTCCAGAAGAAGGAGGCTCCGGACACCCGGGGGCTCGCCAAGGCCACAGTGGATGATGGGCCTTGCCATGCTGAGCCCAGAGGCTGTGTGGGAGGCACTTTGGGGGGTACTTTGGGTGTGAGGGCATGGCCGTGGGCAGCGGGGCAGTGGGCAATGGGCTGGGGGCATCCTTCTGCTCAGGGCCTGGACGAGGACATGAGCAGGTGGCTGTCACCTCCACCATCTCTGCCCCAGCTCTGTGGCCCACAGGGGCTCCACCTTCCTTCCTTGTGTGAGTGGGAGCTCTGCAAAGGTGACACCCCACCGGAGTGCAGCTCCTAGTCCCAGGTCAGGATGCAGGAAACTTGCGAGCCCAGAGGGGAAGTGATGATAACCCAAGCCCTGGGTTGTGTCCTGCTGCTGCGCAGGGCCTCATCCCACCCAGTGCCTCTGGCAGGGGACCGGGGCACAGGTTGCCTGGGTGGGGGCACTGGCAACCCAGGTCTCAGGCCCTGTATCTTCGGAGATGAGATTTTTG
Source organism: Canis lupus familiaris (assembly GCF_011100685.1). Taxonomy (NCBI): domain Eukaryota; kingdom Metazoa; phylum Chordata; class Mammalia; order Carnivora; family Canidae; genus Canis; species Canis lupus. The sequence continues at coordinate 62,885,692 of NC_049224.1, forward strand.
GTTTGTTCCCCATCTTAAGGGGTCAGTGATGGGGGCCTGGCTGGGGGTGGGTGGCCCCAGGGCAAGGGCCCGACAGGGTTAACGAGCTGCCTCCACTCCCACCGAGCTGCCTCCACTCCCACCGTCATAGTCGGGTCATTAAAACCCCATCTCCTGCCTGTGTCCCGGCCCTCCCGGGGCCTCCCGGGCCTTTGTCTCACTTTCTAAGGCTCTGACAGGATCGGCCGGGTGGGGGCCCAGGAAGAGAAAGGGGCCCGCAGCATACAAAGCCCCCGGCCCCCCGGCCCTGGCGCCTCCTCTGCCAGGATGCCAACCCAGAGCCACTCCCAGGATGCCCTCCTCCGGGGGCTGGCACGGGCCGGGCTGGGCAGGCGTCCCCCAAGCCCAGCCTGGGATGGATCCGCCCCAGCCGCACCCCACGGCCACCCCTGCGCTGTTCCCAGGCCCTGTGGCAAGGAGCCCCCAGCCCTCCTCACATTTGCCCACGCTCGGCTGCAGGTTGCTAGGAGCTGGCTGGGGGGTGGGGGTGTGCGGCCTGCGGCCGGCCCGGGTGGAGGATCCGGGCAGGGAGGCAAGCGCCCAGGGACAAAGCCTGCCTCTGATTAAGTCATCTGCCTGATGGCACCACACATGCCCCTCCAGCCAGCTGAGGGCCACTCCTGCCCATGCTTCATGGTCACTGCAGCCCCAGGAGCCCCTGTGCTGGGGCTAGGTTTGAGGACCCCCCTGCCACAATCAGAGGTGTCTGTTTCCACCCACCTGATCCTCTATGTAGCATCAGCTGCCCATGAGACCCTCTCAGGTCTGCCACTGACCGGCAGGTGGCCACAGCCAAGGCCCCTTGGCCTCAGTGTACTGTTTTGTTCTGCAAGCTGGCTGAGCATCTCAAGGCCCTAGTGCCAGGGCTGCACTGTCTCCATATACCCCTGTCTGCCCCCCATGCCCCATAACCTCTCCCACCCCGAGTGCCCATGGGAGCTGGAGGTGCTGCCAGGGGGCACCAGGAAATGGCCAGGGTGGGAAGATGGGCCCCTTAGTTTCGGGAAAGGAAGTAGGGAGGTCCTTGTGCCACAGCCACCTTTCCTGCTGCCCCCTCACAGGTCCTCCAGGGACCTCTGTCCTCCTTGGGGGCCTCCTCGGTGTGCCCACCTCCATGAGAAACTCTATGTTAGCTTTCCTCGAAGACCCCTCACCTGGGGACCTGCTGCCCCACTAGGCATGTAGGAGGCCCCGGCCCAGCAACAGCAGTCAGGTGGGGAGGCCCTGGGGGCAGGGCAGCTTCAGGACCCTCAGGCACCTGACCCCTAAGGTCAGCGGAGAAGGCTGGGGCCTCAGGGAGGGGCCACGGGTGCGTGCCAGGGGTGGTGGCCTCCCAGCCTGGCCTGCCCCGGATGGGCGGGATCAATGCCCAGGCTGAGCCAGGCTGCAGATGGGGTTTCAGGATGGGGCGGGGACTTCCTGGGATTTGCCGTTAATCAGGTCCTGGGGCGGGCAAGTTTATCTGTATCTCAGTCACACACTATATCTGCTGCATGGGGAAAGGGGCACTCTGACTGCCGCAGGGGGCCCCAGGGTCAAGCACGGCTGAGGCTTGGGGTGGGTGCCAAGAGCCTTGCTGTGGAACCTGGACCTGCCCTTCTTTCTCAGGCCTTGCCCTCTCCAGGGGTGAGAAGACTGATGTGCTCCAGAGCCAAGAGGGTGGTGGTCAGCTCTCTGGGGAGCCCACCTAGGGTCCCAGGGCCCTGCTCCCCAGGGAGCTGCTCTGTGAGCATGAGATGCCCAGAGAGCATGGGAGTGAGGGAGGGGCTTTCTGCCCTCTTCCCCCTGCTCATGAAGGGGTGGGCTTCGGCTGGGTGCCAGGATTTGCCAGGACCTCACTTCCTATCTTTTTTTTTTTTTTTTTTTCTCACTTCCTATCCTATGGGCTATGGCTCACTCTGCTTTCCTGGGGACCTTGGCTGAGTCTCAGTGTGGGCACAGGATGGAGCTCTGGAATCATCCTTTGGTTTATTTTTATTTTATTTTATTTTTATTTATTTAATGATTTTATTGATTTATTTATGAGAGACACAGAGAGTGAGGCAGAGACACAGAGAGAGAAGCAGGCTCCATGCAGGGAGCCTGATGCGGGGCTCGATCCCGGGACTCCATCCCGGGACTCCAGGATCATGCTCTGAGCTGAAGGCAGATGCTCAACTGCTGAGCCATGCAGGTATCCCTCATCCTTGTTTTTTTTTTTTTTTTTCCTCCCCCCCCTCATCCTTGGTTTAAACCCCAATATTTCCAGCTCCATCTTGGCTGGGCCCGGGACCTGGGCTTACACACAGATAGCCTTGAATCCACCAAGTATCCATTGAGCAGCCATCAGTGTACCCATGGTTCAGCCCAGGGGCAGCGGAGGGAGCCCCCAGATGTCCACCCTCTACCTGACACAGCTTCGAGTGTGGCTCTCGAGGCCAAGGCCATTGACTCCTGTGGACTGAGAGCCTGGTCTTTGTGTTCCCGGGTATGAAAGAGGTTCTGACCTCGGGCCAGGTACCATGCCAGCCCAGGGGACATGGTGATGAGGCAGAGCCACTCTCCCCTGCCCTGGTGGCAGGGAGAAGGCCTGTTATGACTCCTGAGCCCTGTGGCTACCTCCCACTGCCCTCAGACCCCCAGTTAAGGGAAGGCATGTCCCTGTCCTCACAGCCTCACTGAGCTGGTTCCCCTAGCCTTGGAGACCCAGAGCAGCAGGGGCTGACACCCCAGGGGAGGGAGCTTTCTTGAGCCAGTGCCCTTGAGGTCCATGGTAGGGGCACCTTCAGCAGAGCCTTTCCTTCACTGGCAGGAGTGCAAAGCAGCTCTGGGGGTGGGTTCCACCTTGGGGCTGGTGGGGACCATCCAGTGTCTCCCCCTAGCCAGGATCCAGCCAGGAAGCTGGGGTAGGGCTGGAGAAGGGCCTGAGGCAGGGAGGTCGTGAGAACGATGCCAGTGCTGGTCCACCCTCTGCTGGGGCGGCTGGAACAGGATGGGAGGGAGGGGTGCCTCCATCGTGCCTGCTCAGGCCTGTTCAGGCTGAGCTTTCCCAGAACCCTAGGCTACAGCCCTGGAGGGATGAGGGGTGGGGGTGTCTGTGCCACCCCTCCCCCAGTCTAGCCCCACCTTTGGTGCAGCCCCTACCCCTTGTGGCAGAGGCAGACCCAGACTGCAGGGGCTCTGGATGGAGGGAGAGGCAGATCCTTTCCAAACCCCCAGACCCGGCTGTCCCAAGGTAGCTCTTGGCTTCTTCCTTGGGGTCCCAGACTCCTGGTATACAGCAGGCACTTATCAGGTCTGTTGTGGGACTGTCTCTTGCACCATTTCCCTCTCATTCCTTCTGCCCTGCTCGTGGCCTCCTGCCCCACCCCACTCAGGACCTGCCACTTGCCATCTGCCCTGCTAAAGACCCTGTACCCCTACTGACCTCCCCACACACCACACTCACTTTCACAGACTGACTGCTCCCCCACTCAGCTGATTCACTGGCAGTCTTCTTGCCGTCAGCCAGGAAGCTCCTGAGAGCACGACCTTGCCCCACAGTGCCTGGGACCGTGTGACTGGGCAGTTGATGTTTGTTGGGCAGATGGATGGCTCAGTGACTGGTCCAGTGGCAGGGTGGGACAGGCAGAGTGATGGAATGGTAGCCAGGGGCATGCACACAGTTGACTGGTGAGCCAATAGGTCTGTGGGCGGCATGTAGCATGCAGAGGCTGCACACCACAGGGTGAAGAGATGGGGAAGGCTGATGGGCATATGGGACTCTGGTATCTGGGAGACAGGTGGGTGGTGAGGGTGTGGAGGGGCTATATATGGTGGAGGGGTGTGTATCTGGAGGGTGAGGGGGTAGTGGAGGGGTGTGTGTGCAGTGGGTGGAAGGGTGGAGAGGTGAGTATATGGAGGTGGAGGGGTGATGCAGGGGTGAGTATGTGGAGGGTGGTGGGATGGTGCAGGGGTGAGTGTGTGCAGGCTGGGTATATGGGGGACAGAGGGTGGAAATGGAAGTTGGTGTCAGCCCGAATCCTGGGAGTTGGCACCCTGAGCGTGTGGAGGTTTGAGCTGCTGGGAGTTGGTGATGGTCCCAAGGGGAGGCGGCTGGGGGGCTCCATCTGGAGTGTGGAGAACATGCCTGGAGGCCTGGAGGCCTCGGGTTGGGAGCTGGCTGCTGGTATTAGCGGTGTGGGGGCCCGAGCAGCCAGGAAGCCGGACTCCCATCAGCACTGGCCAGGGGCCGGGAGGCATGCCTCTGCCTCCCCCTTCTTGAAGCAGAGCTGAGGGCTGCTCATGGGTGGGGAGGGGTGAGTCATCAGCCTCGGGAAGTCCGGGTGAGGGAGTCCCACACCTGCCTCGGTGGGCCCTGGAGCACCTCGCTGTTCCCAGTGGAGGTGAGGCCGCAGGATGACATCACGTCTGCCACAGGTGCCCCGGGGCCTGGCAGCGGACACCGGAGGTTGGGGTGCTCTGCCCAGCACTAGGCCAGGTCCTCACCTTGACCCTGCCAGCTGCAGTTCACTCAGGGTCACTCCAGGGTCACCCGGGGGGCGGGGCACTAGGAGGGAAAAGCCACCCGCCACCGTCCTCTGGCGGCCTCACCGGGTCTTGGCTGTGGCTGCCTGGCTCAGGGCCCAGCCCTTCTCTCCCCACCCTGCCCCAGGCCCCTGGTAGGGACTTTCAAGGACTCAGGCTGAGCTGGGTCACCTCTGGTGTGCTGGCTGTGACAGCAAATAGGGTCTTGGTAGAGCTTCCCCAGAGAACAGGGCCAGGAGAGGCAAGGGCAGTCCCACAGGACGAAGCCACCCTCCACACCTTCCCAGACACACTGGGAGGCATTCTGCTCCGTGGGGTGCTGAGGCCAGGTAGTGGAGTCGGGCTAGGGACAGCCAGTGGTGCCACCTCAGGGCTCCCGACCTGGTCGCTGCTCATCAGCAGAGCCAGGTGAGGAGGCCCTGAAGGGGTGTGGGCCTCACCACCGTTGACACTGCAGCTGCCATTGTGCCTCCTGGGCTCTCTCCCCTGTGCCAATGGGGTGAGCGGCCTCAGCCCAGCACATGACAGAAATGGGATCTCCGCCCCCTAGGCCCCTCACTGTACTGCCCGTCCTCTGAGCCTGGCTGGGCTGGGGTGGGGGTGCAGCAGGGCAGCAGAACAGGGTGAGGTGGGGGGGGGGCTGGGCAGACACTGGCCACCATGTCCACAGGAAGGGCCAGGGAGGCTGAGCTGGAAATCTTAGTAGCCTCCTCACTAACCACCTGTTGACCTTCCCCTTCCCCCGCCGCCCCTGCTGTCTGTGGCTGGGGCTCCCTGAGCAGGTAGGACCAGGGCCTTGGCTCCCACTCTGGCCCTGGCCGAGCCCCCTGCGCTCTTGCAGCGGAAGAAGGATGTGGCTCTCCTGGTACATCCCTGCCTGGAGGGAGCTGGAGGGGCAGGTGGGAGCCCTGGGCTGTGGGCAGCAGGCAGACACAGGAGCCTGGGGACAGTGCCCTGCCACTCGGAGCCAGGATGGAGTTGCAGTCAGAAGGAGCGATGCTCAGCCCGTCACCATGGAGATGGCCTTCCCTGGGCATGCAGTCCAGGCCCTCTGCTGACCACGTCCCTGACACACCAGCTGGAAGCTGGCCTCTGCTCTGGGGCCTAGGCCTGCCACCCCCCACCCCCTCCCCGCCCCAAGGAGGCCCTTGCCTGGAAAGGTCCCCGGGACAAGGTACCAACTCTGCTCAATAGGCCTGGGCCTCAGCTTCCCCATCTGTTAAATGGAAATCATGAACCATGAGAGCTACTCCCATCTGGGCAGTGAACCCTGTGCCGTGGCAGCTGTTGTCACCCGGAGGGGGCCCAGCCTGTCTCCCCCCTTCTTCCCCCAACCCCAGGCCTAGAGCAGAGCAGCCATCGCTGGGGTCCCCATCTGGAAACGATTGTGCTCGTGGCCCTCAAAGATATAATTAAAATATATTGGGTTTTTATGCTCTTTCCTTGGCTGGGGCGGAATCCAGGCTGGTTATGAAACAGGATCGCGCTGACGGTAGGCGCGGGGGGCATCTGACCCCAGCCCGGGCTGACCGTCTGTACATCCTCCTCCGTCGAGGCAGTAGCAGGGGAGCCTCTGAGGCCTGTGCCTGCTGCCCCTTGGCCTCTGAGTGATCCTGTACTCGGGGGTGTCTCCTGCCTGCCCTTTGGCAGGCGGTGAGACTGCTGGGTTTGGTCCTGCTCCTCCTCCCTGGGAGCCCCTCCCTTCCCTCTCCTGGGTCGTACCTTCTAGGCCTTGCCTCCCCCAGGAAGCCTCCCTGCCTGGCAGCCACATTGTAGAATGGGGCCCCCTTCCTCACACAGCCCTGTCTGTGAGATTCGACGGTCATCCTGGCCTTGAGTGCCCAGGACGGGTTTGGGGCTTGAGGGGGCCTTGGATGGGTGCCTGCCTGGCTGAGGCCAGCCGCTCTTCCAGCCCCGGCATCTCCGCCAAACCGCCGGCTCCAGGAGCTGATGAGAACAGCCCACTGCAGCCTCCGGAACTGGCAGCCCAAGGGGCAGGGCACTGGGCGGGCCGCTGCCTCCTTCAGAAAGCCCCCAGCCTGCAGGCTGGGCCGCTCCTCTCACCCTGGGCTTGGGCTCCTCTGAGGGACCCCAGGTAGCCTCAGGCCCTGTCTCCCTCCCAGCCTCAAGCAGCGGTGCCCTCCTGGCCCCCTGCCATTCCATTTCTCCCTGGCCTGGGGCTGGCACTGGTGGCTGGGGGCAAAGCCATGGCAGGGGCGACCCTGACCGTGTCCGGAGAGTCCTGCTCAAAGCGGCTGCTGTGTCCTGTCCATGGGCTCTCCAGTGTTGTGGCCTCTCAGGGAGGGTGAGAGGACAGAGGGGGCCCGAGGGGCCCTATGTCCCACCGAGAGCTCTGTGTGTCCAGCCACACATCGCCCCACAGCCTGGCCCCAGAACCCTCAGTACAGGGCCGTCCCTGCCACAGAATGGGTGACACAGCCATCCATCCCTGCTGGCCTCTGGCAGTGGGATGGGAGGCTCTCCTCATCAGGAATGAGCCCCGGGGGCTGGCAGTGCACTGTTCACACTGTCGGGGGAGTACCTGGGCATGCGGGCCCTGCTGGGCTGGGGGCAGCCTGCCCGGCCCTGCGGGAGCCACATGCCCCACCTCCTTCGGGGGATCCTTCTCCCAGGGCCTTCCCGGGTCTCCTCCAGGTGTCCCCACTGCCTCCCCGTATCTCCCACAGGCCAGTCCCCACAGGTCACTGTCCTTGCCATCCACCCTCTGACACCCTCTGCGGCTTCTCTGGATATGGGTCCCAAGGCCAGGGTGCTGGCCTCCCCTGCCCATGCACTCCCCCAAGTCCCCGCACTATGGGACTGGCCCTAAGCCTGAAGGCTGCCAAAGGGAGCCCAGGGTAGCTTTTCTGGGGAGGGGCTCCTTTGAGAAGCCCCCAGCCTCCAGTGAGTCAGGGCCTGGCCAATGTCGCAGAACAGGGCTCCATGGTAGGGTGGGCCCCAGCCAGCCTGACCTGTGGGAGGGTGTGGTCTCCCTGCTTATTGTCCCCGCCCCCTCCTGCAGGTGTGGGTCAAGAGCTCAGGTCTTGGAGTCCGGAGCTGGCTTCAGAGCCTGGCCATAAGGAGGATGACAGCTCGGCCTGGGGCCCCAGAGCCCTGGCACCTCTTCTCTTCCTGCTTTGCTAGAGCTAAGTCCCTGTGCAGAATCCTGGCCTGCAAGCCTCCCCCTGGGCTGCTGGGCAGTCAGGCTCAGAGCACCTCCCCCAGGAAGCCAGCCTTGCCCAGCTGTCCCTGGCAGGAGGGAGGGGCACGTGTGGCTGGGCCTGTGGGGCACCTTGGGCCAGACAAGCCTGGGCTCAGGGCAAGGGCACATTCCTGCTTCCTGAGCATGTGGGGAGGGGGTTCCCAGAAGCATCAAGCAGACCTGGCCAGTGGCCCGTGGGAGAGCCCCAGCACTTCCTGCTTGGCGGAGGACTGCCTGCGGGAGCCCAGGAACCCGGGAGCAAAAGAAGAAGTGGAACATGTCAGCAACAACAACCATACTTGCCCGCCTTCTCGGGGCCTGCCCTCTGCCAGGACCTGCATGGCCTCCCCTCCCGGGGATCCTGAGCCGACAAGGGCCGCCCCGGGCATCTAGAGCCCCTGCCCTGCTGCCGCGTGTTGCCGCCTTCTCTGGTGCTGCAGGGCCAGGACTACGGTCCCATCCAGCAGCCTGGCTGTCCTGACTCCCTCAGGGCCCCTGCTTTGGGTTGTCACCGTCCATGTGAGGACATGGGGAGGAGGGGCTCAGGAGCCCCTGGGCTATTCCAGGAAGCAGAGGAGGGCGGAACACCAGGGCAGGGTGGGGAGTGGCTGAGAGGGCTGTGGGACCTCGGGCAAGTCACGTCGCCTGTGGGGTGGGGTGCCGCCCCGGCCCGCCCTGCGGGGTGGGGGGGGAGCAAAGTGAGATCATGCTGCTGGCAGGCGAGCTGGCACCTGGCATGTAGGGTGCACTCCCAGAGGGAAGCGGCAGCAGGGTGGGCACGTCAGGGCGGGCATAGATCCGGCCCATGCCTGCCTGGCCCGGGTGGCCCTGGGGCTGGGTGGGGCCTCGCCAGGGGGACACAGCGACCCCCCAGGCAGCTGAGAGGCTGGGCGGGTCACCCAATGACCAGTCTCTTCTTGGAGAGGGGCCCTCTGCTGGCAGCACCCACTTCCCATCCTGAACCCAGCTCTAGAGCCCCTCCTCCAGGAAGCCCGCTGGTGCTGGGCTGGCCCATAGTGGAGTGCCCCATGAAAAGAAGTGGTGAGCAGGATGGCAGCGTCCCAAGGCCTGGACCTTGTCAGCAGCATGGGGTGACCAGGGCCTGGGCGCCAAGCCCTGCTCTGGAGGCAGCTGCAGGGTCAGCTCCCTTCATCCCTCACAGTGACAGGAGCCCCAGAGCCTGCCCCCCGGCGGTGTGCTGTCATGTCTGTGACTGGGTGCTCAGGAGGGCCCTTCGGAGCCTGAAGTCCCAAGTCCTCCAGGTGCCAGGCTACGGGGTGGGAGGACCACTCACCTGGGAGCCTCCAGCTTTGAGGACCCACCTTCAGTCAATGAGGCCAGGTGAACGGGCAGGAGCCTCAAAGCAGAGGAAGCACACCCACCGAGCTGGGTGATGGAGAGGTTGAGACCACATGGTGTGTCCAGTGCAGATAGGTGGGTGGAGGTGGGAAGGCCTGGTGGATCCCGGCCCTTGGGTTCCCGCCCTGGCTCTGCTCTGTGGGTGAGCTGCCCGAGGGCTGGATGCAGGGACACAGGGACACAGGGCTTGCCTAGCCATGTGTTTCTGATTCTCGAGGCTCCCCAGCATGCTACTTGTGTAAGAGGCGCCCCCCCCCACCTTGGGCCTGCCCAGAGCCCGGGCTCCTCTGGCTGCTTGGTCTGGCACAGGGTGACATACCCGCCAGCCCCAGCCCAACTGAGGGGGATGGTGGGGGGCCACCTTTCAGGTCCAGAGGAGGCTGAGGATCATTGGCACATGACCTCTGTGTAGTACAGAGAGGGTGAGAGCCCTGCCTGGGGTCCTGAGAGCAGGGAACAGAGCCAGGCCAGCCTAGTCTTTGGTCTCCCAGGATAGATGCTGCCCCAGCCATCTGCCCTCTGGGGAGCGCGGGGCCAGTCGGGGATGCGGGTTGCCTATGCTTTGTGGGAATGTCAGGCCTTGCAGAGCACAGGGGCCAGTCCTCCCTTGGGTTGGGGCAGCCTCACCCCTGTCCCTGTCCCATGCTCCCTGCTTCTGCCACGGGAGGGGAGGGAGTATCCCAGCCACCTCTGCCCCGGGAAGCTTAGTGGGAGTGGGTGTGTCTCCATGGCATGTAGGGGGTGGGGCAGAGGAGGCTGGGAAGCAGCAGCTGGACCTTACTGGCTGCAGAGGGTGCCTGGACATCCCTGAGGTGCACTGATGCCCCTACTCCCCCCACACCCCTAGCCCACAGCACACTACCTCTCAGTGTGGTTTGTAGTCACTTGCTCACTCCTTTGCCCTCCGCCAGTAGGTTGGCTTTGCCAGGGCAGGGACTGGACCCATCTGCTCCCGGCTGTCCTCCGAGGCCTGGAAGAGGGCTTGGAACACGTGTTTGTCATGTGTGTGGACAATGCATATGTGCAGTGTCTCAGGGCCTGAGGTCCCACCTCCTCTTGGGGGCTGTCAGGGGTCTGGGTGGCCAGACCCACGGTGGCCAGCCCCTGCCCTACCTCACCCCTAGCACCAACCACTGTTTTCTAGTCAGCCCTGCCGACTGGACTCGCAGTCACCAGGGCCCCTAAGAGGGTCAGGCGTGGCCTCAGCAGCTAGTGCAGGGCAGTCCCGAGGTTGGGGTTGGGGGGTGTCAGGCTCTCCCACAGGCCACAGGGCTGGGACACTGCCTGCGGGTGGGAGGTTCACAGTTTGGCCCCAGGCCCTGTCCTTGGCAGCTCTCCAGGCCCCACCCGGTCAAGGCCCTGCCAGCCTGGCACACCAGGGAAAGACCGCCCTCTGGTGGGACCCCGTGAGCTGGCTGCAAGTCTGGCTCTCTCCCCGTCGGCATACACAGCACCATTGGACACCCAACGGACGGATAGACAGCAGGCCAGGCCAGTGGCCCACAGGCCGCCCACCTCTCTGCAGCCCAGCTCAGGCGCCCCCTCCTCAGGGAAGCTCAGTGTCACATGTCACCCCATTGAGATAAACACAAGCGTGCTCTCCCACAGCCCTGCCTGCCCCATCTCTGCCCCAGCAGAGTGAACACCTGGGTCCCTAGGATCCCAACCCAGGGTAAGCCCAATGTGGGCCCGCGGGGGCTGGGTGCACACAGGACTGGGGCATCCTCTCCCAGTTGGCCAGGACAACCAGGTCAGAGGGTACTGCCTCTGGGCACCTGGCTCCTGTGCTGGGCACAGCCTCCCCTCACTGGGTCATTCCTTCCCTCCCTCCCCCACTCACTCATTTGTACACCCTGTCAGTGCACCCGCTGTCTGCAGGAGGCATGTCCTAGAGCAAGGGGACCTGGGGGTTTCCTGCTGCCCACACGTCTGTCTACCCCTGTATTCACTCTACAGACACCTGGAGCCCAGGGCCAGGTTGGGGGCAGAGGGTTTTCTCTGAAGAGTCTGGCCCACTCCTGAAGTATTATTGTGCCCTGTTGCCTGGCTGGTGATCAGGGGGGCCAGGGTGCAGTGCCTCCCACCCCCAACATTGCTGGACAAAGACTGGGCAGAGAGGGAAGGGGCTGTCCACTCCTCCCACCCCGCCGGTCCCAGCTTGCCCAGAGCCTCAGGGGATGATGCTGGCCCCACCCTGGGAGTTCCTCACCCAGCACCCCTGCTAGACTTTGGGGCAGGCCTGGGTTGGTGCACAGGGGTCTACTGGGTAGAGGGGAGGTGTAGGGGGGAGGATTGGTGCCCCCAACAGCTAAGCAGGGCCCCAGGGTGGAGGCTTGGCAGGAGGCAGCCCAGTCCAGCCCAATGGCACCCCCTGCAGGCTTCCTGGCCCAGCGGCTGCCTCACAGCCTTGGTCAGAGAGCAGGAGGGTCAGAGGAGCCAAGCCGGGCAGTGCAGGGGTCCTGGGAACGGAGGCCTCTAGGAGCAGGGCCGGGGGGCATGTCCCCACATGTGCAGCCCCCACAGGCGTGCTGTCCACCTCATGCACACATCCCGACACATGTGCCCACCTCCTGAGTGCACCCCATCTGGGCTGCATTCTGGCCTCATGCAGCCTCATTGGAAACAGGAGCAGGCTGGGGGCTAGAGAGCAGTCACTGGGACCAAAGTGGTGTGTTGGCTTCCTGGCCTCTGCCTGCCAGGACCTCCCAAGAAGGCATGAGTGACATGAGCCCAGCACACCCAGGGTAGCAGAGGGGCCAGTGAGGGAGCTCAGAGCCCAGGTCACACATGCACACACAGCACGAATGCCCTTTGGTCTTTCCAGACCAAGAAAGGGCCTTCTGGGCACCCACTTGGCCATGCAGAAATCTTCATTCCCTTCTAAGGGGCTAAGGAGAGTGTGGGGTTCCACTGGGGCTGGGGGCAGCTGTGGGTGGAGGCAGCACTTGACTTCAGGGAGAGGCAATGGCGAGGGGGAACAGATGGTGACCTACAGCTGGGGGCCGCAAAGGTGGCCAATCCCCTGCCCATGCCGAGTCCCAGTCCCTCATGACCTACCTAACCTAATCCCCTCCCTAAGCAACCCCTGCCCCATCCTGATACCATCCTGCTAGGGGGTTAGACCTTTGTCACGGGAGTTTGGGGATGCACATTCAGTTCATAAGAGGAGGATTCTCCACAGGCTGGTGGGGGGGTCCAGCACCCTGGGGTGCTCATGTCCCGGGCAGAAGAAAGATGGCTGGCAGCCCCTGGGTGCCCGGCTACGAGGCCTCTGCACCCACCCTGCTGACCCTACTCTCCCCTGCCCCCCACTCCTTTCTGGGGACCTGGAGGCAGACCCTGTGTCCCCAGGCGCCGTGGGTATCGCATGCGGGGAACGCAGGGTGCGGAAGTTGAGCCGCAGCGCCGCATGCCTGGCTTGGCGGTGTTTACCCGGGGAAGACCGGTGCCAGGCCTGCCCGGCCTTGCAGCCCCGAGTCAGCTCAGGCTCCAGTATAAACACCCATTCAGCCGCACAAGGCCCCTTTGTCCCGGAGAGAGGCTCCTGGCCCAGGATGCTGCCCGGCGGCCCGTGTCCTCAGCACGGCCTGCTGCCCCGACTGGCCTTCTCTGGGCAGACTCCTTGGCCTGGCTCAGAGAGGCCCCGGCAGGGGACAGGGCCCCGGCGGCAGCACTCGGTGAGGGGGGGTGGCAGAGAGGCCAGGCAGGCAGGCCTGAGTGAGGAGGTTGCCCCTACAGACCTCTTCGGGGCAGCCCCAACCCTGCAGAGAGGCAAGAGCCCTGCTGCCACGTGGCCACCGTGCTGCCCATGCCAGACGTGCCTGCGGGGCCAATGAGGCTGCCGGGCTGCCCGGTCCTGTCCCCAGGCAGAAGAGGTACTGCCCACAACCTGTGCCCTGCCCGGCCTCTTCTCCCACTGTGGCCTTTGGTCCCTGTGGGCCTCAGTAGGCTCTTGAAGCTCTTCCTCGGTGGGAGTGTGGCAGGGGTTCCTGTGCAGGGGAGGAGTATGGTGGGGCAGGTTCCTGTGTAGGGCGGGTAGGTGGGTCCCAGGGACAGGGGTAGGGCTGACACGAGGGGTGGCGGGCAAGGAAGAGGTTACGACGAGGTTTGGAGTAGGGTGGGAGGGACTGTATGTCAAGAGCAGGAGCCCCAGTCATCCTGGGGAAGAGCTGGTATGATGAGGATGGCCCAGAGCGCTGCTTCAGAGGGGCAGGCCTTGCAGCTGGGCCAGCCTGGGTGGTGCCACGCTTCTTGCCCACACCCCCTTGCCAGCCAGGGCCAGCTGATTGTTCACAAACCCTGCGACACCCAGTTCTGCTCTTAAGGGGATGGCTTCTAGGGTCCACGTGCCCTAACCCTAACCTCTCGCAGGGGAACGGGGGAGCAGACGGGGGCATGGCCAGTGGTACAGAGGAATCACAGAGCTCCGGGTGGAGGAGCCTGTCGGGTTATTGTGGGTGGTCAGCCCGGCCTGCCTGCTGGGAGGCGGCAAGGGGTGGCCTCTGCGTGGGAAGAACACTTAAGTGGAGGCCTCATTTGCAGGGGCCTGGGCAGGGCTAGCAAGGGAGTTCCCGGACACCGGTGCCCCCAGACACACCTGGTTTGGCTTGGTGATGTCAAGGAGGCCACTCTGAGAAGTGGCTTTTGAGCAGAGGTGATGGCTGTAGGGCAGCACCTGCCCGGGCCAGTCCTGGGGGTTCTTGAGTGAGGGAGGTTACGGATGGGAGGTGCCACAAGGGCAGAGATCCTGGGACTGCGGGCAGGAAGGTCATGAGGGCAGAGGATGGGGGACAGGGGAGGCCTGGAGTCGGGGGCCACTCAGTTCCTGCTCCCAGCCTGGCTCTGTCCCAGTACCAGGCACGTCCCCTCAAATGCTCAGAACAAACATGCTCTCCACCTGGGGAGTCCAGGATGCTCTGCTGGCTGGCCCCATAGTCACCTCCCACCCTGGACCTTGTGCCAAGGCCTGCAGCTGGCAGCGCCCCTACTGGGGGTCAGGACGTCAGTGCTGCCCACCCCCGGGTGGCATTGGAATGCTGAGGCCTCCTCACAGGCAATACCGCCCTGGGCTTGGTGTTGGGGCCCCTGCTCCCTCTTGCTGGCCGTTCGTCCTCAGGTCTGGGCACGAGCCTCTCCTTACCTACGTCCAGGGGTGTGTTTTCTCCCCTGTGCCCTCTGCCTGCTTGAGGACAGCGCTAGCACCCCAGCACCACCTGGGGACAGGTATCCATCTGGCTGCATCCAGGGGCCATGCTGTGAGGGCATGGCCAGAAGGCCAGCCTGCTGTGGGAGGTATGGGCAGGACCCACACTCGTGGGGGTGGGCAGCACTGACGTCCCAGCCACCAGCATGGGGGCGCTACTGGTTCCCCGTGGGGACTGCGTGGTGGTGTGAAGTCAAGGGCAGGGCTGGCACTCACAGGCAACCGCAAGGTGCACAGGTCACAGCAGCAGGGGTCGAGTCACCCTCTGGCCAAAGCCAGAAACCAGTACTATAGTCAAAACCAAGCAACCTAAACATGCGAACCTAAGGGAAACTTTATTTACTCTTCTTAAAGTAGTCTAGTTTAAAAACCAGAGGTTAAGTGAGAGGAAAGAACACAAAACCTTCCCCAGACAGACAGACAGATATACAGAAAGGGGGGGAGGGGCTTCAGGTCAGATCTTCTCCATCTTGGAAATGAGGTCATCACAGATTCGGGTTAATTCTTCATTTTCCTTAGTCTGAAAGAAAAAAGTCAAAATCTTCAAGAAAACAAACTGGGATTTAAGTCACCCCTTTATCCGCCGTGGGGCTGAGCCCAAGATGAGAGCCGAGTGCCCTGAGTCCCTGCTTCTGGGTACCGGCCAACAGCCTCTGCTCCAGGTCCCTGCCACCCCCAGGTGCTGTGGGTCCATGAACCCACCTTCTGCTCTACTGTCTTCTCCAGTGACTGGATGCGCATCTGCTCCTTCCTCAGGCTGGCCTGGAAGGCCAGGGCCTCCGCTTGGGCCTTGCTGCGCACCTGGGCGATCTCCTCACTGGCCCTGGAGACACAGAGGACAAGGCTGAGAGGTCAGCACAGGAGCTCCCTCCCCAGACTTGCTGGACATTTCTCCGCCCACTTCCAGCCCCGCTGGGGCTCTCCCAGCTGCACTCACAGCTTGAGCTTCTCTTCTGCATGGGCCTTCAGGGCCTGGTACCGCTGGCCCTCCTTCTCAATCCTCACTATGTAATCCTCGACACACTTCTTCAGAGATTCTTCATTCTTTGAAGAATGAGTGAACATGAACCGCCAGCAGGGCACCACTGTCAGAGCCCCCCCAGGCCTGGCTTTGGTCAGGTGTGGACGGGCCCAACGAGTAAGGCCACAAGGATGTTGCTGGTGCCCCCAGTGTGTGGCTCAGGATGGACCCAGCCCCTCACAGCTGCCACCGCTGTCTACAGCTCCCCCCATCCCCTCAACCTGCCAGTCACGCAGCACCCAGGCCTCAGGCGGGCATCGCTGGCCACAGGAGGGAAGATGTAGACAGGGACTGGGGCTGTCCCGAGGGCCACGTAACCACAGCCCCACAGCAGTCGGAGCTCTGGCTTCAGGCCATGACAAAGCAACAGCTGAGAGGCACAGGTGGAGGGAGGTTGTAGGCAGGGGGAAGGCTGGAGGCAGAGGCCCTAATGTCCTTCATGGCAACAGGGACCTGTCAGTTCTGCCCGTTGCTTCCCTCCATCCAACACATCAGGCAGCACCTTCTGGCTCCCCCACCACCCCACAGGCCCCTCCAGCAACTACACAGTCACTGCAAGCCACACATGTGCCTCCCTATGTCCTCTGGGTAGAGACTAGCTCCTTTAGGCGCCCTCCCCTCCCAGAGGAAGAAATGGTCAGCCGCAGGGGAGCCCTGGTCCTGCTGTGTCCCCAGAACGCATCCACCTGTGCCAGGTCACCCCATGTGTGGCCCGACTCCTGCGGGTGCATGTGGCGGGACCACTGAGGTGTGTGTGGCCCAGGCCTTCCTCCAGAAGGCACCTGCTCGGCCTGCTGTGGCTCCATCTCCAGTCCAGGCCCCACAGCTCGTGCTGCGCGCCCCTTGATGGATAGGAACCTCCCCCGACCCTGGGCACAGCCAAGTGCCAAGCTGCGTGGTCTTCCTGGAGAGAGAGCAGCCTGCAGCCCCCACCAAGGTGAGGACACAAGGCAGGCTGGCTTGGGGGCCAAGCCCTCCCCTCCTCTGGGACCCTCTGCTGGACGACGGGCACAGGCCCACCCAGCGCCACCTACCGTGTGATACCCCTCGATCACTTCCTTCTGTTTCTCAAACCGCTTGAAGAGGTCAGAGAAAGACTTTTCCATGGAGCTCAGGTCTGCAGCCAACTGGTCTTTTTCCTTTAGAATCTTCTGGATCTCAGCTTTTGCTAGTTCCTTCTGTTTCTGAGCCTCCTCTTGAAGGGAAGAGAAACACATTCTTGGGATTAGAGGAGCACCCTATGTGCTTGTGCCACAGACTATGGCAAACTGGACGCAGGGGATGCATGGTGGTGGAGGAGAGCCGGTCCCACTAAGGGCCGGGTGACAGGGCCCCTCTCCAACGTGGCCTTCTAGAGCAGAGCCTGGGGGACAGGGGCACGAGAGCCCAGAAACAGCCATTGCCTCAATGCCAGCCCTTGGGGTGGGGGGGGATCATAGGAACTTGGGGCGGCTCTGGAGTGGGTCCCCAGGCCAGGGGCCCCCCAGAGCTTGAGGCTTCGCCCAAGGTGAGGTACTCACGCTCAGCCTGCCTGACACATCCACAGCTGGACACCATGGGTACCGACCCACTGAGGCCCCAGATGCCCACCCAGCACCACCCGCTCTCCTGACTGCCAGATGCTCCCTCACTGGCCTCGACTGCTCTGCCAGAGGCGCCCAGGCCAGCAGCACTCACCCATTGCCTGATACACGATCCCCTCAAACCCGTCCATTATCTTCCTGTGGGAAGAACAGACGTGCTAGTGACCCCGTGCAGCAGGTGGACCCAAGCCACCCAAGCCCACCACGGCCCTTACCCCATTTCCAGATTCTTCGCATGGAGTGTGTCACACCTGCTCCTCAGCAAGGAGTTCTCTTCTCTCATGGCTTCCACCTGCACAAACCACACGTCACATGGACATTGGGTACCACCTTGTGCCCAGGGTCTCTGGGGCAACGTGTCAGAGTTGAGGGGCTGGCTGTGAGGAGCCTGGGGAAGGCTGAGGACCTGGTGCCTCACTGGAGGTACTGGGGCCAGCTAGTGCCCAGGGAGAGCACATCTGTGTGGGTGGATGGGGGACATCCTCAGCCATAGGCAAGGCTGGAAGAGCCACCTGCAGAGGGGAAGGGGCCTGACGCCGTGAGCTCCTGGTTAGCTCTGAGCGGGACAGTGGCCATGGGGCACCAAGAGCAGGGCAGGACTCAGCTGCTGGCAGAGGCGGCCTGGATGTGTCTGGTCAGGGGCATATCCCAGCCTGGGTCCCAGGAGGGGCCAGGCCAAACACCATCCCGGGGACAGCGGGGCAGCAAGGGGATATGGGGGTGCAAGGCCCAGCAGTCCTGCTTTACCACCCCAAGGTGGCCGGAGCAGTGCCCTTGGAGGATGCCTGTGACCCTCAGCGTGTAAACAGACAGAAGTACAGGAGTTCCAGGTCCTTGGGCTGGGGAACCTGTAAGTGGACATGTCCAGTTCTCCCTGCAGCCACCCAAGGAAAGCTGGTGCTCAGAGCTGTTGGCCTCAGCAGCCCGTGGACGCCATGCCTTGCCCTCACCGCTGCATCCATGTCCTTCTGGGTGTACTGCAGCACATCCACGATGGAGCCCAAGGGCAGCAGCGGGCCTCCAGGCCCGAAGACACAGGGAGGCGGATCCAGCACCTGTGGGGGTGACAAGCTCTCAGAGGGCTCCCAGAGCAGCACGGTGAGCTACCCCTCAGCCCCTTTCACCAGAGGCATCTCTTTGTATCACTTACGGGAGCATCTGGGGCTCCTAGGAAATCCAACTCCACTAGCTTCGCCTCGGTTGGGCTGCCTGAGGGAGGTGCGGCCATGTCCTGTGTGCTGTCCTGTGTGCTGAGACCCAAAATAGAAGGTCAGCGTACCCGGCTTCCCCAAAGGCCAAGGAAGAAAGGTCTTTGGGTCCTGGGCCCCACAGCCTCTGTCACAATGGCCTGACGCTGCCTAAGGCTCTGTTGCTGCAGCACAGGCCACCGCAGACCGTGAAGGAGAGGGGGTGCCCGTGTGCTCACGGAGCCTCACTCACAAGGCAGGGGCTGCAGCTGACCACAATCACTCCCGGGTACCTAAGAGGCTCCAGGGGATGCTGCTACAGTCTACCTTCCTGAGCTGGAATTGGCATGTCCCCACTTAGTCTAGAAATACTGACCAATGGCCATCCTGAAGCCCCATGACTGGGGGGAGGAGTACCTGTTGGTCTCCGGTGCCACAGGCACTGGTCTCCGAGGGCTGTCCTTCAGGAGCGGGTCAAACTTGAGGTACAAGGACTGTTTCCTCAGGGCTGACTCCTTGAACTGAAGGGACAGGCAAGTCACTGTCACCTGAGGAGGCCTTCCTCAGCATAGGACAGTGTGCACTCGAGTTTACCTTGGCATGGGAGCTTGAGATGGGCATTGGAAGCTGTGAGTGTGGCTTGGGAAGGGCCCTGGGTGGGAGGTTCCCAGGGAGGTGTGGACACCACAGTGGGGCAGTAGGGCCATCGTGATCTTAAGAGGTGTGATGGTGGCTCAGGGCTGTTCTAGAAAGAGCTCCCTCCTGAGAAGCATACTCAGGAAGAGATCACCACGAAGGTGCAGGTACTCACCAAGGAACTCCCGAACTGTTCCAGGTAGTCCACCTCAGCTCCCGTGCCTAGGACTGAGAGGCATAGGGTCAGGGCAGCCGTTACTGGCCCATGTGGGCGGGTCCTGCTGCTCAGGCACAGCAAACAGTAGCCCAGTGCTTCCCGCCCTGCAGCACTGAGGCTAGGACAATCCCTTTCCCTGCCTAGCCTGGACCTGCAGCCAACAATTCTGTGCTTTGTAGCGGGGTTTCTGGTCTCACGCTAATGACTCCTGGGGCCAGGGCACTTTGTGGGGTTGTCTTGTGTCCTGCAGGAGCTGAACAGCTTCGCTCCAGGCATGATGACCAAGTGTCCCCAGGACCAAACTGCCGTGGTTAAGAACTACTGTTTAACTGATTGATTGATTGATTAATTAATTAATTCATGAGAGACACACACACACACAAAGAGGCAGAGACACAGGCAGAGGGAGAAGCAGGCTCCATGCAGGGAGCCTGATGCGGGACTCGATCCCAGGTCCCCAGGATCACACCCTGGGCTGAAGGCGGTGCTAAACCGCTGAGCCACCCGGGCTGCCCAAGAGCTACCGTTTAGAACTACCCTAGAGAGTCCCTCGATTCCTGGTAACTTATATATATACACACACACACACACACACACACACACACACATATATACATGTTTAAAAAAAATCTAAGGGTGGCTAACATCATCTATGAAAATTAACTCAAAATCAAATGTAAATGTTACAATTGTAATGTTTTTAGAAAATGTAAGGGTAAATCCTTACGGTATTGACTTCACACCAAAAACACAAAGAAAAAAAACAAAAAAAGAGATAAACGGGACTTCAGGTTAACGTCTGTGCCTCAAAGGACACCATCGGGAGGGAGGAAGCCCACAGGATGGTAGACGGTTCCCTCCATGTCACACGTCTGGTAAGAAGTCCCCACCTATGATAGATCCAAAGGCCCTGACGACTCAACAATAAAAACGCAACAGTGGAACAGCAGGGGAAGGACCAGAGCAAACACTCTGCAGAAGGTCTGAAAGGCACAGGAAAGAGGCTCGTCACCAGGAAGATGCAGGTCAAAACACGCGGAGGTGCACCTGGCCCCCTGCACTCCCACCCTGGATGGCTGGAATCGGGTCACAGTGGCCCCGGGGGCGACAAGGCCTAGAGAAATTGGGACCCTCAAACACTGGTGCCCTGAGATCCTTATGTGCTGCAGCCACTTTAGAAAGCACCCTGGTGGTTCCTCAGTTTCACCCAGAGTTACTGCATGACCCAGATCACTTTCTAGGTTTATGCCCAAGACAACAGAACCCTCACAGACACATGAACACATGTATGTGAGAGCTCACAGCAGCCTTCAAATCGTCAAAAAGGACAAACAACCCCGACGCCCATCAACGGGTGGACTGATGTGCCAACTATGGCCCATCTGCGCGGTGCCGCGCTACCCGCCAGGAAAGGAAATGCTGATGTTGTGGTACAAGGTGTAGGACTCTAGAAAACCTGATGCGCAGGAAGACAAACCAGACATGGGACTCACAGGACTCCGGGGTCTCCGTGGCTTCTGTGCCACAGTGGTGAGAGCCCTGGGATCATTCCTCCACAGACCAACCCTGCATTCCATTTCCACTCTTCTCTAGGTGTGCAGGTTAAATAGGGAGCCCATCATGTTGCCTTACGGCTCTTGAGGCAGTTCAATTCCAGATTCCCCCTGGAACCACCTCAGGGCCTGCTGCGTCAGAGAGGTCAGAGGTGCTTGTGCCCCATCTAGGCTCCCCTCCAAAAGCATTTCCCCCAGAACTGGCAAGGCCCCACCCATGAATATGCAGTGCAGAGCCACATCCCCACCCCCAGCCCGCTTTCCTGAGCCCAATTTCTGGCCCCAGGACACCTTCACATTAGGGCTACATCCTGAGAGCATCCGTCTCCTGAGAAACCAGTGACCTCTGGGCGCCTTGCTTCAAGTCACAGCACGGAGTCTCCAGAAAAACACCTCTAAACACCAGTGCTTGGAGCAGTGTCCCGGTGGTGGGGACAGACAAGTGACCTGGGGACAACATACCCTCAGTGGGGTCTCGGAAGCACTCCTCCTTGGGGTCTGAGGCTGGCTCCGGGTCCTGTGGAGGACCTCCCAGGCTGCCTGCTGGAGCGGATGCCCCTGCGCGCTCTGCTGCTCCCTCCTGCAGGAAGGCCGGCTCAATTTGGGCAGCTTGGGCACCAGAGGTCCCGTGTGGGACCCGTGTCTCCCCCAGTCTTGGTGGGATAGGGGTGTGTAGGAGGCTCTGGGTGCTGCTCTGCGTCCCACCCCATCTCCACCAGCCTCCCTCTGCCCAAGGACCCACACAACGGAGGCATGGGCTGTGCTCGTGGCCCTACCTCACCCACCGTGCCTGGGGTCCCTGCCGCCGTCTGCACCTCATGTGCGTCCTCTGCCGAGGCTGTAGGCACCTGCCTGAAGAGATGGGGTCAGCAGGGCCTGTGCCCTAGCCTGGAGCTGCCTCATGAAGACTCGCCTGAGTGGCAGGGCCACCCCTCCCTACCTCAACTGCCCAAGAATCCTGTGCTCATGGGACTCGGCCAGGAGCTCCCAGGCTGAGTCTGCTCTGGGAGCCATCCCCAAAGCTTCACTGGTCCTGTTTCATTAGGACATTGGCAAACATGCTTGGGGGAGGGTCACCAGTTACCAGGGCCAGAATCCTCCCTAGCCGGACTGCTAGCCCCAACATGTACCTGCAGCTTGTTGGTGGGACAAGTGGCTGGGCACTGGCTAAGCTCCTCTTGGGACCCAGCACTCAGTGGCCACTAAGCAGCCATCCCCAGAGAGCACCATGAGAGGGCCAGAGCACCCCAGAAAGCATGGAGAGCCGCTCCACTGGCTCTCGGACTACAGACAGAATTCGCTAGAGAGCTTTCTAAATTTCCAGTTTTTTTTTTATAGACAATGCCCTTAGCAAGCATGTGGATAGCCCCACCCCTGTGGAGGGAACGGAACGGGGCTCCGCCATGGATGCTCCTCCACGATCTACAGTGGCTGTGAGCACCCTCCCCGGTCTTGGGATCCAGGACCAGCATGCCTCTGCAGCCTATGTGTGCCCCAAGACCCCTTCTCGGGGGCATGTATGTGCATCTCTGGTCTGTGGTCCTCTAGCGTGCACACTACCAAGCAGCTAGCTACTCCCCCACCACCAAGTACTCACTGGCTCAGAGGGGAGTACCCTGTGGCCTCGGGACCAGCATG
This sequence comes from Canis lupus familiaris, assembly GCF_011100685.1. NCBI lineage: Eukaryota > Metazoa > Chordata > Mammalia > Carnivora > Canidae > Canis > Canis lupus. The sequence continues at coordinate 62,907,836 of NC_049224.1, forward strand.
CAACTTCTTGGCCATAGGTCCAGCTGGCCTGCTCTGGGGGCTTTCTGGGGGCTGGGCCTCTCTTCCACCTTCAAACGGGTTAAAGTCTGGGTCATCCAGCTTGTTCCAGTCCAGGTTGTAAGACCCCCGGAGAAGAGGAATGGGCTCCTCATCCGCCTCCTTGGGTGCATTTTCCTGTCTGGCCTCTGATACCCCGGAAGGAGGTTTAAGGCTGGGTCTCTCCCCCAGTTCCCTTTTGCTGGTGGCATTGTCAGAGAAATCAAATTCTAGCCTTATAGGTCTGTTGCTCCACGAGCTGACCCTTTGGTCATCAGCTTCTTCCTTCTGAGGACTTGGGGATGGGGCCCCTCTAGCCTTCAGAGGGCTGGCCAGGATGGTGTTCCTAGGACCAAAGGGGTCCTCAGGGCTGGCTGGGGCCTTGCCAGGCAGGTCTGCGAAGGGTCCTTCTGCACATGCTTCTGTAGGCTGAGTGCCAGGTGGCCAAGTAGCCCCGGATGAGGATGCAGGGACCTGGTTTGAATTTTCTCTGGCAGCTCTGTGAGGGTCTTCTGTTCTGTCTTGGGGAGCCATCTGGGAAGAGTCTTCTAGGATTTCAGAGGTGGATATAATACTTTTCTCTAAGAAATAAGAACGAACACTTTCCTCCAAGGCTTGCTCAGGGCTCACAGACGTTTGTCCTAGAGAAGCCACTTGATTTTCAAGACTTTCTGGCATCTGGGGAGAGCTTGAGGGATCCAGGCTGGCCAGGTGAGTGGAGGTGGGCCCACTGGAATGCCGCCTATCTTCAGAGACTGCTCTCACATCCCCAGGAGGGGGGTTGGCATTGGTCATCATTGGTTTCTGGAGAATTCCATTGGTCATTTTGAGGTCAACCTCCTTTGTAAGCTGTTGACTTTTTAGAAACAAATTTAGTTAATATTAAGGAACCTATTAGCTTTTTAATTATAATTCAGTCCACGAGAACACGTTAGTTACAAACAGGAAAGAGGAATGTTCAATCAACACTCTTTTTAGGATTAACTTTAGCAAGTATGTGCTCATAAATCAAAGCTGGTGGGCCAACTAGATCACACAAGTTTTGTTTGTTCGTTTTAAAGTTTACTTATCAGGTAGAGAAAGACAAGGAGAACAAGTGATCACAAGCAGGGGGAGGTGCAGAAGGTAAGGGAGAAGCTGACTCTGTTGAGCTAGGAGCCCAATGCAAGGCTCGATCCCAGCACCCTGGGATCATGGCCTGAGTTGAAGGCAGAAGATTCACCAGTTGAGACCCCAAACACCCCTAAATCACACAGATTCCTAAGAGATATAGTACAGATGTGACAAATAATTAATCAGTTAAGGTTTTCTGTGCTAGCTGATTTCCCCCTTTCAGGTAAGGGCCACTAGCTACACAGTCAGGAACAGGGCACAAGAAGGTCAAGATTTTCACCAAAGAGAAAGGCAAGATCGAGAGCTCTGCCTTCTGACAGAGCAGGGTTTGACACTGAGAACACCCAAGGCTGGCTTGCAAGTAGAAAGGAGTCCCTATTGGGTGTGAATAAAGAACCATAACCACAGAGCATCCTTCCTTGGAGTTGTGATCAGACATTTCATGAAATTAGAGAAACAAAACCCAGGCCAATCTGCTGGCAAAGGCACAGTAAAGGAGTGGAACATAAACTTATTTGGGGCACTTGGTGGCTCAGTCTGATTTGAGTTCATCTCAAAAGTTGAGTGTTTAACTCTTGAATTCAGCTCAGGCCGTGATCTTAGGGTATGAGGTGATCTCAGGGTGTGAGGTTGAGGTTCTCTCTCCTTCTCACTCTTCCCCTCCCCACTCCTGCTCTCTTTTAAAATATATAAAGACCTTAAAAAAAAAAAAAACCCAACAAAAAACCCCTTAAACTTTGTTCTGTATTTTTCGTCATTTGCTTTTCTACTAACAAATGACCTCTAATGCAAGCGAGCCAGGCAACACACTGCACGAGCTCAGAGCAGAAACTAGGAGGAACTCAACCAGATGTGACTGAGGACAAAACAATTTTCCTGCCACATCCCCTGGAGGGGTTACAAATTGCAGCACATCAGGGAAACCTGGGTGGCTCAGTGGTTGAGCATCTGCCTTGGGCTCAGGTCATGATCCCTCTGCCTACATCTCTACGTCTCATAAATAAATAAGATCTTTATTTTATTTTTCAAAGATTTTATTTATTTATGCTTGAGAGACACACAGAGAGAGGCAGAAACACAGGCAGAGAGAGAAGCAGGCTCCATGCAGGAAGCCCGATGTGGGACTTCGATCCTGGGACTCAGGGATCATGCTCTGAGCCAAAGGCAGATGCTCAACCGCTGAGCCACCCAGGTGTCCCTAAATAAGATCTTTAAAACAACCAACCAAACCAAACAAACTGCAATACATCAAGCAGCATCAGCAACTTACTTCTCTTTCTGGATCCGGTTTTGAGGAGAGTTTTCTAACCCAAAAGCATCCTCCAGAGCAAAAGGAGCCTCGAGCTTGCTGCTCATGCCAGGACTTAATATCCGATGTGTCTGTGGGTCCCGAAGAGGAGTCTGAAAAGTCACCTGTTGGGAGAAGAGACCTGTTCAATAATTCAAGTCTTGAGCAACTCTGCCGGCAGTGCCCTGCCCACTTCCCTAAGTCCCCAGGAAAGCAAGTCCCAGGGTGATCGAAGGCGTGACACACAGTAGTTAACAGGGGCAAAACATGCTTACTTTCATAGCTTTGACTACGCTCTTGGGTGGCACATTTTCTTTTTGTGACAGACGAAGAACAGATAGTCTTCCAGTAAGTTCCGGTGGTGAAAACAGGAACTCATGGTTTTCTGTACTTTTGTCACCAGTGACGTTTTCATCGTTGCAGATCTGCAGACTCATTCTGGAAAAGCAGACACTTTGCGTCAGTGGGAGGGCTGTGCAGTTTGGATGAATGGCCAGTGCAAGAAGCTGGCCTCACATGGGAGATGTCCCCTTCCTGCACAGGTGGGTCCCATCTCAGGCAGCATGTCCTGGGCCAGACAGTCCTTGTCCTATTTTAGGGCAGCTGTCACTTCTCAAGAAAAGAGGTTTAAGGGCCCTCAGGCCGTAAAGGGAGGAAGAAGAATCAGGTCCTGAAAACCACTGGGGTTTAGTGGTGAAGGTCAGGAGACAGGGGTGCTGGGCTGTTGGAAAGCCTGGGTCTCCCCTCAGGCCTTTGCTTAAGGAACAGGCCACAGCACAGCTCCAGCAGGCTGCTAAGTCAGCTGAGCGCAAGAAACAGAAGAGTGCTGTGGCTTGCTCTCCCATCACAGGCTGGGAAACAGAGAGCACCCTGGGGGCTCATGAGGGCCCAGCCCCAGAGAAAGAGCTGGACAAGGCACCAACCAGCAAAATGCAGCATGACTTGATGGGGACTACACTGAGACCTGGAGTCTAGAAACATGCACCAGTGACCTACACAGAGGCCCAGAATGTTCTAGAACAGCCCCCACTCCTCCTTCCCCAAGGTCCTCATGATGGTCACGTCATCAGTGTGACACTCCCAAGCCAGGAGTCACCAGAGGACCCATCTGTGGGAGTATCACAGGTGTTTCTGGTGTTGGGGATGCTGGAGACTGCAGCTTGAGGAGCCAGGCCAGGGCAGCTGGGGCAGAGGAAGGAGGCTGGCCTGGAAAGAGGTGAGTCAGGGTAACAAGATGCCCTGGCAGGAATGTGGAGGCCAGGGAAAGGGAGGAGGGAAGTAGGGGGTCCTAGGCTTCTGCAGCCAGCCAGGGGTGCAGTTGTCGGCCCTGGCTGGCCAGCAGGCCTCTAAGGATGTGGAAGCTGGAGTGAAACACAACTCAAGGGGAATTCTTTTTTGGTGTGACCTGGGTAAAGCAGAAAGGAGCTGGATGGCTGTGGGATACGTGAGGAAGGGGGTAAACAGCCCCCGCGGTGCCTGGGTTCGACCTCCACCCACAGCGGGGAGACGGCTCCGGAGCAGAGGCGGCCAGGCCAGGCAGCCCCGGAGCACAGGAGGTGGGTGCAGGAGCCGCCCCAGCAGGTGGGGAGGATCGGTAGCACCGGGAGGGCTGGGCAGCTGCAGTCAGGGAGGCTCGCAGGTGCAGCGTGGAGGGAATAGTAGGAAGCTGCCCCCAAAGGCTGCGGATTGGGGTCCAGTGGTGGGACCCCTGGACACTGCGCAGCCGGCCTGAGGGTGGGCGCTGCACGTGTGCAAGGCTCGGAAGCGAGTGGTGCTGGAGGCTGGACAGGTTCAGGAGGTGACGAGGAGGGGGCGGCCAGCGGACTGGCCGGAGAAACCCTGACACACGGGCCCCCTGGACCGCCACAACGCAGCCCACCGGGCGGCTGGGCGGCTCCGCAACCGGGCTACTCGGGACCTCGGGGAGGAGGAATCCCCGGACGGGCGGCCGCTGGGGCTGGTGCGGCGCGGCCAGCGCACCTCAGGGCCACGGGAGGAGCGCGGAGAGCGGGGAGGAATGTCGGTCAAGGGTAGACGCCGCCCTGATGCCGCGGGGGCCGGGGGCTGGGGGAGGAAAGTGGATGGAGCCCCGAGCCCGGGACCCCGGGACCCCGGGACTCCGGGACTCCGGGACCCCGCCGCCGCCGCCTACCTGCCGGCGGCCACGCGAAGCCCAGGGAGCGGGAGGCGCCGAGTCCGGGAGACCGTCCGCCCGCCGCGGATTCAAATACCGACGGTTGGCGCCCGCGGCCAATCAGCGCGCGACCGGGGGCGGGACGCATGGAAGCCGCGGCCACGCCCACGTCCCGCTTCCGGGGTAGGGGCCCGCGGGGCGTGACGCGCGCCGGAAGCCATCGGTAGGGAGGGACGGCCGGCGGGCGGGCGGAGGCTGCTGGGCTGTCGGACTCGGCTGCACGCCCAGAGGTCAGGGCCTGACAGCCTTTGCCCCGGTCTTAGTTTCCCCAGGTGTAAAATGGGACCAGCTGTAGAACCGCCCCCAACGCGGGTCGTGAGATGGAGCCAAACCCTCGCGAGGACCGTCGCGGTCTCACCACGTCGGGCTGTGTGCTGGGCGTGGCGACTCCATTTCCCAGGGTGCCCCGCGCCAACGTGACGTCTCCTAGCGCGCCCCACACAAGCCTGTGGGCGGGACCCCGTCTCCCAAAATGCCCCGCGGCCGGGGACACCATCTCCCAGAGCACCCCGCGCCGGCCCGGCGCCCGCCTGCCGACGCCCACCGGGTGGGCGTTCTGGTGTCTGTTTCCCGTCCAGGACCGCAGGGCTCTCCCTGACAGCCTCCTGGCGGCCGCGGCAGCGGGATGGACAGCCCGGAGGTCACCTTCACGCTGGCCTACTTGGTGTTCGCCGTGTGCTTCGTGTTCACGCCTACCGAGTTCCACTCGGCCGGACTCACGGTGCAGAACCTGCTGTCGGGCTGGCTGGGCAGCGAGGACGCCGCCTTCGTGCCCTACCACCTGCGCCGCACGTCCGCCACGCTGCTGTGCCACTCGCTGCTGCCGCTCGGTGAGCAGGCCGGACCCTCCCCATGGAGGGCCCTCCTGGGTGGGCGGAAGCGGCCCCTCGGGCTCGCGGCCGAGTTCCGGGGCCCCGGGGGCGGCTGGGCCCCTGGAGCTAGCCAAACCTGTGGAGCGGAGTCGGGGGAGCGCGGACCCGCGGCCACTCTGAGCCGTGGCTGTGGGCCCTCCGCCTGTGCCTCTCGCGTCCGCTGCTCCCGGGAGCGGAGAGGAAGGTGCTGGCGGCAGCTGTCCGCTTGTAGGTGGAAGAAACGTGGGCTTAGGATGTTGGGGGGCGGGCATGGGGGGGATGCTTCACCCAGCTGGGGTAGGTCGTGAGTTACTACGTGGGGGCAGTTCCCAGGAGAAGGGTAGGAGTTAACTGATTGCAACAGGAAGGTGGAGGGGCCTGGGAGAGCAGGTGGCCTTGTCCCAGCTTCCTTCTGGAAAGGAGGGAAGGTGGGAAAGAAGGCAGAGATGGGTGACTCCATGGGGTTGTCACAGGTGCAGAGGTTGGGAGGGTATGGGGTGTGTGGCGGGCCAGGAGGCTCACACGCTGCCCAGGGATTGGCCTGGGTGGAGACCTCTGAAAGACTGGCTTGTCAGCTGGTTGGACAGGGGACTGGCTGGAAAGTGGGGTACTAGGTGTGTGTGTGAGGGACTGGTTCTTTGGAGGATACAGGGCAGAAGCAGGTCTGGAAGGGCAGGTGGCTGGTAGGGGGCCTGCTCTAGGGCTCAGTGGACTCGAGAATTTCCTGCTGCAGCAGGGCTCAGCAGCCTGGGCCAAGTGGAGAGCAGCCTAGAGGGGGCTGGGCTGAGGCCAGGCATGTGCTTGAGAACTGCCTGCCTCTTTGGGAAGAGGAGCAGATGGGCTCATGCTGAGACGGACACAGGGCCTTCTTGGCGATTGGTGGTCTCTCTGCCTGCTATTGGGATAACTATATGGGTTTCTCAGCTGCCCTGTGAGGCAGGGGTGTTAATTAGCCCATTCCTCAGATGTGGAATGTGTGGCTCAGAACTTGGGCTCCCGGGAGGCTCATGGGTAGGGTTTCTGACCTGGGAACTAAGGGTCCCCACAGCTTTCTGGAGTCCTTTTAGCAACCTTTTCTATAAGCCTGTGAGTGGCTACGCTGTCACCACGCTACACATGGACGGAGAAACCAGAACTTAGGGAGGACTTCAGTGACACATGGAGGTGGAGCCTGGTCTGGTGACTGATCCTGGGGTCTTTTTCTTTTGACCTCATTTTGAGCAGCTTTGAGAGTTTGTATGTGTTATCTATTGCTGCATGAACTACTTTAAACGTAGCAATTTAATCAACAGTAAATGTTTACTATTATTTTGCAGCCTTAAACGTGCTTGCACACGTATCCATTATCTGCTTTATTATTTCAGTTGTTTGGACATGCAGATTGGCCCTGATCTGGCTAGCAAGGGCCCTGGATCTGGCTAGCAGGGGCCCTGGAGCTGTCTCACACAGGCTGTGCCCCATTATTCTTTGCTTACTGTTTGGCACACGAATCTGAGCTCTGGGATTGGGCCACATTGATTTGCTTCCTCAGAGGGGGTGGGGCTGAGACGCCAAGATCCCACCCATTGGAGGGCCAGTGTGTACCTCTGCATTGGGTGACACCAAATCCTTGCATTTGTTTTTGCATTTTTTAGGTTTTCCTATTTTCTTAATCAGATATTGTGTAAAACTAAACTAGCAAATTAAAAACACTTTTTCTTCATTTATTGTATTACTATCGTGGGCAAAGGTTGAGCTGGGCCAGCCATGAGGGCAGGTAAGGTCAACCTGCCCTAGGCTACCGTGGTCTGGCCCTGGGAGCCCACCAGGGCAGAGGGCCAGGCCAGGGTTGGGGATGAGGGTAAGTGGCCCCTTCCGGAGATACAGGGACAGGACTGTGGTCCCTGTGGTCACTATGGGGGGGAGAACGATGGCTTGGCAGTCCTGATCTCTGCTGAGGCCCTCCCCATTCTTTGTAGGCTACTACGTGGGCATGTGTTTTGCCGCTTCAGATAAGCAGCTGTATTCTCTTGGCCAGGCCCCGGAGGCCTGGCAGCTCTTCCTCCTGCTGGCAGTGACCCTGCCCACCATCGCCAGCACCGTGATCTACTACTGGTCCTGTGATCAATGGGCCCGCCACCCACTGGCCCGCACCCTGGCCCTCTATGCCCTCCCGCAGTCAGACTGGTGGGCTGTGGCCTCCTCAGTCAACACCGAGTTCCGGCGGATTGATAAGTTTGCCACGGGGGCACCTGGTGCTCGTGTGATCGTGACAGACACGTGGGTGATGAAGGTGACCACATACCGTGTGCATGTGGCTCAGCAACAGGATGTGCACCTGACCGTGACGGAGTCACAGCAGCACGAGCTCTCCCCAGATTCCAACCTGCCTGTGCAGCTCCTTACCATCCACGTGGCTGGCACCAGCCCTGGCGTGCAGGCCTTCGACATCCGGTAGGTGCACTTATGGCCAGGGTGAGCATGAGTCTGGGGCCACTCTAGGAGGCGATAATACGTGGAGCAGACTCTTCTAGCCACCCTTCCAGCGGGACTCTCAAGGCTCTTTATCCCTTGCACCCCCGTAGGTACGTTTTGTGGCTCTTTTCTGGGGGGAGCACATTAGGGATCTTTGGGGGTGGTAGAGGACCGAGGTTTGGTGATTGCCTTGGCTCTGGGGCCCAAACGGAGATCTTCTCCTCCCATTCAGACTGTGGACTGTCTGTTGTCCCCCTCCTGTGATCTGCTTTGTTCCTGAACTTGTTGAAAGCTAGGCATTCTGTCTCTGCTGCAATCCCCCAACTCTCTCTGCCCCTCCCTGCATCCCTTGGGGGCAGGTCGGCGGTGCTGGTTCTGTGGGTGCTAGCCTCAAGGCTATCTTTGCTGGCTGGTCTTCACCTGGCAACTGGGCTGCACCTGAGCCCCCATCCCCGTGTTCTGTGAGGTTTGTGAGTGCCCTGTCTCCTGGAGGCATGTCAGCATCCCCAGCAAGAATGATGGCCCTCCCTGCCCTGCAGAGGGGCCTTGGCCCCAGCCTAGCAGCCCCCACCTTGTGCAGGCTGAACTCCACGGAGTATGGTGAGCTGTGTGAGAAACTCCGCGCACCCATCCGCAGTGCAGCCAACGTGGTCATCCATCAGAGCCTGGGCGACCTGTTCCTGGAGACATTTGCTTCTCTGGTGGAGGTCAACCCAACTTACTCAGTCCCCAGCAGCCAGGTGAGGGCTGGGTGGGGGCAGATGGGTTCCCATAGGCCAGGCCCCCTGGGGTGGGGGGGGGCCCACAGCCACTTGGCCAGGATCCCCATGACCCTCTTCGCCCACCCACAGGAGCTGGAGGCATGCATTGGTTGCATGCAGACACGTGCCAGTGTGAAGCTGGTGAAGACCTGCCAAGAGGCAGCTGAGGGCGAGTGCCAGCAGTGCTACTGTCGTCCCATGTGGTGTCTCACTTGCATGGGCAAGTGGTTTGCCAGCCGCCAAGACCCGCAGCGCCCTGATACCTGGCTTGCCAGCAGAGTGCCTTGCCCCACCTGCCGTGCACGCTTCTGCATCCTGGATGTGTGTGCTGTGCGCTGAGCCTTCTGGCTGCAGCAAAGGAGTGGCCTTGGGGGTCCCTGAAAGCCCTACCAGGGACCCCACAGCCACCATGAGGAGTAGCCAGGGCTCCAGGCCCTTGTTTGTGTTGTCAGCCAGGGACTCTTTTCCCAGCCTCATGGAGCTTGAGGGTTTTTGTTTAAAAAGGAAGTTTTTTTTGCAGCAGTGGCAGTGGGATGGGACTTCAGTGCCTCTGCTTCCTTTGCTGCTTGTTTCTCCAGGTAGAGGCAGGTGCTGGACACGAACACGGTATGGCGTGGGGCCCATTTCCAGAGCATTCTGAGGCTGCCTGAGCTATCTTCTGGGAGACCAGGGGTCTGCCTCCATGGCCCTACCCTGAACCACTTGCCTTAACTTTATGCAGCACACCTGCCTCTCAGTTACACACCAGAACCAGGTTCATCTAAGCTGGTTGCAGTCTGTCCTCCAGGCTTCTGAGTCCAGGCTGGCTGCTGGCCCTGTGGTAGTGTCCCCTCTGCACCCCACCAGGCTGCTGTGAGGATGCAGAGAGAGGGGTGCAAGTTCAGGGTGAGAGCACTATGTGGGCTTCCTGGGTGGGGTGGCCCCTACTTAGTTATCTACGCCCCCTCCCCAGAGGTTCTGGACTTCCTGTCGGGCTGGCTTCCATCAACTCCTGTAATTCAGCTGCATGCTTGGCGGGGGGCGGGGGTTGCCTTTCTCCTGGAGGGCATGCACCTCCATGCCTCCTGCTGCCCCAGGAGCCCCGAAAAAGGCCAGGCCTGACTCCTGGCCGGAGATGGGTATTGAGACATCCTACATCCGGACAAGTGCTTTGGGACATAGCACAGGGCCCACCACAGCTCTGCACCTGGAGCGGAATGACGTGCCTCTTCCCCATTCCTGGTGGCCCATGGGGAGGGCAGGAATAGCCCGGCCCACGTGGCTGTGGGTGTATGTGTGCGGGGGCTCACGCGTGGGGCCCTAAGCCGCGCTCCCCCCTCCCCCCCCCCCCAGCTGTTGTGTCCGCTGAGGTGAGGGACCCAGCTGGCGGCCATCGGGGCGGGGCCGGCAAGCCCAGCCCCAGCCCCGGCTCACGGGCTGCCAGAGGAGGCCGGGTCGGGTTATTTTTACTACTAGGGAAAGTTTTATAAAGGGGAATTTATTGTAGCTGAGTGCGACGGTTCTTAATAAATGTTCGTCTGAAGTCCGTACTGGAATGTCCTGTCTTTCCTGATCCTCGCCCTGGGCCCGGGAGAAGCCAACTGGGAAGTGAAGCGCCGTGGTTATGGCTGCTGCAGGCGAGGCGGGCGGCTTCGGCAGGGAAACCAGGGCAGCTGCCGCCGCAGGGCCTAGGCACCGGGACGCCCCTTCCGGGTCCTCCCCTTCCGGGTGCCCGTTTCCCGCTTGCACGGAAGGCTCGGCCAATCAGGCGCGCGCTCTCTCCTCGGCCCCGCTCAGCGCCTGCGACGCGCGCGTGTCCGAATCTCCCGCCAAGGCCCCTTCCCCTCCCCACGCCCTGCTCGCGGAGGCTGCGGCCCGGGCCGTCCCAAGGCTTGGGGGTGGGGGGCACCGTTCCTCGGGCCTCTTCTGGCTCGGCCGTCTCCCGGAAGGCCGTGGCAGCGCTGCGGTCCCTGTCCCCGCGCGGAGCGCGCGCCGCCGCCTGGGCCCCCCCCGCCGGCCTGGGCCCGATGGTCTCGCCCACCGCTGCGCGCGGGAGCTCCGAGGGGCGGGGCCGCCGGCACATAAAGGCGGTTGGGGGCGGGGCGCGCGCGCAGAGCCTGTCAGCGCCGGCGCGGGAGAGGACGCTGCCCCCGCTGCTGCCCCCGCCGCTGCCCCCGCCGCTGCCCCCGCCGCTGCCCCCGCCGCTGCTGCCGCCGGCCCTGGGACCGCCGCCTGAGGACCCCGCCGCCGCCCGAGGACCCCGCCGCCGCCGCGCTCGATGGCCTGCCGACCGCGAAGCCCTTCCGGGTGCGGGAGCCGCCGCGACGGCGACGCCAGGTGAGGCGGACCGCGCGCCCCGGGGCGTTCCGGGCGGGCCGAGGGGTGGGGGGTGTCCTCGCGGCCGGCCTTACCCCTGACGCGGCCTCTCGTCTGCAGCCCGCCGACCCCCGCCAGATGGAGCCTTGGACGGAAGCGCAGAGCCGACGGGAAGCGCAGGAAGCCCGAGGACGCCGAGGGCCCAGTGAAGCCCGAGGGCGACGGCAGGCCCGACAGGTGGGCCCGGGGCGCTGCGCAAGCTGGGGGTCTGGGGCGCTAGTGATGGCACTGGGAGGGAGGGAGGCCCTCATCCTGGCTTCTTGAGGCGCCTGGGGGCCTGCAGCGGGCTAGCGATGGCGCCGGGGGTGGGGGTCCTCATCATGGCTGCTCGAGGTGTCGCGGGGTGGGGGTTCTCCTCCTGGCTGCTCGAGGCGACTCGGGGTTAGGGGTCTCTGTGTGGCTGATTAAGTAGATGGGGTCTGCACTCGGCTGGTTGAGGCGCCGAGGGTCCCTACTTGGTTGCTTAAGGAGATTGTGGCTCACCACCTGACTGGTAGAGGCCCCCAAAGATTCTCATCCGATTGGTAAAGGTGCCCGGATTCCCCACTTGTCTTGTTAAAGAGGCTGTGGGTTACTACCCAACTGGTTAAGGCCCCTGGAGAGTCCACACCCAGCTGGTTAAAGTGATTGTAGGTCCCCACCCAACTGGTTAAGGAGGCTGCGGCCCGCACCCCACTGATTAAGGTGCCCAAGGATCCCCCACCCAGCTGAAGAGGCTCTGGGTCCCCACTTGGCTGGTTAAGGTGTCTGGGGGCCCCCACCCGACTGGGTAAAGACGCCTGGGAGCCCCAGCTGACTGGTTAAGGCGCCTGTGGGCCCCTACCCGATTGGTTATGGAAGCTGTGGGTGGCCTCCCTGACCACTTGTGGTGTCTGTGGCTCAACATCAGTTGATTGATCAAGGTGCTTGTGCGTCACAGCACCTCACTAGTTATAGGGCCGCTGCCTCACAACACTTGGTTAGTCGTGGTGCCTGCTGGTCTCTGTATCTGACTAGTTAAGGCCCCTGTGCTTCAAATGCTTGGCTAATTAACAAGCCTGTGTCTTCTGACATTTGACTATTAAGGTACTGACATGTCATGTGATGTGGTTGAAGATGTCATGAAGGTCTCTAGTGACAGGTGTCAACGGGAGCTGGTCTCAGTGAGTGAGCCTTCTTGGGTTTTTGGGACAGCGTGGGAGGCTGCCCTGAATTTCCTAGAATGTTTCAGTGCAGCTCGTCAGGTTGGTCTCCTGAAGAATCAGTTTAAAGATAGTCATCCCACAGTCAGAAAAGGCGTCTGTATGCAGAATGCAAACTGGGTTTAAGTTCCGCTTTCCTTTTCCCTGTGGCGCTCCCTGGCACTTTCTCTCCGAGGAGCCTTTGCTGCAGCATTCCTGTGAGCTCTTTATTCGGTGATGTGCTGGGGAGGCTAGGACACTGTGCGAACCCCACCCCCGTTTTCTTGTCTCTGTACTCTGATGTGGGTGGCTCCGCTACTCATGGGACAAGGAACCGTTGAAGAAAACCAGGGGCAGTGGTGAAGTCCACGGGCAGGGAATGCCTCTGTTGGCAACCGTTGTGTGGTGACCAGGTGACGATCAGAGTCTGTGTGCCAAGCCCCTCAACAGGGGACATGATTGGCCTGTCTGAAGCCTGACTTAAGGACAAGGGGAAAGGGAGGTGGGGAAGAATGTGTGGTGCACACTAGACTTTTTAGGACAGTTCTTACACTTGCTCATGGGGCAGGGCCGGGGTTCAGAGAGGGGTCTAGGATAACTGTGTTTCACTCTAAACACCTTTGTTCCTTGTGGGACCATTTGCTAAGATGAAGAGGGTGGGGGTAGAGCAGACATGGCATGGGGAAGGCATTGGTAGTTAATGAGGCTTGAGTTTGGATGCAGAAGTGCTCACGTTCTGCATGAGTGGGACCTCTCAGCGCATAGTTCAGCCTTTTGGAGATTTGGGGCCAGAAGATATATGTGGGAAGAGATGCAGAGTGTGGGAGACGGTCTGGACGGTGCTGGAGCTGGATGTTAAGAGAAGCCATTAAACACCATTGAGATAAAGATCTGAGTCTTCAGGGGTCTCCCGTTTAGCTGAGGAGAAAATGTTAAATCCTTACATTGCTTTAGAAGTTTCTTGTATCCCTGTAGGTACCCCTCTAGCTCAGTAGTTAGCCACACAGGTCTCCTTACTCATCTACAGTGGCAGCAATGCCTTTGGCTCTTGCTTTTGGCTCTGTGGGTAGTGCTTGTCTGCCCCGTCTACTGTGGTGGTGCCCGGGAGATGCATAGAGATACCTGCAGGAGAGCCCGGTGCATTTCTATTGCAGAATGTGGGTACTTTCCCTGAAAGGACTCCTCTGCTAAGGCGTAGGATAAGTTCGTGAATACAATGTGCTTACTCTAAAAAACACGGGCTTTAGTTCTACAAGAGGTATTTTCTATCGTTGTATGAGAAAGTTTGTGATGTAGTGGAAGGTCATTTGTAAGCTCCTTTTAAGAGTTCAGGATCCTTTCGTGGCCCAGACCTGAGCCTCGTGGTCCGCTAGTGAGGTCCAGCTTTGGACAACCCTCCATTTGGTTCCTCTGTAGCTGGGATACAGTTACTGAGTCACATTAATTTTTGGCTCATTAAGTTGATTTCAGGGCCTGCCAATCATTTTTAGATTCTGGAAATTTAGTTTTAGAAATCTAATTTTAGTTTTTCTGGGTGAGGTACCTATAGGACAAGGAATGCTAATGGTGCACAGTGATCGATCATCTGTTACTGCAGTTGTGTTTTTTTTTTTTAAACTTGTTTTATTTATTCACGAGAGACAGAGAGAGAGAGGCACAGAGACATAGGCAGAGGGAGAAGCAGGCTCCTTGCAGGGAGCCCAATGTGGAACTTGATCCTGGATCCTGGGATCATACCCTGAGCCGAAGGCAGACGCTCCACCGCTGAGCCACCCAGGCGTCCCTGCAGTTGTGTTTTCAAAGTACCTTGTGGTTTGCAGCTAGGGTGTATCCGGTTGCTTAGAGTGGCAATTGAAGCTGTGTCTAGCTTCATGCATCAATGGTGGCCAGCAGGAAATTGAGGAAAAGTAAAAACGTCTTAGTTTGCATCTAATCTACAGATAATAGGCATACCAGCAATTCTGACTGCCAGACTTCTTGGCATTAAGGGTTTTTCAGATTGCTTGCTCTTGACAAAAGAGCTCTTGATCTCTAGATAGATAGACCTGAGCTCCCTGTTTACTCTTTTTTTTTTTTTTTTTTTTTATTTATTTATGATAGGCACACAGTGAGAGAGAGAGGCAGAGACATAGGCAGAGGGAGAAGCAGGCTCCATGCACTGGGAGCCCGACGTGGGATTCGATCCCGGGTCTCCAGGATCACGCCCTGGGCCAAAGGCAGGCCTAAACCGCTGCGCCACCCAGGGATCCCCTCCCTGTTTACTCTTAACCCAACTCTAGGGGGTACTGTTACCAGTATAGTAAGTCTTAATATAGCAAGGACTCACTGTATGTTCCCATTCCCCATTTTCATTATGTGACACATTGTGCATTTAAAGGTAAACAGCAACACTTATTAAGGACTTTTTTTCCTTTTTTAAACAATGGGTTTTTTTTTTTTTTTAAGATTTTATTTATTCATGAGAGACAGAGAGGCAGAGGGAGAAGCAGGCTCCATGCAGGAAGCCTGATGTGGGACTCTATCCTGGGACTCTGGGATCAGGCCCTGAGCCAAAAGCAGATGCTTAAACACTGAGCCACCCAGACATCCCATTAATGATGTTTTATGTGCTAGTTGCTTCGCTTAGTATGAAATAGCATTTTTTTAATACACTGAAAATAACTTCTTATTTTGTAAATTAGAGAACAAACTATTAGGCCCCATTCTCTGCCTCCTCCCACCCCCCGCCAGTGGGCTGTTTCCTAGTGATTCAGCTAACACTGGCACATGGTGGGTGCCTAGAAGTTCGACAGATGAACCCCAGAGAGGCTTGAAGTGAATTGTCCAAACTCAGTGAGCTTGTAAGTGATGGAGCAAGAGATGATCCAGGAGCCCATTCCCTTGGCCCTCTCTAGACAACATCTGGACATCTCCTGATGTGCTGTTTGAAAGAGAACTGAAAGTAGGTGCTGTGGTTCAAGTGCACGTTTTCATTGTATTGCAGTTTTACGACTCCTGAAGGCCCGAAGCCCCGTTCTAGATGTACAGATTGGGCCAGTGCAGTTGAAGAGGATGAAATGAGGACCAGAGTTAACAAAGAAATTGCAAGGTATATATTCTGGAACATTGTGAAGTGTTCTCTGTGGTGTTTTTAATTCTATGTGAGCTTTGAGGTATGTGTTGGAAGGATGATTCTTTAAGAGTCCGTCCCCATCCCAGCAGCATTAGCAGGGCCTGAGAACTTACTATAAAAGTGCTCATCCTCGGGCCTCACTGCAGAATGGGTGATGAATGGGAAACTTGGGGTGGGTCCAGCCGTGTCTTAAAGAAGCAGTCCAGATGAGTCTGTTCTCTGCAGTCTTAGGTGCCGTCCTTCTACCGTGACAGCAGGGGGAGATGGTGCTCGTGGGCGGCAGAGGATTACCATGTGGTTCTCACCTACCACATAGGGTTCTACCACTCCAGCAGAGTGTGTGGCTCTCTTTGGAAAGGGGGCACACTCTTGTCTGCCATCTGGCTTGGGTAACAGCTCAGGAGTGCGGGAGCACAGAGGGGTCCCTGAAGTGGGGCCTGTGAACCCGTTGCAGTTGTACCCAAAATTCTTGTGTATATCCAGATTCTCACAAACTCCAAGCTACTGCCTCGACTCATTATGGTTCAGGTGATGCACCCTTAAACACTGCTTATCTCTCTTGATTACATTCTCTGGTATTTTTCAGTTTTTCCTCCCATTTGATATATGCCATCCAACCTGGATGATTGAGCTTTGAGTTAAATGCTGTAGCTCATAATCATTTGGAGTATGTTGAACTGAGTCTGGTGGTTCTTAGTTCTTTTTTTTTTTTTTTAATTTTTATTTATTTTATGATAGTCACAGAGAGAGAGAGAGAGAGAGAGAGAGAGAGAGAGAGGCAGAGACACAGGCAGAGGGAGAAGCAGGCTCCATGCACTGGGAGCCCGATGTGGGACTCGATCCCGGGTCTCCAGGATCGCGCCCTGGGCCAAAGGCAGGCGCCAAACCGCTGCACCACCCAGGAATCCCTGGTTCTTAGTTCTTATGAGAAAATGTGTCCTCAGCAGGGAAGCAGGGCCAGATTGTTCCACCTCTGAGTGGTTGATGATATTTATAGCTGCCTCCTTAGGAAAGCCACAGGCACACGTTGGGGTTAGGATCACTCAGAGGGCTGCTTTAGTTTCTTTTAGCATCAAGATGTATGTGTGTGGGTGGGCAGCATGCCTGGGTAGAAAAATGAACTGGAAATTGACAGACACGGACCCCTTCAGTGTTTTGAATTAGCTTTATTTACAAAGATCTCAATTTTCCCGGCTGTGGAGCTAGGATGTTTGATTTGGTCTGTGCAGTTTGTGTGCTCTACTCTCAGGGCTCACACAGCCTCATAAATACCCATGTGTGCTGACCCTTGCTGATCTTACGCTCTGTAGGGAGACTCATCTGTCTGGACCTTCTGATGGGCTCTGCCTTGTTCCTCAGTTGTCTCACAGGTCTGTCTCCAAAAATTGTTCTCCTTTGCAAAACAGGCGTGCTCTGTTGTGGGCCACCGCTGCTTTAGGAAGGCTCGGGTACTCTGCCTTCTCAACGGAGTTTAGTTTACTATACTCAGGGAGCCTTATACACACCCCAGCTGTCTGAAAATTGGAAAATGCATTTTTTTTAAAAAGATTTTATTTATTTACTCATGAGAGAAACACAGAGAGAGAGAGAGAGAGAGAGAGAGAGAGGCAGAAACACAGGCAGAGGGAGAAGCAGGCTCCATGCAGGGAGCCTGTGGGACTTGATCCCAGGTCTCCAGGATCACGCCCTGGGCCAAAGGAGGCACTAAACTCCTGAGCCACCCAGGCTGCCCGGAAAATGCATCTTAATCATAATTCAAGCCAGTTTTTTTCACCTGGAGTCTGGAGAGCATGAAGCCCCTACAGAAAGTGGTACTGAGGGCCTGCTTTGTCAGTTCTCACAGCCTGATACAGAATTGGTGCTTTCCTAGGTACACAGAGGGAAACTCATTCCTGCTATCCAAACTGTACAAATCTTGGGAGCTGACAATTCTGGAAGGAGACACAGTAATATATGACTTGTTTTAGACGTGAATTTCTAGCTTGCGGTAGTTCATGGTTTTGGTGTTAGATTGTGCTGCACTTCTTTGGCTGATGTACCTTGGCAAAGGTGGGTTTTGGTAGTTGCTGTGATAGAAATTAGATGCCTCCTGAAATCCACGAGGAACAAGCCTGGGGGGTGGTGTTTGGTCTCCTTCCAAAATTAGAGGAGAGTAGAACCCAGTGGGCACACACGTAAGTAGTTGTGGTATTAGAAATAAAGATTGTGTATTTCAGCTTTACATTTATTTTTTTCAAAAAACAAATCTCACTACTTAGCCTGAAAAACTGTTAGGGGCATTTTTTTTTTTTTTTTTTAAACTTAGAACCTCTCTGTTACATATGGTGGTGCCTGGAGAATTGAGGTAATCATTTGCCCCCAGAGCCTGGTTGCCCTAAGCAGTTTGTACAAGTGTGACCTCTAACTGATCTTATGAGAGCAGATGCCCGAGGGAGATTGGAAATAAATGGAACCACCGTGCGCTGTTGCCCTGACTCGCTTACCAGACCACATTGCTCAGGGGCAAGGCCTGAATGCTGGGGGCTGTCTTTTAGTATTAAAAGCATCGTGTTCAGTTAATTTGTATACTTTTCTAAACCAGGAATATTTATTTTGCTCTCAGATATAAAAGAAAACTCCTCATAAATGATTTTGGGAGAGAGAGAAAATCCTCATCGGGAAGGTAAGTGCCACATAAATGTTTCTTCTCTAACCTAATAGACCTGCCAATGGCTAGGGGGCAGAACCGCGCATGGGATGCTGGGTCCTTTGCTCCCTCCTTTGGAGTCTGTATCTGATGTGTGGACCGTTCTCGGATTAATATGGTTTGCAATCCAGAGAACAAATGTTCTTTCACCACTGTGTTTCAGCATTTTCTTGTAGTGGTTTTATTTTTTATTTTTTATTTTTTTTAAAGATTTTATTTATTTATTCATGAGACACACACACACACACACACACACACACACACAGAGGCAGAGACATAGGCAGAGGGAGAAGCAGGCTCCATGCAAGGAGCCCGACGTGGGACTTGATCCTGGGTCTCCAGGATCACACCCCGGGCTGCAGGCGGCACTAAACCACTGTGCCAACGGGGCCGCCGTTGTAGTGGTTTTAATCTTGTGGTTCGTTCTGTCCATCTCGTCTCTAGCTCTGACTCCAAGGAGGTGGGGCCCACGGTGCCAGCTGACTTAGAGACGGATGAGAGCGTCCTGATGAGAAGGCAGAAGCAGATCAACTATGGGAAGAACACCATCGCCTATGACCGCTATATTAAGGAAGTCCCGAGGTAGTCTTGTCTCATTGGCACGTCCTGATGGTGTCATGGGGCACCGCAGTCTAGAGTCTAGTTGCTTCCGTGCTGAATCTGACTCTGAGTGTCCTTCATAACTGCTGAGGACCATTGAACAACTTTGAGGCACTTACATGAATGAGGAGGAAGGGATACGAAGATAAGAAACCAATGCTTATAGTTCAGGGTATTAGAGAACATTTCAGGTCCCAGAACTCCAATAGCCTCAGAAATGTAAGGCTATTAACGTGTGATGGGGGAAGAGTAAAGTTCAGGTAGCAGGTTGTAAAGATGTTCTTGGAGAAAAACATGAGCTTTGCCCCTTTGTCCCAGCAGCATGCTCTCCCTGGTCTGCTCTCGCACAGGGTTGCAAAGAAAGCTAAGAGAGGGCATCCATTTCTCGGTAGGACTGGAGTTTAGGTGTGCTTTTTTTTGGAGCACAGATAGCAAAGGAATAGCAGAGTCAAAAGGGTAGTGCTTTTTTTATATATTACTTTTGTTCATTTTATAGTCTCGGTTGATTAGTTTTTTGGTAACTCTGATCTCCCAAGTTTGGTTAATCTTCAAGCTAACGTACAGGTGTGGGTGGTGTGTACTAGGACAATCTCCCTTTTCCCTGTAGACACCTTCGGCAACCCGGCATCCACCCCAAGACTCCCAACAAATTCAAGAAGTATAGTCGGCGATCATGGGACCAGCAGATCAAACTCTGGAAGGTGGCTCTGCATTTTTGGGATCCTCCAGCTGAGGAAGGATGTGATTTGCAAGAAATGTATGTCTTTGCTGCATTTTTATCCTCTGTTTCTGTGATTTGTGCCATGACTGAAAGTGCTGGATTGCTTGGGTGGCAGGTTATCATGGTGTTAACTCCCCCTGCGAGTTCTGAGAGAGCAGAGTAGCCAGCTGTCACAGCATCCTATCTTGTCCTGTTGGATGGGTGGTGGAGGTAGGAACATGCTTACTGGATTTAATTCATTTTTTGTAGCTAGAGAAAATGGAGCTCAGTAAACCTAGTAATACGTGGGCTGTTGTTCATTTTTTCTTAAATTTTAAAATAGACTTTTAAAAAAAGATTTTATTTATTTATTCATGAGAGAGACAGAGAGGCAGAGACACAGGCAGAGGGAGAAGCAGGCTCCCGATGCGGGACTCCATCTCAGGACTCTGGAAACATGCCCTGAGCCAAAGGCAGGCACTAAACTGCTGAGCCACCTAGGGATCCCCTAAAAGGCATTTGAGTAATTTATGTTGAGTTATGAAAATAAAAGGTTGGGTTTTTTTTCTTCTTCTAAGATTTTATTTGTTTATTTGAGAGGAGAGCAAGAGTGGGAGAGAGGGGCAGAGACAGAGAAGCAGCCTCCCTAACAAGCAGGGAGCCTGTGGGGCTCCATCCCAGGACCCTGAGATCATGACCTCAGCTGAAGACAGATGCTTTACCAATGGAGCCACCCTGGCGCCCCTCACTATTGGTTTTTAAACTCAAGCCTAGTTGGAAAGACCTCAGGCCCAAGTTCTTGCCCTAGCGTTAGGATGCTTGTTGAACAGGGACGTGGACTGGCTGGTCTTGCACTCACCCCGTCTTTGGGCACATCTTCTCAGACCCCTCCTGACCTGAGCCTTTCCCTTCCTCGGAGATAGATTCAGTAGATACTTGAGCTTCTGATTTGCACTGGGGAAATTGATTAGAAACTATTATGTTTGAAATGATTTCTTTTTTTTTTTTTTTTTTTTTTAATTTTTTTTTTTTATTTATTTATGATAGTCACAGAGAGAGAGAGAGAGGGGCAGAGACACAGGCAGAGGGAGAAGCAGGCTCCATGCACCGGGAGCCCGACGTGGGACTCGATCCCGGGTCTCCAAGATCGCGCCCTGGGCCAAAGACAGGCGCTAAACCGCTGCGCCACCCAGGGATCCCTTGAAATGATTTCTAACATGGCTTTACAGATTTGGCCTCACAGATGTCATAACGTCATACTGATTTTTTTTTTCCCACCGTGACACTGTTGTCCCATTTTCTATGAGTAGAAAATTGGAAAATTAGCAATTTCGGTGTTCATCCCTTGCCCTACCGTCTCCTGGGCTTATATTGATGCTTCTCCTTAGAAGGATGCTTGTGGGTGTATGAACAGTCACTCTGCAGTTGAGAACGGGTAGGTGTGTGCTCTGAGCTAGGTGAATGTTTCCCCTGGCCCTAACTGCCTCCAGCTCTACCTGGTGGACAGGGCAGAGGTGGGGATGGGAGTCTCACTGGAAATTGTCTTGATCCCTCCACTCGACAGTCAGTGTTCTTGTGAGGCAGCACAGGACTGCTGGTGCTTGTATTCCGTCAACGGACTCAGAGACCTCCTCGCTTTCAGTGGCAGCTGATGCATCTGTTTGCTTTCATTCCGTAGACACCCTGTGGACCTCGGGGAGATGGAGACCGGGTCTGCAGAAAGCAGCTCTGAGTCCCAGACCAGCTCGCAGGATACCTTCGTAAGTACCTTTTCTTGGTTTTCTCTCTCCCCATGGTTGTTTGTGGGCAGTTGCTGACCGCGTGTGCCACCTAATGAGCTGACATTTAAGCTGAAATCTGGTTCTGGTGCTTGTGAGTAAGGGGCTCTTTTCTCCCTTGTATGGCATTGTTGAGACGTCCAACTGGATGGCATTCCTAGGCAGTGGCCCTAATTGAAGTTTTTTTGGGTCAGTCTACCTAATCAGTCCTACCACTTTCATTTTAAAAGAGAAAGGCCTTTTTTCCTGTGCTCCCAGTGTGTCTGTAGGCCTCGGCCGTAGCCTTATAGGCTGTGTACTGTTCGTGGTGGTGATTTGCTGGCACAAGAATCATTTGCTGATTATTGCTAGATAAAGGTATTCTTTGGGCCTATGGGTTCCCCCACATTTGCTGACTTTAGAATTACATGTTTTTGAGGAAGAAAACCTACAAAGATGAAAAACAACATATAAAATTACCTCATCTAATCCTGCAGTTGTAGGTGGGGTGCTTGTTCTTTCAGACTTTTCTGCACCTATACAAGCAAACATATGTGAGCAGTGTTTTTTTGTTTTTTTGTTTTTGTTTTTTTTAAGATTTTATTTATTCATGAGAGAGAGAGAGAGGCAAAGACACAGGCAGAGGGAGAAGCAGGCTCCAAGTAGGGAGCCCGACGTGGGACTTGATCCCAGGTCTCCAGGATCATGCCCTGGGCTGAAGGCGGCGCTAAACCGCTGAGCCATCCGGGGCTGCCCAGTATTTTTTTTTTAAGATTATTTATTTATTTATTCATGAGAGACAGAGAGAGAGAGACAGAGACACAGGCAGAGGGAGAAGGAGACTCCATGCAGGGAGCCTGACGTGGGACTTGATACCGGGTCTCCAGGATCACACCCTGGGCTGAAGGCGGTGCTAAACTCCTGAGCCACCCGGACTGCCCCATGTGAGCAGTTTATAATAAAAGGAGCTCTTTATTACTTTTATAAAAGAGACCACCCTGACATTTGCATATTGAAATACCCAGCATAATAAGTGAAAAAACTGATAGAAACTAGGAAATGCAAATATTTGTTGTGAAGTACTTAGACTTTATTTGGATCATCTTGTACTGAATTTGGATGGTTGAGAAGCCAATACAATAAAGGGATATAGTGACCTTTTTCTTTTCTTTCTTTTTGCCTTCTGTCTGTCCCCCCACCCCCTCGTAAGCCTGGTAGGTGTCCTTCCAGTCTCGTGGCCCAGCTGCCCCCTTCACACTTGGGCCTGATAGCATGTGACTGCCAGGTTAGGAATAATACAAATGTCCAACACTAGAGGAGTAGCAAAGTTATATCATAAGGAACAGAGCTATTCTAGGTTGTTTTTGAAGACTAATGATATGGGAAAATTGTGGAGATAAAAGCAGGATATTTAATGATAGAATGATCTCAGTTTTTGTGGATATTTACATGTGTGTAGGACTGAAAAGGAGCCCATGAAAATCTAACTGGTGGCATCTTGAGTTTGGGTCAAGAGTAATCCTTGTCCCAGCTCAAGAAACAGGTTCTGAACATACCACTTGTGGAATCAAGAGTTAGAGGCAGATGCTTAGGCCCAGGAGCCAGGGGAGGGAGCCAGATGGAGATGTGAGGCAGGAGTCATGGTGGGGATTGTGCAGGGTCCCTGAGGAGGTGGTTCAGAAATGGCCACATGTGCTGAAGGGAAGAGAGGCCCGGGCCTAAGCACTTTATTTAGTACATCCCTCAGCCACCCCACTAGATGCTGGATGCAGCCATGACGGCGACACCGCACTCAAAAGTGTCAATGCTGACAGGACAGAGACACTCCTGTGTGATCAGCAGTCGGTGGTGGTCAGGCTTCCCAGCTGCCATGAACACGTTCTTTTTACAAGTTTTTTCATTCATTCATTCATTCATTCATTCTTCTATTTATTATTATATTTTATTTATTTTTTATTTTGTTTTATTATTTTATTTTTAAAATTTTATTTATTTATGATAGGCACACAGTGAGAGAGAGAGAGGCAGAGACACAGAGGGAGAAGCAGGCTCCATGTACTGGGAGCCCGACGTGGGATTCGATCCCGGATCTCCAGGATCGCGGCCCTGGGCCAAAGGCAGGCGCTAAACCACTGCGCCACCCAGGGATCCCAGTTTTTTCTTTTTTGATCCACAGTTTGATCAAGAATTACTTGTCTAAATTGCCATTTCTTATGTTTTTATTAACTTAGAATAGTTTCCCTGCCTTTTTCCTCCCAGACATTGACTTTTTGGGAAGACTTGAGGCTAGTTTTGTAATGCACAGTTCCTCATTTGGGAGTTCTGTTTCTTTAAGAACTAGGTTTTTTTTAAAAAAAAAAAAAAAAAGAACTAGGTTTTTTTTTCTTTTATAGATTTTATTTAGTTATTCATGAAAGATACAGAGAGAGAGGCAGAGACACGGGCAGAGGGAGAAGCAGGTTTCATGCAGGGAACCCTATGTGGGACTTGATCCTGGGACTCCAGGATCATGCCCTGAGCCAAAGGCAGGCACTCAACTGCTGAGCCACCCAGGTGTCCCCAGTAACTTTTTTTTAAACATTCTTTTTTTTTTTTTAAACATTCTTTTAAAACTTTGATTTCAGTTGGTATAAACATTGAGCTTTAGTATGACCTTGTAATTAAGCTTTTATAGCGAAAAAGGAAAACCAGTTTAGCAATGCAGAAATATACTAAATTAAACACTGCTGTCTCCTGCCCTAAGAGCCACTACTCAGTTTTGTCTAGTGTTTGAGCAGTTTTTTTGTGCTTCTAGAAGATGTACACGGGTGTACACACCTGAGCTTTCTGTTTCACACAGTACCTTGCATCCGTCATATATGATCCCTTTGGTAGCATAGTTACTGGGAATCATAAGTGAGTGCAGTTATGGGGTGGGGAGAGGTCTGTGCTCTTCCCCCCAGTGCCAGAGCAGCTAAGCTAGATCCCCCTTGGCTGCTGAGCATGTGCTCAGTGGTTTGTTGTGGGGAGCGGGTGCTGGTGCACCCAGGCCACATTGTAATCCCCTAGAGTCAAAGGGCTGGGGCTTAGACACCATAAAGGGTCAGTTAGTTTCTACCAGGTTGGTTAGTGGATAGGGATTTGATTTTTTCTACCTAGAAGAAAGATTGATGTTCCTTGTAAATTTTAATTAGATAATGGTTTTGAATTCTCTCCCAAGCATGTCAGCTGCATAGACCTTCACTTGGTAACACTGCATCTTAGTCCTGTGGTGCTGTGGGCACAGGAGGATGCAGTTGCCTCCTGGTCGGGGTGCACAGCCTTGTGCTTAGTGCCACCAGCAGTAAGTCCCATGTGTCTTGGGAGCTGGCATGACTGTATTCCTGTTTTCTAGGATGTGTACTCTGGTACACCCACTAAAGTCAGGCACGTGGACTGCCGTGTGGAGGACGAGTTTGATTTGGAAGCTTGTTTAACTGAGCCCTTGAAAGATTTCTCAGCCATGAGCTAACTGATGCCACCTGGAGGCCACTGGGAATGAGCATTGGCTCCACCTGGCAGGTTGGGGGCCGGCCAAGCATGTCCTGCGTTGGTAACTGGATGGTTTCTGTTCACAGTTCGTCTTCGCATTATCTCACGGTGAATTTACTCTTGCCTTATTTCCTTAAGCGTTAATTTTATGTATAGTAAGTGTATTTTGCATGTTTTAAATTGTAAATGGAAAGAAATCCAAGGAAAATTGAACTCGGAGCAGTCTTGAAAACTTAATTGCTTTAATCCTTACCATTCTCCAAGTTAACCTGACAAGCATACTTTAATATTTAATAACTGGTTTTACACCGGTACATTAGACATTAAGTTGCCACTTGTCAGGTGGCTAGTTTGGGGTTAGCCGCATATCCGTGGGGCCAGTTGTGTGTCAGCTTTCTTTACTGGTATCTGAGTATTCTCATCATTGGATAGCTTTAATATCTTTACGGAAACTTAATTTTGGGCCTTTTGTCAATACGTCAAGGTGTGTTTCTTCCTCAGAGCACTGAATAGTCAAAGATAGTAAATTCAGCTGTTAATGGATTTTATGTAAGTTACACATTCTTAATTTGGTCTTTGTAAATAGCACTAGGTAGGCCTTCTACCTGTAATACTCCAAGAGTTAAAGGCAGCAGAGGGGTTCAGAAAGAACATTTTTTTACAGTCAGTTAATTTACCATGTAAAATTGCTGTAAATGATAATGTGTACAGATTTTTTGTTCAAATATTCAATTGTAAACTTCTTGTTAAGACTGTTATGTTTCTATTGCTTTTGTATGGAATGATATTGCAAAAATAAAAAGAAAAGAACCTTTTTTAGTTGATTTGTTATGTTGCCAAATAGATTCACTGCTGAGATAATTAATTCCTGTGTTTGGAGGACCCGAGTATCTGTTCTTAATGCATGGCACTGGGGGGACCTCATGCATGGTGAAGGAAGCGTGGCCCAGGCTCATTAAACTCCACCCAGCAAGGAGGACCTCATGTCATAGGTTTGGAGCTCTGATGGGGGATCTTGGTCAGGCCAGAGCCACATCTAGATCTCCCATCACTGCAGAGCCTGGTCGCGTTCTGCGTGGACCCAGGACTCATGGAGGAAGTAGGTGGACCTCAGTTTGATGCTTATTTGGCAACTGGGGTGGCAGGGCCTTTCCCTGTTTGCTGAGATGGACCAGGGCTGTGCAGTCTGCCCTGGAGCAGGGTGAGCATCAGACCTGGGTCTCGAGGGGCAGCCCTGACCACTGCTTGTTTTCTCTAGCCATGCTCTTGAACCCTGGAAATTCTGCTGACAGACTTGGCCATGTGCCCGAGGATGGTCCTTCAGAAGTGATGCTGAAGTTGCCTCAAGCAAAGGATGAGTTTTGGCAGCTTTGTCCTTCAAAAGGGCAGGAACCCTTCCTTGTTCACTTTGTTGAGCCCATGCTTTGTGTCAGGCACAGGTCTAGTAGACATCAGAGACTTGCAGGAGACTGGGTGCTCTGAAGTCTGTGCCTATGCTCTAATGGGGACAAGACTAAATACAGTGTCAGGTTAAGGGGTAGGAGCGGGGATGGGCAGGGGGGTTTGGGGTGATTGGGAGGTGGGAAGTTGCCATTTTTTATAGGCTAGTTGATAGATGCTTGATGAGGTGGCATCTGGACAGACATGCTCTCAGAGGAACATCCGCCTCAGAAGACAGCAAGTGCAAAGGCCCTGAGAGTAGGAGTTTGGTGTATAGACTACTGGCAAAATCCTCACATGTGGGAGAGACTGTAGCTGGGCTGGAGCTGGTGGGGCTGTGAGGAGGAAAGTGCTGGTGGGTGCCTCTGGGGCTTTGAGGAGACCTGGGAAGGTGTGTGATTATTAGGAACTAGAGCAGAGTGGGTCCTGGCCATGTGGCGACAGAGTTCACCATGTGGGGTGGATGTGCAGGATGACAGCCTGGATGGTCTGGGCAGGAATCCTAGGTGGCACTGCAGGCCCCTCTGCGTCCCCCCAAAGCTCAGGCTGAAGGGTAAGGGGAACGAGGGGAACCCCAGGGAGGGCTGGGTGTGAGGGGGTTGCACTCAGGGGGCTCCACTGCCTTCAGCTTTCTGGGGCCTCACAAGGCTCCTGTTTAGATGTGTGCTCGCCAAGGCTGGCCCTATGGGACGTCCGGGGAGGTGTCCTCTGTGATGAAACTGTGGCTCGGGGGACGGGCTTAGCTCAGGGAGGCCCGTGCTGTCAGCTTTTGTTGAAGGAACCGAGCCCGAGGAGGCCTCGTGGGCAGCTCAGAAAACTTTGGAAAGAATTATGTTGTCAGCTGCTGGTGTGTGCTGATGGGGACAGGTAGGGAGTGAACTGGGGCCTCGACCCTCCTGTTCCACCAGGAGGACGAGGCACACATGGCCTGCTTTTCTCTCTTCCCTTGGGAGGGTGGGGAGGGGCAGGGGGAGAATCTCCAGTGGGCTCCATGCTCAGTGCCTAGCTGGCCTGTGGCTCCAGCGGGTCGAGATTGCAAGTCCGGCTGCCTAACCGGCTGAGCCATGCAGGCTGCCTTTTGTGAAAAAAGTGACTCAGAGGGTGGACCCAGGAGCCCAGAGGCAGAGCCTGAAGCATGGAGCCCCCTGATGGGGCAGGACCAGGCCCAGTCTAGGGGCTGCATTGCCAGAGGCCCCCATGTGCCTCTACCCACTCTGAACAGCGGGGTCCAGGCCTGGCCCATTGCTGTGACCTGTCTGTGTGTGTGCGTGCATGGTATGTGCGTGTGTGCCTCTGTGCACGTACATGCATGTGTGCATGTGTATGCATGTCTGTATGTGCATGAGTGCACGTGTGTGCGTCTCTGTTGTATGAGTGCATGTGTACCTTCTGCATGTATGTGCATGTGTGTGCATGTATGTAGGGGGTGCTGGGAACAGCAGATAAGGAAGGTATCTCTCACGCAGAGGTCTTCAGACTGAGGAACTCCAGGCCAGGAGAGCCCCTCTTGAAAAGGAGGTTCTGGCCTTCCAGCTGGTGTTGAGAAGAGAGACTTGGGGATCTTGGGGCACTTGTCCCTAATTCATGGTCAGAGGGTGGACTGGGTTGGTCTTTGACAAGGGTGAGGCAGCTAGAGTCTGGGGGAGTGGGGCG
Organism: Canis lupus familiaris; assembly: GCF_011100685.1. Classification (NCBI taxonomy): domain Eukaryota; kingdom Metazoa; phylum Chordata; class Mammalia; order Carnivora; family Canidae; genus Canis; species Canis lupus. The sequence continues at coordinate 62,935,506 of NC_049224.1, forward strand.
TTGCCCATGTAGACTTGGGCTTTATTGAGTGAGGCGGGCAGGGCAGCAGGGGACATGACATCTGATTTAGGTTCTAGAAGAATCATTCTGGCTACCAGTTTTGCTTCGCATTTAAATTCTTGGAATGCTCTTAAGCAACAAGGAAATCAATCTTCAGGCTTTAGTTCTTGCCTTTTAATGCTGTTAACATAATCTAGTATTTTCTATATGAGTTACAAATAACCAATAGGCTAGGATTGAGTAGTCTTTATTCTTGACTCTTGTACATCGAACCAAGAAGTGTCAGAACTAAATTAAGTTTGTCGGGCATGATTAATTCTTCACAATTGCAGGCTGATTGCTATCTCGTTTCCATTGGTGATTCATTTTCCTATCTCCCCGTGCATAGACGTGGTCAGCTTATCAGGGTTGTCATCCTATGTGCCCCAGCTTACCTTTTTTTGTGCACTGGAAAACCATTCTTGTTTCTGGCTGGTCTCTCAGGATCCTTTCCCTTGAGTGGGAAGAGGTCGATGGAGTCTCTAAGGTCTCTGCCTGAACCAAAAGGCTGCACTTTTTGGCTTTCTGGACCCATATGGGTGGCTCTTCGGATCAACAGAGGACTTTTTATTCCATGCAGGTCAATTTGGAAAGCCTGCTAGGAACGTCCTATCACAGTACTTAGCAACTAAAAATGCCTTGCACGTTAACAGCTGGGCTGTTGTCTTTGAAGCTGGGCTGGTGGATTTGATCAGCAGGTCTGCATGTTTTATTTAAAGATGATTTTAGGGCAGCCCCGGTGGCGCAGCGGTTTAGCGCCGCCTGCAGCCCAGGGCGTGATCCTGGAGACCCTGGATCGAGTCCCATGTCAGGCTCTCTGCATGGAGCCTGCTTCTCCCTCTGCCTGTGTCTCTGCCTCTCTCTCTCTCACTGTGTGCCTATCATAAATAAAAAAAAAAAAATAAAAAAACAAAAAACAAAAAAAACTGAACATATAGCCACCGTGAAAGCCCAGTACTTGTGACCCTGGGTATTAATCGCAGAGGTAAAACCACACGTTCACACAAAAACATGTAGGTGAATGTTCACTGTGCTTGTAATTGTAGCACCCCCAAAAAAGACGGCCCAGGTGCCCTTGAGCAGGTGAACAGTTAAACTACGAGTGCTTGGGGCAGCACGCAGCATCCCAGCATGGACTGCCTACATCAGTGCCTGTGTTCCCAGGTCAGAGCGTACTCTGAACTTGCCAGATATGACCCTAGGGGCAAATAACCATCCACAAAGACTTTTCCAAGGTACAAAAGATTCAAAACCATACACTGAAAGCATACCACATTCCTGAAAATATCGGCCCAGAATGACCAACACCAAGACAGAGTCTAGCAAAATTACTGGACTTTAAACAAACAAACAAAAAATCCTTTGGACATTTTGGAGAAAAAAGCACGTTATTTATAAGGGAAAGCATTGTTAGGTTGTTAGACTTCTTGACAAAAAGACCTTATGCTAGGACATGATAGAGTAGTAGCGTGTTTAAGAGATTTGAAGAAAGAAAATGTGCACCAAGGATTTTATATCCAGAAAACTCAACTTATTTTTTTTAAAGATTTTATTTATTTGATAGCGCACAAGTAGGGGGAGGGGCAGAGGGAGAGAGTGCCCGATGTGGACTCAGTCCCAGGACCCTGGGATCATGACCTGAGCTGAAGAGCCAAAGGCAGACGTTTGACTGGCTGAGCCATCCAGGTGCCCCCAGAAAAATCAACTTTACAATATAAATGGTACAGGGCCTTGTTATCCACATGGGAGAACCCCAAATGCTGAGAACCTGCTCCCGGGAGCCCTTCCTGAGGAATCTACTGGAAAATGAGCTCTGACGGCTAGCGTGATCACGACACAATTTTCCTAGCAATCATTGTGCAACATGTGCTGTTGGCTGTAGCGCCAAGACACAGTGAGGCTCCGGTGGAGATGGCATGGCACTTGGGTGTTTGCTCCGGCGGCTGTTGGAAAGGGCAAGGGAGGGTAGCAGATGTGAGGATCATGTTTGTAGTGATAACGCTCTGACACTGTTGGGGAAACCCAGGGAGTAGTTACAGGATCTCCCATGTCCTCCATGTAGGGGAAAGGACACACATGCACCCAGCGGACAGGTGCTTCCAGAAGAGCACTGTGATCTTGGATCCTCGTGGAAAGTACCAGGAGGCACCATGGATGTTTAATAGCCAAACCGGGAATGACAATGCAGATGCCCTTCAGCAAGTGAGCGCTTGGCCTGGGGTGGTGTCAGCCGACCTTGGATCCTGCTCAGCCACAGAAAGGGGTGAGCTGTCCATGCATGCAGCCCCAGGGAGTCCCTAGAGGGTCCTGCTGAGCAAAGAAGCCAGTCCAAAGTGATTCCTTTGATATAATGGTAAAAAGGCAAAATTAGAGAAATGGAGAAGAGATGAATGACTACCAGGGATTGTGTGTGTGATGTGTATCTGTGTCTCATTTACATGTAACTGTATCTAGTCTATGTCTGGATCGTATCTACATCTGATCTGAATCTTACCTATAATCTATAACTAGCTTATAGTTATCCATATCCATATCTAATCTGTGTCATCTTTATCTCCCCTCCCACTCTTTGTGCTGAGAAGCTCTAGAAACAGTGACTAGTCCAGTGTGGTGACCATCCTTTGCCCCATCTTGTGGTCTTGAAATACGGTTAATCACTACAAGGGACTCTTGGAAACACGGCTGACCCCAGGCGTGGGGTGTCTGTGATGAATCTGGGCATTGCATCATGGCAATCACCCCTGTGTTGAAAGTCCAGTAGGTCGCACCCCAAGACTCAGCAGTGACCTGAAGAGACCCACCCTCACACTGGCCCAAACTGGGACAGTTTGATCTTCGATGGGGACAAGGATTGCAACGGATTAAAACCCATCAAAATGTTTCAAATTCCTAAATTTCTAACGATATTTTGGAAAAAGCAAGGAATGGACCACTTTTGGAAGATGAGGAGAGCCAGTTCTCTGTTGAAAGCCGGTGAGTGGAGGGCACGGTCAGTCTCTGGTCTGACCTGGATGAACCGTGCCACGGGGTCTGCAGGGTTGCTGACAACACTGGCTCCATCTCTGGCCCTTTGTCCTGTTCACTGGTTGAGTGCTCTTGGAGTGAGTGACGTATCTGGGCCCCTTGGAGATGGATAGACATCCTGAGAAATGCCCGCCAAGGCCAGAATGCAAGGAGGCTGGCTGTGCCCCCAGGAATCTGTTAGAGATGACAACCTTCCCCTCCTGGGGTACAGGTCATGCCCAAAGTCTCCTTACAGTTAGCTGTCAGGCGCGTGCAGTTACCCCGATTGCACCGCAGTACCCTTCTGTGTGTCCCCGTGCTCTCTGAGGTCCAGGACTAAGGTGTGGATTTTCTTTTCTTTTTTTATTAAAGATATTTATTTATTTATTTATTTATTTATTTATTTATTTATTTATTTATTTATTTATTCATGAGAGATACAGCAAGAGAGAGAGGCAGAGACATAGGCTGAGGGAGAAGCAGGCACCCTGCAAGGAGCCTGATGTGGGACTTGATCCTGGATCCCAGGATCACATCCTGGGCCAAAGGCAGATGCTCAACCGCTGAGCCACCCAGGCATTCCAGGTGTGGATTTTCAGAGAAAAACTGCAGCTGCCATGGATCATCCTCTGCCCGATGTCCTGTCAGCCAGTTCCCCTGAATAAAACTGGAGACGGTCTGGAGTGGCCTGCGTCATCTGGTCTTAAAGCACCTTCTCAGTGTGGGGGATGCTTTACTTCTCACGGGGGCACCACGTGGGATGGTGTTTATACCAGGATTCTAGCTGATAAGCGCAGAAGTAGGAATTGGACTGTCTGCGCAGCATGTGCAGCCTGACAGGCACCAGGTGCCAGTGGCTGCTCAGATCTCGTGGCACCAGTGGCACTGCCTGGCATCTGAGCCGCCTCGGCCTGGCCCGCCAGCACCGTAGTGTGACCTGTAGAGTCAGAGTGGAGTCCAACCCAGGCCCTGGGAATGACTGCCGGTGGGCAGGAAATGAGACGAAGGAGACTGTGCCAGACTTGGCCCAGAGAACACAGCCATGTCCAGGCCGTGGGCCTCTGCAGGGACAGGCCCCTCGGCCCTTCTCCTTCAGCAGTATAGACCAGACAGAGGGCACCTCTGTGGTCCGAGATGCCAAAGGGACATAACGTACAGACACAGGCAGTGTCTGGGTGGTTGCCTCAGGCCATGGAAGCAAGGATTTAAAGTCAGGCTAAGGGCGACTTCACAAGCTGGGGGCTCTGCCCACACGCTGTGCAGTTTGCTTGTTTAAAGGGCACCGTTCATGGGCAGCCCTGGTGGCTCAGTGGTTTAGCACCGCCTTCAGCCCAGGGCATGATCCCAGAGACCTGGGAATCACGTCCCGCGTCAGGCTTCCTGCATGGAGCCTGCTTCTCCCTCTGCCTGTGTCTCTTCCTCTCTCTCTCTGTGTCTCTCATGAATAAATAAATAAAGTCTTAAAAAAAAAAAATAGAGGGCACTGTTCAGTGGCTTGAGAACCCTCGCCTGCACAGTCTGGCCCCTGCTTGGGCCTGTGTGGCTGGGGTCTCCCGTCCCTGCTGCCCAGGATGCCGCAGGCCGCTGGCGGACCTCTCTGGCTGGCCTGCATAGCTCGTTCACCAGGCACAGGGCAACCGGCCAAAATGTCGGCTGCAAAGGAGAGTAGAGATGATGGTGGCGGCTGCCCCACATGAAGGGGCCATGTGCGGGGGGGGAGGGGGTGCACAGGGACAGGGCTAGCCCACCCACCCCCGGGGAGCATGGCTGGCCCTAGGTAGCCTTAGATATGTTACAGATTTAAATGTAAACAAGATATCAGAAGAGGATTTTGGAAAAGGTTTGTCACCTTTGGGACAGGGAGAGGAGAGTGGCCAAAGCCTAACCAGCACCAGGGAAGGCAGGCAGAGGGAGTGGGTTGATTTGAGGACCCTGGAACCCTGAGCCCTGAGGCTGACTAGGGGGAGCTGGTGTATCCAGACCCCAGCTGATGCTCCACAACGCTGGGTGTAACCCAGGCCTTCTGCCCAGGGGCCTGATACACCTCTGTCCCTGAGGCTGATGCCCTAGTACCTTTTGTTTATGATTCGGTAATCATAAAGTGAACAAATAGAGCCAGAAAAAAGAAGCCACATCATTTCTTTATCACATAAATATAAAAAATGAGTGAGTCCAGCTGTGAGGCCTTCTGGAAGAGGCGGACCTCCAGGGACAGTGACTGGGTTAGCAGTGGTCGGGGTTGGTAGGAGGGGGTGAACAGGTGGAAGATGGTGGCTTTGGGGGCCGTGACGCCACGCTGTGGGATACTGTGGGAGTGGGCACTTGTCATGATGCGTTCACCCAAACCCACAGAGCGTGCACCCCCAGGGGGTGACCCTGACGCTGTCTGTGGCCTCAGGGTGATGACACGTCTCCATCACAGATGCCCCACTCTGGTTTGGGTGTAGGTTGGGGGGGATGGCGGCACATGGGAGACCTCTGCACCTCCCTCTCAGTGTTACTCTAATCCTAAAACTGCTCTAAAAATAGTCTAAGGCACCTGGATGGCTCAATGGTTGAGCAACTGCCTTTGGCTCAGGTTGCGGTCCTGGGGTCCTGGGGTCAAGTCCTGCGTTGGGCTCCCTGCCCAGTGAGGAACCTGCTTCTCCCTGTCTCTCCCTTCCCCCACTTGCACCTGCTCTGTCTCTCTCAAATGAATAAATAAAATCTTTACACATAGATGTTTTTGCTACTAACTTCCTGTTTACGTCTGTTGCGGTCAGAGGATGGGCTCTACGGGATTTCTTTCTTTTCTTTTTTTTTTTTTCCTCTGTGGGATTTCTATCCTTCAAGGTGTGTTAAAGAGGTGGTGACCCAGGTTCCCAGTGGGAGGGCAAAGCACTCTGATGAAACTGCTGGCTGGCGGTGGTGGCGAGCAGGGCATCCTTCCTGTTTTATGTCCACTGCTCTATAATTGCTGCCCACAGTCCAGGAGGATGTTGAAATCCCCCTCGTGGGACAGGGTCTGCCTCTTCCTTGCTTCACTTCTGCGTGTTTCTGAGCCCCTTGGTTAGGGTCCTTCCATCCCTCTGAAGACCCTCCTCCCCTTAGAGTCTTGCTGCCTGGCAGCTCCCCAGCTCTGCAGCCTCTCAGTCCTGATGGCCCCAGTCCAGCTCCCGCAGGTAAGCAGTTTATTTTCCTACCTCTGTTGCTCCCAGGGGGAGAGGATGAAAAGTCATTAGGGAGAAGCACAGGCGGCCTCGTGTCAGCGATGGAGAACGGCCAGGAAGTTCGTCAAAGTAAGGAGGGGGAACCACACACATGTGTTAAGGGAAAACGTGTTAAGTGAAAACCATACACATGTGTTAAGGGAAACACTCCTGAGCAAGCCTGTGGGAAAGTGACAGGAATGGCTGCCATCCTTTTGATGGCAGGAGCAACATGGCCCAGGTTGGGTCACAAGAACCCTGCCACGTGGACACATGGAGCTGCTCCTGTTCATGGTGAGGTCCGCCTCCCCCCCTCCCCTGCCATGAACCACACCAGGGTTGTGCATGAGGCCGGCTGCTGCCCAGGGTGCCCCAGCTCCTGCTTGCCCCCAGGTGCGGGCGAGCACTGGAGCTGATAGCTGCTCTAGTGTGTGTGGCGGCTTCCCGCAGCCTTTTAGTCAGTGATCAGGGACAGTTTCTGCTAGTGGCCTTGCCAATGGCACCTCCTCCACAGTTGTGTGCACTGGGGACACTCCGTGAGGCATTGGGCTCTTCCGTCTTTGCAGTTGTCAGTGTGACCTGGAGATTCTGGGCTGCAGGGGGGGCGAGGGCCAACCCTTGGGGCAGAGACATGGCTGGGGTAAAGCCGCACATCTGCCCGCTGCCAGCCTGTGTGGGTGTCTCTGGATGGCTGTTCAGCTTTGAGGGCTCTGCCCCTGCCACCTGGGCCCCCAGCATCACCTGCTTCAGGGCCTTTGCCTGGCCCTTGTCCAAGGGCTCCCTGTGAGCCTCCAGACAAATCAAGACTACTGCCATTCCCTGGGTGCTCCTGCTCTGGAGGGTGTCCTTACCCCAGAGGGTCACCCCACAGCCCAGCCCCTAAGCTCCTATGTCCACTCCCCGCCAGGACCACAGCTCTAGGGCTGGCAGGTGCGGGAGGGAGGCCCCAGGGTCTGCATGTGGCACAGGTGTGTGCTCGGTGCCCTGGACTTGTGGCCAAGCCCTCTCGTAGCCCAGACAACAGCGCACTTCCCTCCCCACTCTGGTGGCCATCCAGCCGGGTGCTGGTTTCTGCATCCTCCTCTGGCACAAGTGTTACAACCTCTCTGGGCCTCAGTTTTCTCATCTGTAAAGTGGGAAATGAGCACACACAGGATTGACTGGATGCAAGGACGCTCTGCAAAGAGGTAGCGTCAGTGGCGTCAATGCTGACAGGCACCCAGCCTCGCATCAGCATCGCAGGTTGCTCCATGAATGCTGGGGACAGCAAAGGAGCGAGGGCAGGCCGGGGCATCCCAGGTTCCTCTCTCTCCTGGAGCTTAGCTCCCGAGTCAGGTGAGTTGTTTCTGCTCTCTCTCCTCTATCCCTGTGGCATTTCTAAAACGATTCCCTCAAAGTCAGCATGAGAGATGCTCTGGGATCAGAAATTCACTTAATTCTGGCAAAGCTGCATTCCACATCTCCTTACAGCAGTCCACTGACTGCAGATTGAAGGCTCTGATAAGTCCCGCAACAAGGGAGCCAGTATAACATGGAGTTGCCAAGTGTCCCCCACACTAATGGATGGTAAGACTTCTTTTGTGAACACCTATGGCAGCACAGTGAATGAATGGCTGAAAATACTATATTGTGGCTCCTTTTGGGATAAGATGGGGCAAGTCACTTGAAAGGCACTCTGCCTTCATGTCCCCATTTGCAGCTCCCTCTCTCTGGGTCCCTCCCATACTTGCCAGTTGGAAGCAAGGTGCTCAAAACCAAGTGACCTGACTCTTGCTTGTTTGGTGCTTGGCAGTTTTGGCAGGTGGTGGTCAGGTGATGGCCACCGGCAAGCTGGGACATCTCTCCCTTTGCCTGGCAAGTCCTCAGTGGGCCCACTATGTCCCCCAGTGAGGGGTAAGGGCTGGTGAGTGGTGGGGGGAGCTGGCAGCCGAATGCCTGGGAACACTGAGGCCTGAGCAGAGGAAGCAGCAGCAGCAGCAGCAGGGGGTGTGGGGTTTGGGGGCAGCTACAAGGCCCCTGGCCCCTCGCCCCCACACTGGGGGTTATGACCCTGACCTGCAGGGCCCTGGCCTCCTCTTTGCAAATGCGGTTTTCATTCCTGTGTCAAAGGTCACATGAGAGGATTGACATGGAGAGAGCTAGGAAACCATGTCCCCAGAGAGAGTGGACAGCCTCTCCTTGGAGGGAGGGGTCTATCAAGGACAACTTGGCTTTTCCCTGCCAGGGGCAGAGGCAGGTGCCAAGGAGCCAGGGTGCCTTCCCAGGGGGCCTCAGCCTCAGAGCGCCTATGGTCCAGGTTCAGTCCACTCTGCCAAGCTGTCAAGGCTGTTTTGTTTGTCCCTGGCTGTCCTGGGGAATCCAGGCCCCAAGGTCCAGCCCCATAGGGGTGAGAAGCGGTGCAGCACCTCTGCATTTACCCCTTCAGGGACACATTATTCAAGGTCCCTTCCTCCAAAAACACAACAAAAAATAAAAATTGCATTTTAGCTGGCATTGGTCTAAAGGCAAATAGATTAAATTATGTATTAACACATTTCCTTTGACCTAAGGTCTCATTTTTTTTTTTTCTGGCTTCCCTCTGCTCTAAGCTCAGCTGGCTCTCTTGTAATGGGGGGGGGGGGAGGGCTGGACCCTTCCCATGGCTCTCACATAGCAGGGGCCTGACACCCAGCCAGGGGTGGGTCCCCTCAACAAAACCATGGCAGGTGGAACTCGCATCCATCCATTGGCAAAGCAAGAAACCTGGCCCTGAACCTGAGGCTCCCACTGTGACCTCTGCTCTACTGCTCTGTCCCCACAACATGGGCCCTGGCTGCAGGAGGGCTCTGAAACGCTTCTCAGGTTTATGAGATCAAGCCCGATGAGAGAAGTTACTCAAAAGTGGCACAGGCTGTCTGTCTCTCTTCTTCCACAGTGATCCCAGTAAAGGCTGAGGGGCAGGTGGATTGAACCTGATTCATCTCAGGCTTTGGTGACTTGAGGTGTCACTGGTCCAGCTCCCCTGTGAGTCCTGCTCTGGCCGGGGTCACAGACCCATGCATCCTTGGCTAACCTGGCCAGTACCCATCCACTCTTGGAAGCCCTAGGACAGCAGTGAAGACCTCTGTGGCTTTGCAGGCCTGCCTATGGGAATGGCTGGAGCACCTGCGTCCCAGCAGTTGCCCCCAGGCCTTGAGGTGCTGCTGGCTCTGCCCCTGCGCCAGCCCCGCGGGGCCTCCTGATCTTCCAGAGGACACCAGGCCATATCTTTCCCGTCAGGTCGGGGAGCTGCATCCCTGACACTCTCTAACCCAACCCCAGGATGCTGGGTGCTTCATGCTCGCTCCTCCTCTGGGTCCCTTCCCGAGTGCCACTCCCTTTTCTCCCTAAACATGGCCCTCTGCCTCCAGGTGTCCCGGCCGAGGGGAGCGCAGAGCGGACAGGCAGGGAGCTCTGACTCCTATCTGGCCCCTCTCTACACCCCCATGCAGAGCCTGGGGCCTCCCCGGAGGAGCCCCGGACCGACCGCACCGTCCCAAAAGGCCGCTCCCGGCCCAGGAAGGTCTGCAGCCCGCCAGGAACGCGCGAGCGCCGCCCCGGGGCGGCCCCAGGGAGCGGGAGCCGGCGGGGAGGGAGACGACCACGGGAGGGGCCCTGGACCACGGCCGGCTCCCACTGCTCTGCCGGTCACTCCAGGCGGATCTGGGGGGAGACCCGAGAGGGCGAGCGCCTTGCCCCAGGTCACACAGCGGGTCGCAGGCAGCTCACCGGCTGCGCGCCGAGCCGCCCCAGCGTACGGCCAGGAGTGGGGAACCCTAAGCGACCCTTCGCGCCGGCTGTGGCCGCGCCCCCTCCCCGCCGCAGGCCACCGCCGCCAGCCTCCGCCGCCCGGTACCCCGACGTCACTTCCCCGGCAGGCAGAGCGCACGGCGGGCGGGGCTTCGGCCCGGGGTGGGGCCTGGCGGCGCACGCGCAGTCCTGCCGCCCGACGCGGATGCGCGATCCCGAGCGGGCCGACGGCGGGCGGAGCTGCGGGCGGGGCGTCGAGAGGCCGCTCCCCCGCCCCCACGCAGGCCCCGCCCCCGCGCGCGGCGCTGAGGGCACGGCGGGGCGCAGGCCGGCTGACGGGCGCGCGGCGGCTGCGGCGGGGGCCGAGGAGCGGGGCCGCTGGGGGCGGGGCGCCGGCCCGGTGGCGTTCCGCGCAGCGGAGGCGCTTGGCTTCTCGCCCGGGGAACGCGGCCTTTGGGGCTGGCGCCTCCCGCGCTGCCCCCGTCCGGCCGTGGCAGCCGCCGCTCGGCCGCCCTCAGGTACGCGGCCCGGCCTCGGCCCCGACCGGCGCGCGCCCCCGAGCCCTGCGTGCGCGCCCCCGAGCCCGTGCGCCCGCGCGAGGCCGCGCGTGAGTTTGGGCCGCCGGTTCCCGCGGCTGTCCGGCGCGGAGCGCTTTCGGCTCGTTACCCGGCGTTGGGGCTGCTGGCCGCGCTGGGGCTCCGGTGCCGGGACGCGCGGGCGGGCTGCTGGGCCGGACAGCCGGCGGCGCCCGGGGACGCGGCCTTCGGTGCCCGCCGGGAGTGTGCGCCTTTCCTCGGCGGCGTACCCCAGGACCGGGCGGGGCGAGGGCTCGGGGGCGCCCCCTCGCCGTCCCGGAGCCCCCGCCGCCTGAAGGGACGTGTCCCTCTCCCACCCGGAAGCCCGGGTTTGGAGCGGCGTCCGGCTTCCCGAGGCCGTGGTGGAGACGGTCTGGACTCTGCTGCTTCCAGCAGCCGCCCGGCACCGTCCCTGGTGGGGCAGGTGCAGAGGGAAGTGGCCTCCCCGGAGACCGCCGGCAGCCGGAATGCACTAGACGCCGTGGCTGTTCCTCAAGCCGCGCTAGTTTGCAGGAAGTCTGAACAGGGTGCTTTGACACAGTCCTCCCACCTGCGGTCTTCTGTAACCGTCCCTCCGGGGACCCCCTCCTAAGGCTCCCTGAGCTGTGGGCAGTGGCCGTGGCTTCACAGGTGCTTCCCGCGCCCCGCCACGGCCCCAGAGCGCCTTGGTTCTGCGGCGCTGCCCGCCCGAGGGTCACCCTGCTAGGGCGGCAGGGGGCGCTGGTGAAAGGGGGCCTTCAGGACGGCTCTGCCCACTGCGCGGGCTGTATGCTTTCTTGACCTAGGTTGGATTGGAAGCCATAGAAAAGAGAGTTCTTACTGCTCCTGGAAATACAGATGAGAGGAAACACCAGAGTTATTGTCACTGTCCCTAGTTACACGCACTGCTTGGGCACACTCACTGCTGGAGCCAAGCGGACACTTCGATGTTTTCACAGGTGCCTTGCAAACATTCCAGACCAACTTTTTTTTTTAAAAAAGCAAATGGAGTTTTATAGAAAGCCCTTTGGCTTTTTCTGCAGTAATATTTCTTTTTTTTAATGTTATTTATTCATGAGAGACTACAGAGAAAGGCAGAGACAGGCAGAGAGAAAAGCAGGCTCCCTCTGGGGAGCCCATTGCAAGACTCAATCCCAGGACCCTGGGATCACAGCCTGAGCCAAAGGCAGATGCTCAACCACTGAGTCACCCAGGTGTCCCTGCAGTAATATTTCTTTCTTTCTTTCTTTTTTTTTTTTTTATAAAGGTTTTATTTACTTAGTCATGAGAGACACACAGAGAGAGAGAGGCAGAGACACAGGCAGAGGGAGAAGCAGGCTCCATGCAGGGAGCCTGATGTGGGACTCCATCCTGGGGCCAGGATCACGCCCTGAGCCAAAGGCAGATGCCCAACCTCTGAGCCACCCAGGTGTCCCAGCAGTAATATTTCTTGAAGGAAAGTTGACTTTCACAGTCTTCTGAGCGTTTGTGATGCATAGGCATAATTATAAACATGTCCAGGAGCCTGGGCATTGTCACATGTGTTCAGTCATTTGACTCCTTGTGGCCTCATGAAGTGTGTGGTTCTTTACTGTCTCAGTGGGGAAAGGCAGGCCCAGGGGTGCAGCCCCCATCCGGGAGAGCCCAGCCTGTCGGAACCCTGTTCTCCTAGCCTGCTGGGCCTTCCTTACATCATTCCTCTCAGAAGAAAATTACTTGTTGCAGTGTTTTTTCAATTCAGTATGGTCTCCACAGAGCAGTGGAGAGAGAGCAGCGATCATCTCATTTGGGATGCAAGCTTCTCCTCCTTCGTTGACTTGCAAACGAGGTTTCCGTGCCCCTTTAACTTCCATGTGTGGCTGTCCAGAGCCTCCAGTTGTGGGTGTTAACGTTAGCACGATGCTGGTTCATCAGAACAGGTGACCTTTGTTTTGAAGTTTTTTCAGAACGATGTCTAGTTTGTCAGCATTACCAGCTTCATGGTGCTAGCATGGGACTTGGCTATAGGCTTTTCCAGGAACCGCTAAACACAGCACCCAAGTGAGCTCTATTAAGAGAAGGTGCTGAGCCCCTTAGGCAGAGCTGTACCCCTGGCTCCAGCACCTGAGAATAGCTGAGTGATCTTAGTGGTCCACATTAGCTTCCTCTGTGGCTTATACCCTGCCATGAGTGTGAGGACACGGCCCCTTTTGCTTTACCCCCCGCCTCCATGTTAAGAGGTGGCGATACTTAGGCCTGGCTCCAGCAGTGCCAGAGGGACGTTTGGCTCCATTTGCTTTGTTAAAGTGTCACTGCTTTAGTTGTTTTGGCAGCATTACCAAAGCCTCCAAAATTGGTGGCTTCAGACAGCAACAATCACTTATTGCTTATGGTCTTGGGGGCCCAGGATTCCCAAGCAGCGGACTGGGAGGTCTTGGCTTGGGGTTCTTGTGCTGGTTGGTCAGATGGCGGCTGGGGCTGGAGTGTCTCCTTGTGGGCATTCTCACTTGGCGTCTGGTACCTGGGCTGAGAAGGCTTGAGCAGCAGGGGCCCCTGGGCCCTCAGTCTTTCCCAGTGCAGTGGCTTTGAGGTGTGTCCTCCGAGAGAGCCACGTGGTTGTAGGGTTTCCCCACTTCAGTCTTGGAAGTCACTGAGCATCTGTCCATATTCAGGGGCAGCTGAAGTCTGCCTTTACGGGAGCAGTGCCAGAGGATCTGCAGTCGTGTGCTCAGACCAGCACATTACTGATGGCTGGCTAATGTCCATGGGGTGCCTGGGGATTCGTTGGTGAAGCGTCTGCCTTGGGCTCAGGTCATGATCCCAGGGTCCCAGGATCGAGCCCCACATTGGGCTCCCTGCTCAGTGGGGAGCCTGCTTCTCTCTCCGCTGCTCCCCCTGCTTGTGCTCTCCTGCTCTCTGTCAAATACACAAATAAAGTCCTTATTATTTTATTTTTAAAAATATTTTATTTATTTATTCATGAGAGAGAAAGAGGCAGAGACACAGGCAGAGAGAGAAGCAGGCTTCCTGCAGGGAGCCCAGTGCGGGACTCAATTCCAGGACACCGGGATTACAACTGGAGCCGAAGGCAGACGCTCAACCACTGAGCCATCCAGGCATACCATAAATAAAATCTTAAAAAAAAAAGTTAACGTCCAAGCAGACCATGTTGTTGCGTGAGTGCTCTTTGAGAGACGGCTCTGAAACCTGGACTTGGTTCTAATGTGTTAGCAGTGTGTTATGAGTCTGCATGGTACTCATGCAGAATGAATTTGGAAGGTACTTGGTCAGGCAGTGTTGGTGGGCTTCTTGTTGTTTTCTGTGAAAACCCACCCTTGGCACCTGATGGTTCTGGGCTGTGAAATGGGCCTGGCTCTGGGGAGGCTTTCTTTCATTACAGGGACACCTGTTGACTGTGTGCGCTGGGGCAGGCTCTGGGCACAACAGACTGAACGGGTACTTAAAGCTGTTCTCCAGTTTCGTGCTCCGGAAACCAGCATGGAGGAGCTGGGGTAGCTTGTCCAGAGCCCAGATTTTGGCTCAGGTATCTGGCCAGTAGCCAGCGGAGGGGGTCCAAGAGGAGTGTAGCCAGGCCTCTGCCTGGGACTCAGGAGGCAGAAAGGCTGTGTATAGAGATGACTTGGTCCATACACCAGGCTCCTGTTATTGTGGCACCTGGCTGTCCATGCACGTTCCTTGATTTATTTATTTTATATATATTTGAAGGTTTCATTTATTTATTTATTTGAGAGAGAGGGAGAGAGTATGAACATGAGTGGCAGAGGTGCAGAGAGAGAGGGAGAATCCCAGGCAGACTCCCTCCTGAGCACAGAGCCTGACACGGGGCTTGATCCCACAACCCTGAGGTCCTGCTTTGACCAGAAACCGAGAATTGGATGCTCAACCCATAGGGCTGCCCAGGTGCTCCACCAAGTTCCTTTATTCTACGAGTGTTTATATCAGCCAGTCTGCTGTAGGTGGCTCCCAAAGGGGACACGGCCCCTTGGTCCCTCTGCCAGAAGGTTCCCTCTCAGCTCATGTCAGGGGCCAGGGTGACGGCACAGAGGAAGCCTCCGGCTTGGAAGTGGAGACCACATCAGGCAGAAAGGCCGAGGGAGCAGAGATGCCCTGGGGTGATGTAGCCGTAGGCCCGCATGGGCAGCACACAGACTCAGCAGGTCCTGGGCAGGGCGGAGGGGCTTTGGGATAAAGCGTCTCCCGGAAGGCATGGAATGTGATGTTGAGGGTCACTCCTGGAGGTTGATCAGCAGTAGCAGAGCAGCAGGTGGAGGTGAGGGAGGCCAGCCCAGGCGGCATGGCAGACCAGGGCCCTGGGTGGGAAGAACTCAGTGATGCCAGCAGATCTGGGTGGGCACACCCTGCTGCATGTGCCCTTGCCATTTTCTGACACCTGACATGGGAGAAGGAGGACCCCGAGAGCACTGCAGGTGTCCAGGGAGGAGTGACATCTGAGTGGAGGCTGGGGGTCCCCAGTTTGTTTGTCAAGTTCTACCATTCTTGTGGGGAGGAGTTGGTAGGGGGCAGGGACTGCATGTGAGGAAAGGCGGATTGTGAACTTTGGGGAACAGACTCCTCTGTGTGGCTCAGCTGGGAATGCTATTTATGGGGACATGATACCATCTGAGGTGGCCATACAGCTATTTTGGAGGTTTGGAGGTGGCAAGTGGGGAGGCTCTGACCCTCACTGCATGGCCCTGGTGGGGTCACAGGGCACTGCTTTGCAGGCAGTAGCTACAAGAGGTGTCACGAGCGCCTGTGAGCCCAGATACACATCCTCTGTGGTCCCTGTGGTGCTCGTGTGGGGTGGAGCCTCTGTCCCTGGGGCTGGCCAGTTCTCTCACCAGGCACCAGGCTTCTGGCCTCCATGCCCAGAGTCCTGGCTTTGCTCCCCGTTTCCTGGCACCTCCCACTCAGGCTGAGTCTTGCCTTCCTTCTCTGAGTACCCCCTAAACAGGGCGCCGTGCTTATTGCTTCCTTGTATCTGCCGCCCGCTGGCATTGTGTTTGTGTCTTGCCTTTCCCAGGGGCAGCGCACATTCCCTCTAGGCCAGGATGCTGTCCTGAGCTGCTCCAGGCCTGGCTCTCCTGCTGACTGTGACTGTGTATTATACTTTGTGACCGTGATGGTCCATCTTGATGTTCGATTTCTTGTAAAGGGAGCTGGCTGGGCATTGTGGATTGAATTGTGTCCCCTAAAAGAACAGATTTAACAGGACCTGTGAATGTGACCTTGTTTAGAAGTAGGTCTCCGCAGATGTAATTAAGATGTAAATTAAGGGATCCCTGGGTGGCGCAGTGGTTTGGCACCTGCCTTTGGCCCAGGGCGCGATCCTGGAGACCCGGGATCGAATCCCACGTCGGGCTCCCGGTGCATGGAGCCTGCTTATCCTTCTGCCTGTGTCTCTGCCTTTCTCTCTCTGTGTAACTATCATAAAAAAAAAAAAAAAGATGTAAATTAAGATGAGGCCATACTGTATTCGGGTGGACCCCCATCCGATTACCAAGAAGACATACAGAGATTCAGGACGTGCAGGTAGACGGCCATGGGAACACGTGACTCAGCTGCAAGCCGGGGGGCACAGTGATCACTAGCCGCCACCACGTGCCTGGATAGAGGCAGGGAACCCCTGTCCTGAGGCACCCCCAGAGGAGCCGACCCTGCCCACACCTCGACTTCTGACCTCTGGCCTCCAGGTCACGGTGCTTAGAGATGGCAGCACCAGGAAGCTACTGCACTTAGATTTGAATGCATAGCCAGTGATCCCTGAACTTTGGCTTTGCCTTCGTGGTTTCAATCACTCATGGTCAATGTGGTCCAGAAGCTGATGATCCTGCTCCTGACGTGTAGTCAGAAGGTCAGCTGTAGCCTGGTGCTAGGTCACAGCCCCACATCACTCCCCTCCCACGTCTCACATGGGTGAATTTCTTATCTCTTATTTATTTATTTTTATTTTTAGAGAGTGGGGGAGGGGGAGAGAGAAGCAGACTCCCGCTGAGCAGGGGCTCTAACATGGAGCTCGATCCCATGAACCTGAGATCACAACCTGAGCTGAAACCAAGTGTCGGCTGCTCAACTGACTGAGCCACCTCGGTGCCCCCATGGTAAAATGTGGGCACTTCATCATCTCACATCATAAGAAGAAGGGTGAGGGCAAGACAATTTGAGAGACCACATTCACTTAACTTTTATCACAGTATCCTGTTACACTCGTTCTAGCTTATTGTTATTCTTGTTAATCTCTTGCTGTGCCTCACTTGCAAATTAAATTTTATCACATGTTCGTATGCATGAGAGAAAGCATAGTACAGTTGGTCCCTGAACAGCTAGGGGTCATGGGTGCTGGCCCTACCAGAGTAAAAAAAATCCATGTAGAACTTAGGATTCCCCAGAACTTACCTGCTAATGGCCTCCTGTTGGCAAGAAGCCTTACTGATGTCCTAAACAGTTCATTGATAGCTGTTTTGTGTGCTGTATGTATTATTTGCTGTTTTCTTATGATCAAAGAAGGGAGGGAAAAGAAAATGTATTATTCATATCATAAGGAAGAGAAAAGACATTTCTGGTGCTGTCCTGTACTTATGGAAAGAGAGCCCCATGTGAGTGGGCTTGCGTAGTTCAAACAATGTTGTGCAGGGGTTGATAGTATATTTAGGGTTCAGCACTGTCTGCGATTTCAGGTGTTTTGGGGGCTTGGTGTCCCTGCAGTGTGGGGCATTGCTGCATTAACACCTGATGACATGTGTATGTCCTTGAAGGAGATTAAATTGTTGCATGGCTGGGTCTGGGTTCTCTCCTGCCAGGCACTCCTTACCCACCTTGGCTTCTGAAGGGGCCGCACTAGCCGCCCCGTGCAGTCCTTCCACCCACTGGTTTTTCTGCTGCTTTTGTGCAGCAGGTGCACACTGCACTGTGCCATGGCCCTCCATTCACCGGGGTCACGCTGGCCAGCCCTCACAGACATAGCATGCCATGTTTTCTTTGTTCTTCTGACCTTCTGTGAGTTGTGATGGAGTATGCCATGTTTGATGTAACTGTGTCTGAGTAGGCTGCGGCCCATGCTCCTGCCTGACAGAAGCATGGCCCAAGCAGGAAAGTCTGGGGATCTTGTGCTGTGTGGCATTGCTGTCTGGCCCTTGGGGCTGCTGTCAGCAATTGGGGCTGCTTTCAGGCCCACAGGGCTGCTATCTGGCCCATGGGGCTGCTGTCCGGCCCTCGGGGGTGCTGTCCTGCCCTTGGGGGTGTTGTCTGGCCCATGGGGCTGCTGTCTGGCCCACAGGGCTGCTGTCCGGCCCTCGGAAGTGCTGTCTGGCCTGCGGGGCTGCTCTTTGTCCCTCGAGGCCGCTGTCCGGTCCTTGGGAGTGCTGTCCTGCCCGTGGGGCTGCTGTCTTGCCCTCAGGGGTGCTGTCCTGCTCTTGGGGCTGCTGTCCAGCCCTCAAGGGTACTGTCCTGCTGGTGGGGCTGCTGTCCTGCCCATGGTGGGGCTGTGCAGCCCTCAGGACTGCTATCTGGCCCTAGGGGCTGCTGTGTGGCCTGTGGGACTTCTGTCTGCTCTCTAGCCTATGGCGCTTCTTTGGATCGCGGTATGCGTGCTCTGGAGCCTGTTCTCTGACCAGCTCAGCAGTTGGGTGAGGTCGTCCCATCTCCTCTGTCCCCTCCCGGCTGGTGCACACCCAATCTCAGGTGGCGTCAGGGAGGATACTTGCCTGAAACCTCACAGGGTGTTTGTCACATGCTGACTTAAGGAAAGAATCTTGTCATTCGTCAGCACTCCTTGGTCTGCACTCTGCCTGGGAGGAGGAACTTCCCCTCCTACTTACTGATCTTTTCCAGCTGTTTCCATCAATACAGACTCACGGGTTTGTATTTTATTCTGTGAAGTGGAACATATGCCTCTTGGGAGCTAGGCCCCATTCTCTGCACACGTCCTGGCTTTCTGGTGCCTTTGAGACACTCCCACTGCATCTTGCCCGAGCCCTGGTCCTGGAAATCAACGATGTCCCCAGGGAATGTGTGGCCTGTTTCTCAAGCGAAATGCTAGTCATAGCGTAGTTTGTTCAGGTTTTGTTGTGGCTGCTGTAATCTTTCTAGTGTGGTGTGTGCTATGTGCCACTAGGAGGACTGACAGGGTGGTGGACACAGGAGGCCCATGGCAGGGCCTTTGCCATTGTGGGAGGGTGCAGTTGCAGCAAAAGTG
Source organism: Canis lupus familiaris (assembly GCF_011100685.1). NCBI lineage: Eukaryota > Metazoa > Chordata > Mammalia > Carnivora > Canidae > Canis > Canis lupus. The sequence goes on from NC_049224.1 coordinate 62,954,252, forward strand.
GAGGGGTGGAGGGGTCCTTGTAAAGCCTCTGTACTTGGAGAAACGTTGTCAGTTGGGGCTTAGGGTGAATTTATGGGGAGAGGTAGTGAGAGCCCGGCCAGGTTGCAGGTGGTAGGACCTGCCTAGGTGACTGGGGGTGAGTGGTATAGGCATGGAGGTGTGGCTGGCTCTATTTGGTTCCCTGGTTCTATACACATTTATGTAGAGCCACTCCCAGGGTAGAGAGATACTTCCCTGAGGAACCAACTGGCCCTGGCCTGGGCTTTGGGGTCCCTGGCTGTGCTGGAGCAGGTGGCTGTCCCTGCCTAGGATGGTGGGAGCCCAGGAGAGTGTTGACAGTGAGTGCCTCGCCTAGCCTGGAGGAAGCCTGAGTGTGCACGATACCTTTGGTTGGGATGAGCTCACGAATTCCAGGGCCCTGGGTGAGCCCGTTGCATGCTCTGCCAAAGGGAGAGCCCCATGCCGTTTCTCAGCTGCCTCAACATGTGCCCAGGTACCCAGTGATGGTGGGCTGTCCTCCCCATGCTTGCTGGATGCCTCTCTGGCCCCACTTTGTGAGGCTGGCTTTAGGTGTGGTGTCGAGGCAGTGTCTGTTAATGCCTGTTGAGTGTGCGCATGTTCAGGGGTGCCCGCGGGTGTGAGTCTCTCTGGCCTCTGGCAGCATCTGTGCAAAGGTCCCTTGGTTTTCTCCTTGGTCTGCGGATGAGCTCTGCTGGCACTTTCCATGAAACCATGTGCTTCTTGCACTCCCTGCCAGGATGGGTGCTTCTAATATTGTGTGTTCTAATATTGTTGCTTCCACACACTGGGCTCTCGGGCAGATGTCCTAAGTGACGCTGCCCTAGAGGGTCACCTAGTGGGTGTGACATGGGGCCTGGTTGTCCACCCTGTGGCCCTCTGCCTTGTGCATGGTCTGCTGGACCCAAGGAGGCCTCTGGGAAGGGGGGAGGGCTCAGGGTCTGGTGGTGGTTAGGACATTCTGGAGGTTTTGTCGCTGCTCTCATTTTTTAATTTCTGAGAGCTCTTTTCTCTTTCTTTAAATACTTCTTTTTAAGGGTATTCTGATCTTATTTTGTGGGCTGGGCACCTTCTTCTGAGGGCAGGATTGTTTCCTGTGGGTGGCTGGGGCCCTCCTGCCTGACTGGCACCGTCCATGGCTTCCCAGGCAGGTGGCCTTGCTCCTGCTCAGCAGCGGGCCGCTAGGAAGAGTGGGAGCCATGAATGGCGGGCGGGAGACAGGCTGCACAGGGGCTCAGGGCCCTGTCCCTGCTGGTGTCTTTGGGCAACCAGGTCCTGGGTGCAGCCTGCAATGCCCCCACTGGGCTTCCCCTGCCACCCCTGACCTGAGAGCCTAGGGCCAGGCTCTGGGCCCCCTGTACCCTCCCCTGGGGGCCAGCTGGCTGGACTGAGGTAGGGGTGTGTAGCTGCTGAGGGCAGGGGACAGTGGTGAGTGAGAGTCCAGTGGTTCACAGCCAGCTGTTTCTTGTATGTAGAATTTGGCTTCTTGTCGCTGTCTTCCATCTGCTTTACACTTCGAGGGGTGGGTGGTGAGGTGGCCTCACTGCTACTTCGGTTGGGGCTTCAGGACTACTAGATCTCAGGTAGGCACTTAACCTGCCATCCTTCAACCAGAATGCCACTTTTATTTTTTTTTATTTTTTTATTTTTATTTTTTCAGAATGCCACTTTTAGTACCATTTCCAGGAGAGAGCTCACACAGTGGTCTTTAAAGCAGGGGGGTTTTCGTCAGGCGGAGGTGACAGAAATATTCAGCACACAGTACTCAGCATATAACAGATACCCGCCCAGTGGTTCTGCATGTAGTCACTTCTTTCTCTTTACCAAAAACACAGACACAGAGTTCTGAAGAGTCCTTGGAAATGGATTGTTCACCTGTAAAGTGGAAATCAACTTTGAGGGTCAGCTCTGACCCAGCAGTGGCCCAGGCCTTCTGAAGCCTGCTGTGCTGAACCCCACTGTCTGTTGGTACAGACGGAGGACACAGGGCCCTGACCATGGTCACACTCATCACTGAGAAGCTGCAGAACCAAAGCCTGGATGACCTTGTCTGCAAGAGCTACGATGCCGGCCAGGTAAGCTGGCTGCAGCGGCAATGGGCAGGACCCTGGCCTCCTCCAAGGGTCAGGGGAGATGGCCCAAGCTGGATGGAGGATGTGTGGCCAAGGCCTGGGGGGATCTGGCAGCAGGAGGGCTGAGGGGGCTGTGTCCCAGGGCTGTGCTGTGCACACGCAGCCCCCACATCTCCTTAGCATTCTGATGGGTTTCCAGCATTGTTGAAACAACCCAACTTTTAGTGAGCATCTAGCCTACTCCTAGAAGTATGCAAATCCTAAGTGCATAGCATGCACATTTTCATACCTGTTAAATGTCTCTCTGGGCAAGCAGCACTCAAACCCATCCTGATGCCCCTCATGTAGGCGCCACCCCCCCTGAGAGAGCCTCTGCCTTGAGTTGTCACCACAGGTTAGTCACCTGGGTTTGAACTTCGTGTAGGTGGAACCGTTTTTCTAGGGTCATGTTAATGTGAATCTCAGGACACCAGCCCAGTGCTGGTTCAGTTGTAGGTCCAGACAGAGGAGGCTGAGCGTATGGCCCTTGCATGATGGTTGGAGGTCTCCTGAGTGGTCCCAGTGACATAAGGTACCCAGAATGGTCTGGCTGTAGTCCCTTGGCGTGCCAAGGCAAGCAAGGTGGTGGGGAGCTGTGGATCCCAAGCCTCTGTTTTGGGCTTGTGGCCTGAAGTCACAGCAGGTGGTTTTGAGGCTCTGAGGCTCAGCATTAGACACAGGAGCACCAGGGACAGGAGCTGGGCCTGTGTCTACAGCCCAGGGTGGTTGGGGGAGCTCAGAGGCCTTTGCAGTGTGCTGCTTGCTGGCCTTGGGCTCAGAGCCCTGATGGGATCCTAGCAGCACACCATGCACCTGCTCCTGTCTTCACTTGTGCTTGTATGCAGCAACTGTTTTGTGGAGACTCTAACCAAGACTGAGAATGTGGTGCAGCACACGTGTCATCAGATGGCCATGCTCCTTTAGGATGTTTGGCAAAGTGTAGGCAGCCAGGTGCTATGTGGCTTTCCTGGGGAGATGGGCTAAGGATCGTGCCTGCAGGGCCCCCCTGGTGGTGCAGACATGGCTCCATGTGCTCTGCTTCCTCGAGGCTGGTCCTAACACAACAGAGAAGGGCCCTTGTGAGACCCTGCTTGGGAGGTGCAGCTACACGGTCAGCCTGCTCCCCCTCCTGCCTTTGCTGCCCAGGGACATTCCGAGCTCCGTTCTGTTGCCGTTGGTGGTGATCTGTTTGTTTTGGCTAGACACGTGCTTTTTAAAAGATGGCCTGTTAACGTGGTAGGTTTCTCTTCCTGAAATGGGAGTGCTGACCTTTCCTCTTCCCAAATCCGCGTCTTCTGAATTTTAAGAGCCATTTTGCTTTTGGAAGCAGAGTTCTGGTGCATGGCAGAGTGACCTACAGCCCAGGGCAGGCCACCACCAGGGTTGGCATGGTGGGGTGTGGATGAAGTCCAGTTGGTCTTTTTTCTTTTGTTGTCCATGCTTTTGGTGTCATATCTAAGAGTCCTTGGCTGAACAAGGTCATGAAGGTTTACTTTTATGTTTTCTTTGAGAGTTTTATATTAGCTTTCACATTTAGGTCTTTGATCCCTATTGAGCTACTTTTGTGTGTGGTGTGAGGTAGGGGTCCAGCTTCATTCTTTTTTATGTGGATTCAAGTTGTCTCAGTGCCATCTGATGAGAAGACTCTTTTTTTCCCCTTGAATGGTCTTTGGCACCCTTGTCAAAAGTTTACATTTTCAAAAACAAAGTCTTTGAAACCTGGTGTATGTTTTACACTTAACAGCAGATCTCCATTTGGATACCAGTCTTCCTTCCTTCCAGATTTTATTTATTTATTTGAGAGAGAGAGAGAGAGAGAGAGAGAGAGAGAGAATATGCAAGTAGAGGGGCAGAGGGAGGGACAGATGCCCCGCTGAGCAGCGAATTCTTGGGATCATGACCAGTGCCAAAGGCAGAGGCTCAAGCTACGAAGCCACCCAGGTGCTCCTGGACACCAGTTTTTCATTATAGAAATATTTGATCTGTATTTAGATTTCATGAAATTTATACTTGAAAAAGTAGATTTCACATCCTGCCATTGTTCTAATAAGCATACTGAAAAGTTTAAAAAAAATTGGATTATTAGTTTTTTTTTCTTTTTTTTAATTTTTATTTATTTATGATAGTCATACAGAGAGAGAGAGAGGCAGAGACATAGGCAGAGGGAGAAGCAGACTCCATGCACTGGGAGCCCGACGTGGGATTCGATCCCGGGTCTCCAGGATCGTGCCCTGGGCCAAAGGCAGGCGCCAAACCGCTGCGCCACCCAGGGATCCCTGGATTATTAGTTTTAAAGCTAAAATTTAAGATAGTTAAATGTAAATAAAGTTGGAAATCACTAAACATTTTCTGCCTTTGTCTCTCTAGCCATGTGCCAACCTGGTCACTCACATGTCCTTCCCTGGGCACTGCCACATGCCAAGTGTCAAGTGAGGAGGTTGTTGGTCAGGAGGAAGTGCTGGGAGTGGGAGGCCCAGGGGGGCTTTTCATCCAGTTCTGAGGTCTCTGCCCTGTTAGTGTCCACTGTGTGGCCATGCTGCACTCAGCGCCTTCTCGTGGATGTTCTGGGCCACCCCATGTCCTCTCTGTCCTCACCCATTCAGTGTGGCTGGCTCTTTATTCTCTGTTCCTTTCTCTGGCCTCAAGTGAATTCCCGCTTCCTGTCAAGGCTCCTGGTATCTTACAAAGTCTTCTGATTACCAGGGTGAGGTCAGCTCTTCCCATTTTGCCTCTGTGATGCTTGGGGGACATAGGCTAGTCTAACTGACCACAAAGGCCTAGAAGCACATGGGTTTGTGTCTCCTACCCAAACAGGACAGTGAGTGCCTTGAGAACCAGGGCAGAGCTTCTGGTGTTTTCCATAGCTAGTGCACTGGGTCATGTCAGCAAATGCTGGTTGTCAGCGAGTGTGGATGGGGGACCTGGGGCAGCTCTGTTCAGGAGCATACTCCGTGCTGATAGGAAGGCTCCTTTGTTGCTGTCCAAGCATATAGCTACTTAAAGCATGTGGTTACTAAGCCCTGAGATTGGTTGGGGTGATGGGAGCTGAATTTGTATTTTATATAGTTGAAGTTTAAATTTCAGCAGCAGCCTGTGGCTCTGGCTGTCCCATGGGGCAGCGCAGATGGAGAGCATCATGGGTGTTCAGTGGCCGTAAGCTGTGCCCTCATGTAGCCCCTCTGTAGCCACACCTGGTTTCCTCCAAACAAGCTCTTTCATCTCTATGATTTGTCATTTCCAAAATGATCTGTGCGGAGTATGTGACGGTTTTTTCACTCAGCACGATGCCCTAGAGATGCATCCAGGTGGTTTTGTGGTTCAGTGGTTCACTCCTTTGGGTTGCTGAGGAACACACGTGTAAGGGTGTACCAGTTACCCATTGAAGGATTGTTGTAATTCCGATAAAAATCCCACTACAATATTTGTGGAACTTGGCAGGCTGACTCTAGAGTTCTCAAATGAGCTGTAGGTTCCCTGATTCATTCGTTTACGACTTGAGGCCATGGCGCCACCATGCATGAGTGGACATGCATGCTGTCCCTGAGGGGCTTGTGCTCTCGTGAGAGGATAGACACAGTGGCCCTGGGACCATGGCCAGGGTCTGGTGGAGCTGCAGGGGAGGCAGAGAGGTTGGGAGGTGTGGTGCAGACTGTGCACTGCAGAGGCGGGAGGGGTCCGTCTGTTGGTGGGCAGGTGGACGCTTGGGGCCTCGGGAAGAGGACGAGCAGCCATCAGGTGGGCAGCCCCAGATGTCAGGTGGGAGCGTGCTGTCTCAGTAAGCAGAGAGCCAAGGGGCCCCCTAGTCTGTGCTGGTGGACAGTAGAATAAGAAGGTGGTGTGAGGGTGTTGAGAGTTGTCCTAGGGCGGCTGGGGCCAGACCCGACCCTCAGTGGGTGGAGAGCCGCGTGCACCTGGGGGTGGGAGTGGGTGTGGGGGACTGAGGGGTGGGTTGTGGGATGGAAGTGTGGTGGTGGGGGGTGGATGGTCAGGAGGTTCAGTACCATCCGCTGTGTGTCCAGCTGTACAGGTGCAGGCTTGGATGGTGGGGAGTTTGGCTTTTAAAAAACTTTGTCAAAAATGTGCTCTTTTAGTGAGGTATTGTTTCATACAGTGAACGTGCAGCTTGGGTGATGTTCAGCTGGATGAGTTCTGCAGGTGGTGTGCACTGCTAGCCTTGTCACCATCACCTGGACAGGTTCTGACCCTTTGGTTGCCCCACATGGTGCAGCGTGTCCCAGAACATCACAGAGGCGTGGCTGCGCGGCCTGTGCTCTGGCTTCTTTCCCTGACGAGAACTCTTCAGAGACTCACGATGTAAGTGGTGTGGCTTACTCTGCCGTGCAATCTGTGTCCCTGCTGAGGGACATTTGGGCCATTCCCAGGTTTTGGTGGGGGCTGCCCGCAGGCATCTGCCTGCAGCACCCAGGCCTGCAGCTTGGCCTGGCCACTGGTCACACCAGGTGCCATGTCGTCTGGGCTCTGACCTCATTCCCTGGATAACCAGGGAGATCTACACCTTATGTTCTGCTCACTGGCCAGTTGGGAGTAACTTCAGATCTCTGCCATTGGGTCATGTGCCTTTTTCCTTATTGATCTGTAGGAAGTCATTGCTGGGTCCTGTCACGAGTCTCTTTTTGGATACATGTTTGTTTTTTTTTAAGATTTTATTTATTTATTCATGAGAGACACAGAGAGAGGGGCAGAGACACAGGCAGAAGGAGAAGCAGGCTCCATACAGGGAGCCCGACGTGGGACCCGATCCTGGGTCTCCAGGATCACGCCCTGCTGAGCCACCGGGGCTGCCCTTGGATACATGTTTTGCAAATATTTTCTGCTGTCCTGTGGTTTGCCTCATTGTGGGTGACTTTCAATGAACAGAAATTCTCATTTCAATGTGGATGGAAGCATCCATGTAAGTTGGTGTGTTTTGTATCTCACTTAAGAAACCTTTGCTACCTTGCGTCTTGAAGATGCTCTTCTGTGTCTTTTTCTAGAAGCATCTGTGTTACTTTAGTTCAAAGACTATACTCTGGAGTGGAGTCTTGTGTGTGGGATGAGACTAGGCCAACAGTGGGTTTTCTTTTTTCTTGCACGGATGTGTGGTGAACCCCATGCCCTTTCTGGAAATGGCTGTGCTTGCTGCACCATTCGTCAATGGGTTCCATCACTGTCACAGAGCTTTGGAGCCATCCCACGTGTGCGTCCCACTCTCACTCCAGCCCCAGGTGGGGAGACCAAGGCTTACACAGAGGAACCAGGCTGCCCCCATCAGGGCTGCTCAGGGCAGTGGATTGCAGGCCGCAGGCTGCACTGGCTGTGCCTGGGCTCCATGCTGGACGGTGTCAGGGTGCATGTGGTGTGGCCAGGCCTGCCTGGGGGCCGGCCTGTGGTCTCCACACCCCCTGGTGGCCTCTTCTGGTCAGGACTCCTCAGCGTGAGGCAGACTATACAGCCCATCCCGGGCATGGAGGCCCTCGACGCCACAGCTGTCCTCCCATAGAGAGGCCCGGGCCAGCCCTGCTCTGCGCCCCAGCACGGGTGCTGTCCATAAAACCCATGTCCTCTGGCTGTTCCCCATGGCCGCTTGTGCACCTTTGCACTGAGCTGGAACCTGGGCCTCCTATGTGGGAGCCATTGGAACCTTTCCCTGATGGATAGTGGCTCTGTTCAGGTGTCCTGCTGTGTGTGGGGATCACAGCTCTGGGAGGGTGCTTGTGCCTGCTACTCACCTGGGGGACAGTGGCTGGCCAACCTGGTCTGGGGGTAAGTGGTGGGGTGGGGTGCTGGGAGGTCTGTGAGGGGTTGTGGGGGGACATGGGAGGTGATGTGGCGGTGCTGTAGGTGCTGGGAAGGCTGTGGGAAACACCATGGGGATACTATGGGCACTGGGAGGGATATGGGGGTGCTGTGGGGCTGCTAGGGGCACTGGGAGGGATGTGGGGAGTGCTGGGGGCACTGGGAGGGCTGTGGTGGCGTTGGAGGTGCTGGGAGCACTGGGATGGCCATGGGGGGCATTGTGGGGGCATTGGGGGTGCCAGGAGGGCTGTGGGGGTCTTTGGGGGTGCTGGGGGTGCTGGAAGGGCTGTGGTGGGGGCTGGGCCATAGTTCTTCAGGGGTATTTATAGCAACAAAGAGGGAGGTAGGATTCCCTGATGATGTAGATGACCAGCTTGTGTGTCAACAATTTCCTGGGAGTTTTGGAGCTGCTTCTTCATTTTGTCACCTGACCGGGTCCTGGGCCTGGGGAACTGCTGGTCACCTGGTCCTCCTGAGCATGGCCAGGTCTCTCTAGCTCTGTGCAGCTGCTGGGTGATGCAGCCCCAGGGCAGCCATCTGTTGGCTCCAGCCCTCCTAAGCCCCACTGCCCTGGGGAGCCTGGCCTTGGGGCTGGCGCATGTGGGGGAGGGCCTGGTGGCGTAGCTGAGTGGGGAGGTTTGTGAGGAGGCCTGGCTGCGGCAAGGGCTGCTCGGGCTGTGGGAGCACAGATGCACATGCACAACACTTGGGTTCCCTTCACTCACTGGAGTATTGTTAGGCTTTTAAGAATCTTGATTAAGAAAAAAACATATTCTGAGGTCAGTCCTTTTCTTTTTAATCTCCAAAAAAGGCAGTGTTGGGGAAGAGTGGAATTGGTTGCAGGGATGAGAATACAGCGTTATCCTTACCTCTGTGCTGTTTGTGAGCTCAGCATCTGTGTCCACTGTGTTCATGCTGGTTTTTCTTAACATTTTCAGCATTCTGGCAGGACACTGAGCAGCAGTGGCCATGTGTTCCCTTTTGAGAGCAATGGTAAGTGTTGAAAAGTCCCTGCTGGTCTTCCTGGGCTTCTGTGGCCATGGGCCAGGGATGGAACGGAAGGTGAGGGAAGTGGAACTGGCACATGATGCTGACTTCTGCAAGAAAGTCCACCCGCACAGTGAAGGTTGCCCACAGCAGTCTTCTCCATGCTGGGCTATGGGTCAGGGCATGGCTGGGCCTCTGCCTTAGGACACGGCAGGTGCCGGGCCACCGGGCCCCTCTGGAAAGGCGCCTGGCAGTGTGGAGGTGGAGGCTCGCCCTGGGGGGCCTGTGGGCATTGAGGGCAGAACACGGTGGGGTTGGGCTCAGCACGCGGTGGGTGTATAGCTCCGGTGTGGCACACTCTGGGCCATTGGTGTGGTTGGGGCTCAGGCCCTGGAGCACGGAGGACACCTCTTGCCAGTGCATGTGTCCTACACGTGTGCCTATGACTGGAAAGGCCACCCCACACGAGTGTGTAACTGAGCCTGGGTGTGCAGAGCTTGTTGCCCTACACTCTTGGTGACCTTGGCTCCATGTCATGGGTTGTGGTGAACATGTTAGTTGTGATCTTTAGGGACAGACAGGCCTGACTTGAGTGCCAGTCCTCCCCCGCCGGCCCTGGTCACCGTGGCTGTAGGAAAGCACTCACTGTGTTAGATGGCTCTCCAGACTACCAAAGTGAAGGTTTTTAATAAATTCTTTTGTGAACTTGTGGAGGTAGAAACTGTGAGGCCAGCACCGGTCCTTGGTACTGTGTCCTCAGTGGTGGTCCATCTGTACACGGGGCCAGTCCTCAGCAGGATCATCCTTTGCTTGTGCCTTTTACCACAGGGGTCCTGGCCCCATCCCTTGGGTCCCACTGCCTCCATACCCACTGGAGGCTGGGAGATGCTGAAAAGACTTATGGCCAGGCTGGTGGGAGTCAAGGCTTTGCCGTCCACCCTGCCTCCACATGAGTAGTCAGAGGAGACCCATTCATACTGCTCTGCCCTCGATGGCAGTTGGGATACAGCAGAGCTTGTGATGGCGGCCCTGATGGGCACATTCAGGGTCTGGGCACCCAAGGGCTTTGTGAAGGGTCTGAGGAAGGTGACCTTCCTCAGGTGGTCGGGTGGGCTACTCTGTGGTGTTGGAGGCAGGTGGGCAGAGGGAGCCCCTTGTGCTGTGCTTGTACAGTGTGTTCTCACGTGTGGATGCCAAGTGCTGACCCCTGGACACTCAGTGTCTCCTGTGACCCTCCTGGTGGCTGTGTGGAGTGGGGGAGTGGAAGCTGGAAAGGGGTCCCTGTTTGATGTGTGCTGGGGGCCGTGCCTCACGTTTCAGGAGGACAGGAGGTGAGGGACACCATAGCTGCTGCTCTGCCCAAGTGCTTACGTGGCACTGGCTTCCTGGAAGAAGCGGCTTGGTGGGGGGCTTGCTTGCATACCTATAAGATTACTTGGCCGCAGAGAAGTAGGGGATGTGGGGCCAGTCTTTTCATGAAACTGAATGGGGAACAGCATGCTCTGGTCATTTTCAGGGAATGGCTAGCTGTCTGACCAGGGAATGCCGGTGGGGCCTGTGCTGACCACATCCCCCAGCTCTTGCAAGGCATGAGGCTTTGCGTCAGGCAGTGTCCCCAGCTGGGCAGGTGTCTCAGGGCACAGCAAAGACCGTGCCTTGTCTCCTGTTCACTTGTCTCTTCTCTTTTGTGTCTCCTCAGAAGACAGGTGCCCCTGGAAGGTCTTAAGTGGCGGATGGCCCATTGGAAATCAGACAGCCACAGGGACGTGGGGCCCCAACACAGTCCTGGGTGCGGTGAGCACCATAGACCTGAAGGAGAGCTCAGGGCCCCCCTCGGCACCACCTACCAAGCGACACTGCCGCTCCCTGTCGGAGCTGGCGCACTGCCACTCCCTGTGGCGCCCCAGCTGCTCCAGGGTCTGGACGCCGGTGTCCAAGAGGTGGTGCCACAGCGGTGGGAATGCCACGCTGCAGGAAAGCCTGGGTGCCAGCCTGCCCAGGGGTGCTGCACCGCTCGACCGCACCCTCCTGGTGGCTGGGCCCACCTCGCCCCCAGCACCCCAGCCATCTTCAGCCAGTGGCGGCTGCATGGACAGCTGTGAGGGCAGCTCGGGCCTGCCTAGGCGACCCCGCGTCCCATCCTGGAGGCACCGCCTGTCGCTGTCCCAGGAGCACCTGGCAGAAGTGGGCACGGCACTGCCCTCTACCAGCAGCAGCCCCTCGTCTACCCCCGAGCTGGACCGGCGACTGGGCCTGCTCCGGTGCTGCTCACAACCGTGTGTGCTCGTCGGGAGGAAGTGGCAGCGCAAGCGCAGGCGTGAGGAGGGCACTCGCTGGCCGCGCCCATCCTTGGACTTTCTCAAAATGACACAGGTGAGGCTTGTCTTGTGTCCGGTGTCCTCGGCTTGCTGGCGCTGCGCACACCCTGGGGTGGTTCTGTGGTGAGACTGGCCTGCCAGCGGTCTCGGTGCCTCTGCACCCTGTAGGGGATGAACTGCTTGGGCTGCGCTCTGGGCCTGGGTGGGCTTGAGGTTGCAGCGTCCCCAGCGCCAGCTCCCATGGCCCGTAACCTGCCTGCCTTGGTGAGGTGTGAGCTGTCCTCAGCCCTGCTTGTGCGTGTGGGTGTGTGTGTGCATGTGGGTGCGCATGTGCAGGTGGACATGTCAGGATCCCAGCCCCCAGGTTCCCATGGTCCTCATGTCCCCTGTGCTCCCTGGGGTGTGGGATGGCTATGACCACCTGTCTGTATGGGAGGCTGTGGAGCAAAATCGGTGAGCCAGGGTACAGGACAGGGCAAATCTGAATGGGCTTCAGTGGTCAGGTGGGCTGGCCCAGTAGAAGCAGAAGGACAGGGTGCAGAGTCAGCAGGGTGCTGATATTGGCAGCCCAAAAGAAACAAAGCCCAGTAGATGAGAAGCCTGCATATCTGTCTGTCTTTTTTTTTTTTTTTTTAAAGAGTGTGAGTGGTATGAGGTGGGCTGGGGAGGGCCAGAGGCAGGGGAGAGAGGGAATCCCAAGCCAACTCCCTGCTGAGCCAGAGTCCCATGTGGGGCTCCATCTCATGACCCTGAGATCATGACTTGAGCCAAAAGCAACATCGGATGCTCAACTAGCTGAGCCACCTGGGCGGCGCCACCCCCTCCCGCTTATCTTTCTAGAACATTTTCCCTCATTGTTGGTATGTTGCTGTGACCCCCTCCCTGGCCCCCGGATCCTTGAGCTCCCCATGCCCTGCCCCAGGCTTCTGACTGCCTGACTCCTTGGCCTCAGTGGCCTGTTGCCTTGGTTAGCCTGGCACTCACCAGGATTGCTGCATAACAAACAGCCCACATTTACCAGCTGTAAGTGATGCCCATTTGTTACGACATGGCTTCCACAGGTCAGGTGTCCGGGAGCAGCTCAGCTGGGTGGCTCTGCTCAGGGTGCCCTGCACGCTCGTGCTCTGCAGGGCTGTGTCACCTGCAGGCTCAACAGGCCGGACGAGCCACTTACTTCCAAGCTATCACATGTGAGATTTGCTGTGGGCTTACTGGGAAGCCATCTGGGCCTGGGGTGTGGTGTGGAGGTGAACAAACCTGCATGCTCAGTGTCTCTGGGGGAATCTGCTAAGGCTTTCCAAAGTTACACATTTATGGGAAGTGGCATTGCATTTAAGGTGTCAGTTTGGGGCACAAAGTTGCTTACTGTATCTCTTAGAACTTTGAAAGTCTCTGAGCTGGTGTGTCCCTCACTGTCTCTTATTCCTGATGTTGTGAATGATGAACTGTATGCAGATAGAGGCATGGTGAGCAGTCATGATAGCTGGCTGACACTTCTGATCGTGACCTGGGGGATGGAGGCCAGCTTCCAGCCCCGTCCTTCACCAGCTCCTGGCTGCCTCTGGAGACAGAAGGCATCTCATGTGCAGCTATGGTCAGTGGTCACCATTAGGGCTTGTTTCTACTCATACCCCTCCTTGTGCACTGTGTATGGCTCTCATACCCCAAGATCCCGGGCTCTCTACAGACACTGGCAGGTGTCTGACAGTTTGGCACCATTCTGACATGAGCTGCAGAGAATGCAGACCTGTGGGCTAAGAGTTCAGCTTCATAAGACCACCCCTGTTTCAGATGCCTCAGTACCCCACTGGCCAGCTACAAACTGGGGTTCTCACGACTCCCTCCTCAGTTTCTGTGCTTGGCTAGAACAGCTTACAGAATTCTAGAAAGCACCTTACTAATTACCCATTTATCATGAAGGACACAACTCAGGATCATCCAGAGGGAAGAGACGCACAGGGCAAGGTATGGGGCAGGGGGTGCAGAGCCCCCACACCTCTCTGGGAGCATCTGTGCCCAGTGCCCAGCACCCAGATGTGCTCACCCACCTCCAGATCCCCCAACCCTCTGTGCAGAGATTTTTTTTTAATTCTTTTTTTTTTTTATTGGAGTTCAACTTGCCAACATATAGCATAATACCCAGTGCTCATCCCACCAAGTGTGCAGAGATTTTTATGGAAGTTCTAGTGCACGGGTGCGACTGATGAGATCACTGGCTATGGAGATGGACCGAGTCTCCTTCCGTTCTCCATCCTCTGGGCGGGGGACTTAAAGTCCAGCTCACTAAGCCTGGTGTGATCCTTCTGTCCACTGCCCTACCCCAATACTGGCTGGGGACCTACAGGGGTCATATTCACCTAAACTGAGGTGTGGTTGAATGGGGCTCTTTATGAATCACAGAAGATGGTCCTCACCCCATCACTCAGGAAGTTCCAAGGTTTGTAGGGATCAGAACCAGGAATGAACAAAGGCCAGCTACGCACCTCTTACTGTATCACCACAGATCTAGGAAACTTGGTTGTCTTAAACATACAAGGAGGTAGAAGCGGTAGTCTAGCTGTTAATGGTTAAGTGGCCAGGTTTGGTGACTCTTGATGTTTTGGGCGAGACCCATGAGGTTTCTCTGTGGTGCCGCGTGTTCAACTCACTGTCACCTACAAGTAGAATGGGCACTTATGGGTACTTGTGGTTAGCATGCAAATGGAAGGGAGCAGAAGACTTAAAAATACTTTGGAAGCATGGATGTGACCGTTGAACCCTAGAGGACCAGCCATGTGTAGGCGGCTGTTGTGTGAGTGGGAGGTAGGTGCAGGCCTTTAGCTCTGCAGGCAGCAAGGGGTGCAGAGGCCCTGAGCATTGCCAGGTGCCACGTGTGTGCCTAGACATCCTGTGCACCCTGCCCAGGGGCGTGGTGTCCCCTCTGGGAAATGGAGACCCCAACTGTTTCCTCTCAAGGTGATTTCACTTCTACATGAGACTTCTCAGAGCAGGCATGGGCAAAGCCCTGGGACCTGCCTTCAGGTGTGTCAGGTGTCCATGTGACAGTGTGGCAGTGAGCAATGCCAGGAGATTCTCTGTGGCTCCCGCTTTCTGTGCAAGAACAGTTGGGACCACATCCATCCTGCGTGTGCACACTCCAGCCTGGTGGTCCTGACATCAGCATACTGGTTTTGTGTCTTAACTTGAAGTGGTGCGGTGGGGAGCACAGGGTCCTTGACCTCGGGCCTGGATGTGGTGTGCTGGGTGCTGAGCAACCCACTGCCCTGCCCCCTACAGTGGGCATGTGATGCAGAGTGCCTAGTAGCCCCTGAATCTGCTCTGTCTTGAGCCAAGCAGGGCCTGAGGGGTGGCTTTGGTCATCAGGGAGGGGACACTACTGCCACCTGAATCTTCATTCTGAGTGATTATTTCTACGGGAAAACATACAGAATTTTCTATTTTTATTGGCAAAGCTAGGTCTCAAAATTGAAATTAAAATATCATTACTGAAAATGTGCTGATCAGTTATGGTTCCAGTAGGGTATGGGAACAGGTACCAGTTTTCATGAAATTGTATGTTTTCAGAAGCTTTTATGATGTAGAGGAGATCCTCAGCTGCCTATGGTGTAATTGAAGAGTGCTCCAGCCTGTGGTTGGGACATGTAGCTCCCTGCCAGCCCGAGATGCAGCCCTATCCCCTGGCCTGGTGTCCCAAGGAGGGTGGTTGTAGCCGGGGGTAGAGGAAGGGGTGTGCACGTGTGCTTCCAGATGCCTGGAGCCACCTGCCTGTCCCGTGTGGCCTGGCAGGCCTGGGGAGGCCTGAGCATTGTTGGTCAGCTGTAGGTTTCTATCACTCTGTCATGTGAGCGTGCTGGTTTTTGTTGGTTTTCCTCCAGCTGAGCCCCCCCCCCCCATCCCTGCTGTGTGAACGACTTCCACTCTCTTGCAGGATTGCGAGGGCACTCACCCCAAAGTGAGGGAGGAGGTCTAGGGATCAGTTGCTTGTCAGCTGGCTTCCTTATTACAGCTCCCTCGCCCAACACATGCAGACACACTCAGCGCTCCTGTGCATACACACACCCCCACCTCTGGCTGTCTCTGCCCCCACCTGTGGTGTGGACGTTGCAAGCCCCGCAAGCCACTGTGGCTTGGGCCAGGCCTCCCTCTCCCTCTGCTGGCTGAGGAAGGCGCCTGGGTTTGCCACATCTGCCTTGTGGGGCTTCTGGTTTCTCTGGGGCATAGCTGAAGCCCTGGTTGGACACGACAACCAGATGGGTGCTGGGGTCCAGGCGCCTGCAGGCAGTTGGAGACCCCCCAGGGCTCCTGCTCAGCCCTCGCCTTTGGGATGAATGTGACCTCATGGGCAGGGTCTGCTCTGGTTGAGCAGAGATGCTGTGAGCTGTCTAGGAATGCAGAACCATGTGGTCTGGTTTGGAGATGGCCTGTTGCCTCTGCCAGTGCACATGTGGCTGGCTAGGTGCTGGATGTTCCTTGAAAGGAATTTGGGATGGCTCACAGGCACAATTCTGTTTTTCCTGCAGAATCTCATCAGCTTACCTGTAGCTGATGACCTTGGCTTGGGGTGAAGGAGGCACTGGGCATGTGCTCTCACTGCCCTAGGAAGTCGGGGCCTGTCTCTGGGGCTGCTGCAGAGGTACACAAGTTGGTGGACCCTCTAAAATCTAGAGCCCCTGATTTATAATTCAAAGTCTTGACCTTTGATTTTTGAAAAAAAATATCTTACGTTCATCTGCTTAGATTCAGGGAACCTGAAACCAGAATGACAGTAGCAGAAGCAGGACTGTCCAGTGCTGAGGGTCACACATATCAGCATGGCCCCAGGCTGCTCCCAGTGGGCCTCAGACCCTGCTTTCCTGTCATCCCCAGCTTTGTGTGATGGCGCACCTCTATGCGAGGTGGCAGGTGGCACCCCTTTTGGGGCCAGGTGGTTGCTGCCTAGAGCAGGTTCATATAGCTCTGCACGAGCAGTTTTGTTGAACGGCCACCACATCTCTTTAACAAGTGGCTGGAGTGGACTGGTTTTACATCTGTGACCTGTAGATGGGCTCATGTCCCAGTGACAGAAGACCTCTCCACAGCAGCTCTCCTGCCACCTGTCCAGTCACTGCCCCATGACATTCCTGCTAGCTCGTGGGTGTGCTGTGGGGTGAGCGCTGTCCACATGTGGACCAGGGCAGGGGCGGAACGAGAGTAGGTGGCGGGGGAGCCTGGTGAGGGGCTGCGTGCTCTGCCTATGTCACTACCAGCCTGCGGAGACATGCTGGGCCAAGTGTTTGCATAAAGAAGTGACCTTACCTGTCAAATCCACCTTGATTTGAATAAAGAGGAAGTTATTTCATGAATCCTCATTTTGTGACCAAATTATGTGATCAATTGTACCTTTAAAGATTGAATCATTAGGGCAGCCCAGGTGGCTCAGTGGTTTAGCGCCACCTTCAGCCTGGGGCGTGATCCTGGGGTCCTGGGATGGAGTCCCACATCAGGCTCCCTGCATGCAGGCTGCTTCTCCCTCGGCCTGTGTCTCTGCCTCTCTCTCTCTCTCTCTCTCTGTGTGTGTGACTCCCATGAATAAATAAATAAATAATCTTTAAAAAAAAGATTGAATCATTAGAATTTTACTTCTCAGTCAGTAATTCTGCACAAGAGAAGTCAGTGTATTTTATAGAGCCAAATAATTTCCTTAAACGTGCTGATTTCAAAGAGGAGCTCTGCTCCCCTAAGGGAAGTGTTTATTTACTATAATTCACTGTGGGACTGTTTCCAGCACATTTTCTAACCATGGAGACAGATTGTATGAGGCATGTCCTGGCTCCAGCAGGTTTGGATTTGGGTTGTGTGGCATCAGTCAGCTTGTGTTCTGAGCCCACATTTGTAGGTGCCAGTGTACTGGAGCTGGGTGAGAGTGATGCCCTTTAAAGGCCCTGAACCGTGTGGTGGCACCTGTCTGAGGGCACTGTGGGTGTGGCCCAGGAGGGGAGCCCGATCCTCGGGTTGCTGAGATCACACCTAGGCCAGGTTGAGAGGCTGCTCCAGCAGAGGTGTGGTTGCGCAGTGGGCAACACACAGGTGCTACCCAAAAGTGCAGGACCAGGGGATGGTGGGGATGTACCAGGGGCCCTGTCTATGCCAGGGGGGCTGCTGTCATGTGTGGTCTGGAGGTAGGCTGTGGCCAGGAGGTGGAGGGGAGGAGGCCAGTACACACTGCTGGTGTGTAGCCCTGGAGCAGAAGCCTTAACGGGTGGAGTGGCCTGCTGGGTCGTGGGCCCTGGTGGACTAGCCAAGGAGAGGTGCCACCTGAGTGGACAGGGCTCTGCAGCGATTGCCCTGGGAGCCCCCATCTTTAGCAGCATGGGGAAGAACTGGCTGCAGGAGGCAGGAAGTGGCAGTGCTGGCCCAGCTGGGGAGTTGGGTCTCAGCGGGGCAGTACCCTGGGTCAGTAGGATGCTGCCTCCTGCATAACCTCCTGGAAATGCTTTAAGCTGATATCTTTTCTGTTGCAGACTTTAAAAAATTCAAAAAGCCTTTGCTCCCTTGATTATGAAGATGAAGAGGAGGATGACGCCCAAGTGAAGCTGACCCCGTATGACCCACACGGCCTCACGGGCATTGTCACACCTGGCTCCAACCCACTGAGGGTGTGCCCCAGGCCCTGCTGCCCCAGCCCGTGGGCCTCTGGGGAGCCCATGGCCGCTGAGGGAGAGGGTGGGAGCAGCGGAGACCCCAGTGACTGGGATAGTGCTGGGGAGGAAGGCGTCTTCCCTCCCAGCCGCGGTGAGCTGGACCTGGGGCAGATTGAGAACAATTGACCCCAGGCAGGTGGGTTGGGTATCCGGTCTCTTCCCAGCACATGGACAGAAGCAGGGCTGTGCATAACTTTAAACATTAGGTCTCATTTTGATCTAGTCTTCCCTAAAGATGTGTTTTGGATTTTTATGGCTTTTATGCTTTTAGAGAGAGCTGCTCCATTTTGAATGAATTCTTAGAAGGGCATTCTATGGAATGGAGGCCCATGGGCTGATCCCAATGTGGGTTTGTGGGTTTGTGTTCCTTTTGTAAAATGCCTGCCGGGCAGAGTCCAGGAGATCTGGGTGGGAGGTCTGGGCGGCGGGGTCTGGACAGGGGATTCAGGTGGGTGGTCTAGGAGGTCCAGGTAGAGGGTCCAGGCAAGGGGGTCCAGATGGCAGTCTGGGTGAGGTGTCTGGCCCCTCCAGTAGTCTCTGTCCTCCATGTGTGCCTGCCTCCTTCTGTCTGCCCTTTGGGGGCGGTAGACAGTGGTCTCTGCACCAGGAGCTGTGGGATGGGCCTTGAGGATGGTGGTCCTGGCGGCACCAGATATGACTTCAATAAAAAACGTTTACTTTGCTGTGTTGATTCCTGGTGTAAAGCAGCTGGGCCCCAGGTGTGGGTGCAGCACAGGACAGAGCATGTTGTCTCTGGTGTTTCACTCCTGATTCTAATGACATGGGGATTTCTACTAGAGACTCCAACCCCAGGAGCTTTGGGTAAGAGGACGCAGGTTGTGGTAGCAAAAGAATACAGTAAGAACCTTTGGGGAGATCTTGATGTTTTTTTTCTCCCTGAGAACATTTCCTCACGTCATAGCTGTTAATGGTGTCCAACTCCCTGGGTAGACTGTCGGTGGGCGGAGGACGAGGCAGGAGGTACCAGGCTTTCTCAGGCCTGCTTGCTGGCCCCTTCCCTGCAGGCTGGGGGGTCCTACAGCCTGCCCTGCCCTGCTCTGAACTCCCATCACGTGGGATAAAGCCAGTGGCACCGGGGCTGACATGGGGCTGGCTCCCGCGAATCCCACTGATTCGTGGGAGCCAGGAGTGGCCACGATGGCTTCTTGATGACTGTCGGAGAACGTTTTTCCTCTTAAGCTCTAGGCTGTAGTCCGAGGGTCCCTGAGACTTGTGGAGGTGCCCAGTTCCACTTTGTTAGCTCGCTGGCGAGCCTCCTGAGGGAGCAGGCGCCTGGCATCTGTGTGGAGGGGCAAAAGGTTCAGCAGGTGTGCTGTGGCCAGAGTTAGGTGCAGAAAGCCACCTGTGCTTTGTTCTAGAATAGTCCCCCTGTCTAGTTAGTGGCTCTCAACTGTGGGGGAGTTTACAAAAATACTGGCATCTGGGCCCCTCTGGGGTGTTGCCTGGCAGGGGAGGGGTGTTGTTTGCAGCCGTCTGGGTTTAGCCTGAAGAGGATAGAGAAGTGGTATGGGTGGCTCAGCGTATCCCAGGGCTGGCAGACCTTTGGCTGAGTATGGGTCTGGAGTGGGACCAGAGCCAGAGGGCCACTTGCAATGCAGAGGTGCCTTTGGCGGTTTCTGAGAGGGGACTTTGGGGTCATGCTGGTGCCTTAGAGTGTCACCAGCATCCCCAGAGCCACCACCTGGCTACACATGAGGTGGAGGGGCCCAGAGAGCCCCTGGGACCTGCAGACTGGCTCTTGGTGGGCACAGGACTTGGGCCCTGGGACCCGTGCATTGAATTTCCGCACAAATGCCAGATTCTCCACTAGGAGGTTGTGTTTTGGGTTGAATTTCTGGAGATAGGCTCTGTATACTTACCTGCATAAAACCAGTGGTCCCAACTCAGAACTTTGCTTTGGGGTTGACCTGTGGATCCGATGGGGTGGGGGGTGGGTGATGCTACCAGATTGTTGGGTGTGGGCAAGGTCACTGATGCCCTCCGGGATGGGGCAGCCTGGACAGCCACAGGAGCCTTGGGGGGCATCATGGAGGTGGCGTCAGGCTGCAGGAGAACCTGCCTGGGATGTCTCCTTGGCCGCAGCTGGGTGGGGGTCCTGGCCTGGCTGTGTCTGCTGAGGTCCCAGGCTGGGAAAGAACAGGAGAGGATCAGACACAGAGGGGCTGTACTGTAGGTATGAGGAAGCCCAGCTGCCCCCCTGACCTGGGCACTCTGGGCAGGTGGCAGGTGGGTGGGGGGAGAGCCAGGGCAGGCTGAGTCAGGTCTGGCTGTGTGGTGGCAGGAGTATGGACACTGTAGGGCCATGGCAGTCAAGGGGCCCAGAGGTCAGTCCCCTTTGAGGGCCCCTCATCCCCTGCATCATGGAGGAACCCTGCTGTCCCTGTTGGTGACCCTCCAGGGGTCTGCCCAGTGTCCCCTCCTGCTGGATGGTGAGCAGGCTTGGGGAGGCACCCCCAGCTCAGTGCCCCTGGAGCACTGGGGTTAGAGTACTTCCCACCTGTTGTTGTGAATGGAACCCTCCCTCAGCCAGGAGCAGACAGAGGGTTTGGTGGGCTTGTTCTGTGTCCCCACCCAGGACAGGACCTGCTGGCCGTATGCAGCTGGCTCTGAGCCCAGCCCTGGGCAGGAGGTAGTGAGGGACAGGGTGCTGAATGTGAATTGGCCCCGCCTGGCCCCTGGGTCCTGCCTCAGCACCTGTCCAGGGGACTCCTGCTGGGGGGGTGGGGGACTGTGATACCCCCCACAAGGAGCACTTGAGCTTGTGCCTGACTGCCTCCCCCATTCTGCACATCCTCCTTGTGCATCTCCTCACTTCTCGCTCAGTTTCCCCCCATGCCCTGCTCAGGGGGGCCAGGATAAAGAGCCCCTCCTATCTTAGCCTGGGTCTCACTTCCATTAACTGTGGCCCTGCAGCCATATGGGATCCAGGTGGCCTCCCTGGGCCCTTACACTGGCCGTGGGACCAGTGGCTGAGGTTCTGCAGTCCTCTCACTGAAGCCACATGAAAAGCCAAGTGGGGGCCTCCATGGGTCTACCTCAGCAGTCATTCCTCAGCAGGCCTTCCAGGTTGAGGCAGACCCTGCCTGGGTGGAAGTGACTGGAGGGCTAGACACCATGGCCCTGGGAAGTGGGCAGGGGTCATCCCGGGCCCTTGGGGACAGTCATGTTCTTGGGCTGGGAGTCTCGAAAGGCCCCTCTTCACCTGGTGGCTTGGGCTGCAGAGAGTGCCCCCCCCCCACCCCAGGACTCTTGCTCTTCCTGGAGGCCCTGTCCCCTCCCCCACTCTAGGCCTCACAGAGCACAGGGGGCAGAGGGAGATGGAGATGGGGCCTCTTGCTGAGGAGCTGGACAGCAGCCCCCTTCACTAGCCCTCACTGTCCAGGCTCTCTGTATCCCTGTCTAGGCCTTCATACATCACCCTCAGCCCCCCTGGAGGATTGGCCTCACTCCTGGGCTGATCCTGCAGTACCTGTCCCCTCCCTGCTTTGGCCCACTGTGACTCCCTCAGTGTCCTTGGGAAACCAGGCTCAGGGAAGGCAGCCCCCTGGGGATGGGCCAGCCCTGAGACCCCTGCCCACAGCACCAGCCACCTCTTTGCTGGTCTGTGCACTGAACCCTCCACGGCTGTGGTCCTGGCCAAATCTGTGCCTCTGTAGGTATAGGTTCCTCCACTAGGTGGCTTGGGGTGGCTCTGAGGGACAGGGGCACAGCCTGGGGCCAGCGGGGACAGTCCACCTCATGTGTGGACCCTGCCCTCCCACCTCTCGTCCCTCGTCCTGGATTTTCTCTGGCCACCTCTGCCTGAGTGCCAGTGCCCAGATCCTCCACACTGGAGCCAGGCAACACCTTGGAGCAGAGTGTCTGCAGGCATCCCACCCAGCGGGTGACCCCCTGCCTGTCTGGACTCCCTGGAGGACCCTGAACCCTTGCCGGTCCCAGTGGTTGGCTGACACCTGGCCAGAGACGCAGATGCAGACCCCTCTGTAGGAACATCAGAGAGCAGGTCTCAGGAACTCCTGTACTTGCTCTTTGGGTGGATGTTGCTGAATGATGGCTGGGCACTGCAGCGGCTTGAGCAGGTGAACCAGGGCAGGTATCGGGAATCCTGTTCCATATGCGAACAAGAGCCGTGAGGTGGGAGGCATCTGGGGGCTTGAGTGGAGAGGGGGTGGGTGGGGGGAATAGTCAGCTCAGACACACTGGTTTGCACACTCTATGAAAAGGAACCAGAGGGACGCCTGGGTGGCTCAGCGGTTGAGCATCTGCCTTTGGCTTGGGGTGTGATCCTGGAGTCCTGGGATCGTGTCCTATGTCGGGCTCCCTGAATAGAAGCTGCTTCTCCCTCTGCCTGTGTCTCTCCCTCTCTCTCTCTCTCTCTCTCTGTCTGTCACGAATAAATAAATTCTTAAAAAAAAAAAGAAAGAAAGAAAAGGGACCAGAGTTTCCAGGGAGCATAAGGGAAACCTGCAACTATAACTATTTCCAGAAGCTATATGTCCATAGCAAGACCTAACAATTACCAGTAGGAACTCACAAATCTGACATTCTCGTTGGAGAGTTTTATTAATCCCCTCGTAGTAGTTACATAGACCCAAGAGTAAACAATACAGACTTACCAGATTTGGTCCCCCTGCGGGGGTGAACTCCAGCTGCCCATGCACCTGTGGAGCGCACCTGCAAAAACGGGGAACAGCATGGGCTGAAGCTGCCAAAATTGACCGTGAACAGGCCAGAAAGAAGTCCTTGTGATTCAAGGAATTGGTATCACCCAGATCATGTTTTCTTGCCATGCCTCGATAACAAAAAGATTGCAAACAAAACGTCATGTGTTTAGGAAATTTAGAAATGCACTTTACGTAACTCATAGACCAAAGAAGAAACCAGGATACAAGTTAGATGGTATTAGAACTGAATGATTGTGAAAATGGTCCGTATCAAATCTTACCAAATATACCAAGTTGTAAAAAAGACATTTAGGGCGCTTGGAGGGCTCCCACTGGTGAAGCATCTGTCTTCAGCTCAGGTTATGATCTCAGGGTCCTGGGATCGAGTTCTGCATCGGGCTCCCTGCTCAGTGGGGAGTCTGCTTCTCCTGCTGCCCCTACCCCCCACTCTTGTGTGCACACATGCATGCACTGTCTCACGCTCTCATGCACGCCCTTTCAAATAAAAATCTTTAAAAGATAAAAATAGAGGACATCTATAACTCTACATGACTAGTTAGAAGAAATAAAAGTCAGAAATCAAGCGAACATCCAACTTAAGAATGAGGCCAAGGTGGGCAGCCCCAGTGGCCCAGTGGTTTAGTGCCACCTTCAGCCCTGGGTGTGATCCTGGAGACCCAGGATTGAGTCCCACGTTGGGCTCCCTGCATGAAGCCTGCTTTTCCATTTGCCTGTGTGCCTCTCATGAATAAAGATTTTTTATTTATCCTGGGTCTCCAGGATCATACCCTGGGCTGAAGGCGGCACTAAACCCCTTGGGCCACCGGGGCTACCCAATAAATCTTAAAAAAAAAAAAAAAAAGAATGAGGCCGAGGTTAGCAAACTTCCTTGAATGGGCCAGACAGTTGATATTCTGGGTTTTGAGGATGGCAGGTCTATTCTTTCCCCTCCTCCCCCCTCTGATTTCATCCCCACAGCGTCATGTGCTGATCCCCGAATTTGGGGAATGAAAGAGTTAAGGCCAAAGGGAAAAGAAGGAGAAGGTTCGTTAAGAGCAGCAGCGAGTGAAGCAGACGAGAAACCAGGGGGAGGGGACCCCGTGCCTGGAACAGACGCGTGGGGAACCACTGCAGCGGGGGCTGCACTGACCAGGGCCAGGGGCCAAGTAGGTTCTCAGGAACGAGGACTGGCCATGAGCACAATGAGGTGTTAGGAGCGACTTGGAAGAGATGGACATGTTTCTGGGAAAGTATTGTCAACAACTGAGCAGAGCAGAGATGCCAGGGCTGGTCCTGGGAACCATCCTTTGAGGAAGCTGTGGTTTCATGCCTTCCCAGGAGGAAAGCACAACGCCAGCCGACTTTGGAGGCAAGTCCTGCAAAATCCACAAGGGTGATCCCAACTAAATCCGAGCATGGGCCAAGGGGGCAGGGGCGGGGCCTGCTGTGGTGGCTGAGGTGGAGGGGGAAGCCCCTTGGGCCTGGCCCCTGAGTGCCCTCTCTCCCAGCTCCCCAGACTTCTGGATGGCATGGATGGGACTGGGGGTCGTCGGGAGCCTCAGCAGGGCCTGACCAAGTAGTAGGCCCTGAGGCCACCCTTCCCACCTGCTCCACTGCCACCTGTGTGGGGGGCCAGGTGTGTGAAGCAGCTCTGGACGCTCCCATGGCACCCCAGGGTCAAGGTCATGGGCAAGCAGGGTCTGGCTCCTGCTGCCTTGGCCCTGCAGTCCTGACAGCTGGGGAGGAGCCCTGGTTCCCCCGCAGGGGTGCCAGTCCCTAGAGCTGAGCCCCTTACACCCTCTCCCTGCCCGCCATCTGTGCCCCCGGGGCCCCCCCGAAGCCTCCCGACCCCGACCCAGGTGTCCACCTTGGTCAGGAAGCCCGTCCCTGTCACCCCATGGCAAGTCCCATGCTTTCTCTGCTTCTGCAGTTGTGGATGTAGCTTCTTTAAGCTTCGTTAAGTTACTTCTGTTAATTTCTGTTGTCCTAGGAAATCGTGCATTTCATCAAGAACGTCAGCCATCAGTGCCTGTCACCATGCCTCTGTGGCTCCTGCTCCCTGTCACGGCCCTGACGGCGCCAGTTCTCTCCCTCTCTGGCCAGCGTTGCTTTATTTTGTTTATTTTGAGGACCGGCTCTTGGATTTACTGATGAGTTCTTCCATTTTTCTTGTTTCCAATTCATTAATTCGCTGTTATCTGTACCCCTCCTGCTCCCGTGGATTTACTTTATTGTTCTGTTTTCCCTCCTTCGTCGAATGTTTAGTGCATTTATTATCAGTCCCTCTTGCTCGGTAATAAAAGCATTTAAGGGTGTGAATTCCCCGCCAGCTCCTCCTGAAGCGGGCTCCGCGGACGTGCAGTCTCCCTTTCTGGATGGTTGTAAATCGCCTGTCCTGGCAACTTTTATTTACTCTCTGACCTAGACGAGCACTTTTGAATTTCCAAATCATCTGGCTTCTCTTTTAGATCCTTTTATTAATGTTTAGGTTCTTGTATTGGTTTAAATAATGAGGCCTATAAATGTTCTACTGTTCAGAAGGTAGTGAGGTACACATACATGTGTGTGCACCTGTGTCTGTGAGCAAGCACACACATGTGCACACTCTGTGTGTGTGCCAGATGCATGCACGCCCATGCATGCGTCCCCATGCATGTGTGTACAGCTCTGCCCATATGCTTGCACACGTATACATGTATGGGCATGTAGCATGTTCTGTGGTTTCTGACCAGGCGAGTGCCACCCTGTCAAGGACTTCCAGGAGAGGACTCCAGTTTTGTTCCCTGATCCTGTGTCTCTGGGGGAAGGCTGACAGGCCTGCCTCCTCATGGTGGAGCTGGCACCCCCCTGTGCTTACAACAGGTATACCTGATTCCATGCACCTGCTTCGGGCTGGATGGCCCAGTCTGCTTGTTGACAGGGCCCCAAGGTGTCTGCAGGGCCTGTCACTGAGTGACTCAGGGGAGGTGGTGTCAGGCATAGGCTGCAGCAGAGGGCAGGCTTGTCAGGTGGCTCAGATGGTCCCTCTGACCTGGAGCAGCCTGAGCATGTGAGTGCAGTGCTGGAGAGGACCTGGGCGATTTTCAAACAAAGTTTCATTTAATTCCTAGTTTGCTAATTATACAAGATGATGAGTTAATTTTATTTGTTTTGATGTTAATTTTATTGTCTTTATTGATCTATTGAGATGACCATATGATATTTCCTCTTTAATCTGTATATGAATTTCCTAGGGCTGCTGTAATAGTGACCATGGCCCAGGGAGCTCCAACAGCAGACATTTATTCTCTCAGAGCCCTGGAGGCTGGGAGGCTGAGATCCAGGTGTGGGTGGGTGGCTTCCTTCTGAGGCCTCTCTCCATGCTGTGTAGACAGCCATCCTCTCTCCATGTCTTTATGCGATCATCCCTCTGTGTGTGTCCGTGTCCTAATCTTTTCTTATAAGGACACAGGTCAGATTGGATTAATGCCCACCCCAGTGACCTCATTTTACCCTAACAACTGCTTTAAAGACCCTATCTCCATTTTTTTTTATTGTGGTAAAATATATATAACATAACATTTTCCACTGTAACCATCTTTAAACAGGCAGTTCTGTGGCATCAGGCACACTCATGGTGTTGTGGACAGCCCCCCCCTCCACCCCCAGAACTCTCTCATCTTCCCAAACTACCCCCAAGAAACACAAGCTCCCCACCCCTCCCCCCGTCCTCACCCCCAACACCCACCACTCACTGTCCCTCTCTGTGGTCTGACCCCTCCGTGGGCCTCAGAGAAGTGGGATCACACGGTGTCATCCCTGGGTGGCTGGCTCACTTCACTGAGCATAGTGTCCATGGGGTTCATCCAGGTGGTGGCAGGTGGCAGAGTCTCCTCCTGTTTAATGCTGAGTAACACTCCATCGTGTGTATTGTGTGTCCCTTTTGTTTATCCATCCATCCGTCCGTCCGTCCATCCATCCATCCATCCTACTGTCTGTCCATCCATTTGTCCATCCATCCATCCATCCATCCATCCATCCATCCATCCATCCATCCATCCTACTGTCTGTCCATCCATCCATCCATCCATCCATCCATCCATCCATCCATCCATCCATCCTTTCATATCTCCATCTATCTGTCTGTCCACCTGTCTATCTGTCCATCTGTCTGTCCGTCTGTCCATCTGTCCCTCCATCTGTCCATCCATCCATGGACACTTGGGTGCTTCCATGTCTCAGCTGCTGTGCATAATGGTGCCGTGACCGTGGGGACCCTGCCTTCAGTTCTGGGAACCTACCCAGATGTGGAATGCCTGGGCCATGTTGTCATCCTGTGCTTCATTTTTGAGGACTGTCCATGCTGTCTTCCATACTGGCTGCACCTTGTTACCCGCCCCCACAGTGCTTGGGTCCAGTTTCCCCACGTCCTCGCCAAGGCTTGCTGGTGTCTGTGCCTTGGAGAGCAGCTGTCCCACGGGGTGTGAGGTGGGTCTGTGAGGTTTTTTTGTTGTGGATAGCTAACTTAGCTGCGTTATAGTAGGGAATTTATTGAAACTGTATGGCCTAACATGGCCAATTTTTATAGATACTCCACCTGTGTTTGAAGAGATATTCTAAAAATATCTTTTGAAGAGATATTCTAAAAATATCTACAGCATTCCATATGTCTGTAAGGTCCAGGTTGATTGTACAGATCTTCTACATCCTTACTGGGTTTTTTGTCTAGCTGATCATGGTTAGACTCTGGTGGCTGATTGGTGTATTTTTCCTGGTGGCTTGTGCTTACCTTCACATTTAGGATTATTATGTATTTCTTTTTTTTAAGATTTTATTTATTATTTATTCATGAGAGACACAGAGAGAGAGAGAGAGAGAGGCAGAGACACAGGCAGAGGGAGAAGCAGGCTCCATGCAGGGAGCCTAACATGGGACTCGATCCCGGGTCTCCAGGATCAGGCCCTGGGCTGAAGGCGGCGCTAAACTGCTGAGCCCCCCGGGCTGCCCTTATTATGTATTTCTGTTGCATTGAACCTTTTCTAATTATATGCTGACCCTGTCTGTCTCTAGTGATACTTTTGCTTATGTTCTATTTTGGCCTCATGTTGATGTAAATGCGCTTTCTTTCTTTTGGTTGCCATGTTTGCCAGCCCTTCATTCCTTCCAGTGGATCTGAGTTTCCTTCAGGTATCATTTGTCTTCAGCTTGAAATTTTTTGGTTTTTTTTGTTTTTTTCTTTCAGATTTTGTTTTTAAGTAATCTCTGCACCAGGTGTGGGGCTCAAACTCACAACCCTGAAATCAAGAGTCACACCAGCTGAGTCAGCTGGGTGCCCTTGAAATTTTTTCCTTTATCTTTTTTAAGATTTATTTACTTATTTATTTTGAGAGAGCGAGCAAGCAGAGGGAGGGGCAGACGGAGAGGGTGAGAGAGAATCTCAAGCAGGCTCTGTACTCAGCACACAGCCTGACATGTGGCGAGCTGAAACCAAGAGTTGGATGCTTAACCGATGGCGCCACACAGGCGCCCCTGAAAATTTTTCTTTCTTTTTTTTTTTTTTTTTTTTGAAAATTTTTCTTTAACGTTAGTTTTGATCAGGTATACTGTCTCAGCCTTCATTTATCAGAAAATACATTCCTTTTGCCTTAATTTTTGAAGGATAGCTTTGCCAGATACAGAATTCTGACTGGTTCTTCCTTCCTGTGTTTTAAAGAAACAGTTCCATTGCTTTCTGGCTTGGGTAGCTTTCCATGAGAAGTCAGAGTGGGTGGTTTCCTAGTTTTCCCTGTATATAATGTTTGTTTTGTTTTGCTGTTCCTGGAAGCTTTTAAGATTTTCTACTTTTTTTTTGGTTTCCAGCAAGTTGGCCATGACATATTTGGGAATGATCTTGCATTAGCTCAGGGTAGCTTTCTTTCTACAGCACCCCTCTCCTCTTCCCCCTGGGCTCCAGCTTCACATATGTGGCTCAAGCCTGGCTGACTCCCCTGGTCTCTGCAGGTGCAGGGCCAGCTGGGTGCCTGCCCTGGTGTGGAGGCTGCTCATGAGACCCCGTCCACTCGCCGGGAAATGCTGCCCTCTCGCTGGAGCCCAGCCCCTCCCCTGCCCTGTGACAAGGCAGGGCTTGACTTGGCAGCGTCTCTCTTGCAGCTACCACAAGACCAAGGGCTCCACCGCCTTTCTAAGCAGGAGTGGAACTCAGCAGGTGTACACTTTACATGCTCCTCTGCTGAGTCTTCTGGAGCCTTACACAGTAGGTCTTTGGTGGACTAGAGTGGTTTTCTTAACCTGGCCTTCAACTTCTACTGGCAGGGTTTGCATGTATTACTTCTGTCACCTGAGCTGGTGCCTTTTGTTCTTTATTTGTGATGCTATAAATTCTATTTCTGATCTGTAAGTGGGGACGCCAGAAATAGTAACAAGCACCCTCACGTCATAAAGTGTTAAGGTCATCACCTAGGTCTTGACCTTCCTCCTGGACAGAACCAGAACCTGGGTTCACTTGAATTCTGGCCGCTTCCCTCTTGCTTTTACTCTCCCCTTGTGTTTTGTGGAGTTTTGTTCTCAACCCCACAAGATGTTGCCACTCCTGTGCCATCTGGTGTCCCTGTGCGCTCTCTGCTGTGGTCACATCCCCTGCGCTTCCCGTGTGCATGTTTCCTCTGAGGCTGCCCTGGGTCCCTGCCACGTCTCCCCAGGAAGAGTAGGCTAGCCAGCAGGGATGGTGCCCCCACGATGGAGGCCATGGTCTATGCAGCCTAATCTCGGGAGTGACGCCTAGGCCCTACCACACAGTTTGCTTGGACACAAGCCACTGGATGAGGCCCACGCTCAGTGGGAGCCCCAGGAAGTGGGGTCCTTGGGTGTCTCAGAGGCCACCCAATGTGCCCTAGGTACAGAGCCTTCCTGTCTCTGGTGAACGCTCTCTTAACTCAGAGGACCTCACTGCCCACCATGTGCTGCATGCTGGGCCCTTCCCGAGGAGCTCCTTGTCTATCTGGTAAGGCACTCAGGGAACAGAAAGCCATGATGCCAAGTGAGAGGTGAGACCCCATGAGTCCGGCCCTGCAGAGGGCGAGAGCACGTCACAGGTGCCTGGGAGTCAAGTCTGCACCTATGCAGCGGGAACGACGGGGACACTTATTGACTGCAGGGTGCAGCTGTGTGGGGAGGCTCCCACTGCTGGCCCCCCAGGGAGCCCAAGTGATAGGCTGGAGGGCGCTGGAGGGTGCTGGGCCAGGCAAACGCAGCAGCCCCAGGGCAGAAGCCATCCTCTGTCCGTTACATTATTGTGATTTTAAAGTGTTAACAATCATTTATTGAAAACATCCTTTTTATAGTTAGCGTGTCAGGGATTTATTGATTTCAGTAATAATTTTACACATTACGATACATCCAAATTAATTGCCTTTTTTAAAAACTTATTTTTGAGGTGAAATTCATGGCATAAAATCAGCTCTGACCATGTTAAGGTGGCATCTCGTGTGCTTACCAGGTTGTGCAGCCACCACCACCATCTGGTTTTGAGGCATGGTCCCCCTGCCCTTGCGTGTTCCAGACACTTTACAGGAGTGGACACTGGAGCAGGGCCTGTGTGTCTGGAGAGTGGGTGGTGGTGGGGAGCTCAGGTGTGGTGGCCTTGTGCTGGGGGGGCGGTTCTGGGCTGAGCATCCAAACCTGTTCCTGTGGTATGTCCTCACACCATCCAGGCTGGCTGGGTCATGGCCCTGAGGCCAATCCCAGCCCACTGGGGTGTTAGCAAGGAGGGCTTTATGGGAATGTGCCCATCAGTCTGCATATGGTCTGTGCCTCTCGGCAGATGCCATGCAGCCCGTGAAATGAAAACATGGACTTTGGCTCTTGACGCCTAAGTTTGCCAACCCTTGGGTCAACGCTGTGCCCTTTCAGGCACCCAGCCTCTGCTGCCAGGAGGCCCAGGTGCCTTCCCAGACATATGACTGCCTTGCTGGCTTAACTCCTGCCAGATATGGGACACAGGATCCTGGACCCGGGTCAGCCAGCCCTGACCCTATGGGAGGTGGCCTGGCCGTGCGGGGTGACCCTGGGCAAGCCCCAGTTCCTGCCTGCTGGGGATGGCTCTAACCTCTGGGAGTGAGGCCAGGCTGCACTGTCCCATCATGGGGGCCTTGGGGAACAAGAACTTGCTGTGGTCCCTCATGCAGGCCCTAAGGCCTTACCTTGCTCCTGTTGCAACACCTCCCCTGCCAGAATAGCTCCAGGCTAGCTGCCTCACCCTGGCCCAGGGCCATGCCAGGAGGCTGCGGTTAAGCCAGAGCTGAATCCTGACTGGTGTCTGAGCACAGGGGGGCCACTCAAATGTGCAGACTGTGGCCATAGGGGTGGCTCAGCCCCAGCATGGGGCTGCAGGCTGTGAATATTGGGCTTTGTCCTTTTGCGGGTTGGGTGGGGGGATGTTGGGCCTCATCTTGCCTGCTGGGCATCAGCTGCCACCTTGTGCTTCTTCCCTATCCCCCAGCCTACCAAAGCCCCCCTGAGCTGGGCTGGGGGAGATTTGTCAGCATCTCAGGCTGTGGCCACAAGAGGCTCCCTCACAGCTGGGTTCTGTAGTGAATAAGGTCTATCCCCCCACCCCCAAATGCTCCCCTAGGAGCGCATGGATATCCTGGCCCCTCAGGCTGGGAGGCAGGTAAGGCCAGGGTGGCTGGGGTCATGATGGGAGTGCTCCCTCACCATCCTCAGAATGGGGGTGCAGCGGGGTGATGTCCCTGAGGTGTGTATTCAGGACTAAGGGCCAGGAGTCACCCACAGGCTGGGGCATGGGGGGGCCCCTGTCTCCAAGAACCTGCTGCTCTATTGGGGGCTGTGTGTGTCACAGTATGGATATGCCTGTCACGTGTGAGTGTGTGTGATGCCAAGTGCTGTGGAGTCTGGTGCTCCAGGGGCAGCAAACACTGCAGGAACGGGAGAGTGCACGCCTTGGGCAGCAGGGGGCTTGCCTTCTCTTCCCAGAGGAAGGGGGGAAGGGGGAGGGGGCGCCCCCCCCCCCCCCCACAGTGCAGCCAAAGCTGAGGAAGGGCGGTGTCCTGTTCTGCCCAGAGCTGGTCTGACCTGCCCCAACCTTGGCCCCAGGTGTCCTCTGACATGGCCTCTAGGGTGCATGGTCCAGGCCAGGGGAGGCCCTGGGAGGCCCCTACCGTCTCCCACCCTGGGGCTGGGTGGTCCTGGGTGGCTGGTGGCCGCAGCCGTGCTGCCCTTGGCAGCCGCTGGGTGGCAGCAAAGATCGCCCCTGGCAGAACCTTCCCCCTCAGCCTGCCTGGGGTTGGCAGGGCCTGTGGTGTGGCCTGGAGCCCAGGGGCTGGGGGCACAGACCCTCTGGGGACTCCCATCAGTCCCGCCAGTCCCAGGACCCCAGCTCTCTGGTGGCTCTTTCTACTCCCTAGGCAAGGCTGATCTGAGGAGGCGAATGTGGCGCTGTCCCCAGAGGGGTGTTTGGCATCCTGGGCACATGGATGGGGAAGAGACAGCCCCCTCAGGGAAGCCCAGCCGTCCAGGGGATTGTTGAGTGCACCAGCGGTGGGTGGGGTGGGGCAGGGTGGGCTGTGGCTATGGTCCCAGGTGGCTGTGGAAGTGGTCCCAGGTGGGCTGTGGCTGTGGTCCCAGTTGGCTGTGGAGGTGGTCCCAGGTGGGTATAATTTATGGAGGGGACCCTGAACCCAGAGAGTTGAGATGACTTGCCTGAAGCCACGTAGCTCACAGCAGAGCTGGAATCTTCTAGGGATCATTCCATGGTTGTGGGAGCCATATGGGTTCTGGGAAAATTGAGTTTCAAGCCCTAAGCTCCCATTGACCTGCAGCATGACCTCAGGAGGAACCACCCCACTGAGGGGAGACCCTGGGAGGGTCTGCTGCTGGGACCACAGGGGAGGCCTGAGGGGCTTGGGACCTCTGGATGGGGTGCTGCAGAGGGCGGATGCCAGTTGGGGACCTAGGCTCCCTCCTTACTCCAAGCTAGCTTTGGCTGCAGCTTCTGGCCTTTGGGCATGGTGTGCACACTGGCTCTTGTCATGGGCAGGAGAGTACAAGTAGGATCAGACCCAGGCCGTATGGAGGTGGGGCTCAGGGCAGCAGGCTAGGCACCCCACAGTCTCCCTCAGTCTGGGACCCCTGATGCCACTGATCCTGAGGCTATTGGAGAAGAGGCCATGACATGTCAGGGTCCAGGGAAGTGTGCCATCCATAGGTGGTCCATGGCTGATCCCAATTGTCACTTGAGGAGTTAGTCAGCGACCAGCTGATCAGCGCTTGTGGCTTGGGCAGGATCAGGTCTGGCCAGACCAGACACAGCACTTTGGGGTGGAGTCCCTTCCACCTGCTGGACCAGGTGCAGGGACACTGTGTGGGGGACTCAGGGCCAGGCCAGGCAGGGCTGGGTGGGCACTGGGCAAGGGAGCCACAGCCTCTGCAGGCCTGTCAGGGGCCTAATAGTTCATGGGCAGATGTGGCCTCCAGCGCCCTACTGACCCAGCACCAGACACCAAGGCCTCCGTGTGTCCTTCAGTGACCCTCTCTGGAACCTGGTCTCCCTGAGGCACTGGGTCCGGCAGAAGCATGGGCCTTTCCCTTGGAAGATTCCTGTGTGTGTGTGGTGGTGGGGCTACCTGGGGCCCACCTGGGACCCCGGCCTAACCACAGCAGCGGCCCCAGTGCTGATTCCAAACCCCAGCCCACCCCCAGCCCACCCCAACCTATCTTACCCTCTGCTAAACTCACTAGGACTCACTACTCCCGGATCCCGGACCCCCTCTGCTCTCCCCACAGCCTCCCAAGCGAGGGCTGCCCACATCCTGACTGTGGCTGCAGCCTGTGGAGATGGAGTGAGACAGACTGGGGGCACTGGGGGCCTGGGGGCCTGGGGGGAGTCCCAACCCCGGATCCGGTGACCTGCTCTCAGCCGGGGGCCTTGCTCTGCTTCTGTGGGCCAAGCCTTGGGTGCCTGTCCTGTCCCAGCGCCTGGCTTTGGGGCAGCCTGCCCATGTGGCAGCCTGGGGGACACACACAGAGACCCCATCCCTGCCTTGGGCACTCTGTTAGCCTTTGTTGGATGAATGGCAGTGTCGAGTGAGAACCCATAGGGAGGAGTGTTCCTCCTGTCACCAAGCCTCAAGGGCAGTACTAGGCAATGCTGGGGCGGCATTCTAGGCTAACTTTCTGGGGAAGATGCAGCAGCCTGGCCCGTGCCCTGCAGGGGTGCTGTTGTCTCTCCCCTTTGGTTCATGTGTAGGATGGTGCTGTTGCTTCTGAGGGCTGAAAACCTCCTGGAGGGTCCGGGGTGGGAATCTGCTGGTGGGCTTGGCTGGGATCCAGTTCCTCCCGAACCCCATCTCTGGCAGCTGGTGGTTTGCCTGCCACCCCTGGGTCGTCGCTGCTTCAAGCTCCGTGTCCTCCTTGGGCAGTGGAGTACCTGGACTTGCCTGGCGCCCTGCCCTCCTGTCACCCAGGGCTCCCATGGGGCTTTTCCCCACTTGGCTAAGAGGGACGCTGGGTACGCGTGGGCTCCAGCGGCTGCTGCCGTACTGAGGCTGTGTTCTGCGGATCTGCCCCCTCTCTTTGCATGTTGAAAGCAATTTACTGACCCTCCCAAGGAGCCCCAGGGGTGTCCGACCTCAGAAGTCACTGCGAGAGCCCTGCCGTGCCCTTCGGCCCTGCACCCTGCAGTGCCCTGGCAGTGGGCGCCCCTATCCCTTTTGTACATGCGGAGGTAAGGCCTGGCAGGGTGGCCAGCTCCCAGGGGGGCTTGACGTGGGGTTGGCTCACCCAGCGTTACTCTGCCCTGGTACTGTGGGCTATGTGGCTTCCCTACTCCTCGGCCCTGGGAGGGGATGTGGCAGGAGGCAGCTGGCTGTCCCTGTGCTGCTGAAGCTGGACAGTCCGACAGGCTGCCTGGAGCCAACCAGGAGCTGCTGGGATGGGAAGGCCCGTCTCAGACCCCTTCCCAGGGTGTGCCGACCCTGGGCCCTCGCACCACCCGGGGAGGGGGGACACCCTGTCTCCCGGGCCGGGGGCTGTGCCCAGCCGGCACCGAGCTTCTCACTGCCCGCTGGAGACGGAGCCCGTCAGCGCTGCCCCCTCGACTTTTTTCTCCTCCCCAATTAATTAATTTAAATTGACCATTAAGTCAGCCGAGTTTTTGATTGATATTTTCATTAGCAGCCCTGTCCGACGCCCCAGGAATGTATGGTAATGTCCAATCTGCGGGCGGGCCGCGCTCCTCCTGCCGCGCTGAGTTATGGCTGGCACCGTCGCGCGTCTCCCAGGGTAATTTGAATTCAGATGAGCTGCCGCAGTGTTCCGGAGCCTGGCGGCCGGCCGCTGACGGATGGCACTCGGGTTATCACAAGGTCACTGGCGCAGCCGCCACCCGCCGCGGGAGGGGCTGGCCCGGCCTCCGATGCGCGGGAAGGTGGGCGGCCGAGTGGACTCCCGAAAATTGCCCGGCCGGCGGCCAACGGAACAGAGCTGTGCCCAGTAAAAGCCAGGTGAGCAGGCCGCAGGGCCGTGTTGCCCAAGGCTACGGCTGCGCCTCGCGAGGGATTAGAAGCCCATCTGGGTTTATACCCACGGCCACCCTCTAGAAGGGGCAGGGGTGCCAGCCTCATCCCTAGAGAAGCACTGACCAGCATGGAGCAGCTGCCTTGTGTCCTGAGAGTCTTGACTGGTTCCCAGTGACCCAGCCGTGATGGGCACAGGCTCTGACAGCCCTTCCGCAGGGGCTCTTGTCCCCTTGGACTCCCAGCCAGGCCCTGGAGGGGTGGCACCCCACTGCCTCATCCCCTGGGCCTCCTCCCCAAGCAGATCTCACCCACAGCCATTGTGCCTCATTCTGGCCCAGCTTGGGCGCCAGGCCTCAGGGTCTGTGGCAGACACCACACTTCTAACCCCCCTGAGGATCTCCAGGAGCCCCCTTCAGGCCTGAGGGGCCAGGGTGCTGGATCTTTTTTTTTTTTTTAATTTTTATTTATTATTTATGATAGTCACACACAGAGAGAGAGAGAGAGGCAGAGACACAGGCAGAGGGAGGAGCAGGCTCCATGCACCGGGAGCCCGACGTGGGATTCGATCCCGGGTCTCCAGGATCGCGCCTTGGGCCAAAGGCAGGCGCCAAACCGCTGCGCCATCCAGGGATCCCAAGGGTGCTGGATCTTCCCCAGAAAGCTGGCCTAGAATGCCACCCCAGCATTGGCCAGTGCTGCCCTTGGGGCCTAGTGAAGCAGGTATGCTCCTTCCCACATGTTCTCACCAGGTACCATCCTGAAGGAGTCACTCAAGGACATGACCCACAGCGTGAGGTGCAGCGCAGGTGGCCAGTTCTCAGCGTGGGGCCAGACCTGGCTGACGACCACCATGGGGATGGTCCAGCCGAGAGACCACGTGGGTTACTTTAGCACTCTGTGCCTTGGTTTCCTGTAAAGTGGAAGAGCATCGTGCCTCCCCTTGGTGGTAAGGTGGTCGCGAAGCCCAAGGTTCTTTCTGGACACTCCGAACCCCTGCATGGGGCCTCTCCTCTTGGCTCGTGTTGTCCAGGTCCCTCCTGCTGCCTGCTGATCTGCAGGGGAGGTGGCAGCTTCTGTCCTACTCCTGCCTTGGGACCCATGGGGGGCCTGTGCACTGCCTGCTGACCTCAAGGGGGGTCCTGGAGATCCTCAGGGGGGTTGGAAGTGTGGTGCCTGCTGTGGAACCCCAAAGGCTGGAGCCCGAGCTGGGCCAGAATGAGGCACAATGGCTGTGGGCAGGATCTGCATGGGGTTGAGGCCCAGGGGATGAGGCAGTGGGGTGCCACCCCTCCAGGGCCTGACTGGGAACCCGAGGGGCCAAGAGCCCCCTCAGTCCAGGCATCCAGTCCAGAGCTTTCACCATCACACTGGCTGAGTGGCGTGACCCGAGGGTGGGCCTGTATCCTGAGCTGACCGCAGGGGTCACACTGGAGTTGGTGGGATGTCAGCCCTGTGTGCCTCGATAGGGACTGTGCAAGCCCTGACATCTGCCCCAGTCTGTGGGCCCTGTTGGGGCCTGAGTGCTGGAGAGGATGGGGCTGTGAGTCGGTGAGGAAGAGGACATGGGGGTCCCCACCCTTCCTGCAGGAAGGGGCTGGTGTTGGCTCTGTGTCCTTGGCTGGGACCCCGTGGGGGCTCATCCCAACCCTGTGTTTGCTCTCTGCAGCTGGTGGGCAGGCTCATCACAGTCAAGCCAGATACCCTCCCAGGACCGCATTCCTGATTCTTCCTTGCAGCTGGGTGGGGCTGTGTGACTCTTCTGGCACATGGGAGTGTTGGACAGAACTTTAGGGAAAGCTACTTATAAGTGTCTGACCCACCTGGGAAAAGCACCCCTACTCTCTGCATTTCTTCTTTCCTGTTTCCCAAACAGAGATTTGATGGCTGGGGCTCTGGCAGCCATTTGCCCCAGGAGGCAACCTTGAGGCAGGAAGCCATGTATGAGGAGAGGGAGTAGAAAGACTGAGGCACCTGGCTCTCTGATGACTGTGGGACCCAGGCCAGCTCTTGCCTCCATGAGAAATGAACTCATTACTTACTGAAGCCACTTGGTTGGTGTGTTTCTGGTGTTGATGTTTTTGGTGGGGGATCAAGCTAGCACAGTTCCCGACTGAGGCAGGAAAGCAAAGACACTCCACCCTATGTTGAACACAGCTCCCTGGACAGGCTTCCCTTGTCGGCACAGGGTGAGAGGAACACGCACGGGCTGGGTCCTGTGGGAGATTCAGCAGAAGGAGGGATCCTTTCATTCAGTGGCAGTGGCCAAGCACAGGACCAGTCTACTGTGAGAAACAAACCACGTGGTAGGAGGCTTCACTGGGTTTTTAACACAATGTCAGGAAACGTGGAGACAAAACGTGGAGATGAGGTGTCTACGTGAGACATCAGAGGGGAGCCAGCTCGGGTCACAGGGATGCCATGGGCTGCAGGACCTGTGGGGACACTGAAGCCATAGCCCCCCACCCCCACCCCAGCTGGCCTGTCTGCACTCTCCTGGCTCAGGGCCCTCTGCTCCCTCCTGGTCCCCTCTGGACAGGTAGCTTCCCTGGCCTGTGGGAGGTCCCCGGCCCCTCCTGTCTGGGCCATGTTGGTCAGAGACAGAGGTGCAGGTAGGGGGGTGGCTGCTGCAGCAGCAGAAGGAGGTGGCAGGAGGTCTGGAGGAGAACCCGGATGGCTGCCCGGTGGGGGAGTGAAGGTGTGGGGGAGATGGGAAGGGCTGAGGGCCCAGGTGATGGGAGGAGCAGAAGTGGCCAGCGGTGGCTGGGAGGGGATCTTGTCCCAGAGGAGAAGCACCTGCATCCCCAGGCCAGAGGTGGCATGAAGGCTGGGAACACTTGGGAAGGGTCAGACAGCCTTGGTGTGGCCCCTGACCTGGACTCAGCCTGGGACCCCAGGATCCAGCCGGTACCTCCCCCTCCTTACCTCCCTACCTCACCCCATGGTTTCAGGGCCTTGGCTCTGGGGGGTTGGGTGCAGGCAGAAGCAGCTACACAGCTGCTCTGGGCAATCCCCCACCTCATCCTGTGAGCTCAGGGTGGGGGTGAGGACTGGGTTGTCGCCTGGGGAAGGGACCTGCTGGACGGCACCCAGCACGCACTGCTCCTCATCCGTCAGGCAGGGGGGAGAACACCCCCTCCCCAGTTTGCTGGAACCAGTGAGCTGTTTAGTGTAGAAGGTGCTGGAGTCCAGAGGGTGGCTGAGCGCCTCTGGGGCCTCACAAGAGGATGAAGGGCATGGCCTGGTGCAGCTGCCAGGGTGGCCCTGGGGTCCCCGACGCCTGCCCCCTCCCTCAGCACCACCCACTGTCTTCCTTGCAGCCTCCCCGGGCCCCCACTCAGGCCTGGGTGTCCTGTGTTTGAAGCAGGAAACTGCTTATTTGTTGTATCAGTTCAAGGTATGCGTCACAGATGCTGCATATCATCCCTGAGCCCTTGGGGTCCCAACAACCTGAGGAGGGTCTCTCCTCTCAGTGTGGCCCAGCAAGGGCACTGCTGCTCAGGCACATTGCCAACAGGAGACCCCCAAGGTCATGCCAGGGTCCTCCCAGGGGTACACCGGAAGGTGTGCACGGCCAGTTCTGGGACTGGGTCAGTGGTTCTGGCACGTTCTCCTGTTCACACCAGACTGTAGGGGTCGCTCCGTGCTGGGGACAAGGGAGGGATTTGGTGACCACTTCGCAGCCGGCCAGTCTACCTAAGCTACCAAGCAGCCTTTCCTGTCTCCCCACACTCCAAGACCCTCTCCCAGCCGGCATGGCCATGGTCTGGGGTTCACCTGTCGGGGTCCACCTGCTGTGCGCATAGAGGGGTGGGCCGTGTTCCTGTGGACATCTGGGGTGCTGAGTTGGGGCTCAAACTGTCAGCAGGTTTGCACCCTGGAGCCCAGCCTCAGCTCAGGTGCCTCCTTGCCACCAGCTTAGTGTCTAGCTGTGCCTGAGTCAGGCGGGAGGCACAGGGGGTGTGGCAGCTGTAAGCCTGTAGGGCTTGCCCCCCCCCACCCCACTGGCCCTTGATCCTGACCCCGAGGCCTGCATTCCCTCCCATGGCTGCAGCCCAACCACAGCACAGGTGTGATTCTCTATGAACACTCTGGCCCAGTGTAGACACGCACAAACTGACGAGCCACCTCTAAATAACAACCTAAAGAGGTCTATAAAGGGTTACACCTAAAATCATTCTAGATCACCCATATGTGATCCCCAAAGTCATGGAGATAATCTCCTGTGGCTTTAGGTTTGGATCTTCAGCCTGTCTTGATGTAATCAGGGGTGTGTTAATGAGGGAGGTGACACACTTGTGTGTTGTCCCAACACCATTTTTGGAAAAGACTTTCTTTGCACTGTTGACGAGCACTGGTGTCTTGTCCGGAGTACATGGGCCGTGTGTGTACCTGCGCCCGTGTTCGTGGCCTTGATCTCTTGGCCATGCCTGCCCTGTCGCCCTGCCTGGACTCCTGTGGTAGAATTGATAGTGGAGTCCTTCAGTCTTTTCCTTTCTTTCAAACAGTGTAGGCTATTCTAGTCTTTCTGGATTTCCCTGTGACTCAGCAAGTTTTACCATTTAAAAAGTCTGTGCATATTTTGATTGGGATTATGCTAAATCTACATACTAGTTTAGGGGAGAACTTCTGTCCTAATGTGATTGAGTTTTCCAACACATGGACACGGTTTGTATCTCTGCTTATTTTTGTCTTCTGTGATTTCAGTCATCCATGTGAGGTCTCACACATGTTTTGTTGGATTGATTCCCATGCATTTTATTTTTGATGCTGACTTAAGGAGGTTTTTTTTTTTTTAAGATTTATTTATTTTAGAGAGTGAGCACAGATAGGGGAGGGGCAAAGGGAGAGGGAATCTCAAGCAGACTCCCCATGAGTGCAGAGCCCAACATGGGGCTTGATCTCATGACCCTGAGGTCATGACCTCAGCTGAAATCAAGAGTCACAGGCTTAGGAAAAAAAAAAAAAAAAAAAAAGAGTCACAGGCTTAGGATGCTTGGGTGGCTCAGTGGTTGAGCATCTTCCTTTGGCTCAGGGCATGATCACTCGATCCTGGAATCGAGTCCTCCTTGCAGGGAGCCCTCTTCTTCCTCTGTCTATGTCTCTGCCCCTCTCTGTGTGTCTCTCATGAATAAATAAATAAAAGAAATCTTAAAAAGTCACAGGCTTAACTGACTGAGCCACCCAGGTGCCCCTCAATAGATTTTAAAAAATTCATTTTTCTAATTGTTAACACCGCTTATGTAAATAAAACTAAGTGGCTTAGTTGGTGAAGCCTCTGCCTTTGGCTCAGTCATGACCTCAGGGTCATGAGATCAAGCCCTATGTTGGGCTCCACACTCATGGGGAGTCTGCCTGAGATTCTCTCTCCCTTTGCCTATTCCCCCACTTGTGTGCACTCTCTCTCTTTTTCTCAAATGAATACATGAAATCTTTATTTTTTTTATTTTTATAAAGATTTTATTTATTTATTCATGACAGAGAGAGAGAGAGAGAGAGAGAGAGAGAGGCAGAGCGAGAAGCAGGCTCCATGCAGGGAGCCCAATGTGGGACTCAATCACGGGTCTCCAGGATCACACCCCAGGCGGAAGGTGGCGCTAAACCGCTGGGCCACCGGGGCTGCCCTCTTAATTTTTTTTAAATGAAATCTTAAAAAAAAAAATTTTTATGTATTGACCTTGTATTTTGTGATCTCACTAGAGGCATTTGTCAGTTCTATTCATTGTTTTGTGGATTCCCCATTATATTAGTTATTTATAGTTGTTTGGCAAATCATTCCCAGAAGTTATTTGCTTAAAACAATAGCTATTTGTGATATCAATTTCTAAGGGTCAATAGCAGGTATGGCCTGACTGGGGGCCTTTGGTTCAAGGTCTCACAAAACAAGCTGTGGGCTGGGCCATGGTCTCATCTGATGGCTTCCCCTGGGGTGGATGGGGATCCACTTCCAAACCCCGCCTGAGGCCCCCCTGGAGCCCTCCTTTGAACATGGCTGCTACTCCCCAGCTGAGTGGCCAAAGGGGGGGTTCTCAGGAAGGAAGCCACAGTCTTTTGTGGCTGAATCCCAGAAGTGACGCCTGTCACCTGCATGATTCTGTCTGTTAGATGCTGGTCACTAGATCCAGTGCACACTGAGGGAGAGCATGTCAGGTGTGAGCACTGCAGTGTCTTATCGTCTTCTTCACAGGCCGTGGTATTCCACGGGAGCGGGAATGTCCTCAGTGAATAAATGATAAGATCTTGAAACAAGATTATGATCTAATCATTTCCATGTTGTGTACAGGTGTTGAAATATGCTCTTAGATATGAAAGGGCTCTGAGAATATCCCTCTGTGTACCCTTCCCTTAAAAATCACTTAAAGATGTTCTCCTGAATGATGAATCCAAATCAGGATAACTTATTTTTTTTTTTTTTCAAATCAGGATAACTTATAAACAGAGAAATGGAGTTCAAGGTCATGTTCTTTTTTTTTTTTCTTTTTTAAGGTCACGTTCTTAATGCAAGTGTAACCACACATAAATTCTAAAACACAGGATGCATGTTTACTTTTAATTCTTTTCTTTTTAAATTTGTTCTCATTAGTGAATGAGAAAAAAGCAAGAACATCATAACTCTTAGGCCAATGGCAGAAGTGGAGAGAATGGGAAGTGCGAAGGACCAGGTGTGGAAGAATCCTGTGGGATAGGACAAGTGTGGGTGAGTTAAGTGTGCCTGTGACATAACGGCTGTGTCTGTGCCCAGGTGGTGAGCATCTGCCGCTGTGCAGGGTGCAGTGTGCTGGCGTTGGCTCAAGCAATTGTGCAGATGCCCCTCTAGCACATGCTCCCACTGGGATCCCCATCTCTGCACCCCAGACAGAGTTATATCCCACCAAGTGTGGAGGAAGCAAGGGAGGGACAAATGTCACCAAACTGAAGTAGTTATCCTTTGCTGTGCCATAAATTAACCCTAAAACTCAGCTGCTCAAATAGTAAGCTTTGATTCCCTCACAGTTTCTGCAGGTCAGGAATTGGGGAGACATAGAGCTGTGGGGTTCTGGTTGAGGGTCTCTCGCTGGGTGATGGGTAAGCTGTCAGTTGTGTTATCAGAAGGCTTGGCTGGGACTGGGGTCTGCTCCCAAGATGCCTTGCTCACCTTGTCATCCCTTGGCTTGAGGCCTCCTGGAGGGGATGCCCACATGATCTCTGAAGTCACATGTGATCACTTGTCCTTTGCTCTGTGAGAAGCGGGTCACTGTGTCCAGTCCACACTCGGGGGACAGGAATTAGATGCCTTGTCCTGAAAGCAAGAGTTCTGAAGCATCTGTAGGTGTTTAAGAATGTCCACAGACCAAGTGTAATTAAAGGTAGGAAGCAGTAAAATGGAGAAAAAGTCAGTTTATGTTGATAAGAAGTAAAATCCACAATGAAGAAATTAGAGGTATAAATTTTGATGTGATGGGCAATATAGCATCAGAGTATTCTATTTTAATATTTTATTTTTAAAAAGATTTTATTTATTCATGAGAGACACAGAGAAAGGCAGAGACACAGGCAGAGGGAGAAGCAGGCTCCCTGTGGGGAGCCCCATGCTGGACTCAATTCCAGGACCCTGGGATCATGACCTGAGCCGAAGGCAAACGCTCAACCACTGAGCCACCCAGGTGCCCCAGCATCAAAGTATTTTAAAGAACAGCTCTTATAACAGCAGAGGAAACTCTAGTGAGGACAGTGTAGTGAGAGGCTCTGGCCAGATGAGGTGCATGAAGATGCGTCAAA
Organism: Canis lupus familiaris; assembly: GCF_011100685.1. NCBI lineage: Eukaryota > Metazoa > Chordata > Mammalia > Carnivora > Canidae > Canis > Canis lupus. The sequence goes on from NC_049224.1 coordinate 62,997,114, forward strand.
CCTTGTACTGTACACTTGGAATACCTTTACTTTAAGCGTTTAAGGAACATTATTAATTGAAAAGATGTATCTAGGGGCATCTGGGTGGCTCAGTTGGTTAAGCCTCTGATTCTTGGTTTTGGCTCAGGTCTTGATCTCATGGTCTGCTCTCAATGGGAGCCTGCTGGGGGTTCCTTCTCCCTCTCCTCCTGCCCTCCCCTCCCTTCACACCTGCACTTTCTCTCTCTCTCAAATAAATAAAATCTTTTAAATAACAAAAAAATAAAAAGAGGTATCTAATGGTCCACAAAGAAAATCTCAGCAAATTCCTCAAACAGAAGTAACACCATTTATATTCTTTGGCCACAATATAATAATGCTAAGAATCAATAACGAAAGCTGAACCAACTAAACATCCTCACAGCCAGCTAAAAATTTAATCTCTTTCTTTATTCCTTAAATAACCATTGATTCAAAGAGGAAACAAAAGCCCAGCCATTAAAGGCAATTTAGACACTAGTGATATTGAGAACATTACACATCAAAACTCACGCGCTCTGGGGTTAAATCTGGATATTAAATGAAACAAACATGGAAAATAATGAATGGCCTTCGAACCACTCCCTGGGGCAGTTCCCTCATTGCCCCAGGACCCTGGCACATGCACCTGCTGGGTCGCCTGCCACACCTGGCGATGTTTCTGGGCGCAGAGGTGAGAGCAGAGCAAATCACACTTGTGGTTCTTCCCCCACCAGTCGGCGAGGGTCCCGTCTCCCACTTCTTGTTTCGTGTTATATTTCATTTGACTGTGGTTCACGGTCCTCTGGGAATCCGCCCTCTCCTTGCTTTTCAAAACAGAGCCCCTGAAGTTGGCCTGTGGTCCGTCTCATGGCCACTTGACCGAGTTTGGGGAGTGTGTGGCTGAGGTTCTCCTCGCCACCTCCCTGCGCTCTGCATGCTGCTCTTTGAAATAGTACGTGCTGTTTCTGTGGCTGATACTCAATATTCATGGGTCCTGGAATCGCGAACTTGCCCACTCACGAACACTTGTCTGTAAGTCCACAGTCCACACTCCCCGCACTTCCATGGTCATTTGAGGACATGCACCTGGCAGCGAGAAATGAGAGTGACCTGGTGTCTCCGGCAGAAGCAGAACGAGACGAAGCCGAGCTCACGCTGGAAACGAGTGTCCTTTTTGTGGTCTATCTAGTGCCACTTCTCCTGCATTTTCATGCTTTTGGTTGGTGATTCCATGGTTTTACCTGCCCCCTGCGTGGTGCTGAAGATCCACCAAGGCCCCAAGCACGGGAGGCTGTGATGGACCTGCGGAGAAAACCATGAGCTAGGTGGGTTTCGTTCAGGCCTGAGGTCGGTGATGCTGGTGCAAGGGTTCCTTATGCATCTTCAGTGTCTTTGATGAGGCGATTTTAAATGGAAGCCACATGAAACAGGGCTCTGTGTTGACCCGTTGGTAAGAGCATTGTGACCAGAGGCTCCCAGGAGGCTGACCCTGCATTTCCCCAGGAGCCCTGGTTCCGTGTTTGCCTTATTCCCAGTTCTGGGCTGTGACCACGTGTGTGGTGAGAATGGACAGGACTCCTGTGTTCCCAGTTCCGGAGTGTGACCGTTGTGGGGTGTGAGTATGGACTGCACCATCTGAACTCATGTGTGGTGTGGGGCCACCCTTTGCTACCTTCCACGTGACCTTCGAGTGAAGATCCCTGGTGTGGATGCATCTTATGCACTCTCTCTTTCCTCCGGTGATGGCGGATACCAGGCAGCCAGTGACCCCACACATGATGGGCCTGGATGGGGAGTGTACCCAGCGTGAGGAGTGCACACACCCCATTGGCCAGGCCTCAAGGCTCTGCCAGTGTTACCATTTGGGCACTGGTGTGGCTGATGTTGCATGAATCTGACTCCCGTCAGGGTCAACCTCTTCACAAAGGGGTCTGCCTCCCCCTGTGAGTTACCTGCTCATTTATTCTGCTCAGTTTTCCAGCTTTTTCATATCAGTTTCCAAAGCTTGCTGATGTGGCCTTAGTCCTACATCTTCGCCTAAGGTCTGAGCTTGAAGTCAGCTCTGTTGTTCTCCATATAATGATCCAATCACCCTTCATTCCTAGTGTTTGAAAGGTTAAAAAAAAAACAGAAAGAGATGTCTACCAAGTACACTTTTTGTATTTTTTGAGATGATCATGTGGTTTTTCTGCCTTAGGCTCCTGGCGGAGCTGAGTCACACCGACGACATATTTCCTTAGGCACCTCCTACGTGGTCATGAGGTGCCCCTTGGGACACCTGCTGGTCAGAAGGTAGAAGTTAGAAGCATTTCACTTAAAACGTGTACATCTGTAATTGTGAAACACATGTGTGTACCTGTATGCACACATATCTGTACATGTGCATGCATATCCACACACACACACACACACACACACACACGTGTGCACACAGGTATCTGTGTACTTCGGATTTTCTGTTCTGTGCTGTCTGCAGGTGCTTTATTTTGGCAGCGGGGTCATCCCTACCTTGTGAACTCAGGTGGGAATTTCCCTTTTTTGTTTTCTGGAGCCACTTGTAGTGGGCAGGGAGATCTGAGCCACCGGAGAAGCCTGGGAGCAGGCCGGCTTGGGGCCTTGCAAAGAGGAGGGTGGACTTTTCAAAACACCCACTTTGATGCATTTTCTGGATGGCCTTTTAAGTACTTGCTCTGGGGGCCATGCACTGGAAGGCCACCTGGGTGAGGGGCCATGGTGAGCGGTGAGAAGTGTGAGTATAGCTCTGGGTGTGAGGACACCAGGACTGGGCTCTGCCAAGTAGGCTTGGGGCAGAGAATCAGCCTGGCCGGGTGCAGTGGTTGGGGTGCTGGCTGGACACAGTGGGGGTTCTGGGGCCACTGGGGGCATGCACCTGAGGTCTTTAGCACTGGTGGTGAGGGCCCAGGAGTAGAAGGCCCGGGCACTGGGGGGATACTAATTCTGCAGTGGTGTCTGGCTAGAGAAGCTCAGGAGAGAGGAAAGACATGCCTGCTGGACTGGAGCCCTTCTCTGCCCCTGAACCAAGGGAGGGAGACCACTCATCCCTGGGCTCCATGCTGGCATTACCTCCCCCGGGAAGCTCTCCTGGGTGCCCAGCTGGCATCTCTCATGACTTGGAGGTTTTGGTGTCCGGCCTTGCTCTTCTCAGAGGACATGTTGGTGTGTGGGAGGGTGAGGCTTATGGGGGCTGGAGGCCCTTGTGTGTAGGTCCTGCCAGGCATGGGCCATGGGTTAGCTCAGTACTGATGGAGTGGGGGGTTCCTGTCAGCCCCCAGAAGCCCAGGCCAGGTGGGTGTAGAGCCCACCACACCGAGGAGGGGCTGAGCTCGAGATGAGGCAGGGTCAGTGTGGAGAGTGCCTGCGTGGCCCTGCTTTGCCACTGCACGGCTCCTGGGGCAAGTGCATGCGTGCACGTGTGTGCATTCCCGTGTTAGTGAATCTGTGAGGTTGTGCACATATGTGTACCTGGCCAGCTGCCTTGTGTGTGTGTGCCAGCAAGTGTACATATGAGAGTATAAGCACATGTCTGTGGGCATGCCTGAGTGACCTGCATGCACATGCACGTTTGTCCAGGAGAATGGGGCAGCATGTACCTGTGTGTGTTTGTGAATCTACTCTGTGTGTACATGTGCCCAAGTACACGTGCTAGTGTGTGCATTCTTGTTCACACAAGGACTTGCTTACACTGTTGACCTATACAGACATATGTGCATGCCTGCAGGTGAGTCAAGCACATTCAAACGTGGGTACACATGTGCTTGTGTACACTTTCATGTGTACGTGCACAAGGCCTGTGTGTGCGCATGTGTGTGTACATGTGGCCTGTGCGTGGCACATATGAGCATGTGTGTATGTGCCTGTTCACAAGTGACGGGGGGGCCCCGGAGGGCCCTTGGGGCGAGACCCCACAGCCATGGCCACCATCACCTTCACTTGGGCGGCGCCAACAGAGGCCCCCATGGGACCTGGTGTAAATACAGCAATCCCAACTTCAGATAAATACAAGATGCATCAAAAGATTTAAGGCACCTGTTGTGTATTAAAAGAATTATATCTTGTTTATGGTTCGGTATAAAATGCACAGCTGATTTATATAACGGCTGGCCCATCACAGAGGAAATCTCATTTCAATCATAAATGGCAGGGTTTGATTTAAGAATTCATTCTTTAATGGGTCTGCAATGTTCAAATTTAAACCCATTCAATTCATCAGCCAAATATTCAATATGGGGCACAGAGAACTCATTTAGGCAAACAGAGACTTTTAATATAAATTTTCCGGGAGATTTCTCCATCGATTCCGCAGTTTAGTGCAAAATGATTTGTGCGATACATTCTCGGGGATCAATGCTGCCGGTCAATGGCTCCTATAAAACCGCCTCCCCCGCCCGGCGCGGGTCAAGGAACTTTGGCTCTCGGGGAGCCGCCGGCCAATGGGTGCGGTGCTCGGCTGGGGTCACTGGCCTCTGCATGTGCTGAGGCCCACCCGGCACAGGGGACCTGGTGCCCCAGCCCACCGAGAGTCTCAGGCTGACCCAGGGGCCAGTGGGGGAGCCCTTCCCCACTCGTGCTGGCCTGGTGTCTGCTGAGTGGACGAGACCCCACGGCTCGGGGAGTGGGGGGCTTTCCTGGAAGCCCTGCCCTGCAGCTGACACAGTGCAGCCTGGGCCTACCCAGGGGACACTCAGGACTGTTTAGCTGGGAACTTGTCTGTCTTCTCTTGGGCTGAGGATCCTCTGCAGAGACCCTATCCACTGTGCTGGTCGGGCCCATGGGTCACCACCCTGGGAGCTGGTAAAGCAGCATTTGGGCCAGAGCCGCCCTCCTGGATCTGAGGGCTGGGCTCTGAGAGGTGGGGAGGTTGACTGCGGACGTGAGGTATCAGCCTGGGTGTTTGTCAGCCGGAGAGTCCAGGGCTGGGCCCCACAGCCCCCTGTACCCCGACCGAGCTGAGCCAGTGATCTAGAGGAAAGAAATGTTTGTCCCTGCTACGTGCTTCCTGCCCCTGGCCTGGGCTAAGTGTGAAACCCATGAGCAGGGTAGCCCCGGGCCTCTGTGTAGTGCCCCCATTTCCCAGGGAAGGTGGCCCGGGCCTCGGGGACCTGCTGGAGGCCCACTGGTCAGGGGCAAAGTCATGAGGTATAGTCTAATGCAGTGCAGCTGGCATGCACAGGGGAGGCCGGGCCATTTGGGCAGCATCGTGAGGGACCGTGGTGGCCATCACAGTGCCTGGAAGCCCGACAGCCTCCATGTATCGCCCTGGACAGGGGCTTGCTGGACACTCACTGCTGTAGGAGGGATGGCCCCTCCTGCTAGCCCAGTCAGCTGTGGAAGACATGATGAGGAGGGACTTCAGGGTGACCAGGAGGGGCGTCCGGTGCAGTGGCCTTGGACTGTGGACTCAAGGGCCCCACCTCTGGACCAGGTGCAATGGCTCCAGTGTACCAACCCTGGGGCGGGGGCGGGGTGGCCCTCAGGCTGTTTTCCCCTCCCCCATCCCAGGACCTGCCCACCTCCTCTGGCCCCCCCCTCCCCACCCCTGTGATCCTCTGGACCCTTCCCTCAACCTCTTGGATGTATTTTGCTCATTAGTTCATTCATTCATTCACTCATTCATTCATTCATTCATTCATTCCCTCACCCCTCATCTGTTTGCTTCCTCTGTGCCTGGGGTGCACCTGCAGGTCTTCCCTCAAGCAGCTCTGGCTCTGGAGGACTAACCCTGACCCTGTCCGACAAGGACCATGAGTCAGGAGCTGGCAGGTGGGTTGAGGTGTGGGGGCTCCAGGGAGCGGCGTAGGTATGGCTGTGTGCCTGCGTTCTGTACGTGCCTGCGGAGTGAGCGCAGCAGGTGGGGTGTAGGAGGGTCCTGGGGTGGTGAGCAGCCCATGAGTGCCGCAGTGAGGAAGGGTAGGGGGCTTCAGCAGGGACCCCCAGGGTCACAGATGACCACAGGCCTAGGGAAGCCCCAGTGAATGCGGCTGAGCTACCCATGTTGATGTCCTCTGTGGAAGCCCGGGCTTCGAGAGACCCCTGTGGGGGTGCAGTCAGGGGATCCCGGTGAGCTGAGGGCATGGGCCCTGCTGGGACATGGGTCAGGGGACAGAGTCCCTGCCAGGTCTCCAAGTAGAGGCTCCCTGCCACCGACTTGTCCACGGAGTCTGGACAGCTGCCTTCCCCAAGGCCAGGCGCCAGAGGTGAGTCTGGTCAGCAGATCCTGTCAGGGCCAGCTGCCCCAGCCCCGCCTGGTGGCCCTTGCCTGAGCAAGGCGGCAGCGTCCCTGTGTGCGGGGATACTCCAGGAATGAAAAGCAGAGCCCATATTGATTTCATTTCCAAATTATTAATCAACTTCACAGCTCAACAGAAATATTGTATTGTTCAGCTTGGGCAGGTCCAAATGGCTCTCCCTCAGGCGAGGAGCAGGAGGCCGGTGAAGGACGGCGGGTGATAAACGTCCCAGCCTCCGTAGAGGCCTACAGATGCCCACGGGAACTCAGAGCACCAGGCCCTGCCCGCCCTCAGCCCTCCTACCTGGCTAGGTGAGTGCTGGGTGGGGGGTGAGGGGGTGGGATCCAGGTGCCTTGTGGGCAGGGGCACCGCTGATCTGACAGGGACCCGGGGTATGGGAACCAGCAGGGGACTTCTGCTGGCCCTTGGGAAGCTGGGAGGGCCTTGGGGGCAGAGTGCCCAACCATGCAGTGCTTCTGGGTGGCAGGCCTGCCTCCAGCACCCTCACGGCCTCCTCTCCCAGCCCCCTGCCCCTTATACCAGGTGCAGGGGCCTCTCTGTTTACTTGTCCACCCGTCCGGGGCTGGCCCAGGTCCCCTGGCAGACTGGCTGCATCCAAGCCTACGGTGCTTGGAGGTTTGGAACCTTTCAAGGCAATGTGGGGGCCTTTATTGAGCACCTACTGTGTGCTGCTGTGGCTAGGGTCCTGCTGGAGTTTTGGTGGGTTCTGACCTCACATGGCCCAGGGGGCCCGGGACCCTGCCCCCAGGATCTCCCTGGGGAGGGGGCGGGGAACACGGACACAGCTGCAACACCACGTGGTTCAGGGTAGGATGAATGGGGGCAGCAGGGATCCTGGGATCTGGTTCTCAGTTGCAGGGAAGGTGTTAGGTGGCATCTGGTATGGAGGCGGGAGGGCATCAGGAGGCACTGGTCACCACCCCAACTGGGGAGTTAGTGGGGCTCGTTTTTAGTGGATGGTGTTGTGGTTCGTTTCGGTCAAAGTCTCCTTAGCTTTTAGAAATACACCTTGAAGCACATGTGGATGAAAGGGTGTGTGGAGAAGTCCCTTCCAGGCAGCCCGGGGTGGAGGTGGGCCAGGGACAGACCGGGTCCCAGCAGGCACCATGTCCAGGGCACACGTACCTCTCTACTCCATGGATGGTTAGTGTTTCTGTAACAGTGCAGGTCAGAACCTCACCCCCTGTGGGACAGCTGCTCCCCAAGGAGCAGACACCAGCAAGCCTTGGCGAGGACGTGGGGAAATGGACCCTGAGCACCGTTGGGGGGGGCGGGGGCAGCGGGTAACGGGATGCAGCCACCATGGAAGACAGCATGGAAGCATGGACAGTCCTCAAAAATGAAGCACAGGATGACCACAGGGCCCAGCCATTCCACATCTGGGTATGTTCCCAGAACGGATGGCAGGGTCCCCATGGTTACGGCAGCATTAGGCACAGCAGCTGAGACATGGAAGCACCCATGTGTCCATGGACGGATGGACGGACAGATGGATGGAGGGACGGATGGGTGGATGGCTGGAGGGACTGATGGACAGATGGACAGATCGATAGATGGACGGATGGATAGATGGATAGATGGATAGAGGGACGGTTGGACAAGTAGATGAACGGATAGATGCTTGGACAGATGGATGGATTGGTAGATGGATGGACAGATAAATAAACAAAATGGACACACAATACACACGATGGAGTGTTACTCAGCATTAAGCAGGAAGGAGACTGCCACCTGCCACCACCTGGATGAACCCCATGGACACTGCTCTGTGAGGTGAGCCAGCCACCCAGGGATGACACCGTGTGATGCCACTTCTCTGAGGCCCACGGAGGGGTCAGACCACAGAGAGGGCCAGTGGGTGGTGGGTGTCAGGGGTGGGATGGGGGAGGGTGGGGAGCTTGTGTTTCTTGGGGGCAGTTTGGGAAGATGAGAGTTCTGGGGGTGAAGGGTGGGGCTGTCCACCATGAGTGTGCCTGATGCCATGGAACTTCCCGCTTAAAGACGGTTATAGTGGTAAAAAATATATATCCATTATATTTATTTATTGATATTTATTTTATTTTTATTATAAAATATTATATATATTGCCACAATTAAAAAACTAATGTAATATATCCAAAGCCAATGGGTTATGTACTCTAAATGGGTGAAGTACATGGTATGTGAATTCTGTCCGGGTGATGCAATGCTCTGGAGCATGAGTGTATGTGTCCACGTTAACCTGTGGACCAGCTTCTGTGCCGGTGGCTCAGGTGAGGTGGGGCACCCCCCTGGGAACCACTGTGCAGACCGAAGAGGCAGCAGGGAACAGAGCATCGGGGCTTCTGGCTGAAGAGGCCACTGAGGGAGGAGGCCGGGAGCAGGAGCCCAAGTGGCTGCCGGACTCTTCAGGAAAGTGGCTCAAAGAGGAGGAAGCACTTCCTGTTGGGAAAGAAAGGGGCAGAGATGACACAAAATGAAGACTGTGTATGGCCCCTGAACCTGGGCCGAAGCAAGATGAGAAACCCCTTAGTAACTAATGTGGGCTGCATTTTAAAAAACAGGGGGGCCCTCAAGAGGGCTGAGCAAGAGCCCGCGAGCTGTGGAGCCGGGGAGGAAGGCATGGGTCCCCTGCAGGCCGAGTGCCCGCTGTTTGCCTGCCACCCTTGTAAGGCAGGACTCTGGGGATGTCCCCTGGGGCCACCCTGAGGAGTGCCACCCATACCTGGACACACAGAGGTGAGGTACTGTGGGCTGGAGCCGTCATGACCTCTGGGGGTCTGGGGTGAGGGGCATCCCCTGTGCACCCTGGGGGAGCCGTGACCACAGGGCGAACTTGTCACTCCCATTTGTAGATGGCTGCAAGGGTGCTTTCTGCCCCACAGGCTGTCTTCCTGTGGCCTGACCCCTGACCCTAGAGGTGGGGCTTTGGCAGCTGGGTGACCACTCCTCCTGGCTCTCTCAGGATGGGGTTCCTGGGACCCAGGCCGTGCGGTGGGCGGGGGGGGAGCCTGGCACCCTGTGGCAGCATTGGGAGCTGTGGCCGGCCCCACCCGAGGTCCCAGCCGCAGATGCTGGGGCAATACTGCAGGGGTTTGGCCCTGGCCTCGTGTCAGGTCCAGACGCTGAGCTTCTCCAGTCAAGGCTCAGACACTGGGGACAGAGAGCCAGGTGGTTCTTTTGGGTCTTGTCTGGGCTCTTGACCATGTCTGCGAGCTTTCTAAGTTGGCGGCATGTGCTACTTGGTGTGGGAGTGGCTTGTTTGCTGCAGTAGGATGATGGGACACCAGTGGGCTAGTGTAGACAGAGAGAGGGCTGGAGGGAGCACGGGGCATTTGTGTCTACACATGTGGGGAGCAGAGGGCACAGAACTGGGCGCCCCTGAAGCTGAGAGGAGCGGGGTTGGCTGTAGTGGTAAGCTGGAGGGGGTGAGCCTCAGCTGTGGGGAAGCTGTAGGGGTGCTGGACGAGTGGGGGGCAGAGGCTGAGGGCTTGTAGACAGGAGGGGGGCACAGAGGCTGAGGGCCGTGTAGACAGGATGGGGTAGGGGGGCAGAGGCTAAAGGCTGTATAGACAGGATGGGGGTGGCAGATGCTGAGAGCCGAGTAGATGGGACAGGGTGGGGACAAGGTGTCTGGTGCAGGGCTGGAGGCTGGAGATTCTAGATGGGCCAGCTCTGTCTGGAGGGCAGGGGGCTGCCGGAGGGGCAGCCCCCATGGCAAGAGTCGCCAGGGTGGACAGGGCCATGGTGAAGGGGGTCAGCTGCCAGTGTGTGACTCTCTGGGGGCATCAGGGGCCGCGGGTGTGTGCTGTGAGGATGGGCTCCAGGGCAAGGGCCCCGTGTGTGGGGTGCTCCCTGGCATCTGATGGGGATGTGCCGGTCTGGGGGTGCTACCTCTTTCCCTGCAAGCTGTTGCCCCCCCCAACCTGAGCTTACGCCATGCTTCCCCTCTTTTCTGAGCTCTGTGTCCTCGTCTGCAAGGCCTCGGGGCCTCATGCCCCAGAAACTCATGACAGTGTGGGGCCCGGTGCCTTGGTAGAACCCTTGGCCAGGGCAGCCTGCAGACCCAGGTGCCCTCTGCCCAGGGCCTGGGGCATAAGCAGAATTGAGCACCGTCCTGGGTCTCTGCAAGGCCTTTCTGGGGCTCCCACCCGCAGCCCAATATGTGGAGAGGCAGACACATGCCTATCCACATGCTTTAACCCCCTTGTGGGGGTTTGCTCACCTGTGCAGGGGGCGTCCTCAGCCCTCTGCTGGCCCGCAGGGTGCCCAATGTCTTCTGCCTGGGTGGGCAGCCAGGCTGGGGAAGGACCCTGCTGTCCACTGTCCGGCTGCTCCATGGGCTCTGCTTGGCATTGGGCATGGAGGGCGATTCGGTGGCAGCCCCTGGCAGATTGGGGCATTCCTGGCAGGGCACAGAGGTGATGCTGTGCTGTGCTGGCTGCCGCAGACTCTGGGGTGGACCTCACTGCCCACGTTTCACAGCAGCAGCCATTGCCCTGGGGGCCTCCCTCTCCCTGGGGAGCCCAGTTCGTGACATGGCTTCTTCCTCTTTAAATTTGCTTTAATCCTTTCTTCTGACAAGTGGCCAGAAGTGTCCACCAAGTCCTATGTGGAAATGCCCAAGCCCATAGGACGCCAGCCTCGTGGGCCCCGTGGGTGGACCACAGGGCCGGGGAAGTGGCTGTCTGGCAGCTTGAATGTTATGGCTCTGTGGGCCAGGCCCCAGGACTGCTGCTGTGTGTGTGGGTCCTGCCTTCAGGACTCCCACAGCCAGACCTGGGGCCCAAGTTGGGGTAGGTGGGGGCCCTCCAGGTGGCTGCACTGCCCTCAGGGAGTGGAGGTACACGTGGGGGAGCTCTGAGGGTCTTGGGCTGAAGGACAGAGTAGGAACATGCACACCCTGCAGGCCCAGCCATGTGGCCAGCGGCCATGGAACCAGGAATGGTGGGCGACGGGAAGCCGCTCATGCAGGCCCGGGCTCTGGGGGTCTTGGGAAGCTGGCTGGCAGCTCTCAGGTTTATGCAGTCCCTGGGCTGTAGCCATTGCCCAGGGGAGGCCTTCCCTCGGCCGTGTGCTCAGGAGCTCCACTGGGGAGGCCAGTCCCTGCAGAGGACACGAGGGCCGCTGGTGGGACCCGGCCCTGTGGGACAAAGTGGACAGGGGCTCACCTGGGTTGGCCCATCTCTGGGTATAGCAACCTGGATGGAGGGCCTGGGGGCTGCCAGTTTTGGAGACCCCACAGGAGGGGTGTGGGATGACCTCAGGGCATCCAAAGGCTCTGGTGGGGTGGGGGGATGATTCCCTCCACTGAGCCCCCAGGGGACCCCCCCCACATTGGGTCCTGCATTCAGGCCTACCTGGGAGCCATGGCCCCCTTGGCAGGGCCATCAGGTTTGGGACACTTGTCAGAACCAGTTCCCCAGGAAGGGGATGGAGGAGGTGGTGAGGGGGGCAGGTGGGGGCTTTAGGGGCAATGCCAATGGTCGTGTGCAGGTGATATGGGCTGCCAAGGGCAGGGGGCTCCTGTTGTGGGAGCTGGAGCACCAGGATCAGAGACCCTCGGGAGGGGGTGGGGGCTGCCTGCATTAGGGAAGCCAGCCTGGACCCCTCTGGGTCCTGGTGCAAGGGATCAGGGCCTCTCCGGAGGGTGAGGGGCAGGGGGAGCACGAGAGAACCCAAGGCAGAAGGATGATATGCTGTGCTCCTGCCTTCCCAGGGGGACGCCTGACCAGCCCATCATCGGGGCACCCAGCAGAGCACCTGCCTCTGCCTTCCCTGCTCTGACCATAGGCGTGGTTGGCGCAGCCCTGCCTCTGCCACGCACCCAGGGCCCCTGACCTCTCAGAGGCCTTTGCTCACCTGTGCAGGGGGCATCCTCAGCCCTCTGCTGGACCGCAGAGGCTAGGTTGCCCCTAGGTTCCCGCTGGCTCTGCCTCCTGGCATGTGACATGGACGCCGTTAGAGGGGGCCCCCCTCACCTGAGCTCCCTGCTCGGAGCAGCCCACGCACTGGCGCCCATGGCTCAGTGGAGGGAAGTGAAGAGCGCAGAGCGGTCCTCGACTCCCCTGGGTCATGCTCCCGGAGCTGGGCTGTGACCTGGGCAGGAGGCTCCCACGCCGGCCCCCCAACACCTCTGCCTGCAGAGTCTCCACCGGGAACTGAGAGGCCTTCCCGGGAAGGTGTCTCTGGGAGACTCAGGGACTCGGGGCTGCACGTGGTCCCCTCCCTCTGCCCCCTCCTTCCCGTGCTGGGCAGCCAGTACCCTGGGGCCTGGGGGTGAGGCCCTGGGGGGGGTAGTCTCCTGGCAGGCCTGCCTCGGTGGCTCGAGGGGAGGGCCCGAGCTGAGGGCTCTGAGCAGCTGCCGAAATAATTCACTCCCTCCACCCCCCTCACCCCGTGTTGAAGTGAGTCAATTCTTTCAAACCACATTTGCTGTCTTATTGTTTATTTTCGGGCAGCAGTGGCAATTTTCGATACCCACCTCAGATATGGCTCGGGTCACCTGTCATTCCAGAAAGGTCAGCGATTCATTTAAAGTTTCATCACTGCACATAAGCAGGCAAACACCATTTCATTTGCTGCCTTTGTGTGGGCCAGAGGCCCGGCCTGTCGTCTCCTTCCCGGCCTGGGAATCGACAGCAAGGCCGTCACCCCCTGTGGGTGGGTCGCAGCCTCCCACTCGCCCCAGGCAACCTGCGCCACTGCCCGCCTCCCCAGCCTACACAGACTTTCATTCAGAGGCCTTTCTGGGAGCCAGAGCCCCCCGTGGCCCTTCGTTTGCCTGGTCTCTTAAGACAGAATTATCCAATTACCTGCCCTGCCCTGGGCTCTGCCTCCCCCTGGCCCCTCATCCTCGTCCACCAGGGCGGCTCTGGGGCGGGGCTGCACTGGCCCCAGATGTGATGCGAGGCTGCGGGTGGGGCCGGGGCGGCCTGGGGCTCCGAGGGAAGGACAGGAAGGGGGCAGATCCCTCCACGTTCAGCGGGGGGCTGCGTCTCTGCAGTGGCCAGAGCAGGGCTGGGCTGACCACCCCGCAGTGAAGCCTAGACTGGGGAGATGGCTTGGGTCCCAGAGACTAGGTGGCTCTTGTTTTGCTGCCTCCAGGGGTGGCGCTGGGGGGCCTCTGGGGCTTTGGGAGATCTCCATCGCTGGTGTGGGGGCTTCATGCCCCCTCTCCACCTGCCTCCAGACCACGGGCCCCAAGGGCAGGGCTGGGTTCTGGGGTCCCTGATGTCTAGTGCACTGCATGGCCTAAGCCTGATGGATCTGTCTTTACAGCCCACCTGCTCTGGACATGACTTACAGCAGCAGGTGGGGATGCTTGGAAGGCAGGAAGGTGCCACAAATGTGGTGGCCCTGGCAAGGGCAGTGGGGTAATGGGGCCCAAGGGCACGGGGTCGGCAGCATGTGGTGGGGGTCCGGGCAGCATGGTCCACAGCACATGGACAGGAGGACCCCGCTCATGCCTGGCCTGGGAGCCTTGTCCCTGAGGGACTAGAGGGCAGGGTGGAGGTGCACTGGGTGGCAGCTCCCTGGGACTAGGGCTGCATCGGGTTGTGGGGGACAACAGAAGTATTGAGATTGCCTGCAGATGTGGTGTTTCCAGCTCCTTCTGGCCCGTGGGGCTGCTGTACCCACCTGTTCACACGAGCATCTGCTTCCGTGTGCTCCTGGGTGCTGAGACCCCCACTGGGGTAACATGCCTGGCCTATCTCTTCCTCTCCCCTGGCACCCCCACAGAGGGCAGGGCTCCCCCAGCCCCAGCACAGGGAACCAGCCTGCCTCCCTCACCTGTGGGATCATCCCCGCCCCCAGTGCCTATAGTTAGCAGGTGATCCATAGAGCCTCAGGCATCATGCCAGGCCACTGATGTTGGCCCAGAATGGTAGTGACAGGGCCTGGTCCCCGGAATGAGGGAGAGTTGCTCTCTGCCCGCTGGGCTGCCCAGTGCCCGGTTGTCTGCAGTCTGTCCCTGGTGGGTAGTAGTAGGGAGAGCCAGCCCTGAGATGTGGGTTCTACCCCCCAGTTCCTGGGTGACACTGGGTGGTGAGCATACATCCCAGCCATGGCCTAGTCCTTTCTGGTCCCTACAGGACCCTTGCTGGGATCCCTGCTCTCCTGGGCAGCCCCCCTGCCAGGCACACGCAGGGCCAGCCCAGCCAGAGCCCCTTGCTCTTTAAACCTTGTGGGACCTGCCCACCTGCCCGGTTGGCCCCAAAATGGCATGAGGAAGCCCTAGCATGGTGCTGGCAATAGCGGGTCTGATGAGTCTCCAGAGTGGGATGGCTGGCCCAGGGGCTCTGGGTGGGATGTGTGGCCTTCTGTGCCCACTGGTCTGGGGTGAGGCTGAGGGGGGGGCCCAGGTGTGCCCAGCTCGGCTTCCTACCTGCTGCCTGTCCCCTCCCACCCCCATCTGCTCTGGCTGTTCCAGGGTCCCCTCGAAGCTTCTCTTTCTGGGGGAAACTGTTGGAAGCCACAGGGTTCCCCAGAAGTTAGCTAAAGAAGAAGGCTTGAGGTGTCCCAGCTGGGTGAGTGTTTGGGTGGGAGGCCTGGGTGAGAGTAGCCGGATGTGTCTGTGGGGTAGAACCAGGGCCCTGCAATGATAGGGTGGTGCGTGTGTGCGTGTGTGTGTGTGTGTGTGTGTGTGTCTGTCTGTCTGTCGGGTGTGTGCCAGGGAAGGAGTGTGACCTCCTGGCAGGGCCAAGCTGCCTGCATCGCTCTAGTTCTTGTAGAGGAGCAATGGGCTGGATAGGCCCTAGATCATCCAGGGTGAGGCTAGAGTCGTCCTTCTTGAACATATCCTGCCATTCACATGATTATTTTTCATTCAGAACACATTCTGGTGCTGGGTGAGGCTGGCAGGTCCACAGGCCTCGCAACAGAGTTTACTCACTTGGCTTCGCCTCCTTGTCTGTGAAATGGACCAAGAAATGTGCAGGTCATGTGTTCTTACCTTGGCCCAGGGAACAGTCCAGTCAGTGGGCTCCCAGCTGGCTGGCCCATCCCTCAGGGCTGGAGCTTCCAGAAGATTCCAGATGTCTTAGTGAGGCCAGGGTGGAGCTGAGACAGCTGGGTTGTGGCTCTGCTGACCACTCCCACCCCCCCTCATCTCTGTGGCCCCTCCTCTCCACCAGCTCCACTGGCCAGGGGCCCCTTCCTCACAAAGCTGGCTCTGAGCCTCTGGTCCTCCTTGGGTGCCCCAGTTGGTCCTTGCCAGTCTCTACCGCATCTTGGAGCTCACACATCTGCTTCCTCAGGGACGTGGGGGCAGGGGGTCAGCTGAGAGCAGGACCAGAGTGGGAACAAGATGGGAGTGAGTTATGAGTTTTGGCAGCAGGGGCCAGGCAGCTGGGGGCATGAGGGAGCCCCTCCTGGTCTTAGTCAAGGCCCTCCCAACACTCTGGCCTCCACAAAGTAGCTCCCAACCTCTCCCACTGCTCCAGGTTGAACCTAGGTGCTTCATAGAGCTGCACGATAGCCATCCATCATCATTCCCTCCACCACCACCGCCACCCACCTACCCACTCAAATACCTGTCTACTCATTCCCCCACCATTCCTTCTTCCCTCCCTCCATCATCCATCCATCCCTTCATCCACCCATCTGTCCATCCATCCATCCATCCATCCATCCACCATTCCTTTTTCCCTCCCTCCATCATCCATCTATCTGTCCATCCACCCATCTATCCTTCCATCCAACCATCCATCCATCCACCCATCCAATCAGTGAGTCCATAAACGTGTAGGACCCTGATGGGGCCATGGTCTAGGCACTGGGAATCCAGAGGGTGAGTTCCAAGGTCTCAGCTACTGTACTGACAGAACACAGTACTGTCTCATGACTCCACCTCTTCCTGCAGGAACAGGTAACAGGGAGGTGGAAGGGCTGGGCTGGGCCTGGTGCCTTCACCATGGGGTCATTAGGGTCCAACCTAGGGTCCCATCTGAGCCCCTCAATTCAGCTTGCGTGTGTCTCTCTTAACCCCTGCTCTGGGGCAGAGCCCAGTCGTCCTGGGCACGTGGCCCTGCTCCTGCCTGGGCTGCCCCTCAGAGCAGAGAGGAAAGGGCCCTTGCTTACAACCCCATCTGCCTCTCCCGCATACCCAAGACCTGGTGGGTCTCCAGCCGGGGGTCCTCCGGGACAGTCCAGAGTCAGGATGGGGTGAAGGAGGCCCTATCCTGAGACCCCACAGTCTGCGAGCAGGGCCATCCCCCGCTCCAGGGAGCGAGGCCCTTACTGACGCCTCAGGGTCATGGGGCCAGCACCCACCTCTCCCACCTGAGGACACCTGGCCCCCATGTCCCACTAGGTGTCTGCTCCCGCTGAGTGTGCAGTGTGGCTTGGGGTGCACCTCGGCCCTCCAGCGCCCCCGGATGGTCTCAGCAGGGTGTTGGAGGGTGGGCCAGGCAGGGGAGGGCGGAGGGAAGCAGGAGAAAAGCAGGCCAGGGTGGGACTAGAGGCGGTGCCTCGCCCACACGCACCCTGCGCACGCCACAAAGAGGAGAAAGAAAGGTAACTGATGGGCAGTATTTTAAGGCATATTAACTCAATTACAAGTATATTTTTACAATCGTGGCTCCAACATTTATCACGCAGCGTTTATTAGCCCCCGGAGCTGGGCTGTGTCAAATGAAGACTGTGAAGCCGGAGCATTTCATTACGCTCTGCCCGCGCCGGGCGCTCCTTCCCGAGTCTCTTAAACCGCACGATTTTATCAAAATCTTCGGAAATTGAAGCAATCACTAAAAGGTGTCGGGGAATTAAAATGTTCTGTCTCGGTGAAAGAGATACACTTCTTGTAACATATATCAGTGGCTCTTGTTTTTTTAAAGACACATTACTATGCAGAGAAAAGTCCCCCTCGCAGGAAGGGGGTCTTCCAGAAGGATCCGGCAGCAGTAATTCTTCACGCTTAAAAATTGTCTGCGGGAGACGTGCTGCCTGCGAGGGCGCCCTCTGCGCCTCCCTTCTCCCCTCCCTCTGTGTGTTTTTCCAGTTTTGCTCTTGCCCTCGTGGTTTGGGGTCACCTGCTCCAGAGCAGCCCCGGGTCTGAGGATGGGAGGCGGGAACGGCTGGGAGCCGGAGTCTGCCCCCCCACCCCGTGTGTGCAGTCTGTCCCCAGATTTCGCAAACGCTGCCACCTCTGGCTGTCCCCTTCCTGCTGCTGTCTGTGGGTGCAGAGTGACGGTCACGGTGCGGTTTGTCCCAGAGCCACGTGGAGCGGCTTCCCTGGCCGTCTTCATGCCGTGGCCTGAGCACGGGGGCCGCAGGGCTGGGGAACTGGCTGTGGCCGTCCCTCTCACCAAGAGCTTCACCTTTTTTGGAGACAACCAGCCGGACATGGCCCCCCACCTCAGTCACCTCTGAAGCCTCGAGGGGGTGTGTGGGGGTCTTGCCTGACAGAGCTGTGGGAGCCAAGGTCCTGGGGGGCTGATGGTCCCCAAGGAGGTTTGGCCATGCCTGCCCCTTCCTCTGACCTGCCCACCGCGGAGGACAGGCACCGTCTGCATGTGCTCAGTCCTGAGGTGCGTCGTGGGCCGGAGGTCAGCACTGGGTCAGTCCCTGCCATGGGAGGGCGTGACCACGGGGAAAGACTGGGTCCCACGTGCCGGGGCTCATGGTGGGGCCCGTGGGGAGGGGCAGGGCTGGATGGGAGTCTAGAAGCCCTGGTATCCCAAGGGCAGTGGTGGGAGACACCTGCAGAGGGTTGGGGGCAGGGGGAGCAGGGGCCCCAAGCAGCACCCCGGCAGGGTCCAGGTGGTGGGGAGACACCTATAGATGTCCTGAGGTGGGGGCTGGACCTCTGGGGCCTGGGGAGCCTACCGGGGTGGCTGCTCTGTGCCAGGCCTGTGGGGGGCTCTCAGAGGAGCTGCCTGGCCCACCAGAGACTCAGAAAGGGGCTGTCCCCCCTCAGAGCCTTGTGGGCAGGGGTGGCAGCTGTGCCGATGGAGCACCTGGCAGAGGGCAGAGTGCTGACTGGTGTGGCTCACGCATGAATCTTTAAAGGCCCTGATGCCATGTCCCTGTCCCCTTGTGGAACAAGTGTTATTTCAGAAGACCTGCGCCACAAAGCTGGAAGCAGCTCTATGTCTTGCAGAGAGTGACAGGGAGGTGTCCCCAGCCTTGATGCAGCCTGGTGAGAAGGGGCGAGCCCGGCTGGGGTTCCCCAGGAAGCAGTCAGTCCCAGAGGTGTGTCTGCTGCTGGAGGGCCAAGGGAGTGGGCCCTAAGGGACCCCCGTGGGGCCTTCTGC